>NW_024543063.1:61692500-67189232 GCF_018167655.1 Microtus oregoni
CTGCTAAACTGATCTCTGTGTTTATTGCATCTTAGGTTGCTCCATGGCTCCACTCCACTCCAATGAGCCCATGGACTGACCAACAGAGTCCCTCAAGGGTGCAGACAACAGAGTCTGCTATCAGCACAACCTTCACAGGCAAATGAAATACAGCATGCGGCACGGTTTGCTGTGAGGTTTCAATCTGGGCTAGATTCAAGGAGGAATTTTTCTACATCTATACTGAGGGAGTATGTAGATATTTGAGAGTGAACAAATGGGACCATAGACTGTTTGTTTGTTTGATAGCATCTACAGTCACCCCTGCTCTGGATTCAGCCATCCAACTCCAGTTATGTTCAGCTTTGTCTGGAAAGTCTAAGATGACGTCACCCACAGTCTGGCAGTGCTGCCTGGACTTTGCACAGTAATCACGAGGCTCCACAGAGCTTTATGTACTTCTTAAATGGTTTCCCTAAGACAGCTTCCCAGAAGTGAGATTGCTGCATCAAAGGCCATGCGCGGCTTTCATTTCTGCCTGAGTTTTAGAGTCATGCATTTCGCTAACAACCGTGATGTCTAGTGCTATCTACAGCAATTCCCCTTGGTGGATGTTTTCTACCCCTCCTGTTCAAGTGTGGAAAACAAGCGGCCGTACTCTCTACCTGACAGCATTCAATCAATTCCTAAATTAAGCAGTTCCTGTGGGATTGTAACACTGCATTTGTGTCCCCCGGCACGTGGGTCACACATTTGTTAGGTGGGCTGCGTCTTCATCATGAAACACCCCAGGTCTCCTACTTGGAGAAGGCAAAGAACAAGCATTTTCCTTTAGTTATGTTATTATAGTATTAAAAGCGAAACAAAGCAAAAGCTCCTATGGCTTCCTTTATTCAGAAAAGGAATATACCTCTGCACATATCCCAAGTGTACTGATTCATCTAAAGTCCAAGAAGACATGCCTGTTTATGGACCTGGCTGGTATTTTGCATTGAGAGCTCTAAGGAAGCATTACCCAGATTTTTTTTCCCCTCTGGCTCTCGATGGGGTTAAAGTCAGGAGGTGCTTGAGCTGTGAGCTCCGGGGATGGTACTTCGGTGCATGTAAAAGCAGTGTAATAGCTGTGCCCTGCTGTTTGGAGAACAGACACTTGAAGGGAGGGGCAAACTCCGTCCACAGGAGAGCCACTTGGCAACACCTGGCATTCTCTCCACTCAGCTGCTTCCACCGAAGCTAGAACTAGCCAAGTCTCAACAAGGGCTGCTGAATCAAATCTCTTAAGGAAGTCTCCTTGGCGGTGTCCTCGGGTGCCGGCAGGGATGACGTCTGGGAAGCTTGGTGCAGTTTGTTTGCTCACTCACGTCTGTGTGATTTCTGTCAAGGGACCGATATTCCAAGCTGCACTTTGGCTGAGCTGCAGATTTCCCTGTTTCTCATAGAATGAAATACGAATGCTTCCTCCTTGCAAGAAAAGGTTCACACAGAGAAAATACTTTAACCCCAAGCCCTTCACTGAGCTCCTCTTCAAAGTCACATGTGTATCTTGTATCAGTAGTATCAGTAGCCAGCTCTGAAAGGTCCCAGGCATTGTGATCACAGAGACTGAGGTGCAGTATTGACTCAGAGACATAATCAGCAGCCTGACGGGCACACTCCTGCTCTGAACACAGGAAGCTCGCTCACCCATAGGAACAACAAGCTTTCTCTCCATACCTTTTTTAAAAAGACATTTAAAAAAATTATATGTATGTTTGTGTGGGGGTATGTGCCCATCAATTCAGATTCCCTCAGGCTCTAGCAGAGAGCATTGGATGCCCTGGAGCTGAAGTTACGGGGTGGGGGGGGGCGTTGAGCTACCCAATATAGGTTCTGGGAGCCAAATTCAAGTCTTCTGCAGGAACAGTAAGTGCTCTTAACCGCTGAGCCATTTCTTAAGCCTCATTCCTTCCATTCTGAGGGTCTACTACAGTGTAGTTGATGACAATTGTACCGAAAGCGTGACACATCAAGACTGGTGCATAATCAGCTTTCACTAATATGTCTTCTGATTACCTCATTGCAATGTCTGCGTTACATGACACCTGCCATGTCTTTTCTGATCGGGTCAGGTACTGGGGAACGATGTATAGAACAGAAAAGATGTATAGGATGATGTATAGAATGGGAAAGAAGTATCTTGAGCTTCTACTGCAAGCTCTAGAAACTGGGCAAAATCTAATCCACACAGCACCACCAGCCGGAAGCTTTGTGTGATTGACAGAGCTACTAAAATTGAATTGTTCATGACCTCTTCTTTAGGATAAAACAAGGCACTGTGTTGATTTTTTGATTCAAAAATGAAATAAGAAAAAACTCTGAGTATCTAAGTTTAAAAAAGCCAATCCTCCTCGTTCCACGATGACAGATGTTGCTGTAAGATTTGAAACCAGCTTCAGGCCACGCCTCCGCCACACCCCAGTCCATGCCATCTACTTTAGCTTCTCTTCCTTCCCCTTCCAAGCCCTCCCCTCCCTTCTTCCTCCCCTTTTCTTCTCTGAGAAAAGTTCTCACTACATAGCCTAGTGTGGTCATCACCATCCTCCTGCCTCAGCTTTCCAAGTGCAGGTGTTGCAGGTACGTCTTACTTGAGTGAGTTCTTTTTGAGACTGACTCGTCTGAGTTCCCAGCAGATCAGAAGCAACATTTTTTGTTGTTGTTGGCCATTTCTCCATTTTTACCCTATCCAGACTGCTAACCTGGGCTCAGGGTAAAATATCTAAAAGGCCACTGGAACACCATTAAAAGCCACCATCCGCAGCCCATCACTGCTGCCCAGTGTGGTGATAGCTTCTTTGTACAAATAAAACTTGACTGAAGTTCAGAGAGCAGAGCCAGCCGCTGGCTAACCATAGAGGTCTGGAGGTCTGTACGACAGACGGGAAGTGACATAGCTGGTCGGAAAGAGAAAGTGTTAGGGTGGGAGGAGACAGGAACTCAGTATTTTTTTGGCTGGGGAGTTGACAGGTAAGGTTTTGTTCCTTCCCCTCTCTGATCTCTCAGCATTTCCCCCATGTCCGACTCTGGGCTTTTATTATTAAGACCTATTAGAACTCAAGCTACTAGCCACACATCGTTCTAGCTGATATTTCTGACACTTGGTGTCCAAAGTAATATAATCGCCTGCAGATTTCCATCTGGTAGACTTGGAAGGGCAAGGGGAAAAGAGAGACACTGGGAGAATGTGAACTTCTCCTAGAGGCACATGCCGCTTGTCTCCTCCCCTCTGAGAATTCAGTCTCTTGGTCACAGATAGCGGCAAGGGAGGTGGGCATCTCAGGTTTGCTGCAGGAGCTACTTCCGCTACTTCAGCCAATAGCAGTTGAGATACCATCCCACTATGGCGTGGTCTCTTTCTCTTTAAAAAGCAGCGGCAGCCCTCTGCTCTCTTGCTCCAGCGATTAGACTCCTTTCCTGGCTGTCGTGTAGGACTGTGTTCTGTAAGTTTTTCCCCCTCAAATAAATAACCCTTTAAATCCAAACTGGTGTGGGTTTGTTTCACACATTACAGGTTAGGTGAGTGTCATGGTCGAGCAGGTGGATTTGATAAATTTCCAGCTGGCATGTGTGCCACCACCAATCTCCATCCTGGGACCTTAGAACTGAGGAATGAGTTTCTGCCTCACTTTCCACATTTGGCTGAGGGAATGTGAAAACAGATAGGCAACCAGACCTGGGGCTTCTCTTTAATAGAGAAGGGGGAACAGGGGATCAGGAGAGTGGGGGGGTTCTGGATGTTATCAATTTTCTCTTCTTAAAGTGGGTGGCATATGAGAGAAGAAAGGGCAAAGTTACTGAAGATCCCAGCCCTTCAAGGCCACAATGGTATAGAATTACAAATAGGTTATAGCTGATCTGGCCACAGTGTGTCATATACCCTGGTGTGTCTGAGGGGATGGGGTATGTGTGTGAGCTACTATATTCCGTGCTGTGAGGGAATGCCTGATAAAACAAGATTGGAGAGGAAGGGTACTTTAGTCACAATTGTCTGAGGCAATACGGCCCACCCTGGAGGAGGAGGCATGGTTTTGACGGGAGTAGGAGTGTGGGCAGAACACCTCATCCAACAGAGAAGAGGCAAAGAGCTCCTGCAAGAAGGGGGCCATCTATGACCGTAAAGCCCACTCCGTGGAACCCAAGACTCCCAGCTAGACCCCATGTCTTGAAGGTTTCTTAGTCCTTCAGCAGTTGGTTGCTTGTTATCTTTCTCAAGTCGGGAACCGCCTCGTCAGAGCACGGTGTGTTGGGTGGAATCTTCTGGAAAGCTTTCCCTTCCTTCCCTTCACTCCCTAAAATCCTGCTGCCTCTGAAATCATTGGTGCTGGCCATTCTTGGTTCGTTCTTCATACCAGCATCTAAGGACACAGTGTGTGCCGAGTGTGGGTAGCACACTCATGCACAGGTAAGGCTCAAAACCTTGATTCTCTTGCCCTCCATATTTCTCTGCACAAAATCTCCCATTTTGTAAAGATTTGTATTTTGTGTGTGTGTGTGTGCGTGCACACGCTGCATGCACATGTGTATGTGCTTATGTGAATATGTACCACCTGGATGCTGGTTCCCATAGAGGCCAGAAGAGAGCATTGGATCTCCTCGAGGAGTTACAGACGGTTGTTAAGTCATCTGTCATGGTGCTGGGAATAGAACTAGGGCCCTCTGCAGAATCAGTACATGCTCTTACTTGAGCCATCTCTCCAGAGGCCTTCTGTTTTGCCTTAATATAATCAATAGGTTCCACACTCTCAAAATTTCTGTATGTGCTCAGAGAGTTTGAAGTAAGTAGTTTGCCAGGTCCGTGTAGTGGTTTGAAAGGCCGGTGGATGTGGAGAGTCCAGCTGCGAGCTGTGGGCGCAGGCAGCCGTGGAAATAATATCCAGTGTGGTTAGCAGTTTTCCTCACCATAACCAGACACCGAATTAGTCAGAAGTGGAGCGCCATGTGTTGGGATATGCACGTGTGTTAGGCTCTTGGTACTCAGGTTTTATTGTAAGTGACTGTCCATCACTCCTACTTCACAAACAGGAGGAAATAACCACAGTCTCTGGCTAAGCTGGGCCTTGCTCCCAGCTTGTCCCTGCTCTGCACTAAACAATTTCCCTTCCAGTATGCTCTTCGATGGCCCAGATTCTAAGGGGAATAAGCTAATATAAATGTTTGAATCCCACCAGAATCAACCCTCACGGCTTCCTTCTCTCAGAACCTGCTTATTCTTTTATACATGAAGGATATTCACGCCTTAAACAAAGCCAGCGAGCTGTGCTAGCCTCCCTGTGCTCCTCAGTGTAGGGAAAGAGACTAAATTCTGGAGCATCTTCTCTGACAAGCTGGGTTAGCTGGGAGAAGCCACGCCACCCCTCTTCCTTCTAGTTCCACATGTTTCACTCAGAGGGGTGAAGGCTGAAAGGGCTCACTGGTCCCCTTTTTTCTACTCAGGATCTTTAGGAGTGCTAGGGGAAGTTCAGTGTGGTGAATTAGAGCAGTAATCCCACTGCTCAGAAGGCTGAGGTTGGGGGGGGGGGCGTCATTATAAAGTTGAGGCTAGGCTGGGCTACAGTGTAAGATCATGTCTCAGAAGAAAGAAAAGAAAAAAAAGACAGGAAGGAAGGAAATAAAGAAAAAATGAAAGAATGGAAAAAAGAAAGGAAAGGGAGAAAAGGAAGGAAAGAAGGGAGAGTGTGGCTTCAAGCAGCAAGGGGTGCCATGGAGACCACCTGTTCCCTTTACAATCCAGGCAGGTCCTGAGTGCCTACTTTGGTGTTTGCCTTTTCTTCCCACCACTTCATAGAGCTTTTCTTGTCTGATGGATGAAGACAGAAGCCCGATAAATTGCCAAGACATTCCTCAGTGCAGTTTGGCTAAGCAACTTTGATGCCCCTGATAAGCTAGTGTCTTTATAAATGTTTCTCTGATACAGGTATAGTATGTGTGTAAAAACATGGCTAGCCTACTAATTAAAATTCCCTATAAGTATAAATTAGTGTGCCTCTGTCTCCTCATACAATGAGTGACTTACATGCTGGCAAGGTGGCTCAGTCACTCAAAGTGCTGGCCATCAAGGCTTAAAAAGCCAGTCGATCCCTAGAGCACACAGACGGAAGGACAGAGCTGATTTCCACAAGTTGTCCTTTGACTTCTGCATGTGTCCTGTGGCAAGTGCATACTCCAATAATAATATAACAATTGTTTTTTAAAATGAGGGTCTTAAAAAGAGCCCTTGAATAAATTGTTTATATTTGCTATAGACTAAAATATAGGTAGTTGTAAATAAAAATTTGCCATTCGCACAAAATCTAATGGTCCAAACACTAAGGCTGAACAAGCTCAGCTAAAAGGTGTGAACACACCAGAAAGGGCAAGATGCAAAGAACATCCCCCCACCACACACACACACACACACACTGGTTACCTCCAGTCATATCCTATGAAATATATTCTGCGTTTGTCAGTGTGTATGGGCACACACATTGCTCACAAACAAAGGGCACATGAGCTTATTACCTTCAGGGAATTCATCTTGTATCTTGCCATTTCAGCTCCGTCTTTCTTTTACTCTTGACTGTATACTGTGGGTCTTTGATCAAATTGTCTCTAATGTTTCCTCTACCCACCCCCCATCTGATCTTTGTGTTGGTAAATTCTTCCGTGCCCCCCACCTTCTCCCAGGTTCTCTACAGTTTTCTAAATCAGATATCTTCTTGGGAGGCATTGTAAAAGGGCCTAGAATTTGGATAATAAAATCAATTGCTCATTTCCTGTAAACAGCATTCCAGCCTCCACTACTCACTTTCAGAAGGATCCAAATTCTAACTGCTGACTCCAGGCATCCGTGGGCACTCTGCTCTTAGGGGGAGTGACGAGCTAGTCAGATTTGGGGGAATAAGCAGTAGGTGTTTTCACAGAAGAGTTTTCTTTCATATTCAGCATGAATCAGGGGGAACTGTCTGCCTCCATAGGGCCCGTCTACGTCTTGCAAACCCTTTGAGAAGTTGCATGTGGAACCCTGGGCTAACTGGAAAAACGTTTAACAGTCAAAGATGGGAGGGGGCATTTCCTGGAACTTCCAGAAAAGCACCCTTGACAGCTGCATGGTTGGCATGACCTTCACCAGATTGTTCCAAGTGTAGGAGGCCGGGGAATGTTATTTCTTCTGTGCTATAGCAAGGGGATGAGGAGGATTAGGAAGTTCTGAGAAGCTCCCAGAAAGTTCTGGAGGGAGAGCGCAGAAGCACTGTTAGCCTCAGCTATCTGTATCAAGTTTATCTCAAGTAACAATACAGACACAGATTCGGAGAGTCCAGCTTTCTCAGCCAGGGCTGTGATGAATCTCATGCTCCTTATACTTATCATCGGTGGGACATTTCTACGATATCACAGACAAGTGACTTCTTGAAAATGGGATGGGCACAAAAGAGGCATTTAACTTTCAGAAACACTCACAGCACAAACCGTGTCACGTAAAATTACAAATCAGTTCATAAAATTGGAAATACCTGACCTGCATGTTGTGGGCTTCCTGATGTGTGTCTCCCCAGATTGGGAACTAGCAACGGGTAATGAGGGGGCTTTATGGCGATGATTAACAAGGGCCTCCACGTTTTATTAGACTCATTTTGCTAATCCCTAAAATTAAGGCATTCCAGGTGGACAGGGCCAAGTATGCAAATGATTTCCTTCCGCCTAGCTGCTGATTTCGTAGAAAGCCCTCGGACCGAGAACTAACACACGCAGAATGGGAAAGCTTTATGGGGCAGCCGAGAATTCTGCGCCTTTAAATAGTTCAGACAAGCAGCGTCTGCTATAAATTCACCACAGAGACAAATCTGTGCAAAGCTATATATATATATAAAAAAAAGGCAGACATGAAGCTGAGAGAAGGGCTGGCTGACGAGGGACAGGAGGAGGAGCTCTCGAGGCCTCTGTGACTAGACCAGTGTTGGTGGACTATGAGGTGGTGGTGGGGGTGTGGTGTGATGCACCGATTGCCTCATTCCAATTGGAAACATAGGAGAAAAAACTACTTCCTGTCGCTCAAGAGCCAAGAACAGCTCTTGCATTTAAAACAGTTTAGAGAAAAAACAAAAGAAGACTATTCAAACTCCAGTGTTCCTCAGTAAAGTTTTATTGAAACATGGTATATGTGTCCCGTGGCTTCTTTGTGGGACAATGGCAGAGTTGGGTGGATGACATAGAATTGTATGGCCTGCATAGTTGATCATAGTGACTAATTTGGCTTTACAGAAAAGATTCAGAGACTCCTGGAGCAGACATTCTCGAAATGGGGGACTATATTACCTTGGAATTTGTTAGAGAAATGCCTATTCCAATGTGACACCAGAGTTATATGAGTCAGAGGTTCTGTGAGTGAGATTTGGGGACCAGTGTTTTCCAAGCCTTTGTCACGTGTGGATCTTAGGTATACTGAGTATAGGAAGTACTTCTACAGAGTACTGCAGAATGACCACCAAATGGGGCACAGTGCCACACTAATAGTAGACTTGGGGTCTTTAAGATAAAGCACAACTCTTTAGAGGAATGGTCATAGCCTTATGGAACATCCTGGACCAGCTAGTCAATGTGTTTCTTATCAAACTGTGTTACTAGGCAACCGTGCCACTCCGCACTCGCAGGCAGCAGGTCTTACCATCTTTTCTCATCAAAGACTTGGTGTTCATGTCTTCAAAGTCACACAACTGGAAGAAAGAGCCTTTAAGAAGAGGATCTGTGGGACCCCAGATTTGACTTTCTTCCCCATGGCACAGTGTCCTTGAGTGAAACACACTAACCAATTTGTAGGGAGCCCTCTGGCCCAGGCTCCAGGGACTTCATAAGAAAGATCTGTCACTCGGATTCTGGGTCCCAGCATGGTCAGCATCTCTGGCTCTCTGCCCCTGTACTACGAAGAGTCCTTTGTAAGTTGCAGAAAGTCAGAGGTCTCTTTGGGAAGGTGCCTGGTTATTTACAGTATTTATGTGCGTGGAGCGCAGAATATTCCACTGTGAAGATATCCAGATAACAACTGCTTGGGGAGCATTTTCAGTGAAATATTTACTTGGGAGAATGGGAAGCATGTCGAATGATAAAAAAATTGTAGGCGCATCTGGGAAAGCATTATTTAGCTGCAAGTGTTTGCTTAGATATATTTTAATATACATTTATGTACTTTAAATTTATTTTATTGGACAGAATAAGGACTTTGGGGAGAAGAGCTTGGACAGAGATTTTTAAATGTTCTGAGCAAATACATGCAGCCTCTGGTACGTGATGCGACTCCCAGCTGCCTTTCCTTGACAGATTATCCCAACATCCTTCATTTTATTGTGGTACTAAAGTAATGGGTCTGCCTGGAACAGTTTGGTGACAGATGAGAGCCTTGGTCTGTCACCGAAGCTCAAGAATTTAAAGGAAAGTATGTAGCAATTCACCTGGCTCCACTTATTACCTGCACTAAAGGGCATTTGAGGGGGGCTCGAGGAGTCTTTATTCTGACTCTTGACAAAGAGATTTCATCTGAGAATGAAGGTAGAGACAGGCAGGTGAGCTCGTGCGGCCATCTCGCCAGCACAGTGATCGGGTTGCCTGGGTTTCTGGTAAAAGTTGACTTCATTTAGACATCTTCTCCCACTGCTTGTGTGAGACATTTGCAGCAGATATAAGACAGAGGACCTGTATGTAGAATTCTCTCTGTTATCTTTTCACCTTTTGTTTATGAAATGCATATAATACTCACAAATAAAGTTTTCAAATATAGCACAGGAAATTTCCCCACAAGATTAACCTCACTGCCCCAGTATTAAGACCTGAGTTGGAATTATCAAACCCTAGAGATTAATAATGGTGCAATACAATTAAATGGAACAACATGACCTTCCCTTAGAGTATCCCTATGTCAACCCATGCTTATTGTGTGTGTTACCACATTTCAGGTTATCTTTTCTGTTTGGAGTCATTGAATGAGCCGGCAATCACAATGGTATATAGCATTTTAGTGATGGAAATAATAAAACAGGAAATGTGCTGCATTTTGGTCTCCTGCTGGGCAGATGTGTGCTCTGTGCCTCTCTGAAGATTCAGTGAGATAAGAAGGAGCACACGTGTCAGCGCTGGAGAGATGAGTGTTAGCAGAGGGATCGTGTTCTGTTCCGTCTTTGAGCCCTGGAAGAGCACACTTCTTTCCTGCCTCCTGAAGTCAGGCATACCCACACCATTTGCTTTGGCAGTTGATAGGGGGTCAGAAGTCTCCAAGAACCTTCTCTTTCTCTGCCGTAGGCCATACAAGGAGTGACATGGAAGTTCCACAGGAGCGAAGCTACTGGAATGCTACCCCTTTCTGTGGCAGGTCACCCAGGCTCGGAACATTACCCGGTCAGCAGCAGACTGTGTTGAGTCGCTTTTTCTGGATGCAATTACCAAATTTTCAGGAAAATGTTATGTAAACGAGGGGACGTACTCTCAAAAAGTCAGATTCTTCCTATCCTCTCACTTGCAGATTGTGGCTTGTAGGGAGGGAGTGGGGGTGAAGTCAGGAAATTAGAAAGGGAGGAGAGTAGGGTCATAGAATGTAATTGTGGAAAAGCAGAAAGTGTGGGGAGACACATAGGAGAGACACATAGGAGAGACATATAGGGGAGAGATACATGGGAGTGAGTGGTGGGGGGAGGGGACCCATACTAATTAGGGTGAAAAGCCTTAAGAAACTGGTTACTATGTATGGTAGTTTGAATGTGATTGTCCCCCATAATCTCATAGGGTGTGGCACTATAAGGTGGCATAGCTTTGTTAGAGTGGATATGGCCGTGTTGGAAGAAGTGTGTCACTGTGGGGGTGGGATTTGAGGTTTCCTATGCTCAGGATACCACAGTATCTCAGTTGACTTCCTGTTACCTGCAGAATGTAGGACTCTCAGTTATTCCTCCAGCACCATGTGGGCCTGCATGCTGGCTTCCATGCTCCCTGCCGTGATGATAATGGACTGAACCTCTGAAACTGTAAGTGAGCCACCCCAATTAAATGTATTTCTTTTATAGGACCTGCCATGGTCATGGTGTCTCTTCACAGCAATAGAAACCCTAAGTAAGACAGGAGTTGGTACCAGGGACTGGGGTATTGCTGTGATAGGTCTCACAATGTTTTTGTTTGAAGGAGCTGGGACTTTGGTATTTGGGGTTTGCAAAGTAGGGAATGCTTTAAGCACTGCCTAAAGGACATACTAATAGGAGCATCGAAGACAGTGGAGCTAAGAGTTATTTGAGCTGCTGGGAGCTCAGTCGTGAAGTTTCAGAACAGAAGAATTTTAGTATGTTGTCTAGATCATTCTTGTGATATTTTGGTGAAGAAGGTGGCTGCCTTTTGCCTATGTATTAAGAGTCTGCCTGAGGCTAAAGTAAAGAATTTTAGATTAATTCCATTGGCAGAGAACTCTCAAAACAGCCTAGAATAGACTCTGTCATGTGGTATTTAGTGGCAACTCTAATGAAGATTTATAATGAAAAGGAAGGAGCAAGCTGAGTAGGGTAAACTACAAAATGTAAATTTTGAGAAGAAAAAAGGCACCCGGAAAACAGAGCTAAATTCTGTAATCAAGGAGATAAATGGTTTAAGGTATGGAATAAAGGGAGTGGTGACCTCAAGGCAAGATCCCACCCAGTAAAGTTTCCAATTTTGTAAAAAGAAGCTAATGGAAAGTTCAGAGCTGGGTGTGGTGGGGCACACTTTTAATCCCAGCACTGGGAAGCAGAGGCTGGAGGGTTTCTGAGTTTGAGGCCAGCCTGTTCTAGAGATCAAGTTTCAGGACAGCCAAGCTTAGTCAGTGAAGAACAGAAAGATGATGAAGATGTAATTGCACCAGGGGATGATGGTCCAGCCCCAGTAAGCATCAGAACTCGACAGCTTCAGTCATGTGGTTCTGGTTTTAGAGTTAAGGATAGAAGAAAGTAGCCACTGAAGCCAGGCATGTGTCAGGGGTGTCCCTGAATGGAGGTCTAGTAGAGAAGCCATTGCATGAAGCTGTGAAGTTGAAGCTTGGATTGTCTTTGAGATCCCAGGATGTTAGAGATGCCAGAGTCATGGGAAACCTGCCAAGGAGAGCTGCTAACAGGGAGTGGAACCAACCCAAGAGAAAGAAGTGTGTTGTAGTCAACAAAGCTGAACAGAGTTGGCGATCTGAAGAGCATTTTAACATCAGACACAGAGCTACGGAGTTTAGAGTTTATCCATCTAATTTTCAGTCTGGCTTTTGTCTAGTATTTCCTCACTATTCTCCCTTCCTTGTGTTCTGGAAAGATGATGTGCATTCTGTGCCATTATGAGTTGAAAATATGTGATCTGCTTTTTGATTTTGACTTTTACAGTTGAGGCATTGTCATGCATTTCAGAAGAGACTGGATTTTGAAACAAGCTTGAGACTTTTATAGACTATGGGGACTTTGGAAGGTGGATTGAATGATTTTTTTTTTTGCATTATGATATGGTTATAAGCCTTTGAGGCTAGGGAGTAGGATATTGTGGTTTGAAATAAAATAGACTCCACAGGGAGTGGTACTATTAGGAGGTTTGACCTTGTTGGAAGAAATGTCACTGTGGGGATGGGCTTTGAGGTCTCTTTTGCTCAAGCTTCCCTGTGACAGTCAGTGGACTTCCTGTTGCTTGCCTAGCAAGATGCAGCACTCTCAGCTCCAATATAGTGTCTGCCTGCATGCCACCATGCTCCCCCTCATAATGGACTGAATCTCTGAAACTATAAGTAAGCTACCCCAATTAAATATCTCCTTTTTAAGAGTCCATGGTCATGGTGTGTCTTCACAGCAATAAGAACCCTAGCTAAGACACTAGGCATGCTGATTAAAAACAAAGTAAATTTGAAGGGAGAAATAACATTCCTTATGTGAAGTTGGGAATTTGGGTGTAGCTTCTTACCTGATTTGGCCTTTGGCCTGGTTATAATGTGGTTGTTAACTTTCTGGTCTTGCTCTGCCGAAGGAGGAGCTGCCTCCACCTCCAGGTGCTGAGTGATGCTGTCAGTCCCACCTTATCCTAGAGGCCAAGCAGAACGGTGGTGATGTCTACAACCTTCCACACTGGGACCCTAGGAATTGAATAGGAATATAGTTGGCATTTTCTTTGGGCCACCAACCAGCTCCCAAATAAAGACACAGAGACTCATTAATTATGAATCATTAGCCTTAGCTTAGGCTGGTCCCACCAGCTCTCTTAACTCAATTTAGCCTGTTTCTATTCATTTATATTTTGCCTCAGGGTTTTTGCTTTTTTATTTTACCTTTCTTTCGTTCTCTATGGCCTACTTTCCTACATCCTCCATGTTTGTCTGATCGTTCCCTGGCATCTCCATATCTGTCTCCTCCTACTCATTCTTCCTGTCTTTACCTCTTCCCTCATTATTGGCTGCTCAGGTTTTTATTAGACCAATCAGATGCCTTAGGCAGGCCTGGTAAAACAGTAACACATCTTTATAGAATTAAGCAAATACAACACAACATTTACATAGTTAAACATATATTCTGCAACATAAACAAATACAACACATCTTTACATAGTTAACAAATGTAGCACATCTTTGCATAGTTAAATACTCTGCAACACATAAATCTGCGATAGGTGCCCAACAGTTCTGGTGCCCTTTTGAGGTCCAGTGGTCCAGATGTTCTCCTTTGCTCATGTTTCCCATTCCGTCACCATCAAATGACAAACCCAGATCAGATGCAATGGTTGGAGTTGGCAATGGGATGTTTTAATAGGATTTTTCTAGCTTAACTTTTTTGTTCTCATGGACATGAATTTATATTTGTAATTTAAATAGAGAGATTTTCTTTATAATGGGAATACATTATATGAGTGTGTCAGGTACTCATTGTCAGTGTCTCTTACAAGGAAGGCCTTATATGTCTTGGGTGAAAGCCCATTTGGTTTGTGAGTGGACATCTTTGGCTCTGGTGCTTACTCTATGGTATGCACAGTGACTGGCTCTAATACATTTACCCACTAGCAGCGTGAGGACCTTCCTGCGCTGCACTGGTCCCAGTGGCCCCACTGGTAGCGCTGGCTGAAGCACAAACTGACGCTGGCAACTGAGAGTCTAACAAGCTGGCTGCGTGTGGCCCCAGACTCCTTAACATTCCAGCTGGAGAAAACAACTTCCAGGATTCAAATGGGAAAGCTTGCGGGCATTCATTCCCTGGACAGAGTTTGAGATGTGCGGCATAGGGATACCTAGAATGATATGGATACCTAATTGAGGAACTAATTCACAGGAACTACCCTGCAGGCCTGACAGTATCCCATTTGATCTGGATGGGAAAATTCCTAGTATGTCACCTGGGCCTCTCTCTGTATGCACAGGTTCTGTGGAGGCAACCAAATCAGATGGAAACTATCAAGGGAAAGCTTGCAACTCACTGAACGTGTGCAAGCTTATATTGTCATTGTCCTCCTAATAATACAGTGCACCGCTCATGAAGCATTTGTACGGCATTCAGATTTTGTAATCGGAAGGAAGGAAGGAAGGAAGGAAGGAGGAAGGAAAGACGGACAGAAGAAGGGAGTGCCTAGGGGTTATACAGATACTTCACAATGTTATATAAGGTCCATGAACATCCCTCATGTTTGTTATCCGTGGGGATTCTGGACCCAGTCCCCCAGGAACACCATACTGACTTTTGTTTAAATGCTGACTTCTCTCAGTGTCTCTCCAGCTTGGAACAATTGCATGCCAAGAAAATGACACTGACAAATCTTGGGGACTCTTCATCCTAGTCCTTTAAGCACCATGGGAGTCAGCAGAGGAGAAAGCCCCAAGCAGTCACTCTTCAGTTTGATGGTTTCCTTGTTCAGAATAAGTTCACAACACAGATAAATCAGAAGATGAACATAAATGAAGAAAATTGCCCAAACTGCCACAAAGGGGTGGTATTTCGGTAACATATCTATGAGTATTATCAAAGTTATATACATAGAAAGCACAATAAAATGGAGCCATACTGAAGAGATAATATCTTGTTAGGTATTTTTTTCTGTAAGCAGTAGAGTGTGACTCATTCATTATTTTATCAATTTCTCTCAATAACGGCAAGACAGAAGCTTTTTAAAAACATCTATGTGAAATGTTTCAAAATGAGTTAAATCCCTATGTGAAATATCATCCTTCTGTTGTGATTCATTTGCTCGTTAGGTGGCAAGCTTTTGTTGGGCTTCAGCTTGACTCTCTGAGTGCAGTGGTCTGGAGATATTGCTGGGCAGAAATCACAAGGCCATTTAGGTGGCCTCTATCATCACCTAAGATGCTCCAAGGGACAGTGGCTCACAACCCTTTCTTCCCCATCCAGAGTGGGCCTGCTTCTACTCTGCAGTTTCCAGGATTCCACTTGCTGCAGATAAATTGAAATCTCAGCTCCGCTGCCTGAGGGCCCCAGCCTGATGTCTGTATGTTGCCATCGATGACAAGGGGAGGGTAATAAGCAGACGGCCTCTCCTGGGGGAACATGGCTGATTCATGGTACCACATCCCGGGTATCCTCAGTTCAGGGCTGCTTGCTGGGCCTGGCCATTTATCTTTGACAAAATCTCCACCTGAAGCCACCCCCAAACTCCAGCATGGCGCAGGAACCCCAGACATGGAGACAGGTGCATTCAGGGAGTATGGACTGAGAAGCTGGGATCTACATTTAGAAAAGGCCAGCTTTTATTATAAGGGCACGGGCTGCTGAAACCAGGGCTCTATGCTACAACAAAGGTTCTGCCCCTTCAGGATGGTGTCTCTGTCACCCTGCCTGTCAGACAGTCTAAATTCTTGCACTTGGCCCCTATGTTAATCACTTGCGTACTTCCAATCCCCCAGGTGTGGTAGACTCTGCTCTCATGGTAGGCAATATGAAGTATCACATGTATACAAGAGGCAATGGGCCTGATTTGTTTTATTATGTATCCACGAATATCTATACTTATGTGTCCATTCAAACCATGGAATATTGAGACAACTTCAAAACCCCCTTTCCCAAATTAGTTTAAAATAATAGATGAAAACATTTCATGCCAATGTTTTTGAAAGCTGCCGTCCTGTCTTTCTTGAGATACATGATGAGCAGCCCCAGACAGAATTCAGTGCCCTCTAGTGAATTCACAGAGTTGTGTGATGCTAACCGTGATCTTGTTCTAGAACATTTCCATCGGCTCAGAAGGGCCATCGGTGCTGGCAATTGCTCTTCAAGTCCAGATTTGTGTCTATGAAGGTGCCTTTTCTGGACATTTAGAGTTGGAGTCATAAGGTCATTTATATCTAGTTCTTTTGTGGAGCATTATCTATTTAATTAATTAAAATTTGACATCATACTTGTATATAATTGTGTTGCACTCACCCTAGGCCATCTCCCCTTTTCCCCAAGTTGTCCTCTTGCTATCCTCATGACTGACCTTCCTTCCTCTCTCCCTCCCTCCCTCCCTCCCTCCCTCCCTTCCTTTCTTCTTTTCTTTATTCCTTTTCTTCCTCCTTCCTTCCCCACCTCTTTTTCAGGCCCCATATAGGCAGTCACTGCTGGTGTGTGTTCACAATTGTAAAAGTTTTGTCATATTGAGAAAACCGCAAGCTCCCCCATGCCTTCCCCATTCCTCAGTTTTCACAGCTTTTCTACCAGCTCTTCCATGTTGCCTCTTGGTCTTTGAAGAGGGTGACAAAGATATCTTCTTTGGAGCCAAGCACTCAACAGTCACTTATTCTCAGTGCTTTGACCTGTTAGAGAGAGGTCGTTTATTGGTTCCCAGCTGTCTAGCTAGCTTAGACCAGAAATAATCACACAGAAACTGTATTAATTAAATCACTGCTTGGCCCATTGGCTCTAGCTTCTTATTGGTTAACTCTTACATCTTAGTTTAACCTATTTCTATTAATCTGTATATCGCCACATGGCTGTGGCTTACCGACTAAAGTTCTGGCATCTGTCTCTGGCAGGGCTATATGGTGTCTCCCTGACTCAGCCTTTCTTTCTCCCAGCATACAGCCTAGCTTTCCCTGCCTAGTTCTGTTCTTCCCTGCCATAGGCTCAAAGCTGTTCTTTATTCATTTACAAAAAAAAAAAGCAACACATAGACAGAAGGACTTCCCACACCACTGACCAGTTATGTGTTCACATTTTGGCCGTCATTCACTCCTGACTAAGACCTCATTGGTCGAAGAGTATAAACTTGAATATTTAGAAGACAGTCTAATGACAGGTTCATTTGGCAAACCAAACCACCTATAGTAGATTCTCCCAAAGGGCCTGTGAAAACCCTAGCCAAAGTCTTTTGACCAATTCTACAATGTTGGGCATATATTCCCTCCAATAGAGTAATCCTCAAATCTAACTAGGAAGTAGATGGTTGCCTCTAGAACATTCATGCCACTATTGTACCAGTGAGGATATCTTGCTTGACATTTTAGTACTGTAGCATGCAGTGTCTACGGCTAGGTGTGAGTATTGGTGACTCTTGTTCCTTAAAAACATGCAAAGCATCTTTTGACTTTATGAATGTAGCTGGCAGGGAGGAAGTGACCAGCTTGGTTTCTTCATGTGCTGTATTCTAAGTGTGTGGTGTCTTCAGCAGTAGGGCCTCGCTGTCTAGTTCTGGGGGGGCAACCAAGAGCAATGGCAATAGCCTGAGTTGCTTTGGGAGCTTCTGGGTCTGTCAGCCAACTACTCATAGCCATACCTGGCACTGATAGTTTCGTTTGAAAGCTTGTGACTGAGTGCCTAGCTTTAAACTTCATCCTGGTGGTGTCAGTAGGTCTGTTGCTTCCTTTACGACTCAGCAACATTCCTTTGTGTGACTGTCTTGCATTCGGTTTGCTCATTCATCTGTTGATGCGTGTTTAGATTGCTCAGTCTGAGGCTGTTGCGCACAGTGTTCCAGCACAAGTTTTGAAGTAGCTGTTGTAAAAACGAGCAAGTTATAAAGGTCATCTCATGAACTTCTCAAGTTGTTCTGGCAGGTGATTTTGAGACTCAGAAACTTGAAGATGAGAGTTTCTGGAAGAGGCTACCAATGAGGACAATGAGGACTAGTTACTACTTTCTGATGACTGACACAGAAATCTGTCTTGGCCCAGGTATGCTGGACTATTTGCTAGACTCCAGGGACCACGAATAGGGCCTCGTTCCTTGACACCCAAAAAAATCTGACAATACTTGTTGAATGAACAAACAAATGATCCAAAAGTGTAATGGAAGAGGCTATGGCCTCTAGGACATCTAGGGCTGATGGATATTTCAGGAAGCAGGTTGAAGAAATTCGTGCCTGATCTGTGACAAGTGGGCCAGGATCAGGAACTTGCTGGGAAGGAATGGAGATTGCCTATCACCTTAGCTCCTTAATCCAGCACTGCTTTAAACACAGAAGCAGGCTTGGGAGATGGCCCTGTGATAAAGTGCTTCCAATACGAGCACAAGAACACTAGTTTCCCTAGCATGGAAAGCTGAGCACAATGGAACATACCTGTACTCCAGAGCTGGATAGGGAGACAGGAGGGTCCCTGGTGCTGGCTGGGCAGCCATCTTATCTGAAAGGGCAAGCTTCAGGGCCAGCGGGGAGACCCTGTCCCCATAAGCAAAGTAGAGAGCAATGGAGCATGCCTGGAATTGACCTCTGACCTCCAAAGAGCATGCACATACTGACATCTCAGAGAGAGAGAGAGAGAGAGAGAGAGAGAGAGAGAGAGAGAGAGAGGAGGAAGAGGAGGAAGAAACAGACAATAAACCTGCTACTTCACCCCTGAGCTTATCCATAGAAAAACAATAAGCCCAAGAATGTTTATTCAATTGGATACTATGTCATATTGAAATAACAGCTACCCCAGTGTACTGGAAGTTCAAATATCACTGAAAGGAAGCAGACATCAAAGGACAAACACTGCATGATTCTATTTACTGAATAATTATTTTAAGCAGGCAAACTTAAGCCACCGGGCATGAAGATACACAGGTAGGCATAAACAATCCGTAAAGGAAAGTGAGGAAGGGAGCCTGTAAGGGTCAGAAAGGTGGTTGCAGTGGTAGAAGGGAGGCACCTGTTACAGTTAGGGGTCTGTAGAGTCTCATTTCAGCTTCTAGAAATTAGAAAAAATAATGTGAGTTTTGTAGAGACCAACATCATGATACCAGCTAGGGTACCTCTGGATGGATGGGTGTCACCAATTAATTATAGCACCTGGACAAGGGTTGGAACAAAGAAGTATGAACTGTGTGTTCATTCACTACCATCTTTTATCAAATAACTGTCCTGTGGGTACCTATAATGGGTTGTTTTTGTTAGAGGTGTTGCATGTACCAGGTTGAACAAGCCACTATAGATGTGTTAACTAACTGCTGGAGAAAGAGGCCTCGATGAGAACATTAAGATAATATCAGGTAATGAGGACGACCATTCAGAACAAAAGCAATGATTCATAGAGCCCCTGGGGACAGCATTTTGACATTCTAGGCAAGCTCATCATGTAGACACCATCAGGTGTGAACCCTAGAGGGGAAATGCGCCAGAACAGAGAACAAGAGAGAGAGGATGAGTTGGGTGCAATTTTAGTTGCTGGAGGAACTGAAGCCACTGATGGAGCTGTGGGCTGATGAGAGGCTGGAGATGGGCAGTGGCCAGACTCTTAGGGCGTGGCGTCAAGGGGCAACCTTGGAGTTTGCTCTTTAAAAAAGTGGGAACTACGTCATGAGATAAAGCCACTGATTTATCACTGCTAATTCTTTTGCCTGATTTGTGCAACACAACTTTGAACCTACCAGAACTCACAGTCATTCTAGTGGTTTGAATCTTTTGACTTCCTGCCTTGTTGGGGAACGCAGGTGGGTTATGAGCCCATAAAACATTTATGTGCGGCGAAATGTTCTCAGTGCTAGAAGGAGAAGAATAAGGATAGTCCAGCTTCTAATATAATATTCCTTCTGCAAAGGCACCCTGGGTCTGCCTGGGCCTCCGAACTGGGATCATTACAGACACCAACTCATTTCATTTAGAGCCTGAGTTGAATCGGAGACTTAACTGTAGGGCCTACTTTAAGAAAGCATGCACCTTGCCTTGATTGTTAAGAATTCCCTTTGTATAGCCATAGACAACTATAATGTGACTTTGCCAGTCATTTTTCAGAGTGACTTTCTCTCTCCGGTTAAGCTCTTTCCTGTGCAAGCACTGGAAAGTGCTCGAGTGCACATCACACTGAGTGTTTGGACGCGGGTGACAGAGAATGCACGGCGCTGTAATTAGAGACCCAGCCACCTTGATTGGCTGCAGAGAATTATAGAAACACCAAGCAACATCGTGGCAATTATGCCCCAGCAATTAGCAACCCATAAAGCAGCAGACCTCATTGATAGAGCTGTCCTACTCAGTAACAATATTGGAAAACAAATACCCTACCAAACAAATAACAAGTAGCCAGCCCTGGCAGGAGAGGGAAAGTTGACTTGGCGGCAGCAGGGACTCTGGAAGCAGCAGAGCCAGGCTGAAAGGAGCAATTCCGGAACCAGTGGCAGCTCTCTCAGCGCTCAGGACAGTGGGCAAGCTCTCCAGCACTGAGTCTCGGTGAAGCCTTCTCGGGCATTCGGTGGGCATGGGGACATCTCCCCCACAGCCTATGAGCCAGCTGAGTCCTTTGCTCCATTTTATAGGTCAGAAGCCGAGAACCAGTGTTATTATATTCTTGTAAGTGATGGGACCTCCATATAAGCCAGAATTTGAACAAAACCCAGAGTCACCCATACTAGAGTATTCAAATTTCCTGGCTTCTTATGATAGTTCTCAAGTGTTCCCTACAGCAATGAAGACCTTCACAAACTGTGCAAGACAGAATCTGCTGTTCACAAAGTTAAAAAGCATTTTAACTATGCCATTTAAACGAGGTGCTTACCCATCAAGTGATTTAAGGTTGATAATTTCCTAATGAATTTTAGACAATTCATTAGAATTTTAGAAGCTGGTGGTACAGCTTCATTTGGAGACACTATGGTTTCTCAGCCTTTTGGCTAAGATCAAGTGCATACAGGGAAACTGAGTCATATCAACACCATTGGACAGGCTTGCTAGAAACTGAGACTTTTCCATTTCTCCAGGCACCCTGCAAACAAATCACTGTCCACTTACCACTGCGTGGTCCTCGTATGTTCCCCCACATCCAAGTTCACCCGAATCCTTCCTTCTTTACCCTCTCATCCTTTTTCTCAGGTTTGACCATGGTTCTTTGGTTTCTGTGCCCCATTGGCTTGATTTTAAAGTCTGGAGGCAGACTTTAAGTTTGGGGAACAGTTTCGTTCTCTCTCTGGCACCCCACTTACACAGAGCAGTGCCAAGGTTACACTTCCGCTTGTGCCACCCTGAATGAAATACTTACCTATGCTGAGCCTCCGAGTCTCTGACTGCAAAATACCAGTGCCATTTCATCCCGCAGTCTTAAAGTGGAAGGCGGGTCCTGGAACCATGTTCAGTGCCGCACTTCCGCTTCCGTAGCAGGTACCCAGCACGTTCATGGCGCGCCTCGACTAGAACCAACACTGGGAATGATGAAGACCCGAGAGCTGTGAGCTGCGAGAGAAACATCCATCTGTCCTGTCCCGTCTCACCATTTAAAGACTGAAGAAATTACTGGTGATGAGAGAGATTGTACCTCACCTACACGCTGCACTCTTTCTGGGCCCCGGCATCTAACAGAGTTCGTGGCAAATAATCGCCATGTTCATTAGAAAAACAGTGCTACATTTACTGATCACATGCTAATCGCTTAGCATCATATTGAACTATTCATCTGTGATATTTAATCCTCATAAAGATTTGCAGAATAAAGGATTGTATTTTCCCCCAATATACAAAATTGGAAAGCCGAGCTTCAGAAAAGCTAAATAACTTGCCTCGGGTCTCACAATTAGTTGCCGTAGAGACGGGATTTGTAATTAAGGACCACCTAACTGTAGACCCACAGCTTTAAGTAGAGGACAGTGCAGCAGTAAATAGGGAGGAGAACGGGAAGCTGGGAGGAAGGAACTGGCAGAGAGGAACCGAGGAAGGGAAGACCAGTGTAAGGAAACCCCTTGGAGTCTTGGCTTGGATTCGCTCCTGCCTTAAAAGCTGATTCTTAAACTTGGTCACACACCGGAGTCATCTGGCGAATCAATAAACCAGTACCGATGCCTGGGTCCCTCCCCCAGCGTGCCTGTTTAATTGGTCTGGTCAAAGGCTGGCATCAGGAGTGTAAAGGCTCTTGGGGAATTCCAGCATGCGGCCAATGTTAAGCCCCTGCCCCAGCAATAGCACTCCTCTGCCCTTCAAGGTGGCCAAGCCCTGTTCTCATTAATACCCCTGAGCGTTTCCTGGGGCCAGCAGCAACTCGTCCAAAAAGTTCCTGCTGCAGGTGTGCACTGGCCTCTGCATGGGGTAGGAGCATCTGCTGAGAGGACGTGGCCCAGCCACAACCTAGAGGTGAGTGGGGTTCAGGAAGTGGATTTTATTACGGTCCAAATGACAAAACCTTCTGTGCCAGTGTGCATGTGGACAGTGCTCCCACTGCAGCAAGGGACACAGTGCAGTCCCCTCTGGTGAGTGTCCTCCTCACTCCAGTGACAGGGCGTCTTGAGTCTGGGATTTCCCTGGTGATGATTTTTCCATCTTGTCCCAGCCTGATCTGCCCAAAGGCCTGTTGGACTCTGCTGAGCCCTTTTGCATGAGCAGGGTCTGAGACAGCCTTTCTGAGCTGGGCAAACCTTGGCTGGAACTTGGAAACACATCCACTTCTTAGTGGGATGTCCAAACCACCGTGGGAGTTGCTGAGAAGATTTGGACTGCCAAAGGATATAGCATTTTCTTTGATTCAGGAAGGAAAGGGGCCTTTTTCTGCGAGGCCGGACTATTCCCTCGGTTCATTGCCAAGCCTGGAACTGGAGGCTGGCAGGCTGCACAATTGCTCAGCTTCACAGGCCACAGAGAACCAGGCAGGCGTCTGTTCTGTGTCCCCTGGCTGCCACAAAACTCATCAGCACGTGGGTGATCTGCCCTCTGCAAAAAGAAATAAAAAAAAAATAATCAAACAAAATAGCCATTTGCCACGCTTGGCCCAGCCATCAACTCAAAATGTTCTTGAAGCTTGTAATAACAGCTGTTATTTACTGCCTGGTTCTTGTGTCCCAGATCTTGTGCTAAGTGCTCGACGTTATTAACTCCCAGAAGCCTCGCTTACTCTACAGTCGGCAGATAGTCGTGTGCCCATTTTATAAAACAGTAACCTAAGGCACAGGAAGGCAAAATAAATTACCCTAAATCAGAGAGCTTTTGAACAGTTTCAGAACCATCTGGCTTGAGGCCTAAAGCTCGTTATGTGTTCAAAGACTTTGCTACATTGTCTCAATCAGGATAGTCCGTGTTAAAGGCTTCTGTGAATTTCTGAATGCTTCATAGTTAGATACCCAGCAGACACCCGATAGCATGCTGAACAAATGAATGTGTGAAGCCATTCTGCTATTCTAAAGTTGCTTTTTTGATTGTTAAATAGAGGTCATAAGGACCAGAAAAATAACACTGAACACCATAAAATTTGGAAGACCAAAACAGGCAAAAAAAAAAATCTTAATATTAATCATGGTACTCGAAAAATTGTGGCCAAAGGATACATTGTGGCCAAAGGATACAATGTCCCAATAAGGTTGATTAAATTTTATCTAATCATTTACTTTCATTGGCCACCCCCACCCCTGGCCAACATATGCGCAGATAGCAGTTTTCAGACATCTGATGACATCAGCCTAGAAAGTTTTCCCCGTTGCTAAAGGAATGAGGGGAGCGCACACCTAAAACACCCTTTCTGCTCTACAATGTGTTGTATACAGGAACTGGAGCATTTGAAACAGGCGAAACAGTCTGCAAAGATCTGTGAAATGGCTTGGCGTAGGCACCAGGAAACTCAGAGGCATCTGGAAGTTAGCTAAAGGTGCAGAAAAACACGCGGAAGGGCTACATGCCAGAGCTAACTAGGCCCACACCGGGTCCTCCATTGCTACTGCTGGGCTCCAGGAGAGGGCTTGGCTTCTGGAACCGAAATATGGCTGCTGGGCTGTAGCTGCAGCCAGGCTGGCAGGTGCCAGGAGCTGATTGATGCTTCTTCTGTTTCTGTCATTTATTCTTCTTGCTTTCTTAGCCTCCTCCAACAGAGCTGATAAGGACGGTTCTGTTTGAGGATCATGTATCTCTTTCCCCCTCTTGGACCAGTGAGGTGCAGTTCCCATCACTCTCAGCCACACTCAAGTGCAAGCCTGCATTATTCAACACCAAAATCAAGCCGTGGAGGAGGCCCGGCAGGGAGGGTCTTGTTGGCAGAAAGCTCTGTTTTCTTGGACCCAGCGAAAACCCTCTCTGTCCAAGCAATATCTTCATTAGATCCGGTGGGGGGTTTGCTCTCAATGCTGACACAGGGAACCTCAATTTGGAAACTGACAGTTGATTTCTAGTAATCTCCCTTTCTGGGGAGCATGCTGTGGTGGAATCGCCTTCAGTCATGGGATAAACAGGTGTGAATCCGTTACTGGAGTGGGAAGATACCGCACAAGGCAGCCACTCTGCTCCCCTGAGCTCCTGTCTCTGCATCTCTAAGTCTGGGACCGGGGCAGGGACTGGCACCTGAGCAGCGAGGTGAGCACAGGGCACAAGAAGGCTCTGTGCACGATCCTGAAAGGAACTCTCTGGGCTGCTTCATCCAGGAAGGCCCACACCTTTTCTAAATGTTGCTAGCCCTACCTGGATGATGAGGTTAAGCTACCAACCTCTGACCATTATAAGTGTTTGATTTTGCTAGCCATTGTCTATAGAGATTTGCCTAACAGCCTTGAGAGATAGGATTTCTTTTTACACCCACCTTGGTGGATCAAAACACTGAACGTTAAAGGGGCCCTCGAGAGATGACTCAGTAGTTAAGAGTTCTGACTGCTCTTGCAGTGAATTTAGCTCCCAGGACCCACAGTAGGCGTCTCATAACTGCCTGTCACTCCAGTTTCAATGCCCTCCCCTGGCTCCCGGGGTCACCTGCATGCACACGATGCGTATAAACACATGAGGGCATACACACATACATGTAAATAAAAATGAGTAGATAGTTTAAGGAAAAAAAAAGAAAACTGAAAAGAACCTTTATCCTTCGCAGGCAAGCAGGAGAGGCAAGATTTCCACCCAGCTTTCTAGCTCGGGGTGGAGCTCAGATGCGTGTTCAATGGTGATTCCTGTAGTAGCCCTTCCTCCGTTGTGAATTTGGCAGCTGCCTTCCTTCCTCCTGTCTGGGACCTCAAGAAGTATCTGACCACCTCAACCAGTCATGGAGATGACGGATGTGTTTATGGCACCACCGTGTGTAAGATCTGCAGCTCTGCCCAGCGTTACTCAGTTCAAGACCTGCCCTATAAAGAAGCATGCTGGGTTGCTTCTGTTGGCTGCAGGGTAACAACCTCAGATTCAAGATGGAGGCAGACTTTTCCCTGAGAAGGTGTTTGACAGCTCCCTCCGTTTGGTAGAAAATAAATACAATGCATTTCGTTTAATATATTTTGTATCTGGTTCCCCTTTGTCCAAGTTGCTGACATCTAGG
The DNA here is from genome assembly GCF_018167655.1 of Microtus oregoni. NCBI lineage: Eukaryota > Metazoa > Chordata > Mammalia > Rodentia > Cricetidae > Microtus > Microtus oregoni. Next base: position 61,718,113 of record NW_024543063.1, read on the forward strand.
GTTCTATTATGCAGTCTAATTTCAAATCTGGCATCTTATTAATAAAAAAAAAAAGCCTTGCCTACTTCTGGCTCTTCACCTCTGCCTTTTTCCGCATGCGTTCTGCATGCCTTCTGCTGTGACTTTAAGTTGCAAGAAAACCATCGCAACCCCAGGGGCAAGAGTACCCTGATGGAGCTTCAAGAAAGAGCCTTTGCCATCGTGACAGTATTCAAACAGAATCTCTTCATTTCCACAGAGAAGTGCAATACAAGCAAGCGGGAAGGTTTTTATATTAACTTTGGGGGATGGCTGGGAGAATGTGAAATGAGCTGTCTGAGGCTGTCCAGGTGCGAGCTTTGTTGTCTGAGGCTGTCCAGGTGCGAGCTTTGTAGTGACAGGACCGTGTTCTAGCTTCTTCATGCATTTCATCGGAAATGACTTAAAGAAAGGAAGATTTGTTTTTGTTGACTCTTCCTTTCAAGGACTTTAGTCCAAGTGTGACCGATTCACGGCTTTAGGCTTTGAGCCTGAGACACAGCAGCATCATTGTGCTGGGGGCCTATGGAAGAGGCTGCTTACCCCATGTTGGCAGGAAGCAGAGAGAGAGAGAGAGAGAGAGAGAGAGAGAGAGAGAGAGAGAGAGGAAGGGGGTAGGCTAAATATGGCTTCCAAGGGCCCCCTCTGAGTGACCCACTTCCTCAGTTAGGCCCCACCTTCTGAAGTTTCCAGCACTCTAAAATAATTCCAACAGATGGGTTGTCTACAAGTATTTAACACAGGAGCCTGTAAAGAACACTTCATATTCCAGTCAGGAAACGGGGACGTGTTATGGGATAGGCTGAGAATAAGGAACTGGGCAACCATGCTGACATTTTTCTTCTTGTCCCTCCTCCCTCTCTGTCCTTTTCCCAGTCCAGAGCTGAAGCCACCTTATATAAGATGTACATAAACTTAGAGAATCCTTGGGCATGATGCTTTTACCCACTAACCCTTGCTTTCCTGACTTCCCAGACAGGTGTTACGGGCACTGGGGCAGGGGCCGGAACAGGAAGCTAGAGAGGGGCTGAATCCACATCCTTCTTTGCTTTTCTGTTTGTGCTTCTGGCAGTGAACTGGGCTGCCTTTGATTTTATCCTCCCCATCTTGACCTAGGGATACTAATATCTGAAAGTTATATGTAACCTATGAGGCACACGTAGAACAGATGAAAATCAAGTCAAGAATAGTTTTGTTAAAGTCTTCTAAATATATGTTGATCCATTGCATGATAAGGCTGGGCTTAGAATCTTCAGGCGCATGCTCGTCTCCTTCAGGTTCATGTCTCGCCTTCTTAGGCTCCAGATTTTCTTACTTCTAAAATGAGAATGATTAGCTAGTCCTTGGAACTGCATGCCTGTGGTCCCAGGAACTAGGAGGCTGAGGCAGGAGGATCAGGCAAGGTCAGTCGCCCTGGTCCATGTAACCAGACTGAATGTATCTCAGAGAGAAGAAGGAGGGATTATTTGTTTCAAAAGCGGTGCAGTGGATGGCTACAATGTCATATCATATGCTTAAAGTCCTTTATCCGGAGCTCCACACAGAGTGGAGCTGGTGGAGGGAGGGGTTTGATTGTTCATTGCTGCTCTTCTCAACACCTCTTTGCTGTAGGCTTCCCGGACACACCAGGGAAAAGCAGCTGGAATTCCACGCTTTGGGGGGAAGGAAGTGGCTAAGAGACTCCTGTTCCTTCTTGGGTACTGTCCTGACTCATGAACACACACCTGTGCTCTAGTGAAATGAAGGTGGAAAATTCCAGGTCTAGCTGCTGCTTGGGTGGCTGATATTAACCATGAATACTTTGCCTTGAATCTGATTCTGATTATATCCAGTTTGCGCTCTCAACCCCGTACCCCTGCTTCTCTGAGTCCTTTCTAGCATTTACATTAGAAAGTGAACAGCCAGCCCATCTTATTTGTCAGTGCTGAATTTCTGGTGTGGTCTGACCCAGCCGCACCTCCTGCTTCCCTAACTCACTGTACCTTAGTCCGTGGAGTGATGGAGACCTTTCTGGATCTTAGCTACCCCACCTGGGAAAGAAGACAGCTAGTCCTCATCCATCTCTACCTCGTTTGGATTTTAATAGGAATTCCCGGGTGATGGATTTGAAGCTTCTTGGTGGAAAAGCACTTCAGAACCGTGGAACGCAGTGGTAGTAGCTCTCCTGAAGACTCGGCATTGAAGACTGCTGAAAACCATGGCTGTTCAGAACTACCCTTGTAATCACTGTGAACTGACCAACACAAACGGCAGGGAGTCAGGGATGGAATTCTGGAGGAATACGATGCCACGTGAACTCTGAGAGACTGTGACACGCCCCCAGCATGTGTAGCACATAGCAGCTTGCAGAGGGTAGCTGCCTGCCACTTGGGAGTCCTATTAATGCAGAACCTCGCTGGATTTGGATGGTAGAGGCACACTTCTCTCTGTGGTTTGATTTTTGGTTTTCCCTAAGAGAGTTAAACTGCTTCTGCTTTTCCAAGGAAAGGACTTTCTGAAAAGATATATCCTTGAATGTTCAGAGACTTAAGTTTCTGAGTTAGCACACAAACATTATTAAATGGGGCAATCTTGGGTAGAGAAGACATTCAGAGGGTAAAGATGAAGAGGGTAAAGATGCTCTCTGCCAAGTCTAAGGACCTGGGCATGATTCCTGAAACCCACATGGTAAGACAAAACAAAACAATAAAACTAACAAAACACTGATTCCCAAATGTCGCTTTCTGACCTCTGCACACACATGTTAAGGTGCACACATATGCATCCACACCCATACACATTCATGCACACATAAAATAAATAAATAAAATGTAATTTTAAATGGGGGCGGTACACCCTTATAAGAGTCCCACATCCTAGATGGAAAAGCCAGCACAGAGAGAAACTTCTCCTTTTCTCTTGTTTTGTTTGTAATATGATGGTACCAGCATGTAGCTGAGATTGGCCCGGATTCCAGATCCTCCCCGACCAGTTTGAGTGCAGAGATTGTGGATGTATACCCCCATGCCAGGCTGACTCTGGTCTCATTTCATTATGCTTAGCAATAGAACAAACCCCCTCTTAGGTAGCAATAGAGGACCCTTAGATGACCATGTCGTGGGGACTCCTAGAGATTTTTCAGTCTACATCTGAATCTACCCATGGCAGGTGACCTGTGGTTTGTACTGCCATGATAGTTAGGAAAGGGGGGACTCTGCTTTGGAGCATGTGCTATAGTTCACATGCCAACTGAGCCTTCATGGGTGCTATTGGGTTTAAATTTGGTACTCCTACCCTTCCCAGTTCCCTGATAGGAAACCCTTAAGTTGAGTAATGGGAGTCCAGCTTTTGGCGTTGTCCCCAGTGAGGAGTGTTCAAGCCAGGCCAGTCCGCATCCATGCTCAAGGAGCATTTCCCAGTGATGACAGTGTCTCTTTAACCCACGGTCCTTTTCACGTCGAGAGTGCTGCTGCTTTTTCTTCTGATCTAAGAAGACTTCAAGCAATATCCTGATCTTCTATTCAGAAAGGACGGAATTGGCGCCTGTTAAGGAAATGACCACTCTATCGTGCGCCTTGAAAAGGAAGAAAAGATTCTTGTCTATTAAAGTCATCACTTCTATACCAATTCACCTGCAAGTAAGATTGCCTTAATAATTTCTATTGAACCCAAGAACAGACAATGAGGCCGAGTTAAGAAGAGCACCATAGGCTGAGAGAAGAGATGTACAAGCCGCAGTGTTCTGGTGCTGTTACGATGTTCTTTCTAAAAGCATCCTGACACGGAAAAGCTTATTAAGAAAGGCAGGACACTCTTGGATGTGACAAAGAAAAGCAAAGCAGCTCAGCTTGTCTACACACTAGGAGGGTGGGGCAAGGTCTGATTGCTATTGATGCCCATGGTCCTGGGGGTGGGGGTGGGAAGGGCCTGGAAGTCTGGGTCTCAGCTTTGGTGACTTTCTAGGATTCAAAGAAAGGTGCAGCCACAGAACTTCTTGGTGTTGTCTGTGTGAATTCCCTTCATCTCTCGCTGCCTCAATTTCTAAGCGCCTCCCTGGGCTCTTGGGAGACACAGATGAGCCCAGCAACAGCAACCCTATAGCTTGTGTGGAACTTCATTTGGGGGAAAGTAAGCATTTGGCCAATGTTCATTGAGAACTCATCTGTGGAATGTTATCAACCTTTTGGGTACCAGGATGATGGTAGACAGGTGGTGAGTTGCTGGTTTGATGAAATATGAGAGAGAGAGAGAGAGAGAGAGAGAGAGAGAGAGAGAGAGAGAGAGAGAAACAGCAAACAAACACGTGTGCCCAGTACCTGAAGAGACCAGAGGAAGCATTGGGAATCCTGGAACCAAAGTCACAGATGGCTATGATGTGGTTATGGTCACCATGTGGGTGCCGGGAAACAAATCCAAATCCTCTGCAAGAGCAGCAATTGTTCTCAACTACTGGCTCAGTCCAAGGCTCCAGCTTTAAAAGGAGCAAGTTTAAGACTAAACAAATAATTGACTCCCACATTTTCCTTCTGGAGGATGTCACGAGCCCCTGCCAATATTCCACTTTTGCCAGAGCATCATAACATAAAGCTATAATAAGCTGAAAAACTATTCAACCCTTTCAACTCCACACTAATAGCAATTTCAAGTAAATTTTAGCAATTTTGTGTAAAGTATTTCATATATATGAGATATATATATATACATATATATATGTGGAATACTATATGTATATAATGAAACTATTTTCAAAGGCTAGTTCAATCAAACATTGAATTGTTGAATTTCTTAGGTCTAAAGGGCTGGTTGATGGTCATCTACTCACCCATCCATGTATCCACTCAGAGTTTATAGAGCATAACTAGTTATCATATTGACCTGGGGATGGAGTCCTGCCCTCCTCTGAGTGGCTCACCATTAGTTCTTGGAGGGCTGTGTTAGCACCAAATTGCAGCTCAATGCTTCCTTTGCTGGGGAGAGCTTTACAACCGAGCCCTGGGTTCTTAGTACTTCTCAGATTTGCTGAGGCTTGAGGTATAAAAGTCATGTCATGAGGAAGCAGGGGCTCAACCTGGTATAGGCAGGGGGTGCTGAGTGTGAGAAAGGGACCTCTAAGTTCTGGGGACAATTGCATGTTCCTGCAGGGAGGCTCCTGGTTGCTTGCTGATATCACCTCTTTTCTTCTGCAAAGAGCAAACCCTAGACACTCTGCTTAGGTGGCCCTATTCTTGTAGAGAAAATCCTCTTTTTCAGCTGCTTGCAAATTCCTTCTGTTTTCTAGACTTTATCATTTAAACTCATTTTTACTTCAGAAAGTTGAAGAGACCATTTGTGTATACTCCCTGAAGTGGTTAGGTCTTTAATGACTATAGCACAATGATAAAGACCAGGAGAGCACCAATGGGCACGATTCTACCAAGGCCTTACTGGGATCTCCTCAGCTGCTCTCAGGCATTCTATTTCTCCTCTGTGGTCCAATCCAGCGTCCACACCGAATTCTGTTGCTATTTTTTCTTAGTTTCTTCCAATTTATGACATCCTCCAGTTCTGTACTCCTTGATATTTCCGAGCTCACGAAACCTCTAAAGTCACTCAAGAAATATTAAAAGTTGGACTTTTGTTACCTGCCTGCTCAGATAATGAAGTTCTCAATGGCAGGATTATTCAAACAGAGTTTGTAATTTGACACTACAGAGACAAGGTGAAGGGAACACAGCCTAGTCCACTATTTGAACGTGTGTGTGTGTGTGTGTGTGTCTGAGAGAGAGAGAGAGAGAGAGAGAGAGAGAGAGAGAGAGAGAGAGAGAATCTCAGGAGAAATAACCTCTCTCTTTGTAGCATCTTGTTTCCAAGTTCAGGAATTCAGCTACCGGACCTAGTTTGAATCTGAGGAAATGATTGGATATTTCTAGGCCACGGTTTCCTAATCTATAAAATGGGACTAATAATATTGCGAATTTCAGGGTGATGATGCCAACAAGTGGGAAAATGTGAGCATAGCATCTGAAGCTGGACCTGGAGCACTGAAAACGGTGAGCCACGCTCATTCTAGTTTCCATCTGTCATTGCTGTTATTGGGTGGTAAGTGTGCATCGCATATCCAGTTTGCTCATCGATCATCACTCTGGATGCCTTGTCAACACATGTCTCATAAAATGACCGTTGTCAGCACTTTCAGGACGACCACCTCCAATCTAATTCGACCCGTCTCCTCTGGAATCCATGTACTTTAGCATTCTGGCCTAGTTCCTCTTCAATAGTAAGGGAGAAATCCCTTGCACGTGGTATTCAAGAGGTTTTGCGCATTTAGGGTTCCCATTTAATTTCAGAAGATGTCAGATGTATGACCTTGCAGGTAGATAGGGGCAATGTCCCCCAGTGCATGTGGCTCTCCCTCTCAGGCCTACTTCTCTACTAACTCAGGCCCCTACAAGCTTGTGACAAAAGCACTCCAGTTTTCACAAAGCACCCCTGGCTATCACTATAGCAACAGGATGAGGATTCCAGCTTCCCCTGGACCAAGGGGTGGGGTGTGCACGTTCAGAGGTCAGCTTCTGGTAAAGACCTATGGTCTCAACACCAGGAAACCCCCTCTGGTGACTTGAACTCATCCTACAAACCAAGGAAAGCCGTCATTCAGAGTTTGTCTTTTTCTGCCTGGGAGAGATGATACCCCCAAAGGGCGAACTGAGACCCCAATCATGAGGTCCTGGTCTCCTGTGCTTTCTTTTGGATTTTCTATCTTGAAAATCCTTCAATTTCAGGAGGAAAAAAGGCCCTGTTTTTGTTTGGGGAAGGGCATTCGAGGTGCCTTTGTAATCCTGGTGGAGAAGACTTTAGTCCAAATGGTGGATCAACAAGGAAAGAAACCTCTATGCCAAACATCTCAGAGTGCAGTGTGGGTGTGGGACTAGGGACCACTGAGTGAGTCTGCCTGTGAAGATGGGGAAGGGTCGCACACAGCATGGTCTGTGTTCTGTATTGAGGACCTGCTTTCAACCTTATCCTGTTTTGTCAGAAATAACTTGGGTAATAACTGGAGTTGGTCCAAGGGACAAAGTCTCCGGAGAAACCCAAGATGGCACAGCAGGTTAGTACACACCCACAATTTGCGCTCAGGTGCCCCTGACCATAAGAGCTGTGTTCATCACATGCAGCCCTGAGAACTTGAAAGTGCCCGCTGCACCCTGCAAGATAAACAGGTAAGCCAGCCCTTGAGGCAGCCAGCCTACAGTGGCTCCATTCCCTTAGAACTCAGTGAGAAGATGCCACCAGGTGGTCCCCAAATCTGCCTTTTATACTTCACTTCCAGCGTCCTCCTCAGCTGCAGCTGCGTTTCCCACCGCTTAAGAGAGATGAATGTTTTCTTAGTTCCAAAGCTAGAGTCAGGTGAAGGGAGGAGAAAGTGAATAAGCTGTCTGTCTAGGAACAAATATTAAAATCAGGTATATTTATTGTCACCCTGTAACAACAACAACCAACAGGAGTCTGGGGGCTCATAGTGAGCATTCCCTACAGAGAAGTTGAACAAATTAAGAGGTGAGCGCATTGATAAATTTTGAGCCCCCCAAAATGAATGGGATGCTGTATACGCAACATGTGAATGACAGAACCGGTGAGGGTGACTGGGCACCACAAGTTGCTGTTGTCATTGAAGGGGAGCGTGCAAGTTTTGTAAAAGATCAAAATGTCCTGGGAATCTTAACTGTTGAATCTTATTTCTCCTGCTGTTGTCTGGCACTCTAAATAAGCCAGTTTTCTACTAGTCTTTTCTAGAGCTGCAGTTCTGGATAAAGCCGGCACACGACCCTGGCTCTGGGCAACGGGGGGCGGGGGTACTCTTAGCTCAATCTCCCTTCATGACAAACCATGAACGATTCTTCCCTTAATCAGAACAGGATCAAAACCCTCATCTACTGAAGTGGTGGCTGAGAGACACCACATCTCGTTTATGACTGATATATAATTAATGCCTGTGAGTCAGGTAAAAATGCACTGGGGATTGTCACGTGGGGACTGGTTTTCCTCTCGTGGTTGATCTGGAAGAGGAATCCTGTTTTTGTTCTTTACCATCTGAAGGTTGATGAATACGCTTTAGCTCTGTGATGCTCAGGTGCCCCTCACCCAGGGAACTGTAGATCCCAGAGCTAAGTGAAATGGAAGCCATCCCGATGGATGGTTCTAGATAACAACCACACAAGCAGTAGCCAGTGAGCAGTTCTTAGTGTCCTCAGTTCTCAGTCACAGTTGCCATAGTGACACATCTTTGTATTATCAGATCTGAAAATTTAGGAGAGTCTAGAAATCTGACTTTATGTATCGCATTTGCTACTTTCTGCCTTCCTTTTCCTTTGTTAAAAGTATTGAGGATGAAACTCAGGGCCTTGTGCACATGAAACACATGACTCCATTGAGCTACACCCCAAGCCTACAGTTCCTGGTGCCTACACTGTGTCATTGCTATTTTTCATATTATTGTCTTAAATTGTGAGACATAAAACATGAAAGCAGAATGTTTCTAGAACCTTCTGAAGCAGTTATAGGGAGCCATGCAAGATAAGCCTATGGCTCTCCTCTAGAAATTCAGTGATTTTTTTTTTGAGGTGCTACATAAGACAAAAAAATGAGATGACATACGCACTTTTAATACCCAGGGTAGGAACTACAAACCTGTGGCCTCTGCTCTCCTTGACTAGCAGGAAGCCTATCCTGGCTGGCACAGCGACCTCCCCAGCTTCCTGACCTCCCACCTTCCTTTCATCGAGCAGTGGACCCCTACCCAGGGTCTTACTACCTGCCAGATGCCAGATGCCGTAGTCACTTGAGTGATAGCTCCTTCTTTGAGCCCCTGGTTCCTAGCATCATAGGGAAAGACTGTGTGTGCAGCTGGCCTGAGGACCTGTGGTAATAGGACCAAGGGGAACAGTGGGAGCCCCCAGCCAGGAACAGAGGAATGGAATACTTACCCCGTCCAGTTCACGTTTCTACACGGTCGTCCATCCCATGGCATGAAAACACACAAGGCTCCAACATCTCCTGCATGTTTTGTCACCTGGCTAAGTCCTTGTTGGCCCCTGGGTCTTAACGTCTCAATCTCTGAGCAGGACATACTTATTCTGTTTGCAAATTTCATAATTGTCAGGGGTAGCCCAAGCGTACTCTTTAGGAACTTTCCATTGAGTTTTCTGTGGACACAGGATGCTAGGAAGGGAGGTCATTCATATCTCCTTGGCCCCTCTCTATCCAGGGAGCACTTACTACCATGCAGTGGGTATGCCACACTGTTTAATAATAGAAAAGAAATGGCCCATTCAAAGCAGATAGCCAGGTGTCCTTGCCAGGCTGTCTGGCTGCTTAGCTACTTCACGAGCCTCTTCCCCTTGGAAGCTCTGCCCGGGCAGGCTGGGCACCGAGTTCCCTAACAACCTGCATTGAGCCTTCTGTGACCATGGTGCTTGATCACCACTGGCTTGGAGGGGAGGCCAGGCTAGATGAGGGGGTTCCAGGTTGGGGGAAGGGAGGTGCCAGGGCAGGGAGCTCCATGGGAACCTCTCCTTCCCACCCTTCCCGATCATAAATTAACCAACAGTGGACCTTGTTAAGTGCAGCTCCACAAATTAATATAAAATATAGTGCTTTTTCATAAGCCCGAGAACCAGATTTAAAAGCATATTGGTGTTTGTACACAGCAGGGCCATAATGATCCATTATCCCACAGACAGAGAAGCTCGCAGCAACACATAAAGAAGACGCGATTGGGCCATCTGCTTTGATTTCTGCAGAGTCCCCAGAGACTGGAGGGAGGAGCTGCCAGTCCCTCCATCTGCCCTTACATTATCAATTACAGTTGAGTTATGCCGTGGGCCGCAGGGCTGGCAGATACGGATGGGGGACTGTGGCACCTGAAAAATATAGAAGAAAAATCCATATGTCGGGAGCCAGCTGTTTATTTACAAGCCCTCGACATATTTCCTCACCTTCTCGGCTGTTGCCTTTTTTAAGGTTCCTAGAGACGGTTCGGTTTAGTGTGAACTTGAGAAGAAATTAGGTGTAACAGCGTATAGCACCACATGAATAATATTTCAGTTTCCTCTTTTACAGTTGAAACGCACACGGAGCAAAAAAAAAAAACATCAGGTCGAACAGATTTTAAATTATGAAAAAAAGTAAGTTGTGAAAACATCTGGGGTGGCTGCTATAGCTTGTTATGTTTATAAAACATGTTGGGGCGGGGTGGGGGGCTGTCTGTGTGCACTGTACAGTTTTGGCAGCTTAGGGATCGTGTAAAACTGTAACCTTCATGAAACCGTGTTTATGAAGGCACGGGGAGCCAGGAGTTTTAACAGAGTGGCCGACCCTTTCCTGGAGTCTCTCTTACCACAACTTTTAGGAATGCTCTTTGAAGAATACAATGGCCTGTTTTTCTTTGATTTGCCTTTTTTTTTTTTTTTTTTTTTTTAGTTTCCAGGAAGGGCTTTTCTGGTCCCGGTTCTAGAGTGTCTGGTAGAGCCGCCATCTTGATTGCTTCTACCTGTAGCGGGACTTACACTTTGTTAGCTGTTCTCACCATGCCTTCTCCTCACATCTCCACTGAAGATGGCCTGGAAGGCCTGTGTGTGGTGGGCTGAGGGGTCCCTCCTAGGCCTCTAGAGTTTGAGGGGAAGCGATGTGGCAGTGTAGCAGGGAACAAGGGTATTGATCCTACTAGCTAGGACAGATGGCTATGTTTTGAGATGCCCAGAAGCAGAGCAACTTGTAGCATCAATGAAGACCAGTAAGAACCAAGTCCCTACTCTCTGTCTCCCACCCACCACAAAGACCCATGGGAGAAGTTCTCTTGTCTCTAGCCCAATAGTTTCTTTCTTGAATTGTATTTTTGAAACATCTTGCTTTTTGAGATCACTGAGAGAGTCCCAAAGGAAATCATGGGCTTACTAATTTTTGTTAAATCCTTAAGATGTCATGGTACATGTTATTCCCAGAACATTAATGAAGCACTAGATGAGTGAATGACTGGATCAATAGATGCTTCAAAGGTGTGTGTATGTGTGTGTGCATGGTGTGTGTGTGTGTGCATGTGTATATGTGCTGTGTGTGTGTGTGTGGTGTGTGTGTGTCTGAGTGTGTGGTGTGTGTGTATGTATGTGTGCATGCATGTGTGTATGTGTGTGTGCGTGCACGTGTGTGTGTGTGTGTATGTGTATACAGGCATCCCATGAGGCCTGTGCTCAAAGGAAGTTTGCACTATTCCTCTCGAGTCCTCCCAGGTTTATTTCTGCTACTTCTCCAGCCTTGGTTGTAGATCTTTCTTGGCTGTGCTCACAACTCTCATATTCATCCATCCTCTCACAAACTTGAGATCACCCGACACGGTGCTCTCCACAAGCTTCAGAGTGAAGCTCAGTGCACAGGAGCTTCCTCACCCCTGAGCATCCTGTATCAGGATTGGGTGCCCAAGCCTGGGGCTCCTTGACGAAGAATTAAAACCTTATGTGGAGACAGCAGATGATCAAACCAAGCATGGAGCTTCTAAGTACAGGGACAAAGGAAGCTGCTCTGTCACACACCCTTGATGCCAGCTCTGTCAGCTCTGCCTGTGCTAAGTCCACTAACACTGTTGCTCTTATGTTTCTTCTCTCTTTTTTCTTTCTCCTTTTTAATGTACCTTTCCTTTTCTCCTTCTTCCTCCCCTTTTTCTCCAAGACATCATGCAAGTCTCTTGCTCTGCCTCCTGTCTTCACCTTTCTCCAAGGCCAATGTCTGTTGTTTGTTTTGGTTTTGGTTTTGGTTTGTTTTGTTTTAACCTCGCACTCATCTGTTGAACAGAATGTTATTCTTTTTAATTTTTGGGTTTCTCAAGACAGGGTTCCTCTGTGTAACTGGCTGTCCTGGAACTCAGTCTGTAGACCAGGCTGGCCTCCAGCTCACAGAGCTCTGCCTGCCCGTACCTCCAGAGTGCTGTGATTAAAGGCATAAGCCACTGCCCAGCTGAACAGAATCTTCCTTAAAGTCAGTCTCCTCGTTGTCTCTCCTACTCAAATCTCTTCTGATTGACTTGGTATCTTTGTTGGGTTTTAAACTAACGTTGCCCACTTTGGAGGATCATTGTGTTGCCTTGGTAACTATACAAATGCAAATAGATTTCCTCTCTCGCATGCTCTTTGGAACATAGGAGTGCTCGCAGAGCATCAGGCATCAGCATCCAGCTCCCCCTGGTCCTCATCTTTGCTCAGGTGAGTCCATCACCTACACAGGTGGAATCCCTGGGTATAGCCACCTCCACCACTCCTAATCCTCTCAGAACCTTTATTAAAAAAGGTGCCGAGAGGAGATCTGGATAAAATGAGATACCCTCGCAAATTAGTAGAAAGGCCAGGATCAGAGCCTAGCTCTAGGCTCCTGGGCAATACTGTCACCAAAGACAGTGTCTTCCAAGCATCCTGAAGGCCCCACAATGGGGGCTGAGATCCTCAGTTTTGTGCCTTCTGTTCAGCTACAATAGAACATGTAGTGTAGTCAACATGAAAATGAACATGGGCTGCAGGGAGAGAGAAAACAATCTCTTCTGCTCCATCCACCCGTGTTCTATGTAACACCTGTTTGTGTTGCATGTTGCCATGGAGCAAGCCACCAGGTAAGTTGATGGCTTAACCTAGCAACAGCGTTATACAGTTTGAGCAGTGCTCCAAAGCAAGTGCACATCCCTGTTGTGGATGGCCTCAGTCCACATGGTTCCACAGTTGCTGGTCTGAGGAAGCGGCACTGCCACCCCTGTGAGTTCAGCACTGGAAGGAGTTGTGTCTCCTTCCTCCTCCTTGAGGTGGATTCACAGGGCTGGCCTGGGCTTCTTACAGCATCCTAAGAGAACACGTTCTAACAACATGCCCCAGTGCCCGGGACTACACTGCCAAAACAGTGTGGCAGTCCATGAGTGGAGGTGTCTCTCCCAAACTGAAATACATGCTCATTTTAATTGTAACATAGACACCAGATTTGTAAACACAGCATAAAAATTAAGAGATAAAACAACACCAGTACAATGTCAAATATTTATGAGGTATTGAAATAGTGTGGTAAAATACTATATACTGTTAAAATAAATCCTGCATGTTTGCTTTGGAAATGCGGCTATTGGGGTATTGGACATCTTCTGTGGCTCGCCTTAAATTCGGTTGTGCTCACCAAAGCTCTGCTTACCTCGCACTCACTGTTCGTCTCGCAAGTTGGTCATGTGGCCAAGCTGGAGAATCCCTGGGAACGGAATCTGAAGTGTGGGCACCAAGGGGTGGGGTGCAATGGTATCATCTGTGGCAATCTATCACAACTCACTTGTGTTCCATTTTTCCCAAGTCCCCTGCTATAAAAGCTCTGTAAAATGTCGGGGAAGGTTCCAGCTTTGGCAGCTCACAGGATAGTGTATTCGGTGTGTAAAGGTCTCCGTGGGATTCCACAGCGTACACTGAGCAGCCGTCAGGTGGGAAGCACCAAGCCCTGGGCACCAACGCATCCAGAGAGCTCTCTCATATGGTGTGAGGCTTGAGACCCTCAGAATGTGCAAGGAAAATAGGAGCAGTACAAAATGGTGCCTCACACAGACTTACGTTGTGTGGTATTTGCCCGTCTATGCTCTTGCCACTCTGATCAAGCCTTCTTCTTGGGCGTTATCTTTCCCCACCTCTAGTCAGAAGGTCTGAATGGATCCAGTGGAGGAATGTGGAGTGAGTGTATTATGCACGGTGGTGGTGATATGTGTGCACGCGCATGCATGCGTGCATGCTTGCATGTGTGTGTGTGTGTGTGTGTGTGTCTGTCTGTCTGTTTGGAATCTGCACAGCATGGTTCATAGTTGTTCCACTGAGATTTAGGAAGAGGGGGAAGATGGGAAGAGATGCTTACAGCTCAAGTGAGTATGAGGAGCCCGATGAGAGTTCAGAGGTCACTAGCACATCAGGAATACCACTTAGAACTCGAAAACAGAAGCACCGTCACCTTACTCTCTCTCTTTCTGATCAGTAAGGCCGTTTTCTGTGGTGATTTTGGCATTGTTGCCAAATACAAAAGAATACCGAGAGGTGTGACTGTTGTGCCAGAGGGCCCTGCTGGGGCAGGGATGTGGGGGTGGCGAGGAAGGGCTGTGCTTCCTTTGAAGCAAAACTTCAGTGATGGAAACATAATCCCGAGGCACTGGCAGGTGACTTTCTCTGGGATCTAGGATGACACAGGGCCTCACACCTGAGCATCTCAAATCCAGAGAGGCTGGGGTCAGTTCCTTGTGGTTGGGAGCCTTCAGAGACATTGCCTTAAGCCAAATCAGGCTATTAAAACTTCCATCTCCATCCCCACCCTGGGGCTCTCAGGATGGACTGAGGTGGTTTCATTCCTTGAGATGTGTTTTATGCCCAGAAGTTTCCAGAAGGATGTGAGTTAAGGAAATGGCACCACCACATCTAAGAACATGTCAGAAGCCATATCCTATTCTTCTGTAAGAAGAAACAGCCTGAGAATTTTTACCCCATGGTACAGGGTCTTCTCAGTAGACAGTAACAGAAGACCTTTCTCCCTCTTCCCTCATGACTCCGTCAAAGCTCTGAGGCATTGGTTCTCCTTTCTGCTGCTTTCTCCGTGTTTCCAGGATTGTGCCTCCAGGGTATACCTCACCTCATAGGGACAGCCCTGCCCATTCTGCCTCTTCTATCTTTGCCTCCTTCTTTGATAAGCTCTGTGAAGATGCCCTGTGCTGGATCAGTGCCCAAAGGGGGCACCATGTCTACACCACAGCAGTATCTTTCTAAAACCCCAAGAAAGAGAGCCGAAGTCACCTGCTGCTCAGGATGAACGCTGGCTGTTGATCATTTCTATCTTCATCTTATCCTCTAGCCCAGAGATTCCACAGGCGGCTCGGTCTCTCGTTCCCTTGTTTCCCTTAGTCCCTCTGTGCAAATGCCACCAGAAAGGGACTGCCCAGCACCTCAGAATAAAGGCCTTCCTTGCTGCTCGTCTTCATGTTCATCTTGTAGCGTTTCAGCGCAGTTCCACAGCAAACCTTCACACACTCGGTCTCCGCTGTCTCCACTTATCTTCTCTCCACTGCTTCACTTTGAGACAGTCGCTCACTATGTAGTCCATGCTAACATCAGACTCAAGATCCTTCTGCCTCCATTGTCCCGTGATTACAGGCGTGTGCTCCTCGGGCCTGGCTTGATATGGGAATATTTTTGAGCCCAGAACTCAAAGCCTTTTCAAGATTAAAAAAAAAAAGAAAAACCAAATCAAACAAAAAACAGTAATCTTTTAAAAATGCAAAGTCATCCGTAGCATCCGGACTTGAGTTTAAAAATCTCAGCTCATGGATACAAGCTCCTGGATATGGTGGCCTGTGGGCTCTGAGAGGGCTCCCGCATCCCCCCCGACTCACTGTATGGTCACCCCGCTCAGTTCTCTGAATTCACTTTTCTCCTCCCTTGCGCCACCTCCTTGTCACTCTCCCTTCTTCCTGGAACACATTTCCCTGTCTTAGTCAAGTTAATTCAGCCTTAACCTTGAACTCACTGTCTCCCAGAAGCCTCTTGTGGTCCCTTATACCTGTTTTTTATAGCTCACAGCAAGTTTGCAATTCTATATCAAGCCCTTCAGCACCTGGGTCCTGTCATTCTCCCATCAGAAGAGAGTTTTATGTACCCGCAGGCAGGGAGACATTGTTTCTGCATTTATTTTCCCGCCTTTCTGTTTCTTTCTCTTTCCTCTTCAGCCTGAGTCGCATTTTTTTTTCTAATGGTTGTTGATATAAATGGAGCAAAATCAGTTAGGATCATAAATAAGATTCAAGACTAGGAACTCACATAGGTTTAGGGGCCAATTGCCTCTCCCTCCTCCTCTGTAATTTATTGTTTTTCTTCCGTCGGAAGCCAAATGATATTTCTCTAATTAACAGACACAGACAACGATCTTATAAATCAGCAGCGCAGCCTTCTTCGGGATGTGATCACTTTATGATCAGGGGATATAAATTAAACATCCCAAATGCATCTCAAGCAGAAAAACATAATGGAAGAAAAAGAAGAAAAGCCTTGTCTCTGTGCAGTGCCTGAAGAGCCGGCCAGCACAGTGAGCTGCAAACTTGGGGGTAGATCCTGCCTAGGACCGGGACACCACGGGTTCTTGTTTCCTTCTGTGTGTTTCCCGGAGACCTGATTGGGTGTGATTAATTGAATTGACCAGGGTATACGTGCTTGTGCCCTGAATAAACCCAAAGGAATGATTTGGGAGTTCCACTTTTCATGTGTAAGTTGATGGACACGGTGCATACTTCATATCCCAGTGGTGGATTTGGATCTCCAAAAGCACAGTTGACACTCTAGGATGCCTTCCCATGTGTTCAGAAGTGCTTTTAATGACCTCAAAAAGTTACAGCTGTCTTTGTCACCAGCTTCAAACTCAGGCCTCCATATTCTAGTAGGCATGCTTATTCAAACTGCTGGTTTATGGGCTGTACACACAGTCCATGGCTCTCATGGAGGTAGACAAGAGGGGGCTGCATTTGAAACAGCCTCGCTACTGTTCTACTGTTTCTGCAGGAGCCTGACACTCATTTGGAGGTACAGCTATGGTATGCATAGAAAACAGTGGCACTTGTCTGGCTTAGTTTGAATTATATCCCTCTCCTAGAAGCAAAGCAGTGTGGAAACACACCCAGGAAGCAGGGGTGAAGCGATGTTCGTATTTTGTTCAGGGCTGTGGACTCTGCAGGGGACACCAATCCTCCCCTGACTCCATGCTACATTCTGAAAGCCTGGAGCATGGTGGGCATACCAAGCCCCAGCTGGAGGCTGAATGGTGCCCTCTGCAGCCGCTTCCTTTCTGTTTGCAGGCGTGGTTCTGCTCCCTTTCTCCCCGTAATGTTGGTTCTTCTAAGAGTTCTTCCTGGATGACAACTTTGGGGACAGAATAACATGTCATTATTTCTAGGATATGTCTTTGTTCACCATCAATTATGGAGTTAGCAGTTGGGGGAAGCAGTGACGGTTTGCATGTACCAGGTGGGAAGACTGGGGTTGCAGAATGGGAGATCCTGGCTCAGTATTGCACACTTCCTAAGGGCTTAGCAAGTCTTCGGTCCAGAATATTTAATCCTAAATTCAAATCCTTCGCTTGCTGAAATCTAAAGCCTTTTGTCTTTCTCCTAGCTTAGAAGCCAATCACTCTGCCACAAATCACACAAGAGCAATGCCAATGTGTATGAGAAGAAACTCCCACGTATCTCTGGGTATGTGTTGGGGTTGGTTGTGACTTCAATATGCACTCACTATAGCTCCTGGTCCCCTTGTCACTGTCTCCCAATACTGCTCTGTTCATCAAGCAGGAAACTCTGTCTTGAGACTATTTCTGATATTTAAAATATGTTCAAGAGCGACAGTCCCTAGAAGTCATGGGGTACTTTGTGAAATTCTATGACAAAGGGCTGGGATGCTTAAAGGCATCTGGGATAGTCACTTTTCCTCTTGAGCCTTTTCCTACTCATTCATGTAGGACAAATGCGCCCACTTTTCAAGAATGGAGAGAAAGGAAACAAAAGGAGTTCCACATCAAGAGTCCCAAGTGCAGAAGACAAGAAGAAGGTCAGTGGGCACAGATGAAAGCAGACAGCTAAAGAGAGTGGGAAATCAGGCAAAATTTGCTGCCTCCAGATATTAAAGAAAAGATAGCAAAGCCAACACAACCCCTTGGCAATGTTCAAAAGACCTGTGCTACCTAGACATAGATGGAAAGCAAGAGCATGTAACGAATATTGGGCCATGTCAGGTATAATTTTCTGCCATATTGCATATAGGCATGCATATGAATGCCATTGGTTTTAAACAGGCACTTGGAGGGAAACCTTGGAATGTGAAGCCTCGGTGCTTATTCCTACTGCTTGGTGGGTGGCTAATGTCTTAGCTCCTGGCAACAGGTCTGGGAAGGAGGGCTGTCATGGCAACCAGAAGAGCGCTGCCTGGTTTGTGGAGCCCTCGTTCACAGGTGACTGGGTCCCAAGAATCCTTGTCTAGAGAGTCATACCTATCCGGTTTGCAAACCTGATGTCAGACATGGCTGATACTCATAGCAGGAACAAAAGCATGGGCAGAGAGGGGGCTATGACGGTGTTCTTCCCAAGGTACCTTCTAAGTCAGAGGAAACTTGTGATATCCTGTTTTTCTGAAATGTAAGCATAACCCATGAGACCAAATTCATTGTGCTAATCTGATTCATCTAAATACTAAGTCTATTGGAGTCGTCCAGAGGCAACTGGAGACTTTAGCCTTAGCAGCCAGGTCTTTTTGTGCCCCCTGCTATTTTGAATTCAAGATCCCATCCCGTGTCAGCAACCTTCCTGTTAAGGCCTATTGATCCACAGATGGAGGAACTCAGTTTTCTTTTCAAGGTATGAAAGTGGACTTAGTCCTGGCACTCAGCTCAAGGTGGGAAGAAAGGGGGCTTGCCTCCCCCTAACCCAGTCCACCCAGATAATTAACATGGAGTCTACCCTCTTTGATGAGTTCATAAGTGTTTCTCAGACAGACGAAATGTAGCAACTTTGCAAGACGCTGTTTAAAGATCTTTGACATCTGAGAAAGCCACAAAATCCAATAATCCTACTTTCAGAACTCCAGGGTGTCCACTAAGATCAATCTCATATCTAAACATCACATAAAGAGAGTGCATTGCATTATAGACAGGTTCTTATTGAACACCACCTAAGAGGCAACATTAGACAGGGTTTTTTTTTTTTTTTTTTTTAATGCAGTCTGTATCAGGGAGATGGAAAAGACTGTCAAATTCTGGAAAATGTCCCCCTTGACTAAAACTGCATTCTCAAAATTGCTATATTATTAGTAAAGGTCAGATTATTTTCAATTTACCATTCTCACCATTTTCCTGATAGATTTGATGCTTTGAGCAAACCGGATGAATCTTTGTGTCTTTTTCTTGTTGTTTGATTGTTTGAGTTTGGTTTTTTGAGACAGGGTTTCTCTGTAGTTTTTTGTTTGTTTGTTTGTTTGTTTGTTTTTGAGCCTGACCTGAAACTAGCTCTTATAGACCAGGCTGGTTTAGAACTCACAGAGATTTGCCTCCCTCTGTCTCCTAAGTGCCGCCCTGCGATCTTTGTGATTTTAGGGAACAGATGAAGCTGCTGTGGGATTTTAGCTCCTGACAGCAGTAGCACCTGCCCAGAGGCCCTCTGAGGGGCCTCATTTGTGCAGGAGACTGTTCCTTCTTGAAGGCACCCACAACTGTGTTCCTTTTGCACGGATGCCTCAGTGCAAAGGATATTAGTCGTTTACAAGACAGCAGAATTCAGACAGCAATAATTAATAGCAGCAGCACGGATTCTGAAATGCTATGAGTGATAGACACAACTTTGGGTGCCAGGGTTCTGGTGCAGGAGAAAAAGGAGTCTTAAGATCAAGAGCAAGCACTGCAAACAGCTGTCTTCTGAGGTAAGAAGGGCAGGAGCGCCCATTTGCTCACCTCTGTTGAAATCTACCAGCGTGGAGTTCTTGCCTGTGTTCCTTTAGAACAAGGAAGAGTTTGCTTGCCTGTGTGTTCTACTGCTTTATTCCCAGTATGCTAACTATCACTAACATTTCTACAGTGGAGCTCCACAGAAGGCGGATTTTCTGTTTATGGGAAGGAAGCATCCCTGGAGCTAATTAAACCTGAGAAATGCTGCCAGCCCTCTTTCGAGAGGTTTCTTTACCACAGGACTCTTCAGGGCTGTTGACCTGTAAGTCGACGGCAGGCTAAGAAGAGAAGCTAAGACTGAATTTCTGAAACATCAGGGTCATGAAAAGCTTCAGCCCGATTCTCCTCACTAACTGTGGGCAGTGTGCTTTGGCAAGTGCTGGTTTGTGTGGACTACTCAGCACCCGAGAACCTTGTCATTTGGGCCAAAGAAACAGCAACAGGTGGGCTAGAATTCTGCCCAGCTCCTTTCTCCAGTCTTCCCTGGGCTTTCTCGAGATCACATCTGCAAAACTGCAGCCAACGCTCAAATCTTCGACTTAGAAGCCCTGGCTAGATTTAGCAGTACCAGATCCAAACAAGACCTTAGGCTTGACCAGTGAGTCAAGCATCTGTGTCCATGGGAGATGGCTCCAGCCCCCTCACAGACATCTGCAGATGCTCAAGTCCCTCACGTTTATACATGTAGTGTTCACATGTAACCAGAGCCTACCCTCTCATAGCCTGTCAACCATCCCTGATACATCAAATATCTCTACAATGCAAAGATCCTGCCCCCTAACACACACACACCCACACCCACACCCACACAAACCATTGTTAGAGCGTGCTGTTTGAGAACAAGGAGAAGTCTGCAGATATTGCATGTGGATGAAATTTTTGAGCAATTTTTTCAATACCTTTTTGGTTGAACTCAAGTTTAGTGAAACCCAAATTTGGAGAAAATATTCTATTTCTTTGACAGTTTCCAAAGCCATCAGATTTGTTATATTCAGGTGGACTTGAGAAAATCTGCACAAACTCATCTGCATTTTACCCACATTTAGATGGGTAGTCGAGATGTTGATACCAGGGACACAGATGGTTCTCCCACAAAGTGATTTGAGCCCCATTCCTGCCTCTGAATATCTTACAATATCACCTTCCAGGTGGGGCAGTCCTATGTTGAGCATGGACAGCTTTCTTTCCAGATTTTGTTTTGTTCTTTTGTCTGTATAAGGATTGCTGTTAAAACATACCTAACCTAACCCCCTCCATTTTATGCTTCTCCCTCACAACAGCCTTCATTTGGCATGTTTGGTTTCTAAGAAATGGTTGGATGCCCTTGGGACATAGGCAGTGACACTAGACTTTAGAAAAAAATGGGTTAGAGTGGAGTTCAATTCAGAAAGTCCAATGTGAGAACTTTATTATGTCCTACACCACACTCTGGGACCTTGCTTTATTTTGTCCAGGTTCCAACTTCAGTAAATTCTATCATATTTAGCTAGTAGGACACGCTCTCTTTTATGGCAAAATGAATTAGCGTGTTATTTATATATTTTAAACTTAGTTAGACCCTCCCTTAAGGCTCAGAGCCAAGTCAATAAAGTTATGTTTGAAGATAGAGTTTGAAATTCTATTTTCATTCATTTTAATGGTTTACAAGTAAATTGCATTTTCTACTTCATTCTGTGACATGAGTCAATAGGTATCCAATGGAAATGTAGTTCATTTATATTTGAATTGATGTTCTGTCCGCCGTTACCTTATGTTTCTAATGCATTCTGATACATTAGTAAATAGGCCTGTCTGATTAATCATTAGCACATGAAAAGAATTAGCTGCTGCCTGCCAAATGGAATTATTGACACTGATAAGAGGACCACGGATGGCATCACCTGGAAATGGAGTGTATGCGGCACTGGAGGAACAAAAAAGAAAAAAAAAACTCAATATATATGGACAACCTGAGTGGTTTTCATGAGTTTTCTTTATAGCAGATATTTAATACACTAGCTAAATGCTTTTATAAAACCCAAAGTGAACGGAAACCATCTTGGTTTGCCTCATCAACTTTTTGGTGTAGAGTCAGGAAGTGTGTGTTGGGTCTGTGTGTACATAATTTGAGGTGTCTGTATGTATGGGGCTGTGTGTATGTGAAGGCAAAGACCAGAGATCAGTGTTGAACATCTCCTTCAATCATTCATTCTTCACCTTCGTTTTTGAGATGGGGTCTCTCATCAAATTGGCAGCTCACCAGTTCCGCAAGACTAGCTGACCCCTGAGCTGCAGTGATCTTTCCAACTCTGCATTCTAGTGCTAGGATCACTGATACTCTCTACCATGCCTGGCTGTCTATGTGTGTACTAGAGATCTGAGCTCAGCTCTTCATACATGTCCAGCAAAGTATTATGGACTGAACCATGGCCCAGAGAAAAACACCATTTACTGCTTGATTTTATAATACGTGTATGTGTGTGGTGTGTGCATATGCATGTGTATACATATATTAGTCAGATGATAGATAGATAGATAGATAGATAGATAGATATAAATACAGAATGGGGGACGTTCTTGATAATCTCTGATAGAGAATAAAGTGACCTTGGAGCTTCTGAAGAGCAGAGAACAATGAAAGCACCGGAAGTCCCCCCTCTAAGGTGACTTGGCTTGATGATCCCTCATGATCAGCTTTACTGAAACTGAGTACCCACAGGCTAATCTCAACCCTGGGTTGGCCTGTGGTACGTGAGTAGGTGGGGATACATGGATACAGTACACACACACAAACACACACACACACACACACACACACACACACACACACACATACACACACTGGCTCAATTACATCGTTAGGAGCTGATGCTGTATGAATTATTCACTTACTGACCCCTACTTCTATACTTGGGCAGAAAGAACAGCCTGAAGATGACATACCCTATGAGTGTGTGACATGCCTCAGTTCCAGCATACTCCATGGATGAGGCAGCATGGTGTACCTAAGAGGGTCACAGCCCCATCATTTTACAATGCTCACAGAATCTTCTTTGTTATTGTCTGAGCCATTAGATTTAAAAGCCCTTCTGTGTGATTGCCAAGTGCTTTAACGTGAATAAATGATAAAAGTCCAGCTGCCAGGACTTGTGCAATGCCTAAGAGCAGCGTGTGAGTGTAGTTCAGTGTTTCACTGGGCCTCGCTGCAGTCTTAGTTTTAAAGGGACCACTGAGGACGGAGCAGAAGAAATATTCATGGACACCGTTGTTGCAACTTGACATGAAGCCAAGGTGCTGGTGCTTTCAAAAGATGGCTGATGATCTGGCCTCAGGGAAGTCAATCTGAGGTGACTTCCAGAGTGAGCAAGGACCCCGACGAATCAGGAAATGAGTTCTAGTGTCTTTATCAATTTCCTTTTCTTTTCTCAGCTTCCCCATGGGTCGAGCGATGAGATAGGTGTCCTTCCTTTATCACCAGTAAACTGTATGCCCAGTAATGCTTCTGACAGTGCTAAAAAAAGGATCGTCAAATGCATGATGATGGAAGTCCTGGTGTGATAAACACCTAGCCTCCCTCTCTAAAGCCACAAACTTCTCAAACAGTTGTGCTGTGACTTTCCTTCCCGGTCAGCGTATGGTGCTGAAATGTTAGTTAAATCAGCCAAAACAGCTTCATATTTGCTCTTTCCCACTGCCTAGTCTTTCTCTTTGAAGGCCACCTTGAGCCTCCTGTCCAAGTCATTCATTTAGACAACCCTTTGAGAACTACACAGGTTCTTCTCGACCTTTCTGTGGTGTAATTTAGGAGGGTAGCATGAATCCGGAATGGAATGTGCTTATTTGTTCTTGGGTCCAATCTGAGATGTCCCATCCCAGTAGTACAAGAAAGAGTCGTAGACTGCCATAGCTTGTAAAAGGGGTATGCCCCATAAGCTCCCATGTTGGATGGCTGGTTCCTAGCTGGTAGTAGCATTCTGAAGGGGTCTAGAAACTCTAGGAGGTCAGGGCTATTCACTGAGGGAAAGACCTTGGCGTGCTTTTTTTATCCTGGGCCCTTCTATGCCTTGTTTTCTCTGCTTCCTGTACTCCATTGATATGGGGAAACCCCTCCACACAGGCCTAAATCACCATGAAGTTTGTCCCAGGTGGCCATGGAGCAGAGTCTCTGAAATTAGAATCAAAACAAATCTTTCCTCCTTCAACTTGTCCTTTGATGTGTCATGGTTATAGATATACAGAAGCACCTAACACATGTGGCTTAGAAGGAAAACCAGGGTGGACTTTCACAAAGGACCACGAAAGCACATGGAGCTTTGGGACTGCCCTGTTGTGTGAGGATCTGGAGCAGTGTGAATGTGGAATGAGAAAATGCTAGTAACTCGGGAGCCCAGTTGCTTGTACTGCCATGTTGGCCTTCTCACACACTTTCTCATGGCTAATAGATGTCTGCCTCCGTTTGTAACATGGGGATAAGACCTAAGCAGTCAAACTCTCTTGCTGAAGACATCATGTGCTTTGTTTTTTTTTAAATTTATTTATTTATTAAAGATTTCTGTCTCTTCCCAGCCAAAGTCTCCCATTTCCCTCCCCCTCCCCCAATTAAGTCCCCCCCCCCCCCCTCAGCCCGAAAAGCAATCAGGGTTCCCTGTCCTGTGGGAAGTCCAAGGAACCCCCCACCTCCATCCAGGTCTAGTAAGTTGAGCATCCCAACTGCCTAGGCTCCCACAAAGCCAGTACGTGCAGTAGGATCAGAAACCCATTGGCATTGTTCTTGAGTTCTCAGTAGTCCTCATTGTCCGCTATGTTCAGAGAGTCCGGTTTTATCCCAGGCTTTTCCAGACCCAGGCCAGCTGGCCTTGGTGAGTTCCCAGTAGAACATCCCCATTGTCTCAGTGTGTGGGTGCACCCCTCACGGTCCTGAGTTCCTTGCTCGTGCTCTCTCTCCTTCTGCTCCTGATTTGGACCTTGAGAATTCAGTCCTGTGCACCAATGTGGGTCTCTGTCTCTGTCTCCTTTCATCGCTTGCTGAAGGTTAATATTCAGGAGGATGCCTATATGTTTTTCTTTGGGTTCTCCTTATTTAGCTTCTCTAGGATCACTAATTATAGGCTCAATGTCCTTGGTTTATGGCTAGAAACCAAATATGAGTGAGTACATCCCATGTTCCTCTTTTTGTGTCTGGCTTACCTCACTCAGGATAGTGTTTTCTATTTCCATCCATTTGTATGCAAAATTCAAGAAGTCCTTGTTTCTTACTGCTGAGTAATACTCTAATATGTATATATTCCATACTTTCTTCATCCATTCTTCCATTGAAGGGCATCTAGGTTGTTTCCAGGTTCTGGCTATCACAAACAATGCTGCTATGAACATAGTAGTGCATATACTTTTGTTGCATGATAAGGCCTCTCTTGGGTATATTCCCAAGAGTGGTATTGCGGGGTCCAGGGGTAAGTTGATCCCGAATTTCCTGAGAAACCGCCATACTGCTTTCCATAGTGGTTGCACAAGTTTGCATTCCCACCAGCAATGGATGAGTGTACCCCTTTCTCCACAACCTCTCCAACAAAGGCTATCATTGGTGTTTTTGATTTTCGCCATTCTGACAGGTGTAAGATGGTATCTTAAAGTTGTCTTGATTTGCATTTCCCTGATCGATAAGGAAGTTGAGCATGACCTTAAGTGTCTTTTGGCCATTTGAAGTTCTTCTGTTGAGAATTCTCTGTTCAGCTCAATGCCCCATTTTATAATTGGGTTGGTTAGCCTTTTACGGTCTAGTTTCTTGAGTTCTTTATATATTTTGGAGATCAGACCTTTGTCAGTTGCGGGGTTGGTGAAGATCTTCTCCCAGTTAGTGGGTTGCCTTTGTGTCTTAGCGACAGTGTCCTTTGCTTTACAGAAGCTTCTCAGTCTCAGGAGGTCCCATTTATTCAATGAGGCCCTTAATGTCTGTGCTGCTGGGGTTATACGTAGGAAGTGGTCTCCTGTGCTCATGTGTTGTAGAGTACTTCCTACTTTCTCTTCTATCAGGTTCAGTGTGTTCAGACTGATATTGAGGTCTTTAATCTATTTGGACTTGAGTTTTGTGCATGGTGATAGATATGGATCTATTTTCATTTTTCTACAGATTGACATCCAGTTTTGCCAGAACAATTTGTTGAAGATGCTCTCTTTTTTCCATTGTATACTTTTAGCTCCTTTATCGAAAATCAGGTGTTCATAGGTTTATGGGTTAAAGTCAGGGTCTTCTATTCGATTCCATTAGTCGATGTCTCTGTTTTTATGCCAATACCAAGCTGTTTTCAATACTGTAGCTCTGTAATAGCTACCTCCAGAAAGAAATTAAAGTCTTCCTGGAATTCAATGAAAATAGAGAAACATCATGTGCTTTGGATAAAGCACACCGAGGAACGAAGCAGGAACTGAGCTCAAAGCTTCCCACCTGTTGGCTAGTACTCCTTGTACCAGAAGGTCGTATGTAGGGCACAAAAGTCATCAACAACCTCATTCAGCTGTAGAGCGCTTACACTACAGTGTCCACCTCCCAGCAATATATGCCCATCAGTGCAACAGTGGCATGACTATTGTGGGGGTAACCAACCACTTTCTGCTAGGACCGGAGGCCTGCTCTGTGGTAGTGAATGCATGGCTGATTCTGTAAAGCTGGTCTCTTGGCTAGGGAGGCCTTAGTCCATGAGAGTAGGGGGATTTATCACTGGTGTTTTGCTAAATGGACATGTACTTAAACGGCTTTCTAAATATTTATAACCGTAGACTAGTGCAGCTCTCAGCCTTGATCAGAGAAACCTCTCTTGGCCGTGGGTGACAGCGAATGCAGAGATTCATAAGCTAGTCAAAATGCTGGTAAAAAAAATACTAAAAAGAACATCGACATCACCCAGTAGGTCCAGGGAACATCACGAAAGAGAGAGTGCAAAGCTCGTGAGAACCACAGGATGGGGAAAGGGGCTGTAGAACACTGCCTTCTAGCTGCGATGAGACCGTTGCAAACAAGACCATGGCACAGCTGTGGCCATCTGCACAGACTGTGCTCTCCAAAACAGGAACACTTGATGGTAGGAGGGGAACTAAAGTTGGTGAGAAGAAGGGGTTGACAGAAATGGGGAGGGGTAAGAGGGGTAATGGATAAGAGGATTCTCTAGAGAAACAGAACCAAGTGGAAGAATATATATGTGTGTATATATATATACATATATTCAAATATATATGAATATATTAAACATATTCAGATAAATATATTGATTTATTTAAAATGGTAATGGCAGCCAAATCATGCATGAGACATGAGAGCCCAGTAGTTACTCAGTCCTTGACGCTCATTGCCTCAAGAGTCCAAGTGGTCCCAGAACTGCTGTTGTCCCTGGCAGGGAGGGTGACAAGCTGTAGTTATTCAGCCCACAAAACAGTGCTTCAGTAGCACTTGAAGCCAGAGAGTTCCTGGAGAGTCACTGTTCCCTATCACACGAAAGGATGGAAACGCTGGTTCTGCCGTTAGTGGAGGAAGCAGCAGCAATGGGCAAAGCCATTCAATGGTGAGAGGGAGGCCAAGGGAGCTACGGCCAAGACAAACTTCCTTCTGAAACACCTGTCCAAATTCAGGCTGCTACCTGAAGGTACCACCCAAAAGCAGGGCGGGACTTCCCACCTCAATCAAAGCAACCAAGGCAACTCTTCAGGTGGGGCTTTCTGCTCAGGTGATCGTAATTTGTGGCAGGTTGGCATTAAAACCAACCCTAAGTGTGTGTGTGTGTGTGTATGATTATCATACATTGCTTATAGTCCATTTAAATGTCAAAAATTGAGAATAAGCTTCAAAAAGCTTGTAAAAAGTATTTTTTTTTAATTTCAACTTAAAAAGTAAGATGATACAACTAACTATGGAGATCACTGAGAAGAGTTACTAACGAAGGCTCGTTGATCACTGGACACATTGCTGGGTCCATCGAGAACTCAGAGGAAGGTGAGAGAGCCCAGCTGTGGCTGGGGAAAGCAATGGTGAGCAACAGGACTCTTCTGGGTCCTTGTCATTTCACCGTGACATGATATTCTGATGAAAGCAACCCAAGGAAGGACACTTATTTCGGCACACAGTCGGGGGCAGTCGGTCACCCAGCACCCACAATCTCAGAGCTAGGGAGATGAATGCTGGCGTTGAGCTAGTTCCCCGCTCCTTTATATGACGTCTAGGGCCCCGCTCAAGACATGGTGCATCATTCTACCTCAGTTTACCTAATCAACAAAATCCTTCATGACCACGCTTGTCTCTGAGTGAGTCTAGGGCCTGCCAGGTTAATAACCACCATGAGGATGGTGGAGAATTACCACAGATGTGTGTGGTGGCTCACAGGACAGGCTGGGAGTGCGGTGCACCGTACGTAGATCCCCTTGAGGTTGATAATGCATATCCTTAAGGTGACTCGAGTCTAGGTGTTAACCAAAGATCTCCCTAAAAAGTGCATATTAGTTTCTTCCTCTTAGTAGGGCCTACCTGCTCCTTAACCACCTTACCGGTGCTAAGAAGAGTATGCAAAGGACCTCTGGCACCCAGGATATGTATAGTCATGAATAAATAACCCCGCCCCAACTATTTATTTACCAAGTTCCTTGGAGCTAAGCGAGTTCCTCTTCCTTTCCCTTAATGTAAGGCAACAAGATGGTTTTTCTCTTATGCGACAGATTCTTTAAGCATTTGACACCAAGCTATAAATAGCAGTCTCCAGCCTGACAGCCCCACACATTGGGTGGCCCATAGAAGTCACACCAATGCAGGTGTCCTTGGCTGGAGCATGAGGACAGCGCCCTGCTCCCCTTCCTGAAGCCAGGAGCTTGGGTCCCATCCCTTCACCTTCCTACAGCAGCACCGAGAAGGTGGTAGCAAACTCTTCTCTAGGCGGGGCGACAAAGCCAGGAAGTGTGACCCTTTATTAATTATTACAAAAATAAACCACAGGGCTGAGAGTCGCTACTGCGAAGCACAGGTGTGAAAATCCCACTTCTCTGGTGAAGAAAAAGCTCCTCGTTAACGTTAAGTACGAAGATCTTCCCTCAGCAACACGTCAAGTAGGAAGAAAGAGCTGTGCACAGACATTATCAGCATTTTAAAGAAGTTTTCCTCTGAGAGGTGATGCTGTGAGTCAAGTTTCCCTCTCCGCTGTGTTCCCTGCCTTGCACATTGTCCCTTGAAACAAATTCCTCCATAAAAGAATCTCGGAAGCAGGTTGTCAATTGATTCATTTCTTGCAAGATGCTAACTATTAATAATGTTCTCGATGTATAACGTTCCCTTCTTTGAATGCATTCCAGATGTTCACTTCGTAATAGTGAATTTTAAATTCTCATCATTTCACTTACTCGGTGCTCCACAAACTTTATACAAGCTTACATCCTTCTTTCCTACATAGGAGAGAGAGAGAGAGAGAGAGAGAGAGAGAGAGAGAGAGAGAGAGAGAGAGAGGACAGACAGAGACACACACAGAGAGAACTGTGAAAGAACACAGTTATAGATCCAGAACACATTTGCAATGTTCACTCTTGACATTTTATGACTGCATGTGTTTCTATATTTGTGAAGCAATTTATTTTATACTTATATATTTAATATCTGTAATTTCAAAGGAATTGACAAAATGCATCCATTACAGAGTAGCATTAACATAGAACCACACTGCCCAATCTATTTTTAATACTGTGCAGCATAGACTTGGGGGTTATGTTTGAATGGTTGCAAAAGTGTGAGAATAAAATCTCTTTTTTAGATAAATGGTATGTTGCCTGTTATGTGGCCATTAGATAAAAAGAAAGACGTGTTTTGATCCAGAAGTGAGTCTAGGTACCTGTGACTAGATATATGAAACTTATATCTGCTGGAAAAGAGTCTGTAGTTTATAACATTGCTTAAAAATTTCTGGCCCACGTATTGTTTAAATTTGTTCTTATCCACACACTGAGACAATGGGGATGTTCTATCGGGAACCCACTAAGGCCCGCTGGCCTGGGTCTGAAAAAGCATGGGATAAAACCGGACTCACTGAACATAGTGGACAATGAGGAATACTGAGAACTCAAGAACAATGGCAATGGGTGATCCTACTGCACGTATTGGCTTTGTGGGAGCCTAGGCAGTTTGGATACTCACCTTACTAGACCTGGATGGAGGTGGGTGGTCCTTGGACTTCCCACAGGTCAGGGAACCCTGATTGCTCTTCGAGCTGATGAGGGAGGGGGACTTGATCGGGGGAGGGTGAGGGAATGGGAGGCGTTGGCAGGGAGGAGACAGAAATCTTTAATAAATAAATAAATAAATAAAAATTTCTGGCCCATCTCTGGGGCTAATGCTCCCATTGAGCCAAGCTGGTCTGGACACATGGCTCAGAGGTTAAGAACATGTACTGCCTTTAGGGGAACCTAAGTTCAATTCCGGCACTAATGTTGAACATCTTAGAATCACCTGTAACTCCAGCTTGAGGGATCCCACACCCTCCCTTGACCTCTGTGAGTGCCTGTATGCCCATGGTGGCCCACACACAGGCACCAGGGACACACACAATGACGAATGGTGTCAGAGAATGAGCAAAGCTCTGCACCTACATTAATTCACTGTGTTAGCTGGGGGAACAGTTTACTGCTGGAACACACACTCACCCTATCAGGAAGCAGACATCATGATGGAATTGGTTTCTTCTTGGGAAGCAGGTACCATACGATCAGTGCTGCTGAACAACAAGGTCTGCCACCATGTAGGACTCCAAGGGTCCAAATTCCTTTCAAATCATTGTTCTTTTATTCCTAGCAAGTGTTCTCATGCTATGGATGAAGTTAGGTTCCTGTCGGTATGGAGATGGTAAATGCAGAGAAAGCACATCCCAGAACTCCAGAGCCGTGGTACATGCCTGTCACATCCCAGGCATGAGAATTTTGTCACCTGGCCAACCAATGACACGGGTTCAGAAAATGTGGCCTCATTGTGTAGACACACGCTTAGCTGCTGTTCTGTTCCTATGAGGGGGAGAGAAGGACAGAAAGCTCAGAGTTCCATCACCTTCCATCACAGATAACCCCTTCCTGCCTGGTCGAGAACATCAGATCCGTGTGACCACGAACCATGTCTCATTGGGCCAGCATTTCTGGAGAACTCACACTGTGCACTGTGGCTTCCTTCCCATGGGTTCTCCTCCTCTGGTTCATAGGAACTCGATCTTAGCAATGTAGTGTTCACATCAGCCTTTTCCATCCTTTCTAAGTCCGTACAACCAAATAAACCACTAAAACCTCTTCCATTCCTACATTATCCCTCTTTTTTTCAAATAGCTCTCAGATCCCTCCTTGTTAATCTCGATTTCCACAAAGCCAGGAATCTGTCTTAAGAAAAACTAAATAAACCTAAAGAAGCTGCTTGCTGGAGAGGTAGAGATGTTTCATGTCCTCATTTGCTTTGCTTTTTTTTTCTTTTTTTTTCCATTTTTTTTTATTGAGAAAAGGAGAAAAAAAAAACAAGTTTCCACCTCCTCCCAGCCTCCCATTTCCCTCCCCCTCCTCCCACCCTTCTCCCCCTCCTCCCACCCTTCTCCCCCTCCTCCCACCTTTCTCCCAATCCCCCCACTCCTCTCCCCTTCCCTCTCCAGTCCAAAGAGCAGTCAGGGTTCCCTGCCCTGTGGTAAGTCCTAGGTCCTCCCCTCTCCGTCCATTCCTAGGAAGGTGAACATCCAAACTGGCTAGGCTCCCACAAAGCCAGCACATTACGTAGGTTCAAATCCCCGTGCCATTGTCCTTGGCTTCTCATCAGCCCTCATTGTTCGCCATGCTCAGAGAGTCCAGTTTTATCCCATGTTTTTCAGTCACAGTCCAGCTGGCCTTGGTGAGCTCCCAATAGATCAGCGAACCCTCCCCACTTCGGCCCCACCGCCCTCTTTCGGCACATAACATCACCCAGCCCAGCCTGTCTAGGCAATGGGTCCGAATCCTCGGGGCACCCAAGCGGGCGGGAGTCCCTTTGTTTCTATTGCCTGCCTGCACCAAGCAGGCTAGGCGCTTTGTTTGCGACCTGCCCACCAGCACGGAGGCCTGATCTCTCGGCGCCAGGAGAGACAGCGTTGGGGTGAGTTTCTGGCCCCACGGCGCCAGCCTGGGAAGGGGAGCTCAGAGGTTCCTTGGCCCCCTATCCTTCTTGGGCTCTCTGCAGGGCCTCCACTCCCTGCATACCGCCTCTTCCTAGCCCACCCAGCTCCCATCCAGAACCCTCCCCACTTCGGCCCCACCGCCCTCTTTGGGCACATAACGTCACCCAGCCCAGCTTGTCTGGGCACTGGGTCCAAATCCTCGGGGCACCCAAGCGGGCGGGAGTCCCTTTGTTTCTATCGCCTGCCTGCACCAAGCAGGGTAGGCGCTTTGTTTGCGACCTGCCCAACCAGCACGGAGACCTGATCTCTCGGCGCCAGGAGAGCCAACGTTGGGGAGAGCCAGCATTGGGTAGGCAAGGAGACCTGATCCGGTAAAAGAAGATCCATAAGGGAGCATTTGGAAGAAGAGATGGGCAGACGCCAAGGCAAGAATTCACCCAACAAGCTGAAAAGCAACATGAAGCCATCAGAAACCAGCGACCTTACAACGGGAGGACATGAACACCTTAATCAAGAAGAAGTAGAAAAGATTGACTTCATGAAAGTGATTGATGCCCTTAAACAGCTTGCTTTGCTTTTAGAAGTGAAACTTGACCACACTCATTCTTTGACATTCATAGTTTGATTTGCTGGGCTGAATGGGACCTGTGGGAAAACATCTACTGCTCATCTTTGTGATGTCTGCTTCTCCCTGTGGGAGACAGAACAGAGGAGACTGTGCGGACTTCAGACTCACACCAGCCTCGGCAAGAGGTTCATCAGCTTGTGACCCTGGCCATATTTCTTTTGAAATTCAGTACACTCACGGTTTCCTCATGAGTAGAAAAAAGATAATAAAGTCTTTCCCATTTAGTAATTCAGAGGGCTGAAAGAGATCGTGAGCAAGTGTCTGACCCCACAACCAACTAAGTTTTTGTAATAGCCACAGATATTATTATGGGGGTTTGGTGGCTAAGTAACCTGAATTCCAAGAATCAGGCAATCTCTCTCTCTCTCTCTCTCTCTCTCTCTCTCTCTCTCTCTCTCTCTCTGTGTGTGTGTGTGTCTGTGTCTCTATCTCTGTCTCTATATCTGTGTGTGTGTGTTATTGATTTGTTGTTATCATTTAACCAAAACACACCATTCCCAAACCTCAGTCTCCTCGTGTATAATCAGTGGCCTCCTAGGATGAAATGAGGAGAAGACACCAAGGGTTGGGCAGCAAATCGTCACAAGGACTCTACAGTGAGTGGTTATTTCTTATCAGCGCCCTGCCCCTAAGTAAGCTGTGCGACATTCTGGATTCACGTGAAGGGGTCATGTTCTTCCAAAGATGCAGTGGCTCCAATATGTCCCACAGGATTCAGAGTGGGGAAGGTGTGTCTGGAAACTCTGAGGACGCCAGTTCAGTCCTGAGTCTCACCAACATGAATGCATTAATAAAGGGGATAGATGATTGCTCACAGACTGATGCAATGTTTTCAGTGTTTAATATTCTGCAGAGAAGACTCTCTGGAGAGAGTATACTGGTGAGGGATGGACAGAATGCTTCCAGTACATTTGATGGTCACTCAGTATCTTGAGCATGTCCTGCTTTCTGTTGATGACATACTCATATAGCCAATGGGAGGGGTGGGGAGGGTGTCATAGCCAAGGGTTTGGCTCTTCCTTCTGAGGAAGCACATTTTGTTCTTATTTTTATAACCTAATAGTTGTTTGTCATCTGAACGCTGACAAATCCCTACAGAAAGGGGACTTCTGTCCTTTTCTTTCTTTGGCCTCCAACTCAGCTCTGTCTATGATAATTGGCAGTTTCCCAATGAGAATATCTTATCCTTTGAAAAATCATCTCAGAGGAATAGTGAGATCGGAATCTCAGGGTTTGTTTGCTTTCACCGTCCATGTAAAGTTGTGTGTGTGTGTGTCTGTCTGTCTCTGTGTCTCTATCTCTGTCTCTGTATCTCTGTGTGTGTGTGTGTGTTATTGTAAAGTTGTTTCCTGCTCTTACTTCACAGCTTCACGTTTGCGGTGATCATAAGCTCATCCCAGCACATCCATCATTGTGTCGGTGATGCGAAGGCACTGTGCTCTGTGCTGCTGGAGCAATGTCAAGAAGACAAAGACCAGATGCCTCCCTGGTCCTTAGAGGGCATCTGTGGGGGGGGGGGGGGGCACTTGCTGAGAAAGCAGCAGCCCATAAATGTAAAATTTCAACTGTGCCTAGTGCTGGGAGAGGGCTTCGATCTGTTCTTAAAGGAAGAAGGTGTGTTAGGTCCAGCAGTGTGTATAGCAAGTGCATTTAAGCTAGAGTGCACAGCATGGGTAGCAGCTGAGTTGCAGAAAGAAAAGGTGGTGGAAGACATTCCGGGGTCCAGAATCAAGCCTGGTTAGAGTCCTAAGTTAAAAAAGTCTGGTTGGTTGGCTGTGGCAGGTTAAGGGTTACCATTATCTCTGCAGATCAGCAAAACTAGATTTGCATATCAAAGCAACACTTTGAAGCAGAGTAGAGACTAAAAGACTGCACATGCGCACTTAGGGCACAGCGAAAAGACAATTTCTTGCCCACATAACACACAGGCACAGACTAGCATGCGGTGCAGAGTCTCACGGCAGTGGAGGAGAGAAGGCGTTCAGAGGGATGCTCAGCAGTTACAGAAAGTTACTTTATCATCATCAGGGATGGACAGACGCTCTTAAGCTGAGCGTGTTGCCAGCCACCACACCAGGAGCTGCCATGTTGAATGGCCCCATGGATAGTCTTCACAGCGACTCCCATTTCAGAAATGGAGTAGGAATGGGTACCAGAAAGTATCCTGCACTTAGGGCAGGTTATTCTGTCCTCTTGTCCAAACACACCCCAAAGCATCCACAAACGAACCCAAAAAATGCTGCACTTCCGTCCTCCAAATATTTTCGCTAGTGTGGAAAATTTATGTAGCCCTTGAAAAGCAGTTCTCAGAGCCTCCTGACCATTCCTATAGCCGCTTCACCCCGTCCCCCAACAGTTGTCAGTTTACTATGTTTTACCTGGCTCAGTGGAGGGATTAGAATAGCTTTTTATGATATAGAACTAAGCCCCAAAATTGAACTCTGGGCATAGACATCTGGTTGGAACTGTTAAAGTGGCCCATATGTTGAAATAAAAATAAAAATTCCACGTTATTTATGAGAAAGGGTCACAAGACCTCTATCAGTGGGTGACCGGATGTCAACTCTTCGCCGATTCCCCTCCCTGAATGCAAAATATATGTTTCCAAATGGGTCTATCCCCCTGTGTATTTTCTTTAATTCCATAGATCTTTATGCAGTCTGCAGTAATTTGTTGACAGTGCAAGGCAAATCCTTGATAAAACCAGAGAATGTCTCCAAAGTAAATATTTGGTGCTACCAAATAGGGGCTTTTTGCACATTAATCCAATAATAAAATATGGTCTGTGGAAGGAACAGGGAACATTTGCTAATTTCCTAAATTGGTGTAGGTCACAGGCACTTCTAATTGACTTGGAAAATATTTCCTTCATGGAAAAACAGCATTCCTGGTAAGCAGGCCGAGTTCCTCAAGGCTGCGGGCCACTGCAGGATCCCAGATGCCAGGCACTGAGGAAATAGGAATCTTAAAGACAACAAGGGAGACACAACAAGAGGAGAGATGGGAATGGGCAACGAGAATCTACAATTCCGCCAAAAGCATGAGATCCTGGAGCAGCCAGTGGTCTCTCCGGGACCTGGAGGCCTACTGCTTCCATCCTAGCTCACATTACAGCCTTTGCAGACTTGGGCGTTGTCTTGGAACGCAACATTCAAAGGCAAGAGATGGTGGCTGTGGGATGTGGGTTTACCAGGGAGGAGGTCCATAGGCACTCAAATCCCAAGGGCAAGCTCTACTGGAATGCTCCTGTGGGGAACACTCAGCCACGATGATCCAGAGGAAGTGGTGGCATCAGGAAGATGGGCAGGGGGCCAAAGAGAGTTTTACAGAAAGAGAAGCACAAGGTTCAGAAGTTGGAAGGTGGGTTTTCAAGGAGGAAGATGATGGTTCAGAGGACAGTCAATTCAAAAATGAGCACTGTGAGCAAGCTTACAGCTGCCACTCTCTTACAGCTGACCCAAAAGGCAGGCGTTAGGCCGATCAGATACCACTTTGTAAACACGACGCTTGGCATCCTAGGTTATCTGTTTTCTACATGTCTCAACTAATACTTAAACAACACTGTGAGGGTCACTGTAGCCTTCCCTGGTATGGTGAAGAACCTGGGGTTCTTTGATGTTAATCTACTCTCCTAGTCAGCATGGTTTGCTAGGTAGAGGATTTGCATTAAAGCCATTCCCACGTACAGCCTTTTGCTTAACCCAGATGCTCTTTCAAGCGGATAAGCAAACGTAATAAGAAACTGATGAGAAAGGAAGGTGCGTGGGTTCCTCACCCTAAAGGCTTTATCCGCTAGCTGACATTAAATGCAGTTAGCCCGTGGCTGTAGGAAGTCTGGGAGATTTGGTGACCATCTCTTAGAGGCAGCCGAGTTACTGAGTCACCGTGGTTCTGGGACAATGAGCTCACAGCAGCAGGGACAGAACTACCAGGACAGGGCAGTTTTAAGAGGCTCGTGGAGAATGTGTGCTGGGTGCTTCTTCAGGTCCACCTTCATCCTCGTTGATAACATCTACTCCTGCATCCTCCGCTTTCCTGCCTTTCTCTATATGCAGCGCTTCAGTGGTGGGGGGAGGGGGAGAGCCATTAACCCGCTCCACCAACACAAGACAACACAGGCAAAAGGGACCTCGACTTCTGCATCTCCGCTTTCTCAATAACCCTAGGAGCCTAACAGCTGGATCGGAGATCAAGGCCATAGACACGCTGCCTGTTTACCTCTGATAAAAACTCAGATCACACTTCCTTCTTATTCTCAAACTCTTTTTTTTTTTTCAGGGAGAATTTTTAGTTAAGTTTCTCAACAGTATTTCCCGTGGTCCTTTGTAGCAGAAGGGAATTAACCACAAGACAAATCAAGACACGACAATAGAAGGCCAGATGCCACACCTTGTAAATAAATAATAATAAAAAAAAAAACCATGCGAAGCAGCCAGCTGCGCCATATAAACTCAGGGTTTTATACCACACCGCTGTGCCCTGTATGTTCTCATTTGGCTCCAACATCTGTTCATCCCTGTCCATCCCTCCCATATATTAACTGTAATTACAATCACAAGAGCTGGTTTGTGAGGCCGAGAGATTGACCCAAGCACAGCCTGCATCTGTGGGTCTCCTTTTCTGTACCCTAGCCATCCAGGAATGGAACCCAGGGCCTTGTGTGTGTGCTTAGTTCAGTCACTGAGCTAATGTTTTTCTTCACTAATATTTCTCCTCAGATTCTGCTTCTTTTAAGTCATTACTTCTGGTAAATTTTAGAAAGGAAAGAATCATGAATTGCAAGTCTGCTGTTAGACTGAGTAGAAATATTTTTTTGAATGGTATTCAAAAAGAACCTTTAAATCATTCAAATTGGGATGTGGTCTAGTATACAAGGGATTTTCCAAAAAGAATAAAAACTAAAAGGAGTGACCATTTGTGGCCAAGGGTACCTAACAATGACACAAAAATGTATCCACAAGTGATTTTCATTGGTAAAGCCTACAGGAGGGTGTGCACGTGATCTACGCAAACACTGCATGGTTCTAGTAAGGATCTGGAGATTGTGGTATCAGAAGGAG
The DNA here is from genome assembly GCF_018167655.1 of Microtus oregoni. Taxonomy (NCBI): domain Eukaryota; kingdom Metazoa; phylum Chordata; class Mammalia; order Rodentia; family Cricetidae; genus Microtus; species Microtus oregoni. The sequence continues at coordinate 61,755,411 of NW_024543063.1, forward strand.
GTTTGTGGGCCAGTGCCCCACTGAGACAGAAGACAACTTAGAAAATGTCAGTTAATCAAAACCTTTAGTACTTAGGTAGATAAAAATTGAAACGTAGTACTTTCAAGGCAGCCAGACTTTGGAACGATGTATTAGTCAGGGTTCTCTAGAGGAACAAAACCAATAAGATGCACGTGTGTGTGTGTGTGTGTGTGTGTGTGTGTGTGTGTGTATTGTGTGTGTGTGTTTTAATGCATTTATTAAGTTGGGTTTAAAACAATCACAACAGCAAAATCATCTCTCTTGCCTGAGAACCCGGTAGTTACTCAGCCTTTGAGCGCCTCAGAAGCCAGAGTCCTTCCACAGTGGCTGCATCTCACTGCAGTGGCAGACAACGGGAGCTGACAATCAGTAGTAGTTTCTCAGTCTACAAGGCTCGGACCTTTAGCAGTTCCAATCTGATTCTGAAAGCCTGGATGGTTCTTGGAGGGACTCTGGTCCCTCCCCCATCCATGATGAAATCTTGGAAACAACATTGTGATGATATCAGTGACGGAATCACTAGCAGCAGAAGCAACAGGGTCAACCAACCAGGCCACAAGAGGAGAGACAAAGCCAGAGAGAGGGAAGATGATCTTCCTTCTACTGTGCCCTTTTTATATGGGCTGCTACCAAAGGTGCAGCCCACAGTCAGGTGTGTCTCGGCATCAACCAAGACAATCAGGACGGCTCCTCAGGTAGAGCTTCCTACTCAGGTGCTCTTAATTTCTCACAAGCTGATGCAAAAACCAACCACAGTAGAGGACAAAATCCATTTATTTAGTTGAAGGATTGACAGTTTAGAGTCATCAATTCAGAGCCTTACATGTTGGGCGCATCTTGTGGTTGGGGAACAAACCATGTGATGCATGCCTATAATCTCAGTCCTCAGGAGGCAGAGGCAGGAGGATTTCAAGTTGGAGGTCAGCCTCAGTTACATATTGAGACCCTGAAAATAAAAACAGGGTCTGAAAGCTGCCAGGTGGAGAAGGCATTTATGTAAACCTTCCTGGATTTCATCAAGCCGTCAACCCCTGTGGTGCTGGCAACTCAGGAGCCTATGCGCTTTTGGTCTACTCCAGTCAGGACTGGGCTAAGATACTGTTCTATCTGCCAAGGTGAAGCAGAGCCTCCAAAGATGTGGTTAACATCACCCATATATTGCTGCTGTTGTGGAATATTCCTTTACGCTGTGGGAAGATGTGCCACTGTGATAGGTTTAATAAAGAGCCAAATAGCCATTAGTTGGACAGGAAGAGGTTAGGCAGGACTTCTGGGGGCAGAGAACTCTGGGAAAAAGAAATGGGGAGACACCAGTCAGACTTGGAGGAAATACAATGGGCACCCAAGCTGTATAAAAGGACATGGATTTAAAAATATGAGTTAGTTTAAGTTATAAGAACTAGTTAGGAACAAGCCTAAGCTAAGGCAGAGCTTTCGTAATTAATAATAACTCTCCATATTGCTTTTTGTTAGAAGCCAAAAGAAAAAGCCTGCTCACAAATAACAATATGTAATCTTATTATAAATAATAAAAACTCAACTGATAGCTTAGACTTGTCCCAGTAGCTCTTATAACATAAATTAACCCATTTCTATCTGTGTGTGTGTTGCCACGTGGCTTGTGGCTTTTACCTCTCCCTCTATATGTCTTGTTCCCCCTGCATCTGGCTGACAACTCCACCTTTCTTCATCCTGGAGACTTCTCTGTCCTCAGAAGTCCCACCTGGCTTCTTCCTGCCTGGCTATGGGCCATTGAGCTCTGTCTTAAGCCAATCCCAATGACACAGCTTCACAAAGTGCACAAGGAATATACCACATGCTATGTCCGTACACAGATTCTAAACATGTCATTAGCATGTTCAACAAAACCGAGAACAGAAGTGTCACCAGAGAGCTGAATCTCCGCTAAAATCAAATGGAGATTCTGTTACTGCAAAATAATGAAAACGAAGGACTCATTAGAGACATACAATGGCTGATCAAATGATCTGAAAATACCACCTCAAATGTGAAGGAAGAAAATTGCACTCCCCGGCCAATAGAGTATGAAAGCTAACGTAGATCACTACATCAAAAATTAGTGGGGTGGTCAATGTAGGAGGACGGGGCAGGTGTTAGCTTGTTCAGGAAGACAGGAACATAAGCATGACAGAAATCACCAGCAACAATATGGGGTACAGATCAGCAAATCTAAAACAGTACCTCACAGTGGTGTCTCGGGTTTAAAATACAGACTGAAAGAAAAGTTTATGCATAGAGTTCTGGCTAATTTTTGTTGACTTGTCTTGAACCTGACTTATTGAGACAGAGAAATCTTAATTGAATTGTCTCCACGATATTGCTTTGTCAGCAAGTCTGTGGGGGCATTTTCTTGATTAGTGATTGATATGGGGGCCCTCTCTTGAGTTTCTTCTTTGCCTTCCTTCCATGAGGACCTGTGAACTATAAGTTGAAATAAACCCTCTCCTCTCCAAACTGCATTTGGTCATGGTATTTATCACCACGATAGAAAATAAACTAAGACAGTACCTAATGCAGATTAAAAACTCAAAATTTTCTATGGTTTTGCATTGAGCAGACATCAGTGACAATACTAATTTTTATTGTACTCTAGAAAAATTAAGGATTTATATTGTAATATCTGGTTATCACAATGAAATTATATATATATCCAATAATTCATAGAAAATGAGATAGTCCAATATATTTTAAAAAAAACAGGCAACATGGAAGAGACAAGACGAGTGCAAACCTTATTGGAAATAGAAAAAATAAGATTGCAATTTCAAGCAAATATATCATTAGATTTAGTCAGACTGAATGTCCCCCTTAAACTGAATGTCCCTATTAGGATACATTGTGAAACTGAATCACCTTAGTCAATGGAGTCACCCAAGTGCCTTTAATTGTCCCAGCTCGTATGCTTGACAATATATGCAAGGTATCTTCAACCAGGGAAACCCATCTGAGCCTGACAGCCAGAACAGTTACTGGAGAAGTGCCCCTGAGTCTGATCTGCAGGGTCCTCTCTGTGGTAGCTGCACAGCTGGTTAGCTATGCTTGTGTGACCGACTTCAACAGCTTATTTTTCCTCAAACCCCTATACCAGAAAGGGGTGTCTACTACCTTGACACGTGCACAGGCCCTCTCCTCGACTTGACCCCCTGTACATTTTCCTCTGTGTAGTTTTTTGTAGCATCATCTTTCACGGCAACAAATCACAAACACGAACAGACCACTTTCCCCTTGCTGCAAACCCTTCTAGTGCAGTGGGTTCTCAACCTGTGGGTCGCGACCCCTTCAGCAAACCTCTGTCTCCAAAACTATTTACATTATGATTTAGTAACAGCAGTAAAATCACAGTTATGAAGTAACAGTGAAAATAACTCTTTACGGTTGGGGGTCACCACAACATGAGGAACTGTGTTGAAGGGCCTCAGTGTTAAGAAGGCTGAGACCCACTGTCGTGGAGCAGAGACTGAGCATGGACTGGGGACCTGCCACGTACACGCATGCGCACCAGCCACTAATACCAAGAATAAAAAGATAGTATGTAGTTATTCTGTCTGTTTTAAACAGTATGAATCTGTGCTCAAACATTCGAAAATTGAAATCAGAAAATTCGTAGGAAAGCTTAACTGAATAGAAGGGACAGTGAAGGATATACATAGACAGTCACATGCCTGCCGAAATTTTATACATGATTAGAAGCCTATTTATAAAGCAACCAACTCATCCACAAGCACATACACACACCAAGAAGCAACCTCCTGGCCCATACTTCTTTACGGTCTAATTTTAATGGCTTACTGAATAAATAGAAGGTAAATAAGGTCATGTTCAATAAACTCTTTCAGGAAATAGGAAGAGAAATTCCCTCCAGCTGTAATATACTAAAATATGAAAAGTCACTGAAAAGACAGACTTGATTATTTTCTCTCCTAGGGATAGTGAAATCATAAAAAATATTAATAAATTAAAATTAAGAAATATAAAAAAATACTGCATGTCACAATAAGGTAATTTCATGAATCCAAGCTGGAATATACTATTTAAAACACTTAAAATACAATTTAAAACTATGAAGTGGAAGGAAGATGAAGCTATCTTAGAAACAGAAAAGTATTAGACAAAATTAATAGCTTCTGTAAGAAATACTAGGTAAGTAATAGCTCTTATAATAAAATGAATAGCTCTTATAAAAACACCTTTAATGAAAGAGGTGTTCATTATTTGAATAAGTTGCCTGATCTTGTAAAAAAGCGCCTACAAGAAAATCTACCCATTCATGGCAAAACATTAAAAGCTTTACCATGGGATCAAAAATAAGTGAATGGGCTGGCTAGATGGCTCTGCATCCCCAGCACCCACAGAGCAGAAGGAGAGAACAGACTCCTGCATCCCCAGCACCCACAGAGCAGGAGAGAACAGACTCCTGCATCCCCAGCACCCACAGAGTAGAAGGAGGGAACAGACTCCTGCATCCCCAGCACCCACAGAGCAGAAGGAGAGAACAGACTCCTGCATCCCCAGCACCCACAGAGCAGAAGGAGAGAACAGACTCCTGCATCCCCAGCACCCACAGAGCAGGAGAGAACAGACTCCTGCATCCCCAGCACCCACAGAGCAGGAGAGAACAGACTCCTGCATCCCCAGCACCCACAGAGTAGAAGGAGGGAACAGACTCCTGCATCCCCAGCACCCACAGAGCAGAAGGAACAGACTCCTGGAGGTTGTCTTCTGACCTTCAGCATGCTGTGGCAGGTGATCCGTGCATATTCACACAACTGCAACAAAAAACTAAACCAAAAATACTCTCTGCTCCATGGGCATGTCCACAATGTACTAAAAGGAGTGACATTATAGTGAGGTCATTCAAGGGGCCGGGGTGCAGCTCAGCTATGAAATGCTGACCCAGCATGCACCAGGCTCTAGGGTTGGTCCCCAGAATTATGAAAATATCCATACATTACAGGATTGCAGGAATAAATAAGACGGTATTGTTTTGTATATACAACATGTCAGACTTATATTACAAATACATTATAAAACTGTGTACTTAATCTTCAGTTCAGAAATTAAATTTTAGAAGGCATCCTTTAAACTCTCTTAACATATTAAATATTTAGTAGCAAACCTAATAAATTGGTAAGACCTTATAGAAACACTGCAACAAATTAAAGAAAATCAAGTAAAGGCAGGGTTGTATAACACTTCTAAGTTAGAAAGGTCATGAGATTAAAGACATAAGTGTCCCCTACTTGATTTGTAAAATCGATTTAAAAGTTCAACACGTTTTTAAAAGACAATAGTTTACTTTGGGAGAAATTGATAAACTAAGTCAGAATTTATAGTGTAATTGCAACAACCAAGTGAAGGAACATCACCTTATTGAAAAAAAAACAACAAGCATTTATTCGTCCTGGTATCTTGTCATAGATGTTGAGTAAGAGAGCTCAAAATATTTTCATTCATAGATATTCAAACAGTAAGACAGAACTAAGTGCCCCCTACACAAATTGCTGAGCCACATTAGTAGGCATGTGTGAAATTTCAATACAGTAGGAAAAGTGTATGTGTGTGCGTGTGTGTGTGCGTAGGTCATAGGCAGCTTTGGGTGTTGGTCCTTAATTTTCTCATTGTTCTAGAGGGCTTTCTCATTGCTCACTGATGAGCACACCAGGCTAGCTGGCCTTCTGTCTGCCTATAGGACAGGATCAGATTACAGATGTGACCATTCTGCACCCAGGTCCCCATGGGATTTGGGCACCTGAGCTCTAGTCATTGGGCTTGGGCAATGAGTGCTTGACCCACTAAGTCATCTCCCTACCTTTTTAAACAAAGGGTGCCCGACTGGTTCCTTTTTGATGGAGCAAGAGTGCATTCTTGGTTGATTACAGAACTCGCTCTACTAAGTTAAATGGCTGCTTTCCTGAAAATATTATAGAAGAATAATTTTGTGACTCTGAATTAAGCTAAGATGGGTTTAAAATGCACAAGAAGCACAAACCTTAAGGGGAAAAAGATTAATGAATTAGAGTTTTAAAATTAAGAAAATCAGGTATGGGGCATGGGGCATGGGGAGGGGAGAGGCTCCTGTCTACAGATGCATTCTATGCACCCACAATCCAGGGTAGTCTTTGGAACAGTCAGGCACCGTAAGTCAGCAACATGGACAGTCTGATCACACAGCACACAGCAAAGTTTTAGTTAACAAACATCCCAGTAAAAGAGGAAAATCCAAAGGTCACCTCACAAACACAAGAATAAACCCCACCCACCATCAGAGGAATGCAAATTAAAGCTACAATGAGATCTGTCCACATATACTAGAATTTCTGACATTGAAACGCCTAATCACACAGATGTTTTTGTAAATGTAATGTACAAGTCTATTCTCCTGTGCTGGGATGTAAGTGGTTAATATGATTACTTTTGGCAACTGCTTAGCAAGCTCTACTAAGCTGACTATATGTAAGCTCATGGGTTAGACATCCCACTAATAAATATATACCTAACAAACACACGAAGATACAAATAAAATGAGAATATGAATGCCGTCATCCGCATTCCTAGTGATACAAGCTAGAAGCCACTTTAATATCCACCAATAGTAACATAGAAAAACTCTGGATCAAGGCATCTGGCATGGTAACAGACTCTACTACGTGCAAAGATGCAGATGGATTTTATGGATGGAAATGCAAGCTTCATCTGAAGGGAAGACAGGAGACAGAAACCTGATGCTGTGACCACAGGATCTCTGTCTCAGCACAATGACTTTCCCAGGGCTGGTATGAACCATGCCATTTTCTACCTATTATTTGTTTTGTGTTTGCTGGAGTGAGTGTGTTTCTGATGGTTGAAATCAAAGAACCCTAGTTGAGGGGTCCTTGCATGGTACTCCTGGGTTTTCCTAGCAAGAGTGTTGAAGAGAGGGCAGAAGGAGGAAGGGATGGAGTGGGGAGAGAAACACAGTGACAAAGACAGAGTAAGGAGCTCTTCTTTGATATATACAATTTCTCCACCCAGCACACAATTCATTAGATGTTTGGAGAGTTCTTAAAATAAGGGGTCCTCACGTTGTCACATCTCCAGAGAGGATACGGAGGTAGATAAAATGGCTAACAAATACCTAGGCTTGGAGCATTTAAAAAGGTCAGCCAGGATTTGGGTATGTGAGTTCTTAGTAGTGGGAAGCTCCAGGTGAGGATATTATATGCTCAGAGCTGCAGTCATGTGAACAACAATAATGTCAGTGAACTTTAACAGCTTTGACTACCGGCCACATGACAGGCAGAGTGCTCGGCTTTCTACAGCCATCCTCTCATCCTCCCTATCATACTAGACAGGACAGAGTAGCAGATCACCAAGAGCTGGGTCTAGAGGCCCATTTGTTCTAGGAGCATCTGCTTTGATAAAAGATAGTTGTTGCTCGATACTTTCGGCAGGAGAACTTGTTGGCTCTCATCCCTATCCCCACTGTGCAGAAGGAGAAGGACTCTCTAAGCAACTTGCCAGCAGCTCCAAAGAGACAACACCGGGGTGTTGTTTGAGACTTGTACAGACCACAATCTTAATCACTTCTGGATTATGAAGTTTTCCAGAAAGCAGCAAAGCTGGTTGGAGTATGGAAATGGCCCAGGAACGATGCCACACACACAGGGTCTCACTCTTCCAAGTTGTCCATGCGGTAGCACAGGTGTCTTAAATCTTCCTGCCAAGTAGTGATGTTCTCAAAATGCTGAGGAAGGGGGCAGAGGTGCTGCTACCTCCTCACTGAAGGACCAGAAGTAAATTGCTGACCTTACTCATGATTCCTTAGTCACGGATAGGACGTGCTTATCCCACCATTTTTAAAACCACAGGAAACTTTTCATACTTAGATTAATTACAAAAAAGAGGGTCCTAGGGTTTGACTAATCCCTCCAGTGGAGGAAAGCATGCGGATACACATGTGTGCTTGTTGCTAAGTAACCTATTCCTTGAAGATTTAGTCCACTGTCACTGAACTATCCAGATCATTGGCAATGTTACTCTCCCGTGAGATCACCGCATTGAATTAAAAAGTTATGCCGTCAGCAACTGGGAACGATTTCATTCCTTTCTTGTCTGTGTGGGCACCTTTCATTTCTTGCTCTTGTCTAGTTGTTTTTGAACCCAGACAATCTGCCCGTGCTCCATTGCTTCCCCCACCCCCACCCCTGCAACCTACCTACAACAGTAAAATGTTTATATTCTAATCAGAGCCGAGCAGAGGGTTGTGTGCTGTGTTTCATCCTGGTGAAGGTTGAATTCCATTCAGCACTCAGCAATGCCTTTTCCCAGAGAGGCCGTCTTTCTTCTCAGAGTCTCTGCTACATTTTAAGCCTCTCTGCAACTAACAAAAGAACAGGTAATGTGTTATACTGTCAGTCACACGCGATGTCACTGATGCCTCAAAGCTTTCCAGTGAGGGAGTCACACTGCAGTGACAACCAGCTAGAGGCTGGTCCATGATTTGAACCCAGGACTCTCTCCTTGAAGGACTTGCCCTTCATGACCATCATATGTTCCATGGAATGTAAGAAAGAACCTTGGCAGTGTGTGACGAACGCCTTTCACATGCCTCTGATTCCTATGTTTCTATTCTGTGTCAAACCTGCCACCAAACGGCTACCGACAGTTTCTGTGTTGTAATCCACATAGCTGGGGAACGTACCATGATCCCTCCATCAGGAGCCCCCTTTGAAACTTTTAATCACTTTTGTCTGACTTTGGAATGCTACCTTTCCCCACTGTAATTTTTATTAGCCTTGTCCAAATAGGACTCACTGCATTGACTCTAGGGCATGTCACCAATGTCATCCTCATCCCTCCTGCAAAATTAAAATAAGATCTATGATGCACGTGCCTGCCAAACCAGGGACAGAAAAGGATAACAGAAACAGAAAGAATAAATGTGAACCTGGCTGTCTTTCCTGGTGAGGGCTTCGGTGGTGCCATTACCGTAGGTCTTAGCGCAGAATGGATAAGGAAGGTGAGTAAAGGTCCCGACATATTGAGGGTCACTTTAACAACACAGGTAGCCAGGGAGGCCTTTGTTTACCATAGGCAGACCCTTGTTCCTCTTAGTTGGAGAGGCCGAGAAGTTCAACACTGTTCATCTCCTTGCTGCGATAACTCGGAGGAACCTCACTCTGTTTCCAAGGGAGAACTTGCTGCAGCATCCTCTAGAACAGAAGATAGCCCTGTAAAAGCTGGGTGCTTGGGGCAGCTCTTAATTGTGAAGTGCTTTTTTTTTAACTGTGATTGCTTGCATCACCTCAAAGCCAGTCTCCCACACTTCCTAGGCAGAGGCTTTACCCCTGAGCTATACCTCCCACTCTCTGAAGCCTCTTTTATTTGCTTAAATTTTATTGGCTATTTTTATTATTTTATGCACACACGAGTGTCTATGATGTGCATGCGCAAGGGTGGACACACGCGTGCTGTGGTATGCATGTGGAGGTCAGAAAACGACTTCCGGGAATTTGTTCTTTTTTACCATTGTTGATTATGAGGATCAAGCCAGATCATCAAGTTTGTACACGAGAGTTTTTGGCAGCTGAAGCTCTCACCTGCTCCAGAAACTTCTCGTATAATCCCATTCATCAGAGGAGCCCACAAGCTCTAACTCCCTTTTAAATCCTCAATTGCATGATGTGATTGCATTTGGGATTCAGTTTCAACATGAATGTGGAAGTAACACACACACGCACGCACACATACAATTGGACCATAGAAATTAACTCCACAGATTGTGGGCCAACTAAGTTGCTTACCATCCCATGCTTTAGAGAACTAAAAAGGCTTCATGGGTTATGACAGAATGTAGTGAATTCTGCATGAGGGAGTTATAATTTAGGCCCAGAGTGTGGAGATATTGCTACACCAGCCAAATGTGACCAACATGAAGAGACATCAGAGCTCACTAAGAAGGAGCTACAGGTTGCCAAGAACTTGTTACTAAGTATATTTAAAACTAAGACCTTTACTATTTAGATAAGAAAAATGGAGTGTTTAAAATCATGTTTTCTATTCAGAAAAAGAAAAAAGATATTGATCAACATTCATAAGCGGTGGTAGCCATAATCGAGAAAATGGCCTCCAGTCTGCTCTTTAGTTTCTGGTCTTATGACCCTCACTCTCCCTTTTCTTTTCCCCTTCCTTTTTTCCCTCCTCCCTTCTCTTTCCTTCCTTTCCCTGCTCCCCCTTCATCGCCCCATCCCCTTCCTTTCCCTCCTATGTCTCTCTTCCCTCATCTGGTACCCTCTCTGGGACAAGAGCCTGTGCACCCAGAAAGAGAATGGGTAGTAGTTCTGTCTAAGAGCATCTCTCTGGCCTTGAGCATCTCTAAGAACATCACCCTGGCCTTGAGCATCTCTAAGAGCATCACCCTGGCCTTGAGCAGCATTTCTATAGTTTCCTGCCATTGAAGCTTGGGATCTGTGGTCTGGGATGCCCCATCATCTGATAAGACGTCAAGAATCTGCAGCACCTCAACCCTCTCCCACCCACGGTGGCCTGACGAATCCCAGCAGAGCCTGGGGAAAGCACACAAATATAAACTATTCATTCACTTCAAATCTGCTCATGCCGTGGGGGAAGTTATCACTTATAATCTAGTGTTAGTCTACCCACTGAATCATAAAAATTAATTTGTCTAATTAATGACATTAGTACTTTTATACATGCATAATTCATATTAATTGATAGGTCTGCCTAGAAAGAATACCTTTTGGAAGAAAAATGATCCCATTAGCACAAGTTTAATCCAAATCAGGGCTGACAAAGCATGGAGCCTTCAAGGCGTATCTTCAGCTTTGTTAATTGTCATAAGCATTCTAAATTGATTATTCTTACATTAGCATGAGACGTTTCATTCATCAACTCTTCGCTGTAAAGGAAATTTGTCTAATGGATTTGGGGAGCTCAACTAAATAAGTAGTACTTTTTTTTTCCAGGGTAGCTTCGGGGCCATTTGAAGCATATTAATTCACTAATACTGGAGGGAAGAAAAATTAGCAATGGAAATATATAGAAATATCATACAAAATTAGATTTCTGACACTGAATAATTTTTGTGATATCTATTTCACTGGTAATTGAGTGAGCATGCCTCCACTTTTATTGCTTTTCTGTTTTGCGAGCTCCATGATAAACAGCTAATGTTAGTATTTCTTTTATGAGTTATGTGCCTACACCAGAGAGGGCCACAGGGGTATGAAGCGGAGGAGAGAGGAGGTGGAATATAGGGACTGTACAAGGATTGACCATAATGCCAGGCCTCTGGGGCTTCTGGGAAAACTGACTCTTTAGACATCTTTGGTCCCCTCAGTAAGAGGAAGGCAATACACAAACATGTATATAATTGTGGCTGTGTCCCTAATCAGAAAACACAAAGATTTGGAAGTTCATGGAGTCAGAAAGCTGACTCTTTTTTAAAGACATCATTGAGCTTCTTTTAAGAGTGTGAACCAACATTATTGGTTGATGGTGAGATGGACATACTGATTAGGGTCCTCTGGTAAACGGGAGCAGAACATTAAAAAGGTGGCCTGATGTATGTGTCATTTGTTTCCTTTTGACTGTGACAACCCCCCCAGGCTCTGCCTCCAGCTCCACTGAGTATAGACTAAACACAGCAGCCTTTCCATCATTAGGTTCTAGGTAACAAGAAAGTTCCACTGTGGCCTCTTAATCTCCTGACCATGGAAGTGTTTCCAGTCCTTCACCATAGCCCAGAGTCAGCAGACCTTCCTCGGATGGTGTGATCCTGCATAAGTGAGTTTCTGTCATTGAATGCCATCTTCCTTTGAAAATGAAGATGGGGTGATGAGAGGCACAGCTCCAGGCCATCATTGGAATAAGACAACGTGCACACCATCGGCTAAACGAAGCCAGGGAAAGAGTAGACTTCTTTCCTTTCTTACTCTAGGCTTATTTTGTTTCTTCTTTCTTGGAGTTTTTGACTCGATGACACACTTTAAAATAAATATCAGTTTCTTGATATCTAAAGCAGACACTCTTAGTCAAGTGACATTAGCGGAAACCCCAAAGAAGGAAAAATGAACAATCTTCCATTCAACTTCTAGAACACTGATCCAGCTACTCCACACAAGGTATCACATACTTCAAAGTTTCCATATTTAAATCAAAGACACTAGCTTTGTAGAAAAAAAGTAGAGCTGGCATTTTAGGCTTCAATATGTCTGAGACAAAAATCTCTCTTATCCATTTCTCCATCGTTTTCCTAACGAATATTGGGTGACCCCCACTGGATCCCAGGCTCTCGACCAGGTTCTGAAAATACTAACAAGAACAAAAAATGTGCCATGTGTTTGGAGAGCTAACATTTTAGTCAGGTATGCTAGCAATCAGTGGATAAGAGCACAAGATTTGTGTTAGTTCTGCTGCCATAATGAAGAACTTGAGGTGGCCAACCTAAAAGAGGGAAGGTTGGTTTTCTCCAACAGTTTTGGTGGTTTCAGTGGCTGATTGACCTTGTTGCTTTGGGCTTAAAGCATCACAGCATTGTGGTGGAGGAAGAAGCTCATTCAACTAACAGCTCACAGAGTGAGACCTTGGTCCCACAGCTCTGACTTACTGTCTTTGCTTTGTTGTGGCTTGAGTACAAAGCATCCCCGGAGGCTTGGGTGCTTTGAAAACTTGCTCTCCAGTTTGCGGCATTATTTTGGGAGGTTGTAAAACCCAGAGAGTGGAACTTGGCTGGAGGAAATATGACATCTGGGGCAGGTTTTGATTTTTTATAGCTTGACCCAACTCCTTGTCTTTTTTCTGTTCCCCAGCTGACAGTGCAAGGAGAAAGATGGCTTCCTGGTCCTGTCATCTTGAGTTCATGCCATGCTAGTCTATATCCCCTCAGGTTCTATAAAACCCAAGGAACCCTTTCTCCTTTAAGGTGCTTTTGTCAAGGTATTTTTATTACAGCAACGGAAAGGAAACTAATACAACTCTCCATGATTCTGGGCTAGTTTGCTTTTGTCAACTAGACACAAAGCTAGACATATCTGGAAAGAGAGAATTTCAGTGAGGAAATGCCTCCCTCATGCTGGCCTGTAGGCAAGTCTGCAAGATACCACTTGTAGTGCCACCCCTGAGCTGGTGGTTCTGGGATTCTTGATGTCTTATCAGATGATGGGCCATCCAAGACCACAGAGCCCAGACTTCAATGGCAGCCTAAGCAAGCCCTGAAAAGCAAGGTAGTAGGCAGTCTTTCACTATAATCTCTGCCTTAGTTCTTGCCTCCAGGTTTTTACTTGAGTTCTTGCCTTGCTTTTTCTTCATGGTGAATTGTGAGTTGGAAGACAAAAATAACACTTTCCTTGGCCATGATCTTCACCACAGGGACAGAAAATGAAAATGGTGCTGATCCCAAACATGGTCTACTCAATCATTAAACAGAAGGTGAGCAGAGAGGGACCTGCCCTTGAGCCCCCGCTACATAGCTCTTGCATCATCCTCATCGTGGACATGGCCTCATTAGTTCTTGTGTCTGGTATCCTCGCACCACTGAAAGGGTGGTTTCTATATGAACTCCTTCAGGGTCTCACCTATTCAACATATGCATGGAGTTTATTTTGGTTTGATTGGATAAAATGCCTCTGCCAGCTCATGTTTTGAATCTCCTCTTGTTCCCCAGTGTGGGGTGCTCTTTTTTTGGATCACTGAAGCTAGAGGAAGTTGGTCACTGGGAAAGCATCTTTAAAGGTGACACCAGGTCCCAGTCTTCTCTCTCTGCTCCCTAGTTGATCCCATAACAAACTATTTTCCTCGGTCACACACACTTGTGCCCAGATATTCCACTCCGGTGTTCGAGGTAAGTAACCATGGCCTGAACTCTCTGAAACATGAACCAAAATAGATGTTTGCCTGGCGAAGCTGTCCCAGCAGGTGTCTCATCAAAGTGACAAGGAAGGTGGCTAACGCAGATTCACGACTTCCAGCCCTCTAGTCCCTTTGTCCCCATAGATGTTGGTTCCTCACATGCATTTCCAATCCACACTGTTTATGCCTCCAATTTCAACAGCAGATGAAACATATCCTAAAATTGTTCAGTTTGGTTTCCAGCAGGCAGAATTTGGGAAAAGAACAAGATATTCCATATACCACAACTAAAATATACCAGATGCACAGTTTTATTCTGGTTTTAACATATAACAATTTCCTTTCCTAAATGCAATTTAATATTGCCTTCAACATGGAATAAGATACTCCAATTAAACCAAACATAAACCATACTATGTTCCAAATATATATTTATCCAGAGACTAATGGAAGGGACTAGGATAAATGATCTCTAGTAGATATTCTAAATGTGAAAACATGAGCTTTGTGAGGATAAATTTAATAGCTATTGGGAGGATGCTTACAATAATTGGTTATTGTTGAAAAGAAATGTCAGATATTGTTATTGACATTTACAGTTTTAATTAGCTTGATCCTAGTCCAATATATTGCATTGTCTCTTTTTCATTTTTTTCTGGTATAAATAGAACTAACAGGCTTTTGCAGTTATTTAAGGAAATGTTATTAAGATCCATGATGCTGGGACGTACTAATAGTTTAATGGATAAAGAATGCGGGCCATTTTTCATGAGGAAACAGAGCCTTGAAGGAGATGTGTAGCTTATTTCCCATAGAACCAGAACGCCGGAATGTAGGGTTTCCTCCAAGTTTATGGGTTGATGGAGGTTTCTCGTGATTTTTTTCTCTTTGTGCCATCCATCATCCATCTCTCCATTGCTATTTGGAATAGAAAGAGTGGTGGAGGATTTTGAATGGGAAAACTGGACTGAGTGAGACAAGATTCTGCATCTCTGAAACTTCTTTCCTTCCTTCCTTCCTTCCTTCCTTCTTTCTTTCTCTTTCTTTCTTTCTTTCTTTCTTTCTTTATAGTACTTCTAGATCTAGCAGTTTCCCATATACCTTGAAGAGCATGGCTGATAATGTTTTGTGTGTGTCATTTCATCATACAAGATGTTCCCTTCATCACCTCTAACCACTGTCAGGTGGAGAAGTTGCAAACGATGCAGTTGCTACCCACTCCTGACCCTGAAGCCTTCTAGTGACCGAAGAACCTAACAAGTGACAGACCCTTTCTTGAGGAAAAAGGGCATGGAACAAGATGATGTCTCCAGGAGTTAAGTACAGTTGTCCCTTCTCATCCCTGGGACACTGGTTCTGGAACTCGACCCTTCAGGTGCTGACGTACACAGATGCTCAAGCACCTTGAATTTAGGGAGACAGTATTTGCACACCTGTCCATGTATTTTAAAACATCTCTAGATTACTTATAATTACCCTGTTAAAATAGTTGACATACCATATTATTTAGGGAATGGTTTTAAGAAAATAAGTCTATACATATTCAGTATAGATGTACTTTTCTGAATATTTTCAATCTGTGGTAGGTCAAATTCAGAGATGTTGAGCACATAGTTACAAAGGGTCAACTATACACGTTTGTTAATAGTTATCTGTATACAAATATATATCAGCTCTACCACCTATGCTTGCTGTACTAGAATGCCTTAAAGAGAGTATGTAGAATTTTTAACATGAAATATTGAAGCTAGGCAGAAAAGTATATAATCCACCATTGTTTTGTGACTGTCAGTGTTTGGAGATAGCTGTGCCACCAATAACAGACATTTGGGAACTATCTAGCCTGGACCCTAGAGCTTCACCTATACCAGCCTGTGATGCTCTCAGAAAAGGGCTGAAGAGGGCCCATAGACCACATGCTTAAGTAGTTGAGGAAGCTACCAAAGCATTACATATGTGCAATCCCTGTGCCATTGTACATTGTGCCGTGTGCCATTGCATATTACCATTCCTCCAGGGCGAGCCTGGACCCCAGCCGGTGAAGCTCTCCCCCACCGCCTCCCACAATGCCAACCTTTGCCCATGTTGTCAGGAGCCTCCAGTTGTTGAGTACAGATGTTGAGATCTCCACTTCTAACTCTGTCAAATCAAAGCCAGAGGTACCCCTTAGTTCTGTATAGCATAGGGATGGGAACTCTGGGCGGTACCATTCATGTTGGAAAGAGCACCCCAAGGAGGAAATAGAGCTAGGAAACTGGTGTGGGGATGATTCTTTACGGCTCATCAGGATCCTAGGTGCTTAGAACATGCCCTAGGGGTTAGCAGGGCCCTAATAGCCAGCCTCCTGCTCCCATTTTAGACATCAAGGGAGGAAGTCAAGAGATAAGGGTGATACTGTTCATAATTTTTATCCAGATGTGGTTTTGTTGTATGTTGGGTTGTTTTGTTATTTATTTTGTTTTTGTTTTATAAACTCCCTATAAAATAAGTTCTGTTAAAAATTAGAGATGATGTTAGCTTTGTATAGTCATCAAATTGTCCAAAAAACAAGTTATTTCTTCATTATTCCTCCTTCAAACAGATCTAACTAGTGCAGTTTTGAACCATTTCTATTGTGATAAGAAAATAAAACATTTGTTTTTTTCTGGAAAGATTTATCCAGAACCTTAAGGGGAGACCAGATAAGTTGACTCAGTAGGGGGTTAGGAGTTTGAACTTTGCTATAGCTTAGGAAATGAGTCAAGAAAACCCTCAAATATATGTGCTATGCCATTCACTAGTGGAATATATTAAACAACTTTGAATAGCAATCCAGAGGCTTGTATCTCACACAAACTCGTTGTATGTTTGTGATGGAATTTCTTTGCACAATGTGACATGAGACTCAAAGACATCAGATGAAGGTTGGTCTTGACTGGTGGCTGGTTACTGCAAGTTCGCTGTGATAGTTCTCCTACTGCAATCAGCAGAACACAGCCTGTTCTCTCAGTAGGTCCAATCAGGTTCCTACTATTCAGGGGAATATTCCTCCCTCCGTTGGTTCCTGGCAGTGTTCCTTTGTCCTCATATTCTGTTTTTACGTGAGATAAGTAAAGAAAACATCAGGTAACTTCTTCACTTCTATCCTTCCTCACAACACACAGCTGGGAATCCTCAGTTAAAATACAGGGGCTGCCAGCATCCTTGTGGGGACTCATGTGTCCTCTCTCCTAGATGAGAGAGCACTGCACACAGTGAAAAATGAGAATCAGAGCAAGGGCACGGCTTGACCAATCTGTGGAGCATCTGGCTCTCCATGCTTCAGCATGAATCCCTGGAGGAGAAAACAGAAACGGTCTTGCTGGAATACTTGGGTTGCAATTTCTGGAGAAGGACTAGCAATCAGTTGTGGAGTGGCTGCTGTCATGGCCAATCTTACTTTGGGACTTGGCTTCATTGGGATGGTGTCATCAGGTACTAGCTCTGGGGGAGTGACTATATCAGAAAACACTTGAGTTTGATTTTTGCTGTCTCTGTAACAAAATGCATGAGAAACAGGCTAATGGAGGAAAAGTTTATCATGGCTCACTAGATCAGAGGATTCAGCCTAAAAGTATCTAGCTCCATTACTGTCGTTAGAGCTAAAGCAGGACACCAAAGAGACTGAAACATGAGAAGGGCGAGGATGTCCACCTCACGGTATAGGAGGCAGGGAGAGTGTCCACCTCAAGGTACAGGAGCAGGAGGATGACCAACGCATGGTACAGGAGCAAGAGGATGTCCAACTCACGGAAGAGGTGCAGGAGGGTGTTCACCTCATGGTCCAGGAGCAGTGGGAGGATGCCCACCTCATGGTACAGGAGCAGGATATGTTCATCTCATGATACAGGAGGAGAGGCAGGTTGTCCACCTCACAGTAAAGGAAAGGAAGATGACCACCTCATAGTACAAGAGCAGGGGAGGATGTCCACCTCAAGCTACAGTAGAAGGGAGGGGAAATGGGAAGAGTTCAGTGATATTCCCTCAGCAACCTACTTACCACCTAAGTCTCTCAGATTCTTAGGTTTCTATAATCCTCCAAACTGTGACAGGATGGGACCAGAGCAAATGCCCGAGGGGAGGTGTGATTTCACACTCAGACTAAGTCTCTGACTCGTGATGGATGGAGACTTATAAGAGGCCTGGCTAAAGCTGTTTTAGACCCCTTTGATCTTCCGCTCCTCTATCATGTGTGGTCGCTGCCTTCGTCCCCTTGAGAGGATGCAGGCACATCTGAGCCCTCCTTAGATATTAACCCTGTCCAAGCCTGGTCGGTGGCATCAGCCCAACCCATAAAAAAATTTGTTTTGTTTTGTTTTTCAACACAGGGCTTCTCTGTGTAGCTTTGGAGCCTGCCCTGGAACTTGCTCTGTGGACCAAGTTGTCTTAAACTCACAGAGATCCACCTTCCGGGTGCTGGAATTAAAGGCATGTGCCACCACTGCCCAGCAAGAATTAATTTCTATGCCCTGTGTATTAACTAGTATGTGGCTTTGTTCTAGAAGTACCAAGAGTCTGAGAGAAAACCCTCTCTGGCCCCTGCTTCTTCTAATCTTGTTTGTCTGAGTGAAAGAGATTGCTCAGGAAAGCTCTGTCTCAAACTTGGTCTTTTACCTACAGGGGCCTGGATGGAAGAGGCGTCTGGACACGACAGATGGCACAGGCACACCTGCTCACTGGTTTGAAGCATTTCCCTCTTGTTTTCTAATTCCTAACTAAGCATGCGGAGCTTCCTTTGCATACCCTGTCAGGTAGCTGTGCCAGTGCGCATCCCAACACCTTTCTGTAACTGTTTTGTCTGGAGTCACCACATGCTCTGAGTAACTTTTGTTGGGAAGGTAAGAACAAGTGTCTATTCCTCCCAGGTTGGACACGGTCAGACTAAAGAAACCATTCTATCCAAGTCCAGCCTGTTATCAATTGGGGTTACCCACAGGAGTATGAGTGGGGTGTTAACTTGCAGGATTGTGAGTGACTCCAAGGCTGCTGTGTTGAGGACTTGTGGAGCCCCAGATCCTGAATTTCCTGTGACCCCCTGCCTGCCGGAGTAAACAACTTACTTTCCTATGCTTGCAGCTGCTCTGAGCAGGAGATCCTTATCAGGAGTTCCTGATGGCAGGGGAGTGGTTTCTGGTGGGCTTGCAGCTGAGTGTTAGGGCGTGGCCATTAGTCAAGGAGACCCTATATAAACTGTGCTGGAAAGTAATAAAGAGGGCATTCTTGGAACATTCTTGACTGTGTGTGTGTGTGTGTGTGTGTGTGTGTGTGTGTGTTTCAATCTCCAGGCCCTTGCCCTACTCGTGAACTGTACTGTTGCACGTAGAACAAGCATTGCATTGCATGCTGCATCACTGAAACCTCCCTTCTCAACAGAGAGGAGGAGCTCACAAGGCCCGCATCAATGGCATCCAGCTTCCTGTTAGTCCTTTATGGCCCACCTGCTCTAGCACCTCTTGGGACCACAAGGCACTCACAATTTAAGGCCAAGAGATCCAAACGGCAGGGATCTGCCTTTCTCTACCTAGGAGCCCAGTTACCGTTACCTCAGACCTGGAGGTCACGATATTGTTTATTTCATGTTTTACCTTAGCAATGGAGTCCCAGCTGTGTTTTCATGGTGGCTGTGATCATGCAATACTCAAAGAAAATGGCTAATCCTCAACAATACTTTTCCTCTTACCTCACCTTTGCCTTCTGACTCCCCACCCAACCCTACAGGTGGCATTGGCATAACCTCCCCCTGGAGCCTGCCCAGCATCCCAGCCTTGCATTGGGTTCTTGTGGTGTGCTGACGACACAGTGTTCTTCTTGAACATCAGCTGTGTGTTGCTTTGGACACATGCAGTTTCTCAGTTAATGCTCCCATTTGCTTTGGGACTGTGCACGGTACCAGACCATGAGAACATGAGAGGGCCGCTGTGCCCTCTGACGGGAGCTCCTTACACGGAAGTCTCAGTCACACACAGCACAGTGGAAGGAGAATGGCAGATAATCTCCGCCCCTGGTGGAGTCAGGACCCCTAGGCCTTTGGACTTAGGTGATTTTTGAAGAGTTGTAAAAGAGAAAAAAATGCCTCAAATTTTTAAGAAGTAGCAGAGGAAGACAAAAGTTACATGGTTCAACAACATGACACTCAGCCTTCCAAAACCCCCTACAGTTGAAGTTGCGGGTTTTGTATGTTGTAAGATGGCAGAGTTGAAGTCCTATAAGCTTCGTCTTGGGTTGTCCAGTTTCCGCTAAAATGCCTGGGGCCTAATTCAACTGAGGAAAAGCCCTGATTTGTTCTGTTGGGCAAAGAAGATAGGCTGTGGTTACCACTGTCACCAAGCCACAGTTCCCTCTGCCTTTTCCGAAGGCCCGAGACTTCGCTGGGAGCATGCTTTGAAAAGATTATCTTTCTCCATGTTCTCATGCCTGCCCCTCGGCCTTCGTGAAGCAATTTCCTCAGAAACGATGGTCTGCCACCAAATAAGAGTTACTAAGAATAAAAATTGAATTTCGTCTGCCTGTTGACAAGCTGATTGATCTGGGGGCTCTTGTGACCGAATCCTCTCCGAAGCGCATTCTCATTTATCATGTGTGAGGTTGTTTCAAAATCAATAGCAGCCCTGCGTGGACAAGGGTCTACTGGGGACCATCAGGGCCCACAGCCTTCCCTCGAACGTTGCTAATTTTTTTGACACAATTATTTCAGCAGTTAAATCATGCTCTATCTGTTGTCCCTGTTGTAACAGTGGAACAGTTTGCTGAAGTTATATTTCTAATATGCTCCTCGCAAACACTGAGCATTAAGGAGTTTGCCCTTCTATCATGGGGCTAATTTCTTGCCTTCTTTTCTCTCCCTCAATAATCCGCACCCGAGTGGTAAGGCTTTCAGGTTTCCTTTAGGTATACTAGGGCACAGCTTCACACGCAACTTGCATGTGGAAAATCCCATGGTGGTCCAAAAGTTAGAGGGCTGACTTCCCCCAGTAGAGTAGCTATGTGATTCTAGCAAGTTTCTTTTCCCTTTCTGGGCCTCATTTGAAGAAATTGGATCAAACAAAGTCTTAGGTACAGTCTGTTTGGCAGACTGTCCACATCAAACTGACTTATTTTCTGTCTCGATTTGATTCAGTATTTCTTCTAAAATTTTAAAAGTTAACTTGTTAGTATTGTAAGTTTATGTAAACTTATTTAATCCACCCATTTGGTGTATAGTTCTGTGAGCTTTGACACATGCGTAGACTCCAGGTAAGTAGCGCAGGTAGAACACACAAATGTGAAGTTCCATTGGATTCCTGTGGTTCCTCTTTGTATTAAAATCCCTGAACTCCTAACTCCCACTCTTCCTAAACCCTCAAACTATGAGTAAGACCCATCTTACTATGTTTTGCCTTTTCCTAGATATCAGAAAAACAAAAAAGTAGCCTATGGGCATACACATACACATGTACTTATCTACCCACACTTCCACACCCATATACCCACACACACCATCCCCCACACACCCCACACACCACACCCACACAAGCATCCACACACTCCACACAGCCACATATCCACACACATCCACACACCCCACACAACCCACACACACACACCAACACACCCACACATCCCATGCACCCCACACATCCCACGCACTCCACACATTCACACCAACACCCCCCACACACTTCAGTGTGTGTATATGTATATTTAGTATGGATGGGGCGTTGCATATTTTTTTATTGCTCTGTAGTATTCTTTTACACCAGTGTCGCATAGTTAATTTGTTCATTCACTAAAACTTATTTGGGGCCATTTCCTATTTATTTATTTATTTATTTATTTATTTATTTATTTATTTATGCAGGGGAGACCAAGGCATTCAGAACATGGTAGGCAAGAACTCTGCCACTGAGCAATGAACCAGACCATTCTAGGCTATTTAAATGATTACTATAGCTCAAATACATCAGCCCCCAAGTTCAGCTGTTAACCAATGTCATAGTATTAAGCGTTGGAGATTTTGAATGTGCCTGGTCTTTGATGCCTCCTCCATCAAAGAGGTTTGTGAAGGAAGCTCAAGGCAGAGTTTGCTCCTTTTGTTCTCTTCTCTTGTCAAGGAGCAAGCAAGCAGAGGCCCCTCAAAGATACCACACTGGTATGAGCTGAACTCGGACTTCTAGCCTCCAAGAACATGAGGAAGTTATGTCCATTGTTTGGGATTACCATTAAGGCAGCAAGGGTGGAGTAAGATATTAATTGCGAATAAATATAAACATTTCAATAGTTTTTGCAGTCATTTGTTCTGTTTATTTTTTTTTTAGCATAAATACCTAGAAACAGGATTGCTGGGAGATGTAGTGAGTGTGCATTTAGCTTTGTAAGGTGCTGTACTGGCCACTTTTCTGTTTCTCTAGTTAAACACAGTGATCAGAATCACTAAGAAGAGACAGTGTTCATTTTGCTCCACAATTCCATGAAGGATGGAGTCCACCAAAGCAGGACACAGCATAGCAGCAGGCAGCATACAAACAGGAGTCCAAAGATGGCTGATCACGTATCTTTCACACAGGAAGCAGAAAGAGATAAAGCAGGAGGGGAGGTCAAGCTATAAGGCCTCCAGGCTGCCTCCAATGACATTCCTTCTCCAGTAAGGTTGCACCTCTTCCCCAAACAGCACCTCCAACTGAGGATTCGTGTTCAAGTGCACTAGCCTATGAAGGGGGCATTTCTCCTTCAAACCACTGTAGGGACCACACAAGTGTTTTCCAGAACAAATAGGCCATTGTGCATTTTCCCCAGTAACATGTGGAAACTCCTCTCTTTACCCTCCTGTAATCTTGATGCTGTTATTTAAAATAATCATAATCATTCCAATATCTTTTTCAATATACTTTTATAAATTTTCTTTTTTTCATTTTACACACCAATCTGATGGGGGAGAGTCTTATGTTTTGTGTTAATTTCATTGGTTAAATAAAGAGACTGCCTTGGCCCTGATAGGACAGAAAATTAGGCAGGTGGAGTAGACAGACAGAATGCTGGGAGAAAGATGCCAAGTCAGTCGGTCGCCATGATTCTCCCACTCCAGACAGACACAGGTTAAGATCTTCCCTGGTAAGCCAGCTCGTGGTGCTACACAGAATATTAGAAATGGATTAGATCAATATGTAAGAGCTAGCCAATAAGAGGCTGGAACTAATGGGCCAGGTAGTGTTCAAAAGAATACAGTTTCCATGTAATTATTTCAGCTAAAGCTAGCCGGATGCCGCTCATACTACACCAATCTCCTTTCCTGCCACCCAACTCCCAATCCACTCTTCAGAAAGGGTAAGGCCTCTTATGGGGAGTCAACAAAGTCTGGCATATCAAGTTGAGGCAGGACTCCTGTATCGAGGCTGAGCAATTCCCTCCAAAGGGAATGGGTCAGAATGCCAATTTAAGCACTACGGATAAATCCCGGCCCCATTACCAGAGGCCTCACAGACTGCCCAATCCACAGAACTGTCACCCACATTCAGGGGGCCTAGTTCAGTCCTATGAAGATTCCTCAGCTGTCAGTCCAGGGTCAGTGAGTTCCCACTAGCTTGGGTAGCTGTCTCTGGGAGTTTCCGCATTATGGTCTTGATCCCTTTGCTCATCAGTATACTTATAATTCTTGTAGGAGGAGGCGGCTTGTTGGTTCCCTGCTGCTCAGCCCTGAAATAATCACACAGAAACTGTATTAATTAGATCACTGCTTGGCCCATTAGCTCTAGCTTCTTATTGGCTAACTCTTACATTAATTTAAACCACTTCTATTGATCTGTGTATCACCATGAGGCAGTGGCTTACCAGCTAAAGTTCTGGCATCTGTCTCCGGCGGGGCTACATGGCTCCTCTCTGCCTCTGCCTCCTTTTCCCCAGCATTAAGCTTAGTTTCCTCTGCCTAGCTCTGTTCCCCTATAGCTCTGCTATAGGCCTAAAGCAGTTCCTTTATTAACCAATGATATTCACAGCATTCTGAGGGGAATCACACATCAGATTCTCACTTGTATTTCCCTAATGACAAATGGCATTGCACATCTTTCTGAGTGTCCATTTGGTGTAATAAATCCTTTTCAGGGAAGTATTTGTTTCACTCTTTTGCCTATTTTTAAAGCAGGGTTGTTATTTCTTTATTTTCTAATTATTTTGTATACCGTGGACACACGTCATTGGGGCATGTATACTTTATAAATATTTGTTGCTGGTTTGTAACCTGCCAGGATCTCTCTTCATTGCATTGTTCTCAGAGAAAATGTCTTTTATTTTAATCCAGTTTAATATTTCTTTTCAATTAACCTATTTTTTTTCTTTCATGTACTGTGTGTTTGATGTCTAAGCTAAAGAGACTGTCCCTAAAACAAAGGTAGGGAGAGCCCAATCTGTGCTTTCCTGTAAGAGCTCCATAGTATAGGTTCAATGTGCCTAACCTGGAATGTTGCAGACTCGAGAGTTTTAACACACAAAGGGCCATTCCCACTGAGAGTATCTTGGGAAGAGTTGCAGCTAAGAGGAAGACACCCCCACGATAGTGTGTGAAATCACGTTCAACCTCTTCACTTAGGTAGAAGGTCGAGAAACAGTGGGTTATGTGTTTAGACACACGTTCCACCTAAGAGACCTTATCACCATGCAACTCTTCCAACCCTGAAGTTCATCTGGCCCCAGGTTTCCAAGTCCAAGATCCTTATTAGGTTATATCTGTTTGTGTTTCTATGTGGATCTCTAATCCATTGCAAATGCCTGTGTTTGTGTGAGATGTAGAGGATTTTTTTAA
Organism: Microtus oregoni; assembly: GCF_018167655.1. Lineage (NCBI taxonomy): Eukaryota > Metazoa > Chordata > Mammalia > Rodentia > Cricetidae > Microtus > Microtus oregoni. Next base: position 61,780,090 of record NW_024543063.1, read on the forward strand.
AATATTTATTTATTTTGTATACAATATTCTGTCTGTGTGTATGCCTGAAGGCCAGAAGAGGGCACCAGACCCCACTACAGATGGTTGTGAGCCACCATGTGGTTGCTGGGAATTGAACTCAGGACCTTTGGAAGAGCAGGCAATGTCCTAACCTCTGAGCCATCTCTCCAGCCCCATGTAGAGGATTTTTATGATGTTTTTGGCACTTGGATATTCTTTTTCCAGCAGCATTGGTTGAGTGATTGAATTTTTATCACAAATTCAGTTAGTTGGTACTACCTGTGTGCACTGTCAGTGGAATTTTGGTCCTTGTTGTAATAGGAGCGGTGGGGCTGTGTCCCCGGCACCCCGGCCACCTTGCTAGCTTATGCCCGAAATAACAACACACAAACTGTATTCATTTAAACACTGCTTGGCCCATTTCTATCTAGCCTCTTCTAGGCTAATTCTCACATATTAATTTAGCCCATTTCTAATCATCTGTCTAGCCCACAAGGTGGCTTACCAGGGAGATTCTAGCCTATATCCATCCTGGGTCGGAGCTTCATTGCGTGTGCCTCAGAGAGCAGAGCTATCCCTGCGTCTGCCCAGGAGAGGGGAGCATGGCGTCTCTGCTCCAGAGAGCAGAGCTGCTGAGCTCACTTCCTCTTCCTCCCAGCATTCTGTTCTGTTTACTCCTCCCACCTGTGTTTTAACCTATCAGGGCCAAGCAGTTTCTTTATTGCTTAATCAATGAAATCAACAGATTGATATATGACACTCCCACATCACTTCCCCTTTTTCTGTTTAAACAACAAAAGGAAGGCTTTAACTTTAACATAGCAAAACTACATATAACAAAACAGTTATCAAGCAAGAATTACAGTTACAATATTTACATCTATTTTATCTTTTATCATAACAATGGAAAACTAGAACTATAACTATCTATCTATTCTTCAACTCGTTTGTTAAGTAATATTTATTCCCTTCTCAGATCTTTGACGGAATTGAAGATTATATAATTGTAGTTACTCTCTACATTATTTAGACTCCTTGAGATAGAATGTTTAGCAAAACTTTTGTTCTCAATATTGTTCGTTATATTTATTATTTGTTATTATTGTATATAGTTGTATTTGGTTTAGTTCTGTCTTATTTAGACAAAAAGGGGAGATGTAGGGATAAGTCCCGCCCCTAAGGGGGCGTGTTGGCCTCGGGCTAATGTTTGCCTATAAATTTGGCGAGCGTGCTCCCAGCTGCTGCTTCTGCTTTCCTGGTCTCCATGGGAATGGTGGTTCTGTAAGTCTATTTCTCCATTAAAGCTGTATATATACTTTTACAATCTGTCTGCATTTGTTTACGCCTTTACAGGTCCTCTACTGGCTTTTGTGTCTCTCTTTTCCAATGTCACCATGTGTTGAAACTGGATAGTGGGTCCTCCAAGTCTGTGTTTCTTAAAAGTTGTCTCAACTATTGTAGCTCACTAATCTTCCCTTACGTGTTTTGGAATCTGCTATGGGTGTGTGTGGTGGGGGTAGTGTGTGTGCCAGAAATCTCATTGAGATGTTGACTTGTCTGTTTAAACTTGTGAGTCAGTGTGGAGATAATAGGTCCCTATGTCTTAACTATAAAATGCAGTTTCCTGCATGTAGTTCATGAGTTCGTTTGGGGGAGTGTGTCTTCTTTTATTAAAAATACTCTATTTTATTCTTTTTATTTATTTTGTGTGTGCATGTATGTGTGTCTGTGGGGATGTACAGATGAGTGCACTCACTCACAGAGGCCAGAGGCAGAATTCCCTAGGGCTGGAGTTATAGATGGTCACAAGCTGTCTCAAGTCAGCGAAGTCTGTTATCTTCGCGAGCAGTATATGCTCTTCAGCACTGAGCCACTTCTCCAGGCCCATAATTTGGGTCTTTCTGAGTTGATCCAGAAATCATAGCATAGAGAGTCTATACACATGGCCTCCAGTTGGTGGCCATGACTCCTTTGGGGGAGATATTGAATGATAATGTTTTTGGCATTTTATTTGTACTTATTCCCTGCTAGTATACAGGAACACAATTGATTTTTGCATATTGATCTTTTTCCCCCCTGCAACCTTGCTGAGAATGTTTGCTTGTTAATTCTTGAACCTTTCTTATAGATCTCTTGTGATTTTCCATGCAGACCAGTGCTCCTCAACCTTCCTAATGCTGTGACCCTTTCATACAGTCCCTCATGTGGTGAGGATCCCAACCATAACATTATTTTGTTGCTACTTCATAACTGTAATTTGCTACTGTTATGAAGCCTAATGTGAATATCTGCTATGTAGGAGATCTGATATGTGGCCCCCAAAGGGGTCCCTACCCACAGGTTAAGGACCACTGATGTAGAGTATCATATTATCTATTGAATAGGGATAGATTTTATTTTTCTTTCCAATTTGAATGCTCTCTAGTTCTTGTTCTAGACTTACAGACTTTTCCAGGGCCTCATGAACAAAGTTGGGCAGGAGTGATGGCTGACCTCCTGGGTTAGTCTCTGGGCTTGTGGAGAAAACACTAATTATCCTGCAGCCTGGAGGGCTTTTCATAGCTGCATCCTATGAAGCTCCCCACTGGTGTTAGTGTTTGGAGAATTTTGCCATAAATGAAATGTCCAACTTTGGCAGATGTTTTCATCTATTAAATGTGATCATAAAATATGACGGACTATATAGCTAATATGGGGGATGCTGAGCTAGGCTTTTCAGACCACTGGTAAACCTCACCTGGCTGCCAGTATTTTTAATGTCCCAGCTTCTTAATGCCACCTTGAGTTTTCACTTGGAAGATCTAGAAACTCAGAGTCAATACTCTTGCCTGCTTAAGAGATGGAGTTGCCTAGAAACTGCCTCTGGTAGCTGGGTGTAGATCTTTTAGAAACCGTAGTGGAAACCATAGTAAAGAGATTTCGCTGTGGTGAGCGTACGCTCGACTTTTCTAAAGTGAAGAAATCATTCACTATGAACAAGTCGCTAAAATAGTGAAAAGTCAAGACAGAATGCCACTTCAGGGGGCACGGAAAGGGTATGTGCTTTAGGGGAACTGGTCAAGAGTATTTTCCTTACCCCTGCTTGTGCCTGTGTCACTTGGCCCTTGTGAGCACTTGAATGTGGACCTCAGTGGCTGTTACAGGTGCTGCTTCCCATCTGCAGACACACAGTCTCGTGGGAGCCCAGGAGGAGCACAGAGCCCTGCAGGGGAGAGCCAGCCATGTGAATGCTTTCAGGATTTGACAGATAGACAGTTACCATGCAATGAAACCATGTTCTATTTCCTTGCACCAAACCACATACCCAGTCCCAGGTCTGCTGAACTTCTCTCTTCCCTTCAGCTTCTATGCAACACTCCGCTTAGTTGCCCCATACTTGACTCCAGAGCATGGTTTTTAATAGGAAGACACCCACTGGTTGTTTCCTCTGGAATATTCTTAGGTCTATAGTGGGTTCGTCTCCAAATGCAAACTCTCTTATCATCACCTCATCGTATACCTCCTTTGGTCTGAACAAGGTTCTACACTTTTCCAGAGATCTCTAATAACCCCTAAGCAATCTAACTCGAAGTCATACTGTGACATCCAAAAGAAGGGGTACCCTCCTGACATCCCCAAAAAGGGGTACCCTCATGCTCTTTGGTATCTTGCTACCGCATTCTTCTTCTTTTGCAGTTCTTCATACTATGCCACCTGACAGGTTTAATCATAAGTCCTAAAAAAGTCTTAAAAGGTAAAATATTTTAAAGCTTCCTGAAGAACTTGGGTCACAGCTAAGTCCCCTCGCACTTAGAACCCCATATATCTTGGTATATCCCAAAGAAGACAAATTTGCTCAGTCTCTAGCCATTCTTTCTTCATGTCCTCTGTGGAACCTGCCCAGCTGTGGCACTCACTCCACCAAAGAAGGTCCTTCATATACATCTTTTGTCACTTCAAATAAATATTGAAGTTATATCATTTGGGTAATTCTGCATGCATCCATTCATTCATCCAAATTAGACTATTAATACCTTCTCCACACCAACCCCCTGTTAGCCTCCAATAACATGCAGCACAAGACAGGCAGATAATGATCCTAACTGATTTATTCAACTCATTTTAATGATGAGTTAACAATTCTGGCCAATTTTGATCAGAAATTCAGAGCACGACTAAAATACATATCCCACGGTATATTCGATGGTATGTCTTATGATGAGTGTACCAAGTACAATGGAAGAAAAAGAAACTAATGAGGTAGAATTCTGCTAACTGGACACATTGTTAGAGCAGCTCCTAATGACTGATCACCACAGCCATAGACTAATGAATGCATCTTCCAGCCCTTATTAGCAAAGTTTCTCCTTGCAACGTATGGCGGTTCACACAGTACACCCACAACTGGACAAAGGGCAGAGAAGGAGAAACTACAGCATCCTCTGTCGTAAATGGGAAGCCCATCTCTCTCTCTCTCTCTCTCTCTCTCTCTCTCTCTCTCTCTCTCTCACACACACACACACACACACACACACCCTCCCAAAGCTCAAGAAGAGGGGTGGAAGAGAGGGCAGAGAGACTGACCGTGAGAGCCCGAGGCGGTGGGTGACTGCAGAGATGTCACTTTCCAGGCACAACAGGTCAATCGCACACATGGGCTCACACCTCTTCCTAGCCACATGCCCAACCTCAAGCCAAATAAACTCCCAGCAAGGGAACAGTGAGGGTGGGCATCAAGTCCCACCCCTAATACGGAGGTATTGGAATGTGGTAGCTGCTGAGAGAGGGAGGGTTGGTTTTCTTGAAGCATGCAATCTTTGGCAGGTTGACCATGCTCTAAGGCAACCCTAAGCCCAAGAGTTCTGGGGCAGCATAAATTGGACTCAATGGGTCAGAGAACACCACCAAAAAGGAATATCAAGTTGGCTGAGTAGGAGGATCTGGGAATGGATCTGGAAGCAATCGGAGAAGGGATGAATTTGATAACAAATACATTATAAGAATGTGTGAAAGAATTAATTTAAAAATGTAAAAAAGAAAATAGAAGCAAAGCAAATGTTTTAATAGGGTAATACCTGAGCGGAGGGTGTGGTGAAACATGCCCAGTATAGATGAACAAGTTTCTTTTGAACATAACACCATGTTCTGTAGTATGCTTTAGTATATTAGATAAAAGATTGTTAAGGTGTGTCTATCCTATGGTCAATTAAAAAAAGTTCCATAGATATTATCTTTGGAAACATTTTCTGCATGTTTACAAACTTAACAAAATTTAACTTTTGTGTATGTGTACACTTGTGGCAGCATGCATATGCAAGGTTTACTTTATTTTACTTATTTAATTTGCATGGTTTGGCTGTGTGTGTGTGTGTGTGTGTGTGTGTGTGTGTACACTCCCAAGGCGGAATGCATGTACTCTCTTACATATGCCATGACCTGAGTGTAGAGGTCAGAGGGTAAAGATCAAGAATTGGTTCTTGCTTTCCACTTTGCTGAGACAGGGTCTCTCTTGTCTCTGCTGATGTTCTGTGTACTTCAGTTTGTCTGGCCTCAAGCGTCTGGTGACTCTCCATCTTCCTTCCCGCAGCATTCGGGTGCTGGCATTGCAGACACACACCATTGCATAAGACCTTTCAATGTGCTTTCTAGGGATCCAAACTCCAGCAGTCAGGCTTGCATGGTCTCACACTTGAGCATCTGTCCAGTCCTGGGGATGGTGAAGCTGTTTGTCAGCCTCATTGCTACACTGTAAAAACTGCTTGTGGACCAACACATTTCACCTATCCGATTGCATCTCTCAAGGGCAGGAACTTCATTCTAAAGCTCCTTGAGTTTTCTGGTCCAGTACATAGTCTCTAAGGGCAACACCCAGACTGCTTTGAGCATCTTCACTCTCTAAGTGCCCAGCCTCCTTCATCCTCCAGATTACTGTCCTACAGTGTCAGTGGCTACCGCTTGGACTCTGGCTGGCATTTTGAGCTTGTTAAAGAAACCTTCCAATGATTCAAAGTGCAAAGTCCCTTTTGTTCTGGGCAATACATATTCTTTGCTCCTCCGCACAGAATATTCAGCCACAAAAACTAACTAAGCACAAGGACTAAGTGACTCAGCCACACCTTACACTAAGAGCTTCCACACATGTGTGTATTTCTTTCCTACGGGCTTTTTCTCCGGGGTGTCCAAAAGTCGATCTAAGCTTCAAGGTCAAGTAAACGAAGAGAACTGGAACACTTCATCGGCTGTTGAGTGTTTAAAGTCAGACTGGAAGACATGATGGATATACAGCAACTCGGGGCTCCGATAATATTTCCAGAGGATGTCAGAACATTTACAATTACTCATGCCTCGAACTCATTTGCTCTTGGCATTATCTTTGCTGGTCCTAAAGGAAAGTATCCTTGAGGCGAGGAGGGAAAGGTCATCTGGGAAATATAATGAGTAAACTCTTTGCTCTTAGTTGGGTTGGAGAAAGTAAAGGGAAAGATATATAAACAAAGGCGTCTGTGATAAACAGCTGCCTGGTGTGCCAGAATGTTCGGGACCTGTGATTCTTGCCAACGTCAAAAGTCCAGCGTTCCCAAGGAAAGCAACAAGGAGTGATTTCTATTAAGCCTTCATATCTTATTATTTTATAACACAAATTGCCATCAGGCATTCCTGGGGAGTGCACCGATGATAATTTACACGTGCGGGACAGATAAATGATTCAATTCTTGGTTACAAGAGACTGTTGACAGTGATTACTGGCGCTCATTTCCTTCGCGCGCATTATGTGGAGCAGGAAACTCCAGGTTTGGAGGCCTTTCATGTTTTTTTCAAAGTAAATCAGTCACTCACATAATAATTATTTATTATTTCGCGTTGGCAGACGGGCTGAGTGCATTTATGACAGTAAAGAGCTTTAGACAAAATGCCACAAAGTGGAGCAACTGATAAACTATTTTACAGCGCAGAGATAGCAGCGATAATGAGAAGGCCTTGGTGCACAACGAGAAACAAAAACTCTGTGGGTTTCCTGTTGGCTCAGAACGGCTCTTCCCTGTACCCTTGGCTCGGTCAGGACTGGCATGCTGGCTGGTGTTGACCTAAAATGTACACCCAGACACGAACCACTAACCACTGACTTCCGTATGTCCGTCCCTACACACCATTCATCCAGCTGTCTGTCTGTGTAGCTTATTTTCCATTCTTGCATCCAGTTTTGATTAAACCTTTCCCTCATGCAAAGTGCCCTTCTCGATCTTCGGCATCCTGTCTCCCTGAAGAGGTCTTTATCTGCTAGAGAGGCAAGAGGATTCCTGCTTTGCTTGAAACTGATGTCTTCTTCTCCTTCTCTGCCCAGTTACAGTGCACAGGTTCATCAGAATCAAACATCCAGGGAAGCAGCAAGTCTCAGGAATAAGTTCTTTTTCACTTTGGAAAAGTGAAGCTTGGCGGGTAGAGCTTTCCTCCTTTTTCCATCCCTAAAATCGATATTGTTTTGCAAAAGCATTAAGAAAGAAAACAGTAGGAAGCAGTTCCCAGGTTCAGTCCAAGGTCTGACTTGGGCTAACTTCTCTTAGCACCCATTTCCTCCTGGTCTCTGGGAGGTAGTCCATGTAAAGCTGAGTTCTGCTAGGATTCAACATACCTATTTCTAAGGTCTCTGCACTATGCAAAACTACACAGTGTGAACAACAGGCTTCACAGAAATATGGTGGGGGTGCACGCCACTCAGAAGCCTTGGCGGAGTGTTTTAAAACAAAATAGACACCATAGGAATCTAGTAAAACCTCAAGACAATTCCACAAGCTCAAAGGCTAAGAAAACCATAACTACTAGGGCGATTAGGGCATTTTTCTTGACAATGATATGGATTCTGTATGTCAGACCGACTGGTGGAAGAACTGAGCTGCTTTCTATCATCTGGTGAAGGACAGTGCCTTGGAAGGTGATGGAAATTTCAAATATTACATATGGATGGGTGTGGCTCCCATGACAAGGACCCGAAGAAGTGGTGTGTGTCTGAACATGTACCTGTATTTTCTGTATCACTTTATAGCTTCGGGTAGCTGGCTAGACTTTTCTGTATTCGGCTAGTTCTAAAAGAAACGGTGCTCGATGAGATGGAACGCTTGCCTGGCGTTCATTTGTGCCCCCAATGGGTCAGTGACGGTGTGGGAGAAAGCTTGTGTTTTCATACCAGGTACGACAGAGCTCACTCTGTCGTGAAACGCTCACTTTGTCTCCAGGAGAATCTCTAAGGTAGACTATCTGTTTTCGGTGTAGCAGTACATAAAACCGGAAGTGTTGTTATCTACCCTGCGAACAGCCGCACTGACCTTGCACCTCAGTCTCGTTCTCGTGCTTGTTATCTGCGCCAGCCGCGGGGGCCGACCTGAGTGAGGTTGTCTACCAGGGGAATCTGATGACTTTCTCTCAAGATGCTCCTCTGATAAACAGTAACACTTGCTCAAGACTCAATCTCGTTGTGTATGGAAAACACCAAATGCCCGCAACGGGCAAATGCATAAGCAAAATACAGTGTGTCCACGGCACTGCGGCGGCAGAAGGATGGTGTGAGAGCATGCGTGCCACACCGCTTCAAGGCGCTGTGCTGAGGGAGGCAAACGCAAGATGCCGAGATGCGCAGAACGCAGACTGTCAGCTGCTTGGAGCTGAGAGCTGGGAAGAAGGAACTGAAGAGCGAGCACATTGGGGTTTCCATTGAAGGAAATGAAAATGTTCTGGAAATGGGCCATGGTGACAATACACTTCTCTGTGAATAACATTAACCACTACGGGATTGAGCCTTTTGAATGAGCAGATTGTGTGCTGTGTACATTATGCCTTAAGGAAGACTTTAGCTTTGGCCTTTCTCTCTACACCCTATAGAGGTGGACATTAAGTTCTTAGACGCTAGGGGCCTGAGTGTGTGCGGCTCAGGGGGACTCAGGCATAGCAGAGTGAAGAACATCCTCGTCTGGATAGTGACTGGGACCTGCTTGGTTGTCACCCCATAAGGAGGGCTGCTGGTTCCTTCTCTTGGCTGATACATTGTCCATCTTCACAGGGGCATGTCCCTGAACTCCTAGCGTTATACTCCCGAGAAGGGAAAAGCACTTTGAAGCTTGTCTTCTGAACTCTTCCATATTGGAGAGAATCTCTCTCTCCTACCCCCACCTCTCATGAAAGAACTCAAATGGATAAAAAAGTATTAGGTTACACTTGTCTTTGAACTCTCCAGTAGCTATAGATTTTGTGACATTTTTTTCAGAGCTTTAAAAGTTTCAAAGAAATTCGAGAAGAGCTTACCTTTGGTCCTTTGAAGAAACCATTAGGTCTTTGCTGGTAGGTTGATTTTATGTGGTTCGCGGAATTTTAAAGTGGGTACAGTGGGAAGGTGTAGCCTTGGTCGCCGTGGCTTTTGACCCTGTGCCGGGTGGTCCGTACTGTGCCCATTCGCGCCCCTTGGAGCTGCTGTCGGAGTATTGGCGTCGGCTTCAGTTCTAAATGTGTTCGTGGCTTCCTTAGAACATCTGTATTTTACAATTCTCTACGCTCTGCAGCTGTTCCCATTTGTTGGTTGGCTGGTTATGGAGTCTAGGGTCTCACACGTGTTCCGCAGGTGTTCGGCCACGAAAGGACATCCCTAGACACACACCTGTTATCTCCAGTGTGGCTGTTACCCTGAGTTCTTTTTGAATCACACAAGAGGAGTTTTGAAAAACTCTGCTGGGGGGGCCTCTGCTCACTGGTGTGACTCCGTGAGGCTCATGTTCTACCGAACCATCTTTTAGAGGCTCCAGTGGTACTTGTTTGGGTTGTCCCCTTCATCCTAATCCCTTGGGGGCTTTATTTAATACTTTAGGTCCGCAGAAACAACACATTGGAGTTACCTTCTAAACAGAAAAACCAGGGCTGGAGAGATGGCTTAGCGGTTAAGAATAAGTACTTGTTTTTGCAGAGGACGTGGGTTCAATTCCCATCTCACAACTGTCCATAATTCCAGTTCCAGCAGATCCAGCCCCTCCTTGAGCACCAGGCATGTATTTGGTGGACATACATACACATAGACAAAACAACTATAAACCTAAATTAAATAGATATAAATAGAAAAGGGTTTAGGGTTTTTGTTTTAGCCTTCAAAATTCTGTTTTTCCTTCAGTTCTTCAGAAAAACAAAGCTTTGATTTCTCCTCGTTGTTTGACAGATTTCAGATTTCCCAAGACTATCATAAATGAATCGAGGTGAGTCCATGGAGACCAGCCCCAACTGATACCTTTGCAACACAACTCCTCCACTTAGGGCTCAGGAACTGCAGGGAAGAGGGGACTGGAAGACTGGAAGAGACAGAGGAACAGGAAGTGTGCTGTGAGACTGTATCCTAGAGACTCCAGAAGAGCTTTATTCATGAAGGTTTAACAACATGACTACCTAGACAAGACTTGAAGAAGGAGAAGACCAACAGACATGCTGATACAGAGAAAACATCATGAACCCCACCCTACATACACACATACACACACACACACACATCAAACATACCAAACAAAACAAATAAACACACACACACCCTAAGCAACAACAAAAAACCAAGCATATACCTACAAAAAAAAAAAAACCCTAAGGAATATTGAGGAAATAGTTTTCTCCAAGGAAAAGCCCACAACTGGTTATCTATTGTTTGTCAGTGACAAATTCATATTATAGAGAATATATATATTATATATAGAAAGATCATTATAGGAACTGAACAAGACATATATATATATATAAATTGTATCATTATATGAGCTGAGGGGTTGTATTTATATACTTAAGAATATGTGTTGAGTGTATGTGTGTTTGTATGTAACAAAAATTAAGGAGAAAGAGGCCATGAATTTGAGGGAGTGCAAGGAAAGCACATGAAGGGGTTGGGGGGAACATAAAGGGGGAAATCATGTGATTATGCTCTAATTTCAAAGAATATATGTTCATTGATAAAATAAACGAGGCAAGGAGTAGGGTCCAGCTGAGTGGCAGAGTACTTGCCCAGTGCAAGTGAGGATTTGACCTGAATCCCCAGTACTATATTAAAACTAAATGTTTTCTGAGCTTTTAAAAAGGGAAAACTTTCCTATTTGGCAGTCTGTGCTCAAGCCCAAATTATTCTTTATGTAGTCAGAGTCTTGTTAATTATACCCTACCTGTTTAAATGCCGTCACTTGTGGAGAAATGTTCATATGGAGTAGTGCTGTTCCAGTACTAAACAGGATAACCCATGGAGAGCTCAAAGAGATCATATGGTGGCTAGTAATAATAATAATAGCAACAACAATAATAAATTTTATCAGAGAGAAGAAAACTACATAAATTGGATTCTCTTGTGGATCTAGACTGGTCTCATATTCAATAAGTTGTTTTCTGCCCCAGCTCTTCCTGGGATCTCTTCCTATCATTGATGCTAAGCACACTGTGCTTTGCAAAAATGGGCTTAGGACCCGTTATGGTCACCAGTCTTCTTCTTCCTGCCACAGGGACTTTCTGAGCACAGGCTGTCATCCATACCCAGCTGTTGTGCAGAAGTTCGTGAATGAGAGGCATCCCCAGAGTTTGTAAGAGAGCGACTGTAGGAGCTTCAGCTGAAAATACATTCGTCGAAGCAGGAAAAATGGGATAAGAGATCCCATCCTTGTGTTCTTCAAGCATGCCACAGGTCTGTTGTGCTAGAGAAGCTCTTTTTGTGTTCCACCAGCTGCATGCCGTGCCTACTTTTTGGTGGTGAGATTCCCGTCTTCCTTATTATTTGAATCTAGAGGATTTTTTCCCAAAGCATATTTTGGTTTATGTACTTATTTATTTGGGGTGTGTGTGTGTGTGTGTGTGTGTGTGTGTGTGTGTTTGATGAAGTTCAGGGCTGTAAAAGGATGCTAGAAACTAAACACAGTTGATCTTTTTTTGATGCCTCTAGATGCACAAGAGTTGTTCAAAAGGGTGGGCTGACCCTCCCCAGAGGCCACATTGATGAATCAGAGAGTTTCAGAGCTTCCTCTGACACCAGATATGATCCAGAGCAGGCAAATCTTTAGCCTCCAAATTCCTTCGATGATGCCTGCTTCATGCGGTCAGTCCATTTTCCTCTTGTACGGTCTTCTGTGACAGCTGGCATGGAAGCCATCTCCATTGTCCGCTGCCTCGTCAGTCTGCTTCCCGAAGCAAGTGGAAATTGATTTCCCCTGAACGCATTTGGAGATGAAAGAGAGAGTTGCTGCCTCACTGGAGACTGTTCAGGAAGCAGAAAGAGTTCTTGGTGTTACAACCATTACGGTGTTCAATATAGGGAGGGAGGCATCTTCAAAACTGTGGGAAAGCTTGGCTGCATGGGAATCCAAGGGATGGGTTTCTGCTTCGCTTGCTCTTGATATTTTAGTTTTCCCCTAAACTATAATGGACAAATGGAAGATGCCATCGATTTTAAAGTCACACAACAAGAAAATGTTTCTTCAATGGTTTTCCCACTAGTGTCTCACACCCTCAGATCCAGACCTCAGCTGGTCAAGCCCACTTTATGACGTGTCAGCCAATGTTACCTAAGAGCTTCTCCAGATCTCACAGGCAACATTTTATGCACGAGCTCTGCCTCCAAGGTGGTCTTGGGTATTTATCCGCATTTTCCACCCTTTGTGTTACAGGTGTGTGTGTGTGTGTGTGTGTGTGTGTGTGTGTGTGTGTAGAAAGCCATGGCAATGTATACTGTAAGCCAAAGGGCTAGCCACTGTAGGAAGAAAACTACCAAGTTCTAGGTGGACAGAAAATTGTTCCATCCAAAGCCTTTAACCGTCACCTCTACAGTTGTGGGGTTCAAGAGCAAAAACTGTCACTATGCTCTTGCTATCTTATGGGTAGAAGAAATGTTTAGTCATTACAAAGCACAAACATTCAAGTTCAGAGCACTTTTATAGGTTTTCATTAATCAGTTATCAGGATCTGATGAGCAAGCGATTGCGGGTCCGGTCCTGAAATTCAATAACGATCCTGTGAGAAGGACGCGGAAAGGGGAATTAAATGCTAATGAATATAAACGAAGTCTGGTACCTCGAGAAAGTCTGGATTTGGATCTTTAGGAATTAGCAGAAAAGCTTAGTAGAAAAGCAAGAACCAAGGGCATCAGGGTTGAGATTGTCCTATAGAGTCTCAAGAACATCCCACAGAGGTGGGCACAGCCTTGGCTGTGTGCCGGTAACAAGGCCACAAAGAATGAGCCAGCATGGTCCCTTGTGGCGAGTGGAAAACAGTGGGATTTGTGGGCTGCTGTGGACACTGGTCTGTTCCTCTAGCGTCTCCCTGGGGACCAGCAGAGGCTTCAGGAAGTTTATTTGCTTGTAAACACACCTTATTTTTAACATCTTAGTCATATTCAGCAAAGTTATCATTGCTTATGTTATTCCAATGACTCATTTCCTCTTGCAGCCGGCAGATATATTAGACATTATCATATCCCATATCTGCCTCATCTCTTGTAAGCCTGAGAACACTCGTTTCGTTTACTCAAAAAGGATCGTGGATAAATGCAAACAAGGGAAGAATGAATCGTGCAAGTACATTTTTTAAACAAAGCCTCAGCACGGTGGAACGGTGCTGTTAGTGTTCGGTGGAGAATGCAGATGGATGGCAACAATAAAATCTGACATGGGGAAAAGCAATCAGACCTCTGAGCAGGTCACATTCCAGCTCTATCAGGATGGAGGCCCCACCTTAGGGCATAGGCTCCCTTCCACAGACACTGCTACATGTGCTCAGGGACCATTCCCTTAAACCACTAGATGACCGACTCAAACTGCGTTGCAAAGGTTGAGCTTTACACAGACGGCTTCCCTGTTGCTGGGTGAAGTCTGGTGGCTAGCTTACCCAGAGAAAATGATCAGAGTAGTGTTTGTGGCCTTCCACCCACATCCCCCTTTCCTGCTGAGCGCCCACAGTAAGCAGCTGGCTGCTTCGCCTCTGTGTACCCTCTTGCACCCTTTTCCGGAGCCCTCATTCCCTTTCAGTGGGCTGATACTTTAATTCAAAATTGTCATAGCCATTAAACATTGCTGTAGCCATCCAAGCTATTTTACTGATAGTCCATAGGTTTCTTGGGGTAGGAGTAGGGAAAGCACTGAGTTTTCATTCAGTGTAGTGGGAGGGAGCAAACTCTTGAATGGTAGAACTATGGCCTCTATTCAGGAACGTAATGATAACAAGAACATGTGCTCATTTAGAATAATAGCAAAGGCACTTGCTTGCCTATGGCAGCCTGAAGATTGTTAGTGAATCAGTGACTGTGTTTCATTTCTGCGTGGCACCGATGCCATCTGGGGCTATCTGTTGTGAGATGTCCTGTGCCCTTTTGGGATGGTCGGCAACATCTCCAACCTTGACTTGTGGGATGCGTGAGATTTGCTCACCATTAATGACTAAAATGTCCCAGTTGTTGCCACATGTCCTGGGCATGGGACCACAAAATTACTCCCACTGAAACTTCTGCCCTTGTGGGTACTTGGTGTACCATGATCTATCACCTGGGAGGCTGGTGATCGCTGAATGACACACTGGAGGTCAAGGTTAAACTTAATCACATGGTGGATTGAGAACCTCAACCGTCTGAGTCTCTCTGGTGCCAGCTTCTTTGCTCTAAGGTAATAAAGACCCCCACATTGCTGGGGTCCATGAAACCCTGGGCCTTTCGCAGCTGGAGAGATGAGGATACATGTGTTCAGCCACTCTCCACCGCCTTGTGTTTTGGGGTACCGGCCTTGGGACATGGCTTCTGTGTGAGGACGTGTTCTCTTATAAGGATGAAGAGGGGCTCTTTTGTTCTCTTGGGTCGTGGTTGGAGATGGGACGACTGCATCTATTGACCCCAGGGCAGGATGGAAGATCACAGTGGCCCTCTACTTTGTTGTTATTCTTTGTGTTCCCTACTCAATCTTTGTTATCCTTTCATTCGGTCTCGCGTGTATTCATATAATATCACCCCCATGCTTGTGATTTGCCAGGGAACTCGTGAGAAGCCGGCCATGTCTTGTTCCTGATCTCACCCTAGAACCTGACCTTGTCTGGAGTCAGGACTGTCTCTAGAACAGCCCAAACCCATGTGGTCCTCCCGTGACCCCCTACCCAGCCATGATGGCTACTCAGGTAGTGACAAGAGAATCACTTTTTCAGGCTTCAGAGTGGCTCTTATGAGGGACAACCGGCTCACTGCACACCAGGCCTTCATCCGCAGAGCCCCTGGGCAGGGCTTGCACTGGGATGGGATCCCTGCGACCTAAGCCTCTGTTTATGACCTATGTCATATTTCATGGAGCGCGTCTGGACCTCACTTGCCCTCTAATCTCCTGGGAATGCAGACATCCCTCCCTGACCCATGTGCCGTGCTGATGACTGCAGTGAACAATGCGGGCTCCGGTTTCCTAACTTTTCTATTAAAATTAATATTTGGATTTTATAACTTTAAAATGGGAAGAGTGATGGAGGCAGTGGTGGATGTTTATGTCTCTCAGTCACGAAAATGTTCCCCATTTCACTCACGCCGGGCCACACACATGTAGTCACAATAAATAGCGTTTACCGTGTTTACAGTTCGCGGAGGATGAGGAGGACTTCTGTTTTCATATTGATGGACTCAGCTGGGCTGAGGATACTATTGTTTACAGTGAGCTACATTTTTTGTTGTTCTGATTTACCCTCAAATTAAATCTTTATTTCAGAAACTAACCCCAGGGAGTCTCCATAAGGAGGGTCGGTAATAAACAGCATTAGAAGAGGCCCGTCACTGCTGCTCCCTGGTAATTAGTCCAAAAGTCTCAATCAGAGTGGGTTTCAGAGTTTTATGGCCGCAGTTTGGACGCGGGTTTATTTATAAAACGCTGCTTTGGCATTTTGTGCAGTCTGGCCTTTGCCCTTTGGTGGGGAGGGGGCAGAGTTGAGGAGCCAGCCATGTGAACAGGATGGGAAGGCAGACAGGCAGGTTTGCTGGCTGTGGCCATGGTTCTTGTTGTCATTTGTTTCCAAATTAAAATGTAGCTAAATAATAAATACCTGAATTTTGGGCCTTCATGCTCAGGACAAGCGAAGAAGGGCAGGGTTGAGTCTGAGACCCAATAGGGCATTCCTGCTTAGGCAGGCAACAGACCTGTAAACCCGAGCAGGAGAGCCCAAGTCATTAAATAGCCCCGTATGTCCTCCATGCAGCTTAGATCTGCCTAGTGCTTGCCTAGGTCTGGTGGGAAACTGAAAGCCTGGGCCATAGTGAACTCCTCCAAAGAGAGCTCCCTAGGGCCCTGTAAGCTGCTGGGACCTCCATCTGCCTCCAGAAGTCGGCCCTGCTGGGAGACCACAGAGCCCAGGGCAGCTGGGAGAACTCTGACCACACCTCCTCCTCTTCTAGGATGCAGTCAGGATGGGAGCTTGGGCTCCCTAGTGACAGACTGCCCTGCCTGTTGCCCAGCTCTGTGATGCCAGCTAAGCTAGTAGTCTCCAAGTGCCATAAGGAGTATGGAGAACCAGTTATATTATTTTTTTTGAGCCATTTGGTCAGACAAAGGCCTAAGGGGGAATGAGGCTCTTTAGGACAAGATGAATATATTTTTTATGATAAATCCCAGGACATCCGATCTCATGATTGCTCCACTGTTAGTTAGCTGGGTTGGGTGAGGAGGCGGGCCTGAGACCAGGCCAGAAACCCAGGCAAAGTGGACAAGAGGAAAGAGCTCAGCTCACAGGGTCGCTCCTCCCCCATAGAGCCACGTTATTTACTCTTATGCCGACCTATCACCTAAGAAACCAACAGTCAATGATAGGTGTGCAGCCATGTTCTGGAAGGAGCTGCATCTTCCCCAGCTATTCTTCTGGGATGTTACTGTCAAGGCATCCAGAGACCTTGTGGCCTCTACTAAGTTTGACTGTGTAGCAATAAAGCTTTATTTGCAAATCAAGTAGTGGACAGTGTTTGATCTACAGTTGGATCAATCCATACAACCATTTCATCCACTCACTAACTAATTTTACCTCCTCTTTACTAACTAAGCTGTCCTGGAACTAGTTCTATAGACTGGCCTCAAACTCAGAGATATCCCCCTGTCTCTGCCTCCTGAGTGCTGGGATTAAAGGTGTATACCACCACTGCCCGGCTCCTTTCTCTATTCACTGCCTCTTGTCTTTTTCCCTTCCTCCCTCCCTCTTTCCCTCCCTCCACCCTCCCCCCTTTCCTCCCTCTCCCCTTCCCTCCCTCCCTCTCTAATTTCCTCTCTTGCCCTTGTCTTCCTTGCTTCTTTATTTGGTGCTCAGCGCTTTACCATTAATGGTGCAAAGAAATCAGTGATGAAAGCAGCAGGCAGGTATGCCCTTCTCAGACCCCAAACAGGAAATAGTCACAAGCAAAATAACATAGTAAATTATTTCAGCTACCCAACATCCACCTCCACTTATTTCTCATTAATAGACTCCTAATGTCATAGCAGGACAATGCTCAGGGACTTTTTAAAACTACCTTCTGTTACATTATGGACCGAGGTGGCCATGTGACAGAACTCTGGTGAAGGACACTTGGACAGACAGAACTAGGCAGCATCCTTTCCCAAATGGACAAGAATAACCTTTTCACCTTTAATTTGAATATGAAGATAAAAGTCATTTACCAGAAACAGAAGCCAGAAGACGGACAAAGTTTGGTTTCATGAGGTTGATTCTCTGCCCCGCCCAGGACTAACTACCTCTGAACATATCATCACATGAACAAATGAACTTATGGCTTAGGCTACTGTAACAGGCTTTTCTAGTACCACTAATACCGTAGTAACGAACAAATCTGCAAATGGTACTAGAGAGTGGATTAGAAACTTATGCACAATTAAACACTTGCAGACTCTAGAAAAATAAGCACAGTTTGATCAGATTGCTGAGGTATTGACTCGCTCCAGGCATTTTTTACACAGAGCTCTCTAAGACTGGGGGAAGACTGAAGAGGGATATCCACCCTGCAGTCCTCTCCCGGCCTTAAGAGATGACATTGGCAAATGTGGAGGGACAGAAACGCAGTCAGTGCAGACGGGCAGTGAGGGGGAAGGCAGATTTTGACATGCTTTTCAAAACTTCTCACTGCAAAAGCATTTCCATCTTTGTACATGAAAAGAGACTCAGCAATAGAGCCATGAATTCAGCTAGTCTGATGTACAGACACAGATACGTGAGTGTGTTTTGAGTCTTAAATGTTTTTGGTGCTAGAAAACCCTTGAAACTTTGGGCATGGGTCTTATAGTATTTGGGTGTGGCTACTGAAGGAGCCAAAGATGGTCATGACGTCACCATAGTGACTCACCATCAATTCCATAGTTATCAAGGCAGTCTTTAGTGGACACCTCCATGAAACGTCAGAAGAAGAAAGCCTATGTGTTGCTGATGACGGACTAACATCTGTTGTTGGCGTATGTGATTCTCAGAACTTCAACTTGCAGCGCCGTGTTTGCCTAGGAAGGGTTATGCCTACCCACCTGAGTTTCTGTCACCGAGTATGGCTGAAGTCGTTCATAAACCATAGGAAATCAAGGCTCAATTGTGGCAGTCAGAGCCGATGGATTCCCTTTTGGGTGAGGATGTGCTTCCTAGTCTATAATGTTTAGAGCTGATTGCCTGATTCTTGCTGCATCAGAGGAAAGAAAGTAAGAGGGTTCTCTGGGGTCTTTCATGAGGGTGCTCAAACCATTCACAAAAACAGAACCCTAATGATTAATCGCTTCCTTAGCACCCCATCTCCTCACCGCATCCTCTCAGCAGTCAGATTGCAATAGGGAAATCTGGGTGTGGCGTGACCATGCAGATGGAGCAGAAGCGACTTGGTGGAAGGATTGGTGAGACAGAAAACTGACTCAAAGGAGTTGCTTTGGCCACCTTCCATAACTCATCAGCCTGCAGAAGACACCTTCATCTCCGGGCTTTATCAAGGCAAAAACTGTTGGAGAGTACCATACCTACGCTGCATTCCCAGGCTTTCCAGAAATTTCACTGCAGTTTGCTTTGGGGTCAGCATTTTGGAAGCCAAGACAATTGATTCTTTCAGCCTTGCTGATGCAATTCTTTTTGATGTGTATCAAGTGTATTTTGACACAATCCCTTGGGTCGCTGTGGTTTTCAATATTCTTGGGCCTGTAATGAAAGCCAAAGGGAGGGAGATCTCTTCACTTAATGTTGATTTCTAATATTGATGGTACATTATCCCCGTTTGTGTTTCAGAAGCTACGAAGGAGAGAATTAACCCCTTGGGTCTCGACTGAGCTATGTTCATTGCACAGCTCCCGTGGATAAAAGCCGATGCTGACGCTGGAGACAAAGAAATGTGAGGTGTCATTCTTATGCAGGTAACAGTTTTTTATCATGATCAATTTCATGGTAAATACACCAGCTGCAGCAGAATTTGTAGGTTTTTTTTCTCCCTGGCTGTAAGGCATCTTAGAGAGTGTTTGCCAATTTTCTGTCTCAAAAAAAGGTGTCTTCGCATCTTGATTTATCCCTGAATAATTCAACAGCATCTCTAATAACAGACTTGCATGTTGCAAAGCCCCCAAACATGCTGTAAGCTTAAAGAGGCAGCAAGAAAATCAGCCTCAGAAACAGAAGTCAAGAACTCAAAGCCAGGAGGCCTTTAAGAAAGAGCTGTACCTCTCAGTGTGCAGGGGGCTTGTTTTCGCTGACACTTCTCTTGTTTGCCTCAGAATTGTGGCTTCTGAAAGGGATAAAGAGCATTCTTGGAGGTCTGCCTATTGTTCCTAATCCCTTTTTGATGAGAATCCTTTCCTATGGCTCTCTCTTGCCTCCTGTTCTTCTTCTTCTTCTTCTTCTTCTTCTTCTTCTTCTTCTTCTTCTTCTTCTTCTTCTTCTTCCCTCCCCCTTCCTTCCCTTATTTTTGGTTTTCCTTTCTTTCTTTCTTCTTCTTCTTTCCAATAAGGGATCACAGGGCTCCTACAAATTTCCAAATATTGTGTTAGGCCTTAGGTGTCAACAATTGAATGGATGGGGGGAAGGCGTAGAAATTCTATAGGAGGTGCAAACCTGCAATTCTAGCACTCAAGGACTGTGAGTTCAAGCAGACTGGACAACATACTGAGACCCAGTCTCAAACAAATCAACAGAAAACCTAGACCTTCATGCTGGTCTAGATTCACCTAGATTCACATCTAAACACATTCTGTCTCTTGGAGGCCAGGTGTTAATGGTCAGATTGCAAATTGAAGAGGCTGTCTTTTCATTTCTATTTCTCCTACCACCTCTTCCCCTTTTTAAAAGAAAAAATCTGCAAGTGGTTGTTAATTTTTTATGTTGTGTGCTGAGTGGCAGTGGCACACGCCTTTCATTTCAGCACTTGGGAGGCAGAAACAGGTGGATCTCTGTGAGTTCGAGGCCAGCCTGTTCTACAAGAGCTAGTTCCAGCACAGGCACCAAAGCTACAGAGAAACCCTGTCTTGTTGAAAACCAAAAAAAAGAAAATATTTTTTTGAAACATTATGATTTCTTTACTAAAATTGTATGGAAAGCTTTGGAAACTCTCGCCTAAAGAGGATGTGGAGAAAAACTAAGGACATTTGGGTGGAAAGATGCTACATCAAATAGTGACTTTATAGATTTGCTTCATATCCTTTATATAATTTTCTCATTCGACACGATTCGGCTAAATCTGTATCTCTCCAATGGGTGAATGGAAGACAAAATGGAAAGCACATTCTTGGTTCAAGAGAAACACACAGCTTTCGGCCAGGCATGGAGAAGGGAATTGGCCCCCTGCACTGTGCAGAATGTTTGGCTGTTTCTGTGAGTCTTGCTATATTATGCATCCTCTCAGCCACGCTCACCACTGTTCACATCTGGAGCCAGATTGGCCTCATGGTGGGAGCTGCTCCATACAATGCAGGATGCATCGCCTCCTCCCCGGCCGATGCCCACTACACGCAGTAGCAACACTGCCCTGACCCCATTAGTTGTCTCCAGTCTTTGTCAAATATCTTTAGGGGCCACCTGCCCTTAAGTAGGGATCAAATAAATGCATATATTAGCATTCACACACACATGTGTCTACTTGAAGTTAAACTCTGATTTTGAATAAAAATCCACGGATTTTTTTTTTTTTAGCACACACCCATAGGTTGCCTTGGTATATGGAGGCTTCTCAGCTCCGTAGTCATTGTCTAAAGTAGACATGACATTATCAGGCTGTGAGGAAGGGAGTGGGACCTGGCGATCCATAAGGACCGCTCGCTCTTCCAGCTAAAAGACTTGATCATTCCACAGACCAGATTTGGTTTGGTTAATGAAATTGGTGTCAGTTGCTGAGATAATGTAGCAAACTCCAGTTATGACAGGGTCCCCCTGAGTGCCCTTGGAGAGATGAGGTAAAGTTAGGGGGCGGGTGAGTGCAGGGGGTGGAGCCCGCTGCCGTTTAATTGGCAATCAGAGCCATGCTTCTTCGATGCAGGTATGTCAGCCTAATGCACACCCAGGGCCTCCCTTTCTCTGACTGAAGTTATTAATATGTGTTGATTGATGTCAAAATGGGAATTAAATCATAAATGTGCCTGGGCGCTTCTGGCTGGAGGCCTGGCAGCTTCTTTAGCTCTGTCATGTTGGAGAGACAGCTCACACGGCCCGGTCTCAATTTTTTTGATGATTTCGTAAAGATTTCACTTTATCATCATTTGTCTATAAGCTGGCTTTGCATCTCTCCCTATTAGTAGCCCCTCTGCCACGGCAACTTAAGAGCAAAGTTGGTACCTGCAAAGGAAGTGAATGGGCTTCCTTCTGAGGTGGAACAATGGACTTGCACACTCAATAAGCAAAACAAAGTGTTCCCAATTAATGTTATTTACAGACACGTAGCACCATGGCGGCTGCTGGGGGGCAGGGGGGAGAGTGGTACTCTCCCACGGGAGCCCCAAAATTCCAGCATCTGCTCCCAGACATTAAAAAGCCATGGTCTTTCTCATTTTCAAGTTAATCCAATTTGAGTGTAGTCTGAGAGGGAGCAGAGCTTCCCAAATACCCAGGCGGCCCACACCATTACAGACCACACATGGTAGGTTTAATAGCCAGGCTCCATGCCGTGGTCCAAAAAGGAGACAAATCCAGGCAGTCAGGTTGCTCAGCAATAGCCAGCCCCTTTCCCTGCACATGGAGGCCTCTGCCTCAAGTCATCTCTCACCTGGTATAAGAGCTTTATAAGAATGCCACTGACCTTGAACCTTTGCCTTATTCCAATACAATTTCTACATGTTGGTGATCTGTCTTTGTTAGCCTCGCCATGACCATGGTATTCTCGCGTATCAAAACAACTTTGATTCTTGTATAGTAAAACAAAAAAACATAACTTGAAATAGAATGTTTGGGGACAAGTGACCCTAATAGTATGGTCCTCTACCCAGCCTCTCTACTCTGTGAACCATCTGGTCAGATCTTACCACATGCTATACTTTTCTTTTCTTTTTTATATAGCCCAGGCTAGCCTTGAACTCACTCTCCTCCCATCTCTACCTTCAGAACAGTAGAATTATAGGAGTGTACCACCCTGCCCAGTCCTTTCTAGACTTCATTCTTTATGGGCTCACCTCAGATGTTCTACTTATTGTGACGCTTCACCCTGCTCCTGCTAGGAAGGATTCTTACTTCTGAGGCTCCCTCAGTACAATATACCCAACTCATGCCATAGTCCCACTTCAGCCGTTCATGTATGTATTTTTTACATCTTGACTTTCTTTTAAAAATCACTTTAATTATGTTTCCCTGTGTGTCTGTGTGAACGTATATCCCATTCACGTTGGTGCCTAAGGAGGCCAGAAGAGGCTGTCAGAGCCCCTGGAGCTGGAGCCTCAGGCAGCCATGAGTAGCCCAAATTGTGTGCTGAGAACCAAACTGGGAAAGCAGCAAGCTCACTTAGCTGCTGAGCCAGGTCATCAACCCCCTGTCTCAGTTTTCCTCTCTGGTTCTGTAGCAAGGATCTGATATCAATAAAGGCCTCCAACTTAATAACTTTTTTTCCCACAGTGTTTTGAAATGAGTAAATACACAAATGAACGTAAGTGTGGGTAAAGAAACACTCAGGCTCCTGCTTCAGTTTCTTCTAAGGAATGTTTTGGAAAGACAGCTTACGGTAGAGCAGCTTGCTTGACTCCTTTGCTTGCAGCCAAGGGTGGTGATTGAAAGTCTAGATTCTGAACACAGCCTTAGATTTGTTACTTGCTGTATGACCTTGGCAAGTTGCTTGCCCTCTCTTGCCTCAACTACTTTGTCTCTAATGGGAAAGGTGATGCCACCGTTTTGAATAGTCAGTTGCTAGAAGGGTGCCACCAATCAATCCATACAGTTAAGAGAACTCTGAAGCTGGAGTGTGCCAAGAGTCATGTCACTCAAGTGTTCATGTCACTCAGCCTTCTTTGGCTCCCAGTGAAGATCTCTGTCTTCCACAGGGGAATCACCTTGAGTAATAGAAAGAAATGAAAAAAACACACAGACACCAGGCCCAGCTCTAGGCCAACATAACAGGGATCTCTTGGCTGGGTTCAGGTTTGACTTAGTTTTAATAAGATACTTTTCTGGGGTGTTTTATAGATTGGAGAATGGGGTGAAGAGACCGATGGGGGAATGTGAGGCCCTAGAAACTAGACATGGCGAGAAGCCATTGGTATCTAATGACAAGGGAAGGGGCCGAAGGACAGGCTGCACAGGGGCTGTGGTCACCGGAGAGGGAGAGAAGATGTAGGCCCACTGCCCTAGGCAGGATCCCAACCAGTCTGTCCTCTTGCCGCTCTACCTTCTGACAGCAGCAGGCTTGGCAGAGTTCAGCAGGATCCCCTGGCTGTGGCTGAGATGCCCCATGCCCCTGTTTTGGAAAGCAGGTTCCAGGGGATAAGTGGGCAATGAGTGTGAGGAGGCTGAGAGGAAAAGGCCCAGCGTGCATGTCCTGGAGAAGCCCCGTGTCGGCTGACTGATGAAAGCACATATCATTAGAGCCTGCTGATTGCATCTTGCCTCAGTTTCCCCTTGCACTTGCAAAAGATGCCCAGTCAGATGCTGCCAGAGACAGTCACTGCTACCCTTCTACCCAAATGCCAAGGCCTGGGCACAAGGTGTCTAGGCTTGCTGGAAGCACACAGACAAGACAATTTGGTGTTTGCATATCCCCAACCTCCCCTCTGGAAATCCGTGTCCTGGCACTCCTTGAGCCGCCATCCCTGGAAGTGGCAAAGCACCCCCTTCCGTTTGGGAAGGAAGTTCACAGCTCTTGCTATTGTGTTTGTATTCAAGCAAATGTGCGAGAAGTAACCCTGGAGATTTCACCATATGTCAGATCAAATGATGCCGCCCGATTTGCATAACCCCGAGATGGAATTTGAGAGTGGAAGGGTGCCCCTCGCCCCTCGATCCCTCGATAAAGGACCTGGGTCCTCACTGAACCCACCAGCTTGTTTCCCCATCTACTGCATCGGTTTTAAGCTTTCATCCCAGCCGCTTTCTTTCCAAAGGGGGGGAAAAGATATAAATCACAGGCGCAGAAGTAACTAGCAGTTGTGACATTTTGTTACAGAGTTTAATTACATGAATCATAAAATATTGCTACAATTTTCCAAACTGTTAAACCTTAATTAATATGAACCCACAGGGACCACCTTGATCGCTCTAAATATTCTGAATCACAACTCCTTCCGTAGTGCCTTCATCTGCCTGAAGTGCTTGGCAATGTGTAAAAAGTGATTAATTATTAGAAATGAAACCAGACAAATTAATTTAATATAAATGAGGCTGTACATGGTTTGATTAATTCTTTTTAATTACCTATATGTTATTTTTTCAATAGTCAAACAAAGGACCCCATTCTTCTCCAGCATGTTCATATTCATTAATCTCATTAGTAGAGTATTAATATAATTTTATCGCACATTCCAGAAGTACGGCACATTGACAAACCATAATGGATCACAGCATTAGTGTCCTACCACTACATTAATTTCAAGACATGCCTGGCTCATCTGTAATTTACTTTGAGACTTAGTTTAAAATGGGCTGAATAAGCGTGTAATTATGACATCTGCTTCTTTTCAGGTAGCTCTTTGTAGATCGGTGACAAAGGAATAGCAGGTTTAAATATGTGTTAACACTTGGGTAGCATGTATAATTGCAATATGGCCATGTGTAATGAAGATTAAATTAGACTGTACTATACCTGACATATGCGGGAACATAATTTAAGCTGCAGTTATTGTTAAGGGAGAAGCACCTGCAAAATAGCAATATTTGATGCGAGCACAGAGATCTTAAGCAAAGAAGGCGGCATGGATAATCATCCGTGCGTCGTCAAAGCAGGTGCCACGGGCTGTGACTTTCAGTCTCATCTCCTCTCATGTATGATGACAGTTGGTCATGAATTTCATGACGTTTTCCAGAAGGGTCCATTTCGGATGTTGCCGGGGCACGACCTCACGCTGCATATCTTGGATGCTCAACACTTCTGCTCAAGGCACTGGGATGGGCACCATGCCCAAAGTTCCCATCGGGAGCCTCAGGCTGGAAACTGGAATCCTGGGAAAGAAATCCACAGCCTGTGTCTGGATGGTTAATCTCAGCTTTCCCTGAGCAAGACTCTTCAGTGATAAATGAAATGGCTGGAGATTGCCTGAAATCTGGGGTGCCTCTGGGAATCATCTGTCAGAACAAACACATTGAGGAAAGAAATGATTGAGGAGGCTGGTGTCATCAGAGGTTCACGCAGAAGGGAAATAAAAGATAATCTCTATCCTCCACCACAAATGCCTCTCCCAAGCCCTAAAAGTGAACAAGTGTGCTGTCTTTTCAGATTTATTCAATATTTGGCAAGGTCTTTTGCCCTTTCTACCACAGTCCTGGGTATTCTTGGGCAAAGCAGGGGCTTCACCTGACAGTGAGTGTGTCCCAAAGCACTGGAGGCCTAAGTTTGACAGGAGCCAAAGAATATTACCTTTGAGTTTAACAAAAACACCGAAGGAATTTGGGGCCATATCACAAAACAACTTTAAGAAGTTGGCTTACTTAATGAAATCCCCATGCCAGCCTTTTTAAGTTGATGGTAAGGACATGTGAAGAGAAGCTAAAAAGATGAAAGGGATCCTGCTTTGTCAAAGACGCCAGCGGAAGACTGGCGCGGGCTTGAGCAGCCATGAGAGCGGAAGTGGGAGAATCCTCTGTGAGGTAGAATGGCTGCTGAGGGCATCTCAGTGTGACAGAGATTTAGTCTTACCCATCTAGCACCTAAGAGTACTTTCTGGAAGAGACCCAGATAGTTACAGAACCACTCTGAATGAACCACTGAAGGTTTCCCTTTTGAAAGAAAATTGAAGGGCCTCTATCTGATGGCGCTCAGCAACATCACCTTGGAGGTCTATTAAAAAACAGCTTCCTAACTTCCTATTTCATAGAGGAGCAAATAAAAATCCCAAGCAAAAGAAAGTATGGGATAGAGCTGTAACTAGAAGCTGCATAATCCAGGCTAAGGACTTCAGGTGCTCTCGGCTCTGCCTGAGGCTGTGAGGGTGCGTGGGAAGGCAAAGACAGGTCTTAGCAACCAGGACCACACAACAGCATCACTTGGTACCTTGAACTGGCTCTCTGCCAGATCTGGCCAATAGATGCTATAATACTAAATGATGCTGCTCCCTGATATTGAACAAATTTGGGCTCTCAGGAGCAAATGGTTGCTCCCCAGACCAGGACATTCATGGAAGATCTTTCAGAAAGTTTTGGAACAAGACAGGAAAACCTGACTGTCAATTCAACCGTGAAGAATACTTCTTCATCGGTCTTCGTCACCTCCCTGTTGATTTCATAGTGCTGCCAAATGCCTCCTCCACGCCAAACGTTACACTAAGCCCCAAACAGGGAATGAGGATATAGATTCAGCCCCTAATAGGAATTACTTACGTGGAACCTTCTTAGATTTCAAAGGTGATCTTGCGGGTGGGCAAGCTGATGGACTGTTTCTGCAGTCCCTTTCCCTCCCTGCACCGCCTTCTCGTTCCCCCTCCTTCCTCCCTCCCCCTTCCATCTGCTTCCTTCTTTCCCCCCCTCCTCACAATCCTGTGCAGGAAGACTATGTGGTACACACGGGATCGATAGTTTGGTGTTCAGAACTCACTAGTGTTCAGTATGTGGTCAGGGACTGACCCTGTGGTCAGGTGCTCATCTTTCCCTGTGCTGCTGTGGTCTTACTCTCTGCCTAAAAGCCAGTTTACCTATAGGTGGCTGGCCAAGTGAGAAACCACCTTCCAGGGCCAGTACGCATAATGGATGCTGGACTTTCTCAATGCCCCCACTTCTGCTCACCAATTCTGTGTAGTCATATGCCAGTACTTTACCACAGCATGCCCATTTGACAGCAGGCTCCTTCCACATGCTAGTCCCTTGTCAGTCCCTGACCACATACTGAACACTAGTGAGTTCAGCAAATGCACCCTGCTTGCTATGACTACCCAAGACCATCCATGGCCAACAGTTTCCAGCATGCAGACCGATGCATCTTCCGTTCCTTGTTAGAATTTTTTTCGAAAGAACCCCTATCTTGAGGCTTTGGTTATGTAGAGGCTCAAATAAAACGAACAAGAACATATTTACATATTTAAATAGTAAGGGAGAGAACAAACCACATAGACTGTATCAACAATACAGACTGAGACTTAGGCTAAGGAATTGTGGCAGAAAGAAAACAATGGAGTGTCATTCTGTAT
This sequence comes from Microtus oregoni, assembly GCF_018167655.1. Classification (NCBI taxonomy): domain Eukaryota; kingdom Metazoa; phylum Chordata; class Mammalia; order Rodentia; family Cricetidae; genus Microtus; species Microtus oregoni. The sequence goes on from NW_024543063.1 coordinate 61,807,809, forward strand.
GGTCAGAGAGAGCTGCTTGTACCATCTCCATCTGCGTGAGCTCTAAAGGGTCTGGGACCATAAATGCCAGCTCTGTCTGGAATGCACCAGGAGGAGAACATGAGCTTAGTTTGCACCAGGGCCTAGGATCCATCCCAAGGTCAAAATAACCTTGCTTCTACTCGTACCTTGTCTAGCATAGTCTTGTGGCCTTGTCCCCTTGAGGAGTAACCCAGCCGCACAAGGAACACTGAGGGAGAAGCAATTCAAGACTTAGCAAAGCGCACTAAGGGTAGGCCCGGGAGATAGTGGGAGGTCACTGGCATGAGGCTCCTCCATGGTGGATAAAATATAAAGACCCAATCTGAGTTTCTTCGCTTAGTAACTGAACACCCCACCTCCCCAAAGGAGCTCACTCTGAGGACCTGTCTCCGTTGTTCAGTGAAAAATAAAATTCCTTGGAAAATTGAAGGAAAAGTCGGGTCCTTGTTCCTCCTTATAGTGAATTATAGTGAAGCATGGGGCAGTTCTAACCGGCTTGGAACCATTTCTTCTGTATATGGGGAGCAGTTTGGGGACTGTTTTGGGTGAGACACTTCCTCTGAGTACTTGGAGATGTCCATCACAAGTCCACAGGCTGGACACTCTGAAAGCAGTTGTATGGTGAGGATGAATGGGGGGGAAGGTGGCTCGCTGTAAATCCACAAATTCTTTGAAACCACAGGGTTCTTTAAGTAAGGCGGCCCCTGACAGAGGGAGCTATTTCTGCCCAGGAGAGGGGAGGTTAACGCTTTCATAATAATGGGTTTCACCCTCGTGACACAGATGAAGCCAGCAGTGATTGTTTTGCCTCTCCCGGGGCTTGCCGAGCTATCTAAAAGTCAAGTGGTGGGAGGGAGCAAGTGGGAGTCGTGGCTGCACAGTGCTTCACGGCAGAACTGTGGGCCTGGGCAATCTGTACGATCTACAGTGAGACTCTACAGAGAGGAGAGCTTATGGCAGAGTGCTTACCTTCATTTTCAAAGCCCCCGCCATGCCTGTGTGGGGAGGATTCGATGCACATACTGGAGTGCCAGATCCTGCTGGCGGGAAATTCCCAATAATGTGTACTGCAGTCAAACACAGGCTTCTTTCTTTCTTTCTTTCTTTCTTTCTTTCTTTCTTTCTTTCTTCCTTCCTTCCTTCCTTCCTTTCTTTCTTCATTTTCTTTCCTTTCTTTCTTTCTTTCTTTCTTTCTTTCTTTCTTTCTTTCTTTCTGACTCAGTAACTCCACTTCCAAGTATATTCACGACAGTATTGAGCATGGGTGCTCACCAAATACATGTGGAAAAGTTTGTGGCAACAGTAGGTATACCAAGCCCAAACTAGAAAGAAAGCACTAAAAACTAACGGTAGAATGAGGAAAATATAGTAAGGTCAGGGAATACAGAGCCATAAGGAAAAACAGCCCCATTCTGATGAGGGGGGGGCAGCAGACATGGCGCTGAGTGGAAGAGGACACACAGTGAAGGCTACAGCACTCATCTGGATGTGCACAACGCAGGAGGAGGCAAAGCTGAGGGCAGGATGGCAGGGGACAGGATGGCAGGTATCTCTAGGTGCAGGGGACAGGAAGTCGACTTGGAGATGGTCAGAATAAAATGGTGGATGAGAAAGAACATGTATGTGTTTCTGGTACATTCACACATGCATATAGAAGAAAATAAACTTAAATCTTCTCACCCTGGCCTTTTCCTTACATCTGCCTTCCCTAGCCTGTTCCTTATATCCACTCTCCCTGGCCTGTTCCTTACATCCACTCACCCTGACCTGTTCCTTACATCTGCTCACCCTGGCCTGTTCCTTTCACTTGTTCACCCTTGACCTCCTATCTGCAGTGTCTACTCTGAGTTTCTGTCTTACAGAATAAGGATAGGGTTGTGGTTGGGACATCTGGGACCCTTGCCCTCAAAGCGTTTGGCTTATTTATAGATGGGATGACAGTGGACAAACAGACAAAAGTTTTCAGTCTGGGAAGAGCGGTAACAGGAGGCAGAGGTCCAGGTGGTAGAGGCAGAGCTGCCTTCCTGACAAGGCAGTCGGGGACACCTTTCTGCAGGAGAGAGCCTACCATTGAGGCTTGAGGGATGAGGATGAGCCGGTGAGGGGGCAGCCTAGAAAGGAGTACTCTGGGAATCAAGAGTTGGGAGAGCACAAAATGTGTGACATCAGGAACTGGACCAAAGGGGGAAGGAGTAGAAGCTAGAGAGGCATCAGGAGCTGTGCTTGTAGAGCCAGCTTGGCCAACAGCAGAAGCGCGATTTTAAGTCCACCCGGAGGCCATCAGAGGGTTTTCAGCTCTGGCCTGCTGCTTCAATCTCAGTTGGCCTCGGCGATTCGTTCCAGCTACGTTACATCTTTCACGGGTTGCAGTTTTGCATCCTGAAACAGATTTCCTTCATGGTGGAGTATTAACCCTTCTTGTTAAAATAACTCCTCGGCGAAAGGCAAATGCCTGTGTCCACTCAGATCTCCCTTGAGCTCCTGAAGCGGGAGCAGAGAGTCTTAGAAGCTGGTAGCATGGTGTGTGTGTGTGTGTGTGTGTGTGTGTGTGTGTGTGAAGTAAACAGAGAAAGGGATGGAAGGGTGTGAGCCACTTAGAGGTAAGAGGATCTCCGTAAGCTCAAGGACAGCCTGGTCTATGTAGTTCCTGGCCAGTCAGACCTAGACAATGAGATCCTACTGTTCATTTTAAGTGTGGTTAACTGTGATACGTTTTAACACCAATATTTGTACAACTTGGGGTGTAAGGAATTTAAGAAGATGCAAAAGGTCATACTGAAACGAGATGACCCAGAGTAGAATGAACAAGGAAAGAGAGGTAGCAGGCACTGTGGTTCACTGTGCATCCCTCGTGCCTCTGGGGTATCTCAGCAGTTACGATTTATGCTTGAACATAACAGACGTAGAGCAGGAGGCAGAAGACGCAGGCATCTAATCACAGCTTCAGTGATAAAGCCAGGCCAAACACACGAGGCTCTGACTGCAGATCCCTTCAGTCACCTTTATTATTGACAGACACCTTTATTAGCCTACCAGACATTTCTGGTAGAGAGTAGCAGAGCACGGCTTTTCACCACCGTGCAAAACCACAGCCAATGTCATTTCTAGAACTTTCTGCCCAATGTCTGGTTTCCTGTAAAGTACAGTGAGAACTACAGCTGAACCCACTAAGGAATTTGCCATTGGAACCATGTGCAGGCCTCTGCTCTGAAGAAGCAAGAACAGAAGCAATAGCTCTCCCACACGGGATATACACACGGCTGTGGGGCTTCCCAAGTTTCCTTGATCCACAGGCAGGCCATGCTGCCCCTCCTCCTTTTCGCTCTGTTTCTTCAGCAATGAGGATACTGAGTGCTCAGTCACACTGGTACGCTCACACCTTGCATTCACAAAATGTGATGTAGGTAGTTAGCTGGAGCCTGGCCTCCAGAGCTAACATGGCTCCCATTCTTCCTCAGATCAGCTGACTGACCTTTGCAAGCTACAGAACCAGGTCCTCTGGCCTCATGCTCCCATCTGAGACATGGCAATCATCACAAAAATTACTAAAAAGGAGTAATCAAAATGTACTGATTTATTGATGTTGAGATAGCCTAAGTGGTCTTAATATTTGATTTATATCATTAAATAATATTTATATCATGACATTTATAGAGTAAATTATTGTAGTTGAAAAAGTAAGATTTTATAAGATAGTTTAAAAAGGGTAAATGAATATAACTATACCCATACCCTTTCTTTATTGCATATCTATTCCGAATATATTATGTTATTCATTTGTATATCTATTGCCTAAGTGGTAATGCATGGTGCATATATGTTACAGTGTACATAGACACCATAAATATATAAAGGCATATATGCATAAACACAGAGATAAATGCATATGTATAATATGTATGAATCACATATTTGTACATAAATGCCCCTTAGAAGGTTGCCTGTAAATTTAGATAACCATTATAATTATATTCCACATGTTCCTACCCCAACCCAGAAAGGCTAATGATGCAGCTAGCCTCTCAGACCCTCCCGTCTGAGCTTCCTCTCAGTGTGTGTAAAGGGACCTAGAAAGCGGCTGAATCTGAAACCTGTTTTTTTCCTGCACCTGCTAGAGTAGGAAAGGAAGGCAGTAAGGAAAGGCCACCTTTATCCCCTGCCTAATGAGAAACCTTAAACATTTCGGATCAAGTATGAAGAACATGAGGAAGAAATCCAGAATGTGGGATAGAGTGGGAAGGAGCTGGGGAGCCTAATGGGTAGTGAGCTAGCAAAGAGGACCTGTGTGAGTGAGGGCCAGCACTGCAGCTCTGGGGCCCAAACAGAAGCTGGAAAACATGGTCACAAGACCAAGGAAATGAAACTCTGATAGGCTTTGTAGTGGGCATTATTCTTTGCTTCAAGTTTTATTTGAAAGAACTGAAAGGCGGAGTCCAAAAACCCTGGGATTTGACTAGTAAAAATGAAAAAAAAAATCCAGATAAATATTTATATTCACTGACTTCAAGGGACTTCCATGAGGTTGAGGATGAGAAATAGGTCAGCCACACTGGACAGGCTGCACGTGGAGGCACAGAGAAGGTGAAGATGGCGGTGAGGAAAATCCTGTAGGCTTTGGCTGTGCTGCTTTGCACAGAGGGAAAAGCATGACCACCAGAACAGTGACATGAGCAATAGGAAAGAGGAAGGAAGGAAGGAAGGAAGGGGAAAAAGGAAGAAAAGAAGAAGGAGGAAGGGAGAGGAAGAAGGAAGGAAAGACAAAAAGAATGAGAGAGGAAAGGAAAGAGGAAGGAGGAAGGGGAAGAAGGAAGAAAAGAATGAGGGAGAAAGGAAGAGAAGGAAAGAGGAAGGGAGGGAGGAAGGAAGGAAAGAAAGAATCAGGGATGAAGGGAGAGAAGGAAGGGAAGGAAGAAGGAAAACAGGAAGTAGGGAAGGAAGGAAAGAAGGAAGTAGGAAAGAAGGCAGGAAACGATGGAGGGAGGGAGGGAGGGAGGAAGGAAGGGATGGAAGGATGAGGGGAAGATGGAAGGAAGGAGAAAGAAAAAAGGATTGGTTTTTCAAGTATGATTTCAAAGAGATCAGTTCATGGTCACTTGGCCCCATGGACTTGGGTAGAACTTCACGGTAGTGTGAGCACATGGCTAAGAAAGATTATACCTCACTGCAGTGATGAAGCAGACAGAGTGAATAAAGGAGGAGGCCAGGACAAGATTGTGTCTGGGAGAGACACGGCCCCAGTGATCTACACCCTTCAGCTGGGCCCCACCTCCTAATGTTTCCATCCCCTGTCCAAATAGTGCCACCAGGTGGAGACCAAGCATTACCTCATGAGCCTGTGCGGGACAGTTCACATTTAAAACATAGTACTCAGCCATCTTCCAGGCAGGAAGGTTAAGGTCTACAGTTAGCTGATGCTTCTCCAACCTAAGGATGACAAGACTATGTTAGAGGCGCCTTGAAAGTGAAGCTGACAAGCAAAGAAGGTGGCTTGGTTTTGGAAAATACCTAGGCAGCTTGGGGCATCCCTGTGTTGATTTCCATTTCATACAGTCAGGTGGACACTGCAGATACTAATCGGATCAGTCACTGTTGAAAATGAGATAGCTGTGTCTATTTTTACAAGGGTTAAATCTTGGATACCGCAGGACATAGAATATCTTCAGCAATCTCAGCTCTCACAGACACCTTGACCTTCTGATCATCAAGGCTGCAATCACAGCTTCACATATATACAGAATAGAAGGCGGTGGAAGTGAGTGTAGGGCCGACTCAGAACTCGCTGGAAACCCTGTCCCAGTCCTACAAAATCCGTTTAAGGAATTCTGTAAAACTCAAGTCAACAACGCAAATGGCACTTTTTAAAGCCAAACATTCTAACACAATACAGTCCAAACCAGACTGATTCAATGTTCCCGTGCTAAGGAATGATGGCTGGGAAGTATCGGTAGTCTTCATCTTCCATGATTAAGCCGCTGTGTATTTGTAAGAGCTGAAAACTCTGTACAGTAAAAACACTGCAGCGTGTTTGTTTATTTGTTTCCTGCTTACTTATGTATTATGTGCATTAGTGTTTTGCCTGCATGTGTGTCTGTGTGAGGGTGCCAGATCCCCTGGAACTGGAGATACAGACAGTGTGTGAGATGCCATGTGGGTGCTAGGAATTGAACCTGGGTGCTCTGGAAGAGCAGACAGTGATCTTACCCACGGAGCCTTCTCTCCAGCCCTAACACTATCATATAAAACACACAATAATTTTGAATCCAAGTCAAGGTTTTTTAGGCAGTGCTCTTTGGTGTTCCGTGGTAGGACTCTGTAGAGCAGAGTTTCTCAACCTGTGGGTCCTGACCCCTACAGGGGTCACATATCAGATACCCTGCATTATCAATTCATAACAGTAGCAAAATGACAGTTAGGAAGTAGCAATGAAATGGCTGGGGGTCACCGCAACATGGGGAACCATATTAAAGGGGTGTACCATTAGAAAGGTTTGCAACACTGGTGTAGAGCAAAGTGTACCCATGTGCTCAGACCAAGATGGGAGGGAGTAAAGTCATTTGATGCAACATGGATGAGCACTGACAAGAACATGTCAAGTTCATTGCTTGTTCGAGTTTGAATTAATTTTTGGTCATTATCTACTCAGAAATCTGACTGTTGGCCAGTTGTTTTCAAAACCCCAATATTCAGTTATGTGGCCCCATGTAGAATGAGAGTCCGTAATTTAGGAAACCACACTCCTGGTGGACTCATCTGGCACAGGATGCGCTGAAAACTGACCTTTGACTTGGCAGAACCGATCCCGAACAGCTGGGGTGGAGACACGGGCTTGGGACGTGCTTTTTGGTTGTTCCTATTCATCTCTACCTTATCTTGTTTCTCATCCACGCTCCTCTGGATAAGATCAGAGAGAACCACCACGAAAGAGTCTCTGTCTCAAGAGCAAAGAGGTAAAATTCCTACTGTCCCGGACTCAGCAAGAAGCCAGTTCCATGGAAGGGCCTCCGAGTTTGTGGCTCAGACCAACAAAACAGGAGAACACTGGGTAACCTCTCTGAAGTCAAGTCCTTGAAGACTCCCTCTCAGGTCTCATTTAGCTCAGGTGGCCTGCTGGGGTCTCAGCCTTTTAACAGGAAGCAGCGCCGCATAGAGAGAAAAAGACCTAACGCCCAGCAGTCAGGACTTGAAACTGATTCCTGCCCTTGCTGGTTGTGCAAACATATAAAAACCCCGTCATCTGCCTGTCTCTCAGCTTCTCCTGTATGAAGTGGCTAGAACCGGCCTGGATCAAATACTGATTCGTACAGGGAATCTCGAACTCAACACAGCGTTCTGTTGGTGAGTGCATCTCCAGCTCTGTAAATTGGGGCTTTCTGTAACTGCTATGGGAACTCAGACATTACTTTGGAATAGAACCCACCTGCAGTAATACAGAGCAGCCGAGGCAGCCGCCTGCTGGTCTGGAAAACATAGCGGACCATCTGAGTTTTGCTCATTAGGCGCCTTTGCCCCACCCCCACCCCGGCCAGGTCTTCTTCTGGCCTCTTTCTGTTCCACAGGCGCTGTTCCCACAGCCCTGCTGGGACGCAGCCACACGGTTGAGAAATGAGCCGTTATTTGCGATGACAACTCAAACCACAACGCTGTCAAGAAGCCCTGACTGGAGGAGCCCTTGGGAGCGGGCAGAAGCCCCACAACCTCTCCAATTTGTGTCACATCATGGGAGGGCAGAATGACTCCCACATGAGCAAGATCCCTGCTCTTCACACCCCCGCAGCCCCGTGGACAGAACTTGCTCCAGAGGCCAATCCGGAAACGTTTCAGGAATTCGAAGAACAGGAAGATGATGACACATTTATGAACATCGGTCCAGACTCTGCAGAGAAAGATTCTGTGCTGAAATAGAGGATGTGCTATATTGCACAGCAGTGTCCTAATGCCCACCTCGCTCTGTTGGAATGGCTGAAGTCAGAATGTTCTTGCACAGTACTAAAGCAACTGCCTGTCTATGTAGCTCGAATTAAGGATCAGGTCTTCCACCAGAGCCTGAATGGGCAGCTTCTACTGGGATCCCAGCTCTTGCCCGGTGAGATTCCTAATGCTGTGATCTCTTTAGTCCACTATGAGAAATCATTCCCACAGAGATTCATGAATTTCACCCAAGTACCATAGCTCCTGATGGAGCTGAGGCTGGACACAACAACATAAATGATGTTTTCAGCCCCTGCATGATTTTGCCTTTCAGTAGCCAGCACTATGCAGGCTGGTGTTTTCAGGAGGGCTTCTGTATTGGAGTTCAGACTACTGTCTTAAAAAGAATAGGACTTACGTTCCTCCTTGTGTTCTGCCTACAGCTTTCCATAGGCCAGCTTCTTACAGTTGCCTTTAAATAGACTTTTCAACAACTTGACCTAGATTTTACATTGACGGGTGACATTTAGGACTAATAGAGATCACTTTCCCCTGAGACATCACAAGAAAGGGACCAAGTTTACAAAGCAAACAAAAGAGCCTTTGTTTTTTCTTCTTAAAATACACGGACTCCTTCTTGTGATGCAGTTGGCAGAGAGAGGAGGGACAAATAGGGTGGTACTGTAGGGGTTATCTGGCCAAAGTGTTAACCTTTGAAATAATTTTAAGATAAATGTAAAACTGATTATTCTTTAGCTGCCCACACATTTGGGGGTGGTTTTCTTAGAAGGACTGGTACCTATTCCAGTTACTCTCTGTGTCTTTGATGCCAAAATGTTCGAAGTACCACTGTAAGTTACTTTAATCTATTGGTGTATCTCTTTATAGGACTATTTTTTCTGACCATTTTTGTATTCTTGTGCTCATAGAACTCAGCTGTTTTTTTTATATTGTGCTTTTTAACTAACACTTTCAAGGTTATGATAAAGTATCAGTTGCTTCCGTTTTCGCAAAGTTTCCAAGTGAGTATGTCATCATTTATTTAGCTCTTCCCCTATTGTGCAATTTCTGTTGCAGCCAATATTACAGTCTTCCAAAACGGCATTGTGATAAATCACCCCCAGGAAGGGGCTCTCTCTGAGCGCTCTTCTTGGACTGTGGCCTTAGGGTCAGTCCCCAGCAGTCTGCCATCTATTCTTAATAACTGGATTTGTGAACAAGAGCTGAGCCCACCAGGGGATATGGGGCAAGGGAAGAAGGTTAACTCGCTTGTCGCTGAAGACCCTAGCAGTGTTGTCTGCCTGGACTATCTGTCCTGTTCTAGTCATACCTTGCTGAATTATGTTCTTTGATGTGTTTTTACTCAAAAACAATGCATTTATTGTAACCATTAAAACACGAGCAATATTTATAGAGGAAATGTAACAACTGCTTTCCACCACAGTCTTTCCAGATTGACTAAAGATGTATTTTAATAAGCTGTTGTGTATCTTTTTTCCCTGTATCTCTCTGTACTTATACTAACAAATGAATGCTGTAAACATACTTGTTTTATACAAATAAGTTCATACATAAAACACTTTGGATAACATTTTTTTTCACTGTGAACCTATAGCACTTACGTATATAGCACACACAGGAATATGTAGGCTGAATTTTCTTGCCCCAGAAGCCACTTACTTGATAACTGCTTTTGTTGTGTGGAATTTAACTATGTTAAAGTTAAAACCTTTTTGGTTAGACAAAACAAGAGGAAATGTTGTGGAATAATGTCCTTGTACACTGTGAAGATTTGTCACTGGTTGGATTAATAAACAAGCTGTCAGGCCAATAGCTGAACAGAATAAACAGTAGGGAGCCAAACAGAATGCTGGAAGGAAAGGGGTAGAGTCAGAGGGAGCAGGAGAAGAACATGCCATGCTAATAAAGGCACTACCACATTGCAGAGAGTAAATAAGGAATATAGGTTAACTTAAAATATAAGAGCTAGTTATTAATAAGCTTGAGTTATTGGAAGAGCATTCATAATTGATATATGTTTCTGTGTGTTTATTTGAGAGTGGCTACAGGACAGGAAAACTCCACCTACAGGAAAGAAAGAAAAAAGAGAGAGAAAGGAAAAAAGAGAGAGACAGACAGACAGAGTTGGGAAAAACTGGTCTCTCTAAATCAAAAGGCTGTAACAATCAAGTGTTTAATCACACTTATGGAAAAGCTGGTCATTTATAACCAGGTACACTGTGCTGTGAGGTCCCCAGAAAAACCTGCAACCTATGAATGGAGACTCAACTTCATATTAGTGGCACAGCAGGGAGAGGTTAAGACTGAGGTGGATATACTACTATGTATGAGAACTGAGCGTGGAAGTGGCTGGTTCGAGCATCCCTCCAGAATGCTTCCAGCAATGTTTAGAATCAGACAGACATCTTATAAAGCAGGTGTGATCCTTGCTATGCACCTGGTGTCAGTATCTTACTTGACAGTATTTGTTGTTAGGATACAAAAAATGTCCCCAACATGGAGCCGCTAGGGCTGGACTCAACTCTGTAACACACCGGTCCATTTGTTCTTTCATTCCATAGGTACCAACTTTAGGCAAGGCACCAAGAGGGACCGTGGGTACAGAAGAGCTCAACACAAAGTCCCCTCGAAGAAGTGATTGACCTAGTAAAGAGCAGACAGTGAGAAAGGCATCCTCGTGAGCAAGCAAGTTCAAAGGGTCTCAGGCACAGAGGATGAGGGTACCCACCACAGAGCATGAGGAGGAAGCAGGCCACTGCCACAATGGTGTTTGAGTTGACTCCTTCATGAGTAGCGAGTCACCCATGTGTGAGGAGAGCCTTCCAAGCAGAGAGCAAGTATGGTGGGCCATGAAATAATAGAAAGTGGGTATGTTTGCTGGAATGAGGGAAGGGAGGTGGGAAAGGAGAAGAGGAAGGATGAGATCAAGGAAGGAGTCTGGATTTTATTTTGACTACAGTGAGACCTCGTGGGCTCTGTGCAGGAAGTGATGTCATCCAAGGTAGTGTCTATAAACTCCCACTCGGACAGCTATGTGAGAAGTGTATCCTGAGGGAAGTGGGAAAGCACAGCTGTGAGATGTGGCGAGAGGGAGCTGTGGACCAGGCAGGGGAGGATGGAGACCTGGACACTGGGAATCCCTGGAGATGGTGATCTCCAGATTTCCACTCAGGAGCAATGAGGTCAGTGGCTCCCAGTCTCAAAGCCTGAGGTTCTCCACTCTCAGATGGAGTTGGTAACACTTGCTTCTTGAGGTCGCCTGAGTGGTAGGGATGGGCAAACCTGAGAGCTAGCTGTAAGCTGAAACTGAGCCTAGTACCCAGCCCGTAGTTTGTCAAACAACGCCAAGCAATTCGCGGCCTCCAGGTGCCCTCCTTCTGCCCAGGATGGATGCCACAGCCACCTCTGGGGCTGATAACATGCTGAATGTTGTAACAGATGAAAATGAGATAAAATATGAGAAACAAAAACAAGAGATAGATTCTTCTTGACATGGTATGGACTGCTCAGCAAAGCAAACACAAACGACAGTTTTAATTCCCATCTCTCCAGTCACAACACTGCAAGTAGCTGTGCCTACAACTCTCAAGTCCAGGAATCCTGTTGTCACATGAAGACAGAGAGCAGACAAAATGGGCCTTTTTTTTTTTTTTTTTTTTTTTGTAATCTCCAAATGGTCTGTGAGGGGGAGAGGCCCTTTATGTCCCTGGTAAACTTGAGCCCTTCTGCAGGTGTCTGGGTTTATCACTGAGAGGAAATGACTTTTTTTACACCTAATTTAATCTGGAGCAATTCACAGTTTAAAATATTTAGTGAGGTGACCTCTTTAATGACTTACACGTTGCAGGTGGTCCTGTCGTAGCCCGGCAGTTAATGTTTGGCATCAGAGAGAAAGAAAGACAAAGAGCATTCAAGGACCACTTCACAGTGAGTGCCTTCCTCTGCCTGGTTCAAAGTACAACTGGCTCTAAACAGCCTAGAGAGGGACCTCGCATGAAAGCACAGAGTCCTTTCTTGGTAGGAAGGCTGCTTTGCTTCTAGGTCTTTCTCAGAGCTGTAGAGCAGATAGCACGTCCTAGAATCATGAAGCAGACCTTATAAGTTGTGTGCCGGGACTCTCGGTGAGTCTTTTGCTCTGAATGACAGATGGGTTGGTTTATAGTTTCCAGTAAGCCCAGGGAGGAATTGCTTGAGAGATCCTAGATTATCTAGGTAAAATCCAGCATTGTAAATGAGTGGAAAGACCCAGAGAGGAGGTAGAGAGATGGCTCATTGGTTAAGAGCGCTGGCTCCTCGTCCAGAAGACCTGAGTTCGGGTCTCAGCACAGGGCAGCTCACAATTGTTAACTCTAGTTCCAGGGAATTTGATGCCCTCCTCTGGCTTCTGAAAAACACCAGACACACATGTGATGCACAAACACACATGCAAGCAAAATACCCATACACATAAAACAAAATGAATTTAAGTTGAATTAAGAGTCTGGAGAGACAGGGCGGAATTCTGTGTGTAGATATCAGATCCGCCACACCCAGAGCTCTTGACAATGGCCGCCCCGCACATTCCATGTACCCATGCTCCACAAGGGCATTTTCTTTTCATTCTTTCTCAAGCTAGGTGACCTATAAAGATACGTGACTTCCCACGTGACGGGAACAAGGACTTCTGCCCATATCAAATCTCCTTCTGGGGCCTCTTCACCACCGCATACTCCGAAGTAAACCTTTAGGAAGATGGCAAAAGTGCAAACAGCTCCAAGGTGTGCCTGGCTTTCAGAGTAGACTGACGTCATAGGATGCTGGCAAACACCATGCAGGTGTACAGCCGGGGAAGCAGATGCACAATTCAGTGCCCATGCCCTCCCAGAAACGGCACGTGAGCAGAAGTGCTTTAGAGCTCGATGCAGCCCATCGTGCCAGCGAGAATTGTTTTGTTTTCCTTCTCCTATGTTCTCCATACTGGGAACAGACCCCAGAGACTGTACTCCTCTGCTACCCCACTGAGAATGAGAAGTGAGGGTGAGAAGAAGCAGTACCAAAGTCTAGAACAGAGAAAAGCAGGCTAGACAAAGCCATCAATAATGACCCTGCAACTGAGTAATCAAGAGGAGCTAGCTCGGGCTACATAGCAAATGGAAGTCAGCCTCAGATACCAAGTAAGACCCTATTTCAAAAATGACAACCAACCTTCCTCCTTCCTTGGGAACAGCTGCTCTTCTCAGGCATGTCACTGCCCCCATAAGGCAGACTTTCTAGATCCTGCATAGTCTTGTGACATCCTCTTTGTTCAGACATCCATTCTCACTGGTTTCAGAGTGAGTCCCCTTCTTTCATCTGTATCATGAGACCCTTGCTTTCTGAACTCACACTGGCCTTAGCATCTTCCTGATTGCCTAAGCTTTCCTTTTTACACCAGAAAGAAAGTGAGGGACTGTAGAGAGATAGAGGATGAGGTTGACGATGCTCTCAAGGTTTTTTATGTAATATAAGCAGCTTGCCCCGTCTTCAGTTCTTCTGTGAAACAAGACGGTCAGTGTGACTACTGAGGCCGGACCCTGAGCTTACTCTATTTCAGAAGTCTCCTCGGAATTTACATGTTCTCTTGTTTTTAAGAGTGTATAACTAGAAAGTCACTAGCTCTGAAATTTGATTGTGCGAATCTTTATAGAACTTAGTAAAACCATTAAAAAATCATAGTGTCAAAAGGAGTGGAAGAAGCCAACTTCAAAACATTCATCAGGCTCCAGACAGTTATTGTCAGGGACCTTCGTCTTTGTGTTTGGTATACTTCAGCGGCAATTTATAAGGAAAAAGTTACCATCAAACAATTCAGTGTCTCAGGCTCAGGGGGCAGAAGCAGACAGAACTCTGGGAGTCCTCCTGGTCTACACAGCAAGTCCCAGTCCAGCCAGGGCTACCTAAGTTGCAACTAAATACCATCAACAAACTCAAATTTGTATTTTGTATCTTACTAAAGTCCTACCTTGCTGACATTGTAGCAGGGTAAGAAAGGTTGGTTTATAAGATCTATAACATTTTCTGTGGCCAGTGTTGATCCCAGAATCATTAAGCCATTAGAATAACCCAGGTATTCAACACATCCCATTAAGAGATTTAAAGAAATACAAAATAGAATCATATTTCAAATACAATGCATGAACTGATTCCTCTGAGACATACGTGAGCCTTGCAAAGGGCCACCTTCAGGTTCTATTTAAAACAATGCTCATTGTTATTTATTTAGATGTAAAATGTTATATGGAAGAAAATATAGAAATGTTTGAATTCTCCCTCCTTCCTTCCAGCACATTCTCACCCTGAAACTTTTCTTCCTTCCTTTCTTTTTTTCAAGGCTGAAGAAAAGTTAAAGTTACTACCTATATTAGTGAGCACTAAATATCTTGAAATTACGGCTTTTGAAGTTTCCTCGTTTCTGAAACAAAAAAGAAAGCCAGGGGTTGACATCAAAGAAGAGGCAATTCTCCTCAGTAGCAATTACGGTCTCTCAATGCTCCTCCATGCCCACCCCATCCCAAGATGCTTTGCCTTGTAACATGTACTTAGTTTGATCAACACCTTTAGAAAAAGTAACTAAAAGTACCCAACTACCTATAAAATCCTCACTGGATTCTTCCTGCTGGTGCTTGTTGTGAATCAAAATACTCTGCTATGAACGCACTCAGCCGTATATGATTGGGCTGCCTTTTTTTTTCTTTTTAAAGAAAACATTTAATTACGATTGGAGAGTTGAAACTGGTCTCTGTGACTTACCAGATGTTAAACCAGACACCAGGGTGAGATTTTACAATTTCGGCACAGCTGCTTACGACCAAATCTGGTTTAGGACACCTCCGGTGGATTTAAAAACATTACATTTATATTAAAAATAGCGGGGCCTCCTCATATGCAGCCCAGCTGAAGGTCTTTTTTGGCAAACTTGTTAAAATCAGAAAGAATCCCCTCAAAGTTCCAAACCAGCCGGAGTGCCTTGGCCAGTGACATGTGATGTCACTCTCTGCCTGTCCCAGCCCCCAGCCAAGCATTCTCACAGAGGCGCATGTGTCTGGGCTTTTTGTCCGATTCTAAATTAAACCTCCAGTTCTTTTCATTCAGATATTATGAGCTCCGAAAGCCAGAATGTAAGGCTGAAAAAACGCCTCAATAGTGCGTGCAGACCAGAAAGACTCACTTGAAGCCTGGATGACTTGAGACAAAGGTGTTGTTTTGGTCCCTCTGCCCACCCCCAGCCCCACAACCATTTGAGTTTTTACAGTGTAGGAAGAAAATCATTCTCCAAAGCTTACTTTTTCTTCCTTCCCCCACCCCACCTGAATGAGGTCTTGAATCTGCAGCTTTTTATTCCTGGCCAAATTGTCGCCACGCTTAGTGGAGCGTGCTGGACCCGCGGGACAGCTGGAATAACTGGGAGACTGGTGGGAGCCCGGTCCTCACGCCCCGTGCCGAGTCTCACTCTCGGCTGCTGTTGCTTTTCAAAAATGCGTTTTGAGAGTTTCCAAAAATATACCCAGTGAAAGGGCCCTCCCTCCCCTACCCCCGGCCCTCAGGAGTGGGGAAGGGACAATCCTGTTTATCCTTCTGCTGCCCAGAAAAAGCTACACTGGGACTGAAAAGAGGCCTCTCTTAAAAGTGATGTGGCCCTCTTTAAAAGGTACCCAGACCGTATGGTGAGACTGCTATCTCCCGCAGACCCATCCTGGTTTCACATCAAGTGTCTCTGTGCAGCCTTCTAATTCTGACGTGCACGGAAGCAAATACCCGTGTTGATGTGTGTACAGACACGTGCACACACATGCAAGCTCTGTATTTGGCTCTTACACAATAGTGAATCCTGGAGACCTTCCCAGACAGAACAAACAGCACCTTCAACCTCCTTAAACCTACAAAGTACTTCATTAAATGAGCATGTCCGTCGTGTTCAACTTTTTTTGCTTAACGTGTAACTGTCAAGCAGAAACAGCCTCACTCTGGTTTCTTTACAAATATCTCAGAAATTCCCAGAAGCGGCTTCTTTTCTAAACAAATTTTTCTGTATCCGAAGTCCTTGCTGCTTCCAATGGGCCCTCATTCCCCTGCCCTTCCCGCACCTCAGTATTGTGGGCCAGAAATCCCCTGACCCAGTGATTCTCGGCACTGTAGCGTAGACTGGAAAAGGCCACAGCGCAGTCTGATTTTTGCTCAGGTAAGGTCCACACGAAGTATGGATGGATAACGAACGTGAAACCATCATCACGGAGTTGGTTTGATGGATTTAAGGGCCAAATTCTCTCACTCTACTTCAAAATTACTGTTCTGAGAAAGTCAGTCTGCGGAGCGGAGCTGAGGCTGAAAGGCAATAGAGGGGTGGGGTGGGTGTGACCACAAGACCCTAGAGTTAAGTCCATAGCGGCACAGCGGGCTAGGTAAGCCAGCGGTGGCAAGCAGGGGCTCGAGTTCATGCAGGCAACAAGCCCTTGTTCGGTATTAGCATTCCCACCTAGCCAAGGACCTTGGCCTGATCAGCAATTCTCAAAATGTGTCCTCAGGTGCGCTACTCTGAGGAATTTTCCAAGGACAGGATTTTAAAATCAAATAGTTTCTTTGGGGGATGGGGACATCACTATTCCTCACAGTTTCTGGGGGATTTGGAGGTTAGTGGGCTTGGGACTCTGTGGTCTTCAGTAAAGAGCAGATGACTTTTTTGTTTTTGTTGTTTTTTATTTTGTTTTTGTTTTTGTTGTTGTTGTTGTTTTGACAAGATCTTTTCACTCCTGTAGTTCAGTCGTGAAGCTCCCTATGTAGACCAAGCTGACTTCTAGCTCAGCATACTTCTGGCCTCGGGCTCTTGAATCCTGAGATTACAGACATAAACCACTACTCCTGATGTTGGTAACTTGCCATAGCCTAGCCAAACTTCCCACTGTGTTGGATTTTTTTTTTTAAACAAGGATGGGCCCCCCTGTGCTATCTTGCTGTGTTGTCAAATCTGCTCTTGAGCTCATGGGTTCAAGCAATCCTCCTGTCTCAGCTTCTTGTGTTCCTGGAACTATGGACAGCCACATGGCAGCTCCCTTTGTTTCAGATGCAGCATGAGGGGTCATCGAATTTGTCTGGGCAGAGTCTCCACTGCCAATTTAATCTGTACTATCTCAACATTGTCTTTACTTCCTTGCGACCCTAGATACTGTATGACAACCTCTGAATGAAGCAGAGCTGGTTCCCCGAGGGTAGGCACTGGGATAGTGTGTGCAGATGTTCCTACCTCTCAACAAACCCATCATGAATGGGAAACCGTGCTAGTCTAGGAAGCACTGACAGCACCTAGCCCTCTGCATATCAGGGTTTAACACTTCAGCACACTGTATAGTATCAATAGTTTCCTGTTGTCATCACTTGACTGAGTAGGAGCTGAGCTTACTGCCTCTGCCAAGCATCAGGAGAGAGTTTTGTACCACATATCACTAGGCCCAGAAATAATATCACTTAAAGATTGGATGTGCTGTCCACGATTGTCCACATTTCTATGCTCCCCTCGGCCTCTCCGTCCTCTTCTTCCCCATCCCCTTCCCTCTCCCATTTCGAAGCTTTTTTGCCTGTCTTCGCTTTGGCCCAGCTGTTGCCCACCATCACCCACCAGTGGCATCAAGAACAAAGTAGCCTTAAAATAAAAAATGGGTTAGTCATTAAAGAAGCATGTTGCCATGACAAATGCCTCAGTGACGTTTAGAGGTTCAGGGACTTAATCACCTCTGTGTAGGACCAAGTCACACACCTCCCATAACTGCCTGCCCAGGAAAAAAATGATTGATGGGCGAGGAAGTCCACACGAAGTAGAACAGAGTCTCCATTTTACAAAACAAACATTTCGGAACACTCCACTCACTCAGGATATGCAAAACCCCACTTGGGTCTTGCTTGCAGATTTGGCCAACAGTTCCTGAAAAAAAAATCATAATCCGGGAAAACCAGCAGTTGGAAAGGGCATGTGTCAAAAATTCAAGCGTCTAAAAAGACGAAGGAATGAAGCCCAGAGAGCCTGGCAGCAGGGCGACAGGGAGTTTGTGTAACTACACATGGGTGGGAGAGCCTTCACTGAAAAGCAGGGAGCCCTGCACAGCCCCCACATCTGCTCCTGAGGCCTCCCTTCTGAGCTTCCCATTTCATGTTAAATTGGGGGTTGGGGGTGACGGTCTCACTGGTTCTCCTTCCATCTTTTGTGACCATTTGGACAGTTACTACAAAATGCTGTAAGCAAACCGGTGTGAAACTAGCATCTCCCATTTGCCCAGCTGGGCTTTCTCCAGCTCACTGCCTCCCCTACCTTAAGAAAGATTCTTGTGATATATGTTAAGGGCACGTGGTGTGGACAGGTGGAGTGGGTTGAAAAAGTGTTTTCCTAAATCATTTTAATTCACCATCAGAGGGGAAGGGAGGGAGGGGGAAAGAGAAAAAGAGAGGAGAGAGAAAAAAGGAAAGAGGGAGAGGAGAAAAGAGCGGGGGCAGAAGGAAGAGAGCAAAATCAAGCAGTGCTACTTGCCAATCAAATAGACCAGAGTCCGTGTGATCCTTCTCTGCAAAGTAGAGACATAAGACGTGAGGAGAGGATGTCGGATGACTGAGGAGTGGGTACCAAGCCATCCAGGGTCGTGGAGTTGGCAGAAAGGAAAGGGAAAAGCCGCAACTCAACATAAACGAAACTCTGAATACAAAAGCTACACTGCAAACCCCAGATCCTGGGAGTGCCTGCAAAGTTTAGAGGTTTGAAGATGTCGTTAAACGGTCCAGACGTAAGAGCCAAGAAATGGCTACTGCACGTCTCGAGGTGGATGCCCCAAACCGCAGCTCTAAGCGCCATTCATAGCTGTGCCCCCACTTAAGGTGACAGTCTCCCTGAGGAAAAGATCCCATTGAGAGAAGTAGCCAGTAATAACTAGAGGGAATCCAGCAGAGCTGTGGTCGGGTTCATGAAAAAACAAACACGGGGAAAACCAGCACGCTGCTTTCATGGCGCATCCAACAGTGCTGGAGGAACTTCACAATCTTGTTTACGGAAATTCTTCAATTATTTGCTGCATTTATTCTGACTCCTGAGTTTTAGAAAGGGACCCCCACAATGGGAAAAAAAAACACGGAACAATTTGGAATTGGCCCCAAGCTTTGGTCCTGACTGGAGACCGTGGGCACATCATGAAGCTGGATCTGTCCGCTTTTGTTGCTCTCAAGAGTGTTGGTGAAGACAGCATCAGATGTGCGAGCTGAGTGTGCTGCACGGTGCCTGTCCTAAGTGGTGTTGACTTTGTTCTTCTGCTCCTGTAGCGAACAGTTCCGAACCTAGTGGCTTGCATCAGCGGAAATGTATCCCTATATTTTGCTGGGGTTAGAGAGCTTCTGTTGGGGATAAAGTTCAATCTCCCCCAAGGGTTGTGTTTTCTACTGTCAGTTCTGGGGCAAATTTTAAGTCCCTGCCTTTCCTGGTTTCTAAGAGCTGACCATATCCCTAGGCTCATAAGCCCTGCCCTCCATCTTCAAAACAGGTTTTGAGTTTCTCCCATATTCCCACCACCCTCTGACCCCAGCTGAAAACCAACATCTGAATGAAGACTCATAGTGTTAACCTGAGCCCTTTAGCCAATGAGGGCTAATTTGGTTGCATCTGCAGAGTCCCTTTGGCCGTTCTAGTATCATGTTCCCAGAGAAGTAGGCAGGCATTCTGCCTGCTGCATATAGAACTTCCTTGGCCCAGATACTATCATAATGAGAAGACTCTCCAGATTACAAAATAGAAAAGTCTTTGGGGGTGGGGGACATGCAATAGTCTGAAACCATTACTTTTTGAAGGAATGAGTATGTAATCTTCACAGCATTTTCATTTTTAAAAGACAGCATATGGGTTTCGGCACACTCACAGAGGCTAAAGAAATAGTAAGCTAGCGTTGGTGGGGCTCTGCCATGACGTAGACAGTATTTTTGGTGAAGTCTTTCTTTCCCATGCGCTACCTTCTCTAGCCACAGCAGCCTCAGGTGTACCCACAACTACCTACTTAGAGACCATGAGAGGACAGTTTAAAATAATAGAATTATTCCTGGTGTCCCACAGCAGGAGGGGGAATAACTGGAAGGCTTCTAGACCCATCTTCAAGCTCAAACCAACCCGATTGGGAGAAGAATAGCTTTGGAATCAATTGGCCAATCTATAACATAGGGCGGCCTGTGCTGGAACTAGATTCTCTCTCCCCAAAGGCCAACATGGAGACAGGATTACAAACAATCTCAACTTAGTACACTGTTGTCATTGTTGAGAACTGAGAGAAGAAACAGGAGCCCTGTATCCAGTAGTCCGCAGGGTAGGGGAAGCCCAATACTCCGCCCTGGGGGTGCTGAGACACTCAGTGACCCAACTGGGTTCCATGAAAGGCCAGCACAGCCTTGTCTCCAGGAGCATGACCACCCAAGTCAGCCTCCAGTTTGTACTATACCTTTCCCCTACAAGCAGAAAGCAGAATTGTATGTGACTTACAGGTTTTCTACGAGACCATATAAAATTTCACATTACGATGAATGGCTAAGACTTGGGTTTCATAAAACCATTGAGTGTATTACAGTCTATTAACCAGACTGAAATCATGACCCTCGTTTAGCAGTTATAGACTGTGGCAGCACTTAATCCATATGGGTTGATTTGTATAGCATTTATGATCTGAACCAGATCCCTTAATGCCCAAACTCATAACTGTGGCTTGAAATATGAGCATCTGGGAAGCGCAATGGCTAGGGCCCCATGTTGTGCTGGAGGAGCGGGCATGCGCTCACATGTTTCCTAAGAACAAAAGGGCTTGGGCGAGCCTCCCTCAGATGGGAAGTTCATTCGCTACATCAGAGACGCTAGCTCTCCTCACGATGTTCTTTACCCCTTTCTCATCCCCTGAAGAACCCAGGGTTTAGCCACGTGTACAATCATCCTGTAAACTTCCTGAGGGCCAGCTTCCTCCTAGCTGACAGGAAGCAGATCTGAATCCAAGCTTAAGAAAGGATCACCTGCATTCTCCTCCCCCCTCCATCCCGGAAATGCTTTGTTCGAGGGTTAAGCTCCAGACTATGTTGATTCGGTGTAAATTAAGGTTAGGACTGATATTTACAATTAAAGGAGTGGCTTCCTCTATCCTGAAAACCTTAAGCAAATATGTCTTTCACCTTAGTTAGATCTATTGACCACTACAATCTGTCTTCCCATACCCAAATCCACCTGGAATAACAGGATTACACATGTATTAGGAAAGAGCTGGGCTTTTATCCTATTTGTAATCTACAAATTATACTGATACCACTTTCCTGGATGCTACCACAGATTCAAGGTTCCTGGGTTGTGAGCAAAGGACTTTATTACTCATGATACATCAAACAGCATACATACAATACACATACTTATATCTGGTCCTTAAGTCTACTATCCACAGGGCAATGGGAAACAGATGAAGATATGCTGGTGTGGGAGAATTGTCTGTAATCTGTCAATCATGTTATAAATAAACGCTGATTGGCCAGGCAGAAAGTATAGGTGGGAAAACCAGACAGGAAGTAGAAATTATGTAATGAGAACAGGAGAATTCTGGGAAGGAGGAAGTTGATTCCTCCCACTTCTGCCTAGACCACCGAAGCAGCAGGATGTGATCTGCCCCTCTGAAAAAAGGTACTGAGCCACATGGCTAACATAGATCAGAAAAATGAGTTAATCAAGATGTGAGAGTTAGCCAGTGAGAGACTAGAGCTAATGGGCCTATCAGCTTTATAACTTATAGAGATCTATGTGTGATTTTCTTTGGGGCTTAACAGTTGTGGGATACCGGGCAGGACAGAACTCCCAACAACAAGCCAGCACCTCATGTTACAATATACCTACACAGGCACCAAGACCCTACACCCTTTATAACAGACAGCCGGTTACCCATTCTGTGATGCAGGAGAAGATGGTATATATTTCATTCTATTCACTGAGTTAACATCCTTATAAACCTAGCAGGGAATGAAACCAGCCAGAGTCCATGCTTACAATGTTCATACAAATACAAGAGACTCATGCTAGACCCAGAATCAGATCTGAGGACTGATCTGAAGTCAGAACCGTGCCTTGATGATCAGAGTCCATATTCTTTATTTTAATTGTTTTTATTGAGCTATATATTTTTTCTTTGCTCTTCTCTCTTCCAACCTCTCCCGTGATCCCCATGCTCTCAATTTACTGAGGGGATCTTGTCTTTTGCTACTTCCCATGTAGATTAGACATGGGTCCTCATTGTTGTCTAGGTTCTCTGGGGTTGTGAATTGTAGACAAATAATTGTAGTTTGTCTTTGCTCTAAGTCTAAAAACCACTTATGAGTGAGTACATGTTATATTTGTCTTCCCAGGTCTGTTATTAAATGAGGTCATGGGTTTCTTTTGTTTATTTAAGATAATTAGAACACAGCTTAACTCCATAGTTAAATAACCAAAGCTCTGGATGTTGTGTGGACCCCAGAATTCTCTATAGGGGACTCTCAGTCCTCAGTTCCATAGACAGAACTGACCTCAACTACCAAGTGCATCATTTTATCACACTGTATCTGTCTTGGAGATGACAAAAGTGTCATCTGATGCCTCAACTGACAGTGGAAGATTTCACTTTAGAGCACTGAGAGAGCCACAGTGATTTCTAAAATTATAGCTCAACAATCCAATCACATGAAGCACTGAACGAAGGCTCAGTATTACACTCTTAATTGGATGTTGGGTTTTCCCGTTTACTGTCCACCCTATCAACCAGCACGTGAAGTTGTTTATCACACTGCAGCTTGGGCAAGGATACTTCTCCCAACTGGGTATGATGCTTTATTTTGAGACTGATAGACAAACGTCCTCAAAACATCGAATGAGATGCCCCAGGAAGCCTAGCAGAATGAGAACTTTATCCTGGCGCCATTAAAGTATGATCACCTTGCAGCTGACTTGCCATCAGGGAGATAAAGAACTTTGGTCATATATGACTTTACTTTGTAAACAATTCTCGTCTTTCTATCTATAGGTATAGTGGTATGCTATGATAAGAGAGGGTATATGAAGTTTTTCTCAGGTCCCTACAGGGTGCTTCTGTCATATCACTGGGCTACACCGTCTACAAAGCCTTGTAAACAATCCTTGTTTTCATTCCTTTCCCTTTCTTTTTTGAGACAGGGTCTCACTACAGCCCTGGCAAACCTTGAACTCACTGTGCAGTCTGAGCTACCCTCACTTCACACTTGCTCTCCCTCTGTGTCAACCTTCCAGTGCTGGGATTGCAGGCACAAGCTGTCATGCGTGGCTTCAATGGGAACTTTTATACATTGCAGGTCTCTTATCAATACACAACCTGAATGGAATGCATGTGTGTTGTCTCTCTGTCTTAAAGGCTCTATTTCATTCTTGTAAATAGAAGAAAAGAAGGAGGAGGAGGAAGAGGAGGAGAAAGAAGAAGGAGGAGATGGAGAAGAAAAGAAAGAACCCAATACATGACCTTTATAAACCCATTTTAGTATTTCTGGATCTTCAGTGTCCTTGAAGCCTCACAGGTTGACTAGGTCTACGGTGACAATCTAAAGGCCTTTTGAAAATCATTGACACACTCTATTTCTGCATTTCTCTGCTTAGCACCCTGATGATCCCAGCTACCTGAAGAATGGCTCCAGAAACCTGGGGAAGTTCAAGGGACAATGGCTTTCATTTGGACTAGGGCCCGTTCTGCCTTAGCTCTCTCCCTGCCCCGGGGAAGCTGTGTAACTGGAATCCTGGGGTCCTTACATTTCTCCAGGAGAGGCTGAGCACACAGGAGTGGGCATTAGTCTTAACAAAGTACCAGGGTGAACGAAGGGCACCTCGTTCTTTCCCCCTGCTTTTCATCCCTGTAATACGGTACATTTTCTAAAGGTATTAATAACATGTAGCCATTAGAGGAGGAGGCGGAAAGCAAATGAGACACTTGGCGGAAAAGCGGCATTAAAGGGCACCCATTCTTCCTGCACACTGCACAGCAGTAATTTTTAAATCAGTTTTAAGACTCCAAGTGGCTAAGTCAGACCGTTCTGACTTCCTGTGCCACCGGCAATGTCATTGCTATTAGAACTGAGAGGCTTGTGTCAAAGATTCTGTTTCTTGACTTTCCTCTTTGCTAACTTCCCCCGGAGAGGACAGTTTACAAGTAGGGAGGGACAGGAGATGGTGGCAGGACCTGACTGTGCAGTAGTGCTCAGGAGACACCCTTAAAACGGTGAAACTGAGAGGGGGAAAATGTGCTTTATTTTAGGTGACCTCTTTCTCCTCTGAGAGTGGGCTGGAAGACAGGAGAGTGCACTCATATTACCAGGGCAGGTGCAGGGTGTAGCTATGGCAAGAAGTAGAAAGAAGAATGGCAGAGCCCAGGTTCTGCTGTCACCAGGCCATACTAACTTCATCTTGCCACTTCACATATCTGAACTCCTGCTTTTTCACAGAGATCAGAATGCCTTCTCTTAGGGTTAGAGGATGGTAAAATTAAAAAACAACAACAACAACAACAAAAAACAAAAAACAGTGAACATGTGTCGTATAGATGGCACCCTCTGCTTGTTGTCTGTATGGCTTGGGGAAGTCCAGGATGGGACAGTTTCTCTGCCAGGCAAGCATCCTATGAGACAGCATCTAAGCCACGTGCAGAGCCTGAAAGGTGGCTGCTCACCCCTGAACGGACTGGATTTACCCTGCCACCAAAGGATCACAGCATTATAACTTCAGCCTTCTTAACCCGATGAGAGCTCTTAAAAAGGGGCTTAGACTGAACCAACACCTTCATCTCCCCATGTTTCCTGTTTTTTGATTCTTGATGACAGATTACTGTGTCCTGCAAGGCCGGGTCCTAGAAACCTGACCAGGGCAACAGAAGAATGCAGGAAGGACAGGCATGCATCTGCATGGACAAAAACACTGGGATCTGGTGGACCCTGAACGCTCTGAAGCAACAGCTTTGGTATCTTTCCAATGTAGAGGCCAAGAGGAGGGGTTAACCAGGCTTGGTGGGAGATTGTTGTAAGGAACAGTCACAGACTGGAAACATCTAAGGTGGGGGGAGCTTCTGCTCATGCTTTCTGTTCACTTTGCCAACATTTGCACAGCTGCCAGAGGGAGAGTCTTTGGGAAGGGAGGGTCTGAGGCATCAGGGTCAATGCCAATCAGTCATACCTACTCTTCTTACACATACACTCAGGCCTTTCTCTGCTCTCCACAATGCTATCTGCGCTTTTCCCGAAATACAATTAATGGACCCAGGTTAGGACTGTGATTCTAGAGACTTGTAACTCAAAACAGACTGGTAGAGAGGCTCTGTTTCAGCAAAGGTACCATAGCAATCTTACAGTAGTTGTCTGCCACGTCTCTGCCTAGTCCAGGGGAGTGAATCCATGTTCCCTGGCCTGGCAGGCCTGAGAATGAACAGCAAGGTGATGGGAAGCAGTGAGCCCAGGCTGGACCTATGCACTGTGAGCCCAAACCTTGAGCCCTTGCTGGGTCTGAAAGCAGTGAAGCCGGAAAAGCCTGAAGGAGTGAGCCCATGCTAGGTCTGTATCGAGTGAAGCCAAAGGAAACCCAATGAGATTGGCACCTCCCTTCCTCCTTAGCTTTGAGTTAGAGTGTGGAAGGCAGCGCTTGAACAAAATCTTCTTGTAAGAGATTACAATTTATAGTAACACGGTTACAAGGCTATTACTGGGACCAGAGTACAAGCGGAATCAAAGACAAAAATGCGCAAATACACCAATAAGAACAGCAGAAGGAAAAGGCGTCTGCTAATAATAAGACATATGTGTGGCATTTTATGGGGTATGAAACACCTTCATATAGCTTTTAATTTAATTCATAACTCTGCCCTCTACATTAAGAAATGATTATCGCTTCTTGAGCAGGAAAACGGAGGCTCAGAGATCGCATGGCACCACCACGTCATGCAGCAGCAGTGAAACCAGGATCTAACACAGATCTCTGAGTGCTGAGGTTAAAACTTTTGTCACCATATCACAGAGAAAAACTTAGCAAGAGAATGAGACCTAGGATAGTCATGTGCCCCACGCAAAAATCCTTGGCTATTTTAATTTTAGAGTCATTTATGTGGTGCTGGGGAGCTCTTAAAAATTATCAATAAAGGCAAAAATTCCAAAAAAACCTTCTCAGAGCCAGTGTTACAAGGAAACCCAAAGCTGTTAGGAAATTGGTTATGATATGGAATGTGATTATTAAAATTCCATAAACTTCATTAAAATAATAAATATGTAACTGGAGGTTTTACTAAGTTCATGAAACATAATACTGGACACGGCATCTTTGTAAACCTCTTGGTTCAGGTGTCAATTACCTGGTTACTTAGTAACCAAGTAATCCAGTAACCAAGGAGTCAAACCATAGATTAAATAGTCCCCAACCAGGCCATAAAAAGTCCCTGAGTACAAATTTGCAGAATTATGGTTTATTGTGTTAATAATCTCCCCGTGTCTGTTAGCCAGGCTTCCAAGGACAGGCTGGAGAGTGTGTGCCGGCCCTCGCTATTTCGTTATAGTACTGGCTTTCAGAAGAGGAAATTAAAACACAAAGCATGCTCTGGCTTTAAGTCACTGGAGGAAATGAGAGGCTGAACACACAGCAGCTGATCCGGAGTTGTGG
Source organism: Microtus oregoni (assembly GCF_018167655.1). NCBI lineage: Eukaryota > Metazoa > Chordata > Mammalia > Rodentia > Cricetidae > Microtus > Microtus oregoni. Next base: position 61,834,444 of record NW_024543063.1, read on the forward strand.
GGAAGTCCAGACCCGAGTTATGAGAGCTGGTGATTTGGGGGTAGATTTTTATCATTCTCTAGTTATGTATGATGAGATTCACCAGCTGATTCTTAGAGGGTCCCTGTCATGATGCCAGTCTCTTGGGGGCAATGCACAGCCTCATCCAACAGGTATTTGCGGAGCGCTGTTTGTGTGTGTCAGGCTCCATGGGAGCGGTGTGGTGGGCCGAGCCAATGCAATTTTAAAACCAGGCATTCCCAGAGTGTGGCCTCAGCAGGTCATTGGGCAAGGAGGAAAGACAAATAATCACAGAAGAAAGCACATATGTGAGAAGTGCTTTGCGTTAAGGGTAGAGTCTGGTGGTGTAAATGGTAGCACCAAGATGGGACCCAAGGAAGCAGAGGACGGGAGTGTTGCAAGGAAGATTTCTAAGAAAGTATGAGACGTGAAGGGGGAGAGAACTCAATGGGTGAAGAGAAGCTGAACTGGCAAAGAATGTAAGCTGGTCAAAGGAACAAACTGCAAAGAGCATTTCACTAAAAGATCCTGACCCGGGAGGAAGGGAGAGACAGGGAGCTTGGTTATAGGCCTTGAGGACTAGACAGGAACGCATGAGAATCCTGTGCTGTACCACAGTGTGTGACCAGTGGGAAAGAGCTGGGGCCATAGAGTGCTGTTTACACTCGTGATGGCCTCCGATGTAGATAAGGTTTGTCGTGTTGGACGTTTGCTGTCAGAAGCACACTCATCTTTCCTATGGCCTTCTTTCCCATCTCCTCTTAGCCAGTGCCTCAGTCTCCTCAAAATCCCTTGCTGACTTCAGAGTAAATGGTCAAAGAACCAAAATTCTTATAGAACCCAGCATTAAATAAATGGTTGATCTCTCACTGGCAATAGAAGCAACTCTTACCACGAACCCAGATTTCCTTTCCAGCGAATGCTTGCTGTGTCCTGGGTATGTGCGTGTGGTTCATCTCAGCTGCCCCCCAGTCTGTGGTGAGAAGAAAGGAGGAAAAGCCTTCTGTATCTACACTAGAGGCAGAAAAATCAACAATGCAAGTCCAGCAGTAAGGAGGGCCGGAGGTCTTCTCCCGACATTGGTTTCCTGTGAGAGATCTTGATGATGGTTGCCACAGAGCTCACAAAACTAGGAAAATGCTCTCCATTTAACTGGGGTACATAAAAATTCAAATCATAGCCTCGTAAATGTGAGTACACAGTTTAATGGCATGCTTTAACTAGGAAGCAATGAGCTATAAATACAGGTATGCTGCTCATTTGCATCTTTTCCATGTGGGTGAATAAAATAAAAAAAAAATTCTTGAGGTGTGATACCAGGAATAAAGGGATTGTAGGCTTTGGTGATGCTCCATGCTTTGAACAGCAAAGCCCACCTTCAGCAAGGCAGAGGGGACGCTGCGTATCACTTTTGGCTAGGCAGAGAGGTTGCTGCATAGATTGGGCAGCCACAGATCTGACGATAAGTGGAATCTCGTAGAAGCAACTCCATGTACCTGGCCTGTTATGGAGAAATGCTAATGTATACCTACAACCAACTTTAATGTTTGTTTATTCAAAGTCATAGCACAGAGCCTGATACAGTAATTTCTAAATACATGGACATTCATTTTTTCTCATCAAGGTTTGCCTTCCCTATTTCCCCTTCCTTCAGAAACATGAGCTGCCTCAGCTTCATCTTGATCGTGACCTGACCTGACATATATATAGGTCTGTCTTAAGATTATGTAATTATGTATATTAATATATTAGTATATATATGTATATATATAGATCCAAGTATTTGCAAAGTAGCATATTTTCATTGATCTAAGACTATGTATATTTGTATATATTTTAAAGTAGGGAATAAACATATATATTTGTACATATATATCCCACATAAATAAGTAGTATGCATAATTTATCATTTAAAAATATAAATATTAATATCTGGATTCATACATACATATAGTCTTAGATAGAAAACTTGTTTTTGTACATCAATTGAAGTATCAACTTCCCAGCTGGTAATTGAAGATTGGTGGCCTGTTCCTGGAGTTCTTGACTCAAACATAGAAACACTCCATACAAGTTGTATCATCAATAGTCACTAAGGGGAGGGACCACTTTTAACCTAGAAAGCTTCTTGGCAGAAGAATTTTAGAAACCACTTGGTTGATCCCTGGGTTCCAATTCTGTAGGAGTTGATTTAGAAAGCGGCAGTATTTGATGTTCTTAGCCTTAGCTTTCCCTCAAGGACACCCTCACTCTGCACACTACCGTCTCCTAGTGTCTCCAAGATGGCATTCGTGCATGTCACCATGCTCCCAAAGCACCATCTTCATCGAGATGCTTTCTGCCACTGGGCATGTGTTGACTGTACTTCTTCAGCTGCACACAGGCCTTGGACCAGTGCCATATCGTCTTCATTGGTTTCTGATGTGGCTTTTCCAGAAGTTATTGCCCGCTGCTATCCACTGCTATCCACTACTCTGTCCACCATTTAAAATAACTAGGTGTGAGTCTAACCAAAGATGTCTGACATCCCTGCTCTAAAGACAGTTATTGCTGGAATATTAACTCAGTGGAAAGGTAACCTACATTCACAGATCAGAAAACTCCATGTTGTTAAGGTGATAACGTCTCTGCGTTGATTTATAAATTCAAGTTAACTCTAATCAGAACCCCACCACAAATATTAAAAACAGAATGTGATCATCTGATTCTAAAATGTATGTGAAAACAAGAACCCAGAACAAAACGTAATGACATGTATATATGGAAACATCATAAGGAAACCTATTGCGTTGGAGAATAGCTTTCAAAGTAGTGTTAAAATAAATCCTCTTGCATCTACAAAAACAAACAAAATTCAATTTTAAATTAGGAAAGAAAATATGATTTGGGTGAGTTACTTTGTCTGACATTAAGACTTACTATCATAAAAGTTTGTTATTAGCAAGTATACAAACAGAGAAATTAATGAAAAAGACACATGCATGCACATGCACAAAACCAAGAGATTTTCATCAGGAGTTTTAAGGACATCCGTGGAGCTTTTGAATGGATGATGCTGAATCAATAGATTTTACTTTGAAAAAAAAAAGAAGAAGAACATTAACTTTTACTCCACAGCATCATAAAGACTAGTGCAGATATGAAAATAAATATAAAATCTAAAACTATGAAGTTCCTAGAAATAACTCTTTGAGGTTTTGATCCACACATGTATCTCTAAGAATCATATAAAGAGGAAATGAGGAAAAGTTGATAAACAATAAATAAAAGGTTTTGCTCTTCCAGGCATGCTGTTAAGAGAACATGAAGACAGTTCCAACAGTGAGGGACATTGGAACACATCTTCCACCTCAATAGTTTAGGTCCTCAATTTATAGTGAACATGTGGAAATGAATAGCGGGAAGATGGAAAATTTAACATTTTTTTTTTAGTATAGCCAGAGTTGTTTGTCTGTTTATCTATTTTTGAGACAGAGTCTCACTGTTTGTCCTTGGTTGTCATGAAACCCATTAGGCAGATCAGGCTGTCCTCACAGAGATCCTCCTGCCTCTGCCTCCCAAGTGCTGGGACTAAGAATATGTGCCACCACATCCAGCAAAGAAGTTCAGGTGCATCAATACTGCTTTTGAGAGTGCTTCATCTTAAAACTATAGTGAGAAATGAGAGCAGGTCTCATGGAATGGCTAACACTTCAACAGTGGCCATGGCAAACATGACGGCTATGATGTGGCAGAAAGTCTGCACCTCCAGAGGGGACAGTCAGTGGTGCCGCTTTAGAAGTCCGTGTGGTCAGTTCTGGAAAGGTAAGCGCAGCAATGGTCCAACCGTCTTAGTTGTGGGCATTTATTGAAGAAGCAGGAGGGAGTGCACACAAACACTTGTCAATGAAGGGCACAGCAACTGAACCATAACTGAAACTGCAAACATGAGCAAAATATCCCTCTTTTAAAGAATGATTTTGCCATAGTGTAGGCGAATGTCAAGGATTTTAGAAAGTGGATGTGGAAGGATGGATGGGTTAGAAAGAAGAGCGATCCAAGCTGGGGGTGGAAATATAGATGGTCTTGATTGGGAGGATGATCTGGGGGAATCTTATGCATACATAAACATTCAGCAAGTTGTGTTCTTGAAAGTTGAACTTTGTTGTCCATGAATCTTACTTCAACAAAAGTCAAAGAAAACGCAGAAATTGTGAATGCATTTTTGTTGATTATAAAATAAAAAGAATGCTTGCAAGTAAGCCTTCAAGGCAAAGCTCTCCACAGTACAACCCTGTAGACATTCCCACACGCAATTCCCACTGAACTCTTTCCACTCTAGCCTAGAGTTCTACTTCTGATCCACCTCACCTGTGGTCCCTCCTGCCTGCTCTAAACTCCCTCCATTTCATCTTTGCTGTTTGTGGTGTACTTGCTTACTTCTGTCCACTTACCAACATAACTGCAGACAAATGCAACAAATGCTTCACAACAGAAACCCCTGCACATACATGCTGTTGTGGAAGCTTCTTCTTCTTCTTCTTCTTCTTCTTCTTCTTCTTCTTCTTCTTCTTCTTCTTCTTCTTCTCCTTTTTTTCTCTTCCTCCTTCTTCTTCCTCTTCCTTCTTCCTCTTCTTCCTCTTTTTCCTCCTTTTCTTTCTCTTCCTCCTCCATCTCCTCCTTCGTTTTCTTTGTCATCTTCTTCTTCTCCTCCTCCTTCTTCCTCCTCCTCTTTCTCCTCCACCAGCATCACCTTCTCCTCCTTTTTCCCCCTGCCTTAAATGGGACTACAAGGCCTAGAGGGCAGAAGCTACCTTATAACCAGACCACAAAAAACATGTTTTGGGAAAAATGGAGGAAGGGGCTCAGAGAATCCTAATGACAGATGGCACCACTGAGGAAGGGTGACATTCTTCCTTTTTTTTTTTTTCTCATGGGAAAGATAGACAGCATTAGTAGAGAAAAAATCTTAGTTGAGGGTCACTTCACAATATTTACTGAAACAGGACAAGACTGTGACATATAGGTGAGTATTCCAGCCCAAAGCTGGTTCCAAATGCCTACCCCACCCATGTGCAGATCATATTTATGGCCAGCCGTGAGGACGTGACACACAGAAGCCACTTGGACATTGTTAATTAGCAGCTGGCGGCCTGTGATTGGCTGAAGTTCAGCTGCTGTGATAGGCTACAATCCAGTTGCTTGGTTACCAGAGTGAATCTACTCTAAGATGGGCTACAATTGGTTTTCCCATCAAGCTAGGGTACTCCTTCTGTTGTATGGACGTTGTTTGAGCCCTTACTTTATAACCCAAGCACAGAGCCAACTTTACATTCAAAGTGACTCAGTTTATCAGTGCGATCAGTTGAGTGTGTGGCATTACCATCCAAACACTTCTAGATGCCTCGCTCTCTAACTCTGCCATCTCTTCTATGAATCGCGTCCCTGCCTGGTACACACACACATACTCTCTCTGTGATACTTTATGTGTACCCTTGCTTTACAAGTCACAGCAGGTACCCTGTGCTGTGGCTATTCAGGCCCTGGCTTGACTCCCCAGGAAGGCTGATAGTACCTGGCCTCTCCTGCCCTTCTTACCTCTGGCTCCAGAGGTTGAGCTCCAGCAGAGTGTCAAAGGCTGGATGATGAATGAAAGGGTAAGGATGAGGGTTTATTGCCAGTCTTCTTGCCTCAACCTCTCGCTTTTTAACTAATGGCAGGCAGTCAACCCGTTGATGGCTTTATTTTCTGGGCTTGGTATTAATCTTTACCTTTGATTGTTGTTCCGCTATTGAATAAAATAATCCACGGAATTTATCAATCCCATATTAACTGACCCATAACTCAATAGTGATCATGTACAAATGTCCTACCTTCTTGTCTTGTCACCTCCCACCCACAGCTGCGCTTTCCTACGTAGAAGCCAGGAGGTGGAAGAAGTAGTTCTGACAAGCTAAGCCCCGCCCCTAACACAGGTACAAGTAAACAGGGTGGGAATGGACGATGGCAATAAAATGGGTTTAAAGGGGGTTCTTCTCCTCTTCACTGCTTTTTACCTGGAACAACTGCTTCCACAGCTAAGAAGACGAATTCTCAAACTCCGTAGAAAAACCGGAGTACAGGTTTCTTTATCGCTTTCAATGCAGGGAGTCAGTGACCAGGGATAATGCTAAAGACGGCCTCCCCACAAGAAAGTCATTCTTGTGGGCTTGGTGCTAGGTCAGGATTTTGTTTCCAAGCGGTTTTAGTAGTCAGGTCTCCAAAGCCAGCCCTAGTGATATTTTCACCCTTAACTGCACTGTCACAGGTCTGCACTTGTGTCATGGGCCTTGACGTCCTTATAATCGATAAAATGGGAACACTGCCATGTTCTTTCTCGCTCTGGTTCTCAGCTGAGACTTTAGCCTCCCTTTCTCTCCCCCTTTTCTGGGGCAGATGGCTCTGTTCTGCTGCTAAGCTGGCATTCCCTGTTGGCGGCAGAACATTACCCTTTGTTTCTTCAGAATAACTGCTGAGTTACTTGTGTCCTTCGTGGGACTTTGTGAAACACCCCAATTTGAAAGACATTTGATTGCAAAAAAATAGTGGAATCAAATATATTGTGGGTCCACTTACCATCCAATTATGTATTCATCCCCTCACTCTTTACTGGGCCCCCACTCTATGGCAGGCACTGTTTGATTCAGTTTCTGCTATAATAACTTCTGGTTTTGGAGGAAGAAAATATTCGACTTCTCTAAAGTTCGGCAGACCAAAGCAATCTGCCAACTCTACAGCCATCACGAAGAAGCCTTTTCAGCCAGGTTTGGACCAAATCTGCTTACACATGTTCCCTACTCAACGAAGCATGTAAAGCAAGCTGTTCTCTGAGCTTCCCTGTATGATACCATCCCTTATATTATATTACTCTTATAAAGTGCCACGAAGCCCTTACGAATTAAAAGATAATTAGTGGTTCAACACACACAAGATATTAAGCCCAAAGTGTCAAAAATGGCATGAAGGACCATAAATCATGGTCCGCTTGCATTGATCCCTTCCAGAGCTAGTTTTTAAATCATCTCTTTAGCACCTTGTAAATGTACAAACAGCCTCGGACCCAGGGGAAACTTTAATATGTTTTTCATACATATTTTAATTTCATCTCAAAGTGCGGGCTGCATAAAAATTAAGTAAACCTCACAAAAACTCATTGATTTCCACGGGATAAAACCCATCTGTCCAAACTAATTGAGAGGCTTTCCAAAGCCGTGAAGTTGGTCCCGCAACACTGAGGCCATTATGGGTGCCCCGCGCTGGAGGGACTCTTGTGTCATTTTAAGAAGGCAATTTTGCTGTATTTACTGTATTTAAATACAGTGCTACTCTGGGGGAACAAAAGGCTCCCTGTGTAACTGTACGGAAAGTAAAGCAGAAGCTGTGAAAAGAGAGATCTGTGCGCGGCTGTGATTAATACCCCTTTCTGCCAAAGAGACTCCTTAACCAAGCTCATTTAATACAAAGTCAACGAATCTTGCTCTCGGATTTGATCCTCTGCGCAAACCCCCTAGATAAGGCTCTCGCCGTGAATAGCTTTTCATTCCAAACAAAGAATGTTTTGATAGAAAGGTCGCTGCTGAAGCGCTTTATATTGTGATACAGGGAAGGGAAATAATATATTAATGGCCACCCATACCACAGTGGGCTGGGCTGGCGGAGGGGGGGGGGGGGACACATGGAGCAGAGCCCATTCGGAAGTTGGAGAAGCACTGGTCTGTTTTCAAAATTCTTCTCTAAAAGACATTTGCTTTTAGTAAGTGAGAAGAACAGGAGTGGTCACAATGCATCTTCAGGGAGACCAGATGAGCTTGGGTTTGTCTCCACCCTGCAGTTCCGCAGTAGGTACAACACCTAAGACTAATTGCCACTATTCACAGTGGGATTGTTACGTATGTAATGGTCCACACATGCCCTTGGACAGGACAAACAAACTGAAGTTGCTTCTGCAGTGGGATGTATGCCTTAAAGAGTTTTCCAAAGGGCAGCCAGCCTCTGTCAGTATAGGAAACTGCCTGAGAAAACTAACTCACAGAAAAGGTTTACGGACACCTACGGTTTTAGATCTCCAGGTCCATTATCAGCTGGAGCCATTGCTTTGAGGCCTCTTGCTGGGTGAAGAATGACAAAGGCAGAAACTTCCTGGCAGGATACAAAGGAAAGAGGAAGGGTTTGGGGTTCCTGAACCCCCTAAGAGGGGTATGCCTCCAATGGTCTGAGGACCTCCCACCGCTACCACTTCCAAACACCACATCTCAGGAGACCAGGACTTCATCATATGGACGTTTGGGGACATTCAATATCCAGATTCTAGCAGCCTCCTCTACTGCCTTGGCCGGTTCAGGGGTACCTCTGTTCAAGGCTTTGAATATGCAAAGAAGTCTGAGTATGTGGTATATGCCATCCTCTTCCTACCCAACCCCTGTTATTTTTTCTTTCTCTACCTGGTGAGGAAGATTTTATAATACTCCAGCTTAGAGAATGGAAAGCTTTTTATAACTCATGGCAAAACTTATTTCCTTTAGTAGAAACATCCTATTCTTTAGGAAATTCCTGTTCATTATGGGAAAGACAGAAAGGGGTGAAGAGAATTCTGGGAAACTCTTTTACCAAACTCTCTTTTTATATACATTTACTTAGCAAATCTTTCTTGAGTAGATATTAGGTTCTAGAATTTCAGAGACCTGGTTGACGTGCAGGTCTAATGTCAGCCCTTGTCACAGGGCAAGAGAGAGATAGAAACCAGGGTACAAACTGGGCTACAGGTGAACGTTTTGACACTTCCCCACCTGACACGGGTTAACAAGGTAAGAGTAGTGTTGGACTGATTGCCCCAAGATGTGCACAGAATGCCTTCCTGGGAGGGTTCTCCACTGTGTCTTCAATCACTCTCAACAATTCAGATTGGAACTCAGTGTTTCCTGGAAGGCCGGCTGACTCCATAGCGCCTCCTACCCGTAGGATGTCCTGTGATGACCACCCAAAAATGCATCAGGAAGTAGAAGTGACACAAGTCCATTGATCACCCATCAACCCTTCAGGAGAGGATGAACTTGGTCTCCATCTTATAGAAGAGGCTCAGTGACGTCCAAGATCTAAGCAAAGCTATTTACCCACGTATACCAAGAACAAGAAAACTTGGTCGACACGACTTTACTGTGCACTTAACTATCTCGATTTTTCTGCCTTTATAGTTTATGAATCAGTTAGCAAACAATCCCCACTGACATGGGGCTATGCATGGAGAGCAGTGGCTTTGCCTTGAACTGAACCATGGGTCTCTTCATAGACCGAAGGCCCCCCAAAATGGAAGCAGTTGTAGGCTAGAGGGATATGGCTTGGCCAAGAGCTTAGCGACGTAGAGTAGGAAGCAATCAATATAAACCAACAGAAACACTTGCAAATAGCTAAGTTTGGCACAGCTGGCTTAACAGAGAGAGCCTCATCCAGTCAGCCTATTCGGCCAGAGGCCCCCCATGATACTCTGTGTTCTTCGCCTTGTATGAACGTCAACTTGGATGCACACTGATTCTAAACAAGGATGTAGTGATCTTCTGTTTGCTGTCGAAAAAGTCAAATATTATCCAGACTTTAAAAATCAAAACCTTTTGCAGCTATATACCTGACAGGGAATTCAAGTCTATAATATGCAAAAAACTCAAAAAAAAAACTAAGAAAGAAGGATAGAAAGAAAGAAAGAAAGAAAGAAAGAAAAAAAGAAAGAAAGAAAGAAAGAAACTCAATCAAAGAACAGCTAAAGGGACCAAAAGAAGAAAAGAAGAAGAAATACAAAATACAAATTGACGCAACATTTTTAAATGTGTTCAACATCCTTAGGCATAAGATAAATTCAACTTCTATTTTGAAGACATCCAAGTCAGAATGGCTGTTATCAAGAAAACAAATGACAGTAGAGACAGAGGGGGGTTGGGGGAAGGGAAGCGTATGCGTTGCAGGTAGGAGTTTAGCTTGGTGTACCCAGTGTGGAAAATCCATGTGAAAAGATTGCCAAACCTAAAAACAGAACTGCTATCATGAGACTCAATCCTCCCACTCTTGGGCAGAAATCCAAGGGACACCACATCCTACTACACTGATACTCACCAATGTTCATAGTTGCTCTGTTCACCATAAGAAGAAAATGAATCAACCTGGATGTCCATAGACATGAATAGATAATGAAAACGTGACTATATTGCACAGCAGAATTGTGTTCAGTCAGAAAAAAATCAAATTAATAAATATGTGGGAAAAACAGACAAAACGGAAAATACTATATTAAATAACACAATCCGGCTCAGAAATATATACACTGCATGTTCTTTCTCAGAACTGCCCCATGGTGGTTAACTTTTCCGTGGAAACACACAAGGAAGCTTCTAAATAAAAAATAACACAGGCAGCTTGCCCCCACCCCCACATTTCAAATCAAGTGTAGACATGTTAAACAACAACAACCTGAAATCACAGGAGCAGAAGCTGACACAAGTTCACTCTTCTCGAAAGAGATTTGTGGGACATCATCAGAGATGGTACGATGGCTTTATGAACACTTGAAGGCTGTATATAGGGGGCCTTTCTGGATATTTCTGCCCCAACTCCACCCACATCACATCGGCATGGACTTGGTTACCTGCAATGCCTCACTCAGCTATCAGTAAGAACAGGACAGTTATGTCTGTGGTTAATTAAAAATTAAGCTATGAAAAAGACAAGAATGTCCAATGGTTACCCAGCAAGCCTTCCCCTTCCTATCCTCCAACAACACCAATGCCAACAGGGAAATCTGCAAGCAGAACTTTTCTTTCTTTTTAAAGTTCATTTTATTTTGACAGTTTCATATCTAGTGCATCCTGTGTCCTCTTGCACCCACCCCCTGTCATCGCCCCTCAACCCTCCTCCCCCTCCCTACAAGACCTTTCCCACAGTCATGTGTGTTTATGTAGATATATAATATTTATAGTCTATATTAATAACATTTGAGGTTTGTTAACATGAAATTAAGCTAAGACTTGTGTTAACAGCTAACATAAAATTTGGATATTTGCTTTTCTGGTTTTGTGGATTCTCCAGGATGTGCGCTCCACACCTGAAGATTTGAAGCAGGAATCACAAATGAGAGGGATGTGTAGTGTTTGTCTCTCGGGGGTCTGGATTTCCTCCAAAGACAGTGGTATGGAGACAGAGCTCCAAAGAGGGAAATGCAGGTGATATAAAGTGGAAACAGCGGGGGGGGGGGGGGGGGCTTTAGCTGGGAAGGAGAAAACAGAGGAGGAAAGGAGGGGAGGTATACAAAACTTAGCACGAAGTAGGCTTGAAAAACAGCATAGGGATTCATATTATTTTGTGTTTACCCAAAATGATACACTCACACACATGCATGTGCACACATGTGCAAGCACATCACACACACACACACACACACACACACACACACACTTTTTTAATGTACTTACCCCACTTGTGATAACACTCCTTTATTTGGGTTTTGGAGACGGGGTTCTTCTGTGTAGCCCTGGCTGCCCTGGAACTTACTCTGTACCAGGATGGCCTTGAACTCAGAGATCTGCCTGTCTCTGCCTCCTGAGTACTGAGGTTCAAGGCTTGTGCCATCACAACCCATGTATAATGAAATAATGAAAGAAACAGAGAAAATGAATTTGGATGAGAGTGAGCGAGGCATGGCGGGGTTGGAGGAAGGAGAGAGAAGGAGAGGAATGAGGTAATATTTTAATTGCGAACAAATCTTTAAAGAAAAATATAAAAAACTGGATTTTTAAGGAACAGAAAAATGGGAAATTTTACAAAATGGTCAGAGATTCCATGTTGACATTATACTTTCCATGCATATGAAACATAAATGCACATGCACTTCAGTTTTAAAATAGCTCCTAATGATTCAGAATGAATCATATCTAAAAGTTCCCGTTTAAACACTGGCAGGCGATAGAATGAGTTATGCAATATGAGCATAGGCGAAGCTCAGCACTGGAGCACACTTGCTTCTTTTTATGTAGTTCCGTAGTAGATCTAGTTTACCTGTGTCGACCTCCGCCATTATAGTAATCTACCCTGTCATTAGAAAACGAGCCATTCACATGACTACATTATCTTATTTTCCAGAAGCACATACAGCAAACCATTTTCAGAGCATGAGTAAGGCAGTTGTTCATATTATTATACATATTATTCTTCCATAATGTCACAGAGTTCCTTCTTCTAGTGCTTTAAATTTTCATGCTTTAGTATTATTCTAGAATATAAATTTTAAGCATCTTCAAGTTTGAGTCCAAAAAGAAAGTTGTTGGGTTTTTTTTTTTTTTTTTCAAAAAGAAAAAATTTCATGTTCTGAGAAGCAGAGCCAACCTTGGGGACGAAGATAAAATAACATGATCAGAGAGGCACTATGTTCTCAGAGGCCTGTATTTTCTCTTTTAAACCATTTCTACGGAAGTGGCGGTCCCGGGGAAACAGCTTGGTTATGAATTGTGGGAAGGAGCAGGTTGTCAGAAGGCTTCTCATTGGCTGTGAGTGATGTCACGGCTGCTGCCAGTTGCCTCATAATGCTTAGTTAATACATCGCTTCTAGTGGTTCTTCTGATTTTTATGTATACATTTCAGTATGCAATTGCAATAAAACAGTGCAAGCGTCAAGTTTCTGGGTAATTACTAGGCTTTTCAAACCCTGTGGGTTCAGAGGTACAAGGTATACGGAACTAGGAAAACACTTGCAGGCAGGAGAATTCCCGCCCTCGGTAAATCTCAGTGAAGGTCAGCGATGGAATCGCTTAAGAAGTAAATCAGACTCGGGATCACTGGTGGCTTGGTCAGAACCGCTCTAGGAAAGGTGGCGACAGGAGCCGTCTTGAGGATGGTCCCCTAGGTCTGAGCATTCCAAAGCAAAGAGTGAGCGTTTGAGAGCCTGGGGCTACTGTGTGGATGGAGTGCGAATACCCCAAGATCAGGGGGATGGAGTCTCTGTGGATGCGGAACATCCACCCTAGCCCACCTTTCCAACGTTTAGATTCTGAGATATCGTGGTTGAGGATTCCTAGGTTCTCTAATACTTTCCCCCACCAGTCCAGCTTGGCTGGTTCCTGTTGCTTGCTGCTGGCTCCTTGACCTCTGAGAAGCAAATTCCTAAATTCTTTAGGCCTCCACTCTCTGTGCGGCTGCTGCGGATTTCCCCTTTTCAGTTAACTGTTTGATCCTTCTATGTGTGAAGTTGCTCAGGAAAAGGCATTTAACATCGAAGGCCTGTTTCACTTCTTTTTCTTCAAAACCATGTCTGAAACATCATTTGTTATTTCTTCATTAGAAAGAGGAAACGGCATTTTATCAAAGGCAAGTTGGCTCACTCTGATGGGCTGGGGTTCTGTTCACCACTGAGAGCCGGGGGAGTTTGATTAGGTACTAAACTTGGCACAGGGAATCCTTCATTCATCTCATCAGCCAAGTCACGCCAGGGGGCTCAACTTTGGGGAAGTTAATGACCTACACTTTCCTCCTGAAGACTGTGGGCAGCTGATCTATTTGATCACAATTTCAGTACATAGTAATCCACTCTTCATCAGATCCAACCAGAGGCACCTCAGATTCAGAACCTGTTGATTGTCCACCTTATCCTGAATTCAGGAAATGTTTTATATGTTATTCTAATGGCAAAAGTCTTATTATTAGAAAAAAGTAAATAAAAACATATTCAATATTAGATACATATATGTTATCAATTGAATTGTAAAGTAGGTGACCTTTGATTGTTTTAGGACCTAAACTGAAGAGGAAACTTTACATAAAATTTACATGTCAATAGCTTGGCCCGTTAATATTCCAATGTATAAGCCACTATTAATAGAGATCACTAACTGGCAATATATAGTCTCCAAATGACGAGTACTTGGTTTACAAACCTTCCCATGAACTCGCTCTGTTTTTACCTTGCACCCATGAATCGTTTGAAACAGACGGAAGACTGGCAACTGCACCATCTTGGGCCATCCTGCCACCTGGAGACAGGGACGGACTGCAAACTGTCCTCCCCTCATGTTCCGTTATTACGATAACCCCTCTTGGCATCTTTGGAGGCATGGATCTATGTCCCTTGAGGACCCCCAAATCCCATATCTGCATTATATAAAACATTTATAAAGGGGACTGGAATGCTCATGGCGTGAAAGTAGATAAGAGGGAACCATCTATAAGCAAAAGAGCATGAAGAAAAAGAAAGCCAAGGAAGAGAAAAAAAGAAAGGAAGGAAAGAAAGAAAGAAAAAAGAGAAGGAAAGGAAAAAGGAAAAATGGAACGAACATGTGCACATCCTTCTATAGCCTTGAAACCAACCCCTATGGCAGGTAAGCCTAATTCAATGTAAAATTCATAGATTGATAAGTTATTGTGATTTTTATTTATGTACCATCCCCAAATAGGTAGTTTGAAAGAAAGAAATGTTTGAGACTGTGGGGGGGGGTTGTATCTTTGTTAAATAAGAATAAGATCATCATTAACATGAAATTCAGCAATGTGATCGAATCTGAGGAGTAAAGGGGTGAAGACCATATAGAGCCCAGAGGAGCTGCCAAAGCCCATATGCTAGATCTGAGCTGTATGGAATTCTTTCCAGTTTAATCCATTATTATCTAAAATGTATATATTTATTATGAACATACTTTTTATATGAAAATGATATATTTACTAGAACAAGGAGTCTCTTAGAAAGTGGGAGGAACAAGGTCTAGTTAGGAGTATAAGAAAAAAACCTCCCCATGGGCACCTGAGCCCACCTAAGCATCTAAGGCCAAGTCCAAGGTATGCCAGTCTTGCCAAGACCCGGGCAGAACCAGTGTGAGGACCCTGAGGAGGTGGGGTGGGGTGGGTGGTGGCTTGCAAGCCGAAGAGAAGGTTTGTGCAGCTTCAGAGAAAAGAGAGTGGGATGAGATTCTGACAAAAAGAAGAGGCAATGTCTTGGACCAGCTGGTTCCCAGGCCCTCTACATAGCTACCTTGAAACTGAAGTGAAATTTATGCCCTGGCAATGCTGAAGCCTGCGTGGGCAGCCCATATGAGGTGGTTCTGTTGAACATGTCCATAGTGGGTTTCATGGCCCAAGTTGATGGGGACGACTGACCAATTCTCTTCCTCACATGGCTACCAAAGTAGGATTTCTTTCTGTGAACCATTTCCCTTAGAATGGGTGCGTTCGTGATGAGCTTACTGAATGTTTACCAGGCATCTGAAAGCCTTCTTTTCCCCCTCCCCTGAGATAAGGGCTTGCTTGGCTAGTTATCCAATTGCTGGTTATGGAGGGTTTCGCACTTCATTTTTAAAACACAAGTTTCCATTTTCTAGTTTACATAGTCACTGAAAAAGGAAGCTAGAAATTTCAGGGGTTTGTGGTAACCTAGAGTCATGCTGTATCCACTTAAGGGAAATTTTAAGATTTTCTCCTTATTCTTAAATGGCAAGGATATCCTGGATTTAAAATTTGTTAAAAAAAAAAAACTTCTAGTGTTTTTCCATCTGTATATAGTACGTATGGACAGTACCAGTGGCCAGAAAATGCATCGGCCTCTCTGCACCTGGAGCTACAGATAGCCACTGGCTGCCGTGAAGGTTCTGGGAACCGAACCCAGGTCCTCTGTAAGAATAGCGAGTGCTCTTAACCTCTGCATCACCTCTTCCACCTCAATGCCTTCGTATTTTTATTGATCTAAGGTCTAATGGTGAAGTTCGTGGCTCCACCACTGGGCTGTGTGGAAGACTCTTCACTCTTTAGCTCTAATTTTTAAAGAGAATTTTCCTCCTGAGATCCGTATTTGTAGGGTGTTGAATACCTGAGTAAAACCCACCTTCTCACGCGTCTCTTTCTCACCTTTCCAGCGCTAACATAGCTCGGCTACTCACTGTGTTCTTTCTCTTCTCTTCATAGTTTCTCTGACTTGACTCCCTTACCACCATGGCATAAGCTGCTGAAGTGGGAAAAGCAGAACGCAAGCATGCTCACTATGTCTTCTTGAGATTCTATAGAACACCGTTTGTGTTTGGTAATCTTAAAGTCAGGCTGAGTGTGATTTAGAATGCTACTCTCATGTACTTTTCCCAATAAGAAAATGAAAACGTAAGTGGAAAAGACGGGACGGGGAGGGGGCATGGTATGTTGTTTTAACGTTTGCTGAATTTCAAATTTTCTAGAAGTATTATTTTCTGCTATGATTTTTGGCAGGTATGATTTTTCCATCTGTTGAGTCTGACTTCAGGCTCAATTGCAGATTTGTGTAGCATTGCTTGCACTGACTCGTGGGGCCCTTTCCAAGGTTACCCCTAAAGCTAATATATGTATGCACCCCTGAGATCCCATCTGTCTTTTGAAAGCTGAGATTACTAAAGGAAGAGAAGGCAACTTGGAAGTAGTTTTTTTTTTTTTAAGTAGTATTGTTTTTTAAACAGAAGTATAAAATTCAGGTCGATTCAAAAGCGGATCTTACATGATGGCAACTTTATATCCATGGTTTAGCGCTTCCTTCTGTTTGAGACTAGACTTCATCCCTTATCCTCAATGTATTAGTTGGTGGATTACTATAGTCTGGCTGCTGATTCGGGCTTTTCTAATATCCACCTTCTTTTCTTTTCACATGAGCACACACACACACACACACACACACACACACAATATTAAGGCAAGCTTCCCAGAGTGCCAATCAATAAAGCAGATAAAACATCTCTGAAAATGTCAGTAGATGGGGAAAGTATTTTTAGCTGGGCTCTCATGCAGAAAGAGGCATATGAACATGTTAGAAAGCCCCTTGCAAGATGTGGGGGAGGAGGGAAACTACCGTAGGACAGGACATGGAGATGGGGGTCTTATTGACTGAAGCGCTTCTTCATTCATAGTCACACTATTGGCAGAAGAATCTCCTACTCTAATGTCATCCAATACTGGGGTGCTGAGACTGGCAGTATGTTGCACCCCACAACCTGGGAACACTATGTGCCATGCGAGGTCGCATGATGATTGCACTGGAGCGGGGTGAAGCTGCAGGGCTGTGGTACACAAATTTTGTCCTGACTCCTGCAAAGGAGTAAAATCCATTCGTCTGCATAATTTCCCAGGCTTGGGGCAGGGGTGAAGCTTCTTAGGCTGAGGGCTTGTGGGCACAGTTCATTCAACTGCAAACACTTGGGTGTAGAGCCTCTCTGGCAAAAGTCAGCGGGATTTGTGGCTCCCCCTTGGTAACTGTGGGCACCAGAGGCACCAGAGTAGGCATTAAAAAATGTTAGATCTCGGGCTACAGCTGGGTACAAATTTGGAGACAAAAAGAGAAGGCATCAGCAACCACATGATCCAGGTTTTCCAACTCGAACCGTCAGCTCCTCTGCAAATGCTGTCTGCGCTGTTATGGACTGAATTACGTGCCCACAAACTTCCTATGTTGAATCTCAAACCCATAAAGTGATGGTGCTTCTGATAAAGCTGGTTTGCCTCCCTCTTTCTGTTTCTGTGTGTGTGCACGCGCACATAAGCATGCATATGTACACATGGGTGTGCATGTGTGTGCGTGCATACGTGCATGATATATGAGGAAGTAGTTCAATGATTGTTATTTCCAATCCAAGAAGAGGTGTTTCATCAGGTACCAAACCCGACAGTACCTGGATCTTGGCATCTATTGTTCAGGTCTTGAAGGTTTGCTGTGGCATCCCTAGGTACCTAAGTGTGTATCCCATGCCCACCCCAACGGGCTACACATAAAGAGTGGCCCACAGGTGGGGGATATTAGAGGACACTGTGGACCTATGAAGGGTGGCACCCAATCTGAGGTCCTTAGTTGAGGTGTGCCTTTGCGGGGACTGCAGGCCTTTTGCCTGTGCCTGAGTTTGTTTTCAATAGCTCCGAGAAAGACCAGGAGCAAAGCAACTAGTGTGTGTGTTGCGGGGAGGGGGACAGGTATTTGGATTACACTTCCAGATCACGGCCCATCAGGGAAGGAAATCAGGGTAGGAATTCAAGGTGGGAGTCAGGAACTGAAGCAGAGACCGTGAAAGAAGGCTACTTACAGGCTTGCTATGCATGATTAGCTCAGCTTGAGGATTTTTTTTTTTTTTTTTTTTTTTTTTTACTACCCAGAACCACTGGTTCAGGATTGGCAGCACACCCAGTGGGTCAGGCCCTCCCCAGCTCCTCCCACATCCATCACAGTGGGCCGGGCCTTCCCCAACCCCTCCCACAGCCATCACGAATCAAGGAGATGCCCCACCAACTTGCCTACCCGCCAAGCTGGTGGAGACATTTTCTCAGTTGAGGTGCAACCTTCCCGTATGACTCCGCTGAAGTCAAACTGACGAAAACACTAAGGAGCCCAGGCATGACACATGGTCCTCTCATTCTAGACTTGAAGCTTTAGTCTGGGAGTTAAATAAATATTTTCTCTTTATAAGTGAATTGATCAGGTGCTCGATCACAGTAGCACTAGGCTAAGACACCGCATTAAATAAAAATTGGTTTAGGTACCAAATTCTTAGCCGCTGACAGGCGTTCTCACCTCCACCTGGCCTCTGCCCACTCTTATCATTTACTCATTAAATTGTATTCTCGCTCCAATTTTCAAGAGTAAAGAACAGATTAAAGTTCAACTTGAGAATGTTTTCTTTAAAAAAAAAAAACAACAAAAACTAACAATGTGAAAACGTCCCATCCTCAATGCCACTCTTCAGGGGGCTGAAACAGAACCCTCCTTGCTCTTAGGACGACAGGAGGTGGTGACGAGAGGCTCCCTCAGCTTCCCCAGTTGTCAACTAAGAGGACAGAAGTGACAGGTGCTCCACAAATCCCCCTTCAGCGGTCACAGTTCACGGCTCTGGACGATATCTGTTTAGGTCCTGTAGGGCTTACAGAATCCCATTTACTAATAGTACGATTTGTAATTGTGAATAAGATACGGAGGCAGTTAGTCAAATCTGAGTTCATGGAGGCTGCTTCTCGCCACAGCGCCCCTCTGGCTATAATTTCCATATGCATATTTACCTCGATTGCTTCGCCCTGTGATACTAATTTTAACAACTGTATTGAGCACATCGTGCTTTTGAAATGCCGGGAGAGAATTCAACAGAGTCAAGGGTCAGAGGCCAGATCTGCTTCTGTATAAAATTACAACTTAATTACTAGCTGCATCCAGGGGCCAGGCTGATTTTAATTTGGAACTCATTAGACCGACTATTTAGAGTCTATGTTTTAACTATAGCATTAGGGAGCCACTGATGTCACTTCTCTACCTCTGAGCAGAAATGCTGTACTTCACGGCGTCCCCAGCCTCTCTCCGAGCTGCCCGCTGCTCCCACTGAAATCACGATTGCTAACTTGTTTGCTGCAGCCTTCATAAAATTTAATGTGCCTTTTTAAAATGCCCTTTAGCAGATGCATTTAGGAAGGAGTCCACAGGAATAAGGCTTCCTTGCTGATGCCAAAGGACCCGACATGTGGCAACACAGATTTAGTTTTGACATTCTTTTTAATGTAACAGCAGAAGCCCCAACAAACCTGGTGGCGCGAGCCTCAGCAGCAAGGCACCTTAGGAAATGCCTGGAAATAAGGAAATGGAGTTCTGCAGGGGTTCAAAGGAAAATAGAAATCAATATTGAACATGACAAGAAAGAGTCATTGCTGAAGTACGTTCTGTGGATCACTAACGCTGCAGTTAGAGAAGCTCTCTGCCAGAGAGAAAGCAAAACATCTAATAGGGCGGAGAGAGTATGTTCAAATAGTATAACATCTAGAAGATTCCTGCCAAGATGGACTCGCTGAGGACCTCATAGAGGGAGGAAGGGTTTGCTCATGAAGAAAGTTGTTATGATTTTCTTGCAGAACTCATTTTTGGTTTTAAGCCGTGGAAGCTTAAACAAAAAAATTGACATTGCATAGTCTTCTGGAAACATGGCTAAGGGAAGGTTTTCTCTTTCGTGCAAAGAAATCTACAAAGAAATCACAAAATTGTGATATGTGGCCATTTAACCTCTGAGAGAGGCAGAAGTAGACTTGGGAGATGTGGGGTTACATAGTGTGGAGTGACTTCTTGTGCCCCCACATCTCACTTACCTGCCTGCCCTCTGTATGATCAGCCCCTCTTCTCTTGGCTTCCCTTAAGAAATGGCTCACCAGTCAGTGCAGAGTTAGTTGTGTGTGCGTGAGCATGTGCACACACACACACACACACACACTATCTTTTCTAGGACGTATAGTTGTGTTTTTGCCTTGGCTTGGAGGAATCCTGCTTCATTGTAACATGAGCTTGGTGCAATTCTATGAATCTCCTTCAACAACTTCTTTGAGCAGAATTCTGTAATTGTATCTGAAGGGGAAATTGAAGGGTCTTTTGGGAGACTGGCTGTCCCTGGGAGAGCCCTAGAACCCCCACAATACTTATATACTGATGATGTCATGTCAAATACAGGTTTATCAACCCCCTACTGAGATGCAGAATTACGGAGCAGCCTAGATGCTCTGGAGGGCGTTTCTCTGAAGATCTCCATACAAAGAAGTCTGCATTGAAAACAAAATCAGATGGGCCTTCTTCGATGTCTTTTAATCCCGAGTCACCTAAGTTCGATAAATCTATTTGCAAAAGGCTGAATATCACATTTAGGCATGGGGTAAGATGTAGGAGCAGCTCAGAGCTGACAGCTAAGTCCAAGTATCCCAGCGAGAGGGAATCCCAAGGAACTCCGAGAAGCCCACAGTGCAAATGGAGATGCAGACGGCAGCATAGGGACAGTGTCAGGAAGGCCCCATCTCTCTGCTCTGCTGTCCTCAACCTTGCACACAAATGCCTCATCATGGACCCCATGATGAGAATCAGCACCCCCTTTCTTGAGCGATATTGTGTTATACTTCGGGGAGTTCTGAGTCTGCCAAGATCTGATTCTTAGTACCGAAGTTCCTGAGTCTGGGGCTCTTTTTCCAAGAAAAGCGTTTATCCTAGAACTTCCTCCATGCCTCTGCTAACTTTCAGTTCTGAGTAAATAAACAGCAATGCTTGGTAAGGATTGTCGAAGACAACACTGACTCCTAAGCAACCAGTCACTCACTGCAGAACACTGAGGTTAGATTCTCATTCCCAGATCAGGCAGCTGAGGCTGTCACATAAGTGTTGATGGCCTACACAAGGTACTCACAGGCTGTCCTCCTGGGGGAGGATCGGCCAAAGCCATTCACGGTGAGAACACTCATTTCTCTTACATTGAAGCATTTTCTGGGAACTTTCATCACATTGGTTAAATTCCTTTATCCATTGTTTCTTTACGGTGGTTGTATCTGATGCACGTACAGCCACAGAGTCAATCATATCCAGTCTTTAGTGAGTTAGTTCGGTTCTTAGGAGCACTGAAACTCTTGCACAGACCCTGGATTCAATTGCCTGCACCCACTTGACAGCTCACAACCATTCCTAGCTCTAGTTCCAAGAGTTCTGGTGCCTCCTCTGGCTTCCAAGGGGACTGTATGCACACAGTGCACAGACATGCATGCAGGTAAAAACACCCATATACATATAAAAATAATAATGAAAAAGAGAAAATTAAAAAAACTCATGTCCAACAAAAAGGGCAATCGAAGGTTCGGAGTGAACTCTGTGTTAGAACGCTTGCCGAGCGAGTGTCAGGCTGGGTTCAGTTCCCAGCACGAAAAGAAAGGCAGGAGGCTTATTTAGAATTCTGCAAAGAGACAGGCTTTATGAGTTCACCTGAGTATTCCTTCTCTCAGGAAAGGCAAATCAGGAGGAACACGAGCTTGCAAGGGATGTAACTGCGTTGTTTGAAAGGGTAAGGAAGAGATGGATGAACAAGCAGGTTTGGAAGCTTGTTTGTTGGGAATGAATTTCAAAAACACAGTTGAAGTCCCCATGGAGCTCTTAAAAATCTAACTCGTAACCTGCGGAGGTAGGCTGCAGTTTCAACCAAGATCAGCCCACACTTTATTTATTTAGTCCCCCAATGTTTCCAGAATCAACCCCAAACAGTGCCACGTTTGTTGTGGCTATAGATTTAAAGACTTTCTCGTTCTTAGCAGCCAGAAAGGCCGTTTAGACTCTCCTCACTGCTATCACAAATACTGAGGCAGACTAAGCTAGTAAAGGGAGCGGGTCATCAGGTCACAGTTTCGGAGGCTGAAGGAGGAATCACCATGGCCCAGGGTGAGCTGGGATCTCCCTGGAGCTGCATCCCCTCATTGTGGATCACCGAGGTGGGAACATGAATGAGAACAATCACGTAAAACTGGAAGAAGGGGAGAGCTTGGGTGGAACAGGCTTAGGCTTGGGAAACAAACCATCTCCTGTGAATAACACAAGTCCTTTATGAAGGAATATTCCCACCGCCCCTCAAAGAACCAAAGACCTACCCCTAGTCACTATCTCTTAAGGGTTCCACACCACCTCCAAATACTGCCATTTTGAGGCCTAACTCCTAATACATGAGCCTGGGGGAGCAGTTCTCCTACAGCCCCGCGGGGTTGAGTGAACGTAGGGAGTCTCCATCTGTTGCCCCCATCATCTCCGATATCCCAGCTCCAGCAATGGGAATTGCTTGTGGGGTATGCTGAGGAGCTGTATAATCAAAAATCAATGATCCAAGCGGAGGTCTGTTGTTCTACAGCTCAGCTGGTGTAATATTACAATGCCAATCCTAATGGAGTTACATAGAATCCATCAAAATACCAGGATGCAGGGGTCAATGAGAACGGCAATGCCTCACTTCCCGGCAATTACCACTTATTACTGGGGCCGAGCTTTCCCTCCGCTATTCAGCTTACTTCAATAAATAATACTACGCAGCCCTGCAGGGCAGTCGCGGGAACGTTGTTCCACGGCTGCAGCTTCGCAGTCAGATCAATAGCCAGGCCTTTTGAGACACAGGTGAGAACTCCCGCATACAGCCGTAGATGAAATCACCTCTGGGAAGGTTTCAGAATTATGTCTCGCAGCCTCTTTTTCATCTTTGGTATCTACCGGGGTATCAAGGAGGTTCCTATCCTCTAAACTTTTCTGACTTTCGCACCCATTGAGAACAGCCATCTAGTCCCTAAAAAGGAAAAATTAGAGCGTCCCAAAACTTCACTTCTTTTGATCCTGCCTCCGTGGCTCCTGCTCACCTAACTTGCTCCTCTGGGTTCATTTATACAGATTTTCCCACCCTTGGGTTTTAAAGAGAAAATATAAGTGACTGAGATTTCATAATTTTAAGAGGTGGCTGTGGAAGGAAGTGGTGTCACGCTGGGGGGCCCTGCACCCCTCACGCGATTCTGTCATTAACTCCCTCTCCCAGGTCGGTCTTTCTTTCCTCATAAGTACAGTGAAAATTGGATTAGAAGGGTGGCTGTAAACTGGTGGCTGACTTGTGAGCCGTGCGACACAGAGAGATTTGAAGTAGTTGTTCATTAATAGTATGACTTTAATGTTTGGAACCAGTGTGCACTTTTCATTCTACCATGGCTACCAGCAATTCCTGTGGCGTTTCCTAGGTCCACTCCCACCATTTACATTTTATTACCGCTCCTGTGCTGTGCCTCGGCATTTTAACCTCTAGCTAGACGCTGATGGTGAACAGTTTGCAACGATACAGGTTGAGCATCTTTACTCCCAGAAGGTATAACCTAAAGTACTCCAGCGTCTGGAGCTTACTGATCGCTCCTGCAACAGTACCTCCAAGTGGAAAAGCCCACACCCTTTCTCACGTGACAGGTCACAGTCATAACGCAACCCCACTAAAGACACTGTCTAAAATCACTTTCAGCCTGTGTGTATGAGGTATTGTTCAAACAGTCATGCATTTCTTGCTTAGATTTGGATCCACTTCCTGAGATCTATCATTGTATTTAAACAACTATCACAAAGCCAGAGCTATCTGAGATACAAGACACTCATGATTGGCCCAATACTTATAAACAAGCAAAGCAGTCAATAAGGACTACAGAGTTGATACCAATCTTCTCCATGCAGCAAACATTGTCCCAACAGTTTCCCTTCTGCAATATTCACCTGATTTCATATTAGGTGATATTGTCACCTTGGTTTCTTTCAGATTAGGGAACCTTGTCCTATGGTTTGAATGAGGGTGGGCTCAAAGGTTCATATGGAGAAGCTTGGTTCCCAAAATGCTGGCACTGGGGGTGTTACAAACAGACCCTTAGGCAGAACCTAGCAGGAGATCCTTCAAGGTCTCTTCCCTTCTGTCTCTTGCTGTCACCTTTACTTCCATGCTTCCTAGTCTAGATGTGACTACCTTTCCTGACACACTCTATCACCATTGATTCCTCTGAGACAGAGGAATACTTGGTGATTTCTCTGAGACAGAAAGCCATGGGCTAAGGAAGGGGGTAAACCCAAATCTAGAGATTTATGAGGATAAGTTTTGGAGGCATAATATATAACGGAGGATTAGGTCTCTCTGCTACCTCTGGCTGAACCTTTTGGGGACTTGGAAACCAGCAGATGTTGGAGTTTTGTCTTTCTGCTCCTTTTCTCTTCAGTGAGACACAGACGGTCTGAGAGTGGAAGAGCCCAGCCAGCGTAGCAGGGACCCACGCCCAGGCACAAACACGGAGCGTCAGTCCGCTCGTCCTTCTGCACAAGCTGCCCACAGGAAAGAAAGCAGGACCAAGGAGTCGGAAGAACACGGTTGAACTCTGGAAACAGGCTGAGCAGCCACCACGATCTGGAGCTCTGACTTCATCAACTGTGTCCTAGTTGTCCTATCTGTGAAATGAGCAAAGAACAGTTATGTTTTGGGTTTAGCGGGAAGTGGGCACCGGTTTTTCACTTGGTATCTGTTTATGTTCCATCCGCAGAGCCTATTGTGCTACTGATATTATTGGGTAGTTGATTAATATATATATATATTATATTTGATATTTATATTTATGTTTATATAAAGGTGTATTAGTATATACATGTATATGTATACTAAAATATATAAAACACAAGTTTGCAATTACCAATCAAGTCCTGAGAAAACACTAAATTGTCCAATTCTGAGTTGAGTTCCCTGCATTCAGCTGTCTGCTCATTCTGTCCAGTGAAAGGGACATTTATACCTCACAATAGTTTCTCTAGACATAGTGTCAAGGGGACACCTTTCAGTCCTACCATTCATGACCGAATCAGCACAATCCCTAACTATATTTCTCCGTTCTTAGTTCCTGTGGCCATGGCTAAGATTGTACCTCCCTACTGATATCCATGGCCCCAAGCACTATAACAGAAAAATGGCTATTTGACCATTCCACTAGAATCCAAGCACGTAAGGCAGGGTCCTCTTTTTCCTTGAACCCTTAATACAGAGTTTCTACACCATCAATATTTGCATCAGATGCTCTTCAGTTGTCATGGTGACTGTCTTGAGCAATGTAAGATATTTACCAACATCCTTGACCATTGCTCACCCTTTAGTATCCTCTTGTTGTGGCAATAAAAACGTCCCCAGACATGACCACATGTCCCTCATGGGGCAAAATTTATCTCCGGTTGTTACCAGATCTAGTGAACCTCTTTGCTCAGAGGAGTAAAAATTCACCTGACTTCATAAGACAATAGTATGCTTTTCTTAATATTAAGTGACCAGACATTTGCTTTGGATATTTCTGAAACTGGATTTTATTTTCTTTAATAAGTGAATTGACTGTCTGGGCTTTGAGACATGATTTCTGGTGGTAAACTAGCTAGGAAGCATCATCTGTGTTCCAGGGTGTTGGGGATCTCAAGGGGATTGCACACACAGCTGGTCTGCCTTTAGCCTATATGACAGCGCGGCCTGTTTTGAGAGATCTGGTGGTAGGAACATAAGAAAAACATGTGTCTTTCAACTCTGTTGTCTTTTTAAACCAGACGAACCCAGTGCAGCTAAAGCAGGGGCCCCTCAGCCCCTACATACATAGACCATACATAGCCTGCATCATTCAGGTGTTTCTTGACCAAAGTAAGTCTCCCCCAAAGCAGAGGTGCCTAGATAAAGAACATATGCGACCACATTCTGCTCCCTTCAAGGGCAACCACGTCCTGGCTAGGAGTTGTTTACAGATGCAAACAAACTCATTATCTTCTTTCAGACTGAGTAAGTGGCCAAAAATACAGAGGTCTAAATTGCCTGGTTTACCTTCTCCTTGGAGGGTGTGGAGAGACAGACAGATTGCCCTTCTCTGTTCATTATACCTCCATCAGAGCATCAGAGAAACATAGTTCACCCACTCTGCTGGCTGTGTGCACCTCATAAATTCTGTAGTCAGCGCTTGTACCTCCCTTTTCCTATGCAGTATGTCTTCGGCAGCGCTAATTACATGACTGTTAATGGTCCCCTGATCTGGGTTCTGGTTTTGGATGAAATATAGACCGGTCTGAAGCAGGGTACCCAGGCAAAAGCCTTGATGGCCCCACATCAAAGTGCTTCCTAAAGTCCAAATAAGAAGCAAGCCTGAGAAACTCAAAATGGAGGAAGGATGACACACAGTGTCATTTTGACTTGTAAAACTAAGGCAATGAAGCAGATGCGTGTGAAGAAGTCTTCAGAACCTTGCCTAGGATTAGATACAGTCCGATTCTCTAAGCTTTGCCTTAAACATCGCTTCCCTATGGCCTTCCATAATTCCGTTCCAGCATCCTTCCTCTCCACCACACACCATTGATGATGCTCTTTGCTCTTCTGTTGTCCTATGGTATCTGCACATCTGTAGGGGATCCCATTACCCTGGACAAATGTCTGAAACCATAGTTAGCACCAAACCTTACCTGTATTATAATTTTCCTATAGCTGCATAACCATGGCAAAATTTAATTTATAAATTAGACATCGTGGATGATTAATAACTAAAAATAAAATAGGAAATTGTAGCAAAATACCCCCCAATAAAATGATACCTTTGTGTCCTGTACTGTCTGGGACTCTGAGGTAGCATGACATCTACATGATGAAATGAACCGAGGTGAAAGGCACAGGCACTGTGATGTGGTGTCATGCCACATACTACATGAGGGTCACATAAACACAAGCAATGTGATATCATACAATCAGACTGACATCAGACATGACCTCTGTGTGACTGACAGGTGGTATATGCAGTCTGCATGCCCTGAACAAAAGAATGGTTTATAGTCCTGGCATTGGGCCTTATGAGGAGGCATCACACCACTCCAGGTGAACACTTTCAGCATTATGAGCTGTTAACTTCTGAAAACTTTCACTTAATATTTCCAGCTAACAGTTGATCACACAAAGCTGAAACTGGGAACAGCCGAGGCATGAAGAGTTGTGGTCTGGGATTTCTAACTAATATCGTATGTCACTCATTTTCACACTTGTCTTCCCTGTGTGTGCTTGGCTTCTCTGTGTATAGCACATTAAAGAAACCTAAAAGACCACACCCATCGGAATTTTCAATAAATGGCCATCTAGGGTGACTTACTAGGTGAGTGGACTTTGTCATGCTGACCTGTCCATTTCCCCAATAATGACAAAGTAAAACAGCGTTTGTTCACTAGAAAGACCTAGGTATAAATTCTGAAGTAAATGCGTAGCTCATTTCTGGGCTCCGGTCTCCCTGCTTGTAGGACAGAGGATGACATGAAGTTGTCATGAGGGTCTTTGAGAGATAGCTGGGAAAGGGGTGCTGGAGAGGCCTGTTAGCATATCCTCATCAGGGTTTGGAACCAAACTCAAGACTTATTGTTTGATTCATCCCACCTCCACCCCCCCCACACACACACTCCTACCCACAGCCCTTTACCATTGTTAGGAGGTCGGCTTCATCTCTTTGTTTTTTCACTCCTTCACTGCACAAGTAGGAACTATGCACTTGCAAGGTTTAGAGAAGAAACACACATGCATGCATAGTGTTTGTGAGAGTTGAGACAATGGCTCTGATGGATACTAAAGATAGGGTGTGAGCCAGCCAGACTCAAGAAGGCTAAAGAAAGCCGAGTCATTGCCTTAGTGAAGTAACCGGTATTTAATTGTTTTTCACAGGACGCATGGAAAAACGAGGGCTGGGACAAGAGAATGTGGCCTCTAATGCAATAAGGAGCTTCTCTGGTCACTAAGCCTTAATTCCCCAGGAGCTGGCTTCCCCTCCTTTGTCACTGATGGGCTATGGGGTTGTTCTAACTGTATGAATGACACCTAACAAGTCCTGACTAGAAGCAGTCCCCAGAGGTCAAAGATGCGATACATTGACTCAGAGACCTTGGGAGTGGAGGGTGGAAACGTACACAGAGAAATCCAGACTTGTGACAGTGTCCTTGTGATGCCCTGCCCTGCTATCCTCTGAGCTGGCTGCCTGCTCTTCTCTACACAAAGTGGCCAAGGGCTTCTCTTCTTTCTAAGCCTGTCTCCAGATGGAGACACATCCAGTCACATCTGCACAAGGCGGTCACCAGCTTGTCCTGCCCCTCAGAGCACACATCTGGTAAGGACGGTAGCGGGATGGTGTTGGCTAAGACATTCTAGGGAAACAGAAAGCACAAATCACCCCTCACATTATCTTACACGCTACGTGAGAAGTGAGATCTGAGATCTCGCTTAATGATAGTCCCTAATTTTCCACTCCACTGATGAAGATGTGTCCCGGTGATTCCGCCTAATGAAAAGCCCACATCTCTGAAGCATCTTCTCTCCTAGTAGCTATCCTGGTGGCCCTTTGACACTGAGCCCTGTCAAGGCCAAAGACACAGTAGCCCTTTCTCATGGCACCCCAGAAGCCATATGACAAAAATCTAATTTGGAAGCTTGTAGTCTGGCTGGTCCTGGAGTTAATTCACACGCTGCGTTTAAAGGCAGATGCATCTATTGTGGCCAGTGTCACAAATGGTACTGAAAAGTCTTAACACCTTTTCAAACTCAGTTCACTCTTGATGCTGTAAGAAAAGACTGAGTCAATAAATAAGAAGTTGAATCTGTTTGTGGTCCATTTTGCTAATGTATACTAAATATCACCTGCAATTTGAACTTACCTCATAAAATGTTTACATGCCATTAAATGCTCCTAACATCCCTTGTGTAAATTAAGGAGACTGTGATGTCCCTCATTGCAAGGAGCAACATTACTTAAAGCTGTAAAATACTTTCAAGCAATAAATCAAATAGCTTGCTCCTTAAAAGCGGGATTATAAATATGAAAGGCAACAATGTCTGTACTTGAAATACTATGGGGAAAATGGAAAAGAAAGAAACCGTGTGATTTGGATGTTCAGTTCCTCTGATCATGGCGCTTTGGGCATCTGTGTTCCTGGAAAATGTTTTCTGCAATTAAGCTTTTCCAAAACACACAACTATTCTTTATGTAAAAGGGACAAGTCCACAGGAACCTATTCATCCAGGGGCTGCCATCTCAGCCAGCAACTTCGCCAGCACCTAAGTGGTCTTCTCGGTTGGAAGAATTCTATAAAGGGCTTCCTGGTTGAGAAGTGCTTAGAAGTTTCACTTACACCCCATGTGCCTTCCACACTGTTGCTTTTTATAAAACCTCTTCCTCCTCCCTCGGCTGAGCCATCAATGGGCTGTTTTCTTGCAAGTGCTCCAAGTTTAATGGAGCTTAAGTGAGACACAGACCATTAACGCAGTATCAATATTTATTTTTGGTTGCCACAGAAACAGATAGCAGACGGTGGGGGACTTCTCTCCCCACTTGAGCCAAAGGTTCTTTTGCAGACTAATATTCTGTTTTAGTTGCTTGGAGGGGGGAGGCTAAAAAGGGGTTCCTATGGGAGTTAATAAACCATCATTTATTTATTAAACAAAATCATATAGATGAGGGTCCAGACTTAGTGGTTCCAGACAGTGGGTGTGTATGCACGCACACATGTGCAAGTATATACGAGCATATGTTTATACATGCACAAAAGGATATACAGCTCAGTTTATGTAGCTCATAGACCTCTCTCCTTTCCCATCTCCCACCCTGGTCACTCTTTGGCTCCTTTGCTGCGAGGCAAAGGCTTCCTCAGCATCACCTCTCTTGCTCCAGGAGTTCTGTTTTCTAACCTATTAATCAGGTTTGAGGCTCTGAGGAAGTACATGCCCTGCTTGCTAATTGTGTTTACCTTTGTAACAAAACTGTAGATGGCTGTAGAGCAAAGGCCATCATCAGGGTTTGGTTTGAATTAAGCCACAAGACCCGGACACTCAAGGTGTGGTTCTTTTCTGAAGGCCTCTGTTCTGTTCTCCACGGCTAAGCATACTGCTGCTGCTTCTCCGAGTTGAAGGGTTTTCTCTAATGCAGAAAGTGCCACAGAATCGAGAGGCAGCACCACGTGGGAGTTTTGTTGCTGACTCAGAATCTAACCTTGGATTTGTATCATTCTTTGACATTTACAGTTTTGCTCAACAGAAATAGAGACTCAAGCTCCACGGTTTCTGCCATGGCTTTGGATCACGGGATGTTGTAGTGGTGCGGTTCTGGGTCACCAGCTGGTTACACAGACCCTGTCAAGCCATAGCATAAGTCCATTCCATGCCCCCGCCCACCTCTGGAATCTGACCTCTCATTGGTTTGCAATGTCATCTCTAACCTAACCATTAGTTGACTGGCTGTCCTTTTCCTTCCAATATTCTTTGTCTTCTTTACAGAGCTGTTTTCTGCTCAGGGGTCCACCCACTCTCTTTCCATGTGTTGCCTTACAGTTCTGAGCAATTGGATATCTTGCCATTCCAAAAGCTTGAGTTCCACATTCCAGTTGTGATGATCTCTTTGAGGTTGTATTGGTTTCTGATTGCTGTATTCATGTCACCCACAAACTGAAGAGCTGAAAAATACATCCATCTATTCGTTCATAATTTGGTAACCCTAACATCAGTTACTGCGTAGTTGGGTTCTGGGCTTCAAGTATAGCTAAACTAAAATCAGGGTACTGGTGGAGCTGAGACCCCATTTGCAGACTCTTCAGAGAAACCCAGGCGCAAACTCACTGAGGTTGTTTTAAGAATCCGGCTCCCTGGAATTGGAGGACTGAGGTCCCACTGCTGTGTTCTTTCCCATGTGACTACCTCTGTCTTCCAAGTTAACAGCAACATCATGAGTCTTTGCCTTCAAATTTCTTTTGATTCGTCACCAACTGGAGAATAATCTCTGCTCTTCAAAACTCACAAGATTGGGTTTAGCCCATCCAAGAAACCACCCTATCTTCAAGTTAGCTGTCTGGGGAACTTATATGGCATTTAAAAATTCATTTATCCTCAGTATCTAAGTCAATGTTGATCAGGTAACCAGGAAATGGAATTTTTTAAGGCCTTGAAATTTAAGGATTTTTCCTCCTATTTTTTTTTTTTCATTGTACAGGGTTGCATAAGGTCCTTTGCCTGCAAGTGTATAATGTTCTTGGAACATATTCCTTCCCATACTCAAATGTCCTCCTCTTTCTTGCCCCTGCAATAGGGATCTTGAAGGGCATTCTGGGTAGCTTAGGATTCCACCCACCACACAGTGTAGGATTAAGACAAGATAAAACGGGGCTAGCTACACCCAAACCATGAAGCGTATCCTTGCTTTTTGAACTGCAGAGGACTCTTCACCAAGAGGCCTAGAGGCACACAAATCCATGCTTCTCTTTTGGGCTAATTTCAGGCAGGTTAGATCACATATTTCAGGATAAACAGTTGATGAGCACAAAAATAATGTTTTATACACACACATGCGTGCACTTGTCAAGCGTGTGTGCACAGCACAACCACATCTTCCTCACTGTGATGAGCCTCACGGTTTAGCAGGAGTCAGAATCACATAGAATGTCATGCTAATGTTACTGGAGTTTCTGAGTCACGAAGTTTGGGAGGATGTGGCTTGATGATCTCCCAAGTGAGTGTTGCAGATGTCTCAGAACGGGGCTTTGAGAAGCAGTGTGAACTTTGCCCATCAAAAATATCACTGTGTTCTGTCACTATATGAATTCATGTTATATTTAGAGATTTTTATACACACACACACTGTGTTTGGATATTAAGGGATACTTTTGTAAATGTTGGTGCATTGTATACATCTATTTATAAAATACTCAGAAGAGTTCCAGGCAGTGGACTTTCCATGAGAATGTATGTTCCACGCTTGCTGAAGTCCATTCCGCTTTCAGACACTGTTTCTTTCAGTAAACTCAACTCGAGTTATCTGCTGCCTCTTATGTATTTGCAAATTTCAGCATTTCTGCCATCCCAGCAGACCTATAATGCCTTAAGCCTGGCTCTGTTCTTACTCTGTTCACTTTCCTTTTAATGAGACCCTTCAACATTCTTTGCAGCTACAGCTTGCCAACCCTCTCTTTCCCATCCTCCCCGCGGACACACTTTGAAAATTCTGTTAAGTCCACGTTCAAAGACAATGAATGGTCCAACATATGGCCGACTGGATGCTGTCCTGGCCAGGAGGTTTCAATCTGCAAGAAGAAATGGGTTATAATCTTTTTTTTTCTATTTGGACTTAATAGCCAGATCTCTGTCAACAAAAAGATCAGGACAGACTGGCTCCAACCCAAAGGGTCCAAGATGGCACTGCCCTTTGCTGGTGAGACTCAACGGGGCTTAGGATGTGCCCTCAGGATCCAGGCTAACTCCCTTGCCAGTCTTTGGCTATTGAACCATCTCTCTCTCACCAGACAAATCTCATGAAGCTCCGGTTGCATCCAATGCTTAGTGATCCCACAAGGCAAGGCCTTCCCTTCCCTAACAGTCTCAATGGAACCAGGATTAAGTTTCCCTGGGCAGGCAGACATGCATCATTACTTGACCACTGAACTCAGCTAGATGTCATCTACTGACCTGTCACGACCTGGGAAGTGATGCATTGCTTTGATCAAACATGGGTTAGCCTCACTTGGAATCTACAGGTGGGAACTGAGAGAGTGGTGACGCCCCAAAGCAAAGGAAGGTGGCTACCAGAGTAAGTCAAAGTACCAAGCAGACCGAAGCGAAACTGCTGTGGTGAGCTTTCTACATAGGTCGCTGCAATGCCATCTCATCACGGCACCTTCGGACCTTCTGGTCAGTGCAAGGTTTGATGACAATGGTAGAGATGCTGACAAGCCCTGAGTGTGTCGTGGGGGTGTCCACACCAGCCCTGCCTGCCTATATTTGACAAGGGAACACTCACTGCTCACCTCTTAAATCAGTAGAAATTGGCAGTTGTCTATACTTTGCCTCTTAACTCTTGGCAAAATTTATCAAATTGTCTCCGAGAAACCGTTTGTTCACTCTATTTATCTTTGCACTCTTTTTTCCCCCAAAATTTCGTTATTTATTTTATGCATATGTTTGTATCTTCACGAGTTTATGCGTACCATGTGCGTAAGTGCCCGGAGAGGCACGGAGGGCATCAGATATTCTGGAGCTGGAGTAACGAGTGGTTTGAGTAGTGAAAGGTCTTTCAGGGTTTCTCTCCGTAGCCCTGACTGTCCTGAAACTCACTCTGCAGACCAGGCTGGCTTGGAGCTCAGAGATCCTCCTGCCTCTGCCTCTGCAGTGCTGGAATTAAAGGCGCGCGCCAGTTCTGCTGTATCACCAGCCGGCAGCAGTAAAGTTCTTAATCGCTGAGGCATCTCTTCACCTGTGCGCCCATTTCTTAAAGTCATCGTCTTCAAAGTGGTGATATCTGTGAAGCAAAGCGTAGCAGATCTGTGTCTTGCCTACAGAAGTGAGGTGGACAATACAAAGTTCAACTTAGTGGAGGAACAGGGTATGCATCTTGAGAGCAAGTTAAAGGCAAAGGAATACAAACCCCAAATACAATAGAGTTTCCATTTTCCCTTTGGTAATCAGGAAGAGACAAAGAAATGCCACCACCCTGTGAAGGTCCTCGGGACTTGAGCCATCAGCGGTCCTCCCTGTAATTTGATCCTTACCCAAATTATCCCCCACTAGGCACCACCTGAGCCTCAAGTGACCGGGAGGATTTTGAATTCCTTGCAATGAAAAATCAATCTCCTGTAGTATTTTACTCCTACCCAGGATGCTGCCCTCGAGTCATCAAAACAAAGTATGACAATGAGAACTCACCAAAGACACCAGATGTACATATTCCAGACATTGGAGCATCAGGGCTGACTGGAGATAATCCGGAAGAGATTAGCCCATTCCCAGGTTTCAGAAGACAATAAGTAGAAGCAGTTAGATTTTTTTAAAAAAAAATTCCACCAAGTAATTTAAATATAAATATAGGATTGTGTCTTCTTAGTGAAGGTCAGGACACCACAGAATTGTGTTGCTACTGAAATTTCGCTTTGACTCAAATCGTTACATTCAGAAGCTTTCATGTTAGCTGGTCTCATGTCACACTCACAAGGTCCAAGGACGGGGCTTGTTTGTTTTATTTAACTAGAGGAAAGTCGGACCTGGAAAGCTTGTTTGTCTTCACACGAGAGCTGTATTATCCAAACAGTAGCACCCAGACACATGGTGCTATTCAACACTTGAATTACGGCCAGTGCAGCTAGGGAACTGGAGAGAGAGGGTGAGAGAGGGAGAAAGAGGGAGAGAGAGAGAGAGAAAGAGAGAGAGAGAGAAAGAGAACTTGAACTTGGGATCTAACCTGGGGTTGTGCATGGTAGGCGACCATCATTCACAGACCTTTTATAACAGAGACTCACTAATTAGTCTAAGCTGTCTTGGAACCTCCTCTGCTTCCAGAGCAGCTGGAGTCGAACACATTCGTTACTATGTGTAGCTGGTTTCTTAATTGCTCTTGATTTTAACTAACTGGACTCTAAATGCAAGAGAAACCATATGATTCATGGCCATTCCAGTGGGTCACTTGTGCTAGACACAAAGCCTATGGCCTGTTGTAGCTGTACAGACTGGCCTGGGATAAGCTCACTCTGGGCTTTCCAAATGTCACCCGTGTATGGAGAAATCAGCTGCGCTTCACTTCAGCCATGCCCGAGTTCCCCGTGATAAAAGCCCAGGTTCATAACTCCATCAATGAAGCAAAGCAAAGGAGCTGAGGCCCAATCATTCACCATAAAAGTCCTCACTACCCACCACTCGCCTCAGCTGCTCGGATTTCCCCAGCCAGAGTTGATGATTCTAATTCCTTTCTCAATAATCCGTGTCCTGACAATCATAACACGGAGCCCTTGGGGGCTTATTTCTTACTAACCTGGCACAGAAAAATCCATTCTGGGAGATGCTCTCCATGAGAGGATGGAAAAGCCATTGCCCTAATTTGCTTTAGTGAAAGATATGAAGAGCCCTCGTTGTATGCCTTTATTACTGGTAATTGTTTCAGAACC
This sequence comes from Microtus oregoni, assembly GCF_018167655.1. NCBI lineage: Eukaryota > Metazoa > Chordata > Mammalia > Rodentia > Cricetidae > Microtus > Microtus oregoni. The sequence goes on from NW_024543063.1 coordinate 61,869,695, forward strand.
AGCCCTGAGTGATAGGGGCAGAGGAGAGAAACTGTGCACAGCCCTTTGGCAGCCAGGAGTGGGGGTCAGATGGGTAGAACGGAGGCTCACTTTCACCCAAAGAGATGAACATGGGAGAGAGGAGGGGGAGGAGATCAGTCACCTACAGTTAGTGACATTACTCAGCTATCTCTGGCCATGCCTGAGGACTCCTAACGAAAAGTATCCGACCACAAGCTAAGGGGTCAGCCGAGAATCACAGTTTACTAGAATCTCTGGAGGAGACCGAAGTGATTCTTATAATTCAGATAATTTGAATAATTCTAGATTCTGGTTGACCAATACCTTTTAGGGATTTCACCAATGTACTAAAAATACTTTCAAGTAATGGGAAAATGTCTTTTTATGAGTTGGATTTTAAATGCATCAATAATAGCGATACATTACCAATATTACTTATGTACATCCCTTAAATGATTCAAAGAGATGGACATTTATGGTTCTGCATTTGTATCCCTGTACTATACACATGTACTATACACATGTATACGCATGTATACATATAGTTTATGAATTCACATTCATATATAAAACACGGATGGACTGTGGGAATTATAACTATCTCTATTTTGAATTTTGTACAAGTAACTCAACTTGATTATGTTAAAGCCTAATGGATAGGGGCTAGATATCTGGCTCCATGGTTTAGAGCACTGGGTCTCATGGATGACCTGGGTTCAGTTCCCAGCTCCCACATAGCAGCTGGCAACCATGTGTAATCCCAGTTCCAGAGGATCGGACGACTTCTTCTGGTCTCCATTTATACTGCACATAAATGGTGCAAAGACACATGCAGTTTAACACACACACACACACACACACACACACACACACATACACAAATAAAATTTAAAAGTAAATTGTTTTTATAAAAATCCCAGTGTGTGAAGGTCTACCCCAATCTGTATTTTTTACTCTGTGACTGATGTTCAGTTCTTACAATGGTCTGTTGGTGCTGACAGCGATAACAAATGTGATCTTTCTGCAAATCTCAGCTCCCAAGACAAAAGAAACACCCTATCCCCAAGAGGAACCTATGTATGTGTCTGCACATAACTTCCTGATGGACAAGGTGCTACTCTCCTGAGTAGCAGAGGTGACGACCATGGAGCTGCCTGCACTGTGTATTTACCAAGAGCCATGTACTGTTCTTCATAGTGTCTGTACATTATCTCACATAACGAGGACCAGGGAAGCAGCTCGGTAGCTGGCCTGTGGTCTGTCGACCCTCGTTGCAGCCAAGAAAGCAGACCTTTAGATTAGTAAGGCAGCTGAACGGATGCTGAAACAGTGGGGGATGAGGAGACATGATGGGAAAACTGACTTCAAAAATGCATTCTGAAAATATCGCTGTTCATCTGCTTTCTGGGGCTGTCACCAAACACTCTGACCAAAAGCAACCAAGGGGAAGAAAGGGTTTATTTCATCGTACACTTTCCAGTCACAGCCCGAAGCCCAGGGACATGGGCAGAAACTCAAGGCAGGAACTAGAAGCAGCAAGCATGGAAGAACGCCATAATTATATCAACTCACTGGCTCAAGCTCGGCTAGTTTTCTGATACATCCCAGAATCATCTGACAAAGGATGGCTCTGCCCACATTGGGCTTGGCCCTCTCACATCAATCATCAATGAAGACAATTTCCTACAGACATACCCAAAGGTCAGTTGAGGTTGAGGTTCCTTCTTCCCTGGTGACTCTTGGCTGTGTCAAGTTGATAATAAAAACCACCTAGCACAGTCCCTCTGGTTGTGACTCTTAGATCTCAGGGTTATAATCCATGGAACAAGGTCAAGTGTATGAAATACACTACATAGAAATACAGAGAGTGTTATAACAGTAGCTATCCAAGGGCACGGGCAGTGAAGTGAGGCATAGCCTCCTCTGGAAAGGAAATGAAAATGTCAACATATAAGGGTCTTCTAGACTTCAACCCATGCAGAGAAGGATTTGAAAAACATAACAAATGACGTTTACTGTGGTCTTCTCTTATCTTGCCAATAGTAGTTATGGGTACTGAAGGCTGAAGTCATGTGTGATCCAGTGAACATGCCCTGTGTGTCCTGCTCTGCCCTCAGACATGTCGATAGGTATTTGGGTAAGAAATGAATGAGTGAGCCAATTAACTTCATGTGCATTGCCCAGGAGGCTTTAAAAGGCTGAAGGAAGGATAGACCTGAGAAGCCAAACCATGAAACTATATAAAGAATGTGACAAAGTGTGGCTAGAGACAGATGCTCTGTGGGAAGACTTCAGAAAGCTAGAAGTTGATCAGCTTTGTCTAACATGTGAGAACCCTCTTTGCTAGTGGATTATTGATACAGCCAATTTCATCACTTCAGGGGGCCAAATCTCCTAGTGGGAGGGGCTATGTATTAGTCAGTTGTCCCTAAAGTAGTTAGGTGCAGGGAGTCAAATCCCACAGCTACTGCATGTAGTTCTATTTACTGAGTGTTAACTCTGACTCAAACACAGAAAGATCCTAATTGTATCCTCTCTACAGGATGGAAGATGGGAGAAAAATAAGGTTCAAACTGATGCTGCAACTACCCACGTGGGGAACGTCTGAACCATAGTGCTCCCTGGCATGGCTTCCAGGCTGACTTAAGGTTGTCAACCTAGGACTGAGCCTGTTTCCTTTCAACATCCTCTTTCTTTTCCACACCCCTGTGTCCCTGAGGTGCCAGCAATCCCCGGGGACCTTTTCAGTGTCCTCAAAGAGAAATGATGATGCAATGTATCCAATCTATCGCTCCTATTTAAAGCTATAGAAAAAGAATGGCTGACGCTTTAGAAGCCGGCACAACGGGCTACTCCGAGGGAGGCAAGCCAACACAGGTATCAGAAGGTTAGTCTCTCAAACCCACAGAACACCTCAGTGGAGAGGAACTTTCTTGGGGGATCTCAGGGCTATCGTGGAGTAGTGAGCTTCCTTCTTTTGGAGGCAGAAATCTTGCCTGGGCACACAGGTAACAAAACAACAGCCTTTGGTCATGTTAATATGCCTACATCTTACTTGGAAGACCACAGTCTCAAGAGAACATTCAACAAAGGCAACTGTAATTCTTTAACCCCTGGGCTCCATGCCAATCTCTCGTCCTTGCTCAGTGAGTTCTATCTGCCAGTATAGACACCACCCAAGGGGGACACTGCCATTCTCCATCTCATGGCACAGCCCACTGAAGAACCGTGACATATGACAACATTTTCGGAGAATCAGAATGACAAGGTTTTATTTAACAGAGAGAAAAGGAGGAATGAAGAAGGGAAGGGGGGGGGGGGGTTCGTGTTAATGAATTTATCAGGGCCAGGGCAAAGAAAGGGGGTTTGGTTATGATTTTTTTCTACACCACTAAAATTTGCAGAGGCTAGGTTCTCCATATTTGGTGGAGTTTGTGGGTTCTCCCTGAAGTGTGGAGGAGATTCATTTTTTAATTCCATAACATTTTCTGTAACTGACATGTGATTATAATACCGCCGTTCCCTTTAATGCAGTCTGTAAAAACACATTGATTTTATAGCTCCCCAAACCGATTACATTAATATCTGTGCATAATTAGTTTACACATTACTAAATTACTGACAGATTAAAAGTGAAATAGTGCAGTTCATACTCAGCGGCATAACTGCCAGAAAGGAAATTAATATGGATTCAAATGGTCCTCAGAGACCCACACTGAAATAGCAGAGATCTATAAAGACTGCTTGCATTAGGAAATTTCTATCAGCAACATGTTTGTGGTTGATGCTTTCCCAAGTCGGCTAATATGAGCTGAGCGGTGCAGGAAACAATACGCGAGCAACGCTTTGGCCCTTACACGCTCAAGACTGGGTTTATTAAAAAGCAAGCTCTACGTTGTGGTTATTGATGTCCAGGAAAAGGCAAGCTTTCATGTTGTAAATGAACGCTGCCTTCCCTTGCCTGTAATAACCTGAGCTCCCAGCTGTAGCTCTAGTGTACACTAACCTAGCTTTCTCGCACTGGAGTTCACATTTTATGGCCTCTCCACCCCCCAGTAGAGGGTTTGTTTCCAGGGTGCCGCTTTTATCCTGCATCCTACAGCCACCTGGTTGGTCAGGTGAGGATGGGGTGATTGGAAGGGGAGCATGAATAAGTTGAGGAAGGAAGGATATTACCTCCGTTTTTAGTCCGTCATTGATTCTAGTCTGCATCGTGTGGGCCCATCATGGTTGTGGGAGCATGCGGCAGAGATGACTCATTCAGAGCGTGGAGGAGGCAGGGAACGATGGGAAGGGAGGAGCCGTGGATGAAATGTCCGCCAGGACCCGCCCCCCAGTGACGTACTTCCTACATCGCATCCACACCTCCCAGTGTTCCTAAAACCTTCCTGAAATCATGCCACCAGCCGGGGCCCAAAATCCAACATGTGAGCTTGTAGGGACATTTTTATATTTAAACCACAGCAAGTTGTGTGCCCATCCTCAGAATGTGCCTGTGGAAAAGTGTTACATAGGCTCACACTTTAAAACATCTCCTGTTTAGTTTTTGCTGCTCCTTGGATATCACAGCTCGTCAGCCCACCTACAAGACTTATTTCTCTGCCTGTGTTCGATAAGGAAGGACTTTTGAACTCATTTCCCTACGGGAGATACCAAACAGGATGCAGGTTATAACTCTGGTTCGAAAATGTGGCGGAGCAGCTCCGAAGGACAGGAACCAGCACCTACCGAGTGTTTTCTGTGTCCCAGATCCTCTGTGTGGTATCTTGTGTGGTCTCGCCACCGTAGCACACACAGTACTCTGGTAAACAAGGCATCGCTACCTCCACTTCTTAAGTGATGAACGCTTCTCAGAGCAGCAGAGTAACTTAGCTGCGTTCATACAGCGAGTCAAGAGAAATGGGTTTTTATTTCTTTTCCATTAGCCTCCACATCTCAAGCAAGAAGTGAGAAGGCAGAAACAGGGGTGGGGACACGAAGATTCTGGGAGTGCTTAAAGATTGTTCCCGAGCCAGGAACAAGCATTCCTCTATTTAAGAAACCATCCTCGGGAATCCCCAGAACGTTCTATGCTGCACAGTCGTCTTTGTCAATGCATTAATTACCACTCACCGCATGAAAATGATTCTAAAACTCCGGGATGTAAAAGGAAGTTCTTGATCTCAGTTTCCATGGCACAGGAATCTAGAAGCAACGCTGTATCCTGGGGCTCAAGGTGTTCCAGGAGGCTAAAATCAGGGCATTTGCCCAAGGTGCCCTGTCTCAAAAGACAGCTAGGAGGACACACTACCAAGTCTATTGGTGGCTCTTGGCTTGTCATTTCTCAGTGGCTGCTGGGAAGAGAACAAACAGGAAAAAACTGTGAGGGGTAAAGGCACAAGGCCAGGGTTCTGTGTGTGTCATCTTCTCCCTCCGCTTTGGCTGACATTTGTTCGTAAGATGCATCCTAGGTTTACCTGAGCTCTAGGATATAAATGCCAGCAGACAGAGGCCCCTGGACTCTAGGTTAGTTGTCTACCACACTTTTGAATTCATTTTTCATAGCATGGTTTATTTCCCTCACAAACAAACAACAACTGAATAAAACCATGTCTGTTTTTATTTGGAGGCAAAGATATGCCAACAAGCAGAAAGATATTATAAGAATATCCAGAAAAATATAGAAATGAAAAATGCAGTTTAGCATCCCAGAAAACACCCTACACATATGCTGTCGGTCAACTGAAGGCTCGTAATAATTCTGGGAAGTAAGTAACATTATTATTCCCATTTTGCATGTGGGACTAAACGAGGCACAGCAATGTTAGGGCAACTTTGCCAGAGCACACAACAAGCAAAAAGCAGAGTGGAAACTCAACCCCATGGAATGTTGGTTGAGGTCCTGATGTCTTCTGAGTCGTGAAGCTTTGTCTCATCTCTCATGAACATATTATCTGGTAGGATTCTGGAGAAAGAAAATTGGACCTGATATGAGATAGAAGCAAGGAAACTGGTCTCTGGTTTCAAGGCTACCGTAGAAGCCTGAGTAGAAAGGAAGGTGCCAGGAATTAAGATAATGGCAGAGGGTGGAGAGAAGCGACTATTGCTGACATCCTTGTTAAATGAGAAAAGGGTTTGTTTTTAAGAACCATAGCCATTACGGTCTGGCATGAAGGGAGAAGGTGTAAGAAAGGTCTGGGAATTTGTCTCTGCAGCAAGGGGAGAGAATGAGATGTCACCTTCCATTGCCACCAGAGACGTGTTGGGAAAAACTATAGTGGATCCGCAGAGTTACTTCTCAATGAGAATATGGTCAGAAAAACCGGCTTTGTTGGCATTCTGGATTCACACCTCCTAATGGAATACATCAGAAACACAAATGGCTCCAGGGATGTCCACAGGAAGGGTCTTCAGAAGGGCCCTTTACAGGTCCGGCCCTCTTCCACTCTTGGGGCAGGGTTATAGCTCCTTTCAATACACCAGAGAATTTTCTCCATCTAATGAATGCAAATGAAAAGGCAATGGATGTCACTTCCTAATAGAAGTTTTAAGAGGCAGAGTGGGGTCTCCCACACCACTTCTCCCGCTGCCGTGATCCTGGGAGCATGGTTGAGATGAGGCCTCTAGCTGGGGTTTTGAGTGACTGACTTGAAGGTCCTAAATTGGTTTAGCCAGGCAATATGGAGAACAAATGGGTAACATGAGTAAGGAGGGGGATGTCTAAGGGAAAGAGGGAGAACAAACAACAAATGGAAGAAGAATGAGTATTGGGTTAACCACACAGCTACGGTGCCTGGCAGCTCAGAACTGTGGGGCAGGCTTGTAAACTGGAGATCCCAACAGACACCAAGGTACCCTTGATCTAAAGGCAATCTGGATGCAGAACACTGTCCTTCTCAGGAGATTACAGCCTTTTCCCTTGAAAGAACTCCTGAAGGGATTGAGTCTTCCCGTATTATAGAAATAGTGTTTGAACAAATAACCAAGCATCGCAGCCTGCCAAGTTGACAACCACACACGACAAGGGAGGGAGCCTGCTACCTCACCACTGCCCACCCACCCCTGTGCTGAGATAAGCTGCTACCCTTTCCCTTTCCAAAGGAAATGAAATGTAGGTTTCATAAATATTACAACTGTAAGGGCTTTGCTTTTTTTTTTTTCTTAGCAACACAAGTTTCCATGCATCCCTTTTTATGGAACATTGAAAGGGGCTAGAGAGAGAGAAGCACCTAGACATCTTCGGCTTCTGCTCACAAAATTCACGAATCCAAAAAGAACAATCAACTGTCATCCCACAAAGTATGACAGCAATTCGAGTGGCATCTTCAAAGGGCCACTTGGCCACATACGGGTTAATGGGGACTCAGGCTCTTGAGAGAGCACTAATGAAACAGTCATAGATGATGAAAATGGTCTCACCTGGCTCTGGTTGCCATGGAAACCCATTTTCCTTATTTATGTTTTTTTTTCTCCTCTTCCCTAAATTACTAATAGTAATAATTTGGCCAGTTATTAAAAAAGACAAGGAATGGGCCATGTGAACCCAGGCAAGAAATGAAAAGTGGGGGTGAGAAAAGTGGTGATAAATAGAAAAGTGGACGCATCATTGCAACAGGCTCCATTAGCCAGCAGGGTAGCTCCTTCTCTGAGGTACAAATGTTTGGTGCTTTGGGGTAGCAGGGAAAGATTATAATTCAATATAGAATGCCTTATTTTCTTGAAGAACTAAGACGTCAAAATGAACTCCCTCCAGAAAAGATTAATGTATCAGCTTGAATGTGTGATTCTCACTTCTGCCGTCAATTTGTATATGTATTCTCATTCATTACCACGTTATCCTGACTTCATAGCAAATCCCCAATATTTCATACTGTCTTGCTTTTCCTCCTGCATAATTTGGGGGTAGAAACTTCTAGATTAGTCTTTAGTCCTTGGGGTCATAGACTCCATGGTGAATTTCAGAAAACCATTATCTTCTTACACAGTACACAAGGCACAGTTGTGCACGGTGGCCCATCTCACAAAGATGCTGGACTTCCTGAAATCCATTCAAGGACTTCAGGCAGATAATCATATCATCAAAGAAAGGGATTGGGTGGCTGTTGGAGTCTCCACAGTTGTCTTATTTTCTTATCAGCTATTTTCACCTTGTCTACTGCTTTGTTATCTTACTAAGAACATCAGGGTTGTCGGTGTGCAGTAGTGAGTTCAGGCTCTTAATGTACCAAGACCTCTCATCAGAGGTCATCACCTAACTCTCGGACGACAGGAAAGATTGGAAATGTGTACAGACTGTGGATGGGAGAGCCGGAGGAGACCCGGAGCTGAGGACTCCAATTTCCCAATTCCCTTACAAGACCCTTTTCTTTGAGAAGGTGGAGTGTAGAAACGAGCTATGACTAGCTTGGCTGTGTTGTATCTCTCTCTTAGTATAAATGTAGAGCAGCGTAATGTGTGACAGAAATCGATCAGAAAGGAGTAAGGGAAGCCATGTTTTCCCCCTTTCATCTCATCTCCACCACCATCCAGCAGCTTGCATTTCCCCATTTCACAGAGTGAGAAATGAGATTTCTGCAAAGCAAAGTGGCCCATTCTGAGACCGCTGTTCACAGGCTCACCAATGGCATTAGAGGTGAGGTGTGTGCAGGTATGCAGGTGACTTCCTTACTCTTCATTACATCACAGTCCCTAGAGAAGGTGAGGCATCTGAGGAAGAAAGAGTGCTTTCTCCAAAGGAGGCAAGCTCTCTAGAGCCCTTCTGAAAATGGCTACAGAAAGGAAGGCCCACTCAGTAGCCAGTTAGCATACTAGGAACCCTTCCTGTCTATGTGTGTGGTGGTTGGCAGGAGACTTGGAGTGCAATAAAGGGAAGTTAAAACTGTGTGTTATTTAGCACCAATAGACTGCATTTTCTCCATTATAGGTTTGTGGACGTCATTGTATGTAACTGTCAGATCTTTCTATGGATTGTGGAGAGACTGTATTACTGAACAAAATATGCCTAGCACCAAGCTTGGCTCTGAGGGGTGTGTGTGTGTGTGTGTGTGTGTGTGTGTGTGTGCTCTACTACAGAAAAGGATATCAGATACACAATTAGACAGATTCAGGCATAAAAGACCTCTAAATGAGACACAGTGCACTTAAAAAATGTATAAAGGCTTGGAAGAGAGAAGAAAAAGAGTAAAGAGACAGTAAATGTAATCTAAAAGAGTACAGACAGTCATGGATTGAAAGAGTAAAGATAATAAACTAAATATTAAACTTGTAGAAAAAGTAAAAGAGTAAAAAAAGTAAGCCATGTAAAGATGGAATATACACAGAGAGTATATTCTGGATTATGTATATTATTGTGTTTTCTTTGAATTTTTTTTTTTTACTGCAGAAAGACTTGTAATTCTGGGGACTGCTAAGCTTAACCAACGTATAGGTTTTAAAGGTATCTTGACTTCAAAATTTGAGTCTAAGGATAAGTTGCTTTGGAAAAGAGGTTCTGCTTTTGTTTCCACAGAAGATGAGAACCAATGGATCAATTCCAGACTAATGTGGTTTAATGCATCAAGACCCCCAAAAGGTCACCATGAACACCCTCAAAAAATTACTTTGCCCAACAAAAAGTAGTTTGGAGAGAACTACACCCAAATTTCCCAAATGATTGTTTATACATTTAAAAGGGGATATGCTATAGAGATTTGTATTGGTATGTGATGTGGGAGTGATTTCTTATTAATAAAGAAACTGCCTAGACCCATTTGATAGGCCAACCCTTAGGTAGGCGGAGTAAACAGAACGGAATGCTGGGAGAAAGAAGCTGAGTCAGGGAGTCGCCATGGTTCTCCCACTCCAGACAGACGCAGGTTAAGATCATTCCTGGTAAGCCAACTCGTGGGCTACAGCAGATTATTAGAAATGGGCTAGTCCAGGTGCGAGAGCTAGCCTAGAAGAGGCTAGATAGAAATGGGCCAAGCGGTGTTTAAAAGAATACAATTTCTGTGTAATTATTTTGGGTAAAGCTAGCCGGGTGGGCGGCAGGGTGCCGGGAACGTAGCCCCGCCGCTCCTATTTCAACAGGTATGGATCTTGGTTTATTGATACAAATTCAAGGTCAATTTTGTTATTATATATATATATATATATATATATATATATATATATATATATATATCTGCTCTTAGTTAAGGTATTGTATTTGTACAGCTCATTTAAAAATGTAATATATATTTAAGAAATACAGTTAATAGATAATCATCTATAATAGTCAAGCTTGTAGTCATAATAGTTAGATTTTCTAGATATATAGAGATGTACTTCAGTTAGGTAGGTATTCTTCAAATCTTTCAGGACCTTCAGAATATGGAATTTAAAATGTTTTAAGAACTTAGGATTTTTCATGACAATGAGACACATCTGCTTCTAGCAATACCAATCTTCTACCATTCAAGAGGATGATGGACATCAGAGAGGCTCCTTATGAAGTTTGCTAGCCATTTGGACAAGAAACTGCTCTTGCCTGGACTGCTTGATGTTATGCTATATGAATTAGACATGTAGGGCCCACACAGATTTGACTGCTGAACTTGACTAAATGTGAGACAAACCTTTGGAGTTCCTGCTTCATGAAAGAGTCTGCCAGACATTCTACAGGACACAGAAGAAAGTGACTGACAAACTACTAATATAGGTGGAACTGTCTTTTAAATTTCCTGCTTCTTGGAAAAGTCTGCTGGATACTATGGGCCTGTAGGCTGAAGGTGGATGCCACAATGTTACAAAAGAACTTTGGGTGACCGTCCAGGCAGTGAGATGTCTTTGTCAATTCTAGAGTTTTGGAAGTTGCTTATAATGCACTTCCTGTTTACTTAGGTAATATTATATCCTTCTGGAGTCTTTGATGGAGTTGAAGAACAGATGGTTATAATTATAGTTTTCCTTAGTTATGATAAAAGATAAAGTAGATATAAATGTTGTAATTGTAATTCTTGCTTGATACCTGTTGTGTTACATGTAATTTTACTATGTTAATGTTAAAAACTTCCTTTTTATTTAAACAGAAAAAGAGAGGTGATGTGGGATTCCCCTCTGTATGCTATGAATACCATTGGTGAATATACACACAAAAAACAGAAAATAAGTATATACTACACTATACCACACAGTTATCTCAAACAGAATTTCTGGGGGTAGAGGGTTGAGAAGTTTCTACTTTATGTAATTGTGTGCTCCATGAGGGTTTTTTATTGTTTTGTTTTTTGCAGAGACTCGAACATTTTCATAAAACTTATTTTTTAAATGTTTAAAAGACTTCTGGGTTTTTTATTTTTGTTTTGTTTTGTTTGTTTGTTTGTTTGGCAAATACCATGGTCTATGTAAAAACAAAGCAACCAGGCTAAAGCAAAAACAAAAAAAGAGGAGGGGACAATCTCCATTTCTGTGAATATTCGACATAGGAGAATAATCCCTGGGTTCCCAGTAGAAAAACAGAAAGAGTAGAGGCAGTTGAAGGCCCTGCAACCTATGGTTGGAGGATAGAGATTCCGATTTCCAGAGTAGGGTATATGCTAATGAACACACACACAAGCACATACACAGATAAATACACAGTAATACTTGTTCAGTATGGAAAATTGCAGGTAAAGGAATTAAAAATTAAATGGAAAATGATAGGTGAGCCTGACTTCACTGCAACATGTGTGTATAGAACTCTAGGGAAATCTCACAACAGGATTCTAGGTGGCAGCATAAAATTGAAGTGAGAGGTCTGCTTTGGTTTCTGAAGGGAAGGAAGAAGTGTGTTGTTTATCTCAGTGTGAAGACAGGGCCCCAGAAACTGGAGGTTTGAAGAGATGAGAGATACTAATTGTTCTGGGTTAACACTGCAAGGTTTATGATGGCAACACCTGATGCAACTTTTCTGATGCAGAAGCTGTGTAAAGAACTGTCCAGCCAAAGAATTTTCTTTGCTGGGTAGCACCTCTCCTTTTGCTGAGTTCTACCTTGGTTTACAGAGGATCCTGTGACTCAAGTGAACATAAGTACAGATAGTTCTTGAGGTGATGGAGGAAATGAAATTCTGTGTGGGGAGGTATATAAGGCTCTTTGATTGTAAAGGAAAATATGAAGGGGCTTAAGAATAACGACATCAGCTGGGCATTGGTGGTGCACGCATTTAATCCCAGCACTTGGGAGGAAGAGCCTCTCACTACCAATCTCACAGAGTAAAATATCTCAACCTTCTTACAACATAGTTCTCTTATGAACATTCTATGTATCTCCACTGAAGGGAGAAAGGCAGTTTGAATAAAAGTGAAAAAGAAAGAAGGAAGAGAGACCCAATGAACAAACACTTCACACACACACACATTGTAACACAGAGAGAAAAGTAAAGCACACATACCCTGAAACAAACAAACAACAACAACAAAGCAAAAATCATGATACCATGTGCCCTCCAGAAATTACTAACCCCATGGTAATGACCTCCAGTGAGAACTTCCAGACAAAGAATTTAAAGCAATTATAACTATGCCTATTTTCAAACAACTCCAGGAAGATATGAATTGATCCAAGAAAACAAAAGAGCTGAGTAAAATAAGAAAATCAATCCGCTACACAAAAATAAAATTCAATGAACAAATACAATTGTTGATCCAAACTCAAACTGAAATGATGCTTAGAACAAAAAACTCAATAATCCAACACATAGCCTTGGTGGAAGCCTGACCTGTAGAACAGATCTTATAGAAAACAGACTATCAGGATTGGAAGACAAAGCAGATGAAGCTGAAAGTTCAATTATTGAAAGACAGGCTGATCCAAGGCTTTCTCAGAGGCCCTGAGAATGGACAAAGAAAACACTAGTTCTGAGTCCTTGCCCAGGAGCAGATTTGGAAAGGTTCAGTGTGATTCTGAGTCCCATGCCTCAAAGGAGTAAATTTTTCAGTTCCTGGGAACTTGCCTTAACACCCTCTCACTCCCCAAAGATAATATTTGCTGGTCCCAAAGTTTGTGTGCATGACCTGAGATGCACTTGAAATACCTTGTGCTCCTATGAACATCATTACTTGACTAGTTTCCTACTGACTTCATCCCACAACATGATGGCTCTCTGTTAACTGTCCCATTTTCTTTCTAGAAACTGTATATAAGATGCTGTACTTCTTATAAACTTGCTTGCTTGAAGTTGTGAGCTTGTTTAAGACTTCCTGATCCCCAAATTTCTTATCTTCTTTATTTTCTCATCTTTTTGTATTTGACTCAGGGTCCTGTCACTGAAGAATGATCTGCTATTCCAGGTCAGTCAGTGAGAAATTTTTTTTAAAAAAAAGAATGAAACACTGGAAAATGTTGAGAAATGGTGAAAAGACCCAACTATCAAATTATGGGAGTAGAAGCAGAAGAGAATTCTGAAAGCATAGTGAATATTTTCAATAGAAATCAATTTCCCAAACCTAGAGTACAATAAGTCTACATAACAGTAAATAGATAGGACCAGAAAAAAAATATTCCCCAGCACATATTACAGTTAAAACAGTAAAATAAACAAGCATATTAAAAGCTGCAAAGGGCAAAAATCAAGTTGTTTGTAAAGTCAGACCCATTATAGTAACAACTGATTATTAGATAGAAACTTTTAAGGCTGGGAGCTCTTAGAAAAATGAGTCTAAGGCTGCAAAAGACCACAACTGCCGACCAAGACTATTATACCCTGTAAAACTATCCACTAAAGTATAAGGATAAATATAAACTTTTCACAGTAAAATTAGACTAAAGAAAGTTATGATCACTGTGTTAGGTCTACTTAGGATAATGTAAGGAATACGTTGAGATAAAGAAAATGATAACACATTCAGGTGGCCACAGGGAACAAATAATCCCACAATAGTTAATCAAAAGAGGTCTATGAAAACACCACATACATACACAACCAAAGATAAGCATTGAGATTCACTTTCATAACATTATTAATGGTCAAAATTTCCCCAATAAAAGGATAGATTATCAGACTAGAATTAGAAGACAGGATCCATCTTTTGCTGCCTCTAAGAAATAAATTTTGCTATCACTAATAAATGTCTAGATATCACCTTAGGGTAAAAAGATTGGAAAAGGGTATTCCAAGAAAATAGAACTAACAAAAAAGTAGGCACAGCTAGACTAATATCTGATAAAATAGATTTAAACTCAAAACCAGAGTTTTAAGATAGGTCCTAGGTACTCATTAAAAGAACAATTCACTAAGAGAATATAACAGTTCTAAACATATACACACCAAACATAGCATTCAATTTTATTACTACTAGATAAAATCAAATAACCCTCATATAATGATAGTGGGTAACCCCATTCTTACCAGTAGACAGGTCGTCTGGACAAAAGCTAAACAGAGAAACATTGGAGTTAAATGATATCATAAACCAAATGGGCCTAACAATTATCTACAGAAGATTGTGCCCAAACACCAAAAAGTATACATATTTTTAAGCAGCCTGTAGAACATCCTCCAGAATAGACCACATATTAAAAAACAAAGTAAGTCTCAGTAACTACAGGAAATTAGAAGTAACTTTTTATATTCTATCTGACCAGAGTAGAATAAAACTATTTGTCAAGAGCAATAGGAACTATGCAAAAGAAATATAAGATAATAGATACTAAAATATACACTATTGGATGATAAGTGGTCACTGAAGAAGTAAAAAAGAAAAAAAAATTCCTACAACTGAATAAAAATGAAACCAAACATATCAAAGTGTTGTGGATATTGTGAAGAATACTTCTGCAGAGGAAAATTTATAGAGATAAGTAATTGTTGACTTAAAAATTCAAGACATTTCAAATTAATAACTTAATGATACACATTAGCCTTGGGAATTCGAGAACAAATCAAACCCCAAAACAGAAGACAGGAAGAAACGATGAAAAACAGAACAAAATTAATGAAATAGAAACAAACAAACAAACAAAAATTAATGAAACAAAAAGTAGATTCTTTGAAAAGATAAGCAGGATTGGCAAACTGTTAACCAAACTACTCACAAGAAAAATAGGGAAGACCCAAATTAATAAAATTGTAAACAAAAAGAGAGACATCATAATATGCGCCAATGACATTTAATAAATTAAAAAGTGTGCTTTCCAAACCTCTATTTTAGTAAACTGGAAAATCAAAATAGTAGCAGTGAATTTCTAGATACATATGGTGTGCCAAAATTAAACCAGCAAGAACTGACTCAAATAGTTCCATAATCAACAACAGTATCAAAACAGAAATAAAAAGTTTCCCAACTAAAAATGCCCAGGACCAGATGGATTTGCAGCAGACTTCTGTCACTCTATTAAGCTTCATAGAAGACTTGACATCAATGCTACTCATTCTATTCCATGAAACAGAAAAGAAAGGCTTCCAAATTATTTACTAAGCTAACATTACCCTGAAACCAAAACCAGATAAGGAAAGAAAGAAAGAAAGAAAGGACGGAGGAAGGGAGGAAGTAAAGAAGGAAGGAAGGAAGGAAAAGAGAGAAATTGCAGACTAATTTCAATGGTAAAAATAAATGTAGAAATTCTTAATAAAATACTTTCAAACCAAATCCAAGAACACATCCAACTGATCATTCAATATGATCAAGTTGGCTTCCCCCCAGACTTGCAAAGATGGTTTGACGTTAAACAAATTAATTAATGTTTTCTATTACAAAAATAGATACAAGAGAAAAATCACATGATCATCCAAATAATTGTAGAAATGGCTTTTGATAAAATTCAATAGTCTTCCATGATAAGACTCACAGAGATATTAAGGATAGAGGGATCATATTTTTAACATATCTAAGGTATTGTGTGGCAGTATCTTCCATGATTAAAGCATTCCATTCTGCTGGGAAGCTTCTTAAACAGGAAGGCAAACAACTCCAAATAACTCCAGGAAGTCCCTGAAATTGATGAGATTCACTAGATCCCTTCCTCCAAAAGTAAGCAATCAAGATGGCTGACATTCTCATACAAACCAAGCTGCAAAGAAGACTGAGAGCAGACCAGTTGCCTGAAAGAAACCAGAAAGAAGCCAAGCTGCATGTAAGAGTTTTAGACCAACTGAGGAACATGGAAAGGACACTCTAACAACCTGGCAAGCTGCCTGAAGGCTAGCAATGTGTTCCATGTTTCCAACTTTTATGAGCCACAATAGGCTTTGGTGATGCAGTTGCCTTTGAGTCAGTTCTGTTCCTGTAAGCAACCCCAATAAAACTCATTGGTTCACTAAGCTGAACTTTTGGGATATCTATGCTTAGATTTGTTGTGGGCTCCCTATCTGAGGTGAGCAGACATAGGTGTTTCATCTCTGCAGGAAAAGCTTTGTCACACAACAAAAGGTTATATACAGCAACCCTTTGGTCAACATTATGTTGAATAAAGAAAAATCCAAAGCATTTCCTACTCTCTCCACACCTATTCAATAGAATGCTTGAAGTTTAGCATAGAAGGGGCTAAACCTAGAACCTGGATTAGGCACAAACCAAACACAAACAGCTACTTTACAGAGAGATTTTTATATATATACAAAGCAGGAAAGAAAAGTAAAAGTAGCTGATTTCTGACTCAGGCAAGAAACCGCAGCAAATGACCTTGCAGGTGTCATTTTCAAGAGGAGAAAAAGGGAGGTCCATGTTAGAATGGGCTAGGATGAGGTGGAGAACAAGATATGGAACAAGGGAGAAGGGAAAGGGGATAAGGGAAAGGGACAAGAGATATTTGTCCCAGAGGGATAAAGAACTGCCTGGACAGAGGGAAGATAGACATGGCACATAGGCAAATGGAATTTATAAAAGTAAAGGAGGAAACCCTGTGTTTGGATGAGGAGTTAAATACTGATTTGGCATGTTAATTAGGTGAGATAAAGGGGGATTTTGATTGTTGGACTTTGGTAGTCACCCTTGGGAGAAAGACCTGGCCAAATAAGGGACTAGACCTTGGTAGCTAGCTTTAGGAATGTAATCTAATAGTTTTTAGCAAGGCAGAGGGAATGGGAGAGAAGAGCAAGGCCTGCCAGAGTCACGTGTTTAACTGGGCTAGTGTTCCTTCACATGAAAAAAATATGTGTTCAATTGTGTAAATAGGTGTTGTACTTGTTTCACCTTGCCTGCCTAAGGCACCTGATTGGTCTAATGAAAAGCAGAATGAACAATAGATAAGAAGGAAAAGGATAGGCAGGTCTGGCAGGAAAAGGATAGGCAGGTCTGGCAGGCAAAGAGAATAAATAGGAGAGGAAATCTAGGCTCAGTAGGAGGAATGGGGAGAAGAAGGAAGAGAGAATGAGGGAGAAAGAAAGGGACATGCCCAGGGCAAGAAGCCAGGCAGCCAGTAGCCTGCCCGACATGAGAAGCAGAGAAAGTAAGATATGCATAAGGAAGGGAAAGTAGAAAGCCCTGAGTGATGGAGGAGGGTCCTCTGTCTATGTGTTACTTTCATTGGTTAATAAAGAAACTGCCTTGGCCCTTTGATAGGACAGAAAATTAGGTATGCAGGGTAAATAGAACAGAATGCTGGGAGAAAGAAGGCAGTGAGGAAGTCGCCATGATTCTTCGACCTGAGACGGACATGGGCTAGAGTCTTTCCCAGTAAGCCACCACCTCGTGGTATTACACAGATTATTAGAAATGGGTTAATCAAGATGTAAGAATTAGCCAATTAAGAGGCTGAAACTAATGGGCTAGGCAGTATTTAAAAGAATACAGTTTCCGTGTTATTCTTTCCAGGGCTAAGCTAGCTATTCGGGAGCGGGCAGGACGAAAAGCAGGCCTACTTGCCTCATCACTACACCTGAGACAAAAGGTAGATAAAGAGAAACAGATTAAATTAAAAGAGCTAGCCAGAAAAGAGCTAAGCTAAGGCCAAACATTCAAAACTAATAAGAAGTCTCCATGTAATGACTGGTTGGTGTCACAAAAGGAAAAGTTTGGTACAGTAAAGTGAATAGAAAGTCCACAGAATGAGGGAAAAAGTTTTGTCAGCTGTACAATATGACTGAGGATTCATGTCTAGAATATACACAGAACTTAAAAACTGAATATCAGGAAAAACAAACAACCCAAATCTTAACAAAAATGAAGGTGGTATAAAAAAGCTATATGGAGCCATCTATTCTTCCAGCCAAAGAAAACATTTAATTGGGCGGTCAAAGAATGCATATGACATGAAAGATGGGGGCATACTTGGGGTTAAAAGTTTAAGTGTGGATAGGGAGACTGGAGTCAGAACATGGTAAAAGTGAGTTAACCAAATACAAGGATGCATAAAGAAGTCTTATTGAAGCCTAGTTTGTGAGCAAACACACACACACACACACACACACGTGTACGCATATATGTAGTTTGAACAGCACTGCTTTTAGAAGATATGGATTATTAAATGATATTTTCAGTGCTAGGCATAAGATCCTGCCCTAAGTGCTACTAGTTGGAAGCCCCTGAGGCACCCTAAACAACACAGACTATTGCCATCCTTCTCACTTACCCATCATAACTAGATGGTATGACTCTTTTGCTCAATACACGGTTCATTTTGGATACTAACCAGGTAACTCTTTCTCTTTCCTAGCTTACACAGCACCAAAAGATATTTTGTTGTAGAATATTATTTTAAGGTGTGTTACATCCGTTTGTGATGTGGAACATGTGTTTAATGAGGCAAAGTTGTGTTGCATTTGTTTAATTCTGTGAAACTGCGTTATTTTGCCTGTCTGAGACACCTGATTGGTCTAATAAAGAGCAGAATGGTCAATTGTGAGTCAGGATAAACAGGGCTGGCAGGCTGAAAGAATAAGTAAATAGAAGGAGAAATCTGGGAAGAGAAGATCAAGGAGCAGGAAAAGGAGAGAGGACACCAGCGGCCCAGTCACCTAGCTACACAGCAAGCAAGCCATGGAGTAAGAAGTAAAGAAAGTTATATGGGGTAATAATAAAAGCCCAGAGGCAGAAGGTAGATGGGATAACTTCAGTTAAGGAAAACTGGTAAGAAATAAGCCAAGCTAAGGCTGGGCATTCATAAGAAGAATAGGCCTCCATGTGATTAATATGGGAGGTGGGTGGCAGACCTCTCAAAGAGTAAGAGCCAAAGAGTAAAATAAAACAACCATCTACAATGTTATGCAGATTACGAGGACAGAATGAAAACTTGGGACAATGATTGCTGCAATACTCACCTGCCAGCATATGTCTGCTGGTGTTAATAGTGGCATGATAGTTAGAGGCGTAACCAATCTCTTTTCTAATTAATTATAAAGTCTTGTCCACGGGAAAGATTGCATGCTTGGTACTATAATCCTGGTCAAAAGCCCATGACTGGTGATATCAAAGACTTTAGTGGGGGAACCGACTGTTGTTTTATTAAATGGTCAAACTGTCAACATACCTTATAAATATTTATATTTATACTTATAGATTTATGTTGCTCTCAACTTCTGTCAGAAAGCTTCTTGCATAGGTAGTTGTTAATGTAAAGTTTCATAACTGGTTAAAGTGCTTAGCAAAAGTAACTGTGAATGATCAGTTGTGGATAGGGCGTCTCTGTTGGTATTCTCACCCCATCCAAGACTCAGTGACCATGATGGAAGAAGGGGGAGAAAGAATGTAAGAGCTGGAAGATGGGAAAAAGAGCTGTAAAGTGCCGAGTTCTGCAAGTTTCATGGCTGTTGAGTTTATCACCTCCTAGCAGCTGTAGTGACCTACATTAGATACATACAGTCAAATTCTGGTGTGGATGAGAAGGGGTTCCCACTCCTAGCCGGGGAGCTATTAGCAGTTGATGGTTGCTAAAAAAGCAAGAGTCACTTTCATGTGGAAATATGGCTACTGGTAGGTTGCCCATGCCACACTGGATGGTCACACATCCACGTGCACGCAAACAGCAGCACTGATTGGACTCGAGTGGTGGTATGTTAATTACCATTTAAAAAGAGAATATAAATTGGGGAAATACAGGATTGGGGATAGCAGGAAGAACTGTGAGAAGGTAGTGGTGATGGCTATAATTAAAATACATTGTACAAGTATATGAAATATCCAAGGAATAAATACAACAAATTATTTTAAAAGCTAATGCTTATATTAGGAAAGCATTTAAAGTAGAAAACATGACCTGAGCTTCCCAGAAGTCAAGGATATATACGTTCAAGAAACAACACCTAAGAATCAGAGAAGAGTTGAGAAAAAGCCAAAAGTCACGGGGAATGTATCGAATGGAATGGGAGAAAGTTTTCCAAATCTGGAGAAAGAAAACATCCAAAGAGAGGGAAATCGACCTCCAAGAGACCCATAGAAACACAGGAAGGAGCCCACTCCATGAGAGGAAGAGAGTAACTGAGGGCAGCCTAGACAGATCCAACACATCCAACGCAGCAAACCCCTAATACTAACCAGAGAAAACAAGATGTGCCAACAACCAACCAAGCATGGCATCAATCAACAAATCACAGGTAATAGCCAACTGTCTTTTTATAAGAACTTTATATGCAAATGACCTGAACTCATCAGTAAAAAGACACAGACTGGGTGGCTGGATTAGAAACAAGATCCAGCTATCTGTTGTAGTAGCCAAGGAACTTATTTAGCTGGCAAAGACGTCTAAAACCAAGAGGATAAAAACTTAACCAACAAATGCAAGCAGCAAAGAAGCAACACCATTATTATATCTGATAAAAATCAACTCAAATGAAAACCACTCAGAAGAGAAAAAAAGCCATTGCACAGTAATAAAGAATCCAAACTATAAAGAAGATATAACCGTTGTATTTATATACCAAACATGGGGGCTCTCAATGTCATGAAATAGTCACTAAATGACATTTAAAAAAAAAAAGGTCGCAAAGGATCTGAGCCAACACTTGTGGGAGACATAAACAATCCCCTTTCATATCTAGATGGATCTAATAGTTAAATTGTATTTAGTTCTGTGGTTATTTTCTTAACAAAAACTTCTGAGCCATTGCTAGACTAACAAGCAGGCACAAATATAAACTATTGCACTTAAGAAGCTATATTCATTTGACTTCTCATCATCGTTATGTGAGGATTAATATCTTCCCATAGCTTTGCTATTTGTAAATATCAAAATGTTCAAAATGCTCATTGGGTGATAAGTTATTTGACATTGCATTTTTCTTTTGTGAATTATCCACATTAATCTTTTTCTTATTGAAATACTGAGCATAGTTACATTACTTATTTTGTCCTTTCCTGTTGGTAATTTTTGGTAGGTTTTAATGAGGATATTTTTAATATTCATGTAATAAACCATATTAATTACCTTCATGGTTGCTGTCATGCATATACACATATATACATGCAAACTATATATATATATATATATATTCTGCCAATCCAATAGCATACATATCCACCTTTTTATATTTAAAAGAACTTTCATGTGTGTTAATCTATCTTCTAATGGTATGATTTAGGATAACCCATGCTGTTCCTCCAAGAGAAGAACTAGTTGTGACAAAACTAAAATTGAATAAAATGTTTATTTTTTGCTGATTTTCAATGTCACTTCTTTTAAAAAGCATAGTTCTTATATTTTCCTAAAAAAGATCTTGGGAGTCTGTTGTTTCTTTAGTCCGGTGTCAGCACCACACTGGTTCAGATATTGTTTACTAAAATGTTCGAATTTGTGGCATAAAAACTTATTTCTCCCTTAATTACTTACCCAAACATTCTTGATTATTGCTATGGGTCAATTCTTTGTGATTCTTCTATACAGAGAAAACATTATGAGCGATAGAGATTATTTAAACTCTAATTTGGAGACATTATAGTTATTAGTGTGATGGAGCTATCTTCTGTGGTTGGGAGTAAGGGTCAGTGTTTTTCTCTGAAATTGTATAGCTGGACATTTTGTCCAATTCAGCAAATAAATAATTTTCTGACGAACAACCCTTTGATACATTTTTAATGTCAGAGAACCTGGGCACACAAATGGACTAGTCTTGGATTCCCCTTTAAAATTTTTGTTGTTGTTGCAAATTTCATGTAGCAAATCAGGCAGACAGCAGCAGATAGCCCTGGGAGAGGAATTGGGGAGAAGAGTCTAATTTAGGGAAGAAAATATTAACGAAAATTAGACCTGGAAGAGGTCCTGTTTAACCCATGGCTAGCTGGATAACACTTGGTTCTTCAAATGTGGAAGCCCGGCTCTTTCCTCTCCTCAAAGAGCAAATGTTTGCTATAGAGTGGTCTTTTTCCTCTTGACCTGTAAAGGTGTACATCAATGATTTTGCCATTTGTTTGAAAGCTTACCTATGGCCAGAGACGAAACAGTTCTAAAAGCCACATTAATCCGTTTTCCTTTTGGTTCTATTGCTATTGGGGTGGTACTTAATGGCGAGAAGGTTTTGCAATCATGTGGAAAAGGTCTGCCCCTTTCTTCTGCAAACTATCAGGGGGAGACAACGTGGTGCTTTTACAGTCGTATGGACTGTGCAGAGGATGCGGAGACAGGGTAGGGTGCACTGGTGAGTCCGGGGAAACACCCCAAGGCATGAGCAAAAAATGTATTCCCCATGATACCACTCTATCACACAGCTAAGCTTCGTATAAAAGGTCACTAGGCACCGCTGGGAATAAGACACTGGAGAATGCAATGGGTGGGCTTAAAAGCTGGATTCCACAGCTATTTCAGAGCATGTCAAATCAAGATGCAAAATTCCTCACTAAAGATATTAATTTAGCATGAACCAAATGCTGAAAAGGTCTTAAAAATATAGTTGTCCAAACTGAGAAAACTCAGAAATGATCCTGGCATGGCTTTTGGTGGTGTAGCTGGTGATGACAGCACTCCAGAAGTGGAGCAAGGGAGGATGAAGCAAAATATTAAAAAAAAGGTACCAAAGCTGGGGTGGTGGCTCATGTGCTGTGGGAGGTGGAGGCGGAATGCTTCCCGGAATGTGAGGCCAGCGGGAACAGCCTGGGTGAAACCTTGTACAGAAAGCTAGTGTCTCTATTTTGTCGTAGACTTGCTTATACGTTTCTAAGAAGAGGAGGATGCTTAGCATCTTCCCAGACTCCCCATCCCTCCTATGGGTTTTCTGTTCACTCTTTCTCTGTGAGAGTAGATATCTGAAGGACAGGAGACAGTTCACAAAATGCCAGCATGCGTGTCAAACAGTGTTTTCAGTCCGGTGTACCGCTCAGACGATCTCCTTCTGTGTTCTAAACTTGTGAAATGACTTATGTTGAGTCCACGAAGGAGTTATGATTGACACACTGGGCAAGCATTGAGATGCCTTCCCCCCAGGGACAAACCGGATCCAATACTTCCCTTACTTAGCGCTGGCTGTGTTAACTTATCAGATTTCCTGGACTGGGAGCATACCAAAAAGTAACACTTTTTAAAAGTATGTGTGCGTAGATATTGTATGAACATGTAGGTCTGTTTGAGTGTGTAGGGACTCACATGTTGTACAAGTGTGTGTGTGTGTGTGTGTGTGTGTGTGGCCCAAAAGATGCCGCATGTCTTTTTCTGATGACTGTATGGAAAGCAGATAGCCTGGCATCTCTGCTCAATGTGTTTTTCATGCTATCTGGGCCCTCCAAAGAGAGTCTTCCTCTTCCTTTATTATTCTATATCAGCTCCTTCATAATATATTTCCCAAACTCTCTCCAATTTGTTTATTGAAGCTGTACCTCTCCCTGAACCTGGAGTTTACCAATTCCGGGTCTCTATTACCAATTCCCTGTCTCCGCCTTGTGTGCTGGGATTATAGGCAGTTGCCGTTCCTCCACAGTTTTATGCGGATTCCAGATACCTCACTCCAGGCCTCACATTTGCCCAAGTGATTTATCCGCTGCGCTACCTTCACAATCCCTAGCCGTAATTTCTACATGGATTTGCTATCAGACCTTAGATAACCACATGCGGATAACAGAACCCTCCATAGCTTTTCTCTGGTGTCTGTGGGTATCACTGAATTGGTACAAGGAATAGATATGCAAATGGAAGCCTGTTTGCTGAATTTGGTGTGGATTTCCCGATTTCCAGAAAATCAGCATGCATTTGTTTTACCTGGTGGCTATTAAATACCCTAATTGGGCTGTAGACTCGTTAACAAGTGTGTTGAAGGTGTGCATTATAATTTAAAAGAGTTAATTGAATACTAATCCAATGTGCAGCACAAAAAAATTATTTGAACCATTGCAAGGGAAGCCGGAAATCCCCCCAGCTGCCTTGGTCCTGTTAAATCCCCTTCCCTGTGAAACGGAGAAAATGAATATTCAATATTTTTTTCCATCTGAGTCTCTTGACATTCTATTGATTCACCTTATTTTCCCAACAATTTTCTGACAGGTTTCCCAATGTGGATTCTGCAGGTTCTTTGATATTCATCTTGTGATTGCCTTTGAAAACGAGAGTTCTGGCTAAGTTTGGGCTGGGGCTTAGAACTCCAGAGCCCCAAGACCCCCTGCCTCCAAGAAACCTGCTCAGTGGTAGAATTTGCTCTGTTTTACCGGGAAACTGTTACATCTAGGACAGAGGCAAACACCAAGAGAGGAGGGGAGGAAGAACCGGAAGTACGTGACACTTAGTGATGTTGGGGAACCTGGGTACTCTTCTGGAGGGCAGGGTGCAGAGAGAAGTGGGCAGCCTGTGTCTCTCAGCCAAACTGCAGGGACAGGAAGAACAAAGCCCTAAGAGGTCAAAAACAGGAGTGAGAAGTACGGAGAAGCTGGGCGAGAAGGTACTGCCCAGGCAGGGTAATAAAGGGAGACATCCACCAGGTGAGGCAGAAGTGAGGACAGAACCCATACCGGAAGTGTGCCAGAGGTGACAAGGCTCTCTGTTCTCTCAGGTGCCTTCATTTTCTTTGACCTTGGTGAGTTTCTGAATCCCAGGTCTGGCATATTTCACCAAGGCTCGGCCACTGAGCTACATCCCAGCCCTAATATTGTCTTTTTCTAAAAAACTTGATCTTGGTAAATACCAAAAGTTGAGCAGAAGTCAGGGTGACAAATGAGTCAAGTGTCTAACTGTTGTCTCAGCTAGACAGCCACGCCGTGCCTTCCGTGGGGCTTCTGCGACTGTCCTGTAGTGGGTGTGAGCTCCACCCTCAATTTGCATTTGTGGTTTCTTAGCACGTATGTCCAGGAAATGCTGACATGACATGGTCAGCAGTAGCTCTAACAGGAAGAGATGAGTGAGCCTGGAAAATATCCGATTGGCCTCCAATCAAACCAAATAGGGGCCAGCTCGGCTCAGAAGAGGATGGGCTCGGTGAAGCAGCTGCTTAGCTACTTGTGTGCAATCGACCTCACTGACCTTAAAGTCTAGTTGAGATAGATAGATAAAAGCTGATAGGCAGGCAGACAGACAGATAGATGATAGACAGGCAGACGGGTGGTAGGTGGTCTTTGACACACCTCTCCCCCTTAGCAGGGCCGGATATCTGTGCAGTTCCATCTTGGTGTTTCAGTTGCTGTGTTCGACTTGGGATTCTCACGGTCAGGTTCTCAGTCTTCTTCATCTTCATGTCCCAGGATGAATTCAAGAGCCCTCTCCAAACACATCAAGCTGCTATTCTGACCGTCCCAGCACTGACTTGGGCAAACTGGCAGAGAGCAGACCAGGCACCCCGACTTTCCTCTCCATCAACCTAGCTCCCCCAGAGCCGCTCTAGTCCGTTTCAGCGCAGCACAATGGTACCCACTTGTGTTTGTCTCAAAAAAGAGAAATAATCTAACATTCGGGCAAGTGGAAAGCGTTTCTGATTTGCTTTCCTAGGGTGAAGTTGGGATATTACAATATAAAGGTAAATAATTCGGTGACACATTATGAGAGCCAAAGCTATGTTTTAAGTTGTAATTACTGCATCTAAGAGAGAGATGAAGCAAAAATGCCTCAATCCTGTAAGCCCCTTGCTCACAGATAGATGGTTCCTGAAATGCTGGGAGCCATTGTTTATGGGAGATAACAAGCCCACATGTTTTCCCTTCTCTAAACAAGTTTGTTTGACTCAACTGTACCCTATGTGTTGATCACATGTAGACAGGAAGTGTGTGGGCAGGAAACACGTCAGAATGTATGCTAGACCCTGATTGGACCTGAGGGGAATACAGTGGCCTTGTGAATTTGCCTGTATAAGCCTCTGCAAAATGTGACTCATCACCATTTCCTGAGAACCCTGGAAGGGTCCTGGCCAGTAGTTAGTTAAAGCTTGCTTCAAATTTGACTCAAAATTGTGATAGTGGTCTTATTCTCTTCCCAGTACGATTGACAACATGTAACTCCAGATTTTACAGCTTTTAATTTCCATATCTCTTTTGTGTAGAGTGGGCCCCCATATACAGCTCTGAGAAGATGCCTCCCTCAATCTTGTCCTCTCAGATCACCAAAAGACAGAGGCCATAGCTTGCTATTTGTTCACAATTCTTCCTGTGTCCCAGCTCAGTAGCATGGGACCTGTCATAAATGCTGTTGACATTTATCTATTAGTCACATTAACAAACAAGTATCAGGAAGCTTCAAGCCAAGAGCCAGCTCTACCACTTGTTCCTGCAAATAAAGATTTATTAGAACACCCTTACACGATTCATTTCCATTTGGTCCGTGGCTGTTTCCAGTTGGAGTCAACACTACATGGTCCACAATGCCGAAAACACTTTCCATCTATTTTTAGAAATTGTTCAATGACCCTGGCTCTCGGGCTCTGTGCAGGCTTGTGGGTGACTGCCTTCATTTGTCCGAGAAATCCCCAGTGATATGTTTGTGAGTATCTCCACTTGACAGACAAGAGAACGGGGTGGTGGCACCCGAAGCAGTGTGCAGTGAACCCGGTCCCACAGTCCACAAGGCAGCAAGTCTGGACCTCTCCAGGATGGGAAAATGGTTCCCTCTATCTTTCTTCCCCAGTCACTGGAGTTGAGTGGCTGACTTAGGGCTCAGGTTTGCTCCAGGAAGGCCCTCTAGAAACCTGATGAAAGATGGGGAGCTGGGGATGCTTACCAGAAATCACCAGGGTTGCAGGAACTTGGAGAGTGAGGAGCTTGTCCACAGGGATAGATCTCCTGAGTGGACTCCACCAGACTGATTGGATATGAGCCTTGGCTCTGGCAGACTATTAGCTGTCCCCCAGCTCTGAAAACCCATGAGAAAGATGTTGGACCTTTTCCTGAGATTTTCTGTCAGGCATCAGTCTCTACAGAGAAGCTATTGGCTATCACCTCCTCCCAGGACTGGTGTCCCCCAGTGTGTAGAGACCCCAGTTGGGTGGCAGCGAGTCATCTGAAATCAGAAAAAAAAAATGAGGAAGATAACAGATAACAAATAGTCGTAATATGGGTGAGGTTTTTGGGGGAATTGTTTTTAAAGCAGGACCTCCTTTCCCTTGTCTCAGTGTCTCTCCCCATAGAAAATGTCCTGATTTGAAAAGTTCTGTGGAGCTGGGCAGGGTGGTGCACGCCTTTAATCCCAGCACTTCGGGAGGCAGAGGTAGGCGGATCTCTGTGAATTCGAGGCCAGCCTGGTCTAGAAGAGCTAGTTCCAGGACAGGAATTAAAAGCTACAGAGAAACCCTGTCTCGAAAAATCCAAAAAAAGAAAAAGAAAAAGAAAAGTTCCGTGGAAGGTGACTGTTTTCTCCCTGTCACTGTGCTCGTGGTGGTGGCACTGATCTTTGATTCTGGTATACTCTGGCCCTGAGGGTGGCCACTTAGCCAGATAGTCTGAGGTTATTATTGGAGCTTGGAGCTCAGAATCCAGCCATCAGCATCCATGAACTCGGTGTCTTTATCCTGAAATGCAACGCTGCTGTTGCTTACCTGCAAACTTGATGGAAAGTTCCAGAAATTGCATCTGCAAGATGTTCTGATCGATGAAGAATTTTAATGTGTTCTGTCTATCCAGCAACCATCCTTCTGTCTTTTTTCTCCCCTGTACTTGTGTATGTGTGTGTGTATGTGTATGTGTGTGTATATGTGTTTATGTGTGTGTGTGTGTATGTGTATGTGTGTGTATGTGTGTGTGTGGTATTTGTAGACCATAGAAGAATGATGAGGACTAGAAAAGACATAGACAGAGAGACAGAGACAGAAGTTGTGCACTAGCTGGGGTTTTACTACACATTTGACCAGAGGAGACACCAACAGTCTCCATAAATCCAGCAGGATGTACCTGTTAGTGGCTGAAGTCCCCAACCTTTCACTTAATCTCGGTGCCTCATTATCTCCATCCCTAAAATTGGCCCAATGGTCGAACAGCTGCACTAGATCATAGGGGAGCTATTGAGATATCTGCGGCAAATGAGGCTGGGGATAGCTCAGTGGTAAAATCTTTTCCTGTTATATGCAAGACCCCGCGTTTCATTCCAACACTACTGAAACCTCAACAGAAAATACTCCGAAGTGAATAGCAGTTTCACGTTCTTGTCAGAAGCCATTGAAAGTGTGTATGTTTTGGTAATGAAAGACTTTCCAGTCCTGTCTCCCTTCTTAGTAGCACTTTGATCATCCCAGTTTCTAAGTTTCCTGAAGCCTCAGTTTACTCCTCCATAAAGTGGGACTGAAGTCCTGTCCAGGAAGGGCTGAATGCTAAGAGCATCATGCACAGCAAGGGTCTTCCCAGTGTTAACCGATAGCACTAAGAAAGAGTTTTCTAGTTTTCGAGCCCTAATAGTCGGCTTGGTCAAGTCGTTCATTCGCTTCCAATTAAGAGTTCTTTAATTCTTAGTCACTAAATAGTTAACAGTTGCCCAGTCCTGCCTGCAGTGTTGGTTAAGTCCAAACTTGGCCAATAACCTCTTGAAATGGAATATGAAAAGAGATAAAGTCACTACACAGAGGAAAAGCTCCCAGGATGATGCAAGTGACCGGAAGACACCTCAGAGGGAGACATCTCAGCTGCAGGGTTGCAGAGCCCATTGACCAAGTGCCATAAGCACTCAAGGGCATGGTACCTGCCATGATGGAGTCGGGGATGCAAACAGAAGTCCCTTAATCACCTCCCTCTCCCCTCACTTGCTCTTCTTCCTGAAGAATAAGAAAGCACAGCTCTCGCACACAGCAGCCCTACAGCATACCTGCTCTTCTGTTGGGCAGAACAGGGGCAGCCCTGTATGGGGATCCACGCCTGGACCTTTGAGATGTGGCTCTAAAAGACCCAGCCCTTCCCTGGAACTTCCTGTTGCTATGGCCCATTTTGCCCTTCGAGAGGAGCACCTGAGAGACAAATCTTTAAAACAAAATGAAGCAATGGTCACAGAAAAAGAAAAGTTTGGGGATCTCTCAAAGAGGGGGTGCTACATAACAATCTACTCTGGCAGGGTTGCTTATAGATGAACGGTGGGGACTTACAAATGAGTGTCATTTTGCTTGAGAGTTCTTGGTACCTGGGAGGATTCTATAAGGCCTGGCTCTGTGACTGAATGCCCTGCCCTGTTGGACTGTCCTGAGGGAAGAAGAGGTTATATGGGTGACCAAGACCCAGACTGAATTTAGAGAGATAATTTATGGTCCTGCTGCCTTGACCCGGCTATGTATCGGGGCAAATTACTTTGTCTCTGTCAATTTCGGTTCCCATGTAAAGACTTGTATTAGAGGGCCCTGACGGGGCACTGAGTTTAGAAAATAAACAAAGGAAGAAAGCAGGAAACAAGGAGAGAGGGGATGAAGAAGGAAGGGAGAGAGGAAGAGAGTGACAGAGAAATGGAGGGAAGGTGGGGGAGAAAAGGAAGAAAAGGGGGAAGAGGGTAGAGAGATACCAGGACAAAGGGAGGAAGAGAAGGAAGGCAGAAAGGGAAAGAGGAAGAAGGGGCATTGAAGAGAAATGGCAGTGAGGAAGAGGGAGGGAAGGGAGAGAGGAAGAGAGAAAGACAGCAGCAAGGGAGGCAAGAAGGAGGAGGAGGGAGGGAGGGAGGGAGGGAGGGAGGAAGGGAGAGAGGGAGGGAGGGAGGAAAGAAAAGAGACAAAGAAGGAAAGAAAACAAAAAGGAAGGATATTTTTATGGCAACAAAACACCTTGTTTTTTTTCTGAAACTCAAATTTGCTTGCATGACTTGTTTTCTTGGGCAAACTTAGCTGCTCAAGTCCTTGTACTTCTTTCTGAGAATCCTGCACGGTTGGGGAAAAGATGGGGAGCAACTGAGTGCGAAAGCGGAAATTAGTTATCCCAGCTGCATACCTAACCTTCCACCAAGGTCCAGAGAGCCTCCACCAGGGTGGAAGCAAACAGCCCCTGGAAGTTGGGAATGGAGCCGCGCTGGCCCTTGCTTCTAAGTGCAGCACCCATGCCAACCTGTGCTCCTGGAGTGCTCTGAGGGAGAGTTGGCAAAAAGGAGACCATAGGATGGAGATCCCTGCTCTGAAAATGCTAAGAGCCCGCCACTCCCACACAGGGGCCTTTAAAAAGCTATCGCAGACAAGGCATCACTAGCGGTCACGGGGCTGGGAGGGGGGCGTTTTTAGATAGACTGTCTGCTGGTCCTTGTAGGTCTTTTCCCATTTATCTGTGAAGAGTTCCTGAGTGGGGGGATCCTTGAGAGCATGAGTGTTGAGTGCCCTGGGCCTCAGATTCTACCCTTGGGAAAGCCCGCCCTGCAGGGTCGTGAACTGGCAGGGTAAAGGCATCCCGGTGTCCCCTCCCTCCACTAAAGCCAGCTAGGGAGCAACAGCCTAGACCTCAAGGCGGTCTCCTGGAACTGCTCAACCACTCCAGAGGCACAGAGTAGGATGTGAAGACAGGCCTGCGGGTAAGGCGCTGACAGACAGAAAGAAGGTATTCCTGTTCTTGCATGCAGTGAAATCCCGCTTCTTTAGTGCTGGAAAACTGGGCGAGATCTCTGGGAACGGCTTGCAAACCTATCCATCTTCCCTTGTTCACACGCCCAACAGGTCTTGGGCCACACTTCTCCTGCGCAGTTTTCTTCCCTGCACAGCGTCGCTCGCCTGCTCTTTCTGGTTTTGTGCAGGCAGGGCTGGTCCGCAGCTGGAACCCCAAAGAAGGAAGGTGCTGAGCCCCGACCTGTGACTTAAAGAGGCCGCAGCAAAGCAGAGAGCTTTTGCCGATGCAGCGCCGCCAGCAGATGGCGATGCGCCGCACGTTATGATCCAGATGTATGGAGCTGGCGCTGGGGAGGGGACCACTCAAAGGGTTTGATGTTTTCTTTTTTGGTGTGTGTGTGTGTGTGTGTGTGTGTGTGTGTGTGTGTGTGTGTGTGTGTGTGTGTGTGTGTTTGATTTCTGGGCTGCAGCAATGTTTGTGGAATTAAGTAGTGATTTCTTTTAGTCTGTGCCACTCCTTCTGGTTGTGTATGTTCAGGCCATACATACACGTTAACGTTTGCCATACAGTGATTTTTTTTCTTGTGAAGCCAGGAGTTTCAAACACACATATCCTCACCCTCACAGCGCTGTGTCAGCTAGCACGGGTCTGCACTTTCTGATCAGATCACTCGTGCAACTTCCATATTAGCAGCCAACTTGCTTGGGAAGACAAAGAAGTTCTGAAAAATAAAGTAAGTAAGAAGAACACCTAAGATTTTCTTTCTAAACAAACAAGGGAGTCTTTCTTCTCCTTCTTCTCCTTCTTCTCCTCCTTCTCTTCTTTTCTTTTCTTAAAATTGGGCTAAAATATATAAATAAATAAACCCTGAATTTTGTTAGGAGGAAAATCAAGAGCTTTTCAAGTGAAGAGAGAAAAGCCTTTGGCCGGGCGGTGATGGCACATGCCTTTAATCCCAGCACTACGGAGGCAGAGGCAGGCGGATCTCTGTGAGTTCGAGACCAGCCTGGTCTACAAGAGCTAGTTCCAGGACAGGCTCCAAAACTACAGAGAAACCCTGTCTCGAAAAACCAAAAAAAAAAAAAAAAAAAAAAAAAGCCTTTGGCTGCTTTAAGACAGGGCTGTGTTTTGTGACTGTTGGAAACACATGGTCATAAATGTAAAATTGTGGAGAAAATGTAGGGGCTGTGGGGGAGAACCAGGGTTTAAGGACCAAGTTAAACAGCAACGGAGTAAGTCAGATAGAAGGTGCCAATAGGATGGGTTCAGCATGCCAAGTGGCTCCATTGGTGAGGTTTCATTATGTATTTGATGTTGCCATAAAATTCGTCTTCTCAGTGTAAACAAGGCCAGTCTGAACGCATCTCCACCAAGACATATGTAGCTTTGTTTGGGATAATGGATTTGATGGGAGTAAAAACAGAGGGGATTAAATGGACCCAGAAGGGATAAATACAACTAATTGACATCCCTCTCTATCAGCATCAACATGGCTAGCACTGTAGACTGGGAAGAAATGGCAGAGCAGGGGGCCACTGAAGACCCTAATCTTAACTGGCTGACGACGCTGGAGTGGGTTGAACTCGAAAGACTTTCCCTCTGCTCCCCCTCCCCATGCATTCGGCTTTTATCATCCCCCATTCTGTAGAGATCACACAGCTGTACTGTCTTGTGCAGGGTAACTTCAAACTTCTTTTCTAACAGTGCTGCTTAAACCTTTGAGGCTTGCGGAAGAACCCAACCAACCACTTTTTGTACAAAAGCACAAGATTGAGCTCTTGGTCTAGTTTTCATCAGGGAAGTTGGGTTATTACATCTGTGCACACAGGGATAATATTAATGGTCGCAATCCATATTTACCGGTTTGTTTCTATAAATCATGAACTATCGCTCCAAGCTTAGAGAGCGCACAGACGTACACCTAGCACTAATAACTTTCAAAACGTGTCACCTGACACAGTCACTCCATTTGCGATGACTCAGTATAGTGTTTAGCATTTGATGCCTCTTCACATCTGTTTCTACTTCTTTTAAGCTAAAGTTCAAAGACAGTTTTGCAACCCAGTGTCACTTATTACCACGTATGCTATTCATACCTGAGTATTGTTAGCGTGGAAAATAAAACTTCAGGTCTCTGAGTCATAGCCATGTCTGAGGCTTGCTCAGTATTGCCAACCTGACAACCTCTATCCGGAATCTCCAGAAGCTGATTTGGGGATCAAACTTTAGAGCTGTCTTTCAAACAGAATCATCTCAGATTTAAAATTAGCCAAGGATTACAGTTGGCGAGGAGGCAGGTCTCCCCCCCCAATGTGAGCCACTGTCATCAGAGTGAAGGGGGGGGGAAGCAAGGGGAAACTGTGATTGTTTTGACACACGGGGGAGAAGCCTGGTGTCGCTTCAGTTTTAACTTCATTTCAAATTATCTTCTCACCACCCTGGTATTTCGGCATGGAGATAATCACATCTCATCAGCTTTCTCCAAACCCGGCAGCTACGTCGCCAGAGTTAAGGTGACTCCTTAAATCATATCACTAAACATACTGTTAAAGCTCCATAGAAGACAGATGGAACTCAGAGTGGCCAGGTGCCCGTCCCCCGCCCCCACCACCACCACCGCCACCGATATTTCCATTTTATTTCTTTCCCTAGCTTTTTCATTGTATATAATGTGTGTGATCCCCTCCAACCCTGGTAAGGAAAGCTACAGGTTAAAAATGCATAACATATCTCAGGGGAAGAGGTAATGAAGATGGGGACCTGTTGACTACCTATGGGAGACTGTGCACGTGGACACATGCCCACACGAACCAGAGAATCCTCTTCTTAGGAAAAGAAAAAAAAAAGCATGGTCTTTGGAAAAAGGAAAGGTGACCCTGGCTTTAGACGTAGGCCATCAATTACTCCCGGCATCATTTTGGGAATTCCTTGTCACTGAGCTTGAATGGGGAAGTGGGGATGATTTGTTTTAACACTGTTGCACTGACACATGGAAAATCAAGCCCCCCCCACCCGCTTAATGTTTGAAAAACCCTGTATGTAAATGATGACTGCCTTATCTTGACACCATTTGCCTTAACTTCGCTTCCTCTCACTTCTGTCATTCAATTTGTATGGCTTCCAAATCAGAGTGACTGTTGTCTATTAGTCTCCTTGGTGACAGAGGGCAGGGCACTGTTGTATTGGAGTTAATAAAGCAGAAACACAAGCCTAATTATTGGGGAGATAAGCCATGCTGCCAGGGGTTTTGTCCTCTAGGGCCGGAAGCCTCAGGACCCAGACATTTTGGAGTTGAGTCTGTGCACAGGGTGCACAGTTGGCAGCAGGTGGGGACACTTGTTTTCAGATTAGCGATACTGGTACATTTCAACAATCAGCATCCCCCGAGGATGGGGCGGCACTGCCAGGGAGCAAGCCCATCATCATTAATCAAATGAGATCCATGAAGGGGCATGGGTGCCTCAGAAATGCAAGGGGTGAAACAAGTAGAAAGTCGTGTTTCTGTTACAAGGGTAAGCATGTGTGTTTAAGTACAGCCTGCGTACATATACTTTAAATAGCTCAGTGTAGTGTAGTGTGTGTGTGTGTGTGTGTGTCTGTGTGTGTGTGAGAGAGAGGGAGAAATAGAATCTTGTCAATACTTAACCTGTGGAAAAATTAAAATATACATATATGTGTGCACACATGCACACATACATGATGTAACACACATATATGTTAGAATAAATAATGTAGGGATATATACCGTGTAGTGATTAAAATTATTGATGACTGAAAGCCTGCTTTATTGGTTATTGAGAGCTCCAGTCGTGGTTCTGTAGGCTGATACAAACATATGACTGTATCTTACCTGTGCAAGTTGCTCGTGTCTGAGAAATTTTGCCAGCATAGGTGCTTTCTCATATGCATTCATGGTAACTCCAGTGTTACCCATGGTACTGCATGCCTCCTGGACTCACCCACAACCCCCCACCTTTGAAGCCAACAGACAGAAAAGTCTTCCTGTGCAGCTGAAGTCCCAAACAGGGGGAGGCAGTCTTAAAGAAAGAGAAACCCTTGATGCAATCCCTGCACCTATCACGGCTGCACTGCGAGCTGAAGCAAAGTCGAGGCTGGGTGGGGAGAGTGACTCTATTAGAGCAGCTTTGTCCAACAAATATTAAAATTGCAAAGTAATTTGCCCATTTGACAATGGCTAATGAACTTAAGCACGCAGAGTGAACTTTAATAATTGAGGAAATTGCGCAATTAAACTAAAAGCAGCTGAAAATTACAAATAAAATGAACTCTCCGGCTTAGCAGGAATGTTACAGCTCCCAGCATTGTATGGGTATCAAGAAAGCCTGGAAAGGAAGGTTCGAATGGCCGTACCTTTTATTGTGATGATCGACCATAAAGATATTGACCTCGTTTTTGAAATGACCGGGATCGTAAGAATGCTTCTCCACGATATGTTTCAGAGTGACCATGTGGTTGGAATTAAACAAAAACATCTCATTGGCAGGATATGTTTTAATTCTGACTTTCAGGTTTATGATCCTATCTGTTACTACTTTCAATTTAAGTGGATTACATTCAGCAGAGATCCTTTTACCATCCTGGCATGACTGTCTCAGGCTATTAGCTTGTCTCCCCGTTCAGCCCCTGCAAGCCCGTGAAAACAGAAAACCCTAAGAAGCCTCTTAGGTTCAACCAGGTTAGACTGTAGACACCAGATTAATATTTGATAATGTAGAAGGGCTCTTAATCAGATTTGCTTATTTTGCGACAGAATGTTTCTGCAATTATGATAATTGTGGTGCTAAATTTGTTTGTCTTTGTATCTGGCTTTGAGCATAATCTTCTCTCTTGAAAGCCACTCAATGTGGGGCTTGAGATTCCGACACAAAACCCAATTAATATTAAGATGACAGGCGTGATGAGCTCCCAAAGAGACAACAGCTGAGCAGACTCTAACATTCGTAAGTACAGACACTTGAGTGATCAAGTACATCTGAGGGAGACACACAATTCAATAATCCCTTTTCTCAAGAAAGTCAAGAGCCCTGTGCGCTGCGAGGGAAATCAAAGGAACACATCAGAAAGAAAATGACGGCCCTGCCCCTGTAGTGTCTCTATTAAAATGCAAACGTTATGGATTTTTTTCGGGGTGATGGGAACCTTTTCTGTTTTTATTGATTTCTTTTTATAGCTTGATGATTTCTCTAAGATTACCTTAAAAGCTTAAAGAAAAAAGGGCCATCATCAAAAGGTGTCTTACATGACAAGAGTACAGGTATTTTGGCTAACACGACATGGCGAAGGTGGAGTGTGTCGGGGGGCTCGGCAGTGGGACAAAGTCATGGTCTCCCAGGGCACAGTGGAAAATTTACAGGCACTTCTGACCTACGTGGTCAGCACACCCTGTCAGCCGCTGGGCTGGTGGGCCGAAAGCAGCTGCCTGCTGGCACTGCCTGGGTCTTCCCCAGAGATGGAGTCTTTAAACACCGTGTTAACACAGGCATTTCCACCCTCCTCGTACAAAGCAATTGTCTTTACTCCCTGACCCCCAATTTCCCAGCATCATGGGCAACTCAGGATTTACAGCTCCATTCAGCGTCCGAGGGTGACATCCTAACCCATTGATTTGTAATCAGAAATTGGTTCCCTGTCACTTTAAAAGTGAGGCGCTAAGGGGCAATAAAAGCAAGGCTGTGGAGCTAAAAACGGAGTTATGGGTCAGGCTCTTGGCCATTGCACACCACCTTCTAAATATATTTATTACATTTTTTTTAATTTTTCAAGAACCCTCTGTGGAGCATGTTAAGTGACCAAAGCCACAAACTGAAACAAACAAACAAACAAACAAACAAACAAAAATGTCCTTTGCCAGTGGCCCAGTTCCAGGTATGTCCTACCTTGGAAAAGGTGACAGTGTGTGTCCCCCCACCCCCCCCCCGTCCCCGTCCCCTCGCCAATACACATACTCTCACATCCTGCGTGCCATAGGCAACTATCGGATGTGTCTTTCAAACCTTGGGAGGATCAGTAGGAATGACTCAGGTCATTGCCATTGCATAGCCTACCTTGGGAACCAGTAGAGTTCCTCAACACAGGCCATAACTCTACAGACCATCTCTGAGATCTCTATGGCTCTCCCCACCATCCTCTCCTCTTGCCCTGTTGGTAGCAAGACATGATATCTAGCTCTAGAGTACCCCCCTCCCCAACACACACACACCAAACACTCCAGGAGCAAGCCATGCACTGTCTAGCGAGACCACCTCGGCAGCCGCAGTAAGAACCCCACTCCCAGAGTCACGTGTCCCAAACTGTGAGATCTTTCAAACAAAATGTGTCCCTGTTGCCTTCTGAAGTTCCCGTTAATTAATATTCAAAAGGCTCAAAGAGGAAAAATGGATACCTAAATCATACATATGTATATGCCTTTTAAGGTTTATTATAAAGGCAAAATAACCCCTTACTTGGTTAAAATCCAACTGGAGTCAACATCCAAAGGTGATTGCACTGTAATCGTAGACATATCTGCATTATGTAGGCATGTTACTGCGCCACCGGAGTCTCTCAATAGTAATTATTATGCCAAGCGCCCTGTTGGCACAATTACACTAAAGCTCTAATTAGTAGCAGTAAGATTAGAACCCCTACATGTTAAATCTGTAGACGCAATGCTGAGTGAAGGATTTAAAACAGTTTCAAAACATTGTATTGTCTTTATTACAGTCTTTAGACTTCAGTAAAGAAGGGTTTTCTATAAAACGCACTTAAAATAATCTGGTCCTGTCACTAAAAATAGGAAAGATAAGGTAATTGCAGTCAAACCTAGTGAGTCGGCTTGCTACATAGGTGCATTAAATCGAAAATGACAAAGCTGGCGAGCTGCGGTGGGGGATACCTACTTCCTGCTGGACACATGGTATTTTTCCACGCTCCAACTAGGAGAAAGCTCTGTGGGCATACTTAATCAGGGCTCTGTCTGCTCCGTGCGCCTTTATCATTATTACCTTGGAGCGCCGGTCCCAGGCAGATGAGTTACATCCAAAAAATTCTTCGCCCATCTGACTGCAGCATCAAGAGATTACCTATCTCCCCCGGGACTATACCACTCTTGCTGGGAGCTCCAGACTACTTCCTGTTTCCTTCGACACCCGCTGAGAGAGAAATTTGGAGTCTGGGGCCTGGGATGCAGTCTCCAAGAAAGGAGCAGCTGGAGAGAGCCTGGGACAGAGCACCGAGGGAGGATGGGATAGGTGGTGGTTCTCTAATATCACCTGAGCATCTGAGGAAGGCAAAATTGCCGTGGCAAATCACAGTCCCAGCTCAAGGCAGAGAGGAAAAGGAGTGTGATTGACAAGTGCCAGGTATTTGGGCTGGAGAATTTTTTAATTGGACTTTGCCGTGCAACTCAACAGCCAGGACTTCATAAGATAGTCAAAGGGTGACAAATCTAGAAGCTCTGAGAAAGAAAGAAAATTCTGTTTCCTTTGCTTGGTTTGTAACTTCCCACGACTCTACCACTGTGCAGAAACAAAGGTGCTTTCATTGTCCGCGTACACCAGAAGTTGGAGGTGCCGGGACACTGTGGGTTCTACTTCATGCCCACTGACCCATCTGCCCGCTCCACCCTGTCACCTCCTTGAACAACCTGCTCTTTTTTCCCCATCGAGTTCCTGGTGGAAATGCAGAATTTGGAATGCACACACGCAAGCATGCACGCACACACACACACACACGCACACATACACACGGATTAGGAAGGCTGCAGGACCTGGAAGCAAGCTGAGTCTGCTCCCATCCTTCAGCTGTCCCGCGGACATGAGCGTGGTCTTCACAGTTTGAGTACACTAGACAACAGGACAGCTCTCTGGAGCAATCTGTTTTCAAACGACTCGGAAGTCGAAAAAAAACACTTGAAAACTTTTCCTCGGCCCTTCCACCGAGGCAAATGCATTATTTATTTTGCTTCTGAAATGTTAATCCAAACAGTGTTGGCAATCTTTAGGATGGAACCAGGAGACAGGACTCCCCAAATGTTACTGGAGCGCCACATTAGTGTCACTAAATACAGCTATTCCCCACCACCACCAATTTCCCATAATTACAGCGATCCTTAGTGAGGCCCTATTTGTATACCGTGCATACACAGACTTGAAACGGCATGGCCCAAGGGCTATAAAACTGTCCCTGAGGATGTAGAGTGGGAAGAGGGCAGGAGTCATAGGGTGGCCTCTGAATCTTAATAATTGTGTGTACTCAGACATACTTTATATCTTGAAGTGCTATTTACTGTAAAATTGAAGCTAGGGAGAGCATGCTACTTTCTGGCGCCTATATTTTAAACTGCCTTCTCTTTCACAGCCCCAGACTGGAGAAAGGAAGTGAAAACATCCCCTGGCCTTATGGGTTATCTAATTGCTGTCATAATTCCTTTATTTATATGCGCGTATGTTTTATCTACAAAAGATATCCACAGGAGAGCTGATCTTTTTGCAACTGTTATGGAACTATTAAACGTATATTAGGATGGTCATTTTTATTTAATGGAAACAAATAACAGTTAATCTTATTGGAAGGGTTAAGTGGGTTTACTTGGTGAAGAGCAAATCCCTTCGGATGCTTAAAAAAAAAAAGAATAGTTTCAGTTGCTGACAGATGGCCTTTGTCTGAGAGTAGCTGAGGACAGATAGTTTCTTTTTACACACTTATGAAACTTGTAGATATAGATGCTCGGTAATATGCAGTGGCCAGGACAAAGAGCAAGCTCGGTGGACAGAAAGGATTAGATTTCAGATAAGTGACAGATGGCTGGCTTAGCAGAGTCAGATAAAATAAAAGGGAAACCCCTTTCCATGTAAAAGTTCCATGCCTTAAGACAATGAGAGCACGCAGCGTCCAGCGCTTCGCAAACTGTGTTCAGTTTCTGGATTCCAATTGGTCTTTCAAATACACATTTCACTTTTACCTTTTGCAGGAGACGTGGGATTGTTCCTTCTTGGCCAAGCTTATCAAAGAGAAATAAACCAAATTAACAGTCCGCCTTTCAGCTAGACTGCTATAAAGAGTTCTTCCGTTTTCAGAATACACGGGATATTTGCACGTGAGTCCCAACACCCTCTACTACTCCCCAGTGTGAAAAGGCTTTTATAAGCCCAGAGGTAAGAAATGCACATTTTTGCTTCCTCCATATGTACCATTTAAACTTATAACATCCCCATAACCTTCGTCAAATAACCATGCAACATATTTAGTGTTAATTTGTCACACTGAAATTATTCATCGGTGCCTTGAGTGAGTTCGATAATATTTATGGGCTATGCCATTTCACGTTTTCTGGCCATACAGCTTGCTAGGTTTCATAGATTTACTGTGTCTGGTTTTTTTTATGACTGACATAGCAATAACCAGATTGCAAAGATATTTATGTTGTTTGTGGCTTAGCAAGATAATTAAAGGATATAAATTAATCAAGTGCAATTAATTAGAAACTTTATGCTCGTAGCAGTCCTTCTTTGCATGTATAATTTATATTTATTGATTTCCTGGCTTTCATTAGCCTATGAGATAACAGCAGAACTGCATTAGAGAAGAGAATGCGCAATTAG
Organism: Microtus oregoni; assembly: GCF_018167655.1. Classification (NCBI taxonomy): domain Eukaryota; kingdom Metazoa; phylum Chordata; class Mammalia; order Rodentia; family Cricetidae; genus Microtus; species Microtus oregoni. The sequence goes on from NW_024543063.1 coordinate 61,910,034, forward strand.
CGTGAGAGTGAGCCCTGGCATAATGGATAGATCAGCACATGTTTGGGGCAAATAGAAAGCTTTGTTAACTGTCATAAGCAGTCACAATTGACGAGTGGCATTTCACTACATATCTTTCAGCTGATTAACAGCGTTTTTAAAGAGTCCCCTTAATGGGAAGCTGATAGGTCGGCTAAATTTACATTTTAATCAGAGTATTTATGATAGAGGCAGAGAGTAGAGGACTTTCCCCGAGGGACTGTGGTCAGAAGGAGGCTTGAGAGAGTGTCTGCTCACCTATGCCTTTTCTTGTTTTTGGTCTAAAAGTGTCTAGGGAATGACGGGGAATAAGATCTCCAGGGGTTCTGTGTAAGTGGTCACAACCCAGTTCACTTTCAGGAGAGAGGGCAAGGTGCACACGATGCCAGGACAAGCTGGCGCTCTTCAGGTTTTCTTCCCGGGGTATCTAGTGCCAGCTCCTGTGCAGTGGTAGTGGCTCCCCAGCCTCCTCATCAAGAGCTTCTACAAAGGAGAAAGTGAAATCTTGGTCTGAGGAAGGACAATCCCTTATGGACCTTCCTCCTCTTATTTCCTGAGCTGGGGGCCAGGCTGTTGGATCACCCAACAAGCCACCATCCCACTGGAGAGTGTGCCCATGCGCCACTGACAGCCACCATTTGAACACAGAAGTGGGGCCTCCTCCTGGACTGTAAACCATTAACATTGGGATTCTTCCCAGCAGAAACAGGTCAGAGAGAAAACTTTCTACTTAGTCATCCTTTTCTCTTCCTTCACAATGGGAGACTGGAGTTCCTCCTCAAGGCCCCAGAGAAATCTGGGTTGGAATATCCCTTCACCTTTCTGAGCAGTTATGTGTCCAAGCATCTTCACGAAGGCACATAGACTACTTCCTGCTCAGATCCATGACCCTTTATCACAGAACTTGCAAGGTTGAGTCTTTCTGCGCATTGACAGAATCTCTAAGAAGGGTATCATGGGCAACACACAGCAAAACTACCTCAGGCCTGCACAATTAGTAAAGCCACAAAATGGGATGCGTGGCTGATTGGTGACCTGGCCCTTAATGGGCATCTCTGCGGGAGAGGGCCTATTTCCTCTCATTCCCATATGGAGATGGGACAATGGGGTTGGACAGCTGTGTCATATGTTTAGTGGTAGTTCCCAACATGTTGTTTATCTAAAGAATATCAGGAGGCCCTTGGGAGAGAGAAGCAAAAGTGCATTCTCCCAAGGGGGCTTATTCCTGATTCAGAGACTGAGTGAGACGATCTTCCACTCTGTTGAGAAAGGGGTCTGGGCTTTCCCAAATCAGAACAAAGGGCCATCCTGAGTCTTGCTATTCCTTCTTCCTCTGGTTTTGAGACTTAGGTTAAGCCTGAGGACTCAGGACAACCCCCACCCCATTTCCTAGTGGAATTCCGTGCTACAGACCAAATACTGACAGAATCATCCAAGTATCTTCTTGCCCCGGGGCAGTTGAGTTACGAACACCAAAGTGGGGCAACAAATAAGAAAAAACTTTCCATTTGTCTCAGTGGGAAGAAGCCCTTATTACACCCGAAAAAGAAGACTTGAGCAAATATGAGATTAATAGAAATGAAGGAGGGGGTACGGTTTCTGCTTATGTGTTGATAAGCCCCTTTTCCCTCTTTCATACTAATTATTATTATCATTATTAGTATTATTTTACCCCTCAATTGCCTTCGGATGTTATCCAAGAGGAAGAGCTCCGTCGTCTGGGGAATGCTCTGCGGTATTGTTTATTTCATGTAATAAAATGTATGTAATGATCATGATTAATGTTTGTTTATTGTTGTATCTTTGTGTTTTCTTTCCAGTCTCAGTGTGATACTGGTTTAATTAAACTTGGGAGAGGGGTGGGTGTGGGCTGGGGTGACAGTCTCTAGAAGTTTGCACAATAATGGAGAACACATTTGGTGGCTTTCACATGTCGGGGAAGATGAAGATGTTCCCATAAATGACTGATTCTGCCTGTCCTCTCAAAAGAAAGTCCATTCCTTACCCTTTATTGTATAATTTACAGATAAATTTGTTGTGCCTCAGACCAAATGCTTTTATGTACAGAAATTGCAATGACAGTAGAAATTATGGTAATTGAAGAGGGCTCTATTTTAGGTTTCCCCAAGATCACAACATGAAAGGATCATCAGTGTCTCTTCCATGGCCATAATCATGCCCTAGATTCCAAATTATTTTTTATTAGTTTGTGATGTAGTTTAACTGTTTGTTCAGAGCATACCGGGGCTGAGAAGAAACAGGGACGCCTCCCTGCCATGGGCATCTCTCCTCAGGGACAGGCGCGGTGGGGGCCATTGTTTCTGCACTTCCCATGCCCCCAGAAGTCTTTGCCAAGAATCTTCTGCTGTGTTTTCTTAATCTCTTTGGCAAAAGCAAATGTGGATATTCAGTGGGAGCCATATTCATAGAACTTAGAAAGATATCAGTCTGTTTTTCAAATACTTACGCTGCATTCTGTTTTGAATTCTCCTAACTCGACCGTTTCTCCCACTTTACAGCTTATTAAACACTTTAAAGTATTATTATTATTCTCTTTAATCTTTCAAGAAAGCAGGTCACAACTTTTAGTACATCAAACTGTGACATACATACATGCATATGTCATAGAACACACGTACATACATACTCGCTTACACAGTTTTATTTTTCAATATGCTTTTTCTCCTTTGGTAACATGTGCATAGTCTTCATGCTGGTATGGAAAGTTTTGTTTTCATTGGAGATATTCATGATGACTCCAAATTTCCTTCATTATAAAAACGTTAATTAATATTCTTGTGGGTAAATATGTACGTGCATATACATATATATGCACACATGTTATTTGTTCAGATGTGGATTATACAAGAAGACAGAGGCAAAGAGAGAATTACTCTTAAGCTTTTCATAAAATAGGGTCCTTTTATCAAAATTTATAAAATTTAATTTTGGGGGTCAGCCTACCAGCTAGGCCTCTAGACTCCTGCCAATTTGGGGCTCTGTAGAATATGTACAGGGTGCAGTCTCCACAGCCCTGGCTCCAAAGGATGTCATTCTTTTCTCTTCTTTTCTTCCCCCCAACTTTAAACTAACAAAAAGATATTTATTATTTGTGTTCCCTGCAGTGAGCAATGGCCAGCAATGCCCTGCTGAAGCTTGGTTTCCCATTGAATGGATTTTTCATATTATTTACAGATGCTGATATTAATTAACTTCTCATGTTCTTATGAATTTCTAGCGCTTACATAAACTCCTTGTTGATTGAATATGATTCACTTTGTTCTTAAGAGATTAAAGTTTGCTCTGTTCTACAGGGCCCCACACATGATTTTTCTGGTCCCATTTGACACAGTCAGATGAGAATGGGGACTCTATGAAGAAGAAAGGCATCGAGGTGGGGAAGTGATTTGTCGGAGTGCATTCTGCTTGTACTGGGGATGGGAAACACCACGGTTCAGAATGAGATCTGTTCGTTTAGCCACCTTAAACTAGTTCTCTGTGGATAAGACCATGGCTGCAGTCTATAAATGGGCACCAAAAAAGGTGCATGAATATTACGGATTTTCTGTTCCACTCACCGAGCTACAACTCCCACCCCATCACCTGCAGCGCCCCTTGTCACTCAGTGGCCCTTCACAATGCCTCTCCAGTCACACTCTTGTTCAGCCTTCCCAGACGCTCCCTACTTAGACTGTTCCTAGTCTCCCGTCAGATGCCGGTGGTCGGCGCCTGCAGGGTAGCATCTATCAAAGTCTACTTTGTGAGACAGGTATTTATGTCGTGGCTCCCTCCTGCCCTAGAGAAGATTTTCACATGTTAAGGGTCTGCAGTAAATTAATTGCATTAATCACGCATCTTCTCTTGTTTCCTTGTCCTGACGATGTCCTCCTCACATCAAGAGGGAAAGTCGATTTGTCTACCTGAAATCTGCAATGGTCTTGTCTCTTGCTTGGGGAAATAGGATGGAGCAGAAGGGGCCTTGCTACAGAGAAGTCTTACTTGCTTCTGCTCTCGTTGCAATCTTGGTAGCGTAGCACTGATGCCGAGTGAATAAGCCAAGGCTGGAATGTAGAAGGATGATGGCAGGCCACACAGAGGCGAGAACTGTAAGGAACACAGCCTGGGCATGTCAGTCCTCAATTGATCTACTAGGTGACTGAAGTCCCCACAGTCACCTTGGAACTGGAAGCAAGGAGTCTGTAGTTCATTCTCACTTTGGGAGATACGCATTTGGGAGTAGTTCATTCTCACTTTGGGAGATACAAGCCATTGTCACATTTAAGAGCTATCTCAGCTTGAAATGCGTTGAGTCACCAGCTTGGCCTGAAAAAAGAACTTCCCAAACAGCCAAGATCTTTATGAACTAAGTGAACATTTTGTCTTGCATAAGCAACATTAGGTAGTTCACTATGTTGCAGTAGATGAGTGGTAAGAAGCCATTCTAACATGGATTGAGCATGGTCAACTGTTGGCATGGTGACTACGACCAAAAGGATGACAGATAATTGCTGGGAAGATGTAGGGAAAAGAGAAGACCACACACCATTGGTAGGGATGTCAGTTAGTGCAGACACTATGAAAAGCAGTGGGAGGGGCTGGAGAGATGGCTCAGAGGTTAAGAGCATTGCCTGTTCTTCCAAAGGTCCTGAGTTCAATTCCCAGCAACCACATGGTGGCTCACAACCATCTGTAATGGGGTCTGGTGCCCTCTTCTGGCCTGCAGGCATACACACAGAATATTGTATACATAATAAATAAATAAATATTTAAAAAAAAAAAGCAGTGGGAGATCTCGTCTTCAAAAACATGAAAGACAGTCACATGACCCAGAAATCCCAGCAGTGGATATGCGAAAGAAGTAGTGGGATCAGTAGTTTGAAGAGATCTCTGCATTCCTATGTTTATGACAGTATTAACTCAAGTGATAGCTATCAACAATGATATATTAGCCTGTGTCCATCAACACATGAGTGGGTAAAAAGAAAAAAAGTGTGAGTGTATGTGTGTGTGTGTGTAAAATATATTAGAGAATAGTCTATCCAAGAAAAACAAGAAAATCTTGTCATTTTCTTTTGTTTTTGCTTGTTTGTTTTATTTTATTTTATTTTATTTTTGAGACAGGGTTTCTTTGTGAAACAGTCTTGGAACTCGCTTTATAGACCAAGCTGGTCTCGAACTCACAGAGATTTGCCTGCTTCTGCCTCTCAAGTGCTGGGATTAAAGGCATGCACCACCACTGCCCAGCAAGTCTTGTCATTCTTAACAAGAATAAACATGAAAAATGTTACGCTGTGTGAGAGCCCCCAGATAAAGAAAGACAAGCCTTGCATGGTAAAATTCATATGTGCATTCTTTTTTAGTTCAGGGTTTTACTTAGCACAGTCTTGGTCTTGAGCTTGCTATGTAGCCAAGTTTGATCTTGAATTCCTGATCTTCCTGCTTCCAGGGCTTATGTTCTAGGATTGCAGGATTGAGCTACCATGCCTGACCCTTATGTGGAATGAAAATCAGCTGGGCTTGCACGAGTACAGGATGGTTGCAGATTAAGGATGGAGAGACGGTGAGTAAGTTAATGAGATAAGTACTTTTTAATTGCCCAGAACAAGTCTGTGTAGAGAAGCAGAAGGGAGATGCGTGGTTACCTGAGCTCAGTGAGGAAGAAGACAGGAGGATGAGGACAGAAACTGGAGAAAAGAGAAATGGCAAATGAGCACTAGTGTTTCTGAAGGTCCTTTTGTATACCATAAAAGTGACCCGAAATCAACGTGACGTTGGTTACTTAACTCTGTGAACACACTATAACCCTCCGAATTGTGTTCTTCAACTGGGTGAGTTGTAGATTGTGTGATTTATGTCCAAATAAAGTGGTATTTTTAAAAAGTACGCTGTAGCCAGGCATAGTGGCCCACAGCTTTAATCCTAGCACTTGGCAGGCAGAAGCAAGGAAGTTCTGTGAGTTGGAGGCCAGCCTGGTCTACACAGCAAGTTCCAAGACAGCCACAGCCATACAGTGAGAACCTATCTTGAAATTAGCAAAACACAAAACCAATCAAACAAGCAAACAAAAATCCAACAAAAATAAAGAGCATCGGTTACATGGTTTAAAATCTGTATGTTTTTTCCTCTTTATTCTCTATAGAGATGCTTCCCCTTTAGGGATAGGCTAATGGATAAGTTTCCTTTTCCCACTTAGGGAATTGTATAAGGAACACTTGACTATTGATCACCAATGCACCAGAGGTTTTTATTAATCATGCTTAGATCTCAGAGACTCATGTGTGTATCTAAAATGTGATGGAATGGGTTAAACTCTTAGGGAAGGTTCTTACAATTTTTTTGGGAAAAGGGTCTTTCCTCAGTCTACCGACTTTGCCGTGGAGGGTATTATTTCTGTGTCAGATTGCTTAGGGAACACAGATGGCGACATCTTCCTGCAGTAATTTAATGTTATTAAGTCCTGGCTCATTAGGAAAATAAATATTCAATTATAAGTGAGTGAAAGGCTTTTTGTAGCCACATCATCACCTGATGTTTATTTCTTACTGGTTTTTGTTTGTTTGTTGAGTTGACTAAATGGCTCACTGAGCACAGGGGCTTAGACATCCATAATCTTAGCAAGAGTCAACAAGTCCCCTTTGACACCTTCTTAATTATGTTCATCCCAGAATGAAGTCTTAAACATAGGAAATAAAGCCCCTGTGATTATCTTTTCTTCTAAAACTGTATTAAGATATCTTGGGAAATCACAGAGTTTGGTTTTTGGCCTTATGGGGTAGAACGTTCTAGAAAGGATTAGGTGTGTTTTTAAAAGGTTGCTACTGGCAACAGGTCTGGGAAAGGCAGACCAATCAGAAGGGATGGTTAGCCTTCTTTTGCTAAGCCTGTGTGAGTAAAATGTAACCAACATACATAACCCAGAATGTATAAACTTTGTGTGACGTTCCTAAATATCTGTGGATGTCCTCCTGACATGCTTGACCAAAGTCCTGGAGGTCAAAGATTTAGGAGTCATCTGTCATACTTTTGATATTATTTTAAAATCTTTATTTGATGGAGGAAGGTCATTGGCTAATAAAGGAACTGCCCTGGCCCATTTTATTGGTTAGAAGATAGGTGGGAGGAGAAAACAGAACAGAACGCTGGGAGGAAGAGGAAGTGAGGTCAGACGCGACAGCTCTCCTCTCAGGAGCACACGCCTGAGAGAGACGCCATGCTCCCGGCTCCTGGGCAGACACACGCCATGAAGCAAGCCGCCAGGTTAGACATGCTGAACCTTTCCCGGTAAGACCGGTGCTCACAGATTATTAGAGATGGGTTGATCGGGATGTGAGAATTAGCCTGTAAGTGCTAGAGCTAAAGGGCCAAGCAGTGCTTAAAAGAATACAGTGTCTGTGTAATTATTTTGGGGCATAAGCTAGCCGAGCAGGCGGCCGGGGTGCTGGGAACGCAGCCCCGCTGCCCCTATTACCACATTTATTCATTGTAACTAAACTTTAATATGAGTCTGGTATCTTTTTAAGCATATGCTTTTTGTTGTTGTTTGGTTTGGCTTTTGGTGTTTGTTTGTTTGTTTGTTCAAGACAGGGTTTCTCTGTATAGCCCTGACTGTCCTGGGATTCACTCTGTAGACTAACTTGGCCTTAAATTCAGAGATTTCCCCTGCCTCTACCTCCCAAGTGAAGCATATGGGTTTAGATCAGAAGGTTACACTAGCTTTACTTATGAGGTTTTTATTTTATTTTTAATGTATGCTTTGTCTGTGTTCCATAATTACTAAATATATTTACCTAATATATTTACTCAGCACATTATTACTGTGTGGCACACTTACTTTGTTTCATTCTATTATATCTCTCTATCCTCCCTCTAACCATCACGTGCTGAGGCCCTGAGAACAGGAAACCATGGACTGAAGTCTCTGCAACCATGAACACATAGAAACCTTCCTTCTGTCATAGCAGTGCAACCTGCCTACAGTCAGTCTTAAGTCAGATGGAACCTTACTGATTTCTTTGAAAATAGGCTGGATGTCTTTAAGTACAATGCTTTGCAATTCCTTCCTGTCTTCTTCTTTGACACAGGATGTTCTTGTCAAATGTTTTTACTTTTGGAAATTATGAGTGGCAAGTTGGCCACAGTTGTTTAAAGCCCGTCTTGTCTGAAAACTTTTTTTTTTACAGTCTGGTTTCTGTAGTCAATGCAATTAGTTTCAGACTAGATAGAGTTCGTGTTCTCACTTAAAAAAGGGCGGGGGGGGGGGGTTGCAAAATGAAAGAACCATCTTTGGAAATGAGAATGTCAAGTACTTCAAACTATTAAAACTCCAAAGACTAGACACTCTGGCAAAGGCATCTGATGCCACTGCTTACACAACTTCTAGAACTTTCCAATGGAGCAAATAGTGAGTTCCCAAAATTTGATATTGTTTCATATCCATTCTGACTTTAAATTCCCGTTTCTTGTACCGGAAGCAGACTCAGTTGCTCTCGAAAGAGTTCATTCTGTGCCCTTCCTCAGTTCCCCACTGTGCTCTCTAGATATTGGCCCTACACAGTGGTCCACCTTCCTAAGAAAAAGCTGGATCAGTCTACTTTGATGGCCTTTCTGACTGCCACAACCTCCACTGGCTGGGCAGAAATCCTTAATGATATTCCCTCAGTCACAGAATGATCATTTAAAATTCAAACTTTTCACTGAACATCTGTTTGGAGAGGTGTCAGCCCACAGATCCTTCTCTCTGTGTGCCTTGACTTCTGGGCATGCGGCTTCCAGTCATAAGAGCTACACTCCAGGCCCTGGAAACAACAACCTCAATGTTTTCATCTTGTGTCTCTTCTGAGTGTTGAAGAGGGCTCTGCTCTAAGACTTTTAGTTGTAATGGAGAACTGGATGCTCTCTTTTCTCTGTCTGACTGTCTGTCTCTCTCTGAATGTGTGTGTGTGTGTGTGTGTGTGTGTGTGTGTGTGTGTGTGTGTTATACGTACCTGTTGTTTGTTCGTGTCTGTGCACATATATGCCAAGGTCAGAGGCTGTGATGTTGGGTGTCTAGGGATCCACTTCTCCCTGCCCCTCAACCTCCACTACTGGGGTTACAGATGTGGCCTCTGTGCCCAGTTTTCAAACCTGTGGTAGGGTCTCTAACCTCAGGTCTGAGCAGCAGTCACTTTAACCGAGCTGTCTCCTCAGGTCCTGGTACCACTTTATAGTGCGGAACCGGCTGTCTTCATGAGCTTGCTAACTCAAGATCCATGGGACAAGAATGGAGCAGGGAGTGGATGAAGCCGATGTTATTAAAGTGACTGCTTTAGAATATGCTGCTGTTACTGGAAGGCCTCATGCTTGAGATATATAAGGTAGCTAGTTCTCTCTCTCTTGACAACATATCTATGGCCTAAAAATACTTAGCAAACTCTGCTTTTGAAAGAGAACAGAAGATTTAAAATAATATCTTATTCTCACTGATTCTTTTCTTAAATTAAAAGCATTTATTATATGTTTTTACTTTTGCATGGATTCAATAAAAATTTATCATTATTTTGCCTTGCTGTAAATGAGAAAAATAGTTGTGTGATCAAGACCTTGATTTAAAAGTCATTATTTTAGAATAATGTTATTTAATCAAGAATGGTACCAAACAAAGCAGCTCATGCTTATAATCCCAGAACTCAGGAGTCTGAGGCAGATAAATTGCCATAAATTTAAGAGTATTCTGAATTACAGATTGAGACCCTGTCTCAAACACAAAGAACCAAGCAATCAAACAACAACAAAAGACAAGCAAAGAGAATACTCTGTCTAAGAAAGTAAGGGTGGTTTCATAAAGCTAAGAAAACCCTTCCAGGTACCTGAGGCCAGCACTGGGCATGGTGTGTGTGGTTCCAGTCTTCAGGACAGCTCTTTCTCATTTGCTAAGCTGTAGCACATTTTGGAGAGAGAAATTTAGCATTCACAAGTACCGCAGGTGAAATCTGGTGGGGAGCATTTCTTGGGCTTGGCTTCCTAGCCTCAGGATATCAAATAATAGCGGCTTATAAAAGTCCAATCTAATATTTCATATGGAAACTTCCAGAAAAGCAAACTTAAGAAGGCCTACGTGGGAAATTAATGGTCTTCCTGCCCTTATGTAAATAATCAGGCCAGAGTTAATGAGACCGGTCTGATGTTGTGATCACGACTCACCTTGCTTTGAGGAGAGAGTGCAAGGAAATTTGAAATAAACTGAAGAACTCATGAAGGGTCTTCATATGCAAGCTGCGGGGAGTGGTCCAGGTTTTCCCATTCTACCATCATTGCTGTGCCCTGTGGGGACTAGAGACCCAATGCAATGCACCAACCCTATCTGCTAGTTGATTACTCAGGGCCTCAGGTTCCCCGGGAGCACTTTCAGAGAACAGGGTCCCCAGGGAGGAGGCTTGGCGCCATTGGCAAGTGCATTTCCACATTTCCCAGCTGAGATGGGAGCTGTTCTTTGACTTCTCCTTTGAACCGGTTGTGACATCTGCATTGTTCCCTCATTTTGTTTAATGACTTAAATAAAAATTTTGACATGTGTTCACTGTATAGCTGTGTGAGAGTCAGGGTTTTATCTTCGTTCTCTCTCTCTCCCTCTTTTTTGGAAAATTGCCTTTTAACAACAGTGAGCTATAATCACGTCGCCTGATGGCTGTGGAGTGGGTGAGCATTTCTCCCAGCAGGGTTATGCAGATGCAAATTTCTTCCCTCTTGGTCTCTGCTCGGGACCATTTTCTCTTCTGCGGCTAACAGCAAGTGCTACTCCCTGAGCCTTTTTTGTCCCGGGTTTCCTAGCAGGGCTCAAAACGTTTCCACAGCAAGTGTGTGCATTGACAGTCAGAGTGTGACCTTGACTATGTCCGGCACTACCGCACAGGGTGGAGAGAGTCACCGAGCCAGGCAAGGCAATCCAGGAGATCCAAAGCCAGAATTCTGGTGGGACAGGGAAATCACCTGCTGAGTTTAAGCAAAGAATAGTCTAATGGGCCCTGAGCGTTGCCTATCCTAAAGAGAGACCTCTCAGAGGAAAATGGAGATGAAACAGCAAGAAAATAAAATAAAGACAGGAGACCAGGTATCCCAAAGTGTATTAATTGCAACCAACTATTGTTGTTTTGCCCTGTGTAAAAGAGAGTGTCTACCTTAATCACACCCCTAAACCTAGTCCCTTACTCTTAAGTCTTCCTTAGAATCACGGGGGTAGCTTTCCAAATTGATAGCACAGCAAGAAGACCCCTGGAACATCAGTTTCATTCTTACCCTTTCAGTAAACACAGCAATAAGTCCACATTGTTTTGAGATAGATTTATTTTGTTTTTAATTGTGTGTGTGTGTGTGTGTGTGTGTGTGAGTGCAGTACCCTTATGGTCCAGAAAAGGGAGCCACATTCTCCCATAGCTGGAGTTACAGGTAGTTATAAGACCTTGATTTTTGTTCTGGGGACAGGACTCTGATCCTTAGGAAAAGCAATATATGTTAATAATTGCCAAGCCATCTCTCTGACCCAGAAACCATGAATTTTTAAAAGTAAAATTGTAGACGGGACTCTTATCTTTGGCCCTCCCTAACTTGTATAATATGTAGGATGCAGTTAGAGGGAGCTTTAAACATTAACTCAGCAAGATCTTTCCAGCCTGTATTACTCTCATAGTCTTTGTTGCCCCACCAAAGTCCCAGCCACAAAAGCCTCGTGTCAAACTCTATGACTCTATCACTGCCACTGCAGCTTTAGGCAGACAGAAGGCGCACAGACGTGATAACTGGCCAGCTCCTGCCAAGGTAGACGCAACTCCTACGGACATGATGAACAGGAGTAGCTCTCACAAAGCTAGATTCTAAATCAGTTATGAATAAGACATCTTTGCAGGTCTTCCTTAATTACACTTTGGAAACTGTAACCAGACAGGGACCAAAGGAGAGAAAGTGAAAGACAGACTTGGTCCTGTGGATTACACATGAATATATATGACCGGGAAACATAGATGCTGAGCATTGAGAGAAGATTCGGTGCCGTGCTGAAAGATGATCAACAAGGAAAGCAAAGCTGGGCAGTGTTCTTCATAATTTTGTATGAGTTACATAATATATAGCAGTTTTGAAATGATTTTTTTCATAATGCAGATATTAAGGAATAGTTGGCTAGCTGAAGGATAACTATTTATAGTTTATTAAATTTGAACAAAATGTTTTGAGAATCTATGCTTAGGGATTATATAACCCCTTCCCTGCCCTGTCTCTCTCTCTCTCCACCCTATGCGAGTGTGTGTGTGTGTGTGTGTGTGTGTGTGTGTGTGTTGGGTACAACATGATGCAGAAACACCATTGTCAGCTCACTATGTCAGGGTTTTGCCTGTATGCTGTATTTCAAGGAGTCCTTTTCAACCTGTAGTATGTCAGATTCCAGATGATACTGAATTCAGAAAAGAAGTCTTTTGGGTTTCTTAAAAAGTATAAGCTGGGTCCAGGTGGTGGTAGCACATACCTTTAATCACAGCACTCGGAATGCAGAGGCAGGCAGATCTCTGTGAGTTCAAAGCCAGCCTGGTCTGTAAGAGCAAGTTCCAGGACAGCCAGGACTGTTGCACAGAGAAACAAACAAAACAAAACAAAACCAAAAATAGTATAACCTGGAACTGACAATTACATGCAAAGGGAAGAGACAGCAAAACTTAATAGAAATATTCTTCATTTTTCACAGTCAGAATATTTTAGGAAACATTGCAGGTGTGTGAATATATAAACATATATGTGGATATTTGTGTGTGTGTGTGTGTGTGTGTGTGTGTGTGTGTGTGCATTCTCACCTCTCTTTGTAAACCTTAATCTTATCCTGCAATGCAGCATAGCTAAGATCAGTCACTTGATTTCTCTGACTATGTGAAGACCACATTAACTAAGGAACGTAGAATCCAGTGCTTTCGTCTCTGCAAATCCTTCTGCTCTGACTACATATTTTACATTTGACAGCTCTCACGTCTGTGCCCTCAACAAGATTATCAAGTCTTTGATGGTGGAAACACAGTGGACCACTTTCACAGCTCTGGAGCTGGTCAAAGTCCGATAATAAACATCTCTAGACATTTACTTCTATCAAAATCTTCACTGGAGAAGCATCCTCTTGCAGTAGACAGCAATTGACACAGTGACCCACACCCGGTCAACACGCAGAGAGTAAGAGATGGAGGAGAGCCTAGCCCTAAAGGGACATCTGTATCACACTCCTCCTCCCTAGACTGAGGGTTCATCACAGAAGAGGGGGCTAAAATTTTATAATAACCGTGGAGGTGGGGTGACGGATAACTACAAAGAAAGTGTGTTTTGGAACAGGGAAGTTGCACATAGGAACTCAAAGTGTTTGAGGCAGCACGCAGAAGACCTATGCAAACTCATGCTAGACAAATCCCTGCATGGAGAGGGCAAAGGGGAAAGGAAGTTTCACTCCTAGCTGGGAAGCTATTAGCAACTGGTGGCTCATGGAGAGAGGGTCAGTTTTCTGTATCCACCAGGAATCCATGGCCACTGATTTAAAGAGGTCTGTTCACTTTAAGAACATACCTGCCCTACTTAGGGTACAGGGACAACAGGGGAGGTGTGAACCTGCCTGTCTCTCCCTTCTCCACCGTGTCATGCAGTCTTTCACCTGAGACTTAGCAGACAACCCCCCCCCCCCCCCCCAATGACGGGAACTCAAGCTCTGACATTTCTCCAGAGAACCCACAGCTGAATTCTCACCTGATATTCCAGTACTTCACAGAACTTCGCCTATATCAGAATCCACTGGGGAACTTTCTGGAATGTACGGTGGTCCACAGGCCATATTTCCAGGTTGACTCATGTTAGTACCCTTGAGCTATAACGCCATCTTCTTCTTTTTTTTAAGGTTTATTTAACTTTATTTCATGTGCATTGGTGTGAAGGTGTCAGATCCCCTGCAACTGGATCTTCAGACAGTTGTGAGCTGCCATGTGGGTGCTGGGAATTGAACCCGGGTCCTCTGGAAGAGCAGTCAGTGCTCTTAACCACTGAACTATCTCTCCAGCCCAAGGCCGTCTTCTATAACTACTGCTCTGGGTCCTGAAAAGGGCTACATATAGTCTTTTCTCAAAATGCTCCAGGCTGGAAGTGCTTTTGCTTTTTCAGATTTTTTTAATATTTGCGTGTAGCTAATGAGATACCTTAGGGATGAGACTCAAATCTCTATGTGAATTTCATTCATGTTTGCTATACATGTACACACAACTTACGCACACAGTCTGCGGGGCAACTTTATATAATATCTTGCCTCTGCCTTGGTTTGACCGCAGCTGATTTGGTGAGATCACATGTGTGATTCCTAACTGTATTACACGTCAGCATTCAACAGGCTTTGGAGTTTGAAGTATTGTATGTTTGGGATCATCGGGTGAGATCAACTGTAAAGACCAAAGAAATGTGGGAAAATAGGATCTAAAGAAAAAAAGTGTTACTTTAGGTAATTGATGGTGACACTAAACCACTGTTCCTTTGTATTTGACAATGCAGAGTCACCATGGAACTCCGACCTGCTCGCATCTGCTTATTAACCAACTCAGTACTCAGAAGATCTTTCACACTCACAGACCCCACCCTTAAACATGCAAATTATTATTGTATTATATGTGTATGGTTTGCTTGTTTGTTTGTTTTACCTGCATGTATGTCTGTAAACCACAAACAGGCCTGGTGCTGATGGCAGCCAGAAGAAGGTGTTAGATGCCTTGGAGTTGGCGTTTTAGATGGTTGTGGGCCTGCTGAAGGTGCTGGGACAAGAACTAGGGTCTTCTGCAAGGGTGGCAAATGCTCTTAACAGCTGAGCTCCAGCCCAAGTAGCTCCAATTTTTTAGTGGAGTACTTGGCCAAATTTTGAGAGAAAATAATGGGTATAATGGAAAAGGTCTGTATGGTTTCTCTATAGTTGGGATCTATAGCCCAATGCTGAGTAAATGAGGTTCAAGTGTTGAAGTCCCAGTAGATATCTGACTTCAAAGAAAAAAAATTAATGAAATCTGTCTGCCAGCGTAAGAATGATCATAAGGTGGCCGCAGGATTTCTGTCTGCAGGGCTGTCTTGAAACTCTGTGAAGTGAAATATTACTGTTTGTCTAACTTATGGGTAAAAATCTTTTAAATAAATAAATGTTTCCTCGGAGCTCAGCTTACAACACAAGTGTATTTGATGCTGGGGCTGCCAGGGACTGGGACTCACTGAATACATAATGCTGCCCTCCTGTTTGATATGATATTGTGGGAAAATGTGCAACCTCCCTTCAGAAGAAAAACTGAAATGTTTTGGAAGGAGTAGAGAGATTTTTGTGCCAAAGTATGTAGCCATCTCCTGTGGCAGTATTTTAGGTGCTGGATAGTTTTTCAGCTAGATATGTATCAGGTTTAATTATAATGTTAAGTAGCTCTCCTATTTTGACTAGACACACTTACAATAAACAAACCTGATTCATATATGCAATTTCATCCTGAGTGGTGTTTCATAATCCGAGATAAGAATTATTATTTGTTTTGAATTATCATAACGTGCAACTATTCTAAACATTTCTCAGGCCAGCTTCTTTCTTAGCATACTGTTGGGGTATTGTTACACAGTGATCCCCCACCACCATCTTGGAAAGCTCAGAGGCTCAGAGGCTCAAGGTTACAATTACACTGCAGTCTTTGAAGGTTCTATGTACCTGGGTTAAATGCGGCTTTCTGCTACCATTGGCCCCACTTAGCCAAGTTGTTCTGCCTCAATTGGCTTCAGCCCCTTGTTGAACCACAGTATCCCTGTGTGCTGCCTGTAACATGTCAATAGGATGTAGCTCAGACTAACTTTAGGATGCTGTGACCTAGGCAGTCTTGCTTAGTGCCTAGTTAAGATACCGCTGTCAATTTGAGAATCTTAATAAGGAACCATAAAAACTAATCTTCCACAGTGAAGTATGATATAGAATCTTGGACTCTTAGCACTCCATACACACCATCCCAAACTTACCCTGGCTGTGCAGTGACCCCCAAGAGTTACCCACCTTATGTTACCAGCAATCTAAAAAACATGCATGATAATAGAATCCCATGTTGTAAAAGTGGCCTTCCAAAGACCCTAGGAAATCTGCCTTCTTTCCTCTCTCCTGCCGTCTTGGTGATGACACCTCTCATAGACATGTGGTCACCCTCCTTATCCCTGATGTTTCAAAGGCCTTAATTGGAAGTGTCTAATCCAAGTTGGGTGCAATCACTGCCAAGACCTATAATATCACCAAAGTCCTCACTGTCATGAAGTATGGCATTCCCACCTGCACTTGCGTGGTAGATGGGACCATATGTGTGAGGGTGAGGGAGCTAGATGGTGTGCCCAGTAAGCATTCTCACAGGCCATGAAATCTCATGCAAACCACAAGCCACACCCCTACCCACCCAGTCTACCGGAGCAGCAGTGCACAGCCGTATTAGTGTTGAGTCAAAGCATTTTGCAAGATGGCAGTTCTTGTATTTCTCCAGCCCTCAAGTCCCTCTGAGAAGTCACAAGCCCTGAGAATGTGCCCCAGGAAAGTTTTCCTTTTGCCTTATTAAGCCTGATTGGGGTGCCTTTCACTTGCAAATTCATACACTTTTGCGCTCCTAGCTTTTCTGCTGTTACCTTGGTCTTGGTCTTGGGGTCTGAAAGGCACCTCCAGGACAATAGAAATCTCTCAGCACTACCTGCTCTTCCTGCTCCTTTTTGTCCCCTGCATCTCATACCTGACTCACAGTAAGGGCTTCGTGGTTACTGTTTAAATCAAGTCACCCACGAATTTCTTCCGTCTTGGTCATAGACGTCTGAGGCTGCACTTGCTGGGGAGCCATTATCTAATCTTTCTGGGAGGGTTAGCACTGTCTCTAGTAAACCTCTCCATGTTTACCCAGAACGGTGTAAGAGATACTTCGCCTCCGAGTGTGAAGGCCATTCTGCACCTGGCATAAAGAAGAGAGTTTCAGGAGGGAAAGAACTGGGGAAGGAGTCTAGTGGATGCCTTCTTGGTGGAATTCCCTCCGAGCGAGCCTCCCACTCTCCCACTCCCTCCAATCTCCAGCGATCATTTCTCAAAACACCGAGTAGAGGGGCTCGGAGCTGAAGCCTCTTTGGCACGGATTTAATTGCAGGCTGACAAGGAAGGTGGCTTTTTACAAAGGTGCCACCAGACACCACAGAGCCAGGCGCGGATCCACAGCAGGGAAGGATTCTTCTGTTGATGTAAAATCCCATCACAATATTTGAGAAGTTTGGCTTTAACGTAGTCTTCGGGCAACGAGATATGAGAACATGTTCTGTGCAAACACTAGCTTGACTATAGACAGGTGAGGTTGCTATTGCCTCTGGGTGTGGGTACCATTATACTAGTGCCATGGATGCTGTTCCCATAAGCAACGGGTGGATCTGGAGATGGGGAAGAGGGGTCGCTTGATAGCCATTAAAATTCTCTTTCTCAGCAACTTGTCAAAAGACTGTACATTGAAATGTTCTCATATTTGGGGGTATCATTACTTATGTCAATGGAGCAGGAAAAAAAGGAAGCCCACAATCAAGGAAAAATGAAAAAGCTGTGAAGTCATGATCACCACGCTTGGCTGTGAAACAGAATTGACTAAAACACTTGCAAAAACCTCGATGCAAAGGACAGCAGACCATTTATCTCCATCTCTGTGAGGGGGACTGGCCACTGATATTTTCTCGAACCTCTCAGGTGAAGTCCAACATGCTACTCAGACTGAGGAACCACCGTGATCAACAGGGTTTGGGTGGGAGAGTCTTCAAGTCACTCTCGGGTGGGCGAACCCTCAGGTGTTACATGGAGGCCTCACAGGAGCTGTCCCAGAGGCAATGACTCTGTAGTTTACGGTGGCAGTGACTGTTCTGTGACCTAGTGACCACAGAAACTGTGACCCAAACAAAGGAATGTGAAACCGGGAGAATAGCTGCAAAATGAATCCTTGTAAATCATGGGGATCTGGAAGGGGGCAAGTGATTTAGATGTCCTGAAGCATCCATTCGAATGTGTTCACCCCCCCTCCTGGCTCTGACCTAAAAGAAAGAGAAAAAAGGAACCAAACCAAAGGTGTGGAGTGGGGAACTGTGTGCCTCAAATCTAAATGCAGCTTCACTTCCTGCCCCAAAGTTTGCTTTTAGGATAAAGGAAAGAAAAAGAAAGGGTACTGGGGGGTGGGGGTGGGAAGAAAGGATTACTGGGCACTCACCATTTGCTTTTTGTGAGTGCTTCCTGGACAGGATCAAGGCAAATGTGTGAAGACCGTAATGAGAGAAGGAATCTCTGTTCAAAAGCACTGTGCGCTTCCTGATGTCTGGCGATAGCGGTTGGAGAGAAGTCTCTACTTTCCAAACAGCAAGTGCAGCAAGATAAGAAGAAAAGGGGACTTGGTCCTGCTCGATCTGCAACTTAGTTTGGAAGTGTAGCTGGGGTTCTTAGCAAGTGTACACTCCTGCCTGCAGTTTTTCCCAACCGGAGAATGGGTGAGGTCTCTGTGTGTGAGAAGTTGGGAAGCCATGCAGGGTTGGGATAGAAACTGCCGATCTTCTTGTATCCTACTGTTCCTCTATCATGGAATTAAATCTGTCTTAACTCCTGTGCTTCCAATTCTTCTGCCTTCCTTCTAGAATTTTTTCATCTTTCTGTTTTGATATCTGCAAAGCAGAAAGAAAAAACGTGATCATGACGTGGGCATCCAGTTCAAGATATTACAAATCAAAACGAGCATCTTAAGAAAGCGGAGGGCAAGCAACCAACTGTGTTTGGTGTTTGACTTCCCTTTAAGAGGCCAGGCATTCCTCCAGGCTCCACTCCGCTGGAGTTTTCAAGGGCCCTGGCGTTTCTAAGTATCACACGCCATACCTCATGCTTCTTTGGGAGGAGGAAATGTGAAATTGTTGTATTCTCAAGGATCCAGAGAACCACGGGGGCCATTGGGTCCATCTCAAGGCTCTATGGGATTGTTTCCTGGATCTAGAAAATCCAAGTGCCTATCAGTTTTAAAGTCCATCTTCTGATGTATATCCCATAATCTACCATCGTGCCCTGCAAACACAGTCTTACCTAAAAATTCCTTCAACTTCTATAATTTGGTAGAGAGGGAAAAATGAAATTTGTGTTTTTTAATTCTAACACTAGGTAAATCTTTTTTTTAAAATCCACTTACAACGTGGTAATAAATCTACATCCCCAAACTGAATTATTTGCACAAACCCTGGAATTCTAAACCTCTGGGTGGCTGGAATCTGGGACAATTACACCTAAGGGCCAGACCTGCAGTAATGCCCCAAATTACTTTCTGGAAGGGGTGGCCAGGGGGCTCCCATGATTTTAAAGGCCAAACTTCAAACCAAATGTTTCTCTCTTTATTGATCTGCTTTCATCTCCCTTCATTGCATTTCCTGTTTGGCTTTTTCTGCTTCTCCCCCGCCCCCCACCCGGGTGGTGAATGCTCTCAAATTGGTGATTGAAGGTCTTGGAGGTGCTGTTTACAAAGGCTATTAATGCCCCTGTCCTCATTTCCTGTTTTACCGCCAACAAGCCTGACACAAAGCCCTCCTTGGTAGACACTAAAGTGCTGGCGAGGCCCCACTGAGCTTCTCAGTTTGCAGAGAGCATGGGGCTGCAACCTAAGGCGCCTTCCTTCCTTCCACACCCAAGAAGGCTCGCCTCTGTAGATGCTTGGAGAAATATTTTCGGAGAACAATGTGATTCTGCGGGAAGGAATTCCTGTGGGATGGTGGATTATTGGCAGGACTTACATAGCCCTGGTATCTTGTACCAGTCTGGCGTGGATATGCCTATGTGGATTTCTTTTTAGGGCCACATCCTGCGACCTAAAAATTTTGAGGTTCCCTCAGTCATAGATATGAAAACAGCTTGGAATCCACTGTGTGCTGTTACATGGACTGCATATAACTCTTTTAGGATGTCAGGGCGGCACCTCTGAAATAATCAGGTGGTTGAGTTTTTCAACCCTTGAAGCTTAGGGTAACATCCAGGCAAGCAGGTACTAGACTCAGCTACATCTTGGCTAGAACTCAACTCAGTCACCTGTGAGAAATGAAAGTTTTTGTGATGCTTCGTGACAATAGAGCATGTATGTTTTCATCAGTAAAGTACCTAGCTCTTTAGGTTGTCACCAGCACTGAGCTGATAGAAGTCAATGCTAAGGCCTCTGTACTCAGTAAATTCTAATCATGTCCTAAAATGACAACTGTCCAGTTAGGGTGGATAGTTAGAGTGTTATATACCCCAGCAGCACACTTTCGGGGGTGTCTTCAGATTCTGTGCAAAGAAAAGTTCAAGCAGTTATTGCAGGGAACACAATCTCCTGTGTACTCCATTAGTACTCCACGCACCTCCATTGTTCAAGTCTTACCAAGGGTTGTGGAAAGCGGGGCACAGCTAAATCAACTCTGCAACGTGGCTGATGGATCTTGCTGCATCTGAATCTTCAAGTCCCCTTCCCCATGGGACAGACCAGCTTCACCAGATGTCCAGTGAAGGCCATGTCACAGTGTAGAAGAACCTCAATTCTGCCCGAATGGCTAAGATTTGAAGGGAAAGACACACACCTGCTATGTATGCTGTTATCAAGAATAACTAATGTCTTAGAGTGAGGTAGATTAAGTTATCATCCTCATCGCCTTCGTCTTTCCTGTTGTCAAAGCTTCAGCTGAGAATCACTGCCGAAGATCACCCTTAAGTTCTGTCCTGTATCTAACTATCTATATCCATTTCTAGATCTCTTTGAAGCCACTTTCAACATGTGTTTAAAATTTCAAAATAGTTACATTGAAATTTTAGCGAGGGGGAAAAATCATCAAGTAAAATACCAAGTTAGAAGAAATAATAAAATATCCATCATTAGTTTTTAAAGAGAGAGATGCATTTAATATTTGGGTGTCTTACATGTCTGGCTAGCCCCTTGTTCTCTCTCTCTCTCTCTCTCTCTCTCTCTCTCTCTCTCTCTCTTTCTGGCTTTAGTTGACACCGTCATGCATGGTTTTGAGCCAAAGGATTTCCACATGAGGTAATCGGCCATGATGTCATTCCCTCGGCACCATCTCCTCAGTCACATGCACCAGCGTTTACCCAAAGCTACTCAAACAGTAGCTGTCAATCTTCATCTTTCTCCATTTGCCTATCCATCCACAGATACTTCTGCTTGTTCAGATTTGTGTGTGTGTGTCTGTGTGTGTGTATTTGTTTGGCTTTTGCCAAAGTAAATGGTGGCGGTTAATCGCCACACCAGTGTTTACTGTGAGATGGTTCTAGGTTGTGCAGTTGGTATGGAAATATCATTCCTTGGGTGTATAATTTTTCAGCCTTACCAAATCATACATTCAAGTTCTTTTCCAGAACAAATAAACTACTGAGTCTTCCCTCGGAGGTGTGTAGTGTGTATAATGCCCACGGGCTGGTTTTAGATATAAACAAGCCCTTAAAAACTTTGCCAGTCTGTTGGGTACAAAAATAACATCTTGCTGGACCTTGAACTGATCTTTCTTTTTCTTAAAAAAAATCTCTAGTAATCAGCATTTTTCCCTATTTGTTTATTAGCAATATATGATTCTTGTTTTTGAAGAGTCTAGACAATACGTCTACTTTTTCCCCCTGTGAGATGTTTGTCTTTTCATCATTGGTAACAGTTGCTTATACATTTAGTACACTTCCTCTTTGTCTATCTACTATCTGCCCATCCCTTCCCCCACCCTCCACCACCACAGACATATTATTTCTTTTGTTGGGATGTTTTTATTCTCTTTCTAGAGTTTTTTGAGGAACAGGAGAGTTACTGATCTTTTCTCGCAGGCCTTGTCCCTTTAGTTTAAAATCTTGTTTAAACGCTTTATTTTTTTTTTAACCAAAGCTTCAAGAACTCTTTATGCAAAAATTTCACACCACTTCCCCCTTTGCATTCAAGTGTGCATCTGCCTGAGATTGGCATTTCTAGAAGGAGGCTAGAAGGAGCTGATTTTTTTTTTTTTGTTTACTTTTGCAGAGAGATAACTTCACAGGTCAGGGCCCATTGCTGTGGCTTCCAAGTGGGTGTGTGTCCATCTCTGGCATTTGCTCTTGGTTCAATGGTTCACTTGCATTCTGGTGTACTACTGGAGTGTCTTAGTTTCTGGAACTCTCTGCAAAATCAACCTCTCTTCATCCTTCTCTGGGGATTTTTGCATACCTTGGGAATCATTTTGTTCCTTAAAACTGATAAAAAAAAACAACTTGCTAAGAAACATTCTAGAAACAGAGTTCTTTGAGGAACACATTCTAACTGTGGGCTCTTTGTAAGGACTGCAAGACCTTGGTTTTACAACCCTATGGGCAGGAGAGCCAGGGCACACATGTCATCTGCCTGCTTAGCTGTCTAATGAATGGCTAGACCGGCGTGGCAAAGCCAGGTCATTTTATAGTCCTTGAACAATGGCTACCCAGATCCTTTCCCTCTCCAGCTGTTTTCTATCATTTGATGAGAGTCCTCACAGAACAGGCTGCGGGGTGTGTCTGTGTCATGTTCCTGTGCATTCCCCTGGTGTCCAGTGCTGTGAATCTTTCCATGTACTTACTAACAAATTATGCATTTTTTTGGAGAAATGTCTCTTCGTTTCTTTTGTCCATTTTATAATTGGTTTATTCTATTTTAAATTGTTGGCTTGCTTTCTTTATATCTCAATTCATGGTTTGTCAGATATAGGTTCTAGCAAATTCTGTAGGTGGCCTTTCACTTCCTTGGAGACTATTTATTATGATTTTTATTGATGTGTCTGTGGATGTGTGCCTTCATGAATTTATGTACATTCCATGAGTGCAGACCTTCGGAAATCAGAGGACATCAGATACCATGGAGTTGGAATTACAAGCCACTGTGAGCCACTGGCCATTGTGAGTCACCTCACTGGGATCCTAAGACTCAAACTTGGGTCCTCTGCAAAAGCAGCAGCGGTTCTGAACTGCTGAGCCAACTCTCCTGCCCAACTTTTCGCTTTCTCTTTACTGCATCCATTTATGGGGTGCAACCTGATGTTTTATATATGTAAACATTATGGAACAATTAAGTCACATTAATCAGCATATCAGTCTACTCAGATACTTATCACTTTGGGAGTGAGAACACTTAAAATGTCCTCTTTCCGATTTTTGACTTTGTCATTTTATTAACTACGGTCGCTGCAGCACACAGGAGATCTCTGTCTAACTAAATTCTGTGATTTCACCAAATTGTGTGCAACCCCCCCCCCACACACACACACATCCCCTGATAATCTCTCTCTTCTCTGTATCTATGAGTCCCCTATCTTTAGGGTAAGCATGTCAGGGAGTCCACGCAGCAGCTTCCTTTTGTGCCTGGCCCATTCCCGCTGAATATAATAACCAGGACCATCCACGTCACTGTGAATGACAGGTTTTACTTTGCTTCAAGGCTGAGAGTTTTGTACTCTCTGGGTCCTGTTTTTGAAGCTATTGTTTCAGTGTGTGTGTATGTGGGGTAGGTAATGTATTCTGCCATACTTCTGAAAGCAGAAAGCCTTTTGACTGCTATTGTTCTTTCTATGCCGTAAGCTTTTTCAAAAGTACTCATTGTACAACAACATAAAATATTTTTAATGTGTGCAAATAAATTGTTTTCTTATACCTCATAGATGCATGTTCATGTAGTCTCATTTGTCCAATGAGACAAGAAAAAAAATTAAATCATCAGACATGTTGGACAATATGTCTGTTTTTATTTTCGGGAGTTGTGCAAACTATGTTTGTTATCACTGTTAGTGCCTTAATCCTAAGGGAAGGCCAAAAAGTCTTGATTAGAAACGAAGTTGAACTAGGCTGTTAGAGTTTCAAATGAGTGAAATGAGGAAGGGGAGGGCCAGCAAGATGGGCTCAGCAGGCAAAGGAGCCTGCTGCCTTGTCTGGCTACCTGATTTCCGTCCCTAGGATCAAGATTCATCACTGTCACAGTTCAGCTTGTTTGTCCAAAATAAAGTGACATGTTGTACCTTCAGACATGAACTAACTGGGCAGTCCCTGGGGTCAGCTCTGTTAGTCCTGCCGTAGTGATGAACAGTCCCCCTAAAAGAGGTTAGAGCATTCCTCAAACCTCTGACACTAAAATATCTTCAATCCACAATATAAAACATTTATATATTATCAGACACCATAGTTAGAAGGAGGAAGAAAGACTGGCAGGAATTGCAAAGGCAAACACTGGCTAAACGTTGGAGAGGGGAAGATGGTACCAGCTGTTGAATGGATTATTGCTAAGCAAGAAAGGAAGGGAACTTGTCCTTGGATGACATGGTTGGCTCATTTGAGGAGGATGTTCTTTGGAACACCAAGAGACCAAAAAAGCATTTAATTGTGGAAATGCTAAAAGCAAGAGATAAGTGTGCACCAGTGACCATCCTATCCCAACCGCATTTGGACCGAGCCTGTAATAAATTGTCGGTGAGGACCTTCAGTTTCACCTAAGCTAACATGGAGTGTCTGGTTTCTACCAAGAAAATCACGGTGCCGTTGGGACTTTATTTTCTACCTTGTGTATAAGTAAACTGCAGGATCAATTGGGAGGTGGAATCAAGCTGCTATTTATTACCTTCAAATGTGACACCCCATCTTAAGTGCCCTTTTCCCTTATGGCTTCACTGGAGAATAGTGTGATGTCCAAACAACAGAGAAAACAGCTTTACAGCCCCTGGTGTGTGTGTGTTTGTGTGTGTGTGTGTGTGTGTTCTTTAACTTCAGCCCCAGATGGATTTACACAATATACAACTTCCAGAACCTAAAGAAGTAACTTAGTGGCCGTATAAAAGAGGGAACATTTTGGTATTAAATCTTAGCAGAAGGCATTCATGGCTAGACTTTTTTTTTTTTTTTTTTTTTTTTCATTAAAGAAAGAAAAAGCATGCAGGACTCCCATTGACCCACCTATCATGGCTTAACATTCCAAGGAAAATAAATAAAAATCCCATGTCTGGGGAGAAACATTTGGCTTCGTGGGGTTCTGTCATCTTGCTGTGCTTAGCCAGGAGACCTCTGTCTGATTTATGGGTTTCAGGAAGAATGCCTTCTCACGCTGCTGGAGGGCTGAAAGGGCAGAGACCCAGCGTATATCAGGAAGGTTCAGCCTAACCCTTGTGACCTACACCCGCCTTTCCTGATGCAAACACGAGGGGCTGGGGCCCTGCAAAGACCTTTTCTCTGCTGCAGGGCCCAGATCACAGTTGTTCCTCTTAGACTTGGGTGTTGGCTTGTGTCAAAGCAGTCATTACAGGGGACTTGCTGCTGACTGTACACAGTGCCCCTACCAAGCGTGGTAGGCACTGTAAAATGCCCCCAAACTGAGTTAGACGAAACTGAAGAGAAGCTGACAGTAATGAAAGGCTGGTGACAGCCTTGATCCCCATAAATTCGGGTTTTATTAGGGCTTAAACTTAAGGTTAGCCAGGAAATGAAGGAAAGAAAGAACGGAAAATCTGAAAGGTGGTCCGGGGCTTGTGGCGACTCTCCACACCTCCCTAGCTGTGCCTGGGAGAAAGGGCCTCGTTTATTCCCTTCCTTTCTCCTTCACTCCCTTTCTCTCTCTTTCCTTGACTTCCTCTTCCTCTCCTACCTCCTCTCCCCTCCTCTGGATGGGTATTTCTCTCATGACAAAATAAATTTGCTAAAGGAAATCCTCTAAGACTTTGGGGTGCGCCTCACTGCAACCTCTCTTTGTTCCTACGTAAGTCTGAACTGTAGGTTCAAACCTTTCGGCTTCATGTCCAGTTGTAAATAAAAGAGCATTGCCGTATGCACTGTAGAGATGCTCATGACAAAGCGCAATTACGTGTGCGAATGTGTGTGCATGAAACATGTCCTCCACCCCCACGTTCTTCCCTTCAGACACTCAAAAACTTGTCTAAAGCAGCTAATGTGTTCTGAGATTTATAGGAAATTTTATTATCTCAAAGATAAAATAAAATTTTTACATTGTATACAGTCAAGGGCAGACTTTGAGAATAAGCGTAATGCCCTTAAATTATCAGGAACCATGACTTCTGGGTAAGGCTTTGCAACCTTCGTTCACTCGGAAATCCCACAGGACTTTTGACTCGAAGTCATAAAATTAGAGAGACGTTGATCCAGAGAGACTAAGTTCTTGGGGTTACTTGAAGTGGAGATGGTGACTGTTGTGGGTTGTGGAGATGGACATGAAAAAAAGAGAGAGAGACAGACAAATGATTCATTTCTTATCGCAGTCAGCCAGCGTTAATTAAAACATCATTGCAGATGTACAGCAGCAAGCGCAGTCTGCTGGCTCAGGAGGCAGTGCCTATAGAACGTAAAGATACCCCGGTTATTTATCTGTTGTTTGGATCTTATCCTTTGAATCCTGCTCCACCCCCTGATTTTATTACAGGCCCTGTGTATACTCCACCATAAAGTGGAAAGAAACATATGGGTCCTTGTTTGAACTTCTGTAATGAATCCTTCCAATATATTATTTCCTTCAAAAGTTATTTTTAATTTTATTGCAGTCTGTTTGTGTATTCTCCCCAACAATTGCTTGTACAGAATTCCAACTGGTAAAAACGACTCCGAAGGGTCCGTCTCCCTTGAGGAAACCATTGATTTAGGGATTGTGCCAAGCAGGAGGTGGCTCAGCCGGGCGTCCCTCCCTTGCCATGCTGGTGGCCTCTCTGCAGAAGGAGGGTGGATGGGTTTCCTTCCCAGAGTCCCAGGCTTGGTTTTTTTTTTTTTTTTTTATTTCTTATCAGCAAATTTTCTGCCACCAATGAATCTCTCTCTCTTTACCTGCCCACACCGTCTTCACTCCTCTGAGGCAAACGAGCCTGTGGCTTCTAAGCCACCCACCTGTCAGGGCGACTTCACAGACGGGGTCTGGGACACAGGCACAGTTGAAAACCATTTCTTCAAGAATTTGTTTCAAAGTTGGAAATTTTCATATAAAAATGTGGGTGTATGGAATAGCTGATGGATTTCCCCCTGAGCATGGAAAGCGCTGTGTGAAGACTTTCTCTTGACAAATTAGGAGAACTTGGCAAGCTGGAGCCTCCTCCCCACGGGGCCGCCAGCTCTGCTTCCCCACGTGGAAGGACGCAGATGCAGGGCCAGGCGACTTTGCTAGCTTGGACTGCTGCAAATGCTTTAGTGCAGGCCCAGTTGGCCCTCCCCAGCCCTGACATCGGCACTCTGAAGTAAGCATTTCTAGAGACAACTATCAGAAGACCTTGCAAATTTTTTTGCCCGACTCCACAGGCAGTAAACAGTGGACTAGGAGCTCACAGTAGTTTTTGTTTCGTTTTGCTTTGGTTTTAAATTTTTTAAGCTTTTGACATTAATATAATTGCATCATTTCTCCTTTCTCTTTCCTCCCTTTAACCTTTCCCATGGACTTGCTTTGCTTTGTCTCCAATCCATGGCTTTCGTTTCTTTAAGTGCTGTTTTTACACACACGTACACGTAACAATTCATATATATATATTTACGATCGCCCCAGTCGGAATAAAATTACTTGCATGTCTATGGTCTCAGGGCCCTGCCCTGCACATGCACTGCATAGCCAACTTGAGAGCCTTCTCTGAGGAAGACTTATTGTGGATTTGTAGCAGAAGCATCACGTCTGGACTCCACTGTTGTGGCTTACAGTCCTCTTCATCCACAGGTTCTGCAGCTGTGGATCCAGCTCGTCTCAGATCCAAATATTTCACAAGTGTGTCGTCTGTGCTGAACGTCCACAGACCATGTACACTGACACCATTCTTGCTGCAATAAACAATACAGTCATCACCTTTTGCAGAGCGCCACCATTTTGTGAGGTATTACGGGTCTTTAGGGACCATTACGACATCCGGTCAAGATGTCCACCGACTGTGTACAATAAAGACGGTCCCCAGCTTGTGTTTCTTATGCTTGGTGATGCTGTGAAGGCTGTGTGAATTGTATCTCCTACCTGGGCGAGTGATAAGTATTCTGCTCCATTCCTGTGACCCTCGGCAGTCACAGCAAGCCCCTGCCACTATCAGGCACCCGTTCGTGATGTGAACAGCTGGGATATTATGTCTAATAGGGTGAGTGCAATAAATTTATATCTGAGATATGCTGTTTTCAAGTTGTGGGTGTTTCCTAGAATGGAACTTCACCGCGAGCCAGTGATGCACTTGAACAACCCGGAAGTTTGGCATCCCTTATGGTCCTCCTGGAACCCGTGCTCCACGAATAACAAGGGACAGCTGCAGCTAGGGAATTCCAATGGGATACTGAAAATCCTCAACCATGATTTTATTTTCTCAAATGAAAACCTTGTGAATAGAAAATACGCATAATGTCCTTTTAATTTACTCTTCAAAGGGAATCTTAAGAACAGATGGACAGTGTGGGCAGGGATGCATCAACCTGGAGCATCTGCTCCTTCCAGAGGTTGCTCCACTTTGATACAAGAACTCTTGGCTTAGTGAGATGGTGCTTACAATTTCTAGAACAAATTGACCCATCCATAGCGGTTCACACTTAATAAATGTATCCTTTATTTTTTTCATGATGTAGACCCCTGCAGAGAATCATGGTGAAAGGAAGCGGCTTGCTTGCCTGGACGATTTCAGGGATCCAGGCTAACGGCTTCTCCATCTTCACACAGTGCCTGGAAGACAGTGTTACCTCCATTACATCCACCTGGATGTAATGAAAATGCAGACGAGCCCACAGAAGAGGGAATTTGGATTATATCCCCACTATAAGCCACTGACCGGAATTTAGTCATCTAGCTAGGCTTGACTCCAGATAGGCTGAGAAATCTAGGAGCTCTGGGAGGATGAGGAACAAGGGCACTCATGGGTAACTAGCCATCTCTCCCTTCTCCTGGAGCTCAAAAGCGTCACACGATGCAGATCTGTTCAGCGATGTGTGCTTCAGAAATATTGACACAGGCAGCTAACCACAGAAGCTCCCCAGAGTGTGTGAGCATACTCCATTTTCCGGTTTGGAAACTGAGCTGAAGGTTGTCTTTTGAAGACATGTTCGTATCAGAGGCATCTACTGGCAGGTCGATATTCTCAAACTCTAGAGAATGACGTATGTTTAAAAAGAAAATGCTAGAAAAAATATCAATCCTGAACATTTAGTGAAAACTGATGATGATATTTTCAGAACTTTTTCTGTGTCCCAAATTAAGAGATAGCTCTAGACGTCAGCGGCAAGACAACTAGGGAGTCAGTTACTTACTAGTCCTTTATAGAGGGGGGACTACTGAAAGCCAGATGCTTTCCTGGTGAGTTTTTATTGTTATTTTTCAGTCTAGGCTTTCTTGAAGGTCTTAATGGCCATTCAGCAAGGGGATGAAGAAGTCAAAGCACGGTAGCTCAGTTGCCTGGGAACAGAACTCAGGTATCTCTTTCTTGCTTCAGCTCAGCAAAGGCTAAACCGAAGCCGAACAGAGCTTCAGCCTGAAATCTGCACATCACTATTTATTCTAGGAAGAAGCAAAGTGGCACACTGAGTATAGTCTGTAAATACCAATGCTTTCTGGAGAAATGTCACATTCAAGGTGTGGGGACAATGTACAAGACCTGAGTAGGAAAGCTTGTTAGTCCAGAAGCAAGGGATGGGCAAAAGACTGCTGGAGTTGTTGCCAAATGCCTCGGGACTGGGTTCGGTCTTCAGCACTGCCTATGCCTGGTGTGCTGGTACGTGCCTGGTACACGCTGGTACATACATACTAAGAAATCAGGTAGGAAAATCACAAGCTCAAGGTTATCCTCAGTTACACAATAAACTGAAGGCCAGTAAAGGGGGAATCAGAAGACACTCACAAAATGACTGTAAGTCAAAACTGGGACCACTGTAGTGTGGAAGATCTAAGACATGAAACAGATGGAAACATGGCATACACATCAGAATCCACAGGTTCATAATGGCAGACAAGCAGAGAAGCAAGAGTAATGGCCCCTGTGCTCATCTTTGGCCATGGGAGGAAACAATGTCTTTTGAAAAACAGTATGAAAGGACAAGGAACAGTGTTCCTGCCGTCTACCTGTAAAGCGTCGCCAAAGTGTCCACATATCTGCAGTGCAAAGAGCTTCGCTGCACAGATAGTTCAGTTAGAATGAGCAAAGAAAGATGGTACCAGAACCGCAGCATCCTTGGTCCCCAGTGAAGAAATGGGGACAGGTAACCATCGTCACAGGTTTTTAAGACAACAGAAAAGAAAGGCATTCAATTTTAGGTACTTATTAGAAGAATTGCGAATTTCTGAGGATGAAATCTTGATTTAAAAAAAAAAAAGCTTCAATAATTTCAGTCTGTTGAAGCTGTTAGAAATAACTACCCAGGAAAAAAACCACAGGTAGACATGTGTTGTTATAAGGCTCCACACAGACACACATTATGAAACTCAAATTGTGGAAAACATAAGGTGGACCACGCGGCTCTTCCTACAAAGGAGTTGTGTGTTAAAAATCAGGGACATTTTAAATGTCATAAGGACAGAGACATGTAGCATAGGACCATGGATTCTAATTGGAAGATATTTACTTTGTGATGTATTTTTAAGATAATAGGAACAGGGTCACTGATTGTGTATTAGATGATATTTAAATTATCATGAACTCTCATTCTTGCAATGGTAATTGAGTATGCATTTAAGGAGTGCAGATGTTTGAGAGCCGTGTATTTAGTCAGTGGGGATGCAATTATGTGTGCTTGGGATTTGTTCAGATTGGTAGGGAATGGAAAAAGTGGGAGGGCACATAAAGTCAGACCAGCATGAATTCATGGTTGGAAAAGTTGCATGATGGGAGCTCACTACTTCACACACCAAAAGCATAAGAAAGACTGGAGAGATGGCTCAGCAGATAAGAACATTTGTTGCTCTTACAGAGGACCCGAGTTCTGTTCCCAGCACCCACATGGTGGCTAACATCATCCATAACTCTTGTTCCAGGGAACCAGGCACACTCTTCTGGACTCGGTAGGCACCAGGCACACACATGGAGCATGCATGAAGGCAAAACACCCCTACACTAAAAATAAATAAATCTATTTTTAAAATCCTAGAAAAGACTTAAAAAGAACATAGAGAAGAAAAGAGTGTGGTCTGAATGTGGCCCTCCAAAACTCAAGCTGGTTCCATCCGCATGGTGATGCCATTGGAGGTGGATCCTGCCATGTAGCCTAGAGGCAGGGACTTAGGGAAGAGTTTAAGATTACTAAAGACAGAGCAAAGCCCCACAGTTGCGAATTCATTGCTTTCCCACTATGTGGATCTGAAGAACTGAACTCAACTTGCAGCAAGCACCTTTCCCAGCCCAGCCATCTTTCCTTTGTCATTTCAGTTGACAACACCGGGACACTAAGATGTGAGGTCAGCTCTCCAGGTCTTTAAAGCAGGCAAAGCTCCCCTGTCAGCAAACTCTCTGCATCTCTGAGCATCTCAGCATGGCGTCTTGTTTTCTCCAAACTATGATCACCTTGGGGCCTTGATGACGAGGTTCCCTTCTTGGTCCTGCGAAACTGGGGGCCTTAAGCACACAGCTCCCTGCATGGCCTTGTCTGCAAAGTGGGGGAAAATCCAGCAGCTAGAGTTCCTTCTGAGGTCGGGAAGTCTCTTCCTTGTTCCCACAAAAACAGGTGCTGTCTGAGCTAGCTTCAGAGAACAGGAGAGAGCTGGTTCCCTCATATAAGGCCCCTTGTGCTTCCCAGACCCAAGACTGGTTCCACAGGGTAAGGCTGAGTGTCTGATACTTAAAGAGGCCTTTGCCTATAATTTGCAAGAACAATATGTCCTTAACGATCTCCCATGGTGCACGGAATGTGCACTGTTTGTAATAAAGGTCCTTGAGTGAGCAGATCCTGTAGATTGGGCTGACATTTGAAAGTGTGATTATTCACTGGGCGCCACCATAGCTGTGGCTCCTGCTCCATGTCCTGCCATCCTCTCGGCCCACCAGGAGTCCAGATTGTCCTCCCAGAGAGCATGGCAGGCCATCCCTGACCCTCTGTGTGATTTGCTGTGGAGACAGCTAAATGCAGTGCTTCTCCAGGGAACAAATTCTCTGCCCGGTCCTGTCACAGCCTAACTTAGCATGGCCAACCTCTGTGGATTTCCCCAGTGTTTGAAAATTTGTTCACTTTCAAGAGCTCAGTGAGCCTTTAAATCCCTGCTCAAGCTTTTGCATGCTACATAGGCTTTCCCCAAACTGGGAGGCTCTATAAGGATGAAGGACTTTGGTGCAAAAGGAACTCCATGCCATAAAAATGGAGCCATAATAAAACCACCAGACTTCTCCTGGTTTATTATTATTATTAGTGGAGCTGCAGATGGGTGAGTGTTGGATTTTCCTGAAAGGGACAGGACCTTCCTGCAAGGGACAAGAAGACATGACATCACAAGTTTAAGGCTGTATTCATGAGGACAGGTGATGGTGGCTACTTAACAAATTCCAAATGCTTCTGATGTCTCTAAGCGGAAGCTGGTTTTCCTCCAGGTGAATTCCCAGTGTGAATGCCACAGGCTTCCTGGTGTTTACTGAAAGGTCTGACCGTCTCCATCGCTTCACTCACCCATGTCCTGAGGCCTCTGTAAAACCCACCGCAGAGATGGGTGGAACCCTGAAAGGGTGTGGTTGTCAGGATGAAGCAGGAAGCTCTCTCTCCTTCCGTCTACATTCTGCTGCCGGCACAGTCACAAGGCACAGCCGATCGCCCTCAGGAAAGGCTCCTTTTCTCCAAAGCCAAGGAGAGATGAAAAAGATGTAGCATGGGCTCTGATAGAGCAGCCAGGAAATGCTGATCCTTCCCTTCTCATCTAGAGATGGATAAGCAACAGCTCAGAGGGGACAGATGTCCCAAGGAAAGCAGCCAAGAAACAGAAAAGTTGGGACTGAAACTGTATCATCTGATGTCTGGGGACTCCTAGGCAGGTGCCCTGCATACTGACACAGGCGGGAAAACAGGATGCATTCCACCTATGGATTCTAATGTGTTAGCAATAGGTGGGGAAATCCTGGCTTGAAAGAGCTCTAAGGAAATACTGTTGTCTATTAATGTCTGCCATGGGTTCAGAGAGAAAAAAAGTGGCCTCACTAATGATACGTGCCTGGCATTTATGCTTTTATGTTTTTCCATCTATTTTGAAGATTCCTCTTCCACTGAGGTTCAGCTATGATCTAATTCATAGCAAATAGGTAGCCCAGAAGAGAAAAGAGAGCTAAAGAACTCCAGATTGGGTCTGGCCTGTGCAGCGTGTGTACCTCATAACCTATGGTGTTCACGGCCTTAGACAGCACCAGGCTGCTCAGCTCCAATGCTACTTTTTGCATCCTCCACTTTGCACCTGCCAAAATCTGACTTTGCATCCTAAGTTCCAGCTCAAACTCCAGCTCTTTTGTCAGGAATTCCCCTTTTAGCTCTTGAGAAACTTACTTAAAAATCTCACTCTCCTTGAAACGGTAATGTAGTTCAATTGGTAGAGTGCCTGCCTACTGTGCATGAAGCCCCAGCACTGTATAAACCTTACACAGTATTCGTCTGTAATCCCAGCATGTAGGAGGTAGAGGCAAAGGAATAGAAAGGGAATGGGGGAGATCAGAAGTTCAAAGTCACCCTGAGTTACATGGGGAATTTGAGGCCAGGCTGGGCTGCAGGAGATTCTACTTCAAAAGATTTGTTTTTTCATATTCCTGTTCAGTACTTTATCTTCTCTGCCAAGTATTCCCACAGATAAGATTGTTTGTCTCTTTCCTTACAGACGGTATGGCCCTTGAAGGCAGTACCCATTTGTCCCCCAGCCTTTCTGGCTAACCTACCACAGTCCACAGCCCATCCTCACACTTCACCCTCCCCTCAGCCACAACACCTCCCAATGTCAGCAAGTACTTTACGCGATATACAGACAGCTGTGTAAACGGGAGGTGAGGAGTGCAAAGGTCATTCCCCACTGCCCTGCTGACTCCATCCATCAGGACACCCTGTCCTAGGGAGGCCACCTGCATGGGAAATCTAATGGCAGCCTGCATTCTATGGGGACTTGACTTGTGTTTCGTGGAGGTTGAGTGCAGGATGGTTAGTGACCCAGCAATGACCACCTTTCTCACAAGATGCCCCACGCACCGGTAAGAAACTACTTTGAGCTGGTAGACGTGAGTGAGACCAGCCTGCCTTCCCTTCTCGTAATCATCAGTCTTTGACCTCAACAAGTGGACAACAGTTATGTAACATGGAAACCTATTGATGTCTAAAGAATACAAAATATGTGTCTATTTCAGAATGGGGAGCCTTGTGCTTAGTTAAGGGTAGCTGGGGCTATTAATTCAAACATCATCAGTAAGTCTATTATGTCCAGATGTGAGCTGTGGGAGGAGTCACAGGTGTCTGCCCCAAGTGACCATGGCTGGACATAGGCAGATGTGGCAGTGCAGCTGAGTACCTCTTCATACTTTCTCCTAAGGACAGTGTCGGGATTTTCTGCTTGGTAATAGGGTCTCTTTTGGGAATCTGCCTACCATTTCTTAAAACATACAATAGGGTCCTGTAGTGTTTCCAGCATTGAGGTGGGTAATGGAGACATTCTGCACAGCCCCATGGAGTGCCACAAGCTGAGACCTGGCTGTGGCTGCACCTTGAGGGGCAGCTCCTGCCGTGTCCTTTCGCCTCTCCTAGCCTGCCCTTGCTTGTGCCCACAGAAACTCCAGCCGCCTTCTCTTTGACATTTGCTGTGCTTACATGGGATGAGCTATGGGAAGGAAGGCACCCCAGGGAAGAGATTCAGATGGCTGTGGTGGCTTCTCTGGATATAGCCTTTTCTGACAGGGATTTCCTTGAAGACAGTTTAGATATGTAGCTACAAAGGTCTTAAACTTGCGATGCCCCTGCCTCAACATCCTGAGCACTGAGATCATGGGTGTATGTCATCACATCTGGCTAGCAATCTGTAGGATTTTTCTAAAACAACTTCCAGACTGGTACCATCCCCACAAACAAGCCAGTGTTGGGGCAGTGGCATTCTTCTTGGGAAGCAGCATGTAGCTTTCCTCTGTGGAATATTCCTTTGCTCTGTTTGAATGTGTGCCATGGTTAATTGGGTTGGTAAAGAAGCTGACTGGCCAATAGCTCGACAGGATAAGGTTAGGCTGGAGAACCAAACTAAAGCCACTGGGAAGAATGGAGGAGTCAGAGGAGTCGCCAGTGAGACAGGAAGAGGAAACAGGTGGTACAAAATGAAAAAGAGGTAGCACCAGCTGGCAGAATATGCATTAGGAGAAATGGATTAACTGAAATTGTAAGAGCTAGTTAGTAATAAGCCTGAGCTATTGACTAAGCATTTATCCATAATTAATATTAAGTCTCCCTGTTGGTTATTTGGGAACTACGGGGCGGGAAAAAAAGTCTGACTACAAGCCTCCCCTTAGTGTGTTTTGCTCATTTGATGACAGGTCCTGGAGCAACTGGGATCACTATGTAGGTGCCACAAAAAGGTGCCTTCCCAGCAGTGTGATGTATCTTGCTCCCAGGCCTCAACTCCTTAAGATCATTTTAATATCTTGCCAGGAATCTAAAGTTCAAGTGTGTGTGTGTGTGTGTGTGTGTGTACATGTGTGGTGTGTGCATGTGTGAATATGTGAGCATATGTGTATGTGAGCTTGTGCGTGCAGGCAGTGGCTTTGCCTGTGAATGGCATCTGTGTGGTTTTAGTAAGGGAGTCTTAAGGATGCTCGAGGAAGATCTGGGTGAAGAAGATCTTTGGACTCCATCCAAGTAATGACAGTCACAGTAACAACAGCAGCCACCATCACAGTGGCCATGGCCAGCTCTTCAGTCCTCACCCCTCCCAGGCAGCAAGAGCAGCTCTCCACAGAGTGCATCCCACCCACAGCTCGGTGAGTTTCCTGAAGGCACAATGTTTCACTAATCCCTGGGGAGTCATAGAGGCTGCTCCATCCAGAGCGGTTGGTCTGGACTGAACACCTTTCTCCTGTGTGTCATCTTAACTCTTACAATGTCTTTCAGCAGCCCCCATGCTGGAAACTAAGAACCAGAGACAGGATGCACCTTGCCAAGAATGCAAAACAGCCAGCAACCTGTCAGTACATCCTAGATCACTCTGCCTCAGATCCTACGCTTCTGGCTCCACAAGACTGTCTCTCCAGATAAATTCCTCTGCTTTGTCCGTTTGCTTCCTGGAGAGTAGGGGACCGCTCTGTGTCTCCATTGGAAGCAGTTCCTTCTCTAGGCAGCTTTGTCATCTTTCTTGAGCATCCAATCTGTCTACCATTTGTGAACACTTGTGCTTGGAGCATCTCGTTTTCCTCCTTCAGCATTTGCCCTGGAAGTCCAGGAATCCTGGGAGTGGGTGTCTACTCTTCAGGTTCTAAAGGGAATATTGTTCTTCCTGTGAGCTTGCGGGAAGTTCCCGTGCTCGTGGACCACCTGAGGGTCTCATGCAGATGTGCTTCTGTTGGAGCAGGTCTGGAGGGGGCCAAGACAGTTCTCGGCAGCATCTGTATGATGATGTGGCTGGTGTGGCTGCTGCTTCAGCATGGTTCATGGTGCGAGGGCATTTCCAGGCATTTCCAGGCTAGAGAGATAGCTCAGCCATTAAAGGTTAGACTAACAACCAAAACCACTTCTTGATCTTGAATCATAGAGTAGCCTTCTGACCTTGTGTCTCTATACAGGCTTAAATTTACCTTTTGGTTCTAGCCAAGAGGGTCTGCCAATGGGGAGAGATTACTGCCCCCTTCATGGGTGAGTCAGAAAATCCGGACACCCTGCCTCTCCCAGGAAGACAAAAACAGAGACCCCCAAATATTGCCTGTGTTCAGACCTTAGATCTTACCCTCACCTCAGCCCTCCTGAGCGAGCCCTTTCTGCTTTAGTATTTCACATTAAATCACAAGCGATCACCCCCGGGTCAGTTTCTAATTCCTCCTGAGGTAATTGACCTAAATGAGGCAAGGGCCGGACAGTTACCCAGCCCCGGGGGCTTGCCCTCCCCTCGCTTAGACCTCAGACAGAGCTTATTTTATTCCTGCTTTTACAGGGTGCATTTATTATTGGCTTTGGGGGTGCTGGTGACTCCTATGCCCAGTGTAGGGGTTTATGTGGATACTGGGTCTGATTGCCCTTTAGAAAGGTTCTGCTTTTAATTAAGCCTTTTTCCTCCAGCGGAGCATAGGGCTTTTGTATTTTAGTGCTTTAAAAAGAAACATTTATTATCAGTTCCTAAATGATCTTTATTATTATATATCCATAATTGTCTCCATGCCTAAGACTTCCTGTCTCAGTATAGCCTTGCAGAAGATGGAAAATCCCCCTGTCTTGGAGGGGAGACACAGCCTTGTATACCCAAGGCCTGGTGCCCTCCTCACAGCCTGTCCTTGGCGGGGGGCAGGAGTTTCCAAGGAAAATGACAAGCAGGCAGGCCTCCATCAGGCATTCCTCCTCACTTACCCCATTCCCTCACCCCTGAGTCTGCCTGATCACACCGAAGCTTGACAACTAGGGCAGCCCTGGGCCTTATTGAATTGCGTCAGATTTGCTTTCCATGTTTGTCTGTTGTCCATAGCAAGATTCATGCAAGCAATGCTTGTGGATTTGACTCAGCTACTGTTCATGTACTTCTCACTGCATGCTAGACATTAAGAGCATACGGGCAAGCTGGCAAATGCTCTAGATACCCCCAGAGACTACAGTCTCTTTAACGTATGATTTAATGATAGCAGTGGGAACCGTGGTGAAAGAAAAACTCATAATGGGGAGTTGGCCCATCAGGAATTGCAATATTTTTTGAGACCAGATACTATGTTCTATCACTTTGAGCCATGAGATGATCTTGACATGACCATAAAATGAAGAGGCATGATATTGCTTGCAAACCCCAAGGATGGCCTCTCGCATCCCTTTCTCTGGCACAGTGAGAAGTCACCCTGACTTTCCTCAAACTCTGTGCCAAACATGTGCCTCGGTCACTCCATATTCTTTGTCCCACTGAACCTGAAAACTGATGAACTCCATCATACTTGACTTTTTCCAGTCAAGTCCCAGACAGGATCTTCCAGGGTAGTTTCTCCATCGAGTCAAAGGCCGGAGGAAGTGAGAAGCCTGCTATATATTTCTGTTGACATTTCTGCAGGGAGTAACTTCTGGCTCCCCAGCCATGTGTCCCTACTGTTAGTGTTGTAGCATAAATAATAGATCAACAAAGTAAGTCTGTCTTCTAGTAAAAAATCAGTTTCATCTCAAGTTCTAACCTCAGAGACAGCACGTGCTTTTCATCTCTTGGTAACACCCTTCGTGCTGTGATAGTTATTGTTAAAAAAAATACTGTAGCTAACTTCTAAATTAAATTCTTCTCAGTTCAAAATCTAGACTGCCTTTTGTTTCCTTGATAGGACAGCAGTTGATGAACGCCACCCCTCCATCCTCCCCCCAACCCCGAAACTCCCATTTGGCCATCAGCTCATCAATCCCTATCACATGCACTTCCGATGCAAAAGCCTGTTTTTCCTCTGTTCCCACAGTCATTTCTATGCACCTGGCTTCAAGTGTTGATGTGGGAGTGTCATATATCAATCTGTTGATTTCATTGGTTAAGTAATAAACAAACTGCTTGGGCTCATAGCTTAGAACATAAGTGGGTGGAGTAAACAGAACAGAATGCTGGGAGGAAGAGGAAGTGACAGAGACGCCATGCCTCGCTCCCAGGCAGACACATGCGATGAAGCTCCGACCCAGGATGGATGTAGGCTAGAATCTTCCCGGTAAGCGTACCTTGGGGTGCTACACACAGATGATTAGAAATGGGCTAAATTAATATATGAGAATTAGCCTAGAAGAGAATGGGCCAAGCAGTGTTTAAATGAATACAGTTTGTGTGTTGTTATTTCGGGGCATAAGCTAGCCATTCAGGCGGCCGGGGTGCTGGGGACGCAGCCCCGCTGCTCAGATTACTACAAAGTGTAACTTCTGGATAATTGCTAGTGCAATGTTCATGGCTTTCCGTAAGTACCCATGTTCTACCATTCGCAGGTTAAAGTACCAAGATGAAGATCACTACTTAGAGAGCAGACTAGAAACCCACAGTGACTTTCCCTTGAAAATTCAGCACAGCAAAGATCATAATTTGCTTAGGAAAAGAAAGCAAGATTTCTGGAGCTAACAAAAGAAAAACTTGAATGATTGGAAAAAAAGATCCTAGCAGCTTACAGTGCTGGGGCCACATCTATTTTTACAATCAAGAGGAAAAGCTTCTAAACTAGGGCCCACTGGGCAGAGTTCTCCAAAGGCTCATCATAGACTAAATTGGCCCTAGGAGAAACTCACCCTTCTTAATACAAGACCAACTTCATCCCAAAGTTGAGGAATATTTACACAAATACAAAAATATTAAGACCCCCAAACCCAGAGGATAAATAATTCACAATACAAGTGTTCAACAAAAACGTGTTGGGCATTCAACAAGAAAAAAAAAATAGCGAGCATAATGGGAACGATCAGCTAGTCAAAAGTGACCTCAGGGTGACACAGATGTTAGAGTATTACATGAAGTAATTAAAATGCTTATTATAACAGAATTTCACCTGGTAAAACATGAGTGAAGGCTTAGAAGACAGGAACCAGATGCTAAAACACCTCTAGGAATGGAAACTGCAGCAGAGGACATGGACCACTTGCTGATACAAATAACAGAAGATGGAAGAAGAGCATGGCCAATATGAAAATAGAATGAGAGAACAAGAAAAAAACCAGAGAAGGCCGGCATTTAAAACTGTGTATAAGATCAGAGAACTGTGGGACAGCTCCAGACGAACATTTGTATCAGCAAAGTGAGTCTCTGCCAGGGTCAAGACAGAGGAAGCCACGTGGGAAAGCTCTGATGGAGTGATGACGGAGAAATTCTTTGCCTTTGGTTCTTCCTATAGAACTATAATTGCTTTGAGTGGCGGTGGCGCATGACTTTAATCCCAGCACTCGGGAGGCAGAGGCAGGCAGAGCTCTGTAAGTTCGAGGCCAGCCTAGTCTACAAAGTGAGTTAGTTCCAGGACAGCTAGGGCTGTTACACAGAAAAAGACAAACAAATAAACAAAATTCTACAGATGCAAAAATCACAAAAGAAACATCATTGAAACTATGCCAAGATCGTCATAAACTGCTCCAAATTAATCTGATATCTGAAACTTTTAGCAAATCACTGCGTTTCTTTGGGCTTTTTATCTAAACATAAGACAAAGTGGGTATTTGTGTGTGGATAGATGTTGGCTAGCCCTGATCATGCCTGTCTCCCCGTGAGAGAGTTACGAAGGAGCCCTGCTCTGACCTCTTGTCTTCCCAGTGAGAATCAATTAGTTCCTTCAGTGAGAAAGTATATTTTTGATACATTGATTCTTGCAGTCAGCCATCTGGTATTTCTAACGGCCTCTTGCCCATAACTTTTGCTGTAGAAGGAGAAGACCTCTGTGGCCAGCGAAGGAGAAAACCCAGGGTTTTCGTCAAGCACACCCTTAAATTGTCTGAAGCCCCCTCATCGACAGCATCTCTCACGGAAGAGAAACACAGCCATCTGCTATCAGATTTAGCACTGGCTGCCTAGAAACACCATCATAATGTCTGTGTTGGCTTGCCGGGTTAAATCAGAAAGTCTGATTCACTTTCCTACCGCAAAAGTCCAAGGTTATTAGACTAGAAATGAAAACCATTTTTCTTCCTCAGTCAGGGAAAAAAGTTTGCCAAAGATCATTATATATAACAGATTGCAGGGAGAAGGTGCTTCGGAAAACGCCCCAGGCTGACAGTTACCACCCAACACCAAGAAGGCAAAATCCTAATTGGCAGAGCCAAGGAAATGTGCCACATCCCCATCCTTTCCAACTTTGGACCTTGCCCCTTAGGGCAAGACCTGCCAGTGAGACACTCAGCACAATGACATGGAAGTTGGCAACACGGAGACAGGGGCGTATTAGCACTTGATGAGGCTGAGCAGGGCTTCGCTAGCCTGTGTGGCGAGACCTCATGGAAAACACCTTCGCTTGTAAACTTGTGGTGCTTGAGGAAGCTAGACCCGGTGACTCCAGGAACGTGGAACATTGAAGTTCAACACCAAAATACCAGAAGGGGTGGGGCATAATGGAAGCAATTATCCAAGTCAAAGATCTTGGATAACAGGCTAGGCTAATGGCTTCCTTCTCTACTGGCAACTCCTTTTTGTCGATCCACTCATACTTACTGTGTTCTCATCAGTTTGTATTCTTTATAATTCCGTCTAGATTTCTAGCTTGACGTCAGAATCGACCACCATCGTCTTATCACTCTTCCCCGTTCCCCTCACCCTTCTCTCCACTTTCTTCTTTCCTTTGCCTTAGTCCCTCCCTCCCTGACTTTCCTTTCCTTCCTCCCCAAGCTATTCTCTCATTCCTTCTCGCCAGAGTAAAGATCGTTGTGGACTGCAGGATTTAGCCCATGCTGTATGCAGCTTCGTGGTGCTAAACTTCACTTTTGAAGGCTCCAGGTCCCAATGTTCAGTGGGCAGTTTACTTCACTGCTCCACGTGCCTTTAATTCAAACAGATCGCTTAATTTTCCATGTGACAATGAGGTGTCTGAGACCTCAGAAAGTGCCTGGCTTAGCTCCTGGAGCGTGGTAGGTGCTGCTCGAACCATTCTGCATTTGTTTCTTATGAGAAAGTTTTGTGGAAAATAGTAATAATAATAATAATGTATGTGAAATTTCTTTGAAAATTTAAAACACTGGAAATAGAGACCTCCAGCTAAAGGTCTGAGTCTTCTTATGAAAGGAGAAAGGGACTAACAGCCATCATGAGGCAACACTGGAAGACCACACTAACATGAAACACTGTTCTGCTTCTAATTCCCGACTATAAGTATGGATGAAGAAATCAAGGAGGCTCGTGATTGTTGCTAGTATTATAATGCATAGTGTGTATTGGGTACCTGGGCTCCAGGTGAATATATACATGTTCCCATCTAAACTTCACAGGCATCCTGTAAAGTGGACCCTATTATTTTCTTCATTAACTAGAAAAGACAGAGAAATTAAAAAAAAAAAAATGACCTACCTAGTATTGAGCTAGAAAGCAATTCCAGGCAGAAGCGGAAGCATGCCTGAGGGTAGATCATGTTTACATATATTTCCATCAGATTTAATTACAGGAACTACATGTTCTGTCTCAGCACAATTAGGATCCTTCCATAAATACAGTGTTCTTTAGTTTCAATAAGTTTGTTAGAATTTGAGACCTGTGAGTTTATTTCACCCTTATCACCGGATAGAATAAATTGCATTGCTTAAAACAAACAAACAAAAAAAAAAACAAAAGAAAACAAAAAAACCAGAACAGTGAAAAATAAGTATGATTTCACACTCTTTTGTTTCTGCCTGGTCTTAGCAGCTATGCCCTTCCACGGTAACACGCGCCGTGGCGATATAAATGTGCTCTTTTCTCCCCGGCTTTGTGGTCAGATCTTAACGAGAATCACTAGAAGGTCACCCAGTTTCCTCACCTGTAAAATGGGAGCAAACACACGGCTCGCCATGAGGTGAAGATTTGGGGCGCTGAAGTAAATGTCGTGTACCACAGGTCTCACACAGGAGCTGAGCTAGACTTTATCCAGACAGCAGGTGGCTTAAGTATTTCAAGGAAATGTTTTTCTCAAGGCTTGAAGTGTTACAAACTAGAAATTAGTACATACTTCTCCATAACAGTCTTTAGTGGCAGGCACACGAATAGCCCTGCTATGTGCCAAGTGTGTTTATTTTAAACTATACCTAATACCTGGGTGTGAGTTCTCCCTAAACGGGTCTGTATTCCCCCACAGTTGTTACTTTAGCTCACTAAAACTTTGAAACAAGTCAAATAACCCTGAAAAGAACATCACCACCCACCCCGCGGGGACTGAGCAGGCATGTTTTTGACATGAACCTGGGAATGTGTGAGCATCGAAACTTGTCATCCTGCTATGGTCGCTCCTGGAAGGACAGGTTAGAGAATTCTGACGTGTGTGGGAGACAGCCCCAAGTCTCATCTTGAAAATACTTGTTTTCTTGAATTAGAACACAATACAAAGGGGAGGTGTTTTTCAGAATTCAAGTACCCTAGACAAGGAAAATCAGAGCTAAGAAGGCTTTGCTGTATCCGTGATGGAAGAGCCGCAGAACATTCTGCATGGGTGGGTGTCTGCGGGTGGCTGGGTGGGTGTGATGTGCATGGATATGTGTTCACACGCTCTTCCAGTCTTGGGCATTTTGTCAGGAAACGTGTGCACCTATGGCTGTAGGTGGATCTCTGTTTTCTAAATAGAAACCGAATCAAGTGTGCAGCCTGCGCCATGAATCTGTAAAGTGGCGAACACATCTTGATTTTTGTTTACTGAGATTGTTGGACAGAAGAAAGGGATCAATTCAGTAAAATTTGCTTTTTGTGTTGAATTATTTAGAGTTTGGGTGAGGGGAAAAGACCTCGACGTGGGTTTTACAAGATGGAAGCTATGAAGAAATGATGGTTTTCAAGAAAGAAAAGGAGTGTTTTCTACCAGAATCAGGTACAGAGAGAGGTTAGGGGTTAAATAAATAGCCTTCAAAGCCGTCAGTCAATTCCATGCCACCACCCAGGATCCTAACCTGAACTAACTAGTTTGGAACAAGATTAAGGTCTTAACCTATGAACTTTG
Source organism: Microtus oregoni (assembly GCF_018167655.1). Classification (NCBI taxonomy): domain Eukaryota; kingdom Metazoa; phylum Chordata; class Mammalia; order Rodentia; family Cricetidae; genus Microtus; species Microtus oregoni. Next base: position 61,953,780 of record NW_024543063.1, read on the forward strand.
CCCTCACCAGGGAAACGCCAGATGGCCACGGATAGGTCATACCTTTCTGACATTCCCAGACTGGAGCCCTTCACTCTAGAGGAAAATAAGTAAGAGTGGAGGAAAATTGGCAAAGCAGAGGGAGAAACTTGCTAGTTCTTGTCAGCAAAGGCAGGGGAAATGGGCTAAGTTAGCTCAGAAAAGGCCAAAGTCCCCTTGCACTAATTGTATTTTGGTGTCAGGGAGGAGATGGGTTTCTGCCGCGCACTCTCTCTCTCTCTCTGTCTCAGCTCTCACTATTAGCTGGAAAAGAGCTGGAGAATTTTTTTTTAATAGAAGCTCTTCTGTAAAGAAAGCAGGGAAACAATAGCTGGCTGTCACCGGCAGCTGATATCTGCCTTTGATCAACCAAATGAATGTTGCAGGCATTTCTTATAGAGAGGAGATTGCTTATCGATCTATATCAAAATATGCATGCTAATCCCCGACAGCAGAGAGTATTTTCAAGTGGAGTTAATAATCTGATTGCTGCCCTGTCTGGAGCAATTCTCTGAACTCGGAGCTATAATCAGTCCCGGGTCTTGCAGTCAAATGTACTTTGCTGTTTAAATTTGGATTTGTGACATTGATTGAGGAGCCCTTGGAAAGGTGTTGACAAATCAAATTGTTTGTTCCAGTAGTGTTTTGCCAGAGATCAAGTCCAAAGTAATACGCAGTGAATTTGTTCATTACTGGCGGAGCGAAAGGAATGATAAAATTCACCTGCGTCATTATCGCAGACACGCGCCCAATAAAAGATGTGTTCTGTCTGAAGAAAATGTAGTTTTGTGGGTGCTCCTGTGATACAGGGGTGGCCTGTTAGACCTGCAGGGTATTAGGCATGTTGTAAGAAAGACAGACAAATAAATGTCTTCCATGTTTAGAACCACAGCACTTTGTTTATTTGTTTGGGAAGGAAAAATAGAAAAGGAAAAGAAGGAAGGAAAAGATGGGTACATAGATGATCACATGACTCAAAGCCTTGGACACCCAGGCTTGAAGCTTTCCCATAGCAAGAGGTAGCGACTAGGGGGCGAAAACCATGATACCCTTAAGACTGGTTTCTACACAGGTCAGGGTGGGTGGACATCTTCCTCTGTTTCCAGTGGATTTAGGAGCTGTAGTAAGTGGAAATAGTTTGGCTTAATTTGTAGGGCGTGAAACCACCTTGGTGTGGCATAAGTTGACAAATTCTAGAAGGATCGACAGAGCACATAGGAGTCTCAGGATGAGTTCTCCCGTAGCCAACTGCAGACTAGAATATGAGCAAGCAAGCATGGCTTTGGCGATGATTCCTGTGACAAAGAAGAGGAAGTGATCCGGGGAAAGGAGGGAGGCCAATGTGACAATTTTTGTTGTTGTTTGTTATCTATTATTTCTGTCTATCTATGTATCTATCTATCTATCTATCTATCTATCTATCTATCTATGTATCATCTATCTATCTATCATCTATCTATTTATTCATTTATCTTGATTTTTTGAGAGAGTATTGGGATTAAAGGCGTGCACCACTACGGCCTAGCTATTTTTTTATTTTTAAGATTATGATACAATTACATCATTTCTCCTTTCCCTTTCCTCTCTTCACCGCCCACCACCCTCCTATGCCCCCTTCTTTTTTTTTTTTTTTCTACTATCAAACTCATAATGAGCAGGTTCCTGCTCTGGGCACCATCAGGCTGGAGATTCAGAACTAGCAGAGGCATGAGGAAGAAAGACAATGGCCTTGCCAGAGGTAGAAAGGGGTTGGGGAAAAGAGCACACTCTGAAAGTAAGGTGTGTACTTTGGCTTGGGCATTGTAGAGGCAGAAATGCTGCTGTCTTCGTTGGTGGATTCTCAGAGGTAGAATCACATTGGGTTCTGTGAACAGGGGTAGGGGGGGATGATTGATGTTGTTCAATCTGCTAACTTTCCATGTCACTTTGCCATGGTGGATAACATCTAAAACAATCGTGTCAGCTAGCATTTCCTGCATAGCTCGTCGCCAATCATATTCTTTTCATTTAAATGAACCACTTCAGCATTTTTTTTTCCTTTCTGGAAGTTGGAAGTCTTTAATAGGACTAAAATTAATTTCCTGGATTGTTTGTAGAAATAAAAAAGACAATAGACTAGGTTTATTGGAGGGGAAAGTATCAAAGTATATAGAGTCTGTTGCAAGGATTTGTTTTCCTTAGTGAATCCTTAAGGCCTATGTGCGAATGTGTGCACAAACGCTACACCAGGTGACAGGGAATAGATTCTCTCCATGAATCAAGGAAGGAGGAAGGCCGTGTTTCCCCGCCTTGAATCTTGTAGCAATTATTCTCATTTTGCCTGTGCGATTCCAAAGTGTTATGCAGCACACACAACTTCACACAGCAAAACTGGCTGTGCCGGGGCCAACCTCATCCACAGGCCCTTTACTCTGTCAACAGCAACCTACAGAGATGATTGCACAGCCAAGAAGGGAGCCCTGGAACTTTCTGAAAGCCCGAATCAGGAAGCCTCAGAGGCCATCTGCTCCTACAGAAGGCTCACAACTGTTCTTTTCATGTTTGTAAGACGAGTTTGGCAACAAAGCCCATTTAATATCAAACTGGAAGGCAGCAGAGCCCCTTGGTGTTACAGCATTGTTGATGTCGCCTTAATTTATAACATGGCAAATGGTTAGGCAGATGGCATTTAATATAGTCCCAGACATAAACATGAGGATTAAGTTGTATATGGTGTGGGTTCCTGGGCTTCCATAAACTCTGTAGGAGGTAGGCCCATTGCATTGCCCTCCCCCTCCTCCCGCACGTGAGCTGTGTTAACCACGCAGAGGCACAGGAAGGACACACAGCATTGGGCCAAGTCACAAGGAAAGCTACTGACTGGTTTATGTGACAGGTTCTCCAATTCGTTTCAAAGGAGTACTTGCCAAGAGAGCAATGTTTTACGTTAGCCACCAGCGATGGTAAATGGCAAGGCAGCCTGTGTCACAGAAGGAGGCTGACCTTTGAGTGAGGACACCTGGGGGACCAGGCCTCATCTTTGTACCTCAGAAGTCATGGGACTTTGCTTTTCAATCCCTGCATTTTATTTAGTTTTTAGTATTGAGTTGTGTGCCCTGGTGTGTGCATATGAGGTCAGTGCCCAAGGAGGCCAGAGGCACTGGAGTCCCTGAAGTTGGGGCTGCGAGTAAACCTATGCGGGACTCTGGAAAAGCAGTACCTTCTCTTAAAGCTAAGGCATCTCTGCAGGCCCTAGACTTTATTTTAGAGCAGTTGCACATGTATTTAAATTAAGCAGATAACGCAGGATTCCTCCATGACTACACAAACATACACACTCAGGTACCATCTCCCCACTGACATACTGCCCCCCATTACAGATTTATATCTGTGTGGCATTTGTTATAATTTCATTTTATTTAATGAAGTAATGTTACTATTCCTAAAACCAGATTTGCTTGACTTTTATCTGATATTCCAGAACCAATACAAGATACCATATTATAGTTAGTTATTATGGCCCTAGCTATGGTTTGAATATAAAATGTCTTTCACAAGTAGTGAAAGGTTAGCTCCCATCTGGCAACACTTTTGGGGTGTGGTAGACTGTTTAGTAGGTGCGCCTTAGCTACAGGAAGTTGGTCACTGAGAAATAATACTCAGACTCTCTTCCCTTCCTTTCTCTGCTTCCTGTTTACCAAGAAGTGGCCAACCTCTTCCACGTGCTTCTGCTCCCATGATGCTCTGCTTCACTACAAACTCAGGATCAAGACTAAGAACTGTGAACTGAAGCTGTGAGCCAGAATGAGTCCTTATTCCCTACGAACTATTTATACCAGGCCCTTTGTCATAACGAGAAAACTGATAACTAGCAGGCCCCTGTCCTTCTTAGAATTGTGTTGCTAATCAGCCCTGACCAAAGGCAACTTGGGGAGGTGTTGAGGGAGCTGTGGGCCTCTTCCCACAGCCCAGCTCCCAGCCGCCTGGCTAGCTTATGCCCTGAATTAACAACACACAAATTGTATTGTTTACTTCACCCACCTAATTTTCTGTCCTATCAGGGCCAAGGCAGTTTCTTTATTTAACCAATGACCTTCCTCCATCAGGGAGGAAAGGGCTTGTTTCTTCTACAATCCTAGGGTCCCTCCATCACTGAAGGAAGTCACAGCAGGAGAAGAATCAGGAACCTGGAAGCAGGAACTGAAGCAGAGGCCTCAGAGGAACACTGCTTACAGGGCTGTTTCATGGATTGCTCAGTCTGTTTCCTTCTATAACCCCTACCGCCTTTCCAGGGCTGGCATCATCCTCACTGGGTCTCAACATCAATCATTAATCAAGAGAATGCCCCCACAGACATTATCACAAGCCATTCTCATGAAGGCAATTCCTCAGTTGAGGGTACCTCTTCCCAGATGACTCAACTTGTGTCAAGTCAACAAAACCTACTCAGCACAGCACCCTAAGATTCTTCTTAGCCCTCATAGCTTCTTGGACTTTGCTTGTTTTGACTCCACGACAGTTTATAGGCTTACCAGACCTATGTAATGCCTGCTTTGCCTCTGCTGACATGTCTCTGTTTTGATCTTTATAAGCTGAGTCTACAGTGAAGAGGAAAGCACCATTTCAATCGCACCATGTATGGTGTTTAAGCCAACACGGCCTACCATGTTATCTTTGACCTTGCACACATGACGCAGGTAGTGTTTGTCAGGGCTCTCTCCTGGAAAGCTGTCCCTTCCATTCTGTCCTCTAAAGGAAGGAAATCACAGTGTTACAGTCTACCCTCAAGAAATGGGGAGTCAATTAGAACCAAGTGGGGGATGGACACTCACAAGGCTGCCTGGGGTTGCTTTTTCTGGGCATGTAGAAGGGACAATGGGACCACATTGCAGCACCGAGGAAGGGGGCACCATAGTGAACAAATATACGGTGGTGTATGGGGGAGAGAGAGGCAAAATGCTTCATGTCCTATGGAGAAAGGTAGATTTAAAGAGGTGAAGGTGGCGAGGAATGGGCTGATGGGGTACATGGCCGTGTTTGGGTCCAGGCTGCCACCAAGGGCCATGTCTGCAGCTGTAGTCAGTGTCAAAATTCAGGGTCCCTGTTACCAATGAAGGCCATGAGGATGCCTGGGGTCTGGGCCAACACCTGAGGCCATGTTGGTATCTGAGGGGCATGTTGCTTCCGGGGCCATACAGATCTGCGTGTACTGTGGGGGCGCCTGGGGCCGTGGTGAAGACTGGGCCCACACCATGGCCTAGTGCCATGTCTGGGTCTGTGATCCTGCTGCAGCCAGGGTCTGTGTTGATAGCCATGGTATCTCTTACAACATGGCTACTACCTGGGGCCATGTTGGTACCCAAGAGTCATGCTGCTGCCAAGACCATGCAGATCAGGGTGGCCTGTGCTGCAACCCGAGGCCATGGTGATATCCAGGCCCAACCTGCTGCTGATGGCCATGTCAAGGTTCATGGTCCTGCAGCAGCTGGAGTCTGTGTTGATGTATTTGCCCATGTTACCACAGAAGCCCATGGGAATCATGTGTTAACCATGTCTTGATCCATGCATTGACGTACAAGGGTCATGCTGAACTGGCCCCACCCTTCATTGGCCAGAGATAGCAGACCATGACCCAGGCACAGGAGAATTGGTCCTGCCCCTGTAGGTGAGCCGGCCCTTGCACTTGGAAAAGCTGAATCCATTCCTTGCCTGAGAGGGGTGGTCCCAGAGGCCAGGACTGACCAACTCAGCTACCACCCAGCACACATGCAGGGCTTTGAGTTGGTTCTCCCCAGCATCTACTCCATCTATGACTCGCTGGAGCACACAAAGGGAATGGTCCTGTGGAACCCCAGCCATGGGATCTCTATGACTCAGGGCAACAGCAGGCTAGCCAAGAGGAGTTTCAGTGAGGGTCAAGTATTGACAGTGTTTCTGAAGCCAAGGTCTTGAATCAGACCAGCACTCCATTACACAATGAGCATTTGCAAGTAAAGCTGTTTGGACAAAAGGGTCTACTGCATGGCGCAGCAGTTCCTAGTGCTGCTAAGATAGGCGAAAAGGGGCAAGAAAGAGCAGGAAAGACAGGAGGGAAGTGGTTTTTGTTTGTTTATTTCTTGTTTTGTTTTGTTTGCTTTTTATATTCTTATTTGCAATTTTTATTTTTTATTTCATGTGTTTATTATGTCTAAGTTTTCTTTTCAGGGAGACAAGGGTGAAGGACAGATAGAGAGGGGCTGAGAAATTGGTGGGTTTAGGGTGCATGATGTGAAATTCCCAAAGAAACAATAAAAAATTATGTTATAAAAAAAAACAGAAATGGGGAGTCATGCACCTCCTTGAGGATGAAATGTTCTGGAAATTCTTCTCTGTGGGTCTATCCATCTTCTTGAGTATTAATCTAGTCAATGATTTCTGAGTGAGCATGTAATTATAAACATTCCTTGCTCAGATTGCTTCACTTCTGGCCACCAGATGTCTCAGTTGACTCTCGTGCCTACCACACCCGTGACTGCGCTCTTACAGCTTGTAGGAGGCTCCTTACGTCTAGCACTGGAAGGTGTGTCCTAGATCGACCTGTGTATTTCTTGCCCTCATCCTGTAAGAAGACACCACTTTTAGGAGCACTAGCCGTGGACAGCATTTCGTGGGAGAATACGAGTGAACAGCCATGCCGTGGACAGCATTTCACAATACCCCTCCCCAGCCTCTTACTCTTTCTTTCTACCTCCTCATTTGTGATGCTCCCTCAGTCTTGACATGAGGAAGAGAGTGCTTGGTCTGGCACTCAGTCTGTTCTCAGAACTGCAAAGCAGTATGTATCTCTCTACTGATTTCTGCCCATGGCAGAGTGAAGGGAATGGGGGTGGGTTTGTCAAAATACATACCAAGCCTATAGAAAGTTCCCAAGCAATAAAACATAAAATAAAAGTAAAAGAACCTCCTCTGATCAAGGTTGAAAGCAGCCCAGGTTTATGGGTATAAACATAAATGTTTACATGATAGTTTGACAAAATGACCATTCAACAAAATACCAATAGCACATCCAACCCTAAGGCCTATGCTTTCTCTGATCATGGGCATTTTATTTTATTTTATTTTATTTTATTTTATTTTATTTTATTTTTTGGTTTTTCTAGACAGGGTTTCTCTGTGGCTTTGGAGCCTGTCCTGGAACTAGCTCTGCAGACCAGGCTGGTCTCAAACTCACAGAGATCCACCTGCCTCTGCCTCCTGAGTTCTGGGATTAAAGGCATTTAAAAACCAGGATTACAGAACCAGGCATAAAATACCTTCCTGTGGAGTAGACCTTAAATCTAATCAGAAAGTCCTTAGTTACCCCCTTAATATCCATGCCATTACTGTACCAGTAGATACATCGTGCCCGGCAGTCAGTAATGAAATATGCAGGACCTAGCAGAAGGTGAGACCACTGATGTTCCTTTCCTAGTAGTCTGCTTAGCTTCTTATGGTACTATGAAAGCCAGCCATAGGGAGTTTCAGGGTTTGTTTGAGACTGATTTCCTATATCCTGCAGACAAAGGGTGAGGTATCTTCAGCAAGTCTTACTATGTCATTATATTGGATAACAACAAAGGTAATAGCCTGCATTGGTTTAGAAACCCTCAGAGCCTTCTTGGCCAACAACTCCTTGGTCATTCCATGCCTTGTGCTGATATTTTCATTTAATACCCATATCTTCTGGGAATGATATTGGGTCTTCATGAAGGGTAGGTAATTCTATTTGAAATCTTTTATTTCCAATTTAATGTTGTATTTTGAAATTAGCTTGCTAGCAAGTAGATTTCCATAAGGCTGTTTCGTAGATGCTTAACTTTGGTTAACCAACTGTGTTAGTTAGGTTTCTGCTGCTGTAAGGAGACACCATGACCACAACAACTCTTATAAAGGAAAACATTTAACTGGGGTTGGCTTCACTTCAGAGATTTAGTCCATTATCATCATGGTAGGAATCATGGCAACATACAGACAGACATGATGCTGGAGAAGGAACTGAGAGTTCTCCATCTTGATTTGTAGGCAGCAGAAGCTACTGTATATCACACTGAGCATAGCTTCAGCAAAGAAGACACAAAGCCTGCCCCCACAGTAACGTACTTCCTCTAACAGCATTACGCCACACTTCCTAATAGTGCCATTCCCTATAGACAAAGCATTCAAACACACGAATCTATGGGGGGGGGGCATACATATTCAAATGACCACATTTTGTACCCTGGCCCCCATAGCCTTGTAGCCATAACATAATACAAAATGCATTTAGTCAACTTTGAAAGTCCCCATCATCTTCCATAGTCTCAACAATGTTTAAAAGTCTAAAGTTCCAAGCCTCTTCAGAGAGTCACATCTTGGGGTCTTCAAGGAACCTCTTTTTTGTTCTTCACTCTAAAGCATGAACCATGAAGCCAAAGTTGCCAAGTTCTGCTGCTTGCTTGAACATGGTCCTGTTGTGTTAAGGAGCAGCGGGCTGCGTCCTGGCACCCAGCTAGCTTTACCCGAAATAATTACACGGAAACTGTATTCTTTTAAACACTGCCTGACCCATTAGTTTCCGTTTCTTATTGGCTAGCTTTTACATATTGATCTAACCCATTTCTATTAATCTGTGTAGCCCACGAGCTGGCTTACCAGGAATGATCTTAACCTGCGTCTGTCTGGAGTGGGAGAATCATGGCGACTCCCTGACTCAGCTTCTTTCTCCCAGCATTCCGTTCTGTTTACTCCGCCTACCTAAGGGTTGGCCTATCAAATGGGTCTAGGCAGTTTCTTTATTAATAAGAAATTACTCCCACATCATTTCCCCTTTTTCTGTTTAAACAAAAAAGAAAGGCTTTAACTTTAACATAGTAAAATTACATATAGCAAAACAGTTATCAAGCAAGAATTACAGTTACAATATTTATATCTATTTTATCTTTTATCATAACTAAGGAAAACTATAACTATCTATTCATTCTTCAACTCCATCAAAGACTCCAGAAGGATATAATACTACCTAAGTAAACAAGAAATAAGAAAACTCTAGAAATGACAGAGACATCTTGCTGCCTGGACAGTCACCCAAAGTTCTTTTGTACCGTTGGGGCATCCATCTTCAGCCTTCAGGCCCATAGTATCCAGCAGACATTTCCATGAAGCAGGAAATTTCAAAGTCAGTTCAGTCGCTATCTGCTGTGTCCTGCAGAATGTCTCGCAGACTCTTTCATGAGTCAGGAACCCCGAAAGATCATCTCACCTTTAGGCAAGTTCAGCAGTCCTCTCTCTGCGGGTTCTCTGTGTCCATTTTATGCAACAGTCCAGGCAAGAGCAGTTTCTTGTCCAAATGGCTATCCAACTCCATAAGGATCCTCTTCGATGCCCATCTTCCTCTCGAAGTATATTGGTGCCGCCAGGAGCAGATATGTCTCATTGTCATGAAAAGTCCTAAGTTATTAAAATATTTTAAATGCCATATTCTGTAGCCTTTGAAAGATATGAAGAATGTCTATCTAATTGAAATGTATCTCTATATATCTAGAAAATCTAACTAACATGACTACAAGATTGACTATTATTGATGATTAACCATTAACCTATATTTTTTAATTATACATTACATTTTTAAATGAACTACACAATCACAATACCTTAATCAAGATCAGAAATACATATACATATAACAAAATTGACTGTAAAATCCACACCAATGCAAATTACTCATACCTATATCATTTCCCCCTTTAAATGTAAAAGAACATTTACAAACAATATTTTGGGAACATGGGCGCAGTTTTTTCTCTCCAAACTGCTTCCTGCTGAATGGGGGCGCTGTTAATCAGATCATTTAGGGTGTAACCTGTGTGCCAGGTTTATCTCAGTTGGCAGTTGAGTGAATTAATTTTTTGAAGATGTTCACAGCAACTTTTCGGGAGGTCGTGGTCTATCATACCAAATTGGGATAGAAGAAATCCACAGGGTCTGGTCCTCTGTGAAAACAAAAGAAGACCCTCTCCAAAGCATCATATTCTTAAACCCAAATTTTGAAATCGTAATACCCTTATATCCATTCTGGTTTAGCTTAGCAGCCCATGTAATGAAATGTCTCTCTGTACTTAGCTCCTTTACAGTCAAAAATTTTAAAGAAAGCACAATGTACATAATCCAGACTCTCTGTGAATTTTCCATTTTTACGTGGCTTATTTTTTTTTATTTCTTTTAATCTCTTAACTATCTGTACTCTGTCTCTTTTAAGACTTTACCTTTTTTTTTTTAAACCATTAACTTTATTCTCTATATTCTTTTCTTCTCTCTCTCAAGCCTACGTACACTCATCCAACACTGTGGTCTTTTATGTCTGAATCTGTTTTATTGTGAATCTGTAACATTTTTTTTACTATCCAGGAGCATTTCTTAAAATGTTAAGCACTTCTTAAAAACTTAAGTTGCACCATGTACAGGTAATACGGTAATAAGGTACAGCCCAGTCTAAACCTTAACTGAGCTGTTTTTATGGTAATTACGGTAGTTCCTGCCAACCAGCACAGTTCAGCAAGGAGCAGCAGCTCCTGCCTCAGATCCATTTGGTGCCCCTGAGCTGTGCACAGTTACAGGCACACAGCAAGTCCTCATTGGAGCTGCACTCAGTAGTTTAATTTTGAGACTGAGCATGCAGCACAGAAACTCTTTTTATCCAAGTTACAACCAAATCTGACACGCAGAGCACTGCGCAGTCTGAAAACACGTCTCTTCCACCATGCTCTTCCGCCTGCCTAAGCCTGATTCTGCCATCTGCCCAGGTGCAGGCGGGGAGCGCTGAGAGCACTCTCCTTCCGATCCCAAGCGGGAACACAAACATCCAGTCCCATAAAATCCATTGAAATGCTTTAAAGCCAGAGTTTGCAGTGGCGGCACAGTCCCAAGAAGCCGCACTTTAAAATGACGCAGCTTTTTTTTCTGTTGCTGTTGCCGAATCAGGAAATCTCTCTACAGCACGCCACCAACAAACAGCAAAAATTTGTGTTAAAGTCTCTCTCCCTTATTTTTAAGCCTTCTCAGGTTTTTAAGTGGATTTAGTCCATCACGTCGGGCGCCATTCTGTTGTGTTAAGGAGCAGCGGGCTGCGTCCTGGCACCCAGCTAGCTTTACCCGAAATAATTACACGGAAACTGTATTCTTTTAAACACTGCCTGACCCATTAGTTTCCGTTTCTTATTGGCTAGCTTTTACATATTGATCTAACCCATTTCTATTAATCTGTGTAGCCCACGAGCTGGCTTACCAGGAATGATCTTAACCTGCGTCTGTCTGGAGTGGGAGAATCATGGCGACTCCCTGACTCAGCTTCTTTCTCCCAGCATTCCGTTCTGTTTACTCCGCCTACCTAAGGGTTGGCCTATCAAATGGGTCTAGGCAGTTTCTTTATTAATAAGAAATTACTCCCACATCATGGTCCCTTCATTCAATTGCATCTTGACCAGCTTTCTGTTTTTGATGGTTTCCTTCACTGTCTAAGCTTGGCTGTCCTGGAACTCACTCTGTAGGCCAGGCTGGACTCGACCTTAGAGAATTTCTTGCCTCTGTCTCCAGAGGGCTGTGATTAAAGATGTGTACCACAGAGCCTTGACCTAAGCTGTTCTTAATTCTTTTTCACAATTTGGAAACTTAGCTGGGTGGGGTCTTGCTCTGAGGTCACCACTCCCCTATTCTATTTCTAAATCTGTTTATCTCCTTGAACACAGGATTTAGCTCCATTCCACTTCCTGATGTCCCTTTTCTCCTCAAATTGTACATTTTGTAATTTTACTTTCTTAGCTTGTTCCTTTCATAACACATCTTCATAAGAGGGAGTGCTAATAACCATACAACAGAAACTATGCTAGACTGTTTTGAGATTATTTTTTAACCATTACAGTTCATCCAAATCTCTTACTTTAGCTTCAGGCAGACTCTTTAGACAAATTCTTCACCAAAATATCACAAGAATGATCTCTAGTTACCATACTAAAATTCTCCTCCTCTGAAGCCTCTTGAGCCAGGCCCCCATGGTTCAAATCACCCTCAGCACCACTGTCTTCCATGCTCCTACTAGTGAGGCCCATTAAGGCCCACTTAAGCATCCAACTGCTTTTCTAATTCAAACTCGCCAAATGCACATTCCTCCAAACAAAAGCATGGTCAGATCTATCAGAGCAATACCCTTGTCCCTGGTACCAACTTCTGTCTTAGGGTTTCTATTGCTGTGACGAGACACCATGACCACAGTAACTCTCATAAAGGAAAACATTTAATTGGGGCTGACTTACAGTTTCGGCAATTTAGTCCATTATCATCATGGTGAGAAACATGGTGGCATGCAGACAGACATGGTGCTGGAGAAGGAGCTGAGAGTTGATCCACAGGCAACAGTAAGTAAACTATATCAGTGGGCAAGGCTTGAGCATATATGAGACCTCAAAGCCAGCTTTCACAGTGACACACTTCTTCCAACAAGGCTATACTTCCTAGTAATGCCAATCTCTATGAGCCAGGCATTTAAACATATGAATCTATAGTGTGACAATACCTATTCAAACTATCACATCAACCTACTACCCTCTCTCCTTTTCCATACCCCAGCTCCCAATCCTAATTGTGAAAGCTAATCTAAGTTGTCAATTTGACCAGATCTGGAACCAACTAGAACACAGGCACTCTTGTGAGGGACTTTCTTGATCAGATGATTTGAAGTGGGAAGAATCACTGTAACTGTGGGCAGCACATGTTGGTAGCAGTCCAGATCAAAAGACACAGAGAAAGGAAAGTGACTTTTGCCTGCTCCTTTCACTCTTGTGGGTAAGTGCATCTATTCTGTTGTTGCATCATTCCTTCTCTGGCATTAGAAACATCTCCTTCAGGTTTCCAACCCAGACTACAGAACAGAAGCTCTCCAGAAATCCTCAGGCTTTAATTGTCAGGTTTGGATTCTTGAATTATCCAGTCTTGTGGACAGAACAACCATCAGGTTATCTGCTGTCTTAGTGTTTCTGTTGGTGTGAAGAGACACTATGACCATGACAACTCTTATGAGGAAAACATTTAATTGGGGTAGCTCACTTAGAGTTTCAGAGGTTCAATCCATTGTCAAATTGACAGGCAACACGGCATGTTGCTGGAACAGCTGAGAGTCCTACATCTTGCAAGCAATAAGAAGTTGACTGGGACACTGGACAGCATTCTGAGCATAGGAAATCTCAAAGCCCACCCCTACAGTGGCACATTTTCTCCAATAAGGCCATATCCACTCCAACAAAGCCACACCACCTAATAGTGCCATTCCTTATGAGATTATGGGAGCCAATTAATTACATTCAAAGTACCACATCTGCCTTTCTAGTGTGAGATAGCCATGTAGGATTATTCAGAACAAAAATTTAAAGCAGTCTCATAAGCCAAATGTGTGTATACATACATGTATATATACACATGTGTGTATGTATGTGTGTATTTTGTTCTATCATTTCTGTTCCAATAGAGAACCAAGACTAATACAACACTTAATTCTTTATCCTCTCTTTTTGCATTTTGCATGGTTTCTACTAGCCCTCCAGTTGTTTTTTAAAATCGGTTGTAAGACAGTAGCCTACCATATAGCCTTTGTGTTGTCCTACCCTTGATTTCCTCTATATTCTCTTGTTCCACCCTAATTATGACTTTCTTGCTTGATAGAATGAAGCCAACCACCATGTGATATGAACTGAACTGTAGAGTGGTCTGTAGCAAAGAACTGGCCACGGCCAGAGAGGACAGACTCCTTCATTAAACTGCCAGTGAGAACTTACTACATAGCAGGAACTAGCTAATACATATTGCATGAATAGTATTTCATTCCAAACATCTCACTTTTATAGTGTACAATGGAGAAAATATAGGATTACCAAACGCTTCATTTTTCAATCTATGTAAGTTTAAAAGTTGAATTGTGGGGATAAGAAAGTCATGATTTAGTTGATAAACTGATACAGCACTGTATTTTAAAAATAGGAGTATTATTAAGTGTGACTTGCTGTTTTAGCCAGTAGCTTTCAACTTATCACTCCCAACCATTTGTTATTTTAGATCTTCACACCCTGGCACTTCTCATTCCACTCTCATTTCTCATTGCTACAACAAAATGCCTAACAGAAGAAGGAAAGTAACTAGAACTAGTTAGGACTGTGCTACTGATGACACCATGTACCTTTGTTGCTAAAGCTGAATGCTTTCATAGTACTGGAAGGTGCTGCACAGTCTTCTGTAGAAACTAAGGCATCGGTGGTCTTGCCCAGCTGTGAACCACTGGGGCAAATGGCACAACTGTTGGGGGGGGTAACTAACCTCACTTGGATTGGATTGGAGACCAACTCGGCAGGAGAGTATACATGTCTGGTACTTTAAAACCCATCAAAATCACATAGCTATGTATGTCTAGGACCCGTGGGATAACACACTACTGTTGGTTTAACTAAATTGACACAGGATCAAATACATTCTTTTATTTAGATTCATATCCATAGAGAAATGCTACTTTGTTCCTGAATCAGAAAAACTTCTTTCTTTGTATTAAGTGGCTGAGAAATAAGACTTATGGCTGCTCAGTATATTTAGAATAAGCAATGGTTAATGGTTCAACCCCAAACAGGACATTTATATCAACCTTCTGAGCCTCAGAGGATGACATGGCAGGGCAAGCAGAAAGTAAGAACCAGAGGATAGGGAGAAGGGCTGCAAAATGCTAATATCAGGGCACAGCACGAACATTGCAAACATAATTGCACAGAAGCTACTGTTGCCAGAAACTGGGCCTGCACAAAACAGGATCTGTAACCAGTCAATCAAAGATCAAAGAAGGATCCACGAGACCTATGAGAAGAACTATTGGCTACTGCTGGATTCTGGAGGGAGGGTAGTCATTGTCCAGCTGTGTGGTAAATGATAAGCCTACCAGAATCCAGTGGATAGTTCCAAATCCATGACCACAGAGTTGGCCCTGGTTAAAATCAGTGGGCCACAAAACTAATCTAATCCATTTAAAAAGGGAGAGGTTATTTTGGCTCACAGAGGGTATAATATAAGCCATCATCATGGGAAGTTTTGGCTTTGGGAGCTTGAGGCAAGTGGTCACATTACATCTGTGTCCAGGGAACAGAGAGGCATCAATGCCTCAGCTCAGTTAGCTTTCTCCTATTGACTCAGGATCCCAGCTCATTGGATGGAAGCTGTCCACACTAAGAGTGAACTTTCTCTTCTAGGTTGACCCAGTCCGGAAACTCCCTCACACACATCCCCAGTGATTGGTCTTCTAGGTTTCTCTAGATTCTTCCTCAAATGCCAGGACTAGAAGTGGACTCACCCACTTCAAACCAAACCAAACCAAACCAAACCAAACCAAACCAAACCAAACAAACAACAAAAAACCTCATAAGTGTGCCCTCCATTTCTGGATTGTAGCTCATTCCAGATGTGGTCAAGTTGATAACAAAGAATAGCCATCACACCTGGCTAAGGGATTGCCCCTTAATAATCCATGGCTTATAGAAGGAGAATCATCAACCCATGGAAAGCATTTCTGCACTAACCATTTTCTAATTATAAATTTGTTTTAATAAACTTATAAAACAGAAAAATTCTGTGTGGCCTTTGCACACACCTTTAGTTTGGGTCACCTCCCTTAACTGTGTTTTTCTTCCATGCCTCTCCCACTTTTGACCTTTCTGCCCCCCCACCCCAAATTCTCTCCTCCACCTTCCAATCCATTATTTCTGCTATCCCCAGTTCCTCCTGCTGACAAGCCCCTTCTATCTTTCTGGCCTTAGCACTCAGTGGAATAGCTAGCACACCACACAAAATTTCTAAAACATGAACTAAGATCAACCTACACAAGGGAACATGGGACATTCTCATTCCTGAGTCTGGGTTACTCCATGGATACAATATTTTCCAGGCCCACCCATTTTCTTGCAAATTCTATAATTCCCTTTTAATTTGTTCTCAAATTTTATTGTTTATTTGTGTATGTTTATGTGGGTTCACATCAACCATAGCAGGTATGTAGAAGTCAGAGGATGTTTACCAGGAGTTAATTCTTTCCTTCCTCCATGTGCGTCCTTGATACTGAACTTGTGTCGTCAGGCTTGGAGACAAGCACCGTTTCGAGTGATCTCACTGTGCCTAAATTTCATTTTTCTTTACTGCTAAATAAAATTCTGTTGTGTGTGGGTACCTCATTTTCATTATGCATTCATCAGCTGATGAACATCTGGGCTGAGCCTTGTTCCTGGCTCTTCTATTTGT
Organism: Microtus oregoni; assembly: GCF_018167655.1. Lineage (NCBI taxonomy): Eukaryota > Metazoa > Chordata > Mammalia > Rodentia > Cricetidae > Microtus > Microtus oregoni. Next base: position 61,970,085 of record NW_024543063.1, read on the forward strand.
CTATTTTGTGCCAGTCCCAGGCTGGTTTTGTTGTCACTGTGTGGTGCAACTTGAAACCAGGCATGGTGATCCCTCGAGGAGCGTGCAGTTGTTCAGGGCTTCTCTTGGACACCCAAGTTTCATTCGTGAATTTTAAGATTTTTTTTTCCCTATTTCTAGAGAATTGACTTGGCATTTCTGTTTGGATTGCAATGAATTCGTACATTGTGTTTAAGGTTTCCCTTGAAAGTCTGCTAAGTGTCCCCCTAAGACTGGGTTTCTATGTGACTTGGCCCTTCTCTCATGCAGCTTCCGGTACCCATCTTTGTTTTGTGTGGTTAGAACTTTAACTCTGACAGAACATGTGGAGCTCATCATCCAGTCTTGTCCATTGGTGCTCTGTGAGCCCCTTTCTCTCTGGATGGGCATCTCTCCCCCTTGATTTAGGGAACTTTCTTTTAGGACTTTATTTTTTTGTTTTTTTGTTTTTAGAGACAGGGTTTCTCTGTGGTTTTGGAGCCTGTCCTGGAACTAGCTCTTGTAAACCAGGCTGGTCTCGAACTCACAGAGATCCGCCTGCCTCTGCCTCCCAAGTGCTGGGATTAAAGGCGTGAGCCACCACCGCCCGGCTTCTTCTAGGACTTTAAAAGTATATTTCTTTATTCCTTTGGTGAGGTGTTCTTCTTCCTCTTCTATGCCCATAGTTCATAAATTTTGTCCGTGGTGCCCCAAAGACCTCGCCTGTTCTGTTCATATGCCTTTTCAAGTTTGTCGTCAACATTTATTGAATGATCCAACTGCTCCCCACTGTCTTGAAGTTCTGATATTCTGTTTTGTCCTGCACATGGTCCATCCTATGGGCAAAATTTTCCTCTGAGCTTTCTACTTGGCTCCTTTACTCTTCTTTATTTCCATCACCATTTCAGTTTGGTTTTTCTTCCATCTCCTGAAATGACTTCCCTATTCCATCCAGCTGTTTGTGTTTTCTTAGAATACATTTATGCCTTTATGGAGTTGCTTGGACATATTTACAAATGTTCTTTTTCAGTTATGGGTCTTGAATTTTGTCTAGGTCATGTTGGCTGGGTGCCATTACTACAGGTTAACAATTTTTGAAAGAAACAAGTTGTCTTGTTTTTACAATCCTTGCTGAGTTTTTCCTAGGACCTGTTCACCATCAGTCTTCTTCTTCTTCTTCTTCTTCTTCTTCTTCTTCTTCTTCTTCTTCTTCTTCTTCTTCTCCTCCTCCTCCTCCTCCTCCTCCTCCTCCTCCTCCTCCTTTTTCTCCTCCTCCTTTTTCTCCTCCTCCTTTTTCTCCTCCTCCTCCTCCTCCTCCTCCTCCTCCTCCTCCTCCTCCTCCTCCTCTTCTTCTTCTTCTTCTTCTTCTTCTTCTTCCTGTTGATTTTTTTTTTGGATTTTCAAGACAGGGTTTCTCCATAGCTTTTGGTTCCATTCTTGGAACTAGCTCTTGTAGACCAGGCTGGCCTTGAACTCACAGAGATCTGCCTGCCTCTGCCTCCTGAGTGCTGGGATTAAAGGTGTGCACCACTACTGCCCGGCTCCTGTTGATTTTTATTTCAGGTGACCATCGTATTTTTAGTGGAGAGACTTATATTCAGGAAGACTAAGTTCTCCTTGGGTTGAGGAGATATCTTTGCCTTTTAGACTGTTGCTTGGGACCACAGGCTCAACCCCCAAGAGCTCCACAGTAAGTTTAGAGTTGTAGTTACAGCCACTGTCCATCAGTAGACCACCATGAAAATGGGTGCTGGCAGCCTACAGGGCAGTCGCTCCTTAAGAAGCAATTGTTTTGAAGCATAAAGAAACATCAATGACACTGGGTAATGATGTATTATTACTGTACGAATGGAACAAAGAAAGGAACCACAGTGGGGTAAGCGATTAGTAGTCGCTTGCTAGCAAGGAAGCAAAGGAGGGAGCCATACCTAGAAAGAGAAAGGGGAAAATAAAGGAAAATGTTGCAGTGAGCAAGATCTTAGTTTTGTTTAGTGGGAGACTGAAAAGGCTTGGGTAAAGTCAAGCCTTTAGATAAGATAGCACAGCCTCGCCCCCTAGGCGGTGGAGTTGCAGAGAGCTCCTAAACTAGGGTGTCCCGTGCCCCTTAGGAGATGGAAAAGAAAAGTGGTAGGTTACAGAGAAAAGGGAGAAAGGGTGGAGAAATGGGGCCCCTTTGGCTTTGGATAGTCTAGAACTAAGAGAGAGCTACAGAAGAGAATAAGATCTGGGTGGAGGCAGGGTGAGGAGACTGCATTTTTCTGCTCATTGATAATCTCTGAAATCAGGTGGGGCTTCCCAGAGCCACCCTACTGAGTGCCTGATGGAATGCTGGGGATATTTCGGACCTTCCCATATCCTCCATATCTCTCTCTGTAAAGTGGGCTTGTGACAAGGACAACCACACTTTCGGTCACAAAGAGGGTCAGAGGTAAAGCTGTGAGAATTAAGGCTCTATGCAAGGTCAAGGTGGCTGTTGGCTCTCAGGGCAATTGCAGGTTCAGGCCCCATAGTAGGTGCTTCCTGAGACTCTTTGACCCAGGAGCCTCAAGTGCCTCTTTCCACTGCAGGTGGAATACGGCACTCACCTGACTGTGGTCCTCTGGATCTCAGCCTTCCCTGACCAGGTTGGGCTATGAACTCCAGACCACAGAACCTTCCTTGGAAACCATGCAGTGAATTTCGCACGTGTCTGACCATGGAGGCCCAGAAAAGATTCTGGTTGGCCTTGGAGGACAAGGACTCTACCCCTGAGCCCTGCGCCTGGCACTGGAGGCCAGCTCCTTCCACATCAGGCGCACTCTTAAACATCTGTCTGTAGCGTGATTTATTCTATTTTAAAATGAGGTTTTCAAACAACTCACTATCTTAATTTTAGCAGTTCAGCTCCTTTGTATGCTAACAATACTGAACATGCAAATGAGCTACCACTTTGCTTTCTAGTAAAAATGTTTCTGTGCAAACACTTGATTTTATAACGCACTTTGCAGCTTTCTCCTATAATTAGTTGTTAAATCTATATTTGACTTTGTCTAAGTGGTTGCACTGCAAGGCTGTTTTTCTTGTTTCTCACTTTGACTGGTCCGTTTTATCCCTAACCATATGTCTGCTGGAGCAGCAACGAAGTTGCCAGGCTGGATTCGAGATTGAATGCAAAACCCAGGAAGTGCTCCTGCTGTTGGGCTGAAAGAGACCCAAAGGCTGCAGCGGGGTCTAGAATCAACCTCTCGCCTTTCATCCTTCAAGAATGAGCAGACAAGTCTCGTGGTGGGGCCAGAGCCTCCTGACCAAGTTTACTATCAGAGGTGTGCTAGGCTGAGGATAGTTTTATGCAAAAGTATATAATCTAATCTCTTGTATGAACCTAAAGCAAGATAGTAGTAAATGGTGGAACTAGAGCCAAGGTTTTCAATCTGTGGTTCATGACCCCTTTGGGGTCAAACGACCCTTTCATAGGGGTCACATATCAGATATCCTGCACATTGTATATTTACATTGCAATTCATAACAGTAGCAAAATGACAGTTACAAAGTAGGAACAAAAATAATTTTATGGTTGGGGTCAGCACAACATGAGGAACTGGATTAAAGGGTCACAGCGTAGGAAGGTGGAGAGCCACTGCTCTAGAATTGTCATTAATCTCAAGCAGTAGGTTTGCTGAGTGCCACTTAGCACCAGCCACTGAAGGCTGTCAAGGACATAATGAGTATAAACCAAAGGTGACATAAACTGTCCTTTGCAGCCCTTAGTGGGGACACTAAGCAGATTCTTGGGGCCATGTCCAACCTCCAGCCCCTTGCCGGTGATGGGGCCTGCAGCATATTTTATTTCAGAGTGCACTAAACAGGATGATGCCAGGAAGCAGACTTAGGCATAAAGTAATGTTTATTTGGGATGAGAAATTATGCCCAAATTCTAATTTCAAAAAGCTGGAGAATTAAGAAAATGTCACGATAACACCCAGGAAGATAAAATACCATTTTATTGACTTGTTCCAGGGCACCTCTACTATACTTCTTTCCTAAAGTTTGACTCTTGCATGCTTCATCTTCCCCTGGTAACAGCTTTGTAATATTTCCTATGTCAAACAGAGAGAAAGAATTCTTTCTTCTTCCTCAGGTAGTTGGCCAAAGTAAGGAAAGCACAGCACTTGGGATTCATCTGACAAGCAGCTTCACAGGCAGACGTACTCACCGAAGAATATAGGTTTGTACCCTTCAAACATAATATTTCTGATAAATTGTATTTCATAGGATTCTCATAAAAATTATAGTAGGTTTATAATTATATAGTCAATAAAATGCTACTTTTCAGAGCTTATGCTGACAGGAAAGAACTTCTATTTTGACTAGAAATCAATTGAACAGAAATTTCTGCTCATAATTGTACATGTCTGATGAACATAGGCTCGGAGCTTGAAGCGCTCAGTTGTCAGCCCCCCTTGTCACGACTTCTAATTCTGGCACCAAGCACAAGGGACAGATTCTTTTTTCAGTAGTTCTTGGACTCTCATCTTCACTTCCCAAGCAGTTGAGATGGGCCATGAATACAGGAGCATCCCTGAACCTGCGGCCCTAGAGGGTTCTTCCACACATATCAGAGTTCACTGCAAACAAGCTACCTGTATCTGCTCCCTTTGACCAGCTCCTGAACAGCTGCACAGACTCCATTCTTCAGACACCGGGGTAGAGTGGGACTAGAAGAGAAAGAGGCAACATCTTAACCTGGGAAAGTTTGAAGATCATCAACACTGCCCAGGTGCTTCACTGCAAGGTTCCTTTCCAGTGTTTGGAAATAAGGAACCAAGAGTCACCCTGCCTGAACCCCAAATCACCTACATCTTAAGAAGGTCTCCTGTTCCAGGATTCTTGCTCCCTTTAGAATCTGCACTCAGCGTGGCTAGGAACCGACTTTCCAGGCCTTCGTGTCTTTTTCCTTATGGATTAGCTCCCAAATGCTTGCTACACCGAGGGCCTCTTTCCTCCTTTCCCTCTGTCCTTGTCTGTGCAGCCCCTTCTCTGCACCCAGCTTCCAGCTCCCCTGTGGTTTCACCGCAGTGACTTTGAGCTCCCTGAAAAGGCTGCCCCAGCTTGTCACAGTCCAGAGACCCTCTCCATAGGCCCGAGGAACTTCTTCCGGTGCACAGAAAAGGCTGTCCCAGCTCAGCGATAGTCTAGAAAACAACAGCTCAACTGGGGTATCGTTGCAGTCAATGGTGGGCACACTGGTTAGCTAGAATCATCATACAAACTGAGAGAGGAAACCTTTATTGGACTATTTGTAGAAATAGTCCAAAAATAATTTACATACTCTTTGACCCAGGTACTTTTCTTCTGTAGCTAGATATCTGGCTTCTGTCTTTTGCTTTCTTATTAAATGTCTGCATCGCTGGAGCCTTGCATATGTTAGGCAAGCATTCAATTGCTGAATCACTTCTCTGCCTCCCAGGTCCACTTCTAAGGGCTTATTTTTTTTAATAACATATATTTATCTACTTGAAAAAATTATCATGGAGAATTACAATTAACGAATATTTCAAACAATAAGAAAGTTGAGCCTGCATATTTTCATCTACCAGAAACTTTAAAACCACAATGGCTCATTCCCACTTAGATCAGCCTACTGCAATAACAAGAAAGTGGGGTGTTCTAACAAAGAACTGTCTCCAGGGTGGTGCTAACACGCGAGAAACTTGACGCAAAGCATGATGTGTGGGGAGTAGTGCCACTCTCCAAGGGCAAAGAGGCTTTGTGTAAGTGAATCACCTCTGTAAGTGGAGAGAATGCCTCCCACTTCCCATATGCCGAGGAACTGGAGATGTTGATGGATGGAAAAGAATTCTCTGAACTGAACGTTGTATTAAATTCTCTCACTTATAAAATGTTAAACAAGATAGGGAGACCCTGAGAGCCCCAAACCTCAACCATCTACAGTCTATCTCTCTCATTCTGGAAGCTTCTGCCTATTAAAAACACCGTGAGAAATAGATCGGCTTGCCATCTACTGGCATTGAACATCACAGAGCACAACAAGCTAAGAGTGCCCAGCAAGGCCAGTGTGCATGAAATGAACAAGGAAGATCCTGATAGGTAAGCGGATGGTGAGGGCAGGGGGAGGTGCTAGAAGTGGCCATGGTCCTCTTGGGTACTTTAGGAGGGTGGATGACTCTGGAACCACAGCAGATGCTCACCATGACAGGCTCTCACGGGGTTATTTCCATGAGCTGTGCAGAGCCATGACTGAGAGGACTGGAATACTACAGCAAAGCATATGCCGTGCGTTCCATCACGGAGAAACAGAGAATTGCTAGGTGTGCCCTGGGAAGCAAGCAGGAAACGGAGGTCAGTTGGAAGTGATGACTCTGACATTTATTTTGATCTAGAGAAGCCTTGCCTGAATAAGCACTGTTGGATCTGGGGTTTGGAGGAGGGGAGTTTACCAGGCTGACACCATGGCAAGATGGAAGAGAGAAAGGCTAATTCCAGGCCAACGAAAGAGCATGTATTCCTATTCCATGGGGATCTGATAGTGGAAAGAAGCTAAGGAAATCAGTGAGAAGTGAGACATGCCCGGGGAATAAGAGGTAGTTAGGACTACGGCGAAGCCAAAGTCAGAGAAAGCAAAACAGTGCAGGGCCCTGGAGACCATGAGGCAGAGTCTGTACCAGGGAATATTGGAAGCTCTGAGGATTCAAACAGCAGGGTGCTCTGTGTGCTGCCCCTACAGTGTGAGGTGTGGAATTAAGGTAGAAATGGGGAGCCCTTTTATGAGACATGGGCCCTGTTTTTGGCAAGAAAAGGCAGGGACTTGAGCTAAGAGACCCCTTGACCCCAACTTTCCCTAGAGAGTAGACAGATGCCAACCCTGGCTTGGTTCCTGGTGTTGTCTGGCTCTCTGCTTCCCACACATCTAAAATTGCAGCTTGCTCAGCCTACCTTGCAGGCCGATGCTGAGAGCGTGTAGGTGTCCTGAAGCTGGACTGAAAGCGTAAGTGGGGTTACTTCTGAGGAGGCGGAGAAAGGTGCAGCGTGTTCTACTATCCACAGAGAGGGCTGACCTGCAGGCATGCAGCAAGTGCCCCTGGTTTATATTCCAGACCACCAGCCACTATAATTATACATTTCGCAGCCCCGGCAAGGCTCAGTATAGATGCTCGCAGCCAGGGTCTCTGTTATAAGGGCTCTGGTCCTGGTTGGTTATTAACTATACTGTACGAAGCCTCATAAACACCTTTTTACACATACAGTGCAACCTTTCAATACAACAATCAAATGCTTTTCAACAAATTACAGTCTCCTAGAAGAGCAAGGCTTTGATTGCTTCCTAGAAAGAGGTGGAAGGCAACTTTAGACAGAACTTGTTGGAAGCCTGATGTTTGGAGCTGTGTTTGCTTTAGGCTGGAAATGCTAGCCTGGAGTTCAGACCTTGCATAACTCTGGGGAAATTAGTGCTAATTAATCCAAACTTGGCCCGAGGAGAAATCAAGCCACAGGAATAATTTAACCAACCCAACCTACTTTGCAGACAAGGATAATGGCATCCTAGAAGGACAACTATGTTCTGTAGTCTCCTGAGAACCCACAGGTGGGACTACATGGAGATTTCGGGACAGGCTGCCAACATCCTCCTGGGTCTTGATCGTCGTGTTCAGATCTTGGCTTGTGTCAATGTTATTAGCCTGGAGTCTGCCATCTTCTCGGTAGAATGTGGAGTCTTTATCTTTTCCACCTCACCTTTAATTCTCCTATACTCCCAACCCAGTCAACTATTTGTAATCTTAGAAAAAAAAGTCTTTAGATTTCATAGACAGTTTTCATAGTGTGAGCGGCAGACCCGAGGTTGCGACCTGTTCTTTTGTCCAATAAGGGCATTCGAGGCAAACCAGCAAAAGACATTCTACCTAGCAACATATGGGAATGGGGTTAACGACTTTCCTAGAGAATAAACATCATACCTTCCAGAGAAGGATGAGAGAGAAGAAAAAGGAGGGACGGAAAGCTAGAAACACTGTCGGCCTTTTCCAAAGCAAGTGAAGATGCAGTGTGACTGCAAAGGCCACAGCAAGCTTCTGGGAGATGGAAGAGTTCTCTATTTTGATTGAGTAGTGGTCACATGACTATATATATTTGCTTTTAAAGAAATCACTGCTATTCAGATGTGCTGATGTGTGTCCTGTCATCCCAGCACTTGCCCTTCAGAGCCTGAGGCAAGAGGATTACAAGTTTAAAGTCAGTCTGGGCTATATAATGAGACTTTGTCTCCAAAACGCCCAAAATATTGCAAACAAAACACAGCATTCACCAATCACTGCCAAATTTTAGCAGATAGTCCACATGATACAAAATCGAAACCAAGACCAAAAGAAGAGTGGAAGATTCCATATTCTGGTCAGACAGGTTCTTTGAAGCAGGTGGGCCTCTGATTTTGAAACTGAACTCAAGGACACAAGAAGAAAGGCCATAGAAGTGACTGACAAATGTGGGTCTCTACATCTTTACCACTCACTGCCACAGAGAGAATGATGTGGTTTCCTGGGGTCTTCTAGTCAATGCCAACCAAGCAAGTGACAACCAAGCAAGGATAGAGCAGAGAGAGCTCTGTGGTCAGCTTTGTCACATGGCCCTGCAGAAGAAAGTCCATCACACTAGGCCTCAACATCCCCATGTCCCTATGGAGAAAAAGATCGCTCTTCAGGGCTAAGCTGGGGCTCTACAGCAAGAGGAGGTAAGGGGAATATGGACACTTGCTTTCTGAGTTCAAACCAGAGACCTGAATATGACTCTGGCTTGGATGTTTGCCAACTGTGTGTTATAGGACAGCCACACCATCCTGGCGAACCTCCATGTCCTCTTTGGCATAGTGGGAGTGATCTTACAGGTATCTACGAGGAGACTATAGGTTCATAAGTAGAGAGATGTCAGCTCTGCGTCCACAAAGTCGCAAGTGTTAAGTTCATACACAGTTGTTTCTCCCAGCAGACACCAGTCATTCATTGACCGACTCCACGTGGGGCAGAGAAGTTCTCCCTCCTGTTTGCAAGCTCTCTGAGGTGGAGCTCCCAGGAAAAGCTTCCCCAGCTCTGAAGCAGTGGGAATAAAATGAAGCTATCTATATGGAATGCCTTGCCCAAGCCTGGGTAGTAGATGTTAGGTCACCTTCATCGTCACTGTATCAGAATGTCCTACAAAAACAGTCTCTTCTTTTTAGAAGGTTCCATCCATACTTGCCTGGACCCATGTGCTTGAGCAGAACCTCACAGCCATGGGAGCACATGGGACAAGCTAGTCCCTTCTTACCACACAAGAAACAACCAAAGCAATACAGAAAGGGGCTTGCTTCTGCAGCACCCCCCAATGACCCATTTCCTTCACCTAGGCCCCATTCCCCAACAATGCCATCATATTACAATTACATCAAGTGATTGTTCCATTCAATTGGCCTAGAGCCCTCAAGACCTAACCATCTTTGGAAACACCCTTCTAGACACAGCCCTAGATAGCAAAAGCCACCAGCTAGGGGATTTTCAATCCCTGTAAGCTGACAGTCAAGTTTAGCCACCACAGTAGGTGCTCAATAAATGTAATCTATAAGCCAACTTCCCTTTGAGAAAATGTGGTGACCGCTGCTCTAGGACAGTCCCTAACTACTCCAACTTTGTGTCAGACAATACATATCTTCTTAAATTTTTCAAAAGCAGTTACAGGAACCTCAGGCTAAAATATAAGACAGAATTGACAGAATTGATTTCTTTTTAGTCTCTGAGTTTTGAGCCCTAAAAAACTTCATCTCCCTGAGAACTACACCATAGTCAACAAGTATTGTCAATGTGTCTATTGGTAAAAGAATAAATAGTAAGGGTCTAAGTTTGTTCAAGTTCTCCCTATAGCCAGATATGATTATATATATACACCAAACCATACAAGAGAAGCAGATGCAAACATTTCCAAGAGCTTTTCAAGGGAATGAAGTGGTTTGCCACGCAAGATCAAAACTGCTTTCCTGAGGTGAGAAGAGTTCAGGATTGGCCTGAGTTTTAGGCAGACTGGGAGAACTCCTCCCTGTTTCCAGAAGCCTCAGAATATATCACACATTAAAATGCTCCAAGACCAGTGTCTCGCAAATTACTGGTAAAGGGGGTAGTAACCTGCCCCCCTTAAACCAAGAAGGAAAACTAAATTCGGAGCGAGCGTGATCAGGCTTGCATCGTTCCATGACACCAAAGTGCAGTCAACAATCCACAAAAAATGAAAACAAGACCACTAAGCACTTTTGGCTTCGCAAGACCCCTTCCTATTTCCACTCGGGTTTTAAAACCCCCACAAGACAACGGGACAGCTCTAATTGGCGCCTGGAAGGAGGTTCGGCATGGCCAGTTGCTAGTAAAACCGAAAGCATTTATTTATTATTTAATTTGTTTGCTCAGGAGACTTCGCTCCTGATGGAACATCTGGTTTTCATTGTAGCCCAACTTTTACCTAATTGTACAGCTGAGGAGATTAAGGCACAAGGGGTCACAGGCCGAGCCCAGCCAGGACCCAGCCCCCTAGGAGAGCTTTGCTCCTTGCTTCAGGGTAGAGACCACACTCCTCGCCTCTGGTCCTCTGGTGGAGACCTATAAATAAGAAAGGAAGTACTCTTTCAAGTCCGTACACTGCCTCTTTCTGAGTCTCATTAATGATGGGACTGGAGAGGAGGGAGAAGGAGGGGACTGGGGAGATAGGCTATGCAAGAGGCAAGGGTTGTGTGTGACCACAGGCCCCAGGCAAAGAAGTAGAGACAGCCAAGATGAGGCTGCTCTTCTGGGGTCAAAGTCCTGTTCCTATGGCACCAAGAGGCTGACCCGGAGCAAACACAGACCTTTGTCTAGCTCCTAGAGTAACGAGGAAGAATTCAATTCCCATGTAACATCAGGAGGCTGGAATGGAAAAAATAATCAATTCTTTCTTGTAATCGAAGCTGCCCCAAGGTACTAGGGACATGTTTGTCACTGAATTTAATCCATCTTTACCTCTTCCAGTGGGAACTTGAACTCTCTAACCTCTCTGGGCCTTAGTTTCTGGTCGCACTGCAGTGTTTGGTTTCATGAAGAATGGGTGGAAATACCCCATACACACAGCGGATGTTTCCCTAGAAGAGATATTAAAATCCAGCCCCCAAAAGCTCCTGAAGAAATCACACTATTCTCGACCCATTTCTAAATAAAAGCTTCCCGTCAGGGTGACCAATGACATACGATGAACAAGAAGGAACAAGGGCCATCGGTCTAGTTAGAGCCTCAAGTCAAGCTAACCCCAGAGGAAATAGCAAGTAAGGACATGGGATCTTGAAAATTTGTAATAGTCAAGGAACTCAAAATCTGTAAGGGCTGAGTATGTGTTTCTGTCAAAGTAAAGGCTATACCTCAGTCATGCTCCAGTCCACTGTGGTCAGAAGGGTGAACACTTCTATATGGCAGAACTAAGGCATGGTCCAGAAGAATGAACACTAACCAGAGAAGGCAAGTGGCCCTGGAAGAATGTTCCAGAAAGCAATGTCAAACAGATATTGCATTAGCCTTAGGGGAACATGTGACAAGGATCCAGTAGAGAAAAGACCAATAGACTAGACAGATGGTAGAAAGATAGGGCACCCAGAGGGATGGGACCACCACCTGGGGGCCTTGACAGATGGGCAAAGATAAAGTATGTGTGTTCTGTATCAATGGTTCGCTATGGATATTGTGCTGGAGAGGACCACGGCTCAAGAGTGTAGCAGGAAGTCCATATGCATAGGCAATGTGGCCACAGCTACTATAAATTAAAAACTGGGGTGTCTTGGGGTCTTTTGTCCTTCCTGCATGACAAAGGCTCAGTACAGATGTCATAGCCCATGTGTTTTAAGAGCTTTTGACTCTGCTTAGTGGGTCCAGAATCATGTTCGGCTTCTCTGCATGTCTGGCATGTCCCACTATCCTTTGGTAGTCGCCCGTGTGTCTGTTCTGGCATTAGCCCAGCTCAGCGCAGCCCAAACCTGCTCTGAGAATCCAAATTGTCGATTCGAATGGGGATGTTTTAAATAATCTGTAACAGTCGGATTCCTTAAGTCTGCGAAATAATTGTCAGTAGACAGATAGAATGGGGAAAATTGTACTTATACAATTGTATAAGTGTGCAGAAAAATGGGAGCCATATTCAAAGTATGAAATCTAAAGAAAGGCCCAGTATGAAGGTTTGGATCTGAAATGCCCTAATGGTTCCTGTGTGGTTCCCAGAGCGTTGTTAAGAGGCAAGGTTTGCGGCAAGGGATCCCATCATGAGGGTACTGATGTGATCCATGGATTAGCTAGCTGAAGGCTTCATAATTGAATAGGCTTTGGGGAACGGTAGAAGTGTAGAAAGTAGGGCCTGATGGGAAAGAGCTTCTTGATAGGTCTTGCTGGGGGACAGTAAATCTTGTCTCTACACCCCTCCCTTCTTTCTACATTCTATATGCCCTGAGGTAAGTCACTTTGCTCCCTCACACGTTTCTACCATGATGCTGCTCCCTCGCGTGCCTCCATCACAGTGCTCTGCCTCACCATATGTAGGTCCAAAAACAATAGTGGATGAAATTTCAGAATTCCTGAGCCTAAGTAGATTCTTCCTCCTCTAAGTTGGTTTTGGAGGTATTCTATGAGAGTGACAAACACAACTAGGCTTTGAATTTTGTAAAGAATTTTGCTCTACAGAATGAAAACAAGGCTGCTATGGAGTTAGATAAGAAACAAAGCCCAGATGAGCATGGGACAGGAAATGATCTCTCTTTCTAAGCATCCTCTAAAGGCCATTGTGTTCATCTTCGTCTGGACCAGGGGTCAAGCCCCCAACCTTCTGCCCAAACACACAGGAGGATTCTTCTTTCCAATCATCAGAACAGAACTAGAAAGCCAGAAGGAGACTCAGACGCCCCATCCCGGCCTCTACATCCATTGTCTAAGTCACCTGTGTGAGCACAGGAGGTCAAGACAAAGCCTGGCAGGAACAAACAATGGGCATCTGAGACAGCAGGTTAGGGGAAGAGTGTGGGGTCAGGTGATTCAGTCTCTGGCTTTGGAATGTTGCTCTGAGTCTTGTCTGGCTGCTTCCTTGAGTGGAGAGATAGAAAGCAAGCTTGCTTAGTAGTGAGTGGGCATGGATTAGGACCCTTTACCACTTCTGGCTCTGTGATGCCTAGGACAGTTCTTCCTTTAAAAAATGATTATTACTATTATTATTATATATATCTAAAATATACATATAATCCCAGCATTCAGGAGGCGGAGGCAGGCGGATCTCTGTGAGTTCGAGACCAGCCTGGTCTACAGAGCTAGTTCCAGGACAGGCTCCAAAGCCACAGAGAAACACTGTATCGAAAAAACCAAAAAAAAAAATATATATATATATATACATATATACTTACATATACATACATATGACATATGGGTGCATATACAGATATGTATACATATAACACACACACACAGACACACACATATATATATATACATATATATATATATGATGGCAGAGAGTTCACATATATCACAGTGCAATGTGGAGAGCAGAGGACAGCTTTGTGGAATTGTCTCTCTCCTCCCTTTCCACAGGTTCCAGGGATTGAACTCAGGTCACCAGGCTTGTAGAGCAAGCACCTTTACGGTCCAATTTAGCTCACCGGCCTCACATTGTAAAGGGACTCTTGAGTGTGCCCTGAACACTTGCTGTGCACTGGGTGGCATTGTGCAAGGTACTAGTAGCAGGCTTAGATGAAGACCTGAGACACAGGTGGTGGGGGATGGAATGTTTCCCCAAGGACTACTGTCTAGAGACCCAAGGAAGGAATGGTTGCTGACTTCACTGATATGAGATGTTGAATAACGAAAGTTTTCACCATGGAAACCCTCAAAACATGATGGGCTACAGGTACTACAGGCATTTGAGGGTGACAGAGTAGTTCTCATTTTCTCATGGGGCTCACAGAATGGCTCAGTGTGTTCCGGTGATAGTGGAGATTTCTGAACAAGAACCACTGACCTTGCAGTGGCAAAGGCGCCCTCTCTCCTTCCCACGGACAGGCCTGTGTTCTCATTCATTTGCCCATACCACCTGGCACCATTCGTCTCAAGAGAGATTGAAGTATCCTAATTGAATAGAAATTTTAGTTCTGCTCAATGTAGTCAGGAGAAAGCCACATGGTGTTTCCTTTCGCAATTACAATTTTATCTATTCTTCGACAAGACAGGAGATTACTGAAAATGGTGTTTTAAGACTTGGTGTACGGGCTGGGAGATGACTCAGCATTAAGGGCCCATCCTGCTCTTCTACAGGACCCAGGATTAATTCCCAGCACCCACATAGTGGCTCATAGACTCCTGGAACTCCTGTTAAAGAGGAGCAGACACCCTTTTCTGACCTTTGTGGGCCAAACATCCATGCACAGAAAATAAACAAACATTTGTTAAAAGATGATGCAGAGAAAGTTTCTGAGGGAACTCGGTTTTCATTTTCTGTGATGTCATAACCCATTTTCCAAGCACTGCAAAGTCACCATGCTCTCTAGGAAAAGGCCGCAGAGGTGTCAGCAATACTGGGCCTTTTAGGGCCCAGGAGACACTACTAGTGATGTCAGACAAAATGACTCCCCTTTCCTGGAAAGTTCTGATATGTAAAGGAGGTGTCCACTGCAAGGTCCAGTTTCCATGCCCTGAGGCCTTGCTCTAATTTGTCATAAATATACCTGGATTCTACTGAAGTCTGTGCAGGAAACCAACATCTCCACATGGCCAGGGTTGAGAACGGAATTTTCCTGCATTCCTACCCTAAGCAATCTCCAAGGGTAGAAGGGGGACAATCTTAAATATTTGATTAGCTCACCCCTGAGAGAGGAAAGGTTAAGGTATTTTGAACCCTTCTACCAAAGGCCAAGGAGTATTATTAAACACATCCATTATGTCAGCCGTACAAAATGTGTCGCATGACCCGGAAGAGAATGGCTGAGTCAAGGCCAATGGGACTCAGAGGACCTTTCCAGGGAGACCTTCCTCAGATCATGTGGTCTTCCTCTTTCAGCCTAACTTGAAGAAGTCTAGAGAATTAAGATAAATGCACAGAAAACAGTAGTCACCAGCTCAAGCACCTACAGGACTCACTGTGTCCATCTTGACCTTAACCTGGCTCAGGTTCAGGGCTATTTGCCATGTCCTATTACCTAGGCCTTGCATCCAAGCTTCCAGAATATTTCTCATTTTTGTTTCATCACCCATATTCTGCATATGGGTTGCCCCTGTGACTATCAGCACAAGGATTTTTTTTTTCCCCTATCATGTATGACTTGGAGTTCCATCTAAACTCCAATGGAGACTTTCTCACATTGAACAGCTACAGCACTTGATTCAAGTGTGGACATGTAGTTGCTTTCACCAAGTATTGCTTAATTCTTCAGGACTATCGACCACATATTTGGAGATAGAAAGAGTGCTAGTTTAATGGTGTCATTATTTGTTTGTCCCGAGCAATAGAACGCAGGTTAGCAGGGACAAACAATAAAGCCTTCTTGTTCATTTCCCATTTCACACTTCATGGCATTAATATATTACAACACTCATCCCTTAACCTCGTAGCACTGCTTAAAAGTCTTTCCAGAAACATACAACACACACACACACACACACACACACGTACAAGTCTCTTGTTTTGCTGCTTTAGCAAGAAGCATCAAAGTTCCCTAGTTCTCATGATGCTTATGGATTAAAAAGAAGCAGAAAGGAGAACTCTGTAGATGTTAGTTTCTGATGTTCAAAGATAGAAGAAGCCTGTTCTCTGCCTTTGAGAATTCATCTGGAGTAGGAAAAAGGTGTCGCACATTGTGGAACAAGAAAATGTTAAATCTGCCCTTCAGTAATACATCTCTGCTTGGGGAAGTAGAGATTGGGGGGCAAACACATTGAATCACTCCTCATTTCATTATTTTTGACATTGATTTGTCATTAGGAAAATTTATTAGGTCCTAAATTAAATTGATTTGAAGAATCATTAATTCATGGATGAAGCAAAGGCTGTCTGGTCCCCTCACAGTGAAATGAGCCAGTATTGATAAAAGCAAGGGGAAACTAACAGAGCTGTCTAAAAATTCACCTTTTCCTACCTGGAGGAATACTTCAGATGTAAGTTGTGGGTGGATGTTTTAGTGCTTGGCCTCATCCAAACGGTAACCAGAAGAGGAGATTTGCAAAATCTTAACCACGGTGAGAGGACACTGATTTCAGAGAGGCCATTTGGAAGAAAGGTACTCATTCACCTAGAGCTCAGCTAAGGGGCTCAACTTCCTGCTCCAAAGATACCCAGTAGCCCTCTTTTCTGCCCCTAAGTGTTGCCTTTACTTCTCCTTTGCTGCCAGGATACTTTCCAGTCCAGTCACAAGTAATCACCCTGTTTAAATTGGCTTCTACTCCAAAAAGAGACTTCTATTTGTCTGATTTGCCTTCCCAGCACTTAGAATTTATTGTGGATCTAGGTTTCTGTAGAAAACACTTATCAAAACATTTACCTGCCTTTGCTTCCATTCATTGGCTGCTGTGTTTTCAAAATCAAATCAAGATTAATGTCCACCACCACCCCTTCATTGTATGTGTTAATCAACCCTATTGTTTGTAAATGATCAAGAACCTTTTGGATAAAGTCCTGAATGGTGGTCTATGCCTTTAATTACAACACTTGGGAAACAGAGGTAGGGAGCTATCTGTGAGTGTGAGGCCAGTGTAGTCTACATAGAGAGTTTCAGACTAGACAGGGCTACATGGTAAGACCCTGTCTTGAAAGTAAAAGAAAACAAAACAAATGCTTCAACGTAAACAGTAAACGTTTTGCTCCAGGAAAGTCCAGAAATGTAAATAGGCTTAGACAAGCCTAGAAGCTAGTAGCTTACACCATTGGACATCGGCATTCTCTCCTCTGCTCCTTTTCTTCTCCTCCACTTCTTTCCTTTCCCTTTCCTTCTCTCACTCACTCTCCCCTCTTTCTTTCTTCCCTTCCTCCCCTTTCTGACTCACGCCTTCGGCAGTGTCTCCCATAGAGAGGCATCCATTACCCATCTTTATAAGCCTGTGGGTTCTCCAGGAATTCTGACAAAGTTCATCAGTTACAAAGTTCATCTGCTGAGTCACTTTGGTTTGGAAAGGAAACAGAATCTCTCCTCCGCTCTCTCGTCATTTCATTGTCTTTTTGTCCATCGACACTTTCTGTCTACAGACTGTCACAGGGGCCAAGTACAATTCTTCTTGGGCCCACTCTCCTCTTAAAGCCAGGTCTTTCTCACTGATGCTCTTCCACACGTCTGCATGGTCAGCTGTGCCCCACAGTGATCCTGTGGGATGACAAACATGGTTCAGAGTATTATGGTCACTTTCCGCTCTTTCAGAAACTTCTCCACATGGCTTCGTTTTCCAGGCAAATGCCAGCAGGGCCTGGAAAGCAGGTGTTGGCTTTAAGAGTGAGTGGAGATTGAAGATTAGGTTCACAGTTATCATTGGGAGTCCTCTGGGCTCCATAGAAATCATGGAATAGACAGGCCTCTAGGATGTTATATGTGGCACTAAAGCTGGGGAACCCCTGACTCCCCAGAAATGAGGCCAGAATAGCCCCAGACAGGAGTCAGAATGACACAGAACTTTAGAACAACCGAATTAACAACAACAAAAATGGCAAAACTGTAATTTCACAACCACTTTGGAATTCAGACAGTTGGCCACTTACTTCTGAATTAGTGTGTGTGTGTCTGTAAGTTCAAGTTCCCCAGGAAAGCAGACACAACCCCAGCTAGATGTCATGTCCCAGAGAGTACGGTATCTGGATGGCACAACCGTCTCCTGAATTCTAACTCAGCTGAGGGCTTTGAGAACCTGCGGACCTAGTCCTGAACTGAAATGTTAGGTCTCTGTTTCTTTATCCTTCTGCACTGTCAGACTGCATCCGGGACTTGCAGACGAGAGACAAGGCATAGCCTAGCACAGCACACTGCAGACTTCCACAGCATGTCCTGAAGAGCTCGGGCTTCAGAACTACGAGTGGAAAGAACTGCATACATTTTTGCAACACCTTGGCACTGGTGACATCACCATCAAATCCTTACAAGCATCAAAATTCTTGAGCTAAAGCCTGGACCGTGTGCCAGGCACCATGGTCAATGGAAGTTACCTAACGACCATGCTAAAGTCAGTATTATCATTCTCCTTTAACAAAGAGGCAGATGGGTATCACCAAGGGTGAACAACTTACCTGGAGTGACACATCTTAGCAGCAGAGCCAACCTCCGGCTCTGATCCGAAGGGTCAATGAATGAACGAATGGCAGCAGGAATGGGCAGCTCTGCCATGCCTGTATTATATCATTGTCTTGTACCATGCCCTTCACTAGGATGCATGGGTGACTCTAGGGAACTTAAACCTAGTGAGGGCATGGTTCTCCGGGTTTGCCCATCTTCCTTCCTGTCTCTTAGTAACCATTGACAAACTGAGCCCCAGGCTGGGATGCTCGTCCAAGGCTTATGGATGTCGGCTGGGTTCATTAATGCCTTTTGCGGTTCAAAGATGGTCAATACTCTAGCCGCTGCCTTCCATCCAACTGCATGAAAAAAAAAAGGAGGAATTCAACTTCTTCCTGTGTTTTGCCAATGCACAGTATGTTGTGTGGGTAATTTCTGGTCTGGCCAGTAAAAAACCTCCGGGAGCCGTCCGTAGCTCTTTAATTATGAACTGTAGGGGACACCACAAAATAAATACTTAAAATGTCTAGACAACCAGTCATCAGAAGAGGATAATTAACTTCAAACATTCTAAATTGTTGGAGGAGTCGTTATGCACCTCTGTAGCTCCTTTCGGGACCCTACCCCAGTGGTGTGTTTGCAGCCACAAGGCTGTAGGGCTGGCTGAAGCCCCCTCACCCCCCCACGGCAAGTAACCAAGTAGCCAGCAAACAAATACTTAAAGAACAAGAAGGAAGAGCACTACTTTTCCCAAAACAGGAAAAATGCTGCTTCCTTTTAGCAAAATCAAAGCACAAAATAACACTGTAGCTGAATAGGAGAAATACTGTTTATCCAGTCTATTGTATATATTTTTGTCTTAATTTTTTATTACTTAAAAATTTAATTGTCTTATTTTGGCAAGAACTGGGTAAACTTGAGACTGAATTTAAACTTGAGGTATTTCTAGTTCCTTCAGATTTTCTGTGAGGAAGCATTTTTAGCTTAGGACTCATGCTATGTTTTCTTTGTTATGTTTTTGAGTCAGGGTTTGCTTTAGTCCAGGCTAGCCTCAAATTCCCTAAGGAGCTGAGGAGAAAGATCTTGACTTTCTGATCTTCCTGACGGTACCTCCCAATTGTTGGGGTTCCAGGCACACACCACCACGCCTGATTGTATTTATTTTTTTTAAACTAAAAGCAACAACTCCACAAAAGAGATATGGATCCCATGATGAAAACTTGTTACAAACAATCTACATAGTTCCAGGCTCCTGCCCATACTTTTTAAGGACAGCCATGGGAAGCCCAAAGGCCTGAATGTCAATCAATCAGGTCAAAAATCTGGACTCAGACAGCTTGTCTTTAGGCAGTAAGTGGATTTTAAAATGTGAGTCTTTGTTAATGCAGAGCTGAGGGTGGATTTGAGCAAAGGTACACCGTTCAAAATGCTAGATGCATCTGATGTTTTCTTTCCCCCAACTTTTTACCTCCGTCACCCAGCAGGCAATAGTTTAGAAGACCCATGAATTACAAATTTTCATTTAATTCTAATGCCATTTTCCTTTAAATGAAGGAAATGCAAAGCCAAGTATTATTTAGTAAAAATTGTATATTATAGTCAGAAGGACCACATTAATTGGGATGGCTTTAATTAAAGGTGAGATCTGATTACATACATGTATTTTTGAAAAACCTTAATTGTCTTGTGCAAGCCACTGAATAGATTTAGGGATCTTCAATAACAAAATTACACTAATGACATAGGTTATTAAATATGATTGATGGCAAAATTGGACCCCTCTTGAGTCTCTACCACAGAAAAGCACACAAGCTTTTGAAGATGGTGCCTTGAGTGTCAACAAGAGAAGCAGGAAAAGGAGCTTTATACCATTCGTGCTAGCATTCGCCAACAAATGCCTCAGTAATAAAGGATACCTCTTGCATGTAGTTCCTTGCTAGGTGAGTAGATGGAAATTTAACTGTTGAGCTGTGCGGTAATCTTATTTCCAGTGAAGTCAGGAGGAAGGACAGCCGATGACACAAAGGGTCAGCAAAGCTTCGAGAAACTCTGTGGAGGTCACCACTCTCCAGAGAGACCCATCATCTCTAGCAATAGCCAGCAAAATCCGGCAGCAAGGCTGATGCGGTTGTCCAGGCAAACATGGAAAATGGTTGCGTACATGCCTATCTCTTCCGTGTAGCAGCCATCTTCTTCAAATCACTACCTGTGGCCTCAGAGCAAGAAAGAATGAGAGGAGGACAGTGATGCTGGATTCTCTGACCCATGGTGCGAGGCAAAGCCCAAGAGCTCAATGACCAGATAGAACAGAGAAACGTCCTGTGGCGGACTTTTCTCATGTTCGACCCTATACAGCCCTCTGCCAGTGGAGATGAGGAAACTGAGGGTCTGGGACATGAAGTACAGTTACACATTTTAGAATCATCTGGGAAGGTCAGCTTGTGGCTGGGAGGGACTTTGAGGTGGGGACCATCAAGGTCTGCCCTGAATGTGGATTGTACCATTTTCACGTGCTGGGCCCTGGGCTGAATGAAAAGGAGAGATTGAGGTAAGCAGAACGCTGTTTTAGACTCACTACTGCTGTGAGGAAACACTGTGGCCTAAAGCAACTGAGGGATGAAAGGGTTTCCTTGACTTATACACCCTGGGTCACAGTCTGCTGAGGGAAGCCACGACAAGAACATGGACGCAGGAACTGATATACAGGCCATGGAAGAGTGCTGCTTACTGGCTTGTGCCTCATAGCTTGCCCAACCTACTTTCTTTTAGAATCCAGGACCACCAATCCAGGGGTGTCTGCACCCACAGTGGCCTGGGCCCTCCCCCATCGATCACTAAATAAGAAAATGCCCTTCAGGGTTGCCTGCCTACAGCCTGATCTCAGGGAGGCATTCTCTCAGTTTCTCAGATGACTTTAGCCAGTGTCAAGTTGACAGGAAACTAACCAGGACAGCATACATGTACGAATTCATTGTCTGCTGCTCTTGGTTGTGGATGCTATGTGACGTGATCAGCTGCTTCAAGTTCCTGTTGCCTAGACTTTTCCACACTAATGGGTTGTCACTTGGATATCCGAACTGAAATGAACCTGTTGCCCCCTAAGTTGTTTTAGTTAGGATGTTTTATCACAAGACTTGGGAAGCTGGGACAGAAAGTGACCTTAGTCCTCTGGGTCACAGACTGAACACGATTCCAACTCTAGCACACACGTCAAGGATTACTGTGTTGCAAGAGTCCCAGTCACCAGGCGAGGCAGTGCTGGCTAATTCATAGTCGGACACCAGCCTGACAGATATTTGCTGTGCCCAAGATGAAGGCCTGGTGCTTAGGGAGCGTCACTCCCAGGCGATGGAAGGATGCTTGAAGGTCTAAAGTCTTTTAGCCTTGGGCTCGCAAATTCTGGTAAGCACATGTGCAGTTTGGTCTTGATCTCCTCCCTATCCATTCCTGCCTCCATACCCGATGCTTCTCTCTCGAGCAAAAACTGCGCAGGCATCTTGAGGAAGAACCAATGCTATTCTCCTAGAGACTGGGGAGACTGGGGTTCCAGGAAGTTCAGTAGCATGTGCTGGATTCATAGGCTACTACTATGTCAAGAGTCAGTGTCTAAACTCAGACCCAGCGATTCAGAGACACCACCACCCTTAGCTACAAGGATGTAGTCTCAAAGAGAACGAAACCAGGAGCTGACAGAAAGACTCCTGCCTGCATCCTGGCAGGTGGGAGTGCTTTGCCTGGGGTCCATGTGTCCATCCAAAGCCTGTCTCATAAGTGTTCATCACACAAGCTCTTCCCTGTATTGTTCTGGGCTGCGGAAGTACCTGGTTCTCACTAGGAGAGCAGGGCGAGGGGCAGCAAACACTTTCTAAGGCAACTTTCAGTCCCCAGCTGTAGATCCTTATTTCAGACAGAAAGGGCTAGAATTATTTCCCTTCTCTTCCACCAACAGGAGTTTTAAGATCCTGGTTTGAAGCTTATCTGTCAACATCAGCAGAGGAAGGGGGGCGTTTCACGTGGTCCCACCACTAGACAGAGACCTATAGGCAACTAGTGACTGCCGAAATAAAAATTAGCTTCTCTGAGGGATGAGGCCCTTTGTCGGCTGCCCAGTGCAGGGTGGTCAGTCCTGAAATCATATATACACAAAAGCCAAAATGGACCTATCCAGTTGTGTTGATATATATTTGTGCATATTCACACACACCTATGTAATAATGATAATCAAAGAGAGAGGCCATCAACTTGAGGAGAAGGGGAAGGGCTCAAAGGTATGTAGCTGGGAGGAGTTGGTAGGAGGAAAGAGAGGGGAGAGTGATATAATTCTATTTCAACTAAAAGCATTTAAAAATTAAAAAAATTAAATGTCTATAACTAAATAAATACATGCACATATAAGACCATTGAACTTCTCATTTTACCTCTTTTTCTTAATTCTTGTAAATTCTTAGGAATTTTAGTCCTGTATTATCTAATAGAAAATTTGTTTTACCTGCTTTTATTTTTTTCTGTTTGTATTTCTCTTTCCCTGGGTGCCTTAGACTCCAGGTCGGGTCTCTAGACTCCGGTTCAGGTCTCACACAGTTGGCTGAGGCCAAGGCTTCTCAGATAATCTGGGTTTGTCTCTCAATCCCTGAAGCATAAATGCTTTTGTTAAATTTAGTAATAAGATGAATTTCTAGAAAAATGGCCATCTGATTATATGTCTTGGACATGTGCCATTTCTATGAAAACTTGAGGCGTTCATGTGTCTTTTTGGTATTCGCTGGGGCATGTACCAGTAACAGACAGTCCCCATGCTCTGTCAACAGAGACTGTCTGGCTTTAGATCTGTGGCTCCTGGTCAAGGTTGTGAGGAACCTCCTCACCCAATCATGGCCCTAGATCCTACTTGGCCTAGGAGCTGAGCAATTGTTTTTTGGAAGCCATAATCCTGAGAGAAATTTCTGCATGTCTCTTGTTCAGCCTATCTTGCATTAGTTACGTCCCACATCCCTAGCTTTGAAAGTGGAGACTAGCCTAGTTTTGAATTTTATTAGAGAAACTTAACAGGAGTGAGAACAAATACCTACCACGGCCCTTAGGGCCCTGCCCACTGTGCTGTATTCTGCTGCTTCTAATCTATACACATGAGGTCCTTGTCTGGGAAATATTACCTTGGCTTTTCTTATTTTACCTGTATTTAATATAGCAGGTAACAGGCATTTGCCTTCTTCCTGTCCTTTGTTCTTTGTTGCAGAATCTCGGAGATGTTTCTACCCTAATCCTCACTTCCAGCCCGTTATCTGACCAAAGAGAGCAGTCCGTTTAAATTTGAATATGGAAATTCTTCTGGCCAATGAGACCAGAAGGGAAATCTGAGGAAAGTTCCTGGGAAACATTTCCTTACTCTTAAAATGAAACAGACAAGAAGAAATAGTTGGTGTCTCCACATCAGGGCCCTGATATGAGGGTCTGTGAGGTCCAGGTGCTTTTGTGGAAGCAAGGGAATCCCTGGACGGCGGAGTCCTTACTCCGAGGAAAGCAGAGAAAAAAATGAGAATAACCCAGGCCCCTCATGGTGACCCGAAAGCCAGCCTCCTTCATTACTTAGGCTATTGACTATAAGCAATATTCCTATTCTTTGACTTGACTGGGGATTGTTGCCGCTTTCTGCTGCATGGAGCCTGGTTGGTGACGAGCACAGGCCTGGCTCCCTGAGGATGGGAGTCTGCAGCAGAACACCTCTCACCCTCTCGGCCTTACAAGTCACCCATCATAATCCTGAACTTGGAGTATTCTTGGGGGCACCATTAGACATGGGAAATAATCCAGAGTTTCTTGTAAACGTTCACGGATACTTTGAAGGACAAATTAAAGGGCTATGATTATTTTCTATGGAGTATTTTATTTGGATTGGTGAAATGAAGGTTTCTCATTTCTTTAGTGCCCGTGAGACTCTAACCCTGCATTAGAAGCCTGGGTGGCAGGAAAAGAGGCCAAAATTGGGCCTTTCTCCTTACAGATCCTGATGTAAGAGAGAAAACGTAACAAAATTAATCAAGATCAACTGTTTAAAGGGGAAAATATGAGAAATCATGGCAGAGGTCAAAGTGGATTATTTGGATTAACTTTTATTTATTTTCGGTATTGATCTAGGTTACTCCCGCCAATATGGATCCCGGTATGAGTTGAACTAAAGTAGAGCAGATTTGAAATATTCTTTCTATAGTTAAAACAACAGAAATTAGCGTCTGAACCTCTGGTTGTAGCATGTCTCTGAACACCAGGCAAGCAGTTATCAGATTGAAAGAAACTCCGTAGGGTGCTATGTTCATTAAATGTGTAACTGTGTCAGAATCACGACACTGAAGGTTCCTTTGCAGCCAAGTGGTGAGAAAAGGCCCTTTAGAACCGTCACCCCCTGACAGCGTGCAAAGTGAAACCTGCAAGGGTTCTCAAATCTTTGCACGTTTCCCTGGCTGATCATCGGTTCCTCCGAATACTGTGGATTTTTTTGTGAAGCATGCCTACAGGCTGCATATGCTAAAAGTTAACAGGAAAATGTACCCCAGAAGTCAGAGGTGAGAGTTTCCTAGAGCAGGCCTTTGGTGCGCCTGCCTATTGAGCTGGATCGTCAGCGGCCTCTACAGAGCTTAAGCTGCAGGATTCAGGTAATCACCTGGGGTGCTGGGCCATCCTTTAGTGGGTTGTGAAAATCAGCACCCGCTGTCCACTTTATCCAAGCTGGTTGCAATTTCATTTGCTTGCCTTTTACATTAAAAAAAAAAAAAAAAAGCAAAACAGCTAGGCAGTGGTAGCACACACCTTTAACCCCAGCACTTGGGATACAGAGGCAGGCAGATCTCTGTGAGTTCGAAGCCAGCCTGGTCTACAAGAGCTAGTTCTAAGACAGGCTCCAAAGCTACAGAGAAAGCCTGTCTCAAAAAAAAAAAAAAAAAAAACCAAACAAACAAACAAACAAAAAACAGTTATCATCTTTAAAGACTCAAAGAAAAAATTTTAAAAGTACTATGTAAGTAGCTGTTCAAAGGATGGAGTTCTTCATGTTATACAAGATTGTCCTATGTTTTTAGACAAATACTTTTAAGTCAGTATGGTGGGACACACCAGTCATCCCTGCACTCAGGACAGCAGGCAGAAGGATATTGTGAATTGGACCAACCTAAACTATATCACAAAAATCTATCTCAAAGCAGTGACAAATATTGTATAGATAGGAAGATAATGACATATAGAAAGATAGGTAGATAGGTAGGTAGATAGATAGATAGATAATAGATAGAGTGATAGATAATTAGATAGAAGATAGATAGATACATAGATAATAGATAGAGATGATAGATAATTGGATAGATGATAGATGATAGATAGATAGATAGATAGACAGACAGACAGATAGTAGATAGATAGACAGATGAATGTGTCTGTGTCATCACCTGGCTGTCTATATCTATGTACAGAGCCCTTTCTCAGATGCAGTTAACAGCTGTTGGGTTCTGAGTGATCTCACTACATCAAGAAACAGACATGAGGCAAAACCTCCTCTGGAGAGTCTGTGGACTGGATACCAAACTACTTTTCCAATCGATTGCTTTTGTGTATCCAGCAGCTCCATCATGTACTTTTGGTGCTATTGGTACAGATGCCAAGACCAGAAACAACTGGATGGGGGTACAAATAAGGAAAATGGGGTCTGAAACCCCACCGAGGTCAAGATGTAAGGAACATGATCCTGTAGAGAGCTGACCGGTAGGTGTGCCACCACTGAAATTACGTCGAAGGCTGATTAACTTGAGTATAGCTCTAAAATTAAGACTAACCTTGCTGTATGCTCCAGGAATTCAATTCTCAATATGTATTCTAATAAAAAAAATATGCAGGCACAAACGCCTGTGGGAGTCATTTGTTGGAACTTAGCTTATGCAGACAAAAAAACAGGTAATAAGCACTGTCCATCAACACTAGAAAGATGAATGGATCAAATGTAGCAGTTGGATGCAATATAATGTACACACGCTGGTCAACATTGGTTCTTTAGCATATGAAGCTGGGAAGATGGGCTAATTGCAGGATAGTGGATACAGTTGGATGTAGTTTGGACCTGTTCCTTTCATTGACTCATGTGACAAAGGTTTGGTCAACATGTCTGGCTATTGGGAGATGGTGAACCCTCAAATAGCTGGGTTCTCATATGACATCTTTAGGTCATTGGAGATACAACCATAAAGGAGACTGTGGACTCCTGAGGCCTTTCCCCATCTCTTCTGCTTCTTGGCGGTGAGGTGAGTGGTTTCTCTCAGCCACACCTCCCTGCCATGATAGACTGCCATCCACATCTCCAAAGCAACAGAGCCCACCGACCCTCGGCGGGACTCTTCAGAACTGCCAGTCCCAATCAACTTTTCTCTGCCTAAGCTGATTATCTCAAGTGTTTTGTCATAGAATATATTTATATAGCAATAGAAACATTCTCTATATGTTCAATGAATTGATTGTGAAATGCTCCCTTTTCTAAGTGAACAAATTTACCGGTTTGAAAATCACAGAAAACTTAGAAGTTTACATCCAAAACTAGTTAATGCTGTCTATCGCTGGGCAGGTAAGAGGTAACTGGGGTTAGAAGAGAGATTTTAGAGTACGGTTTATGTTTATTAGCAAGGTTTCCATTTGTTCACATGAAATATCTATTTTAGATACATTAAATAGGCAAATAGAAGGTAATGCTGCTTTGTGTGGTTTAAATTTAAACCTTCCCCACATGCAGAGAGCGTTTGCTCTGACTTCTCCATAGCGCCCACTGCCTTTGAGCCAAAGCACTGGTCTGGGTGCTAGGGTCTCTTAGAAAGAGGAGTGGCTGTAGACATATTAAAGCCCCTTTCTGTCCTAATTCGTGCATAAACAGTGGCAGAAATCAAAGTACAGAAGTTACAGGTCTAAAGAGGTCTGCCTGTCTGCACCCCTGAGCACCTGCCTCAGTCTATTAGAAGCAATGGATTTATAACCCATCCTTCTGAGCTTTAATATAAAGCAGGAATAATGCACGGGACAGGGCAGCAAATGGTGTTGGGGACCCTTAGATAGGTCAAAAGTCCCTAGGATGGACTTGGTGTATTCTGGCGTCTATGGAAACCCTGAATCAGCAAGACTCCCAGGAAACGGTGGAGGATCAGCCGTTGATCATCCTTCCTTTAAGGTTATTAACACAACTTGAATCCTAACACTAGGGAGGCAGAGGCTGGTGGATTTCTGAAAGTTTGAGGTCAGACTGGTCTATGTAACAAGGTACAGGACAGTCGGGGCTACACAGAGAGACCCTGTCTCAAAAAAATTAAAACGAAAATAAAATTCCTAACAATATCTGTGACCATGTTGCTGCTGCCAGAGCAGCAATGCCCGAAAGCAAAGGCAGATGCACTAAGAGGGTGAGATGGGATGAGGAGTGAAACATGCCCGATGCAGGGTCTTCTAGATCAGGGCCCTCCTAGTTCTATGCACTAAGAACACCATTCGTTTCTGCCCTCAAGCATATCCAAATACTCCCATCCCAGCTAAGCCAGTGATAGATCTCTGATGCTATGGAGAGAGGAAAGGGTGGCAGCTGTGGTCCCACTTTCTTGATACTGATCCAAGGGTTCTCCTGGACAGGCCTTTGATCTGCAGGGGCTGGAAGCTGAAAGAAATCCATGTAGGAGGTATTGCCAGGGCTACCAAGGCCAGACAAGGAGCAGCTCTCTGCATGTCTATTGTGGAACCGTCTTCTCTGAAGGCTAGTGAAGAACCAAGTCCAGATGGTTCTGAAAGAGTCATGTGACACATGATGGCAAATTTGTATTTTGTGCAAGAGGAGCTGTGCTGCAAATGCATGGCCTTTGGTTGGTCTCCCTGCTCACTAAAACCACCACTTACCTGAACCCCACACACTCTGTATCTGAACACTTCCCTTTGCTATATTTCGTAAGACTCTCACATATTGTCTGTAAGGGAGCCTGGCGGGGAATGAAAATCTCACTTCCATAGAGAAAGTGGATCTCAGTGGTTTTTCTAGAGTCTGTGCATGGAAACTCCCATGGCTACCTCCGACATTAAACCACCGCCCTGCCTCCCATCCATGCCTCCTGGTTTCCCAGGCTGAACGTGTGTTCCTCCAGGACCCCCTTATCTTTAGGCAAGCCATCTACCTCTCCTGGCCCCTCTGATTTGTTGTCACACCCTTCTCTACAGACCTCACCTGCCCCCTTCTCTTGGTCTTCTAGGTCTCACCACAGGTATTCCTCCTCCCGGGGAGTCTCCAATGCTCTACTCAAATGGCCCCCTCCTGACCTTAAGCCACATGATGCCCTTCTTTCTTTCCTGGTTCTCATCACCTTGCTGTTGTCAATGATAATGTGAACTGGGTCATGGGTTGGGTACTACTGAAGAAATAGGACTAGGTAGATAAATGACATTGATTGATTGGCATATATATATATATATGTTTGGATTAGCATATATTATATAAAATAAATGGTTTTCCCTACCCTCCATGTGTGTGTGTGTGTGTGTGCATGTATGCATGTGTGTGCGTATCCCTGTGCACTTCGTTGATGTTCAAATAAACCTAGGGCCATGCACATGTTACCATGGGTTATACCGAAAGCCCCAAAGTCATCCTGGGTATATAGAGATCCCCAAAGCCGTTTTTACCACACCCACTGTAAAGTCAAGTTTTCCACACTTTATTTGACTTCTTCTCTCCAGACAAATCTTTGGTGTGTACACTATTACTTCCCTCATTGTAGAAATGGGGAACTTGAGAATTAGTGATTGTTGGGGATTTCTTTTCTAAGGACAACTGCTAGCCAATGGCAATACTGGGGTTCAAACTCACATTAACTGACCCTGGATGTCTGGCTTGTACTAATTTGGCAACACTTTCTGAATGTGTCCAGACCCTATTTCGTAGAACAGTAATTCTGGG
Organism: Microtus oregoni; assembly: GCF_018167655.1. Taxonomy (NCBI): domain Eukaryota; kingdom Metazoa; phylum Chordata; class Mammalia; order Rodentia; family Cricetidae; genus Microtus; species Microtus oregoni. The sequence goes on from NW_024543063.1 coordinate 61,999,292, forward strand.
CACATCCTCAGCCAAGAGGAAAGCCGTGTGGTGGGGCAACCATCTGAGGAGGGTGGCGGCTGCACTGAGGGGTTTCTGTCCTCAGGCTTACTCTGACAGAGACACTTTCCAGCCTACAGCCAGCCCACCCCCTCTCAGCCCGGGCATAGCTGCCAGGTTTCCTGGGCCGGGAAGAAAGCCTCCGATTAGCAGGAGGCTGCGGCTCCCAGCATCCCTGGGACAAGAAGCATCTGTTGCTACCCCCATTGTTCCAGCTGAGAGCACACTAATTGTCCTCTCCAAAGTTGGACCTCGGTCTCTTGCCAGAGGGAAATTATGGACCCTTTTTCAGCAGGCTGTCCTCTCCACAGCTGTCAGCTGAATGGCCCCAGGAGGATGGGTAGATTTGGGGGTGGGGAGAGAAGTCCATCTTGCATCCTGATCCACACGGCAAAGCAAAGTTAGCACATCCCTTGGATGGTCACCGCCCACTAAATCCCAGACATGTTGGCAGGAGCTTATCATGAGGGTTGTGTACAATTTTGTGGCAAGTCCTTGGCACTCAGGAGCTCAGAGCCAGGGAGCATTTTGGAGGAAATAGTGATAGAATGGGCTTGATGGTTTGGGACAAGGAGGGTTCAAATCCAGCTTTGGCATTCATTAGCTTTGACCTCATACAGCCATCATTCAGGGCGGCAGACAGGAACAGTGAGGGGTATGTCTAGCTATGAAATATTTAGTGATATTCCTGTATGCACAAACATTCAGCCATAAAACTAACTTTTTTTTTTAGTATTGAACCATCTTATTAGATCTAAATATTGGACCACAGCTGTGGGGATAACTCACAGAACAGGAATTCTGTACAAGGAAACAGAGAGGAGAATAAGAGACAGGATTCGCATATGCTCAAAAGTATTTTGCTACCAACTGTACCCAGGCACAGGACTGACTGCTAGACATTGCTATAGTTGCCAATAAGATGCCTGGTCCTATAAGAACATTATACAACATGGGTGTCCCTATCCCACACTGGAGACACAGCCATCGCTGTAAGATACAGTTGGAAGCTCTGGCAAAACGTAGTGGGAAGGGACAGAGCCTCACCCACCTCTTACCTCCTCAGCCACTGCTTCCTCGAGGAGCTCTTCTTGGTACAGTCTCGGGAGCACGCACCATCCACAGCACAGGTCTGAGGGCAAGTCTTGGGTACAAAGCTTCCCTCTCTCTTAGTGTCCCCTTTTCTGCACAGGACGATAACTTCTAGGTGTCACATCACCAGGGAACTGCAGGGGTGGGTTGGGTAAAGATCTAGGAATGGTTTTAGAATCTAAATGCATGGCATGTTTCATCATTTTCAGATCCCAGCACCTCAAGTCTTGTCTGAGTCCCCATCATGAGGTCATGAGGTTACCTGTTCTGAATTTAAAAGAAGTTCCAGACACACAATACGTATTCCAACATGCACACATGCACACACATGCACACATGCACACACACTGGAGAGAGAGAGAGACAGAGACTGAGAGGGTCCAGTCTGAACAGCGTTCAATGTCCTGGTTAAACCTGATCACTAGCCATGACATTTCATTAAGACAGAAACAGGCACATGTACACGGCTACTATGGAAACCTTTCCTGTCTGCCTCCAAATATCCCAGGGGCAGATTTAAAGGACAAATGTTCCCAAAATGGGAGTGTAAGAATGCAAATTTACTCTGTGGATTAATTAGACATTAATTTGTGTCTAATCACAGACTTGCAGGCTGTATGGGGAGGCCCTGGTAGTTAGTGTGTATCATCTCCCTCTGGGTCAGAGGGCAAATGAGGCCCATGGGGCAGGTGCTAGAAAACTCAAGTATTTCTTGGGATTCCTTATAGTAGATGCATCAGGTGCCAGAAAAAGCATGGGAATAAAATGAAGCAATGCCATTTTATGCACCATTACGCTTAGATCAGGTATGGAAAACAGGTATGATATGAAGAGTCATACAAATAGGTAATTACAGACAACATAAGGCTGCAGGATGAAGATGGGACACCGTTGAAGCAGAATCAGAACTCTGTGAGAACTTGGCATGAGCCCATTTATGTTTGCTTGAAGAAGAAGCATCTGAATGAGGTTGTAAATAGAAATATGGAGAAGGAGGACTCAGTTCTAGAGAAAAGGGGGCTTCGTGCAGAAGGAAGAGCCTAGAGAATGATCTTCGGGTGATAGTGAAACATGCTTCATTCAAGAACCACAAGCCATAGCAGTACTGTAGTCTGAAATGGCTTGGTGTGTGTGGTGGTTTGAAAAAAAATGAGCATCAAAGGGAGTGGCACTATTAGGAGGTGTGGCCTTGCCTTGTTGGAGCAAATTTGTCACTATGGAAGCTGGCTTTGGGGGTCTCTTACGCTCAATCTATGCTCAATGCGGTAGACAGTTCACTTCCTGTTGCCTGTGGATCAAGATGCAGAACTCTCAGCTCCTTCTCCAGCACCATGTCTGCATGCCCACCATGTCCCATCATGATGATAATGGGCTAAACCTCTGAAATTGCAAGCTAGCCCAATGAAATATTTCTCTTTATAAACGTTGCCATGGTCATGGTGTCTCTTCACATTAGTAGAAACCCTACCTAAGACACCGTGTCTTTCAAGGGTTCATATGTGCTAAGCAGAATCCCAGTGTGGCACTGTTGAGAAGTGGTGAAACCTTTTTTGAAAAATAAAATGGGACCTCATGGAATGGTTTCAGTTCACTAGGGTGCTGTCCTCAGGAAGGACTGACATAATCCTGGACAGTGGGTTGCAAATAAACTCCCTCTGTGTATTCCGTGTCTCCTGCATGCAGTCCTTTCCTTTTCATAGACCAGGAAAGGGATCCCTCAGAGCTGAGAGGAGAGTGGCAACATGTTTTTTGAGGTTCCAGAAGTATGACCTTTAGTAGTGCACACCTCTTTTCTTTATAAGAGCCCAGGTCCGGGTATTTTGCTACAGTAACAGAAACGATTCAATGTTCAGAAACTTGGAGCCTGGATAGGCGTCTCAGTTGACAGAGGGTTTAGCTAACATTCACAAGGCTATGGGTTTGATCCCCAATACCCCAGCAATGCCAGAAATTAAAGGAAAAAAGAAATTTGAGAGTATAATGAACCACACTAGAAAGACAATCAAGGGAAGGACATCACCACTGCCCTAGGCACCCAGCAAACAGAACAACAACAACAAAGACAAGGTCTGAGATTGAGATGAGGCACTTTGGTGGGCTTGTAGGTCAGTGAGGCTTTAACTATTTGGTATTTACAAATATACAAAACCTTGGGTACAGTTGATCTCAGGAAGAAGGTGGGAGAAGGGAGGAGGGAGGGAATAAGGAAGGAGGGGATAGAGGGAATGTGCAGAGAGAGACTATGAATGGGTGATGTTGGGATGCTCAAGCCCAGACTGGTGAGGGTGAGAAGCAAGCTGCCGTGAAAGCATGCAGTGTGGTACCCTGGGCGCTATAGTTCTTCTGAGTAGCACACCACAGATTATAAAGCAGGTTGCCCTGGGGTGCAAGGCAGGTCTGCATGCTGGGGACTGAGAAAGGGGAAAAAAAGAGTTGAACTGACCCTCTCAGAGTCTCATCTTCCTCCCCAGAATGCAACAGTGTGTGACAGGAGGAAGGCCTGGGTGCACTGGGCACAAACCAAGAGACTGGGCAGTGAAGGGCACCTGGGGATGCCATCAGAGCATGAGACTTGGCTCTGGAGGAGAATGGGGTGCAGAGACGGAAGGGGCTGAGCTCTCACTCCTCGCTTCCTCTGACTGTCACAGCAGAAGCTTCCCATGTCAACATCTGTCCGAGGCTCTTCTCTCCACACAGCTGCTCTAAACTCTCCGTGTGCTCACCTCCACCTGTGCATATCCGTCTAAGAGTGAGCAGAGACCGTAACTCCATTCTGTCTAAGTCGGGCCAGGCAGCCTCCTGTAGTCTCTTCGGCCATTCCCTCTCCCACAACAGTAGAAGCCAAGCCCTCAAGACTGCGGAAGCCTGGATCCTCACATCCTCGTATGGGAAGATGGTCATCTTGGACTCAGAGATAAATAAACACAGGTTGTTTTGAAGCTGTGAGACTGGACCCGCCACTGTATCCTAACAGGTTCCTGATGTCTCACAGACAGAGAAAGATTATTCCGTTTTCTTCCCACCACAGCCAAGGGTGAGCACCCCCACTTTAGAAGTGAGCATGCAAGTTCAGACAGCTTGCCACGTGGCCATGCTCTCAGAGCAAGACAGGAGGGCTTGGATCTGCACCGAGCGCTGCCTTCCTCGTGCCCCAGTCCCTCTGCTGCCCCTGTTGTCGAGACAGCTGTAGGATGCTTGTGTGCACAACGGAGCACATCAGCAGATCCCCCTGACTATTTGGACCATGAATCCACAAGGAGTCGAGACATGGGGATGCTGCTATCCCCAGGCTTAGAGTGAGACTGTAGAAACCAGAGTAAGAGAGACTTGGCCCCAGAGCGGTGTCCTGGGAGCCTCTCTGCCAGAGTGACGGAGGTGCTGAGGGGCTGGTAATTAGCAACTAAAGGAGTTAAATTTAAAAAAAAAAAAAGTTTAACCACAGCTAATGAAATTAGATAAAAATTATCTGCTAGCATTTATGAAAAGATCTGATGTGGCCCTGTACAATAAAGACTCTATATGGCTTACAAGATACAGTAAAGTTAATTTTATATTGTGCTGCAGGTGCTGGTTGAAGAGCGTGTTTATGGAAGCAGCCCAGAGCTTCAGACCTGACATTGTAAAGGCCCTGTCTCAGTGAAGGGTGTGGCAAAACAAAGCCCTGGGCTCAGCTTCTCCCCAGGGTAGAGTTCCAGAGAGCTTTATGGCTCTACTCTTGTGTTCCCTCAACAGCCACTCCTGACAGCGCCAGGCAGAGCCCAGAGCATGAATGATCTGGGAGGTCTCCAGTTCTACTGAATGGCAGGTGGGATGAGATTGGAAGTGACTGTCATGACCTAAGAATTAGGCAATGACCCTTCCTCCATATCTCTGAGTCTTCTTAACCCAGGATTCAGCCAGCTAGCTGCTCTCTTCTCTTTTCTCTCTTGTCTGTCTGTCTGTCTGTCTGTCTCTCTCTCTCTCTCTCTCTCTCTCTCTCTCTCTGTGTGTGTGTGTGTGTGTGTGTGTGTGTGTATGTGTGTGTGTGTGATTTTCAAGGTTCTCAAAAGCACATCTTAGACTTGCAGTGCCAAAGACACAGGTTCTACGTTCTCAAAGTCAGGAGACATGCTGGGGCCACCACAGGCTTACCACAGCTCTTCAAGCTCCCTCCAGCGCTGCTCCTGTGAGCGTCCTTTACCTAGCACCTCACCCTGAGCTCTCTGTACCGAGGCCTGGCATGGGCTTCTCTGCACTGAACATGTGTAGCTCTCCACCCCTGGTGAACGGAGAATTGCAACGGTACACAGCACTGCCTTGCGTCACATGTGTTAAGCAATTGGCAGATGCTTACAGTACAGCAAAGGACTCTTGGCATCCAGCAGTTTTTAAATCAAAGACACTGGGACAAAACGGTGTACAGGGATGGACCAGGTAAAAGGGCCAGGCTGGCAGCGGGCACTCAAGCAGGCTGGGCTGGAAGGGACCAGGGTGCTGTTTGTGGGGTAGATCTCAGGAATGCTGAAGGTTCAGGGAAAGTGCTGGCAGGGAGCCATGTCAGAGCTAGGACTGCTTTTCCCTGTGCATCCTGCAGCTAGGGGAGTCCTGGACTGTCACCAAGGGAACATAAACAGTCATGAGTAACTCTAACTACCCACATATCCCCCTCCGAGGCTTCCTACAGAAAGGTGTAGTGACCAGAAATCACCAGGTCCCCAACTGGAAGGAGACCGTATCCTTCAATGACCACATGGAAGTGAGCCAACTGCCAGTTAGGAAGACTTGAAGCACAAACTAAGCTCCCATTATGTTAGGGCACCTATTATTATAGCAGCATGTGATGTAATCCCCAGGAATATCACCTTTTTCCCTTTTATTAATTTTCAGTAAGAATAATATTGCCCTCTTCTGCTAAGCATTCTGAGGATGTAGCCTCAGAATCCTTAAAAAAAATAATGTCTTCTTTTTAAAAATAATTTATTTTTACTTCATGCAAATCTGTGTTTTGCCTGCATGTTTATCTGCATGAAGGTGCTGTATCCCCTGAAACTGTACAGGCAGTTGTGAGCTGCCATGTGGGTGCTGAGAATTGAACCCTGAGTCCTCTGGAAGAGCAGTCAATGCTCATAACCATTGAGTCATCTCCCCAGTGCTCCTCAGAATCCTTCTTAACATGGGAATTGTTACCAATGTCTATAAGTATTCCTCAGAATAACATCTATCTGCTATCCCAGCATGGTTTTAAATTCTTGAGACAGGATTTAGATAGCTATTATATAGCACATTACTATAGTTTGCATGTTGTTTCATGGAGATGGACGGATGGATGGATGATACATGGATGGATGGATGGATGGATGGATGGATGGATGGATGGATGGATAGGTGGATGGGTAGATGGATGGGTGGGTAGATGGATGGGTGGGTGGATGGATGGATGGATGGATGGGTAGATGGATGGATGGGTGGATGGATGGATGGATGGGTAGATGGATGGATGGATGGATAGATGATACATGGATGGATGAGTGGATAGGTGGATGGGTAGATGAATGGGTGGGTAGATGGGTGGGTAAGTAGATGGATGGATGGGTGGATGGGTGGATGTATGTATGGATGGATGGATGGGTAGATGGATGGGTGGGTGGATGGATGGATGAGTGGATAGGTGGATGGGTAGATGGATGGGTGGGTAGATAGATGGGTGGGTGGATGGATGGATGGGTAGATGGATGGATGGATAGATGATACATGGATGGATGAGTGGATAGGTGGATGGGTAGATGAATGGGTGGGTAGATGGGTGGGTAAGTAGATGGATGGATGGGTGGATGGGTAGATGGATGGATGGATGGATGGATGGATGGATGGATGGATAGATAGATGGATGGGTGGGTGGATGGATGGATGGATGGATGGATGGATGGATGGATGGGTAGATGGATGGGTGGGTGGATGGATGGATGGATGGGTAGATGGATGGGTGGGTAGATGGATGGATGGGTGGATGGATGGATGGGTGGATGGGTGGATGGATGGATGGATGGATGGGTAGGTGGATGGGGGTGGGAGATGGGTAGATGGATGGCTGGGTAGACGGATAGGTGGGTGGGTAGATGGATGGATGCAGAATAAATGTGCTACAAAAGTACCTATTTTGATATAATACAGCCTTTAAGGTAGCCTTACGTATGAGTCAGAAAGAGAAATGGTAATATTGTGGTGAGGAATGTCACTCAAAAGTTCATGTTCTGGGATCTTAAATCCTCAGTGAAACAGTTACGAGATCTGGAGCTGAATAGGCTTGGGTCATGAGAGCAGAACTCTTGTGAATGGACTAAGGCCCTTCCTGGGTGAGTTTTTGTTCTTCCAGGACTAAGTTAGCTTAAGTTAGCTTAGCTTAAGACTAAGTTAGATTAAGCAAGGTCCCTTCTGTGTTCTCTCTTCGCTAGGTGCCTGTTCAGCCTTATCGTTTCCATTGAGCTGAAACATTACCAGGCACTAACCAGAATATGAACAGATGTTGCAAATGGCACACTTGATCGATCTTAAACCAGAACCATGAGCTAAATAAACCTTTGTTCTTTACTAATTACCTAGTCTCAAATATTCTGTTACTGCAAGAGAAAACTAAAACAGTTGGTATTCTTGAAAATGAGGGTGACTAAGAAAAAGAAAAGGAACTCGGTTGCTTCTTTTCCATGAAGTCATAGGGAAGAGACTTAACGTGGGGGTCCCCAGTCCAAAAGCCAGTCTTCCCTAATGAGCCTGTGGGATCACTGGGGAGCAAGCACGGATCATGGCAGTGGGTGGCATATGTGCCTGCTGTGCCCACTGGCTTGTGAAAAGGACCTTAATCCATTGCCCCATTTCTTTCACACCCCAAGCCGGCCAAGGGCCAAGCAGACCTCCAACATCAAAACCAGCGACTGTGATCTGGGCTTTCATCCTCCACCCCCTACCCTCCCTCAAAGAGGATTCTATTGCCAGCACCATATGTCGAAAGGGCCCAAGCACAATCCTATTACCATTGCAGGAGGCATTAAATAATTACATTAATTTACCTAAATATGGAAAAAAAATCCCATTACAAATCAGGGAGGCTTGGCATGTTTTCTGGCTGCACACTGGCTGTTTGGCAAGGCCCGCTGTCCTGTTGGGCGCCTACTGCCACTCGGAGTGTTTCCTTTAATTGTGGGGCACATGGCTCCCCTTGTTCTGTTTAATTTTCTTGAAGCTGGTTCCACATTCTGGCTACAAACATATTATAGGGGAAAAAATGCCCACGAAAGTATGGATTGTGCTTGAGCATACCCTAAGGGAGGGGACATAAAAATAGTAATTTCTTGTATATGAAACCTTCGACAGAGCAGTCTTTCACTCAATTGCTTTGCAGAAAATAAGAAGCTAAAGCAGAAAGGGAGAAAAGGAAATCAAGCAACAGAGAAAGGCGACTGGGAAGGGAAGAGGGTTATACAATGAGAAGAGAGAGACCGTTCGGGTCTATGCGGTTCATGGTGATGACACATGGGTATGGAAACTCTCTGAGGCAAAGGTTATGTTTTCCTCCTAACTCTCTGCTGCCTCTAAACCAAGACCCTTCTAAGTGGCTGCAAAACGCACTGGCTTAAATATGGATGATATGCATGTAGCCCCTGACACTTACCCCAACTTGACACGTCCACACTGGGAAGCCAGAGTGACCACTGGTGAGACAGTCCAACTTCAGAGACCCTAGTCTAGTACAGGTCTTGACCTAGGACTTCTAGGACCTCCTTCCTTGGCTTGAGACCTTCTAGAAGGTGCTTCTCAAATGCTATGTGATGAAGGAGCAGGTCTTTGCCTTTCCTTTCTAGTCTACTGCCGATTGGCACTCTTGTATCTCAGCACTTGACTGCTGCGTGAAGGCTGGATTGCTAGAAAAAAAAAAAACCCGCCTAGCTGTTTCTTCTTCTAGTCTTGCCATAATACAGATTAGGAGCTGCAAAAAGTGAGAAGCATGGGCCGCTGGGTTCTGGACACAGAAGGTAGAGATGCAATTAAATTGGTCCCTCCAAGAAAGGCTGCCAGGGAATTGCAGTGACATTTGAGATAGATGGCAATGATTACTTTCTTTCTCAGGGCAGAGATTTATTTAAAAGAGGCAGTTCAGCCAAGCCTGGTGAGGCAAGCCTGTGATCCCCGATACTCTGGAGGCTGAAGCAGGAGGATTAGAAGTTCAAGGTCTATATCAGCTCTAGAATGAGTTTAAAGCCACACTGGGAAACAGTTAAGATCTTCTTTCAAAATCCAAAAGCTCTTTGTTTTGATTTGTTTTGAAAAGGAGTCACCCCTATGCCTTTCAGTCTGGCTGCAAGCTCATTGGTTCCAGAAACTTTCTTTCCCTGGGCTCTCAAATCCTAGGGCAAAAGTACACACAAATATGTTGAAGTTTTTACTTCCTGCTCCAGAAGAGCCCCATGCCACAAAACAGTATATTATTCTAGAGCGGGGACCTGGCCAGGCTTGGGACTCTAGACACAATAAATCTCACACGCCTGCTTAGCTCCTGCCTGTCTCACATGGGCTCCCCTTGGCCTGAGACTGGAGGCGGTATCCTGTCCAGTCCTGCAGCATCAGTCTCTTGAAAATGCTGAATCTCAGGCAGGCCCTGCACCACTTCAAAACTTTACCATCTGCATCCCTGACTTTTATCCGCATAAGCATTTGAAATCGCTCTGCTCTGCTCTGTGGGACCCAGGACACAGACAGCAAGACAACTTCCTGACCCACAGCACATGGTATCCTCAAGCAGTACCAGGACCAAAGTTAGTGACAGGGACTCAGTAAAGCAATAGAGATGGCCAGTCAGGAAAGTTTCCCACCCTGAGGGGACTGAGGCCAAATGACCAGCACCCTAGAGGCTGTTAAGAGCTCTGTGGTAGGAACTGTGCTTCCCAGGGAGGGCAGGGGAACAAGTAATCTCCTTGCTGGACCTCCCCCGTCTCTAGTGTGTCCCTCACGTTGCAATCCGGATCCTGGATCCTGAAGTCTCTGAATGCCAATGTCTCTGCAGGCAGAATTAGTTAAGAGCAAGACAATAGAGTAGGGCGAGCCCTTGATACATTCACGATGGGAGTTGGGGCAGACACACAGAGAGACCTATGCAGATATAAGGACCATGTGACAACAGGTGCAAGACAGAGGTAAGGTATGGATAAGCCAAGACTTGTCAACAAAGTGCCTATGCTCAAGAGTCCTAGAGACTTCTCTCACAGATTTCAGGGGGAACATGTCTTTCCCAACGTCATGACTCTAAACTTCTGGCCTCCCCAACAAAGAAAACACCATTTCTTTAAATCATCCAGTTTCTGGACTTGGATACCATCTCAAGATGCCAGTATGTCAGAGACTGAACCCATGTCACTTAACTGTGGAGCTCCAATGAGCACAGGGGACGGACCCTTTCTGGATAATCTTGGTACCCCCCCCCACTCCCCACCCCCATCCCCACAAAAATAAAAGAAAAGGTAATGACTATTTTCAGACAGGATCTAGGATTCCACCCATATGAGAGGAAGCTTTTCACAACCAAACATCCAGTTTTGCATGAGAAATTAGAAACAAGAAATTCCTCTTTTGTTCACCTTTCACCAGGGTAACCAAAGCACCTGATGGGAAGAAATGCAGGGAGGGAGGACTGACTTTGACTCACGGCATCAGATGGCTCAAGCTTTTTGTTGGTTTGTTGGTTTTTTGTTTTGTTTTGTTGAGACAGGGTTTCTCTGTGAAGCAGTCCTAGCTGACCTGGAACTCACTCTGCAGACCAGGTTGGGCTTGAACTCACGGAGATCCAACTGCTCTGGCTCCCAAGACCTGGGACTAAAGGTTTGCACTACCACACCTGGCAAATGGTCCTTTTTTACATGTCTTCTGAGGGATCCCAGAGCCATCTCAGAAGCCCTTGGGCACAAAGATCCATAAACACACACACAAAAAGCTGCTTTTATTATGTTCTCAGTTTAACTAGAACCTTGGGCTGGAGCTAGGGGGTCATTTTTAATCTAAGATTCCCATTGACCAAAGAACTTTGGGTCCATCCACAAGCACGTCACCTGTGCCATAGGCAAGTATGTCTTACCTCTTATCTGCATGGGCAGTACTGAGGATAGAAGAGGATTTATTGGGGGAGCAGCAGTCGGAGGATGATCTGGTAGCCTGGTGGCTGAATCATGGATGAGGAGACCCAGCGTGGTTTTGGGCCACACTGTATCAGTAGCGGGAATTGTGCTTTGACAAGTCTCTTTAGATCTTGAATAAGACTTGATGTTCTTCATGGACACAGTTGGGTTATTAAGGCGTATTCCAAACACTGCATCACATAAGAAAGAGATTCCCAAAGACACTCAGTCACACCCAGGCTGCACATCTTTCCCTAACTTCAACTTCTTTGTATTTTTCAGCACCTTTCCTATGCATGAACCACGTATACAGCTAGACAGTGGCAAACAGAAGAGTTAAGCATCTCAGCAATCTTTTGAAATTAGTTTCAGCATACTATCTCTATGCTACAGGAAAAGAAATGGAAGATCAGAAGGGTGAGCCCTCTGCCCAAGGTCTTGTTAGCAAATGGTAGAGTCGTGCTTTGAAGTCCCAATGGCCATTCGGTCTTAATAGCTAGGAGTTACAGATGCACAGCAGACAGAGATCTCGTCATACCTCAAGTTGGGCGGTTTTAAGAATTTAAATAATTAGAAGTGTGTGTGGAAAAGAAAGAGAAGGAAGGAAGGAAGGAAGGAAGGAAGGGAGAGAGGGAGGGAGGGAGGGAGGGGAGGGAAAGAGAGAAGAGAATGTGTGTGTGTGTGTGTGTGTGTGTGAGAGAGAGAGAGAGAGAGAGAGAGAGAGAGAGAGAGAGAGAGAGCTTTATTTTACTGTGATAAAACACCACCTGAAAATCAAATTCAAAAAGGGAGATCTGTTTTAGCTCACCATTCTGGGGGTTTTGGTTTACATCGATAGAGTGTCATAGGAACCTGCAGTTATGCGACAGCCGTACAGCTGCTCGGATCATGGAGACCAGAAAGCAAAGACCGAAGGGAAGGGACATGCCATGGGCTTGTGGTGTATGAACCTTTGAGAGATAACTAAGATTAAACTTCTCTCTCTCTCTCTCTCTCTCTCTCTCTCTCTCTCTCTCTCTCATGATGCATGTGTAAGAGGAAGAGAATAGATATCTTGTAAGGGTTTTCATGGAGTACTCGGAGGAGCAGCCAGTTACTTGTTCATTATGGAATAAAAATGCAGACAGAGGATGTGATGCAGTCAAGGCCATAGCTTATAACCAGTTCCTAACCAAACCCCAAGACTGCAAAGTCAAGGTTAACTTTGTCCATCACATTGCTGCCTCTTCCCACAGTACCCTAAGATCTGCCTGCTGTACTTGCCGAGGACTCACAGAAGGTTAGAAAAACTAAAACTGCCTCTCATCTGTGGGGCCTAACGAACGCATCCAGCTCTCCAGATGTGGGATAGTGAAAGGAACCTGCGGCACAACCGGTTAATCTTGCATCTTTCCTGGCGGCAGCCTCGGGAACAGCAGGAGGACAGCCCCCAGCCTGTAGTGGTGTTACGGATCACAACGGAAGCATATTGCCATCAGATTAATTTTCCAACGCTCCTTACCCCAACCACAAAATCCTGAGAGAACGAGTGTCAGATACACTTAATAATTGCATAATTATGACATCTGTTACTCTCCAGCACCTCTTAGTGGAAAATTAACTGAAGAAATAGCAGGTTCAAAGATGTGTTAACACTCTGATAGCAGATTTAATTGAAATATGACGGGGGAGGATAATGGAGATTAAATTAAGCTCTCAGATAATCATCTGACACAAAGATAATTGAGCCAGCCTCTGCCACATTGATGAACGCTTCAGAGATGCTGCGCGGGGTGGCATTTCAGTATCTTCTCCTCCAGGCAAAATGGAATTCTTCTCCCCCTCCCTCCTTCTTCTGCCTCTCTTGTCATTCAACATTTGTATCCTCCCAATCGATAATGTGAACAAGAGTGTAATTGGAAATAAAGAATGATCTGAAATCCACAGGAAATTCTGCTGGGGTGCGTGCAGAAAAGACAGTTGCAGCTGAGACACAAATGGGTTTTTGGGGGATGTGTCCCTACCCTGCATTCCCCCTGGGAACGTTTTTCCAGCATTTCTTCCCTGGTTGGGGAGCACTTCCCATGTGCAAGATGGGCAGGGGGGAGATGATGGGAAGAATCCATCTACATCATCTCCCAACAATTGCTTCATGGGTTTCCTCCTCTCCAGAGAACAATAACCCTGCATGGCAGGGCAGGTGAGGAAGCAGGGATGGCAAGGAACTGGTACCCTAGGATGAACAGTACCAATAATAACCTAAAGCAGCAATTTCTGTTCTCCATCACTCTCTGTGTGGTGAGATGGCACATGAGGAGCCAGCAAGGCAGGAGGGGAGAACAATGCATGGTGATGAGACCTTTTTGTCTCTCTCATTGTGTAACTCAGAAACACCATCCAATGGAAGGGCAGTGAGTGCTAAGTCAGGGAACAGAATAAAGGGGTGCTCTGAAGGGAAATCTTTTCTCTACCTGCCCCATCTGTGCCCCAACTACTTCAAGTTTCAGATTGTGGATTTTATACCCATGTGACTGATCTGCTTTCCCAGGGCAGCCAAGAGGGTGGGGTCAGGTCTTCCAAGAGAAGAGAAAGGGTTTTAGTCTCCGACAAGGGGACAACAGGGCCAGGTCTCCTGTGAGAAACAAGGTGGCCAGGTCTCCTGTGAGAAGACAAGGTGGCCAGGTCTCCTGTGAGAAGACAAGGTGGCCAGGTCTCCTGTGAGAAGACAACGGAGCCAGGTCTCCTGTGAGAAGACAACGGAGCCAGGTCTCCTGTGAGAAGACAAGGTGGCCAGGTCTCCTGTGAGAAGACAATGGAGCCAGGTCTCCTGTGAGAAGACAATGGAGCCAGGTCTCCTGTGAGAAACAAGGTGGCCAGGTCTCCTGTGAGAAGACAATGGAGCCAGGTCTCCTGTGAGAAGACAATGGAGCCAGGTCTCCTGTGAGAAGACAATGGAGCCAGGTCTGCAGACTCGGAGCCTTCATATTTCTGTCTGATTCTGCTCTCACCAGGCAACCCTGGAATTCCCTAATCTTGACCAGGCCCTATGATTTAACACAGCTCTTGGACTCTGTTTGGGAGACACCACTGACACAAGGGCCCATAGAAGCATTGCACAGGCAGCCAGCCAGCCATGACCTTGGACAAGACATGGAAATGATGAGGTCCTCACAGGCTCCTGTTTTTAGCAATCAGCCCCCAACAGGTGATTGGACTTTTTAGGGGTGGGGTCTATCTGGCAGAAGTATATCTCTGGGGCGGGGGGTGACCTTTGAAGGTTATGTCCACTCCTGGTTGTCATCTTTGCCTAGTCTTCTTTCATTTGGACACCAGCAGTGACAGACTGAGAGGTTCCCACCAGCTCACACAACAGACAAAACTCTAAAGCCATGAGTCAAATAGATTCTGTCTTCCTCAATTGTTTCTGTTAGGGATTTTGGTTATACCAACATCCAAGTAAGAAAAGCAGAGGCCATCTCTCTCTGATGGGTCTTGGCTGAGGTGTGTGATGCCTGCCAAGACTAGTGTGAGGGAACTATGTGGATTTTTTTGTTCCTATTGCTTCTTCCTTATATTATGACCTTGGCAGAAAGTCATCCAGTGGATGGTGGGACTCCAAACTATGGCACATTTGGATAAGCCATACTTTAAATACACATTTTAGTTCATGTTGACTCTCCAGGGAACAGCAGCCAAGAATACTAGGGCAGAATTAGTTCATGTTGACTCTCCAGGGAACAGCAGCCAAGAATACTAGGGCAGAATCTACCATATAGAACAGCAGTTCTTAATCTGGGGGTCAAAACCCCTTTGGTGGCCAAATGACCTTTTCATCGGGGTCACCTAAGACCATTAGAAAACATAGATATTTACTTTAGGATTCATAACAGTAGCAAAATTACAGTTGTGAAAAAGCAATGAAAATAATTTTATGGTTGAAAGTCACCATCACATGAGGAACAAACTGTATTAAATGGCTGCAGCATTAGGAAGGTTGAGGATCACTGATGTGGAACCTCATAGGAAGCAACATTCCCCTTTTACCACTGATCTAGTCTCCTCTTTCAATGCTGTGGGACAATGGTCTTCTACCTTGTAAAGATTTGTCACTTGTATTGGTTTAATAAAATGCTGACTGGCCAGTAGCCACGCAGGAAGTATAGGCAGGATAACCAGAACAGGAGAACTCTGGGAAGAGGAAAGGTGGGGTCTGTAGTCGTCACCCAGATGCAGAGGAAGCAAGATGAGAATGCTGCACTGATAAAAGGTACCAAGCCACATGGCTAACACAGACAAGGATAATGGGTTAATGTATGATGTAAGAGTTAGTTAATAAGAAGTCTGAACTATTAGGCCAACCACTTTATAATTAAGGTAGGCCTCTGTGTTTCTTTGGGACTGAATGACTGCAGGACTTGGCAGGAGAGAAACTTCTGTCAACATTTCAAGGCCCAAGAGACTTAATCTAGAAGCTCTTCATTTGGGGGAAGGCCTCGAGATTCTGAAGGATGATAAGCTCCCATCTTGATGGAGAACCCCCTAGGGTTCTTGGTCCTGGATTTTCCTTACATCGTCAGTAATGCATGCATTTCATCTCATGCAACTCTGGGCTGATCTAGGCAGGCAAGTTCAGGAAGAGAGGACAGTTGTTTGTGCTCTGCTCTGTCCCTCACTGTTACTCTACCTCAGCATGAGAGAGCAGGGCATCTAGGGAGAAGAGAACCAAAGGGGTTGTTTTTTTTTTATTTTTTTATTGAGAAAAAAAAATAAGTTTCTGCCTCCTCCCAGTCTCCCATTTCCCTCCCCCTCCTCCCACCCTTCTCCCCCTCCCCCCACTCCTCTCCCTCCCTCTGCAGTCCAACGTGCAGTCAGGGTTCCCTGCCTTGTGGAAAGTCCAAGGTCCTCCCCCCTCTGTCCATGTCTAGGAAGGTGAACATCCAAACTGGCTAGGCTCCCACAAAGCCAGAACATGAAGTAGGATCAAAACCCCATGCCATTGTCCTTGGCTTCTCATCAGCCCCCATTGTTCATCATGTTCAGAGAGTCCGGTTTTATCCCATGCTTTTTCAGTCCCAGTCCAGCTGGCCTTGGTGAGCTCCCAATAGATCAGCCCCACTGTCTCAGTGGGTGGGTGCACCCCTCGCGGTCCTGACTTCCTTGCTCATGTTCTCCCTCCTTCTGCTCCTCATTGGGACCTTGGGAGCTCAGTCCGGTGCTCCAGTGTGGGTCTCTGTCTCTATCTCCATCTATCGCCAGATGAAGGTTCTATGGTGATATGCAAGATATTCGTCGGTATTGCTATAGGATAGGGTCATTTCAGATTCCCTATCCTCAGCTGCCCAAGGAACTAACTGGGGACATCGCCTTGGGCACCTGGGAGCCACTCTAGGTTCAAGTCTCTTGCCAACCCTAAGGTGGCTCCCTTAACTAAGATATGTGCTTCCCTGCTCCCCTATCCAACCTTCCTTTATCCCAATCATCCTGTTTCCCCAAGTTCCCCCCATCCTCCCCTTCTCATTTTTCTCTCCCCATCTCCCCTTCCCCCATTCCACCCCACCCCCAAGATCCCAAATTTTGCCTGGCAATTTTGTCTATTTCCCATAGTCAGGCCTCGTACAGCCAGGTAATAGAGCACCAGAAATTCCTTTCAAAGAAAAGATTCTTGACCCTCTTCTGACCTCCCTTTTTATCTGCAGGATGAGTGTACAGGACCCATAAATTATTTAACCCCACCTCCTTTGTCTGATCTGAGGCCACTGACACTACGCTACTCCAAAGAAGGGACTTTGCCTAGAGAAAACATCAGAAAACCCATGTTCATGGTAGCGATGTCTTCTTACATTTACCCTCCAGCGTTTCCAGAGTTCCTTTGAAGAGTTATTTTCAAATTGTGTATCATTTTATTTTCTTGGGTAAACTGCACAAGCAGTGATATGTTTTGGTGAGTATTAAATCCCTTTTACATATTTCAAAATAATATCTAATTAAAATGTCAAGGTTATAGCTCTTGTGACTGGAGTGGACAGGACTCCGCCTTTTCTCAGCCTCACAAAGGGAACATGTAAAATATGTCCTATAATTAGGGGCAATTATAAATTCCAGTTAAAAAGAAACCCACATGATTCCGAAGATATGCATTCTTTGAAGCAACTTGCTCTAATCTACATTCTTGTTACGCCCAATTGTCTCTCTGCTTCCTGGGCTGTGTTTCCACACATAGGACTTCCAAAACTGTAAGAGAAAAGCAGGCCAAATCTGGGGAAAGTAAAAAAGTTCATTAAAAAAAGGGTGATTGCGTCTATAACTTCTGGACTTGGTGTTCATTGATTAGAGATTAAACCTCATCCTTTGTACTCCTCAGATTGGGATTTTTAATTAGGATGTCATTATTACACAGATATACTGAAGGCCAAATTGATTTTTCAGATCTTTTGAAATAATAGCACTACTTCTGCAAAATGAAAATCATAATAGATTATTGACTTCAGGAGATTTGATCCAAGGGCACCTCCCCAATGTCAGCATTTTCAATATTTTTAGTTTCATGCAAAGAGACGGTCGTAATGAGGCTTATATTAAAAGTTTGTGCACATTGACTCCATGTTAGGAATGCCGATGGCATCTCATTGATTACCCCTGAATTATAACTGCAGTGACTTCGCTTATGGCAGCACTGTCTGCATGCCACGTAGCCTTTGTCTGCCGCTTTGATTTAATTGTAAAGCGCATTCCTATTCACGAATAGCATACTTGTTATACACGGTCAAAGGGCTATCAACTCTGGAATTCATATCGCCCTTACTTAGTGTCTCGGTGACTTTTTTCACAGTGCTCTCAGTTACAGGAGATTGTCTGGAAAGTACCATTCACTGAGCAGTTGAACCCAAACCACTCAAAAAGTATTTATGTATTAATGACTCAGTTGGCACTTTCAAAATCACACCGGAATTTACATGAAAACATGCCGTTCATTTAACCGCTAGCAGCCAGGGTGACGCGTTGGTGAGGTGTCTGCAGCAGAAGCATTGGCAGAACCCTTTACTCTCTGAATAAGAGCAGACACCACACCTCTATCTCCTGTTCCTTAGTGACATGCCCAGGACTCAGTGACAACAGAAGGCCACCGGAAGCTTGTCACAGACAGGATATCTATCATCCAGAGAATTGAGGTGAGATCTAATGCTGAGTGAGACTCGGACTCCTGCCGGCCATCTCGGGGCAGTGTCCTGCAGGTGTCGCTGGGTTTCCCCACTGAGTCAGGCAGTGCCCGGGTAGCAGTCTGTTTGTGGGTCTCCTTAGCTGCTTGGCTAAGCTCCCTGATGCCATGGAGTATGGTCCGAGCATCTTTGTGTGCTCTGCTGCTGGCAGTCAGAGTCTTGCTTTTTGTTACACTTAGACCAGTGGTTCTCAACCTTCCCAACACTGCCCCCGCTCCCTGCTTAACACAGTTCCTCATGCTGTGGTGACCCCTCTGCCCCACACCATAAAATTATTTTATTGCTGTCTCATAACTGTAACTTTGATACTGTTATGAATCATAATGTAAATATCTGTCACGCAGGAGTTCTGGTATTTGACCCCTCTGAAAGGGTCAATAGACCCCAAAGGGGTCGTGACCCACAGGTTGAGAACCCCTGGCTTAGACCATTTTAACACAGATTCGACTATACATATCCAGTGGACGGACACAGGTGGGGCTTGGGTGGGAGAAGCCAGTGAAGACCCGTGCGCACTTGAGACAGTTCACGCTCACTTCTCCATGCATACAGTCCTATCAACACAGTGCTTAGACTCTTTAAACCTGGGAGACTGTCTCCAGAACCCAGCTGCTCTCTCCCTTCCTCTGGCATGGCACCGACACACACACAGACACGAGTGGCTGGACAAAAGACCCCTTTCACCCACCGAGTCTTATCAAGGTATGGACAAAAGCACTTATGTCCCCCTCCACCATACCTAGCTGTCCTCCGAGCTTGTGACCTTTATTGTAGTCCTTGCTGATGTCACATGCTGGAGTTGATGAGAAAACTACATGTCACACATCCCAGCACTGGCTAGAAGAAAAAGAAGTGGAGAATCCCAGTGGTTTGCACAGACAAAGAAATATTATTTGGTCTTTAAAAAGGAACAGAATTCTGATTCAGCTGCATCCGGAACAGGGCTTTGAAAATATCAAAGCAAAAAAACGGACAGAAAAAGCCGCTGTACGACTCCACTGACATGATACATTAGGGCAGCCAGATCCAGTGGAAAATAGGCTGGGGCTTGCCAGAGCCCACAGGAAAACTGGAGTAGGAGCTATTGTCCAACACTCCCACAGTTTCAGCTTACAAGAATGAAAGTCCTGGTAACAGACAGTGGTGGCAATTGCACGACTCTGGTTTCTAATCATCTCCCCAAAAGTTATATGGTGGAAATTTAATAGCCAAGGCTAGTTGTATTGGGGGTTGGACACCTTTGGAAGCTATCAAGCCGCAGCCCGCAGTCCCTATCGCTGTCTCTGTTGTGTTTGCGTTGTGATGCTGTCTGCCATACTGTGATGCAGCAGACAGTCTGCCCCCACCTTATTCTCAGAGGCAGAATGCAAATAGACTACAATTACCCAGTTTGCCGTGTTCAGTTCCAGTAACACAAGATAAACCACCGTGTGTATTTGTTGCCACTGGAGACTTAGAAACAGTTCTAAAACACAAATTTTGTAATATTTTACAACACACAAACTCAAGGGTCAGTCTAGAGAAGATTTGCTTGAAAACATGGCACTGGGGCTAAAGAGATGGCTCAGTGGGTAAGAGCACCCCCTGTCCTTCCGAGGCTGGAAGAGCCATGCTGGAAAGCTGAGAAACTGGTGGGGTGGGGTAAAGTAGGGTATCTGGAGGAAGCAGGCCACTAGGATTGGGCCCTTGGTGGATATAACCTGGTCCTTGGCTCCAGCCACCCTCTGCTTCCTGGTCTACCACGATGTGAACAGCGTCTGCCACAGGTTCTGCCTATAAGGAATCCTAGCATGCCTCTCCAGCCATAACTAATGGAACGCAGCCAAATCAGTCTTTACTCACTCCGGCTGTTCCATCAGGTATGCCATGACATTTTATGGGTAGCCAGTATAGGGGAGCAGGGGGAGAAAAAGGTTCCCAAACAACTGTAGTGGAGTAGTTCTGGCAGCGGCCTCGTACACTCGCGCATGCGCATGTTGCACGACTTCCGCAGAATCTAGAAAACCCTTCTGGTTCTGAGCAGCTGCTGCAGATGAAACACAGGGAACCCAGAGTGCTTAGAAAACTCATAGTTTGAGGACTTTAGGGGACAGAGGTTTGGGATTTTGTTTCAGAGGGAAATGCTAGAAAAGAATTCATTGACCATGAAGAGCAGGTTACCAACATCTCTAATCTTAAGTTCCTATCATGGCTGTGCCCATCCCTCAGAACCCTTAAGCAAGAGAACTCCCATCTCCCATTGGCTATATTGTTTAGAAAAGGAGACTTCTCTGTGGCCCAATGCTTCATGTTGGACAACAGACAAAACAGAAGAGAAGAGTGGAGCCGGTTTCGTCTGCACACCTAAGGTCCTTCAGGTACCCCACGAGTGCCCAGCAAGAGTCCAGGGGCTGAGAGGCAAGTTCACGGGCTCACAGCTGGCTTCTCCTGCATTTGGCTTCTTCCTCTACTTCTTAACGTGTCTT
The DNA here is from genome assembly GCF_018167655.1 of Microtus oregoni. Lineage (NCBI taxonomy): Eukaryota > Metazoa > Chordata > Mammalia > Rodentia > Cricetidae > Microtus > Microtus oregoni. Next base: position 62,020,223 of record NW_024543063.1, read on the forward strand.
TCATTAATCCCCAGATTGCTTCGCCCGTGTTTACATTGCGTTTCCACGCTAGTTCGTGACGCTATTTTTGTCAACAGGGAACAGGAGCCGTTCACAGTTGTCTCTAAATAATTTCGGTGTTTTGTTACAGCCAAGATGGCCGCAGCCTGGATGCCTTGCCCAGCTCACTCAGAAGGGGCTGCCTTTATTAGTTCTAACTTTATTTCTCGTAAAATGGGAGGCCATTTGAGTAAAATGATAGGGGAAAATTCTTAAACAGAACCAGCATGTAAACATGGTCTTTATGGCTTGAAACGTAATCCCCAGCTGATGCCGCGCTTCGTGTTTCAACTGCCAGGAAAACCTGCCGTCTATATATCAGGCGGATTAATGGAGGCTTCAGTGATGAAGTTAAGAGGGTCCCTTTGCTGAGGATGGTGTGTTGGTCTGGGGATGATTTGGGGCCTCTCTTGTGCGTAGATTGAAGTGCGCACATCGGAGTAAATCATAGGATGTGCCTTTCCCCCTTAATCTCTTTTTTACGTTCAAAGGCCTGCAGACCGGGACGGTGGGAGCATGAGAGAAAGAAGGGAGGAGAGATAGAGAAGGGGTGGTCTCAAATATGATCCTGACTCGCGCGCGCGCGCACACACACACACACACAATCAAAGCAAAGCACAAACAAAACCATGCCACTCTCTGACCATTGGTATTTCCTAGCAAAAGAGAAAAATCCTGTACTTTTCAACACTGAGGCTCCTAAAGCGTGCGCCTGCCTAGCTTCATACCCCAGCCCCTCTTGTAGGTAATTTGCTGGTTGACTAAATTCACAACATTCTGGTAGCTTCTAGTCAAAAAAATTCTGTTTCATCCAGCTGGTTACCACAATGACCCACAAAACCAGAATTTTCCTAACGTAAACTTTTCCTCACATCCTTTAAGTCAGGGACCATTTAGCAACCCCCACCCCAGGAAACAGGGCCTCTTAGCTTTGTCTCCCATTGCTAAAGCTCTGAGCTGTTGATTCTTGTAGAAAAATACGTCACACTAACTAGCTCACTGATAGACAGAGCACATCTCACTGGTCAAACACAGCAAAGGGGTGTTTGTTGTTCTTGAATTCCTGTTGGATGCTCAGAGGGTGAACCTCTGTCTCGTGGTTCAAATGCTCCGTGTTTCGCCATCTTCAGAGACACGGAATGTTCCGTTGTGGTTTCAGCCCGACGTGTGCCCCATAAAGTTCCTGTTGTGATTAGTCGGCCTTTGAAGGCTGTATCCACCCTTGGGTTCTCTCAAGAGAAACCACTCCACTGTACCTTCCCCTACCATAACAGGCTGAAACCCTCTCAAATGGGGACCCGGAATAAACCTTTCCACCCTTGGTTGGTTCCATCAAGTGTTTTGTAGCCGCCATGTTGGAAGTAATGCATTCACGTTTTGCATTTGCCTGGAATGTGCAGGAGACAGAGAAACCAGGAGTCCCCATAGGGGAGACATAAATGGGCCATCAACAAGACTCAGTCGCATGGCTCCATTTACCTGCAAAGGACACTGGGACACATCACCTATCTCTTATCCCAGGGAGGAGCATTGGCTTCAAACCTCCATTACGCTGCCAGAATCCCAGATCTGCCTGGCTGAACAGCTGACAGGATGTTCCCCCAGAGGAAAAAAAAGTTGAAATAAAAACTAAATAGATTCTTTGGCAAATTGTATCCTGTCACTGACAACAGGCCTCATTTCACTCCGTCTTCACACCAGCCCCATGAAGAGGTAAATGTTCACTTTTACACGGGGTTCCCAATGGAAGGGGGACGTAGTCATGGCCTGGGTCACAGCACTAAAGGACAGCATTTAAATCAGACCCTCGACCTCCCAGGCTTGGATTTCCAGTCTTTACTACTCCACTATAGCTATGGGAGCAGGAAGAGTGGAATGGGGCAGGACCGGGGACCTGGAGAGAGCTGGCATGGCATGCCAGTTGGAAGACTACTTAGGGTTCTCCATAGGTGTTGGTAAAGCCTGACTCACTGGACTCCTGAGGGGTAGGACTTGAAGTCATACGTCTTCATATGACTCTGAAGGGAAATGTCAGCCTCATGTGGGGATCGAATCTCTGGGCATTGTCGTGTTGTCTCTACCTTTTCTTCTTCAGAAGTCAACGCTTAACTTCTTTATTATGTTGTTCATGGGGAAACCTGCGTGGTTGAGATAGCAGTGAGAACAATGGGGTGGGAAAGTCTTTGACCTCCCACAAAGGCTGGTTCAAGATGAACAGGTGAGATCCCAAGGGAGCAGGACTGGCGCTCTGGAGAGAGCTGAGGTCGGAGTCCTTTCTGTTCCTCTCCCAGCTGGTGTGACCCAATCAAATGCTTCCATCCTTCATGCCAATGGGCGAGCAGAGTTCCGACCCCTTTGATGCAGGCAGGAACCCCCAAGAACTCTTCAAGGCTTCAGAGTCACGATTTCAAAGAGATTTGTGGAAATGTTTCATTAATTCTTATAAAGAAATCCTCTTTTCTTAATTTTTTTCATTAACTTCAGACATTTACTTACAATTACATTTGTTCTGTGAATACAATGACAGAAATTAATAATTCATAGCCTTTGTCAGGGAAAATTTTTAAAAGGGACAGTTGCTCAATCAAACGCGGCTTTAAATGCACACTCTTTATTTAAATAAGATGAAAAGATAAATAATGAGGACTGTTATTGTACTTTGGAGGAATCTCATCTTTTTCTAAATTATATCCATGCCACGCCAGTGACATGAAATCCTGGGTTGCTCGGAGCACATCACGAAAATAACAGGCTCCCAACCGATGATCGGAAAGTTGACACACGTTCACTCTGCAGCTCCGCCTGAACGTGCCGAGGCCCTGTGCTTAGTGACAGCGGCAGAGCTGGGGGGGAAAACACGGGGATGGATTGACAACCCCTTTTCTACAATGAAGGAATTAAGGTCCAGAGGAAGGGAGACTTACAAGTTCTCAAGAATGAGCCTAGGGCAGAGGTCCCCACTACCCAGGCCAGGCTCTCAGAGCTGTAGTGCCATCCTTCGGTCACTGTCCCCCAGGGCCCACCTGCCAAATAGCTGCCGACTATTGATGATGATCGGGGGTACAATAGCCAAACCAAATGGTTGGTGCCAACTGCCTGGCTATTTTTCCGAAAAGCTAGCATTAACGACTGCTCGCTTTTGGTGGCCATGATGTTTAAAAATGATGCTTTCTTTGTTAAAAATGAAAGTGCTCGCTGCTTGAAATCAACTCTAGTGGAAGGAAGGATGACAAGCAAGGACAAGGAGGCCCGACACAAAGCAGATGTGAAGGGGACCCTGAGATGTTCTCTGTTCCCATCTAAGACCGTGGTTGAGATAACCGCATCCCTCCATTTCTTCCTGCTTGGCTGAAAAGTCAGCTCCAATACTTAGCTGTTCAGTCGTAAGGATGACAGTGGTTCCTGCCTTTAAAGAAAAACAATACAAAAACCCAGAGAAGCATCCTAAAAATAGCCGATTTATAGAACGGTCCCTGGAAAGGGCAACTGACCCCACTAGTAAGAACCAAATGTCACCCGGTGGTGATGGTGGCACACGCCTTTATTCCCAACGCGCAGAGGCAGAGACAGGCAGATCTCTGTGCGATTGAGGCCAGCCTGGACTACAGAGATAGTTCCAGGACAGGCTCTAAAGCTCTGGAGAAACTCTGTCTCGAAAAACAAAAACAAAATCAAATGTCTCTGGTTTTGAAACATGATTCAACCCATTTTAAGCCTTGTAGTTTGAGAAAATTATTGCTAAGATTTGAGTCTCGCTTTATCTGGGGAGGGGGTGGGAGGGTCAGCTAGCTTTCATATACTAACAAACTGCACCAAAATGCAAGGGTTTATTTAGCCCGAGTTACCACAGGTTGTCTGTGGAAGTATTGCTCCTCGGCGGAGCCTGGGGTTCTAGGCAACAGCTGCTCTGGGAAATGCGCCCCTCAGCATCCTCTGGGATCCAGCAGGCTAGCTGTCTCTCTCCAAAGTGACGGCCCAGATACAGCAGGAGAGAGGAAGCACAGGGCGCCCTGTAAGGCCCAGCCACTGTGCAGTTCCAATTGTAAAACACCGGCCTAATCCAGAACCGGGACATTCCGACCTAAGAGAGGGTACACTCGCGTGTGGAGTGCGGCAAAGCTGGCTGCCAAGTTCAGCTGCTATGAGGGACAATACTGCCCTCCTTCCTCCTTGCTTTACACTGAGAATTACTTAGCTGTACTTCTCAACTAAGTAAATAAGTAAGTTAAAGGGCCTGGCTGTGCCTCCTCAGGGAAGACTCTAGGATCTCTAAGTGGGCATGTCTTGGGCTAGGTCGGTGGAGTAGTAAGGATAGTTTATTACCAATTGCCCTATTTGATGCAAACAGCTGCTGAGGGTGGTGTTTGGAGGTGAGAAAATGTGTGCTCTTCCTGGATCCGTCAGTTTCCCACTTCTGAGAACAGTATTGACCCTCACCAACCAAAGGAAACAAACGGATTTGATTAGCAAATACTTTCGTCTGCGTTCTGATTGAAGTCTCTGAGGCTTCCCTATTTTAGAAAATCCCGTTTTAAAGCACAGCACATCAGGTAACTGAAAAATCTTCCTTTCCCGTCAGTTGCCCTGCTCCTCCCACAGCCAGGGCACTCATCCACATCCCCACCAACCCGGCAAAGTCCAGAGCCACATGGGCCAGCACCAGCCTGGGAGGCTCTCCTGCTGTTTCTGACCCTTTATACGAATCACTCCATCCCCATAAACTTAATGCATAGGATGGTCCCTAGGGTGTCTAGACCCAGACACCCTCCAAGGCAGAGCTGCCTTCTCCATCGGGGACCCTGATACGCAAAGCTCAGCTCTCCTTGGCAGAAGCAGCTGAACCAGATTGTAGGCAAGGAGGCGACCCTTTGGCCATCTGAGAACTCTGACCAGTTGGCACATTGCTGTCTCCAAATGAGCCGGCAGGAAGTGGGGTTTCCTAAAACTGGGTTTTAAAGCACTTAGAACAGGAAACCATTTCCCATGCATGTTAGATCTCTCTAATGACTGACTAACTAGAAACAGGCTATCTTAATACTCCGCCCCGAGCCATTACAAATGGCTTTCTTTCCAGACTTCATTAGAATATTTACTGCGATTTGGATAGAAGACTTTTGACACTGCAGTCATAAAATTTACAGGGGGGACTTTTCTTCTTTCTCTCTTTTCAGTCTAAGAAGAGACTTTGGGAGAAGAGGGGGGAACTCCTAGCTCCCCCAGCCACCAATCTCATTCATTAGTCTTCATGTCTCATGACCTCTAGTTAAGAAAATAAATAGCCCCGTGGTCCTCCAATAAATTGTCTTCAGAGAAGAACAACGACATCGCTCCTTAGCTAACTCTCGCCTTTCAGATGTATGGGATAAGAAAGAGAAAAAAAAATCCCCAATCTGAACACTTCTTTCCTGGGTCTTCCCAACCTTATGAAGGGAGCACTATCATCGTCCCCATTTCAGCTTTAAGAAGATGAAGGCTGCAAGTCTTCAGAAGTCACACAGCTAGCGATGGCAGAGCGAAGACTAGGGTCACAGTGTCTCTCTGATACCAATCCTCAGATATTTGCTACATTGCCATGCATGCCCATCCCCAAGGAGAGCTTGTCTACACTGGCAGGGGTTGCCATCTGAAAACGAATCCTGGACTCACTTTTCCTTGCTCTGTATCTCAGGGCCCTACTGCTGTTATGCTCTTGACTGCGTTCCTTTCTTTTCTCCTTGCAAGGACCAAACACCTGATAGGAAGTAACTTCAAGGAAGGAAGGATTTTCTTTGGCTCACAGTTTGAGGGGATACAGTAGATCAAAGCAGGGAAAGGTTACTTGCGGAAACATGGGGAGGCTGGCCACACAGTGCCTGCAACTAGGAAGCAGAAGGTGAGGAATGCTGACCCAAGCTCGCTTCCTCTTTCCTTTTTTAAAAATTTAGCCTCCCAGCCCCTGGAATGGACTATCTTCATTCAAGGGAGTGCTTTCCTTCCTCAGTTAAATCTCTCTGGAAAAACCTTCACAGGGAAGCCTAGAGGTATGTTTCCTAGGTGATGTTAAAGCCAGTCAGATCGATAAGGAAGATGAACCATCATAGTGACAATCTGGAAGCCAAACCTCTGGCCTGAAGGGAGTCACAGGCTGGAGAGGTGGTTCAGCAATTAAGAGCACTTGTTGCTCTTGCAAACCTGGGTTTGGTTCCCAGCATCCACCTCGCTGTTCACATCTGTAACTCCAGTTCCAGAGAATCAGCTATCCTCTTCTGTCCTCCACAGGCAACCAGTACACATACAGACATATATACAGGCAAAATACTCATCCACATAAAATAACATAAAATAAAATATTTTAAAAAGAAAGGAGACACTACGGGACGGGGCAAGGCTCTGTTTGCTACAGCACTCAGTTGTATTTTGATGGCTCTGCATGCTGACTGAAGCCTTGAGGAAATCAGTGGCATGAACAAACAGAGCGCTGTGGTAAGAGAAGAAACACATACCACACGGAGGGCATGGGGAGAGGCAAGGAATTTGATTCAGGATGGGAGCAGGGAAGGACTGTAACACGGGATATTTGAGCAAGCTCTGAATAAAATTAGTAAGGAAGATTCATGTGAGAACATTCTAGAACAAAGAAGCATTAAGCACCAGAGCTGCATGGTTTGTCTGAAGAACAGAAGAAGCTCATGTCCCTCTGGATTGCACTCAGAACCCTGGGTTCCCCAGGTACCATGACTCTACTAGAGAGCTGCATATCCCCATGGCACCACATCCCATCCCAAGGTGGAAGGAGAATGGTTCACTCAGTAGGCTTCACAGACTACCTAATCTCCTAGGATGCTCTAGGAATGTGGAGCCAAGACAATCATGATCATTTCTAAAACACAGGGTGCATTCTCTTAGCAAGCAATAAAGAGCACGTGTGCTATCATGTTCCCCCCCTTTTTTTTGTCTTGATTCCTAGGAAGCTCGATGTTAAATTTAATATTCAATTAAAACAACAAAGTTAGCCTTCAAGGCTTTGAGTATTTTTAATGCTTAATTGTGAATCTGCTTTTCATTGCATGCAGCCTCTAGTGCTTTTGGAATGGTGTATAAATAACACATGTACATAAAATCATGTATGCCAAGCATAGAAGGAGGTTAATCTGCCTAAGAAAATAACATTTAGAATCAGCTCATTGTATGCTCCAGATAGGCATTGTTTACTATTCCATGTCCTTGGAGGCAACCACATGACCAGATTGCATCAGGAGAGGAGAAAGAAATACTTTTGTAAACCAATATCCTAATGTTCCCTGTGGTGGCTTGGATGAGAATGGATCCTATAGACCCATACATTTGAATGCTCAGTCCATAGTTGATGGAACTCTTTGGGAAGGATTGGGGATGTAGCCTTGTTGGAGGAGGTGTGTCATTGGGCATGGCCTTTGAAGTTTCAACAATCCATACCATTTCCCTTTATTCTTTCTCTTTGCTCCTCATTTGTGGACCACGAATAAGCTCTCAGCTACTGCTTCAGATGGAAGTGCTCAGCTGGTGCTTCAGCACTATGCCTGCCTTCTGGCTGCCATGCTTCCTGCCCAGGTGGACATAGGCTCTAACCCTCTGCAACCACGAGCTTCAGAACTAAACCCTTTTCTTTTTTAAGTAAAGTTCCTTTGGTCATGGTGGTCTGTCACAACATAGAAAAGTAACAAAGACATCCCTTTACCCCAACACAAAGTACCATGTACCTTCTGTCCTCTCTTTTCACATGAACACTGGGCTTGGGTCCATGGCATGCCTTAGTCAATGAGCCATTAGTAAGCTGCTTGCAAAAACTTGGTAAGTAATCCTGTATCTTGCCACCTTGGAATGTTGCTGCCACCGTGTGAACCAGCCAGGCTCATATTTATTGAAGATGACAGATAGGTAAGGAGGTCCAGCCACTGGAACTGGTCTTCTGCTCGATAAAGCTGTGTGGATGAGCCCAGTGAAAGGGCAGAGTCTGTAAGCAGCTACCGTGGTTTGCAAGAGAGCATCCCTTGAAGGCTAAGATATTTGAATCTTGCTTCAAGTTGGTGGTGCTGTTGGAAGAGGTTTGGAAAGTGCAGCCTGAATAGAGGAAGTTTGTCCCTGTGGTGACACGCTTAAAGCCCCCACTATGTTCCATGTTATCGTCTCTGCTTTGTGGATGCCAGCTCTCAGCTTTCTGTTCCTGCCACCACACCTGCTGTCTGCAGCTATCTCTCCCTGCCATGGTGGACTCTTATGCCTCTGGAATAAAAAGCCAAAGTGAACTCTTTCTTCCTTAAGTTTCCCTTGTTCTGGTATCTTATCACAAAAACAGGAAAAGATGGATCCAGCAATCCATGAAGTCTTTGGAATTGATAAGACCTTGTTCTGTCTTGGACCTAAGTTTCTGAGTGTTCATTATGGAGCAACAGACAGCTGATATACTGGTCCATACATACATACAACATCTCTTTCAGCATCAAAGTTCTGTAGAACTGATATTGCCTGGGTCCATTAAGTCTGAACTCTTGACTGAAAACAGCAAGGCTTCCTGATAGGCTTAGCTTGCCTCCAACAATGCATTCCAACAAAGACCCCATCTTTCTGAAAACCTACTGCACAGAACATACTTCTCTCAACCCAGGAGATGCATTGCTAAATAGATTTAAAAAAAAAAAAAGCATGGCAAATGTTAAGCGCCAAATAATTTAGACTGTGTGTGATTGGCAGAACAGACAGAGATGTGAAAAATGAGAAAAGGACAGTTGAGGAACATCCTAGTACCTAGAGTGTGACATGTACAGGGAAAGCACCAATGCATATCAAGTGCATGCCCACATAAAAGACAAAACCATTTCACCCCGCAGGTCCTGGGACGTCAGCTACTAGGAGGGAAACCTCACTTCAGTGAACATTTCCCCTCACATCAACTCCACAGAGGATGAGCTGCGCAGAAGTCACAAGAACAGGCTCATGAGATCTTTGATGGATATTTAGGGAAGTTAATAGTCACTTATTGAACTGCTGGTAGCTTAAAGTCAGCCATAATAGAATTTAGACCAGATTAATAGGTGTGTGTTAGCTTTTCTACCCACTTGATGACTTCTTTTCTTTCCCTTTTTCTTTTTTTAAAGACTGTGTTTAGTAAACCATTGAGAATGGGAATAGTTTATACATTTCTCCACACATATATTTAAGATTTACTCTGGCAATGTCAAGGAAATGGAGTCAACTAGATAGAATATATCATTCCTGTGAGAAAAAAAAATAGAACAAATAGCAAACAGTTGTATCTCTTTTTTTCAGTATCTATGTTTTTTAAATCCTCTGAATTGAGCCTTGCACTACTTTATCATCAAAAATAAAAATTAAGGGAAAACCTTTTGATTTCAAAAATGAAAACAAAAACTCCTCCACCTCTAAAATAATAAAAGATACTCACATATTGTTATGTTAACATGGTGGGCATGGAGTTTGTCTCCTCAGAGCACCAATGATGACATTTCAAGGAGCCTTTAGGAGGTAGTGCCTCGTGGGAAAAGGTTAGGTGCTGTGTGTGCGTGACCATCTCCCAGAAGTGAGCAGGCCCTATAGGAGGGGGTAGCTCCTATAAGAGCACTACCGTAAGTCAAGGCAAGTGCATTAGACACTTGTCATGTTGTCTAGACTTGTTAGTCCCTATAACAATGAATGAAATAAACCTCATTTCTTTTTAAGGTGTCCATCCTCAGATATTTGGTTGGGGCAGCAGAAGAGAAGCTGGGACAGCCAGGCAGTGGGACAGCCAGGCAGTGGGACAGCCAGGCAGTGGGACAGCCAGGCAATGGGACAGCCAGGCAGTGGGCAGGGCAGTCACCCTCTGTCTCAGCTTGCAGACGACACTGCTGAGACGTGAAGCGTGGAGTGGCTTGACCGAGGTCACGCTGACGGCAACTAGCAGAAGAAGTGCCTACGTGCGTCTTCTCAAGAGGCACGGGCTTTACTATGAAATTGTGACTGATGTGGAGCGTGGTCTTAAATCACACAGGCCAACCAAGCCCTCATATTTCACTCACGCTTTCATTAGTGGAACCTGTCTTACTTTAGTTAGAAGCAGAGCATGCATAATAAAAATAGAAAGTCTGGTACATAGGTGTGAACACGAGAGGCACACAAGGAACCAAAACCAGTGACCACGGAAAGCTAAAGACAAGGAGTCACTCAAAGACAAGGACTTGACTTGCCCCTTGTCCACTGTCCACCACTCAGCTACTTGCTGGTCAGAGGCATGTTCTCAATGCGTGCTTCCCAAAGGAGTGAGAAATGAAAGGGAAGAAGGGGTGGGGGAGCATGAAGAAAGGGCAGGAGTGAAGTAGGAAGAGGAAAGAAGAGAAAAATTCATCAGGAAAGCAAGCATGTAGTCAAAACCACAGCACTACATGGTCCCCCCATGGTCTAGGGCACCCAACCACCTCCAAGTATGCCCCAGGGATAAAAGGTGACACAAATAATAAAGATGACCAATCTTAAGGTAAATGATTTATGGGGCAGGATGATGTTTTTTCAAAAGGCAGTAGTAATAAAAAGTGCATTGCATCACAGCTGATATTTAGGCAGGTCAATATGAACCATACAGAAAATTCGTTTTTCTAGAGCACTTCGTTTTCAAACCACAGGGAGTCGTTACCATCAATTATAGATGTGTTTCCATTCAAAGGACTCCTGCCATGGAGTTCATGATGAATGGGCCTTGCCAGGGTCTGTCTACACAGTCACATAAAATATTAGCCATTTTCTCTCTTAAAAAAAAAAATCAAACTCACCTTGAAAGTAAGTTGAGTTTTGGGTTGAGGGCTTGGTTTCTTGTTGCTGTTGACGTGGCTTCGTTTACTGTTCTCAAACCTCTTCTCTCCACACCTGCTAGACCTTGAACGAAACTCTACTGTGGGTAGATTGTAGGATAAACATTTCTCCAGTCTTTCCTAAAGTCATGTAGTCCAGAGGGGTGACCACTGGTCATCAAGAGCCTAGCAGGCCCAGCTCATTCTCTCATTGGGCGGGGGATGGTTTCTAAGGTCTCACCTCATCCCACTACATCTCAGCATCTCCATCACTGTGGAGGAATAATAACGAATGTCCCTCTTGAAATGTTTCTGTTAATGACAGTACTTACTGCCATGCTTGGCTTCCAAGTAATGAAAACTGCCATCACAGAATAAAGCCCAAAGGTTCTATGAGACTGCCCTTTTTCTTCCAGTCTGGGTTCTCCGTCTCTGAATATGGAATGCAGCCTAGGCCAAGATCTCCAGTTAAGATGCAGTTGCTAGTTTCTCAACTCACCTGAAACCCTTGGTCCTTGCTGCAGGCTTAGGCTCTACAGTTCCACAGGGTGCTACAGCTATGCATGAAGCTAGCTTCCTGAAGTTTAGATTGTGAGCTTTGTGGCTCACTGATAGTAATTGGATCTGAATCCCAGAATTGACAGTATTCTTCTAGGAGAGAGGATTTAAAATTGTAATGGAATTTTCTCTGGATTATTTTGATCCAGAACAGAGTAAGCACTGGCTAGGATACTCCCATTTTGTTTGTTTGGTTTTGGGTTTTGTTGTTGTTTATCGTTTTGTGTTTGTTTGTTTCCACCAGAAATGCTTGAATCCACTCCCTGGTATTCTTCAGAATAAACACCAAATAAACAAACCAACTTCCTAAATCCAATAACCCCATCAATCCAGGTTCATGCTAGAAACACCGCAGATCGATTGCCTTCCAGCCTAATGGTTGCCGGAACACTATCACTATGGTTCTTCACTGAGCAAACTCCTCAAAGCCAAATCATAGATGTTACTCCACGGGAGACAGAAGTTCTCCTCCGCAGGCCCTCAGTTTGTAGCCAGGCACTCAGATTTACAGGTGAAATTCTGAAATATGTGCTATAGTAGCTCCCTCAACTTTCAGGGTTGGCCCTACAATCCAGCTAACTCTGTGTTCTCCTTTCAAAACCAGGCAAGTTCAAATGTTCCATTTGTCTTTGCTCTCATCTTGCCTTTCTCGCAGATAATGTGATCTGTGGGGCCACAGAGGGAAGAAGGAGCATTGATTTCAAAGCAACCCTCTCACCTCTGTAGGCTCCCACCTGTGCTCAGTATGGCTGTCGTGGAGTCTGAGCGTTGCTACATTCTACCACCATCTTTCTTTGGGTCCCTGATTTTGGCAAAATAAGCTAACAACATCCTCCATGAATCCCAGCCAACGCTAGGTTCCGTGGGCTTCTTGTTTCTGTCCTTTCAAGATTTTGTAGCAAATTCATGAGCTTCCAAGTCAAGCATTCTCTTCCTATCTTAAGCTTTCCCCATGATGTACAATCTAAAACAGCTTGCTGACAAGAGAAAGGAGTGAATTGTCTTTGCACTCCTCTTTCTATGATATAAAAGCTACAGTACCTTATTTGTTCCCAAGCTTGGCTTTGAAAATTGTTGGGAGCAGTGAGACCCCAGATACTGAATTTCTTGTAAACAACTTGTTTTCCCCTGATCTGAGTGCCTACAGCTGCTCTGAGCACAAGACCTTCGGGAGTTCCTGATGGCAGGAGAGTGGTTTCTGGTGGGTTTGGCTGGGGCGTGGCTATCTCTATATAATCTGACCCTGAACACAATAAAGAGAGCATTCTTGGGGCTTTGGTATCAGAGTTTGAAGGTCTGTGTGTGTCGATCTGTCTCTGTATCTGTATTCTCAACCTCCAGCCCCTTGCCCAAAGCTCGCAAACTGGGTTCTAGTACACAGAGCACAGACACAGGGGCGCGGTGCATGGCAGAAAATCAGCCTGTTCCCTTTGTTGGTGAAAAGGAAATTTCAGGGGCTTCCCTTCTTCCCTTTCCTGAAACATTTACTCTTCCAGTATTCCTGGGCCTTCTCATCTCCAGTGTCCCAGTCTTGAAACATCTTCTGAAAATTCTTCCTCCTTAATGGTTTGAGAATAAAGTAAGCTTAGCTCTTTACATCTCAAGGCATTGAGCATCTATGTGCTCCTCGTTACCTTTTCCAGGTGAGTCATCCTAATTTTGCATCCATATGTGATATTTTGAACAATAATGGCCGCCATTGGGCCCATATGCTTGAAAACTTGGTCCTCAGATTGTAGAACTCTTTGGGAAGGATTAGGAGGTGTGGCCTTGTTGGAGGAGGCATATTACCGGGGACAGGCTTTGAAGTTTCAAAAGCCCACACCCATTTAGCTCTCTTGCCCTTGTGCTTGCTGATTAAAACATGAACTCTGAGCTACTGCTCCAGGGCTATGTTTGCCTGCTTGCTGCCATGCTCACCATCATGATGGCTATGGGCTCTAGCCCTCTAAAACTGTAAGACCCATAGATTCTTCTTCTATACATTGCCTTGGTTATGTGTCTGATCACAGTGATAGAAAAGTAACTAGACACCACATGAGCAGATAGTTGCCTCAAGGACCAAGACCAAGGAAATCTCTTTTCTTTCAGTGACAATTCCAACTTCCTAAACAATCAGCATATGATATTAGTAATGTAAGCTAATCATTCCTCACCAAAAATCTGTCACACACACACACAAAAAAAAATGGCTCAAACCTTGGAACATTCTGACCACTGACATGATGTCACAAGGGAAAGACAGGTGGCCATCAACACGCAGGTACCCTTCCAGCCGTCTCTACAAGGAATGATGGAGCATTAGCAGCCTGGTCTCGTCCTAAGACGTCTCATTAGTCATATGTGTGCAAATATTTCAAACCTGGAGGTCTGAAGCACTTCTTTTCTGAAGCATATTGGATGACGAAGGCTCGGTTTGTAATGGACAACAAATACTTGTTAGAGCAGACTTCTGTTGTGAAGGCTTTCGTGGATTTTCCATATCCTCCTGGAAGAAGTAAAGTAAAGAATGGTAGGGAGAAAAACCACCTTAAAAGCAACGAATTCTAGGAAAGAGATTAAGCAAGCCTTTGAGTTAAGGTTTCCATTAAATCTTCAGGACTGGAAACACTCTATCACAATTTTTAAATGATTTTAAAACCTTACTAAATTTTGCTAAAATGTTATTGAAAGAAGCAGTTTCCAATATGGTAAGCATAGACACCCCGGAGACAGAAAAAGGTGGCCAGCTCAAGCCAAAAAGCAGGAGAGAAGAGGGGAGATAGAGAGACAGAGAAACACAATGCTTGATGACCAGTTATAGGCACCACACATACGCCTGTGCACAGACACTCGGACTCAGTAGGAACCTTGTTTTTTTTGTTACTTGCCCCAAGTTAAATTCCAGGTAATTGGTCGGAGGGATTAAAATCCCTGGGACTTTAATGGCCTCACACCTGCCTTCCTATAAAGCGGCAACCTATCCCTGCTCTGGAGCTTTTAAAGGCTCTCCAATTGTGATTTACAGACACAGCCAATTAGGTGACAAAGGGGGCAAGATTTTTGGGAGCCCTTCCAGGGGTAACCATTGCCTGTCCGTCAGCACAGTTTCTGAATACAAAAGGAGTTTAGCCGAGTTCTGACTGGAAGACTGGAGCTGCTCAGAAAGAACTAAGTCATCGCATCTCCCATTTCTTCCCCAAGTCTCCTCTGTGTTTGGTTACCTCTCTGGGACAAGCTGCAGCCCACTGAGAATTACACCAGCAAGCTAATGGTTCAAACGAGACCGCTGACCATATCTGAAGCTGGAAAGAAGTATGACCCTTAGGAGGACAAATAGCAGCCACATTCGTTGAAAGTAAACAGATTTAGAGAGCCGCGGATACTAATCTGTCCTCTCTACAGTAGTGGTAACTGCCTCTCTTGCCAACCTCTCTCTGGCCTTTGTACTTTGCTGGTCATTCAAACGTTAGCCTAAGACATGATTCAATCCCAATGACCTTACATCCGTTAAAGGGGGGAGGGAGGGAAGAAATGGCTTTCTATAAAGACCCCCTAAGTTTCTTACAGGTCAGAATACTAGAATTAATAGGTGGTAGAAATGTCCCTGGTCAGTGTAGAAAGAAGTCAGATGTACAGCTGGAAAAGGAACTGCATGGGAACACAGCTGCTTTGTGAGCGGAAGGGACCTGCCCCTGGGAGCACACAGGCTGAGCCGCTTCTCTCACGTGAGAGATGGGGAGCTCCGCATTTTATAGACTGTGTGTTCTGTGTCTTTCTCTTGGAGAGTTCCACAGCACGGTTCACTTCCCAGTGATTCTGAGAGGGAAGAATAAGAACTCCAAACAGGGACAAAAATGCCGTGTTGGGTCGTGATTCCTGCCCAGCGCTGAGGCCAAACAACCACGGAGGATTTTAAATCAGACACACACATTCTGAGGGGTTTTGCACACTTTTTAATCAATATTTTTAAAGAACATAAGAAGTAGAGATGATGACTATAGAAGTGCTCATTAGGATTTCCTTTTTAGTCACTAGGAGTCAGAGTTAAAAAAATAGTTTATATAATATCAGATTTGTGAGTTTAACTGAATATATTAATATTCATATCAGAATGTTTTAGAAGCTTTCAAAACACCTTCAAGATGTGGTAACCTGAAAGCTGATTCATTAATATGCTCATTTGGCAGCTTCAGATTTTTATAAGAAATTAAGTAATCAGATGCTTTATTTCAGCACATGACCCAGAAACACGACAAACAAAACGACGCTGAGTTTAGCACAAACAACTAACACCAAGCCCCAAGCTGCAGGATCTTCATAGGTCCCATAGAAAACCCACATCCCTTTAGAATTCATCTCCTGTGCTGTTGACTAGAAGCAAAATATCATTGTGTGTGTTTGTGTGGGTGTGTGTGGGTGTGTGTGTGTGTAAATACAAGATGCACATATATAGATATAGATATTAGATCAGCAAAGATATTTATACAGTTAAATTACCTTTCTGTGGTTGTTTTGTTTTCTTATGGAAAAAAATGAAAACTTAGTATTGGTTACAGTTAAGCTGACTTCAAGATTATATGCCCCAGAAGAATTTTGAAGATTAACATAAAAAAATAGATCTTTTACACTCTTTTCAAAAATGGCCTGGGAAAAGAAAATAAACCCAGGTGATGTGCTGATCCAATTTCCTCTCTCCATTGAAAACTATCTAAAATTATACTATAGAGGAAAACAGTTTTCCATAAAAAGAATTTTGAGCAAATTTGAGCATTCACTAGCATTTGAAAAGAAGAAGCCAGGTGATGCAGTTCCTGAATGTTCCCTGGCCTTGGGGGACTTGGGGGTAGACAGAGAAAGCTTGCATCTGGCTCAGAACCACAAGCACCAGTGGGCATTTCCCAACACCCGATACAGATAATTCTTCCAAATGCATACAAGTCCCCAGAAGAATACCAAAACCACGAGGTGTGGGGCTTTCCAGAGAGAAGGCCTGGAGTCCAAAGCTGGTTTGAGACAGACAGGCTTGGCGGAGACACTTCATTAAACGGCAGTTTCTCTAAGTGTGAAGTGGAGGTGGATGGTTAGCGTGCTTGGTGTAGTTATAAGGATTCATTCAGATAATGTGTGGAAAGATTTAAAGGAATCCATGTATAAAGTAAAGAACTCAGTCAACGCCATTAACTAGCAGAGTGAAGACACTGCAAATACGAAAGGGTGGCCAGCATATTTGATGCAGCTCCAGGCTCTGTCTTCAGAGCTTTTGAAACTTGCTGGAGGTAGGTAGTTCACATAAGACTGTGAAGAGGAGCATGACTAGAGTCCGCGAGTGGATTGAGGGACTTGATTTGAGTCCACGGATGGACTGAGGACTGGACTAGAGTCCATGGAGTCCACGGATGGACCGAGGAGCTGGACTAGTGCCCACGGATGGACCGAGGAGCTGGACTAGTGCCCACGGATGGACTGAGGAGCTGGACTAGTGCCCACGGATGGACTGAGGAGATGGACTAGAGTCCACGGATGGACCGAGGAAGATTGATTTGCAGCAGGTAGGAATGAGAGTGGACGTTGAAAGGTAGCTGAACTGAGGTTCTTCGAAGCCAGACAGTTGGAGGCTCATTCACCATTTCTACCCATTTTTAACTGCACAGCCTTGAGGGTTGGATATGCCATTGGTACAGCCAGTTCACTCATAAAGCACTGTCACTAAAGCTATGTTGAAGATCTGCACTGACATCCTAAGGAGACTGCACAGAATGTGTTCCCATGTAGACCCTGGGGAGGGGATCTGACAGTGAAGCATGCTGCCAAGGAGGGAAGATGCCCACTCTGATGAAAGGGACATTTTAGGGAACATAGCAATAAAGTTAATGCCTGGGTGGAGAGGGAGCCAAATCAGGAAGAAAGAGGTGAGGATGAGCTAGAACATTAAGAGAAAAACTTCTGGAACGCCCAATGGACCAGCAGCCTGATTTATGCCTTGAAGATTGCAGAAGAATACTAAAAACGAACAGTTCTGTGGGCCCAGTAACCACACCCAGATCCTGCGACAGTGGGGATCAGCTCTCAGCTCCTGATCCCCCCAATACCTCTACCAGCTGGACGTTTCACAGATGAGAACAAATTGGCCATTGCTTACAGCCTCTCAAATGGCAAGATTATGATGAGACAAGCAACTGAGAGACACCAGACCTTTCCTCCCAGCCCCCCACAAAATTCAATACATGATCCAACTTTTTCAGCCATAGAAATGCTTTAAAATTTGACTCAATTTCTCTTAAAATGTAAGCAAGACACATTTGGCTGGCATTTAACTAATTATATTTATGAAAGTAACTTAATCCTCTGGGAAAAAATCCTAAATAAATTATTATGAAGCCACAGGGGACTTCATGGGAAAACATATTTTTTAGGATATTAAGGGGCTACCCTTGTAAGAATCTGGGTAATATGATGAATTGTTGAAATAAGAGCGGGGGGGGGGGGGGCTGCGTCCCCGGCACCCAGCCGCCCACATGGCTAGCTCTAGCTTATGCCCCGAAATAATTACACAGAAACTATATTCTTTTAAACACCGTTTGGCCCCTTATATCTATCCTTTTCTTGGCTAACTCTCGCACCTGGACTAGCCCATTTCTTATAATCTGTGTAGCCCACAAGCTGGCTTACCAGGAATGATCTTAACCTGTGTCTGCCTGGAGTGGGAGAATCATGGCGACTCATTGACTCAGCTTCTTTCTCCCAGCATTCTGTTCTGTTTACTCCACCCACCTATGTTTTAACCTATGTGGGCCAAGCAGTTTCTTTATTGCTTAACCAATGAAATCAACAGATTGATATATGACACTCCCCCATCACTGAATTTATATTTATCCAAACATCACAAATAATGCTTTTAATTTTCACATACAATATTTCATTTAAACCTTGATTTGTTGGTCATGTTAATAAATTTCAATAATCATTAACATATACATAAAATCACTTAAAATACTCTTTCCTTATTGGCCAAATATAAAGTTAGATAATCTTAGGTTCAGTATTGTTCTCAATTGTCAAAAATCAGGGGGTGGGCACTGGCTTAAGCTTTGGTTGATGGCCCCATGCTGGAAATAGCAGATGCTGTCTTTTTTTATTCATAATACTTAGAAATGGTGTTATATTTTTTTAATTAAGCTGGTGATATTCTAGCTCACTGACAATTTTCTGATCTGGAATAGCAGAGTGGACTGGTTGGGCTTTTGTCAGCTTGACACAAGCCAGAGTCATCTGGGAAGAGGGGGCCTCAATGGAGAAAGCGCCTCCACCAAGAGGAGCATTTTCTTGCCTGATAATTGGTGTGAAAGGCTCAGCTCCCCATGGGTGGTGCTGTCCCTGGGCAGATGGTTCTGCGGTAAATGAGAAACCAAGGTGAGCAATCCAGGAGGAGAAGGCCAGCGATTGTGTTCCCTCCATGGTCTCTGCTTTTTTCCTACCTGCTTGAGATCCTGCCTTGACTTCCCTGATTAGCCTGGAAGCCAAATCAACCCTTCTCCTCCACAGTTTGCTTTTGGTCATAATGCTCATCACAGCAACAGGAAAACAAACTAAAACAGACAGAATGAAATAAAAATAATCTTTTTAATATAAATTATAACATCCCACATTTCCAATTACTTTCAGTTCTCTTATTACAGTTGATTTAACAACTCATATATGATTGTTAATCTCTGGGCAAGAGTGAGACTTAATGTGTGAGAAAGAGTTGAGATTTGGTGCTGGAGAGAAGAGTCGGTGGTGAAGAGGGCATGTTGCTCTCCCAGAATACCTTAGTTCAGTTCCTTGCACCCACCCTGGGATATGCACAACTGACTTAAAGTCCAGCTCCAGGGGACCCAGTGCCTCTTCTTTTCACCATGGGTACTACATTCATGTGCTGTATACACACACACACACACACAAACACACACACACACGCACGCACGCACACACACACACATGCACACAAATGCGCACACATACACACACTCACACTCACTTAGTTTTTTTTAATGTTTGAAAGAATTTGCGATTTGTATAACATCTCTAAAATAATGGTCAATAAAAACCCAACGCTACTTCAGATTTATAATTCCCTTAGTATATAATAAATCAGGCCCATGTGTCTCACTTCCTTGAGTGATAGTGGTCACGTGTGATGAGAGAAGTGGGGATGAGAGGGGAAACCACTCCTCGGGTGCCATGAGTACACTCCACATAAGTGGATGCTGGGATCATGGCTTCAACCCTGGCACGTTTGTGCACATGCTCACTTAATCAGCATTGATGAACCCACTGGGAAAAAGACAAATCAGAGTTATCCTAGAAGCAGAACCGAGACCAAGGGTTCAACACAGACTGCAAACTTGGAGCTTTGCTCTTTGCCTATTCTTCAGGAAGTTCTCTGTACAGGAGTGCCACCCAGCAATAGGAAGGTTTGGGTGAGGACGAAAGAATGGCATGGTTCACTGACCACCCTTCCCTCAATTATAAGCAATTTTAACCTTACCTCAAACCTATCATTACGGGATTACTGTGAACTCAACGTAGTGGTTGCCAATTTTTGAAGCCTGCGTGTACTGATTTCTGATAGCAACTGAGACCGGACACAAAAGGTAAGCCTAAAACTGTTGGGGGCCTGTTTCTCGATTGTGTCCCAGCAGGTCTCATGATGGTTCTTTGCCTAGAAGTTTCGGGAAAGAAACATGAGGGTGCAAATGAAAGCTGTTCTCTCTTTCAAAATCTGTTGCTGAAAACATCCATTTGTGTTATAAAAATAAAGTCAGCCATTACAGAGAGACACTGGCAGGCAGCTCCCTATATTTAATGAATCCTGAAAACATTGTCCCCACTCCAAGTCAGTGATTACATTCTTGTCTTCCTACTCCCTTGTTCAGAGCCGGGCCCTGGTAGGTATTTTTTTTTCTTTGCCCTTTGCCCTACTGCAAAAGAAACACAGATTGTTTGATACTCTTACCTAACTGAGGTTTGTTTTGAACACTGCAGAAAAACCCCTCCCTGAAGTTGCTAGAATGCCCTAGACAGCCACTCACAGTCCCTCTGTTTTATTCAGATTTGGAGGGTAGATCTAGGAGGCTTCCATGCTTAAGAGACTAGAGCTGGTGACCCCATCATTAACTAAAGATGTCACACGTCAGGATGCTTCCCACATACCGACCTACCTGCCATACAGCGAGGCTCTGCCACAGTTCCTCCCCTTGATCGCCTGGCAGAACCAGCTGCCGCTCACGTCACAACCCAGAATCCCAAGAAAATATGGCACATGTCACGCTAGCCTGGTTAAAAGCAAATCGAAATTTAAAATTCAGAATCAGGTTTCTACTTCGTACAAGGGTAAAGTCAACAATTCCTGAAAGAAGCCATCTTAAGCGGAGGTGCATCTGTCACTCAGCCTAATACCACTTCCCTTTTCATTCCAAACAGACAAGGAAATTGCCGCTCACAAGGTTTTAAAAATGTGTCATGGGGTTTTAAAAATGTGTCGAGCCGGGCGGTGGTGGCGCACGCCTTTAATCCCAGCACTCGGGAGGCAGAGGCAGGTGGATCTCTGTGAGTTCGAGGCCAGCCTGGTCTACAAGAGCTAGTGCCAGGACAGGCTCCAAAGCTACAGAGAAACCCTGTCTTGGAAAAACTGAAAAAAAAAAAAATGTGTCGAAGCTACAAACCCCAACGCAAGGGAACCGAGATTCCATTAGCTCTGGACTTCCCTCCCCAGGACTGTACTGAGGGATCTAAAGGAACAGGAGGGAGGGAGAGAGGGTGGAAAGGAAAGGAACAGGAAGGGGAAGAGGGAGGGAGGGAGGGTGGGAGGGAGGGAAGGAGGGAGGGAGGGAGGAAGGGAGGGAGGGAGGGAGGGAGAGAACACTCACCCAGGTACTTGAAGGTGTCACACCCCAGCCCACTTTGGTCTGCACTGTAGCTTATAGCCCATTTGTCAACTTTGTAGTTCAAAGGCAAACATGTTAGAGAAGAGGCTCACGGGAAACTCAAGCACACCTTCCAGAAAGCAGCTAAAGTCTGTCTGGTCAGCAGGGCACAGTCTAAGGATCTCCCTAGACTACCTGAGGTCTTCTGCCCCAAACAGCCTGAACAGGCTGCATGGGGGCAAGCCCCAGCATCTCTCCCAAGTGTGCAAGGAGAAGCAACTGAAAATGGGATAGAGGAAGGGTAAATGCTTTTGTTATTAATATTTTTTTTCTCTTTCCCAGGAGTCAAAAGCCAACAATTTGACACTTGTAAAAGCGTCAGCCCTAAGGGGGAAGGCTCCCTGGCAGCTGTGATAGCCCACTCAGCCTGGACCAGAGGAGGGGGTTCAGCACCATGCTTTCTTCTCCCCTACAGTCTCTGTTGCTCGTGGCAGATTTAATGGTGTGATTTACAGCACTGAGAGACCTTTGTCAGGGCCAGTAAAATGACAAACAATAAATACACGGAGCAGTATGTTAACAGCCTCCACACAATGCCTTGTCAGTTACAGCTTGATAGCGATACATTTTAATTTTGTCTTTCATAAAAATCTTGGCATGTATGCCTCATTTGAACACAGGCTTCCAAGTCAAGTGTGTCATCCAAGCGTGTAGTTTATCACCCTCTATATTTTCTGTCCTTTTCATTTAATGTCATTCCTATGGCAACAGACATCGCCCTGGAAATCATTTTCAAAACAGCTTATTTGTTGAAAAGGACTGGGTGAGGCTAAAATATGTGTTTGGCTGGGAGGAATGTCAGAGTGTGAATATGGTTGAGTTACATTAATCATATTCTTTGAGGACTTTGTGTAATCAGATACTTGAGGGAGGCGTATTATGGGGTGGGAGCTGACATCCCCACCCCACCCCCAGCTTTTTTATGGTTTTGCATTTCATAAGGATAAAAATAGGAAGAGTATGTTTGCAGTTCACTTCTTGTGAAAGGATCTGCACATGACTTTAGCATGTCTGTCGTCTGTCTGTCTGTCTGTCTGTGGGGTAGCTCAAGACTGCAGCTCTGCTACTGAACTACTGTCACTCAGAAGCTGGGCTGTGGATCCAGAGTCAACCTTTACCAATGCATCTTTTGCACTGAGCACACAGAGAGTGACTCACAAAGCCTCTCGCCCCCCAGAGCTAGCATTCTGGTGGGAAGACAGACCTTAAATAATCAGACTAAGGCACCACCTATGTTGGGTTCTGTCAAAACAGTCTGAGATGGAGGTTCTTTCCAAAGGCGGGTAATTGAAAACTCAATAAACAAGTCCTACAGGGGCTTAAAGGGGGGGGGGGGGGGTGGCCGACAGAGTCACCTTGGGGAAGTAGCTAACTAAGCTGACCTAACTCTGGCCTCCATCCCCTCCCCAAAGGAGCTCCGCTGAGCTGAGCCAGCTTGGGACCTTGACTGAGGCAAGGCTGCTGCCCTCACAGTTCAGTCCATCATCAGTTACAAACTCCCTCCAGGTCGTTATATGGTATCATGGTCTCCTAGGAACCTATGGACTAGATGGCTCCCCTGGACCATAAGTGATTCTTGGGGCATTCACTGTCAGACATCGCAGCAGCTGGGGAATGGGAAAATCAGCCAAGGAAGGAGACAGGTTGGTCACAGCCTAGAACTTCCAGTGCACATGTAAACACACATTACAGTTTAAGACAGGCATGACAACGGGAGAGAAATAAAAGAGGGTAATTAACAGCAGCCATCATGAAACACTTCTCTGAAGTCTGACCTGAGACCTAGCTGATAAACAGAAGCCACCAAATTAAAGAGGCTGAGGAAAAATTTGAAGGCAAATGCAATGAGACAGATGACTGACGGGTGAGGGCTTTTGCTATGCTTTCATCTCCAAGTTATGAGTTTAGGAGCAGAGAAAAAGCCCAAGTGGCTGAAGTGTCCCGCTCCATGGATGGGGCAGGTACAAGGTGTAGTCAATGAGGCAGGCAGGGTTCCACTTTTATATCTTGGTGATCCGTGAGAAGGTTTAGATTTTATCCTAAAGTTAGCAAAAAACCTAACAAGGGTGATATAGTTTAAGGGGAAATGCCATCCATAGGCCCAGCTGGAACACTTGTTCTCTGTAGTAATAAGAGTGGCGGGGCTGCGTCCCCGGCACCCGGCCGCCCCCACGGCTAGCTTTACTCAAAATAATTACATGGACACTGTATTCATTTAAACACTGCTTGGTCCTTTAGCTCTAGCCCTTACTGGATAATTCTGATATCCCGATCAACCCATCTCTAATAATCTGTGAGCACCGGTCTTACCGGGAAGATTCTAGCCTAGTCCATCCTGGGTTGGAGCTTCATGGCGTATGTCTGCCCGGGAGCGGGGCATGGCGTCTCTCTGAGGCGTCTGCTCCCAAGAGGAGAGCTGTCGAGTCTGACCTCACTTCCTCTTCCTCCCAGCATTTTGTTCTGTTTACTCTACCCACAGGGCCAAGAGTTTCTTTATTGCTTAACCAATGAAATCAACAGATTGATATATGACACTCCCACATCACTTCCCCTTTTTCTGTTTAAACAAAAAAAAGAAGGCTTTAACTTTAACATAGCAAAATTACATATAACAAAACAGTTATCAAGTAAAAATTACAATAATCTTTATCATAACTAAGGAAAACTATAACTATAACTAACTATTCTTAACTCCATCAAAGACTCCAGAAAGATATAATATTACCTAAGTAAACAAGAAGTCCAAAATTCTAGAAATGACAGAGACATCTCGCTGCCTGTACAGTCACCCAAAGTTCTTTTGTACTGTTGGGGCATCAATCTTCAGCCTTCAGGCCCATAGTATCCAGCAGACATTTCCATGAAGCAGGAAAATTCAAAGTCAGTTCAGTCACTATCTATTGTGTCCTGCAGAATGTCTCGCAGACTCTTTCATGAATCAGGAACCCCGAAAGATCATCTCACCTTAGGCAAGTTCAGTAGTCCTCTCTCTGTGGGTTCTCTGTGTCCAGTTTATGCAATAGTCCAGGCAAGAGCAGTTTCTTGCCCAAATGGCTATCAAACTCCATAACGAGCCTCTTTGATGCCCACCTTCCTCTTGAAGTAGATTGGTGCTGCCAGGAGCAGAGTGTCTCATTGTCATGAAAAGTCCTAAGTTATTAAAACATTTAAAATGCCATATTCTATAATCTTTGAAAAATATGAAGAATGCCTATCTAAAATATATCTACGCACATCTAGAAAATACTAACTAACATGACTACAAACTTGACTATTATTTATGATTATCCATCAACAACCTATATTTCCTAATTATACATTACATTTTAATAATGAACTACACAATCACAATACCTTAATCAATATCAGAAACACTTATACATATAACAAAATTGACCTTAAATCTCTATCAATAAAGCAAAATCTATACTAATGCAAATTATTCATATCTATATCATATCCCCCTTTAAATGTAAAAGAACATTTATAAACATTTTTTGGGAATATGGGCGCAAACTGCTTCCTGCTGAATGGGGGCGTCGTTAATTAGGTCTTTCATGGTATAACCTGTGTGCTTGTTTCATCTCAGTTGGCAGTTGAGCGAAGCAATTTTTTGAAGGCGTGCACAGGAACCATTCAGGAGGACGTGGTCTATCATACCACATTGGGATGGAAGCAATCCACAGACTCTCACCCTCTGTGAAAACAAAATAAGAAACTCCTTTCCAAAGTATCATGTCCTTAGATCCAAATTTCAAAGTCAAGGCATCAAAATATCTATGTTGGATTAGTTCAGCAGCATTTATAAATAAATATCTTTTAGCATCTGTTGCTCCTTCCTCAGCATTTAAATAATTTAAAGAGAGCATAATAGCATACAGTATCAAAATTCTCTGTGTATTTTCCATCTTTGTGCAGCTTTGTTTTAACCTCTATTTTGTTTATTTTTACTTTTAACTCTTTGCTTTTTGAGACAGGTTCTCTGCATCTTTAACCTGAAGTAACTCTGTAGACCAGGCTGTCTTTGAACTCTCAGAGATCCTCCTGTCTCTGCCTCCCAGGCATTCGGGATTAAAGGTGTACGCTAGGACACCTTGAACTCACAGAGAACTGTTTGTCTCTGCCTTCTAGGCACTGGGATTAAAGGCGTGTGCTACCACACCTTGAAGTCACAGAGGTCAATCTCCCTCTGCCTTCCAAGTGTTGGGATTAAAGGTGTGTACTACCACACACAACAACTCTCTTCCTTTGTTTTTTTTTACTTTAAGAACTTCAACTTTTAGTCTGCATATATTTTTAACACACAGTAAACCATTTAGAAATTTTCTTTGTCTTTGAATCTCTCTTTACTGTATATCTCTCTTTTTCTGACCACAAGAGCCTTTAATTTACCAAGCAATCTCAGTAGGACTAAAGCCGTGGCTTTGCCAGCTAGATCCAGTCCATTCCTTAGCTTTCCAGCCTCATGGCTGAGGTACCGGCTATAGGCATGTTTACTGCCACAACTCTATGGCATTTCAAGGTCCCTGTCAGCAAGCGAGCTTCAGCAGCCTGTGCTTGCAAACCGCACGAACTGCCTGCGTAAAAGAGTCAGAGTTTGCCCTGGCAGGACAGCCCAGAAAGCCGGCATTTACGGCTGAAAACCGAAGAGCATGCGTTCAGCTTTTCGTCAACACTGTTTAAGTGTTTCGTGGCAGGACCTCTTAATGAGCTGCAGGGTCTTGCAGCTGAAGCTGAGTCAGGAAGGCTCTCTTAGATGAGAGTAGAACCGAGAAATTGCTGCTACCAAGAAACCAGGCACAATGCTTTCATTTTGTTCTAGAATTACTTCCCAAGCTGTCTCAGGCTTTATGTGGAAGCAGTTGTCCACGTGGGCCCCATTTGTAGTAATAAGAGCGGCGGGGCTGCGTCCCCGGCACCCAGCCACCCCCAGTTCTCCAGATGATGATGGTTTTGGTGAGGCAGTGGGACCTTCAGGAGGAAGGAAATAGCTGGTTGATGTAGCTTACTAGGGCCAAGACTTTAAAAGTTGTAACCCTGCCTGCTTCCCTTAGAGCTCTCCCTGCTTCCGGATGTAGCACACTAGACTGCCAGCTCCCCAGCTGCCACACCTTCTTCACCATGGTGAAGGAGCAGAGTAAATCCTCCCTCCCTTGAATTGCTCCATCAGATGCTTTGTCCCAGCCAAGAAGAAAGAAACTAAAAGAAACTTAGTACAGAAGGTCATGTGTTCTAATCTAGAAACCAAAAGAAGCAGAGCACCTGGCGTTAAACTGCATATCTGAGACCCATGATAAGACAGCTGTTGCTAAATGGAGACATTCAAAATGGGGGCAGTACATTCATACAGCTGTGGAATATTAGTTTAAGATGTGCTACATTCGTTTAGGCTGTGGAATATTTGATTAATGATGCAAAGATGTATTGCATTCGTTTATGGTAGATTTGCTTAACTGTGTAAAGCTGGGTTGCATTGCCTGCCTAAAACACCTGATTGGTTTTAGAGCTGCATGGTCAATAGCTAGGCAGGAAAGAGAAATAGGTGGGATTGGCAGGAAGAGAGAATAAGTAGGAGGAGAAATTTAGGGAAGAGAGTGAAGAGCAAAGAGCAAGAAAAGGAAAAAGAGAACAATAGGATGCCAAGGGCCAGCCACATAGCCAGCCATTGAGTAAGAAGGAAGGAAAGATATACAGAATAAAGAAAGGTGAAAAGCCCACAGGCAAAATGTAGTTAAAAAGAAATGGGATAATTTAAGTTAGAAAAGTTGGCTAGAAACAAGCTAAGCTAAGGCGCGGCATTCATAAGAATAAGTCCCAGTGTATTTATTTGGGAGCATAGTGGCAGGCCCCCAAAGTGTAAACAAACAAACTACATATACAGGTGTATAACCCCAACAATAGGAAGGGAGAGGCTGGAGGATCAAGAGCCATAGACTACATAGTAAAACCCTGACTCAAAATAGCAACAAAATTCCCCACCATGCAGGGAACTCTACTGGTCCTCGGATTCAACACCAGACTTCTGGGCTGCGGGACTTCTCTCTCTAAGACACCAGACACCTGTGTACCAGGGCATGTCCACTCCTGTATGACTCGGCTACAAACCCTCCCCTCAGTGACTTAGCCATGGTCACCTAGGGATAGATACATAATAGAACGTCTATGAGAAACCCTAAAACAGGGATGGAGAGCTAGCCCTTCTCTACTCCCCAGAGTTTGGGAGGTAGTGGTCAGAAAGGGCGTTAACAGCTAGAAGATTCCTAATAAAAAGATTTTAAAGTAAATATGAAAAGGGGTAAAGGGGCTTAAACTTCATCACAGTCTAGGAAGGTAGCACATCTGATAAAGATGCTTGCAGCCAGATGACCTAAGGTCTGTCTCAGGAACCATGTAAGGTAGAAGGAAGGAACCGAGTCCACAAAGCTGTCCTTGATCTCCATATATGGACCATCACACACACACACACACACACACACACACACACACACACACACACACCAATAAGCAATATATATATTTGGTTTTCTAAGATAGTTTTTCTCTGTGTAACAACCCTGGCTGTACTGGATGGAACTCACTCTATAGACCAGGCTGGCATTGAACTCAAAGATCTGCCTGCCTCTGCCTTTCAAGTGTTGGAATTAAAGGCATATGCCACTGTGTCCTGGCTGTAAAATATTTTAAAGGGTTTGTGGGTAAAGAACTGCATTCAGTATTACTCTCTCACTACCCTGTTATTATATATCTAACATGACAACTCTGAGAAAAGATCCACTCTGGAATAAAGCATCACTTTTAGTTCTTGAACAGGAAAGACAAATAACTGAAAGGCTAGGGGGACACTTTCTGGGTGGTACTGCCAAGGTCACAAGGGATGTGTGAGAATGGAGCCAAGCTCCATCAGAGACTGGTGCAGCAGGGCACTGGATGTAGAGAATGGCAGGGAGGGGAGGGGAAGAGCCATAGGGTACAGTAAAAGAGCCGGATTCCTGACAAATGCCTTTAGAGATGGCCTAGTCAAGGCATGGTAGGGAAGGGTGAAGACCAGGGTCTCTCCAGTCAGCCTAGCCTGACTTTAAACCACCATTCATCTCTAACTAGTTAAGTGGCCTTCCTGGATTGCATTCTTCCCTCTTCCTCATTCTCCCTTCCATTCCAGAGCCGTAAGCAGGGCTTCTGTCAAAAGATGGATGGGAGGATTAAATGCAATAATACGGGTAAAATACTTAATACAGTGCCTGGAATAGAGCAAGTGTATTTTGAATATCAAGTAGAGTAGAGCATCCCGCTGGGCCCCAGGAGAATACTGAGACCAGTGTGGCTATTTAAATAGCAAGAACTTAGCAGGAGGAATGGATTTTCCAGGTACTCTAAAGTTTGAGAAAAAGAGAGAGGGAGATTGAAGCAGCCTGGAGGTCATCCGCTAGCAAGCATCTTCTGTTGTTAGCCCTCAAGGAAGAAGAGTAAGATGAAAAAAGGTTGTACCCAAGACCTTAGATTCCTTAAGAAGTTACGATGACCTGGGTGTTTAAACAGTAGAAATTTATTTCTCCACAGTCTCAAGGGCTAAACATTTATAATCGAAGTGTTCAGACTGTTTCCTTCTGAAGGCTTTAAGGGAAAAGTTGTTCCTCCCTCTTTCCCAGCACTTGCTGTTCCTTGACTTATCCTAGCATCTCGACAGCTCTTTCCCAGTCACCCACACAGTCTTCCCCTCTGCAGAGAGCAGTTTACAGAGCAGAGCTTCCTCTGCCCCAGTGAAACTTCACCTTGACCCTGTCCACAAGTGAGGTCATGTTTACAGTATTGTGGGAGTTGGGTTTGAACTTGGTTAGGAGGCATGATCCAGCCAATCAGAGATAGCACTTTGAATAAGAAGTCATAGTCATTCAGGGGGGTTGGATATTGGCTGAGACTGTTCTAGAACACCTGTGTTACAGCCCTGGAGTCTCCTGCTCAGCCCCTACCTTAGGTACCAGCAGGGACAGAGAGAAAAAAGGAGAAAGACCCTCTTTCCTTCTTCCTGTCCTCTGTCTCCCATCAATGTCTCCTGCTGGCCAAATGGCTAGAATTCAATTGACTTAGGAATTTAGAAAACTTTTGCAAAAGTCAATCTCCTTCTCCCTTTATCTGAAGCACACACTAAAGAGACAGACGGACAGAGAGACAGACAGACAGACAGACAGACAGACACTCCATAGAAACTGCTGCAGGAACTGCTTGGAACTCCCTCCTCAGCTGGAGTTAAGGGTAGAGCTGAGAGGATTTGGAATTAGAAAGCAAAAAATGTCCAGCAAGGAGCAGGACAGACATACTTGTTCGTGCGGGTGTTGAACTAGCAGAGCAGAGAGTGACTGGATGCTGTTGGACCTTCAAACTGCAGTGTGTGCTAAGAAGAAAAAGTGGAAATAGTGGTGTGGAATAGCTCTGAGACAAAAGGAGCAGAAATCCAGTGAACTGGTTACTCTTTGGTTAGCTACTTTTCTCATTTTTGTGACGAAGTTTACTTGGCAAAGCAATTTAAAGGAAGGGTTTCTTTAGACCCACAGTTTGAGGGTAGAGTCGATTTTGGTGAGGATGGCAGAGGGACTGGGGTTTGAGGCAGCTGGCCGCACTGCATCTGCAGTCAGGGACAGAAAGAGATGAATTCTCACACTCAGTTCACTCTTCTCAGTTCAGGACACCAGGCCATATGTGGTGTCACCATCATTTAGGGTAGGTCTTCCCATCTCAGTTTACCTCATCTTTGTCTTCCCCAGATGTGTCCAGGGACTTATTCTTTCATGATTCTACATTCTATCAACATCATCTACATCCTACCCAGATCTACATCCTGTCAACATCTACATTCCATCAATATCTACATCCTGTAAACATCTGCATCTTATCAACATTTACATCTTATCAACATCTGCATCCTATGTATATCTGCATCCTATCATTATCTACAGCCTATCTGCATCCTACATCACTATTGACAAACAATATCCATCATCATGGCCCCTTTGGGAATACCCTGAAGGTGGGCATTAAGTATGTATCTTCGGCATGTGCTCATTTCATCCATCAAGTTCTCCTTCCTTTGAAGTACAGACTTTTTGTGATTGGCGGGTTCGCCGGGGGTCCTAAAATGCTGACATGAGGGTCACACAATACAATTTACAACATTCAGAGTTTTTTTGCCAGTGGTCAATGCTGCACTCTCTGAGGATGTCCTAACAGCTGTCTGGGGAACATTTTCAGAGACACTGCAGTGGGTGTATTTTCTGAAGACAGCTGCAGGAATACCCTCCACTTTACCTGCTTGTTCTTCCTGTGATGTGGCTTTAATTCTTACCCCCATCTAGATGTTCTCTGAACCCATTGACTCTGAGTGTCCTCAAGACCATGACAGAAATTATACATTTGGTTCCAGAGGCTAGACTGTACAGGCAATCCTATCCTATCTGTTCTTACGACCAAGCTCCATGGAACACAGACACTCACATGTTATGGCCCTCCAAGCTTCGGGCCCATAGCAAAGAAGCCAGTACTGGAAGCTTCAACATGCATTCAAGAATCCTTAGTGCCCATGGGAGGAACTAAGGCTCACAGGACATAGAACCCAGAACCCAGCACCTAGCACCCAACTCTCAACTCAGTTTGAGCTTCCAGCTGGGCGCCTATACCCACTTTCTAGACATATGAGTGAACCATAAGGAAAGTGGAGCGTCTGGTCCCCTCAAGCCACATGATGTCTGATGGAACAGGGTCTCTCATGCCTTCCGACCTCTGCCCAAAAAGATAGTCATAAGTAAAGTAAGAGTTTTACACTATCAAGTCTAGAGGTCGTTGATTCCTCAGCAGTTCTGAATCCCTTGGCTCTATGCTCCACTCCTTGGCTCATTTCATAAACTATTCCATGTCTTGCTGATCAATTTAGTGTCATCCCAATTAACCAAACTCTGTGTGTGTGCTTGTAAGTAAACACCTTGATATCCATCCCTTGCAAAGACTGAGAGGCAAATCCTGAGATGCAGAAGTTTGAAGACTTGCATTGGTTAAATAGCCCGGATTCACTACAGGCATTAGAACAGTGGGTGAGTCAGGGGGTGTTGGGACTGAGAGGAGAGTGGCTCCAGGTGAGGCTGGTGAGGATAGAAATGACTACTGTCTCCTAAGCCTGTGATACGCTCTCTCCATCATCGGCACAACAGTAAGTGATGGATCCTATCTTTAGGCACCCACAGATCTTCATCGAACCAATAATGAAATTGAGGCTTAGGGGTAATTCTTTAATGCTGGAGTCATGGTTCATACCTGTAACCCTAGCCTGTGGAAGATGGAAGCAGACGAATTATGACTTCAAGGACACCTTGGATTGTACAGTGAGTCCCAAGCAAACTTTGACTGCAGTGTGAGAGACTGTCTCAACAAAATAAAACAACACTGACTGGAAGTTCAATACAACCCTCTCTCCTAAGTCATCTGCTATGAAACCTATGGACAAGTCATTTCTTATTAGCAGCAAGCAAGAGGCAAAAGTGCAGGTGGATCAAGAGCTCACCTAGAAAAGCCCAGCGGCTCTATGGACATAAGTTTCCATTTCCAGAGAAGGAGACTGAACTGGTGAGTTTTTATGAACTGGGCACAAGCAAGAGTCCCCTTGGTAAGGGGATGCTCAAGTGAAGAACAGCTCAGACCGGACTGGCCCATGGGCGTATCTGTGAGACGCTTTCATAATTTCTGCTGGATGTAGGAGGGTCCAGCCCACTGTGAGGAGTGACAGCTCTAGGCAGATGGACCCAGTGATGTAGAAAAAAAAAATGGTTCCGAGCAAACCAATAAGTCAGGCTCCTCTGTGGTTCCTGCTTCAATTCCTCCCTGGCTAGATGGTCTTGTGACCTGCAAACCAAAAACTCTATAGGCTGGTCGTGGTCTGTTTTACCAGAACAACAGAAAGCAGATTAGAAGCCAGACTGATACCAAGACCACGGAGTACTGTGGGCATGAACTTGACCACGTTGCAGGGAGAACTGCAAAAGGATGTTGGAGCCTTGGGTTGGAAAAGACCATGGAATGCTCAGAACTTCCGAGTTACTATAGGAGCCTGGAAGACAAGAAGGTCGAGAGAGGTGCAGGTGTTGGAAGACTGGTTTGTCAGCTTCCAAAGGGAAGTTCGTCTTCGCATCACTCAAAGACTCTACCAGGGTTGCTTGTGTGGCCTTTGGAATTAAGAAGCCACAGCAGTTTCTGATCAGCTGGGGCTGAAGAATCAGCCACGATTAACGAGAGATATCAACACTGCTGAAGTGAAACCTGGGCTTAACGAGGAAAGTTGGCATTGGTTATCAGGGGCTAAAATATAAGCATCACTGAGGTAAAAAAAAAAAAATTCTGGGGTAATTTCTCAAGGAAACAGTTGAAGCTGTAGTCCGGTGTGGAAGCAGGGCTGCATCTCCGGCTAAAAGCTCAACTTAGTGTCTAAGAATTTGCTAAGTTGTACTGGTTTTGAAGACATGACGAGGTTGAAAACTGCTGAGGCTTTGCAGGTGGCATGCCAGGAGAGGCCACTGGGGAAAGATCGACCTCAGCTGCAGCAGGAACATCATCACGCCCAAGTCTCACAGGGCAGCCACAAAGAGCAGTGGCAGATGTGGAGTGGAAGCTACCGGGAGCCTATGAGACAAGCTGTGCTTCCAACGACAGAGCAGGAGACAAGGAGCTTCCCGAGTCCTTTAGAGCCCAGAAGATGACGAATGAGCTCCAGACGAGCTCCATTGATCTACAGGATTTTATTTACGTTGCTGGATGCTGGGTTTGTTTTGATTTGATTCTAGCTGTGCTCCAGTTATTCCCTTTTAGAATAGAAAGCAGTTAACTTTTTTTTTTATTTTACAGGCATCCAAAGTTAAGATACTTAATTTGCAATTTATTTAGGGGCTCCCAGCTCACTGTGGGTAGCAGCATCCTCCCTAGGCAGATCTCCTTGAGTTGTGTGAGAAAGGTGGCACTCAAGGCAGAGGAGGGTAAATTTCTGAATGCCAAGCCAGCCTACTCTACAGAGCGAGTTCTAGGACAGCCAGGGCTACTGGGGGGGGGGGGGGAATAAATACACACACAGAAAGAGAGGGGGGAGGTGCTAATTAATGCTCATCCCCATCCTGAGATTTCAAAACAATGCTTGTAAATTGGACAGCACCTGTTAGGCATCTGTTCACAAGTAATCCTATTAAGAACAATGACAACAGTAACCAAGGTGGCATATACAAAGACTCCCCAAGGTAAAGGGAAAGAAGAAAGGAAGAAGCTAGGGAAACAGTAAAATGGGAAGAGGTGATGAGAAGGAAGGAAGGAAGGAAGGAAGGAAGGAAGGAAGGAAGGATAGATGGAAGGAAGGAAGGAGGGAAGAAAAGGAGGGAGGGTGGGAGTGAGGGAGGAAGGGAAGGAGGGAGGGAAGAAGGAAGGGAAGAAGGGAGAGAGGGAGGGAACAAAGAAGGGAGGAAAAGAGAGAGAGGAAGGAAGGAAAGAAGGAAGGGGAAGAAAAGGAAGAAAGGAAGGGAGGGAGGAAAAGGAAGGAAGAAAGAAAAGAAGGAAAAGAAAGGAAGGAATGCAGGAAGGAAGGAAGGAAGGAAGGAAGGACAGAAAGAACAACAGAAAGGAAATCACATGAAGGAAAGGGCAAGAACAAGCTAAGTTAAGACTCTTTGCTGAGAGGTGTTTTGGGTTACCATGAAAAGAACTACTCCACAGCCCATAGCAAGCTTTAGTGCCTCTGACCCTGCCACCATTGTAGCCATTCCTTCGGACCTTATAAAGGATCAAATGTTCACTCTCCCAGCTTAGAAGGTGCCCATAAAACCTATTCTCAACCTTCCATCTCCCTTTAGAAAGACAAAAAGCAAGCAAACAGGCACACCTATGGAATCCTCCTTAATACCTCAATGCGTAGCAGCAGCTTGCTGAAGTTGTGGTCCCCTGGAGTGTAGACACCCAGGCTATCTCTGCTATTCTGATGCCCCTCAAGGGCACTGGCAGAAGTTTGGAGAAGAACGGGGATGCTTTCAGGGACAGACCGTGGGCATCACCACTAACTTCCATTTCTGCCCAGCACTTGAAGTGAAGCTCCAGCTTCCAGTCCACATCCCCGTGAGGGTGGACGTCAGAAATTCAAGGATCCTCAAAAACTTGCTGAAGACAGTGAAGTGTGGTCAGAGTTGCTAAGACCCTGAGGTATGGAGGTCTAGGTGATGGGGGAAGTAGAATGGAGGGAAGTTCTTAGGTGAAAGCAGATTTGTGTAGAGATAACATGCGAGGGGAGAAATGGAGAAACCCAGTGTTTGGTTTCCTGCCATCATTCTGTCTGCATGGCCTTATTGAAAATTCCTCCCCTCCCACACCCTCCGGCTCGCCATACCCCCATCAAGGGTGGAGTGGCCTTTCTGTGAGGAAAATAGAGGTTGCAATGTTTGGCATATTAATTGAGAGCATATGCTCAAAATATTGTTTGCTATGGCTTGTGGGCTTATGATATTTAATTTAAAATAGATTTTCCTAAATAAAAAAAAAGACTTTATACAGATGGTGTTAAACACAAACCATTTTTGCTGCTCAACATTGTTAAAAAATATAATGCTTTTAAAGCATTTTCTAGAACCTTGGCCATTTTGGCAAGGATGGTGTGTTCCATGGAGATGGGGGCTTGGCACAAGGACAAGATGGCCCACATGCCATCGACACACACCCCTCCTCAGAGCCACTTTTATTTCCAACCATTTGATTGCCCTTTGGTGTAGTCATTTTCCTTCACGAAGTTGGATTTGGATCCAAGAAAGCATCAGCCTAGGGATCAGCCAGTTCAAATGACAGCAGCTAACTCTTTGCGATGTCACCCTGTTCAATACAAATGTCTGTTTCCTCAGCAAATGCCCAGTGAGGCTAGGCCAGGTACTTGCAGATTAGGCCAGGACTTCTGGATTCTCCCTGACTCCTCTAAGTGGGAATTCATGGAGCTGTCTGTCCTCTTTGCCTCTTTCTTACTTAGCAGTGATGCTTAACTGAAGACGTGTAAAACTAATATACCTTTCAGTTCATCTCACTTAGGACCGTACCAGGAAGAGTTCAACATGGTTTGTTTGCTTTGTCTGGATATATTTAAATTTTTCAGAAGAGCTGGGGTTACAGTTCAGTGGCAAGCATGCTCAAGGCCTATGGTTCAACCCTCAGAACCCTTTGGGAAATACACACACACACACACACACACACACTGGCTGCTAATACATTAAGTTGCTCATTGAAAGAAATGACATTTTCATTTGCAGGCTGCTGTACAGAGCTGGGCAGTCTGATCTGTTCCAGCCGCTACCTTCTGCCCATCCTTGCTTACTGGGGCTGGCATCATACAAGCTGGAATGTGATCTCATGACACCAAATCTGTACAGTTTGCTCTTACGAAGCACTGGTTGATGTTTGAGGAAGGGTTTTGTGTGAGTTCAAGACAGTCAAGAAAGCTGCTAGCAGTTTTTAGATTGTCAATAATCTTTTCATAGGAGGACCAAGAAGAAACAGCCCACTTCCTGATTGGGGTTCAAAGAAATGTCAGGAGTCCCCAAACCATTGTGCCTCGCATATTGTCATCTGCAATTAGGAATGCATCAAGGTGGTACGGTTTGTTTTTCTAGTTCAGTGACCTTCAACAATACCTATAATAAATTAGGCTTTGAAAGCCCGTGAAGGGTGATGGGAAAGAGTTACATTACCCTGAGCCGGTACCTCCAGAAAACAATGCTTGTTCACAGCCCTAGCTGCTCTGTGGCTCTCTGTGGCTTTGTTTGCAGGGATATAAACAGAGCTTAGGTGAAGCGGACAGCTCCTGAAATCACATGGGGCGATTCTACTGGGGAAACTGTCGTTTTCACCCCAGAAGTGAGGAATTCTGTGCACAAGTGGCTTGGGAGCCATAATCCAGTGTGTGGGGCACTTAGTGAGGAAGTGGCATACCTGACCTGGCGAAATGAACAGAAGCCTGCCAAGGCTTGAATGAGTCAGAACACACACCTGGCAGGATTAAGGAAGCTAGAGGGTGCTTTTGCCAGTGCCGGTGAAGGCAAGACCCCAAGGGACACCTTTGCAATTCAATGCTAAGAAACTCATCGTTGTTTAGCCCACACTGGGGCAAGCAGGAAAGCAAACATACATTTGGAAAATTCATACCTCAGTGGTTGTCTCTCAGTGAATGAGATGGAAGCTAAGCCCCCTTTACCAGATTTTGAAGATGAGCAGGAGGTCAGGTAGGGGGAGAGGATTGGTTGGTCACAGGGCATACACTTGTAATTCTGGACTTCTCTGAGGATACACGGTAATACCCTCTCAAAGAGGTGATGGAAAGGTGCGCATCTTAGTAAAATGAATATTCCTTTATTGACAAGGACAGAATTGTTCTCTACGAACATCTAACTGATAGAAATTTCAAAATTAAAAGCACTCCCAGGTTCGGGGTTCCACACTGTCTTTAGCTATGGTCTAGAGACTTTCAAAGATGAGTGAGGACAAGGGCTGAATGTGGCGTACAGTTCTGTGCCTGCTCTTCATGCATTTGCATCCTCACTATGGACGCTATTTTGAAATGTTAAACTTGTAGCTATGTCATCGCTGTTGAGGGACCGGGGTTATGAGTCAGGGATGGGTAGAAGCTTATTTAACCCTTCGTTTTTCAGCATGCAGACGGTTTCCAATGTTTTGATTTACTGTAAACAGATTCAACGAAGCAATATCCAGGGTAAATGGTAGTGTTCATGTATTGTTACTGTTACTGGTATTCATATAGAATAACTCTGGGGGCTTTAGCAAATTCTCTGGGGACTACGATGGAGATAGGAAATGGGGGTAAGCTCCAGAGAGGGAGAGGCCTTCTCGCTGTCTGAACAGTAGCTCCTCGTTGTGTTTCCTAATAGGTGTGACTGAAATAGTTAGTAAAATAGAGAACGTAAAAAGGAATTGTGCAAAAATACCAGGCATTTAACCAAATTGTACAGGGGCTGCCAATGACCTGCTAGATGCCACCTCTAATTTCTCAGCACGCTATTCTAAGCAGCTCTGTTTTTGTAGCACATAAATGCATGTGGCATCTCCTGGGTTATTTGGACCAAATACTATAATTCATCAAGTTCAGTAGACTGTTTTAGGAAGGACAAAAAAACCCTAGTTCATGGTGGTGATATGGAACCAGGGGAGATGTCAAAATGACAGTGGTGGAGGCGAAATTCTAGGACGGGCCCGGTCCTAGGTGGTCCTTAGTGAACCTAAAAGATATGATTTGATAAAAATAATCTCCAACTCTGCTGTTAATGAGGGTGTTCATCACAAGCACAGGCAATAGCTTTTTAAAAAGCACAGCAGACAGGCTCACTGATGGAGGCTAGGAATCCTCCACAGACAGCCCCTTTCCATGCCCAGGCAAAGCCTGGGAATCCCCGAGGCATCCAGCTGTCCAGGAATGCTGAACTAGTCCATT
This sequence comes from Microtus oregoni, assembly GCF_018167655.1. Taxonomy (NCBI): domain Eukaryota; kingdom Metazoa; phylum Chordata; class Mammalia; order Rodentia; family Cricetidae; genus Microtus; species Microtus oregoni. The sequence goes on from NW_024543063.1 coordinate 62,058,058, forward strand.
GCCACTAGCCCTTAAGATACAGTTGTTAATGCTAGCCTTATCCACATCTGCATCCACAAATAAGTGAATTGGATGTAGGGGAAGGACAGTGAGAAATGGGTGTGGGGATTGATGAAGAGACCATAACAAGCATCCTGCTTGAAAAAGCTGAGAATCCACCCTGGTGAGTGTAATCGCATAGAGGCCTGTCTTTTCTGTGTAACACAGAAAATCTGTGGGATTATAACTGCACTCCTTTAGGGCCTTTTAGCAATAACCATATCACAGCGCACTGAACATCCTTATGCACGTATGGTTCCTTCCACGAGTCAACAATTACAGTGCTTTTGTCTTGCCTCGTTTCCCCTGGAAAGCACTGTTTGAAATGTGTGCAGCACATTTGTTATAGAATTTGAGCTTCAGAAAGCTCAGTGAGAGAATGGGAAGAATGGCATATGGGAATAACAAAGTTGATAGAAAGATCTCGAATCAGGAATGTTGTTGTTGTCAGCCTCTGAGTGGTTTCTAAAACAGCAACTCTCAACTTGTGGGTTGTGACCCCATGGGGGGAGGGTGAGAGACCCTTTAGCAGGGGTTGAACATCAGATATCCTACATATCAGATATTTAGATTACAATTCGAAGAGTAGCAAAATTACAGTCATGAAGTAACAATGAAATACTTTTATGGTTGGGGGTCACCTCAACATGAGGAACTGTATTAAAAGGTTACAGCATTAGGAAGGTTCAGAACTACTACTGTCCTAGGGTGACATGCAGATCAAGAGAGAGGTAGTTGTAGAAGAATTTCAGAGATGCCATCTGTGGACCAGCCCAACCCTGGCTACTAAAGAGAGAGTCACACCTTAGACCCTCTCCTCTGTAGAGACGGAAAATACTGTCACTGTCATGGTACACCCAGGCATGATGCCCTTCCTGGGCACAGGGTGCCATTCATGCTAGAATGCTACATATCATGATGTTTCCCAAGCTATCCCTTCCCCACATAGGATCCTCTTTCCTTTCTCCATCCTTCTCAAACTTCTGAATTCCTCTGTAAGTATGACTTTGATAAGAATAACACAAAAGAACTCAAGCCCACAGAACTCTGATCCCTTACTGGGCTATATCTAATGTCTTCCTTTGTGGCAATATTTAGATGGATATATAAAAACAAATATGGTCACTATCTTTATCCACTAAATATGATGTGCTTAACTTTTACTTTTTTGACAAATTTTACTCGACTTTCAAGAGTAGATATTATTATATAATATAATGTAATATATTTTTGAAGGAATAATTGCCTTATTTATGGATATATAACCAATTACTTGCAGTTTTTTTTTTTTTAGAGTAGGGTTGTGTATCTTGCCCAAACTGAGAACCATGGTTTAAGTAATCCTCCTGCCTCAGCTTCCTAAGTTGCTGGGGTTACAGGAGCATGTTATAGCGCAATTCCTTATAATTCATTCTTTACCAAATATCTTTTAAACTATGTATAGGTGTGTGTGTGAGTGTGTGTGTGTGTGTTTCCATGTGGGTATGTGTATGATACAGATGCCTGGGACAGCCAGAGACATCGGATCCCCAGGAGCTAGAGCTATAGAGGGTTGTGAGGTGCCCAACTATAGGTGCTAGGAACAAAACTCAGGTCCTCTGGAAGAACAGCAAGTGCTTTTTAACCAATAATCCATCAAATACAGATTGTTTGGTACATACCACATTTTATTCTAAGGTCTGTGGACAAAAGGACAATGAGGTTCTACCCTCACAGAATTTACTTCCTATGTGGAAACACAACCAAATAACCCGGGAAGAAATATATCCCATTATTATAGGGGGCCTATCTGCCATGCAGGAACTGAAGCAGGTGAGGGAAGGGAGTAGATAAGAATAAATTCAAGCAAGCAGGGTTATGGCAATAGCCTCTATGCCTCAATAACACCTGAGTGGCAGGACAGAAGGACTCAGTAAGAGCGTGGGCACTAGGGCATGCATTCTGGGTATGTTTCAGGACCAGGAAGCTGGGTGAACAGCATGCTGCAGAGAAAATGTGACTAATGCCAGCTGCAGAGGAAGGCAGAAGATGTAGGACATTTGCATTGAACAGCGAAAATTTGTGAGACTTGCCATCAGGAGAACAATAAAACCACCTTGGCTCCTGAGAGGCCTGGCAATAGGCAGGGAGGCAGGGAGAGCACATCCCCGGGGGCTGCACGGCCAGGAGCTGCATATCCCAGGGGCTGCACATCCAGGGCAATGATTTGCAAGTGTTCCCCTCTAGTTTACCCTGGTAGGATTTTAGCCTACTGGGAGCTCCCACTGACATTTTTAAGTTAACATCTACAATTTATTAATCTACATAGCTAGAAAAAAATGTAATTTCTGTTTATTATAAATAATGACATCTTAAATGAAACTCTTCAAGATCATCAATTGAATCTAAATAGTAACTTATTAAACACCATTAAATTCTAGTGTTCATTTTAAAAATACATTAATGAGATCTTCCATGACAGTCAAGGTTTTTTTTTTTTAATCTTTCAATTGCCATTATGTTTTCTCCACAGATTTTTATACTAATGTAACATGTTTTAATGTTTCAAGATCTTTTCTTGATTATCCTGGCATAATCCTTTACTTCAAAAATACATGTAAAATTTAAGATTAAAAACAAATCCTGTGGTTATAAAACTCTTACTACCAACTGCCTCTGGATGGATTATAATCATAATTACTAAAACAATTGATCAAAACAGCTTCAACAGGTTAGAAATGCTATTGAATAATGATAAGTCATAAGCATAGTTTTATTAGAAATACATGTCTTGGGAGAGGGATGAGGCCTAAGGCTCCCTCCCTTCATTGGAGGGACTGTATTCACTGCAAGGATGAGAGAGGACTCAGCATCAACTGAATTTCTGTTTTTATGTTTATTGATATAGGTGCTGAGGAAGCTTAGTTACAAAAATTATGTAAGCGGAAAGGAAAGGGGTTTGGTTACAGCCATCTCTGTCCATGCTCTGAATTTCTTCTGAATTATAAGCCACAATTCAACAAGTCACTCCTCCTACAGAATAAGTTCCGAAGATAGAGCGGTGATTTCCAACCTCTAGACACATATTTTCACATAGAGGCAGAGAAACCTTAAAAAGAGAAACAGCTGAACACAGCTTCCTAGGAACCCAGGGCTTGCAGCTCACAGAAACCCAGCTGTAGTGCAGCAAGCACTTGAGCAGCTGGCGTGTTAAATAGATATATTGCTGGCTCAGCAAATGCCCAGAGTTGGGCCAGGTAAATGCTGTTCCTGGCCAGTGACATAGGCAGAAGACTGGACCCCCAAAGACTCTAGCAGGATGGAGCCAGCAAACCAGCCAGAACCATGTGCTGGGTCAAAGGCTGGATTCATGCAGTCAGAGGAGGCTACAGATGATCAAAAAGTCAGGTCCAGACTGAGAAAACCTCTAAAGAGAAACAAGATGTTTAAATAGGCTTAGGTTCTGAAGAAACCAAAAAGAAAGAAAAGATTATGGGTATAGATAGTCATAAAAATGGTTTTAAACAATAAGGTCTTTAAAGAGAGAGTAAAGTAATATTTTTTAAAAGCTGCATAAAGATTGGAAATACCAGGCTTTCTGGATCCTGTATGGTACTTTGTTGACTTAGAATTTTTAAATGCTAATGTACAAAAACAATTGGATTATGGAAACTGTTAAATTAAACCAACCCACATATTTTAAGAATGTCTTAACTTCAAAATGGAAGTTAGAAAATATGTGTCATTGGGGGAGAGGTAATGCCTCTGTTTCCACTGAAAACAAAAGTTGTAATTCTCTTCAAAATTAATGAAGATTTGATTTGATTGGGGAAGACTGTCTGAAAATCTTGTTTACAGACATAAAAAGAGAAAGACTACAGGACAGGTGATATATATGCTGATTTCTCTATATGAGAACAACTTTGAGATTGATAAATCTTGTTGACTACAGAATCCTCATGACATATTACTACATACTATCCTTTCATATTAATGAATACATATTTATATTACAGTTTGGTTGCACAGTCCAAATGGGCTTATAAAGTTGACAGATAAAACCTGCTCAAACATAAAAAAAAAAATCTTTAACTGACTTGTATGCACCACACATTCCATACTATGTTAATGCAGATATATATGTTATCTCTAAAAGTTTGTGTCTTTTCATGGGAAAAAAAAAAAGGACAAGACACCAATGAAGTAGCCCAGGTGATCCAATCTCTCAACAAGCATCTGTTAAAATTTCCTCAAAATTCTGCATCCAGAACAACTTCAAAGCTGCTAGCCAAGATGGTCCAGTCTCATGCACTTCTCCAGTCAAACTTCAGATAAGCTCTACACTTTCCTATCACACAAAAACTAAATGAAAAATAATACAGCTAGCTCTCCCAAGATTTAACCATTATCCTAATTTTTTCAGGGTCCCCTAATAATGCCATTGCTCCAGTCAATAGGAAGCAATCTAGAGAACATGACACCCACATTCCTAAGAGATGTTGTGAGTGATTTTTGGTTATTCCGTGGGTTATGGATGTTTGTCATCATTTGTGGGGAAGGGGGTTGCTTACAAGTTGTTGGTCATGGCCAGGAGAAAAGCTAAACAAAGGAAATAAGATTCAGAGATGTGGTTCTGAAAAGAAAAAGAGGGATATAAAAATGGTAGGATAAAATGGTAGATTATTAAATGTGTTTTCAAACAAAAGCTACTCAAACTACTAGTCTTATTTATTTTGCATTGGTATGGATTTTTTTATATATTGATATAAATTTAAAGTTAATTTTGATATACTGTATATATGTTTCTATTCTTGTTTAAGCTGTTGTACATATATCATTCATTTAGCAATGAAATGTAAATTACTAGTCCCTGAAGGTTATTATTATAAATTATTTAGGATAATTAAGAAATACAGGCTAGTAGTTAGTTATCTAACAATCAAATTTGTGGCCATGTTAGGTATGGTTTCAAGGTCAGACAGAGATATATTTTAGATAGACAGATGGCCTTCAAACACTTCAGAAACCTACATAATATGGCATTTAAGATATCTTAATAACCTAAGGTTTTCCATGATGATAAGACACATCTACTCCTGACAGCACCAATTTACTTCAACAAAGGATAATGTGCATCAAAAAAACCTCCATATGAAGTTTGCATTTATTGTTGCAAAGTTAGCCACTGAGCAAGAAACTACCCTTGCCTCAACTGCTGACAGTATGCTGTACAAATTAGACAAGTAGGTCACAAAAGAAAGTAGCTGCCTAACTTTGCCAAGACAAGGTAAGACTATCCTTCAAAATGTCCTACTTCATAAAAAGTCTGTCAGATAATGTAGGCCTATAGGGTGAAGATGGTTGCCCCAACATTGCAGAGGAATCTTCAGTGACTGTTCAGGCAGCCAACTGTTTCTGTCATTTCTATAGTTTTGGAAGTTGCTTGCTCTGCACTTCCTGTTTATTCAGATAATATTTATTATATCCTTCTTGGATCTTTGATGAGATTGAAGATCAGATAGTTACAGTAACAATTTTCCTTGTTACCAAAATCAGAAAAGAAACTTATATAAGAAATGTAAAGTTTATAAGATTGAGAAACATAAAAGTTTAAGTTGTTTATCTAAGAAGATGTTTTAAGATCTAAAAAGATATTTTTAGGATGGTAATACAAGTAATGATAGAAAATGATATAGGCATAAAACTTTAACTCACTAAGACAGGATAGATAATACAGTACTTTCTCTGTATTTGCCATTACTTATAGAATAGACATTGTGAATGTAATTCTTTTCTGATAATTGTTCTTATTATATAGTTTTACTATGTTAGAGTTAAAACATTTCCTTTTTATTTAGACAAAAGGGGGAAATGTTGTGGGATGTTTATATATATTGCTATGATTGCTTCAAGAAATAAGAGTCAATAGCTAGGTAAGAGGCATAGGCAGGACTTCAGGCAGGGAGAGAGGAAGTAGGAAATTAATCTAGACGTGAGAAAGATGCAAAACAAGTTGGACTCACAAAATGAGAGAGAGGTAAAAGCCACATAGTAGAACACAGATTAATAAAAAAAATATGGGTTAATTTAAGTTATAGGAGATAATTAGGATCAAGCCTGCTATGAGCCAAACTTTCATAATTAATAAGAAGTGTCCCTGTCCTTATTTGGTAGCTGGCTAGCAGGACAGGAAAACACTCACTATGAACCAGTTCATCTCATTTTGTCTTCAAGTTAGTTATGCACAAAGCACTGGGAAAGGTCCAGCTCACTCAGTCATATCTGCTTTCCTTTCATGTACTTCACTAAGGAGCCCCAGGGGTGGTCACCATATGGCATGGTCCTAAGTCAGAGAATGGATACTGCCTGGGTTTCTTTTGAGTTGCAGATGAGGCAAGGACCACAGAGCACAGTTCTAGGAAATGAGCCAATTGAAAAGATTTAGGGTCAAGTAGTTCCAGGTCACGAGCAACTTAATGTCTTTCAGAGAATTTCTCTCTCTAGACTTGGTTGCAGACATTAAGAAGCCCCTACTAGAAAGCATCTCACATATGAATATATTCTGCACACAGCTGCCCTGTCTTTCTTCCTCTCTACTACAGCATGGCACAGCCCATGTCCACCACTAGGGCCAAGACAAAGCCATTGACATCCTCTCAGAACCAAAAGACTGCAACTTAATTCAGCCACTTTTCCTTATAAATCACCCAGCCTCAGGTATTGTGTTATAGCCATAGCAAGGAGAATAGGAGGCTGTCCCTACAAGGCAGTACATCTGAAGAAAAAAGAAGGCTGAGGATTTAGATATCGGGGAAACTCTCATGAGATTCCATTGACCCAAAAGTCCTCTCATTTCAAATCTACTGGCTAAGATTTTATCAACAGAAGTGGAAAGAATTAAATCTGTCTAAAGAGAATCTTAGAGACTGAGGTGTAAGGTCTGGCAATGGAATGGGTACAGGGTGAATGAGACGGAGGGAGCCCAGGACAGACTGGATGTCTAGGGTGAGGGGGGATGCACAGGAGGCTGTGATACATGAACAAACTTAATCTCTGTGGTTTAGGTAATAAATACTTGGCCTGTGTCAGGGCAGAACTTGGTGTTTGGGCTGATCTGGTCCATTGTTATATTGTCATCTCAACACACATGGCTTCTACAAGTCACAAGCACAGAAGGGAAGGAGGGTGCAGCCTGAAACACTTTTGTCCTCCCAGGGATCTGTGACACTCGGCATACAGTCCCTGACCAGCATCAGTGGCCAAGCTCCTAACCAACGGCACAAGAGACCAGTTTAAAAGTCACCACAACAATACTGTGAGGACTGTCCATCTTGGCCATGCTCAGGGTTGGCATTTAAAATTATGTGAAAAAGTTCCTGTTTGGGAAGATGAAATTATATAGGTTTACTGCAAGCCAGTAATTTGGAAAAAAATAATTTTGATTCAGAAGAAAGAAAATTGAGCAATACCAGGGTAGAAATATGAAAATGAGGCCAAAGAGAAGAAAGTCAACATTGAAATGCATTACCTCTTGGCAGCCATTCACATGTTCGTGTTCAGAGGGATAGCAGAGGAAGTCTACTCCCCAAAGTGATGCTGAACAGTCACAGTCCCACAGTGCACCTGCACACTCACACCATCACTGGAACTGCCCAGGATATGAAAGAAAGAATGAGGAGACTAAGTCCATATTCAAAGAGCCATCTTTGGACCAATTAAATAGTCATCTATACTTTCTTTGTCATCTGCATAGGAAAAGACAGCAATTATGTTATTTCAGAACTGGCAAGGAAATCTTGAACAGAAAACAATGGAAGGAAACTTGAAAGAAAAGATAGGCACATCTGAGAATTTCTGAAGTATTTTTGTCAGTAAATAATAGAAATACAATTAGAAGGCAAGGCATAGATGGAAGAGGTTATTTAAGCTCATAGCTCAAGGGCAACCAACTTAACTTAAAATCTTATTATAAAGCTAAGATGTCACTAACATGCTCCCTTCAGTAGCAAGAGGTAATGCAAATGCATGTTGGAAATGCATGCAGCTCAGAAAGAAAATGATGTGCAAGGAAGGACAACCCTTTTGCCCACTAAATTATCAGATACATTAAGATGTTAGAAGTCAGTGTTGTCTTACACCTGTCAGAATGGCTAAAATCAAAAACACCAGTGATAGCCTTTGCTGGAAAGGTTGTGGTGTAAAGGGAACACTCATCCATTGCTGGCGGGAATGCAAACTTGTGCAACCACTTTGGAAAACAGTGTGGCGGATTCTCAGGAAATTTGGGATCAACCTACCCCAGGACCCAGCAAACCACTCTTGGGAATATACCCAAGAGATGTCCTATCATATTACAAAAGCCTTTGTTCAACTATGTTCATAGCAGCATTATTTGTAATAGCCAGAACCTGGAAACAACCTAGATGCCCTTCAATGGAAGAATGGATGAAGAAAGTTTGGAATATATACATATTAGAGTACTACTCAGCGGTAAAAAAAAAAAAATGACATCTTGAATTTTGCATGCAAATGGATGGAAATAGAAAACACTATGCTGAGTGAGGTAACCCAGACCCAAAAAGATGAACATGGGATGTACTCACTCATAATTGGTTTCTAGCCATAAATAAAGGACATTGAGCCTATAATTTGTGATTCTAGAGAAGCTAAATAAGAAGATGAACCCAAAGAAAAACATATATTTATCCTCCTAGATATTGGAAGTAGACAAGATTGCTGGGCAAAAGTTGGGAGCACGGGGTGGGGGTGGGGTGGGAGGAAGGTGAGTGGGGAGAGAGAAGGGAGAAGGGGAGGATTGGGGAGAGCTTGGGGGAATGGGATGGTTGAGATGGAGGAAAGGTGGATATGGGAGCAGGGAAGAAGATACCTTAATTAAGAGAGCCATTTTAGGGTTGGCAAGAGACTTGGCTCTAGAGGGGTTCCCAGGTGTTCAAGGAGATGTCCCTAGCTAGGTCCTTGGGCAGCAGAAGAGAGGGTGCCTTAACTGGCCTTATCCCATAGTCACACTGATGAGTATCTTGCATATCACCATAGAACCTTCATCCGGCAATGGATGGAGATAGAGACAGAGACACACATTGGAGCACTGGACTGAGCTCCTAAGGTCCAAATGAGGAGCAGAAGGAAGGAGAACATGAACAAGGAAGTCAGGACCACGAGGGGTGCACCCACCCACTGAGACAGTGGGGCTGATCTATTGGGAGCTCACCAAGGCCAGCTGGACTGGGACTGAAAAAGCATGGGATAAAACCAGACTCTGAACATGGTGGACAATGAGGGCTGATAAGAAGCCAAGGACAATGGCATGGGGTTTTGATCCTACTGCATATACTGGCTTTGTGGGAGCCTAGCCAGTTTGGATGCTCACCTTCCTAGACCTGGATGGAGTGGGGAGAACCTTGGACTTCCCACAGGGCAGGAAACCCTGCCTGCTCTTCTGATTGGAGAGGGAGAGGAGTGGGGGAGGGGGAGGGAAATGGGAGGCTGGGAAGAGGTGGAAATTTTTTTCAATAAAAAAAAAGAAAGAAGTCAGTGTTGATGAACTTTTAATGAGGTCAAAGATGTGATTGATTCCTTCCTTAAAGAAATATAAGCTGTGCCAATGAGGTGACTCAGAGGATTAAAGCACCTGCCTTCAAGCTAGACATCCCGAGTTTGTTTCCCAGACCCCCACATAGTAGAAGGAGATAATCAACTCTGTAGTACTGTGGCACACATTCTGTGGTGATTTGAATAGGTATGGCCCCCATAGGCCCATGTGTTTGAATGACTGGCCCATGGGGAGTGGCACTAGTAGAAGATGTGTGGCTTTGTTGGAGGAAGTGTATCACTGGAGGGTGGGCTTTGAGGTCTCATATGCTCAAGCTGCACCCAGTACACAAGATATAAAAATTTCAGCTTTTCCAGAACCATATCTTCCTATGCACCACCCTGCTTCTCACCATGATGATAATCGATTAAAACTCTGAAACTGTAAGCCAGTTCCAATTAAATGTTTTCCTTTATAAGAGTTGCCCTGTCTGTGGTGCCTCTTTACAGCAATGGAAACCCTAAGACATATGCCCACACATAGACACACATGACACATGGTAGCAAGAATCCACAAGAGTGGGAAAGGTTCAAAAAAATTTATTTAGATGTAAAATGGGGTAAACACTCACTGATACAGGACAGGTTAGATGCCACCACAGTTGTCCTGCCCAAGGGAAAAGAGTACCAACAGCAAGCTACCTGCTCTGCTCCTACAATCCAAGTGAGTGGCGAGAGAAAGAGAGTGAGAGACCCTCCCCCTCAGCTTATCAGTTGTCCTATAGCAGACAATACCACACCCTGGAGTTTGTTGACTCAAATTATTAGCTAAACGGATAGAAATTCCACAACAACACATAAGCATACCTACACGCCCACAAATAAATATTTTTTTCTTTAAAATTTTTTCTCCCACAATGTATTTTGATTATGGTTTTCTCCTTCTTCCCCAACTCAGCTCAGATCCTTCCTGTCTCTCTACTCACTCAAGTTTATATCTTTTCTCTCTTTCAAAAACTCCACAAAACCAAAAATCAAAACAAACAAGCAAAAAAAGTCAAAACAAAGCAAAACAAAACAACCCCCCCCCCATACACACACACACACTTACACACGAGAGGTTTTTTGCATTGGCAATTTGGTCATGGACATGAGGACTGCCTGCTGTATACCCAGTAACAGTCCATCGAAGAAAACTGACTTTCCTTTTGCCAGTGAGTATCCACTGCAAATAACTTCTTGGTTAAGGGTGTGAGCCAGGGTCTCCTTTCCCATCTCAGCTGGGAGCCTGTCTGTCTGGATCCTGTTCAGGTCTTGTGGATACTGCCATAGTTCCTATGTGTTGGTCCTGTTGTGTCCGAAGATGCTGTTTCCTTGGAGTCATCCATCACCTCTGGCTCTCACATCCTTTGTGAGACATGATGGGGACTTGGATGAAGACGTCTCATTTTTGACTGAGTGTTCCATTGTTTCTCACTCTCTCCACGTTGTCCAGTTGTAGGTCTCTATGTTAACTTCCATCTCCTGAAAGACCCTTCTCTGGTGAAGGCTGAACAAGGCACTGATCTATGGTTTGCCATTAGGTAGGACGTCATAAGGCATATGTCTTAGTTGGGGTTTTGATTACTGTCTCACAAAGGCAAGCATTTAATTGGGGCTGACTTACGGTTCAGAGGTTTCATCCATTATCATCATGGTCTGGAAGCATGTTGGCACACAGTAGGACAAGGTACTGGAGAAGTGGCTTAGTCAGCAGGAAGATAGGGTAACACTGGGTCTAGCCTGTGCTTCTGAAACCTCAAAGTTTAACCCCAGTGATATACTTTCTCCAACAATGCCACACCTACTCCAATAAGGGCACACCTCTTAATGTTGCCACTCCCTATGAGACAGTGGGAGCCAGTTTTTATTCAAACCACCACAAACTTATTTTTGTTTGTTTGTTTGCTTTGCTTTTTACTTTAACAGAATAATACTATTAACTTTTTCCCTTTGGCTTAAGATCTGTCTAGTCTCCCCAAGTTGCTTCTGGTCATGGTGTTTATCACAGAAACAGAAGCTTAACTAAGAAAGAATTCTATCTGAAAAGTAGAAAAAGTTTGTGCTATTACATTTTTAATTGGTTTTTTTTTTGCATTCACTTGTGTGTTGTGTGTACAAGAGTGTACTTTTGTGGGTGGCAATCATGTAGAGGTACAATGGCATCCCACAGAGGTGGGGCTCGGCTTGTGAGCCCCTTCATCTGCTGAGCCATCTCAACAACCCTGTGTTTACAGTCTTTCTGAAGACATAAGAAGTTCCTAGCCTTCAACCCAGACTTGCTGTTCCTGTTGATAATCTCCAAGAAGCACCAAAGTTAAAATTTTTCTGTAAGAACTGTCCTTACAGCATATTTCACAGAACCAAAACTTAGAAAAACACTAATATCCTACAAAATTGAAGAGGAGATGCTCCAAATTTGGAAATTTTAGGAATTATATTCCATGAATCAATTAAATAACAGAATTATTTTAATGAACAAAGAGTTATCATGATATAATTCTCAACTGAGTCCAAGTAAAAAGCTTTACAGGATAAACTGGTTTATTTTAAAATATGTTCAAGTAGATAAAATATGTAGAAGGAGATATTTCTTAAATAAGTGATTAAAATGTTAAAATAGAAACTGGGGAGATGATTCCATTAATTAAGGACTTGAGGGCCTGAATTTAATCTACAGAACTCACATAAAAAAGTTGGACATGGCAATCATACTACAAAAGCATTTGCTCAACTATGTTCATAGCAGCACTATTTATAATACCCAGAACCTGGAAACAATCTAGGTGCCCCTCAATAGAAGAATGGATAAAGAAGGCACATACATACTTTAGAGTTCTACTCAGCAGTAAAAAACAATGACATCTTAAATTTTGCATGCAAATGGATGGAAATAGAAAACACTTTACTGAGTGAAATAACCCAGACCCAAAAAGATGAATATGGTATGTACTCACTCATAAGTGGATTCTAGTCATAAACAAAGGACACTGAGCCTATAATTCGTGATCCTAGAGGAGCTAAATAAGAAGGTGAACCCAAAGAAAAACATATATTTATCCTCCTGGATATTGGAAGTAGACAAGATTGCTGGGCAAAAGTTGGGAGCATGGGGTGGGGGTGGGGTGGGAGGAAGGTGAGTGGGGAGAGAGAAGGGAGAAGGGGAGGATTGGGGAGAGCTTGGGGGAATGGGATGGTTGAGATGGAGGAAAGGTGGATATGGGAGCAGGGAAGAAGATACCTTAATTAAGAGAGCCATTTTAGGGTTGGCAAGAGACTTGGCTCTAGAGGGGTTCCCAGGTGTCCAAGGAGATGTCCCTAGCTAGGTCCTTGGGCAGCAGAAGAGAGGGTGCCTTAACTGGCCTTATCCCATAGTCACACTGATGAGTATCTTGCGTATCACCATAGAACCTTCATCCAGCAATGGATGGAGATAGAGACAGAGACACACATTGGAGCACTGGACTGAGCTCCTAAGGTCCAAATGAGGAGCAGAAGGAATGAGAATATGAGCAAGGAAGTCAGAACCATGAGGGGTGCGTCCACCCATGAAGACGGTGTGACTGATCTAATGGGAGCTCACCAAGGCCAGCTGGACTGGAACTGAATGAGCATGTGATCAAACCGGACTCTCTAAATGTGGCTGACAATGAGCACTGACTGAGAAGCCAAGGACAATGGCACTAGGTTTTGATTCTACTGCATGTACTGGCTTTTTGGGAGCCTAGTCTGTTTGGATGCTCACCTTCCTAGACCCGGATGGAGGGGGGAGGATCTTGGACTTCCCACAGGGCAGGGCACCCTGACTTCTCTTAGTACTGGAGAGGAAGGGGGAAGGGAAGTGGGAGGAGTGGGAGGGAAATGGGAGGAGGGAAGAGGTAGAAATTTTTAATAAATAAATAAATTAAAAGAAAAAGGTTGGGCATGGTAGCATGTGCTTCATCCCATTCTGGGGAGGTGGAGAACGGCCTGTCTCCATAAACAAGGTGGATGGCTTATGAGGAATGGCACCTCAGGTTGACCTCTGGTATGCTCACACATGCATATACACACACACACATGAACAGGCACACACATGTTCACAGGCACACATATATTCACACGTGCATACATAGGTACAAGCACACAAACATACACATGCACACACACACACACACATCCACGCACGCACACATGCAACGCACTTAAAATAGAATGTAATCTATGAATCATGTCTGTTCTGCTTTTGTGCTCAGCACGGTCCATTCCTTACTCAGCTGTCCTAACATGGAAAAGTTTAAGATGTGGTCGCAGGGGCAGCCGCTCAGGAACCTGATCCTCAGGGCTGGTAGAAATTCAGTCAATTCACGCGTTCACTAAGTGCCCAGTCTTCTCCCCCATGCTAAATCGACCCAGAGGCTTTGGCAAAGTGCACTGCCGATAGCAGCCTGCTGGAGGTGTGAGGTGACATGCCTTAGGTTGATTTCGAGGGTGCCTGTTACCAGGACAGTAAAGGAGTGTTGAAACTCAACACACCCTCTGAAACACTATCACGGGGAGAGCACAGAGGCGGCCCATGGCTTGTTTTTCTTGCTGAAGGAGATCTGTCATTTTGATCAGGTAGAAATTACTCCTCATCACGGGCAGTTAACCTGTGGTCTCTTGCGTTCTGCCTCTGTCCGAATCCATTCCAGTTTTATGACCCTCAGCGGCCCCTTGTCTTCCTCAGACCCCAGGCCCACAGCAAATCCTAGGAATGGGACTGTAGCAGACTGCATGCCTCCCACCCAGGGCCTAGCTTCATGGCATCAGGCCCTGATTTTGGAGTAGGGTGGCAACCAGAATAAGACACGGGCATTCTATTTCTCTCCTATGTTTGGTTGGTGAAAATTCTCTTTTACAGCTTTCTAGGACACTAGAGGAAGACCCATCTAAGAAGTCTGGCTTCCCCAGCAAAACTTTTCCTCCTTGGAAGAACAGAGAATTGTGAGGACAAAGCCTTTTGCATCTGCCTCTCTCCCAAGCCCACACTGGTAGGTCACCTTGATGCCTGGACTCTTCGCCACCATCTTGGGACCTCAACAAAAAGTTTGAGGGCATTCCGGAGAAGTCTATCCAAAGCACCAAGATTGTTCATTTATAGAACAAGCTCCTCAGGGCCCATATGTGAATTCCTTGGGTATCTAAGTCTTTGGCGGGTGGCTTTGCTGTCACTTGCAGCCTTGCTCCTTTATCAGCTGTTAGGAGACTACCGAGCTAGCCTGGGTTGATCATGACTTTAAGCCTAATTGCCCTGAATATGAAACCTGCGCTAGTTGTTGTTAACTGGAAGTGGGTTTAAAAGACTTCCTAGAAAACTGGCGTGGTGAATGCAGGAGATCACACCAATAGCAGCTCTCGTGAGACAAGACTTCCTTTCACTAAGTCTCTCAAAGTTAACGTGGTGGGGGATTTCCATCATTCCTCTCCTTGTCCCTCTTGGGGGGCATAGCTGATGTCCAGCAGGTCTCAATTTTGTTCCCAGAGAAGCACTCTGTTTGAACTCATCTTTCCACATTCCATATGAATACTGCTGTTTGATTTCCTCCATCCCTTGGCTAATCCTATTCACAACCAGCACTGTTGACAACTAAATTCCAGAAGAATGCCATCTTACCTGAAACATATTTATATGAGAGGCAGCTCTGAGTTGACCTAATAGCTGGAGGCCAGGACAGATGTGTAAACATCTGTAGACAAGTCTGTGCTGGGAACCACTTCTTGTGTCCCAGGCCTGTCCCTTCTGAATCACCCTGCCGGGCTACAAACAGTCCTACAGAGCATAGAGCTCGCCCATCACCTACACTCAGGCAAACACAGAAAGGGCCTTGTAGAACAACACCCATCTGAAGAATTTAGTAGCGGTAACTCCTGTCACATGCTAGCGTATCCTGGATTCAACCTCCCAGCTCTCTGATCGTATGTATTAAGCCTTCCTAAAGCCATTTGGTCTGCACTCAAATGCGGCGAAAGAATATGGCCGGGATGCCAGGTTTTGAGGTCTATCCCTCTGCTTTGCACGAAGTCACCCTGATTCTCTATAAAACACTCATACCCGCTGTGGCTCTTGGTAGGAAAGATGACGGATTGAGTCAAATTGTCTGAAAATAACGCCATGATGCAAAAGGCTCAAGACTTCTCTCTGATTCTCCCATGTGGGAATATGGCAGAGACATTTTGCCTCCTTTCATTAGGATCCCCCTTACCTCTGACCTCATGTTTTTTTGAAAAAATAATAATACATGGACTATGGCTCTTATCAAGCCATCTCGACACACTAGGAACTAGATTAAACAGCCTCTGTGCCTTGGCTCATTTAGCCACTCAGCGGTGATGGTTTGCAAATGGTGAGAAATCTCTAAAAAGAGTTCAGGTGCCCAAACCCACCATGGCTCCTGCAGTCGACCTGGAACTGACTCTGCTTCCCGCAACTTCTGCAAACCGCTTGAGCTTCGGGACAGGCGAGACCAAGATGCACAAACCTCTTTTTCCATCAAGCTTCTCAGAAAAAAAAAAAAAAAGTATTTTCTGGCTTTTAGGGCTTGAATTTCGGTCCTGTGAGAAAATGGCAGCTTCTCAATAAAGGGGTGGATGAGAGAATTCGCTCTAATTTGCTCTTACGTTCCCTCGCAGGAAGGCCAGGACGCTTCTAAGTGTGCACGTTAGGGGTCAGCTTCCTTAGGATCACCCGCGCTCGATTCCATAATTGTCCTTTCCTTCCACCTACTGCACGCTTCCTCTAAGGTATTGTTCATCCGCTGAGTAAAACCACACTTGCCCTCTGCAAGCTATGGCTTCTCTTTGAAACCTCTGTAATTAACACATTCACATTTGGGCACTGGTTGTTATCGAGTTTAAAAAAAAAAAAAGGAAAGAAAAAGAAAAACAGCGAACAAACAAGCAAACAAAAAACCCTAAAGATGTATTTCATTTTTTTTTTTTCTACAAGTGATTCATCAACTCCCCTCCTCCCGCCTACAGACATCTAAATTTCAGTTTTCCTCGAAGCTACAAAGCGTCACCTGGCATCTTCACATTGAGTCAGAGGACACAGTGTTAAGCTGCGCCAGCAGCGGCAGCTCGCGTCAACCCTCTTAACCTGCCTTCCGGTGCAGGCGTCATTAACACTGCTCTTTGCCCTTGGGCACTAAAAGGAAAAGACTCCAGTAACTGGACACCAGCAATTCCAGTCCAGTGACAACCTGCTGCAGAGTGGGCTTTCCTGCTGTCAGGGAAGGGAGTGGGAACATTTGCTTGTTTCCGGGGCCAGACGGACGCTGGTCAGAGCGAGGCCTCTGACCTATGTCTGCATTTTCACACCCACTGTAACCCGATGAGAGCCAGGTTCGTGCGTTTGTGGGCCACAAGAGAACAGAATCAGCCTCATGTCTACTTAAGACATAGTGTGTGTGTGTGTGTGTGTGTGTGTGTGTGTGTGTGTGTGCGCGCGCGCGCACACACACACACGCACACACACCAAAATAGTCTTTTCTGAAGTATCTTCATGAACTCTGCGTTTGTAGGTTGGATGTGGCGCTGCACTTCTACAACCCCTCTTGACTGAGGCAGGAGAATCCCAAGTGCAAGCCCAGCCTAGGCTACATACTAAGACCCTCTAAAACCCGACAAATAAGCTTTCTACATGGTCTATGCTAGTTTGAAATATCATCCCGTGCACTCTTCGGGTATATCCTTATCAATATTTTTTTACTTGTTCAATGAAATATACGAAGAATCAAAATTTCACTAGGAATCTGATTTAAGGTTCTTTCTGATGCTGTTGTGCTAAGATTGCCCCCAGGCTATTCATGTGACTCTTGACCAGTGTATGGAGCTAATTGTGGCGAATATCCTAAATTAATGGAAATCCCTGCAGAGAGAGAGAGTTCCAGTCATTTCCTATTTTATAATGAACCTTTTTAAAGAACCATGTCTTTAATAGGAGTGTAGGGAGCTGCTTAAAAGGGGGTAGGGAGAGTTAGAAAGTCTTTCCAGGAGTTTTGAAAAGGGAATCTGTATCCCCATCAGGTTAAAACAGAGGCCAAGTAGTCTATATCTGTCAAAAAGTCAAAAAGTACTTTTTCAACTTCAGGTTAAAAAAAACAAAAAGACTTAAAAAAAAAAAAAGGGCAGGAAAAGGAAGCAAGAAGGAATCACAGTCTTTAAGGAAGCCCCACCTGTCTTCTTGGACCTGAATGTTTGCGGCATTCATCCTAACGCTCCCCCAAATACTGATTTGAGCTCTGGGTAGCATAAACCTGTGCCCACTGTCTGGCAGGGCACAGCTGCCCCACCAGGCTCTCCTATGACAGTGCTGCATACCACAGAATTGTCCAAATGGAGGCAGGAACACACACCTTGTTTGCTGGCTGCAAGCTGACTTTGCGTGGTAGGACACCATCAAATCTGGCCACCTTCTGATGTGTGGTGGCTGCTCCCAGAGCATTTTACAGAGCAGGCTGCCTTGGCCTTCTTTGCCTTGGCCATGGCTGTTTGTGGATGACAGGGGCTCCATCCTACCTTCACAGTCTGATAAATAGTCACCGCCCTCAGAAGCCAGGGGAAGCCCATGAAGCTCCTGAGCAAATTTTTTGAAGTCTCTAGCTAGTCCTCTATCTTCTGGGCTGGAAGAGGGGATTCCATGTCAATCTAGGTTCCAGGATAATCAGTATTTCATCTGGTAACATCCACTGGCCATCTTCGGCCACACTCTGAGTACGAACCTGAATATTGATTATCTTGAAGCAAGCTATATCTATCCAGGGCCTTCACTGCCTTCTATATCACTTTGAACCATCTTTCATGAGTGTGAAGAATCAAAATAAGTCATTCACAAACTACCTCCTCCATGCCCACTCTCCAGTGACCATAGCCCGTGGTTATTCCTGCTGCTTGCTTACTTCATCTTGGTGTGTTCCTACTTCCATCCTCCCAATGGTTTCATGCTCATATATACTGGTAACTGTTTTTATTGTATACTTGGTAGGAAGCAAAGACTGTTCTGGTCTGTGTGATCATGTATAGTAGACAGGTAGGATAAAAATTTTGACTGATGTCAACCCAAACGCAGCAGTGATGATGAGAGCGTAGGAGGCGCTGAGGCGCCTTGCCATTAACCGTCTCCTTTTCAAGATGGAGGTGCTCGTCTTCCCTCAGCACCTACTGTGGGTGTCGGCTGGTGGTGGAAGCTTTGGCAGTTCAAACTTCCATCTCTCCTCAGGAGCCTGGTAGTATTAATCACTTCAAGTTGCTGTGGACATCTAACTGGCAAGAAACAGCTGAAAGAAGAATCTCTTTGGGTTCACATTCAAAGGTTTAGCCCACCATGGCAGGGAAGGCATGGCAGGAGTCTGAGGCACTCAGTCACATTGAACCCAGATCAGGAAACAGAGAAATGAATACTGGTCTCAGCTGGTTTTCTCCTTTCAATTCTGCCTAGGACTGTAGCCCATGGAGCTGTACTGACTGCATTTAGATTAAGTCTTTTCACCTCCACCCATTCTAGAACCTTTCACAAGCATGCCTAGAAGAAGCTCACCTTCTAAGGAGCCTAGAGCCTGTCAAGTTGACAATATTCATCAACACAAATTCACTCCTTGACAAGCTGACACCCAAACACATCGCCTTTCAGCCATAGGCACGTGTGTATCTCATAACCCAAAATGTATTAGGTCCATTTTCAAAGACCTAATAGTCCTTATGTTTTTGCACTGTTCAAGAGAACATGTTCCTTTCTAGGCCAAAGTTCAAAGATCTTCTGTTAATGAAAGGAATAGTTCTCTATACTCACTTTTTCTTAAAATCAGGGAGTGGGTATCAAAACAAAACAAAAAAACCTAGATGTTTTTCAAGAAAAATAAATGAGGGCAAAATCTTAGAATGGGAGGAGGGATTAAAATGAGCCCTCCTGTGTAACATTTAGCAGAATGGAAGAATCAAATGAGCACCCCCTGTACCAGCATGCTCCCTTTTGTGGCATCTCTCAGCACTTATGGTTTGGGGGGAATTCAGGTTTTGGGGGGGGTCTCTGGCTTGAAATCAAGGTCAAGGAATCACACTGTTGGTTGCTTGTGGTCTACCAGTAACAGCTGCAGACCAAGAAAGCAAAGAGGGAGATCCTGCTTCTGGCAGAACCCAACCCTGAGGATGCAGCTCCAAATCTACCCAATTTCAGGGGCTTCTGTAAAGTGAGTGCTACACAAGATGATCTGGAAGCTTCCACCCAGCCATAAAATGTTATGATGTATGATTTGTCTGCTTATTGCTGCAGATGATTGAATTTGCCGGAGGAATAGATGTGTGACGCCCGGATCATACCAGATACTTCTTTGTATCTCTGGCAGTGTAAAGCGGAAGATAAGCATCCTGCACATGCTGATTAGAGGACTTTTCCCAGGGCTCAAAGTTAGAATGATGTTCACAACCAGCGAAACCTATTACAGACCGCAGACTTACATCTGAAAACAGGCAGAAACCAAACAGATAAGTAGCCTGGCAGGAGCTGCACACAGCATGAAAAGAAAGGGAGAAAAAAAAAATAAAACCACAATTCTCAAATGGAAACTGTCGTAACAATTCTGGGGTAGGAAAAGGAGTCAAAATGAGTTTCCTCTGGCACCACAACGTCTCATGAACAGAAAGAGCCCTCGGGACATAGTCTGGAGGGAATTGAAACTTGCTACCCTGAAAAATAGATTCATCAGGATGCAGAAAAGCTAGAGCCTCCGACGTGCGTCTCCCCCTCACTTTGCCCCTGAAGCGCTTTTCAGAAAAAGTGGAAGGCTGTCTGAGAAGATCAGGAAGTTGGGATGAGACCCCACCCCTTCTTTTATTTCTTGCCATTTCCTAGGAATCCTGGTTTTTAAAAGGATTTTTCCTGCATCGTTGTTCAGACCCGTTGTCTTCTGAGTTTAGACTTAAGGCCTAACTCCAGCCTTTTTGTGCTATTATCCCTAGACATGCCAGTCACCTGCTGGCTTGGATCCACTTTTCCAAAGCCTGGTGGAAGGATGGAGAGGTGCCATACTCTCCCACACTGCCGTCCACCATCTTGCTGAACTGCCATTTTGCCTTTTGTTGTTCCAGGCTTCAAGGTATCCATGGAGTTCCTGCCCGTACTCATGTCTCACGTCTGAGAAATACAGTGTGGGTAACTGTCCTGCTTCTGACTGCTGCTCTTCAGAAGGAGAGATGTCTTGTGCTTGTCTCACTAGGGTTCTTTTAGTCCAACTAAATAAAAACATGTTCATTCATCAAAAGCATACATTTGGTTATGTATGGAAATCTTATACCGTTCCCAGGAGCAGCAACACCAGCGGTGCCTGCATTTTTTTTTTAAGATTTATTTATTTTATTTTATGTGCATGGGTATTTTGCCTGCATGCACAGATACATGTACCACATCCCTATCTGGTGTAATGGATCCTCTTGAACTGGAATTACAGACGGTTGTGAGCTGCCATGTGGGTTCTGGGAATTGAACCTGGGTCCTCCGGAGTAGCCAATGCCCTTAACTGCTGGGACATCTCTCTAGCACCAATATTTTTGTTCTTAGTCTGGAGTATTAAGTCAGAAACTATTAACGATTATTTAAACTCCTTCATTCTATAGGCCAGGAAACTGAGTCTCAACAAAAATTAGAGAAGTTTGATTCCTAAAGGCAAGTCTGCTGCTCTAACTAGTAATCAGTTTAAGGAGCCCTTAGTTCAACAAGTATATCCTACTAGTTTTGCTCACATCTTAAACCATATTCACTACCCTATGGGTGACACAAAGAATCCCTAGGCCATTGTGACTATGCACTCTTTGAGCTTTAAAGCCCACGGTGTATGCCCATTTTCTTTTACTTTCATGCAATACCTGCGACATACTTTTTTATTAAGTAATAAATGTATATAGCTAATAGAGGTTCACAGGGCATGTCAGCATCGTAAATTCAGTCTGGAGAAGAACTTGTGGCCATGGTGTCACTCATGGTGACATCACAACAATACATATGTTGGGGAAATCACGTCACAAGACAGAAGGTGAGTATCTAGGGTGGCTAGCGTTTCTCCCTCCTACAAAACTGATGCAGGGTCGAATGAGAACACCTGATCCCTTCCAAGGGCCTTCTGCCAATGACTTAATGATCTCTCGCTGAGCCCTGCCTCTCAAAGGCTCCCCAGGCCCCCTCTAAGAGTCAATCACATGTGTAACACACATATGTAAATCATAGCACCCGTATGTGGCATCACCTAAGTGTCTATGATGAGCCTTATGTAAGACACCTCATGGAGTCACCAATATTCATGGGAACCAGCAGGCACAAGGTAGAAGTTTGACACACTATGGAAAATCCCTAGGGCTGTAGGGCTCATGAGATTTGTGTGGTGTGGGAGATGGGTACCATGATGGCCAGGTAAGGTCAGAGTTGCCTTGCATAGTGGCCAACGGTTTTAGATTTTGTTTGTGGGGGAGCTATAGACATCCATCGAAGAGATCTAAGATGAGAAGAACCTAGTGCATTTTTGCGTTTTCATTTCCACAGGAAACTACAGGATCATTTGCAGATACATGAGTGCTGACTTCAAGAAAGATTCAAAAACCCTATGCAGAAATTAATGTCTGTGTCCAAAACATTGTTTCCATGTAATTGCAAGTCAAATCATATAAGTTTGAGTACAGCTTCATATTAAGACTGCAAGCCCAAGGAATAACCCCATGCTATGCTCCAAATGGTGCCAAGGATTGGGCCAAAGTCAAACATGTATAGCAGATGGTGCTTTTATTCCTTCTTCAGCACTCCATTTAATTATCATAAAAATGTCCAGGAGTCTCCAAAGCCAGGGGTGATTAGGGTCTAGAGCCTTCTATGGCGCTAATCAACTGCTATTTCCTCTTGTTCAAAGACTCGGTTTAAACACAGCCTTTGGATAGGTTGTGAGTTGGTATTGATACCAAGAAAACACACAGATTAAGCGGGTGAGAATAACAGAGTCAACAAAGAAAGGTGTGTTACCTTTCTGGTATCGGTGAATACCAATCAATGTTATTGACTGGCTAAACAGTACACAGGCTACATGGCCCAGGCCAATGACAACTGCAGTGGAAAATCTAGGTGTCTGCATGTTGTAGGATGGTGTGTGTGTGTGTGTGTGTGTGTGTGTGTGTGTGTGGAGTGGGGTGTGCCAGGAAGATGAAAGACCCAAGCCCTTTCCCAAGGGGTGGCTCCTATTATGTCCTAGCCATGTCTTTGTTATGTGGTGCTAGGGATCAAGCGCAGGCCTTTGAGCATGCTAGGCAAGCACTCTACTGCTGAGCTACGTCCCCAGCCTTCCATCTTCAGTTCTTTGTTAATACATGAGGAGAGTGGTCTGAGATGACCGGATGTTCTAGATTCTTGTAAGGATATATTCATAGCCAATCCACTGGCTAGCAGTATGTAGACCCTTGCTATTCCGAGTGTGGCTAGCCAGGTTAGCATCCCCTGGGAACTTCTCAGAACTATGGAGTCTACAGCTTCTTTCTATCCTTGCCCTGCTCTTTGTCCATTTGCTGTTCATGTTACAGAATACCCAAGGCTGAGTGGCATAAATAGAAGGTTCGTTTAATTCACGATTTTGAGAGTTGGAAGTCTACACAGCTTGGAGAAGGGACCATCGTCTGCTCCTCTGGCTGCTGTGCCCCATGCGTGGTTCATGGTGTCATAATGGTGGCACTGAGTGCAGGGGGAGTGACCACAGGCAAGGCAGGAAGTCAGGGCACAGAAAAGGGCTGCTTTGGGTCTTTTCTAATAACCGTCTCGTGAAATTTAGCTGTCTCTGAGGACAGTGCCAATCACCGCCTTCCACTAGGCCTCACCCCTTAAAGCTTTACCCTGCTTCCAACCTGGCACCTTAGGGATGGCACAGGGACAGGAACCCTTGGGAGACACCCTCAAGCCAGGTTCAAACCCTACCACGTTCTCAGTTTGAATCTCCGTTTTCAGCAGGGTTTCTGATGGCTGGTGTCCATCACACAGAGCCTCTGTTGGATGCTTTCTCCCCATACATGCAGAGGAGGCCTGCAGAGTACAAAGGAAAGCAATGGACGGCTTTGAAACCCACCAAGGCAGAACCCACTTGAGTGCTACCACCTAGGTTCCATGAATGTCTTCTGAAGCTCGCAGGGTATGTTGGGATGGCATTGGGTATGTATTCTGCAAGACTGGAAGTAGATAAAGGTTTGGCTTCTGTCTCTCTGATGCAAAATCTAACAAACAGTCAACAATTAATATGTGCAATGCCTAAGTGTGGTAGTTTAAAAAAAAATCGAAACCACGGGGTGGGGTGCGGGGAAAGGCGGAGGGAGCAGAAGGAGGAAATAGGAACTGGGATTGGTATGTAAAATGAGATTAAAAGAGATTAATAAAAATTAGAAAAAAAATTGAAACCCACTCCAGGAAACCCACCCCAAGCAACAAAACACTTCCCTGTGGGCTCAGCTCTACCTCACCATAAATAGCCAGCCCATTCACTGCCTTGTTTTTCTGTCTTCCTTGTCCATCAAATGCCCCTAGATATTTAATAGTTAATTCTAACTCCAGGAGAGCCCACAATGCCTGAGTCACACAGGCTGAAGAAGGCTTCAAGGGATTTCTGCCCTCTGTGGCTTAGCTAACCTGCAGGTCCCATCCCCTGCTCCCATTATCTGTGTAGTTTCTAAGCATCAAACCTAGAGCTAGCACAGCAAGCCTTCCTTCTTCTGCTTTGTAATTCTTTAGCGTTACAGGAGGGCATAGGTTTCAGACGGGACCTCTCAAGCCAGTCCAGACCAAAATAACTTTGTGTGTCTGTTTCTCACAGTGCCTTCCATTTTAGGGTCAGAACCCGGAAGTAGCTTGCACACAGACAGAAAGTAGAAGTCGGGCTGGGAGTGCCTGATCTGCCAGTAGGACTGTTTCGGTTCCCCTCCGAGAGCCCCAGCTGCTCATATCCCCTCGCTTTCCAGGCAGCTCCAGCCCCCTGGGACCTAGAAGGGGCGACTTGAGAAAGCGCCCAGAGCCCCAGCGCCAGAAATCTTCAGTCATCGCAACATTGTGCCTGCACCGTTCGTTCATGCAGAATGTCTTTTAGGGTCTTTGCCTTTTAATCTCATTGTGGGTAGACCCATGAGGTCTGGGGATGAGCCTTGACCTACTCACACGTGATCTCAGGCCGGTCTCAACTCAGGTAAAATGAGTGGGTCACACCAAAGTGTGTGCAGCATCTGCTTCGGTTTCCTCGTCCGTGTAGGAATGCTGTGAGTTCCTGCCTTTAATATGAGCCTGAAACCTCAGAGGTTTGTAAGGTTTCCAAGACAAGGACCACTGCGTGTTCACCAGGCACACGGGAACTTGAATACCAGAGCGATGTTTCTGTTCCCCTTAAAACCAGTTGCCATGCCTTCAGTGGGTTAGGTGACAGAGGAATTTCACTGTTTGTTTAGTTATTCTGATTTTTTTCCAGAAAAGGTCTTTCTACATTATCCATCCATATTGGCCTTGAACTAGTAGTGAGCCTCCTGTCTCTGCCTGCAGAGTGTTGTGATTACAAGAATGTGTTTCCGTACCTGGCTAATCGCTGATTTTAAATGTGAAAAAGAGAGCGACTGGAAAATGCAAATAAATAAAATTTTAAATTTAAACTTACAGATCTTCAAATTTAGTTTAATAATTTTTGCAGTACTTTGTTCCATTTTGCAAATAATAGGGACTTGATAAATATTTGCTGGCTACACAATTTTAGTGCTCAAATGCTAACACTATGCTGTGTGTGTGTGCACGCACGCACACGCGTGTGTATTCACAGATTATTAAGGTTCTCAAGAAGACTGCCTCCATGTAAGCTTTAAATCCTTAACAGCACCAAGAAGAGCAATAACTTGGTAGGAGCCAGGATTTATAGTCTGGCTGATCAATAGAGAAGAGATAATCAATGAATGGCTGTTGCAATGCGCACATTCCTTAGCTGCCTGCCCACGTTTTCAAGAACAAAATGAAACAGAGAGCAAGCTTGCTTGCTTGTCCAACCTCGAGCGAGCACGTGGCACTCAGTCCCCACCAGTGTGGTCCTTTTAGGGCTGGAGGGGTCTCCCAGGTCAGCCCTGGTCACCTGAGCACTCCAAGCCTAGGGAGTTCATCCTTCGCAAGCCCTTAGCAATCCTGAAACTTTATGTGGGTCAGTGCTGGGCAGAGGGAGCCACATATCAACTCGAATCAGACTGATTACAGCTCCTCTGAACCTAACTGGCAAAAACCCCACTGCCTCCATGTTTTATTAAAAGCAACTTTCATTACACAGGCGTGCTGTCAGAAAAATAAATTACATCTGCAAGTAGTTAGGTATAAAATTTTGCGGATAACTTCCAGTCGTCGGTAATTTTATATTAGAAACTGTTTTTCCAATACAAGCTGAAACTTTGTTCGCCGGTATTAAGCCTGCCTTACCTACCAATCTCGAGATGTTTATAGAATTTGCAATATAATTTCTTTTCTTCTTCTTTGGAGATTTAGTGAACTGTTTTCCGCCAGCTTTAATTCTGGCAGCTTCCCCGTGCTCTTTGCAAGCTATAGATCGGTTTGCATTTTGTCTTCAACTTGCTGTCGGCTCCCTCCATTCAAATTCATTTTTAAAAATACTCTTAGGTGTTGGCTTCAGAGTCAGTAGGTCTTCCCTGGAAATGGCGTGAATGATGGTGACGGCAGAGATGAAGACGCACACGGGAGGACCTGTCTGACTCACAGGCAAGGCTGTCTGTGGCTATTGACGAACGATGCCCTCAGGAACACGTCACTAAACACACCTCTACTTTGAAACACCCTTCTTTGGCACACGGGTCACTGTGTTCCTGATTCGGGTTATTGTTGCAAACAGTAAGCAAGGGCTCACAGTGGCTCTAGAAGCAAAACTCTTTATTTTAGGATCTTGCCAGGGCATTACAGAGACGTCCCACTCCCACACAGATCATCTTCAGAGCCAAGTGCACTTGTCATGTGAGGAAATTAACTTGAGTCTACAGCTGTTAACCGATCATGGCCTGCATTTGGGTTGTCTAGGTTTTTCCACCGTGGAGCTCCCTGCTACACAGTTCATTAGGGATTCCTTTTCTGATCTCTCTCTTTCTCCCCCGCCCCCTTTGTTTTTCTCTGTGTGGCCCACAGCTGTCCTGGAACTCTCTCTGTAGACCAGGCTGGCCTTGAACTCAGAGATTCCCCTGCCTCTGTGTCCTGAGTGCTGGGATGAAAAGTGTGCACCACCACGCCTGGTGTCTTTCCTGCTTTTTAAAGATCTGGAAACATCTAAAACTACCGGCCCACGTGACTTGACGGTCCTGAGTCTGGGACAGTCGGATCTTTTTCTATGATTGGAATTTGGTTGCACTTTGTTGATAAACACTGCACAAAGATGCAGGGCTCAGGGTCAGCAGGCAGGAGATGAGGTTTCCTCACTGGTAGTGTTGGCCTTGGTCATTTGACCAAGGGGGACATGCCAGTTTCTTTCCCTGGAAAGCGATCATTTCTCTCTCACCTACAAAGATTTACCTGTTTTTATTTTCTGTGTATGGTGTTTGGTTTGCATGAATTTCCATAGAAAATGTGCATGTCAGGGGCCCATGGAGGCCAGAAGAAGGTGACGGATCCCCAGGTACTGGAGTTACAGATGGTTGTGAGCCACCATGTGGATGCTGGGAATCGAACCCAGGTCCTCTGGAAGAGCAGTCGGTGCTCTGAACCACTGAGCAGTTTCTCCAGACCCAATTGTTTCTCTCTTTGCAATGAAGATGCTTTATTTGGGAATTTGTTGGGGAAAATTGTGCATTGTCCTATATTTTCATAAGCCCTTGACTCCCATGGATCTTGTCTCCGATAATCTGTGATATCCCCATGGCGACTTTTTCCCCTCAATTTATAGGAACTCTTCTTTAAAGAACAGGCATCCTTTCTTCTTCACTGTCGGTAAAGACCAGAGGTGCTTACTTCATTCTTTGGGCTCCATTATCATTTATTTTATTGGTCAAGCTTTTCTACTGCATAAGTTACTGAAGGCAGGAGCCCTATCAATGCTCACTTATTCCTTCATAATAAAAAGAAACACTCCCTTTAAAGATTGTTTGAATTGAAAATTAAATTGTGTATATTTAAAAGATACATGTGATACCCACACATACTATGAAATGATCAAATCAACTAACATGCTTGCTGTCTTGTCTACTTGGTGTGTGTGTTTGTGTGTGTGCATGAGTGTGTGTGTGTGTATAAAATAAAGTTGGAATGTACTCAGCCTTGTTATCAACTGTGGTCAGCATGATATGTGATAGATCAGTAAAATGCATTCTCTCCTTTTGACCACTCATTGTCAATACCACAACAGGCTCCAAACTCTTGAGGGCACTGGGTCCCCTGGAGATGGAGTTCCAGGCAGTTGTGAGCTGTCCACCATGGGTTCTGGGAAACAAACTCCAGCTCTCTGCAGCAGCAGCAGCAGCAGCAAGCAATCTTAATTGCTGACCCAGTTATCTTTTAAAGCCATGCATTTATCCTGATAACCTCTGACTTGAAAGCAGTCCCACGGGGTCTATTCTAGCTTTTCTCGTTTCCTCTTTAGAAATTTCTTCCTGTGACCCTGAGAAGGCGGCTTCTTGTTCTCCACGCTATATATGTTGCCTCTTCCTTAAACCCCAGTAGACAGATGGTCTCAACACTGTCACCAGCATCCCCATCCTCGTTCACCTGGGAGTAGAGTTTCTCCCATTGCTGTTCTTACTGCATCCAGCGAGCGCCAGCTTCCAGAGTCCTAGGCCAGCTCCTCTCCCCATTCTCTCGCTGGGTTATTCTCACCATGGTTAAGTTTGATTCATTTGTCTCGGGCCCTTTTCCTTCTTGAGTTCCTTCCCACATCTTGGGAAACTTCTTAACTAGTATTATTTCTTTCTTACTATAAAGCAGGGGTCGCTCTTTGTAGCATGCGGTTCTGTGGGTTTAGTCAAATGTACAAGGTTTTACTTGTACTACTCCGAGGTTTCCTTCACCCTCCACACTGACACATGCTGTCCCTTTGAAATTTAACCCATCTTTAGTCCCACCGTGCCTGACTATCTCTACTCTGTTTTCAGGTGTGTGTGTGTGTGTGTGTGTGTGTGTGTGCACATGCGTGTGCATGCATGTGAAGGGCAGAGATTGGCTTTGGGTGGTTCCTCCACCCACTCCCCCACTTATATTATGAGAAAGTCTCTCACTGAACCCGGAGAGTACCGATTTGATGAGGCTTGCCGGTAAGCAATTCCCACGGATCCTCCTTCCTCTCTCCCTGCCTCCAGAGCACTGAGAATCAAGTGGTGTGCCATCACACTTGGAGTTCTTCTTCTGCGTGGGTCCTGGAATCTGACTCAATTCCTTTATGCTTATAGGGTAAGACTACTGCCTGACCCATCTCCTCAGCCTCCTGTTCTCGGTTTTTATTAACTCATCATTAAGTGGAATTCAACAGTATATAGTCTTAGGGTCTTGCATTTTTTTTCTTAGCAAAATGTATTTTAGTTGCATCTGTGTGCTGTGCAGTTCAGTGCAGGTCTGAAATGTTTGACATTTAGGTCTCTAATGATCCATTTTTAGTTAATTTTTGTATGAGATGTGAGGTAGAGGTCAAGTTGATCATTATCATCATTATAATAATTATGATTATTTGGCATATGATCATTAAATTTCTGAAAAGACCATCCTTTCTCCACGGAATTGCCTTTGTCTCAAAAGTCAGTCGATGTAAGCAGGTCACGGTGGTCCATACTTACTACAGCAGCCCCGTACACTCGGCTGTCTGAAATAAGTGGATCACCTGCACCTGGTTTCCATGGCAATGCTACAACTTGAAAGGAAAGAACAAACCAAAAGTGAGGGGGAAGGGAGGAAGAAAGGATGAAAGACAGGAGAGAGGACTGATCAGTCAACTCTTGCTGTGCGGGGCTGTTCTGTGATTCTATTCTGTTTCTGTAATCTATGGCTTTATTTCACACTCATAGTGGCTGTAACTTTATAGCAAGTCTTGATCTCAACTGATATGCGCCCTCCACATTCATTCAAATTGGCTGCTTTGCTCCAATAAACTCTGTGGTATCACGAGGCCCACAGCAGCTGTGGTTGATGGTTCTAGGTTGGCAAAGGAGCTGCCTTGATGTCCCCAATGACCCAGGTCCTGTCTATCCTTTCTCTGAATTTGATCTTTCTTGTCTAGGTGTTGTGATCACAGAATGGTTGTCATGAGTCCAAGCAGCTCCTGGTTCTCTCTTGTGGAAGAAAATAGTCCCCTTTTGTATGGCAAAGAGATCCTTCCCCAGTGTTCCTCAGCAGATCTGACCTAGCCAAAAGAGGGTCACGTGATTCGCAGAAGCTGCAGGGGAATCTGAACCAACAACTGCACAAGCAAAGAGGAAGGACTTAGCATCAAGCACCTCAGATGAGTGCTTAGATCAGCCAGTGTGAGTCTGTTTCCGTTGAGATCGTCACAGTGCAGCGGGATGCCATTGCCATTCAGAGTAGACAGGAAGGACGCTTCTAAAACCCAAAGCACACACGGTTCCCTAACAGAAAGAACTGTCTGATAAGAGCAAATTAGAACCACCATTAAAAAGTCAAAAGGTCACATCCAGCATAAGACCTCCCTTGAGCAGGTGGGCGCATTGGCACATTGGGCATCTGAGACAGAGGACAGAAACAGCAAAGAACGACACCTGCCTTGGGTGTCACGCACACCCAGCCATCTGCCTGCCAGTGGTGACGGGATTCCCCAAAAACCTTAATGGAAGGCTAAGCAGTGTGCTGATTGATTAACCCTGCATGGGAGAACTGGCTTCCCATGGCAAGGAGAAGAGAAGGGATTAAGAACAACTTGGGGAGCCAGAAGCCCTTTCCAGCACGCAAGGCACAAATCTAAAGATGATAGATGGAAAACGTGTCTTATCTACGCCTAATAACAGGATCCTGTAATGAACTATCCTCCATAGCATACTGAGGAGGGATGTTTGCAACCACTCTGTGTTGAGAATGCTGGAGAACATAAGGTTGGACCACCACCGCCTTTCAGAGTGTGTATGCATGTGTGTGTATGTTTTACAGTGCAGCCTAGTTTAGCCTCAAAATTTTCTCCTGCCTCAGCCTTCTCAACACAATTACCTACAACAAATTTTCCAGAGCAGTCTCTCGGGTCTCCCAGGGAATACAGTGATGAGACACATCTATGTGTTTACTCTTGTAGAAATGGCCCAGTTGACTTGGGAGTCTGCGGGGCTCCAGGATCTGCACTTGGCAAGTTGTGGAAGGAGGAATCTGATGTTTCCATTGAAAGGGTAGGTCTAAATCTCCGTTCACTCTTGCACACACAGTTCCTGATTTGTCTTTCTGTTCTTCCCAGGCCTCAGCTAAAGCTGCTTATGGTGGGGAGAACATCTGCCTTCCCCCACATAGCAACTGGGAACAGAGTGGCATCCAGAAGACCCTCGCAGACACCCCCTTCGCACGGCTTGACCAAATTTCAGGGTACCCAGTGAAGTCAGGACACAAATTGACCATCATACTGAAGTTCTCTTTCTTTCTTTCTCTCTCTGTCTGTCTGTCTGTTTATGTCTCTGTCTCTCTCTGTGTCTTTCTCTGTCTCTATCTCTCCCTCCCCCCACCCTCTGTCTCTCTCTCTCTCTCTGTCTCTCTCTCTCTCTCTCTCTCTCTCACACACACACACACACACACACACACACACACACACACCTGGGCATTAGGAATTCCAAGCCAGTACCAGGATGAAGATAAGAACGCGAGGCCAAGGTCACTGGCTTTAGAGCCAGAAGCTAGCAAGACCAAGAAACAAGGGAGTGATCTGGGTATGGAGGCACAGGCCTTTGATCCCAGCCAGAGGCAGAGGAAAGTGGATCTACACGAGTTCAAGGCCAGCCTGATCTACAGAGTGAGTTCCAGGACAGCCAGAGCTACAAGAAAAACTCTCTCGAAAACAAAACAAAACAAAAAAAAAAACCCAAAATGAACAAACAAACAAAAACACAGAAGAAAGAAAGAGAGGGGGGAGAAGAGAAGAGAAAAAGAGATAGTGAGGCCACAGCATCAGTAAAATCAGCCCTAAAGGTCTTGACTGCTGCACCCTGGTCTCTTCCATGCAGCAGTCATGAGAAACAGCTTTGTTGACAAAGCTGGGGGTGTCCTATGATGACCCAAGGGGAAGAAGCAGTAAAGGGGGTGGCAATCTTGCTTTTCTGGTCCCCTCCACACAACCAACTCTCTCCTCCATGCCCGCCTTCTCCTTTCCCATCCCCCTCCTGCACTTTGACCCAGACTCCTCTACCTTCCTTCCCATCTGTCTGCTGTCCTTCACCTCTCCCTTATCACTTCTTTAACGTGACTGCACAGTGCATTCAGGCAAGGCTCCAAGAGACTGAACCCTAAAAGGCTCCCCCAAATCTTCATCCAGAAAACTAAACATGGTCTTCAGGGCCTTCTAAGTGATTTCATCCCCCAGGTAGTCCTCCTTGAATGCGTCTTTCTCTCTGTCTAAAGACCTCCCCCTTACTTTCTCCAGTACTGTAGTGACAATGTACAGCCAGCCCCTGATTCCCAGCGTATTTGCCGTCATCTCTGTCCCTGTAACCCAGTCCCACTCCTTAACTGAGGTGCACAGTCCATCCAACTCAGCTGGTCCATTCTCCCAAGAGCCTCCTACAGCTCGCCCTTGCCACATTCATGACTCCTGAGTGCTTCTACTTTGACATCATTTCGCTCGGCTCTGGCCGTTTCCTGACTTCTCAGTGTGACCTCCTGCCATAGTAGAGCAGGTGAACCTATGAGGAATGACTTTTCTGTGCAGCTTCTCCAAGCCCAAGCTTCATTTCCAGGGACATCTGGCCTGAACAAGAAGCAAAAGATGTCAGTCTCTTCAGGACTGTCTGCTCAGCAGGCTTTCAAGCAGTTGTCTGCTTCCTGAGGCTACCTCCATGACGCTGGCTTCTCTTTATCATGGGTCTGACTCACAAGACACCATCTGCCCAACAGGTCTTCGGAGCCTCCTGAGTCTAGAAGACTAAATCTAGAGCAGAGGCTAGAGAAGGCCCAGGCCTCCGTCCCTTCACAGGAACGGAAGCGGGTACCTCAGGCCCCTGCCTTCCACTGCAGCCTCCCTTCCACCTGGAAAGAGGCAAAGTTGACCAAAGATCACAGGTCTCTCGGCAGCCTGAGAAACTGGCATGTGTCTCTGTAATGTGTGGCTATGAAACATGGCCATGTCACACATCATAGAACCTTCCCCAGACAAAGGTCTCCTGTGCACTGGAAAACCCTACCATGAATGTCTCAGAGGTATGGGGTTGCCTTGGGCTAGGATTAATTGGGTCAGAGATGAAGTTGCATGTTCGTAACTTAACTGTCCACCTTCCTCTTCCCGGCATCTGGCTTTTTGAACGTTTAATTTTGTTTGGGAGGTGAACAAAACTATCCCTTACTTTTCTGATAATTGTGATATGTTTGAGGCTGACCTCTTTTCTGCTCTTGGGGACTTGGGAGGGACTCAGTATCTATCAGAGCTCTTGTTGTTGTTCTTTGTTCTTGTTTCATTCCATTTTTTAATGTCAGATGCATCCTTTCACATGTGACTTACATGAGTCAGAGGGGCTGGGACACGTATGTGTGTGATTGTGTATTTAATTTTGCTTTTTAGGTGAAACATTGCTTCAAACTTTTGACCCATTTAGACTTGAGTTTTGTGCATGGTGATAGCTATGGATCTATTTTCATCCTTCTACATGTTGATATCCAATTATGCCAGCACCATTTGTTAAATATGACTTCTTTTTTCCCATTCCTGCATTGCTGGTGGGAGTGCAAATTGTTACAGCCCCTTTGGATATCAGTATGGTGACTTCTCAGAAAATTAGGAAACAACCTTTCTCAAGACTCAGCAATACCAATTTTGGGTATATACCCAAAAGATGCTCAATCGTACAATAACATGTGCTCAACTATGTTCATAGCAGCATTTTTGTTCTGGCTGTTTGTTATAGTCAGAACCTGGAAACAGCCTAAATGCCCCTTGATCGAAGAATGGATAAAGAAAATGTGGTACATTTACACAATAGTGTACTACACAGCAGAAAAAAATAATGACATTTTGAAATTTGCAGGCAAATGGATGGATCTAGAAAACATCATATTGAGTGAGGTAACCCAGACCCAGAAAGACAAATATCACATGTACTCACTCATAAGTGCCTTTTAGATATAAAGCAAAGAAAACCATCCTATAATTCACAATCCCAGAGAGCCTAGACAATAATGAGGACCCTAAGAGAAACATACATGGATCTAATCTACATGGGAAATAGAAAAAGACAAGATCTCCTGAGTAAATTGGGAACATGGGGACTAGGGGAGAAGGTTGAATAAGAGGGGAGAGGAAGGGAAGGGAGTGAAGAAAAATGTATAGCTCAATAAAATCAATTAAAAAAATTTGAAAGAGAGAGAGAGAGGGAGAGGGAGGGAGGGAGGGAGGGAGGGAGGGAGAGAGAGAGAGAGAGAGAGAGAGAGAGAGAGAGAGAGAGGACTGGTACAAGTATGTGTTCTCCAGACTCAACAAAAATTGAAGCTCAGATCATGACCACCAACATGATGATTCTCTTTCACATGCCTAGGTCCCCAATTGACCCCACTGTAACCTCTTCAGTCTCTGTTTACCTTTTGTTTTACTGGAAAGTGAATACCTTTCCTACCCTAGGCATGCCCATCTCCCTCCCACTACACCCAACACAAGGCACCTTTGACCCCCAAACAACAAACAGCCTCCCCAAGTCCCATGAACTTAGTGGCAGGACAGGACGAGACACTGAAACTGCATTCTTATCTCTGAACCCTTGGGCAACACATTTCTCACTATTTTTAAGCTTTCTGCCCCTTCCTTTCCCAGTCTTGCCTTTCCCCTGCCTCAGCTCCCTATTCAGCTCGTTGGTCAGCTCAGCTATTTCAGTTTTGGGTTGAATGGTCTAGACAGGAACCAAAAGATGCACCGTCTGCATATGGGTCTCCTCTAGGCATCGCCATTTTCCAAATAGCACAGGGCAGGGGAGACTGGGGGGGGGATGGAAGAACTTTAACCCATCAGGGCAATCCCTCTATACCATCAAACACAAAGGCCAGTATGCGATGCTTCTTAGCAAACTGTCAAAGGGCACTACTAGAATTATCTTTAGACATTAAACCCCTTGGCTTTCCTTTTTGCCTCAAGAGAATATTCTGGAACCATGAACAATTTCTCAGTTGTATTAGAGCAAAACAGAAAAGCTGATTTGGATAGGCTTTTCCACTCTTGATATATTTTTTAAAGACTTTATTTTATTTTTATTTATGTTTGTATATGTGCGCATCTAGAAAGAGGGAGGGAGAGACAGAAAGCTTGTGTGCACTTAGGTGCTCAAAGAGACGCTCTGAAGAGGGTGTCAGTTTTCCTGGAGTGAGAGCCTTAGGTGGCTGTGAACCTCCTGACAGGGGTGCTAGGAGTCAAACTCTGGTCCTCTGGGAGAGCAGCACGTGTTCTTAACTGTGGCGCCATCTCTCCAGCCCTTTGGTGTGGCTTTTGACATACATTTTCCTAGCCTAACTCACAATCCAAAAATCTCTGGAGCACAGGACATATACACTTATTCAGAACACAGGCTTGTAGGACAGCCTGGGGGACTAGTGTGCATATGTCTGTCAGAGGGCAGAGGAGACTCAATCGCATGCCACTGATGACACAATTTTCAAATCTCCACATATCCCATTTCCTGTGATCCCATTGATAAACCAAGTCCGGTTACCATACTGATGCAGAGCGTAGACATTGATCTGTTAAAGCTCTAAGTGAGAGGTTAGTCATTCTGTCACAAGTCCTGAAGGACGAGCGTAACACACAGAGAACACACAGAGCCCCCTTGCCCTCAGGGGACAGAAGGCATGGTGTGTGTGTGGGGGGGGATATAAACTTTTATAGAACTGCTGAAATTTCATGGTTCTTTGTCATGTAGCAAACCTCAGCAGACTACCAAAAGGCTAGTATCAAAGTCAGGGTCTGGGGCTCCTGCCTGCCGTTCTTAACCATGACCTAATGCGCACATACAGATGAAGTCAAATGTAAGAACATGGACAAAAGAGCTATGTGCTGTGAAAACCTATTAGAACCTTGTAGAGGAGCAAGTGATACTTGCAAACTGAACATATTGCTAGTCTTATCAACATGGCTGTGAGGTCTTAGAGAAAGGATTTGGTCCCCTTTGAGGCATATGCCTGTGATAGTTTAGGAGTCCCTACACCCCCTTGGAGAATTCCTACTAAGGTGCAGGTAATGGGGGACCTGAAGAATCAAGAAGATAGCTTTCAGAGGTCCCCACCATCACTCTGGGAACTGTCCCCATAATAGTGGAAATCCCTCAGTGGATACTTGGGAAGGAGGTGGAAGGCTGGGAGTCAAGGCCGACTGTCCCTGAACTCAGGAATGAGAAAGGGAAGAAGTGGTCTTGACCTGACCACCACTGAAGCCAATAAATAAACCAAGAAGCCGTGATGTGATATGAGGACCTTCAAAAGGATTCCTTGGTACCCACAGTATTTAAACTTTGGAAGTTTAAACGAAATACCTCACCTTCCCAATTAGCA
Source organism: Microtus oregoni (assembly GCF_018167655.1). Classification (NCBI taxonomy): domain Eukaryota; kingdom Metazoa; phylum Chordata; class Mammalia; order Rodentia; family Cricetidae; genus Microtus; species Microtus oregoni. The sequence continues at coordinate 62,094,356 of NW_024543063.1, forward strand.
TGTTCAGCACCCCCTACCCTTCAAGCTTCTTCCCCAATCATGTCTAACATGATCCAGCCAGAACCAGTTTCAGCTTCCAAATGCATCAGGCTCTTCCTGGCTCTTGCTGCCAAGCGGTCCTTTCCCCCTGTCTGGATGCCCGTCTGTATTCCTCCCTTCTCCACCCACTAGCACCAACATTTCCTCCCAATCTCAGCTCAGAAGCACACCTCCCTTTGGGGAAACTTGGTCTCACCTGGCTACAACCCCCTCAGCCCAGCAGAACAGGTGTTTCCTTCTGAGGGTCCCCCCATTGTTCCAGGCTCCCATCCACAGCCTAGGTATCCCAAATCTATGCTAGTCATGGGGTCAGGCATTCGCAGAGTGGATAAACAAGGTCGTGAGCTCACTGACAAGAGTCTTGTTCATCTGTCCGCTCCCAGGATCGCACAATTGTACCAATGAACAAGCACACACACAATGTGTTGCTTTCTATTTGGGACCACCCTGTACTCTACCTACATCTCTACCTGGGCTGTTTCTGCTTGAAGTAGCAAACATGCAATTCACTGATCCACACCAATTTAGTCATAAAGTGAAACATATTGGCTCATGGATTCTAGGAAGGGTCAATTGTCCAAAGTGGGGGAATGCTAGAGAAGCACCCAACTTTAGGATCCGTGACAACTGTAATCAGTGGCTTGAATATTGCATAAAACCTCCCTGTTTCATATTGGAACTTTTCTTTGCCTGCCCTTTGATTCTTCACTGTCTACAGCCTTGTTTGCCACCTAGAAACCCCAGGTTTTATGGCCCACTGTTCTCCCCATTGATGACACACTGCTGGTCTTGCTTGGTCCTGGGGAAGGATTCTGATTGGCTTAGCTCTACCACCTGCCCCTGTTAGTACTGGTACAGTTTCTGAAAAGAGAGATGAGATGGTGAGAAAGAAGACAGTCCCAGCTTTCCGTGCGGCTGACTGTGTCATCTCTCTGCCCGTACGTTTCAGACACTGTGCCTAGGTCAACCAGGAAAAGGAAAGGAAGGCAGACAGCTCCCGCCTGATCATCCACTACAAGTATAGTTGGCAAAGTCTTTGGGCATCTGATGTCTGAAGCCAAAATGTCAGGATGACCATCCCAGTCCTAGGACCTCAAGCCTTTCTGATCACAGTCTTCTCTGTAAAGTGGGGATAGTAGTCACTGACTGGGGACTAGCCGGGAGAATGAATGAATGGCGTAAGAAACAGGCACCATGGTGTCTGTCACAGATTAAATACTCCCTAAATCACTGTTCTGAACATGGCCGTAAGTCAGAGTGGAAGGAATATGTCTTGAAATGAAAGCACATAAAAATAATGATACGAAAGATCTCAGGCAATTAACACAGAGCATGGGATCTAGAGACGGCACTGTCCATGGAGACACATTGGTGTAGTCCTTGGCACATGGGCAGCCTTTAGCAGAAGTAGAGGCAGATAAAAGGCATCGAAGCACACAGGAGGAGACCTGGTGACACTTCCTGGAGCCCCGGCCACTCTGAGGCTGAGGCAAGAAGATCACTAAAGCCTGTGTGTTCAAGACCAACGTGGTTAACACAGTGAGATGCCATCTCAGAGAGAGGAGAGCAAAGCGGGGAAGGGGAGAGGATGTGGAAGAGGGAGACAGAGACAGAGATGGAGACAGAGACCAGCTGATTTTTAGGAAGCAGGAAAATGCATGGACCAAAATTAGGAGGTGTGAAATGAACAGGGAGACTCAAAAGATCCAGAAGTTTCTGTTCACACAGGGCTTCTAAATCTTAACACTGCAGATACCTGGGATAGGAGGTGTAGCTGGGAAGGAAATACAGATGGGGCCGGAGGGATGAAGGGATGTAGACTTTTTCCACTGGAGGCTTGAAGCTGAGAACCGAATGATGAGGTGTAATGCTATGCTCTGCACGAAATGAAGAACTTTTATTAGAGCCTCAGTGGCTAGAAAAATAAATGAAAACTCCTTCTCAGCTTCCTTTATGAGGCCATTTTTTGTTAAGGAACTCTTTCTCCGTCATTAGAAAACAGTCTCATAGGTGCTAGTGCCACTGGCAGACAGTGTTTGCCCCAGGATTGAGGAGAGCAGAGAAGAGGGGCCTACGGGCCCCTCAAAACAGACAGGTACTTCTCAGATACATTCCTATTTGCCCTGCAGGAGTCGGCCAGGCCCACTGTTAGCACCTCTTCATAAAATTTTAGCAGAGCATGTTAATACAAAATTCTTGGTTTGGGTTTTGTGTTTGGTTTTGGTTTGATTTTGGCAGGGGCCAGGTGGGCGCTGTTTTACATACTGGCTTAAAGCACTTTCAAACTCCCCAGGAGAGCAGAGTGTGTCTCTAGGTTAACCGCATCCTAAAGGCCACCAGGGTGAGCTCTCTGGATGCAGGGTGATCCAGAATAGGTATCCTTCTCAACTCCGGGGTGCTTTAAACCAATCTCACACATCTGAAAGCAATGTGAACAGCACAGACAGAGAAATACCAGGCAAGCCAGAGAAGAGATTTTAGGGAACTAAGAATAGCAAACGTAGACTAAATAAAATAAAAAACAAATCAAAGCAAGCAAATAAAGCCCAGAGCAAAGGCTGAGGGGTAGCTCAGTTGGTGAAGGACTCACTTCACAGGCACAAGAAGTTCCATGGAAAGCACTCACATAAAAAGCCAGAAGAGTGCGCATCTTTAGTCCCAATGCTCTGGGAATTGAGGCAAGAGAAGCCCCAGGGCTCAGTGCTCAGCTTAGCAGGTCTAGCTTACTTAGTAAAAGCTCAGGCCAATGGGAAACCCTATCTCAAGAGTTACACATAGTATTCCTGAGACTGGTCTTCAAAATGCCCTCAGGTTACCACACTCAAGCACCTACCCACACCAAGAACGTGCTGCCTGCTCCAGATGAATCCCCCAGATTCACAGAAACAAGAGCCCTTATAGAACTCAGTTACCCCTAAAAGGAACCAACATCTGGACTCCTGGATCTTGGCAAGCATCGTCTCAAGCATTGCCAAGGAAAACACGCACGCGGGGTGCTGCAGCAGCCAGCAGCGAGGTTACTATTCACCCAGTTCACAGAAGAGCAAACTGAGACAAGGGGAGAACAGAGCCTGAGGGGACCCAGGTAAAACGATGCTCATAGCTGTGTCTGGATTGGTGGACACATCTGAGGAGAGCAGTTTCTATAGAGGTATGGGGTCAAACTAGGAACAGGTACAGAAAGGTGAGCCTGCTCATTTTTTCTGGTATTCTTTTGCTATTTGCAGCATCTCTCTCTCTCTCTCTCTCTCTCTCTCTCTCTCTCTCTCTCTCTCTCTCACACACACACACACACACACTTTCCAGTTTAAATAAAAAACCTATTCTGAAGCTAACTGAGTGGGAGTGGTTGATTCTTCTCTGTCTCCAATCACTGGCCTGTCGCTGGAAGAAACCAGTTTCCCATCTCTTCCTTGGTGTTCCACAGGTTTTCACAGGTTCCCCCTCTTCTTAGAATGGGGTTGTTGGCTCTGTACCCCAGGCCAGGTAAGCTTCCCCTGAGCCTGGCACTGTGCCTGGAGATGCTTTTTCCCACCCCTCACCCTCCTCCCTTGCCAACAGCTGCAGAGCCCTAGATCTGGACTTTAGGGAACTTTAGCCTGCTTTATTTTTTAATTGTTGACCTCCAAAGCCTCCTGTTTGCATCTGTTTATTAAATTGCCAACTCAGCTGTGAAATGCCCTTTATGGTGTTGTTTTATTGGTGGGCCATTCAGGAACCCAGCCCCGCACAAACAGGATAAATATTTTTCTTTGCAGCACACACCCCATGTTGGGAGCCACAGAACAAGGGGAGAGAGGAGTTTGTTTACGAGCTCTTCATTCATTCCTTGGAGAGGAACTGTGAAATGTAACCCTCACATTCCGCAGGACAATCACCCCCCACCACCACTACCCCGCCAGCTTGAGCTCATTTGGAGGTGTGATGTTCCACTCAAAGGGTGGCTGTTAATTTTATTGACCAAATTTGGAAAGGAGAGAGCTCCATAATTAAATGGGGGACTCTGGAACAGCAAGGGCCATTTTGGGTTCTGGAGAGTGGTCATACGCACGTTTGGTTTTTGTTGCTGTTGAGTGCGTGGGGGGGGGGGGTTTGCTTCACCCCTTGAAGGAAACTTCAAACCCCAGTGCTGATTTCTAAAGATTTGCTGTCTCTAAGCTAGGTTAGAAGTGTACAGTTCTTGCCTCGAATTTTGCCCATCCAGTAATTCCTGCAGGCAGTCCTCTCCCAGAAGGTCACTGCCACATTACAGAGTAAAACCAGTGTGAGCCAGTGTGGTGGCCCCAAACTGGGTCTCCCTGACTCTGGAGCCCAGGATGGTGAACCACATCACCTGTCTGGCTCCATCTTTGTATTAACTATAAAGTTATCACTGGAAGCTTGGGTACAACTCGAATTTTCAGTGAGTATGAAGCAGATTCTCCTTGCTTTGTTCATGCCCAGAACAAGAAAGAGTGAAAGAAAGAGCTGAAAGAGTTAAAGATCTGCCTCATGCCTCCTCCTCATCCCATCCCATCCCATCCCATCCCATCCCTCATGGATGTCCTCAAAGAAAAATACCTTTAACTCCCAAAGAATTGACAGACACCCCCCACATCCCCATCCACTCTGTGCCTCAATCCAGAGGCAGATTCACGCCAGTATGAGTTGCCACAGCATATTGGTAACTTAGTGGGGTGTTTACCCAATGCTAACCTTGAACTGGACAGCAGAATGAACGGACCCTGTCAATATTTGGACTTCGAGGGGGCCGGTTTATAACTGCTCAGACTCACATCTGTATTGCGCTTTGAAATCTGACTTGGCCATGTTGCTCCCAGGCCTCCTCCTTTGCTTGCTTTCAGGACAGGCTATTTAGGGATATTTCCTTTGGAAGGGATGTTGGGGGCTGTGGGGAATGAGTGGAGACAAGTTCAGAATATCACAATGTGATGTGGAAAAAAAGAAATGTAACCCAAGTAGCGAAAACTCCACCACGGAGCAATGTTATTGTTGGCTGAATGGTGGGGACCATCTGGATCTCCCAGAACGGGGGCGGGGGGGGGGTCTGCAGTGTACAGATGCTTCTATTGTTGGTGGTGCGAGCTTGTAAATAGTTAAAATATTTACCAAGGCACCTCCGAGCCGGAGCTATCCCATTTTATTATTTATACCTTTTCAGAGGAACAAAAATGGAGGTGTCCACTAAACGTGATGGATTAGGCTTATAAACAGCCATTATGGCCGTCAAACCTCACATGTCAGCTCCTCCTTTGTGTCCATGCATTTCTAAGCTAACCAGTGATCCATGCATAAGATAGAAGGTTAAGAATGCAGAGGAAAGACGTGTGGACTGCAAGCAAGATGCATCTTCTGCTGATTAGAGACACAGCTGTAGAAAGTGAGGAAAAACGCCTGGCCAGAGACGAGAAAGGGGACGAGGATGCGCGCATTTCTGCATCCGTGTGTGTGCATGTGTGAGTGTGTGTGTGTGTGTGTGTGTGTGTGTGTGTGTACCCACAGAAGACAAGATCTGGGAATTGTACAAACCCTTGCAATCTGACACACTGCTTCCATTCTCACAATCTGGGCTGGAAACCTGCAAGGCCTCTCTACCTGCCAGCATCCCACAGCTGTTTCCTTAGTGATCGCAGCTGGCTTTTGTTTTCCCAAGATAGAAATCAGGAAATGCAAAAATTAAATAGGATTTGAGAAGCAGAAGGATGGGCCCTGGGTCAGAGGGAGAGAGGTTTGCCAGCAGGTACCAGGAGTTGTTGACAGAGGAAGATCTCATCTTCTGGTGGCTAAGTTAAAAAAAAAAAAAAAAAAAAAAAAAACAAACTTAAAATGGTGTCATCGGCAAGAGGCAACCCACACTGCAGGTGATCCCATGCCCATGCCTAGAAAACAAACTCCTAGAAAGTTAGGTTGAAGCAAAGAAGATAATGCGCATGCCAAAGTTCATTGCGATTCCTAGGAGGGTTCACTGTCAGACCGGCTGGTGCGGGGAATGGCATTTTCTTGCAGGTAGGAAGAAAGTGCAAATTGTGTTATTGTTGGCCCTGGGTTGCTACACATGTTAGGGTAGTTTCTGTGGAAAAAAAAAAGTCGACTTCTTACCCTGCAAGCCCAGCTCCTTCTCTTTGTCGGCCCCTGACTTCCTGCCGTGTACAAACTCAAGCCTGCAACTCTGTCTCTTGTTCTTTTAAAGGGAAGCTGTGCAATTAGCCTGCACAGAGTTTGAGGAGACAGCGATGCTCAGCGAGGCTGGAATCTCCTCTGACAGCTCTAAACATAGTCTGGAATTTTAATTTGAGTGAACTGTTGCCTAGCTGTCTTCCCTAGAGATCTCAGGAAGAAATTATGACTTCACTTATTTGTTTATTTACGCTCTTACTTATTTATTGTGGGCTCTTGCATGAGAACTTACTCCTGTAACAAGTGGAAAGATTTATTTCTATGTATTCCTCTGTAGTTCGTGCAAATGAGAGGGGAGAGAGCATTTGGAAAGCACAAATACCCACACAGACTTCCTTTACAGGTGAGCAGACTGGGGGCTTCTCTACTCGACCCCCCCCACACACACACACATACTGCCGCTTAGCTCTCCAGGCACTGTAACCATCATCCTGGCATCCTGGGCTTATGTCTTGCTCTGCGTCCTCTTCAGACTGCTGTCCCCACATTAGTATGCTGGTCCATCGACTGGGTTCCTTCTGTAAATACTGGGATCTGAATCACACCACTGTGGTGGCCAGAGATGAAACACTCTTTCCAGAAAAGAAAAAGAAACAGAAACACATTTTCTCACTAGATCTCTCCTCTGTGGTGTCTCAGCTAGCAGATGACGGTCTGGCTCGGTGCGGCAGCGTCCTCTCTAAAGTGAACACCCTTTGTGAGTCTCTCTGAGACAGCAATTTTTTTGTCTTGTCTTTGCAGACGTAAGTAGCGATAATAATTAATTCTTGCCAGCCGGCCTTCAAATGGGATCACAAAAGAAGTGTACGTGGTGCCCTTGTTAAGTTCTAAAGCACAGCCAGCCATACCAGCTCGCCCTGAATTTGATCCCCCTCCCAGGGGATTTCTCCTATTCAGGGGGGAATTAGAACTTTGGGGAGTTTGAAAGTTAACAAAGCTAAAGGAACATGAAGAGTGCCTGTGAATTACACCAAACAGTTTGGCTCTCTAGCTAAACTTTATCTGTACTCACAGACACATGGAAGGCATATAAGCTATCTGCCCGCACTTTACATCCTCAGTGCAACCCAGGCAGGATCAGGTGGCTCCTGGAGGTACCACTTTCCCAGCTCATTCTCCCTCCTCTCTGTCTCTGTCTCTCTCTCTCTCTTTCTTCATCTCTATGTTCCATACGATGTCAAAGTCTTAGAAACCCACAGAGCCTCTCAGAAGGCGCACTCCTTTCTTTTCTCTGATCATGGACAGTTAGGCTGCCAATGGCTCCCTCACTAATTTTAAAAGAAACGGGAATTCTTGAGTTTCTGCTGGAGCCCCAATCTCTCTGGAGCTTCTGAGCCTTTCTGAATTGAGCCGGTTCTGGGAGTCCAGCTGTCCTCTGTCCACTCCAGGTATCCATGGCAGCCACACAACCACTGGAGATGGAAACACCCAGGTTAAAAATACCGGGTGCCTAACTAAATTTCAATTTCAGGTCACCAGCAAATGCGTTTTAGTGTAAATTTGTCTTCAAGCCCAGTTTGGGGGCACACCTCTCTTTCTGGGGAACTTCCAGACTCTAGGAGAATGATGATCTGGGGCATCTTAGAAGGGAAGGGCTGAGTAGGATCTCTGCTGGCCAGGATGCTCAGTAAGGCAAAAGAGTTCTCGGGGGAAAGTTCCATGTAGGCCAAGAAGGCAAGAGGAGATTGTCACAGGCTGTCAACTACACCAACATAGCTTCCCAGCCTCAATACTAACTTCAAGAAACCCAATGAGGTAGAATTTACATCCTCCCCATTTGACAGATGAGACAGCTGAGAAAGAATTTAGATCATATGGCTTACAGCATATAAAAATCAAGCATCTATAAAATAGATACTCAAGCCACACAGTCTGAGGCTCGGCTTCTGGGAAAGGGTGATCCCAAACCACCATATGATCACCAGTTTTAGGGTAAAGAGGACAATGATGCTGAAATTGAAAGGACTGCGTCTTCCCCACCTGCTCAGAGCCTCTGTCCATGCGAGCTAGAGCCTTAGAGTGTGCTTGGTTGTCCCAGTAAGGATCTCAGTGCTGAAAGTAGGGTGGGCAGGGATGCGCCTGAGCTCAAGAGGGGTGGAACAATGCACCCATCAAGAGCTCTCCCTACCCCAGGCTCACTCTCCACAGACAGGGCCAGATAGCACCACCGAGAAAGAAGTATTGAGAACACAGGCCCAGATAAGGAACCCTGGAGAGAAGAGAGAGACAGAGAGAGAGAGAGAGAGAGAGAGAGAGAGAGAGAGAACACATTTTCTGATTTAAAGACCACCCAGGTGTGTGCTGGCCTGTCCCCATTTTAGGGTTTTAGCCTCTTACTTCTCAGTAAGAAAAGAAACAGATGTGGCCCCCATTCATCCATAATGGAGGCAGAAGGGAGGGGGGGGCTGGGTGATGGGCAAGCACCAAGCTGTCTTTGGCCCACAGTCTATCTTCAGAGACAGGGACATTAACTGCCACAGCGTGGAGGCCTTTGGCTGTCACCTGCCCACTCAAGGACCAACATGTATTAGGGAGCTAACGTGTACATGCTCGGTGGCAAAGACATTAAATGTTGCATACAGTGGTGTCAGTCGCAATGGGACACTGCCTGGCCGGGGGATTCTGGAGCCAGACCAGATAAGTCACACTTCACTGTCATCATCAGTGCCCGGAGTGGGGGTGGCACGCTTCCTTCCCTCCCTCACCCCTCTTTTTCCCAGACCCAGGTCAGTTTGGCCTATTCAGAATAATTATCTCCAAAGGCGGGGGTGGGGGCAGATCCTGTTCAACAAATTCCCCATCTTTGTCTTCTAGAGGCTTGTAGACCACGGTCCTCTGCTTATTCAGCCTTCCCCTCCCAGCCAGGCCTGCAAATCTCTGTGGTTATGAGTCAATGATCAGACAGGAGAAGGGCACACTTGCTATAGTGGAGGAGGATTGGGCAGGGCTCCGGGCTTTGATGCTGCTTCTATTACATCCTGAATACATGAAAGAACACAGGCGGGAGAGGAAGAATTATAAAAGGCCAAAGGAAGAAAATGTTATTTTTCTTCAAGGGGAAAAAAAAAAAAGGTTGAAGGGGGGTAGAAGTGTCTGGTTTGCAATATCCCTAGTAACAGCCACACATATCTTTGGGAGACAAAAGCTGGTTACTGATTTAAGGCAGCGCCTTCTGGGACTCCCAGGAAATAAGGGCAGAAGCAGAGAGGCGTGTTTAGGAGGGGACTGATGCTCAAATAGCAATGTCCGTGAAGCTGGGGTTAATTACAGGAAGGACTTCCAGGGTAATTGCCCAAAAACAACACAAGGAGACAAGCTTCGCTTCACAGGCTGTGTCACTTCAGAAGGACCCCAGACACTGGCCAATAGGCGCGCGGGGGTGGGGGGGGGGAGGTCCCACCACGAGGGTCCTCCAGAGAAGCAGGAGGTACCCAAGCACCATCTCCACCCAAGGCCGGCAGGGCTCCCTCTCTACGCAGCCACTGAAAAAATTTACCTGTAAACAAATCGCAAGTGACTTCCTGCTTGCCACACTGCAGAGAAATTACTAGTTTGGCCTCCGAGAACGAGAACGACAGAAGCCCTCCCTAAACCGTCAGCTAAGTGAAGCCTGGCTGGGAAGGAGGCGGGTAGATACTTCTAAGCAGTTTCTGCTGGGGGTTGGTTTCACCCGGACCCTCAGTGAACGCTTTGTTTCTAGACCACGCCCCCTTTAAGAGAGTAACCATGCATTGTAACCATATGGCAAATACCACTTCAGATAATTAAGCCCAGAGACCCACCACATTCTGCAAAGGTGGGGGAAGGGTTAGCAACTGGTCCAGGACACCTGAGCTAGGAAGATCTGGGAAGCACTTAGAGATGTCTATAAAGTAAGACCTCCATCCATTAAGAAGCACCCACTTGCCTGCACCCTGCGTCATTCCTACCTCAGACGAGCTCATAAAATTTCAGAGGATGGGGTTGGAGACCCCAGTGGTTACGACCATTTGCTAATATTCAAGATGAATGGAGGTTTGCTCCCCCAGGGGATGTTAGTTGCTACCACCCATGCCCAGCGGCTCACAGCCTCCTGTAACTACCACTTCAAGGGAGCCAACACCCTCTTCTGGCTTCTGTGAGTACCCACATCCGTGTGGCATGGCGCACACACAGAGGGAGACACACAGAAGCAGAAATAAGAATAAAGCTGGCTAAGTGCCTCTCCGAGGCGGGTGGGAGGCACCTACTATCTGTGCTTTGGGGAAGCTAAGATTAGAAAATGGAAAGTTAGAGGCCAGCCTGGGCCACACAGGGAGACCTGGTCTCAGAAAAACAAGCAAAACTGTCAGAGAGTTGGAGATGGGAACCCTTCTGCTTTTTCTGGAAGGACCAGGATGGAGAGCTTCTCCAGACCTCTGCAGGGCTCTTTCAGGGGCTGTCAGGGTGGGTCACGGGGAATGGACATGGATCACACTGTTAATCTCAGAAACTATAGCTGTCCTGGGCATGCTGACTGGTCATTAGTTATGAGCAGAAGACAGAAATGAGTGGGCGCTAATTTCAGATCCTAACATCCTAGGCCAGGCTCGGTTTCCCCACTTAAAAAGCAAAAAAGTAAAGCAATTGATGCCTCCCTGTGGCCCCAGCCCCCACACCTGATTCTCTGAAACTCGGGGGCCCCTCAAACACGTAATCTGAACTCAAGGGCAGAAACCTACTTTACAGTTTGGTTTTGTTTTTTTCCATCTCAAATAATACCTTCTACCATAGTGAGAACTTAATAAATAAATATTTTGAATGGATTCATTCATGCATGATTGAACAACCTTTATGGCTCTTTCTTTGCTTGTTTACAATAAAAGATTTGTGGGTGGGTCCTGGAGAAATACCTTTTCCTTTAAATCCTATCAACTCGTTTCCAAAGATGAAATAAGAATAAATCGCTGTAATAACTAACATTTATTTCGCACAGGCACTTTACTTACTGATCTGAATTATGTCTCAAAGCAGTCCTGTAGAGGAGCAGCCATTCTGATTTGCATCCCACAGAGGGGAAAAGAAAACAGAATCCGAGGGATGAGTTGTGTGGTGGAAAGACTGTGAAATCAGGCCCAGACCTCTGACGAGGAGCTAGAGAGTTGAAGCATGTTCCTTAAAAGCAGGGAGGGTTTGGCTGTGACCGTGGCTACTAGCCTGCAGAGTGTTCTTGCTCAAGTCATTGTCCCTGACTGGGCTAAAAGGCCCCTCTAATGAGCTACACGGCAGTAACATCTGAAAGGAAAAGGATCAGCTACCCCCAAAGCCAAGTTCTCAGTACAAAGGAGACTTCTTTGCCCCAGAGGGATAGAGGGAAAGGAATAAGAGACATAGACAGGAGGTAAAGGAAATGGGAGAAGGGGAAGGGAACAAGGAAAGGGGGGCACTTGTCATGGAGAAACAAAGAACTGCCTCTGGTTAGAGAGGAGACAGACGTGGCACACAGGAAAACAGCAGTTTACAAAGGTACAAGCGGAAACCCCGTGTTAGGATGGGGTGTTTAATTTCAACTGGGTATGTTAATTCAGTGGGCCAAAGGGGATTTTTGATCACTGAACTTCAATACTTTGAAAGCTGGACGCTGATAGTCAGCCTCAGGAGGAGGGATGGGCCAAATGAGGGAATGTTATCTAACAATTTTTAACAAGGCAGAGGGAATGAGGAGGGGGCAAGGCCTGCCAAGTCATGCTTGCCACGCTCGAGTAGGTTAGAGTCCCTTTAGCGTCCCCTTTATCCGAAGACTGACATCTCAGTTTTCCAGGCTCATGCCTCAGGTCTCAGAGGCAGGAGACCATTATCGTAAAGACCCTTCAGCCACTAGCACCACCCACTGCCCAGCAAGACAAGGCTTTGGTGCAGTCTGCATACATCACTATGGGGATTGGACTTGTAGCTCTTTCTCGTCCAGATGTGAACTCCTAGGTACCAGTGAACACATCTGCCTCATCCATCATGGTGTCGTATTCTCAGCAGTGCATTGCCAGCCTAGAGCATGGAATCGCCACTCAAAAGTGCTTCATAAGCCTTTGTCGAGGCCTCTCCAGCTTCAGGAGGAACAGACCATGGACAACCAGCCCTCATACCGCGAACGCACCTGAGTGCGGTCACCTGGAAATGGTTAGAGCCTTCACAGAGGATCAAGACAATGTAGAAGGAATAGCAGGCTGCATTTCTGCCGCCCGGCTCCTGGCCGCCTGGCTAGCTTTTGCCCCAAAATAACAACACACAAATTGTATTCTTTTAAACCACCGCTCGGCCCATTAACTCCAGCTTCTTATTGGCTAATTCTCACATCTTGTTTTAACCCATATTTAGTAATCTGTGTAGCACCACGAGGTGGTGGCTTACCGGGAAAGATCTTAACCTGCGTCCATCTCAGAGAGGAGAGCTATGGCATGTGCCTCACTGCCTTCTTTCCAGCATTCTGTTCTATCTACTCCACCTACCTATGTTCTGACCTATCAGGCCAAGCAGTTTCTTTATTAATTAACCAATGAAAGCAACACATAGAAAGAAGACCCACCTACATCAAGGCAAGATGAAACTGAGGAGACAGTTTGCTTAGGGAAGGATGAGCCAGCCCAGCCTGCCAAAGAGTGGGTCATTCTGCGGACATTCTCCCAAGGAAAATGGCAGAAAGAGCTGCTCTCACCCATCCATTCTCTTTCTCACTGGGCAAAGCTGCAGGTGGGCCTTGGTGGTGCGGGGACGGGGTGGGGGTGGGGGGTCTGGGATCAAAATGCTGCAGGCTTGGCCATCGGCTACCACTTGAAATGTACACAAGTCGCGAGGAACAGATCGCAGCCATGAGCATGCTCTGGGGAGGAGGTACCTTTCTGCTTGCATGCAAAAGCAATGCTAAAGGTGCAGTGCAGGAGAGCCCCTCCCCGCTGGTTGAGCACACCCTGTTCAGTTGGCTGGGATGACTGTCTGCCTTTCAAATGTACTCACTCATCCCCCTCTGCCACCTCACTCATTCCCCTTTGCCCCCTCCTCCTCATTTAGTCACAGACCAGATACATCTCACAGAGCAGACCACAAACTCCAGGTGGCAGAACCTCAGTTTCAAAGAAATTAGGCTGAGGAACACCGTGCAGACACATTTTCTTTTTGTCTAAATCATGCAAAAATAGAACTTTCTCGGGGGCATAAATCTGGTCCAAATCTAACCCCGAATGTGCAATTGACTGTATAGCTTACAGTGAAAACATAAAATAATTATCTAGAAGTCTTTTGCTTCCAAAGAGCAAAGCCCACTTTTTATCTAAATCTGAAAGATTTGTTTGCCATCTCAAAAACAACGCAGAAGTTGCAAGGTTGCAAAGGGAGCAGACGCAAGACCTGATTCATCAGAAAAATGCAGCAGCATGCCCAGCAGACGGATACAAGCATCGCCCCAAACACACCAACTCATTCATCCCAATGGCAGCCGAGTCTCCACGTACACAGGTCACTGGAGTTCGCACGGTTAGCCTCTCTGAGGGCGGTCTCTGTTCCCTTTTCCATAGTCTAAAGTAAGAGCAGGGAATCGAGAGAAGAAAATTGATGGTGCTGGGGGCAAAAGGCTTGATAATGCAGTTAGCTGAGAATCCCTCTCAATAAGCTCTCTAAACATGTCACACTGCATATTATAATAAAAGCACTGCTTTCCTGGGATCAATAAAAGACACTTTCGTCAGCCTGTGATTGTTGTGGGATATTGTACACTCTGGGTGAAGATGTATTGCTGAGATCGGTGTAATGAAAAGCTGATAGGCGGGGGACTGTAAGTGGGACTTCCGGGCAGAGAGAGAACTCTGGGAAAAAGAAAGGTGGAGTCACCAGTCAGATGCAGAAGAAGCCAGATGTGCAGTAAGGAGATGAGGTGACGAGGCATGGGGAAGAATGTAGACTTTTTTAAAGATGGGTTAATTTAAGTTATAAGGACTAGTCAGAAACAAGCCTGAGCTCAGATCGAGATTTTATCATTAATAATAAGTCTCCTCTGTGTTATTATTTGTGGGCTGGTGGTCCCGACAAGCAAGTACTATGATGCGTGATTTCTTCCATTTATCTCAGTCTTTTTCCATTTTGTCGTGGAAGTAATATGGCAGCCTTGATGTTCTGATTGTCTCTGCTGTGGTAAATTTACACTGGCATATGGATGTGTGAGACCCCACACTTAGGGACAGTTGCCACCAACCAATCCCACCATTCTGCTGAATGGCTTTGGGAATCTGAAAATGGGGGGTAGGAGCGGGATACAGTATCTCTTGACGAACACTGTTTAAATTCCCTGCCATCAAACTAATTCAATTCACAGTTACCAAGGAGCTCAGAACAACAACCAAAGGGCTGCATCCCTCAAAATACAAAGGGGCAAATGTCCCCTCGTGTAGATAGAAAAGAAAATGACCTGGGAACCTCACCCCTGATGCTTGCAGCAAAGTTTCATATGCTAATAGGTTTTTTTATGTGTTTTTTTTTTAATGCATCATGTTCCTGATTTTTATTCAGTGACGGTGGATAATTGGGCATTTAGGTATAAAATGAAAGTACCGGGGGGCAGAGTTCAAGAAAGGAGAGTTCATGAGGACTGGACGGGGATGTGGCATTTTCAGTCCAGTAAAAGTAGAGCAGAAACTCGCCTGGTTGTGGTAAAGGGCCGATACGGCGCTCCAACTGGGGTGAAAGGGTGATGGGAACAAGAAGTATCCGAGTCACCGCAGCCATGGTACCCTAGCATCCAGCCTGGTGCCATCAGGACGCCATGTTTCAGGCTTCCTGGGCTGACCTCAGCACCATCCCCCATGCTCTTTGGAGGGTCTGTAAAGAGCCGCAGGACTGCACCCTCCCCAGCCGCCTGACAACATCCCATAATGTGGAGTCTGCACTCCACCACAGCATCAGCGCCTGCCCTTCCTCTAGCAAATGTGTACCCCTCCTCACAGGTGAAGAATCCAGCTTTCCTGTTCAGAAAACTCTTTTCCCGCCCTCTGGAATGGTTCATTCCTCTGAAGACGATTGAGATTATCATCACAAACCCCAGCTCTCACCCTGGCGATGATGGTTTGTGCTTGTTTCATTTGAGCCTGTGGTTTTTTTTTTTAAATGTGCACATTTCACAGTACAATGGACATGGCCGGTCCTCCTGAGCACCAGGAGGTCCACATAGGCTGGACTCAGGTCTTACAGTGTCGGATTGTCTCTCCATCCTTTTACGGGGAGAAGATGCTACCAAGTAAGCCTCCTCCCAACTGTGTATTAAAGAAAATGTATCAGCATGACTACCGTCAAGTCATGCCACAGCAAGAAGGAAAGACGTCTGGAGTATTGAATAAAGCATCCAGCTCTTGTCTTTGACTGAAGCTGAAGCAAATGTTCTAGGCTTTTCCTAATGATAGCTTAGGCCCCACCTATGATGAGGTTCCTCAGTGCACCATGCAGACAGTCTGTTAGCTTGTCCTCCTCATTCCCCACCGGAAGGTGTATTCAGGAAGGCCACTTCAGAGATGCCCAGGTCACTGTTGAGTCCCTTGTGTGAGTGTCTCAGATGAGGCATTCTCTTCAGGCCAAAAGGTCCGTCACTTCAAAAGTCAGTTGTGAAACCAGCTGCCAGAGCCAATGCTACTCACCTGCCTGGTGACCTTAGAAAACCCCTGAGCTCCTTCTCAGTTTAGAAATAGGTATAATGAGGACCACAGCAACAGCAATTAGTGACCCTTCTATGGTTTTCTGAATGTGAAATGGGAGTTTGGATGTGAGAGAACTCTACTAATGTATGATATATAGATATAGATATAGATCTATAGATATAGATAGTAGATATAGCTTTAGCCACTGTGTTGATTATGGTAACCAGAAAGCAATGACTACACCTCAGGTGGTGTATGAGGGCCTTGACAGATAAATTATCTAATAATTACAACTACCCCGAGAGTCAGGCACCCATCTCCTGGTCATGGAATCAAAACTCAGACTGAACAACTTGTCTAAAATAGTCTCCAGGCCAGATCAGAATCAAGCTCTGCTTAATAACTCTATCAACACTAGAGTTTGTTATTGGGAGGGGGGTTGGATTTTGGTTCTGTTTAAGTCAAGGTCTTCTTCTGGGCTAGTTTGCAACTTATGGAGACCTGCCTGTCTCTGCCCACCTCTGAGAATCTGGGATTGAAGGTGTGAGTTACAACAACCAACAACATTGTAGTTCTTTAAAGGGAAATCACTGAGTAGTGCTGTAGGAAATCCTATAGCAAGTAGCCTTAAGTTACCCACCCACTCAATAGTATAAGAGTACAGCCTTATACTATTTATGCCGATGTAAAGTGAGCATCAGGCCTCTTTTCCCGCTGCGAGATTCAGTTGCTGTTCTCCGTTCCAGCAGAGGATTTATGACTTGTGAGTCTACCCCTAAATAAATAACACTTCATTATTCTCAATTCTGAGCTAGTGTGGGATTTCTTTTAAGTGTCCATCTTCATAGTAGTTGTGCTGGGAGTGCCATCTTTGTTAGGCCGTATCATGAGGAAAACCCTGTGGTCAGCATATCACATGTGTTTGGTTTTTAAATCATGGTTATGAGCTAGAAAACTTTTCATCTCCTTTTCATTTTTGTTGATGATTGTGTGATTCTGGTGAAATATCATACTTTTATTATTCTAGAGGGCCAAGTTCACTGTGGGCAGTGTCATCCCTGGGCAAGTGGTTCCAGCTTGTGTAAGAAAGCACTCTAAGCAAACCATGGAGAGTAAGCCAGTAAGAAATACCCCTCCATAGTCTCTGCTTAGTTCCTGTGACCTTCAAGACAAATACACCACCCATCCCATTGCTTTTGGACAATGGAAAACAAAGACCAAAATTGGTACCAGGAATGGGGTATTGCTGTGACAAACCTGACCATGATTTTCATGAAAGATTGTTAGAGTTCAGAACTTTGGGCTGGAAAAGCCCTTGAACATTCAAAGTTTAATGAGATATTGTGGGAACTTGGAAGACAATGCCAGCAGCAATGCAGGTGATGGATTCCTGACTTGTAAAGTTTCAGAGGAAGTTTGACCAACTTGTAAAGACTCTGTTTGGGTTGTTGATGTGATATTTTGAATAAAAAGAAAGTCTGTATTTCTGATCAGATATAGCTAAATAATCTGCTATGACTAACAAGAAGCTGGAACAACTAAAGTGAACCGTTTTCCTTATAAGAAAGCAGGATAATGGTAAGTTGTGACTAAGAAATTAGCTGTGATTAAGATGGGACCAGTATCACTGAGGTGAAATATCCTGGATAATATTTCCTCAGGGTCAGCACCTAGAAGCTGTGGCTCAAAGAGGACCATAGTTGTAGCCAGACTTGGTAATGTGTCAGGTGTTTCCCAAGTTGTGTTGGTTTTGAGGACATGAGGCATCAAAGAGAGAAGCTAAGGTTTTAAAGGTCTGGTGAATGTGCAGCCTCCATTGCGGTGGGAGAAATGAAAAGATATTCAGAAGTGAAAGGATGATGGAGAGAAATTGAAACTTAACACCATGTGGCATGGTCAGAGTCTCTGAAGAGACACTAAGAAAGTCTACTAGTGAAGGAACATCCCAGGTACCATGGAGACCCAGGATGGTAGACATTCCAGTATCATGGGACAACTACCAATGTGAGCAGTAGCCATAGAATGGGGTAGCCTGAGTCTATGAAAATAGCTATGTGTACAACTATGCTGGAACTGAGAAGTAAAACTGCTAAGATCTTTGGAGCCAGAAAAATGGTCAGTGACTCCCAGACGTCTGAGCTTCTCACACTAAGCTTTTTACACTGTTGGGCTATCATTTTGCTTTGATTTTTTTGTTTTGTTTTGTTTTTCGAGACAGGGTTTCTCTGTGGCTTTGGAGCCTGGCCTAGAACTAGCTCTTGTAGACCAGGCTGGCCTTGAACTCACAGAGATCCACCTGTCTCTGCCTCCCAAGTGCTGGGATTAAAGGCGTGAGCCACCACCGCCCGGCCTTTGCTTTGATTTGATTGTGATTATGCCTTGGTATGAAATCCTCTCTTGGAATAAAAAGTATGCGGCCTTGTTTTATTTTACGGAAACCCACAATTCAGAGACTGGTCTATTTTTTAAAGAGACTCTATTATTTTTTTTTAAGTGACTAAACTTTTAAAGACTGTGGGCCTTTTTAAAAGTTGGAACAGGTTTAATATTGTGGTAATGATATTAATATGAGATGTGGGGATAATTAAGAATGGAAAGGTTATAGTTTAATAGTTGTGTGTGTGTGTAAGTTTAGTTAACAAGGGGTCAATTGTGCGGGGTATGTTTTTTTGTCAACTTGACACGAATGAGGGTCATCTTGGAAAATAGAACCTCAATTGAAAAAAGATCTCTGTAATATTTGTTTATAGGCAAGTGTATGAGGGCATTTTCTAGGTTAATGGTTAATGTGAGAAGACTCAGTTTAACGTGTCCAGAGCTACCCTTGGTATGTGGTACTGTGTTCTATAAGAAAACAGGCTAAGCAAGCCAGGGGGAGTATGTCAGAAAGTAACGTCACTCCATGCTTCAGTTTCTACCTCCAGGTTCCTGACTGGAGTTGCTGTAACTTCCCTTGGAGGTGAACTATTGGCTGAGAGTATAGTATAAATAAACCCTTTCCTCCCGAAGTAGCTTTTGGCCATGGTCTTTGTCACAGCAGTAGAATACAAACCTAAACAGAGGCAGACAAAGGTAAAAACTTAGTTTATGCCACTGTGCACTTGGATAATCTGTATGGTTGTGGTGATGGCAACCTCAATGGCAGATCAATTCTTTCTGGCTCCTCTATTTGACAGGACTTCTAAACCTAACATTATTTCTTCCTGTCGGTTAGAATTCTCGAAGGTGCCTTTTGTGCTATCCAATTTCAGAGGCTTTGTGAATAATTTTCTATATGGATGGGAGAGTTTCTATCTACCAAAACAACTTAGTCATTATTCAAAACCATTTCATTCGGAATTTGGGACATTTCATGCAGAATTAGGGCAAAAATTTATCTTGCAGAATTTTTGTAAACCTAATAAGCCCATCACTAATATAAATGAGCTCATAAGAGGGGCATTGCAAGTCCCTTAAAAGACCAAACTATTTTCAAGCCATTTAGAGACACCCTGTCATTAGGTTGGTGTGCTAATTACAAATCATTCTAATTGATTCAGTAGTCTCCCAGGACTTCCATAATGTACTAGGACAACACTTTATTAGCCAGGCTGAGTTACTGGAGGTTCTTAAAGGCAAACGAAACTTAGTCAGTCTTCCTAAAAACAACATCAAGTTAGAAATCTCCCAAGTGCAGAGGGACCTTGTCCTCAGTCCTCTTCTCAGTGAGCGTTCATTTCAGTTTTTTGACATCCTAGTTTAATGGGTGTGAATATGAGACAGGAGAGAAAGTAGACTTGACTTCTTTGCTTACATCCATCTTGTCTCTATTTGTAGAAGGCATCCATAGTTCATTCTTGACCAGGAGAAGTCCCCACTTTGTCCTTAACAATCTTGATCTCCCTGCCTTTGGACATGGCCATGCCTTTATTGTTGGTCCTTTTTGTTGAATCCACAACAGGTAATCAGCACACTACGTAACGATGAATGGATGGGGGGTATGGCGCACTTGTCCCAAAATAAGACAAAAAAAGTGTGAGAGGTGTACAAGACTGTTGTTCAGCTGGTAGGGTGTATGCGGAGAGGAAGAGAACTTGCATCAGGTAAGGCAAAGAGGTAAAGACTCCTGCTGCTATCATTTGAAGCTGCAGGGCAGCTAGGACCCAAAGTCACTTACATCCCTTCAATTTTCACTCCTATTGGTCAACATGTACTTGTTTGTAAAATATTCCTCTTAACTATATGTTAAGAGGAAATCTTACATTGTATGTTTATTCACTTAAAAAATTGCAATTATTCACTTAAGGAATCCCTCACATATGAAGAAACTGCTCTTTATGGATATATGTAGAAATGCCCGTGAATGCATATTGTTGTTGTTGTTAGATCAGGTCTTACTATATTTCCCTGTCTCCTCTTGGATGTATGGGCTCCGGGAATCACCTCCCAACTGCTAAGATCATAGACAGATGCCGCCAAGCTTTGCCTCATCACCTGTAAACTATTAAGCTTATATTCCATTTATTTCAGAACTAAAGGTTAAATATCCAGAATTCCGATATAAAATATTTATTGGGAAAAACACTTTAAGTTTCAGTATTGTCAATCCATTTAACATTTGTCCTTAGTCTCCATCTAGTCCACCCGCAATCGCTGGAGCTGCTTTTCCATCTAGAATTAATCCCTGATCCTTGTCACATAGGGTTCCCAGTGAGTGAATGCATATTGTTGTTGTTGATCTAACGTTCTATCAAGAACATCCCAAGCCAAGGAAATACAGAACCTGATTCTGGCTTGATGCAGGGACAGGTGACAGAATAATTCAATAACAAAAATCAAATATAAGGAAAATATGTAATTCTATACAAATAAGTACTTCCTCTTCTCCCTCCCAAAATGAACTTGAACTCACAATGAGTGACTTGAACAGATCCCACAGCAGACAGCTATGGTGACAGCCTCTGTGAAGAAGACTGGTCTCATCCTGGATCTAAAATTGTGGTGACTTTCTGTTTCTGAATGTGAATTCTGCCATCTGTAAGGTGTGGAGAAGAATTACTTCTCCAGATCATAGCAGAGACACGGGTGCCTTCTTCACTTCCACGCCCACAACGGGTACATCAAAACTCAAGCCCATATTCAAGCCCAATCCGTCTTCTAGAGGGTTCTTGGGGAGCCACAGTTGACAAACATTTTTACAGTTCTGGCAAGCAAGCAAGCAAGTCTGAGGGTTCTGGCAAATCAAAACTTAACACTTGTTAAAGAAGCAAGTAGAAGCTAGCCCAGACTCACCAGTGATGATGAGTAGAGAAATCAGTGTCCCTGGATCACACCCTCTTGGATCTACAGGAAAAGACCTTGGAAGGGCCTGTCTAGCACACAGCCCTGGTGGCTCTGGGCCTATTCTGAGAACCAACCACAGTCCTCCAGAGCAGCCTGCTCCTGCTGGCCAGTTTGCCATAGCCTCTGGATCATCTCACAAGCCAGGCCTGGCCATGCTGACCACTTGCATGGTTGGTCATCTTCAAGAACACAGACTAGACTCTGGTGTGCAGAAGGCTGGAAGAAGCGGAGGACTCACTCATACTGTCATTGTCGTTGCTAAACTATGCAAGCATGTTTTTGGCTGCCCTAAGCCTCAAGAGAACTACTGACCCACAGTCCCTATCCAAACACTATTGAGAAACTATCAAAGAGAGAGATGGAGTTTTCTGTGCAGGGGTACACATCTCAGGAACAGCTGTGGGACACCAATGGCAGCGAATCTCTGTCAAAGGATGATTTTGTATCACGTAAAATGATGAGCTGCATGGATTCCATGGGAAAGTTGGAAGGGAGAGATGTGGGTTGGTGTGCCTGAGAACTTGAGGATGGGTCTTGTCTCTGCATCCTTTGTACCCCTAAGCTCAACATGACAAGAACACCAGTTTCATGGTGAATCCCAGGAAAACATTCTGCCAGGCTTGCCCTAGTCCAGGGCCTGTGGCCGGTAAGCTGCCACACACACACACGCACACACACAGAGCTTTCAACTAACCACACATGGAACTCAAAGAACATTCTATGGCCACATTGGACATGTTAGAAACCTCACATTTCTATGTGGACCCCTGAGATTTCACATTCAAACTCCGTCTTGATCTTTGGACACACTCAGACTTAATAGCAGTCGGCTGTGTTTCATGGCAGCCGGACTGGCAAGGCTGAGCGGCAGGTTGTCCTTTGTCATGAGCTCCTCCACCTCTGGCTCTGCCCTTGGCAAGCCCTTCGGTAGTCACCCCGATCACCTGGACACTGGCATTTCCAGGAATCCCATAATCATTTCTTCGGAATTCTTTTGCCAGGATCAACTCATGGGTTCACAGGAACAAGCCAACCAGGGGGCTAGACCAACAGGAGAAAAGCCATTACACATAAAAGGACTCCAAAGTCCACGGTTAACAGAGGGCATAGGGCATGCCCTGGATCAAAAATCTGCTATCTCCTCTCCCCCCCCAGGAACTTCAATAATCAGATTTCCCAGCCCCCAGCATGTTCTGAGGAAACTTATTCCCCAACGTGGTTCAGATGTTTCTGCCTTTGTGCGGCCATAAAGGAATTGGATTTAGCTGTGTTTGGCTTCCCGGTTCTCTTACTGACAGCACTATTTAATGGACAAACAGTTTGTTTTATTTATCTGACAGGGTTTCTTCACATTGTTTAGGGCTCTCAGCCCTCCCCCGAAGATCATATTACAGCTTGTGCCGGTCCGACCCTCACCAGGGTTCACTCTAAATCAGATCCTTATCTTTGCCTCAGTGATAAATAGAGAGGCCTGGGAGCCCACAGCCAGGTTATTTATTTAGTGCCTCTGTGGGTCATGTTTTATACCGCCTGGGCTTCTTGTCAGGCCTTCGAGGATCCAGCTTAGGTTGCACTCAGGAATGAAAACCCAAGGCCCCTTAAATAACGTTAACTTAACAGCTGACGTTTTTATGAAAAAGTCTGCGCAGATGCGTGCAGGAAAGGGGACAGGGCAGACAGAGAGCTGGAGGTAGGTCTCGGCAGGCAAGCATGTGTGTGGTGGGGGGAGCCAGTGGGAGAACCAGCCAAAGCAAGCAGGTGTGTGGGGGGAGAGTGGGGGGTGTTTGAGATGGGCTGAGAGAAAAAGGAGACGCAAGGCTTTAGATTCTAGGTTTGTTCCAGGCCAGCAAAGAATATTCTGCATTCAGGTGGGAATTTCTCTTGGAGGAATATGTAAAAGAAAAGATATTGTGGGTGGGGCACAGTGCACCTCCAGAAGGTGAGGAAAGCCGGGAGGGAGTAGGGTGAGGTCTTGCACGGTGGGGGTTATATAGACAGGGGAAAGGAGAGGTAGTCTTTCTGGGGAGTCTGGGGAGTAGGCAGACAGAACCATTGGCTGGGGTGGGGGTCCAGAACCATTTGGCAGGGAGCCTTGCCCTCATCCTGGTCTTCAAATGCAAACTGTTCGTGTTCATGCAGTCCTATCCCTCCACTGCATCCTCCGTGTCTCTGCACACACTACATGTGCTGCTTTACCAAGAGCCCACGTTTGACAGGCAACTGTGTGAACTGGAAATTGTCTCATGGCATTTCTTCCTCTTGAGTATTCCAGGGAGAGGAGGAAGAAGTAACAATGGCCTCGCCAATCGATTTCAACCTTCGGGGCCCTCCCTGGGATAGAGATCCCTCTCCAAAGAACTGTTCTAGGCACCTCTTCTGCTGGCATTGAAGAAGCAAGGCATGGCCTCATTTAAAGGACCCCCACATGCTTGCCATCTGAGTAACAGTTTAGGAGACAGTTTGACCTGATTACTCTTGCAAAGATTTTACCTTCACACACACAACACCAGTTGCTGCTCAACCTGCTGGATAACAACGGAAAATGCCAGGTGCCTTGTTGGGGAGGTGGGAGGAGCCCCTTTCTGAGGCTTCCACCTGCTGGGTGAAAGGCCATGCAAACACGCCAGTGCATTATTGATGGGTTTGAAACATAGTTTTGTGATTGGAAGGGGCCCTGTCATGGAACCTGCTTAGGAGCTGTCCTATGGGAACTGGGAAATGTCATTCAGTGCCATTGCCTGAAAACACAGAGCAGGCAAAGAGGGAAGCCTGTGTGAGCCCTGACTCAGCCCCCAGAATGTGCTGCAGCTTGGCTTGTCCGGGAGCAAGCATGAAGGGACGACACCTGACGTTGGAGAAAGGTAGGTGGAAAGGATCATCACCAGGGCAGGGGAGGGAAGAAATGTCACATGAAGACAATTGGGAAGAAAGGAGACCCAGGTGCCCTTCATCTCTGGGAACCTCTAAAAGTGGTGATGGTTCTGGATCCTGAAAGAATGAAGTCGTTGTCAAGAGGTGTTTCCACCATCTCTATTAACTTTGTCTAATAACTCTTGCACAGCAGGGACCTGGGGCCTGGCTCTGTTCTCAGCATGTTACACACGTGGACTCCTGTGCATCTTGTCATATCTCCACGAATTAAGCTCCCCTATGGCATCACTGTCTTGTGAATCTAGAATTGTGCAGATTAAGCAAGTTACTTGAAGTCACTTAGCACCCACATGAGACTCAAACCCAGGCAGCCTGGCTCAAGTCCACAGTCCTTCTCAGAGGCTCTGGCAGCAGAGAGATGCAGAGTGTTTGGGTTACCTTCCCAGGAGCCATGCTCCAAAGAGAGCTGTGCTGTTCTTTGTTGTATTTCTCAGGGTCCATCTTTATGCTTTTCTCTTCATGGTTTATGATCTGCCACGGACTTCTGTCTATCTTTCTGGTTCTCACTTTTGCTTAGTGAGCATCCTTTCTCTGCGCCTCACATCCCTGTCTCCTCATCTGGCCAGGTGTGACTCCTCACATCCTGTTCTAGTAGTCCCCCAGCTCTTCCTTTCCCTGCTTCCTTGGATACCTTGAGCCTCCATTATCTCTACAGAAAGCAGCATAGTCACTGCCTAGTGAGCACAGAGAGCTATCCAGTGGCTATCCACTGGGAGAAATCATGAGTGGAATGCCTGACAACTGGGCAGGACTCCATGCCTGCTCCCTTGGGGCCTGTTCCTGCTTGCGACAAAATCCTGGCACATTCTCTTGAAAGGAGCAGCAGCCAGAAAGACACAGACTAAAGGAGCTTTCTCTGAGTCCCCAGGAGTGTTTCAGCATGAGTGTAAGTTCCTTCCAGCTGCGGGGCTCTGCCCCTGGCATTTAAATAAACATTGCAGAAGAAAACTACTGGCAACGATAAAGGTAGAAGTGAATAGAATAGAAAATGTGTACGGTAATTCCAAAGCAATGTTGTCCTGTCCAGCTATGGCCAAAGACAGGGAAGGGACATGAAAAACAAGCAGCATGGCATTACTTAGGGCTTTGGAACTGGGTCCTTTTAAAGTTCTATTTCATCCAAATGAGAGCCACCTTAAGACAGCAAATATTTCATGTTTTATCTTATACACACAGTCCAATTCTTTACATGTATATATATATATATATATATATATATATATATATATATATATATATAATTGGAACTCATAAAAGTAGAAGGGACCAGTGGAAAGTAGGAGGGGGACAAGATAAGATAATAGGAGGTGAATGTGATTGAAGTATATTATATAACATGTATGAAGATGTCCTGATGGAATTTATGATTTTGTATGATCAGCTACATTCGTAGAAAGAGGAAAGCACCTGCTGGCGAGCATTGCTATTCACATGTGAGTACATACATGAAGAATAACAATATGGAGGCAGATTGGATTACCATCCAAGAGAACACTGAGCTAAGATAGCAACCCTGACCTGCTCTGCAAAAGTAGGTGATCTCTGGCTAAATAGGCCTCGTGATTGCCCAAGACCTGACCTGAGAATTGCAAGAGTTGTCAACATCAGCATGATACGATACACTCGCTATAACCAGATGAGCCCTTTGGGCTTAAGATAAGCACCCCGTGATAGTGTATGGCATTTGGTATTTAGCAGCAGCTGAGTCAACATTGCAACATGTTATAAACATATTAGAACGCTTGTGATAGAAGAAAGACAAACTCATTTTAAAAAATCAAAAAACAAGCCTATTACAGTCAGTGTCATGATGTGAATCACATTCACGGTGAAATAATAGCCCATGAGCACTTCCAGTGTGCAGCATGTGACATTATTAAACGCTTGGCACAATGCCCACACTGCTTGGGAGGCATGGGTGCTCAACAATATCCGGAAGCTGACTGATCTTATGAGTAAGCATTTGGGAACATGATTTAATTTAATATTTTTTAAATATTTATTTATTTATTGTGTATACAATATTCTGTCTGTGTGTATGCCTGCAGGCCAGAAGAGGACAACAGACCCCATTACAGATGGTTGTGAGCCACCATGTGGTTGCTGGGAATTGAACTCAGGACCTCTGGAAGAGCAGGCAATGCTCTTAACCTCTGAGCCATCGATTTAATTTAATATTTAATGTGTCTTCCTCTAAGTAGTGAAAAGGTAGAGGGCTACCTTACCTGAGGAAGATCTTGAGGTGCAGATAAGGTGTGAGACTCTTTGATTTGAGAAGTACTCTCAGGAAATGCCCATAAGGAAGAGAGGTTTGCACATAGACAACTGTACTCAATGTCCACATGGGCAACCTCATTACAAGTTGGATCATATAAGAAGCCAAGAAACCAGACTATGAACTAGCTCTTGCCTGTCACTGGCGGAGGACTTGTCCTGCCAATGTTGAATGCCCAGCCCTTCCTGTCTGTTTTAGCCTCTGTCACCAGAGGGATAACACCAGTAAAGAATCCTTAGCAGGAGGGGTGATTGCCATGGTGAGGTCATTGGAGCACCAACAAGGTTATCAACTAGTTAGCCTGTCTCTCTGGACCAAAAATGCCTCTGTGTTGTTACCTAATATGGAACCTCATCACGGAATGCCATCATGTCTCTGTGTCAACCCAAAGTCATTGTCAATAGTAGAACCTACACCATAGTCAACAACCAATAGTCTTTGAATAAGAAGTCTGTCATTCAAATTTCACTCCCTTCAAGGAACACTGTGCGTTTTCCCCTACTGGTCCCTGCACATTTTGGACTATCACTGTAGTCCCTAGTTCTTCATTTCTTCTTGTTAAGATGGAGACCATGCTCTTAACCTTCATTTGGTTCAGCAGTAAAACTCTACTCAACATAAAGTATGAGCTCTAGTCGTCTTTTGGTGCGGGGGGAATTGTCTGTATTCTGTCAATCATGTTATAAATAAATGCTGATTGGCCAGGCCAGGCAGGAAATATAGGCAGGAAAACCAGACAGGAAGTAGAAATGATGTAATGAGAACAGGAGAATTCTGGGAAGAAGGAAGTTGATTCCTCCCACTCCTGCCCAGACCACTGAAGCAGCAGGATGTAATCTGCCCCATTGAAAAAGGTACTGAGCCACATGGCTAACATAGATCAGAAAAAATGGGTTAATCAAGATGTGAGAGTTAGCCAGTGAGAGACTAGAGCTAATGGGCCAATCAGCTTATAATTTATGGAGACCTATGTGTGATTCTCTTTGGGGCTAAACAGCTGTGGGGTACCAGGCGGGACAAAAACCAAGAACAACAAGCAGGCCCCCTCCGTATTACAGTCTTTGGCATAGTCAGAAACGATAAGTTTAATTTTCAGGTGTGGAAACAGGAAGCCATTTGCTTCCTGTTTATGAGTCTGAACATGGTAGCCAGCCTCCCCTTCAACAGTAGCAAAGCTAGTCCTAATTTGTGCAACATCTCTGCTTATGTATGTCAGTTCTGACCTTAGGTTGGGACGAGGGCTCTTATCTCTTGTACCCTTCTCAAACTCTTACTAAAACCAGGCAGAGATATTAAGTTAACAGATCGATATTAATAGAAACCCTTTCACAATCCATGGCATTTGTGCTCTCATGGGTACTGACCCTACTAAAATTGACCTCAGAATAACCTACCAGCAGATAAAGACACAACCTACCAATAGGGAGAACCAGCAGATGCCACAAATGGGAGAATCTGTTCTGGTGGCAGAAAAGACATCCCTGACCATTTGTGCCTACATAACTTATAATGACAGTGGGTTTATAGGCTATCAGCTCTGGAGGCTGGGAAGACCAACACCAAGCCCTGGAGGAATCTTCTTACCATATCATCCCATGGAAGAACTTGTGACTTGCCTAAGAGCTGGGAGTACAGCCATCTATGGACAACCCCTGCTAAGTCTCACCTTCCAGCACTGTTACAACGGCAAGTGCACTTCAACAAGGGTTTTGAAGAAGAAAAATAATCCGTAACAAAAGAGAATGGAACATGGAAATATCATTCCTGTACTCCTTCAATCTGAGGGGTAGGTTGTCTTAAAGGCCCAGACTATTTCTCCTTCTAATAGACAATGGCATCAAACAGTGGGTCCTTCATATGCCCCAGCCATATTCAACCCTATGCAATGGCTTCTAACTGCCCTTAGAATGAATATAAACTCCCAAGGTTGTCTTGAACGTATGGTCTCTGCCTTCCTCTCCAGGCACATCTAAGAAACACCAGTCCATTCCATCTCCCCACCGCTGCCACAGTCCTTTCTGATTCTGGAGTGTAAGGGGCTGCATCCTAACACAAGACTTGTGGCCACCAGCCTTCTCTATTCTGAAGCACAGGGTTGTCTTATACTTGTTCCCCAGAACTCACCTCCATCATGTCTTCCTTAGAAAGAACTTCTCAAGCTGCCTGCTGAGGTCAAGCCCTCTCCTACATTCATCAGAACCCCTGTGAGTTGCATTTACACCTTTATAGAATAACTTGATCAACCCAAAACACTTCGGTAGAATGTTAGCCCTGCCGAGCCTGAACCTGCACTGTTTAAACCTTGCTCAGCTTAGTACAGGCCTTGAGTAAAGGTTTCTTGGATAAATTATGCAATTCAAATGAGTCTTAAGTAAAGGTTTCTTGAATGAATTACATGATTTAATGAATTATAAGATTCAAACCTAGGTGGATTGAGTCACAGAGGCCCCTCTGACGCCTTCTTCAAGGAGTCGCTGTAAATTCTCCTACAGGGACCAGGCTTGGCCCCCTTTCCATGCCTTATTTGAGTGTCTGCGGCTCAGGATAAATGGAAGGTCTATCTCCATGTTTTGTTCTCTGCAATCTCAAGTCCTGTATCACACCACAAAAGGATACGCAAATACCAGCCCTTCTCCAGCCCTCGCATGTAACAGAGAAGCTGCTGTATGTACAAAGCCAGCTGCCCAAACTGACAGCGTTAGCAAGCATCTCTAAGCATACAGAAAGACTGGATTAACTTGCTTGTCCTTGTGAAGACATCAATATTATTCTGTCGCCAAGAAGCTGAAACCCCCAATAAATCTCCATTTACAGGCAAATTTGTAGATGCTAAGTGTAGTCATAATAACAGAGCTGTAATTCTTATTGAGCATGCTCAGAGTGGTGGAATATTTATAGCATCCTGTTCAATGTTACACACTTGGGGACACAAATTACAAACTCTTAGAGTTTGGGGGGAAGTTTGTAAAAAAAAAAGGCAACAATAGAAATAAAATCTAATTTTGGGGGAATCATGGTAGAAAATTACTCAACTAATTAGAAATCATTTTTATTCACTTTGCAGATGGTCCAGACAGACCGAAGAGAAAAGATGGATGGCTTTCTTGAAAACGCAGCTAGTGGACTCTCAGGTACATACCCATTGCCAGTTCCTCCAGAGTTAGATGGAGTAAGAAATGTCACAGCTATATCATAAGAAGAAAAAAAAATCTCGCCAACCCTTATCAACAGACTTCCCTTTCACCTGTGCAGCTGTAGTTCAGCCCAGCTCAGATGATTTGAATTTAGCAAGATCGGACCCAGGTGACAAATCATTTTCGGGTGTGCTTCACATCTTTGTGGCCAACCAATCCCCACAGCACATTCTTCCCGTGACAGTAGCAAAAGTCACAACTCAACACTGCAGCACTGCGGTATACTATCGCACCCTGACCCGTCCCTCTCTGATGTACAGGAGACCAATGTCAATCACATTATCAAATTTTAGCTTAAGAGACAGAAAGTGGACTCGACCATGATGCGGACAACGCAAAGGTCTAGATCTACCAGTTCATGGCGGAACATCTAAAAATCCATCCGACTGCTCTTACAAAATAACATAAGCTGACTGGCTTATGCACAGTAGAAATCCTATTCCCACAATTGTCCACGTTCCCACCCACATACAGCTCTGTTTTCATGGACTCGTTTGGTAAAAGGGACAGGGGGCAGGGGCTCAGGTCCTTTAACAGCAGCACACCTTTTATTCAGGAACGCTGTCTCTGTGACATCATCACCTCCCAGGTGTCTCAATTCCTAATGCCATCACCTTGGGAATGGGATTTCAAAATAGGAATTTCGAGTTTGTCACGTACATTCAGACCATTTCACGGAGAATGATTTTACAGCCAAAAATTAAATCTACTGTAGAAGGCCAGAATTTTTCAAGTTGTGATACACACTTTGTTTTGTTTTGTTTTTCCTAGATGCACACAGGTAAGATGAGATTTATAGTCATTTTATCTAGCCAGTTCTGATAATACTGGCACCTTCTTTTGGGGAAACTTCTTTTCCTTCTATATAACAAAAGTGAGGCCCATCTTACCTCTGTTTTTATGGAGAAACAAACCCAAAACATAAAGCCTGAGACCCATCAAAGTTAGCCACACTTTTGTCTGTTCTGGTTAGCTCAGAGGTCATCATGTGACCTAGCACATGCCAATGAAAATGAAGTCTGGGACTTCAACTGTAACTGGACAGGCATAGCCCACTATAGTTTGGTTACGTCTCTGTGGTACACTAAAGACAGGAGGCCTTTCTTTATACTATAGGGTGAGTCTCCTTCATGCTGGGTCCTGCCAAAGTCACTCTGTCACTGAGTGACTTCCTATAATCTTAGCTCTGGAACTCAGAGTGCTGGATAATCATCTCGAAAGCCTCACTGTTGTCATAGCAACATAGTTAAATTATAATGTTCTAAAATTTTTCAATGCCATCATTTAAATAGAAGCCAGAAATGTTTTTTTTAACTGCATTAAGGACCAACCCCCCCCCCAAAAAAAGAGATTCCAAGAAAAGTAAATTAAATGCATAAGTGCTAACATTATTTGTGTTGGAAAAACAAATGTTGCGTGCCAGATAATAAGAAATATGAGTAGGTTGATAAAAAGATTGGGTATTTTTCTGTAATTGACTTTCCTGCTGCTCCAATTAATAGTGAATTTATTATGGATTCTGCATAGGACTTGGAACAGTGAGTTGTCTGTCTTGAAACCTCAGGGCAGATAAACATTTTAGGTGATTAAAAAAACACACACACACATTTAGAAAATGATGTTCTGGGAGCCTGCGGGAAGCGATCCATGCCATTCTTCACAAGTTCATTATAGAAGATGAATAAATGTCGAATTAACTTTGCTTCCTCTCATAGATGGAGGGAGTGGAGCCTATGAACGCCCACAGCAAGGCGTGACTTGTTCTCCCTCAGTCCTGGTGGCTTATGGCAAAGGAGGCTCCCAGCAAACCTCTGGGAGTAACTGGAGCCATATCCACCCTGAGGCTTCTGTTGTGTGAAGGACAGAGACAGGAGGGAGGAGGAAAAGAATGGCCGTGAGGATGCTCTCCACTTGCCCCCATGACTTACTAATTCTATACCCTCCTGCGCAATCAGGAAAACCTGAGTCTTCAAACCTCAGGCACATAGAACTGCCTGCTTGATGGGCACTCCTATAGCTCACCTGCTACCTGTCACCTGTCACTGTTGGCTGTGACTGTCGCCTCATTCCTCCGCAGTAAATCAGCCCACCAGCGAGAAGCTGAAAACTGACTCATGCTTCTGAGACCCAACCGTCTAGACTAAGAGACTGCAAGTGGCAGTGCTAATCCTCTCTGGAGTAGGCCAGGAAGGCAGGTCTCACCACAAGAGGGGAGAGAAGGCAGGTGACAACTTCTCAGCTGCAGCCTGCTTCAGTCAAGAAAACCCTCCTCGCTTCTGCAAAGCATGTCCGAAAGACTTCAAGTCACACAGCAAAGAATATATGGGGGGGAGGGGGAGATTGGAATTCAGTCTGCTGCATCTACTTTCAAATGCATCCTTGCAACTGTGTATTTATTTATTCGTTATATACTATAGAACTAGTAGGTAAATAAATATTTACTAGCAAACAAAATAAGTGTGGGATCCAAGTAATGTAGCCATGGAAGACATGTGAAGTAGATCCCTGTCACATGACAACAGTGACCCGGGTAAACAAATAAAATAATCGGGTACTATGTTGCCACCATAAAGTAAATGAATTAGTGAGATGGGAAGGGGAGAGGCAAATTTGGAGAGTGAGAGCAAGTGGTCAGGGAAGCCAATGCCCCCATCTGTGTACCACTGACTCACATAAGCAGCCAGACCTGGGAAGTGCTTATGTGCACCGGCTATTTTTTGCTAGTTAAAGCAGGAAGCCATGGGACAATGGATAATGTGTCTAGCTTCAGATGGAAGATTCTAGGTGTCAGTGCTACCAGATATTGATTAAGCCTAAAGAATAAAAAATATTAAAAGTTGCCGGGCAGTGGTGGCGTATGCCTTTAATCCCAGCACTGGGGAGGTAGAGGCAGGCAGACCTGGATCGAGTTCAAGGCCAGCCTGGTCTATAGAGCAAGTTCTAGGACAACCAGAGGTACATGGAGAGACACTGTCTCTAAATAAATAAATAGATAGATAGATATTGCAGTGGGGATTTAAAGAGATACAATTGGCTCTCAGGGACACAATCCTTGGGGGTGGATTAATGTAGATCTTCAAGAGTGGGTTAGTTCCTCCAAATGAAAGTTGTTTAAGAAAAAACAGAACTTATTTCGTAAAGGGAGATCTCTCTCTCTCTCTCTCTCTCTCTCTCTCTCTCTCTCTCTCTCTCCTCTGCCATACAACACATTTTTACCGTGTCTTCAGGAGCATTGTTAGATACAAACACAATGCTGTATGGATCCTCCAACCACCACACTCTTGAGGTAATGAACCACTTTATCTATTACTCAATATCAGGTATTCAATTATTGCACACACACATACACACAAACACACACACAATGAATCAAAACTCAGAAGTATTAAATTTATGGTCAAGGACAAAAGAAAAGTGAGAAAATGAAGCATGGAAGGGAGATAGGAGCTATAGGTGGCTAATATGTCTAAAATGGATGTGTTAAACAAATCATGTGTGTTGGAACAAGCTACCTACCCTTTCACACAAAGCATTATGAGAGAACAATACCATGTAAAGAAAAGGTGGGAAGTACATGTCCTGGCTGGTCTTATCAAAATTTAATATCACATTTTATGGGGTTTTAAAAACAGAACATAGTGTAGGATTCTTTCTAGTAAGGTCAGAAAAATGTAGTAGCAGAGCTGACATTCTTTGGAAGACTGTGGGCAAAATAAAAACACTAATTGCATATACTTCCATCCCTCCTTGCTTTCACCCATTCTCTCTCTCTCTCTCTCTCTCTCTCTCTCTCTCTCTCTCTCTCTCCTCTCTGTTCCTCTTCATCCTCTATATAATCTCAGGGATCCATCCCAGAGCCTCATAAATGCGCGGAAAGCATCCCATCACTAAGTTACAGGCCCAACCTAACAGAATAAAATAGAAAGAAATGCAGCTCTTTGGAAGAAGAGGATCAGAGAAGTAAAATAATAACTTGAAATCAACTGATTCTAGACTGCAGCCCTGTACCTCATTTTCTGGATAGTGAAGTTTCACTCCACTGAGAATGTTAACTGGGGAGTGAAGACAAATTATATCTGAGGCTGAGTATTCATTTTTTTCCATTTTTTTATGACCCAATGTTTTTATTTATTCATTTTTTTGCACTTGAAGTACTGAAGAAGGGTGCTAAAAAGATATCCCACACTAGCTCAGAATTGAGAATAAGAAAGGGTTATTTATTTATGGGTAGACTCACAGATTACAATCCTCTGCACAAATGGGGAACAGGCACCGAATCACGCTGCTAGAGGAGAGGCCAAACCCACGCATTATATCGGCATATATAAGAGTCCAGGCCCAAGTGGGTGGGTGACTTAAAAGTTATTGGCTGTAGGAATTTCTACAGCACCTCCCCCTTTTGTTTAAATAAGAGAGTTTTAAGCCTAATACAAAATTATATACACTAAGAACAAATATCAGTTATAAAAATAAGAATTACAACCAGTATAAACAATATCAAGCAAGAAACATGTGATAAATGTATTGATAATTATCCTATCCTAAGGAGTTTAAGTCTTGTATCATAAATAACTTGGCCAAATCATGAGAGGAAAGTAACTACAACTACCTAGTCTTCAACCCCAACAAAGACCTGAGACTGGAAATAATATTACTTGAATAAGCAGGATGTGCAATCAAGCAACTTCGAAAATGTGCAACAAATGACAGAGACAACTGGCTACCTGGGCAATCACTCAAATTCTCATTTGCAACATTGAAGCAACCAACTTTGGCTAAGGCCAAGCTTAACTGACAGACCATTTTCAGAGGCAGGAAAATTTTCAAAACCATCCTACCCTATCTTGGCAAGATTTGACAGTCTTTTTTCTTGTATCCTGCTTGTCTTGTCCAGACATTGTGCATTTTTCAGTGGTCGATGCATGGGCAGTTCCTTGCCCAAAAGCTAGTTTTGCCAAGAAGAAAACAAGCTCCAAGTGGAGTACCTTTGGTGATCAACATTTTCTCGAGAATAGATCAGTGCTGCCAGGAGCAATCATGTCTTACGTCAACAGAACCCTAACTTATTTATACGCCATATTCTACAGCTCTTTGAAGTGTTTGAAGATTACTTATCTATGCAGAATACAATCTCTAAGTATCTAAAGAACCTGATTAGTCTAACTATAAGTATGACAAACATGGATGACTATTGACTATTTAGGAAATATTTTACATATGATTTCCAATGGTTAACTTACAAAGTATTAGTGTAGGGTGGGGCTATTGAGCATTCTCTGTGGAAGGATGCTATTGAGCATTCTCTGTGGAAGGATGCTATTGAGCATTCCCTGTGGAAGGATGGTCCATTGATATCTCCTAGTAAGCTGAGAATTATTATAGATAGGTGCTGTGAAGGCAAATTTTTCTCTGTCCTTTTCTTGTAAAGGTATAGTGAAGAAACAATATTTTAAATCAATAACTATAAGAGGCCATCCTTTTAGTAATAGAGAAGGCAGAGGAATTCCAGATTGTAGAGAGCCCATAGATTGAATTACCTTGTTGACAGCTCTTAGATCTGTCATCATTTTCCATTTACCAGATTTCTTTTTAACAACAAATACAGAAGAATTCCAAGGGCTGGTTGATTCTTCAATATGCCAAGCATCTAGTTGCTCCTATACCAGCTGTTCTAAAGCTTGCAGTTTGTCTTCTGTCAACGGCCATTGTTTAACCCATATTGGTTTCTCAGTTAACCATTTTAAAGGTAGGGCTGTTGGTATCACTAAAGATTTGAGAGTTACTTTGTGTTCTTGTACAGCCTGAATGGCTGGTGACCTTTGTGCATAGTAACTTATAATATCTTTTCCAGAATTATGAGTTTCTGGGATTTTAGGAATGTTAATCTGAGTGTTCCATTGTTGCAGCAGGTCATGACCCCATAAATTTACTGCACTATTAGCCACATATGGCTTCATTCTTCCTCTCTGTCCTTCTGGCCCTATGCATTCAACCCATCTCATGTTTTCTTTCACTTCAAAAAGGGTTCTAATTCCTAATAATTGAATATGTGCCAATTTGGATGCCAAGATTCTGGAGTAATGATACTTATTTCTGCACCTGTGTCTATCAACCCCACAATTGCAATGCCATTTATATACACTCTTAGCTTTGTCTTTGATCATTTATAGAAGTCTGCCAGAATATATGTTTCCTATTTCCTATTGAAATTTTTGATTTATCCTCCATGTTTATTCCATTATCTAGAACTGTATGTTTTTTTGTGTGTATGTGTTTGGGTTTTTTTGTTTTTTTGTTTTTGTTTTGTTTTTGTTTTTTTACAGAAGGCTCTAGATTTTTAACTTTCCTGGTGGGATATGTCTTCCACAGTGACTGGAAATGACTGGACCACTTTTGACATGGGAGCCTGCAAGAGGTCCCCAAAGGAGTTTCCCAATGGCATTGGGTTGCCTTGTCTATCTTTTGTTGATCTGCATTCATTGGTCCAATGTTGGCCTTTACCAAACCTCCATATACCTGAAGGCTGAGTCTTCCCATTATTGCCATTCCCAAAGGAGACATTGTTCCTTGGAATTCCTTGTCTACAATCCCTTCTCAGGTGTCCTATTCTACCACAATTAAAACATTTGGTATTTTGATGTTTCCTCATACCTTTGGAAATTGCCTCTCCTACCCAAGATTCAGTATTATAGTCAAATGTCTCAATTTCATTGTATGCAGGATCCATTCATCCATTGGTGCTGATCTAACCTTTAAAGATCCAAATATCTTTTTACATTCTAAGTTGGCATTTTCAAAAGCCATAGATTAAATAAGTACTCATCTTTCATCTAGGTCTGTTACTCCTATTTGTATAGCCTTAGTCTTTGTAAAAACTCACTAAAGGGTTATCTCCAGCCCTGTTTATGATTCAATTCATTTTCCAAGTTCTTGAATCCTGTACCAAGCATTTAAGGCTGTTTTGTGGTATAGGAACAAGATTTGTTTATTGTAAAGAGCTTGAGCCTGTGGGTCAGCATCAGTGCCCTCACCAAGAATTTGATCTTGGGTAGCCTCAAGTCTTTTTGCTTTTTCCTATTGTTCTAAAATTTTAGTCTCTTCTCTGAAATAGCATTAAAAATCAGTTGAGGCGTGTCATCCAGGACTACTAAAACTAATTCAAGCCAGTCATGTGGTATGACTTTAATTTCATCTTCCTAATGAATGCAGAATGCAAGCCATAGTTACTACAGCTTGCTTATTTCTTTTAGATTATTCATTCCTATAGGTATCCATTTACCTTCTTTGGATCCTTTTGGGCCTTTAGAACTTGGTGCTTTGTCAGAATAGATTACAGGGTAGGAAGCTAAAACCCTGGGTAAGTCATCTCTGACAGCTACTGGACATTGTTGAACCCTGTCCTTGTACACTCTTTTCCTACTCATCAGCTCCAATAATTACCTCAATCATTTCAAATCTTTTTACTGTTGTCTTTTGTAAAGCCTGAATCTCCTGACCTGTGTATATTTCTAGAGATTTCATTGAGGCACATAGTCTCTGGTCCTCATTCTGCACATATGATCCCAAGGTCTGAAATTTTTCCTTTAAAGATAATACCTCATCCTTGGATATTATTTGAATAGTGTGCAGGTTGCCTTCCTGGAAGGATACTCTATCTGCTAACCTATCATAACTTTTTAACAAATTTTGCTTGTCAAATTCAGCAGAATGAATTCTTTCAGATAATTTCACCGTACCCTTAGACACATATTTAATTTTGTCTGTCAAATGAATGTTACCCTTTTCAATAATATCAGTTTTTTCAGCTAACTTTTGATTTTTGATGGCATTGATCCTGTCAGCTAGCTGTTCATTATTAGTCTGTAAAGACTGTATCATTTCTTGGCTCTGTTATCAAACCATTTTCTTAAAGATATAATATGAAGAAAAAACTGAGTCCCAATATGCAATAAATGGATCTGCCGCCATAACCATATAAGCCTCACAGAATACAATCCATAGTATTAACAAAAAGTTACTAAAAGTTTCAATGGTAATGTTGTCTCCTATTATATAACTTTCAAGTTTATTGATTTATTAATTACCCAACATGAGATCTGGTAAATTGTAATATTGTACAATTATTAAGTGTAATAATCTTTAATGTCCGGCAGGAGTCGCAACTAGCAGCCATGCAACCAGTGGCAACACGAATGGTCCTGAGCCACTTTAGTTCCCCACCTTGGTACTAGTTAAATACTGAGAAATATGCTTTCCTTGACAAATTAAAAGCAATTAAATTAATTCTGTACATGGATCAAGAAGGCCAGAACTCACAGGCAAGGAACACAAACCAGAAGCTGCACAAGTCACCACGGGGCAAAGAATGCAGCAATGGGAGAGGGGATGCTCGTGAACTTGGGAAATTTCTAAGTCGCTCCACGCAGTTAGCTCCACTGTGGCAGGGATTTTACAAAAACAAAGGCAAGCCAAGGGGTAGGGTTGAGAGACTTTCTGGGCTGTTGACCAGTTAGGCCTTTAAACCAGTACACCTGGTAGGTATGGAGTCCAGATCTATGTGGGCGCCAGATGAAGAACACTAAAAAGAAATCCAACGCTAGCTCAGAATTGAGTATAATAAAGGGTTATTTATTTAGGGGTAGACCCACAGATCACAATCCTCTGCATGAATGGGGAACAGGAACCAAATCACACTGCCAGAAGAGAAGTCAGACCCACGCTTTACATCAGCATATATAGTATAAGAGGCCATGCTCAAGTGTACGGGTAACTTAAAGGCTACTGGCTATAGAAATTCCTACAGCAAAGTACTCCTCAATGGCATCCTCGTCCTGAGATTCTTTGCCATAGCCCTTAACCTCTACACAACTACAATCAATCACTTTCTGTGGCTTCCCCTCTGGACCAATTATATAAAGGCCTGGCCTTCCTATTCCTCTAGTTTCTTGTTGCCATCAACATTAATTAGGTTGATTTGGTGCTCAGCACAAAGTGTCTCCACCAACTTGACATACATAAGCTCATCACACCTGGATGCAAGCAAAGATGGGCTTGGCACTTGTCTAAGGCTTTGGCATATATGCCACATGCTAGGCCATCATGGATGAGGGCAGTCTTCAGCACCTCTTACAGAGTATTGATGTTCATGACACCTCCATACCTTCTGGTCTGTGGCTATGAATTACAGGTGTGTCGGAATCTTGAATGCACCTGAGCTTCTGCCTCCCTGTAACTCAGCTGGCTGCAGGGGAAAGGGTTCATTTGTTTTTAAATCAGGTTTTGGTTTTGGTTTTGAGTATTGTTCCTGGGGATTTTGTGTGTGGCTTTCTTATTTTATTTTTAATATTTCCAAATGATAGCTTCTTTTTTTTTATGCCCTCTAAGATTAATAGACAGAATTCAACTGACATTGACTTTTACTAAGACAAATTCTAGATTTATTGACCTGAGAAATAAATATTAATAGAGGTTAAATTGGGGTCAATTTTTACTCCAAGAGATGATAAATCTTGATATATTGCTCATGGTTGGCTGGTCAATACATTTCTCACATCCAGATATCACTGAGAACAAAATAATAGCTTCCAAGATGGACCCATTGGAACAATGTCTCCCCCATTCAGAATTCAGACTCTGCCTGGTGAGGGGCAGCCCAGGATATAAGCCTCCTTTCACCCAGATCATTGTTACAAAGTCACAGCCCAGGTCAAATCATGTCTCAGAAACATCCTCTCTCTCTCTCTCTCTCTCTTTCTCTCTCTCCACACAAACACACACACACACACACACACACACACAGAGAGAGACACACAGGCACACATATACACACGCATGCACACATACCATTCTTTTCAGATCACACACCAGAATGAAGGAAAGTTCTAGACGGTATGTATAGAACCCAAGGACTTTACCTGGGGAGTTTCAAATGCCTCGTCCGTAGCAGCTCTGACAATTTCCCCCTGTTTGTGCCTCACTGTTAAAGCAATGCTGACCAATTATTCCTTGGGCATATTTGGACTTCTAGAATTTCCTCCTTCCTCACACTTACGTAGGTACCAATTTTATAAGCTTCTTTATGCATGAACTCATTTATTACTTAAAATTACCCCGAGGTAGATATACTGTTCTACGTTATAGTCATGAGACAAGGAAACCAAGCTATAAATAAGTTAAGAAACATGTCAAAGATCACACAGCAGAGACCAGAGGCCTGAGTCAGGCTGTATGTCGACATTGTCCCCAGCCTCTTCTCATAGTCCATCACACAGGCCTGGCACTGAGGCCACCGCAGTGACTAAAGCATTTGGGGAATATGCACTTGTCCTTGCTCATATGCTTTTACACGCTCGGAGAAAAGATGAGATATGTGTGCAACACTCTTGTGCCCCTCGTGCTGGCTGATGGAGCTTTGGGCACTTACCTCGGCTTCTTGACCCCTTGAGCTTTTTCTACCCTTCCCACCAATGTGTGCATAATATCATGTGGGTTGGCCAGGGAACAGCGAATAGTCAAAAATGAGTAAGGAGATTAATGTGGTACAGTGCACTACACTTAAACCTCTGAAGATTTATTTTAATTTACATCAGTGCCCACCAAGGTTGTTTACCTGGTTAAAGTGCCTGGAACTGGGCTGACAAGCTGTTTGTGAGCCACTAGATATGGGTGCTGGGAACCAAGGTTCACTGTAAGAGCAGCAATTGTTCTCAACCACTACGCAGATGTATTTCTTTGGCTTCAACACATTGTGTGTGTATGCATGTGTGTATATGTGTGTGCATTGTGTGTGTGTGTGTGTGTGTGTGCGCACGCGTGCATGAGTATGCGTGCGTGCACTGAACCCTGGTACTCTCTGAGCCATCTCTCCAGCTCCTATACTATAATTTAAATTGCTAGTCTCAGGCTGAGTCGAAGAGGCAGAAACAAGCTGGAGATAATCAAGACACCTCAAGAAACAGTTTTCAACCAGGCAGTGGTTGCATGCACCTTAAATCTCATCACTTGAGGGGCAGAGTTGGGCAGATCTCTGAGTTCAAGGGCAGCCTGGTCTACAGAGTTCCAGGACAGCCAGGGCTACACAGAGAAACCCTGTCTCAAGAACAAACAAAGGGACTAGTTTTACATTTGGAAGGAGCTGAAAGGCCAGAGCTGGAGCTCAGGGCAGCTGGGTTGTCGATGATTGCCTCTCAGTAAGCTGGGTATATGTTCAACTGTTAGTAACAAAAAACCCAACCCAACACTACCTTAGACAGAGGCTCATTTGTTTAATTATGCATTTGAATATTTATTTGTTTGCTTTCCCATTAGCAAGATGTCATGGGGCTAGAGAGAGATGGCTCTGT
Source organism: Microtus oregoni (assembly GCF_018167655.1). Taxonomy (NCBI): domain Eukaryota; kingdom Metazoa; phylum Chordata; class Mammalia; order Rodentia; family Cricetidae; genus Microtus; species Microtus oregoni. The sequence continues at coordinate 62,135,268 of NW_024543063.1, forward strand.
GGTTAAGAGTACATACTGCTTTACAGAGGACCCGAGTTCAATTCCCAGCACCCACATCAGGCAGCTCACAACTGCCTGTAACCCCAGCTCCAGGAAATCCAATGCACTGGTCTCGATGGGTGTCTGTGCTCACGTGCACAAGCCAATCTACACACACACACACGCACACACACACACACACACACACACACACACACGCACGCACATAAAAGTCTTTTTTTTTTTTTTTTTAGAGAAAGAGGTTAGGGACAGGCAGTAGCTTAAGCTAGTTGGAAGACTTATAACAATGTCATAGGAGCCGTCAGCAAAGTCACTCAGCCAAGCACCCCCTTGACAGAGCTGTCAGACGTTGTCTGTTCCAGCTCCTCCCATTATATCCCACCCACAAAGGCAACATTTGGTATGGACAGGTTTTGTTGGGTTCTGCCATTTTGATGGACATATAGTTGCATCTCATGTGCTTTAATACATGTTTCTATAATAGATAATACAGCTATTGGTATGCTATATCCTCATTTGTTACGAGACTTGATCCATTCAAACATGCAAATGGGAGTCAGGCCTTCTACCCATTTTCTGATCTATTGGTTTAGTTTATTTCTTTCTCACATAGAGAAACTGATTATCCTAGAGAGAATTCCTCTGCTCAATAGAATTTTGTTTTGCCCATCTACACTACAAAGAGAAGGGCTATATGGAGATGTATCACATAATGTTCATACTGTGCAGTTGTACACTTGTCCAAACATATTGTATCATTTAGAATGTAGCAAACTATGTGTGTATTAAATAGCCACCTAACGCTTCAATCAGCCTAGGCAATTAAGTAATCTCAGGACTATTAATTTCATTCTCAATACGTAGATTTTGCGATCCATTTAAGAGGAATTAATCTAGCCAATGAAATTCGCTTTATTACAAATTTTCCCATGAAAAGATTGTGAAGTCTGTTCCGGCCTTGACTTCACAATAGAGGTGACAGCGTCCCAAGGCAGCTCTCTCTTGAAGAAGGGTCTGATGCTGATGCTGTACTGACCAGAGCTTCCTCTATACTAAGATGACTCTGTTCATGCAAACCACAGTGACACAAGGCAATGATTTCTTCTTCCATCTCTGAAAATCTGGAGCTCTACAGTCAAGAATAGTTAAACTCAAGATCCCGGTGTGACTGTTGCACCATATAGCTAGGCCTGGTAAATGTGAGCGGAGCCACATCCATGCCTCAGCCATCAGAGGCTTGCTGTGTGCCAAGACCATTACCTTTGAAATGACATACTGGCACCCTGCGTGTGCACTCTATGATGGGAGCTATCACTATCCTGCAGAAACTGAAGACATCCTGTGCTATAGAAGGTGATAGCAATGAAATCTTACTTCCAACAGCCGACCAGGTTGTCTAAGACATGGAAAGAATTTCAGTCTGTTCAGGGAGTTTTAGCACATATGTTCTATGAAGGTTTTAGTAAGTAATTTGTTAAAAGTGCACCTCTGGATTCTCAATTTGCCAAAATATGAAATAATACTACTTATTAGCCATCAGCCAGAGGCTTAGAATATGTTTGGGGGCTACAGGAAGATATTACCCCTAAAGGTAATAGCTCCTATATGGCTAGAACTGTTGGAGGACAACTGGGTTAACTGGGACCCAAATCCCAAGTATGGTGAGAGTCTAACACAGAAAATGTCAGTGTTGTGAAAAAACAGGGGAAGAATAAACTCAATCCGGGTCTTAAGTCTGAGAATAGGGAAGAAAGACTGGGAAACTCGACTTGAGCAAAGTCCTAAAACATGGTTGTTTATAGGAGACAAAAGTGAACTCTGTCGCAGGGTATCTTTGTTAAATTGGCCATGGCTGTACCCCTTGCCCAAGGCCACCGAGGAGCCAGTAAGTCTTCCAGTGCTGTGCCAGAACCTCTGTGTGGCAATGGAGCATACAGTTCAGAGCCAACTGCTCAGATCTACCTGTTCAGGGCACACACAGCTCAGGACACAGTACTCGGAGCCACCAGCTCAGGGCACACGGCTTTTTAAACTGGAGGGAGGAGAGAAGAAACAAAGCTTGCTTTCCTGAGGAACCTGTGATGGCACAGAAGAGAAACAACTTTGGAAATGGTCTTAAATGGTTTTCATTGCATTGACTTAGTTTGTATGGATGTGTGTGTGTGTGTGTATGTGTGTGTATGTATGTGGGTGTGTGGATATGTGTGTGGGTGTGTGGATATGTGTGTGGGTGTGTGGATATGTGTGTGGGTGTGTGGGTACTATAGCAAACCCTGGGGAGATCAAAGGACAGATTGCGGGAGTCAGCTCTCCTTCCACAGTGCGAGTTCCAAAGATGGAACTCAGGTTGTCCGTCTTGGCAGCAAGCATCTTAACCAGCTGAACCATCTCGCTGGCCCTGGAGAAAGATTTAAATTTCAGCTCTGTAAGTATACTACCCAGACAACTCTATTGATGTAATTTCTTATGGATTGTATGCCTGTGCTTCATCTCCTCTTTGACTTTTAACTTTAAGTAAAACGAAGAATGCAAAATAAAATACGTAGTAAGAGCTTAACATGGTCCACCTGAACACTCTCAACTGGCCGCTCTGCCAGTCTTACACACCTTCCCTGTAAATATTATCAGTGATATTGCAGCCCTTTATCCCTTCAATCTGCTTCTGTAAATATTATCAGTGATACTGCAACCCTCTATCCCTTCAGTCTATTTCTGGTCAGAGGGTTTTATCAGGAAAGGAAAGCTAAGATATTGGCTAAGCCTCAGCTAAGATGTCTGGGAGAGTGGGAATGATCTTCATTATTCCACGGCTTCCTTTGCATCGCCTATTTTATTTATTCATTCATATTTATTTATTTGAGAGAGTGTTTCTATGTATAGTTCTAGATGTTCTCAACTTGCTCTGTAGACCAGATTAACCTTAAACTCATAGTGATCTGTGTGCCTCTGCCTCCCAAGTGCTGAGATTTAAGGTGTATGCCACCACACACCTTAATAGTCTGTTTCAAAGGCCCACAGTGCTCATAAACGCTAAAGGTTCTAAGACTGAGCGCTGGAGTTCTGCTCCCTAACACACACGATGAAGCTACACAAAAGAATACTATCTTGCCCCAGGAGACCATCACAGATTTGTCTCTTTTACAGTTACTTATTGGGTCTCTGCCTACTACCAAATGGGCACCATTCTAGATGTGGAAGACACAACAGAAGACAGCGGACATTGTCTTTACCTTCTCAGACAGCAACAGTCCCACCAACAGAGCTGTGACACATGCCACTAAAGAAAGGCTCATGGCTCCAAGAACCTCCCCCACTCCAAAAAAGGGGGGGAGGACTATGGCTTTGCCTGACAAGCTCAAGAAGGGCTCTTGGAAGAGATGACGTCAGAACTGAAACTTCTAAAGGAAAAAATAATTCAGTGTAGCAAGGAAGGGAAGAATATTCTAAGCAGAAAGAGTAGAGTGATAGCACCTAGTTTTAAGGACCCAAACATCTGTTAAGATCTGCTAGATTTTATGCTCTTTTTGTTAAAATGTGGTTTTTTGTTTGTTTGTTTGTTTTTTGCTGGGTGGTGGTGGCGCACGCCTTTAATCCCAGTGCTTGAGAGGCAGAGACAGGTGGATTTCTGTGAGTTTGAGACCAGCTTGGTCTACAGAGCGAGTTCCATGAAAAAGATGTTTTGCTTTCTGGGAATATATGTATGCATGTGCCCTGTGCTCATGCCTGATGCCCACTAAGCATGGGCGAGGGCATCAAATTCCCTGACTGGAGTTGCAGGAGCCTGTGGGCTACCACATGGGTTTCAGGGCTAAGACTTAGGCTGCCAGGCTTGCTGATGACAAGTACTTATGCCCACTGCACCATCTTCCCATCCCAACAATCCTGGATTTTGTTTTGTTTTATTTGAGGGAAAACAATGCTCTGAACAATCTTCATAGCAATAGGGGAAGGGGTGTTATTTTGTTGTTGTTTGTTTTGTTGATTTTTGAGACATGGTCTATCTACATAGCCCTGGCTGTCCAGCAATTTACTATATAGACTAGGGTGGCCTTGAACTCACAGAAATCCCCCTATCTCTACCTCCCAAGTACTGGGATTAAGAGCATGCTACCATGCCCAGTTCAGGAGTGTTGTTTTGCACAAGGAACTGAGAAAGAGTAGATTGATGAAAAAATGGAGGATCATGTAATTTAGAGCAGGAGAAAGGGGGATACAGTGGCCTAATCACATAGGTGCTGGAGTCAAACCCAGTTCTCCTCAAGAGTAGCAAGTGCTCCTAACCACTGAACAGAATCAAATGCATGAGTTAGCATTCGCTGCTAGTGAGTTAAGGATCTCAGAGGTTTTCAATTGCAGAGACAGTCATTCATGAGGAATTGAAAATTTAGATGCCTGGAGTTTGTCCTCATAGTACACTTAGTGAAATACATCCAGGACCCTCTTTGCTTAACCATTAGTGCTACTCAGACTTTAGCTATGTTAGCATCACCATCAACTTACAGCCTTGTCCTGTTGTCCTGGAAGCTTTCTTGACTCTTTCATCTGATACTGATTGCCTCATCTCTGGGTGATGCTGACTGCTTCTGCTCTGGGTGATGCTGTCTCCACTCTGGGTGATGCTGACTGCCTCCACTCTGGGTGTTGCTGTCTCCACTCTGGGTGCTGCTGTCTCCACTCTGGGTGATGCTGACTGCTTCTACTCTGGGTGTATGTCTCAGGCATGCTGCTTTGCTTTGTTGTCAAATCCAGGGAGCCATCTAACTGCAGCCCTCAATATGTAGCATCTGTTTTAAGTACTGTTCAAACTGGCAACAACATCAGATTTCACTGTGCATTCCATGCAAAATATTTTTGAGAAATTATGGAATGCCTCTAGTGAATAAAGCATATTTAATGAATGAAGAGGTTAGTGTTTCATAAACCCAAGAAAGTGTAAACTGACTTCCACTATCAACAGTTTCAAATCAATTTGGAGGCATTTGGAAAGCATTTTAAAGAGCAACTAGACATCAATAAAATTTAATTAATTGGTTCTATGGATGCACATGTAAATTGGGTGTTAATTATGCCAGCAATGCTCTTCCATTAAAAATTAAGCTCATGATTAGTAACTGAGAAAAACAAGCCATCTTTCTATAAACAAATCTCATTCTGTTGTATCTGAAGCCAGTCTTTGGTAATTAAATCATAACTGCATTTCCTCAGATAAATCTGAGCTTTGATGGATGGATGGACCGTCATCCATGTGATCTCCACTGGGCTGTTTCATCAAAACAATTGATAACACTAGAGATGAGCTGTGTGTGCCTGAGCTGCCCTTTAATACAGAACTATTGAATCATTGGAAATTCTTTCTTATCTAATTGACACCAAATAAAAGAATGATCAACCATCGCAGGAGATGTAGTAAGAATTAGTGATCTTTTCAGAGCTGATGACATCTGAAGATGGAAGACCCTGAACAGGAGGTCACAAGCTGAGGAATCCAAGTCCTTCCTCCCCTTTCCCATGCCTCCTCCCCCTCCAAGATGAATGCCTGGGCTTGGTGATTAAAACACATTATACTCTTTCTAGATGGACAGTAGCTAAGGCTCTATTCTTTCGTGTTTCCCCCCAGCTGAAATTCCTGTGCTCCTTGGGAGCCAAAATCTAATCTGAACTCGGAGCTAAAATCAACCTAATGGGCTTCTTAACTGGCGGGGTTACGCTGGCCTTCAGAACTGGAAATAGAATAAACGCTTGCAGCACTTTACCAGAGCTGCGGCTTTTCCTTTTCCCAGTAGACTTCTCCAAGGGAAATTGAGTCCATATGCTTCTGATCCATCCTCTCAAAACCCATCAAGCCTATGTTTTACTAGAGCGTCTTGATGGAGCATTTTATCTATTTCAATGAACCCTTTGATGTCTCTTTTCTTATTCATAGAAAACTGAATTTTCAAAAAAGACAAAGATAAACTCTCTCACCCTCCTCACATCCAAAGAGAGAGAGAAGGAAGGAAGGAGCTTCCATGAGCAGAAAAGTCTAGAAAATTGCTCAGGGTTTTCCTGACTAAATGAAAACATCTTGGTAAGAAAAGGAACTATCCAAAGAGCATTTGAAGAAGCTCTGTTTTAGAATTTGCATGTTTGTTTGTTTGCTTCGAGGCAAGTTTCACTGTGTCACTCTGGCTGGCCTGGAGCTCACAAAGATCCGCCTGCCTCTATCTCCCAAGCGCTGTATCAAAAGCACATCCACTCTACCTGACCTTCTGATCATCCTTTAAACAGATACACTCACCTTCATTTGAGGCTGGTTATTCCCTTTCTCCTTTCCAAAATGTCGTGTGATGGGGAGTTCAGTGAGAGGAGGGAAATTCATACACACAGCGAAATGCTTAAGAAAGGAAGGATTAAACCAGTGGCGGTGGTGGCACACGCCTTTAATCCCAGCACTCAGGAGACAGAGGCAGGCGGATCTCTATGAGTTCGAGACCAGCCTGGTCTACAGAGCTAGTTCCAGGACAGGCTCCAAAGCTACAGAGAAACCCTGTCTAGAAAAAAAAAGAAAGAAAGAAAGAAAGAAAAGAAAAGAAAAGAAAAGAAGAAAGGAAGGGAGGGAGGGAGAGAGGAAGGAAGAACTTAGAAAATTTAATTTTGAACTGTTTATGTTTTCTTTCTCTACATCGACTTTTTATGCTATTTATATCTTATCATACTCTTTATGGTTCTGTTTTCCTTTAATGAGATTCTAGTAAAATTCTGGATTTTGATCCAGGCAGAGCTAACATATTTGAATTAAAATCTTGGCCATCAAGATTGTATAAGACGTAAAAGATTGCACATACTTCTCTATAAAAACAAACCAATGTGTACGCAACATGCAGCTCCCGTGTATGCTTTCTCATCAGGGTCTACATCGCATCTGAAGAATAAAATGTAAGATAGGATTGCCACCGGTGGGCTGCCCAGCCCATCGCTTGTCCCAAATTGTTCTTCAAGTGCCATTGACTGACATCTGTAGACAGCTGAAATGGGAACTAGGGATAAAGGACGATATAACTCTTTGGGGATTAGGAACATATTAACTAATTATCACCTCCTGCTTTTAGGTCAATTCCACTGGTGACTGCATTTTAGGAGGCAGCTTTGTCCCAATGTCTAGGTGTTAATGAATGAGAAGACTGTTTGCATCTTCCTGTGCAAGAGGGAAGGAGAAAGCAAAATGAGCAACAAAGCCCATGCCAGTCATTAGGTCAGCTGGGAATGCTTGTCTCGACGAAATTATGGACATGTACACCAACCCAGACTGAAGAGATGGCCTCGCCAGGGAAGCGTTTGCCATGCAAGTGTGATGACCTGAGTCAGATCCCCAGCCCCCATTCTCCAAGGAAAAAAATGCAAATGAGGCAGTGTGTATGTGTAATCTCAGGTCTGGGGAAACAGAGCTAGGACACTTGCTGTCCAACCAGCCTAGCCAATCAGTGAGCTCCAGGTTGTGTTTGAGACCCTGCCTCAAAAAATCAGATGGGAAACATTGGAGGAAGACACTTGACACATTGACGTCTAACCTCTATATTCATGCACACACACATGAACACATAAGTACATAAGCACAAAAATATTGAGAATTCTTTAAATGTATGCTATCAAAAGTTTAAGAGATTACAGTCACCCAGTGAGCAAAACCTACTGAAGTGCCTGAGGTGCTTAGAACACTGGATTTAAGGCAGAACCGACTCCCAGGCATTGAATTGCAGGCCTTTCGTGTGAAATACCTTCTTAAATGTTATACCCTAGGTGTCTGTGGTAGTTTGACTGTAATTGGCCCCCATAAGCTCATAGGGAGTGACACTATTAGGAGGTGTATCTTTTTGGAGTAAATATGGCCTTGCTGAAGGAAGTGTGCCACTGTAGGGGTGGGCTTTGCAGTCTCAAAAATGCTCAAGCCACACCCAATGTTCAGTTCACTTCCTGTTGCCTTTGGATCGAGATGTAGAATTCTCCAGTACCATGTGTGCCTGCACACCACCATAATCCCAGCTGTCGTACTCCCTGTCATGATGATAATGGACTAAACCTCTAAAACTAAAAGCCACCTCAATTAAATGTTTCCCTTTATAAGAGCTGCCATGGTCATGGTGTATCTTCACAGCAATAGAAACCCTTAGACAGTGTCTAACCTTTTTCCTTTAAGATCTACCCATGTAACCTATCCTCTGACTCTTCCCCATTCAAATCGAATCTTGACCTTGCCCCCACTGGAAAAACACAACTTTTATGTGTGGCAGATACTGGTTAGTAACTCACCAAGCTGTTTCTTGGCCCTGGACACTCTTGGGTGGATCCTTGACCTCTTTTGTGACATAGTGAAACATAGACAGATGAAAGTGACCTAAGTCACTTCAACTTCATGAAGTGCATGGGACATAGCCCTGCCCTAGCCACCCTGCCTCTATGCCACAGTGACAATAACAAGACATGCACTGATGTTTTAAGCCATGCCTTTTGGCAGGTAGAGTGGTATGTGTAATTTGTTAGTCTTTCCTGACTACCGCTATATTTGATAATTCTCCAAAAAACAATCTATTCTTAAAGCAAAAAATTCAGACCTTAAAGCCAATGTCACCAGTATAGATATTTGCTGTATAATCATATTCTAAAGGTCCCTAACATCTTTTTAACTTAAGTGCCGAATCCACTAAGACCCCATATTTGAGTGTCGCTTTTGAGTAAGGAACCTTAAAGCACCTCAAAGACTGATGGAGGAAGGTCATTGGTTAAATAATAAAGAAACTGCTTGGGCTCATAGGTTAAAACATAGGTGGGAGGAGTAAGCAGAACAGAATGCTGGGAGGAAGAGGAAGTGAGCTCAGACTCGACAGCTCTGCTCTCTGGAGCAAAGACGCCATGCTCCTAGCTCCCGGGCAGACATGATTCAGCTCCGACCCAGGATGGACGTAGGCTAGAATCTTCCCGGTAAGGGCACCTTGGAGTGCTACACACATGATTGGAAATGGGCTAGTCCAGGTCCGAGAGACAGCCGAGAAAAGGCTAGATATAATGGGCCAAGCAGTGTTTAAATGAATACAGTTTGTGTGTTGTTATTTCGGGCATAAGCTAGCAGGCGGCCAGGGTGCTGGGGAGGCAGCCCTGCAGCTCCCTATTACAACAAAAGACCAATATGCTAATGACTTGGTTCCACACCTTGCTCTTAGGGCTTTATGGGACAGTTACATTTCGTAATTTGCGGGCAATACTTTACACCCCATGAGGTGTATATGGGGAGGGGAACTGCTATCAACCCTTTGATCTAAATGAATATATCATTTTCGTTTCTGGGAAGGAGAGGTGTGCTTGGAGATTTAGGGCTGCTAAGGGAACCAGGAGAGCCCATTAGCAGGACAAGAGGAGCTGAAAGCATTTGCTGCAAATGAGACCCTTCAAATCACACCTCAATGAAACCTCACTCATTGTTAACTGCTTTTATAGCTGAAGAAGTTGAAGTTATAGGGTGGAAGGGGGCTCACCACACATCTCAATAAATTCCTTCCTGATTTTTAACTTGGTGCCTACCAGCTCTAGAGCCTGCCTCTTTGTTACCATGAGAGCAATGTCTGCTACTTAGGAATGGGGACAGGACCTAGAGATGGAATATGGGAGGAAGAGTGGCGATCTGAATGAGAACAGCCCCTGTAGGCTCACACAGCCAAATGCTTAGTCACCAGGGAGTGCCACTATTTGAAAGGATTGAAAGGATTAGGAGGTGTGGGCATATTTGGTGAGGGAGAATTGTCTGTATTCTGTCAATCATGTTATAAATAAACACTGATTAGCCAGGTAGAAAATATAGGCGGGAAAACCAGACAGGAAGTAGAAATGATGTAATGAGAACAGGAGAATTCTGGGAAGAAGGGAGTTGATTACTCTCTCTCCTGCCCAGATCACCGAAGCAGCAGGATGTGATCCGCCCTAATGAAAAAAGGTAATGAGCCACATGGCTAACATAGATCAGAAAAATGGGTTAATCAAGATGTGAAAGTTAGCCAGTGAGAGGCTAGAGCTAATGGGCTAATCAGCTTATAATTTATGGAGACCTATGTGTGATTTTCTTTGGGGCTAAACGGTTGTGGGGTACCAGACAGAAAAACCCCAACAACAAACAGGACCCTTCATGTTACACATATTGGAGGAGGAAGTGTGTCACTGACCATGGCCTTGGAGCTCACACCAGGCCCAGTATCATTTGCTCTTCCTGTTGCCTATAGATTTGGATGTAGATGTCGCCTGCCACCATGCTGATAATGGGCTAAACCCTTGGAAACGATAAACATGTCTCAATCAAATCTTTTCTTCTCCAAGAGCTGCTCTAGTCTTCAGAGCAATGGAGCACAACAGCTGTTTTGGACCAGAAGCATTTCTTCCTTCCTCGTGATGACTGTCCATCCCTATACAATGGTGTGTCTTCCTTTCACCTGTTGGAGGAAACCAGAAATTCCTTTTGTTGCTCAGTGTGTCGGACCACCTGCTCCTCGTGGCCCTGCCTTCCCCTGTGACTCCCAGCTCACTCAGGGCAGAGTTATGGCACACGGATGTCAATTTGGCTTGAATTGCTCAATCGTTGCTGACATTTCGTTAACCACCCTGTGAACTTCTCCAGCCCAAAGTCGCAGCAACTTGTGCCCTTGAACACCGAACAGAGAACAACCATATTGATTTTCTACTATCAACAAGGAAGACAATCTGTCTGTGCTGAGACTGTTCATAATGCATGTCAGCCGGCTCCTTCTTTCTCAGCAGCTGGCCTCCTCCCGACACAGGCCTGGGCTGCTTTCACCTCCTACTGCTTAGGTCTCTGCCAGAATTAACTCTGAAGTGGAGCGCCTTCCCAAGGTTTCCCCATTCCTGGATGTTCTGGAATCAGCATAAATGGTGTTTTGCCAACAACCCGATGAGATGAAGGAGTTAAGACCACTTAGAGGTCACACCTGACCCCAGGAAAGCATGTCTGCAAGAATCTCTTTTAGCAAAATTCCTGTTTCAAAGATTGTGCCATTTGGCTATATTAAAAGCATTATTTGTGTGCATATGGGTTGTTGCCTATACAAATTGAAGCGTCAGACCATCAGACAGTATATTGTATCCATTGTATCACCAAGTTCTGATGTATGAGTTATTATTCTGACTTACTAGAAATGATGCTTCTTTCAACCTACCTTACATCTCAGACATTTCCTGATAACTTTGTTTTTGACTTGTCCCATGTACCGAAAAGGAGGTGCGAGGAACTGAAAGAGATGCAGGAACCTTGAAATAGCAAGCCTGGGCCTCTGGGAAAACTGTGGTGTCAAAATCAGTCAATATTTATGCCTAGCAACCTTGACAATATCCTTTTAATTAAAATCAATGGAGAAATAAAACATGCATTAGAATGCACTGGGGACCACTCACCTTGGGAGGGGGGGAGACCAATATGTGAGGTATAATCTTAAGAAGAGCCTCTCCACTGACACAGACAATTCCAGTTATACGCATGGTATGCCTACAAGACACGTTAAATGACATATTCTGTAGTCTTTGGATTCAGAATTCACATTAATGACATATTTAATATGAATTATTTAATATGAATTATTTAATATGAATATGTCATATTAAATGACATATTCTGTAGTCTTTGGATTTAGAATTCACATCCTTGTTGGGATGTGAATTCGATGGCTGTGAATCTCTTCTTGCAGTGATCTCTTTCTTTCAATTCTTAGAAGCATGTTTCACTTTATTTATTTATTTGTTTTTGTCTTTTTTTGTTTCTCTATGAGTTTGTTTTCCCCTTGGTACAATTCTCCTGAGATGAGTATTTAAAGAAAATCTTAAAAACTCAAATCATACGTTCCTTGGATGCATATGACAAACTGGATTTTATATAGAAATTGAAAGCTTCCAGTTTAGAGACTAGCATTGTTTGTAGAGATCTTTCTTTAGGTATCTAATGACTTTGGGTGGAGATGGGGGCAGTTAGGAGCATCGTCTTTACTAAGTCTCAGTCATATTTTCTATGACATGGGATAAACGGTCTTAACTCAGGAAGACCTCTCCCTGGTCTCCAGGAACACTCTTAACCAAGTAGTGATAAAAATTAGTAGCCCCCTCAGGTCATAGAACATGCCTTTTTTAGAAAGTGCCCCTCTCCCATTTAATCCTGCCAGAAATCCATGAGCTATGATCCATTATTAATGCCATTTAACTCCAACTGAAGCTGGAGAGATGGAACTTCCCTCAAATGCCATCTAGCTGGTAAGTGGCCAAGGTCTGAACACATTATCACAACCCAACCCACACCTCCTTTGTGTCTGTAGAAAGTAGACAGGTCTCAGGCTTAGAATGTGTCACCTTCTTCACCCCACAGATGTTGAAGGGAGTTCTGTTATTATATCCAACTCCCCAAACTCTACAGCTCAGTAGTTTGGGGGGTGTCACTTCACCACCTCAGGCCGTGCCCAATAGCTCAGACTACCCCAGATTTACACCAAGACAACTCTGAGCTACATCCTGCTACGATTCCAAAGGCTTTGATGCAGGCAGGCTTTACAGCGACCGGGTGAGTTGTCCAAGAATAGAAGGCAATTTAACACTGCCCTCTTTGGCCTGGCTGTGTAGATTGAGCATCAGATATACACACTTTATTTAAACCTGAATCCTAGGGGGACAGGGGGGTCTTAATGTTTGTTTTTCTCCTGCATCTGGAGTCCTCTCAGATTACAGAAAGCTGCCTCTCCGGTGTTTGCAAGATGGCTGTCACGCTTTGTTAAAAGCTTCCCGCCCTTGTCTCATTTCCTAATCACGGAAGACTGACTTGAGAGGCTTCATCACTGCTGTTTCCTCCTCAGAGTCTGAGAGGCTTCAGAGATCCGCGAGTGTTGGGCTAATTAGTGAAAAGGCTTGCGGATGTGTTCCTCCCAAATTACAGACTGTTCTGATTGGATGGGTAAGCAAAAGGGACGTCTGAGTCAGGGAGTCCCATCCAAATCAGTCCAGGGATTCACCAGTTACTGTCAATAGAGAAGAGGGAGGCCGAAGCAGTCCTAAGAAGGAAAGCGACAGTGAGTAGCTGCTAAGGCAGTGGTGCTCAACATGTGGGCCACGTGGATTGCATATCAGATATCCTGCATATCCGATACTTACATTACAATTCATAACACTAGCAAAACGACAGTTAGAAGTAGCAACAAAAATAATTTTATGGCTGGGGGGGGGGGGGTCACCATAACATGAGGAACTGTATTAAAGGGTTGCAGCATTAGGAAAGGTGAGGACCACTGTGCTACGGTCTGGTCAGCTAAGGACCATTCCTCCCGTATCCCCAAAGGCTTTGAAAGCCAGGCCCAGTTCATAAGTTCTTACCTTGTCAATTTCTATCACTTGGAAGCATCCACCAGCTCCCTCTTGCCTGTACGTCCCTGTCCCTCACTGTGTAACTGCCTTCTCCCAATCCCTACACAACTCACTGCTGTCCCCAACTAGCCTCGGGCATTCTAAAATTTATGCTCATTTTTAAAAACCTGTTTTGATGATAAAATGCAATTTTTGTAAACTTTGGTAGATTTTCCCCATAAAGATAAGAGGAGCATAAAATTTCTCTATTCTCTTATGTAGTACTAGGATCCCCAGGTATTGTCCCCAAAATAATGTTAGGATGGTAGTGAAATTGAAAAAAGGGAAATAAAGCTGCTAGCAACTTTAGGATCTCAGAATAGCATGACAGAAAGTTCCCTGCTTTCTCTGCTCCAAACTCAAGAGGCTAGCACACCAGAATGGCCAATCAACCGGGGGAACACAACACAAATTGGTTTCACCAGGATGGGCCAACTAACAGAGGAAATAACGTAAACTGTTTTCTAGCCATAGGTAGGGTTAAGGGAGGGGGAAACTTATAAAACAAAACAAAAAAAACCACACTCACACAAACATACACACACACACACACACACACACACACACATGCTTTTAAACAACAGTAGCACTATAGAGAAAAATCAATGACCCTGTGTCCCATGGAGAAAACAAGATGTCTATAATAAGAATCCAGATTTTCTCATGGAACTGGTATTAGAAAAATCAAGTGGAACCGGATGGTGGTGGCGCACGCCTTTAATCCCAGCCCTCGGGAGGCAGAGGCACTGGATCTCTGAGTTCAAAACTAGTCTTGTCTACAGAACAAGTCCTAGGACAGGCAGGGCTACACAGAGAAACTCTGTCTTGGAAGAAGAAAGAAGAAGGAGGAGAAGGAGGAAAGAAAAAAATGAAAGAGAAGATAAAATACCAAGGAGAAACTTAAGCTTTTATCCCTGTCAAGAACCCTTCTCCCTACTCCTGCAATGCCAGGAAAGGCTACACAAAGATCTTGGACTTGAACCTCTAACCAGCAGAAGAAGAGCCCCTGACTGTTCCCTTCTTGTGTGGTGCTGAAAGAGGGTTTGCGAAGAGTCAAGACAGTCAGAACTATACAGCAGAAACAGGCCAGCCTGATCCTGTATGAAACCAGGTGTGACCTTGTGGGAAGCAGCACAGATTCCCAGTGACGGGCTCCTGGGAGCCCTTTGACTCTCTCTCAGAACAGTGAGGACCCCACCCCACCCAAAGGTGAAGTAGACCAGAAAGGATCCTGTACTCTGGTTATAACCAGACAATTGCAGGAGAAGACAATCTTCGTCTCCTGCCAAAACGACATTGGAGAAAACCAGCTAGAACAGAAGGTTGCAATGAGATCACGAGCTTTGGAGGGGGGTGTCTTAGTTTGTCACAGAATATTTGTTCACATTGTGTGAAGATTTGTCACTGTAATTCATTTAGTAGAGAGCTGAATGGCCAAGAGTTAGGAAGGAGAGAATAGGCAAGATTTCCAGGGAGAAAGAAAACTCTGAGAAGAAGAGAGGCTGGGATTTCTCAAGCAGACTTAGAGAACATAGGATGTGCCATACTGAGGAAAGGCAGAACATAGATTAATAAACTAATAATTTGAGTTTTAAGAGCTAGTTGGGAACAAGCCTAAACTAAAGGCCAAGCTTTCATAATTAATAAGAAGTCCCTGTGTTGTTATTTGGGGCCTGGCAACCCAAAGATAGTCCAACAAGAAAGCTTGCCACATTTTTTTTTTTTTCTGTAAAGAGGCACCATGACCGTGACAACTCTACTAAAGGAAAACATTTAATTGGGATGACTCCCTTCCAGTCCATTATCATCATGGTAAGACGTGGCATATGCCAGCAAACATGGTGCTGAAACTGCTACATGTCAGCATGCAGGCAACAGGAAGTAGACTGCCTCACTGGTCACAGCTTGAGCATATATGAGACCTCAGAGCTTGTCTCCGAAGTGGCACACTTCCTCCAACAAAACCACACTTACTTCAACAAGGCCACACTTCCCATTAATGTCATTCCCTTTGGGGGCAGCTCTTTTCAAACCACTAAAGGGGTTTTTAAGACAGGGTTTTTCTTTGTAGCCCTGACTGTCCTGGAACTCTATCTATAAACCAAGCTGGCCTTGAACCCAGAGACATACCTGCCTCTGCCTCCCCAGTCCTGGGATCTAAGGCATACACCACCAAGCTTGGGTATAAATATTCTTTTTAAAAATTTAAAAATAAATTAGAAACAAACCAAAAAAAAAAAAAAACCCTTGGAGAGAAGAAAAGAAGAAATGTAAAGAATGAATATATGCATGTTTTGGAATTTAAAAATATGATAAATAAAAGGCTAAATATACCAAATGGCTTTTTCAGGTCAGTGGAGGGATCAGGGGAGAGAACGAGCAAGTCTGAGGATGCCACCAAGGGCTGATTTACATGCACTGAAAAGAGATGAAAGTACAAAGAAACATTCCAGGAAGCAGTGAGGCTGTGACAAACACCTGGCGTGTCTTCACTAAGTTCTTGAAGAAGCAGAAAAGCAAAACTGAAAGGGTACTCTAGGAAATGACAGCTTTAAAACTTCCCAACTTGGAATAATACCTAAACTACAGATGCAAGCTAAATTCAAAGAAATTGGTGCAAAACCATCATGTGCAAACTTCTAAAAGTAAAAGACCCCTGCAAAAACTTTGAAAGCAGATTAACAAAAAAAAAAAAAAAGAAAAGAAAGAAAAGAAATTTATTTCTCATTAGAGACCAGGGAGAAAAATAAACAAAACAAAACAACAACTAAAACATTTACACAGCTCAAGGGAAAGAATTGGCATTTTGGTACTTTATATCTAAAGAATGAAGAGTGCCATGTCTGTCATTCCCACACTTGAGAGGAGGAGGCAGAATCCAGAGCTCAGGTCAGCCTCAACTGACCTGAACTAAAAACAAACGAAAATTAACAAAACCAAAAAAGCATAAAGAGAAAAATCAAGGTGTTCAGCAAAACTAAGAGAATTCGTCACTGGCAGACAAACCTTAGAAACTAGATAAGGTCCTCAGATGCAAAATTTATGTAAGTACCTAGAAGAGATAGAATGCAAAGTGAAGTTTTTATACTTTCACCCTTCAAACTGGTAAGATGGCAACATCATGGATGGTACAATGTATCTATGAAATACAAGTCTTATGTAAGCTACCATATCATCAGCAAAAAGTAGAGTTTGACTTCAGTTCTACCAGGGAACTCATGTAACTGATAAACACCTTCAGTAATGTAGCATGATACAAGATTAACACAAAAATAATGGGTAGCCCTCTGCTATACAGATGATAAATGGGCTGAGAAAGAAATCAGAGCATTATCACCCTTCACAATAGCCACAAATAACACAAAATATCTTGGAGTAACTCTACCCAAACAAGTGGAAGACCTGTATGACAAGAACTTTAAATCTTTGAAGAAAGAAATTGAAGAAGACAAGAGAAAATGGAAAGACTCCCATGCTCTTGAGTGGGTAGAATTAACATAGTAAAAATGGCAATCTTACCAAAAGCAATCTACTGATTCAATACAATGTCCATCAAAATCCCAGCAAAATTCTTCACAGACCTAGAACAAACAATACTCAACTTCATAAGGAAGAGCAAAAAAACCCAGGATAGCAAAACAATCCTGTACAATAAAAGAACTTCTAGAGGCATCACAATCCCCAACTTCAAACTCTACTACAGAGCTACAGTGCTGAAAACGGCCTAGTATTGCTATAAAAACAGACAGGAGAGCCAATGGAATCAAATCAACGACCCAGATATCAATTCACATATCTACAAACATCTAATTTTTTGTCAAATAAACAAAAAATATAAAATGTAACAAAAAAGCATTTTCAACAAACGGTACTGGCATAACTGGATATATATAGAAGAATGAAAATAGATAACTGGATATATATAGAAGAATGAACATAGATCCATATCTATCACCATGTACAAAATTCAAGTCCAAATGGATCAAAGACATCAACATAAAACCAACCAAACTGAACCTCACAGAAGAGAAATTGGGAAGTACACTTGAACACAGAAGACCACATCCTAAATATAACCCCAGTAGTGCAAACACTGAGAAAAACAATTAATAAATTGGACCTCACAAAACTGAAAAGCTTCTGTAAAGCAAAGGACACCATCAACAAGACAAAATGACAGCCTACAGAATGGGGTAAGATCTTCACCAACCCCACATCAGACAGAGGGCTGATCTCCAAAATATATAAAGAACTCAAGAAAGTTATCATCAAAAGAACAAATAATCCAATAAGAAATGGGGTGCAGACCTAAACATAGAACTCTCAACAGAGGAATTTAAAATGGCTGAAAAACACTTAAGAAAATGCTCAACATCCTCAGCCATCAGAGAAATGCAAATCAAAATGTCTCTGAGATTTCATCTTACACCAGTCAAAATGGCCAAAATCAAAAATACTGGTGACACCATATGCTGGAAAGATTGTGGGGTAAAGGGAACACTTTTGCATTGCTGGTGGGAGTGTAAGCTGATACAACTGCTTTGGAAATCAGTATGAGAATTTCTCAGAAAGTTAGAAAACAACCTACCTCAAGACCCAGCAAATCCACTTTGGGGTATATACTCAAAAGATGCTCAATCATACCACAAAAACATATACTCAACTATGTTCATAACAGCATTGTTTGTAATAGCCAGAACCTGAAAATAACCTAAATGCCTCTTGACTAAAGAATCATTAAAAATTGTGGTACTTTTACACAATTGAGTACTACACAGCAGGAACAAATAATGGTGTCTTGAAATTTGCAGGCAAATAGATGAATCTAGAAAACATTATATTGAGTGAGATAACCCAGATCCAGAAAGACAAACAAATATAATATGTACTCACTCATAAGTGGCTTGTAGACATAAAGCAAAAAAAAAAAAAAAAAAAGAAAGTCTACAATTTACAACCATAGAAAACCTAGACAACAAAGAGGAGGCTAAGAGACACATACATGGATCTAGTCTGCATGGGAAGTAGAAAAAGACAAAATCTCCTGAGTATATTGGGAGTGTGGGGATCATGGGAGAGGGCAGAAGGGAATGTGGGAGGGAGGAAGGGGAGCGGGGGAAAATATAGCTCAATAAAAACAATAAAAAAGAAATATAAGTCTTAAAGAAAACACTAAGAAATATTATAGATAAAAATAAACTCAAAACATAATAGAATAAGTTAAACCAGAATTAAAAAAAAAAGTTAAAAATAAGCCACAGGAGGCCAGAAAAGTAAAGCAGAGGAACAAAATCAGAGAATAAATCATGAACACAGAACAAAGTGTCAGACTTTACTATTTTAAATATCATACTCATATTAATAATTGTACTATCTGTAAATACCTAGAATTTTTCAATAAAAAAAAAACAGAAATTGGCAGGGTGGATAACCCCTGGTTGCAGTCTATGCTGTCTATATGAAATCCCAGTTATACTCATATTCTAAACATGTTTAAAGTAGAATAGAAATGTATTATGAAAATATTAAAACAGAAAATACCCACGTCAAAAGAAATTAGACTTTAAAGAATTATCAGAAACTGAAAAGCACACTCTATAATGATAAATGGGTCAATTTACCAAAAAGATTCAATAAGACTATATGTGTCACCTATCAAGAGATCAAATAATTCTGTTCCAAGTGACCTTTCCCCAGGGCAATACCATTCCAGCTTGTCCTAAGCCCCATTGTTGGGCCTAGCTCCCAACCCCAGCAGACTTTTGCCACTGAGAACCAGATGCCACCTGTCAGAATGGGTGAGTGACCTTCCTGACAGCAGAACTGCACACCACACCCCCCTGGACTCTGTCCCTCTGAACACTTCCTGAAGCCTATACCACTCAACTAGTCCCTGGCCCCTCTGCTGGGCCCCCCCACCAACCCCAGAAAAATTCAGTCCAGCAGACCCAGAATACACCAGCCAGAACCAGTGAATGACCTGTCTACCAGCAGAACTGCACCCCTCCTTAGATTCTGTTACCACAACTGGCGAGTGACTCCTCTGCCCTGTGGTCAGCCTCCTTTCATCTAAACACCAGCACCATTGTTGTGTCCTGTTGTAGGTGGCTGCTTATTTGTTCCTGGCTGCCCAGAACCCAAATAATCACACAAAAACTATATTATTTAAATTACTGCTTGGCCAATCACTTAAGCATATTGCTAGTTAGCTCGTATATATTTGGTTAACCCATTTCTATTATTTTATATTTTACCATGAGGCTCAGGGTTTACCAGCAAGGTTCCAGTGCATCTATCCCTGGCCATAGCTACATGGCATCTCTTTGACTCCACGTTCTTTCTCCTACCATTCAGTTTTCCCTACCTAGCTCTGTTCTACACTGCTATAGGCCCAAAGAAGTTTCTTTATTAACCAATGGTAATCACAACATACAGAGGAGAATCCCATATCACCTCTGCGTTTCTGTCTAAATAAAAAGAAAGGTTTTAATTTTAACATAGTAAAATTACATATAACAAAACAGGTATCAAGCAAGAATTAGAGTTACAATATTTATATTTACTTTATTATATATCATAACTAAGGAAAACTATAACTATTTCTATTCTTCAATTCCATCAAAGACATAATAAAAAGATATAGTATTACTTAAGATATAATATTACTTAAGTAAACAAGAAGTACATTTTAAGCAACTTCCAAAACTCTAGAATTGACAGAGAAATCTTGCTGCCTGAACGGTCATCAAAAGTTCTCCTGTGTCTTTGGGGCATCTAATTTTCAGACTACAGGCCCATAGTATCCAGGAGGCTTTTCCATGAAGCAGGAAATTTGAAGATCTGTTCTGCCTTGTAATGGCAAAGTCCATCAGTTACTTTCTTCTGTGTCATGCAGAATGTCTGACAGGCTCTTTCAAGAAGCAAGTACCCCAAAATACTGTCTCAGCTAGCTCAGTCAGTGGGGCACGGGATTCTTAATCTCAGAGTTATGGGTTCGAGCCCCATGTTGGGCGCCAACTTTTTGGCAGAGGCTGCTTGTTTGTTCCCAGCTGCCCGAACTTGAAATAACCACACAGAAACTATATTATTTAAATGACTGCTTGGCCAGTCACTTAAGAATATTGCTAGCTAGCTCCTATCTCTTTAGTTAACCATTTCCATTCATCTGTGTATTGTCACATAGCTGTGGCTTACCACGTAAAGTTCCATCTGGCATCCAAGTTCCATCCAGCATCTCCAGCAGGGCTACATGGCTTCTCTGTGACTCTGCCTACTCTCTCTCTCTCTCTCTCTCTCTCTCTCTCTATATATATATATATATATATATATATATATATACATACATATATATTTCAGCCTGGCTATCTTCTGTTAAGCCATTGATCAAAAGCAGCTTCTTTATTCATTAACCAATAAAAGCAACACATATACAGAAGGACTTTCTACACCAGTGCCCAGTCTCTAATTCTGAAGGAATCCTACTGCTCTGATGTAGCCCTCACCAGTCAACAAACGGGTGAGTGACCCCTCTGTCATCTGAACTGCTTTCACTCCCTGAGTTCTGTTCCCCCAAGACCCACACTGCTGCCCAATCCTTCCCACCTCATTATACTTCCCATGGTCAACCCTTTCTCAGAACTCTGGCAGACTCTATAGCCTCAGATACAGTCCAGACCAGTTGGAAGAACAGCCATAGCAGCTCTACTGGAGACCAGGCTGGTCCCAGTTACCCCAGAAGAAGACATAGGCTTTACTGGGGACCAGGCCATATCTAGAGACCCAAGAAGACTTTGGTTTTACCAGATACCAGACCCAATCAAAGGCCCCAAAATTCCTAGCAGAGACACCCTATTGGAACTGAAGACTCACCGATCACCAGAACCCTTGACCACTTAGGCCAGAAGATGAGAGAAAACAGAAATCAAGGAACAAAACACCCATCTAACAAAGACAAACACAGGAATCAATACCTAGACCTATAATCATTTCAGAACAAAATCAATAACAGAAAAGGCAATATGCCACCACCAGAACCCTGCTACCCTATCACAAGAAGACCTGAATATTCCAATACAGCTAAAACATAAAAATAACCATTAAAATAACTTTATGAAGATTATAGAGGTTCTTAAAAAGGAAATAGAAAAGAATTTATCTAAAGAAACTGAGAAAAAGACAAGCCAAAAATGGGAAGAAATTAATAAATCTCTTAAAGAATGTCAAAAAAGTCAGGGTGAGGGGGACAAATAAACAGTTGACAGAAACAAATAAAACTGTCCAAGAGCTGAAAATGAAAATAGAACAATAAAGAAAACAAAAACTGAAATGGAAAGTCTGGGTAAGCAAACAGAACTACAGATGCAGGCATCACCAACAGAATAGAATACAAGAAATAGAAGAAAGAATCTCAGGTGTTGAAGATATGACAGAGGAAATAGTTTCGTCACTCAAAGAAAATGTTAAATCAAAAAAATTTCTAACAAAACATTCAGAAAATCTGGAAAATTATGAAAAGACCAAACCTAAAAATAATAGAAATAGAAGAATCTCCGCTCAAAGGCCCAGAAAATATAGTCAATAAAATG
Organism: Microtus oregoni; assembly: GCF_018167655.1. NCBI lineage: Eukaryota > Metazoa > Chordata > Mammalia > Rodentia > Cricetidae > Microtus > Microtus oregoni. The sequence goes on from NW_024543063.1 coordinate 62,157,263, forward strand.
ATAGAAGAAAAATGTCTCAACCTAAAGAAGGACATGCATATAAAGGTACACAAAGCCAGGAATCTTACAGGACACTAAATAGAACAAAAAAATACTCTCACCACATAATAATCAAAATACTAAACATACAGAATAAAAAAAGAATATTAAGAGTTGCAAAGGAAAACGGCCAAATAACAAAGGTAAGCTTATCAGAATTAGATCCAACTTCTCAGTGGAGACACTGAAAGCTAGAAGCGCCTGGAGAGACCTCTTACAGGCTCTCAAGGACCATGGATGCCAGCCAAGAGAATTAGACTCAGGAAACCTTTGATGACCATAGATGGAGTAAACAAAATGACAAAGTCAAATTTAATTAACATCTATGCACAAAACCAGGCCTACAGAAAGTATTAGAAGGAAAATTTCAATTCAAGAAAGTTAGCTACACCCATGAAAATATAGGAAATAGATAAGCCCACACCAGCAAAACCCGAAGAAGAGAAACACACACATATGCACAAACACCACCATCACCAACAAAGCAGCAACAACAATAAACAAAATAATAGAATTTAACAATCACTGGTCATTAGTATTTCTCAATATTAATGGACTCAATTTTCCAATAAAAAGATATAAACTAACAGAATGGATACCAAACAGGATTCATCCTTCTGTTGCATACAAGAAACACACCTCAACATCAAAGACAAACATTACCTCAGAATAAAGGGTTGGAAAAATACTTTCCAATCAAATGGACCTAAGAAGCAAATAGGTGTAGCTCTCCTAATATCTGAAAAAATAGACTTCACACTAAAATTAATTAAAAGAAGTAGAGAAGGACATTTCATATTCATCAAAGGACAAAGCCACCAAGGTGATGTCTCAATTTTGAACATCTACGCCCCAAATACAAGGCTATCCACATTTGTAAAAGAAACATTTAAAATGCTTCATCAAACATCTGATCCCACACATTAACAGAGAGAGATTTCAACACCCCATTCTCACCAAGGGACAGGTCATTCAGACAGAAACTAAACAGAGAAATTATAGAATTAACAGATGTTATAACTCAAATGGACCTAACAAATATCTATAGAAAATTTCACCCCAACACCAAAGAATATACTGTCTTTTCAACATTGCATAGAACCTTCTCCAAAACTGACCACTTACTTGATCACAAAGCAAGTCTTAACACATACAAAAATGCTGGAATCTTATCAGATCACCTGTATCTTATCAGATCACCATGGGTTAAAGTTGGATTTCAACAACAACACAAATTTCAAGAAGCCTACAAATTCAAGGAAACAGAGCAACTCTCAAATGAATTACTACTGGGTCAAAGAAGAAATAAAGAAAGAAATCAAAGGCTTCCTAGAATTCAATGAAAACGAACGCACAACATACCCAAACTTATGGGACACGATGAAAGAAGTGCTGAGGAAAGTTCCTAGCCCTGAGTGCATGCATAAAGAATGTGAAGAAATCTCATGCTATCAAAATAAAGCACACCAGAAATCTCTCGAATAAAAAGAAGCAAACGTACCCATGAGGAGTGGGTGGAAATAATCAAAGTAAAGGATGAAAACAATAAAATTGAAACAGAGAACAACACAAAGAATCAATGAAACAAGGAATTGATTCTTTGAGAAAATCAACAAGATGGACAAACTCTTATCCAAACTAACTAAAAGACAGAGGGAGAATATCCAAATTAACAAAATCAAAAACAAAAAGGGGGTACATAACAACAGATACCAAGGAAATCCAGACAATCACTATGTTATACTTCAAAAACATGCACTCCACAAAATTGGAAAATCTAAAAGAAATGAGCAAATTTCTTAATAGATACCAAAATTAAATCAAGATCAGATAAATAATTTAAAAAGACCTATAACCCCTAAGAAATAGAGGCAATCATTAAAAGGTTTCTAACCAATGAAAGTTCAGGGACAGATGGTTTCAGAACAGAAATCTACCAGACTTACAAAGAAAAGTTAATACTAGTACTCCTTAAATTAATCCACAAAATAGAAACAGAAGGAACCTTGCCAAATTCTTTTTATGATGCCACAGTCACCCTGATACCCAAACAACACAAAGACTCAATAAAGAAGAATTACAGATCAACTTCCCTCATTAATATTCATGTAAAGGTACTCAATAAAATACTGGCAGACCAAATCCAAAAACATATTTAAAAAAAAAAAAGGTTACCCAACATGATCAAAGGGGCTTCATCTAGAGTTGCAAATATGGTTAACATATGAAAAATCTGTCAATGTATTCTCACATGATTATTTAAATAGATGCTGGAAAAGTCATTAACAAAATCCCACACCCCTACTGGGTGATGGTAACACACACCTGTAATCCCAGCACTTAGGAGGCAGAGGCAGGAGGATCTCTTTGAGTTTTAGTCCAGCCTGGTCTACAAGAGCTAGTTCCAGGACAGGCTCCAAAGCTACAGAGAAGCCCTGTCTCAAAAAAACAAAAACCAAAAATTCAACACTTCTTCATGATAAAAATCTTGGAGAGAAGAGGGATACAAGGAATGTACCTAAATATAATAAAAACAGTATACAGAAAGCTGACAGCCAACTTCAAACTAAATAAAGATCAACTCAAAGCGATTTCACTAAAACATGAAGAAAATAGTGCTGTCTACTCTCTCTATATCTATTCAATATTGTATTCAAAGTTCTAGCTAGAGCAATAAGACAATAAGAAGAGATCAAGGGGATACAAATTGGAAAAGAGGAGTCAAAGCATTGCTATTTGCAAATGACATGGTAGTATACATAAGTGGCCCCAGAAATTCTACCAAGGAACTCCTACAGCTGATAAATACCTTTAGCGAAGTACCTAGATACAAGATTAACTAAAAAAGAAAAGAAAATCAATGACCCTCTTATATACAAACTACAAAGAAGCTGACAAAGAAACCACGGAGACAACAAGCACCCTTGACAGTTGCCACAGACAATATAAAATATTTTGGGATAACCCTAACCAAGCAAGTGAAAGACATATATGACAAGAACTGCTAGTCTTTGAAAAAAGAAATTGAAGAAGATATCAGGAATAACATATCAAAAAAAAATGGCCATCTTACCAAAAGAAATCTACAGACTTAATGCAATTCCCATCAAAATTCCAGCACAATTCTTTATAGGCCTCAAAAGAAAAAAATACTCAGCTTCATATGGAAAAACAAAAAACCCAGGATAGCTAAAACAATCCTGTATAATAAAAGAACTGCCAAAGATAACACCATATTACCATCCTTCATCTCGGGCTCTACTATAGAGTCATAGTATTAAAAAAAGTAAACAGCATGGCGTTGTCATAAAAACAGACACGTGGATCAGTGGAATTGAATAGAAAGCCTACATATAAATCACACACCTATGGACAGCTGATTTTTTGAAAAAGAAATCAAAATTATACAATGGAAAAAAAGAAAACATCTTCAACAAATGGTGCTGGCACAACTGGATGTTTGCAAGCAGGAGAAAGCAAATAGATTTGTATCCATCACCCAATACAAAATTCAAGTCCAAGTTGAACAAAGACCTCAACTTAAATCCAGTTACATTTAACCTGATAGAAGAGAAAGTGGGAAATAACCTTGAACGCAATGGCACAAGACACAGTTTCCTGCATAGAACACCAGAAACACAGACAATTAAAGTTGACAATTAATAGTGGGACATCCTGAAACTGAAAAGCTTCCATAAGGCAAAGGACACTGTCAAAATGACAAAATGGCAGCCTATAGAATGGAAAAAGAAAAAAACCCACCCCACATCTGACAGAGGGCTGATCCCTAAAATAAATAAAGAACTCAAATAAGATATCAAAATACCAAATAATTCAGCTTTAAAAAATGAGGTCCAGACCTAAACAGAGAATTCTCAGCAGACGAATCGGGGAAATGCAAATTAAAATGACTCTGAGATTCCATCTTACACCTGTCAGAATAGCTAAAATCAAAAACACTAATGACATCTCGTGCTGGAAAGGATATAGAATAGGGGTTGTCCCCTTTGGCTGACTTTTGGGAACCTATTCCTCAGACTTGCCCAGTCTTAACACAAGGGGAGGTGCTTAGTCATACTGCAACTTGATATGCTATGCTTCATGGATACCCATGGGAGGCCTGCCCCTTTCTGAACAGAAACAGAAGAAGAGGTGATGGAGGGAAGGGAAGAGAGGTGGGGAATGAATGGGAAGGGAGGAAGGCGGGAAAAATGTGGTCTGGATGTAAAAGAAATAAATAGAATAAATAGATAAAAGATTTGAAAAAAGAGACAAAACATATTCAAATACATATGATGAACTCAAAGAAATGACTCATAAATAAGAATCAATAGGGAGCAGAAGGGCAGTAACTGAATGTCAGTGATGTAACATAGCCAATGCACATTTATAACACGCAGGTAACAAGACACAGATCCTTTCACATAGATACAGAACATACACTAAGACTGATGACATCCTAGATCAAAGTCAGTTTCAAAACTCATACCACACATGGTTCCTACTGCTGGGGAATTAAGTTAGAAATCAATGGCAAAGAGATAGAAATGAAAATCTTCAAACATTTGCCAACTAAAAAGCTCCCTTCTAAATGGTCTGTGAATTATGCAGGAAATCTTATGGGAAATAAAAAGTGCATTGAACTGAATGAAATAAAATACACCATAACATAAATTAATGGAAGCCAGTAAGGGGTACTTTCAGCATTAATGTTATATATACGAAGAAAAGAGTGTAAGTAAACACTACTTTTACTAGCTTCCACTTTCAAGAACCTAGGGAAAGGATAGCAAAATGATAGATAGATAGATAGATAGATAGATAGATAGATAGATAGATAGAAAAACGACAGTCATGGTTGGGTTTTAGTTTTTGTTTTGGTTTGTTTGTTTTGGTTTGGTTTTTTGGTCATATTAACATAAGCGAGAGTTAACTAGGAAGAGGGAACATCAGCTGTGAAAAATGCCTGTATCAGATTGCCTAGAGACAAGTCTTCATTGTGGGACATTTCCTGGTTAATGTTTGATGTGGGAGGGCAGTGCCATCCCCGGCAGGTGGTCCGAGGTTGTGTAAGAAAGCAGGCTGAGCAAGCTTGGAGCCACAAGCCAGCAGGCGTGGCTTATTGCTTCGGTTCCTGCCTCAGGTTCCTGCCTTAGGTTCCTTTCCTAACTTCCTTCAGAAAGATGAAATAAATCCTTTCCTCCCCAAGCTGCTTTTTTTGTTTGTTTGTTTCATGACAGCAATAAAAACCCTAACGAGGACAACAGCATAGTGAGAGAAATCATAGTCACAGCGAAATTAGTGAAATTAAAAACAGAAGAGGAGCATGAAAGTCACTTCAATCGATTGAAAAGATGAATACAAAGTGACAAACACGAACAAAAGTGACAGAAGGCTGGCATGACACAAATGACCAAATCAAACACGGTCCCCTGGATGCTGCAGGGACTTTTCCCAGCTACAGAAGATAGTAAGAAACAAAACACCCGCACCCGTGTGAGCTTGACGACTGATATAATATCAAAGACGTGAGCCACCATACCACATGTGACCGAAAAGGACAGACAGTTTGAACAGACCCACAGCTAGCAGGGAAACTGAACCAGTAATTTCAACACTCTCAGTCCTTAGTGTAACTCTGGAAAACACCAGCACACATTTAAGGAATCAAGAGCAATTCTGTCCTGCCTCTTCCGAGAAAGCAAATGAAAAAATTCTATCGATAAAATCCACCATATAATATTACCCGAATAACCAAGCCAAAGAGAGTGGAAAGAAGAAGTAACCACAGATCAGTATGAGGGTTCATGGAAGCATGAATATCAAAAGTCGTTAAGAGAATACCAGCGAGCATGAGTCAACAATAAAGAAGAAGAAATGTATACTATGACTGCCTGTGGCCCTGAGTGGTAGTTAGTAGCTGAGGTCAACAATTAACTAAACTACCCACTGAGAAGCTCCAGATGACACTTCAACTCAAGCAAGAACTGAAGGCTAAATTATAATTTTATCCTAGCTAGTTGAGTATTGAAGGCGTTCCCCCAATAACCATACACAACCATTAAGCAAAAATGGAGACTTATCAGCTCCAGGCTTCTAAGGAAATTTCTGTCCAATCGTTAGCTAATTAAGGAGCTGAGTAGAGACTTTATTGACTGTACATAGCAAAGATATAGATTTCACAGAATTAGTTCACAACATCCAAATTCACAATAACAACTGCAGAAGGAAACAATAAGAAATGAAGGGGAAAAAAGAAACTGTTTTTCAGTTACTATGAGACTACTAGAAATACATTCTTTTCAGTTTTACACACACACACAAACACAAATATATACACATGCATAAATCACCTACAAAAATCCTATGCCTAAGAAAGAAATCTTTATAAACTATAACAGAGAAAGCTAAGATCTATACTCAAAAGACAAAGACTTTAAATAAGCTATTTTGAATATGTTCAGAAAACTAAAGGAAAATATGTGAAAATGCATAATCAGAAAGAAATAAGCAATAAGATATGCAAATTATAAAAAGCAATCAAGCAGAAATTTTGTAATTAAAAATATAAAAGCTGAGATGAAAAATTCACTAGCCCAGAATAGCAAGACAGATAGGCTAGGAAGAGCATTGCACCAGAAACCTGGGGGGACCATCGAGACTACAAACACAGAATGGCAGTCCTGGTAAGAGGGATAGAAACAGGTAGGGGGAATATCCGAAGAAATGATTTCTCAACATCCAAACAGCCCAGAATATTTCACATAGTGTGCAAGGATATTCACACCTACACACATCAGAGTCAGACTGTCAAAAGCCAGAGACAAAGAGAAGCTCATGAAAATAGAGAGAAGCTACTGATCACATACAGAGAATCCCGAATAAGATTAATAGGCGGTGTATTATCAGAAATCATAGGGGTCAGAAAGCATCAGAAAGACATTTTCAAACTTCCAAAAGAAAAATACCAGTCCACTGGGTGTTTTTGTTTTGTTTTGTTTTGTTTTTAATCTGGCAAAACTACCCTTCACAGAGAAAGGAGAAATTAAGGCATTTTTTTAAAAAATACATTACATAAAGTAAACAAAAACGTCAGATCTTTTTGCTAAAACTCATACCTTACAAGAAATATTAAAGTCATCCCTCCAACTTAATTAAAAGAGAATCAAACAGTTATTTCAGCCACAGCAAACAGAAGTGGTTATACAGATTAATAAAAGAGAGAGTGTAAGTATTTTTGCTGTATAAAATTCTTGTTCATTGTGACTTAAAAATGCAATAGCTATATAATGCAATAATTGTAAAAATCCAAGCATGGGAAAACATTGTATGAAGATGTAATTTACAAGAAAAATTTAAAAAATGAGAAATGGGAATGGAGTCATACAAAAGCAAGAAATTATATACACAGTTGATATCAGGTGGGATACGGGTGAAACTCACGCGATCATCTCAATTGATGCTAAAAGCATTCTACACTATCCTGCACCCTACACAGTAAACTGAGAATAGAAAGCTACCTCTTTAACCTTCCAAGACCACCTATAAAAAGCCACTAAGCGACCATCATCCCTGATGGTGGTAGTTCCACTGTTAACGTCAGCAAGGTGCGGGCACACATGCCCACTCCTTCCATTCAGCATTCACTAGAGGCCCAATGCAGACAATTGGCCAAGAGATCAAAACATACATATTGGAATGGAATATATAAAAAGTATATCCGTGTAGATTATATGATTTTACATAGAAAAAAATCAAAGAAGACACAGAAAAAAAAGTTAATGCATAGTTGTGTACATTTGCAAAAGTGAGACCAATGCCTTAAAACAGCGTGTTTCTATACAGTAAAAATGAACAATATGAGAAGTAATTCTAGGTATAACAGTGTTAGTGACAGCAAAATTCTCAGGAATACACTTAGCTAAAATCATTGAAAACTTGGCCTAGAGAGATGGCTCGGAAGACCCCAATAATATTCCTGGTACCCATGACAGATAGCTCACAATCACCTGTAGCTTCAGTTTCAGGGAACATAATACCTTCTGACATCCATGTCCTCATGTGTACCTGCTCACAAACATATTCTATTACTGTGCAAAGATATCATGACCACAGCAACTATTAAAAAGAAAGCATTTAATTGGGCTTGCTTTCAGTTTCAGAAATTTATTCAATTGTCACCATGTCAGGGAGCATGACATCATGGAGGCAGACACTATGCTGGAGAAGGAGCTGAAACTTCTATATGTGTATCTGTAAGCAACAGGGTAGAAAAGACTGGTCTTGCCATAGGCCCTTAAAAACCAACCCCAGTAACACCCTTCCTCCAACAAGGACACACCTCCTAATCCTTTCAAATAGTGCCACTCCCTGGTTACCAAATACTCAAATCTTTGAGCCTTTTGGCACCTGTGGTAATCTGAAAGAAAATAGCCCCCAAAGGAAATAGCACTATTAGGAGGTGTGGCCTTGTTCGAGGAAATGTGTCACTGTAGGGGCAGGCTTTGAGGTCTCTTTTGCTAAAGCTTTTCTCGGTGTGACAATCAGTCAACTTCCTGCTGCCTTCTGGTCAAAGGCAGGACTCTCAGCTCCAGCACCACATCTGCCTACACACTGTCATGCTCCCCATCATGATGATAATTGACTGAACCTCTGTAAGTGTAAGCTACCACCTCAATTAAATATTTTCTCTGTGAGAGTTTCTGTGCTTATGGTGTCTCTTCACAGAGATAGAAAATCCTCACTGAGACAGGGCCATTCTTATCCAAACCACATATGTAAACATAGACATGCAAACACATAATTAAAATATATTTTTTTTAAATGTACAAAACATATTTCACACACTGAAAATTATGTTTTGCTCAAGACTAACAGCTAACTAAATGAAATGCTTTACAAGAGAATACACTGAAGGATTTGTCATTGTTAAGACAGAGACTCCCTTAGGTTGATACATAGATTTGATGTTGCCTCTATCAGAAATTCAAATGTCTTTTTTCCAAAACTCAATGGAGCATGTTGGCTAAAGTTCACGTGGAATGTTGAAAGACTCTGGATATTAAAAACAATTCTTGAAAAAAATAAAATGAGATTTTTAAAACCCACTGGAAAATTTAGAGTAATGTATTCCTTCCTGGGACAGAGTTGATATACAGACCAATTGCTGAAATTGGAAGTCCAGAAGTGAACTCATGCATTCATGGATAACTGATTTTGATAAAGGGGCCAAAACTGTGCAAAAGGGAAAAAGACATTATTTTAACGAGTAATATAAGAGTTGGATATCGACACACAAAAGAAAAAAATTTTAACACTCCTTTTATGATAAACAAAATTTGAATTCACAGGAATCTACAGTGGTTTGGAAAAGAATGGCCCCAAAGTCGCACATATTTGAATGCCTGGTCCCCTCCCTATTGGTGGAAGTATTTGGGAAGGATCAGGAAGTATGGCCTTGTTGGAAGTAGCATGTCACTGGGGGAGGGCTTTGAGGTTTCAGAAGCCCATGGTCCTCTCCTTCTCCCTCTCCTTTTTGTAGATAAGAAGTAAACTCTTCAGCAGTTACTGCTCTAGCACCAATCCTGCTTCCCTGCCACCATGCTTCCCACCACAGTAGTAATGGACTCACCCTCTGCAATTGTAAGCCTCCAACAAACTCTTTTAAAAGTTGCCTTGGTAATGGTGTTCTTTTTATTGATTTTATTGAGCTATATATTTTTCTCTGTTCCCCTGCCTTTCCCTCCCTTCCACTTCAACCCTCTCCCATGATCCTCATGCTCCCAATTTACTTAGGAGATCTTGTCTTTTTCTACTTCCCATGTAGATTAGATCTGTGTATCTCTCTCGTAGGGTCCTCATTGTTGTCTAGGTTCTCTGGGATTGTGATTTGTAGGCTGGTTTCCTTTGTTTTATGTCTAAAAGCCACTTATAAATGAATAAATATAATATTGTCTTTCTGTGTCTCAATATGTTTTCTAGATACATCTATTTGCCTGCAAATTTCAAGATGCCATTATTTTTTCTGCTGTGTAGTACTCCATTGTACAAATGTATCATATTTTCCTTAATGATTCTTTGCTTGAGAGGCATTTAGGTTGTTTCCATGTTCTGGCTATGACAAACAATGCTGCTATGAACATAATTGAACACATGTCCTTGTGGTATGGTAGAGCATTCTTTGGTGATATACCCAAAAGTGGTATTGCTGGGTCTTGAGGAAGGTTGTTTCCTAATTTTCTGAGAAATCACCACACTGACATCCAAAGGGGCTGTACCAGTTTGCACTCCCACCAGCAATACAGGAGTGTTTCTTTTACCCCACATCTTTTCTAGCATAAGTTGTCATCAGTGTTTTTGATCTTGGCCATTCTGACTGGTGTAAATGGAATCTCAGAGTTGTTTTGATTTGCATTTCTCTGATGGCTAAGGGTGTTGAGCAATTCCTTAAGTGTCTTTCAGTTATTTTAGGTTCCTCTATTGAGAGTTCTCTGTTTAGGTCGGTGCTCTAGTTTTTTAAATTGGATTGTTTGTTCTTTTGATGACCAGTTTCTTGAGTTCTTTGTATATTTTGGAGATCAGACCTCTGTCTGATGTGGGGTTAGTGAAGATCTTTTCCCATTCTGTAGGCGGTCGTTTTGTCTTGTTCACTGTGTCCTTTGCTTTACAGAAGCTTTTCAGTTTCAGGAGGTCCCATTTGTTAACTATTTCTCTCAGTGTCTATGCTGCTGGGGTTATATTTAGAAAGTGGTCTCCTGTGCCAATGCATTCAAGTGTACTTCCCACTTTCTTTTCTATGAGGTTTAGTGTGGTTGGCTTTATGTTGAGGTCTTTGGTTCATTTAGACTTGAGTTTTGTGCATGGTGATAGATATAGATCTATTTTCATCCTTCTAAGTGTTGATATCCAATTAGGCCAGCACCATTTGTTAAATATGTTTTTTCCCATTTTATGTTTTTTGCTTCTTCATCAAAAATCATGTGTTTGTAGGTGTGTGGTTTAATATCTAGGTCTTCAATTAGGTTCCATTGGTTCTCCTGTCTGTTTTTATGCCAATATCAGACTGTTTTCAGTACTGTAGCTCTGTAGTAGAGTTTGAAGTTGGGGATTGTGATGCCTCCAGAAGTTCCTTTATTGTGCAGGATTGCTTTGGCTATCCTGGGTTTTCTGCTTTTCCATATGATGTTGAGTATTATTCTTTCGAGGTCTGTGAACAATTTTGCTGGAATTTTGATGGACATTGCACTGAATCTGTAGATTGCTTTTTGGTAAGATTGGCATTTTTACTGTTAATTCTACGTACCCAAGAGCATGGGAGGTCTTTCCATTTTCCATTTTCTGGTGTCTTCTTCAATTTTCTTCTTCAAATAGTTAAAGCTTTTATCATACAGGTCTTTCACTTGTTTGGGTAGAGTTACTCCAAGATATTTTATGTTATTTGTGGCTATTGTGAAGGGTGATGTTTCTCTAATTTATTTCTCAGCCCATTTATTATCTGTGTAAAGGAGAGCTACTAATTTTTTTGAGTTAATCTTGTATCACGCCACATAACTGAAAGTGTTTATGAGTTGTAGAAGTTTCTTGATAGAATTTTTGGGATTGCTTATGTAAACTATTATATTACCAGCAAATAGCAAGTGTTTGACTTCTTTTTCGATTTTTATCCCTTTGATCTCCTTTTGTTGTCTTATTGCTCTAGCTAGGACCTCAAGAACTATATTGAATAGATATGGAGAAAGTGGACAACCTTCTCTCATTCCTGATTTCAGTGGGATCACTGTGAGTTTCTCTCCACTTGTTTTGATGTTGACTGTTGACTTGCTGTATATTGCCTTTATTATATTTAGGTATATTCCTTGTATCCCTGCTCTCTCCAAGACCTTTATCATGAAGGGATGTGGTATTTTGTAGAAGGCTTTTCCAGCATTTAATGAGATGATCATGTGGCTTTTATTTTTTAGTTTGTTTATATGGTGGATTATATTGACAGATCTTAGTAAAACTATGAAATGCTTCATGAATTTGCGTATTATCCTTGCTCAGGAACTATGCTAATCTTCTCTGTATCATTCCAATTTTAGTATATGTGCTGCCAAAGTGAGCATGGTGATGGTGTTTTATCACATTTGAAAAGTAATGAAAATAGAATTTAGTATCAGGAATGAGGTATTTCCATGACAGGCCTAACAGCACTGTTTTAAGGAGGGGGTAGAAGACTTTGGGACTTTGGACTAGAAAAGAAGTTGAATACTGTAAATGGGGATTAGTGGACCATTCTGATAGGAGCCTGGAAGTCAATAGTACTGAGAGGAAATGGATTATGTAGGCCCAGACCCAGAGGTTTCACAAGTAAACTATATTACCAATTGAACTGGAAGCAATTCTTGTGATAGTTAGGCAAAGAATGTGGCTGCCTTTTGCCCTTGTCCTGGAAATTTGCCCCAGGCTAAATGGAAGAGTCTGGGACTAATTTCATTTGGCAGAGATTTCAAGGCAGCCTAATACTGATTCTGCATTGTAGGTTCTAGTGGTCACTCGTATGCAGGTCTACACTGAAAAAGAGCAAGCCGGGCAGAAAGAAACACAAAATGTACGCTTGAGTGCCTGCCTTGATCTCATGTCTTGGCTTCTTTGATGATGGACTACAGCAAGCAAAAGGAAACAAATCCTTTCTTCCTCAAGTTGTTTTGGTCCTGGTGTTTATCACAGCAACAGAAAACCAGACCCAGATGAACAGTCATCTTTTAATATGACTTCCAGAAGATAGGGCCTGTGAGATGGCTTAGTGGGTAAAGGTGCCTGTTACACAGCCTAACAGCCTGAGTTTGAGTCCCAGGATCCACATGGCAGAAGGAGAGAACCAACTCCCAAAAGTTGTCCTCTGACCTCTACGTAGCTGTGTTGGGTGCCTGCCACCATGCATGAACATACTCAGAATTTCATTCCAAGTTTTAGAAAGTGACACATTTTAAGAAGGGTGTCGGAAGCTGGAGCTTTGGTTGTTGAGTGAACACAAAGTGGTTTGTTCCTGAGGAAAACTGCATTATGATGGGGTAAATAATGGAGAGTAAGAAGTTATCCCTGGTCAATTCTACCCATACATGCATATCAAGAGAACTGAAAGCATGCATTTATAAAAGATTGTACACACATTATCAGCTATATTTTTATAGGAAACAAACACCAGTACCAACGCAAAGGTCCATCAACTAACAGATAGTGAGTGTGGTATGTTCATATCATGGAATGCAATTTAGTCACTAGAAAGGATAAAAGCCTGCCAGGCAGTGGCGGTACATGCATTTATTCCCAGCATTAGGAAGGCAGAGGCTGGTGGATCTCAGAGAGTTCAAAGCCAGCCTGGTTGGTCTACAAAGTGAGTTTCAGGACAACCAAGGCTGTTAAACCCCTATTTCAAAAAACAAAACAAACAGCAACCAAAAAAAAGGATATAAAACCTCAATATAGATAAAAAGCCAAAAACAGTATGTAGAATGAAAGATAAAAGAAATGAGCGCTTACGAGACCTGGATAGAGGTGGGCAGTCCTTGGGCTTCCCACAGGTCAGGGAACCCTGATTGCTCTTTGAGCAGATGAGGGAGGGGGACTTGATCGGGGGAGGGGGAGGGAAATGGGAAGCGGTTGCGGGGATGAGGCAGAAATCCTTAATAAATAAATAAATTTAAATATAAAAATAAATAAATAAATAAATAATAAGAATCTAAAAAAAAAAAAGAAATGAGCGTGAAGATCACATGTCACGTGAGTCTCCTTATTAGGAGACTCCAAAGAGTGTCTCAGTAGCTAGCAAGAGACAGGAGAAGACGGTAGGGAGCAGTGGCCTATGGGCACAAGGCTCCACTTTGGGTCATGATAATGTCCCAGAACTTGAGTGGTGACAATTGCGCAATCTTGTGAGCATACTAAAACCTCCTCAATTGTAAATAGCAAATTGTACTATTTGTGATATATCAATAAAACACAATTCTATAACCTCATTAATAAACTGACTTTATGAATGAATTGATTAGTAAATCTGTATACACAAACGTAAGATTATAAAACTTTTCTTTTAAAAAAAAGTAGTACAATTTTTGGGGGATCTTTGGCTAGACATAGAAATTTTAAACTTGACACTGAAGCTTAAATTATAAAGTTTTTAAAAAAATAAAACCTTTGGCCCTGAGAAAGATCCCATTAAGAGAATGAAAAGACAACTTGCATACTTGGAGAAAATTTTACAAACCCTATCTCTGGAAAATGATAATAAATCAACTACATAAAAAAAAAACTCACAACATGCAACAACAACAAAAGTTTCCTGGACTTAAGCAAAGGCCTGAAGAAGAAGCCCTTCACCAGAAGACGGATACCGGCAGAGAGACGAGCGCCAAGATGCCAACCAGCATTGTTCGCCACCAGGGAGACCATGGCAATCATCCCATCAGATGAGCAAGCACAGATGAGGGTACCAAATGGGGGTGAGGATGCAGAGAGGCGAGGTGACCCAGACGGTGGGTGGGATGTGGCAGGCTCAACTCTGAAACACAGCTTGACAGTCTCTATGAAGACTGAACACGCCATTGTCACACGCCATTGTCACACGCCACTCTCCGGATCCCCAGCCAGTGCCACGCTTCGGATTGGCGCCCATCTTCACAGAGGCCTGTGCGTGAACATCCACAGCAGATTCACTCGCCGTGTCTGAGAGCTGGCGAACATGAGTGAAAGTGACCACGGTCTGCTGTGCTCGTGCCGTGGAATTCTTGGCCAGGAAGGTGGAGAGTGGACTTCACGACCTGCGGGAGTTTCTGGGGCCTTGTGGTCAGACAAAAGGGCCAGTCTCAAAAAGATACAAACATACTGTAATTCTCAAAACGGAGCACAGCATATAATTATTTTAAAATAAAGGACTTGGAAGGTGGGGGCAGGAGGACAAAGTCAGCCTGGACTGAAGAGGGTTCTCAAAAAAAATTTAAAAAGTTAAGAAGCTATTATTAAATGTTTAAAAAAAAATAACGTGGCAGACTCCTGTACATTCACTACAGGAAGGTTATGTTTTTAACTCATTTACATTTTTGCTTTATCTCTCTCTCTCCAAAATAGTATCAGTATACCTAAGTTAACATCCTCCTTTCTATCTTGATGGTTGAGCCCAGGCCCTTGGACCAGCCAGGCAAGTGCTCTCTTGTTGAGTTACAACCACAGGATTAAAATATTTTCAATCTATTTATATTTTTATACAGATGGGTGTCCTGCTGCATTCATTGTCTGCGCACCACGTGGGCCCACAGAGAGCAGGAACAGACAGTGGAACTGGGATCATAGATGGTTGTGAGCGCCATGCAGATGCTGGGCACTGAACCCTGGTCCTCTGGAAGAGCAACGTGTGCACATGTGCTCCTGGCTGCTGATCCATCTCTCCTGTCCCCCAGCCCACATTTTTCAAATGCTGTTGTGAGACAGTGTCTTGCTGAGTTCTCTACGCAGGCCTTGAGCTCACTAAGTAGCCCACGCAAGCCTAGAAGCTACAGTTGTCATGTCTAGGCTCAGGTAGCCGAGCCTAGAGGTGTGAGCCACTGCACCTGTTGCTCCCTTTCCTGTGCTCCTCTATTTCTCTGAATTTGGGCAGCTCCTCCTCCTACATTTCTCCCCAGTACTGAGCAGCACTCGTAATCTCTCATGCAGATCCAACATTTCTGTCTCCTAGACATTACCATGCCCCCACAGTGCTGCAGCGTGTGTTTTGTCAAAGGTGGCATCGTTTTGCCACTGCCCCATGTGAGGCTTGCTTTTGCTCTTTGAACTATTTGTTAGTGAACAACTGAAGCACCAGGGTCTCTGATTTTTTTTTTTTTTTTGCCCTTTCTGTGTTACTATATGACTGAATGTCGGTCTCCTTTCAAAATGGTCTAACCTTGGCTCATTAAGAGTTATAACGTCCTGTTTTGTATTTTGCTCCCATCTTGCTGGTGAGCCAAGCAAGGTACAGAACAGTTAAGCTGCTCCCTGGATTCAGTGTTCACAAATGGGAAGCCTGGGTTTGAACCCGAGTGGTCAGTGCAGAGCCGCATCCCTCCATGAGAGCACAACACCCAGCTGCATATGCGGTATACTCAGGACACTCACCAGCTGTTCTCAGCATCTCTCAACCTTCCCATGTCTGTCTTCTTGTGATGCAGATAGGAATCTCTCATTTTAAATGCTTTCTTTTCTTGTGAGGGGCACACATGCCACAGTGCGCCTGTGGAAGGCAAAGGACAGTTTGCTGGAGTTGGGTCTCTCCTTTCACCATGTGGTTGTCAGAAATTGAACTCAGGTGACTTGGTGGCAGGGGCCTTTAGCTACTGAGCCACTTCCCCAGATGCGGAATCTCTTTACGTTGGCACAAAAAGGGATAGATAGCTGGAGGACATACTGAACCTAGGACTGCTTTAGGTCGTTCAGCACCTCCACACAGCCCTACACAGCCACCAGCACTGCCTATAGCCACGATTCCCTCTTCCTTTAAGATCATCTGTCTCCAGAAGGAGTTAATATATCCTAGTGGTGACTCTTTTTTTCTAATGTCTTCTCACTAATGACATCAAGTTCGCTGGTTCTTTGGTCATTTAGATTCCTTCTTCTAAGAATTGTCAGTGCCCTTCCCTCATGACTTGTTTTCCCTGTGAGCTTTCTGGACTTGTTTTCCTTGTGGTGTTGAGGATGAACCCAGGGTCTCCTGCTAGTGCGTGCCAAGAAGTGCTTTGCCCCAAGGTAGGTCCCAACCCCACTTTATGCTTCTCCACACCATTTCCTGGCGATCTCCACTCTACCATATCCCTGCAGTCTGTGTGTAAGGTATCTCCTAGCATACAGAAGATTTCCATTTCAGGGGTGGTAAATCTCTCTGTGCTTGCACATGTGTGTGTAACACAGAAGTGCATGTGTCAGTGTGCATGTGAGCAATACGTACAGAATTAGTACATTTTCATTCTAAAATCTTACGCTTTAGGGTCCAAAGTTTTATATGGATTTTTTTCTTTATAGTTTACTACAGATTGTCAAACACTCAACATCACTCATTTTTTTAGTCCATCACCCATTCCGCTATCTGGAAGTCACTCTTGACTGTGACCCAGGCTCCCTTGTTAGCTCCTGCCCTTGACCTTCCTGAGGGCTGTGACACTGGTCTCTGCTGATCCCCAAAGCACCCATTTCGCTCCTTCCTGCCTAGACAGAACAGTTTAGGGATAGAATGAGATCGCCCTTCTCAGGTGACATCGTGCCAGGCGTTGTTGCTTAATGACATGTCGCAGGTGTCTTTGGATGTGGCAAAAGCCGTTATTTTTCATTCCTGTAGAATATTTCTTCATTTTAGGGACTCTATCGTTTTATGTAATGATTTCATCCCAATGAGCCTTTAAACTGTTTCCACAATTATAATATATGCCATGTGTTTTAAAGTACTATGCTTTTATATTTTAGGCAAATTAGCTATTGTTAGGGAAAAATCACTAAACAGTAGAATTCTGGGACTCAAAGAGTGGGTGAAATTCCCATTGTTACAGGACACTCACACTTCCTCTAGAAGAATTAGATCATTTTCTCCTCAGCACCCTCATAACACACTGAAGTCTCTATTTGCAAAAAAAAAAAAAAAAAAAAAAAAAGATCAGGTGACATCTACGTGTTAGAAGGTATATCCCCTGAGTGGCACAGAACAGAGAGGAAGGGAGCTCGGTCAAGTTGAGCATCTGCAGGAGGCTGTGGACATGCGATACTGTGAGGTTAGGAGTGCCAAAGGCCACAGAGAGCAGGGCCCTGCTGGGTTCTCCATCCTGTGAGAAAGATTTCAATTGATGAAGGACCAGGAGCGACCACTGGAGTTCTCAAGGCATCTCGAGGTCACCTTCATACCACCGGGGCCTACCGTGTCTCTATCACCCACGTACCACAATAAGAGGCGAAACTAACCACCTTGATGGTGCCAGCCGATGAAGTGGGCTCTTTGGAGAAGCAGGGACCAGCTTGGCTGCTCCTCAGGAGTTCCAAGAGAGATCTATGAGTGTCCCATGGGGATGATCTGCCCAGCTGCAGTTCCCAGCTCAGGTCAACATGAGCCCAGATGGGGAAGGCCCTTTCCTCCAATGCTCTGTCCTTCAGTTCCACCAACATCCGCCCTAACTGTGCTGAAGCTGGAGGTGAAATCTCCTAACATGCTGATACCAAGTGAGAAAGGACACACGGCACACGGGCTGTCTGCAACTTCCTCCACAAAGCCAAACCTAGATTCTCCCTTTTGATAATATTAAAAAGGAGGAAAGCATTTTGCATGAAAACATGTTGTAACTGTATTGGTAGCACTCAATAAATAAATTACAGGGTTTATATCATTCAGGGAGCGCTGTCAGTGATTTATTCGGTTATTAACTCCACACGCTTGGGAGGACGAATTAAATGCCGGCCCATGTTGAAGGTTTGGGGATTATTCAGCTGGAATCGGCTACCGGGAAGTTGGTCCGGCTCTCTTAGGACTGAACAGGAGTGGCCTGGCAGAAGAAGCTGCAGGAAGCAGAGCCTCCATCCTGCCCATTTACAACAGCTTTTAAATTCCATAAAAAGGAAATGAATTATGCATTATTGGGTTTACATAAGGTCACCCGGTGAACTCTGACCTCTCTCTTTTCTCATTTGGCTCAATTATTAGATGAAATGACAGATTTGATCTCTTTTCAAATTGTATTAGAAAGGGTCTCTTTATTTCACCCTCCAGCCAGCAATCAGATGGCAGGACGAGGCTAGTGCATTAATTATGATTGATTTAGAGTGTCTATAGAGTGATTATTTCTAGAATTCTACTCCCTGACCAAAACCTTTTGACCTATTTCAGGCCACCCAGCAGATTAATCCATAGAGAGTTTTGAGGGGGCACAGTTTGGGGTGGCGGCTTTCCCTCCTGTACTTGCAATCACAACATTTAAGATGCTTGGAGCAATCCAAAGGAGTTGGGTTACTGGAACCCTTCGTGGTGACGCCATCTAACAGGTTAGTAACTCAGTCTAAAACACCTTTGACGTGGTAACCAAAAATGGCACTAACGTAGCCCCTTGGGGAGGAGAAGACTAACGTTCTCTGCTCTAAGTTAGGAGGAACACAAATGTAGATGTGTTCATCATGTATGGCAACTCCGAGAGTTGGTCAGAATCGGAGCCTCAAAAGCAAGCCTGTTGCTGGGACATTCATCCCCTCCACTGTTCTTTCCAGAGGATTAAAGATGACAGTACTAATTAAAGATGGGAAAAAAGAGAACGCGGCCGGGTGAGAAGCACGGACCTGAATTCCAATGAGGCCCAAATGAGGAGAAGCTGGGAAGGCCTCATCATTAGGAGTGTCCTTCTAAGTACCGAGGAGCTTGCTACAGAGGGATTCTGTTCCAAGAAGAGGATGTTTAACCACAATTGCCACCTCCATATTACTAGATCCTAAAAGAATCCAAAGGAAGGGTCTAGAATTGGCTGCTAGCTAATCAATGAACTCAACCCTATAGCCTCCATCCAGCGGCCTCACCTAGCAAGGAGGGAAGAGACTTGGGTGAAGCTGAGAAGCCCTCAGTAGTGTCCACACTCTGTGATCGAGTGTTCTCATCCTTTTGTGGTCTCATCATTCCGCCATGGGCGCATAGACTGTCCAGCTTTTGCAGCACTGGTAGTGGGAACCAAAGAGTGCGTGTGTTTAGGAAGCCATTTATTACTGTTTGCTATCATCGTCTTTTGACACCAATGGAGGCAGGTCATGGGAACAGAAGGATGTTTTGTTTCTCAAGGACAAACAGAATTTCTATCCTTACCCTGGAAGTAGTGTGAAAGGGGAGAAGGCAGTAGAAACCAAGGGAGAGGCATGAACTTTAGTGGAGCAGAGAAGTTAGCAATGTCCAGCCTTGAGTAAACGAGGGGCAGAAGCAGGACTGTTAGGCTATGACCAGGGGGGAAATGGGAAGACTGGGGAGTTGATGCTCCAAACCACTTCATCCTTGTGCCTCCCGAGGTCTTAATAGCTTCAACGCTCACCAGTGCCTTCATCTAGCTCCTCTAGAACTTCCTCTGTAGACCAGGCTGGCTTCAAACTCACAGAGCTCTGCCTGCCTCTGCCTCCTGAGTGCTGGAATTAAAGGTGTGTGCCACCACTGCCCAACCATCCAGCTCTTCTAAACCAGTAAAAGGTTCTTCCATTAGATAAGAGGAGGGGGCAGAGAGGGCAGTGAGTGACAGTTCTCAAATGGGTCTGCAGATGAGAAACTGGCACCCTCAGTAAACACTGCTCCTGTTATGCTTCTCAAAGTATTTCCAAAGAGGGCTGGAGAGATGGCTCAGCGGTTAAGAGCATTGCCTGCTCTTCCAAAGGTCCTGAGTTCAATTCCCAGCAACCACGTGGTGGCTCACAACCATCTGTAATGAGGTCTGGTGCCCTCTTCTGACCTGCAGACATACACGCAGACAGAATATTGTATACATAATAAATAAATAAATATTTGTAAAAAAGTATTTCCAAAGAAATAATGTCACCTGAGACCATGCCACAGAAGCTGTGCTGCCAGCTCACTGTGAGTATGTAATGGTTCCTATTAACTTCTCTTGGCCTCATGGTAACTGCTTGGAAATGTGGATCTACGGGCAAGAAAATTATGACTCTATTTTTTGGCTCCACAGTCCGTATTCTAGATTCCTAGGAGGCATTTCCACGCTTGAAAAGGCTGCACTGGGCTGCCAGGGTAAATGTGCATAGGGACCAAGCAGGTTAACACGGGGAATAAAGTAGACCAGCTTTAAAACAGAAAGGAATCATAGACACTGTATCCAGCCAGAGATCACAGGACACACTTTGAAATGCAGAAGTCTAAGTTTTACTTAAGATGCGCATCAACTCCATCTGCATCTGAGAACCAGTCGGTCCTTCCTCAAGGTTGCACGGCACAGGATTTGCTTGGTTCTCTTAGCCTGGCAAGTCACTTTCTTACCTTGACTCATAATCACAAAGCCAGCAGACTCATACTTCTTGAGGGATCAGTTACAGTAAGCTGGGCAGCAGAGCAGCCAAGCTCTCATTGTCCCCGGGTCCGGCCATCCATTATGAAGTTAATAAGTATGGGCAGCATGTTGGCGTTGGGTCTCAGACCCCCTCACAGCTCGATGACGACATACGCAGGACTACATGTGGCTTAATGAAAGCTAAGACATAATCCAAACAAGCTGGCGACAGAGGACCTTACAGAGTAGCCAGCACAGCACACAAAGCCTAGGGAGGGAAGGGGAAAGGACACATTTCCAAATCCCTGGAAGGCAGTTCTCACCCCTGGCAGCTGAGAGTCTCCATTCTGGATCCCCCTAAACTGCTCCAGAGGAAGTCAGATGATGGACCACTCCAAGGCAGGGCTCATTTATCATTGAGTAAAGACCAAGTGAAGATTATCCAAGCAGAAAGCAGTATCTGCATCCACTTCCATCAGGGTCTTGGGGACAGAGGGTTTAAAAGTAAGCCCTCTTCCGTCTTGGGAAAGATGTTCCATCATTAAGCTGAAGGAACTGTTTCTTGGTAGTTGCCCTCCACAAAACCATGTTGGGGAGGCAAGAAGGGGTGGTCCATGTTCCCCATCTGGGAAGGAGGAAAGAAGAATTGTGCCTGCTGATCCCAAGATGTCTGAGGATGCTGCTCTTTAAAAATGTTTTGAGAGAAGGCAGCGGAGATCTAGAGGGGCTGACCTACTAAGGTTCCCTCTGGAAGCCATGTGAGAACTGAAGCAGCCTATACATCCTAATGCATTTATGACAACATCAGGACATTCAGAAGACAAAAGTCTTGTAGTCTCCATTTAAAATTGAGGAAGCAGAGGCACTGGACACCGTGTCTCAGTGGGGTACTAGAAGCTGTGGGAAGTGTGCCGTGTCTATAGGGAGATGAGTGTGGACAGGAGCACAGGACCAGGGACACTGTAGGAGGATGAGGCTTAGGAGATTAAAATTTCACTCTGTTTAAGGGTTTACCCAGGGGTCTTGCACCTCACTTTGAAAACAGACAGATATGCCAAGAGGAGGGTTCATGGGGACAGCACTCAGCAAAGAGAAGCCTGCCCAGAGTCAACAGAGGCAGAGGTGGTATTACAATAGCAGTGGGGCACTGCCTTCTGGGGCCTCATCCTGTGGGGAGTTCTCTCACTGAGGTACTGATACGCCTGTTTTTGGTAAGCATCTCTGGATGCTCTTTGCTTCATAGGTCCAGCTTGGGTTCCTGGGAGCATCAGTGAAGCCATGTGTTTGTGAGCCTTTGGGGGTGACAGAAGAGCATCAAATGGGTCTTTTGTCACAGGAGGAAGAATTGGGCATTCCAGAGAACACAGAGAAGGTTTGCTTTCTAGATGGACAGCATGCTATGCCATGGGGATAGGGCAAGAGGCATATGGGACCAGGGAATAGGATACACTGTCCTGCCGTGAATTTATTAATAGCAACCTTGCCTTCTCTTTGCCTTGGCCAAGTGTGGTTGGCACAAAGTTGGCAAGCGGCCATCTGCTGCAACCCCCCTCAAGGTTTATTCTACCCAGTGCACATGGCCATTCTGTGACATTCAGATCACAGGTACGCAGCTGAGCCACAGCATCTTCAACGGCTGGCAAATCAAAGAGTAAGACACCCCATACTAAGCCTCCAGCGCCCAGACACCATGCCCAAGACTCAGCTTCCATCCTTCAGACTCAGCCTCCAGCCCCCAGATGTGACCTCCATCCTTTAGGTGGACAAAAATCTTGGCTTCCAAGGAACAGTGGGCTACATAATTTATCTCCACAGGTCATGACATGAAGTGTGCTCACATCATGTCCTGGTTCTAGGTGACTCCACTCCAAGGTCAGTTTTGTAGAAAACATGTCTTGACTCCAGAGTTTCGAAATGATCGTATTAGTGGGCAATTGTTTACTACAGCAAAGTTTCTTTCTTCTTGAAGCTGGCATCAGAGGAGCACAGGCACCCAAGATGAATGGTGTGGTCTCCATCAACACAGACTCTTGTGCAGAGGGCCAAAGATGAGGCAAATGACCCACTGACTCACAGCTG
Organism: Microtus oregoni; assembly: GCF_018167655.1. Taxonomy (NCBI): domain Eukaryota; kingdom Metazoa; phylum Chordata; class Mammalia; order Rodentia; family Cricetidae; genus Microtus; species Microtus oregoni. The sequence goes on from NW_024543063.1 coordinate 62,180,386, forward strand.
CCACTCAATACATGGATTCCCTGCACTCCAGCTGGCTGGTCTCAATTTTGAGAAAATAGTAAGGCATTTAGAAACGAATTGAAATATGGATAAACTGGACTGAGAATGAATTTTTAGCCAAGGTCTTCCCCCTTTTAAACTGGGCATCACTTGTTTCTTATGATGTCATTTATTGGCATCTTTTAACAGGTTTTATCACATTTTAATTTATTTCTCATGTGGGATTGAGGTGTGGGTGTGCATTGCTATACATGCAAGGGTCAGAGGGCAACTTTCAGGAGTCAGTTGAATTCGGGTCTTCGGCTTTGGCAGCCAGTGACTTTACCCTGTCTGTCCCCTTGTTCATCTTCCTTCAGCATCTTGTATGAAGGCATCTCAGACATAGCTGCATGGGTGGCACTTTGCAGAGGGGTCAGGATGTACCCACAAGGGCAGGACTCTGCAGAGGGGTCTAGATGTAGCCGCATGGATGGCACTCTGCAGAGGGGTCAAGCAACTGCAAGCTCACTTCAGCACTTTGCATTCCAGTTCCTCATTTTCCCCAGCTAAGCTGGGGTGGGAAGAATCAGGAACATGGACTACACGTAGGGGGAGGCCAGCACCCTGAAGTGACCAGTGACAGTTCCCAGGACCTGTCTCAGTCCACTCACCCCAAAAGACTCCTCTGTCTGTATGGACAAGTGCTGTCTTCAGACCCCAGTGGAAGTTTTGCTTTCCTAGTACTCTTGGTAAATAATTTCTAGACAGCATGCATATGCCCACACTGCCTACAAGCCCAAAGAATTGTCCCCTGTGACCCCCCTCCCCACAGGCTCCAATTAGACACCACTTAATGGCACCTCCAATTTGACTGTCTGTCCAAGATTCCACAATGCATGGGAACTCTCCCTGAGATTTTTCCTGTTTTTCCCATCCTCAGAACAAGGAGGGGGGAATAATACATGATTGAAAACTAGCCACAAAATGTTAAAAAAAAATAAATTTGCAGTTGTGTTGCTTTGAAAACTTATTGCACAGCTGGGGGCATTTAAAGAGCTTAATTAACAAAGCCTTGGCCGCAATGTGCCCCTCTTTGGGAGGGGGAAAAATCACAGTTAAGATTTGTCCAATTAAATTATAGAAGAATTGGTGAATTCAAAAGGAGAGAGGGGGAGGCTGGGGGATGCACTTCCAATTTAAAAAGAAGATTTCGGTCTGATGGGAGACCTATAGTCTGATTAATTCGGTGCTAAGCTTTTCTGCACAGTTTCCACAAACTCATAGGCACTTAAGAATTTTTAACCAAATGTAATTATAGGTTTTGATAATCAGGCTTTGGTTAAATAGAGTCCCCTCTTTCCTATGAAAGCCGAGGGTGAACTATCCTGTCGTCAAGGAGCTCCCTCAAATGCTACCATTATCACTTCCTGACGAGACTGTCCCTCAGCCCAGGATGAGGGACAGGTGATACCTTCAGAGACCCCCGGGGCACTGTAGCTTCCATACAAAACTTTCTTTACAAAAGTGCATTAAAGATTGTATTGTACAATCACAGTGGCATACAGAGGATCCCTAACTCGGTTGGACTGGTTATAGCTCCGCTCATTTTTCTTTTGATGCATAAAGAACTTAAAACATTTTCATGGACCCCTAAAAGTATGATAGTCGCTATAATGCCTGCCTACCAGGCCCCGGGGTCAAATCAACCCACCCCTAATTTCACGATAAACCAAAAGATGGACATTTGACTAGCTAAGAATAGATTCCAAACCACAGCGCTGACAACGAGATTCAAAGTGGTGTGACTGGTACCAGCCCACGCACTGTCCTCACGCCACACAAACCTCAGCCCCCAGCCCACACCCCCATGCCAAAAACAAAAAAATGCTATGCTGACATCATGGCTCTAGAACAATACTGAGTACAGTATGCACTCTTTTGGAATGACGAGTTTTCTGCCTCTCCTGGGGGGATGCTCAGCCAAAGACAAAAATGCATAAGGGCAGCAGAGAAAATTCATTTGTATAATCTGGCCCCCCTACTGTGGAATTTTCAATTATATATATCTAATTATGGCTGTCAGTTGATGGATTCAGAAAAGACATGTTGGTCCCCCCCTCCCTGTTTTTGTCTTTTCGTCATCTCTTCTGTTAGAATGATTATAGCACACTTACACAACTAATTGCCTTACTGCTGATTACTGATACAATTATGCAGACCCGGCTCCTTGTGTGAACAACCATCTGCAGAGAAAAAAAAGTGACACTATTCAAAAACTATCCATAATTTAACCAATGTTATTCCAATGCACTGAGCCCAGACAATCGTCTGGCCTTCATATTTCATACCCACCCTGGCAAGAGGAGGTTGGGTTTTGTGCGCCCAATTCACCTCTTTAGACACACTGTGAATCAGAAAGAAAGAGGAGAGAAGAAAGTGCTTCAAATGGCAACCCATAGTGGGGAATTGAAGCGTGGTTAACGTCCATTCCTCCTTTGGGTAATTTTTCTTCAAATTTTATACCACTTGGCAATTTTTTGTTTCCTTTTAAACTGCTGAGAAAGTGCAGATGCTTCAACTCCCCGAAGTGGGCTTGGACTTGCTGCATCTTTTTCCCCCTTCTTAAACAAAACAAAAAACAAAACAAAAAAAAAATTTTGAACTGTTTCCCCAATGCTGTTTTTTTTTCTTCCTCTCAGAATGTTTTGGAGAGACAGAGAGAGAGAGAGAGAGAGAGAGAGAGAGAGAGAGAGAGTTTTAATAGAATAAGAGGAAGTGACTGACATATGACATTTCAATAGTTTCTTTTATCTCTAAGTCAAAATGTGCAGGACACCAGACTCTGAGGCCACTGGGAAGAAACAGGTGGGCTGGGTGAGATGCTGTCTGCCCCAAGGAACAAAGAAGCCACTACTCTTTCCCAGCATGCAAAGTGAGACCAGCTCTGTTGCTAAAGAGAGGAAGGAAGGCAGGAGGAGAAAAGAGAGGAAGGGAGGGAGGTGGAGAAGAAAGAAGGGAGGGAGGGAGGGAGGGAGGGAGGGAGGGAGGGAGGAAGGGAGGGAGAGAGGGAGAGAGGGAGGGAGGGAGGTGGAGAAGAAAGAAGGGAGGGAGGGAGGGAGGGAGGGAGGGAAGGAGGAAGGAAGGGAGGGAGGGAGGGAGGGAGGGAGGGAGGGAGGGAGGGAAGGGAAAGGCTAGATACAGGCAGGAAAGTTGAAAGGTTCTCCTCTAGCTGAAAATGGAGACAAGAGGTGATCAGGGCTGAGGAAGGCACACCTAAGGTGGCAGAACGCAGGCTGTCTAATTTAAATAGGCATAAAATGGTTTTCTAATGCAGGCAAGACCCTGGACCTTAAAGAGAGTTGTTGGAGAAGACATCTCAGAGAGCAGATATTCTGATACAGCTGTCTCATCAGCACAGACTGGAAGGGAGCCCGGAACTGGGAGCATCGAATGGACACACCTCCTCTCAGACTCCAGCGAGCAGCATCATTCTGGGTTCTACTCCGCAGTGTTGCTCCAGTCTCAGGAATTGCTCCGCCCTCAGGAAGGTCAGGCTTGTGATCTGGCCATCCCTATCCCCACTTTCCTCTCATCCTTTCTAAGCTGGGATCTTAAGAAGCTTCCATTTTGATAGTACTGCTACTTTTAAGACAGGAATGCTAATGCCCTGGTCCTTTTGAGTTTTTTTTTTACAAAGAGCAATAAAATGTACTAGTACCATCCATTAAATAAACTCTGAAATATAAGGGCAAAGACACAGCCAGACATTTCTAATTCATTCGGTGACTTTGTAATTAATATAATCAATAATAGCTATGAAGCGACAGCCCTTTCTGGTGCCTTCCATTAATGACTTCATCTTGAGCTTCACCGGTCCCTCCAAGGCAGGCACTGTGTTATCCCACTGTAAGGAGATGCCTTCAGATGCATGGAGTTCCTTAGCTAGCCAGAGTAGGAACCCTGAGGACATCACCAAGCACCCACTGTCTTCTCCCCAACACCTTACAGACAATTCCTTTGGATTTGGTAACTCTGCTAATAGGAATATTTGTGGAATAATTAAATGGAGGAAAGAAGAACAGAAGGGGAGGAAGCAAGAATCAGGCTACTGGCCTGTGACAATTCTTTGGCCTTAGAGTGACTGTCCTGGGATTCTCCTCACTACCTTCCTTAATGATTGGATGACTTGGAAAAAGTTGCTAGATAAACCAATATGTCTTCACAATGAAGAGAGACTTGGGATAGGTTACTTCTCTTCATTCCAAACATCTCTCAGCCACTTCAGTCAATTCTGGCATCTTCCCTTTAGTGCACAGGTATCTTGGGGTCACCAGGTACTATATCCCATCACTAGCCTTAACGTCTTTGATCATTCTAGGAGCACTGGGCTTGCCAAGCTGGGGGAAAATAAGATTTCGCGAAAATATCAAGGATTCTTCTTCTTTGTCCTTCCCCCGTTTGTCCTATAAAACTTATTTTAGACTCAATTCAACTGCAGCCCCCACTTATAAGCACCCACCAACGTGCTGAAGCTGCGTATTTTAAACCCAGTTGGAGCAGAATGCATGCTTGGTAGTTGGGAGTCCCCGTGGTTGGTTTTTTCTGGGATGCCTGCAGGAAAAGGCGAATGGGAACCTTTGCTGATGGGATGGATGGAGCCTAACTTAGACATGCTGTGAGCATTTGTGAGCATGGGTTTTTGTGCTTGGCCTCAGACAAAGGGAAAGGATCACATGCCACTGGGTACTGGGACTCACAAGATACTCACCTGGTCAGCCTCTTGAGTCAAGGTGCCAGGAATCACTGGGAAGAATTGGCTGAGGAATCCAGCAAGACACCTTGAGGGCAAAGATTGCACCAAGACTCTTGCTGGATCTGTCCTAGTGTGCCTCTGTCCAATTGGCAAAGCTCTTAGATCCACAGCCAGAGGTTTCTTCCCAAGAAGAGTCAGGACAAACCCCAAGCCTAGGTCCTACATTGTCTTCTTCCCTCCTGATACAGGCCCAGGCCACCTAGCTTGGTCCAGACATTCCTGAGAAGGGGATTTCCCAGCTTTTTAGCTAGGGAAGTGGCTCTTAAAACATGCTGGCCTTTCTGTGAATTAGAAGAAGTGAGATGCGCTACAAGTCAACTCTTTACCCGGTGTGGTGCCACCTGCCTTTTGTTTTTGCTGCTGTTTGGTTCATCTTTGCCAACTCCAGTTCAAGTGAAAGAACTCAGAGCCTACCTCTTCTACTCCTGATAGGATGGGAAACACACCCCAGCTAGTAGAGATGGTCCAGGCCTTTGCCCCAACCACTGAGCTTGGCAACAGTTATCAGCCCATTTCAACTTGCAATCATCCCCCACTCGGCCATCTGTCAATTCATTGTCAAATCAATTACTGCATATCTGACATTGGGGGAAGCACCAAAATAAAAAAGAAAGAACAGATTCTGTTCTTAGTTTGAAGATGTCGATGGCCTTGTTGAAATAAAAGCCATGAGCATATTAATACTCGATATTAAATAGTGTAGCAGGTAGGCGCAGAGAGTTAAATGATATGATATGGTTTACTGAACATGTCTAGATTCCAGATCCATTTCATCTGTGAGTATGCTATATCTTGCTTACGCCTCATGATGATCTTGTAAGATAGATAGATACACTTTCCACTTTTGATGCACACATAAGACGGTACCACATCCATGCATGTCTACAATAGGAGTCATTTCTTAAAGCCCTATAGTCCTTCTCCAGACCTTACATCCCCCTGCTAGACAGAATTGCTGGTGAAGATGTAACTCCGAAGACTTTAACAAGTTCACCACAAGGACATATCTACACTGGGCCTGAAAATGTGATTAGCTTGCCAGAAAGAGATGGTGAGAACAGTGCTGGCAACTGGAAGGCTGAGTGTGTGTGTCTCCTGTGACCAATTCAGTGAGCCTGGTATAAGGCGTGTGCATGTGTGCCTCATGCCCCACCCCTGTGTGTGTGTGTGTGTGTGTGTGTGTGTGTGTGTGTGTGTGTGTCAGGAGACAATAATAACAATAGCTACGGCATATTCCAGGCTGCCTTTTCTATGTCTGCTGTGGCTGAACCCTCTCCACCCCTGTAGGTCTTACATCCCTATGAGGTATTATCAGCCTCAAGTTCAAACTCATTAAATGACTTGCATAGAAGACAACAACAGGATAGCCAAGAGGAGCCCCAACGAGAGCCCATTATCGGTGGCACAGCAGAAGCCAGAGGTCTGGAGCCAGGCCAGTGATTCGTGGCAATGAATGATGATAAACTAACGGGTATAATGTGTGTCTCAGTGGACCACACTATAGCTTCCATGGAAAGAATCTCCTCTCTCTCTCTCTCTCTCTCTCTCTCTCTCTCTCTCTCTCTCTCTCTTGTTTCTTTGTTTGGTTTTGGTGTTTTTTTTTTAATTTGGTTTTGTTTGTGGGGAGGATGCAGAGGCAGAGGGAAGATGAAAGGGGACAGGAAGGTGAGTGGGATCAGAATGCATGATGTGAAATTCACAAAGAATCAATAAAAGTAAAATTTAAAAAAATAAATAGGAAGGGCTTAATCTCCAAGCCTATGTACTTCATGAGGTACAAAACATAGGCTCTGAAACTGGACCATCTGAGATATAATCCCAACTCTGCCACCAACAATATATGTGGTTTTGACCAGTTACTAAACCTCACTATGTCTCAGTTTCTCCATCTGAATGCAATAATCACCTCATTTTCTTTATCTGAGTTTTTGTGCTATTTGTTTGGGGGTTTTCCTGCAGGTTTGTTGTTCTTCAAGGGGTTCGTCTAGGGACCATTTTCACATCTAAGAGCAGTTTAAAGCAAGAAATACATAGAGAAGAAAAGAATATAAAGTAGGGGAACAGAGAACTTGTCAGACCTTCCTGGTTGGTCCAAACCCCAGGAGTAGAAAAGGGTCAGATTCCACCAAATGTTTTATCAACTCCAAGAAGCCACAAGTCTCTCTCAAGATTCTAAAACAATTCACAAGCCCTCCACTGAGCAGCCAGAAACCAACTCCGGGGCATTCTGACCTCAGCCCAGGGATGACGTGGTGTGTCTCTGTGCCAGTCCTCAGCCTCCAGCAGGCGAACATTGCCTTATGAGGCAGCCTGTGCTGCCTCGCTCTGAACCTCCTGGTCCATGCAGTCAGTCCCAAGGCTTCACATTCTTAAGTGTACTTGATTCGGAGTTACTGATCTTGCCAGTTCACACAAGTGCCCCAAACTCCAAACGCAAGTATGGTGTGTCAAGCCATGGGGACTTTGTATGTATACTGCAGATGTACAATGTAGGGATGCCTGGATTTTCACCTTGAAAGAATGTCTATTAAGATGCGACACACTCTTATTCTATCAGCACAGTCTACTGATCAAATCATAGGGCCCATGGGTGAGGACAAGGCAGCTGGATGTTCCCAGTATAGCTCGTAAAAAGGATCCCTGTGTTATAAAGAATGAGGGAAATTATCATGTGTGCTTCGCAAAAGGTTGTTTCTGGGTCAAGACCAACATGATGCTCTTACATGGAGGAAAGAAAGCAGTCTTGGTTTAGGTTCCTCACAAAGCAACCTAGAGACTGGTTTAGTGCAGACATTTTATCAGAAAGGTACAGAAATTCACTGCAAAGAACCAGGGAAACAAGGTTGGTATGGGAGAGAGTTGCCGATACATGGTGCTTTGTATACCCTATACCACCACAGCCTCCGTTCCTAGAGGAAATGCCAAGGGATGCGGAAATACAGATCTCAGAATGTTTCCACCCAAGGAGATGGGGAAAAAGGTGTTGATACAGCATCTCCAATTGTTGTCTGCGACCTGCTTCCGAAGGTTGTTGATTGCCTATCACTTTGAGTCTACTTCACATCGAGAGCACTTTTCGGGGTATTGGAAAAGTTTTCAAGCACGGAGAAGTAGAGAGGGTTAGTTGTAGGGATTTGGAACTGTGTCAAGGGTGAGACTTCGGGGAGGAGATGAACACGCACTGTGCTAACTCCAGAAGACATGGCGCTTGCCCGTCTCTTCTCCAGATGTGACAGGTAATCTCAGCTGCCACCATGAGATCTAGAGCCATTTGGGAGTTGGCCTTTTGGCATATATATTGGGGATCATCATGGTTGTATAATCTGAGATGGGAAGACCTGTCCACTATGGGAGGTAAAATTCCCTGGGTTGGGATTCTGGACTGTAATAAAGGGCAAAATGGGCTGAGCACAGCGGTGTATCACCGTTCCTTCCCTGTAGATGTAATACAACCAGCTGCTTCAAGTCTCTGCTACTGTGACGTCCCCACCATGATGGACCACAGCCTGAAACTATGAGCTGGGACAAACCCTCTCCCAAAGCTCTTTTGTTGGGGCATTTTGTCATAGCAACAGAAAGGGAATTGATACACCAATAGAAGACACTTACTGGGTTTCTTTATCCAGAGGCGTGTTGTCTCAATGTCCTCGGATCGTGTAAGTAATAGCAATTATTTATTCATATCAGCGATTTACTATTAGGTACAGCATTTAAAGACCGTGGCACAATTTAATCAACTTGGTGGCGATTATAAGAAAAACAAAAATGACAACTAAACTATATTCAAAAGTTCTTTGTAAAATTGCCTTGCATATGTGCAATGCCTTGCATATGTGCAAATGCGTGTACACAGGAGGATGTGAAGAGAAATATTAAGTGGCTCATTTTACAGAAAATATTTTAAATCTTTTTAAAGTAGGAAACAACCAAAATGCCTATCAGTGGGGGAATGGTTAAACTAAGGCTTGGGAATTCTGTTTCAGTTATTGTAAAGAATCATATGTTAGAAAGAATTGGAAAAGCCTTGCCATAGTGTGATTCTCATTTACACAAAATCTGAGTATATGTCGCATAAAAAGCGCACTATTATAAATAACAGCAGTTTAAAATGTACACCAAATGTCATGCAGGCGTACAGAAGACTGTACTAAAGGCTATTTTATCAGCAGGGACTAGAAAACAGAGGAAGACAACCCCTTTATAAACCAATGTGTTGTTTAAATTATTCACTGCGAACATGGGAGTCTGAGATTATGCGTATAATTTAAAGCATAAATAACAGCTGACATCTTTTCACTAATCAAGAAAGACGTTTTAAGGAAGCAAACAAAGCTGAAGGACCTGGGATGTCATAGCTCTCTGAGCTGCTGCTCTGTGGGAAACGAACAGAGCTTCTCATCTCCTGGGGACGTCATTAGCTCGCCCAGGAGTGTTGATGTCGGGAAATACTGAAGGAACCTCAAAATCCCTGTCTGAAAGACAAAGCATTATATGTGGTTTAGGAAAAAAAATGACCACACCAAAAGTATTATGCAACCATAAAGGACTTGATACAGCGTGGACTACGGGTCAGGTGTCTGTGAGGTCAATTGTACCAACCAGGCATTGACCAGCCAGGCCAGGTAAAGCCAGGCCAGGAAAGATTAGAGGGTGACCTAAGGCTGCAGATTCAACTGTTGGTTAATGCTTAGCTACCCTGGGGGAGAAAGAGGAGGCCGCTTGTAGCCATCTGATTCCCATGACACAAATACTCACTTTGAGACTGCTAAGAGGCCACTGTGATGTGGGGTTGCGAACAGATTATTGGATGCAGCGGCCACCCTGTCCTGTTCCCTCCATGGAGTCAGTGAAGGTGTACATAAGCAAGAACAAGCAAGGCAGAGCCCTACGAAGTGATTATGTATGGTTATCTTTGCTTTCTGTGGAATCTGATCAACTGTGCCACGTGAATTTTAGTAAGAGTTGTCTTTTAAAGCCCCCGTCTGACCATCAGCTCCCTGGAGCTTGGGCCCACACTGCCTGGAAGAGCTCAGAGACGTCTTTCTGAAGCATTTCCAGGGAGCATACTTCAAGAAAGGGGCCAAGTAGATGCTAGTCAGAATTAGAGATAACACCGTGTTTGGCTCCAGAAATATAAACAGACAGACTGTGTTTTTGCTGCAGCCTTACACAAGTTTTGGTGGGGCGAGTTGCTTCCTAATTCCCGGATGCCATGTGTGTAAGTAGAAAGGAGGAGGGGCATCGCCTCCCTGCCAGCCAGAGAGGAACTGCACTTCTGAAGCTTATATTGGGTGGAAATACAAACAATGGCAGACCTAAAATGCCCTGTCCCAACATGCGCCTGAAGTCGGGTTATTCTCTACTGAGTAAACAGAGGGCATTTACTGTTCCTTTGAATGCATTCGAATATTTTTTCCTTTCTTGCTTTATCGTAATAAGGACACTATCTTTCTCAGGTCCCCTGGTTTCTCTGCTCCATGCTTGCTGCATGTATGTGAGCATATCTAAAAAGCAGAGTTAGAGGCTTGGTCATACAAAAATGAGGATGTTTATAAAAAGCGACCAACTCTAATATCGTCACCGTCCTTTGTTTGCAAAATGGAATAGAAGAGGATGCTGAGCCTCCTGTGACGAAGGATCCATTTAACTGCAAAAGTAGATGAAATTTTTTTTTTTGTGGCGAATTTTTATGCAGTTAAAATATAACCGATTGCAAGTGAGGAGAGAAGGCAGGAAGGGGAAGGAGTGAGATCCCAGCACCTGGGGCGTTCTCAGCGTCTGATAAATGCCACAGTGAGATTGATAAATACTAACTAAATCACAGCCATGCTTGGAGGCAACTCGTTTATTTTTCCACCCCCCAAAAGGAACACAAAACATGGAACTCAAGTCAGGCATGGTCAAACCTGAAGAATTTTGCTCTTCCATCCTGGTGGTAGTTGAATTCCTCGTGATTTAGGCAGACTGTGGGGGAAGCCTGAGGGGGGGGGGGGCTGGGAAGGGAATAGAACCAGTGCTTAATCTGGCCAGGGTTCTGGGAAGAAGGCATTGCAAAGGCCTGTTTAGCCCAAGCTTTCATGAATTAACTCTCTAATTGGGGACACCATAGATAACGCACCTGACCTCTTTTACAGGAAGACTGGATCATGATTTGCTAATTGGATGTTCCTGGGGTGGTGGAGGTGCCCTTGCTGGCCCCAAAGGATTACTAGTTAATGAAGTTTTAGAAGTTCCTAGGGAAGACTGATAGAGTTACACTAAAAAGAAGCAGAGCCTGATGCCCAGCCTGGTGTGGCACCACATGCAGTGGCACCATTCACCATGAATGGCACTGACATTTTGAACTGGATCCCTCCCCTATTAGCAGCCCAGAACTGACCAACCCTTTCCTGCTAGAGTGCTTGGCCCGGGAGATGAAGCCTCCCCTCTCCAGACCTTGCTACCAGCATTTGGGACTTTTCCATAAAACATGGGTGAAATAACATGCAGAAGTCTTCACGGAGGACAGAAAGGGATGTTCTAACATCTCTGGACTTGATTTGAAAACAGGATGTGACCCTTTCTCAACGTACATACAGAGACGAGAGAAATGATGCTTCTAATCTGTCCTTGTGCAAGAGGATAGCAGTAACTATAATGGAGCCATTGAGGACCAGCAGAAGACCGCTGATGTTTTAGTAAGGGTACTCTAGCCAAAAAAATTTCAGAGTTAAGGTCACAGTGAAAGTCGTTGGCTTGTTCCTTGAATGACTAAAGGAAGACAATTTGAGAAAGGGATACAATAGAACAGAACTAAGTCAGGAGACTTTCTTCAACCAAACCTCAAGTAAATTCCTTATCCCTCTCCCCTACCAAAAAATAAATCTTATAAGGTGAACACTCACCTCTTTGGCCAGCATGTATCGTGTTCTAGTGAACATACAAGTTCTCTTTCTGAGAAAGGATGAAACAAATATCTTTCTGATTGTCTTCATGGTTCAATACCTATGGACTCTGTTATCTACTGAGGTGTGCCCATGAGCAGAGACTCTGCTTAGAGAGCCCTGACCACTGCCTTCCATCTAGAGGGTATTGCTCCTCCTGGACCTCGGCTTCTAATCTTGCTAAACTACGGTTCCACTCATGCATGAGAAGGGCCTTGAGGAAACCCCTCCTAATGGCAGAGGAGAGTGGCTTTCATGCAAAGAAGCCACCTATAGTTAAAGCAAATGACACATAGACAGATGAGAGCTGATATAAGGATGCAAAATTTCACCTCAAAATGTTGACTATGTATTGCACTCTTTTATGTGGTGGGCATTAAGTTGTTTCTGCCTGCATTCCAAGAACCTGGTGTAAGTTCTATCATTGCTTCCATTTACAGATAGGGAAACTGACTTGTTTAGCATCCACGGTTATATCTGACTAAGACACCCATGGAAATCAGTGACCCTCTCTACTGTATTCTAGCTTAAATTTTGCCCTATTGTTTATATTCCTTACTATGATGTATATGTATTTATTTATTTTTATTTCCTAAAGACAACCAAGAAAGTAAGTGGTGCCTGAATTTGAATGTATGTGGAATAGCCCTTTATACTGTGTGAATATGTGCCACTGTGATTGGGTTAATAAAGAAACTGATTCACCAATAGCTAGACAGGATAAATTTAGGTGGGAGAACCAGGCTAAGGACACTGGGAAGAAGAAGGACAGAATCAGAGGAGTGACCAGCCAGACATAGAGAGGAAACAGGAGGTGCAAGATAAAAGAGAGGTAGCACCACATGGTACAATGTCTATTAGTAGAAATAGTTCATTTAAGCTGTAACAGCTAGTTCGTAATAAACCTGAGCTATTGACCAAACATTTGTAATTAATATTAAGTCTCTGTGTCAGTTATTTGGGAAATGGAGTGTGGGAAAGAAAAGTCTGCCTACAAATGTAGAAAAGGAATTTATTTTGTAGCAATAAGAACAGATTTCTAATAAAGGATACAGTTGAAATATACATGGGATCACTTTTTTTAATTGGTGGACTTTGTAAATATTTTTTGATATACAGTAATAATGAGTTATTTCTCAGAAAACTGAAATAGCCAAATTATCACCCAGGAATCTTGCTGACAATCAAAGAAACAGGCTTAAGTTCTCAAACATTAATTTTCCCACATGTAAAAAAAAATGATGTGTTTGATTGGTTGTTTTAAATTCCCTCCTATCTCCATGTTGATGTTCCAAGAATCCCATGTGTGTGGTGTTTCTGGTAGTTCTAAATGGACTTGTTATAGGAAATGTAGGTTTCCTTAAAGACTCACAGTGAGCTATACCCTGCCTCTGTCTCTCTCCATGTGTAATTGTCTCTGTCTCCTTGGACTATCTCTCCTGGCATCCTTGGGAAAACTCCATCTGGATTATCTGTTTAAGCATGATTAATAAAAACTCAGAGAGAGAAATTGGAGTTCAACCTGAAGATCAGAAAAGTGAAAAGCCAGCAAGACAACAAAATACTGGCTCTTTCCTCTACCTCAGTCTGAAATGGCGATCCTGCCTCCAAGAATCTCAGAATGAGAGTGAACCTGAGAGCTGTCTCCTTCTGTTTTATAATTCTTTCTAGTTCTGGGATTGAAGGTGTGCACCACTGGGACTAAAGGTATGTACCACTCAGTTTCTATGGTAAACTAGTATGGCTACTGGGATTAAAGGTGTGTGTTATTGCGGCCTGGTCTGTAAGGCTGGCCAGTGTGGCTATTTTACTTTCTAAAGTTTAGGCAAGTTTTATTTATTAAAATTAAAATGAAATTCCACTACAATCTGTTATTCGTGAGTTGATGTGTCTTGCAGTTTAACAGCCATTCCACAATATAACGCACTGTAGCAACCAGTACTTGACCATGCACAACCTAAAGTATTGGGCCTGCATCCCAATAGAGACTCATTTATTTCACTTTTACATTCATTAAGCAAAGTACACAAATATAAAACTAGAAGTTAGAAAGTCCAAAAGTGCTCTTCTATCTTAGTGAGTCATAGGAATCCAACCTGCCTCTTCTGGGAGGACCATAGCATCTAGGTAGTGGTGGCCTTGGTTACTTTGGGTTCTGATGTGGAATGTTCTTCTGTATATGTGTTGTTTATATTGGTTGATGAATAAAAGTGTTCTGACCAATGACTTATCCGCTTAAAACCAGGCAGGAAATCTGAACAGATATATAGATAGGTAGGTGGGTAGATAGATAGATAGATAGATAGATAGATAGATAGATAGATAGATAAGCCAGACTCAGGAGATGCCACGTAATGACTGGATGGGAAAGACACTGGAAATTTACCAGTAGACCACAACCTCATGGTGTTACATAGATTAATAGAAATGGGTTAATTTAAGATATAAGAGCTAGCTAGGAATACACTAAGCCATTGGTCAAATAGTGTTGTAATTAATATGATTTTGTGTGATTGTTTGGGTCTGAGCAGTCAGGAAACAAATGAGCAGTCTCTGTTTATAGGGTTTTCTATCAGGCATTTCAGGATGAGAATTTATTAAACAGAAGGGTTTGTAAATCAAACACTTAGGGAAAAGCAGTGAGAGAAAGATGGAAGGAAGACCTCAACCCTTTGAGGAAGGCCAGCTGTGTCTAGGAACCCTCCTAGTGGCTAATACCAGTTGTGATAATTATAATACCCATATTCTGCCAGGTTTATTTTTTTCTAAAACCTAGAGGAACTCTTTGAAACCTTATCAAAATCCAAATCCCCCAGAAAAATACCGCGTTAAACCAGATCAGCTCTTTTCAACAGAGTATAAATCTGTCAGGTGTAGATGATGGCAGAGAGGAGCAAAAGCTGCAGTGAGATCAAAAGACACGAAGGAACTACAAAAGAGCAAAACCCTGAGACTGGCCCTACGAAGGGAGGGACACACAAATACATGCTAATAGACAGATCAAAATGAGTCTCCTGGTGTAGCAATGAGGATGTAGGAAACAGAGACAAGAAGGAAAGACAAAAAAAAGGAGAGAAAACTGGAGACCCAGGGACACAAGTCCCACAAGTAACTTGCCCAGTGTGGTTGGTGAAAGGACACTTTGGACAAGAAAAGATTTGGCAGAAAGCATGCCACTATTGATCAGAACTAAGCTAGGTTCAATATGGATATTATTGGATTCAACAAACTCATTAACCCAGACTCAGTCTTGACATTAGCAAGAAGGCATTTGCTCTATGGAAAACCTTGATGGTGCATAGAAAATACGGTGAAAACATCTATGAGGTGGGTACTGTCAAGATTATCCCAAACACAATCATGAGTGTGGGAAAGCCACTGCCCATTGTCACAGATGGTAGGAGGCAGATCTGGGGCCAGGACTGGGGTGGGTATGCTTTCAGAGCATGCCACCTGCTCACAAGGGCACTGTATACCTTCTGTGGGGGACCCATACTGAAATACCGGAAGGAGAAGGGACAGGGCTGCCCAGTCAGATGGAAAGTACCATTAACATTAGCACCCACTGTCTTCTGTTGCCTTGGGTTTCGAGTTAATTGGGAAACAGAATTTTGGTCTCTTGGCCATCTTGTCCTTCCCTTCAGGGGACTAAGTATGTTTCCTTCCCAAGGATTTTGTGACACATGGGTTAATCACCCCGGCTTATGTCAGGAACAGGTTTAAAATGAATTTAAAAATCAGCTTGGCAGAAATAAACAATAACGTTGATCTGTTCATTTAGAAGACTAGCAAGCAGACCCTCCAGAAGCGCTGAGATTCATTATACATGGTAAATATTTGTTTAGGCAAATTTTCAATCGAAGATGGTTTGATTGATAGATAATTGTTTTCAATGTCAGCTAAATACGCTCAGCTGTCACTGCCAAGTCATGAATTGATGTGTTATCTTTTAATGTTTTCTTTCTTTCTCTCCCAAAAGAAGAAAAAAGAAAAAAAAATAAGTGAAGACTATTTTTTTTTTCTATCTGTTCTTAAGCTAATTTATTTACTAAGGAAAAAAAAAATACTTGACACTTTTCTTTATTCAAGACACCAAGGCTGTTAGAAGCCCCTGGGGAGGATTGCGGATTGGATCTCATCAGAACCCCCTAAGAACTGGAGGCTCCTGAGGGCCCTCAACACCCCCCCTCCCCCGCTGAGCCCAGCCATTCTGCAGCCACAACCATCCTTTCATTTCCAGCCCCAGTGCTTTCTCTTTCCCACCAACCTGTTCGCTTCTCAAGTGACGTCATCAGAAGGCGAGTTGCCCATGGGTCTTTGCAATCATGAGAAACGCCTATATATATATACATACATACACATGGTCACCAGTACAAAAGGCCAAAGAGACCAGGGCTGGAAAACAAATGTTTTTAAAAGTTAAGTTGACTTTTAGTAAGAGAACAGGACACATAGGGCAACATACTGGTCAGTGTTGCTCCATGAGTGACCCGTATGGAAAGAGAATAGCAAGCACAGGAATCTGCTTCTTGGTTTCTTCCAGTTCTTTGGCCCAAAGACTCCTTTATAGATAATAAATATCATCTTATGGCTGATTAACACAGTGATCTCTGTCTCATTTTGCTCCTCACTCCTAGGACAGTCAGTGGTCAGAGCGAACTGGGTACAAGAAGCTGGGTTCTCCTAAAGCTAATTTATTCCAACAGTTCTCTCGTTGTTTTTTTTTTAATAATAAGTTTTTAAAATGTATTGTTACAGAGTATTTGCTCATCAAATTTCTTTTTAAAAGTCAAAGCAATTTTAAAATTATAAAGAACTTCTCAGATGTGCCTAGATAATTATGAGGCTGTATTTTACATCACCCTTAGACCTCAGCAGGCTGCAAGGTCTGTTAGAGTCTTTGCTCCCGAGGCAAAGGTTACATCAGTTCTGTGCATTAGCAAACATTATGCCATGAGACTACATCACAGAGCATGGCTGCCATTGCACACACATACTGTTGTTCCTTTGCAAGACTACAGCTCCCAGCATTCCGCTGGACTCCAGCGCACACAAGCGCGGAACACATTTCCCAGAAGCCTTTGCATTCCCCGTTAAAAAGCAAAGGCCGCCACGAGTTCCTTCCTTCTTCTCTCTTCCCCCACCTTTCCTACCGTGTCCGCACACCCTTTACCTGCCTGTTACCCCTCCCCCATTAAAGTGCACCCACGTGGGACCATCGCGTGTCTGTGTCTTCTTCCTCGCATAACGTCTTTACCCTCTAACCCGCAGAATTAAGAACAACACATACATGTGGAAATTATCTACCAACTTATGCAATCTGTACAATCAGGAGGCCACAAGACATGTTACATGTTTTCTGTTGAAGCCCAAGACTCCACTGACTGTGCACACAAACTACTGTGGGACTCATTTTGTAATGAGAGTGTTCCCGTGGCTGCTCACACAAGCCTGGCAAAATGACCAACACCGGCTCTTAGGACACAGCTCACAATCTTTTCTCTGTTGAGGTCTGCTGAAACTACATAAAAGGTGATTGGCTACACTTAGGGGCAGAAAGGCCTGCGTTCACCTACTCTTCCTTTCTTGCGAAAATGGAATGATTAAAAGCCATCAAATCAGGCAGTGGTGGCACAGGCCTTTAATCCCGGCGCTCGGGAGGCAGAGACAAACTGATCTTCGTGAGTTCGAGACCACCCTGGTCTACAAAGTAAGTTCCAGAACAGGCTCCAAAATTACAGAGAAACCCTGTCTTGGGGGGGGGGGGGGAGCCACCAAAGAGCTAAACTCTCTAGAAAGATTCTTGACCTTTGGGGTCAGACCATTCTAGATGATTCCACAAGTCTTTCTGGTCCATCCTGTTTCATGGCAGCTATGTGCAATGTGATAATGCACGCACACCTGTGGTCCTAGGCAGTACGAAGGAGGCTGAGACAGGAGGATCACAAATCCATGCCATCCTATGAAACAAAACAAAGCCTAATCTCCAAAATCAAATATAAAATAGAGTTATAAATATCTATCTGCCCCCAAGACACCTGGGTATCAGTAGGTTTCCCTGGGAAAATTGAAGTGGAGATGAATTTTTTGAGTGGATTTTAATTTGGAGTGTTAGCATTCTGGGACTTCTGGAAACTTCCAAGGAGCTGGTGGTCATCTAATTGCTGCTTCCCTACGAGCTCAGGAGAGGCCACACCTAACAGCAGAAAACGGTCTGGTTCCCTTTAAACATCACCTCTCCCATCCTTATCTTCCCCCCCATACAGTTGCCGGCTGTGGTCGGCCGCCTTTCAGCATGGAATAAAATACATTACTTATGCAGAGAATGTTTTAATGTAACAAAGCAAAGGAATAAAAATGCCTTACAACAGTTTTATTAAAAACAAATTCCCACAGTAAATACATATACACTCGGGCTCTGGGAGCCAAACTGCCAAGGACAGCGCTGCTAAGTGCTCTGGGAAGTGCTTATAAATTACTCGAAATAAAAAACATTGTTGCCTGGACATCAGGGATGAAATGCTGCAGTTTGTAATAAATTAACAGAGAACTTTACTTCCCCTCCTCGAACAAAGCAGCCATTTGTCTGAATAACCCACATTCAGCTGCGAGTTATATTTTCACACTGCCACGGCATTCACTTGCAAATCATCCTGCAGTTTTAATGTTCAGGTTTTAAATACCTTGAGAACTGCAAAGAGGAAGCAAAGTGGGGCAAACAGTTGGCTTGCACTTTAAAAACTGCCCTGATTTCTGGCTGTCTTTTGGATTTTTTTCCCCCTTTCAAAGTTTTTTTTTTCCCTCTGTTAATATAAAGTTTCTTGAAAATACATTTTAAAAATAGAAGGTTACAGTGAAATTGTGGATATTTACACCAGAGAGGAGCTTCTCTGGCGCTCTGATTTCAGCCAGTCCTCATTTTCCATTTTTTAGACATCTCTTCTCTCAATACTTTAGTTTAGTGACAGAATAATTTATAACTATCTTTGAGGTTTTCCCTATTGTTTATAACTTTTGTCTGCAAGTCTTACATTTGGTTAGACTTTTTTTTTCTTCCTCTCTTTCTCCTTCTACTTTGACCAGGAGAAAGAGAGGGGGAAAAAAACCTCAAAAGAAAAAGTCATTTCACTTCCCTTGAATTATTTTGATTATAAAACAAAAACTCGGCAAGAAAACTCTTTTCACAACCTGTTCGGTAAAAGAAAATGAGCTGCTTTCCAGCGCCAGAGAGAAACTCTGATGGGTTTGTGCGAGGTTTGCAGGGTATTTTCTGGGGGGGGGGGGGGGGGGGGGGGTGGCGGCGGGGGCAGGCCGGGTTTCCTTGTGCCCAAACCAGCTTTGGGCTTTGTTAGAATTGTGTTGCATTGTTTTAAATAGGGTCCTTCCTAGGCAACCCAGGGGATAGAAGTCACATCACCAATTCCAGGAAGCCATCTGAGGAGGAAAGCCCTTCAGAGGCATGAAGCATGCTATTCTCCGAAAAGTGGCTCATAAAATATTTTTATAAAGTAGGAGTTGGAATCATTTAAAAATCCCTCTCTTTTGTAAATCTGTTTGGAGAAAGCTCTTTTGATCCCCTCTTCCTTCTGATCCTCATCTTTTATTTTGCTTAGAGGTAAACAACATTTGCTTCATTTAAACAACAGAGTTTGCCATTGTGGGTCTTAAATCCTTCTCCAGTCACCCTATGGCGATTCATCACCAGGCGGGGGAATAAGGAGACTTTGCATCCAAGACTTTTATCACCCCCCAGAAAATGTTTGTTGTTTTTTGCTTTGATTCTTCTTCTTCTTCTTCTTCTTCTTCTTCTTTTTTTAAAACTCCCTCCCACCCTTACCCCCAACTCTGAGCTGCGGGGGAGATTGTTTAAGAACATTTTAAAGCCTCTTGTGACAAGGGAACCAAAGTCCTTCTGCAGAGAATAAGAAATGCTTGATTACATGCCCTGCAAAACGGGAGATAGTTCCAATTCCCTTTTAATTAAGACGTCTAAATAGCCATTGCTTTGGAGACCGCGATTTCCAAACAGTTTAAAAAGAAACAGGCTGAATTGCAATGGGCATTCTTTCTCTTTGGCCCTTGAGGAAGGGGACTGTCACCTGTGGGGCTTCTGGGTAGCATTCATGACCTCAGGTGGGAAGGAACAGAAAAGAGCAGCTGCGATGCAGAGGTGACCCTGGGACACAAAACCTTCAAGACACCATGGACTGCAGGCAGGAGAAAATGCTTCTCCGGTTAGCTGATCGTGTGTACAAACAAGCATACCTTTGATTTGTTTGTTTGTTTGTTTGTTTTCTGTTTAGGGGTTTTTTTTTAATTTGTTTTGTTTTTTAATGACTCAATGGTGACTGGTTTGATTCTCTGACCATCCAAGCCGATTAAAGAGCATTCACTTAGGCCCTAAGGATGTCCTGGCTGGCCACCCATCTGGTGCTAGGCTCCCGTCCATGAAAATCCCCCAGCTTAGCCCTGAATATTCTTTCTAAAGACAGTTAAGTAAAAGGGCTGACATTAGCATATGTTCCCCCCAAGTGTCCTGTTGAACTTTTTGCTGGGCATTACCCTACCACGGGCTTTCTGGATGCTATCCAATGAGAGATTGGCTTGGAACTGTAAAATTAGCCATCTGCCTATTAAAAATGTAACCAGCTGCATCGGATGAAACACAGTGACTATTGAGATGAACTCATCCGGGAGAGAACTCTCGTCCCCTGCTTGGACATTTTTCCAATCTACTGCTGGACCGAGACACTCCAGTGAAGACCCTGTTGGAAGGAGAGCAGCCGGACTCTCAAGAATGAAGAAGGCTTGCTGGTTTGTTTCGTGGCTCAGATTTTGTCATTTCTCAGGGCTGACTTGGCTCTTTGAGTGTAGAATTCTCTATTGCCCTGCTACATGCTTAAAGCACCTCTCTGTTTTAGGAAAATTAAAATCTAGAAGTGGGCAGGCAGACTTCAAGATTCCATCTGTCTGCTCTGATACTCCATTCTTGGGCCTGGACCTTACTGATGAACTTTAATCGCACACCTAAATTACTCCCTGGAGCACAAAACACCTTTAAACAGAGAGCTAGGGATGTAATTATTCCAGTCCAGGAACTCCATCTCAGTCAATATTAGATATTCTGTATTTACTATAAGGCCTGTTTATTAAAAATGAGAGCTTTCAATCGCTTGCGCTACTTTTTTCCCCCTAAAGCCTAATGGAGCATTAAAAAATAATTCATTAACTAATTAAGAGAACTGTGTTTATTTACAGTATATAAAATGTTTCTATCAGGCAAATAACACACCATAACCCGGCACTGTGTTGACAGGGAAACATCTGCAGCTTCATTTAATGCGTTTGCTAAATGACGAGGGGGAATCAAAGGATGCTTAAACAGCTACCTCTCTGCCTGCGATCTGTGTTTCTCTGCGGAGGTCAGAGGCACCGAGGAAAAATGCCCCTCGGGGAGCCCCAGGCGCAGCAGGGGCTTTCAGTCCAAACACCCTCCGGCAGTGATGGAGGGCCAGTGCACACACATGGGCCTGACGGGGCGAGTGGAAGCCCCGGGGAGCTGGCAGGGTTAAGCTGCATGAAGTCATCTTGGTGCAGGTTTGTCAGTTAAATGTTAACAGCCTTTAGATTCAGCCTAAAACTTCCCATTTGCATTTCCTTCCTCCCTCCTTTCCCCAGTCCCTCCTGCCCTTCTTTCTTCTCCTATCCCTTCTCTATATCCGGTTTTCTATCAGCATGTGTCTCTTTCACTCTTATTTTGCTGTGGTCAGGATTCTTCTTTTTTTTTTTTCCAAGCAAAAATAATTAGGCCTCAAATAAGAATAGTTTATTACACTTGCCTGCCGGTCACTCTCTGGGAAAACATAGCCCACTCTCACCTCCTTACCCGCTCTCAAATCTTCCCTCAGCTTGTGCGTCAATCTTCTCCAAGAGTCAAGAGTTTTCTGCCCTCTCTGTCCATCTGTGGGTTTGTTGGTCTTCTTGCCGCTTCCGTGATATTATGGGATGGCCTAACAAACCCTCACAGCAATGACACCTGCCAGTGTGACCCTTGGAGAATTTGGCTTTGATTCATTTTTATTTAAAACTGTTCCAAATTCAGTAAAAAGTCAGTTTTCCTTTGAACACCAGGGCCAACTGAGTGTCTGACCCTGTCATGGCGGTATAGCTGGATTAAAAAGTCCTGACTGAACTCAGGCATGCTGCTCACAGCAGAACCCTGGATGGTGATCTTTACAGAGGCCTTGTGAGCTTTGACTGCACAGTGCACACACAAAGTCTTCTACCCAGAACAGCTGAGACGGTTATATCTAAAGGTCTGATTAAGATTAAGCTTCAGAACAAAAGACCAAGTCAGCAAATTGTACTCATTGGTCAGGAGAGTTTTAACCACGTCCTGGTAAGGTCACACATCAAGAGTTGTGTGTCAGGATCTATTCACTCCCTGTAACATGTAACACGTGCTATGGAACCATATGAGTGTGATCATTCTGTGTTACTGTGTGTTGAGCATGGAGTGGCTTGCTTCTCTGTCTGGGATCAGATCAGGGAACCATCCAGAAGTCTTCAATTAGCCTCCCACCCACACCCCCCAGACACACACACACACACGCACACACACACACAGAGCATCATATATGAGGTATGCAGCTTAAAAATGGAGGCCAATATGTGTCCATTTACATCAGAGTTCTTGACCAGTGACAAGGGTTACTTGGCAAAGTATTGCCTTACGCCGCCCTATAACCTATAATCACAGCAGACACTACGGATTGTGACCGTCTTCCTCAAATCAGTCAGAATGAGCTTAGCAGAGGAAACTCTTAGATGAAACTAACAAATACACGAAAGTGTGGGGACTGTAAACCCGCAGGTTTCTCTGTGTGTCCAAACCAGCGTGAAGCCCATCTCCAACCCCGTCTTCATCTGCCACCTCCACACTCGGCCCACAGGTCTGTATGGTCCAGGGTTCAAGTGACAGACTGAAAACCATTTTCTTTTCTCAACTTTATGCCACTTTTAGTAGACTCAGACGTTTCTGGGAAACTGAAGAAAACCCATCCTCAAAGAATTAAAACTAATACCAAAAGAATTTTATGGAAGGAGACAGACTTCTTTTTCTTTTCTTTCCTTTCTTTTTTTTTTTTTTCTCATTGAGAGAATGCTCTCATCGGAGTTCATGGAGTATACACTGTGCACAGAACCTTCAATAGTGACCTGCTGTCCACAAAATAGTCCAGCTGCTTTTCTGTTTAAAACAGTTCCATTTGGTCCTCCACCCCATATGTAACCTCCTGGTACTGTGCCTTCCCCCTCTGTGTGGAAGCCCATGTGACTTTCACACCTCTGGGCCCTTGCAGAGGACTGTCTTCCTTGCATGGCTTATGTTTCCCCTGCCTGGTTAGCTTCTGCCTCTCCTTCAAGATCTAGGTCACATGTCAACCTCCCATGTGGTTAATTCAGACATCCATTGTTCCCTTCCCTTCCGATAATTTACTTGTAAGGCAGAAAGAGCCTGGAGCAAGATTTCTGACCTTGTAACACTAGCTGGGAATCTGGAGGCATCTCACCTAACTTCCTTGTTCCTTGGGTCTACTAGGCACAAGATGAGGATAGGAGGAGCTGAATGCAGTAGGATGCCTGCATAATCTCCTAATCTCAGACAGAGGTAGAGGGTGAAGTAGGTGAAGGCTAGCCTGGGCTACATAGTCAGACCCTTCCTCACAAAAAACAAAAGGTAAGTGCCAGTAACTAACAAAGGGTTAAAGAAATACAACTGATATGCTTAAATGCCCACAAGCACGGGTAAATGCCAGCTCATGTGTTCCCTAGTGACTTCCATTTTTGTGTCTGGAAGCACTACAGCCCACTTCACTGCCCACAAAACCCCAGACAAGGGCCTTCATGTATTCAACCTTGCATTCTCTCTTACCCCGAAGCTTAATAAAGCATACATACATACATACATGTTATCTAAAATCAGAAATGCTATTTCTTTCACATGACCTCTACACACAGTCATGCATTCAAAGAAAGTTCAGAACCCTGGGTAGGAGACCATACCAGTCTTGCTTGCCACCTCCTGGTTAGTACATGAGGCTCTCAAAACCATGAAACTCAAGGAAGGTCTGGCTTCTGTCTATACTTTGTCCGTGAAGAATCCACATGTCCTCATGTCTGGTAGGAGCAGGGCTGGGGTGTCATAGGCCAGCAAATGACAGATTTCCTTTCGTGGGAGTGTGCCCATGAAAACAGGTTCTAAAACCAGACTGCCTAGGTTGGAGTCCCTGCCCCAGCACCCAGCCTCTGGGTGACCCTTCTGTATTGGGTCACCTTGCCTTTACAAGGTGAACAATGCAGCCACTGCCTCACGGAGTTGATGTGTTCCTGGCACAAGGCAGGCACTTTCTAATGCCATTTCTGTCACATGAGGCCTCTTGGTTGGTGCAGCTGAAGCGAAAGGGCAGGCACGAAAGGGGGTTGGTTGTGAGGGAAGGTGCTGCTGAGCTGGGAGAGCCTGCTCTCTCCTCCTTCTGTTTGGATTGCCATTGGAAACAGCACGGCACTCACCAACCTCAGTGGGAACACTGTGCTGAAATGTCACTCCCCGGATTTGACATCTCCTTATTCTTCCTGCTACTGTTTGCTCCTTTGTTGCTTTGAAAATATGAATTAATGATGAATATTAATGAGCCCTTGACAAGACGAACTTCCATCAGAACTCAAGGAACACTGGGAGCATCAAGGCTGGCGACATGTCTACAGAGGGAGAAACTTCCCAGTTCTACCAGCCCGAATTTTTCTTCCCCCTTTCCTCCCGTCCTCCTTTTTTACCAATAACTTTAAAAAAGATTGATGAAAGCCTCATGAATGTGGCTTTGAACTTGTTCATATGATTTTTTTTAACACAGTTGCTTTTATGAAAATTTTTCTGGATTCCTCTTTCTCATCCTGAGCTCTCTGCTTTCCCATTTATGGTCTCTGGTGCTATTTCATGGAACTTGGGGATTTGGGAAGTAACCAACCAGAGGGAACCTGAGACTGAACACAGAGTGACTTCCAACCCATGACAATTTCCCTTTCCCTTTCAACATAACAAAACAACATCATCATCATCAACAACAACAACACATACACACACACACACACACACAAATAACCCCAGCAACATTTGCCTCCTGTTGACATGGTCCGCAAGACTACCTCAGCAAGGGGGCAGGTTTTTGAGTGTTATGAGGGGGAGAACAAGAGAGAGCCTGCAGTGGTGCCTGCCTGTGATTGAAGTCCTTGGGAGAGAGAGGCAAGAAGTCCAAGAGTTATTGGCCAACCTGGGCAATACACTGAGACCTTGTGTCAAAATCAAGTGAACAAACAAAAGCCATTGGGAGGTGTAGGGAGGGAGAAACTAGAGTTTGCAGAACTCTAGAATGAAGTGGGTTTAGAGAGTATAAGCACGGGTCACTTTCTCCTCCATGTCAGTGCTTAACTGATGGTTCTCGAAGCACTCAACAAACAACATATTAGGAACTGTGTCAGGAGACAAAGAGCCTCTTTCCTTGGGCTGACTCTTCCCTTGGCTGCATGCTGCTAGGAGGTCTGAATATTATCCATGAGAAGAAATCCCAAAGAAAGGCGCTCGGTAAGAGTCTGAGCTTCCTAAGCCACCCCACATGAAACCTTCACCCAACTGAGAGCCACAGAGGAACTCTGCATCTAACACTGTGGACGCAAGTCTTAACTAGCTTGTGACCATGTGGCTATGACTCCCAGGTCTCAGTTTGCCTGGGCTTCAAATGGGGATACAGCTAGAACATGAATGGCTGCGGAAAGGGGGAAATGGGGAATCTGTCAGAACCTAGGAAGCTGAGGATGGCTTAGCGCAGCCATGGGTAGGGAATGAGTGATGCGAGCCTGTTCTTGACGCTTAGGCCAACCCACACACTGACTCCTATTTATTGTAGATGAAAGCAGTGTCTTCAGACTTGGTGAAGAAGTGTAGCTTTGCTCTGGGAGCTCTTCACTAGGCCTGGAAGCCTTTGCGTCCACTGAAGTGGCTGAGGTACTTTCTTTGACTAGTGTCAACATTTCAAGTGCAAATGAGCTTCCCATTTGCCCCTCCTACAACTTTCTGGTCATTTCTCCACGAAACCATATGTCACCTCTTAAGATTATTCGCTTATTCAACAACAAACTTGCCCCTCCCCCTTCTCCCCACCACCCCCTTGCTCCATTTCCCTCCAACCCTGTTCTGGCAGTGGTAGCAGGAAGCGGTGGCTGGGGGAGGCCACAAGCTTGCAGAGAGGAAATAAAACAGATCATTTCTCTGCTCGAGAACGTCATGAGCAAAAGGGTGACAGTGGGTCTGTAAACAAGAGACAGTTTGGTCCGGGGCTAAGAGTATGTAGTCTCTGAGCCAGACTGCCTGGACTCACAGCTTAGCTCTACACAGAACTAAACAGCTCTGTGATAGGGGTAGATTCATAGGCTTCTCTGCACCCCACTTTCACATCTTTTGCAGGAGACTGAATCTATATTTCTCTCATGGAGATGAATAAGTTAGTAGGTCTATCATGTTTAAAATGGTGCCTCTTCTTAAAACAGAATAAATTAAAATTTCCTGCTGCTTGCCGTGGTCCAAGCCCTGAGCCGAGGGCCTTATACTGATGGTGTTATTTTACCTCAGAAGACTCACAGATCAACCCAAGACAAGCATTTAGTCTTGGAGACAAAATGGGCTTTGAGAAGTCCCTGTCCTTAAGATTGTGGAAAGGTGTGATGGTTCATGAAAATTGAGAAAGTTCCTCCATCAAATTTGACCTGTGGGCTGTTCTTGATTAACGATGGATGCCAGAAGGCCTGGTCCACTGTGGGTGCCGTCTCTCGGCAGGTGGTCCTGAGATATATAAGGCAGTAAGCTGACAAAAGCAAGAGGAGCAAGCCAGTAAGCAGTTTCTCCGTGGCCTCTGCTTCAGTTTCCACCTGGAGTTCCTGCTCTCTCATTCATGATGGGCTCCAACAGTAAGATGAAAGAAACTCTTGCCTTTTCAACTTGCTTTGGGTTAGTGGTGTTTTATGGTGGCAATAGAGAGGAAACTAGGGGAAAAGGACTGAGCAAGACGCTTTGTGTGGATGATTATGGCTGGGCCAGTGAGCTGCAAGACCATAGCAAAGGACCTCATGGAGCTTAAGTAGCATCCCAGGCTCACAGAATCTGACTGAATTCTTTGTGCCTTGGCATGTTTTCTGTTTCTCTAACTAGGTGCTAAACCCTAGATAACCTTAAAAGAAAAGAGATTTTAATAACTTGTCATTCTGAACATTTAACCACATGATGCCGTGATCTTGTGAGGGCTCCATGCAGGACCAGAACATGTCAGAGAGTATCACACGAAGAGACAGACTCAAGTTAGCCAGCTTGGGTCTCTCTCTTCTTAGACACATCAATGCTAACATGAGGCCCCATCTTCAAGATCTTATCTACTGTCAATCATGGTCCAAAGGCCCTTCTTCCAGGGACCATCAATAGATGGTGGTGGGGAGTGGGTCTCGACAAGAGTTCAAACCACTGGCCCCACGAGTATTCTTACTGTTGTGACGGTCACTGACCCAACTGGATGACCTCGCAGAGGTCTAGAGTATCATGAAAGCTGAAATCTGCCCGTCCTGCCTGTGGGGCACAGGGACAGTGATATGAACCACATGAATATCCATCTTCTCCCCTTCCTTTCTTCCTTTTCTCCACAGCTTTTCTTCCCTCCCTTCCTTCCTTCCTTCCTTTCCTTTCCTTTACTTTATTTCTCTCTCTCTTTCTCTCTCAGCAGCAGCAGCAGCAGAAGTGACATATTAATAATATTCACCCACTTTGATTTGATACTGTGGTAATGACTCAATCCACACCATAAAATACGTTACGGACTCTCACAGGTCAAAGAACATGATGATTTATCACAGGCCAAGATGCAGTCACATGTCATGTGATCCTACAGAGCTCTAAGTAGCTTTGGTCATGGCTGGGCTGACTCAGCCTGAAGGAAGGGCAAAGCAGATGTGGTTCATTAGGACTGCAGGGAATGTTTAGACTGGGTGCAACTGACACCGGCCACTGTCTCCGTGTTTTCCCGGAGATGGCATTTTGCACACTACTTGGGTAGTCCTCTACTTCCTAAAATCCATCCAGACCTTTTCAGGGAGACTCTGGAGGAGAAGGACTTAGCCAAGCTTAAAGGATACAGACCAATAGGATGAATACAAGCAGCAATTCACAATTATGTCTCTATTCACACTTCCAGGGTAATATTACAAGAAAAGAGCAAGACTTTTGTCCCTTTAGGACACCAAGTAGATCTGAATTAGTGACTGTCATCCAAATGCTGCTCATAAAGCCATGTTGAACCCAGTGACATCTTCATCTTTAGTAGAACAGTAGAGATCTCTCTAGACTCTTGATGGGCAGGCGATTCCAAAATGAGAGCATATTTACGAATTACCAATAGTTTCTCTTCAATGGCTCATAAGTAGGACAGACCTATTAGTCAACCATGCCCCAAAACTGTTTATAATATCCAAATAAGAAGTAATTTATCCACATGTTGTCTGGTCTTTGAGCTTCACAACCAACTGGCAGAAAATCGCAAGCCACTCCTGTATCCAGGGATCTCAGGACTGGTATCCTCCAATCGTACAACACTTGAAGCAGATGACGCTGCTAGGCAGGTGTTTATAGTGGCAGATGTTCCACAAAGCCCTCCAAGAAATAAGGGTTCTTGTTCCAAGGTCTAGACCGATACTGCGACAATGAGTCTTTCTGGGAACATGACAAGGCTCATCTGTGACCAGGACAAAAACACCTCCAGACACACTTGGCTGTGAAGTTCTAAAACACATAGGTGTTCATCTGACTCACGTCCGTGTGGGCAACTGCGCGAGAAGGGATATAAATCCTGGAGAAATGAACTCCTGAAGGACATATCAGCAGTGCTGGTCTTAGCTGGCTTGTGTTAGGCTTAAATAAGCCTGGGTCTCGCCTGAATATGACTCCACTCTCCAAGTAACCTTGAGTATGATTTGGTGCCAGAGGGAGGCCTGGGCTGGGGAAGAGAGAGAGCCCAAGCAGGAGTGGCGAGGAAAACTCTGCATCCACCATTTGATGCAGTGACAAGATGAAAAATGTGGAAGAGGACAGCAGGACATTAACACAATCTCTGTCCATCATAACCACACAGAATGCTCTGAGGAAGACAAGCTTAGGGGAGCTGAGGCTTGATGAGAGGAGAGAGAGGAGGAGAGAGATAAAGAGAAAAGAAGAGACCAAAAGAGGGGGAAGTAGGGGAAGGGGGAGCGGAAGGTCATGAATAGACTTCCCTAGAGCTCTCGGTAGGGTACCCCTATCTTGGAAACCCCAAGATACCCAGAAAATGTTGACCAGAGTTTAGGAGGAGCCTGGAGTACAAAACTGGTCATGTAGCAGTGCTGCTCACCATCTCTGAGATTTAGTAGACGTTTGTTGGATATCTTGATGTCATGTGTACTTCAATCCCTTCTCTTTTACCCTCTTAATAATGTGAAAACCAGACCTGATGGACCTGAGTTTCTGCTAGATCCTAGTACTAGACACATCCTAGTAGAGTCCAGTTAGAGGTGCTTTAATGGGAGTCTGTTCAAAGCGCGTTGAAATTGTATAGAAGTTGAGCATGAAGAGCCATCTTCTCTTATATATGAAGTGAGTGCTTTGCTATGGGTGTCCGAGTCCTCATTGCTGTTGTGGAACAGGCAGGGTGGGCATAAAGAGATAACCAAAAAATTATAATAAAGCCAAAAACAACATGCAAAAATGAGCCAAAATAAAAATCTATGTGATCCTATGAGAAGGATACGCATTCTTGCAAAAACTGTTACTGTAAGTGTGGAAAGTGAATCAGAGAAATTCAGAATGTGGCTTGCTCTGTGGGACTCTGCTGAAACTCTTCAAATGATGTGACCTGACTGAGACCGGAACACAAGGTCAATGTCTGGATAGGGAGCAAAAACAGGAGGCCCTATGAAATACAACGGATCTGAATGAATCTTGGATTTAAAAAAAAAAAAAGAAATCAAAACAGCATTTTTGCTTTTAGTCTTTTTGAAATTTGAGAATGGACACTGTTCGATGATGTTATTGAATTAATGACTTGCAGAGATGTTTCATGGTGTGCTGACCAAGGAGGGATTGTCTTCTTCCCTGAGTGATGCACTAAAGGATGTAACTAGAAAAAGGAATATATTGCAACATCTGGAAACTGCTTAGAGGTATGCTGTGTGGGTGTGTGTCTGTCTGTCAATGTGTGTATGCGTGCATATCCCTGAGTATGTGTGCTTGTGTGTGTGTATATATGACATTGTGTGCACATGTGTGTGTCGTTGTGTGTGTGTCTGTGCGCATCAGTATGTGCATGTGTGTGCATGTTTAGAGAGAGAAATAGAGGTGCACTTCGCTCAGTAAATAATAGTGAGTGCTGACGTTAGATGATGACATTTGGTCATTTCTTATACTGTTACTTTCAACTTTCCTTGTGGAGTATGAAATTTTTTAATTAAAAAAATCTTGTTTTAAAGGAAAAGATCATAAAAAATAAGAAAGGAAAAACGAACAAGGAAATTATCTCTGTACAGAACACACAGCTTCCTTGACCCAGACTTTCTGCTGCCATTGCCAGCCTTCTCTTTTCAGTGTGGCCCCCACAGGTGTTCTTTGCCCCTTTTAAAAGAAGGAAGAAAGGTTCTAAGTGAATATGAACCCTTCTGTTCTCCCCCTTAAGGCATGACTCGTTTTCACACTGTCCTGCAAATTGAGAGGCACTCTTCTTTCTCCTTCTAGAAATGCATCATTGTCACAGACTGAGAGTTCTTCTGCAACAGAGGGGTTGACCGAAAGATACTCCTGCGCATGGTGCCATCATAAGCTTCAAGTTTATCATCTCAAGACAAGTCCTGGTCTGCCCAGCTGACCCGTCTGTCTCCCAGAATCTTGTGGGAAGTATTCAACACCATCCCATCATAGTACCCACTCTCATCCTGGAATGCCCTCTGAGAGGTCCAGAGCAGAAGCCATGCTCTCTCTAGCACCATGAGAGGGCATTAGACAGAGTTCTCAAGAGGGACACATGCAGGAAGAGCCAAGGCCACTGAAGGAAACAGTGATCTTGGCCCAAGGAAAGACAAGCTTTGTAGAAGGTTGTGAGCAACTCTCCAAGTGTCTACTCAAACAGAAAAGAGAAATGAGATGAACGCTCTAGGGCCAATAAAGACCAGGGACAGGTCAGCTTCTAACGGGAAACAACTTTAAAAGAGAGTGGGCAAAGGCAGGGTGCTGGGATGTCACTGCAGGCAGAGAATTCTCCATCAAAGAGTGAGCACAGAGGCCACGCCCACTGAGTGAGGACTCTGTTCTACATAACTGAAGTGCCAAGCAAAGCACCCAGATCCCTAGGGGTCCTTGCCAGGCTGCTCACACTTCCCTCTTCTTCAATTGCCTGGTGATCAAGCAGTTTCTCTGAGGTAGAACCAATAGCAATCACTCAGGTCCCTAGAGACGCTGTCCTCTTCATGGTATCCGTGGCTGCCCACAGACCCACAGAAGCCTGTCATCTGACACAACAGGTGGCAATAGGAGGCTAAGGTGCCTCTGGAGGAGTCTCTATCCTCCTTGGTCTCCGTGCTTCACTCCGGTGATCACCAGGTTCATTCGGCAGCCCCTAAAAAGAACTCACAGGCTCTCAGGCTCCCAGCAGGAAAAGCTTGGAGCCCTGTTGTTGGAAATAGTTCCCAACCTGCATCTCAGGCAGGTATTTTTAGGTTCTGTCTTGAAGACACGGAAACTTTCGTACATTTCAGCTTCTTTGTCTGGAACCACTGCAACCCCAGACGTGTCATTGAAAGGGGGTATAATTGTGGTCTCCTCCACCCAGCAATCTGAGCTTGTCTGAAAGGAGCTTCCTGCTGTGCAGCAGGGGGGTTAGAGAGCCTTTTCTGGCAAGGGAAAGTCAAAATGGATTTTTTAAAATAATAATATGTTGATCAAGAAGAGGAAAAAAAAGTCTCGAAGAGAGGGGGCTGTGCAGGGGGCTGATCTGGAGAGGAAAGGTACCTATTGTACTGGAGCCTGGTCTTGGGTTCTTCGTGTCAAGCTACGGAATCCAAGCTTGGAGGAGCTAAAATCTCCTATCTAAGGATAGAGAATAAAAACGCTTGGAATCATCTGTGTTAGGTCAATGGCTTGTATTAATTATTATTAAAATAAGGTTCTCCGGGGAGTAATGATAATCGTCAGACGCTGGGCATAGCCTGGCACTGAAGAAAGACATAGAAACACTGAAATAAAGCTGGGCAGGTAGAGAACTGACAGATGCATGCCAGCTGTGCGTCACAGCTGGAAAAGGGGATGTTTAAGTTCAGAGAGCACGAAAACCATCTTAGACAGGTCAACAAAGGTAACACGGGACTCAGATTTTAAAAGAAGAAAAAAGTCTTAAGGGCTGACTTAACTGTAGAATGATCCTGAGTAATTGAAAGGACCCATGTGACCACAGGACCATGTGACCACGAAAAGCTACGTTGATCAAGTAGCCCATGACAGACGGTCATGCCCGTTGTCAGTGTGCTTTGAAACTGCACAGCAAAGCAATGTGGACTGAAAGGAAGGGTGTGTGTGGGATTGGTTTAATTAAATAAATGCTAGATTTTCCCATAAGAGTCCAAAACAAAGCAATTGCCCACAATATCCAGCCAGGAGCTCACCAGCCATTGATCCTCGAAGTTTACCTTGAGTAGAAAGCAAATCCCTGATCCAGAGGTGGGATGGAGGGAGGATGGGAGGACACCCACAGTATCTGCAGGGCTTCCCTTGGGAGCCTGCCACCATCCAAAGCCAAAGTTCACTCTGTGGATTGGAGATTAAAGGGACTCTGTGATTGGCAGAGCCCAGAGTAGAAAACTGAAGAACTGCAAGATGACCACCACAACACATGAACCCCAAAGTAGGATGCGCCTGAGAACAACACCCGACCCCCCCCCCCCCCGCATCTCTACCAGTCCCACCACAATAGGCTCTCTCTTGCTGGAATGATCCTCACCTGAAGTGAGGAGCATTAGGGCGTGTGGCTCCCCGTGCTCGTTTTTTCTCTCTCTCTCTCTCCCTCCCTCCCTTCCTTTCTCTCTCTCTCTCTCCCTCTCTCTCTCTCTCTCTCTCTCTCTCTCTCTCTCTCTCTCACACACACACACACACACACACACACCAAACCTAATGCTTACCAACATTTATGGGCATTACTATATGGTAATATGAATACTGTAATCTTTTACCTGGCCTTCAGAACTATTCCCATCACACTGTGAAGATGGGGTAGTCAGACTTCAAGGAGTGAACCATCTGACTCAAGGGTGGACAGTCTGGAATGAGCACACCTTGAATCTCTGACTCCTGATCTGGATTCTCGGCGTTATGGCCACAGTCCCTTCTTGAAACACTCGATTTTGTTTTCTTTTTCCAACTGGATGGAGACCTCTGTCCTTGACGATCAGGAGGAACAGCTAGCCTCTACAAAGGTCACTTGGGAAACTCGTAGGCAAATCAGATGGGAATGTGGCCCAGATTAAGGATCTGTAACTGAACAGGAGGAAACCCGTGTCCCACGTTCCGCACTTCCTCCAGTCTACCACAAAGCTGGGCAGAGGACCTGGAAGAACCAGGTCGAAAAATCTAAGGGAAGCAGGTGTGGTGGCTCACACTTGTAAGGTCACCCTTGAAGAAGGTGGAAAGAGGATACTGAGTTCAAGGCCATCTTGAGAGACACAGGGAGAAAATCTCAAAGGGGAGGGAAAAAAATCTAAGGGAAGAGACAGGACACAAATGGCTGTCAAACCTTTTAGCTCCCTCTCTGGACTAGAACTGTCTGGCGACCAGAGGGAAGCTTGAAGCAGGAAGCATGTCCCATTCCAACAACATCCAAGAATATTTCTTCTGTTTCACTATTTGTCTCCCTGCTTTGACTTCTCCTAGGCCAAAAAGCACTATTACAGAGTGTTAATGGCATTACCAGTTTAATCAAGCACAATACATATGTAGAATAAAAGGAAATGTCCATCTTCTTACGTGTTCTTCCTGTGACTTCTGGTTCTCCACGCACAGAAGAACATACCATATCTGTGACCTGGCCACCTGGCAATCATCATCCTTTGAAATGTGTGCTTTTGAACAAACACCCAGAATTAAACCCAGTACGTGAGAATCAACGCCACCACTGTCTTTAAGTCCCAGCATGCTTAGGAGATGCTGAGTAAAAATTTGCCTTTGCAGTTGCCGTCAGAGATTCTGCTCCATAATTGTGTCTGTTCCTGCGCGCATCCCAAGAAACACACTTTTATTAAGCATCTCCTATACTTGATGATTGCTCTCTACTCTACAGGATGCTGGGTCTTCAATGCTCAAAGTGAGTTTTTCCATGATTCCAAATGGGTTAGACACTATACAGATGCTGATGTGCTTGGCTCGTCCACCCACATAAGGGGCCAGAGGAAACAAAAAGTGAGACCCCAAAATGGTGCCCTCCTCAACCCCTCATCTGCCACCTTCCTGCACACGAGGGATGGATCCTCTCAACCCTTATTTTTCCATGCAAGTTGAGGAGACTCTAGACAAAAAAAGAAAGAAAATGACGAGCACGAAGCTCGGGCAGCCCGGCATGCATGTGTAAATGTCAGGTTGTACGAGAGTTATAATTAAAGTCCAAGATGACAGATAACTATAAAATCAGATTGGTTCCTTTCCACATGGCAGGAAAACATAATGTTGTCATCCAACCCAGGCCTTTTTTTGTAAATTGAAATTACAGTTTTATTTGGAGCTATTTTTAAAGGTCCATTAATTAAAACTCAGTAGCCAAGCCAGGGCAAGAAATTCCGTAAATGGTGTCAGATTTGATGATTCCCCAGCGGCGATAAGCACGAGACAATGTCATCCAGATATCAAATTCTCTCACTCTAGCTTTGTTTGTTTTTTTATTGAAAATAAACAAATTCGGGGGCAAAAAAAAATAAGAAGAGATATGTGCAAAATGTAATGATAATGGTTGACTTCTAAACAGCCAGGGAAATTATAGTCATCATGTGTGGGGAAAGAACAAACACCTCTTAATTGCATTTCATTATAACCTACCTTTCTTTGCTCGGTTCTATATATTAATTATAAAAATCGTGCTGCAGAATGGGGGTTCTACAATAGTTTCCCCTGCCTCCCTTAATTCTGTCTGCCGCAGGATGGAAGAACAATATCATCTGTCATCGGCAGAAAGAGCTTTCAAAGACAAAATCATAAAAAGAATGAAAGGCTATTATACAAAAAAAAGAGGAAAAATGCTTTGATTTCACAGATTTTTCTACTTATTAATGTTTAAGGTTATCCATTCTTGGAGCCGAGTCTCTTCTCATGCTGGCGGGTGTGTGAGTGTGTGCGTGTGTGTGCGTTTGTGTGTGCATTTCGGGCCACACCACTCTCTGATAACTAGATCACATGGCTCCGTAGGTACCATGTAGACAATTGCTAACTGAGGAGAGAGGGTGGAGAGGAAAAAGAAAAAAGTCTTTGTAGACTCGAAGACTTTTTCTCTAAGATGAGAAAAAGAGAAAGTGGTAGGCGGGACATGAAGTCCGAGGTTTCGGTGAAGATAAGGTCCGCTCACGCTAGCTGTGTGTAATAGACTTGAAGCCCAAGAAAGACCAGAGGTGGGCACACCAACATCTGCCGGTAAAACCAAAGTCGCCTTAAGCGCGCACTATATCAGAAACTTGGAGAAACGGATGCAATCCATCCATCTGACAGGACTTAAGATGTGGTTAGAGAGAAAGCTAGGGTTGGGTTCCCAACTTTTAGGAAATCTGTGTGAATAATTACAGTTTTCTGGGCGGAGTTCCGCAAGGTCCCACCTCTTTAGCTGAACTTAACTGCAACCACTACCCTCCGTTGCTAACCTCCGGCCTTGGCGCTCCAAGTGTTATCTGAGGAGCAGTAGCCCCTGCCTTACCCTGGAGGTTGGTGGAAAGACAGACATCCCCTCTGCCCACACACACTCGTGGAATCAGAATGGACACCGAGACACCAGAGGACACACAGGTACTTTGACATGGTGTGAAGCAGGCCGGTATAGGTAGTGCGGTAAGGATAAGCCACATCTCTGGACTCTGCAGCCCCGTAGTTGAGATTCTCCTCCACATGCGCGAGGCGCTTGGACTGCAAAGGGCAGGCTAGCCTGGAACTTCTTGCCTCCCAAGTTCTGGGATGGCAGTGTGAGCAACTGTGCCCGGTTTGGTGTCATTTTCTTGCCGTATCTAAGGGTAGGGTAGCATTGGCATCTCATGGGCAGAGAATACAGCTCAACTCTCGCGGCATCTAGGAGAGCCCCCGGAAAAGAGGGTTATCAGCCCCTTCAAGGTGCACGGTGCCTTCAGATCAGAGCCTAAAAGCATGGTCTTGAGCCAGCAAGGCTAGGCCACTTGCACTTTCGTTTTCAAACTGAAAGGCAAAATAGAATCACTGTCCTCCAGTGTGTAGTCCCCGCCCTCTGCTCTGATGACCCAGGGACCCACAGAAGAGCTCTGGGGCTGATTCTCCCAACTTTTGCCCCAGTGATGGAGGCTCGAGACTGGGAGCCAACATCCTGGATTTGCCTTGGGGAGACACTAAGCAGCTACCGGCCCACAGCTGCGGAGGTGGCAGATGGGCTCCCACTGCCCCCGGGGATCCGGGGCCTAAATCCTGGTGAGTCAATCCGAAAACACCTTGGGTGTCATCCTCCAGCCTCTTCTGCCAAGCAGGAAAAGCGGGGCCACAGGCAAATGTTGACGTTTTATGGGCCATGAGCTGAGGGACCTCAAGTAACCGTGCTCTGAAAGCACCTGAGAGGTTGAGGTCATGTGCCTCTGTGGATGAACCAAGGCTGGAGGCCAGAACCTTCTTCACTGCAGGAGCCTGGGGCACAGGTTCCAGTCCCTGCCTTCGTCCCAGAGGATCAAATTAGTTACTTCCTGAAGACCAAATAAAAGGGACACAGGGACCTTGGTGATGGGCAAGCCCATTGTTTCTTCATCTGGGGGTAGAGTAGGAAGGAGGCATCCCCACCACCCATGCCTGCTACCTAGGCCTGCAACTCCTTTACTCCCCTGAGCCTTCCAGTCATCCTAGAGCCCTCACTGGAGAAGGACGGCCATCACCTGCTTCCTTTGCCTTCTGAGCCCTCTCAGGTTTGGGCAGTTTCCCCTTGGTAAGTGTCAGCCTTAATTATCAAGTTTTCCTTTTGTCCAGTATTTGGGTTCCTCCCTTAATTTTCCATTACTGTTAGATTTCCTTAACAGCGGACTGGAGGCTTCCTGCCAAACTTGTTAAATGTAACCAGGGAAGTAAGTTGGGGTCCTCACTTAGGAATTCTTAAACAGACTCAGAAGGGAGCCTGAGGACTACTTCATTAGAGTTTAAGAGAAAAAGCCCAGGGATAGCAAGGTGTAGCTCTCAGCAGCCACAGCAAGGAGAAGAAAGGAGAAAAGCATAGAACCATGACTTCTGAGTTAAGCCAACATGGAAGTCAGTTCCATAGCAGTCAAGAAGCCACATAGTGGGGAGGAGAACTCCAGAGAAAGAGCAAAGCCAGAGTGTTGGTGAAAACTTGCTTAGAACACAGATAAAGACCAGGATGGGGCTTAAGGGAAGGGCCAGAGATTCCCAGAGAAAATAAAAGGCAGAAGAAATCAATCAAATCAGACCAAAAGAGTTGCCCTTTGAGGTCCTATTCACTGATTTATGAGTGGGAGGGGGTGGAGGTAAGGATGGTCTAAATACATTCCCTGGATGCCCAAAGCCAGTCCCTTTAAATTGTGGGACAAAATTCACTGTAGAAAGGTAGCTGAAAATCTCCTGGGGCCAGGGGGCAGGGGCAAGGTTGTGCTACCTCCAGTGTTTGCTAGTCTTTGGTATCTCGGACTCTGTGGGGGTGGGATCCGCTGGATCTGAAGGGCAGGGCAGGGAACTAGGTTCTGTTTTGCAGGCAGAGAAGCACTAGGTGTAGACCACACCCAACCCAGAGATCCTAGAGTTCTCATCCACCCGAGGGAGATGAGATCCCTGGGTGGGTGAGGTGTGTGGGATGATTGTGCTTTTGGATCTGCCAGAAGTTGAAGTTCTCAGGGGCAAGTCTTTCACCCCACACAAGTAAGTGGTGACATCTCACAACTCCCAGCCCCCCTTCCCAAATTGGAACAGGGAAGAAATGCTTTCTTTTTGTGAAAAAACTTTGGATATTGTGGTGATTTGAAAGAAAATGATCCCCAAAGACAGTGTCACCAATGGGATGTGTGACTTTGTTGGAGGAAATGTGTCGTCACTGTGGGGGGTGGGTTTTGAGGTCTCATATAGGCTCAAACTACTCCCAGTAAGACAGCCCACTTCCTGTTGCCTTCTGACCAAGATGTAATCAGCACCATGCCTGACTGCGTACCGCCATGTCCCAACATATGATGATGGACTGAACCTCTGAACTGCAAGTGAGCATCCCAATGAAATGATTTCCTTTATCAGAGTTGCCATGGTCACAGCGTCACGTGACAGCACTAGAAACCCTAACTGAGAGAGATACATTTGTGATTATTTGCATAGAGCAAATTTTTGAGAAAAACTCTTTTGAGCCTCAAAAAGGGAAGAAAAAGGAATATATGCCCTCTAACGTGGAAAAGGGTCGGAGAGACTCCTACAGGGACTCCTGAGCAGTAGTAACTGCTCATCCTATCAAAGCCAAGTGCTCTCCCCTACGCAGCTTGCTATCTGCCCCCTTCATTTTCTGGAGAGTGCTCCCCAGATTTGGCAATCCATAGCTGCTCAATATCTTTGTGACTTTAGATGCTCTCATACCTGTGTGGACAAAGAAGCCCAGTCCAAACCAGGCGGTGGTGGCGCAGGCCTTTAATCCCAGCACTCAGGAGGCAGAAGCAGGCGGATCTCTGTGAGGTCAAGGCCAGCCTGGTCTACAAGAGCTAGTTCCCCTGGGAGCCTCTGAAGAGCTGGTACCAGGCTACCTCAGCGACGCTGGTGAACACACCAGGCACTTTACCTCCTCCATCTCCTTTAAGAAAAGAGGACGGATATTAGGAAGGCTTGAGTTTGGGGTTGACTTTCCTAGGGGTTTCCAGAAATGAGGGAAGAAAAGGGAGAAGAATGAGCAATGCAGCGATGCCTTGAGTGATAGATTCTTCCTATATCCGCTGATCTCAAAGGGGAGGGGTGACAGGCACACTCTGAGATCAGGCAGCCAGGCTCTAAATTCCCTCTGCAGTTACTGGCTATATGAAGCTAGCAAGTCACTCACCTTCCAAAGCCTTGCTGTTCTCGCTTCTAAAATGAGACTAAAGAATCATTTACAAAGGCATTTTGAGGATACAGCCATAAAACAAACGTCCTGAACATCACAAGGCTTTGGTGCCTGCTGGTGTCTGGCTTAATAAAGAAAATCAAAGACTGGTGTGTAACATGGTGGACGTCAGCTCATTGAAATGCCCAGCACCAACTCTTTCAAATGAGGTGGGAAGGGCACATAAAAGGAGTCTGGGGAAAGACATTACTGCCTTCAGGAATGGAAACGTGTTTACTACTTAGCACCATTAGCTTCATGTTGTCTGAAAAGGGGGCCCAACCTCAACGCCAGACAGAACCGCTCCGGAAACCAGGGTAATCGGTGTGAAAGAATGTTTCACTGATTATTAAAAACCTCAGGCTACATAAATCTATGTGAAACCTATAAAGTACATAGTATGTAATACCAATGTTAAAATCTAGGTCCTTGGTCGATATTTTCAAGAAAAAAAAATAACATAGCTATCCAAAGTCTATCATAGTGCAAGATTATGTGCCACAATGGAAGTCTTTTTATCCAATAAAGAAGTTAAAAAATATATATCATTGGTAATAATTGAATGTGTTAGTGCTGGTTGATGACTAAGGGTTTCCCTACTTTGGAAAACAAAA
This sequence comes from Microtus oregoni, assembly GCF_018167655.1. Lineage (NCBI taxonomy): Eukaryota > Metazoa > Chordata > Mammalia > Rodentia > Cricetidae > Microtus > Microtus oregoni. The sequence continues at coordinate 62,220,137 of NW_024543063.1, forward strand.
TATACAAACAACAACAACAAACCTTCCGAGAAAGCTCCCAAGGAGAGAACTGACTAACAGCAGTTGGGAGAATGGTCCATGCAACCAGAGGGGAGATGGAGACTCTGGCCTCTCCAGGCTACACAGCAGATGCTCGCTCGCATGCTTGCTAGTGTGGAAAGGAGCCAAGAGAGGAGAACGGAAAAGATTCACACCGAAAGCAGTACTTGAGGATTTCATATCGTCTCCAGCTTGAGCCCTCTCAGTACCACCAGAGTGAAGAAGATGGTTTCCGAGCGCTTGTGCCCTGGGGACAGAGACCCCTTACTAGCCCAGGTTCAGTGCTGCTGGATTGGAGTCCCAGCATTCAGGAGGTAGAGACAGGAAGAGCGAGAGTTCAAGGTCGTCCTCAGTTACAGGACACCTTGTCTCAGAAGGGGTTGGGGAGGTGAGGCCAGCAGGGTAAAAAGGTAAGGAGGCAAGAAGGAAGAATAGAAGAGAAGAAATCAAGATAGGTCCTCAGATCTTACACCACCTCTTCCTTGCTATCTGACTTTGGGCCTAAGACTTTACCTCCTTGACATTCTGTCCCCGCCCCTCCCCACTCACCCCTCCCCCATTCCCATTTCCCTGTCAGAAGAAGGGAGATCCTTCCCCTCTGAGGCCTGCTTTGAAGACTGGGTGATAGCCATAAAACCTCAAATCAGGACAAGTCTCAGGGAAGGGTCTCTGATTTGCATTCACATGGCTTTCAGTTATTTGTCCCCAAATTCCTTGTCATTCCTGTGTATAAGCTAGGTCACCTGCCAAGGAGTTCGGGGCAATTCCATGGAGAACTCTCTTTTTGCTTCCAGACCAGAACCCAAATTCCCAGCCTCTGAGTTTTCTTCCCATTGCTAATTGTTGCTCACGCTCCCTGACAGCTGTTTCTTCCCTGTTTGGTGACTGGAGGATCAATCAAAAGCTGCTTTTGTAGTGGAGTGACTTGGGGGGGGGGGGGCGCTGCTGAAATGCCTGGCGGAATGTGTGATTCTGACAGCTCTTCTCGGGCTGGAGAGTGGGCTGAGATGCACTCACTAAACTGTGTTCCGGGGCTCCAAGTTAGTGCCCACCCCACCCAGCTTAGCCAGCCAACTAGTTGGTAAATGGCCTCAGCAGCCTTGGTCCCAGTTTACACGTTAATGGTTGTTTGGGGACCGCTATTGCCGTAGTTCTGTTTTCACAAGTCCACAGCACTGTGGGTGAGGCCACAGCCCGGGCTGCTTCTCCTGCTCCTCTGCTTCTGCTCACCACTCTTCATGGCCCTTCCGATCCCATCCCTTCCGGTCCCATCCAGCACTCTGTTCTAGGAAAGGCAATGGATCCTCCCATTGTTTTGCTCCTGGTAAGGGCTCAGCAGCAGCTAACAGGGCATTCGACCACCTCTGTGCAGACAAGACGCGGATCTTAAAGTGGGATTCCCACGAAATGACCTGCCGCTGAGACTGATCAATTGCGATGTACCGACTGCGCACTGAGTGAGACTCAGGAGGGACTGAGAGACCTGAGCACAGGCAACTTCCAGCCCTCGAGCTGCAATGGGGTAAAAGCTCTTGTTTACTTCTCTGAATCACTGGAGAAAAATTAGTCAGGGCTAATCAAGGTGTAATCAAAGCCTGGAGCCTTTTGAGAGAAATCAAAGCGTTCTGATCATAGGGCCAGGAGAGGCAGCAAACAGTCAGACCAGCACCGGTGGAGGAGCAGGGTTCTTTTCTCTCTTTGTCTTTCTTTCATTCGGTCTTCCTCCCTTCCTTCCTTCCTTCCTTCCTTCCTTCCTTTCTTCCTTTCTTCTGTCCTTCTTTCTTTCCTTCTTCCTTTCTTTCAACAAAATGATTTATTTATTTTTATTCTATGTCCATTGGTGTTTTGCCTGCATGCTTGTGTTTGTGAGAGTGTCAGAGACCCTGGAGCTGGAGTTACCAACAGTTGTGAGCTGCTATATTATATAGGTGCTGAGAATTGAACCTGGGTCCTCTGGAAAAGCAGCCAGTGCTCTTAACCACTGAGCCATCTCTAAAGAGCAGTTTTCAATCCGGTTATTATTACAAAGCAAGAAGTATTTACTGGGCAAAAATCAAGAGATACACCCCCAACCGGGGTAACAGCACAATCAGGCTGGAGGATGCCTCTAAAACTGCATTTGATAGAGGAAGTGGTTGGAAAAGACAGAAGGGTGGGTGGAGAGACTTTAGTGAAGCTGAGAACGGAAACAGAGAAGGCGCTCAGAAGACAACAGCATCACTCTGTAATAGCAACACCTGCCATTTATTAAGTCCCCGTTTTCTTCTTGACTCAACAGATACTCTGCTTCTTAGAATGAATCTTGATGCATGTGGTAGAACCTGCCCATAAATTCGGGTGCTGAGGCAGAAGGGCTAAAAGTTTAAGGCCAACCTGGCCTAGATTGTAAGACTGTCTCAAAAGATGGGGGGGAGGGGTTAGAAGTTACTCCATCTGAGAAGTGCTTGACTTGCAAGTGTGAGAACTTGAATTTTTATGCCTAGGCTCCATGTAAAAAGCCAAGTATGTGTTCATAATCCCAGATGTTGTGAGATGGAAAAAGACAGAGGGGTGCCCAGAGCTCAGATGCCAGCTATACCAATCTCCTTAGCAGACTTCCAACAGTGGATGGTGCCTGAGGAAAAACACCTAAGGTTGTGTATACACACACACACACACATCAATAAAACAACAGAGAGGAATCTCTGTTAAGACGCAGTAGAAAGTCCCTATGCAGGCACTACACTAAACACCTGACCAGAGTCAGATCTTCAGGCAAGGACCCTCTACAAGGCTGTGAGCCTTTGGGTTTCACTGTCCTGTGTCTGCAGATGTGAGATATGTTTAAACAGTCTGTAGGCAACACAACAGTGTGACTCATGAGCTCCCAAGCCCAACTCCACACTTCTAGCTGTGTAACCCGGGGCCAACCACTCTCCCCCTAGATTTCTCAGCTCTAAAGCATAATACAGGGACATTAGTGCCTTCAAGAGTATCTGGGGAAAACAGATGGGGACTGAGAACTAGTCAGCACCGAGTCCAGGCTGTGAGGAGCTCTCTACCACTCCTTAGGGTGATAACTCCTCCGCACTGGTTGATTGAAGGCGAACAGAGCCCACCTGAGGACGTGTGGGCAGCCAAGAAATAGTTTATTTTTATCTTAAGGGAGCCATGCCTGTGATTCCAGCACTCAAGGGATATTACAAAGCAGCAGAAAACAGGTGAGACTTGACGTCTTCAGTGTTCTTCTAGATCACACACTATTTGTTCAGTGTTGACGTGAACATTCTCCCTGCATGGAACCTTGCTGAAACTCTGCTACCCACCCAGACTGACATCGTAGCATGCCTGTCTGTCTTTCATTCCCACACATATTATGATCTGACTCAAGGAGGCAGCTCCATTGCTTTCTCTGAGACCCCAGACCATCTTAGAGCCTGATACGCAGTGTGACAGTGAAATAACTAGTATCAGAGAGCCGCCCACAGTGCTGGGGACTGCCCTGCATTCACAAACCAATCAGCCAGTCTCAACACTTTCTGGTTCATCCTCCTTCTTTTTCTTCCTGCTTTTCATGTAGTTAAATTGTGTGTGTGTGTGTGTGTGTGTGTGTGTGTGTGTGTGTGTGCCATGTGTATGCAGATGCTTGAAGAGGCCAGGAGAGGGCATCAGATCCCGTGGAACCTCTTGGAGTTACAGAGGTTGTAAACCACCCATTGGGTCCTGCAAACTGAGCCCAGGTCCTCTGCAAGAGCCACGTGCACTCTTAACTGTGAGCCATCTCTCCAGTCCCAAATCTGCTTTCTGAAGCCCTTGTGCAGGACTGAGACTTGCCCCCAAGGAGACAGTTCTCTTGAAAATGTTATGATTCTCATAAAACCCTGCCTCATCCCATCTTTGATTGCCTCTTGACTTGCTATCTCCACATTTTCAACTATTTGGGATTTCAGGCTTTGAAAGAAACTTTATCAAGTATTCAAATCAATCTTTCTCCTCTTTATTGATAGCACCTGCAGCCTGCTGATTAACTTTTCAATCAAAGCTGCCTACAGCACACAGGCTGCCACAGGCAACAACTGGAGGAGGTACTTAGTGACTCCCTTGGAGCTTCCAGCTGCCCCTCAGCAAATATAGCCAACTAGTCTCAATTCCCTGGCACCTGCTGAGGAAAGGGTTGTTAATCAACCCCAATTCTCTGCACTCGCCCAGCTCACAGAAGTCACTAGAACTCACCTACTACGTGCAGAGTGTGAGCAAAGACCTACGAATGTGAGAGGAAGGAAGAAACACAAAGAATAATAGCAGTTTCTTTTCCCTACCCTTGAAATGTTTGAGAGTTGGTGCGTCCATCCTTTACGAAGATCCAAATTGCCTGAGCACCTAGGGATGCCTGTAGCTATCCGTGTATCAGATGTCAAGCGGAGGAGTTAGAAAGGCTAAAAGAAAGAGAGAAACACAGCCATGGTGCTAGCACTGATAACTGTAATAGCAATAGCTAGCTGGTGATTGATAATAGTACTGATTTAATGGCAAGGATAACTGCCAGGTTCTAGCCGTACTCACTGTGAGCTGCACACACTGCAGCTCCGTACTGAAAGAGTCATGTGACTTTCTACCTTCCATATGGCCTTCTGCACGTAAAGGATTACTATTTCCCACCTTTCACATTCGAGGAAACCTGACCTTGACATGCTCTTACTGTGCAGGGCACAAAGCAGGTGTGCTGCAGATCAAGGCCCTTGCTCGTTTGCCTCACAGCTCCAGTGACTCACGCATCTGCCAGAATCAGCTTCACGGTGTGTTTGGGGGCTGGGTAATATTATCTTGGCTCACAGTTTGAGAGTTTCCAGTCCGTCGTAGAAGGAAGGACTGGTGGAACAGAGCATCACACAATGAGACTGGGGGCAGAGCAAGGAAGAAGCCATTGTGTGTGGCTTTCTCCTCCCCCAATCCTCTTATTTCCTCCAAAGTCATGGGTGGTGCCACTCACTTTCAAGGTGTGCCTCGTTGGCTCTGCTAATCATCTTTAGAAACACCCTCGCAGACACCGCGGCCCCCGTCTGCGCTCTAAGCGCTAGAAGCCAGTTTGCGAGCTTCGGGCAAGGGGTTGGAGGTTGAGAATACACACGCAGAGACAGACCAACACACAGACCTTCCAACACTGGTACCAAAAGCCCCTCTTTAATAGCACCATGAAGGCTTAAATACACTGCAGTCAATGGCCAACAGGTGAAAATCCCATCCTCTGATCCTCTAAGCTAGGCACAACTTCTAGTAACTTCAATTAGAAGGCTCTAGACAGGGAAGAGCAGCTAAAGTCCAGGACTCATTAGTCCCAACAGTGCACCCCACCAGCCTTCTACTGACTCTAAACTAAGACAAGGGGATGATAAAGACTAAGGGTCCCAAACACTAGTCTGGACACTGTGAACTCTCTTCAGCAGTACGTCGTTGGATTCAGCATTTCGTCATTCATCTGCACACACTGCAGACAGGAGAGGCTGGCTTTGTCCCTTTTCCAGGTGCTTAGAAGCCTGAACCACAGAAGGATGTGGATAAAAATGATCAGATCTGATGTTTTAGCAATAAGTGCACCTGCACTGAGTCAACACCATTGGAGGGCACTTACCAGTGAATGATGGCGCTAGGACCAGGGTGTTCACAGCTTAAGCTACGGCAGGTAGAATGTTCTGTGTGAATTCTTCTTTGCTGTGGCAGGCTCACTTGTTTGCTGTGGGACATTCTCATAAATCCAAGGCCACGTGTGCTTTGTAAGTTCAAGATCACCTTCATGCCTGCCCCCCTTCCCCCCCCCCCCCCCCCCCCGGGCAGCTCTCCCGTGTGTGGCTTGACATCTTCCCTTCCATGATCTAAATGCAAAGAATGGCCTAACCCCTTTAGTAGACAGAAGAGAGAAACGGCAGTGTTGCCACCCTGGCAATTCAGCTGAAGAAATGGGGCAAAGGATGAGCACTCCCCTTCCAGAAAGCCTGCCTTACTGACTGACTGTCTGAGAAATATTTGAGCCTATTTTATGTGCCATCAACAGTGGAATGCTACCCTTGACTATAAACTTCCGGAAGATTCATCTGGGAGGAGAGCTGTGGACAAGCAGATAAACCCAATACTGTCGGTTCTTGGTGCCCACAACCAGATGGCTGACTTGGTGCGGCCAGGGTTCTGTCATCCTTTGGGACCGCTGGTAACTACCGACTCAGCCTATCTATCAGTATTTGTAGTTGGGTGAAATCCCCCACCCCCACAATCCCACTGGTCTGCTCTATGGTGCTTGAATGACAGCTTGCCTGGGAATGGAGCCGGTGTGGGAAAGTTCCCAGGAGTAAAGAGAAAATCCTTCCGGCAAGGTTGGTCTTAGGCAAATGACTACAACCAGCCCCAGCCAACCTTGCCAATCTCATCCCTTTACCCTCCCACGTTAACACCCAGAGCATTTTGGTCCCGAAAGGTAAAGACGAGCTTCTAATGATGACAGCCAAGTTCTCCTAGACTCAAATTTCAGTCTTCACACTGAGTTCTATTGGCGTGATTTAATTTCCTCCTCATCCGACAGAATTAAATACCAAATACCGTACCCAGGTCTTCCAAAGTCCAATCTCCTGGATGCTTTGTTTCCAACTTACATAAAAGTTCAAATTTCCTCTTCTCCTGCTCAAATTTCTGCCAAAACAGAGAACACTGGTGAAATTTTTGAAGATAATTAACGTATCAGATATCTGTAATAAAGTAATCATGCATTTCTTGGCTCATGAGACTCTGGTTAGCTGTTATTAATCACAAATATTATTCATATCGTTTGTAATACTCTTGTTGGTGGCTGTTTTTATGCTTGGTGGATTCTGGCTTGAAGTCTCCAGCTCCGGGCGCAGGGCCCCTCTTACTCCACCTCCCCACAAGAGGCCAGATTTGATAGCGTCTTGTCGAACACAGTGGACCTTCAGGGGGAACAACACTGGGGGAACGTGATTATCTATTCACACTGGGCTGCCCCCAAATAAAGTGAGAAAAATCACCTTCTCAGGACCCACATGAAAAACATAATGTAGTTAATATTAAATAAAGGGATTGGGCAACCGGCCTCGTTTTACAGTGTGTGCCGACGTGTCCTTGATCAGGGGCTGTTTTGTTTATGATTAATGAGTGACTCACCTTGAGCCGTGTTCCATTCAATGTGCGCCTCATTATGAATCTGAAGAGGTCGTTTGTGCCATGGATTTCAAATAAAAACCTCTTTGTACATTCAGAAGGTTAAGAGTTTGACACTGGTACCAAATTAGGGCATAAAGAACGTGGGACCTTGGACTTTGGATGGTGGCAGCGTTCATTTTGAACTTTCAGGATTGGGAGAAAAATTGTAAGGCTGGGCTTGGTTTTTCAAGGTTCTTGAAGGACCCCTTGGGTTGGTGGATCAATGTGCCTGAACTGGACCTGAGGGCTCCATGGCTTTAAAGCCACATGGGGAAAGTCCCTCCTGATTGCTGCAAAGGAGCATACAGAGGTGACTTCAGCCTGTACAAATAAACCATGTGTGCCCAAAATCATGAGGCACAAGTATTTAGGTCAGATCAGGGTTGTGTCTTCTCTCCACATCGTCTGACAGTTCTTCTTTTAATAGCCCCTTTTCTTCGTTAGAAACCTTTGCCAGACTAGACATGGACATCAGGAGTAAGCTGCTTGCCCAACATGAACCAGGCCCTGGGTTGGATAGCCAGTCCCACAAAACATGAAAATAAAAAAATTAAAATTAAAAATCCCTTACTACATCCATCATAGTGTATTTCCAACTATGTTTGATACATTGATTTACAGTGTGGTCTACCGGACCCAATAAAACCCAAGACCCAATTCAGAGCAGAAGATAACAACTAGGTTTAAAAATAAATAAATAAATAAACAAACAAAAAATAAAAGGTGTGCCTTTAAAAATAATGTAGAGATTTCTAATTAAAACAAAGAGCACACAATGACAGCAACAAAAACCCTCTGACAAACCAGCTACGGTGTGATGTACTGTACAGCAGCAATCTGAGTACGCAGGAGACTGAAGCGAGGGAATTGCCAGTTTAAAGCTCTGCTGGACTACATAGCAAAATCCTGCCAAAGAAAATAGGCATCGGGGAGAAAAAGAGCAGGGAGCGGAAAGAGTAAGGAAAACCATAAAAGAAAACAACAAAGACAGAGGAAGGGTTGACCGTCCTAAGATGCCTCTAAAAATGAAATATAGCCATGTCCACTTCTCATTGTATGTGAGTGCATGCCCATGGCCATGCCCAGACATGCCCATGACACCTGTGCCGAGGGAAGAGGGAAAGAGAGGACCAGGTAGGCAGAGGGTAGTCATCTAGCCCATACAGGTTGGTTCCGCACCTCCCAGGAGGGACCTGAGTTCATGCGTCTGAGACCAGCGCTCACGGTGGGAAGTAAGCCTTGGGCCTCCCCATCACTTCCAGCAGTGGCACAGACATGTGGTCTGGCCACCTGTGGGCCCCACCACAGCTCGGTTAATGATTTTTCCACAGGGGTCTCTGCGCTCACTTGTGCATTCAAATGAGAGCTTGTCACACCGACATAAAAGCTTATGCACGCACAGGGCTTGGCGGTTGACTAAGGCTACCCACTTCATGATAGACATAGCTCATTAGTCACCTACCCAACTTTTTATTAAGGCCAGGTTATTGCTTCATGTGTGAGAGAAACTGTGTCCTTTGATCACAGCCATGGAGATGGGATTAAATAACAGCAGCTCCCAGGCCAGACTTTCAGCCCTGACTCCTCCCTGGCTGTGTCACCTTGACCAGGCCATCCCCTCTCGGCCTCCGGTGCTGTTGCAGTAAAATGAGACAACTTTGGACCAGACAGACCTTCAAGTTACTCCTTACGGTCATGCTTATGGCCTAGGATTCTTCTAGAAACACCGTCCCACTTGTTAGCATTCTATAGTTCTGTTCAATTACGAAGTTAAGAGACATCGCCTTTCAGCATGTTCTTGGCAAAGTTGAGTCTGGCTTTGCCAAAGCTGAATTCAGAGACTCAATGGCTGGTCCTTCTCCAGACTGTCCCTTTCCTCGAAGGCCTGAGCACTAAGCTTCTCTTGACTACCGTCACTAAGTGCCCTCAGAGTTGGACAATGCGGGGCCACCACAGGCTGACAGAAACCAAATGTTTACAACTACGAATGTATGCCTGTTGCCTTCTGAGTTCCCCAGGGAAGCTTCCTAGAGTCGTCTTCCCAAGGAAGACGCCAGAGTGTCCTTACAGGCATCTCAGGACAGCGAAGCGGGTGCCAGAGCAAAGTAAACACCTAACAAATTTTCTTAATAGAGTTAACCCGAATTATCATAAAACATTTTTCAAAGATTCACAACCCAAACAATTTTAAAAATACGCTATAAAAGGAGAGGATTTTGATGGATTAAAAAAAAAAAAAGCTCCATCTGTTATAATTTTATCATCCAAAAAAGGCTCCCAACAGCCTAAGAAGACAGAGGGGTAAAATGGTACTCCATGAGTCTGTTTTATCACGTGCCACAGTGAAAACCATTGTCTACAATGTCTAACTGCTAAGACACTAGCCTGAAGACACTAGGTCTCCAGACAAACCATAATCCAATGAGAACTTTGTCCTTAAAAATCGCAGCTTGGCTGCCGTACCTCCAGAAGGCCATCTAGTAACTTAGTCTTCTCTGTGTCGTAGGCTAAAACCATCTTCTCCAAGGACCCTGCACTGGCTTGTTTTCAGTTGTGGTGAGAAACACCGTGATCCAAAGAAACTAGGGAAGAAAATAGCTTATTTCCTCAAAAGAGCTAATTTCCTCATACTGCTTAGTCCCTCATGAAGGGCAGTCAGGGCAGAAACGTAAGGCAAGAACCTGGGGGCAGGGACTGAAGCAGAGGCCCCAGAAGAACTTAGCTTAATGGCTTGCTCACACGACTTTTATTTTTTAATTTTTAAAATATTTTATTTATTTGCTTATTTGTTTTTGTTTTTCTCAAGACAGGGTTTCTCTGTAGAGGCCCAGCTATCCTAGAACTCACTCTGCAGGCCAGGCTGGCCTCAAACTTAGAGATCCTCTTCTGAGTGCTGGGATTAAATGCAATTGCCATCACCGTCCAGCCTCACCCTTTCTAAAAAAAAAAAAAAAAAGAAAGAAAGAAAAAAATTGTTTATATTATCTATCTGCATGTACACCTTTTCTGCATGACAGAAATGTCATAGATCCCCACTATAGATGGTTGTGAGCCACCATGTGGTTGCTGGGAATTGAACTCAGGACCCCTGGAAGAACAGCCAGTGCCCTTAACCACTGAGCCATCTCTCCAGCCCAGCACCTACTTTCTTATACAAGCCAAGACCACCTGCCCAGAAGTAGCACGATGTACAATGGACTGAACATTCTCACATCAATCATTAGTCAAGAAAATGCCATACAGGCTTGCCTACAGGCCAGTCTCATGAAAGTATTGTCTCAGTACAAGTTCTCTCTTCCCATATAACTCTAGTATGTGTCAAATTGACAAAAGACTGACCCACAAAGACCCTAAGAACCATTGCTGGAAAGTCCCTTAAAAATGGGGGTTGAAGTCGGGTATAGTGAAAAAAGCCTTTAATCCTACCTAGCATTTGGGATGCAGTAGCAGGTGGATCTCTGTGAGTTTAAGGCCAGCCTGGTCTACAGAGCAAGTTTCAGGACAGTTAGAGCTACGCAGAGAAGCCCCATCTCAAAAGGGGGAGGCTTGAAAAGGGACTTCTCTGGCTACCCAGCACCTATCTGCCACGCTTGTCCAGGGACCACAAGACTAATGAATGAGTGATATCTCCTGCAGTTATCTTAACTTTGTTCGTCCAGTGATTTACATGATGCCAATTTCCGGAGAACTGGAAAGCCCAGTGCACTTTCAAATACTTCTCTATCTTTTTTGAGAGTTCAGAGGCAGTAGTTCTGGTGCTAGGATCTTGCTTGCTTTCGTGCAGAGAGAGGGAGGAGGCCCCAGCTTGCCTTTCCCTAAATGTCTCCCTTGCCTTCACTCTTCTAGTCCTCCCAAGTCAAGTCATTTAACCAGAGGTGTCCGTGGAGCACAGTGGAGCACGGAGCACGGCGGAGCACGACGGAGCACGGCGGAGCACGACGGAGCACGGCGGAGCACAGCGGAGCACGGTGGAGCACAGCGGAGCACGGTGGAGCACAGCGGAGCACGGTGGAGCACAGCGGAGCACGGCGGAGCACAACGGAGCATGGTGGAGCACAGCGGAGCACAGTGGATCATGGCTTGCATAGATTTCAAGGCAAGTGGGGCCAGAAGACCCCACTCACCCTTGCTGTGGGACCCAAGCACTGAGCCAGTGACTCCGGCACTGAGTTAGCTCACAACAGACAACACGTCATAACTCTTCCCAGCACCAATTCAGCTCTACTTTCGCTAAGCACTGCTGTGTTCTTTGTCACTCATCCTTCCTTCTTGTTCCACGTTACTCAGTGTGACTGAGCCCAACTCCAAGGCCCAAGGCAACTCTGTTCCCTATCTGCAGCCAGTTAGACCATGCATCCCCCTCTCCAGAGTGGCCAGTTCAAAGAATTTCCCATGATTAAAACATTCCAAGGAGAACTCTGAGAAGGCTCCAGAAACCTTAGGAAGGCACCTCTCTCTCTGTGCCCAGTAGCCAGGCTGTGATAAGCAAAGAGGAGGAAGAGGAAGTCCCCACAGGAATGCTACCTCCCCAGCCCTTCAGTTCCAAGAGTGATGATGATCTTTTATTTTTCCTTTTCAGACTAAAGCCCATTTCTTTGAGCTAAAGTGGGGGACCTTGCAGTTAGAATTACTCTAAGTCGTATCTGAACTGTCACCCCTCTTCTGAATGCTCCTTCTGTGCTTTCAGACCCAGGGACAGGCCACCTCCCACTTAGTCATTACCCTGAACTGTGAGGGACCTGGTGTCTTCCCAGTGCAAACGGACAAGGACAGGAACCAGCCGAGACTGGTGCATTCTATGCCCATTCTGTCTTCTGCAAATGGCTGAGGAGAGCTCGGCCCGTTCAAGACTCTGAGCTGAGTGGAATGGATGCAAGGGACAGGTCTGGTTCTGCAGGCCATCTTCTGGAACCCAGCACCCTAAGTGGACAATAGATGAGAGCGCCTAAACAAACAATCCACTGTCCGAGTCCGTGGGGTACACAAAGAAAAGGGGCAGTTCAAATAGATGCAGGAGACTGGAGGCAATCCCACTTAGACTTCATGATTACCCGGAACCCAAAAGATGTGTGAGGGAAGTGAACGGGAAAAGAAGGTTCTGGAAGAGGGAAGAGCGGATACAAAGGCCCTGAAGCAGGAAGCTGTGTGCTGGAGGAGCTGAAGCCCTGGCACAAGGAAGTGTGTGACAAGACGGGGACAAGGAAGAGGTGTGTGTGTGTGTGTGTGTGTGTGTGTGTGTGTGTGTGTGTTTCATCTTCATGTGAAGGCATTTAGGGTTTTTTTAAGCAGTATGACATGACTTATTTTTCTCTCCAGTACTGGGGATTGTTCGAGCCCAGGGCCTACCTACATCTGCTAGGCATATACTCTACCCAGCAACTACAGTTACAGCGGATTTTTACTTTTTGAGATGGAATCTTGACAAATTATCCAGAACGGTCTTAAACTCGTTCTAGAGCCTACGCGGTACTGAGATTGCAATCGTAGGCTGCCGTGCCTGGCTGCTCACAAGGGGCTTCAATCCTTCCACTTGACTCTGTCAGAGCCATTCGGGATCTGGAAACAGCCCAAAGTCCCGTCTTCTTTCAACCCAGGGCAATGGAGAATCAATAGAAAAGGCACATTTGCTGCAGAGGAATTACTGGATTATTCTTTGATTGACAGTCTACATTCTGTGCCCTTTCTGTTTGCCTTCCTCCCCGGCCTTTGTGGAATGGTTGCTCAATCTGCAATGATATTCAGGCTGAAATCGACCTGCTGTTTGTGTTGCAAAGCTCCAAGACCTGTATTGCATCACCTCTTTCAAAAATGTCTGAGCAAGAACACTCAGTGGATTCCAGAAACCTTTGAACTCCCATTTGTTGGCTATTGTAGTTTCTGTTTTCTGTAATGTTCTGAACTATTTGTACCTTAGATTATTAATCTATAACCAAACACAGCTCTGGCTGGACAAGCCCTCTTCCCCAACCGAGGGAAGCCAGGAACATGACCAAATCTGTTAGTTTCTCTTAGAAATCTGTCAATAAACTCATTTTAAACCTTTATCCTGGCGTCTCTTTTCCTTTATATTTCATGGGATGCTCTCAAGATAAGATCAAAACTGCCGTGTCGTGGACACTACCTATCAACCCTGACCCAAGATCTGAGTTCAAAAACATATTCTTTTCCTACATTCTGACCCAAAAAGGGCCAAAAGGATAATTGCTCATAGCTCTCTGCTTTCTATTTGTACACGCAAGTGTGTCGTAATGCCAGACATCTCCTTTAGCAAATCACATTAGATAAATAAACATTCACAATGGCCATCATCAATAGATGAACTGTAGAAAAATAAGAAAAAGCCTAGATTTAGTCTAGAAAAAAAAAGAGTCCCCACTCTACAGAGTGGGCACATTGAATGCATGAGATTCACCAACCCCTGAGAGAGTTGATCGCCCTTCTGAGTCCATGAACCTGTTCCCTATTTCCTTATTTGTCCAGTTTGAACATCTCATAAAAAGTCTCATTAAAGGTCTCCTGTGATGGTTCAGAGGATATTTACTGAGCACCTACTACATTCCTGGCATGTCTACAGTCCATGGGTTGCTAAGCCCACATCATCTTGAAGCTGGTGCTCTCCCTGGAAGAGAGAACATAAGCTAAGAAGCTAACTGGCTACTGATGGTGATGTCATTATGGAAAAATAATAAGGACAAGGGGAAAAAAGAGAATGTTAAGTTAGGAGCCGCGAACTGCGTCTTGCCACCAGGCTAGCTTTATCTGAAATAATTACATGGAAAACTGTATTCTTTTAAACACTGCCTGGCCTATTAGTTCCAGCCTCTTATTGGCTAGCTCTTACATATTGATCTAACCATTTCTAATATCCCTGTAACACCACGAGGGGTCTTACCAGGGAAGATCTTAACCTGCGTCTGTGTCCAGTAGGAGAATCATGGCGACTCTCTGACTCAGCTTCTTTCTCCCAGCATTCTGTTGTGTCTACTCTGCCTACCTAATTTTCTGTCCTATCAGAGGCCAAGCAGTTTCTTTATTACTTAACCAATGAAAGAACAGATAGAAAGATGACCCTCCTCCATCAAGAGAAGAAGGGAATGTGGAGTAAGGGAAAAAAGAAAGGAGCTAGGTGACAAGGAGGAAGAAATGGGGAAGAGGAAGAAGAGGGAGGAGAAGGAAGAAGAAGCAATGAGGGCCACAATGATGATGATGACAATGGCGATGATGATGATGATCATGATGATGGTTATGGTAAAAATGATGGAAATTAAAGTAAGGGAAACTTTACATAGACTTCAGATGGGTCCTCAGGCAGATCCGCTCTCCAGAGAGCCGATTTTTAAATCCAACCATTACTAAGAAGAAGGGAGTGGCTACAGGAGAATGACCAATGAGAAGACAACTCAAAGGTACTCACAATAACAGCAGAAAAGGAAGGCCAATGGTGAGAGTGGTTGTGGGAAGGTAGGAATGGGCAAAGTCAGGACCCTCCAGGGCTGTATAAATAGTTTGGACTTTAGCCTAACTTCAATGACTTGTCAATAGAATTTTTAAAAAAAAAAAAAAATCTTGATTAATGACCATGGAGAAACTTGCCTGTGGGTGGAGATTTTTAACTTACAGTTCATATGGTGTAGACATCAAGAAGTGACTGGACCCAGAAGCAGACAGCTAGGGCCAGAGGCAGAGTCACTGTAACCCATAAGACCCAACCCCTAGGAATGTGCATCTCCCTTCCGCCAGGAGTGCCCCAAAAAGCCATGGTCTAAATAAGATAGCATTTTATTTCCTTGTATGGCCCAGAACTAAAATGGTACCTCAGTGATATCAAGGATGAATACCTTCTGTCTCCCACTGTGTTCTGCCAGCTTCTCTCAGCTTGCTGCAAGGGCAGCAGGGAAATGTAGTTTATAGCCATCCGACTTTGGGCTAAAGCGGAACTTTTCTTATTCTAAAAGGATTTTAGTTTCTGCCATAACTTCCAACCTTGTACCAAAAAAAAGGACTTTAGTTTTAGCCCTTTCAGTTCTCAGAGGATTTAGTCATTAGCAAATAAATTAGATCTAAGAAAGCTAATAAATTGACACATCATCATGTATAGACAATTTTTCTCTGTGTATTCCTCGGATCTGTGCTATACACAAATAGCAGTTTGTTCGCTTGTATTAAGATAACTACATGGGCACTGGGGCACACCCCTGTAGTCCCAACATTTAGAAGGGCGAGGCAAGAGGAAATGACTTTGAAGACAGCAAGGGATACATAGGGAAACTTTGTCTCAAGTACCAAGACAAGAGGATAGAAAGATGGCTCCGTAGTTAAAAGCACTTATTGCTCTTCCAGAAGACCAAAGTTCAGTTCCCAACACCCATATGGTGGCTCACAACTATCTGTAACTCCAGTGACTGCACTGGGTATCTGACAACCTCATCTGGTCCCAGGCACACACATGGTACATATACATATACTCAGGCAAAACACTCATACACATAAAATAAAAATAATTGAATCTTTCTTTAATAGAACAAGAGCAAGCAACAGGAGACCGTGAATAAGTAGAGTATTTCCACATTTAAGGTCTCTCTTGGAGTTGTTTTCCCAGAAGGGAAAACAGATTTATACTCCTAACAATGAACTACAGTTCTTAGTCTCTTGCATTGATAACAATTTCAAGTCAGTTGTTAGGGAGTCAGAGTGCCCTATTGAGTATTAAAACAATTACAGTTCGTTCATTCATAAATGTATACCTTTAAAAATCATTAACCCAACACTGCCAAAACTATGTTCATGAACATTTGATCTATGACCCACTTTGTTGCTGTATTAGTAAGTACATGAATAATTACTCTGTTCCACTCAACAGGTTTGGTATAGGGGGAGAGAAACTGGGATGAATAGAGGGAGGGGAATCCAAAATTAGGATATAGTATGAGGAAAAAATATTTTCAATAAAAGAGAAAAAGCAAGTTTGGAGTCTTTACTATTTGTCTGTAGCAGTATTGCAGAATGTTTATTTGTGTGTCTCTGCCTATGGAGCCTTCTGATTGGTCTCTACCTTTCCTCAGTATAGCAAATCTAACTTGCTCCAAATCTGCTGGTGAAATCCACTCACACTTAGATTCTACTACTCTCCTCTTTCTCTTTCTCCTTGGAAATCCCACCCATCCTCTTCTGCCTAGCTCTTGGTCATTCAGATCTTTATTAAACCAATGGTTTCTGTGTGATTATTTTGGGGCTGAGCAGCTGGGAACAAACAAACAGCCTCCTTACAACAATCTTGACTCATCTGAAACTTTTAGCTGTTCTCACTCTCTGGCAGGCAGTTTTCTTGTCTGCAAAATGAGGAATGGGCTAGTTCCACACTAATAACACCTGGTATAGTGCTGCCACTTCAACATGGTGGTTCTGAGCAGACATCACTAATCAATCACAGCATTTCTATCTTTCCTACTAAGCTAAAGCCTAGCTTCAGATTCCTCTCGGTATAATCCTCATTCTCTGCCCAGCATTAAAGCAAAAGAAGAAACATTGTCAATATCCCCTGAAGCAAGTGACTTCTAGGCTCTTTCCTAGTTTGAACAGGTTAGAATCTGATAAATTACAAAACATAACAAAGAAAAGCTTAAGACCAGTCAATACGTTGATCTGAAATATGACACTTTGCAATTTGTACTGACTCTGGCCTTCAAATATGAAGCAGACAAGCTTCCTTAGCTAATTAAAAAAAAAAATGACTTCCCTTTGAGAAGAGTGATGTGTTAATTCCTCTACCTTGAAGCAGGGGCTTATAGAGCATGAATGTAACTTATATACAAATCTGCTTTGGCGACCTTCCTAGTTCTTACAACTAAACTCAGCTTCTACAAAAATGGGAAAGAGTCTGCTTCCCACGAGATAACTGGGAAAGTTTTTCATCTCCTTGAGGAAATCACGTTTCATAATAAAAGGAGTTAGCAGCATGATTAAATAAAGGGAACCTCTGCAGGAAGTGGAGCCTCTGTGGAACATGGAGCCTCTGCCAGGTGTGAAGTCTCTGTGGAATGTGGAGCCTCAGCAGGGTGTGGAGCCTCTGTAGAGAGCATGGAACCTCTGTGAAACGTGGAACCTCTGCTGGGTGTGGAGCCTGTGCTGGGTGTGGAGCCTCTGTAGAGAGCATGGAACCTCTGTGAAACGTGGAACCTCTGCTGGGTGTGGAGCCTGTGCTGGGTGTGGAGCCTCTGTGGAAGGTGGAGCCTCTGCAGGGGTGTGGAGCCTGTGCTGGGTGTGGAGCCTCTGTGGAAGGTGGAGCCTCTGCAGGGTGTGGAGCCTCTGCAGGGTAAACCTCTGGCTCTATAACAATACCTCCTAGATGGTTGTCCATGACTAATGCTAGTTTCAACCAAGGTGAAAGGAAACCAGTGCAGAGTGTTGAAAGCCCTGACTGTGAGCAAACTCTCTTGCTTGTATTGCTGAGCACATTAGGACAGGGGAGAGGAGGGCACAGAGGGCATCATGGCGAAGGCTTGGTCTTGTTCAGTCTGGGGGATCTTCTCTGTGCAGAGGTCGTCTTGGTTGGACGAGCTGATCAGGGATCATCCTGGCTCGTTGTCTCCTAGAAATACCGTCAGGCTCCTAGTCAGAACTCTCTGAGCAGCTCATATGCATGTCCAGACCAATGACAGGTTCATTTCTGCCTCCTGGGTCTGCCTCTTGCATCCTTGCTGCTATGATTTGTGCTTCTAAGCTTTCTTCTGGGAACTGGACCCATGATGGAGGAAGGTCATTGGTTAATTAATAAAGAAACTGCTTGGCCCTGATAGGTTAGAACATAGGTGAGTGGAGTAAACAGAACAGAATGCTGGGAGGAAGAGGAAGTGAGCTCAGACGCCATAGCTCTGAGGCAGACACCATAAAGCTCCGACCCAGGATAGACGTAGGCTAGAATCTTCCCGTAAGTGCACCTTGGGGTGCTACATACATTAATAGAAATAGGTAATCAAGATATAAGAATTAGCCAGTAAGAAGCTAGAGCAAATGGGCCAGGCAGTGTTTAAATGAATACAATTTGTGTGTTGTTATTTCGAGGCATAAGCTAGCCAGGCGACCGGGAGCTGGGCTGTGGGAAGAGGCCCGCAGCCCTCTCAACACTCAGGGTGATGGACTTGAGAATGGGGCCTTCCTTATTAAATTGTGGAGCGATTAAATGATGGAGGTACCACTCTCATGAAGGGACGCACATCCTGTGAGAAAATCTTCAGAGAGTTGCCTTTCTCTCTCATCCTTGTTACCATGGAGGGACAAAGTATTCATCCCTTCTAGAAGATACAGAAACAAGCCATCTTGGAAACAAAGTCAAGCTTTCCCCAGATGCTGAATCTGTGGGTGCTTTGAATTTGGTCCTCCCCACCTCCAAAGGATCCCGATTATTTATTAAAGACCCAGGCTATAATCAGCTGTTATGGCTGCAGAGAAAGAAAAAAAACCATCTAGTTTCTTTCATCTTCCTAGAGGGGTGACAGAGAAAGCCTACCTCTCCCAAGAGACTGAGATATACCCACAGGACCGTGTACTACACAGAAATCCTGTGTTTCAGATAAGGACACTATCTAAAGACTCTATTGGCAGCTGCGCTTAGGACCCCACACCTCACAACTTCTGAGGAGCCAGCAGACTCTGACCCAGAGGTGGGGAAGGGACAGCAATTCCAATGAGAATCAGTATAACTACTCAATTGTCATAAGTACCATTCTCAGGAACAACTGTAAACTTGGATTCTCAGAGAGAAAATGTTGCCTCTACCCCAGGACAGACATCCACCTGCCGTCCTGCCTTTTACCTTTTCCAAAACATCCCTTGCTTTTTTTGCCTTTGGTTCCTACTCCCTTTCCCCTGTAAGTTAGTTACGTGGACCCCAATTCCAATCACCCCCGTGAGCTCTTCAGCATGCATGTCCTCACCGTGTTCATCAAGTGTGAGTCTTTTTCTTTGTTACTCTATGACTGCATTGATTCACACGCTTCTGGACACTAAACTAAAACAGGAAAACTCTTCTCCACAGTATCATGCTCCTCCTGGGTGCCACTGCTGCTTCATATACAAGAATCACACTGAGCAGCTAGGACATGCCCTACTGTGGATCGGGGGAAATGACAGCACAGTATTAGCCAACAAATGAAAGTCTTGTGTGTATATCATCATGACAAACTTAGCAAACACAAGTATAGGATACTCCACTACATTTCAAGCATTTTTAGCATAAGTGTATGCTAGACAGGAGTTAAAATACATTTATAGCAAGAAGTTATTATCGCTGTTAGCTTCAAGGTTAAATTTAGTTGAGTGCTGTATTTTACTCTAAATGGGGTGGGTCTACCTTCAGCACCCTTTTTGTTTTGTTTGGTTTGCTTTGGTTTGTTTTTTCTAGACAGGGTCTCTCTGTGTAACAGCCCTAACTGTCCTGGAACTAATTCTGTAGACCAGACTGACCTCGAACTCACAGAGACCTGCCTGCCTCTGCCTCCTAAGTGCTGGGATTAAAGGTATGTGCCACCACCTCCAGGCTACCTTCAACAACCTGAGGGTTTCCAGGCAGTGCTATAGAATAATGCTTTTGTATACTATAGATTTGTCAGTCGTATTGGTCAGTAGCCAGGCAGGAAGTATAGGCAGGGCATCTGGACTAAGAAAATTCTGGGAAAGAAAAAAGCAGAGACACAGTCACCAACCAGACACAAAAGAGACAATATGAAAATGACTCACTGAGAAAAAAAAATGTACCAAGCCCCATGGCTAAGCATAGACAAGAATTGTGAGTGAATTTAAGTGATAAGAGCTAGTTAATAATAAGTCTGAGCAATAGGTCAAACAGTTTACAATTAGTATAAGCCTCTTTGTGTTTGTTTGGGACTGAATGGTTATGGGACTGGGCAGGACAGAAACCTCTATCTACAAGACAATCCCTGGTGCTCACTCAGCCGAGAGTCTTAAAAGCAATGTTGATACCTGTGTCCTCTTTTTCAGTTAGGTTTACATTGCTATGGCTGAGTTTTTACCTGACAGAATATAAGGTAGGAGAATTTACTTTGGCTCAGGGCTATAGAGACCTCAGTTCGCATTTACTTGGCCCCATGCACAGGCATAGAATGTTCTGGCTGAAGGAGTATGCAAGGGAGGACTGTTAGATTATTAATCAGTAGATTAGAGATGGAAAAAGCAGAAAGTCAGCTTCCGGTGCCAAGACTGCCCTTCCCAGCTTCCCTTGCGGGCTCCAGAGTCATTTCCTCCTATGGAGGTTGCAGACGGCTTCTTCCTGTGGGGTATTTCTCTCATCCACTGGACAACTGGCACGGGCATTTGCTCCTGTCTTCTTGGCAAGGGACATGTATCCCATACATCCTGTTTGCTCCTGTCTTCTTGGCAAGGGACGTATATCCCATCCATCCATGTGGGTGAGATCTAAGACCACATCCTTGCAAATTTTCTGCCATTAAACACCTTTAAAAGGTCAGCTCTCCTCTCTGCCTTTTCTGCCTCCCTTTGCAAAAGTCTAAATAAAGTTCTGCTGTTCAAACCAGTGTACCGGGAAGTGAGAGAGTAGTCAGGAAAGTTGGTCCCTGGAGAATATACAATAACCCACCCCTAGTGACCCACTCCATCCAACTAGTGCCTACCTCCCAAAGTTTCCAGAACCTTCTAAAAGGGGAACCACCAATCTGTAGTAACCATTTTAGCCTCAAGCTGTAATGGTCTCATCTCCAGAGTCTCAGAATTTGGGTCCATTCTGTCAGAGAGAATTTGAAAACTCTGGGGGATGACTTGAAGGCAGGGCCACCGAGTTAGACTGGCTCAATCTGAGTCACTAAAATTGTGTCTCCTTGCCAGGACTTTCAGAGGAGAAGGGAGCAAGATATTTAAAAAGGTTAGGGGAGGTGGGTTGTGGTAGCTGCTAAGGAAAACATGCTTCTGAGATGGGAGGGAGTCGGGGATTGCAGTGAGGGTGCTCAGGACAGGAGGGAGTGGGTGGAATGACCACTGCTCATGCTCTCTCTCTCTCTCTCTCTCTCTCTCTCTCCCTCCCTCCCTCCCTCTCTCTCTCTCTCTCTCTCTCTCTCTCTCTCTCTCTCTCTGTCTCTCTCTCTCTGTCTCTCTCTCTCTCTCTCTCTCTCTCTCACACACACACACACACACACACACACACAACCACCACAATCTTCCCAGCTCTGAAATGCTGTAGTGTAATTTCAGTTAATTAAAACTAAAACATAGAAGCACACATGCACGTGCCGGAAAAAGAAAAGAAAAAGAAACAACGTACACAGGAGTATTTAAAACTTGTGACCCGCAGTGAGATCTGTGGTTAGCTGTATAGTATGGTCAAATTCCCAGTTACTGAAAACTCCGCACCGCGGGGGTCCACGGGACCTCGCTGCTGTATCTTTATAGTCACTTGTAGTGCGTTCTTCACTGTTTCAAAAAGTTAAAGTTTCCAATAAATTAACCCCTGCCACGCTGAACTGCAGTTTTGTAGCAACTGCAGCGCGGGGCGGTTCCTCGCCACGGGTGTGGACAAAATCCTACCCGGTTTCAGGGACTGCAGCAGCTGTTCTGGCCGCATGTGTGCAAACACGAAACGGGGCCAGTGGGGCGCGCCGAAAATCGCGCCTCCGCAGCTCTACGAGGCTTCAGAGTGAGGCTTCGGAGTTCCTCGAAGGAGCAAGCCGGCGCTGCGTCCTGAATCAATTAGCAATCCCTGAACTAAAACCGAAAGCCGATCCACGGCGATATGAGGTGCTGGCAGTGGCCCGCAGTGACTGTGTGTGTGTGTGTGTGTGTGTGTGTGTGTGTGTGTGTGTGTCGATATGAGGTGCTGGCCATGGCCTGCAGTGACTGTAGGGGTGTGTGTGTATGTGTGTATTTCTAGATAAGGACTTACTGTGCATGTAGTAATTAGGGCCCCAAAGGATTGCGATTTTTTTATTGTTGTTTTTGTTGAGTTTTGTTTTGTTTTACTTTTTCCCCTGGTTGGCTAGTGGAAGGAGGAGGCAATTCAAATTCCCACACATCTGGGGCACATAGATACAGCCTCCAATTTCCTGTCGGCGCCACTGGTTTCTTTCGAATTACTTGCTAAGTAAATGATTGTTATAAAACGATGAAGATTCGGTCAATCAAATTAACCCCTTTTGTCCATTACCTCCCTCCCCCAGCTCAGTGGTCCCCTTCATTTGCCTAAACTCCTGGCTCGGGACAATGAGTTCCATCTCCGAGGCCCCAGCTATGCTCAAACTGGCCCAGTGTAACCTGAGCGAGAACCCAAGGCCCCCAATTGTTTTGCTAATCAAGATTATTGGCCCATTGAGATGTGAAGGCGCAGCCTGGCTGACAAAAATTGTCAGTTTCCCATGAAATAGTTCGCCCAGTTTAGCCTGGGTGCGGGCAACTATTAGCATATAAATGAAGATTCTCCCTCCTCGGCCCCTCCCCCTCCCCGCCCGCCCCCCATCCCAAAAGGATGCCAAGAAAATATAAACACACTCCCGCCCCCAGCTCCCAAGCCCTGGAGAGTTTAATCCCGCCAGCATTTCTCCGGGATCTGGAAATCTTTGGGCACTGGGCTCTAAGATTGTTTCTGGAAGAGGTTCATTTGCACAAAGCGACTTTTAAAGCCCGGGCTGCCAAGGCCTAGACCCCTGCTGACTGCAAGGGACACTGACTGCGCTGGGAGGGCACAAATGGCCCTGTGAATGCCAGGGCCCACCTCCAACATAGCACTGGGGACCTTGGCAAAGCCAAGCGTGGCTCAGAGGTCAGCCACCCCCAGATCACTGGCTGGCTGGACCTGCCTGGACCGCCACTCCCTGGCTGGTGTTTCTTAACGCCGGTTTCTGGGATGAGAGTGGGTTGGGGATGGCCTGGGTGAGCTTGTCGGTTTTCCACCGGACTGTCAGGACAGCCTGACACAGCTGAGCTAAGGGAACAAAGAGAAAGTCCCCTCTTTCTGTCTTTTGCTGTGGATGTAAGGCCACAGGGAAGAAAGGGAATACTTTATGGTATTTCTATGTCATACATAGTGATGCAAATGTATTATCTCAGTCATGTTGCTATAAATAAATCACCAAAGACCCAATGAAAGGATTTCTCATGTCTGTAACTTTACGTGTACCACCAAGATTAAAATATATGTTAACATACACGAATATGAGCATGCATGTGGTTTTAGCCAACTGGTGCGGACAGACTTCACTTCTGTGAGCTTTGTGGAAGCTTTTGCTGTGGGAGACCCAAGTGATTCCAAAGGCAGGAAGTATTCTGAGGGACCTTTTCCAGAAGGATCTTTCAGTACATAAGTCATTCTTTCTGCTACCCTTGCACTAGCGGTTAGTGCTTTCTTGACTCCTGGCTGGTCTCAGGAGCTTCCATCTCCACCACCCTTTTAAACTACTGCTTTCCCATCTCCCCCTCATCCCCCCATCCCCCACCCCACCCACCACCACCACCACCACTCCCACCACCCCCTCCTGGCTGCTCCTGCTAGGAAGGGATCTCTGATTACAAAGGGTTCCCTGGAAGGCCACAAAGAAGAATCAGGTCCCTGAACCTGCTCTGACCTGACTCTCTGTCCATCCAATGTTTTCCTCTCCAGCAAAACCCCAATGGGACATCTGCAGCTTCTTAGTTGGGGCTCCTGGAGTGCTGCACTGGCCAAACTCTTGATGCTACTTCTTAGAATCAGAAAGAGTTTAGGTTTGTTTTTATTTGACACGAGTTTGCAGTGTTCACGCGGAGAATGAGGACAGAGATAGATCTAGGACTTTCACCATCGAACAGTGGAGGTAAAATATGATTCTCTCATTTAAAGGTCTAGAAGCAGGCTCCTCTGTACCTTAATTCCTCCATAAGCAAGGGAAACAAGGTGAACCGTTAGTTCATGAAAACAATGTGCCTGGCTACCTGGCACACAGTGAGTACAATCCACCTGTCAAATCACGCAGCAGGAAAATTTAGCAAAACATCGTATTCCCTGGTTTAGTTTGTGATTGCTATTTGTAAATTCAAGGAAGACTTTCTTTCGTGCTAATGATCTAAGTTTTCTTTTCATATAAATTTATTGTTCTGGTTTCATCCGTACTGCTAGGATAAAATGCTCTAACTAAAAAGCTATTTAGTGAAGAAAAGGTTTATCTGGCTTATAGTTCCAGATCATAGTCCATCATGGCTGGTCACACTCAGCCACAGTCAAGAGCACAGAAAAAGGAATATGTGTGCTGCCTGCTTAGTTACTGCTATCTTGATTTCTCCTCTTTGTATAGTTCAGTTCCACTTGCTTCTGGAAGGATGCCTGTTATCATTTATAAAACGGGTGACCACTGGCCAGTCCCACAAGGGGTCGTGCAGTTCACCTGAGGCCTCAACGTGTCCCCTTGCAGATGGGAGGACCACAGCGGGTAAGAGACAGATAGATACTTCATGCAGAGAGAGCTGGGGTATAGAGTTTACTTAGTGGGTAATGGAGGAGAAAGGGAAGGGAAGGAAGGTGGCGGGGAAGAAAAATGATAACAGTGCCACCCATAATAGGCCAGGACTTCTTACATCTCGACAATCCCCCAAAAAACATGCCCATAGGCCAAACTGATGTAGACAATTTCTCATGCAAATTCTCTTCTCAAATGATGCAAAGTTGTGGCAATTTGACACTTAAAATTAATCATCACATTTATAATATTGAGAT
The DNA here is from genome assembly GCF_018167655.1 of Microtus oregoni. Classification (NCBI taxonomy): domain Eukaryota; kingdom Metazoa; phylum Chordata; class Mammalia; order Rodentia; family Cricetidae; genus Microtus; species Microtus oregoni. Next base: position 62,245,065 of record NW_024543063.1, read on the forward strand.
ATGGGAGTCAATTTACAGAAAGATAATAAATTAACTATAGCACAGGGAAACATGAGTGTGGTAAAAACAAAGACAATAGCAAGATATTTGAAGTCCTAGAATGACACTCCTATAGGCCAGTCAGTCTCAGGAGACACTCAGAGATCTCTTCCCAAGATAACCAGGCAGCGGTAGAGTTTGATGTTTTCCTGTTAATTGTTTATATAACTTTGGCACTTAATGCAAAATTTGCGTGCATCTTTACCCTAAACTAAACTGTCTGTCACAAAATCCATTATGTCAAAGTTGTAACACACAAGGTGAATGTATTTGGAGACAGGCCCTTTCAGATCATAATGAGAGGTTTGAGGAGTGACCGGGTAGCGGTCTGTTTTTATCAGACTTCCCTCGCTGTGCCAGAGCACCTAGAAGGAAGAAATATAGAGAAGGGTTTTCCTCCTTACAGTCTGGGAGGTTTCAGTCCATGGATCAGACCTTCTGTTCCTAAACTGTGGAAGCTGAACTGCAAGGCTGAAGGGCTAATGCAGCAAAGTTCACCTCGCAGCCACCAGGAAGAGAGAACGATGAGAAGAAAGGCTTGGGTCCACACTTGTATTTCCAGGGCACACCACCAGCAGCCTCTTTATTCCAGGTAGGCCTCACTTTCTATTCCCCACCACTTTCCAATAATCAATCATATTATCAGTCCATCAAGGGATTAATCCACTGATGAAGGCAGAGACCTCCTGGTTCTTTCAGTAGCTTCACCAGCTGAAAGCCAAGCCTTTGACATACATGCCTTCTGTGGGATGATTCTTATGTAAACCACGAGAGATTTAATCCAATAAGAATGGTAATCTTATATCCAATAATATTTACAAAAAGATGGAATGGCTAGAAGTAGAGTCACAAACCTGTAATCCCAGCACTCAGAAAGCTGAGATAAGAGAATTCCCAAGGGGTCAAGTGGTGTGGGATATTTGTATACTGTGTGGAGCTATACTGCTGTGATTGGTTTAATAAAGAACTGAACAGCCAATAGCTAGGCAGGAAGTTTAGGCGGGACTTCTGGGCAGAGAGAGGAAGTAGGAGGAGATAATGAAGATGCCAGGAGACCTAACCACTGAGTCATGGTCTCCACCCCTTTTCACTGATTTTTGATCATTACGTAAAAGATCACAAACGTCTAAGCAGCTCAATAATGTTTCATCAGATTACATTTACATTTTTTTCTAAAATGATGATAGTTTCATGTACTTAATCCTTGATAAAGCATTTTTGTCAGTAAGAAACATATCTATACTTCTATAAGTCTGGATGTGGTTGTGCTTGGGAGGAAGAGACAGACAAATCTTTGTAAGCTGGAGGCTAGTCTGGTCTGTATAGTAAGTTTCAGGACAGCCAGAGCTATGTAGTGAGACCATGTCCAAAAAGAACAATAATAACAAATGTCTCTTTAGATTAAGAATGTATGGAATACATATAAATACTAAACTACATATTTAAGCTATATCTAATACATAGGACATTATGAAACTTAAGAAGAACATCTAATTTAATCAGAAATGAAAGACACACTGTTAGCTTTGCTTTAAGTACCTGTGAAAAAGAAATATTTATTGTAACGATTAATCCTACTGGTCAACTTGGCTACATCTGGAATCAACTAAAACCCAAGCTGTGGGCATGCCGGGGAGAAATTTTCTTTTTCTGTTTATTTTTATTCATATATTTATTTCTTAAGCTACCTAGTCTGTGATATTATACTGTGGCTTCATTAGGAAACCCTTATACAGACAATACTGAGCTATTTTCTCATCAAGTTCTTTCCATTATTAGAGGTACAATAAAATTCGATAGATAGATAGATAGATAGATAGATAGATAGATAGATAGATAGAAGATGGATAGATAGATAGAAGATAGTAGATAGATAGATAGTAGATGGATAGATAGATAGAAGATAGTAGATAGATAGATGATAGATAGATAGATAGATAGATAGAAGATAGTGGATAGATAGATAGAGATATAAGACTCAATTTTATAATAGAGGCAACCAAAGGGACTAATATGCATGTCCCCTTATTCTCAACATGTCATTATCTGTTAGGAGACAGAGTCTTTGGGAGATGTAATGTTTACTCACAGCATGGTTAGGTTGAGAACATCTAGGTGTCTAATTACACAAACTTCTAGTGTGCCTGTCAGCCCATTTCAGAGAGCTGTGAGGGGGTAAAAATCCCTGTGAAAACTGTGTCATAAACTGGAGGGTGTTAGTGGGATGAAAGGGAACACGGACAGAGCTTGTGAGTACAGGGTTCTTGCTCTATACTTTCTGGCCGTCAGGAGGCGAGAAGCCCCTCTATCTTAAAAGGAATTTGTCTTCCCTAAAGTTGCTTTCCTTGGGTATTTTGTCACAGAAATGAAAGTCCTATTCTAAGAAAATTGGTACCAGGATCAAGTTCATGGCCGTGACCACCTGGCTACCTGGTTGAAAAGTTTTTGGAGCTATTAAATTGGGGAATTGGAAAATATTGGAGATAAAAACTAGAAAACTCGAAGAGTGGTATAAGCAGAACGTAATAAATGTTATAAAACTAAATGGCCTGCTTTTCGTCCTACCCAGCTCCTACACAGCTAGCTTTACATCCAAAATAACAACACACAAATTGTATTCATTTAAACACTGCCTGGCCCATTATCTCTAGTCCCTTATTGGCTAACTATCACATCTTGATTAACCCATTTCTAATAATATGTGTAGCACCACGAGGTGGTAGCTAACCGGGAAAGATTCTAGCCTACATCTGTCTCAGGTCGAAGAATCATGGCGTCTGCCTCACTTCCTTCTTCCTCCCAGCATTCTGTTCTGTCTTCCCTGCCTACCTATGTTCTGACCTATCAGGCCAAGCAGTTTTCTTTATTAATTAACCAATGAAAGCAACAGATAGAAAGAAGGCCCACCTACATCATTTCCCATTTTTCTGTTTAAACAAAAAAGAAAGGCTTTCTTTTAACATAGTAAAATTACATATAACAAAACAGTTATCAAGTAAGAATTGCAGTTACAATATTTATATCTACTTTATCTTTTATCATAATTAAGGAAAACTTTAACTATAACTAACCATTCTTCAACTCCATCAAAGACTCCAGAAGGATACAATACTACGTAAGTAGACAAGAAATAAGCAACTTCCAAAACTCTAGAAATGACAGAGACATCTCGCTGCCTGGACAATCACCCAAAGTTCTTTTGTACCATTGGGGCATCCATCTTCAGCCTACAGGCCATTAGTATCCAGAAGACATTTCCATGAAGCAGGAAAATTCAAAGACAGTTCAGTCACTATCTGCTGTGTTCTGCAGAATGTCTAGCAGACTCTTTCATGAATCAGGAATCCCGAAAGACCATCTCATCTTTAGGCAAGTTCAGCAGTCCTCTCTCTGTGGGTTCTCTGTGTCCAATTTATGCAACAGTCCAGGCAAGAGCAGTTTCTTGCCCAAATGGCTAACCAACTCCATCAGGAGCCTCTTCAATGCCCATCTTCTTCTTGAAGTAGATTGGTGCTGCCAGGAGCAGACCTGTCTCACTGTCATGAAAAGCCCTAAATTATTAAAACATTAAATGCCATATTCTGCAGTCTTTGAAAGATATGAAGAATGTCTATCTAATTGAAATATATCTCTATATATCTAGAAAATCTAACATGATTACAAGCCTAAATATTATTGATGATTATCCATTAACAACCTATATTTCTTAATTATACATTACATTTTTAAATGAACTACACAATCACAATACCTCAATCAAGAGCAGAAACACATATACATATAACAAAATTGACCTTAAAATCCATATCAAAGCAAATTATTCATATCTATATCATATCCCCCTTTAAATGTAAAAGAACATTTATAAACAATATTTGGGAACATGGGCACAGTTTTTTCTCTCCAAACTGCTTCCTGCTGTATGGGGGCGCTGTTAATCAGATCTTTCAAGATGTAACCTGTGTGCCAGGTTCATCTCAGTCGGCAATTGAGTGAAGTGATTTTTAGAGGGTGTTCACAGCAACCTTTCAGGAGGGTGTGGTCTATCATATCATATTGGGATAGAAGCAATCCACAGGATCTCATCCTCTTTGAAAACAAAAGAAGGCCCTCTCCAAAGCATCATATCTTTAAATTTGAAAGTCATGATACCTTTAGAACATACATGTTGGATTAGCTTAGCAGCCCATACAATGAAATGTCTCTCTGTATTTAGCTCCTTCACAGTCAAAAAGTTCAAAGAAAACACAATGTACATAATCCAGACTCTCTGTGAATTTTCCATTTTTACGTGGCTTATTTTTCTTTATTTCTCTTAATCTATAACTATCTGTACTCTGTCTCTTTAAAGACTTTACCTTTTTTTAAGACATTAATTTTATTCTCTATATTCTTTTTCTTCTCTCTCCCAATCCTACGTACATTCATCCAACATTGTGACCCATTTAAAGGTTTTTTTTTTTTTTTATGTCTGAATCTGTCCTATTGTGAATCTGTAATTTTTTTTTACTGTCCAGGAACATTTTTGCTTTGCAGTTTTAAATCACTAAGCACTTAAGAATCTAAGTTGTGACATTCCTAGGTCAAAAACAGGTACTGCCTGCTTGCCATGCCCAGTCCAACAAAGAGGAGCCACTTGTGACTCTGAACCAGTTGCTCCTCTGAGCTGCAGAGCGGCGGGCTATTCTGGATGTTGGCTCCACCTCTCTTTAATTTCAAAATGGGGCCGCCAGGTAGGAGCCACACTCAGCACTTTAACTCTGAGACTGAGCGTGCGACACAGAAACTCTTTTCATCCAAGTTACAGCCAAATCTGACAGGCAGAGCACTGTGCAGCCTGGAAACATCTCTCTATATGGTGGCAGAAATCTGCCATGCTCTCCCACCTGCCTAAGCCTGATCCCACAGTCTGCGCAGGTGCAGGCAGGGAGCGCTAAGCCATTGGCATGGTCTCAGAGTACTTTCTTCCTGACCCCAAGTGGGCACACAAACATCCAGTCCCATAAAAGCCATTGAAATGCTTTATAGCTGGAGTTCGTGCTGGTGGCACAACCCAGGAAGCCGTATTTTAAAATCGCACGCTTTTTTTTCTCCCCTATTGCTGAATCAGGAAATCTCTCTACAGCACACCCTAGCAAACAGCAAAAAGCTGTGTTAAACTCTCTCTCTCTCCTTTTTAAGCCCTCTCAGGTTTTACATGGATCCAGTTTACCACGTTGAGGCACCACTCTGTAGTGAGGGCTGTGGGCCGACCTGCTTTTTGTCCTGCCCAGTTCCCACACAGCTAGCTTTACACCCAAAATAACAACAGACAAATTGTATTCATTTAAACACTGCCTGGCCCATTATATCTAGTCCCTTATTGGCTAACTATCACATCTTGATTATCCCATTTCTAATAATCTGTGTAGCACCACGAGGTGGTGGCTAACTGGGAAAGATTTTAGCCTACATCTATCTCGGGTCAAAGAATCATGGTCTCTGCCTCACTTCCTTCTTCCTCCCAGCATTCTGTTCTGTTTTCCCCACCTACCTATGGGCCAAGCAGTTTTTTTTTAATTAACCAATGAATGCAACAAATAGAAAGAAGACCCACCTACATCAACTCAGGACTTCTAGAATAGAACAGTGTGGTGAAGATGCAGGGCCTAGCTGTAAGAGTTAGGACACTGGGCTGTGCCTTTGAATGGTGTACTGGACCCTCATTGCTTCCTTTTTTCTGTCTCCTGGCTGGCATGAGTTGAAGAAACTCTTCCATCACATGCTTCCACTGCCTTGATGTTCTGCCCAAGGAAATGGGCCAGTTGTATGTATTGAGCCATCTGAAACCCAAGGCAAAGTAAATCCTCCTTTCTCTAAGCTGCCTTCTTGAGCAGTTCAGTCACACAGAAAGACAAAAGTAGCCAACACATTTGTATTCATTGGTTATTTCCTGGGGCTGTGGCAACGCACCATAGTCAAAACAATTGGGAGAGGAAAGAGATCATCTGGGTGTAGAGTTACAAGAGAGTAAGAGTCCATGGTGCCAGGGAGGAAGCCTGGTGCAGGAGCAGGAAGCAGAGAGCTTAGGTTTTGAACTTCAAGCAGGAAGCTGAAAGAGCAAACTGGGAATGACTGGCAGATTTGAAACCTCAAACCTGACCCTGGGAGATATGCTTCCCTCAGCATGGCCACACCTCCCAAGCCCAGTCAAGCCATGGGACCAAATGGGATCCAGCTACTTAAACACCGGAGCCCATGGGGCACATGCTCATTCAGATCCACACAGCCTGCCTGTAGTAGTTTAAAGTGGCTGCTGCTAGCCCCCGAGTCCGTGTGTTCTGTTGTATGGTGATTTACTCTTTTGGCTTTTTGAGGGGCCCACCACCCGGCTCCCAAATAAATCGCACACGGAGGCTTATTCTTAGTTATGAATGCTTGGCCTTCACTTGACTTGTTTCTTGACAGCTTTTCTAAACTTATATTATCCCAAATACCTTTGCTTCTGGGCTTTTATCTTTCTCTATTTCTGTATGCCTTTTTACTTCTTTCTCTGTGACTGACTGGGTGGCTGGCCCCTGATTCCTCCTCTCCTTGTTTTCTTGCTTCTTGTTCTCTTTCTGCTCAGATTTCTCCTTCTATTTACACTCTCTCCCTGCCCAGCCTCCCCTGTCCTTGCTCCTGCCTCACTATTGGCTGTTCAGTTCTTTATTAGGACCATCAGGTGTTTTAGACAGCAATGAATCACAGTTTCGCAGTTAAGCAAATCAGCGTAAACAAAGGTCACACACCTGAAAATAATATTCCCCAACACTGTTCTTTGTCCAAATTCATCAAGAAAATAGAAGGTGCCTTTTGTAGTGGCATTTCAAATGTAGTTTAATAAATAAAGACTGTCTGAAGATCTGAGAGTAAAACAGTCCCAGTAGTCAATCTTTTATAGATCAGGTTATGGTAACACACACCTTTAATCCCAGTAGCCACAATGACACGCACCTGTAATCCCAGTGGTGCACACCTTTAGTCTAGGCCCTAGAGAAGAATATAAGATGGGAGGAGACAGCTCTCAGACACATAGTCTCATTCTGAGATTCCTGGAGACAGGATCGCCATTTCAGACTGAGGTCGAGGTGAGAGCCAGGGGTTGGCTGCTTTGCTTTCCGGATCTTCAGTTTGAACCCCAATTTCTGACCCTGAGTTGTTGTTGTTTTTTTAATCGTGCATCAGCCTTTGTTCTTAGTCTCCAGCATATGTCCAAAGACTCATTGTGACTGGGTTGTCTGAACCAGGCTGGCTTGTGCCAACAGGTCTCTCAAAGGTTCATCCATGGAATCCGAGAAGAAAACGGTGTCATCTAAACCCTAAGAAAAACTGGGGCTCAGTCTCCCCACTAAGTGGAAGCTCACTATGCACAAACATAAACATTTTAAAGTTATTAATGAGGCTAACAAAGTGTCCTCTCTGGGGTCTCCAGATCACTAAAGGACATCCTGAATTTTTCCTTGCTTAAGCCAACAATCCCAGTTCCCCCTAGACAATGAAGCTTCATGGTGGTACCTTCACAGTGTACAGCTGCGTTCTAAGCTTCCCCCAGTATCACCTGGGAAACAAATAGAAGTGAGAAGAGTGTGTGCCCCACTGCTGGGCATCCCTTCTCACCTCTGGATGTGGGACCCACAACAGACTCCCCATCTGACTAGAGGCATTCGTGCCTGATGGTACCCTGAAGACCAACCACTGCAGACTCCTCTTGCTCTCCCAAAGCTGCCCTCATCTTGCTCCCTCAGGAAGAAGCCCCCAGCCCTGTCTGGTATTGTGCCCAGCTGCCTCTCATTTGGAGGGCACAAAGCTGGAAGGCAGGAAAGCGTCTCTGGGGCCTGTGCTGTGCCGGTCACAGATCTCTGGGTTACAGGATGCACTACACCCATGCCAGGCACCAGATCCACATCTCAAATCAGCCATGTGAGCCAGGCGATGGTGGCACATGCCTTTAATCCCAGCACTCGGGAGGCAGAGGCAGGTGGATCTCTGTGAGTTCGAGACCTGCCTGGTCTACAGAGCTAGTTCCAGGACAGGCTCCAAAGCCACAGAGAAACCCTGTCTTGAAAAACAAAGAAAAAAAAACAAAAACAAACAAACAAAAAAAAAACAAATCAAATCAGCCATGTGTTCTTTAATAAACATACTTTTAGGCGTATGTTTGCAAAAGACAGAGTTTTGGGGGGGGGGGCTCAGGGCACAGGTCCTTTGGGGAGCTAAGTGCAGAATGAGGTCTGTCTTCCTTGAGGACATTGGTACAGAGACTATGCCATTAATCTATGCTTGGTGAATGTTGGCACATGAAAGCATCTCTACAGGTTTTTTCACTCTCTTTCTCCCCATAGGCTAAACGGAGTTGAGTCACAAATGAAACCAGCTTTGGCCATTGTGCAGCTGCCTGGAGCAGAGCCTGGCTGGTCCCCAACTCTAATTGAGTTTGATGTGAACATGAAATACATTTCTGGTACACTAATCATAGGAGCTGTCGGGTTTCCTGTTAACACATATAGAGCTACCTTAACTAGTTGCTGGAGAGATGACTCGGTCTTTAAGGGCTTGCATTGAGAAGAACCGAATTCATTTCCTGCCTAGCATTCAAATCAGGTGCCTCACAGACGTCTTTAACTCCAGTTCCAGGAAGCTGAAAAGCTGAAGCCTTCCAACCTCTGAAGACATGTGCACGCATGTACACACACACACACACACACACACACACACTTAAAGGTAACACTAAATCTTTCTGTTTTAGAACAATATAAACCTACAAGGATGGACAGGAAAGAGGAGGCTACTCCCTAATGTCATCTGAGCCCCCATGCCCCTATTAATTTCAGGCAAATAATCTCTATAGGCAGGTGTCGGTGCTACTGAGATTCCTACCTATGGCACTGCAGTTTTTCCAGCTTACAGAACCCAGAAAGTTCCACCCAGAGCCCGTGGGGTTTTGTCAGGCCCCTGACACAGCCACTGTGACTAACAGGATGGGCACACAAGAGTCCAGGACCTGGAATTGACTTCCCTGAGCTTGGATGTCATGTTCCTATCAATATGATTCTAAGTTATGAACTGAAAAACCAATAGTATAATAAGTGGCCATAAAAGTGTCAGCATTAGCTCACGGTTACGAGCTGATGGTGATGTAGCCTTGCATTCTCAGCCCACAGAGCCAGCAGCCTCACTCTGAGGGACAGATGCAGGGAAGTGGCTTCCCTTTGCAGTCTCAGAGGACACGCTAGTGTTCGGAGTGACTGTCTGAGAGCACGGAAGTATGGTTTCTTCAAAAGTTATTTAAAATAGCTCGGGGAAGGGGGGCGTTAGGCATCAGTGGAGGAGCACACCTGTGTGTGCCCTTATGGAGGTGAGAGGCAAACTTCAGATCTTCCCCTAATGCTCCCTATCTTATCTGGGGAGGGGGGCAGGATCTCTTCCAGTTTCCACTAGGCTGGCTGGCCAGTGAGCCCCAGAGACACATCTGTTTCTAACCCCTGCACGTAGCACTGGGGTTACAGGTGTACACTGCATCCCTGGTTTTGTGTTGGTATTGGAAATTGAAACTTGGGTCCTGACTCATGCGAGCACTGTACCCAATGAGCCATCTCCCCAACCTCCAAGATGGCATTAAAAAAAAAAAAATAAGTCTGAAGAAGCAGAACTAAGTATGCGGTGGGTGGGGAGGACGGAGGATGGAGTGGGTGGTTTCCTTGGATATGGTATATTGAGTGGTAAGATTCTTGGGAAATAGGTTATTGGGGGAGAGCAAGGTAGGTCTAAGCATTTTAAAAAGAAGTATGGGGCTGGGGGTGTAACTCAATGGAAGGCCACAGGCCTGGTATACTTGAGAACCTTGGATTCCATCTATAACACTACAAAAATTCGAACAGAGATGAGAAGGGAAAAGCATGACTATAACAAATGAAAATCAACTTAAATGCACGCATGTGTGATAGATACCCAGACTATAGCAGTATACGCTAATGGCTGGACTTGGGAAGACTTGATTCTCCCTTTGTCTTCAGTGGGCTTGAGGCTTTGCTGACCATGCACAGGCCTGTTCCCTAACACAGAAAGGAGAAACAATGTCCTATAACAGCCCAGACTCAGTCTGCCAGGTGAGCCCCAAGAAAAGGGAGGCGCCACTGTTGCTTCTGTTTCAAATCAAGTTCAAGAGTCCCGAGGAGCGGCTGATAGACGTTCGGCAAAGAGTTAAACAAGAAACTATAAAAAGTGATAGAAACAATATGAGATCTAACATCTCGACAGTTGCCAAAACTAGCAAATAATCAAACCCGGAGCACAGAACCTCTCCAGACCACAGTGGCACCAACGCCAGCCCCAGAACAAAGCTGGCCCGCATAGTTCTTAAATCCCTTTCGTCTCCGCTCATCTCCTGACCAAATGTTGGCAGCAAATGGGCTCACAGAATTCTGGTTGTAAAAGGGTTCAGAGACTAACCTGGAGCAGTAATTGTCAAATCAGAAGGAGAAGACAATCCCACCCCACCCCAGCCCTGGAGAGGGTATGTCAGACGCGAGGAAATGGCTATGTAAACGGATCTTTGGCGTAATTGCGCACTGGAGACCGCTTTTTGTTTCCTCGGAAGGCAAGGCCTGTGGAGGGCACCTCAGAGTCTGAGGAGGCGAAAGAAACGCTGTGGAAGGTGGTTAGTGCCATCAGAAGGAATATTTCAGGGGCATTCAAAACTCTCCTAGAGAGAAATCCTTGCTATTCTTAATAATAACTCTCTCTCTCTCTCTCTCTCTCTCTCTCTCTCTCTCTCTCTCCAGCAAATTGTGACTGAACAGCAGCCATGTGCTAAAGAAAGTGGGAGATTTTTGAAAAACAGAATTGATGAGGCACAGGGCCAACTTTCCAAGCATGTCAGTGCAGGAAGCTCACAAATGTGCAGAAGTTAGTCTCCCATAGACCTGCACGCTGTCCTCAGAGAAACGGGACTCCAACCACACAAACTCGTAAGGAAAGGCTTCCCTGCAAAGGAGGTGAAACCTCCCGCACTGAGAGAAACTTTATGGAGAGGCCTAAATGCCAATGTCAAACGGCAGCCTGTGAGGACCCGGGCCTGACAGTTTGGAACTCCCAATCAGAAGCATCGGTGCTAGAGCTTGCCCAGATTCCACCCACCACCCTTCACATTGTGAGGCAGGAAACGTTTTGTTCTGAAGTCGCCACACCTCACAGTTTGCTTTAGGTCCCAATAGATGGCACTCCTAGCAGAAGAAAAACAGCTGGCATGGAGTCAGCCTTATCTCCTTGGAAGTGGGCATCCTTTCATTTAAACCTGATGATTTGGGATCCTAATAAAATGCCCATCATTAGAAATAAGGGGTGATTGTCAGATGGAAAACTAGGTAGGGAAACGCTCACCGAAGGCTGCCGACTTTCAAACAGAGGAGCCATAGTTTCTGGTACAAGAGTTAGTCCCACTGAGTATTGCAAGAGAAAGCAGGCTGAGCCGTTTCTCTTTCTGGTCACTTAGTAGTGAGTGGTCAGTTCCAAGAAAGACATCGGGACTCTTGCTGTTCAGGGCACCTCTTCATCAGCACCTCTCAGCAGCTCTAAGCAGCTCCGTGAAGACTGGAAGTGATGGCTTGATCTGAGCTTCAAATGTGAGCAGAAACTAGAGAGGCAAACGAAAAGAGGGAGTGAGAAGATCGAGGGCCATTGGTGGCTTCCTGCTTGACCAGGAGCTGTCTTGTGGGTTGGCGCCCAGTACTCAGAGCCCAGCCTGCCTCAGAGCGGACACTGCATCTGTGAATTGAGAGGTGAATGAATTAGCTCTGAACTGGTCCATTTTCAAGCAAATAGAATCCAAGGGGAGAAAAGTATACACTAAAATAAGATTGCAAAATATCCAAGCACCATGTTGTGTCAGACGGGGCCTAAAAAACAATAGACAATTTAGACAAACGTTCAGAAGTGAAATTCGATCAGAATGTCCAGTTGACAAAGCATTTATTTACTCAATCAACATACATTATCATCAATGGTGATTAAGACTTCTTTATAAGCAAAACACTTCTAGAAGGAAGCTTAAATATTAATTTTTAAATAGCAAGCATATTGTTCTCAAGAATGGGAAGGCTGGGTGTGGAGGCACACACCTGAGGTCCCAGCACTTGGAACAGACAGGAAAGTCACACCACCAGGTTGCCCTTGGGTTAAGGAGTCAGGACCAGGGTTAGGCTAAGCTGCACACTGAGGCCTTCTCTGAGAAAGGAAGCAATATGGGGCAGGAGGGTCTCAGAGAGGATGGGAGACTGGTGGTGTAGCTCAGTGGTTAGGAGCCTGTCTGGCTTGTAGAGGCCCGGGATCCAGTCTCTACCATTACAGAGGTTAAAAATAAAAGATGAATTAAAAAGAATGGAAATAACTAATAATTTCTATTTGTGTCATTAGCCTGTATCTGTGCTTTGTGGCATTGTTAGAAATCTGGGTATTGTTGTTGTTGTTGTTTCGTGATTTCTTTATTTATTGGTTTTGGTTTTGGTTTTAGTTTTTTTGAGACAGGGTAGTCCTGGCTGTCCTGGAACTTGCTCTGTAGACCAGGCTGGCCCTGAACTCACAGAGATCCTCCTGCCTCTGCCTCCCAAATGCTGGAATTAAGAGAAATCTGTTGTTTGTTGTGAATGCTCTTTACTTGTTTGTTATCCATCTCCTCTGCACACACCATCCTGGGCATTAGGGTATCAGTACGTTGCGGGGGTGGGGGTGGGATTTAACCCCACTTTCCCTAGTCCTGAGTACAGTGTGTAATAACTAAATAAGCGTCCTCTCTCAAACTACCCCCGGTTGATCAGGGCAGTGTTTTAGAATTTAAAGGACAGATGGACCCTCAATGTAAATCAATTTTAGGACCATATTCATGTTCCAGTCCCCTTCCTCCTTATTTGAGAGGGGAACCTCACTGTGCTGCTTAGATTTACCTTGAATGCCTAGGTCCACAGCAGCCTCTTCCCTCGGCCTCCTGAGCAGCAGACTGCAAGGCTTAAACCCCTGCCTTCGAGCTCTGCTTACGCCCTGATTTGTGGGAGTTCTTCCTCCTCCTCAGTTAGGAGGATGGCTGGAAAGTCCATCTTCGTGCTCAGTCTGATACTAGCCCACTAGCCTAATGAGGAAGGAGTGGGCAGCCTGGCCTTAAAGTCCATGGAGGAAGCCAAGGTGTTGTTTTCCTTAGAGGCCTGCTTGCTCCAGATGCAAGACTCCATGCTGGCTAAAAAGTGAAGTTCTGTCAAGTCTTGGGTCTGCCATGGCATTGCCCTGCAATGGCCCCTTCATCTTACAGGGAGTCACAGATAGCAGAAGGAAAGTAAAAGACGATGTTGTAAACCTGAGAAGACCACACTTTGGAACAGCACAGAGGGAAAAAAATAAACTTTTGGCATTCATGTTAAATTACCTAAGACTTGAGATTTAAGCTCAATTTGCTGCAAGAATTGTATCCAAATCTGGGCTAACTCCACTCCTTTTATTCAGGTTCATTTTTTCCCCTCCTGCTTTTTTTATTTTTAGCAGTGCTTCAATTATTTTAAGATGATAATAGTCATCAGACTCAATTCTGAATTTACGTAGAGCAAGGCCCACGGCTCTCTTTTTTTCAAAGTCTTCAAGAACCCAAACTTTCACAGTGCCACGTTCTGCTCCCGAGACATTAACTCTAAGGAAGCTAATCAAACCCATGTGAAGTCGTAAGCATAAGAAAAGTGCTAGAGAGTGGGACAACTGTATGAGAAACAGATATTATACAGGGAAAATAAAATCAATTCTCCAGACTTCTCTAACTACTGTGCCGTTAAATGCATTTATTTCTGAGTGAGCTTTGATCTTCGTTTCATAGACCAAGACGTTGTCATGAGAGGAATGAATTACTTCCTGTAGGCTGACCTTGTTCATATTCCATACCGAGACCCAATCCTATTACAGCTGCAACTGAGCATAATCCAATTACAATTTTTTTATTTCAAAATATAACATGATCCCTGGGACTTGAGAACCAAATATACTCCAAGGTATTTTTTTTTTTTTTTTTTTTTTTTTTTTTTTTTTAGTAGGCTTTCTATTTGCATGGGATTAGGGAAGACTGCGGACTGGTTTGGAGGAGTTTGCTAGGAAAACAGAAGGACTCATATGCAATGTCTTTTCTCACAGTAGCCTCAGATTCTGAGTCACATGTCCTGTGCACCAGGCAGTAAAGCCCTGGCCTTAGGCCATCCCTAAACTCCCTTTATATCCTGAGCTCACTCCCTTACCATTTTAACCAAGGTTTTGAGGGTCATTTTGCTTTTGTCACTTGCTGTCTCTGGTTAGGCCTCATTTGTTTCTCTCAAGCTATTTTCAGGTCCTCTACACCATGAATTGCTGTCCTCCCCAGGCGAGGGTAGTGGGAAAACAAGGGCTTTCAGCATAGAGTTCCTGCAGTCATGAGTCAGCTTTCCTTCACTATTGAGTCAGCTTTCCTTCACTATTAGCAAACACCCGAGCCAATCGATTTACTAAGACAAAGGGGTTCTTTTGACTCATAGCTGAGGAAACTGAAGTTTATCCATTTGACATCGCTGTTTTGGGGCTGTGATGGGATAGCATATGATGGGGACTGTACAGGGCAGAGTAAAACCACTCTTCTGGATGAAATGAAGAGACAGGCCGAAGGAGAAGAGCCAGATCGACAGAGTCCTCCACGAGACAATGACCCAGATAACCTGAAGTCCTTCTGCTCATCCCCACCTCTCCCGGGCTCTATCACATCCCGGGATACCCTGTCCATTTAAGAGGCAAGTTCCGACCACTCCCAGTCTTCTCCTTCCCACCAAGGCAAGCTGATCTCCCACCTCCTGTCTTCCTTTTTTTCTTTCTGTCCATTCTTCTTCTGAAGAGGCAACCCCTGCCTCTCCTTTCCCCCTTCCTCTTTGTCTCTGTGTCTCTGTCATCTCTGTCTCTCTCTCTCTCTCTCCTCCATACCCCCTTACCTCTCTCCACATGGCGTATC
This sequence comes from Microtus oregoni, assembly GCF_018167655.1. Classification (NCBI taxonomy): domain Eukaryota; kingdom Metazoa; phylum Chordata; class Mammalia; order Rodentia; family Cricetidae; genus Microtus; species Microtus oregoni. The sequence continues at coordinate 62,260,123 of NW_024543063.1, forward strand.
TGTCTGTCTCCCACCCGCCGAGGTCTCCCATGCTGTCAGGGTCACAACACCATAAATTGTAACACTCACTATAAGACCCTGGATGATCCAGAGCCCTTTCCTGCTAATCTCACTCAAGTCCCTGCTTTGCATGAAACATCCTGCGGATGTTCCTTCCCATCTCTGGAGTACAATTCTCCCTCCATTCGGCTCATTTCCATCCATCCTTGAAGACCCATGTCTATGATTCTAAGACGGCTTCCTCAGTTCCAAGTTCCGCATTGAAGTAGCACTCCTGTTTGTCCGTCTTCTGGAGCACTGGGCAAACTGGAATCCCAGCTCTCTGGCTAGAGAGCTGATACCTTTACTCTTGGAAGCACCTGATAATAGAGACCAAAACTTCTGCCAGAGCCCAAGAGATGCCCAAGAGATGCTGAGCTGGGATAAGGGGGCCTCTGCAAAGGAGACGGGCCTGTTGGCATTTTAGGATCGTCACCTTCGAGCAGAATGTCCAGCAGCCACAATGCTTCAAATGCTGGCATCTAAGCTGTTAGTTGCCTGTCGGGAATCCAAGCGAGGAGGAGATGCTGTCCCTACTGTGCGGACATCTCCGGAACCCATCATGTTAAATCAACCTGCAACAACAGGAAAAGGACTAGATAATTTGTAACCAGTCACCAGACCACTTGTCCAGTCAAGTTAATGACAAGGTTCTCTTAACAACCCACATCTGGGTGGACAGATGCTAACATCACACAGACTCATACAGCAGACTGCTGCCACATTAAAAGAAAATGAAGCAACGGGCTGGAGAGATGACTCCGTTGGTAATGGATTTGTCCTATAAGCATCAGTGCCTGAGTTTGATCTCCAGAACCCATATCAAGAAAAAAAATCCAGGTATGCTGCTACTCACTTATAAACCTAAGGCTTGGGAGGTAGAACTAGATCCCTGAAGCTTGCTGATCAGTTATCCTAGCTGAATCTATGAACTCCGGGTTTGGTGAAAGATTCTGTGTTTGATAAGATTCTGTGGTAAGATAGAGAGCAATTGAGAAAGACACCTGATCTCTGGTCTCAACACATATGTACATTCTTCCCCCCAACTCCCGACACACACACACCATGACCACTCATTCCTATGACCAGAACCAGGAAGGACGCATGTGGATAAGTGAGAAGAATCCCGGTACGAGCAGAGACGCGGACACAGGAGTCAATTTTCCCACTTTTTCTGTTTTTATTAAATACCATCTAGAACTCCGAGCAAATGCTTATTGACACATGATGATTGCTTAGATTATACTAGTCAATGTTTCCTCAGTGGGAGCCTGGGTAAAATGATAAAAGTGACAATGTGGTATTGCGGTACCACTGGTTAAATGTCATGAGACAAAAGAGAGATGGCAGAGGGTCACGTGGTCTGAAAAGAAGATCTTGGAGGAGACTGAACCATAGCTCCCCTTTTAGAGACAGAGAGGCTGATGCCGGGTCTAGAAAGGAATTGTCTGGTGGCCACTCAGCTTTCTGGCAATGAAACCGAGGCAAGCATGAAGAGCCGTGCCAGTTGGAGCCAGGAGAATGAGAAGCAGCCTGTGAGTGGGACCTGGAAGGACAGACAGGATCTGACATATTGGGCAGAGGATGGTCCAAGGCACAGGGGTGGAATCAGGACAGAGGGAGGAAATGCAAAGACCAGGCTCCGGGTGGGACCAGCCAGATGAGCTAACATGGGAGTCCACCTCAGTTTCCCATCTTTCCAAAACGGGCCTTCATTCTAACCACCATCCCCTGCCACTCGGAATTTGTCATTGTCTTAATGGTCCCTTTCAGGACATTCTTCACCTTCTAGTCTATGTGGTCTTATGAAAATATAGGTCCGATCACACAGCATTGCCTGATTAAAATGCCCACTTATTTAGATAAATAGCATATCTTATTTTTTTCCCTCATTGCCTTTAATTCCTATGTGAAATGGTATTTCTAATTCCCGGCTCATATTCTACAAGCCTCTTTTGTGGTTGAAAAGATGGAATGTTACACAGTAACCAACAGAATGGGACACAGTTGGATGCATCAGTGGTGGAGAAACCTACAACCTAAGACTGGGTGAAATAAGGTGACTCTTGGGACCTCAGCACTCTGGAGGCCGAGGCAGGAAAAGCAGGAAGATTGCACGCCTGAGGCCAGACGTAATGAGACCCTGTCACAAGAACCAGAATAGAACAACAGGAACGAGCCAAAACCTCAATTTAAAAACAATTGAACTGCAGAGGGAAATACTCAGGATGTGTGCCTCATAAGTAAAACTAAAAATCACATTGTTTAGAAATACTCACAGAAAGCATAGACCTTTCTTCTTCTGTCAATCAGAAGGCGTAAAGCGACGCTAGTGCCCGGTGTCATGACGACAGGAAAGAGAAGGAAGCTGAAGTCAGAGAACACCATCGGAAAAAAAGCAGGAAAAAGTGTAAGAGACCTGTGATGGAGAGAAGGGCTGTGAAATGCACCCCCCCCCCTCCCCACCACACACACACACACACACAATACATCATTTTCTAGCCCAGACTGGCCTGGACCTCAGCTCCAAGGTCAGCCTCCTATTGCGGCCTCTTGCCTCCCAAGTTCTGGGATCGGAAACGTAAACCAGCACACCTGGTTTCTATGCACGCATTATGAATTTTCCCCTGGAAGTGGAAAGACAAATGAACGAGAATGGAGGAAACACACGAGGAAATCCGATCACGTTAGCCTCCATTTTGGCCCGCTTCCTGATTTGAGCCGTGTCCACATGCCCCGCCCCCCTCATTCCTGGAGAATCTACCCTGGTGCTCCCCAGATTCCGTGTGCATGACCTATTTTGCAATGTTGGAGGGGGGCGGTTAAAGAAGGAGAGATTAAATGAAGCAAATGCAGGGAATGATTTAGCCAGCCCTTCCAGACAATGCACAGCTGTAGACTCCTATTTACATGCCACTGAGGAAACCGAGGTACCGCACAGCACGGCAGGGCACGGCACGGCACAGCACGGGCACCGGCACGGGCACTGTCTAACAAAAAGACTGAGCAGGAGTGAGGGGCAGGATGAGCAGTTCCCAGAGAAATCAAGATCCCAGTGTGAGTCGCTTGGAAAGCTGACTACATTCACTCCAACACACACAACTCAGGCCTCGGATGTTAGATGTGACACTATTCTGGAAAGGACTGTTCCTCCCTCTCTCCCTCCCTCCCTCCCTCCCTCCCTCCCTCCCTCCCTTCTTCCTTCCAACAGTGTCTTGCTATATGAACCCGATTAGCCTGTAACCTGAAGCTCATCTCCTGCCTCACCTCTGAGGTATAGGCTGGGATTACAGGTGTGAGGCACCGTGCCTGGCTTCAAGTTTTTTTTTTAAAAAAATATGTTTGTTTAAAACATTTATTTAAATTTATTTTAATGGGTATATAACAATGAAAACCGTGTACGTGTCTGTGAGGCTTCACGTCATGTTCTGATATATGTAAACACATTGTGTAATGTGAAAATCAAGTCCTAGACATGATGCCTCCTCAAACATATCCTTTCCTTACAGCGAAGGCATTGGGAATCCTCCCAGCTCTCTGAAGTGCTGGGGCATCATCATGACACAGAGTAGTCCTACTGTGCTCTCCCACCTACTGCTGCTGGCCCTTCTGGGTACTGAAACACCCGCGCCATCAATACCCCGCAAAGTGATGCTGTTGGAAGAACAGCGGTGCCCGGGCACCTCCCTACTTACCCTTCCTTTTCCGGGGTTTAATTGTGCTCACAAAGGCAAGCCCGAGGCCTCTGAAGCATCCCTGCGGCAGTCACAAAGGCAGGGAGACTTCAGGCTAGGGCTACAAAGCAGACTCAGCTCTCCCCCATTGTGCCCAGCAGCTCCGACAGTCTCAGAGCCGGCGGGAGTCTTCCATATCTCATACACGCAGCAAAGTGGAGGAACAATGGAACAAATTATGAACAAGCTCAGAGCAGAGCTGTGGAATTCTTCCCTTTGTGAGCCTCCTCGCTGTCTGCTGGGACTGCTGGCCCGAGGGGGACACGAGGGTGGGGACATCTCAACAGCAGAGGGTCAGTCGGGGGTCCTCTACCTCATACCCTGATGGCAGCATTAAATACCGCAAAATGACCGGGATAGAATCTGAGAGAAAACCCTCAAAATGTGTGCGCTGAAGTTGTTATTCACAGATTCACAGTAATATAACTACAAATATGCACCGGGTGGCCATGTTTCCTGCTTCCTCCTCTCCTGTGGCCTTTCTTCTCAGGAGTTTGAGTTCACTCTCAGAAGAGCTGGCTTCCCCAGCTTTGTTGGGCTAGCATCGTCATCGTCCCCCCCCCCCCCCCCCCCGGATAACTAGAAGAAAACATCCTTAGGCAAACTGCTTAGGAACACACCATTAATCACGTTAGTGTTCCAGGTGCAAATTCTTAAGTTAAGGGTTACCCTTTCTTTTTGGTCAATAGCTGTTTTGGCAAGGTCTTAATTGTACTGATTTCTCTTTCACTGAAGAGCCACTAAAGAAGTCACACCTTTGCTCCTGATGTCCTAAGTCACTCCAAGAAGCTTTTATTTGACAATGGGTCCTTCAGAAACAACACCTATGGAGACGGGCCTCCCCAGAGATTTGTGAATTCTCCACAATGCTTGGGAAAGTGAAGGGGGGGGGGGGAAATAATGCAAATTTATGTTGTCTCTTACTGAATGTCAGACATCTGGAAAGGACTCCTTCAATGGAACATAAGAATTAAAACAAAGTGACGTATCTGTCCTCAAATTAGCCACAGATACAGTAATGTGACAGCCACTGCTTTCTTCCTGAGTTTCAGAAGAAACGCTGTGGGTTTGGGGCAATTAGGACAATTCCTTTCCCAAGACTTTGAATATTTATTAGCCTTTTAAAAGAGTGGTTAATATAGGTGCTACAGGAAACAGGTGTACTTCTGCAGACAAAGCTGGGAGCCTGTGGTGGGGAGGGAAAGCCCACAGTTCCTTTGCAGTAAACTGTGAAATTTCTTGAGTACCACTGTTTGATTGCACACTGAGCACCAACAAGCCCTCTTAAGGCCCTGTTTGATAAGGAAAAGAATGATAAGGCTTGTCCTGGGCAAGGTCAAAAGTCAGGGGATAACAAGCCAGTTAACATCAGAAGCTGGGATCATAAAGACATTCAGCCATGAAGAAGGCAAGGCATGGTCGCAAACAGAAAAGCTTCATGAAACAGGAAGGCAGGACCTATGGGGACCCGTGAGTGATACATTCAGAAGGAAAGGGAGTGTGGGCAGTCCAAGAGAAGCAGAGATTGTGGCCATGCAGTACTCAAAAGCAAGCAAACATCTCTTGTGTCCTCAGTTCAATCCAGGCCTCAGAACCCTTAACTCAGATGCTAGGTAGATGTTATTGATGGTTTAGAGTTAGGCTGTAAACCGTTATGTTGGGTCCTCCCATAGAGAAGGGACCCGCGCAGACACCGGCTCTGGGAGGAAGCACGGGGCATGTTAAGAGTGAAGCTTGCTACCCTTGAGAATTATAGAGACTGGTAGGGTGGCGGCCTTCAGTCTCTTACGATCAGAAAGTACCAGCGGTGGAGAGGGACGAGATTAGAAGCTATTGCCTCTATTTCTGACAAATGCTTGTGTGTTCCCAGCTAAATGAGCCAAACTGAGAGCCACTTGGCAAACCATTCATACCAAATGCTATACACCCTGGGGTGCTGTTAGCTGAAATGGGGCATCACTATTCTGCCAAAGGAGCATTACGCCCCCACAGAACTTCCTTTGCAGTGTCCTTAAGCAAGAGCCAGAAAGACGCATGGCCAGCCTGGCGGGTAGACCTTTCTTTGGGGAATAATTTGGCAGCTTTGCAATGGTTCCTACTTTGCCACCTGCCCCACCTCCTCCTCGAGGAACACAGGGAGGGCAATTTTTGATGAGGGAGCCTTCAGTGTCCCGTGCTAACTCAGCTGCTCAGAGCTTTAGTCACTGTCCACACTCCCCACCCTGCCCTCTGCCCCCTGCCCACAACACACACACACACACACACACACACACACACAGACACACACAGACTGAGTGTGAATGGATTGACACTTTGGCGCACACTAGAGGACTTGCCCTTTACCTTCCTACACCTCTTCCCCCCAAACTCAGTTAAGACAGATCACTCCTCGGGTCACAGAGACAGACCCAGACCACAGATGATACCTGAAGACAGAGGCAAATCTAAACTGCATCTCCCAGGACTGGAAATGTAGCTCAGTGATTCACAGTTGGAAGGGAGGGAGAGAATCTTCTAGAAGCGCAGCCCCTCTTCTTCATTCCCAAACTTCCTTCTCTAACATGGACTTGTTTTGATTTCTACCCATTCTTCATAGATCCACATAAGAAACAGACCCCCAAGTCAAAGGACCCACACACCAGGCACATATGTATCCCGGAGACATCAAAAGTGCCAGGCAAGCACCCTTCCCACCCCCACCCCCCGCATTCCAAAGGAGATTATTAACTGTCCCCAGCGAAGGGGGCCTGCTGGAAAGGAAGAGACCCAGTTTATATGCTAATCCTACAAAGGCAAGCGCTTCTCCTCTTGCCAGATCTACAGGAGCAAGAGGGCTGAGTGACAACTTCTAAATCGTCACAGAGTAAACACAGCTCCTACCCCCCAAGCTCTGGGTAAGGATTTTATTTTGGGAAGGCCAAGATGGCTTTTTTTTTTCTTCTTTAGCTTGAAAATAAACCCGAGGTGCATAACCTCTTGTTTCTCCTTTGCTCCTAAATGGAGGCTTTCTTACCAAGTTTTGTTTCCCCGCAAGGGAAGGAAAAACCACGGCCCTTGGCTCTGCCCCACAGCTTCCCCACCCCCCAGGCTTTTGTGTTCGGGGGAGACTCCGGTGCCCCTGGCGAACTGCACTGGACAGGATTAGTCTACAAGTCACAGCCTTCAAGAAATAATATCTAACACCTTGTTCCCTTTCTCGGTTCAAAAGCCACTGCCACCAGGGTACACTGGTGGTTTTTAAAAAAAAAAGCCTATAATTCATATGCAAAGTAGAGGAGGATTTTCATGATTTCATAATAAAATGTTGAAGCGCTTTGATCTGGGGTTGTAAGAAGCTGTGCAACAGTGCCTCGGAAACAGACAGATATTTGTGTAAGCATCCTTTATGTATTGCCAGTGCGGAATAATAACATATCAAAGCCCCAACTTACCTCATCTGCCTGGTACAGCCAAGGCATAAATAAAGAGGAACAATGGAATCACTATTACTCACTCTCGGAGAGCCAGCGACATCACTGTATCCTTTATAATTGCTGGCAAGAAGATTAATGTTTTGTTAAATATCAGAGCAAGGTCACAAGGGGGCTCGCAGGCCTGTCTAAACACCCAGTCTTTAAGCTCCTTCCTTCTCACTTGCTTTATTTTGGAAATGAACTTGTAGCATTTCATCTAATGATGGTGATTTTGCCTTTGAAAGATGGGGTTGCCATCACCACCTCGCGCTGAGCACACGCACAGAACGCTAGCGAGCACACTTGCAAACACTCACGCACTCACATGCATGTACATATCGTAACGCACACACACCACACACACACCACATGCATTCACACATAACGCGCACACGCACACACACACACACACACACACACACACACTCGTATCTTCTCTAAATGGTATTTCAGGAACAGGCTTGGCTTGACTACAGCATATGGACAATGTTGTTTTGAGGCAGCCTTGCCCTTTGAACCAACGTGGATAATTTATCCCCTGTCACTATGGCCCAAAGCAAGGGGTGTGAGCTTAAAAGATAGACTTTATTGGGGTCCAGGGGCTCCTTCTCCTCCCTCCCGAAGACCGCCAATATTTCCTGAGCTTCTGTTATGTTTAGCCTGTATGTCTGTCCATACAGATGTTTCCAACAGCAAACAGTTCATGACCCAGAAAGAACAAAATATTTTGCCTTGCCCTGGCTTTCAGCACCTGTTTAGACCAAAGGCCCTTAGAATCTCTGCATAGGTCGAAGGCCCCATCAACAGTGGGAGAGGGGCTACGAAGCTGTAGAGACAGTCTTCCAGGGTGGCATCAAACCCAAGACCCCAAGCCAGTGTCAAGGACCCTTACTGCCTCGGGTTCCAGATGTGGAAAAGAAGACAAATAGCAAATGCATGGAAATCCTTGTCATTTTCTCATGAAGAAAACCTTATATGCATCTGCCAGCTTGCCTTTGTCACATGAAGAATTGACCTCCATAGTCTATGTCCGTCTCCCATTGATGGCTCAATATTTTTTCAGGCGTCTGTGACAAGGCAGCAGCCTGTGTAGCACTGAGTTTTAGCCATTGTCGTCCAAGCAGCTGCGGTAGGCTTGGCAAGTTCTTCAGGACTGACAGAACGACTCTGGAGATGTGGAGGCTCTGTGCATTTTTCCAGTGGGAACAGTGCCAGTGCTCCGAGGGCTTGGGATCCACAAGAAGGGCTTCCATGATGTATTGAAGTCACACCAGGAAGTGATGGAGGCCTGCTCGCATCTCACATCTGGCAGAGTGAAGGAGAAGCACTAGCAAAGGGACGCAGGGTGCCTTTTCAGGGACCTCTCTCTCTCTCCTCTCTACCCCGTGCCCGGAAAAGGGGGGGGGGGGTTAATTGCATCTCTAATTTTAAGATGATTTCTTTATTTGTTTGTTTAGTTTTTTTTCTCCTTGAAGCTCGAGGAGGAATTAAGAAGGCAGCTTGGTATGAGGTGGGTGGAAGAGGCAATTAGATGTGAAAGAAAGGTGCCCTGACTTGAGGGACTTGCCACAGCTTCAGCAATCTCAGTGGCAGCTGAAGCATAGAGCCAACAATTACCGTGTGCTCTCTGTGTGAATTGAGAAGAGGGTGAGTCATCCAACACAGGAGCCGAGGCTTCCTGTGTTCATCATAGGATAGACAGACAGTGGACTGGCAGAGCAGGGAGCAGAGAGATGGATAGATGAGGGAAGCGTCAAGGACAAACCAGACTAAGAAAGTAACCATGTAGCTGTGCCATGACCTGTAGTACAGACCTGGCCCACTACCTGTTTTGTAAATTAGATTCCATTGGAACACAGCTAGGACCATTTCTTTATGTTTTAGTATGCTTCCATAAATTGCAACATTATTACATAAGACATATAGACTATTAGTTCTATGCTTCTTTATTTTTATTTTTTTTAAAAAAAAGAAAACAAACTATCTTTTACATATCAATCTAAGTTCCCACTTTCTCCCTTCCTCCCATTCCCTTCACATATCCTCCCACCCCACCCCTCATCCACTCCTCAGAGAGGGTAAGGGACAGCCCTGGGGCTTTGTTTCCAAGACCCACTCTCGGGTACAGTGGAGATCTTTTGTTATTATCATTATATTTATTTATTTTGCATGTCACACTTGTCACAGCACTTGTGTGGGGCTCAGAGGACAACTTGTTTGAAGGCTTAATAGCGAGCACCTTTATCCACTGGTCAATTTGGCAGCTGAGTGACTTGGGATTCTGCACTGCCACAGGAAAGCACTTCAGGATAAGCCAGTGGGAGGATGGGTTGACCTTTATCCAGAAGAGACTAGCAGAGATGTAAGCACAGTGGGGAAAGAGAGTTGCCCAGGGTTGTAAGCTGCAAGATAGAAACCCGAGTCACTAGGGCTGTGCAAGTGGGTAAAGACAGCTCTTACTGTAATGGGGTTTCTCGTGAGAGTCCCATAACACAGAGACTTAGAACCAGGAAAAGAAAAAGACCCTACACGCTCAGGTCATAGGCATTTTACGTGGTCAGTGGGTTATTTTAACATTCCTTTTTTTTTAAGTATTGTCTTTATTTTGACAATCTTTCTAGCAAATATTCATTAGGTTAAAATCACCTACATTTTTAAATTTAACTTTATTTTATGTGCATTGGTGTGAAGGTGTCAGATCCCCTAGAACTGAAATTACATTACAGTCGTGAGCTGCCATGTGGGTGCTGGGAACCGAACCCAGGTCCTCTGGAAGAGCAGTCAGTGATCTTAATTACTAGGCCAACTCTCCAGCCCCAAGGTTAGGATTCTTTTATTTATTTATTTATTTATTTATTTATTTATTAAGAATTTCTGCCTCCTCCCCGCAACCGCTTCCCATTTCCCTCCCCCTCCCCCGATCAAGTCCCCCTCCCTCATCTGCTCGAAGAGCAATCAGGGTTCCCTGACCTGTGGGAAGCCCAAGGACCGCCCACCTCTATCCAGGTCTCCGTAAGGTGGGCATCCAAACTGCCTAGGCTCCCCCAAAGCCAGTACGTAAAGCTATTTACAGCAAGCCAACAGCTAACATTAAATTAAACGGAGAAAAACTCAAAGCCATCCCACTAAAATCAGGAACACGACAAGGATGTCCACTCTCTCCATACCTCTTCAATATAGTGCTTGAAGTTATAGCAATAGCAATAAAACAACATAAGGAGATCAAGGGGATTCGTAGAAGGTTAGAATTCTTAAATCTCATCTGAAAAAGGCCTCAACCAGACTTGGGTAAGGGATTTTTTTCTCTTGTCTGTACCTCAAATAGCCCTGCCTTTCTCTTTTGCCTCCTGTATGGAAGTTTCCTTTTTTTTTTTCTTTGTGGCTAGTTTTGTTTGAGATAGGGTTTCTCTACACAGCTCTGGCTGTCCTGGAGCTAGCTATGTAGACCAGGCTGACCTCAGACTCACTGAAATCCTCCTGTCTCTGCCTCCCAAGTGCCTTGTATTAAAGGCATATGCCATCACATCCAATTTTTTAATTAGCATTTCTTACTGCATGAGTATTTTCATTACTTTTGTTGCCATATATATATATATATATATGTGTATGTATATACAGTATTCTTTGAATGTGCACACACACTGTGAATCTAAACCATGGTGCACAAGTGAAGGTCAGAGGGCAGCTTGTAGGAGCTGGTTCTTCCCTCCCACAATGTGGGTCCCAGATACCTGGCAGCAAGTATCTCTTTACCCATCGACCCATCCTGGGGACTTTGATTTTTTTTTTTTCTGATAGAAATTTGTTACGGTGTGAATATGATTTGCTCTTCTATCAGCTACTGTTAAATTTATTTTTGAGATTATAATATCTCCTTTCCCTTCCTTCCCTCCAAGCTCTCCCGTATGCCCTTCCGACTTTCCTCCAAATTCATGATCTCTTTTCTCACTAACTGATATTATATGCATATATGTATTTTCACATATATTCCTAAATATAATGTGTTCAGCTCACATAACGTTATTTGTATGTATGTTTTCAGGGCTCATCATTTAATACTGGAAAACTTATTGGTGTACTTCTTCTTGGGGAACTCCACTTCTCCAGCCCCCAGCTTTCCTCCATTGCCTAAAATTCTTTTATAGGATTGAGTCCTGTGAGTTTTTCCCCATCTTGTCCATTGGTGTCATCCTTGTTTAGCTCACATTTGGCTGCTCATGTTAGTGAGACTTCATGACCATGGCTTCTGATAGTCCTAGGAGACACAATCTCACAGCAAACTCCCTGATCCTCTGACTCTTGCAATCCTTCTATACCTCTTCCAAAATGTTTCCTGATCCTTAGGTGCTAGGGTGTTTTGCAGATGCATCCGCTGGGACTGGGATACACGTTTTGATTGGTTTTTGGTCTTCTGTAGGAGTGTTCACGAACACTCATTTCTTACAGCTTGGTATGAGTTGAGTGTGTCTTGAGAACTTGTCTGTTGGAAGTTTGGTCCTCAGTTTAGTGATGTTAGGAAGTGACAGACACTTGAAGAGATGGAGTTCTGTACATGGAGATTGGTTGGCTAGACACTATCCTGGGAAGAAGATGGTTACAAGGCCCCTGTGTCATGTCCCATGTATTCTCTCCTGCTTTCACACACTTCCATCATGTGATCCTGCAGGCATGATCCACCAGAGCCAACTCCATGATGTTCAGACATGCAGCCTCAACAGCTGTAGGCTAAAGACAACTTTCTCTATACCACCAGCACTCAGTAGTTCATTATATTAATAGAAAATAGGCTAAAATAATAATAAGACCATATCTTCACATTTAACTCATATGACGGCTAGTGGCCATGCCGAATGGTAAAGTAACCTAGTAAGCATATTTTGGTAGGAAAAGCCAATAAACCAAGCCAGGCACTTCATCTGGTGCTCACGTGAAGCAATGACAACCTTGCCCACTGCAGAACAAAGAGTCCAATGTGTTGGTTTTGCTGTTGGTGCTGTTATTTGAGAGCCTGCAAGGTACACACCAGAAAGCCTTGTGTTGTTAAGAGAAATTTAACGTTGGAGTTAATGGGATCTTTGAGGGAAAGACTTTGGTTCTATGATGATTTTCTCACTGTTTCACATTGTCTTTAGAAGCTAAGAAGTTGTTGTTGGTGGCACAGGCTTTTAATCCCAGCACTGGGGAGGTAGAGACAGGCAGATCTCTGAGTCTGAGGCCAGCCTGGTTTACAGAGGGAATTCTAGGTCAGGCTCCAAAGTTACAGAGAAAGCCTGTCTCAAACAAAACAAAACAGAAGGTAGCTAAGAAGTTATTCCCATGATGCTCTAGAGTCTTATAACCTTAGCTGAAGCCAGGTGGTGGTAGCGCACGACTTTAATCCCAGCACTCGGGAGGCAGAGGCAAGTGGATCTCTGTTCTGAGTTTGAGGTCAGCCTGGTCTACAAGAGCTAGTTCCAGGACAGGTAGGGCTGTTACAAAGAGAAGCCCTGTCTCAAACAACAACAAACAAACAAACAAACAAAGACCCTTAGCTGATAACTATGAGGAGTGGAATTTATTGTGAACACCCAAGCATGCATGTTGAGCCTTCCCTCCCTGCTGCACTGGGAGATTACACCTCACTCTGCATCTGGGAGGAGGGGTACAATGGCTGCTGCAATAAGAGAAGTTCAGTTATGTGCTCCTTCAACGCATCAGTGGATGAAGAGACCAGAGTGGTCCTTGGGTCACTGCTGTCGGTCTGGGGTCCTTTGACATCAGCAGTTGGTAGAAACACGGCAGGAACCTGAGGCTGGCTGAGAAAGCAGCTCCTGAGAGTGACCACATGAAAAGTCCAGCATGAGCCATCTGTGTCTTAGAGATGTTACATGAACTGGTCCAAAACGAGCCACAGGGGGAAGGGTAATGGCACCAGTCAACTAAAATAGATGCCCAGGAAGGCAGATGGTAGCATTTCCTATTCCATTTGTGATGGTCATACATCCTGTAAAATACAAAGGTGTGTGGGAAACCTTGCTGGTCATCAGTTAACATTAGCAGCTCTCTTAGATACTTGGAAGGTCAATGTCATCACCAGCTTCCACCATGACCCCTAATAATGGCCTCCTCCTGTTACTCATCCCTCTGTGGGTGTGAGCAGGACCTAGGGGTTTGCTTCTGATGAGCAAGTCTGCAGAAATGGTAAGTGGTGTTGCCCGGGGCTAGGTTACAGAAGTCTGCACATTCTGTCTTGTTCATCTTCTTCTTGCATCTTCCCTGATCTGTTGAAGCCAGCAGTCATGGTGTGAACTTCTCATGGCCATCGAGCAGGGACTTCTCTAGCCAATAGCTAAGATGGAGCTGAGGCTTCAGCCTACCAGGCCCCACATGGAGGTGAGGGTGACAGCCGTGTGTGTGTGTGTGTGTGTGTGTGTGTGTGTGTGTGTGTGTGTCCTTTCCTGATAGAGGCATGAGTCAGCTGCACTATCCCCTCCCCCATCTAGGAACAATCAGCATATCTGGAACATTTTGTTTTGTTTTTCTTTTGAGATTCAAAAGAGACTCCAAGCTAGGGCTGATTGACAGAATTATTCTGTTACTGTCTTGGAGAAATTCGGTTCTGGTGGCTGCTGCTGCGCGAGACATGGCTCAACACGTAGTGACTTAAAACAATGCAGTTTTTATTTTTCTCCTGGTCTCTTTTGGGGACCAGTTGCCAGGGACAGCACACAGGACCTCGTGTGTGCCAGCAGGGCTGCACCCCTGGGTTGCATCTCCAGTCCTTTGCATTCTTTAAGCCAGACATTTGAGCAATATGTGACTGCGAGCTTGCCTGGGCACCCCTGGATGTCACACAGAGGTGCCTGGTATGGGTCATACCACCTGTACCTGTGTTGGGGGCTTTGACAAGAATAAAAATTAAACTGTGAGGCTTCCCTAACGCTCTCATCCTCCCCAGCTAGCACTCTTGAGCAAACCCGACTTGTCAGATTGCAGCTGGCTTTCCGAAGACTATGGAACTCTACTGCTCCTCCAAAACTGCTGGAAGACTGAAAGGAGCAATAGCAATTATATGCCTTAAATAGCCAAAGGCACATCTGACTTTCTTGTTGCTAGACAGGGTCTTATTATGTAGCCCAGGCTGGCCCCAGCTTGTACTCCTCCTTTCTCAATTTCCCAAGTGCTGGAATTACAGGCATCTGCCACCACATCTAGCTACAATTTAACTTTTTGTTGTTTTATTTTGACAAATTCTTAGGGAGCCCAGGCTGGCCTCCAACTTGTTATGGATCCAGGGATGACCTTGAACTCCTGATCCTCTTGCTTCTGCTCCCAAGTGCTTAGATGGATGACATGTGCCACCACATCTAGCCACAATTTAACTTTCAATCAAACAAAAGTTTACAAAATTTATTGACTCATGAGTTCTTATCCTGTTTATATCAGAAAACTCATGTGATACTTGGGAAAAAGGCAAAAAAGGCAAAAAAAAAAGGAGAAGAAAGAAGAGGAAGAAGAGGAAAGAAAAAGAAAGAAAGAAAGAAAGAAAGAAAGAAAGAAAGAAAAAGAAAAAAGGGGGGAACGTTATCAGGCTCTTGCAATGTGGTTAGTGTGACGGAGGAGCTGTAGTTTAATTTTATTTCATTTTGATTTGTTGAGATTTGAAAGTCAAAAGAACATAGGAGCCACCATATTGGATGACCCAGGACTTGGTAAAGTTGTTGTATCCCCCAGTGCTTTCAGCTGCCAACTTAGCTTTCCTGAGGCCCAGAATGAACTCACTATCAAACAACTGCGTGAGTGTCCCCTGCCCCACAACGACAGGACACTCGGAAAGCTGAAGTGGTTCTGACAGGATGTGATGGTCATGGTGACATTTGCACAACGTTTTCTTCTGGGCCATGGTGTACCCCAGAGTTCCCCAGAGTTTCTAGTGGTGTTTAGAACAATTCTGGAAGGAAGAAGCATTTCAGTTGATGGACTAACTAAAGAAGCCATCTCCTCAATGAGATGGCCCCGTGAAATCTCCTCAGGTACTGAACAAGAGGACAAGGTAAGGAGGCAAGAAGGAATGAACTCAGCTGCCTGCATCAGATGGACAATGGCTGTCCCTGCTCTTAGTACTCCGGGTTCTCTGGTGTGGTACCTCACTAGACACTGCACTGTATTGGTTACTTTTCTCATCTGTGACAAAACACATCTCTGAGCTCTATGTGAAGAACACAGTTCCAAAGGAAAGAGTTCACCATGATGAAGAAGACTCGGTGACTAGAAGGGTTTTCTCTGTTGCCGTGAGAGCATGAGTTGGTGCCTCCTGACATATCAAGAAGCAGATGCTATGATGGGAAGGAGCCAGGAATCATATTGCTTCCAGGAGGTCCCCTCAGGTACCCACTTCCTCCAGCGAGGCCTACCTCCTGTTGCTTAGCAGTTAACTCCAAGACAAACCTCCTTCATGGAGGGAAGACCTCGGGTGTTTTAAAGAGAGGTGAGATATTCCATCCATTAAATGCAGGAAACAAACAATTGAAAGGTCTCAGGAAGTCCCTGAAACTCATCATAGCAACCAGGCCCCTTCTTCCCCAGAGAAAGCAGTAAGACTATTGAGAGTCACTCTCACACCAGAGACCAGATGAGCTCTGTCAACAAGGCTGACTCTTAGCCAAAATAAGTGTCTCGGGAAGGTAAAGGCCAGCCAAGCTGCTTGAAGAGACTCGGACCTGAAAGCAACATTACTGGTCCTGTCAATCTGCCTGCAAAGTGTGCAGTAGGCTCAAGGTTTCCAGCCCTCTTGAGCTGTCTGTTATCTATGTTAGGGTGAGCTTTTGGTGATGTAGCTTTGTTGTGTCTGGTGCTATAGGTAACCCTTCACTCATAATCCAGCACATAGCCCCCCAAAAATCCCCGCTGATTCACCAAGTTGGTGGAACCCTTACTGTGGATATGTTGGTTCCCTATCTAAGGTGAATAGTGTCACGCTATAGCCTTTTCAAATAGGTCACTAGCTGGGAACCAAGTACCCACATGGGCCTGTCAGGGGCATTTCAGATGGAAACCATTACATCTGCCACCTGTTTCCAGATCCTCCTGCTCTCTGGCCTCCGAGAGCATGAGACTGATCATGTGATTTCTCAGTTTCAATAGTCACATGAGCCGGTCCATTAACGTGTCTATTAGTTCCATTTGCAGGGATGACTCTAACTTATATGCTAAATCAGACTCTCAGTGCAGGTCCCAGTCCCTGGAAGCCCTCTGTGATTTCTACTGCTTCCTCTGACTGTCGTGATGCTAGTGTATTACCAGGGGTGGGAATCTAAAGGATCAGGTCAGAGTTTATTGAGACAATGATGATACTGACTGGGAGCTCCAAAGTCAGACTGTAGCATTAAAACTTGGGCCTTATCACCTCCACAACTCTTCCGAGTTCCATGTTTCTTTCTTTTTAAAAACTTGTAGCTGGGCTTTCATTTTATTATGCTTAGATATTAATTAGGAAAGGGATATGCACTTCATAAACAGATCAAATCAGAAGCCAACCCTTAGAAAAATAAGCCATCACTAAACTTCACTTCATGCTCCTATTTGTTCCCTAATGTAAGGCAAAGGATCAGTATAGACCAATAGCACACCAGAAACTCCAAGAGAAACCAAGTATATTCACTTTTTTATTTAAAAAAAAAATATTCTTTCACAATGTATTTTACACATACACACTTTCATCAGTTTCTTTTCCTATAAAATGAGGACAATAAGAAAGCCTGATAGGGTTGTGATGGACACCTGAAGGGCTGAAGAGCACACAAAGACCCTTGTCATGCAAGGTCAGTCTCCATGGGTTCCAGACACTGCTGTACCCTGTACCCGTTATCAACCCCAGTCCAGTTAAAAACTGATACTACTCTTCTTCACATAACCGAAACAGATACCAGAGGCTGGCAGATTAAAGAAACAAAAAGATTTATTTTGTTTCATAGTTTAACAGGTTCAGTCTATGGTGAGTTGGCTCTCTGACTTTTGGGTCCTATGACATAATAACAAAGTCATCTGTCTCATACCCAGGAAAGAGGCAAAGAAGCAGAGCTGGGTCCTCCCTTCAGGAGCATATGCACAATGACCTGGATACCTTTCATTGAACCACACTGGGGATCATGCGTTTAACACATGAGGGATGTTCAAGATCCAAACCATAGCTCCGCCTTCTGTCGCTGAAGACACTCATTGGTGATGCCGTCTCTCTTTAGGAGGGCAGACCAGGGAAAGAAGTACACACAACCGGAAACAGGATACCCAAAGTCTTAAACAGCCCCGTGGGAGTCTAGAAGAGAAGAAGTGGACACAAACCTAAATTCTCCTCACAGCGGGCAGAGGCATGGTCAGCAGAGAACCAGAGGTCATGAACTGTGCTTGCACACTCGAGCACACAGTGCCCAAAGCAGGGCCCCTCTCACAGGGCTCCAAGCTGGGCCCTGGAAGTAAGGACAAAGAGGCTTCTGGGGGCAGAGCAGGCACCTGCTCAAGACTTGGAAAGTTCCCCACACAGTTCCCCTGCAGGTCCACAGTGGCGCCCAGCTGTGTAAGGTCCAGCTGTCTTCTAGCCTGCGACCTACCAACAGATGACAAGGAGTGTACTTTATTTGAATCGGAGAGGAAAAGAAGCCAGTTTATCTCTTCAAAGATAGTTGAGGGACTGACAGGATGGTGAGACCCAGGGAGGGGAGGGGCCGCAAGATCTCAGAGGCCATCGTATTCTGAATTCATAAGGTCATACTTTACAGCCCTATTACTCCCAGAGCTGATAAGCCCTGTCAAAGAGCTGCTGTCTCATTTCTGCATTAACTTTCAAAAGGCTTCTGTATTTTTCTTATAATCAAAGCTACAAGGGAACAACGTGTGACAAATGAATTAAAGAGGTAGAAACAGATTTTTTAAAAGAACTTTATGCATACAGAACTATACATATGAATCAAGCCAAGTGTAAGTTAATGGGATCTGTGGAAAAAGGGTTCCAGAAAAGGTAGTCATATCAGGGCATATCTGGGCTGAACCTATAGTGAGGAAAGAGAGGGATCTCTAGATTTAAAGAGACATTCACTCTGTGTGGTATGGACACAAGTCGCCACCTAAGACTTCACCCCTAAAATTCACATCCTAAGCCGTTTGGTTCAAGTTTCCAGTGTGCAGTGGGATCATGTTGCTTTATTTTACCTTGATTAAAAGAAAAAAACAAACAAAAGAATCCAGTATACCTGCCACTTAGCAAAGTTTTTAGTTTATAATACACCATTGATGACTGATTATTGACCGAGATTTCTATCCTGCCCAGTTCCTGCAGTCATTAAGTCCCAAAGAAATCACACAAAGGTCTACATTAGTTATAAACTGATTGGTCTAGTATCTCAAGCTCTTCTTAATAACTAATTCTTACATCTTAAAATTAGCCCATTATTCTTCTCTGTGTTCGCCACATGGCTTGGAAGCGGGGTCATGTCGGCAGTCTGAAACTTCCCTCTTCCCAGAATTCTCGTTGCCCAGCCTCTACTTCCTGCCTGGTCACCCTGCCTATACTTCCTGCCTGTCTACTGGCCAATCAGCGTTTTATTAAAAAATAATACACGTGACAGGGTACAGTCCCACAGCAACTAATGACTCCACGCTGCCCAGCACATCTCTGAGACTGAATCACCTTGTGAAAGTAAACATTTTGCCCTTGATTAACAATTGTCTCCGCCCTCCAAAGCACCAGTGACCGTTATTCTATTCTCTGAGTCTATTGTTTAAACTCCTAAGTTATCTGACATACTTATATAAGTAAATAAGACATTTTCTTTCTTCTGTGATTGGTTAATTTCACTTAGCAAGATGTCCTCTAGTGTCACCCATGACATGACATAGTGTGGGATTTCCTTCTAAAGCCTGCATAGAAGTCTATCATGCATTTCATGACTATCTGACTCCCAAAATATAAAAGATGCTACTTCAACTCAATAGCAGATATAAATAAAC
The DNA here is from genome assembly GCF_018167655.1 of Microtus oregoni. NCBI lineage: Eukaryota > Metazoa > Chordata > Mammalia > Rodentia > Cricetidae > Microtus > Microtus oregoni. Next base: position 62,279,330 of record NW_024543063.1, read on the forward strand.
TGATTTAAAAATGGCCTTGAAGCCCCCTGTGGTGGTACACACCTTTAACTTCAGCACTCAGGATGAAGTGGCAGGCAGATCTCTGTGAGTTCAAGGCTAGCCTGGTCAATGAAGCAAGTTCCAGGACAGTCAGGGCTACACAGAAAAACCCTGTCTCAGAAAACCAAAAAATAAAAACAATAAAAATAAAAATGGCCTTAAGGAGATGCTCCTCTGAAGAATACAAGTGAGTGACCGACCAGTGGATGCAGGGGGATTCTGTGCCCTTCACCTGCAGGAAAATACCGACCAAAGCTACAGTGAGTTACAGCCTCACACCTGTTAAGACAGCAGTCAATAAACAAGCTCTGGCGGGAAGAAGGACCCCTTGTTCCTTCTTGGTAGAATGATAACTGGTACTGCCACTTTGAAAATAGTACAGAAGCTTCTCAGATTTAAGAAGAGGGGTCTGGGGCTCATCAAGTCAATGCTTGCTGCTCAAACATGAGGTCTTGAATTTGCGTTTCCAGCTTCCGTATTTAAAAAAAGGCTGAGAGTGGCCATACATACCTGCAATCCTAGTGCAGGGAGGCAGAGATGGAAGGACCCCAGAGTCTCACTGGCCAGTCAGTCTAGTCAATTGATGAGCTCCAGGCTCTGTAACAATGCTGATAATGATAGTGATAATAATAACAATAACAACAATAATAATTTGCATGAATAAAGAGTGGCTGGGAAAACATCTAATACTGATCCCTGGCTCCAACAGTTACACTCAGAGGCGTGAACACTCCCCACACGCATAACTGCACTGTGCACACAAATGTAATAAATAAATATCATAGAAAGTTAATTTTGTGACCATCCCACAGGTCCATTTGTGAGCATACACACATGCCATACACATACACGCACAAATTAAAATGAAAATATTGTACTAGCTGTTGTATAAACGACAGCTGTTTAATGAAAATTTTGATTTTACATTAGTTATTGTATAAAATGCAACTGTTCGTGTGTGTGTGTGTGTGTGCGCGCGCACGCACGCGCGCTCGCGTGCTCGCGTGTGTAGGTACGTAGTGGGCAAGTGCACGTCTGTGTGCCAAGGGGCATATGTGGAGGTCAGAAGGCAACTTCCAGGAGTCAATCAGTTTTCGCCTTCAACCACATGGGCCCAGGTATTGAACTCGGGTCCTCTGGCCTGGTGGCAAGGCCCTTTTCTCACTCATTCATCTTGCTGGACTGGAATCTTGAAGAGCTCTGAGCGACTCAATGCTTGCTGGAGCATTGTTCACAGTAACCAGGAAGTGAAGCAAGGCTGTTCAAGTTCTCTGATAGGTTTCTTGGGATTAGCAGAAATTTATCCCCCAGACTGTTTGCACACACTTGTATTAGCACTCCAATCTCTAGGTTGAAAATGGGAAAACCAGGGAAAACTAGGATTTCCCCCCCATTGGAAGCTCCCAACTCAAGGTGTACAGAAAGCATACACATCTGGAGGCTCATCTTGCTCTCAGCTCAACTAAGAGGCTCTCTGAGACAGCAAGGCAGGGTCCCTGGCATGCACTGGATCTGGGGACGAAGCAGGTGCCAGCAGGAAGCAAAGCAAGGCAACCCCCCCCCCAGCACATATCGCTGCCTGCTTGATGTTTGTCTTTGTTTCTATAGGTATTTATTCGTGTTTTTCCCTGACTGTTTTGCATGTCATTGAAAGTTAAAGGAGACATATTGCATGTCCTAAAGAGAAGCAGTAAAAATAATTTAATCTATTTCTTTCGTGCCTGGATGTATTAATTCTTGCTTACATAACAAATACAAAAAAAAGCCAACTATAAACACGGAGTCATCTGGAATCAGATTATACATGAATAATGACACACGTTTTCATCTAAGATGTGGGAGAATCTAGTTTTATTGCCAGTGTCTCTTAAAAAAATGTTTTTTTCCAAAAGAAATTACTCAGAATGTAATAAAAAAAAAGCTCTGCTCTAAGAGGATTAATTTACCTTTTGTGTCTTGAGAAAAAAAATGCAAACAATATCTCATTTCTCTATTGAAAAAGACAGCTTCCAAGTTGGGGTCATATGGAAAGGTCACATGGCCTCCATTTCCTGTTGCCCAGACACTGTTTCCTTTCAGCATTTTCATGGGCTCCTCAGAATCTCTGGGAAGCCCTGATGTTTTGGGGTAAATGCTGCTTCCTTCTCCAACTTTGAAAGTTCTTCCTTTCCATGTGCACCCTTCTTCCATGGGGTCCCCTCTTCTTACAGCATCTGGCACAGAGTCACTAAATGGGTGAAGCAGGAAAGTAGTCAGCCTAGGGGATCTGCCTCCTCTCAACACCTCCCCTACTCTTACTTTGAGCTTATTTCCTGACATTACCATCCCTGGTCAATCTCAGAATGAAAAGAAGTGCCCATCTGATAGGACAGTTCTCGGAATGAATGGGTGGACCACACTGAGCACAGTGGGCAGTAGACTCCAGCTTTCTAATGTGAATACCACTCACCTCTGGATTTTCATGTCTCAAGATAAGATTTCCATTTAGAAACAGCACATTGTTCCCATCTCTGTCCTTCTCATAAGGAGAATCACTCTCCAGTTGCCCCAAGGACTTTGCGAAGATTGGTCTCATTGCTTTTTATTCATTCACTTTTACCTGTGTTGCGTTCTAGACCAAAGAGTTGAAAAGATCCCTTTAGCACTGTCTCTCCAGTCATCCACCCATCCATCCCCTCAGCTACGCATGCAATACACATTTACCAAATACCTACGAAAGCCAGGTGATGTGGGAGTGTCTTTATCTATCTGTTGCTTTCATTGGTTAATTAATAAAGAAACTGCTTAGCCCTTTGATAGGACAGAAAATTAGGTAGGCGGAGTAAACAGAACAGAATGCTGGGAGGAAGAAGGCAGTGAGCCAGACGCCATGCCTCTCCTCTCCAGGCCAGAGTTCTCAGCAGTATCTATTACACACGCAGGAGGTTAGTGTGTTAACCTGCTCTCTGGGTATATCACACTCCAGAGAGACACGGATTCACTGACACACATGGAGGTAAGTGTAGGGAGGATCAGAAAAGAACTACACACAAAGCACAGAGGACACTGACAACGGGCACTAGCTATGCCCCCAGATTAAAGAAAAACTCCGAGAACATAAAATGCTTGATATTCCCTTTTTGTTGTTGTTGTTATTCTTCAAATATGGAGAGTGACTAGGTGCCAAGTGGGATGCTTCTCTGGAGGACCCAGTAGGATACAGGGGCAGCAAGTTCAGCAGAACTCAGTCACTTCGTTAGCTCAGGATGGTCTCACAGGTCTTCATCTTATTTCGTGGGTTGTCTTGTGATGCTGACAGGGATGGCAGCTTTACCAGCTAAACCTTCCCATTGACTTCTTCACGACTCTGACACACCTCCTCCGGCTTTGGATGTCTGTTTCCAGACACAGGGCTCCCGGCTCCCCTTGTCTCTTCCATGCTCTGGTTCCAGAGTCAACTACTCCTTTACAGAACTTCTGGTCGGGGGTTTTTCAGGCAAAGAATGGGGATACCAGAAACTGTCAGTCTGGAATCAGGGGCATGCAGGAAGTACGACAGGATGAGGTGGTAAGGGTGATACTATGGTAGGATGGGGAAACGGAGTTAAGAGAGCATGTTGTCGGAGAGTTTCCTGCTTCAGAATTCTCTCTCACAGGGCACAGGCATACAAACCCAAATCTTGGAATGCTGAAACCCCATTTAGCAGAATTCCAGGAGCATGGTGAAACCAAACATTGGTCTCTGGTTTGGGCAGTCAGTTTCCGAGCTGGTGACCCTCCAGACCTAGCAGCCCTTGATGATCTGCATCTTCTATTCTAAAGTAGATTCTAAATTTCAAGCACAAAAAGACCCATTATTCTCATGACCCAGTCCTCCTCCGAGCCATGCAGACAGGGGGAGGTCCGGACACACCCTCTGGCTAACTGACCCCAGAATGGCCGAGTCAGCAAAGGCAGTTGGCACTGATACACAAATTGAGTATTATTGAAAACTCCTTGTCATTTTATTTAAAAATAAAATAACACTTATTGCTGAAGAGCCCCATGTAGTCTAAGCTCTCTTTATTAAACCCCGTTGAATTAGTTCTTTCAAACTTTGCAGCAAAATACGAGCTCTGCCCCCTTTCTAGCTGAGGTAACTGGGGCCTACATTAATGCTGCTGATGAAGGGAGGAGGCTTAGCTCCACTTGGGCGGAAGACTACTTGGGGCTGAAGGTAAACCAGCCACTCCCTGCTTGCCTAAAGTGCTCCCTCTTGGCTCCATTGAATATGGATTAGTTGGGCCTCTATTAAGTATCTGTTACTGAAGAGAGAAGGATTAACAGAGGGAAGCAAAATAAACCAGGGACCAGCTCTCTCCTGAAAGCATTGAGTGAGGACAGAAGATTTCAGCCTTAACTTGCCATGAGTCACAATGTTCGGTAGTTTCTTGAAGGGCCACATAACCTGGGAAAGTATGCTGGAGTAGCCGTCTGGGTAGCTGAGTTCAAATCCTCACTCCAGTGGGACAGTGACATGGGCCTCAAAGGGATGGTGTGCAACACTGTGCATAAGACACTTTGAATCAAGCGTGGCCATGACACAAGTGTCCCCGTGAGGTCTCAGTCAGCTTTACTGACGTGTAACTGACGCACAAGTAACTGTCCCTGGCAAGGTTGCTTCTGTGGAAAGTCCTGTGTCACCCCGGTCACATGAGGAAGTCCTGCTATATCAAGAGGCAGTTATCGTGTGACCGCTTCTTCGCTGCTGCGCTGTGGAGGCTCATGGTCTCTAGGGAAAAGCTGGGGGTGACATATACTCATTACATCTGAAAGCTTTACATAACATTAGGCATTAAAACCACTTATTGGGTTGGATAAGGTACCTAGAAGGTCAAGCTAAAATAAACAAACACATACATAAAGGAAAAATATATAAATTTAATTTTAAAAATGGAAGGTACAGTTGGGAGGGAAAAAATACATAACTGGAAAGAAGAAAAACAACCTCTCCTTAGAACTCAACATTGTGACCCCGTCAGGCAAGCAGATGGTGAGGGGCTGAGCTGTACTCATGGGCTCATTGGTCCCTGCTGGAGCCCAAGGTCTCTGAATTTCGGATGCGTCCACCCAGAGGGTCTCAGTGAAGGAAAGCAGACACCCAGAAGGAGGGAGGGCAGAATCTGGAGGTTGGTGCCAAGGCAGAGACATCCCCCTTCCTCGTGCAGCTTTGATGGGGTTGCCAAGTCGCCGCCTCCCCTCTGCAATCCCAGCCTTCCTGTTTTAAAGGAGTCTTTTCAAAAAACGCAGCAGTGGAGACTACCAGAAAGCGAACAGTAGATGAGGCGGTTTTGTCGAGGCGATGTTCCGCGGTGACTGGCTGCTTTTACAGATAAGATATCTGCTCACCTTTCATAAATGTCAGACTGGAAATAAAAACGACAGGGTAATGAGGTCTCATTTCTTCAGCAGCGGGCGGGCACCTGCTAATTAACCCGAAGACCACTAACAAATGTACTGTTTGGTGTGTCTGCGGCAACTGTCACACGCGCGGATAGCTGGGACGCAAACCACCAGGTTCCCTTCCCCTCTGCTATTTTAAACATATTTTAAATGGTCTGGTGACTCAACATGTGTCCACTCATTTAGCATACATTTACATAGTACCCACTGTGTGCAGAGTGTCTTCTCGGGGCAGGGCAGGAGGCTGGGTTTTGAGTAGAGTAAAATCTCTGGTACCCAGCAGCTTGAGATTTGAACTTTGGTCCAATCACCCAAAACACAGATTGGTGGAACCATCCTCCCCAACTCAAGCAACACAGTGACAAAGCCATTGCCTCTTATGAGAGGCTGAGATGCTACAGCAAGTGTCCAACAGATGGGAAGTGGTACTTACCTAAAGAAGAAGAGGGTCAAGGAGAAGAAGGAAGAAGGAGGAAGTGGAATGAACCTAAGAAAGGACCACACATAAGCATGAGACAGAAAAGAAGATGGGATCTTTGAGTTGGCCTGGCCAGGTGAGAAAGACTGATATAGGGAAAAATAGTTAGAGTGTTGTCATGGGTCAAGCTATCACACTCTCACACTCACACACACACACACACACACACACACACACACACTATGTTGAAGCCCCAGCTCCTGGTACCTCCGATACCACCCTCTTTGAATTCAGGGCTTTTAAAGAGGTGGTTAGATAAGAAGCCTTACAGTCCTCAGTGTGTGCCCTGCAGTGTGACTGTGCCTTTATGGGTAGAAACTGAGACACAGATACTTACCTTCTCACCAAGGGAAGGACATTTGGGCCAAGACTGAGCAGGACTTCAAGGTAGCTCTCCCAGGCAGCAGGGCTAGTAGAACAGGGCAAAGTTTGCAATTAGAGAGACAGGCGAGATCTTTTGATTTTAGTTCTTGCTGTTTTTGAGACTGGACCTGCTTTTATAGCTCAAGCTAGCCTTGAACTCTCAATCCTCCTGAATACTGATATCACAAGTCTGAGTCACCAACCCAGCAAGACAAGGGTATTAAGGTGAGCTTGGATGAGCCAGCTGTGGCTGTTGAAAACTAAGGGTCTTGGGTGGTAGCCAGGAGCCATCATTGCCAGGGTTAGCAGCAAAGCGGCCTTTGCCTGGTCCTGGAATTGCTTCATACAGCCTGGTGGGAGCATGCTGGCTTAAGTCCTCACATTGTATGTATGCGTAAGCAGAATCCTTTGCGTACAGGTGCCTCTAGCATCTCCTCCTCCTTGGTCTGCCTATACCTATCTTAATGAAGCTTAAACTCTGATAACAGGCCAAAGTCGTCTCTCTATCCTGATAGCTGATGGACTTGGGGATACCTGTGGATACCAACCTACAGACACTCAAGTTCCTCTCATAGCATGGAAAGTGGTCACACATAACCTACGCACAGGCTCCTGTAGATTTAAATACTCTCTGGGTGACCGATAAAAATGCACGGTAAGTGCCGTGGAAATTGGAGACAGTGTGTTATTCGGGAGATAACAAGAAAGAAATTCAAACAGGATCAGCACAGATGCAATTTTAAAAACTATTGTCCATTGTGGTTGCGTGAATCCCACGGAATCCAAAATCCGTAGCTATGGAGGGCCAATCAGAAAACAAAGCGAGAAAAGAAGGTTATCGTGGGAAAAGATGACGGGAATGATATTGAGAAGAGGCGTGGCACTCGCCCTGTGATCCTGTGAGCCTGAGAAGTGATCAACTGGCTAAACAAAACTAGACTGCCTTACTCCAGAGTTTGCCAAACTCTTACTTTGGCCAGGGTTTACTGAGAAATTGAGGCAAGAATTTCTCAACCATGATGAGTTCTGTTCCAATCATGGGGCCTCTGTTCCTTTGAGAACAGATTTATGGAAGACATCTGGAGGAGAAGGGTACCCATCTCATGCACTGAATAGCTGGCTTGAAGCACTGCATGCCAGTGTGGGATGCGCTGGATGACACTCAGGACTGTGGGGGGTAGTAGGGTGGGGTGCAGCAGTGAAGGTACCCTCAGGATCAGGGGGTGAAGAACTGGATTGATGGGGACACCCATCTCAGTGACTCTATTCCAGTCCCAGAATTGAGAGTGCCGCCTGCTGAACTCAGGAAGCCCATTTACAGCTGCAGCTTCAGTTCTTTCTCCCCCGGCCTCCCAGTCCGTCACCCTCTTAGCAACAACTCCAGTGGCCCTCCCTCCGCAACTCTGGATGCCCTAACAGCCTTTCTGAGTGCCTGGGAACATGTTCTCATGTTGCCTGAGCCCCTTCAAACTAAACTCCACAGCCTGGGTGCCCCTGCCACACCCATAGCAGCCTGATCTCAGGACTTGTCAACCAGAACACTGGCCAGTGAAATGCAGGCACAGCCAGAGTCTAGGTGTCCATCGCTCCCCGTACTCCACTCTTCTTACGTCACAAATGACCCAGTTGATTGGTTCCAGCAACCAGCGTCCCCTGGCAGGACCAGCATCCTGCTGATGTCACCGGGCCTCACACAGGTGTCTACTCAGAATAACCTCTACGTTAGCCCTTTGGACTTGGGGACAGGCCCCCTTCCTTTCCAATTCTCTGCACCTCCTACCCAGATGCTTTTCTGCCCAGTTTCACTAGAGATTGCTCCAGGCCTCCAGGCTGGTTTAAATGCCCCCACACTGCTGGGGGAAGTGACATCTCAGGTAAGTTTTCTCCCAAGATGATCCCTGACCTTCTGTAGTCTAGCGTGCAAGCCCAGGAGGGAAACTGCATGTTTCTACTCAGTTCCATCCAAGTCTTTACTGTAAACAGATGTGGAGAAGATGGCCTTAACTCCACCCACAGTCCATCAGTCTCTAAGCCTATGGAAGCCTGTGAGCCACCATTTGCAATACACCCCAAGTGCAAGGACCTCCTCCTAGATAATTAGACTGTTCCTCCTCAGACCCCTGAGACTGCATTCTGGCTCCTGGGCATGCTAGTTTGGGACTTGTCACTTAAATGTGACAGAGCCCAAGTACCTCCTTCTCTGAGGCTCCTGCCTCCTACCAGGCGCTTCCTGAATCACCCTCCTCAGAAACAGTGTGTTCTGAGATTTTTTTTTAAAGCTTTCCATAAAAACATAGAATTATTTTTTTTATTTGAAATTCATTTTCAGTCTTCTTTTATAGATCTGTCATTTATACAAAGGCTGGGAAACTTTCTAAGATCAGATATAATTTATGAGCCCCTTCTTTTAGGCGTAATGTCATCTTGAACATTAAAATGATAATGGCTGGAGGGACCCAGTGCATCAATGTCTCTCTTCCGGGGGTGGGAGTATGGGGGAATGTGGGTGGGGGTTGTTCTGGTTTCTCTGAGGCAAGTCCCTGCTGTTCCTGAGCACAGCCCTCCCTGGGGCTCTCAGGAAAGGGAGAAAATGGGGGGGGGATGTTTCTTACAATTGTGAGGTAAAAATATCAGTAAAAAGTAGTTTGCACCTCACAGTAAAGAAAAAGGCCTTGACAAGTGACATAGTTCTCAAATTATGCTTTGTTTTCCAAGAAAATATGCTTTAAGGTGGTTGGGGGCAGTGTACTGCATGATCCTGTGGGTTCTTGGTTCAACGGTGGCACCTTTCTTAATATTGAGTCTGTGTATTAGCATAATTTCATCTCAGATTAAAACAAAAACAAGAAGCAAGCAGCAGAGAGCCTAAGCAAATTGCCTGAAGCCACAGCTGGGCAAAATTTGGAGCCCAGGGGATGTGTGTCTCGTTCTGTCCGCCTTCTTCTCAAAGGATCTAAACGTCCATTTCTAAGTAGTCTAAATATATTGGTTTTGTTTGTCTATCAAACAGGAGATGACTTTTAATGTTCTATAGATGAAAGATCCCCCCCAGACAGCTCCCATCTGCGGACAGCATCACCTTTATCCTAAGCGGCTGAGTCACTTGCAGGCTCTCAAGTCCAGCTTTCCTGAGTCCTGGGACACAGTCCCTTCCCTGTTCCACAGTGAAAGTGGTTGGGGGAAGAGGAGAGGCCTGCCTTTGCAACACCCCAAGGAAGACTACAGTGTCTGATGACAAGATCCCAACTCTCGGGGTTCAGTTTGATCCTCCCCACACACACAAACACACACACACACACACACACACACACACACACACTCTTTGGGAGGAGTTGCTGCTTGAGATGTTATAGAGTGACTCTTCTCAGAAGCTGTAGTGCTGGTAAACAAAGTCACAGGACTGGGCTATCCTTTCCTCTCTTCTCCCTCCTTCCCCGCTGCCATGGACGTGGGCGGCCGTCTTGCTGCTCTGTCTCTCACTTTGTCAATACCCAAACCGACTGTCGGCTCAGAAGATGATGCCTAAGGAGCACTGGTTTGCGTCCGAGTCAAGGGCAACAACTGTGAAAACTACTCTACCCTTCAAGATTCTGAGGGTGTGGGCCCTAACCCATAGTCCCCAGAAATTCCACACTCAGAGAGTACACTCCCGGCCACCTGCCCTGCCCCACCCCTCCAGAGTCAGCAAAATAAATGACACCCTAAATATACCAGGAATGGCATCCTCAGAACAAACACTGACTAGGAAGATTGCCTCAGGTTTTGCCCTGGGAGAAGTCACATGACTCCATCAGATCAATGGATGCTAATTGCCAAGCAGGCTTAGAGGTTTGGAGCAGAGAGATGGAGTACCAGGCCATCCCACACCTCTTCAGAAACACCCTCTTCATGAGTTAAATGCAAACGAATTTCTAAAAATACGTGCGGATTAAATTCCCACTAAAAAACATTCACGATCTTTAACTTTTAAAGGGAAATGGCCAAGGGCCAAATGCATTGTGGTCTGGGCCAAACCCAGGGGAAGCGGTTCTGGCCTGTGTACACCACACACCTGGGGTCCCATGAGAGCGTGTGTGTTAGAAGCTGTGGAACTCTGAGGACACCCCAACCCCTTGGCTACCACCCAGCCAAAATCCATGCCTCCTCAGTACAGGGCTGTAGCACAGCCAAGGACAGATGTCACTCAGGCACATGGTTCCTCATTGTAGGTAAAAACCTGAAACCAGTTTCTTGGTTTCTTCTCTGAGAGTCAGAAGAGCAGTGTCTGAACAAGACTGTAGCAGACAGACCCAGGCTCACAGCCTCTTTCCCACTGGTGGGATGAGATTGAGCTTCTGGGCACACATGGGCCACATCTTACAGATGTTGAATAACCTGTTGTCACCCCAATAGGCACAAGATGACTTTGACACTCAGTGGCTATACTCTATTGGGCACTATTGTGGACTGGGCACTGTGTTAGAAACTGGACCCTATCAGATGCCTTATCAGAGTGGTCATCAGTGAAGAGCTTTATACCCAACAGCATGGGGACAGGCCTAAGGCTGCACAGCTCACTTCTAATGGTCAAGACAAGGAACGGTACACAGAACACAGACCTGGTTCTAGGCCATCTAACACCTCTTGAAAAAACATGGTTGTGAGTCAAATGCAGATGAATAAAGGAACCCATGTGGGTTTAATTCCCCCTAAATCAGGAGCGAAACCAGTCAGGGAGCTTGGCACACTTTTGATGCCATAGCTGCAGCCCCCTAAGCACCTTGTTAGACTGCAATTGGAAACTCACACAACATTCTGGAAGAGACACCTGCATGCTCCTGTTCCTTGAGGCACTAGTCACAGCAGCCATGTTATGGAACCTGCCTCGGTGCCCATCAGTGACTGATGCATAGAGAAAAGAAGGAGAATGTGCGCCAGGGAGGACTAGTCGGCCACAGAAAAACAAAGAAAGCGGATGGGGTTGGGAACGTAAGGTTAAGCAAGATAAGGTAGTCTCAGAAAAATAAATACCCATCTTCTTCTTTCCTATGTTGAATTTGGATTAAAGCAAAGTACTAGAAAGGATATGAAAGTAGAATAGATTCTTTGCGAAGAGAGAGAGAGAAAGCAGAAAGCAAAGAAGAAGCAAAGGAGGTGAACAAGACCAAAGTACACTATAGATATATATATAAAAATAATACTCAAACCTTTTGTCCTATAAAATTAATATGAATTAGCATGCTAATAAAAGCAGGAAATGCAAGGCTGGAGAGACAGATCAGTAGTTGAGGGCATCCCTGCTCTTCCAAAGGGTCTGAGGTCAGTCCCTGGCTGTTAACTCCAGCTCTGGGGGACCCATCCCCCTCTTTTGGCCAAAGAAGGCATCTTATTCACCTGGCATACAGACACACATACACATAAACATACACACAGGCACACAGTCACACACACACGCACACACACGAGCATTTTTAAAAGAGAGACATGTCCACACCTGCCAGCAGTGAACAGCAAGTGGGTCATTTACAGAGGTGGTTCTCAACCTGTGGGTCACGACTCCTTTGGCAAGTCTCTATCTCCAAACATATTTGCATTATGGTTCATAACCGTAGCAAAATTACAGTTATGAAGTAGCAATGAAAATAATTTTACTGTTGGAGAGTCAGCACAACACGAGGAGCTGTGTTAAAGGGGGCAGCATAGGAAGGTTGGGAACCATGGGGATAGAGTGGTGGCAGCTGCCATGCCATCTCTTCCAGGTTCTTCTAGTCCTTCATCAGGTTGTTGCATCCAAGCAATTCTGCATCATTTCCATACAAATGCAAGAGAGCTGTAATTAGACATTTGAGGATATTGGAGAGAATGTAATAACTCATTTTAAAATTAATTCTTTTTTTTGAATTTGTTTCTCTGGCCTCTTTCTCCTAAGAGGTGTAGCTATTGAGAGTTTGAGTATGCTATGACAAAGCTTATTCTTCCTTCCCTGTTGCACTTTTCCATAGGCACACCAACTCCATTGCCTCTTGTCACCATATTGAATTTCACCTATCGGTTACCTGCCTCTCTTATTGGATTCCCAAAGCAAAACAGTGTACCTGGCACACCGGTACCCATACTTTGGGTTTCACTTTAAGGCCCTGTGTCATGAATGATGACTCCTGCTGTGGAATAACCCTTTTGTCCACTGTAAAGATTTGTCACTTGAATTGGTCTAATAAAAAGTTGACTGGCCAGTAATCAGGCAAGAATTATAGATGGGAAACCAAACTAAGGATGATGATGAGATCAAGAAGGGAGGCGTCAGAAGACACCAGCAGATGCAGGGGAAACATGACTTCTAAAAACATGAGGTAACAAGCCATGAGCCACATGGCAGAGGGTCGATAAGAAATATGGGTTAATTTAAAGTTTAAGAGTTAGCTAATAATAAGCCTGAGCTATTGGCTGAGCACTTACAATTAGTACTAAGTTTCTGAGTGATCATTTGAAAGTGCTGTGGGGACAGGAAAACTCTACCTAAAGGTATCACCAGTGAAATCTGTCACCAAGAATTGGTAATCAACCACCTCACAGGGGCCTCTTGATGCTCTTAGAGTTTAAGACAGCCACAAGGGAACACAGAGGACATGGAAAGGCACCCCTGGGCATCCTTGTCCTGAGACCTAACTCTGAAGTCTTCCTCAGATGAGAATGTGACATTAGAAAGGACCCTAAACCATTATCTGTTCTCTGTGGAGGATGGGTGCACAGAAGGTCTCATCATAGAGACATCAGTAAGTGGCCATGTTAGGCGACCTTGCCTTCAGAATTGTCAGTGCAAAAGAAAGAAATTCGTGTGAGGTCTGGAGCTACAAGAAGAAAGAAGTCAGAGACACTAAGCAAAACTGCTCTAGGAAATGACTGTCTCACAGAGGTGGCTTGGAACTTCCTGGTCTGTGGAGTTTCTGGGAGGCAGTTACCTCAGAGACTCCAATGGGGTTCTAACCTCTATGTTGAGTTTACTGTGTAAGCCAAGTGAAACTGATTCAAACCCTGACTAATACTTAGCCTGACTTGAAGCCAGAGAGAACAGATTAACACCACTGCATTTAATATTTGGGGTATAAATGGTACTATTTGATGGTTTAGGAGTGCCTACCTTTAGCCATGGCAGGTTGGTTTGGGTTGTTTTATAGAGATCCACTTCAGTACATGGTTCACCAAGCTGGCGGACCTCAAACTCACCACCCTTCTGTGCTGAGTGATAGGCCAAGTGTGCCACGGAGCTTGGCTGTCTCTGGGTTTTGAAGTCAGCAATGTGTCCTTGTTGGTGCTGACGCATGAAGCCATCACTGCTAAGAGGCCTCTGGTACTTGAGCTCTCTCCACTACGGGCGTGCTTGGCTTTGGAGATGCCTGTGTTTTACTCTGTGTTCTTATCATGTGCAGGGTTGTAGGCAATGATCCCTGAACCCCCACACAGGAGTGAGGCTCTGGCTGCTAAGAGCCAGACATCCTGCAGGCTGGCTCTTCCCTACGGACTGGCCCTATTCCAGGAGGAGGGAACTGGGCTGTCTCCGTGCAGGGACTTCAGAAAACCACAGAATGCTTCTGGCTCAGCCTCCCCACATAGTTCTGTTGCTGTCTTGTCTCCCAAAGATGAAACACATTCCTCTGTTCTGAGTTCTATAGACCCCACTTTTTCTTCCTCACTCTGGTTATGAGCCTTGAACTCCTCCTGCCCACAGCATCAGCCCCCGTCTCTTCGGCATCTAAGGGGCATCTTCTTTGATTCTTTTGAGTCACGGGGTGAAAGAAGCCAAAGCTCAGACCTAGGCCTAGCTAACAAAGTTCTTCTAGGTTTGAGTCGCAAAAAGCCTGGGCTTAACGATCAAGAAGAGCTGTTTTCAGATCCCTTGTTCCTGGATACAGTTCTTGCTTCCAACGAGAAAGAAGCCTTCAAGCTCAACCTGAGGAATGTGTGTGCACTCACATGTATGCAGATGTGTGCATGGATATTTCTTCTAAATAAGCCCCCAGAGCAAAAGTCTACCTGTGCAGATGTACCCTCCTATGATCACCAAGTGAGCCTGTCTCTCTGATGGATGCCTACCCCCACCTCTTCAGTGATCAGATTGACACTTGAAGTCAAGGGGTAACTAGGTGAAATATATTTTTTTAATTTGGTAGAGTCAAGGACCTCTGAGATGCCCCTGCAATTCGACGGGCCAAAATGTTCCTCATTCTAGACAAGAAGTGGGGAGAGAAAAATGAGAGCTCGGGCATGGGTGGCCTGGTAGCATCTTCGTGGCCATGAGGACCAGAGTTATTGAATATATAGCTCAGGCCTCCAGGGCTTTCTAGTCCTAACAATCCTCTCATTTCCCTCATTGAGACTTACATTCACACACACACACACACACACACACACACACACACACACACAGAAATACACACATTCAGAGATATGCACAATGCATTCTCTCCCTCCCCCTTTCTTTCTGCACACACACACACACACACACACACACACACACACAGAGAGAGAGAGAGAGAGAGAGAGAGAGAGAGAGATACTCCCATACATTCAGTTACATCTCCTGTTTCCCAACTGTCCTGACCCGCAGCCTCTACGGGACCTTTCCCCGACCTCTTAGAGTCTGCATGTGTCCTACTCAGAGCCAAGTTTTTAACTCCACAAAGTTTGGCTTCACTGAGGGTTTCTTTGAAGAATAAATTCTTCTGTGTTTAAATAGAACTTTATTTCCAGAAAGCAGGACTGAAGTTCAAATACTTCAGGCTAGAGCTGCGCCCCGAGGACAGCAGTCCAAGGAAGCAAGAGGATGAGCAGCAAAACGTAGACTTTGGAATTGGTCAGCAGCAAGAAAGGGGGCTGGGGACAGCTCCAGAGAGATCAGGAAAACTCACCTCTGAGGAGGAAAGATCCTAAAGCCTTCCCCTGAGGTCTGGAGAACAACCTCCAACCTAGGACCTGCTTCCTCAGGACTGAGTCTGTGGCACGTCCCACGTCACATCAGCCTTTGACTGAGTCAGCCAGGAGAGACCCTCTCTCTTTCCCTCACCTGCCTGCCTATCTGGTGAGTTTATTCAGGGACTGAAGCCGGTTTGGTTTGTGAAACAGGCACATCACAGCTTCTAAGCAGCTTGGTGGTAAAAGGGAAGTCCTCTGGCTTGGCTAGCGATCAGAGAAAGCTACAGAGAATCAGCAGGGACACCCTGGGGCTGACCCCACACGTCTTCTCGCAGCTGTAGGCCCCGGCTAAAGTGTGGTGGGAAGGGATGGAGGCCCTGCAGAAGGCAGCTGCCTGACGACAGTGAACAGGAGACTCTGAGATCACCTGCCTCGACCTACTTCCTAACCTACTCCTGGCCTCTGGGAGGGGCTCTTTGCCGTGTCCCACTCCTACACAATGACTTCCACTCAAAGCTAAGGACTAGATTCAGCGTTAATCTTCAGCTGACTCAGAGAAAAATCTATGTGGACACTTTTAGAATAACTCAATAGTTTTGCAGATAAATCAAACAACCTGAGACCCTTTTCCATTTCCCAAAACTTGAGTTCCCGAGGGTATGAGACATGCAACCTAGCTTTTTTTTTTTTTTTTAAATCTATCTCTTCTTCTTCCATTAACACAGAACTTTGGGCAGCCCCTGAGATAAGGAGTAATTAATCTCTTTTCAATAGCTAATAGGAGTTCTCAGAAGCAGCTCTGGCCAGAGAATCTATGTCGATGCTGCTTGTGGGGTCTAGGGCAAGGTCTGCGGCTCCCAGGGCTTTAGTTTCTTTCTGATTTTACAGTTGGCCAACTGCTTCCCTACTGTGCTTCCTGGGATGAGCTGTATGGAAGAATGTACAGATAAGGCCCACAGGGCAGGGAACCCTGACTGCTCTTCGGGCTGATGAGAGAGGGGGAGTTGATTGGGGGAGGGGGAGAATTGGAGGCGGTGGCGGGGAGGAGACAGAAATCTTTAATAAATAAAAATAAATAAATAAATAAATAAAAATAAAAATATTACCAGGGAGGGAGGAGAGGAGGGAGGAAGGCAGGGAGAGAGGGAAGGGAGGAGGAGATGTAGGGAGAGAGGAAGGGAGAGAAACCCTTGTCCTTGGCTTCTAGAATAAATCAGCTGAACAGGAGGAAGAGGATCATTTGCAAATGGGAGCACAGACATCCTAGGCGCCCTCAAATCCTGACCACCCATTCTGCAGTCAGATCATCCAGTCCTCAACAGTCCTTAAAGCAAGGCCAATTTGGGGGATGGGGTCACTCATATTTGACTTCCTTCTGCAGTCGGGTGTTCCACTGTTGATCTCATCTGACCTTTCCATCTCAATCCTTTCCCTTCTCTGCGCTTCTCTATGTCCAAATTTCTGGTGACTACACCTTAGCTGTCTCTCAGGGACTAAGTCATAAATTCCTTGACGTTAAAGCTCATGTCTAACTATCATTACACTCCAGTGTCCTCAGAACGACAAGCAATGCTGCCGGCTGCTGCCCCAAGATGTACTTTGATAGCTGCCTGCAAGTAAAGCTTTGCCTCAGTTTTCATTCTATTGTATCCCTTAGTTAATCAGTTGAGAGTCTCTTAGGTAATTCTTCAACCAAATATTTATTGAGCACCTCATTGGTCCCCAGTGAAGGTTACAAAATGGTGTCAAACAGTCCGTGTAGATAGAGAGTACTGAAGATTTTTGCTTATTTTGAGGAACAACGTTTCATACACCTGAGTCAAAAAAAAGGATGCGATCAAAACAGAGTACAATATCAACTAGTAGAGACCATATTCAAGAGCTCTTTTTGAAACCTGTACCATAAAGGCAGAGCAACTGGAGTAGATTTCCTATTCATGCCAGGTCTGAGCAGTCGGTGATAGCTGCGTAAGAATCCCGGGAAGTCTATTCCTAATCTGAACTGAGCCAGTGTCCAGACAGATTAGCAATGTCTTCCAGGGCAAGGAATGATGGCTGCCCATTCAGGAGATGACATACTCATTGCAGCCAAGAATAGCCCAGTTTTTGCAATCCAACTAGCAATGGCAAATAGAATGCAATTATTATTAATAATGATGAGGTTTTTCCAGAAATAAATTAGCTCTTCCTATATGACCAGAGAAGCTTGAAAATAGACTGCCAACTTGTTAAGGGCCAAGCAAAGTGTCCCCTGGCAATTTTGTCAAATCCGAGCTCATGCTGGAGGGGCTAATGTACCAAAGTCCACCATGGCTAGAGAACACGCAAGGGAAACTGGGAAAGGGAGGGGAACTGATCTGAACCAATGCCAGTGGAGAAATCTACGTAAAGGAGTTCTATCCTCACCAGTGACTCACCAAGCTACTTGGGCATCGTGGGTGAAGAATGTGGTGCACTGACCTTGTTGTCCTCAGGCTTGGCTGACTCCAGGTTAGCGAGGCCCCAGGTCAAGTAAAAATACCCATGCAAAAAGAAAACACAGCAGATTTGATGCACAGAAGCGGCAAGGTCCCCTTATCCGATCTTCTTCAGCGCAACTCCTGAGCAGAAGTTAGGTCTCAGCTTTGTGGTGGAGGGACAGAGTCACTGTTTGTGGCTTCCAAACATCTATGCTCACACAAATTCCACCACCACTACCTTTTCGAGACAGGGTCTCTCTATGTAGCTGTGTAGTAATTTTTGTTGAGCAAATCAGCTTAAAGGGAGAAAGTAGATCTTGGCTCAGCTTCAAGGTTTCAGTCCATGGTGGGCCGGCTCCAGATTGCAATGGGCCTGCAGTCGGGCAGAGAGTCATTGCAGCTGGAGCATGTGACAAAGAAGGCTGCTTGCTTTCTAGAGACTAGGAAGCAGAGAGCCAGGGAAGACAGTAGTAGGTATGAAGACATACCCTTCAAAGCCACCTGCTCAGTGACTTATTTCCCCCAATCAGGCTCCACTTTCCACAGCACCAACACCCAATGGTCCATTCAATTATGGATCTATCAGTAGATCAATCCACGGGCTAGGTAAGAGCCCTCACGTACCAGCTGCTTCCCCAAATCCCTATCTTTGTCCATTGCACTGGGGACCAGGCCATCAATATATGAGCCTTCTAGGGGAACACTTCACATCCAACCTGTAACAGTAGTCCAGGTCTGTTTTGAGCTTGAGCTTGTGTTGCCCGGGCTGCCATGGTGACCTTGAACACACAGTCCTCCCACCTCAGCCTCCCAAATTACAATTGTCCTCCCTGATATTTAGGCCCGAAATTTGAGTGAAACTGATACCCGCAGCTGTGTCTGCCCCATCCCGTACCCAAGCCACTCATTAAAGACCAAAACAATGCCTGATAATTTCCTTAAAAAACAGTCCAAACCAGTGTCTTGGTAAATAATTAGCAATGGGCTCAGGGAGCAAGAAAAGCACTCACCAGTTCCTGTGACCCAAACTGCCCTACCATGTTGGTTTTGTATATCTGGCATGATATCCTTAAACTTGCCAGTGGGAGGGTGTTCACTGGCCTGTGCACAGACAACCCTGCAAACACTGACACCTCAACCGAGCACCAGAATTAAACTCTGCATACCAAAGCACACCTCTAGACAGATGTCCCTGCCTCCTTAAGGCCAACAAACACAGCTCCCTACCAGCGAAGAGTCATTCAGCGCAAATGTTTGGCTAAAACCAGAGTTCCACGCAGGGCCGATTGGTATTGCCTTCCAAAGGATTCCATGAAGCTGATGATGTTGACAGTGAAGGCCTCCTGGGAGTGCACACCAGCCCTCAACAAGAGATTTCAGAGCTTGCCTGACTGATAATAAAGAACAGAAACTCAGGTATCTGTCAAGGCTTCTGATCCACAGATTAATAGTAAAGAACAAAGAGAAGCCTTTGCAGAGAGAGGCGATGCTCTCAAACATGTCTCACTCTAAAGGCAACTGTTTTTAAAGATTCACTTATTTTTGGTTTATGTGTGTGAGTGTTTCCTGCATATACTTTTGTGCATTGCATGCATGTCTTGTGCCTATAGAGGCCAGAAAAGGGTGTAGGAGCTCTTGGAACTGGAATCGCACATCGTCGTGAGATGCCATGTGGGTGCTGGGAACTGAAACCAGGTCCTCTGCAAGAGCAGCCAGAGCTCTTAATCTCTGAGCCATCTCTCCAGGACCCAGAAGTAACTTTCAAAGCAAAATAAATGTATATACACACACACACCCCACATCATTAGATAACAGATGGGACGGCACCTACACACCAGCTTGTCAACTGTCCTAGCCACAGATGTTGAAGCCTTGGGAGTGAGACACATGTGCCAGCAGTAGAAGAAGGCTTTAGCGTATGGGTTTCCAGATCCTGTTTCTCCACAACCAAAGAGATTTTCCATTAGTTTGAAAGTTGTATTCATTGCTATATTGAACATTCAAACCAGTAGAACCTTTGGGATTTAACAGTAGGCCTATATTCAGCAGCCCAGCCTGTGGGGCTTCCACGTGGCTTATCTCACCTGGGTCGTATGTCTGGTGCTCAGGCCTTCTAGGAAGATCTCAGCTGAGATGAATGGAGGAACTCCGTCTACTTCAGGTATCCATCCACAGCCAGCAGGCTAGCCTGCGCAAGATCGTAAGGCAGCAGGAGACGGAACGAAGTCACAGGTCGAGCTGGCCAAGTGCCATTCAAGCCTGTTTGCGCATCACACCCCATTAGCCAAGGCGAGCTGCTTGCAGATCCCTGATTCAGAGTGTGACAGAGTTGCACGGTGAACGGTGGGAATGGGGAGCTTGTCGCTTAATGCAATCAATCTGGCAGGAAGCTTGTAACACCTTCTAATTAATAAGGCGGGGAAGGGGCCAGGAGGAACCGCCATGTGACCCACCAGCACTCCTCCCGAAGGCTTTCTTCAAGCCTTGAACGCCAATAGGATGAGAGGGAGGGGTTACATTATGTTTTTCAAGTGAGCTAACTGAACGGCCCCCATTTTCCCAAGGCTGTCCTGCTCTATTCAGAATAAAGATGTGGGCAATAGGCCATGCTTGGATGCCTCAGACCATCTGCCAACAAAAACAGGAAAAAAAATTAATTATGAATGGTGTCTTCCCATGCTGATCATTTATTGTAAAGGATTTCTCCAGCTTGTTTATAATAGCTGTTGCCTAAGGGTGCATGCTGTATAAATTGTCTGATTACAGGATACAGAGCGCTTCTTAATAGGCCTCATCTGATCAGGAGAAGGGAAAGAAATTAAAGAGGCCATTTCCCTTTAGGTATGCAAATACTTTCCAGAACAAAGGACAAAGATAGGATAGGCCCTGATGAAACCCACCCTCTTTTCTTTCGACCTTGAATGATGTGGCAGACGAGGAGCAAGCTTCATTGCAGGCGTCAGCTGAGATGTGATCGGCCCAGTAATTGACACGGTCTTCATGCCAGAAATGCATGTTACACGTGGGTCTACAAGAGCCCCTGGGCGGCCCCGCCACAAATAGTGTGGGGCCTTCCGCTACCTCAGTCGCTTCTGACTTTGCTATAATTTTACCCTGGCTCAGGGAGTTAATCCATCTCTGAATCCAGAGGTCGTCTGCCAGCTTCTGGCAGGGAGGGCTATAGGAAGGCAGAATGAGTGTGTGAGAGAAAGAGAATCACGGGGATGCAGCAGGAGACGGAGCTTCCTTCTCTCTTCCCAGGCACACGATCATCTCTGTACACACAGATCTCATGAACATGCATAGCTGTGTACACACTGGTGTCCGTGCAATCGCTTGCACTCCCAAGATTCCCCCACCCCCTCTTGAGCATGTTCACTGGTGACTTTAAGGGTCTATTCCACCTAACACAGCTGACTTTCTATGCTGTGGCTTCTATGTCTGTGGATTCAAAAGAATTACAAGTTGTCTAGAGTTGATTGAGAGTACACAGGGTGGGGGTGTAAAGGCGTAGCTCACTAGTAAAGTGGTATAGTATGGGCAAATGAAGAAAAACAAGTAGATGGGAGAATTGGGTACCTGTCGACGTGGCTATCCATGGGGCTCCTAGAACTGTTCCACAGTCTATAAGCATGAGCTAGTCAGCTTTCCATCACTGTCACAAAAGACCTAAGTGAATCAACATTTAAAAGAAAGAAAGATTTCTTCTGGCCTACAGCGCCAAAGTCTCAGTCCCTGGCCACATGGCTTCACTGTCTCTGGGCCATGGTAAGAAAGAACATGAGGGAGGGAACACACGATGGAGCAGAACGGCCTATCTCACAGTAGCCAGAAAGCAGTAGAGAAGCATCTCCCCCAAATCTCTTAAAGTATAACTCTACCTCTGGAACACTGTATCTATGCGCTCTGAGCCCTCATGGTCCCCCTATTCCAAAATGCCCCACCTATGAGTACTCCAGCAACACAGGAAACTGGGGTAGGGGGCATTGAAGAGTATAACCAGCCTGGAGAAACAGTTATGACTTCGCTTCTTCAAGGTGTAAAGAGTTCATAGTCTTTATTCATAATTAGCTATGGAAATTGAGATACAGAAGACAGGGGTAGTATGGTAATTCTTCAGTCAAGGCTCCACAGTGAGGGCTCCGCAGTGAGATCTCCGCAGTGAGGACTCCGCAGTGAGAACTCTGCAGTGAGGGCTCTGCAGTGAGATCTCTGCAGTGAGATCTCCGCAGTGAGGACTCCGCAGTGAGGGCTCTGCAGTGAGATCTCCGCAGTGAGATCTCTGCAGTGAGGACTCCGCAGTGAGATCTCCGCAGTGAGATCTCTGCAGTGAGGACTCCGCAGTGAGGGCTCCACAGTGAGGGCTCCGCAGTGAGGGCTCCACAGTGAGGGCTCCGCAGTGAGGGCTCCGCAGTGAGGGCTCCGCAGTGAGGGCTCCGCAGTGAGGGCTCCGCAGTGAGGGCTCCGCAGTGAGGGCTCCACAGTGAGGGCTCCGCAGTGAGGGCTCCGCAGTGAGGGCTCCACAGTGAGAACTCCGCAGTGAGGGCTCCGCAGTGAGGGCTCTGCAGTGAGGGCTCCGCAGTGAGATCTCTGCAGTGAGAACTCTGCAGTGAGGGCTCTGCAGTGAGAACTCTGCAGTGAGGGCTCTGCAGTGAGGGCTCCACAGTGAGGGATCTGCAGTGAGGGCTCCGCAGTGAGAACTCTGCAGTGAGGGCTCCGCAGTGAGATCTCTGCAGTGAGAACTCCACAGTGAGGGCTCCGCAGTGAGATCTCTGCAGTGAGAACTCTGCAGTGAGGGCTCTGCAGTGAGAACTCTGCAGTGAGGGCTCCACAGTGAGGGATCTGCAGTGAGGGCTCCGCAGTGAGAACTCTGCAGTGAGGGATCTGCAGTGAGGGCTCCGCAGTGAGAACTCTGCAGTGAGAACTCTGCAGTGAGGGCTCTGCAGTGAGAACTCTGCAGTGAGGGCTCCACAGTGAGGGATCTGCAGTGAGGGCTCCGCAGTGAGAACTCTGCAGTGAGGGATCTGCAGTGAGGGCTCCGCAGTGAGAACTCTGCAGTGAGAACTCTGCAGTGAGGGCTCTGCAGTGAGGGCACCAATAAGAAGTTACTAATAGAAGAAGGAAGACCTAGTTTGTTTAGATTTTGTTTGTTATTGTTGTTTACTTTGTTTTATTTGAGACAGAGTCTCCCACTGTAGCCTTGTCTGGCCTGGAACTCACTATGCAGCCTATGTCTGCCTGGAATTTGGGGAAATCCACTTACTTCAGCCTTATGGGTACAGGAAGAGCAAACTCTCAGCAGTTGCCTGGGTGGGCCCTACCTGCTCTAGAGTTTAGTAATCTCACATGCATCCTGTCGAGTCTTCTTCAGAGCTAACTCATTTTCACTTGCTACATATGAATTACCCAACCCAGCCCTACATACTACATACCAAATGACTTAAACAGCAGTCATGCGGGAATCAGAAATCTGGGTAGGATTCAGCTGGGTCCCCTGCCTAGGGAACTCTCGGAAAGCTGTAATCAGAGTTGACTGAGGTTCCAGCCTCATCTGCAGGCTCGATGGGGGAAAGATAGGCTTCCAAACTTGCTCCGTGGTTGTTGGCAAGACTCAGGTCTTTATAAAGTGTGACAGATAACCACTCTCAATTCCTTCCTTGCCAAGCGATCTTCCCTCCTCAGAGTAGCCACACAAAAAGAACTGGAGAGAAGCCAGCAAGAAACAGTCAGAACCTGGCATGATCTAGTCTCTAAAACGGTATCAACCACACTGGCTGTGTTCTGTTGATCGACATCAGGTCACCGCTCTGCCCCCATTCAAAGGACAGAAGTCACACGAGGACACGTACCCCAGGGGCAGGGGTCACTGGGAGTCATGCTAGATATCATTTACATGATCCTTTCTCATCGTTTACTGTTTTAAAAAGTCTCAACACCACTCAGAGGACTGATCCCCCAAAGCTGGCTCATGCTGTTGGC
Source organism: Microtus oregoni (assembly GCF_018167655.1). Taxonomy (NCBI): domain Eukaryota; kingdom Metazoa; phylum Chordata; class Mammalia; order Rodentia; family Cricetidae; genus Microtus; species Microtus oregoni. The sequence goes on from NW_024543063.1 coordinate 62,302,958, forward strand.
CTTGGCAGTTCTGGATCCCTCTTTATACTCTATAAATGATTGATTTGCTCTTCACTTGAATATCAATTCAAATGTCACCTGCTTAAAATGGGCGTCTTTCAACCACTGTCTAGAAAGCAGTCATTTTCAGTCATTAACTTTATATCTCTCTTGATTTGTTTTTCAGGGGACATTGTGAAAAGGCTTAACTACTTACTTACTTGTTTACCATCAGGCAATGGAGAGGCCTGACCTGCATCTTATGCCTGGAACAGGGCTCACAGCAGATTCATTACAAATGTTTGGTAAATCAGGAATAATTTAATGAATCCTTTATAATATGACCCTAGGTCCAGTGTTTGTATATACAGGGTCTCAATCCCAATGCCTCAGTTTCCCAATATAGAAAAGAAGAGCACATGCTCTCCAGACTTCCTTTCACAAAGGAGAAGTTAGGGGTATCTGAAAAATATGTTAACTTTAGTGGATAAACACAACATCTATTTTTTTTAATGTGTGGTTACTAGGACCAAAAGTTCTCTTGTTAATTCAATCTAATTGCTGCAGAGCTTTAAGGAAACCAGACACAGTGGGAGCTTCCAACTAAAGTCCCAGGAGCTGGGATGTGGACGCAGTAGGATTGTGAGCTCTATGCCAAGCAGCCAAGTGTAATAACTGTCAAAAAAAAAAAAAAAAAGACAAAAAGGAGGGGGGAAACCGGGAGATAACTTGATGACAGAATTCAGAATCACTTTGGAATGGAACAAAAACCTCAGTTCTGGTGCTGATTTCACCAGGGACCATGAGGTCTTAAGCTAAAGCAAAAGTTAGAGAACAGATGGACCAATGGTGCTAGCTACATTTTACAAAGAAAAGTCAAACCGCTGCATCTCTGTAAGAATGTTTTTTGGCGCAACTTCTAAATCTCCAAGGAAAGAAAACCTAAGGGGTATTTTTGGATGCAACCTAACAGAATTCCCTCCACACACTGTGGTCCACGGAATGTGGGAGTCCATGAGTGCTCAGGCAACTGAAGGAGGGTAATTCCCATGTCTGCAAGGCGGTTCATTGGTTTGACTTTAAAACATAGATCCTCCGTGGATGAATGCCTGGAGGCATGGACAATAATCAAGTACTATATAGTATTGATCGAAGATCCTAGGGATTTTCCATGCAACTGTTTATTGAGACACTTTCCACTGCATGGAGATGGATATAATAAACCATTAGCAAAAAGCTCAGCTACTGCATCAAGAGAGTAAGTGTAGTAATATGCGGCGGGCTGGGTCCCGCCACCCGGCTAGATTTACACCCGAAATAATTACACGGAAACTGTATTCTTTTAAACACTGCCTGGCCCATTAGTTCCAGCCCTTATTGGCTAGCTCTTACATATTGAGCTAACCCATTTCTAATAATCTGTGTAGCCCATGAGGTGGCTTACCAGGAAAGATCTTAACCTGCATCTATCTGGAGTGGGAGAATCATGGCGACTCCTCCACTCAGCTTCTTTCTCCCAGCATTCTGTTCTGTTTACTCCACCCACCTATGTTCTAACCAATAAAATGGGCCAAGGCAGTTTCTTTATTTTTTAACCAATTACCGTCCTCCATCAAGTAAGAACTCCAACCCTGTCTCAGTGTGTTCAGATACTCAGGGCTGCAGAGCCCCCATCCTCAGACGGCTCCAAGTCACCACGTTTGCTAGACTATCACTTAGAGAGTGGTTCACTGGAAAAGTGATTTTCAGAGGCTATGTCTAGAAACTTCTAAAACTGATAGATGGGCACAACAGGGAAAGAGTCGAGGAAGTGCCAGGGGCCACACTCTTGCCATCTGTGACTTCATTTGACCCACAGAGAGGAAGGGGGCTAACAAAACCATTATTTTATCATCACAAGGTAGATGATCTCAGAAAACTCACACTGGACATGGAAGTCAAGGATTTGGGTTACTGGGCACAAATTTACACATTAATTAATCAATCAATTATTTCAGTACTGGGGATAGAATTTTGAACCTTATATGTGTTTGATAAATGTTCCACCACCAAGCTATACCTCCAGCCTCTTTCCTGTTTTGTGAGACGGGCTCTCACTAAGTTGCCCACGCTGCCTTGAGTTCATTTTGTCGTCCAGGCTAGCCTTGACCTGCCTTAGCCTCTGAATAGCTGGGTTGACAGGCATAGCCCAGGCTCTCTTGGGCCCTGGCTTTTACACTGGAAATACCAGCTAACCTTTCCCTGGGCAAAGCTGTGTGTGGTCTAACTCAGGTCTCTCACCAGAGTACCAGGACGCAGGCACGATTTTTGTTTTCTTCGTTTCATAGAACTAGGAGTTCAGAGAGGTTAACTACCTTGCCCAAAGTCACACAGCTAAAATTTTAACCTCATCATGATCCCAAGGCATCTCATTGAGAAGAAAAGGGATCCTTGGATCATGTTTGCTGTCATTTCCAGGCTTCTACGAATTACTAAGTGCCCAGTCAAACCACACACTTCTGTGGGTGGTTCTTTTTTTTCATCACCAGTACTCCACACACAATACATTTAGACGAGTATTGGCAACATGTATGGATAGCATATAGTCACTCTTGAGGGAAAAATACGTGACTACGGGGAAAAAAAATGAGAATTAAAAACACTGAATTTGCCCTGAGATTATTTCAACAGTGAATCATGTTTGTATTCCCAAAGTAGAAACACTTCAAATGTCTATCTCCTGGTAACCAGATAAATAAAATGGAATCTATCCACAAAATATGATAATATTTGGCAATAAAAAGAAATCAAAACATGCTAGAGACGACAATTGGATGAACTTTGAAAACAGTATGCTTAGCAGACACACGCAGACGCCAAGCAAAGGCCACATGCAGCCTTGCTCACTTATATGACCCACCCAGACCTATCTACAGAGCCACAAACATTAGCAGTGACTGGGGATGGCATTCAGGGAAGGTTTGGGACAACAGACAGAGGGACTAGGGAACTTTCCAATGGGACAGAAATGTTTTAAAACTGACTTAGGTTGGGTGGTGGTGGTGCACGCCTTTAATACCAGCACTCATGAGGCAGAAGCAGGTGGATCTCTATGAATTCAAGGCCAGCCTGGTCTACAGATTGAGTTCTAGGGCAGGCTCCAAAGCTATGAGAAACCCTGTTTCAAAAAACCAAAGCCAAACAAACAAACAAAAAAACTGACTTAGGTAATAGTTTTTCTAACTATCATTGAGCCCAAAGTCATGACCTGTTCCCTTTAAGTAAGTAATTTCTTTGTATATGAATATAATATCAATAAAGCTATTAATCACAGCTCTACTGGATGGCATGGTGACCATCGTTAATGATAGTGGAGCATATTCTTGAAAAGTACCAGGAGATCAAACTTCGTTCTCATGACAGAAGTAGCGAGTGTATGAAGTTATGAAGCCTGCAGGCATGATGCGGGCCAGTGGGGTTTGGCCACTTCACCACACATGTGCGTTTCAGAAGGACATGGAGTACGTGACAGATACAATTGCTACCTTTCATTTACAAAGAGAAAGCATGAAGAACTAAAGCTAAAGGGAGCAACAATCAAGAGTCCCAAGTAGCTCAGACGGTTAGGAAAGCAAGGAGGGGTGCAGAGAGAATGTGTGCCATGAGTCTTTTAACTTCAACATTAAAACAAACCACACACTTCCATTTTGCTCTTGTTAGAAGGTAACTCCAACATTTCTTTCCTCCATTTTGTCATTTGAAAGTTAATAATCTTTAAAAACACACACACACACACACACACACACACACACACACACACACACATATATATATATATATATATATATATATATATATATATATATGTTATATTCAGCCTCATTGACCTGGAACTCCCTAAGTAGACTAGGCTGGCCTCAAACTCACAGAAATCTGTCTGCCTCTGCCTCCCTAGCACTGAGATTAAAGTCATGCCTGGTTTTTTTGCTGCTTTAAAAGCTGAATGAAGCCAGGCAGTGGTGGCGCATGCTTTTAATCCCAGTACTCAGGAGGCAGAGGCAGGAGGATCTCTGTGAGTTCAGCCTGGTCTACAGAATGAGTTCCAGGACAGGCTCCATAGAAACCTTGTCTCAGAAAACAAAAGCAAACAAACAAAAAGCCAAATGAAAGACTTGCCCGCCCTGGAACAGGATCTTCTTGCAGGCTGGGGCTAAACAACGGGTGATGCTTGCTAATGCTCAGAACATGGGTGAGTGTCAAATGAGCTCCCAGCCATCCCCACTTAGACCAGGCATCTGGGACCCAGAGCTGCCCACTTCTCTCTCTGCACAGACCCAGAGACTCCTATAGATACATTTTGATTTTCTTGTGGCTAAAATTGAGCATGTTTTGTATCCGACTTTGAAGTTCTGGAATGTGCAAGCATGGGACACGGTGGGGCCAGGCTGCATCACTCAGGGCATGAGAGAGAGAGGAATCTTGCTGCTGATGCTGGCAACATCCCACCTGGACTTCTTTCTGACTCCAGCTTTTAGCCATTGGCATTTGGCTTGCTGGGTCCAATGGCTAGAGCTGCTGTGGGCTTTGTGTAGCGTGATGTGGGGATGGCCCTCTGCCAGTGCCTCCCTAGGGACACTGGGGTGTGGCCATCATCACCCCCCTCCCCACAGCTTTCCAGTGCATAGGACTCCAGGTGCCCAGAGTGACAGACTGTCCCCTCCTGCCGCTTTGCTGATTCTCGAACTTTTCCTGCCCAAAGTGCTCAGAGATTAGGTCTACCACTACGAATGTTCCCCAGTTAGAGATAGGAAATGCATCTAGCAGCCATTAAGATTAAAAACCCATAGGCTACAGGTAAAGTGAATGGCCCTCCATACTGACAGTAGGCCTCATCCAGTAAACCAAGGCCTGAACAGTATGCAAGAGTAACCTCCTCCTAGCAAGCAGGAATTCACCTTAGGCTGCCCTTGAGCTTCAAATGAAACATTGGCTCTTGCTGCTTTTCCCTTTGGCTTGGGCTGCAACTCTTCCCTAAGTTCAGATTTTGGACTGAGCAGAGCTCCACAACCTTGCAAATCAATTCTTTAACACACACACACACACACACACACACACACACACACTCACATGGACACACACACATCCATACATATGCACATATATGTACAAGTGTATATATGCATGCAGACACATCTATCCACAGACACACACACACCCACTGGTTCTAGTTTCCTCTAGTGGACTCTGGCTAATTCACTCTTACTCTTTGACTCGAAGTTCTTAGGAAAGCCTGTCAAATGAAGTTCTCTCATGTGAACCTTGGCCTTGGTATCTATTTTCTGGAGTAGCTAGAATACAATCCCGAGTTTCTCTCAAAGAAAGAACTTGAGACGGGTTGGGGTGAGCCTTGTGTGCCTATCTAAATGGAGTCAAGAGCACACAAGCTCCCGCGTTATGTCCTTGTGGGTCACGTATTCATCTCTCAGCTGATCTTCGTTGTCTGGGTATCTCTACGGCATGGGCCCCAGGGCTCCCCTCCACACGTGAGAAAGTGAACCCTAAGGGGCTGACTCAGAGCTGCTCCTTAAGTCATCCCTCAGGAGTGCTCAGGGCATCTTCATCTCATGCAAGGCTGGCCATCTCTGCTGTGTCAGGAAGGAAGGGAAGATATGACTGGGGTCTCCGACTAGAATCCACACCTGCCAGCCTTTCCCACAATATGCAGTATTTCTGCTGCTAGGGGCAAAATTCCTGATTAAAAAAAAAAAGTGTACGAGAGAGAGAGAGAGAGAGAGAGAGAGAGAGAAGGGGGACAAGAAGAGCTTCAGGAGCCCTTGGAAAGCAAACAACTTTTGTAAAGCAACATTTTGATGAGTTAAGTGCAAATGAATCAGGGATAATGAGAAACACGTGGGCTAAATTTCCCCTAAAATATACGAGTTTAAAAATTAAGAGGAAAAGTGCTTGGGGAAAATGTGTTTTAAGTTTTACCCCCAACTGAAAGCTTCCACAAAGCAGAGCGAGATATGTGCTGAGCCCACAAAATGACCAGGCTGTCCACTGTGGGCAGACAGAATGATAAAGAGACATCCCTGAGGGGGGTGGCCTGGCCTGAAGCAGGGCTTCACCACAGAGCTGCTCCAGGCTTCCAGGCTTCCAGGCTGTAAATGGGGGATTTAGAGCCATATTGCTTTTCTTTCATTAATTCTCCATGCAACAGGAATCACTGCACTCTGGGCATAACAGTAATGAATAAATAATATGGTCGTTTGAGAGCATGAATTATATCCAGTGATTTTATTAAAGGTCTCTGAGGTCTATATTAATAAGAGGCCCGAGAAGCATAGACAAAACACCCATGGAGAAGGACTTAACTGGTCAGCTTGGAGTGGCAATGAGGACAGATGCCAACAAGCATAGGGCTTGCTGCCAGCTGGAGCAGCCCATTCTGTTCTGTAATGACCTTCTGGAAACACCAATTCTCTTTCCCAGCTCTGAGATGATAGCAGAATTTTATCCCTTCCGTGGGAAGCAAAGGAGGACCCATAGGCTCCTTTCACATGCTCAGAAACTGGGACAAAGTTCCAGTTTTCCTTTGAGCAAACGTAATTTTTAGGTGAGAGAAAACATAGTGTTTTGGAGGAAGATTGATTTGATTCTGAAGAAGCAACACAAAGGTCAGCATCCGCTTGGAGACATTATGAATTCTAGAAGCATCTCTGGTAACACCAGACCTAGACATACAGACAAATGTGATGGCCAGAAGTTTTGACACCTGGGCATGAAATTGGGCCTGGGGTCATGATTGCTCTTCCTCCCACCCCACCCAAGAAGAGTAGAAAAGAGAGACAGAGGAGGAGAAACATGAGGAGGAGGAAGAAGAGCAGGAGGAAGAAAAAGAAGAAAAGAGGAGGAAGAGAAAGAGGAGAATGAAGAGGGAAAGGAGGAGGATAATGAGGAAGAAGATGAAATGGAAAAGGAGGGGGAAGAGGAGATAGAGGAAGACAAAATAGAGGAAAAAGAGAAGGAAGAATATTAGAAAGAAAAGATAAAGAAGAGGAGGAAGAGGAACAGGAAGAGTAAAAGAGAAAGAAGAAGAGAAAGGAAAAAGAAAAAAGAGGACGAGGAAGGTGAAGAAGAGGATGAGGAAGAGGAAGGGGAGAATGAAGAGAAAAAGGATGAAGAAGAGGATAGGGAGTGGCAGAACGCAGAGAAGAGAAGAAAAAATTCAGGCTTGGTGTGCACCTCCACAGTTCAAGGCTCAAGGCTAGCCAAACCCATATAATAAGACCTATGCAATAAATCAATAAATCTATGACTACTACCTGGATACTAGTCCTTCATCTGCTCTTCCTTCAGTACCTGCAGGGAGGTCAAACTCCTTCAAGGCCCTGTGCTGACTCCAGCCTGAACCCAAAGCCAAGGGGGAATCCCAAAACATAGAACATGCTACAAGAATATCTAAAACCCTGGGCTTTCAGTTGTGATCATCCAGGACTGAACCAGAGTCCAGACAGAAGAAAAACATGTTTCTCAAAACATGCCCTTTCTTTCCTGAGCTGTACAACTGCAAGCTGGACCAGCTGACATCACTGCCATGAGTGTGGGGTCTCGAAGAGTTCAAGGGCCGGTTAGCCCAGGTTGTCTCAGTCTGAATAGACTGAGAAGCAAGTGAAAGGCCTGACTGAACTGAAATAAGCCAAGAAGAAAGCTCAATGTGATAATCACACCTATGAGTCCAGCACCCAGAAGCTGAGGCAGGAGAATTGTGAGTCCAATCCAACATGGGCGACAAAGTGAGATCCTGTCTTAGAACCAAAACACAAAAACAAAAAAAAACCCACAAAATAAACAAATAAACAAACACCAAAGAGAACAAAAACCCAAAGAAGCAAGAATGACTTGAGCCTCACTTTCTTGGACTCTAAGGACATCCAAAGAAAGTAAATGCAAACCTAAGGATGTGGGCAGAGAACACTCTAGTGTAGAAAGGAGAAGTTTTAGAAGCAAACACTTCATTCTGCCACTTAGCTGGTGAGCAAGGCAAGTGAGGCTCCTCCTGACACAGTCTGGTTCCTCACTGCAGTATCAGGGCTCAGAAGTGACATCCATGGGAGGTCCACACAGTTACTGAAGGCCATTGGCTGTCACTCTTGGCAGCTGCTGAGGAGAAAGTGCCCTCTCCAAGTACATGGAAGCAGACATGCGGTTCCCCCGAGGAGAGCAGATTGGGTAGGAGAGCTGCACATTCTCAGGACAGCAAGCGTCTCCCTCCCAGGGAACTGGGGGCATCTGTGAAACGCCTGAACAGACATCTCCAGCCATGAAATTAAAGGAAAACACAGGCAGTTTTCTCTCATTAACCAATACAGAGAACCTTCCCCTAGAGATTTTCTCCCACTCCAATTACGGAAAGGGATGGCCTCTGTGGTAATGAAAGTTTTTCTCATGATGTATTTTGGGAACCATTCAAGAGAGCATCAGAATCCTTTGCTTGTGGGCAATGCATTCCTGAGGACTTGAAGGGTCTTAGTACTAAATCAACAAGACTTGGGGAATAGTGTTCATCAGAAGAACGCTTGGTTAAAACATCGCTAACTAAGCTTCTTTAGTAGTCTTAAGTCTTTAAAGAACCTGGGAACATCAATGACAGGGTGCCGCATGGAGGTTCCTCCATGGGTGGGGTGAGGGTGTCAAGTGTGAGAACCCATGGATGTGGATTCATTCCACTTTGACCAAAGGTCAGAGAAGCCAGGCCTATTCTTGCTCCTTCAAGGTTATAACTGGAGGTCTGACCCAGGGTGTGGCTACCTACAGGATGTTTTGACCTAGGGTACAGTTACTTGATGCTTTGGGTATAGAAACAGTAATTACTTTGTTCCTTGCATCTTGGTAAAGATGTCTTGTTGTGAGGAGCAGTGGGCTGCATTCCCACCTGGCTCCCACACGGCTAGCTTTATACCCAAAATAATAACACACAAACTGTATTCTTTTAAACACTGCTTGGCCCATTAGCTCTAGCCTCTTACTGGCTAATTCTCACATCTTGATTAACCCATCTCTAATAATCTGTGTAGCACCATGAGGTGGTGGCTTACCGGGAAGGATCTTAACCTGTGTCCTTCTTGGAGAGGAGAGCTATGATGTCTGCTTCACTTCCTTTCTTCCCTGCATTCTGTTCTGTCTACTCCACCCACCTATGTTCTGACCTATCAGGCCAAGCAGTTTCTTTATGAATCTACTACAATGAAAGTAACACATAGACAAATGACCCTCCTCCATCAATGTCTTTTGCCTTCTCCCTCTTCTTTGGATTGGGGTATATATAGCCTATAAGAAATAAACACCAGGCAAATTTCAGTACTACTGGATGCTCTCCTGACTCTAGCCTGTGTCTCTTTTTCCTTTTTTGTATCTTTCTCTTTTCTACCTGCCATTTCTTAATCCTCACACTTGAGGATGAATAAGCTGGGTGGGACCTGCTGATGTTGCCACCCAGACTCAGATACGGCAGCCAAGCATCTTCTGGTCCAAAGAATCCATCTTGGAATCAGAGCTCTCATCAGCATATTCTTTCTCACCCCCAGGTCTTAAAAGGAAATGGTCAATTTAATTACCTTTTGTGATTGCTGTTTTCTGCTTGTACACCTCTAATTCCCAAACTGAGTGCACACTTTAATGACCCAGGCATCTTTTTAGCAACAACAATGATAGTAATCATTTTAAACTCTGGATTCCATGATGCGTCTATACCTTCAAAGTCCTCTGCCTGAGAGTGTGGGACAGACAGACTATTGGAGCTGCTTCCCAAGGGTCAACACCCAGAAACCCTTCCTCTGCCTTGTGCCAATAGAACTATCTGTAATAAACCCTTGCCATCACAACTTCATAGCCTGGGACATTAAAAGTGACCTTTGATGGCTCCATCCCAAAGGGAATTTTGAAACCTAAAGAAAAGTCAGTCTTTTCTTTCCATTCCCCAGACCCACATAAGAGGAATCATTGACTTTCCCTATAACCCATTAATTCTATATTTAGGAAACGCAGAGGAAGAAAAGAAGAAGAAAGAAAGAAAACACACCACCACAACCTCACACACAACTGAAAAGATGGTCGATTCCCCCGTGGCTATGCTGGCCAGGAGCAGAGCAGTGGCCTTCTGTGAAGCATTACCCCACTCAGCTTGGATTTTGCTTTGGGAGAGTAGGCGAGTTCATTTTTCTTGGATGGAGACTCTGCAGACAGGCTAGAGATCTGGTATCTTCATCACCTCTGGAGGTGGCGCAGCCTGGACATGCCAAGTCCCACGGATGCCTGCGAGCGGTTTTAAGAGGTTTTGCTTAGCTCCACTTTTATTAGAATGAAAGCTTTGCACAAGCGAGGGGTTTTATAGGAGTTATTTTTAAAGTAATGTGTTTTTATTGGTTTCTGGTAAGATCAGTGAAATCACATGGCATTTTTTTAAAGAATTTTAAACCGAAAAAATATGTTAAAAAAAAAAAAACTTGTCTGAAACACAAGAGCGAGGAAAGTCAAAATAAGGTGCTTGAACACAAGCAGATTAAGGCTGAGATCAAAACAGTTCTGGGGCAGCAGAAGAAAGGACTGGAGGATTTTGTCCAGGCTAGGACAAAGGCCAGCTCATTCATCATTGAAGCTGTCACTTGATTGTGGAGGCAAGGGCACTGGTCTCTATGACTCAGTTGCCCCCTCCCCACAGACCCAGGATTTGCTGTGTGTGAAAAGGCAGCTCATTAGGAGAGAGAGCATAGTGTTGGTGCTGATGCAGGAGGACCTTAAATCAGAAGACACATGGAGACCCCAAGCAGTAGATACCGCATGTGCATCCTCCCAATACTCCACCTCTCTTCAGCCTTCACTATAATCCTGCCTGTCTTTTTTTCTGATTCCTAAAGTAAAACATGTTCACTGTGAAAAAACAATCCAGGCACGTCTAGCTCAGCCTATAAAAGGTAAGGCCATCCTTCAGGTGAGAAAACAACTCTAAAGAGAAGGAGGGTCTGCCCAAGGTCCCCAGGGAGTTACTTGGCCTTCTAGGCCAGATACCTTTGTCTCAAGAACGCTCCGCCTGTTCATATAATGACAATGTGCCGAGCATGTATTTACTAAATGTATGTGTGTACATGTTGGCTGTTGGTCTGTTTCTGTTGTGGTCTGAGCACGGGTCTCCCTTCTAAATTCTCCTCCTCCTCCTCCTCCTCTTCTTCTTCTTCTTCTTCTTCTTCTTCTTCTTCTTCTTCTTCCTGTTCTTATTCTTATGCTTCTTCTTTCTCCTCCTCTTCCTTCTTCTTCTTAAGACAGGGTTTCTCTGTGTAATCCTGGCTGTCCTAGAACTCTCTCTGCAGACCAGGCTGACCTCAAACCTAGAACTCAGAGATCTACATGCCTCTGCCTCCTGAGTGCCGAAATTAAAGGTGTGTACCACCAACCACCTGGTTCCTTCTAAATTCTTATGCTGCAGCCTGACGCTCAATATAATAGAAATGGGTGATGAAGTTCCAGGAGCTCTGACCTCATGAGACACAGTGTCAGGGTGTCATCTGAGGAGCAGAACGCCAGCCCTTATCAGAAATAAAACCTGTCAGCACCTTGATTCTCAATTTCTCACCTCTGCAACTGTGAGCAATGAAGTTTCTGTTCTTCATAATTCGTCCATACTAGGGCATTTTGTCACAGTAGCCTAAATGAATTAAGATATCCATAGAATGCAAAGCCGTGCATAGAGCAGCCAGTACAGTATGGTTATAAGTTCCATGCAGGAAAGGCAACGCCTCTGTATTTCTAACACAGCACTAACATGTTCCTACTAGCAAGTGCTTGGTGCTAGAATAGTAGACACATGGATGACTTCATGAATGGATTTCTCTCCAGTGTTCTCTTTGTCAAGCAGTTCCCAAGAAGTTACTCTCTGACCTCTTCACATAGACAGTGTGGCATGTATTACCCACCCCATAAAAATAAGTAGAACAAAATAAGTCATCTATAAGGCATACGACAAGGCTGCCCATGTCTGTGCTACGATGATAATATAGACTGCTAGACACAAGCAGACAGACTTCAAAATCATACCATTTTGCAGTAATATTAGTGGCGGGGCTGCACCCCCAGCACCCCGGCCGCCTGGCTAGCTTATACCCCGAAATAATTACACGGACACTGTATTCTTTTAAACACTGCTTGGCCCATTATATCTAGCCTCTTCTCGGCTAACTCTTGCACCTGGACTAGCCCATTTCCAATCATGTGTGTAGCACCCCAAGGTGCGCTTACCAGGAAGATTCTAGCCTACGTCCATCCTGGGTCGGAGCTTCATCGCGTGTGCCTCAGAGAGCAGAGCTATCGCGTCTGTCCAGGAGAGGGGAGCATGGCATCTCTGAGCTCACTTCCTCTTCCTCCCAGCATTCTGTTCTGTTTACTCCTCCCACCTATGTTTTAACCTATCAGGGCCAAGCAGTTTCTTTATTGCTTAACCAATGAAATCAACAGATTGATATATGACACTCCCACATCACCATTTAGAATTTTAAACTCAGCTAAACTGTAGCATCTGTTAAATGTGGGGGCAGGGATATTTTTCAAACATGAATGACTCAAAAGGTTTTGTTTTAAAAATCCGTGTACATATCCAAAATTTCACTTGGCAATACATGCTAGCAGAGAGAGAGAGAGAGAGAGAGAGAGAGAGAGAGAGAGAGAGAGAGAAATGAAGAGATGTCAGCGACAGTATTGTCAGCAGCGCCTCGTGCGATAGGTTCTACATGGCTCTAACAGGTCCCAGGGTCTCTCAGAACACTAAACTGAAGCCAGCTCTTCACCAGATGCCACCAGGCCCTTGGAGACACCCCTTCCACTACTTTTCCACTCCCCTCCAACGTCTCTCACCCTGTTCTCTTTTCCAGAGACACAACACCACCGTGGGAAATTATGATGCTGACTCCCACCACGGGATCAGTTTTCGAGTTCCCTTTGTCTTTCAGCCTGGAAACAATCTCCCAGGTGTGGTTTGTCTGGCTCTATCTTGTCATTCATGTCTCAGGTCAATGGTGACCTTGGCAGATATTTTCCCCAGCCAGCCAACAAGAAGCAATGCTTCCCTCTTAGTCAGAGAACTCAAATCCGTTCTCAGTAGCACTCTTTCACTTACTGGAGTCAGTTTCTGAGTATGTGTGTTTGTCCTGCTCATACTGCTTCCTTGTAGGGAACAATCTAGAACAAGAATATGCTCCATCTTTGTGGCATGGGTAGCAGCGCTTGGCGCCTGCAGGTGCTCAATAAGAATGACCTGGATGAGCAAACGCTGCAATACCGTCTGCATTTGCAGTGCCTAGGAAGTGCCCTGGATTAAGAGGGAAACACTTTTTTTTTTCTTCAAAGAAAGAAGAAGACAGTGTCTCAATTTTGAAATAAGTCTAAGTGTCAACAACTTAGTGACACTCAGTTCATATTGAGACACAGAATAGTCTTTTAAAAAAAGGCTGATGGAAACCGTGGGTCTTCTCCCCAGGCAGTGGGGGAAAGGGGTAGGATTGTCCCATGGAAACTAAAAAAGACAGTCTTGATGTCTCCTCTTAGGTATGGAATCTAGATTGTGTGTGTGTGTGTGTGTGTGTGTGTGTGTGTGTACTGCTTGGGAAGAGGCAGGGGATCAGTCAATTGGTGGTGCTGCAGGAATGAATATGAGCAAGGCACATATAGTCAAGTGCGAAACTGTCGGTGAGACCACTGTTCTGTATGGTGCCCACTAATACATGTATGCACGTGTACACAAAAGGGTGATCCATGTGTGTTCTTTGCACCCACACAGATCCTTCCCCGAGGCTGACACCTCCTTTGCTGGCCAGGTACGACTATCGGGATACCGTACAAGCTCAAAGCAGAGTGTTGGTGGAATGGCTACTGATTATTTTCTCCCCCTGAAGACCCATGCTATTTAAGCAGATCTGGCTAAGTGAGGATCAGGGACGGTGGGATGGACACACAGAGGGTCTAAAGAATCACTCACTCCCCGGCTAGACAACCTCACCAGGCTCTGATTTAATCAGCTCTCTCCTAGCCTTAGTGAGCCTCTCCTCAGAGATGAGCCCACTGAAAAGGATTTATCTTTAAACACATCTGTCCATTGCACCTGACAATCAGTTGTGAGTTAGCCCAAAATGCCAGGTTTAAATAAGGTAGATCCTAAGTCTCAGAAGGCAGGCCTAGATCTTTACACTAAGATCTCTCTCTCTCTCTCTCTCTGTCTCTCTCTCTCTCCCTCCCTCCCTCCCTCTCTCTTCCTCCCTCCCTCCTTCCCTCCCTCCCTCTTTCTCTCTCTGTGTATACATTAATATATACTCATAATATGGCATATATATTTTTTAATTTAGCCGCAATCCTAAGAGAAACTCCCATGGATTACTCGATGCCTTGTTTATTGTTTGCCTCTTTCCCTGAGGACGCAGTTTCCTTGGTCCATCATTTACCAAGACCCCCTAAGCCTGACTGAATAGTGAAGGACCAACTCTGAACAGCTAAGTGAGTGCTAACCCCAAGTCTAAACCTTGGAGGTTCTGAAGACATGGGAGAGCGTCCTTGTTTAAAGTAAACAAATAGAGAGCAGAGGCAGACCAGACATAGAGAACTGTATCCGTTCATTTCCAACTGTGATGAATGACCAGAGGCAAAGCCCAGCAAAGCTGGTTAATAAACTTGAAAGCGACTTGAGACTGAAGGGTGCTATACCAGGTGAGCTGTGCGGATGCCTTCCCGGAGACAATGGTGTTTAAGCAGCAACAGGAGGATGCACCCTTAGTAAGATTCTAAGAGCTCCAGATGGAGGAATGGTGAGTGCAGAGACCCTGAGGTGAGAGCTTAGCACAGTGAGGGAACAGAAGGAAGGACATTGTGCCTACAGCAAATGGGGTCCAGTATGAGTTCAGATGAGAAGCTGGGGACACTGGCAGACGACATGTCCTATAGCATAAGACCCTGCGTATTGGGGCCACACTGTGCCTTCAAGCAGGACACTGGTCCCGTGTGAAGCTCAACTAGGCTTCTGGTAGGACAGTAGACTGCAGAGACCTGGAAAACACAGGCCAAGAATCAAGGACTGCTGGGAAGTACCTAGCCTCAGATCTGTCCTGCTCATTATAGGTTGGGCTAGTTTGTTGTTGTTGTTGTTTTTTTTTTTTTTATTCAGGCCTCCATTTTCTCATTATTTAAGAAAATGAGAAGATTTGGGGTTGCTTAGTATATTTTTATTTACAGTTGACATATAGTATTTCTTTGTATTTGTGGGACATAGTGAGACATTTTACCATGTGTATCCAGTGTGAGAGGACCAGATTATGGCCATTGTACAGCCATCAGCAGGGCTTCTCATCAGCTCTTTGTGTTAGGAACAATTCTGAAATATTCAGTTTCTATCAGTTATGGCCATCCTCCAGCCCAGCTCCACCTACGAGAGCCATCTTTGAGGACACTTGAATCATAACATTCGGTGAACTTCTGACCCTCACTCCTGCCCTTGCCACTTAGCCTCAAAGACAAATCTTGACCTCTCAAATAACAGGGAGACAAAAGGGTTTAAGCCAGCTTGTGACTTATGTGACTTACGGCTAGAAAGCAGTGGAACCTGTCACCTGGACCTATTCCCAGATGAGATGCCACCACGTCTGGCCTTCTTTAATGCCCGCAAGACAGAGACCCACAACTTGTCAAACAGCAGCTCCTGGGGAGCCTGGTGGACTTTAACATCTTACTTGGTCCTTTGTTCCCCTGAGAGTGTAAGTTACCCCTGGCATCCGGGGTGCCCTATGCCATGAGGATGTGCTTCCTTCAGGCCAGCTCTCCTAATGTTAATCTAGTGATCTGACCAAGAAGGGCCAGGCTGGACCTGGCTTGAATTGAAGCTGGCTCTTTCCCTGCCTGCCCCCTGCTTTCTCCTTCCCTTTCATCTCCCGAAGAGGTCCTGTGATGAGTGTCTCTCACTGGCTGGGTCAGGTCCCTTACCCTCCGGACTTCCCAGCTCCCTTCTTGTTCGGACCCTTGCTTATGCAGCTGCTCCATGAAATGACTCGCAGAAGTCTCCGGCCAGCCCGTTTATTTTTATAAACAATAAATAGGACGACATTCCATGGTGTCCCACTCCGTTAGGCCTTGTTTACAGAGCCGCGGAGACAGTGACGGAAGATTGCTGGGGTTTGTACAGATGGCGGCCCACATGTCGTAAATTGTGAGCCGGGAGAGAGGGTTTTGTTTCTTTCCTAAGAAATACAAACAACAACAATTTGCTCCCCTCACACCCGTCTTCCTTCCCTCCCCACGGTCACATGGCATTACTGAGGCCTACAAATCATGGCGGGATGATATTAAGCTGCCTCAATAATGCTCGGGATCCCTTCCGGTGTGTGATTCTTCTTCATTAGAAACGATAGCCCACGTGCCCCAAATCCTCTTTCCCTCACCTCAAAATTTATAGATCACAGTCTCTAAACTAATTGTTAGTTGCACACTAGGCTGCAAGCTGTTCATCCGCAGAGCAATTACCTCAGAGACCTTGAATAAAGGCGGGGATGCAGAACGGTAGAGCGGGCAGGGTCTCCTGGTACCCACTAACAGGAATGAGGCATGCCCTATCCATCACTAACTATTGTTCAAAGGCCAAGAAGTGACAGGCGGCAGAAACAGGCCGCTGACTTCCTTTATGACACTGTGGGCCAAAGTAGCTTCCAGCTAACACTCTACCAGAAGAGGAGCCGTGGCTCAGATCCTCTGCCTTCTTCTCAGGCAGGAAGACTTCCCACAGCTTGTCTGTTCATTTAACTTCTATGAGCCCTCACTCATAGAAAGTGGCCCTTTGCAACAAGCTGGACTCTGGGCTTCCTCCAATTCCAGAAGGTTCCCAAGGTCTGGCACCATCCTAGCTAGTGCACAGTTTTTTTTTTCTCCTAGACAAGGCAAAATCCAAAACTCACACCCAGAATCCCAAACATTTTCTGATGGATGCTTGGTGAGGTAAAGAAACTGAGGCTCAGGAATAGCTAGAGATTCACCTGACTTTGTGCAGCCAGCTAGTGCCAGAGTGAGATCTGTTGACATCACCCTCCTGTGTGTTACAGCTGAGAAACAGAAATGCCTTGGAGCCTGCTGTGTGGAGGCTAAATTTCCTGACAAAATGTCACGGGAGAAATAAGCTTGTTTGTCTGACCTTCAACTATAAGGCACACTGGGACTCCCTAGATATGTGTTGTGCTGTGGATAGTTCTAGTCTGAAGGGCTTCTCCAAGCGCCTAAGCAGTATAAATGCATTATACCAGTATTCCTTGTGGGGTTGGTTAGTTTCTTGTCATCTTGGAAAGGGCCAGAGTCATCTGGGACGAGAGAACTTCAGTTGAGAGTTGCCCTACAGACAAGCCTATGACATGTTGTCTTGATTGACGGCTAATGTGGAAAGACCCAGCCTACTGTGAACAGTGCACCCTAGGGCAGGTGGTCCTGGGTAGGTGGTCCTGGGTTGTATAAGAAAGCAGGTTGTAAGCAGTGTTCCTCCAGGGCTTCTGCTTCAGTTCCTGCCTCCAGGTTCCTGCCTTGAGTTCTTCTTGCCCTGACTGCCCTCAGTGGTGAGCAGAGATCAGGACACGTAAGACAAATAAACCCCTTCTTTCCAAGGTGAATTTGGTCATGGTCATCTCTCTCGCAGCAATAGAAAGCCAAGCTAAGAAGTTGATCTATCATCTATCTGGCTTCTGGGATCAGCTCATGACATTGAGCTTCAGTCCAGAACATTGTTAGTGGCCTAACCAAACCCACTACTACAGTTTCTTGCCAGCACCTAAGACTGCCTGTTCTGACAGGTAGCTCTTGCCAGTGCCCGAGACTGCCTGTTCTGACAGGTGGCAGATGCTCCACTCTTGTGGAGCTGAGGAGAAGTGCAGAGGAGCCCTGGAGGAGGAGTTCTCAGTTGGTGAACTTCCTCCCTGCCCCAGTGAACACCTCTGAGCCCATGGGTCTCCTAGAGTATCCTGTGGCATTCACAGACAAACCCTACTCCTTTGCATACAAGTTAGCAGCCACTTTCCCTTTCCTGCTTCAACTCCTGTTATGGTCAGTCTTGTCAACTTGCTTGAACTGGGAGGTGCAGAAGAAGTTAGCAATGCATACCTCTGTGTCTGCAAAGGTGGTTCAGAGATGATCGCCTCACTATCTCTCTCTCTCTCTACCTCTCTCTCTCTCCTTTTCTCTCCTATCATGATGTAAGCTGTTCTCTATCCCACAATCCCTCTCTCTACCTTAATAAAATACAGCTTCTGAAACCACTAACCAAATAGATCTTCCCCTAAGGCAGCAATTCTCAACCTGTGGGTCTCAACCCCTTTGGGGTGTCCTAGATCAAACATCTTACATATCCGATATTTATATTATGCTTCATAACAGTAACAAAGTTGCAGCAATGAAATAATTTTATGGTTGGGGTTGCCACAACGTGAGGAACTGTATTAAAGGGTCACAACATTAGAAAGGCTGAGAACCAATGGCCTAAGGTATTTTGATAAGATATTTTGTCCCAGCCCTCTCACTTCTCTGCCAGCCATTTCTGAGATGCTCAGGGATGCTGTGTGCACAGGGATGCTGTGTGCTCAGGGATGCTGTGTGCACAGGGATGCTGTGTGCACAGGGATGCTGTGTACTCAGGGATGCTGTGTGCACAGGGATGCTCTGTGCACAAGGATGCTGTGTGCTCAGGGATGCTGTGTGCTCAGGGATGCTGTGTGCACAAACCAGAGCTCCTGATTATTTTCACTGCCCCAAATTCTAAATTCTAAATAAATCCTCATCTCAGGCTCTGCTTCTTGTAGTCTCCCATCAATATCAAATCAAGATGCTCCATAACCATTTCATTTCTGGGAAATGACACGAATGTCAGCTTAGCCTTCCTCCGCATCTAGAATTTAGAATCTGGGGCAGTGAAAATAATCAGGAGCTCTGGTATGTGTGCACAGCATCCCTGTGCACACAGCATCCCTGAGCACACAGTATCCCTGAGCACACAGCATCCCTGAGCATGATCTAAGGACAACTGACTTCAGTGAGCCTGTTGTCTCAGTTTCTGACAGCCTCACTGGGCCCAGCTTCTTTCTTTCCTGTCAGCACCCTAGTCCCCACGGGCAGTTGAGTTTTTGAACTCTAGATTTTTATACAGTCCTGGAATTTTTCTAGTCAACTGCAAACAAATCAAGTGTTTCCTTGTGATATGCTAACTTTCTCCTCCAATATAGTGAGGGACTCGCAGATATTTGGGGAAACCCACCTATTTTTAAAACTCTTTTTGATTTCAGGCTTTTGCAATAATTATTCTAATTTTTTGAAGCAAAGATGATGCCTTTTGAGTGTTGGCCAGGCTTCTCGGCACACTTTATTCAGATTAAAGAAGAAACAAACTGAACACCTTCTCTTTTCAATTCACAGTGGGCTCTCATGTGCACCTTGCCCTCTAGAAGGTAAACTTTCAGAACTCGTGTTCTCTTCCCCCACGTCACATTCCACAGCTTCGTGTATCCATGGCCATTTCCCAAGCTGAAATCCACTCACTCATATTTGGTTTCTAGCCATAAATAAAGGACATTGAGCATATAATTCATGTTCCTAGAGAAGCTAAATAAGAAGGTGAATCCAAAGACAAACACATAGGCATCCTCATGAATATTAACCTTCATCAGGCGATGAAAGGAGACAGAGACAGAGACCCACATGGGAGCACCGGACAGAAATCTCAAGGTCCAAATCAGGAGCAGAAGGAGACAGAGCACGAGCAAGGAACTCAGGACCACGAGGGGTGCACCCACATACTAAGACAATGGGGATGTTCTATTGGGATCTCACCAAGGCCAGCTGGCCTAGGTCTGAAAAAGCATGGGATAAATCCGGACTAGCTGAACATAGCGGACAATGAGGAATACTGAGAATTCAAGAACAATTGCAGTGGGTTTTTGATCCTACTGCACGTACTGGCTTTGTGGGAGCCTAGGCAGTTTGGATGCTCACCTTACGAGACCTGGATAGAGGTGGGCAGTCCTTGGGCTTCCCACAGGTCAGGGAACCCTGATTGCTCTTCCAGCAGATGAGGGAGGGGGACTTGATCGGGGGGAGGGGGAGGGAAATAGGAAGCGGTTGTGGGGACGAGGCAGAAATCCTTAATAAATAAATAAATTTAAATAAAAAAAAGAAGAAATCCACTCTTTCTTTTGTATCAAAGTATTGCGTGGCACCACCTAGTAACACAACCAAGCAGGTTTTTCAAATCTAAATATGCATTTTAAAACCCACGTCTGGGGGCTAGAGGAATGGCTCAGCACTTAAAAGCACTTGCTATACCTTCAGAGGACCCAGGTTCAGTTCTCAGTACCTACTTGGCCTGTAGCTCAAGTCCCAGGGGATCCAAGGCCCTCTTCTGGCCTCTGCAGGCACCAGGCATGAAATAGTACATATACACACACAGACATAGAGACAAAGTACCCATATCATACACATAAAATAACATAGTAACAACTGCACATGCGACCTGATGTTACACTGTAATGATATAACAATACAAAACGGGGTGTTTACCTGAATAGGGCTGTGACTTCTGGACCAAGGACTTGGATCTTCATCAGTCTCCTTTTGCTACAGCTGTAGGTCAGTCACAGAGTAAGAGGGGGCGGGGCATTCTACATCTCTCCAGAGATCCAGACGTTAGAAAATCGTGCCTCTGGTGATTGCTCACCTGCTGGAGCACAGCAAACGCTGGCGGTATTCTGGGGAGTGCCTGCTCTTGGAGCACCCAGTCACAGGGTCACAGGACCTCCTTATTCATCCTTCGGTGTGGTCTCATGAGGGACATCCCTTTGCTCTACATCCACTCCCTCTCTCTGAATAAACAGGAATACCCAGAGTTGGAGATACAGCTTCCTCACTTCTGGCCAGCTCCAGCCAATGAGAGAAAGCCTCAAGCAAAGCACGGGGTTAAGGGCTAAAGCAGACAGTGGAAACTTTCCAAGCAGAAATTATAATGGGAACATCAAAGAGCCACCACAGGGTCCCAGCATGGGGTAGAAAGCCTTGGGGACACAGAGACCTCCTGCAGGCTTTACAGTGGGAGCCTGAATTTCAAAAGGCCCACACTTAGCAGCCCTGCCAGAGAGGAGAGGGGAAAGTTGGGCATAGAAAAAAAAAAGTGAGAATAGAGCTCAGCTGTGGAGCCTTCCCCCTGGGGAGAGTAGGGAGACTCACCAAGGAGTGTTACCTCAGGCTAGGTCTTGCCTGTCCCTTCATAACCACTTCAAAGGCTCCCATTGTTCCTAGAAGAAAGTCTCAACTCTTAAATTGGGCCTTATGGGCCTCTCCTTATCCCTCACTGTGCATCCAAATGTCTGACTGGAGGGCTGGGCCTCCTGCCTTGGTAAGATGATGGTCCCCACCTTCCAGGAGCTCACGTGAGTGACAATGAGGTTAAAGAGAAGGCTTGGTGAGGTCTGTGAGAGCTCAGAGGAGAGAAGAAAGGAGGGGCCAGACCATTGCCATGGGGAAGGGATGGCGTCAAAGGACTACCACAACCTCCAAGAGAGAGGAACAACTCTTTAGGGCTGGGGAGACTCTGGGTCTGGCCTGCGGAAGAGCTTGACCCTTTTAATAGAGACCCCGGAGTTGCCTGATATACAAGGGATTCATTACAACATGTGACTACGAGGAGGGACATCCAGGGAACTAAGTCCATGATAATTAGACCACATTAGTCTTTCTTCCCCAGGAAAGAGAGGTCTGTTTATGTCCCTGGAATATCCAGAGGGTAGCAAAGTCTCAGTTGGGTCTTCCCACTATCTCTTGAGCCGTCTATCCTCCTTAGTGCTGTTATTCAGCCAATGTGTCCCCACAGGGTGACAAAGGTGGCCACCCAAACCTTCAGAGATCCAAGTATGAAGTTAACTGTCTGGACAGTCAGTGACCTTTCCCCCATTAGTTTCCATGACAATTCCAAGAGAAAGAATCTTTCTGGTCCCTAGTCTGCAGGGCACCTTCTTTTCCACTGACTTCCAGGCAGGAAAACACAATCTTTTCAGTGGCCAGACCTGAGTCCAAGGTTGTCTTCTATAATCAGAGGTTGGGTCACTCACTATCTGGTAAAGGCTTTGAGCAGTAAGGACTGGCACCCCAGGAAAATTTAGGTCTTTACAGCTACAAAGACAGAATATGTATTTCAGTGCTCTCTCCTACCCAGGCGAAGCCAGGCCTCCCTGCCAGATGTGTAGCTCCTGCAGGGGACAGCATGCCTCCAGCCACAGGGATGGCTGCCTTAACTTTGATGTTCCTCAGTTTCCACACTTTCCTTGTCGCTCCAGCCAAAGCTGCGTGCTTGTCTGTTTTGTCTGGACAAAGTTCTGTGGTGTGTCTGCTGCAGGGAACAGTTCCATCAATAAGGCCCGCTGTTTTGTTAGTTTTACCAAGTAGCAGAAGGAAGGTCTGTGTTGCTTAAGGAAGCTGTCTTTTTTCCCCTTTTTCTTTTCTTTTCTTTCTTCCTTCCTATCGTTCTTTTCCACTCTCCAACAGTCTCAAAGGAACTGTTTTCCAGCATGTCTTCCCCGTGTGTGCTGTCAGCATCATCCAAAGCCCCCTTCAACCCCATGCTGGCTGGGGTCTTTTGTGGCAACACTCATGTTCCCCTGTGAATCTGCTTTTGCCTGGTTGAGGGCTTATGACTTCTACTTCTTGAAAAAGCGAGACTTTTTATTAAAGAAACAAGTGTGCTGAGCAGCGATGTCACTGGCATTGGTAAAAACAGATGCTCAAAGCTCCTGACACACCCTGTGCTGTGCTCTTCCCAACAGCTACTATGTCTGTGCCGTGTCACACCAAGTCCTGAATGGCAGAGACACCTGTTTGCTGCCTCCCTTGCTCCTTTCTTCATTTCTTTATCACAGTCATATTCAGCACTCTCTTGGTTTGACTATGAAAGGTGGCCCCATAGACTCACACATTATGTGTTTCGTTCCTAATTGGTGGCACTATTTGGAGAAGATCGAGAAAAGTTAGAAGTTTTGTCAGAGGGATGGAGAAGTCAAAGGCGCTTGGCTGCTTTTCCCATTGCCATGACACAAGCAAGTTAAGGAGAGGAGGGTTTCTTTCAGCTCACAGTTCACCGATGACACCGTCTATAAGAAGGTAGGGGAGACCTAGTGTCAGGAACCCAAGGCAGCTGGTCACATTGTATCCACAGACAAGAAACAACACATGAAAGGGAAATGTTCCTTCTAAGCTTTCTGTCTTGAATGCACAGGAATGGCGCCACCCATCTTGAGGGTGGTGCCACCTCGATTAACTTAACCAAGATAATGATCCATAAAAGATGTCACCAAGAGCTTCAGATTCTACCAAGGTGACAATCAGCGCTAACCACTCCTTGTCAACTCCATACCCAAAAGGACTACTCCTAAGCTATGACCTTCTCACTTGTTCTCATAATCTCATGCCCTTATAAAGGCATAAGTCACAAACAATCCCACACCAGTTTGGAAATATGATTAATAGAATGGTTATTTATTTAAGGGGGAAAAACTTACAGATCACCGTCTCAGACAACAGCCCGCTGCACAATCAGGAAGGGAGCCTAGTAGCTGGAAGCAGAGGAGCGGAGGGCAGTTGCTGCTTTTTTAAAGAGAGAGAGACCACGCCCCAATGGGCTGGTATCTATGCAGCTATTGGCTGAAGGAGCGGAAGGCGGTCCCGCAACACCCTTATAATCTTATAACACAAAAACACAATCCATCCAGTTTTAAAAGTCCCTATGGACTTTTGAAATTCCAGCGCCATTTTCGAGTTCAAGTCTTATCTGAGACTCAAAGCCATCTGTGAACCTCGAACTCCTTTGAAATAAAAGCAAACTGCAAGCTTCCAATATACAATGGCACAGAAGGGAAAAAGGGGCACAGCAATGAGTAATCAGGACAAACCAAGACGAAACCTAATAGCACAATGACCAAATCCTGCAATTCCATGTCCAGAATCTGGGCCTCCTGATGGGGTCACCTGGGTTCCAAAGGGATCAGATAGCAGAGCCCCCCCCCCCCCCCGCCCCACTTTCTGCTGACTGACACACACATACATAGTCATTCTCTTAGGCTGGTGCTATTCTGCGCCTACAGCTTTCCTCAGTGGACTGTCCATGGCTGTGGCGTCTCCAAGAGCCTGGGATATCCATTGCAACTTAGGCTTTACCTTCACAGCCTCAGTAGTGGACTCTTAGAGCCTCATATGCAGAGACTCCCGGCCTGCAGTGTGGCCTCAGCTGCTCTCTGATGCACACAAAACTCACTATTGTGTAGATTGTGCTAATTGGAACAAGCCTGGTAGGTTTTCCTGGAAGATGTCACCAGGTAATTCCAGATCCCATGAAGCTGACGAACAGCACTAACCATAACACAGACTAAAGCTGGACTAGGGTTTCTTTTTCCTTTGAGATAAGATCTGAAATGACGTTCATATCACACACATCATTATTCTTATGTGTGAATAAGGCATTTCCAGAAAATATTAGCATTTTGAGCCGAGAAGATTCCATCCAACTTCATCCAATGTCTGGAGGCCCCAGATGGAACTAAAAGGTAAAATTGGGGTGAAATTTCTCTTGTCCAAACTCGGACAACCAGCTTCTCCCGCTCTGCATTGTCTATGCTTCCAGATCGTGGACTTTCTGACTCAGGGACTTCGAACATCAGCCCCTCCCGCACACCTGCTACCTCTTTTCCTCAGGCTGTAGGACAAAGACTGGTCTAACCTCAACCACTCTTCTGGGCACTACTTGAGAAAAGCAGACTATGGGACTTCTTAATACCTGTGAGGTAATTGCTATAATAAATCTCCTCAAATAGATGGACCAGTGGGTGGGTAGGTGATAGATATAAGTTAGATAGATAGATAGATAGATAGATAGATAGATAGATAGATAGATAGAGATTGATAAATAGATAGATAGAGATAGATAGATAGATAGATAGATAGATAGATAGATAGATAGATAGATATAGATGATAGATAGATAGATAGATAGATAGATAGATAGATAGATAGATAGATAATAGAATGATAGATAGATGATAGATATAAGATAGATAGATAGATGATAGATAGATAGATAGATAGATAGATAGATAGATAGATAGATAGATAATAGATTGATAGATAGATGATAGATATTAGATAGATAGATAGATAATAGAATGATAGATAGATGATAGATATAAGATAGATAGATAGATGATAGATAGATAGAGAGATAGATAGATAGATAGATAGATAATAGATTGATAGATAGATGATAGATATTAGATAGATAGATAGATAGATAGATAGATAGATAGATAGACAGATGACAGATAGATATTAGATAGATAGATAGATAGATAGATAGATAGATAGATAGATGACAGATAGATAGATAGATGACAGATAGATATTAGATAGATAGATAGATAATAGATAGATAGATAGATAGATAGATAGATAGATAGATAGATAGATAGATAGATGACAGATAGATACGATAAGATAAGATGAGAAAAGATAAGATAAGACAAGATAAGGTAAGGTAAGATAAGATATCTGTATTATTTTCTTTTCTCATTGCTTCAACAAAATACCTGACAAGAAGCAACTTAAGGGAGGAAGGACTTATTCAAGTCCATGGTTCAGGGCAGTAGGTATGGGCACAACCCATCATAGCAAGGCCTGACAGCAGGAAGGGGAGACAAGTCTCCTCCCATCTGCAGTCAGGAAGCAGAGAGATGAAGGGCAGTGGCCAGCTTCCTTTGTCCTTTTGTTCCGTCCTGGAGCCCAGCCTGTGGAACGTCCCTGGCCACATTCAGTGTTGGCCTTCCCTCTTCAGGAAACTCTCACACACAGACCCCGAATCTAACTCTGGGCAAGGTGGCAGTGAAGATTAACCACCACAGTGCCCTGTGGGGAACCTCAGTAGAAGAGTCAAACATCAGCCACATTCTACTGGGCAGTTAAATGTCCAGTCAGGGCTGCAGTAGGCAGTTGCTACAGTAATATAATAAGCATGTGATAAAGGCTCGGTCCCCAGGGTACTCTTATAGGGACATAATGGCACCTTTAAGAGATGGGATCCAGAGGGAAGTCTTTCTCTTACCAGAGGTGTGCCCTTGAAGAAGTCTCAGAACACTGGCCTCTGTTTCTTTCTCTTCCTTTTTCCCTTGCTCCCTAGCCATGAGCTGAGCCATTTGGCTCCATCACGACTTCTTGCCATGATGCCCTGCCTTGCATAAGCCCCAAAGCACAGACCCTGTGATTGCAGACTGGGAACTCCAAAACCATGAGGCAAAGATACTGCTTCTCTCTATTTGTCTATTACCTCAAACATTTCATTATAGTAACAAAAACTTCATCGTTTGCATGCTGGTATCTATTTCTTTCACAAGGCATTTGCAGCCAACTTTCCTATTTTCTGCCCCTGGCACGACGTACTATTACAACAGAAGATTCCAGGGGCCTTGTCACTATGTTCACATCCTGCTTGGATATAGATAGCTAGACAGGTCATGTACTCTCTCTGCACCTGTTTCTAGGCTATAGGAAGGAGTTCCTCCCAACGCCTACCCCTCTGAGTCACGTGATCATCTAAAGAGAACCATCCACAGACTGGATGCCAAGGAAGCTGCTGCTCCAGCTCCTTCCTTGTAACAGGACACAGTCACGGCAGGAAGTCGCTTTAGATAGGCAAGCAACAGGCCAGAGGGGGTTAACAATGCAATAGTCCTGCTGGCCAGAGAGCTCTCTCCACAGGAACACCGTCCTGCAGTCTCCCTAAAGCATTTTGTTTGGTGTTTGGAGGCCACTGCCATCCTGGCTACTAGAGAGAGCTCTAGGGAGCCACTACTGTTGACACTGTTGACACTGAGGAAGAATGCAACTGTTGACGAGACAGCTCTGAGCATGGAAGGTAGTGGTTCTGTCCAGTTGGAAAGAGGCCACAGACTGGTCATGGAGGAAAGTACGATTAGCAATTATCACACACACACATGCACACACACACACACACACAGAGAGTTTAATTAAAGCAGGAACTAATTTTTAAGTAACTACCTGTGATGATCAGTTTTGATCGTCAACTTGACTGGACTGAGAAACGCGAGGGACTTACAAAGCTGCCCCTGCGTGTGTCTGTAGTGATGCTTCCAAAGGCCACTGGACTCCCAGGATGGTGTTTGAGGTGACTGGAGGAAGCAGGACCTGGGAGGATGCCCCCTTCCTGTATCATTCCTATCCACCAGGATAGGTGACACACTTTGCTCTTGCTGCCACCACCATGGTGTTCTGCTCAGGCGCAGGTGGTCGAATAACCACAGACCGAGCTCTGTGAAACCCCAAGCTAAAGAAAATCCCTCTTTGACATGTTTCTGTCACATCAATGGAAAAGCACTTGGTAAGTACCCCGAATCCCAAATCTACACCACGATCCCTCAACACACTTTTCATCGCCTCAGCGACAGGCCATGGGGGACACCAGTCATCAGCCTAGACAGCCGGCTCAAGAATGTGTCGGAGACGTTGTCAACTTCCTGCTGTACCAGACTGCTCTTCTAGCTAGTTTGCCCTGCTTTCAGCCCAAGGAAAGACAATCCCTTTTTCCTACATGACGTCGTGGCCCTCGATTGCAGCCACTTACGTCAGGGTATTTGTTTGACCCTGAAGGAGCCAAGCTATTGGTGGTCAATACACACTCACATGTTTTACTGCCTGACAACTTTGAAAAGCTGAGGGAATTTTGAACGGAGCCAAGAAAACATAGAACCCTGGAAAACGGTTCCAAGTTTTCAGCAATGAAGCCCCTCACCGCCCTATGTCCCCTCCTTCTCAAGTCCCACTTATTTAAGTCTGTTGATTTAAACCAGAAGGCGATGCCAGGCTTTCCCTCACCCAGCCAGGTGCAGCTTGTTAGGGATGCAGGTCCACGGTGAGGGTTGGGTGAGCTACAGTGCTGACGTCAAAACCAGAAGGTAGAAGATCATAAGCAACACAGCCAGGTCTGGCTACAGAGACCATGAAACCTAGAATCACGGAGTCCACCACCTGTGGACAGGACCTGGAAGAGAAAAATCCACAGGAGAAGGCTCTGCCTCTGACCCTGGCTCAGTTTTAAACGTATGTGTATATAACTCTCTCTATAAAATCCATATGTGTGTATATCATGTATATATCATCCATACATATAATATCCATATACATGCTTACATACATATACAAATACACTATCCAGCGCCTACATATATATTTTCACGAGTTAAAAGTTGTCTATCGTCACACAAACCAGGTCTTTATTACTGTTTTGTTTGTATATTATCCCTATATGGTTTCATATAATATTATGAGCTTTCTTTTAAAACCTGGTCAAGATCTGTTGAATGACCCTCACCACCCACTTTCTTGCTACAACAGGGGAGACCTCCCTGTTTGACAGCACTGACTGAGCCAACAAGTGAAGCATTAAAAAACCAAAGCAGGCGCTCTGGATGGAAATGGTGAAGCCTATGCACACCCACCCACGGCATCTCTGGTAGGCTACAGAGAACATGGGAGGGCAGTGGCTTTTCTCTGGGAACAGTACAACTGGGAGGCAATGCCCAGTGTATGCATGCACATCAATGCATCTGCTCTCTGTGAGACCCCCATGAAGCCAGTACCCAAGAAGAACCTATGCCCTGTATCTAGCCACTGCTTCCACACCCTCACAAGGCCAAACTTAATACCAGACCTTAGCTATTCCTGTATTTGAATGCTGTGTGCAGCAGAGTCTATAGGATAAACTTTGAGTCTGACCGCTGCTTGGTCAATGCAGCAGGTCTGAGGCTCTACCTCAGCTTTGATAAAACCTTGATTCATCTTCCTTGCTGTATTGTAGTCCACTGTGTAGCTTAACCCAATTAAACTCTCGGCCCTTAGGTGATGGCTCTGGCTTGGGGGTGTAAACACTGCTCTAAACGGGTGTTCATTTCTACTCAGTGTCCACTCAGAAGGAGTTAGATGGGGTATGGCGTATGCGGACACTCAGCATTGGGGAGCATTAAACCAGGCAGTTTGCAGGCCAGTTTGGAAAAAAATAAACATAGCAATAGATTCTCTTTCCTATATTCAGCATGAACATAGCTTGTGGGGAGTCCTCTGGGCATTAACAATAAACAATCTAACAGCCGTGTTATTCTATCCAAGGGAAGAGTTGTGAGAAAAGGGGACCTCTTTCTAGACACTAACTAGGGAAGCTCGGAGAAAGCAATACTCCTACTTTGTCACTCTAAAATGTAAACATGACATCTGGGGACACCCCGGAGGCTGCAAGTATCTCGGGTCTCTGATTCCAGCCTGACTCCAGCTTGTCTTTCTGTTTTCAGACTGCGCATGTGAGGTTTTTTTTTTTCCAGTCAATGCCTGTAGGCATCAGAGTTGAGGTACTGTCTGGAGATGGCAGGTAAGCATCGCGTCTTAACTCGGACCCACCAGGCTTTGAAGCTGTGTCCTAAGGCAGACATTCTGGGCAGGACTTTACTTCTTCATCCAGGGATCTTCATCTGAGAAGTGGGTACAAGAATGGCCCCTCATCCCTCGCTCCTTGCTCCTCATATCACCCCTTATCACCTACTGTAGGCAGGAAAGTTGATCCCAGAGTTCCAAGAGTGGGAGAGAGCTGCCCTTGTCCTGATCAGCTGAGGCACTCAGGAGAGTGGGTCCTGCCCTTCACCTGGGAAGCATAATAGACTTGACTCTGTTGATGGGGGCACAGGTAATCTGGTCCCACCCCTCATCTGCCCCTCCTCCATCCTTTGCTGCCTATGGCAGATGGGAGAGCTGTCCCAGAGATCACGAAAGTGGGATCAGCTGACCCTGGTCCTCACCGGCTACAGCACTCGGAAAAACAGGCCCTGCACCTCTCCCAGACAGTAGAACTGACCCTGCTGGCAGGGATGCAGGTAAGCCACACTGAGAGCTGGAGAGAAGAACTGACCCTGCCTCTCTCTCATATGCCATGTGGCATGGGTGAGGGAGAGATACCCTCCTCCCTGCACCCCTTGCTACCTGTATCAGGCAAGGGAGCTGGCCACAGGGGCATGAGAAAGAAGAATTGATCCTATCCCTCATCAACTGTAGCACTCAAGAGAATGGGTCCTGTACCTCGCTTGGGCAAAACTGTAGAGCTGACCCTGGTGGTGTGGGTAAGGCAGACCCTAGGGCATGAGAGCAAGGGATCTGGCCCCACTCCTTGCTGTCTGTTGCATTGGGCCAGCTGGCTGAAGCAGCGCTGGAGAGCTTACCCAGGAGGTGGTGATGAGAGAAATTTGGTGGGCCGACCAGCCCAGCTGCCATCCAGGCTCAGAACCGAAGCTCTGAGATAGCTCATCTCTGCATCTACCTCATCTATAAACTGCTGGAGCTTGTGAAGGGGCCAGACCTGTAGATCCAAAGCTGCAGAATCTCCATGACACAGGATAACAATGACTGTATAGCCAAGAGGAACCGACTCAGGGCCCAGCATCGATTGTATAGCAGAAATCTGAGGCCTCAAACCAGAACAAGGACTCATTGCAATGAGCACTTACAAGTAAGGGTGTACGGACTAAAGGGTGTACTGTGTGACTCACTGGGCTACACAACAGCTTCCATGCCTAGGTTTTGTTTGTGCTTTTTAAGTTTTTGTTTGTTTGTTTTTCTTTGGAATATTACACTATTTTGGGGGAGTTGATACAAAGGATAGAGGGTGGATACAAAGGATAGGGAGATGAATGGGATCAGGATGCATGATACGAAATCCACCAAGAATCAATTAAAAAAAGAAAAAAAAACCGTTATCATATCCTGAGAAACCCTCAAAAGGTAGGCTGAGATGCCAGAATGAGTGTTAGCTACATCCATTCCAATCAACAACATCCACACAATTAGTGATTATTCCCATTTGTTTGCTGTCAGCTGAGGGGTGACCCCAGCTGGGTGGCCTTCTTTTTCCTCTCTAGCAGGCGTAAGCTGTCGTTTCCCCACCCCCAGCTCTTAGCGGCAGCAGCAGCAGCATCCTGACTGCCAGCTCTGGAGCCACCCTGCACTGAGGCTGCTAATCCTCCCCCTCAGATGTGGTTAGCTAGGGATGGGGACGACAAGAAGGGGGATGGCCTAGTTGGAACACAGGGAAGCCAAGCTGAGCTCCCTGAAGCTGGCAGCCAGAAGCAAACAGGAAACAAATTAGTTTAATCTGGGAATGTAAACCAGCTTGGGCAGGCAGGCATGGAAGAGCCACGCGAAGAGAGCTTGTCGACACTTCTCACTCAGTAAATGCAGGGATCAGTGTCATAGGCAAGCGCCACAGAGGAGACACTGCACAGCTTGTCAGGCCCCCAGAATGTCAGGCTCTGTCCATCCTCTCTGGGGCAAGGAAACGTGTGTGCAGACGTGCCTCGGTAGCTGGGATGCTTGGGAGTCCAGCAGTGAGGCTCAGGGTAGGGACAGCGCGTGTTAGAGGTGCAGGTTTGTAGCTCGCAGGTCTGCCGTGGGAAGGGCAACCGTGGTTAGGTAGGCAGCCATCTTCAATCAGAGCTCGCACCCGTGTCGGCCATTTGACATGACCATGTAGTGCAATTTCGTTTGCCTGAGGGGGATCGTGGACAAGATTTGTTCAAGTGACCAGCTACAAAAAAAAGAGTGGGTCCTTTGTTTTTCGTATGTTTTTCCTTCAGTCTGCTTTTCCCTTCTTCTCATACTTTAAACTCATGCATCAGGTGAATGGAGCAGGCCAATTCCTTTGTGGATTTTTCTTATTCATTCATCCATCAGCAAACACTGGTTGATGTGGGTGTGGTGTGTGCTGTATACAGCAGTTAGGCAGAACCTGATTTCAATTCCCCTAAAGAGCTTTGATAGAAGATAAGTGTAGACCATTCACAAGGCTGCTTTTAGTCCAGTGGGTGAAATGGGCATCAGATGGACTGAGTGTTCTTTACAGCTAAGATCAACAGCAGGCAAGGAAGAGTGGGAGCCATCCCTGAGGACTCAGGGGCTCTCCCCTGAGGTGCTAAGCAGAGGCGCTACAACACGAGGTTCCCGTGCCTGAGCTGGCTACACCCAGATCTGCAGAGCAGATCCGGGCGCTCGCAACTTGAACAGATCAAATCCCACCTTCCCTTAAGGAATCCATCTTCAGTGTCCACCTCAGGAGGGCCAGTGGCTCCGAGGCCTTCCAGGTCTTTCCTCATGTCACAGGCTGGCCCCACCACGCTGGGTATGGCAGCCGTCATCTGGGTGAAGCTGAATAGGGGAACAGAGAGGATAGGGAGCAGAAGGGTACAGGTCACAGCCTTGTCTGGGGTTTTATAGGAAGAAGCAGGGGCACGCAAACTGCTGGCAGACTCCAGACTCATGGACCAGATCGGCGGAGCAAAGACAGAAGATAACAAATAAAAACAGTGTTGGGGGACAGCTGCAGGTCAACCATATCACCAGGTGCCTGCCCCGGGAATTTGCTCTCTAACCTGGCCTCAGGACAAAGTCAAATTGTTCCTAGTTGCGAGTTATCTGCTGGTACCTGTAATCCAGGAAGCCTCTGGGATGCCCAGTCAGCAGATGCTCAGACATTTGGGTTTATTCCAGCTCAGCTTCATGCTGTATGACTCTTCCTGAATCCTCATACTCTAGACAGCTTCTAACATTATATGCGGCACAAATGCTGCGTCAGTCATTCTCATCCAATATTGTTCAGGGAAAATAAAGCCCTCACGTGCTCGGCACAGATGCGGAACCCAAGTGCCCAGAGAGCCAACTGTGCCATAGACCGAGTGACTGAAAAGACAGAGCTCTAGGGCTCTAGGGCTGGACGTTCTTGAGGGGTATAAGACAGCAGGAGCCTTTCAGGACTAGGACAAGGTGGGTTGGCCTTTTGTTGGCTTCTGGTGCTCTCTGAGTTGGCCAATTTTCGTGTTCCTTGGCATGGGGAAGCTCCACCTTGGCCTCTGCCTTCATCTTCACCAAGATTCTTATGTGGAAGTGAGACAGAGCCCCTGTTCTGTGAGGATGCAGTCAGACATATTTCCTACCCTACCCTGATGACTTCATTTTAACCTTGTCACCCCTGTAAGGACATTCACTCCTAATGAGGTAACCTTAGGAAAGTTTCACACAGTGAAGGTGAAGAAGACGC
The DNA here is from genome assembly GCF_018167655.1 of Microtus oregoni. Classification (NCBI taxonomy): domain Eukaryota; kingdom Metazoa; phylum Chordata; class Mammalia; order Rodentia; family Cricetidae; genus Microtus; species Microtus oregoni. Next base: position 62,336,139 of record NW_024543063.1, read on the forward strand.
AGTTCAGCACACAAACCCCTGAAATCTGAGCTATAAAAGGATCAGGAGTCATTCCCCAGCAGGTAGGATGGTGCCCAACCCCAAGGGCTGGCAACTGGGAGGCTGAAGCAGGAGGATCTCAAGTTCAAGACTAGCTCTGACTACATAGTAAAACCCTGTCTCAAAAACCCATGGGTAGAGATGTAGTTCCAGGCTAGAGTATTTGCCCAACATGCACAAGCCTCTGGGTTCCACCCCCAGCACCAAAAAGAAAATAGAAAAGGAAAAAAGTAAGAAAATCTACTGTAGAACCCTAAGGCTGTGAGCCCCAGCATGCTGCAGTTTGGAGTTTGGTCCTTAGCGTGACGGTGTTGATTTGGTAGACTGTCAGGGGATGAGGCATAAAAGAAAGTGATGGGTTCGTATTGCCTCTTGGAGTGGGCTGGGTCTCACAGGACCGGCCAGCTCCCATGGCCCTGCCACAGGACTTGGAACCTGCCCTTCCCTGCTCTTCCTGTTCACACTTAGGTTTTTTATGTAAGAAACTGATTTCCTATGGCCAAGGCCATGCTGAGGAAGTTCCATCCACCAGAATTATGAGCCAAACAAGTGTCCCTATAAATTATTGAGACACAGGCATTTTGTTACTGCATTGTGAAGTCAACTAAGATATAAGGACGTTCACATCAGGAAATACTTCCTGGCTGGCCCAGAACAGCGATTCAATAACACAGGTACCACAGGTGGTGATTCCAGGCACCACATGCCCATGGCAGAAGCCTGGGTCCATCCAAAAAAGGAAGAAGAGCACCAGCCAGAGTGACCCCTGGGTATATGGTCCTCATGCCTGCCAGTGTCTCTGAGGTAATGGTTTCAGAATCCATCATGAGTTCACAGGATGAATGCAAGCCCAAGATCCACTGGGGTTCCTCATGTTCCAAAGCCCCTGACTCTCAACTACAGTTCAGGGTGTCTGCACATCTGTGGTAACCACAGAAGCAAGGAAAAATGGGAGGGTCCTCCACCCTAGCTCAGCAGTCCCTTCCCTTCTGGGCTGCAGGGATCAATGGTGGTCACCTACCCACCTGAGGTCACTTGTTCCCACCCTGACTTCTCAGTGGCTGTTTGGTCTCCCGGCTGGGGAGTTTGCAGTTAATTACCAAGCTCTTGGTGGCGGAGGTGGGGGGTGGGGGCTCATTGTTCTCCCAGGACATCTCCCTTTGTCAAAAAACAAAAACTTGTTGTAAGTGGCACTCTTGTAGGTTTACTGCGCAGACAGACTAATTGTATCTTTTAATCTGGGTCAGACTGCTCTTGCTTATTACAAATTGGCTCTGACTCCCACAGAGAAGGGAATGCGAGGCTCAGCTGTAGCCAAGAAAGCAGAGGCAGCTTTACCTGCAGACCTGCTGGGGGTTGTGCTCCTCGGGGATGCTCCAGTTGGTGCTCCAGGATGCAGGGCAAAATCAGCTGTGGATTCCAGCTGCCTTAAGCCAGCAAGCCTCCCTTCTGCAGCTGGATGCGGGCCAGAGAAGGTGATGAGCTAACACTCCCCCAACCCCATCCCAGGGCCTGTTTGTTAATACTGGGCTGCCTTACTTACTAGGGATCTTGGGATTTTGGCTGCTGGTTTTGTCTTGGATTGGGTGAAACCTAAATGAAATCTGAAATGTGCTTAGGACATAGACCAGAGAGATGCTATCAGCCACTATCCCTCCCAGAACGATGACCACCATGACAACACACCTGAGGGTGTGGGTAGGGACTGAGAGCTCTGGTCCTTCATCTTTCTTCCGGTTCAGTTCTCAACCGACAAAGTCATTCAGCATCCAGGACCCTCCCTTGTTGGCACCAAAAAGCTGAAGCACATTGGCCCATGACCTGACTTTATTCCCCTACCCAGAGGTGACCCTCTTTTAAGAGTGTATAGAGCCTTTAGAAGGTGGAGCATGGCTGGCAGAAGGGCGCACCTAGAAGTGGGCCAGCTCTTGGTGCCTGGTACACTGTTGACTGTCTGCCATGATGTGAACAGAGGAGCTCCCATGCGCATGCCTGCTGTGTGATGCTCTGCCCAGGCACATTGGGCCAAGGGAGCACAGCTGAGCCCTCTGAAACCACAGGCTAAAGTAAACCTTTCTTCCCTTACGTATTTCTGTCACTATGATGCTAAAGTAATCAACACACAGACTGAGCCTGGAGCCACTAAGACAGTGGGTGGGAAAAGACACGTGATCATGCTCTAGAGGATGCACCAGGCGTCAACCTGAACTGGACTTGACACCATGGGTGCTCTGGAAGCAGTGCTGAAGAGATGAAGCAGTTGTCTGGGTTATGACATGAAGGATATGGATATAAACAAACACAAATCTAAAATCATGAATGGGAAAACTAGGATGGTGGCTACAGCTGGGGAAGGGGGAGACGGGGGCTAGACGAAAGATCTTGTAATTCTGTCTTTTCTCTCCCCACCCCCTTCCTCACACCCTCAAAGGCAAGAGTTCTACCACTAAGCTATATCTCCTCTGTTTTAAGAGAGAGTCCCATAAACAGGCCAGGCTAGTCTCAGACCCTTAAGCCTTCTGCTCTGCCTCCCCAGTGCAGTGATTACAGACAGACATGTGCCTCGTGCCCAATCTGTCATCTAGCCTAAACTAAATACTGCATGTTCTAATATTTATGCAAATACTTTCTATGTTTTTTTTTTCAAATGCTGGACATATTCCAATACTACCATTTTAGAGGCAGCAGGAGGATATATCTCCTATAGGAATTGTCCCTGGGTGTAGCAGGGTGACTGACTACATGGGGGCCTAGGAAAGGGTCTAATCTCCTGCCACTTGGTGAGAAAGGCTGCGGTTGGTCCCTCCAGTCACCAGTCACAGGCAGCAATGTTTGAGAGCAGCTGGCGGCTACCTCCCAGGGTCCCACCCATGGGGTACGGCAAGACAGAGAGAGCTCCTTGGGAAGTCGGGCTTCCTCTGGGTGAAGGATGGGATCGTTCCATCTCTGTCAGCTACTCGGAGAAGGAAGTGCTGTAGAGAGACAGATTAGATCATCTATTATCAAGACGGCAAAGATAGACTGAGGAGCTACCTGCAGTTTGCCAATTATCAGAGTCCTAAGGAAGGCTGCCTGCCTTCCTCCTCCCCGTCCTCCGAGCTCAGCCTCTCCAGAGAGCACAAATCAAGAGCTAATCCCTCAGAAGGGGCCTGATGAGGAGGCATGGTTGCTACAGGCAGTGACAGACATTGTCCAAGATGGGTGAATTGTCCTCTGCTCAGGCCAGAGAGGGAAGAACAGGACAGATGCATTCCGTGGTTACTGTCATCGCCCTACCAAATGCTTGCCTTCGGCTGGCAACCTGCTAAGAGTTCTTTCTGCTTCCTTCCTCTGGCTTCTGGCAGCATCTTTACAAGATAAGGAAACCGGACAGTGGTGGTGCACACCTTTAGTCTCAGCACTGGGGAGGTAGAGGCAGGTAGATCTCTGTGAGTTCGAGGCCAGCCTGGTCTACAGAGTGAGTTCCAGGACAGCCAAGACTGTTACACAGAGAAACCCTGTCTTGGCATGGGGGGAAGAAAGGAAAGGAAAGGAAAGGAAAGGAAAGGAAAGGAAAGGAAAGGAAAGAAAAGGGAGGGGAGGGGAGGGAAGGGAAGGGAAGGGAAGGGAAGGGAAGGGAAGGGAAGGGAAGGGAAGGGAAAGGAAAGGAAAGGAAAGGAAAGGAAAGGAAAGGAAAGGAAAGGAAAGGAAACTGAGGCAGACAAATCATCACCCAGATTCCCAGAGTGGCCTCCCCAAATGTGCCGTCTCGACCACGCCATTTACCTGTTGATGAGGCTTCATCAGACATCAGCTTTGCAGATGGAGAGAGGGGGCATGGTTCACTACTTCCACAAGCTCTGGAGGGCCCTGCCCTGGGAGGCAAATGGTACCCAGCAGAGCTGTCTCTGAGTGTGGAGGCCCAAGGACCTTGTCTTCAGGCACATCTCTAGAACAGATTCTGGAGTTTCTATCCAACATCGCTCAGAACTCTGGGCTCTCATGACTGTGGATCTTTGTGAAGAGACATGTGAGCTCCCAAGGCCTGCAGTTTCTGAGATTCCTGATCCGGAGACGACCCTGCTGCTGCCCAATGGAAATGAGTAACCGAGAATGATCAACCACCCCACACCAGCTGCACTGGGGCCCTGAAACCACCATCTTCCAAATGCCTCACTTTACCACCTCATCTGGGCATCTTTTCTTCTTTTAATTCTTAAAATTATTTTTATCTAGAGTGCCAGGGGCACATGTGTGGAGACCAGAGCACACTGGTTCTTTTTCTCCACCATGTAGGTCCTGATGACTTAAGTCATCAGACTTGGCTACAAGCGCCCTAAAGCTGCTTATAGATTTGGCACACAAAGTCTTGGGCTGTATGAGGTTCTTTCTGGCGGGAACTGGAGGAGTTTTGGAAAGGAGAGGAATAGAGAAACATTCAAGGGATGCCCCACCCCCTGTTTCACCCACATCATTCACCACAGCTGGGAATATGGCAGCAGTCTGGTCCTCACTTTCTGGACTCTAGATCCTGGTTTATCCCCCAGGGAGAGGACTTTTGTTGGGAAAGCCAGGAACGTATTTGAGATAGATGCCAGGTGGTCACCTCCAGCCAACATAGCCTCTCAACATGGATGGTGTAGTGTTAGCAGGCAGCGTGAGGAACCATTTGCTTAACAAAAAAAAAAAAAAGGAACCATTATTTTTTTTAAAGTATTTGCAAAGTCCAAGGAGAAGGACCTGCATATATTACCAGCAACTTTCCTACTTCGTTCAGCAGTTTATAGCCATAAAACAAGGGGGTTGCACTGTGTCTAGAAGGCAGTTTTGATGGTGATGTCCTGCCTAGTTCCACTCCAGTGTTTGTGTAATGAAAAGCAATTGCAGAGGTAGGTCCATGCACCCTTAGCCAAAAGCTACCATGGTTCTAACAATCACGTCCCCAGCCCAGCTCCTCAGCGCCTTGCATTCCATAGGGTCTAATTTCTGACGTCTAGGCCATAACCTAACCAACACCTGACCCAAAGTGGGTGTTAGACATCAGTTTGTGGGCTGCATGACGGACCCCTGTTACGGAGAAGCAGAAACAGCAGGCACGCAGCCCGCATGTTCAGATTTAACCTCAACAACCCAGACACTGAATCTCGAATCAACACCCACCACTTGCTCCTTAGAGGTTTCCTATCAGGAGGGGGCCAGCAACACACCTGTTGATACCTGGACAGGAGAAACAGAATGACTCAAGGGAGGACTGGCCTTGGGAATCAGCTCTGGACACATTCCCCTGAAGGATTCTACTGTTAGAGAAAGAGCGACTCGGAACAGAGGAGGCCAGAGGGAGCTTGGGATCCTTTCAGGTGCCAATCTGCCTTAATGTTCCACCCCTAGACTACTTCCCTTCTCTCAGTATTTTCTTAGCACGATTCTCTCCCTCCACCGAGCCCAGATGGGTCCTTCTCCCTACAGCCAGGAACCCCTTGCCACAGGGGTATGTGCAAAACATTGGCCCAATGTGGATCAAGTCAGCCTGGCTTCTGTGAACTGGCTGCTTTCCTGTAGTGCTACGGAAATGAGTGGACAAACACCAGCCAGATCAGTGTCGTGCATTCAGGAGTCTCACTGGGCTGGCTTTCCCTTCTCCGTCAAGCTGGATGTGGGATAGATGGTCATGAACTCTGTGCTCCCATGCTCTTAAGAAAATGGAGCTGAAAACACTTAACCTTGACTCAAAACCAGAAGCAATAGAGGGGGCTGGGGTAGAACACTAAAAGGGGACAGGAGGACTTTGTTGGGCCATGGCAAAGAGCAGTTCTCCATAGAGAAGCCACCTACAGGCTCAGGCTGAACCCACTGAGTCACTGTCTGAGCTCTGCCCGGTGGAGATGTTCCCTACTGAGGTCTTGTTCCCCAAAGGCCAATCACTGACCTAAGCAGCCAAACTCTCAAGGAGATGAGGTTCCTCTTACCCCATCAAGGGAAGCAGGGCACAGGGTCTTGGGCTGCCCTGGGAGAAGGCAAATCCTAGCACTCTGCCAGCCGCTAGCTCTGCTGGGCAGTTTGTATTAGCACCCTGGCCATCCTCTTAACTGCTGGGCTGTGAGCCTGAGCCGGGTGTTTGTAGGGGCCAGAAAAGCAGAAGCGACAAAGACGACATGGCTCTTAGTCTGTAGAGCTCCTCAGCATAGCAGGGAAGTGCATGTTGAAATATAGCGGATGAGGTAGCCTGACGGGTAAATCTAAATTGGACAATTTGATTAGATTTAGAAATGCCTGGATTAGTACACACCTGGGTGGATAAGTAACTTGTGGGCCAAAGATAATTAGATCATGTGGACCCTCATCTAAGAAATGGATGCATCGATGGATAGATTAACTATGATGAAAAATAGCAGGTAGGGCCTCTTTAGAGGAAGCAGGTTAGTGGGGATAGGTCTTGGCAGCAGCCGTATGTCCCTTAGTCCCTTCCTGTATCCACTCTCCTCTGCTTCCTACCTGCCATGAAGTGAGCGGCCTCAGCAACAGGTTCCTGCTGCCACTACTGTCTGCTTCCCCAAGGGCCCAGAAACAACAACTGAAACTGTGAGCCTCAAGTCAACCTCCCCTTCCTCAAGGGGCTTCTGTCGGGTATTTTGTCAAATCAACAAGCAAGGTGGCGAATTTATTGCCTTCTAGCCGAGCTCCAAGCTCCGTTCCTTCATGGAAACACTTGGGGGGGGGGGGGGGTGTTGAGTCAGGGAGGCCTGTGGGAAACAGTGCTCTAAGGTTTGTTTTTAAAGAAAGTGTGCATGGGATGGATGGGAGCAGAGAGTTTCACAAACTCAGCCAAGGAGTCTATCATGACTGCCGTGCTCTGGTTTATTTTCCCAGACGGGGATCCTGGGTTGACACAGTCTGCGGCCGGCTCTGCTGGTCACGCACACGGAAGGGAGTTCTGCTTCTTCAGACTAGTTTTAACTATGGAAATTTTTCAGATATAATCAGAAGTGTGGAGGACAGTCCGGGGAGCCCCCGTACCCCTTCCTTGGCTTCGGCAGTGATTAGCTAGGGGCCATTTTCTTTTCATCTCTAGCCCCACCCATTCCACTCTACCCCAGATGACTTTGAAGAGAACCCAGACCTCATATATCTTTAAGATGCTCAGATTGCAGGGCCTTCCAAGAGCTGGAGAGCCCGTTCTCTTAGGGAAGAAAGGCCTCCCGTCTGTTATTACCATGCGTTGTTCAGCAAAGGGGAAACTGGCGCATCCTCCTCCACAGGCGTGGCCTGCTCTCCTTGCTCCACCTAGGCTTTGCTTTTTCTTAGGAAGGAAGGTCCACTCTGCTGAATCCTCTTTGGAGATGCTCGGCTGGGATGGTCGAGATGCTACCTGCTAGGACATCGCTACCACTCCTTCCACCATCTCCCGGCTCACCTGTCTATCTGCAGCCTTGGTTCCGGATGCGCTCTCCATATCTCCTCCGACCTGATCTCACATGTCCCTTTCCCGGCATCCCAAGACACACAGAAGGTTCAAGGGGTTCCTGCTAAACTCCCATTGCATAATCCTACCAGAACCTTCTCTGTCCTGGGCGCTGCACTATGATCCAAGCTGTTCCGGATGCACAAACTAGAAGAGGCATTTGGCTGCTAACATAAACACGGGCTGACCTTGTTCTTCCCAACAGTTCCTTATCTCCATCCTAGCAATACTCCTTGGATAAGTAATAAACGCCAAAGAAAGTTCCCAAGAAAAAAAACCTAACAAAAATTATTATTATTACTTAAAGAGTCAGAAAAAAATGATAGCAAGGCTCTTCCATGGTTTGAACAGCATCTTTAGCAGCTGCGGGGTATATTAAAGCCAGGGACAGGGGGAGGGAAGGGAGGGTGTATTTCAAAGCTGCCTGCTGCAGGAACCAAACGTGAAGGGGGGTGTTGTGTGGAATATGCCAAGTGTTTGAAGTGGACAAGATTTGTAGCATGTTGCCTTGATGCCTGTACATACTTAATAACAGATGTTTGGTCTCTCTAGACAGATAATTGTCCTGCTGTAAGGTTGACTTGACCTGCCTGAGCGTCCAGCTTCGGAGCGCCACGGCAATAACAAACGATCCGCGCGCCTCTTTTTTTCGCCGGGAGAATGCTCAGCCACGCTTCCTTTTAAGCACATAATTACTGGGCCCCGACCGAAGCCCATACATCGCCCTCTCCTAATAGCCGCGCAAGCCATTCGGCCAGAATTTATGAGGACAGGGTTCAAAGTTTTAATAATATTTGGATAATATCATTGCCCACACGTCGGTGGGGCTGTGATGGATAGAAGGAAAGAGGGCTTATTTCGATTCCATGCATGACAGTGCGCCCGTTAACGACTGGGTACCCGGCGTGGCCTTTATGGAAACTGCCATGAGGCCATCAGCTCATGAATTATAGATCCGGGTATGTGGGATTATAAACAGCGGTGGGGATCACATAGGGACGCTACTCATGAGGCACCGTCCTGTTAGTGCCTCTTCCTTATGCAGATAAATGAATTGCAGGGCAGACCAAAACGGCGTGAATAAACCCTTAGTGGATAACATATTAGCACATCAACATAAAAACCCCGTGCTGGGGCCTGCTTGGAGATATTTATGTTTATACTCTCTGCTCAAGTGGCTTCCTGATTTTTGGCTTCTTACCACTCACCTCATAATTCCCACATCCTAACGGCACCTCTGGGCACATTTCTCGGATGCTCTGCGGAGCCTGTTGATTTTTGTACACAGTTTGCACAGAGACATTCCTTTTGGGAAGGCAGATGGGTAAAAGCTGCTCGTCAAGTTTCAGGCAGACGTAAGATTACTTTGGGGAAATCACGCCGCATACTCGGGACACAGGCTTGGTTCTGGCCAGTGCCAGGAGTGTCGGCATCTGTATCTCCAGGAGCAGAAGGAAGAGGCAAGTGGCGAGCCAAAAAGAATGGTGGAGATGGTCAGGTTCCGCTCACACACTTAGGAGAGCAGGTGGCAAAAGCCAAGTTCAAACAGGGAAGGGGCTCCCCCATGATTATAAGACTTTGTTGCCAAGCCAAGATTCCCAGCTCTTGAGAGCTGTCCCTGGCCGCCTTATCTGGCCTGAATTTTTCTCTCCCCAAAATGTAAACACCCAAACAGCTCCAAATGATAGTGTTAAGACTCCAACAACACTTGCCAACTTCCTCCTGTTAATATAGACTTGACTCACCCTGAACTTTGACAAGGCTCGCGTGCCATAAGCCATCCTTAAACTTCCACATTCGATATCCATTTAATCTGAAGGATTTATATGGAAAGAACAGCAATTATAGCTGCACCTCAGAATAACTAGGAGACGCGGGTTTAAATCTCTTTAAGTAGCTCGCTGGAGTTGCTAAATAGCTCCCCATACTCAAGTTCTAATTCTGAGCCATCATTGACTTGGGCCTTGGTGTAGAGACAGGAATGGCTTGGGGTATGTCTCACTCATGGTGGAGGGTTTCTGTGTTTCGAGGTTCTGTGCACAAGCACCATGTTTTCACACGTCCAGGAGAGTTGGTGGAAGCAGAAACCAGCAGCATTTATCCGGCCTCCACATGCAAAAATAATGACTTTGGGGAAATCACAATATTAGGAAGTTTAGCTCATGCATATAACGTTACATGGTCACACAAAAATCTCAGTTTGAAAAGTGAAGTTTTCTGTCCATGGTGGTAATTGCATTCATAATTGTGGGAGACTAAGACAGGCAAATGCCACAAGTTGCTACATAGTGAGTGTCAGACCAGCCTGGTCCACAGAGTGAGATTCTGTCTTGAAACATCACCATCACAATCATCAACAGCAGCAGCAGCAGCAACAATTCAACCCCAGATTGATTCATATGTGGCTGTCATTAGGAGCCAGGGCCTTTGGGAAGTGATGAAGGTTAGATGAGCCTGTGAGATGGCTTCTGGGATGGCAAGAGTAGTTTTCTAAGAAGTGCCAGCTGTGTCCCCCGAGTGATGCTGCCATGCACTGACACAAAGCAATGCCCTCGCCAGATGCCAAGCAGACATCAGTGCCCTCCCTGCCTTTGGGCTTACCAGTCCATAGAACCGTGAGCCAAAGAAACTTCTGCTTTTTCATAAATTGCTTAGTCTCTGAAATTGTACAGTAGAAACAACAAAACAAAACCGAGACTAAAACGATAACCTAACAGAGTGGCTACTGCGTTATGTCCACTCTACAGACAGAGAAATCAAACACAGAGAGGGCGCATATCTTACCTGTGGTCATGGAGCAGGGAGGTCAGGAATTACTGATGATCCCAGAACAGCCCAGCCTTTGTTTCCTTGTTGTAAATGCCTTGGCATATACATCAGAGATTGAAGTCCCTAACGTGGTACAATGGCTGATATACTTCCTTCCAGAGAGCAGGCTGTGCTGGTGACCAAGGGGACAGCAGGCATGATCAGAAATAAAACAGAAAGGGGTCCAGGACCTCTGACGATCACACGTTACTGAAGACCACTCATGCAATCCTCACCCACCTACCCCCCCCATTACCCAAGGGAAGTGAGAAATTAGGAAAAGACAGCACTTCACACAGGGCAGTGGGGTCTGTAGGAGGTCCCTGACCTCTCCATTTGCCTCACCTCAAGGCCTGGGAGGAGAAACAGATCCGAGACCCAGAATTAGTTGCCATGAACCATCTTAAGGCTGCTGGCATCCAGGGCTGTGGCTGCCTGTGTGCAGAGCCATGGATTCAAGTGGGGAAACTGAGGTCTGGAGAGGGAATTGCCTTTCCCAAAGACACACAGAAAACCAAGAACAGATGCAGTACAGCAATCCAGTGACCTCTCTCTGATCCATCATCGGCTTGGGCCTTGGTGTAGAGACAGGAATGGCTTGGGTATGTCTCACTCATTGTCCAGATCCCTGGCACTCAACAAGCACTGGGCACCCAGCCCCTTGCACTTTGTAGAAGCCAGGGACAAACAGCAATGAAGGTACAGTCCTTGCCATCATGGAGTGTTAATATGGTCATGGAGACAGGGGCTCACAAATGTCGACAGTACAAGTCGATCACTTACACTGGAATCAAGATTAAAGATCACTGGATTGTTTTGAGACTCCCAGGGAGTGGATTTCCAACTAACTCCACACCTTTCTACTTCTGGAACCCCAAAGGCCGGGAAGACATCCTGTAGCAGAGGAAGTTTCTATGAAGCCTCTCAGGCAAGTCCGTGGTACTCTAAGATGTAGCGTTCTACAGTTTCTTCTTGGGGATGTTGAATCCGGGGCCCCTGAATTGCATCTGCTTTTTATTTATTTTTTATTGTTTCAACTCTAAGGACTGGTGGAGACAGCAAGGGAAGGGTGTGGGGTGATACTAATTCCTTTTCTCATTGCAGGATCGAGATACTCGACAAGAGACAACATGGGGGAAGAAGAGGTCATTTCGACTTATAATTTGAGGGGGATGCACTGCACCGTGTTGAGAAAATAATCTGGGGCCTCCTACAGCAATTACCAATTAAGAAAATGCATCACAATCTTGGGTCATGTGACCCAAGCCTGGTCCATTAGTTTAAGCCTAAGTCAAAACAATTGACCGAGATAAGATGTGACTCTTTATCTACCTGACTCAAGTCACTTGCTTATCTCCGTCAATTGTTTTGGACTTAGGCTCAAACTAATGGGCCAGGCTGGGTTACATGATCACCAGATTGAAAGAGAGTAGGGTGAATGGTGACCCCACTGGAATGCTAGGCAATAGAAGCAAAAAAGAGTGAAGGTCCCAGTCTGCCCTACCCATGCTTGGCTCTATGATCAGAAAGTTAGACATCATTTTAACCCAGAAAGGAGGCATCAGGAATTTCCTCATCACCAGCTGGGATGAGACTCATCCCCTCTTTGGCATGGTTGATAAGCACTAAAGGGACTTGGGGTATGAATGGAGAGAGAGAGAGAGAGAGAGAGAGAGAGAGAGAGAGAGAGAATGCCTTTGCCACAGTCCCTGCTCATGAATCTAGGTTCTCCATAATGAGAGCATGGTATGTTCTATCACTCAGTGAGAGAATCCTTGCCTTCAAGGGGCTCACAGTTCAGTGAGTGCACAGATCCCCTGAAAAACCTCTTGAAGGTTGATACAAAGCTTACCTGAAATTGCACAAGAAGGGGCCATCACTATAGTTTTAGGTGATGGACTAGACATGGTAGAGACTATAGTTTTAGGTGCTGAAATGGACATGTGGAGGGAGTCATGATGGTATTGGAGGTGATGGTGATGATAGTGTTGAGCTTTTGATGCTGGCCGTGAGGATAGACTTGCAGGTGGTGGTAGCAAAGGTGGTGACGCTGGTGTAAGAGTTGGTAGTCATGGTGCCGATGATGTAAGAAGTAATAGTAGCGGTAATCGTGGTATAGGAGTTGATGTTGGTGGTGGCGATAGTGTTCATCTTCTGATGATGGCAATGGTGGTAGCCTTGGAGACGATGGCAGTCGAGGTGATGGTGGTGTAGAAGGTGGTGGTGAAGATAATGAGAGAGTTGAACTTCTGATGATGGCAGTGAGGATAGAGCTGGAGGTGATGATAGTGGAGGTGACTGTGTAGATGGTAATGTTGATGTGATGGTGGGTAAGGGGGATGGTGGGGTGGTGTGTAAGGGGGATGGTGGGGTGGTGTGTAAGGGGGATGGTGGGGTGGTGGGTAAGGGGGATGGTGGGGTGGTGGGTAAGGGGGATGGTGGGGTGGTGGGTAAGGGGGATGGTGGGGTGGTGTGTAAGGGGGATGGTGGGGTGGTGGGTAAGGGGGATCGTGGGGTGGTGGGTAAGGGGGATGGTGGGGTGGTGGGTAAGGGAGATGGTGGGGTGGTGGGTAAGAAGGATGGTGGGGTGGTGGGCAAGGGAGATGGTAGCTGACGAACAGCTTTTACAGAAAAGGTTTTCAACTTGGACATTCTACTTGATGGGAGGAGAACATTCAGAGTAGACAGGGCACAGGATTTGAGCAGGGTCAATTACTACTTACAACAACTGGCGAAAGTCGGTATACTGTCGAGTGCAACTCATATTAGCTGATGCTCATACCTGCACAGTTTGAGCATGAGCAGAAAGGCCTCAAGCATAGCCAGATCCCCGAGCTCAGGCAACTCATGGGAATACCCATTCTGCTTTCTTCATCCGGGCATTCCTTTTAGACATGCTCTCCCCACTGGAGAGCAAAGAATGTCTTTAGCAATGGCTGTGGCTGTTTTTGTCTACTTGACAGATATCTAGGTATAACCTGACAAGAGGGAATCTCAGCTGGGGAGTTGCCAGCATCAACTGGTGTGATGGCATGTCTGCGTAGGCATTTCTTTGGTTTCTGATTCACATGGGAGGGCCTAGCCCACTGTGGGCAGTGTCTTTCCTAGACTGGTGTGCCTAGAGAAGACAGGAAAGGGAGCTAATCAAGCCAAGGGAAGAAAGCCGGGAAGCAGCGCTTCTCTGAGGTCTCTGCTTCAGCTCCTGCCTCCAGGTTTCTGCCCTGAGGTCCTGCCCTGGATTCCCTCAGTGATGGATGGTGACCTAGGAGTTGTAAGATGAAATAGGAAATAAACATCCCACATCCTCAGTCAAATTGAGGTTGGTCAGTGTTTTAGCACAGCAATAGAGAAGCAAGCCAGGGCAGGGACTTCTGGTGTATTTGGTCTGTATGCCTGGGTATTCTGAAGAAAGGTGAGACCTGTTGACCACACATGATCTCTAGACTAAAAGAGAGTAGGGTGAAGGGTGACCCCACTGGAATGGGGGGAATGGAAGCAAACGAGGGTGATTCCTAAGGGAATTTTGTAATGTGTTCCCATAAACCATGGGGAAGTGGGGGGGGGGGGGGAGAGAAGCAATCACATCTTTAGTAACATGATCTCTCCATATGGGTACGGGGTGAGACCGAATGTCTCAGCTGCCTGTCGGTGGTCGGTTACCAGTCATTTCATCTTTTCTTCGTATAGCTGCATGGCTGTAGAGCAGAACCAGCAGCCATCCCGATTTGAATCCTACTTCTGCTTCCAAGCAGTAAAACCCACTAGCTCTCGGTGGTAAGGCGGGTAGCTATAAACCAGACCTCACGCCTCCCTGACATCCACTGGGTGCCACAGAACATCCAATGTTACTGTAGCTGCTTGTGCTGGCTAGTTTTATGGGAAGAGGGAACTTCATGAGAAAATGTCTCCACCAGATTGACCTTCTTGGAAGCCCCAGTTCTGATGATGTCGCTTACTTACCTATGTTGTGCCAAATATATCAGAAACCAGACAACAGCCACTTACTGAACTGATCGTGTTTTATATGCAGATAGAACATCTCTAATCAGAACAGAATCTAAAACTCCCGACCTCCTTTTTGAGATCGATATGACGTCCGAAGTGGAGAATTCCACACCTGACCTCATGGGTCTGTCATGGTCACTGTAAGACATTGCACGGAATTATTGACAGGCTGTGTAAGGTATGTTTGACACAGAAATTCGGTGTTCAGACTTGGGTGTGGCCTCCCAGTTATCTTACGAAGTATATACAAATATTCCCAACCCACAATTGTCCTTAATCCAAAGCACTTCCAATGGAAGCCTTTCAGATAAGAGGTCCTTCTGCATCTCCTCTGTTTAAGGTTAGAATGAAACAGTCTGGGAGGGTGGATCTCGATGTTGGAGTGCATCAGGTGCCTAGGTGCTGTGGACCCTGTTTATCCAGGGACCTCACAGTTCCACACTGCCTTTCCCAAACCCTCTTCCTCCAGTCTGGCACTCCCTCAGGTGCAGGGCCAAACTTGGGGTGGAGGGGTGGAGGGGGGGGCAGGACCTCGTGCCTGTGGTGGGCAGCTTTGGGGAGGACCCTACTAGATGGGGGCGTGTCCTGGGGTGGGAGCTCCTGTTTGGCCAACAAACAGAAGGGGCTAAATCCCCAAGCTGAATTCAGGGCAGGGCCGCCTGTGAAAACAGGCTTTGTCTCGGGTGGATTAAGACTGAGCTGGGACTGGGCTCCCCCCCCCTCCTTTTTTTTAAGTGCTGAGAAAAGCCATTAAGGGATTAACACCCCGATTTATGAAAATGGAGGATGATAAAGGAACAATGGGGGTGACAGCATTGTGTAAACGACATTGATTCATTTCAGAGACAGGGCTGTTAACTGGGAGAAATGGAGAAATAAATGGAACAATGAGGAGATGCTTTTACCAGCTTGTCATTAATTAGCCTGGAGTACAATTGTTTTATTGTCCTTTTTGAAAAATACAAAATTGGTAGGAAAATACAGGCACTGAGTAGATCGATGGCTGGGTGTCTCGGCTGACATCTGCTCCCCTCTCCTGAAGCTTTGCCTCCCGGAAGTGGCTTTCGGAGGGCAGAAAAGGCACTTTCTGCTAGCACAAGGGTCTGTGGAGATTGGGGGTCAAATACCACCCTCATGAGGACATCCCGGATCTTCTTAGTAGCCGAGGGGAGGGCAGCCTCTAAGTCAGAGACCAAAACCCCTTCTCCCTCAAGAGGGTCTGGAGGGAAGGAACCAGGTGCTAGAAGGCAGAGGGACACAGAGTCTGGAGAAAGGGAGGAAGGCTTCAGGGCGGGCGAAATGTCCACCACCTGATGGATGGCTTGGCTCACACAGATCTCCGGATCCGGGTAAGGGCTCTCCTCTCCCGGCCAGTTATCTCCAGCCAGGCGCTATGGCCTGCCACTGCGGCCCACCTGGGATGAAGATAATAATAAGATAATAAGAGCATTTCCTACGCAGCCAGCTGCAGACTAGATGGAATGTCCAACCCCAGTGGCTTCCTGAATGGGTGTGTGGCTAGCCGTGTTTGGGGGAAGGATTCATTTTCTACCCCGATTGAAACAGGACATGTGGGCCAAGGGCAGTTCCTGTTAGCATGAGGCCAAGGTGTGACATAGGCTGACAGCCCTGGAGACTAACAGGGCAGCTCTCAGCATTGCCATGAGAGTCCCTGATAGGTAAGACACAACACAGGCCCTCCAGCTTGTCCTGGCCCAGTGGGCACGCAGGTGCTCTGTGGAGAAGGGAGCCAGGCTACCCGAACGGTAGTTCTGTCAAGAGCTACTTGTAACTCAGGGCACCAGGTCTGGATGACTGGCACGACCTCCTCACCAGTCAGACAAGAGTTAGCCCACTGCACCGCACTGAAGTCTAGTGATCCCCGAAAGGGTTAATATCACTTATGAAGAAACAGAGCTCAGAGAACCAGTTTGCGCCACAAGGAAACTGTAAACAGCTTTTCCCATTGTTCTTGCCCGCTCTGACTACTGGCCATTGTTTGGCCTTTAATCTGGAAACACTACAGATATAAACATAGCTATCTTTACAGCATTGTAGCCTTCCAGTTCAAGATCGAACAAGGCATCGCGATGTCTCCAAACTTTCACATTGTTATAAAGACGTCTTTATCCAGGAAGACTCTATACATACAGCTTGCCTATAGCCGCTGAGCAATCACAGACTTTAGTGCGTTCATGCCACACACTCGGCCTCTCCTATGTGCCAGGCACTGTTCTGGAGCAGAGCACACAGCAATAATGAACAAAATGTGAGCTCCGCCCCATCCCCAGCCCTGAGGAATTCATATCGCCTGGTGAAAAAAAACAACAACAACAAACCAGGTAGTCAGAAATGGTCACCACAGATACTGAAACAATCTGAAGCAGGGAGTGGAGACAGCGGGTGGCTGGGGGGGAGGGGGATTTTAGGAACAGGGCTGGGGACAGTTGAGAAAGGACATGAGCTGACTGCCAGGGTGGGTCCAGGAGGAGGGTAAGGCATGGCTGAGGTCTTGAGGTGGACATAGAGTGGGAGCCACCGATGGCAAAGTGGGGCCCAGAGCTCTGAGTCTGTAATGGCTGTAGTTTATCCTCTGGGAAACAAGAGGAAAGGCTTGGGGAAGAGAAGCGCTGGTCTCTCTCCCATGGGAAAAGTGAGTACCGATTGCCCTGTAGGCAGAGCAGAGATGGCTGCAGGCTGGGAAGCTTTGGCAAGAAGGGGGCAGAGGCTGAATGTGACCTGTGAGCGCTATACAATACTAAACAACATACCAAACAGGCGTTAATATGAATAATGAATAATCAGAAATGAAAATAAATTCCCTCATTTGAAACTTGTGTATTGATCTCGACTATGATTTTGCTTGTCATGGTTTCAGGTAGTCCTGTCACCTATAACCTAAAGGAGTATGTGGAACATTCCAGACACAAGTAATTTATGTGTTTGAAAGAAATTTTATCACAGCATTTTTTTATGACTGTTCTTTTTTATTTTTAATTGTTTTTACATTTGTGCATGCGCCCACGCACGTGCACGCCACGGCTCCTCTGTAGAGGTCCAGTCTCGCTTTCTACCACATGGATTCCGGGATTGAACTCAAATGCCAGGCACCGCAGCAAATGGCTTTATCAAATCATCTTACCTGGCCTGTTCTACGTTCCTATGGAGATTATCATTGCTAACACTGTAGTAGGCATGAATTATATATTAACTTCATTGCAGATATAAGTCAGAAAAACACGCAGGGTCTCTCACTCTGCGATTTCAGGAACACCCTGGATAAGGGGACTGCTCTACTGTGAAACACTGTGAGCCGGAGTCACCGTGAGCTGTCCCTGCCTTGCTTAGGAGGGAAGCCCACAGGGCTACTCATCTCTGTCCTTCCTTCCAGACTGCCAGGGAACTCAAGGGCAAATTTAACGTTAAAGCAACATCATCTCTCTTCTCATTCCCTTTGCTTCCTATCCTTGTCAAATGTCCAATTAGAGACCATGTTATTTTTTACAATAAACAACATAATTATGTTCATTGAAGGAGAAATTCTAACAAAACCAAAGTGGAAGAGAATAGATTCTCGGATCACATTCTTTTGTGGTCACGTGTTACAGGTCGAGACGCCAAGTGATCTGGAGCCAGCTTGCCGGATGCTCTCACTCTCCAGAAAGGGATCACTTGGAATTCGTGCAAACCCTTTAGATCAGGGAGGGACACTATTTACTGGTGTGCCCATTCTGATCAGTTGGAATTAGCCACCAAAGCCACCTGCATTCTAAATACAGTCACCCTTCAGTATCCCTGGGGGTTATTGGTTTCCATACCTCAGTATACTGAACTCCCCAGACTCCCAGGCTTTACCTGTAAAATAACAGTATTTGCCCATAGCCTCGGCACATCTTCCTGGGTGGCTCGGAGCACCCAACGTGACAACTCCTCTGTAAATAATTCCTCTCCAGGTTAAGAAAGAGCAACGAGAAAAGTGTGCACACGTCCACTGTGCTTCTCCAGATATTTTTAATCTACGATTGGTTGAATCTGATGCCAGAGCCACAGTTACAAGGTAAATTCAGCACTCATATAAGCATTCAGATAGTGTCCTCTGTAGCCTCATTTCTAGGGCTCAACTGTCTGACTCTGTTTCCTCCAGTTACTCTGGGTTGGCAATAAGAGTATCCAGTTTCTAGAACTTCTGGGACAATTAAATAAGTGGGTGTGTGCTGGCTACTCCTATGTCAGCTTGACACAAGCTAGAGTCCTTTGAGAGGAGAGAACATCCGTTAAAAATTGCCGGCACCAGATTGGCCTATTGCAAGCCTGTGAAGTACTTTCTTGATTGACAACTGATGTTGCAGGGCCCAGCTCACTATGGGCAGTGCCACCCTTGTGTAGGAGGGCCTGGGATGTATAACAAAGCAGGCTGAGCAAGCCATGGGGAGTACGCCCTTAAGTAGCGTTCCTCCATGACTTCTGCGTTGGTTCCTGCCTTCAGGTTTCTGCCCTGCTCTAGTTCCTACCCTAGTTGCCCTCAGTGACGGTCTGTTACCTTGAAGTGTGAGATAAAATAACCCTTTCTCCTCAAGTTGCCTGTGGTCATAGTGTTTTATCACAGCAATGGAAACTTCACCTAAAACAGGGGATGTATGCTAGAATCCAGGTCCCAGCACCTAAGAGTTGTGGGACTCTCAGCTTTTATAAGGGTTATTTTATTGTTTTATTTTGATTTCATTTTTTGAGACAAGGTCTGCTATAAAGCCCAGGCTGACCTCAAACTTCCATGCTACCTGCCTCAGGGCTCCCTGTGTCTCCACAATGCCTCCACAGTCAAGATTTTTAAATAGATGTTCTGTGGGCTATCCAGCTTGTAAACTTCTTTCTTATTTCAAAACTGCCAATAACGAGTCTTTTCCTGACCCACCAACCCGCTCCCAAATAATGACAAGCAGAACTCTTATTAACTATGAAAGCAAACCCACACCTTAGTTAGGCTTGTTCCTAACTAGTTCTTATAATTTAAATTAACCCATTTATATTCTCTACATGCTATCACGTGGCATTACCTCTCTTCCATCTTGCACCTCCTGTTTCCTCTCTATATCTCCTCGCATCTCCTGAGTACTTAGATTCCTTCTCCCCTTCCTCTTTCCCCAGAAATCCTAAACCATGCCTCCTGCCTAGCTATTGGCCATTCAGCTTTTTATTACAACAATCACAGCAATACAACTTCACAAGTGTACAAATATCACACAACATTCTCCCCTTCTGTCTAAATAAAAAGAAAAGGTTTTAACTCTTACATAGTAAAACTATATACAATAAGAATAATTATCAGGTAAGAATTGCATTCACAATGTCTAGTCCATTAATATTGGCAAATTCAAAGAAAATACTACATTATTTATCCTATCTTGGTGAGTCCAAAGTTTTGTACCTGATTTACTTTCTATCAAAACTAAGGAAAGCTGTAATTCTAACTATCTAATCTTCAACTCAATCAGAGATCCAAGAAAGATATAATAACACCTTATTAAACAGGAAATGCAGAACAAGCAACTGCCTAAAATAATAAATGACAGACATCTGGCTGCCTGGACAGTCACCCAAGGTTCCTCTGCAATGATGAGGTATTCATCTTTGACCAATAGGCCTAGAATATCTGACAGACTTTTCTATGAAGCAGTATTTTTTCGTTGTTGTTATTGTTGTTTTGGTTTTGGAGACAGGGTTTCTCTGTGTAAAAGCCCTAGCTGGGACCAACTCTGTAGACCAGGCTGGCCTTGAACTCACAGAGATCTGCCTGCCTCTGCCTCCTGAGTACTGGGATTAAAACTGTGTGCCACCACCATCCAGCAATTAATTTTGAAGGATTGTCCTACCTTATTTTGGCAAAGTCCAATAGTAACCTACTTTTGTGCCCTGCTTGTCCAGTTTGAAAAGCATACGGTCAGCAGTCAAGGCAAGGGCAGTTTCTTGTCTAGTGGCTAACTTTACCACAATGAAAACAAACTTCATATGGAGGTTCTCCCATGCTCATCATCTTCTCTATAGTAGTTATGCTGCCAAGAGCAGACATGTCTCCTTGTCATGAAAAATCTTATGTTATTCAACCATATTAAATGCCATATTCTATAAATCTCTAAAGTGTTTGAAAACCATCTATCTATCTATCAATCTATCTATTTATCTAAAATATATCTCTATTTGACCTTGGAAATAAACCTAACATGACTATAAATTTGATTGTTGTAGATGATTAACTATTAACCTGTATTTCTTTATTATCCCCAATAGTTTTCAAGGACTAAAACTTTATATTTTTAAATGAATGGCATAGGCACTATACCTTAAATAGGAATAGAAATATATACAAAGTATAACAAAAATAACCCTAAATTTCTACTAGTATACAAAAATTCATACTAAGGTAAAATACTTGAGACTAGTGGTTGTCCAAAAGTAGACTTAACAATCTACCCTTTTATCCCATCGTTTCTATGCTATATCCCCCTTTTTTTTCCTTTCAGCAGGAGATCCTTGAATCTAATCTTTGTTCAGCTTTTTTTCCTGACCGTGATCAACAGCAACTTATAACTAACCCCCTTCAACAATGACAAACATCCATAACCCACCAAATGACCAAAAACTACCTACCCTACCTCTTGAGAATGTGGGCATCATGTTCTCTAAACTGTGTCCTGTTGTCTGGGGAATGACAACGGCATCTTTACATGACCCTGAGAAAATTGGGATAATGATCAAGGCCTGGGAGAGCCAGTTGTATTATTTTTTGTTTAGTCTCTGTGTGATGGGAAAGTGCAGGGTTTCTCTGAAGTCTTTGCTTGAGAGTCTGTAAAGCTACACCATCTCAGCTAGCAGGTTTGAAGTTTCTCTGGGTGCAGAATTTTGAGAAAACTACAACAGAGGCATTCTAAGAGACTGGATCACCTGGGCTACTTGTCTTCATTTGTCTGGTCTTTTTTTGTGAAAACAGATAAATTTTTAAAGATAGCATATATATCTGCATTAACATAGTATGGAATGTGTAGTGTGCACAAGTCAGCTAAAGATGATTTTCTGTTTTATATTTGAGCCAGTAAAAGGCATCTGTCAACTTTATGAGTTTGTTTGGACTGTATAACCAAATTGTAATATAAATCTCTATCCATGCCATATGAAAGGAGAGTATATAATAAAAATCATGAGGACTCTATAGTCAACAAGATTCACCATGTCTCATCTTGTCTCAGAGCTAGTCCCATTGTAGAGAGATCAGTATATATACCACCTTTCCTGTAGTCTTTCTTGGTTTCTTTTTTATATCTGTAGCCAAGATTTTCAGGAGGTCTCCCCCAATCAAATATGATTTTCATTAAGTTTTAAGAGAATCATAATGTTTTGTTTCTTGTGTAATCAAAAGTATAACCTCTTCCCTATGCAACACATTTCCCAACTTCCATTCTGAAGCCAAGATACCTCTCAAGCATACAGACTGGTTTACTTCAGCCATCCCTTTCATAATCCAATGTCTCCCAACAGCTGTCATTTGCTCATCAGCATTCAAAAAGTTAAAGTCAACAAAATGCCATACAGGATCCAGATGCCCTGTGTATTTCCCATCTTTAAGTGGCTTTTTTTCTTTTATATTATTTTGCTCTCTTTTAAAAGACTTTATTATTTTTAAACTATTTTTATGACTGTCTATACCAATATTTACTGTACCTGTTTAAAGGTTTTTCTCTATCTGGATGCTGTGCTATATGATTGCAGCCTTCTCTGGCCATATGAGCCAAGCCTTAAACCCACCCAAAGGTTTCAGGTAGCATCTGGGAGCTGGGTCTTTGTATGCTGTGGCCTACCTGAGACTGTGGGACTAGGAAGCCATATCTGGCTCTGTGTTTGTGTATTTGGAACATTTTTAAAAGTTTTCTCAGATCCTGTGTGAAAATACGTGTGCCACTTGGATGTAATGAGTCTTTTTCTGCCCCTCCATTCGGGTCCCAAATAATGACATGAAGATTTCTTTTGAATTGTGAAAGCTTTGTGCATAGCTTAGGCTTATTCTTAATCAGCTCTTATAACTTATATTAATCAATTTATATTAATCTACATTCTGTTGACGGAGGTTGTTCATTTGTTCCTGGTCACCCAGACCTGAAATAATCACACAGAAACTATATTATTTATAATACTATTTGGTTAATAGGTTAAGCATATTGCTAGCTAACTCTTATATCTTAAATTAACTAATTTCTATTAATCTGTGTATTGCCATATGGTTGTGGCTACTGATAAGGTTCCATCCATTTGGTGTCTATCTCCTGTGTCTGTCTCCTGTGGCAGCTCCATGGCTTGCTTCTCCTTGATTCTGTCTATTGTCTCCCCTCTATCTGCTTGGAATTCCCACCTTGCCCTATTCTTCTAAGCCACTGGCCAAAACAGCATAATTCATTAACCAATAAAAGCAACACATAGACAGAAGGACCTCCCACACCAGCATTCTATTATTTAACATTGCCTCTCTTCCGTCTTGTACCTTCTGTTTCCTCTCTGTGTCTCCTGGCATTTCCTGCATACCTGCCACCTTCTGAACCTTAGAAAAGGCATGTTCTACCTCCTTTACTAAAAGATAAAAATAACTGTGAGTCTCAGTAAATGAGACCTCAAGTGCTGTACTTCGGTTTAAACAGTTAGAGTCTTTGGGGAGGAGCTAGTGCAAGAAAGAGTCTTCTCTGAATTTCTCTTATCAACCTAAAAACAATGGGCATGATGTGCATGCCACCTGCCTTCAGATCTTCTTTCTGACAGGTCCTTACTCAAGGAAGAATAAACTTCCCACACAGTGAAAGAGATTAAAAATCAGATGATAAACCTAGTACCTACTGTGTGTTCTCTTGGCCTCTTTTCTCTCCTACTAGTTATTTATTCTCTAAAATGACCCACAGCCCTCTGCTTTCCCCCATGATGACATTTAACCCTCAACTATCTGGTTGTTCTCCAAGCCTCCTATTCCGCATGACTCCATGAATGTGCTCAGTAATACATTTGAATGCCTTTTCTCCTGTTAGACACTCTACTGTCCATTTATTGCACCAGAGTTAAATACTGAATCTCAAAAGAAACTTTCCAACTTCCTTGTAGCAAATTGCCCCCTCCCAGGATCCCTTGCAGCTAAACAGATGCATGTGACCTCTGGTTCACTAGTCAGAAGTATCTAGGCCAAGGTGTTTTGTTATTGTTTTCTGGATCCTCAAGATATAGAAAGAATGGGACTGGGAAATACTGGGGGCCATGGTGGCAGTGTATAGGATGGAATACAGGCAGCAGGATCACCCCAGTAAGACAGCTGTACATCTTGGCTATAGGAATGGTCTCCCTTATCAGATCTTCTTGTGAGATCTTCTTCCAAGGTATCCCTTGAACCTGCGGTCCCCCAAGTGGAGCTTCTCAGCTTTCCCTGTGCTGTGGAGCCTCTCATAATCTTGAACTAATTCCTCTTCTGCTTGTGTCAGCCAATCTGTTTCTTGTGGTTCCTTACAGGTAGCAAGTCTTGCAGATACAGTATTGCAGGGCAGAAGACCTGCTCAGAGTTCGGCAAGGATTTGAGTTTCAACACTCTGAGATTATGGACTCCATGAGGAAGTCTTTCGCCACAACCAGACACACATGGGCACTGGGACTCTGCAATGGGCATGGAGAAGAAGGGCCCTAGACCAAGACAACATGGATTAGACACAGCCTATGTTGCCACAAAAGCCCTGATAAACCAGCTTTGCTAACTAACCATCATCTCACCAAGGGGCTGCCCGGGTCCTTGGGAAAGAATGAGAGGCAAGACGAGATGTGTGAGAACAAGGAGAAACAAGAAAATTCCTACAGTAACACATTCTCTTCATTCTGCTCCAACCCTGTCGTGGGTGGAAGTATAGAAGGATGTGGCAAAACCAGCCTGGCCTTGCCTGGGAAAAGCCACCAGAGGGACAGAAGGCCAGAGCCAAACTTCCCAGATGTCACTGGTAAGTAACAATCAAGAAGCAGGAATCTCTGATTCTAAAAGCCCTTCTGCAGCATCAGAGGCCCCTATGAACTCAGACAGGGGACGCAGGCAAGGGCACTCACTGGTCAAGCCGCCCTCGAGGTTTGCAAAGCTTGCAGAGAAATGGCCTGGGAAAGAGGTCAAGCCTTGGTGGACATAAGAATCACAGTCGTTGTCAAAGGCAGGGCCTGGGAAATACTGTAGACTCTGATTTGCTTCTAGCAAATTCCCAGGTGAAGCTCATGCTGAGAATCATGGTCCAAAGAAACCATCCAGCTTCTCTGTCTGTCAGATGAGGGGATGGGCCCTGTTCCCTAAGGGGAGCATCTGGACCGTTGCATTCTTGGATGAGAAAGTGCTGTGCACTGATCCTGGCCAGGGAAAAAGGAGTCCTTCACAGTCATGCTATCTTTAGCTTCCCACTGTTGGGTTCACAATGGCTAAATAGCACAACCAACGTGTCTCTCCAGTCCCTGCGATGTACTCAGTACTGCTAAGAACACGGGAGAACTTTCCACCCTTCACTGGCCTCACGCCAGCACCTACCCCGTTTACTTTCCATTTCCACACAAGGCAACCCCTTAGCTGTGCAGCCTAGCTGTACCAAGCAACTGGGCTCCATCCCCTAAAGGGACCACTCAGTGGCCACTGAGAGTGGGCATATTCCAGGGCCCAAGCTTCTCCCAATATGCCCCAGGACTCTTCTTCTCAGGACCTCCCTGCCACCCTCCCGGGGTGGACTGAGAGTCAGCTGTATCCTTGGTGACCCTGGCATTCTGGCCATAGTTGCTAAATCAAAGGCTGACCTTTGACCTGAACT
Source organism: Microtus oregoni (assembly GCF_018167655.1). Lineage (NCBI taxonomy): Eukaryota > Metazoa > Chordata > Mammalia > Rodentia > Cricetidae > Microtus > Microtus oregoni. The sequence goes on from NW_024543063.1 coordinate 62,361,276, forward strand.
GGTCCAGTTAGCATCTCCTCCTGGGAGACAGTGACTGAGTCACGTGTGTAGACCCTTGAAGATCACTGAGGAGAGTGGAAGAGGGCAAAGAACCCACACATATACACAAGCAGCAGGCACAAAGACCAGAACGTTCTAGAATCTTGCTGGGGCTCACTGCCATGGTTAACTTAAGTATAGGATAAAATTCAAAGACAGCAAAGTAGTGAGCTCCAGAAAACTCCAAGAAGCAGAAATCGGAAGGGAAACTTGGTTGAAACTATAAGTCACGGTGGGAGCATGTTGGTCACTTTTTAGCCCTCCTGAAGTAAATGTATGTGTGTGTTTATCATCTATAAAGAATTTAAAATTTAAAACAAATAAAGTGGCATGTAATATATTATATATAAAATTTAAAGTTAAAAACAAAAATAATACTCTTATATAAAAATACCAATAAAAATAATAATACTTTCATATAAAAATAAAGTTAAAAACAAAAGGCTCTTGACAAGAGGAAAGTACAATCTCACTCATTCCAGATGCTGGAGAGAGACTCACAGGAATATAGTCAAGATTCTGGTCTACACACACACACACCACATGCAGAAATGCAGTTACTGGGACACTGTTGTATTGCTCTTTGCTCCCATGTTGAAATACACTATCCCGCAAGGAAGTTCCTTAAGACAAAAAGCAAACAACTTAAAATCAGGAAGTCCCTGAAACTGACCAGACTCACTAGGCTTCTCCCTCCCTACAGGGAGACAACACAGACTACTGAGAGTCACTCTCACACAAGATGGGCTACAAAGAAGACTCGTAGACAAGGTCAGCTGCCTGGCAGAAGGAGAGGGAGCTGAACTGCCTAGAAGGGATTCAGACCCTAGACACTGGGAAAAGACACTCTTCAACCTGTTGAGCTCCCTGCACACTGTGTGGTGTGTTCCAGGTTTCCAGCTTTTGTGAGCTGTCACCAAAGTTGGGGTGGACTTTGATGATACAGCTGCCTTTGAGTCATTTCTGCTCCTGTAAGCAACCCCACCCATGTTCCTGTAAGAAATCCCAGTAAACTCATTGGTTCACCAAGTTGGACTTTAGTGGCTTCCTTACTTGGTCTCTTGAGGACTCCCAATCTGGGGTGGGTAGACGTGTGTTTCATCTCTTCAGGAAATGCCAGTCACAGAAAGACCAATGTCAGACTGTAAACAAACCTAAGCAACTGACACTAAGTATAATTGTGAGAATAAAAAGAAAAAATTAATAACACAAATCAGTCTGTTCATTAACACTTTAGTGAAGTCTGCAGCATGACTCAGAGTGAAAGAATCCTGGGTAATGCTTCAAGACTGCTCTGTTCACTAAATTCCTCACTTCATGTCACAGTCATACAGATACTTATAGGGGGAGAACCTCCAAATTCTAACTCAATGAAACACCATTTCAGAGCCACCATAAATGATTAAAATGCAAATGATGCTGTCCAACAAGAGTGGAATTGGGAAGAAAATGGCAGAGAAAACTTCCCTGTGCCCTTTGCTGAATCACCAACAGACACAATGGCAGGAGGAACACTTCTAGGAAGAATATAGACAGCAAGAACCTAGTGGCAAAAGCCACCTGAAAGAGGCAGTCACATCCTAAAATGATGGTTTAGAAGTACCTCCTCCATCTATTTCTCCTCTGGGTTTCTGAAACAGAAACAGAAATATACAATTCCAATGGAAACATACGCCTAGAACTCAGCAGGCTGAGGTAGGGCGATCTTGAATATGAAGCCTGCGTGCTATACATAGCAAGACCCTACCAAAAATGAAGATGAAAAGGAGGAAGAGAAAAAGGAGAGAAGGAAGGGGAGGAAGAGAAAGAAGAAGGAGGGGGAAGAAGGAGAAGGAGAAAAATTAAAGATAAAAAATCCTGAATCCACATCTTAATATGAGTGTGCTTACAATCAATTTTAAAATTCTTATAAGAAAATATTGTGTGGTATGTGTTACATTACCAAGATCTTGAACTTGATAGGGACACATGAGTTCAGGCCTTATAACTTAAATGTTTCCTATCTGATTGGCTATCTGATTATTACTTTGGCCACCTTCTTGCCCAACATTCACTTTTTCCTTTCTTCTCCTGTATACATATCACTCTGAGATGCTTAGTATTTAATCACACCGACTGGCCAGGATGCTATGGTCACCACTCTGTCCATCAGGGTGAGTGTGCTTTAGAGTTTTATAACTGCACCAATCCTATGATCTGCAAACTACATTTATGGCCGGACAACCTAGTTCATCCTCCAAGGATCTGAGACCTATAAAACAAAAACCTATCAACCAATTTCAAACGCATTCTCATTTACTGGTGGGCACTGATTTGTCTGATGCAAATGGGGGAACAGTTCAAATAAACAAATGCTTAGTGATGCCCAATGAAGTGTAAACAAGATCGAGATAAATGAGTGGGCACGTGGGCTTCCTGCTCTGCCTGCACTTCCTTATTAGTTTCATCTTCAAGGATACCTTCAGTGCCTCCCTTTGGATAGGATTCATCAGTCCATTGCCTCACCGTGCTGGCTGTTTCTAGAAAATTGATGCTAGAATTAATTCTAGAAACATGTTAAAGCGTGTTCGTGACTCTCAGGAAATCCTCTTTCTTGTTCATGGCTGATCATTCCATTGCGTCATAATTATCATACAGCTATAGCGTAAATACACGGTTATTTCCATCCCTCAGTCCAGATGGTCGGTTACACGATAATTACAGTATGTTTGTACTTACTGGGTTTAATTACCAGATAATCAGGAAGAACATGCAAATTGCTAGGTTGTTGTAACACAGTACATTGAACCAAGTAAAACCTGTGTATTGCATAAGCAAACAAGCTCTTACCGGGGACTGTGCCACTAACCTGTGACAACAAGAATGCTTGAGGTTGCTTCCAGTGCACGGTGTGAGCCAGCATTGCATTCCTTCAGCTTGGATTAATGTCCAGATTACAAGGAAATGTAATGAGAGAGACGTTCATGTGTCCACGCCTCTGTGGGGACAATGGGGGCCTGGCCACAGGAGCGGCCAAACAAGGTGCCAGCTTGTGGCTCTGGTGTCCGTTCCAGAGACACCTGCAAGCATGTGTTCGCAGCCCAACTGTGTACCTGCCCAAACTCTGGCAGACTGTGAAATCCCAACCAAACGCTCCTCTCCTGCTCTAGGTGGAGGCCAGCTCACAGTCCCCACCCCGTGAGCCACCCAGCCACCAGTAATTTTCCCCATTCACCAAGGGGAACTTCTGTGATCAGCATTTTAGGGTCTTCATCGGACCACATGCACATTGGTTGGTGGCTCCATAGCATAGGTCACTGCTTTCCCTTTCTTAGTTTCTGCTCAAAAGCCCATTCCAAAAGACAGCAGACTGTTCCATCAGCACGTTCCCTTCCTGCAGCCATGATGATTGGCTGGATGTTAGGCATAGCCACCTACGTCAGTTTTGCAGCGGAAGCCTTCCTAGAAATGCCAGAAGCGAGGTGTTTCCCTCTTCCCTCCCAGACTCAATGATGAAATCTCCAAAGCCACCAGAAGCCACTTTTCAACCACAAGGAAGAAAGGGGGTCCTCAGTGAGACGGCCCAGCCTCTGGATGCAGTTCAGCCTGAGCTCTTCACGCATAATTTCCAAGCAGCTGTAAGAACAGCAACCTGTCTTGCTTATACCACTCTGAGCTGCTGTTTCAGTACCGGCAGCGGCGCGCACAAGGCCTTTAAAGTTGCCGAGTTTCTCTGTTTGGCTTACCATAGAAAAATCCTCTACCAGTTTGTTTTGATCTTTTTTCATTTCATTTTGTTTTGAGACAAGGTTTCGCTGTGTAACCCAGGGTCAGAATTCTCCAGCCGCAGTCTCCTGGGTGTTGGGATACAGAAAGGTCCCGTTCTGTCTAGCCCTTCGAGGCATTTGCATGGAATCTTCTATCCCACTCCTGGGCATGCGCGGCCCTCAGCTCTGACATAGCATCTCGGAAGCTTACATATTAACTGCCTTCCCTGTTAACAGGAGATGAGGCAGGCGGTCTCATACTTGGGGAAGGAGGAGGGAGAATGGGATGGAAACATTGCAAGGCCTGCTTTTCTCCCATGATGTCTGGTAGGGAGAGTGTTCCTTGGAGTTGCTCTGAGCCATCTGCCAGGGTGGGCAGAATCCAAAGCACAGTCAGAAATACAAGTCACATAAACCCAAAGGACAAAGGAGAACCGTGCCAGAGAGACCCTGGGAAGATCTTACACCTGTGGGTGGACTGGCTTAGGTGGCCCTGAACTATGACCCTGTCTGTTTGCCTGCTTCAGAATCAAGGTTGGAAGTGCTTAGTTTATCCTGGATGCTCTCTCCTCGCCCACAGGCTCATCAAACCACTAATCAGAGAGAGCCAGAATCTGCCCAGAACATCAAATTTAAGAGACAGGGTCTTCCATGACTCTATTCCTCTGAAACAAGAGTAAAGTACAGGAGTGTAGAAGATACAGGAGAGAAATTTAAGGAAGTCTCCTTTGGGTGAAAATTCCTGCCAGAGAAGCCAAAGGTTCTGAAACCTGACTGTGAGGAGCCTGCGTTGCAGTCTAGAGCACTGTCAAGGGACAGGAGCCCTGAGGTGTAGTTTTTTCCCTGGGATTTTTCTTCCTATCTGTTGGAAAATCCCAGGGAAAAAAAGTGCTGGGAAACTCAGTTTTCATAACAGGTTATTTAAAAGGTTTAAGTATATGAATTTTACAAAAATATTCCTGGTTTATAATGTACCACAGTGAGAGGAATAAATCAATCCTCTTGGCTCCAAAATACTAAAAACACAAAACAAAACAAAACAAAAAAAGAAAAGATAAGAAAGAAGAGGAAGAGGGATCACTCTGATCACATCCTCAAAGAGCGGTGTAAGCAGCACAGCCCTGTAACCCAGCCACTTAGGGGTCTGAGGCAGGAGGACCTCAAATTCTTGGCCTTTCCTGGGCTACAATGAGTTCAAGGGCAGGTTGGGAATCTTAGCAAGACCCTGACTCAAATTTTGAAAAGACCTGAATCTGAGGTCTCAGGTAGAGGGCTTGCCTAGTGCGTTGGCTCTTCTTATTGTCTTATTCTAGTGTCAACTTGACTACATCTGAAATTAACTAAAGTCCAAATAATTGGAAACAGCTATAAGAGATTCTTTTTTTCTTAATTAAATCATTTGAAGTGGGAAGACCCACCGTTAACCCCAATCGTTGAGATGGGAAGATCCACCTCTAGCCTAGGGGCCACACCTTCTGCTGGAAGCCTATATAAAAGCTATGGAAGGAGGAAGCTTGCTCTCTCTTCAATTGCTTGTTCTTGCTCTGGCTCAGAAGTCCATCCCTTCATTGGCATTAGAGCCTAAATAGGCTTCAGGATTCCAGTGTTTACTGAAGACTAGGTGAGACATCCAGCCTCATGGATTGAATCCTCGAAACTTCTCTGGGTACACAGTCATTGATGGACTAGCTGGACCACACTGAAAGCCGTTCTAATAAATCCCTTTTACACACACACACACACACACACACACACACACACTCATTCATTCATTCATTCCATAAATTCTGTTCCTCTAGAGAACCCTGACTAGTATCCACCTAGTATACACTCCGGTTTTAAACACAGGAACAAAAATAAATAACCTGAACCTCCTTCCTGTAACCCAAGTGCTGCACAGCACAGCGAAGAGGCCTCGGATTCACTTGGACAGCATCAGGCTCTTTGTGGCTATCTGATGTGCAGGACGCCCTTGGACCACTCAATAAACCTTTTCAGAGAGCCCTGATCTTAGCATAGGAGAAGGTTACAAAATAAGTGTTTCCCGGACTCTAGTGGCAGTTACTTCCCTCTGGCCAGGATGCTGTCCCTCCCCTGCGCAGACAGATGTGCCAGTCATCTTTTCTGGTACTATAAAGTTAGAGTGGAACATTCGTCCACACTGCTACTAAAACAGAAGAACACATCGCACATCAGATGACCACAGCTACACATGCAGCTGGATTCTTATGGCCCAAGACAGATGACAAAGGAAGACAAGAAAAATATTTTTATAGCCATGAACTGTTGGTGCAAATATGTCCTGGGTTTACAGATAAGGTTCCCTTAGCTCCTAAACTTTTCTACTTTTTATTGTGAATAACAATAATAGAGATTAATGATATGAAATCAGACAAGAATAGCAACCACTTATTGAGATTATAATGTGCCATGGTCAAAACTAGGCACCTGAAATAAATGGTCTTAATATTCACAATAGCCCGTGAGACACATGGCATCATGTTCCCATTCTACAGAGGAGAAAACTACAGGCTAGACAGCCAAACAGCCGCTGCTGCCACAGTGGGGCTTTGAACTCAGGCCACCTGACACCCATGAGCACAACACACTTGGCAAAGGGAAGGCATTCTTGGGAATTATTGGACACAGATCCCCATCCATTGGCTTTGATGCAGCCCTGCACAGGACATTGGCCATCTGTTTCCCAGCATTTCCTTTTGGTGAACTCCCAGTGTAGAACCAGGACACCATGCCACAGCGCTGAGCCAAGGGAGGCTCCATCACCTGGGCCAAGTTCCCATTGAAATGTGTGTGTTGCGGGGGGTGGGGCTAATGATTATTTTCAGTCCTGGTTCCTGATTATTTGGTTTGGGTTTTGCACGATTAATTAGGAGCCTAAATTAATGCGAAGGGAAACACGTGTCCAGCTGGTCCTCCCAGATGTTCACGGAGAGAAACTCCAATTTGCACAGCGTAGCAGTGTAAACACAACTTGGGGAAGCTGGTGCTGTACACCCTCCACCCCGCACTCCTGCTGGGGAGGATCCCTGGGCTGACTGGGCAGCTGCTACCCAGGTCTGCGAGGATGCCAAGTGGCAATGCTAAGGGGTTGCCCCCATCACACTTGCTTATCTGGGCCCTCCAAACTGCAGGAAAGAAGGTGAGGAGAGCAAGGAGCCAGCCTCTGAGGAACAGAGGGTGAGGGAAGGCATCCTTTGAGACTCAGCCTCCCATAGAGAAAGCACCATCACCCTATGATTCTCTTTCTCTTCTCACCCTAGTCGCTGTGTTCTTTTCATTACCATGGTGACAAAGCTCACCTACCTGCCCAGGTTTCCTTGTATTTGAGATGGTGAGATGGACTGAAAATAAGTAGGGGTCCACAGAGGCCAATCAGCACCTCTGCATCAGAAGGTTCCTCCCTTCTGCTGTAATGGACCACACCTGCAAGGACAGACTGTAAGGAGGCAGGCATCCTCTCTGATACTGGTTCCCCAGCCCTGCACTGGTCCAGGAATTGCTACTATGGCGCCACTGGGTCCTTGACACCGTGACTAAAGCTCTTCTGTGTAGCAGCATAAGGTACTCTTTCCTGTGAGGGAAGGAGATGCTTGGCTGGTGAAGACAGAAAGACCCTTCATGACAAACGTGAAAAAGCAAGGCCAGGCATAAAAGGCTACAGTGTGCAGTACAGTTTCTCTGAGACTATTGGAAAAGTCACAGGTTCGGAGACCCAGGGTGTGATGCAGTTTCTCTGAAACTGCTGGAAAGATCACAGGCTTGGAGACCATGAGAATAGACTAGCAATCCGACGGCTGGAACAAACAGGGATAACCGGAAGCTAGTGTTTAGTGGGTGCACAATCCCCATTAGGGTTAAGGAAGTTTTAGACATAGACAGAGGTGATGGTTGATTGCAAAGTGAATTCAACTAATGCTCTTAATTTACACTTCAAAATGGCTGAGAATGATAAAAAAAATCTATGTTATGAATGTTTTCCCATTATAAAAGAAGAGCATCTTCTTGAGGTAAGGCCAGCTGCTAGATAGTCTCCTGGATGGGTGGGCAGGGTGGGCTCCCCCTCTGTAAATGACCTACTATCTGTGTGCCCCCCTTGTTTCAGTTAGACACCCGTGGTCTCCACAGCATTCATTCACAAATATGAATAACTGTCTAGACCAGCGGTTCTCAACCCCATGGGTCGCGACCCCTTGGGTTTGTATGACCCTTCACAGGGGTCACCTAAGACCATCAGATAACAGAGATATTTACATTAAAGTTCATAGCAGTGGTAAAATTATGATTATAAACTAATGACTATAATAACTTTATGGTTGGGGGTCACCACAACATGAGGAACTATATTAAAGGGTCACAGCATTAGAAGCTAGGGATGTGGGGTGAGGGGCACTCTGCCCTCTAGGACTTTTATTCAGTTATCACTCTTCTAGAATTTATGGGTGGGGAAAGAGCCTTTTAAATTTCCCCCTTTTGTTTGGAAGTAAATATTTAGATGTTGATAATGAAAGAAATAGCCTAAAATAGCTTGATCTGTTATCATTGTAAGTGGTTGGATTTTTATTGGTGAGTACTAACTGCACAGAATAATGGGTCTGATTATGACAGTACTGTACATGTATGTAATGTATGTCTATCAACCTCCACACCACTCCCCCTTCTTACACCCTGGCAGTCTCCTTCTAGTTACATGGGTTTCAATCTAGGCTCTGCCTAGGAGAGAAAATGGGCCTGGTTTATGTCACTGAGCATGGTAGTCTCCACCTGTTTTTCTGCTATTACATGCCTTTCTTCTTCTTCATGGAGGATTCATGTTCTGTTGTGTAGATCTGCTGTTTTCTCTTTATCCAGTCATCCATTGGTGGGAACATGGGCTATCCCATAAGCTGAGCAAAAATATCACAATTAAATTTTGATAAGCATTCATTAACTTAGATAGCTTTGAGTAACTCTGATATCTTAATGTCTTATAATCTGTGTAGATGTGTGTCTACTTGAATCTTCTTTCAATAAGGTCTTGTAGATTCATTATATAGTCAATTAACTCCTAAATAGTAAATGATTCTTTAATGTTCTTTAGTAATATATATTAACTATGCATAAAAGATTAATTTTGCCCCAGATGGTGATGGCTCACACCTTTAATCCTAGTACTTGAGAGACAGAGATAGGTGGATCTCTGAGTTCAAGGCCAGGCAGGTCTACAGAGTGAGTTTCAGCACAGCCAAGGGTACACACAGGAAACCCTGTCTCTAAAAGAAAAAAATGGATTTTGCTATCATATTTAAACATACACATATTGTATTTTTATCATATTCTCCCTGTTACCTTTTCTTGCTCTCCGCACACCTCCTCATTCCCCCTCATTTTTTATTTTTTTTTAATTTTTAGTTTTTGAGACAGGGTCTCTCTCTCTCTCTCTCTCTCTCTCTCTCTCTCTCTCTCTCTCGACTGTCCTGGAACTCACAGAGTTCTGGGATTAAGGGTGTGCGCAACCACCATTCAGTTTTTCCCACACACCCCTTCTAATCCTTTCATTCTTTTCAACTATAGACTGACAACTATTGTCATGTTTTTGGTTTTGTCTTTCAAATAACTCAATGAGTTTCATTAGGATTATTTATAGGATCTTGGGTGAGAGTTTGTTTGCAGGCACATGCATATTTTACCAGTAACTACATCACCAAAAAACATAATTCACCTTACCCAAACAACCACTAACTACATACAAATTCTCATGGAGGGGTAGGACCCAAGAAGCCTCCTCACACTCCATGGCAGGATGTTGACAGATCCGATTGTAAGCATGCCTTGTGTATGCAGTCACAACTGAATTCAAGAGTGCAACATCAAGGCAGGAGGGATGGCCCAGTATAATTAAGAGCACTTGCTGCTCTTGTAAACAGGACTTAGCATGGCGGCTGTAATTCTACTTCTAGTATCTGATACTAGAACTCCTCTAGCCTCCAAGGGCACCACATGTTACCCATATATGCACATAGGCAAATGCTCATATGCATAAAAAAATAAATAGATCTCTCTTAAAGGAGTATAACTACTGTCATGCCTAGAAGTCCATATTCTAGGTGGCTCTTCCCCTTCATCCAGCTTTTACATTCTTTTTATTCCTTCCTTGATATTTTCTGATCAAGGAGATGATGATACAGATGTCTCCCAGATGAGCATTCAATAGTCATTTATTCTCATCACTTTGCCCAGTTATGAGCCTACAGTTACCACTAACCACAGTAAACAGAGGCTTCTCATGATTATTTAGAGGGCAATTCACTTAGCACACCATTTCCATTTAACAAAATGGCAGCAGTAGTGTCTTAGGTAGGGTTTTTATTGCTGTGAAGTGACACCATGACCACGGCAACTCTTATAAAGGAAAACATTTAATTGGGTGGCTTACAGCTCAGAGGCTCAGTCCATTATTGTCATGGTGAGACATGGCAAGGTGCCGGCAGACGTGGTGATGGAAAAGGAGTTGAGAGTTCGACATCTTGCCCAAGCAACAGGAAGTGAACTGAGACACTGAGCATGGCTTGAGCATACATGACCTCAAAGTCTACCTTCACAGCGATCCTCTTCCTTCAACAAAGCTACAACTCCCATTTGTGCCACTTTCTTTGGGCACCATTTTCTTTCAAGCCACTGTAAGTAACTTCCCTACAAGGCCTATAGCCTCTGTAGCAACAGATTTTTTATGTGAATCCCTCCTCTGAAGTAGGCTTCTAATCCTATCAGGATAGAGTTGGATACCTCCATAACAGAGTAGCCGCTATCACAGCAATAGACATAACTTACTTGGCACCATTGGTGAAGAAGCTATCTTTTCTTCAGTGTGTATTTTTTTACCTGCTCATGAATTCCATTTGACATTGGCCTAAGTTTTATTTTGCTGCTGTTGTTGTGTTTCTATCTGGTCTTGATGCCAAGGTAATACTACTGACTTTGTAAAAAGAATTTGTAAATACTGATTCCTTTTCTATTTATGAAATTATTAGAGAAAGATTGATGGTCATCTTTATTTAAAAGTCTAATAAAACTCTTTGATGAATCCATCTGGAAAATTATTTTATTACTATTTCAGTTTAATTGCTTGCTATAGGTAAATTTAAATTACTTATCTCAGTTTACCTTTGGTAAATCATGTGCATCTAGAAATTCGTCCTTTTTTTTAAAGACTTTCCAAGTTAGTGTAATGTAAGTTTTTCACATGTGTCCCTATGGTTTTCTGAATTTCATTATTATCTATTGTAATGTCTCCCCTATCATTTATAATTTTATTAATATGGGTTTTCTATTTTGTTGGGTATCAATTTTGTTGGTCTTTTCAACAAACAATTCTTCATTTCATTGATTTTTTATATTATTTTATATATTTCTATTTAATTAATTTCTGCCCTAATCTTAATTTTTTTATATCTACTTCTTTTGGGATTGACTTCTTGTTTTTCCAGGTGAATTTCTGTAGTTTTCCATGCTCTTGATTCCAGGCTTTATTTAGTTGTGATCAGGTAGAATATATGAAATTATTTCAATTTTTTGCATTTTCTGAGATTTGATTTTAAGTCTTATATATTTTAGAGAACATTCTACAGACTTCTCACAAAGATGTATATTCTGTTGTGGTTTGGATAGAATGTTCTCTAGATGTCTATTAAGTTCATTTGAACTCTGATGTCATTTAATTACAATGTTTCTCTGTTTAATTTTTGTCTGAATGACCTTTCCACTAGCGAATATGGAGGACTGAAGTCTCCACTATTGCTTTGTTGAGGTTAATCCGTGGCTTTACATCTTGTAGTATGTGTTTTATGAAACTGGGCATGGCGGTATCCAATACATTGATATTTGGAGTTATAATTTCCTCTTGTTGAATTAATCATGTATGAAATGACCTTCTTCCTCTCTCCTGATTACTTCTGTCTGATGTATTTTATGAGATTATATAGTTGACATTTATTTACTAGTTCCATTTTCTTCTAATATCTTTTTCTATCCTTCACCCTAGGAGAGTGCCTACCTTTGACTTTAAGGTATTTTGGAGAGGTGACAAGTAGACGGACCCTATTTTTAAATTCAATCTACTAGCCTGTCTATATACCATTGAGCAACCAATAAATATTCAGAGTTATTCTTGAAAAGTTTGTGTTGACTTCTGTCATTTTAAAAATTTTACAATATTTGGTGTTTTCCTGATCCTCAATTGTTTTAACTAATGTTCTACTTTTTTTTTTAAACTCTTTAGCCTCTTGGGTGTGTTTATCATTCTTTTCAGTCTGAAGAATTTCTTTCTTTAAATTTTTTTTTTAGACAAGGTTTCTCTGTAGCTTTGGTGCCTGTCTTGCAACTAGCTCTTGTAGACCAGGCTGGCCTCGAACTCACAGAGATCCACCTGCCTCTGCCTCCTGAGTGCTGGGATTAAAGGCGTGCGCCACCACCGCCCTGAAGAATTTCTTTTACTATATTCTGTAGAGCTGACTTGGTGGTCATAAATTCCTTTAGCCTGCTTTCATCACGGAATGTTTTCTTCCTCCATCAGTTATGGCAAATGGCCTTGATGTGAGCAGTAGTTAGGGCTGCTAGCTTTGCTCCTCAGAACTTGAAAACACACCATTCCCTGCCTTTTTGTTCTTTAATGTTCCTATTGGGAAATCAGCTGTCACTCCTAGGGCCCTGCCTTTGTGTGCGATTTGTCATTCTGCTCTTGTATCTGTAAATGCCTTTTCTTTGTTCTCCAAACTTAGAATTGTAACTATAACATGGGGAGTTTCTTTCTAGTCCTTCCTGTTTGGTGTTCTACATGCCTCTTATCTTCTTTCCCTGGATTTGAGGAAATTTCTGCTGTGATTGCACTGAAATATTTTCTGTACCTTTAGCATGCAATTCTCTTTCTTTATTCCTATCAGTCATAGTCCTAATGTTTTCATGGTCGCTAAGGTCTTGCATGTTACATTCAGATGTTTGTTTGCTTTTTTTTAATCACTGTCCTTTACTGAATGTCCCGATTCTTCTACCTTGTATTCAACCCTTAACACTGTGTCCTCCCCATGATCTTTTCTGTTGATAAGGCCTTCTACAGAGGCTTTCATTTGATTTACTGACTTTTTTTCATTTCCACCATCATTTCAGTTTGGTTTTCTATTTCTATGTGTATTTCCATCTCTTTATAGAATTCCACGTTCATATCCTGCATTGCCTTTCTTATTTTCATTTAGCTGTTTGAATTCTCTTGGAGTTTACCCAAGAATTTTTCATTTGTTTTTTTTTTATTTTTTTAATATACTTATGCTCATTCCTTTGAATTCTTCATTTGAAATCAAAGCCACTCTCTTTGGTGACCCATGCTGTGGCACTGGTAGTTTTTTATGGAAACGTGTTGTCTTTGTTTTTCACGTTGCTTGTGTTTTGGGAGCCAGGTTTGTTAGTTTGGGGGCGTCCATTTGTTTTTGTCTTCCTGCTTTTGATAGAAGTGTGTGCACTAGTTAAGAGGGACTGAGTTATAGTAGAAATGAGATATTGTTTCCTCTAGTATACTGGTTTTCAGGGCAACAGGCTGTGTCCCTGTTCTCCTTTGAGAGTAGAATGCTCTCTACAACAAGTGTTATTAGCCACTATTAAGTGTCATTAAATTTGTGAAAATAGAGTAATGTCAGTCATATCTAAAGTTAATTATTAATCACCATTGTGAGGAAAGGAACATTGATGATACTTTGTGTATTAATACATAATTTTTGTGGGTATAAGTGGAAAGTAATTAAAAAGAAAAGAAAATATAAAATGTAGTGAGGTGGTAGAAACTGAGGAACATAAACAGAAACAAGTACTTACGGATAAACAAGAATGGGAGAAGAGGGAGTTTAGACCTAAGATGAGCTAAAAAGGAGGCAAACAGATGCCATCATATCACATGAAACAGTCCTGGCTCTCAGGAGACTGAGGGGCAGAGGTCCTGCTACCTAGCCAGGCTATGGAAAAGGGAAGGAAAACGGAGACTAAAAAGAGGGCGAAGGGGCAACATAAGGTACATAGCATAACCGGAGCAAACGAGCCTGGTAAACTGCCTGTTAGGCAAAGGTAGAGTATGTGGAGTAAGACAGTCAGGGTGGACTGGCCTGGGTGCTGGACTCTGTCCTGATCCTCTCCTGTTCCTCCCCCAGCTCCTAGAACCTTGTCTTACCACTGGGAGTTCCTCTCCCATGGGTGGTCCTGTTTTCCTCCTATTACACAATTTTTGATGTTATTATGAATTCCTTTCATACTTTTTAGACAGTTCACTGCCAGTACATGCAAACGCAAAATGTGTTCACTTCCTGCCCCGCTGTGTTGCTGTCATTTCTTGGTTCCCACATCTTTGCTGGTTTGTTCTGTGGCTCTTTTCTGTCCTCGGAAAATGTGAAAATAGACCTACAAACGGAGGCAATTTTACTTCCTCCCGTCTAACCGGGATGCTTTGCATTTCTTCTTATGGGCTGATGGCTTTTTCCAGGAGTCATGATGTCATCTTAAATAGAAATTGTAGAGGTAAGAGTCTCTGTCCTTTTTGTCTTTTACAGGGAAAATCGTGTCAACCAAGACCTTACGATGTCAAGAGTCTCTTTCTACTCTTAGCCTGCTCAGTGTCTTTCAGTTTTGCAAAATGCATCGTGGCAGCAGTTGAGGAGAGAATGTGCTTTTTCACCCTTAAGTTCTTTTTTATATGTCTTTCTTTATTTTCTTCTTCTTTATATTATTTGTACTGAAATTCTTTGAGAATTTTTTATATATTTTGTTTGAAATTCCTCAAGAATTTTATACATTGTGTTTTGATCATATTTATTCCCCCATTTCTCCCAGATCCATCCGCTAACCCATACCTACCCAATTTTGTGCCCTTAATGTTTTCTGTTTGTTTGTTTTTAACTCATTAGTGTTGCCTGTGTTCTCTTGGGTATGTGACCATCCCCTGGAGTGTACTAGATCTACCCAAAGCCATGCCCTTAAAGAATGTGTCCCCCACCTCTCCTGGCATTTCTCAGTTTCCAATAGCTCCTCAGCTAGGGGTTGGATTTCATGACCACCTACAAGACCTCATGTTGGGATTTTTTTCTGGCTTTAGCTTACACAGGTCTTGAGCATGCTGCCACAACCACTGTGAGTTAGTATGTTCACTTGACCCTATGATGTCTACATCCAAGAATCACAAGGAGACGGTGTGCTCCAAACATAATCGCACCACTTCTGGCTCTTACAATCTTCCTGCCCTTCTTCTAGTGCTCATGAGCCTTGGGAGAAGGGGGTGTGCTATAGATGTCCCGTTTAGGACTGAGCACTCCACAGTCTCTTATTCTTTGCACGCTGAGTACTTGTGGGTCTCTGTGTCAGTCACTATCGGCTGCAAAAAGAAGCTTCTATGATAAGGTTTGAGAGATGCACTAATATATACGTATAAGAAGTCATTAGGAGCTGGTTTAATACTATGCCCCATTAACAAAGTACTAATAGGATGTCTTCTGTGACCTATGACCTTTTTATCCACAGTTTCTTGACCTGATAAGTGTTCAAAGTACAGGTTCCAACTTGTGGAATGAACGAAAACGTCAATCATATAGTGGTTGGTTACTCACACGCCATTCAAGCCACTAATACATCATTGGTCATATATTTCCAGGGAAGTAATTACTGCAGTTTCCAGGGGTCACAGCTGGATTAGATTAATAATTACTTTTCTCCTCCAGTAGCAAGCAGAATACTTTCAAGTATTATAAAAGCCAGTCGCTAAGAGTGAGGATTTCAGGTCAATACTAGCTTAATTTCTCTATGTTCTATGACTCACATGTGCGGTGCCTTCAGCACTCGGGTCTTACTGTCACCTTCTGGAGGGCAAAAGCAACAATAAGAGTACATAGTTAGGTCATGTGTTTGAAGCCATTTTCCCAACGTGTGCCTTTGCTATGAGAAGTTTGATGCATTTACATTTAAGGTGGTAACCGAGAAGGAGGATACCTCCGCCCTTTTATTTGTTTTCTCTAGTAGCTGTTTGTCTTGCATCTCCTTTGCAGCTTCCTTGGATTTTTAGGGAAATCTTGTTCTGATATTTTTTTGCTTAATTGATGTTTTTTTAATCACATAGTTTTACTCTCCTCTCTCCCCATGTGTATATTCTACAAGTTGTTTGCATATGTGTGGCTAACACGAAAGTTGGGCTCACATCTAAACGTGCGTCAGTCTGTTTTGAACTGATACCAAATTAACTCCAGTCACAAGAGCTGCGTAGCTGTAGAGCTCCATCCTTGTCTCTGGCTATTGATGTTCCCAATTGTATGTTTGTATGTTGTATAGTTTCCATATTTATGATTGTTCCGTTCATCTTTTGGATCTTATAAAATAAAAAGTACAATTATACACCAAAATAACAAAGGTTTTACTTGCTGTTGCCTGAGGCACATGGATGTGGAGGACATGTTCTGGGGCAAGATCTCAGAACGTGGTTCAGGTGAGCCTTGCATTCACCGCTCTCTTGCCTCTGCCTCCCAAGTGCTGAAATCACAGATATTCACAGCTTTGCCCGCATTTAGTGGTTGTCTTTATATCTACTCAAGTATTTATAAGAGATCTTTTTATTTCATACAGTCTTGAGTTGGTCAACCGTCCCCTTTCATTTCAATCTGAAGGACTCCAAATAGCACGTGTCTAGGGCAAAACATCGCAGACCTCTGTCTTCCAGGCATGAATGGCATGGCTGCTGCTCCTGAAATCAGAAAAGCTGTGTTTAGCATTGTGAGACACTCACATGACTGGCACAGGATCTCCCTTACAGAGAGAAGCAGAGCTCTTGAGGCATCACACTAGCATGCTTGCAAAGCAGAAGGCATGCAGCAGGGCTCACAGGGCAGCACGCTAGCGGTGCAGAAGGCATGTGTAATGAGGAGGAGCGGGCTGCATCCCGCTCAGCTAGCTTAACCCCCAAAATAACTACACAGAAATTGTATTAATTAAATTACTGCTTGGCCCATTAGCTCTAGTCTCTTATTAACTAACTCTCACATCTTGATTTAACCCATTTCTAATAATCTGTCGTGGCTTACCGGGAAAGATTCTAACCTACATCCATCTCAGGCTGGAGATTCATGGCATCTGCCACACTTCCCTTCTTCCCAGCATTCTGTTCTGTCTACTCCGCCCACCTAAGGGCTGCCCTATCAAAAGGTCAAGGCAATTTCTCAGGCTCCCGCTTCTGAGACTTCCCAGGGACGATAGGCACTACCTCACTCTGGGAGCCAAAATTGAGCCTTCCTTCCTTAGGCTGTATTTGTCAGGGTGTTTTAGCACCTTGACAGGAAAGGTAACTAAAAAATCAGACTGAAGAGGGAAAGATCGGGGAAAATGGCAGAAGATAACGCTCGAAGCTGACCTTTAATACACATGAAGGAAAAATCCAAAGTCCATGATTCAGCATGCAGACAGAGCCAAGCATAGGAAACCATGGTAATGAGGGAATACTCGGCCTCTGAACTGCTTCTGAATTAGGTAAGGTTTTTAAGGGTGTGTGTTTGTGTGTGTTCTTCTGTATGTATGCATACCTCTGTGTATGTGTGCCTCTGTGAGTGTGTATATGTGCCTGTATATGTGTGTGTGTGCACACATACACCTGTTTGTCTGTGTGTCTGGGTTCACATATGCCACTGCACATGTGGAAATCAGAGGCCAACTTGTGGGAGCCAGGTCTCTCCTACTCTTAAATGGGTTCTGGAAATCGAACCCACCCGTGGGCTTGAATACAGGCAACTTTTACCCACTGAGCCATCCCACTGGCCTGGAAAAGATTTCCACATAAGATATGAAAGAGTCTTGCACAAACCCCAATGGACTGTTCCATCTGGTTGCCACCTTCCGAAGTCCCTTTGAGTGTCAGAAGGGACAAGCATTACTAAGTAAACAGGCTGCAGAAGTAGTGTTTGATGCCCCATTTATTGGACTTGTACGGTTGAGTTCACAGGAGAACTGAAGAGTCAGCTGAGTCAGCAAGCATATTGGGACCTCTGATATGAAGCTTCAGTGACTCTGCTGAGCCTTGTCATGGGCCAATATTCTCTATAAGTAAGGAGACTCTTGACATATCTGAACGGCTTAGATCTCTGTGCAATTGGGTTAGTAAGTGTCTTAGTTAGCTTTTCTATTGCTGTGACGAGACACCACAACCACAACAACTTTTAAAAAGGAAAACCTTTCACTGGGGCTGGCTTGTAGCTTAGAGCTTTAGTCCATTATCCTCATGACCAGAAACATGGCAGCCCGAAGGCAGATAGGTGCTGGAGAAGGAGCTGAGAGTCCTACATCTTGATCTGCAGGCAGCTGAAGAAGACACTGTCAAATGGGTATAGCTTGAGCATATGAGACCTCAAAGCCCGCCTCCACAGTGACACACTTCTTCCCACAAGGCCACACCTACTCCAGCAAGGCCTCACCTCCTAAGAGTGCCACTCCCTATGAGTCAAGCATTCAAGCACATGAGTCTGTGGGGGTCATTTCATTCAAACCACCACAGCAAGACACTAGATCGTTGGGGGGAGATGACAAAAAGGAAAAGTAGTAAAAGGGTCTGTCCAGGTCATTCAAATGTAGCAAGACTTGTGTTGGGTCAGCGTCTTCCAGGAAGTTTACTAGAAGGCCAAATACCCTGCACATGAGCCTCTAGGGTCTCGGCAACCATTGGCCAAATGAGTGGAAGGAAGGAATGACAGAATGAGAAAGGTCAGGCTTGTCCCAGGGGTGGGCAGTGAGCTCCCTCCTCAGCAGAGCCATGCACCTTTCTCTCAGCAGGAAAGTGTACTAGGGGCAGAGACCTCACCCTGCTTGCAACCTTTTCAGGAGAGGTGGCAGCCATGGTGACAGCCAGAGCCTGTCAGACCCCGGGAATCAATTCCAGCAGAGCACAATTTTATTCCCCTTGGCCCTGGGCCAGGCCACATAGTAAAAGTTATTCCTGCTAAGTCTGTGAGGAGTGGGCAGATGCATGGCAACCCCAAGACAGCACTCCACGATGAGAAAGCCAGATGGGTCATGGAGAACATGGATGGAGATAGTGTCTTTTAAGGACACAATTGATACAAGGGATAGGATTTTTTTCATGCTGTCTTAGTGCTTACTAATGTTTTACGTTAGTATCCCCTTAGCCTCCGAAGACCAATTAGCATTTGTTTGGAATGAGCCAATGAGCTCTCAGAGATCCTGCCTACTCTCTGTAAAAAGGTTTCATTATGTAATGCTAGCTGCTTTTAAAAATATTTTTATTAATTCTTTAAGAATTCCTTAGACTATGTTTTATTATCGATATTATCTATATAATATATATATATATATATATATATATATATATATAGAGAGAGAGAGAGAGAGAGAGAGAGAGAGAGAGAGAGAGGAGAGATTCACCCACTAACTCTTGACTGTCTTATAGATCTTCGGAAAGATCCACAAGAACATTTTTAAAAAAATTGAAGGGTTTGAAATAAAGCACACTTGACACTATGTGGGCAGAAGGCACTTTCCAGGAGCCACAAGATTGGTGGGGGAAAACCCCAGTGCCTAAGTTCCTTACTGACATAAGCTAATGGCCTGAGAGGCCACAAACCATAAAGGCTATTACCACTACTGTCAGTTGCATGCCAGAATTAGATAACAAGATCTGTTGCTGAAGACATCACATGCTTTGGCTGAAAGACATGAAGAAATCAAACTAGGGGACAGTGAGATGGCTCAGTACGTAAAGGTGATTGCTTCTAACAATCTTACACAATGAGCACAGGCTCCTGCTGCATACACAGGCAAGTGCCACTGTGAGGGAGAGACGGGTCTGGAGAAGGTGGCATTCTGGTTTTCAGTTCCTTCCTCTGATTCTGACAACCTGGGATCTATCTCTAGAACCCACATGGTAGAAGGAAAATGTAACTCCTTCGACTTCTACAAATGTGCATGTACACACACACACACACACACACAGAGAGAGAGAGAGAGAGAGAGAGAGAGAGAGAGAGAGAGAGAGAGATTTTAAAATATGAAAGAAATCAAACTGGGACTAAGGAGACTAAGTCCTCCCTGGTGACTGGCTTTGTTAGTGCCAAAAGACACTAAGTAAACTGCTAAGAGGGATTTGTAACCAATAGTTAAGTGTGGACCTTGAGTGCTGAACCATCAACATTCCAGATGAAATTGTTCACTTGCAACATTGGCACAATAGTTACAAGTGTAACCAACTGCTTTTTGGATTCAAGACCTACTCCACAGAGAAAACTTGTGTCTAGTACTATAAACCAGGGCAAAAGTCCTTGGTTAAAGAGGTGATAAACCCTAAGAGGAAGCAATTATTGTTTTCTTGAGTGGATGCGACATGCCTATCAAATTTCCTTCTAAACATTCGTGGTTTTCCTATAGATTATTGTTCCATTGTTGCTAGTCACACTGGCTTCTTTTTGGAGAGGAAATCAGTTTCTGTAGAGATTGCAAAGTGGTCAAAGTGTTAAGAGTAACTGACTATTGAATGGTTAGTCCTAGATGGAGCATCTATATCACTCTCTCCAAGCCTCACCAAACATTGCAGAAAGGGAGACAACAAGAATGTAAGAGCTAGGGAAATTGTACACTGGATTATTATACTCCAAGCATAATGTGACTGTCTCAGTTAGCAACAGAAATCTATTATTGTGACGAGACACCATGACCATGGCAACTCTTATAAAAGAAAACATGTAATTGAAGTCCTAGCTTAGAGTTTCAATGGTTTAGTCCATTATCATCATGGTAGGGAGCATGGTGTCATGCAGGCAGATATGGTGTGGGAAAAGGAGCTGTAAGATGTTAATATTGCAGGCAGCAGGAAGTAGACTGAGACTTTGGTTGGTGTCTTGAGCATATGAGATCTCAAAGCCTGCCCCCATCGTGATACACTTTCTCTAACAAGGCCACACCTGCTAAAAGTGCCATTCCTTTTAGGGGCCATTTTCTTTCAAACTACCACAGTGACAATTGTCATCTTTAAATCAGAGTGAGACCATCCCAAGATTGATCTCTGTAAACCAGACTGGCCTAGAACTCACAGAGATCCACTTGCCTCTGCCTCTCAAGTTCTGGTGATGGGTGTGTGCCACCATCACCCAGCAAAGAAATCTGTTCCTTCCAGTTCAGAGGACGGAACTGGACACCAGAATGCCACCTTCTCCAGACCCGTCTCTCCCTCACAGTGGCACATGCCTGTGTAGGCGGTAGGAGCCTGAACTCGTTGTATAAGAGAACAAGGCCACTCGCACCCAGATGGTGGCACTGGGGATGGACAAGTGATCTAGTCTGAGCTATGATTAGGTTGAGCCACATAGTCGACACTTTTCATAGACCTGAGAAGCTGTAATGTTGGCTACTTTGTATAACTCAACCTAATATTTTGGAAGCAAGTTGGGACTCGGGACTTGTTGGTAATTTGCTGCAGAGCACTAATGAAGGGAAGAAGTGGGGACAGTTTTGTGAGCTTTGCTGAGTAAGGGTGCCTGCATAGGGCAGAAGGAGCCCAGCAGCTCCCCAGCTTGCTTTCTTCTCAATTCCTCTCTCTCCCCCATCTTTAACTTTTCAAGGGACACAATTACCATGGGTTACATGTTTACTATTAAACATGCATTTCTTCCACCTGGCTCCCTGTCTGACATTTTAATGGTTTTGCTGGCTTAGCGTTTCATGGGCAGGGCACGCAGAAAGAACACACTTTCAGAGCACAGTTTGAAGTCCTTGCACACTCCCTCAACGTTAATGCCATAGCAACGTGCCCTTAACTTTTTATTTCTTTGAGCCCGACCCTCATCTGGAAGGGTTCTGGGCCACATTTTCAAGCACTTTGGTGCCGGTTATCGTGAGGCTCCCGAGTTTATGGAGGGAAGGCTAGGAACGCATGCTGGAGTCTATGCTCAAATTACTATCCTAAATGACTCCATGGGGGGCTTCCTTCAGGGGTCACTGAGAGCCAGAGTGGAATGTTTTTCCTTCTCCGATTTATCCCAGGCCTTGGGGCACGAGAACCATAAATGCAGGTAATGTGTTTAATAGCCAGATTCTCTCAGCTCACTTTCCACCTCTCCCCACCCGCCCCCACCCCCAGTGATAGTCATGCAACTTCACAAAGTTAGCTGGAGACACAATTTACACTGCCCTGTTTCTACAGTGACCAAGAGATTCGGATGGCTGAGTGGTGTGGAAGGATGGTCTAAAGCTCAGGACCCTTTCTGTCTGTGGCTCAGCCAGACACTCGTGACTGTCAGTTTAACAAGGAGCTCCAAGCTGCCAAGCACTGTCCCAGGTAATAAGTTCCCCATTGCTGGATGTACAAGCAGCATCCAGACTAGCATGACAAAGGCACTTACTACTGGAGATTTGTGCTTCCGATGGGAACACCCAACTAGACCGCACTCTCCTTGTCTGCCACTTTTGCTTTTCGTGGTTTCAGTTACCCGTGATCAAATTTCAAAAGGAAAATTCTAGAAAGAAAACTCTCGCACGTTTTAAGTGGCATGCCTTTCTGATTGGAGGAAATCTCACTGCTGCCTGCTACTCATGAATCATCCTCAGACCGGCTATGCTTGCTCTATCTAATCCTGTTGGCTAGCCACATGGTCACTTAGCTCACCACATCCACTAAGGGGACATCTTAGCACTCCTTGCTGTATCTAATCCTGTGGCTAGCCACATGGTCATCTAGTTTATCATAGCCCATAAGAGGACATCAGCTATCCTTGCTGTATCTAATACCTGTTGGCTAGCCACGTGGTCACCTAGCTCATCACATCCCCTAAGAGGACATCTCAGCACTTGTGCTGGAATGGCCCTCACACAGAGCGCAAGGCTGTGTCACTTCATCCCATCATGTGGGCATCCCATTAGGCAGAAGGATGTGTGCAGTGCAGTCAGAGGGAGCTGGCGGAGAGCTCATTCACACAGCTTGGATTACCCTGCGTCATTACAGCTGGCCTGTCCCATGAGTTACTCTTTACCACATTAACCTATAGATCAGACTTTATCACAGAGCTAGGCAGACACTTTGGAGCTCCATTCGATCCCAGTTTCAGGCACCCACGAAGGGCTTGAAATGGATTTCCCCCAAGCCAGCAATGGGGTACACACTTTTAATACTGGTGCTCCAGAGACAGAGGCGTGCTGTGAGTTCAAGATCAGCCTGATCTACACAGATCTACACAGTGAGTTCCAAGTGAATCACGACCACATATATAATGAGATCTCACTTTAAAATAAAAAAATAAAGACCCGATCAAAAGAAAGGGGGCAGGTATATAAACCATAAAGCTTATAGCATTTTTTTTTCTGAGACCAAACTCCTCCTTGTTTTTTTTTCTTCCAGAACTTATCATCCTGTGAGCTAACCTGAAGGATGCAGCAATGATCAGGAGGTATCCAGAAGCGTGGCCTTAGGAGCATCACCCCAGGACAGTGACGGTGACACAGAAGTCATTAATGGCGAGGTAATGAGTAGAGCTGTGTCTATGGAGTGTTTGGCCAGGACCTTTGTGCAGACACTTACAGACCTTCTGAGGTCAAAGACCCCCTTTGCGGGTGATCCCACTCAGGGTCCGAGTTTGCATAAACTGCCCAAGGACCATACTCTCAACTGCGTCTCTGTTTAAGATTCCTGCGGGCCAAGTGAGTGTGCAGGTCCTGATAGCCATCAACTGATCTTCACACACCAAACCTCAGAGCAGAGAGCACGGGTGAAACCGAAGGTAAGTGACCTGCCCCAGGCAGACGTGGCCTCCAGTTGCAGAGGAAGAGTTGTGCGAGAAGCAGGAACAGGAAGTCAGGGAAAGAGTTAGATGCGACAGCTGAACTGTGTGCTTTTCAAAAACTGGGTCCCTGGTTGAAGAGTTTTCGCCTCTCTGGTCCTTCATCTGCCACACTGCTTTCCCATCCCCTTTCTATGGGATACTCTAGCGGTCTGTATCTTAAGTGCCCGAAATGGACGGTGGGATGCAGTGCCGTGTGGCTTTGCAGTTTACGGCACGTGTCTATAGTGTGGCTAAGTTCTAGATGTTTAATTTCAGTAAGTTTAAGGATTTTAAGTTTAAGCGGCCGCATGTGACCGGTGAGTACCATATTGAGGAGCGCTGCTCTCGTCTGTTAGGAAACCGGAAGCCCTGTCTGTTTGCGTTAGTACTGAGGACGTCAGAATGTGAGTGTGTTTTGCCTCAAGATCTGACTTGAAGTAAGATATAGCAGTGAGATCTCTGGGAATAAAGCACAGTCCCCAGCTTTGACCTATTGGTTGTGGGTGCCTCGGTTTCCTCATTTGTCAGCTGCGGACAGTAATGGTTGCCCCATTTGCGAGGTTGTTTAAGAACTAAACGTGACATTAGAAGGTGACCATCTGAATGACTGAGCCGAGCCCGACTCTGTCTGTGCTATTAAGAGGGCAGCACATATCATCTTCTTGGGGTGACACCAGGTCCCCAGCACCTGAAGCTTTACCATGGCAGCATAGAGACCATTTTCTTGATCTGGAAGCCAAAGTGGAATGATGTCAGTCCAGACTCCAAAGTCAAAGGGGACCTGTGTGAGCAAGGAATGATTCACGTTTTCACAAGTCTCTGGAGCTTCCTCCTTCCCGGTGCCTGAGGAGATAAGAGAGCGTTTCCTCCCACGCCATCCCCAACCAGACTCCTGTCCAAAGGGCTAAACGTTCTTCTGGAGATTTTACCCTCACTGCAGAGCACAGATCAACAAGACAGTGCACCAGGTTTTTAAGATGAAATGCGCCCAGGCCTGAGAGAACATAGATCTCCTCATCACTTTCTTTCCTGCCTTCCAATACTGTTAAGATGGGAACGTCTTCAGAATACAGGAATGCTTTCTTCGGTTGCTCTGGATTCAGCTCCGTGTAACGGCTGCTATGGGATGTCTATATATGAGCAGTTTGTCACCAATGCCACCGAGAGCACACGACCATGGGCTAGGGTCCTCTTTGGATTTGATTTGGGCAAGGGTGGGGTAGATTCCTTAAATGTCTTTTCAGCTCTAGAGTTCAAGGTTCACCGCTACCTTTGCTTTTCAAATTGAAACTGTGATGGGGCTGTCAAGGACGGGCAATTCAACAGCATGTCCGAATGCTCAAACACCTCCCATGGCAGAGCAGGTGGCCACGATGAGTGCGGTGCACTGGATAGATTCGGAAAAACTGTAGCGACCACCTTTAGAGGAAGCTGCTGCTTCTTGTTGCTAGGTAGTGGTACCACGTAGGAAGCCTGCCTTCGCGGATAGTTCTCCAGCTTTTCCAAGCAATACCAGAGATCTGGGTGTTTTTTTTTTTTTAAGGTCAAACCTCACATTTTTAAAGGTTGACTCAAAAATCTGTAGTCTGAGTCAACAACCTGTTTAGGATGAGCTCTGCGCTCCTCACAAATCCAGGGTCACATAAGGAGCCCTGATCCTAAACTAACCATAGAATGTCACCTTAAGAAGAAATTTGAGTGTTAAAACAGTCCAGTCCCTTTATTGTTGTTGTTTTACTGTAACTCTTTCCGCTAAAAATCAATCCTATAACCTTTGGCCCAACCTGATGAAGTCCAGGCTGAGCAGAGAAACCAGAGCAAACAAGATTCCTGCTATTTCCGGGAGTCAGCACCCCTGTGTAAAAACGGTGACATTCAGACCTTTGTGTTGCTGGTTTCAACTTTCCAGGTAGCTGAACCCCAAAGGCCCTGGTTATCATCAATTCCTGGGCAGCCAAGCTGTCAGACTTTTCCCACGGCTGAGTCAGAGAGCTGCTTTCCCAGAATTGTTAGGAGACCAATACCCAGGAGGGGTCATGGCTTCCCACCCAAATGGTCCTAGAAATGGAGGGAGTTGAGCATCGGCTCCACAGGAGTCTCTCTGTGCCCTTCCTTCCCAGCAGCCATCTCGGTCTGTGATGTACGCCTAGCTCTGCTTCTTCGTTTACTGCCCACCTTCTACATACTAACAAAGAGGACGCTCCATGGGACCAGAACCCTTGCCCAGCTTGTCCAACGCTGAGTCCTAGGTCTCATAACAGCCAAGGAAAACGTCTGCAGGCTGTGTCCCAGAGGGTGATGGCTCGTGGCAGCACCGTCGTAGCCTCCTCAAAGGTAGGCGCTTCCATTCATCCTTGAGTTTACAGAGCAACAGTCTTTCGTCTGCTCCGCCACTGGAGGTGCTGTGAGTCAGTTCTCATTTGTGGGGTTCTGGGCCCCAGAGACGGGAATGTTAGCAATTGAGGAATGGCTGTCAAGGTGGCCTTGCTGTGTCTCCAGAACCAGGAAGCCCAGGGCTTCCTGAAGAAGCCTGCTGTTGCTCCGGAGACCTTTATCAGATAGACTGTTCTTCAAACACAGATCTGAAGCCAGACCATTTACATCAGGACTGGGGTTATCTCAGGGAGTCACACGTACTGAGTCTGCATCCATCTGCCAAGTCACAGCCTCCAGCACACACGCATCTTGTTTCTTTGAATTTCCGGAGGTTTTCTAGTCAAGGTCAAACACTTTTATTCTTTATTCGATGTCCTAAAAGCCGATAGTGGTAGCCAGGGGTAAGAGAGAAGTAGAAAGAGAACAAGAGTCGGCAACTCAGAAGTCCCGAACACAGGACACAGCTAACCACGCTGACGGCACTCTTGTTTTCAATGCGTTCTTCAAAGCCAGATGGTCTGGCTTTCCAAAATGTACCTTTCTCGATCACATTTGGATACACACATTGAAAAAAAAAAAAAAAGCTAGCATCCTTGGTCCCAGCCACATTTCCATGGGAATGTAATCATTAACTATGTGACAAGAGAATATCTTGGCCCCTGTCACTCCCTCCTAGGATTCTAGACTCCATGGAGAACATCAGGTGCCATGTGCATGAGTGTATGCATGTACATGTATGTGTGTGTGTACGTATGTGGTTTGGTTATAAAGATGGCCTTTTTTTTTTTTCTAAAAACATATCTCTGAAAATGCTTCTGAATGGTACAGAGCCAATGACCCAGATCAGAAGGCCCGGGAGGATGACACCATCCCAATGACTCAACATCCTTGGTGTCTGAAAAATAAGGAATTCTATGAAGAACAAAACAGCACTTCTTTTGCTGAGGATACCCTGTTGGTTATCTGACCGTGCTGGATGGAGTGAAGGAGGCCAGCACACCCAGCCAATGGCCTTCAGGTGCCTGACCACCCGCTTACATGTCTGACTGTGAGCCATGAAACCCAGACAATGGCCTTTTAGGTGCCTGACCACCCGCTTACATGTCTATCTGCGTGCCATGAACTACTCGGAGACTTCACTGGTAAGATCCAGGACCCTGGGCTGGACAGGTTCAAAACACCAGGAAACCAGAGGAGTATATATGCCATGGTATATGGCTAGATTAATTTTTATGGTGTAGAATGAAAACTGTATGTTCAGCTGGAGCCGACATATGCTTGAGTACTAGGTTATTTTTCCTGAAAATTACTTATTGGATTAAAAAAAAGTTGGATATATTCAAATCCGTGTAAGGGCTCTCATTTTATCAAAGATTCTCTCAAATACTTCATTTTGAACCAACAGAGCGAGGTTAGGAGAACGGAAGCCTAAAAACACTTCAAATACCGCAAGCACTGAGGGAAAACACATCAGAGAGCGGCTCTCCTCGGGGGTATGAGCTTATCAGAGTATGTCCTGAATGCTTTCCTATGCAGAACTTGAAACGACTGATTCAGAAAGCTGTGGAGCCGTTAGTGCTGAGGATCATGGCTGCACTTGTGTGTTAGGTTACAGTTGCCAGCGGTGGTAGTGCCTTTCACAGACTAAGACAGGCAGTCTCTAGGCACAAAGAGGACCCTTTCAATAAGAATAGCAGGTCTGATGCAGCAAGGAAACAAGCAACTATAAACATATATGAACCTAACAAGAGAGCCTAAAATGTAAGAAGCAATAGCTGACAAAATTGAAAAGAAAACAGGCAACATGATAATAATGGCTACGTTTCTCCTTCACCAGGATTCGCCGACATGGGCCACATACACACCAAGGCTGTGAAGCTACCCCAGCCAGCCACTGTGCAGAAGGCAGCCTGGACCATCATCAAGAAGTAATGCATGCACCTGGTTAAGGACTTCCACAGCAACAATCACGTGTACGTGGAGATCGCCATGCTCCCTGGCATGAAGTTCTATGACAAGCTAGCAGGCAATGTCACGCAGCTGATGAGGCGGATTCGGATAGGTCCTGGGAGCCCTGGCTCAATCAAGTTGCAGGAGGGAGAGAGGGGAGAAAGGATAAGTATGTTCCTAAGGTCTCATCCCCAGGTCAGGAGATCACTGAGGTAGACCCTGACACTAAGGAAATGCTTGAAGCTTCTGGATTGCCACAGCCTCTCCCACCTGCACTCTGCCTACAGTTGGGAAGAATTTCAGAATGCCATGTGGCACCATCCGAATCTGTTCTGGAATGTTTTCAATAAATCCGAGGACAGCTCAAAATAATAATGTTATTATTTAAGTACTTACATATGTCCCTATACATTAAGTATAAAACGGCCTAAGCCGAGGATCCGTAAGGAGCTAGGAGACACAGAGAACACTCGGAACCGCTATCCCTGACAGACATCTGTACGGAACTCTCCACCCCAAGACGACAGGAGATGCATTCTTAAGCAGACTGAGGTACAACATATGCTAGCTCCTATACTGGATCGCAGAACTTCTAAGAAGACTGAAACAACACACAAAATGTTCTTGGACTTTGATGAAATGACATTAAAAATAAGTAGCAAAAACAGACTTGAACAAGCCATATGGGTTTAGAAGTCAACACTCTCCCGACTTAACCATGGCCAATAAGCAAAACCATGAGGGAAATTCGAAAACATTTTGAGTTGAAAAAAAAAAAAAAACGAATTGAATCTACAGTCTGCAGAACCTTAGAGGACAGAGCTGAAGCTACTGAGAGGGAACTTTGTCCTTATAGACGGCTCCTTCACAAGGTGTAGGGCCAGAGAGAGGTGACTTGGTGGCTAAAGGCACCTACTTCTCTTGCTTTGCCTCCAAACGTCCATGTGATGACTCCCAACCTCCTGAGCATCTATACACTCAAGCATACACATAAATAAACAACTCTTAAAAACAGAGAACAAAAATAATCTTTCAATGATCAAGGGGATGGAGAGATGATCCAGCTCTTGTGCTCTGGTTCCCAGTACCCACAACCATCTATAGCTGCAGTTTCAAGGGATCCAACACCCTCTGTCTTCCTTGGGCACATATGTGGTACACATGCATACATACAGACAAATACTCTTACACATATTTTTTAAAAAATATCTTAAAAGAATATCTAAACATTGATGACAATAATCTTTTTTTTTTTTTCGAGACAGGGTTTCTCTGTGGTTTTGGAGCCTGTCCTGGAACTAGCTCTTGTAGACCAGGCTGGTCTCGAACCCACAGAGATCCGCCTGCCTCTGCCTCCCGAGTGCTGGGATTAAAGGCGTGCGCCACCACCGCCCGGCGATGACAATAATCTTTTAAAATTTTTTATTTATTTTTATTTTATGTACATCGGTGTTTTTCCTGCATGTATGTATACATGATGGCATTGGATCCACTGGAATAGGAACTACAGACAGTTGTGAACTGCCATGTGGGTGCTGGGAATTGAACCCGGGTCCTCTGGAAGAGCAGCCAGTGCTCTTAACTGTTGAGCCATTTCTCCAGACCCTGCCAGTAATCTTGAAAAGGAAGGACAGAGAGGAAGGAATGATGCTGCTTTGCTCTAAGACACCCCAGGGGTCAGATTTGCTGTGAATCCCACCAGCTCTCAACACAGATTGGCTGTGTGTCCCACCAGCTCTCAACACAGATTGACTGTTAGTCCCACCAGCTCTCAACACAGATTGGCTGTGTGTCCCACCAGCTCTCAACACAGATTGGCTGTGTGTCCCACCAGCTCTCAACACAGATTGGCTGTGTGTCCCACCAGCTCTCAACACGTATTCTCCCAGTGCCCACATGAATCGGAACAGACTTCCAGTAAGAAGGCATTGCATTCTGTAACTGCCTGCTTCCTGAAGACACAGATGACAGCTTTCCCTCTCATATCCCTAGGACCTGAAAGAATGCCCAAAGAGAAAGGATCATTAATATTTTGGATAGATGGGTAGGTGATACATAGATGGCTTTGGAATAATTTGCCTTTGTACAATGGATGAGGCAGCTTGATTTCCTCGATGGCTAACTCCTTACCCCTTTATTCCCCCTCAAAAAAAAAAAAACTACTCAACTGAAAATCCAGAAGCCTCCATCTCCAACTCCTCCAAGTACCCCCATCTAACTAGTATAGCATCATTACCAACAATACCAAGTTGAGCAATCATGGGTTGTAATAAATGGGCATCTGTCTTAGAGTTCCTATTGCTGTGCCATGACCATGGCAACATTTAATTCAGAGGTTTAGTCCATTATCATCAGGCAAGACAGGGCAGTATGGAGGCAAACACAGTGCTGGAGAAGGAGCTGAGAATCCTACATCTTGATCTGCAGGCAACAGGAAGGAGTCTGTCCACAACAAAGCATAGCTTGAGCATAGGAGACCTCAAAACCTACCCCCACAGCGTCACACTTTCTCCAACAAGGCTATACCTACTCCAAAAAAGCCACACCCCTAATTGACAGGGCTTCACCCTGTGAGCTTATGGAAGCCAATTATGTTCATATTACCACAGCATCTAATTGTCCTCTGGGCACTAGGTTCTCTTATCCCAGAAGTAAGTGGGTTTGTCCAAACTTGTCCAGTACATGTGGTGGAATTAGCCCTATATCTTAAAAGCCAATTTAGCAGAACTCTTCATCAAATCTTTCAAAACCGCCTAACCAGCAGTGTCTAGCCACAATAACCCATCTAAGACCCTAGCACAATTCAGAGGCCCATTTTGTAAGAAGTTTACTGAGCATCCCATCAGTACTCACACTCCCCAATACTGTAAACTTACTCTAAATTTAATTTTCTTTCTTTTGTTGGGGGGAGCAGTTGAGACAGGGTTCCTCTGTGTAGCCCCGGTTGTCTTAAAACTTGCTCTGTAGACTAGGCTGACCTCGAACTCACAGAGATCCACCTGCCCCTACCTACCTCCCTAGTGCTTGAATTAAAGGTGAGAGCCACCACTATCCAGCTTACATATAGCTTTTTATTACTGACAGAAAAGGACGTTGTAGATAGGAGCTTATGGTGTGGCTAGAGTTTGAGAGATAGCCATGTGGGTAGCAAAGGGGCATGGCAATTTCTTCTAATCATCAATATCACTGCATAGCAGAAAGGGAACTCAAGGCT
This sequence comes from Microtus oregoni, assembly GCF_018167655.1. Classification (NCBI taxonomy): domain Eukaryota; kingdom Metazoa; phylum Chordata; class Mammalia; order Rodentia; family Cricetidae; genus Microtus; species Microtus oregoni. The sequence goes on from NW_024543063.1 coordinate 62,392,421, forward strand.
CATTCCTGACGCTTCATTTCCAAGATATTCTAGTCCAAGATTAGATTCGTTCTTTGAGATGTCAACACAGAAAATGACTTACTCTAATTTCAGAATTTTCAATCTGTTTTGTTTTTGACTCAGACACTCATTCCTTTCTCATTCTGACTTCAGCCATGAGAGGTGTGAGCAGGGCTGACTTCCACGCAGTACCCAAAAGGAAAGAGCAAGACCATCATTTAATGCGTGTTCACTGATTCCCAAAGTTACTTAATTTCCTGACTATTGAGGCAACAGTCTGCTTTGTACGATAATATGTTTTCTAGGAGTGACAAAGGCCGTAAGTCCTCCAACTCTGCCATCATGAAATTAAAAAAAAAAAAAGCATAACCCTCAATAAGGAAGGGCAAATCAGACTTATTAAAGAAGAAAGTTAGAGGTTTTCCCACTATTCCCCTCAGACTCATTTTTATTATTCTAGAAATGTTGTAGCTAAAATCATCTGTACCTTGATTCCACTTTTTGAAGAACCACTTTATAACAATTCTGCAGGGAGTTTTCTTTCAGTTACCCCTACTTAAAAAAACCCTGAAACTTCAATGCAAAATAGGATTAAGATTTATCTTCTCCCTAGTTTGATTTTTTTAGTATGTAAAGACAGAATTGGCCACTGCAGTCAGAGAAGACAAGTGGCTTTTTTTACTGTGGTCGTGAGACAGCCTGGCTGTGAAAATATAGCTTGAATGGTATAGTCATCTTCCTTGATGCTTCTGTATGGATCTGGCTGCTGCCACTGACGCACATTTTAGGGTGTTTTTATTTTGTGTTATTTAAATGCTAGAACTTGAACCCAGGGTCCCATGCCAGGCAAAAACTGTAGCACATCTCCAGCCACTTGTATGAGAGGATTTTAGCTGTGGCACATACCCTGGGCCAAAGGGCTAGAGAATCTCGCTGTGGGGAGCCTGGTGAGCTAACCGGCACATTCCAGTTTTCTCACTGCCTGACCAGCTATATGCCTGTGTACACATTATAGGGGGGATCGAAATGTCTGGCTCCCTGGGAACTAAAGGGACAGATGATTCATTGGCACCATCAGTAGGATCACCCAGAACTATATAAAGGAGCGGAGATCTGGGACTCCAGTGGTACTGGCACTGCCTTCCCAGAATCCCAGGGGATGCCCGCTACCCCATGGGTAATCCCATCACTCCTTCTGTGTTAGACTTTATTTTTTAAATTAAGATGTGACCTGGTGAGTCCCAGGCTGGCCTAAATGTAGCTAAGGATGGCCCTGAGCTTCTGACCCTTCTGGATCTTCCTCCTGAGTATAGATATAGACATGTACACAAAGCCTAGAGAACCTTCAAGGAATGGCAACATTCATCTAGAAAACAATAGGAAGATTTTTTTTCTGTTATGCTTATTTTCCTATTACCTCCTTCTGTGCAAACTGATTTCTATCTATGAATGAATAAAATGTATAAAATAGATTTAGTGAATCAGAAGGAAAACGTTAAGTATGTAAGAGTCTAAAAGGTTCCTAGGCATGACAAAAATCCTAAGAACAGTACACACATGACTTAAGTGTATTACGGAAAACCCTAACCAGCCCACCCATGGTTTGGATAGGAAATGGCCCTCAGGCTCATGTGGTTAAGGTTTGGTCACTGGCTGGTGATGCCACTTTGGGAGGTAATGGAACCTTTGAAGAAGTGAGGTGTAGCTGAGAGAAGTGGACCACTGCAGCCCCACCTTTGAAGAGTACACCTTGTCCATGGTCCTCTCCCTGTCTCCCCCCGACATACCTCTTCCCAGCCATCCTGGAGTGAACATCTCTGCTGGGCCACTTTCCCCACCACTGTTACGCTCTTTCCACTTCCTGTAGCCATGGAGCCAGTGACGGTGGACTCAGACCTGTAAAGCCATGAGCCCAAGCCAATCCTTCTTCCCTCTGCATTGCTTTTCCCAGGCATTTAACACAGTCGGGGATAAGAGCCTGATGAGCACATGCCCCAGGGAAGGACTAAGGCCAAGTACAAGGTCATCCGCTTTCTGGTGTATAGAACCCAGGTACTTCTTGTTCAGCTCATGTGGCTAATTCCCAGGCAGAGTGTTGAAATAGGAGCAGCGGGGCTGTGTCCCGCCACCCAGCTGCCAGCACGGCTAGCTTTATACCTGAAATAACAACACACAAATTGTATTCTTTTAAACACTGCTTGGCCCATTAGTTCCAGCCTCTTATTGGCTAGCTCTTACATATCGATCTAACCCATTTCTAATATCCCTGTAACACCACGAGGTGTCTTACCAGGGAAGATCTTAACCTGCATCTGTGTCCAGTAGGAGAATCATGGCGACTCCTTGACTCAGCTTCTTTCTCCCAGGATTCTGTTCTGTTTACTCCGCCTACCTAATTTTATGTCCTATTAAAGGACCAAGGCAGTCTCTTTATTTAACCAATGAAATTAACACAAAACAGAAGACTCTCCCCCGCATCAGCAGAGGGGTAGAAGGAATATGGTGTCCAGTCCAGACAAGCATGGTGAAGCTCTAGTGATAGGGAAACAAAGGAAAAGTCCCTGGAAATTCTAAATCCGGTCAAAGGGAATCCACTTAGGAAATCTGTCTACAGGGTTCATTCTGCTTCAGGAGGAAACACTCAGCTTCAAAAATAGCTAAACTCTAGATTTTAGGCCCTTTCTTTTTGCAGTAATCTGCCCATAGCTCTGATAAATACAGCTCAGGTCAGGGCTTGGGTCAGTGTCAATCTCCAGGGAGAACTTTGAAAGGGGTGTGTGTGTGTGTGTGTGTGTGTGTGTGTGTGTGTGTTTGTGTGAACTGCATCAATACAGGGCATCACTGGGCACGGGCAGAGCTGGGTACCAAAAGGAGGGGCTGCAAGATGCATGGGACTAATCATCTTCAGCATCCCTGTTCTCCTGGATAGATGCTTGGGTTATACTTGGCAGTGCCTCCCTAGGGAGGAAATAGGGATCAAAACAGAGATCCTAAAATCTGACACCGTGGAGATGTTGAAGCAAAGAACACGTTATTGTGGGAAGTTGCCAGGTGCACTGTAGGCTACATTGGAGTCTTTCTGTCTCTACTTAAGAGATCTGTGTCCCCTTTCCACCCTGACTCCAGACACTGCCAAGTGCCTTCTAAGAAGTAAAGTCACCTCAAGTTGCAAATAACCACATTAAAATGTCCCTAAGAGGTTCTAGCACAATGTAAAGAGTGTATAGACGAGGAAAGTATTTCACCTTGGTGCTAATGGTGAAAGAAGCAAAGACATTGACTAGACAGCAAGTTTACATTGCAGGGCTTCTGGCTTTACCAAGAGCCTGCCACACCGCAGGTGCTCAGTGCATTTTTACTGAGGTCACCAGAGATGCCATGGGCCAGCCAGTAACCCTCTCTGGGTTCCTTTTCTTTACTTGTCAGTGATAAGTATTTTGAAAAATCCCGGTAGACAGTTCCTCTACCAATGCAATAAGCCAAATCCAGCCGAATTAATAAATCCAAGTTTAATAAACAGAGCAAAGCAAAGCAGAGTGGCAACTCCCAGGTGACTCTCAGAAAGGCAGGAGAGAGAGCACATGACAGGTCTAGTGACCGGGTCTTACATACCTGTAGACATGGTCTTGAGCAGCTCCAGGGGAAAAGCTGACCCTTCACAGGTTTACTCAGGGATGGGGTCTGGAATGGGAGGAGTGGGGCTGGGTTCACAGCCGAACATCTGGGCAGGGTTTAGAATGGGGAAATGAGGCTAACTAGATTCCAGCTGAGCAGTTAGCAAAGCCCAGGCTACTATTTGTATCCAAAGACTCCCCAACAGTCTCTAAGACTCCAAATGATAAAGACTAGGCCAGCTTCCTATACCAGCAGCTTTAAAAGGTTTCAATTCTACCCATCCAATTAGAAATACGGTCAATGATGCAAGCCAGGGGAATAAATGTAGTGGGCTGAGGGGAAGTGGGGAGGGTCACACACAGTTTAAATGTAGAAGAGAAGAGAGATTAACAGTCTGCACTGGATGACTGTAAAGTTTGTGTTCTACATGAATCAACTTTAGTATACCATCCTAGCTGTTGTTGGCTAGTGGGGTACAATGTGATTCCTGCATTATAAAGTAGACTGTACAAATATGTAAGAACTGAGTCACGGGGAGAATTTGCTTGGCTCAGAGATCGTCAAACAAAGGAGGGAAGCAAAGATGAAAGGGTGAAAAAAAAAAGAAATAAAAGCCACACAGTGGTTGCGTGGTATTTTAATCCCCTCCCAGCACTCGGGAGGCAGAAGCAGACAGACCTTTGTGAGTTCAAAGCCAGCCTCCTGATCTACAGGCTCCAAAGCGACTCAAAGAAACCCTGTCTCTAAAACAAACAAAAAAGTGATGTGAATCTACTGACCACTCTACCAGCCTCAGTGTCTCTGGGTCTCAGGGAACACCTTGCCCTAGGAAGTTCACTAGTGGCCTTTAAACTGCTTCATGACTTGACCCCCTAAAGGTCATGTGCTAGAAGCAGTTTGTGGTGGTGACAGGGTGGTCTGGAGCCTGTAGGCACTAGGGACTGGGGACAGGTAATTAGGTCCTTACCAGGAATATACCTTTTTCCTCTTGGGAGTGCATTCCCCAGCACTCGCAGGCTACTTCCTTTTTATCTCCAGTTGATTGGTTAACAAAATGATTGTTTGGTTGATTTGGTATGGTTTGATTTTTGTTGGTTGGTTGGTTGGTTGGTTGGGGTTTTGGAGGGGTGTGAGGGTTTGTTTGGTTTGTTTTTTCTTGGGTTTTTTGTTTTATTTGAGGTTTTGCTCTGAAACAAGGTCTCACTCTATAGCCAAGGCTAGCCTAGAGCTCACGCTGCAAACCCAGGTTGACTTCACGCTTGTAATGATCCTTGGCATCCCAAGTCCTGGGATTACGGGTCTGAGTCCATAAGTTTGCTTGTGTCTTGATGTTCTCTATGAAGTTTTTACCAGAACTACCCACATAGCAACTCCGCGCTCTTAAGCCTTTAGAACTCGGGCCAGCCGACCTCTGTAAAGTCCCCATAACTTGTCACAACAGCATACCATAGATGGGCACACATGCCCTGACAGCACCTCTCCTTCGGCGTGGAGGGAAATAACAGGGCTGGATTGCCGGATACGATGGGGGAAAGTAATGGAAACAGTTGGGCCTAAAAGCATTTGGAGTTGTTTTCAAACACTTCACGATTGGTGGATGTCAGTCATCTCTCTCCTGACCTGGAGTGGTGGCGGCATTTGACAGGTGCACGCGCCCTTCTCCACTGAACAGGGCTGCTGATGTTGCTGGAAAGAGGCGATGGCGCTGCAGGAGCCTTTCTGACCTCAGGAGTAGGAGGAAGTGGGTCTTCAACACCCCTAGCCTGAGGTGAGTGGCTGCACACTAGCCCCCTCGTCCTGTCTGATATTCAAGTCTAATATGAATCTTCTGTCCTGACTGAACCCCAACCCCCACAGTGAAGACTTCTCTTTCTTTGGCCCTTCCGCCCTTCCTTTCTTCTCATACGCTTTTCATATTAAGGTTCATCACGCTGCTTCCACTAGAGTAATAGATTGTCATCTGTGGTCGGAAGTTTTCTCTGGGAAATGCCACGGATACTTAGAATCCAATACTGTCTCTGGGTCTGTGCTGCCAGTGCCGGAATCCACGCTCTGCAGCAGTTCTGAGGATGTCACCGTCTCCCCGGGGCTGAATTCTGACACCCCTGTGCCCCTCCCCCACATTAGCTTGGTATCCAAATGCAGCCAGAAGGCTGGAGACCCCCAGTGATCAATGACAGCTCCAATCAAAGCCACCAGACGGGCTGTGCACTCTCGGCTCCTTGATATAAAAGGTGTTTTATTTCTCATCCCTTTATTTTTGTCACTGAAAGAATGCTTCCCGCGTGTGGATTAATTAAAGTGCAAACATTAACTATTGATTGATGCATTATCAGCACGGCGCAGTAGCCTCCCGACAGATTGATTCCTGCCGTGATTTATTGTCATATTCGGGAGTCATCACACTTGGTGACCAAGAGGGGCCACCTGCCTCCCACACCGCGCCATCTCCACTCCTTTCTCTTTCTCCCCCGTACCTCCTCTTCTTCTTCCAGGTGACATTTGAGTTCCAGTAACTAAAACATCTTCATCCTACTGTCGAGGAAAAGAACAATTCTGTGGCCCGACTTTTGTTCTGCGTGTCTGTATGCCTGTGTATGTCTCCCAGGCAATTATCAAATCAATTGACATGACTGAACGCAATAATGAACAAATCTGTGAGCTTCTAGAGGGGATTTCTGGTTAACAGAACAGGCCCCTCCAGCGCTGTGCAGAGGTGATACTGAGTAAATTCCAGGAGAAAGAGAGAGCAGAATAATACAACGGAAAAGAAAGCTCCAGGTGTCTGACTTCCCGCTCCTCTGTGGAACGAGACAGAGGAGAGCAACAGAGCAATTCACAGTTACAACAGGCTGTAGGTCTCTAAAGGGATGACTCAGTAGACCATGTTTTATCAGGCTGACTAGCATGAAATTGCTGTTTTTATAGGTCAAGAAATGAACAAATATTGACAATTTCATAGGACTCAAAATTATGTACTTAAGCTCCCTTCTGAAATCGGGGCGTCGCGGTCTCTGTCTATTTTATTTTCAGTATGAAGGTGGCGCAATGTGTGGGTGCCTGATTGCTCTTTGGGCTGACGAGGGAGGGGGACTTGATTTTGGGGGAGGGGGAGGGAAATGGGAGGCGGTGGCGGGGAAGAGACAGAAATCTTTAATAAATAAATAAATAAAAAGAAAGTGGCGCAAAAGGCAAATCATAAGTCATAGCTCGCATGCGCATAAACCTTTCCTAATTTCCTATGAGAAAACCCACCCCAACCTATGAGGTACCCATTATTGAAAACCTAGCCAACCAAACTGAATCCAAACAAGGTATCAAGTGGCCAGCAAGTCCAGGGGAGCCTCGATCTGAACACCTTACCCTCAGAGAGAACCCCGAAGACACCCAGGGCCGATGCACAGTCGATGGGGGGGGGGGGGGTGGAGCCTCAGGGGGGCTGAAATCTGGGCTTTAAAGTCCTTCCTGGCAGTAGGGAAAGCTAGACCAGCACCCTGACTAGAGACAGAGAAGGGTTTGAACTTCTCTCTGAGTTGCTCTAAATAGGATCCCAAAGTTAGGACCTGTTGAGAGAAATGAACACAGGAAGTCTCAGCTCCAGGCAGGGCAGGGAGTTCTACTCACCACTGAAGGAGAAAGAATCTGGTTTCTGCTGATTATCAGAGTTAATACCCCAAACAACCCTTTCTGCCTTTCACAGGCAATCCAGGTCCCATCCCAGTTGCTACCACGTTTGCGTGCATAGAGGTTAGATCACCAGGTGTCTTTCTTCCTTTTCCTGTTGCTGAGATAAAATGCCCTGGCAAAGCCACTTGGGGGAGAAAGGGTTTGTGCTGACTTACAGTTCAAGGACACACAGTCCAGCACAATGAGGAAACAGAAAGCTTGGCTGCCTTCTCTCTCTTGCGCTCTCTCTCTCTCTCTCTCTCTCTCTCTCTCTCTCTCTCTCGTTTTTTGAGAGAGTATTTCCCATCTACAGAGAAAAGACTCTGATAGAAACACACCCCACTGTCGCGATCTATGAAAAAGTTTGGAAGAAAATGTCTTCTTTATATGTGTGCATGGGTGTGCAGGGGTGGGGGAGAGCTCACGTGCCTGTGCATATGTTCATATTTCAGGGTGGTGGTGTTCTCTGGTCTCTTGAGTTGAATGTTTGGTTCATCTTTTTTTCAGTTCCCTGTCTGAGTGTTACCCTGAGGCTATAAGCTGCCCACTGGATATTACTTTAGCCACATCCCGAAGGTTCTGGTGTGTGGTAGCACTCATTTCCAGCTGGTTTCGTTACCCTTCTCAACCCAAGAGTAACTGGAAAGGTGGTTTGACATGTCTAAGGAAGCATGTCTGCAGCCTATTTTCTAGAAACACTATCTCCTGTGAACTCTAAAATTGGCCGAACTTTCTCAACTGTCCTTTTCAAATCAGTTCCATAGCTTTTACACTTCAGAGCTACAGTGGACTCAACTGACATTGTTCTGTTTTGTAACACAGAGCTGGTGGCAGTGGCAGGCTAGAGGAACAAAGTCCACAGTTTTGTTGAGTCACAGAGCAGATACATAGTAAAGCCTTTGGGCTCCTGACAAGATTCATTTTCCCCAACAATATTTCTCTTACTGTCTAGTATGTGCTAAGGATGGTTCCAGTCTCTGTGGAAACAGTAACAAGTGAGAGAGACTAAACCCCCTGTTCTCCTGGGCGTTGGCTTCTGGAGTTGTCTTTCAGTGAGGTCAAATGTGTGAACATGGGACCTGGGGACATGAAAAAAGCATAGGAAGCCAAAGATCTGATTCTGCGGGGAGTGGCAGCCAACCCTGCCCTTGGTGGAGCAGATCTCTGTCTACAGGAGTCCAGGAAATTCTTGCAAGCTTTTCCCAACAGCTCCTGGGAGAGAGCTCAAATAATACGGAGGGGGAGCCACATACTACTCCCTTCTACAGACCTCCAGAGTCCTCGCCCATGACATAAGGCCTTCCTCCCCCAGACACCCGCTAGACCCATTCTATGTCAGACAGAGTATAAAGCAGGTCCAGCAGGGATCTCTTTCTTCTTTATCCTGACATGGACACACCCACGGTCAGCATACTCAGGTCCATGGAGTAACCTCACTCCAAGACCTACTGGGGCTAATTCTGGGTTCCAGATGATTTTTTAATGATTTATTTAATTTTACTTTATATGCATTGGTATTTGCGAGGGTCCTCTGGAGGTAGAGTTATTGGCAGTTATGAGCTGCCATGTGGGTGCTGGGAATTGAACTCAGGTCCTCTGGAAGAACTGCCAGTGCTCTTAACCACTGAGCCATCTCTTCAGTCCCTCCAGATGATTTTTGCTTGGTTTTGTTCTTCGTATCAGGAGGGGCATTTGGGGACTAATTTGGAAGTCCCAGGTCTACCATCCTCTGCTGATTGAATAAGCAATGGTTTCATTTTGCTTCAATTTGGGTTCTTTGGGGATTGGAGTCTTAGAGATTAAACACGAGGCCTTGTGCATGGCACACACGTTCCCTACCACTCAGCTGCAGCCCAGACCCGCATGTGCAAGTCTCCTTTCAACCTTGTCACCATCATCATGGCCACCCTCTCCACCAGCTCATCAAGAGGCAATCACTGGGGAGCCTTAGTGGCACATGTCTGTGGTCTCGGCATTTGGGAAAGCGGGCAGCAGGATCAAGAGTTTGAGACCAGCCTACAAAGCAACTCTGTCCCAAAAGACAGCAAAGAGACACATAACAGAGACTCACTTCCACTGCCCTCATTTTGAGTAGCCAAGGACAAACACATTGTCACCATGGCATCCTTGCATAGGATAGAGGTTAAGAGCAGGGACTCAGAAGCTGTTCCCCTCAGTTTAGTACACTAGCTGGTTGAGGGTGGTGCTGGGCTTGCTTTCCTGTCCAGTATAGGAGCCAAGTACCAATCAAGGCTAAACCCAGATCTGCTACTATGCAAATGTCATCTTGCCTCCCAGAGGCTAGATGTGACTTTTACACAGTGTCCCCGAGCAAGAAATTGTGACGTCTTTGGTGTGGCTAGAGGTCTGTAACTCAGACCCCTGGATGATAATAAGTGAACCTGTAAAGTTGACCTGGTCGTGAAAGCAATGAGGAAGAAATGAGATTTGCAAACACTTGGGGATCTGGTGTTGGCCTGTTGAAGGGGTGGAGCTAAGGAGACTAGAGATTGGGTTTTGATATTTCAGAAAATCCCTGGCCCTAGGGTCTCAGGACTTGAGGGGAAAGGGGAGTGCGTGCGTATGTGGGAGGGAATCCCAGCAGCACAACCTGAGACAGGAAACTAAATGCCTGGAAGTAGATGACTTCATATTCAGAGAAGAGGGCAGAGAGAGAGAGAGAGAGAGAGAGAGAGAGAGAGCTCCAAGCACACTTGTGATCTTCAGCATAGCCTAAGTAAGCCTGGCCTGACAGAAACGAAGACCCCAAGTGCTCCTTGTATCACCTCTCCAGCTGGGGCCAGCTGTGCACTGTGGGCCACTTAGGGACTGTGGGTCTAATTCTCTAAGGGAGCTGGCACTCTGAGCCTCTGGAGCTTCTGGGGAGTGAGTGCCTTGACTCTTGACCCAGCAAAGGGTTCTTGAGCAGACTTCAGTTCGAATAGACACACAAAACCCCAGTGTGAAGACGGAAGTTCCATCTGCAGCCTGCCAGTGCCTAACCACTAACCCTGCAACTGGTAGCTTCTGGTGATATCCAAAGACCATCTCTTCTAGGTAGTGCTCCATCCCGGAGCTGTCTGCATCCCCTGTGCTCCTCAGTACCACTGTGGCCACACCGCTGCTCAGCAGGGTTTCCTGGTGAGAAACCCTTGCAGGAAGGACCAGGAAATATTTCATTTGCTTTACATCTGTCTGCCTATCAAGGGAACTTTCTTCTAGCCCAGCACCCCGTAAACACTCTGGGTAATCTGAGGTTTAATCTTCAAAGGTTGCTTCATCTTTACTCTCAATTCAGTAAGTTTCCATCCTATGAAAGAGTATTCAAGTTACCTTCAGACTGCTGCACTCTTGCAAAACACACACACACACACACACACACACACACACACACACACACACACGCACGCCACCTCATGTCTGACCTGGGAAGACAGAACACAAGCAGCAGCATTCTGAGCTCTGCTTCTAGTGAGTTCTAAAGTCCCACCCAAATGGCTCAAGAATGACCTTGGCCACAAGATGTGGGAAATGGGAGGTTTACTCACGCCTACAATACAGGCAACACCCTTGGACAGTGGATCCCACATCTCAGGAGGAATGTCTCTTACATCCCAGTGTCACTTCCCTGGAGATAAATTTCAAGCCTATGCAGTGTAAGCCGAAGGGCAGCTGCTCTGATTACAAAAGTTCCTGGGAGGCAGGAGAGTAGTAGCCACTGCCATCTCACACGGGGGGGGGGGGGGGGGGGGAGGCCCCTTTAACACCCACATTAATTTGGAGACAAAGAGATGCAAGAAAGCCATGACTGTGTGGCCAAGGACCCCAGAGTCATGCCAGGGCGGGGGTCAGGGAAAAAGTGCAGAGGTCCTTTGTCTAAAAGGCCCGTGGAGTTGTGTGGAACAAGCCCTATGAAGTCACAGCGCTAGCAAATGCTGCTCCCTTTTTGACGGGGATGGGGTGAGATTATGATCTATGAGGAAGAACATTAGATATTCTGTTAATAGACACCTCACCAGCCATGGAAACACCATATTCCCCTCACCCAGACTTGAATCTATTGTAAAAGTTTACATGGCATCCCGAAAATGAGGGTCTGGAAGAAAAAAAAACCTTTACCTTTTCTTCTTACAAAGTAGTTTTCCCATGTTTTAATCAACAAGCACAAACGACTCCCTCATGCTGGCATATTATTTCCTAAAATTATATGTGAGGAGCTTATAAAAGTTTGGAAGAAATAGTTTTTAAGTTGGCTAAATACCACTCAAATCAGGCTTTTTTTTTAATAATCCCTTTAAGTTAAATATCTTTTGGTAATAAAGGCAAATTAGGGAACAATAAATTATAACTTCTGACCGGTGGCTGATTATAGATATTATAATTAAGTCCAGTTTCCTACACAAGGCATTTATCTTAATAATCATGCCATCCATTAGCATATCTTAAAGAGGTTCACAAAGCCTGCTGTGGCACTGGAAGAGACCTCCGAGCTCCTCCCTAGGCTATGAAAGGCTATGAAATCAAAAGAGATGAAATTACGTTAAAAAGAAGTTTGGGTTAAATATAAGTTGAGAAACTCAGATTATAGTCATAAAACCCTAACTTAAAAACATTTACCCTAAATACCCCCTCCGACCAGCAGCAGCACGAAGAGACTTCACTTCCTAGAAATCTACAATTTACACAAATTTGTTCAAAGCTGTTGTGACCCAGCCGGCCATGTACTGTGTCATGGAGCGTGCAGCTAGGGCTGGAACAATATTAAGGGACTTGGGTTTTTTCTGAAAGTCCTGACCTTGTTCCTTGACAACTGCAAGAAGAACCAATGGTTGACAGTGGCGACAAGAGTAAAATAGGTGATTTTCTTGTCCCTGCTCATTTTAAAAGTGAGTGATTTCTCCAGCCAAGCTCTTGGGGTTGTGTACAAGACAGAGAGAGCCTGCGGCATGCCGGCTTTCTCTGGGACATGTTTGTGACAGCTTGCTGTAAGAGCCCACTTCTTACAATAGCTGGGGAGGTCAGGATTGCTTTGAAAGATCCTCAGAGAAGGCTCAAGGAGCTGCCTGCAGTCCTTCATGCTACAAAGCCCACAGGAGCCTCCTCTTCTGGGAAGACTCCAGGAGAGCAGTTAAGCCTTTGCCTACAGTGGGTGATACAATTCTGGCCGTCTCTGATAATTGTCCAAGGCACACGAGCAAACGGCACCAACAAAGGCACTAGGAAGGTCAGACTGCAATACAGCATGCCACTGATTTTATCCGGGTGATTGATGCACAAATCACCTTGATTTCGATTTGGCACAAGGTTATAAAATACACTTGTAATCACTGATAGTGCGGAAGATCAGGCCCAAGCATGGAACACTGTATTTTATATCCCTGGTAGAGTTTTCCCTAATACAACCATAAATCAGCCCAGAAAGTAGGAACTTGGTCCATGTTAACAGACGAGGAGAAATCTAGGAACATTAACCAAAGACACAGTCTTGGAACCTGGGGCAAGCTTTAAACTTTGTATCAAAGCCACCCAGATACATCCTTCAGGGGGCAGCCCACAGTAGGAGATCACAGAAGAGCATGGACCATAAGACAAACCAGTAAGAAAGCACATGCAGACCAAGCATCGGCAGAAATCCCTGAGTCTTAGGCAGAGATACAAAATCTTGACAGGGGAGAACAACAAGATCTAAGATACTAAGGAAAATGACCCTAACACACGTATTTAGAAATGCCCATTAAAATATGAAGAAGAGAATCAAGTGAGCCTAGCAAGATGGGAGGAAATCTTAGCAGTCCAAAGAGAAAACCAATTTGCAAAACAACTTTCAGGAGCAGCAGCAGCTGGAGGAGGGGGATGCTCTCTTTGCTCTGACATGTCTCTTTGACAGGTTCCCACAGAATATTTAAAATAAATTCATATATTCCAGGAAAATAAATACTTTGATTTCTCTTCAACTCTCCATGCCAGCAGCTATGGCTTTTATAAACGATTTCCTAACAAATCCAGAATGGGAGCTCCTACCGGTCTGGGAGTGTCCCACTCAGTATCAGAAATAAAACAGGGGGTTTGTCTTCGGCTGGGCATGCGGGTCTCACCTCAGCTGAGATTCTACCTAGATGTTTCCAGATTCTACTTAGGAAAACTATTTTCCAGACCCCCTTCCCCTCAGACTGTTGATCCCCACCACCCGCAAACTTCCAAGCCAGCAAACTCCTTGGCTGGCTCTGAGCATCATTGGGACTACGGAGAGACAAAGTAGAGGGAAAGTCACCATCGGCATTATTTCTCCCCACGTTATTCAAGGCTTCTCCTTCACCTAAATCCAGTAAGAAAAGCATCCCACTGCTGGGGGAATGGGGGTAGTACAGACTTCTTCCCAAAGAAGGCAGACACCAATAGACAGGACTAGACAGTTCCAGACCCAAAGCTTCCTTTCGCTTGAAGACAAGCCGCTTCTAGCCAAAGGTTGGTTTAATCATTTGTAGACTCCCAAGTTTGTACGGATATTTCATTTGTATTTTAGTAAATAAAGCTTGTGTGAAGTTCAGAGAGTAAAGCAGCAGCACTGATCAGCATTACAGACCAGGCAGTGGTGATACACGCCTTTAATCCCAGTAGCCACACTACTTCACCATAGAAACCAGGCTGTAGTGGTGCACGCCTTTAATCCCAGCACCAGAGAAGACTAGAAGACCGGAGGAGACAGTTCCCACACAGTCTCATTCTGAGATTCCTGGAGGCAAGATCTCTATTTCAGACTGAGGTAGAGGTAAGAGCCAGTAGCTGGCCTCTTTGCTTTTCTGACCTTCAAGTTGAACCCCAATTTCTGTCTCTGGGTTGTTGTTAATCATGCTACACAAGTTCCTGTTTCTGAACATCTTATAAGAACAGGCAGATTGAGCCGGGCGGTGGTGGCACACGCCTTTAATCGCAGCACTCGGGAGGCAGAGGCAGGCGGATCTCTGTGAGTTCGAGGCCACCCTGGTCTACAAGAGCTAGTTCCAGGACAGGAACCAAAAAGCTACAGAGAAAAACCCTGTCTCGAAAATCAAAAAAAAACAAAAAACAAAAAAAAAAACAAAAACAAAAACAAAACAAAACAGGCAGATTGTGGGCTGAAGTTAAAGAAAGGGAAGAAGCCCAACCCCCTTACCCGCGGGTGAGCCCTGAAGTGGAATGAAATGGAGCAAACTGTGGGGATTCTTGTACCAGATTCTATGATTTACCTTTTCCATTAATTAAAGTGCAAAAACATCATCACTTTAAAAAAATGATCCTTTCTCTAGCCATACTCTATCAAATAGGGAAAAAACTTTTTAGGTGAACATGTAGGGCTGTGCTCAGAGGAAGGAAGTGGTGCAGGGGGGTTAGGTTCTCTGCTCTCTGGCTCCTTGGACCCAAATTAAGCTGCCCAGCACTTTTATACAGTGTGAAACAAAAACACAAAACAAAGATAAGACCAAAAAGCAAGTTCCCAGCTGCCTTTGCCCAAGGTCAGATATCAATTTGAAGTAACATAAAAATAGGAACAAAGAGCCACGCAGTGATGGTGCACAACTTTAATCCCAGCACTCGGGAGGCAGAGGCAGGCGGATCTCTGAGTTCAAGGCCAGCCTGGTCTACAGAGTGAGTTCCAGGACAGACTGGAGTGGTACACAAAGAAACGCTGTCTCAAAAAGAAAAAAAAAAGTAGAAATTAATGCACCTTCCAAAAGGCTCTGCAGCTGGGAAATTAGAGTCTAAGACCCTGTGTGCCGGCTCAGAGAGACCAGACTTCCCCATCTGATGTTTTGTGTATATGGGAATTTTGCCCAAAAGAAGGATGTGAAGGATGTTCCCACCAGCACTGAGATGACCGAGTGAATGAAGAGATGGACTCTCCCTTCTGCTTCCTGGGCAGTGCCTTCCCCCAAAAGAATACTGAGGGGATGCACAGGAGCTATTGGGGTTGAGCAGGTCCAGCCCATGGACCCCACCTGTGCTGTCTCCGGCCTTCTACCTCCCAGGAGCTGGCAAGCCATGCTGTTCCAGCAGAAGCTGGCCCTTTTGTAAAACCTGTAGTCTGGAGCTAGAGAAGGAAGGTGGCCGCCAGGAAGTACACAAAAGACACTCTGTCCCTGGACACTCCCAACAGAGTAGGTTTTACAGGAGTCTCTTAAACTTGATACCTGGGGACTTGATTGAACCCTGGCTGTCCTTCCTCATGATGAGTCTTGGAAGAGAAACTCCCTCAGCTTCCTCACTGGAGAAGGTGGCATGACACTAGAGACACAGTGGCATACTGGTGGCCTGCCTGGACATCCATTAGGCTGGGGCTCTCTGTGAGAGGGGGCAATGCCAGGATGTGTTGCGGGGATATTTGATCGCACGGTGTGAAGACGTGTCTGTCCTTCTTCACCTGACTAAGACACCTTCTGATTGGTTTAATAAAGAGTTGAATGGCCAATAGCTAAATAGGAGAGGACAGGCAGGAATAGGAACTCTGGAAAGAGTCTGAGAGGTGAGAGACTCGCCAGCCAGATACCTCTCTTTCTCTGTCCCTCTCCTGAAGAGGTAACTACTCCCTCCCTCTACCCTCTCCTCTCTCTTTCCTCTTTCTCTGTCCCTCCTCTCCCCCATACCACTTACCACTCTGTCCCACTTCTGAATAGGTAACTACTGCCTCCCTCCCCGCTTCTCCTTTCCTCTCCTCTTCCCCTCTCTATCTCTCTGTTCACCTCTTTCCTCCATAATCCCCTTACCCACTAAATAATCTCTATACCCAAACTCTCTCAGCATGGCATATCTGTCTGTCTCCCTCGCGACCTCAGACCACCTGCCAGGGGACTTGCCACCCCTCATGGGACCAGCCTCGGGGCACCCCGTATTTATGAATGATAACAGTTGCCTCAAAAGCACCAGGCCCTGGGGTCCATGCCCAGATCTACAATGGGTGGGGAGTGGCTCCTTCCATTGGAGCACACTTTTTAATCCTGATACTCTAGAGCAGAGATTCTCAACCTTCCTAATGCGACCCTTTAGTACATATAGTTCCTCATGTTTTGTGAACCCCACCCATAAAATTATTTTCATAACTATAATTTTGCTACTGTTAATGAATTGCAATGTAAATATTTTTGAAAATAAAGGTTAGTCAAAGAGATCAAAACCTACAAGCTTAGAACTGAAGGTGGAGGGTGGCCTGGGTTACAGAATGAGCTCAAAGAAAAGTAAAAAGAGGGCTGGGGATATAACTCGGTGGTAGAGCACTTGCCCAGCATCAATGAGGTCCTAGGTTCCTTCCCCAGGACCACCAAACAACAAACCAGGAGCCCATCATCCTTGGAAATCCTAAGAGTGCCCTTAGGAGGGTTATTTATTTATTTATTTATTTATTTATTAAAGGTTTCTGTCTCTTCCCCGCCACCGCCTCCCATTTCCCTCCCTCTCCCCCAATCAAGTCCCACTCCTTCATCAGCCCAAAGAGCAATCAGAGTTCCCTACCCTGTGGGAAGTCCAAGGATCACCCACCTCCATCCAGGTCTAGTAAGGTGAGCATCCAAACTGCCTAGGCTCCCACAAAAACCCATTGTCATTGTTCTTGAGTTCTCAGTAGTCCTAGTTGTCCACTATGTTCAGAGAGTCCGGTTTTATCCCAGGCTTTTTCAGACCCAGGCCAGCTGGCCTTGGTGAGTTCCCAATAGAACATCCCCATTGTCTCAGTGTGTGGGTGCACCCCTCGCAGTCCTGAGTTCCTTGCTCGTGCTCTCTCTCCTTCTGCTCCTGATTTGGACCTTGAGATTTCAGCCCGGTGCTCCAATGTGGGTCTCTGTCTCTGTCTCCTTTCATCGCCTGATGAAGGTTAATATTCAGGAGGATGCCTATATGTTTTTCTTTGGGTTCACCTTCTTATTTAGCTTCTCTAGGATCATGAATTATAGACTCAATGTCCTTTATTTATGGCTAGAAACCAAATATGAGTGAGTACATCCCATGTTCCTCTTTTTGGGTCTGGCTTACCTCACTCAGGATAGTGTTTTCTATTTCCATCCATTTGCATGCAAAATTCAAGAAGTCCTTGTTTTTTACTGCTGAGTAGTACTCTAATATGTATATATTCCATACTTTCTTCATCCATTCTTCCATTGAAAGGCATCTAGGTTGTTTCTAGGTTCTGGCTATTACAAACAATGCTGCTATGAACATAGTAGAGCATATACTTTTGTTGTATGATAAGGCCTCTCTTGGGTACATTCCCAAGAGTGGTATTGCTGGGTCCAGGGGTAGGTTGATCCCGAATTTCCTGAGAAACTGCCACACTGCTTTCCAAAGTGGTTGCACAAGTTTGCATTCCCACCAGCAATGGACGAGTGTACCCCTTTCTCCACAACCTCTCCAGCAAAGGCTATCATTGGTGTTTTTTATTTTAGCCATTGTGACAGGTGTAAGATGGTATGTTAAAGTTGTCTTGATTTGCATTTCCCTGATCGCTAAGGAAGTTGAACATGACCTTAAGTGTTTTTTGACCATTTGAAGTTCTTCTGTTGAGAATTCTCTGTTCAGCTCAGTGCTCCATTTTATAATTGGGTTGATTAGCCTTTTATGGTCTAGTTTCTTGAGTTCTTTATATATTTTGGAGATCAGACTTTTGTCAGTTGCGGGGTTGGTGAAGATCTTCTCCCAGTCAGTGGGTTGCCTTTGTGTCTTAGCGACAGTGTCCTTTGCTTTACAGAAGCTTCTCAGTCTCAGGAGGTCCCATTTATTCAATGAGGCCCTTAATGTCTGTGCTGCTGGGGTTTTACGTAGGAAGTGGTCTCCTGTGCCCATGTGTTGTAGAGTGCTTCCCACTTTCTCTTCTATCAGGTTCAGTGTGTTCAGACTGATATTGAGGTCTTTAATCCATTTAGACTTGAGTTTTGTGCATGGTGATAGATATGGATCTATTTTCATTCTTCTACAGGTTGACATCCAGTTTTGCCAGCACAATTTGTTGAAGATGCTCTCTTTTTTCCATTGTATACTTTTAGCTCCTTTATCGAAGATCAGGTGTTCATAGGTTTGTGGGTTAATGTCAGGGTCTTCTATTCAATTCCATTGGTCGACTTCTCTGTTTTTATGGCAATACCAAGCTGTTTTCAATACTGTAGCTCTGTAATAGAGTTTGAAGTCAGGGATGGTAATGAGGAGGGTTTTTTCATAGATCCAAGAGCACCTGCAGCTGCTTCACCCTTGAACACCACAGCCGGTAGACTACAGGAACCAGACTACAGGAGAGGAACGGGGGACAGGAAACCCACATATCCTACAACCCCTCCTCAAGGATGGTATCCAAGTGGCAAGTGTTGGCCATCAGGGCAATGGTAGCTTTTCAAAAGCAGTCAGGTCACATGCGAGGCTAGAGTATTTGAGAAGCCTCTGTGCCTACCTCTAAATGTCAGAGTCCCAGGCTGGCAGTATTCACCAACTCTAATGACAAGAGTCTCCCAGGTGGGCTCCAGGCAGAAGAGCGTCAGTGGCGGTGGGGCCAAAACCTCCAGGATGGAGATGACTGATCCTGTTTTAACCTACCAGTTATGAGTTCCATTGGTTCAGTATCTAAGCAATGATTAAATTTGCGCATTGGATGTTTTAAGCACATGATGGTAGATCTGGCCCTTGCATCCGAGTTCTGTAGCGTCCTTTTTAGATACTCCATTTGGGATCTCCTGCTTTTGTCCCTGTGCTCATAATCTGGAGGAGAGGTATAGCGGAGGCTGTGCCGGTCCTGTGTTCTACCCACCCTAAACTCCTCCACCAGGACAGGCGGCCACACCTTGCTTTTCCCCATTAGCTTCTTTTGCTGTACACTCCTGTATATGACTGTGTGTGTGTGTGTGTGTGTGCGTGTGCGCGCGCGCACACACGTTTCTGCCTCGCTCTCCCTCTGGTATCCCCCTGCCCCTCTCATCTCTGTGTCCATTCCCACCCCCAACCCTGCAGACACTGTTCTTGATAATTATAGTTTATTGATTTCTCCCGCTGTCTGCTGCCCTGACACCATGTTCTTCGTCTTAGTTGGGCACCTTGTGGTCCATCACAGCTTGTATTTCCTGGGAGGCAAGGAGCCTCCCAGAGCAGCTCTCCAAGCTGCCTGTAGACAGGTTCCTCTTCACCACCACCCACACCCTCCCACCCCATCCCGTGACCTCAGGCTGGGTCTGGAAGGGAGATGAAAGATCTTCGCAGTAAAACCATATTGACATTTCCCACATGTCAGACACATCGGACTGTGCATTCTCCCAAACCCCATTGAGGGAGGCGTATCACTCGCTACAAATGAGGCGCAGAGACACACGGGTCCACCTGAAATCTTACAGCCATCCTGTGGTGGAGCTGAGATCAGATCTGAATTGTGCACACAGATCCACGACCAACCAAGTTGGTTTGGGGAGAAAACGTGCTGGTCTAAAACAATGCGCCCCAAGGCAGCATGGCCTGTGGCAGATTCCACTCCCACTGCCATCCAGGGAGCAGGTCCCCAGCCAGCTGTTGCAGGAGACAACCTGGCTCCTCAGCTGCTGACTTCTTACCATAAACAGGAAGGCCATAAAAGCGGGCCCCTTTTGCTCAGACCCTCAGGGGTTTCTCTCTCCTCCTCCTCCTCCTCCTCCTCCTCCTCCTCCTCCTCCTCCTCTTCTGTCTCCTCCCCCAGTTCGTGTCCCCAGGCAGCATCCTCCTCCAGTTTGTGTCCCCAGGCAGATGAGCAATGGCTTCCTTGAGAAAGCTACTTTCTCCCTTGCCCCCACTCCTGACTCCCCAACCACCCCACCCCACCTCACCCCCACCCCACCCCACCCACGCCGCCTTAAGATAAACGTCAATGCGGGTTGGAAATGTCAACCCTCACAGTCACCCTGAGTTCAGGATGGGGTTAGATATCTGTACCCACCCTGGAACCCAGAGTCAGAAGGTGACAGTGGCAGATGCACAGTGCCCTCCCCCATTCTTCATTAACCACCTCTGTTTTCAAACTAACCAATCCAGAGAAAGGACCCACTTCCTGAAAACAGAAAGCCACAATTCTGAAAAGCCCCTGGAGGGCCAGGGATGTGGCTCAATCTGTGAGTGCTAGCCTAGGGCATAGAGGAGAAATCAGGGCCAGAACAGGGGTAGTAAAGCATGCCTGTAATGTCGGCGCCTGTAATGTCGGCGCCTGTAATGTCGGCGCCTGTAATGTCGGCACTCAGGAGGTAGAGACCAGAGGATAGCGAGTATAAACTCATCCTCCTTACCACCTAGAGTTCAAGGGTAGCCTGGGACTTGTGAGACTCAATCTCAAAAACAAACAAACAAACAAATCCCTTGAGAGAAAGGGATTATGGTGTTAAGAGGCAACAAGAGAGAGCTCTAAGGAAAGACGAAACAGAATGTCTCAAAGAATGTTCTTGATAACACTCTCAGGAAAAATTGTAAAAAAAGGAAAATAAAATAAAATACTAAGTCTCCAAAGGTACAGAGAAACTCTGTCTCAGAAAAACCAAAACCAAACCAACAAACAGGAAGGAAGATTTTCCAGAGCCACGGGGCTGCCCTTTGGTAATCATAACTGCATGGTTTAAGATTCTGCCAATTCCTGCTGCAAAGGACCTTGCTCTGTTGCATAAGCGATTTTCCAAATATCCTTAATCAAAACTTCTGCATATGGCCCACATGCAACAGCATTTAAAGTCACCTTCTGTGCATCGGGACCCTGAGGGGACTGCATGAGGTCATGGATTCTGAGTACACACTCCTGTCAAGTCAGTGTAACTCTTCAGGTTGTATGCTAGAGCCATAACTATAGGCCACTCTCCCTGTTTCCCAAGAATGAGGGGAGCCCCACAAGATACATGCTGAGTCAGATGGAAACACTGAGGTGCCAGGAAGAGTCTGCTGAGGCAAACTATCAGCCCTCCTTTGGCAGGGGGACACTTCCAGTTTCCAGGAAGCCATGTTTAGTGACGACCTTGTCTCTCTTTGGTACAGGGATGCTCAGGCATGGTCAACCCCATCTCCACAAGTTCACGGTAGTATCAGTAAAACTTCTGGACCCCATCCCAGGAGACACTGCTGCATCTTCAGGGACCCTGAGTGACAAAGACAACACATACTAGAGTTCAAAAGTCAGGGTGTGGCTAAGTCCTTGGAAAGGTTTGTCACACAACCCCCCCCCCCCCCACCACCACACACACACACACACACACACACACACACACACACACACACACACACGCTTGACCTCCACCCCAGCCTAGGAATGTTCTCATCCCTGTCATCTTCCGTTCCTAGGCACTGAACATGTCACTGAACATGTCACTGAGGTCCTCCGGTCCTACAAAGCCTCTTCAGACCCCAAGTGGCTCCCTCCTTGTCTATCTCTGCCTGGGCTGTGTCACTGAGTGTGGGACAGTCTGTTTTCAGCATTTTGGGTTTGAATCAGGGGTTATAAGGTCTGAAGTACACTGTCTTCACCTATAGCAATGCACAGTAACCTCTATGTAACCATCTGGGAGGGGGCGACTGGAGCAATGCAGAGTAATGGCTATGTAACCATCTTTGGAGGGGGGGCTGGAGAGATAGCTCACTGGCTGCTCTTCAGAGGACCTAGCTTCAATTCCCAGCATCCACATGGCAGCTCACAACTGTCTGTAACTCCAGATCCAAGGGATCCGACAGCCTCACACAGACATACATGCAGGCAAAACACTAACACACACAAAATAAAGCCAGGAGGTGGTGGCTCACACCTTTGTTTAATCCCGCCACTCTGGAGGCAGAGGCAGGTGGCTCTTTGTTGAGTTTGAGACCAGACTGGTCTACAGAGAGAGTTCTAGGACAGGTTCCAAAGCAACACAATGAAACCCTGTCTCAAAAAAAAAAAAAAAATCAAATAAATAAGTAAATTTAAAATCAAAAAAGAAAAATAATGGGTAGAGAGCCATTGCGGAAGACATTTGCTGTCAACCTCTGGCCTCCACACACGCATGTGCACAGAGACAGAGCGAGCCTGAACTAGTCTCCACTTCTCGTGACAGCCGTGAGGACAATGCTGGAGGTCGCCATGTACACATGGTGAGACTTCTGGTATTCCCAGTGAAAGTCGGACCCAAGAAATAAGGTCAAGGCCCCACTTTCGCCAACACCTGTCAGGGCAGGCGGTGGCCTGCAGATACTACTCCTCTCAGTATCACAGGCTATGTCTTTTTTCTCCAATTCTCCCAAATCAAGCGTCCCAGCAGGGTACTTCCGGGACTACCCAGGCCCCGCCCCCACATGCTGCTCCAGTCTCACAGCTGCGAGGCTTTTTCCTAACAAGCTTTTCTTTTTTTTTTTTTTAATATTTATTTGTTTATTACGTATACAGTATTCTTTCTGCAGTCCAGAAGAGGGCACCAAGCCTCATCACAGATGGCCGTGAGCCAGCACGTGGTTGCTGGGAATTGAACTCAGGACCTTTGGAAGAGCAGGCAATGCTCTTAACCACTGAGCCATCTCTACAGCGCCCCCTAACAAGCTTTTCTGGTCAGGTCAGCCCGCAGCTGAAGACCAGACCTCTTCTTGCATTTCTTTTTCCTTACCTCTTTTACAAACTCCCAACAGCAATCTCGCCAAATGCTCATGGTTTTTCTACTGGAATGCAAAAGAAAGCGGAGGAAACCCCCAAATCCCGCCGCACACACCCAGAAGCCTCATTCAAGACTCCTCTACCTTCTGTTTCCTGCCCTAGAGTCTTGGGCGAGCCCTTCAGTCTTCGGGTCTAGCCAGCCCCCCACAGAAAGTCCTGCCCGTAGACGAGGCGGAGTTTGCTACACTGAAAATTCTATAAACAAGCCTGGTGGCAAAGACCTGTCAGCCCCACTCGGCAGGAGGTGGAGGCAGAAGAAGCAAAAGTTCAAGGCCAGCCTCAGCTATGTAGGCTTACAGACCACCTGGCTTACAGCAGTGCCTATCTGAAAAATGCTAATTTAGAGTAAATAACATATGCCTGATACGATGGTTTATGGGTAAAAGTTCTTGTGGCAAAAGACTGATGACCCACGTTCAATTTCCAGAACTCCGATAAAAGTGGAAAAAGGAAACCAACTCCACAGGTTGTTCTCTGACCTCCCCGAGCATACTGTGGTATGTGTGCCCCCCCATATAAATAAAATCATGCTTTTTTTTTTTTTTTTTTTTTTGATTTTCGAGACAGAGTTTCACTGTAGTTTTTGGTGCCTGTCCTGGAACTAGCTCTTGTAGACCAGGCTGGCCTCGAACTCACAGAGACCCACCTGCCTCTGCCTCCCGAGTGCTGGGATTAAAGGCGTGTGCCACTACCGCCTGGCAATAAAATGATACTTAAAAAAAAATCAAATAAAAACAAAAGCCCCCTGATTATAGAGGGTAGGAAAGACTGTGCCGTCCTTCTCATGAAGTTCCCTCTGCCCTCAAAGCCGGGGAGGGAATACAGAACTTCACTGGATTAAGTCATCCCTATGCAGACACTGGCCACCTCCTAAAATCTGTCTATTGCTTAGGTTACGGACACAAGATCCTTTCCCCTTCCGTGGGATGGCTTCTAGAGAACTGTGGACAGATGACGTGACCAGAGCAGAAAATATGGAAAAGGGCATGACTCACAAGCCCCAAGGGGACCACGTCTGACACTGTGAGAGCTCCTCACCCTACAGAGAATGGCCTATGGTTTAAAGCTTATTAATTGACTCTAATTGTCAAGGCTAAACTATAGTTTGGTCGTTTCTGGAATTTCTTAGGTTTGGATGGTAGTTGACAGAATCCAATGGGGCAAAATCACAGATGAAATGGCCATGGTATAATGATAAAAGTAAGATGCTGCAGATCCCTGTGTGGCTGCAGTGGGCAGCGGTCCCGAGACCAAGCCGCAGGTCCCGGAAGTGGAAGTAAGCAGCGGGCTGTGGGTCTCGAGAGCAGCCAGTCCCACGCAGGGACTGCACAGTTCCCCGAGTGGCTGCAGTGGGCAGCCATCCCGAGACCAAGCCGCAGGTCCCCAAAGTGGCAGCAGGCAGCGGGTTGTGGGTCTCCAGAGCAGGCAGTCCCAGGCAGTTTGCCAAGAGGCTGCAGTGGGCCACGAGGGGCAGCGAGTCCCAGGCAGGGAACCACATGGTGGGTGAGAGACCTCATGGGGCAGCCAGTCTCACGAGGAGAGACAGACGGATGGGCACACCAAAAGACCATGACATAGGTCTCTGAAGGTGGCTGGTCCTGAGCAGGGAGCCACGTGGTGGGCGAGAGACAGACAGATAGGCACTTCAGGCAGAGTGAGGTTTGATATTTATTTAGTGGGTTATGGAGAGGAAAGAGGAGAAGGGAAGAAGAGCAGAGAGGGGGGGAGGGAGAAGTAGGGAGAAGGGAGAAGGGAGAGACAGAAGCTGCCTCTTCGAGAGGGAGATAGAAAGGGAGAGACTCCACCTGGAAGTCAGCTTGCCTCAGCAGCCCAGGGAGGGAATGGGGGTGGCTTGTCTCTTAAAAGGACAGAGCAGACCATTACACATGATCTGCCACAGTCTGCTAGTGTGCCCTCCCTGGAGCCAGAATTTGCTTTACCTTAGGTTAAAGCTGAAAGGCCAGAGTCAGGGCCATAGAGGGAGAAAGAGTGTCTCAGCTGCAGGCAGAGAGGAACTATGGTAAGCAGCACCCCCACCCCACCTCCACCCCAGCCCCACCGCCCTGTACTTCTTCCTTTCTGGGCCAGCCTAACACCCTTTCAGCAACTGCCTGAAAGACAGGCCATAAGGACAGTCTGGAGTCCACAGCAGATGGGATGGGAAAGCAGTGCAGTTGCATTTCCTCTGGATCAACCCCAAAACAATGCTCGTCCACCACTCTGTGTGTGGTCTGTTAGGCAGGGGCTCAAGCCTGTCATCCCTGCACTAAGGAGGCTGAAACAGCAGCATGAGAGTTTGGGGCCAGCTTGGGCTATAAAGAAGAAAAAAAAATTAAGGATTTTTGTTGCTTAATGGGGTGGTGTACTGGAGAGGCCTGGGCTGACAAACCACTTAGCGTAAGACCAGCCTCATCTACATACCAGGTTAGTCAAGGCTATATTCTGAAACTCTGTCTCAAAACAAAAGGGTGAGGGCGGGGCATTCTCCCCCTCCACCGCAGAGAATCCTCCACCATCTTTAGGAGAAACAAAGTATCTTGCAGACATGCAAATGAAGTCCAGCCTCAGGGGCAACCTCACCCTTGCTGGATGTGAGTGAGTAACCATTTTAATAGCGCTGCAAACTTACCAACCTTCTTACAGAAAAGCCGGGAGGAAGGGATCTGACCCACTGGACTTGTGTTTCTGAGCATTTTCTTGCAGGAGTCAAATGTCCCTCAAAGATTTTTGAAGCCCAAGTTTGACTCTGAACAACCTCAAGAGGCTGTACAGCACATGCCACTGAGTGCCTATAAACAGCCCTGGATTCTTCCTGCATGCTTCTAGCTATCCAGTTCAATACCACCACGGCACCTAAAAGGTTTTTAATATAGATATTAAATGTATCCATATCATCACTTCAGTAAGCGTGAGAGCCAGAGCGGGGGCTTTTCCTCTGGGGTCTTCCCAGCTATTTGCTGCTGACATACACTATTAAAAATAAACCCGCCCAGAGGAACTAGTCATTTTACGTCGTATGAGGACTAATGTCATCATTTAGGAGCTGCAGAGGCCCCAGATGATGATGGAAACATGACCGCGCGAGATGATCTTTCCGTAGACAGCTTTCATCATCCGCAGCATGTCACATAGATGCTTATTTAAGACTTACACGGCTGAGCAAACATTGATACCTTCAGCAGAAGAAAACCGTCAAGGGGATGAGGAAATGGCGCTCTTTTCTGGGGCTTGAGACAGGCTGCTCCTAGCTCTGTGGTGTGAAAAGGAGGAAGACACCCTCCACCTTTCACCTAGTGCTGGCCAGGCTTGGACACAGCGACCTAAGGAACAGCACCTGAGTCTTAGGAAGTCAAGGTCAGGCAGTTTAAGAAGCTGAAATTCAAACAGGGTCACAGCTAAGATATGACCAAAAAAAAAAAAAATGGCTAGTTACTCAGAGGGTTGAGGGATCACAAGTTCAAGACTAGCCTGGAACTACAGAGTGAGTTCAAAGTCAGCACAACCTACTCACCAGGCTTTAAAATAGAAAAAAATAAAATAAGGGCTGGGATTAGAGCTCAGTGTTAGAACACTTGCCTAGCATGGGAGAGGCCCTGGGTTCAGATCCTCAGTACTACAACTAAATAAGATAAAA
This sequence comes from Microtus oregoni, assembly GCF_018167655.1. Taxonomy (NCBI): domain Eukaryota; kingdom Metazoa; phylum Chordata; class Mammalia; order Rodentia; family Cricetidae; genus Microtus; species Microtus oregoni. The sequence goes on from NW_024543063.1 coordinate 62,418,958, forward strand.
TAATGAAGGCAAAACCAAGATAAGAGCCCGAAGTCAAACAATGTTATCAAACTATCAATGCCACGGAGGCCAGCTGAAAGCAAGGATCCTGAAATACAGCTAAGTGAGCCCAGGTCACCCTCACTCACTGTCGGTGGGGCAGGTCTCCTTAGCCCCCACACTGTACCACAGGACAGAGAACTCTCTCATGGTAGCGTTTACCTCCCCGTCATTCACTGCTTGGATGGCTCATGTATTCATCCACTAATACATCCACATTTCCTGAGCATCTGCAGATTCACAGGCACAAAACAAGGAAAAACTAAAAAGAGTAAAGGCCTGAGCTGTGCATGTGATTCACCTCTGCAGTCAGGAAGCTATGTGGGAGAATTGAGATGTGAAAGCACAGCCTAGGAGGCATATAAGACTATGTCTCAAAAAAAAGAAAAAGAAAAAGAAAAGGAGGAGGAGGAGAAGGAGGAGGAAGAGGAGGAGGAGGAGGAGAAGGAGAACGAGAAGAAGAAGAAGAAGAGGAAGAGGAAGAAGAAGAAGAAGAAGAAGAAGAAGAAGAAGAAGAAGAAGAAGAAAGGAGGGGCAGCACTGTCTTTGGCCCCAAGTTGAATGTGTACAGGCAGGCCCTCATGGCTTGTTGAGCTGAATGCCCACACCAAGGGTCTGCTGGCTAGGTAAAAGTTATACTGTGAAGTATACACACAGGGTTAGGTAGCCCTTAGTGTTAGGTTATTTCATAAAGCAGGTGGAGAGAGAACGGCAGTAAAAGAGAGATCTGGTCTGACCTTAGGCAGAGCCATATTTATTACATCGAGGGGCACCTTTGTTACTCCTGTGTGCAGAAGGTCAAAATGCCCACAGGGGAAGATGGGTCGAGGCCCCTTAGAGGGGCAAGAGCAACTTCTGAAGTCTTCAAGGGAAGCTGGGAAGTGTAGTCCTCCAGCGGGAAACTGTCATTCCCAACTCTGAAAGGATGTGCAGATGCAGAGCAGGGATGTAACAGCTACTCTCCGCAGAGGAGGGTCTATGTCCGGCTCCATCGAAGACCAGGAGAGTCTTAAACTTGATCCGCTGTGATGTTCAAGTGATTGCTGTCCTGTATTCCTGAAGAGAATTGGAAACTCATTTTTAGAGCGCTGAAAGCAGGCAATTTAGTTATGGAGTAAAACCAAGAGATTTTCTATGAAGATTGAGTTGAGAGGAACAGAGGTGGGAGAAAGTGAGCTTAGAGTGGATCCAGGGTGACAGCGACTGTCCCATTGCCAGGACTGTTACATCAGATGAGTCAGCAGACATGGCCGGGGCTATGGGGGCATCAAAGGAAGGGAACAGGAGGGAATAGAGGGTGAACGTAAAGGACTGTATCTGGCCTGGGGTGAGAGGGATGAAGGTCCCTTTCAAGCAGTTTCTCCACAGCATCCAAAAGGTCTGGTGCAGATGCATCAAGAGCAAATGGAGCTGCTGTAGGGTATGAGCTATCAAGAGAGCTGACGTGGAACATTTGTCTGGGTCTAGGGTGAAGCTCAGAAAACGAAACATTTAACAGACAGGTGAAAACACAGGTGTGAAGATAATAAGGAGGAAAGAGTGACCCAGGGGAGGAGCTAGAGAAGGAGGGAACCAGAGGGCAGCTGTGCCTGGTCCCTGTGTCTTTAGGCCTCAGCTCAAACCACTTAGGATTTGTTGGTGTGGAAACAGAATTGTTCAAGGAGGCACAGGTCCCATCCTTAGCAGGAGTCAGATCTGGTCCTACAACCTTGGAGTACTGCAGTGGGCCCTGCGTCCAGCTGGTCCTGAAGACCATTAGGCTGATCTGAGCCTGTGAGACAGAGGTGAATTGAGGCAAAAGTGGCTTCAGTCCAGCTGTTTCAGTTCTGAGACCCCAAAACAATGTCCAGAGTGGCAAGAACAAGGATGAGTCGGGTTGCCCATGGCCCATTAGTTCTTCTAGAGGTCACCCAAATTACTTTTAGGGGTTTGGAGACATCAGTCTCTCATTAACCGCTTCAAGGCTGACAGAGGGCGGTAAGGGGAGCAGCAGTTAGAACGCCTCAGAAGAGGGTCCATCAAGGGGCCATGAGAGAACTTGACAGTTGGTAAAGATCCAGAACAGAGGTCAGGAGGGAATAACTGTACAGCTTTGTGGGGAGCGTGAAGAGACGGGGGAAAACGTTTACATCCAGATCAACATGAGTGAATATAGCGTAAGTTAAAATAGGTGAAATGCAATTGCATAACTGGCTGGACCAGAGCTCTGTAGAAGGATAAGGTGACTAACTAGCTGTTTGTTACGTCAGTTTCCCGCACGAGGAACCAGCACCTGGCAGGTTTGTAAAAGACGTCAGTTAAAGTTGGCATCTAAGACATGAACCTGAACAGAAAGGGGAGCACGTGATACTTCTTGCGTCCATGTATGATGAACTTTGTATATTTGTTTCAAATATTAACAGCACCAGCTGCTACTTGATGTGCAGAAACAGAGTATCTCAAGTAAAACAAAACTTTTGTTAGAAAGTTTGATAAGGTAAAATTTTAAAAATTAGAACTATTACCTTAAAAGACCATATCCAGTATTTGAAAACATGGCAATACCTATTTTTAACATAAAATGTTATAGTTATATTCTAAGATTATATAGTGAGTATATTTTATATTGGCAGGCTGCATAAAGAGACAATTTAATTCTAAGTTGTATTCCCCAGAAAGAAATGATTTCCAATTTTCAATTTAAAAACTATACTCCCAGAGACAGTGTTTGGCTTGTCAAGAGTAAATCATTCACTTCACAAAGTTTTGTAAAATTAACCCTGTTAACAGAGACCTTAAAAAAATGAAAAAAAGAACTCTGCATTCTCATTCCATACACTGAACCAACAGATGAAAGCGGCCAGTCACATCAAGTCTGTAACAAATAATTTACATGTAACACGGTCTGAATTAACAAAGAAGGCTAAAGCCAACTCTCTACCCCTTCTGTGGAAGGACAAATCTCTAGGTCACCACACACTCACAGCAGTGAGCATATTTCTTCACATCAGTCTATTTAAAATAGATTGGTTGTTTAGAGGCATAATTTATAAAGCAAGATAACCAAATTAAATGAGCTTTTGGCTTTTGGAATTGTTTAAGAAAATATCCACAAGCCTCATTGAACGCCCAGAGAACAGTAATGTCTCTGTTTTACTGGGGCTCTTTACTTCACTGCCAAAGCCCCTATACTTGTAGGCTTCGAGCGGAGAGCACAGGCATGGCCCCAGTGCTTTCTTTCTGCGTAGAGACTGGATTATAGTCTCAAAGTACCACAGGATAGCCCATCTTGGAGAGAAACTCCTTCATCTGAGTCATCTCCTCCTAAAGAACCTGAGGGCTTGGGGTATCACTTCATAGAATCCTTTGTTGACCGTACAGACACAAAACCAGTGTCAAAGATACCATTTGGTGGACGGAAATAGAAAACACTATCCTGAGTGAGGTAAGCCAGACCCAAAAAGAGGAACATGGGATGTACTCACTCATATTTGGTTTCTAGCCATAAATAAAGGACATTGAGTCTATAATAAGTGATCCTAGAGAAGCTAAATAAGAAGGTGAACCCAAAGAAAAACATATAGGCATCCTCCTGAATATTAACCTTCATCAGGCGATGAAAGGAGACAGAGACAGAGACCCACATTGGAGCACCGGGCTGAAATCTCAAGGTCCAAATCAGGAGCAGAAGGAGAGAGAGCACGAGCAAGGAACTCAGGACTGCGAGGGGTGCACCCACACACTGAGACAATGGGGATGTTCTATTGGGAACTCACCAAGGCCAGCTGGCCTGGGTCTGAAAAAGCCTGGGATAAAACCGGACTCACTGAACATAGTGGACAATAAGGACTATTGAGAACTCAAGAACAATGGCAATGGGTTTTTGATCCTACTGCACATACTGGCTTTGTGGGAGCCTAGGCAGTTTGGATGCTCACCTTACTAGACCTGGATGGAGGTGGGTGGTCCTTGGACTTCCCACAGGGTAGGGAACCCTGATTGCTCTTTGGGCTGACGAGGGAGGGGGACTTGATTGGGGGAGGGAGAGGGAAATGGGAGGTGGTGGTGGAGAGGAGGCAGAAATGTTTAAGAAAGAAAGAAAGAAAGAAAGAAAGAAAGAAAGGAAGGAAGGAAGGGAAGGATAATGGGTTAATATAAGTTATGATAGTTAATAAAAAGCCTGAGCTAATGGGTCAATCAGTTTATAACTAAAAAAAAAAGATACCATTTGGATATTCTTTTTTTAATTGATTTTTATTGAGCTCTACATTTTTCTCTGCTCTCCTCTCTGTCTCTCCCCTCCTCTTCAACCTTCTCCCAAGTTCCCCATGCTCCCAATTTACTTAGGAGAGCTTGTCTTTTTCTACTTCCCATGTAGATTAGATCTATGTAAGTCTCTCTTAGTGTCTGCACTGTTGTCTAAATTCTCTGGGATTATAGCTTGTAGGCTGGTTTTCTTTGCTTTATGTTTTAAAAACCACCTATGAGTGAGAACATGTGATAGTTGTCTTTCCGGGTCTGGCTTACCTCACTCAAAATGGTGTTTTCTAGTTCCATCCATTTTCCTGCAAAATTCTAGATGTTGTTATTTTTTTTTCTTCTGTGTAGTACTCCATTGTGTAAATGTACCACATTTTCCTTATCCATTCTTCTGTAGAGGGGTTGTCTGGAAACAACCGTTTGGATATTCCAAACAATGTTCCAAAGCTGTGAGCCTGATGTCAGTATCTGGCATCCTCCTATGATCAGGGAACATGGGTGGTTAGGGTGTGGACCCTGAGATTAGCTTTTGCTAAGAAGAGGACTGAATGCTAGGGTAAAGGACATGACTCATGAACTAGCGTGAAGACCCCTTCCCAGTCGCTGGTAGGCTTACATACAAGGTTTGTTCCCTGTTCCCATCAGCCTCACGTGTCAAATCAGGAGACACTGAGGGCAGAGGAATTGGTGTTTGCTGCTCTGCTGTTTGAGACAGTTAGGATGTGGGTGTAGACTCTTAGATCTTCCCCTGGGCAAGGGCATCCATCCCCTCTCATTCGAGACAGGAGGAGTAACTCTTCAGATAAGGAGGAGCGTTTTTGTTGGTTGTTTGGTTGGTCAGTTGTATTCCCATGCATCCTGGTCCTGTCAGGAGGCTAGCATGCAACTTACTCTGGTGGGTTAGTGCTCCATCTGAGGGAGCCTGTGCTCATCTAAGGAAACTACTTGAGCCTGGGCTTTCCTGTCATGCCAGCGCATTTTCCTCAAGCATTCCTTTTTTTTAATAATCAATTTTTAAAATATACTTGCTTTGAGTTTTTTTGTTTGTTTTTCAAGACAGAGTTTCTCTGTGTAGCTTTGGTGCCTGTCCTGGAACTAGTTCTTGTAGACCAGGCTGACCTCGGACTGCATGGTTTCTTCCTGTGATAATCCTGGCTGTCCTGGTGCTCACATTGTAGATCAGGGTGGCCTTGAACTCATGGAGATCCACCTATCTCTGCCTCCCAAGTGCCGGTTTTAAAGGTATGAGCCATCAATGCTTGGAAATTTTGAGTATTATTTTACATTAAACAAACTTTAAGTTTCCTTTAAACTTGTTTTTACCTTACTTGCTTTTGACTTATTTGATAATACATGCAGAATACTATAGGATAGGAGGTAATAGTATCTATAAGATGCAAGATAAAAACTGACCTCTTCTTCCAATCTTGTCTCTGTAAATTACATCTGTACTTAGCACGACTGATCTGTAGCTTGTGTATCTTAATTATCTTTAACAATTTATGATTAGTAAGTAACTCTTCTATAAGTTTGGGATTTTACAATTTTATCCCTGTTAATTTTAAGCCTTAAAAATTATAAATCTTCAATCAAAGATCAATCTGTTAGTATCAAAATAAACTTAAAACCATAAATACAGTCCACAGAAAGATTGTTCTTTTTAGTCTAGTTTTACAAAATGCCATCTTTTTCTATAACTCAGATTCTAAACAAACCTTATCTTGGAAGCTGGTGGGAGATACAAGATAAGCAGAGAGCTCAGTGGGTGGAGCCGTTTTATGGGTGCTGCTCTGATTGGTCACCTTAACTAAGATGGTGGTAAAGTCATATGGCATGCCCTTTCTTTAACCTTAATAAAGATGGTGGCTGAGTCACGTGGCTTCCAAGGTAGCAGCCAGTCACAGGGCATTCCAAGGTGAGTCTAGGTCACCAGCCAAGGTGGCGAGTGACTTGCTACTTCAAGGACATCCACAAGGCAAGAATTGAATCCAAGTCATATACATGGTGTGTGATAGCAAATTAAGGTTATCTATATATCCTTTTAAAATCACACTCAAGGCCGGGCAGTGGTGGTGCACGCCTTTAATCCCAGCACTCGGGAGGCAGAGGCAGGCGGATCTCTGTGAGTTTGAGACCAGCCTGGTCTACAAGAGCTAGTTCCAGGACAGGCTCCAAAACCACAGAGAAACCCTGTCTCGAAAAACCAAAAAAAAAAAAAAAAAAAAAAAAAAAGTAAAATCACACTCAATGAACTTGGAAATACTAAAATACAGCAAGTTAAAGTTTCAACAAAAGCCTTTCTTTTTCTTTTTTTTTTTTTCTGAGACGCGGTTTCTCTGTAGCTTGGGAGCCTATACTGGAATTCACTCTGTAGACCAGGCTGGCCTTGAACTCACATAGATCCACCTGCTTCTGCCTCCTCAGAGCTGGGATTAAAGGTGTGTGCCACCACTGCCCGGCTCAACAAAAGCTTTAAAGATAGTAAAACAAAACCAAGAAAAAGAGGGAGAATTCAGGACGTAAACACCTTGCCATTTGTAACCTCTAAGGGAAATAGTTTACTTCTTAGGTGTTCTCAAGAGTTAAATATCTGCTGGGTGGTGGTGGCGCACGCCTTTAATCCCAGCACTTGGGAGGGAGAGGCAGGCAGAACTCTGTGGATCTCTGTGAGTTCAAGGCCAGCCTGGTCTACAGAGAAAATTCCAGGACAGCCTCCAGAACTACACAGAGAAGCCCTGTCTCTAAAAAAGTAAAAACAAAAAACCAAACAAAAAAGAAAGAAAGAAAATAGAAAGGAAGAAAGGAAGGGAGGGAGGGAGGGAGGGAGGGAGGGAGGGAGGGAGGGAGGAAGGAAAGAACAAAGGAAGGAAGGAAGGGAGGGAGGAAGGAAGGAAACAGGGAAGGAAGGAAGGATCGAAGGAACGAAGGAAGGAAGGATTATGTCATCCCGGCTCCAGATGCAGTTGCAAGCCAGAGCACTGAGAAAGATTCAAGTGAACTGTGGGGTTTGTTGGGGATGGGGCTCAGGCTACCATTCCATATTATAGTTACCTAAATCAGTTTAGGTATTAGAAGTTGAAAGTTCCCAATTTGGGCCAGCAGTGGCCATTTGGCCAATGTACATTGAGGATTGATTTGGACTCAGAGCTAAACCAGTAAACTGGATATGAGGTCTCCCAAATGGAGCTTTTTAGATTCGCCTGCAGCCAGGCTCAGGGTACTTTGGATGGAGAATTTGGAAGCCATCACTTGGCCCAGGGCCAAGGTGAAAATAGAGGTCTGCATCCAGCTGCTTAGAGCATCCTCTAAGTTCTGGGAAGACCAAAAACATCTGGAGTGTTAAGTGGGAGTCCCCAACTATTACAGTTCCAGGGTTAAGGAGCTACAGGGCTAGTGGAAGATTGTCAGAACTTTCAGCTGGACAAGTGGTCTTGCAACAGTGGACAGTCTCAGGTGCCTTCACTAAACTGGTCTTAAGGAAATTCCAATGAGACCTGAAACCTAACCAGGCGCCTCTGAGTTAGTTCCAATAGATTACCTTGTCCCCGTGTTCTGCTATGTTACATGCATGTTCTGGTTGAAGCAATGTTGCCCCCCCCATCTAGGTCAGACTGTGTGTCAGGGTAGTAAGGTGACAGAAAAAGGGTGAAAAGAAGGGGTTGCCCAAGAGATGGCCTTGCTGGGCACTTTTGAACCCAGAGCTTATATGACAGCCAGGGAGGTTGGTCCATGGGTAGACTTGAGCAGCTAGTAGGCTCAGGTTTTTCATCCCAAGTCCTTTGGCACCATATATTACATTATTTTTCAAGCCAGCTGTAGGGCTAGAGAGATGGTTCAGTGGTTAAGAACACTGGCTGCTCTTCCAGAGGACCCAGGTTCAGTTGCCAGCACCCACATGGCAGCTCACAACTATCTATAATCCAGTGCCAAGTGATTTGGCACCCTCATTGGCAAAACACCAATGTGCATAAAATAAAATCAGATGAACCGTTAAAGAAAAAAAAAACAGCTGCAGAGAGAGAGAAGGTAGAAAGAAAGGTTTGGCCTGACCTTAGATGGGACCATGTTTATTCACATTGAGAGGCCATCTGTGCAGATGGCCAAAATGCCTACGAGGAAGATTTGGCCTCTTATAGTGGTGGAAGTCTTGTAATACTTCCATAGTCCACAAAGGAAGCTGGAAGTATAGCAACTGGCACTCTGTGTAGAGAGATGAGCAAGAAACAGAACTCCTAGGTTGACTGTCTCTCCAGTACCATCAGTCCACTTTACCATTGAGGAAGCTGAGGTTCAGACCAGGGAAGCATCACCTAAGGGCAGGGAGATGGTGTAATACCATGGAGTGAGGGCCTATGTCAAAAAGTAATGTTATCTGAACTTCCACCATGCCAGCCCCTTTGAGTGAGATAACAGGACTGAACCCATTCAAGGTTGAGGGTCCCAAAGCCCAGAAAGGTGAGTCCCTTCCCCAAGTGCACACAGCAGGGAGAGGCGGCAACAGATTAACCCGCCCCTTCCAGCAAGTTCCCCATCTGTCCTCCTTACACAGTGGCAGGGCTGGATCGGTAGGAGGTGCCAGGTCTTCTCCAGTCACTCTAGGGATAGGGTGCTTATTAAAGGCAAAACATTGAAATGTCTCTCTTCTCTTGACCCTCTTGGTCTCACATGCCTCTAAGATGCTGCAATGCCTGCAACTTCATCAAACCTGAAGCTATTAAAATTCTATCTTCAGAAAATTAGGGGTACCTAAATTGAATGAAATGTGGGGATCAGCAGTTAAGAGCACTCACTGATTGGTCTTTCAGAGGATGGTATTAGGATTCAGACATTATGTTGGCCCTATCACCTGGCAGGATGAACTTAGGCACTACCCTAGCCAGTCCAGGGTCCTGTGGCGGCTATGTCACTAAGCAGGTTTAAGAGACAAGTTCTGCCCACTCCTCATCTCTTTCCAGCTGCTCTTCTGACTGAAGGGATAGGCAGGACTCTTTCTGCCTTTTCTTCACTTTTCTCTCTTACTCTTTTCTTCCCCTCTCTCCCTCTCCTTTCCTACTCCTGTCCCTTCCCCCAGTAAGACTTTCCACTTAATTCTATCTGCCCAGCCATGTTTGCTCCTGGCCCATCATGGGCTCACCCACCAGGGTCCCACTCACACCCTATCATAACAGATGGGGGTTCAATTCCCAGCACCCACATGGTGTCTCATAACCATATGTAATTCCAGTCCCAGGAGATCTGAGCACCTCTTCACTCTTCAGAGAGTATGCGTGTGCTGCACAGAACAGACACTTCAGGAAACACTCATACACATAAAATAGAATCTAAAAAAAAAAAAGGTTTTTAAATGTAATTTGTATGAGGCACGCTTATCTAGGAATTACCCTTCAGGGTCCTCCAGAGAGCCATCTGCAAGTTCAGTATAGCTTCTGGGCTGGGGTGGGACCTGGACCAGCAGACACCTTTCAGAAATCCAGAAATTAAGGTGAAAGTTGCATCTGATGCTTCCTAGTGAAGCGTGGATTATTCCAGATGGCCCATTTCCCTCAGGGAGTCGAGGGAGTCACATGTGGAAGGAGAAGTCTCTAGAACTGGTACTGGAGCAGGCTTGGGGTGATGGCCTTGGCCTCTGGTTAAGCTGCACAGCCAACCCTCCTGGTGGGATTTGGCAGCGTGAGCCTGTCGCCTTTCCAGCCCGTTTTTTACCTGATGCATTAGCATATTCTTATGATATCTGTTATCTTAATTACATCTATTTTCCAGGTATAGACAGACATACCCCCGAGTTGGGGTGCCCATTAGCAAATCACACGGGCCTCTGCAGCTGTGTTTTGATTAGCAGAAAAGGGTTCTTTGGCATCAGAGAACTGAAATCACCTTTTAGGGTATGACAAGCTCAGCCGAGCATCTCACAAGCGAAAATCAGAGGTTTCTCTAAGGCAGGAATGAGATCGACCACGAGGAATTAAAAGGAGGACAGCCGTTTTAATGGTTTCAACTGTGAGGGCTCAGTCATAACGCCATCCAGCAAACAGCACGGTAGGAAGTCTAGGCGCTCTTCCCACCAACATGGGTCCCCCAGCGTGCTTCTAGAAGAATGGCAAGGAGAGTCTCCGGGACCACCCGAAGCCACCGCCGACTTAGGAAGGACTACAGCAGTGAGGTGTGAGCAAGCAGAGGCCGAGGAAGCTTGCAGGATAGAACCCAAGCCATGCGTTCATTCCCACAAGTTCTGATTACTAGTATACCCTTTGCAAATCATTATGCAACTCACTCAAACCCTGTTTGTACCCAGGCTCTTTTAGATGTTATTTCCCTGCCCTACAGAGGACTCCCAAGCTCCCCCCCCCTCACCTCTTTCTACTTGCCAGAAGGCTGAGTCTGGAGGTGTGGCTTACACCTTAGGAGGAAAGGGAAACCTTTGTATTGAAAAAACAGCATTCTTGACATTCTCTTTGGTTCTATCCTAGGTGACTCTCGAATCAGGTACTCAAATAAATGTAAAATATCACTTATGGGAAGTAGTAGAGCCAAGAATCACCTACAGGAGGGAAACCTGTCTTTGTTCCTTCATCACTATGGCAAGCTTTCCCGATGAAGGAAAGGCCATGCCAGGTGCAGGGTGGGGCAAAGCTTGGTGACCTGAAAATGCACCTCCCATTCCAGTGTATGCTGGTCCCTCTGACAAAAGCGGAGGGGCACTCCTCTTTTGTTCTCTCTATGAGTATTCCCTGAGGATTTATTACATCCCAGGGGCTGTTCTTTACAGTTGACATAACAAAGTTGCCATTTGCAGACAGGCAAGCTAAATCCCGGTTTAGCTAAGGCAGTTGCCCTGAAGAGGCATTTGAGCCCTTCCCCCTCGGTGCACGAGCCAGTCATGTTAGAGCTGGTGAAGAGCTGTCCGGGCAGGGGCCAGCACCCTCAGAGGTCCTGGAGAGAACCACAATGAGTTGGGCCAGCTAAGGTGACAAAGCAGAACTGATAGGAAGTGAGCTAGAAGGAAGCCACGAGCAGCCTATACGGGGTTTGGGGGTAGCCTCCTTTATGCTATACCCAAGTTTATGTGTTACTATTAGTGCTATTACCATTATTGTTGTTGCTGTTTAGATTTGAGGACTCCAGAATCCCACTTTTAGATTTTACCAATTGTTCGGCTCACCTGGAAGACTTACTTTCTCAAGCCCTTCCATTGCTCCCCTCCAGGTTTATCAGGAACCCCCCCCCCCCCATTCATGTCCCGCCGGACGGGATACATCTCTGTGAGTTCCAGGCCAACCTGGTCTACAGAACAAGTGACAGGACAGCTAAGGCTACACAGAGAAACCCTGTCCTGAAACACAAAACAAAACAGCAAAGAAAAAAACATCTAACCACATTCTGACCAGACCTCCCTCTGGTCCAGAGCCTCATAGAAGTAGCATCTTTGCAATCTACATTAACTCTGAAAACTTAACACACACTGATTCCTTTATTCATTCATGTATTCAGCGAGTCTTCACCCAGAATCCAATCTGACTGCGGCAGCAGGATACTCTGTGGTCTTATTCTTACAATGGGCTCACTTCTCAGCTGTTTTCCCAACCTGCTGAGTGACTCAGTAAAACCCTGTCCTTCCCAGGAATTCAGTGCAACCAGTTGGGGCACAGCGGGAACATGAAATGCTGGGGCGGCGAAGTCTACAGGGATAAGAAATGTATCTCTTCGTGTGTATATGGAAACATGGGCTCCGTACACAAGGATGAGTGTGCTTAGGGTCACATGGTATGTGGCGGGCAGAGCCATCATAGAAATGCTGTTTGAAGCTCCTACCCTCCTGCCCTTGTCTTCTCCCTGATCCTTCTCTCTCTTTCTCTCTTCTCTCTCCCACCCTCTCCTCTCTCTCTCTCTCTCTCTCTCTCTCTCTTTCTCTCTCTCTCTCTCTCTCTCTCTCCCTCTCCCTCTCTCTCTCTCTCTTTCTCCTGAATCTCTGGTTGCTACACAGAATGACGCTGTCTGATTGGAATACATGGAGCTCTAGAAAGCCAATAAAACCACGGCAAACTTGCCGACGTCTTGGGACATTCTCGTTCACACTCCACAATATCATGACATTCTAGGAAGCACTTTTGGTTGTGAGCTCAATCCAGAAACAGAAGACTTAAGAAGCCCGAGCCCGCACAAATGGAGCCGACCTCCTCCTAGACTTTCCGGACGCTCCTTCATGGCACGGGTCGGCAGGCACACATATCTAATGTCTTTTGTGGTTCACCAGGTCCAAAGACCCAACCTTTCAAAATCCAAGCAAGCGTCTTGCATCTCTCTTGAGCACTTTCCTTTCTGGCCTGGAGGGAGAGCCTTTAGAAATTCCTTCATCCACCTCCACTTATACCATGCCAGGAGAACTCCATTCCAGAGCACAGAGTTGGTTCATACACAGTCCTGACCTCAGGGAGCTCGGGGCAGGTACCTCTCCACAACGTATGGAATGACAGTAGATGGCCTTCTGGCCCTGGTGGTAGGACGTCCACTTGCATACCCACATATGGGCTTTCTGTTGGTAGATACGATGTGCTATCCAGTTGTACAGTTCTGGAGCCATTGCTTGCTGAAAGACCCATCAGTACTACACCTTTCTCAGAGAATCCTCTGGAGTAAGAGGTGAGGGAACACATTTCCAGGATCCCTGAAGACAACAGCCAAGCCAAATCCCAAATGGCCGGGGAAATTCCCCTCTCTGCTCCAACCATAGCTGCCCCTCCCCTCTGTGGGACTGTGCCCGGAAACTCCTTATCTAGGAATTACCCTTCAGGGTCCTCCAGAGAGCCATCTGCAAGCTCAGTGTAGCTTCTGGGCTGGGGTGGGACCTGGACCAGCAGACACCTTTCAGAAATCCAGAAATTAAGGTGAAAGTTGCATCTGATGCTTCTTAGTGAAGCGTGGATTATTCCAGATGGCCCATTTCCCTCAGGGAGTCGGGGGAGTCACATGTGGAAGGAAGCAGGGTGCAGAGATAAACCCTGCCCTGTATCACTGCAGCCCCTGCCTCTTCTCTCCACATCACCTTTGTAGGTCATGCAGTTTGGGGTTCTGTCCTAGTACCAGGGGTAAAGCTGAATTTACTTGCATCCAGCAGGTGTCTGAATGGTGGTCACAAGTCCCATTTCTAGGTAACGAGACTCAGGGATGCTTACTTGAAGCATCTGAGAAAGTTTCATTGCGGGCTTTAAAGTGATTATCAAAATATTCTCTGGCTTTCTCCAGTGGAACGCGACACACATACAGGCACCCTCATGAGCAGAACAAGCCCTGCAGTTACAAGGGAGCCCAACCTGAACAGGCAGCTGAGATCACACCTACAGCCATGGGCTAAAGAACCCGAGGCACCTGAGGCACTAAATTTCCATCTGTTAATCCCTAGGCTATTGCAATGCTGCCAGCTGGCCTGCTCCACCCGACACATCCTCTAATCAAAGACAGAGCTTTGATTAACAGTCGAATATAAAAATCCTGAATGCAAGTCCTGCTCTGCCACTTGTTTCTGGTGTGAAACTGGGCAAGGTACCAACCCTTCTGAGCACCTATTTACTAATCTCTACAAAAAGAAGATGCGTGCTGTTGCACAGGTGTTTACCCATTTGGACCATCTTAGCCTTCCGTCTCTAAAATTCCTCTTGGAGATTCCTTAGGGGTATACAATGATGGCAAAAGACAGCCTGCCTGACCCTAGGGACAAGTAACAGAGAAGACCTCTTTCTTGATCAGAGGGCTGGTCTCGATGCATACTCAGGAGAGAGCTGGCAGTCTAACTGATTATAGCAATGAGAGTGGACCCACCTACCAGTTAGTCAGGGCAACAAAGGAACAGATCGATCTTCTGAGCATCTCCAGAAGAGAAACTACAGCCCACCTGACTCTCTGGGCCCCCCGAGTACCCACTCTTTTTTTTTTTTTTTTTTTGGTTTTTCGAGACAGGGTTTCTCCTTAGCTTTGGAGCCTGTCCTGGAACTCCCTTTGTAGACCAGGCTGGCCTTGAACTCACAGAGATCCTCCTGCCTCTGCCTCCCAAGTGCTGGGATTAAAGGCATGCGCCACCACCACCCGGCGAGTACCCACTCTTTTGAGAGCCTTCTCTTCCATCCATCTGACAGATCTAGAGGCCCCCAATACCCTCCCAGTAAACCTCCTCTCCCTGTGACAGTGAGCCAGCTTCTGCTGCTCACTGCCAAGGATGCTGACAGATATGGGGCTGTCTTTGCAGGCTGTTGTCAAGCTCTACTGTAGTTGCATTTGCAAGGCATTCCTCTGACTGTCTGGCACTAGATCAGACTCAGTTAACTATTGAGATGGTGTCAGACTCCCACGGTCCCAGGAAGGGATGGCTGGAGTCAAACATGGGTTTCTGTTCCCGGAAAGGGTGCCCAGAATCCTGGTTATCTAACTAATAACTTCTACACTTAGATGTTGGCTGCTTTGGTTCTCCCACTTGCCATACTTACTATAAACTGGCAATGTTGGATGAACACAACGATATGAAGACTTGGACCTTCCAAATCTAACATCAAACACACAGAAATATTGAATGGTGACACTGGTAAAACTGTCGCCTTCTTGGCATCTCAAAGTTTGGCATAGTGAGCCAGAGCTTGCTAGTCTTTATAGCAAAAATGAGTTTGCAGTCTCCAGACACACAGTCAATGGTAGCACAAAAAGCCAGAGAAAGTGAGGGAAAAGGTCCAAGGCCAGCTCTGCAGGATAAACAGTCATCTCAGAGACATAGCTGTAACTGCTTTGCTGGGCCTCTTTGTCACCATCCATGCTTGGGAGTGATTAGCTGCCTTAGTTAAGGTTTCTATTGCTGTGAAGGGACACCATGACCATGACAACTCTTATAAAGAAAAACATTTAATTTGGGTGACTCTCAGTTTCAGAGGTTCAGTCCATTATCATCATGGTGGGACATGGCAGCGTGCAGACAGACATGGTGCTGGAGGAGCTGAGGTTTCTACATTTTGATCCAGGCAACAGGAAGGGAACTGAGACATTGAGCGTAGCTTGAGCATAAGAGACCTCAAAGCCCACTACCACAGAGATAAACTTCCTCCAACATACCTCCTAATAGTGCCAATCCCTATGAGCTCATTGGGGCCAATTACATTCAAACTATCACATTAGCCGAGAGAGGTAAGAGGCCAATGAGTAAGCTACTTGGCTATACTTTACCATCATCACCATCTCCATCATCTTTACCAATGCTATTACCATTATCATCATCACCGCCATCGTCACCGCCATCAGCATCTTCTCCTTCCTATCTGTTATTAAGTGATATGTTGCTGGGCCGAGCTAAACATTTTATACACTTTATTTCACTGAATCCTTAGAGGAAGCTTATGTGGGGCTAAGTTGTCACTTAGTAGTGGAATGCTGGCTTAGCAGGTTTGAAACCCTAGATGACCAAAACCCTCTGTATCATCGAAGAAGAAAAAAAGCCTAACCAAATGAAGGCAGATACTATTGGTATCATCAACAAACTGATGGGAGGGAAAACAGAGGGAACTTGAGTAACCTAAGGTCATGTAGCTCAGAAGGGGGTCATGATCATCTCCCAGCCTCCTGCCAGAGCCCTTAGTCACAGAGCTATACCTCATCAATGCCATTGTCCCCACCTATGCCATACCTTTGCACGTTCTGAGTCTGAGTTCAGCCTCTCCCAGCCTACTCTCTACAGATCTGTCTCCACAGCTGTCACAGCTACACAGTAGAATTTCTGCCAATGTGCTTTTGTGTTTTTATTTAGAAGATACATTTTATGCCCGGGTTGGAGCTGGTGGCAGATCCTGTCTCTTCTACATTATAAAATCTTAGGTAAACATCATAAAAATGTTCCCTGGTGCTTATGGCAATATATTGATCACAACCATTTAAACTCATGTGCAGAGCCAGAGGCTGGGTACACCCTGCTTCCTGCAGTTTGGCCTGCAGGTTTGAGCTTATAAATCTCTATTTATACACCAGTGCTGGAGGCCAAGAAGGATTATTTATGAATGAGATTCTAGGGGCGTTCTGCCCCAGATTAATTGCTTCCAATCCTATTTTATGGAGGACCAATGGGTCAATGGTGGGGAAAATGAATCTCAGCCATACAGCCTCAATGGGGAAAAAAAAATTCAGAAGCAGCATTCGTCTTGCTGGATGGTCACTGTCCAGTCCAGTTGTGTTCTGGATCTAGGCTCTGTGATGCTGGACCGGCAGCTGTAAGGGAGGATGATACTTGTATTCACCCCAGAGAGCAGCTGCAGCTCCCAGTGCCATGGCTGCTCGTGCCAGCAGCCTCTGACTTTTTACTACTCTTGTCTTCTGGAAGGAGGCAGAGCACAGATCAATAAGATGCTCCGACAGAGGAGCCTGCAGCAGGGCCATTTCTCAGGCAAGACACTGATGGTACCTATCACTAGCAATAAAAGGCCACTGGAGACAGAACAGAGGCCCGTCCGTTGCAGACCTGTCCACCCTCTCTGATAAACATCCCCTGAACAGGCCTACAGCAAAGAAACCATTTCAGGAGGCAACAAGCCGGGCCTCCTCTTAGGACTGATCCATTGTGTGCCTGTATACAGTGTATGACAAAATGCCCCTTCGGAGTCTATGGTGAATACTGGCTCCAGGGAAGGTGTTTTGAAGTCTTGTGTGCTGTCGAGTGAGATCTATTCCAAATTAAATTATTTATTTATTTATTTTTGGTTTTTTTTTTTTTCTTTTTTTTTTTTTTTTTTGATTTTTCGAGACAGGGTTTCTCTGTGGTTTTGGAGCCTGTCCTGGAACTAGCTCTTGTAGACCAGGCTGGTCTCAAACTCACAGAGATCTGCCTGCCTCTGCCTCCCGAGTGCTGGGATTAAAGGCGTGCGCCACCACCACCTGGCCCAAATTAAATTATTTAAAGGAAGCCACATCTTGTCAATCCTCAAGTTTTTTGTGTTTTGTTTGTTGTTGTTGCTGAGGGGGGTGGAGGGCTTATTCTTCCAAACTAGTTGCTTAGAATACATTTTTTTTTTTTGCTTTGAATAAACGCAATTTTATTTCTCAATAAAATTGAGCAACTGGTCTGGATTTTGCAACCAGAGTGGGTCTAGGTAGTCTGTCCCAAATTCTTGGTGGACATCCCTTACTGATCTCAGTCAGAAAGGGTAGAAAACAGTAACTAGAACAGCAATGTCCAATTCTAAAGCAGCACAAACATACAACCAAAGGGCTCCTTTCCTCCCTTCCACCCGACACATACTGCATGAAGAGAATGTGGAATGCCACAGTCACCGTATCCTATGAAAGGCAGCGAGCAGCATGAGGAAACAACCCTCAGTGGCCTTGAATTTAGACTCAAAAGAATACAAATTAGGAAAATAACATTGAAAACTTCCATTCCCAAGCCAGATCAGAGAAGCTGTAGGAGATTGCAAGGCAGAAATGGAAAGAATTTCCTGCAGGATGGACCACTTCAGCCAAAAGACTACCCTGACCAGCATCACTAACACTGGCCTGCCTACACAGCTTGTTGTGGGAAGCTGTCCTGTGCTCTACAGGTGTCCAGCATCCTCCCTAGTCTCAGACCTTTAAGGACCACTAGCACTCACCAGTTGTAACCATAAAAAAAACTTCAAATCTTACACACTGACCCTGGGCTGGAAATTACCCTCGGCTGAAGATTACAGCACCAAGCAAATGCACGGAAGCAGGAACGTGGCTGGGAGAGGGGCTAACCCTGATTGGCGACTTGAATGGATTGAGAGATCAGTGAAGGACACTTCTGGAGCTGGACTTTCTTTGGACCACCAGTTCCCAAATAATGACAGACACACAGAATTCTTATTAATTATGAAAGCTTGTTCCCAACTAGCTCTTAGCACTTAAATTAACCCGTTTATATTAACCTGCATTCTGCTACATACTCTCCTCAGTACTGTACGCCCAACTTCCTCTGCCTCTTGATAGCGAATCCCCCACCTCTCAGACCCTTCCTCTCTCTCCCTAGAAGTCTCACCCATCCTTCCTACCTAGCTATTGACTGCTCAGTTCTCTCTCTCTTAAAAAAAGATTTATTTTATTTATTATGTATACAGTGTTCTGTCTGCACACCAGAAGAGAGCATCAGATCTCATTATAGATGGTTGTGAGCCACCATGTAGTTGCTGGGAATCGAACTCAGGACCTCTCGAAGAGCAGTCACTGCTCTTAATCTCTGCGTCATCTCTCCAGCCCTGGCCAGTCAGTTCTTTATTAAACTAATCAGAAGGTTCCTTAAGCAAATGAAATGAAACAGACACATATTCACAGTGTGGAGAAAGATTATCCCACAACACACTTCTGGGAGTGTCTATAAGAGTGTTTTCAGGAGGTGGTTAGTAGAGGGAGCAGACCTGCCCTGAATATGAAGAGCATCCTCCCCCTGTCCCCCAATGGAATTAAGTAGAAAGCCTGCTAACACAGGTTCAGAACCTCTGAAACTGGGAACCAAAATCAGTCCTTCCTCCTTGAAATTGTTTTAGTCTGATACTTTGTCACCGCAAGGAAAACTAACTAATAGAGCTGGCATGCTGAGGCTCTAACCACTCCCAGGGCCTATACAGTCAGTGTCTAAGGTCACTGGACTGCTTAGAGAACTCCAGCAGATGCCGGAGAGACTCAAAACACAGCATCATTAGAGCAGCCACCTGCAGCACCTAAAGCCTACTCTGCATGTGGCAGGTGTTTGATATCATCCCAGGTGTCATACCGCTGGCCGGTGACTCAGAGGAAGAAGCCACTAGACCCATCACGTTCAGCAAATACAGAAAATATAAGAGACCACAGCCAGGCAACTCTCAGGGCTCCTAGGGGGAAAAAAGGAGGCTATGCTCTTGTCCGTAGGAATAGTTCATACAGTAAGAGGCGGGGAGTGGGTCACATCCTACTGGAAGTTCACCAGCTAAGGTGACTGTGCTGTTACCCTACCTAGTCTTGCTTGCCAATTGCATTTAATCCTCTACAAAGAGCGGTCCATGACATGCAACCTTGCTGAGAAACTCATCAGAAATTTGGGATCTCAGGGCCCACCTTTGACCTTCTAATTCACGATCTTCATCCTAGCACAATCCATGGGTTATCTGAGACGGCATTCAAGTCTATGGTCTTCTATGTAATGGCAGCTTTTGTTGTAATCAGCAGCCTCTACTAAGCAACCTCCATCAGCACTTGGCATTGCCCATTTATCAGCTCCCACTCACCGTAGCAAACATCTGGGATAATAAACTTGCAACTGAAAAAGTTTATTTGGGCTCTTAAAAAAATATTTGTGTGTGTGTGTGTGTGTGTGTGTGTGTGTGTGTCTGTTTCTCTGTGTGTGGATGTATAAGAAAGAAGGAGGAGAGAAAGAGGGAGGGAGGGAGGGAGGGAGGGAGGGAGGGAGGGAGGGAGAAAGGGAGGGAAGAAGAAAAGGACAGAGGAGGGAAGGGAGAGGGAGGAGGACATACACAGATGCCCTGGGAGACAAAAGAGGTTGGATTCCATGGAGTTACAGGCAGTTATAAGTTACCCCATGTGCGTGCTGGGAACTGAACTCAGGTGCCCTCTGTAAGAGCTACTCCTAACCTCTGAGCCCTCGCTCCATCCCCTTGCTCATTGGTCTGTAGGGTGCCATAGAGGGGCCATGAGCAAAGCAAACTGCTCACCTCACAGCCAGAAAGAAGAAAAGACAAAGCAAAACAAACAAAAATCAAAGCAAAAGCAAACAAACAAAATAACACAGAGGGGTCTTGGATCCCTTGAAAGTCCCCGGTGACCTGTACATTTTGCCCTTGGCCCCACCTCTTAAAGGTTCCCCACCTCCCAGTAGCCTCACTTTGAGCACCAAACAGATATTTAACACACAGGCCTTTAAGGGTGTTCCAAATGCAAACCATCACAGTATGCACACATAGACCCCAACCTTCATCTACATTCAATCAATTTAACAACAACCATGGCTGCCCTGGGGGTGACAGTCTGGTAGTAAGTGCACAGATGAAGTCCTTCAGTCCACAGAGGACTACCGTGAATTTCTACCAGGTGAGACTACTCAGGCCAAATCCTTCTGCTAATGGCACAATACAGCCTGCTAATGCAGACTTCCTTTCCCCAAATCCTGGCTCTTTCAACACATGCCCTGCTTTACACTCACTGAGATGAAAAAACAGACTGGGAACTTTCTGCCTGTCTTAAGGCATGGAAGCCTGGTGGGGGCTGGGGTCGCACCAACTGACAGCTGGAACCAGCTAGCAACTCATCAGGAATCAGGGGTTCAAAGACAGTTTAAGTCACAGGGGCGGGCTTAGCTTTACTCTAAGCTTGCTACCATTTCATCAGGTCGCAATCAAAGGCATTTACAGACCACACAGCAAAACCACAGAGCAGCCACAGCCCCTGAGCCTAGCAAATCTGTACCCTTGAATAGATATTACCAACATGGAAAAGGTCCAGATCACACCTCTGCTGTGGATATTACCAACATGGAAAAAGTCCAGACCACACCTCTGCTATGGATATTACAAACATGGAAAAAGTCCAGATCACACCTCTGCTGTGGATATTACCAGCATGGAAAAAGTCCAGATCACACCTCTGCTGTGGGTATTACCAGCATGGAAAAAGTCCAGATCACACCTCTGCCGTGGATATTACCAGCATGGAAAAAGTCCAGATCACACCTCTGCTGTGGGTATTACCAGCATGGAAAAAGTCCAGATCACACCTCTGCCGTGGATATTACCAGCATGGAAAAAGTCCAGATCACACCTCTGCTGTGCATATTACAAACATGGAAGGAGTCCAGATCACACCTCTGCTGTGAGCCCCACCCCAAATCATTCCTTTCCTGAGGGCTCTAACATTTCATGTCATTTAGTTTCACTTAGTTCTAAGGTTGTCATTGTTTTGTTGTGCGAAGTGTAGACAGATGTCGTGACGCAGCCCAAGTTGGTCTGAATTGTTGGTCCTTATCTCAGCCTATAGTGTACAGGGTAAGTGCCACCATGACTGAATTTCATTTTCTGATAAAATGGCACATGATTGTAGGCAGTAAGCAGTCCCACAGCTCAGAGAACCCCAAAGAAATGGCCATATACCTCCACTCCCATGTTTGGAACTAGAAACGGCAGAAACACTTTAAAGGGCTCTGAGGGTACAGTGAGCTAACCCGGGACCACATCTTTCTAGATCCAAGAAAGAAAGCGGTGAATGGCAGGCACCCTTTCGTTCCCTTTTTCCTGCGGACACCCCAAGATTCTTCTGAGGGCTTCAAGACTCCTAAACCCAGCAGGCAGAACTGAGGAGTGTGGCAGGGCCACGGCCCACCGAAGGACAGGGAGTGGAGAGAAGGGTGCTGGCCCTGTTGTCTGAGGAAGCCCCCAGCAGTGCTCAGAGGGCTCTGGAATGCTCTGATGAGACACGGGGCTGAAAGGGCCCACATAGATATCTGATCTCATTCTGGTTCATCCAGCTCAGGGAGCTGCCTACCCCATGCAACTGAGATGCTTCCCAGAACTGAAGCTGAAAATGCCATGCATCCATGGTCCCAGCTTCCCTTGTAGCTATGACATGACCAACAAAGGCTTCCCAGCAAGGTTGGACTCAGCATCCAAGACCTGTGTGTAAACACCATGGGGCGGATGCTATGCTTCCTGGCTCCTGTGTGGCCAGAGTGAGATATGCTTCCAGAAACAATCATGAGCTTATTCTGGACCTTTGTGAGTTATGCTGGGGGCCAACTCTGGACAGGCTAGCCCTGATTCCCTCACCCTCCTGTAGTAGAACCTGTGAACTCCCCAGTGCTCTCTGTTTAAACTGGGCTTTGTGACCGTAGGTTGTAGCACAATTAATAAAAACCCAGAGACAGAAATGGGGGTTCAACCTGAAGGTCAGAAAAGCAAAACAGTCAGCCACTGGCTCTTACCTCTGCCTCAGTCCAAAATGGTGAGCCTGCCTCCAGGAATCTCAGAATGAGACTGAGTCTGAGACCGTGTCTGAGACCTGTCTCCTCCCATCTTATATCTGTCTGTTATGCTGGGATTAAAAGCGTGCACCACTACCACCTGGTTTCTATGGCAAACTAGTGTGGCTACTGGGATTAAAGATGTATCACCACTGCCTGGTCTGTAAGGCTGATCAGTGTGGCTGTTTTACTCCCTGATCTTCAGGCAAGCTTTATTTACTAAAATACAAATGAAATTTCACTACAGTGAGTAGCTAAGAATCCTAATAAAGGTGTCCCAAGGTATGTTTTCTCACAGAAAAAAAGGACGTGAACACAGGAAAGCACACTGCCACCCTCTCTACTCTGCACCATGGCTACTTCTCACAGCCCGTCACAGAGTCCATGATAAGCAACGAGTTCTGGCGAGAGGCAGACAATACAAGATAATTTAAGGTTGTATTTTGTGTGACTGTTTTCTATTTCACTTTTATGGTAATATATTTTATTATGTTTGCACAAATACTGGTCCCCGACAGGTTGTGGGAGAAAAACTAACCTACTGGTCTCCCACCAGAGATGACCCTTCCCTACAGCTGGTGACTGCACGCTAATACACCCATGTGGTCAGGGAGCCGCATACCAGGCTGGGACTGGGAGTGTGTCTAGCCACAGACCTGAGCTCTCTCTGGACCTAAGTGCCTCGGGAAGCTGTACCCTTTGCCTTCCCAGCAGGAAGTTTGGTTGTCAGACTCCACAAACTCCTGACACTCAGAAGTCTTTTGTTTCTAGGAGACCAATGGGAAGCATCAGTACACCCCTAAAAAGCTACATCTAAGCAAAACTTTACGCTCCTTCCAGAACCAAGACAGGTGACTTGGTGGCAACCCAGTCCCACTTCCATACTGTGCTGTTCTCAAGCCAAATGTGAGAAGCCCGAGACAACCTTTAGGGTTCAAGAGCTTAAACGTGGCACTTTTAATATCCCTCCCCCTTTAAATCCTTAATAGACCATAGCCACTTCCTGTAAATGTTAAATGGAATTTTTCACTCTGGGTGTTATCATTGTGTGTGCGTGCACAGAGGAGGAGGGGTGTGCACGCTATGAGCTATGTGTGGAAGTAGAAGAAAACTTAAAGAGTTGGTGGCTCTCCGCTCTTCTTTATGTGGGTTTTGGGGATTGAGCTCAGCTTGTCAGCCTTGTGGCAGGTCCTTTAACTGGCTCATCTGAGACATCTCATAGGTGCTACACTTTCCATTTTACTAACACAATTAACGTGCACTGCCGAGCACCCACTTAAAGTGAACGGCAACATCAGTCTTAGGGCACTGCTGGCTATGGCTACACTCAAGCTCACAAACATCTCTAACACTCCCAAAAGTCTCCTCATTACCTTTAACAAGCCCCCCCCCACTTCCCCATGATCACCTTCTCCATCATTTACTGTCCAGCACATGGATCAGTACGACTTTCTAGAGTTTCATATAAGTGAAGTTCTACAGTAGGGACCCTTTGGGTGACAGATTTTGTTTTTACTGATCATGACCTTTTTCTGTCCTGGTCACCGTTCTTATATTTTGCATGCTTAAAATCACCACTGGCATGCTAAGCTGCTCAGTCCTGTCTCTGTCGCTGCCACGGATTTGTGAGAAAGGGGATGAATGGGTGAGCAGGTGAGGGGCCACTGGAGACTTTTGCTTTCTTAGCTTACAAAACCCTTCCGCCTCTGGAAATCCTGGCACTCCCCAAAGGAATAAAGATGTTCACAGGGCCACCCACCAACACTGGAGGTCTTTCTTTCTTATTAATTAATTTAGTTTTTTTTTTAAAAAAATTATCTTTTCTCATTTTACATACCAATCCCAGTTCCCACTCCTTCCCCTCCTCCCATTCCCTCCACTTTCTCCCCCAATCCCACCCCACATTCACTCCTCAGAGAGGATAAGGCTTCCCAAGGGGAGTCAGCAAAGTCTAGCATATCACTTTGAGGCAGGACCAAGGCCCTTCCTACTATATCTAGGCAAAGCAAGGTATCCCTCCAAAGAGAATGCCTTCTAAAATGTCAGAACAAGCAGTAGGGATAAATCCTGCTCTCACTGCCAATGGCCCCGCAGTCTGCCCCAGCCATACAACAACTGTGTGGGTGTCAGCCACATTCAGAGGACCTAGTTTGATCTTATGCTGGCTCCCTCGCTGTCAGGCCAGAGTTGGTGGGCTCCCATTAGCTCACGTAGACTGTTTCAGTGGGTGTCCCCATCATGGTCTTGACCTTTTTGCTCATATTCTCTCTCCCTGGAGGTCCTTCTTATACCAGGTCAGCAGTCCAGATGGGCAGAGCCACTGAGACCTGGAAGCCTATGATGAGCAAAGCCAGGAGTGTCCGTGCCCTTTCCGCTACCGCAATGCTCCCACAAATCATCAGAAATGCTAGATCATGTTTCACTCCTCAACTGTGGTCACAGGAACCAGAAAGACACTCACATAAAATCTACACACTGCCAAGCACCTGAGAGCCTCGTGGCTCTTAGGCATGAGTTTTGAGTAGAAGGACATCAAGTGACAGATTAAATGTTATCTGTTTCTCCACCGGGGAGAGGGTGTTGCGGGTAAGTCTCATCCTCCACAAGCTGGCATCTGGGAGCTTCTTGAGGAAGCCAGCACCACAAGGAGCGTGCCCACCTGCGGTGCCAGCAACGCTATGCTGGCAGGTATGGCGGCTGCACACTCTGGATTCCTTCCCCAGATTCCACCCATAGAAACCATTTTAATCTCAAGGCACACAGGGAGGGAGTTCACGAAAGTGCTTTGCATCCTGCCTGTAGGTGTTCGATTACATTGAGCCACAACATGGCTGTAATCTTAATAGCAGAAGGAACAGCACTCATTGCAGGGTCTGAGTCTATACCAAAAGGCAGCTATTCTGAGAGCAGAACGGGCAACAGGGAGATGCTCGGTTGGAATGGCTGGGGGAATTTTTCATAATTTGAGAATGGAAAAGAGAAGGGGTGGGAGAAAACTCTGGAAAAGCAAGTATAGGGCACTATAACTGGTTACTATTGTCTAGGGAAATGCTACATTTCTTATTGTCCTGTTGGCGCTGTCCTGTTTTGGACATGACCCAGGAGACTCCACACAACAAACCCAAATAGCCAGAAAGCACATCCTGGCACCTGAGCAGCTAGCAACTCCTGTGCCTACAGGGCTCACAACCTTCCAGAAGCATGAAGAAGGCCTGCCTCTGGTCCCAGGACCCACATGGGTAAGTTGGCTGGGCTCATGGACAATCTACTCTAGTCTCAGACTTCTTTATTAGATTTATAAAACCTAGATCGAGCGTGTTTTTACTCTGGCCACTGAGCTGTTTATTCCTCCCCCTTAACACTAAGCCAGGCAATAGCATAGTCAAAATAATAATCCTTTTGATTTATTACTATAAGCAAAGAAATGAATGTGAGCCTTTTACAGTGGCATCCCCCATGCCCACCCAACATTTCTCTCTAAGAAATGAATGAATAAATGAATGGACAGACAGGTGAAGTGGGACTCTTTTGACCACATTGTATTATCTGATCCCACAGTAAACCTGTGAGGTCAATGACAATAGCTAACAGTTGCACTGTAATTACATGCCAGGCAACATCCAAAAATCTTCACACGTATTAACTCCTTTACCACGCTGGAACCCTATGGAATAAGGGTTATCATTATCATCTCCATTTAGCAAACGGAGGAATTCATGGAAGCAAATTTGCTTATAGGAGGCAAAGCTGGCTCCTTGCTAGACACTGGCCAGCGTTATTCAGATGCTCTGATATACACTTAACAAAGCAGGGAGCAGAGGGTCATGGTATTATTTTAAATGAGGTTAGTCAACATATGAACACAAACCAAGCCTCGGGCTATCTCCCCTGGTCACTGGTTAAAGGACACACCCAAACTGAGAAACCTGAATAGCCTGCTCTGACCCCACAATCTCAACCCCTAAACAGCACACGTGCTAATTTAGCCTGCCCTGCAAACAGCCGGGAAAAGCCTGACAGAGACTGGGAGGGGAGCTGGGAGCATGGGTGCTGATTTGCTCAGTACGCCTTTCCCAGACTGAAGGTGCTGTGAGGCCCAAGGTGGAAAGAAAAAATGAAAGCAAACCTGGGAAACAGGGAATTCATCCAACCCCACCCCCTCCAAAATCACGTACTTGGTTTGCGGAAGAAACCATCCCCCAGCAGCTTGGGTTCGGTTCTGAGCATGTGCACAGCCCAAGTAAAAGCTGGAGCCAAACCTACACAAGTCTTTCCAGAATCCCAAGGTTAGACATGTTACAAACTCAGCCACGTTCAGGGGGCACGATCCTCTTGGGATTGTATTTTAATACAAAATATGCCAAACGGTCTAGGGCAAGTTAGGGAAATGTTAAAGGCAGACAGAGATCAGAATGACAACCTGTGAGGGGAGAAGAAAAGACAAGAGCTCCTTCTTCACATTGGATGGTTTCAGAATTCTCTCCTGAGAGAAAGCAAGGCGGCTCGGGTTTGGAGGTGGGAATGGAAGTATCTCAAATTCCCTGCTGCATATTAAGCTGGTTGTTAGGGTGAGGAGAAGCATCTTGTTGCTGCAGCTGGAGTTGGATGCTAGAATGCACCAGTCCACCGTTTAGAAACGCAGGTTCGAAGAGGCTGCTGGTCTGATGGGACCTGAAGGAGAGGGAAAGCCGAGTCAAGCTGGCATCCAGGGACAAGACACTGTAAGGAGGAAACCCCTCCCTGAGGAATAGGGAAGAACCCAGAAAAGCTTTGCCTGTGAAAGCCAGGACTCAGCTGACTCTCGGGGGACTTGTATATCCCCACCCACGTGAGTGACAAGCAGGCCTTCCCGACAGGACAAGTCGTGAAACCAGACCTTGCCATTTCTGTTTTTCTATCAAAATGAAACCAAAAGGTTCTTTGCCCCTCCATGAAAGTTAGTGGGGGAAAGCCCCTCACCGGGAAGAATTTCAAGGCACAGAGTCTTTCAATAAAGTCAATATCTTTGAAAACGTTTAACCTGTGGTTTAGAAAGTTTTGCTGGTGAAAGAGAAAAGTGACAGTATAACTGAAGAAAAATAAAAATTGGTGCTGAAGGAGGTTCGCTTCGTCCATGTGTGCGCGCCCCGCGGTTGGAGACGATTTCCTTTAATGTTCTCTGGTAGGTTCCCGGTCATCCCCAAATGCACGCACCCCCACACCAGAGCGGGAGCCCTAGAGACCTTACTTTCAGTCTCAACTGAAGGCATTTAATGAGAACCAATCACTCTTCGCTGAATCCTGGGGACCTACTTCTTGCGCTTCAGGGGAATCTGTGCACCCTGCTGGGCTTTCTAAACGTCTTGGTTACTCATTCCAAGAATTAGCCACACGCTATTGCTTGGTGGTAATTTTTTTTTCTCGCTCAGAAAACCGCAAAAGGATTTAACCAAAAGGAAGCAAAGGTTTCCTTTTTATAAATTCGATTAGTCTTTTCCACTTTCTCTGCCTCGGGACATTTCCTCTGGGAGGAATTTTATACCCAGACACCCCTTAGCGAGGCACTGTTGCATGAGGGGCACGGAGAACTTAAGCGCAACCTGGAGGAGCCTTTGCGGTCCCCTGCCCATTCCGTTTATAAATGCCGGTGTGAAAATAACCCTGTAAGGAGAGGAAGACGACGTTTTCCATCCACTGGGATCCACTGCCCCGGTGGAATCCTGCCTCCGTTGCGAGCGCCTGAATTTCCTTCTAGAACCAGTACCTGGGCGTCTTGTCTTTGCGCCACAGGAACACATGTCTAGAAAAGGTCCTTTCAGGTGAACAGGGGTCTGTCCCCCCACCCCCAATCTGTGCCCTTCTCCACTTCGCCAGGAGTGAGCTGCTGGGCCGAGCACACAGTTCGCTCTCCCAAGGCCTCGGGTTCGAAGCTGCGCCAAGATCTTAGAGGAGGTTAGTATTTGAACTACAGCAGTTCGCTTAAGAAAGAGTCTGTGAAATTCCCAGGACAGTGCAGTTTCAAGTTTGGAAAAAGGCCGAACCTACGGAATGCTTTCCAAGTTTGTATTTTGTTTTATGTCATCATCACCACCACCAACCCAAAACCCCAAATCCAGAATAGAACCTTAAGGGCAGAAGAACAAGCCACCTCAATCTTTCTTCCCTCTTCCTCCCACTCCCACCCGGCAGGCATCCAGGCAAGAAAAACACAAATAAACCCCAGGTGGTTGATGGTGATGCATCCAGCCGCCCCATCCCCAAACACACAGACACACACACACACACACACACACACACACACACACACACCATGCACAACCAGCTCACCACCCACTTGGCCCCACCCACCTCCGGGGAGGGGAGGGACTGGGAACCTGATCTCCCGGCTCCTGCCCCGAACGTTTTCTCATCAATAATGTTGATACCATCGACGCGCTTGCTCCCCGCCCCCAAGGCGCCGCTGCCGCCTTTTTGCCGCTTTTTGCCCGGCGCAGGAAAACGAAACCTCCTCTACTGCCCTTGTAGTCCCGGCCTGGGGCCTTAGACAGGAGATTTCGGAAGCTGGGGCATAGCCAACGCGCTTAGGGACCATCTCCACTTCGGGTGTAGGGTGTTCTACCTGCACCGATGGAACCTGAGTCAGGGGCCCCACAAGGCCTCAACCCAGGCCCCATCCCACACCGGGGTCGGACTGGGCCATAATTAGAAAACTTTACGAACAGAAGAATCAGGCCTCAGAATGAAAGAACTTCATGCCACCACCCCGTCCTAAAACAGGAGCTCGAACAAAAAGATACACGGAAATCCCTTCCTTGGGAACTAGGCTGTGGCAGCGGCTTTAGGTCACGGCCCTCGGGTCAGCCAACTCACTGAGGACAAACTAGACATCGGGAAACTGAGGTGATATAGTGGAAGGACAGAGACCCTCACACACTCTCTCTCCCTCAAAAGCAGTTTGCACGACTGCTAAACGCCTGGGTGCGTTTCGTCTTGGTCCGAGAGGTCGCGACCCCTGCGCAGCTGTCACTTCACTTCGGGCCACTGCCATTCCCTATTGGGTATCTATCCCCAAATACCAGGCCTTCCTGAGGAACCTCCAAGCCACAACCTCTTCGCCGTATTTCCCAAAAGCAGCCCCCATCCATGGTTGGGAGGGCAGGACCCCATGGAGTGCTCTGGCCTGGAGGTGTGCTGAGCAGTCGGTGGGACCCCAGCTGTGGCACCTCACTGGCCTTCGCTTTCTCGACCGGTTCAAAAATAAAAATTAACCCTCACTCTCTGTCCATTTTTATTGATTTAATTATGTCTTTGCTCCGCGGCACGCGGGGCCTTGCCAGCTTGCTGACACTTTGGCGACCGCACCAGCGAACCGCATAACTTGGGCTCGAGACAATGGCCTGTAATTGATGTATCGCCACCAACAATAAAGACCAATTCTCCTCTCCCGGCCATTCCAACCGTCCCCTTCCTCCCATCCCCCCTCCTCCACCTCCCCTCATCTCTCTCCCGGCCAAAGGGAAAGAAAACAAACAAGAAATTAGCGGGGGATGCCGTTCGTAGAGTCAGGCGCCCGCCTCTATGTCGTCGAGGACTCAAAAAACGAAAAAAGTTCTCAAAGTTTAGATACCCCCAATTAATTCGTCTCCGCTCGCCCATTATTAATTAAACGGAGCGAAGCGGTTTTTGCGTTTTCGTTCGTTCGTTATCTGTGTGGGGTGTCCCCCCACCCTTAATCACACAGAGAGCCAACAGCGAGCACGTGTGAAGCTTCTCCCCGGATCTTCCCGAGTAGCACACCATGAGAAGGGTTTGTACGACCACCAGCTCCATTGGGTTTCTGGTCACTGTATTGCCCGGAGGTCGGGACTTTTAAGAAGGCAAGAATGTTACTGACTGCTCAGGACGGCTCCAAACACCGGCGCAAGTGCGCCTGGAAGCGTCGGTGCACCCTGGAGGGTGTGCATTGGTGTGTTTTCAAGCGCGCCGATTTACCGGTGGGGGCGAGTGCTGGGTTTAAAAATGGTCAGGTCTGATCACGTTCCCGGGGGTTTGGGGCAAGTGAGAGGCTCACACCCCAGGAGCGCGCAAATCCATCTTTGCCGAGGGATCTCTTTAAATATTCAGTGAGAAATAATGGCATTTGAAACACCACCTATGGAAACATTATTATCTTCATTCTTCAACATCAGACCCACTGATAGCTTCGTTTGTCTTTTTATCAAAATCTACAGTACCCAACAGAAACTGTGGAGAGGGAAAGAGCGAGATGCAAGAGAGGAGAGCAGGAGGCCAGGGAGACGCGCGAGGGGTGGGTGAGCAAGGGCAAAACTAAGAAGAGGTAGGAAGAGTGAACAGGGAGATTGAAAAAAGGGAGAAGTTATACTAAGAATAAAGACAGGAGATGGAAAAGATACTGTCAACTAACACACAAAAAATTAAGGGAAAAAGAAAAAAATCGGAGAAGAAAAAAAAAGGCCATTTAGGAGAGTGCGATATGGGTACTGAATTCTGAGGCTCTAAAAGGCTCTGCCGCGAAGGCTGGTGCCCACTTCGCGCGAGCCGACTATGGCTCGATCCAGACTCAAAGGCGCTCCAGAATTGGGGCGTCCTTATGAGCCCTCTCCTCTCCCGATCGCGAGATAGGACAAGGATTGTGTATCTGCACCCCTCCCCCGCCTCCACCCCCATTACTCAGCCGAAGTTTAGTTTAGTCCCTCAGGCGCAAGACTTCGGCAACCTCGCCTAGCGGAAACCCCGAGGCGAGAGGAGATATAGACTACCCAGGACCAGCCCCAGATTCGCGGGAGCCTAAGCCTGGAAGAGGGAGAGCAAGGCCCGGATTCCTGGGTCCCGAACTCGGGTAAGGTAGGCTGTTACCCGCCTCTGGGAGATGGAGACGGAGCGAAAAGTTTGGGCACCGCGCGTGGCAAGTGTTGGAAAAGTGAAGGCGAGTTTGGCGTAGCTAGGGGGCAGCGGATAGGACCCTGTCCCCTCGCACTCACTCCGGGGCTTAGGGAAGCCACCTCGTCGCAGGCGAGGAGGCAGCTAGGGTAGGCAAAGGGGTCCTGGGTAGAGGCGGTGCCTAGGGTCTGGCTTCAACTGCACCTCCCAGGCCGGGGGCGCGCTGCCTAGCACTGGAATAGAGGCGCCCCTCCCCTCCCTCCCGCCGAAGCTGAACTCGGAACCAGGCAGGTCCCTGCTCTCCACCCGCCCGGGGCTTGGCGGCGCCACGGTGGCCGCCGCCTCCCCGCGGAGTGACGCGCCCTGCAGCCAACCGGGGCAGCTGGGGGGAAGGTTCGGGAGGGGTCCTGGGCGGAGCCGAGCCGCCCCCTTATCCCACGGGCACGGGGCGCTTCTCCCGAAAACTTCAGCCTTAATTGTCCCGGGAATGTCCGAGGTAGAGAAAGGGAGCTAAGGAGCCAGGCAGAGGCTGGAGGAGCGCAGCTCCCAGCAGGGAGAGACTGGGGTGGCGAGAAACCGGCCCCTCCCCCCAGGCCCCAAACCCTTCACGTTCCCAAACCTTTCCTGGGTCCTCTTCTCCGCACCCCCGCGAGCCCGGGATCCTGGGAATGGAGAACTCTGGGCGAAGGATCTCCGAGCCAGGCGGCGGGCAGGCGGGAGGGAGGCCCGGCAGCGGGAGGGAGGCGGACCGGCGTGGGGCTGGCTCGTCCCCACTCGCTTATTTTTTTTTTTTACGAGGGTGGGGGTGGGTTGCTTTCTGGTAGCTCTTAAAGAAACGAAGGAACACTCACGAAACGGGACGCCCTCCACACCCCACCCCCAATCCCGCCACGGGACTCCCTCCCCCCGCGGGCCGGCACGCAGCGCGGGAGTTGGGAAGTTCGCCGCGCGCCCGCAGCCTAGGTCCCCAGCCCCCGCCGCCAGCCCCACCCCCACGCGGCCCTGCTCCGCTTGGCTCCGGGGCGGGCATGCTAATTCGGGTCGGCCCAGCCCGGGATGGAGGGCGGGGGAGGGGGGAGGGGAACGAGCGGGGGGCGCCGGCCGGGGCGCCGGGCGCGCAGCGGCGTGGAGGCAGGCCCCCAGCGGCCCGGCCGCGGAGTCCCGGGCGGTCGCCAAGAGGGTTAACCCAGAGTCGGGCGGCGCGGCGCGCAGAGCCAGCCCCGCGGCCGGCTTATTGGGCCAGCGCGCGGAGAGACAGGGGTCTGCAGCAAATCACGAACTAATTGATTAAGGCGAGCGGGTTTGAATAGCGCTGGCCCGGTGCCAATCGCCTTTCAAAGAGCCCCTCTATGATTAATCGCAATGCATTATTGATAATCATAATTATAGCAGGACACATGCGCGCTGTGCCCGGGGCCGGGGAGCCGGGGAGGGGGCGGGCGGGCCGGCGGGCGGGGGGAGCCGCCGCCGCCGCCGCTCGATTTCCGTAATTTTGAGAAGATTTTTTTTTAGTAAATTTTTATTCTGCCCCAGCTGATGTTTGAGCCAGCATGTCGCGGAGGAAGCAAGCGAAGCCTCAACATTTCCAATCCGACCCCGAAGTGGCCTCGCTCCCCCGGCGAGATGGTGAGTGCTCCGGCCCGCGCCGCGGACACACAGACACACGCACTCACACGCACACTCGGACCCACGCACACGCGGCGGGCCCCGCGCCCACCGCCGCTCTCGCCTTCTGCGCTCGGCGCGTCTGATTTTATTTCATGCTTCCTCGATTTCAATTTGCCGGGCCGGTTTTCCCCCTGCCCCGGGAGAACCAGCCCATCCCGGCTGGAGCTTTCCGGAGTTCCGTGTCCTCGGCTGGGCGGAACAGGGTCGACTGGCCTCTCTCCTCCGCCCCGCCGGTCCCGCCACAACACGGCCGCCCCAGGGACGATCGCGCGGACCGAGGCCGACCGTGGCTTCCCACGCGAGGTCCCCCGTGCTCCCCGCGGGGCACGCGGGTCCCAGGGCTGGGCCTCGGTCTCCTGGGCCTCTCAACCCAGCCCCGCCGCTAGCGTTGAAGAAGTTTACTTCGTGCCGGTGGCTGAACGCCGAGCGCGTGGGGAGCTCGCTGCACCCCCTCCCCACTCTCGTACCCACTCGGTTAGCGAGCGAAATGTGGTGCCTTTGGAGGTTCCAACCTGTGAGAAGTGGGGACCGGGGTGGAGGAGTGGCATGCTGGAGTCGCGGCCAGAGTGTACTACCGGTCGCTCTGGAGACTGGGCTTAGGGACCTGGAAGTGTCGCGGTCCGGCTTCCCAAGTTTATCCCCACATGTTTCTCCCAAAATTTGCACCCACAATCCCTCAAATTCAGGCTGGGGTGTGTGCTCCCCGCCGATTGAGGAGTCCCCTCCAACGGGACCGGTCCTGGAAAGGGTCATTCGTTGGACACTCTCTCGGGTCTAGGGCTTAGCCCGCCAGACCTCTGAAGCGAGCAGGCGACGAAGGCAGGGTCCGGAAAGGAATGGACAAGTCGGGAAAAGTTTGTGTGAGCGAACTATGGCCTAGGGTAGTACGCACCCGGGCAGGGAACTGGGGCTACGGAGGGAAGACCCCTCCTACCCCAGCGTGACCTGAACTGTTTTCGGGGCAGAGTTTCCAAGCTCCCAGGCCGGAGGTGTCGCTCGGTCCCCGGGTCACCCGGCGCTGTGCCCGATTCTGCTGCGTGGGTCCGCGGCTACTGCTGCCTCTCGGGATCCTCAATCCCGGGGGGGGGGGGGCGTTGCAGGGTGTGGAGGTGGGAGCTACACCCCAGCAGAACTCCGAACCTCTGCCCACTCCGCTTTGCGGACGGCTGAGCCCCACGTTGCAGGCTCCTTCCCCAGAGGCCTGACTCTGAGCCGCTCTGGGTGCAGGGACGAGCATGCAGAGCCCCAGCGAGAAGGGACCAGCGCTTCCTTCCTCCTCGCTGTAGGGAGAGGGCAGCCCTGGCGTAAGATACCTGGACATTTTTCGGGAGACCAAAGACCCATTAAGGCAACTGTTTGCCCGGCACTTTTTAAGCTCGAAGCCTTATCAGTGTCTGCTTCTCTCAGCTCTTCGGAAAGATCCCTTGAAACGCACCCGGTTTACCACCCCAAAAGAACCGGTTCGAGGGTAAGCCAGATGAGATTAACCAAGGCCGCAGCGACCACTCGAACTATTTTTGTGGGGTTTCTCAACTAATTTTTTTAAGGCCTCCTGCCGCCCCCACACCAATCTTCCCTTAAGTTTCTAATGAGCCTTACTGTTAAAGTTAACAATTTGCATACGAAATTAAAAAAACCCAACTAGAGAGGAGAGGGGTTTTTTATTTTGCAAATTTGTACTGATTATTTACATTTTCCACGCAAATTTTTCAAAAAGCAACAATAACCACGTCGGGCTTTGGAAGAAGTGATGCTTGCTAGCTCTCCGCTTTGAGTCTGGATCTGAATGTTTAATAGTTAAGG
This sequence comes from Microtus oregoni, assembly GCF_018167655.1. Lineage (NCBI taxonomy): Eukaryota > Metazoa > Chordata > Mammalia > Rodentia > Cricetidae > Microtus > Microtus oregoni. Next base: position 62,453,564 of record NW_024543063.1, read on the forward strand.
CTTCTCATAAAGCGATAGCATTAAAGGGCTTCACTACCTCTCGCTATTATTATTTATTAGTACAATTTTTTTAGTTTATTTGAGCTTTGAGGTAAGTTAATTAGGGAACTGAATCAAGTTTCCTTTCTTTCTCTTCTTTTTCACTTAATTCTCCCTTTTTTTTTCTTTCTAAAAGCTAGTTCATTGTCCACAAATCTTGATTATTCTGAGCACCCTAGGAAACACCCCTCCCAGGCCCTTTTCTCACTCCCTCCTTTTCTTCAGGAGTAATAGTTTTAGGTTATGACTGTTTTTACATGGTTGAACAATAAGTTTGGAAGAAGTTGCCTAGAGGGTAGGTTTTGTAATAGGGTTACAGGATTTAGTGTGCTGTAATAGCACTCCTCCAGGAGAGCCCTCCCCACCAGTTGACGGTCAGGAGGGCCTGCCATACCCGGTTCTCCACATCCGGGAACAGTTGTGAGGTAGATAGAAATGGAGGTCCATGGCATGGCTCAAGTTTGCTTTAAAAACTCAGTTTTTCTGCACTGAGTCCAGCCATCTCCATCTCTTTCCCTACATAGAACCTGCACTTGAGAAGGTGTTGCTGGATGGTTGGTATTTTTACTTTGGAAGGCAATCCCCTATTCAAATGCCAGCCTTACTTTTTCTCCTATCACAGGAGGGTTTGATTGTAGAAAATGAAACAGCAGATATTAGCAAAGTAAATCTGATTTATGCCCTTCTCCCATATTGTCCCTCAAAGTGTCTGACCTAGAGCAAAACAGGAAAGTTCGCAGCCCCAGCCACAGTGGCCCTGAAGCAGCCATTCTCCTGTTTGGCTGTCTGTCCCCATTCATGTATATGTAGTATATACTGTCTTTGAGTTGTACAAAGAAAGCCATGCCATGCTAAGCAACCATTCCAAAAGCTTAATTCAAAGTTTTGCTTTGTTTTTTAAGGATTATTTAGTTTGTCTTAGAACATTGGTAGTTTATTCTCCTTGAGCATTTTTGTAAGCTTTTTTTTCTGTTTTTTTTTTATTAACCCAGGATTATGCTAAATAGGATCCATATCTTAAAAGATATTCAACAAGTCTCAAGTTACTTGTAGAAAGATAACTGGCCTTGGAAAGATTATTTACCAAGATAGATAATTCTTGGAAAAGGGAATATGTACTCTTATGCTTTTATATGTGATTACTCTTCTGTGAGTTTGGATTTCCAGGGTGTGTGTGTGTGTGTGTGTGTGTGTGTGTGTGTGTGTGCGCGCGCGCCCGCTTGCTTGTGTGTGTTCATTCCTTTTGGCGATGGTTTCAATATTCTTGAAGCTACTTGGAAGCCCCATTCTGACTTCATTCGTTTAAGTACTTTTGTTGCTTAGCTTTTTTAAAGGATAATATTGGAAGAAAGTAAAAACATCAGGAACTGCAGATAAGATATTGACTCTCCTAAGAAATATCCTGAAAACCCCATCTTACTCATATTAATAAAAAAATTCTATTATTTACCAAGGTAATTTACTCATTGTAAGCAGCTTAATGGCCACACATTGATTTCTGAGCCCCAAAGGTTAGAGAGAACTATAATGAATTGCTTTACAAAAAAAAAGAAGAAAAAGTACTGACACCCACAAGACAGGGCAGTTGGAAAGAATTTGTGTTTAGTCAAACATTTTTAAAGTTTGGTGAGATAGAAGATTCTGGATGATTAAAAAGTGATCTGCTTTTTTGTTTTGTTTGTTTTTCGAGATTTGTTTCTGGCTGCAGATACCTACTAAAATATTGAAAACAAACAACAAAGCCAGATCAGGCAGGGGATAACTACGTGAAGGTGGCTCTTTGGTTTCCAGCGTTTGGTGGTGTTTTCCATCCAGTTTCTGCCCTGGCTCATGGGCACAAGTACCAAACTATAGGGTGCTCTTTGGGAAGCTGTCTTTTCTCTACGTTTGGAGGCTTCAAGTTTTTTTTTTTTTTTTTTTTTTAAATCAGCAATCTCCTTCAGAAGGCAAGAGCCCACATTTTTCTGGTTGAGAATCTGGAGGGCGATGGGGGGGGGGGGGGATTCAGGCAGGTTCCAGGTTTCCAAACTTAGCCAAGCTCAGTGTCTAGCAACCAGGAAATCGAAATTCTTCTACAGCTTAAACATGGTTTTTCTAGCACAGTCCCTATTGCAGAAAGCCTGCGTTCCAAAATATCCTTAGAGGGGAAGGAAGAGACTATTAACCTAAAAGACTTGACACCCCTCCCCCAAGAAGAAAAAAGTCCGTGCCAGGCTGTAGAAAACCTGCATGCGTAGAGCTGTTTTAACCTTTGCCGGCCTCCTCCCATGCAGAGGTGACAAGGTCCAGATCATAATATGTCCTTCAGTGTCTTCCCAGTGACCCCCAATTTGAGTCTTGCTAGTCACTTAGCAGGAAGTTAGTAGTTTATTTTAGTTTCTCCTTATCAGCTTGGCTTCTTTTCCTAACCTTATTCCCCTGCCACCCCCAGATGCCAGACCCCCAAAGGGGAAGATTGACAGGTAATTCCCATAGCTCAGCTTCACCCTCCAACAACAGGGATTTAGTTTCTGGTGACTTTGCCAATGTTTGTGTAGTGTGCGTTTAGATCTCGCCTTAAGGAGTCTCTCTTTTACGCGTCACTGGGATAGGAAAGCCACAAAGCAGTTTTTGGACAAACCCTTGCAGTTGGAACCCCATCTAGTGTTCAGTTTGATTCATCCATGGGGAAGACATTTTCCCCTTTTATTTATTGTGAGCAAGAAGTGGGCTGGGACCAGTGCTTTCAATGGAGAGTGTCTTGTCCTTGTTATTCTTTTTTCAGAGATTACCCTTGCATCCTTTCACACAATCAGGGCCGGCACTGTAAACTTGAAGGAGACCAGTTAGTTTGTCGTTTCGCATAAAGGGAACTTCAGGCACTACTAAAAATATGCCCAGCATATGGTGTGCTTTTCTGGAACTTTACATTGGTCATTTAGAGTCTGTCTTTAAAAAAAAATTTTTTTTAAAAGATACAGAATCATTCAATCAAATATGTTCATGATCGCCTTTGCAAGTAGGTCCATGGGAAGGAACAGCCTGTTAAAATTAGGGGCCCCAACTCCACTATTGTTTGAATTCTATTAAGAAATGCTAATGTAGTCTTAAGGTAATGGGAAGTAGAGTGGAGGCCCTTTCTACAGAGCTTCAAAAAAAGAAAACTAATCTGGTAGAGCCTAGTGGTTGGTTTCTAGTTTGTTTTTTGTTTTGTGTTGTGTTGTTGTTTTTCTTTTCTTCCTTTCCTGCTTGGCTGGACCTTTCTGTGCGAGGCATAGTTTTATTTTTGTTTTCTGAGTAGACGGCTAGGCTGCAACACTTGTATTTTCTGCTTCCGAGTCTGCTGGGTTCGATTCAGAGGATGAAAAAGTGACAAGCTGGAATTGGGGGCCTAAATAGTTAACCAAGAGCTTACACATCTGGAATTTTAGTGTTAATTCGGTATACACCTCCTTCCTCCAAAAAAGAACTGAAATTTTAAGCATCTTTTTCTGCTTGCTGAGGGAAAAAAAAAAAAACAAAAACAAAAAACTCTTGCTTCGTAAATTTCCTACCTGACTGGAATTACAAAATGAATGTGGATGCAAGGTCTGGAATGCGATTTTCACCACAATAGGAGGAACACGGCAACCGTAGTTAGGATAATGAGGTCACCAGTTGCTACTATCCCGACTAACAGATTATTGAGAGAGATACAAGATAACAGAGGATAGGATCAGGAAAAAAATAATGAATTAGAACACAGGCGTGTGTGTGTGTGTGTGTGTGTGTGTGTGTGTGTGTGTGTGTGTACATGCGCGCGCCCGCGTGCACGCGTGCCTGTCTGCCTGCTATCTAATTGCAACTTAAAAGTATTTCTTTTAGCAGTTGGAGCCCCAGATTCGTGCTGGTTTCCTGGCCTGTCTTCTTTCTCTCTAAGCTGCTTCCCTGGAACTGTGTTCATAATGCAGATGGGTTTAAAGTTAGGCATTATAGAGGGTAACAACACCTGCTTCTGAAGTGAGTTCAAAAATAGATACCAGGATTTTGAGGGGTGGGGGCAGCATGTTCATAAACACCAGGAAATTAAATGAGTTGATTGGACAGTGAGGTTAAATGTCAGCTTACTAAATTGTGGGAATCAAAGCTTAAATATTGGCCAACTTTTAGACAGGGTCTCCTCTCTCTTAGAAGCCAGCAGGCACTTGTCTTCAAGTGTCTCTATCTCCGTCCTGTTAGCCTAATCCTAAATATAAAAATGTTCAGGTTGAACAACTTGAAAATTCTCAAGTGAGGCTTGAAGCAGCACCAATGCAGAATCCCAGTGCGGGCAAGTAATAATCCATTAAGCCCTCCAAAGGAACCTCCTCTTATTCTTTTCCCTATATATTATGAGAATATCAGATGCTTGCAAGTTATAAAGAATTAAAATGCCCTTTAACCGTGAGCACAGATGTGCTAAATATTTGAAGCAGCCACATTGTAATGTGTACAATTGATGAAGTCAGTTTTCTGATTTCCCTTGCTAGTTATTTAGTTCTGAATCTGCCGTTATTTGTCTAAGCCCAGCTGACCAAGCAAAACTGTGTTTTAAAGTGGCTTTATGTTTTGATAAATGTGAGCTGGTTGAAAAGTATTTTCCACTGAATGCAGAGCTTAATAGAACATGCTGACATAATAGTTTTAATGCATTTTGTTGAAAATGTGTGAACAAACAGAATAGCTTTTGTTCCTTCATAATTGGCTGTAAAAGTAGATGGAAACATAACCATTACATATGGAAATGTGCAGAGAGAAAGAAATAACATTTCTGTTGAATATATTAGGAATTGCATTTCCTAGTTTAAAATAAGCATCCGAAATGGATGCATCATTTAAAATCAGTTGTCAAAATACGAAGCTTTAAACAGAATTTTTGTCACATCGTTTTGTCCCATGTGAAGCGGTGTAACTTTAGCAAATTTCATTTAATATTTTGTTTGTATTATTTCAAGGCAGGGGGAGAGACAGAAAGTGCTTAAAACAGCACCTTCAGTGTGCATGGGAATCTGGTGCCAATTAGAATGATTAAACATTAAATTAAAACTGGATCATTATCGGTATTTTCTGCCACAACCGCGATTTGTTTGGCGTTGTTAACGCGTTTTGCACTATAACCCTGTGTAGATTTAAAGATGGGGATTAGGAAAGCTGGCTTATTAAGTATAACTCAGCTACTAAAATAACCCTCCCAGTGAGGAGAGCGTGCATACGGTCGACATACTTCACCAGGGGCCCTCATCGACTTCCGCGTCACTCCAGGCAGATAGAGTTAAGGAATTTTCACAAGTGACTGTTTAGGTGTTAATTGTATTTTCTGAAATGCAAAACTCTTCCAGCTTGTTAGATGCTTAATCCAAAAAGGTAACCTCTGGCTCTTTTGAGTGGACATGCAGTTGACTGGGGGGGGGGGGGGGAGGAAGCATTTTGATTTTGCATGTATTCATATCTGCAGTTGCCTTTTTTTTCCTTTTCTCCTGTGAGTTTTCTAGAAGATTCAATTTGGAAGCCATGGAAACTACCCATTATCTGATTCAGCTTTGTAGAAAAGCATGCAGGGAGGTAATCCTTGAATTCAACAGTTTTTTCCACAGCCTTCGGAGATGACCACACACCATTTGTACAGCAGAAGTTGGTGTTCCCCATGCTGAGCAAACAAGGGGAACGCCATCCTGTCTTTGAATAGGATGTTAGCTTGGACTTGGAGATTTTGGTGTTTAATTTACAAATGGGTCTTAGTGAGAAGACCCCTGAGCAGCCAGAGAAGACAAACAAGAAATCTGGGGATTTTTAAATTTTTTATATGTGTATGTGTGTGTATCTAAATGATGTCTTTTCACATATGAAACCTTTTCATAGACATATATATGCTTGATACAATCTTTTAAACAACCGATAACAGTAAGAAACAACGTGTTTTTAAAGACATTCAGGCAAGAATTGGCAAACTCTCCTATAAGCACAATTCCTTCAGGATGGAGCGCTTCTAGCACGTTCTTCTTCAGCTCCTGTTTAGCAGGACTGTAGATGGCATGATTGTTTTTATCCACAGAAAGGCCGTTTTCGAGGAGACATTTAGAACACCGCCACTTGGAGCACAGTGACGTATATTCTTCGGCAAGGAGAATGATCATCAGGGCTCCTTCCTGAATCTGAAAGACAAATGTGTGTGTAGGGGTGGTACATAGGTACCAGACAGACCTGTGTGGGATTATGCACCTGTGTTCTCGTGTGTGTGTGTGTGTGTGTGTGTGTGTGTGTGTGTGTGTGATGCTTCCTCTTCTAAAACAGTTGGGTCTGTGGCTGATGTGATTGTATTGTGTCTGTCACTCCTCGGCCTGGGCTCAGGTTCCAGGCAGGGGCTTGAGGTGACTCTGGAGTTGTTGGCCCCCAGCTAGGTGATGTGTATGCATTTTTCCCTCTTGTCAACTACTGATTCGAAGCTGAATGACTACAAATTAGTTTAGTGACAGAACAAACTGTCACAGATATCTTTGCATCCGTTGAGAATGAATAAGGTTGACAGAAACTCAAGAGCCTAATAAGTTCTCAGCCTGCTTGAGGGACCCTCTCCAGGCAAGTAGACAATCAGTGTATAAAATATTGGAAATCAATATTTTGCTATGGAATTTCATTATGTACCAGTGTCCTCCCTTCATGGTATTTTATATTTTGATGAATTATCTAAAGGCCATAACTATCCACAATGCCATCTGGATAGGACTCTCGAAACGCCCAGGTAACACTACCTGACTTCCAGGGCTTCCATTTGGTGCTTTGTAGGCAGGAAACATTTACAGCCCTTTCTCTCTTTCTCAAGTCATTGCTGACAGTCTTTCCTGGCGTCATTTTTAACCCTGAACCTTTTGATGTTTATAGGGGACACAGAGAAGGGTCAACCAAGTCGCCCCACCAAGAGCAAGGATGCCCATGTCTGTGGCCGGTGCTGCGCTGAATTCTTTGAGCTATCAGATCTTCTGCTCCACAAAAAGAACTGCACTAAGAATCAATTAGTTCTGATCGTCAACGAAAGTCCAGCCTCCCCTCCCAAAACCTTCCCTCCTGGCCCGTCTCTCAATAATCCTGATGAGCAAATGCAAGACACAGTGACCAGAACAGACGAAGAAGATTGCAGAGACCTTTCAGAACACAAAGGACTTGACAGGGAAGAGTCCATGGAGGTGGAGGCCACAGCTGTCACCACTAGCAGCAGCAGCAGCACGTTGAGTGGCGTCACCAACATCACCACCCCATGCTGCCTCAGCGGCTCCTCCACGGGTACCTCAGCGATCACAACCTCTCTACCTCAACTCGGGGACCTGACAACACTGGGCAATTTCTCGGTGATCAACAGCAACGTCATCATCGAGAATCTCCAGAGTACCAAGGTGGCAGTGGCCCAGTTCTCCCAGGAAGCGAGGTGTGGGGGGGCCTCCGGAGGCAAGCTGGCCATCCCAGCCCTCATGGAGCAGCTCCTAGCCCTGCAGCAGCAGCAGATCCACCAGCTGCAGCTCATAGAGCAGATTCGTCACCAAATACTGCTGTTGGCGTCTCAGAACGCAGACCTGCCAGCATCTTCTAGTCCTTCTCAAGGTACTTTACGAACGTCGGCCAACCCCTTGTCCACACTAAGTTCCCATTTATCTCAGCAGCTGGCGGCGGCAGCTGGATTAGCACAGAGCCTTGCTAGCCAATCTGCCAGCATCAGCGGTGTGAAACAGCTCCCCCCAGTCCAGCTACCTCAGAGCAGTTCCGGCACCATCGTCCCGCCCAGCAGTGGCACTTCTCCCAACGTGAGCCTAGTGACGGCGGCAGTTCCTACCCCATCCTCAGAGAAAGTGGCTTCCAGTGCTGGTGCCTCCCATGTCAGCTCCCCGGCAGTCTCAGCGTCATCGTCACCAGCATTCGCAATAAGCAGTCTGTTAAGTCCTGCATCTAACCCACTTCTACCTCAGCCGACCCCAGCTAACGCTGTTTTCCCCAACCCTTTGCCCAACGTTGGAACAACTGCAGAGGATTTAAACTCCCTGTCTGCCTTGGCCCAGCAAAGAAAAAGCAAGCCACCAAATGTCACTGCCTTTGAAGCAAAAAGTACTTCAGACGAGGCATTCTTTAAACACAAGTGCAGGTTCTGCGCAAAGGTCTTCGGGAGTGACAGTGCCTTGCAAATCCACTTGCGCTCCCACACCGGAGAGAGGCCCTTCAAGTGCAACATCTGTGGGAACAGGTTCTCCACCAAGGGCAACCTGAAAGTTCACTTCCAGCGCCACAAAGAGAAGTACCCCCACATCCAGATGAACCCCTACCCCGTACCGGAGCACTTGGACAACATTCCCACGAGCACCGGCATCCCCTATGGGATGTCCATCCCCCCGGAGAAGCCGGTCACCAGCTGGCTAGACACCAAGCCAGTCCTGCCCACTCTGACCACTTCCGTTGGCCTGCCATTGCCCCCGACCCTTCCAAGCCTCACGCCCTTCATCAAGACGGAAGAGCCAGCCCCCATTCCTATTAGCCATTCTGCTGCCAGCCCCCAAGGCTCAGTCAAAAGTGACTCTGGGGCTCCTGATTTGGCCACAAGAAACCCAAGTGGGCTCTCAGAGGAAAGCGAAGGGTCTGTTCTGCCACCTTTCAGTGGAAAAAGTGAAGAGGCTGGTATGGCCATCGGCTCAGTCCCAACAGCAGGCAACAGTGCCCTGAGTTCCCCAGTGGCTGATGGTGGCCCAGGGGGGGGCGCCTTCACCAACCCTTTGTTGCCTCTCATGTCTGAGCAGTTCAAGGCCAAGTTTCCTTTTGGGGGCCTCTTAGATTCAGCCCAGGCCTCAGAGACATCGAAACTGCAGCAGCTGGTAGAGAACATTGACAAGAAGGCCACAGACCCCAACGAGTGTATCATCTGCCACCGGGTCCTCAGCTGTCAGAGCGCCCTGAAAATGCACTACCGAACGCACACCGGGGAGAGGCCCTTCAAGTGTAAGATCTGTGGCCGGGCCTTCACCACGAAAGGCAACCTTAAGACCCACTACAGCGTCCACCGGGCTATGCCCCCACTCCGAGTGCAGCACTCTTGCCCAATCTGCCAGAAGAAGTTCACCAACGCGGTGGTCCTCCAGCAGCACATTCGAATGCACATGGGGGGTCAGATCCCTAACACCCCGGTCCCTGACAACTACCCCGAGTCCATGGAGTCCGACACGGGCTCCTTTGATGAGAAAAATTTCGATGACTTAGACAACTTCTCGGATGAGAACATGGAAGATTGTCCTGAGGGCAGCATCCCGGATACACCCAAGTCAGCCGATGCTTCCCAAGACAGCCTGTCCTCGTCGCCTCTGCCCCTCGAGAGCTCGAGCATCGCTGCTTTGGAGAATCAGATGAAGATGATCAATGCTGGCCTGGCAGAGCAGCTGCAGGCCAGCTTGAAGTCAGTGGAGAACGGGTCGCTGGAAGGGGATGTGCTGACCAACGACTCATCCTCCGTGGGCGGCGACATGGAGAGCCAGAGTGCCGGCAGCCCGGCCATCTCCGAGTCTACCTCTTCCATGCAGGCTCTGTCTCCCTCCAACAGCACCCAAGACTTTCACAAGTCTCCCGGTGTGGAGGAGAAGCCACAGAGAATGGGGCCGGGCGAGTTTGCCAATGGTCTGTCTCCCACCCCAGTGAATGGGGGCGCTTTGGACCTGACCTCGAGTCATGCCGAGAAAATCATCAAAGAAGACTCCCTTGGAATCCTCTTCCCTTTCAGAGACCGGGGTAAATTTAAAAACACTGCTTGCGACATTTGTGGCAAAACCTTTGCTTGTCAGAGTGCCTTGGACATTCACTACAGAAGTCATACCAAAGAGAGACCGTTCATTTGCACAGTTTGCAATCGTGGCTTTTCCACAAAGGGTAATTTGAAGCAGCACATGCTGACACATCAGATGCGAGACCTGCCATCACAGCTCTTCGAGCCCAGCTCCAGCCTCGGCCCCAATCAGAACTCGGCGGTGATTCCCGCCAACTCCTTGTCATCTCTCATCAAAACGGAGGTCAACGGCTTCGTGCACGTTTCTCCTCAGGACAGTAAGGATGCCCCCACTGGTCACGTCCCTTCAGGGCCTCTGTCATCCTCTTCAACATCCCCAGTTCTACTCCCGGCTCTGCCCCGGAGAACTCCCAAACAGCACTATTGTAACACGTGTGGGAAAACCTTCTCCTCCTCGAGTGCCCTGCAGATCCATGAGAGAACTCACACTGGAGAGAAGCCCTTTGCTTGCACTATCTGTGGAAGAGCATTCACAACAAAAGGCAATCTGAAGGTACCTGCTCTGCCTGTACCCATCACCCTTTCTCATGCCCTTGGCAGCTGCTGCTGCTGTTGCATGCTCCTGGAGCCCTCAGCTGCATAGTCAGGGAGAAGGTTCTGGAAAGGGGACCTGGTGCACGCATCTGACGGGAGTGGGCGGGGTGGGGTGGGAGGATATGAAGGAGCCTTATTAGGTCAGGATCATGGCAGGGACAAGGGCAGCCTGTAGCTTGCTGCATGTCACCACGCCTTGAATAATTTGGTACCTAAGCAAAGTAGCAGCCTTTCTCTGCTGTCTCGCTAAGTGCACCAAATGAATTGCTTTACCTACCAAATCAGACAGCCTGGCGTTGCCATGGGGTATTGATTAAAGACCTCCATGTGGCCTGCGTACTGCCCATATCACTTAATAATTACGACTTCCTTTGGCATATGCAGCTATTTTTCATAACTGCAGTCCCGCTTGGTTTGTTTTTCTAGAAACGGTAACATCACTCCTCCGCTAATGGGCATTATGATAATTGATCACACAACATTTCCTACTGATATGTGTTGGAAATAAAGCAAACACGCTCGTTCTAGAGCAACAGTTGAACACTCGCTGTGTACATTTTTCTGTTGACAGAGTATTTCTCTGGAGGTTGCTGCCAGTAATGTGAAATGAATAATTACTTTCTGGGTTTTCCTCTCTCTGTGTGCGGGGCCCTCCAATGGGCAATCAGTGAGGGCTACTCTCTTCCCATCTGAGAAGGACATTTACAGGGTAAAGGGTGTCAGATACAATACTTAGCACCGCAATGAGAGTGGACATAACAATTCTAACCCAGAAAGGCGCTATCCGCGACTGCCTGGCTCGCTTGAGGCCATTGCAAGCTAAATACGGGTAATAAAAAAAGAGTAACTAAGGCTTCTTTGCCCAGGAAGAAGCCAGCCAGCCCAGGGGTGCAGAGAGCGAACGCATTATTACTAGACCTTGGGAGTGGATGGTTCCTGGTGTCTTTCCCCCTGTCTGTTACATAATAAGAATAGACATTTAAGCCACTTGCTATGTCAAGGTTTGGGATATGAGTTGAGACAGATTCAGCTGTTAAGCTTCTGACTCTCTTTTTCTTCTCTCTCTTCCCCAACCCACGTCCGCAGGTCCACATGGGCACTCACATGTGGAACAGCACCCCTGCACGCCGGGGCCGGCGGCTCTCCGTGGATGGCCCCATGACATTTCTAGGAGGCAATCCTGTCAAGTTCCCAGAAATGTTCCAGAAGGATCTGGCGGCCGCGAGGTCTGGAAGCGGGGATCCGTCCAGTTTTTGGAACCAGTACACGGCAGCACTGTCCAACGGGTTGGCCATGAAGGCCAACGAGATCTCTGTGATTCAGAACGGTGGCATCCCTCCAATTCCTGGAAGCCTGGGCAGCGGGAGCAGCTCACCTATCAGCGGGCTGACAGGGAACGTGGAAAAACTGGGGAATTCCGAACCCAGCGCTCCTCTGGCCGGCTTGGAGAAAATGGCGAGCAGCGAGAATGGAACCAACTTCCGTTTCACCCGCTTTGTGGAGGACAGCAAAGAGATAGTCACAAGCTAAAGATGCGGGAGCATTTCCACTCAGAATGCTGCCCGAGGTTGCCTCCTGCCCCAACCCCTTCCTTCCCTTCTGGCCCCTGGGACTATGAACTACACTATGAAGACATTCTTTTGTACTTTATTCAACCTCTAGAGTTCTAAGAAAGCTTATTTATTAGTGCTATAACCTTGCTTTGCAAACAGAATGCAAGCATTAACTTTGGTCTTCTGTATTTTGGACTAAATACTAATGGACTAGAGTGCTGTAAGCTTGCTGTAACATTTATGGCAATCACAAGTTGCCCTGCTAGGCGGTCTTAATCTGGCATTAACTTATTTTCTATATCCAGTTTAATATGAATCTGGTGTTGATGCAATGCCTCCGTGATGCGTAGATCTCTAATAAAGTCTGTATATAAATGTACACTTTGATCCTGCTGGGAAATTTTATCAGCAACCACATTGTCTGATCTTTGCAAACAGATTGAAGGGAAGGACTTTAAGTACAGGCTGAACATCGAAGGGTTTGGGTTTTGTGTTTGTCTGTTTGTTGTTTGTTTTTGGTTTTGTTTTCATTTTTATTCTAAACTTCAACCTGCTTTTTTTTTGTTGTTGTTATTTTATAGAATTAACCATTTCCGTTTTGAACTGCTATTCGTATTGTGCTTTTTACTTGAGTCGTCTTCGGTGTTAATAAGTTTCTGTACAGTAATAAGCACGCAGAATTCTTTAGAGGAAAAAAAACCCACAAGTGTTGTTTTGGTAGTTGAAACTGAGACGTAGCATTTTTGCCTTGTAGGGTATATTCACAGTAGGAAACGTGTGCTGGAATTTCACAATGCTGCTAACGATAGCATCTTGAACAACCTTCAGTGGAGAAATGTCGATGCTCTTGTATATACAATAAGAAATATCACTTTCATTAAAATGTACATATGTTCCTCACAAGAGCAAATGCTTCTCGACCGAGAGCGAGTATAGTGTTGGTTTATTTTGTATTAGGTAAGGAAGGAGAAAAAAACGGACTGTGACATGCACTTTCTTGGAAAGATAGAAGCGGGGAGGGATTCCGATTTCTTTAACATTTAATGCTTACTAACAACAGAGATACTGTAATTTTGCTCAAGTAATCAAATACATCCTTTTTTTTGCAACAGATAAAACAGCATCCCGTGTCTGTGTTTTTAGACTGCATCTCTCTCTAGCCAGGCCCCTAAAAGTAGTTTACCATTTCCCTAGGTAGCTGTAAATTGCGTGTGTAAGCGAGTATCTCCTCTAAATAAGACATAGTAAAAGGCATAACAGAAACGGGCATGCATGGGCCTGCATTTTGTTTTGGTTTGGATCCCCCCCCCCCCCCCCCCCCCCGTTTCGTTGTTTTTTGTTTGCTTGCTTGTTTGCTTGCTTGCTTGCTTGCTTTTGAGATCTGGCAATCTACCTATTTCTTCAATATCCATTTCTTGTTTGGAAATGTGTATTAGTTTCCACTTTTCTCCCACTCACTCCACCTCCCAAGAGAGGGGGGAAAATATAAGCTGTGGTTGGAGACCTCATCCTGACAGGTAAGTTCTCTCCAACGTGATCTGTGGACTTAGATTTCAGCTTTAACTATTCTAGTTCCGTTTCACTTGATTCTGTGGCCTGTTTTTTTCAGGCAACTGAGAGCCGCCTTGCTGGAGAATTCCCCATGCAGCGGGGTTATATAACCTGACTCAGAAACTGGGCCTCAACCCAGGAGGTCAATATTTTCTTTATTTAATTAGTCTTTTAGGCATTTAAAAGCACATACATGTTTAAAAGGAAGAAAGTCTATTATTCGGATCTGTAGGAGCAACTTGAATCATTTTGTCCAAGTTCACCTGAGTCTTCTTTCTTTCTGCCTTTTGTTCTGGGGGCATGCTTCTGTGCACAATTTTAGGGGAAGCAACAGACAGGGTGGAAGTTGTCTGCACAGGGGCCAATGAACTCCTTTGTCTCAGGGAGGAGATGACTCTCACTAAACCTGACTGTGCCCAGGTGAGGACTTCTAGCAGAAACTCCCATATTTGTCCCTAGACTCCAAAGCCCAGAAAGCCACGAGTTTGCTTCAAGCGCCAACTCAGCCTCAGCGTCCAACCGACAGTTAGGGAAAGCCCCTGTTCTTGGATCAGACGTCGCCTGACGGGGCTTCCAAACCAGGGGGAGGGGGCAGAGTAGGGGTACAGTGCGGATGCCTTGGTTCCCATTCATCCCCGGGATGTTTTCTTGCTGCCCTGCCTGCAACATTTTTTTTCTACTGGAGTGATCACCGAAGGAAGAGGTCAGACGCTCGGTCGCTGGTCTCGTATGCAAAAAAAAGGGGGGGCGGCGCCGAGCTCCTGGCCCCGGCATGAAGCCTGGTGACGTCGGGGCGATCCCTGGGCTGTGGCCACCGTGAGGGGCCAGGCAGTGACAGCGCCTCTGCCACCCTCCCCGGCCACCGCGCGGCAGCTGGGCCCGCGCTCACACGTTGCTGCAGGCCGGCCCGGTCCCCAAGTTTCGCTTGCGGTGCTCTTCCCAGAGGGCTGCAAGGCAGTTTCCGCGAGGGGGCAGGGGCGGGCGCTTTTCTCTTATCCCTCGAACCTCTCTTCTAGCGTTTTCTGCAAGCAAGTTAAGACAAACTAAAGTAGCTTTGGGTTCAGCCAGATTTTCGAAGGCCTCCTAGGCCGCCGTCCTAGTGTCCCTGCGCCTCTTCTCCCGCCTTTTGTTCGGACCTATCTGTATCGATTGATTATCATTCTAATATATCGATCACTACCTGCCCCATTTCCCTCTAAATCCATTCCAAACCCAGAGAATGCAGAGCCCAGGGATAAACACATGCTTGGCCTTTGATACTCATCCAGGAACTGGGTGGGTTCCCGGCAGAAGATGGGAGCGCGCCTTACCCATCTCCAATTCTGCCACTAAGCTTTCTTTTCCCTTTTGGAACTTGAGAGACAACCTGGTTGTTTGGAACCAGGTTGGCTGAACTAAGAAAGGTCGCTAAAGACTGGAACGACACTTAACGTTCACAAAATTTTAAAACTAAAAATACTCACTTTGGTGACATTTTTTAAAATGTGGTTGGTGAAGATACCCAAAAATTCAGCGGTGCCAGCGGCCCACAATTTACCAACTTTAAGGACTTGTTTCTGCTTCTTAACCCCTTGTGTCAGGGTCTTGCCCTGCTATTCCTTTTTGATTCTCTCCACCCCTCCCCCCTGTCTTGCTTCCTCTCCTCCCCCAATAAGGGCCTCCCTTCCTGGAAAACACCCTTGGAAAAACAGTTGATGATTGACAGTGACTTGGGGAGAAATAGAAGTTACCACCCTTGCTGGCGGAAGCTACCTAAAGATCCTCAAGTGTGTGTGTGTGTGTGGGGGGGTGTCCTGCGAGGAGGAGGGCGCAGGGATATGGAAGGAAGGACCATGCAGATCTACCGAAGCTGGCTTTGGCTTTTCACGTCCCGGCTTCCCAATTCAGATTTATAATCGGCTGTTAGGGCATGGGGAGGCAACAGCGTTTTTTTTTTTTTTTTTTTTTTTTTTTAGTTATATATTTGCTTTCTAAAAGTGTTCAAACAGAAAGTCCGAAATGATTTGCAGCTAACATGGACTGCTAGCAGTAGGTTATTTGCTTATTGCTTTTGGCGTGTTGAGAATGTCAAGAAAGAGAAGTATAAAAGAAAAAAAAAGGAAAAGGGCTCCCACTCCGTTAGAACTTCGCAGTTCTGTTAGAAAAACAAAACCATGGGCTCTTTGCTGGGAGTTACACACTCCACCCCAAATGAAACAAATGACAGAGAGCGGTACCGAAGTGGGGAGAAGAAAAAAAAACATAAAGCGTATTTCAAAGGGTCCCTCGGAAAGGCAGCAATCTGAGATGCACAAAAAAAGTGGAAAAGGATAAGACAGGAATTAGGTCATCTGCTCCAGACCCCAGGAAATATGTTTAGATCAAAGACTGCACTGTTAGAATAAACAAAACAGGACCCACTGAGCCCTCCCAATATTTTCATCTCAGCGCTAAGAGCCGCCAATCTCACAAGCTCTGTTTGATGAAAGCGGTAAAAATCCCAACTGTAAAAATGACTAAGTAGAAAAATCTCCTCTCCACTCCAATAGGAAGATAAAGACTTAGGTTTGCGCTGAAGAGAAACAACATGCAGGCCCAGATCAACACAAACTTCCTGGAATTTTAGCACCGAGTAAATTATCTCATCCTAACCCATTGTCTCTTCCTTTGCTGCCCCCCATCCTGTACAGTTGAGAATGCCAGATAATTTACATTTTAAAATATTGTTAAATTTTAACTGCAGTCTAACACTGCAGGCCTTATTTGGGGCTCACTTATTTTATGGTCCTTAAGGATCCATCTCAGTTTTGTTTCCCCAAGCAGCCCTCTGTCCCGGTGACTTGCCCCCTAAGTGGCTCTTGGGTGTGGGTGTGCTTTTAAGCTTAGTCTTAAAGCTTGTTCTTTTTCCACTGAAAGATGAGATTGACAGAGGCTGAGAGCTTAGATCTATAAACTTAGCCTTAGATCCACACGATTCAGCAGTGGTTGATAGTTTAACAACTAAGCCCAAGTCTGAGTAAGGCGTTCTTTTACCGCCGAGCCGATGGCCTTTAAACCAACTGCCAAGGAACATGGGTAGATAGAAACATCCAGAAAAGGGACAGGAAATCCCAGAGAAGGAAAATGAACCCGGGCTAAATCCAGGTCCCTAGATCCTTACTGAGTCTGGTTTCCTCTCAACTGTTTCCCTGGGTTTCTGCAACCCTCTGAGCTTATGTTGGACAAAGACACGTAGATGATGTGTTGACTTGGCTGGGCCCTCTGTGACTCAGGACACTGAGGGTAGTGAATGTGAGGCTCTTACAGACACCCCAGAAACAGACACTTTTTGCCCCATGGAGGGCAACTCCAAGATCAGGCTTTTACCTAGTTTTTTTGTGGAGAACTTTGCAGATGCACAGATCACAAAGTTAGAAGCTCCGCGTCAGTCTGTCGTTGTCGGAGGCAGAGGGGACCTCCCAGCTTCAGGAAGCACAGCTAAATCCTGACACAGAAGTCTGCCAGGGCATGGATGAGACTGGAGACACAGATCATAATCATGGCTCCCTTTGGTAGGAGGCCCAGATGGCCCCTGTGAACTCGGGTGGGATTGTAACTGTGGCTACTTAATTCCCGATGTTCACAAAAGGAGAAGGAAGGCTGACCTGGTAGGCCTGTGGTACTTCTTCTGCACCTCTGCATTTCTAAGTACCCCATCTTGTATCTGAGTCACCCAAGTCCATTTGACAGATGATAAAACTGAGGTCCAAAAGGCAGTGACTTGCGGGCTGGGGAGACGGCTCAGCAGCTCAGTGCCCTGGCTGCTCTCCTGGCAGCTCACAGCTCTCTGTGCCTCCAGTTCTAGGGGATCCAACACCCACACAGACATGTGGACAAACAAGCAAACAAATCAAAACTCAGCCACTAGAACAATAGAACTAGAGCTGTCCCTAGCTTGAGAGCCTGCCTGGGCATTCTTGGGTGTTGGTCTGATCAGGGGTTGGGTTTCTCCCTCTCGTCCTGTTCAAGGTGAGACAGCCATCATCAACCCATCGCTTCCCTCCGGATTCCTGCCACTGTCATGGTCGCCTGTTACTGAAACATCTCCACTTACTTATTTAATGCTTTAGGTATCCCCTTTTAAAGTTTTAGTGGACCCACTCCCAAAGGAATGGGAAGCACAAGCTTCAGTTTCCCCCAACAATCTTGTGCTCCTGCACAGGAGAAATTGGTGGACAGCTGATGATTTCAAGCCCGTGACACACCCTAAATAAAATAACCTGAGCGTACCCGGCTGCCTTTTTCTCTATACCACTGCCACTTGCTGTAGACACGAATTGGAAGGTTTCCTTGAGGCCTTATCCCTAATCCTCACTAGGCACCCCATACATTTGAAATGACCAGGATTTCTCAACCTGGATTGTGATTCAGGATGTGGTGACATCAAAGCCACAGGCCAGCCCCAGCATTCTGCTTGGATGGGACACTATCTCCTGAAGCTTTGGTCTCAGCTGTGTCAGTGTGCACACATGTGTGCCCTACATCACATCTGTTAGTATGGTCGTTAGCACAAAAATGTTCAAGGGCCAAGCATGGTGGCGCATGCCCTGTAATTCAGACACGCAGAAGGCAGACAGGAGGCTCGCTGTAAGTTCCAAGCCAGCTGCAGAGAGAGACCTTGTTTAAAAGACAGACCATTTTAAAGCCTCAAGGTACAGTCATACATGCCTACGGTCCCAGAACTTGGAACACTGAGGCAGAAGGATCACTAGTTACAAGCCTTCCCTGTGTTACTCAGGGAGACCCTATTAGGAGGGGGTAAGCAAATACAGCAAAAGTTAGAAGGTCATCAACAAGGTCTTCTGTCTGCTTTTCAGCTGACACTTTAGAATAAGGGCTGGTGTCAGAACTTGGCCAGAGCGATGACTAAGGTCCCTAAATTCTCCTGCAATCATGCGTCCAGTAGGCAGCATTTTCTAGGCTCTCCTCTGCCCCTAAGAAGGAGGCCATCAGCTGGACTCCAGTGCTGTCCTGTGTATGTTCTCCTTGCCCAGGCTGCTTCCACTTGGATGGTTTTAACACCATGCTGTTGTCAAGAGGATTCCTCCTTTAATACATACGAATGTAAAAGCGGGAACAGAAACTGTGGCAGGAAGCTTAATTGCACAGCAAGCTGCCCTGTCCCTTTAAGAGCCCTCCCCCATTGGTAATTGGGCCCAGCTCTTGGGTAACTAAGATAACATCCCTTCCAAATCCTACCATTTCTAAGCATCCCAGGCGCTGGACTCCGTGTGAGGTTTACCATGCCTAACTGCAGAAAGTCCTCTGAAGGCATGCTGGGAAGGGCCCTTAGGGACAACTCCTCAGCAGGGCTGGGCTGGTGGAGTGCTTGCCTAGTTTGCACCTGGCCCTGGGTTCAGGTCCCCACAGCACTGCACAAAGGAGGAAGGAAAAGAAGACACTGCTCTAATAGGAAGGTCGTCTGAGGACTCCTGCGTGCGCGCATACAATTCTAACACAGTCACTTAAATTGCTCTTTCCCCCCTTTTGTTCTGAAATAAGGTCTTTCTATGTTGTAGCCCAGGCTGGTCTCAAACTGACAAAAATCTGTGCATTTGGCCTCCTGAAAGACAGGCTTTCAGGAACGCGCCACCCCATCTGTCCACTTCCCTGATCTCCAGAACTGAGCAACGAGCAAGGAACTTGTTTGACTGGATAGATGTCTAAGGTCCAAAGCTTGACTTTCTTTGAGTTAACCCTTAAGATCTGAGGGCAGAAATGGGATACCAAAGTCAGTCTAAAGACTCCAGGTCACCTTACAGCGTCTCAGCCTGGATTCTCAACGCAGGCTTTCGTAAAGGACAAGCCAGTTACCGTGGTACCAGCGGCTCTTCTCTCCTTCTATGCCGCCCTTCCCTCTGTCATGCTTCTTGGTGGCCTCTAGGTTTCAAGGAACTCACTTTGGCCAGGAGAGAAGGTAGATACTGTGGTGTGCTGGTTTCAAGGCTGGGCCTCAGGATATGACATGTTTCGGCATGTGCTCTTGTGCCTTTGCTAGTCACCGTGCCAGCTAGCCTTGGGAAGAAGAAAAATGGTTCTTGAAGAAGCCCACCCTGCAGCTGCCAAGCCCCAGGCACTGGCATCTGAGTGTTTTATGCTGTTGATTTTGGAAGTGATTGCTCAACATTCCTGATAAGTCACCTCCCTCTGTAAGATGCGTTCAGTAAAGTGTTACCACCCCAGACTCTTTACTTGGATTAAAATTTGACTCTGTGGTTGCCGGGCAGTGGTGGCGCAGGCCTTTAATCCCAGCACTCGGGAGGCAGAGGCAGGCGGATCTCTGTGAGTTCGAGACCAACCTGGTCTACAAGACAGGACAGGCTCCAAAACCACAGAGAAACCCTGTCTCGAAAAACCAAAAAAAAAAAAAAAAAAAACAAAAAAACTTGACTCTGACACCCATGTGATGCGGTAGAGTGGGAGAGCCATTCAGTGGGTAAGGAGAGACTGATGCAGAGAGAGGTTATGTTAAGTGCTTAAGGACGCACGTTTGATAAGCGACGACTATTTGAACCCAGAGTCCCTGACTCCAGAACACATATGGAGGTGAGGTCTTAAAGACTGAGCTGGTCTCCCTTGTCACACATCTTCCCTAGGAACCTGCTGCCTGTCCCTCCCTGGTTGGACCGCCGGGTGGAGAGAGATATCATAAGTCAGCGTCCTGGTCTGACTTTCGCGTTTCCTACTTATACTACATATAAGTATCCAGCAAAGATTCTGCTTGGACTCACAAGCAAATGCTCTGCAAACACCTGTCCACGGAAGAAACTTCCTGTTTTACTGGGATTCATGGTGGAGACTGAAAACGCAGAGGTTCACTTGGTGGTGCAGGCTTGACTTGTCAGAAGGCGGGAGATGGGGCAGTAGCATCCCGGGTTCCAGGCCAGCCTGGACTACTTGGGAAGACGTTTTCTCCCCCTAATTCCAGCATCTTCCTTCAGGGTGCAGGAATGCTTTTTGCATGATTACCTATTCACAGAAACCTTACTGAAATTTCGAGATAAATCCCGTAGGAAATGATCCTTCCAGCTAGCTAGAAATGTGTGGGGTTGTGCCTGCCCACAAGCTCCTCTTTCTTCCTGGGTATTTTCAGACTGCAAGCCACCCATCCAGTCATCCCAAGTTGCTGTCACTGGGAGGGGAACACTTGCAGGCACGAGCAGCTGCTGTGTCTCTACTCTGTGTAAAAACAATCTCTGCAGTCCACACTTTCTCCATTACACAAAGCTAGATTCGAACATTCCTGCAAAATCAAGAATATGCCTAGGGGGGGTCATTCAAACTTAGGACATTTGGGGATCCTGAGAGTGGGGTTGGGTCCCTTGTCTAGGATGTGACAGGCCCTGAGATGATTGGCAGGACGGGGGTCATGATCTGTTTGCTGTTGCTACAGCAGAATATCAGAAACTGAGAGCATTTTGGGGGGTCAGGGTGTGAGGCAAGCCCTCACGTACAACACTGACACTTGATCTCAGTCCAAAAAAGAGACGCAGTAAGATTGGAGGTTTATCGAGCTCATTTACTTTGTGGTTCCCGGAGCTGGACATCCAAGATTGTGTGGCCATGGTGGGCAGGATGTCAGCCATTTCACAAGCAGCTGTGACAGACATCCTCCAACAGCCTACTCGAGAGTCAAGGACTTTATTCCAGAGGGCCTGATTGTCTCTTCAGTCTCCACCTCTCAGTAAAGCACCATCAGGCAGTTTTAGGGATGGCAAGCTGTATCCACCCACAGCTCCCCTACCTGAGTCTGACAGTAGATGGAACAGCAGAGGGTCTTGGGTTGGAGACGCATGGTCTAAACTCACATTGGCACAGCTATACCATCTCTGAGGGAGCATTTACTCTGCCTACCTCAGCTTCTGCTGATGCCAGAAAGACTTGGCACCTCTGGGCGTGGTCTTTTAACCTCTGCCTCAACACCAGCACACAGCAAGCCTTTACTGTCTCCCCTGCTTGGGTTTATCCTCTTCTCTGATGTAGAACCCGCCATGTTGAAGTATCTAGACTTCATCTTAACAGCGTCCATCTGCAAAGAGCTTATTTCTAAATAAGGTCCGAGGCACAACTACCAGTTGTCGTCACAGAAGCCCAGGTGGGACTCTAGGACCTGAGAGAAAAAGCCCAAGGGTGAAGAGCCCTGGGGGATCTTCCAGTAGATTCCACCAACTGAACAAGCAATGTGTTCAGAGCTCTAAACGCGCCTGGGGAGGCAGCCACAGCCTGCAGACTCCCGCCACTCGCTCTACTAAGTGTTTCGCTTGGCTCCTGTAGCCTGGCCAACAAATGTGAGAGTCTTGCCAGCACCTAAAACTCGAAGGTCTCTCGTTCCAACGTTCTAGTTTCCAGGGATATTTTTCAGTCAGTTGAGTGTTGTCTGCTTCCCACATCTCAACAGCTGTGGCAGAGGGAGCTAAGTGCTTCTCGCTCCTACGGGACTCCTACAGTTCCTCCCCAAACTGTCCGAGATTGCTTGCCTGACACATCAACAAGGCCATTCATGGCATGAGGCCGCCTTGAGGGGAATCAGACAGAACCTCAGCTCCCCGCAGAAGGGAGTTTTCCCTGGAGCTGTTCAGAAAAGAACAGGACTCTCGAAGCCAGGCTTTCCGTGGGGATCATTCTGGGCCCCCAAGCTGCGCTTTCCAAAACTGTTTCCTCTGACTCTGGTGAAGGGGATGAGGCACTTGAAAGCTCCGCTCCTCATCACAGATTAAGAAACTGAGGTCTGGAGAATTGTCACTTTTCTAAGATCTGCCTGGAGCGTCTGAGTAAACAACAGAGGAAAGTTATATTCAGGATCTAGGCTGGGGAGATGACTCAGCAACAAAGGCATTTAGTTTGTGAGCCTGCTCACCTGAGTGTAATCCCCAGAACCCTGTGGAGGTGGGCGGAAAGACCTGACTCCACAGAGCTGTCTTCTGACTTCACCGGAGCCTGCGCAGCCCCTTCCTCACATACTAATACATTTTTAGAAGAATTATGTTCAGAATTTTTCAGACTAGGAAAAAGGATAAATAAAATGTGATAGATATATACACTAGAGTACTATTCAACTATGAAGAAGGATGAAATAATGCCATTCGAAGGATGGAAATGCAGGTAATCATATTAGGCAAAATAAGCCAGACTTAGAAAAATACTGTACGATCTGTCTTGCATGAGTAATCTAGATTTATCTCAAAGACATGGCAATAGAAAGGGACCAATGGGAGGAGCAGAGGGAATAAAGGAGATGAGGAGGGTGACCACTATCAAAGTGCACTGTATCCATCACATATGAAATGTTTTAGGGGAAGCCATTGTTTTACACAAATAAGAACATCTGGTAAATATGAAGATATCTGAGATTTCTCTCTACAAGCCTGGATAGTCAAATCACTATCACAAATCAACAAGGTAGTCTCAAATCACTATTCCAGAAATTGTGCTTTTCCTCTGGCAAGAAACTTCTATCATCTTTGTCCTTAGAAGGTTCGATTCAGGCTCAGTCACAGCAAAGACATAAACAGACTAGTTTCCCAGAGAAGGGCATTAATCCAGGAAGAATTGTGTTCTTCAGTGCAGGTCCCAGGCCAGGGCCTTTCCCAGGCGAGGGAAGCCCTATACGGGATCATCATGGTCACAGAGAAAGACCAGGTTCCACCCAGAATTCCCTTCCCACCTGTAACCTACTTTCCCTCTGTCCTCAGCCCTCGCCTCCCTACATCAAACAGTAGCGTGAGAGCTGTTGTTTGGGAGTGGTTTGTCCCCTCGAAAACACATGTTGGCCTCAGTCCCCATAAAGGTGTTGTGAGGTCCTCAGGGTGCTGAGACCTTTGGGATCCATTGGAGTGGTGGGCAATTTGCCCTCACGAAGGGATCGATGCAGTTGCCTCAAGAATGGATTCGCTGCACAAAAACAGGTGTCAGAAAGACAGATAGACAGACAGACAGAGGAGAGAGGTGTGACTTCTTTGACTTTCTCTTGCTTCCTGACTTTCTCTTGCTCTCTTTCTACCACAAAGCCTTCCCTTGACAGCCGGTCAGATGTGAGCACCTTCCAAGCCTGGAGAGCCATTATTCAAGGTTAACCCATTTTCCTCATAAAATACCGAGTCTTGGGAGTTCTCCTATAGCAACAGAAAACACTTCTTAAATCAGGCAGTTTGGCAAGCATCAGGGTTACTCCCCAGCGCTCACAACACCCTACACCTTGGAGGTCATGGTATAAGCCTGAACCATGCAGGGAAGAGTCCAGAAGGATGCAAAGGACACTGGAGTATGGCCACACCTGGGAACGGAGCTCAAAAGCCTTCCTCAGTCTTGGAATGACAAGTATTCAACACCTTTCCAGCCCAGGGCTTTGTTGGAGGTTCAGGGAAACATCTGTGACCAAAGCCAAGCCAGCTCTTGCTGCCTACTGTCCTGCAGACTGCCCAGGGGAGCGGCCCCCAGACTCTAAGTAAGAGCTGCTGCTTCAGCAGGGATGAATGTTGAGGACACCGGTGGCTGCTGAAAGATGCTAGCATCTATACCCTAAGCGTGGAGCAGGACAAGCCAGCGAGGCCAGACACTGCGCCAGCCAAGGCCATCCCTGAACTAGTAGCATCCTTCCACAGAAAATTTCTCAGTGACAATACAGGCAGAAAAGGAACACAGTGATTGTTTCTCAGAGAAGAGGAAGCAAGTCATTCCTTTCTGGCTCTCCTGGAGCCTGATACAGAGCTGAGAGAGCTTGTGGGTCAGTGGTCATGGTCAACATCATGGGGTAAGCTTGGCAACGTCCACCGGCTTTTGTTCTCTGCCCTGATGGACCCACATCCTTTTACAGCAGAATGCTGATGGAGATGGGACCTTTTCTAACTCTTGGTCCTTCTGAAACACTCTGAAGGAAACACAATGTTTATTCCAGGATTAAAGAGGGTTGCTAGAAATCACAGCTCATGAGCTTCAAAGGACAAGCCCGTTAGGAGCCCAGGGTCAGCTGAAGTACTTGAGTAGGGAGACCCACGGGATAGACAAAGGTGCACAACCTTTTCCCTGAGAAAGGGAAGGAGGCGGGATCTGTCCTGAAACCAGCAACAGCTAGCACCTAAAAAAGTGAAAAGTCAGACACATGAGGGAGGGAGGGAGGCAGAGGGATTTTAAACTTATTTTGGTTGCAGGGGGTGTGTGTGAGAGAGTGGGTAAGCAAAGGTGAGCATGAGTGTGGAGGTCAAAGGATCAAACTCAGGATTGGTGGAATTGTATTGACCTGCTGAGCTCTCACCAGCTCCCAGGACGCACATGTGTTTTTAAAAATGTGCAGCACTAACCCAGAATCATAAATATTTATAAATACCTTTTCCTTCTTCTCACTATGTAGCTCTGGCTGTACTAGAACTTGCTACATTTGTCAGGCTGGTCTCGAACTCACAGATATGCTGGGATTAAAAGTATGAACCTCTGTCTTCTATTGCTGGGATTAAAAGTATGAACCACCACACTCACAAATAAATAGCTGATTTAATAAGGAACGTTCCTTTCTTTCTTTTTTTCTTTTGGTTTTATTGTTTTGTTTTATTTTTTGTTTTTGTTTTGTTTTTTTTGAGACAGGTTTCTCTGTATAACTTTGGTTGTCCTGGAACTCACTCTGTAGACCAGGTTGACCTCAAACTCAGAGATTCACCAGCCTCTGCATCCCACGTGCTGGGATTAAAGGAGTGCTTTACCATGCCTGGCTTGGAACTTTCCTTTCTTTAAAAAACAAAACAGCTAAAGAGAAAGAAAGAAAGAAAGAAAGAAAGAAAGAAAGAAAGAAGAAAGGGAGGGAGGGGAAGGGAAAGGAGAGAAAGAAAAAGAAAGAGAAAGAAAGAAAGAAAGAAAGAAAGAGTTCTCTATCTATTGCCCCCAGATGAACCGTTGTAAAGTCACGTCTAGATTCCAAGGCCATACTTCATCCGGTCCATGGAAAAGAGCCACGGGCACAACCTTGTCTATACTTGTCTTCTACATGGTGGCTCCTTCGTCCCAGAGAAAAGTGATGGTATAGTCAGATATTTTGTTGTTCAGTCATCTTTTATCACACAATACCCATCTCCTCGAAGTGTATATATTTGATTTGGGTTTAGTTTTTTGAGACAGATTCTCACTGTATACCTCAGGCTGACCTTGAATTTGAGATCCTTCTATATTTCAAGAATGGGGGATTACAGGTATGTCCCCTCGTGCCTACTGTCCATACGGTCTTGCGAGGTGCAATGTGCTGGTTGAGGACAGCTCTTCTCATACTTTGCCCACCGTCAGACCACTTGAGATACCACTGGTGAAACTCGGGTCTGGCACGCAAGACTCACTAGTTTAGGTAGACAATATTCTAGTATCCCAGAATCACCTTGAAGACAGATCCCAGGGTCCTGGCCCCCAAATCAGATTTACCTCTGCCAATATAACGTCTTGTAGGTTATACCCAAGACTGACACAGGAGCCTGGAAGCTGCCTGTTGCCTCTTGGCAACCCCCAATCCCTACCCACACCCCAACCCCACCCCTCACTACTCTCCCCTTTGTCTGCAAAATTGCAACTTCGGGCTTTGTCAGTTTGTTCCCACGAGTCTCTCTCCACTCTTCACTTCTTCTTTGCAAAGAGAGGCAGGCCTTGGATGACCATTCAACTTAATTAAGCTGCACTCTCTCCCAGTGACTGTCTTCAGCACCTGTTTGCTTCCGCAACTCTCTTACCCTGGAGCTGTCTTACCTCATCGTCTGTACCTATTGCGTTTGTCTATTGATTCACCATTTACTTCCTAAGGACAGGGACTCCCGCTCTGTTCCCCCACCACTGAATGTCCCAGCCCCTGGCGAAGTGCTGGGGTCAGGGAGGAGTGAGTGAAATAGTGCCCCAACTGAGAAGCAAGGTGTGTGTAAACAATTCTGACCTTGGGACCTCAGCCCCAGAGTGAAGCCGATGATGTGAATGTTTAATGAGCAGCGGAATGGTCACAGGAATGGCTGGAAAAAAGGGTTGCTTCCGGTGCGGTGTGGTGCCGAAGGAAGCCAGACTTAGAGCCGAGGATGGCAGTGTGCGGCTTCCCAGCCCAGAGTTGGGAATAGCTGGTGTTGTGCAATGCAAGATGCGCATGAGGTGAATCATTTGGAAAAGCACAGGCTAAATAAGGAAGTACATACTACATTATCCTACTGCCCAGAAATGACTATGGCTTTCATTGTTGCGCTTTTACCTTTGGGGACATTTTTAGTGTTTTCAGATGTGGACATCGTGCAGAATCCAGGTGGTGCCCACATTGTCTTGACCTGCTCCACATCACGCAGGGGAGAGCCCCCAAAGTGTCTTTAAAACATTTTTAGTGGCTGCTTAACATTTTGTTACGTGGTGAGAATACATTGTTTTTTTTTTTTTCTTTACATTATATCCAGAAAGACACTCTTCCCCCACGTCCTCTCTCAAGTAGAGCAGAAATATCTACTACATGGCTTTTCTCCTTGAAGAAAGCTCAGTTTTCAACTGGTTAACACTGACCCCATAAGAGGCATTGGAGACACCCAGAGACATTTTGGCTGTCATGACTGGAGAGGACATGGGTACAGGATAGTGTCTGGATGCTGCCCAGCCTCCCAAGACTCAGGGCATCTAAAGGGACTGCCCAGCCCAAAGTCAACAGTACAGGCCTCGAGACTTACTGTCCAGGACAGTGTCAGGGTTAATATTCAACAGCCATTCAAAACTCCAATCAGCGCTCTGCCGCCAGCCTGCAGGACTTTGCCCTGGGATTCTGCCTCACAATCAGGTCTCAGGGATCGAGAATGACGGCCACAAGAATCTGGGGAAACAGCTGGTTTGCCTCCATGATGCCTGTTTGATCAGCTACCTAAACAGAATCACAGAAAGTGGAAGCAGAAGCCAGTTTGTTTGTTTTGCTGTGCTAGGAACCAAAGCTAGGGTTCTAGGCAAGCGGTCTACCAGGGAGCCAGGTCCACCGTTGACGGTGTCTTGCAACTCTTAAGTTTCAGGGAGAACTTGCAATATGTCTAGAGCTCTGCCTTTTGGAGCCATGATTTCCTGTAAAGGCTGAGACACAAAGTGGGTGTCGCAAACTCCGAGAAATTACCTGAACCCAGGAAGCCTTTTTCCCCTCAGGCAGAGAAGTGATCTGGCCCTCATCGTTCTAGAATTTCTAAATTCCAAAGGAGGTTTCAGTGAAATGTGGGTGATTGGAATCCTGCCCCCAGCCCCCATCCCAAAGGTCTTCTTGAGGAGAGGAGATGCAATCTTTGATAATTTTTACAGAGCCTGAAGGTACTGGGAACCCCACCCTAGTCAGCAGTCCCTGAAGCAGCCTCCTTCCCTCAGTTGAGAAATCCACATGCCCTCTATCCCAGATCTAATCTATGAGGCTCTGCCTGAGCTTTGAAAACCAAAATTGGTGTAGAGACACGATGGCGCCACCTTCGCCTCACAAGATCCAGACACCACCTGCTCAACCACGGAGGGGACATCTGCTGTCCCTTCCCTTTAGGCTCACGATCTTTCTTGGATTCATGGTGGATGACGTGTAACTGGGAGATATTTGGAACTGCACTTCAGACAGTGAAAATATCAAACCTCCAGCCTTCCCAAGGAGGTGTCAAGTCTGAGCTGTCAAACTTAGCAAAACCAGAAGTGGGGCTCTGGGTTTTAACAGTGGAGGGGTGTACTCTTTACTTCCACAGGTGAGGAGAGGATAGTCCTGGTCCTGGGCTCAGTCAGAACACTCAGGCCGGGGTGTGTATATGCTGTGCCTCTGAAGGCAATGCTTGTTGGTAGCTTTGCCTCTCCCATTTTACCTGCCTCTTGTCCAGAGCCCTAGTCCTGTGTGGAGCAATCTGGAGAGACTGCTTCCTGAACAGAAGCCATCCAACAAGCTACATCAGCTAAAGACACATGCCTCAGAGAAGGTGGTGGTGGGGGGGACAGCAAAGAGCCAAAAAGCCAGAGCTGTGTGACTGGAGGATAGTTAAAACCATCCATTAGGGCCTGAACAAGAATGTTAGCTAAGAAGTCAGGGCAGGAGCTGCAGAGATGGACGCCCGTCGTTTCTCTTCTAGATGATAGCTACTTTTCCCTTCTGCACTCAGTCACAACTTTTGGTACCCAAATACTTTTTCCTTTGCAATTTTCTATCAAAATATTGCTTCGGTTGCTGAAAATGATAACTAGAATATCTCCAAGATTTGCAGGGGTGTAGAAAGACAAGCCAGTCCTTCTGTGATTAGCAAGACACACACACATCTGCAAACACAGATGCCCCCAAACATGCAGGTACTCGGACCTGCGCCCTTTCAACCAGGGGTATATGTGTGTGCGCATGCGTGTGTGTGGGCTCTAACTCAGGCAGTATGCTAAACAAGATTTGCTCACACTCAGACTCAGATGGTTTGATGTGCAGTCGGTGAGCGTGGGGTCAGTGGCAAGAAGGGAGGCTGAGGGAATAAGATTCGAAATGGGGACAAGTGCTCCGCCCAACACAGAATACTCACTCCAGCTCCATAAGTCCCGACTTATTAATGCAATCAATATAATCACTAACTTGACACGTCTTCAAGCACATTTGTCTATCCCTCAGACGCCGTAGCAACACATGAAGATGATCTCACCATTACTCTCAAGAATGAAAAATCCCAAGGAGGCATATGACAATGTGTCAAACGCCTGATGTTCCAACTCTGAGCCAGAACTTCGGAAGTGGCTCAAAGGTTTCTTTTTGTTTTTCTCTTTCTTTGTTTTGAGGAGGTGGGTTTGACATAGGGTTTCTCTATGTAGCCTTGGCTGTCCTGGAACTCCCTCTGTAGACCAGGTTGGCCTAGAATTCCCAGAAATGTGTCTGCCTCTGCTTTGCAAGTGTTGGAACTAAAGGTGCCCATCACCACCACCAGCCCACTCCAAAAGTATCTTTCAAGTAGTTTCGGTGTGACCGAGCTTCCAGTAGAGTGACCAGCCCCTGTGGAGAGCACTTTTCTTACCTTTGGATGTCAGCATGTGTGAGTTTGGAATCTTGGAAACGAAGAGAACTTCCCGCACAATGGAGCTGATAGGAATTCTTTCGAGGACTTTGGCTCCTACAGAAATTTTGCCTGACACTAAAGGGAAGTAAGAAAGAACATTCCAAACAACGTCACACAACCTAAAGATGTTTGTCTTTCTGTAGTCTTCCTGATCTGATATACTTCATTCCTAGTGAATTCCCAGGTCTAGACTCAACTCAAGCAAAAAAAAGGGCATCGCTGTGCCTACAACCGTCCCTGATTCGAGCGGAACAGGTAGGTGTTTCCGTTGAGATGAACCATGTCGCGCAGCTGAGCATCTGCCACATGACAGAGCCCAGGGCTCTTGGACTGCCACCCTCATCTTCATCATCATCATCAACTCATCATCCTGTGTCTTGATTTAGAGAAATCCCACTTTGTGAAAACCACGTTAGGAGCCATCATTTCTCGCGATCATTTCGCTTCACAAAACCATCTTCTACACTAACACATTTTCAATTTGCTCTGCCCTCCAGAACACTTGGCACAAATGGAATCCATTATTATGTAGAGGAAGACATATTTACTCCCAATTACACTGTGTATTTGAATATAACCTGGGAAATGCGAATTGGATTTTCACATGCACTGCCTATACGACGGAGATAATCAAATATGTCCGCAAGGCTTGGGGATCTCGATATTATTAGCTGCTTTTTATGACAGAAGATGTCCTTGATCACACTGTTTATATTTGCCTATGTTTCCAGACTTTATGGACACCCTGGAGGCAATAAATAGAGTAAACAAGAATAAATTGCTTGCCATTTTGGAGGAATTCCTAATGTTTTGCATGCTTGGTTTAAAGAAAACTCATGTATTTTATGATGGAATCTCTGCATTTATAAACAAACCCCCAAAAAATTTACAGAGAAAGAAATCATTTTGACTTTCTTACTCAATATTGGTTCCATAAACCAAATTATGGCTAATGCTAACTCCCAGGGTGATTGAGTTATTTTGTTTAAGTTAGTTTAATACGTTAGGCCTGGGCAATCCTTTTTCTTGTCACTGAGCTTCTTCCTCTGAAGTTTCAAAATTAAATCATCAGGGCTAATTTTTCGTAGGCGTTTCTGCACTGCAGTGCAGAGAATTTTGTACTAAGTGTTTCTTCGTGTTTCATTCCTCGGGTGTACGCCTGACATGAAAACAATCTTAAAAAAAATTATTTAAAGAAAATCTGAAAAAAAAAAAAAACCAACGCAGAACCAATTACTTCCTAGTTTGGTTCTCAAAACAACCAGGACATTTTCCGTAGGTTTGAGCTCACGCAAAAAATGTGGGGCTGTTACTTAGTGTTCTGGGTTCAAAATAAACCAGTTTTGGGGCTCTGAGGTGACTCAGTCATGGGTCAGGTGACCATCTGCCTGGTCAATGGGTGGCCAGTCCTGGCCTCAGCCAGCTAATTGTGCCTAACTGGGATTGTGTGGTAAGAACGGCATTCCCTCTTCAAGCAAAGACATGGTGTTCATGCTGTCTCTATGACCCCTGTTCTTTCTCAGCCAGGAAGAGCAGAAACGGGTCATTGCAAAGTCTGTCTCTAGAAGCAGGCAGGAATGGCAGGGGTGATCAATTCTGGGATAAGCAGTGGGGGAGGGGCAGGAGACAGCAGGCAGTGGGGGAGGGGCAGGAGAGAGCAGGCCACAGGGAGGGAAAAGAAAGAAAAAGGAGGTGGGGAAGAGGAATAGGGGAAGGGTCGGGGAGGTGTATCACGGGAAAACGAGAGTCTCCGTGTCTGTCTCCTCTGTGATTCCGGACTAGCCGTGGACTGCTAGCCCCACAGCCAGCCCCAGCGAGCTGGGCAAGAACAGCCGTGTAAGAGTGAATCTGAAAGAGATTGTGGACAAGTGTCCCTGACTCTAGAGTCCAGGGCTGGAGCCACAGCCGAACGCGGGGACAATGGCTTTGAGATGGTTAACTACAGAGGCTGATATGAAAAGCTTGGGTCGCAGGCATGAGCCAAGGAGGAGCATCGGATCTCAGCGTTCAGTTAGCCCTTCCCGGGATAGAATGTCAAAGCCACTGGGGTTGAAACAGTAATCATAACATTGTGAACTATGAAAACTATGTGGGGTGCAGCCTCAGCCTAGACTTCCACACCTCAACACCTTTGTCATTTGAAATGGGTTCTGTTGGATGGGGCTTCCCTAGCGTATCCCTCCCTGACCCGATAGAAACCAATCGTTCCCTCCCTCCCTCCCAGGTGCTGCTAACTCAGAATACCCCCAAACATAACCAAATCTTTTGCAGAGGCAGGGAACTATTGTCTCGGGCCTTTCAGCTGTACTTGGAGGTGTTTGCTGAGGCAAAAGTTTGTCCCAGGTCTTGGAACTGGCTGTGTGTGTGCACGTGTCTGTGCACGGGTGAGGGTTTGTCTCTGTGCATATGTGTGTCCATTTACATGTGACCGTGTTCATAAAGTGGCCAGTGTCCCTGGACTCCACAGCTCCTCCTGCTTCAACCTTTGGTTCTAATGCACAGAGCGAAGACCACCGGTGGAGCCAGGGGATGGACAAAGAGGAGCACTATCTTATAGCCTCAGACAACCCCCTGGGGACTGATGGCTACCTCTGCAAAGTTGAACCCTTTCTGATCACCCTACTTTCTACTTGTCTCTGGTTGACCCTACTAGTTCCGGGGCCACCCGAGCAAGAGAACCAGACAGAATGACAGCTGTTAGTGTTGGAGGCTCTTTTGAGTTGCTTGTATATAGGATATTTTCATTTTCGTGGTTTATGGTTTATACTGTCTATTGAGTGAGCATCCCAAAGGAGGCCCAGTTCCCAGACCTCCATCTTTGGAGCCCCCCCCTCCCCCCGCCACCAAAGACCTCTTTTTTTTTTTTTTAAGTTTAGAAAAACCAAAGAGTTTTGTTTTGTTTTGTTTTTAATTTCAGAGAACCTCCTCCTCAACCCGCAGAAGCTTTAGGTCCCACAGCCCTTTAACCATGTTACCGTCCGATTTCCAGACTCCAGTACACAGCCTTTCAGAATCGGGTCCTGCTTTGGGAGAAATAGTAAGGAGAAGGGATTAAAATGCGGTCAGTTTCAATTCGCCCGCTGCAAGGAAGAAAGTAGTATCTATTTGCGAATGAAAAGCAAGGAAGAAAAAAAAAAGGTTGAAGCCCACCCCTTGCTTGGGGTGAGTGTCAGGTGCTTGGGGCCACTGGAAACGTCACGCCTAGTATGGTAGAGAAAGCCTAGACACCAGAAGTTTCTGATCAGAGGGGTGCGCAGGACGGAAGCTGCGGCCTGGGTTGGGAGGGGCTGAGCAGCTGGCCAGAGCCCCTTCGAGGAGCTGGCGGTGGCGTTGCTCGGGATAGAAGCACCAGCCTGAAGTTCCGGGCCTGCCCCCGGCTTTCCCCGGGCCATTGTGAGGCGGTATTGATCAGGCCAGGAAGCAATAGAGCAGCTGAAGCCCAGGGTGGGCAACATTGATCTGGCCCCCTCCCTCGGTTATTACAGGATGCGCCGGCCGGGGGAGTAGCAGGGAGAGTTTGTTTAACGAGGGTTCAGGGTGTTCTTCGCTAGCTGGTTAACTTTAAGTATTGGAATGGAATTGATGCGCACATAATAATATTATGATTCATACAAACCACTTCTCAGGCAACTCAATATATTTCATTACCTCCTTTCTAGCAAATGTATTGATTTCTGTTTTGCGGTTTTATAATACAATTTCAAGGCTGTTGTGGGCTTAATGAGCCGTGTTCTTATGATGTTTAAAAAGATTTGAAGCTATTGTTGAAATAAATATTATGGATTCCCCTCCTCCCGAGGCCCCTTCTCTCAGCCTGCCACTCCTCCTGGCTCGTCCCCCTCCCGCGCAGGCGGAGCTGCGAGCAGAAAGCTAGGGGCTGCAGCTCCGCCGCCCTTTGTGCCCAGATCAAAGAACCGGAACGCCACAAAGGCGGCCCCACTCGGCCGCGGCCACACACAGCCGCACCTGCAGCGCGGCCAAATGTCATTGTCGCTTCTGCGGGGCGAGCGCGGACGCACCTCCGAGGCGGCAGATGACTAATAACGCTTGATGAGAATTGATGGAAAGAGGCGCGCGGTGCCCAGGGCTTTGTATTAGCTGCCCCGACTT
This sequence comes from Microtus oregoni, assembly GCF_018167655.1. Taxonomy (NCBI): domain Eukaryota; kingdom Metazoa; phylum Chordata; class Mammalia; order Rodentia; family Cricetidae; genus Microtus; species Microtus oregoni. The sequence continues at coordinate 62,487,196 of NW_024543063.1, forward strand.
CCCCAGCCTCGGCCGACCGGCTGCACCTGTGGACCCCCTTCCTCTTGGCCTTTATGAAAGTTGACAGATTTTATTAACTTTAAGGAAGAACTTTCCAGCGTGCGGAGGGCCGCAGTTTATTTTGTATTCATGCGAAACGGAAACTGAAAAAGCCCTGTTTACATATTTACCGGCCCCAGTGACCTCCCACTGGGACTCCATAAGTCACGCTCCAGATTAACTTTGTCATAAGAATTGACTAGTTCGCTGAGGGAGTTGGGAGTTCGGGGCGGGCTTGGGGGGGGGGGTGTTGCATGTGTGAGATTTTTTTTCCGAACCAGAGAAAGCTATATTCAATTATCTAATATCGCTGAGGAACCCCCAAAGACTTTCCGAATTGTACCAAAATCGGAATTCTTTTTCAAAGCAGGTGCTCACGGGGAGAGCATTTGCAAGCAAGCTGTGTAGATTTGCCCTCAGCTGGGTTATCCCATCGTTTCGATTATCAAAAAACAAAGGCAAGAAAGAGGAACAACCCAACTTCAAACTTTCACCTCCTTGGGGGCTTGGAAGTGTGGGGCGGGGAATGTGTGTGTGATGCTCACATTTGGAGGCTAAGCTGCAACCCGTTTGGAAAAACCGGATTTGGTTCATTTAATAAAATGCGATGTCCGTGGGGAAAACACTGTCACCGGTAACTTTCAGCATCCCTATTCACAGAAGAAAAAAAATCCTAGAGCAAAAAAAATCAAGACTTAGTTTATATTCTTTTTAATTTATTACTTTCTGTTGATGTATATTCATCATGCAAAACATTGGGTTTCACTATGACATTTTCACACACGTAGGTCATGTACATTGTCTGCTCACCACAATGTTCCTCTTCCTCTTTTTTTAATATTTATTTATTATGGATACAATATTCTGTTTGCATATATGACTGCAGGCCAGAAGAGGACACTAGACCCCATTACAGATGGTTGTGAGCTACCATGTGGTTGCTGGGGATTGAACTCCGGTCCTTAGAGCACGCAATGCTCTTAACCGCTGAGCCATCTCTCCAGCCCCCTCTTACTCTTTCCAAACAATTTTCTTCCCACTTTAATATCTTTTTTTTTATATCTTGATTCCGCATATGAAAGTACAAGATACTAGTCTGTGAGTCTGGCTTTCTTCACTTAACGCAATGACCTCCATTCCCACTCATTTCCTTGCAGATGACATTCTTTTGTTCATTATGGCTGAGTAAACAACTACTATTCTTCACACTTTTCTTTGTCCCTTCATCTGCTGGAGGGCACGGAGGCTGCTCCTCTATCTTGGCAAACATGGATGCCCAAGTATCTCAATGAAGAAGACTTAGACTTAGTCTGTAGGTGTGGGATAGCTCAGTAATCTGACAGGTTTATTCCGCAGGTTTTTAAGGAGCCTTAGTACTGATTGAAAAGTTTTTGTACCCATATAAACCTCTCCGCTGACGTAATCACCTGAAACAAATCAAGCCGAATTAGAAAATGCCCATGTTTAATGGATACCAACGCTCCAGCCGCTGAGAGATGAGACTGGGCAGGAAGATCAAAAAAACACGTGTTTGTTTTCTGGGTTGCTGTTTAATTACCCTGTGGGAGTGGTCTTGAGCATCTCTGAGGAGGGGTCATCTTTTGGTGGGCTTTCTTGGGGATGGAGTCTGGACTAAGGCAACTCCCAGGGGAGGGGATTTGGGATAGACCCTCCACCCAAACATTCCAGACACTTTGGATATATGGATGCCAGGGGCTGGGGTGAAGTCTTAACCCCAAAACTGATTTCTACAGGGACTGTACCAATTCACAATGCCACCAGTAGTGTCTAAAGGTTCCTCCCCCATGCCCCTCAACAGCATTGGTTATTTTCATGAGGCCAGTCATTTGGACTGTGGTGAGACAGAAATTCACAGCAGTCTTAAGTTAATTTTGCTTATATTCTTGTTCTTGTTCTTGGGATATTTCTTGGTTTTCTGACTCAACAAATAGGAGTCTACCGCTATAAATATCTCTGGAATAGTGATATATGAACATCTCTGGGATGTTATGAACATCCCTGGGACAGGGATACCGCTATGGACATCCCTGGGATGATAGGGATACCGCTATGAGCATCCATGGGATAGGGATACTGCTATGAGCATCCCTGGGGTAGGAATATATGAACATCCCTGGGGTAGGGATACTGCCATGAACATCCCTGGGGTAGGACGGGTCAGGTGTTGAGAACACAGCTTACAGCCAGCTTACCAGCTGTCTATTAGCTGAGCAGCATTAAGCTTTCGGGAACTTCCTTTTGTGTGGCAGACAAATTTCAAATGAACCGAGGATCATTTTCCCAAGAAACTTTTAAGTTGAACGATAATAGAAAGTACTTAGTAGAATATCACACTTTTCATTTGGGCCAACAGATGGGATGCCTGTTTCTAGATTTAATCGGGGGGCTGGCAGACAGGTAGGAAGGACACCATGTCTTTGAGTTGAAGTCTCTTTCTTTTCAGGAAAGAATGAAACTGCTTGGCATTCAGAACATCCACTGCCCCACCCCCACAATCTAGTCCGCCGTGGCACCTCAGCCTTGCTAATGCCTAACGTCTACTTTTTTCATTTCTGGTGACATTACAAAGTACAAAGGTCATCGAGCAGCAGGCAAATTCACTTTTAACAAATCTATTACACTATTCCTCTCTTACAAAAAAGTATTAGGTGTGTGTGTGTGTGTGTGTGTGTGTGTCTGTATGTGTGTCTCTCTGTGTGGTGTTTGAAAACTAAAACACGGGCTGCCTAAAGCACACAGCATATCCCCCAGTCTCCACTTACACAGACACAGACATAAATAAATGATTTAACAATCCCGGAGTCACGAGTCTCTGACCTCATGCTTTCTCAACTTCTCTGAAAAGATTTTGATATCAATTGTTACTTTTTTCCCCCCAGAAGCATAATACAGGGTAACCTTAGCATGCACAATCTGTTTCAAACAGAGGGATACAGACAAGGGCAGTCAATGGTAGATTTTAATGTCCCTGGCAGAGCTTATGTTACCTTGCTAGAAATGAAATCTGCTCCCCCTCTCCCCCAAGCTCAAGTCCCTGGACACCCCCCCCCATCGGAGATCATTTGTTATGCAAAGTCCTGCGAGGCAATCAAAATGAATTCACAGCGCTCTTTCCACCCGGAGCCTGGCTCCTAATAATGGGCTTTCTCAACAGGTGTTCATTGTGCCAGCCTGACTTCAAATTGCCTGACTAAAGGTTTTATTCTTTAGTCATTTCTTTTTTAATCTTGACCTTGTAATTTACTAATCGGCAGCAGCTGCCAAGGAGGGCCCAGCTGTTTACTGGAGGGGACGTGTACCACCAAGGAGGCTGCTCCTGGAAGCCCAGTACCTTCAGATTGGGAAGAAGACATTGACATTCCCCTTTTGGAGACTTACAAGACACAGTACCTTCTTAAGAAGGTAGTCTAACAATTGCAAAGCCCTAGCCACCTCCCGTTGGGCCAGTCTTGGATTCAGTGTATGTGAATAGACAATGTTTTTGTTTGTTTTATTTATTTATTTTTGAAATAGGGTTTCTCTGTGTATTTTTGGAGCCCAGGCTGGCCTCGAACTCACAGAGATCTGCCTGCCTCTGCCTCCTGAGTGCTGGGATTAAAGGCATTTGCTCGGACAAGGAATTTTAACAAAGCAAAAACCCCACCAGAAAAATGCCATGTTAAAGGAAGTACTTTTAAAAAGTGCATTTTCAGTGCATATGAACTAAATGTATCAACATTCAAGTCTGTCTTCTGAAGTCCTGAATAATGGTGCGGACGACATTCTCCTACAGAGATTCTTGGCCTTCCTGGATCACCAGAATCACGTCAGTTGAGTGCACATTGCAAAAGCATGAGGCCAATTTATACCCAAGGCTCAGTTTTGGACTGTGTCAAAGAGCGCATGCCTGAGGCATCAGTGGACACTTTTAAGATCAGAACTGAACTAAATCCATCTCACAGGTAAAGACAGGGTCACTGGAGTTAGGAGGACTGAGTTCTGCCTTGTCACAGCTAAGGCAGCTACCTGTGGAGCCAGATCAAGGATGGGTAAAGCTCAGACTCCTGTAACCCACAGACTTCCAGAAAGAACACTGGAGTCTCTTGGTGTTTATGGAGGAAAGTAGACACAGACTAGCAACTTTTGAGTCAAACAGGAAGACCCCCGAGAATCCAGAAAAGAGATGGAGGCTCCAGATAATAGGACCTCAAGGTCTTATTGGAGATCATCATCAGCCTTGAGATGGAGGCTCCAGGGAAGCTCACCATGGGGAGCAGCGGTCAGCAAATGACCAGTGTTGTGATCTGCTGGCCTAGCATGTCCCCTGGATACCCTGTCCCTTTAAGAGATAAGCCCCGCCCACTCCCAATTCCTCCCCCCCCCCCCCCACTCCCCTCCCCAGGCGAGCTGATCTCCTGCCTCTTCTCTCCCTTTCTGGGGCAGCTTTTGCTTCTTCCCGCTTCTCCCTTCCTCCCTTCTTCTCTTTCTTTCTTTCTCTCTTCTGTCCCCTCCTCCCCACCAACCCACTAATAAACTCTATACCCAAGCTCTCTGGGTGCTGTACCTATCTGTCTCCCTTGTGGCCTCAGGCCACCCACCCAGGCCTCGGGTCGCCTGACAACAACCAGTCCCCACCCAGCCGTCATCACGTCTGTTCCCTCCCTGCAGCTCTCTTGGGTGTGCTCACATGCCAATCACAGCTGTGCGAACTGCCAAGACCAAAGTCAAGAGGTGTAACACATATGGGGGCAACAGCACCTCTCAGTGTTTGTCCACGCGTGGGCAGATAACTACTCTAATATTGAGGGTCTGGAGAGTGGGACACACAAAGACCTCCCCCAGTCAGCTCCTATGAGCCTTTCCAGCTGTGGGCGGAATAGAAAGATGTCTTGGGCTCCAAAGAGCACACCCTCCCAGCCTTCTTCCTTTGCTTGTTGTAGGAAGCTAGCCCATATGCTTTGAACCAAAATCTGTGCCTTGTGGGGAGGGCTCAATGGGTAGCTTTGTAGGGCAGGTGTCGCAATAAGGCATCTTGATGCAGTTTTCGCGGCAGGTGTTGTGCCAGATGGACTAGGCCAGTGAGCAGAGCCTGTGATTAGCACGTCTGGCTATGACCATTGCCATAGGCCTGGAGGAGCAGGAGTAAAGCTGCTATTAGCTCCCATCACCACTAGGCGTGATTTGCTTAGGTATGGTCCCTAGCAAGATCGCCTGCAACTCTTCTAACTGTAATAAAGGGAGCTGAAGTTCAGAGAGGGAAACACTCTTGCTCAAGGCCACACAGCGATTTCTAAACAAGGATTGGGGCTCAGGGGTGGACCCATCTTTTGATCTACTAGTGTTCTGAACTATTAAATTCATACTGGGGAAGTATACTCTTGAGGGCTTCTGTTTACAGATTCCTCTGAACACTCAGCTCCATCACCAACTGAACAAAGAGTTCACGGGAAGCTCCCAAAGTGAAGGAGGTTCATTCCCCTGCTGCAGTCACACAATATCCAAGAACGGGGGATGTCTAAAAACTAGAGGTTTATTTTTTACACCGCTGCTCCCAATGCCAGGGAATCTAAGAGCGTGGAGGTGGTACCTTCTTTACATGTGTGGGGACCTCCTGATACTTCTTTGTAAGTGTGTAGGAATAGGCTGGGGGTGCCATTCAAAGGTGGAGGACTTGCCTTGCGTGCACAAGGCTGTGGAGTCTATCTGCAACAGAGGAGGGCAAAGAGGAGGAGGTGGAGAAAAAGAGGGATGGGGAGGGAGGGGAAGGGAGGGAGAAAGGAAGGGCTTCAGTAGGGGAATATTTGGGTGGGGAGAGAGACTACAGAACTGCAGATAATTGAATTTTGTGTACCACACCAGGCTTGTGAGGCAGGGGGCTGCCTGAAGTCTCTGACGTGGTTATGCTAAAGAAGTATGGGCTACAGAGGGCTCAATTACTTGGGCTCCTGTGGTGTTTGCTGTTAGGAAGTGGTAGTCAGGATTCGAATCCTGTCCCTCAGATATAGATCTTGCTGGTTCCCATTCGGCCACGCCGCAGTGGCGTCCTCGCTGATGCTGGAAGGGTTGCTTCTTACATTTGCACCAGGTTGTGTTGTGCTCACGACCACGGGCTGAATTTCCTTTCCCTCGTTTTCTTCTCTCAGTGCTAGGGCTGGAACCCAGGGCTCTGAGCACTCTAGGCAGGCACTCTACCCCTGTGCCTCAGCTCAAGCTAAGGTAAAAAAGATGGTGTCCATTCCAGGTTCCTGGGGGCCTCTACCGCACAAATCTAGAGACAGGTTCCAGAAGACAATGCGTTTGTCAGTAGAGATAGTTTTTGAAGATGCCAGAAGTTTCAGAAATGGCTGTTGTAAGAAGCTGTGACATCCCCCCCTTCAGCCTAAGAGCCCCTTCCCCAACTAGCATCTAAAAACATTTCTAAAGGAATAACCTTTCCTAATAAAATAATCTCAATAAGACATTTCAGTAGGGGAATTATTAGATATTAATTCATGCCTAGTTGCACTGACAGCTCCAGCCGTCAGTGTTAGCCTAATAGCACGCTAGGTGAGAATTAATATGCCATAATTCATGCTCTGTCATGCATTATTGCTTAAATAAGAATAATGAAGAATAACCTATTCTGGGGAAATAACTGGGATTCTCAGAGTTCTCCTGGCCAAGTTATAAATAGTTACGTTGGATCCAGAATTTTTTTTTGTATTACTAAATTTGAAATAAATTGCATATATGTATGCTCATCTGTAATTACTGTGAACATTTTTCCTAAGTACTAACATTAAGTTCAGTCATATTCCATGTTTTAAAATTGAACTTAAGCAAAGTCAGGTGATTTTCTAGAGACCAAAATAGACACTTCTTTCCTCCATGTATCCCTGGATCTAGCACATGGCACCATGTGGCTGGGGTGGAGGACCTAACAGGAAAAGGAGAAACGCACTGGACTGAGGAAGGCACAAAATAGGACAGGTGGAATTCCAGGGGCTTTGCGTGCTCAGCCGGAGCTTCTGAAGAATGAGTCCCTTCCAAAAACACGGCTGTTTGCCCAGCAGAGAGTAGGGGAGAGAGAGGCAGAAGCGTAGGGCCTCCTAGAAGGAACCCTGTTTGGTCTGAATCTGTAGGTCTCCCTCAGGTTCCTGTTTCCAGAGCTTCTTCCCCAGCTGGGGAAGTTGGGGAGCCTTTCCGAGGTGGGACCTAATCGGCGGAAGTAAGTCGCTAACTAGAATTAGGGCTTTGAAGGTTACACCTAGCCTGGTTCTGGTACCCTCTCTGCTTCCTGCTTTGCCATAATATAAACAACCTCTCATTCCTGCTCCATAGACAAAGACAGGGCGCCCTACCTTCCGTGCTATGCCGGACTGAAACTGAGACCAGGAACCAGCAGAGCTCTCTCCTCCCTTGTCCCCTCTGTCAGGTATTTCGTCACAGTGAGGCAAAAGTCACTATTACAGCATGAAACTAGATAATAAATTCATATTAAATTACAAGCTAGTGCCCGTGGAGACCGTGAGACGTGATGAGAAAGACCGTGAAGTGAGGAGAGAGAGAGAGAGAGAGAGAGAGAGAGAGAGAGAGAGAGAGCAGAAACCATGACATAGAGATAAAGGTAACTTGTACATGAGTTCATTCAGGAGTTGGTCGTGTATTCTTGAGAGCCCACTCCATGCTGGTCCCTACAATGACTACTGGGCACACAAAGAAGTTGCGATTCCTGTGTGGGAAATGAACTCTCAGAGAATGATGCCATCTGATAAAAGCAAAAACCACAGTGGCCCAGGAGCTCAGCAGATTGAGGCTGTCTCAGCCTAAAGCCGTGAGCTGATTGAGAAAAGCCTCACAGAAGAGGTGATGCTGAGAAAAAGGATCCCTCCAGGGTGAGCAAAAGTGCTTGGCTGGGCTAAGATGTGAAGGCAAGAGAAGGGTAGTGCAGGCAGCAGCAGGAGGCAGTGTTGGAGGAGGCAGACCCACGGAGACACAGACCGTGGCAGCTCTCATAGACCACGGTAAGGTCTGGTGTCTCAGAAGTATTCATATTTGGATCCAGCACGAATGCTCTATAAGCCCAGGACCGGGACAAGGAGAAATGGAAGGAAAGAGGCAGGGACTAATCTGAGAGGGATGTGTTTGAGGTCTGGGGCTCAGTGGGTAGAAGTGAGGCTGGGGTCCAAGACATCTCAGTGAGGCTAGACCATCAGAGGCATTGAGTTAGGAGAGTTGAAAGAGGATTTTACCCAACAGACACCTATTTTAAAGACTGGGAAACTGAGCCCAAGAAAGATGGCAACAGATCTCCAAATCCTCTTCAGGCTGACAGCTTTCCTGCTTTGGGAAGTTTTCCGCTTGACTATGAAACAGAGAGGAGGTACCGTAGGGATGACAATTCCCAACCACGATTCCCAGATCTCAGATGTGTTAAAAGAACTCATAAAATGTACAACGATCGGTTACATCGTAGGTTTCTTTTTTCCATGTGCAAGGATCAAGCCTAGAGCCCTGGACATGCTAGGCAAGCAGTGAGCAACAAGCCCCTAATAGAGTAGTTCTCAATCTTCCTAATGTTGTCACCCTTTAATACAGTCCCTCATGTTGTGGTGACCCCCAATCACACAGTTATTTCGTTGCTACTTCATAACTGTAAATCTGTTACCGTTACTAATTGTAATGTAAATATCCAAAACACAGGTGATCTTAGGCGCCGGTATGAAAGAGTTGTTGGACACCCCCAAAAGGGTCACAACCCACATGCTGAGAGCCACTGCAATACACTTCTAAGTGAATGCATTTCTTTTGACTTTAATAAATGTTCCCCAGAGGGAAGCTTGTATTATTTGCATGTGTCGACTTTGTCCCTTCTTTGCTACAAAAAGAAGAAAATCTGGAAGTCAGCCCTGAGAAAATGAAATAACCCTGAAATTCTAGTCAGAGGCCATTGCCCAGTGAGGACTACTCTTCTTGTTAAACAGGCCCGGCTAAGCCTGGGGACACTTTTGTGTTAAAGACTGAGCAGATGAGGGAGGGGGACTTGATCGGGGGAGGGGGAGGGAAATGGGAAGCGGTTGCGGGGACGAGGCAGAAATCCTTAATAAATAAATAAATAAATAAATAAATAATACAGCTTTAAAAAAAAAAAAAGACTGAGTAGTACCCAGGTGGGCCCTTCTGCTTGTTTCCACAGGGTTCAAAGAAAACCAAAAATCAGGGAGTCATTTGCTCACTGTGCGATTCATGCCTTCGGGGCTGAATGTCTCTGCATCACCCAAAGTAAGTCTTCAGAATTGGCCCAGGGGACACAGGGACATGTCCTTTCCAGTTGTGAGACATCTGAGTACAGGGAAGTCATAGGCAAGAAGCTACCCCAACGTGGAGGTGATGGAGGTTGTCTGGGATCCCTCTAACCTAGCTGCACTTGTTCCAACAAGTCTTTCTCAGCAAACCCTACCACGGTACATCTTCCTAGGCATACTCTACCTAAAGAATCTTATTTTATTCTTTTTAATAGAATCTTATCCTTTATTTCTGACTGTAGGCACTGGCAACCCTCCTGTCTCACAATGGGATTACACGCATGGTCATACTTGCCAACTAAGAAACTTTTGTGTAGCCTGCCAGAGACCACTCTCTATTTCAGGTTGACACCAAGATCATGTGTTATTTGCTATACACCTGGGTAGAGGGGACTCCTCAGGTTGTTACCTTTCAAGGTTGTAAGATTGTCTACATATCATTTGTTATTTGAGCAGCCCGGTCCTGGTGGGGAGAGGACAGGAGAGGAGAGGAGATTGCAGTGGTGTCCCTGTCAGATTTCAGAGACAGAAGCACATGCATTAGGCCCCTGCCCCTTTGTATGTCCCCCAGTCGGGGGCCCCTGAGTGCCTGCTTTGAGTCTTCCACAGATGGGAACAGTGTGAGGTGAGGCTGGGTGGGTTCTCGGGACAGATCTCCCTGCCTCCTCCCCCCTCCAGCTTGTCTGAAAAGGATGCAGAAATGTCAATTGTCTCCTGGTTCTATTACTCTGCTGATCCAATCAATCTATATGAAAAGAACAGATTAAATTGAGCGAACCTCATATATTTAATGATTGCTGCTATTTGACCAGGGTGAGCTGCTCAGGAAGTGCCTGTCACAAGCTATTGATAGTCTTTAATCCTGAGTTATCCAGTGTTGAGTTTGCTCTCTGCCCAAGATGGAGGGTCCTCAGTGATTCCCAAGCTTACAGCAAGAAAACGAGGTGCCCGCCAGCTTGTCTTCCTGTTAGGAGATTGGCTTTAATTCCCGGGCTATAGATCTGTGAGCAGACATAGTTTCTTGCATATCATATAGAACTTCCTGACTTTCCATTCTACCCTTGCAATTTCTAGGAAGGTCTCTGCTAGTTGGAGGGGGCATTGGGAAGTTCTTAAAACACCACCGCCAACAAAGTCCCTCTAAATGCGCGATGGATATTGCATGTAACCACAATATTAGGCTCTTTCTCTAACATGCTTTCCTCTTACAGTAAAGGACACTCAGAAGAGTTGCTGGTTTTTTATTATCTGTATTTGAAATGAGGATGCTGAAGCACAGAAAGGCTGGGGAACATGTCTGAGGTCACAGAGCTAGCTCCTGGCAGGCTGGGATGCCAGGCCTTACAGAGGGCAGGAAATACTAGTTGACTCATGGACCATGCAGCGACTGCCTGGCCCGCAGTCCTGACTGCTGTGTGATGGCGGCACACTCGGCGAGAAACTGTGATTGGGATGTCAGGCTTGGGTTTCATAAACAAGCCTGATTCCAAGTGTATGTCTTAGCTAGTAATATTTTAGGGACACTGTCCTAGTCTGTTCAGGTGCTGTGATAAAATACCATGGACTCATGGCTTACTAACAGAAATGTGTAGATCACAAATCTCGAATCTGGAAGTGCAAGGTAAAAACACAAACAGGGTTGGTATCTGATGAGGGTTTACTTCCTGGCCCATGGATAGTACCTTTTGGCCAGGCTGGCACATGGTGGCAGGGATAAAGGGGCTCTCTGGCCTCTCATTTAAGGACACTGATTCCATATATGAAGTCTCCACTCTCATAATCTAAGCAAATACCCGTAACGGTCCCATCTCCTAACACCAACACCTTGGAACCTAGGATTCAGTCCATTACACATGTTCATTCACTCCTGTGTTTCCACCTTCTCTTCCTTCCCCACTTGCCCCGCCCATTTTTGAGCAGTCCCTGAACCTTTCCGTTGAACACACATTCTCACCCAAAATGATTCAAACCGGCGCTTCAACTCAACAATCCGTCACTAGGGACCCTCCATCTGCCACCCAGTGCTGAGCAAAAGAGTAGTCCTCGCCCCCTGCAGCTGGAAAACCCACAAGGAGTTTTAGCAAGTGTATCAAGACAGTTGCAACTTCAGACAAGTCTGGTGGCAGACCCTTGGCAGGCTGTGGTGGCCTCCAAACAGTATGTCAGGAGAAACATGGAAAAGGCGGTGTTCTCCTTAAACCTTAAAATTTTTGCATGGTGATAAGAGGCTGGTGGAGGATGGCTGATGTTCCAAGCTCGCCTGCTTCTTTGTGAACACGGCTTGTCACTCCTGCTGCTTTAGATTGCCTGGTGCCTGGCCAGGAAACATGGTGGTCGGTGGGGGATGATGCAGGGTGAGAGTTCTGGAAGGTGCTAGGGATCCATGGAAAAACTGTAAGCATGCCAGTAGTAGGAGATAGAAGCTAAGACTATGGCCACAGGCACTGGAGGTCCAAGGCATCTGTAGTGATTAGAATGTAAGTGGCCACCATAAGCTCCTAGGGAGTGGCACTATTAGGAGGTGTGGCTTTGTTGGAGTAGGTGTGGCCTTGTTGGAAGAAATGTGTCACTGTGGGGGTGGGCTTTGAGATCTCCTAAGCTCAAGCAACGCCCAGTGACACAGTTTACTTTCTTTTCCCTGCAGATCAAGATGCAGAATTCAAAGCTTCTTCTCCAGGACTGTGTCTGCCTGCACGCTACCCACCATGATGATGATAACGGACTAAACAGTAAACCACCTAAACTAAATGCTTTCCTTTGTAAGAGCTGCCGTGGGTCATGCTGTCTCTTCACAGCAGTAACGCCTAGCTCGCAGAGAGCCTGCGCACACTGAAGAGTGCCTGTCTCTCCTTCGTAAATTCCTAAGCTCTCATCTGTTAACTTGCACTCATTCCGAAAGGCAGCTGCAAGGTTAGGGGAGGAGGCATGTTCATACTGTAGCCAGGCATACAGTCGGTGCTAAATAACCACTAGCTGGTTGAACCTTCAGACTAAGACTTCAGAAAGCTCCTCTTGGGAGACTGCACAGGAAGGAATCGAGGCTGCCAGCAGGAGATGAGCTAAGACACAGAGAGGCTCATCTGGCAGGCGGTGGCAGAAACCTGAGCCAAGGATTCACGGGGGATGCAGGTAGCATGAAGTAAATATGGTGGAGGGCCAGCAGCGCTGAACAGATGAGGAAGATGGAGGAAGCCAGGAAGATGCTCCACCTCTGATCTAGTGGCTGGGTTGGCGGTGATCTCGTTCCCTGAAGCAGTTTTTATGGGAAACTAGAAGGTGCTGGTCTGAGCTGCTTCATGGCCCGGGGGGGGGGGGGGGGGTGGGGTGGGGTGGGGGGGGTGGGGGGGTTCATTACTCTGAAGGTGCTTGGAAAAAGCAGGGGCTGACTCTTGCTCTCCTTCGTGTTAGACGCTCTTCTCAACCTGAAGCATAATTGTTCCTTAGTGTGTTCCTCAAGACAGGCCCAGAAAATCCTGCGTGGCCTCCAAGAAGGTCGTTGAAAGAACAAGTCGCAGCTCCTCCCACAGGCTCTCTCTAACTTCTCCATGGGAGTCTCTTTATAATTGTGGCCCAAAGGGAACATTGACATCTGTGTACCCTGCTGCAGCTAGGCTTTGAGCTCCTGGGTGGCAGGGCTGATCCCTTCGTCCCATATCCCCATAGGACTAAAGTCTGTTGCCAGCTGGCTTTTCCATGAATGGATAGATTCTAGACTGCAGAGAAAGTTCCAGGGCTTTCTATTTTGTCTTTAGTGTCTACAAAAATAGGATCTTGTGTCCTAACCCATGTGGATGAGACATGGTAAAGAAAGTGATCCTCCAAAAGGACCCAGAAATGTCCTTCCTTCGACTCTCAAGGGTACTCTTGCTAGAAGGCAGATGCAGTTTTAGCTGGACAGCAGCTCCTGGCTTGTCAACACACAGCATCGGAGCCTTGGGTCCTGAGAAGGAGGAGACCCAGACCTTCCACACGTCTTTCTTGCCTCATCCCGCCCCACCACACTCCTGCCTTGACCGTCTGTCGGCTCTGTGTGCTATAAGAAGATGCTATAAAATGCCAAGTTACTTTAAAAAGAAAACCACACACCCCGCCTGGAAGATCTGACCTGGGGTACCATCCAATATCAGCGAACAAGTCAACTGGCTTTTGTTAGCTTGGGTATGTCTCTTGTTTAAAGTTTCGGGATCCCGTCTCCTGACTTGTATTTGTCTTCATTGATCTTCAGCTTATGGTAGGAACTCACAAAGAACTTGCTTGAGTGGCACAAAAAGCCAGGGAGAGGGGCTCTTCTTTCTCCTGTCTTCCTTTCCTCCCAGAAAGAGGTGGAGCCATGTTAAGATGGGGGGGTGGAGGGTGGAGAAGGTTTTGTCTGGGTGGCATATGCAACCCCATTAGCACAGAACTCTTTTCCTCTGCCACTTAGGAAAGAATGAGACTCCCTCCCCCCAATTCTAAAGTGATCTTCTATCCAGGGACTTGGACCTGCTCCTTAAGCAAAGACTTTTAGGTGATCTTGTGTTCCTAGTCACGCTTCCCTTCTCCAAGATAATGAGCGAGCCATGAAATTCCTACCAGAGTTTGCCTACCTCGGTTGACAGCTGAGAGGGTTAGGCCATTCAGAGGTCCAATTCTTGTGCATGCCCGAGTGCCACCTTCTTAGGTCCCTCACCCACCCCTCCAGCAGTGCCCACCCACCCCGGAGTTTTGTGTGCCCGTCAGCCCAGCTTTGGTTCTTTAATAAACTCCATATACCTTTCCATCGGAGTCTGTGTCTTGACCATTAGCATTGTGGATTCTTCAAGCGGGATGATTCATTCGGAGCCGCCCTGTGCATTGTCAGGCCCTTAGCTGAACTCCTACCTCCTACTCTTGAATGGCAATTGCAAATTGCAACTCTCGCCAGCTGCAGAACCGTAACTGTCTCCAGGTATTCCAGGTGTCGCACGGAGATAGGAAGGAGGAACCGTCCTCAGACAGCCTGCGTCTGGAACATTGCAACAAAGGCTGGGCCTCCTGTCTCTCACTGTCCTCGGGTCAGGCCTGTGTTTCTTCACCCCATGACACGCTGTTGGTGTGTGGAATCAATGGCACAGGAGGGGACCTGGCAGGTTTCTGAGCCAGATGAACTCCGTACCACCTGGACACTTGCACCCTCTGATTGAGACATTTTTGTTAGTCACTAAGGGGGTGCCAGGTGCCTATGGCATGACAATCCAATGCAGGACACAGCAGTTGGAGGACAGGGACCTGAGAACCCCCATCAGCTAGTGGGAGTGGAGCTACAGAAGGAGATATAAAAAAAACGCAGATAATCTCCAACAGTAATCATCAACACCATGAGGAAAATATCAAAGGAGCAAGAGCAGAGACTGAGTCTGGTGGAGGGCGGGGTGTCTTTGACAGACCGACAGATGTGAAGGTTGGGGACACCTCCCTGGGGAGGTGAGTTTTGAGCAACCACTGGAACTTTGGTGGAAACATAACAATACTTACTTCGTGTTTTCCTTGCGATCAGACTCCAAGACTTGTTACTTAGTGGGCATGCAGTTGCCATTGCCCACTGATGGGTTTTCCCCTCCCTATGCAAGGAAACTCTGCTGCAGAGGCCCCTTGCCCTTTGAGCTCTAGAGTAAGCTCTAGGAACTCCAGCCAGGCGAGTGTGAGTGTGTGACGTGTGTGGACCCGACTGAGTCCCCGAGCCACCCTGGCTCCATTCGGTTCTGTTTTTTTTACAAAGAGAGTTTCTGTGAAATAAATGGAACAATGATCTCCCCCTCGAAATCAACCGTTTAATCATGTATCAATCATCACTGTCATTTAAAACCTGAAACCGCATCTATAGTCCCGGGCCATTTCCCTGGCCCAGGTGTGAACCCCAGGACGGTGACTGAGGGAAGTATGTGAGCTCCCCTCCCCTGCGAGGGAGAGTCGGCTACCTTCCCGATCAAATGCGCCCAGAGGATGGGGTAATGTTACTATTGTGCCTGGGTAAGAAGGTCCCATCCGGCCCCCCACCCCATCGCAGGGGAGGAAGACGAGCTTAATCATTACCAGCATTAACTTGCCTTTCCAGAGCCTTGAAAATGAGAATTTTGCCCTTTTTTTTCCCTGGGAGTAAATTGGGTCAGAGTGTTCCCAGAATTTACATTTCAATTAAAAATACAATAATAACACATTGTGCAAATAGTGAATGATTCCGACCCAAGGGAAGATGACACCGCCCGCTACTTTGTTAATGAAAAGCCCCCTTCATTGGGACAGGCCACACATCAGCAGTAACAAATCTCCTGTCTTGTTGTGGGAATGGGGGCGTGGGGGTGGGGACAAGAAGGTGAACGAGTTGCCACCGCCCTGTGGGGACTTCCAGGCCACAAAAGCACCACCTGATGCTACAGATTTATTGTTTCTACCCACGCTGGTCCATCCTCCCAATGCGGACGTGGCGCGGCTGCTTTTCCATCAAGACTTTAGGGCTGGGAGAGTAGCCCAGTGGGTAGAGTGCTTGCTTAGCTTGCAGGAAGCCCCGGGTTTGATCTCCAGCACTACAGAAAACCTAGCGTGGTGTTGCACACTTGTAATTCCAACACTCCAAGGTAGAGGGGAGGAATATAAGGCCTGCTTGGTGTAGGACAATATACATATGCATACACATATGTATGTCAGAGAGCATCTAAGCTGGTCCAGATCCTTTCCCTCTGGTCTTTGTAGATGGACTGAACTTTTGAAACATTTCCTATTAGTTTCTTGTCCTAGACCTAAACTGAGGGGGGGGGGGCTAGAGATTGGTGGGGGGGGAGGGAGGCTAGAGATTGGTGGAGGGGGGCTAGAGATTGGTGGGGGGGAGGGGGGCTAGAGATTGGTGGGGGGGAGGGGGGCTAGAGATTGGTGGGGGGAGGGGGGCTAGAGATTGGTGGGGGGGAGGGGCTAGAGATTGGTGGGGGGGAGGGGGGCTAGAGATTGGTGGGGGGGAGGGGGGCTAGAGATTGGTGGGGGGGAGGGGCTAGAGATTGGTGGGGGGAGGGGCTAGAGATTGGTGGGGGGGAGGGGGGCTAGAGATTGGTGTGGGGGAGGGGGGCTAGAGATTGGTGGGGGGGAGGGGGGCTAGAGATTGGTGGGGGGAGGGGGGCTAGAGATTGGTGGGGGGGGAGGGGCTAGAGATTGATGATTGTGACTCTTTGGAAGCGGCCCTGCTTCACTGATTATTAGAGATGGCTTAAAAGTCCCACCAGGTGTCTGCTTTATCCTGACCCATATAGTCTGGGAGGGAAGGGAGATGGAGCTGGAAGGTGGGGACCTTGGAGGCTTGCTCTAGGGAACACGGGGGTGGGGGAGGAGGGTATGTGCCTCTAAAGACACAGGTGGCAGAATTTAGATCATAGATTGGTTCTGAAAAAGAAAGGAGCTGCTTCAGTTCAACAGGAAAGTTTTTATGGGGGAAAGGCTGTCCCTCCCCACAGCCTCGTCCAGGTTTAAGGACTTTAAAAGCAGGACTGTGAGCATGGGCTAGTAGCTCCTGAGAAAGCAGGACTGTGAGCATGGGCTAGTAGCTCCTGAGAAAGCAGGACTGTGAGCATGGGCTAGTAGCTCCTGAGAAAGCAGGACTGTGAGCATGGGTTAGTAGCCCCTGAGAAAGCAGAGGCATCTAACTGTAGCCCTGCAGGCATAGCGACTCCGGAGCCCTGCTGTGGCCAGCATCCCAGTTCTCCAATCTGGTGCAGGTTAAGTGTGGGGAGCTGCATGGCAGCCTTTGTCTTACACGCTGCTGCGTAGCTTCCATTCGTGTTTTTCAGTGAACTTAAAAAAAATATTGAATTTTTGCTGGGTATGGTGGCGGTGCAGGTCTTTAATCCCAGCTCTGGGGAGGCAGAGGCAGGAGGATCTCTGTGAGTTCGAGGCCAGTATAATCTAAAGAGTGAGTTCAAGGACAGGCTCCAAAGCCACACAGAGAATGTCTTGAAAAACAAACAAACAAAACAAAATCAAAAAAAAAATAGAGATTTTTATAAAAGATTTGTTTAACGTTTATTATTTTCTCTCTCTCTCTCTCTCTCTCTCTCTCTCTCTCTCTCTCTTTCTCTTTTGTCATGAGCGATAAGTCCAACAGAGTTCTTCAGTATTTAAGTCTAATAATTGTTGGAGTGCAGTCAACAATTCCATTCATAACACTTTATTACACGGCTTCTTTTATTCTACCCCAGGTAGAGGTAGCACACACCGATGGTTTACTCCAAGATCTTTCCCAAAGACACATCAAGTTTCAAGGAAGCATCGCTAGGTATGCCCTGAAGATTCCTCAGAGCTCATGCCCTCAAAATCCGCACCTTGCTGTCCCCACAAACCCTGGGCTCATAAGCCTGACTCAGCCGATCTTAAATGAGTCCTTGCATTCACAGGTCCTCTTTGACCTACCCTCCCAGTTCTCCACACATCTCGGCCACTTGCCCGTGAGCTGCTGTGTATTCTCTGCCATCTCACTTTTCCCAATGTGGAGGGGAGCACAGGCTCAGTCTCAGAGGTCTGGATAAACCGCAGTCTCTTTTAAAAAACCAACGGTTTTCTTCTAGGCTGACTGTATTTCAACTCATTAAAAGATCGCTTCAAAACAGTACATAAGCATTAATTAATATGAGGAATAGCATACACCTGGAGCGCCTTACAAGGTCATTCTCTGTGATTCCTGCCTCTCTTTGCTTAGCTTTCTTAGTCTGGGTGACTCTTCCCACACCCCACACCCCCAGTAGCTCTGTACAAAAGCTTTCAATCCAATTTTACACCCGGCCACACCTGTCAGTTAATCTATTTTTTTTTCAAGAGACATCCCTCCTAGAGCTACCCATAACTACTGCTCCACCCGATCTCCATGCTGCCCAAGCCTCCAACACAGCTGTTGGTGGGCTCTTCCCTCTCCTGCCGTCCTGGGCCCGAGCGCCTATCCTGGGCTTCGTATCATCGTCTCTCAGCATTTGTTCTTTAGAAATGGTTTTGAGTGAGGGTCCTTTGAAGGCAAAGTTTTGACATCTTGCATACTTAATAAGAGGACTCTGTTATCACATTACATTGGGTTAATAGTTTGGGCCATTTATAAAATTCAAATGTTACAGTACTTTTCTTGGCAAATTGGAGAACAGTGGCTTACTTCACTTGACTTTTAGTTCTGCTGAGGAGGCCCAGGCCTCGCTGTGAATTCTGTACACATGGGACCTAGATTCTTGTTGATTTGTTGTTGCTTTTGGGTTCATCTTCGGAAGAGTTTAGGCTTCTCTCTCTATTTGTGGTGATGCCACTGGTATAAATGGCTCTTCGCTCCTTCCAGTATGCATTCAATAGGCCCCTTTTTCCAGAACACCATAGTCCTCAGCAACTTTACAGACTTTCCTCTGTCTGCATACCCTTTCCTGCCAAGCATGTCTATTATTAAGATAGCTGCCCTGAAACAATTCTCCATTTTTAAATGTCTGTAGCATTACTTTCTGTGTACGAGTATCTTGCCTGCATGCATGTCTGTGTACTATGTGCGTGTCTGATGCCCAAGGACGTCGAAAGAGGACAGCAGATCCCTTGGAACTGAAGTTGCAGATGTTTATCAGCCACCATGTGGATGCTGGGAGCCAAACCTCGGTCTTCTAAGAGTAATAAGTGCCCTTAACTATTGAGCCCTTCTCTAACTTCCACTTACTTTCTTACCTTTTTTTTTTCTCTTTGCTTTCTTTTAAGTTTTTTTGCTTCATTTTGATTTTTGTTTTTGGTGTTTGTTTTATTGTTGTTGTTTTGTCTGTATTCCTTTTTATTGTTCTGCGTTTCTATTTTATCAACCATTTTTCTTGTCTGGGTCTAGCACAATTTATAGTGTCCCAAGTGTCTTTGGCCTTACCATTTTCCATCCCTAGGCCAACTTCTCACTGCCCAAAGACCGTGACTGTGACATTTGGGTCACAAGACATTGTGGATTTATTAGCCACTTAGCTTTAGTTTTAACAATGTGTGTGTGTGTGTGTGTGTGTGTGTGTGTGTGACAAAATGCTGTCCATGGTAGAAGGAATGATGCCTCTGTGGAGTTCTTCTGGGGAGGGGAAGGATGGTCCCTGTTCGGGGATAGTGGGGAAGGAAAACTAAGGAGCTGGCAGATTCTAAGTAGGACTTTCTGCTGTGCTCCTGGGTTCAGCCCTACCTGAAGACCCCTCTTCCCAGGTCCTTCCAGCACCCCTTCATGGCCCAGCTCATCTCTTTGCTTCATTGTTCCCACATCTAGGTTTCAATTGATATGAACCCATTTTTTTTTCCAGTTCCTCAAATTTTCTTGACACCTGTCATTTGCTATCTGTCTCCTCTGCTCCCTTTGGTTCTGTGGGCTTATGCCTTTGTTTTTGATCCTTTAACCGTCACCGTATGAAGGTTCCAAAAATGAGCAGACTAAAAGGTTTGTGTGTAATCTACCATGAACTCCCATTGTGCCGATTTTTATAGGTAGAGTCTATTTATGGCCTGCAATATTGGATTTCTAGATAGGGCAGTGATACAACTTTTTCTGTAAAAAAAAAAAATGTGTTCTTTTTCTCTCATCAAAGTGAGTCAATTCAATGAAAAAATGGTTACAGTGTATACCGTGTTAAACATGGCCCAAACCTTGACAACACATATGAAGCGGTGTGGAACTGAGGCTTGCTGAATCAGACAGCATCTACTTCTCCGGCTGTGGCAGATAAACGGGATTATCTGCAGCTTCTGCCCGAACGTCTGGAAGCATATCCCCCTGGTCCAGGATCGCCACTGCTCTATGGCCAGTGACCTGAGCATATAATCCAAAATGGTGACAGTGGGCTAAGCATGCATCTAAGAAAACGCAACCTAAAATGCTCTCCAAGGCGGGCTCTTGGTGTGCGAGTGTTGGGCACAGCTGAAGTGAGGAGCACAGCCAAGTTGTCTCATGCTGGGTTCAAATCATCTAACATGTTCATTTTTGATCATCTGGCCTAAGGGTCAGCATGGAGCCTAGTCATTCTTTTTGTGGCTTTTTCCCCTTCCCTTCCCTTTCCTTCCATTCCCTTCCCTTTCTTCTTTCTTTCTTTCTTTCTTTCTTTCCACTTGCAAGGATAAGAATGGACTGTGGATATCGGAGTCTGGGCACTTTCTTTCTTTCCCGCCCTGATGGCCCAGACTGCTGACCAGGGCAGAAGGAAGCTCTTCCCACTTCCTCCTCCATTTCAGCCAGCTGATTCATATATATCTTCTTCTAGATGATTCTCCAGCCATTGGGCACGACTGGTCGTCCCATCTCTCGTCTTCCTCCTTTGGAACTTCAGCAGGACAGGAGAGGCTGTGCAGAGTGGATGTCCAGAAAGCAGGGGGGCAATGGGGACCCTGCTTGTGCAGACTAGGCTGGGCTTGTGGCTTACGATTAAGGAGAATCGATCGATTAGCCTTTGAGTGGAGTGAGAGGAAATCATTCCTGCAGTTGCTGGCTGCTGGCTGCTGATTGCCTGGGGGTTATTTGTTTATTTAAGCGAACAAAGTAATGGACAGTGGAGATGTCTGAAAATTGCCTGGGTTTGTTCTCTTTTTGCCTACCTGTCCCTCCTGGGTACCATTACTCTTGGCTCCTGCAGGGAGGGCCCTTTCCCCGATCTATCTCTGCTAAGTTCTATTAGTCAGCTGCTAATACAATGGGAGGCAAACAGGAAGAGGCACAAACTGGGGAGCCCAGGGGAAACCCCAGTCCTGAAACTTGCATTCCTACTTGAGACAGGGTCCCCACCTGGGGGTAGGCAGAGCTCCATTTTCAAAAGAAGGCAAAATGCTGTGTGCCAGCTTTTGTCTTTGCTGTTTTCTGCTTCTTATTTTAGTTTCAAAAAGAGAATTCTGCTAGATAAAAGTTTCTCTAAACAGATTTAAAGTACCTGGACATGACTCAGCCTCCTCCCTGATAGAACAGGACTTCATCTCTGAGGCCCATGCTGCCACACCTCCCTCTGGGACTTGGCTTAGGAGGTCCTGGCAATTCTATCTTCCAAGAAGGGCTGTAGTAATACCTCAAGTCCCACATACTCTCCCAAATTTTGACACTCGCTGTCAAAATGCAGGCTGTTTCTCTCGCTCGTGAATCTGAGTAGAACTTTTTTTTTTTCTCACAACCCCAGTGGTGAAAGACTTAAGAGGCTAGCTTCTTTTTTCTCTATACCTCTTCCCGAGGAGCTGTGTGGGCCAGTTACTATACGCTACCACACTGCAGAGACCAGCTACACAAAGAGGTACCCAGAGTCCGAAGCCTTGGATCAGTGAATGACTTTTGCCTTTGGCTAAAGGGAGACTCTCAGTGACCTTGCTCCTGGAGTTTCGGCTAGTGTCCGTGTCCGCGCATTTCCACAGACGGTCAAAAGCGTGACCACGCCTCCCTCAGCAGATGACACTTAGGAGAGTCGGTGTAGGAGGTGCCTACTGAGCATCCACTGGGCACAGCCACTGCGCCACCTGCTCAGGAGTGGAAAGGCAGGAGAGTCCAACTCTACCTTCCCCGCACTTTCCACCTGCCAGGGAGAGAGGAAGCCACCAGGACCCACTTAGGAAGTGACAGGAAGCCATGAATGCTAAGCAGAGCCGCAAGCACAAGGTGTCTGGCCATAGGAAGAGATCAGTTTTGTGATTTCAGAACACGGTAGGGAAGAGGCCAGCAGAGATGAAGCCTAAAGGGACTGGACCCAGGTGGGAATCTGTTGGGGATGCATCAGCTACACCCAAACACAACACCCTTGGTCAACACAGGCAATCAGCAACAGGTGACAGACCGTGAGGAAAGCGAATGTGCAACCCATACAGCCTGCCACACCACACCACGGGCATAACGGGACTCTGAGCCACTGGCCAAACAAACCAAAAAATGTAAGTAACAAGTCATATTGCACACTCACCAGACTGGGAAGGAAGAAAGATGAAAACACCAAGCGTTGGCAGTCACCCAGCAGTCCGGGGATGAGTCCTGCCACGGGGCTGTCTCTGCTTTGTTTTGTTCTTTCTAGAAAATCATTTATTTATTTGTGTGTGTGTGTGCGTGCGTGTTGTGTGTTGTCACACTGTACCTCTGGAGTTTGGCTTATGAAACTGCAACATACAGGAAATTAGATTGTCTAGCACGCACTCCTGGGCGCATGTGCCACGGTGCAGGTGGGAGGTGAGAGAGCAGCTTACAGGGGTGCGTTCATCCCTACCCTGTGCATCCCTGGGGTGGAACCCAGGTTCTCTGATTTGGCAGCAAGGCTTTTGCCAACTGAGCCATTTCTTCAGCCCTAGGGAATGTCTTGTAAACTGCTGGTGACCATAGTGTGGCCACCACCCACGAGGGCCATCTGCTAGGGTGACTGAAGGTAAGTCCACGTACTCTGAGGCCTTGTCATTGTGGACGCACAGACGCTCAGGGCAGCATTGCTTCTGAGGCAGGGTGGTCTGATTGCCCATCCCTTGAGAAACCTGATGAGAAAAGGCTGCAGAGCTGGAAGCAAAGCAAAGCAATGGTAAGAGCAGGACAAGCCATCTTAAAGACATGAAGTTTAGTGGAAAAGAAAGCCTCAGAAAGCTCCACAGCACAACGCTGTTCACAGCTGAGCAGAACATAGACACATCAATGGTATTTTACCAGGATGAGAAGAGATAGGGTGTCCCTGTGTGATAGTTTGGTCTGGAGAGATCATTCCATGGAGAAACACTTGTCCTGCAAGTGTGAGACGTGGAGCTCAGATCCTCAGAACCCCCCCCCCCCCCAAAAAAAAACTCTGGGGGGCATGGCAGCTGCCTGTGATCCAAGTCCGGGAGGCAGACAGGCAATTCCTCCAGAACAAGTTGGCTATCTAGACTGGTGGAATAAGTGAGCTGAGTTTCGTGGAGAGGTTCTGATTCAATAAATAAAAGGGAGAGGGTGGGAGGAAGACATCCAACATCAACTGGCAACTTTGGATCTTCACATGCATGTACACACACACACACACATTCATACACTGGCTGCTCTTGCAGTGGACTGGGTTAGAGTTTCAGCACCCACATGGCTACTTATAGCCATCTGTAACTCCAGTTCCAGAGGATCTGATACTCTGTCCTGGTCTGCATGGGCACTGCACACACACATGTGGTACACAGATGTACACTCCGGCAAACCTCTCATACAGAAAACCCACAAATACATAGATCTTTTTTTTTTTTTTTTTTTTTTTTGAGACAGGGTTTCTCTGTGGCTTTGGAGCCTGTCCTGGAACTAACTCTGTAGACCAGGCTGGTCTCGAACTCACAGAGATCCGCCTGTCTCTGCCTCCCGAGTGCTGGGATTAAAGGCGTGCGCCACCATCGCCCGGCCTGAAATACATAGATCTTTAACAAACAGAAATATCAGGCCAGGGAAGGAAGTAGGCAATCAATGGATGTGGGTTGGATGGATGAAACAGTTACCTGATATTGGTGACTTATTTAGCAACCTGCAGAATGGCAAGCTGTTTTGATAACGGGGGCCTGGTTTAGATACTATGACTGACGGCCATGGGTAGTCCGGATATTCTGGATGCTG
This sequence comes from Microtus oregoni, assembly GCF_018167655.1. Taxonomy (NCBI): domain Eukaryota; kingdom Metazoa; phylum Chordata; class Mammalia; order Rodentia; family Cricetidae; genus Microtus; species Microtus oregoni. Next base: position 62,511,061 of record NW_024543063.1, read on the forward strand.
CCTATCTATGTGGGGAAGATTTCTGCCAGCCTGGTTAAATGGCTTGGGGCTTCTAGGGGAAGCCGCCATTATCTGGAGAAGTCACTCCTGTGAAAGGGCTCCTGCTTGGCAGGGCAGACAAATGAGGCATTCCTGTAATTGTATGGAAATCGTTGCTCTAAAGTGCTTGGAAAGTTTGGTGTCTTGAGCGGGCTAAATGTCACCCCTGTAAGTTTCTTGGCCCTCTTAATTTGCTTGGTAAATCCCATTTTTTCAGAGGGCGAATTACAGTAAAAGTGGTTTATCTCTTTGGCATTCTGTCGACCAGCCTTGGGGTGTGGGACCAGCGAAATGATAATGAATGTCACTGGTGGTGACCCCAGGCCCCTCAGGAAGCTGCAGGCTTCTGAGTCATCTAAGAAAGTTAAAATGAATCTCAGCAGTTTCAACACGAGATAAATGTGTTATAACCCAGGACTTTGAAAAGTGCCCAGCTGTGTGTGGTGGGCGCTTGGACACTGTTCGGCAGAGGACTGGATCAGCCAGCATGCCCACCTCCACTTCGACCGCAAAAGAAAAGAAGGAACTCTCCTTCCCGTCTCGACGTTAGTCTTCAGCCATTTCCGGTGGGCTCAAAGCGACCACACAGACTGTTGACTCTCCTCGGTTCCTACAGCCTCTGACTTTTTAAGAACCGGATGGGCTTCAGTGAGGGTTGTAGTTTTCAGGTCTAGATTTAGGAGGACTGGTAGATTCTACCTGCTCTGTCTTAGCGCTCACTCCTGGGATCCAATTACCTCGACTGTAGGAGAAACCTTACGCAGGCGCGCACACTCACACCCTGGTTTGGGGTGGGGGTGGGGGAGGCAGCCATCTTGGAAGACTGCCTTCGCATTCGCCGGCTCCAGCCAGAAGGGTAGGGAAAGTAATTAATAATAAGAATTGGTTGTTATTTTAAACTACAAAGTTTTGATGTGATTTGTTAGGCAACAGAAAGTAACTAAAACAATCTTTATTTTTGTTTTATTTGCTTTTGTGCTTGTTTTGAAATTAAAATAACTCATTTGTTTATTTTATCATTACTTTTACTGTTTTGCACAAGTATGCTATGCATACTGACTATGATCACCCCCACCTCCAAACCACCCCTCTTTGCCCCCACCCCCACCCCTGCTTCCCCACAAATCTCTCCAACATTCCCGTCTACTCGCTTTGTTACACTGAGAGTAACCAGGGTTGTCCACGCAACCAGGGGTTTGGAGCTGTATGTTGGAGTTCTGTGAGGTCAGTTGAGGGTATACAACTGAAGGCAGTGGTCCTCCCCTTTCCCAGAACCTATTAATAGCCAATAAATTCAGAGGTCAAAGGTAGGCTCCTAGAGTCCTTCCCCTGTCCGTGAGCGGTTATTGATAGAGTGGTGTCTGTCTGGCCCCAGGGCAGTCAAGCACAGTTGTTAGCCAATGATTACAATGATTACGCTTGTGTGGACCTCGAAAAAGCCTCCCCCATTTTCTGACTCATATAAACTGCCCCTTCTTCTCTGCTATGAACGACTTGTTTAGAGATGGGCCCACCACCATCACTCTTCTCTGTATCTCGAACAGCCTTGAGATTGTATAGGCATCACTGTTCATCACAAGGAGAGAAATCTCTGATTGAGGCTAAGGACGGCTTTTGTCTACAGAACCAGGCACAGGTGTTTAGAAGACCGTTTGATGCTGTATCAGCTTGGTTAATCATCAGAGATATGGTTTCCGAATGGTCTGGCTGACTTCTCCAGACCTGAGCTGTTTGCCAGCCTTAAAGCATCAGTCCCCACCTTCCTGTGTAGTGGGCCTTGGATCCAATCAGAGAGCACTCAACAGTCCAGCCACTATGAACAAGTGGGCGTATCTTGCTTTCCATTTGCTTACATTATGCGCCCTTTATCCCACATCTCCGTCTCCCCAACCACTGGCCCTGCCTCCTTCCCGGCCTCAACCTTTCCACCAACAGGGTTCTCCTTTTTTACTTTCTTTTTCCCAGTTTGCCCCTCTTTAAGATAACCCTCCCCACCTTCCTTGTTTTCTGGCAATCTGTGTGAGATGTATCCAACTCGAGTGGAAGCTAGAATCCTCAAATGAGAGAAAACCTTGGGCCCTGGGTTACATCGCCCAGAATATTCTTTTCCAATTCCATCCTCCGATTTTCCTGCAATTTTCATTTCTCTTTTCACTTGCATACCATTCCACTGAGTATGTGTTCACTCTGCAAGTCTATGTCTTTTTATGTGGGGGAATTGAGGCCGTTGATATTCAGTGATGTTACTGAAAGATGCATATTAATTCCCTTCATTTTTCCATTTTTCTTGTCCTTCAGCCCTGGTTGTCGATCTATCTGTCTGTGGACCTGATGCTCTGAGACTTTAGATGAGAGGAAGAATCACTATGGCTTAAGCTTCATGTTCACTGTGGCCTCTTACATTAACAAGCTAATTCATTTCATGTGTCCGCCTGACTGGGCCATGAGGTGCTCAGATGCTTGGGTAAATATCATTCTGTGTGTTTCTGGAAAGGTGACTTGGGGTGAGACCAACGTGGACGGAGCCAACAGACTACCCTCTCTAATGGTGACGGGCCTCCAGGTGGTTGAAGACCTGACCAGCCGACGAGATTCTCCCACACCATGGCTCTCCTCAGATCTCCTCATCCTTATAGTGTGTGTGTCTTGCCAGTTCTAGCTCTCCAGCACCCTGACTCCTGTGTCTGTCACGGCTAGCAAGGTTGTCACTGAGTTAGTCGTCTTTGATGTTCACTTTTATAACTCATCCATCCCATGTCCAGACACAGTGTCTACAGGGGCTCCCTTGGTGAGAAAGAAGGAAGCTGCTTTTTTTGGAAAGACCTGGGTAAAGTCAATGGATATGGATTGAGTGCCAGTACTCCCGGTAAGACCACAGTTGGGAATGTCTCTTAAAGTCCTCTGGTTCTGGCCACTTGTCACACTGAAGGCAATCAAGAACCCATGAAAGGTAAAGGAAGTGACCAAAACAGGTGTGTACTCCTAGACTCCCAAGAACCGGTCTCTGTGTTTGTCTTCCAGTAACTCAGGATCTGTGCCCACTTACTCAACCCTTTGCAGTGTGGGAAGAAGCGGTGAGTGGTGATGGGGCCATGGAAGAAGTGTTGCTATGCTCATCCTTCAAGGAGCTGGATGCTGCCCACTGTATCCCCATATCCACCTGCACAGTTGTTGCCAAGCCTGCTCTACATCTGGGGAAATGTGGCCAATGATCGGATCTGTATTTTTTCAGTGGCGTACTGCTATGGTTTGTGCTGTGTGCCTCTCTGTACTAGTTTGACTTAGGCCAAAAAAGCAAAGTCCAGTCCATATATTCTTTTTTTAAAAATATTTTTATTTATTATGTATACAGTGTTCTGTCTTCATATATGCCTACTCGCCAGAGAGGGCACCAGATCTCATTACAGATGGTTGTGAGCCACCATGTGGTTGCTGGGAATTGAACTCAGGACCTCAGGAAGAGAAATCAGTGCCCTTAACCTCTGAGCCATCTCTCCAGCCCCAGTCCATATATTCTTAAGAAAGGGATTTAACATAGAGGACTGACCACTCGGGTGATCAAAGGGCAGGATGTCAAAAGGTAGAGTTGGGAGATCAGAACTCAGAGATTACAGGAAGCTCCAGCCTCCTCTACACTGGAGGGTCAGATGGAAGAAATGGACTAGGACCTGGAGACACGGTAGCCTGCCAGGTAAGCTGTGAACATGGGGAGGAAACTCAGCCCAGATCAATGCTACTTCCCAAGGTGGGGACTGAGGGCAAAGCAGGGAAAAAGACAAAGACAGAGATGAAGAAGCAGAGGATAAAGAAACAGAGAGACAGACAGTGACAGAAAGCCAAAGGAGAGGCTTCTTCCATGGTTGTGGTGTTGATGTCTCACCAGAATCTTTCAGGGACTGAACCCATCAGGAGCCGAGAGACACAGGAGTCTGGAAAGCAGTCAGAGTGACCATACCTCCTGCCACGCCCTCAGCAGAGCAGAGGACAGGTGAGGACAGCCACAGTCATCTTCTAGTCAGACAGGACAAACCTAAACAGGTTCCCAGTTCTCCCTTGACCAAAACCAGTTCAAAAGTAAACATTTTAAAAAATTAAGACTTTTCTAGACTTTGCAATGGGTCGGGCTTTGCGTGTGAAACATGCTGTTGTATTTGCTAGCTCTATAACATTGAGCAAAGTTTTTAATCTCTCTGGATCCCAGTTGTAAACAAGAAGAATTATAGTCCACTTCCTCCAAAATGCCGTGAGATACTGTGAGAAAAAGCCGAGGCTCACAGAAAGGCTTACACGTTGTCTCACACTCTGGACCCAGAGGCTTCTGAGATGAGCTGGGATTTTCTCTCCTCAGCAGTGGTACACAGGTCATGTTCGCTCTTTCTTAGGTATAAATACAGGTCTTCATACAGAGGACATAGTACACAACACTGACCCGTAATACATGTGTTCATACATAAATGCAAGCAATTTTAGCCTTAAACACTTAACTATGCTATTCTCCACCCACTCATGTCACCTATACCTTCTAGAAAACTCTTTAGAATCCATAGGAAAAGAAGAATCTTGCTTCTATAGGTAAACAAACTCCCAAAGACATTCAAACTCACACAGGAAATGAAGAATGATGAGCTGCAATGCATATCAGAAGAGAAAGCCAAATGTCCCTTGCGAAAGAAGAGCCACAGGGTTACCCTGGAACAAGGGAGAGCGAGCCCTCAAAGCTCGGATGCTCCTGAGGATCGCCCACAGTATATTCCTGGGGAGGGGGGGGGCAAATGTTTTTGTTTCTGTAAGCTGTGAGCCATGGCTTATAGCAGGACTGACTGTCTTAGGGAAGATTAAATAAGGGAATGGTAAAAACAACACAAGGGTCAGAGTAGGAAAACAGTGCTCACTGGGGGCTGAGCAGCCCATCAACATCAATCGCAGTCTGTGTTTGGGGGGAACAAACGTGTGTGCATGTGTGTGTGTGTATGGGGGTGTGCTATGATGGTCGCCAACATCATGAGATCTGTCACCCTCCCCTGATCTCTCTGGGTGCCCATACTCACAGGTACAAGCCAGTACATGCACAAAACATACCTACTCATCAATCGCTTGCTAAGAATCCTCACCCACTTTGTGCACAGATGCTATGGGCTGATGAGCCAGACCGCCATGGAGCAGCTATGGTGAAAGATGAGTAAGTCAAGGCTGTCTAAGGCTTCTCTTGTGTGGCGGTTTGAATGAGCTGCCCCCCATAAATCTCAGGCACCTGAATACTTAGTCTCCAGTTGGTAGCTGTTTGGAGAGGATCAGGAGGTGTGTCCTTCCTGGAGGAAGTGTGTTACTTGAGGGTGGGCTTCAAGGAATCAAAACTCTTCCCAGTTGAGTTAGTGCTCTCTATTCTCGATTTGTTGCTCAATATGTGAGTGCCCCACTGTTCCTGCTGCCATGCCTTCTCTCAGCCCCATGGACTCTAACACTCAGAAACCCTAAGCCCAATTAAACCCTTCCTTTATGTGTGTTTATAGCCGGTGGGACCTTAAGCGCTGCCGCCACAGAAGCAAGGTTTCTGAAGAACTTTAGAAGCGTGTCTTTGTGTTCTGCTGCTCTAGCAGAGTTCCAGAGACTGGGTGACTTATGAATGATGAAGTTTTATTTGGCTCATGGTTCTAAAGACTGGGGAGTCCAAGAGAATGACACTGGCGTCTGTCCAGGGCCTCTGATGCAATGTGGTAGGAGAGCAAGCTTGTGTACTTGAGACACAGGTGGGATGGGCAAGAAGGCTGGCATCACAAACCTGCTCCGTCACTCATTAACCCACTCCCTCCACAATGGTCTTAATCTACCCACCTCAGGGTGGCCTGTGACTCGATCACTAGTAAAGGTCCACCTCTCCATACTATTACAGTGGAGAGTACATGTTACCATGTATGGAGAGGGTCCATTCTGAGCATAGCAGACGTGTCTCCAGGACTAGGATGCTTTTCCCTTACCACTTCCTCTTGCCAAGATGGTGCCTATCAGAGCCGTCTAGGTTAGCTTTCCTGGCCAGACATCCTGAGGAACGAGCCTTCTGTTTTTGTTGAAAGTCGGGGAGAAGGATGGGTGGGTGTTCTTCTCTGTGAGTTTTCTCCACTTCAGTAGCCTGGGAACCTATCCCTAAACACCAGCCAGGCTATCAAGAGTGTGGTGATGAAGCCGAGGCAAGGTCTAGCTCCTGGCTAGGCATGGAGATGGTGTGCTATAGGCTCACAGAGATCTTTGGTACCCAGCTGTTCAGTGGCTGCTGAAGAATCAGGGGAAGCCGTTTTCCATTCATCTCTGCACCGTTTCTTCTAGCAGCCAACTCCTGCTCTGAGAGCTTTACTCCAAGTACAACTTAACAGGCTGGGGGGATGGGCGGCTCAGCACTCAGGGGAGGGCGTCAAATGATGGTCCAAAAAGTTGGAAATCTCAAACAGAGCTTGGTTTGGGAAAACAATCCATGAGCAAACCGAGCCTGGAGGTATTTTGGGAGGCTTGCCATGAGGGGATCTGACCGCAGGTGCAGCTTTGGGTCACTCTTCTGGGTGACTTGTGACCATCATCTGCTTCAGTTTTATCACTGGTGGGTGGCTCCACCGGTATGGGTTTGGGAAGGATTGTGGTGTACTCTATCTTCTTCAAATCAGGGATGTGCAAAAGGCATTCCTGTCATACAATCAGATGGGCCAAAACCGGTTCACAGTACAGGCAGGCTGTTTTTGCTGTGGTTGAGGGTGTCGGCAAATTGGGAATGGCTAGAGAGCTGATGGGAAGGAGCTGGTGGGCTGCAGGGCCCCTTGTTGCACTGTAGAGAGGAACAAGAGCTGGTGTGTTCAGGGAATCCGTGGTCCTTCCTTGGGAGCTGCCTCAAAGTGACCATTGCCTGGGATAGTAAGTTGGGATGATGGAGAGTTGTCGGTTCAGCCCACTTTCCCCAAGGGTCCAGAGACAATTCTGTGATGCTCAGTAAAGTCACCCTCCCCTGATAGTTCTTGTTCCAGGGAATGGTGAGTGAGTTCCCCAAAGCACCAAGGTGATTTACACTGGTGTCGCTAAGAGTAGCCATGCCTGGGGCATTACCATATCACCACCAAAGACCTGAGTTCCAAGCAGAGTCTTCTCTCTCCCAAAATAAGCATTATGCACAAATTCCCTTTTCTGAAGCCACTCAGTGCCCCTGGATTTTGACCTTGGAAGGTTTCTGTGGGATATGAGAAGAGTTAGAATCTTCAAACCCAGCAAGGGTCCACTGCTATGTGCACATTCTCTGTCCGCAGGTGAATGGGCTTTTGCTGGGGTCGGGAGCGATTGATAACATCTGGTTCCTAGACACCCAGTTCCAAGCAAAACCACCAATCACAAATACTTTATAGGTGGATGTTTATCAGAAAAATATTATTTAAAGGAAAGATTTGGAGGCCAAGACAGGAAAATCACAAGGTTAAGTCCACAAGGGGGAATGGTCAAGATGGCAATGAAGTTAAGTGCCTGTGCATAGGGTATATCTTATATTCAGTGTTAACAAAACCAGGAGAGAGCTGTGCCTCAGGACTCACGGCTGCACTGTCTCAAAAGACACCATTTTTGCTCACCTCTTGAACTGGCCTGACTGCTGAAGAATGAGGGAAACATGGCAGCCGAAATCAACCCCATTCTGAAGATGCCAACCCGATGCTAAGGATGGATTTGAAAATAGCAGGGTGTCCTTTCTCTTTCTTATCTCTGCCTGACAGTTCCTAAGCAAGTCTCAGCTTCCAGAACCTCACTTATTCATTCATCAGTTTCTTGTTGGTTTTTTTTTCTTTTATTTGCCTAGCACCTGTATGCCAGGCTCTGGGTGAGTCCAGCGGGTTGTGTGATAAATACAATTGGCAGGTCTTTTCCTTACTGTCACTGATAATTTTGAAAGGATAGAGATAAAACCTAACTGAACGAACACTATTCTAAAAGGCTGAAGCTGTGACTGAGCTAAGACACAAAGGGGAGAAGGTTCCAGAGAGCTGGAGGAAGGGACACCCAGAGAACACACAGATGTGCAAAGGCCCTGGGGCACAAAGCACCTGGAATATTTAAGGTACCCAGAGAGGCTGAAGGGGAGAAGGTAAGGCTATGAAGGCTGAAGGGGGAGGTAAGGCTGAGCCGTGGACCCTGGGATGCCTCTTTGCTTGCAGAATGGCCTGTGCCTGATGGAAAACTATGGCAGGCTTTAGTTAGGTGGAAGGCTGGAGTTTCTCTCTGGTCTTCCAGGCCCTCTTGTCATGGGTGGTTTAGGAAATGCATGGCTGCTGCTCAGTGGGACAGCAAGACCAGTTGCTTAAGGAATCTGTCCCTTAGTGAGGGACAGTCATTCCCTAGGTGTGCAAAGGATTTTCGTTCCTGTTTTCTTTCTTTCCTCCCTTCTTTCCTTCCATCTTTCTTTCCTTTAAGATTTATTTTATGTGTGTGTGTGTGTATGTGTTTGCGTGTGGGTGGGTGCACACGTGTGTGTAACTGGAGGCCTGAGGACAACTTTAGGTATTGTCCCTTAGGAACTGTCGACTTTGTTGTCTAAGAATGCTCTCCAAATAGGCTAGGCTAGCTAAACAGTGAGTCCTTAGGGACCTGCCTGTCTCTGCTCCCTAGTCCTAGGGTTCTAAGTACACAACGACCACACCCAGCTTTTTAAAATGTGGATTGTAGGGATCAAACTCAGATCCTCATGGGTTCACTCAGTGACCATTTCCCCTTGTGTTGTTAGGAACTAAACTCAGGAAAGTGAACTGCCAGGCAGGTGCTCCTCAGCTGAGTGGCACACCAGCTTCTAGAACTATCCACTGGGTGGAGTCAAAGGTGGACAGATAACTCCACGCTGGGAGCAGGTGCAAATACCAGAATAACAAGGGCTTGAGATTGCTGGGTGCAAAGCAGAAGCTGCATACTTTCGATGGGGCAGCAGGCAGGGCTACGTGGAAGCCTACTGCCCCAGTTTTCCCAGGTGGGCTTGCTTCTACCCACCTGCTCTAATTCTGCCTAGTTCAGAGAGTATGTCCATTTAGGGAGGTATGGCTATAGACTTACTGTGTTGTTGGATTTTTTTTGGGGGGGGGAGGCGCCAGCTCACAAAAAACAACACGGAGACTTATTATTTATTATGAAAGCTCAGCCTATAGCTTAGACTTGTCCCACTAGCTCTTATAACTTAAATTAGCTCATTTTTATATTCATCTGTATTTTGCCTTCTGACTTTTTGCTTCTCTTCCATCTTGTACCTTCTGTTTCTTCTCCATGTCCTCTGGCATCTCTCCAGTGCCTAGACTCATCTCTTCTTCTTCTCTCTCTTTGTCAGGAAGTCCTGCCTAACCTCTTCCTGCCATTCATCTCTTTATTAAACCAATCAAAAGGCACCTTGACAAAGACACATCTTCACAGTGTACAAAAAGATTATTCCACAACATTACTGACTTCTTGTAGAATGAAGTCTGGTTCAGTGCTGGGGCAGCAGTGCCCAGCTTTGATCATGGCACTGGGAGGACAGAGCTAGGTGGATCTCTAAGTTCAAAACCATCCTGGTCTACATATACTTCCATGCTAGCCAGAGTTACATAGAGAAACCCTGCTTCAAAAACAACAACAAGACACCTGATTCAGGGTGTGAACATACCTGAAATTCAGCCCTCTGGAGGCCAGCTTAGTAGGATCACAGGTTCAAGGCCAACTTGACTCAAAAAAACAAAAACAAAGAGGGTGGAAAGAAGTGTCACATGCCTTTAATCCCAACCCTTGGGAAGATTTCTGCGAGTCTGAGGCCTGTCTGGTGTCCATAGCAAGTTCCAGGACAGCCAGGGATGCCCAGTAAGACCCTGTCTCAAAACAAAAATAAATACAGGAGTCAAAACCAATGATCTCTAATTCTTTGAGCTCCCAAATCGAAGTGGGTAGAAAATACACCCAGAAGGCAGTTTGGGAAAAGAGTGGGTGGAGCTCCCTCCTTAATAACCCACCCCCACCCGCCTGCCTTGTCAGTTTTCTCCCTAGGGGATTTAACAAGACTTTCCCATTCCTCCATCCACCAGGGATTCTCAGCGGCAGCGTGACAGCCAAGCCTCCGACCTGTCCCATCCCTTCGCAACGTCCCAATATTTCTTGATAGACACATCTGTTGTCTTATGTGCAATAGGATTGTAATCACCTGTATTTAAAACTAATGGATTTGAAATAACCTGCAGGCTTCCACTTTAATGAGAGTTAGATTAATGAAAAAGGACCTTTTGCCTCAGATTGCATGACAACATTTTCAAATTACATTCCTGGAACAGAGAATTCACTTATTCACAGAGTAATTGGATGCTGACTTGGGTTAATACGTACAATGTCCTTAAATGAAAATGTTCTATTGTAAGGGGAACTGTATGATACCTGAGGCTTTCTCAATAGGTTTGGTCGGACTCTCAGTTAATTATACTGCATGCTATTTTTTGAATGAATTCAAGCATGAATTCTACACGCTAGAGATTGGGATAATTATATTCAATTCTGCTTGGTGCCCCGCTGGAAGAATTGACCTTTTAGATAAAACGAGTCTCCTGAACAAGAAACCTGTAGAAAGTCGACACAAAGCAGCAGATGCAAGAGCCGAGAGTCTGGAGCTGGAGGGAGTGGGGGCGGGGAGGGAGGCTGGCCCAAGGAACGGTGGCATCAGCAAGATTGATTTTTTGTCACGGGAAAGTATTTCTGTTTTGCAGCTTGTTTTGAATCCTGGGTACATAAAGGTATAATTTAAAACCATTGATTTTACTAAGCTGTTTTCTCATCAGCAACATGGCTAAAAAGTAGCAGCATGAAAAATGAGGAGCTAACAAAAAAAAGCAGCCCTGCATGGATGTCTGGTTGGGGGGCCTGGGGAGCAGGGCGGGGCCAGAGGTCAGCTCCTCTGTCCCACAGGCTGGGCTGCCTCTCTTGCCCGGGATGCTGAGAGGTACCTAGGGGACAGGCTGCCTGTGTCTGAATCCTGACTCTCCTGCTTCCTGGCCCTGAGGCCTGCAGTTAGGTGATCTGTGCTCTGTGCCTCAGTTTCCTCTTTTGCTGCCTGTGACTGTGTGAGGATTAGACAGGAGCACTCTGGCTGTCCTCAGTGCACCAGTGGCCTCTGCTCTAGTCTAGCTGTGTACATTCAGAGGACTGAACTCCTCAGAAGAGCAGCGAGTACCCAGCTCCAGGGAGGAAGGGCAGAGCCTGTGGTGTGGGTCCGGGGCTGACATGCCCTGAAGTCAGAACCACTGGACAGGCATGCTAACAGCCCTGGCTTTGGAGCCTGAGGCTGCCCAGGGGCCATGGGAGCAAGCTGTGCTCACAGGGAAGTGAGGTTTCCTTGTCAGTGGCTTTCAGAAAAGCAGGGGGCAGGGGCTTAGACCTAGCTCCTTCCTGGGGAACAAGGACTTCAGTTCTGCCACATGTGTGGCCGGCCACGTGCCCCTGCAATTGCAGTCCTACGCCGTCTTCCAGTCAGTCCCCAGCACTACTGTGGGTCTCCAGGGTAAACTTCTAAGTATTTTGGGAGTCAGACAGTGAGGCTGTGGTGTGCGCCCACAGGTCCAGCCTTTTTCCAGCTCCTCCACCAGGCCCCTCCTCAATTCTGCTTCCCCCTAAATCCCCAGCCAGCCTTTTTTCTGTACCACCAGCAGGCCTTGCCTAGACATCAGCATGTGTGCCTATTGCTGCCATATCTGCTCCTGGTGTGAGTACAGGAGGGTGAGTGAGTGGGACCCAGACCTGAAAATTTGATGCAAAGACTAAAGATCGGCTCTTGTTCTCACTGATGGACTTGGTGTTCAGATCCAAACCTATAGCTAACAGGTTATGGCCCATGTGGCAGAGGAGCCAGAAAATGGAGCCAGCAAAAGGAAAAATTACCTAAACATGGAGGAGAAATTCCAGATCTGGTAACTTTGGAATTCCTGGATCCTAGCATGCCCGGAATTAGCGCTGACAATGACATTTTAGTTTAGTAAACTATACACAACTCTTTCTATTAAGGTAATCTGGGTTAGTCCTGTCATCAGATGAAGAGTTCTCTGCTACGGAATAGTGCTTCTGCACACTGTGAGTGTGTATTACTCTGATTGGTTAATAACAAGCTAATATACTGGTAGACAAGTAGGAAGCTTAGGCAGGACAGCCAGGCACAGAGGACTCGGAGAGGAGGAAGGCTGGAGTCAGGAGAGACTCAGAACCAGCCACTGAGGAAGCACAACATGTAGAAACTGAAGTAACAAGCCATGAGCCACCTGGTGAAGCATGGATAAAAACTATGGGTTAATTTAAGTGTAAGAGTTAACTAGTAATAAGCCTGAGCTATCAGCCAAGCATTGGTAAGAAATGTTAAGCCTCTGAGTGGTTATTTGGGAGCAGGTGGTCAGGGCAGAACACATTTGGCATGCAGCTTTCTGCCAGGAATTGACTACCTAGTTCTAAGCAGAATGTCCACCCAGTGCACAGTGACTAAGCTTGCCTGTCATGTGCTTGGTGCATTTGGGCTTGACAAGTAGGAAAGGGAAGGCTCTTCCCATCCTCTCTTTGTGTCGGGAATGAGGGACTGAGGAAACGAGTGAAGCCACGCTTCCGGCTTCTCTGGCTCATGATCTTTTCCCTCCATCTTCATCAGCTCCGTCGCTCTGGCTGTTCTTCCGAAGCCCTCTTGGCATAGCTATATTTTGCCTTCGCCATCTGTCTAGGCAACACCAAGGCCACTAGCTAGTCTCGGTGCGGCTTTGATTCTGGGCACCTCTCTTCATGGAGGTTAAGTATGGCGATCATCGTCTCAGCTTGGTCCTGAAATATAAACCATGCTTTTTCTTTCTCTTTCAGGACTTTGAAGGTTGCCTTGGGGTCTGTTGGGAAACCCAGAGGATCAGTGTTGTGGGCTAGGTATTCATGTAGCAAGTCTGACCCCGTCCCCCCCACACCCACTTTCTGATCTTGGGAAATCATTTCTCCTTCTTGTATTTGACTTCTTCATCCTCCCTTTCTCTTCCCCTTCTCTTCTCCTCTCTCCTTTATCTTCATGTGTGTTGAGACCTGAACTCAGAGCCCCATTTATTCCATTCAAGTGTTCCATGCCAGCCTGTTTATTTATTTACTTATACATTCATTCATTCATGGAAACTAGCACTTGGCACATGCTGTGGGCTGCTCTCCCTTGAGCTTGACCTGTCCCACAGCCCTAGTTTCTGCTCTTCTTAAATGAGGGCCTGGACTTGGTCAGTCTAAAGCTACTTCTTTCTATCCCCACACGTCTCTGGCTGATCATTGGGTTCATTCCTACACAGCCTCTGAATCCTACTTGCCAAAATAGATGATCATGATTCATATGGTCCATCATCCAAACACTTCTGGGCCATGAATGGATGCTTTCTTAGTCATAGTTTTGATGTGTTCATTTGGAAGTTGTCTCACTTTCCCTCAGTAGCTGTGGTCCCTTTGTCTGGAGACATGAGGAAGAAACAGAGGTGCTGTATCCTGTCTACATCCAGGAGTGTCATGGTATCCAGCAGTGTAGAAGAGATGTTGATTCCTTTCATGGCAGAAGAAGCTGTCCTCATAGTTCCTGGAGGTCTGGAGGCAGAAAGATGCCAGCAATCAACTCCATTATGTAGTTATTACAATTGGTCAATTTATGTAAAAGGACCATTATTTGTGACTCAGTTTTCCCCCTCCTTTTTTTTTTTAACGGTTCCAGTCTCTTAGATTGGTACATTATCTGCTACTCATCTTTCATTTATCTAGAGAGTACACTTGTCATTCACTGCATTTAATTAGCTTATGGATTCTAAATTATCCGCTACCATAAAATGCGATTTTATACTGCAGATTACAAAGGTTTTCAGAAATTTAATATGCCACTTTTAATTGGTGAGAAGTACCCTAAAGGATTCACAATGGTTTTTACTGCACTTGCATTTAGACTCAAGAGAGGCAGATTGAAGACGGTTAGTAAGAAATGGGATGTGGGTCAGTGAGGCTAGAGATGATTTATTCAGAACTGAGCAAATCAGGAGGGACAGCGCCATAAATAAAACCATCAGAGGACGCTGCTCAGTCAGTGAGACCACGAAGCTGGAAATTGGGTATCTTCTGACTTTCATATTCCAGTTAGTCATTTTGATGGACTAGCACAGCGTTTATGGCCAGCAGCTCCCAAGTTTGCTGTGATGACTAAGAATGGCCTATTTTCTGCTCTTTGGCCACCATTCGAGGCAAAACCTTCTGTGCATGCTCAGCTGAGCACATTCTTGGTCTCGCTGGTGCTGAGCTCAATAGTAAAGCCGGGGGCAAGTGTTTGTTTAGCAAGAGCAAGCAGCCCCTTTAAATCCTTAGACTATGGAAATATGGACCACAATGAGATTATGGGCATAGTCAAGTGCCTGGGGCATTGGAAACAAGTTCAAAGGCTTCCATCAACGCAAACACAAGTTGACAAAACCACAGCCTTCAAGAAAAGGCTTGGGAAGAGCCAGAAAAAAATGTGGCTGAGGCTTCAAGCCCCACACTCCCTGGGGACACTTCTCCACTCAGGACCCACGTCTTTATTACTAGGAACCCTTATACATTCCAGAGCATAGACAGTCACCATTGTCGCTCTTTGGGACACAGACGTGGAAGAGCTCCCTGAAAAGCAAAGGTGGGGCCATCCATCCTTCAGGCTTTGACACATTTGCAGCCCTTCATGACATTCAATAGATTTGACCAGGAGAATCTAATCATCACCTGCAAGGTTATCCTGAAGGAGAAGGAACAAGAGAAGGCTTTGTTGTTGGGCTAGGAGAAAGACCAGAGCCTGGGAAGTCCAAGCTGGAGTGAGGACCTGAAAGAGGAGAGGTGGAGAAAATAACATTAAGACAACATTTTTTTCATGGTCCGAGTGACGGTCAGCGCTAACCATGCTACCGCACAGAGCAGTCACTGGACTGGGTGCTGGGCTGGGTTCTTAGCTATGTCAGTCCCCAGTCCTGAGAGATGCTAGGAATGGAGCTTGTGTTTTATATACAACCTAACTGGTCTTACCTCTGTGAAGTGGCTTACCTCTGCCCTTGCTGCAGGTGGAATGTGGAATATGTAACTCAGCCTGCACCGTGCAAGGTCCCCTAAGCTGGAAGAGATCTTGAGGTGCTATGTAGAAGCTGCAGGAGTTTCTTTAGGGCTCTACCTCAGGCCTGCCACACACAGGAGCAGCCGAACTCTGAAGGACTGAACTCTTTCTCTGGGAAGCAGAGCACAGCTCTGAGAAACAAGGACTAGAAAGGCCCAGCGTGCTTCAGGGAGTCTGAGAAACTGTCTGAATCCTCCCCACCTCCACGCTCTCAGAACACACCTATACTTCGCGTAGAGTAAGGGTGCTCTGATAAGTTTTCTTTTTCATCTTAAAAATTCCTTTGTCCTTTTTTTTTTCTTTCTGGTTTTTCAAGACAGGGTTTTTCTGTAGTTTTGGAGCTTGTCCTGGAACTAGCTCTTGTAGACCAAGCTAGCCTTGAACTCACAGAGATTTGCCTGCCTCTGCATCCAGAGTGCTGGTATTAAAGGCACATGCCATCACTGCCCGGCTCATCAAAAGCTTTAATATGTTAGAAAAATATGATTTAAAAGGGCTGATGGTGTGGCTCAGGACTAGAGTGCTTGCCTAGCATGCTCAAGACTCTGGGTTCAAGTCCCAGTTCTGGAGGGAAAAAGAGAGGGAGAAGGAGAAAGACACAGAGAGGGGGTGGGAAGGATGGAGGGAAGGAGGAAAAATAATATAGATAAGTCGAAGGAAAAATCAAAGCCAGTTCATCATCCTGCCACGTATGATGAAAACTACATATTTATATGTACACATGTGACGAAAACTACAGGTTTATGTATACACATGTGAGCAGCTGTGTATGTGTGCTACGGAAAAAGAGTCAAGGCTTGCCTTTGCACCTCCGAAGAGAAGAGACGGGGGTGCAGAGGTTTCGATCTCAGCCCTCGGAACCTTAGATTCCCGTCTTAAGTAGGTGGACTAATGCTTTTCTTCCACAGTGCTCAGGGGACTCTGGGCTGCAAGCAGTGGGAGGGCCACACAGTGGCTGAGAGCAAGTGCCCAGCCAACACCATCCATACTTATTAGTGTCGGTGTTAAGACCATCACCAAGCATCCTTCAGGGCTGTCAGGACTCCCCACAGAGCTTCACTCTAACACAATTGGATTGGTTTCCATCCTGGAAGTGAATATGGCCATTTATAAACCTGGTGATATACAAAATGATAAGCCATAAAACCAGCTCGTCGATAATAAAGAAATAATTGCAGGCTTGGGACATGGCTCAGTGGCAGAGTGCCCATCTAACATGTACAAGGAACTGAGTTCAATCCCCCTTACCACAAAACGGCAACAGAAACAAACACAAAACCTGCTCTGAAACTCTAATATGCATATTTCTATCTACTTTATATATAATACATATGCACAGAAAGTATGTTTGAGCCTGTAAAGCATTGATATTACCTCGATTTTTTTTTTGTTTTTTTGGTGGTAGGGGTTGGGGCGGGGGTTGAGGATTGAACCTGTGTCTTACACACACTGAACACATGTTTTCCTGTTAAGCAATCCCTCCACTACCCTGTTAATATCTTTGTTACCCTTAAAAATACATTGTGAATATTATCTCACATCTTACAGCAACTGCTCCATATGAAACAAGGTCATATGTAACTATCTATCTAAATTTCTGTCTGGACCTTGCTAGACTTAGATCTTCTGAGTCAAGGGCACTGCAGGTCTGAAGACTCTCTCCAAACAGTGCCGGATGCCATGGGGACATTCCGTGGTGCCGAATAAGATACCATCATGCTTCCTGTTCAGCAGCAAAGTTTGGAAAAAGAAAAAAAAAATCCTTTTTGCTGTATTTTGCATTAAGCTTCTGGGCCACTAAGTCTTATGTCAAGCAAAGAGTAGCTGGTAGACTCCACCCACTTTTGTGGGGTGTCAGTCCAAGGTGGAGGGGCAAACAGTGCCAGCTCCTGGGTTTCTGTGGCTCTTCTTGACTAATTCTATAAACATAAGGAAGATATTGTCATCTAGTCAGTTCAACCCTTCACTGAACACCTACTTTGTCCAAGACTGGGAGACAGATGTAAAGACATTCATGCTAAACGTTTTACAGCGTTCACCCTTGACAAAGTAGTTTTACATAGTTTAGAAAAATTCTGACCCAGGACACAGGATTTGATTTCTAGAGTTGCCCGTGCCTGTCTCTCTTTTACTGATCACAGTCACCAGGTCAGGAGCCCGCGCCTCTTCCATCTTCGAGGTGCTCAAGGTGTTAGAGCCTAAAGGTGCTCCAAGGCATCTGTGAGACCAAAGAGGAATAAGGTTGAACAGACAGAGTTCAGTCTTCCAGCACCTGAACTGTAGGCCCTGAAACCGCAGGACTCACACAGGCTCTGGCTAAATCCTTCAACTGTGACCAGTTTTGTGATACGTCTTGGAAATAATGATCACGATGCAGCTGAGGTAATTAGGGACATGTCATTTAGGGATGTGGTGGGCACAAGGCTAACCCTGCACTTACTGAGGTCTTTTAGACTCAAGTCTCACTGAAAATCATGTTTGAAAAGATCACTGGTTCCTCTAATTTCTTCTTTTACAGACAGAAAGTTTATGGCCCAGAGAAGCCAGTACTCATAGGGACATGAAGAATCTCTCAAATGGAAACACACAGACATGGGCCCATTGGTCACCAGCAGTATCACTGAACCATCATGGAAGTCATCAGCAAGGACGGATGCCAGCACCAGCGTCTGGTCGCCACTGGCTTACCTGCTGGTGAAGGACACTGGATGTTTGTGTCGAGCTTCTGTATCATTGCTTGCCTCATACTGAGCAGCCAAGCCCTTCTAATGGAGTGACCAGTAGCCCCCATGACTTCACTGGGCTTTCCAAACTCTCAGCAGATGTTAAACTTTGGGGTCTGGGAATGAGAAGCTAAAAGCCCCAAACCCAAGGTCATTCTCACGGTACCTTTAAATTTCTCTATCCTTTCTAGGAATTTTTATAAATATCTAAACCACTGCTGGACAAATAAAAACATAGCACATTAGATGGTATTTATAGAGAGCTTTACAAAGATTTTATAAAAATATTTGCCTCTAGCACATGTTCAGGACTAAAAAGTACCAGCAAACATTATTGAGCAATATTTGAATAGCATTCAGGTCTCTCGGCTACGTTAAAAGCAGCACACAGTTCGGAACATAAGCCCCAGGATTTCTTCCATTTTCCACCTTGTTATTTCCTGGGACTCCACCCATAGACCTTGAATAAAGTGCATTCCTCTTGGTTTTATGTATAAGGACATTTCCCTACTAGTCGCATGCAGGGCCCAATACACAGCTTCAGACTAAACTAAATAGGAGTCAAGAACCCATCCTTCCTGACATGCGTGGGTTCTGGATCCTGGAAGGGTCCTTCATCTTGGACTTAAACATGTCAGTACTGCCTGTCCTACCCCCGAAGTCAGTAGATTCCTCCAAATGACAGTGACCACATGGTGACTGCTGAGCTTCGGGTCTCATAAGAGATAATAACCCCTTTTGTTTTATCAGCTCACTAAGCAAAGCTAGCTAGGATTCCACTCATGAGCGTGTCCTACAATGAATGCCACTCTCCGGGGCTCACACGGCAAGGCAGAGAAAAAATGCTACTCTTGTGGCTTCTTCCCTGCCTACAAAGCACGCAAGACAGTGTGGGCGCAGGGCTGTGACTCTTTCCCCTCTGACTCTGGGATTCAGTCCTGGCAACAGTGTGTGTACACCCTGGAGGGTACACAGTGTCCCAGGGCTGGCTGAACCGTTGTGTTCTTAATTTCTTGTTGGTGCTCGTTTGTCCTTTATTATGTTCCTTAACGACAAAAGGTTATGGAACTTAACACCTAGCTGGAGGAATCAGAACAAGCGAGGGAGAAAATAACCAAAATCACTGCAGTGCCGAAAACACAAGCAACACAGACGGAGAGAAACTGGGTTGGGCTCATACACTTGGGGTTATGGGAGAGGTCAGCCAGGTAGGGAAGGGCTCTTTAGAGATCGCAATGGAATATGGTTCATAGTTTGGTGGAATCTTTCTCAGAAGACAGAATTTAAATCCTCAGCAGCCAGTGTGTTCCTGAAGGTGTTAGGGGAGAACCAAATTCCCATGGCAAGCGGCAAGGTAGAGCCTGAGGAACGTGGACCATAGTTTCAAGCCAAAAGCTCCCATATGGAGGACTCCAGAGATAGTGCCTTGCAGAGGGTCAGCTGGTTCTCCACCATCCCGTCTTCGTGGAGCCTTGGGCAGGATATTTCACCAGCCTCTCAGGGGTTGTCCGAGAGCTCACTCAGAAGTGGACATGAAGGTATGAACTGTTCCACGAAAATACTATGAACACCGGAAGAGATGCTAACACTCAAAGACGCCTCACGGGAGCTGGGTGCAGAGTGAAAAGGGAAGGAATGTGAGCTGAGCAGCGGCAGACAGCAGGTACCCTGACTACACGCCCCTCCGCTCTGAGCTCCATGGCCCTCGCTGCTCCATTTCCAGCTCTGGCTCCATCTCCAAGCCCCATCCTTCATTTCCACTCCCAGCACCCGCCTGTCTTTGTCTTGCTCTTTGCTGGCCAGAAGCCCTGCTTTCTGTCCTCAGGGTCACTAAGGGTTCAGAGAACTGATAGCCACTCACCTCTCGGCAGCCTCGGGAGGAGGCCGGACAAGCTCTTAGTGCTCCCCATCTCAACTCCTTCCTGAGGCTCCATGGCGTTTACATCCAGAGACCAGACGAGTTATCTATTTCTGTTCTCCCTTCTCCCTTTCTCCCTACCCTAACACCTCCTAGGGTTGCCCCCTCGTCAACTACTTGCATGTAGACACATCTCAGGGACTAACTACATCTAGGAGTTTTAAATTGGAAAAAAAATTAAACTTTTATCATTCTGCTAAGGAAATAACTCTGTTTAATTTTCATTCTCCAGTTCTGGGTAGACTCGGACTTCTTTTCCTATGTCACCGCCTAAGAGTGTTGCGTCCATCTACCCACCGCCCTTGCCTCTGTTGGGCTGTTTCTTTGTGTTTTCCCTATTGATTTGTAAGTGTGTTTTGTAAATAATAAAGAAACAGCCTTTTATCTATCATGTCACGCTGCTTCCTGTGTCTTTACTTGGCTTCTCTCTGTATTCATCTTTCTGTCTCTTCTTTCTTGGAAGTTGAAATTTTATTTATTTGTGTGTGCACATACATATGTAGGGAATATATGTTTATGTGCATATATATAGAGACACAGGAGGTGTGTCTTGTTTTGTTTTTTGTTTTGTTTTAATATGCATGGGTGTGTGTCGGGTCCTCTGGAACTGGAGTTACAGACAGTTGTGAGCTGCCATGTGTGTGCTGTGAATTGAATCCAGGTCCTCTGGAAGAGCAGTCAATGTTCTTAACCCCTGAGCCATCTCTCCAGCCCAAGGAGGTCAGTCTTAAGTGTTGTTCCTCAAGTCACATCACCCTCGCTTTTTGAGACAGGGTCTCTCATTGGCTTGGGGCACACAAGTAGGTTAAGCTAGCTGGCCAGGAAGCCCTAGGGATCTCATGCCTCTGCCTCCCCAGTACTGGGATTACAAGTGAGTACCCTCATGTCCAGATTTTTTTTTATGTGAGTTCTTCATGCTTCCATGATAAACATTTTGCCATCACCAGATCCTCATTTATTGTTTTTATATTTTGAAGATTATACATATGTGTATGTATGTGTGTGTATATGTGTATGTATATATGCATGTTTACCTTATATACATATATGTGTGGATGGATATCTCAAAAGAAGAGGGTGTCCCTGAAACTGGAGTTATAGAAGGTTATCAGCTCCCATGTGGTTGCTGAGAATGGAATCCAGGTCCTTAAGAGACAAGAAATGCTCCATTGAGCCATCTCTCCAGCCCAATATTTATTGCTTGTTTGTTTGAACACAAGGTCTTGCTACTTACTATGTAGCCTAGAAAATACTACAAAACTTGACCAACACGATTCTTTCTGATTGAGGGGGTGTGAAGGTCGTTCTGGTTTCTCAAGCAGACACAGACTGAGGCCTCCTCTCTGGCTACCTGAACAACGTGTCACTGAGATGTCCTTTTCCAGGGCACTTCTCTTTCTAAAATCCCCAAAAGGGAATTGAAAGTGGGAGCACATACTCATGTTCCTAGTGCTTGGGAGACAAGAGGCGGGAAGATTGTGAGTTTGAGTCCAGCTTGGGCTAGAAAGCAAGTTCAAGATCACAGGATCACTCTTGGACAAATGTGGAGACCTGTCTCCAAAACTTTAATTAATGAAATTGTGAAAGAACATAATCACCATTTCTTATATAGGAAATGGCACCCCCCCCTCCCGATAAAGGCTTACATATGGAAAGTTTGGCTCAGAGAGGGAGCTTTTAGGAGATAATGGATCAGGAAGCTTTGCCTTCATCAACACATCGATCACAGATTGATAGATTTGGAATCTGAATAGAGCATTGGAAGATACTGAGGATGAAGAAGGTAGATCCTCAAGAGCGTAGAGTTATTAAAGGCCCCCTCTCTGCTGCTTGGCTGTCAAAAGGTGAATAGCTTTGCATTTGCTTTTGTTTTTGTTTGGTTTGGTTTGCTTTTGGTTTTTCAAGACAGGGTTTCTCTGTGAAACAGTCCTGGCTGTCCTGGAACTCACTCTGTAGACCAGGCTGACCTCAAACTCACGGAGACCCATCAACTTCTGCCCACTGAGTGCTGGGATTAAAGGTGTGTGCTACAGCTGGTGAACAGCTTCAGTCCAATCACAATTGCCATGGGCCCATAGCCCTGCAGCAAAGCTGACTGGCTGAGACCGAACCCTGTCCCAAGTCTTTATCGCATGAATGAAGAAAAGTCTGGCTTAACATACGGACCTTGTGACATCAAACAAACCTGGAGGCTTGCTCTAGAAATGAAGCTGGAAAAAAAAAACAAAGAAATAACGGAGAGAGAGGAGGGCCATTTGCACAAACCAGAGCCAAAGTGGGCTTTGTTTGGAAGAAGAGAAGGGGGTCTTATGGGAAGGACCCAGGGATGTCCCAGAGAGTTATGAGTGGCTCTGCAAAAGTGTTTAATGCAGAGTCAGACTGACACAGGAGCAGGAGAGGGTGGTGGCCTTGAGGAAAGCTGTCTCATGACTATAACGCACTTCTTAAATCTTTGTGGTGCTGGGGCTTGAGAGCCAGGGCTACATTTCATCTATGGCAGGCAAGTGTTGTGTCTCTGGGATGCTCTGATTTCATGCATGGCAACATGGAGAAGGCCTGGTCACTGCAGGCTTGCCTGTCCCTGGGCATCGCTCCCTTGGCCTCTCTCTCTCTCCGACTGTCTTCCCTGTTCTTACCCATGTTTTAAAGCACCTGCCTCTCTCCGGAGACCCCTTGGGGATGGCTGTGCAAACAGAAGGCTGCGTGTGCAGCCTCATCAGCCGCCGTCTGAAAACTTTCTGAAAATCAAATCAAATGAAAGGCACCCGGTAAACTGGGCAAAACAAAAGAGCTCTTTGGACTTGAAAAGGTTATGGAAGACTGCAGGGGCTATGTGTACTGTTCGATCGTATTCGAAGCTGGGCTTTTAATTTAGTTTTTCTATTTACCCAGTAGAAGTTCCTCACTGCTCAACTGCTAATGCATTTCCAACTGAAATTTGTAAATTATATTGGGAAACATTCTCAGCGAGAGCAGATCGCGCAGGCTGTCAGTACGGCTTCCCGCGGCTGCGGCAGGCAGTAGGAGGCTCTTTGGGGGCTGTGTGTGTAGACATGTGTCTTTAAGATCTCTTTCTACTCTGCAACTCTTGGCCAGAGGCTCTGTGCTCTCGGAGCCTGACTGTGAAGAGACCCACACATTCTGCCAGGCCTGGAATCTGGGCCTATAGGTATTTTCTTTGCCATATTGTCAGAGCAATTTTATTTTATTATTTTTTATTCTTTGGTTTTTTTTTAAACATTTATTTATTTATTTATTATGTATACAATATTCTGTCTGTGTGTATGCCTGCAGGCCGGAAGAGGGCACCAGACCCTATTACAGATGGTTGTGAGCCACCATGTGGTTGCTGGGAGTTGAACTCAGGACCTCTGGAAGAACAGGCAATGCTCTTAACCTCTGAGCCATCTCTCCAGCCCCTATTCTTTGGTTTTTCTAGACTGGATTAATCTGTGTATCCCTGGCTGTCCTAGAACTCAGAGATCTCCTTGACTCTGTCTCCTGAGTGCTGGGATTAAAGGCGTGTGTTACTATCACCCAGCCTGACTACCGTTCTTTACTCCCCACGAAACTGAGCAAGAGAACACTCTCCTGAATCTCTTCTGAATCAGGGCTCTTCTTTTCTTGATCCTTCCAAGGCCCAATTTTAGAGTATTGATTTGCTCTTTTCAATGGGTCCCATAAACTTATTCACATTTGAATTCGACCTAAGCTATTTTTTTTTTTACTAGCAACAGATTATTGGTAAAATACTTTTTTTTTTTCTGCTCAACTCCCAACAGCTTTCTCTCCAGACTAAAGCCATCACCTTCCATGGGACAAATGCCCAATCTCCTACCTGGCTTTAGACTCCTTCTTGCTGGACCTTCATCCTCAGAATAAAATTCTATACCCTTCCTGTGGTACACCAGGCCCTTTGTTCTCTAACGGGCATTCTAAAATTTTGTTTCAATTTATTTTATGTTTTCTGAAAAGGCACCCTGCTGTGTAGCCAAGGCTGACCCCAAACTAAAGGGCACATGTCATCTTTCTGGCCTAAGTTCTCATAGCTGGGAATACAGATATGTGGCACCATGCCTAGCTTTTGCTGATACTTTTAGTATTCTGGGACCATCCTTATCATCCACCCAAGGCTTCTTATTTGCTGCTCTCTCTCTACCTGGGTCCTCTTTCTTCCTTAGCGTGTTGACAGAAAACTGAGGCTCAGGGGAGACTAAACAACACCCTGAAGGAAATCAGTCCAAGAAGAGACGAAATGGGGATGACATCTGTGCTGGTTAGTTTCCTGCCAACAAGCTTGGGTCATCTGAAGGGAGCAAACTGCCACTGAGGAAAAAAAAAAATGAAAAACAAGACAAAACAAAACAAAAAAAACTTCCTTAATACCCGGCTGCAAGGCATTTTCTTAATTGGTGATCGGTGAGAGAGGGACCAGGCTATCGTCAGCGGTCCCATCCCTGCGCTGGTGACCTGAAGCAGAGTAAGCCATGAGGAGCAAGCCAGTAAGCAGCACCCCTCCACGGCCTCTGCATCAGCTTCTGCCTGAAAGTTCCCGCCCTGTGTGAGGTCCTGTCCTGTCTATGATGTGGATGGGTAAGCCAAATAAACCCTTTCAGCTTGCTTTTGGTCACCGTGTCTTGTCATAGCAACAGTAATCCCAACAAAAACGGTCAAAGACTGACAGGCTCCAAAGAGAGGACAAGAACTTACTGTGGGTTGCTCACCCACAGCAAAGATCCTTACAGGGACACCGACATAGAGAAAAGACTAGTTGTGGTCTCGTTGTCCCTGGAGTCACAGCAGATGCTCTCTTCTGTGTCTGGCTTCTTGCTTGTGGGGTCCTTTAGTTCTCAAGGCTGTGTGGCACCAAGGCCCCTGTCTGTTGTCAGTCAACACTGGAGCACTTCCTAGTTTGTGTTTACAAATGCTGATCTCTGGGACATTCCAGCCCACGTCATTGGGTGGACGCACAGGGAATTCCCATGGGGGGCACACTCTCTGAGCATCTTGCGGGTGGTTTCCTCCTAGCAACCTTATCAGTTACTATAGTCATCGGCTTGAGTTTTCCAATGAACAAGTCAATGGTTGGACTTCGGTGATGCTCCCAAAGAGAAAGCGGCCAGCTTTTGGTGTCAGAAGTGGAATCACAACAGCACTGTGGTTATGCAGCTCGCTGACTCGGCTTCTCCTCTGAGCTTCTAAGATCCCAGACAGACAAGCCTCAGTTTCCATCAGGTGGTAGAGCAGCAGAGTGGCCAAGCATATAGACTGGGGCTAGACTGAGGGGCTTGAATTTCAGCTTCCTAGAGGGCTGCCTTACATGCAGATGTTTCCTCATCCGTAGATTAGGCAGGGATTACATTAATACATTTAAAATGTCAGTCAGGAACAAGCCCGTCATAAGGAGTGGCTGTTATTAACACTGGAGATGTGACCGAACAATGTTAATGGATGATGGTGTGGATACTGAGCAAAGCCAAATATCCCTAGACAAAGTTATCAGTGGAGTGTGCACTGGTTGCTAATGGAACACCATAGCCTCCAAATCCAATATGCCCCCTTTTGGAGGGATGGCTGGGACAAAAGCCTATTCACAAGCCCCCCAGTCCATAATGGTAGTACTGGGTCTCACTGACCCTTGACCAGCTTGTTTCTGACAGCCACAGGGCCAGGAGAGTTCTAGATTCGTCCCTTCGTCCCATTAGAAAGGTTGTCAAGGCACAGCAGAACTTTCCAAAACCCACCTGTAGTAGGAGCTGCGGGCCTGCTTTTCGTCCTGCCCAGCTCCTGCATGGCTAGCTTTATACCAGAAATAACATACAAACTGTATTCATTTAAACACTGCTTGGCCCATTAGCTCTAGCCCTTATTGGCTAATTCTGATATCCCGATCAACCCATCTCTAATAAACTGTGTAGCACCGGTCTTACCGGGGAAGATTCAGCATGTCTGACCTGGCGGCTTGCTTCATCGCGTCTGCCCGGGAGAGGGAAGCATGGCCTCTGAGCTCACTTCCTCTTCCTCCCAGCATTCTGTTCTGTCTACTCCACCCACCTATGTTTTAACCTATGAGGGCCAAGCAGTTTCTTTATTTTTTAACCAATGACCTTCCTCCATCACCCACCCCTCCCTCTCAGCTGGTAATGGTGGGCCTTCCTGACAATCTACAAGGAGGAACTGTCCAGCGAGACCAGCTTAACCCCTGCCTCATCTGCCCCCGGCCTGCCAGGCTTTGTGGGAAAGCCTCGCTTCAGTCCTGCCGAGGTCCCAGCTCCTAGCCTGTTGTGGCTACATCAGCTTCCCCTGAGCTAATCATTGCA
Organism: Microtus oregoni; assembly: GCF_018167655.1. Taxonomy (NCBI): domain Eukaryota; kingdom Metazoa; phylum Chordata; class Mammalia; order Rodentia; family Cricetidae; genus Microtus; species Microtus oregoni. The sequence goes on from NW_024543063.1 coordinate 62,537,191, forward strand.
GAAGCTTGTTTGCTTAGAGCTTCGTTGCTGCTGCCGAGGAATCCAGCAGGGAATACTCCAAGCAAAGAGACACATGCTTCACTTTGCGACAAGTGAGCAGAAAGTGGAAACCATTTCCAGAAATCTATAGAAGAGCACTCAGGTCTCGTGTTTACATGATGCTTCATGCTTCCTGAGAATTTACATGTATTACTTCATCATTTTAGTTGATAGTACCCTCAAATAACACACACACACACACACACACACACACACACACACACACACATCTTTTTAGGTCACTCTCCTAGACGTCCGCTTACAGCAGGCACGTCCCCCTCTTCTACAGTTCAATGGCGCTATGGTGTTAGGGAGTCAATTTGTCAATGACCTTCAAAGGGATCGTTTGGCTGAAGTAAAGATTCCTGTGAAATTACAGCAAATCCATCCAGGTGATGGCGTGAAGGAAGCCTGCTGAGAGAGTAGAGCCGAGCTGTGTCACCTGCAGAAGCTCATTGGGCACAGCGGAGGAGCCACCGAGGCATAGGCTGCAGTGAGCTGTGCGCTCACGGTGTGCCAGCCATCAAGTTCTATGTAAGATTTTCCGCTGTGGGCAGCATCTGGGAAGGAAGGAAGGAAGGAAGGAAGGAAGGAAGGAAGGAAGGAAGGCGCAAGGTGGTGGGGGTTGGGGGGAGTTGGCAAGAGCAAGCTGGAACTCACCTATGAGTTTGGCCCAGGATGGAAGGGGTCTATCTTCACTCCTGTGACCTCTAATCTCAGTGCCCTGAGGCTGCAGACTTCCCTGGAGTCTGAGGTGGAGGAGGATTATGGGAAGGTGAGGCGTTGGAGGCTCAGCTACTGCCTCACTCCAAGGTAGGTCAATAGATCTCAAAGACCCTTGAGAGACCAAAATGACCGTTTCTTTTAATCTGACAAATCTCTCCCGAAATTTTTTTTTATGGCCCACTCTCACCTAAAACCCACAGAGAAGAGCAATCTGGGAAATGTATTCAAGTTTATTTAAATTGACACGTTACAAGACCCCCACAGCAGACAAGGTGGGATTTGATGAGAGCAAACAGGAAGAAATGCTTTTATGTCAACGCTAAGACTGAAAACGTGTGCCCGGTGTTTATATCCATGACTGGAGCTGTGGTTTGTGAGCTGAAGGCTGGGTTCCCAACGCTCAGAGAATGGGCTCTGAAGAAGTAACTGAGCCATGAGAGCTTTGACACCAACAAGTCAGTCAACCGACAGATGTGTCACATGGTGGTGTCGCTAAAGGTGGTGGGAGCCGCTAAAGGTGGTGGGAGCCTTGAGAATCAAGGCCGAGTTGAAGAAGGGTGGGTCCTAGAGAATATCTGTGCCTGGCATCTCTTGTGCTCTTTGCTTTTTGGCCACCATGAGGTGATTGGCCTCCTCAATGTTCCTGCATTTTTCTACAGCTATAATGTTCTGCCTTGCCTTAGGCCCACAACAAAGCAGCAACTGACCTTGGACCAAAACCTCAGAAAGCAAAATAGAATTTTCTCCACTATCAGATTTTTGTCGTAACAACTAGAAATCAAGAGCTGTGTTTGGACCAGCTGGCCACACAGCAGGTCTTCAGATAGGGAGAGGTGGCAGCAAGGCAGAGGAGAAGTGGCTGGAAAACTCAGGGAGAAGCAAGGGGCCTGGCTCCTGTTAGAAGTAGGGCATCTTTGTTCCCAGAATGCTGCAGCCACAAAAATCAAACACAAAAGTCTTGACAAAGAGGATATTGGGATGAAGGAGTGGGCTCATTCAAAAAACTTTGAAGACTCTAAAGTGTGGTTGCCACCTCATGAAACTTGTGGAGAGAGAGAGACTTGTGGAGAGAGAGAGAGAGAGAGAGAGAGAGAGAGAGAGAGAGAGGAGAGCGCTCCAACAACCATGCTCAGTAGACAATAGCCTATTGCAGAGATACATATCAGCGAAGTTTTGAAAAATAAAATAACAAACAAACAAAGTCGGCCTTGTGTCACATTTTAAAGAATTCTCCTCCTTTTCAGAACTCAACAGTGTGTCACCTCCTTATGTCTAGCCTCCCGTGGATTAAAATGTAATCAGAGGCAGAGCCTCCCCGACTCCCGTGTCTCTGTCTCTAGATCTTGAGTTAGGAGACTTGGAGCCAGCAGGAAACCGGACAGTCAGCTGGGAGGCTTGGCAGCTACAAGTGTGGACAAGTGGGGTGAGCAGATTGTTCCAGAAAGAGGCGGACCCCGCTGATGCGATGGCAGAGCCGGGATGCAGTTGAGCAGGCTCACCTGCAAGGGGAAGCCCACTCCCAAACCTTCCTCAAAAGTCACACCACACATCGGCTTCAGGGTTTTCTCAGCCCTTGCAAATTAGTTCGTACTTATCCATGCCTTTGGAGCCCTGGGTCACACAGTACCCCTGCCCACTACATTCCCTTTTCTTTAGCAAAATCAAGAGTTTCTAACTCAGGCAAAAGCTCCTTGACTGGTCAAGACCATATTTTCACTCGACCCGTTTCTCCCAACAATCCTGGAGGATGGATTCCCTCACGTCCTCCTCAGAGAAAGCAGAGGATCCGTCTATGTAAGCTGCAGCCTGGACTCAAACCCAGGCCTTAGAACCCTAAGTTAGTTAATCCATCCTTCCTTTCTTCCTTCCTTTCTTCCTTCCTTTCTTCCTTCCTTCCTTCCTTCCGTCTGTTCTTCCTTCCTTTCTTCCTTCTTTCTTCCCTTCCTTTCCTTCTTTCCTTCTTTGTTTCTTCCCTCCCTTCCTTCCTTCCTTCCTTCCTCTGTTCTTCCTTCCTTTCTTCCTTCTTTCTTCCCTTCCTTTCCTTCCTTCCTTCTTTGTTTCTTCCCTCCCTTCCTTCCTTCCTTCCTTCCTTCCGTCTGTTCTTCCTTCCTTTCTTCCTTCTTTCTTCCCTTCCTTTCCTTCCTTCATTCTTTGTTTCTTCCCTCCCTCCCTCCCTCCCTCCCTTCCTTCCTTCCTTCATCCCTTCCTTCCTTCCTTCCTTCCTTCCTCTCTTCCTTCCATCCTCCTCTCTCTTCTCTCTCCACCTCCAGGATCTAGAATTTATCAGAGTGATTTTCTATCTTCTCTCTTATGGATGAAGAGGGCAGCTGAGGGAGGTTTGGGGAGTTGAAAGTAAAGACTCAACGTCACAGGAGACCCCAAGCTGGCCCCTTCCCTCAGCTTCTGCTTCCATGGGTGCACAAACAGCAGTCTCCTGAGTAAACTGTGCCGAGAGAGCTGTGGGAAGGCAGTGACAGTTGTATGATCTGGTACCTTCTCCGAGTTTTCATCGACAGCAGAAAACGGATCCACACATCTGCAGCAGGGCTGTCTAAAAACCACAATGGTTCATGAAGCAAACGGTCTGAAGAAATTTGAAGCCTTTAGGGTCTCCCCCTTAAAGAATAAATCCATAAGCAAAAAGTCCAGAAATCTGTGCTGTCTCCCGCCTCTGACCAGTTTCTCCGTCTAGAAAATAGGTTCATGGAGCAAGGTCACCCATACCGGCCAGGTTTGTATCACAGTAACAAAATAAAGGGAATGCCGGAGCGGGGGGGGGGGGGGGGTTGGGGAGATTCCATCTGCCATGTGCTTGCTACAGGATCCTGAGGACCTGAGTTCAGACCCCCAGCCCCAAGACATGACTGTGTGCACCTATAACCAATGGCACTCACTAGACCAACCAATCATGGAGCTCTAAATTCAGTGAGATCCTGCGTCTCAAAAAGAAAGAAAATAAGGTGGATAGCAGTAGATGCCCGACATCAACCTTTGGCCTCCACAGCTCACACACATGTCTGTGCACAAACTCCCCACAGATACACACATGTAAATGTAAATGAAAAAATGCATCCAACACTGGTTCCTGATAGAGATACATGGACTGGAAAAGACTGATTCGGGGTTCACAATGCAGGGGCCCAGGTCCAAGGTCAGCAGTTTTACTGTTTGAGGTCTTTGGCAAGGGTATCACAGCATGGTGGCAGTACAAGGGAGAGGAAGTATGTAAAGATAGCGGGCAGATGTGGGATCCCAGAGTGCCCTTCGGGAGCATGCTCCCACTTAGCCACTTACCTAAGGACCTCTGTAGTGGCCCTACAGCTTCAGGGGTCACAGTTGTAACATCTTTGTGACCACAGCGTTACTACAAGGCCTGTTGAAGCCATACATAGCATGCCTGTGTCCCTCGCACTCCTGGGCTTTGCTTGGGTAATTCTGGTCTGGGGCTTCAGCCTGAGTGTGTTCAGGGCCAGCAATGGGACTCCCACACCCATCAGAAGACCACCACCTCCCTAATACCTCTGGTGTGCTTCTTCCGATTAGCTGGAACCCAGCTAATGCTCCCTTTCTGTTACACACTCTATCCACCTCTTTCTCGGGGCCTTCCTGTCTACACTTCCTTTACATCCGAAGGCAACTTCCAAAACACCATGGAAGTATCTCTTCCCATTCTTGGAAGCTGGAAGCCTAGGGGCATGGCATTGGTAGGGCTGGCCGCCCTGGGTTTCTTGCAGACTTGTCAATGGCAACCTTCTACCTGTGTCCCCTTCTCACAAGGACATCGGTCTGATTGGATTAGGGCTTGCCCTTTGGACCTCATTTAAAGACCTTCACCTCATTTCTGCCTGTGTTCCATTCAAGGTCTGTAGCATGAGGGTCTGTCTGCTTGTTGGGGTTTCTGTCCTGCCTGGTACCCCACAACCCGGCAAGTCCCAAAGAAAATTGCATGGAGAGTCTACATTAGGTTATAAACTGATTGGCCCATTAGCTCAGTCTTCTTATTAGCTCTTGTAGCTTATATTAACCAATTATTCTTATCTATGTTAGCCACATGGCTCTGCATCTTTCTCAGCCAGCAGGTTACATTTTGCTTCTCGGTGGTCTGGGCTGGAATGGGAGCAATGGGCTTCCTCTTTCCCAGAATTCTCCTGTCCTTATCGCCCTGCCTCTACTTCCTGTCTGGTTGACCCGCCTATACTTCCTGCCTGGCCAATCAGCGTTTATTTAAAACATGATTGACAGAATACAGACAATTCTCCCTGTCTCCAAGTGAAGTCTCAATCTGAGGCGCTAGGTTTGGGCTTCAAGGAGTGAACTTGGGGTGCAGGGAGGTTAGGGACACAGAGTAGCAAGCAGCCCCACTCTTCAGGTCTCTGTGTCACCTTTCTAGGAGCACTTCGGATATTCCTGTGGGGGCAGCACACTGGCTCACTGTGAGGTATGGATTGACGCCTACCCTACCAATGGGTACCCACCGCCAAGATAGGGGAACTTTTTGGAGTTGTGTCAAACGCATTACCTGTTCTTGCGTCATTTCTGTAACGAGGGGACCCAATTGCTACTCCCGTAAAGGGATGACACAGCTGGGTGGAGCCCTGCTTTCCAGGCACCACTCTGCGGCGTGCATCTCCCTCACCTTCTTTCCGGGTGGCGCTCCGTGGTTTCAACATTGCACTTAAGGATCCGTCATGGTGATTGAATGCTTTATTTTGTTCTGTGTTTGGCCATCCCCGCCTTCTAGAAGGGACCTTTTCTTCTGTGCCGCAACCTCAGACCTGAGTAGAGCATGAGGCAGAGACAATTGCTTCCTCAACCCCCTGAGTCATCCCCGGCAGAAGCTGCCCTGGCTCAAATTTGAGCATGCTTCATTTCCCCAGAGGAAAGGGCCCCGGGCAAGAGAAAGGAGCTGCTCTCCGATTCTAGGTACTCAGATGGGCACCAGAGGTCAGGAGCTGCTGCTGGCCTGGACCCCAGCTGCTGGAAATGCTGACTGAGATGGAAAAATGCCTTGAAGAGAGAGGAAAGAGCTGAGCGAGCCTTGGAGACATATAAGGTGCACTTCTGAGGGAGACTTCTAGAAAGGATAACAGCCAAGTGAAAGAGCCCACAGTCTGTAAAATTGCCACGGAAGGCAGAACCGACCTCAGATTGGTGGGACGCATGCAAGGCCCAGACTGTGGGGCCGCAGCTATGTGAGGGCAGCCCATAATACCTGCAGGCCAGCATGTAAATCACTCACCCAGCCGGCACGCTGCGGAGGACATTACCCTCCGAGGAGCGGTGTTTCCTGGCACACTGGAACGTCTATTTCAGGCTGTTGTTTTTGGAACAATCACAGGCTTACCCTGTGCAAAAGCATCATTTGGATGTTTCCCTCGAGGCTTGGTGCTAACAGTTGCCCTGCCTGGTCACTGCAACCCCAGAGGGAATTTTAAAAAAGATTTCCTCCTTGTAGCTCAGTGGGGCCATTGTGAGTGCAGGGTAATATTTTTCCTTGCAGGTGGACATATTCATTTTGGGGGTTGTTGTTAGGTCACACAAAGTCCTAGGAAGTGGCCTATTGTTCAGGGTTGGAAGGCAAAGGGTGTCTAAGTAGTGCCGTTCTTAGAGGTTTGATGAATGGAACGGGGTAATGAAGTTTCTTTTGTTCTTGTCTGTGCGGCCCGCAATTGTTAAAGTTATAACTTGCTATATGGATTCAAAGTTATTAATCATTTTAAAGCAAAATTCTATTTAATGGCTGAAATGGAAAAATCAGGCCTTGATGAAATGACATTTCACACGGGCTCGGTTTTCCTCCCCAGTGGATGCCAGGAGGTAGAGTCACAAACCTTCTCCCCTCATGGAGTTTGTGGATGGGGGTGGCCAGGACTGCTCAGAGTAGTGGTGTCATCTGCCCCCTGTCCTGTGTGCAAATTGGGCTCTAGCCTTTGATCTTTACCATGTTGGCTCCTACAGCTGCTTCCTGGGCAGGCAGACCCTGTTCTGTTTCTCCCTGCTTTGCTGTCGGATCTAGAAGGCTGGGCTAGAAAAACTTCAGCCTCTCTGAGGCCGACTTCCTCCCGAAGATTCTAATTTCTTGTGTCTGCAGGGCACGTTAGGATCCACGGAATATTTCCCATCTAACCTGCTCCATCTGTGGGGAGCTCACCAGACTCGCTCATTCCTGGCTGCAAAGCAGAGCAAGGCAAACACAGGGACAGAGTCACTTGGTTGGGATCCCCAGGGGATGACTGCAGCCCAGGGCTCCAGATGTGTGGTCCAGGGCCACACACCCACTAAGTGTCAGGGTAGGCTCTTAGGAAGTCCAGACTTCTGGAAGTTAGGCCCCAGGGAAAGCGACATGTGCCTTCCTCTTCCAATTGTAAGCTTACATAACAGCGAAGGTTCTAACCCACTGGTCTACGGGACAGGGTGTGTCTTGATTGACGTATAGTCTGCCTCTCTCCTTAGAACACGTTTGACTTCCTCTTCCAAAGTTCACGTACTGGAAACAAGTGGTAGGATTTCTGAAGATATTGATGGTGTTGGGAGCTGGGCCATTGGTGTGAGGTGGATGGGATTGGATGAGGCCATAAAGGCTGGCCACCTGTGATGGCACTGGTGGCTTTGTGACAGGAATAAGGGACTTGCTTGAGGGAACATGCTTGTTCTGTCTCCCACGCAACGCTCTCCACAATGTTAGGATGCAGCTCAAAGCCCTCACCAGAAGCCAGCACCATACTTACGACTCCCCAACCTCCAGAGCTATACAGGCAAGACAACTGATTTAAAAGTTCACTGGATCACAACTTTAGATTTATTTCAAAGGGGATCACTTGCTCACTCAAGAACAACTTACTCCCCGAGTTATTCCAGTCTCTGAGGAAAAGAGTGATTTCTTTTATAGGCTTCACCTCCCAACACTGCTACTTGCTGAGCAAACCCAAACTATAGGTGTAGAAGCCTCACTCACAAACATGAAAAGACAGGGACTGCCCCGGGGAATAGCCACACGATGGAATAGTATTCTGCCTCTGAAAGAAGGGAAGCCTGCTATGTGCTGTAAGTTACATGAACTTTAAAGATAGCACACTAAATTAAACAAACCAATCACAACAGGACAAATATCATAGGAACGTGCTTACAAATGGTCTAACACCTAAAGATAGGAGGTAGAATGGTGATTGCCTGGGGTTGGGGGAGAAAAGATGGGCTGTGGTATCCCGGCACAGAGTTCCAGTTCTCCAAGGTTCTCGGGAGCAGGGAGTCATCCCCATCATTAAAGTGCTTTCCTAGTGAGAGTGGGAAGCTGAGTTTTGTCCCCAAAGCCTGGGTAAAAAAAGTCAAATGTGTAGGCTCTCCCTTGTATTCCCAGCATTAGGGAGACAGAGAAGTGGATCCTTTGGGCTCTCTGGCCAGGTAGCCTAGCCAACTTGATAAGTTTCAGGCCAATAAGAGACCCTGCCTTAATAAAATGGTGAGTGGTACCCAAGGGGCAACACTTGAAGTTGTCCTCTGACCACCATACACTCACATCTAGGTGCACACACGAACACACACACACACAGGCGCACACGCACACACAACTGGAGATGGTCCATGGTGATGGTTGTCTAGCAATGAGAGCAGCACACTTAAAAATTGTCACAGCATGGGCATTGTATCATAATAAATATCAAAATAAACTTAGAAAAACGCAAATTACTTATCATGGGAATGTTAGATTGAAAGCTAAATATTTGAATAAAGAAGCAAGATGCACTGTGCAGAAGCAGGTAGCATGAGTCAAGGGGCACTGGAGCCTGTGTGTGTTGGGCTCCCCTCATGCTCTCCCAACCACAGAGAGAGACGGCATGCTGGGATGGACAACCAGGCTTCTGGGAGACTTCCTTTCCCATTACCTCCTGCACAATAGCGTCTCCATCTTTGCCCTCCAGCATCTGGGCATCAGGGAACTCAGCATTCACTTCCCACTTATTTTCTGGTGGGGGACTATAGAGAGGGCTTTATGACTTGGGCTTGAGGGATGTTGGCTTCCTTTTCTAAGAATTGTCGTTCTGTTATTTTAAGGTAGGGTCTATGTTGTTCAGGCTGTCCCCAGATTTCTGGGACCATCCTGAACGCTGAGATCACAGGTGTGTGCCACCATGCCCTGATTTGTTTGTCCTGAAACAAGGCTAGGCAAGTGTGTGACCTGGGTAGTGTGGAAGAAAGGGTTATCTGACTGTTTAGCCAGAGCTTAGGGACCCAGTCCCGGTGAGTCACTGTGGTATCACCCTTCACCTGCCACCACCTATGGTCTTCTTTGCTCCCAGGAAGTAAAGTGCTCCAAGCTTTAGTCTGTGTCTTCTCTAGGGTTTCTATAGTTGTAAGAAAACACCAAAAATCCACTTGGAAAGGAAAGGTTTATTTCACAGACACTTCCATGTCACAATTCTTCATCCATGGGAGTCCAGGCAGGAACCCAGAGGCCATGGCGGAACACTGCTGACTGGCTTGCTCCTCATGGCTAGCTCAGTTTGCTTTCTTATACAACTCTGGATAGACCACTAGCCCAGAGGCAGCACTGCCCAGAGTGGGCTGGGCCCTTCCATATCAATCACTAATTAAGAAAATGCCCTACAGACTTGCCTATAGCTAAGTCTTACAGACTGTACTTTCTCAGTTGAGAGTCTCTCTTCCCAAATGACTCTAGCTTGTATCAAGTTGATAGTAAGCTAGTTAGCACAGCCAGCTTAGGGGAAACCAGAAATTCTTAATAGTTTGGCACTATTTTATTCTTACTTGGGAGGCTACCACCATAATGCCTCAAGCTGCCAGACTTAGGGAATGTTCTGGGGTACAGCTCAGGGCCAGAAGACATCTCGATGGTCTGCTCCTTCTCCCCTGTGGGTCTTTCAGGAAAAAACTGGGATGTGCATAGGCCTGCTCCCTGGGCTCTGGATCTGGGTGTCAGGTGCTGCGGGGTGAGAGCTTGCCCAGGAGGAAGAGCCCTCTGGTGAGAGTGAACTGCTACTTGTACTTTCTAGACAGAGATGCAATCCCTTTCTTCTAGCGTTTTCCAAAAATTAAATGAGAGATTATAAATAGCGTTTACCATAGCCTTCTCGTCTTAGAACAGATACAGCCATAGAATTTCACTGCTTCTCCTATTCAGACATGGAACTTGTTTCCTTGTATCTGGCTACACACTGACCCCCTCCTTGGCATGCAGAGGAATTGATGTCATTCCACTCTGGAGGAGAGACCTTGGGAGACACACAATCCACTCGGCCCCTCTGAACACTGCCCAGAACCAACCAGGCAAGAAGCTGGCTAGCCAGAAGGCAAAAGGCCATGGATGGGGAGAGCCACCCAGAGTCCCACACAGCTGCTTAATGTGTGAGGGAGGCCACAGGCTTTAAGCACAGCGTCTCCTATTACTCAGGCTGGGTAGTTACAGTAACACAGTAAGGTGATAATGTAGCCATCGGGGCTGCTCCATGACTTCTTTGAAAATGTTTATAGCTGATGACCACACAACTGGCATGCATATTTACAGGGCGGGGTAATAGCCTTCAACACAGTGTGCAGTGGTTGGATGGGTAACTAGCTTATCTCCTTTCTCAGACCTCCTCCAGCCTTCCTCCTCGCTGTCTGGAGCCCCGTAATCATGGTAGCCGCAGTTGCCCTGAGCTGTGGAGCGCCAGCTTCCCCTTCCCTGGCTTGTCCTCAGGGGACGTCCACAATTCTTGGAGAGGCACGGGGCGGCAGGACATTTCAGCGCTTTCTGTGGCTCATGGCTCTAATCCCTCCAGTCACCTCATCTGCCACTTGGGATGGTGCCACAGCCCCTATTAATACTGTCACACGTGGCAGCGCTGTGCTCGGTGCCACGGTCTGGCTGCCTGTGCCGGCACAGAGCCTATTTTTAGTGTGCTATGTCTGTAATTATGTCGTTTCGCTGCCTTGAGAACGCGTATCTGCTCTGGGGAGAGGTTACACGCGCGTGGTCTGTTATTTTTGATAGGGCAAAATGTGCAAAGTCTCTTTGAAGCTGAGCAAAGGGCAGCCATACCTCCAGTGCTAACCGCCCTGGAAACGGTTCTGGGAATTCGTGGTCACCGATCAGTCAGTTTGGAAGAAGCCATCATCATATTTGGGGTGTCGATGAGGCTGATATCATCTGCTCTGCTCCTTGAGGCCAGAGAGATCTGTGGATCAGTTTATAGTTTCTGAAAGCTGAGGTTCCCTTTGAGGGATCAGATCTTCTGGGCTAAGGGGATCAACATCATCCATGTTCTAACAGAGAGCATCAGCCTTGCTGATGGGGAATGAGTTCCCTTGGGCCACAGTTCAAGCCAGGATTCTCTCTCATTCAGTGGCATTTTCAACTCCCAAGGAAGAAAAGAGGACAATGTCAATGCTGGCGGAGATGAGATAGAGCTGGACCAGAACTTGGATGGGGCAGGGGCCTGGTGATCCCCACTGCAGCAGGTCAGAAGAGGTGGGAAGCCTTCTTGGGGCTTGGCACTCTGCTGCAGGTCACAGAGCGTCTGGTTGCAGGAGAAAGGTGGGCATGTTTTGTAGGTGTATCCATTGGGATTAGGCTCCTCAACTCTGCATATATATTGGTTATGGGTTTTTTTTGTTTTGTTTTGTTTTGTTTTTGGTAGTGGTCTCCATCTATTGCAAAGAGAAGTTTCCTTCATGAGAGAGAGATGAGGACTACAGTTATCTATGGGTATAAGGACAAACGTTTATAGATATTTGTGAGGGATGATGTTTGTTTAATAAATTAATGGTTGTATCTTCTCCACCAATAACCATGCCTTCACTAGCACTGAGTAGTTAGCTAGGTTTTCAGTACCAGACATGGTCTTTCTCCCTCTTGTTGAGTGGGTTGCAAGTCCAATTACAGAGCAGTTGTTTTCCACCAGTCTGTGTGCCTCTACTGCATCTGTGGGGTTATTGTGCCATGCTTCTCATTGATATGGCTCACAGGCATCATAGCTGGGTACAACCATTAGCTGCTTTGGAAGGCTGCATGGTGCCGTCCAGTCCCCTCTTCTTTTTAAAATATTTTTATGTATTCCTTGAGAATTTCATAAAATATATTTTGATCACATTCTTTCTTGTCTCCTAACTCCTCCAACATCACCCCACCTCCCAATTCCGTGTTTTTCTTTCTCTCTTCTTAAGAAAATTGAGTCCAATTGTATTGGCCAGCTCCTCCGTTTGATATGCTCAGTGCCTCTTCATCAAAGAAAACTCTTCCAGTGGTATCAAATAGCTTCTGGACTAGCGGCGAGACTTTATGCGTATTTCTTTCCCCTCCGTGATGCTGGGATTTTGTCTGGCTTGAGCTTGTGTGTGTTTTGTGAATGTTGGCAGTCTCTGTGAGTTTATTTGTGCATCTGCCCTGCTGTATGAGGAATACTCTCACTGAAGTCTCCTTCTGCTTCCAGCTCCTACAATCCTCCTGCCTCCTCTTCCACACAGATGCCTCAGGCTTGAAGGGTGGGTTTGATGAAGACATCCCAGTTAGGGCTGAGTGTTCCAGAGTCTCTGTGTTTGCACGTTGTCCAGTTGTGGGTCTTTGTCTTAGTGCCCAGCTACTGCAAGAAGAAACTTCTCTAGTGAGGCCCGAACAAGACACTGATCTACCCCCCTTCTTCTTGAAAAGGAATTTTTCTGTGTCTCAAACTTGATGACCACCGCGTGCACCTTCACTGGGTTCTGTACCGAGAGGAGCTTCTGCTACCTCTGATACTCTGCGAATATGATTTCATAAACTCAGGATTTCATGATGACGGGGACATGGCATGGGGACATGATTTAATGGCCCTCAATTGTTTGTCACCAACATGAGCTCCAAAAAAAGCACTCCACAGCCACTGTTGTTATTTATACACCCTGAAATCCTACCACCTGTCACTCTGGTGGACAATGAAAAGCCCTTGTGAAAAGCCCGCCTTTGCATGTGTGCACCGGAAGAAGGGACTGGGGACTCAAGTCTGTGAAGGTGGTAGTTCTGCCACAAACCATCTCCGACTTGTTCTAGCTTGTGCAACATTTGCCCAGCTCCTATATTTCTAGTGCAATGTTTAGACTGTTACTGGCAAAATGAAGACAAGCGGAACTGGCCAGAGTAGGGCCACATGGACACGCACACTGGCCGTGACAGTGTGAAGTCTACTGTGTCCGCAGTTTAAGGAGCTCACAGCAAGCGTCACCTGCTGAGAACTTACTTTAAGGATTAGTATCAGAGACATACACAAAGGCATATGAGAAACAATATTTATATAGCATTATTTTCGTGCATAATACACAGTAACTTCTAAAAATGGAAGCTGTAATTACCAGTATTATCATCAATTCCTTTTCCAGCCCCATCTGGTTTTTAAAATCAGAATATTATAATTAATATATTTTTACATTGTGTCTAATCTCTTTCCAGAATTATTTTTTGACACTTGTATTATATTATAATCACAGTAACTGCAATTATGAGAAATTAGCTTTAAGGTTTTGGGTTTTCAGCTCGGCAATGTTTCCTTCATGCTCCCTCTCCTTGTATTTGAATTATTTCTTCTCTTCGCTCATCAGCCACCTGGAGCATTTCTTTATGTTTTTTTTTTTTCCCTAGAAAGCAACACAAGGTGTCTGAAGCCTTCCCTACAGGTTGCCCAGGGCCTGACTGGAAGTTGGCAGCTTCTCAGCTCTTACTTCCTGACGCTCCTCACACCACCAGAAGAGCTTAGGTCTTGAAGCAGCTCATCCTAGAATTTTCTCAGATGTGTATGGATACCTTCCTTCCCCTGACCTTTAAGGAACGAAACAGTTATGGAACCTAGAAGACAAGATGACACAGGCGTTAAGAGCACTGGCACAGGAGGACCTGAGTTTGAGTCCCCTTGCCTGTGTGGTAGTTCACACCAACCTCTAACTCCAGCTCCAGGGCAATCCAACAACCCCTTCTGGCCTCTGAGGGTGCATAGCGCTCAGTACACAGACCCAGTGCAGGCAAAACTCCCACACGCATAAATTAAAAATCAACCAGTAAAAAAAGCTATATCCCTGAAACCCAGCCACATTTTTGTTCTTGTCTCAGAGAACGGTCACCAGAGTCAACTCACTCCTGCCCTACCCAATCCCCAAGAGGGATTGCCTTTCAGTCACAGAGTCTGCTACACCTGTGTAGCTCAAAGATGGAGACTGAGGAAGCAGCTGCAGACAGTGTGTCAATGAACAGATGTGACCATGACCCAATAAAGCTTTATTTACAAAAGCAAGTGAACAGCTCCCAGGATGTAGCACATAGATTCTTTCTTCAGCTCGAGGGGTTCTCTCAGCCCATCTTTGGTGATGACCTCATTTCCCATGATCACCCTTTAATATTTCTTTTTTTAAAATTTATTTATTTATTAAAGATTTCTGTCTCTTCCCCGCCACCGCCTCCCATTTCCCTCCCCCTCCCCCAATTAAGTCCCCCCCCCTCAGCCCAAGAAGCAATCAGGGTTCCCTGTCCTGTGGGAAGTCCAAGGAACCCCCACCTCCATCCAGGTCTAGTAAGTTGAGCATCCAAACTGCCTAGGAACTCAGGACCGCAAGGGGTACACCCACACACTGAGACAATGGGGATGTTCTATTGGGAACTCACCAAGGCCAGCTGGCCTGGGTCTGAAAAAGCCTGGGATAAAACCGGACTCGCTGAACATAGCGGACAATGAGGACTACTGAGAACTCAAGAACAATGGCAATGGGTTTCTGATCCTACTGCACGCACTGGCTTTGTGGGAACCCTTTAATATTTCTAAACAGATGTTTGGACCTCAGTTTCTTAACTCTCTCCCACTCCTTCCTCTTTTGATCACTGATGCCATTTCTTGCCTTCTCATTCACACCCAGCATCCCTGAGATCATTCCACAGCCATAGGCCTGGTTCTCTGCTCCATGACCCCATCGGGAAACTCACTGGGAAATAACCCTTTTCAATGTCAATCATGTCTATCAGAGAAGCAAATCTCTATTTGTATGCTGTCTTGGTTTTCTTCTTCTGCGGCTGTGATAAACACCGTGACCGAATGCGACTTGGGGAGGAAAGCGTTTGTTTAGCTTATGCATCCAGACCACAGCCGGCCAGTGAAGGAAGCTGGGACAGGAACTGGAGCAGGAACTGTGGAGCGACACCGCTCACTGGCTTGTTCTCCATACTTTGTTAGGCCTTTCTTAGACAGGCCAGGATTACCTGCTTAGGACAGGCATTGCCTACAGTGGGCTGAATACCTCAACATGCATAATTAATCAAAAAATGCCCCATAGACTCGCCTGCAGGCCAATGGGATGGAGGTACTTGGATTTTGTTAATAATGCCTCTATAAAGCCAAGTGGTGGTCGTGCATGCCCTTAATCCCAGAACTTGGGAGGCAGAGGCAGGCAGATCTCTGTGAGTTTGGGAACAGCCTGGTCTACCTAGCAAGTTCCAGGATAGTCAGGGTCACACAGAGAAACCCTGCCTCGAAAAACTATAATAATAATAATAATAATAATAATAATAATAATAATAATAATAACAGCAACAACAATAAAAACAATAATGCCTCTATAAAATGTATTGAGGACACTGACTTCATTTCTTTGGGGTACATAGACAACAGGCCCTATATTTGACTGTTTAAGGTGCTGCCTGCCTGTTTTCCACAGCGGCCACACCATTTTCCTTCCAATGGTGCCCAAGGGTCCTGGCATCTCCAGATCCTTAGTGACATTGTTACCATCTATCCCCTTTATTTTGTCCATCTGAGCACCGTGAAGTGGGTTTTACTTTATTTTTGTTGTTTTTTTGAGACAGGATTTCTCTGTGTAACAGCCCTGGCTGTCCTGAAACTCATTCTGTAGAACAGACTGGCCTCAAACTCACAGAGATCTGCCTGCCTCTGCATCCTGAGTTCTGGGATTAGAGGTGTGTGCCACCATGCCAGATATGAAGAGGGGGTCTTAATTTGGACGCTTGTTAAACTTTGAAAACTTTCATGATTGGGCCACTGTAGGCAGCATGATCATGCCTGTATCAATCATGCGTCCCAGACTTGGCTCATAAAGTCCTTCCCAGAGATCTGCCCCGTGATAAGTGGACAGAAAGAGGGAAGAGAGTGATTGAAAGTCACGTGTAATGTAGGGTAGGAGTGGCTGGGACAGGACAATGAGAGTTGACATTTATGGACGGCAGCTGTGCAATTGGGAGCTGCTGTGGTGGCCAGCTTTGGTGTTAAGTCCCTGCCCAGGAACCCACATGGCATGTGCTCAGACCTGGCCTCACCTGCCTGGTTCTCACTTCAGGGTGCTGCTGCTAAGGTCAGTAAAGAACCATTGGAAACACTTAGCAAGCAAATCCCTCCCTCGTGTTCTGTAAGTCCGTCTTGATAGCTCCTCTGCTACCTGAGTTCTCTGTGCATCTGACAGGATCCTTCAGTGCTCAGTTTCTAAACCACCCTTGTCTGAGTCTCAGCGTAAACACTTTTCCCCAATAGTTGTTATTTCTTTGGGGATTGGGGAGGAGGGCATGTGTGTAAGCCTGTGCCTTCCTGTAGGGGACCCTGCTTGCCTCCTGGAAAGAGCTCATGCCCCAAGTAATGTGTTCAAGACGGCATTATGAAGCAGTTACTGAAAACACATTGTGTCTCAGGCAGACCTACAAGGTAAACACCACTAAAGTCCAATAGCACTTACCAAAGGTGTGCTAGGACACCTTTTCGGTATTGTCCCATTTAATGTTCATCAGCATCATATAAGGAAAACAAACAAACAAAACAAAAAAAGCCTTCATATTATAACTGAGGGAGCAGGAGCTCAGAGAGGTTAAGCGACCTAAGAAAGCCGCACAGTAAGTCACATCCAGTGCCAGGGTTGCTGGGCAACACTGTTGATCACCAAGATCCTCCCATCCCTTCACCCATCCTGCCATTTTCCTGAGAATGTCTGTCACCCAGTCCCAGCCCTGTCTTTTCTTAGTTCAGCTATCTTCCAGGCCAACCTGACCTCCCGGGATGCCTACACTGCGGTTACTTGGCCCGAGCCTCACTTCTTTTATCATCCCCCCAAGCCAGCATAGACCACACAGATCCACCTTGGCTCCTTAGTTCACACTTCTGCAGCCTCCTCGGTTCAGAGGCTGGACTGCTCTGGCGCCGTTTGTGTACAGTGAGGATGTTCTGGATGAGGCCCTCCATGTTCCTGGAGCACATACCATTAGTGTTATTACTGCTCTGGGGAGATGCTTGTTGGAGAACCCCCAAGGCAGTCTGTACCCTCAATCTCAGTATTCCACAGATGATTACCTTGGACAGAGCCTCACATTTTCCTGTCTCTGTATCGCGCTCTCTTCCTGCAGCCTTTCTTCTTGTCACATGGTCGCTTCAAGGTGCTCTCCAAAGTTCTCTGGACTCTGACGAACGGGCACATGCTTTTATTACTTCTTTGTCATAGGGCCGCCTTCCCACAGCACCCCGGCTGGTGCTGCTCCCCACTTTAGGCAGGATAAAAGACTAGATGGGATGGACGCAGGAGAGATAGGAGAGATAACAGCATGTACAGAGCAGGAGAGGAGGGGGAGGAAGAAGGAAGAATAAAGAGAAATTGATTATGTGATGTTGAGGTGCTTTGGGCTTTAACAGACACTCAAAATTGGTCACACTGTCTCGAATCAATAGTGGGTTTTTATGCTGCAGACCTAAAAGTCACAGGCAGCAAGAGGCTATCCTCTAACATCTGGATGCTTTCCCCAGGTGACAATGCCACAGCTGCTCACTTCTCTAGCATGCTCTCCTTCTTTGGCAGAAAATGAAGATTGGTGAAGAAAGCGTTCTGGGAGGAGTCGATTGCCTGAGATGTCATGACTAAAGCAATCATACCACGGAGGATATGAGCAGAGGGAGGCTGTGGGCAGGAGCAGAAGTGGGCTCCGCGGTTAGAATGAGGTTGCAAGCCAGCCTAGGATTCTCTCAGGCTATAGAAGAGCCCCAAGGGACAGCAGGGAGACAGCTTGCTGGCTGAGGCAGAGACAGCAATTTCTGTGACCTAGGCATGGTTCACTGTGGCCAAAGGGGTACACTGCGTCACCTCTAGGGGGGCACTGGTGTCTAAGACTTTCCATCTGTCTGTGCACTTATGTGCACCAGTGTGTGCATGTATGCACATGAACATACATACATACATACATACACACACGCATGTACATGCATACATGCAAATACACACACATGCACACTGTTGGCTGAGCACCAAACAGGAAGGGAAGCAGAAGAGGGTCATTGACCTCTGAGTTCCAGCTGCTCCAGTCATTAGCTCTAACTTTGGACCCATCACTATTTGGCCACTTTTTAGTTTCTACATATGGGAAATGGACACGATATGACTATTAAAAGTTGACATCTTAAGGCTCTTGGGTCACACAGAAAAAATGAACACAGAATAAGCACCACACACATGCTACTTTTTCCAGCAGCTAGGGGGCAAGCAGGCCTGGGAGAGTGTGCAGCTATCTCCCACTGCATGGCATAGCTCTGTGAGCTGACTGCAGAGTCTTCAGCGCTGCATGCTGAGGCAGCCAAAGCCCCCAACACCCAGGACACCTGTTGCTGCAACTTCAGGCTGCCCCCCAGTCCCACCATGCCTGATTTGCTCTCACAAGGTGTCCTTGCCTTCTCTCCAGAGTTCTCCTCCCACGGCCCCTCAGGGACAATCTCAGGCTCCCTGTGGCTAGCAGGCGCTCTGCCTATAGACTCATGTGCAACCAGTGGACAGGACTGTAAAAAGTTCTCTTCCTAATTTCTTGGTTGCATCAAGCAGCTAATCTGTTTTGACATGCTATCTAAATGGCCTTCAGATCAGCATACAGAAGAAGCCATCCATAAGTCATGTCCTTTATGCGCATGTACTGGTGTGTACGGAGAAAGACTTACATTGGCTTCAAGAGCTGAATGAGAAGGGCCATTATTGCGGTGGTCCCAGGGTCGCCATATTCACCCCACATATCAAATCCGCTTTCAATGCAGCCAGTTCCATCAGCTGTCAGATTCTATTAAATATATCCCTCGCAACCACTGACCAGCTGACAGCAGAGAAACTCAAAACCATACACCCACCATTAGCATCATAAAATGTGAAGTCAGCTGGAAGGGATGATAACAGAACTGAGGACAGAAGAGACGAAAATCTGTAGTGCCCTGGTGTCCTCCTAAACTGAACCTCTCCCCCACCCCCCCACCCCCACCCCCGCCCCAGAGCTACAAGAACACCCATAAAACACTGGGGTGGAAAAAAGGCAATACCAAAACCAAAACAAAAGTCGCCCTGCTGTAGGCTCCATAACGCTGTGGGTTCTTTCACCTTGTGTGAATGTGAGATTTGCATAAATGTTTCATGAGCTTACTACAAAGCCTAAACAGAAGCATTCATTAGGCAACATCTGTGCTGTTTTCCCAGATAATGCAGTGTTTCTTCCAAGTCAATGAAATACAACCTATCTGAGGGTGGGGGCCATTAAAATGCATGTGCCAAGGCTGCGTGCGATTAGATGCTATTCACACTTTAGCTGATATTCTGGTCCACCCGGCACAGTCTCAGCCAGAGATCTGCCGACGGCCACCAAATCAGAAGGTGTGCGAGCTCCATGGAGATGGGTCATGGCAAGGAGTCAGACCTCACAGAAAGAGCAGGGGTGTTTCTGGATGTAGACCATGAGGGTGGTACCACCCCTTCAGTCCTTTTAAGTGGAGGTTTCTTTGCTGAGATAGTCACTTACCATTTGGGGGCAACAGATGAGCTCTTTCCCTTAAATTCAGCAGGAAGGAGCAATGGATGAGATGCCCACTGGCTCTGTGTGACTCCAATCTGATCATGATATTGGTTCCATATGGAACCCTTTAAAGCAAAAAAAAAAAAATGTTATAAGACCAATAATTTTTAATGAAACTTGGCTTAGCTCACAGGCTGGTCTAGCAGATGAGACAGCAGCCTGAGCAGGAACATGACTTTCCTCGTCCTGGCAGAGATGAAAGAGAGCATCGTTTCAATCAGAGAAGACCCCAACAGAGAGATGGTTTGGATTATCAATTTTACGCAAATGGGGATGGAAGCCTTGTCTCTCTCCCCACGTGTCTCACAGCGAGGCTTCCTCTCTCAGAAGGGTGTGGTGGGCCATCCTAAGTGAGGGAGACTTTCTGGGTTTGCTTGCTATGTTGGAGTTTTTTGACGGCAATTTTATAGAAAATCTTTCGGAATTCTGTTCATCCCCTGTAATTATATCAGTCAGCAAGGGAGAAAGACAATGAAAGGAATATGTGAATGAATGAATGAATGAATGAGTGAGTGAACAATGAGTTCTCTTGCATCTGTCTCTAATATTAAATTTCTTCTATCAGTGTTGACAATTTGTTATCTAGCAAACCCCTTTGTTGCTGTATTCACTATGAATAGAAAGTCCAATAAAATGTTAGTTTTAGAATGATTTTATTGTTCTCTGTTTTGTTTTTGAGACAGGGTTTCACTATCTAGCCCAGCCTGGCTCCAAATTTGAGGGTCCTCCTGCCTCAGTCTCCCAAGAACTGGGATTACAGGCATGCACCACTTGTCAGGGCTCAAACTCCTGCTTTGAAGCAAGGAAGTCTAGTGATCATACGAAAATGGAAGGTCTAAGCTTGGGAACCACAAGCCCCACTGCTATTTCTTGGTGACACCCCACGGGTGGCACGTCTTCCCTCAGAACCTCCCATCTCAGGGACTCTGAGCTGCTCTCTGAAGCTGACTTTTGCTTCTTTAAATGTCTTCCCATTTCGTGAGTTACAGAGTGCTGTCAGTACCCCCAAATAGGCAGAAATCGGTGCAGGATGGCACATTTGGGCAGAAAGTCCAGGATGGGGAAATATGCAGGCAGCCCCCTTCCACATCCTGTAGCAAACCAGCATTTGTAAGAGGTGTGCACTCAGTCAGAAAAAGGAGAGATGTAATTATGTCGTTTATAATGAATTCTGAAGGAAACAAAGAATTTAAGGAAAACTCTGGAGACAGCCAGAGAGCGAAGCCTTTCTCATTGCCTGAGCTGCCCTGGAGAAGGCGCATAGCTGATCAAACATTGGTGGGATCATAGGAGGCCGCTGGCCCCAGGGATGCGTGGGAGGAAGCAGGAAAACTCTGGAGCCCTGGCCAGCCTCAATCTGACTTTTATTAAAGAAATTACACACTCCTCGAAGCTTCCACTCGCATCAATAATATCAACTTCTGGACAAATGATTCTCTCTGGGGAGCGGGTTCTGAGTTTGCCTCCTAATCTTCTTTCTTTGAAGTATCCAAGGGCTTAAAACATGGGTCAATATCAGGGGCCTCTGGCCTTTGCGGGAGGGGGGCTTGAAAGGGTCTTGCCTGGAGGAGGGCGAGACCACCAGCATCCATAGGCCCTTGTAGGGCACTGTTTCCACACAGGCCCTCTCCAGGGCACAGAGAGCCACCTGCTCACCCTGCCCCATCCCAGGAAATGTCCCCACCTTCCCACAGCTGTAACATGGGCCACACTCATAGTCACAAATTTTTAAGACTAAAAACAATTCTGAAAATACAACCATAGTATTTCTGACACTGTAAGATAGGGAGCTAGCTTCTTTGAAAATTACAGGAGACACACCGAGCAATCTCTATAGTCTCTTCAGTCACATTTCCTGGGTGTTTTGAGCTCAGTAGCTGTACCCTGCACCTGGTGTTAGGGCACAGGCCCCAGGTAGCTCACACTTCAGGCTCCTTCTGTGCTCTCTACACCAAGTCCAGGAATTAATTTGAATTGTTCCTATTCTATTGGATCCAGACCCTGTGTTTTAACCTATGAGCTATTAAGTTTTTGTGGCCAAGCGAGTTTGTAAAATGCAGAGTTAATCAAGATTAACAGGTCTGTGCTCCAGGAATTTGCCGTCTCCTGATACGTGGTCGGCTATTGGAAGGCTCCAAGAAGACAGTGTACACAGTTCCAAGCAGAATGGACCATAGACCATCCCGTGTGTATTTTCCAAGAAGTGAGTGTTCTGTAGGGATTTACGAAGGGGCTGAGTTCCCATGGAGACAGAAGCGTCACTGTGGACAGGCATAGCCCCACACACTGAGCGCTGTTGGATTTTTGTGCAAAATGAATCAGCATTTTTGTCAAAACTACTCCCACAATCACAATAACTGAGCCAAGAACCTGATGTAGATCCAGACTCATACCATGCTAGGGACCCAAAGTCAGAGGAATATTCTGGCACATCTTTCCTTTACTGCTATTAAAAAACAAAAACAAACAAACAAAAAAAAAACAACCAAACAAACCATCATGAACTTTTTCCCTGGGAAATTTCCTATCTATAGGATCCTCAGCAACACTCCCAAAGCCCAGCTCTTATCAGATTAGCACATTAGAGCACATTGGCCCATCACTTGTCTTGTTTGTTGTTGTTTGTTTTTATGTGCATTGGTATTTTGCCTGAATGCATGTCTGTATGAGGCTGGCAGATCCTCTCCCTGGAGTTACAGACAGTAGTGAGCAGCCATGTGGATGCTGGGAATTGAACCCAGGTTTTCTGGAAGAGCAGCCAGTGCTCTTAGGCACTGAGTCATCTCTCCAGCCCCCATGTCACTTGTCTTGTAAACAGTTTTAATGGAGCACAGCCACGTCACTCCTTTGCATTTTTGTCCACCACTGCCTTGGTTCTGCAAGAGCAGAACTGGGCAGCTGGCAAGGATCACGTGCTCAAAGGACTTAAGGGCTTGTAAGTCCCTACTTCAGAAAAACACACTCCCAGTCCTGGTAGAGCCTGGCTGGAAGGCAAGGTCTCTTCAGCAGGATGTCTGCCTGATGTTTCAATCTGAGCAGAGCTACTGCCTTGAAGAATCTGCTAAGTTCTGACATCCTGTGTGGACTCTTTCCTCCAGTATGGAAGAGAAAACAGCAGAAACCGATCTGAAAGGTTGCATCCATTATCACCTTTGCAACCTAGGTAAACACAAAAGACATCTCCTTGTTTAGGGCAAGAAACCCAAAGAGGTGACCATGCATGCCTAGCGCGGATCCACCCCCATTCAGGCTCACAGTGGCAGGCAGTTCTGAGGAATGGTTTAGAACGTTGCCCCTGGGATGACCCAGACTAGACAAACTCTAGCTTCCTTGTGGATGTTTAGGCTTGGGACAGGTGACCTGACTTTGTGCTCTCTAGTTTTCCGTGGGGACAAAATAACATGCTTTTGTGGAGCACTCTTAGATTGGTAAGGTCCAGAGCAAATGGTGGCTGGCTACTACTGTCTAGTCTGGAATCTTTACCTTCTCATCTACCAAACCCCTGGATGGCAGGGGTCTGTTTCCTATGTCTTTTGTCTCTGTCCCCCTCAGAGTATCTGAAACAGGTTCTGTCAGAATTGGGGGATGGGGGACTCTGTAAGGGGCGTGATGTCTTAAGTATCTGAAGCTGTTATCAGCATGAGCTCACGTGGGGCCCGATGCCTGGCCTTGCCTTGGTCTCAAAGGCCCGAGTTACTGCGTGGCATCAGGTATCTACCCTCATGAACTTGGTGCCTCAGAATAAGCAGCCATCCATCATGACTGAGGGTTTTATGGGGTGACTGTGCTCAGATAGGCAGATCTTCTAGCGGGAGCTACAGTCTTCTGGGGATTCAGCGTGGTTGGAACAAGCAACACGTCTCCCCCACACTGGTGGCAGCTGAAACTGCCTGTGGGTTGGATGTCCTTTTGGGGCCGCTGACCAGAACACCAGAGCTGGCTTCCACCGTCATGGAAACGCCTCTCCATTCGGCTCAGGCCACTGTACTCTAAGAGAGGGAATGCGTAATTATTATCTTAATCAGGACTGTTATGATATGGTGTGAGAGGGACCTTGGCGGGTCCAAGGAGTCCCACGGCGGGTGAGACAGACACGACATGCATAGAGTACTCACGTGGAGGGGTTTTACTGAGAGAAAAGGAATGGAAAAAGGGAGAGGGGAGACCAGCTTCTGGGGATAGGATGGGCCGAAGAGAGAAGCAGTGAGAGAGGCAGAGGGTGGAGGAGAGAAAGAGGGATGAGAGATGGCGCAGAGAGAGAGAGGAGGGAAGAGACGGGGGGGGGGGACAGAGAGAGACAGAGAGATGGCAAGATGGCGTAAAGACCCTCCTGCCTCTTCAGAGGCGCTCAGGAAAAAAGGAAGGGTACGGGCGGAGCTTGCCTCTTATAGGGACCCTTTGTGTCTGCCTGCCTGACTGCCCGCCTACAGATCACGTACTGACATATGACGCAGTGACGTGTGACTCACGACGGAGTGACGTACAGCCATAGGATCCTGGGTCGACCAGACTACTGCCTGAGTGTATCATCGTGCCAGGTGCCCGAGTAATGCCTGAATCCTAACATTGACACTCCATCTGCCTTCCATGGTTAAAACTGACCTCAGGAATAAATATCTCAGATTCAAAGGGAGAGGACATAGACTCCCTCGGAATGACAGGAGTCCCGTGGCCACCTTGAACCCGCAATGCCTGAACTCCCAGGACCCCTGTCTCATTTTACTCGGGACCTGGTCGGTGGCCGCCAGCATGGCTCCTCCCCCACTGGCTTGCCCGGGAGGTGATCCAGAGCTTAACCTTCGGCGGACGTCTTAGTGTGACCATCCAGGCTGGCCTGCAGCTGTGTAGCTGCGGATGACAGTGTTTACTCCTAACAAGCAGCCGCCGTCCCCCCCCCCCCCCCCCCCCCCCCCCCCCCCCCCCCCCCCCCCCCCCCCCCCCCCGTCTAGGTAGGCGCTCTGGCCAGCGTTTCAGCGGCTCATAATTTTCAGCAACTGAATTTTCAGCATTTTTGAGCCCCACCTTCTGTCTCTCTAAGAGGAGTGAGCCTCAGAGCCCTGCCTCAGCCTTACAAGGCACTGCCATGTGCTTCTTGCTCCCCTGGGCTTTGAAGACCCCTGAGCAGAGGGTTTGAACTCTGACATCGGGGGAGAGGAACAGCAAATGCGGGTGTTTTCCTCCGCTTCTCCGGGAATAGCGCTCACACGCCAACATTTGCCACACACACATGAACGTGCTATTTCCAACACGATAAATTTCACATCAGTCCTGCTGACGTGAGCTTACTAAATGCCCGATAGCATTTTCTTTGTTAAAGCGTCGCTGCAATCATCGCGCTTTCTGGTGAACTGATAGTAGACACATTCTCTAGCCAAGAACCCAAATGTCACTCCATGCACCGCTGCCCTCATTTTTCATCGCGAGGGTGGGTGCAGGTGTCATTATCCTAGCCCCAAGCGCCCTAGCCCCTGGTCCCTATTGTGCTATGATGAACAACTCTGGAGAGAAACTGTTTACACAGTGCTGGAGCCCCCAGACGCAAGAGGAAGACAGCTGTGTAAAGTTCACACTGGCCCTGGAAAGTCCTCTCCGAATCCAGGGGTCTTGCTGGGTCAAACGCCAACCCTGTGTGAGGCTGTTCATTAAAAGCCAGAGTAGCCAGAGCAGGGCTCCGAAGAGGTGTGGCCAAGCCTTTGCCTTATCCTGCTACCGTACTACTTATTTGTTTGTTTTTGTTTATTTGTGTTTGATTTGGGGAATTTTGAGACAGTATCTCACGTGGTAACGCGAACTGGGCTAGTCCTCTGAAACAGTCCTCTGGCCTCAGCTTCCCAAGGAGGACTGTGTGTTGTGGACTTCAGGTTCTGTTCCATCTGCCCCTACCCGTGGAGACAACTTCGGTTTTTCCTGGCCACGTTCAGTGGTCAAGTGATACTCAGGGGAAGGGGGCAGCCTGGACACCCCTGGCTGGTTAGGATCCACGCTGGGTTGGGCGAGGAAAGAGGAGACTCTGTGGAAGATGAGGGTGTCCGCCCTAGGGGCAGAGACAGAGTGAGTCACAGGGAGGTCTCCTCTCTCTTAATTTGCCGGCTCCCCACCAGCAATAAGAGGAGTGCTCTTATCAGCTAGAGAATTCAGCCAACCGGGCAGGGTCACATACCACACGGTAGCTGTGCCTGGATCGGCTGTCTAGCCGAGAACAGGCTAGCCTTTGTTCCTGTGGGACTGGGGGTGTCACTTGGGAATGGGGGACCCAGAGTGGTTGCAATTATGCTTTTTTGAAGGTATAGAAATTGTATCTCCCACCACGGACCATGGGAAAATAAATGGAAGGAAATATAATGTTGAGAGAGAGAGAGAGAGAGAGAGAGAGAGAGAGAGAGAAGCAATTGGGGTCGGTGAGAATGCCAGCAGCTTGTCTCCTAAGGGACTGCATGGACTCAGGTACCTGTGCTATTGCGGGGACCTCTTACAGTACCAGGGAACACATTTATTGTTTCAAAGCAAGCTTATCGTCTTCTAACTGCTTCTCCCCACCCTCCCAGTCTTGGACTTTGAAGAATCCTTATAGATTATGTATTCATTTCTACCCATGCCTCCATCCACCTGATCAACCTACCCATTCATGTTGACCTGGTTCCATCTACCCTTTCACCTATGCAGCCAACCATCCACCATCCTCGTCCATTCATCCATCTATTCATTCATACAAACCCATTCAAATCTCCCCGTCCTGTCTGCCCCCAGCAAGCATTTGTTGAGCACCTACTATCTGCCACCCAGTGGCGAGCAAGAGTAACAGGCTCCCTGCTCTCCTTGAAGTCAACATGCTATTAGGAAAGATGGACAGTGGACAAACGAGAATAAATAAGCAAAATAATTAGGAGCTAACATGAAACCTCAATGAGAAAACCCAAAGAGACAGGCCATAAGGAGGGAGTCCTCTGGTGACCAGGAAAGGCCTTTCTCAGCATGTAACTTGGGCTTGCAACCCGAATGACAAAGAGCCAACTACACGATAGAGAGTGGTGTTGGTGTCAGTGGCAGGCAGCACTGGTGGTGTATGTGCACACACGCACACATTCAAAGTAGAGATAATAGCAAGAGTGAGGTGCATTTTCTAAAGTAGACAGAAACCTGTTGGGCTCAAGGGACAGAGAGGAGGCCAGACACTCTAGAGCAAGCTAAGCAGAGCCCACTTGTTCAAATGAAAAACGAGACACAGTCTACTGTAAAACAATACAGGGCAGAGGGATTGGGTAAAGTGGCTTTAGAGCCTCTTGCAGGATCCGGCTGCCACTCGGCGTTTGTTTGATAAACTCTTTGGCAATGCTAAATCATGCCTCTAAAATCAGTCAAGTTCACAAGCCCCTCAAGGCTGTGTCTCAAGGGCCAGTGCTGGAGAGGGGCAACAGGGCTTTCCCTGGGTGACATATTCCTGAACAAAAATCCTGCCTGTTTCTGAAGGGTTGACACTGTCAGCCAACGGCGTTGTGCCATGGCTTCCCGCTCGGCGCCGAGGCTCATCCCAGCTGGTTCCTGGGAGCCGCACACAGGATGTATTTCAAGCCAGAACACTTTGAAGTGCGCGCACTCTTAAGGCTTAACAATGTCAAGCTTCATAACCCAAGAGCCGGTTTGCTGGCTTCCTACTTTAAATCGCTCCTAATTTGAAACACACAAACATTTCCACTTTATCAGGCAGGGTTACTAAACATATTATTGCTGGAACCTGCATGGTTTATGGTCTCTATACAGCCAGAGAGCCGAGTTTTATTAAAATAGACTGTTAAGAGGCTCAACTCATTATGGAATCTTCCAGGCTCCAGAATGAAAGAATTTTGTTTATTCTAAGATCAGGGGGGAAAAAAAGGACTGGAAAGAGGAGGAAGATTCCGTGTGTATGTGTGTGTGTGTGTGTGTGTGTGTGTGTGTGTGTGTGTGTGTACACTCTTGCTGCTACTGAGAGGTGGGAAAACAGCAGAGACCACCAACAGTCTTGGCCCTGGTCCTCACCGCCCCTGCCCCAGTCTGTCATGTGTCCAAGGCCCGGCATGCATTTGTGGGGCCTTGGATCTGCTACTTATGGCAGGACTGGTTCTGGCTTAAAGACAATTGCAGTTGAATAAAAAAAGGTAGTTTTTCACCTGCAGGGAGGAATGAGCCTCTGGGGACAAGCACACAGAGGACATTAAAGATGAGACCTAATGGGAAACCACACCTGCATACAAAGGTTGTCAAAGGAGCCCCAGAATGCAAACACAGGTCCAGGAGCGCAAGTGCTGTTGAATGTTCTGTGGTGAAGGAAGGGCAGTGTTAATGATGTTAAGGATGGGATTGGGTCGGGGAGGGGGATGAAGTTAATGGTAGGACACCTGCCTAACATCTGTAAAGTCCTAGAGTTGATCCAGTGTGCGCACACACAGAGGTGCATATAGTTATAAGAAATATATATATATATAAGAAATAGGTGATACATGATAGATAGAAGATAGATAGATAGATAGATAGATAGATAGATAGATAGATGATAGATAGGTGGAATGAAAATACAATTTTCATCACTTATCCCTCTGCATATAGTCACCCAGACCAGAGCCTCAAAGACACTGAACCACTTGAGTGTCCTGTAACCACTAACTGGCAGACTACACTTTCTGGAGGTCAGCTTTCTCTGAAACCACTTGGGGCATTAGACAAGAGCCCAACTGCCTTTGTGTCGCCACAGAGCCTGCACATAGACACTAACCCTAGCTATTATTGGGCACCAACTACATAATAGACGCCCACTGAGACCAGCAGAAGGCCCTCCCGGTTGAGCAGTCAAATCACAGAACATCATGTGGCTGCCGCCTGAAGTCAGGAGGGCCTGATTTGTTGGATATGCAACAGTTGATAATCAACACACCATGTCTTTTCCTCTTCAAGGGAATTTTTTGGAAAAGAACTTCTCCCAGGACTGACAAAGATGTTTTTGAGGCATCCTGATCATAGCAGGGATGACAACGACAATGGCGATAATTGTTGAATGTGCAACATATAAAATGACCCAGGCACAGGGCTGGAGAGGCGGACCAGTGGGTAAGAGAGATTGCTGTACAGCCATGAGGACCTGCGTTCAGATCCCTGCACCCATGTAAGAAGCTGGGTGTGGTCTTACATGCCTGTAACGTCAGCACCTGGTAATGGTGGGTGGAAGGTAGAAGGGGTATATAGGAGGATCACTGGGGCTTGATAGCTTCTAGCCTAGCCAGAAACCTGGTGTTCAGGTTTGGGGAGAGACCTTGCCTCAAAGGAATAAGGTGGAAAGAGACAAAGAAGGACATCAACGTCTTCCTCTGGCCTCTATACGTACATTTGTGTGTATTGCCACAAGCAACAATCAGAAACCCACTTCTAAAGAAAAGAACGCACCAGGCTTGATTTCTAAGCATTTGTATGTGTGTGACACCTGAGGTGAATTCTGCTATGTCCCCTACTTCACAGACGAGGAACCTGTGTTTCAGAATCTCGGTCCAGAGTCCATTATTTTTAAGGCGCCCCATGATACCACTCCACAGTCCAACTCATGGCCAAGTCTCTTGCTAGGGTTTGAATGCACCCCTCCCTCCAAAAAAAACATGACTTAGAAATTTAATCCCCAGGCTCTGAGTGTAGCTTAGTTGGTAGAGTGTTTGTGCATTATCCACAAAACCCTGGTTCAATCCCTAGTACCTCGTGAAGGAAGAGGTGGGGAGAGCACAAGTTTAAGGTCATCCTCAGCTCCAAGATGAGTTTGGGCTACACAAGACCACAAAAAAAGAGGGTGGGGATAAAAGAAGGAAAGAAAGAAGAATGCAGTTGATTATTGATATTCTCAGTGCAGCAGCATTGAAGTATTGAGCCTGATAACACAGCTAGATCACAGCCAAGGCCTTATATTGCTGGTGCCACACATAAACGGTCTTGAGGCTCTTGCTTTCTCTTGCATATTCTCTCCCTTCCTCCTCTCCCATTTCCACCTCCCCACCCCCACACAGTGTGCTCTCAATCTTTCTCCCTGTTCTCATTCTTGATCTCACAGATGCTAACACTTCAGCCTTCTCCAGTAAGATGATACAGCAGTTATCATGGCTTGATGCTGGCCCCGTGCTCTTGGACATGTGAGCCTCCAGAATTGTGAGCCAAGTCAACATGCACATTCTTTACAAGAGACTCGGTCCCTGGTATTCTTCTCTAGAAGTGTGCATGGGCAGCTGTAGGCCACTGCTGTCCAAGAATGCCTTGCACTCAGGGAGTGCCGGTTGGCTCACACTCTCGCCAGGAGCTTCTGGGTAATCACCCTACATCCTACAGTTATTAGGTTTTACTTGCAAGTCCAGAGCTGGGCTGGACCCTAGGAATGTCTCCAGAGTCTAGCATAGACTCTCTGCCTCTACTTCGCTCATGACAGGCTTGACTGGTCTTATCCAGACAGCCTACTGTTTTCCTTTCGTCTCTGCGGTCATGCTGCTGGACACCATAGCCAACCCTGTGAAGGCTGCAGGATTCTGAAACAAGCCGAAGGGAGGGACAAACGGCTGGGTGTTGCTCACTGTGCTTTTAATTTTCTATCAAGTGCCACTCTCGACTCCAAGATTTCGAATCTGGCCTGGTTACAAAGTGGAGAGGGAGGAGGAGGTTGGGAAGGTGTTAACAAGCTATAAATGACCTTCCTGGCCTATTCAGGCATAAGTAATGTCTCCAAATTGCCTACAGTCAAAACTGCCAATTCCAGGCTGATTGCGATGAATCAGGCTCCCCCTATCCACAATAATGTGATCAATTTCTCATTTCGCTGAATAAATAAGCTGGAAGACGGGGAGCTGTGTCTGACCCACCGTTAACCTTCTGCCTCATTATTCATATCAGACCTATGACATACATGTAAGAGATCCCTGGTTCAATTTTAGCTAATTATTTGTTAGGACTGAAGGCTCTGTGAAGTGTTACTGATGGTACAAGTATCCAGGGACCTTCAGGCAGAGAAATCAGACGGAGTCAGCCTTTGTCTAAGGGAGGAAGGCAAGCGCTCCTCTCCTCTCCAGTTGAGAGCCGACAGTGGTGTGTTTGTAATCTTGGGCATGTTACTTGCCTCTGTGTGTCATGTGGCTGTTTTGTGACATTGCTAGCTATTGCTACCTTTCATCTTTTTATTAAAGTCAATAAAGACCACTTTTACTAATCAGTTCCTGCTTTGACGATAAATAATTCAAGTATTTCCCCTCACCCTACCACTCCCAGCACCTCCCTGGAGAGGCCACAGCTTACAGAAAACACTTGAAAGTTTCCATTTAAGCTGGGCATCGTGGCACATGCCTGTGTGTTCCACATTTTGGAGGCCAAGGTTGGAGGATTGCAGGTTTGAGGGTAGCTTGACCTACATAACAAGGCTCTTTCTCAAAATATTAAACCAACAGGAGCAAAACATTCTCTTAGTGGCCTTAACTGGTTGATTGCCTCTGGAGAGCTCCCCAGGCACAGAAGTGTGTCCCTGTGTGTCAGGAGGTACAAGGACACACACGGTCATAGTAGATTATTGGCCTTCTTCAGGGATGGTGGTGACTTCACTGGAAGGAGCAGGGAGAGCTTTTGGCTCATTCTGAAATCTTTGACCTATCCAGAGGTGGATCCATTGGGTGAAAGGCTGTAATTCACTGCTTTGTCCAAGACTCCATTTAAAAATTAGATTGATGACTCCAAGGAGGTGTCCAAGATTGGAAGCCCGCAAGTCACCATAGATAAGCTGTGTTTCTTCAGAGAAAAAGGTCTCCGTCACACAGCAGACATACTATACTGCCTACACAATGATCTAGCCTTTCCCATTTTCCGACTCATGAGGGTTTTCTTCAAACCCTCTTGCTCAGAAGACTCTCTTAATTTGCATGTCTTTTCATTCTGTATTCCTGAGAAGACCAGGCCCAGCACAAGACCCAAGAGAGGTTCCTTTACATCATAAATGATTGTGTGACTCAGATGAGTAACTACATCACATCTTATCTGCCTCAGAACCAGAAGTGGTGCCTGGACACCATGGATACAGTGGCACTCCTGTCATTGGAGTTACTACATGTTATCTATAATGTGCCAGATATGGTGGAAATATTTCACATGCTTTTCTCAGCTGGCCCCCACTGGTCCCTGTTACCTGACGCCCTGAATCTCCACATATTAGACACAGGAAAAAGCAGATCATAAATGTGGAGTAATTGTGCAAAGAAGACACACTTAGTGTGTAGAACGAATCCAGCTCTCCTGGCTCCGGGGCTAACTGTGATGTGAGCATAGAGTGGAGCAGGCGCTCCACCCCGCTGATGGGTGAGTCTCCATGCTTGTTAAGGGGAGAGGGATGCCGTCATATATACCTGTCTACATAGAAAACAGAAGATGCATGAGGAAGACAGAAATAGGAGAAACAAGATGACCAATGACAAGAGGAGGAAGAGGAGGACTACGATAACAGCAACAACAGGAGGATAATGGAGGAGAGAAGCGAGAAGAGGGGGTGGGGGATGGTGAGGAGCAGCGGAAGGACCTTGCACCCTGAAGTTGCCTGTCTGAGGGAGGCAGCACAACCCATTTGTGTGGTCATTCACTCAGCCATATCCCTGGACCATCTATCAGGCTCTGTGTTGGAGGCTCAGATTCCATCAGTGGTAGGATGGTGTTGGGAGGGCTGAGCTTCCTCCTTCCTGCCACCCAGAAATCAATATCTTATGAGAAGGGATGAACATGGTGTCTGTGCCATCCGAAAGCTAAGAGAGCAAAGAGCTTCTCTGACTTCTTCTGTGGGCATCAGTCAAGGCCTGAAGGGCCACAGAAGCCATCTGTAAAGGAGCTGGAGAAGGGGAGGAGAGAGTCACAGCCTCCCTTTAGGAAAGGAAAGCACACGCAGAACGCGAAAGGGTGTAGGGGAGGGCTGGGTCTCTAGTCTGAAGGAAGAGAAAAGGTCTAGACATAGACAGACATGGAATCAGCTGCCCAAAGACTCCCACCAGGGCAGGCACTGGGGGTGAAACTGCCCAGGAACCCAGAGCGCATGTCTCCTTCAGGTTCACAAGTCCCTCATGGGTCATGAGCAGCCCCCTCCGGTCATACTATAAACATGGTCCCATTGTGTCTCTTCTGTTTGTAAGTAGCTTGGTCTCCAGAGGGCCAAAGCAAATATTTGCTGAGCCTGGCTCTGCTCCAGCAGGGGGGACGATGCGTGGTCAGGCTGCTGACCTTGAGCTGCTGAGACTCAAGAAGCACACAGCAACCTCCCATTCTCAAGCCAGAGCAGGGTGGGAAAAAGCCCCTCCCCCTGGTTCTGGGGGAAAGTGGCCCCGGGGGGGGGGGGGGGACGTTCTTTCTCGCTCCTTTAAGGTCCCATTCAAAAGTCTCTTTGATGTATGTTTCTAGCTTACTACAACCTTAAATTTCATGTTGTTGTTGCTTTTCCTCCAAAAATCTCTGACAGCAATTAGTGAGCAAGGTGATATTGCTTCACTGAAGATCCAAATCTTACACCTGAGAGTGGTCCAGACCAAGGTTAGGTACCACCAAGGGCTGAACCCTAGCCAGATAGGAAGCAAGGGAAAGTGAGGTTCATTGATGATGAAGAGGAAGAAGAAGAAGAAGAAGAAGAAGAAGAAGAAGAAGAAGAAGAAGAAGAAGAAGAAGTCCCCTTCTGCCATTCAGGCCCTACTGTGTCTCTGATCCACAGTCAGGGAAGGGTGACCATGCGTCAGTGGCCACCACTTATTGTAATTCATGCATTAGCTTCTGTGTGTTCAAATCAGCTTATGGAAAATCCGCACGAGTTCCTGGATGTGGTGCCAAGGAGGGACACTGTGAGACACAAGGCAGGCTTTTCCTGTGATGTTAGGGAAATTCTCAGCTCCCCCGTCCCCAGGCCTCTGTTCCAGTCTCCAGCTACAGCCTCACTTTTTCCATCACCTTATCAATTCCTGATAGGCAGGCTGACTCAGAGCTGGGGGCTGGTGAAGCCCAGCAGGTCCCGACCCCACGAAGCTGAGTCCCAGTGAGGTTCAGAACTTCCCCAAGGCATGACATCACCAGCAAAGCTTCATGTCCACTGTCCCCATAAATGTGGACCCTGGGCGTGAGAAACTGAGATACACAGGAAGTCACCTGTCAAAGCTTGGTTGAACCCCTGAAATGGAGAAAAATTTCTGATGAGCTCTTTTTTTATAATTTTATATAAATTATATAAAATAATAGACATTTTTTTTTGATTTTTCGAGACAGGGTTTCTCCGTAGCTTTTTGGTTCCTGTCCTGGAACTAGCTCTTGTGGACCAGGCTGACCTTGAACTCACCGAGATCCGCCTGCCTCTGCCTCCCAAGTGCTGGGATTAAAGGCGTGTGCCACCACCGCCCGGCTTTATGTTGACATTTTTAAAATTCATAGAATATACTTTGATTATGGCCACTGCTGCTCCCTTTATCACCTTGTCCTCTGGTTTCTCTTCTCTTCCCTAAGAGTGTCCCCTTCTTCTTCCCTAATAGTGTTCCCTTTTCTTTCATGTTGTATGGGTTGGTTTTTTTAAAAAAAAAAACAAAAAAACAAAAAAAATCTAGATTCCAGTATGAAAGACAACATGGCATTTGTCTTTCTGAGTCTGGCTTTTTTCACTTAACATGGTGATTCATTTCCCTATAAATAACATGATTTCATTCTTCACAGCCAAGCAAAATTCCAGTGTGCACATGAAGCACATTTCTCCATTAACTCACAACAGGCATCTAGGCTGCTTCTATGCCCTGGCTATGTGAAGGGTCTTACCATAATCATGGATGTACAGCACACAAATTTAGAATCCCTCAGCCTGGATTCTAACTTGCACGTGACAGTTCTAGTTTTAGCTGTTTGGGGCAACTCTGCAACGATTTCCACAGTGGCTGGGCTAACTTACGTTCCCACCAGCGGTGTATAAAGGCCCTTTCCGCCTCATCATTGTCTTGACAACCACCATTCTGACTGCGGTGAGACGGGATCTCAATGTCGTTTTAATCTGCATTCCACTCATGGCTAAAGATGCTGAATGTCTTTTCACATGTTCTTTGACATTTGTTCTTCTTTTGAAAAAGTGTAGATTCAGTTCATTTTTTCCTTTGGACTGATGACAAATGCTATTTACAGCTTCTGAGTATATTGGCATTTATTAGCATTCTCACCAAACATTTCTGATTTTCACTCCCCTGAGTTTCAGACAGGATCGTGTTTCCTATACCTATGTGCGAATGGTATTGCATGACTAACACTAGCCCATGGATTATCAGAGGACGTGATATGCATCATCTCCTGGCTACCCAACTGCTACTCTAAGTGGGGAAGAGGGAGGGAGGGCTATGGGGTCTTTTTGAGCTATGTCTTTCTTTTCTAGAACTGTGATTGGTGGCATGGTGGTGACAACTGACTATTTAGATGTCTGGATGACTAGAATGAGTTTGGTGGAGATGGTTAACACAAGAAATAAATTTATGTTGATTTATGTTTCAAAATCTTGGTGCTGTTTGTTACAGCACAATACACTAGTCTATACTGACTGAAAGATGATATGGAAGCATGTGGGCTTGGTGGAGGAAAGAGAGCTCCAGTGTCAAGTTTCAGTACCCTACAGTATTCTTTCCTCCTCACCTTGTCTTAAAGGAGAAGCCTTGTGAGCACTTAGCTAAACTTCTCTGTCTCACTGTATATAAGATGAGGTAACTTGCCTCAGTATTCTATGAAGCCCATAGACACTGCACGTAGTGTCTAGCCTTTTGTCTATGCCGCACTTGGTATATTTCATTGATTCTAAAATGCCGGTTTGCTCACATCCAACACAATCAATGCCAACTTCCAATTAATTGGCACTTTTTCTTTGTAAAAACATATAAAATAAGGCTGTGTCTTCCTTTCTAAAGGCATCAAAGTCACTTAAATGCTATAGTTAGCTCCTTATATTAGCTCCTTTTTATCTTTCTCATTATCTTACTGAACTTTGCTGGGTTTGCTTGACATCTGGAAAATGGCCATTGTTGTTTCAAACAAGCAGATGACATGGCAATGCTTTCTGGCATCGGAGAGACTGCAATCCTGAAGGGCTCCCCCATGGGAAGCCTGTCTCAGCACGACCTCTCAGCATGTGCGCATGAGGCAGCTCTTCAGGTGTGGTGAGGACCAGCACAGCCAGGTGGACGCCAAGGTGCCTAGACAACGCCCAGTGAGAAAAGCAGAAGCAAGATGTAGTCACGCAGACCCCAGTTACACTGCCAGGTGCATGTCTCAGAGGCAGTGGACCTCAGCACCCTACGTCTCCTCTCTCGGGTTTGTCGTCTGTAACATGGGTCATCAGTGGAGTTCCCACAGGGTTACTGGAGGATGGAGAGGCAAAATGTATAGAGCCATGCTACCCAAAATGCCAATCCCCGGCCACATGTGGCTATGGCACATTGGGGATGCGGCCAGTCCAACCAAGGTGTGTTGCAGGGGTCTCAACATCCAGCAGATGTCAGCTCAAAAAGGAGTGCAAAATAGCTCATTAAAGCTAGAAGTAGTTTTGTGCCCCTTCAATCCCAGCCAGCACCTGGAGACTGAGGCAGAAGGATCACAAGTTTGAGGCCTACTTGGGCTATACATAGTGAGATCTGACCTCAAAACAAGCAAAATCACACTGATAACTTTATATTGATACTGAAAGAATATTGTTAAATAATAATTTGGAATCAATTAATTAAATGGTAATTAGAATAAAATGAAAGATTAAAATTAATTTCACCCTTTTTACTTTTGCTATTTATTGCATGGCTAGTAGAAAAATCTAAACTATTCTTGTCATATGTGTTACATTGGTCTAGAACATCGCTTGGACCCACTAGATATTCAGTGAGCACCAGATGGCAGGCCAGCTTTCCATCCTCTAGCAGAGAGTACGCCATCCTCTAGAAGGGAGTGCTCCATCCTCTAGAAGGGAGTGCTCCACCCTCTAGCAGAGAGTGTTCCACGCTCTAGAAGGGAGTGCTCCACACTCTAGAAGGGAGTGCTCCATCCTCTAGAAGGGAGTGTTTATGTTCATCCAGGCTACTCAAAGGAGAAAATAGTTTAATGTGGACAGATCTCTCTATGACAAAGGACATTTAATTGCACACAGATGACACATTGCCTCTACCATCTGGCCCAGCCATGCCAGGCATGCTTGCTATGGCTTAATGGTCCTTCCCCCTAAAATCTCAGTGGGCTCTGTACCCGCTGTGGTCACTGTTTCATCCCTGGCATCTATCAAGGTGCCTAACTCAACCCAAGTAATCAACAAGCGTTTGTGCAGAGAGTAGATCCACTCTCCAGAGGGTGTCAGGCATTTGAGCTTTAAATGCTCTTTGTTTAACCCAAGCTATAGTATGTATGCAGGATTTAATGAGAGCAAGAGCTTGGGCTAGGAGCGGATGGATCCAGTACTTCTGTCTGGTAAATGAGAATACTTCTGCTTAATTTTGACTTCCCAGAGTTACTGGGGTGTTGGGGAGACAGATAACAAATGCGGAGAGCGTGCAAAGAAAGTGAGAGAGGGGAATGAGTTCGCTCAGCTCTATGGGGCCACCAACTGTGTGCAAATTCTGGCACAGTCTCCCTATGGCACCATTACGTGCACGCTCGCACATGCACATGCATTCACACCTGGATACACAGCTTGGGGACAGAGGTGGACCTTTTCCACTTTGCCTTCTATGATCACGAGTGGGGGGCACCAAAATTATTTCATAGAGGACACAGCCCTAGGCACAGAGGTCCCCACAGCTGGTGGACATCAAACAGTTTGTAGGAATAATATTTTGAGGAATCGAGTGTAAACGAATGGGAAACACATGGATTACATTTCCGCAAGAGACAAATGGATGTAAAAAATGAAAGAAAGCCTTCAGTTAGAGCACGATGAAATAAAAACTGCCGAGCCAGAAGATCCCACAAGGACTATGTTCTTCCAGGCCTGACAGCACTCCTTTGCCTGTGCTAGGGAAGGTTTGAGTGAAGGGAAAGGAGGGGGTTGCCTACGAGGCCAGAAAAAACTCCCCTGAGATGCAGCCGTTGCCTCCTGCCTTTCCCCTTACTCTTCAAGGCTTCAGAGGGAACCTGCAGGAAGCTCTTCCCCAGCAAGGCAGGGAGCCACTCAGTCAGCCAAAGCTGGCGCCTGGGTCTATCCCGCCTAGCCAGAGAGCTGCGGAGCAGATCGCTCCCTGCATCAGAAGGAACGCAAGCTAAACAATGTTTAATTGACACAGCGGATTGTTTACTTTCAAATAATTGCACCAAATTGTAGTGCTTAAAAAGTACTCAGACTTTGCCACTTGGCCCCATAGGCCAGCTTCAGGGGGTTGGGATGGGTTTGGGGGAGGGCAAAGACCCTTGGGTGGGCAGATGTGAGAGCAGCTGCAGAAAGATGAGGGGGTTTCCCCTCACTGGGTGCTTTGTCCTGGAGACTGGGTGAATGTCTCCAGACCCTTGAGGTCTTTATACGGCTCCGACTGGATGCTGGTCAGAGTTGGCAGATCTGGGAACCTGCTACTTTGAACAGAAGAAACAGTTCCAGAAGTCAAGGAGTCAGGCACCCCCCTGGCAGCTCCAGAGGGCAGGAGTGTCTGCCCTGTCAGAGTTGTATCACAGAAACACTGAAACATGTCTGTGTTCCTCACAGTGCAGTGGTTCACATATATGACCTTTGCTTTCTTGCTCACCCCAAACCTTGCCTGGAGACCCAAGATGCTCACCCCTCCAAAAACTAGAAAGCCAGAACTAGGCACAGGCAGTGTTCTACCCACTCTAAATCAGGGACAGTGCCCATCCTGACCAGCCAATGCTGACCTGGGTCCCTAAGAGCTAAGATATCACATATGATGGGCACCCATGCCCAGGAAGGCGCTGGGTCACAGTGAGCCAGCAGGAAGCCATCTGACAGAGAAAGATGCATCACAAGCCAGGACAGCCTTTGCCAGGCCTCTGTCCACTCCCCATGACTCCTAGGCCAGCACTTAAGCCGAGTTAAAACTGTTGAAAATATTTGGCACTGCAGGCAAATTTGTAATATGCTGCTTGGGGGCCTGTGAAAATATCTGAGAACTGAAAACAAATTGACTCCCAAAATATAAAAAGGAGCTCACAAAACTAAAATTAATACAGTTTTAAATGTCTACAAGTCGCAGCATTACGTCAGCCCCGCACTGTGAGCCAACTCAATTTGTATACGGTCATATAAAGATTATGTGTAATGTGGGCTGCAAGTGCTTTCCTTCAATTCATACAATGAGAACTGGATTTTCTGAAGTTTAGTCCTTGGGGCCACAGGTCATAGGTGACTTTGAGCCTAGGGTAAGAAGAGCTCAAGAGCCCAAATCCAGGGTCAACCGTGGCTCAGCTAAGCATACCGCTTCTTCCCTGCATGCTCCTAGATCTTCGAATCCTCCCCCTCAGACCCTTCCTAGTGCCTCTGCGGGATCGGCTTTTAGTACTTGATACTTAATCACCCGTGTTTGTTTAAACCTGGCCTCAGCTTTCTGTGTCATGGCCTTCGGCTCTCTCCTTGAGATTGTCTGTCCCTACAGTGTCAATTGTCACATCCTTGTGGCCGGCTTCCAAATCCCTGTCCCCAGTTCAGTTCCAGCTTCCGCCAGAGTGCCAGTCGTATATCTTCCAGTGGGGGTTGAGTGTTCCCTCTCGGATGTCACACGCGCATGCGCACGTTTGCCCCACTGGTTGCGTCCCTGGGTCTCCAGCCTCGCCCTCACACCCTCCTGCTCCTACCCACCCTCCCCAGCTCCCTCCTCTCTCTCCCTTCCCATCGTGCCTTCTGTCAGTACACGGTCAGCTGGGGCCAATGCTTGCATTCAACAAGTTCCCTTCCAGAAGCTTTTTTTACCCAGCTGAAGCAAACCAGGTTCCTGGGCCATCATACAGAGCCCATTTGTTCTGGCTCCAGCTTCCTTCTGCCCAACGCTCCTCATACGAATCCCCAGTGCCAAGCCCTTTTCTCCAACTAACCTGTCCTGGTCATTATTCTGACCTTCTCTTCCTCCTACTGTCACATTGCCACATTGCCATTTAGTCTTCCATCCCGGACAGCCCACCTCTTTCCCTCCATTCACAAACACCTCCATGGGAGAGCCAAGCTCAACTTGAGAATAGCTAATTTTATTGCCCTGCTTATACAGTATTGCCCTGTGATACCATGACTCTACCTGACACTCCAGATTAACTCATTTAGTCCAGGCAGTTGTGCTACAGAGGAAATATCCGAGTCGTCCCATTTCACAGATGAGGGGAATAAGGCTCACTGAGGTTAAATAACCAGACAAAGGGTGTACAGCTTGTGAGTAGAGCTGGAATAGGAAGCTCAGAAGCCCAGCTTATTGCCTTTTTTCACACAGCCCTCCTTCCGCAGCCCTGCCTCTGCACTGCTAAGTGGTCTGAACTGTTCCACAACCTTTCTCTTTTCACGCTTCTAGCCTCCCATGCCTCCCGTGCCACACCCTTGGGTCTGAGCGAAGCCGGGCACAGGTAAGCCTATGGGGCTGGTAATGAGTGGTTAATAACACAGTCCTGCAATGCTTGCCAAGGTGCTTATAACTCATATTTTTACTTCGTTTTCTCAGGGAGGTAGGAGGTCCGTTAGCATCGGGCTTTACACACGAGGAAACTGAGAGCAGAAATATTCTGTAGCTTGCCAAGGCCACACAGCAAGGAGCCATCATTTTCTCACGGCCTGACAATACTCCTTTCCTGGGCTTAGAGGGAGAGTACCAACAGTGGGCTTCCCCTTTCTGCCCCACTGCTCCTGTGTGTCAAGAGGAGGAATCCGTTGAAGACAGTAGGGGATGGGTTCAGCTGTTGCTTCGGAGCAGGTGTGAACACGGGTCTATGACTGGGTAGGTCCTGCCTTTGCCTCCTTTTCCTTTTCTCTCCTTTACTGTTCTTCCTTCTTTCCTCTCTGTCCTCCCAGTCTCTCTGCTCCCTATAAAGCAGGATTTGGGTCACCTCTGGGATCATGTCCGTGAAGCCCCCTCATGTAGAGAAGCATGCACACAGATGCGTCAGAGCTCGCGGCAGAGGTTCCTGGGCAGACACCTTCAGGGCAGACAAGGTCTGTCTTTGCAATCCCCAGATGAGATGCTACAGAGCAGTCTCGGGTTCTGGAATGGAAACTGCTTTGGAGAGATGGTGAAAAATACAGCAGACCCTCACCACGCCACCACCGCCACCACCGCCACTATCACCACCACCACCACCACCACACTGCCACTACTGCTAACACCATCAGCAGCAAAAATAGAAAACGCCAATGAGGACGTAAGGGTGTCTACCTTTGTCTACGCTCCTCCGAAAAGCCCAACTGGGCACAGTTGCTAGCTTCTAAATTTGGGCATTCGTGGGCACTGACTGGCAGGCTGGAGAAAGGCTCTTGGGGCCTGTGGCTTGCCTGAAAACCAGACAAGCCCCAAGTTCTAAACACAAAGCAGCTGTTTGCCCAGAATCCGAGCCTGTCCCTATCACTGGCTCTTCCTTCCCAGTCACCCTTCCCCTCTCTCCCTCTGTTTCATTATTAAAGTGCCAGGAGTGTGGTGTGAATGAGACCTATGAGGGTACACACTCAAGCTATGTTATCTGCCACAGACAATCAGGGGTTCGGGGCGGGCCGGCAGGCCATCCGGCAGCCATGCCTCAGCGCCAGTGTTTACCGAAGAAAGGGAAACTAGAAATGGATCTAGGCTTGGTGCGGGGGCTGGGTCAGGCAGGCACAGGATTCGGTTGCCACTCTTTCAGCCCTGAGAAATGCCAGCCGATCTGTATCAGGCCAAACTGGGGTATCTCTCAGGTAAATCTCCCCTTCCACGCTCAGAGCCAGGGTTCTACTTTCCGATGCCCGGCAGAACAGTCCACCCACCGAATCCACCTGATCAGATGACACGCCAGGGACCAGGTAAGGCTGGCATCCTGACACACCTCCTCACTGAGGCCCTTTGGACCCGCTCTGGAAGAGAAGGACACCCCACCCCCCCCACCGGCCAGGAGATTTGCCTACCTGTCTCCATAAAGCCGTCACTGTCCTAATAAAGTAGGGTGGAACTTGGCCTACTTTGTAAAGCCAGGTTCTTTAATTTATTAAAAATCATTAATCACTGACACCAGGCCCCTGATAACCAGGAAGAATGACTGCCTGCTAAGTGCCTTCTGTCACCAGGTACCACGGATCATGTCTTGCTCCTTAGTCTCAGAAGCCAATGGGCAGGTAGTTTCCTGCCCACAGACTGGAGGCTGAGATCTCTGTGGGCCCATAACCATCTCAAGAAAGTGCCTCTCAAGGGACCAGAGCAGGACCTCTTGGTACCTACGCCTGTGTTTGCCCCTGCCCACATTCAACCATCTTTACCAGTCCATCCTGTCTTTGTATGAGTTGATCTATCCTCCTGGATGCCTATGCTCATCCACAGTACCACCTGGAGTGCTAGTCTCTCCACCAGGACGAGTCCTTTTGACAAAGGCGGCCCTCATGTACTTTCTTGGCCCTGATATTTCTGACGTCCTGAGTCCAGTCAAAGGCTTTCAGGTAGTAAATCAAGTTGTTCGAAAATTAAAAATAGGCAAGGAGGGAAGGGAGGGCGAGACTCACAGTGGCTGGGACTTTGAGCCGTGCTGTATAAAAATAAAGACTGGCTAAGTGTTGGCAGGAGAGGTGCCAGCTTGCCCCAGCTCTGAGGCTGGTGTCCTTGGGACACACTCCTTAACGTGGCCTCATGCTGGGCCCCCGTGCATGGTGTGCCCTCACTGGGCCACCGTCCAGGGTGGAATGTGACTTCCTGTGGGATGCAGGAGGCTCTAAAGGGTCATGTCCAGTTGACAGGCCATACAGGGGATGGATTTGGCAGGTCCTCATGTTTTCTTTCTCAAATAGCTCTTAGGAGTCCATTTTCTAGTCCTTTCCTCCAGTCTGTGACCCCAAC
This sequence comes from Microtus oregoni, assembly GCF_018167655.1. NCBI lineage: Eukaryota > Metazoa > Chordata > Mammalia > Rodentia > Cricetidae > Microtus > Microtus oregoni. The sequence continues at coordinate 62,579,767 of NW_024543063.1, forward strand.
CTTCCCCTCTCCTGCCCCCCCTCCTCCCCTTCCTGCTCTCAGTGAGTGTGGCAGGAACCTGGCCAGCCAACGCCTGGGAGAAATGAAGACATTGCTCAAAAGGCATGTTCCAGTGGCTGAGTGTTGGCAGCCAGAGCTGTGGGGGATAGAGCCTGCTCCCTGCGCATCCCCTAAATATCCTAAGTATGTCCCCTCTTTGGCCGCAAAACCACAGCAATGTCTCCTCGCCTTCCCCTCCTCCCTCGGACCCAGGGTCTGCATGCCCACTGTCAGGCCTCAGTGGCGCCAGCGCTGCCAAGGGAGGTGCTGCGGCCAGCCGGGAGCTTGGCGGACAGCTGGGCTGGTACGCCTACCAATAGCACATCTTTCCCAGCTGTGGCCACTGTGCCTCGAGCTGATTTCCAGGGGTCAAAGCGTCTGCATCACGGGGAAAGGAAAGGAAAGCCTTCTAAGCTCATGTTACTCATCCTGGACATGACTTCCGTCTTCTCTCTGTTCTTTGGCCAATCCCTGGGCACCGCTGCACACGGAGCTCACCGTTTGGGCACGCACTCCCAAGGCTATGCTGTTTCCCACACGGAGTGGCCCTTGGAAAGCTCCTTCCTTCCCCAGATCTTTCCTGTGCTGAGTCCGCAGGGAAAAAAACGATTTGGGAATTTTCTTGGGTGGGGGTTGGTGGGAAGGGTTCAGCAAGGGGATGATGGCCCACCAGTGGCACCAACGGACCCCTCCCCATAGCCTCATGTTCTACACTCACTGCACAGAGAATAGTCTTCTCCTGTACCGAGTAAGACCCACTGAGGCTACAGGTCCAGGTCTTCACGGGCTTCCAAGAGAGGCGGGAAGAGTTTTTATCCCAATGGGAGTGGGCCAGCGCTGAGTCAACAGGGAAGGGAATTTCTTCAGGAGACAGGGTGGCATAGTGACTTCATCCTGGACTTCCTCGTAGGCTTTCCCGATCTTGGGGTCAGAAAGAGCTCTCCTCCTCTTTCTTCAGAGAGATCTCCAGCTTTCAGCACCCACAGAGACCTGAAATTTTTCTAGATGATTCTCTTTCTGTGCTTTGGCAGGTTCAAATCCTCTTACTGTTTCTAGTCCTATCTAGATGGGCTCAGTGCTCAGTGCATGCAGCAAGCTCTTAACTTACATCCCAGTCACCCAGTAGCTTCCTGTGTGCCCCTCATCCTTCTCATTTAGGATGGCATCACTATCACCTGCTGTCCTGCTCCCTTATCAGCTTCTCCTCAAAGGTCAGCATTTTGATTCATGGTACCCACACTCAGGGCCCTCCACACATAATCTCCACTTGACGCTGCACGTGTATGACATGCTCACACTCCTGCCTGGCTCTTAGCCAGCATCTATTTGCTGAGTTACTTCCTCCTCTCCCCTCTGGCCGATTACATCCCAGCCATTCAGCTCATGACGCAGGCAGGTACCCGCGGGCTCTTCCTCACTTCCTCGGGGGGAAACTTTGGGGTTCTAAATTGTGCCCTGCTTTATTTTTCAGGTTAGCTATGGCTTCCGCCACTTTCCCTGCTTCTAGACCCCAATTCAGGCATGATATAACTCAGTGTAGCAGATAAAATACACATCTCTGTCTCACAGATACAGCCCAGTAGGAGTGATGCCAGGAGACTTGGAAGACTCGCTCTGGCATGTTGGATCATTTCTGGAACACGAGCCTTTGCAGCCTAGCGATGACATAGAGAGACCACCTTCACTGAAGCTGCCACACTGGAGAGCTCACACTGAGAAAGGAAGAGTGGGGAGGAGGGGAGAGAAGAACAAGAGGAGAGGAAAGGGAAGAAGGGGGAGGGAAGAGGAGGGGGAGGGAGGGGAAGGAAGGCAAGGGCAGAGGAGGGAGGGGAGAAGAAAGGAGAAGGAGGAAACAGACACCGTCTTGGATGACTTCAGACATCTCCATTCCCACATCATCCAGTGCGTGTTCCAAAGACACCCAAGGCAGAACAGCTGAGCCCAATCACCCACAGACCATGAGATCTTAGTTAAACCCCCACTATTGGGGCTTCTGTCATAAAGGTTATTACAAGAATCAGGCTACAGGGCCAGAGAGTACTGATTTCAAGGCCCAGCTGCTGGCAAGCCACCACAGCCAGGTCATATGGCAGCTTAACTGTCTTGGCTTCCTCACCTGTTCAATGGGAACTCACTCCTGGTAGGCTACTTGTGGGGCTTCCAGACATACAGGAAGTGTCCCATAATGCGTCTCCACTCAGTGGGGTCCTGGTAGGACACCTTGCTTACAAAACAGTCCCTTCTAACTATCCCGCCTTAGGGAGCCAAGTGTCAACCTCAGGTGGTCAAATTCTACCCTGCTTAATCTCTTCCACCTGTGACGATGTCTTCTGCCTTCCCAGCAGCCAAACAGCAGCCCCAGGTCAAAGCCAAAATGTCCTCTGGCCCGGGCTTTGCACCTCGTCCTTGCCACGGGCATTGATATATTGGGGGAAGCTTTAAATTTGCCTTGCTCAGCCAGAGAATGACTACAGAAAGGCTCTCAGGAGCTTTTCAGATGTCTGGTGGTCCTTGGAAGGCTTCCCTGCTCAGACCTTTTGGGCCCCAATGAGCAATTTATCCACTGGGCAAATGGATGGTGGGACATGGCCTCTCAGAGTCCTGCTACTGTCCGACCTGCTGCCTCAGACGAACATACATGGCAAGAGATGCGTAGATGGTCCAAGAAGGGTGCCATCACGTGGGTGAGTCTGGCAGCGTGTCCCGGGAAACTGTCACCGCAGCTGAGCAACTCTGCTAAGAGAACCTTAGACATGAGGCAGCTTCAGCAGGGCGTGGATCTGAGCTGGGCTGTGAATAGCTTTGAACAGCTGGGCTGGAAGTAGGTGCTCGAAGACCACTCGTGGTCCTACAGTCAGCAGATGCAGAGGCTGATGTGAACAAGGAGGTGCACCTGCGGCCCTTGTGGTCACTGCTCCTGACCTCGCGTGGACTGGAGAGGCAGGTGGATGAGCAGGATGGGGAGGTGCTGTGGGTTCAGGCAACTCCTTACCCAGTACAGTAACTACTTGGGATTCATCCTCAGCACAGGGTTCGACCTATTTCCCAGAGGATGAGAGTTCCAGGGAGGAGCCACGGGGATCCTAGGTAAGAAGGTGTTTGCTGACTTGCTCTGTCTCACTCCTGCCCTGCACAGCCCGAGGAAACGACCTATGCTGGCTCACATCCATTTCCGGTTCACTGCTAATGAAAGGACAAGCCTGGTTGAAGCCATTCACGATGCCCTCTTGTGGATCATTGCGCTGTGCCATTTCCCATAACAGAGAGACTCCAGAGGTGCTGGGGATGAGGCCCATCTTGGCCTATGAAGGCCTGACCTCAAAGGTCCTTACAGCCTTGCCACCTCCAGGCTAATGGATAAGGGATTAGGGGTCTGCAGACAGGCTGTCCTCTGCTTTAAATTGTATTAGAGAAAGTTGTTGGCTGGACCCAAGTCTACAGAGGACCTTGTTGTAACCCCTAAAGCCCTTTACCAGTCTGTGTTCAGATGAGGGTGACAAGGTAAAGGAAGTCACTTGCCCAACCTTGGCATCAATACCGGCCTTCCCACTACCCCTCAGCCTCCTTTAGGGCAGCCTTTGCTCACTGTCTGCTTCCTGGGTTGCCTTGCTCAGCCCCTCACAGTCTGTGTGGCAGCACCAGGACTGTTGACAGCTTTAGGCCAGGTCTATGGCCCTCAGCATAATTGCCCCCATCCCCTCCCTTTATCCTGCTTTCGCCCACCAACTCTTCCTCCTTCTCCACTCTTCAGCCCATGGTGCTTCCTCCAAGAAGCCTCCCTGGCCCGCTTCTCATAATTCCCAGTATTTTCTCCTGGTCATTTCTTGTCACCCGTATGACCTGTATCTGCTACCTCAGAGACTCCACACCACACCTACAGGCTGTGCCTACTCTACCTGCCCCAGCACCCAGCACCACCAGGCCTGGCACACATAGGCGCCCATGGGCTGCCGAGCAAGTGGGTGCAGGCCAAGCGCCCTGTAGAGAAAGGGAAAGGGAGAGAGAACAAGATCTTCTATGATTGAGCCAATGGAGTTGCTGGAGAGAGCGAACCCGAGGAACTATAAATAGCCTGGAAGTCATGCATATTACATTAGGGGTGTTGGTGACAGCTTAAGTATATTTCCATAAGACTCCATTATATTTACGTATTAGTTAATGGATACTTAAAATATTATGTTACCGTAATGCTCATGTTTTATTAGCAAACTATCGCATCAAATGGAGTTGCTAAGTGTGATGGAAAATTGGCTCTGCCGCTAGATTTCTGTATTTTCACACCGAATTTTTGATTTCTAATTCCCCAGTCACCCACGTCTGGTGAGGAGGTGATTTTCCTCGGAACACATGTGATCTCTGCCTTCCACTTGAGCTGGAAGTGTGGGAGGGTGAAGGACCCCAGCCTCTCCACAGCCAGGGGACTCCCCAGAGGGCGTGCTGACTTGCAGGAGAGGGGTTAAACTGCTCACTCTCTCTGCGCCTCAGTTTGCCTCCTCTCTTAAGGGAAGGAGTTGAACAGTTGGACTTGATGGCGGTCTCTGCACTAGTCAGAGAGAGAAACAAAACCAACATGGCATGAGGATGCCTGGAGGGGAAACTGGGAGATGGAAGGGGGAAGCATATGCCTGGAATCCCAGCGCTAGGGAGGCTGGGATAGGAAGATTGAGATGGTGAGGCCAACAATGATCTAATGAGCTACATAATGAAACCTGGAGAGAGGCTGGAGTGGGGGTGTGTGGGGGCTATGGGGAGTAGGGGGAAGGATGCGTGGGAACTCTGCAGCCTGGAGGCCCAGGAAGCTTGAGAACCACAGCATACAGGTAAGGAGGGCATGTTCCTTGAGGCTTTCAGCATCTCCTCTGAAAGCCTTCGACTGATTGGAGGAGGCCTATCCATATCACAAAGGTTCCTCTGCCTCATTCAAAACCCACTTTCCATCCTCCTGCCAATCGGCCCCCATAACACCCTACAAAACACTAGGGAGGTTCCTTCCCTCTTTTAACCTTTGCTTGTGGGTGCGAAGACAGACTGGGGGAGGGAATGGTGAGGGCAAGAGCTGTGTAGTGGGGAACAGCTAGTACGGGGGACTGTATTGGGCTACAGGGGTGGAAGGAACTTATGAACCTCTTCTGTTCCTCTCAATGGCCAGTCTAGAGGCCTGAGTGTCCCTAAGTTGTGGTTATGGAGAAAGATGCTGGAGAGGGGCAAACATGGGGTCCCCCTACCATCCAGGTATCCCCAGATCTCTGGCTTTCAGTTGTGTCCACAAAGGCTTGGCAAGAGAAGTGCCATGCTAGAAAGAACCAGGGCTCCATGAGAGGGATTCGTGTTCAGATGGCATGCCAGGAGTTCCTCAACTCTGACAGATTCTTCAACCGTGCGGGGTGTCCTTCAGGACTAGAGCCCAGGCTGTTTTTCTGGCTGAGTACAAGGATTCGGTAAACGCTACATGCAGAGATGAGTGAGCAAAACCATGGCAAGGATTCAGGGTGGAGGAGACCAAGAGCTTCACTTGCTGGGTGACCTTGGACAGCTCCAGAGCGTTCTCATCCTGGCCTCCACACCTGAAAAATGGGGCTTTAGACAGTGCTTGCCAGGGGATGACCCATTCTTAGGACGTGGGTTGGATGCCAGGATGCGAGGGGTGCATATGGGTCTCTTCCCAGTCCTCACAGCGCTGACACCGAAGCGGCAGACCTCTGGTGTGTAAGATAGCAAACACATTAAAGATATGGGACTCAAGTTATGAAGGAGCGACAAGCCAGACTCCAGCTCAGGACTGCCTGAACTGGGTTTGAACCTTAAAGTTGAGGAGTTCTGGGAAGACTGGACAAATGGCATTGAGCAAAGCCTGCAAGTGAGGCCAAGAGGGAACAGCGCAAAACAGAGGGCAGAGCCAGGTCTAGCCCGCCGTCCCTGCTCAGCTGCCCAGACTGCGTAGGCATCAGCACAGCTTGGTACAGCAGGAGAGACCCAAGAAGCATCACACACTTAGCAGCTCACCCTGTCGGAAAAGATTGCCGGCCCCCAGCACTGAGTCTGCTTGGATTTTTCTGGGTGCTGGGAGGGCAACATAAACAATGCACTGTTATGACTTTTACTAGGTGACAGGTGACGCTACCATTGAGCTGGTGGGGTGCAGGAACCAGAGGCTGGCTGCCTTTCCCTGCACTGTGCCTCAGTTCCATTTTTTTTTTTTTTTTTTTTTTGGAGGGTTGCACGGCCTCGGAGCGAGCAGGAAGAATGACCTTCCGGCCCAGAAAGCAGCGCGCCCAACTTGCGAGTGGGAGATGACAGATGGTGTTTGGAGCGTGGTAAGTGGCACGTGGAAACAGACTCCCGTTTCCACCTCCAAAAAAATACCTCTACCCCGCATGTGGCCAGTAGTGGGCTGGAGGGACCCCCAGCTGTCAGCAGGCTGCTTGGCCAGCAGCTGGGCCGCAGTGCCGTGAGACGCAGCACATTATCCGCCTGATTGAGTTATGACAGCTCCTCGCGCCCAACGGGAAGCGGGGAGGCGGGCCTAGTGGGGGCCCGCACACAAATGATGATAGAGTGCTCACTTTAAGGAACCGTCTCGGCAATATTTCATGCTGGCGGAGGGGAGGGGCGGCAGGCTGCCCCCATGGCACAGCTAACTACTCCATCAACCGAGTTGATTCACGACACAGCTACTCCCCATCATAATATTTCAAACAAATGGGGCCGTGGATAGAAATAATATCTGCATCAATATTAACCCTGAAAGAACTAATGGACAGAAGCCATAATTTCCTGGACACTCTAATAACGCATTGTGACCATCCTTGGCATGGGACAATTTTTCTTTCTCTCTTTTCTCTCCTCTGCTCGTCTGTCTGTCTCTCCCCTTTTGGAGCGCTTATAGATCTACCTTGCTTACCCCAGCCTATGGCTTGGGGACACCAATAGCTGCTATTCTCACCTCCTGCCAACCTCGGCACTCCACTGAAGAGAACAGGAGGTCAAGGGTTTGTGTGCACTGCTCCAAACCCGGTAAGTCACTCTGCAGGGCTGGATGAGGAGGACTGCCTAGCCAAGGGGAGATGGCCTAGTAAAGAAGACAGAGGAGAGAGACCCTGCTGAGCTTGCCCCTGCAGCCATTCCTACAGCAGATGGTCGCTGTCCTCCTACTGTGTGCTGGCCCTTTACGAAGTGCTTGGGAAAGCAAAATGTTCCAAGCATTTATTGATAGTACGGAGATGGGCATTTGAGAGGCCTCAGCACGCATGTAGTTAATGACCTAGTGGGGTAGCAAGACCAGGATGTCCCACAAACCCCACAGTGTTCTATCCTGGAGCAGAAGTCTGGGATTCTTGGACAAGCAAGATGTGCAGACTGGATTGGAGTCGTCCTAAATCTCTTCTTGTCCCCAGTGGCCGAGGCCAGGCTCTGTGGAGACGCTGGAGCAGGGTGGAGCATGTTCTCCAGAGGTTGCTCTTTTAGTGGTGCTCACCCCAGTGTGGTTCCAAGCTGAGTTGACCTCCTGTGGCACACCCACCTTCCCTTCTGCAAAAGAGACGCTCTCTGCAGTGGGAGACAGGCCCAACATTCTCCAGGGCTCTGATGGTCACCCGTGTTGAGTAGATCACCGCAGAAAACCACACTCCTGGCTCAGATTCTTGAACTGCAGTGAGTGTGGGAACCAAGGGAAGGGGTGGGGTGGGAACTCACTGAGTCTGTAATGCTTGAAGTCATAACCAGAGGCCAAGAGTTTGTGCTTGTCAGGGACACCCTGCTGTTGATTCAGGACGCATTTAGGAACCGCTCATTCAGATATGACGAGGTTGGTGTGTTGAGAAAAAGGCTAGAATGATGGGGCTGGGCAGTGGCCTGTTCTCTACTGTGTGCCCACAAATCCAAGAAGCAGGTGAGCCATAGCATGGATTGACTCTCCTAGCTGCAGAGTTGACTCTGCCAAGTTCCTGTTGAGGATCCAGGGCCAAGACTTATGTGGGCAAGGGGTATGGGGAGCCTGGATCTGCTCCCACAATGAGGGCAAGAAACCAGAAAGGCATTGGCTACATACCATCTTCATTCCCACACTGTGGGCATGACCTTCACACTGTGGGCTTTTTTATTTCCAGCAGATCTTTTCCGGAAGTCATTGATGGTAACTTCTGCATCCTTTCTGACTGGTGGTCAGTCAACTTCTTTTCTGTTAGAAGCTGAGAGATCTGGTATCTCACATTGCTATGTGCCATGCTAACGTCACCCAGACTCCACCTTTCCACACTGTGCAGGCTGTAGTTGCCACATGACCCTGCCTCTTCTGCCCCTGCACACTGCTGGTCTCACTTCCTGCCTGCCTTATGGAATGCACGGAGCTTGGAAGGCATTTCCTTGATGGAAATGGACAGCCCCTTGCACTGGTCCTCCCCCTTCCATCCTTGACTCCTGCCTCACACACCTGCCCAGGCAGCACTTCCTTAGCAAATGTCCTCAACACAAGCCTTTGTTGTGGGCTTGGCTTTGAGGGGAGCCTTCACCTTCACTTGCAGAGAGAACCTCCAAAAACCGGATTGATTCCAAGTCTGACGGAGGTCATTCCCATCCAACCCACTGACTGATGCCCGCTGAGCTGTGAGCTCGAGGCCTCACATGCTGGCCTGAGGGACACATTGATGGACAATCAGCAAGGGACAGACACCAGCCTGAAGGAGTTCCTGGTATATGGAGGACACAGATTCCCAGCCAAAGGTAGCTTGCAAGGACCAAGTGCCAGCATCAGGAGAAGCAGAGTAGGGTACCCTACCCACCCTGCCCAGGCTAGGTGACACTTGAGCTGAGATCTGTCACTAGACCAGGACAAAATCCAAACTAGCTCTTCAGTTTTCAAAGTCCACCGGGGGGTGGGGTCAGGAAATGGATACAAGCAATGGGTATAGCTTACATCAGAATCCATTGCGGTCTAATGATCTGTTCTCAGAGACCAGGGCCTGGCCAGCCCAGATGGTCTACTTTTTCCTCTCTGGCTTTTGAGGGGCAGAGAGAGCAGGTTCTTAAACCAAGGGCACGAGATGTGAGCCCAGGATAACCTACCACCGCACAAGGCTCCAGGCTGGCTCTGAGCTTTAGACCCCTCCTCCATCATGCCATTTCCTCTTGTTCTTCCATCAGGCCTCTTCCTCCTCCAGGTCCTTTCCCTACCTGGGTCCTTTTCCTACATGGACAGACATGGCACCACACTGGAGGAAGATTTGGGTCTGGGGGTGTCAGGATTTCAGGGGTGTGACTTTAGCAACAGAACCTGTTTCCTGAAATAGATCATCTCCTTTAGGACCTCCTTCCTCAGAATAGAAAATCAACTCAGGGGGGCTGGAGAGATGGCTCAGCCGTTAAGAGCACTGGCTGCTCTTCCAGAGGTCCTGAGTTCAATTCCCAGCAACCACATGGTGGCTCACAGCCATCTGTACTGAGATCTGGAACCCTCCTCTGGCGTGTGGGCACACATTGAGGCAGAATGTTGTATACATAATAAATAAATAAATCTAAAAAAAAAAAGAAAAGAAAATCAACTCAGTCTGGCCAGACAATGCTGCAGAGGGGCTCCAGGCAGGTTTGGATGTCCTCATAGGAACCCTCCCTCAATGTCAAAGTATAGCTGCTTTTAATATGCCTTAGGTTCTAAACAGAACCCGGAGTGTAACAAGACTCAAAGAGTTTAGAGATGAAAGGCTGGGGGCAGTCAAGCAAAAAGCTGCAAGGGCCAGCTTGCACTCACTTCTGAGCTGGGAGAGGGTCACATGCACAGCCCCTAAGTGACTCTCCTGGACCTTTGAAGTAGTCAGGCTTCGCCTGTCTTCTCATGGGGCCACCAAGTCTTGATCTCCAGGAGCTGCTTGGGGAGAGGCCTCTGCTTTCCTTCCGGTTCTGGGAAGTGTGGGTGAGTGCAGCTCCTTCAAGGGTCGTGGGATTGGCTACTGATTTCAGCTGATGGTCTGCATTTCCTGGGCTGAGACTGGAACAAAATCTCTTGGTAGTTCTTCTGGGCCAGCTCTCAGACCCCCCGAGGTTGTGGAGTCAGCAAGGTCTCTGTTCACTCTCTGAAACCAGAGGATCTTGACTGAGACAAGGCAGCCAGCAGTCAGAGTCAAACATTACAAACTATCTAAGCAAGGAACCCACAAACAATGCTATTTGCCTCCTGGCCTGGCACCCTGGAGACCCAAGCTTCAGTTTTGTTCCTACCTCGCTGTGTGACTTTGGGTAGGTCACTTTCTCTCTTTGAGTCTCAGTATCTCCATCTACAAAATATTGATGGTCGGGGCATCTGTCACATCTGAGATAAGAAGTGTGCTCTGGAAGGTGTGAAGGGAAGTAAGAATCAGCTTTGGGGAAGAGCCCTTTGCAGCCCAACAGCCTGCAGCATCCATGGGAGCAAAGTCATGTATGTGGAATTCCAAGATTACTAAAGTTCTTTATTGCTGAAGGGGGAAAGGGCCGAATATTGCTTAGCAAATTACCATGTGCTGGGGGCACCATTTATGCCTTGACACAACCATTGGTCAGCAAATTGGTCACATTATTGGTTAGTAAATTTGAAGCTGCAGAATTATTTATTGGCAAATTAGAGACGGCAGAATTATTGGTTGGCGAGGCCAGAATTGCAGTGATTGGTTAGCAAATTAGAGATGCCTGCTTTGGTCTGCGAATAAATCACGGCTGGTCAGGGTATCGGAGGCCAAATTAGAGGTGGTTGGGTTATTTATGGCCGAGCCAGAACAGAAGAAAGTGCCTTTTGCCAGGCACAGTGGGGCTCAGCCCTCCATGCGTGGGGCCAAGCCCTCTATGCGTGGGGCCACTCCATGAACGCCTTCGGATTGGCACTGCGCAAGGGGACACTTGTCATCTGTAAGCTAACAATGCAGTGGCTCGAGATGGACTCTGGTTCTGCACCTCTGCTTTTAGCTCCACCCCATGTTTCTAAAAGAGCTCACAAGGTGTTTGTGGCACTAGAGCTGCTGGTGGGACAGGCATGCCAAGCCTAGGTCCCAGGAAAGATGCTAGCAGTGCTGGCTGCCAAAGAGGCTGAGTCTGCCTCAGGAAGTGTTCTCTGCAGATGAGACTTCTGGCTGTCCTCTGGCACGGGGCCTGAGAAGTCCTTGACCTCAGCAGCCCAAGGTCAAGTTGAAGCCTCTCTTCTTTAAGGCTCTTGTTGGAGCATAGCTCATCTGGAAGATGCCTCTTCTCTGACACTCTTCAGTGAGCTGGTCCTGCTTGAATCTTTCCTGTATGGACTGCTCAGCACATCAGTTACGTTTGCCCTGATCTTGGGTTACTTTTGACTTGTGTTGAATCTGCCACAGCTCTTCTGCTAGAAAAAAGTTTCTAAGGTCAGAACTCCGATTCTTGCCCCACTAATGTTTCCTGAAATAAAAGTCACTTTGTGTAAGTACATAGGATGGATGTGTTGATTGGATGGATGGATGAATGGAGTATAGATGATGGATGATTGACATTTATGGATGGATAGATGGATGGATGGATGGATGGATGGATGATGGATGGTAGATGAAGGGGGATTCTTGGATTATAGATGCATGGATTAATAGATGATGGATAGGTGGGTGGATGATATATAGATGATAGATGATCAGCAATTTGTACATGTATGGATGATGACTAGATAGATGAACGATGAATACAAGTTGTGTGGAGGATGGATAGATCATGGATGATGAATGGATAGATAGATAGATAGATAGATAGATAGAGTATGGGTGAATGGAGGCTGGATAGATGGAGAATGACAATGGATAGATGATGGATGGATGAGTGAAAGATAGTAAAGGATATATGGATGATGGGTAAATTAAAGAAGTATAATGGATAGGTGGACAATGGATTGGCAGGTGAAAGAATGGAAGCTAAATGGATGTTGAATAGAGGATAGATAGATGGAGTGTGGGGGAGTGGATGATAGCTGCACGATGAATGGAGGGTGATGACAGATGAGTTGGTGAAAGATGGAGAGTGGGTGGATGGAGAGATGCACAATGTATGGATGAAAGTGTATGAATAGAAGATGGATGAATAATAGACAGACAGACAGATGATTGATAGATAAATGACAGATAGATAAATAGATGATAGATAGATGATAGATAGATGATAGATGAGATAGGTAGATGGTAGATAGATGATAGATAGATGGATGAAATATGGATAGATAGATGATAGATGAGATAGGTAGATGATAGATAGATGGATGAAATATGGATAGATAGATGATAGATAGGTAGATAGATGATAGATAGATAAATAGATGAAATATGGATGGATAGATAGATAGATAGATGATAGATAGATAGATAGATGAAATATGGATAGATAGATAACAAAGACTGGTAGATAAATAGTTGAATGATGAATGGATGGGTGATAGATGAAGGGAAAGATGTTGAATAAGTGAGTCAACAAGTTACTACGACACGGACAGATCAATGGTATCAAAACTGCCGGATAGAAAGACAAGCGACTGCTACTGGTGTTGCTTGTAGGAACTCCAAAGAGATGTTAGGAGTTTCGAATGAAAAGGATTTGTCACCAGGTCATCTAGCTCCCCGCTCTTCCTTAGGACAAGTTTTAAAACTAAAACACCATGGGATAGTCCTGTTACCATCCCCACATCCAGGCTAAGAGAAAGTCATGGTCTTCTGGGTACCACAAGGGCAGTGAATCCCACTCACCCTGAGTCTGCAGTGGAGAGTAAGAACCAGGGCTATAAAGGAGAACCATGATGTCATGGTGAGCATAGGCCTCCATGCCACTGTGGTGTCCTAGACAGTACAGTGTGTTTCCACACCCTCGTGATGATAGGCTAAGCACTAACATCCTCAGACAACTACCTCCTCATCACTCGCCCCCACCTCACCCTGGAGGGAAGTTGGTGACAAGTCTTCACTTTAGAAACAGAAAATTCGAGCTTAGAGGGAGAGATGTTTTGCTCAGGGCAAGCTCGGATTTAGGATAAACTCCAGGTCTCCCGACTTCCTCCTCAGACCTGCCACTGCCAGCCAATAGACCTGACTCTCTTCTCACCTCCCAGATCTTTTGGCATTGTTGTTAACTTGGGAAAAACAGAAGTGTATTTAGTTCATGGTACTGGAGGTTGGGAAGTCCAAGAACAGGTCCCTGCTTCTGCTTGGAATCTGGTGAGTACCCCATTGCTACAAACCATGGTGGTGGGCACACATAGCAAGACAGACACACACGCCAGTGCTCACCTCAGCACTCAGATTACAACTTATTTATCTCTTGGTCTCCCTCCCCAGTGACACCATATGCACCTGATAGCGGGCATTTCATTGTCTGCCTCCAGCTGGAAACTCCAGGCCAGCACAGGTTCCCCATCCCATGAATGCAGGGGATGAAATGGTGATGTAATTCCACACTGCCAGACCAGCACAGTTTTCAAGTTTGGTTTTTCCCACCTTCTCCAGGGGTCTGGCAATGAGTCTCCCCCAAAAGAACTTTGGGGATGATCCCATCCCAGATGCTCCATGTACCATCTTCCTAAGCTGTTATCTGCCTGCTGTTTTCCAGCCTCCCTGTCTAAACTTCCCTGACTTCTGCTCAGCTTTGACGGACAGGAGGCGCCAGCATGGGATGAGATGGGGAGAGAGGAGAGAGGAGAAACTGGAGTGTTTCTTCTCTGGTTCCCGCCCCCCCCATGCTTTCTTGCTGTATCTGCTAGGAATCGCATTTCTTTTATGATCCCTAGTCCTCACAGGTAGCTTTCCTACAGCTCTGGGTCTCACTGGGCTTTAAATGCTACTTCTCCTTCGTCCCTCCATCTTAGGACACCAGGGTGAGTGTAGGGGAGAGGGAAGTCCATCATCCCCATATCTTAACCTCTTAGTTGAAGAAAACTCACTTGACTCCACAGTGGGGATGTTGCAGAATACCTGAGGCTGACTTCCCCATAAAGCAGGAAAGCAGTTTATTTATTTCATAGGTTTGAAGGCTGGAAACCCAAGACTAGATGAGGCTAACTCATTGCTTTGGTCTCCGGTGAGCCACCTAAGCTGAGACCTATGGTGGGTGGCATTATAGTAGGAAAAAATGGATACAAGAGGGAGGTGGGGGAGCCTAGAAGCCACAGAGTACTGGGGTCCCAGGAAAATGACATTAGCCTCTTTGAAGAGTGAGCCCCTTAGTAACCTAAATACATCCCTCCCGGCCCCACGTCTAAAGGGACAGCCATCGTTTGGCATTTGACGGAGGACAAACGATGCTGGCTTCGGGGTGAAGGGAAAACACATAAATAAATGTCACGACATTCACCTTCTTCCTCCCAACCTCAGCTCTGAGAACGAGGAGTCGTCTGGGTCCGTCACTGCTCTCTAACTTCCTTGTGGCGGGCCTTGGAAGGTATGTCTCAGGAGAGCATTTTCTTCCCCATTTCCTTGTCCCTCAGAAAGCGTCACAGTGCGGCCTCTGGGCTCTGTGATTGAGCTCTATGGACTTACCGGGGGCCTTCTCTCCTGCTACAGCTCAAATGGCAAGCTCTCCCACAGCCTCCTGCTTTTAGCTGGTTCTCCAGCTGATGGCACACTGTTTTGGGAGGTTATGGAACGTCTAGGAACCTGGCTAACTGACTAGAGGGTTACTAGGGGGGGCTGGCTTCTGGGTTAACAGCCTGGCCTCACCTCTGGCCCCAGCTGTCTGCTCCCTATGTGCCTCCACTATGCCTTCAGCCCCAGCTCCCACCATGACTGACCCACTGCAGCAACCATTCTTCCCTACATGACGGACTATAGCCCCCGAGCCACAGGGCAGAGTAGACTCTACCCCAAGCTGTTCCTGTCAGGTCTATGGTCACAGTGACATGATGAGTAACTAACACATCCCTCTGCCCTTCATTTCCTCCTGTGACATGAGGTAGAAGCCTGCCATGAAGTGGATGAGATAGTATGCTTCCATGTCAACAGCACGGGAACCCTCAGAAAGTGGGAAACACGCCTATCCTAACAACTATCCCTTCATCACCGGACATCTTGGTTCTTCCCGCTTTTCCCCATCACCAAGAATGCTGTGTGAAACACCCGTGAAAACAAAGCATTGCTCATAGTTCATATTGTTTTCTGTTTTGTTTTGTCTTGTTTTGTAGACTTGATTCTTGCTCCCAGTTGGAGTTACCAGCAGGTCTGACTTTTGGTAGCTCGGCAAATGCAATCCAGTCGGTCTTCTGAAGCTGCCTTGCTGGGTGGTGTTTCTGACAGCTGCACAAGCCAGCATGTATGAAGCACCTACTGTGTACCCGCAGCACAAGCCAGCATGTAGGAAGCGCCTACTGTGTGCCCAGTGCAGTGCTATGATTCTAGTGTGTGCTGAGCAAGCTCTGTGAGGTGAGCCGCTCCACAGGTTCTCCGCTCATAGCGGGAATGAGAGCAGCTCAGCGCCTTCCTCAGGCTCACCTGGCCTCTGCCATCACTGAAATTCAAATCCGGGTCACACTTTCAGCCACTTGCTGTCCCAAAGCTGGCATGACTGGCTTTCTCTCCTCGTCACTCATGCCTAGGGAAGTGTTCTATGCATGCTTCCTTCTGTGGGCAGGAGGCCTCTTCAGGGAAGATCTAGCAGAAGTGAGGAGACAGGAACTCCCACCTTACAGGCCCTGTGCTGACTAGCTTTAGGTCAACTTAATGCAAGCTAGAGCCATGGAAAGAGGGAACTTTAACTGTGAAGATGCCTCCATAAGATCTGGCTGCAAGGCATTTTCTTAATTCGTGGTTGATGGGGAAAGGTCCAGCCCTTTGTGGGAGGGGTCATCTCTGGGCTGGTGGCCTTGGGCTGTATAAGAAAGCAGGTTGAGCAAGCCATGTAGAGCAAGTCAGTCAGCAGCACCCCTCCATGGACTACAATGTGGGAGTGTAAGCCAAATAAACCCTTCCCTCCCTAACTTGCTTTTGGTCATGGTGTTTCATCCCAGCGATACTAACTCTAGCTAGGACATTCCCCTGCCTGGACCACATCAACGTCTTGCAGCTCAGGGAACATTGAACAGAGACTCATAGAGTTAGAAGCAGGAAGATTGCGCTGAGAATAAGCCATTCCACACGTGACAGCCTGCTGGCATTTCGCCAGGCTGGGAAAAGGTGTTTCCCACCACTACATTGCAAATCCCTGGGCTTGATTATCAGGCTAAGTAGCTTTCTCTGGGTAGCCTAGGGTCACGGAGTGAGCTAGGAAGTTCCCCTGCCTTGGTTTGCCTTGTTTGCCGTCATTAGATTGGCTGTGCTCTTCTGAGGGGCTCCCTGGGCTAATATGGCCTCACGTCAGTGCACAGACACATTGCATGCAGGAACCCACATCTACAGTGTCCCATTCCTCGAGTTCTTGCAAGGGGAGCAAGGGAGTCATTGCTAGCTGCTGGGAAGACACAGACAGAAGCATTGCCCACCCATTCCCTGTTGCTTGGCAGCATCCGTCCCAGCACCTACCATGGTCTTCTTTATGATCCCAGCACCTTAAGGAAAGGCCTTGGCTTCCTCTTTCCCTGACTCTGAGGATAAGCAATAGAGCTGCACAGAAGAGCCAAAGCCAGCTAAGGATCATAGTCAAGCTGGGGTGAGATGTCCAGGGCATGGCTCTGTTCCCTTGTGAAAAAAAAGGACATGGAAACCCAGGAAGAGCCCAGGCCAGGTCATTGCTTGCTCAGCGCAACTCTGTCACCTTTTCCATGGACTCCCTGGGTGCTGAGAACCATTGTAGGCATGACCACAGGGATGCATGCTGGACCCTTCACAAGCCCAGATGTGCTTTGTCTCATCTGTGCAGGATTTTCAAAAGTATGAAATTGTATCTGGCCAACCTTAAAACATTGGAAATACATTTTTTTTTGCATTATTGACTGCTATTGACAGTATCAGTTTTGGCCATAATGAACTCTCTCTCTCTCTCTCTCTCTCTCTCTCTCTCTCTCTCTCATCTTTCCTTTCTCTCCTCCCTCTGTTCCCACTCTCTAGCTCTGAACTCATCCAATTATTCCCACTCACATAGTTTACCATTTAACCCTGACTATACCAGGACAGCTGAGAACTAGTTTTGCCTTCAGTTTCAGGTGACCAATGGGAGGTAGCTTGAGAACAGGGAAGGGGTGAGTGTATATGGTATTACAAAGCTCTGACCAAGGGTCTGTGAACTAAGAATGTTTTCAAAGAAATCAAGGCAGATCTCTTGCAGGAAGTTATCTCTACGCCAAGATCTCAGTAACAGTCATAGACCAATGACAGAAAATGGGAGGGGGCTCCCCAGGAACGAGAGGATGCTGGAGATGACAGATTCTTTCAAGATAATGAACACAAAAGGATAGAGGGTAGAGGTGGTGTGGAAGGAGCAGAGAACAGACCCTTAGCCAGTTGTGAAGGGGTCCTGATGACCACGAAGTCCTGACCCCAGCAGCTATCCTGATATTGTTGGGAAAAGTCTGGTTCTAACTACAGTGAGACATTTAATCTCAATAGTCAACTTGACAGGGCATAGAATCACCACGAAAACAAATCTCTGGGCATGTCTGTGAGAGGTTTTCTAGATTAGGCTGAGAAAGGAAGACCCATCCTAAATATGGAGTAGGGTCCAGACTGAAGAAAAAGGAGAAAGGAAGTCGCTCCATTTGCTAACAACTTGTGGGACACAGAGCCCAGAGGTGGCGGCTCAGAAGCACATGCTTGGCTTGAGTCCGAAATGTCCCCCGTAGTCTGAATGTCTGTTCATAACTGTGGGCACAAGTCGGGAGTTCTATGGAACTTTTAGGATGCATGAACTAATTAGCAAAAGTGTATCACTGGGGTGGGAACTTAAGGATTTTAGCCCAGATCCTGGTTGCAGTTACTTTTTGCTTTCTGGTCCATGCTGATGTGAACAGCTGTTACCACATACTCCCACTTCTTCAGGCTTGGCTATATCTCCTGTGGGGCCCTAACTATAAGGACTATGGCCCTCTGACACCATGATCCCAAATAAATCTTTATTCCCAGGGAACTGCTTACAGAGACACACCAGTTGCTAGCAGAGTGCACAGTGCAGACTGGAGTCCTGGTGCAAAGCTAAGCAGGAAAGGTTGGTTTGCCTCTGAAATAGCAATGGAAACACCCGCAAACCAGGATGTACAATTTCATCATGACGACAGCCCCTAGCTGCTGCCAGCTGAGCAGGAAACATGAGTGCATGCATGCTAAGAACTTGGACACTGCAGGTCCAAGGCAGGCTTCATTCAAAGGTCTTCCCTCGGTATGGGCAGGGACAAACATGAAGTGGGAGCCTCTCAGCTCTCAGAACGAAGCATAGAAGGACCGCTCGAGACAGACAAGTGTCTACACACACTCCAGAACACAGGGAAATTGGAATGTTCAGAATTCCTGGCTCCAGGACTTGGCAGGAGTAGGGACAAATTCATGCTGCCAGGTAGGTTCCAAGAAATGCCAAAGAATACTGGGTATTAACCTTGACAAAGAGCAAGTGGGTATGTCCAGTGGGTATTTGGAAACGAGAGTCCTTCCGCTAAGAACTAAAGCAGTCACCGCTGGCTGTGTGTGTGTGTGTGTGTGTGTGTGTGTGTGTGTGTGTGTGAGAGAGAGAGAGAGAGAGAGAGAGAGAGAGAGAGAGTTGGGTTTTCCCTGGAAGTCCAATGACTTTGATCCCAGTGGTCTATTTGGAGACCCTCAAGCCTGTGCTTGTGCTGGGAATAAGATGGAGGCATACTGAATCTCCTCTGAGCTCTCCGGGTGGGATAAGGATCCTTGCCACTGCTCAGAGGTTTTGTGTGCTATTCCTTAGTGGCACTCACCATTGTCCAGACTCCAGTGTCTGGCCATGGACTGGTCTAGGGGTTATTTCAGACCCTCACTGAACTGCTTCCCTGAGGCTGTAACTCCAACAGGTGTTTGAGATCGGCCATTCCTCTCTCTTGTGCTCTCTTCCCCCACCTTGCTCTCTCTCTCTCTTTCTTTCTTCTTCATTTTTTTTTTAAACTTTGCTCTCTGGGTGGGTTTCTCTGCTTGCTTTCTCGCAGACTAATTATTATTACATGGAAAAAAAATAGCTTCCTGCACCTAAGAAAGACACTCTCTTACTCCAGTAACTGGGAGTTTTCAATGGCAGTCATGGAGCAATTATATGCTGCGATTTACACTACATCCTCCTGTCTGCTCTTTGACAAAACGAGTCCCTATTATTAGTCAGGCAATAATCAAATGCCTAAAATAGGCTTATAAAGGATCTCTGAGCCACAGGCATGGGCTGTTCCCAGGAGCTAAGATCCTCTTCAGGGGCAGGTCTCCAGGAACATACGCAGCAGTGTGCGAATGCACACTCTTTTTAAAACCAGAAACTGCGTAATGCAGAAGAGGGAAGGGGTGTGAGGGCTGCTATTAGGACACCCGCACACCCATCGAGTTTTTAACTCAGGGTGTCCTCTGGGAGCTCTGATGTAAAAGACAGTCTTCTGGGCATTGGTTGAACTTCATTGCCCAGGAAATCACCTGAAGAGTCAGAAATTCTGACTAATTCTCAGAGTCCTTTCCACTTCCTGCTCTATTTATCTCAAACATGTGTGCGTGCATGTGTTTGTGTGTGTGTGATATACATATGCATATATATTCATATTCCAGCTTGGCTATATTCTGTTAAGCCATTGGCTAAAAGCAGCTTCTTTACTAACCAATAAAAGCAACACATACACAGAAGAACTTCCCACACCACTAGAATGGTCCAGGGAAGCATCCAACTAACTTGGAGCCAACTTGTTGAGGTTCTGAGGGGCACTACTGGGTGATAACTTAGGGGTATTGTTCCTAAAGACACAGGAGCAGGCCGGTTAGCACTTACCACCTTCAGCCTTCACAGTGGAGCTGCTCACTACAGGGTCTGCTACTTGGAGAACACAATCTTCATTTTCTTCACAGGAATAAAACACCCTTCTGGTCACATTCTGCCATTCTGGCTCCATGGCAGGAGCCAGATTCCAACTCCACCTTTAAGGGAAGTATTTGACATTCTGAGGCTCAATTCTTACTGTTCTGTGGGAAAGCAGAAGACGATGCCTCTGTGCCCAAGCCTAGGCAACATGGTGACCAAGGGAAGAGGGCACACTGAGTCCCCAGCCTGGTCTTGAGCTGGTCATTAGTATACAGCCCACGCCTTGGGACCCCACTGCCACTAGGTCAGTTCAGAGACTTTCAGAAGGACTTGTCTGCCTCCAGCATGGTTTAATACGGAACAATATGCCCTAGCATGCCCCTTCCCAGTGCGCCTGAGTTTGTGGGCAGCATTGCTCCTCTTCCCAATGGCTGATCTAGGTCAGCCTGACCTGGGAAGAATCCCCAGGGTCCCAAACTTTGAAAGCTGACTGGTTACAGAATGTGACCTCTGTCATGATGTGCCCCTAGCTCCCTTCCATCCATTCCTGCCAGAAGGCCATTCCATCTCAATCCTAACTAGAGCTAAGGTCCAGGAAGTGAGTCTCAGTCTCCACCAGATGTGAGGGCCTATTTCATCTCCAGGATCTCCAGGACATGTGGTCAGCAGCTGCAGGGGGATGCTGACGTACGGCTTGGAAGAAAGCATTAGACGAAGAATCCAAAGACCTGGTTCTGGTGAATTGTGTTTTGTGGATTTGAGCAAATGAATTTACCTGATTTGCAGACCATACAGCTGGAGAGACATAACACACACATCTGTTCACCCGGAAAGGGAACCTACAATAAACTAATTAAAAATGGCACTGAAGTCCAACTTAGTGAACCAATGAGCTTTGCTGGGAATCCTAACAGGATTGTGGGTATTGTGGAATATTACTTTAACTGGACAAAGATCTATTGCGTTTGTTTATGCTGTGGAATATTATTTTAACGGTGTAAAGGTGTGCTCCATTCGTTTATGCTGCATTTATTTAAAGATGTAAGGATGTGTGTTTAATTATGTAAAGATGTGCCTGCCTAAGGCACCTGATTGGTCTACTAAAAAGCTGCATGGCCAATAGTTAGGCAGGAGAGGGATAGGCGGGGCTGGTAGGCAGAGAGAATGAATAGGAGGAGAAATCTAGGCTCTAGAAAGGAACAAGAGAAGAAGGAGGAGCTCATGAGAATGTGGGAGACACCTGGGCTAGAAGCCAAGCAGCCGCCAGGCAGCAGACACAAGAAGCAGCGAAAGTGAGATATACGGATGGAAAGAAAAGTAAAAAGCCCTGAGGCCAAAGATAGATAAAGAGAAACAGGTTAATTTTAATTAAAAGAGCTAGCCAGAAATGAGTCTAAGCAAGGCCAAGCATTCATAACTAGAAAGAGATCTCTGTGTCACGATTAGGGAGCTGAAAAGAAAAAGCCTGGTACACGTGGGTGAAGACTTCTTACCCCACCCTAATACATGTGAAACCTCAGGAGAGCTGTGACCCAAGGCTCTCTGCACATCCTGGAGGCAGCTCCGCAGTCTGAGGATCTTTCCTCTGCCTCTCAGCTGGTCAGATCCCTGTCTGCAGCAGCTGTCTATCCTTTTCTAAAGCTGCCAGGGAGGTTTTTCTACTTTCCCAGCCTTGTGGCCTTTCCCTTCCCTTTCCCTCCCTTCTGGAGGGAACATTTTAATTAGGAGGTTGGCACACAGCAGGACCTATTTCTTTTACTCAAGAGAAGAAATGTTGCCTTTTAAGTTTCATTGTTATACCCAGAAATAGACAAGAATCATAGATATTCATCATAGACATCTCCCAAGGCTTAGCATCCTTTCTGCAGAATCAGGAGAGAAAGACTTTAGACCGCAGGCTGCACCATCACTGTGGAAGCTGCTTAGCCTGGCCCTTTGCAGTATGAAACCAGCATGTTTCATGTGTAAATGAATCACCTTTAGGACGGTGGCTTGCAGACAGCCGTGAAGCAGCAGAGTCCTGTCTACCAGTGAAGCATGCGCTAACACTTCAGTATGTCTTTTGGACAAAGAGCAGAGCTTTGAGGGCCCTGCAGGGAGATGCTGAGCCCATCCTGTCCCACCATCTACATCCTGTTCCAGGTCATTGCCACTGAAATGCATCCTGGGACTCTGAGAACTTCTCTGACCCTGGCTCTGAAGCCTCTCCTTGGAGCTCTCCTTTATTTCCCAAGGCAAGAATGCAACCTCTGCCTCACTCAGACACCTGTGTCCCTCTCCATGGATCTGGGGATGCAACAGGAACACAGTGGGTTTGTAGGGACAGAGGAAGGCACGTTAGAGGCGTGAGGGGAATATATCTGAGGTTCCCTCTGTGAATCCCCAGGTTGGAGGAGGCTGGATCCCTGCACCATCAGTAAGAAGCTAAAGTAGACAGGTGATGGCCCTTATGGGACCCGATCTGTGCTCTCCTGGGGGCACCTGGGCATTTCCAGTCACTGGAACATTCTTGATTATAAAGAATATTTCTGAGACTAAAAGACTTACCTTCTGTTTTATTTCTTTGTTGGGCAGGCTGCATCCTTTGGATTCCAGGAATTGGTGGCCTTCCCCCCCCTCCCTGGAATTTAGATCCCTCCTGGGGAAGGGCAGCAAGAGCTAGAAGTAGGGTCATGGGACACTTGAGTAGGAATTCTCATCACCTGACGGCAAAATGGAAGACTCTAGAAAATGCTTTGGGTTGGGACCTCCCCTGGCTTCATGACTGTTGATTTTATGATGCCCTCTGTGGGAAAGGGTCAAGGTTTTTCAGGAGAGCTGCAGGTGTCCAGAGCAGGCGGAGTGTAGCCGAGCTGATGAGAGAGGGTGGAATGACCAGGGCTACCCCAGGGCTGGCCGGGGCTTAGAGGCATGGCTTCTGTGTGGCACGGGATGCTCATTTAGGCTTTCTGATGCTCGGCTCCCACTGTGCAAAGAAGTAGCACGACAGTCCTTTCTTAAGTTCACTCTCAGAATTTTTGTCATTCTAAAGCAATGGTCCTAGCAGGGGATTATTTTGTCCACTTTAACCCCACCCTTCTAAAGGCACAATTGGTAACAACTGGAAATAGTTTTGGTTGTCACAACTGGAGGAAATGGAAAGAAGGTGCTGTTATCTCGTGAGCAGAGGCCAGGGAGGCTGCTTAGATGCTCTCCAACAAACTGTCTGGCCCTACAGTAAAGAATTCCTCAATGTGAAGGTTGACAGAGCCACGCTAGATAAAGTATGACCTTGAGTCAAACACGAACTGTGACTTAGACAGGGACAGCTAGCTGCCATCAGTGCCCGGGGCATGTTTTGGCTTGGAAGTGAGCTGAGAAGGAAAGATCTCAGAACCCCTGCTAAATCGTCTCTGGAGCTGGGTTCAAAGAACCATAGCCCCCAGCCAGCATTGGGCAGTACCAACATTAGGAGCCTTCTGAACAAATTCGTGACTCCCCCACAACCTGAGTCTCCAAGCTTCCTTGCTGAGACCCGCCCCCCGCCCCTATCCTCTGGGTCCCCACACCTGCACTGTGTTCAGTGTCCTAGCCTCTGCCTTGAATTCTGTATCCTTATCAGTGCGGGGTGGGGAAGCGGTTGTGGCGAATCACTAGAAGATCAAGCCGTCGACGCGCCATGTGTCTTGTCCCCAGCTGCCCCCGGAGCTGGCTGCAAGCAGAGCAGATCTGGCTGCGGGTGATGATATCATTCCATGTCCTCAACCAGAGACACCAAGATAATAACTTTCCAAATATTGTCTTACGAGATGTGTATCGCTGTAAAACAATATTTCGTCACCAAGCAGTGAGCGAGCGACAGTATCATCTTGCAGATACACAAGGCTGGGGAGGGAGTTGAGGTCATCCTGCAGCTCGGAGGTCTGGAGGAGGTGGCAAGTGAGCTGAGACGGTGGGCTTCAAAAGTCAGAGGGACGGGGTACACCTTGCCAGGGGGCAATTTTCAGGCTGGAGATGGTAGTGCCAAATCAGAAATAAAACCGATTCAATCTTTTATCATTGACAGGGCTTGCTGAGTAACTCAGGCTGGCCTTGATGTCACTATGTAGCCCTGGTGAAGTTTCTCTTGCTTAACCTACAAAGTGCTGAACTTATAGACCAATGTCACCAGGCCTGGCTTCGAGTTTGCTTTTAATACTGGGCGAGTGGGGAATGTAATTACAAGACACCACCCCTACTCTTGAAGATCTGAGACAAGAAGGCAAGCTGGGAGAAGCTGGTATAGACCAAGGCTAGAAAAATCCAGCAAAGGATCTTGCCGTATCATAGGGGAGCATTGGCTTAGCAACAGTCCCCCAGTGGAGAGAGCCATGGAGACAGCCATGCTCAGCCAGGTACATACACTTGTTAGATAGCCAGAGCACACCTTCCTCTGCCTTCCTGCTTACTCTCGGTAACAGAGAGGGATCCTGACAGTGGCAGGCTGCTCTTCTATGAGCTCAGAATGATGAGCCTGGCGTAGAAGGAAATCTTTACCGGAGAACTGAAGTGTCAGGTCCAGGCCTCTCACTTATGGTATGGTCAGGGAGCTGTGAGCATCCCTGATGCCCTGCTCCTCAGTCAGAACTCCTAGAAAAACCAGCAGTTTCTGCGAGACCCTTTCTAAGGGAGCCCCAACGGGAATAGGCGAATGGACATGGAAGGGGGAGCAGGGGTCCTGCATGCGTGCTGTGTTATTTTATTTAGGTTAAAGGGAGGGCCGTCCGATAGTATGGTGCTGCGCTGACATGTGAGTCAAGCCCACTTGCTCACAGACTCCGAGCAGGTTGTGGTAAAGGCACCATTGTTCAGCAGGCTCCGCCCAAACGCCGAATCTGCCATTTCCTAGCAGCAGCTATGTAATCTTGGGCAACGTCTTCAACTTCTGTCTTTGGTCTCTGACCTGGGAAATGGGGCATAAATAAGGGTGTAGCAGGATGAGGTCTACACCTAGAGCTTCTGCCCTGGGATGAAGCCATCGTGACTGTTAGGTTTTGTTCCTATCACAAACACACTGTGAGGGTTGTACGGGACAACATACAGAGTTCCTGGTATTTGGGGGTGCGATGGTTTGAATGGAATGCCTCTCATACTCTCCAGCATTTGCCTACTTGGTTCCCTAGTGATGGAGGTGTTTGGTTGTTTGGGTAAGTTTAGGGCTTGTGGCTTTGTTGGAGGAAGCGTACCACTGGGGGCTGCCCAGTTCAGGCTCTGTGCTTCCTGCTCATGATTAAAGATGTAAGCTCTCAATAGGCTGTTAAAGCTGACACACTAGCTCCCATGCCCTCTGCTCCGCCATCATGGACTCTAGTGCTCTGGAACCACAAGCCCCGATTACCTCCTTGTGGAAGTCGCCTCTGCCGTGGAGCTTTTATCAGATCTCTTAGAAAGTAGCTGATACGGAGGGATAATCACTGCAGGCACCGGTGTGTGGACAGTCGAAGCCCACTGAGTGTGGGAGCTTACATTTTAGCGTAAAAGATGACTTTCGAGTGTGTTTTAAAGATAGAGTTTTGGTAGTGGCCATAAAAGTAAAAAGAAGGAAGGGGATGAGGACAGGACTGGGACAGCTGATGCAGGAAGGGCCTCTAATTGGCATTATTGTCGAACTGGAGGAGAGGAGCAAGGCTGGTCCAGAAGAAGACTGGGGACAACTGTCACAGGCAGGAGCCCAGTGATCAGGAAGGAATGCTTTATCCAGAGCAGGTGTCCCCAGAAAGGGAAGGTGACAGGGCTATGCTCAGATGAGCAGGGAAGGGTCCTGGGGGTCTGATGACCATGAAGAGGACTTCTGAGTGATTCTGATTCACCTGTATCCTAAGGATGCTGAAAAGAGTGCCATAAACTGGGTATCTTGAAAGACCAGCAAGTCACTGCCTCGGCCTTAGAGTCTAGAAGGCTCATTTCAGTGGGTCAGCTGTCTACACGGTGATATCACTTCCTGGTGGGACCCCCCCAAACCTTGGTCTGTGGTTGGGTTCCTCCAGTCTCTGCCTTTGCAGCTACACAGTGTCTCTCAGTGGGGTTAAGCGTTCTATGAGCAGCCACCACATCTGGCTAAGGCCCCACCCTACATCAGTGTGACCTCACCCTAGCTCCTTACATCTAAAATGACCCTGTTTCCAAATAAGGTCATAGTGTGGGTGGCTGGGGGTAGGACTTCCACACATGTTTTATAAGGAAACAATTCAAGTCATTAAAGTGAGCCTCCTAGAAAGGCAGGAAGGGATTTGAATATGGCCGTGTGACATTATTTGATTTATATTGTAAAAATATTCCACCCGCTGTGGTACAAGCCTCCGGAAGCCTGAAGCAGAAGCTGGAACCCACCAAGGAGCTGTCACGGTGGCAGGATATACTGTAGCCACTGTGTAGGCAGGGGATCAAGGTGGTGGCTACATCCTTGATGCAGTGTGACGGGAGAGTGGATGAAACACGCTGATGAACTGATGTCCTTGTGAAGCTAACACAGAGTTGTTAGTGGAACTTCATTGGTTTTTGTTTTGTTTTGTTTTTTTTAAACCTAAATATCTGGTGGAATTGTTTGCCGATTTACTGACACAGTGACCAAAGGCAGTAAGGTGGGTTCAGGGTGGGCTAGGGAACAGTGGCCCCAGAATTTTCTTCCAAAATCAAGTATGGTCGCACATACTTGTAATCCCAGCACTCAGAAGGTGGAGGGAGGGGATTAGTTTGGGTCTGAAGCATCACCGGATACATAGTGAATATCAAACCAGCCAAGGCACATAGTGTGACCATCTCAAAACACAAAACTAAACCAAAGCCCCATGGACAGCCACTGAGCTGACTTGTAGACTGCCAAGTGGAGTGCCACATGTAGGAAGAGCTATCACACCCAACACATCCAAACCCAGCCCCTGCTTCCAGCCTCAAGCCCGACTCCTGTGTCCACGCCTCAGTAAACAGTGCTGCCGCCCGCATGAATCCCAAGCAGGAATTCTTGGAACAGGTCCAGCCTGTAACACATTGCCAAGTCTTTGGGATCTTGCCTGTGTAGGGGTACCTCACACCTCCCCCCAGGCCTCTGCAACCCTGCTCTCATCCCAGGACTTTGCTTCTGCCCAGGTGGCCATTTTGATTTCCTCAATTTCCCTGTTCCCAGCCTGTTCTCTGCTACACATCACCCCACAGCCACAGAGTGACTACTGAGGACAGAGGGACATCAGCTGCAGCGGTGTGAGTAGCCAGGCTTCCTAGGAAGCTGGGCAGTGGGGAATCACATCTGTAGGAAGCTGGGCAGTAGTGATCACATCTGTAGGAAGCTGGGGAGTAGTGATCACATCTGTAGGAAGCTGGGCAGTAGTGATCACATCTGTAGGAAGCTGAGCAGTGGTGATCACATCTCTAGGAAGCTGGGCAGTTGGTGATAGCTCCTGTTGGACAAGTTCTTCATCTTGAAAGGCCAAGGCTGAAGACTCTAGTGCTGACTCCAAGCCTTTTTGGCTGAGTTGAGTCATGTGTCCCTAAGATGTTTTGTCCCAGCTAGAAGAGACAAGCTTTGTAATAGAGATGACAACTGCAAATAGGTACACATGGCTTTGCTGTGGGTTGGTCACAGTCTAAGATCCCTAGAGGTTAGCTCGCAATATCCCTCGGAGCCTCAGCTTCCCCAGTGCTAGAGAACAATTATGCCTAAGCAAGAGAGTTACATAAGGATAAAATGACGGCACTTGGTGCCAAGCCAGGTGGCCGAACACCTGATGGAGATGGACCTCCACTGACTGCAGCCAAACAAACACTTGAGAATTAATATCCACCACTGCCTGATAATCCTTGGCTGGAAGAAGAGCAGCTTTGAGGTACTACAGTCATTTAAATTCCTCAGTTATTAATTTGACACAGAGTTATTTTGCTGTGTTTTTTTTTTGGTAATTAGATGCTGTAAATTTTTTTGTGATTTTCTCTTCTTTGTAATTAGAAATAGCGATTAGAGTATCTTTTATATTACATGGCATTTTTTCCTTTAAACAATTGTATACATTTTGTATTCTTTCCTTTTCTCCACACAGACTTTAATGAGAACGGGTTCATTGTGTACCATAATTTGCTATTATTATAGTGTGTCATGAAAATGAGTTATTTCCGTCACAGAAATATAATGCCCCATGTAATGTATTTTTTTGCAAGTGGGTTTTTCTCTCTCTCTCTCTCTAGGGACAGGGAAATGTGTTTGCCAAATTTGAAGCCCACTTGAACCTGAAAGGCTGGGTATTACCCAGCTCAGGCCTCTGGGAGTTTAAAATAGCCTCCTGCTGCTTTGTGCTGTGTGGCTCACACTCCAGGCAGTGGAGAGGTAGGTTCCATGTCTGTCCGTGGAGGTGCCGCATTTCAATGGTGTGTTCTCAGCAAATAACGTCTATTCAAACCAGGCGGAGTAAACCAGAAGCACACTGCCTCTTCTAAAGATCTGGAGCTGGGAGCATGGCTCTGTGGTGGAGCACTTGTGTAAGTGGGAGCACGGTTCTGTGGTGGAGCACTTGTGCAAGTGGGAACACTGTTCTGTGGTGGAGCACTTGTGCAAGTGGGAGCACGGTTCTGTGGTGGAGCACTTGTGTAAGCGCGAGCTCGGCTCTGTGGTGGAGCACTTGTGTAAGCGCAAGCTCGGTTCTGTGGTGGAGCACTTGTGCAAGTGGGAGCACGGTTCTGTGGTGGAGCACTTGTGTAAGCGGGAGCACAATTCTGTGGTGGAGCACTTGTGTAAGTGGGAGCATGGTTCTGTGGTGGAGCACTTGTGTAAGCGGGAGCACAATTCTGTGGTGGAGCACTTGTGTAAGTACGCACAAGGCTGCGAGTCCAGTTTCTAGCACAACAAAAATAGCAAATAAAAGTGAAGCGCCTGGGCCAGGGCTGAGGGCTAGTAAGGAAATCTGCCTTGTCTCTGCTGCTGAGGGTGCTTCACTCATGCGGAAGACAGCATGAGGCATGTGACACGTGGCACAGGCTGGCCTACTCACAGAACATGCTTAAGGGCTGCCAGCCAGTGTAGGCATCTGATCAGCTTCAGCCTGCCAACTTACGTAGCAGCTAAGGCAAGGAAAGGGATAGACAGACACGCCCCAACACACATGGCTGCCCATCCTGGCCAGGAAACCAGACTCAGAGCTGAAAGTCCAGTGCCGTTTCTTACAGCCATGACCTTGGGCAAATCACTCAACTCCAGGGTGCCCCTGTTTCTCCATCTGTAGTAGATCAGCCCATGAGGCCATGGCAAGGAATTAACATGCTCCCCCAGAGCCCACAGACACGCCGGTACAAGCCTTGTATTTGTCTTCGTATAGTGTTCACGAAGGTGCCAGTTCCCAGGTCAGGGACTGCAAACCCACAAAGCTCACTTGGCTAAGCCAGGCAACTGCAGCAGAGTGTCTGTCCAGAACAGGGACATTTTCTAATGTATCTATCCAGAGAAACCTTGCTATAGTTTGGATGCTAAATGCCCCCCAACAGGCCATGTATTGAAAGTTTGGTTCTGAGGTGGCGGAACATTGGGAAATAAGGCTTGGTGGGAGGGCTTTAGGTTACTGGGAGCATGTCCTTAAAACTTTCCTTCCTCTCTTTCACTCCTTAGCCCTAAGATGAGGGACTATTTGCCCCAGAACATGCTCCTTCATGGGTACCACTTCACCAAAAGCAACACAGTTATGGATGAGAACCTCTGAACCTGATCAGAGGAAAACCCTTTTTCTTCGTAAGTTGCCTGGCTATGCTGTTTGTTACAGTTAAGGAAAGCTGGCTCACACAGATGCCCTTTCTAAGTCCTAAGGAGACTTGCATTGGTGCAGACATTGCTGGTTCTAGAGCCGCTGTGACTGAGGTTCCCGCAGCTACTATGTCTTTCAGACAGTGAGACCCTCCTCCTCTTCATGCCCAACCGTCCTCTGGAAAGGGGAAGATCGTGTCTGGTCACTGAGCCTAGAAAGAAAGTACACCCTCTTAGGTAGTGAAGAGCTTGTATCCAGGCTACCAAAATCTCAGCCTCCCTGGGGCCCCACCTGATCTTCCAAGTCCCCATCCTTCGCTACAAAGCACACCCTCACATCTTCACATGGCTCCCTCCTGGAGTTCTGGAGGACCTTTGACTCTGTCTCTAGCTGAGGACCCATCTTTATACTGCTCAAAGTGGCATTGCGACATTCATACCTAACGCAGAGCCATTGAGTTCTGTCAGAATGAATGCCCACTCAGGGTCCCGCCCACCCCCTCACTGAAAGCCCCTTCCCATTTTAATTGTTTCGTTCCCCTAAATTTAGATGTAATTCAAGTCCGAGAGATGGTGGCTGGATTCCATCTGCTGGCCTGGAATTATTAGTATGACTTTTTGGCAGCGTGACAGTAATGTTTCGACAATCTATACGTATTGATTTAGGTCGATAATAAACAATTTGATTAGCCTCCCCATCCGTGGGCTGTCATTTCAATCACTGGCAGGGCCCAGCAGAGTGGAAGGGGTGCAGCACGCACAAGTGGCAAGAATTCTCAAAATAAGAAACTCGGGGCTGATTAGAGGCCTGGCTTCAGTGAATTGGACAAGACAGCTCGGTTGCCACGTTATTAACTCCCTGAGAAAATCCCAGTCGTCCCCGGGGCCAGCCGCATATTCTGATGGGGATCGATAAGCAATCTCCGGTGTATATGGAATTCAGACTCGAATCATTTGTCTCTGGCTCCTTTCTCCAAAGGGAGCACTGTGGTCCAGACCTGGCACCCTGCCCCACCCCCACCCCTTTTAACTAATGACCCGCCGCAGAGGAGGCTGGCGGACGGCGGCGAGGACCTCTTCCATCATCCCGTGCACTTTCTCAGGTGGGCTAATGATGATAATGGCCTTCTTGCAATTTTTTTTTTTAAATGCTGCCTGCCCCAGTGTCTTGGAAGTGAGTTTGTTTAAGTGATGGGCATGGCCCTCGAAGACAGAGAGACACGTGTCCTGGTAATGGGCACCCCTCTACTTTTCAGCGTCCACACGATTGATGAGGCTGTAACAGCAAGAGCAAGGCTTCTGGTGGGCCTCCCGTACAAAACAGATGGCAACGCCCCCAAGTGGAAGACCCCGGGAGTGTGGCTGGTCCAGGAAGGCTCCAGGGGTCCCTGTGAGTTGGAGTCTTGGGCCTTTGGTCTCAAATTGATGGCGTTTCCTTAAAGCGCATTGGATCCTTGCCCCTTTGGTGCCAGGAGGTCTCTGGAGGTCACCGAGAGTGGCTGCCACCTGCATAGAACTACAGTGCTTGCTCCCTTCTGGCTTCTGGTGGGCCTCCCGTACAAAACAGATGGCAACGCCCCCAAGTGGAAGACCCCGGGAGTGTGGCTGGTCCAGGAAGGCTCCAGGGGTCCCTGTGAGTTGGAGTCTTGGGCCTTTGGTCTCAAATTGATGGCGTTTCCTTAAAGCGCATTGGATCCTTGCCCCTTTGGTGCCAGGAGGTCTCTGGAGGTCACCGAGAGTGGCTGCCACCTGCATAGAACTACAGTGCTTGCTCCCTTCTTGCGGCGTCTCTGGCCTCCTACCTGCTCAACATAGAGGGAGCAGTGTGGACAAATGGTTAGGACAGGCAGTCCTAAGTGTTGCCTCTGGTGTTGTCCTTCATTTTCTTATACTTAAGTTTCACCACATGAGACATGAGGTGACATCCCCCTTGCCTGTCTGTGATGAGCACGGAATAAAAATGCAGGCTGGGGGTCTAGCCCAGAGCTGCTGGCATGGCAGATGCTCGGCAAATATTTTTTAACACTGATGTAGTCCAGTGTCATGAGCTAAAAAGCTGCTGCTTTTATTAGACCCTCCTTCCAAAACATGAGATCTGAGTAGGGCTGGAGAATAGCTCAGCAGTTCCTAACCTGTAAAACAGCAATAAGAGTTCCAATATAGCACAGGGATAAGTGCTGTTCTGCCTTGGCATGAGGGTGGGCACCTGACCACTTGACCGTACTTCTCCTACTTCTTCTCAACTCTGAGGGCCCCAAGGGTTGTCTGAGCCAATGCAGAAGCTGCTGGGGCAGCGGGAGAGTAACAATGTCCGGACGTTGCTCCTGGGGGAACAGTCAGGGCCTCTTCCTCTCTAGAGACCTCAGTTTCCCCAGCTGTGGCCACCTCAGCTCTCGGATTATCTGTGAAGTAGAAATCCCTATGGATTGTGAAGTTGCCAAAAAACTGAACGTACGTAATCCCGACACCACCAGCGTGGTCTCCACGCTGATCACAGAAGAGCTAGCTCCCTGGCTGCTCAAGCAGAAGAGACCAGAGGCCCTGAGCCCCGACCCAGTGAGGCAGCTGACATCTCCCCCAAAGGATCCATGTCTTAGGGGGGACAAAAAGCAAAACAGTGGCTGTGATGACTCGATTTGGCTGTGAGAAACAATGGCCTAAAATAACAAGATTGCAACACTCGCAGCCTTTATCTCTCGTCCACATGAAAGCTGGGAAGTTGGCCAGCCAGGCCTGGTGTGGCTGCGTAGCTGCATAAAGTCCTCGGGGACCCAGTTTCCTCCCAGCTCATGACTCCCCATCCTTAGGGTCACGGGGGTAGCTCTGTCATCACTTTCCAACATGGTAGCCAATGGATCAACAGTCCGAGAAGTAACATAGAGGAAGTGACAAGAGACTGGGACAGGGGTACAAGCCAATTCTCATCTTCCTTAAAAAAAAATATTTTAAAATAGTTTTGGATGGACAGATAGAAAAATTGTAAAGATAGTACAGAGAGTTGCCATAGCATCCACAGCCCAGTTTCCCATTATTAACGCCTTATCATATAATACTGTCAACTAAAGTCCACGCTTGGTTAGATTTCTTAGTTTCTACCCAACATCATTCTCCTGCTCCAGGAACTTACTGGATGCTTGGCAGAAGAGGTGGAGAGGTGTTCTGCAGAATGTCCCTCCACTGGAAGATGTCTGATGTTCTGATCGCGAATGGACTGGGGTTGTGGGCTGTGGGGAGAAGGCTGGAGAGATACACTGTCATTCTCGCTCTTAGCGGCTTCCGGTATCAGATGATTATGCATAGCACTGCTATAGTACTTCATGGATATTTTATGTGATATCTCAAATCTCTTAAAAAGATTCTGTCAGACAGTTACACACCTCTGCCTCATTGCTACATTTAGCTAGTCACACTTAGCTGCAAGGGAATCCGAGTGATATGGGCTTCAGTTTGCACTGTGCTACAATGTAACGATTTACTTGTGGGGAGGGGGGAAAGACATTGCGATAAATAGCAGTCTCCATTGAGGAGATGAACAGGGCTGAAAGGGGCTAGCATGTGCAAACACAAAGGAAAGACTCAGCTTTAAATGTCCAGTCCCTGCTACCAAGGGGCCCATGAGAAGGTTGGTTAGCTGTCCTGGGTCTATCAGAGTTCTGTGTTAAGGGAAAACTTAGTAATTCATTAATTCAGAAGAAAATAGATCGACTATCTTGAGAAACAAAGTAAAGGCCGTAGTCCCCATGAGGTGAATTTATAAAGCCTTCCCGCAATGCCAGGTAGCAGATCTTAATGAAGAAATGGGCAGAAGCTTCCCACCTTCAGAGCTCCACGCGCACAAGGGAGGACTGACAACAGCACGCCCACTAGTGTAAAGAACACCATGAGCACAGCAGCCTCCCAGATGCTCCTCAACACCAGGGAACCTTGCCAAGGAAGCCAGAGGAATCACTAGACCTAGGTTTCAGAAAGGTCAGGTGAGCAACCATGCCATGTATCAATACAAATAAACACGGAGTCTTGTTTGGGAGTCTGGATGTTCTTCCTGAAGCCCAGTTACTACTAGAGAGTATAAAACTCCTAACACAAGGGGCTGGAAGGATGGCTCAGTTGCTAAAGTATTTACCCATACAAGGGTGAGGACCTGATTTCTGATCCCCAAACCTGTGTAAAAGCCCAGATGGAGCAATGTACTCGGTCATTGCAGCGTTAGGGGGTGGAGACAGGAAGTTTGCTGGAGTTACTGATCAGCCAGTTGAGTCAAACCAGGGAGTGCCAGGTTCAGTGTGAGAACCCATCTCAAGGGACAGGTCACAGGGCAGGGCCTGGAGCGCTGACTGCACAGTCACAAGGACCAGACTTCGGATCCTAGAACGCCTCACAAGGCCAGGCATAGCATAAATGCTTTTAACACCAGCTCCCAGGGATCAAGTGCCCTCTTCTGGCCTCTGCATAGGCACCACTACATGTACACACACACACACACACACACACACACACACACACACACACAAACATGCACACAGAAACATACACACAAAAATCGCTTTAAAGGGTTGAAATGTAAGGTGGATGGAAGCTGAGAAGCTGACTCCACACAAGCCCAGAGACCTGAGTTTGGGTCCCTAGCAACTGTGTCAATAGCCGAGCATAGCGGGCACATATCTGTATCCCCAGCAGTTGGGGAGGAGTAGAATCAGGGGTTCCCCGGAGCTCAGTGGTCAGTCACCCTAGTAAAACTGATGAACTTCAGGTATAGTGAGAGACTCTGACTCCCCAGAAAGGTGGAGAGTAATTGAGGAAGACACAGCATCCACCTACATGTGCAAACCAACATGTGTGCCTGAACATGCGTGCATGCACACACACACACATGAACGCACAACACAGCACACACAGCATAGGCAAACGAGGCAAAAGGCAATTGGGAAAGACACAGAGCATAAAATTCTGGTCTCCACATATAGTGCACACATGTACATGCATACCCACAGACACATGTATACATATGCAAACACACACACCACCACCAACCTTTCCTAATATGACCCTAGTGCAGCAGTACATGCCTGCAACGCCAGCAGCTGGAAGGCTGAGGCAAAAGGCTAGGAAATCAAGGCTATCCAGGACTACATAGCAGGACTCTGCCCCCGACAAGCTACAGCAAAGACCCCCTCCCCCACCACAACATAATGTTAGTAAGATATTTCAAATTCTTCCCCTACTAAATAACAGTTTATTTTCTTTGCTTCCTTGTTGCCCGTAACTGGTGTTCACAAGGTAGGTAGTTACACACTATTTGGTTGTGCTCTCTTATTCAGAATCATGTGTGAGGTTCAATTAGCAGGCAGATATGAGCTCCCAGAGGGGTTGGCCTCGGCTTCCTTTGCTCTGTCCAGGATGTCCTGGCTTAATATGGGCTGTGGTGGACAGCCAGCAGGTCCACTCTTCCCGCTTCTCTATCCACGTTCCACACGAGCTGTTGAACCCAGCAGCTTTTCAGCCTCCATCTGTGCAATGGAACCAACATCTTCCCAGATGTGTGCAAGCACCAACCCAACTGACCCAAATGCCTGCCCCCAGAACTGGCCAGAGCACACGCACAGATGGGATAAAAACAAAAACAGATGCCCCGCCCCCACGTCAAAGGCTGTGTGGATGCTTCTCTCTGGATTGGGACAGGCAGTTAACAAGAAAAGGCTGGAGTTATGCTAATCCCCATTAATATCCTCAGAGGGTGTGGGGGAAGATGGGCCGCTGAGCCTTGAAATGCAGGCAGATCCGGTTTTTATCTCCTCAGCTACAGCTTTATTGTGGTGAAATACGTTCACATTAGCAGAGGGCAATCACCCTAAATAGATGATGGGAGAGGCGTGAGGTGGCAGAGGGAATTTCGGAGCCCCCCCCCCCCCCCAGCCTCCCAGCTCCAGGCTGCCTGGGTTTCTGCGTGGCAGCTGCCTGTAGGTGGGACGGCAAGGAGCCGCTGATGTACATCCGCGCGGTTAGTCTGCATTAGATTCAATTTATCCCCCAGCACTCATTGTTGCTATTGATTGATTTTTAAATTAGATGAAGGCAATCAGTAAATACCACCCAATCAAGTTCTAAAAACATACAGGAGATTAGACAATTTAGGGTAATCAATGGAATATTCCTTGATTTGCTACCACTCAATTCCGACCATAAATTACAACTATAACTTGCAAGTTAGTAAGCTATAAAACAAGTAGATGTGACAAGAAAAACCATAAGAAATGAATTAAGGGGCTGCAGAAGCAGCAGTGGTGTTGTCCTGGAACGAGGCGGAATGACGTCTCCTTCATATTTTCCATTTTCTGTTGGGTCTTGTCACCAGCAACTGGTCAAAATAAGGAGGAAAGCGAGCAATGCATTTTTTTTTTTTTTGTCCTTTAAAATAATCGAGGAGGCTGGCATATCCAGGCAGAGGCAAACGAGAGCCTCTCTCCTCTCAGAGCAAGAAGTGAACAATACCTGATTAACCTCATTTTGTGCTTGCAAATAAATGTCATATAATTTTAGGCTCCAAACCCCACGGTTTGTTAAAACCCTCACCTACCTCACAGACACTTTCAAATGCTGATGTGAAAGTCACACTTCCGTACTGTTATTTCCTACAAAGTCTAAGATGTAACAATAATTAAATGTAATTTTAGACCAGAACTTCATACTCTTCAAATGCTATATTTATCTGAATGTACAATCTGTCCATCTTCCATATTTTCAAGGGAAGTACATTTCGGATGGTGGATTCTTTCTTTCTCCACCCATCCCATAGGCGCAGGGCTTCAGGGAACCCAATTGGCTTTCACAGGCAGAGACCCCACAGCAGTGTTTCCCTCCCTTCCTCCCTCCTTCCCTCCCTCCTTCCTTCCTTCTTTCATTCATTCCTTCCTCCCTCCCGTTCTTTCTCCCTCTCTCTCTCCCTCCTTCCATCCTTCCTTTATTCCTTCCTCCCTCTTCCCTCCCTCCCTCTCTTCCTTCCTTCTTTCTTTTCTTCCTTCCTTCTTTCATTCCTTCTTTCCTCCCTCTCTCCCTCCCTCCCTTCTTTCCTCCCTCTCTCTCTCCTCTCCTCCCTCCCTCCCCCCTCCCTCATTCATTTTTCCCTCAGTACAGAAACCCTGGACGGGAGAAGGGTATTTTGGGATTCCCCATGGCCTGTCCTTTGCAGCGCATCAAGAGACCTTGTGGCAGTGGAAATGACCGATCAAACCTAGGACACTCTCATGCCAATGTCTGCCTTAGACCATGTTCACGTAGATCATGAGGGGACAGCTGGTGACCTCATTCTCCGAGGGCTATCCTGAGCACCACATGAGATCTTCTCTGAGAAACCATTAGACACAGGGGAGAGGATCACGGGGCTATGCCCTCGGCTGGCAGTGGTGATAAACAGGGATGCCTGCACCAGATGTGGCTGACTGCTAGGCTGTGGGCCAGACCTGACTTACAGATGGATTTCATGTTGCCTTCATGGTGTGAAAACTGTTATTTGAAGAATTTGTTAATACTTTAAAAACAGAGCATTTCGAGAAAGAAAAAGAATGTCCAAATTCCAGTAAAGCCAGATGGCCCACTGAGTTCACTTTCCCCACGGACGCCACTGACCAGGGCTGGGGTGTGAACTCGGGTGTGTTTTTCTGGGTGCCTTAGCTCTCACCACTTTCTTCAGTGCCCTGCACTGACTCTATTTGTTCAGCCCTGGGTAATTCATGAGATTTGTCTTTCCCTGGGTATTTCCTGGAAGTGGAAGTATGTTCCCATATTCTATTGATAACCCTGGAAGTGAATGGCCCATTCCTCTTGACTATGCCCCAAGTTTAAGCTTCACGGGTACCAGACTCTATCCTAATATTATTTTTGGTTTTTGCAGCTGGTCTAGGCAGGCATGTTCATCAGGAAGTATGGTTTGCATGAATGAATGGGAAGGTTATTGTCCTAAAAGGTTGTTATTGATGTGAAGAGACACCCTGACCACAGTAACTCTTGTAACGGAAAACATTTAATTGAGGTTGGCTTACAGATCAGAGATTTGGACCATTATCGTCGTGGTGGGAAGCATGGGGGCAGGCAGGCAGACCTTGTGCTGGAGAAGGAACTGAGAGCTCCACATCTGGATCAGCAGGCAACAGGAAGAGAGATACACTGGGCCTGGCTTGAGCATCTGAAACCTCAAAGCCCATCCCCAGTGACATACTTCCTCCGACATGGCCACACCTCCTAAGAGTGCCACTTTCTATGGGCCTGTGGGGACCATTTTCATTTAAACCACCCTAGGAGCTAAAGAATTCTACAGTATGCAAGTAGTTTGTTTCCAGGGTGGAGTTAGAGCCACCTGGTAGCACCCTCTGTCAAAACAGAGGAGGTCATCTACAGGAAGTCACCTGTAGATGCTGGTCCAGGAGCCTGAGAGCCCAGGAAGGTAAGACTGGCCAGAGCCCTCTGTTTCCTAGGGCTGCAGCTGCTCAGGAATGAACTCCCCTCAGGCTCCTGTAACAGAAGAAGGTGCTAGAAGTCCCACCAGACAAGTGTTCTTTCCAGCGCCAGCTATGAAGCAATTCTTGCTTTGTCTTTGCCGTTTTCTTTTTCCCAAGCCTGGGATGTGAGAGTAAGGCTGGCAACTTAGCTGTGACTCAGTAAATAAGGGCGGGGTCTAGCTCTGGTCCTAGGGCACATCCTGCCTCCAGTTCTAGAATCTTCTTACACCTCTGAACAACCATTTCTTCCCCACCATACTCATCCCATCATCCATGTTTTATTGTTGTGTTTTGGTTTTTTGAGACAGGGTTTCCCTGTGTAACAGTCCTAGCTGTCCTGGAGCTAACTCTGTAGACCAGGCTGGCCTCGAACTCACAGAGAT
The DNA here is from genome assembly GCF_018167655.1 of Microtus oregoni. NCBI lineage: Eukaryota > Metazoa > Chordata > Mammalia > Rodentia > Cricetidae > Microtus > Microtus oregoni. The sequence continues at coordinate 62,618,298 of NW_024543063.1, forward strand.
CCACCTGCCTCTGCCACCACCACCTGGCATCATCTGTGTTTTTAAGGGCAAGGAATCCCACTTGCTTTTAGGACTTCAGGGGCATTTTAATAGGAGCTTCAGCAACTTACTAACGTCTCTGCCTCAGTTTTACCTACCTGTGAAATGAGAACAATGGTGGCTTCCTTTCGGGGCTGCTGAGCAAGATGGATACAGCGAACATGTACTGAGCACTTACTGTGTGACTGGTACTGAGCTAGGTCCTGAGCGTGCCTCCACAGGGCCTGATGATACATGGTGAATGCCCGCTGGGCCACGAGCCCTTGTTAAGCGAATCTCCTTGCATCTCTGTAAGCTCGCAAGAGAGGTTTTTCTTTAGCTTCAGTTTTATAGAGAAACTGAGGACAGAGAGGGTCTAAAATGTGTTCCAAGATCAGACAGCTGGGAAGGAACTGGGCTGAGACCCTCCCTAGAGAGCTTGAGCACTTCTAGAGCCCACTTGCCACGGGCTACCTCTGTATCCCTGTCTCAAGCAATGCTGTGATCTCTTGTGAATCCCATGTTACAGACACCAGCAGTTTCATAAGGGTAGGTGCTTGGGAGGCTCTCTTAAGAGGCACGATGACAGTGACGGCTGGAACCCACGAGGTCAGGTGAGATTGCATTCCAGGCTGCCCGTTTGGGTTCTAGGCCCTGGGCAGCACCCCAAGAGCCTCACGGAGGGCTGCAGCTCTTTGGAGGGATCTCCTGGGAGGTGACCAGGAGAAGTGGCTTTACTTTATCATGGTACAGAACTAAAAGGGCAGACCAATTAATCATGGAAGTTTCTAAAAGTGCTTTTATTTTGCCATTTAGTATGCCAGCGAGATCATTTCCCTTAATGTATACTCCTGGTATTAACACGCCTTAATCCATCACAGGCTGTATTATGAAATTACTGGGGTTTACTCCTGGGTCCTGCGGAAGATCATTAACGCAACTCTTTCTGGGCCATACATCATCAGAGGTATTACCTCACAGATCTAGGGACCCCTCTTCCCTGGTTAGGTGGCAGGGCAGTCAGTCATTTTTTCTTGCCTCCTCTGACAGAGGGGATTGCTTGCATTACTGAGCAGATGGCTCCTGATGAGCAACAGACATTACCTCCCACTGCTTGGCTAACTCTCCTCCCCCTGACCCTGGTTTCTCAAGGGGCAACGGGGGGGGGGGGCATCCACCCCAGTCACTCTTCCCTCCCTCCATGGCACCCAGGCTGCTCAGGCCTACGTTCCTGTGACCTATAGTCTGTCAGTGACACTCTCCTGAGGCTCTTCTCGGAGGCTAAGACTGGGCAAGAGAGGAGCATATGCCTCCTGGCAGTAACCAGCTCCAGGGCTCACTGTAGTTCCTGCACTGATGGCCTTGCCTGTTCCCAGCACTCCTTGCTTTCTCTGACTCGTAACCCCCAGCCCACCTTGTTCACTTGCTCTGTTTTTAAATTTTGAGGAATAATATTCTTTCTTATGTTTTATCTCTCTGATTTTTCAAGACAGAGTTTCTCTATGTAGCCTCGGCTGTTCTGGAACTCACCTCGGTAGACCAGGCTGGTCTCACACTCAGAGATTCTCCTGCCTCTGTCTCCCAAGGGCTGGAATTAAAGACATGCATCATCACTGCCTGGCTATTTTATTAGTTTTTAAATTGACAAGTAAAAATTATGCATATTCATGGCATAGAACATGATACTTGGGTATAAACACACACACAACCATGGGAGAGTTTAGTGGAGTTACATGACATATGTGTTACTTCGTGTGTGTGTGTGTTTACATGTGCTCACTTGTTGAGAATGCTGATTATCTATTCACTTAGCCATTGTCAGATATAGAACACCTGGCCATTAACTAACTGTCATGTCCTACAAGGCATCCCTTAAACTTGTTTAACTGAAATTTCCTATCCTTTGGTCAGAATTCCTGACACATCCTCATGTTCTGGCCTTCAAGCGTCACCAGCCCTGCCGTCTGCGTGAGTTTGCCTCTTTCAGATTCTATAGTCAAGTGGTTTGCTTCACTTCGCTTGATGTCTGTCAGGCACTGATGTTACAAATGAGAGCATTGCCTTCTAAGTCTGGATAGTATTCTGCTGCGCACAGGGACCACTTTCTCTTGATTCCATTCATTTGCTGATGGATGCCTGGCTTGGCTTGTGTCTTAGCCACAATGAATTCTCCACAACAGCATACTGAGGTCTGTCAGTTCAGCGCCAACCTAGGGGTGGCAATGCGAGGTCATGCTGTTTGCTCTAAACCCTCTGCACTGTTCTCTAAGGGTTGGGCTAATCTACATTATCACCCACTGGGTGCAGCTCACCCCATTTTTGAAGCCCAGACCATACAGAATTCTTTAATCTCAACCATCTTTGCATATCAGCAATTCGGACTGGCTCTCAGCAGAAAGTCTCTCAAGCCAGAAAGTCACCATAATCAAGCCCAGCCATGGACGGTCCCCTGCCCAGGCCTCAGTCCCATGATGCTTCTCCCTCAGCACAGACAGGGGGAGCTATTAGAAGCATAAATACCTAGATGCTGGAAATGTCCTATATGTTGACCTGAGACCAGTGGAGTGTGTGTATGTATAAACACACACACACACACACACACACGTGTGTGTGTTATTACTCTTCAAGATGTCTATCTACTAAGACATGTGTATTTATATGTCCCTGAATATATTTTATAACTCTTTTTTTTTCTTTTCGCAGTACTGAGGATGGAAAACACACACACTGGGGAGACACTTTACCACTCAGCTGCTGCCGCAGCCTGTGCCCCTTTTAAAAATTAAATTTAAGATAGGGTCTCACTATCCTCCTTCGCTGGCCTCGAACTTGCTCTGAAGTCTGGGCTGTCCTCGATTTTGCAGCTCGCCTATTTCCCACTCCTGCAGAGTTGGATTACAGTCCTGTACCGTTAGAGTTTGCTACCTTGATTTTTAAGTAAAAGAAGAAAAAGCACAAACCAGGGGGCTGGAAAGATGGCTCAGTGGTTAAGAGCACATACCGCTCTTCCATAGGCCCTAAGTTTGCTTCCCAGCACCCACATTTGGCAGCTCACAAACGCCTGTAATTCTAACTTCAGCGGATCGGAAGCCCTCTGCTGATCTCCTCGTGCCTGCACGCATGCACATAAATCCACACAGGGACAGACATGCATACATGTAATTTACAAATAAATCTTTAAAAAACTAAAAAAAAGTCAATCAGAGCCAGTCATTCGCTTCTTGAACCACACCCCTCCACCAGCTGCACAGATAGACATCCTACTCTTGAAACTCTGCAGCCCCTATGCCGCCAGCTGCTTTCCCCAACCCAATTTCTTTCTTTTTTTTTTTTTAAAGATTTATTTATTTATTATGTATACAACATTCCTTCCATGTATGCTTGCATGCCAGAAGAGGGCACCAGATCTCATTATAGATGGCTGTGAGCCACCATGTGGTTGCTGGAAATTGAACTCAGGACCTTTGGAAGAGCAGTCAGTGCTCTTAACCTCTGAGCCATCTCTCCAGCCCCCACCCAACTCAGTTTCTTGCCATGAGCCCTACTCCAGACCTCGGCCCTACTCTGCAGATACTGAGGGCCCCTGTGCCCAGCCCAATCTTTGGCCTGGAACCTGACACAAGATGTCTGCACAGTCTTAGCTCAAGGACACCTCCTCCAATGGTCCTGTCCGGCCCAAGATATTTCAAGTCCCCGTACCCTCCCGATCACTTTCTCACATTGCCCTGGCTTATTTTCTCCGCCTCCGTGGAATTAGCTTACTCCTGTCTCCTTGGGCTGCAAGGTCGACCAGGACACATGTGTCTAGTTGACTTGTCTCCCAGGCCCTGCCCCTCTCTTCCTGGACTTGCCCTCCCATCTCTAGTCCACGGAGATAACCATGTTACATGGACACCCTGTCAACCATCTTTCACCCAACCTAAGGGACTTTTACCCATGGTTTCCAAAGGTTTCTTGCTCAGGCAGGAAAATGCCATGTAGTAGAGTCTATTCTAGGCAGCCACGCAGGAGTGGTGTATGACAAGAAGGACACAGGGCAGGACACAGCCCGTAAGACAAGCCCTAGGGAGCCACTTCCTCCAAGTCGTCCCCACCTTCCACAGCTGTATGGCTGCTCTCCGCGCCCACCCCCGCCACAACAGTCTACTCACAGTTTGAATCCACTAATGGATTAAGCCATTGATTAGGTCAGAGCCCTTAGAAATTCCCAGGCTGACATGCAGGGGTGAGTTATACCAATGTTACAACACTATATCTCTCAACCCACAATCCAGATGAACGGTCATGGGATTTCAGAGTGGAAAGAAGGCACCCACAAGCTGTGCTGTCCTTGAGAAGAGACTTGCAAGGCAGCTACTGGGCAGCGTAATGACTTTCTCTGCAAAGTCCCCCACAGTCGAACCTTTGGTGAATACTGTGACACCTGAACCCTGTGGGCAGTGAGCATGGGGAGGAGATGCTGGGCTGAAAGCAGCCCCTGCACCTTGTAATGCTCCCTGTCAGCCATGGTAGTAACTCAGTGTGTTGGGGAAGCCAGACTTCAGAAGCCATGTGCCTGTGTACTAGTCAGGGTTCTCTAAAGGGATGGTACCGAGAGAATAAAGACACCACACACACACACACACACACACACACACACACACACACTTGTATATGTATTAGACTGGTTTATAGGATGAAGGCTGCGAAGTCCAACAATGGCTGTCTCATGCTGGAAAAGCCGAGACTCTAGTAATTGTTCAGCTCAAGGCTAGCCGTCTCAGCAGTCTCAATCTGGGGCTGAAAGCCTGAAGAATCCTAGAGAGATGCTGGTCTTCGGTCTACATTGGAATCCCAATGGAGTGGTTTTCATATCAATAGAGGAATGCCACAGCAACAGGATAGGTGGACTCGCCAGCAGGAGTGACGGCAAACAGGCTGGAATCAAAGTCTCCTTCCCACCCTTGTATCTAAGCTGGCAACAGATAATGCAGCCCAGATTTAGAATGGGTCTCTCATCTAACCCAATTCAAACCATCTGATCAAGAAAATCCCTCGCAGAAATGACCAGCAGCTTAAAGTTTGAGTCGATTCCAGATGCAATCAAGCTCACAGCTGGAACACAGTCACAGCCTGTGCAGAGGGGAAAACTAAGGCAGGGCTGACTTCCTGTGACTGCACCGAGAAGGCAGGGAGAGATATAGCCTAGGTCTGCACATATGCGAGCAACAGGGAGCTCATAGGTGCCAACCCTGGAGATCAGTCCAGTCACTACGGGGACTTGTTCCCTATGAGCGGTGTTCCAGGGTGATGCTCAGTGGTCGGTCTCTCAAGAGGGAAGCTGGCATGACACTGGCTCTGATCCAGCTGCCACTTCCAAGGTGAGCTCACTGAGAGTCCTGAGTGGAGATGTGAGGGAAGGGGCCCTGGGACCCAGATACCTAGGAAGAGCATTTTGGATCAGTGTCCTGAAAGGTTGCTCATATGAGGGGAGGTGACCTAAAAATGTTAAGTGTGCCAAGACAACAAAGGCATGGCTTGTCAGAGATCTGGTAAAGCCAGGGCTTCTGGACTTAACCGTATAGGCAGCTCTGGGACCATGAAGGCATGTGACTCATTCCGTTAGAAGACAGAGACTATCCACTGACTGCTGAAGTTAGTTAGTCCCAGCAAACCTGGCGGCATCCTTAAGCAAGCTCCCTGTGAGACAAAGAAATGCTTGGGGTGGAATATCATCTTCCTTAAAGAACCTGTCTCATAGATCCATGGGGAACCTACAGAGGCCATGGGGACACAGGATAGGTGTCAACAGACTTTGCCAGGAGTCATTATTGGCATAGGCTTGGACTGTCATGTCTTACTTCACACCATGAGTAGACAGTTGCCATTAGATTCAGTCTCTGTGTCTCCCAGGTAGTTCTGTGTCTCCACAGTCATGATTCTGGTCAACCACAGGGCCAGGCAGTCCTCCTCGTCTGTCTCTACTAAATTTCATCCATCGCCTCTTTCAAGGCCAGGGCTGAGGACTGGATGTTATAACTTGAATATGAAGTTCCCCACCCACCACATGACCATGTGTTTGAACATGTGCTCTCCACCTGATGGCAATATTTCAGGAGGTTGTGGAACCTTCTGGATATGGGGTAAGGATTCTAGGCCAGCTCAACTTTCAGCCTGGTGTCTTAGGACTACCAAAGGTGTGTTCCTACTGTGACCATCACAAGCCTCCAGGGTCACCAAGCCTTCCCTGGCATGATGAATTAGATCCCCTGAACTGTGAGCTGGAACAAAACTTCCTTTACATTGTTTCTGTCAGGTTTTCTTTCACAAGAAGGAGGCTTTAAAAAAACCAATTTGCCGGGTGGTTGGAGAACCTGCCATGTTGATAATCTTCACTGGTTTTCGCTTCCAACACACTACACTCCCTAAAGAACACTATTTCATTTCATTCTCACGGGTGCCCAAAGCAGGAAGTGCCGCAAGGCCCTCTCCACTTTGTAGCTAGGGAAACTGAGGCATCAGAAGCCTAGTTCAAGAGCTCTTTCCAGCTGTGGGAGTGCTCCCCACAGGACAGTTCCATAACCCACCCATGAGCAGACCCAACCAGCAGCCCAGTGTTTGCCTCAATTTAGGGCTGTCTTACCTGTCACAGTGCCCCTGACCCAGTGCCATGCAATCTGTGCCTGCAGATGGCTCATGCCGCCATCATCTCCCTTGTGCCCTCTAGAATGTGAGCCCCTCCTCAGAGAGGATAGAAGCGGAGCCTGGACCTGTGGTGAGGAGCCCTGGGCAGCTATTGGCACAGGACAGCTATTGGCACAGGACAATGACTAGGCCAAGGTATGTCAAGCCTATGGAAGAGCCACCAGGAAACCTAAGGGAGTCCATGCTCAAACTCAGCCAGGCCCATTAGAGGTGCATGAAGCTTGGCAGACCTACTCCCAGAACTACTTGGCTGATTTAATTAATACATTACCACAGCTCCTTCTCCACCTTTGTCCCTACTGGCTCCTTTGTTGGGCGGGGGGGGGGGGATCAGGGTCTCAGGGGAGTCACCATGCACAGCTGACATCCACACATTGGTCATATGTGGCTTTGCCATTATGGTTTTGCACAGACAGCAGGTTTGGTTCTGTTCCCCCAGATCAGCAGGAGACACTTGGTTATAGATTAATGGCCAAAGTACAAATTGTTCTGGACAAATTTGGTGGAAAGTCAGAAACCACAAGATGGTAAGCCACAGCAAAGGTCAACGGGCAGTTGGCAAGGCGTGAGTACAGGCTGCCGGACTTTGTAACATAACACCAACGTGCCCTGGTTGGTCAAGCTCAGAAACCCAACAAACGGATGTGTGGCAAAGCTACACTGACTAGGGCTACGGCAGGCTGGCCTTCTAGGATTTCCAAGAACGTGGGGCAGGTGAGCTGTGGCTTGCTTGATAAAGAGGAGAATGCTGGGCAGGTGGCCAAGAGGCTATGGTCCTATTCTGTCTTCCTCGGTTTTTCATTACTATAAAAAATATTTCAGGTTAGGTAATGATTGCGTGAAAGAGTTTATTTAGCTTCCAGTTTAGAGGCTGAGAGTCCAACACTGGGCAGTCCCATTGCTTTGGCCTCTGTTGAAGGTCTCATGATTTCACAGCAATTGTACGTGTGAGGGAGGGATTGCATGGTGAGACACATCCTTGCTCTTTCAGAACAGCCCTCTCCAGAGAACCAACTGTGCAAACTCCTTCCAAGGACAGCATCGCTAATGATCTAATTGCTTGACACCAGGCCCTCTTCTTAAAGGAACTGCTACCTCCCAATGTGACCACACTGAGGACCAAGTTTCCACTGTACCAACCTTTGTGGACGAAATACCTGAGAACTATGGCCATCCCCATCCTAGACCTTCCATACGGCCAGACATCTTGAAGCCATCATTGGTCACTACCAAGCTCCTAGAAGTGGCTTAGTTAGGGAGCATGCTGACCTTCTGGGATTTGGTCAAGGGTCAAATATCGAGTGACCATTTCCTGGTCTATGACGTTGAACTCATACTGAAACCCTTCAGAAACACAGGAAGGCAAACTCTCCCAGATAGCTGTGCTTCTATAAATTATGAATGTGTGGCCAGGTATGGCTAGAAGATCCAAGATGCTTACTGTAGAGCCTTACGTAACTACCCCTAGCCTGAAATGTCCACATCGCCAACCACCCTTCATGATCAGAAAGCTGGCCATTTTTAACTAAACCTTTATTATAGTTTGCTTTCTGTTGCTGTGATAAACACTACAACCAAAAAAAACTTAAGGAGAAAATGTTTACCTCTGCTTACAGGCTGTGACTACATTTGGAGAAGCCAGGACAGGTGAACAAGGCAGAAACCGGGAGTCAGGAACTCAAGCAGATGCCATTGAGGAGGGCCGTTTAATGACTGGCTTCCCATAGCTTGTCCAGCCTGCTTTCTTATGCAGTCCATGTCCATCTGCCTAGGGATGGCACTGCCCACCCACCATGGACTAGACCCACCTTCTATAATTATCAATTAGGAAAATGCCTCACAGATAGACCACAGGCCAACCTGATCACGGCAATTCTTCAGTGGAGGTTCAATCTTCCCAGATGACTCTAGGTTTGACAGATGAAGCTAACCATTCACTGGTTTCCTGATGGTTCTTTCACTGCTTCCTGTTTATTTACATTGCAAACCTGCTTTTATTAATAGCTATTTGGTTGTTACATCTCTTGTCTGTGTCTCCAAGCTGTGACTAAGCTCTTATGGGTGGACAAGTTTTATAACGGTTGCTCATTCCTGTATAACTATCCAAGGTCAATCACAGGATAGATAGGTGGATGGATGGATGGATGGATGGATGGATAAGGATGTGGATAGATAAGGACAGATAAATGGACGGGTGGATGGAGAAGGCTAGATGAATGGATGAAAGGTTGTGGTGAAGAACAAGTAAGACAGCATGTATGAACTGCTCTAAAATCATGACACAACTCTGTAAACTCCTAGTGCCAGGCATAGTGATGGAGCTTTATATGCAGCATCTCCTCTGTCCCCTCAGTTCTGCCTCACAGATGCTGTTCTGTGCAAGGAGAATCTTGGGTGCCGGTGAAGTGAGTTCACTTAGACCACAGAACTGTGTAGAGTGGGTTTCGAACCCAGCATGTCAGCCTAAATGTATCTACTCTGCCCCAAATCATTACAAAATGACCATAGAGTGAAATCTTTCTGTCTAGAGTCCAGCGTGCAGCCAGATACACCCACCAAGGGAAGGCCCACAGTGACCTTTGCAGTACTTTGTCTTCTTCCTGAATCCTTGCCTGCCTTCTCTCTCATTGTACACTGTCCATTGTTGCTGCCATTAAAGCCTCTTCACTTAACGCTGTTGTGTCTCTAAGGAGGCACTCCTAATTACCTCGAACACAGAAGCAACTCTACTAAAATTAGGTAGAAAGTGGGGGGTCGAGGGAGCCTTGGCAGGAAAGGATTGACTGTGAATTAGTTGCAGTCTCCTTTGATTCCTCTAGAGGGGTTTTAGAAAATTCTTTTTAATTTCAGGACGTGAATCCAGAAATTTGGAATTTGCAGAGTAGACTGTCTCCATAGTTACATGTCATCCTGCCTTTCTCTTAAGATTACTTATTTTAGATTTTTTTTATTTTTACATGTATGAGTGTTTTGCCTGCATATGTGTATGGTACAGGTACCATGTGCACATCTGGTGCCTGCAGAGTTCAGAAGAGAGCACTAAATGCGCTGGAGCTGTAGTTACAGATGGCTGTGAACTACCAGGTAGGTGCTGGCACCCAAACCCAGGTCTTAACCACTGAGCTATCTCTCTAGCCTATATCTTGTAGGTGTCTTAGAAGAATCATATAAAAAAAGAAAAAGGAAAGAACATTAGGAGAAACACAACAACGTGAAGAGAAAGCTAGTTTTGGCTACTTATCTCTTTGTTACAACAGAAGACCTGATAGAAACAACATGAGAAAAAAAGGGTTATGTAGACTCACAGTTTGAGGGGTATCCACCCAGTTTGATGGGAGGGCACCTGGGGAGGCTCCATCTGTGGCGGGTGCTTCTAAAGTGGTTTATCCACATCTTGGTAAACCAAGAATGTCACCTTCAAGGCCAGTGATCCACTTCTGCTGGCTAGACCACAGACTTAAAGACCCACAACCCCTAGAAATAGTGCCACCAGCCAGGGTCCAAGCTCAGGAGCCCGTAAGAGACATTTCACACTTCCAACCTTAACATTCTGCATGTGTTCAGAGAGACAGCTCAGGAGTTAAGAGCACTTGCTGTCCTTGCAGAGAATTGCATACCCATGTTGGTGGTTCACAATCACCTGCCCCCGCTCTGGTCTCCTCAGGTACTATACTCACGTGAACACATGTGCCTGTATGCACACACACATACATATAAACATAAATAGTTTTTCCAAAAGAAAATGCTACTACTGTTTAACTTCACTTTTATTGCAAACTCATTGTGATGACAACACAACTTCCCCATATTTTTTTTATTTAATCATCTTATAACCCCATTCAACAAGCACCAATAGGTGTATAGTATAGAAATAAGTGCCCAGTTGGAGAGGGTCAGGACTTGACCTGGATACCATGACAATTTTGTGTTTTCTCCATAATGCACGGAAGTTATGCACTTGTGGACATTAGATAGTACTTCAGCTTTGCACCCGGGGCCTCTGCACACAGCCCAAACATCAGCCAGAGGCACAGGGTGGAAAAATACAAAACATAACCACATGGTACTAACTGAACCTCAAAGGACCTTGTGAGCTAGGGCTGGAGCAGGAAGACAGAAGGCCACCTTTCACAACCTCAGCTAGGAATATGTACCTTGGGCAACTCAATGCTCTCGCTGCTCTTTGTACACCTACAAATGATGGTGTGCAATGATTTTGAGACTACAAATATATGTTCATAAGTGGACAAATAAAAAGGGATACACACAAAAAGGAGAAGGAGGAGGAGAAGAAGAAGAAGAGGAAGAGGAAGAACTGTGGGTGAATCAGGGTAAACCCTAAAACCAGAATGTGAGTGCCCTGGTAAGAAAAGGTGACCAATGAAAAGGCAGAAGCTGTGTGGTGACAGAACTGGAAGCGGAGTAGCTGTGATACAAGAAACAAAGTGGCCAGCATCCATCCGAACTTGGGAGAGAGAGAGAAGCCTTCCTGTGCAGGAGAAGAAGGGCACACACCAGCCTGCAGGAAGTTAACAGAATGGATCCTGCTGCTCGAGGATGGTGACCTGGCTACGGCAGCCCTAGAAACCGACACAGAACACACAGTTATCAGCCTGGCATTAGGGACAACAGTCATGGGATGCTGGAGAATCCTTTCCCAGCGGAGGGCCAACCCTCCTGGAGTCCTTGTCTCAACACTGAGAGAGACAGTCTGTGGGAAATTTGGGGAACAAGAGTGTTTTGTGGGTTATTAGTCAGAGTCTCAGAACCGGATCACTTGTAGCCACCTCCCAACTTCAAGGATCTGAACTCTTCATACACCCAGGCAAATTCTGGCATGGGGATGCCCACATCTCTCCCCAGGCTCTGCTCACACCAGAGTTCCATCCCTCTGTTGCTAAGAAGATGAAGTTCTCCTGTTCTCTAAAGCCTCGGTAGCATGAAGAGCATATTTCCCTGAGGTGGGTGTGAAATCAAATTCTCCTATATGTGGAGTGGAGTGACAGGCATTGCTCTGATGCTACTTCTAGGACTCTCCAAGACCCAAGGACGGCAGCCACAAGTCCCGTTTGTAGAGGAAAGATGGCTGCACACCTTCACATTACTCTGAACATGAATTTCGTCATATCCCCTGGATTATGCCTACTTCAGAGCAGGCTGCCAGGAGGCGAGCCAGATGCCCACATTCGGTTAAATGTCTCTGTAGTTTGATGGGCCAGATACAGAGTGGGTATGACACAGGAGAGGGCCAGACACAAGAGAGGAACCCAGAGTCAGGGGACCTCTGTTCTGCTGGAGAGGGCACTATGCCTTCTAGGGAGAGTTATCGCCTCCATCACCTTCCTTGGAACCACAAGGTGGCAGTCTAAGGAGGATACAGAAATGCTAAGCCAAGTTCACATTCAGGACCAGAAAGGTTACCAGTGGGTATACCTCCAGTATGCTCCTGGCCTGTGGTCTCACGTGGAAACGGCTGCTTCAGCTAATTTTACCTTTAACCCTAGGGCACATGAAAATACTTGACCAGACTCAGATTCTCGGACCCTTCAGTTCTCCTGATGGCAATCGGACCCCAAGAAAGGTAGCAGAATAAGAGACCACAGCAGCACAAAGAAATCCCAGCGCTCTGCAGACACCCAAGCCCATCATACCATCATTCTTTCCTTCCTTCCTTCCTTCTTTCCTTTTTTTTTTAAACTCTGAAGATATGGACATACAAGAAGAGTTTGATAGAACTTGGAGAAAGGGCATTAACCAGGCAACAAAAATGGAGGCCACAGGTGGGAAATCATGGAAGACAGAGCAGTGGGAAGGTAAGGGACTCTAGCTGGAATGTGACCCAGTTATGCATGCTCACTAGGGGTAGCTATTCACTCCTATCAGACCTTGTGAAGGTTAGTGCCTTGGGGGATTTCAAACCTGCAGATCTTGTGTAGGAACCTCGTTGTGTGGTCTACACATTCCAGGAAGGCTTCCATGCCATTGACACTTTATTCCCAGACACCTGAGCCCTCCCTTCAGGTGCCAAGTTTAATGTGACCTCTTCAAATTCATAATGTGTATGAAATGAGCAGAAAACAGCTCAAGGTGAGTCATTCATTAATCACAAACAAAACAGTCCCAGATCAAGGGCATAGCAGGAACCATAAAACAGAAAAGGGAAGAACAGTTGCCCAATCTCTTTATTTAATATTAACTACTTTATGTTTTATCATTTGGGTTCTGAGAAGGCTTGTTTCCTGCTCAATCCAAAGTCAATTGTCCTTAAGGACCTGGGTGCTAGCCCGTGGATGCTGAACGCAGCACACCTTTGAGCCAGGATCACTTGAAGGAAGGATGCCCAGCTGGCAGGCCCATTTCCATTACTGCGTCAAGGGGCCGTGTTCTTAATTGCCATTTCAGTATTGCCTTATGCGATCAGAGGAAACAAATGTTATCAGGACCCGTCCTTTGTCCTTGGAGTCGTAAACTTCACTGATTCAGAAATGACAAGTGCTTAAGTAAGAACGCAAGGAGCCACCCAACAATCCCAGTAGGCGATGGCCAACGCAGGCAGACATACCCTTCCTCTGGGGAGCAGACAGTGCTCAGGGGTGTGGAGACTGCTCAATTATGTTTCCATTTTTTCCCCTTTCTCTCAACTCTGTCATATGATAGAGACAGGAAAAGCACAGGATCCCATTTTATAGATGGACAAAGTATATCTGATGCCCAACATGACCCTCCCCCCAACACTGTCCAAGAAACAGGGCCTGGGGCTCTGTGTCTTTAAAGGGTAGATGCTGCTTCCAGATGGGGCATGGCCCCCAGGGCTGCTAGTTTGTCCTCAGTGGAAGAATCTGAGTTTGGCAGCTATTGCGCTTTGTGAGGCTATGCTCCCCCTACCCCATCACGGAGCCCATTGTCTCTAACCAGCTGAGAAAATAGCTAGGCTCCACCACGCTCTGATTAGTGTGCGGCTCCCTGCAAAGGTGGCAGGGCCAGATTGGTGTGGGTACGCCCCCTGTGTCATTTGCACAGTGTGGGAGCGCTATAATCCCAAGGTGCACTTCAGAAGCCTGTCTCCCAAAAGCCAAGCTGAGGAAAAGGCCGGAGATGGTAATCAAAGCTGCTGCAAATTACCTGGTGTTTGAAGGAAGCCAGAGGGAGCTTCAGGGGCAAATCAGGTTGGCCCCATCTCCATGACACTGAGGCTGGCTTGGTGGTGGTTGGGGGCTCAGGCAGGGGAAGCTCGCCAGTGGACTTGCTTTGGACATCATTTGGAAACCCTACAATATCAGTTTCATTTGCATAGAAGCCCCAATGCCTTGCTGTAGCCAAATCTCCAAGAACCTCCTAAAATGCGGACAACTGCTCTTACCCTGGGCACTTCCAAATGAGAGGTACCAGGCTGCCGCTAGGGCAGTCATATTGTCTGGCACCAAGCATGATTGTGGTGCAAAGCCTGCTGGGAAATCACTATTCATTCAGCAGTTCCCTCCACTTCATAAATAAGGAAATCGATCCCAAGAAAGAAAGGGTCTGGACTTACTGGGAGCTGGATGGACCTTTCAACTTCCTCTTCATCCTACCCTTGTCCCTGCCTCTTTTACTCTTCCTCCTTTGACTGACATATTCATTCAACAAGCATTTGTGGAGAACATTCTTTGTGCCAAGTGCTATGGTAGGTACCAAAACATTCTTTGCCTTCCCCAGTGGGAGCAAGCATCAAACAGGAAGGGCAGGCACTAATCAAATAATCATATACATAAATGGACGGTTACAGCTATGACCAGGAAAGACCCCACCAGTGCTGTTTGGGAGGGACCTGACATGGCATGGAGGGCACTCAGTATCCTCATCTGCGAAGTGGACTCCACTTACTCTGCTTCCCTTCCCTGTACAGCTGGCTCACACAGGACATTAGCAAGGAACGGGCTTTGCAAACATAAAAGAAAACTCTCCAAGTGCTGGGCTTAGCCTCACTCTGATAAACATTCAATACATGTTTGTTGAATTGAATTGCTGAATTGAATTATGCTACAAAAATAAAGCAAGGATTAGCAAGAATTCCCATCACTAACCACAGTGTTCATTCAATTTCCCCGTGAGTGCAGAGAGAACCCAAGCTGGGTTGCCAGGGCTAAGCACGTAAGAGCTGGGAGGAATCTAGGGACACCTGGCCACACTGATTTAACAGAATGGTAAATCAAGGACCAAAAAAGGGGGAGATTGTCCAATATCATATATGAAAAAGTGTCAGAGCCAGAGACAACTTGCTCATGCCCTGAGTGACTGAAGCTCATGAAGTGATTGGGCCTACGAAGCTAGAGGTTGTTCTGCATGTGCAAAGTCCTAAGGATGGAAACATACAGCAGCTATTAATCAGCTTTCTACTACCTGATCAGTCTCCACGATCCCCAGACTCTTTCACACCCCTCACCATAACGTTTGTGTCTGATGAATGTTGATATGTTTTATGCTCTGGAAAAGTAGCCACACTCCTCTTTAGTGAGCCACTCTCTCTCTCTCTTCCCATTCTCAGTCCATGGGGTCTGGGCATGGCAGAATCTACCCCTTCCAGAGAACATACTCACTTGTCTCACGCCCAGCCAATCAACTCCTCCAGCTCCCTGGATGTTAGGAGTAATTCAGGGAAGAACCTAAGATTCAAGGGTGGCCAATGTCTGATGACTTATGGGTAGAATATATCTTATGTATTATTAATGAAATATGTCTTATTGGTGGAGCCTAGGTCATGTGACCATACTTCCAAGAAGGCTGAGACTTTGAATGTATTCCATTTTCCATTCCTCTCGTGGGAAACAGGCTCCTTCCCCAGTCATGGGAAGGGGGTCCAAACATAGATTGTCTCAACAAATAAGTGCTTCTGCCATCTTGGGACAACTTCCAACATTGTGCAAAATGCAGCCTTCGAGAGATTATGCCATGAACGCACCATGGCCCAACAGTGGTGGAAACTGTTATTTCCACTCTAGGGTGGGGAAACTGAGTCCTGAAGAAGCCTATTCCTGGGCACACGGCAAGAATACAGTGGAATCCTGTACTTCATGAGTGTCTATCTGGGAGTGACATTGGAATTCAAGTGAATCTGGAATATGGCAAGCTGCAGGAATTGGGGGCGGGGGTAATAAAACTGAGGAGTCTCCCAAAACCTGATCCTGAGAAAGAGATTCAAAAATAAGGATCCTGGCCAGGTGGTGGTGGCGCATGCCTTTAATCCCAGCACTCGGGAGGCAGAGGCAGGTGGATCTCTGGGATATCGAGGCCAGCCTGGTCTACAAAAGCTAGTTCCAGGACAGGCACCAAAGCTACAGAGAAACCCTGTCTCGAAAAACCAAAAAACAACAACAACAACAACAACAAAAACCCCCAAAAAATAAGGATCCTGAACAAGAAAGAAAAGCCTTGGCCACAGAATGCTAAGGAAAGGCACTGGATGTGCTGGGGGTAGGGTCAGCACGGCCCTCACTTGCCTCCTGGGACAGTCTTGAGAACCAACCTTAGAGTCCTGTGAGTGAGAGAGTTGAAGGTGGCCCTGTGAAGGCCCTGCACCCAGAGGCTGAGGACACAGTGTCGCCTTGGGACTCCCCAGGCAGCAGTATCCTGGGGTGGGGATGTCTCAGCTACAGACTCAGGAGCCTGTGCCATCTGGCTTCTGGCGAGGTTCGGCCATCGAGTGACGCTAACTGCTCTGTTTCCCAGAGTTGCCACAGACTGACTCCACTGCTGCCCAGCCTCGGCCCCTGGGGATCGTGCGGGCAGCCCTGGGGTCTTGTCATGCCTCCTTCTCTGGCTCTGTCAGCCTGGTTTATTGCACACTGTCCAGGAGCCTGTGGTGAATCTACCCCGGGTGGGGTTCCTAGACCCTGCCCTCGCCTTGGTGAGGAATCCCAGCATTAAATTCTCTCCGTTCCCTCATTTTCATCTACCAATGCTAAATGAGAGGAAATAAACAGAAACCTGTGCAGAGGCAGCTGCCCGTGACCTTGAGAGAAAGGAGCCCATTGACTTTGGTGTGTCTTCCTGTCTTCCTTCCCTTCAGTCAGACACACCTGCACTGGGATGTTGCTGGGTTTCTGTGGATCCCTGGGAACCTGGACGTCTTGTCACAGAACTTTGAATATTGTAACTTTGGGGCCCTGTCAAGCTGGCCTTAGATCTTCATTATTGGGGAAAATGAGACAGAACTGGGAGTTGCTACAAGTGACTGAGGGATACATCACAGAATCAATGGTGTCAGAGCCTAAGAAGAAAGGACAATTCCCAGTCTTTCACAGTTATGAAGGGTCTGAACTAGTCCCAAATGGGAATCAGGCTGGGGAGAGGCTCACTGATGTAGCTAGGGCTGTGCCAGTCCCACTACATGGTGCAGGTCTGTGAGACTCTTGCCTCCCTCCTCTCCTTTCAGTTCTCAGTAGAGGCAGCAATTGCCTCTAGTTGCAATTGCCCAGGTTCTGACAAGTTATGCAAAGTGTCTGAATCCCCACTCCCATCTTCCTGCAGCTCGGGGCTCTATACCCTCCTGTACAGCCCAAGTGGTCCGTAGGCAGGAGTTGGAGGGGACGAAGAAGACGGCCAGTTACATACTGCTGCATTTAGGGAGAAAGGGCTGTGGGAGGCCTTTCTAGGAGCTCCTGTCTATCTCTCCCTCTTAGAATGACAGACACACCCATGCCTGCCTTACAGAGCTGAGGTTGGCTGCGGTCCAGAAGTCCTAGCCCACCTAAACGCTGGGGAAAGATCCCTGTATCATCACTGTCTCTTACTATGTCTCCTCCCCTGGGATGTCCTGTCAGAGTTAGTGCTCTGTGTGCCCAGTGCAGGGGCTTCATACTTCCAAAGAAGGCATCCCTAGTCAGGAGCCATAGTAGCCAAGAAGATGGCAAGTGTACGGTCCCAAGAGCTATGTGCTCTGAGCCATGACCCATGGCCTTAGAGAGCAGGACATGCCACCAAGGATAAGGTCTGAATGGCCAAATGCCCAGGGACCTTTGCCCACCCGTGGGTCAACTAAACAAGGCCTGGGACTAGAGCCACGACAGAAATTATCAGAAAGAGATAGCCAGGATATGACTCAAGGGACACCTGCCTCGGGCCTTTGTGCCTAGCTGTACAGGCGGTCCCACCCACAGCAGGTCACCCTGCGCACTGCGTCGTGATAGCATTTAGCAAGTGATGTAACTGGTCTGATGGAGCAGCAGCCTGGCCTGCTTATGAGGCACCAGTTTAGCAAGGCTACTCAAGATTCAGTTTTGTAAAATGTCCCCTTCTTCTTCACTTGCAAGGCAGTGGCACATGCCTGAGGGTCCTCTGATGTGGCCGGCTCCATTTACCCCCTACAGAACAGCAGAGGACCCAGCAAGGCCTCGGGGTACCACCCCATAAATCCTCTTCTCACTGGAGGCCTATCAGATAATGATTTAAAGAACTAGTCACTGGCTGCAATTAAGCACAGAGAAAATAGATCAGTCCCATAATTTCCGTGTGTGCAAGGTCGGGCTGGAGCCGTAATTAATGTTTGCGCCCGTTAATGAAATGCTCCCCGGCTCTGCACTTCTGTCATTCATGAAGGTAATTTTTCAATTGATTAGTAAAATAATACTTGAAAAGTAAATGCACCTGCTTCTTCCCCGAAATGTCTCAGTCAACCGGACACACTGGTTGGGACGCTAAAAAAATACCACTGCAATCCAGTGGAGACCAGGCCTATACTATCAGCATGCAGAAAGCCCGGGAAGGAGGCTAGAGGAAAAAGCAATTAGAGCAGCCATGGTGACCAGAATCCCTGGGCGGTCGGGGGCAGTCGAGCAGCTGTGGCCATTCTGCCCAGTTCCCACCTGTGATGGACGGCGGGCCAGATGCTGAGGCCTAGAACTCCTGCCCATCAGGGACAGGCGTTGGGTGGGGCAAGGCTGCAACAGAGCCCCAGTGAGATCTTGTACTGTGTGGGCAGAGCGGCTATTCCACCGGGTACTGTTGTTGGGGAAAATATCACGAACCAGGGACTCACAAGCCACTGAGGAACCCATCCACAGGTGTGGGTGTGCCGAGTGCAGCACTGACAGGCTGGGCACAGACACTCTTTCCCAGGGCCTCCCCTGGCCTGGGCTACTGAGCCAGCATTTCCTAGTTGTTAGGAAGTGAATCATTGGAGTGGGCCTTATCTTGAAACCAAAGCTAAACATTTTAAAAACAACGTCATCTTATGTTTTATGGAAGAAAATACAGCAAGGACTACAATGGTGTTAATTCTTAAAAGAAAGGGTCAAGTATTGATTTGTTGCTGTTTTTATTTTTCAAATATTTTATGTTTTTATGTCCCAAATATTTTAACAGTAGCATTCATCTCCCCACTGATGGGAGAGTCTCCACAGCACTGAGCCCAGGATGCAGACGAACTACTCAAAACCTGCATCCCTTTCCCAAAGCTATTGCTGTCTCTGCCATTTAAAGATTTGGTGATCAATTATTGAACACCAAATACTGAACCACTTAGCCCATCACCCTCGACAATTGTTTCTTCTTTCAGCAGATTGCCAGTTGCCAGTGGCTTGTCATGGGTAATAAGGCTTCTCCCATGTCACTTCCATAGACATCATGAGATACTGTGCCTTTATAGAGATCAGCTATTGCTGTGAACAATATAATTTATGCTTTAATAAATGTGTGTCAATGGTGATGAGAAGACCAGGCTTTTCGGGGGGGAGGAACTAATGCCACAAAGGGTGGGCTAACTGATAAGTGTCTCTGTGTGTCTAAATGATACTGGCTTGTCTTGCATCTTGGGAACTGTGAGAGTTGGGTGGTAGACTTTCATGAGTGGGGACTTCCTTGACCTGGACAAGGCTGCTTGGAATGAACCTGGAAGGAAAGGTGTCCCCTGGTACCTACCTACCCTAGATACAGCAGGCAGAACTGACCAATCACTTCAAGCAGTAGGGAACTTGAGAGAGCACACTGTTACAGACCAGACTCCCTCAGAGGACCAGGGTTGCAACAAGCGTAGAAGATGCTCTCCTATGGCACAGCTGGGTAGTGTGCTGTCTTTGCTGCTGCATCTGGTACCAGCCTAGGCCACAGATGCTGTGGAGACAGTCCACCTGTGTTCCCTTCCATCCTGGCTCCAACCCGAATGCGGGGCAAACGCAGATCATTGGTCAGGATTAGGTCACACACCTCTGCTCCTCACTGTGGACAGGGCAAGGTTGGCCACTCCAGGGGATGTGGGATCTGTCCGCCAAGCTTCACTTGGAGGGAAATCTTACAATGTAAGAAGAGGGTCTAGGGGCTGAAGAGATGGTTCGTTGGTTGAACTGACGTAGTTTGCTGCTCTTGCATAGGACCTCAGTTCAGTTTCCAGCATCCATATCAGAAGGTTCACAACCCTAGCTTCAGGGAGATAACATCCTCTTCTGGCCACCACAGGAACCCATATGCACACACACACACACACACACACACACACACACACACACACGCATGTATGTACACAGAGAGAGAGAGAGAAAATGAGAGAGGGGGGAGAATGAGAGAGAGAGAGAGAGAGAGAGAGAGAGAGAGAGAAAGAGAGAGAGAGAGAGAGAGGTGCACACATACACTAAAGTAAAATAAATTCTAAAAGAAGTTCTACACACGGGATCCGCTAGAAACACACAGCGCCTCTGCAGATGGGCTCCGTGAAAGCCGTGCCCTCTGACATTTGTGGACACCTGCTGCACCAGCTGCTCCCACGTGCTGAGTTATTCACCCCTGTGAAGGGCCAGAGGAAGAAACAAAGGTACAGAGGGCCCCAGAGGTTAGAAGTACTCAAGTCAGGGTCATGTTCCATTTTGTTCTTCTCATTATGGTGTTATCAATCCAAAAGGCAATCCTCAGGAAGGGCCCTTAGTTGTCGCTGGAGAGAAAACCCAGGCTGTACCAGAAGTCCAGGTCCCGACTCAGAGCCAGGTGCCTGCCTGCACCTCACACCTAGGCACACTCCGTAGTCCTTGGAGTTTCTGAGGCCACTAAAGAAACCACAGCTCCAGAGATGCAACAATGCTCAACTCTTGATCTCTGATCTTGGTTGAGGACAAATCTAGTTTGAATCCCCAGAGGACTCGATTTTGCTTTCTTTGCTCAGGTCTCTGACCCACCCTGACCCTCATGCTCCTCGTCTGAAAGACACAAAAAGCAGACCGTGTCAAAGGTTGCATGGTGGCCTTTTGTTTCAGACTGGCCCACACAGAAGTTTTGTTTGTTCATGTGTGAGCCTCTACCTCTCCTGTGGTGTCCCCAGCCCTGGGGCCACCACTCAGAGATCCAGGGTTACCGCTTATCTGATGGTCTCAAATGATGGAAAGGCCACTGCTGGTCTAAGAGGTCAATGTGTTGCAAGAAAAAAATGCAAGGCTTGTCAGCTACCTAGTCCATACCCTGAGGGAGACTGCCCCTGCGCTGTCCAAGGGACAAGTTGCTAGCCACAGGTGCCCGCCAGAATTTAATTTTAAATGAATTAAAATGAAACATAACAAAAATTTAGGTCCTTGGAAACTTTCCCCCAATTCCAAGAGCCCAATAGCCACACATGCCTAGAGACTGGGCACGGGGCATGGCCATTACCACAGGAAGTGCCCCAAGACAGCCAAGTTCCAAGTTTCCCCACAGGACCCCACTGTCCCTTTCCTCCAAGTACCTGGCCTGTTGCAGTCAACAAGCTGACAGGGCACAGTGACCCAGGCGAGCCTGTCCCTCTGTTCGCTGTCTTCTTTCACAGAAGAGACTAATCTGTATAGCAGCCCAGTCTTCTCTGAGGGAACAAAGGGAGCAGCCCAGGGAAGGGGCCGCCTCGCTCCCGGCACCTCCTTCCGACTCCCTTAATAGGTGAAAATGCTCCGTTATTTCAAATGAATATAATTACAAAATCCTCTACTTAGAGTAATGTGCCTCCTTTGTGGGGAGAAGACGTCTCCTCTCATCCTCTCTGCGCCGAGAGGCACTTTACCACTCTGAAAGGCGTGATTCACCGGTCTCCGTGGGCCACTCTCTCCCCGCTCAGCAGTGGGGCACAGTGACTTTGAACCACCCTCTAGCCCCACATCTCCAGTACACTGCCTCTAATCCTGGGTGGACATGGAGCTCAGGGGGTCACCCACGTGGAAGACAAGCCATGACCCCCTGGCTCTCAGGAACATTCTCACTTTTGTTCTGACCCACTCGAAGCTGAATCATACCCCCCCCCCAGCCTGAACCAAGATGACCCTCCCCCATTTCCTCGGCTGACTCCAGAATTTCTTCCTCTAGGAGCCCCTCATGCCCAACTCCAAACCCCAGCACAACCCTGCCCACCCACGATGAGTTGAGTTCAAATCACAGCTCTCCCAGTGAAGTCTTGGACAAATCACTCTCTTCACGGTTTCACATCTACAAAGGTGAAGAAGAGAATTCAGTTCATTGTCTATGTTTCATGATTTCCTACTCTTCCTCGATGATTGGTCTAACCATGTACGTATAATATTTGCACTTAGCACGGTTAATTATTTTGGTCAACTTGACATAAACTAGAGTCATCTGAGAAGAGGGAACCTCAATTGAGGAACTGACTCTGTAAGATTAGCCTGTGGGGCATTTTCTTAATTAATCATTGGCATGGATGGACCCAACCCATTGCGGGTGTTGCTATGCTTGGGCAGGTGGTCCTGGGATATATAAACATGATTTGGGTGAGAATGGCTTTCCTAGGCTCATATGCTTGAATACTTGGTCTCCAGTTGGTAGAACTGTTTAGGCGAGATTAGGAGGCGTGGCCTTGTTGGAGGAGGTGTGGCCCTTGGGGGTGGGCTTTGAGGTCTCAAAAGACCTGCTCTTCTCTGCCTTGTGGTTGTAGATAAAGATGTAGATAAAGACCTCAACAGTTCTGTAGTGCTTTGAAAGGTACGGTCCCCATAGACTCATGTGTTTGAATGCTTAGCCCACAGGGAGTGGTGTTATTAGGAGGTGTGGCCTTGCTGGAGTAGATGCAGCCTTGGTGGAGGAAGTGGGACACTGTGGGGTTGGCTTTGTGACTTCATATGCTCAAGCCACGCCCAGTGTAGGACACACAGTTTCCTGCTGCCTGTCGATCAAGATATAGAGCTCTCAGCTCCTTCTCCAGCACCAGGTCTGTCTCCACGCTGCCATGTCCCATCAATATGATGATAATGGACTAAACCTCTGAAACTGTAAGCCAGCCCCCACTTAAATGATTTCCTTTATAAGAGTTGCCGTGGTCATGGTGTCTCTTCACAGGTATAGAAACCCTAACACAGACAAGTCCCTTTGCTCTGCCATCATGGGCTCTAACCCTCTGAAACAGACAGTTAAATTAAACACTTTCTTCTATGAACTGCCTTTGCCATGGTGTTTTATCACAGAAATAGGAAAGGGACTAAGGCAATAAGAAAATAAACTGAACAACCCGGGAGAAGTAAGCCAGTAAGACGCATCCTTCCATGGTAGCTGCTTTGGTTCCAGCTTCCAGGTATCAGTTTTGAGTTCTCCCTTACTTCTCTCAGTGATGGAGTGTGGCCTGAGAGTTATGAGCTGAAACAAATCTTTCCCTCCCCAAATTTCCTTTCCTCATGGTGTTTTATCACAGTACTATAAACCCCGTGACAGACATTTGTACCAGGGACCAAGGAGGTACCTTGTGCTGGCAGCTGACCTTGGTCATGAGTAAGAACTTCTCAGGTGGTACTGGTTTTGAAGACTTGAGGGGATTGTGGAGAGCAGCTTGGCCCTGTGGAGAGGCCAGGGAAGGCCATTGGTTGAAGGTGCCATCTCGGTTGCAGTAGAAGCCCCCAGCATAGTAGAGATCCCGGTACCATGGGGCAACCACAGACAGCAGCAGGTGTGGCGTGGAGGCAGCCTGAGCCCACGAGACAAGATCGATGTGCTGGAGATAGTAGAGGCAGAGAAGCAAAGCCGTCTGAGACCCCTGGAGCCCAGAGTACCACAAATAGGGCCCAGATGTCAAGCTCTGAATGGTTTACACTGGTGAGTTCCGTTTTGCTTTGATGCAATTGTAGCTGTGCCCTGCCTCTTCGGTTTTGAAATACGAAGTACATAACTTATTTTTTTTTTATTTTATAGGAGCACACAGTTAATAGGCCTTGGAGAGTTTAGAGAAACTTTAGAATTTTAGAGAGATTTAGAGCATTAGAGAGATGTTGGCGTCTTATTTGTGTATTTTAGAGAGACCTTGGATCTTTTAAAGAGACCGAACTTAAAAAGTGTTTGATTTTTTTTAAAGACTGTGGAACTTTTAAAATTATATTAAGTTTCATATCATGATGTTAATATGACATCTTGGGGACAAACAAGAAAGGAAAGGTTGCTATGAAACAGTGGTGTGTTTGCATTTCCAGTTGACAAGGGGTCAACTGTCCTGGCTAGTCTTATGTCAACTTGAAACAAGCTAGAGTCATCGGAGAGGGGGAAGCCTCAATGGAGAGAATGCCTCTACAAGACTGTCCCGGGGTCAAGTCTGTGGGGGAGTTTTCTTGATTAAAAGTTTGGTGTGGAAGAGCCTAGACAGTTGTGGGTGGTGTTATGCCAGGGCAAGAGGTTCCAGTTTATACCAGAAGATAAACCAAGCTAGCCTGGAGAAGCAAGCCATTGAGCTGCTTTAGTTCCTTTTTCTAGATTCCCACGATGAAGGAGTGAGACCCAAGGGTATAAGCCAAAACAAACCCTCTTTCCTCCCAAGCTGCCTTTGACTGTGCTATTTTATCATAACAGGAGCCTCAAGACAGTCTGGGAGCACAGAATATTCTACAGTTGTGAACTGTTGGTTTTCTTCAGAATACCATTCAGTTTTCTACTGAATACACAAAGGGCAGACCCCTGGCCTGGAAGGAAGGAGCCAAAAAGTGAACATATCTAGGCTGACTGTTCACCGTGTTCAACGTGTACTCAAACACGTTCAAATTATAGCAGGGACCCAGCTATGCGGAGGGCACCTAGCAAGTTCTGGTTGCACTGTGGAAATAGTGGAAGGCAATGGCCTGCTCCCACTGTCCTGATCACCAGTGTATTTGAGGCTTGCCCCCAAACCTTACTGAGCTGAGCAATAGGGAAGGCTGAATAGTCAAGAGGATGGAGCTACCCCCCCCCCCACACTCTTCACAGCTCCCCCCACCCCAACTCTCTTGTTCTGCCGAACGTTCCTCCCTCTCCTATGTAGATCTACCTCTCTCAGGGAGCCGCCAGGGACTGAGGACTGTGGAGTGACACAGGATCGAGAGCCACTGTACCAGACGGGTCTGTTATTTAAGGACCCCATCTGAGGTCAGGTCCTGACTCTGGAGATCACCATGCAGTGGCTGTGTAGTGACTGGTGCTGGCTGGGGCGTGCTCACATCTCAGGACAGAGGCGAGTGGGGCCTGTCCCAGTCAAGCCCAATCAGGGGTGTGTGGCTCAGTTGCTCTGAGGGCTGGCGCCAACATGACCTGCAGATCAAGGAGGGCTTCCTGGAGGAGTATACACTTAGCTATGCCAGGCACAGCGAGCAGTTGTGGATGAAGGATAGGAGAGTAAGGGAAGAGGGTAGCCCAGGCTGAAGGAACAGCATAAGCAAAATGAAGGTTAGCTTCTTCAGGGGGAAACACGGAGTGCAGGATGTGGAAAGAAAATGATCTTTTGACTGCGGGAACCAGCTTCTCAGGGAAGCAGAAGCTTTCCGTTGGTGGTTTCATTTACCCACTCATCCAAACATGTGCTCCAAACCTGTGAAAGAGCCTTGAGGCCCCTGGAAAGTTGGGAGCTGCGTTTAGATCTATTTTGTTCTTGCTGAGCCCACTGAAAAGTCCATCAGGTGCTCTTGTCCCCGGGGACATGCATGGAGAAGAAATGAGAAACAAGACCCAGAAAATCTTGAGAACAGAGTACCTGGAAGCTGAAGAGAAGCCAGTAGAGAGAGAGAGAGAGAGAGAGAGAGAGAGAGAGAGAGAGAGAGTGTGTGTTGTATATTGTGGTGTATGTTATGCGGTGTGTATGTGTGGTATGTGTTATATGTGTGGTGTATGTGCAGTGTTCATATGTAACGTGTGTTATGTGCATGTGGTGTATGTTATGTGTAGTGTATATGTGTGGTATGTATTATGTGTGTGGTGTGTGTGTTTGTGGTTTATGTATGGTATGTATGTGTGGTGTGTGTTATATGTGTTGTGTGTTGTACATTTGTGCTGTGTGTTATGTGTGTGTGGTATGTGTTATACGTGGTGTGTGTGGTATATGTATGTGATATGTATTGTTTGTGTGTGGTGTGTATGTGCAGTGTGTGTTATATGTGTGTGGTATGAATTATGTGTGGTATGTAGTGTGTGTGTGTGTGTGTGTTGGCAGCTCTTAAGAAGAGGCATTATAACCAAGGACAAGTTCCAGCAGACAAGGAGAGTATTCCAGGAGAAAGCAGAAGCATATGCAAGTCACAGACAGAAAACAGAAGGGTGAGGGGACCTGGGGCTGGAGTGCCAAACAAGATGGGCATAGGGCGTGAAGCCTTGGTGCCTTCGCCGTCATAAGCCTGGCAAACCAAGAGGTTGTGGATTTTATTCTCAGCCTCCACAGGGACCTCAAAACACATAACTGGGTAAGTCATGTAGACATGCCTTCTGCCCTGTGAAGGGGTAAAAGAGGTGCCCAGGTTTCCTGCAGCCACCAGCTGGGACAGGCTCAGATGGTTCCAAAAGTTCCAGCAACTAGCCTCTGCAGATTCTGCAACATTCTCTAACACGCCTGGCTCATCAGGGAAAGGCTGCTGATTCCCAATTTAGAACTCCAGATAAGCAATTATTATCTAGAAAAGGGCAAATATAAGGGCTGGGGGGCGTCACTTAGAAGAGGCTTGTCTAGAATTCCTAGAGCCTTGGATTTGATCCCCAGCTGCCTCAGGAAGGGAGGAAGAGAAGCAAGAATATTTGTGAACACCCTGGGGGAAATAAAGCTTCTCTCAACTGGAATAAAAACAACAATAAAAACCAAAGGGGCTGGAGAGATGGTTCACAGGTTAAGTTTTTTGCTGCACAATCATGAGGCCTGGGGTTCAAATCTATGCCTAACAATCTCAGTGGTGTCCCACAAGGCCTGTAACTCAATCTCCGAGGGATCCAACACTCTCTGGCCCTCATGTACCTGCAGGGATGTATGCATGCACACAGGCATGTATACACGTATACCGGTGAATATATGTCCACACAGGTACACAAGCAAATAAATTAATCAAACCAAAATATTAAAAATAAAGAATATTATGGCAGGGTTTGTGTGGGTTTTTATTATTTGTTTTTTTGAAAAAGATAGGGTTTGGTTGCAGAGAGCTGTAATCACAGTTGCCTGGAGAATTACAAGTTCAAGACCACTTGGGGCAACTTAGTAAGACCCTGTCTCAAAAAAGAAAAAAATATCCGAGGATATAGCTCAGTGAGCTCCTAGAAATACACACACACACACACACACACACACACAGAGAGAGAGAGAGAGAGAGAGAGAGAGAGAGAGAGAGAGAGAGAGAGACTGACAGCTGGACAGTGTAAGACAGGCAGATCACTTGCGTCCAGGAGTTCAAGGCCAAAGCCAGAGAGAGACTCTGTCGCCAAAGGAAAAAGAAAAAGAAACCCTATCCTCAATTTCCAACGTGCTCTGGTGTGGAGAAGAATGGGGAGGGGGCTCCCTACTTCGGTTCACTCTCCTGCAACTTCCCACCCTCCGTCTCCCAGCTCCTGGAAATCCAATTTCCTAGTTATGGCACTGCTTATTAAAAGCACGACTGTGGAGGCTGTTTACTCCAAGATCTATTTTTGTCATAACTGTTTGTAATGGTTAAACCTCAACAGCTTAAACACTCCATACAAAATAATGTATCTTCAATAAACTGAAATATTAACCAATCATATGTAATGGTTCATTTCCAACAGATGCACAGCTCAGGGTCCTCGGGGCATCGTAGAAATTGAAAACCATATTGATGGACTGGCCAGCTTTCAAATTACACCGGGAGGGAGGAAAAAAGCATAGGAAAAGTTCTCATTATGGCTCCCTGACATTAATTTGAGCATTTTTATATGTATGTCCTATTAAGCACTTTAAGTGCTTTTTGATAATTGTGCTTTGTAGTTTTTTACAGCACTTCAGCCTATTCCCAGTTCAATTTCCTCTTTTATCCGATGTTTGAAATATTGATTTCTGACAGATAAAAGCAAACCTTATAATCTCAGCAGCGAGCCGTGAGTGAGTGGGAGAGGCTGCGGAATGCATCAGGGAATGGTCATATTCGAAACAGTCTTTGTTTTATTACATTTCGTCAACAGAATTTACTTACCGCTTGCTGATATTTATGGAAAAAGCCGGGCCGCGGAGCGGGCCGAGATATTGCCAATTTCAGCTCTACTTTTTGCATTTAGTAAGATAAAAGGCGCTTCCCCCTCGGAGCCTGGTGATTGCAGTGGCTTAAACTGCTGTCAGCCAACTGTGAGTAACTGTGATTTATCTCCTTCAGCCTGTGCGTGGTGGAGCTGCAAACTTTTCCTCCAGGTTTGCATTAAAAGCTGACAGCCTGTCAGGGCGCTTACAGTCTCCCTTCTTGGGCCTACAGGCTCTCCAAAGAGACCCTGGCCGGGGAGAATCCCACACTCCTTTAGGCCGGGTGCCACCTGACCCCTGACTGCGTGCATATCAAGAAGTGGCCCCAGAATGCAAATTCACCTCTCTGTTGTGACGATTTCTGCCACAGTCAGTTCGTGGATTATATATGGAAGGCCTTCCTGACCCTAGTTGTGCGGTGCTGAGGCCTTCCCATGAGGGCCTTCACCCTCCACAGCAGGGGTTCTCAGTCACCAAGGGTGCGTTTGACCACACGTCCCGCAAGGGGACATTTTCAGTGCTCACGATTAGGAGAGGTGTCCTGCTGGCATCTCATGGTATAAGTCAGGGAATCTGAGAGAGGTCCTTTGAGACACAAGATGATTCCTCACAACACAGAATTCTCTACCCCCGCCAAATGTGGATGGGGCTGATGCTGAGAAGCCTTGATGGTGAACACGGGGGATTGCAGGTAGCAGCAACGGGACTGAGACTTGGGACCTACCTACTTCAGACACTGCGGTCAGACGAGGAGTGACCCAGGATCTAGGGGAAGCCCGCCTGACAGAGAGAAGCCAGGAAACGTAGGGACGGTGACTGTAGTGGCTCAGGATGGGGACCGTGAGACAAACACAAAGTAGGGATGTGTTTCTGAAGTCACACTGGCAGAACTGACATCGCACGTGGTAAATACGGGAAGCCGAGGGTCTACGGATGATAGACTGCCTCCTGTCTATAGACTTATTACAGTGTGATTACAGGCATCACGCAGCCCAGAGAGAAAGGACGAGGAAGAAAACAGCCTGGCGTGAATCACCATAGAGGTGACATGTCCGTGTGACAGTATCTCTGAAGGCAGCACAGGGATGACTGGGTGGCGGTCGGCACAAGGACACAGGAACTAGAAGGTCCAGGGGACTTGCCTAAGCTTCTCAGCATGCCAAGAATGGCACCTGCCCTAGAATCCCCACAAGGCCCTCTCTGGTTTCCCTCACTGCTGTGGGTGAAGAGCACAGACTCCTGTCAGGGTCTGTTTGTCTCAGCATCATGGGAGACATTTAAAACCAAATAGAGACTGGCAAGGACCTGGCCAAGCTTCACCCAAAAGGAAAGTGGGCAATATTTGCATTTCTCTTGGACCTTAGGGCTACCCACTCAGGTGCCTGAGCCTCCTCCCCTCCCATACCTGATGTGCCAATCACTCCATCCAACAAATACTGAGTACCTACTGTATCCCGCTGAGCCCCATGCTACACAACGGAGCCACAACAAGAGACCCAAACAACCCAAATCCGAAGCTGTCTCTCCCGTCTGCTCTGCTGTTTAGTAGTCTCGAAGCTCTGGTAGGCTGGCTGCGAGCCCAGTGACAAGATAAAAGGGCACAGTGAGGGTCAGCATCAGCCAAGCGCTGCAGCTGTAACACGCACGTGCGCTCCCGTTGCTTCTCATTCTGTAGGTCTGCGTTGCCGTCCCCTGGGAGCCAGGTGGACAGAACAGCCGGCATCTGGAGCAGTAGTCTGATGGCATCCAGAGAGCCCAGGGACACTTCTGCTAGCTCAGCATGCATCTGCTTGCCCGTGGCACAGCCTTCATCTCCCATTCGATTGGCCAAAGAAAGCCACATAACACTCTGCCTGAATTCAACAGCATGGGTTGGGACCACGGCGCTCCAGTGGGAATGGGGATCTGCAGGGCGAAACAAGAGCCACAAGCCTAAGAACACATCCCAAGACCTCTGACTTAAAGAACTCTAGGTCCTCGGCCTCAAATCACAGTTCACTGGCAGAATTTTTAAATTATCTGCCAACAAATTGTTAACGAGATTTTATATCAAAAAGCACAATTCTTTCAACGCTTTAGAAGGCCAAGCCACAGTGGTTGTACAGTTCTGTGGCAGCATCTCTGAAGACAGCTCAGGTCTCCGCACACTGCCCAGCCTAGTCCTGCTTTCTCTAGTCTAGGTGACCTACCCAGTCCATGGGCTCTCAAGTCTGCAGGCAATAACCTAGCTAATACACTAGACCAACGAGGAACTAGGGCCGCCCAAACTCACAGGCCAACTAATTGCAGACTGGAGACAAAGCCACTCTTGTGCCCAGTGTGACAGGCCGCCAGGAAAGAAAAAGGTTCTGAAAAGGGGCCTGGGCCGTGCAGACGGTACACACCTGTCCCTCACCCAGCTCTCAAATGATGGGAGTCAGTTGTCTTCATTGGATGAGCACCTAGCAATACTAGTGGTCCAAACCAGGTGGTACAGAGCTCCACGGGGCTCACTGGGAAAGCAGGGGACCCTCACCTTTCAGAGAACTGCCTGTGGACGGATCAGACACCCCTAGAATCGCATCCACAGCCTGCTTTGAGCCCTGTTCCTCTGGGATACACCCCCAAAACAGGAAGCAAGGGCAAGGACGATGACACTTAGGGACAAAATGCCTGCTGGGGAGCCTGGCTTGTGCACGCGTTTGAATTTTCCTGCATCTATACTCCTCTGAACCCTGGAGGAACTGAATCAAGAGGGTTGTGTGTTATCTCTGAACAGGGGCAAATGGACCCTGCTGAAGCGGGTGGTCAGTTAGCCCAGCTGCCACCCCTTACACTTAACAGCACCACGCTCCTCCGTAAGTCCTAAGGGCCCTCCTAAGTAGAAGCTGGAGGAGCTGCTAAGTCCTGTTCCACTCCATGCCACGGGCATATAAACTTGACCACACAGTGGGTGCTGACCTCGTAGGATAGATGTTAATCAGCCCTTCTCTGCTGAGGCAAAGTAACTGATACAACTTCAAAGGCAGAGAGGTTCAGGGTCCCAAACGCCCTTCAGAGACAAGCCCTCCACTCCCAGTAACCTTCCTTCACCTGGCCCCACCTCCTGACAGGACAGCCCCTCGGTAGATTAATCCACTGATGAGCTTAATGCCTGATGACCCAGTCACCTCTCAATGGTGGCCCCAGGTGGGAACCAATCCTTAAAAGTGTGATAAAGTCCTTGAGAAACACTTCATATCCAAGCCATGGCAGGTAGAGAAGTCTCCTGTCTCTCCCTAAGACAGTGGTTCTCAATCTTTCTTCACTACGACCTCTAATACGGTTCCTCATGCTGTGGCGACCCCCAACCATAAAATTATTTCCTTGCTATTTCAGAACTGTAATGTTGCTACTGTTATGAACTGCAGTGTAAATATCTGATATGTGAACCTCCCCCCCCCCACCAGTGGGGTCACAACCCACAGGTTGAGAATGGCTTCCTTGAGCCCGCATGGTACCTTCTAGCACTCACAGGAAGCTCCAGACTTCCTCTGAGGGCAGGACTTCCTGTGCTCGTGGGACCTCTCGACCGCTGCCATTAGCGCTGCCTGCAAAGCCAAGACATGGTTTCATCCCTGTGGCCAGGGCTGCGGGTTAACCTGCACACTAGCCCCCAGGTTCACAGTCTGTCATGACAGAAGGGTCAGGAACATGCCTACTTCCCTCTTACATTGTCATGTGGGGGAGCACATGATGTTCTGAGTGATGTGTATTGTCGACATGGGTACAGCCATGCCAAGGATCCCGGAATGGCAAAGCCTTCCCCAAGTCAGGTTCAGGGAATTGGCAACACCTCTCCCTGGTCCATGTGTAGATACTCACAATGTGTACAAAAGGGGGCTTGACTGTGGCTTCCTCCCCAAGCATGTAGCAGCCGAGATCTGCTCTGCTGGAGAGAACTCCTACCTAGTGAACTAAAGCTGCCCTGTTGTGCACAAACTCCCTTTCTTACTCAATCGTATACCATACACCTGCCTCCTTGGTTCAGACATATGAAGTAAACACTGAATCTCCAGGGTGCTGCTGCTGTTATGTCCATCAAAGCACAAAGCCCACCCAATCCCAGTTTATCTATACATGTGTCTGTGTGCCTGTCCTTTCTTCATTCCTTGTTGCTCCAGTCAGGGCGGCCCCAAAGTCGCGTAGGTTGTAGGCCTGGCTGTCTGGTTTTAAATTCTGAATGTGTGTTCTGCTTGGGGCTACATAGCTTTCCTCCTGTTATTTATGTCTAGTGGAGGAAGATTGATTTGTTGCTTTTTATAGTAACTCAACGACTCTCCTCTCCGATTGAGTGTTTGTTTGTTTGTTTGTTTGGATGGTTAGCTGATTTTTTACTAAAATTTCTGAGACTGAACTGAGAGCCTTGTGTGTGTGCTCGGCAGGCATCCTTCCTCCGAGCTGCCCTCCAGCCCTGGAAGATCTAGTGGGAAGTGAATCGGTCGAAGTAAAACTAGAGCCAAGTGAAAGAACTCCACCAGGAAGAGAGGTCAGCACCGGGCAGAGTGAGTGTGGCCTTCGCGGCAGCGCGCTAAAAGCTGCGGGTCCTTGGGGTCCCAAGGGGACGCCCGGGCTGTGTGAGAACTGCAGTCATGTACTCTTGTCTATGTGTCCTCAGCTCCCGCCAGTTACCGAGATGACTGGATGGAATTTCTAGAGATGATGAAAGCAGAGCTTGAACACTGACTAGGGGGCAAGGAGAAAAGTGTGAACCCCCACGAATTCTGAATCCTCAACAAGAACAACGGTGCTTGTGGATCTTGAGATTGTGGCAGGCATTACTAATCAATCCTGTTTCTAATTTCCCTTGACCCAGATGTAGCCTCAGGATCCGTCTTAGCACTGCACTCTAGGCACATAGTCAGAATCAACACACATAATGAGCCCTATTTGTCATTCTTGGACTGGTCCCTCTTTTGGAATTGATTATTGTCCCCTAAAATTACAAACCGCTTGGCACGCAAAAATTTGTGGGAGCTCTGAAACCTGAGGAAATGGGGTTAACCCCATCAAAGGGTATGAGTCAGGACATGTCACCCCTGAAGTTTCCCTCAGATCAGAAGATTGCGAAAGAGCCTGCCTCTTCGTTTAGGCTAAAAGTCTCCACTCAGGCTGCGGCCCTCACTTGAACTGGGGAGAAGCAAAACTCACCCATGAGTTCAGAGGCCCTGTTTGACGAGAAAGGAGCGAATGGCCTGGGAGGCTTCTCAGGAGGCAACTCTGGCACTGAGGATTTCCTTATGCCAGGTGCTGCCAAGCTTGGCACCTGCCAGGCAGGGACGACAAGAGCAGGCAGGGACAAGAGCAGGCATCCTCCAGATTGCCTGGAGAGTCCTCCTGGAGCTCTGTGCATGGTGGCCAGGGAAAAGGTGCCACCACCATCACCTGTCCTTAGAAGGTCTCAGCTCCTTCCTCAGGGCAGGTGTTCCTCCAGGGTGCCCCGAACAAGTGACTGTGCAGCCCGAGCTGTGACCCAAAGGTCATCACGGCACACGCCTTTAATCCCAGAACTCAGGAGTCAGAGGCAAGTGGTTCTCAGTGAGTCTGAGGCCGGTCTGGTCTATAGAGTGAGTTACAGGATAGTCAGATAGTCAGGATTGTTTCACAGAGAAACCCTGTCTCAAAAAACCATATATATATATATATATATATATATATATATATATATATATATGAGAGAGAGAGAGAGAGAGAGAGAACATTAGGTCAGAGATGTTGGCAAAGACCTATAACCTCAGCACTCAGACAACTGAGGCAAAAGGGTCACAACTTCAAGACCAGCCTGGGTTTCTGGTTCTTTAAAAAAAAAAATAATAAAGAAAAAGAGCTACTGAGGCTGGGTGTTGCCCAGTGGTAGACTGTTTACTGAAAATGCTTGAGTTCCTGGTTCCCATTCCCAGTAGTGTAAACACAAGCAAAGTCAACAATGCAATGACTGTAACATGCTATATGCAAGCGTACATCATGGTGTTCACAGAAAAGCTTAAGATACTTAAAAAGAGTGGAAGAGGCAGACACACAAGTCAGCTTAAAGTGTTAGCTCTCTGTGAGATCCAGGGACCAGGTCACAGGTGAGCACTGGCCGGTTCCTGGGTCTCTGTAATGAACTTTACTCTTGCAGTGGGTGTGCTGGGTCCTGAGGCTCCCAAGCCCTCATCCTACCTTCTGAAAATGACATTCCAGTTTTCCTTTCTTTCACCAGTGTAGAAGGAGCTGTGGGCCACTTCCCGCCACCCAGCTCCCAGCCACCAGCTAGCTTTTGCCCCAAAATAATTACATGGAAACTGTATTCTTTTAAACACTGCCTGGCCCATTAGTTTCAGCCTCTTATTGGCTAATTCTCACATCTTGCTTTAACCCATATTTAGTAATCTGTGTAGCACCACAAGGTGGTGGCTTAC
This sequence comes from Microtus oregoni, assembly GCF_018167655.1. Classification (NCBI taxonomy): domain Eukaryota; kingdom Metazoa; phylum Chordata; class Mammalia; order Rodentia; family Cricetidae; genus Microtus; species Microtus oregoni. Next base: position 62,652,801 of record NW_024543063.1, read on the forward strand.
CAGGAAGGATCTTAACCTACGTGCATCTTGGAGAGGAGAGCTATAGCATCTGCTTCACTTCCCTTCTTCCCAGCATTCTGTTCTGTCTACTCCACCTATCTAAGCTGATGTCCTATCAAAGGCCAAAGTAATTTCTTTATTAACCAATGAGAGTAACACATAGACAGATGACCCTCCTCCATCACACCAGCCATCCTTTCCCCCTTCTCAATCCAGGGGTTTCCCGGAGGTGAGTATACACTCTCAGCCTGCCCAGTCACACACTCTGTTCCCTGGATCCAGAGACCTGCCTCTGGGAGGATTCACTTCTGGTACTTCTGTGAGAGATGTTCCTGAAGAGATGATGGAAACCATAAGGACACGTGTCCTGGGTCATTCGCCACCATTACACTGCCCCGGGAAGAAAGCCCGCCAATGCTGAGTGGCCTAGAGAGAACAGATCTGAGCTGAGAAGAGAAGACCGTACTGCAGCTGAGCACCTAGGTCCAGCCATTCCTGAGGTCTGCAGACCCTGAGCTATTGTGAACCAAGACCTCTTTGCTGCCTAAGCCAGTTTAAACTGCAAACCCATCATGTTCAGTCAGTGGGGAAATATTTAAGGCCAGACAGCAAGCCATGCTGCTCCCATCCACTTCTTGTCTTGGTTTTGAGTTGAAAAAGAAAAGGGGCCTCTCCCTTTAGACATCTTAAGGTAACTGTCGGCCACCTTCCCATTGCCCCCTGCCACTCCTCCACCTTCTCCAGCCTAGTCACCCATATGGCACACACACACCAACCACAGGGCCATGGGCCACATGCACTTTCCTTCAAGTTGGCTTTACAGTTCCCCAAGTCATGCATGCCCCCAGCCCCTTCTTCAGCTTCTGAACCTACAGCATTCAGGGTCTGCAGAAGCCACTCAGGCCCCTGGGACATAACTTCCTCCACATGCTGGGGATTTCAAAAGCAGCCAGGGCATGAACCGAGAGTTGAGGGAAAGCGGGTTCTGAGATGGCTCAGTGGTTAAGAGTCTCCCAGAAGACCCAGGTTTGGTTCCCCATCACCACATGGCAGCTCACAACTGTCTGTAACTCCGTTTCCAGGGAATCTGATGCCATCCTCAATCCTTTACAGACACAGCCATGCACACGATGCATATACATACATGCGGGCAAACACTCATACATGAAAAATAAAAATAAATAAATCTTTTTTCAAACGAAAAGAAAAGAACCAGAAATGGGAGACAAGGTACGAACCAGGAACAGGAAGAGAATTTCTGAAAGGAAGACATTGGGTAAGGGAGGTGTCTGTGGGGCAGTCATCACTGGAGACTGTCTTCAGACTGCTCATTGGAGCACCCCAGCATACATAGTCCCCATGGGCACGCCTGGTCCCCACGGGCATGTATGGCCCCCACCCAAATGCACGGTCCTCACCGGCACACATAGCCCACGGCCTCTCAGCAATTGTAGACATCCTAACTCGAACACATCACAGAAGAGTTGGAAAAGAAGAGCAAGCACCACCAGGCCTACATCCTATGGCATGTTGCTGGTCAGAGTAAGTGATGGTCACCTCTTCCAGGAAGCCAGGGGCAGTCCTGTCTCTGTAACCCACACTCAGTGAACCCCAACACCCACCGTGGCAGCTAACCGTCCTTCAGCTTGCGCAGGATGTTCCTTTCGAGAACAAAGTCCCACTGCTTGTCAAAGGGAACCTGGAAGGCCACAGGGCCTCTGGCCTTCTTTTAAATCTTTTATTCGTTCTTTGTCAATTCCACGTGTGCTCAATGTATCCACTCCCAACTCTCCATTCCCACCCCTTGAGGCAACCCCACCATGGCCCCTCCCCATTTAAGCTCCTCTCAAAGAATTGCCAATGCACCCTCAACTCCAGAGTTAAAGGATCTGCTTATTTGTCCCTACTAAGGATTGAACCTGAGACCCCATTCATGTCAGTCAAGCATTCTGCCTCTGAGCTATGTCCTCCAGCAGACTAATCTTGGTTTACACTTGGCCTGTTTCACTTCTGTCCCTCCTCACCCTGAAACTACTGGGGTGAGTTTTATACATTTCAAATCTTCAAGGTTGATAGGCGGGCAGCAATCACAACGTAGCTCTAGCAGACAAGAGGCTAGCAGAATTCTATTTGACACACCCGAGCCTTCTCCTCTGCCAGTGCCCCATGCCCCCTCTGCATCCCTGATGCCCACCATGAGGTGTGGCACTTTCAGGTAGCTGGGTTGGGATTTCCGTACCCCTGCTGTTTGATCTTTGCTGTCAAACTGGCTGGGTGGAGAGGGCCCAGTCGATTAGTAAAGCCCTCTTTTGAACGTATCTGTGAGAGATAACTGAGGGGGAAGAACCAAGCTGAGTGTAGGTGAGACCCCAGGCTGGGGGCGGGGTGTGGAGTAGAATAAAGGGGGAGAAGACAAAATCCCCAAACCTGGACATTCTCTCTGCGTCATGGCTGCCCTGAGGTGAGCTGTTCTGCTTGCCATGATACCCTAAAACCACGAGCCAAATAAATCTTTCCTCTCTCCAGGCGTTTTTCTCGGGGGTTTTGTCACAGCAATGAAAAACTGGCCAACATGGCCCCACTGTGCCAACTGACCAGCACAACCCCTCTGTGCCAACTGACCAACATGGCCCCTCTGTGACAACTGACCAACATGGCCACTCTGTATGCCAACTGACCAACATGGCCCCCCTGTGGCAACCTCTGTGCCAACTGGCTCCTCTGTGCCAACTGACCAGCATGGCCCCTCTGTGCCAACTGACCAACATGGCTCCTCTGTGCCAACTGACCAACATGGCTCCTCTGTGCCAACTGACCAACATGGCCCCTCTGTGCCAAATGACCAGCATGGCCCCTCTGTGCCAACTGACCAACATGGCTCCTCTGTGCCAACTGACCAGCATGGCCCCTCTGTGCCAACTGACCAGCATGGCCCCTCTGTGCCAAATGACCAACATGGCCCCTCTGTGCTAACTGACCAACACGGCCCCTCTGTGCCAACTGACCAACACGGCCCCTCTGTGCCAACCCTCTGTGCCAAATGACCAACATGGCCCCTCTGTGCCAACTGGCTAACACGGCCTCTCTGTGTCAACTGACAACATGGCCCCTCAGTGCCTTCCCACAGGACTGATGGAGGTCAGGAAAACCTGCCGTGGTGGTCAGCATTTTATCAGATGGCTCAGCACCCAGCCAAACAATTGGTTAAGATTCTGCAAAATGACCCAGAACCTGCACATGGTAGTCTCATGGGAGCAGAGGTCTGGGTAGAGGCCCCTTAGTGTCAGTCACTTTACACATTGCTACCTGGCAAAGCCAACTTAATGAGTGAAGAGTTATTTTGCTCCCGGTTCCAGATTCCAGTCCACCATAGAGGCAAGAGCTTCAGGCCGCCGGTCACACTGCACACGCTGTCAGGAAGCTGACGGAGGAGGGGGATGTGCTCTCATGTCTCTCCCACCCCTTTTTATTCAGTCCATGCTCCCTGCCCACGTAGATGCTGCCTATGTTGACAGTGGGTCTCCCCACCCCACTTACCTAATCTAGATAATCTCTCCCATATATGCCCATAGATTTGTTTGCAGGGTGAGTCTCAATCACTTCAAGCTGTCAATCAAAACCAATCATCACACTCCACAGTGAGCAGGAGGAAAACAGCTGAGGATGGTAGACAATGTGGGCATGTCCACAAGCGGTGGGCAGCCGGAGCTCAGGCCTGCTTGCTGGAGACCTTTGGAGATTCAGTCCGTAGAGGATACCTCGGTGCTTATCCACTTGAGATGGAAGGACGGTGAGGGCTTATCTATCTGTTCCGTGGCAGTGTTAACTGTCTGGCACATCTACTTTGGGGGCAGTTGTTTCTGCTCATGGTTCTAGGGTACAGTCTATCTTGGTGACAGGAACATGAGGTCACATTGTGTATTCAGTCAGGAAGCAGGGGCAAGGAACACTTCTGTGCTGATAAAGACTGCTGGGCAGGTAAAGAGGGAGACACACTTGCCTCAGAAAGCTCATGCTATGCACCAAACCATCCCTGAGAGAGCAGGCAAGTGCTACAAGTCTGACAGTGCCCTGGACATCAGCAATGCTCTGTCTGGGAAACAAACTATTCATCCTCAGCTGGACAGGAGCTGCAGTCATAGGGCTCACCCAAAGGAGCCTCGGGCTGTGCTTCCCTGGTCTTTTGCTGGGGTGTGTGGTTCCATGATACACTGGTTCTAGGATGGCCCACTCTGATGTGGGAAGTCCTTCTGTATATGTGTTGCTTTTATTGGGTTAATGAATAAAGAAGTTACTTTGGCCTGGAATAGGGCAGAGTAGAGCTAGGTGGGAAAACTAAACTGAATGCTGGGAGAAAAAAAGCAGAGTCAGGGAGAAGCCAAGTAGTCAGTATAGGAGACAGACGCTTCCACCGGAGTCCATCAAAGCTTTGCAGGTAGGACACAACCTCATGGTGATGCACAGATTAATGGAGATGGGTTAGTTTAAAATATAAGAGCTAGCTAGAAATACGTGTAAGCTATTGGCCAAATAGTATTACAAATCATACTGTTTCTGAGTGATTATTTCAGGTCTGGACAGCCAGAAAAGAAGGAGCAGCCTCCCAACAACACCACTCCCAGAGATTTCAGGGTTCCCCTGGGAAAAGACAAAACAGTGGCAGCAACAACAAAAAGTCAAAAAGATATGCACAAGAAAATTTGGCCCCACCAAAGATGCCATTGATGCATTGACGCCTGCTTCCTGCTGACCTAACTATTTTCAAGTTCCCCCTCCACAATTACTGCCATCAAATTATTATCAATCAGGCTATCAATTGTTTGCTCTGCCCTGCAACGTAGTAGGTTAAATCTCGCTGTCAGTGGGATGCTGCTTCCTAGATTTCCATTGAAGTCTGATGACTTTCATCTTTAAAGACAACACCCATCACTGTCTGGTCCCCACCCCTGCTGGTAAAGGGCAGCCCGTCATGAATTCCTCACTCTGGGCAAAGACTTCACTAGGCATTCAGTTCAGGACCATACTCCAGGTACTGCTGCTGCGGCACCCACTGCAGGAAGAGGCAGCTCTGCCCCGGACTGCACACCCTGCACCAGTTCTGGTAGTATTCACCGAGGGGATTTGGCCCTACCCGCCCACCCCAGCTTGGCGGCATCGCCATGCTGGAACCTGGCATGCATTTCAGACTGCCGTAGAGAGTCTCAGGACTCCACGTGGAGGCATAACAGGTCTTCAGTCCACACCTCTGAAGGGCAGAGCATCGGCTTTCTCATCAGCGTTTCCAGATGTTTGCAGCTTCCTCAATTTTCCCCTGCTTCCTGAACATTTATTTAGGACGTGTCAGTGATGATCTGTCCTGTGCCAGATAGTGGGCATGGCAGAACAGCAGACGGGACAGGAACTTTGCACAGCACCCAATCTGAACAAGTTTAGAGTCCACGGAGAGATGCAGACCACACACAGATAACCCAAATACAAAGGATCATTAATTAGAACCAGAGGCATAAGAGAAACCTGAGGTAAGGGAAGAAGGGAGGGTGTGGAGGGCACCAGGCAGAAAAAGTGTGGCAATTCTGCTCTCCCAAGAGGCAGAAAGATAGTTAAGCCAAGAGAGGATGGGTGGGAGTTTATGGCGGGGGGGGGGGTATTCACAAAGAAAGGAACAGGAGGATGGGAGCCAAACCTTCAGGTCCAAGTGCGTGCCTGATATGCCTGAGAAAGGAGAGAAAGAGAAAGGGCAGATGGGGAGCTGAGCTGAAAATCTCTGAAGAACTGAGCTAACAAGGTGTATATAGTTATAAAAGAGAATGCATAGCTTGCTCGCGCAATGGGAGGCCAGGCGGTACCACCATGGCCTTCTACAAGATGGAGAGCCAAGCACTGGCAGCCCAGCCCAAGAAGCTGGATGCTCCAAATGAGGAATGCTCTCTAGACCAAGGCTGAGATCTAGAGAACCTGCATAGTCACCAGGGTGAGCTACAGCTAGTGCCCACAGGTGACAACAGTGACAAAGGCATCCCCTCTCAGGGAAAAGCAAGCTTCACTAGCTGGCTGGGTTCCTCTAGGCTGTGCTCTGAATCTGGAATGTACCCACGGGCTATTGTATTACGCACTTGATGAGCCCAGCTTGCAGGGCTATTTTGAAGACTGTGCCTTTAGGAAGAGGGGCGTGACTGGAGGAAGCAGCCTCAAGAGGTCAACCTGTGATAGTTATACATCCATTGGTCCCAGTCTGCATGCATGACTTTGTGGCCAGCTACTGCGTGAACAAATTCTGCTGCACACTTCTAAAACCACTCACTGATCAAGCCCAGGGCTGCTCTATTGTTCTTTCTCCACTACGACAGACTGCAATTCTCTGAAGTCGGGAGCCAAAATAAACTTCCTATTACCAGCTGCTTCTGTGAGATATTTTCTTACAGCAATATAAAATGTAACTCATGAATGTGGTGTGTGTGCGTGTGCGTGTGTGTGTGTGTGTGTGTGTGTGGTGTGCATACATGCACGCATGTGCACCCATGAATGTGGCAGTCTAAGGTTAATGTCAGGAATTGTACCAGCTTACTCATCTATCTTATCTTACTCATTTATTCACTCAAAGCCGGAAACCCGGAGCTCACGGATGGAACCAGTCTCAATAGCTGGCTTGCTCTGGGGATCCCGTGTTTCCACCTGAAATTTACATGGGTCTGAGAGCCACATTTAGGTCCTTGTGGTTGTGCAAAAAGCACCCTAACCATCAAGTCACCTCCCGAGTTTTCTCCTTCCACTTTTGTTCATGTGTACCCCCAGCTTGTCAATGTTTGGGGCTTGTTTGGTGCCACAAGCAAACCCTTTACTACTGAAGAGTCAGGGCGACTGACCACCATGCATGTTTGGGCTTCTATGGTTTTCCTCTCAGATACAGTAGGGCAAGGGAGTGGCAGGAAGATACATTACCCATTCCCACCCATGTTTCCCTGCACCCCTACCATGCAACAGTAGCCAGAGCCCTTTCTGAGCTGTGATCAACTAGCTCTGCCACCACAGCACTCTCCTTGCCCACTATCCCTGGGCATCTAGTGTCTGAGGCACCCAGAAACAGCAGACTCACATTCTAATGGGAATCTACTCCTATAAGGGAACCTCTGGTCTTTCCAGAAGGGACCTGCTACAGACAACTGCCCGCCTGTAGCACACTGATTTCCAGAAGAATAGTGCCGTCATGGAGTTCAGTGCTAGCCAGCCAGGCTTCCAGGGGCAGCAGTGACTAAAGTGTCCTTCTGTAGTAGTAGTTCCTGAGAGAGAACCTGTACCAGCCTTCATCTCCACAGTCGTGACATTGTGCCCAGGCAACTGACCCCCTCTACTTGGTGGTCAGGAGTAAAGGGTGATTACAGAGTCATCCCATCCATTCTGGTGCTCAGTCCCCTGCTGGGGTGGGATTTCCTGGCTGGGAAGTCTCTGAGATGTGTTCAGGGTGTTCGCTGTTTCATGTGTCCCCTTGGGTCTCTAGTCCATCCTCCTTTCTGCAGCCCTCTCCTTACAGAGCGCTGCCCACTGCCTCTGCCCAAGACTTCAAATAAGTTTTCAGAATGTTTCTAAGCTCACAGCCCCAACCCCATTTCGATTTCTTAAAATGCCCCCATCTCCCTTCTTACATTGTATCTAAGAAGAAATCCCCCATTGTCCTTATTTATACAAAAAAAAATCATCTAGTTTTCCCTCCTTTACTTTTCCTATTTCAAATTTTCATCTTACTAGTCAAGCGTGGCCAGCCGGCATTCTTGGCATCGACGTCTTCCTGGTTCTTGGGTTTTGCTAAATTTGGTTGAGCATTGTGGGCTTCTGAGTTTATCATATTTGAAAAACATCTCATTCCTTATTTCTTCAAAAAATTACTTAAATCCCTTTCTATGTCTTCTCTCCTTTGGGAGCGCATATCCTTGGTCACCTGATGTCCCTCAGATTCCTGGTGCTGTTTTTGTCCCTGTTCTTTCCAATGTGCTTCAATTTAGATGTCTTCTATCACTGTGTCTTCAGGGTCTCTGTGGGATCCCTCCTTCACCCACGGGGTCCACATACTAGGACCCCTGAGGATCCTCTGCACGGTGGAGCCTGCCGTGGTTTTAATGCATACCTGTATGAAGCCCAACTTGCAAAACCATCGCAGGAGAGACGGACAGCTTATTTCTAAAAATGAAATTGGAAAACAGTAACAGTATCCTTTAATCCAATCCATCTCTGCAAGTTTTTCATTTATGCCTTTAAGCCACAGTTAGTCACAGGTAATCAACACAGAAAAACCTCTGGTTAAGGGGAAAAGCTGGTCTTTCCTCTGCAATACACAGCCTAGCATTCTTTCCACGCAATGTATTTTCATCTCACACTCTGTGAGACACAGAAGTCCAAGTTGGTCCCTCTTCGTGTTTGCCTTACAGTTGCTAAACACTTAAATGTGAAGACTATAAATAGAATGACAAGCTACTGACCTTGCCTACCAACACTAACTTCTTTGTTCAGGTCGGCTTCCTTTGACAGGTTCATTTCCCCATGGTGAGAATTGTTTTCATGGTTTTTATATCACACAGATCTGGGGAGCTGGGGGGCTCCTGCGATTGAGCAGAGGTCTTGGTGTATGCTGTGGAAGCATTCACCCCCTACGCTCCCTCCCCAGCCCAGCAGAAATATCAGCTTTGCTATGCAGCGGGCTCTTTACATTCCTTAGTTTTGTTTCAGTTAAGTTGTGGGGTGCAGTTTGCTTCTCTGGGGCTGATGCTTTTGGGATTTGCTAGGCAGGAGCAGAGCCCCACTCATCCTCAGCTAATCTCTTTAATTCCATCACATCCTGGCTCCAGGGTCTTCTCCGTCCTCTCTCTGGAACCCAGGTATCCCAGGGCTTTCTACTGTGTGATAGGGTCTAATGCTCTTCCCAGGGATAGCGCTGCTGTCCGGAAGTCCTTCTGTTCTCTGCAGACCTTTCAGATGGCTCTCCCACAGTAGGAGGCCGGGCCCTCACAAACTGGAACATACATGCCCTTGAAGAAGTCCTCAGGATAGCTCCAGAGTTTCCTCTCTGCATCTCCGCCCCTCCAGGACACCATCCTACTAACCAGCTAGCTTAATCCCCCAACTCTCAGCCCCCACTTTCTCCTTTCAAACATCAATCTGAGCTTCCTCTTCCGGTACAGTGGCAGGAAGCGGGGACGAACACATGGCTCCCTATGTCGGATTTCTATTTCTCAGCCGTCTTTCACCCATTGTTGCTTTTACTCTGGTGTCTCAGAAGCCAATAGATACCAGCCAAGAGAAAATCTAAAACTTACTGCTGTATCTTGTCTGGGGCCAGAAGTTCAGAGCTATTCCTCTCCTTCTTATCCGCCTGAATAAAGTTGCCTCAGGAACACCAGGATCCCTGACTCATCTTAGGGCCTCCCTTCAGATCAAGCCACATGGTTTTGCCAGCCGCAGCAATCAGTACAGCTTCTGATTTATTCCCAGATGTGCTAGTGAGCCCCATTCCACTGACACTTTTCTTTCCATCAGCCTTGAACACAAGGCAAAGAAAGCCCTGAAAGCATGAGAATGCCTGGTGCCATTCCCCGGTACATTCCCAGTATCGTCAGTGACCAGCCACGCATGCATTTCTCACTAAAACCATCATCCTCCGATGACTCTCCTGACTTCATGACTCCTTGTCCACTTTCATCTCCAGTTTCTTTCTTCTGCCATCTGTTGCAAGAGCGCTGCTCCGTCTTCGTGTAGACCCTTGCTCTCTTTAAGATTTTAAGAGCCTCAACAGTGACTGAGTAGGCTCTTGTGAAAGTCCCTCTGTTCCAGGAGAGTGCCCGTAATGAACGCTTGCTCGCTCAGTCATAAATTGTGTTCCCCCTGACCAGACACTCTAGAAATCCTATCCTCGGGTTCCTCTCTGGCTCCCCCCAGCACATGCTTGCTAATACACCCCTCAGAACATGATATCTTCCCTCCCCCCATTGCCCCCAGCAGGTTTATACTGGGACGGTGTTGACATATTTATAAAGGAACTGAAGCCTGTTGTATATAAGAAGATACGCAAATTCCAGGTTGTACAGATGCATTAATTCTCATGGTGTGAACACACCCAGCCATCATCCAGACCAAGAAATGGAACATGACCAGCTTTCTAGAAGCTTCCTTGTGGTATTTCTCCATCACTCCCTTCCCTGCAAGATTAAGTACTAGCTTGGCTTCTGTGTCACTGGATAACGCTACTTGGTTTTGAACATAATGCCAACTGAGCCACACAGCACGTGTTCCTTTGTATGTCTTTTTTTGGCACAACTTCAAGCCTGTGAGCTCCATCCATATTGTCACATGGCATTCACATATTTTCACTACAGTGTAGTAACCCACTGTATAACAACACTTTAATCATCTCTTTTACTCTTTGTAGACGTTGGTGTCTTTCTGGTTTTGCTGTATTAGGAACAACACTGCTTTACAGACACCCTTGTACATGTGTTTATCTATGCCACACTGGCTGTTTGGTATGTGCCTGGAAGTGGAATTGCTAGGTCTGTGTATCAGTTACACCTGGAACTTGGGGTCTTTCAAGTTCTGAGCCGAACCTCTCACGGCATAGGGTTTAAGGTCCTGAATACATTACAAAGGATCTGCAGGACACCATCTCAGATAGGAGGTCCCATGGGTACCATACAAGTATCTTATCCTACCTGTAGGCAAGGGTGCTGGCAGGTAATCCTTCAATTTCTGTCTATCTTTGGTCGAGAGCTCCTCCCAGTGGTGTCAACTCCCCTGCCACTGGGAGCTAAACCATTAGCACAAAGGGAATCCCCAGGAAGCAAGATGTTATTTCTGTCAGTTTTGTGGTGTTCTGTAAGGAAGAGGAGTCCGTCTCAGTTAGTGTTCTATTATTGTGCAGACACACCATGAACAAGGCAATTCATAGAGGGGATTTGCTTACAATTTCAAAGGCTTAGTCCATTGTCATCATGGCAGGAATCATGGTGGCACGTAGTCAGACATGGTGTTGGAGAAGTAGCTGGGAGTTTTACATCCAGATCCACGGGCAGCAGGAAGAGAAAGATTCAGGGCCTCAGCCACACACCTCCTTTAACAAAGCCACACCTGTTCCAACAAGACCACACCCCCTAATCCTTCTAATCCTTTCAAATGGCTCCACACCCTGGTAACTAAGCATTCAGATATATGAGCTTATGGGGGCCATTCTTATTCAAACCCCCACAGAGTCTTGGTGTCAGGCAGAGACGACACAGCTCAGATCCAGAAACTTGATCAAGCAGAGGCCCCTCCTGGGGGAGCCACAATGCCCATCAAAATCAACTAAATACCACTGTCAGATAGCACCTGTGCTTACCCTATAATCAGCCCATTGGTTATGGCGTCTTCCTATCTGGAGCTCCATACACAGAAGACAGGACTCCCAGCAGCAGTGAACAAGGATGAAAGGTGGGGTACAGAGACAGACAGTGTACTACCCTCCCATGTGCATTTGATCCCGTCAGTCTGGGATCAGCAAAGGGAAGACTTTGCTGCAGATGGACTTTCACAGAACCCAAGCTGACACTTCAACACCTAGGAATGAGTCAGTCACCAGTGTTCTCAGGAAAACTAAGGCTGGGAAGCAAAGAACGGCAGACAAGAATCAGAAGCAGTTCTGGGTGAGGGCTGCCTCCTCTACTCCGGCTCCAAGGTACCTTATGTTCTGTCCCAAGTAGAAACTTTCTTTCTGACTCCACATGGAGCAGAGCACCATTCTGCCTATCTTATGGTTGCTATGGTTACTTGCTTCTGCATCTCCTGGGGGGTGCTTGGCTTGACTGACAGAGCACATGTCTCAGGAAACCAACTAGAGGTTTCTGCCCTGCCAGAGCACTCAAGGAAGAGTCATTCACAGGGTGTCCTGTGTCTTTAGAGATTCCTTATTCACCTGTTTAGCTTCCATTCAGCAGGCCAATGACATTGGATATACTTTTTCTTGACTTTCGTTTTCTGTTCTGGGGTTGTTTGTTTTTGTTTGTTTGTTTCTTGTGGTGGTGGATTTTCTAAGGTTTTCATTGATTTTGTTTTAGTGTTTTGTTTGTGGTGCCAGGGACAGATGAGCTATGTCCCCAGCACATATTCTGATTGATGCTGGGGCTGTGTATCTATGCTATGTGATGAAACTCAGACACGCTCCAGCCAGGACTAGCGAGCCTCTAGAGACCAGAGAGAACTTGTCCATTTCTACCACATGCAAGTCAGCCAGTTCTGTGTGTCTCCTTCATCAAACTTTCACCTTCCACCAATTTTCTCCCCAAATACTAGGTGAGCCCCCAACCCAAAGTCACCAGAATGATCCCAACTAGAAAATCCTCAGCTTCAGATACTTATGCTTCCTCTTGCACCATGTCTTGCTTTTCCCTGGAGACCCTAAGGAAAGCTCTAGCCTAGGCTCTCCTGTTGGTACTCCTGACTGAGACCAACACAGGGCTTTCCCAAGGATCCTGCACAGTGTAGCATGTCCCCATGCCATTCTAAGAACTGTAGGAAAGACAATTGGAACTTTTCTTCCACAGCGATCACCTCTGCATTCACAACTCAGCAACTTCACAAGCTAAATGCCCACCCTTTGAGATGCAGGATGCCAGGACCTTGAAGCTGGAAATGCCAGCTCTCTATGGAGCATGCTCAATAAACCATGCAGCCCAGAGGGATGCAAAGCTGAGAAACGCATACAAAGATTCAGTGCACCGATCAAGCCGGAGCACTCAGGACAGTAAGCTGTATCTCCCAGGGGCAAATTATTAATAACGACAAGAAGAATCCTCTCTCTCATTTAACCAGGTTAAAAATGACTTTCTGGTCTTTGCACCTGGCTGAAGGACCTTTGCTCAAATCTCTGATCAAGTCCTGCCTCTCCCAGAGAGGTCCCAGGTCACCTGACTTTCTAATTTCTCCCTTCCTTCCAGTATCGTGTCCTGGGGTTCTCACCACCTGGCTAGGTGTCCGTAGGTGAGTCTTATCCCAGTCCAATCTCAGGAGGGTTTTCTCTAAAGTGGGCTTATTAAGAGCAGGACCGCCACCATCTTCCATTTCTATCAGCCCACTAAGCCAAGTTTCCAAGGAGGTTTTGAACTTGACTTTCACAGGCAAAATCCAGCATCCTTCATGTGTTTTGTCCTGTAACAGGGTGCTGCTGCCCTGGCCAGGCTGACCTGGAACACATCATGTAACCCAGGCTAACCCTGAGCTATCCTTCTAACCCAGCCTCCTGGGTTTGCCATCACACTCAGCTCAGCACCCTTTACCTTCCCTCTCGGATGACCAGACGCCTAACCCTACAGTCGCTGAGTGGAGAGCTGGCATGTAGGATAGGGAGAAGAACCTTTACATATTTCACCACCTGCCCAGCTGTCCTAAGGAGTCCTGGGTTTGACACTGCTGCCCCGAAACTGCCATGGGCTAGAAGGAAGCTTCCATCTTCCCCCTGCCTTTCCTGGGAGCGGCCAGGAAACTTCCGTAAATATCTCACAAATCTTCGCTGTGTTATCTTCCCCCTGAAGAAGTGAACTGGCTTCATGGGCTGTTTCACTCATCCCTTACAATAAGTGCCTCAACAACAGGCTGCCAAGAAGAGCTGGGTCCTTGATGCAAGAGAGTGCCAGCAGGCCGGATCGTTGAGGAGGCATCACCTCAACCAACCCATTGTACAGATGGGCAGACCAAAGCAAAGGAACCACAAAGCAGTGTGGACAGGATCTACTGGCTCTTCTTATGACCCTTACTCCGCAAGATCAATGCTCCCCAGAGGGTTTGCCCAACTAGCTGAGATAGCGTTGGTCCAGAGTTTCTGGGAAGATTTGTGGCAGAACAGTTCAGAAACGGAAGGGGAACATTTAGGGGATAAGAATTAGAATTGCCACAGCAGCCAGGTGCACGAGCAGTGGACTCGCTGCTCGCAGCAGGATGCAGAACCATTTGCCTTGCACATAGCACACACTGGCGGCCACATGCTAGTCTCACGTGGAAAACCCATGGTGCCTGGACGTGTGGACCATCAGACCCACGTAGGGTAAAATCTCTCTGCCACTGGGTTTGAGTGACACCCGAGAAAATGCAATAGGCATTTAGTTTAGATGATAGCGGATCATTTCTACCTGCTTTGGAAAACATGTAACGGGCACACTAAATCTGCATTTGTTTGCTTGTTTGACATAAAACCAGGAGGAGTATCTAAGTGAAATAAAATAAGATAAGAAAATCGAAAAACTGTCAAAACCCACAACTGCACAGTTAAATACATGGGAAGACAGGACAAGAAAATAAGTAAAATGAAACAGATAAAAGCAACACGGAGAGCAAAATCTATTTTCAAGTCTATCTGTGAAAAATTAAAAGCAATATTCATCACGCAAGCTTGGTGAAAATAATAATAGCAGGGAGCATGGAATCTCACTCGGCTACGCAGAGTTATTGTCAGTGACAGACGGGGTTGGCGATACTCTCAAGAGATGAATGTTACGGAAAACCGGGATGAGCAAAGCAAAGGGGCCAAAAGGAAGCCAGGCACATCCGGTGAGCTGGACTGGCTGCTGCCTGGGAAAAGGGAATCCCCCTGCCCTCTAGGAAGAGGCTGATGTGGGCCACAATCTTGCCCTAGCATCTTTAATTTTGAAGACATTCTGAGGAAGGCCAGCATGGAACACACGGTCCCAGATCCCAGATAAAAAATCTTTCCTGCTATATAAATGAAACCAGCTGGCCACCTTCGGCCAGGGACGCTCTTCCCCACCTGCTCATTCCTCACTCTCTGGGCTGCTGGCGCCCAGAGGGGTTGAGACTCTTTCAAGGATTGCTAAAAATCGCTTTATTTTTCACCACGAATTTGCCAACAAGTCCCAGCGTCAGTCCGGTTGGCCTGAAATGAAATTCTATAATTATACAAAAGCCTGGGTCACTGACCCCCTGATTGCAATATCTTGTCTCTTTTGTCCCCTTCCTTCCACCACCTCGCCCATGGGACCGAATTGCTTTGGCTTCTGCCGCAGCCTCCCAAATGAGGTGCTATTGGGAACTAGTGAGCCATGGCCCTCGGAGGTGTTCCAAGCTTTGCAATAATTTACCCATTTTCATTTTGTTTGATTTCATTAACACCGGGGTCTCAAGGGAGAGCCCAGTTGGGAACAGGGGGGAAAAACAAAAAAGAAAATAAAGGAAAAAAAAATACAACTGATCTCAGCTGAAATCCAGTGGTTATCACCACCTCATGGTCCAGCGCTGAGAAAGGGGGAAGTTACCAAGAACATAGCAGTGTGACCTCGGGGAAGAAAAGGACATTTCACGTGGAATGTCTCAATGCTTAGGCTCCGTCTCACTGTGTTGGCACCAAGCACACGCCCCAGTTTGTCTTCTGTTCTCAAGGCCAGTCTTACCTACCCAGTGGAGCAGCAGTGCGTGGGCGGTGACTGGCTGGCTGGGGCAGGGACACCTGACCTGGCTCCACCTCCTGCTTCTGTGGTTGTCTTGAGCACGGAGCTCTAGAAGTCTCATTTCTCTCAAAAGACTGCGAACAGCTGTCCTTAATTTGCAGGACGCCAAGGGTGAGCTGGGATAAAGGGAGTCATGGATTATGGCTGCCTCTCAAGCTGTGACGTCCTGGAGAGGGAGAAGTGCCAGAAGTGATGGCTCTTGTCCTTAAGATCCCGTCCTCCTCCACCCCTTCCTCCTCCTGCTCCTCCTCCTCCTCTACCACCCCCTGCTCCTCCTCCTCCTCCACCACCTCCTCCTCCTCCTCCACCACCTCTTCCTCCTCCTGCTCCTGATCCTCCTCCATCTCCTTCTCCTCCTCCTCCTCCTCTTCCTCCACCTCCTTCTCCTCCTCCTCCACCACCTCCTCCTGCTCTTCCTCCTCCACCTCCTCCTCCTGCTCCTCCTCCTTCTCCACCTCTTCCTCCTCCTGCTCCTGGTCCTCCTCCTCTTCCAACATCAGCATTCCCCTGCCACGGTGTCTGGTACAGATGCGTTTGATTCTACCTCCACAGTGACAAACGCAGGAGAACAGTAACCTAAGGAAGGGGGGTGGGGTGCTTACTTTGACTCACATGTTCAGAGATTTCAGTCAATGCTCAGCTGGAGCCATTGTTTCTGGGCTGTGGTGAGGCAGAGCCTTGTGGCTGACAGGCATGAGGGAGCAAAGCTACTCACTTCACGGGGACAGGAAGCAAAGGGAAAGAGAGATAGGAAGAGGGAGGGTAGAGCCTGATCTGCCCTTCAACGATAGACCCCTAGTGACCCGTTTATTCCAGCCAGCTTCTTCTTCCATCCACTAGCTCCCAGTAGCCTGCTCAGGTCTCATCACAGTTTGAACCATTAGTCAGGACAGCTCCTTCATGATCTGGATCTGCCCCTCTCTGAATTCCCCATCAGGCACACCCAGGAACATGTGTCCTGATCCTGCCGGAGCCTGGGTTCAGGTCCTGAGACTGGGAAGCGGCGTGGGCACGAAGAAATGATTATCCACCAGATGAGTTTCACACAAGTGGTCTGTCTCTATTTATACATCAAAAACAAGCATGTTTTTCATACTAACAAACAAGTTTTCCCCATCCTCCAATGTTAACTTCAGGCAAAAACAATTATGTCAAATATGTTTTCTCCCAGATTTTACATCAAAACATCTTTAAACCAAAAACAACACCCCGTTTTGTTAGCTTGGCCAAATATTGAGCCAGGTCTATCCTGTCTTTACAAAACTAGAAGGTGAATTACATAGGCACACATTTTCAATAACAACAATCCCGTTCAAAACATATTTACAGATATCGGGGTGATCTGCCTCCAATCCTGCCTGCACTGCCTCAGAACAGCTCCCCGGGTCTGAAGTGACAGCTGACATCCCCAGGCAAGAAACCTGAGAAGCATCAGCTCCTAAAGAATTTTAGGGGTAGATAAAAAAAAGGGGGGGCTTTCCTGGAATGATCACATCTGTCCATTGTATGATTGAGAAAATGACGACACTAAAAGAGAAAAGAGCATGTAGGCCATGCAGTCCCAGCTGTCACTGGTCCTTGCTGAATGAGAAGGTCCCCGCGGGCTTTTCCTCATCTGGAGACCCATTGGACAAACACTCATATACTGGGCCAACGCTAGGTGCTTGGCTTCCAACAAATGTGCTTCACTGATATCCTCAACACTTGGTCATGTCATCACCCCAACGTCTCTGGAGACAGGACTGGCTTCAGCTGTGCTCATGGACGAAAGCAGTCTAAATGTGTTCCTCAGAGAGATCATGGAGTAAGACACACAATCGTACACACACACATACACACGCATACACACACATGTACACACACATACACTGCTATGACAGAGCACTGAGTGACCCCAGGCTAGAGACATTGCCTCTTCATCCTAAGCCAATGGCAGACCAATGTGACCAGAGCTTCAGGGTAGTTTCCAAGGCTCCTCAAGTCAACATCAGAGAGCACTGGCGTCAGCTCTGTCACCGCAGGAGTTTCCCAGCCTGGATTGGCTGAGTACTTTCCGTGTGAGTGCGAAGAACATAGAGAGCACAGGTGACATCGAGCGTGCGTCAGCCAGCAGGTTTCTGGGTGCTTTCCGTGAATCAACTCACCTCATCCTCGCTTTGATGACCAAGAAGCAGGCCCTGTCCTGTCCACCTCATGCGCATCTCCTTCACTAGCTGTCAGTCAACCCCACTTTTGCAAACTCCTTCATGTGTGTTGAACTAAAATCTTTCCTGGTTGGTGTAGGAGGTCCTTCTGTATTTGCGTTGCATTCATTAGTTGAATAAAGAAACTGCCTTGGCCTTTTGATAGGGCAGCCCTTAGGTGGGCGGAGTAGACAAAACAGAATGCTGGGAAGAAAGGAAGTGTGGCAGACGCCATGACTCTCTGGCCTGAGACGGACGTAGGTTAGACTCTTGCTGGTAAGCCACAGTCACGTGGTGATACACAGATTTAATAGAAATGGGTTAATCAAGATGTGAGAGTTAGCCAAGAAGAGGCTAGAGCTAATGAGCCAGGCAGTGATTTAATTAATACAATTTCTGTGTGGTTATTTCGGCTATATCTCTCTGTAGACCAGGCTGGTCTCGAATTCACAGAGATCCTCGTGTCTCTGACTCCCGAGTGCTGGGATTAAAGGTCACCACCCAACCTCTCCTTGCTGCTGCATCCTGTGACTCCCACTGGCACCGGAACCCTATGGCTCCACACCCAGGCACTCACCATTATAAAGACATGGGAATCTCTGCTCCTTGGTTTATCTTGTCCTCTCCATGACCACTGGGTCCATGGAAATGCTGTAGAGGAGGAAAGATTATTGCTACTCTTGCTTTCAGAAATCATTGCATGGAGGTGTGGCTGGATATGCTTGGGCTGAGTGCTTCAGCGGTGGCAGAAGTCTATGGAGGAGGAAGCCAAGAGACAGGAGGGGACTGGGATCTGGGATGACCCTTACAGGCATGCCATTAGTGTCCTATTCCCTCCAAGTAGGCCCCGCCTCCCCAGATAGTGACACCAGCTGGAGACCAAGCTTCTGGCATCTGTGTGTGCATGAAAGTAGGAAGGAAGGGATGGCGGCTTCACCTCTGTTTTGAAAAACCCAGCCTCCATCCAAACATTTCTTTAGCCATTCATCCACACACAAGATTAAATTCAAGCATCTAAGGGGACCACCTACCCTACCCCCAACCCCTGCTAACCTCCATTGGGGAGCACTGGAGTTACAGCTCTGTCAGGATCTACAGCAAAGGCCCACTCACCCACCCATTCCCCCTTCCCCATTTTCCTATCCCTTACCACCTCTCTCCACCATGCTCATTTCTACCTCAGGGCCTTGACACATGCTATTCTCTTCCTAGGACTTTTCTGTGATGCATTTGGCGGCATTTCCTGGTCATCCGGCCAGTTGTTGCTGTCCTCCTTCAGGCCCTGTTTATCTTGGACCTCTGACCTGCTTCTTTCTAAGCAAGAGACTTTTCATTCTTACTGGAAGTCTGCATATCGTGTGCCTCTGTGCCTCAGTTTCCACATCTACAAACTGGGGCTAATTCAGCATCTCAGGGCTGTCTGGAGGGATGAGCTGACCGACACAGCGCCCTTACCAGTGCCTGTTATACAGCAAGCATCTTGGAAGTGCTTCGTTCTCCCTGTTCATTTTATTGCTCTCAGTTCTGTCTGGACTAGCACTTCCCGAGGAGGACCTGATACAGGCTGTTTTCTGAAGATGTTGTTATGTTTGAGTAGTGCAAAGCAGGAGGCATCAGTGTGACATTTCCATAGGCATATAAGTTACAATGTAGGATGCACAGGGCCCAGAGCCTCGCACAGGCTGGGTGCACATACTGCCAAAGCTCCCTCGGTGCTTAGGTGTGATTTTGAATGACTGTATGAACACAAATGGACCGGGGAGACAAGGTACAGCAAACACAGCAACACCCCAAGCCTGTTCCCCAGCCACGCCCTCTTCATGGCTGTAATTAGCCAATAACAAGACTCCCAGCTCCAGGGTCTCACGCACAGCGCCTTTCGCAAAGATGAGATGTTCATTCGTTAATGACTACATAGCAATATTGAGAATTTTGGTTGCATTGTGAGACCGGTGCCTTCCCCATTCACCAATAATGACAGACCACTTAAAAAATAAATAACACATATAATTTAAGCAACTAAAACAAATAGCAGTGTTGACTTTGTCTGGGAAAATATTTTCTATTTCCTCGAAGCGTCCCCACGGGTGCCCTGCCTTGGTCTCCCCTGCTGAGATGCCGCCACAGCAGGCAGCCTGGGAGCCAAGTGCAGGAAGAGACAGCAGGGAGGGAACTCACCCACAGCTCCCTGTAGCCAGACCTTGCTCCCTTCACCCCCAGGGCACTTGCCCTCAGATGTCACAAATTCGTAGACCTATACAGACCCACAAGGTACAGAGCAGAGAAGGAAGCAATAGGGACCAATGGGGCCTGTGGAGAATGGAGAAGCCATTGTTCCTCCCACAGGGGACTGCCCTCACCAAGGGTTACAGTACAAGACCAGCCTTGAAAAATCTAGTATTTCAAAACAAAACAAAACAAAAATCCATTTAAGAAAGAGAGAGAGAGAGAGGAGGCGGGCAGTGGTGGCATATGCCTTTAATCCCAGCACTCAGGAGGGCAGAGGCAGGTGAGTCTCTGTGAGTTCGAGGCCAGTTTGATCTACAGAGTTAGTTCCAGAGCAGTCAAAGTTACAAAAAGAAACCCTTTCTCAAAAAAACAGAAATGAAAACAAAAAATTTTAAATAAATGTCAGGGGTGGGGTTTTGTGTCTTTGTGATTCTGGGGCTGGAACCCAGGGACTTGTACAAGCTAAGTTAATGTTCCACCACCAAGCTCCAGCCCCAGGGACAAGAAAGGAGCAAGTGACCGGGTGAGAACTGGCTCCTGACATTGGACAGGGGTGACACCGTGGAGAACAGCCCATGGTACCAGAAGGTAGGTGATGGGACAGGCACTGTCTCTTCCTAGGGGCTCAGTATACCAGCCTCCTGTTGTCTGGTCGTCAATGGGATGGCTCCTCCTGCCAAGTGCAGGAGAATAGTTTATTGTTCTTGTGCAGATTGGACGAGGACAGAGAACCAGGTGGTTGACCCGGCTGTCCATCTGACAGGTGGACGAGTAGACAGCCATCGAGGTCATCTGAGTTACACTTCTGCTAAGCACCCAGGCTACCAGGCACAGCTTAAGTACTGGACAGTCAAGTCAGAACCTCGATGAATGAGGGAGGACCTATAGAAACTAGACGGGGTCACCGGGAGCAGGAGTCCCACCTACAGTGGAGAAGAGTTGGCTCACTAGCTGGGCTCAACTTTCAGCCTTCATTGATTGGACATTGTAGAAGGGGAAAAGTCACCTAGCCCAAAATGAGCCTATCAGAATCCCTCTCCAGAGTCATGCAGATCAGCACAGTGTGTCTGTCCACAGAGGCTCTGAGTTTGTTCTGCTGGGGGCTTCAGTGAGACATTATAGAGTTAGGGTACCCCTGGCATGGTGGTGAGAGAGGGGTTCAGGTGACACAGGTCATCCCTGGACAGAGCCACAGAGCATCGCAGGAAGCAGCCCTCTGTTGGGGCCCTGATGAGATCCGCCACACTAACATCTGGTCCAGATAATGGGGCAGAGGTCGCACCATCTCCTCATACAGTCTTACTCTCCTACGGCTTCCCAACACAAACCTTACAGGACCCTGTCTCCAACCATGGCTCTGGCCTCCCCTTGCCTCGTCCTCTCCTGCTCACCTGCCCCATCTCTCTGCCCTCTCCACTGTGCCATCTTTTGAACACTGCCTACAATTCCCTGTGATGGCACCAGCAGGGCGTTAATTCCCACAACAGTGTCTGGAAAGTCCCCCATAGTGCCTCCTCTGGCTCCAGTCAAATCTGCTCATCCTGTATGGGATTGATACTGTTCTTCTAATAGATCCTCCCTCTCTCAGCCTTCTCTGGTCCATCTCCCCACCCTGCTTTCTCACAAGAAACCTTGCTGTGGCTCATATTAAATGTAAAATTAAATGAAATCAGGAAAGTGTTTGGTCCATTGTGAGCCCTCTATAAGTGTGAGTGCATTCATCTCTCTCTCTCTCTCTCTCTCTCTCTCTCTCTCTCTCTGTGTGTGTGTGTGTGTGTGTGTGTGTGTGAATGAGTGAGTGAGTGAGTGTATGTGTGCATGCATGGCCACTCATTTGATTTTGCTTGGCCTCCCCCAGTTGGAGTGTGATCTTCAGTGGCCTGTGCCCGACATGTGCCAGTTGATAAATATTGGTCAGGAAAGAAAGGGAGGAGGGAGAAAGGAAGAGAGGGAGCCTGCAGAGAGAGTGCCAAGCTGCTTGAATACTAATCTTGGCTCTGCAGTGTCTCAGCTGGGCCTCCTTGGCCAGGCATTTCCTTCTCAGTCACAGCATCCTACAGCCCAAGACTCAGCGAGAAGGCAGCCATGATGGAATCACTTGCTGGGGGGGAGGGGGGTCTTTGGAAGGGCGGCAGGCGAGGTGACCTGTGTATTCAAGTCCTCTGTAAAGGCCACTGCTGCAGCCTGTCCCTTCTAGTAGCTTCCTTGTCCGCCCTCTGTGGCCTGCCACTGACCGGGGCGTGCAGCCACACTGCGCCCCATTAGCATCATTAGGCGTACGGTGATTATAATAATTAGGCGACCCTCCATAACAACGCCCGCTGCTCAGAAGTCGTAATTGCTGCGTGGAGATTCAAATGAAGGCTAATTAGACGTCAGTTGCTCTCCCCTCCCCAGCTCACAGTCCCCTACATTATCTTAATATCAAATAGCCCAGTGACCACCAGCCATGCTGGATAACCCACAGCGCCTAGAGCAAGCAGCAGGATGCAGGGACACCGGCCTCCAGCCGGAGCCAGATGCGCATGCGCAGAGAGAAAGCGGGCTGGCGGGGCTGAAGACTTGGCACTCAGAGCCAGAGGCAGGCGGGACTGGGTGCCCATGGTCCCATGTGTGTTGGCGCTGCAGCATGCACTTTTTTCTCCTCCTGGGAAGCTGAGAAGCCGCGGGGCCCTGTTTCACCGAGCAGGTGGTATTTTTATGAGTGTGTCGGTTTTGCCTCACGATACTGAGACGATTACTTCAAATGGGGAAAGGAAGCTTGGCTAGGCCCACATCTCAGAGATGGTCAGTCGGCCTGCTGCTTTAGGCCTGCAGTCAGGTAGAGCATGGTGGACAGAGTCTTTGCAGAGCAAAGCTGCTCACTTCACAGTGACAGGAATCAGAGACAGGATGGCGCCTTTGAGATCACACCCCAATGGTCTTAGAGGCTCACCACCTCCCAACAGTGCTATTTGCTGGAGACTCTCCATCCTCACATGAGCTCCCAAGGGACGTGGATGATCCAAACAGAAGCAAGGAACAGTAAACCAGACAGATGCAGCAGTTGCTTTGTGGAAGGAGAAAGGCCTTGGTGCTGGGCACCCGTACCCTTGCCCCACCTACCCCCCTCTGAGATCCCTCTGCCACCATTGCGAGAGCCACTTGGGGAGATATCGAGTCCCATTCCACAGGTTCTGCTTTCACAAGTCGGGCTCGGAATCTTCCACTGACCCCGAATGCAGCTTCCCAGGGAGCCCTAAGCCCAGGACAGCCAAACAATTGATGACTCTGCCCAGCGTGGCGTCAGGGCCTCAGTTTCCCCACTTGCTAACATGAGAGTGTTAGACACAATGACCTCCAAGGGCCTCTGGCTCTCCGCTCAGTTTTGTGGAGGCTCACTCCACAGCTGGCATTCTGGGGCTACTGAAGTGTGAGGGAAAGCAAAACTTGAGGCTTATTTCCCTACAGAGTGATGTCTAGGCCCACTAGATGTGAAGACCTAGCTGAAGAACAAAAGACGCTTGTCAAGCGTTCCTTGCTCTCACCAGCCAACAGGGGACCATGTACTAAAAATGAAAGGTTATTTCACAATAGCCTCAAGAAATACATATCTTGGGACGACTCTAACCAAGCAAGTGAAAGACCTGTATAATAAAAACTTAAAGATGGTGTAGGAAGAAATTGAAGAAGATATCAGAAGATAGAAAGATCTCCCCATGTTCATGGATTGGTAGGATTAATAAAGTAAAAATGGCCATCCAACCAAAAGCAATCTGCAGATTCAGCACAATTTCCATCAAAATTCCAACACAATTCTTCACAAAACTTGAAAGGACAATTTTCCGTTTCATATGAACACACACACACACACACACACACACAAGGTAACTAAAACAATCTTATAATAAAACTGCTAGAGGTATCACCATCTCTGAAGTCAAACTGTACTGCAGAACTATAGCAATAAAAACAGCATTGTATTGGCACAAAAATAGAAGCACTGATCAATAGGATCAAAATTGAAGACCCAGACATAAACACTTATAGACACCTGAGTTTTGATAAAGAACCCAGCAATACATACTGGAAAAAGACAGCATCTTCAATAAATGGTCAAACTGGGTGACTGAATGTGGAAGAATCCAAAAAGACCCATACTTAAGACCCTGCACAAAGCACACCTGCAAATGGATCAAAGACCTCAACATAAGGCAAGACACCCTGAGCCTGACAGACGAGTATGTAGGGAATAACCCTGAACTCACTGACACAGGAAAAACTTCCTGAACAGAACACTGTAGTAATAAGAGCAGCGGGGGTGCGTCCCCGGCATCCGGCCGCCCGCACGGCTAGCTTATGCCCGAAATAATTACACGGAAACTGTATTCCTTTAAACATCGCTTGGCCCATTATATCTAGCCTTTTCTTGGCTAACTCTCGCACCTGGACTAGCCCATTTCTAATAATGTGTATAGCCCACGAGGTGGCTTACCAGAGAAGATCTTAACCTGCGTCTGTCTGGAGTAGGAGAATCATGGTGACTCAATGACTCAGCTTCTTTCTCCCAGCCTTCTGTTCTGTTTACTCCTCCCACCTATGTTTTAACCTATCAGGGCCAAGCAGTTTCTTTATTGCTTAACCAATGAAATCAACAGATTGATATATGACACTCCCACATCAGAACACCATTAGCACAGGCACTAAGATCCACAATTAATAAACAGGGCTTCATGACACTGAAAAGCTGCTATATGGCAAAGGACACCATTGTTGAGGTGGCACCATTGTGTTAATTTCATTAGTTAAATAAAGAGACTGCCTTGGCCCTTTAATAGGAAATAAAATTAGGTAGGTGGAGTAAACAGAACAGAATGCTGGGAGAAAGAAGCTGAGTCAAGGAGTTGCCATGGTTCTCCGACTCCAGACAGACGCAGGTTAAGATCTTCTCTGGTAAGCCACCTCGTGGGATACACAGATTATTAGAAATGGGTTAGTCCAGGTGTGAGAGATAGCCAAGAAGAGGCTGGAACAAATGGGCCAAGCAGTGTTTAAAAGAATACAGTTTCCATGTAATTATTTCAGGGCATAAGCTAGCCATGTGGGCGGCTGGGTGGCGGGACACGGCCCCGCCGCTCCTATTTCAACACAGGTGGCACCATTGCTCAGGTGGCAGCCTGCAGAATGGAAATATTTTTTTTTTTACCAACTCCACATCCAAAGGAATGCTAATATATGACATATATAAAGAACTCAAAAAACAGAACATCAAGAAAACAAATAACCCAACTTAAAAATGGGGTACAGATCTAAAAAGTGAATTCTCAAAAGGTGAAACACAAGTATCTGAGAAACATCAAGAAATGTTCAACATCCTTAGGCATCAAGGAAATGTAAATCAAGCTACTCTGAGATTTCATCTCACACCAGTCAGAATGGCCAAGATCAATAAAACAAGTGACGGCTCAGGCTGGCAAGGATGTGAAGTAAGACAAAAACTCATCCATTGCTGGTGAAAGTACAGACTTGTACAGTCACTACGGAAACCAGTGTGGCTGTTGCTCAGAAAGCCGGGAACAGGCTGACCTCAAGATCTAGCTATCCACTCTTGTGCGTCTTCCCAAAGGACTCTACATCCATCCTACTGCAGAGACATTTGCTCAACTATGTTCATTACTGCTCCATTCATAATAGCTATGTATTGGAAACAGCCTCGATGTCTATCAGTGGAGGAATGGATAAAGAAAATGTGATATATTTATACAAGGAAATATTCAACTGTTAAAAAATGAAATTTTTAAAATGGTAAATGGATGAATCTAGAAAAAAAATCAACCTGAGTGGTATGTATTTGATAGCCAGGGTGGTATGTATTTGCTTATATGTGAGTGATAGCTGTTAAGTCTTCAGTAAACAGGCCATAATCTGTATACCCACAGTGGTTAGGTATAGAGTAAGTGACAAAGGGAGGAAGGAAAAGGGATAGTTATGGAGAAGGCAAAGGCAAGGACCAAGAGGATCAGATGGAGAAGGAGAGAAAAAAGGGGGTAAGGAAGGAAATATAGTTAAAACTAAGGGTCATTTCAGAGGTCACATGGAAACCCAATCCAATAGAAGCTTCTTTTCACCAAATAAAAGGTAAAGCCCCAACTAAATCACCAAATAATACTTTCAGTTCTAGGAATGGGTTACACCTCATTTCATTGTTAGCTAAAGTGGCCCCACGGATACTCATAAACAACCAGGCTATTGCCAAGGTTACTGAATGCTCTCCACAAACTGACAGCAAGGTCCTATGGCTGAAGACACCTACACAGTTCACTGAACACGAAGTCAAGTTGGTGCCTCCTTAGTGTTTTCACCTCTACTAACTAGTGTTTGTGGCACTAGAAGATGCTCTGCACGCTACCAGAGGGGAAAGGTAAACACCAAACCCTTCAGTCTACAATGGTAACCTTCCTGCAAGACATTGATGCAATAGTGGCACAAAGTTTGTGGGAGTAACCAACCACTCTTTTGATTTGATTTAAGGCTTGTTTCATGAGAGGGAACCCATAACTGACCCTGCTTGGGTAGCCAAGAACCTGAGACTAGATAGGCCAGGGACCTAAGAGGAAATCAAATGCTACTAAGGTGCTGAGGGGATGGAGCAATAAAATGACTCCTAGTGACATTCCACGATACTCATTTATCAGTGTCTTACTCAGTCATCATCACAGATACTTGCTCCTGAATAATATGGTAAAGAATACTGAGACAAACAGCTGGACAATGTGTAGACCAAGAAAGACCTTGGCACACTCAGTCCTAAATAGGCTATCTCCATCAAATCCTTCCCTTTGGGGCTCAGGGAATCCTGTAGAAGAGGAGGCAGAAAGATTGTAAGAGCCAGAGGTAATGGAGGACACCAAGGAAACAAGGCCTTTGAGACACAGCAGAATTGACACACGTATGCCTGTGGTGGCATGCACAGGCCTCCCTGTGTCTGAGCCAGGTGGAGTTCCAGAGCCAAGAGCGGTGCATGCAAGCTTCCATCCCTAGCCCCAAAACTCTCCTCTTGATAGCCACTCACAAAGGAGTTCTCCCGCAGAGTCTCACTGGGTACACAGGATGCCTCCTGAAGGCAAGGCCCATACCTAGCAGGTGACAACCAACACAAGACAAACTCAGTGGTGCTTTTTGGAGGGTCCTGGTCTCATACTGCTTTGTCAGGGCGTTGTTTTTTGTTTTGTTTTGTTTCTTTTTTGTTTACTTTTCTATGTCCATTTTCTTTCTTTTTTCTTTACAGGTATTTCGTGTACATATTATGGTTTCAAGCATTGTGTTTTTAAGGGATTTCTGCATGTGCAAATGTGTGTGGTTCTGCATTTCTGTGTTTTTGTGCTTTTCTCTTGTTCTTTTTTTTCCTGGTAGTTTGCTTTGTCCTATTCTGGCTTGTTTATTTTTATTTCATGTTATTTTACCTTATATTATGTTTAGATGCCTATTTGTATTCTAAAAAGAAATAAAGAAAGTGATGTGGATATAGGTGTGGGGAGTGGGGTGATTTAGGAATTGGGGGAGTAGAAACCATAGTCAAAATATATTGTATAAGAAACTATTTTCAATTTAAAAAAAAATGAAAGGTTAAACCAAAACACATGCATGCAACACATACACACATGAACATCTGTTGCCACATGCACACCCACACCCACATGCATTATCTCTCACACAT
This sequence comes from Microtus oregoni, assembly GCF_018167655.1. Lineage (NCBI taxonomy): Eukaryota > Metazoa > Chordata > Mammalia > Rodentia > Cricetidae > Microtus > Microtus oregoni. Next base: position 62,680,382 of record NW_024543063.1, read on the forward strand.
GCATACACATCCACACTCACATGCATAGCCCCTCATGCATGCATACTCATGCATACTCACATGTACACCCCACAGACATGCATACTCACATGTACACCCCACACACATACACATTCGTATCTACACACACTCCCACACCTACATGCATACCTATAAACACACACACACACACACACATGCTCACACACACACCCTCACACACACACCCTCACACACGTGCATACATAAACATGCATATCCACATGTATACCTTTACACATATGCACACACACATGCATACATACATACGTACACCCACACCCCTACAGAAGTAGAACCTGCCCCTGCAAGCATACAGAACAAAAGATAATGCAGGATCCCCATCAAAATCACAACACAATTCTTCGGAGACCTCAAAAGAACAATACTCAACTTCATTTGAAAAAACAAAAATGAAAAGAAAAAACAGGGTAGCTACAACAATCCTGCATCACCAACCCTGATTTCAAGGTCTACTATCGAGCTATAGCGATAAAAACATCATGATATTGGTATAAAAACAGATAGGTGGATAATGGAATTGAATCAAAGACCCTGATGTAAATATACACACCTATGAGAACCTGATTTTTGACAAAAAAAAAAAAGTCCAAATTATATATAAAAAAAAAAGCATTTCCAACAAAATGGTGCTGACATAACTGGGCGCCAGCATGTAAAAGAATGCAAATAGCCGGGTGGTGGTGGAGCACGCCTTTAATCCCAGCACTCGGGAGGCAGAGGCTGGCGGATCTCTGTGAGTTCGAGACCAGCCTGGTCTACAAGAGCTAGTTCCAGGACAGACTCCAAAACCACAGAGAAACCCTGTCTCGAAAAAAACAAACAAACAAACAAATAAATAAATAAATAAAAGAATGCAAATAGACCATATCGATTGCCCTACACAAAACTCAAGTCCAAATGGTTCAAAGACCTCAACATAAATCCAATTACATTGAACATGATATAAGAGAAAGTAGGAAGAAGCCTCGAATGGATTGGCACACCACACAGCTTCCTGAATAGAACGGTACCAGTAGCACAGACACTGAGATCAACAAATGGACCCTCCTGAAATGGAAAAGCTTCTAAAGGCAAGGGACACAGTCAATGAGACAAAACAGTAGCCTACAAAATGGGAAAAGATCTTCACCAACCCCACATCTGACAGAAGGCTGATCTCCAAAATATATAAAGAACTCAAGAAACTAGATATCAAAATAACAAATAATCCTATTTAAAAATGGGGTACAGACGTAAATAGAGAATTCTCAACAGTAGAATATATAACAGCCAATAGACACTTAAAGAATATCCTTCAACATCCTTAGCCATCAGGGAAATGCAAATGAAAACAACTGTGAGATACCATCTCACACCTGTCAGAATGGCTAAGATCGAAAACACTAATGTCAGAGTATGCTGGAGAGGACAGGAGTAAGGGGAAAACTCCTCCATTGCTAGAGCTGGGAAGGGCCTGACCCTTACCTCTCCATGCCGGACTGATGAAATCAGAGAGAATTTCTTGAAAGTAGTGACCCTGAGGAGAGCTTTAGGGCCAGTTGTAGTCTATCTAGAAGACAGCCACCTCACTGGGTCTGGAGGAGCCCAATCATACAGCAGAATTCTTCCAGGATAAGGTTCGGTCTGTCAAAGTTTGAGTGTTTTTGTTCCTTCCCAAGAGGCATGTTGAAGTTTAATCTCCAGTGCCTCCATGTTGGAGACACAACCCTTAAAAGATACACACACTATATGCCTCTTTACTCCAATGGGGAAGTCAGTCCTTGCTGCTGTTGTTTCTTTGGTGGGGACCCAGCACTCATAGCCCCTGGAAAATGCAGAGTGCAAGAAGTCATCCTAAATCATAGGCCAGAGTCTCCGAGACTGCAAACGTTCTGCCTGGCCTCCCAATTGTGCCATATTTCTGCTGTCTAAAAGCACCCAGTCTCGGGCATTCTGTTACAGCAGCACAGACAGACGAAGACATCGTTCTAACTGACAGATAACCAGAGAACTCCTCATGAAGTTTGGAGAAGTCTCTTTTCACAGAGCCCCGTTCTCAAATACTAGAGATAAGTTTCAGACAAACTCTGGGGGCCAAGGGGAAAAGCAGTAGCTTGACTGTCTGCTTGTTTTCATGAGTAGGTAGGTATGCCTGCAGAGGCCAGGGCAGGGGATCAAGTGTCTTCCTCTATCTTCCTACCTTACTGCATCGAGACTAACTGCAAACCCCCTGCCTCTGTTAGGCTGGCTGGCCAGAAAGCCCTGGGGTCTATCTGTGCTCCGCAGTGCTTGGTTTGTAGGCATGTGTTGCCATGCCTGGATTTCAACATGGGAACTAGGCATACAACTCATGTCCTTCTGCTTACGCAGCAAGTGTTCTTTCCCACTGAACTATCTTATTTTCCAACAGCACACACTGTGTGTGAGGCATTGCATGGATTCTCTTCTTTAATTCTCGTTATGACCCTATCCACGAGATACTATGATTATCTGCATTTTTCAAATAATGCAACTAATGCCAAGAAGAAATGAGCAATCCTGACCACACATCTGGGGAGCCTGTTGCAATTAATGCCTCTCCTTTTTCAAGATCTTCTGTGGGTTCTCCGCCAGCACCAACCCCTTTAGGCTTTCAGGGCAGACTCTGAAGTAGAGGAGACCCTCAATGGTTAGGACTTAGACATCTCTGGAATCAACTCATTGAGCATCCTTGCCCAACAGATGTGCTGTGCACATGCACAGCAAGAGTGTCCAGGGCTGACAAAGAGGGACTGTCACTGCTGCTGCTGCCGTCGCTGCTGCCACTGTCTCTGCCGCCACCACTGCTGCTGCTGCTCCCACTGCTACTGATAATTCAAGAAGTTACACACAGTGAAAGTGCTGATCCAGCCAGAATGCAGAGACATCCCTGACTTCACAGGACATCAATGAGGAATACCTCCGGGTTACCTATGATGTCATTTCAAGAGAGGATTACATGATCCAAAAACATTACCCTTAATGTGGACAGCACTATTTCATAAACTGGGGTGCCCAGACTAAAGAAAATGGTAAAAAGCAGAAAGATGGTTGTGTGCTGGAATTCTACCTTCTCTGCGTCCTGTTCTACCAAGATGTGCACAAGCAGCCTCATGGTCCTGCCACCACAGCTTTGAGTTACTCCTGCCCCCGCGACCTCCCAACTATGTAGACTGTGTTTCTTTAACCTCTAGCCCCCCCCCCCCCCCCCGCAAAATCTCTGTTCCCTTATGTTGCTTCTTGTCAGATATTTGGTTACAATGATGAGAAAGGTGTACATACACTAACTACATAGCCCAGTATAACCAGACACAGTCTAGTATAACCAAACACAGCCAAATATAATCAAACACAACCTAGTACAATCAGACACAGCCTAATATAATCAGACACAGCCTAGTATAACCAAACACAGCCTAGTATAACCAGGCACAGCCTAGTATAACCAAACACAGCCTAGTATAACCAAACACAGCCTAGTATAACCAGGCACAGCCTAGTATAACCAGACACAGCCTAGTATAACCAGACACAGCCTAGTATAACCAGACATAGCCTAGATTAACCAGACACAGCCTAATATAAGAAGACACAGCCCAGTATAACCGGATGTCGCCCAGGATAACCAAAACAAACCACAAGGAATTCCACTCTTGCCAGAACAAGGCTCAACGCCACTAAAGGGTAACAAAAAGTCAGAATAGAATAAAAGGTTAGTACACAGACCAAAAAGAAAAAAATTCAAAAACCAAAAAAGAGCTGATGATATTGAGGGTCAGAATTTGGGGTAACATCCACAGATTTTGAAACCATTGCCATTAATATGTTAAGGAAATTTATAACACAGAGCCAAAGAGGGAAAATACAAAGACTCTGAAACATAGAATACAAGAGAACAAAATAGAAATTCAAGAACTGGTATTATGTCTGAAATAAAATAGTCACTAGGTGTCTTTGAAGTCAGGCTCGATGCTGTTGGAAAAGAAAAACCAGTGAACTGGGAGATGCACTTGCTGAAAGAGCCCAGAGAGAAAGAAAAAGCTTTAAAAAATAGGCAGGAGCTCAGCAACTGTCAGGCAATATTTAGTAGGCCAACATGCTCAGTATTAGAATCCCAGACGGAGAAGGGAGAGAGAATAGTGCAGAAAAAATGTATTTGAAGAATATTTACAAAATTTCATAGAAATTAGGGTTTCCTTCAGTGTGATAAACACCATGGCCAAAAACAACACGGAGAGGAAAGGGTATGTTTCGTCTTAGACCGCTCAGGTCACACAATGTGGTGGTTTGAATGAAAATGGCCCCATAGATTTATAGGGAGTGGCATTACTGGAGGTGTGGCCTTGTTGGAGTAGGTGTGGTCTTGGAGAAGGTGTGGCCTTGTTGAAGTAGATGCTACCTTGTTGGAGTAGATATGGCCTTATTGGAGCAGATGTGGCCTTGTTGGAGAAAGTGTGTCATTGGGGTTGGGCTTTGAAGTTTTAGATGCTCAAGTTATGTTCCATTCCTCCCTCCCTCCCTCTCTCTCTTTCTCTCTGTCTCTCTCTCTCTCTGTGTGTGTCTCTCTCTCTTCCTGCTGCGTTCAGATTCAGATGTAGAACTCTTGGCTCTTTCTCCAGAACCATGTCTGCCTGCACACCACTATGCTTCTCACCAAGATAATAATGGACTAAATCTTTGAACCCGTAGGTCAGTACAATTTGATGTTTTCTTCTATAAGAGTTGCCATGGCCATGGCGTCTCTTCACTGCAATAGAAACCCTGAGACACACTCTATCACTGAAGTAAGTCAAAGCAAGAACCTGGAGGCAGGAGCTGAAGCAGAGACCATGGAGGAATACTGCTCACTGGCCACTCCACACGGCTTGCTCAACCTGATTTCTTATAGAACCCAGGGCCACCTGCCTAGGGCTGATAACACCCATGTGGACTTGGCCCTCCCACATCAATCATTAATTAAGAAAATATCCTACAGACATGCCCACAGAAGAGGTTGATGGAGGCATGTTTTCAACTGAGGTTCCTCTTTTTAAATATGTCTAGGTTCCTGTCAAGGTGACAAAAGCCTAACCAGCACAGCTGAGCTCAACCTACTCAAAGAGCAAATATAATCAGTATTTAAAAATATACCCATGTATTCACAGCTATATGCTAACTTTCAAAAAAGATGAAATACAGCTCTATAAAAATAGTCAGAGACAAAGATACAATACATACAGGGGAATACTGATGTCCAAAAATGGAGATAGAGGACAGAGCTCTAACTAGAATTATATATACAATTGTATATACAAATCACATGTTCAGAATTGTATATAGAAAATAAGGGGGAGTAGGAAGCTGAGGCAGGAGAATTGAGAGTTGTAGGCTAGCTTAAGAATTTCGGGATGCAGCAAGATCTGGCTTATTAGAAAGAACAAAATAGATACAGTTTCAGATAAACAAAAGCTCAAATTATTTGTTGTCAACAGTCTTGCCCCTCAAAGACTTAAAAAATAAATACATTGAAAAAAATTCTTTTGGTAAAGGAGTAATTAAAATAGATGAAAATTCAAATATGTTAAAAAGAATGAGTACACTGGAAATGATAACAGTGTTTTTGAGATTAAAAAAAAACACTTTTTTCCTTCTCTTCAGTTCTGTTAATAGAAAACAAATTATTTGAAGCAAAGATAATAGCATTGTCTTTACAGGATTCTTGCATATGCAGAAATGATACACATGAAAGAGCACAAAGAACAGGGAAAATGGAAGTGTTCTAGCCTTCTAAATTTTAGGTGGATTAGTAAAATATAAATTAGGAGTAGAGATTATTAACATGATAACTACGAATAAAAAGACAGGAAATTGGATAGAATATGAAAGTTTTCCACATGTCCAAAGTAAAGCAGAAAGGGAAGGCAGAATGAAGAAATGGTGGATCAAACAGAAAAATAAAAATGACAGGTTTAAACCCACACATATCAATAATTACACTAAAGGTAAATGCTCTAAACACTCCTGTCAAAAAATTGATGCTGACATTGTGAGTCAGACAAGCAAGGCCAAGTCTGTTCTTACAAAAGGAACACTTCAAATACTGAAACATGTAGGGAATGAAGAAAGCCCTGACTGTAAAGTCCTGGGTGAATATGTGCTGTTGACATGGGCACAGCCATATCAAGGACCTCAAAGCCCCAGACTCATGAGAAAACAGCAAAACTCCCAGGATGGCAAAAACTTCCTCTGGCCCAAGTGTAAATGTTGACAGTGTGTGCAGAAAATGTTCAGCATAGCTTTCTGTGCCCTAGTATATATGGTCTGAATTCACTCCTGATGTATGATTCCCCTCTTTACGCTGTGAATATGTTCTATTGCCATTGGTTAATAAAGAATCTGCTTTCAGCCAATAGCTTAACAGAGTAAATCCAGGTGTAAAATTCAAACAGAGATAGAGAGAGAGAGTAGGCAGAGTCAAAGAGACACCATGTAGCTGCTGAAGGAGACAGACACCCAGGAACCTTACCAGTAAACTACGAGCCTCATGGTAAAATACAAAATAATAGAAATGGGTTAATTTGAGATGTAAGAGTTAGCTAGAAATATGCATAAGCTATTGATCAAACAGTGTTGTAATTAACATAGTTTCTGTGTAAATATTTCAGGTCTGGGCAACCAAGAAACAAACAAGCAGCCTCTGTCTATATACTCCCCTGCAGAGATTATTCTGACCAAGATGAACTAAACCCATTTCCCTGATCCAGCTGTATACCATAGACCCCACATCTTTGTCCATCTGTATATAATAACCCCTCCTCTCTGTTCAACTGTATATAATAAACACATTAAATTTCTGGGGTGCTGGGTTTTCTCCATCAGAGAGCCCAGGCAAGCCAGTCTCATCTATTTCTGAGTATCCATCTGTCTGTCTTCGTTTCATACCCTTGCCTCCCAGTGAGGTCTATCCATGGAGCCATGCAAAGATTCAGCGGCAACAACCATTTAAAAAAGATTGAAATCAATAAAAAAAAATCAATATAAACAAATAAGATTAAAGTTGTAAGTACCCTCAACCACATGGAATAAAACTGGGAATCAGACAGGGTAGTGGTGATGCACACCTTTAATCCCAACTCTCCGGAGGCAGTGGAGGAAGATCTTTGAATTCAAGACCATCCTGGTCTACAGAGCAAGTTCCAGGACAGGATCCAAAGCTACAAATAGAAACCCTGTCTAAAAATAAAAAAAACAAACAAACAAACAAACAAAAAGCCACCCCTCCTCAAAAAATCTGGAAATAATTAATGAAGGAAAGTTGGAGAATTTGTAAAATTGAACGCACACACAACTATATGGAACAACATCAAAATTTGTGAGACACAGTGAAGCAGGCTCAAGGGAAACATCTATGTGAAGGATGCCTAGGCTAAACAAAATGGACTTGCCAAACCACCATCTTAACCTCCTCACTGGAGGCAGAAAGGAGAAAACAGGCGAAGAGATGACACCAAAAGGAAGTGGATCTAAAATCAGAACAAGACAAATAGAAGAGAGCTTTGAAAAAACAATGAAAAACCAAAAACTGATTCTTATAAAAATAAAGCAAAATTGAAAAACCTTAGGCTGACAAATGAAATAACAGAGAAAACATGAAGTAAAATAAAAATGAAATGGGACTCTCACTAATGACTTCAGAGAAATGAGCTAAAATACGTGAAAGGGAAACAATTGTATGTCAACAAGTAACCTGGACAAATGGACCAGCACATAGCAGCCTGAAATTACTCAAACGAACAAAACAGATAGAGATAGATGATAGATAGGTAGGTAGATAGATGATAGATAGATAGATAGATAGATAGATGATAGACAGACAGATAGACAGATGATGATGATGATAGATAGATAGATGATAGACAGACAGATAGACAGATGATAGATAGATAGATAGATAGATAGATGATAGACAGACAAATAGACAGATGATGATGATGATGATAGATAGATAGATAGATAGATAGATGAGAGATAGATAAGTAGATAGATGACAGATAGATAGATAAGATAGATAGATAGATGACAGATAGATTAGATAGATAGATAGATAGATAGATGATAGATAGATAGATAGATAGATAGATAGATAGATAGATGATAGCTATAGATGGATGACAAATAGAAATTTTAAAAGATCCATGAAAAATTAAGAAATTATCATTAATAAAAATAAACCAACAAATGTCAGTCGGAACCAGATGGATCCACTGGGGAATACCACCAAGGAATTTGCTCTGGTATTTCTCAATCCATCTCTTGGAGACTTTGGATATGGTGGTTACACTTCCTTATTTATCCTATGAGGCTAAGACTGCTCTACTGCTGCAACCAGACCAAGAAATCACAAGAAAGGCAAATGCCAGGCTGAGAGTTCTTATGAATGGAGATGAAAATACCCTCAACAAATATGAGACCACTCATATTTGTTTCCCCTTCACTCTGTCAGGGTAGCAGATTGCATTGTTGGTTTCCAATATTGCTGGAATACACAGTGGTCTTGACAGGTGCAGAACAAAGCGTTTGGTTTAACCCGACATCCTTTCATAATTCAAAATAAGAAGAGCTCCACCTATCCAAGGGCACCCAAAGATGTCAGCTGTGGCAAGACGGCAAAAGCCAAGGCAGCTGAGGGGTTTCCTCAGAAGAGCAGGGGGCAAGTCGGGGATTTCACTTTCGCCTTTTCTGTTAGCTTCTAAACAGGTCTATGAGAACTAATGAAAAAAAAGAGGACAAAACCATCTACATTGGGGGAAAAGGAGTAAAAATATCTATTTGTAGATGGCATCGTCTTACACAGAAAGCTTCTAACGAGAATACGAAATGATAGTTTTTTTTTTTAATTTAGCAACAGATACTGCTCTTCCAGAGGACCCAAGTGGGTTCCAGCACCCATATTACTCAGCACACAACTGCTTATAACCTTAGCTCAGGGGAAACCACGCCATCTGCTATCCTCCACAGGCACCTGCTCTCATGTGTGCACGCACACACACACACACACACAGAGGCATCTAAAGTCATGCATATGCATGCATACATGCACACACACATATATAATTTTAAAAATATTTAAAAAATAAAATTCAACAACATTGTGGTTAAAAAAGATCAACATACAAAAAAGTAGTATTTCTGTACACTGAATGAATCAACAACTGGGAAAGAAAAATAAGAGATAAGCCCATTCCTAGTAGCATAAAAAAATAAAGTGTTCTGTGGTAAATAAATCAAGAGGAGCAATGAAACCAACAATAAATCATGGCTGAAAATAAGAAAGGTCTTAAATAAGTGGGAAGCCATCTTGCACTTGTAGGATAAGAGACAATATCATCACATCTGAAGTAACTTACAGATTCAGTCAATATCCCAGTGTCCTTTTATGCAACAAAAAAAAACCCTTAAATGTGAGTTAAAAAATTGTGGGTAACTGCAAAAACCCCCAAATGACCAAAACAATCTCAAAAAAAGAGGTAACTTTGGAATGCTCAGTCTCCAGATTTCAACATGAAGCTATAGAGCTGGAAATTAACGGCAGATATTGCTGCAGAGAGAGTCTACAGATAAATAGAATAGAGCCATGAATTGTTTGCAATCATAAACATGGAGGTCTGTAACGGTAGTTCAATTGAAAAGGCTCTTGCCATGCAAGTGCGAGAACAAGTTCAATTCCAGAACCCATGTAAAAAAGAGTTGACTATGGGGATGGGGGTCAGTATAACCCCAGTGCTGTGGTCAGTATAACCCCAATGCTGTGGTCACTATAACTCCAGTGCTGTGGGGGTCACTATAAGCCCAGTGCTGGGGTCAGTATAACCCCAGTGCTGTGGTCAGTATAACCCCAGTGCTGTGGGGATCAGTATAACCCCAGTGCTGTGGGGATCATCAGTATAACCCCAGTGCTGTGGGGATCAGTATAACCCCAGTGTTGTGGGGATCAGTATAACCCCAGTGTTGTGGGGATCAGTATAACCCCAGTGCTGGGGTCAGTATAACCCCAGTGCTGTGGTCAGTATAACCCCAGTGCTGTGGTCAGTATAACCCCAGTGCTGTGGTCAGTATAACCCCAGTGCTGTGAGGGTCAGTATAACCCCAGTGCTGTGAGGATCAGTATAACCCCAGTGCTGTGGTCAGTATAACCCCAGTGCTATGAGGGTCAATATAACCCCAGTGCTGTGAGGGTCAGTATAACCCCAGTGCTGTGGGGATCAGTATAACCCCAGTGCTGTGAGGATCAGTATAACCCCAGTGCTGTGGTCAGTATAACCCCAGTGCTGTGAGGGTCAGTATAACCCCAGTGCTGTGGGGATCAGTATAACCCCAGTGCTGTGAGGATCAGTATAACCCCAGTGCTGTGGTCAGTATAACCCCAGTGCTGTGAGGGTCAGTATAACCCCAGTGCTGTGGGGATCAGTATAACCCCAGTGCTGTGAGGGTCAGTGTAACCCCAGTGCTATGAGGGTCAGTATAACCCCAGTGCTGTGAGGGTCAGTGTAACCCCAGTGCTATGAGGGTCAGTGTAACCCCAGTGCTGAGGTCAGAGATGGATCCTTGCCTCAATATATATATATGTGTGTGTGTGTGTGTACATATATATATATATACATATGTGTATATATATATGTGTGTGTATATATATATATACACTAAAAATGGGCCAAAGATTTAAATGAGGGATACCAAATAGCAAAATTCTCATGGCCTTGACCTTGGCATTACTTCTTAGTTATGATATCAAAAGCTCAAGGAATAAAAAATGAACAGTTTATTTCACTGATAGCATTATCAAGAGAGTGAGCAAAGATTCTGCAAAATCTAAGAAAATGTTTATAAATAATATTATCTGCTAAGATTTGGAAATCTAATGTCTGTTTTTATGAAATGGCCAGAAGACAAATAATTCAATTAAAATATAGACGAATACACAAAACTCTCAACAAGCATGTAAAATCATATTTAACAGCACTTTTCATACAGAAAATGCAAGTCAAACCAACAACCTATAGCAGTATAACCTAATAAATACAGTAAAACAAATGGAAAATAACATATCAATGAAGACATGCCAAAGATTGGTGCCTGTAGACATGCTGGGAACATCCAATGGTGGTCTGCTTTGGAAAACAGTTTGGTAGCTCCTCCAGCAAGTTAAACCTGCTATTAATATATGACCCAACAATTCTCTCAGACAAATACTCAAGAAAACTTAAAGTCGGGGCCCCAGTGTCACGGTTTGAGTAAGAATGGCCCCCATGGGCTACTATATGCAAATGCTTAGGCATCAGGGAGTGGCACTTTTTGAAAAGAATTAGGAGGTGTGGCCTTATTGGAGGAATGTACCTTGGGGGTGGGGTCTGAGGAGGGATGTTTGAGGTTTCAAAGACATACACCAGGCCCAGTGTCTCCATCAGCCTGAAGATCAGGATACAGCTCTCAACTACTTCTCCAGCCCCATGACCACCATGCTCTGGGCCATGATGATGTCAGACTAAACCTCTGAAACTGTAAGCCAGCCCCCAGATAAATGATTGCGTTTATAAGGATTGTGGTGGCCATGGTGTCTCTTCACAGTAATAGAACAGTGACCAAGACACCCAGCAAGCAAAGGCTTGTGATCAAATGCTCACAGAAGTCCTTTTCATGATGGCTATGAAGGCATGACTGTTAAACAGTCACAAAATAATTAATTGGTATTCAAAATATGGTTTATGTATGTATGGAATGGAGTTCAGTCTTAAAACAGAATGAGGTTCTTGTGCCTGCTACAGGGTGATGGATGCTTTGATTGCTGTGCTAAATGGGGGAAGCCAGGTGCAAAAGTCACATATTGTACAACTAACTTTTATAAAAGTCTAGAAATAGGCAAAACCAAGTGTAAGGAAGTTCACAGACACAGAGACCACTGGTTTCTAGGGGAGGGAGGCAGAAAAAAATGGGGGTTTAGAGGTGATGAAACATTCTAGAATCAGACAACTGTAGTAGCTAGAAACACAGCCTGTACTAACTGCTGCTAAACCATTCCTCAAAGCATCCAAAATGGTAACATTGTGTTATATTTAGTGAACACATATACAGACATACACACGCATAGATACATACACACACAGACAGATACGCACACACAGACACAGACATAAATACACACAGAGAGACAAACACACAAACACATGTGCACATATACATTTACTCAGTCATACACGGATACACACATAGACACACACGGACACACACAGAGGCAGACACATCACACACACAGACACACACATACTCAATCACACACAGATGCACATATAAACACACACAGTCACAACATACACACACGACACACACATACACAGACACACCCACACACACCCACACACAGATACACAGACAGATACACATATATTCCCACAAACAGATACACACATAGATACATACAGACACATACCGCACACACAGACACACCACACACATCACACACAGACACATACACACCACACACACAGATACACACAGACACACCACACACACACAGAGCCACAAGGACTGGAGTTCTGGCTCACTGGTGCAACACTTACCTAGCACGCAGAAAGCTCTAGATTCAATCCCCAGTATGAAAAAAAGAAAAGAAGTGGGAAGGAGCCACAGCCAGCTCCAGACACAGATACCACAGTGATAGAAAACCGCACAACATGCGCATCATATCCTTCATGCACCTGAATGCCAAAGTAATTGACAAAATGCTAACATGTAATCTAGCAATGTATAAAAGGATAATGAATGTCAGCAAAGTGGGAACCAGCTCTGTGTGTGCAATTGATGTAATATTTGAAAGGCAAACAATATAACTTACATTAGCAAACTCAAAAGGAAGTTATAATCATCTGCACAGGTTCATAAAAAGCATTTGACAAATTTAACCCCCATTCAAAAACATGAAGCAGAGTAGAAACATAAGGGAACTTTTCAGAAAAAGGGAGCCTTTCTTGAGAACAACAAGCATATTATATATTTCAGGTAAATTATTAATATTTCCTCCATGATTGATAAGGCAAGGGTGGCTGCTGTCAACATTTCTCCTTAATATCATTTTAAAGCCATTTATTATCCTAATAAGGTAAGAAATAGACTAGAAAGACATAAATATAGGAGAGAAGAAGCTGCATTTATATACAGACTACATGACTGTTATGTTTATGCCTTCCCCAGATTCATGTGTTGAAGCCCTTAACTTCAATGTGATAATATTAGAAGGCAAGGCTGTACGAGGTGATTATGTCTGGGTGGAATAAAGTTGGTGAAGTCTCCATGTCAAGGTACCTGTCCTGGATTTTGTCAAGTTGTCCCAAGCTAGGGTCAGCAGAAAAGAGGGAACCTCAGCCGAAAAACTACCTCCATAAGAGGCTGCTGGGCGGTGGTGGCACACACCTTTAATCCCAGCACTGGGAAGGCAGAGGCAGGCGGATCTCTGTGAGTTCGAGGCCAGCCTGGTCTACAAGAGCTAATTCCAGAATAGGCTCCAAAGCTACAGAGAAACCCTGTCTAAGACAAGACTTTGGGGACATTTTCTTGACTAACGATTGATGTAGGACAGTCCAGCTCTCTGTGGGCGGTGCCATCCCTGGGCAGGTGGTCATGCGTGCTGCAAGGAAGCAGGCTGAGCAAGCCCTGAGGAGCAAGCCAGCAAGCAGCATGTCTCCAAGGCCTCTGCATCAGTTCCTCTCCTGTGATGGACTGGGACCTCCACCAAATTGCGTCTGGTCTCGGTGCTTGGCACAGCTACAGAAACCTCAGACAGTGCTCACTGAGTGAGCAGAGCCCCCAGATGTGCCTCATTCACTTGTAAGAACTTGGCTCTCAATAAAGCCATCAAGACAATATAGTGAAGAAAGAGAATGCCGTGGTAATAAGCTCATCCATCGCCACTTTTCTATTGCTGCAGTAAAACACCATGGCCATCCAGAGCAGCTTCCAGAGGGAAAGGCTTCTGACATGAGCTGACTGGGGCTTATGAGACCAGAGGGGTGAGAGTCCAGTACCATCATGGGGAAGCGGCAGGCATGTGCGGGCCTATGGCTGGAGCAGCAATTTCCATCTCAAACCATAGCAAGCATCAGAAGAAGGTGAACTGGGAACAGCTTGAGGACTTGGAACCTCAAAGCAAGCCCCTAGAGACATTTCTTTCAGCAAGGCCATACCTCCTAAGCCTCTCCAAACAATGCGACTTACTGGGGACCAAGTATTCAAACATATGAGCCTATGGGGACATTCAAACACCACAAACATCTAAGAGGAGATCTCGACTTGGGGTCAGCAACAGTTTATTAGCCAAGATACAGACAGAAAGAAAGGATGGAGGGAAGGGGGGAGGGAGAAATGGAGGGAGGGATGGAAGGATGGAAGGAGGGATGAAGGGAGAGACTACTTCAAAATTTTAAAATCAGGTCCTCAAAAGACATCCTTATTCATGGACTGTAGGAAAAGGCTGTAAAGTCTACACTTGATAAAGAACTCATTGTTGTGATATAAAAAACATCATCAACAATCCAATAATAAAAATACAAGCAGCCCGATAAACAGCAGGCACAAAAGTTTGAGCCGACACCACAAAGCAACATACATGGACTGCCTACACACACAACGGCTCAGCAGCACTGAACTTCAGACCAATCAAACTTTAAAACCACAAATTCAGACCACAGTTGAGATGGCTGCATGGCCCCATCATACAAGCTGCCGTTAAAAAGACTTCGCCAAACATTGGCAAGGAACCTTTGGTCGGTGGGATTGTAAGCTAATATGTTAGATCACAGACCCTCTGGGTGCCTCTCTTCTCTAGACAGAGCCTTGATCAGTAAGTCTACTATAGCCTTGCAGTTTCCCTGCCCGTTGAAGCTGCAAGCTCAGCATGCACGTTAACACACATACAATACATACAACACACACATATACAACACACGACACACCATATACATACACTCATAGCACACACAAACATACACGCACGTACACGCGCACACACACACTGACACCACATACATATACTCACACCACACACACATACAACACATACCACACATACATTCACACTACACACACACACACACACACACACACACACACCACAGACCCAAGAAATGCTTGAATCATAACAAGCTGTGATTGCTGTCTCCTGAGGAAGATCCTCTCCAGACTAGAAGACTTGCTCTTCCCTTCAGGGCCTACAAGGGCTGAAGGTCAACAGACTATGCAACTCCCCAAGCAAAGCCAGTCTCCAGGAGTTCGGTTCCAGCTCCTTCTGTGCTCCCGTGGTGCCCTTTTATCTAGCAGGGCCGGCATTCGAGACAGGTGTCTGCGGTAGCAGTGCCTACCGGAGTCCAGTGCCCGGTCCCAGCTCAAGCCTCTACATACTTATGCTCCTGGAAATTACAACAGCCCTAAGCAGAACCCTCTCATATGGCCATAAACAAAGAATCATAAGCACATGATGACATGCCTGCAAGTAAGATGAATAGACCTCTAGTCTACAGTAAATATGGACCTTACCCTCATGTCAGCAGAGGACGCCAACCACACAAGACTACACACGCATGTCTCATTACAGGAAGTTTAACAGGGGCAAATGACTCCACACTGATAGACAACAGAACACTGGTCACCCATGGTACATGCTGGGGGTGAACTGGGAGAGAGTGCCAGGGAGCTCTCCATCTACCTTCACGTGGGGCCTTAGGGGGACACTGTTCAAACCCAAAGTGCAGGTTTGAGATTTGTACCCTGCAGTGTTTGGCATCTTACTTCAGTGTTTGAAAACATTTGTCAAGCCCCTCCCACACTCAAGGTGGGAGTTTACCACCTGTGTAAGATATTTCAGAGCCTGCTCAGTTTCCGAGACAAACAGCCTTCCCCATGCTTCCGTACATTTCACCTCCTCAGACTCCTAGGAAATGATGGACGGGTGACAAACAAGGGCACGAGCTCGTGGGTCAGAAGTGGCCTTTCTCATCCTGCTGAAGAGATTTCTCCAGCACCGCGACTAGCAAGAGTAAATAAGAACATTTACTGCTTTAATGTTGAGTGGCCAGAGCATACAAGGCCCTGTGTTATGTTACCTTACTAAGCTCTTTGACTAAAGACAGCGCATCCAGCTCACAAGATCAGTTAAATTTACTGAGAAAATACAAGTGGGCTCTTAATTGCTCTCTATTCAAAGCTAAATTACATAATAAATTTATAGTTAAAAAGATCATATTAAAAACAAACTTGAAAATATCCCCATTATCGCTTCCTAATTGCATATTTTGTTATCTGCACCCTCACTGTTACTAACCTAGAATATCTTTGTGGTCAGAATGGTGGGTGAGCTACTCTTCTCATCCCTGAGCCAAAACACTGGACAGAAGCAACCCATGCAGGAAAGGATTTACTCCAAGTAAATGAGAGATGGTGGCAGCTTCATCCATGGTTACAGGAATGTGTGGCAGAGATGCTCCACATGGTGGCAGAGAGAAGGCAGAGAAAAGGCAAGTGGAACCAGGGATGGGTGTATCCTTCCTAGCCCCTGAGAGCAACTTCCATGAGCCAGGCCCTACCTCCTAAAGGTCCGACTGCCCTCAAGACAGCATCAGAAAGCTGGAGACTTAGCATCCAGACTGTGAACCTGTGGAGAGTGCTCCAGATGAAGCCATGTCGTCACAGTTCTTTTGCATGTTATCGTATGTCACTGCCCAGTTTAATGGCACCACGTTCCTAGTTCAAAATCAGTCACTATGGGAGTAAATCATCCAGCATCACTAATCAGGACCCAATTTATTGTTTATTGATTGCATAGGCTTAAAAAAGTAAAAATACCAGCAATGCCTCTCAAACTGAAGTGCGTGGCATCCGAAGCCATTGTACTCCTAAGCAGAGCAAGGCATTCAGAAAGTGTTTTCCTGATAACCAAAACCCTTCTCTCCGTTCAACAAGAACCCTCTCACACCACTGAAAACAGGCAGCTTCAGCATATGATTGAGATGTTTCCCTTTTTGACAGCCTCATTTATGAAAATGAAAGACCAACAAACTTGACTTCAGAACTGTACCCATTCATCAGCTGCCACCATGGCCTGTCTGTGGGCAGAAAAGTGGCAGAAGCCAGCAAACATCTTGGGAGGACCAGTTGACTGTATGGAATGTACAAGCATCGGACAGGATGTGTGTAAACTGCTATATTCCTTGTGTTTGTAAATTACTGATTTTGTAGTATGCACTACAATATTTTTTGCCAAGTCAGCTGTTGTACATTTTCATATTACTGTCTCCATTTCAACACCAACATGTCATAACACAGATTGCTACATGTGTTTCACACAGAGAAACGGAAGCTTAGAAGTGTGTGTGTGTGTGTGTGTGTGTGTGTGTGTGTGTGCAAAACACAGTCTTTTATCCACCATAGCTCCAGCGAACCTTACCAACATACAGCTCCCAGCACCCTGACTTTCCACACACTGGTGCAAGCCTCCTAGAAAGCACAGTAGTCAATGACTCTCATATGCCTGATTCATATCTGGGGGACAGAAGCCAGAGAAGGCAAGCATGCTGTTCAAGGCCTATGTCTGACCAGAGGTATGGGTGGCACATGTTCTCACTAGGAGCTTCATCTCAGCCGCAGGGGATGCGGAGAGGACCTCACTGGCCTTGTCCCACCACACACCCCCACAGTTCCTAAGCATCCACAGAGCCTGACACAGAGGAATATCAGCAAATGTTGTTCCAGGTAAGACGTATGACTCACTGCCTACACCCAGCTTAGCATAGAATATTGTACTATTCACCCCAAGTCACATGAATCCCTTCCAAGCCCCTCTTCTTGCAGTTCTGGTCAGAAAAGTAGTCTCAACTGTCCTTAGCTCCCCAAGAGCTGGGTAGAAGCCTTGAGGATCAGGCAATGGGAAGAGGGAACCCTCGCATTGTCCCATTGTGGTGACCCTACAGCTTCATAGTGGGTCTCTGAATGGAGCAGAAGACACCATTCATGAGCCACCGGGTAACTAGGGCAGTAGAGCACTCCCCAGTCAGTATATGGCCAAAGGCAGGCACAAATGTTACCACACAGTATTAACACCGAAGTGTGCACTCTGGCAATTACCCACATTGGTACAGACCCCACACACTTCAACACATCAGACAGTGGCAGAGCCATAAACCCACCCAAGACAGAGGGCGCACGCCGCGCATACACACATACACACACACACTCAACCAGAAGTACAGATGCACTGCCAGCGGTTCAGATATCTGCCGAGGTGCCCAACAGGCAAGCATGCAGGCTCAAAGCCATACACATAAGCTGAAACACTCATCAGACACACAGCGCCACCCTCAGCCCAGAGAGTGAGTGAGATACACACTCCCACATAGACAGTGTTTGCAGCCACTCAGCAGGGACACACACACATAGGTTCACACCCCGACACCCAGCCACACACTCACACTACCCCACCATCCAACAACACCCCCCACACACACCACACACAACAACAACAACAACAGACTGTAAGTTTAGAGGCAGGCAGCTGGCTCCCACACCGCTCACTCAACTTGACCATCCGGTCTGCAGGTGCCTGCAGAGGCGCCACTCAGCCAATGGCGGCCACCTCCTGAGCCCCTTCCACCAAGAGCCATCTCCATGAAAAGACGCATGTAGACGGGGGCGGAGCCAGTAGTGAGAAGGGCAGAAGATGAAATCATAATCCTGCCGGGTTTGTTCATTTCGGTGATAATTAGCGGTGCATTCACGCCGCCTCACCGGCCGCTCCCGGCTGATCCCGCGTGATGGATGCCTGGTGGTGCTGAATGCAAATTAGCATAATTTCATTACCGAGGGACCCGTGAAAAGGTTCAATTATAGAGCAATCTCATTAATACCAGGGCTTGTTAAACTAATAGAAAGAGACAGGCCCCGCAGCTCCGAGAGGAGACACGTGCTCCGAATGCAATTCCGTGAAGCCCCAGTACCTGGCCACGCCTGCACCCCCCCCACCTCCACCCCCGCTGGCCTGCAGTCTTGGAGCTGGGATCCTGTCCTTCAAGACCCAGAGTCTCCACAAGACACAGCTACAAAAGGCACAGAATCTGGGCTGAATGGGCCCCGGTAAATCGGCTAGATCAAGGCCGCAGCAGCAGAGTCCGGGGCCGCAGTGTTGAAGCAATTTGTCAAGGTGTGTGGCACTGAGACCAGAGTCACGGGGCCTGCAAGTGGGAGAAGGGGATGCACAATTCTGTCTAGGATTGGCCTCATAACATGTAGGGAACCTCTCTGGAGCCTTTCTGCTGTGACTCGGTTTCTCTATGATTTTTTTAGCCCCCAAGTCCCAGAGACCCGGCTCTGGAGGGACAGCAGACTAGAAGTCATGGTCTGTGTGAGTAAAAAGAAACTCCACACACTCCACTTTCCGGCCACCACCATGGTAGTCTAGAAGGAGAGCAGCCCCACTGGGAAGTGCTCTTCTGGGCCCTGGCTGGCTCTCCGAGAAAGCTACTGTCTCTGCCTTTCCCATGGATTTTCTTACATGGTTCACCTTCTTCTTATGTGGCCTTAGCAAAAGTGGGCCAAGTTTGTCCCAACCCCCACATCCAGAAGCCATTGGCAATGACCTCAGGCCTGCGCTTTTCCCACCAGCCTGGGACATGCAGAGGTTGGTTGTATGACTTTGCTGTATTTCTTTTTGTCACCTCTGTAATATCTGATATTTTTTTTCAGCAATTGTAAGTAAAACAAAACAAGTCCCCAAATGCCCCAGGTGGGAGAATGAGTCACACCGTGTGTGACTGCACACACAAAAATATGTGGTGACTCAGAGGGCCCAGCAAAAGAGACCAGCCCCCAAAAGGCCTCATTGTTCAGACTTTCAAGGTATAGGGGAGGGCGCTGAGTGTCTGCAGACTGCCAGGCTGCCTGGATTGCGGCTGCTGACACTAGCGTGGGTGTGTGATGGTTCTGCATAGGCTGTTCCTCCCCCTTTGTTTGTTTTGCTGTTTTGCTTTGACACAGGGTTGCATATAGCCCGGGGCCATTCTCCAACTGACTTACTTAGCCAGAGAAGGATCTGATCATCCGGCCCCTACTTCCTAAGTCCTAGGTCTACAGATAGGCCTATACCACCATATCCTGATTACTTTCCTCTTTTTACAATAACAGGGTGAAGACAGACGATAGCATGAGGGTAGACCAGCAGCTACAAGCCATTGCTATTTTCAAATGGTGATGGGAGAAGAGAGGGGACCTCAGAAACAGCTAGCCCCTGGGATTCCAGAAGCCACAGGACAGACAGGAAAGCTGTTCTAGTCACACAGACCTGAAATCTCAGCACCCAGGTTGCTGAAGCAGGAGGATCTTCGTGAGTTAGAGATGAGCCTGAGCTATACAGTGAAATGCTGGGTGGGGTTGGGGAGCAAGTTATGGATGGGTATTGCAGGGCTTGGCAATGCCTGGGATAGGTACAGAAGTTCAGAGAAGGGACAGCGGTGGGATGAGAGTTTCCTGGGACTATGACCGTGCTAGCTGGCTGGTCCCTAGGGAGACTTGAGGAACTGTAGGCACAGAAAGGTCCTAGAAAAGAATTTTTTTACCCCGAAGGGCTTAGAGCTGCAGGAGATGCTTCCAACAACCTCTGAGTTATAACTAATTCTCAAAGGCCCCGAAAACCCTGGTAGAGGAGTCTGGCCAGGGTGAGAGCCAGAGCTACGTCTCCATGGATCACAGCACAAAGCTAACAGTCTCTCCCGCCCCCCCCCCCCCAAAGTGATGAACTGGGAGGTTCTGGCAGCAGACAGGCATTACTGAGAGTGGGGGGGTGGGTAGGAGATGTTGGGCTAAAGTGAACCCCAGGCCCCTAGGGAGCAGCCCTAGGTAGCAGTGGGAGCCACATAGAGCCTTTCTTTTTAAAAAAGCATTCTATCAAAGAGCCTTCGTTTATGCGCCTGACCAGGCATCGAATGCACCCAGCCCTGTGACCCAGAATGGTTTTAGTCGCCCCTTATCTGACCTCAGCAACAATGGGCCAGGATGAAGACCGAGAGTGGGAATAGGGGTGAGCGTGTCTCTGTGTGTGCACCTTCACACGTGTGCATGCACCCCATCATCACTACTCTACTGCAAAACAAGGGCCTAGTCTCCCATCCCTTGAGCCAAGTCTTTGTCACAGCCAGCCCTTCCCTCCTGACAGGCAAGGTTTTGTGAGTAGGTCTACTAATCGTCGATTTTACAAAGGACTCAGATCCCAGTTGAACTCAGCCACTTCCTAACTGTGCAGCTTGAACGAATCACCTAACTTCTCTGTGCCTGTTTTTCTCTTCTTTAAAATAAACAGGAGGTGGTGGCGCACGCCTTTAATCCCAGCACTCGGGAGGCAGAGGCAGGCGGATCTCTGGGAGTTTGAGGCCAGCCTAGTCTACAAGAGCTAGTTCCGGGACAGGCACCAAAGCTACAGAGAAACCCTGTTTCGAAAAACAAAACAAAACAAAAAAATAATAATAAATAAATAAACAGGCCAGTTGGGTCTGGGCTTGCTTTTAGGATGTTTTGGTGGGGTCCTTGGTCCTCAGGCTCCCTGGCCTTTCATGACACCCACTCTGTCCCCCCAGCCCCTCTCAGACTCTGTGGCCACCAGAAGGAAGCAAATGAAAAACCTTGTACCAAAGCCAAGCAACAGGACGCGGAAAAACAATGGATTAGGAAAAGGAGGGGCCAGAAACTGTGCGGCGGGAGAGGCACCAAATGTGGCCTAGGGCCGTCAGGACTCCAGACTGACACTGGCCCAAAGCAAAGGAGGTTGACTGCCTCAGGTAAGTGAGAGCACTGCACCATTTCCCATTGTGTGTAGACACAGACAGTCCAGCAACCACTCCGTTCTGTTGCTCTCTGGTCTGAATCCCACCAATCGCAAGCAGGCGGCTTGGGCAACATACCGGAAGGATGACATCTGTGGTCTTCGCGCGCTACTTTTCCTGTCGATACGAACAAACACCTGAGAAGTTATCAGCCCGAGGAAGGGTTGATTTCGGCTTACAGGTCTGGGGGTACAAGCTGCCCTGGTGGAGAAGGCGGGAAGGTCAGCATGAGCTGCTTGGTCACGTGATGTCCAAGGTCAAAAAGCAAACAGAAAGAAGGACCGCGCTATAAAACCTCAAGGATCTCACCCTGAGCCATTCACTGCCTCCACAGAAGCTTCACCTTCTATAGCTTTCCCAAACAGCACCACCAATTGCGGTCCAAGCGTCCAAACACAGGAGTCTCTGGGGGACAGTTCACATTCAAACCACGTGTCTCTCACCACTTCTCGTGTCAGAAGCTCCTCCATCTTAGCAAGACCCACAAGGGAACATTGGGCAGTCCTTCAATCACATGTGCGCTTCTGACCAATCACATTAGGCAGTCCTTCAATCACATGTGCGCTTCTGACCAATCACCGTTTCTAGACAGCTAGAGGCTTCTTGATTAACCCCCTGGAGTCACATGGTCTGCCCTAGACATACAGGCAAATCTTCAGACAATATACCTCACGTATATTGTTCCCCAAGAAAGAGAGGGAGCCCACAAGGAACACGCAGCTGAAAGCCACTTCCTGAGCCAGGTTCTTAAGCTGGGAGAGAATTTAGAGAGAGAAGGAGGGGTCAGCCATGGCTGGGCCACTGGGTGCCAGTCCCAGGGGGTTTGACAGCTCCTGGGGTGTGAACTGCAGTTAGTAGATGCCAGCTTGAGGGTCATGGCGGGAGCACACGGAGTATGGAGAACAGAAGTCCAGGTGAAACTTACCGGGCGGTAATAGGATCCACATCTAAAGCAGACCAAAGATTTTCTGGACCCCCAAGGACAGAGGGACATGTACAGAGATGTAAGCTTAGTTTAAAATTTTAACTTTAGACCTTCCGGGGGTCAGTCTCGGTTGCTCTCTCCTACCCTGAAACTACCCCCTCTGGAACAGGAAAACACGTTGGGGCCAGCCCTGCTCTTACACCTGCTACGGCTCCCCAGTGCCCCAGCAGGGCATTGTCTGTCCCAGTTTAGCTTCATGGCTTCATGGCCTCCACTGTTTCTCCTCATCCCCACCACTTTCCCCCGGCCTTCACGCAGAGCGCCTGCCCAGCCCAGGAGACCTTCAATTCGGCCAGTCCTCTACACAGAGCCCCAGCCACCACCTCAGCCACAAGACCCAGCCAATCTCCAAAGCCTCGCCCCACCCTGCTTCCCTCCGAGGAGTCCAGCTGCCGTGCTGCAAAGGAGCCCAACAGGAACAAAGAACATAGGTATTCCAGTAACTGTGCCCAGCCAAGGCTCAGCCACAGCCAGCATCGCCCGGCGGGCACATGCTGGAGCAGTAGATGAGTCTGGGCCCACGCAGGACAACACCTGCCCGATTTCCTCATCTCGGTCCTTAGATCCGAGGTTCCCTTGTACCGCGGGGCAGAAGGAGTTCCTCGGGGGTCTGGCCCTTAAGAGAGCAGCCGGGGCGATCCAGGTGACCCAGCCTCACATTTTACCACAACTTGTCACATCACACTGAGCCCTATGATGTACACAAAACCATTCAAACCTACGCTGTCACATTGGCATACGGCGCCACTCTCGCCGCAGGGGCTATTATCAGAAAGCAGCACGGGTGAAGGCAGAACCCTGTGTGTTGCCAGGAAATGCTTGATTAGCTACTGTGGGAAACACCATCTAGGTTCCAGATCGCATTACCATAATGAGCCAGCAATTCTTCCTCTGGGTCCAAACCCCAAAGAACTCAAAGTGGGGACCTGCACACAGCTGCAGTAAGCACAGTGGCCACAAGGTGGAAGCCACTCCAGTGTCCATGATCACTGGGTGGACTTTTAAAATGGGGCCAGCAAAGCAATTCTCAGCCTTTAAGAAGAATAAAGCTAGCCGGGCGGTGGTGGCGCACGCCTTTAATCCCAGCACTCGGGAGGCAGAGGCAGGCGGATCTCTGTGAGTTCGAGGCCAGCCTGATCTAGAAGAGCTAGTTCCAGGACAGGAACCAAAAAGCTACAGAGAAACCCTGTCTCAAAAATCCAAAAAAAAAAAAAAAAAGAAGAAGAAGAAGAAGAAGAAGAAGAAGAAGAAGAAGAAGAAAGCTGGACATGTATAAGTTAAAGAATCCAGGAACAGAAGAACAAACACAACCCTGTTCTACTTCTACCAGGTTTCAAGCTGTGGTTGCTGAGGCTGAGGCTGGATGGTGGAACAAGAGGCCTGCCTTCTCTCTACCCCCATGGGGCAAGTGTCTTAGAGTTAGCAGAGCCCCTTGCCCTAGGCAGCATTTGTGTTCCCTGGAAAGGCAGCTCTTTCTAATCAGCCAGCCCTTGCTGAGTGGCCCTGCATTCCTCTCCCTACCAACAGGTTTGTGTGCCATGCAAGTAGGTTTCTGAAGCCGAGCAGATTCCCTCCCCTCTTCTCTCACTAAATGCCCAGTGGTTATAGGCATGGACTGACCTGCACAGAAGTGAACACTGAGCCAGCTCTGCCCTGCACCTGTTGCGCCAGCTAGGGAATGTGATTTACGCTCTCTGCACCTGGTTATTTTCTGTTTTATAAACAAAAATCCACTTCAGAGAGTGAGCTGGTGGATCAGGAACATGACACAAACATGTCCCAGCAACAGATACTGGCAAACAGTAGGAAGGCCCAAGAAAGCAAGATGGCGGTTACTACTAGACACGTGGTTGTGCAGCCGGCCAACCCCTTCTGGTAAAATCATTCCCTCCTGAGCTGAGAAGGGAGGTTGAGTCTCAGCTACTGAGTTTATAGGGCTCAGGAGTAAATCTCACAAGGTGGCAAAGCTTAGAAAGTTCCAAAGCTTCTCCGCAAAATATATAAACAGGGCGCTATTGCTGGGACAGAGGGACTCTCTCCAGTGGGACTGCCTGCCAATCCTCACAGGGAACTCCAGGGTCTGGGCTTTCATGAATCCTCATTCACACTAGGGTTGGCTTTCCAGGCTGAATCTGCTTCTGAGTCACCCTTCACCTGTGCTCCTGGCTTGGGTGGACTTCTTTTGTGGGCAGCTTGCAGAGCTCTATCTGGAGTACACACACGTTTGCTCATGTCTCCCCAAGAAAACCCACACAAATAGGTAGGTGAGTGTTACCAGGAAGTTGAACTAAGAACACGACTAAACATGTCTGTAGGAGAACCAACTGAAAACATCAATCAACAGAAAGCAGCAATTGAACATAGATCATGCCCATGAGAATAGCAATGGGATACATTTTTATCCCTCAGACTGGTAAAAATTGGAATGCAAGCTGGTACAGCCTCTTTGGATGTCAGTGTGGCTATTTCTCAGAAAATTAGGAAACGACCTTCCTCAAGATCCAGTAATACCACTTTTGGGTATATATCCAAAGGATGCTCAATTGTGTCACAAGGATGTGTGCTCAACTATGTTCATAGCAGCTTTGTTGGTCATAGTCAGAACCTGGAAACAACCTAAATGCCCCTCGACCAAAGAATGGATAAGGAAAATGTGGTACATTTACACAATGAAGTACTACACAGCAGAAAAAAATAACATCTTGAATTTTGCAGACAAATGGATGGAGCTAGAAAACATCGTTTTGAGTGAAGTAACCCAGACACAGAAAGACAATTATCACATGTACTCTCTCATAAGTGGTTTTTAAACATAAAGCAAAGAAAACCAACCCACAAATCAAATCCCAGAGAACTCAGACAACAATGAGGACACTAAGAGAAATATACATAGATTTAATCTACTTGGGAAGTAGAAAAAGACAAGATCTCCTGAGTAAATTGGGAGCATGGAGACCTTAGGAGAAGGTTGAAGGGGAGGGGAGAGGCAGGGATAGAAGCAGAGAAAAATGTAGAGCTCAATAAAAATCAATTAAAAATGTAATGTCCAACAAAAAGATGGGGAAATGGGTGTTCTTGCTCTAAATGTTGTGACCTTGGAAGTATTGATATTTATGTGATTTGTTTTTTTTTTTTGGTTTTTGGTTTTTTTTTTTTTTTTTTTTTTTTTTTGGTTTTTCGAGACAGGGTTTCTCTGTGGTTTTTGGAGCCTGTCCTGGAACTAGCTCTTGTAGACCAGGCTGGCCTCGAACTCACAGAGATCTGCCTGCCTCTGCCTCCCAAGTGCTGGGATTAAAGGCATGCGCCACCACCTCCCGGCTTTATTTATGTGATTTGAATTGATAGCATCTCCCAGAAATGTATCTAGTAAAGAGAAGCCATGCTCGGGTGGTGTAGGAGTCCTTCTGTATTTGTGTTGCTTTCATTGGTTATTAAAGAAACTGCCTTGGCCTTTTGATAGGGCAGAACTTGATAGGCAGAGAAAAGAAATGCTGGGAGAAAGAAGACAGGCAGGGAGAGCCACCATGAAGTCACCAGGTCAGAGATGCTGAATCTTTCCAGATAAGCCATGACCTCGTGGCGACATACAGATTATTAGAAATGGGTTGAATCAAGATGTGAGAGTTAGCCAATAAGGGGCTAGAACTAATGGGCCAGGCAGTAATTTAATTAATACAATTTCTGTGTGGTTATTTCTGGGGTTAAGCTAGCCAGGTGGCAGGACGCAGCCGGCTCCTCTTACAACACATGGGTGCTTGCTGGATGCTTATTCATGGTGATGAGCTACTGGCTTTGATCAGGAGATGCCCATCAGAAGGAAAATGGAGCTGGGCAGTTGTTAAACAAATCTTGCCAAGATCAGGGGATGCTGAACAGGTTTGTTGCATCCATGACTGCAGATCACCCCTGGGGATAGGGGGTGCAGTTAAGTCAACTTCAGGACATCCTGACTCTCTACAGCACTTCACAAGAGGGTTCTGATGTGGGACAGGGATCCTCATGACACGGTGCAAAAACAAGACTGGCATGCTTGACACAGTCGTAGTGGTACCCACCCCCTTCCACAGGCCACTTCTTACCCCTCCACACACTAGAAGACAGTTTGAGTATCTTTTCCACACTAAAATTGTAGCTGTAGGTGACTGAAATTTGTGCCTAGCCCAAAGCCAGGTCCATATAAGCCACCCAATTAAACCCATTGAATGAATAAATGGATTCAATGAATGGATAGATGAATGGATGGATATATGGATGATGGAAGGATAGATGGATGTTGGATAGATGGATGGATAGATGGATGGATGGATGGATGATGGATGGGTGGATAATGGATAGATGAATGATGGATGGATGGATGATGGATGGATAGATGGATAGATGTTGGATAGATGGATAATGGATGGATGGATGGATGAATAGAAGAATGAATGAATGAATAAATGACCTTTCCACATAATTCAAAGTGGAACGAAAACCAAGAAAGACACCCACAGTGAGCTGAACAGAGCCCTGCCCTCTGAGCATCACTTCTCTCCTCATCTCCCTTCTACCTTCCACAGGCTTTACCTGGCAAAACCTCATGTAGCCCCCAATCTTTCTAGAACCTTCTTCTGTCCATCTGTGACTCATTTAGCAGTCATCAAGCATATCCTGTAGGCCAGGCCTTGTGCAGGAGGGACACGGGCCCTAAACCCAAAGTCCTCACTTCTATAATGGACACAGACAGCCCATTCCCAAGGTGCACTTTACTCTAAACTTACAGGGGAGCTTGGTGCCACCTTCCACTGGAATAAATGACAGCAACCACTAAAGTAGTCATGGACAAAGGTGGGCAAGAGCCTCCTGCCTCACCCATCTGGGGAGGCAGCAGCGTGGATTTCCTGGGTCTTTGGTGTTCATTTATCCAGATAGAAACATTGTCATGGAAAGTTGCAGTCTGTGTCCCCACAGCAAAATGTCCCAGTGCTGGTGTAACAGGGAGAAAGGCAGCAGGTGCAGGGAAATGGGAGGAAGTGCATCAGGTCCCCAGAGAAGAGCAAGGAAAGGCAAATAACAAGGCGGCTTCTGCAATGGCTCCAAGGCAAGACTCAAAGCCCGCATTCACAGGGGGCACAAATGATAAAGACAACTTCCAACCAGAAAGGACCGATTGGAGCTATGTTATTTAGTGACTGTGATGACTGTGTTCTGTCACCTTGATACAAACCTAGACATATCTAAGAATAAGGAATCTTAACTAAGAAAATGTCTCAACGTTCCACGAGCAAGCCAACGGGGCATTTCCTTGTTTGATGTGGAAGGGGTTAGCCCATGGTGAGTGAGGCCATCCCTGGACTGGGGTCCTGGGTTCTATAAGAAGGCAGGCTGGGAAAACCATGATGAGCAGGCCAGTAAGCAGCACCCCTCCATGGCCTCTGCATCAGTTCCTGCCTCCAGGTTCCTGCCCTGTTTGAGTTCCTGTCCTGACTTCCTTCAGTGATGAACTGTGATACAGAACTATAAGCCAAATAAACCCTTCCCTCCTCCAGGTGCTTTTGGCCATGTGTTAACGACAGCAACAGGAACAAACACTAAGACCGTGACTGAAGCTGTCATTGTCCTCGCTGTACTAGTTACTTCTCTGCTTCTGTGACGGAAGGAAGACACTATTTGGGGCTCATGGTTCCAGAGGGTTAGAGCCCATGACAGCAAAATGGAGGTAGCAGGTGGCAAACAGCTGGAGCTGCAGGTGAGAGCTCACATCTGGAACCACAAAGAGGAAGCATAGAAAGCTAGCTCAGAATGGCACAAGTCTTTTTAAACCTCAAAGCCTGCCACCCCTAGTGACATACTTCCTCCAGCAAGGCCACACCTCATCATCTATCCCAAAGAGCCACCAACTGGGACTAAGTACTCAAATCCCAGAGTCTTCCCAGGGCATCCATTCAAACCACCACAGCGCTCTTCTCTTCTCTGGATGTGTGTATGGAGGGTGACAAATAGGTCAGAATGCTGTTTTCTTCTTACTGGGGCATCTGAAAGTCTAAGAACCTTCCCTTCTGCACGTGGCAAGAGTAAAAGGAGACACCTCCCTGAACAGAGATGCCTATGACAGTTTTTACCAAAACAGCAAAGTATGTTCAAATGTCCAAATACTTGAAGTCATAGGGCTTCAATGTGAATTGGAATATTTACAGCAAAGGCCTCGTATATTCAGTTGAAATGGGTCCTCCTGAGAACATCTTCAGAGGAGAAAACAATAAAAAGCATTAGATAAAAGCTGCTTGCAAAGCTCCCGCTCATGAAGACAGATGCATGAAGCCTGGACACGACCTTAATTTTAGAGGGAGAGTAATTAGCTAGGTTTTTCTTTTCTTTCTGCCTCTATTTTTATGGTTGTTGCTACAATATTGTTTGTGCCATTACAAACGCTGAAATCAAATGCAAACCACTCAGGGACACTCATAACTCAGATTTCTCCAATGGCATTAAGCAGTCATTGACTGAGCCAGCATCAACTTTGTAACTCTCCCAGAGGTGGACCTCAGGACTGCAGTGACCACTGGAGAAAGCAGGTTCAAGTGCTAGGCGTGAGGAACTGAGTTTGGATCCTCAGATCTGTATGAAACATCAGACTGGTCTTGCTCATACAAACTTGTACCCAGTTTTGGTGAGGGTTAGGACAGAGATAGGAAGATCTCTGGGCCTGCTGGCTACCAGTCTAGCCAAAAGACAAGCAACTCCAGATCTGGTGAGGGACTGTCTCAAGGGACTAAAGTATAGAGCTATACAAGAAGGCATCCAACATCTTCCTCTGGCCTCTACATGCACAGACACACAGTCATATGCACCTGCACACATACATTCACAAACACATGGCAGGGTAGAGCCTGAACAAGTCATCAGATGTACATTAGCGATATCATCAGTACATTAGCGATAAGCTTTGGAGGCAGGCTAGGTGGCATTTAGTGGAAGAATGTGCTTAGCATGGGCAAGGCCCTGGGTTTAATCCCCAGAAACATTCACAAATAAGTTTCTGAGTGAGACAGACATGAGAAATGATAGTGAAAGCATTGAGGATGACACTGGTGATGTCTGACATTCACATGACGCCATGTTAGGTAGGATGGGCCAGGTGCTGCTGCTGTAACAACCCCCAGTCTTAGTGGCTCAAAACAAGCCAGATGTATTCATCGCTCACACCATGGTTCCTGCAGGTTGGCATGGAAAGAAGGGGAGGAAGTGGCCCTGCTTATTATGTAAACACCCAAGCATGGAAAGCAGCCACTACCCAAGACATCACATGTTGCTATCTCAGAAAGAAGAGCAGTTGCGGGCATTCTTAACTGTGCCTCTAAATAATCCAGTTAGGAAGCGACACTATAGTTTCTCCAAATAAGGTTTTAGTTCAATAGTTATCTGCTCCACCTTCAGTAGCAGGGGTAGGGGGAGTAGAAAGTACATTTGGTCTTCAATCTTCCAAGCAGGGAGACATAAATACTTAGCAAACTACCTAACACCTATCAGAAACGCCACTGCTGGTGCTGTCCATGTATATTCTGTGAACTCGCTTATCTAATCCAGATACGAGCCATCCAGGCCTGTCCTGAGACACACGGCCAAGCGTGGCCATTGACGCAGGATGAGGCAGCGTCTCTGTGACGGTTTTCCTGACCGGGACCCTCACACTGTGTGGAAGGGAAGAGAAAGTCCTATTCTCAGATGTCCCTCGAAGTCTGTGGGTGAAGGGTCTGTGCTTCCTCCCAGAAGCCCGTACAGCACACAGACAAGGCCATCCCCCTGCAGAGAGAGAACACAGACATGGCTGGTCAAGGCTGGTGCTGCTGTTTACTGCTCTGTCTCCCCATGTCACACAGCCTCAAATCTCCCTTCCCTGATATATCAGAACTTGCCAGCTGCCGTCTGTCTGCTCCTCCATGTGAGTGGCGGGGGGGGGGGGGGGAACGGGGGTCTGCCACTCACCTGGTGATGTGAGCAGTCCTTGCCCCCGGACTCCCCTTTATGGATTTGCCATATTTTATCCACAATATCCCAAGAGCGTGTTGAGGAATATCACCTTGAGTGTAGGTCCTGCCCTAGTCCGCCTTTTTCTCCCGCTTCCTACCAGCTCTCCAGACAGGAGACTGTCTTCTTTCTCTACCTCACCAGCCTCCAATGATACCCACTCTCCCTGGGTGAAGTGCCCCAGTCCCTTGAGCAGGAAACGCACCATGCCCTCCAGGTAGAATGGACCAGAACACCTTGTCTCCATGCCTCTTTCCAGATGACAACAAATCAGATTGTCCTCTTGTTCCTGATCCCTTCTCAGCTCACTATCTTAGAGGGATCTGGGGTAGCTCAGTGTGACTCATAGATATGTGGCCATGTCTTGGTTACTTTTTTGTTGTCATGACAAAACACCATGACCAAGACAACTCATGAAAGAGAGAGTATTTAATTGGGGGCTTGCTTACATTTGCTAATCTGTAGACAGCGGCCTAGTTCAGTTTAAGTCATCCATCACCTCCCCAGTGCCACAAGGATATGTAAAAAACAGTCCCCAATGCAGTGGCTTATCTAAGGTACTTACTGCTGTGCACAAGTCTACAAATCAACCAAGAAGTTCTGATCTGAGCCAGGCACAGAGGACTCCACAATACATCTGTAGGCGGCTGTTCCCCCATCTCACCTGGTTTCCTCCCAGGACCTTGCCCAGAATTCCTCTGTGGATTGTCCACCACTGAGTGGCCCCTCCTTCTCCAGCAAGCTAATGGAGGCTTATCCTCTTGGCAGACACAAAATGCCTGGAGAAAGCCAGAGTACAGCCAAGGCAACTCACAAGTTCACGAAGTAAGGCTAAGTAAGGGACTCCGGCACCCCAGGGGAAACTGAGTATCACATGGTTCGCAGCTGAGGAAGAGCAGCAGCGAGCTGGGGCCAGTTCTGCAGCTAATCTGCAAAACCACATGGGTATGAATCTCTGTGTGCATGTCTGCAAGCATGCGCTGTCGGAACAGAATACACGTGAGAAATAGATCCTGCTTCTCTGATTTTTTTTGTTTTTAGACTCCTCGAAGTGTTTTCCTAGTGTGTCTATCTGGACACTACGCCCATGACTGGTGCCTGCAGAGGTCAAAAGAGAGCATCAGATCCCCTAGAACTGCAGCTATGAACAGCTGCGAGATGCCATGTGGGAACTGAACCCAGGTCTTCTGCAGGAACTAAGTTCTCTTAACCGCTAAGTCCTCTCTTCAGCCCTAGAAAGTCTGCTTTAAGTCCGTGAAAAAGCAAAACTAATCATCTACCATTAAAAAGTCACCTGCTGCAAATCTGTCCGCATGTGCAAGCCTGAGCCAGGGCAGCTAGCCTCCCCTCACGCACTCACCTTGCTTGGATGGGCCAAGGGCATCAATGGCAACACCTGGTTATTCTCTTGGTGCCCTTTGAAGCCAAATCTCAGGGTGCTGGGAATTACTGTGCCAGGGAGCAACCCTCAGCCCATGATACATAGAACGATGCCATCACCTAGCATGGGCCAATCCCAAAGGTACTCGACAATGTGGCCCCAGGTGTCCCCTCAGGGCTGCACCCCCATTGCCTGCAGCAGTCACCTGCTTAAACAATGGCTACTTTGCTGTCTTTCCCCTCTGAAATTGCTTATGGGGACACCGCTCAACAAAAGAAGTTAGCCTACACCCTCTATGTCCAAGTCAATTCTAGCCTGAGGGCTAACCCTGCAAATACTAGGAAGCTTTGGAGTCCTTGAGGCATTGGAAGGGCTTTGTAGACCAACAGTCTCAAGGCATCTGCTCCCACCAAAAAGGTGCTCACTCCCAAGTAGGCTTTGGTCTCCTGGAGACCAAGAGGCAGAATTGCGCCCTGTCCACAGGCTCAGGTCCCACCAGTGGGAGGGGCTGAGGCTTGGGGACTTAATGAGGTCCCTGGCAGAAGCAAACCCCCTGAAAATGACAAACGAACAGCATTACAGACTGGTCCCACAATTACTATCAGTTGGCTGTAATATAAATATGCAAATTCCCCGGGCTTGAACTTTAACACCCTCTGTAGAGACCATTCATCTCTTTAAAGTATTAATTTAAGTTGTAAAAGGGCTCATACATCACTGCATGTCATTTTGAAAACAAATATTAATCAATTTTACCCTCGGAATTGCTACGGAGGAGGCAGTCGGTGCTCCTGAAATCCAGGAGGCTGCGGGAAAGATTTACATATTCATCCTGGCTTAAGGAAGCTGTGATAATGCAGGTACATCTAGCCGCACCAGCAGACCCTTATCTGCTGCCAGCTTCTGCATCCTGCCCTGCAGGAGGCTGCTGCTAAGCTGATGACCTTGAGCGGGACAGTGGGCTGGGACCCGCGTCCAAATTCTTCCTTCCCTGAAAGTCTAGACTGCACCCCCACCCCACCCCCCAGCCCAAGAGGAACAGTTCTGGCTCGAGGGCTTGAGAGCAATAGGCTGGCCACCCCTGTCTGCCAACTTTCAGAACCTGCAAATAAGAGAGGCAAATTCTGTGTCCAGGCGTGAAGCTGGGAAGTTGGGCAGGTGAGTGTTTTCTGAGTGGGAGGGGGGAGCGGATATTAGGATTTAGTAGCCCAAGCATTCAAAACTAATCATTAATCCTATGTCTGGGCTACGTTACCTGAGAAACAGACCACGATTTTCAAAACAGCATCTTGTGGCCAATGTCATGCGGAGAGGCTGTGAGAAGCGCACCAGTGCAGGAATGTCTGTGGGTAAGCACGGGGGATTACACTGTGGATGCGTGTTATTACCCCCACCACCCTCAATTGCTCTCCTTTCCTCACCATCCCCTCCTTCCACTTCTCCCCATAGTGAGCTGGAGAGGCAGGACCCTCCTCCCAGCTGCCCCATCCAACAGACCCTGCCTTCTTGGTCCACAAAGCACCCAAAACAGAAACTAAGGCTCAGATGGCACGTATGCACACAGCTGAAGGACCCTGAGGGAGAGTTCTGTTGACCAGTGACCATGGCC
The DNA here is from genome assembly GCF_018167655.1 of Microtus oregoni. Taxonomy (NCBI): domain Eukaryota; kingdom Metazoa; phylum Chordata; class Mammalia; order Rodentia; family Cricetidae; genus Microtus; species Microtus oregoni. The sequence goes on from NW_024543063.1 coordinate 62,714,290, forward strand.
TACCACCTCCCGGTGTGTCTGCCAGCCACCGAGACAGCTGCGGATCCTGGGTCCGTTCTTCATTTCTCAGCTTGGGCAGACACAGGAGCCATTTGGTGACCCAGCCACAAATCCCAACCCTAGAGGAATGTCTGAATCTCATGATGTGAGCACATGTACACATGTTGAGCCACGTGCAGCTCAAGCCACGTGTGATCAGTGTGTACGATGGAAAAGGTAAGTTGTGTAACACACGAGCCCTATTTAAGCGTTCCGTCGATGTGTGTTGGGCCATGTGTGGACACAACGCATTGAGTGACATGTGTCGAACCCCATAGAAGTGCTGGTTTGTGAGAGAGAAAAATGACAGCAACAATAGAAACACACGGCCAAGAAGGAATAAAGCTGTCTTCAAATCACCCTCTGCTGGGATGCTTAACTCACCAAACATTTATGCCGCAGATGATTATCAAAACGCTAATCAGCTTTGGATAAATGTGCAATCACGAGGCTAAAGGACTGTGCTGGGAACAGAGACGAGAGCTCACTTTCTTCCACAGCCCGGGAAGCCTGAGGCAGAAAGCAGGACTCAAGACAAGCCGCAGTGACCAGCAGGAGAGCCCTCGATGTTCCCCTCACTTCTGCCCTATTAGTAATCAACATCAGTATGTTCTTCTTACTGAGGAAAACCTCTAAGTTTGGAATGCGGAGTGACAGAAGTGGGAAATTCCCAGAAATAGGGTGTGTTTCTCAAGGGTAGCACAAACTTACCTCTAGACGAAACACTGAAATATCTCGGCATTTTCTAGACCTGCCTTCAAGCATGAGCCATATTTTCCAGGAAGGCCAAGGTTTCCTGTCAGCAGATCTCAAGGCTCCTAGAGGTCAATTACCTGATCAGCTGCAGCAGAGAGAACGGCCTAGGGTTGGTTTCCCTTCTTATGTTTAGCTCCTTTCCTATGACCCAGGATAGGCCTAGCTTTCTAGCCTCATCCTAACAGTGGGACCTGTGTGGAATACCCAAAGACAGTGGCTGTGCTAATGGCCACCAGAATGGCAGAGCCAACAGACATTTTATTTTTCCAACAAGTCGTGTTGTTGTTGTTTTTAATTCAGTAGCAGTTGTAGAAATTATAACAGTTGACGTAAAAATTTAGAACTCTGCTTTCTCATTTGGCTGCCCATGAGTGGTGGCTACAAGGAAGTGTGAGCCCTCCACTTCCCAGCCCTCTCAGCCACCTCCACAGCTGCCCCGCTGTGAACCAACAGGAGACGTTCAGTTCCTGCTGACTCCTCCCAATAAGCCCATGGGAAACTGAGGTCCAGGGGGAAAACCTGACCCATCATGATTCTAACACCCGTGTGTCCCCTCTCCCTGGCCTAGAGCCCTCCCTAAACTCTCATTCTAGGAAGACTAAAGTCTTGATTCTGATTTTTTTTTTTTTTTTTTGGTTTTTCGAGACAGGGTTTCTCTGTAGCTTTGGTGCCTGTCCCGGAATTAGCTCTTGTAGACCAGGCTGGCCTCGAACTCCCAGAGATCTGCCTGCCTCTGCCTCCTGAGTGCTGGGATTAAAGGCATGCGCCACCACCGCCGGCTTGATTCTGATTTTTAAAAGTTCTAGGAGACCCATTCCTCCCTCACTCAGGATTTTCAAAGATGGAGGGGGGCGATGGATCCCAGAGAGGTGGAGGAAGCCTCATGCCTGGTGGTTCACACTTCTGTCTCTCCGGTCTTCTACGTTTAGTGTGTTACCAATATGAAGTCAAAGTAGATTCATTTGACAGTCACCAAAGGGAAATCAGCTGCAGCCATAAAACCAATGTAGTTATGACAGCGGGCCCAGGAGGAGGCAGGACGGAGTCAAACCTGTCAGGCCGTTGACAAACGATGATAAAGTGATCGCTCCTTCCCGCGCTGGATGGAAATTGACAAGGTGGGCCTCCCCACCTAATGAACAGCTCCAGCCCGACGCTCCGACGCAGTGCTCGGAAAGTTTAATCTCAATAAACATTGTAATAAATCTGCTCCCGTGTTTAGGAAGAGTACAGCCAGCAGGGAAGGAGCTGTGGCTCCAGAGAAAGAACCCAGGACGCCATGTGGGAACGGCACTAGGGGCTTCCCCAGATGCACCTGCCTAAAGACACCTCTGCTGCTCCCCAAAACAGAAACTAAAGCTCAGATGGCACGTATGTCACACAGCCTCGCAGAGAGCAACTGTCTCTATGACTTGTATTGAATGTGCCCAGCTCTGGATTCTTATAAAGTAATGTCAGTTACAGAACAATGCCAGCCCGCCAGACAAGACACGTTAGAGGAACAAGGCGGGTGGCACGGGGGTGGGGGAAAGACCCCCCCAGCAACCCTCGGAATACAATGCACCAGCTGCACATTAATAAATATGTAATGTTTGATTAGAAATATGTATAGTATTTTTTTTCCCTCCCCAAATGCCGGCTGGCCCTCGGGCGGAAGACGGGATCTGGCCCGCACTGACGGGTTTCTTTCGCTTGCTTTGAAAATACCAACTCAAATGTTTTCCTGTCCCAGCTGTTTCCCATTGTGGCTGTTTATCAGCTTGAAGGATGAAGAGTGGAATGAAAAAAAAAACACGCTCGCATTTCAAATGTGCCAGTCAGTCACGCCATTGTGCAAAGAAGAAAGCTTTAATTGTCTGTGCTGGCAAACTTCTTCTTGGTGAATGTCCAGGTTTTAAGAACAGCTATTCAGCTGTGCGATTAGTTTAATACATGCAGAGAAAAGCATATAAAATCACATGGTTTTCTGGGGGAAAAAAATTTAATAAGGGGAAAAGAGGAAATTTTTTGGGGGGTGGGTGAGATGAGTCACACACTGAAGTTCCCCTCCACGCTCCCCCCCCCCTCCCCAGCACCAGACTCCTTTGAGCTTCCTACTTGGGACCCTCTGAAGCATCCCATCATGGATGGCATGGTCAGAACAAATGGCAGACACGGCCCAGGCAGCCAGAACTGCAGACGGGGCCCCTGGAAGCACTTCTCCTCTTCTGAACACACCAACTTCCATCTGAACTTCTTCCCGGGAGCAGAGACGACTCGGCCAGCAATACCCAGGGTCCCTCAGGAAAATCAATTCTGGAATTTGGGGGCCGGCCAACAAAAGTTCCAGTGGGTGAGGCTTTGAATGCCATGGGAGGCTTCTCACCTGCCATTGTGAGTACCTCAGGCCAAGCCTGAACACCCCAACCAGTTCCTTGAGCTATCAGGGATAAGTGCAGGCTGCAGTTGCCTGACTCACCCACTGGGTAAATCTATGTATTCTCCCCAGGACATACAGATGGCCAGGACCATGGCCTTCTGCTTGTGGTAGAATGAACTCAGCTGTTCCAATCAGGGAACCTGGCTCCAAGAGCTTTCCATGTGGAAGCGATGTCTGGGGAACAGGAGGAAAGTCCAAAATAGCAGCAAGAAAACCACCTCGTCCCTTCCAGACTCAAGTGTCGGAGACGCTACTCTAACCCGTGCGGATGGCTGCTCCCCAGACCTCATCTGTGCAAGAAAGGGAAAGAAATGGGGACCAAGAGAACGCCAAGACTAGGGGGAAGGGCCCCAAAGTGACAGAAGAAGAGGCTCCCTAATTTACCCAGAGGACAGCGTTTTCCCCAGAACAATTGCTCTCTGCCTAGATTTTAACTCTATGGTGTTTTTCTGTAACTAGCGAAGAGTGAACCGTCTAGAAGTATCCCAGCCAGATACACAATGGTATAGCCACCCTCTGCCACCCCGCCCCATTTCCAGCATTCTCTCCTTCATGCTACCTGCAATGAACTACCTCCAGCACCCTACCCCCAGGTCAGTGACCCCAGAGAGCTGGGGTTTAGTATGCAGGTAGCCTGTCGTGGGACCTTTCAGCCACCATAACCACAAGCATCCTCTCTGTGCATCTTCGACACGCAATGTCTTATCAGTTGTGTGTCCAGAGAACCCTCACTTACACAACACAGGAGGGGTGGAGTGCTGGGGGCACAGTTGTGCTCACAGCCACACACCTGCCGCATCCACATCTGGGCCTGGCCTTGGCCTCTCCTGTCTATCCAAAGTCACCACTATCTATCGACCTTGAACTTACCCCCCTGCTCCTGAAGGCCCTCGTGACCCAGTTGTCATTTCCTTCCTGCTTCTCCTGTGTCTTTCTCCTTTGCTGGCACCCGCATCTCCATAGAAACAAACACACCCTCCACCCAAGAATTAGCAAGAAAGTGGCTTGAATCAGTAACACAATTGAGACATGCCCTTCCATCAGCACTGCTCCGAATTTCTCCAGAGAAAAGCCAGACTGAAAAGGGAAAATGGTTGCATTTTGGGGTAACCAAAGACTTGCTTTGTTCACGGTTCCTGAAAGCTAGGAGACACATGGGGTTGGGTTGGCAGACCGGAAGGAAACCACAAGCAGAGCTGCCGAGGAAGTAGAGACATCCAAAGGAGCTATGTGCTCTGAGGAGCAATGGAGAATTAGCAGAGAAATCAAGAGCTTGTCAGGTTGGTTTTCACTGGAACCAGTGGAGCTGAACCTGCCCCTGTGCCCAAACTGGAAGCTGCCTAAGCTCCAGGTCAAGCCCCAAGGGCTGCACACTAAGGAGAGCGAACTCCATTTGCCCCCTGGCTCACTGCAGGGAAGGGCAGGAGTCTCAGTCCGAGAACAAGAGTCCTAGACACATTTTGTTTGTCATCTCAGGCAAAAGAGTCGTGTCCTGAAGTAAATGCAACCCCAGAAACCCTCCAGGCTCATTCACCTTGAAAACAACAACAAAAACACATAAAATACCTAGGAATAAACCTACGGAGAAATGTTCAGGACCTATGTGAAGGAAATCATAAAACTTTACTGAGGAACATAAAGGAAGGCCTGAATAAATGAAAGGTGTAACCACGGACCTGGATGGAAACACTCCATGTTGTAAAGATGTCAGACGCCCTTGAATTAAGCTATAAATTCAATGCCACCCCAGTCACTGTCCTTCAAGGCACACGTGTGTGTGTGTGTGTGTGTGTGTGTGAGAGAGAGAGAGAGAGAGAGAGAGAGAGAGAGAGAGAGAGAGCGCGCAACTGGACAGGCAGATGCTAAAACTTACTTGAAAAAGAAAATGTACTAGAATAGCCAAAAACTGTAAAAGAAAGAAAATGATTTGTGCATATGATATAGTAGATATGGAAACGGACAGTAAAGGTTTAAAGGACCATGAAGTCAATTGGTTTAGGCTGAAAATCCAGAAGAAGCAGATTAGAAAGAGCAAACATAGCATGTGGCCTTCGATTCAGAGAATAGAAAATGGCGAATTCCCCTGTCCAGCTCACAGTACAAACACGATGGATTAGGAAGCTAAGCCTGTGCAGCCACGGACCAGGCAGCCCAGCAGCTGTCAGGGTCTAAGTTGATGTCCATGTCCTGTTGTTGCCACCTGATGGGGGAGTGTCATATATCAATCTGTTGATTTCATTGGTTAAGCAATAAAGAAACTGCTTGGCCCTCATAGGTTAAAACATAGGTGGGTGGAGTAAACAGAACAGAATGCTGGGAGAAAGAAGCTGAGTCGGGAGTCGCCATGATTCTCCCACTCCAGGCAGACGCAGGTTAAGATCATTCCTGGTAAGCCAGCTCGTGGGCTACACAGATTATAAGAAATGGGCTAGTCCAGGTGCGAGAGTTAGCCAAGAAGAGGCTAGATAGAAATGGGCCAAGCAGTGTTTAAAAGAATACAGTTTCCATGTAATTATTTCGGGGCATAAGCTAAGCTAGCCATGTAGGCGGCTGGGTGCTGGGGACGTAGCCCCGCCGCTTCTGATACAACAGCCACCTGGGGCAGAGCAGATGCCCAGGGTCTGAACAACCACCTGACATCATGTTGCTGTTTGAGGGCCTGTGCTGCCACCAGGGCAAGGGTGACATCTGAGCCTAAATTGCTGCCAAGGGCACATCTGGGTCTGTGCTCCTGCTACAGCTGGGGTCTGTGATGATGCCCATGGCCCATATTATCACAGGGGGTAACCATGTGTGTTGAAATCCGAGGGCCATACCGAGTCAGTCCCGCCCCTCACTGGCCCTGGGAAAGCTGAGCCTGCCCCTCATTGGACCCCGCAGCAGGAGAGCTGGCTCCACCCTTCACCACGGGCATGGCAGAGCTGGCCCCCATATCATGGGCCTAGGAGAGCTGGCTCTACCTTTCACCTGAGGAGGCAGTCCCAGTGGCAGGGACCTACCAGCTCATATCCTGGGCCTTGGGTGTGCCCACCCTAACATCTACCCCACCTATGACCTACCGGAGTGTGGGAGGGGACTGGTCCTGCAGAATGACAGCCACAAGATCTCCATGACTCGGGGAGACAGCAGGACATCTGAGAGGAGTTTCAGCGAGGGTCAGTGATGACGGTGTGTCAGAGGCATTGAGCCAGACCAATGACTCATTGCAGTGAGCATCTTGTGGGTGGGACTGATGGGACAAAAGGGGATACTGTGTGACATCTCCCAGTCCTTCCATATCTGCCCCCCACCCCTGCAGCATGCCCCTTCCAAATTAATTAACAACAAAACAAAAATCACCTCGTTCCTCCATCTTTCCAACATTCAGTCTAGTGGTATCGGTAGCAGGACTGGGGTGCATGATGTGAAATTCCCAAAGAATCAATAAAGAATTGTGTCTAAAAAAAGAAGCCGAGCCTGAAAGACAAATCCGAAAGACGTTAGAAGAGAACCCTGTGCATGTGCATTGGGAAGCTGTGATGTCTTACAACCAAGCAAAATTAAGGAAACAACCCCTTCAAGAACTTTTTAAATTCTGGGACTGGAGAGATGGCTCAGTGGTTGAGAGCACGTGCTGTCTTTCCGGAGACCACTTTAATTCTACAGTTCTACTTTGTTTTACAGTTGACTCTGTGACTGAGCTGTCCTCCATCACAGCTTCCTACAATGTGTTTGGTGACAAATTCAAGTTGTCTTAAATAGTAATCAATCTTGTGATTTCAAATATTTATTTAAAATAACTTTTTCATAACAAAACCTAAAATTTTTTATATTAAAACACATATGTTCACCCTACAGACATTTCTAAGTCAGTGACTCTAGATCACAGAAGAGAGGGGATATACCTGTCTTGAAGCCCAAAGACCACCAGCGAGCAGGTACTTTAGGGCTAGCTGCTCTTTAAAGCGTCAGAAAGGCTGCTGAGAAAACCCCTTACTGTCTTACAGATGTGCCCAAGCACGGAGAACACCCATCCACCTACCCCTCACACAGAAGTTAGCCCGGATCGCGTTAACTTTGGATAATGTTGGCTGCCTTCTCAGATCCTCTGTATGGACCTAAGCTGAGTGTACTAGGCAGATAATAGCTCCCTTCTCTGGAGCACTGTAGTCTGCTAACGAGAGGCACACAGGCCTTAGAAGCTAAACGTTACTTCAGCAAGTGCAGCCTACAGGCAAGACATTGGTCTCAATCAAAAGTTGACTACAGTACAATTCATGTTTCAGATATCCCCCCAACAACGATGACCCCTCTCCATTACAACAGTCACAGCCCTCCTACACACAGCTTTAGCCCCTCCATGGCCACAGTCCCCCACAGCTAAGCCCCTCCCACAGCTACAGTACCACCCACAGTCAGCTCCTCCCATGACCACAGCCGTGGCTCCTCCCACAGACACAGCCCCTCCCACCGCCACAGTCCCACCCACAGCCATGGGACCGCAGCCCCCCATAGCTACAGCCCCTCCCACAGCCATGGTTGGTCCCTCAGCCATGGCTTCTCCCATGGCCCCTCCCATAGTTATAGCCACAGCCATGACTGGACTTTGTTTGCTTTTCCTCCCTTTCTACCATTTTCCTTTTCTTATTCTGCTTACTTTTTTCCCTGAGAAGATTTATTTCTGAAAACAACCTCATGAATCAATGTCACCCTTTATATAAACAGTCTGGAATGAAATCCCAGCCTCTGGCCTCCAATTGGAGGCCCCTTCCCTGTGCCCTTCGAACCTTGACCCCTCCCCGAGAAGGGTCAAGGTAGCCCGCCAAACCTTGACCCCTCCCCAGGAAAGGTCAAAACCACTCCCACAGGCTATTTAAACTGCTCTCCCCCCAAATAAACAGGTGACTGTCCCATTGGCAGCTTCCCATTTCCCCTCGGGGCCACCTGGGAGCACAGGTGTCTAATTAAACCTGGATATATTTTAATATGGTCTGATTTGGTTTGATTGGGATTATTTTGTGTGGGTGGAGTGGCTCGGTTAGGAAAAATTCCTAACACTGAGAAAGCCGTATGGCCTTTTGCGGGAACTTTGATGCCTGAGAGGCGTAACCTAAAAGGTTTTCCAAACACTGGAATCGGATGACCATCAACAAACAGCGTCAGTGCCCTAAAATAAGGAAAATTCAGCTCAGATGAGTCACCGCGAGCAATGAGGCGTGAGTGTCCAAGAGCCTGTGGTGGCTAATCTATCAACTTCATGAGAAGGAGAAGCACACGGGAGCTTCAGAAGGCAAACCCCTGGATCTGTCTATGAAGGTGTTTCCAGAGACAATGAGATCATTCAGTCTCTGACCTAATGACAGGCTTAGTCCATTGATGGTTTCAAAATCTCGAAAGGCCATTGAGGAGGTAGCTCTGCAAAAGGCAGGGCCCACTGGAGGAAGTGTTCACTGAGGGCTTTTGCTTTGGTGATAGTCTGCTTGGCCTCTTCCTGTTCCTACTCCACTCTACGTCCTGTCTACCAGAAGATGAATGACTTCCTCCTCCACATTCCCACTGCCATGATACTCTGCCTCACTGTGGGCTCTGAAACCATGAGCCAAAAGCTGTAATTCTTCCCTCTGTGTAGCTCTGTGCTATTCTGTCACCACAGTGAGAAAGAGAGCAAAACACCTTGCACCATTGCAGAGACCACTGCAGTCGGGAACAAAAGGAGTGGTCAGTCTTAGCTTAGGACCAAATCTCACCATGAGACAACTGTGGTGGGGCTGTAGCAGGATAGGAGGCTTTTTAAGAAAAAGTCTCTCCAGATCCTGGTAAGCAGGCATCGGCAGGGCTGCGGGAGACTGCCAAGTGGCTCCTGAGGATGCTGGGTTAAGGAGACAGAATGGGACCCTGCATAAGGAAGCATTGGCTGATACAGGACTTGAAACCCCAGGAAAGGTTGCAGGGTGGAGTGTCCCTTAGGGGCTTGGGAGATGGGACGGCTCATTAAAAGGACAAAGTTGCTAGCACTTCCCGTGCCGTAGAGGAAATGTTCAACTGAGCCAAGGATGGCATCTTCATGACTTCTCTGTTGCTCGCATAGAACAATGACCAAAACCAACTGGGGAAGGAAAGAGTGTTTTCACTTCTCCCCTCATAGTCCATCATGAAGGGAAGTCAGGGCAGGAACTCAAGATGGAGACCTGGAGGCTGGAACTGAAGCAGAGGCCATGGAATGCTGCTATGTTCAGCCCTCTTCCTCTTACAATCCAGGACCACCTGCCCAGGGTGGCACTGCCCACAGCAAGTTGGCCCTCCCATGTCAATCATCAACCTCATCAACCGACAAAATGCCCTACAGACTTGCCCTCAGGCTAATCTGGTAGGAGCAGTTTCTCATCTGAGGCTCTCCCTTCTCAAATGACTCTAGCTTTTATCAGCTTGACAAAACACTAGCCATAACAGATAGGATATTTACCAGAGTCAGCTCTCAGTGTGTAGCTTTGGGTCTGGTCTGTGTCTATAGCTAAGTGGGGGAGCCAGATTCCAGTCAGCACCAGGGAATGCAAAAAGATCCACAAATGGGGCGATGGCTTAGGAAAACTTATTATCTATCTAAGGGGAAAATAAGGAAACCATATACACTTTCTGATGGTAGCTTTCTCTTTTACTTCATCTTGAAAAAAAAATCCTCTTTGAAAATCTCTCTTTCTCCTCTACATAGCTCTTCACAGCTGCCTTCCTTGCACCGCCAAACCCTGGACAACTACATGTAACATTTTCAGGGCCCAACCCCTTCTCACGACACAAGGTAAGTCACAGAGTTTCTCTTCATTGGCCAGCCAGTGAGTAACACTTGGCCATGCACATAACCTAAATGGCTAGGGTTCTCAGACAGAAAGTAAACAGTTGGCTGAAACCTGAACCTGTAACATAAACTGAAGCTGGAACTACATGCAAAAAGACAATTACTGTAGAGGGTTATGTCTACCAAAGTCGTGTCTAGCCTGACCCTGAACCAGCAATAAACACGTAGGAATTCACTCTTGTGTATTCTCTGCAGGATCAGCTAGTCTGCCCCTGAATTTGTTCTGAAGTTTAAAATTAGTTGTCTTTGTGACTGAGAAAACTATTACTTTCCTATGTCAGTCTGAATAATGAAAGATACCTTAATATTATTTCTAGTCATCAAAATTATATAGATTAAGCAGAAATCATCTTCCTGACCATCCACAGCTATATATGTGCCCAAGGATAGAATATTTTCATGAGATAAACACAAGATAAACAAAAGCAGTGGGAAAAGCATCCATGGCTGTTGTTAGGGAGGGAATGACAATTCTTAGGGAAGAAATGAAGTGGCATATGAGAGAAATTATAGACAGGAGCAACCATCCATTTACAATCAGTAGCTCCATGGTCTTTCCAGGTGAGGTTTCCCATCAAAGCTGAACACTAGTTGTCACCTACTGTATGCTGTCAGCTCTCCGCATCTCTCCCTTTTACATTTAGCAAAACAAGAAGCATGCAACTCTCTCTAAGGGCAGTGAGGAATATGGATAATTAAAAGTCTGAAGATGATTGGAAGACTGGCAAGCAATATTGTAATGATTTTGAAATTAATAAGAATAAATAATCTATACTGATATTTAATCAATACTTATGTCAATAATTTATATTTATAACCAATATTTATAACCAATATTTATAATTAATAATAAATCTATATTTATAATCAACTATAAATCAATACTATATATTTCCAGAGCCAATTATCAGTGTGCAGCTTTGGGTCTGATCTGATAAATGCATCCTTATCCATACCATGTCGGTTTTTTAACACTACTATAACAAATTCCCACAAATGGATTGGTTTAGTACAGCAGAGATTTATTCTTTATAGTCCTGGAAGAGTCCGACACAAAGGGCATGGGCAGACCATGCTCCTTGTAGATATTCCTGCATCTCCCAGTTTCTATGACAACCAGAAACCCTTCACCTTCTTGGTGGCAGACATACTTCAGTCTCTACTGCCCCTTTCCTCCCCACAGTGGGTCTCCTCTTCTCTTCTAAGGACATAGTTGGGTCCACCCTAATCCAAGATGGCTCTGACATATTGTGTCTTCAAAAGGTCTCATTTTAAGTAAGATCATTGTCTTGATCAGTGTTGTATTGCTGTGAAGAGAAACATCATTACCATTGGTAAAAGAAAGCATTTAATTGGGGCTGGCTTACAGTTTCAGAGCTTGAATCCATTCTCATCATGGCAGGGAGCATGATGGCACACAGGCAAACATGGTGCTGAAGAAGCAGTTGAGAATTCTACATTTGGATCCTCAGACATCAGGAAGAGAGAGCCACACTGGCCTTAGTTTGGGTTTTAGAAACCTCAAAGCCCTCCCCAATGACATACTTTCTCCAACAAGGCCACATATACTCCAAAGGCCACACCTACCCCAGCTAGGCTATACATCCTAATCCTTCTCACATAGTACCACTCTCCGATGACTTACCATTCAAACATATGGGCCTATAGGAGACATTAATATTCAAACCACCGCAGTCATATTTGTGCATTCAAGTACACATATATTTAGTGGGCAGCATCAACCTAACCATGAATGGGAAGTTGAAAACTTTGCAAATTATGTCCAGTGGATAAAAGTAAATCAGTCCAAACTGGTATCAACTATCTGGACATTTCTCAAAGCACCCAGCATCATTTCACTATATTGGTGGCATTTTGTTAACCAAGTCATATAAGCAAGAAGGAACAAGTCTTCTGGAAGCCTTGCTAAGATGTATGCACCCCCAAAAGTGGATTTTTAAAGATTCAGGGGCATGCATCAGCAAAGTGGTCTGAAGCAATGGAAAAACCTCTCCAAAATAAAGTACCACCAGACTGTAAAACTCACCCCAGGGGAGGAGCCTGATTCTCTGCAGACCTGCTTGGATTGGAAGATGTGTATGCCTACACGTGGGAAGCTGCTCCTGCCCTTTCAGAAGCTATGTGGAGAGACAATGGTCTCAAGAGACCCAAGGCAAGAAAGGGCTCTGCAGCAGGGCCAGGTTGTGCTGTCAGTTCTGAAATGTAACCCTGGGACTCAAGAGGCTCTGGTTTAGAAAAAAGATTTAATTTAATTATACCTTGATAAATTAGAAACAAGACTAAATAAATAAGCAAAGCAGATGAAGGGAAATAATAGATGAGGGCAGAAAGCAATGTAATAATAATAATAATAATAGAAAAACAGAAAAGAAACCCAAGGACACAATGTTTTGGCTCTTTTGGAAAGATTATCATAACCAATAAACTTTTGGGTGAAATCATCAAGGAAAAAAAGAGGAAACACAAATCTCCAATGGTAATGATGAAAGCAGAGGCACAACTACAGATCTTACAGAAATTAAAAGGTTGGATATATAACATTAATGAGGGGGTATATCCTTACTATACAATGTATACTTGTACAAAATTTAAAAATAAAGTATGATTGTGCCATTAAACTTGATAACCAAGATATGATTAAATTGAAAAATGCCTTAAAAGATACAAACTTCTAATGTAGAGCTCAATAAAAATCAATAAATATATATAATATATATAATGTAGTCATCATTAACACAAATAGCAAACTAGCAAAACCAAAAGTCCTAAGTCTGCTACAAATAAAATATTAATACAAGTATGATCAAAATATATTGTATAAATATGAAATTTTCAAAGAATAAAAATACTATTTTTAAATGAAAAAAGATATAAATCTCTAATGCTTATTTCATAAGAAATAGATAAACTTTCCACCTAACCACTACAGAAATTTGATTCATAGCTTCAACCATAACTTCAACCATAACCAGTCATAAGCCCAGATGACTTCTCTGGTGGATTCTGCTGAGAGCTTAAGGAAAAATCCTGTACACCTACAGAGAAGAGAATATGTACTTTGAACTCACTTCAAAAATAAGCTTGCACTGATAGAAAAACCATAAATGGAGCTGGACTGGGGATGCAGCTCACCTAGCATGCACCCAGTGCTGTAAAACGAGAGTAGACAAACATACGAGAAATTTTTAAGATAGACAATAAATACTCAAGCATGGTCTGCTAGAGTCTCAGGGTCTCTAGGGGAAAGCCGAAAGTCAGCCACCAGAAAAGCAATGAACACGCTGAACTAGTAGAATAAAAGCTACACCCAGGGAGGAAGCAGCTATAGCAGAAAGAGTCGGAGAGGACCCCACCTCCGGGCTCTGAGTGTTCAGCACTAGCAACCAACTCAGCAGAAGCAAGAGCCAGCTGCGATGGTAGCTCAGTGGCCTGGGACCCTCTGTGAAGTGCACTCTTGAAAGCTGTGGAGAGACTGGAGCAAAGAAACCAGATCAGATCTGCATTCAGTGAGCTGGGACCCAGTGGGACCAAGGCCGACAGGGGAACTTCCAGGCTTCAAGTAAGACACCATTTGCTCCTGTCAACATCCCATCAAGGAAGGGAAGGGGATCAAGACACTCCACCCCTCCCTAAAAGGCTGTATGTAGGTAATGATGATGGGGTGGGAGAGATGTTTTCTTCAGGGGGTAGCACTCACAGACACAGTACCAGTGCAGCTGTACTAAATAGCTCTCACTTAGTTAAGTAAAGCACTAACAGTCCTCGCCAGTGCGATGAGGACACACACACACACACACACACACACACTGTATATATATATGCATACTAATAAATATGCTGAAGAAGAAGGGCATTACTTGACCAGTATGATGATATACACCTTTTTCCCAACTCCAATAGAATTCGCCAGAAAGCTACTAGACTAACATGTTACTTTAATGTTAAATAGGGCTCAAGAATAAAACTCAAAAATCATAAATGAAAAATTAAAAATCAAAATTCTAACTTTGGGTATGGTGGCCCAAGGCCTATAACCCCCTCTCTGGGGAGGTAATGGCGGAAGGTCAGAGTTCAAGGTCATCCTCAGCAACATAGCGATGTCAAGTCCAACCTAGATTATAGGAGACTATGTGTCAAAGTACTGTCCCCCACTAAAAATAAACAAAAAGATTTTACAAAGAATATTTATAATAGCTGAAAAACATAAAACAGTTATAGTTGTATAGTATGAATAGTAATATCTTCTATGAGAATTTGTGTATTGAAAACCATAAAACACAGTTAAAGGAAACAAATCAAGTCCAAATGAATGTAGAGAAATCGTGTTTCCCCGCTAGGTAACTTGGTAGGCTTTGTGTAAAAGCCCTCCACATGTAGGTGGGTCTAATCCATCCAGCAGAGACCCTAAGAGAACTGCAAGCCAACCTCCTCTGGAGCTTGACCAGCAATGGCTCTCCTGGGCCCTGAGCCTACCAGACAGATCATACTACAAGTGTGAACATGCCAGTCTCTATGATCACATAAACCAATGCAACACACACACACACACACACAGAGGCACACACACAGAGGCACACACACACACAGGCATGCATGCGTGCATGTTGGTCTAAAGTGAGTACACAGGCCTGTTTTACCTTCTTTCTTCTAGATTAAAAAGTACTTTTAGTTCTTACATTGAAATCTGTGGTCCATTTCAAGTTGTTTGTGTGTGGTACAAAATAAGGGCAAAATCCCTTTCCTCCTGAACTAAAATCCCAATTTTCTTTGTTGAAAATAGCATCTTGCTCCCATTCTACTACCACGGCACTTGTCAAAATCAGTTGATTATGTAGACATGAGTCTATTTTTAGACCTCTGGTTTTGTTCCATTGATCTATACTACCGTAATTATGTAAATATCATGGCATCTCGCTTATCGCATATATTTTATAAGTCTAAAATTAATATGAGTGCTCCAACTTTCTGTTTTGTTTATCCTAAATCCTTCCTTTTCTATGGAAATTAAGAAACAAATGGAAAATTTCCACAGAATTTCAGGTGAAATTTTGAACCTACAGAAATGGTGGGGAAGTGGATAAGTCAGGCTTCTCAAAAAAAAAAAAAGACAGAACAAATAGGTGTGTGTATATGCACGTGCATGAGCACACACATGCACATAACCATGGGGTGGGAAGACATTAGGAAAAAGTAAGGCTTTTGGTGGAGCAATAATAAAAAGTATATTGGGGGCTAGCAAGATGGCTCAGGGATAAAGACACCTGCCAAAGCCTGATGACCCAAGTTCAACTTCCCAGGACCCATGTGGCAAAAATAAGGGGCTAGCCTTCCCCAAGTTGACCTCTGACCTCAACAGATGACATGCCCCTCCCCAATAAATAAATAAATGGAATTTTAAAAACTATATTGAGAGAAGGGCTAGGGGTGCATGCCAATGGCTGAGGGCTTGCCTAACACAAGTGGAGCCCTGGAGTTGATTTCCAGTACTGGAAAAACAACCTGTTGAGTAACAGTAAGTGAAGATGTGAGATTGCTTACAACACAGTAAGACCAAGAATCTAACTTCAGAGTTTTGATGAAAGTGTCTGAGGAGATGACTCAGTGAGTTGATCACACCAGTACCCAAGTGGGTGAGCATGCTGGCTCACCTCTCATTCCACAGTCCACAGACATACATACACTCATATACATACATACACCAACACCACATACACAGACACATGCCAAAAAATGAACAAAAATATAAACAGCTCTTATACCAAGAATGAACAGCAAGAAAATACACAAAATAGTGTTTGAAAAAATTAGTTTTCCAAATATGCTGATTAAAACCACCATACGCTCGAAGGAGAAATGTTTAAAATACTGGTGATCCAAGGGACGCACTGGGGCTTCTTGAAAAACTCCAAGTCAACTTTCAGTAAAGCTATGGGCAAGTTACCCTGTGCCCCAGCAGTCCCATGGGTTTTTACTCCAGAGAAATGAAAACAGCGTCCACACAAAGTCCTACACGCACAGACGGTGGCTACATTAGCGCTGAGCCACACTAGCGGCCCTCTGTGTGGACGTCCTACACTACTTCTTGGCGACTAAAAAAGAACAACACGAATAACTCCCAAAAGCATTATGGTAAGAAGAAGGCAGACTCAATTTTAACGTTGATGTGGTATTTAAGGGAATGCCACGCTTCATAAGAACAGAAATCCGATCAGTGACTTCCCTATACGCAGCGGTGCGGAGAGGACACTGACAGAGAGGAGATGAGCAAATACGTAGACCGTAGCTCTTGGCTGTGGCTCTCACGTGACTAAATATCGTCAGAACTCACGGAGCCAGGACTTGGGGATGCGACTCCGTGGGCTCCAGCCTGTGAGAGGCCGTGAGGTCTAATCCCCAACAGTGAAAAAAACAAAGTGGACAGACAGTTCAATGACCTAGACATGGGGCCCAACCAGGGCTTCACGTGTGAGAAGCAGGCACACTGCCTCCGAACTGCAGCCCCTCACTGTACTTTCAAAGTGGTGTTTAACGCCGTACGCCTCAATAAACCTGGCAAACACGAAACGTTTGAGATGCATTGCCCACACACCAGACTCTGAGCCGAACTATTTTCATGAAATTACTAACGCTTACTTCGTGATTTATTCCACGTGGTTCTGAGACCAGACCTGAAATCAGTGAATGCCAAAAGGGTAGGCGCGCAGAAGCCAACCCCGTGCATGGGTCCCCTGTCTTTGCCCCTTTCCGCGGCTGTAGGAAAAGACCACAGAAATGGTTGGCATCTCTGAGGGTCTTACAGCATGCAAGAAGGTGAAAGTCCGTGAACACACACACAAAAGGAAGGCAACCACGAGAGAGCCTACTTCATGACACGGTGCTCATACTCCAGTGAGGACCTAACCCCTCTTCAGGACTTCATCACTCCCTCCCAGCCTCACCATGGTGCCTGTTGTGCTAATTCAAGTCCTCCCTCCCCACTGCAGAACACTGGCTGCAGGGTGGACTTGGTGCTTACTGCCCCCGCCCCATTCCTCAGAACCTCCCACCCTCCTTCAACCACCAAGGAAGAATCTGCCTTCCAGCCAGAGCCCACAGGGCCCTAGGGTACATTCTTCAGATGTGTTCCTCGTTCCCAGATTCCGTCCCATAATCCTCCGGTCTCGCACTAGCTTTCTTCTGTTCCGAGCCCCATTTAAGTCTGGCTTGTTTTACTTAACATAATTATCTCCAATTGCATCCGTTTTCCTGCAAATGACACTTCATTCTTTACAGCTGAATAAAATCCCAGGCACACGCAGGCTACATTTTCTTTACCATTTATCTGCTGGCAGACATTTGGGCTGACTCCACATCTTGGCTGTCATGAATATACATCTATTATATTT
Organism: Microtus oregoni; assembly: GCF_018167655.1. NCBI lineage: Eukaryota > Metazoa > Chordata > Mammalia > Rodentia > Cricetidae > Microtus > Microtus oregoni. The sequence goes on from NW_024543063.1 coordinate 62,731,742, forward strand.
TAATTTGTAAATAAGGCACACTGTGAGACTAACCATAATTACATATAAACTAGAACTATTCTAGTAAGAGGCTGCAAGGAGAGTTATCTATAACTTACAAATCCCTCATTTCTGGGATTTTTCAGACCGCAGTTGACTATGGGTAACCGAAACCACAGTAAAGTAAAACCAAAGATCCGTGGAGGAGGAGGTGGTTATAATCTGGTTTAAAAATTTGTTGTGGAAATAGTTGTGAACAAGACGATTTTGAAAACTAGAAAAGTGTGCCAGAAATCTCCACCTGTGCGTTCAGATACCGTCAGAGTCACCTTTACCACTCTGCCTTTGAAAAGGTGAACTCGGAGGCTGGGGTAGCTCAGGGGTACAGTGCTCAGCCTGCTGGGGTGAGGCCCTGAACCACCACCACCCCGCTTCACCTGGAGATGGATTTTGGGGTAGTCAACCTGCATCATGGTTGCAGTCTCTAAGAAGTCAGAATACTGGTTCATAACCTGTGTCCCTGCTCTCCCAGGGATTGGGGGACATGGTGGCATTTCAGGTCTATAACCTATCTACAAGTGAGTACTCATGTATCTACAAGTACTCACTTGTAGATAGGAGCTGAGAGGTCCACTCTATCAGTACAAGGCACTCTTTAGAAGCCCCAGTGAGCTCCTGGTCCGACATCCCACTCAGCCTGGGCAACAGCCTGTCTTCTGGGCTCCAGATACCTTCTTGCCCTCCTCCCAACCTCCCATTCTGTTCATCCCCCGTCCAGCTCTCCACCCTGCTCCACACCTCCAAGCCTCCCAGCAAAGCTATCCTCTTCGTGTCCTCTCGAGGGGATTCTTGGCCCTCAGACACCAAAGGGTCTGAAACTATCACAGTCCCAAGGAGCTTAGCAGAAGGGGGGCCCAGGCATTGGCGGGGCGTGCGGGGGGGGGGACTGCAAGGAGGACAAGAGGCCTCTTGTGAGGCTTTGCTGTGGTTCTCATTCCCCCCCTCACTCCTGCCTCTCTACTGTTTGCATTATGATTTTTTTCTGTATTTTCTTTTCTTTTCTTTTTTTTTTTTTTGGTTTTTGACAGGATCTCACTTTGTGGCCCAGGCTGATCTCAAATGTAATTCCCCAGTGTGCTGGGATACTCACCACCATGGTGCCTAGCCCATGGTATGTGGATTTTTTTTTTAATGATGATGATGATGATGATGATGATGATTTTGCACCTCCCCCTCCTCTCTTCCCCACACCTCTCCACACATACACCCCATCCACTCCTCCATTTCTATTCAGAAAAGGGCAGAACTCCAATGGACATCAACCAAACATGGCATATCAAGTTGCAATAAGATTTAGGCACCTCCCTGCCGTGCACTGCGCCCCCGTGTCTGCGCTCTGTGCCCTGGTACCCAGTTCGCAAGCTTCAGGCAAGGGGGCTGGAGGTTAAAATACACAGACACACACAGACAGAGAGACAGCGACACGGGTCATCCTTGAATTCCCCAAGAATGCCCCTTTAGTGTGTTCAGGGGCAGATTATATAGAGATAGCCACGCCCCAGCCAAACCCACCAGAAACCACTCTCCTGCCATCAGGAACTCCTGAAGGTCTCATGCTCAGAGCAGCTGTAGGCACTCAGATCAGGGGATTACAAGAAATTCAGGATCTGGGGTCTCACTGTTCCCAACACCTCCCCTCGTTAAAGCTGGACAATGCAACCCAGGATGAGAACAGGGTCCCAAAAGGCAGCAAAAGAGTCAGAGACAGCCCCCTGCTCCCACTGTTAGGAGTCCACAGAAAGACCAAGCTACACAAGTGTAGTATATATGCAGAGGGCTTAGGTCAGTCCCATGCAGGCTCTCTGATTGTCAGTCCAGTCTCTGAGCCCCTAAGGCTCATTCTGTGGGTTTTCTTGCGGTGTCCTTGACCCCTCTGGCTCCTATAATCCTTCCTCCCCCTCTTCCGCAGAATTCTCCAAGCTTGGTCTAATGTTTGGCTGTGGATCTTTGCATTTGTTTCCATCAGTTGCTGGATAATGCCTCTCTGATGATGATTGGACTAGGCACCACAGAATATAATTAGACATCATTATATTGACTTTTCTTTTTGTCAGTCATGTTTGATTCTATCCTAGGTCTCTGGATTATCTAGTCTCTGGGTCCTGGGGCACCAGGCAATGTCAGGGGTGGGTTCCCTCTTGTGGCATGGGTCTCAGGCTGGACCAATCATTGGTCAGCCACTTCCACAATTTCTGCATGGAACTAGAAAAAATTACCTTGAGTGAGGTAACCCAGACCTAGAAAGACAAGCTTGGTATATATATACTCACATATATGTGCATATTAGCTGTCAAGTCAAGGATAACCATGCTACAAACCACAGACCCAGAGAAACTTAGTCACAAGGAGAGATCAGGTTGGGGTGGGCGGATTGGAAGAGCCAACTGGAAAAGGGGGCATCTGGAGTGCGTCAGAGACCGAGTACATGTGGTGCATTTGCACGGTGGAATGCTACCCAGCAGTAAAAAGCAACGACATCTTGAAATTTGCAGACAAATGAGCAAAGCTAGAAAAAGTCACCCCGAGTGAGATAACCCAGACCCAGAAAGAGAAATATAGTATGTACTCACTCATAAGTGGATATTAGATATAAAGCAAAGAAGAACCAGCCCCAGAGAATTTAGGAAACAAAGAGGACCCTAAGAGAAACATACATGATCCACCTAGGAAGAGGAAAAGTGTGGGATACAGGGGAGAGGGTAGAAGGGGAGAGGGAAGGAAGAAGGGAGTGGGGGGAAATGTACAGCACATTCCTAGCCAAACGATTAAAATGAGAGGGAAAAGGAAGGAAGGAAGGAGAGACAGAGAAAGAAAGAAAGAAAGAAAGAAAGAAGCCTAGTGAAATGGAAACTCCCAGGAGTCTACGAGAGTGACCCCAGCTAAGACTCCTAGCAATAGGGGATGTGGCGCCTACTACACTGGCCACCCCCTGTAAACACGTAAGACTTCATTGGAGGGATAGGAATACCAACTCAGCCACCCAACCTTTGACCTAGGATTTTTCCCTGCCTATAAGATGTGTTGTGGTAAAGGTGGCACAGAAACCACGGTGGTATTTTTAACAGCTCTCGGTTCAGTGAACACTGTGACCAGGTGGTTCACTCCCTTGTTGGCTGCAGGTCCTGTTAGCCTAATCCAGCACGGTGCAGAATGGGTCTTCTCACAGTCTGGAGATGGAACGTGCCACATGCAGGGGTGCCAGGGTCACACCTCTCCTAAGATGCTGAGGGGAACCTACCCTGTCCCTTCCAGCTTCTGGGACTGTTGAGACCTTCCTGCATTCTTCGGCTAAAGTCACTTCTGCCTTGGTCCCCATTTCCATACCCCCTTCTCTGCAGCACGCGGGTCTTTCTGTCTTTTCTGGAGACCCTCTCCCTTCGATTGAGGGCCTAGCCTGACCCAGGTGGGACCCCTACATCTGCAAAGACTCTGCTCCTAATAGGGTCACTTTGGAGGGTAGGCTGGAGAGTTTTGGGGAGACGTTGTTCAGGTACCCCGTCCCTGCTGTGAGCGAACAGGTCTGAGGAGCATCAGATTTTCCTCCCTCCAACCCACTGGCCAGTAGATTAATCTCCATTTGACTCCCATATCCAGAGCAAGACTGAGCTCCATCTCTCCCTGCCACTCCCCTACCCCGTGTGTGTGCAGTGTGTGTCTGTGTATCTGTGTTTGTGTGGTGTGTGTGTGTATGTGTGCATGTGTATAGTCTGTGTGTGTATATGTGTGGGCATGTGTGTGTGGTGTGTGTATATGTGTGTGATGTGTGTGGTGTGTATGGTGTGGGGGGTTGTGTGTGTGTGCGGTGTGTGTATAGTGTATTGTGTGGTGTGTATGTAGTGTATGTGTGGTGTGTGTGTGGTATGCATGTGTATATGTGTGTGTATGTGGGGGGGTTGTGTGTATGTGTGTGTATGGTGTGGGGGGGTGGTCTGTGGGGTGGGTGGTTGGTGTGCGGTGTTTGTGGATTGTGTGTATGTGTGTGTGGTATGTGTACACGTGTGTGTGTGCTTGAATGAGGTGTGGATGCGCACATGTACTTTCTAACATGTGTGCAGAAACAGGAAGAGTGTCCAGCATCCTCTGTCACTCTCTACCTCATTCCTTTGAGGCAGGGCCTCTTGCTGAGCTCATTTGTATTTTTTTTACCTTGGCCATCAGTCAGCAAGCCCTAGCAATTCCCCTGCCTCCACCCTGCTCAGTGCTAGGATTACAGCTTGTGTGGGTGCTGGAATCCAAGCTCTGGCCCCCAGTTCTCATGACCGTAGAGCAGGGACTCTACCCATGAGCCATCGCTCCAGTCGTGGGAAGATCTGACTTCTGACACACGACTTTTGGATCTCACCTCCTAAAGAAAGGTATTTTTTATCACTGGGGAAATCCATCTTCCCTCAGGCAACCCCATGCATAGGCCTAGAGCCTCCTCAAAGCTGAGACACTTTGATTTGTCATTTTCTGAATGACATAATTTATCATCGTCTACATGGGATTCAGTGAATGAGATAAATGAGGCGAGGTAAAGGACCAGTCATTTGGGATGACTGAGGAGCAAAGAGGGCTGTCCCATCTCCTCTTCATCAGCCCAGCCCCCTTACTTTGACGCCAACAATGGAACCGTTCTGACTCGTGAGGTCCAGGGCTAGGGACCGTTGGTTTGTCCTGAATCTCCCACCTTTAGGCCAGACCTAGGAACCGCTGGCACCCAGGCACAGGGCAGCGTTTGGTTACTGTGCGGGGTGGCAGAACTCTGCACTTGGGGTCCTCTGCTTCCCAATTGCTCTTCCAGAAAACAGACCCTGATCTTCCAACTCCTCTAGTTTTCTGAGAAAAGCTGGAGGTGCCAATTTTACAAAAAATGCTTTTAAAAACACTGATGTATTGGTCTAGGATCTCCAGAGAAATAGAACCAATGGGGGGGGGGTAGATAGATAATATAGATGATAGATAGATAGATAGATAGATAGGATAGATGATAGATAGATAGATAGATAGATAGATAGATGTATAGATAGATGATAGGTAGGTAGTCGATAGATAGGCAGATGATGATGATGAAGATAGATAGATAGATAGATAGATAGATAGATAGATAGATAAATAACTAAAGAGATGAAAAGGAAGACTGTCCACAGAACCCAAGGCCTGAGAACCAGGAGGGTGTGTGATGTAAATATCAGCTTGACGCAGGAGAGGATGGAAGAAGATGCCCCAACTAGTACTGGCTAATTCTTATTCTCACCTCGAATGGATCAAGAAATAACCAGAAAATTAGTGAGGCATACTTCTAGGGGTGTCTGGGAAGCCATCTCTGGAGACAATGACATCATAAAGTTTCTGACCTAGTGAATGAATACGCCCCCGATATGATGGCATATTCAGGGCTGTATCACCCCAGACCCTTTCCTCTATGCCCTTGCCTTCATGCCCACCATGACAGGAGCTGCTGTGACCTATGTGCCTCTGAAGGATTGAGCGGTGCAGGCCAACGCTGGGGGTTGAGGGGACTCTACCCTGCTGAGTTCAGATGTGATCTTATCAAACAGCAGACACATATTGTCTCCCTCCACCAGTATTGAATCTGAACACTCATTAGCCCACTAAGGTTGACTTAGGAAATTAACTGTTATCATAACTTTTCCCACTGAGCTGCAAACAGGAAGGATGGGTGGAGTATGCAAAACACACTCTCGGATCCCTTGCCATCTTTCTGAGCAGGAAGTCGGAGGGAGAAGCAGAAGACCTCTGGAGGGAGCCATCTCTTTCCTCTCCTCTACACCTGCTCTCCCACCAGGTCTTGTAATCAGAGAAGAAGCTCAGAGCAACCACCAAGACCTCTGTGGACACCCAGGTCTTTCCCAGACCCTACACCGACTCCTACAGAAATCCTTGCTAACCAGATGAAGGGTATAGAGAGGGTTCTGGATCCTCTTAGACCAGAGTTTGGTTCCTGGCTCCATCACAGCTCAGCCAAGATATCCTGGGCGAACCACTTCCCTTCAAGATGGTGACACTAATGTCTGTCCACCTCTTGGGGACATTTGAATGTACATTAAATGAATGCAATACACTTGGCCTTTGGTAAGTGAGCAGTGTGTGTGAGGTGGCAGTTGGTCTCCTCTCAGCCAAGGTTTTAGAAGGTACCACATATCAACTCACAGCCATCCATTCCTTCATTCTTCTGGAGTCTCCTGTCGTGGGCCAGGCTCTGAGACTCATCGCCGAGTGAAATCAGTAGTCATACTACAGCGGAATCTGCAGCCAGGTGTGGGATCTGGTGATCGTTTGTCTCAGAGCTACGAAGCTGAGAACTTTTTGACTGAGAGTCCTTCCCTGGAGAGCGCCAGAGTGTGGCCTTGGAATGCTCCCTTGGGGTCTGGGTGGCACCTGTGCCAACCAAGACTAGAGAAGAAGAGTGGGACATAAGCAGTGGTCAGCATCCTAACCCGGAAGAAGGGCAGGTACCAAATCTAGGGGGAGTGGGGAGAAAAGGGAAGAGGGGCAGGAAAAGTCGTCATCATTGGTGGTCCAGGTAAGCAGTAAAGAATGGACAGACAGAGGAGCCAGGGCTCTCTTTGCTGAAGTTGGGGGAATAGGGGAGTCACCCACAGGTGAGCAGCCACTTGCCACTGCCCGGGACATGCAATCCCACCAACCCAGCTGCCAGAGGGGAGTCCCCATGCCCCCTATTCATTACCTGACATAACTAATTGCCTGGTGACATTTCCCATATTATAGACAAATGTGAGTTATGGGCCCAGCTGCTCCCTCTCTCATCACCAGGAATCGGTTGATAAATATGTTTATTCGAGGTCAGCCTGGCCTCATCCATTAGAAATATTGTTTTTCTAAACATTACATTGATTTAATTTAACTCTAATCAATTTAAAATGGTTCTGACAATTAACAAAAGCTTCAAATATGACCTTAAAGTAATAGGATTCATTAGCTATGTTTAGGATTAAACTTACCCTAATAGGGCAATTTTTCTTCCAAGGGTATTTGGTAAGCGACTAGTGGTCAGTCAAAATGAAATCAATTATTATAAATTATACAGTTAAAGTTGATTATGTATCCCCTGCTAATTTGTATAAATAAGGGTCTCTGACAATGGGAGTAATTTATTAATAACTATCTCTCCCCCAGCCTGGATCACACTTCATGTTCCAGCTGCCAGGGCATCTGTAACACATGAAGTATTATTTTCAGGGCTGCTCTTGATGTATGCTAATTAAACCATAATTAATTGGAGCAGTTATAGTTAAAGACAATGCTGGTGCCCTTTGCTCTGTTATTCATGACAGTTAACTCATTCAAAAGGCAACCTGATCAAAAATGCATATGCTATGCTGGCCTCCAGTCAACTCACAAAGAGTCCCGGTGACATGACAGCTGGCAAACCAGAAGGGTGACACACAGGCAGAACTCTAACCTGCGTGGGTCTAGATTTCACACCCTGCTGCCACCAGTCTGGGCCTGGATAGGAGATGTGACCTCTCAGAGTGGCAGAGATCGTGTGAAGATCACACATCGCTGGTCCATCAGTTCAGGAGAAAATGACTGTCGGAACCTGACAAATGGGGAACTCTCTGGAAAACTGTATTTGGAAAAGCAGAGCAGAAAGACTGTGCTTGCTCCCTCTAACTGCACAAACCCCATTCCTTCACTACAGCATCAGCCTGGCCCTCACGGGCACCCGAAGTTTAAGAGTCATGAGCTAGGGTGCCTTGCTTAACAGCGGAAGGTCAGCATGCGGCCAGCCTAGCCCTGTCACTCAGGCAACACCCAGCATGCACCCCAGGAAGAAGTCCATCTGGGGGGAGGAGCCTCAGAGTCTGAGCTTCACAGCAATGCCTATGCTTCTCTGCAAACACAGGGTGGGAGGGCTCACCTACTAAATCCTGCTCCAGCCCTGCCTCTGACTCACCGGAGGTCCTGGGTGTGCTCACCCCAGGTGAAGGGGTGCCTGTTCAACAGAGCCCTGCCAGCAAGGAAGGAGAGCTTCTGGCAGAATGTGACCAGTCCAGTGACAACCACAGACTCCACCTCAGCGTGCAAGACCACAGACTTCCACACAATGACATACATTTGGTTGTGACAGGAGCCAGAATGGTGGCTGTGGTGTGCTGGGATTGACACTCGCCTGCAGGAGCAAAGGAACCTGGTCTCAGAGTGGATGTCCCCAGGATGCCGTGTGACCTGAATTCAGGACAGGGGGATGCAGAAACCCCATATAGAAGACTTGCTCTGGCCAGTGACATGCCATTAACAGAGAAGAGACAAAACCACCCTGTGTGTCCCTGTGGCCCAAGGCTGGAGCCACACAAGGGGCCTTCCCTTCCCATGGCCTTTCTACAAGTAGATCCTGCCGAAACCACCATGACCAAGCACTTCTCTCCTATTTTAGAGTCAAGGCCAAGCCTCTAGAGCCAAGTTCAAGTCTCATGGCTTTGTCAATGCCTCTATTTCCCCATCTGAGAAAAGGGGACGAGAGCTTGAGCCAGAGACTGATGTTTTCCCCTGCTTTCTCATTTGCTTCTCCTCTGTCAGCTTTTGCCCTAGCTCCTTCATCCTTAGCATCCTTCAAAACATGTAGCCTAGCCAGGCGGTGGTGGCACAGGCCTTTAATTCCAGCATCAGGAGGCAGAGACAGGCAGATCTCTGTGAGTTTGAGGCCAGTCTGGTCTACAAGAGTTAGTTCCAGGACAGGCTCCAAAACAGAGAAACCCTGTCTCAAAAAACAAAAACAACAACAACCCCCCCCCCCCCCACACACACACAAAGCACATATCCTGAATCCCTAGTGTGTCTATCTGGTCAGTCCTTCCCTGTCCCTATCTGTCCCTATCTCAGGTGTCCAGGTTATACATGTCTACGCACAGGCGTCCTTTTTCCGCCCACACTGTCTGTGTCTCAGCACTTCCTCTATCCACACAGTGTGCTCAGCCTCGTTCTGCTCCTCCTGGGTACCCCTTGTCCATGTCGACCTTCTCTCCAGAACCCCAACACCGTTGGCTGGGAAAGAGAAAGACATTTAGGTAAGGCAGCAGACCCATAGTGTCTCCTCTCCAGGCTCCCAGATAAATGTGGCCACAGATTGACCCTCTTGGACTATGGATGGTTTCAGTCACAAAGACAGTACCCCAGAGTCCTGGCACCACACACATGAGGTCAACGGACTTCTCCTCTCCACAAGGCCACACAACCCACCCTCCATCCCACTATTGCTTTTCACGGGCATGGGCCTCTTTCATTGCAAACCTGAGGGCTCGCTGGAAACCTGAGGGAAACGTGCCCAGGCCTTGCCATCCCAGTGGCCTCCAGAATTCCTGTCGTGCATTCCCCAGCATCTGGAGTATCATGTAGCACGTGATCTACAGTTGACAAGGTTTCTGTTACCTCCGCTGCCACACCCTGCCACACTCCCTGAACTCCTGCTGCTCAGTTCAGATGAGCTGGATGAGAGAAGAGCAAACTCACACACCATCCACAGCCAATGAGAGCTCTGGAGACAGTGCGGTGTCAGAGGCCTATTCGACACACATGCGTGCATGTGCAAGTGTGCACACACACACACATTCTTATAAGCAAAATGAGGCCCATTGTGATATGTGAGCTTTTATAACCCACTTCTTTCACCAAATATTTTATGAACCTTGGCTTGTATCCTTCAGAATAACTGTCCATAGGCTGGGGAGATGGCTCAGTTGGTAGAGTGTACCCTGTACAAAAATAACAAGCTGGGTATGGAGATGCACCCCTGTAATTCCAGTGCCGGGGAGGCTGAGACAGGAGGATCCTTGTGGCTTGCTGCAGCCAGCCTAGCCAAGACACTCAGAGTCAACCTCTGAGCTACACACACACACACACACACACACACACACACACACACTTCAGAAGAATCATCAGACATTGCACCATACTCCAGGGTCTACTTCTACCATAAAGTATCCAGATCCTGAACATGCAAACTTCTCCAAGTTCTCATTATAAACAATGTTACCAGGGTTTCCATCCTACCTTAGGGCAGATGTGTAACCGCCAATCCCCTCAAAAGGGTTCCCAGTGATATACTTGCTGACGACAAAGTTTGCAGGACACGAAGACCTTTGATCCGTGACTCCCAGTTTGTGAACTATTATCTAGGAGCAGGGAGCTGAAGAAGAATCAAAACACAGAAAAGCCAGTAGCCCGAGGAGAACTAGACCCCCAAGCCACCAGAGAGGTACCTGGAGCTCACTAATGGAGACCTCCAATGCCAGAACTGGACGGGACAGTGCAGAATGTGGTCCAGTTCCCGTGTGCAGGGTGTGTACAGATGCTCTGGGAGAAGCCGTGAGGAAGGGCATGAGATCGTAAGAGGATTTTTCCAGCAAAGCCCTGTCTATTGTTTATAGTGAGCCCTGCTCAGGGCCCCCACAAATGGAGCTGCATGCTATCCTTTCCAGTCCCAAGCCAAGTAGGAGTGGGAGGAGGCTGGCGCAAACTGGGCAGTCCATGGTGGCCAAACACAGGGACTGGAGCAGCCGTTACGTGTAGGAACTCCTGTGGCATGTCAAGCCTGAACCAAGGGTCACTTATCACTTGATGCATGTCATAAAATGAACACGGAGGAGCACCGTGGCTCTCCAAGGGCTGCCTGTTCACACACACACACAGAAAGCAGTGCCTCAGCGTCTTTTCCACGTCTAAACTTTGGGTTTCTTGGGAGATAAAAAGTGTTCTCCATCCTAGCAGGAATTAGCTAGCACACAGCCTACCTGGTGAGGAGGAGAGGGCTGGTTCTGTCTGTCAGTTCTGCGCGGGACCTCCACCCCTGCCTTCCGTAATCTCTCACAGGCAGGCGGCCCACAGACTACTCTAGACTCTGATGAAGTACACTGTGGGGACATTAGTGCAACTGATAGCTTCAGGCTGAAGTCTAGAGGCAGAGGCAGGCGGATCTCTGGGAGTTGAGACCAGCCTGGTCTACAAGAGCTAGTTCCAGGACAGGCCCCAAAGTTACAGAGAAACCCTGTCTCGAAAAACCAAAAAAAAAAAGAAAAATTTTACCTCTAAGCTGTTATACTTAGTAGCATACACTAAGAACTGGGAATCTTGTGGGTACTATCACAAGATAGTTGACAATTTTTTAAGTGTTTATAATTACAATTGGCAGTGTTAACGTTTAATATAGGAAACTTAAAATCTTCTAAGATATGAAGTCCAGAATAATGACTTGTAAGTTTCTACCGTAAGAGATAACTTTTTAAAGTTTTCAAGAATTGTCTTTATATCCTCTCAATTTATCATTAAATAAATTTGGGGGCTGGACTATAGCTCAGAGGCAGAGGGTCCTGAGGTCCATCCTGAGAACTGTACTAAAAACAAACAAACATAAAACACAAATCTTATAAAGGGGAAAATATGTGCTCGTGGTCTCTCGCTCACGCGCACACTCGCTTTCTCATACGCTCTCTCTCTCTCCTTCTCTCTCTCAAATGTCCTAGCAAACTTACCAGCAATTCTACTCCAAAGAAAATCCCTGACACTGTCCTGTCCGCTAATAACGGTCCTCTGAAGCGCACAACTCCTGGAAATTTCTCTTCCCCAGATCGCAGCTGTACTTTCACAGGGCTGCCCACATCTACCTGGAGGCCTTTAGTTAGTCGAATTCTGTTTCTAAATAGGCTGAGCCTCTCCTCACAGTTGGTAATTGCCAACAGTAACTCTGTAAATTTCTCAGTGATTTCTACAACATCCTTTTCATCAACAAATAGAACTGCGTGTGATTGCTCTAAGATTTTTAATCCAATCTGATTTTTCTTGCCTTTTGCAGAAGGAACTCTTGAATGACCCACAGAACGGTCTTGGATGTACTGTCCTATACTTCCTTTGGGTACTTTTAGGAGTTTCTGTGTCTGTTTGTCTGTTACACTGCATTCTTGAAGAAGCAGATAAAAAAATCCGTTCTTCGCAGTAAGGTGAAGTAACTTTCTCTTGGCTCCATAGGCCTGAACTCATTGTGACAGTAACTTCAGAACATCAACTCACAAAAAGGAGCCACTAGCAAATCTGTCATAAAATCCCCAAAAATGAAGTTACTGGAATCCTAAAGCAAGTTGTTAACAACCTGGTGTCCATGCTGTAAAAAGACAGCAATTCAAAGTGCCTGGCAAACAAGCAAAACAAACTTTAGACTCTACTCAATACAATCTTAAAATAAAACTAAAGATGTTTTTAAAATCTCATTTGACTATATAAATATCTCAGAGCTAAACGACCCATAGGACTTGTGTCCACTGTTTCTGCGTTTTTAAAGAACTCCAGCTACAAAGCATCCATAGAAACAATAACGACTTTTCCAAAATTATAAAATTAGATAGAATCTAACAAAAACTTTAAGATTACCCTAATATACAGACTCTGAGACTTTTTTAAACTTTACAAAGTAGCCTTTCTGTCTAACATGAATGAATAAGATACAATATTTGAGAAAATGCACATAATCTTATAAATTAAAAAGGCTATTTCTAAACATGTAACTTAGAAAGTAACACATTACAGTATCGAACATCTTTTATCATTTAAAAATATGACAATATTACATTCTGAAACTTTATCCACAATTCATTTATCTATATGCTTCATTCTGGTAATGGAACATTATCTCCTCAATTTTATTTTTTAGACATTTTATTTTTATTTACATATATATGTTGTATCTCTGTGACTGTATGGCACATGTGTGTACTCCCAGAGGCCAAAAGGGGGTGGTTAGATCCTCTGCAGCTGGAGTTATAGGCAGTTGTGAGCCACCCACCATGGGTGAAGAGAACTGAATTCAGGTCCTCTGGAAGAGCAGTACACACTTTTAAGTGCTGACCAATCCCTTTAGCCACTCAATTTCATTTTCACATACCTTTTGTGCTTAGACAAGGAGATATTAACTATACTAGTTATAACTACTATTTTATTTCTACAATCACAAGCATTAAATATAATCTTGAGTGTATATATATATACACATATATATGTTAGGAAATGATTTGTAGATCAAAAGTTGGATAGTGCAATAATGACATATGACTATATTACATTGCTCTAAGATTTTTAGTCCCATCTGATTTTGATGTTTATGTCTATAAATTATACTGAATTATAGATGCTTATATATATAAATTGTGGGCTTTATACCACAATTTTAACTATGTATAAAGGGAAAAACATACAAGTGATTATTTTTCAGCTCTAACATGCATTTAAAACTGTTAGAAAAATAATTTTACAATTTGTAGCCTCATTTTTAAAGACAACTTTAAATAATGATTTAAAACAACATAACTTCAAGTGCTGTAAATGACATGCTCATTGTCAACACCAGGCTAAATGGAGAAAAGTTTGAAGCTATCCCACTAAATCAGGAGCAAGGCAATGTTGTCCACTCTTGTAACACAGAAATACCACAGTTCACATGTAAAGGTACAAGGACAACACAGGAATTGGTTCTCTCTGTCTACCATGTAAGCTCCAGGAATCGAATTCAGGCTTGGCAGCAAGCACCTTTACCTGCTAAGCCACTTTTCCAGTCAAATATATACTCTTTCATAAGGCAATTTAGAAATATAAGTTAAAAGAAAATTAGCTTCATAAGGGAGATATCCTGCTTGACTAAATAATGCTACCCCTGGAAGTCATGGTTATTAAACGAAAATTCCACCCAGTGCCAGATGTAGGAATACCTTCTTAAGAATTGTTAGGCAGGGAGCTTCCAAATGCCCCCAAGACAGTCCAGACTCTTGCCAGTCCTCTTGGTTGCCCACCAGAACTAGATGATGAGATTCTATTACTTAAGACACCATATTCCTTAGCTGTAAGATACAGAGAAACCAAGAAACGAGGCTAGAGCTGGGATGGACACGTCTTCCTCTTGCTAGCTTTCACAGTGCTGAAAGGTGCTATGCAGGCTGGGTAGGCAGAGTGGGACGTCAGTGGTCTTGGCCAGCTGGGAATCCTATGGACTACAATACTAACCAAGCAGGCAAGACTATGATGGACTCAGTCAACCATGCTCTATTGAATGTGAGGCCTGCTCTGGTAGAGGGAATCCATGCCAGGTATTATAAACCAGTTTAGAAACCCATGGCATAGAGGCTAACTGCCAAAGGAAAATTTTAAAAACTCAATTTCATTCCTTAAAATTAAGGACTTATTTAATTATCTCCATGAAAAGAATGGTTTCCATGTATCTCTGCCATAAGATTATAGCTACTTGATTCACAAATACAGTTCATGTTTGTTTCATCCTTCTTTGAGACAGAGATATCCTTCTCCAGCCCTGTGCTTATAGGCAGAAATTAATAACATTATACTATGTAAGAATTTTATTCTTGTAATTCAAATCAAATAAACTTAAAACTAAAGCATCAAACTGTATTATTTAACTCAATGATTAAGCAACCTGGCAATTCAACACACAGTAACAGTTCCCTTAGAAAACACTTTTAGGTGATGAAGTGTCCCATCACGGTAACATTTTCACAAGTCTGTCCCTCTGTAAGCCCAAATGAGAGACACAAATCACCCGAGACAGGCTAAAGTCAGCACTCCTCCAATCCACCATCACTTAAAGCATCTGTGCGATATTTGGTGAAGATGGATGAAGGCCATGGCAGCTTGAGCGGCTCCTCTTTCTGCTTCCTTTTGTAATGTGTCTTTAACTCCACTTGAGGGCACTGTCTACTTCAACAGAAATGGAATCAATCTATAGCTGCCACTTACACAACACACCTGTGGACACCTCAATCTTAGCCCCACATAAACAAAATCCCTCAAAAAAAGCACCAAAGAAGCTACACAACCCTTTAATGTGGCTCTGTGCCTCCAAGATAAAGTGTTTGGTCTTTTGTTGTTGTTTTGTTTTACTAAAATGCTATTAATATGTCAGCATTTTTCAAGAAAGAAAATTACTTTTTTCTCAATCGCTAAGAATCATTAGGAATATAAATTATTATTAGTGAGCCTCAAAATATATGTCTGTTTATTATTTCATTAAAAAGCTTTCCATCCTGTCCTCTGACTCCCTTTCCTGTGTTCTACAAATCATACTCTATAGTATACTGTCCCTCTTGCAATCAGCCATTTTCTGTGGTTTCCTGCAGTCTGTCTTTGACTCTTTTTGTGGCCTCCTTGCTTTCCAATTTACTATTTCTAATCAGTTCTAAGAAGTGAGGTGATGAGGTATGTTTCTGTGTCTGAAAAAGCAAAGCAACAAAAACAAAAGGGACAGACAAATTCTAGAAGGGTCTTGAAAAATAAGGGGCATAAAGCCTTATTACAAAGATATTCTTGAGACTGTTCCCAGAGGTTGAGGCAGTCAAAAAGCAGTGACTTATTGTTTGAGGATCTCTTTAAAATGCAAAATTTTTGGCCAAAACCATTTCACAGCTATTTTATTTTTAAAGTATTTTTTTCTAAAACCAGGTATCTTTAAAGAGTAAGCTGGAAACTGCATATTCTATTGATTCTCTAACTTAACAACTAATGCTGCAACTTGAAATAAAAATATAAGTGTTAATGAAGCATTATCAAATCAAAACAAATCATTTTATTTGTTTTACGATATTATATTTTAAATGAATTTGGTTACAGAATTGCCTTTTGCAACTCATTAATGGAGGTAGTCCACAGTTTTAAAAAAAAAAAAGGAAAAAGATAGTTTCTTGGTTAGTAAAAAGGTTCCTGGAAACAGAAGTTTTAAAACACCATTTTTAAAGTGAACTAGCAGAGAGTGACGAAGTCGGCCAACTTGTTGCACAAGTGAACCTGAGTTTATCCTCAGTAATGGGGGAGGTCACAACTAGAATAGTCAAAGCAAACAAAACAAAATACTTTTTAAGGTATTATCCAAATATAAGAAACACGCGTGACCTTCCCTCTTTACAAGATTCATTCTTCAGACCTGGGCTGGGACTCCCCAACCTGTCTTCCTGGGTTCTCCCAGTAGATGGCGCTAACTCATTTCAAATGCGGCTTTAGAGGCGCCAGAAAACTCCAGCTGGAGTCAGAACTAGGGCAGAGCCAATTAGGAAAGAGGACAGAGGCAGCAGAAACGGCCAGAACCACCATCTGCCTTTAAGTCACACGGGGGAAGCTTAAGACTTCCTGCGTGTCATTTAGGATGTGTCACATAGCCCCCAAGGCCAGGTTTGCTTCCAACATCACCTGCTCCCTCCACACCTACAGTCTGACTACTTGGGAGCGATCATGTATTTTTGTCATAACCTAATGTAACCACAAGATGGTGCTGCTGCCGCAGGACAAGATGCTTAGGGAATCCGAATTTTACCAAGCAGCATGAAGACTTGCTGAGGCAGTAGAGGGGAAAGGCGGGGGCGGGGGGGGGGGGGCGTTAAATAATCTTGCAAGGCTAAGTTCGTGTTTGTATTTCCATTATGTTCGACTGCTACTAGTGAGGAGTTTCTAAGCACCAGGCATCGATCGCGCTCACTTTATAAACATGGCTTCATTCAATGTCTGCTTCAGAAAGCCTTCTGGGGAAGATCTGCGATGTCTCCAAGAAATGTGTCATGGGGCAGCTGGCGATGGGAGCCTCTTGCACTTTCTCAGAAGGACTGAAAGTGATCCTCTGACTGTGTCCACAATAGTGAATAGAACGGCTTATCTTGATAAGCGGCTAACTGCTCCGTGCCCCCATTCAAGCCTCTGAGGGTCTGCTTTGTGTCAGGCTAGCAGGAAAGGGACCACAAAACCAGAGAAAGCCCTGCTGCCAGTTCTGAGACCGCAGCAAACAACAGGTCAGAGCAAATGTTCTAGGAGGGTGAAGAGGGCAGGGAGAACGTTCCTTCCGTGCAGGGCATCGGAGGAGTCCGTGGTAAACAAGAATGCACGCAAGGGGCCCCTGAGAAGCGAGAGTTAAATCTTCAGGGATGGACAGCAGTGGGCTATGTCTTTAACACATCTATTATGGAAGTTAAACCGAGGCAGGTTTAACTTGATTCACACCTGTAATCCCAGTACTCAGAAAACCGAGGCAGGAGGATTATGGCAAATTCCAGTTCACCCTAGGCTATTTAATGAGACCTTGCCTCAAAGAGAGAGAGAGAGAGAGAGAGAGAGAGAGAGAGAGAGAGAGAGAGAGAGAGGAACAGAGGAGAGAGATGCATAATTAATTACATGTACAAGACGACCAGCCTTTAGAGACTCAACCCTTCCTTTACGTATCTGTCTTACCAAAGCCGTAGCAGCAGCGGGTAGATTTTTCTGGAACTATCCAGAGAGTAAATACTTTAGGCTGTGCGGGCTTCAAGTTTTCTGTAAAAGTTCCACAATTCGGCTGTTGCCAGACCCACGCAGAATAGGTGAGTGGGTATGATCGTGCCCCACCACACTGCCACTTGGGAAAACGGTATTGGGCTAGGCCCGCTTCCCAGGCAGTGTGCAGAGCCCTGGTCCAGACCCTAGCATTTGGAGTGGACATGCTCTGCACTTTTCTGAAGAACCCTTCTGTGCCCATTTCCAGTTCCAGCTGCTGAGCTCTGATAGCTTGCAATGGCCACGGTATGGAGTCTGCCACAAAACAAGCAGAGGAAACCATCAGGGTTGCTCCCATGTCCCCCACACTCTGAGCTCAGCTTCCCATCCTCCAGGCCCGCAGTCGCTGTCTTCAAGACCTCCCGTAATGCTTCTCTGGGGGAACCTCTGACTTAGCAGGTCTGCCTGCTGTGTCACACCTCATGACAACCCCTAACAGCCTTGATCCTCTGTGGCTAGTGGAGCACAGAGCTGGGAAGCGTATATTCCACAGGCTGGTGAGACCAACCGGCCACCAAGCAGAGCCCACCACAGTGACATACAGTCTTGAGAAGCGGTAGTGTCGACTGATAAAATCCTTGCAGATTTTAGTCCCTCTTGTAACAAGAGCTCCTTGCTAAGTGAAATCACCCAGTTCCCATAATTTGCAGGTCAGTCTTCAATCACCTCCCGGCTGTAATCAGATCCCAGGAACAACCCCTTCCATCAAAACTGAACACTGTAAAGCTGTTCCCCACCATGGCTGGCAGGCCACTGAGATCTGCTGTTTACCAACAGGTGAAGACAGGCAGGGAACTGTCACAAACTGTTGCTCCCTATAACTGGTGGGTTGTTCTTTTGAATGACATCAGAAACAACACGTGGAATTCACACACACTTTGGAATGTTTCCCAAACAAAACACATAGCATCCTCACAGTGCCCATATTGGCATTCTAAATTTTTTAATCTTTGCTTTTATGTGCATAGGTGTTTGCCTCCATGTATTTCTGTGCACCGATGTTGCCTTCAGAGTCCAGAAAATTCCTCTGGGAATGGAACTTCCAATGGCTGTGAGCCACCATGTGGGTGTAGGGGGTTTGAACTCAGGTCCTGGGGAAGAGCAGCCAGTGCTCTTAACCACTGAACCATCTCTCCTGCCCCAACAGTATTCTTTATTCAAACTAAACTCAACTCTCCTACATCCAACACACACCTCCCCTACCTTTCTTCAAAGGCTGAGTCAGCAGCTTTCCCATACTTTTCTACTTCCCTCCGGAACTTTCACCCACAGCCTGTCTTCCACTGGAGCAGAAGGTTCCCAGAAGGGATGATGTGAGGATTGCTTCCCTTGAAAAACTCTGTCCATAAGTGGTTCCTACTTGGCTGCACAAGAGACAAATACCTCTGAGTCACCTTTGGATATTCCCATGGGCCTACGTCCAGCCATGAGCACCATGGGAAAACATCCTTGTGCAGACCCGACCTCTAGCCAGGATGGAAACCCCTTACTGACAGTGTGTCCCATTCTTCAGACTGTGTCAGGGAGCCTGGTCATAAGTCAAGGGTAGATTCGGAGTTCCTCTGGCTAGGTCAGCTTTCTTCATCAAAGACTGGATCTTCACTTGACTGTTCGTATACACAGATGGGCAGTGCAATGCCTGTCACATCAATATGCCCAAATGCAAGAGTAAAATCTCTGAAAGTGTTTGCCAACCTCTGAATTCAGCAGGAAAAAGTAGAGCTGCGGCATGCTGTTACCAGCATGGTCATGTTGTAAGCTGTGTGTTTTCTAAACAGAAACCTTGACATACTACAGCAGCAATAAAACTCAGATCAGTCTAGTGTCCCTTCCTGTACGCAGTGAGGGGCTTAGTCTCCAAGGAAGGAGGACTTCTCATGCATTTTATTATCTAAAAGAAGCCTGGAGTAAAAACCAGTTCCTAAAATGTCATGGGATCATTCCCTGGGCATTACAGAGAAGCAGCCACATCCTTGGCAGTTCTTAGGCCCAGCACGCACCCTGTGAAACACACAGCTCTGGACCACATACCTGCAGGTGAAATAGCATCTTGGGAGGAGTAAGCTGTGTCTGGAGGCTTAGAGATGGTGGTGATGAGCCATAGCCAGCACATATTCAGAGTGGGTAGAGGCCATGCTATGGCCCAGAGTCAAATGGCGACACCCTAAAACATGCCCTAGACACAATGTGTGCCTGGAAGCTTGATGAAGAACCAACTTCTATGTTCCCCCAACCCAAGACCCTTCCGCTAAAGAAATCAAAGAGAAAGAACCATAAAAACTGCGTTTTAATGATACAGAAATAGTACATGGTACATATCTTTCCATAACAGCACTTCAATCGTCTCGTTTAACAAAGTTAAGGCTACATTGGAGCATTCTGACAGAAAGGGACTGTTTTATACAATGTTATTTATGTTTTCACAAACAAAAGAATATTCTTCAGGCAAAAAATTTTTAACAAGATACAAGTAAAGGAAACGGAATACAAAATGTGTTCCTTTGGGTCAGCCTGATAATAGCCACACACCCCTAGGGAGTATCAGGGGATTTTTTTTTAATGAATACTTTGAGTATGAGGGCGACTCTCCAGAGTTAACATCCCACAATACAAGGCTATTTCATAATATAAAACCAAAGAAGCTGCGTCTCCCGCATAATCCCTTTAGACTGAATAACTAGTGAACATCAACAGTAGTTAAAAGCACAAGAGAACTGTGCAGAGGCCTACAGTGCCTGGAAGGACCATCCCTACATCAACAGACCTTCTCCCTCAAATCCGTTAGGAAGAAAATAAGAAACCAAAATCTGATGACACTAAACGGTCAGCACTGCCAGGAGAGTGGCCAGGACCCTGCGGTACTCTTGAGGATAAATTAACGCCATTTAAGGCCACCCACCAGCAAGGGTTTATCCCCAGTATTTCCACTGTTCACTACTCCTGGCCATCTCTGCTTCAGCTTGTCACCACATTTGGGCCCAAGAGAAACCCTTTAGGATCTAGAATAAGACAAAGCATAGACCCTCAACAACTCCAGCCAGTCCCCCACCTGAGACAACAGCTCACACAGGAGCCTAATTCCTTGCCAGGAAGTCACACTTTGACATCTTGATAAGAGGGCCAAGGCCCAAAGCCACAGAAGTTTGCCTCCACAAGTCCTGCCCTCTGCTGTGATGGGCGGCTCACTGCCTCCTCAGGCCACTTTCTGCTCCCCAGTTTCCACCATTCCATCTTCTCCGCCTATCCCAGCTGCATTAGGGAACTAAACAACCATCTCCCTGGTGAAGCACTGGGAGTGGTGCCGGTCTCATGACCTATCTACTCTGAGAAGGATATACTTGGTCCATAAGAAGAAATATTTACTTACATCCTCAATGGACTACAAGATTTTAGACGTCACAATTAAAATTGTATCTTTCCAAAAATATTATATTATCAATGCAATAAACTCAATAAACTTAAAGAAAACAAAACAACTTCATTTAAACTAAACTTCATTTAAACTTTTAAAAAACAAACAAAACATACTTCCTAGAGTGCAAAATGCTTATTAAATACTTCAAGAACACAAAAGTAATTTGTTTAAAAAGACAGAAATCCTTTGCTAAAGGGCCATCAACACAAAAGACACCCATTGCCGGCAATGGGTGCCAGCTGGACGAAACATGGTGTTAAGCTTTGTGCTTGGCCTCTGCCCCTTTCTGATGACATGTTATTTGTACAAGCTCATGGTTGGACTCTGGTACATGCACATGTACGCATCACAAAGAAGTCTGCGTGCACAGCCTCGAATCCTTCTGGAATCCAAGGAGTGTAGCTCCTCCAGAGACATCTTCAAGTACTCTCCCACTTCGGGGCAGGGTGTCACTTGTGGGATGTTGAAGCCATTTTCACCCCCTAGGGAGAGAGAGAGAGCTCTCATTAGGGCAGCGAACTTCTAAGTCCTCTTCGCAGCCTGTCCAACCAGAACAATTTTACTATCCTAGAATTTAGTGTAGACTGACTCCCAGAATCAAAAACAAAACAAAACAAACAAACAAAACTTTGTTTGACTTTCAGTTTCTAGAATTACGGTCTCCTTTTATTGGCTTCTGAGAGGGCTCAAGCAGAGAAAAGTGAAAAAAAAAAAACAAAACAAAACCTGGTAAAAGGACAGGCACTTAGGAAAAGCTGCAGTCCCGATTTGCAGACTGCTACTCTAGGCCCCTCAGGCTTTTCTGTCCTTCCCAGACACTAGCAGCCTGACTCTTTTCCACTAGAAGCCAATTGTGAGCACTACTGTTTCCCTATGTTTTAAGAACATACTTGCATACCTCTAGCGCGGCTGATTTAGATACTAATAATCAGAACGCGCATGTGCTCTGATGATCAGATTTGCTCTCCCAGGTGCGTTCCCAAAAGTCATGCTGCTAATGCTGAGTGAAGCGCACACGGGTGGGCTGTGCCCTCAGGCATCAGAGCTATGCAGAAATGAAGAACTGTTGGTCTACAGCTTGGGCCTCTGGTCAAGAAGCTGTCACTCGGTGCCTCTGGTTATTAAAGTGTCACACCTGAAGACCTGGGGAACTAGGGCTTGGAAAAAGAGCTGTAGAGTAAATGGGGTATGGACAGGTACTGTGACAAGTACCTTACTACCAAGACCCCTGTCACTCAAGTGTGTACTAAGTAATGACTAAGCTTCCTAAAAACATCTCAATGAGTAAAGGTGTCTTCCTGAAATAAAATGCATGAGATCAGGAAGACTGAGTTAAATACAAACCATGCAACCTTCACCACCTTTAACGTTAGCTTAGACAATAGAAAAACAGGCATGATTTCCATGACCAAAGGATTCCCACAGAGTTTGGCATTTATGTCCTCAATAAATGGCTACTCTACTGTATATAAAAATGCAAAGAAGAAGATGGTAAAATCAGCTCTAAATAAATTTTAGAATTTTTTTTTTCTTTTGAGGTGGGACAAATTGAAACAGGTTCTCACTATGCAATACAAACTGACCTCTGATTCACAATCCTCTACTTCCCAAGTCTGGGATTATGGCTAGGATTCTTTAACAAATCCACGTAAAAACCAAGATGGCACAACATTATTGCTCCTTAGTTTGAGGAGCAGAATTAGTAATACCCTTTGAAGAATAAAGTCCGTCCCACTGTGGTATTCTTTCAAGAATCTGCTCACAAAATACCCTATTACCACAAACACATGCTCTCACTAGGAAGCATCTCCCTCCAAAAGACAAGTTTTAAATACCATCTCGATCAGCCATGCTGTCAAAGAAGAGCCAGGCTGAATCATCCTTCCCATACTTCACAAAAGCAACATAGTGGCTCGTTTCTATGCAGAGAACAGCAAATAACTCCATCTTCTGGCAGGGGATGCATCCGTGTCTCCAGTCCCAGTCAGGCAAGTCTTTGGGAAGTGATACTGGGTGATAGGTATGATTCATTCTCTTCGGATGGAGGTGAACCTAAAATGGACCATGAAGAAAATACAAGCGAGCTAAATGCCATGTTTCAAGGGCAGACTCTAATCACTTTCATTGACCACCACAGCCAAGTTCTACACACACACACACACACCGGCAGAAGAGACATGAGCAATAACATTTACTGTGAATGTTTAAAATGCCCTTTGACTCTGACTGGTGCAGTGAGTGTGGATTACCTGAGTGCAGCAGGTCTTACAGAACTGCTTGATCTTCCCTGCTGTGATGTCGGGGTCTTCATAGCAATCTCTACATTCGAACATCGCAAGTCCTCCACAGATGCGACACTCCCTGGGAGCTAGGCAAAGAGGGAAGGAAGAAGCCTTTTTAAAAGACATTCTGTCGTTAAAAGTAAAAGCTATACTTTGAAAACAAGAATGCTTGGGGGTTGGGGAGAAGAAAGGCCTAGTCCTCTCTGACCCTCTTAAAATTTCATTTGGATTTTTTTTTTTGTACCTGAAGTATTTTTAAGGACTTTTTTTCATATAGCCATTTTTGTTAACCTATTCTAGAATTGTTCTTCTGGTCATGAAATGTTCAAAGATATAAAGTAAGTATTTAAGACTAATAGCACATATGATCTTAAGTCAGTAACAATCACTGGCATTATGAACTTTCTGTAACAATTTTCTGTCTGAATATTTATAAAAGTATGTGCACCCAGGTACATGTGTATCTCAAGCTTCTCTCATCTAGTCTCTCAATGCTTTCCCTTCCACTATAACTACCACACACTGTTTTCACATAGGTCTATTGTTTAGACATATGATCCAGTTAACCACTTCCCTCTTATTAACATTTCTTGTCAGATAGTAAGTAAATTTGCATTTAAATTATTTATTTTTACCTCTTTTTTTTTAAGAATAAATTCTAGCAGTCAAATTATTGAGTTAGTATGTTTAAGCTCTTCAAATACTGAATTACCTGTCAGAAGTACTATACCCATAACTAATGAAAAGTCCAGGCCAACTATTTCTAAAACAAAACAAAACAAAAAACAAAGAAAGGACTATATACTTACTGTCTTCAAGCAAATCCGTTATATTTAATTCTAGAGAAGGGAAAATTTTTTTGAACATTTTGAAGTCTTTTCCAAACCGAGGCATCTGAATAATCAAGCATGATGGTGCCTTAAAAAAGAAAAAAAAAAGGCACATCGCTTTAGAAACCAAAATCTTAAGGAGCTGGGGACTTAGCTCAATATACTGCTTACTTAGCATGTCCAAAGCCTTGAGTCCTAACCCCTGGACTAACGAGTTTCCCTATGAAACTGAAATAGTCATAGCTGTCAAACCCAGTAGTGGTTTCAGCAGGGCTGTTGGCCCATGAAGCAGAGCCCACTTGTGAATGTGCAGTGTGGATGCAGAGCAGCAATAAGCTACAGATTTTCCAGACTCCCCCAAAGACGAACATGATAAAACAGACCACGGCATGCACTGCAGAGATCACAAATTCTGACAGTCAAAGAGACGTTTCTATTGCATTCATTAGCAAACCCATACACAAGAATTTATTGGTATTTTCTCTCTTAACAGAGGGAGAAAAAATAACATTACCTTTGACATGTTTAGATACTATGCATGGGAAAAATGACAACTGAAAACGTAAACATGTATGTACACATATCTTTGCATTAAGCTACTTTAAACTTAAAAATTAGCTTTTGTTCCCTTTGCAAACCAAATCCAAAACATTCCAATTTCAGCTAAGCGGATATCTTTAAAAAGAAACAAAGTTAGAATACCTTTTTTTTTTTTAAAAAAAAAGTGTCTTCTTAACTATTTCTTCAAACTATTCTTGGTTAAAGCACAGTGATAGCTAGGTGTGGTTCAGTGGGGCAGCACTTGGGGTAGTGTGTACAAAAGGCCTGAGTTTAATATCTAGCATTGATAAGAAACAAAATAAAGTAGCAGTACAAGTCCAGTTAGAATCACTAACCTCTGCAAATTTCAGGTTACTGTTGAAAAAAGACCATTCTAGTAACTGTTGAGTTGTAGGAACTCCAACTTTCTCATTTTTTTCCACAAAGATCTGATAGAAGTCGCAGTCTTGGACTTTCTGACCTGCTGATCTGGGAGCACACAGGAAGAAATGCATATAAGCCGTCTACCAAATGCCTGAATCGAGTATGAAGCGTCTGACAGACCTGAGGACACAGCATCATGATGCTCGTGTCCAGCTTTGGATTGTCCACACACCAGGTGAAAGACAATGATTCGGATGAGATAATTAAATGTGCTTATGCAGAAGACCTCATAAATTAGTTCTTCTGCCTTCTTCATAAATTATTTGAAAGATCTCTTGCCATCAAAAGAAAAATGTAGAATAATATTCCAGACAAGAAACACTATATGAACAATAATCAGTTCTTCTCCCTCCAAATCTAGAAAGTAGCAGATACTCTTTTTTAAAAAATTAATTTTTATTTTATGTACATTGGTGTTTGACCACGGATGTCAGGTCCCCAGGAACTGAACTTACAGACAATTGTGAGCACTGCTTTTACTGACTAGAGCAAATGCTACAATGCCTCAGTGACGGATTCTTAGACCTTCTAAATCAAACTTCTTTACTTCTTAAAATAAAAGCCCTGGGAGGGAGGGAGAGAGGGAGGGAGGGAGGGAGGGAGGGAGGGAGGGAGGGAGGGAGGGATACTTTTCTAGCAAGTCAAAGCAGGGCAAGGTGTGACTCCCAGGAACCCTAACAACTATCCTCTAGGCTTTCAGCTACCAGCAGCTCTTTAGATGCTCACCCACCGACTTGACAAACACCAGGTAAATGGTCACGGTGAAACATGAGGTGTCCAACATCTCCCTTCCCTTATCAGCTTACTAGTAACCATTAAAACTAACTCTACTGAGAAAAATTGATTTTCATCTTTCAGCTTACCGCTTATCTTTTTAGCCAAGTTTCTGGGTTTAGAATCAGATTATTTAAATGTATGTCTAGATTTCAAGAGTTTTAGAAAAAAAAACTATCAGCAGTTCTTATCACAAAACTTCTGTAATTCAGGGAGCAGCTTATTGTGATCTTCAGCTGCTCCAAGCAAATTATGTCCTGAATTTACAAAACATAAAATCTGGTAACTAGCTACAGCACTCTTGAGAACTCAAAGCTAATAAGAACAGATTATAATTCAAGAAACTAGTAGTTATTCTAGAATAACATTTTAATTGGTTGTTGACTACAAAAAATCATAGAAAAAGTCATAGAAAAAAGTCATAGAAAAAATTCATAGTTAAAAATAGCATAGAAGAGAAAACAAAAATAATGGAGGTAAAAAAAAATCACACCCAGAAAAATCAAGGATGGCCAGGAGGAGGCATGGCAGCTAGTTAATGGAGGAAAGATACATAGTGTCCTAACACTGTAGCAGAAAACTGGGAGGAACAACAGCCACTCGAAACTCACTTCCAGGGCCAGGCATGGTGGTGCACACTTTTAATCCCAGCACTCAGGAGACCGAGGCAGGTGGATCTCTGTAAGTTCGAGGCCAGCCTGATCTATAAAGCAAGTTTCAGGACAGTCAGGGCTATATAGAGAAACCTGTCTCAAAAAATCAAACCAAATCTAAAATGAAAAACAAAACAACAAAAATCACTCCTCAAATCATATGCACAGGGGAGTCCTTTTAACCATAAAGAACAAAGTATGTCAGTAATAAAAAATGGATACAACTGGAAATAAACATACTAAACAAATTAAACCAGTCCCATAAAGAGAAACAATGTATGTTTTCTCCCATTTATGGCTCCTAGATCTTCTACAGATAGACAAAAAGCATTAATTTGTATATGACATGAAAGTAGACGTGATGCTGCCTAAGGAACAAAGGAACTATGAGGAGGGAGACATGGAAAGGGATAGAAAGTATGGAGGTACAGGGGAAACATACTCAATATACAATATGGGGTTTATGAAAATTTTAGAAAATGATAAAAATAATTAAATAACCCCACGGCTAGTGTTTTAGAAGTTTGGAAACCTACAGAATCATAACCAAGTTGTGAAACTGTACCAATCCATGATAGTTGGGTTGTATTTTCCACCAGGGACAATCCAAGGGCACAAGAATACAAATTTGATGAATTTTAAAAAGTGGATATTGACATTTTACAAACATGAATATAAAAACATTCACGGATTGGTGTGGTCTGGACCATAATAGGTGAGTCCTGAGGTCCTATACTCATTCCAAAATCCTGCAGCTCCATGATGAGCTTGTGAAGCTTGTGACGTCACTGCCCAGCCACAAGGAGCCTGGGTCGCCCTGCCTTCATGCTCTTGTTACTCTTGTTTGGTCTGACCTTTCTTTGCTTGCTTTGCCCCCAACTCCTTTCTTTTGGGATGAGAACCAACCCTGTGCCACTGTAAGCTGGAAGTATAAAATTTGTTTATTGGTTTTTCAGGAACTCATGGTTAAAAAGACTATTTTTGAACAGTGTTGGAACATTAAAAATTATGGAAACTTCTGAAGTTAGAATGAATGTATTCTGCATTAAAGATGATCAAGAACCTATCGGGACAAAAAGTAGAAAGTAATAGCTTTAAAATCATATGTTTAAGTCGGGTGTGGTGAAGCATGCACTTAATTTGAGCACTCAGGGGACAGAGGCAAGCGGATCTCTGTGAGTTTGAGGTCAGTCTGGTCTACAAAGTGAATTCCAGGACAGCCAGTAGCCAAGACTGTTACACAAAGAAATCCTGTCTCAAAAAACTTGGGGCCTAAGAGAGAGAGAGAGTTCAGCCATGAAAAAAAAACCCAAAAACAAAAACAAAAAAAAAAAAAAAAACTAAGGCTCTTAACCAAAAGTGGTAGGAAATGTCTCAGCTATCAAGAGGTTAAGACAGCACACTGCCCTTACAGAGAACCAAAGCTCAGTCCCCAGAACCCACAACAGGTAGTTCGCAACTGCCTGTAATTCCAGCTTAAGGAAATCTGACATCCTCTTCTGGCCTCTGTTGGGACTGAACTCATACACACAATTAAAAATAAAATTAAATGTATTTTTATTTTTTTTATTTTTTAAATTTGTTTATTAAGGATTTCTGCCTCCTCCCCGCTACCGCCTCCCATTTCCCTCCCCCTCCCCCGATCAAGCCCCCCTCCCTCATCTGCTCAAAGAGCAATCAGGGTTCCCTGACCTGTGGGAAGCCCAAGGACCGTATATTTGGGTATCAAGTTGACAATAAGTGGTCTTGTGATGTTAACATTGTTAACTTGACAGGATCTGGAATCATCTATGAGATAAACCTCTAAACATAACTGTAAAAAGTTTGGTGATTGGGTTGAGGTGAGAAGATCCACCCTAAATGTGGGCAGCACAATTTCACAAGTTTGGGCCCCAGAATGAGAAGGAGAAAGTGAGCTGAGCACCTGCATTCATCTCCATCTGCTTCCCTTGCAGAAGCAGGGACACCGGCTGAGGTACAGTCCCACTACAAATGCACCAAGATGGACCGCACCTCACACTCTCAGCCTCAACCCAACCAGAAAACTTTTTTACAGATATGTTTAGAGGTTTATCTCACAACAAAACTAAGAAGAAGAAAAAAAGAAAAGAAAAATAAACCAACCCCCAAAAAACTGACCTTTTCTTCCCAAACTAACTACCATATATCCTATATCATGCTATTTTTTCTTTCAATGCTATTGAGTTTTCTACTCAAGTCTACTGATAAATACTTCTAATTATATACTGTTTTAATGTTTATTGCTTTGCCTTTACAAATTACAGTAGAATTCTTTTTTTAAATAAAAGAACCCGCCAACATTTTTACCCACTTCATTTTGTAGAAAACTCTAAAATCATTTTTTTTTTGAGTTTTTAGAAAAGGTAAAGACAATAGGTTAAGATTCTGTCAATATACATTCCTATCAGTGGGAGTAGGGGCTGTCTCTGACTCTTCTGCCAGTTTTGGGAACTCTATTGGATTGCCTTTTCCAGCCTTAATACAAGGGAGGTGTCTAGTCTTGATATGCAACTTGATGTTCCATGTTTGCTTTATCTCCATGGGAGGCCTGCCCTCTTCTGAATAGAAATGAAAGAGGAGAGGATGGGGGGAGAGGGAGAAGGTGGGAGGGAAGGACTAGGAAGAGAGAAAGGAGGGGAAACTGGAGTTGGAATGTAAAAATCATTAAAAGAATAAAACAAACCAAAATATTAACATATTTAATTATTTACTTTTTCTCACTAATTAATCAAATCTGCCTTGTAGCTCAGCATAAATCTTTTTTAACTCTGTCTTTGAAACCAATGATTGCTTATCTTTCTTTCCTAAAACATAAAATATTCCTTTTTCTATATGCTTGAAGGAATAAAAAATGTTGTTGGTTTTCCATGATTAATTTTTACATGGCTAGACTATAATAAATTCTTTTCTTAAATCTTTGTAGATAATTCTCTAGGATTTTCTAGGTACATAGAAAGCGATTCCCAACTTGGACTTGCTAATAAGTTTGCACACCCAATGCTTATGCATTATGCCAGTTCACTAGTTAGAGATTTCTGAAGAGAACCAAATTTAACTGTGATACTTTCCTTGCTCCCACAATCAGTTTAATCCTGGTTCAAACTGCATTGCTTAGACACAAGAGGAAAGAGAACTCATCAGTGTGGGTTCTTAAGGAAGTAGGCAGCACACTCCTAAGATTTTCACCAGAGACAGCAAGACTGAAATCAAGAGGGGCCCACCATTCAAATGACCTGGGAAGCACAGACATTTCAAACATCCCACTAAGAACTGTATCGCAGTAAACTCAGGTGTTCTTTCAATATGGGGAGAAGGAAGATCTAAACTGAGAACGAAAGAGCTAACTTAAGGCTAACTATAAGTTATGGGAAGCAAAAACAATGCTCTCCCTGTTTTTTTTCTTTTTTCTTTTTTTAAATTCAGTTAAAGTAAGATTCCTTTTAAAAGTTCACTAACTGAACTTTCAAAAATATTACTATTCAGTTTCATAAGTAATTAAATTGTGGGCACATCTGTCACTAGGGCTAATTAAAAGGACAGGTTCACTTGTGCCCTGGAAGTTAAGTGTAGCTAGAGAGAGGACAGCAGCTAGTGAAACCCACATCTATGCTAGCAACATTTAGCTACTGGGCAATGGCAGTGTAAAAGAAGGTCTACTTCTGAAATGCTTCTAGACAGCTTGAGACCTACCTTATTTTTAACAATGGCTCAACCCTTAAAATATCATGAAACAGGATATTTAGAAATTCCTCAGGATCTAGGAGAAAACAAAAAAAAAAACCTAAGTGAATCACAGAGAATATTTAAAAACCATTCAATTCTTTAAGAGTGACATATTAATTCAAAGTTTAGTTATTTCAGGTTCTCTTGAGAAGGGAAAACTTATAATAAAATATTACTTTTTCATTTGTTGTCATGATGCCCTATTTAACAGAATATACTCATTCACACACAGTGAAATCATTTTTGTCTTTTGGGGGGTTCAGTAGAATATACCTGGTATATGTCCTATTTTTTCTTCTATTTTAGTAATAGCCATGTGTATAAATGCCACAGCTGGTTATAGTATACAGTTAACAAACTAATTCAGGAGTTGAATCTGAGCAAATTCTTCAGTTGTAAGCAGACAGAAGTGCTGGCCAACTGCTCCACAGCCCCTTTCAACAGGGAGCACAGTGAGAAACTGAGTGCTGGGGACGCTCCCTATCACAGGAAGAGAAGCAGCTCCGAACAGCACTGCTGAGGACAAGGACAGCTCTTTACTTGGTCATCTTCTGTAGAGCCAGCCGGCTGGCCTCTTAAAGACTTCTTCCACATCACATCACTTCAGAAGATTCACAAAATCAGGAGAAATATGCATGTCACATAGAAAAAAAACTTTTCATATTTTTGCAGTGCTGGGAATCAAACCCAAGGCCTCTTACATACTCCACCACTGAGTATACTCCTAGCCCTCTCAAATAATTCTAACTTAAATTTAATCCTCTAAACTAAATAGGTATATTTCAGGAAATAATTTAGCATATTACTAGATGATAAACTTTCAAGTTATTTTCAATGCATATATTATAAATTAAAAGGGTCACCTTTTTCTTCAGAGGTAAATCCTGATGCAGCAGGAACTTTTTCAAGTATTTTCCTCAGTTTCATAATTTTTGTGGCACACACATATCCATATCTGTTGATAAAAGTGAATTAACTGACACTGGCACAGTGAGTCATATGGCACATCTTAATAATCAAGTACTTTTCATACAATTCTAACATGTTAAAAAACAATAGACAAGGCATTTATTTTTAAGAAACAACTGTAGGCTTCTTACAGAACTTTGAAAAGTGAAAGTCTGAGAATCAGAGTTGTTTCCAGATACTAGTAAACACCTTAAAAATAACTACCATGTACTAATACAATTCTCAACTCTTTATGAAGCCTGGGTGAAGCAATTTTTAAATGGCATTTGCTTATTATATTAAAACACTTATTTTATAAAATAGGATATCCAACTTTGAGAAAGCCCTTCTTATACACAGGATAAGAGACATGGAAAAGGGCACTGATGAGATACTAAAAATCTAAAGTCTGAAATCAAACAGTCAACATAATTATGACATTCTCTTTGTTTGACTATAGGAGACCATGGGCTTACAAGAACAAGTCAGAGCCAGCTAATCATACTGTGTACCTGCTTTTTAGAGCGACTATCCACTTACTTGGTAGCTCTTTGCAGTCAGCAAACACTAAACACCTACCACTTGTGTAATGCTATATATAGGGCACCAAAAATACAAAAGGAGACTAAAGAAACCTAACAACAACAACAAAAAAAAAACAAATAAACAAAACAGGATCTCTGCCTGTGGGAGCTTCCAATACAGAAAGCAAAACCTCTGTCCAAACAACAGATATGACATTTGCAGACACAAGAAATATATCTCAAATTTCTGAGCTACTGATCTTGCCTTAACCTCTTGAGCTATCAAGTGCTGGGATTACAGGTATATCCCACCATGCCTGACAAGATGCACCTTGGTCTCATAGGCCATGCAGCAAGTGTTTTCTATAGACTGGTGACAAAATTAGAATAACTATGATTCTGGACTAGTTGGGCAATCGTATGCAAAAAACGTTTGCTGATGGATTGACAGTATTTTAAAAAGAAGGAAGGTTGTGATAATATGCCTTGTGGTTAAGATTTGACCTGTGCTGTTCTAGTGTCATTTACATAGGGAAAGAAAAATCTGAGAGTTTAAAATTTGTGTAAGACTAAATAATTAATATTAAAATCAAAGCACATAATTAAAGGATAAGATGATTAGAAAAGTAAGGCAAACAAGTATCTAGAGAAATTTGTTTCACTTTTCATTTACTTTCTTAGCTATGTGACACAGTACGTCGTTTGGAATACTCCTTATAGTTTCATATTTTGTTATTTTTAAATATATTGTGTTAATTTTTATTTTCACTGTTGAGAAAAGTGCATCACAAACTTTAAATTGATCACAGTTGGACTTTAAATTGTATAGTTTGTTCTCTATGTCCCTGAGCTATCTGTTTCCTGATCACTGGCTAACCTAACTCTTCATCACATAAACGCCTTGTGAAGTCATCACACATCACCATCATGTATCAAAGTCTTCCTACATGGTCTTCTGCACATTTACAACTACCTTAGTAAAGGAGTAAAAGAAGACCTAAATAAATTCTTTTAAACAAACAAAATACCATGTCACTTTAATATACCTCACTTGTTTCTAGTGCAATGTCATTGCTACCTTGTAGTGCATGACTCCAAATGAGTCCCATCATTTTACAGAATGCACTGCCCAGACTAAACAACACATAAACAGAGGACAAAAAATAAAGGTTTTAAAAAGTAAGTATTTCATGAGAACTAAATTCTTTCTTTTTTACTACATGAGTCCAGAGCATAAATTAGTTACTATACAAGAAAACAGTAAACAGAACACCAACTAAAGACAAAACACATGTCTCTACTTACATTCTCAGAGGATTGACTATTGCTGTCCTCAGTAGCTCCTGGGTCTCACTATAATACTCAATATCATTCTTTCCTTTGGGTCTCAGCAACACAGTATCCAGGACAGAACTAAAAGCAAATAAGCTGCAAAATAAAAGAATATTTTCCTCATGTTATAAAAACAATAATATTTGAGAAAGATTCATATTTTTTTATTTTTTTATATTTTATTTTTCGAGACAGGGTTTCTCTGTAGCTTTTGTTTCCTGTCCTGGAACTAGCTCTTGTAGACCACGCTGGCCTCGAACTCACAGAAATCCGACTGCCTCTGCCTCCCGAGTGCTGGGATTAAAGGCATGTGCCACCAATGCCCGGCTGATAAAGATTCTTAAAGGAGTAGGAAGAGGCAAAGCGATAAAGTGTAGGGAACCACTGGTCTAAGAACTCATGGACAGACCACACAGGCCCTGTGCTCAGTACCCAGAGACCCTGCAGATCCAGAACAGAAACACCAAGACTGCACCATACAAGTGAAGGTTGAAAACACGCCAGAGAACATTATGAAAGAAGCTTGTTTACATAAACCAAGAGAGGCCTGGAAATCGGTCACACACACACAGACAACATAGGGCGAAAGTCAGAGACTGGTCAAGACCAGATCAGACTAGTCAGGACAAATTCATCTCATTATCATAAGATAGGCATTTCCTTATAATAACTTGTGAGAGATTAGCAATAAAAATTTGCTGGTATCAAAGAAAATAAATTTAGTTAAAATAAATTTTTATCAGCAAATCTAAGGAATATTATAGTAATGCTTGCTTGTTTGTTTAATCAAAAGTATTCCAGCAACGACAAGACCCACCTTTATTGTGCTCTCTCCTTTAAAATTCTAACTTCCATACTAACTTCCTAACTCTTGTGGCACAGCCTACGGAGTGGCAGATCCACTTCACTGGCAGTGCACAACCCTTACGGCTACAGATTCAGTCTTCATAGCCTAATGATCCTTGCTGTTCAACTTGATCCACTTTAGGGAAAACTACACAAAGGAGGGCAACAGTGATCCCATGGAAAGTAATTTTTAATATTAAGAATTTTTATGATCATCTCGATATTCCAGAACACACGCAGCACGCAATGCCAATAGCTTGCTGCAGGTTACTTGGCACACGTGCCATCATCTACACTGGAGGCAGATGTCCTCAGAGTATCTGTTCACTCAATATTCACTGCAGTATTTTTATATTAGTGCTTTGGATCTAGGAATAGGATATGAAATTCTTTAGTCACTAAGGACCAAATCTCATGATCTTTCCTAACTCTGTCAGTTTCTCTACTCAAAGGCAACTGGCACCTTCTTCCATATACACACACACACACACACATACCTGTCTCCCCTCTCCCCCACACAGCACTATTTACACTTACTGCAGAAAATAGGAACTTACCTGAATAAAGTTGAGTCCAAGTAACAAGAATTGTAATAGCCCTGGATGCCTTTCTTCTTTCCAACCATTATCTCTAAACCTTCTTTTTCCATCTTTGGTGGAGTATTTTCTTCTACTACTTCACTTAAGTAGCCTCCAAATACTGAAAAGATAAAAAATAAAGATAATTCTTTTAAATCATGACAGTATATATTCATATGCATGTACATATATATCATTTAAAGTATATTTTGGCATCTTCTGCATTTTTTTTACTTTAGTTTACTGATATTTATCTGCACTTATAAAAATTCAATTATTCACTTTCAACATCATTCCTGTCATATAGAGTTTAGAAAATTAAGTCAATTAAGCATCTGTCAAAGAATATTTTGTTACTTGTCCAAAATGTTTCATTTTCAAGTATAAAAACAAAACAAGTTTCCAAAATACTCTTCAACATTAAGAAAAATGTTTTTCATAAAGATGTTTTCCCTATTTCCCCCTGCTTGACTCTCACTATTGTTAAGGGTAAGGCCAGCATCAGCAAGCTAGTGACAATGAGAAGAATTGTCCTCCATCTGTCAAGCCAACTGCATCCCCAGACTGTATCAGATTTCTTCATAAGGACATCCGAAATGAGGTACTTAAAAAGATGCGGAGGGGGAAGTTATTGCTAAAGGGACCACATTTTCATTTCTACCACCCACACTGCCAAAAATTTAATGTCTATAATCAATAAAAGAGAAGAAAAAACACCGCCTTTCAGTCTTTAGACCC
This sequence comes from Microtus oregoni, assembly GCF_018167655.1. NCBI lineage: Eukaryota > Metazoa > Chordata > Mammalia > Rodentia > Cricetidae > Microtus > Microtus oregoni. Next base: position 62,766,736 of record NW_024543063.1, read on the forward strand.
TAAACACTTTTCCTAACTCTTCTTTCAACATATCTCCTCTTAGGACAACTCTCTTATGCACCAAGTAAGAATCTTTACCAACTTCGAAACTTCATGAACACTGGCAAGTAAATAAAACATTTAAACACTGTCACCCTCAGATGCTAAAATGTAGCAAGAAACAGTCATTCCAGATGGGTAAATAAATTAAAAGTATCCAATTACCTAAAGAATTACACCTTTCAATCTGATTATAAACAGGCTCCAGAAAATCAAACCTAGAGTCCGGTCTGCAGCTCTTCAATTTCACAAACAGAGCCTTCTTCACGTCGCAGGTGAAATAGCGCGTGCCCCTGAACGTGCCATCTGTACAGCCCGCACATTCATCCTCCTGAAAAAGAAAGGTTTTGGTATGTGTTACACCGGGAAGAGCTATGGAGTTTTCACTTTTTCTGAATTTCTCTTTCAAATCTTTTCTGAACAGATCAGCACGAAGGAAAAGGGACTGACTAACTGGTGCTTTGGCCCTCAGCTGGTGGTTTAAGAAAATAATTCTTTAGCCCTCCAGGAAGTATTTGATGCATTTCCTTTCAAAATACATGCTTAGAACTTCCTTGGTTTACTGAGTTTCCCTGAGCCATTTCAAAAGTATTAAAATCAAGGGGCAGGAGTAGATAAATTGCCTAGTTCCTCAACAGCAAGAAGACAAGTGAAAAAAAGTTAAAAACTATATTTAGGCAATAGCTAAATTTATTCAAATTCTCCCTCCTGGTTATGAAATATCACACAATATACTTTTTTTAGAGCCAAAAATAAAACCTTCCCCTCTCCCAAAGACTCCAAACATGATTAATTTTAAAGTCAGTCACATCCCTGAACTGACTGCAATGGGAGGAGGCTAAAGAATAAGAAGGAGAACTGGTCACTGAACTGCTTTCTTTGCTGCATTCTGTTTGTATGTGGAGATTACATGTTCTAGCCTAAAAATCAATCTATTCCTTGATCACAAACAAACATGAGGAATAAGTGAGTGAGAAGCCTTAGCAATGGCAAAGGGTGAAGGCAAGCAATACTATATTTCCTCTACTACTGAATTTTTTTTGAGAAAAAATAACTACCCAATAAATTATCTAATAGAGGAAAACGTAGTTTTAAAACCCATGAAGAAAAGTTGTAGATTTCAAGCCAAAACAAATTACCAGTTCCAGCCCAGCTAGCACGTCACTGAGCCCAGGCGGCTGGCCAATCCAACGGATAACCCCATAGAACGGGGGATTCTTTTTCACTTCAGCCAGTGAGCCCACCTCTAGGCCGTATGCATTACCAGAAGAGATGGGCAAAGGTGGACTCTTCTGGACAGGCAAGCTGTTCAGCTCGCCCATCACACACTGCACTGACAATGACAGTGGGCTGTGAGCAATGCTGCCGTTAGTATTGGGCATCTTGGTCAGGCTGAACGGTAGAGAGTGCAATCTGTTCTCGCTGGATAAGGAGTTCATGGAAGGAGGTTGTGGTGGAGGTGATGAATGTCCAAAGTCTGGAGACAGCTCTGTAAGTGACTTTGCAGGATCTTCTGCAACTATGAAAAATTGTCCTTAATTAGAAAAGGCTGTTCAAGAACATTAAATATGACTGCATCTTCTAAAAACAATACAAAGTTCTAGTCTAACTGATCACATGATCCCTTTGCAAGTCTGCTTGAAAGCACTGTAAACTCATTGGCTCTGAATAATATTTTTGCTCCTCTTCTCGACCTCCACAGATTCCTGTCTCAGTAATCTGGCATTGGTATCTAAGTCTAGTCAGTATCACATGGATTATATTCTTTCCCATAATGTGATTAAATTAGAAATTAGTATAAAGAGATATAAAAATTAAATAATAATTCTAAATAACCTCTGGAAGAACAGACAGTGCTCTTAATCTCTGAGCCATCTCTCCGGCCCAGGATGAATGAATTCTTGAGAGAGGCAGGTCATGCTGCCTATGCTCACAAAACCCCACTCAGTGCGAGAATCAGATGTGGCAAATACCCACTCAGGTCACTTTCTGTGTAAGTATATATGTAACCTATAGTATCCAACTGTAGACTGTACTGTGTGTTTTAGCTTATAACTGAATCCATGTCATAAGCAGTCATCATAGAGACTTAGAACACTATATTTTCATTTAGTTTACTGAATCTCCTGAATACAAAGCACTGTAGAAGCACTAGGAACTTATAGAAAATCAGGCAAAAAACCAAAACAACTTCAGGGACACTTAACCTAACCTAAGAGAGTGAGTGAGTACAGCGGGAGGAAAGGTTTCAGTTTAAGAGGTGAAGAGCAGTCAGCCAGACCATTGAACTGGAAGAACTAGAAGGATTTCCAGGTAATTAACTTGCACAGATGAAGGAAATAAATACATGAAAGGAGAATGATATCTAGGAAACAAGGAAAGGTAGTGTGTTTTGAAGAAAGTAAGATAGGCAAGGCTTTAAATGAGTCACTTCATTTCTAGAAACAGTTGAATCTAAGCAGAGGTATTAAGAGATAAGAACAAACTGCTCAGCATAGTGGTGTACACTTTTAATCTCAACACTCAGAAACCAGAAGCAGGTGAGTCTCTGTGAGTTCGAGGCCAGTCTGCTCAACAGAGCAAGTTCTAGGACAGCCAGGACTTTTTATACAGAGAAACTCTGTCTTGGGTAAAAAAAACAAAGCAAAACAAAACCCAGACTACTAACATATTTCAAATGTATCCTCAACCCTAATAACAGTGTAGTTGAAACTATGTTTAATATTTTAGTTCAGCAATATTGTCATATTAGCTATGATCTATTCACTGTTTCCAAAATTAACAAATATTGATGAAAAAGTCATTTCCCCTTACATATTAAACAGAGGGTACCATTATAAAGAGGACTAAAATTATAGATTACCTTCATCTATATACAATGAATTTTTGGATTTGGATTGTTGTTGTGAATCAACAGATGACCCACTTAAGGTATAAAATAATTCAGAACTGGTTCTACTTCCAGGGTCTGAGGTAGATCCTATGGAACAAGAAAAGTTCCTTTTTTAAAAAGCCAATATGTTATAAAAAGAAATTTTATAAATAAATTAACATGCGTATGGTAGAACAACTGCTCACACAACTAATATACATATACATAGTATTGTATTGTCTTTGGCTTTAAAAGTTTGGTAATTAGTCAACACAGAAGAGAGTAGGAGCTATAAAATTAATATAAAAGTTAGCCGTTTATATTAAAGCTCTAAGAAACCATTCTGGTGGTCAGTGGTGACACGAGCCTTTAATCCCAGAACTTAGTAGAGGCAGACACATCTGAGTTTGAGGCCATCCTGGCCTATTGAGCAAGTTCCAGGACACTACAGACTATCTAAAGAAATCTGGACAAAAAAAAAATCATTCCATGTAGTCTATTTTTCAATGTCACCTCTACTTTGATGAAATTACTGGCTCACGAATATCACCTCTATCATTCATACCATATAACAGTGGTTTTCCACCTTCCTAATTCTGCCATCCTTTATATATACCTCAAACTGTGGCAAACCCCAACCAGAAAATTATTTTCGTTGTTACTTTATAACTGCAATTTTACCACTGTTATGAATTGCAATATAAATATCTTTCTTTTCCAAAGGTCTTAAACGACCCCAATAAAAGGGTCATTCAAACCCCAAAGGGGTCACGATCCACAGGATGAAACCCCGTTGCAGTCAACAAAAGAACATCCAGCAGTGTTATAGAGCCTAGACATACACAAAGTTCTTTCACCAAGGTTTGTGAAGTGCATTCTATGATGGTCACATGATGTGGGATTCTCCTCCGCATGCTGTGAATACCATTGGTTAATAAAGAAATTGGCATGGCCTGATAGAGTAGAACAGAGCTAGGTGGGGAAAACTGAATGCTGGGAGGAAGAAGGGCAGAGTCAATGAGAAGTCATATAGCCCCACAGGAGATGCCAGAACTATACCTGGTCAGCCACAGCCTAGTAGCAATACACAGATTAATGGAGATGGATTAATTTTAGATGAGTTAGCCAGAAATATGCTTAAGCTATTGGCCAAACAGTATTGCAAATAATATGGTTTCTGTGTGATTATTTTGGGGCTGAGCAGCTGGGAACAAACAAGAGGTCTCGTAAAAAAAAAAGTCACACAAGAAAACAAACTGCTGAATGATGCACTTATCAGAACTCATCCCAGTAATAAGTGACTCATCATTATAATTTCCCTTCATAAACTTCAAATGTGATCATACAAGCTGATGAACAAATTAAGTTAAAAAACATTCAGGTTTTGGGTGGATATATGGCTCAGGAGTAGAGTCCTATTTTAGTTTGTGTAAGATGCCAGATTTGATGCAAGCACCAAAAAATAAAAATAAAAAAGTAATCTCACTGTCTGGAACAATACCTGAGTAAAAAAGGACTTACCTAGCTTATAAGTTTCTGTTGACTTTGATCCCCAACATTACAAAAGAAATAATATATTTTTTTTAGATTTACAATATAAACATCTTAGAATTTTATTAACACAATTTCTTGTTCTTTGTAGTTTAGGAGGATGGACCTCCGAGGCTCTGTGCCCTCATTAGGGATGTGGTGGAATATTCGGCCTGTGCCTGTCAATGGCCTGACAATGCAGCCCACGACCCATATGACCAGGGGTACTTTCCTCCTTTCAGGAGAAGGCCAGGATCAGCTCAAGCACCAAGACTAGGAAGCCTGATGACGACAAGAAGACATGACTTCGAGTCTAGCATCTCTCATGCACTGCTTGAGCTGGAGATGAACTCAGATCTCAAGGCACAGCTTAGAAACTCAGTATCACCCACCACAGCCAAGGAAACTGAAGCTGCTGATGGTCAGAAAGCAATCCTCATTTTAGCACCAGTTTCTCAGAAGAAATCTTTCCAGAAAATCCAAGTCCGGATGGTTCATGAATTAGAGAAAAAGGTTAGTGGCAAGCATGCAGTCTTCACTGCTCAAAGAAGATTCTGCCCAAGCCAACTCAGAAAAGCTGTACAAAAAAATAAGCAAAAGCACCAAAAGCTGCACCCTGGCAGCTGTACATGACACCATCCTTGGGGACTTGTTCTTCCCAAGTGAAACTGTGGATACTCCGTGTGAATGCATGGCAGTCAGCTCCTAAAGGTTCATTTAGACAAAGCTCAGCAGAACAAGCAGAACACAGGCTGAAACTTTTTCTGGTGTGCATTAGAAGCTCCCTCCCTTCCTCTCTCTCTCTCTCTCTCTCTCCCCCTCTAGTGTTTTTCGCTGGAACTTGCTCTGTCAACCAGGCTGTCCTCAAACACAGAGATCCACCTGCCTTTGCCTCCTGAGAGCTGGGATTGAAGGCGTGTAACACCGCCAGCTGTTCTCTCTCTTATCCAAATAAAAAGCTCCCTCCACAGCTCATAGGCTGGCCATTTCAGTGGTTTCTTTACTACATCCTCACTTAAAATCATGTACATAAAGGATAGGCACAAACTATATGTATACATATATATACATATATACAAATACACACACACATTAACATATAGCTTATTTAACATCTTGGAGAATCATATTATCATATTGTAAACTACCAAGAATGGGCTCCATACCTGTAACCTTTGGTTCATTAATACTAGATGAACCTTTGTCACCATCATCTCTTGACATAAAGGCAAGTTTGGGAGGCCTCATTTCCGGTGTCATGCTCTCTGAAATAGTAAACATACTTTTTAACTATATATGGAAGAAACATAGTTTAGCATAAAAAACAAAGAAATCCTTTCCAACAAAAAAGGCACAATCTTTATAGTCTTACAGATTCTCTTTAAAGACTCCACAGTACTGAAAGGTAATTTCTCAGGTGAAAAAAAATCAACACTGTACTTAAAAATATAATTTCTGTAAGAAAATATAATCATCAGTTATCTAAATGCTTTAATTTTTGAAAAGTTAGTCAGAAGCAGTCAATTTTATTTGAAGTTTTTAAAAGCTTTAAAGAACACCTTATTCATACTTTTCGTCACATTTTCCAGATCAGCATGACCAAAACAACCCTACACATTACAGTGTTTTATATTCAAGAATTTATGGAGGGTTTCAAGATAAATATGGACAATCTTGTTTACTGTAAAAACCGGAGCCTTTACATGCCCACGTGCCTGGATAACCTCTAACCAATGTGCTGCACTAAACTGACTTGATAAAACTTTCTCAGCCACCCAAGTATGCTGGATCAGTGTATTTCACAGAACACAGCTTGATAAAAACCTGGGTAGGAGACAAATCAGAGTTAGGAATGGACTCAGTACTAGTATGATTCCACTTTTAAGCATAACATGCATTAAGAATAATAGATATGTATACAAACAAATGCAAACAGGAAAAGCAGAGAATTACACACAAATCAATAATGCAAGTTCTAGGACAGCAAGGACTTTCTATACAGAGAAACTCTGTCTCGGGTAAAAAAACAAAGCAAAACAAAACCCAGACTACTAACATATTTCAAATGTATCCTCAACCCTAATAACAGTGTAGTTCAAACTATGTTTAATATTTTAGTTCAGCAATATTGTCAAATTAGCTATGATCTATTCACTGTTTCCAAAATTAACAAATATTGATGAAAAAGTCATTTCCCCTTACATATTAAAAAGAGGGTACCATTATAAAGAGGACTAAAATTATAGATTACCTTCATCTATATACAATGAATTTTTGGATTTGGATTGTTGTTGTGAGTCAACAGATGACCCACTTAAGGTATAAAATAATTCAGAACTGGTTCTACTTCCAGGGTCTGAGGTAGATCCTATGGAACAAGAAAAGTTCCTTTTTTAAAAAGCCAATATGTTATAAAAAGAAATTTTATAAATAAATTAACATGGGTATGGTAGAACAACTGCTCACACAACTAATATACATATACATAGTATTGTATTGTCTTCGGCTTTAAAAGTTTGGTAATTAGTCAACAAGAAGAGAGTAGGAGCTATAAAATTAATATAAAAGTTAGCCGTTTATATTAAAGCTCTAAGAAACCATTCTGGTGGTCAGTGGTGACACGAGCCTTTAATCCCAGAAATTAGTAGAGGCAGACACATCTGAGTTTGAGGCCATCCTGGCCTATTGAGCAAGTTCCAGGACACTACAGACTATCTAAAGAAATCTGGACAAAAAAAAATCATTCCATGTAGTCTATTTTTCAATGTCACCTCTACTTTGATGAAATTACTGGCTCACGAATATCACCTCTATCATTCATACCATATAACAGTGGTTTTCCACCTTCCTAATTCTGCCATCCTTTATATATACCTCAAACTGTGGCAAACCCCAACCAGAAAATTATTTTCATTGTTACTTTATAACTGCAATTTTACCACTGTTATGAATTGCAATATAAATATCTTTCTTTTCCAAAGGACTTAAACGACCCCAATAAAAGGGTCATTCAAACCCCAAAGGGGTCACGATCCACACGATGAAACCCCTTGCAGTCAACAAAAGAACATCCAGCAGTGTTATAGAGCCTAGACATACACAAAGTTCTTTCACCAAGGTTTGTGAAGTGCATTCTATGATGGTCACATGATGTGGGATTCTCCTCCGCATGCTGTGAATACCATTGGTTAATAAAGAAATTGGCATGGCCTGATAGAGTAGAACAGAGCTAGGTGGGGAAAACTGAATGCTGGGAGGAAGAAGGGCAGAGTCAGTGAGAAGTCATATAGCCCCACAGGAGATGCCAGAACTATACCTGGTCAGCCACAGCCTAGTAGCAATACACAGATTAATGGAGATGGATTAATTTTAGATGAGTTAGCCAGAAATATGCTTAAGCTATTGGCCAAACAGTATTGCAAATAATATGGTTTCTGTGTGATTATTTTGGGGCTGAGCAGCTGGGAACAAACAAGAGGTCTCGTAAAAAAAAGTCACACAAGAAAACAAACTGCTGAATGATGCACTTATCAGAACTCATCCCAGTAATAAGTGGCTCATCATTATAATTTCCCTTCATAAACTTCAAATGTGATCATACAAGCTGATGAACAAATTAAGTTAAAAAACATTCAGGTTTTGGGTGGATATATGGCTCAGGAGTAGAGTCCTATTTTAGTTTGTGTAAGATGCCAGATTTGATGCAAGCACCAAAAAATAAAAATAAAAAAGTAATCTCACTGTCTGGAACAATACCTGAGTAAAAAAGGACTTACCTAGCTTATAAGTTTCTGTTGACTTTGATCCCCAACATTACAAAAGAAATAATATATTTTTTTTAGATTTACAATATAAACATCTTAGAATTTTATTAACACAATTTCTTGTTCTTTGTAGTTTAGGAGGATGGACCTCCGAGGCTCTGTGCCCTCATTAGGGATGTGGTGGAATATTCGGCCTGTGCCTGTCAATGGCCTGACAATGCAGCCCACGACCCATATGACCAGGGGTACTTTCCTCCTTTCAGGAGAAGGCCAGGATCAGCTCAAGCACCAAGACTAGGAAGCCTGATGACGACAAGAAGACATGACTTCGAGTCTAGCATCTCTCATGCACTGCTTGAGCTGGAGATGAACTCAGATCTCAAGGCACAGCTTAGAAACTCAGTATCACCCACCACAGCCAAGGAAACTGAAGCTGCTGATGGTCAGAAAGCAATCCTCATTTTAGCACCAGTTTCTCAGAAGAAATCTTTCCAGAAAATCCAAGTCCGGATGGTTCATGAATTAGAGAAAAAGGTTAGTGGCAAGCATGCAGTCTTCACTGCTCAAAGAAGATTCTGCCCAAGCCAACTCAGAAAAGCTGTACAAAAAAATAAGCAAAAGCACCAAAAGCTGCACCCTGGCAGCTGTACATGACACCATCCTTGGGGACTTGTTCTTCCCAAGTGAAACTGTGGATACTCCGTGTGAATGCATGGCAGTCAGCTCCTAAAGGTTCATTTAGACAAAGCTCAGCAGAACAAGCAGAACACAGGCTGAAACTTTTTCTGGTGTGCATTAGAAGCTCCCTCCCTTCCTCTCTCTCTCTCTCTCTCTCTCCCCCTCTAGTGTTTTTCGCTGGAACTTGCTCTGTCAACCAGGCTGTCCTCAAACACAGAGATCCACCTGCCTTTGCCTCCTGAGAGCTGGGATTGAAGGCGTGTAACACCGCCAGCTGTTCTCTCTCTTATCCAAATAAAAAGCTCCCTCCACAGCTCATAGGCTGGCCATTTCAGTGGTTTCTTTACTACATCCTCACTTAAAATCATGTACATAAAGGATAGGCACAAACTATATGTATACATATATATACATATATACAAATACACACACACATTAACATATAGCTTATTTAACATCTTGGAGAATCATATTATCATATTGTAAACTACCAAGAATGGGCTCCATACCTGTAACCTTTGGTTCATTAATACTAGATGAACCTTTGTCACCATCATCTCTTGACATAAAGGCAAGTTTGGGAGGCCTCATTTCCGGTGTCATGCTCTCTGAAATAGTAAACATACTTTTTAACTATATATGGAAGAAACATAGTTTAGCATAAAAAACAAAGAAATCCTTTCCAACAAAAAAGGCACAATCTTTATAGTCTTACAGATTCTCTTTAAAGACTCCACAGTACTGAAAGGTAATTTCTCAGGTGAAAAAAAATCAACACTGTACTTAAAAATATAATTTCTGTAAGAAAATATAATCATCAGTTATCTAAATGCTTTAATTTTTGAAAAGTTAGTCAGAAGCAGTCAATTTTATTTGAAGTTTTTAAAAGCTTTAAAGAACACCTTATTCATACTTTTCGTCACATTTTCCAGATCAGCATGACCAAAACAACCCTACACATTACAGTGTTTTATATTCAAGAATTTATGGAGGGTTTCAAGATAAATATGGACAATCTTGTTTACTGTAAAAACCGGAGCCTTTACATGCCCACGTGCCTGGATAACCTCTAACCAATGTGCTGCACTAAACTGACTTGATAAAACTTTCTCAGCCACCCAAGTATGCTGGATCAGTGTATTTCACAGAACACAGCTTGATAAAAACCTGGGTAGGAGACAAATCAGAGTTAGGAATGGACTCAGTACTAGTATGATTCCACTTTTAAGCATAACATGCATTAAGAATAATAGATATGTATACAAACAAATGCAAACAGGAAAAGCAGAGAATTACACACAAATCAATAATGCAAGTTCTAGGACAGCAAGGACTTTCTATACAGAGAAACTCTGTCTCGGGTAAAAAAACAAAGCAAAACAAAACCCAGACTACTAACATATTTCAAATGTATCCTCAACCCTAATAACAGTGTAGTTCAAACTATGTTTAATATTTTAGTTCAGCAATATTGTCAAATTAGCTATGATCTATTCACTGTTTCCAAAATTAACAAATATTGATGAAAAAGTCATTTCCCCTTACATATTAAAAAGAGGGTACCATTATAAAGAGGACTAAAATTATAGATTACCTTCATCTATATACAATGAATTTTTGGATTTGGATTGTTGTTGTGAGTCAACAGATGACCCACTTAAGGTATAAAATAATTCAGAACTGGTTCTACTTCCAGGGTCTGAGGTAGATCCTATGGAACAAGAAAAGTTCCTTTTTTAAAAAGCCAATATGTTATAAAAAGAAATTTTATAAATAAATTAACATGGGTATGGTAGAACAACTGCTCACACAACTAATATACATATACATAGTATTGTATTGTCTTCGGCTTTAAAAGTTTGGTAATTAGTCAACAAGAAGAGAGTAGGAGCTATAAAATTAATATAAAAGTTAGCCGTTTATATTAAAGCTCTAAGAAACCATTCTGGTGGTCAGTGGTGACACGAGCCTTTAATCCCAGAAATTAGTAGAGGCAGACACATCTGAGTTTGAGGCCATCCTGGCCTATTGAGCAAGTTCCAGGACACTACAGACTATCTAAAGAAATCTGGACAAAAAAAAATCATTCCATGTAGTCTATTTTTCAATGTCACCTCTACTTTGATGAAATTACTGGCTCACGAATATCACCTCTATCATTCATACCATATAACAGTGGTTTTCCACCTTCCTAATTCTGCCATCCTTTATATATACCTCAAACTGTGGCAAACCCCAACCAGAAAATTATTTTCATTGTTACTTTATAACTGCAATTTTACCACTGTTATGAATTGCAATATAAATATCTTTCTTTTCCAAAGGACTTAAACGACCCCAATAAAAGGGTCATTCAAACCCCAAAGGGGTCACGATCCACACGATGAAACCCCTTGCAGTCAACAAAAGAACATCCAGCAGTGTTATAGAGCCTAGACATACACAAAGTTCTTTCACCAAGGTTTGTGAAGTGCATTCTATGATGGTCACATGATGTGGGATTCTCCTCCGCATGCTGTGAATACCATTGGTTAATAAAGAAATTGGCATGGCCTGATAGAGTAGAACAGAGCTAGGTGGGGAAAACTGAATGCTGGGAGGAAGAAGGGCAGAGTCAGTGAGAAGTCATATAGCCCCACAGGAGATGCCAGAACTATACCTGGTCAGCCACAGCCTAGTAGCAATACACAGATTAATGGAGATGGATTAATTTTAGATGAGTTAGCCAGAAATATGCTTAAGCTATTGGCCAAACAGTATTGCAAATAATATGGTTTCTGTGTGATTATTTTGGGGCTGAGCAGCTGGGAACAAACAAGAGGTCTCGTAAAAAAAAGTCACACAAGAAAACAAACTGCTGAATGATGCACTTATCAGAACTCATCCCAGTAATAAGTGGCTCATCATTATAATTTCCCTTCATAAACTTCAAATGTGATCATACAAGCTGATGAACAAATTAAGTTAAAAAACATTCAGGTTTTGGGTGGATATATGGCTCAGGAGTAGAGTCCTATTTTAGTTTGTGTAAGATGCCAGATTTGATGCAAGCACCAAAAAATAAAAATAAAAAAGTAATCTCACTGTCTGGAACAATACCTGAGTAAAAAAGGACTTACCTAGCTTATAAGGTTCTGTTGACTTTGATCCCCAACATTACAAAAGAAATAATATATTTTTTTAGATTTACAATATAAACATCTTAGAATTTTATTAACACAATTTCTTGTTCTTTGTAGTTTAGGAGGATGGACCTCCGAGGCTCTGTGCCCTCATTAGGGATGTGGTGGAATATTCAGCCTGTGCCTGTCAATGGCCTGACAATGCAGCCCACGACCCATATGACCAGGGGTACTTTCCTCCTTTCAGGAGAAGGCCAGGATCAGCTCAAGCACCAAGACTAGGAAGCCTGATGACGACAAGAAGACATGACTTCGAGTCTAGCATCTCTCATGCACTGCTTGAGCTGGAGATGAACTCAGATCTCAAGGCACAGCTTAGAAACTCAGTATCACCCACCACAGCCAAGGAAACTGAAGCTGCTGATGGTCAGAAAGCAATCCTTATTTTAGCACCAGTTTCTCAGAAGAAATCTTTCCAGAAAATCCAAGTCCGGATGGTTCATGAATTAGAGAAAAAGGTTAGTGGCAAGCATGCAGTCTTCACTGCTCAAAGAAGATTCTGCCCAAGCCAACTCAGAAAAGCTGTACAAAAAGATAAGCAAAAGCACCAAAAGCTGCACCCTGGCAGCTGTACATGACACCATCCTTGGGGACTTGTTCTTCCCAAGTGAAACTGTGGATACTCCGTGTGAATGCATGGCAGTCAGCTCCTAAAGGTTCATTTAGACAAAGCTCAGCAGAACAAGCAGAACACAGGCTGAAACTTTTTCTGGTGTGCATTAGAAGCTCCCTCCCTTCCTCTCTCTCTCTCTCTCTCTCTCCCCCTCTAGTGTTTTTCGCTGGAACTTGCTCTGTCAACCAGGCTGTCCTCAAACACAGAGATCCACCTGCCTTTGCCTCCTGAGAGCTGGGATTGAAGGCATGTAACACCGCCAGCTGTTCTCTCTCTTATCCAAATAAAAAGCTCCCTCCACAGCTCATAGGCTGGCCATTTCAGTGGTTTCTTTACTACATCCTCACTTAAAATCATGTACATAAAGGATAGGCACAAACTATATGTATACATATATATACACATATATACAAATACACACACACATTAACATATAGCTTATTTAACATCTTGGAGAATCATATTATCATATTGTAAACTACCAAGAATGGGCTCCATACCTGTAACCTTTGGTTCATTAATACTAGATGAACCTTTGTCACCATCATCTCTTGACATAAAGGCAAGTTTGGGAGGCCTCATTTCCGGTGTCATGCTCTCTGAAATAGTAAACATACTTTTTAACTATATATGGAAGAAACATAGTTTAGCATAAAAAACAAAGAAATCCTTTCCAACAAAAAAGGCACAATCTTTATAGTCTTACAGATTCTCTTTAAAGACTCCACAGTACTGAAAGGTAATTTCTCAGGTGAAAAAAAATCAACACTGTACTTAAAAATATAATTTCTGTAAGAAAATATAATCATCAGTTATCTAAATGCTTTAATTTTTGAAAAGTTAGTCAGAAGCAGTCAATTTTATTTGAAGTTTTTAAAAGCTTTAAAGAACACCTTATTCATACTTTTCGTCACATTTTCCAGATCAGCATGACCAAAACAACCCTACACATTACAGTGTTTTATATTCAAGAATTTATGGAGGGTTTCAAGATAAATATGGACAATCTTGTTTACTGTAAAAACCGGAGCCTTTACATGCCCACGTGCCTGGATAACCTCTAACCAATGTGCTGCACTAAACTGACTTGATAAAACTTTCTCAGCCACCCAAGTATGCTGGATCAGTGTATTTCACAGAACACAGCTTGATAAAAACCTGGGTAGGAGACAAATCAGAGTTAGGAATGGACTCAGTACTAGTATGATTCCACTTTTAAGCATAACATGCATTAAGAATAATAGATATGTATACAAACAAATGCAAACAGGAAAAGCAGAGAATTACACACAAATCAATAATGCAAGTTCTAGGACAGCAAGGACTTTCTATACAGAGAAACTCTGTCTCGGGTAAAAAAACAAAGCAAAACAAAACCCAGACTACTAACATATTTCAAATGTATCCTCAACCCTAATAACAGTGTAGTTCAAACTATGTTTAATATTTTAGTTCAGCAATATTGTCAAATTAGCTATGATCTATTCACTGTTTCCAAAATTAACAAATATTGATGAAAAAGTCATTTCCCCTTACATATTAAAAAGAGGGTACCATTATAAAGAGGACTAAAATTATAGATTACCTTCATCTATATACAATGAATTTTTGGATTTGGATTGTTGTTGTGAGTCAACAGATGACCCACTTAAGGTATAAAATAATTCAGAACTGGTTCTACTTCCAGGGTCTGAGGTAGATCCTATGGAACAAGAAAAGTTCCTTTTTTAAAAAGCCAATATGTTATAAAAAGAAATTTTATAAATAAATTAACATGGGTATGGTAGAACAACTGCTCACACAACTAATATACATATACATAGTATTGTATTGTCTTCGGCTTTAAAAGTTTGGTAATTAGTCAACAAGAAGAGAGTAGGAGCTATAAAATTAATATAAAAGTTAGCCGTTTATATTAAAGCTCTAAGAAACCATTCTGGTGGTCAGTGGTGACACGAGCCTTTAATCCCAGAAATTAGTAGAGGCAGACACATCTGAGTTTGAGGCCATCCTGGCCTATTGAGCAAGTTCCAGGACACTACAGACTATCTAAAGAAATCTGGACAAAAAAAAATCATTCCATGTAGTCTATTTTTCAATGTCACCTCTACTTTGATGAAATTACTGGCTCACGAATATCACCTCTATCATTCATACCATATAACAGTGGTTTTCCACCTTCCTAATTCTGCCATCCTTTATATATACCTCAAACTGTGGCAAACCCCAACCAGAAAATTATTTTCATTGTTACTTTATAACTGCAATTTTACCACTGTTATGAATTGCAATATAAATATCTTTCTTTTCCAAAGGACTTAAACGACCCCAATAAAAGGGTCATTCAAACCCCAAAGGGGTCACGATCCACACGATGAAACCCCTTGCAGTCAACAAAAGAACATCCAGCAGTGTTATAGAGCCTAGACATACACAAAGTTCTTTCACCAAGGTTTGTGAAGTGCATTCTATGATGGTCACATGATGTGGGATTCTCCTCCGCATGCTGTGAATACCATTGGTTAATAAAGAAATTGGCATGGCCTGATAGAGTAGAACAGAGCTAGGTGGGGAAAACTGAATGCTGGGAGGAAGAAGGGCAGAGTCAGTGAGAAGTCATATAGCCCCACAGGAGATGCCAGAACTATACCTGGTCAGCCACAGCCTAGTAGCAATACACAGATTAATGGAGATGGATTAATTTTAGATGAGTTAGCCAGAAATATGCTTAAGCTATTGGCCAAACAGTATTGCAAATAATATGGTTTCTGTGTGATTATTTTGGGGCTGAGCAGCTGGGAACAAACAAGAGGTCTCGTAAAAAAAAGTCACACAAGAAAACAAACTGCTGAATGATGCACTTATCAGAACTCATCCCAGTAATAAGTGGCTCATCATTATAATTTCCCTTCATAAACTTCAAATGTGATCATACAAGCTGATGAACAAATTAAGTTAAAAAACATTCAGGTTTTGGGTGGATATATGGCTCAGGAGTAGAGTCCTATTTTAGTTTGTGTAAGATGCCAGATTTGATGCAAGCACCAAAAAATAAAAATAAAAAAGTAATCTCACTGTCTGGAACAATACCTGAGTAAAAAAGGACTTACCTAGCTTATAAGGTTCTGTTGACTTTGATCCCCAACATTACAAAAGAAATAATATATTTTTTTAGATTTACAATATAAACATCTTAGAATTTTATTAACACAATTTCTTGTTCTTTGTAGTTTAGGAGGATGGACCTCCGAGGCTCTGTGCCCTCATTAGGGATGTGGTGGAATATTCAGCCTGTGCCTGTCAATGGCCTGACAATGCAGCCCACGACCCATATGACCAGGGGTACTTTCCTCCTTTCAGGAGAAGGCCAGGATCAGCTCAAGCACCAAGACTAGGAAGCCTGATGACGACAAGAAGACATGACTTCGAGTCTAGCATCTCTCATGCACTGCTTGAGCTGGAGATGAACTCAGATCTCAAGGCACAGCTTAGAAACTCAGTATCACCCACCACAGCCAAGGAAACTGAAGCTGCTGATGGTCAGAAAGCAATCCTTATTTTAGCACCAGTTTCTCAGAAGAAATCTTTCCAGAAAATCCAAGTCCGGATGGTTCATGAATTAGAGAAAAAGGTTAGTGGCAAGCATGCAGTCTTCACTGCTCAAAGAAGATTCTGCCCAAGCCAACTCAGAAAAGCTGTACAAAAAGATAAGCAAAAGCACCAAAAGCTGCACCCTGGCAGCTGTACATGACACCATCCTTGGGGACTTGTTCTTCCCAAGTGAAACTGTGGATACTCCGTGTGAATGCATGGCAGTCAGCTCCTAAAGGTTCATTTAGACAAAGCTCAGCAGAACAAGCAGAACACAGGCTGAAACTTTTTCTGGTGTGCATTAGAAGCTCCCTCCCTTCCTCTCTCTCTCTCTCTCTCTCTCTCTCTCTCTCTCTCTCCCCCTCTAGTGTTTTTCGCTGGAACTTGCTCTGTCAACCAGGCTGTCCTCAAACACAGAGATCCACCTGCCTTTGCCTCCTGAGAGCTGGGATTGAAGGCATGTAACACCGCCAGCTGTTCTCTCTCTTATCCAAATAAAAAGCTCCCTCCACAGCTCATAGGCTGGCCATTTCAGTGGTTTCTTTACTACATCCTCACTTAAAATCATGTACATAAAGGATAGGCACAAACTATATGTATACATATATATACACATATATACAAATACACACACACATTAACATATAGCTTATTTAACATCTTGGAGAATCATATTATCATATTGTAAACTACCAAGAATGGGCTCCATACCTGTAACCTTTGGTTCATTAATACTAGATGAACCTTTGTCACCATCATCTCTTGACATAAAGGCAAGTTTGGGAGGCCTCATTTCCGGTGTCATGCTCTCTGAAATAGTAAACATACTTTTTAACTATATATGGAAGAAACATAGTTTAGCATAAAAAACAAAGAAATCCTTTCCAACAAAAAAAGCACAATCTTTATAATCTTACAGATTATCTTTAAAGACTCCACAGTACTGAAAGGTACTCTCTCAGGTGAAAAAAAATCAACACTGTACTTAAAAATATAATTTCTGTAAGAAAATATAATCATCAGTTATCAAAATGCTTTAATTTTTGAAAAGTTAGTCAGATGCAGTCAATTTTATTTGAAGTTTTAAAAAGCTTTTAAGAAAACCTTATTCATAATTTTCGTTACATTTTCCAGATCAGCATGCCCAGCAAAACCCTACACATTACAGCGTTTTACACTCAAGCGTTTATGGAGGGTGCCGAGATAAATATGGACAATCTGTTTACTGTAAAAACCGGAGCCTTTACATGCCCACGTGCCTGGATAACCTCTAACCAATGTGCTGCACTAAACTGACTTGATAAAACTTTCTCAGCCACCCAAGTATGCTGGATCAGTGTATTTCACAGAACACAGCTTGATAAAAACCTGGGTAGGAGACAAATCAGAGTTAGCAAGACACTCAGTACTAAGTATGTTTCCACCTTTAAACATAACATGCATGAAGAATAACAGATATGTATACAAACAAATGCAAACAGGAAAAGCAGAGAATTACACACAAATCAATAATGCAAGTTCTAGGACAGCAAGGACTTTCTATACAGAGAAACTCTGTCTCGGGTAAAAAAAACAAAGCAAAACAAAACCCAGACTACTAACACATTTCAAATGTATCCTCAACCCTAATAACAGTGTAGTTGAAACTATGTTTAATATTTTAGTTCAGCAATATTGTCATATTAGCTATGATCTATTCACTGTTTCCAAAATTAACAAATATTGATGAAAAAGTCATTTCCCCTTACATATTAAACAGAGGGTACCATTATAAAGAGGACTAAAATTATAGATTACCTTCATCAATATACAATGAATTTTTGGATTTGGATTGTTGTTGTGAGTCAACAGATGACCTAATTAAGGAACAAAATAATTCAGAACTGGTTCTACTTCCAGGGTCTGAGGTAGATCCTATGGAACAAGAAAAGTTCCTTTTTTAAAAAGCCAATATGTTATAAAAAGAAATTTTATAAATAAATTAACATGCGTATGGTAGAACAACTGCTCACACAACTAATATACATATACATAGTATTGTATTGTCTTCGGCTTTAAAAGTTTGGTAATTAGTCAACAAGAAGAGAGTAGGAGCTATAAAATTAATATAAAAGTTAGCCGTTTATATTAAAGCTCTAAGAAACCATTCTGGTGGTCAGTGGTGACACGAGCCTTTAATCCCAGAACTTAGTAGAGGCAGACACATCTGAGTTTGAGGCCATCCTGGCCTATTGAGCAAGTTCCAGGACACTACAGACTATCTAAAGAAATCTGGACAAAAAAAAAATCATTCCATGTAGTCTATTTTTCAATGTCACCTCTACTTTGATGAAATTACTGGCTCACGAATATCACCTCTATCATTCATACCATATAACAGTGGTTTTCCACCTTCCTAATTCTGCCATCCTTTATATATACCTCAAACTGTGGCAAACCCCAACCAGAAAATTATTTTCGTTGTTACTTTATAACTGCAATTTTACCACTGTTATGAATTGCAATATAAATATCTTTCTTTTCCAAAGGTCTTAAACGACCCCAATAAAAGGGTCATTCAAACCCCAAAGGGGTCACGATCCACAGGATGAAACCCCGTTGCAGTCAACAAAAGAACATCCAGCAGTGTTATAGAGCCTAGACATACACAAAGTTCTTTCACCAAGGTTTGTGAAGTGCATTCTATGATGGTCACATGATGTGGGATTCTCCTCCGCATGCTGTGAATACCATTGGTTAATAAAGAAATTGGCATGGCCTGATAGAGTAGAACAGAGCTAGGTGGGGAAAACTGAATGCTGGGAGGAAGAAGGGCAGAGTCAATGAGAAGTCATATAGCCCCACAGGAGATGCCAGAACTATACCTGGTCAGCCACAGCCTAGTAGCAATACACAGATTAATGGAGATGGATTAATTTTAGATGAGTTAGCCAGAAATATGCTTAAGCTATTGGCCAAACAGTATTGCAAATAATATGGTTTCTGTGTGATTATTTTGGGGCTGAGCAGCTGGGAACAAACAAGAGGTCTCGTAAAAAAAAAAGTCACACAAGAAAACAAACTGCTGAATGATGCACTTATCAGAACTCATCCCAGTAATAAGTGACTCATCATTATAATTTCCCTTCATAAACTTCAAATGTGATCATACAAGCTGATGAACAAATTAAGTTAAAAAACATTCAGGTTTTGGGTGGATATATGGCTCAGGAGTAGAGTCCTATTTTAGTTTGTGTAAGATGCCAGATTTGATGCAAGCACCAAAAAATAAAAATAAAAAAGTAATCTCACTGTCTGGAACAATACCTGAGTAAAAAAGGACTTACCTAGCTTATAAGTTTCTGTTGACTTTGATCCCCAACATTACAAAAGAAATAATATATTTTTTTTAGATTTACAATATAAACATCTTAGAATTTTATTAACACAATTTCTTGTTCTTTGTAGTTTAGGAGGATGGACCTCCGAGGCTCTGTGCCCTCATTAGGGATGTGGTGGAATATTCGGCCTGTGCCTGTCAATGGCCTGACAATGCAGCCCACGACCCATATGACCAGGGGTACTTTCCTCCTTTCAGGAGAAGGCCAGGATCAGCTCAAGCACCAAGACTAGGAAGCCTGATGACGACAAGAAGACATGACTTCGAGTCTAGCATCTCTCATGCACTGCTTGAGCTGGAGATGAACTCAGATCTCAAGGCACAGCTTAGAAACTCAGTATCACCCACCACAGCCAAGGAAACTGAAGCTGCTGATGGTCAGAAAGCAATCCTCATTTTAGCACCAGTTTCTCAGAAGAAATCTTTCCAGAAAATCCAAGTCCGGATGGTTCATGAATTAGAGAAAAAGGTTAGTGGCAAGCATGCAGTCTTCACTGCTCAAAGAAGATTCTGCCCAAGCCAACTCAGAAAAGCTGTACAAAAAAATAAGCAAAAGCACCAAAAGCTGCACCCTGGCAGCTGTACATGACACCATCCTTGGGGACTTGTTCTTCCCAAGTGAAACTGTGGATACTCCGTGTGAATGCATGGCAGTCAGCTCCTAAAGGTTCATTTAGACAAAGCTCAGCAGAACAAGCAGAACACAGGCTGAAACTTTTTCTGGTGTGCATTAGAAGCTCCCTCCCTTCCTCTCTCTCTCTCTCTCTCTCTCTCCCCCTCTAGTGTTTTTCGCTGGAACTTGCTCTGTCAACCAGGCTGTCCTCAAACACAGAGATCCACCTGCCTTTGCCTCCTGAGAGCTGGGATTGAAGGCGTGTAACACCGCCAGCTGTTCTCTCTCTTATCCAAATAAAAAGCTCCCTCCACAGCTCATAGGCTGGCCATTTCAGTGGTTTCTTTACTACATCCTCACTTAAAATCATGTACATAAAGGATAGGCACAAACTATATGTATACATATATATACATATATACAAATACACACACACATTAACATATAGCTTATTTAACATCTTGGAGAATCATATTATCATATTGTAAACTACCAAGAATGGGCTCCATACCTGTAACCTTTGGTTCATTAATACTAGATGAACCTTTGTCACCATCATCTCTTGACATAAAGGCAAGTTTGGGAGGCCTCATTTCCGGTGTCATGCTCTCTGAAATAGTAAACATACTTTTTAACTATATATGGAAGAAACATAGTTTAGCATAAAAAACAAAGAAATCCTTTCCAACAAAAAAGGCACAATCTTTATAGTCTTACAGATTCTCTTTAAAGACTCCACAGTACTGAAAGGTAATTTCTCAGGTGAAAAAAAATCAACACTGTACTTAAAAATATAATTTCTGTAAGAAAATATAATCATCAGTTATCTAAATGCTTTAATTTTTGAAAAGTTAGTCAGAAGCAGTCAATTTTATTTGAAGTTTTTAAAAGCTTTAAAGAACACCTTATTCATACTTTTCGTCACATTTTCCAGATCAGCATGACCAAAACAACCCTACACATTACAGTGTTTTATATTCAAGAATTTATGGAGGGTTTCAAGATAAATATGGACAATCTTGTTTACTGTAAAAACCGGAGCCTTTACATGCCCACGTGCCTGGATAACCTCTAACCAATGTGCTGCACTAAACTGACTTGATAAAACTTTCTCAGCCACCCAAGTATGCTGGATCAGTGTATTTCACAGAACACAGCTTGATAAAAACCTGGGTAGGAGACAAATCAGAGTTAGGAATGGACTCAGTACTAGTATGATTCCACTTTTAAGCATAACATGCATTAAGAATAATAGATATGTATACAAACAAATGCAAACAGGAAAAGCAGAGAATTACACACAAATCAATAATGCAAGTTCTAGGACAGCAAGGACTTTCTATACAGAGAAACTCTGTCTCGGGTAAAAAAACAAAGCAAAACAAAACCCAGACTACTAACATATTTCAAATGTATCCTCAACCCTAATAACAGTGTAGTTCAAACTATGTTTAATATTTTAGTTCAGCAATATTGTCAAATTAGCTATGATCTATTCACTGTTTCCAAAATTAACAAATATTGATGAAAAAGTCATTTCCCCTTACATATTAAAAAGAGGGTACCATTATAAAGAGGACTAAAATTATAGATTACCTTCATCTATATACAATGAATTTTTGGATTTGGATTGTTGTTGTGAGTCAACAGATGACCCACTTAAGGTATAAAATAATTCAGAACTGGTTCTACTTCCAGGGTCTGAGGTAGATCCTATGGAACAAGAAAAGTTCCTTTTTTAAAAAGCCAATATGTTATAAAAAGAAATTTTATAAATAAATTAACATGGGTATGGTAGAACAACTGCTCACACAACTAATATACATATACATAGTATTGTATTGTCTTCGGCTTTAAAAGTTTGGTAATTAGTCAACAAGAAGAGAGTAGGAGCTATAAAATTAATATAAAAGTTAGCCGTTTATATTAAAGCTCTAAGAAACCATTCTGGTGGTCAGTGGTGACACGAGCCTTTAATCCCAGAAATTAGTAGAGGCAGACACATCTGAGTTTGAGGCCATCCTGGCCTATTGAGCAAGTTCCAGGACACTACAGACTATCTAAAGAAATCTGGACAAAAAAAAATCATTCCATGTAGTCTATTTTTCAATGTCACCTCTACTTTGATGAAATTACTGGCTCACGAATATCACCTCTATCATTCATACCATATAACAGTGGTTTTCCACCTTCCTAATTCTGCCATCCTTTATATATACCTCAAACTGTGGCAAACCCCAACCAGAAAATTATTTTCATTGTTACTTTATAACTGCAATTTTACCACTGTTATGAATTGCAATATAAATATCTTTCTTTTCCAAAGGACTTAAACGACCCCAATAAAAGGGTCATTCAAACCCCAAAGGGGTCACGATCCACACGATGAAACCCCTTGCAGTCAACAAAAGAACATCCAGCAGTGTTATAGAGCCTAGACATACACAAAGTTCTTTCACCAAGGTTTGTGAAGTGCATTCTATGATGGTCACATGATGTGGGATTCTCCTCCGCATGCTGTGAATACCATTGGTTAATAAAGAAATTGGCATGGCCTGATAGAGTAGAACAGAGCTAGGTGGGGAAAACTGAATGCTGGGAGGAAGAAGGGCAGAGTCAGTGAGAAGTCATATAGCCCCACAGGAGATGCCAGAACTATACCTGGTCAGCCACAGCCTAGTAGCAATACACAGATTAATGGAGATGGATTAATTTTAGATGAGTTAGCCAGAAATATGCTTAAGCTATTGGCCAAACAGTATTGCAAATAATATGGTTTCTGTGTGATTATTTTGGGGCTGAGCAGCTGGGAACAAACAAGAGGTCTCGTAAAAAAAAGTCACACAAGAAAACAAACTGCTGAATGATGCACTTATCAGAACTCATCCCAGTAATAAGTGGCTCATCATTATAATTTCCCTTCATAAACTTCAAATGTGATCATACAAGCTGATGAACAAATTAAGTTAAAAAACATTCAGGTTTTGGGTGGATATATGGCTCAGGAGTAGAGTCCTATTTTAGTTTGTGTAAGATGCCAGATTTGATGCAAGCACCAAAAAATAAAAATAAAAAAGTAATCTCACTGTCTGGAACAATACCTGAGTAAAAAAGGACTTACCTAGCTTATAAGGTTCTGTTGACTTTGATCCCCAACATTACAAAAGAAATAATATATTTTTTTAGATTTACAATATAAACATCTTAGAATTTTATTAACACAATTTCTTGTTCTTTGTAGTTTAGGAGGATGGACCTCCGAGGCTCTGTGCCCTCATTAGGGATGTGGTGGAATATTCAGCCTGTGCCTGTCAATGGCCTGACAATGCAGCCCACGACCCATATGACCAGGGGTACTTTCCTCCTTTCAGGAGAAGGCCAGGATCAGCTCAAGCACCAAGACTAGGAAGCCTGATGACGACAAGAAGACATGACTTCGAGTCTAGCATCTCTCATGCACTGCTTGAGCTGGAGATGAACTCAGATCTCAAGGCACAGCTTAGAAACTCAGTATCACCCACCACAGCCAAGGAAACTGAAGCTGCTGATGGTCAGAAAGCAATCCTTATTTTAGCACCAGTTTCTCAGAAGAAATCTTTCCAGAAAATCCAAGTCCGGATGGTTCATGAATTAGAGAAAAAGGTTAGTGGCAAGCATGCAGTCTTCACTGCTCAAAGAAGATTCTGCCCAAGCCAACTCAGAAAAGCTGTACAAAAAGATAAGCAAAAGCACCAAAAGCTGCACCCTGGCAGCTGTACATGACACCATCCTTGGGGACTTGTTCTTCCCAAGTGAAACTGTGGATACTCCGTGTGAATGCATGGCAGTCAGCTCCTAAAGGTTCATTTAGACAAAGCTCAGCAGAACAAGCAGAACACAGGCTGAAACTTTTTCTGGTGTGCATTAGAAGCTCCCTCCCTTCCTCTCTCTCTCTCTCTCTCTCTCTCTCTCTCCCCCTCTAGTGTTTTTCGCTGGAACTTGCTCTGTCAACCAGGCTGTCCTCAAACACAGAGATCCACCTGCCTTTGCCTCCTGAGAGCTGGGATTGAAGGCATGTAACACCGCCAGCTGTTCTCTCTCTTATCCAAATAAAAAGCTCCCTCCACAGCTCATAGGCTGGCCATTTCAGTGGTTTCTTTACTACATCCTCACTTAAAATCATGTACATAAAGGATAGGCACAAACTATATGTATACATATATATACACATATATACAAATACACACACACATTAACATATAGCTTATTTAACATCTTGGAGAATCATATTATCATATTGTAAACTACCAAGAATGGGCTCCATACCTGTAACCTTTGGTTCATTAATACTAGATGAACCTTTGTCACCATCATCTCTTGACATAAAGGCAAGTTTGGGAGGCCTCATTTCCGGTGTCATGCTCTCTGAAATAGTAAACATACTTTTTAACTATATATGGAAGAAACATAGTTTAGCATAAAAAACAAAGAAATCCTTTCCAACAAAAAAAGCACAATCTTTATAATCTTACAGATTATCTTTAAAGACTCCACAGTACTGAAAGGTACTCTCTCAGGTGAAAAAAAATCAACACTGTACTTAAAAATATAATTTCTGTAAGAAAATATAATCATCAGTTATCAAAATGCTTTAATTTTTGAAAAGTTAGTCAGATGCAGTCAATTTTATTTGAAGTTTTAAAAAGCTTTTAAGAAAACCTTATTCATAATTTTCGTTACATTTTCCAGATCAGCATGCCCAGCAAAACCCTACACATTACAGCGTTTTACACTCAAGCGTTTATGGAGGGTGCCGAGATAAATATGGACAATCTGTTTACTGTAAAAACCGGAGCCTTTACATGCCCACGTGCCTGGATAACCTCTAACCAATGTGCTGCACTAAACTGACTTGATAAAACTTTCTCAGCCACCCAAGTATGCTGGATCAGTGTATTTCACAGAACACAGCTTGATAAAAACCTGGGTAGGAGACAAATCAGAGTTAGCAAGACACTCAGTACTAAGTATGTTTCCACCTTTAAACATAACATGCATGAAGAATAACAGATATGTATACAAACAAATGCAAACAGGAAAAGCAGAGAATTACACACAAATCAATAATGCAAGTTCTAGGACAGCAAGGACTTTCTATACAGAGAAACTCTGTCTCGGGTAAAAAAAACAAAGCAAAACAAAACCCAGACTACTAACACATTTCAAATGTATCCTCAACCCTAATAACAGTGTAGTTGAAACTATGTTTAATATTTTAGTTCAGCAATATTGTCATATTAGCTATGATCTATTCACTGTTTCCAAAATTAACAAATATTGATGAAAAAGTCATTTCCCCTTACATATTAAACAGAGGGTACCATTATAAAGAGGACTAAAATTATAGATTACCTTCATCAATATACAATGAATTTTTGGATTTGGATTGTTGTTGTGAGTCAACAGATGACCTAATTAAGGAACAAAATAATTCAGAACTGGTTCTACTTCCAGGGTCTGAGGTAGATCCTATGGAACAAGAAAAGTTCCTTTTTTAAAAAGCCAATATGTTATAAAAAGAAATTTTATAAATAAATTAACATGCGTATGGTAGAACAACTGCTCACACAACTAATATACATATACATAGTATTGTATTGTCTTCGGCTTTAAAAGTTTGGTAATTAGTCAACAAGAAGAGAGTAGGAGCTATAAAATTAATATAAAAGTTAGCCGTTTATATTAAAGCTCTAAGAAACCATTCTGGTGGTCAGTGGTGACACGAGCCTTTAATCCCAGAACTTAGTAGAGGCAGACACATCTGAGTTTGAGGCCATCCTGGCCTATTGAGCAAGTTCCAGGACACTACAGACTATCTAAAGAAATCTGGACAAAAAAAAAATCATTCCATGTAGTCTATTTTTCAATGTCACCTCTACTTTGATGAAATTACTGGCTCACGAATATCACCTCTATCATTCATACCATATAACAGTGGTTTTCCACCTTCCTAATTCTGCCATCCTTTATATATACCTCAAACTGTGGCAAACCCCAACCAGAAAATTATTTTCGTTGTTACTTTATAACTGCAATTTTACCACTGTTATGAATTGCAATATAAATATCTTTCTTTTCCAAAGGTCTTAAACGACCCCAATAAAAGGGTCATTCAAACCCCAAAGGGGTCACGATCCACAGGATGAAACCCCGTTGCAGTCAACAAAAGAACATCCAGCAGTGTTATAGAGCCTAGACATACACAAAGTTCTTTCACCAAGGTTTGTGAAGTGCATTCTATGATGGTCACATGATGTGGGATTCTCCTCCGCATGCTGTGAATACCATTGGTTAATAAAGAAATTGGCATGGCCTGATAGAGTAGAACAGAGCTAGGTGGGGAAAACTGAATGCTGGGAGGAAGAAGGGCAGAGTCAATGAGAAGTCATATAGCCCCACAGGAGATGCCAGAACTATACCTGGTCAGCCACAGCCTAGTAGCAATACACAGATTAATGGAGATGGATTAATTTTAGATGAGTTAGCCAGAAATATGCTTAAGCTATTGGCCAAACAGTATTGCAAATAATATGGTTTCTGTGTGATTATTTTGGGGCTGAGCAGCTGGGAACAAACAAGAGGTCTCGTAAAAAAAAAAGTCACACAAGAAAACAAACTGCTGAATGATGCACTTATCAGAACTCATCCCAGTAATAAGTGACTCATCATTATAATTTCCCTTCATAAACTTCAAATGTGATCATACAAGCTGATGAACAAATTAAGTTAAAAAACATTCAGGTTTTGGGTGGATATATGGCTCAGGAGTAGAGTCCTATTTTAGTTTGTGTAAGATGCCAGATTTGATGCAAGCACCAAAAAATAAAAATAAAAAAGTAATCTCACTGTCTGGAACAATACCTGAGTAAAAAAGGACTTACCTAGCTTATAAGTTTCTGTTGACTTTGATCCCCAACATTACAAAAGAAATAATATATTTTTTTTAGATTTACAATATAAACATCTTAGAATTTTATTAACACAATTTCTTGTTCTTTGTAGTTTAGGAGGATGGACCTCCGAGGCTCTGTGCCCTCATTAGGGATGTGGTGGAATATTCGGCCTGTGCCTGTCAATGGCCTGACAATGCAGCCCACGACCCATATGACCAGGGGTACTTTCCTCCTTTCAGGAGAAGGCCAGGATCAGCTCAAGCACCAAGACTAGGAAGCCTGATGACGACAAGAAGACATGACTTCGAGTCTAGCATCTCTCATGCACTGCTTGAGCTGGAGATGAACTCAGATCTCAAGGCACAGCTTAGAAACTCAGTATCACCCACCACAGCCAAGGAAACTGAAGCTGCTGATGGTCAGAAAGCAATCCTCATTTTAGCACCAGTTTCTCAGAAGAAATCTTTCCAGAAAATCCAAGTCCGGATGGTTCATGAATTAGAGAAAAAGGTTAGTGGCAAGCATGCAGTCTTCACTGCTCAAAGAAGATTCTGCCGAAGCCAACTCAGAAAAGCTGTACAAAAAAATAAGCAAAAGCACCAAAAGCTGCACCCTGGCAGCTGTACATGACACCATCCTTGGGGACTTGTTCTTCCCAAGTGAAACTGTGGATACTCCGTGTGAATGCATGGCAGTCAGCTCCTAAAGGTTCATTTAGACAAAGCTCAGCAGAACAAGCAGAACACAGGCTGAAACTTTTTCTGGTGTGCATTAGAAGCTCCCTCCCTTCCTCTCTCTCTCTCTCTCTCTCTCTCCCCCTCTAGTGTTTTTCGCTGGAACTTGCTCTGTCAACCAGGCTGTCCTCAAACACAGAGATCCACCTGCCTTTGCCTCCTGAGAGCTGGGATTGAAGGCGTGTAACACCGCCAGCTGTTCTCTCTCTTATCCAAATAAAAAGCTCCCTCCACAGCTCATAGGCTGGCCATTTCAGTGGTTTCTTTACTACATCCTCACTTAAAATCATGTACATAAAGGATAGGCACAAACTATATGTATACATATATATACATATATACAAATACACACACACATTAACATATAGCTTATTTAACATCTTGGAGAATCATATTATCATATTGTAAACTACCAAGAATGGGCTCCATACCTGTAACCTTTGGTTCATTAATACTAGATGAACCTTTGTCACCATCATCTCTTGACATAAAGGCAAGTTTGGGAGGCCTCATTTCCGGTGTCATGCTCTCTGAAATAGTAAACATACTTTTTAACTATATATGGAAGAAACATAGTTTAGCATAAAAAACAAAGAAATCCTTTCCAACAAAAAAGGCACAATCTTTATAGTCTTACAGATTCTCTTTAAAGACTCCACAGTACTGAAAGGTAATTTCTCAGGTGAAAAAAAATCAACACTGTACTTAAAAATATAATTTCTGTAAGAAAATATAATCATCAGTTATCTAAATGCTTTAATTTTTGAAAAGTTAGTCAGAAGCAGTCAATTTTATTTGAAGTTTTTAAAAGCTTTAAAGAACACCTTATTCATACTTTTCGTCACATTTTCCAGATCAGCATGACCAAAACAACCCTACACATTACAGTGTTTTATATTCAAGAATTTATGGAGGGTTTCAAGATAAATATGGACAATCTTGTTTACTGTAAAAACCGGAGCCTTTACATGCCCACGTGCCTGGATAACCTCTAACCAATGTGCTGCACTAAACTGACTTGATAAAACTTTCTCAGCCACCCAAGTATGCTGGATCAGTGTATTTCACAGAACACAGCTTGATAAAAACCTGGGTAGGAGACAAATCAGAGTTAGGAATGGACTCAGTACTAGTATGATTCCACTTTTAAGCATAACATGCATTAAGAATAATAGATATGTATACAAACAAATGCAAACAGGAAAAGCAGAGAATTACACACAAATCAATAATGCAAGTTCTAGGACAGCAAGGACTTTCTATACAGAGAAACTCTGTCTCGGGTAAAAAAACAAAGCAAAACAAAACCCAGACTACTAACATATTTCAAATGTATCCTCAACCCTAATAACAGTGTAGTTCAAACTATGTTTAATATTTTAGTTCAGCAATATTGTCAAATTAGCTATGATCTATTCACTGTTTCCAAAATTAACAAATATTGATGAAAAAGTCATTTCCCCTTACATATTAAAAAGAGGGTACCATTATAAAGAGGACTAAAATTATAGATTACCTTCATCTATATACAATGAATTTTTGGATTTGGATTGTTGTTGTGAGTCAACAGATGACCCACTTAAGGTATAAAATAATTCAGAACTGGTTCTACTTCCAGGGTCTGAGGTAGATCCTATGGAACAAGAAAAGTTCCTTTTTTAAAAAGCCAATATGTTATAAAAAGAAATTTTATAAATAAATTAACATGGGTATGGTAGAACAACTGCTCACACAACTAATATACATATACATAGTATTGTATTGTCTTCGGCTTTAAAAGTTTGGTAATTAGTCAACAAGAAGAGAGTAGGAGCTATAAAATTAATATAAAAGTTAGCCGTTTATATTAAAGCTCTAAGAAACCATTCTGGTGGTCAGTGGTGACACGAGCCTTTAATCCCAGAAATTAGTAGAGGCAGACACATCTGAGTTTGAGGCCATCCTGGCCTATTGAGCAAGTTCCAGGACACTACAGACTATCTAAAGAAATCTGGACAAAAAAAAATCATTCCATGTAGTCTATTTTTCAATGTCACCTCTACTTTGATGAAATTACTGGCTCACGAATATCACCTCTATCATTCATACCATATAACAGTGGTTTTCCACCTTCCTAATTCTGCCATCCTTTATATATACCTCAAACTGTGGCAAACCCCAACCAGAAAATTATTTTCATTGTTACTTTATAACTGCAATTTTACCACTGTTATGAATTGCAATATAAATATCTTTCTTTTCCAAAGGACTTAAACGACCCCAATAAAAGGGTCATTCAAACCCCAAAGGGGTCACGATCCACACGATGAAACCCCTTGCAGTCAACAAAAGAACATCCAGCAGTGTTATAGAGCCTAGACATACACAAAGTTCTTTCACCAAGGTTTGTGAAGTGCATTCTATGATGGTCACATGATGTGGGATTCTCCTCCGCATGCTGTGAATACCATTGGTTAATAAAGAAATTGGCATGGCCTGATAGAGTAGAACAGAGCTAGGTGGGGAAAACTGAATGCTGGGAGGAAGAAGGGCAGAGTCAGTGAGAAGTCATATAGCCCCACAGGAGATGCCAGAACTATACCTGGTCAGCCACAGCCTAGTAGCAATACACAGATTAATGGAGATGGATTAATTTTAGATGAGTTAGCCAGAAATATGCTTAAGCTATTGGCCAAACAGTATTGCAAATAATATGGTTTCTGTGTGATTATTTTGGGGCTGAGCAGCTGGGAACAAACAAGAGGTCTCGTAAAAAAAAGTCACACAAGAAAACAAACTGCTGAATGATGCACTTATCAGAACTCATCCCAGTAATAAGTGGCTCATCATTATAATTTCCCTTCATAAACTTCAAATGTGATCATACAAGCTGATGAACAAATTAAGTTAAAAAACATTCAGGTTTTGGGTGGATATATGGCTCAGGAGTAGAGTCCTATTTTAGTTTGTGTAAGATGCCAGATTTGATGCAAGCACCAAAAAATAAAAATAAAAAAGTAATCTCACTGTCTGGAACAATACCTGAGTAAAAAAGGACTTACCTAGCTTATAAGGTTCTGTTGACTTTGATCCCCAACATTACAAAAGAAATAATATATTTTTTTAGATTTACAATATAAACATCTTAGAATTTTATTAACACAATTTCTTGTTCTTTGTAGTTTAGGAGGATGGACCTCCGAGGCTCTGTGCCCTCATTAGGGATGTGGTGGAATATTCAGCCTGTGCCTGTCAATGGCCTGACAATGCAGCCCACGACCCATATGACCAGGGGTACTTTCCTCCTTTCAGGAGAAGGCCAGGATCAGCTCAAGCACCAAGACTAGGAAGCCTGATGACGACAAGAAGACATGACTTCGAGTCTAGCATCTCTCATGCACTGCTTGAGCTGGAGATGAACTCAGATCTCAAGGCACAGCTTAGAAACTCAGTATCACCCACCACAGCCAAGGAAACTGAAGCTGCTGATGGTCAGAAAGCAATCCTTATTTTAGCACCAGTTTCTCAGAAGAAATCTTTCCAGAAAATCCAAGTCCGGATGGTTCATGAATTAGAGAAAAAGGTTAGTGGCAAGCATGCAGTCTTCACTGCTCAAAGAAGATTCTGCCCAAGCCAACTCAGAAAAGCTGTACAAAAAGATAAGCAAAAGCACCAAAAGCTGCACCCTGGCAGCTGTACATGACACCATCCTTGGGGACTTGTTCTTCCCAAGTGAAACTGTGGATACTCCGTGTGAATGCATGGCAGTCAGCTCCTAAAGGTTCATTTAGACAAAGCTCAGCAGAACAAGCAGAACACAGGCTGAAACTTTTTCTGGTGTGCATTAGAAGCTCCCTCCCTTCCTCTCTCTCTCTCTCTCTCTCTCTCTCTCCCCCTCTAGTGTTTTTCGCTGGAACTTGCTCTGTCAACCAGGCTGTCCTCAAACACAGAGATCCACCTGCCTTTGCCTCCTGAGAGCTGGGATTGAAGGCATGTAACACCGCCAGCTGTTCTCTCTCTTATCCAAATAAAAAGCTCCCTCCACAGCTCATAGGCTGGCCATTTCAGTGGTTTCTTTACTACATCCTCACTTAAAATCATGTACATAAAGGATAGGCACAAACTATATGTATACATATATATACACATATATACAAATACACACACACATTAACATATAGCTTATTTAACATCTTGGAGAATCATATTATCATATTGTAAACTACCAAGAATGGGCTCCATACCTGTAACCTTTGGTTCATTAATACTAGATGAACCTTTGTCACCATCATCTCTTGACATAAAGGCAAGTTTGGGAGGCCTCATTTCCGGTGTCATGCTCTCTGAAATAGTAAACATACTTTTTAACTATATATGGAAGAAACATAGTTTAGCATAAAAAACAAAGAAATCCTTTCCAACAAAAAAAGCACAATCTTTATAATCTTACAGATTATCTTTAAAGACTCCACAGTACTGAAAGGTACTCTCTCAGGTGAAAAAAAATCAACACTGTACTTAAAAATATAATTTCTGTAAGAAAATATAATCATCAGTTATCAAAATGCTTTAATTTTTGAAAAGTTAGTCAGATGCAGTCAATTTTATTTGAAGTTTTAAAAAGCTTTTAAGAAAACCTTATTCATAATTTTCGTTACATTTTCCAGATCAGCATGCCCAGCAAAACCCTACACATTACAGCGTTTTACACTCAAGCGTTTATGGAGGGTGCCGAGATAAATATGGACAATCTGTTTACTGTAAAAACCGGAGCCTTTACATGCCCACGTGCCTGGATAACCTCTAACCAATGTGCTGCACTAAACTGACTTGATAAAACTTTCTCAGCCACCCAAGTATGCTGGATCAGTGTATTTCACAGAACACAGCTTGATAAAAACCTGGGTAGGAGACAAATCAGAGTTAGCAAGACACTCAGTACTAAGTATGTTTCCACCTTTAAACATAACATGCATGAAGAATAACAGATATGTATACAAACAAATGCAAACAGGAAAAGCAGAGAATTACACACAAATCAATAATGCAAGTTCTAGGACAGCAAGGACTTTCTATACAGAGAAACTCTGTCTCGGGTAAAAAAAACAAAGCAAAACAAAACCCAGACTACTAACACATTTCAAATGTATCCTCAACCCTAATAACAGTGTAGTTGAAACTATGTTTAATATTTTAGTTCAGCAATATTGTCATATTAGCTATGATCTATTCACTGTTTCCAAAATTAACAAATATTGATGAAAAAGTCATTTCCCCTTACATATTAAACAGAGGGTACCATTATAAAGAGGACTAAAATTATAGATTACCTTCATCAATATACAATGAATTTTTGGATTTGGATTGTTGTTGTGAGTCAACAGATGACCTAATTAAGGAACAAAATAATTCAGAACTGGTTCTACTTCCAGGGTCTGAGGTAGATCCTATGGAACAAGAAAAGTTCCTTTTTTAAAAAGCCAATATGTTATAAAAAGAAATTTTATAAATAAATTAACATGCGTATGGTAGAACAACTGCTCACACAACTAATATACATATACATAGTATTGTATTGTCTTCGGCTTTAAAAGTTTGGTAATTAGTCAACAAGAAGAGAGTAGGAGCTATAAAATTAATATAAAAGTTAGCCGTTTATATTAAAGCTCTAAGAAACCATTCTGGTGGTCAGTGGTGACACGAGCCTTTAATCCCAGAACTTAGTAGAGGCAGACACATCTGAGTTTGAGGCCATCCTGGCCTATTGAGCAAGTTCCAGGACACTACAGACTATCTAAAGAAATCTGGACAAAAAAAAAATCATTCCATGTAGTCTATTTTTCAATGTCACCTCTACTTTGATGAAATTACTGGCTCACGAATATCACCTCTATCATTCATACCATATAACAGTGGTTTTCCACCTTCCTAATTCTGCCATCCTTTATATATACCTCAAACTGTGGCAAACCCCAACCAGAAAATTATTTTCGTTGTTACTTTATAACTGCAATTTTACCACTGTTATGAATTGCAATATAAATATCTTTCTTTTCCAAAGGTCTTAAACGACCCCAATAAAAGGGTCATTCAAACCCCAAAGGGGTCACGATCCACAGGATGAAACCCCGTTGCAGTCAACAAAAGAACATCCAGCAGTGTTATAGAGCCTAGACATACACAAAGTTCTTTCACCAAGGTTTGTGAAGTGCATTCTATGATGGTCACATGATGTGGGATTCTCCTCCGCATGCTGTGAATACCATTGGTTAATAAAGAAATTGGCATGGCCTGATAGAGTAGAACAGAGCTAGGTGGGGAAAACTGAATGCTGGGAGGAAGAAGGGCAGAGTCAATGAGAAGTCATATAGCCCCACAGGAGATGCCAGAACTATACCTGGTCAGCCACAGCCTAGTAGCAATACACAGATTAATGGAGATGGATTAATTTTAGATGAGTTAGCCAGAAATATGCTTAAGCTATTGGCCAAACAGTATTGCAAATAATATGGTTTCTGTGTGATTATTTTGGGGCTGAGCAGCTGGGAACAAACAAGAGGTCTCGTAAAAAAAAAAGTCACACAAGAAAACAAACTGCTGAATGATGCACTTATCAGAACTCATCCCAGTAATAAGTGACTCATCATTATAATTTCCCTTCATAAACTTCAAATGTGATCATACAAGCTGATGAACAAATTAAGTTAAAAAACATTCAGGTTTTGGGTGGATATATGGCTCAGGAGTAGAGTCCTATTTTAGTTTGTGTAAGATGCCAGATTTGATGCAAGCACCAAAAAATAAAAATAAAAAAGTAATCTCACTGTCTGGAACAATACCTGAGTAAAAAAGGACTTACCTAGCTTATAAGTTTCTGTTGACTTTGATCCCCAACATTACAAAAGAAATAATATATTTTTTTTAGATTTACAATATAAACATCTTAGAATTTTATTAACACAATTTCTTGTTCTTTGTAGTTTAGGAGGATGGACCTCCGAGGCTCTGTGCCCTCATTAGGGATGTGGTGGAATATTCGGCCTGTGCCTGTCAATGGCCTGACAATGCAGCCCACGACCCATATGACCAGGGGTACTTTCCTCCTTTCAGGAGAAGGCCAGGATCAGCTCAAGCACCAAGACTAGGAAGCCTGATGACGACAAGAAGACATGACTTCGAGTCTAGCATCTCTCATGCACTGCTTGAGCTGGAGATGAACTCAGATCTCAAGGCACAGCTTAGAAACTCAGTATCACCCACCACAGCCAAGGAAACTGAAGCTGCTGATGGTCAGAAAGCAATCCTCATTTTAGCACCAGTTTCTCAGAAGAAATCTTTCCAGAAAATCCAAGTCCGGATGGTTCATGAATTAGAGAAAAAGGTTAGTGGCAAGCATGCAGTCTTCACTGCTCAAAGAAGATTCTGCCCAAGCCAACTCAGAAAAGCTGTACAAAAAAATAAGCAAAAGCACCAAAAGCTGCACCCTGGCAGCTGTACATGACACCATCCTTGGGGACTTGTTCTTCCCAAGTGAAACTGTGGATACTCCGTGTGAATGCATGGCAGTCAGCTCCTAAAGGTTCATTTAGACAAAGCTCAGCAGAACAAGCAGAACACAGGCTGAAACTTTTTCTGGTGTGCATTAGAAGCTCCCTCCCTTCCTCTCTCTCTCTCTCTCTCTCTCCCCCTCTAGTGTTTTTCGCTGGAACTTGCTCTGTCAACCAGGCTGTCCTCAAACACAGAGATCCACCTGCCTTTGCCTCCTGAGAGCTGGGATTGAAGGCGTGTAACACCGCCAGCTGTTCTCTCTCTTATCCAAATAAAAAGCTCCCTCCACAGCTCATAGGCTGGCCATTTCAGTGGTTTCTTTACTACATCCTCACTTAAAATCATGTACATAAAGGATAGGCACAAACTATATGTATACATATATATACATATATACAAATACACACACACATTAACATATAGCTTATTTAACATCTTGGAGAATCATATTATCATATTGTAAACTACCAAGAATGGGCTCCATACCTGTAACCTTTGGTTCATTAATACTAGATGAACCTTTGTCACCATCATCTCTTGACATAAAGGCAAGTTTGGGAGGCCTCATTTCCGGTGTCATGCTCTCTGAAATAGTAAACATACTTTTTAACTATATATGGAAGAAACATAGTTTAGCATAAAAAACAAAGAAATCCTTTCCAACAAAAAAGGCACAATCTTTATAGTCTTACAGATTCTCTTTAAAGACTCCACAGTACTGAAAGGTAATTTCTCAGGTGAAAAAAAATCAACACTGTACTTAAAAATATAATTTCTGTAAGAAAATATAATCATCAGTTATCTAAATGCTTTAATTTTTGAAAAGTTAGTCAGAAGCAGTCAATTTTATTTGAAGTTTTTAAAAGCTTTAAAGAACACCTTATTCATACTTTTCGTCACATTTTCCAGATCAGCATGACCAAAACAACCCTACACATTACAGTGTTTTATATTCAAGAATTTATGGAGGGTTTCAAGATAAATATGGACAATCTTGTTTACTGTAAAAACCGGAGCCTTTACATGCCCACGTGCCTGGATAACCTCTAACCAATGTGCTGCACTAAACTGACTTGATAAAACTTTCTCAGCCACCCAAGTATGCTGGATCAGTGTATTTCACAGAACACAGCTTGATAAAAACCTGGGTAGGAGACAAATCAGAGTTAGGAATGGACTCAGTACTAGTATGATTCCACTTTTAAGCATAACATGCATTAAGAATAATAGATATGTATACAAACAAATGCAAACAGGAAAAGCAGAGAATTACACACAAATCAATAATGCAAGTTCTAGGACAGCAAGGACTTTCTATACAGAGAAACTCTGTCTCGGGTAAAAAAACAAAGCAAAACAAAACCCAGACTACTAACATATTTCAAATGTATCCTCAACCCTAATAACAGTGTAGTTCAAACTATGTTTAATATTTTAGTTCAGCAATATTGTCAAATTAGCTATGATCTATTCACTGTTTCCAAAATTAACAAATATTGATGAAAAAGTCATTTCCCCTTACATATTAAAAAGAGGGTACCATTATAAAGAGGACTAAAATTATAGATTACCTTCATCTATATACAATGAATTTTTGGATTTGGATTGTTGTTGTGAGTCAACAGATGACCCACTTAAGGTATAAAATAATTCAGAACTGGTTCTACTTCCAGGGTCTGAGGTAGATCCTATGGAACAAGAAAAGTTCCTTTTTTAAAAAGCCAATATGTTATAAAAAGAAATTTTATAAATAAATTAACATGGGTATGGTAGAACAACTGCTCACACAACTAATATACATATACATAGTATTGTATTGTCTTCGGCTTTAAAAGTTTGGTAATTAGTCAACAAGAAGAGAGTAGGAGCTATAAAATTAATATAAAAGTTAGCCGTTTATATTAAAGCTCTAAGAAACCATTCTGGTGGTCAGTGGTGACACGAGCCTTTAATCCCAGAAATTAGTAGAGGCAGACACATCTGAGTTTGAGGCCATCCTGGCCTATTGAGCAAGTTCCAGGACACTACAGACTATCTAAAGAAATCTGGACAAAAAAAAATCATTCCATGTAGTCTATTTTTCAATGTCACCTCTACTTTGATGAAATTACTGGCTCACGAATATCACCTCTATCATTCATACCATATAACAGTGGTTTTCCACCTTCCTAATTCTGCCATCCTTTATATATACCTCAAACTGTGGCAAACCCCAACCAGAAAATTATTTTCATTGTTACTTTATAACTGCAATTTTACCACTGTTATGAATTGCAATATAAATATCTTTCTTTTCCAAAGGACTTAAACGACCCCAATAAAAGGGTCATTCAAACCCCAAAGGGGTCACGATCCACACGATGAAACCCCTTGCAGTCAACAAAAGAACATCCAGCAGTGTTATAGAGCCTAGACATACACAAAGTTCTTTCACCAAGGTTTGTGAAGTGCATTCTATGATGGTCACATGATGTGGGATTCTCCTCCGCATGCTGTGAATACCATTGGTTAATAAAGAAATTGGCATGGCCTGATAGAGTAGAACAGAGCTAGGTGGGGAAAACTGAATGCTGGGAGGAAGAAGGGCAGAGTCAGTGAGAAGTCATATAGCCCCACAGGAGATGCCAGAACTATACCTGGTCAGCCACAGCCTAGTAGCAATACACAGATTAATGGAGATGGATTAATTTTAGATGAGTTAGCCAGAAATATGCTTAAGCTATTGGCCAAACAGTATTGCAAATAATATGGTTTCTGTGTGATTATTTTGGGGCTGAGCAGCTGGGAACAAACAAGAGGTCTCGTAAAAAAAAGTCACACAAGAAAACAAACTGCTGAATGATGCACTTATCAGA
This sequence comes from Microtus oregoni, assembly GCF_018167655.1. Classification (NCBI taxonomy): domain Eukaryota; kingdom Metazoa; phylum Chordata; class Mammalia; order Rodentia; family Cricetidae; genus Microtus; species Microtus oregoni. The sequence goes on from NW_024543063.1 coordinate 62,805,045, forward strand.
ACTCATCCCAGTAATAAGTGGCTCATCATTATAATTTCCCTTCATAAACTTCAAATGTGATCATACAAGCTGATGAACAAATTAAGTTAAAAAACATTCAGGTTTTGGGTGGATATATGGCTCAGGAGTAGAGTCCTATTTTAGTTTGTGTAAGATGCCAGATTTGATGCAAGCACCAAAAAATAAAAATAAAAAAGTAATCTCACTGTCTGGAACAATACCTGAGTAAAAAAGGACTTACCTAGCTTATAAGTTTCTGTTGACTTTGATCCCCAACATTACAAAAGAAATAATATATTTTTTTTAGATTTACAATATAAACATCTTAGAATTTTATTAACACAATTTCTTGTTCTTTGTAGTTTAGGAGGATGGACCTCCGAGGCTCTGTGCCCTCATTAGGGATGTGGTGGAATATTCGGCCTGTGCCTGTCAATGGCCTGACAATGCAGCCCACGACCCATATGACCAGGGGTACTTTCCTCCTTTCAGGAGAAGGCCAGGATCAGCTCAAGCACCAAGACTAGGAAGCCTGATGACGACAAGAAGACATGACTTCGAGTCTAGCATCTCTCATGCACTGCTTGAGCTGGAGATGAACTCAGATCTCAAGGCACAGCTTAGAAACTCAGTATCACCCACCACAGCCAAGGAAACTGAAGCTGCTGATGGTCAGAAAGCAATCCTCATTTTAGCACCAGTTTCTCAGAAGAAATCTTTCCAGAAAATCCAAGTCCGGATGGTTCATGAATTAGAGAAAAAGGTTAGTGGCAAGCATGCAGTCTTCACTGCTCAAAGAAGATTCTGCCCAAGCCAACTCAGAAAAGCTGTACAAAAAAATAAGCAAAAGCACCAAAAGCTGCACCCTGGCAGCTGTACATGACACCATCCTTGGGGACTTGTTCTTCCCAAGTGAAACTGTGGATACTCCGTGTGAATGCATGGCAGTCAGCTCCTAAAGGTTCATTTAGACAAAGCTCAGCAGAACAAGCAGAACACAGGCTGAAACTTTTTCTGGTGTGCATTAGAAGCTCCCTCCCTTCCTCTCTCTCTCTCTCTCTCTCTCCCCCTCTAGTGTTTTTCGCTGGAACTTGCTCTGTCAACCAGGCTGTCCTCAAACACAGAGATCCACCTGCCTTTGCCTCCTGAGAGCTGGGATTGAAGGCGTGTAACACCGCCAGCTGTTCTCTCTCTTATCCAAATAAAAAGCTCCCTCCACAGCTCATAGGCTGGCCATTTCAGTGGTTTCTTTACTACATCCTCACTTAAAATCATGTACATAAAGGATAGGCACAAACTATATGTATACATATATATACATATATACAAATACACACACACATTAACATATAGCTTATTTAACATCTTGGAGAATCATATTATCATATTGTAAACTACCAAGAATGGGCTCCATACCTGTAACCTTTGGTTCATTAATACTAGATGAACCTTTGTCACCATCATCTCTTGACATAAAGGCAAGTTTGGGAGGCCTCATTTCCGGTGTCATGCTCTCTGAAATAGTAAACATACTTTTTAACTATATATGGAAGAAACATAGTTTAGCATAAAAAACAAAGAAATCCTTTCCAACAAAAAAGGCACAATCTTTATAGTCTTACAGATTCTCTTTAAAGACTCCACAGTACTGAAAGGTAATTTCTCAGGTGAAAAAAAATCAACACTGTACTTAAAAATATAATTTCTGTAAGAAAATATAATCATCAGTTATCTAAATGCTTTAATTTTTGAAAAGTTAGTCAGAAGCAGTCAATTTTATTTGAAGTTTTTAAAAGCTTTAAAGAACACCTTATTCATACTTTTCGTCACATTTTCCAGATCAGCATGACCAAAACAACCCTACACATTACAGTGTTTTATATTCAAGAATTTATGGAGGGTTTCAAGATAAATATGGACAATCTTGTTTACTGTAAAAACCGGAGCCTTTACATGCCCACGTGCCTGGATAACCTCTAACCAATGTGCTGCACTAAACTGACTTGATAAAACTTTCTCAGCCACCCAAGTATGCTGGATCAGTGTATTTCACAGAACACAGCTTGATAAAAACCTGGGTAGGAGACAAATCAGAGTTAGGAATGGACTCAGTACTAGTATGATTCCACTTTTAAGCATAACATGCATTAAGAATAATAGATATGTATACAAACAAATGCAAACAGGAAAAGCAGAGAATTACACACAAATCAATAATGCAAGTTCTAGGACAGCAAGGACTTTCTATACAGAGAAACTCTGTCTCGGGTAAAAAAACAAAGCAAAACAAAACCCAGACTACTAACATATTTCAAATGTATCCTCAACCCTAATAACAGTGTAGTTCAAACTATGTTTAATATTTTAGTTCAGCAATATTGTCAAATTAGCTATGATCTATTCACTGTTTCCAAAATTAACAAATATTGATGAAAAAGTCATTTCCCCTTACATATTAAAAAGAGGGTACCATTATAAAGAGGACTAAAATTATAGATTACCTTCATCTATATACAATGAATTTTTGGATTTGGATTGTTGTTGTGAGTCAACAGATGACCCACTTAAGGTATAAAATAATTCAGAACTGGTTCTACTTCCAGGGTCTGAGGTAGATCCTATGGAACAAGAAAAGTTCCTTTTTTAAAAAGCCAATATGTTATAAAAAGAAATTTTATAAATAAATTAACATGGGTATGGTAGAACAACTGCTCACACAACTAATATACATATACATAGTATTGTATTGTCTTCGGCTTTAAAAGTTTGGTAATTAGTCAACAAGAAGAGAGTAGGAGCTATAAAATTAATATAAAAGTTAGCCGTTTATATTAAAGCTCTAAGAAACCATTCTGGTGGTCAGTGGTGACACGAGCCTTTAATCCCAGAAATTAGTAGAGGCAGACACATCTGAGTTTGAGGCCATCCTGGCCTATTGAGCAAGTTCCAGGACACTACAGACTATCTAAAGAAATCTGGACAAAAAAAAATCATTCCATGTAGTCTATTTTTCAATGTCACCTCTACTTTGATGAAATTACTGGCTCACGAATATCACCTCTATCATTCATACCATATAACAGTGGTTTTCCACCTTCCTAATTCTGCCATCCTTTATATATACCTCAAACTGTGGCAAACCCCAACCAGAAAATTATTTTCATTGTTACTTTATAACTGCAATTTTACCACTGTTATGAATTGCAATATAAATATCTTTCTTTTCCAAAGGACTTAAACGACCCCAATAAAAGGGTCATTCAAACCCCAAAGGGGTCACGATCCACACGATGAAACCCCTTGCAGTCAACAAAAGAACATCCAGCAGTGTTATAGAGCCTAGACATACACAAAGTTCTTTCACCAAGGTTTGTGAAGTGCATTCTATGATGGTCACATGATGTGGGATTCTCCTCCGCATGCTGTGAATACCATTGGTTAATAAAGAAATTGGCATGGCCTGATAGAGTAGAACAGAGCTAGGTGGGGAAAACTGAATGCTGGGAGGAAGAAGGGCAGAGTCAGTGAGAAGTCATATAGCCCCACAGGAGATGCCAGAACTATACCTGGTCAGCCACAGCCTAGTAGCAATACACAGATTAATGGAGATGGATTAATTTTAGATGAGTTAGCCAGAAATATGCTTAAGCTATTGGCCAAACAGTATTGCAAATAATATGGTTTCTGTGTGATTATTTTGGGGCTGAGCAGCTGGGAACAAACAAGAGGTCTCGTAAAAAAAAGTCACACAAGAAAACAAACTGCTGAATGATGCACTTATCAGAACTCATCCCAGTAATAAGTGGCTCATCATTATAATTTCCCTTCATAAACTTCAAATGTGATCATACAAGCTGATGAACAAATTAAGTTAAAAAACATTCAGGTTTTGGGTGGATATATGGCTCAGGAGTAGAGTCCTATTTTAGTTTGTGTAAGATGCCAGATTTGATGCAAGCACCAAAAAATAAAAATAAAAAAGTAATCTCACTGTCTGGAACAATACCTGAGTAAAAAAGGACTTACCTAGCTTATAAGGTTCTGTTGACTTTGATCCCCAACATTACAAAAGAAATAATATATTTTTTTAGATTTACAATATAAACATCTTAGAATTTTATTAACACAATTTCTTGTTCTTTGTAGTTTAGGAGGATGGACCTCCGAGGCTCTGTGCCCTCATTAGGGATGTGGTGGAATATTCAGCCTGTGCCTGTCAATGGCCTGACAATGCAGCCCACGACCCATATGACCAGGGGTACTTTCCTCCTTTCAGGAGAAGGCCAGGATCAGCTCAAGCACCAAGACTAGGAAGCCTGATGACGACAAGAAGACATGACTTCGAGTCTAGCATCTCTCATGCACTGCTTGAGCTGGAGATGAACTCAGATCTCAAGGCACAGCTTAGAAACTCAGTATCACCCACCACAGCCAAGGAAACTGAAGCTGCTGATGGTCAGAAAGCAATCCTTATTTTAGCACCAGTTTCTCAGAAGAAATCTTTCCAGAAAATCCAAGTCCGGATGGTTCATGAATTAGAGAAAAAGGTTAGTGGCAAGCATGCAGTCTTCACTGCTCAAAGAAGATTCTGCCCAAGCCAACTCAGAAAAGCTGTACAAAAAGATAAGCAAAAGCACCAAAAGCTGCACCCTGGCAGCTGTACATGACACCATCCTTGGGGACTTGTTCTTCCCAAGTGAAACTGTGGATACTCCGTGTGAATGCATGGCAGTCAGCTCCTAAAGGTTCATTTAGACAAAGCTCAGCAGAACAAGCAGAACACAGGCTGAAACTTTTTCTGGTGTGCATTAGAAGCTCCCTCCCTTCCTCTCTCTCTCTCTCTCTCTCTCTCTCTCTCCCCCTCTAGTGTTTTTCGCTGGAACTTGCTCTGTCAACCAGGCTGTCCTCAAACACAGAGATCCACCTGCCTTTGCCTCCTGAGAGCTGGGATTGAAGGCATGTAACACCGCCAGCTGTTCTCTCTCTTATCCAAATAAAAAGCTCCCTCCACAGCTCATAGGCTGGCCATTTCAGTGGTTTCTTTACTACATCCTCACTTAAAATCATGTACATAAAGGATAGGCACAAACTATATGTATACATATATATACACATATATACAAATACACACACACATTAACATATAGCTTATTTAACATCTTGGAGAATCATATTATCATATTGTAAACTACCAAGAATGGGCTCCATACCTGTAACCTTTGGTTCATTAATACTAGATGAACCTTTGTCACCATCATCTCTTGACATAAAGGCAAGTTTGGGAGGCCTCATTTCCGGTGTCATGCTCTCTGAAATAGTAAACATACTTTTTAACTATATATGGAAGAAACATAGTTTAGCATAAAAAACAAAGAAATCCTTTCCAACAAAAAAAGCACAATCTTTATAATCTTACAGATTATCTTTAAAGACTCCACAGTACTGAAAGGTACTCTCTCAGGTGAAAAAAAATCAACACTGTACTTAAAAATATAATTTCTGTAAGAAAATATAATCATCAGTTATCAAAATGCTTTAATTTTTGAAAAGTTAGTCAGATGCAGTCAATTTTATTTGAAGTTTTAAAAAGCTTTTAAGAAAACCTTATTCATAATTTTCGTTACATTTTCCAGATCAGCATGCCCAGCAAAACCCTACACATTACAGCGTTTTACACTCAAGCGTTTATGGAGGGTGCCGAGATAAATATGGACAATCTGTTTACTGTAAAAACCGGAGCCTTTACATGCCCACGTGCCTGGATAACCTCTAACCAATGTGCTGCACTAAACTGACTTGATAAAACTTTCTCAGCCACCCAAGTATGCTGGATCAGTGTATTTCACAGAACACAGCTTGATAAAAACCTGGGTAGGAGACAAATCAGAGTTAGCAAGACACTCAGTACTAAGTATGTTTCCACCTTTAAACATAACATGCATGAAGAATAACAGATATGTATACAAACAAATGCAAACAGGAAAAGCAGAGAATTACACACAAATCAATAATGCAAGTTCTAGGACAGCAAGGACTTTCTATACAGAGAAACTCTGTCTCGGGTAAAAAAAACAAAGCAAAACAAAACCCAGACTACTAACACATTTCAAATGTATCCTCAACCCTAATAACAGTGTAGTTGAAACTATGTTTAATATTTTAGTTCAGCAATATTGTCATATTAGCTATGATCTATTCACTGTTTCCAAAATTAACAAATATTGATGAAAAAGTCATTTCCCCTTACATATTAAACAGAGGGTACCATTATAAAGAGGACTAAAATTATAGATTACCTTCATCAATATACAATGAATTTTTGGATTTGGATTGTTGTTGTGAGTCAACAGATGACCTAATTAAGGAACAAAATAATTCAGAACTGGTTCTACTTCCAGGGTCTGAGGTAGATCCTATGGAACAAGAAAAGTTCCTTTTTTAAAAAGCCAATATGTTATAAAAAGAAATTTTATAAATAAATTAACATGCGTATGGTAGAACAACTGCTCACACAACTAATATACATATACATAGTATTGTATTGTCTTCGGCTTTAAAAGTTTGGTAATTAGTCAACAAGAAGAGAGTAGGAGCTATAAAATTAATATAAAAGTTAGCCGTTTATATTAAAGCTCTAAGAAACCATTCTGGTGGTCAGTGGTGACACGAGCCTTTAATCCCAGAACTTAGTAGAGGCAGACACATCTGAGTTTGAGGCCATCCTGGCCTATTGAGCAAGTTCCAGGACACTACAGACTATCTAAAGAAATCTGGACAAAAAAAAAATCATTCCATGTAGTCTATTTTTCAATGTCACCTCTACTTTGATGAAATTACTGGCTCACGAATATCACCTCTATCATTCATACCATATAACAGTGGTTTTCCACCTTCCTAATTCTGCCATCCTTTATATATACCTCAAACTGTGGCAAACCCCAACCAGAAAATTATTTTCGTTGTTACTTTATAACTGCAATTTTACCACTGTTATGAATTGCAATATAAATATCTTTCTTTTCCAAAGGTCTTAAACGACCCCAATAAAAGGGTCATTCAAACCCCAAAGGGGTCACGATCCACAGGATGAAACCCCGTTGCAGTCAACAAAAGAACATCCAGCAGTGTTATAGAGCCTAGACATACACAAAGTTCTTTCACCAAGGTTTGTGAAGTGCATTCTATGATGGTCACATGATGTGGGATTCTCCTCCGCATGCTGTGAATACCATTGGTTAATAAAGAAATTGGCATGGCCTGATAGAGTAGAACAGAGCTAGGTGGGGAAAACTGAATGCTGGGAGGAAGAAGGGCAGAGTCAATGAGAAGTCATATAGCCCCACAGGAGATGCCAGAACTATACCTGGTCAGCCACAGCCTAGTAGCAATACACAGATTAATGGAGATGGATTAATTTTAGATGAGTTAGCCAGAAATATGCTTAAGCTATTGGCCAAACAGTATTGCAAATAATATGGTTTCTGTGTGATTATTTTGGGGCTGAGCAGCTGGGAACAAACAAGAGGTCTCGTAAAAAAAAAAGTCACACAAGAAAACAAACTGCTGAATGATGCACTTATCAGAACTCATCCCAGTAATAAGTGACTCATCATTATAATTTCCCTTCATAAACTTCAAATGTGATCATACAAGCTGATGAACAAATTAAGTTAAAAAACATTCAGGTTTTGGGTGGATATATGGCTCAGGAGTAGAGTCCTATTTTAGTTTGTGTAAGATGCCAGATTTGATGCAAGCACCAAAAAATAAAAATAAAAAAGTAATCTCACTGTCTGGAACAATACCTGAGTAAAAAAGGACTTACCTAGCTTATAAGTTTCTGTTGACTTTGATCCCCAACATTACAAAAGAAATAATATATTTTTTTTAGATTTACAATATAAACATCTTAGAATTTTATTAACACAATTTCTTGTTCTTTGTAGTTTAGGAGGATGGACCTCCGAGGCTCTGTGCCCTCATTAGGGATGTGGTGGAATATTCGGCCTGTGCCTGTCAATGGCCTGACAATGCAGCCCACGACCCATATGACCAGGGGTACTTTCCTCCTTTCAGGAGAAGGCCAGGATCAGCTCAAGCACCAAGACTAGGAAGCCTGATGACGACAAGAAGACATGACTTCGAGTCTAGCATCTCTCATGCACTGCTTGAGCTGGAGATGAACTCAGATCTCAAGGCACAGCTTAGAAACTCAGTATCACCCACCACAGCCAAGGAAACTGAAGCTGCTGATGGTCAGAAAGCAATCCTCATTTTAGCACCAGTTTCTCAGAAGAAATCTTTCCAGAAAATCCAAGTCCGGATGGTTCATGAATTAGAGAAAAAGGTTAGTGGCAAGCATGCAGTCTTCACTGCTCAAAGAAGATTCTGCCCAAGCCAACTCAGAAAAGCTGTACAAAAAAATAAGCAAAAGCACCAAAAGCTGCACCCTGGCAGCTGTACATGACACCATCCTTGGGGACTTGTTCTTCCCAAGTGAAACTGTGGATACTCCGTGTGAATGCATGGCAGTCAGCTCCTAAAGGTTCATTTAGACAAAGCTCAGCAGAACAAGCAGAACACAGGCTGAAACTTTTTCTGGTGTGCATTAGAAGCTCCCTCCCTTCCTCTCTCTCTCTCTCTCTCTCTCTCCCCCTCTAGTGTTTTTCGCTGGAACTTGCTCTGTCAACCAGGCTGTCCTCAAACACAGAGATCCACCTGCCTTTGCCTCCTGAGAGCTGGGATTGAAGGCGTGTAACACCGCCAGCTGTTCTCTCTCTTATCCAAATAAAAAGCTCCCTCCACAGCTCATAGGCTGGCCATTTCAGTGGTTTCTTTACTACATCCTCACTTAAAATCATGTACATAAAGGATAGGCACAAACTATATGTATACATATATATACATATATACAAATACACACACACATTAACATATAGCTTATTTAACATCTTGGAGAATCATATTATCATATTGTAAACTACCAAGAATGGGCTCCATACCTGTAACCTTTGGTTCATTAATACTAGATGAACCTTTGTCACCATCATCTCTTGACATAAAGGCAAGTTTGGGAGGCCTCATTTCCGGTGTCATGCTCTCTGAAATAGTAAACATACTTTTTAACTATATATGGAAGAAACATAGTTTAGCATAAAAAACAAAGAAATCCTTTCCAACAAAAAAGGCACAATCTTTATAGTCTTACAGATTCTCTTTAAAGACTCCACAGTACTGAAAGGTAATTTCTCAGGTGAAAAAAAATCAACACTGTACTTAAAAATATAATTTCTGTAAGAAAATATAATCATCAGTTATCTAAATGCTTTAATTTTTGAAAAGTTAGTCAGAAGCAGTCAATTTTATTTGAAGTTTTTAAAAGCTTTAAAGAACACCTTATTCATACTTTTCGTCACATTTTCCAGATCAGCATGACCAAAACAACCCTACACATTACAGTGTTTTATATTCAAGAATTTATGGAGGGTTTCAAGATAAATATGGACAATCTTGTTTACTGTAAAAACCGGAGCCTTTACATGCCCACGTGCCTGGATAACCTCTAACCAATGTGCTGCACTAAACTGACTTGATAAAACTTTCTCAGCCACCCAAGTATGCTGGATCAGTGTATTTCACAGAACACAGCTTGATAAAAACCTGGGTAGGAGACAAATCAGAGTTAGGAATGGACTCAGTACTAGTATGATTCCACTTTTAAGCATAACATGCATTAAGAATAATAGATATGTATACAAACAAATGCAAACAGGAAAAGCAGAGAATTACACACAAATCAATAATGCAAGTTCTAGGACAGCAAGGACTTTCTATACAGAGAAACTCTGTCTCGGGTAAAAAAACAAAGCAAAACAAAACCCAGACTACTAACATATTTCAAATGTATCCTCAACCCTAATAACAGTGTAGTTCAAACTATGTTTAATATTTTAGTTCAGCAATATTGTCAAATTAGCTATGATCTATTCACTGTTTCCAAAATTAACAAATATTGATGAAAAAGTCATTTCCCCTTACATATTAAAAAGAGGGTACCATTATAAAGAGGACTAAAATTATAGATTACCTTCATCTATATACAATGAATTTTTGGATTTGGATTGTTGTTGTGAGTCAACAGATGACCCACTTAAGGTATAAAATAATTCAGAACTGGTTCTACTTCCAGGGTCTGAGGTAGATCCTATGGAACAAGAAAAGTTCCTTTTTTAAAAAGCCAATATGTTATAAAAAGAAATTTTATAAATAAATTAACATGGGTATGGTAGAACAACTGCTCACACAACTAATATACATATACATAGTATTGTATTGTCTTCGGCTTTAAAAGTTTGGTAATTAGTCAACAAGAAGAGAGTAGGAGCTATAAAATTAATATAAAAGTTAGCCGTTTATATTAAAGCTCTAAGAAACCATTCTGGTGGTCAGTGGTGACACGAGCCTTTAATCCCAGAAATTAGTAGAGGCAGACACATCTGAGTTTGAGGCCATCCTGGCCTATTGAGCAAGTTCCAGGACACTACAGACTATCTAAAGAAATCTGGACAAAAAAAAATCATTCCATGTAGTCTATTTTTCAATGTCACCTCTACTTTGATGAAATTACTGGCTCACGAATATCACCTCTATCATTCATACCATATAACAGTGGTTTTCCACCTTCCTAATTCTGCCATCCTTTATATATACCTCAAACTGTGGCAAACCCCAACCAGAAAATTATTTTCATTGTTACTTTATAACTGCAATTTTACCACTGTTATGAATTGCAATATAAATATCTTTCTTTTCCAAAGGACTTAAACGACCCCAATAAAAGGGTCATTCAAACCCCAAAGGGGTCACGATCCACACGATGAAACCCCTTGCAGTCAACAAAAGAACATCCAGCAGTGTTATAGAGCCTAGACATACACAAAGTTCTTTCACCAAGGTTTGTGAAGTGCATTCTATGATGGTCACATGATGTGGGATTCTCTTCCGCATGCTGTGAATACCATTGGTTAATAAAGAAATTGGCATGGCCTGATAGAGTAGAACAGAGCTAGGTGGGGAAAACTGAATGCTGGGAGGAAGAAGGGCAGAGTCAGTGAGAAGTCATATAGCCCCACAGGAGATGCCAGAACTATACCTGGTCAGCCACAGCCTAGTAGCAATACACAGATTAATGGAGATGGATTAATTTTAGATGAGTTAGCCAGAAATATGCTTAAGCTATTGGCCAAACAGTATTGCAAATAATATGGTTTCTGTGTGATTATTTTGGGGCTGAGCAGCTGGGAACAAACAAGAGGTCTCGTAAAAAAAAGTCACACAAGAAAACAAACTGCTGAATGATGCACTTATCAGAACTCATCCCAGTAATAAGTGGCTCATCATTATAATTTCCCTTCATAAACTTCAAATGTGATCATACAAGCTGATGAACAAATTAAGTTAAAAAACATTCAGGTTTTGGGTGGATATATGGCTCAGGAGTAGAGTCCTATTTTAGTTTGTGTAAGATGCCAGATTTGATGCAAGCACCAAAAAATAAAAATAAAAAAGTAATCTCACTGTCTGGAACAATACCTGAGTAAAAAAGGACTTACCTAGCTTATAAGGTTCTGTTGACTTTGATCCCCAACATTACAAAAGAAATAATATATTTTTTTAGATTTACAATATAAACATCTTAGAATTTTATTAACACAATTTCTTGTTCTTTGTAGTTTAGGAGGATGGACCTCCGAGGCTCTGTGCCCTCATTAGGGATGTGGTGGAATATTCAGCCTGTGCCTGTCAATGGCCTGACAATGCAGCCCACGACCCATATGACCAGGGGTACTTTCCTCCTTTCAGGAGAAGGCCAGGATCAGCTCAAGCACCAAGACTAGGAAGCCTGATGACGACAAGAAGACATGACTTCGAGTCTAGCATCTCTCATGCACTGCTTGAGCTGGAGATGAACTCAGATCTCAAGGCACAGCTTAGAAACTCAGTATCACCCACCACAGCCAAGGAAACTGAAGCTGCTGATGGTCAGAAAGCAATCCTTATTTTAGCACCAGTTTCTCAGAAGAAATCTTTCCAGAAAATCCAAGTCCGGATGGTTCATGAATTAGAGAAAAAGGTTAGTGGCAAGCATGCAGTCTTCACTGCTCAAAGAAGATTCTGCCCAAGCCAACTCAGAAAAGCTGTACAAAAAGATAAGCAAAAGCACCAAAAGCTGCACCCTGGCAGCTGTACATGACACCATCCTTGGGGACTTGTTCTTCCCAAGTGAAACTGTGGATACTCCGTGTGAATGCATGGCAGTCAGCTCCTAAAGGTTCATTTAGACAAAGCTCAGCAGAACAAGCAGAACACAGGCTGAAACTTTTTCTGGTGTGCATTAGAAGCTCCCTCCCTTCCTCTCTCTCTCTCTCACTCTCTCTCTCTCTCTCTCCCCCTCTAGTGTTTTTCGCTGGAACTTGCTCTGTCAACCAGGCTGTCCTCAAACACAGAGATCCACCTGCCTTTGCCTCCTGAGAGCTGGGATTGAAGGCATGTAACACCGCCAGCTGTTCTCTCTCTTATCCAAATAAAAAGCTCCCTCCACAGCTCATAGGCTGGCCATTTCAGTGGTTTCTTTACTACATCCTCACTTAAAATCATGTACATAAAGGATAGGCACAAACTATATGTATACATATATATACACATATATACAAATACACACACACATTAACATATAGCTTATTTAACATCTTGGAGAATCATATTATCATATTGTAAACTACCAAGAATGGGCTCCATACCTGTAACCTTTGGTTCATTAATACTAGATGAACCTTTGTCACCATCATCTCTTGACATAAAGGCAAGTTTGGGAGGCCTCATTTCCGGTGTCATGCTCTCTGAAATAGTAAACATACTTTTTAACTATATATGGAAGAAACATAGTTTAGCATAAAAAACAAAGAAATCCTTTCCAACAAAAAAAGCACAATCTTTATAATCTTACAGATTATCTTTAAAGACTCCACAGTACTGAAAGGTACTCTCTCAGGTGAAAAAAAATCAACACTGTACTTAAAAATATAATTTCTGTAAGAAAATATAATCATCAGTTATCAAAATGCTTTAATTTTTGAAAAGTTAGTCAGATGCAGTCAATTTTATTTGAAGTTTTAAAAAGCTTTTAAGAAAACCTTATTCATAATTTTCGTTACATTTTCCAGATCAGCATGCCCAGCAAAACCCTACACATTACAGCGTTTTACACTCAAGCGTTTATGGAGGGTGCCGAGATAAATATGGACAATCTGTTTACTGTAAAAACCGGAGCCTTTACATGCCCACGTGCCTGGATAACCTCTAACCAATGTGCTGCACTAAACTGACTTGATAAAACTTTCTCAGCCACCCAAGTATGCTGGATCAGTGTATTTCACAGAACACAGCTTGATAAAAACCTGGGTAGGAGACAAATCAGAGTTAGCAAGACACTCAGTACTAAGTATGTTTCCACCTTTAAACATAACATGCATGAAGAATAACAGATATGTATACAAACAAATGCAAACAGGAAAAGCAGAGAATTACACACAAATCAATAATGCAAGTTCTAGGACAGCAAGGACTTTCTATACAGAGAAACTCTGTCTCGGGTAAAAAAAACAAAGCAAAACAAAACCCAGACTACTAACACATTTCAAATGTATCCTCAACCCTAATAACAGTGTAGTTGAAACTATGTTTAATATTTTAGTTCAGCAATATTGTCATATTAGCTATGATCTATTCACTGTTTCCAAAATTAACAAATATTGATGAAAAAGTCATTTCCCCTTACATATTAAACAGAGGGTACCATTATAAAGAGGACTAAAATTATAGATTACCTTCATCAATATACAATGAATTTTTGGATTTGGATTGTTGTTGTGAGTCAACAGATGACCTAATTAAGGAACAAAATAATTCAGAACTGGTTCTACTTCCAGGGTCTGAGGTAGATCCTATGGAACAAGAAAAGTTCCTTTTTTAAAAAGCCAATATGTTATAAAAAGAAATTTTATAAATAAATTAACATGCGTATGGTAGAACAACTGCTCACACAACTAATATACATATACATAGTATTGTATTGTCTTCGGCTTTAAAAGTTTGGTAATTAGTCAACAAGAAGAGAGTAGGAGCTATAAAATTAATATAAAAGTTAGCCGTTTATATTAAAGCTCTAAGAAACCATTCTGGTGGTCAGTGGTGACACGAGCCTTTAATCCCAGAACTTAGTAGAGGCAGACACATCTGAGTTTGAGGCCATCCTGGCCTATTGAGCAAGTTCCAGGACACTACAGACTATCTAAAGAAATCTGGACAAAAAAAAAATCATTCCATGTAGTCTATTTTTCAATGTCACCTCTACTTTGATGAAATTACTGGCTCACGAATATCACCTCTATCATTCATACCATATAACAGTGGTTTTCCACCTTCCTAATTCTGCCATCCTTTATATATACCTCAAACTGTGGCAAACCCCAACCAGAAAATTATTTTCGTTGTTACTTTATAACTGCAATTTTACCACTGTTATGAATTGCAATATAAATATCTTTCTTTTCCAAAGGACTTAAACGACCCCAATAAAAGGGTCATTCAAACCCCAAAGGGGTCACGATCCACAGGATGAAACCCCGTTGCAGTCAACAAAAGAACATCCAGCAGTGTTATAGAGCCTAGACATACACAAAGTTCTTTCACCAAGGTTTGTGAAGTGCATTCTATGATGGTCACATGATGTGGGATTCTCCTCCGCATGCTGTGAATACCATTGGTTAATAAAGAAATTGGCATGGCCTGATAGAGTAGAACAGAGCTAGGTGGGGAAAACTGAATGCTGGGAGGAAGAAGGGCAGAGTCAATGAGAAGTCATATAGCCCCACAGGAGATGCCAGAACTATACCTGGTCAGCCACAGCCTAGTAGCAATACACAGATTAATGGAGATGGATTAATTTTAGATGAGTTAGCCAGAAATATGCTTAAGCTATTGGCCAAACAGTATTGCAAATAATATGGTTTCTGTGTGATTATTTTGGGGCTGAGCAGCTGGGAACAAACAAGAGGTCTCGTAAAAAAAAAAGTCACACAAGAAAACAAACTGCTGAATGATGCACTTATCAGAACTCATCCCAGTAATAAGTGACTCATCATTATAATTTCCCTTCATAAACTTCAAATGTGATCATACAAGCTGATGAACAAATTAAGTTAAAAAACATTCAGGTTTTGGGTGGATATATGGCTCAGGAGTAGAGTCCTATTTTAGTTTGTGTAAGATGCCAGATTTGATGCAAGCACCAAAAAATAAAAATAAAAAAGTAATCTCACTGTCTGGAACAATACCTGAGTAAAAAAGGACTTACCTAGCTTATAAGTTTCTGTTGACTTTGATCCCCAACATTACAAAAGAAATAATATATTTTTTTTAGATTTACAATATAAACATCTTAGAATTTTATTAACACAATTTCTTGTTCTTTGTAGTTTAGGAGGATGGACCTCCGAGGCTCTGTGCCCTCATTAGGGATGTGGTGGAATATTCGGCCTGTGCCTGTCAATGGCCTGACAATGCAGCCCACGACCCATATGACCAGGGGTACTTTCCTCCTTTCAGGAGAAGGCCAGGATCAGCTCAAGCACCAAGACTAGGAAGCCTGATGACGACAAGAAGACATGACTTCGAGTCTAGCATCTCTCATGCACTGCTTGAGCTGGAGATGAACTCAGATCTCAAGGCACAGCTTAGAAACTCAGTATCACCCACCACAGCCAAGGAAACTGAAGCTGCTGATGGTCAGAAAGCAATCCTCATTTTAGCACCAGTTTCTCAGAAGAAATCTTTCCAGAAAATCCAAGTCCGGATGGTTCATGAATTAGAGAAAAAGGTTAGTGGCAAGCATGCAGTCTTCACTGCTCAAAGAAGATTCTGCCCAAGCCAACTCAGAAAAGCTGTACAAAAAAATAAGCAAAAGCACCAAAAGCTGCACCCTGGCAGCTGTACATGACACCATCCTTGGGGACTTGTTCTTCCCAAGTGAAACTGTGGATACTCCGTGTGAATGCATGGCAGTCAGCTCCTAAAGGTTCATTTAGACAAAGCTCAGCAGAACAAGCAGAACACAGGCTGAAACTTTTTCTGGTGTGCATTAGAAGCTCCCTCCCTTCCTCTCTCTCTCTCTCTCTCTCTCTCCCCCTCTAGTGTTTTTCGCTGGAACTTGCTCTGTCAACCAGGCTGTCCTCAAACACAGAGATCCACCTGCCTTTGCCTCCTGAGAGCTGGGATTGAAGGCGTGTAACACCGCCAGCTGTTCTCTCTCTTATCCAAATAAAAAGCTCCCTCCACAGCTCATAGGCTGGCCATTTCAGTGGTTTCTTTACTACATCCTCACTTAAAATCATGTACATAAAGGATAGGCACAAACTATATGTATACATATATATACATATATACAAATACACACACACATTAACATATAGCTTATTTAACATCTTGGAGAATCATATTATCATATTGTAAACTACCAAGAATGGGCTCCATACCTGTAACCTTTGGTTCATTAATACTAGATGAACCTTTGTCACCATCATCTCTTGACATAAAGGCAAGTTTGGGAGGCCTCATTTCCGGTGTCATGCTCTCTGAAATAGTAAACATACTTTTTAACTATATATGGAAGAAACATAGTTTAGCATAAAAAACAAAGAAATCCTTTCCAACAAAAAAGGCACAATCTTTATAGTCTTACAGATTCTCTTTAAAGACTCCACAGTACTGAAAGGTAATTTCTCAGGTGAAAAAAAATCAACACTGTACTTAAAAATATAATTTCTGTAAGAAAATATAATCATCAGTTATCTAAATGCTTTAATTTTTGAAAAGTTAGTCAGAAGCAGTCAATTTTATTTGAAGTTTTTAAAAGCTTTAAAGAACACCTTATTCATACTTTTCGTCACATTTTCCAGATCAGCATGACCAAAACAACCCTACACATTACAGTGTTTTATATTCAAGAATTTATGGAGGGTTTCAAGATAAATATGGACAATCTTGTTTACTGTAAAAACCGGAGCCTTTACATGCCCACGTGCCTGGATAACCTCTAACCAATGTGCTGCACTAAACTGACTTGATAAAACTTTCTCAGCCACCCAAGTATGCTGGATCAGTGTATTTCACAGAACACAGCTTGATAAAAACCTGGGTAGGAGACAAATCAGAGTTAGGAATGGACTCAGTACTAGTATGATTCCACTTTTAAGCATAACATGCATTAAGAATAATAGATATGTATACAAACAAATGCAAACAGGAAAAGCAGAGAATTACACACAAATCAATAATGCAAGTTCTAGGACAGCAAGGACTTTCTATACAGAGAAACTCTGTCTCGGGTAAAAAAACAAAGCAAAACAAAACCCAGACTACTAACATATTTCAAATGTATCCTCAACCCTAATAACAGTGTAGTTCAAACTATGTTTAATATTTTAGTTCAGCAATATTGTCAAATTAGCTATGATCTATTCACTGTTTCCAAAATTAACAAATATTGATGAAAAAGTCATTTCCCCTTACATATTAAAAAGAGGGTACCATTATAAAGAGGACTAAAATTATAGATTACCTTCATCTATATACAATGAATTTTTGGATTTGGATTGTTGTTGTGAGTCAACAGATGACCCACTTAAGGTATAAAATAATTCAGAACTGGTTCTACTTCCAGGGTCTGAGGTAGATCCTATGGAACAAGAAAAGTTCCTTTTTTAAAAAGCCAATATGTTATAAAAAGAAATTTTATAAATAAATTAACATGGGTATGGTAGAACAACTGCTCACACAACTAATATACATATACATAGTATTGTATTGTCTTCGGCTTTAAAAGTTTGGTAATTAGTCAACAAGAAGAGAGTAGGAGCTATAAAATTAATATAAAAGTTAGCCGTTTATATTAAAGCTCTAAGAAACCATTCTGGTGGTCAGTGGTGACACGAGCCTTTAATCCCAGAAATTAGTAGAGGCAGACACATCTGAGTTTGAGGCCATCCTGGCCTATTGAGCAAGTTCCAGGACACTACAGACTATCTAAAGAAATCTGGACAAAAAAAAATCATTCCATGTAGTCTATTTTTCAATGTCACCTCTACTTTGATGAAATTACTGGCTCACGAATATCACCTCTATCATTCATACCATATAACAGTGGTTTTCCACCTTCCTAATTCTGCCATCCTTTATATATACCTCAAACTGTGGCAAACCCCAACCAGAAAATTATTTTCATTGTTACTTTATAACTGCAATTTTACCACTGTTATGAATTGCAATATAAATATCTTTCTTTTCCAAAGGACTTAAACGACCCCAATAAAAGGGTCATTCAAACCCCAAAGGGGTCACGATCCACACGATGAAACCCCTTGCAGTCAACAAAAGAACATCCAGCAGTGTTATAGAGCCTAGACATACACAAAGTTCTTTCACCAAGGTTTGTGAAGTGCATTCTATGATGGTCACATGATGTGGGATTCTCCTCCGCATGCTGTGAATACCATTGGTTAATAAAGAAATTGGCATGGCCTGATAGAGTAGAACAGAGCTAGGTGGGGAAAACTGAATGCTGGGAGGAAGAAGGGCAGAGTCAGTGAGAAGTCATATAGCCCCACAGGAGATGCCAGAACTATACCTGGTCAGCCATAGCCTAGTAGCAATACACAGATTAATGGAGATGGATTAATTTTAGATGAGTTAGCCAGAAATATGCTTAAGCTATTGGCCAAACAGTATTGCAAATAATATGGTTTCTGTGTGATTATTTTGGGGCTGAGCAGCTGGGAACAAACAAGAGGTCTCGTAAAAAAAAGTCACACAAGAAAACAAACTGCTGAATGATGCACTTATCAGAACTCATCCCAGTAATAAGTGGCTCATCATTATAATTTCCCTTCATAAACTTCAAATGTGATCATACAAGCTGATGAACAAATTAAGTTAAAAAACATTCAGGTTTTGGGTGGATATATGGCTCAGGAGTAGAGTCCTATTTTAGTTTGTGTAAGATGCCAGATTTGATGCAAGCACCAAAAAATAAAAATAAAAAAGTAATCTCACTGTCTGGAACAATACCTGAGTAAAAAAGGACTTACCTAGCTTATAAGGTTCTGTTGACTTTGATCCCCAACATTACAAAAGAAATAATATATTTTTTTAGATTTACAATATAAACATCTTAGAATTTTATTAACACAATTTCTTGTTCTTTGTAGTTTAGGAGGATGGACCTCCGAGGCTCTGTGCCCTCATTAGGGATGTGGTGGAATATTCAGCCTGTGCCTGTCAATGGCCTGACAATGCAGCCCACGACCCATATGACCAGGGGTACTTTCCTCCTTTCAGGAGAAGGCCAGGATCAGCTCAAGCACCAAGACTAGGAAGCCTGATGACGACAAGAAGACATGACTTCGAGTCTAGCATCTCTCATGCACTGCTTGAGCTGGAGATGAACTCAGATCTCAAGGCACAGCTTAGAAACTCAGTATCACCCACCACAGCCAAGGAAACTGAAGCTGCTGATGGTCAGAAAGCAATCCTTATTTTAGCACCAGTTTCTCAGAAGAAATCTTTCCAGAAAATCCAAGTCCGGATGGTTCATGAATTAGAGAAAAAGGTTAGTGGCAAGCATGCAGTCTTCACTGCTCAAAGAAGATTCTGCCCAAGCCAACTCAGAAAAGCTGTACAAAAAGATAAGCAAAAGCACCAAAAGCTGCACCCTGGCAGCTGTACATGACACCATCCTTGGGGACTTGTTCTTCCCAAGTGAAACTGTGGATACTCCGTGTGAATGCATGGCAGTCAGCTCCTAAAGGTTCATTTAGACAAAGCTCAGCAGAACAAGCAGAACACAGGCTGAAACATTTTCTGGTGTGCATTAGAAGCTCCCTCCCTTCCTCTCTCTCTCTCTCTCTCTCTCTCTCTCTCTCTCTCTCCCCCTCTAGTGTTTTTCGCTGGAACTTGCTCTGTCAACCAGGCTGTCCTCAAACACAGAGATCCACCTGCCTTTGCCTCCTGAGAGCTGGGATTGAAGGCATGTAACACCGCCAGCTGTTCTCTCTCTTATCCAAATAAAAAGCTCCCTCCACAGCTCATAGGCTGGCCATTTCAGTGGTTTCTTTACTACATCCTCACTTAAAATCATGTACATAAAGGATAGGCACAAACTATATGTATACATATATATACACATATATACAAATACACACACACATTAACATATAGCTTATTTAACATCTTGGAGAATCATATTATCATATTGTAAACTACCAAGAATGGGCTCCATACCTGTAACCTTTGGTTCATTAATACTAGATGAACCTTTGTCACCATCATCTCTTGACATAAAGGCAAGTTTGGGAGGCCTCATTTCCGGTGTCATGCTCTCTGAAATAGTAAACATACTTTTTAACTATATATGGAAGAAACATAGTTTAGCATAAAAAACAAAGAAATCCTTTCCAACAAAAAAAGCACAATCTTTATAATCTTACAGATTATCTTTAAAGACTCCACAGTACTGAAAGGTACTCTCTCAGGTGAAAAAAAATCAACACTGTACTTAAAAATATAATTTCTGTAAGAAAATATAATCATCAGTTATCAAAATGCTTTAATTTTTGAAAAGTTAGTCAGATGCAGTCAATTTTATTTGAAGTTTTAAAAAGCTTTTAAGAAAACCTTATTCATAATTTTCGTTACATTTTCCAGATCAGCATGCCCAGCAAAACCCTACACATTACAGCGTTTTACACTCAAGCGTTTATGGAGGGTGCCGAGATAAATATGGACAATCTGTTTACTGTAAAAACCGGAGCCTTTACATGCCCACGTGCCTGGATAACCTCTAACCAATGTGCTGCACTAAACTGACTTGATAAAACTTTCTCAGCCACCCAAGTATGCTGGATCAGTGTATTTCACAGAACACAGCTTGATAAAAACCTGGGTAGGAGACAAATCAGAGTTAGCAAGACACTCAGTACTAAGTATGTTTCCACCTTTAAACATAACATGCATGAAGAATAACAGATATGTATACAAACAAATGCAAACAGGAAAAGCAGAGAATTACACACAAATCAATAATGCAAGTTCTAGGACAGCAAGGACTTTCTATACAGAGAAACTCTGTCTCGGGTAAAAAAAACAAAGCAAAACAAAACCCAGACTACTAACACATTTCAAATGTATCCTCAACCCTAATAACAGTGTAGTTGAAACTATGTTTAATATTTTAGTTCAGCAATATTGTCATATTAGCTATGATCTATTCACTGTTTCCAAAATTAACAAATATTGATGAAAAAGTCATTTCCCCTTACATATTAAACAGAGGGTACCATTATAAAGAGGACTAAAATTATAGATTACCTTCATCAATATACAATGAATTTTTGGATTTGGATTGTTGTTGTGAGTCAACAGATGACCTAATTAAGGAACAAAATAATTCAGAACTGGTTCTACTTCCAGGGTCTGAGGTAGATCCTATGGAACAAGAAAAGTTCCTTTTTTAAAAAGCCAATATGTTATAAAAAGAAATTTTATAAATAAATTAACATGCGTATGGTAGAACAACTGCTCACACAACTAATATACATATACATAGTATTGTATTGTCTTTGGCTTTAAAAGTTTGGTAATTAGTCAACAAGAAGAGAGTAGGAGCTATAAAATTAATATAAAAGTTAGCCGTTTATATTAAAGCTCTAAGAAACCATTCTGGTGGTCAGTGGTGACACGAGCCTTTAATCCCAGAACTTAGTAGAGGCAGACACATCTGAGTTTGAGGCCATCCTGGCCTATTGAGCAAGTTCCAGGACACTACAGACTATCTAAAGAAATCTGGACAAAAAAAAAATCATTCCATGTAGTCTATTTTTCAATGTCACCTCTACTTTGATGAAATTACTGGCTCACGAATATCACCTCTATCATTCATACCATATAACAGTGGTTTTCCACCTTCCTAATTCTGCCATCCTTTATATATACCTCAAACTGTGGCAAACCCCAACCAGAAAATTATTTTCGTTGTTACTTTATAACTGCAATTTTACCACTGTTATGAATTGCAATATAAATATCTTTCTTTTCCAAAGGTCTTAAACGACCCCAATAAAAGGGTCATTCAAACCCCAAAGGGGTCACGATCCACAGGATGAAACCCCGTTGCAGTCAACAAAAGAACATCCAGCAGTGTTATAGAGCCTAGACATACACAAAGTTCTTTCACCAAGGTTTGTGAAGTGCATTCTATGATGGTCACATGATGTGGGATTCTCCTCCGCATGCTGTGAATACCATTGGTTAATAAAGAAATTGGCATGGCCTGATAGAGTAGAACAGAGCTAGGTGGGGAAAACTGAATGCTGGGAGGAAGAAGGGCAGAGTCAATGAGAAGTCATATAGCCCCACAGGAGATGCCAGAACTATACCTGGTCAGCCACAGCCTAGTAGCAATACACAGATTAATGGAGATGGATTAATTTTAGATGAGTTAGCCAGAAATATGCTTAAGCTATTGGCCAAACAGTATTGCAAATAATATGGTTTCTGTGTGATTATTTTGGGGCTGAGCAGCTGGGAACAAACAAGAGGTCTCGTAAAAAAAAAAGTCACACAAGAAAACAAACTGCTGAATGATGCACTTATCAGAACTCATCCCAGTAATAAGTGACTCATCATTATAATTTCCCTTCATAAACTTCAAATGTGATCATACAAGCTGATGAACAAATTAAGTTAAAAAACATTCAGGTTTTGGGTGGATATATGGCTCAGGAGTAGAGTCCTATTTTAGTTTGTGTAAGATGCCAGATTTGATGCAAGCACCAAAAAATAAAAATAAAAAAGTAATCTCACTGTCTGGAACAATACCTGAGTAAAAAAGGACTTACCTAGCTTATAAGTTTCTGTTGACTTTGATCCCCAACATTACAAAAGAAATAATATATTTTTTTTAGATTTACAATATAAACATCTTAGAATTTTATTAACACAATTTCTTGTTCTTTGTAGTTTAGGAGGATGGACCTCCGAGGCTCTGTGCCCTCATTAGGGATGTGGTGGAATATTCGGCCTGTGCCTGTCAATGGCCTGACAATGCAGCCCACGACCCATATGACCAGGGGTACTTTCCTCCTTTCAGGAGAAGGCCAGGATCAGCTCAAGCACCAAGACTAGGAAGCCTGATGACGACAAGAAGACATGACTTCGAGTCTAGCATCTCTCATGCACTGCTTGAGCTGGAGATGAACTCAGATCTCAAGGCACAGCTTAGAAACTCAGTATCACCCACCACAGCCAAGGAAACTGAAGCTGCTGATGGTCAGAAAGCAATCCTCATTTTAGCACCAGTTTCTCAGAAGAAATCTTTCCAGAAAATCCAAGTCCGGATGGTTCATGAATTAGAGAAAAAGGTTAGTGGCAAGCATGCAGTCTTCACTGCTCAAAGAAGATTCTGCCCAAGCCAACTCAGAAAAGCTGTACAAAAAAATAAGCAAAAGCACCAAAAGCTGCACCCTGGCAGCTGTACATGACACCATCCTTGGGGACTTGTTCTTCCCAAGTGAAACTGTGGATACTCCGTGTGAATGCATGGCAGTCAGCTCCTAAAGGTTCATTTAGACAAAGCTCAGCAGAACAAGCAGAACACAGGCTGAAACTTTTTCTGGTGTGCATTAGAAGCTCCCTCCCTTCCTCTCTCTCTCTCTCTCTCTCTCTCCCCCTCTAGTGTTTTTCGCTGGAACTTGCTCTGTCAACCAGGCTGTCCTCAAACACAGAGATCCACCTGCCTTTGCCTCCTGAGAGCTGGGATTGAAGGCGTGTAACACCGCCAGCTGTTCTCTCTCTTATCCAAATAAAAAGCTCCCTCCACAGCTCATAGGCTGGCCATTTCAGTGGTTTCTTTACTACATCCTCACTTAAAATCATGTACATAAAGGATAGGCACAAACTATATGTATACATATATATACATATATACAAATACACACACACATTAACATATAGCTTATTTAACATCTTGGAGAATCATATTATCATATTGTAAACTACCAAGAATGGGCTCCATACCTGTAACCTTTGGTTCATTAATACTAGATGAACCTTTGTCACCATCATCTCTTGACATAAAGGCAAGTTTGGGAGGCCTCATTTCCGGTGTCATGCTCTCTGAAATAGTAAACATACTTTTTAACTATATATGGAAGAAACATAGTTTAGCATAAAAAACAAAGAAATCCTTTCCAACAAAAAAGGCACAATCTTTATAGTCTTACAGATTCTCTTTAAAGACTCCACAGTACTGAAAGGTAATTTCTCAGGTGAAAAAAAATCAACACTGTACTTAAAAATATAATTTCTGTAAGAAAATATAATCATCAGTTATCTAAATGCTTTAATTTTTGAAAAGTTAGTCAGAAGCAGTCAATTTTATTTGAAGTTTTTAAAAGCTTTAAAGAACACCTTATTCATACTTTTCGTCACATTTTCCAGATCAGCATGACCAAAACAACCCTACACATTACAGTGTTTTATATTCAAGAATTTATGGAGGGTTTCAAGATAAATATGGACAATCTTGTTTACTGTAAAAACCGGAGCCTTTACATGCCCACGTGCCTGGATAACCTCTAACCAATGTGCTGCACTAAACTGACTTGATAAAACTTTCTCAGCCACCCAAGTATGCTGGATCAGTGTATTTCACAGAACACAGCTTGATAAAAACCTGGGTAGGAGACAAATCAGAGTTAGGAATGGACTCAGTACTAGTATGATTCCACTTTTAAGCATAACATGCATTAAGAATAATAGATATGTATACAAACAAATGCAAACAGGAAAAGCAGAGAATTACACACAAATCAATAATGCAAGTTCTAGGACAGCAAGGACTTTCTATACAGAGAAACTCTGTCTCGGGTAAAAAAACAAAGCAAAACAAAACCCAGACTACTAACATATTTCAAATGTATCCTCAACCCTAATAACAGTGTAGTTCAAACTATGTTTAATATTTTAGTTCAGCAATATTGTCAAATTAGCTATGATCTATTCACTGTTTCCAAAATTAACAAATATTGATGAAAAAGTCATTTCCCCTTACATATTAAAAAGAGGGTACCATTATAAAGAGGACTAAAATTATAGATTACCTTCATCTATATACAATGAATTTTTGGATTTGGATTGTTGTTGTGAGTCAACAGATGACCCACTTAAGGTATAAAATAATTCAGAACTGGTTCTACTTCCAGGGTCTGAGGTAGATCCTATGGAACAAGAAAAGTTCCTTTTTTAAAAAGCCAATATGTTATAAAAAGAAATTTTATAAATAAATTAACATGGGTATGGTAGAACAACTGCTCACACAACTAATATACATATAC
Source organism: Microtus oregoni (assembly GCF_018167655.1). Lineage (NCBI taxonomy): Eukaryota > Metazoa > Chordata > Mammalia > Rodentia > Cricetidae > Microtus > Microtus oregoni. The sequence continues at coordinate 62,830,550 of NW_024543063.1, forward strand.
ATAGTATTGTATTGTCTTCGGCTTTAAAAGTTTGGTAATTAGTCAACAAGAAGAGAGTAGGAGCTATAAAATTAATATAAAAGTTAGCCGTTTATATTAAAGCTCTAAGAAACCATTCTGGTGGTCAGTGGTGACACGAGCCTTTAATCCCAGAAATTAGTAGAGGCAGACACATCTGAGTTTGAGGCCATCCTGGCCTATTGAGCAAGTTCCAGGACACTACAGACTATCTAAAGAAATCTGGACAAAAAAAAATCATTCCATGTAGTCTATTTTTCAATGTCACCTCTACTTTGATGAAATTACTGGCTCACGAATATCACCTCTATCATTCATACCATATAACAGTGGTTTTCCACCTTCCTAATTCTGCCATCCTTTATATATACCTCAAACTGTGGCAAACCCCAACCAGAAAATTATTTTCATTGTTACTTTATAACTGCAATTTTACCACTGTTATGAATTGCAATATAAATATCTTTCTTTTCCAAAGGACTTAAACGACCCCAATAAAAGGGTCATTCAAACCCCAAAGGGGTCACGATCCACACGATGAAACCCCTTGCAGTCAACAAAAGAACATCCAGCAGTGTTATAGAGCCTAGACATACACAAAGTTCTTTCACCAAGGTTTGTGAAGTGCATTCTATGATGGTCACATGATGTGGGATTCTCCTCCGCATGCTGTGAATACCATTGGTTAATAAAGAAATTGGCATGGCCTGATAGAGTAGAACAGAGCTAGGTGGGGAAAACTGAATGCTGGGAGGAAGAAGGGCAGAGTCAGTGAGAAGTCATATAGCCCCACAGGAGATGCCAGAACTATACCTGGTCAGCCACAGCCTAGTAGCAATACACAGATTAATGGAGATGGATTAATTTTAGATGAGTTAGCCAGAAATATGCTTAAGCTATTGGCCAAACAGTATTGCAAATAATATGGTTTCTGTGTGATTATTTTGGGGCTGAGCAGCTGGGAACAAACAAGAGGTCTCGTAAAAAAAAGTCACACAAGAAAACAAACTGCTGAATGATGCACTTATCAGAACTCATCCCAGTAATAAGTGGCTCATCATTATAATTTCCCTTCATAAACTTCAAATGTGATCATACAAGCTGATGAACAAATTAAGTTAAAAAACATTCAGGTTTTGGGTGGATATATGGCTCAGGAGTAGAGTCCTATTTTAGTTTGTGTAAGATGCCAGATTTGATGCAAGCACCAAAAAATAAAAATAAAAAAGTAATCTCACTGTCTGGAACAATACCTGAGTAAAAAAGGACTTACCTAGCTTATAAGGTTCTGTTGACTTTGATCCCCAACATTACAAAAGAAATAATATATTTTTTTAGATTTACAATATAAACATCTTAGAATTTTATTAACACAATTTCTTGTTCTTTGTAGTTTAGGAGGATGGACCTCCGAGGCTCTGTGCCCTCATTAGGGATGTGGTGGAATATTCAGCCTGTGCCTGTCAATGGCCTGACAATGCAGCCCACGACCCATATGACCAGGGGTACTTTCCTCCTTTCAGGAGAAGGCCAGGATCAGCTCAAGCACCAAGACTAGGAAGCCTGATGACGACAAGAAGACATGACTTCGAGTCTAGCATCTCTCATGCACTGCTTGAGCTGGAGATGAACTCAGATCTCAAGGCACAGCTTAGAAACTCAGTATCACCCACCACAGCCAAGGAAACTGAAGCTGCTGATGGTCAGAAAGCAATCCTTATTTTAGCACCAGTTTCTCAGAAGAAATCTTTCCAGAAAATCCAAGTCCGGATGGTTCATGAATTAGAGAAAAAGGTTAGTGGCAAGCATGCAGTCTTCACTGCTCAAAGAAGATTCTGCCCAAGCCAACTCAGAAAAGCTGTACAAAAAGATAAGCAAAAGCACCAAAAGCTGCACCCTGGCAGCTGTACATGACACCATCCTTGGGGACTTGTTCTTCCCAAGTGAAACTGTGGATACTCCGTGTGAATGCATGGCAGTCAGCTCCTAAAGGTTCATTTAGACAAAGCTCAGCAGAACAAGCAGAACACAGGCTGAAACTTTTTCTGGTGTGCATTAGAAGCTCCCTCCCTTCCTCTCTCTCTCTCTCTCTCTCTCTCTCTCTCTCCCCCTCTAGTGTTTTTCGCTGGAACTTGCTCTGTCAACCAGGCTGTCCTCAAACACAGAGATCCACCTGCCTTTGCCTCCTGAGAGCTGGGATTGAAGGCATGTAACACCGCCAGCTGTTCTCTCTCTTATCCAAATAAAAAGCTCCCTCCACAGCTCATAGGCTGGCCATTTCAGTGGTTTCTTTACTACATCCTCACTTAAAATCATGTACATAAAGGATAGGCACAAACTATATGTATACATATATATACACATATATACAAATACACACACACATTAACATATAGCTTATTTAACATCTTGGAGAATCATATTATCATATTGTAAACTACCAAGAATGGGCTCCATACCTGTAACCTTTGGTTCATTAATACTAGATGAACCTTTGTCACCATCATCTCTTGACATAAAGGCAAGTTTGGGAGGCCTCATTTCCGGTGTCATGCTCTCTGAAATAGTAAACATACTTTTTAACTATATATGGAAGAAACATAGTTTAGCATAAAAAACAAAGAAATCCTTTCCAACAAAAAAAGCACAATCTTTATAATCTTACAGATTATCTTTAAAGACTCCACAGTACTGAAAGGTACTCTCTCAGGTGAAAAAAAATCAACACTGTACTTAAAAATATAATTTCTGTAAGAAAATATAATCATCAGTTATCAAAATGCTTTAATTTTTGAAAAGTTAGTCAGATGCAGTCAATTTTATTTGAAGTTTTAAAAAGCTTTTAAGAAAACCTTATTCATAATTTTCGTTACATTTTCCAGATCAGCATGCCCAGCAAAACCCTACACATTACAGCGTTTTACACTCAAGCGTTTATGGAGGGTGCCGAGATAAATATGGACAATCTGTTTACTGTAAAAACCGGAGCCTTTACATGCCCACGTGCCTGGATAACCTCTAACCAATGTGCTGCACTAAACTGACTTGATAAAACTTTCTCAGCCACCCAAGTATGCTGGATCAGTGTATTTCACAGAACACAGCTTGATAAAAACCTGGGTAGGAGACAAATCAGAGTTAGCAAGACACTCAGTACTAAGTATGTTTCCACCTTTAAACATAACATGCATGAAGAATAACAGATATGTATACAAACAAATGCAAACAGGAAAAGCAGAGAATTACACACAAATCAATAATGCAAGTTCTAGGACAGCAAGGACTTTCTATACAGAGAAACTCTGTCTCGGGTAAAAAAAACAAAGCAAAACAAAACCCAGACTACTAACACATTTCAAATGTATCCTCAACCCTAATAACAGTGTAGTTGAAACTATGTTTAATATTTTAGTTCAGCAATATTGTCATATTAGCTATGATCTATTCACTGTTTCCAAAATTAACAAATATTGATGAAAAAGTCATTTCCCCTTACATATTAAACAGAGGGTACCATTATAAAGAGGACTAAAATTATAGATTACCTTCATCAATATACAATGAATTTTTGGATTTGGATTGTTGTTGTGAGTCAACAGATGACCTAATTAAGGAACAAAATAATTCAGAACTGGTTCTACTTCCAGGGTCTGAGGTAGATCCTATGGAACAAGAAAAGTTCCTTTTGTAAAAAGCCAATATGTTATAAAAAGAAATTTTATAAATAAATTAACATGCGTATGGTAGAACAACTGCTCACACAACTAATATACATATACATAGTATTGTATTATCTTCGGCTTTAAAAGTTTGGTAATTAGTCAACAAGAAGAGAGTAGGAGCTATAAAATTAATATAAAAGTTAGCCGTTTATATTAAAGCTCTAAGAAACCATCCTGGTGGTCAGTGGTGACACGAGCCTTTAATCCCAGTACTTAGTAGAGGCAGGCACATCTGAGTTTGAGGCCATCCTGGTCTATTGAGCAAGTTTCAGGACACTACAGACTATCTAAAGAAATCTGGACAAAAAAAAAATCATTCCATGTAGTCTATTTTTCAATGTCACCTCTACTTTTTTTTCCTTTTTTTTAAAATTTTTTTTTTATTGCACATCACTCCTTTATTATACTGATCTGGAAAAGAAGATTTAGTATGCCCAAAACAATTTCTGGACCCACATGGTAGGGTCAAGCAGCTGGAACATGATTCAGACAGCGAAAGACAAAACGCTGGACATGATCAAGGGGCACTTCACCTCTACAAGACAAGGTAGAGGGGTCCTAACACACAGTAAGAGACACTCCTGTCCCTTGAGGACAAGGAGTTTATCCCACTTGATATGAGGAATGGCTTATTTTCTGGTGACCACATAGACTATTTCAATCACCACTAGAAACCTCAGAGGGATTTTTGTGTACTGATAAATATGTATGTACTTCTGTTTTTGTAAAAGTAAATGTAACACATAGACTTGACAGGACTGATCCCAACCTTCGGGGGCCAGCAGCTCCTTTAGGGTCAGAGAGGAAGGTAATCTTTTAAATGCAGGCATCTTTTAAATGCAGGCTACTTTCACCTTCCACTGGAATGACTAAAGCCCCCAGTTACCAACTGCAGAAGAGTGCAGGACAGGCTTCTCACTGGTCAGGCCACGGCATGGTTCCTCCCTGACCTCCTAAAGCAGACCCTTGTAAACAAAGGACTAAGAAAACTGTAATTACTACCTCTCAATTCTCCTGGGAGGGAGCCGTCCCTGGATGTGGACCAAGTACCTGCACCCTAGAGGTGTTACTCTGACTAGATTCTATGAAGGGAGTGGGTGCAGGGGATAAAATACTAAAACGAAATGGGAGCCACTGGTCCCCATCTGCAGCTACAACTTAAACTTAAGATCCTAAACATGGAGTCAGTGACGGGTGCTGGGAAGGGCGCAGGAGGCAGACAGGCAGGAAGGAGGGTCTCGGGGCAGAAGTCTGTCTGTGCGCCTTCACTTCTTGGCCTTGCCCTGCGCGGCCACAGCTTCCATGGCTTTCGGCACGGTCTCTTCATCTCCCAGGAACTGCATGGGTTTAACGGGCTTCAAGTTCTTGTCCAATTCATAGACAATGGGAATGCCAGTTGGCAGGTTCAGCTCCATGATGGCCTCTTCTGAGAGACCCTCCAGATGCTTGACGATCCCCCGAAGGCTGTTGCCATGGGCTGCAATCAGGACTCTCTTCCCCTCTTTGATCTGGGGGGCAATCTCTTCATTCCAGAAGGGCAGTGCTCTGGCAATAGTGTCCTTCAGGCTCTCACAGGACGGTAGCTGGTCCTCAGTAAGGTCTGCGTACCTGCGATCCTTACTGATGTTGCTGTAGAAGGGATGGTCAGGCTCCATTGGCGGTGGTGGGACATCGTAAGATCGCCTCCAGATCTTTACCTGTGCCTCACCATGCTTAGCAGCAGTTTCTGCTTTATTGAGACCAGTCAGCCCCCCATAGTGTCGCTCATTGAGGCGCCAGGTCCTGACCACTGGCAGCCACATCTGGTCAATAGCATCTAGGACTGTCCAGAGGGTCCGGATTGCTCTCTTCTGCACAGAGGTGAAGCAGATGTCGAATTCATAGCCAGCATCTCGCAACGCCTGTCCGCCGCGCTTCGCCTCCTCGTGGCCCGACGGGCTCAGGTCGGCATCGAACCAGCCTCTGAAGCGGTTCTCCAGGTTCCAGGCGCTCTCGCCATGCCGGATGAGGACCAGCTTGTAGGCAGCCATGGCGGTAGGCAAGGGGATGCAGCAGAGACTGAGGCTCGCTGAGATTCCACTCACAGCCCGCCCCACACTCGCGCCTGCGCACTTGCACACGTCCGACCCTCTCCCGCGCACTTTCTTCCCCGAAATCTTTCCACTCGCTCTTCTGACCTCCTGTCACCTCTAACTTTGATGAAATTACTGGCTCACGAATTTCACCTCTATCATTCATACCATATAACAGTGGTTTTCCACCTTCCTAATTCTGACACCCTTTAATACAATACCTCAAACTGTGGCAAACCCCAACCAGAAAATTATTTTCGTTGTTACTTTATAACTGCAATTTTACCACTGTTATGAATTGCAATATAAATATCTTTCTTTTCCAATGGTCTTAAACGACCCCAATAAAAGGGTCATTCAAACCCCAAAGGGGTCACGATCCACAGGATGAAACCCCTTTGCAGTCAACAAAAGAACATCCAGCAGTGTTAAAGAGCCTAGACATACACAAAGTTCTTTCACCAAGGTTTGTGAAGTGCATTCTATGATGGTCACATGATGTGGGATTCCCCTCCGCATGCTGTGAATACCATTGGTTAATAAAGAAATAGGCTTGGCCTGATAGAGTAGAACAGAGCTAGGTGGGGAAAACTGAATGCTGGGAGGAAGAAGGGCAGAGTCAGTGAGAAGTCATATAGCCCCACAGAAGATGCCAGAACTTTACGTGGTCCGCCACAGATTAGTAGCAATACACAGATTAATGGAGATGGATTAATTTTAGATGAGTTAGCCAGAAATATGCTTAAGCTATTGGCCAAACAGTATTGCAAATAATATGGTTTCTGTGTGATTATTTTGGGGCTGAGCAGCTGGGAACAAACAAGAGGTCTCGTAAAAAAAAGTCACACAAGAAAACAAACTGCCGAATGATGCACTTATCAGAACTCATCCCATTAATAAGTGGCTCATCATTATAATTTCCCTTCATAAACTTCAAATGTGATCATACAAGCTGATGAACAAATTAAGTTAAAAAACATTCAGGTTTTGGGTGGATATATGGCTCAGGAGTAGAGTCCTATTTTAGTTTGTGTAAGATGCCAGATTTGATGCAAACACCAAAACATAAAAATAAAAAAGTAATCTCAGTGTCTGGAACAATAGCTGAGTAAAAAAGTACTTACCTACCTTATAAGGTTCTGTTGACTTTGATCCCCAACATTACAAAAGAAATAATTTATTTTTTTTAGATTTACAATATAAACATCTTAGAATTTTATTAACACAATTTCTTGTTCTTTGTAGTTTAGGAGGATGGACCTCCGAGGCTCTGTGCCCTCATTAGGAATGTGGTGGAATATTCGGCCTGTGCCTGTCAATGGCCTGACAATGCAGCCCACGACCCATATGACCAGGGGTACTTTCCTCCTTTCAGGAGAAGGCCAGGATCAGCTCAAGCACCAAGACTAGGAAGCCTGATGACGACAAGAAGACATGAATTCGAGTCTAGCATCTCTCATGCACTGCTTGAGCTGGAGATGAACTCAGATCTCAAGGCACAGCTTAGAAACTCAGTATCACCCACCACAGCCAAGGAAACTGAAGCTGCTGATGGTCAGAAAGCAATCCTCATTTTAGCACCAGTTTCTCAGAAGAAATCTTTCCAGAAAATCCAAGTCCGGATGGTTCATGAATTAGAGAAAAAGGTTAGTGGCAAGCATGCAGTCTTCACTGCTCAAAGAAGATTCTGCCCAAGCCAACTCAGAAAAGCTGTACAAAAAAATAAGCAAAAGCACCAAAAGCTGCACCCTGGCAGCTGTACATGACACCATCCTTGGGGACTTGTTCTTCCCAAGTGAAACTGTGGATACTCCGTGTGAATGCATGGCAGTCAGCTCCTAAAGGTTCATTTAGACAAAGCTCAGCAGAACAAGCAGAACACAGGCCGAAACTTTTTCTGGTGTGTATTAGAAGCTCCCTCCCTCCCTCTCTCTCTCTCCCTTCCCCTCTAGTGTTTTTCACTGGAACTTGCTTGGTCAACCAGGCTGGCCTCAAACACAGAGATCACCTGCCTTTGCCTCCTGAGAGCTGGGATTGAGGCGTGTAACACCGCCAGCTGTTCTCTCTTATCAAAATAAAAAGCTCCCTCCACAGCTCATAGGCTGGCCATTTCAGTGGTTTCTTTACTACATCCTCACTTAAAATCATGTACATAAAATTTTAGTTGACATAAAGTGTAGGAACAAACTATATGTATACATATATATACATATACACACACAAACAATAACATATAGCTTATTTAACATCTTGGAGAATCATATTATCATATTGTAAACTACCAAGAATGGGCTCCATACCTGTAACCTTTGGTTCATTAATACTAGATGAACCTTTGTCACCATCATCTCTTGACATAAAGGCAAGTTTGGGAGGCCTCCTTTCCGGTGTCATGCTCTCTGAAATAGTAAACATACTTTTTAACTATATATGGAAGAAACATAGTTTAGCATAAAAAACAAAGAAATCCTTTCCAACAAAAAAAGCACAATCTTTATAATCTTACAGATTCTCTTTAAAGACTCCACAGTACTGAAAGGTACTTTCTCAGGTGAAAAAAAATCAGCACTGTACTTAAAAATATAATTTCTGTAAGAAAATATAATCATCAGTTATCAAAAGGCTTTAATTTTTGAAAAGTTAGTCAGATGCAGTCAATTTTATTTGAAGTTTTAAAAAGCTTTTAAGAAAACCTTATTCATAATTTTCGTTACATTTTCCAGATCAGCATGCCCAGCACAACCCTACACATTACAGCGTTTTACACTCAAGCGTTTATGGAGGGTGCCAAGATAAACATGGACAATTTGTTTACTGTAAAAACCGGAGCCTTTACATGCCCACGTGCCTGGATAACCTCTAACCAATGTGCTGCACTAAACTGACTTGATAAAACTTTCTCAGCCACCCAAGTATGCTGGATCAGTGTATTTCACAGAACACAGCTTGATAAAAACCTGGGTAGGAGACAAATCAGAGTTAGGAATGGACTCAGTACTAAGTATGTTTCCACCTTTAAACATAACATGCATGAAGAATAACAGATATGTATACAAACAAATGCAAACAGGAAAAGCAGAGAATTACACACAAATCAATAATGCAGAAAGCCAGAGATACAGAACTAAATTTTTTGATGGAAGCATTCCAAGTTTCACTTCAAAACACAGGAAAAAAAATTTTGACAAACTTCTTTTAAATTCAAAGATCTTTCTAACTATTAAAACCTGATAACACTCATCCGACACTCATAACACTGATCTAATAAAAACAGAGGAGTCAAGATGAAAGGCTTCCCCTCAGGAAGTTTAACAGCACATCCATGAAGTGCAATACAATTGCTGAGCCCCATACCTGATAAAAGTGTTATCAGCCAAAACAGTATCACACACAGTGGAATTTTAAGGACAAAAAGAAAAAATAAGAAAATTTTTATGTGTTAAATATAAAAGGTAACAAAATAAAAGTCATACTGAATTAACTGTATGTAAATAATGCTTGATATCTTTTTATCATGACTGGAGGAGGAGGAAAATATATATTAAACTATATATCTTAAACACTTCAAAATATGATCAAATAGAATACTGAGATATCATTTCAATTAAAAATATACTGACTAACCATAATTTCAAAAATGATACAATGAAAGAAATACTATAAATGTTTTATGACATTACCATTCAGATATTTACAAATGTTATCTATGACAGTTTTTGTAGAAAAATAACCATCACTGGAGGAAGGTTCCTAATTAGAGCATATAAGCTGACTAAAGATTACTAATGCCCACTGTCAATTGTAACTGAGAGTTTGTAACTCCATTTGAAAAAGAGCACAACCATATGGATACCACAATATATGTATATTACACAGGTTGGGTCTTATAACAAATGCAGCCAGGGGTCCTCCCTTTGTACTCTGTTAAGATGGCTAAGCAAATTATCCCCAAAAGGATGAGGCATGATGCAAGCTCTGCTAGTGATGCTGGAGGTGATGCTCCAAGTTCTAGGAGTGTGAAAACTGTAATTACCCTCCACCAAAGCCTTTAGGCATAGGGTCTGTTTGGATGGAAGCTTCAACCCAACCCCTAGCATCCATATATCCAAAGAGTCTGGAATGTTCAGATGGAAGCTCTACCCCGAGCCTCCCCCTCCAATTGCCTCAGACCAGGTTCCACCCAAGAAAGCCCATCAAATGATGACCCCTCCCCAAAGATGCTCAAGACCATTCTCACAGGGTTTTTAAACTGCTCCCCACAGAACAAACATGTGGTTTTCTAGTCTTTCTTTCCCTTCTCCTCTCTGGAGGACTAGAAAGCCATCCGGGAGCATGCTATCTATTAAACATGGGCTTTTTCTAATTCGTTTTGATTTGGTCTGATTTGGATTATTGTGTCAGTGGAAAGGGTTATGGGGTGCAGAAACTTTGCATCTGGAGGTTCCACCAAAGGGCTGTTTTTCTCACTGCCCGGGGCCTCATGGTGGGAAACACCCTTCTCCCCTGCTCCTGCCCTCAGCCAGCTAAGATCAGCTTTCAACTGGGTAAGCTGTCGTTTCCAAGTCACTACCTTAGAGGCCCAGGGCCTCTTGCGATTCTCAGGGTATCCTGCCGAAGACATGGCCGTGCCAGGCTCCCAACCTGTTACCGGGACATGAACCTTCTTTGCCCTGTGGGACCCCTTTTTCAGAAGATGTTCTGTTCAAGGGAATTTCCTACACCCCCTATTTTTGATCCAACGCTTACCAGAGTGGATGCACTGCACTCGGCTTTGGGTCCGGCATAGACTTGCGAAATGGGCACCTGCAATTCAAAGCCTGATCCCCAAACACCATTGGACTGCCTTTTACAAGTCTTTTTAAATTGGGGATGGCTGACACCAATGTCCTAAATGCCTAAAAATTTTTGCCGGCATGAGGACCAGTGGACAGAACTCCCATATGCCCATGGTTTCTGGTTACTGCAATCCCACCCTTCCTTCCCTCAGTGGTCAGTGTCTCACCGCACTTGTCTTAGTTACCAGGGGCATGGCACCTGCAGATTCCCGCCTATCTGGGAATCGGAATCCTGAAAGTTCTGCCCTGACCATGCTGCTGGAGACACTGGCCACTGCATATGCACGCACGCACGCACGCACGCGCGCGCGCGCACACACCCACACACACACACACACACACACACTTCTCTTGCTGTTTGTCTGCATCTCTGCACTCCTGTCTCTCATTCCTGGCATGTGATCTGGTCATGCTGGGATTCTCCCTGCCACGGATCTGTTCCCCCTGCCCTACTACTCTGACCTGCATAGGTGTTCTGTCCTATGTTGGGTTTCTGTTCTCCCTTATAGCATCTGCTGATCTAGCCCTCAACGGGACCACCTGTGTGCTTGCCTGGCTCCTGCAGCCTACTCCAGGATTTTAAAGTTGGTCAGCTGACACAGTTTCCTGGAAAAATTTTGTTCATCTCTTAATAAATACATGTAAATAATGTGGTCACAGTATGCTTGCTTTGTGCCTGTGTGCGTTTGTGCGCATGTTTTAAAATCTGTAAAACTTGTAACTCCAGATTACAACTGCTCTGAAAAAGTACAAACGCATAGATAACCACCATTTTGGTTAAGTTCAAAACCTCAGTCCCATCCTTATTAAGGGTACCCACATGCGCTGGTCCCACCAAGGAAATATTCCTCTCCCATATGCTTTGACTTACAATGTATTTCTGTATAATTCCTGTCCTGTTCATAAAAAACAAGGTTTATAACTATGCAAATTTACTGAGATATTAAGGCTTCACCTCTACATTCATGTACAAGAACACATGTTGCTAGCAGTCAGATTTTTTATTTTTATTTTTTTTAAAGATTTAATTATTTATTATGTATAGTGCTCTATCATTCTGTATGTTTGCTGGCCAGAAGAGGGCACCAGATATTACAGATGGTTGTGAGCCACTATGTGGTTGCTGGGAATTGAACTCAGGACCTCTGGAAAAGCAGTCAGTGCTCTTAACCTCTGAGCCATCTCTCCAGTCCCCAGCAGTCAGATTTTTTAACTTAAGAGTAAACCCCTTGATATTGATTTAAAACACTAAATTGTTTACAATGTTAAAACTTGGTTCTGCCTTCTACAGATTAGGATTATACTCTCTGTCTTAGAACCACAGCTAAAAAACTACATATTCCTTCTAATCTTCTTGCCTCTAGTAACATTGGTAAACTGTAACTGTTTGGGTAAACTATATGTCCAAATTTAACTTATATATGTCTAATTTAGATATCCCTGACAGGTAAAGGTACCCTGATCCTCAGGTGCCTTTACAGATCTGAGAATATGCTGCTGAGGATGTGGAAAACTGGGTCATTCATATATTTCCAGTGGTCATGTGACACCATACAATCATGCTGTAAAACAGTGTAGCTGTTTCTCTAAAATCTTACTGTAAATAGTGGTACCCTGTGTGGGTAGATCAAGTTCCTTTCAGAAGCCACAGTCTCAGCTGGTGGTGGGGTTTCATACCTACTCCCCACTCCCTACAGGCTGGGATTTTGTCTGGACTGAAGCTGCACAGGTCGTGAACACATCATCACAATTCCTGTAAGATTATATATACAACTGCCCTGCTGCATCCAGAAAATTCTGTTTTCTTGAAGTTGACCTCTACCTCTGGCTCTTAAGAACTTTCTGCTCTCTCTTCTGCAAAGTCCCTGAGCCTTGGTGGGAGGAATGCAAATGTACGTGCCCACTTAAGGCTGCAGACTCCACAGTCTCTTATTCTTGCACCTGAACCAGTTGAAGGTCTCTGTGTTGACATCTTCTGCAGGAAGAAGCTTTTCTTAAGGTTGAGATGTACTGGTCTATGGCTATATTATCAATTTTATCAATTATATTGCTACAAAACTGTTACCATTTTTAAAGGTTATAAACCATGAAGACATGCAACACAAAGAAAAAACTGATCGGGAAGGATACAAAAAGAAATTATGAGTTTGGGATCAGCCTCAGGAGGAAAGGGTCCCACTAAATGACTTCCTTTTCAAATTTCTGTGAATGTGCACATACTGTGTCGTCTGAGTTGTTGTTGATAGTTGCATTATACTCTTAAGCTTCACAACGACAGACACAGCTCAATGCATTACTTTGATACTCAAAGAAATGCATACTTTGGGAGTGTCACAAATTGGCATACTTCATCGCAACTTTACAAACCTGGATGTGCTGTCTCAGCAGCTTTAATGCTTTGGACCATCAGAAACAGCAGTGCAAAGAGGGACACTTTAACAGCGGGGTGAAGCAAAGGTTTCCAGATACCAACAGGAAGAAATATTTCACTGGGGAGAATTCTTCCCAAATCTCACCAACTGTTCAGCTGCTCCAAAAACAATCTTTCCTACGTGCTAGAAATGTTAATTCTGTCCCACAAATGGATGTAATTGGGCAAGAAAAAATAAATAAACTAAGGAACTAAAGGAGACACTGTCACGCTTTTTCCCCTCAAGAAAAGAATGTTAATGATACAAAATATAGATGAAGGCTTATTCAAATATACCAAATTAATTTTCATTTAAATAATTTTACTTTTTAAAAGTCTATTTGCAAGCTTTATTTTGTTGGCAAATACGTGTAATTTATGTGTATAAAAGCAGTATCGTTCTTAATTATCTACTATTCAAGGTTTATGAATATCAATGGCTATGAAAGAGAAAAAGCATTCTCTTCCTTTCTTACAACTGCTCTAAACCAGCAATAACATCAATGACAAGCAGGAATCTTGAAGATCTTGACAAGGGACTTCCAAGTCATGAAACTCGTGTTTTGTTTTGTTTTTGGTTATTTTAATTCTATACCAGTGTTGAAATAGAAGATAATTAAAATGTTTTTATGGTGGGTACTGCTAAAAAAATTTCCTTGTAAGGTTACAGTCCAATTCCAAAACAGTTTTACTTTTCTTTTTTCTATTTATTATGTGCTACTGCAGAATCTAAGACAATTTACAGTTCAAACAAATTTAGAGTTGCAATATAAACATATATTAGTCACATACATACATATATAAAGAAAGAAAGCTGAGAACACATCAATCTTTAATTTACAGAAGACTAAAAACACGCAATCAACTCTGCATCCCTGAGCTTCACAGCTCAGGAATCTTATTCCTTCTTTTTTTAATATTTTATTTATTTATTATGTATAAATATTCTGTCGGTGTGTCTGCCTGCAGGCCAGAAGAGAGCATCAGATCTCATTTCAGATGGTTGTGAGCCACCATGTGTTTGTTGGGAATTGAACTCAGGACCTTTAGAAGAGTAGGCAGTGCTCTTAATCACTGAGCCATCTCTCCAGCCCCTCTTCTTCCTTCTTGAATGGTTATACTAACAATGATTTTCCCAATCCCACAACATACTTCATTCAGCTATAAAATGTAAAGCCCAAGACAATGCAATTAAGATAGCTAAAAATTGAAAATTACATTCTCACAAAAATGTCGCAGGTTTTAAGGTTTCAAAAGCACCATTGGACAGTTCCCTGGGGAAAAAAAATCCTTAAAAAATGCCCAAATATACTTGTTTGCCAACTAAAGTGGAATTTGTGGGATATTGTGAAATCAGTGAGACATGAGTATAGAGAAGCAGTTTACTATGAATTGGCTCCTGTGGAAAAAAAACTCATAAATAAAAGAAAGAATTACAAGGGCTTATTCCCAGCCATTCAGCAAGTTAGCATTATAAAGTCAGCATAACTCTCCAACTTTTAGAACAGGCCTTCTTAGTTCAGCTCCCAAATAATTTCTTGTGTGTGCTGCTCAAATGTCTCCTGCAGAGGTCTGTGGGAGCACACGAATGTGACAGGGCAACCCCCCATCCTCTTTACCCCTTGTTTGACCATTCTCCATCCTCATCACCATCTTACTGGCCACAGATTCTGTTCATTTACTATCTATCTCAACTTATTAAATGAAAGTTCTACATAGGAATTACTTTATTTTAAAAATTTTTAGTTAATTTATCACTCTGTGTGTGTGTGTCTGCACACGCACCCATGTGCCATAGCATGCATGCATAGATCAGATGATAATCTGCAGGAGTCATTCTCTCCTCCTAGCACGTGAGTTCCAGGAATCAGTCTTGAGGGCAAGTGCCCTTACCCACTGAGCCATCTTGCTACCCCTAATCATCACTTTTGTTCAGTGCGGAGACTGGAACTTACAGCTTCACTGAAGTACTCTAACCATGGAGCTACAGTCTCAACCCCAAGAATGCTTATGTGCTTTGCCTCCTAAACATCCACATCTAAGGAAGTCTACCTGAGGGCTTTCTACTATCTGAATGAATGGTGCTTTTACACTGCTGTATTTTAAACAATAAGCACTCGTTGTAACATTAAAAAAAGCATTTAAATTCACAAACATCCCAAACTGTGCTGTCTATAAAGCATGGATGAAAAGGAAACACAACTAATTAACATAAGGACACATATGTTTTCCCTGAATATAAACCATTTGTTTCCAAAAAGTAAGAAAGGGAATTAGGAGTGGGAGACCCAGGAGGAGTTGGGGAGGTATTATAATCAAAATACATTATATGCATGTATGAAAATTTTCAATAACAAATATATCTTAAAAGAAATCAAAAGTAAAGTATGTCAGACTTTTTCAGAGCAGATCTGTCATATGAACCTCATGCCTCCTGCTACAAAACTAAAAGCTGCGTGGGAAGCATGTTCAAATTGTAGAACAATTTATGACTTGACACCAACAGGCAGACAGGAAGGGTAGAATGCAGGTTAGGAGCCTTCAGTTTCCATTTCTATGAAATAAGGAATTCAGGGCCTAAAATAAGCTATAAAAATAAATTGAAAAGCATTTTGTTGTCAACATTACCAATAATGGGAAAACACTAGAAGAAAAAGTACAGTGTGTTGCTCACTTATAATTCTCGTTACAGTAAAATCATCTTTTATAGAACCAGAAATGAAATCTCCATCTCCATGAAAATAATATCCCCTAGTATGTGACACTAAGAAATACAGGTTTTTGTGCAGATGTTCACAATGCAAGAGTACTCGTAGGATATGGGATTTGTTGGGGACTAAAGAGAACACAGGTTCATAATCAGATGAGTTTTGGACTTTGGTTCTGCCACTCACTTTCATCATAGATAATTTAAGTCTGATTTGAGCCCCGGGTTTTTTATTTTGTTTTGCTTTTGTTGCTTTTGCTGTTTATTCTGCTTTATATATTTTTAATATTTATTTATTTATTTTATGTATGTGAGTATTCTATCTGCATGTATGACTTTGTGCCAAAAGAGGGCATCAGATCCCACTACAGATGGCTGTAAGTTACCATGAGAATTGGACTTAGGACCTCTGGAAAAGCAGTCAGTGTCATAACTACTGAGCAATCTCTCCAACCTCCCTGTTTTGTATTTTTAAGCAGCAAAATATATATTAAGACCTATCTTATAAATCTGTTCACGACATAGAGATAGCATAAACCATCTAATTCCAGGCCTGGCACATCCCTGGTTATGGCTTGTGGACAGCCCTATTTCTGAATGCCTCTATTGGCTTCAATGCACTAGCCTATCACTGGGAATTCTAACAGCAGTGGTTGGTGTTACTACCATTGTCAATCACCTCATAGCAGCCAAAGAAGATACTTATTTGAGGCAAAACAAAAGGTTCTTAAGTTTTGGGGGGGGATGTTTATTGTTTTTCATTTTTGGGTGGTGTTTTTATTTTCATTTATTTTTTAAGTTCAGGGGCTGTGCTGTAGCTCAATGGTAAAGTGTTTTACCACTGTACCAATTATACCAATGGAAAACACTCTGTGTTACATACCCAGCAGTGTGTGTGTGTGTGTGTGTGTGTGTGTGCGCGCGCGCGTGCAAGTGCCTTTACCCACTGAGCCATCTTGTTGGCCCTAATTATTATTTTGTAGTAAATAATATATGCAGTAAAATACTAAGAATAACAGATATAATAAAACTATGTAATAGTTTCTGACTACAGTTATGAAGCATGATCTACCATAATAGCATCTTAAAACAAAAAGAACTTGGAGGGGGAGAATGATGAAAGAGTTGTCCCGATGAGGGTGCACTTCGGGGTCAGGAAGAAACCTCATGTCAGGGAAATTCAAGGAATTCACAAGGATGGTCCCAGCGAGGACTCCTAGCCATAGTAGAGAGGGTCCCTGAACTGGACATCTCTTATATTTAGATTGATGACTACCTTAATTGTCATTAGAGCGTCTTCATCCAGTAACTGATGGAAACAGATGCAGAGAACCATACCAAAGCACTGGGCCAAACTCCAAGTATCCTGTTGAAGAAAGGGAGGAACCCACGGAAACAACTAATCTGGGCTCATAGGAGCTCACAGACTCTGGACCAATAGTGAAGGATCCTGCATGGGACTGAACTAAGCCCTCTTCACATGTGTGACAGTTGTGTAGCTTGATCTACTTGTGGGACTCCTAACACTGGGATCCTTAACTCTTAAGCTAAGTTTTGGGAACCTATTCATCATATTGGGTTGCCTTGCCCAGTCTTAATAGAAGGGGAGGAGCTTAGTCCTACCTCAACTTGATATGCCATACATAACACCCACAGGAGGCCTGCCCTTCTCTGAACAGAAACAAAGGGGAGGCAACCAGGGCCAGGGGCGGGGGGGGGGGGGTAACAAGAGGAGAGGAGGGAGGGGAAACTGAGATCACCATGTAAAATAAATGAAAAAATAATTAAAAACAACAAAAAAGGAACTTCAGCCATCATTTAATAAGAATCCTGAATCCTCTGTGGAGTTTAGATGAGATAAACAATTTTTTTAAAAGCTTCTAGCTTCATCTCTTACTCCAAGAGACAGCATTTTTTGTATTTTTGAACCTTCCAATTACAAGACAGGATTTCTTTCTCTATTAAAATGTCTAGGAGAAGACAATGTAAGAGATAATGTATAAACTTCACTATACTTACATACTTTTAGAAATAACCTTTATTGCCTTGGTTCGGGAGAAAAGAAAGGTTAGTCTATATAATGACAATTCTACAATATAAAGCCAACTTCAAAAGATCCATCTTTAGTATATATTTGCATTCTCATAACAAAATACATGTTAGAAACTATCTTCTGAATACATAAAGGAGACATACCTGGAATGATATCATTGATGTGCAGAAGAATTGTACTTTCAACACTTGCAAAACTACAAAGTTGTACTCCATCAAACATTCCATCCCAGTTGCCAATAGGGTTATCCTTGAAATGCCAAAAAAGTAAACCTTTATATACCTTTGTCAATAAATATAAAAGTGAACACCAACATTTCTTTCCAAAGTATTACCTAAGATATCTTTCATAGAAAAATGTTAACTATTTTGCCCAAAAGGAAGGCTGTATTAGAAATATCTGCTAAAGTAACAATGTTTTACAATAAAAATAATAACAATCAACTTACAGCAAACACACAAAATAATGAATCAAAAGCGTTTTTCATACTTTAGTCTGCAGTAATAACACCAGCTGAGGTTTAAAGAGACATTGTCTGCAAAAGAAAACTTACTAGGATTGCATTATTTTACCCAGAAACCTACCCTTAAAGTTAATCACACATCTGCATCCCCTGGGCACTTTGCTCACTGTATTACTGTGTGTCTTTTTATAAACAGAAGAGCAGTTACTTCAGAATTCTCTTGTTATCTGTGGGTATACAAGACTTTCCTCAAAAAATGGGGAAAGTCTTGATTTTCTAAGTTATTCTCTACTGTGTCACCAGCACAGGAGTTATTCGTGAGGCACAAGCAGATGGCCATGAAACAACTGCCCTGAGAACCAGTGAGGAATGTTAGCGTGTCCCTGGAAACAGACAGCCATGAGTAAAGTTAGGATCGACGAACTTTCTTATCAAGAAGTCTAACGGGACTGTTTGGAGCTGATGCTCGCATAAATCAAACAATGGACAGAACTTGTGTGGAGCTGGCAGGCAAGTCTCAAGACAGCCTGCCTGGGCTAAATAAGATGACCTCCTAGGTCACCATTAGGAAGGGAGAGGACCCAAACAGTTCCTGTAACATCTAAAGCCTGGCCCAAGAAACCTATATAGCAAGGGGAGACTAAGTCCAAAAACTAATGGCCTTCTTTCTCCAACATTCTCTCTACCCAGTCTACAACTCCTCTGAAACACTAAACTCTCATTTAGAGAATTCTTGTTCTTAATTATTAACGATTCTGAGAGACCCACGGGTCTTACTCTGGCTCTAATTTCACATAGCGAGAGTCTGGCAAATTCTTATTTTGTACCTAACTAATGAGCCATCTTACACAATTTCTAAGTACAAGGCAACAGAAACACACTGGAACATTCATACCCAACCATCTCTGTAGAGCATTTATGAATAAATAAAAATGATTATTAAAAATATTCACTGTGTGAGTCTGCTGCTCATAATCCTCTCCCAACACACCCTGGTAAGAACAATTATGAAGGAATCTCCTTTATCCATAATGAACTTTTGCCTATACTTTCAGTCTAAGATAAAAATGTTCTCAACTTCTTTCTCCTCATTCTCTTGGGGCCACGTTAATTCACTATGTGCACTGGAATGCATCCATTGTTAACGAGTATGGTTATTCAGTAATAAAATGAGTGACACAAACAAAAGGAGTCATATTATACCATATGACCTCACTTCTGAGGTACCTACAGCAGGCAAACACCCAGTCTGTAGTTACCACGCATGGGCAAACTGGGCAGAATTTATTTAATCGAAACAGAGCACAGCACAGGATGATGAAAAAGTTCTGTAGACAGACAGTGGAGAGGCCATGATGAGAATATGCCAAATGATTTGAACTGTTAGTGTAACCATGGTTACACTGGAGCCTTTCTTCTACACAGTTTGCCGCAATAAGAAAACAGTTTTTAGACAGTGAAAATCCTGTGGGAATACTCTGTCAACTCAAAAAGCAGTATGGTTCTTTTCCTGAGTATTTTCTATTAATAACTTTCTACATTCATTATTATGAGAAAATTAATTAAACTTTAGCAAATATACAAAAAGTATCAAAAGTATTTTTAAATTAAAGGAAAACACAGTATCATACAATATATTTGGACTTAGTCAGAGAAATGTCAGTTTGTTTTATTGTTTTGGTTTGGTTTTTGTTTTTGTCTACTGGTCAGTTAAAATAAGGATAATTAAAAGACTGAGATTATTATCCCAGTTTCTTAAAACACGAAAAAATTTGGGAAATGTATTGTTTCTGCTCACATTCCTACTGTAATGTTCCTGTACGAAAGACAAACTGGAATATCTTCTTTAAAATACTGTAAATTTGAAGAATACAAAGTGTTCAATTTATTTCTAAATTAATAATAAAATTAATATATATATTCACAATAATAAAACTCAAAAAATCCTTACCATGTCCACACCAACAAAATATCCTAGACTCTCTATTTCTGGCAAAACATCACAGAATATTACTTTTCCAGATTCAACACTTTCTCCGACCTTCAAAGATACTCTGGAGTTTTTTTCCAAAGGGGGAGGTTCAGCCTGCATGGTATCCCCTAGGGCTGCAAAATCACTTTCCACTCCATTGTCATCATCGTCTATGGGCTCCAGCTTGTCCAATGCCACAAACACGCCACAATCTTCATCACACTGAAAAAGCTGTTTCTCTTGATATACCCCATCAGTGAAACCTTGGCCAAGATGTTCTTCCTAGTTTTCAAAGTTTTTTTAAAAAGACATATAAAAAGATTATCCATTAAAGGGATTTCAGGAAATTACTTTGGAAAAACTCTAAATTATATCCATAATATGAAATATGACTAGCAGCTGCTGTTGGGTTTAGGGTGTTTAAAGAATAAAGAAGCTGTATCTGATGATGAAACTAACTCATAATTTCAGATCATAATTCTTTTGAGAAAGAGTGAGGATTAAATTTACGACATAGTACTACCACGACTTTTGTCATGAACAGGCATTCAACTTTAACCAAACAGCAGCATCAGCTCCATTTACTGAGAACAAACTGTAACCATCTACAGCCATCCACCGTACAACTACTATAAGCCATGTGTGCTCTAAGCACTTCACAGATGAGGAACAGGTTAGGAGAACTTGATGTAGGTTAAGTAGCTGGCAACCCTGCTAGTACATACCATAGCTGGCAGTCACAGCCTAATTATTTCACTGCTCGAAAAGCCAAATCAAGAAGCAAGTAAAGCGCGACCTCTCTCTACTCCTGAGAGTGTCCAAATGTGAACCAATAGTCAGTTTGGAATATAGAATTCTTAGATATGTTGCCACGGCACATAAGTTCCAAGGCAGTTTATACATTCTGGGGATAAGCATGAGCAAACTGAAATTGCTGCAACACACTTCAAAAATTTTACCTCTAAACTGTTATACTTAGAAGCATACACTAAGAACTGGGAATCTTGTGGGTACTATCACAAGATAGTTCACAATTTTTTAAGTGTTTATAATTACAATTGGCAATTGTCTTTATATCCTCTCAATTTATCATTAAATAAATTTGGGAGCTGGACTATAGCTCAGAGGCAGAGGGTCCTGAGGTCCATCCTGAGAACTGTACTAAAAACAAACAAACATAAAACACAAATCTTATAAAGGGGAAAATATGTGCTCATGGTCTCTCGCTCACGCGCACACTCACTTTCTCATACGCTCTCTCTCTCTCCTTCTCTCTCTCAAATGTCCTAGCAAACTTACCAGCAATTCTACTCCAAAGAAAATCCCCGACACTGTCCTGTCCGCTAATAACGGTCCTCTGAAGCGCACAACTCCTGGAAATTTCTCTTCCCCAGATCGCAGCTGTACTTTCACAGGGCTGCCCACATCTACCTGGAGGCCTTTAGTTAGTCGAATTCTGTTTCTAAATAGGCTGAGCCTCTCCTCACAGTTGGTAATTGCCAACAGTAACTCTGTAAATTTCTCAGTGATTTCTACAACATCCTTTTCATCAACAAATAGAACTGCGTGTGATTGCTCTAAGATTTTTAATCCAATCTGATTTTTCTTGCCTTTTGCAGAAGGAACTCTTGAATGACCCACAGAACGGTCTTGGATGTACTGTCCTATACTTCCTTTGGGTACTTTTAGGAGTTTCTGTGTCTGTTTGTCTGTTACACTGCATTCTTGAAGAAGCAGATAAAAAAATCCGTTCTTCGCAGTAAGGTGAAGTAACTTTCTCTTGGCTCCATAGGCCTGAACTCATTGTGACAGTAACTTCAGAACATCAACTCACAAAAAGGAGCCACTAGCAAATCTGTCATAAAATCCCCAAAAATGAAGTTACTGGAATCCTAAAGCAAGTTGTTAACAACCTGGTGTCCATGCTGTAAAAAGACAGCAATTCAAAGTGCCTGGCAAACAAGCAAAACAAACTTTAGACTCTACTCAATACAATCTTAAAATAAAACTAAAGATGTTTTTAAAATCTCATTTGACTATATAAATATCTCAGAGCTAAACGACCCATAGGACTTGTGTCCACTGTTTCTGCGTTTTTAAAGAACTCCAGCTACAAAGCATCCATAGAAACAATAATGACTTTTCCAAAATTATAAAATTAGATAGAATCTAACAAAAACTTTAAGATTACCCTAATATACAGACTCTGAGACTTTTTTAAACTTTACAAAGTAGCATTTCTGTCTAACATGAATGAATAAGATACAATATTTGAGAAAATACACATAATCTTATAAATTAAAAAGGCTATTTCTAAACATGTAACTTAGAAAGTAACACATTACAGTATCGAACATCTTTTATCAATTAAAAATATGACAATATTACATTCTGAAACTTTATCCACAATTCATTTATCTATATGCTTCATTCTGGTAATGGAACATTATCTCCTCAATTTTATTTTTTATACATTTTATTTTTATTTACACATATATGTTGTATCTCTGTTGACTGTATGGCACATGTGTGTAGTCCCAGAGGCCAAAAGGGGGCAGTTAGATCCTCTGCAGCTGGAGTTATAGGCAGTTGTGAGCCACCCACCATGGGTGAAGAGAACTGAATTCAGGTCCTCTGGAAGAGCAGTACACACTTTTAAGTGCTGACCAATCCCTTTAGCCACTCAATTTCATTTTCACATACCTTTTGTGCTTAGACAAGGAGATATTAACTATACTAGTTATAACTACTATTTTATTTCTTACAATCACAAGCATTAAATATAATCTTGAGTGTATATATATACACATATATATGTTAGGAAATGATTTGTAGATCAAAAGTTGGACAATGCAATGATGACATATGACTATATTACATTGCTCTAAGATTTTTAGTTCAATCTGATTTTGATGATTATGTCTATAAATTATACTGAATTATAAACTGGGCAGTGGTGACGCAATGTTTTAATCCCAGCACTCGGGTGGCAGAGGCAGGCGGATCTCTGTGAGTTCGAGGCCAGCCTGATCTACAAGTGCTAGTGCCAGGACAGGCTCCAAAGCTACAGAGAAACCTTGTCTCAAAAAACCAAAAAAAAAAATTATACTGAATTATAAATGCTTATATCTATAAATTGTTCACTCTATACCACAGTTTTAAATATGTATAAAGGGAAGAACATACAAGTGATTATTTTCCAGCTCTAACTTGCATTTAAAACTGTTAGAAAAATAATTTTACAATTTGTAGCCTCATTCTTAAAGACAACTTTAACTAATGACTTAAAACAACATAACTTCAAGTGCTGTAAATGACATGCCCATTGTCAACACCAGGCTAAATGGAGAAAAGTTTGAAGCTATCCCACTAAATCAGGAGCAAGGCAAAGTTGTCCACTCTTGTTACACACAAATACCACAGTTCACATGTAAAGGTACAAGGACAACACAGGAATTGGTTCTCTCTGTCCACCGTGTAAGCTCCAGGAATCGAATTCAGGTCATTAGGCTTGGCAGCAAGCACCTTTACCGGCTAAGCCATTTTTCCAGCCAAATATATACTATTTCATAAGGCAATTTAGAAATATAAGTTAAAAGAAAATTAGCTTCATAAGGGAGATATCCTGCTTGACTAAATAATGCTACCCCTGGAAGTCATGGCTATTAAACAAAAATCCCAGTGCCAGATGTAGAAATACCTCCTTAAGAATTGTTAGGCAGGGAGCTTCCAAATGCCCCCAAGACAGTCCAGACTCTTGCCAGTCCTCTTGGTTGCCAACCACAACTAGATAACGAGATTCTATTACTAATGACACCACATTCCTTAGCTGTAAGATACAGAGAAACCAAGAAATGAAGCTAGAGCTGGGATGGACACGTCCTCCTCTGGCTAGCTTTCACAGTGCTGAAAGGTGCTATGCAGGCTGGGTTGGCAGAATGGGACGTCAGTGGTCTTGGCCAGCTGGGAATCCTATGGACTACAATACTAACCAAGCAGGCAAGACTGTGATGGACTCAGTCAACCATGCTCTATTGAATGTGAGGCCTGCTCTGGTAGAGGGAATCCATGCCAGGTATTATAAACCAGTTTAGAAACCCATGGCATAGAGGCTAACTGCCAAAGAAAAATTTTAAAAACTCAATTTCATTCCTTATAATTAAGGACTTATTTAATTATCTCCATGAAAAGAATGGTTTCCATGTATCTCTACCATAAGAATATAGCTACTTGATTCACAAATACAGTTCATGTTTGTTTCATCCTTCTTTGAGACAGAGATATCCTTCTCCAGCCCTGTGCTTATAGGCAGAAATTAATAACATTATACTATGTAAGCATTTTATCCTTGATTTTCAAATCAAATAAACTTAAAACTAAAGCATCAAACTGTATTTATTTGACTCAATGATTAAGCAACCTGGCAATTCAACACACAGTAACAGTTCCCTTAGAAAACACTTTTAGGTGATGAAGTGTCCCATCACGGTAACATTTTCACAAGTCTGTCCCTCTGTAAGCCCAAATGAGAGACACAAATCACCCGAGACAGGCTAAAGTCAGCACTCCTCCAATCCACCATCACTTAAAGCATCTGTGCGATATTTGGTGAAGATGGATGAAGGCCATAGCAGCTTGAGCGGCTCCTCTTTCTGCTTCCTTTTGTAATGTGTCTTTAACTCCACTTGAGGGCACTGTCTACTTCAACAGAAATGGAATCAATCTATAGCTGCCACTTACACAACACACCTGTGGACACCTCAATCTTAGCCCCACATAAACAAAATCCCTCAAAAAAAGCACCAAAGAAACTACACAACCCTTTAATGTGGCTCTGTGCCTCTGAGGCACCAAGATAAAGTGTTTGGTCTTTTGTTGTTGTTTTGTTTTGTTTTACTAAAATGCTATTAATATGTCAGCATTTTTCAAGAAAGAAAATTACTTTTTTCTCAATCGCTAAGAATCATTAGGAATATAAATTATTATTAGTGAGCCTCAAAATATATGTCTGTTTATTATTTCATTAAAAAGCTTTCCATCCTGTCCTCTGACTCCCTTTCCTGTGTTCTACAAATCATACTCTATAGTATACTGTCCCTCTTGCAATCAGCCATTTTCTGTGGTTTCCTGCAGTCTGTCTTTGACTCTTTTTGTGGCCTCCTTGCTTTCCAATTTACTATTTCTAATCAGTTCTAAGAAGTGAGGTGATGAGGTATGTTTCTGTGTCTGAAAAAGCAAAGCAACAAAAACAAAAGGGACAGACAAATTCTAGAAGGGTCTTGAAAAATAAGGGGCATAAAGCCTTATTACAAAGATATTCTTGAGACTGTTCCCAGAGGTTGAGGCAGTCAAAAAGCAGTGACTTATTGTTTGAGGATCTCTTTAAAATGCAAAATTTTTGGCCAAAACCATTTCACAGCTATTTTATTTTTAAAGTATTTTTTTCTAAAACCAGGTATCTTTAAAGAGTAAGCTGGAAACTGCATATTCTATTGATTCTCTAACTTAACAACTAATGCTGCAACTTGAAATAAAAATATAAGTGTTAATGAAGCATTATCAAATCAAAACAAATCATTTTATTTGTTTTACGATATTATATTTTAAATGAATTTGGTTACAGAATTGCCTTTTGCAACTCATTAATGGAGGTAGTCCACAGTTTTAAAAAAAAAAAAGGAAAAAGATAGTTTCTTGGTTAGTAAAAAGGTTCCTGGAAACAGAAGTTTTAAAACACCATTTTTAAAGTGAACTAGCAGAGAGTGACGAAGTCGGCCAACTTGTTGCACAAGTGAACCTGAGTTTATCCTCAGTAATGGGGGAGGTCACAACTAGAATAGTCAAAGCAAACAAAACAAAATACTTTTTAAGGTATTATCCAAATATAAGAAACACGCGTGACCTTCCCTCTTTACAAGATTCATTCTTCAGACCTGGGCTGGGACTCCCCAACCTGTCTTCCTGGGTTCTCCCAGTAGATGGCGCTAACTCATTTCAAATGCGGCTTTAGAGGCGCCAGAAAACTCCAGCTGGAGTCAGAACTAGGGCAGAGCCAATTAGGAAAGAGGACAGAGGCAGCAGAAACGGCCAGAACCACCATCTGCCTTTAAGTCACACGGGGGAAGCTTAAGACTTCCTGCGTGTCATTTAGGATGTGTCACATAGCCCCCAAGGCCAGGTTAGCTTCCAACATCACCTGCTCCCTCCACACCTACAGTCTGACGGGGACTGACTACTTGGGAGCGATCATGTATTTTGTCATAACCTAATGTAACCACAAGATGGTGCTGCTGCCGCAGGACAAGATGCTTAGGGAATCCGAATTTTACCAAGCAGCATGAAGACTTGCTGAGGCAGTAGAGGCTGAAAGGGGGGGGGGGGGGGGGGTTAAATAGTCTTGCAAGGCTAAGTTCGGAATTGTATTTCCACTATGTTGCCGCTTCGGCTGCCTCTAGTGAGGAGTTTCTAAGCACCAGGAATCGCGATCAAGCACTTTATAAACATGGCTTCGTTCGACATCTGCGGAAAGCCTTCTGGGGACCATCTGCGATGTCTCCATGAACATGTGTCATGGGGCAGCTGGCGATGGGAGCCTCTTGTACTTTCTCAAAAGGACTGAAAGTGATCCGATTCTGACTGTTTCCACAATAGTAAATAGAACGGCTTATCTTGATAAGGGGCTAACTGCTCCGTGCCCCCATTCAAGCCTCTGAGCGCCTGCTTTGTGTCAGGCTAGCAGGACAGGGACCACAGAACCAGAGAAGGCCCTGCTGCCAGTTCTGAGACCGCAGCAAACAACAGGTCAGAGCAAATGTTCTAGGAGGGTGAAGAGGGCAGGGGGAACGTTCCGTGCAGGGCATCGGAGGAGTCCGTGGTAAACAAGAATGCACGCAAGGGGCCCCTGAGAAGCGAGAGTTAAATCTTCAGGGATGGACAGCAGTGGGCTATGTCTTTAACACATCCGTTATGGAAGTTAAACCGAGGCAGGTTTAACTTGATTCACACCTGTAATCCCAGAACTCAGAAAACCGAGGCAGGAGGATTATGGCAAATTCCAGTTCACCCTAGGCTATTGAATGAGACCTTGCCTCAAACAGAGAGAAAAAGAGAGAGAGAGAGAGAGAGAGAGAGAGAGAGAGAGAGAGAGGGAGACAAGGAGAGAGATACATAATTAATTACATGTACAAGACGACCAGCCTTTAGAGACTCAACCCTTCCTTTACGTATCTGTCTTATAAAGCCGTAACAGCAGCGGGTAGACATTTCTGGAACTATCCAGAGAGTAAATACTTTAGGCTGTGCAGGCCTCAAGTTTTCTGTAAAAGTTCCACAATTCGGCTGTTGCCAGACCCACACAGAATAGGTGAGTGGGTATGATCGCGCCCACCACACTGCCACTTGGGAAAACGGTATTGGGCTAGGCCCGCTTCCCAGGCAGTGTGCAGAGCCCTGGTCCAGACCCTAGCATTTGGAGTGGACATGCTCTGCACTTTTCTGAAGAACCCTTCTGTGCCCCTTTCAGTTCCAGCTGCTGAGCTCTGATAGCTTGCAATGGCCACGGTATGGAGTCTGCCACAAAACAAGCAGAGGAAACCATCAGGGTTGCTCCCATGTCCCCCACACTCTGAGCTCAGCTTCCCATCCTCCAGGCCCGCAGTCGCTGTCTTCAAGACCTCCCGTAATGCTTCTCTGGGGGAACCTCTGACTTAGCAGGTCTGCCTGCTGTGTCACACCTCATGACAACCCCTAACAGCCTTGATCCTCTGTGGCTAGTGGAGCACAGAGCTGGGAAGCGTATATTCCACAGGCTGGTGAGACCAACCGGCCACCAAGCAGAGCCCACCACAGTGACATACAGTCTTGAGAAGCGGTAGTGTCGACTGATAAAATCCTTGCAGATTTTAGTCCCTCTTGTAACAAGAGCTCCTTGCTAAGTGAAATCACCCAGTTCCCATAATTTGCAGGTCAGTCTTCAATCACCTCCCGGCTGTAATCAGATCCCAGGAACAACCCCTTCCATCAAAACTGAACACTGTAAAGCTGTTCCCCACCATGGCTGGCAGGCCACTGAGACCTGCTGTTTACCAACAGGTGAAGACAGGCAGGGAACTGTCACAAACTGTTGCTCCCCATAACTGGTGGGTTGTTCTTTTGAATGACATCAGAAACAACACGTGGAATTCACACACACTTTGGAATGTTTCCCAAACAAAACACATAGCATCCTCACAGTGCCCATATTGGTATTCTAAATTTTTTAATCTTTGCTTTTATGTGCATAGGTGTTTGCCTCCATGTATTTCTGTGCACCGATGTTGCCTTCAGAGTCCAGAAAATTCCTCTGGGAATGGAACTTCCAATGGCTGTGAGCCACCATGTGGGTGTAGGGGGTTTGAACTCAGGTCCTGGGGAAGAGCAGCCAGTGCTCTTAACCACTGAACCATCTCTCCTGCCCCAACAGTATTCTTTATTCAAACTAAACTCAACTCTCCTACATCCAACACACACCTCCCCTACCTTTCTTCAAAGGCTGAGTCAGCAGCTTTCCCATACTTTTCTACTTCCCTCCGGAACTTTCACCCACAGCCTGTCTTCCACTGGAGCAGAAGGTTCCCAGAAGGGATGATGTGAGGATTGCTTCCCTTGAAAAACTCTGTCCATAAGTGGTTCCTACTTGGCTGCACAAGAGACAAATACCTCTGAGTCACCTTTGGATATTCCCATGGGCCTACGTCCAGCCATGAGCACCATGGGAAAACATCCTTGTGCAGACCCGACCTCTAGCCAGGATGGAAACCCCTTACTGACAGTGTGTCCCATTCTTCAGACTGTGTCAGGGAGCCTGGTCATAAGTCAAGGGTAGATTCGGAGTTCCTCTGGCTAGGTCAGCTTTCTTCAGCAAAGACTGGATCTTCACTTGACTGTTCGTATACACAGATGGGCAGTGCAATGCCTGTCACATCAATATGCCCAAATGCAAGAGTAAAATCTCTGAAAGTGTTTGCCAACCTCTGAATTCAGCAGGAAAAAGTAGAGCTGCGGCATGCTGTTACCAGCACGGTCATGTTGTAAGCTGTGTGTTTTCTAAACAGAAACCTTGACATACTACAGCAGCAATAAAACTCAGATCAGTCTAGTGTCCCTTCCTGTACGCAGTGAGGGGCTTAGTCTCCAAGGAAGGAGGACTTCTCATGCATTTTATTATCTAAAAGAAGCCTGGAGTAAAAACCAGTTCCTAAAATGTCATGGGATCATTCCCTGGGCATTACAGAGAAGCAGCCACATCCTTGGCAGTTCTTAGGCCCAGCACGCACCCTGTGAAACACACAGCTCTGGACCACATACCTGCAGGTGAAATAGCATCTTGGGAGGAGTAAGCTGTGTCTGGAGGCTTAGAGATGGTGGTGATGAGCCATAGCCAGCACATATTCAGAGTAGGTAGAGGCCATGCTATGGCCCAGAGTCAAATGGCGACACCCTAAAACATGCCCTAGACACAATGTGTGCCTGGAAGCTTGATGAAGAACCAACTTCTATGTTCCCCCAACCCAAGACCCTTCCGCTAAAGAAATCAAAGAGAAAGAACCATGAAAACTGCGTTTTAATGATACAGAAATAGTACATGGTACATATCTTTCCATAACAGCACTTCAATCGTCTCGTTTAACAAAATTAAGGCTACATTGGAGCATTCTGACAGAAAGGGACTGTTTTATACAATGTTATTTATGTTTTCACAAACAAAAGAATATTCTTCAGGCAAAAAATTTTTAACAAGATACAAGTAAAGGAAATGGAATACAAAATGTGTTCCTTTGGGTCAGCCTGATAATAGCCACACACCCCTAGGGAGTATCAGGGGATTTTTTTAATGAATACTTTGAGTATGAGGGCGACTCTCCAGAGTTAACATCCCACAATACAAGGCTATTTCATAATATAAAACCAAAGAAGCTGTGTCTCCCGCATAATCCCTTTAGACTGAATAACTAGTGAACATCAACAGTAGTTAAAAGCACAAGAGAACTGTGCAGAGGCCTACGGTGCCTGGAAGGACCATCCCTACATCAACAGACCTTCTCCCTCAAATCCGTTAGGAAGAAAATAAGAAACCAAAATCTGATGACACTAAACGGTCAGCACTGCCAGGAGAGTGGCCAGGACCCTGCGGTACTCTTGAGGATAAATTAACGCCATTTAAGGCCACCCACCAGCAAGGGTTTATCCCCAGTATTTCCACTGTTCACTACTCCTGGCCATCTCTGCTTCAGCTTGTCACCACATTTGGGCCCAAGAGAAACCCTTTAGGATCTAGAATAAGACAAAGCATAGACCCTCAACAACTCCAGCCAGTCCCCCACCTGAGACAACAGCTCACACAGGAGCCTAATTCCTTGCCAGGAAGTCACACTTTGACATCTTGATAAGAGGGCCAAGGCCCAAAGCCACAGAAGTTTGCCTCCACAAGTCCTGCCCTCTGCTGTGATGGGCGGCTCACTGCCTCCTCAGGCCACTCTGCTCCCCAGTTTCCACCATTCCATCTTCTCCGCCTATCCCAGCTGCATTAGGGAACTAAACAACCATCTCCCTGGTGAAGCACTGGGAGTGGTGCCGGTCTCATGACCTATCTACTCTGAGAAGGATATACTTGGTCCATAAGAAGAAATATTTACTTACATCCTCAATGGACTACAAGATTTTAGACGTCACAATTAAAATTGTATCTTTCCAAAAATATTATATTATCAATGCAATAAACTCAATAAACTTAAAGAAAACAAAACTTAACTTCATTTAAACTAAACTTCATTTAAACTTTTAAAAAACAAACAAAACATACTTCCTAGAGTGCAAAATGCTTATTAAATACTTCAAGAACACAAAAGTAATTTGTTTAAAAAGACAGAAATCCTTTGCTAAAGGGCCATCAACACAAAAGACACCCATTGCCGGCAATGGGTGCCAGCTGGACGAAACATGGTGTTAAGCTTTGTGCTTGGCCTCTGCCCCTTTCTGATGACATGTTATTTGTACAAGCTCATGGTTGGACTCTGGTACATGCACATGTACGCATCACAAAGAAGTCTGCGTGCACAGCCTCGAATCCTTCTGGAATCCAAGGAGTGTAGCTCCTCCAGAGACATCTTCAAGTACTCTCCCACTTCGGGGCAGGGTGTCACTTGTGGGATGTTGAAGCCATTTTCACCCCCTAGGGAGAGAGAGAGAGCTCTCATTAGGGCAGCGAACTTCTAAGTCCTCTTGGCAGCCTGTCCAACCAGAACAATTTTACTATCCTAGAATTTAGTGTAGACTGACTCCCAGAATCAAAAACAAAACAAAACAAACAAACAAAACTTTGTTTGACTTTCAGTTTCTAGAATTACGGTCTCCTTTTATTGGCTTCTGAGAGGGCTCAAGCAGAGAAAAGTGAAAAAAAAACAAAAAAAAACCTGGTAAAAGGACAGGCACTTAGGAAAAGCTGCAGTCCCGATTTGCAGACTGCTACTCTAGGCCCCTCAGACTTTTCTGTCCTTCCCAGACACTAGCAGCCTGACTCTTTTCCACTAGAAGCCAATTGTGAGCACTACTGTTTCCCTATGTTTTAAGAACATACTTGCATACCTCTAGCGCGGCTGATTTAGATACTAATAATCAGAACGCGCATGTGCTCTGATGATCAGATTTGCTCTCCCAGGTGCGTTCCCAAAAGTCAAGCTGCTAATGCTGAGTGAAGCACACACAGGGGTGGGCTGTGCCCTCAGGCATCAGAGCTATGCAGAAATGAAGAACTGTTGGTCTACAGCTTGGGCCTCTGGTCAAGAAGCTGTCACTCGGTGCCTCTGGTTATTAAAGTGTCACACCTGAAGACCTGGGGAACTAGGGCTTGGAAAAAGAGCTGTAGAGTAAATGGGGTATGGACAGGTACTGTGACAAGTACCTTACTACCAAGACCCCTGTCACTCAAGTGTGTACTAAGTAATGACTAAGCTTCCTAAAAACATCTCAATGAGTAAAGGTGTCTTCCTGAAATAAAATGCATGAGATCAGGAAGACTGAGTTAAATACAAACCATGCAACCTTCACCACCTTTAACGTTAGCTTAGACAATAGAAAAACAGGCATGATTTCCTTGACCAAAGGATTCCCACAGAGTTTGGCATTTATGTCCTCAATAAATGGCTACTCTACTGTATATAAAAATGCAAAGAAGAAGATGGTAAAATCAGCTCTAAATAAATTTTAGAATTTTTTTTTTCTTTTGAGGTGGGACAAATTGAAACAGGTTCTCACTATGCAATACAAACTGACCTCTGATTCACAATCCTCTACTTCCCAAGTCTGGGATTATGGCTAGGATTCTTTAACAAATCCACGTAAAAACCAAGATGGCACAACATTATTGCTCCTTAGTTTGAGGAGCAGAATTAGTAATACCCTTTGAAGAATAAAGTCCGTCCCACTGTGGTATCCTTTCAAGAATCTGCTCACAAAATACCCTATTACCACAAACACATGCTCTCACTAGGAAGCATCTCCCTCCAAAAGACAAGTTTTAAATACCATCTCGATCAGCCATGCTGTCAAAGAAGAGCCAGGCTGAATCATCCTTCCCATACTTCACAAAAGCAACATAGTGGCTCGTTTCTATGCAGAGAACGGCAAATAACTCCATCTTCTGGCAGGGGATGCATCCGTGTCTCCAGTCCCAGTCAGGCAAGTCTTTGGGAAGTGATACTGGGTGATAGGTATGATTCATTCTCTTCGGATGGAGGTGAACCTAAAATGGACCATGAAGAAAATACAAGCGAGCTAAATGCCATGTTTCAAGGGCAGACTCTAATCACTTTCATTGACCACCACAGCCAAGTTCTACACACACACACACACACACACAC
Source organism: Microtus oregoni (assembly GCF_018167655.1). Taxonomy (NCBI): domain Eukaryota; kingdom Metazoa; phylum Chordata; class Mammalia; order Rodentia; family Cricetidae; genus Microtus; species Microtus oregoni. The sequence continues at coordinate 62,863,698 of NW_024543063.1, forward strand.
ACACACACACCGGCAGAAGAGACATGAGCAATAACAATTACTGTGAATGTTTAAAATGCCCTTTGACTCTGACTGGTGCAGTGAGTGTGGATTACCTGAGTGCAGCAGGTCTTACAGAACTGCTTGATCTTCCCTGCTGTGATGTCGGGGTCTTCATAGCAATCTCTACATTCGAACATCGCAAGTCCTCCACAGATGCGACACTCCCTGGGAGCTAGGCAAAGAGAGAAGGAAGAAGCCTTTTTAAAAGACATTCTGTCGTTAAAAGTAAAAGCTATACTTTGAAAACAAGAATGCTTGGGGGTTGGGGAGAAGAAAGGCCTAGTCCTCTCTGACCCTCTTAAAATTTCATTTGGATTTTTTTTTTTGTACCTGAAGTATTTTTAAGGACTTTTTTTCATATAGCCATTTTTGTTAACCTATTCTAGAATTGTTCTTCTGGTCATGAAATGTTCAAAGATATAAAGTAAGTATTTAAGACTAATAGCACATATGATCTTAAGTCAGTAACAATCACTGGCATTATGAACTTTCTGTAACAATTTTCTGTCTGAATATTTATAAAAGTATGTGCACCCAGGTACATGTGTATCTCAAGCTTCTCTCATCTAGCCTCTCGATGCTTTCCCTTCCACTATAACTACCACACACTGTTTTCACATAGGTCTATTGTTTAGACATATGATCCAGTTAACCACTTCCCTCTTATTAACATTTCTTGTCAGATAGTAAGTAAATTTGCATTTAAATTATTTATTTTTACCTCTTTTTTTTAAGAATAAATTCTAGCAGTCAAATTATTGAGTTAGTATGTTTAAGCTCTTCAAATACTGAATTACCTGTCAGAAGTACTATACCCATAACTAATGAAAAGTCCAGGCCAACTATTTCTAAAACAAAACAAAACAAAAAACAAAGAAAGGACTATATACTTACTGTCTTCAAGCAAATCCGTTATATTTAATTCTAGAGAAGGGAAAATTTTTTTGAACATTTTGAAGTCTTTTCCAAACCGAGGCATCTGAATAATCAAGCATGATGGTGCCTTAAAAAAGAAAAAAAAAGGCACATCGCTTTAGAAACCAAAATCTTAAGGAGCTGGGGACTTAGCTCAATATACTGCTTACTTAGCATGTCCAAAGCCTTGAGTCCTAACCCCTGGACTAACGAGTTTCCCTATGAAACTGAAATAGTCATAGCTGTCAAACCCAGTAGTGGTTTCAGCAGGGCTGTTGGCCCATGAAGCAGAGCCCACTTGTGAATGTGCAGTGTGGATGCAGAGCAGCAATAAGCTACAGATTTTCCAGACTCCCCCAGAGACGAACATGATAAAACAGACCACGGCATGCACTGCAGAGATCACAAATTCTGACAGTCAAAGAGACGTTTCTATTGCATTCATTAGCAAACCCATACACAAGAATTTATTGGTATTTTCTCTCTTAACAGAGGAAGAAAAAATAACATTACCTTTGACATGTTTAGATACTATGCATGGGAAAAATGACAACTGAAAACGTAAACATGTATGTACACATATCTTTGCATTAAGCTACTTTAAACTTAAAAATTAGCTTTTGTTCCCTTTGCAAACCAAATCCAAAACATTCCAATTTCAGCTAAGCGGATATCTTTAAAAAGAAACAAAGTTAGAATACCTTTTTTTTTTTTAAAAAAAAAAAGTGTCTTCTTAACTATTTCTTCAAACTATTCTTGGTTAAAGCACAGTGATAGCTAGGTGTGGTTCAGTGGGGCAGCACTTGGGGTAGTGTGTACAAAAGGCCTGAGTTTAATATCTAGCATTGATAAGAAACAAAATAAAGTAGCAGTACAAGTCCAGTTAGAATCACTAACCTCTGCAAATTTCAGGTTACTGTTGAAAAAAGACCATTCTAGTAACTGTTGAGTTGTAGGAACTCCAACTTTCTCATTTTTTTCCACAAAGATCTGATAGAAGTCGCAGTCTTGGACTTTCTGACCTGCTGATCTGGGAGCACACAGGAAGAAATGCATATAAGCCGTCTACCAAATGCCTGAATCGAGTATGAAGCGTCTGACAGACCTGAGGACACAGCATCATGATGCTCATGTCCAGCTTTGGATTGTCCACACACCAGGTGAAAGACAATGATTCGGATGAGATAATTAAATGTGCTTATGCAGAAGACCTCATAAATTAGTTCTTCTGCCTTCTTCATAAATTATTTGAAAGATCTCTTGCCATCAAAAGAAAAATGTAGAATAATATTCCAGACAAGAAACACTATATGAACAATAATCAGTTCTTCTCCCTCCAAATCTAGAAAGTAGCAGATACTCTTTTTTAAAAAATTAATTTTTATTTTATGTACATTGGTGTTTGACCACGGATGTCAGGTCTCCAGGAACTGAACTTACAGACAATTGTGAGCAGCTGCTTTTACTGACTAGAGCAAATGCTACAATGCCTCAGTGACGGATTCTTAGACCTTCTAAATCAAACTTCTTTACTTCTTAAAATAAAAGCCCTGGGAGGGAGGGAGGGAGGGAGGGAGGGAGGGAGGGAGGGAGGGAGGGATACTTTTCTAGCAAGTCAAAGCAGGGCAAGGTGTGACTCCCAGGAACCCTAACAACTATCCTCTAGGCTTTCAGCTACCAGCAGCTCTTTAGATGCTCACCCACCAACTTGACAAACACCAGGTAAATGGTCACGGTGAAACATGAGGTGTCCAACATCTCCCTTCCCTTGCCAGCTTACTAGTAACCATTAAAACTAACTCTACTGAGAAAAATTGATTTTCATCTTTCAGCTTACCGCTTATCTTTTTAGCCAAGTTTCTGGGTTTAGAATCAGATTATTTAAATGTATGTCTAGATTTCAAGAGTTTTAGAAAAAAAACTATCAGCAGTTCTTATCACAAAACTTCTGTAATTCAGGGAGCAGCCTATTGTGATCTTCAGCTGCCCCAAGGAAATTATGTCCTGAATTTACAAAACATAAAATCTGGTAACTAGCTACAGCACTCTTGAGAACTCAAAGCTAATAAGAACAGATTATAATCCAAGAAACTAACAGTTATTCTAGAATAACATTTTAATTGGTTGTTGACTACAAAAAATCATAGAAAAAGTCATAGAAAAAAGTCATAGAAAAAATTCATAGTTAAAAATAGCATAGAAGAGAAAACAAAAATAATGGAGGTAAAAAAAAATCACACCCAGAAAAATCAAGGATGGCCAGGAGGAGGCATGGCAGCTAGTTAATGGAGGAAAGATACATAGTGTCCTAACACTGTAGCAGAAAACTGGGAGGAACAACAGCCACTCAAAACTCACTTCCAGGGCCAGGCATGGTGGTGCACACTTTTAATCCCAGCACTCAGGAGACCGAGGCAGGTGGATCTCTGTAAGTTCGAGGCCAGCCTGATCTACAAAGCAAGTTTCAGGACAGTCAGGGCTATATAGAGAAACCTGTCTCAAAAAATCAAACCAAATCTAAAATGAAAAACAAAACAACAAAAATCACTCCTCAAATCATATGCACAGGGGAGTCCTTTTAACCATAAAGAACAAAGTATGTCAGTAATAAAAAATGGATACAACTGGAAATAAACATACTAAACAAATTAAACCAGTCCCATAAAGAGAAACAATGTATGTTTTCTCCCATTTATGGCTCCTAGATCTTCTACAGATAGACAAAAAGCATTAATTTGTATATGACATGAAAGTAGACGTGATGCTGCCTAAGGAACAAAGGAACTATGAGGAGGGAGACATGGAAAGGGATAGAAAGTATGGAGGTACAGGGGAAACATACTCAATATACAATATGGGGTTTATGAAAATTTTAGAAAATGATAAAAATAATTAAATAACCCCACGGCTAGTGTTTTAGAAGTTTGGAAACCTACAGAATCATAACCAAGTTGTGAAACTGTACCAAGCCATGCTAGTTGGGTTGTATTTTCCACCAGGGACAATCCAAGGGCACAAGAATACAAATTTAGTAACTTTTTAAAGTGGATATTGACATTTTACAAACATGAATATAAAAACATTCATGGATTGGTGTGGTCTGGACCATAATAGGTGAGTCCTGAGGTCCTATACTCATTCCAAAACCCTGCAGCTCCATGATGAGCTTGTGAAGCTTGTGACGTCCCTGCCCAGCCACAAGGAGCCTGGGTCGCCCTGCCTTCATGCTCTTGTGACTCTTTGCTTTGCTCTGGCCTTTCTTTGCTTGCTCTGCCCCAACTCCTTCCTTTTGGGATGAGAACCAACCCTGTGCCACTGTAAGCTGGAAGTACAAAACTTGTTTATTGGTTTTTCAGGAACTCATGGTTAAAAAGACTATTTTTGAACAGTGTTGGAACATTAAAAATTATGGAAACTTCTGAAGTTAGAATGAATGTATTCTGCATTAAAGATGATCAAGAACCTATCGGGACAAAAAGTAGAAAGTAATAGCTTTAAAATCAAATGTTTAAGTCGGGTGTGGTGAAGCATGCACTTAATTTGAGCACTCAGGGGACAGAGGCAAGCGGATCTCTGTGAGTTTGAGGTCAGTCTGGTCTACAAAGTGAATTCCAGGACAGCCAGTAGCCAAGACTGTTACACAAAGAAATCCTGTCTCAAAAAACTTGGGGCCTAAGAGAGAGAGAGAGTTCAGCCATGAAAAAAAAACCCAAAAACAAAAACAAAAACAAAAAAAAAAACAACTAAGGCTCTTAACCAAAAGTGGTAGGAAATGTCTCAGCTATCAAGAGGTTAAGACAGCACACTGCCCTTACAGAGAACCAAAGCTCAGTCCCCAGAACCCACAACAGGTAGTTCGCAACTGCCTGTAATTCCAGCTTAAGGAAATCTGACATCCTCTTCTGGCCTCTGTTGGGACTGAACTCATACACACAATTAAAAATAAAATTAAATGTATTTTTATTTTTTTTATTTTTTAAATTTGTTTATTAAGGATTTCTGCCTCCTCCCCGCTACCACCTCCCATTTCCCTCCCCCTCCCCCGATCAAGCCCCCCTCCCTCATCTGCTCAAAGAGCAATCAGGGTTCCCTGACCTGTGGGAAGCCCAAGGACCATATATTTGGGTATCAAGTTGACAATAAGTGGTCTTGTGATGTTAACATTGTTAACTTGACAGGATCTGGAATCATCTATGAGATAAACCTCTAAACATAACTGTAAAAAGTTTGGTGATTGGGTTGAGGTGAGAAGATCCACCCTAAATGTGGGCAGCACAATTTCACAAGTTTGGGCCCCAGAATGAGAAGGAGAAAGTGAGCTGAGCACCTGCATTCATCTCCATCTGCTTCCCTTGCAGAAGCAGGGACACCGGCTGAGGTACAGTCCCACTACAACTGCACCAAGATGGACCGCACCTCACACTCTCAGCCTCAACCCAACCAGAAAACTTTTTTACAGATATGTTTAGAGGTTTATCTCACAACAAAACTAAGAAGAAGAAAAAAAGAAAAGAAAAATAAACCAACCCCCAAAAAACTGACCTTTTCTTCCCAAACTAACTACCATATATCCTATATCATGCTATTTTTTCTTTCAATGCTATTGAGTTTTCTACTCAAGTCTACTGATAAATACTTCTAATTATATACTGTTTTAATGTTTATTGCTTTGCCTTTACAAATTACAGTAGAATTCTTTTTTTAAATAAAAGAACCCGCGAACATTTTTACCCACTTCATTTTGTAGAAAACTCTAAAATCATTTTTTTTTGAGTTTTTAGAAAAGGTAAAGACAATAGGTTAAGATTCTGTCAATATACATTCCTATCAGTGGGAGTAGGGGCTGTCTCTGACTCTTCTGCCAGTTTTGGGAACTCTATTGGATTGCCTTTTCCAGCCTTAATACAAGGGAGGTGTCTAGTCTTGATATGCAACTTGATGTTCCATGTTTGCTTTATCTCCATGGGAGGCCTGCCCTCTTCTGAATAGAAATGAAAGAGGAGAGGATGGGGGGAGAGGGAGAAGGTGGGAGGGAAGGACTAGGAAGAGAGAAAGGAGGGGAAACTGGAGTTGGAATGTAAAAATCATTAAAAGAATAAAACAAACCAAAATATTAACATATTTAATTATTTACTTTTTCTCACTAATTAATCAAATCTGCCTTGTAACTCAGCGTAAATCTTTTTTAACTCTATCTTTGAAAATAATGATTGCTTATTTTTCTTTCCTAAAACATAAAATATTCCTTTTTCTATATGCTTGAAGGAATAAAAAATGTTGTTGATTTTCCATGATTAATTTATACAGGCTAGACTATAATAAATTCTTTTCTTAAATCTTTGTAGATAATTCTCTAGGATTTTCTAGGTACATAGAAAGCAATTCCCAACTTGGACTTGCTAATAAGTATGCACACCCAATGTTTATGCATCATGCCAGTTCACTAGTTAGAGATTTCTGAAGAGAACCAAATTTAACTGTGATACTTTCCTTGCTCCCACAATCAGTTTAATCCTGGTTCAAACTGCATTGCTTAGACACAAGAGGAAAGAGAACTAACTCATCAGTGTGGGTTCTTAAGGAAGTAGGCAGCACACTCCTAAGATTTTCACCAGAGAAAGCAAGACTGAAATCAAGAGGGGCCCACCATTCAAATGACCTGGGAAGCACAGACATTTCAAACATCCCACTAAGAACTGTATCGCAGTAAACTCAGGTATTCTTTCAATATGGGGAGAAGGAAGATCTAAACTGACAACGAAAGAGCTAACTTAAGGCTAACTATAAGTTATGGGAAGCAAAAACAATGCTCTCCCTGTTTTTTTTCTTTTTTCTTTTTTTAAATTCAGTTAAAGTAAGATTCCTTTTAAAAGTTCACTAACTGAACTTTCAAAAATATTACTATTCAGTTTCATAAGTAATTAAATTGTGGGCACATCTGTCACTAGGGCTAATTAAAAGGACAGGTTCACTTGTGCCCTGGAAGTTAAGTGTAGCTAGAGAGAGGACAGCAGCTAGTGAAACCCACATCTATGCTAGCAACATTTAGCTACTGGGCAATGGCAGTGTAAAAGAAGGTCTACTTCTGAAATGCTTCTAGACAGCTTGAGACCTACCTTATTTTTAACAATGGCTCAACCCTTAAAATATCATGAAACAGGATATTTAGAAATTCCTCAGGATCTAGGAGAAAACAAAAAAAAACCTAAGTGAATCACAGAGAATATTTAAAAACCATTCTATTCTTTAAGAGTGACATATTAATTCAAAGTTTAGTTATTTCAGGTTCTCTTGAGAAGGGAAAACTTATAATAAAATATTACTTTTTCATTTGTTGTCATGATGCCCTATTTAACAGAATATACTCATTCACACACAGTGAAATCATTTTTATGTCTTTTGGGAGGTTCAGTAGAATATACCTGGTATATGTCCTATTTTTTCTTCTATTTTAGTAATAGCCATGTGTATAAATGCCACAGCTGGTTATAGTATACAGTTAACAAACTAATTCAGGAGTTGAATCTGAGCAAATTCTTCAGTTGTGAGCAGACAGAAGTGCTGGCCAACTGCTCCACAGCCCCTTTCAACAGGGAGCACAGTGAGAAACTGAGTGCTGGGGACGCTCCCTATCACAGGAAGAGAAGCAGCTCCGAACAGCACTGCTGAGGACAAGGACAGCTCTTTACTTGGTCATCTTCTGTAGAGCCAGCCGGCTGGCCTCTTAAAGACTTCTTCCACATCACATCACTTCAGAAGATTCACAAAATCAGGAGAAATATGCATGTCACATAGAAAAAAAACTTTTCATATTTTTGCAGTGCTGGGAATCAAACCCAAGGCCTCTTACATACTCCACCACTGAGTATACTCCTAGCCCTCTCAAATAATTCTAACTTAAATTTAATCCTCTAAACTAAATAGGTATATTTCAGGAAATAATTTAGCATATTACTAGATGATAAACTTTCAAGTTATTTTCAATGCATATATTATAAATTAAAAGGGTCACCTTTTTCTTCAGAGGTAAATCCTGATGCAGCAGGAACTTTTTCAAGTATTTTCCTCAGTTTCATAATTTTTGTGGCACACACATATCCATATCTGTTGATAAAAGTGAATTAACTGACACTGGCACAGTGAGTCATATGGCACATCTTAATAATCAAGTACTTTTCATACAATTCTAACATGTTAAAAAACAATAGACAAGGCATTTATTTTTAAGAAACAACTGTAGGCTTCTTACAGAACTTTGAAAAGTGAAAGTCTGAGAATCAGAGTTGTTTCCAGATACTAGTAAACACCTTAAAAATAACTACCATGTACTAATACAATTCTCAACTCTTTATGAAGCCTGGGTGAAGCAATTTTTAAATGGCATTTGCTTATTATATTAAAACACTTATTTTATAAAATAGGATATCCAACTTTGAGAAAGCCCTTCTTATACACAGGATAAGAGACATGGAAAAGGGCACTGATGAGATACTAAAAATCTAAAGTCTGAAATCAAACAGTCAACATAATTATGACATTCTCTTTGTTTGACTATAGGAGACCATGGGCTTACAAGAACAAGTCAGAGCCAGCTAATCATACTGTGTACCTGCTTTTTAGAGCGACTATCCACTTACTTGGTAGCTCTTTGCAGTCAGCAAACACTAAACACCTACCACTTGTGTAATGCTATATATAGGGCACCAAAAATACAAAAGGAGACTAAAGAAACCTAACAACAACAAAAAAAAAAAAACAAATAAACAAAACAGGATCTCTGCCTGTGGGCGCTTCCAATACAGAAAGCAAAACCTCTGTCCAAACAACAGATATGACATTTGCAGACACAAGAAATATATCTCAAATTTCTGAGCTACTGATCTTGCCTTAGCCTCTTGAGCTATCAAGTGCTGGGATTACAGGTATATCCCACCATGCCTGACAAGATGCACCTTGGTCTCATAGGCCATGCAGCAAGTGTTTTCTATAGACTGGTGACAAAATTAGAATAACTATGATTCTGGACTAGTTGGGCAATCGTATGCAAAAAACGTTTGCTGATGGATTGACAGTATTTTAAAAAGAAGGAAGGTTGTGATAATATGCCTTGTGGTTAAGATTTGACCTGTGCTGTTCTAGTGTCATTTACATAGGGAAAGAAAAATCTGAGAGTTTAAAATTTGTGTAAGACTAAATAATTAATATTAAAATCAAAGCACATAATTAAAGGATAAGATGATTAGAAAAGTAAGGCAAACAAGTATCTAGAGAAATTTGTTTCACTTTTCATTTACTTTCTTAGCTATGTGACACAGTACGTCGTTTGGAATACTCCTTATAGTTTCATATTTTGTTATTTTTAAATATATTGTGTTAATTTTTATTTTCACTGTTGAGAAAAGTGCATCACAAACTTTAAATTGATCACAGTTGGACTTTAAATTGTATAGTTTGTTCTCTATGTCCCTGAGCTATCTGTTTCCTGATCACTGGCTAACCTAACTCTTCATCACATAAACGCCTTGTGAAGTCATCACACATCACCATCATGTATCAAAGTCTTCCTACATGGTCTTCTGCACATTTACAACTACCTTAGTAAAGGAGTAAAAGAAGACCTAAATAAATTCTTTTAAACAAACAAAATACCATGTCACTTTAATATACCTCACTTGTTTCTAGTGCAATGTCATTGCTACCTTGTAGTGCATGACTCCAAATGAGTCCCATCATTTTACAGAATGCACTGCCCAGACTAAACAACACATAAACAGAGGACAAAAAATAAAGGTTTTAAAAAGTAAGTATTTCATGAGAACTAAATTCTTTCTTTTTTACTACATGAGTCCAGAGCATAAATTAGTTACTATACAAGAAAACAGTAAACAGAACACCAACTAAAGACAAAACACATGTCTCTACTTACATTCTCAGAGGATTGACTATTGCTGTCCTCAGTAGCTCCTGGGTCTCACTATAATACTCAATATCATTCTTTCCTTTGGGTCTCAGCAACACAGTATCCAGGACAGAACTAAAAGCAAATAAGCTGCAAAATAAAAGAATATTTTCCTCATGTTATAAAAACAATAATATTTGAGAAAGATTCATATTTTTTTATTTTTTATTTTTCGAGACAGGGTTTCTCTGTAGCTTTTGTTTCCTGTCCTGGAACTAGCTCTTGTAGACCACGCTGGCCTCGAATTCACAGAGATCCGACTGCCTCTGCCTCCCGAGTGCTGGGATTAAAGGCATGTGCCACCAATGCCCGGCTGATAAAGATTCTTAAAGGAGTAGGAAGAGGCAAAGCGATAAAGTGTAGGGAACCACTGGTCTAAGAACTCATGGACAGACCACACAGGCCCTGTGCTCAGTACCCAGAGACCCTGCAGATCCAGAACAGAAACACCAAGACTGCACCATACAAGTGAAGGTTGAAAACACGCCAGAGAACATTATGAAAGAAGCTTGTTTACATAAACCAAGAGAGGCCTGGAAATCGGTCACACACACACAGACAACATAGGGCGAAAGTCAGAGACTGGTCAAGACCAGATCAGACTAGTCAGGACAAATTCATCTCATTATCATAAGATAGGCATTTCCTTATAATAACTTGTGAGAGATTAGCAATAAAAATTTGCTGGTATCAAAGAAAATAAATTTAGTTAAAATAAATTTTTATCAGCAAATCTAAGGAATATTATAGTAATGCTTGCTTGTTTGTTTAATCAAAAGTATTCCAGCAACGACAAGACCCACCTTTATTGTGCTCTCTCCTTTAAAATTCTAACTTCCATACTAACTTCCTAACTCTTGTGGCACAGCCTACGGAGTGGCAGATCCACTTCACTGGCAGTGCACAACCCGTACGGCTACAGATTCAGTCTTCATAGCCTAATGATCCTTGCTGTTCAACTTGATCCACTTTAGGGAAAACTACACAAAGGAGGGCAACAGTGATCCCATGGAAAGTAATTTTTAATATTAAGAATTTTTATGATCATCTCGATATTCCAGAACACACGCAGCACGCAATGCCAATAGCTTGCTGCAGGTTACTTGGCACACGTGCCATCATCTACACTGGAGGCAGATGTCCTCAGAGTATCTGTTCACTCAATATTCACTGCAGTATTTTTATATTAGTGCTTTGGATCTAGGAATAGGATATGAAATTCTTTAGTCACTAAGGACCAAATCTCATGATCTTTCCTAACTCTGTCAGTTTCTCTACTCAAAGGCAACTGGCACCTTCTTCCATATACACACACACACACATACCTGTCTCCCCTCTCCCCCACACAGCACTATTTACACTTACTGCAGAAAATAGGAACTTACCTGAATAAAGTTGAGTCCAAGTAACAAGAATTGTAATAGCCCTGGATGCCTTTCTTCTTTCCAACCATTATCTCTAAACCTTCATTTTCCATCTTTGGTGGAGTATTTTCTTCTACTACTTCACTTAAGTAGCCTCCAAATACTGAAAAGATAAAAAATAAAGATAATTCTTTTAAATCATGACAGTATATATTCATATGCATGTACATATATATCATTTAAAGTATATTTTGGCATCTTCTGCATTTTTTTTACTTTAGTTTACTGATATTTATCTGCACTTATAAAAATTCAATTATTCACTTTCAACATCATTCCTGTCATATAGAGTTTAGAAAATTAAGTCAATAAAGCATCTGTCAAAGAATATTTTGTTACTTGTCCAAAATGTTTCATTTTCAAGTATAAAAAGAAAACAAGTTTCCAAAATACTCTTCAACATTAAGAAAAATGTTTTTCATAAAGATGTTTTCCCTATTTCCCCCTGCTTGACTCTCACTATTGTTAAGGGTAAGGCCAGCATCAGCAAGCTAGTGACAATGAGAAGAATTGTCCTCCATCTGTCAAGCCAACTGCATCCCCAGACTGTATCAGATTTCTTCATAAGGACATCCGAAATGAGGTACTTAAAAAGATGCGGAGGGGGAAGTTATTGCTAAAGGGACCACATTTTCATTTCTACCACCCACACTGCCAAAAATTTAATGTCTATAATAAATAAAAGAGAAGAAAAAACACCGCCTTTCAGTCTTTAGACCCTAAACACTTTTCCTAACTCTTCTTTCAACATATCTCCTCTTAGGACAACTCTCTTATGCACCAAGTAAGAATCTTTACCAACTTCGAAACTTCATGAACACTGGCAAGTAAATAAAACATTTAAACACTGTCACCCTCAGATGCTAAAATGTAGCAAGAAACAGTCATTCCAGATGGGTAAATAAATTAAAAGTATCCAATTACCTAAAGAATTACACCTTTCAATCTGATTATAAACAGGCTCCAGAAAATCAAACCTAGAGTCCGGTCTGCAGCTCTTCAATTTCACAAACAGAGCCTTCTTCACGTCGCAGGTGAAATAGCGCGTGCCCCTGAACGTGCCATCTGTACAGCCCGCACATTCATCCTCCTGAAAAAGAAAGGTTTTGGTATGTGTTACACCGGGAAGAGCTATGGAGTTTTCACTTTTTCTGAATTTCTCTTTCAAATCTTTTCTGAACAGATCAGCACGAAGGAAAAGGGACTGACTAACTGGTGCTTTGGCCCTCAGCTGGTGGTTTAAGAAAATAATTCTTTAGCCCTCCAGGAAGTATTTGATGCATTTCCTTTCAAAATACATGCTTAGAACTTCCTTGGTTTACTGAGTTTCCCTGAGCCATTTCAAAAGTATTAAAATCAAGGGGCAGGAGTAGATAAATTACCTAGTTCCTCAACAGCAAGAAGACAAGTGGAAAAAAGTTAAAAACTATATTTAGGCAATAGCTAAATTTATTCAAATTCTCCCTCCTGGTTATGAAATATCACACAATATACTTTTTTTAGAGCCAAAAATAAAACCTTCCCCTCTCCCAAAGACTCCAAACATGATTAATTTTAAAGTCAGTCACATCCCTGAACTGACTGCAATGGGAGGAGGCTAAAGAATAAGAAGGAGAACTGGTCACTGAACTGCTTTCTTTGCTGCATTCTGTTTGTATGTGGAGATTACATGTTCTAGCCTAAAAATCAATTATTCCTTGATCACAAACAAACATGAGGAATAAGTGAGTGAGAAGCCTTAGCAATGGCAAAGGGTGAAGGCAAGCAATACTATATTTCCTCTACTACTGAATATTTTTTGAGAAAAAATAACTTCCCAAGAAATTATCTAATAGAGGAAAACGTAGTTTTAAAACCCATGAAGAAAAGTTGTAGATTTCAAGCCAAAACAAATTACCAGTTCCAGCCCAGCTAGCACGTCACTGAGCCCAGGCGGCTGGCCAATCCAACGGATAACCCCATAGAATGGGGGATTCTTTTTCACTTCAGCCAGTGAGCCCACCTCTAGGCCGTATGCATTACCAGAAGAGATGGGCAAAGGTGGACTCTTCTGGACAGGCAAGCTGTTCAGCTCGCCCATCACACACTGCACTGACAATGACAGTGGGCTGTGAGCAATGCTGCCGTTAGTATTGGGCATCTTGGTCAGGCTGAACGGTAGAGAGTGCAATCTGTTCTCGCTGGATAAGGAGTTCATGGAAGGAGGTTGTGGTGGAGGTGATGAATGTCCAAAGTCTGGAGACAGCTCTGTAAGTGACTTTGCAGGATCTTCTGCAACTATGAAAAATTGTCCTTAATTAGAAAAGGCTGTTCAAGAACATTAAATATGACTGCATCTTCTAAAAACAATACAAAGTTCTAGTCTAACTGATCACATGATCCCTTTGCAAGTCTGCTTGAAAGCACTGTAAACTCATTGGCTCTGAATAATATTTTTGCTCCTCTTCTCGACCTCCACAGTTTCCTGTCTCAGTAATCTGGCATTGGTATCTAAGTCTAGTCAGTATCACATGGATTATATTCTTTCCCATAATGTGATTAAATTAGAAATTAGTATAAAGAGATATAAAAATTAAATAATAATTCTAAATAACCTCTGGAAGAACAGACAGTGCTCTTAATCTCTGAGCCATCTCTCCGGCCCAGGATGAATGAATTCTTGAGAGAGGCAGGTCATGCTGCCTATGCTCACAAAACCCCACTCAGTGCGAGAATCAGATGTGGCAAATACCCACTCAGGTCACTTTCTGTGTAAGTATATATGTAACCTATAGTATCCAACTGTAGACTGTACTGTGTGTTTTAGCTTATAACTGAATCCATGTCATAAGCAGTCATCATAGAGACTTAGAACACTATATTTTCATTTAGTTTACTGAATCTCCTGAATACAAAGCACTGTAGAAGCACTAGGAACTTATAGAAAATCAGGCAAAAAACCAAAACAACTTCAGGGACACTTAACCTAACCTAAGAGAGTGAGTGAGTACAGCGGGAGGAAAGGTTTCAGTTTAAGAGGTGAAGAGCAGTCAGCCAGACCATTGAACTGGAAGAACTAGAAGGATTTCCAGGTAATTAACTTGCACAGATGAAGGAAATAAATACATGAAAGGAGAATGATATCTAGGAAACAAGGAAAGGTAGTGTGTTTTAAAGAAAGTAAGATAGGCAAGGCTTTAAATGAGTCACTTCATTTCTAGAAACAGTTGATTCTAAGCAGAGGTATTAAGAGATAAAAACAAACTGCTCAGCATAGTGGTGTACACTTTTAATCTCAACACTCAGAAACCAGAAGCAGGTGAGTCTCTGTGAGTTCGAGGCCAGTCTGCTCAACAGAGCAAGTTCTAGGACAGCCAGGACTTTTTATACAGAGAAACCCTGTCTTGGGTAAAAAAAACAAAGCAAAACAAAACCCAGACTACTAACATATTTCAAATGTATCCTCAACCCTAATAACAGTGTAGTTGAAACTATGTTTAATATTTTAGTTCAGCAATATTGTCATATTAGCTATGATCTATTCACTGTTTCCAAAATTAACAAATATTGATGAAAAAGTCATTTCCCCTTACATATTAAACAGAGGGTACCATTATAAAGAGGACTAAAATTATAGATTACCTTCATCTATATACAATGAATTTTTGGATTTGGATTGTTGTTGTGAATCAACAGATGACCCACTTAAGGTATAAAATAATTCAGAACTGGTTCTACTTCCAGGGTCTGAGGTAGATCCTATGGAACAAGAAAAGTTCCTTTTTTAAAAAGCCAATATGTTATAAAAAGAAATTTTATAAATAAATTAACATGCGTATGGTAGAACAACTGCTCACACAACTAATATACATATACATAGTATTGTATTGTCTTCGGCTTTAAAAGTTTGGTAATTAGTCAACACAGAAGAGAGTAGGAGCTATAAAATTAATATAAAAGTTAGCCGTTTATATTAAAGCTCTAAGAAACCATTCTGGTGGTCAGTTGTGACACGAGCCTTTAATCCCAGAACTTAGTAGAGGCAGACACATCTGAGTTTGAGGCCATCCTGGCCTATTGAGCAAGTTCCAGGACACTACAGACTATCTAAAGAAATCTGGACAAAAAAAAAATCATTCCATGTAGTCTATTTTTCAATGTCACCTCTACTTTGATGAAATTACTGGCTCACGAATATCACCTCTATCATTCATACCATATAACAGTGGTTTTCCACCTTCCTAATTCTGCCATCCTTTATATATACCTCAAACTGTGGCAAACCCCAACCAGAAAATTATTTTCATTGTTACTTTATAACTGCAATTTTACCACTGTTATGAATTGCAATATAAATATCTTTCTTTTCCAAAGGTCTTAAACGACCCCAATAAAAGGGTCATTCAAACCCCAAAGGGGTCACGATCCACAGGATGAAACCCCTTGCAGTCAACAAAAGAACATCCAGCAGTGTTATAGAGCCTAGACATACACAAAGTTCTTTCACCAAGGTTTGTGAAGTGCATTCTATGATGGTCACATGATGTGGGATTCTCCTCCGCATGCTGTGAATACCATTGGTTAATAAAGAAATTGGCATGGCCTGATAGAGTAGAACAGAGCTAGGTGGGGAAAACTGAATGCTGGGAGGAAGAAGGGCAGAGTCAGTGAGAAGTCATATAGCCCCACAGGAGATGCCAGAACTATACCTGGTCAGCCACAGCCTAGTAGCAATACACAGATTAATGGAGATGGATTAATTTTAGATGAGTTAGCCAGAAATATGCTTAAGCTATTGGCCAAACAGTATTGCAAATAATATGGTTTCTGTGTGATTATTTTGGGGCTGAGCAGCTGGGAACAAACAAGAGGTCTCGTAAAAAAAAAGTCACACAAGAAAACAAACTGCTGAATGATGCACTTATCAGAACTCATCCCAGTAATAAGTGGCTCATCATTATAATTTCCCTTCATATAAACTTCAAATGTGATCATACAAGCTGATGAACAAATTAGGTTAAAAAACATTCAGGTTTTGGGTGGATATATGGCTCAGGAGTAGAGTCCTATTTTAGTTTGTGTAAGATGCCAGATTTGATGCAAGCACCAAAAATTAAAAATAAAAAAGTAATCTCAGTGTCTGGAACAATACCTGAGTAAAAAAGTACTTACCTAGCTTATAAGTTTCTGTTGACTTTGATCCCCAACATTACAAAAGAAATAATATATTTTTTTTTAGATTTACAATATAAACATCTTAGAATTTTATTAACACAATTTCTTGTTCTTTGTAGTTTAGGAGGATGGACCTCCAAGGCTCTGTGCCCTCATTAGGGATGTGGTGGAATATTCGGCCTGTGCCTGTCAATGGCCTGACAATGCAGCCCACGACCCATATGACCAGGGGTACTTTCCTCCTTTCAGGAGAAGGCCAGGGTCAGCTCAAGCACCAAGACTAGGAAGCCTGATGACGACAAGAAGACATGACTTCGAGTCTAGCATCTCTCATGCACTGCTTGAGCTGGAGATGAACTCAGATCTCAAGGCACAGCTTAGAAACTCAGTATCACCCACCACAGCCAAGGAAACTGAAGCTGCTGATGGTCAGAAAGCAATCCTCATTTTAGCACCAGTTTCTCAGAAGAAATCTTTCCAGAAAATCCAAGTCCGGATGGTTCATGAATTAGAGAAAAAGGTTAGTGGCAAGCATGCAGTCTTCACTGCTCAAAGAAGATTCTGCCCAAGCCAACTCAGAAAAGCTGTACAAAAAAATAAGCAAAAGCACCAAAAGCTGCACCCTGGCAGCTGTACATGACACCATCCTTGGGGACTTGTTCTTCCCAAGTGAAACTGTGGATACTCCGTGTGAATGCATGGCAGTCAGCTCCTAAAGGTTCATTTAGACAAAGCTCAGCAGAACAAGCAGAACACAGGTCGAAACTTTCTCTGGTGTGTATTAGAAGCTCCCTCCCTTCCTCTCTCTCTCTCTCTCTCTCTCTCTCTCTCTCTCTCTCTCTCTCCCCCTCTAGTGTTTTTCGCTGGAACTTGCTCTGTCAACCAGGCTGTCCTCAAACACAGAGATCCACCTGCCTTTGCCTCCTGAGAGCTGGGATTGAGGCGTGTAACACCGCCAGCTGTTCTCTCTTATCAAAATAAAAAGCTCCCTCCACAGCTCATAGGCTGGACATTTCAGTGGTTTCTTTACTACATCCTCACTTAAAATCATGTACATAAAATTTTAGTTGACATAAAGTGTAGGAACAAACTATATGTATACATATATATATATACATATACACACACAAACAATAACATATAGCTTATTTAACATCTTGGAGAATCATATTATCTTATTGTAAATTACCAAGAATGGGCTCCATACCTGTAACCTTTGGTTCATTAATACTAGATGAACCTTTGTCACCATCATCTCTTGACATAAAGGCAAGTTTGGGAGGCCTCATTTCCGGTGTCATGCTCTCTGAAATAGTAAACATACTTTTTAACTATATATGGAAGAAACATAGTTTAGCATAAAAAACAAAGAAATCCTTTCCAACAAAAAAAGAACAATCTTTATAATCTTACAGATTATCTTTAAAGACTCCACAGTACTGAAAGGTACTTTCTCAGGTGAAAAAAAATCAACGCTGTACTTAAAAATATAATTTCTGTAAGAAAATATAATCATCAGTTACCAAAAGGCTTTAATTTTTGAAAAGTTAGTCAGATGCAGTCAATTTTATTTGAAGTTTTAAAAAGCTTTTAAGAAAACCTTATTCATAATTTTCGTTACATTTTCCAGATCAGCATGCCCAGCACAACCCTACACATTACAGCGTTTTACACTCAAGCGTTTAAGGAGGGTGCCAAGATAAACATGGACAATCTGTTTACTGTAAAAACCGGAGCCTTTACATGCCCACGTGCCTGGATAACCTCTAACCAATATGCTGTACTAAACTGACTTGATAAAACTTTCTCAGCCACCCAAATATGCTGGATCAGTGTATTTCACAGAACACAGCTTGATAAAAACCTGGGCAAGAGACAAATCAGAGTTAGCAAGAGACTCAGTACTAAGTATGTTTCCACCTTTAAACATAACATGCATGAAGCATAACAGATATGTATACAAACAAATGCAAACAGGAAAAGCAGAGAATTACACACAAATCAATAATGCAAGTTCTAGGACAGCAAGGACTTTCTATACAGAGAAACTCTGTCTCGGATAAAAAAAAACAAAGCAAAACAAAACCCAGACTACTAACACATTTCAAATGTATCCTCAACCCTAATAACAGTGTAGTTGAAACTATGTTTAATATTTTAGTTCAGCAATATTGTCATATTAGCTATGATCTATTCACTGTTTCCAAAATTAACAAATATTGATGAAAAAGTCATTTCCCCTTACATATTAAACAGAGGGTACCATTATAAAGAGGACTAAAATTATAGATTACCTTCATCAATATACAATGAATTTTTGGATTTGGATTGTTGT
Organism: Microtus oregoni; assembly: GCF_018167655.1. NCBI lineage: Eukaryota > Metazoa > Chordata > Mammalia > Rodentia > Cricetidae > Microtus > Microtus oregoni. The sequence goes on from NW_024543063.1 coordinate 62,882,527, forward strand.
TGTGAATCAACAGATGACCCACTTAAGGTATAAAATAATTCAGAACTGGTTCTACTTCCAGGGTCTGAGGTAGATCCTATGGAACAAGAAAAGTTCCTTTTTTAAAAAGCCAATATGTTATAAAAAGAAATTTTATAAATAAATTAACATGCGTATGGTAGAACAACTGCTCACACAACTAATATACATATACATAGTATTGTATTGTCTTCGGCTTTAAAAGTTTGGTAATTAGTCAACACAGAAGAGAGTAGGAGCTTTAAAATTAATATAAAAGTTAGCCGTTTATATTAAAGCTCTAAGAAACCATTCTGGTGGTCAGTTGTGACACGAGCCTTTAATCCCAGAAATTAGTAGAGGCAGACACATCTGAGTTTGAGGCCATCCTGGCCTATTGAGCAAGTTCCAGGACACTACAGACTATCTAAAGAAATCTGGACAAAAAAAAATCATTCCATGTAGTCTATTTTTCAATGTCACCTCTACTTTGATGAAATTACTGGCTCACGAATATCACCTCTATCATTCATACCATATAACAGTGGTTTTCCACCTTCCTAATTCTGCCATCCTTTATATATACCTCAAACTGTGGCAAACCCCAACCAGAAAATTATTTTCATTGTTACTTTATAACTGCAATTTTACCACTGTTATGAATTGCAATATAAATATCTTTCTTTTCCAAAGGTCTTAAACGACCCCAATAAAAGGGTCATTCAAACCCCAAAGGGGTCACGATCCACAGGATGAAACCCCTTGCAGTCAACAAAAGAACATCCAGCAGTGTTATAGAGCCTAGACATACACAAAGTTCTTTCACCAAGGTTTGTGAAGTGCATTCTATGATGGTCACATGATGTGGGATTCTCCTCCGCATGCTGTGAATACCATTGGTTAATAAAGAAATTGGCATGGCCTGATAGAGTAGAACAGAGCTAGGTGGGGAAAACTGAATGCTGGGAGGAAGAAGGGCAGAGTCAGTGAGAAGTCATATAGCCCCACAGGAGATGCCAGAACTATACCTGGTCAGCCACAGCCTAGTAGCAATACACAGATTAATGGAGATGGATTAATTTTAGATGAGTTAGCCAGAAATATGCTTAAGCTATTGGCCAAACAGTATTGCAAATAATATGGTTTCTGTGTGATTATTTTGGGGCTGAGCAGCTGGGAACAAACAAGAGGTCTCGTAAAAAAAAAGTCACACAAGAAAACAAACTGCTGAATGATGCACTTATCAGAACTCATCCCAGTAATAAGTGGCTCATCATTATAATTTCCCTTCATAAACTTCAAATGTGATCATACAAGCTGATGAACAAATTAGGTTAAAAAACATTCAGGTTTTGGGTGGATATATGGCTCAGGAGTAGAGTCCTATTTTAGTTTGTGTAAGATGCCAGATTTGATGCAAGCACCAAAAAATAAAAATAAAAAAGTAATCTCAGTGTCTGGAACAATACCTGAGTAAAAAAGTACTTACCTAGCTTATAAGGTTCTGTTGACTTTGATCCCCAACATTACAAAAGAAATAATATATTTTTTTAGATTTACAATATAAACATCTTAGAATTTTATTAACACAATTTCTTGTTCTTTGTAGTTTAGGAGGATGGACCTCCGAGGCTCTGTGCCCTCATTAGGGATGTGGTGGAATATTCGGCCTGTGCCTGTCAATGGCCTGACAATGCAGCCCACGACCCATATGACCAGGGGTACTTTCCTCCTTTCAGGAGAAGGCCAGGGTCAGCTCAAGCACCAAGACTAGGAAGCCTGATGACGACAAGAAGACATGACTTCGAGTCTAGCATCTCTCATGCACTGCTTGAGCTGGAGATGAACTCAGATCTCAAGGCACAGCTTAGAAACTCAGTATCACCCACCACAGCCAAGGAAACTGAAGCTGCTGATGGTCAGAAAGCAATCCTCATTTTAGCACCAGTTTCTCAGAAGAAATCTTTCCAGAAAATCCAAGTCCGGATGGTTCATGAATTAGAGAAAAAGGTTAGTGGCAAGCATGCAGTCTTCACTGCTCAAAGAAGATTCTGCCCAAGCCAACTCAGAAAAGCTGTACAAAAAAATAAGCAAAAGCACCAAAAGCTGCACCCTGGCAGCTGTACATGACACCATCCTTGGGGACTTGTTCTTCCCAAGTGAAACTGTGGATACTCCGTGTGAATGCATGGCAGTCAGCTCCTAAAGGTTCATTTAGACAAAGCTCAGCAGAACAAGCAGAACACAGGTCGAAACTTTCTCTGGTGTGTATTAGAAGCTCCCTCCCTTCCTCTCTCTCTCTCTCTCTCTCTCTCTCTCTCTCTCTCTCTCTCTCTCCCCCTCTAGTGTTTTTCGCTGGAACTTGCTCTGTCAACCAGGCTGTCCTCAAACACAGAGATCCACCTGCCTTTGCCTCCTGAGAGCTGGGATTGAGGCGTGTAACACCGCCAGCTGTTCTCTCTTATCAAAATAAAAAGCTCCCTCCACAGCTCATAGGCTGGACATTTCAGTGGTTTCTTTACTACATCCTCACTTAAAATCATGTACATAAAATTTTAGTTGACATAAAGTGTAGGAACAAACTATATGTATACATATATATATATACATATACACACACAAACAATAACATATAGCTTATTTAACATCTTGGAGAATCATATTATCTTATTGTAAATTACCAAGAATGGGCTCCATACCTGTAACCTTTGGTTCATTAATACTAGATGAACCTTTGTCACCATCATCTCTTGACATAAAGGCAAGTTTGGGAGGCCTCCTTTCCGGTGTCATGCTCTCTGAAATAGTAAACATACTTTTTAACTATATATGGAAGAAACATAGTTTAGCATAAAAAACAAAGAAATCCTTTCCAACAAAAAAAGAACAATCTTTATAATCTTACAGATTATCTTTAAAGACTCCACAGTACTGAAAGGTACTTTCTCAGGTGAAAAAAAATCAACGCTGTACTTAAAAATATAATTTCTGTAAGAAAATATAATCATCAGTTATCAAAAGGCTTTAATTTTTGAAAAGTTAGTCAGATGCAGTCAATTTTATTTGAAGTTTTAAAAAGCTTTTAAGAAAACCTTATTCATAATTTTCGTTACATTTTCCAGATCAGCATGCCCAGCACAACCCTACACATTACAGCGTTTTACACTCAAGCGTTTAAGGAGGGTGCCAAGATAAACATGGACAATCTGTTTACTGTAAAAACCGGAGCCTTTACATGCCCACGTGCCTGGATAACCTCTAACCAATATGCTGTACTAAACTGACTTGATAAAACTTTCTCAGCCACCCAAATATGCTGGATCAGTGTATTTCACAGAACACAGCTTGATAAAAACCTGGGCAAGAGACAAATCAGAGTTAGCAAGAGACTCAGTACTAAGTATGTTTCCACCTTTAAACATAACATGCATGAAGCATAACAGATATGTATACAAACAAATGCAAACAGGAAAAGCAGAGAATTACACACAAATCAATAATGCAAGTTCTAGGACAGCAAGGACTTTCTATACAGAGAAACTCTGTCTCGGATAAAAAAAAACAAAGCAAAACAAAACCCAGACTACTAACACATTTCAAATGTATCCTCAACCCTAATAACAGTGTAGTTGAAACTATGTTTAATATTTTAGTTCAGCAATATTGTCATATTAGCTATGATCTATTCACTGTTTCCAAAATTAACAAATATTGATGAAAAAGTCATTTCCCCTTACATATTAAACAGAGGGTACCATTATAAAGAGGACTAAAATTATAGATTACCTTCATCAATATACAATGAATTTTTGGATTTGGATTGTTGTTGTGAATCAACAGATGACCCACTTAAGGTATAAAATAATTCAGAACTGGTTCTACTTCCAGGGTCTGAGGTAGATCCTATGGAACAAGAAAAGTTCCTTTTTTAAAAAGCCAATATGTTATAAAAAGAAATTTTATAAATAAATTAACATGCGTATGGTAGAACAACTGCTCACACAACTAATATACATATACATAGTATTGTATTGTCTTCGGCTTTAAAAGTTTGGTAATTAGTCAACACAGAAGAGAGTAGGAGCTTTAAAATTAATATAAAAGTTAGCCGTTTATATTAAAGCTCTAAGAAACCATTCTGGTGGTCAGTTGTGACACGAGCCTTTAATCCCAGAAATTAGTAGAGGCAGACACATCTGAGTTTGAGGCCATCCTGGCCTATTGAGCAAGTTCCAGGACACTACAGACTATCTAAAGAAATCTGGACAAAAAAAAATCATTCCATGTAGTCTATTTTTCAATGTCACCTCTACTTTGATGAAATTACTGGCTCACGAATATCACCTCTATCATTCATACCATATAACAGTGGTTTTCCACCTTCCTAATTCTGCCATCCTTTATATATACCTCAAACTGTGGCAAACCCCAACCAGAAAATTATTTTCATTGTTACTTTATAACTGCAATTTTACCACTGTTATGAATTGCAATATAAATATCTTTCTTTTCCAAAGGTCTTAAACGACCCCAATAAAAGGGTCATTCAAACCCCAAAGGGGTCACGATCCACAGGATGAAACCCCTTGCAGTCAACAAAAGAACATCCAGCAGTGTTATAGAGCCTAGACATACACAAAGTTCTTTCACCAAGGTTTGTGAAGTGCATTCTATGATGGTCACATGATGTGGGATTCTCCTCCGCATGCTGTGAATACCATTGGTTAATAAAGAAATTGGCATGGCCTGATAGAGTAGAACAGAGCTAGGTGGGGAAAACTGAATGCTGGGAGGAAGAAGGGCAGAGTCAGTGAGAAGTCATATAGCCCCACAGGAGATGCCAGAACTATACCTGGTCAGCCACAGCCTAGTAGCAATACACAGATTAATGGAGATGGATTAATTTTAGATGAGTTAGCCAGAAATATGCTTAAGCTATTGGCCAAACAGTATTGCAAATAATATGGTTTCTGTGTGATTATTTTGGGGCTGAGCAGCTGGGAACAAACAAGAGGTCTCGTAAAAAAAAAGTCACACAAGAAAACAAACTGCTGAATGATGCACTTATCAGAACTCATCCCAGTAATAAGTGGCTCATCATTATAATTTCCCTTCATAAACTTCAAATGTGATCATACAAGCTGATGAACAAATTAGGTTAAAAAACATTCAGGTTTTGGGTGGATATATGGCTCAGGAGTAGAGTCCTATTTTAGTTTGTGTAAGATGCCAGATTTGATGCAAGCACCAAAAAATAAAAATAAAAAAGTAATCTCAGTGTCTGGAACAATACCTGAGTAAAAAAGTACTTACCTAGCTTATAAGTTTCTGTTGACTTTGATCCCCAACATTACAAAAGAAATAATATATTTTTTTTAGATTTACAATATAAACATCTTAGAATTTTATTAACACAATTTCTTGTTCTTTGTAGTTTAGGAGGATGGACCTCCGAGGCTCTGTGCCCTCATTAGGGATGTGGTGGAATATTCGGCCTGTGCCTGTCAATGGCCTGACAATGCAGCCCACGACCCATATGACCAGGGGTACTTTCCTCCTTTCAGGAGAAGGCCAGGGTCAGCTCAAGCACCAAGACTAGGAAGCCTGATGACGACAAGAAGACATGACTTCGAGTCTAGCATCTCTCATGCACTGCTTGAGCTGGAGATGAACTCAGATCTCAAGGCACAGCTTAGAAACTCAGTATCACCCACCACAGCCAAGGAAACTGAAGCTGCTGATGGTCAGAAAGCAATCCTCATTTTAGCACCAGTTTCTCAGAAGAAATCTTTCCAGAAAATCCAAGTCCGGATGGTTCATGAATTAGAGAAAAAGGTTAGTGGCAAGCATGCAGTCTTCACTGCTCAAAGAAGATTCTGCCCAAGCCAACTCAGAAAAGCTGTACAAAAAAATAAGCAAAAGCACCAAAAGCTGCACCCTGGCAGCTGTACATGACACCATCCTTGGGGACTTGTTCTTCCCAAGTGAAACTGTGGATACTCCGTGTGAATGCATGGCAGTCAGCTCCTAAAGGTTCATTTAGACAAAGCTCAGCAGAACAAGCAGAACACAGGTCGAAACTTTCTCTGGTGTGTATTAGAAGCTCCCTCCCTTCCTCTCTCTCTCTCTCTCTCTCTCTCTCTCTCTCTCTCTCTCTCTCCCCCTCTAGTGTTTTTCGCTGGAACTTGCTCTGTCAACCAGGCTGTCCTCAAACACAGAGATCCACCTGCCTTTGCCTCCTGAGAGCTGGGATTGAGGCGTGTAACACCGCCAGCTGTTCTCTCTTATCAAAATAAAAAGCTCCCTCCACAGCTCATAGGCTGGACATTTCAGTGGTTTCTTTACTACATCCTCACTTAAAATCATGTACATAAAATTTTAGTTGACATAAAGTGTAGGAACAAACTATATGTATACATATATATATATACATATACACACACAAACAATAACATATAGCTTATTTAACATCTTGGAGAATCATATTATCTTATTGTAAATTACCAAGAATGGGCTCCATACCTGTAACCTTTGGTTCATTAATACTAGATGAACCTTTGTCACCATCATCTCTTGACATAAAGGCAAGTTTGGGAGGCCTCATTTCCGGTGTCATGCTCTCTGAAATAGTAAACATACTTTTTAACTATATATGGAAGAAACATAGTTTAGCATAAAAAACAAAGAAATCCTTTCCAACAAAAAAAGAACAATCTTTATAATCTTACAGATTATCTTTAAAGACTCCACAGTACTGAAAGGTACTTTCTCAGGTGAAAAAAAATCAACGCTGTACTTAAAAATATAATTTCTGTAAGAAAATATAATCATCAGTTACCAAAAGGCTTTAATTTTTGAAAAGTTAGTCAGATGCAGTCAATTTTATTTGAAGTTTTAAAAAGCTTTTAAGAAAACCTTATTCATAATTTTCGTTACATTTTCCAGATCAGCATGCCCAGCACAACCCTACACATTACAGCGTTTTACACTCAAGCGTTTAAGGAGGGTACCAAGATAAACATGGACAATCTGTTTACTGTAAAAACCGGAGCCTTTACATGCCCACGTGCCTGGATAACCTCTAACCAATATGCTGTACTAAACTGACTTGATAAAACTTTCTCAGCCACCCAAATATGCTGGATCAGTGTATTTCACAGAACACAGCTTGATAAAAACCTGGGCAAGAGACAAATCAGAGTTAGCAAGAGACTCAGTACTAAGTATGTTTCCACCTTTAAACATAACATGCATGAAGCATAACAGATATGTATACAAACAAATGCAAACAGGAAAAGCAGAGAATTACACACAAATCAATAATGCAAGTTCTAGGACAGCAAGGACTTTCTATACAGAGAAACTCTGTCTCGGATAAAAAAAAACAAAGCAAAACAAAACCCAGACTACTAACACATTTCAAATGTATCCTCAACCCTAATAACAGTGTAGTTGAAACTATGTTTAATATTTTAGTTCAGCAATATTGTCATATTAGCTATGATCTATTCACTGTTTCCAAAATTAACAAATATTGATGAAAAAGTCATTTCCCCTTACATATTAAACAGAGGGTACCATTATAAAGAGGACTAAAATTATAGATTACCTTCATCAATATACAATGAATTTTTGGATTTGGATTGTTGTTGTGAATCAACAGATGACCCACTTAAGGTATAAAATAATTCAGAACTGGTTCTACTTCCAGGGTCTGAGGTAGATCCTATGGAACAAGAAAAGTTCCTTTTTTAAAAAGCCAATATGTTATAAAAAGAAATTTTATAAATAAATTAACATGCGTATGGTAGAACAACTGCTCACACAACTAATATACATATACATAGTATTGTATTGTCTTCGGCTTTAAAAGTTTGGTAATTAGTCAACACAGAAGAGAGTAGGAGCTTTAAAATTAATATAAAAGTTAGCCGTTTATATTAAAGCTCTAAGAAACCATTCTGGTGGTCAGTTGTGACACGAGCCTTTAATCCCAGAAATTAGTAGAGGCAGACACATCTGAGTTTGAGGCCATCCTGGCCTATTGAGCAAGTTCCAGGACACTACAGACTATCTAAAGAAATCTGGACAAAAAAAAATCATTCCATGTAGTCTATTTTTCAATGTCACCTCTACTTTGATGAAATTACTGGCTCACGAATATCACCTCTATCATTCATACCATATAACAGTGGTTTTCCACCTTCCTAATTCTGCCATCCTTTATATATACCTCAAACTGTGGCAAACCCCAACCAGAAAATTATTTTCATTGTTACTTTATAACTGCAATTTTACCACTGTTATGAATTGCAATATAAATATCTTTCTTTTCCAAAGGTCTTAAACGACCCCAATAAAAGGGTCATTCAAACCCCAAAGGGGTCACGATCCACAGGATGAAACCCCTTTGCAGTCAACAAAAGTACATCCAGCAGTGTTATAGAGCCTAGACATACACAAAGTTCTTTCACCAAGGTTTGTGAAGTGCATTCTATGATGGTCACATGATGTGGGATTCTCCTCCGCATGCTGTGAATACCATTGGTTAATAAAGAAATTGGCATGGCCTGATAGAGTAGAACAGAGCTAGGTGGGGAAAACTGAATGCTGGGAGGAAGAAGGGCAGAGTCAGTGAGAAGTCATATAGCCCCACAGGAGATGCCAGAACTATACCTGGTCAGCCACAGCCTAGTAGCAATACACAGATTAATGGAGATGGATTAATTTTAGATGAGTTAGCCAGAAATATGCTTAAGCTATTGGCCAAACAGTATTGCAAATAATATGGTTTCTGTGTGATTATTTTGGGGCTGAGCAGCTGGGAACAAACAAGAGGTCTCGTAAAAAAAAAGTCACACAAGAAAACAAACTGCTGAATGATGCACTTATCAGAACTCATCCCAGTAATAAGTGGCTCATCATTATAATTTCCCTTCATAAACTTCAAATGTGATCATACAAGCTGATGAACAAATTAGGTTAAAAAACATTCAGGTTTTGGGTGGATATATGGCTCAGGAGTAGAGTCCTATTTTAGTTTGTGTAAGATGCCAGATTTGATGCAAGCACCAAAAAATAAAAATAAAAAAGTAATCTCAGTGTCTGGAACAATACCTGAGTAAAAAAGTACTTACCTAGCTTATAAGGTTCTGTTGACTTTGATCCCCAACATTACAAAAGAAATAATATATTTTTTTTTTAGATTTACAATATAAACATCTTAGAATTTTATTAACACAATTTCTTGTTCTTTGTAGTTTAGGAGGATGGACCTCCGAGGCTCTGTGCCCTCATTAGGGATGTGGTGGAATATTCGGCCTGTGCCTGTCAATGGCCTGACAATGCAGCCCACGACCCATATGACCAGGGGTACTTTCCTCCTTTCAGGAGAAGGCCAGGGTCAGCTCAAGCACCAAGACTAGGAAGCCTGATGACGACAAGAAGACATGACTTCGAGTCTAGCATCTCTCATGCACTGCTTGAGCTGGAGATGAACTCAGATCTCAAGGCACAGCTTAGAAACTCAGTATCACCCACCACAGCCAAGGAAACTGAAGCTGCTGATGGTCAGAAAGCAATCCTCATTTTAGCACCAGTTTCTCAGAAGAAATCTTTCCAGAAAATCCAAGTCCGGATGGTTCATGAATTAGAGAAAAAGGTTAGTGGCAAGCATGCAGTCTTCACTGCTCAAAGAAGATTCTGCCCAAGCCAACTCAGAAAAGCTGTACAAAAAAATAAGCAAAAGCACCAAAAGCTGCACCCTGGCAGCTGTACATGACACCATCCTTGGGGACTTGTTCTTCCCAAGTGAAACTGTGGATACTCCGTGTGAATGCATGGCAGTCAGCTCCTAAAGGTTCATTTAGACAAAGCTCAGCAGAACAAGCAGAACACAGGTCGAAACTTTCTCTGGTGTGTATTAGAAGCTCCCTCCCTTCCTCTCTCTCTCTCTCTCTCTCTCTCTCTCTCTCTCTCTCTCTCTCTCCCCCTCTAGTGTTTTTCGCTGGAACTTGCTCTGTCAACCAGGCTGTCCTCAAACACAGAGATCCACCTGCCTTTGCCTCCTGAGAGCTGGGATTGAGGCATGTAACACCGCCAGCTGTTCTCTCTTATCAAAATAAAAAGCTCCCTCCACAGCTCATAGGCTGGACATTTCAGTGGTTTCTTTACTACATCCTCACTTAAAATCATGTACATAAAATTTTAGTTGACATAAAGTGTAGGAACAAACTATATGTATACATATATATATATACATATACACACACAAACAATAACATATAGCTTATTTAACATCTTGGAGAATCATATTATCTTATTGTAAATTACCAAGAATGGGCTCCATACCTGTAACCTTTGGTTCATTAATACTAGATGAACCTTTGTCACCATCATCTCTTGACATAAAGGCAAGTTTGGGAGGCCTCCTTTCCGGTGTCATGCTCTCTGAAATAGTAAACATACTTTTTAACTATATATGGAAGAAACATAGTTTAGCATAAAAAACAAAGAAATCCTTTCCAACAAAAAAAGAACAATCTTTATAATCTTACAGATTATCTTTAAAGACTCCACAGTACTGAAAGGTACTTTCTCAGGTGAAAAAAAATCAACGCTGTACTTAAAAATATAATTTCTGTAAGAAAATATAATCATCAGTTACCAAAAGGCTTTAATTTTTGAAAAGTTAGTCAGATGCAGTCAATTTTATTTGAAGTTTTAAAAAGCTTTTAAGAAAACCTTATTCATAATTTTCGTTACATTTTCCAGATCAGCATGCCCAGCACAACCCTACACATTACAGCGTTTTACACTCAAGCGTTTAAGGAGGGTGCCAAGATAAACATGGACAATCTGTTTACTGTAAAAACCGGAGCCTTTACATGCCCACGTGCCTGGATAACCTCTAACCAATATGCTGTACTAAACTGACTTGATAAAACTTTCTCAGCCACCCAAATATGCTGGATCAGTGTATTTCACAGAACACAGCTTGATAAAAACCTGGGCAAGAGACAAATCAGAGTTAGCAAGAGACTCAGTACTAAGTATGTTTCCACCTTTAAACATAACATGCATGAAGCATAACAGATATGTATACAAACAAATGCAAACAGGAAAAGCAGAGAATTACACACAAATCAATAATGCAAGTTCTAGGACAGCAAGGACTTTCTATACAGAGAAACTCTGTCTCGGATAAAAAAAAACAAAGCAAAACAAAACCCAGACTACTAACACATTTCAAATGTATCCTCAACCCTAATAACAGTGTAGTTGAAACTATGTTTAATATTTTAGTTCAGCAATATTGTCATATTAGCTATGATCTATTCACTGTTTCCAAAATTAACAAATATTGATGAAAAAGTCATTTCCCCTTACATATTAAACAGAGGGTACCATTATAAAGAGGACTAAAATTATAGATTACCTTCATCAATATACAATGAATTTTTGGATTTGGATTGTTGTTGTGAATCAACAGATGACCCACTTAAGGTATAAAATAATTCAGAACTGGTTCTACTTCCAGGGTCTGAGGTAGATCCTATGGAACAAGAAAAGTTCCTTTTTTAAAAAGCCAATATGTTATAAAAAGAAATTTTATAAATAAATTAACATGCGTATGGTAGAACAACTGCTCACACAACTAATATACATATACATAGTATTGTATTGTCTTCGGCTTTAAAAGTTTGGTAATTAGTCAACACAGAAGAGAGTAGGAGCTTTAAAATTAATATAAAAGTTAGCCGTTTATATTAAAGCTCTAAGAAACCATTCTGGTGGTCAGTTGTGACACGAGCCTTTAATCCCAGAAATTAGTAGAGGCAGACACATCTGAGTTTGAGGCCATCCTGGCCTATTGAGCAAGTTCCAGGACACTACAGACTATCTAAAGAAATCTGGACAAAAAAAAATCATTCCATGTAGTCTATTTTTCAATGTCACCTCTACTTTGATGAAATTACTGGCTCACGAATATCACCTCTATCATTCATACCATATAACAGTGGTTTTCCACCTTCCTAATTCTGCCATCCTTTATATATACCTCAAACTGTGGCAAACCCCAACCAGAAAATTATTTTCATTGTTACTTTATAACTGCAATTTTACCACTGTTATGAATTGCAATATAAATATCTTTCTTTTCCAAAGGTCTTAAACGACCCCAATAAAAGGGTCATTCAAACCCCAAAGGGGTCACGATCCACAGGATGAAACCCCTTGCAGTCAACAAAAGAACATCCAGCAGTGTTATAGAGCCTAGACATACACAAAGTTCTTTCACCAAGGTTTGTGAAGTGCATTCTATGATGGTCACATGATGTGGGATTCTCCTCCGCATGCTGTGAATACCATTGGTTAATAAAGAAATTGGCATGGCCTGATAGAGTAGAACAGAGCTAGGTGGGGAAAACTGAATGCTGGGAGGAAGAAGGGCAGAGTCAGTGAGAAGTCATATAGCCCCACAGGAGATGCCAGAACTATACCTGGTCAGCCACAGCCTAGTAGCAATACACAGATTAATGGAGATGGATTAATTTTAGATGAGTTAGCCAGAAATATGCTTAAGCTATTGGCCAAACAGTATTGCAAATAATATGGTTTCTGTGTGATTATTTTGGGGCTGAGCAGCTGGGAACAAACAAGAGGTCTCGTAAAAAAAAAAAAAGTCACACAAGAAAACAAACTGCTGAATGATGCACTTATCAGAACTCATCCCAGTAATAAGTGGCTCATCATTATAATTTCCCTTCATAAACTTCAAATGTGATCATACAAGCTGATGAACAAATTAGGTTAAAAAACATTCAGGTTTTGGGTGGATATATGGCTCAGGAGTAGAGTCCTATTTTAGTTTGTGTAAGATGCCAGATTTGATGCAAGCACCAAAAAATAAAAATAAAAAAGTAATCTCAGTGTCTGGAACAATACCTGAGTAAAAAAGTACTTACCTAGCTTATAAGTTTCTGTTGACTTTGATCCCCAACATTACAAAAGAAATAATATATTTTTTTTTAGATTTACAATATAAACATCTTAGAATTTTATTAACACAATTTCTTGTTCTTTGTAGTTTAGGAGGATGGACCTCCGAGGCTCTGTGCCCTCATTAGGGATGTGGTGGAATATTCGGCCTGTGCCTGTCAATGGCCTGACAATGCAGCCCACGACCCATATGACCAGGGGTACTTTCCTCCTTTCAGGAGAAGGCCAGGGTCAGCTCAAGCACCAAGACTAGGAAGCCTGATGACGACAAGAAGACATGACTTCGAGTCTAGCATCTCTCATGCACTGCTTGAGCTGGAGATGAACTCAGATCTCAAGGCACAGCTTAGAAACTCAGTATCACCCACCACAGCCAAGGAAACTGAAGCTGCTGATGGTCAGAAAGCAATCCTCATTTTAGCACCAGTTTCTCAGAAGAAATCTTTCCAGAAAATCCAAGTCCGGATGGTTCATGAATTAGAGAAAAAGGTTAGTGGCAAGCATGCAGTCTTCACTGCTCAAAGAAGATTCTGCCCAAGCCAACTCAGAAAAGCTGTACAAAAAAATAAGCAAAAGCACCAAAAGCTGCACCCTGGCAGCTGTACATGACACCATCCTTGGGGACTTGTTCTTCCCAAGTGAAACTGTGGATACTCCGTGTGAATGCATGGCAGTCAGCTCCTAAAGGTTCATTTAGACAAAGCTCAGCAGAACAAGCAGAACACAGGCCGAAACTTTTTCTGGTGTGTATTAGAAGCTCCCTCCCTTCCTCTCTCTCTCTCTCTCCCCCTCTAGTGTTTTTCGCTGGAACTTGCTCTGTCAACCAGGCTGTCCTCAAACACAGAGATCCACCTGCCTTTGCCTCCTGAGAGCTGGGATTGAGGCATGTAACACCGCCAGCTGTTCTCTCTTATCAAAATAAAAAGCTCCCTCCACAGCTCATAGGCTGGACATTTCAGTGGTTTCTTTACTACATCCTCACTTAAAATCATGTACATAAAATTTTAGTTGACATAAAGTGTAGGAACAAACTATATGTATACATATATATATATATACATATACACACACAAACAATAACATATAGCTTATTTAACATCTTGGAGAATCATATTATCTTATTGTAAATTACCAAGAATGGGCTCCATACCTGTAACCTTTGGTTCATTAATACTAGATGAACCTTTGTCACCATCATCTCTTGACATAAAGGCAAGTTTGGGAGGCCTCCTTTCCGGTGTCATGCTCTCTGAAATAGTAAACATACTTTTTAACTATATATGGAAGAAACATAGTTTAGCATAAAAAACAAAGAAATTCCTTTCCAACAAAAAAAGCACAATCTTTATAATCTTACAGATTATCTTTAAAGACTCCACAGTACTGAAAGGTACTTTCTCAGGTGATAAAAAATCAACACTGTACTTAAAAATATAATTTCTGTAAGAAAATATAATCATCAGTTATCAAAATGCTTTAATTTTTGAAAAGTTAGTCAGATGCAGTCAATTTTATTTGAAGTTTTAAAAAGCTTTTAAGAAAACCTTATTCATAATTTTCGTTACATTTTCCAGATCAGCATGCCCAGCAAAACCCTACACATTACAGCATTTTACACTCAAGCATTTATGGAGGGTGCCGAGATAAACATGGACAATCTGTTTACTGTAAAAACCGGAGCCTTTACATGCCCACGTGCCTGGATAACCTCTAACCAATGTGCTGCACTAAACTGACTTGATAAAACTTTCTCAGCCACCCAAGTATGCTGGATCAGTGTATTTCACAGAACACAGCTTGATAAAAACCTGGGTAGGAGACAAATCAGAGTTAGCAAGACACTCAGTACTAAGTATGTTTCCACCTTTCAACATAACATGCATGAAGAATAACAGATATGTATACAAACAAATGCAAACAGGAAAAGCAGATAATTACACACAAATCAATAATGCAAGTTCTTGGACAGCAAGGACTTTCTATACAGAGAAACTCTGTCTCGGGTAAAAAAAACAAAGCAAAACAAAACCCAGACTACTAACACATTTCAAATGTATCCTCAACCCTAATAACAGTGTAGTTGAAACTATGTTTAATATTTTAGTTCAGCAATATTGTCATATTAGCTATGATCTATTCACTGTTTCCAAAATTAACAAATATTGATGAAAAAGTCATTTCCCCTTACATATTAAACAGAGGGTACCATTGTAAAGAGGACTAAAATTATAGATTACCTTCATCAATATACAATGAATTTTTGGATTTGGATTGTTGTTGTGAGTCAACAGATGACCTAATTAAGGAACAAAATAATTCAGAACTGGTTCTACTTCCAGGGTCTGAGGTAGATCCTATGGAACAAGAAAAGTTCCTTTTTTAAAAAGCCAATATGTTATAAAAAGAAATTTTATAAATAAATTAACATGCGTACGGTAGAACAACTGCTCACACAACTAATATACATATACATAGTATTGTATTGTCTTCGGCTTTAAAAGTTTGGTAATTAGTCAACACAGAAGAGAGTAGGAGCTATAAAATTAATATAAAAGTTAGCCGTTTATATTAAAGCTCTAAGAAACCATTCTGGTGGTCAGTGGTGACACGAGCCTTTAATCCCAGTACTTAGTAGAGGCAGGCACATCTGAGTTTGAGGCCATCCTGGTCTATTGAGCAAGTTCCAGGACACTACAGATTATCTAAAGAAATCTGGACAAAAAAAAATCATTCCATGTAGTCTATTTTTCAATGTCACCTCTACTTTTTTTTCCTTTTTTTTAATTTTTTTTTATTGCACATCACTCCTTTATTATACTGATCTGGAAAAGAAGATTTAGTATGCCCAAAACAATTTCTGGACCCACATGGTAGGGTCAAGCAGCTGGAACATGATTCAGACAGCGAAAGACAAAACCCTGGACATGATCAAGGGGCACTTCACCTCTACAAGACAAGGCAGAGGGGTCCTAACACACAGTAAGAGACACTCCTGTCCCTTGAGGACAAGGAGTTTATCCCACTTGATATGAGGAATGGCTTATTTTCTGGTGACCACATAGACTATTTCAATCACCACTAGAAACCTCAGAGGGATTTTTGTGTACTGATAAATATGTATGTACTTCTGTTTTTGTAAAAGTAAATGTAACACATAGACTTGACAGGACTGATCCCAACCTTCGGGGGCCAGCAGCTCCTTTAGGGTCAGAGAGGAAGGTAATCTTTTAAATGCAGGCATCTTTTAAATGCAGGCTACTTTCACCTTCCACTGGAATGACTAAAGCCCCCAGTTACCAACTGCAGAAGAGTGCAGGACAGGCTTCTCACTGGTCAGGCCACGGCATGGTTCCTCCCTGACCTCCTAAAGCAGACCCTTGTAAACAAAGGACTAAGAAAACTGTAATTACTACCTCTCAATTCTCCTGGGAGGGAGCCGTCCCTGGATGTGGACCAAGTACCTGCACCCTAGAGGTGTTACTCTGACTAGATTCTATGAAGGGAGTGGGTGCAGGGGATAAAATACTAAAACGAAATGGGAGCCACTGGTCCCCATCTGCAGCTACAACTTAAACTTAAGATCCTAAACATGGAGTCAGTGACGGGTGCTGGGAAGGGCGCAGGAGGCAGACAGGCAGGAAGGAGGGTCTCGGGGCAGAAGTCTGTCTGTGCGCCTTCACTTCTTGGCCTTGCCCTGCGCGGCCACAGCTTCCATGGCTTTCCGCACGGTCTCTTCATCTCCCAGGAACTGCATGGGTTTAACGGGCTTCAAGTTCTTGTCCAATTCATAGACAATGGGAATGCCAGTTGGCAGGTTCAGCTCCATGATGGCCTCTTCTGAGAGACCCTCCAGATGCTTGACGATCCCCCGAAGGCTGTTGCCATGGGCTGCAATCAGGACTCTCTTCCCCTCTTTGATCTGGGGGGCAATCTCTTCATTCCAGAAGGGCAGTGCTCTGGCAATAGTGTCCTTCAGGCTCTCACAGGACGGTAGCTGGTCCTCAGTAAGGTCTGCGTACCTGCGATCCTTACTGATGTTGCTGTAGAAGGGATGGTCAGGCTCCATTGGCGGTGGTGGGACATCGTAAGATCGCCTCCAGATCTTTACCTGTGCCTCACCATGCTTAGCAGCAGTTTCTGCTTTATTGAGACCAGTCAGCCCCCCATAGTGTCGCTCATTGAGGCGCCAGGTCCTGACCACTGGCAGCCACATCTGGTCAATAGCATCTAGGACTGTCCAGAGGGTCCGGATTGCTCTCTTCTGCACAGAGGTGAAGCAGATGTCGAATTCATAGCCAGCATCTCGCAACGCCTGTCCGCCGCGCTTCGCCTCCTCGTGGCCCGCCGGGCTCAGGTCGGCATCGAACCAGCCGCTGAAGCGGTTCTCCAGGTTCCAGGCGCTCTCGCCATGCCGGATGAGGACCAGCTTGTAGGCAGCCATGGCGGTAGGCAAGGGGATGCAGCAGAGACCGAGGCTCACTGAGATTCCACTCACAGCCCGCCCCACACTCGCGCCTGCGCACTTGCACACGTCCGCCACTCTCCCGCGCACTTTCTTCCCCGAAATCTTTCCACTCGCTCTTCTGACCTCCTGTCACCTCTAACTTTGATGAAATTACTGGCTCACGAATTTCACCTCTATCATTCATACCATATAACAGTGGTTTTCCACCTTCCTAATTCTGACACCCTTTAATACAATACCTCAAACTGTGGCAAACCCCAACCAGAAAATTATTTTCGTTGTTACTTTATAACTGCAATTTTACCACTGTTATGAATTGCAATATAAATATCTTTCTTTTCCAATGGTCTTAAACGACCCCAATAAAAGGGTCATCCAAACCCCAAAGGGGTCACGATCCACAGGATGAAACCCCTTGCAGTCAACAAAAGAACATCCAGCAGTGTTAAAGAGCCTAGACATACACAAAGTTCTTTCACCAAGGTTTGTGAAGTGCATTCTATGATGGTCACATGATGTGGGATTCCCCTCCGCATGCTGTGAATACCATTGGTTAATAAAGAAATAGGCTTGGCCTGATAGAGTAGAACAGAGCTAGGTGGGGAAAACTGAATGCTGGGAGGAAGGGCAGAGTCAGTGAGAAGTCATATAGCCCCACAGAAGATGCCAGAACTTTACCTGGTCCGCCACAGATTAGTAGCAATACACAGATTAATGGAGATGGATTAATTTTAGATGAGTTAGCCAGAAATATGCTTAAGCTATTGGCCAAACAGTATTGCAAATAATATGGTTTCTGTGTGATTATTTTGGGGCTGAGCAGCTGGGAACAAACAAGAGGTCTCGTAAAAAAAAGTCACACAAGAAAACAAACTGCCGAATGATGCATTTATCAGAACTCATCCCATTAATAAGTGGCTCATCATTATAATTTCCCTTCATAAACTTCAAATGTGATCATACAAGCTGATGAACAAATTAAGTTAAAAAACATTCAGGTTTTGGGTGGATATATGGCTCAGGATTAGAGTCCTATATTAGTTTGTGTAAGATGCCAGATTTGATGCAAACACCAAAACATAAAAATAAAAAAGTAATCTCAGTGTCTGGAACAATAGCTGAGTAAAAAAGTACTTACCTAGCTTATAAGGTTCTGTTGACTTTGATCCCCAACATTAAAAAAGAAATCATTTATTTTTTTTAGATTTACAATATAAACATCTTAGAATTTTATTAACACAATTTCTTGTTCTTTGTAGTTTAGGAGGATGGACCTCCGAGGCTCTGTGCCCTCATTAGGGATGTGGTGGAATATTCGGCCTGTGCCTGTCAATGGCCTGACAATGCAGCCCACGACCCATATGACCAGGGGTACTTTCCTCCTTTCAGGAGAAGGCCAGGATCAGCTCAAGCACCAAGACTAGGAAGCCTGATGACGACAAGAAGACATGACTTCGAGTCTAGCATCTCTCATGCACTGCTTGAGCTGGAGATGAACTCAGATCTCAAGGCACAGCTTAGAAACTCAGTATCACCCACCACAGCCAAGGAAACTGAAGCTGCTGATGGTCAGAAAGCAATCCTTATTTTAGCACCAGTTTCTCAGAAGAAATCTTTCCAGAAAATCCAAGTCCGGATGGTTCATGAATTAGAGAAAAAGGTTAGTGGCAAGCATGCAGTCTTCACTGCTCAAAGAAGATTCTGCCCAAGCCAACTCAGAAAAGTTGTACAAAAAAATAAGCAAAAGCACCAAAAGCTGCACCCTGGCAGCTGTACATGACACCATCCTTGGGGACTTGTTCTTCCCAAGTGAAACTGTGGATACTCCGTGTGAATGCATGGCAGTCAGCTCCTAAAGGTTCATTTAGACAAAGCTCAGCAGAACAAGCAGAACACAGGCCGAAACTTTTTCTGGTGTGTATTAGAAGCTCCCTCCCTTCCTCTCTCTCTCTCTCTCCCCCTCTAGTGTTTTTCGCTGGAACTTGCTCTGTCAACCAGGCTGTCCTCAAACACAGAGATCCACCTGCCTTTGCCTCCTGAGAGCTGGGATTGAGGCATGTAACACCGCCAGCTGTTCTCTCTTATCAAAATAAAAAGCTCCCTCCACAGCTCATAGGCTGGACATTTCAGTGGTTTCTTTACTACATCCTCACTTAAAATCATGTACATAAAATTTTAGTTGACATAAAGTGTAGGAACAAACTATATGTATACATATATATATATATACATATACACACACAAACAATAACATATAGCTTATTTAACATCTTGGAGAATCATATTATCTTATTGTAAATTACCAAGAATGGGCTCCATACCTGTAACCTTTGGTTCATTAATACTAGATGAACCTTTGTCACCATCATCTCTTGACATAAAGGCAAGTTTGGGAGGCCTCCTTTCCGGTGTCATGCTCTCTGAAATAGTAAACATACTTTTTAACTATATATGGAAGAAACATAGTTTAGCATAAAAAACAAAGAAATTCCTTTCCAACAAAAAAAGCACAATCTTTATAATCTTACAGATTATCTTTAAAGACTCCACAGTACTGAAAGGTACTTTCTCAGGTGATAAAAAATCAACACTGTACTTAAAAATATAATTTCTGTAAGAAAATATAATCATCAGTTATCAAAATGCTTTAATTTTTGAAAAGTTAGTCAGATGCAGTCAATTTTATTTGAAGTTTTAAAAAGCTTTTAAGAAAACCTTATTCATAATTTTCGTTACATTTTCCAGATCAGCATGCCCAGCAAAACCCTACACATTACAGCATTTTACACTCAAGCATTTATGGAGGGTGCCGAGATAAACATGGACAATCTGTTTACTGTAAAAACCGGAGCCTTTACATGCCCACGTGCCTGGATAACCTCTAACCAATGTGCTGCACTAAACTGACTTGATAAAACTTTCTCAGCCACCCAAGTATGCTGGATCAGTGTATTTCACAGAACACAGCTTGATAAAAACCTGGGTAGGAGACAAATCAGAGTTAGCAAGACACTCAGTACTAAGTATGTTTCCACCTTTCAACATAACATGCATGAAGAATAACAGATATGTATACAAACAAATGCAAACAGGAAAAGCAGATAATTACACACAAATCAATAATGCAAGTTCTTGGACAGCAAGGACTTTCTATACAGAGAAACTCTGTCTCGGGTAAAAAAAACAAAGCAAAACAAAACCCAGACTACTAACACATTTCAAATGTATCCTCAACCCTAATAACAGTGTAGTTGAAACTATGTTTAATATTTTAGTTCAGCAATATTGTCATATTAGCTATGATCTATTCACTGTTTCCAAAATTAACAAATATTGATGAAAAAGTCATTTCCCCTTACATATTAAACAGAGGGTACCATTGTAAAGAGGACTAAAATTATAGATTACCTTCATCAATATACAATGAATTTTTGGATTTGGATTGTTGTTGTGAGTCAACAGATGACCTAATTAAGGAACAAAATAATTCAGAACTGGTTCTACTTCCAGGGTCTGAGGTAGATCCTATGGAACAAGAAAAGTTCCTTTTTTAAAAAGCCAATATGTTATAAAAAGAAATTTTATAAATAAATTAACATGCGTACGGTAGAACAACTGCTCACACAACTAATATACATATACATAGTATTGTATTGTCTTCGGCTTTAAAAGTTTGGTAATTAGTCAACACAGAAGAGAGTAGGAGCTATAAAATTAATATAAAAGTTAGCCGTTTATATTAAAGCTCTAAGAAACCATTCTGGTGGTCAGTGGTGACACGAGCCTTTAATCCCAGTACTTAGTAGAGGCAGGCACATCTGAGTTTGAGGCCATCCTGGTCTATTGAGCAAGTTCCAGGACACTACAGATTATCTAAAGAAATCTGGACAAAAAAAAATCATTCCATGTAGTCTATTTTTCAATGTCACCTCTACTTTTTTTTCCTTTTTTTTAATTTTTTTTTATTGCACATCACTCCTTTATTATACTGATCTGGAAAAGAAGATTTAGTATGCCCAAAACAATTTCTGGACCCACATGGTAGGGTCAAGCAGCTGGAACATGATTCAGACAGCGAAAGACAAAACCCTGGACATGATCAAGGGGCACTTCACCTCTACAAGACAAGGCAGAGGGGTCCTAACACACAGTAAGAGACACTCCTGTCCCTTGAGGACAAGGAGTTTATCCCACTTGATATGAGGAATGGCTTATTTTCTGGTGACCACATAGACTATTTCAATCACCACTAGAAACCTCAGAGGGATTTTTGTGTACTGATAAATATGTATGTACTTCTGTTTTTGTAAAAGTAAATGTAACACATAGACTTGACAGGACTGATCCCAACCTTCGGGGGCCAGCAGCTCCTTTAGGGTCAGAGAGGAAGGTAATCTTTTAAATGCAGGCATCTTTTAAATGCAGGCTACTTTCACCTTCCACTGGAATGACTAAAGCCCCCAGTTACCAACTGCAGAAGAGTGCAGGACAGGCTTCTCACTGGTCAGGCCACGGCATGGTTCCTCCCTGACCTCCTAAAGCAGACCCTTGTAAACAAAGGACTAAGAAAACTGTAATTACTACCTCTCAATTCTCCTGGGAGGGAGCCGTCCCTGGATGTGGACCAAGTACCTGCACCCTAGAGGTGTTACTCTGACTAGATTCTATGAAGGGAGTGGGTGCAGGGGATAAAATACTAAAACGAAATGGGAGCCACTGGTCCCCATCTGCAGCTACAACTTAAACTTAAGATCCTAAACATGGAGTCAGTGACGGGTGCTGGGAAGGGCGCAGGAGGCAGACAGGCAGGAAGGAGGGTCTCGGGGCAGAAGTCTGTCTGTGCGCCTTCACTTCTTGGCCTTGCCCTGCGCGGCCACAGCTTCCATGGCTTTCCGCACGGTCTCTTCATCTCCCAGGAACTGCATGGGTTTAACGGGCTTCAAGTTCTTGTCCAATTCATAGACAATGGGAATGCCAGTTGGCAGGTTCAGCTCCATGATGGCCTCTTCTGAGAGACCCTCCAGATGCTTGACGATCCCCCGAAGGCTGTTGCCATGGGCTGCAATCAGGACTCTCTTCCCCTCTTTGATCTGGGGGGCAATCTCTTCATTCCAGAAGGGCAGTGCTCTGGCAATAGTGTCCTTCAGGCTCTCACAGGACGGTAGCTGGTCCTCAGTAAGGTCTGCGTACCTGCGATCCTTACTGATGTTGCTGTAGAAGGGATGGTCAGGCTCCATTGGCGGTGGTGGGACATCGTAAGATCGCCTCCAGATCTTTACCTGTGCCTCACCATGCTTAGCAGCAGTTTCTGCTTTATTGAGACCAGTCAGCCCCCCATAGTGTCGCTCATTGAGGCGCCAGGTCCTGACCACTGGCAGCCACATCTGGTCAATAGCATCTAGGACTGTCCAGAGGGTCCGGATTGCTCTCTTCTGCACAGAGGTGAAGCAGATGTCGAATTCATAGCCAGCATCTCGCAACGCCTGTCCGCCGCGCTTCGCCTCCTCGTGGCCCGCCGGGCTCAGGTCGGCATCGAACCAGCCGCTGAAGCGGTTCTCCAGGTTCCAGGCGCTCTCGCCATGCCGGATGAGGACCAGCTTGTAGGCAGCCATGGCGGTAGGCAAGGGGATGCAGCAGAGACCGAGGCTCACTGAGATTCCACTCACAGCCCGCCCCACACTCGCGCCTGCGCACTTGCACACGTCCGCCACTCTCCCGCGCACTTTCTTCCCCGAAATCTTTCCACTCGCTCTTCTGACCTCCTGTCACCTCTAACTTTGATGAAATTACTGGCTCACGAATTTCACCTCTATCATTCATACCATATAACAGTGGTTTTCCACCTTCCTAATTCTGACACCCTTTAATACAATACCTCAAACTGTGGCAAACCCCAACCAGAAAATTATTTTCGTTGTTACTTTATAACTGCAATTTTACCACTGTTATGAATTGCAATATAAATATCTTTCTTTTCCAATGGTCTTAAACGACCCCAATAAAAGGGTCATCCAAACCCCAAAGGGGTCACGATCCACAGGATGAAACCCCTTGCAGTCAACAAAAGAACATCCAGCAGTGTTAAAGAGCCTAGACATACACAAAGTTCTTTCACCAAGGTTTGTGAAGTGCATTCTATGATGGTCACATGATGTGGGATTCCCCTCCGCATGCTGTGAATACCATTGGTTAATAAAGAAATAGGCTTGGCCTGATAGAGTAGAACAGAGCTAGGTGGGGAAAACTGAATGCTGGGAGGAAGGGCAGAGTCAGTGAGAAGTCATATAGCCCCACAGAAGATGCCAGAACTTTACCTGGTCCGCCACAGATTAGTAGCAATACACAGATTAATGGAGATGGATTAATTTTAGATGAGTTAGCCAGAAATATGCTTAAGCTATTGGCCAAACAGTATTGCAAATAATATGGTTTCTGTGTGATTATTTTGGGGCTGAGCAGCTGGGAACAAACAAGAGGTCTCGTAAAAAAAAGTCACACAAGAAAACAAACTGCCGAATGATGCATTTATCAGAACTCATCCCATTAATAAGTGGCTCATCATTATAATTTCCCTTCATAAACTTCAAATGTGATCATACAAGCTGATGAACAAATTAAGTTAAAAAACATTCAGGTTTTGGGTGGATATATGGCTCAGGATTAGAGTCCTATATTAGTTTGTGTAAGATGCCAGATTTGATGCAAACACCAAAACATAAAAATAAAAAAGTAATCTCAGTGTCTGGAACAATAGCTGAGTAAAAAAGTACTTACCTAGCTTATAAGGTTCTGTTGACTTTGATCCCCAACATTAAAAAAGAAATCATTTATTTTTTTTAGATTTACAATATAAACATCTTAGAATTTTATTAACACAATTTCTTGTTCTTTGTAGTTTAGGAGGATGGACCTCCGAGGCTCTGTGCCCTCATTAGGGATGTGGTGGAATATTCGGCCTGTGCCTGTCAATGGCCTGACAATGCAGCCCACGACCCATATGACCAGGGGTACTTTCCTCCTTTCAGGAGAAGGCCAGGATCAGCTCAAGCACCAAGACTAGGAAGCCTGATGACGACAAGAAGACATGACTTCGAGTCTAGCATCTCTCATGCACTGCTTGAGCTGGAGATGAACTCAGATCTCAAGGCACAGCTTAGAAACTCAGTATCACCCACCACAGCCAAGGAAACTGAAGCTGCTGATGGTCAGAAAGCAATCCTTATTTTAGCACCAGTTTCTCAGAAGAAATCTTTCCAGAAAATCCAAGTCCGGATGGTTCATGAATTAGAGAAAAAGGTTAGTGGCAAGCATGCAGTCTTCACTGCTCAAAGAAGATTCTGCCCAAGCCAACTCAGAAAAGTTGTACAAAAAAATAAGCAAAAGCACCAAAAGCTGCACCCTGGCAGCTGTACATGACACCATCCTTGGGGACTTGTTCTTCCCAAGTGAAACTGTGGATACTCCGTGTGAATGCATGGCAGTCAGCTCCTAAAGGTTCATTTAGACAAAGCTCAGCAGAACAAGCAGAACACAGGCCGAAACTTTTTCTGGTGTGTATTAGAAGCTCCCTCCCTCCCTCTCTCTCTCTCCCTTCCCCTCTAGTGTTTTTCACTGGAACTTGCTTGGTCAACCAGGCTGGCCTCAAACACAGAGATCACCTGCCTTTGCCTCCCGAATGCTGGGATTGAAGGCATGTAACACCGCCAGCTGTTCTCTCTTATCAAAATAAAAAGCTCCCTCCACAGCTCATAGGCTGGACATTTCAGTGGTTTCTTTACTACATCCTCACTTAAAATCATGTACATAAAATTTTAGTTGACATAAAGTGTAGGAACAAACTATATGTATACATATATATACATATACACACACACAAACAATAACATATAGCTTATTTAACATCTTGGAGAATCATATTATCATATTGTAAACTACCAAGAATGGGCTCCATACCTGTAACCTTTGGTTCATTAATACTAGATGAACCTTTGTCACCATCATCTCTTGACATAAAGGCAAGTTTGGGAGGCCTCCTTTCCGGTGTCATGCTCTCTGAAATAGTAAACATACTTTTTAACTATATATGGAAGAAACATAGTTTAGCATAAAAAACAAAGAAATCCTTTCCAACAAAAAAAGAACAATCTTTATAATCTTACAGATTATCTTTAAAGACTCCACAGTACTGAAAGGTACTTTCTCAGGTGAAAAAAAATCATCACTGTACTTAAAAATATAATTTCTGTAAGAAAATATAATCATCAGTTATCAAAAGGCTTTAATTTTTGAAAAGTTAGTCAGATGCAGTCAATTTTATTTGAAGTTTTAAAAAGCTTTTAAGAAAACCTTATTCATAATTTTCGTTACATTTTCCAGATCAGCATGCCCAGCACAACCCTACACATTACAGCGTTTTACACTCAAGCGTTTATGGAGGGTGCCAAGATAAACATGGACAATCTGTTTACTGTAAAAACCGGAGCCTTTACATGCCCACGTGCCTGGATAACCTCTAACCAATGTGCTGCACTAAACTGACTTGATAAAACTTTCTCAGCCACCCAAGTATGCTGGATCAGTGTATTTCACAGAACACAGCTTGATAAAAACCTGGGTAGGAGACAAATCAGAGTTAGGAATGGACTCAGTACTAAGTATGTTTCCACCTTTAAACATAACATGCATTAAGAATAACAGATATGTATACAAACAAATGCAAACAGGAAAAGCAGAGAATTACACACAAATCAATAATGCAGAAAGCCAGAGATACAGAACTAAATTTTTTGATGGAAGCATTCCAAGTTTCACTTCAAAACACAGGTAAAAAAAATTTTGACAAACTTCTTTTAAATTCAAAGATCTTTCTAACTATTAAAACCTGATAACACTCATCCGACACTCATAACACTGATCTAATAAAAACAGAGGAATCAAGATGAAAGGCTTCCCCTCAGGAAGTTTAACAGCACATCCATGAAGTGCAATACAATTGCTGAGACCCATACCTGATAAAAGTGTTATCAGCCAAAACAGTATCACACACAGTGGAATTTTAAGGACAAAAAGAAAAAATAAGAAAATTTTTATGTGTTAAATATAAAAGGTAACAAAATAAAAGTCATACTGAATTAACTGTATGTAAATAATGCTTGATATCTTTTTATCATGACTGGAGGAGGAGGAAAATATATATTAAACTATATATCTTAAACACTTCAAAATATGATCAAATAGAATACTGAGATATCATTTCAATTAAAAATATACTGACTAACCATAATTTCAAAAATGATACAATGAAAGAAATACTATAAATGTTTTATGACATTACCATTCAGATATTTACAAATGTTATCTATGACAGTTTTTGTAGAAAAATAACCATCACTGGAGGAAGGTTCCTAATTAGAGCATATAAGCTGACTAAAGATTACTAATGCCCACTGTCAATTGTAACTGAGAGTTTGTAACTCCATTTGAAAAAGAGCACAACCATATGGATACCACAATATATGTATATTACACAGGTTGGGTCTTATAACAAATGCAGCCAGGGGTCCTCCCTTTGTACTCTGTCAAGATGGCTAAGCAAATTATCCCCAAAAGGATGAGGCATGATGCAAGCTCTGCTAGTGATGCTGGAGGTGATGCTCCAAGTTCTAGGAGTGTGAAAACTGTAATTACCCTCCACCAAAGCCTTTAGGCATAGGGTCTGTTTGGATGGAAGCTTCAACCCAGCCCCTAGCATCCATATATCCAAAGAGTCTGGAATGTTCAGATGGAAGCTCTACCCCGAGCCTCCCCCTCCAATTGCCTCAGACCAGGTTCCACCCAAGAAAGCCCATCAAATGATGACCCCTCCCCAAAGATGCTCAAGACCATTCTCACAGGGTTTTTAAACTGCTCCCCACAGAACAAACATGTGGTTTTCTAGTCTTTCTTTCCCTTCTCCTCTCTGGAGGACTAGAAAGCCATCCGGGAGCATGCTATCTATTAAACATGGGCTTTTTCTAATTCGTTTTGATTTGGTCTGATTTGGATTATTGTGTCAGTGGAAAGGGTTATGGGGTGCAGAAACTTTGCATCTGGAGGTTCCACCAAAGGGCTGTTTTTCTCACTGCCCGGGGCCTCATGGTGGGAAACACCCTTCTCCCCTGCTCCTGCCCTCAGCCAGCTAAGATCAGCTTTCAACTGGGTAAGCTGTCGTTTCCAAGTCACTACCTTAGAGGCCCAGGGCCTCTTGCGATTCTCAGGGTATCCTGCCGAAGACATGGCCGTGCCAGGCTCCCAACCTGTTACCGGGACATGAACCTTCTTTGCCCTGTGGGACCCCTTTTTCAGAAGATGTTCTGTTCAAGGGAATTTCCTACACCCCCTATTTTTGATCCAACGCTTACCAGAGTGGATGCACTGCACTCGGCTTTGGGTCCCGGCATAGACTTGCGAAATGGGCACCTGCAATTCAAAGCCTGATCCCCAAACACCATTGGACTGCCTTTTACAAGTCTTTTTAAATTGGGGCTGGCTGACACCAATGTCCTAAATGCCTAAAAATTTTTGCCGGCATGAGGACCAGTGGACAGGACTCCCATATGCCCATGGTTTCTGGTTACTGCAATCCCACCCTTCCTTCCCTCAGTGGTCAGTGTCTCACCGCACTTGTCTTAGTTACCAGGGGCATGGCACCTGCAGATTCCCGCCTATCTGGGAATCGGAATCCTGAAAGTTCTGCCCTGACCATGCTGCTGGAGACACTGGCCACTGCATATGCACGCACGCACGCACGCGCACACACACACACACACACACACACACACACTTCTCTTGCTGTTTGTCTGCATCTCTGCACTCCTGTCTCTCATTCCTGGCATGTGATCTGGTCATGCTGGGATTCTCCCTGCCACGGATCTGTTCCCCCTGCCCTACTACTCTGACTTGCATAGGTGTTCTGTCCTATGTTGGGTTTCTGTTCTCCCTTATAGCATCTGCTGATCTAGCCCTCAACGGGACCACCTGTGTGCTTGCCTGGCTCCTGCAGCCTACTCCAGGATTTTAAAGTTGGTCAGCTGACACAGTTTCCTGGAAAAATTTTGTTCATCTCTTAATAAATACATGTAAATAATGTGGTCACAGTATGCTTGCTTTGTGCCTGTGTGCGTTTGTGCGCATGTTTTAAAATCTGTAAAACTTGTAACTCCAGATTACAACTGCTCTGAAAAAGTACAAACGCATAGATAACCACCATTTTGGTTAAGTTCAAAACCTCAGTCCCATCCTTATTAAGGGTACCCACATGCGCTGGTCCCACCAAGGAAATATTCCTCTCCCATATGCTTTGACTTACAATGTATTTCTGTATAATTCCTGTCCTGTTCATAAAAAACAAGGTTTATAACTATGCAAATTTACTGAGATATTAAGGCTTCACCTCTACATTCATGTACAAGAACACATGTTGCTAGCAGTCAGATTTTTTATTTTTATTTTTTTTAAAGATTTAATTATTTATTATGTATAGTGCTCTATCATTCTGTATGTTTGCTGGCCAGAAGAGGGCACCAGATATTACAGATGGTTGTGAGCCACTATGTGGTTGCTGGGAATTGAACTCAGGACCTCTGGAAAAGCAGTCAGTGCTCTTAACCTCTGAGCCATCTCTCCAGCCCCCAGCAGTCAGATTTTTTAACTTAAGAGTAAACCCCTTGATATTGATTTAAAACACTAAATTGTTTACAATGTTAAAACTTGGTTCTGCCTTCTACAGATTAGGATTATACTCTCTGTCTTAGAACCACAGCTAAAAAACTACATATTCCTTCTAATCTTCTTGCCTCTAGTAACATTGGTAAACTGTAACTGTTTGGGTAAACTATATGTCCAAATTTAACTTATATATGTCTAATTTAGATATCCCTGACAGGTAAAGGTACCCTGATCCTCAGGTGCCTTTACAGATCTGAGAATATGCTGCTGAGGATGTGGAAAACTGGGTCATTCATATATTTCCAGTGGTCATGTGACACCATACAATCATGCTGTAAAACAGTGTAGCTGTTTCTCTAAAATCTTACTGTAAATAGTGGTACCCTGTGTGGGTAGATCAAGTTCCTTTCAGAAGCCACAGTCTCAGCTGGTGGTGGGGTTTCATACCTACTCCCCACTCCCTACAGGCTGGGATTTTGTCTGGACTGAAGCTGCACAGGTCGTGAACACATCATCACAATTCCTGTAAGATTATATATACAACTGCCCTGCTGCATCCAGAAAATTCTGTTTTCTTGAAGTTGACCTCTACCTCTGGCTCTTAAGAACTTTCTGCTCTCTCTTCTGCAAAGTCCCTGAGCCTTGGTGGGAGGAATGCAAATGTACGTGCCCACTTAAGGCTGCAGACTCCACAGTCTCTTATTCTTGCACCTGAACCAGTTGAAGGTCTCTGTGTTGACATCTTCTGCAGGAAGAAGCTTTTCTTAAGGTTGAGATGTACTGGTCTATGGCTATATTATCAATTTTATCAATTATATTGCTACAAAACTGTTACCATTTTTAAAGGTTATAAACCATGAAGACATGCAACACAAAGAAAAAACTGATCGGGAAGGATACAAAAAGAAATTATGAGTTTGGGATCAGCCTCAGGAGGAAAGGGTCCCACTAAATGACTTCCTTTTCAAATTTCTGTGAATGTGCACATACTGTGTCGTCTGAGTTGTTGTTGATAGTTGCATTATACTCTTAAGCTTCACAACGACAGACACAGCTCAATGCATTACTTTGATACTCAAAGAAATGCATACTTTGGGAGTGTCACAAATTGGCATACTTCATCGCAACTTTACAAACCTGGATGTGCTGTCTCAGCAGCTTTAATGCTTTGGACCATCAGAAACAGCAGTGCAAAGAGGGACACTTTAACAGCGGGGTGAAGCAAAGGTTTCCAGATACCAACAGGAAGAAATATTTCACTGGGGAGAATTCTTCCCAAATCTCACCAACTGTTCAGCTGCTCCAAAAACAATCTTTCCTACGTGCTAGAAATGTTAATTCTGTCCCACAAATGGATGTAATTGGGCAAGAAAAAATAAATAAACTAAGGAACTAAAGGAGACACTGTCACGCTTTTTCCCCTCAAGAAAAGAATGTTAATGATACAAAATATAGATGAAGGCTTATTCAAATATACCAAATTAATTTTCATTTAAATAATTTTACTTTTTAAAAGTCTATTTGCAAGCTTTATTTTGTTGGCAAATACGTGTAATTTATGTGTATAAAAGCAGTATCGTTCTTAATTATCTACTATTCAAGGTTTATGAATATCAATGGCTATGAAAGAGAAAAAGCATTCTCTTCCTTTCTTACAACTGCTCTAAACCAGCAATAACATCAATGACAAGCAGGAATCTTGAAGATCTTGACAAGGGACTTCCAAGTCATGAAACTCGTGTTTTGTTTTGTTTTTGGTTATTTTAATTCTATACCAGTGTTGAAATAGAAGATAATTAAAATGTTTTTATGGTGGGTACTGCTAAAAAAATTTCCTTGTAAGGTTACAGTCCAATTCCAAAACAGTTTTACTTTTCTTTTTTCTATTTATTATGTGCTACTGCAGAATCTAAGACAATTTACAGTTCAAACAAATTTAGAGTTGCAATATAAACATATATTAGTCACATACATACATATATAAAGAAAGAAAGCTGAGAACACATCAATCTTTAATTTACAGAAGACTAAAAACACGCAATCAACTCTGCATCCCTGAGCTTCACAGCTCAGGAATCTTATTCCTTCTTTTTTTAATATTTTATTTATTTATTATGTATAAATATTCTGTCGGTGTGTCTGCCTGCAGGCCAGAAGAGAGCATCAGATCTCATTTCAGATGGTTGTGAGCCACCATGTGTTTGTTGGGAATTGAACTCAGGACCTTTAGAAGAGTAGGCAGTGCTCTTAATCACTGAGCCATCTCTCCAGCCCCTCTTCTTCCTTCTTGAATGGTTATACTAACAATGATTTTCCCAATCCCACAACATACTTCATTCAGCTATAAAATGTAAAGCCCAAGACAATGCAATTAAGATAGCTAAAAATTGAAAATTACATTCTCACAAAAATGTCGCAGGTTTTAAGGTTTCAAAAACACCATTGGACAGTTCCCTGGGGAAAAAAAATCCTTAAAAAATGCCCAAATATACTTGTTTGCCAACTAAAGTGGAATTTGTGGGATATTGTGAAATCAGTGAGACATGAGTATAGAGAAGCAGTTTACTATGAATTGGCTCCTGTGGAAAAAAAACTCATAAATAAAAGAAAGAATTACAAGGGCTTATTCCCAGCCATTCAGCAAGTTAGCATTATAAAGTCAGCATAACTCTCCAACTTTTAGAACAGGCCTTCTTAATTCAGCTCCCAAATAATTTCTTGTGTGTGCTGCTCAAATGTCTCCTGCAGAGGTCTGTGGGAGCACACGAATGTGACAGGGCAACCCCCCATCCTCTTTACCCCTTGTTTGACCATTCTCCATCCTCATCACCATCTTACTGGCCACAGATTCTGTTCATTTACTATCTATCTCAACTTATTAAATGAAAGTTCTACATAGGAATTACTTTATTTTAAAAATTTTTAGTTAATTTATCACTCTGTGTGTGTGTGTCTGCACACGCACCCATGTGCCATAGCATGCATGCATAGATCAGATGATAATCTGCAGGAGTCATTCTCTCCTCCTAGCACGTGAGTTCCAGGAATCAGTCTTGAGGGCAAGTGCCCTTACCCACTGAGCCATCTTGCTACCCCTAATCATCACTTTTGTTCAGTGCGGAGACTGGAACTTACAGCTTCACTGAAGTACTCTAACCATGGAGCTACAGTCTCAACCCCAAGAATGCTTATGTGCTTTGCCTCCTAAACATCCACATCTAAGGAAGTCTACGTGAGGGCTTTCTACTATCTGAATGAATGGTGCTTTTACACTGCTGTATTTTAAACAATAAGCACTCGTTGTAACATTAAAAAAAGCATTTAAATTCACAAACATCCCAAACTGTGCTGTCTATAAAGCATGGATGAAAAGGAAACACAACTAATTAACATAAGGACACATATGTTTTCCCTGAATATAAACCATTTGTTTCCAAAAAGTAAGAAAGGGAATTAGGAGTGGGAGACCCAGGAGGAGTTGGGGAGGTATTATAATCAAAATACATTATATGCATGTATGAAAATTTTCAATAACAAATATATCTTAAAAGAAATCAAAAGTAAAGTATGTCAGACTTTTTCAGAGCAGATCTGTCATATGAACCTCATGCCTCCTGCTACAAAACTAAAAGCTGCGTGGGAAGCATGTTCAAATTGTAGAACAATTTATGACTTGACACCAACAGGCAGACAGGAAGGGTAGAATGCAGGTTAGGAGCCTTCAGTTTCCATTTCTATGAAATAAGGAATTCAGGGCCTAAAATAAGCTATAAAAATAAATTGAAAAGCATTTTGTTGTCAACATTACCAATAATGGGAAAACACTAGAAGAAAAAGTACAGTGTGTTGCTCACTTATAATTCTCGTTACAGTAAAATCATCTTTTATAGAACCAGAAATGAAATCTCCATCTCCATGAAAATAATATCCCCTAGTATGTGACACTAAGAAATACAGGTTTTTGTGCAGATGTTCACAATGCAAGAGTACTCGTAGGATATGGGATTTGTTGGGGACTAAAGAGAACACAGGTTCATAATCAGATGAGTTTTGGACTTTGGTTCTGCCACTCACTTTCATCATAGATAATTTAAGTCTGATTTGAGCCCCGGGTTTTTTATTTTGTTTTGCTTTTGTTGCTTTTGCTGTTTATTCTGCTTTATATATTTTTAATATTTATTTATTTATTTATTTTATGTATGTGAGTATTCTATCTGCATGTATGACTTTGTGCCAAAAGAGGGCATCAGATCCCACTACAGATGGCTGTAAGTTACCATGAGAATTGGACTTAGGACCTCTGGAAAAGCAGTCAGTGTCATAACTACTGAGCAATCTCTCCAACCTCCCTGTTTTGTATTTTTAAGCAGCAAAATATATATTAAGACCTATCTTATAAATCTGTTCAGGACATAGAGATAGCATAAACCATCTAATTCCAGGCCTGGCACATCCCTGGTTATGGCTTGTGGACAGCCCTATTTCTGAATGCCTCTATTGGCTTCAATGCACTAGCCTATCACTGGGAATTGAAACCATTGTCAATCACCTCATAGCAGCCAAAGAAGATACTTATTTGAGGCAAAACAAAAGGTTCTTAAGTTTTGGGGGGGGATGTTTATTGTTTTTCATTTTTGGGTGGTGTTTTTATTTTCATTTATTTTTTAAGTTCAGGGGCTGTGCTGTAGCTCAATGGTAAAGTGTTTTACCACTGTACCAATTATACCAATGGAAAACACTCTGTGTTACATACCCAGCAGTGTGTGTGTGTGTGTGTGTGTGTGCGCGCCCGCGTGCAAGTGCCTTTACCCACTGAGCCATCTTGTTGGCCCTAATTATTATTTTGTAGTAAATAATATATGCAGTAAAATACTAAGAATAACAGATATAATAAAACTATGTAATAGTTTCTGACTACAGTTATGAAGCATGATCTACCATAATAGCATCTTAAAACAAAAAGAACTTGGAGGGGGAGAATGATGAAAGAGTTGTCCCGATGAGGGTGCACTTCGGGGTCAGGAAGAAACCTCATGTCAGGGAAATTCAAGGAATTCACAAGGATGGTCCCAGCGAGGACTCCTAGCCATAGTAGAGAGGGTCCCTGAACTGGACATCTCTTATATTTAGATTGATGACTACCTTAATTGTCATTAGAGCGTCTTCATCCAGTAACTGATGGAAACAGATGCAGAGAACCATACCAAAGCACTGGGCCAAACTCCAAGTATCCTGTTGAAGAAAGGGAGGAACCCACGGAAACAACTAATCTGGGCTCATAGGAGCTCACAGACTCTGGACCAATAGTGAAGGATCCTGCATGGGACTGAACTAAGCCCTCTTCACATGTGTGACAGTTGTGTAGCTTGATCTACTTGTGGGACTCCTAACACTGGGATCCATAACTCTTAAGCTAAGTTTTGGGAACCTATTCATCATATTGGGTTGCCTTGCCCAGTCTTAATAGAAGGGGAGGAGCTTAGTCCTACCTCAACTTGATATGCCATACATAACACCCACAGGAGGCCTGCCCTTCTCTGAACAGAAACAAAGGGGAGGCAACCAGGGCCAGGGGCGGGGGGGGGGGTAACAAGAGGAGAGGAGGGAGGGGAAACTGAGATCACCATGTAAAATAAATGAAAAAATAATTAAAAACAACAAAAAAGGAACTTCAGCCATCATTTAATAAGAATCCTGAATCCTCTGTGGAGTTTAGATGAGATAAACAATTTTTTTAAAAGCTTCTAGCTTCATCTCTTACTCCAAGAGACAGCATTTTTTGTATTTTTGAACCTTCCAATTACAAGACAGGATTTCTTTCTCTATTAAAATGTCTAGGAGAAGACAATGTAAGAGATAATGTATAAACTTCACTATACTTACATACTTTTAGAAATAACCTTTATTGCCTTGGTTCGGGAGAAAAGAAAGGTTAGTCTATATAATGACAATTCTACAATATAAAGCCAACTTCAAAAGATCCATCTTTAGTATATATTTGCATTCTCATAACAAAATACATGTTAGAAACTATCTTCTGAATACATAAAGGAGACATACCTGGAATGATATCATTGATGTGCAGAAGAATTGTACTTTCAACACTTGCAAAACTACAAAGTTGTACTCCATCAAACATTCCATCCCAGTTGCCAATAGGGTTATCCTTGAAATGCCAAAAAAGTAAACCTTTATATACCTTTGTCAATAAATATAAAAGTGAACACCAACATTTCTTTCCAAAGTATTACCTAAGATATCTTTCATAGAAAAATGTTAACTATTTTGCCCAAAAGGAAGGCTGTATTAGAAATATCTGCTAAAGCAACAACTAAATAAATACCACCCTAATAATCATAACCCCGAATTGGTGTGGCATTGTTTGTGACTTACGCCTTCAGTTTTACAATAAAAATAATAACAATCAACTTACAGCAAACACACAAAATAATGAATCAAAAGCGTTTTTCATACTTTAGTCTGCAGTAATAACACCAGCTGAGGTTTAAAGAGACATTGTCTGCAAAAGAAAACTTACTAGGATTGCATTATTTTACCCAGAAACCTACCCTTAAAGTTAATCACACATCTGCATCCCCTGGGCACTTTGCTCACTGTATTACTGTGTGTCTTTTTATAAACAGAAGAGCAGTTACTTCAGAATTCTCTTGTTATCTGTGGGTATACAAGACTTTCCTCAAAAAATGGGGAAAGTCTTGATTTTCTAAGTTATTCTCTACTGTGTC
The DNA here is from genome assembly GCF_018167655.1 of Microtus oregoni. Classification (NCBI taxonomy): domain Eukaryota; kingdom Metazoa; phylum Chordata; class Mammalia; order Rodentia; family Cricetidae; genus Microtus; species Microtus oregoni. The sequence goes on from NW_024543063.1 coordinate 62,918,443, forward strand.
ACCAGCACAGGAGTTATTCGTGAGGCACAAGCAGATGGCCATGAAACAACTGCCCTGAGAACCAGTGAGGAATGTTAGCGTGTCCCTGGAAACAGACAGCCATGAGTAAAGTTAGGATCGACGAACTTTCTTATCAAGAAGTCTAACGGGACTGTTTGGAGCTGATGCTCGCATAAATCAAACAATGGACAGAACTTGTGTGGAGCTGGCAGGCAAGTCTCAAGACAGCCTGCCTGGGCTAAATAAGATGACCTCCTAGGTCACCATTAGGAAGGGAGAGGACCCAAACAGTTCCTGTAACATCTAAAGCCTGACCCAAGAAACCTATATAGCAAGGGGAGACTAAGTCCAAAAACTAATGGCCTTCTTTCTCCAACATTCTCTCTACCCAGTCTACAACTCCTCTGAAACACTAAACTCTCATTTAGAGAATTCTTGTTCTTAATTATTAACGATTCTGAGAGACCCACGGGTCTTACTCTGGCTCTAATTTCACATAGCGAGAGTCTGGCAAATTCTTATTTTGTACCTAACTAATGAGCCATCTTACACAATTTCTAAGTACAAGGCAACAGAAACACACTGGAACATTCATACCCAACCATCTCTGTAGAGCATTTATGAATAAATAAAAATGATTATTAAAAATATTCACTGTGTGAGTCTGCTGCTCATAATCCTCTCCCAACACACCCTGGTAAGAACAATTATGAAGGAATCTCCTTTATCCATAATGAACTTTTGCCTATACTTTCAGTCTAAGATAAAAATGTTCTCAACTTCTTTCTCCTCATTCTCTTGGGGCCACGTTAATTCACTATGTGCACTGGAATGCATCCATTGTTAACGAGTATGGTTATTCAGTAATAAAATGAGTGACACAAACAAAAGGAGTCATATTATACCATATGACCTCACTTCTGAGGTACCTACAGCAGGCAAACACCCAGTCTGTAGTTACCACGCATGGGCAAACTGGGCAGAATTTATTTAATCGAAACAGAGCACAGCACAGGATGATGAAAAAGTTCTGTAGACAGACAGTGGAGAGGCCATGATGAGAATATGCCAAATGATTTGAACTGTTAGTGTAACCATGGTTACACTGGAGCCTTTCTTCTACACAGTTTGCCGCAATAAGAAAACAGTTTTTAGACAGTGAAAATCCTGTGGGAATACTCTGTCAACTCAAAAAGCAGTATGGTTCTTTTCCTGAGTATTTTCTATTAATAACTTTCTACATTCATTATTATGAGAAAATTAATTAAACTTTAGCAAATATACAAAAAGTATCAAAAGTATTTTTAAATTAAAGGAAAACACAGTATCATACAATATATTTGGACTTAGTCAGAGAAATGTCAGTTTGTTTTATTGTTTTGGTTTGGTTTTTGTTTTTGTCTACTGGTCAGTTAAAATAAGGATAATTAAAAGACTGAGATTATTATCCCAGTTTCTTAAAACACGAAAAAATTTGGGAAATGTATTGTTTCTGCTCACATTCCTACTGTAATGTTCCTGTACGAAAGACAAACTGGAATATCTTCTTTAAAATACTGTAAATTTGAAGAATACAAAGTGTTCAATTTATTCCTAAATTAATAATAAAATTAATATATATATTCACAATAATAAAACTCAAAAAATCCTTACCATGTCCACACCAACAAAATATCCTAGACTCTCTATTTCTGGCAAAACATCACAGAATATTACTTTTCCAGATTCAACACTTTCTCCGACCTTCAAAGATACTCTGGAGTTTTTTTCCAAAGGGGGAGGTTCAGCCTGCATGGTATCCCCTACGGCTGCAAAATCACTTTCCACTCCATTGTCATCATCGTCTATGGGCTCCAGCTTGTCCAATGCCACAAACACGCCACAATCTTCATCACACTGAAAAAGCTGTTTCTCTTGATATACCCCATCAGTGAAACCTTGGCCAAGATGTTCTTCCTAGTTTTCAAAGTTTTTTTTAAAAAGACATATAAAAAGATTATCCATTAAAGGGATTTCAGGAAATTACTTTGGAAAAACTCTAAATTATATCCATAATATGAAATATGACTAGCAGCTGCTGTTGGGTTTAGGGTGTTTAAAGAATAAAGAAGCTGTATCTGATGATGAAACTAACTCATAATTTCAGATCATAATTCTTTTGAGAAAGAGTGAGGATTAAATTTACGACATAGTACTACCACGACTTTTGTCATGAACAGGCATTCAACTTTAACCAAACAGCAGCATCAGCTCCATTTACTGAGAACAAACTGTAACCATCTACAGCCATCCACCGTACAACTACTATAAGCCATGTGTGCTCTAAGCACTTCACAGATGAGGAACAGGTTAGGAGAACTTGATGTAGGTTAAGTAGCTGGCAACCCTGCTAGTACATACCATAGCTGGCAGTCACAGCCTAATTATTTCACTGCTCGAAAAGCCAAATCAAGAAGCAAGTAAAGCGCGACCTCTCTCTACTCCTGAGAGTGTCCAAATGTGAACCAATAGTCAGTTTGGAATATAGAATTCTTAGATATGTTGCCACGGCACATAAGTTCCAAGGCAGTTTATACATTCTGGGGATAAGCATGAGCAAACTGAAATTGCTGCAACACACTTCAAAAATTTTACCTCTAAACTGTTATACTTAGAAGCATACACTAAGAACTGGGAATCTTGTGGGTACTATCACAAGATAGTTCACAATTTTTTAAGTGTTTATAATTACAATTGGCAATTGTCTTTATATCCTCTCAATTTATCATTAAATAAATTTGGGAGCTGGACTATAGCTCAGAGGCAGAGGGTCCTGAGGTCCATCCTGAGAACTGTACTAAAAACAAACAAACATAAAACACAAATCTTATAAAGGGGAAAATATGTGCTCATGGTCTCTCGCTCACGCGCACACTCACTTTCTCATACGCTCTCTCTCTCTCCTTCTCTCTCTCAAATGTCCTAGCAAACTTACCAGCAATTCTACTCCAAAGAAAATCCCCGACACTGTCCTGTCCGCTAATAACGGTCCTCTGAAGCGCACAACTCCTGGAAATTTCTCTTCCCCAGATCGCAGCTGTACTTTCACAGGGCTGCCCACATCTACCTGGAGGCCTTTAGTTAGTCGAATTCTGTTTCTAAATAGGCTGAGCCTCTCCTCACAGTTGGTAATTGCCAACAGTAACTCTGTAAATTTCTCAGTGATTTCTACAACATCCTTTTCATCAACAAATAGAACTGCGTGTGATTGCTCTAAGATTTTTAATCCAATCTGATTTTTCTTGCCTTTTGCAGAAGGAACTCTTGAATGACCCACAGAACGGTCTTGGATGTACTGTCCTATACTTCCTTTGGGTACTTTTAGGAGTTTCTGTGTCTGTTTGTCTGTTACACTGCATTCTTGAAGAAGCAGATAAAAAAATCCGTTCTTCGCAGTAAGGTGAAGTAACTTTCTCTTGGCTCCATAGGCCTGAACTCATTGTGACAGTAACTTCAGAACATCAACTCACAAAAAGGAGCCACTAGCAAATCTGTCATAAAATCCCCAAAAATGAAGTTACTGGAATCCTAAAGCAAGTTGTTAACAACCTGGTGTCCATGCTGTAAAAAGACAGCAATTCAAAGTGCCTGGCAAACAAGCAAAACAAACTTTAGACTCTACTCAATACAATCTTAAAATAAAACTAAAGATGTTTTTAAAATCTCATTTGACTATATAAATATCTCAGAGCTAAACGACCCATAGGACTTGTGTCCACTGTTTCTGCGTTTTTAAAGAACTCCAGCTACAAAGCATCCATAGAAACAATAATGACTTTTCCAAAATTATAAAATTAGATAGAATCTAACAAAAACTTTAAGATTACCCTAATATACAGACTCTGAGACTTTTTTAAACTTTACAAAGTAGCATTTCTGTCTAACATGAATGAATAATATACAATATTTGAGAAAATACACATAATCTTATAAATTAAAAAGGCTATTTCTAAACATGTAACTTAGAAAGTAACACATTACAGTATCGAACATCTTTTATCAATTAAAAATATGACAATATTACATTCTGAAACTTTATCCACAATTCATTTATCTATATGCTTCATTCTGGTAATGGAACATTATCTCCTCAATTTTATTTTTTATACATTTTATTTTTATTTACACATATATGTTGTATCTCTGTTGACTGTATGGCACATGTGTGTAGTCCCAGAGGCCAAAAGGGGGCGGTTAGATCCTCTGCAGCTGGAGTTATAGGCAGTTGTGAGCCACCCACCATGGGTGAAGAGAACTGAATTCAGGTCCTCTGGAAGAGCAGTACACACTTTTAAGTGCTGACCAATCCCTTTAGCCACTCAATTTCATTTTCACATACCTTTTGTGCTTAGACAAGGAGATATTAACTATACTAGTTATAACTACTATTTTATTTCTTACAATCACAAGCATTAAATATAATCTTGAGTGTATATATATACACATATATATGTTAGGAAATGATTTGTAGATCAAAAGTTGGACAATGCAATGATGACATATGACTATATTACATTGCTCTAAGATTTTTAGTTCAATCTGATTTTGATGATTATGTCTATAAATTATACTGAATTATAAACTGGGCAGTGGTGACGCAATGTTTTAATCCCAGCACTCGGGTGGTAGAGGCAGGCGGATCTCTGTGAGTTCGAGGCCAGCCTGATCTACAAGTGCTAGTGCCAGGACAGGCTCCAAAGCTACAGAGAAACCTTGTCTCAAAAAACCAAAAAAAAAAAAATTATACTGAATTATAAATGCTTATATCTATAAATTGTTCACTCTATACCACAGTTTTAAATATGTATAAAGGGAAGAACATACAAGTGATTATTTTCCAGCTCTAACTTGCATTTAAAACTGTTAGAAAAATAATTTTACAATTTGTAGCCTCATTCTTAAAGACAACTTTAACTAATGACTTAAAACAACATAACTTCAAGTGCTGTAAATGACATGCCCATTGTCAACACCAGGCTAAATGGAGAAAAGTTTGAAGCTATCTCACTAAATCAGGAGCAAGGCAAAGTTGTCCACTCTTGTTACACACAAATACCACAGTTCACATGTAAAGGTACAAGGACAACACAGGAATTGGTTCTCTCTGTCCACCGTGTAAGCTCCAGGAATCGAATTCAGGTCATCTGGCTTGGCAGCAAGCACCTTCACTTGCTAAGGGATTTTTCCAGCCAAATATATACTATTTCATAAGGCAATTTAGAAATATAAGTTAAAAGAAAATTAGCTTTATAAGGGAGATATCCTGCTTGACTAAATAATGCTACCCCTGGAAGTCATGGTTATTAAACGAAAATCCCACCCAGTGTCAGATGTAGAAATACCTCCTTAAGAATTGTTAGGCAGGGAGCTTCCAAATGCCCCCAAGACAGTCCAGACTCTTGCCAGTCCTCTTGGTTGCCAACCACAACTAGATAACGAGATTCTATTACTAATGACACCACATTCCTTAGCTGTAAGATACAGAGAAACCAAGAAATGAAGCTAGAGCTGGGATGGACACGTCCTCCTCTGGCTAGCTTTCACAGTGCTGAAAGGTGCTATGCAGGCTGGGTTGGCAGAATGGGACGTCAGTGGTCTTGGCCAGCTGGGAATCCTATGGACTACAATACTAACCAAGCAGGCAAGACTGTGATGGACTCAGTCAACCATGCTCTATTGAATGTGAGGCCTGCTCTGGTAGAGGGAATCCATGCCAGGTATTATAAACCAGTTTAGAAACCCATGGCATAGAGGCTAACTGCCAAAGAAAAATTTTAAAAACTCAATTTCATTCCTTATAATTAAGGACTTATTTAATTATCTCCATGAAAAGAATGGTTTCCATGTATCTCTACCATAAGAATATAGCTACTTGATTCACAAATACAGTTCATGTTTGTTTCATCCTTCTTTGAGACAGAGATATCCTTCTCCAGCCCTGTGCTTATAGGCAGAAATTAATAACATTATACTATGTAAGCATTTTATTCTTGTAATTCAAATCAAATAAACTTAAAACTAAAGCATCAAACTGTATTTATTTGACTCAATGATTAAGCAACCTGGCAATTCAACACACAGTAACAGTTCCCTTAGAAAACACTTTTAGGTGATGAAGTGTCCCATCACGGTAACATTTTCACAAGTCTGTCCCTCTGTAAGCCCAAATGAGAGACACAAATCACCCGAGACAGGCTAAAGTCAGCACTCCTCCAATCCACCATCACTTAAAGCATCTGTGCGATATTTGGTGAAGATGGATGAAGGCCATGGCAGCTTGAGCGGCTCCTCTTTCTGCTTCCTTTTGTAATGTGTCTTTAACTCCACTTGAGGGCACTGTCTACTTCAACAGAAATGGAATCAATCTATAGCTGCCACTTACACAACACACCTGTGGACACCTCAATCTTAGCCCCACATAAACAAAATCCCTCAAAAAAAGCACCAAAGAAACTACACAACCCTTTAATGTGGCTCTGTGCCTCTGAGGCACCAAGATAAAGTGTTTGGTCTTTTGTTGTTGTTTTGTTTTGTTTTACTAAAATGCTATTAATATGTCAGCATTTTTCAAGAAAGAAAATTACTTTTTTCTCAATCGCTAAGAATCATTAGGAATATAAATTATTATTAGTGAGCCTCAAAATATATGTCTGTTTATTATTTCATTGAAAAGCTTTCCATCCTGTCCTCTGACTCCCTTTCCTGTGTTCTACAAATCATACTCTATACTATACTGTCCCTCTTGCAATCAGCCATTTTCTGTGGTTTCCTGCAGTCTGTCTTTGACTCTTTTTGTGGCCTCCTTGCTTTCCAATTTACTATTTCTAATCAGTTCTAAGAAGTGAGGTGATGAGGTATGTTTCTGTGTCTGAAAAAGCAAAGCAACAAAAACAAAAGGGACAGACAAATTCTAGAAGGGTCTTGAAAAATAAGGGGCATAAAGCCTTATTACAAAAATATTCTTGAGACTGTTCCCAGAGGTTGAGGCAGTCAAAAAGCAGTGAGTCATTGTTTGAGGATCTCATTAAAATGCAAAACTCTGGCCAAAACCATTTCACAGCTATTTTATTTTTAAAGTAATTTTTTCTAAAACCAGGTATCTTTAAAGAGTAAGCTGGAAACTGCATATTCTATTGATTCTCTAACTTAACAACTAATGCTGCAACTTGAAATAAAAAATATAAGTGTTAATGAAGCATTATCAAATCAAAACAAATCATTTTATTTGTTTTACGATATTATATTTTAAATGAATTTGATTACAAAATTGCCTTTTGCAACTCATTAATGGAGGTAGTCCACAGTTTAAAAAAAAAGGAAAAAGATAGTTTCTTGGTTAGTAAAAAGGTTCCTGGAAACAGAAGTTTTAAAACACCATTTTTAAAGTGAACTAGCAGAGAGTGACGAAGTCAGCCAACTTGTTGCACAAGTGAACCTGAGTTTATATTCAGTAATGGGAGAGGTCACAACTAGAATAGTCAAAGCAAACAAAACAAAATACTTTTTAAGGTATTATCCAAATATAAGAAACACGTGTGACCTTCCATCTTTACAAGATTCATTCTTCAGACCTGGGCTGGGACTCCCCAACCTGTCTTCCTGGGTTCTCCCAGTAGATGGCGCTAACTCATTTCAAATGCGGCTTTAGAGGCGCCAGAAAACTCCAGCTGGAGTCAGAACTAGGGCAGAGCCAATTAGGAAAGAGGACAGAGGCAGCAGAAACGGCCAGAACCACCATCTGCCTTTAAGTCACACGGGGGAAGCTTAAGACTTCCTGCGTGTCATTTAGGATGTGTCACATAGCCCCCAAGGCCAGGTTAGCTTCCAACATCACCTGATCCCTCCACACCTACAGTCTGACGGGGGCTGACTACTTGGGAGCGATCATGTATTTTGTCATAACCTAATGTAACCACAAGATGGTGCTGCTGCCGCAGGACAAGATGCTTAGGGAATCCGAATTTTACCAAGCAGCATGAAGACTTGCTGAGGCAGTAGAGGCTGAAAGGGGGGGGGGGGGGGGGGGGGGGGGGTTAAATAGTCTTGCAAGGCTAAGTTCGGAATTGTATTTCCACTATGTTGCCGCTTCGGCTGCCTCTAGTGAGGAGTTTCTAAGCACCAGGAATCGCGATCAAGCACTTTATAAACATGGCTTCGTTCGACATCTGCGGAAAGCCTTCTGGGGACCATCTGCGATGTCTCCATGAACATGTGTCATGGGGCAGCTGGCGATGGGAGCCTCTTGTACTTTCTCAAAAGCACTGAAAGTGATCCGATTCTGACTGTGTCCACAATAGTAAATAGAACGGCTTATCTTGATAAGGGGCTAACTGCTCCGTGCCCCCATTCAAGCCTCTGAGCGCCTGCTTTGTGTCAGGCTAGCAGGACAGGGACCACAGAACCAGAGAAGGCCCTGCTGCCAGTTCTGAGACCGCAGCAAACAACAGGTCAGAGCAAATGTTCTAGGAGGGTGAAGAGGGCAGGGGGAACGTTCCGTGCAGGGCATTGGAGGAGTCCGTGGTAAACAAGAATGCACGCAAGGGGCCCCTGAGAAGCGAGAGTTAAATCTTCAGGGATGGACAGCAGTGGGCTATGTCTTTAACACATCCGTTATGGAAGTTAAACCGAGGCAGGTTTAACTTGATTCACACCTCTAATCCCAGAACTCAGAAAACCGAGGCAGGAGGATTATGGCAAATTCCAGTTCACCCTAGGCTATTGAATGAGACCTTGCCTCAAACAGAGAGAAAAAGAGAGAGAGAGAGAGAGAGAGAGAGAGAGAGAGAGAGAGAGAGACAAGGAGAGAGATACATAATTAATTACATGTACAAGACGACCAGCCTTTAGAGACTCAACCCTTCCTTTACGTATCTGTCTTATAAAGCCGTAACAGCAGCGGGTAGACATTTCTGGAACTATCCAGAGAGTAAATACTTTAGGCTGTGCAGGCCTCAAGTTTTCTGTAAAAGTTCCACAATTCTGCTGTTGCCAGACCCACACAGAATAGGTGAGTGGGTATGATCGCGCCCACCACACTGCCACTTGGGAAAACGGTATTGGGCTAGGCCCGCTTCCCAGCAGTGCGCAGAGCCCTGGTCCGGACCCTAGCATTTGGAGTGGACATGCTCTGCACTTTTCTGAAGAACCCTTCTGTGCCCCTTTCCAGTTCCAGCTGCTGAGCTCTGATAGCTTGCAATGGCCACGGTATGGAGTCTGCCACAAAACAAGCAGAGGAAACCATCAGGGTTGCTCCCATGTCCCCCACACTCTGAGCTCAGCTTCCCATCCTCCAGGCCTGCAGTCGCTGTCTTCAAGACCTCCCCTAATGCTTCTCTGGGGGAACCTCTGACTTAGCAGGTCTGCCTGCTGTGTCACACCTCATGACAACCCCTAACAGCCTTGATCCTCTGTGGCTAGTGGAGCACAGAGCTGGGAAGCGTATATTCCACAGGCTGGTGAGACCAACCGGCCACCAAGCAGAGCCCACCACAGTGACATACAGTCTTGAGAAGCAGTAGTGTCGACTGATAAAATCCTTGCAGATTTTAGTCCCTCTTGTAACAAGAGCTCCTTGCTAAGTGAAATCACCCAGTTCCCATAATTTGCAGGTCAGTCTTCAATCACCTCCCGGCTGTAATCAGATCCCAGGAACAACCCCTTCCATCAAAACTGAACACTGTAAAGCTGTTCCCCACCATGGCTGGCAGGCCACTGAGACCTGCTGTTTACCAACAGGTGAAGACAGGCAGGGAACTGTCACAAACTGTTGCTCCCCATAACTGGTGGGTTGTTCTTTTGAATGACATCAGAAACAACACGTGGAATTCACACACACTTTGGAATGTTTCTCAAACAAAACACATAGCATCTTCACAGTGCCCATATTGGTATTCTAAATTTTTTAATCTTTGCTTTTATGTGCATAGGTGTTTGCCTCCATGTATTTCTGTGCACCGATGTTGCCTTCAGAGTCCAGAAAATTCCTCTGGGAATGGAACTTCCAATGGCTGTGAGCCAGCATGTGGGTGTAGGGGGTTTGAACTCAGGTCCTGGGGAAGAGCAGCCAGTGCTCTTAACCACTGAACCATCTCTCCTGCCCCAACAGTATTCTTTATTCAAACTAAACTCAACTCTCCTACATCCAACACACACCTCCCCTACCTTTCTTCAAAGGCTGAGTCAGCAGCTTTCCCATACTTTTCTACTTCCCTCCGGAACTTTCACCCACAGCCTGTCTTCCACTGGAGCAGAAGGTTCCCAGAAGGGATGATGTGAGGATTGCTTCCCTTGAAAAACTCTGTCCATAAGTGGTTCCTACTTGGCTGCACAAGAGACAAATACCTCTGAGTCACCTTTGGATATTCCCATGGGCCTACGTCCAGCCATGAGCACCATGGGAAAACATCCTTGTGCAGACCCGACCTCTAGCCAGGATGGAAACCCCTTACTGACAGTGTGTCCCATTCTTCAGACTGTGTCAGGGAACCTGGTCATAAGTCAAGGGTAGATTCGGAGTTCCTCTGGCTAGGTCAGCTTTCTTCAGCAAAGACTGGATCTTCACTTGACTGTTCGTATACACAGATGGGCAGTGCAATGCCTGTCACATCAATATGCCCAAATGCAAGAGTAAAATCTCTGAAAGTGTTTGCCAACCTCTGAATTCAGCAGGAAAAAGTAGAGCTGCGGCATGCTGTTACCAGCACGGTCATGTTGTAAGCTGTGTGTTTTCTAAACAGAAACCTTGACATACTACAGCAGCAATAAAACTCAGATCAGTCTAGTGTCCCTTCCTGTACGCAGTGAGGGGCTTAGTCTCCAAGGAAGGAGGACTTCTCATGCATTTTATTATCTAAAAGAAGCCTGGAGTAAAAACCAGTTCCTAAAATGTCATGGGATCATTCCCTGGGCATTACAGAGAAGCAGCCACATCCTTGGCAGTTCTTAGGCCCAGCACGCACCCTGTGAAACACACAGCTCTGGACCACATACCTGCAGGTGAAATAGCATCTTGGGAGGAGTAAGCTGTGTCTGGAGGCTTAGAGATGGTGGTGATGAGCCATAGCCAGCACATATTCAGAGTGGGTAGAGGCCATGCTATGGCCCAGAGTCAAATGGCGACACCCTAAAACATGCCCTAGACACAATGTGTGCCTGGAAGCTTGATGAAGAACCAACTTCTATGTTCCCCCAACCCAAGACCCTTCCGCTAAAGAAATCAAAGAGAAAGAACCATAAAAACTGCGTTTTAATGATACAGAAATAGTACATGGTACATATCTTTCCATAACAGCACTTCAATCGTCTCGTTTAACAAAATTAAGGCTACATTGGAGCATTCTGACAGAAAGGGACTGTTTTATACAATGTTATTTATGTTTTCACAAACAAAAGAATATTCTTCAGGCAAAAAATTTTTAACAAGATACAAGTAAAGGAAACGGAATACAAAATGTGTTCCTTTGGGTCAGCCTGATAATAGCCACACACCCCTAGGGAGTATCAGGGGATTTTTTTTTAATGAATACTTTGAGTATGAGGGCGACTCTCCAGAGTTAACATCCCACAATACAAGGCTATTTCATAATATAAAACCAAAGAAGCTGCGTCTCCCGCATAATCCCTTTAGACTGAATAACTAGTGAACATCAACAGTAGTTAAAAGCACAAGAGAACTGTGCAGAGGCCTACAGTGCCTGGAAGGACCATCCCTACATCAACAGACCTTCTCCCTCAAATCCGTTAGGAAGAAAATAAGAAACCAAAATCTGATGACACTAAACGGTCAGCACTGCCAGGAGAGTGGCCAGGACCCTGCGGTACTCTTGAGGATAAATTAACGCCATTTAAGGCCACCCACCAGCAAGGGTTTATCCCCAGTATTTCCACTGTTCACTACTCCTGGCCATCTCTGCTTCAGCTTGTCACCACATTTGGGCCCAAGAGAAACCCTTTAGGATCTAGAATAAGACAAAGCATAGACCCTCAACAACTCCAGCCAGTCCCCCACCTGAGACAACAGCTCACACAGGAGCCTAATTCCTTGCCAGGAAGTCACACTTTGACATCTTGATAAGAGGGCCAAGGCCCAAAGCCACAGAAGTTTGCCTCCACAAGTCCTGCCCTCTGCTGTGATGGGCGGCTCACTGCCTCCTCAGGCCACTTTCTGCTCCCCAGTTTCCACCATTCCATCTTCTCCGCCTATCCCAGCTGCATTAGGGAACTAAACAACCATCTCCCTGGTGAAGCACTGGGAGTGGTGCCGGTCTCATGACCTATCTACTCTGAGAAGGATATACTTGGTCCATAAGAAGAAATATTTACTTACATCCTCAATGGACTACAAGATTTTAGACGTCACAATTAAAATTGTATCTTTCCAAAAATATTATATTATCAATGCAATAAACTCAATAAACTTAAAGAAAACAAAACAACTTCATTTAAACTAAACTTCATTTAAACTTTTAAAAAACAAACAAAACATACTTCCTAGAGTGCAAAATGCTTATTAAATACTTCAAGAACACAAAAGTAATTTGTTTAAAAAGACAGAAATCCTTTGCTAAAGGGCCATCAACACCAAAGACACCCATTGCCGGCAATGGGTGCCAGCTGGACGAAACATGGTGTTAAGCTTTGTGCTTGGCCTCTGCCCCTTTCTGATGACATGTTATTTGTACAAGCTCATGGTTGGACTCTGGTACATGCACATGTACGCATCACAAAGAAGTCTGCGTGCACAGCCTCGAATCCTTCTGGAATCCAAGGAGTGTAGCTCCTCCAGAGACATCTTCAAGTACTCTCCCACTTCGGGGCAGGGTGTCACTTGTGGGATGTTGAAGCCATTTTCACCCCCTAGGGAGAGAGAGAGAGCTCTCATTAGGGCAGCGAACTTCTAAGTCCTCTTCGCAGCCTGTCCAACCAGAACAATTTTACTATCCTAGAATTTAGTGTAGACTGACTCCCAGAATCAAAAACAAAACAAAACAAACAAACAAAACTTTGTTTGACTTTCAGTTTCTAGAATTACGGTCTCCTTTTATTGGCTTCTGAGAGGGCTCAAGCAGAGAAAAGTGAAAAAAAAAAACAAAACAAAACCTGGTAAAAGGACAGGCACTTAGGAAAAGCTGCAGTCCCGATTTGCAGACTGCTACTCTAGGCCCCTCAGACTTTTCTGTCCTTCCCAGACACTAGCAGCCTGACTCTTTTCCACTAGAAGCCAATTGTGAGCACTACTGTTTCCCTATGTTTTAAGAACATACTTGCATACCTCTAGCGCGGCTGATTTAGATACTAATAATCAGAACGCGCATGTGCTCTGATGATCAGATTTGCTCTCCCAGGTGCGTTCCCAAAAGTCAAGCTGCTAATGCTGAGTGAAGCACACACAGGGGTGGGCTGTGCCCTCAGGCATCAGAGCTATGCAGAAATGAAGAACTGTTGGTCTACAGCTTGGGCCTCTGGTCAAGAAGCTGTCACTCGGTGCCTCTGGTTATTAAAGTGTCACACCTGAAGACCTGGGGAACTAGGGCTTGGAAAAAGAGCTGTAGAGTAAATGGGGTATGGACAGGTACTGTGACAAGTACCTTACTACCAAGACCCCTGTCACTCAAGTGTGTACTAAGTAATGACTAAGCTTCCTAAAAACATCTCAATGAGTAAAGGTGTCTTCCTGAAATAAAATGCATGAGATCAGGAAGACTGAGTTAAATACAAACCATGCAACCTTCACCACCTTTAACGTTAGCTTAGACAATAGAAAAACAGGCATGATTTCCTTGACCAAAGGATTCCCACAGAGTTTGGCATTTATGTCCTCAATAAATGGCTACTCTACTGTATATAAAAATGCAAAGAAGAAGATGGTAAAATCAGCTCTAAATAAATTTTAGAATTTTTTTTTTCTTTTGAGGTGGGACAAATTGAAACAGGTTCTCACTATGCAATACAAACTGACCTCTGATTCACAATCCTCTACTTCCCAAGTCTGGGATTATGGCTAGGATTCTTTAACAAATCCACGTAAAAACCAAGATGGCACAACATTATTGCTCCTTAGTTTGAGGAGCAGAATTAGTAATACCCTTTGAAGAATAAAGTCCGTCCCACTGTGGTATTCTTTCAAGAATCTGCTCACAAAATACCCTATTACCACAAACACATGCTCTCACTAGGAAGCATCTCCCTCCAAAAGACAAGTTTTAAATACCATCTCGATCAGCCATGCTGTCAAAGAAGAGCCAGGCTGAATCATCCTTCCCATACTTCACAAAAGCAACATAGTGGCTCGTTTCTATGCAGAGAACAGCAAATAACTCCATCTTCTGGCAGGGGATGCATCCGTGTCTCCAGTCCCAGTCAGGCAAGTCTTTGGGAAGTGATACTGGGTGATAGGTATGATTCATTCTCTTCGGATGGAGGTGAACCTAAAATGGACCATGAAGAAAATACAAGCGAGCTAAATGCCATGTTTCAAGGGCAGACTCTAATCACTTTCATTGACCACCACAGCCAAATTCTACACACACACACACACACACACACACACACACACACACACACACACACCGGCAGAAGAGACATGAGCAATAACATTTACTGTGAATGTTTAAAATGCCCTTTGACTCTGACTGGTGCAGTGAGTGTGGATTACCTGAGTGCAGCAGGTCTTACAGAACTGCTTGATCTTCCCTGCTGTGATGTCGGGGTCTTCATAGCAATCTCTACATTCGAACATCGCAAGTCCTCCACAGATGCGACACTCCCTGGGAGCTAGGCAAAGAGGGAAGGAAGAAGCCTTTTTAAAAGACATTCTGTCGTTAAAAGTAAAAGCTATACTTTGAAAACAAGAATGCTTGGGGGTTGGGGAGAAGAAAGGCCTAGTCCTCTCTGACCCTCTTAAAATTTCATTTGGATTTTTTTTTTTTTGTACCTGAAGTATTTTTAAGGACTTTTTTTCATATAGCCATTTTTGTTAACCTATTCTAGAATTGTTCTTCTGGTCATGAAATGTTCAAAGATATAAAGTAAGTATTTAAGACTAATAGCACATATGATCTTAAGTCAGTAACAATCACTGGCATTATGAACTTTCTGTAACAATTTTCTGTCTGTATATTTATATAAGTATGTGCACCCAGGTACACGTGTATCTCAAGCTTCTCTCATCTAGCCTCTCGATGCTTTCCCTTCCACTATAACTACCACACACTGTTTTCACATAGGTCTATTGTTTAGACATATGATCCAGTTAACCACTTCCCTCTTATTAACATTTCTTGTCAGATAGTAAGTAAATTTGCATTTAAATTATTTATTTTTACCTCTTTTTTTTTTAGAATAAATTCTAGCAGTCAAATTATTGAGTTAGTATGTTTAAGCTCTTCAAATACTGAATTACCTGTCAGAAGTACTATACCCATAACTAATGAAAAGTCCAGGCCAACTATTTCTAAAACAAAACAAAACAAAAAACAAAGAAAGGACTATATACTTACTGTCTTCAAGCAAATCCGTTATATTTAATTCTAGAGAAGGGAAAATTTTTTTGAACATTTTGAAGTCTTTTCCAAACCGAGGCATCTGAATAATCAAGCATGATGGTGCCTAAAAAAAGAAAAAAAGAAAAAAGAAACCAAAGTCCTAAGGAGCTGGGGACTTAGCTCAATATACTGCTTACTTAGCATGTCCAAAGCCTTGAGTCCTAACCCCTGGACTAACGAGTTTCCCTATGAAACTGAAATAGTCATAGCTGTCAAACCCAGTAGTGGTTTCAGCAGGGCTGTTGGCCCATGAAGCAGAGCCCACTTGTGAATGTGCAGTGTGGATGCAGAGCAGCAATAAGCTACAGATTTTCCAGACTCCCCCAAAGACGAACATGACAAGACAGACCACGGCATGCACTGCAGAGATCACACATTCTGACAGTCAAAGAGACGTTTCTATTGCATTCATTAGCAAACCCATACTCAAGAATTTATTGGTATTTTCTCTCTTAACAGAGGGAGAAAAAATAACATTACCTTTGACATGTTTAGATACTATGCATGGGAAAAATGACAACTGAAAACGTAAACATGTATGTACACATATCTTTGCATTAAGCTACTTTAAACTTAAAAATTAGCTTTTGTTCCCTTTGCAAACCAAATCCAAAACATTCCAATTTCAGCTAAGTGGATATCTTTAAAAAGAAACAAAGTTAGAATACCTTTTTTTTTTTAAAAAAAAAGTGTCTTCTTAACTATTTCTTCAAACTCTTCTTGGTTAAAGCACAGTGATAGCTAGGTGTGGTTCAGTGGGGCAGCACTTGGGGTAGTGTGTACAAAAGGCCTGAGTTTAATATCTAGCATTGATAAGAAACAAAATAAAGTAGCAGTACAAGTCCAGTTAGAATCACTAACCTCTGCAAATTTCAGGTTACTGTTGAAAAAAGACCATTCTAGTAACTGTTGAGTTGTAGGAACTCCAACTTTCTCATTTTTTTCCACAAAGATCTGATAGAAGTCGCAGTCTTGGACTTTCTGACCTGCTGATCTGGGAGCACACAGGAAGAAATGCATATAAGCCGTCTACCAAATGCCTGAATCGAGTATGAAGCGTCTGACAGACCTGAGGACACAGCATCATAATGCTCGTGTCCAGCTTTGGATTGTCCACACACCAGGTGAAAGACAATGATTCGGATGAGATAATTAAATGTGCTTATGCAGAAGACCTCATAAATTAGTTCTTCTGCCTTCTTCATAAATTATTTGAAAGATCTCTTGCCATCAAAAGAAAAATGTAGAATAATATTCCAGACAAGAAACACTATATGAACAATAATCAGTTCTTCTCCCTCCAAATCTAGAAAGTAGCAGATACTCTTTTTTAAAAAATTAATTTTTATTTTATGTACATTGGTGTTTGACCACGGATGTCAGGTCCCCAGGAACTGAACTTACAGACAATTGTGAGCACTGCTTTTACTGACTAGAGCAAATGCTACAATGCCTCAGTGACGGATTCTTAGACCTTCAAAATCAAACTTCTTTACTTCTTAAAATAAGAGCCCTGGGAGGGAGGGAGGGAGGGAGGGAGGGAGGGAGGGAGGGAGGGAGGGAGGGATACTTTTCTAGCAAGTCAAAGCAGGGCAAGGTGTGACTCCCAGGAACCCTAACAACTATCCTCTAGGCTTTCAGCTACCAGCAGCTCTTTAGATGCTCACCCACCAACTTGACAAACACCAGGTAAATGGTCACGGTGAAACATGAGGTGTCCAACATCTCCCTTCCCTTATCACCTTACTAGTAACCATTAAAACTAACTCTACTGAGAAAAATTGATTTTCATCTTTCAGCTTACCGCTTATCTTTTTAGCCAAGTTTCTGGGTTTAGAATCAGATTATTTAAATGTATGTCTAGATTTCAAGAGTTTTAGAAAAAAAACTATCAGCAGTTCTTATCACAAAACTTCTGTAATTCAGGGAGCAGCTTATTGTGATCTTCAGCTGCTCCAAGCAAATTATGTCCTGAATTTACAAAACATAAAATCTGGTAACTAGCTACAGCACTCTTGAGAACTCAAAGCTAATAAGAACAGATTATAATTCAAGAAACTAGCAGTTATTCTAGAATAACATTTTAATTGGTTGTTGACTACAAAAAATCATAGAAAAAGTCATAGAAAAAAGTCATAGAAAAAATTCATAGTTAAAAATAGCATAGAAGAGAAAACAAAAATAATGGAGGTAAAAAAAAATCACACCCAGAAAAATCAAGGATGGCCAGGAGGAGGCATAGCAGCTAGTTAATGGAGGAAAGATACATAGTGTCCTAACACTGTAGCAGAAAACTGGGAGGAACAACAGCCACTCAAAACTCACTTCCAGGGCCAGGCATGGTGGTGCACACTTTTAATCCCAGCACTCAGGAGACCGAGGCAGGTGGATCTCTGTAAGTTCGAGGCCAGCCTGATCTACAAAGCAAGTTTCAGGACAGTCAGGGCTATATAGAGAAACCTGTCTCAAAAAATCAAACCAAATCTAAAATGAAAAACAAAACAACAAAAATCACTCCTCAAATCATATGCACAGGGGAGTCCTTTTAACTATAAAGAACAAATATGTCAGTAATAAAAAATGGATACAACTGGAAATAAACATACTAAACAAATTAAACCAGTCCCATAAAGAGAAACAATGTATGTTTTCTCCCATTTATGGCTCCTAGATCTTCTACAGATAGACAAAAAGCATTAATTTGTATATGACATGAAAGTAGACGTGATGCTGCCTAAGGAACAAAGGAACTATGAGGAGGGAGACATGGAAAGGGATAGAAAGTATGGAGGTACAGGGGAAACATGTTCAATATACAATATGGGGTTTATGAAAATTTTAGAAAATGATAAAAATAATTAAATAACCCCACGGCTAGTGTTTTAGAAGTTTGGAAACCTACAGAATCATAACCAAGTTGTGAAACTGTACCAAGCCATGCTAGTTGGGTTGTATTTTCCACCAGGGACAATCCAAGGGCACAAGAATACAAATTTGATGAATTTTAAAAAGTGGATATTGACATTTTACAAACATGAATATAAAAACATTCATGGATTGGTGTGGTCTGGACCATAATAGGTGAGTCTGAGGTCCTATACTCATTCCAAAACCCTGCAGCTCCATGATGAGCTTGTGAAGCTTGTGACGTCCCTGCCCAGCCACAAGGAGCCTGGGTCGCCCTGCCTTGATGCTCCTGTTACTCATGCTTTGGTCTGACCTTTCTTTGCTTGCTCTGCCCCCAACTCCTTCCTTTTGGGATGAGAACCAACCCTGTGCCACTGTAAGCTGGAAGTACAAAACTTGTTTATTGGTTTTTCAGGAACTCATGGTTAAAAAGACTATTTTTGAACAGTGTTGGAACATTAAAAATTATGGAAACTTCTGAAGTTAGAATGAATGTATTCTGCATTAAAGATGATCAAGAACCTATCGGGACAAAAAGTAGAAAGTAATAGCTTTAAAATCATATGTTTAAGTCGGGTGTGGTGAAGCATGCACTTAATTTGAGCACTCAGGGGACAGAGGCAAGCGGATCTCTGTGAGTTTGAGGTCAGTCTGGTCTACAAAGTGAATTCCAGGACAGCCAGTAGCCAAGACTGTTACACAAAGAAATCCTGTCTCAAAAAACTTGGGGCCTAAGAGAGAGAGAGAGTTCAGCCATGAAAAAAAAAACCCAAAAACAAAAACAAAAAAAAAAAAAAAACAACTAAGGCTCTTAACCAAAAGTGGTAGGAAATGTCTCAGCTATCAAGAGGTTAAGACAGCACACTGCCCTTACAGAGAACCAAAGCTCAGTCCCCAGAACCCACAACAGGTAGTTCGCAACTGCCTGTAATTCCAGCTTAAGGAAATCTGACATCCTCTTCTGGCCTCTGTTGGGACTGAACTCATACACACAATTAAAAATAAAATTAAATGTATTTTTATTTTTTTTATTTTTTAAATTTGTTTATTAAGGATTTCTGCCTCCTCCCCGCTACCGCCTCCCATTTCCCTCCCCCTCCCCCAATCAAGCCCCCCTCCCTCATCTGCTCAAAGAGCAATCAGGGTTCCCTGACCTGTGGGAAGCCCAAGGACCGTATATTTGGGTATCAAGTTGACAATAAGTGGTCTTGTGATGTTAACATTGTTAACTTGACAGGATCTGGAATCATCTATGAGATAAACCTCTAAACATAACTGTAAAAAGTTTGGTGATTGGGTTGAGGTGAGAAGATCCACCCTAAATGTGGGCAGCACAATTTCACAAGTTTGGGCCCCAGAATGAGAAGGAGAAAGTGAGCTGAGCACCTGCATTCATCTCCATCTGCTTCCCTTGCAGAAGCAGGGACACCGGCTGAGGTACAGTCCCACTACAACTGCACCAAGATGGACCGCACCTCACACTCTCAGCCTCAACCCAACCAGAAAACTTTTTTACAGATATGTTTAGAGGTTTATCTCACAACAAAACTAAGAAGAAGAAAAAAAGAAAAGAAAAATAAACCAACCCCCAAAAAACTGACCTTTTCTTCCCAAACTAACTACCATATATCCTATATCATGCTATTTTTTCTTTCAATGCTATTGAGTTTTCTACTCAAGTCTACTGATAAATACTTCTAATTATATACTGTTTTAATGTTTATTGCTTTGCCTTTACAAATTACAGTAGAATTCTTTTTTTAAATAAAAGAACCCGCCAACATTTTTACCCACTTCATTTTGTAGAAAACTCTAAAATCATTTTTTTTTTTTGAGTTTTTAGAAAAGGTAAAGACAATAGGTTAAGATTCTGTCAATATACATTCCTATCAGTGGGAGTAGGGGCTGTCTCTGACTCTTCTGCCAGTTTTGGGAACTCTATTGGATTGCCTTTTCCAGCCTTAATACAAGGGAGGTGTCTAGTCTTGATATGCAACTTGATGTTCCATGTTTGCTTTATCTCCATGGGAGGCCTGCCCTCTTCTGAATAGAAATGAAAGAGGAGAGGATGGGGGGAGAGGGAGAAGGTGGGAGGGAAGGACTAGGAAGAGAGAAAGGAGGGGAAACTGGAGTTGGAATGTAAAAATCATTAAAAGAATAAAACAAACCAAAATATTAACATATTTAAATATTTACTTTTTCTCACTAATTAATCAAATCTGCCTTGTAGCTCAGCATAAATCTTTTTTTAACTCTGTCTTTGAAACCAATGATTGCTTATTTTTCTTTCCTAAAACATAAAATATTCCTTTTTCTATATGCTTGAAGGAATAAAAAATGTTGTTGGTTTTCCATGATTAATTTTTACATGGCTAGACTATAATAAATTCTTTTCTTAAATCTTTGTAGATAATTCTCTAGGATTTTCTAGGTACATAGGAAGGGATTCCCAACTTGGACTTGCTAATAAGTATGCACACCCAATGTTTATGCATCATGCCAGTTCACTAGTTAGAGATTTCTGAAGAGAACCAAATTTAACTGTGATACTTTCCTTGCTCCCACAATCAGTTTAATCCTGGTTCAAACTGCATTGCTTAGACACAAGAGGAAAGAGAACTCATCAGTGTGGGTTCTTAAGGAAGTAGGCAGCACACTCCTAAGATTTTCACCAGAGAAAGCAAGACTGAAATCAAGAGGGGCCCACCATTCAAATGACCTGGGAAGCACAGACATTTCAAACATCCCACTAAGAACTGTATCGCAGTAAACTCAGGTATTCTTTCAATATGGGGAGAAGGAAGATCTAAACTGACAACGAAAGAGCTAACTTAAGGCTAACTATAAGTTATGGGAAGCAAAAACAATGCTCTCCCTGTTTTTTTTTTTTCTTTTTTTAAATTCAGTTAAAGTAAGATTCCTTTTAAAAGTTCACTAACTGAACTTTCAAAAATATTAATATTCAGTTTCATAAGTAATTAAATTGAGGGCACATCTGTCACTAGGGCTAATTAAAAGGACAGGTTCACTTGTGCCCTGGAAGTTAAGTGTAGCTAGAGAGAGGACAGCAGCTAGTGAAACCCACATCTATGCTAGCAACATTTAGCTACTGGGCAATGGCAGTGTAAAAGAAGGTCTACTTCTGAAATGCTTCTAGACAGCTTGAGACCTACCTTATTTTTAACAATGGCTCAACCCTTAAAATATCATGAAACAGGATATTTAGAAATTCCTCAGGATCTAGGAGAAAACAAAAAAAAACCTAAGTGAATCACAGAGAATATTTAAAAACCATTCTATTCTTTAAGAGTGACATATTAATTCAAAGTTTAGTTATTTCAGGTTCTCTTGAGAAGGGAAAACTTATAATAAAATATTACTTTTTCATTTGTTGTCATGATGCCCTATTTAACAGAATATACTCATTCACACACAGTGAAATCATTTTTATGTCTTTTGGGAGGTTCAGTAGAATATACCTGGTATATGTCCTATTTTTTCTTCTATTTTAGTAATAGCCATGTGTATAAATGCCACAGCTGGTTATAGTATACAGTTAACAAACTAATTCAGGAGTTGAATCTGAGCAAATTCTTCAGTTGTAAGCAGACAGAAGTGCTGGCCAACTGCTCCACAGCCCCTTTCAACAGGGAGCACAGTGAGAAACTGAGTGCTGGGGACGCTCCCTATCACAAGAAGAGAAGCAGCTCCGAACAGCACTGCTGAGGACAAGGACAGCTCTTTACTTGGTCATCTTCTGTAGAGCCAGCCGGCTGGCCTCTTAAAGACTTCTTCCACATCACATCACTTCAGAAGATTCACAAAATCAGGAGAAATATGCATGTCACATAGAAAAAAAACTTTTCATATTTTTGCAGTGCTGGGAATCAAACCCAAGGCCTCTTACATACTCCACCACTGAGTATACTCCTAGCCCTCTCAAATAATTCTAACTTAAATTTAATCCTCTAAACTAAATAGGTATATTTCAGGAAATAATTTAGCATATTACTAGATGATAAACTTTCAAGTTATTTTCAATGCATATACTATAAATTAAAAGGGTCACCTTTTTCTTCAGAGGTAAATCCTGATGCAGCAGGAACTTTTTCAAGTATTTTCCTCAGTCTCATAATTTTTGTGGCACACACATATCCATATCTGTTGATAAAAGTGAATTAACTGACACTGGCACAGTGAGTCATATGGCACATCTTAATAATCAAGTACTTTTCATACAATTCTAACATGTTAAAAAACAATAGACAAGGCATTTATTTTTAAGAAACAACTGTAGGCTTCTTACAGAACTTTGAAAAGTGAAAGTCTGAGAATCAGAGTTGTTTCCAGATACTAGTAAACACCTTAAAAATAACTACCATGTACTAATACAATTCTCAACTCTTTATGAAGCCTGGGTGAAGCAATTTTTAAATGGCATTTGCTTATTATATTAAAACACTTATTTTATAAAATAGGATATCCAACTTTGAGAAAGCCCTTCTTATACACAGGATAAGAGACATGGAAGAGGGCACTGATGAGATACTAAAAATCTAAAGTCTGAAATCAAACAGTCAACATAATTATGACATTCTCTTTGTTTGACTATAGGAGACCATGGGCTTACAAGAACAAGTCAGAGCCAGCTAATCATACTGTGTACCTGCTTTTTAGAGCGACTATCCACTTACTTGGTAGCTCTTTGCAGTCAGCAAACACTAAACACCTACCACTTGTGTAATGCTATATATAGGGCACCAAAAATACAAAAGGAGACTAAAGAAACCTAACAACAACAACAAAAAAAAACAAATAAACAAAACAGGATCTCTGCCTGTGGGGGCTTCCAATACAGAAAGCAAAACCTCTGTCCAAACAACAGATATGACATTTGCAGACACAAGAAATATATCTCAAATTTCTGAGCTACTGATCTTGCCTTAGCCTCTTGAGCTATCAAGTGCTGGGATTACAGGTATATCCCACCATGCCTGACAAGATGCACCTTGGTCTCATAGGCCATGCAGCAAGTGTTTTCTATAGACTGGTGACAAAATTAGAATAACTATGATTCTGGACTAGTTGGGCAATCGTATGCAAAAAACGTTTGCTGATGGATTGACAGTATTTTAAAAAGAAGGAAGGTTGTGATAATATGCCTTGTGGTTAAGATTTGACCTGTGCTGTTCTAGTGTCATTTACATAGGGAAAGAAAAATCTGAGAGTTTAAAATTTGTGTAAGACTAAATAATTAATATTAAAATCAAAGCACATAATTAAAGGATAAGATGATTAGAAAAGTAAGGCAAACAAGTATCTAGAGAAATTGGTTTCACTTTTCATTTACTTTCTTAGCTATGTGACACAGTACGTTGTTTGGAATACTCCTTATAGTTTCATATTTTGTTATTTTTAAATATATTGTGTTAATTTTTATTTTCACTGTTGAGAAAAGTGCATCACAAACTTTAAATTGATCACAGTTGGACTTTAAATTGTATAGTTTGTTCTCTATGTCCCTGAGCTATCTGTTTCCTGATCACTGGCTAACCTAACTCTTCATCACATAAACGCCTTGTGAAGTCATCACACATCACCATCATGTATCAAAGTCTTCCTACATGGTCTTCTGCACATTTACAACTACCTTAGTAAAGGAGTAAAAGAAGACCTAAATAAATTCTTTTAAACAAACAAAATACCATGTCACTTTAATATACCTCACTTGTTTCTAGTGCAATGTCATTGCTACCTTGTAGTGCATGACTCCAAATGAGTCCCATCATTTTACAGAATGCACTGCCCAGACTAAACAACACATAAACAGAGGACAAAAAATAAAGGTTTTAAAAAGTAAGTATTTCATGAGAACTAAATTCTTTCTTTTTTACTACATGAGTCCAGAGCATAAATTAGTTACTATACAAGAAAACAGTAAACAGAACACCAACTAAAGACAAAACACATGTCTCTACTTACATTCTCAGAGGATTGACTATTGCTGTCCTCAGTAGCTCCTGGGTCTCACTATAATACTCAATATCATTCTTTCCTTTGGGTCTCAGCAACACAGTATCCAGGACAGAACTAAAAGCAAATAAGCTGCAAAATAAAAGAATACTTTCCTCATGTTATAAAAACAATAATATTTGAGAAAGATTCATATTTTTTTATTTTTTATTTTTCGAGACAGGGTTTCTCTGTAGCTTTTGTTTCCTGTCCTGGAACTAGCTCTTGTAGACCACGCTGGCCTCGAACTCACAGAGATCCGACTGCCTCTGCCTCCCGAGTGCTGGGATTAAAGGCATGTGCCACCAATGCCCGGCTGATAAAGATTCTTAAAGGAGTAGGAAGAGGCAAAGCGATAAAGTGTAGGGAACCACTGGTCTAAGAACTCATGGACAGACCACACAGGCCCTGTGCTCAGTACCCAGAGACCCTGCAGATTCAGAACAGAAACACCGAGACTGCACCATACAAGTGAAGGTTGAAAACACGCCAGAGAACATTATGAAAGAAGCTTGTTTACATAAACCAAGAGAGGCCTGGAAATCGGTCACACACACACAGACAACATAGGGCGAAAGTCAGAGACTGGTCAAGACCAGATCAGACTAGTCAGGACAAATTCATCTCATTATCATAAGATAGGCATTTCCTTATAATAACTTGTGAGAGATTAGCAATAAAAATTTGCTGGTATCAAAGAAAATAAATTTAGTTAAAATAAATTTTTATCAGCAAATCTAAGGAATATTATAGTAATGCTTGCTTGTTTGTTTAATCAAAAGTATTCCAGCAACGACAAGACCCACCTTTATTGTGCTCTCTCCTTTAAAATTCTAACTTCCATACTAACTTCCTAACTCTTGTGGCACAGCCTACGGAGTGGCAGATCCACTTCACTGGCAGTGCACAACCCGTACGGCTACAGATTCAGTCTTCATAGCCTAATGATCCTTGCTGTTCAACTTGATCCACTTTAGGGAAAACTACACAAAGGAGGGCAACAGTGATCCCATGGAAAGTAATTTTTAATATTAAGAATTTTTATGATCATCTCGATATTCCAGAACACACGCAGCACGCAATGCCAATAGCTTGCTGCAGGTTACTTGGCACACGTGCCATCATCTACACTGGAGGCAGATGTCCTCAGAGTATCTGTTCACTCAATATTCACTGCAGTATTTTTATATTAGTGCTTTGGATCTAGGAATAGGATATGAAATTCTTTAGTCACTAAGGACCAAATCTCATGATCTTTCCTAACTCTGTCAGTTTCTCTACTCAAAGGCAACTGGCACCTTCTTCCATATACACACACACACACATACCTGTCTCCCCTCTCCCCCACACAGCACTATTTACACTTACTGCAGAAAATAGGAACTTACCTGAATAAAGTTGAGTCCAAGTAACAAGAATTGTAATAGCCCTGGATGCCTTTCTTCTTTCCAATCATTATCTCCAAACCTTCTTTTTCCATCTTTGGTGGAGTATTTTCTTCTACTACTTCACTTAAGTAGCCTCCAAATACTGAAAAGATAAAAAATAAAGATAATTCTTTTAAATCATGACAGTATATATTCATATGCATGTACATATATATCATTTAAAGTATATTTTGGCATCTTCTGCATTTTTTTACTTTAGTTTACTGATATTTATCTGCACTTATAAAAATTCAATTATTCACTTTCAACATCATTCCTGTCATATAGAGTTTAGAAAATTAAGTCAATTAAGCATCTGTCAAAGAATATTTTGTTACTTGTCCAAAATGTTTCATTTTCAAGTATAAAAAGAAAACAAGTTTCCAAAATACTCTTCAACATTAAGAAAAATGTTTTTCATAAAGATGTTTGCCCTATTTCCCCCTGCTTGACTCTCACTATTGTTAAGGGAAAGGCCAGCATCAGCAAGCTAGTGACAATGAGAAGAATTGTCCTCCATCTGTCAAGCCAACTGCATCCCCAGACTGTATCAGATTTCTTCATAAGGACATCCGGAATGAGGTACTTAAAAAGATGCGGAGGGGGAAGTTATTGCTAAATGGACCAGGTTTTCATTTCTACCACCCACACTGCCAAAAATTTAATGTCTATAATCAATAAAAGAGAAGAAAAAACACTGCCTTTCAGTCTTTAGACCCTAAACACTTTTCCTAACTCTTCTTTCAACATATCTCCTCTTAGGACAACTCTCTTATGCACCAAGTAAGAATCTTTACCAACTTCGAAACTTCATGAACACTGGCAAGTAAATAAAACATTTAAACACTGTCACCCTCAGATGCTAAAATGTAGCAAGAAACAGTCATTCCAGATGGGTAAATAAATTAAAAGTATCCAATTACCTAAAGAATTACACCTTTCAATCTGATTATAAACAGGCTCCAGAAAATCAAACCTAGAGTCCGGTCTGCAGCTCTTCAATTTCACAAACAGAGCCTTCTTCACGTCGCAGGTGAAATAGCGCGTGCCCCTGAACGTGCCATCTGTACAGCCCGCACATTCATCCTCCTGAAAAAGAAAGGTTTTGGTATGTGTTACACCGGGAAGAGCTATGGAGTTTTCACTTTTTCTGAATTTCTCTTTCAAATCTTTTCTGAACAGATCAGCACGAAGGAAAAGGGACTGACTAACTGGTGCTTTGGCCCTCAGCTGGTGGTTTAAGAAAATAATTCTTTAGCCCTCCAGGAAGTATTTGATGCATTTCCTTTCAAAATACATGCTTAGAACTTCCTTGGTTTACTGAGTTTCCCTGAGCCATTTCAAAAGTATTAAAATCAAGGGGCAGGAGTAGATAAATTACCTAGTTCCTCACCAGCAAGAAGACAAGTGAAAAAAAAGTTAAAAACTATATTTAGGTAATAGCTAAATTTATTCAAGTTCTCCCTCCTGGTTATGAAATATCACACAATATACTTTTTTTAGAGCCAAAAATAAAACCTTCCCCTCTCCCAAAGACTCCAAACATGATTAATTTTAAAGTCAGTCACATCCCTGAACTGACTGCAATGGGAGGAGGCTAAAGAATAAGAAGGAGAACTGGTCACTGAACTGCTTTCTTTGCTGCATTCTGTTTGTATGTGGAGACTACATGTTCTAGCCTAAAAATCAATCTATTCCTTGATCACAAACAAACATGAGGAATAAGTGAGTGAGAAGCCTTAGCAATGGCAAAGGGTGAAGGCAAGCAATACTATATTTCCTCTACTACTGAATTTTTTTGAGAAAAAATAGCTTCCCAAGAAATTATCTAATAGAGGAAAACGTAGTTTTAAAACCCATGAAGAAAAGTTGTAGATTTCAAGCCAAAACAAATTACCAGTTCCAGCCCAGCTAGCACGTCACTGAGCCCAGGCGGCTGGCCAATCCAACGGATAACCCCATAGAACGGGGGATTCTTTTTCACTTCAGCCAGTGAGCCCACCTCTAGGCCGTATGCATTACCAGAAGAGATGGGCAAAGGTGGACTCTTCTGGACAGGCAAGCTGTTCAGCTCGCCCATCACACACTGCACTGACAATGACAGTGGGCTGTGAGCAATGCTGCCGTTAGTATTGGGCATCTTGGTCAGGCTGAACGGTAGAGAGTGCAATCTGTTCTCGCTGGATAAGGAGTTCATGGAAGGAGGTTGTGGTGGAGGTGATGAATGTCCAAAGTCTGGAGACAGCTCTGTAAGTGACTTTGCAGGATCTTCTGCAACTATGAAAAATTGTCCTTAATTAGAAAAGGCTGTTCAAGAACATTAAATATGACTGCATCTTCTAAAAACAATACAAAGTTCTAGTCTAACTGATCACATGATCCCTTTGCAAGTCTGCTTGAAAGCACTGTAAACTCATTGGCTCTGAATAATATTTTTGCTCCTCTTCTCGACCTCCACAGTTTCCTGTCTCAGTAATCTGGCATTGGTATCTAAGTCTAGTCAGTATCACATGGATTATATTCTTTCCCATAATGTGATTAAATTAGAAATTAGTATAAAGAGATATAAAAATTAAATAATAATTCTAAATAACCTCTGGAAGAACAGACAGTGCTCTTAATCTCTGAGCCATCTCTCCGGCCCAGGATGAATGAATTCTTGAGAGAGGCAGGTCATGCTGCCTATGCTCACAAAACCCCACTCAGTGCGAGAATCAGATGTGGCAAATACCCACTCAGGTCACTTTCTGTGTAAGTATATATGTAACCTATAGTATCCAACTGTAGACTGTACTGTGTGTTTTAGCTTATAACTGAATCCATGTCATAAGCAGTCATCATAGAGACTTAGAACACTATATTTTCATTTAGTTTACTGAATCTCCTGAATACAAAGCACTGTAGAAGCACTAGGAACTTATAGAAAATCAGGCAAAAAACCAAAACAACTTCAGGGACACTTAACCTAACCTAAGAGAGTGAGTGAGTACAGCGGGAGGAAAGGTTTCAGTTTAAGAGGTGAAGAGCAGTCAGCCAGACCATTGAACTGGAAGAACTAGAAGGATTTCCAGGTAATTAACTTGCAAAGATGAAGGAAATAAATACATGAAAGGAGAATGATATCTAGGAAACAAGGAAAGGTAGTGTGTTTTAAAGAAAGTAAGATAGGCAAGGCTTTAAATGAGTCACTTCATTTCTAGAAACAGTTGATTCTAAGCAGAGGTATTAAGAGATAAGAACAAACTGCTCAGCATAGTGGTGTACACTTTTAATCTCAACACTCAGAAACCAGAAGCAGGTGAGTCTCTGTGAGTTCGAGGCCAGTCTCCTCAACAGAGCAAGTTCTAGGACAGCCAGGACTTTTTATACAGAGAAACTCTGTCTCGGGTAAAAAAAACAAAGCAAAACAAAACCCAGACTACTAACATATTTCAAATGTATCCTCAACCCTAATAACAGTGTAGTTGAAACTATGTTTAATATTTTAGTTCAGCAATATTGTCATATTAGCTATGATCTATTCACTGTTTCCAAAATTAACAAATATTGATGAAAAAGTCATTTCCCCTTACATATTAAACAGAGGGTACCATTATAAAGAGGACTAAAATTATAGATTACCTTCATCTATATACAATGAATTTTTGGATTTGGATTGTTGTTGTGAATCAACAGATGACCCACTTAAGGTATAAAATAATTCAGAACTGGTTCTACTTCCAGGGTCTGAGGTAGATCCTATGGAACAAGAAAAGTTCCTTTTTTAAAAAGCCAATATGTTATAAAAAGAAATTTTATAAATAAATTAACATGCGTATGGTAGAACAACTGCTCACACAACTAATATACATATACATAGTATTGTATTGTCTTCGGCTTTAAAAGTTTGGTAATTAGTCAACACAGAAGAGAGTAGGAGCTATAAAATTAATATAAAAGTTAGCCGTTTATATTAAAGCTCTAAGAAACCATTCTGGTGGTCAGTGGTGACACGAGCCTTTAATCCCAGAACTTAGTAGAGGCAGACACATCTGAGTTTGAGGCCATCCTGGCCTATTGAGCAAGTTCCAGGACACTACAGACTATCTAAAGAAATCTGGACAAAAAAAAAAATCATTCCATGTAGTCTATTTTTCAATGTCACCTCTACTTTGATGAAATTACTGGCTCACGAATATCACCTCTATCATTCATACCATATAACAGTGGTTTTCCACCTTCCTAATTCTGCCATCCTTTATATATACCTCAAACTGTGGCAAACCCCAACCAGAAAATTATTTTCGTTGTTACTTTATAACTGCAATTTTACCACTGTTATGAATTGCAATATAAATATCTTTCTTTTCCAAAGGTCTTAAACGACCCCAATAAAAGGGTCATTCAAACCCCAAAGGGGTCACGATCCACAGGATGAAACCCCTTGCAGTCAACAAAAGAACATCCAGCAGTGTTATAGAGCCTAGACATACACAAAGTTCTTTCACCAAGGTTTGTGAAGTGCATTCTATGATGGTCACATGATGTGGGATTCTCCTCCGCATGCTGTGAATACCATTGGTTAATAAAGAAATTGGCATGGCCTGATAGAGTAGAACAGAGCTAGGTGGGGAAAACTGAATGCTGGGAGGAAGAAGGGCAGAGTCAGTGAGAAGTCATATAGCCCCACAGGAGATGCCAGAACTATACCTGGTCAGCCACAGCCTAGTAGCAATACACAGATTAATGGAGATGGATTAATTTTAGATGAGTTAGCCAGAAATATGCTTAAGCTATTGGCCAAACAGTATTGCAAATAATATGGTTTCTGTGTGATTATTTTGGGGCTGAGCAGCTGGGAACAAACAAGAGGTCTCGTAAAAAAAAAGTCACACAAGAAAACAAACTGCTGAATGATGCACTTATCAGAACTCATCCCAGTAATAAGTGGCTCATCATTATAATTTCCCTTCATAAACTTCAAATGTGATCATACAAGCTGATGAACAAATTAAGTTAAAAAACATTCAGGTTTTGGGTGGATATATGGCTCAGGAGTAGAGTCCTATTTTAGTTTGTGTAAGATGCCAGATTTGATGCAAGCACCAAAAAATAAAAATAAAAAAGTAATCTCACTGTCTGGAACAATACCTGAGTAAAAAAGGACTTACCTAGCTTATAAGTTTCTGTTGACTTTGATCCCCAACATTACAAAAGAAATAATATATTTTTTTTTAGATTTACAATATAAACATCTTAGAATTTTATTAACACAATTTCTTGTTCTTTGTAGTTTAGGAGGATGGACCTCCAAGGCTCTGTGCCCTCATTAGGGATGTGGTGGAATATTCGGCCTGTGCCTGTCAATGGCCTGACAATGCAGCCCACGACCCATATGACCAGGGGTACTTTCCTCCTTTCAGGAGAAGGCCAGGATCAGCTCAAGCACCAAGACTAGGAAGCCTGATGACGACAAGAAGACATGACTTCGAGTCTAGCATCTCTCATGCACTGCTTGAGCTGGAGATGAACTCAGATCTCAAGGCACAGCTTAGAAACTCAGTATCACCCACCACAGCCAAGGAAACTGAAGCTGCTGATGGTCAGAAAGCAATCCTCATTTTAGCACCAGTTTCTCAGAAGAAATCTTTCCAGAAAATCCAAGTCCGGATGGTTCATGAATTAGAGAAAAAGGTTAGTGGCAAGCATGCAGTCTTCACTGCTCAAAGAAGATTCTGCCCAAGCCAACTCAGAAAAGCTGTACAAAAAAATAAGCAAAAGCACCAAAAGCTGCACCCTGGCAGCTGTACATGACACCATCCTTGGGGACTTGTTCTTCCCAAGTGAAACTGTGGATACTCCGTGTGAATGCATGGCAGTCAGCTCCTAAAGGTTCATTTAGACAAAGCTCAGCAGAACACGCAGAACACAGGTCGAAACTTTTTCTGGTGTGTATTAGAAGCTCCCTCCCTTCCTCTCTCTCTCTCTCTCTCCCCCTCTAGTGTTTTTCGCTGGAACTTGCTCTGTCAACCAGGCTGTCCTCAAACACAGAGATCCACCTGCCTTTGCCTCCTGAGAGCTGGGATTGAAGGCGTGTAACACCGCCAGCTGTTCTCTCTTATTCAAATAAAAAGCTCCCTCCACAGCTCATAGGCTGGCCATTTCAGTGGTTTCTTTACTACATCCTCACTTAAAATCATGTACATAAAATTTTAGTTGACATAAAGTGTAGGAACAAACTATATGTATACATATATATATATACATATACACACACAAACAATAACATATAGCTTATTTAACATCTTGGAGAATCATATTATCTTATTGTAAATTACCAAGAATGGGCTCCATACCTGTAACCTTTGGTTCATTAATACTAGATGAACCTTTGTCACCATCATCTCTTGACATAAAGGCAAGTTTGGGAGGCCTCATTTCCGGTGTCATGCTCTCTGAAATAGTAAACATACTTTTTAACTATATATGGAAGAAACATAGTTTAGCATAAAAAACAAAGAAATCCTTTCCAACAAAAAAAGAACAATCTTTATAATCTTACAGATTATCTTTAAAGACTCCACAGTACTGAAAGGTACTTTCTCAGGTGAAAAAAAATCAACGCTGTACTTAAAAATATAATTTCTGTAAGAAAATATAATCATCAGTTATCAAAAGGCTTTAATTTTTGAAAAGTTAGTCAGATGCAGTCAATTTTATTTGAAGTTTTAAAAAGCTTTTCAGAAAACCTTATTCATAATTTTCATTACATTTTCCAGATCAGCATGCCCAGCACAACCCTACACATTACAGCGTTTTACACTCAAGCGTTTAAGGAGGGTGCCAAGATAAACATGGACAATCTGTTTACTGTAAAAACCGGAGCCTTTACATGCCCACGTGCCTGGATAACCTCTAACCAATGTGCTGCACTAAACTGACTTGATAAAACTTTCTCAGCCACCCAAGTATGCTGGATCAGTGTATTTCACAGAACACAGCTTGATAAAAACCTGGGCAAGAGACAAATCAGAGTTAGCAAGAGACTCAGTACTAAGTATGTTTCCACCTTTAAACATAACATGCATGAAGCATAACAGATATGTATACAAACAAATGCAAACAGGAAAAGCAGAGAATTACACACAAATCAATAATGCAAGTTCTAGGACAGCAAGGACTTTCTATACAGAGAAACTCTGTCTCGGGTAAAAAAAAACAAAGCAAAACAAAACCCAGACTACTAACACATTTCAAATGTATCCTCAACCCTAATAACAGTGTAGTTGAAACTATGTTTAATATTTTAGTTCAGCAATATTGTCATATTAGCTATGATCTATTCACTGTTTCCAAAATTAACAAATATTGATGAAAAAGTCATTTCCCCTTACATATTAAACAGAGGGTACCATTATAAAGAGGACTAAAATTATAGATTACCTTCATCAATATACAATGAATTTTTGGATTTGGATTGTTGTTGTGAATCAACAGATGACCCACTTAAGGTATAAAATAATTCAGAACTGGTTCTACTTCCAGGGTCTGAGGTAGATCCTATGGAACAAGAAAAGTTCCTTTTTTAAAAAGCCAATATGTTATAAAAAGAAATTTTATAAATAAATTAACATGCGTATGGTAGAACAACTGCTCACACAACTAATATACATATACATAGTATTGTATTGTCTTCGGCTTTAAAAGTTTGGTAATTAGTCAACACAGAAGAGAGTAGGAGCTTTAAAATTAATATAAAAGTTAGCCGTTTATATTAAAGCTCTAAGAAACCATTCTGGTGGTCAGTTGTGACACGAGCCTTTAATCCCAGAAATTAGTAGAGGCAGACACATCTGAGTTTGAGGCCATCCTGGCCTATTGAGCAAGTTCCAGGACACTACAGACTATCTAAAGAAATCTGGACAAAAAAAAATCATTCCATGTAGTCTATTTTTCAATGTCACCTCTACTTTGATGAAATTACTGGCTCACGAATATCACCTCTATCATTCATACCATATAACAGTGGTTTTCCACCTTCCTAATTCTGCCATCCTTTATATATACCTCAAACTGTGGCAAACCCCAACCAGAAAATTATTTTCATTGTTACTTTATAACTGCAATTTTACCACTGTTATGAATTACAATATAAATATCTTTCTTTTCCAAAGGTCTTAAACGACCCCAATAAAAGGGTCATTCAAACCCCAAAGGGGTCACGATCCACAGGATGAAACCCCTTGCAGTCAACAAAAGAACATCCAGCAGTGTTATAGAGCCTAGACATACACAAAGTTCTTTCACCAAGGTTTGTGAAGTGCATTCTATGATGGTCACATGATGTGGGATTCTCCTCCGCATGCTGTGAATACCATTGGTTAATAAAGAAATTGGCATGGCCTGATAGAGTAGAACAGAGCTAGGTGGGGAAAACTGAATGCTGGGAGGAAGAAGGGCAGAGTCAGTGAGAAGTCATATAGCCCCACAGGAGATGCCAGAACTATACCTGGTCAGCCACAGCCTAGTAGCAATACACAGATTAATGGAGATGGATTAATTTTAGATGAGTTAGCCAGAAATATGCTTAAGCTATTGGCCAAACAGTATTGCAAATAATATGGTTTCTGTGTGATTATTTTGGGGCTGAGCAGCTGGGAACAAACAAGAGGTCTCATAAAAAAAAGTCACACAAGAAAACAAACTGCTGAATGATGCACTTATCAGAACTCATCCCAGTAATAAGTGGCTCATCATTATAATTTCCCTTCATAAACTTCAAATGTGATCATACAAGCTGATGAACAAATTAAGTTAAAAAACATTCAGGTTTTGGGTAGATATATGGCTCAGGAGTAGAGTCCTATTTTAGTTTGTGTAAGATGCCAGATTTGATGCAAGCACCAAAAAATAAAAATAAAAAAGTAATCTCACTGTCTGGAACAATACCTGAGTAAAAAAGGACTTACCTAGCTTATAAGGTTCTGTTGACTTTGATCCCCAACATTACAAAAGAAATAATATATTTTTTTAGATTTACAATATAAACATCTTAGAATTTTATTAACACAATTTCTTGTTCTTTGTAGTTTAGGAGGATGGACCTCCGAGGCTCTGTGCCCTCATTAGGGATGTGGTGGAATATTCAGCCTGTGCCTGTCAATGGCCTGACAATGCAGCCCACGACCCATATGACCAGGGGTACTTTCCTCCTTTCAGGAGAAGGCCAGGATCAGCTCAAGCACCAAGACTAGGAAGCCTGATGACGACAAGAAGACTTGACTTCGAGTCTAGCATCTCTCATGCACTGCTTGAGCTGGAGATGAACTCAGATCTCAAGGCACAGCTTAGAAACTCAGTATCACCCACCACAGCCAAGGAAACTGAAGCTGGTGATGGTCAGAAAGCAATCCTTATTTTAGCACCAGTTTCTCAGAAGAAATCTTTCCAGAAAATCCAAGTCCGGATGGTTCATGAATTAGAGAAAAAGGTTAGTGCCAAGCATGCAGTCTTCACTGCTCAAAGAAGATTCTGCCCAAGCCAACTCAGAAAAGCTGTACAAAAAGATAAGCAAAAGCACCAAAAGCTGCACCCTGGCAGCTGTACATGACACCATCCTTGGGGACTTGTTCTTCCCAAGTGAAACTGTGGATACTCCGTGTGAATGCATGGCAGTCAGCTCCTAAAGGTTCATTTAGACAAAGCTCAGCAGAACAAGCAGAACACAGGCCGAAACTTTTTCTGGTGTGTATTAGCAGCTCCCTCCCTCTCTCTCTCTCTCTCTCTCTCTCTCTACCCCTCTAGTGTTTTTCGCTGGAACTTGCTCTGTCAACCAGGCTGTCCTCAAACACAGAGATCCACCTGCCTTTGCCTCCTGAGAGCTGGGATTGAAGGCATGTAACACCGCCAGCTGTTCTCTCTCTTATCCAAATAAAAAGCTCCCTCCACAGCTCATAGGCTGGCCATTTCAGTGGTTTCTTTACTACATCCTCACTTAAAATCATGTACATAAAGGATAGGCACAAACTATATGTATACATATATATACATATATACAAATACACACACACATTAACATATAGCTTATTTAACATCTTGGAGAATCATATTATCATATTGTAAACTACCAAGAATGGGCTCCATACCTGTAACCTTTGGTTCATTAATACTAGATGAACCTTTGTCACCATCATCTCTTGACATAAAGGCAAGTTTGGGAGGCCTCATTTCCGGTGTCATGCTCTCTGAAATAGTAAACATACTTTTTAACTATATATGGAAGAAACATAGTTTAGCATAAAAAACAAAGAAATCCTTTCCAACAAAAAAGGCACAATCTTTATAGTCTTACAGATTCTCTTTAAAGACTCCACAGTACTGAAAGGTAATTTCTCAGGTGAAAAAAAATCAACACTGTACTTAAAAATATAATTTCTGTAAGAAAATATAATCATCAGTTATCAAAAGGCTTTAATTTTTGAAAAGTTAGTCAGAAGCAGTCAATTTTATTTGAAGTTTTAAAAAGCTTTAAAGAACACCTTATTCATACTTTTCGTCACATTTTCCAGATCAGCATGACCAAAACAACCCTACACATTACAGTGTTTTATATTCAAGAATTTATGGAGGGTTTCAAGATAAATATGGACAATCTTGTTTACTGTAAAAACCGGAGCCTTTACATGCCCACGTGCCTGGATAACCTCTAACCAATGTGCTGCACTAAACTGACTTGATAAAACTTTCTCAGCCACCCAAGTATGCTGGATCAGTGTATTTCACAGAACACAGCTTGATAAAAACCTGGGTAGGAGACAAATCAGAGTTAGGAATGGACTCAGTACTAGTATGATTCCACTTTTAAGCATAACATGCATTAAGAATAACAGATATGTATACAAACAAATGCAAACAGGAAAAGCAGAGAATTACACACAAATCAATAATGCAAGTTCTAGGACAGCAAGGACTTTCTATACAGAGAAACTCTGTCTCGGGTAAAAAAACAAAGCAAAACAAAACCCAGACTACTAACATATTTCAAATGTATCCTCAACCCTAATAACAGTGTAGTTGAAACTATGTTTAATATTTTAGTTCAGCAATATTGTCAAATTAGCTATGATCTATTCACTGTTTCCAAAATTAACAAATATTGATGAAAAAGTCATTTCCCCTTACATATTAAACAGAGGGTACCATTATAAAGAGGACTAAAATTATAGATTACCTTCATCTATATACAATGAATTTTTGGATTTGGATTGTTGTTGTGAGTCAACTGATGACCCACTTAAGGTATAAAATAATTCAGAACTGGTTCTACTTCCAGGGTCTGAGGTAGATCCTATGGAACAAGAAAAGTTCCTTTTTTAAAAAGCCAATATGTTATAAAAAGAAATTTTATAAATAAATTAACATGCGTATGGTAGAACAACTGCTCACACAACTAATATACATATACATAGTATTGTATTGTCTTCGGCTTTAAAAGTTTGGTAATTAGTCAACAAGAAGAGAGTAGGAGCTATAAAATTAATATAAAAGTTAGCCGTTTATATTAAAGCTCTAAGAAACCATTCTGGTGGTCAGTGGTGACACGAGCCTTTAATCCCAGAACTTAGTAGAGGCAGACACATCTGAGTTTGAGGCCATCCTGGCCTATTGAGCAAGTTCCAGGACACTACAGACTATCTAAAGAAATCTGGACAAAAAAAAATCATTCCATGTAGTCTATTTTTCAATGTCACCTCTACTTTGATGAAATTACTGGCTCACGAATATCACCTCTATCATTCATACCATATAACAGTGGTTTTCCACCTTCCTAATTCTGCCATCCTTTATATATACCTCAAACTGTGGCAAACCCCAACCAGAAAATTATTTTCATTGTTACTTTATAACTGCAATTTTACCACTGTTATGAATTGCAATATAAATATCTTTCTTTTCCAAAGGTCTTAAACGACCCCAATAAAAGGGTCATTCAAACCCCAAAGGGGTCACGATCCACAGGATGAAACCCCTTGCAGTCAACAAAAGAACATCCAGCAGTGTTATAGAGCCTAGACATACACAAAGTTCTTTCACCAAGGTTTGTGAAGTGCATTCTATGATGGTCACATGATGTGGGACTCTCCTCCGCATGCTGTGAATACCATTGGTTAATAAAGAAATTGGCATGGCCTGATAGAGTAGAACAGAGCTAGGTGGGGAAAACTGAATGCTGGGAGGAAGAAGGGCAGAGTCAGTGAGAAGTCATATAGCCCCACAGGAGATGCCAGAACTATACCTGGTCAGCCACAGCCTAGTAGCAATACACAGATTAATGGAGATGGATTAATTTTAGATGAGTTAGCCAGAAATATGCTTAAGCTATTGGCCAAACAGTATTGCAAATAATATGGTTTCTGTGTGATTATTTTGGGGCTGAGCAGCTGGGAACAAACAAGAGGTCTCGTAAAAAAAAAGTCACACAAGAAAACAAACTGCTGAATGATGCACTTATCAGAACTCATCCCAGTAATAAGTGGCTCATCATTATAATTTCCCTTCATAAACTTCAAATGTGATCATACAAGCTGATGAACAAATTAAGTTAAAAAACATTCAGGTTTTGGGTGGATATATGGCTCAGGAGTAGAGTCCTATTTTAGTTTGTGTAAGATGCCAGATTTGATGCAAGCACCAAAAAATAAAAATAAAAAAGTAATCTCACTGTCTGGAACAATACCTGAGTAAAAAAGGACTTACCTAGCTTATAAGGTTCTGTTGACTTTGATCCCCAACATTACAAAAGAAATAATATATTTTTTTAGATTTACAATATAAACATCTTAGAATTTTATTAACACAATTTCTTGTTCTTTGTAGTTTAGGAGGATGGACCTCCGAGGCTCTGTGCCCTCATTAGGGATGTGGTGGAATATTCAGCCTGTGCCTGTCAATGGCCTGACAATGCAGCCCACGACCCATATGACCAGGGGTACTTTCCTCCTTTCAGGAGAAGGCCAGGATCAGCTCAAGCACCAAGACTAGGAAGCCTGATGACGACAAGAAGACTTGACTTCGAGTCTAGCATCTCTCATGCACTGCTTGAGCTGGAGATGAACTCAGATCTCAAGGCACAGCTTAGAAACTCAGTATCACCCACCACAGCCAAGGAAACTGAAGCTGCTGATGGTCAGAAAGCAATCCTTATTTTAGCACCAGTTTCTCAGAAGAAATCTTTCCAGAAAATCCAAGTCCGGATGGTTCATGAATTAGAGAAAAAGGTTAGTGCCAAGCATGCAGTCTTCACTGCTCAAAGAAGATTCTGCCCAAGCCAACTCAGAAAAGCTGTACAAAAAGATAAGCAAAAGCACCAAAAGCTGCACCCTGGCAGCTGTACATGACACCATCCTTGGGGACTTGTTCTTCCCAAGTGAAACTGTGGATACTCCGTGTGAATGCATGGCAGTCAGCTCCTAAAGGTTCATTTAGACAAAGCTCAGCAGAACAAGCAGAACACAGGCTGAAACTTTTTCTGGTGTGCATTAGAAGCTCCCTCCCTTCCTCTCTCTCTCTCTCTCTCTCTCCCCCTCTAGTGTTTTTCGCTGGAACTTGCTCTGTCAACCAGGCTGTCCTCAAACACAGAGATCCACCTGCCTTTGCCTCCTGAGAGCTGGGATTGAAGGCATGTAACACCGCCAGCTGTTCTCTCTCTTATCCAAATAAAAAGCTCCCTCCACAGCTCATAGGCTGGCCATTTCAGTGGTTTCTTTACTACATCCTCACTTAAAATCATGTACATAAAGGATAGGCACAAACTATATGTATACATATATATACACATATATACAAATACACACACACATTAACATATAGCTTATTTAACATCTTGGAGAATCATATTATCATATTGTAAACTACCAAGAATGGGCTCCATACCTGTAACCTTTGGTTCATTAATACTAGATGAACCTTTGTCACCATCATCTCTTGACATAAAGGCAAGTTTGGGAGGCCTCATTTCCGGTGTCATGCTCTCTGAAATAGTAAACATACTTTTTAACTATATATGGAAGAAACATAGTTTAGCATAAAAAACAAAGAAATCCTTTCCAACAAAAAAGGCACAATCTTTATAGTCTTACAGATTCTCTTTAAAGACTCCACAGTACTGAAAGGTAATTTCTCAGGTGAAAAAAAATCAACACTGTACTTAAAAATATAATTTCTGTAAGAAAATATAATCATCAG
This sequence comes from Microtus oregoni, assembly GCF_018167655.1. Taxonomy (NCBI): domain Eukaryota; kingdom Metazoa; phylum Chordata; class Mammalia; order Rodentia; family Cricetidae; genus Microtus; species Microtus oregoni. The sequence goes on from NW_024543063.1 coordinate 62,958,593, forward strand.
TTATCAAAAGGCTTTAATTTTTGAAAAGTTAGTCAGAAGCAGTCAATTTTATTTGAAGTTTTAAAAAGCTTTAAAGAACACCTTATTCATACTTTTCGTCACATTTTCCAGATCAGCATGACCAAAACAACCCTACACATTACAGTGTTTTATATTCAAGAATTTATGGAGGGTTTCAAGATAAATATGAACAATCTTGTTTACTGTAAAAACCGGAGCCTTTACATGCCCACGTGCCTGGATAACCTCTAACCAATGTGCTGCACTAAACTGACTTGATAAAACTTTCTCAGCCACCCAAGTATGCTGGATCAGTGTATTTCACAGAACACAGCTTGATAAAAACCTGGGTAGGAGACAAATCAGAGTTAGGAATGGATTCAGTACTAGTATGATTCCACTTTTAAGCATAACATGCATTAAGAATAACAGATATGTATACAAACAAATGCAAACAGGAAAAGCAGAGAATTACACACAAATCAATAATGCAAGTTCTAGGACAGCAAGGACTTTCTATACAGAGAAACTCTGTCTCGGGTAAAAAAACAAAGCAAAACAAAACCCAGACTACTAACATATTTCAAATGTATCCTCAACCCTAATAACAGTGTAGTTGAAACTATGTTTAATATTTTAGTTCAGCAATATTGTCAAATTAGCTATGATCTATTCACTGTTTCCAAAATTAACAAATATTGATGAAAAAGTCATTTCCCCTTACATATTAAACAGAGGGTACCATTATAAAGAGGACTAAAATTATAGATTACCTTCATCTATATACAATGAATTTTTGGATTTGGATTGTTGTTGTGAGTCAACTGATGACCCACTTAAGGTATAAAATAATTCAGAACTGGTTCTACTTCCAGGGTCTGAGGTAGATCCTATGGAACAAGAAAAGTTCCTTTTTTAAAAAGCCAATATGTTATAAAAAGAAATTTTATAAATAAATTAACATGCGTATGGTAGAACAACTGCTCACACAACTAATATACATATACATAGTATTGTATTGTCTTCGGCTTTAAAAGTTTGGTAATTAGTCAACAAGAAGAGAGTAGGAGCTATAAAATTAATATAAAAGTTAGCCGTTTATATTAAAGCTCTAAGAAACCATTCTGGTGGTCAGTGGTGACACGAGCCTTTAATCCCAGAAATTAGTAGAGGCAGACACATCTGAGTTTGAGGCCATCCTGGCCTATTGAGCAAGTTCCAGGACACTACAGACTATCTAAAGAAATCTGGACAAAAAAAAATCATTCCATGTAGTCTATTTTTCAATGTCACCTCTACTTTGATGAAATTACTGGCTCACGAATATCACCTCTATCATTCATACCATATAACAGTGGTTTTCCACCTTCCTAATTCTGCCATCCTTTATATATACCTCAAACTGTGGCAAACCCCAACCAGAAAATTATTTTCATTGTTACTTTATAACTGCAATTTTACCACTGTTATGAATTGCAATATAAATATCTTTCTTTTCCAAAGGTCTTAAACGACCCCAATAAAAGGGTCATTCAAACCCCAAAGGGGTCACGATCCACAGGATGAAACCCCTTGCAGTCAACAAAAGAACATCCAGCAGTGTTATAGAGCCTAGACATACACAAAGTTCTTTCACCAAGGTTTGTGAAGTGCATTCTATGATGGTCACATGATGTGGGATTCTCCTCCGCATGCTGTGAATACCATTGGTTAATAAAGAAATTGGCATGGCCTGATAGAGTAGAACAGAGCTAGGTGGGGAAAACTGAATGCTGGGAGGAAGAAGGGCAGAGTCAGTGAGAAGTCATATAGCCCCACAGGAGATGCCAGAACTATACCTGGTCAGCCACAGCCTAGTAGCAATACACAGATTAATGGAGATGGATTAATTTTAGATGAGTTAGCCAGAAATATGCTTAAGCTATTGGCCAAACAGTATTGCAAATAATATGGTTTCTGTGTGATTATTTTGGGGCTGAGCAGCTGGGAACAAACAAGAGGTCTCGTAAAAAAAAAGTCACACAAGAAAACAAACTGCTGAATGATGCACTTATCAGAACTCATCCCAGTAATAAGTGGCTCATCATTATAATTTCCCTTCATAAACTTCAAATGTGATCATACAAGCTGATGAACAAATTAAGTTAAAAAACATTCAGGTTTTGGGTGGATATATGGCTCAGGAGTAGAGTCCTATTTTAGTTTGTGTAAGATGCCAGATTTGATGCAAGCACCAAAAAATAAAAATAAAAAAGTAATCTCACTGTCTGGAACAATACCTGAGTAAAAAAGGACTTACCTAGCTTATAAGTTTCTGTTGACTTTGATCCCCAACATTACAAAAGAAATAATATATTTTTTTTAGATTTACAATATAAACATCTTAGAATTTTATTAACACAATTTCTTGTTCTTTGTAGTTTAGGAGGATGGACCTCCGAGGCTCTGTGCCCTCATTAGGGATGTGGTGGAATATTCGGCCTGTGCCTGTCAATGGCCTGACAATGCAGCCCACGACCCATATGACCAGGGGTACTTTCCTCCTTTCAGGAGAAGGCCAGGATCAGCTCAAGCACCAAGACTAGGAAGCCTGATGATGACAAGAAGACATGACTTCGAGTCTAGCATCTCTCATGCACTGCTTGAGCTGGAGATGAACTCAGATCTCAAGGCACAGCTTAGAAACTCAGTATCACCCACCACAGCCAAGGAAACTGAAGCTGCTGATGGTCAGAAAGCAATCCTCATTTTAGCACCAGTTTCTCAGAAGAAATCTTTCCAGAAAATCCAAGTCCGGATGGTTCATGAATTAGAGAAAAAGGTTAGTGGCAAGCATGCAGTCTTCACTGCTCAAAGAAGATTCTGCCCAAGCCAACTCAGAAAAGCTGTACAAAAAGATAAGCAAAAGCACCAAAAGCTGCACCCTGGCAGCTGTACATGACACCATCCTTGGGGACTTGTTCTTCCCAAGTGAAACTGTGGATACTCCGTGTGAATGCATGGCAGTCAGCTCCTAAAGGTTCATTTAGACAAAGCTCAGCAGAACAAGCAGAACACAGGCTGAAACTTTTTCTGGTGTGTATTAGAAGCTCCCTTCCTCCCTCCCATTCTCCCCCTCTAGTGTTTTTCGCTGGAACTTGCTCTGTCAACCAGGCTGTCCTCAAACACAGAGATCACCTGCCTTTGCCTCCTGAGAGCTGGGATTGAAGGCATGTAACACCGCCAGCTGTTCTCTCTTATCCAAATAAAAAGCTCCCTCCACAGCTCATAGGCTGGCCATTTCAGTGGTTTCTTTACTACATCCTCACTTAAAATCATGTACATAAAATTTTAGTTGACATAAAGTGTAGGAACAAACTATATGTATACATATATATACATATACACACACAAAAACAATAACATATAGCTTATTTAACATCTTGGAGAATCATATTATCATATTGTAAACTACCAAGAATGGGCTCCATACCTGTAACCTTTGGTTCATTAATACTAGATGAAACTTTGTCACCATCATCTCTTGACATAAAGGCAAGTTTGGGAGGCCTCATTTCCGGTGTCATGCTCTCTGAAATAGTAAACATACTTTTTAACTATATATGGAAGAAACATAGTTTAGCATAAAAAACAAAGAAATCCTTTCCAACAAAAAAAGCACAATCTTTATAATCTTACAGATTATCTTTAAAGACTCCACAGTACTGAAAGGTACTCTCTCAGGTGAAAAAAAATCAACACTGTACTTAAAAATATAATTTCTGTAAGAAAATATAATCATCAGTTATCAAAAGGCTTTAATTTTTGAAAAGTTAGTCAGATGCAGTCAATTTTATTTGAAGTTTTAAAAAGCTTTTAAGAAAACCTTATTCATAATTTTCGTTACATTTTCCAGATCAGCATGCCCAGCAAAACCCTACACATTACTGCGTTTTACACTCAAGCGTTTATGGAGGGTGCCGAGATAAATATGGACAATCTGTTTACTGTAAAAACCGGAGCCTTTACATGCCCACGTGCCTGGATAACCTCTAACCAATGTGCTGCACTAAACTGACTTGATAAAACTTTCTCAGCCACCCAAGTATGCTGGATCAGTGTATTTCACAGAACACAGCTTGATAAAAACCTGGGTAGGAGACAAATCAGAGTTAGCAAGACACTCAGTACTAAGTATGTTTCCACCTTTAAACATAACATGCATGAAGAATAACAGATATGTATACAAACAAATGCAAACAGGAAAAGCAGAGAATTACACACAAATCAATAATGCAAGTTCTAGGACAGCAAGGACTTTCTATACAGAGAAACTCTGTCTCGGGTAAAAAAAACAAAGCAAAACAAAACCCAGACTACTAACATATTTCAAATGTATCCTCAACCCTAATAACAGTGTAGTTGAAACTATGTTTAATATTTTAGTTCAGCAATATTGTCATATTAGCTATGATCTATTCACTGTTTCCAAAATTAACAAATATTGATGAAAAAGTCATTTCCCCTTACATATTAAACAGAGGGTACCATTATAAAGAGGACTAAAATTATAGATTACCTTCATCAATATACAATGAATTTTTGGATTTGGATTGTTGTTGTGAGTCAACAGATGACCTAATTAAGGAACAAAATAATTCAGAACTGGTTCTACTTCCAGGGTCTGAGGTAGATCCTATGGAACAAGAAAAGTTCCTTTTTTAAAAAGCCAATATGTTATAAAAAGAAATTTTATAAATAAATTAACATGCGTATGGTAGAACAACTGCTCACACAACTAATATACATATACATAGTATTGTATTGTCTTCGGCTTTAAAAGTTTGGTAATTAGTCAACACAGAAGAGAGTAGGAGCTTTAAAATTAATATAAAAGTTAGCCGTTTATATTAAAGCTCTAAGAAACCATCCTGGTGGTCAGTGGTGACACGAGCCTTTAATCCCAGTACTTAGTAGAGGCAGGCACATCTGAGTTTGAGGCCATCCTGGTCTATTGAGCAAGTTTCAGGACACTACAGACTATCTAAAGAAATCTGGACAAAAAAAAAATCATTCCATGTAGTCTATTTTTCAATGTCACCTCTACTTTTTTTTCCTTTTTTTTAAAATTTTTTTTTTATTGCACATCACTCCTTTATTATACTGATCTGGAAAAGAAGATTTAGTATGCCCAAAACAATTTCTGGACCCACATGGTAGCGTCAAGCAGCTGGAACATGATTCAGACAGCGAAAGACAAAACCCTGGACATGATCAAGGGGCACTTCACCTCTACAAGACAAGGCAGAGGGGTCCTAACACACAGTAAGAGACACTCCTGTCCCTTGAGGACAAGGAGTTTATCCCACTTGATATGAGGAATGGCTTATTTTCTGGTGACCACATAGACTATTTCAATCACCACTAGAAACCTCAGAGGGATTTTTGTGTACTGATAAATATGTATGTACTTCTGTTTTTGTAAAAGTAAATGTAACACATAGACTTGACAGGACTGATCCCAACCTTCGGGGGCCAGCAGCTCCTTTAGGGTCAGAGAGGAAGGTAATCTTTTAAATGCAGGCATCTTTTAAATGCAGGCTACTTTCACCTTCCACTGGAATGACTAAAGCCCCCAGTTACCAACTGCAGAAGAGTGCAGGACAGGCTTCTCACTGGTCAGGCCACGGCATGGTTCCTCCCTGACCTCCTAAAGCAGACCCTTGTAAACAAAGGACTAAGAAAACTGTAATTACTACCTCTCAATTCTCCTGGGAGGGAGCCGTCCCTGGATGTGGACCAAGTACCTGCACCCTAGAGGTGTTACTCTGACTAGATTCTATGAAGGGAGTGGGTGCAGGGGATAAAATACTAAAACGAAATGGGAGCCACTGGTCCCCATCTGCAGCTACAACTTAAACTTAAGATCCTAAACATGGAGTCAGTGACGGGTGCTGGGAAGGGCGCAGGAGGCAGACAGGCAGGAAGGAGGGTCTCGGGGCAGAAGTCTGTCTGTGCGCCTTCACTTCTTGGCCTTGCCCTGCGCGGCCACAGCTTCCATGGCTTTCGGCACGGTCTCTTCATCTCCCAGGAACTGCATGGGTTTAACGGGCTTCAAGTTCTTGTCCAATTCATAGACAATGGGAATGCCAGTTGGCAGGTTCAGCTCCATGATGGCCTCTTCTGAGAGACCCTCCAGATGCTTGACGATCCCCCGAAGGCTGTTGCCATGGGCTGCAATCAGGACTCTCTTCCCCTCTTTGATCTGGGGGGCAATCTCTTCATTCCAGAAGGGCAGTGCTCTGGCAATAGTGTCCTTCAGGCTCTCACAGGACGGTAGCTGGTCCTCAGTAAGGTCTGCGTACCTGCGATCCTTACTGATGTTGCTGTAGAAGGGATGGTCAGGCTCCATTGGCGGTGGTGGGACATCGTAAGATCGCCTCCAGATCTTTACCTGTGCCTCACCATGCTTAGCAGCAGTTTCTGCTTTATTGAGACCAGTCAGCCCCCCATAGTGTCGCTCATTGAGGCGCCAGGTCCTGACCACTGGCAGCCACATCTGGTCAATAGCATCTAGGACTGTCCAGAGGGTCCGGATTGCTCTCTTCTGCACAGAGGTGAAGCAGATGTCGAATTCATAGGCAGCATCTCGCAACGCCTGTCCGCCGCGCTTCGCCTCCTCGTGGCCCGCCGGGCTCAGGTCGGCATCGAACCAGCCGCTGAAGCGGTTCTCCAGGTTCCAGGCGCTCTCGCCATGCCGGATGAGGACCAGCTTGTAGGCAGCCATGGCGGTAGGCAAGGGGATGCAGCAGAGACTGAGGCTCGCTGAGATTCCACTCACACCCCGCCCCACACTCGCGCCTGCGCACTTGCACACGTCCACCCCTCTCCCGCGCACTTTCTTCCCCGAAATCTTTCCACTCGCTCTTCTGACCTCCTGTCACCTCTAACTTTGATGAAATTACTGGCTCACGAATTTCACCTCTATCATTCATACCATATAACAGTGGTTTTCCACCTTCCTAATTCTGACACCCTTTAATACAATACCTCAAACTGTGGCAAACCCCAACCAGAAAATTATTTTCGTTGTTACTTTATAACTGCAATTTTACCACTGTTATGAATTGCAATATAAATATCTTTCTTTTCCAATGGTCTTAAACGACCCCAATAAAAGGGTCATCCAAACCCCAAAGGGGTCACGATCCACAGGATGAAACCCCTTTGCAGTCAACAAAAGAACATCCAGCAGTGTTAAAGAGCCTAGACATACACAAAGTTCTTTCACCAAGGTTTGTGAAGTGCATTCTATGATGGTCACATGATGTGGGATTCCCCTCCGCATGCTGTGAATACCATTGGTTAATAAAGAAATAGGCTTGGCCTGATAGAGTAGAACAGAGCTAGGTGGGGAAAACTGAATGCTGGGAGGAAGAAGGGCAGAGTCAGTGAGAAGTCATATAGCCCCACAGAAGATGCCAGAACTTTACCTGTTCCGCCACAGATTAGTAGCAATACACAGATTAATGGAGATGGATTAATTTTAGATGAATTAGCCAGAAATATGCTTAAGCTATTGGCCAAACAATATTGCAAATAATATGGTTTCTGTGTGATTATTTTGGGGCTGAGCAGCTGGGAACAAACAAGAGGTCTCGTAAAAAAAAGTCACACAAGAAAACAAACTGCTGAATGATGCACTTATCAGAACTCATCCCATTAATAAGTGGCTCATCATTATAATTTCCCTTCATAAACTTCAAATGTGATCATACAAGCTGATGAACAAATTAAGTTAAAAAACATTCAGGTTTTGGGTGGATATATGGCTCAGGATTAGAGTCCTATATTAGTTTGTGTAAGATGCCAGATTTGATGCAAACACCAAAACATAAAAATAAAAAAGTAATCTCAGTGTCTGGAACAATAGCTGAGTAAAAAAGTACTTACCTAGCTTATAAGGTTCTGTTGACTTTGATCCCCAACATTACAAAAGAAATAATTTATTTTTTTTTAGATTTACAATATAAACATCTTAGAATTTTATTAACACAATTTCTTGTTCTTTGTAGTTTAGGAGGATGGACCTCCGAGGCTCTGTGCCCTCATTAGGGATGTGGTGGAATATTCGGCCTGTGCCTGTCAATGGCCTGACAATGCAGCCCACGACCCATATGACCAGGGGTACTTTCCTCCTTTCAGGAGAAGGCCAGGATCAGCTCAAGCACCAAGACTAGGAAGCCTGATGACGACAAGAAGACATGACTTCGAGTCTAGCATCTCTCATGCACTGCTTGAGCTGGAGATGAACTCAGATCTCAAGGCACAGCTTAGAAACTCAGTATCACCCACCACAGCCAAGGAAACTGAAGCTGCTGATGGTCAGAAAGCAATCCTTATTTTAGCACCAGTTTCTCAGAAGAAATCTTTCCAGAAAATCCAAGTCCGGATGGTTCATGAATTAGAGAAAAAGGTTAGTGCCAAGCATGCAGTCTTCACTGCTCAAAGAAGATTCTGCCCAAGCCAACTCAGAAAAGCTGTACAAAAAGATAAGCAAAAGCACCAAAAGCTGCACCCTGGCAGCTGTACATGACACCATCCTTGGGGACTTGTTCTTCCCAAGTGAAACTGTGGATACTCCGTGTGAATGCATGGCAGTCAGCTCCTAAAGGTTCATTTAGACAAAGCTCAGCAGAACAAGCAGAACACAGGTCGAAACTTTTTCTGGTGTGTATTAGAAGCTCCCTCCCTCCCTCTCTCTCTCTCCCTTCCCCTCTAGTGTTTTTCACTGGAACTTGCTTGGTCAACCAGGCTGGCCTCAAACACAGAGATCACCTGCCTTTGCCTCCCGAGAGCTGGGATTGAAGGCGTGTAACACCGCCAGCCGTTCTCTCTTATCCAAATAAAAAGCTCCCTCCACAGCTCATAGGCTGGCCATTTCAGTGGTTTCTTTACTACATCCTCACTTAAAATCATGTACATAAAATTTTAGTTGACATAAAGTGTAGGAACAAACTATATGTATACATATATATACATATACACACACACAAACAATAACATATAGCTTATTTAACATCTTGGAGAATCATATTATCATATTGTAAACTACCAAGAATGGGCTCCATACCTGTAACCTTTGGTTCATTAATACTAGATGAACCTTTGTCACCATCATCTCTTGACATAAAGGCAAGTTTGGGAGGCCTCATTTCCGGTGTCATGCTCTCTGAAATAGTAAACATACTTTTTAACTATATATGGAAGAAACATAGTTTAGCATAAAAAACAAAGAAATCCTTTCCAACAAAAAAAGAACAATCTTTATAATCTTACAGATTATCTTTAAAGACTCCACAGTACTGAAAGGTACTCTCTCAGGTGAAAAAAAATCAACACTGTACTTAAAAATATAATTTCTGTAAGAAAATATAATCATCAGTTATCAAAAGGCTTTAATTTTTGAAAAGTTAGTCAGATGCAGTCAATTTTATTTGAAGTTTTAAAAAGCTTTTAAGAAAACCTTATTCATAATTTTCGTTACATTTTCCAGATCAGCATGCCCAGCAAAACCCTACACATTACAGCGTTTTACACTCAAGCGTTTATGGAGGGTGCCGAGATAAATATGGACAATCTGTTTACTGTAAAAACCGGAGCCTTTACATGCCCACGTGCCTGGATAACCTCTAACCAATGTGCTGCACTAAACTGACTTGATAAAACTTTCTCAGCCACCCAAGTATGCTGGATCAGTGTATTTCACAGAACACAGCTTGATAAAAACCTGGGTAGGAGACAAATCAGAGTTAGCAAGACACTCAGTACTAAGTATGTTTCCACCTTTAAACATAACATGCATGAAGAATAACAGATATGTATACAAACAAATGCAAACAGGAAAAGCAGAGAATTACACACAAATCAATAATGCAAGTTCTAGGACAGCAAGGACTTTCTATACAGAGAAACTCTGTCTCGGGTAAAAAAAACAAAGCAAAACAAAACCCAGACTACTAACATATTTCAAATGTATCCTCAACCCTAATAACAGTGTAGTTGAAACTATGTTTAATATTTTAGTTCAGCAATATTGTCATATTAGCTATGATCTATTCACTGTTTCCAAAATTAACAAATATTGATGAAAAAGTCATTTCCCCTTACATATTAAACAGAGGGTACCATTATAAAGAGGACTAAAATTATAGATTACCTTCATCAATATACAATGAATTTTTGGATTTGGATTGTTGTTGTGAGTCAACAGATGACCTAATTAAGGAACAAAATAATTCAGAACTGGTTCTACTTCCAGGGTCTGAGGTAGATCCTATGGAACAAGAAAAGTTCCTTTTTTAAAAAGCCAATATGTTATAAAAAGAAATTTTATAAATAAATTAACATGCGTATGGTAGAACAACTGCTCACACAACTAATATACATATACATAGTATTGTATTGTCTTCGGCTTTAAAAGTTTGGTAATTAGTCAACACAGAAGAGAGTAGGAGCTATAAAATTAATATAAAAGTTAGCCGTTTATATTAAAGCTCTAAGAAACCATCCTGGTGGTCAGTGGTGACACGAGCCTTTAATCCCAGTACTTAGTAGAGGCAGGCACATCTGAGTTTGAGGCCATCCTGGTCTATTGAGCAAGTTTCAGGACACTACAGACTATCTAAAGAAATCTGGACAAAAAAAAAATCATTCCATGTAGTCTATTTTTCAATGTCACCTCTACTTTTTTTTCCTTTTTTTTAAAATTTTTTTTTTATTGCACATCACTCCTTTATTATACTGATCTGGAAAAGAAGATTTAGTATGCCCAAAACAATTTCTGGACCCACATGGTAGCGTCAAGCAGCTGGAACATGATTCAGACAGCGAAAGACAAAACGCTGGACATGATCAAGGGGCACTTCACCTCTACAAGACAAGGCAGAGGGGTCCTAACACACAGTAAGAGACACTCCTGTCCCTTGAGGACAAGGAGTTTATTCCACTTGATATGAGGAATGGCTTATTTTCTGGTGACCACATAGACTATTTCAATCACCACTAGAAACCTCAGAGGGATTTTTGTGTACTGATAAATATGTATGTACTTCTGTTTTTGTAAAAGTAAATGTAACACATAGACTTGACAGGACTGATCCCAACCTTCGGGGGCCAGCAGCTCCTTTAGGGTCAGAGAGGAAGGTAATCTTTTAAATGCAGGCATCTTTTAAATGCAGGCTACTTTCACCTTCCACTGGAATGACTAAAGCCCCCAGTTACCAACTGCAGAAGAGTGCAGGACAGGCTTCTCACTGGTCAGGCCACGGCATGGTTCCTCCCTGACCTCCTAAAGCAGACCCTTGTAAACAAAGGACTAAGAAAACTGTAATTACTACCTCTCAATTCTCCTGGGAGGGAGCCGTCCCTGGATGTGGACCAAGTACCTGCACCCTAGAGGTGTTACTCTGACTAGATTCTATGAAGGGAGTGGGTGCAGGGGATAAAATACTAAAACGAAATGGGAGCCACTGGTCCCCATCTGCAGCTACAACTTAAACTTAAGATCCTAAACATGGAGTCAGTGACGGGTGCTGGGAAGGGCGCAGGAGGCAGACAGGCAGGAAGGAGGGTCTCGGGGCAGAAGTCTGTCTGTGCGCCTTCACTTCTTGGCCTTGCCCTGCGCGGCCACAGCTTCCATGGCTTTCGGCACGGTCTCTTCATCTCCCAGGAACTGCATGGGTTTAACGGGCTTCAAGTTCTTGTCCAATTCATAGACAATGGGAATGCCAGTTGGCAGGTTCAGCTCCATGATGGCCTCTTCTGAGAGACCCTCCAGATGCTTGACGATCCCCCGAAGGCTGTTGCCATGGGCTGCAATCAGGACTCTCTTCCCCTCTTTGATCTGGGGGGCAATCTCTTCATTCCAGAAGGGCAGTGCTCTGGCAATAGTGTCCTTCAGGCTCTCACAGGACGGTAGCTGGTCCTCAGTAAGGTCTGCGTACCTGCGATCCTTACTGATGTTGCTGTAGAAGGGATGGTCAGGCTCCATTGGCGGTGGTGGGACATCGTAAGATCGCCTCCAGATCTTTACCTGTGCCTCACCATGCTTAGCAGCAGTTTCTGCTTTATTGAGACCAGTCAGCCCCCCATAGTGTCGCTCATTGAGGCGCCAGGTCCTGACCACTGGCAGCCACATCTGGTCAATAGCATCTAGGACTGTCCAGAGGGTCCGGATTGCTCTCTTCTGCACAGAGGTGAAGCAGATGTCGAATTCATAGGCAGCATCTCGCAACGCCTGTCCGCCGCGCTTCGCCTCCTCGTGGCCCGACGGGCTCAGGTCGGCATCGAACCAGCCGCTGAAGCGGTTCTCCAGGTTCCAGGCGCTCTCGCCATGCCGGATGAGGACCAGCTTGTAGGCAGCCATGGCGGTAGGCAAGGGGATGCAGCAGAGACTGAGGCTCGCTGAGATTCCACTCACAGCCCGCCCCACACTCGCGCCTGCGCACTTGCACACGTCCACCCCTCTCCCGCGCACTTTCTTCCCCGAAATCTTTCCACTCGCTCTTCTGACCTCCTGTCACCTCTAACTTTGATGAAATTACTGGCTCACGAATTTCACCTCTATCATTCATACCATATAACAGTGGTTTTCCACCTTCCTAATTCTGACACCCTTTAATACAATACCTCAAACTGTGGCAAACCCCAACCAGAAAATTATTTTCGTTGTTACTTTATAACTGCAATTTTACCACTGTTATGAATTGCAATATAAATATCTTTCTTTTCCAATGGTCTTAAACGACCCCAATAAAAGGGTCATCCAAACCCCAAAGGGGTCACGATCCACAGGATGAAACCCCTTTGCAGTCAACAAAAGAACATCCAGCAGTGTTAAAGAGCCTAGACATACACAAAGTTCTTTCACCAAGGTTTGTGAAGTGCATTCTATGATGGTCACATGATGTGGGATTCCCCTCCGCATGCTGTGAATACCATTGGTTAATAAAGAAATAGGCTTGGCCTGATAGAGTAGAACAGAGCTAGGTGGGGAAAACTGAATGCTGGGAGGAAGAAGGGCAGAGTCAGTGAGAAGTCATATAGCCCCACAGAAGATGCCAGAACTTTACCTGTTCCGCCACAGATTAGTAGCAATACACAGATTAATGGAGATGGATTAATTTTAGATGAATTAGCCAGAAATATGCTTAAGCTATTGGCCAAACAATATTGCAAATAATATGGTTTCTGTGTGATTATTTTGGGGCTGAGCAGCTGGGAACAAACAAGAGGTCTCGTAAAAAAAAGTCACACAAGAAAACAAACTGCTGAATGATGCACTTATCAGAACTCATCCCATTAATAAGTGGCTCATCATTATAATTTCCCTTCATAAACTTCAAATGTGATCATACAAGCTGATGAACAAATTAAGTTAAAAAACATTCAGGTTTTGGGTGGATATATGGCTCAGGATTAGAGTCCTATATTAGTTTGTGTAAGATGCCAGATTTGATGCAAACACCAAAACATAAAAATAAAAAAGTAATCTCAGTGTCTGGAACAATAGCTGAGTAAAAAAGTACTTACCTAGCTTATAAGGTTCTGTTGACTTTGATCCCCAACATTACAAAAGAAATAATTTATTTTTTTTTAGATTTACAATATAAACATCTTAGAATTTTATTAACACAATTTCTTGTTCTTTGTAGTTTAGGAGGATGGACCTCCGAGGCTCTGTGCCCTCATTAGGGATGTGGTGGAATATTCGGCCTGTGCCTGTCAATGGCCTGACAATGCAGCCCACGACCCATATGACCAGGGGTACTTTCCTCCTTTCAGGAGAAGGCCAGGATCAGCTCAAGCACCAAGACTAGGAAGCCTGATGACGACAAGAAGACATGACTTCGAGTCTAGCATCTCTCATGCACTGCTTGAGCTGGAGATGAACTCAGATCTCAAGGCACAGCTTAGAAACTCAGTATCACCCACCACAGCCAAGGAAACTGAAGCTGCTGATGGTCAGAAAGCAATCCTTATTTTAGCACCAGTTTCTCAGAAGAAATCTTTCCAGAAAATCCAAGTCCGGATGGTTCATGAATTAGAGAAAAAGGTTAGTGCCAAGCATGCAGTCTTCACTGCTCAAAGAAGATTCTGCCCAAGCCAACTCAGAAAAGCTGTACAAAAAGATAAGCAAAAGCACCAAAAGCTGCACCCTGGCAGCTGTACATGACACCATCCTTGGGGACTTGTTCTTCCCAAGTGAAACTGTGGATACTCCGTGTGAATGCATGGCAGTCAGCTCCTAAAGGTTCATTTAGACAAAGCTCAGCAGAACAAGCAGAACACAGGTCGAAACTTTTTCTGGTGTGTATTAGAAGCTCCCTCCCTCCCTCTCTCTCTCTCCCTTCCCCTCTAGTGTTTTTCACTGGAACTTGCTTGGTCAACCAGGCTGGCCTCAAACACAGAGATCACCTGCCTTTGCCTCCCGAGAGCTGGGATTGAAGGCGTGTAACACCGCCAGCCGTTCTCTCTTATCCAAATAAAAAGCTCCCTCCACAGCTCATAGGCTGGCCATTTCAGTGGTTTCTTTACTACATCCTCACTTAAAATCATGTACATAAAATTTTAGTTGACATAAAGTGTAGGAACAAACTATATGTATACATATATATACATATACACACACACAAACAATAACATATAGCTTATTTAACATCTTGGAGAATCATATTATCATATTGTAAACTACCAAGAATGGGCTCCATACCTGTAACCTTTGGTTCATTAATACTAGATGAACCTTTGTCACCATCATCTCTTGACATAAAGGCAAGTTTGGGAGGCCTCATTTCCGGTGTCATGCTCTCTGAAATAGTAAACATACTTTTTAACTATATATGGAAGAAACATAGTTTAGCATAAAAAACAAAGAAATCCTTTCCAACAAAAAAAGAACAATCTTTATAATCTTACAGATTATCTTTAAAGACTCCACAGTACTGAAAGGTACTCTCTCAGGTGAAAAAAAATCAACACTGTACTTAAAAATATAATTTCTGTAAGAAAATATAATCATCAGTTATCAAAAGGCTTTAATTTTTGAAAAGTTAGTCAGATGCAGTCAATTTTATTTGAAGTTTTAAAAAGCTTTTAAGAAAACCTTATTCATAATTTTCGTTACATTTTCCAGATCAGCATGCCCAGCAAAACCCTACACATTACAGCGTTTTACACTCAAGCGTTTATGGAGGGTGCCGAGATAAATATGGACAATCTGTTTACTGTAAAAACCGGAGCCTTTACATGCCCACGTGCCTGGATAACCTCTAACCAATGTGCTGCACTAAACTGACTTGATAAAACTTTCTCAGCCACCCAAGTATGCTGGATCAGTGTATTTCACAGAACACAGCTTGATAAAAACCTGGGTAGGAGACAAATCAGAGTTAGCAAGACACTCAGTACTAAGTATGTTTCCACCTTTAAACATAACATGCATGAAGAATAACAGATATGTATACAAACAAATGCAAACAGGAAAAGCAGAGAATTACACACAAATCAATAATGCAAGTTCTAGGACAGCAAGGACTTTCTATACAGAGAAACTCTGTCTCGGGTAAAAAAAACAAAGCAAAACAAAACCCAGACTACTAACATATTTCAAATGTATCCTCAACCCTAATAACAGTGTAGTTGAAACTATGTTTAATATTTTAGTTCAGCAATATTGTCATATTAGCTATGATCTATTCACTGTTTCCAAAATTAACAAATATTGATGAAAAAGTCATTTCCCCTTACATATTAAACAGAGGGTACCATTATAAAGAGGACTAAAATTATAGATTACCTTCATCAATATACAATGAATTTTTGGATTTGGATTGTTGTTGTGAGTCAACAGATGACCTAATTAAGGAACAAAATAATTCAGAACTGGTTCTACTTCCAGGGTCTGAGGTAGATCCTATGGAACAAGAAAAGTTCCTTTTTTAAAAAGCCAATATGTTATAAAAAGAAATTTTATAAATAAATTAACATGCGTATGGTAGAACAACTGCTCACACAACTAATATACATATACATAGTATTGTATTGTCTTCGGCTTTAAAAGTTTGGTAATTAGTCAACACAGAAGAGAGTAGGAGCTATAAAATTAATATAAAAGTTAGCCGTTTATATTAAAGCTCTAAGAAACCATCCTGGTGGTCAGTGGTGACACGAGCCTTTAATCCCAGTACTTAGTAGAGGCAGGCACATCTGAGTTTGAGGCCATCCTGGTCTATTGAGCAAGTTTCAGGACACTACAGACTATCTAAAGAAATCTGGACAAAAAAAAAATCATTCCATGTAGTCTATTTTTCAATGTCACCTCTACTTTTTTTTCCTTTTTTTTAAAATTTTTTTTTTATTGCACATCACTCCTTTATTATACTGATCTGGAAAAGAAGATTTAGTATGCCCAAAACAATTTCTGGACCCACATGGTAGCGTCAAGCAGCTGGAACATGATTCAGACAGCGAAAGACAAAACGCTGGACATGATCAAGGGGCACTTCACCTCTACAAGACAAGGCAGAGGGGTCCTAACACACAGTAAGAGACACTCCTGTCCCTTGAGGACAAGGAGTTTATTCCACTTGATATGAGGAATGGCTTATTTTCTGGTGACCACATAGACTATTTCAATCACCACTAGAAACCTCAGAGGGATTTTTGTGTACTGATAAATATGTATGTACTTCTGTTTTTGTAAAAGTAAATGTAACACATAGACTTGACAGGACTGATCCCAACCTTCGGGGGCCAGCAGCTCCTTTAGGGTCAGAGAGGAAGGTAATCTTTTAAATGCAGGCATCTTTTAAATGCAGGCTACTTTCACCTTCCACTGGAATGACTAAAGCCCCCAGTTACCAACTGCAGAAGAGTGCAGGACAGGCTTCTCACTGGTCAGGCCACGGCATGGTTCCTCCCTGACCTCCTAAAGCAGACCCTTGTAAACAAAGGACTAAGAAAACTGTAATTACTACCTCTCAATTCTCCTGGGAGGGAGCCGTCCCTGGATGTGGACCAAGTACCTGCACCCTAGAGGTGTTACTCTGACTAGATTCTATGAAGGGAGTGGGTGCAGGGGATAAAATACTAAAACGAAATGGGAGCCACTGGTCCCCATCTGCAGCTACAACTTAAACTTAAGATCCTAAACATGGAGTCAGTGACGGGTGCTGGGAAGGGCGCAGGAGGCAGACAGGCAGGAAGGAGGGTCTCGGGGCAGAAGTCTGTCTGTGCGCCTTCACTTCTTGGCCTTGCCCTGCGCGGCCACAGCTTCCATGGCTTTCGGCACGGTCTCTTCATCTCCCAGGAACTGCATGGGTTTAACGGGCTTCAAGTTCTTGTCCAATTCATAGACAATGGGAATGCCAGTTGGCAGGTTCAGCTCCATGATGGCCTCTTCTGAGAGACCCTCCAGATGCTTGACGATCCCCCGAAGGCTGTTGCCATGGGCTGCAATCAGGACTCTCTTCCCCTCTTTGATCTGGGGGGCAATCTCTTCATTCCAGAAGGGCAGTGCTCTGGCAATAGTGTCCTTCAGGCTCTCACAGGACGGTAGCTGGTCCTCAGTAAGGTCTGCGTACCTGCGATCCTTACTGATGTTGCTGTAGAAGGGATGGTCAGGCTCCATTGGCGGTGGTGGGACATCGTAAGATCGCCTCCAGATCTTTACCTGTGCCTCACCATGCTTAGCAGCAGTTTCTGCTTTATTGAGACCAGTCAGCCCCCCATAGTGTCGCTCATTGAGGCGCCAGGTCCTGACCACTGGCAGCCACATCTGGTCAATAGCATCTAGGACTGTCCAGAGGGTCCGGATTGCTCTCTTCTGCACAGAGGTGAAGCAGATGTCGAATTCATAGGCAGCATCTCGCAACGCCTGTCCGCCGCGCTTCGCCTCCTCGTGGCCCGCCGGGCTCAGGTCGGCATCGAACCAGCCGCTGAAGCGGTTCTCCAGGTTCCAGGCGCTCTCGCCATGCCGGATGAGGACCAGCTTGTAGGCAGCCATGGCGGTAGGCAAGGGGATGCAGCAGAGACTGAGGCTCGCTGAGATTCCACTCACAGCCCGCCCCACACTCGCGCCTGCGCACTTGCACACGTCCACCCCTCTCCCGCGCACTTTCTTCCCCGAAATCTTTCCACTCGCTCTTCTGACCTCCTGTCACCTCTAACTTTGATGAAATTACTGGCTCACGAATTTCACCTCTATCATTCATACCATATAACAGTGGTTTTCCACCTTCCTAATTCTGACACCCTTTAATACAATACCTCAAACTGTGGCAAACCCCAACCAGAAAATTATTTTCGTTGTTACTTTATAACTGCAATTTTACCACTGTTATGAATTGCAATATAAATATCTTTCTTTTCCAATGGTCTTAAACGACCCCAATAAAAGGGTCATCCAAACCCCAAAGGGGTCACGATCCACAGGATGAAACCCCTTTGCAGTCAACAAAAGAACATCCAGCAGTGTTAAAGAGCCTAGACATACACAAAGTTCTTTCACCAAGGTTTGTGAAGTGCATTCTATGATGGTCACATGATGTGGGATTCCCCTCCGCATGCTGTGAATACCATTGGTTAATAAAGAAATAGGCTTGGCCTGATAGAGTAGAACAGAGCTAGGTGGGGAAAACTGAATGCTGGGAGGAAGAAGGGCAGAGTCAGTGAGAAGTCATATAGCCCCACAGAAGATGCCAGAACTTTACCTGTTCCGCCACAGATTAGTAGCAATACACAGATTAATGGAGATGGATTAATTTTAGATGAATTAGCCAGAAATATGCTTAAGCTATTGGCCAAACAATATTGCAAATAATATGGTTTCTGTGTGATTATTTTGGGGCTGAGCAGCTGGGAACAAACAAGAGGTCTCGTAAAAAAAAGTCACACAAGAAAACAAACTGCTGAATGATGCACTTATCAGAACTCATCCCATTAATAAGTGGCTCATCATTATAATTTCCCTTCATAAACTTCAAATGTGATCATACAAGCTGATGAACAAATTAAGTTAAAAAACATTCAGGTTTTGGGTGGATATATGGCTCAGGATTAGAGTCCTATATTAGTTTGTGTAAGATGCCAGATTTGATGCAAACACCAAAACATAAAAATAAAAAAGTAATCTCAGTGTCTGGAACAATAGCTGAGTAAAAAAGTACTTACCTAGCTTATAAGGTTCTGTTGACTTTGATCCCCAACATTACAAAAGAAATAATTTATTTTTTTTTAGATTTACAATATAAACATCTTAGAATTTTATTAACACAATTTCTTGTTCTTTGTAGTTTAGGAGGATGGACCTCCGAGGCTCTGTGCCCTCATTAGGGATGTGGTGGAATATTCGGCCTGTGCCTGTCAATGGCCTGACAATGCAGCCCACGACCCATATGACCAGGGGTACTTTCCTCCTTTCAGGAGAAGGCCAGGATCAGCTCAAGCACCAAGACTAGGAAGCCTGATGACGACAAGAAGACATGACTTCGAGTCTAGCATCTCTCATGCACTGCTTGAGCTGGAGATGAACTCAGATCTCAAGGCACAGCTTAGAAACTCAGTATCACCCACCACAGCCAAGGAAACTGAAGCTGCTGATGGTCAGAAAGCAATCCTTATTTTAGCACCAGTTTCTCAGAAGAAATCTTTCCAGAAAATCCAAGTCCGGATGGTTCATGAATTAGAGAAAAAGGTTAGTGCCAAGCATGCAGTCTTCACTGCTCAAAGAAGATTCTGCCCAAGCCAACTCAGAAAAGCTGTACAAAAAGATAAGCAAAAGCACCAAAAGCTGCACCCTGGCAGCTGTACATGACACCATCCTTGGGGACTTGTTCTTCCCAAGTGAAACTGTGGATACTCCGTGTGAATGCATGGCAGTCAGCTCCTAAAGGTTCATTTAGACAAAGCTCAGCAGAACAAGCAGAACACAGGTCGAAACTTTTTCTGGTGTGTATTAGAAGCTCCCTCCCTCCCTCTCTCTCTCTCCCTTCCCCTCTAGTGTTTTTCACTGGAACTTGCTTGGTCAACCAGGCTGGCCTCAAACACAGAGATCACCTGCCTTTGCCTCCCGAGAGCTGGGATTGAAGGCGTGTAACACCGCCAGCCGTTCTCTCTTATCCAAATAAAAAGCTCCCTCCACAGCTCATAGGCTGGCCATTTCAGTGGTTTCTTTACTACATCCTCACTTAAAATCATGTACATAAAATTTTAGTTGACATAAAGTGTAGGAACAAACTATATGTATACATATATATACATATACACACACACAAACAATAACATATAGCTTATTTAACATCTTGGAGAATCATATTATCATATTGTAAACTACCAAGAATGGGCTCCATACCTGTAACCTTTGGTTCATTAATACTAGATGAACCTTTGTCACCATCATCTCTTGACATAAAGGCAAGTTTGGGAGGCCTCATTTCCGGTGTCATGCTCTCTGAAATAGTAAACATACTTTTTAACTATATATGGAAGAAACATAGTTTAGCATAAAAAACAAAGAAATCCTTTCCAACAAAAAAAGAACAATCTTTATAATCTTACAGATTATCTTTAAAGACTCCACAGTACTGAAAGGTACTTTCTCAGGTGAAAAAAAATCAACACTGTACTTAAAAATATAATTTCTGTAAGAAAATATAATCATCAGTTATCAAAAGGCTTTAATTTTTGAAAAGTTAGTCAGATGCAGTCAATTTTATTTGAAATTTTAAAAAGCTTTTAAGAAAACCTTATTCATAATTTTCCTTACATTTTCCAGATCAGCATGCCCAGCACAACCCTACACATTACAGCGTTTTACACTCAAGCGTTTATGGAGGGTGCCAAGATAAACATGGACAATCTGTTTACTGTAAAAACCGGAGCCTTTACATGCCCACGTGCCTGGATAACCTCTAACCAATGTGCTGCACTAAACTGACTTGATAAAACTTTCTCAGCCACCCAAGTATGCTGGATCAGTGTATTTCACAGAACACAGCTTGATAAAAACCTGGGTAGGAGACAAATCAGAGTTAGGAATGGACTCAGTACTAAGTATGTTTCTACCTTTAAACATAACATGCATTAAGAATAACAGATATGTATACAAACAAATGCAAACAGGAAAAGCAGAGAATTACACACAAATCAATAATGCAGAAAGCCAGAGATACAGAACTAAATTTTTTGATGGAAGCATTCCAAGTTTCACTTCAAAACACAGGTAAAAAAAATTTTGACAAACTTCTTTTAAATTCAAAGATCTTTCTAACTATTAAAACCTGATAACACTCATCCGACACTCATAACACTGATCTAATAAAAACAGAGGAATCAAGATGAAAGGCTTCCCCTCAGGAAGTTTAACAGCACATCCATGAAGTGCAATACAATTGCTGAGCCCCATACCTGATAAAAGTGTTATCAGCCAAAACAGTATCACACACAGTGGAATTTTGAGGACAAAAAGAAAAAATAAGAAAATTTTTATGTGTTAAATATAAATGGTAACAAAATAAAAGTCATACTGAATTAACTGTATGTAAATAATGCTTGATATCCTTTTATCATGACTGGAGGAGGAGGAAAATATATATTAAACTATATATCTTAAACACTTCAAAATATGATCAAATAGAATACTGAGATATCATTTCAATTAAAAATATACTGACTAACCATAATTTCAAAAATGATACAATGAAAGAAATACTATAAATGTTTTATGACATTACCATTCAGATATTTACAAATGTTATCTATGACAGTTTTTGTAGAAAAATAACCATCACTGGAGGAAGGTTCCTAATTAGAGCATATAAGCTGACTAAAGATTACTAATGCCCACTGTCAATTGTAACTGAGAGTTTGTAACTCCATTTGAAAAAGAGCACAACCATATGGATACCACAATATATGTATATTACACAGGTTGGGTCTTATAACAAATGCAGCCAGGGGTCCTCCCTTTGTACTCTGTCAAGATGGCTAAGCAAATTATCCCCAAAAGGATGAGGCATGATGCAAGCTCTGCTAGTGATGCTGGAGGTGATGCTCCAAGTTCTAGGAGTGTGAAAACTGTAATTACCCTCCACCAAAGCCTTTAGGCATAGGGTCTGTTTGGATGGAAGCTTCAACCCAGCCCCTAGCATCCATATATCCAAAGAGTCTGGAATGTTCAGATGGAAGCTCTACCCCGAGCCTCCCCCTCCAATTGCCTCAGACCAGGCTCCACCCAAGAAAGCCCATCAAATGATGACCCCTCCCCAAAGATGCTCAAGACCATTCTCACAGGGTTTTTAAACTGCTCCCCACAGAACAAACATGTGGTTTTCTAGTCTTTCTTTCCCTTCTCCTCTCTGGAGGACTAGAAAGCCATCCGGGAGCATGCTATCTATTAAACATGGGCTTTTTCTAATTCGTTTTGATTTGGTCTGATTTGGATTATTGTGTCAGTGGAAAGGGTTATGGGGTGCAGAAACTTTGCATCTGGAGGTTCCACCAAAGGGCTGTTTTTCTCACTGCCCGGGGCCTCATGGTGGGAAACACCCTTCTCCCCTGCTCCTGCCCTCAGCCAGCTAAGATCAGCTTTCAACTGGGTAAGCTGTCGTTTCCAAGTCACTACCTTAGAGGCCCAGGGCCTCTTGCGATTCTCAGGGTATCCTGCCGAAGACATGGCCGTGCCAGGCTCCCAACCTGTTACCGGGACATGAACCTGCTTTGCCCTGTGGGACCCCTTTTTCAGAAGATGTTCTGTTCAAGGGAATTTCCTACACCCCCTATTTTTGATCCAACGCTTACCAGAGTGGATGCACTGCACTCGGCTTTGGGTCCCGGCATAGACTTGCGAAATGGGCACCTGCAATTCAAAGCCTGATCCCCAAACACCATTGGACTGCCTTTTACAAGTCTTTTTAAATTGGGGCTGGCTGACACCAATGTCCTAAATGCCTAAAAATTTTTGCCGGCATGAGGACCAGTGGACAGAACTCCCATATGCCCATGGTTTCTGGTTACTGCAATCCCACCCTTCCTTCCCTCAGTGGTCAGTGTCTCACCGCACTTGTCTTAGTTACCAGGGGCATGGCACCTGCAGATTCTCGCCTATCTGGGAATCGGAATCCTGAAAGTTCTGCCCTGACCATGCTGCTGGAGACACTGGCCACTGCATATGCACGCACGCACGCACGCGCGCGCGCGCACACACACACACACACACACACTTCTCTTGCTGTTTGTCTGCATCTCTGCACTCCTGTCTCTCATTCCTGGCATGTGATCTGGTCATGCTGGGATTCTCCCTGCCACGGATCTGTTCCCCCTGCCCTACTACTCTGACTTGCATAGGTATTCTGTCCTATGTTGGGTTTCTGTTCTCCCTTATAGCATCTGCTGATCTAGCCCTCAACGGGACCACCTGTGTGCTTGCCTGGCTCCTGCAGCCTACTCCAGGATTTTAAAGTTGGTCAGCTGACACAGTTTCCTGGAAAAATTTTGTTCATCTCTTAATAAATACATGTAAATAATGTGGTCACAGTATGCTTGCTTTGTGCCTGTGTGCGTTTGTGCGCATGTTTTAAAATCTGTAAAACTTGTAACTCCAGATTACAACTGCTCTGAAAAAGTACAAACGCATAGATAACCACCATTTTGGTTAAGTTCAAAACCTCAGTCCCATCCTTATTAAGGGTACCCACATGCGCTGGTCCCACCAAGGAAATATTCCTCTCCCATATGCTTTGACTTACAATGTATTTCTGTATAATTCCTGTCCTGTTCATAAAAAACAAGGTTTATAACTATGCAAATTTACTGAGATATTAAGGCTTCACCTCTACATTCATGTACAAGAACACATGTTGCTAGCAGTCAGATTTTTTATTTTTATTTTTATTTTTTTAAAAGATTTAATTATTTATTATGTATAGTGCTCTATCTTTCTGTATGTTTGCTGGCCAGAAGAGGGCACCAGATATTACAGATGGTTGTGAGCCACTATGTGGTTGCTGGGAATTGAACTCAAGACCTCTGGAAAAGCAGTCAGTGCTCTTAACCTCTGAGCCATCTCTCCAGCCCCCAGCAGTCAGATTTTTTAACTTAAGAGTAAACCCCTTGATATTGATTTAAAACACTAAATTGTTTACAATGTTAAAACTTGGTTCTGCCTTCTACAGATTAGGATTATACTCTCTGTCTTAGAACCACAGCTAAAAAACTACATATTCCTTCTAATCTTCTTGCCTCTAGTAACATTGGTAAGCTGTAACTGTTTGGGTAAACTATATGTCCAAATTTAACTTATATATGTCTAATTTAGATATCCCTGACAGCTAAAGGTACCCTGATCCTCAGGTGCCTTTACAGATCTGAGAATATGCTGCTGAGGATGTGGAAAACTGGGTCATTCATATATTTCCAGTGGTCATGTGACACCATACAATCATGCTGTAAAACAGTGTAGCTGTTTCTCTAAAATATTACTGTAAATAGTGGTACCCTGTGTGGGTAGATCAAGTTCCTTTCAGAAGCCACAGTCTCAGCTGGTGGTGGGGTTTCATACCTACTCCCCACTCCCTACAGGCTGGGATTTTGTCTGGACTGAAGCTGCACAGGTCGTGAACACATCATCACAATTCCTGTAAGATTATATATACAACTGCCCTGCTGCACCCAGAAAATTCTGTTTTCGTGAAGTTGACCTCTACCTCTGGCTCTTAAGAACTTTCTGCCCTCTCTTCTGCAAAGTCCATGAGCCTTGGTGGGAGGAGTGCAAATGTACGTGCCCACTTAAGGCTGCAGACTCCACAGTCTCTTATTCTTGCACGTGAACCAGTTGAAGGTCTCTGTGTTGACATCTTCTGCAGGAAGAAGCTTTTCTTAAGGTTGAGATGTACTGGTCTATGGCTATATTATCAATTTTATCAATTATATTGCTACAAAACTGTTACCATTTTTAAAGGTTATAAACCATGAAGACATGCAACACAAAGAAAAAACTGATCGGGAAGGATACAAAAAGAAATTATGAGTTTGGGATCAGCCTCAGGAGGAAAGGGTCCCACTAAATGACTTCCTTTTCAAATTTCTGTGAATGTGCACATACTGTGTAGTCTGAGTTGTTGTTGATAGTTGCATTATACTCTTAAGCTTCACAACGACAGACACAGCTCAATGCATTACTTTGATACTCAAAGAAATGCATACTTTGGGAGTGTCACAAATTGGCATACTTCATCGCAACTTTACAAACCTGGATGTGCTGTCTCAGCAGCTTTAATGCTTTGGACCATCAGAAACAGCAGTGCAAAGAGGGACACTTTAACAGCGGGGTGAAGCAAAGGTTTCCAGATACCAACAGGAAGAAATATTTCACTGGGGAGAATTCTTCCCAAATCTCACCAACTGTTCAGCTGCTCCAAAAACAATCTTTCCTACGTGCTAGAAATGTTAATTCTGTCCCACAAATGGATGTAATTGGGCAAGAAAAAATAAATAAACTAAGGAACTAAAGGAGACACTGTCACGCTTTTTCCCCTCAAGAAAAGAATGTTAATGATACAAAATATAGATGAAGGCTTATTCAAATATACCAAATTAATTTTCATTTAAATAATTTTACTTTTTAAAAGTCTATTTGCAAGCTTTATTTTGTTGGCAAATACGTGTAATTTATGTGTATAAAAGCAGTATCGTTCTTAATTATCTACTATTCAAGGTTTATGAATATCAATGGCTATGAAAGAGAAAAAGCATTCTCTTCCTTTCTTACAACTGCTCTAAACCAGCAATAACATCAATGACAAGCAGGAATCTTGAAGATCTTGACAAGGGACTTCCAAGTCATGAAACTCGTGTTTTGTTTTGTTTTTGGTTATTTTAATTCTATACCAGTGTTGAAATAGAAGATAATTAAAATGTTTTTATGGTGGGTACTGCTAAAAAAATTTCCTTGTAAGGTTACAGTCCAATTCCAAAACAGTTTTACTTTTCTTTTTTCTATTTATTATGTGCTACTGCAGAATCTAAGACAATTTACAGTTCAAACAAATTTAGAGTTGCAATATAAACATATATTAGTCACATACATACATATATAAAGAAAGAAAGCTGAGAACACATCAATCTTTAATTTACAGAAGACTAAAAACACGCAATCAACTCTGCATCCCTGAGCTTCACAGCTCAGGAATCTTATTCCTTCTTTTTTTAATATTTTATTTATTTATTATGTATAAATATTCTGTCGGTGTGTCTGCCTGCAGGCCAGAAGAGAGCATCAGATCTCATTTCAGATGGTTGTGAGCCACCATGTGTTTGTTGGGAATTGAACTCAGGACCTTTAGAAGAGTAGGCAGTGCTCTTAATCACTGAGCCATCTCTCCAGCCCCTCTTCTTCCTTCTTGAATGGTTATACTAACAATGATTTTCCCAATCCCACAACATACTTCATTCAGCTATAAAATGTAAAGCCCAAGACAATGCAATTAAGATAGCTAAAAATTGAAAATTACATTCTCACAAAAATGTCGCAGGTTTTAAGGTTTCAAAAGCACCATTGGACAGTTCCCTGGGGAAAAAAAATCCTTAAAAAATGCCCAAATATACTTGTTTGCCAACTAAAGTGGAATTTGTGGGATATTGTGAAATCAGTGAGACATGAGTATAGAGAAGCAGTTTACTATGAATTGGCTCCTGTGGAAAAAAAACTCATAAATAAAAGAAAGAATTACAAGGGCTTATTCCCAGCCATTCAGCAAGTTAGCATTATAAAGTCAGCATAACTCTCCAACTTTTAGAACAGGCCTTCTTAATTCAGCTCCCAAATAATTTCTTGTGTGTGCTGCTCAAATGTCTCCTGCAGAGGTCTGTGGGAGCACACGAATGTGACAGGGCAACCCCCCATCCTCTTTACCCCTTGTTTGACCATTCTCCATCCTCATCACCATCTTACTGGCCACAGATTCTGTTCATTTACTATCTATCTCAACTTATTAAATGAAAGTTCTACATAGGAATTACTTTATTTTAAAAATTTTTAGTTAATTTATCACTCTGTGTGTGTGTGTCTGCACACGCACCCATGTGCCATAGCATGCATGCATAGATCAGATGATAATCTGCAGGAGTCATTCTCTCCTCCTAGCACGTGAGTTCCAGGAATCAGTCTTGAGGGCAAGTGCCCTTACCCACTGAGCCATCTTGCTACCCCTAATCATCACTTTTGTTCAGTGCGGAGACTGGAACTTACAGCTTCACTGAAGTACTCTAACCATGGAGCTACAGTCTCAACCCCAAGAATGCTTATGTGCTTTGCCTCCTAAACATCCACATCTAAGGAAGTCTACGTGAGGGCTTTCTACTATCTGAATGAATGGTGCTTTTACACTGCTGTATTTTAAACAATAAGCACTCGTTGTAACATTAAAAAAAGCATTTAAATTCACAAACATCCCAAACTGTGCTGTCTATAAAGCATGGATGAAAAGGAAACACAACTAATTAACATAAGGACACATATGTTTTCCCTGAATATAAACCATTTGTTTCCAAAAAGTAAGAAAGGGAATTAGGAGTGGGAGACCCAGGAGGAGTTGGGGAGGTATTATAATCAAAATACATTATATGCATGTATGAAAATTTTCAATAACAAATATATCTTAAAAGAAATCAAAAGTAAAGTATGTCAGACTTTTTCAGAGCAGATCTGTCATATGAACCTCATGCCTCCTGCTACAAAACTAAAAGCTGCGTGGGAAGCATGTTCAAATTGTAGAACAATTTATGACTTGACACCAACAGGCAGACAGGAAGGGTAGAATGCAGGTTAGGAGCCTTCAGTTTCCATTTCTATGAAATAAGGAATTCAGGGCCTAAAATAAGCTATAAAAATAAATTGAAAAGCATTTTGTTGTCAACATTACCAATAATGGGAAAACACTAGAAGAAAAAGTACAGTGTGTTGCTCACTTATAATTCTCGTTACAGTAAAATCATCTTTTATAGAACCAGAAATGAAATCTCCATCTCCATGAAAATAATATCCCCTAGTATGTGACACTAAGAAATACAGGTTTTTGTGCAGATGTTCACAATGCAAGAGTACTCGTAGGATATGGGATTTGTTGGGGACTAAAGAGAACACAGGTTCATAATCAGATGAGTTTTGGACTTTGGTTCTGCCACTCACTTTCATCATAGATAATTTAAGTCTGATTTGAGCCCCGGGTTTTTTATTTTGTTTTGCTTTTGTTGCTTTTGCTGTTTATTCTGCTTTATATATTTTTAATATTTATTTATTTATTTTATGTATGTGAGTATTCTATCTGCATGTATGACTTTGTGCCAAAAGAGGGCATCAGATCCCACTACAGATGGCTGTAAGTTACCATGAGAATTGGACTTAGGACCTCTGGAAAAGCAGTCAGTGTCATAACTACTGAGCAATCTCTCCAACCTCCCTGTTTTGTATTTTTAAGCAGCAAAATATATATTAAGACCTATCTTATAAATCTGTTCACGACATAGAGATAGCATAAACCATCTAATTCCAGGCCTGGCACATCCCTGGTTATGGCTTGTGGACAGCCCTATTTCTGAATGCCTCTATTGGCTTCAATGCACTAGCCTATCACTGGGAATTCTAACAGCAGTGGTTGGTGTTACTACCATTGTCAATCACCTCATAGCAGCCAAAGAAGATACTTATTTGAGGCAAAACAAAAGGTTCTTAAGTTTTGGGGGGGGATGTTTATTGTTTTTCATTTTTGGGTGGTGTTTTTATTTTCATTTATTTTTTAAGTTCAGGGGCTGTGCTGTAGCTCAATGGTAAAGTGTTTTACCACTGTACCAATTATACCAATGGAAAACACTCTGTGTTACATACCCAGCAGTGTGTGTGTGTGTGTGTGTGTGTGCGCGCGCGCGTGCAAGTGCCTTTACCCACTGAGCCATCTTGTTGGCCCTAATTATTATTTTGTAGTAAATAATATATGCAGTAAAATACTAAGAATAACAGATATAATAAAACTATGTAATAGTTTCTGACTACAGTTATGAAGCATGATCTACCATAATAGCATCTTAAAACAAAAAGAACTTGGAGGGGGAGAATGATGAAAGAGTTGTCCCGATGAGGGTGCACTTCGGGGTCAGGAAGAAACCTCATGTCAGGGAAATTCAAGGAATTCACAAGGATGGTCCCAGCGAGGACTCCTAGCCATAGTAGAGAGGGTCCCTGAACTGGACATCTCTTATATTTAGATTGATGACTACCTTAATTGTCATTAGAGCGTCTTCATCCAGTAACTGATGGAAACAGATGCAGAGAACCATACCAAAGCACTGGGCCAAACTCCAAGTATCCTGTTGAAGAAAGGGAGGAACCCACGGAAACAACTAATCTGGGCTCATAGGAGCTCACAGACTCTGGACCAATAGTGAAGGATCCTGCATGGGACTGAACTAAGCCCTCTTCACATGTGTGACAGTTGTGTAGCTTGATCTACTTGTGGGACTCCTAACACTGGGATCCTTAACTCTTAAGCTAAGTTTTGGGAACCTATTCATCATATTGGGTTGCCTTGCCCAGTCTTAATAGAAGGGGAGGAGCTTAGTCCTACCTCAACTTGATATGCCATACATAACACCCACAGGAGGCCTGCCCTTCTCTGAACAGAAACAAAGGGGAGGCAACCAGGGCCAGGGGCGGGGGGGGGGGGTAACAAGAGGAGAGGAGGGAGGGGAAACTGAGATCACCATGTAAAATAAATGAAAAAATAATTAAAAACAACAAAAAAGGAACTTCAGCCATCATTTAATAAGAATCCTGAATCCTCTGTGGAGTTTAGATGAGATAAACAATTTTTTTAAAAGCTTCTAGCTTCATCTCTTACTCCAAGAGACAGCATTTTTTGTATTTTTGAACCTTCCAATTACAAGACAGGATTTCTTTCTCTATTAAAATGTCTAGGAGAAGACAATGTAAGAGATAATGTATAAACTTCACTATACTTACATACTTTTAGAAATAACCTTTATTGCCTTGGTTCGGGAGAAAAGAAAGGTTAGTCTATATAATGACAATTCTACAATATAAAGCCAACTTCAAAAGATCCATCTTTAGTATATATTTGCATTCTCATAACAAAATACATGTTAGAAACTATCTTCTGAATACATAAAGGAGACATACCTGGAATGATATCATTGATGTGCAGAAGAATTGTACTTTCAACACTTGCAAAACTACAAAGTTGTACTCCATCAAACATTCCATCCCAGTTGCCAATAGGGTTATCCTTGAAATGCCAAAAAAGTAAACCTTTATATACCTTTGTCAATAAATATAAAAGTGAACACCAACATTTCTTTCCAAAGTATTACCTAAGATATCTTTCATAGAAAAATGTTAACTATTTTGCCCAAAAGGAAGGCTGTATTAGAAATATCTGCTAAAGTAACAACGTTTTACAATAAAAATAATAACAATCAACTTACAGCAAACACACAAAATAATGAATCAAAAGCGTTTTTCATACTTTAGTCTGCAGTAATAACACCAGCTGAGGTTTAAAGAGACATTGTCTGCAAAAGAAAACTTACTAGGATTGCATTATTTTACCCAGAAACCTACCCTTAAAGTTAATCACACATCTGCATCCCCTGGGCACTTTGCTCACTGTATTACTGTGTGTCTTTTTATAAACAGAAGAGCAGTTACTTCAGAATTCTCTTGTTATCTGTGGGTATACAAGACTTTCCTCAAAAAATGGGGAAAGTCTTGATTTTCTAAGTTATTCTCTACTGTGTCACCAGCACAGGAGTTATTCGTGAGGCACAAGCAGATGGCCATGAAACAACTGCCCTGAGAACCAGTGAGGAATGTTAGCGTGTCCCTGGAAACAGACAGCCATGAGTAAAGTTAGGATCGACGAACTTTCTTATCAAGAAGTCTAACGGGACTGTTTGGAGCTGATGCTCGCATAAATCAAACAATGGACAGAACTTGTGTGGAGCTGGCAGGCAAGTCTCAAGACAGCCTGCCTGGGCTAAATAAGATGACCTCCTAGGTCACCATTAGGAAGGGAGAGGACCCAAACAGTTCCTGTAACATCTAAAGCCTGGCCCAAGAAACCTATATAGCAAGGGGAGACTAAGTCCAAAAACTAATGGCCTTCTTTCTCCAACATTCTCTCTACCCAGTCTACAACTCCTCTGAAACACTAAACTCTCATTTAGAGAATTCTTGTTCTTAATTATTAACGATTCTGAGAGACCCACGGGTCTTACTCTGGCTCTAATTTCACATAGCGAGAGTCTGGCAAATTCTTATTTTGTACCTAACTAATGAGCCATCTTACACAATTTCTAAGTACAAGGCAACAGAAACACACTGGAACATTCATACCCAACCATCTCTGTAGAGCATTTATGAATAAATAAAAATGATTATTAAAAATATTCACTGTGTGAGTCTGCTGCTCATAATCCTCTCCCAACACACCCTGGTAAGAACAATTATGAAGGAATCTCCTTTATCCATAATGAACTTTTGCCTATACTTTCAGTCTAAGATAAAAATGTTCTCAACTTCTTTCTCCTCATTCTCTTAGGGCCACGTTAATTCACTATGTGCACTGGAATGCATCCATTGTTAACGAGTATGGTTATTCAGTAATAAAATGAGTGACACAAACAAAAGGAGTCATATTATACCATATGACCTCACTTCTGAGGTACCTACAGCAGGCAAACACCCAGTCTGTAGTTACCACGCATGGGCAAACTGGGCAGAATTTATTTAATCGAAACAGAGCACAGCACAGGATGATGAAAAAGTTCTGTAGACAGACAGTGGAGAGGCCATGATGAGAATATGCCAAATGATTTGAACTGTTAGTGTAACCATGGTTACACTGGAGCCTTTCTTCTACACAGTTTGCCGCAATAAGAAAACAGTTTTTAGACAGTGAAAATCCTGTGGGAATACTCTGTCAACTCAAAAAGCAGTATGGTTCTTTTCCTGAGTATTTTCTATTAATAACTTTCTACATTCATTATTATGAGAAAATTAATTAAACTTTAGCAAATATACAAAAAGTATCAAAAGTATTTTTAAATTAAAGGAAAACACAGTATCATACAATATATTTGGACTTAGTCAGAGAAATGTCAGTTTGTTTTATTGTTTTGGTTTGGTTTTTGTTTTTGTCTACTGGTCAGTTAAAATAAGGATAATTAAAAGACTGAGATTATTATCCCAGTTTCTTAAAACACGAAAAAATTTGGGAAATGTATTGTTTCTGCTCACATTCCTACTGTAATGTTCCTGTACGAAAGACAAACTGGAATATCTTCTTTAAAATACTGTAAATTTGAAGAATACAAAGTGTTCAATTTATTCCTAAATTAATAATAAAATTAATATATATATTCACAATAATAAAACTCAAAAAATCCTTACCATGTCCACACCAACAAAATATCCTAGACTCTCTATTTCTGGCAAAACATCACAGAATATTACTTTTCCAGATTCAACACTTTCTCCGACCTTCAAAGATACTCTGGAGTTTTTTTCCAAAGGGGGAGGTTCAGCCTGCATGGTATCCCCTACGGCTGCAAAATCACTTTCCATTCCATTGTCATCATCGTCTATGGGCTCCAGCTTGTCCAATGCCACAAACACGCCACAATCTTCATCACACTGAAAAAGCTGTTTCTCTTGATATACCCCATCAGTGAAACCTTGGCCAAGATGTTCTTCCTAGTTTTCAAAGTTTTTTTTAAAAAGACATATAAAAAGATTATCCATTAAAGGGATTTCAGGAAATTACTTTGGAAAAACTCTAAATTATATCCATAATATGAAATATGACTAGCAGCTGCTGTTGGGTTTAGGGTGTTTAAAGAATAAAGAAGCTGTATCTGATGATGAAACTAACTCATAATTTCAGATCATAATTCTTTTGAGAAAGAGTGAGGATTAAATTTACGACATAGTACTACCACGACTTTTGTCATGAACAGGCATTCAACTTTAACCAAACAGCAGCATCAGCTCCATTTACTGAGAACAAACTGTAACCATCTACAGCCATCCACCGTACAACTACTATAAGCCATGTGTGCTCTAAGCACTTCACAGATGAGGAACAGGTTAGGAGAACTTGATGTAGGTTAAGTAGCTGGCAACCCTGCTAGTACATACCATAGCTGGCAGTCACAGCCTAATTATTTCACTGCTCGAAAAGCCAAATCAAGAAGCAAGTAAAGCGCGACCTCTCTCTACTCCTGAGAGTGTCCAAATGTGAACCAATAGTCAGTTTGGAATATAGAATTCTTAGATATGTTGCCACGGCACATAAGTTCCAAGGCAGTTTATACATTCTGGGGATAAGCATGAGCAAACTGAAATTGCTGCAACACACTTCAAAAATTTTACCTCTAAACTGTTATACTTAGAAGCATACACTAAGAACTGGGAATCTTGTGGGTACTATCACAAGATAGTTCACAATTTTTTAAGTGTTTATAATTACAATTGGCAATTGTCTTTATATCCTCTCAATTTATCATTAAATAAATTTGGGAGCTGGACTATAGCTCAGAGGCAGAGGGTCCTGAGGTCCATCCTGAGAACTGTACTAAAAACAAACAAACATAAAACACAAATCTTATAAAGGGGAAAATATGTGCTCATGGTCTCTCGCTCACGCGCACACTCACTTTCTCATACGCTCTCTCTCTCTCCTTCTCTCTCTCAAATGTCCTAGCAAACTTACCAGCAATTCTACTCCAAAGAAAATCCCCGACACTGTCCTGTCCGCTAATAACGGTCCTCTGAAGCGCACAACTCCTGGAAATTTCTCTTCCCCAGATCGCAGCTGTACTTTCACAGGGCTGCCCACATCTACCTGGAGGCCTTTAGTTAGTCGAATTCTGTTTCTAAATAGGCTGAGCCTCTCCTCACAGTTGGTAATTGCCAACAGTAACTCTGTAAATTTCTCAGTGATTTCTACAACATCCTTTTCATCAACAAATAGAACTGCGTGTGATTGCTCTAAGATTTTTAATCCAATCTGATTTTTCTTGCCTTTTGCAGAAGGAACTCTTGAATGACCCACAGAACGGTCTTGGATGTACTGTCCTATACTTCCTTTGGGTACTTTTAGGAGTTTCTGTGTCTGTTTGTCTGTTACACTGCATTCTTGAAGAAGCAGATAAAAAAATCCGTTCTTCGCAGTAAGGTGAAGTAACTTTCTCTTGGCTCCATAGGCCTGAACTCATTGTGACAGTAACTTCAGAACATCAACTCACAAAAAGGAGCCACTAGCAAATCTGTCATAAAATCCCCAAAAATGAAGTTACTGGAATCCTAAAGCAAGTTGTTAACAACCTGGTGTCCATGCTGTAAAAAGACAGCAATTCAAAGTGCCTGGCAAACAAGCAAAACAAACTTTAGACTCTACTCAATACAATCTTAAAATCAAACTAAAGATGTTTTAAAATCTCATTTGACTATATAAATATCTCAATGAGCTAAACGACTCATATGACTTGTGTCCACCGTAACTGCATTTTTTTAAAGAACTCCAGCTACAAAGCATCCATAGAAACAATAACAACTTTTCCAAAATTATAAAATTAGATAGAATCTAACAAAAACTTTAAGATTACCCTAATATACAGACTCTGAGACTTTTTTAAACTTTACAAAGTAGCATTTCTGTCTAACATGAATGAATAAGATACAATATTTGAGAAAATACACATAATCTTATAAATTAAAAAGGCTATTTCTAAACATGTAACTTAGAAAGTAACACATTACAGTATCGAACATCTTTTATCAATTAAAAATATGACAATATTACATTCTGAAACTTTATCCACAATTCATTTATCTATATGCTTCATTCTGGTAATGGAACATTATCTCCTCAATTTTATTTTTTATACATTTTATTTTTATTTACACATATATGTTGTATCTCTGTTGACTGTATGGCACATGTGTGTACTCCCAGAGGCCAAAAGGGGGCGGTTAGATCCTCTGCAGCTGGAGTTATAGGCAGTTGTGAGCCACCCACCATGGGTGAAGAGAACTGAATTCAGGTCCTCTGGAAGAGCAGTACACACTTTTAAGTGCTGACCAATCCCTTTAGCCACTCAATTTCATTTTCACATACCTTTTGTGCTTAGACAAGGAGATATTAACTATACTAGTTATAACTACTATTTTATTTCTTACAATCACAAGTATTAAATATAATCTTGAGTGTATATATATACACATATATATGTTAGGAAATGATTTGTAGATCAAAAGTTGGACAATGCAATGATGACATATGACTATATTACATTGCTCTAAGATTTTTAGTTCAATCTGATTTTGATGATTATGTCTATAAATTATACTGAATTATAAACTGGGCAGTGGTGACGCAATGTTTTAATCCCAGCACTCGGGTGGTAGAGGCAGGCGGATCTCTGTGAGTTCGAGGCCAGCCTGATCTACAAGTGCTAGTGCCAGGACAGGCTCCAAAGCTACAGAGAAACCTTGTCTCAAAAAACCAAAAAAAAAAATTATACTGAATTATAAATGCTTATATCTATAAATTGTTCACTCTATACCACAGTTTTAAATATGTATAAAGGGAAGAACATACAAGTGATTATTTTCCAGCTCTAACTTGCATTTAAAACTGTTAGAAAAATAATTTTACAATTTGTAGCCTCATTCTTAAAGACAACTTTAACTAATGACTTAAAACAACATAACTTCAAGTGCTGTAAATGACATGCCCATTGTCAACACCAGGCTAAATGGAGAAAAGTTTGAAGCTATCTCACTAAATCAGGAGCAAGGCAAAGTTGTCCACTCTTGTTACACACAAATACCACAGTTCACATGTAAAGGTACAAGGACAACACAGGAATTGGTTCTCTCTGTCCACCGTGTAAGCTCCAGGAATCGAATTCAGGTCATCTGGCTTGGCAGCAAGCACCTTCACTTGCTAAGGGATTTTTCCAGCCAAATATATACTATTTCATAAGGCAATTTAGAAATATAAGTTAAAAGAAAATTAGCTTTATAAGGGAGATATCCTGCTTGACTAAATAATGCTACCCCTGGAAGTCATGGTTATTAAACGAAAATCCCACCCAGTGTCAGATGTAGAAATACCTCCTTAAGAATTGTTAGGCAGGGAGCTTCCAAATGCCCCCAAGACAGTCCAGACTCTTGCCAGTCCTCTTGGTTGCCAACCACAACTAGATAACGAGATTCTATTACTAATGACACCACATTCCTTAGCTGTAAGATACAGAGAAACCAAGAAATGAAGCTAGAGCTGGGATGGACACGTCCTCCTCTGGCTAGCTTTCACAGTGCTGAAAGGTGCTATGCAGGCTGGGTTGGCAGAATGGGACGTCAGTGGTCTTGGCCAGCTGGGAATCCTATGGACTACAATACTAACCAAGCAGGCAAGACTGTGATGGACTCAGTCAACCATGCTCTATTGAATGTGAGGCCTGCTCTGGTAGAGGGAATCCATGCCAGGTATTATAAACCAGTTTAGAAACCCATGGCATAGAGGCTAACTGCCAAAGAAAAATTTTAAAAACTCAATTTCATTCCTTATAATTAAGGACTTATTTAATTATCTCCATGAAAAGAATGGTTTCCATGTATCTCTACCATAAGAATATAGCTACTTGATTCACAAATACAGTTCATGTTTGTTTCATCCTTCTTTGAGACAGAGATATCCTTCTCCAGCCCTGTGCTTATAGGCAGAAATTAATAACATTATACTATGTAAGCATTTTATTCTTGTAATTCAAATCAAATAAACTTAAAACTAAAGCATCAAACTGTATTTATTTGACTCAATGATTAAGCAACCTGGCAATTCAACACACAGTAACAGTTCCCTTAGAAAACACTTTTAGGTGATGAAGTGTCCCATCACGGTAACATTTTCACAAGTCTGTCCCTCTGTAAGCCCAAATGAGAGACACAAATCACCCGAGACAGGCTAAAGTCAGCACTCCTCCAATCCACCATCACTTAAAGCATCTGTGCGATATTTGGTGAAGATGGATGAAGGCCATGGCAGCTTGAGCGGCTCCTCTTTCTGCTTCCTTTTGTAATGTGTCTTTAACTCCACTTGAGGGCACTGTCTACTTCAACAGAAATGGAATCAATCTATAGCTGCCACTTACACAACACACCTGTGGACACCTCAATCTTAGCCCCACATAAACAAAATCCCTCAAAAAAAGCACCAAAGAAACTACACAACCCTTTAATGTGGCTCTGTGCCTCTGAGGCACCAAGATAAAGTGTTTGGTCTTTTGTTGTTGTTTTGTTTTGTTTTACTAAAATGCTATTAATATGTCAGCATTTTTCAAGAAAGAAAATTACTTTTTTCTCAATCGCTAAGAATCATTAGGAATATAAATTATTATTAGTGAGCCTCAAAATATATGTCTGTTTATTATTTCATTGAAAAGCTTTCCATCCTGTCCTCTGACTCCCTTTCCTGTGTTCTACAAATCATACTCTATACTATACTGTCCCTCTTGCAATCAGCCATTTTCTGTGGTTTCCTGCAGTCTGTCTTTGACTCTTTTTGTGGCCTCCTTGCTTTCCAATTTACTATTTCTAATCAGTTCTAAGAAGTGAGGTGATGAGGTATGTTTCTGTGTCTGAAAAAGCAAAGCAACAAAAACAAAAGGAACAGACAAATTCTAGAAGGGTCTTGAAAAATAAGGGGCATAAAGCCTTATTACAAAGATATTCTTGAGACTGTTCCCAGAGGTTGAGGCAGTCAAAAAGCAGTGAGTCATTGTTTGAGGATCTCATTAAAATGCAAAACTCTGGCCAAAACCATTTCACAGCTATTTTATTTTTAAAGTAATTTTTTCTAAAACCAGGTATCTTTAAAGAGTAAGCTGGAAACTGCATATTCTATTGATTCTCTAACTTAACAACTAATGCTGCAACTTGAAATAAAAAATATAAGTGTTAATGAAGCATTATCAAATCAAAACAAATCATTTTATTTGTTTTACGATATTATATTTTAAATGAATTTGATTACAAAATTGCCTTTTGCAACTCATTAATGGAGGTAGTCCACAGTTTAAAAAAAAAGGAAAAAGATAGTTTCTTGGTTAGTAAAAAGGTTCCTGGAAACAGAAGTTTTAAAACACCATTTTTAAAGTGAACTAGCAGAGAGTGACGAAGTCAGCCAACTTGTTGCACAAGTGAACCTGAGTTTATATTCAGTAATGGGGGAGGTCACAACTAGAATAGTCAAAGCAAACAAAACAAAATACTTTTTAAGGTATTATCCAAATATAAGAAACACGCGTGACCTTCCATCTTTACAAGATTCATTCTTCAGACCTGGGCTGGGACTCCCCAACCTGTCTTCCTGGGTTCTCCCAGTAGATGGCGCTAACTCATTTCAAATGCGACTTTAGAGGCGCCAGAAAACTCCAGCTGGAGTCAGAACTAGGGCAGAGCCAATTAGGAAAGAGGACAGAGGCAGCAGAAACGGCCAGAACCACCATCTGCCTTTAAGTCACACGGGGGAAGCTTAAGACTTCCTGCGTGTCATTTAGGATGTGTCACATAGCCCCCAAGGCCAGGTTAGCTTCCAACATCACCTGATCCCTCCACACCCACAGTCTGACGGGGGCTGACTACTTGGGAGCGATCATGTATTTTGTCATAACCTAATGTAACCACAAGATGGTGCTGCTGCCGCAGGACAAGATGCTTAGGGAATCCGAATTTTACCAAGCAGCATGAAGACTTGCTGAGGCAGTAGAGGCTGAAAGGGGGGGGGGGGGGGGGGGGGGGGGGGGGGGGGGGGGGGGTTAAATAGTCTTGCAAGGCTAAGTTCGGAATTGTATTTCCACTATGTTGCCGCTTCGGCTGCCTCTAGTGAGGAGTTTCTAAGCACCAGGAATCGCGATCAAGCACTTTATAAACATGGCTTCGTTCGACATCTGCGGAAAGCCTTCTGGGGACCATCTGCGATGTCTCCATGAACATGTGTCATGGGGCAGCTGGCGATGGGAGCCTCTTGTACTTTCTCAAAAGGACTGAAAGTGATCCGATTCTGACTGTGTCCACAATAGTAAATAGAACGGCTTATCTTGATAAGGGGCTAACTGCTCCGTGCCCCCATTCAAGCCTCTGAGCGCCTGCTTTGTGTCAGGCTAGCAGGACAGGGACCACAGAACCAGAGAAGGCCCTGCTGCCAGTTCTGAGACCGCAGCAAACAACAGGTCAGAGCAAATGTTCTAGGAGGGTGAAGAGGGCAGGGGGAACGTTCCGTGCAGGGCATTGGAGGAGTCCGTGGTAAACAAGAATGCACGCAAGGGGCCCCTGAGAAGCGAGAGTTAAATCTTCAGGGATGGACAGCAGTGGGCTATGTCTTTAACACATCCGTTATGGAAGTTAAACCGAGGCAGGTTTAACTTGATTCACACCTGTAATCCCAGAACTCAGAAAACCGAGGCAGGAGGATTATGGCAAATTCCAGTTCACCCTAGGCTATTGAATGAGACCTTGCCTCAAACAGAGAGAAAAAGAGAGAGAGAGAGAGAGAGAGAGAGAGAGAGAGAGGAGACAAGGAGAGAGATACATAATTAATTACATGTACAAGACGACCAGCCTTTAGAGACTCAACCCTTCCTTTACGTATCTGTCTTATAAAGCCGTAACAGCAGCGGGTAGACATTTCTGGAACTATCCAGAGAGTAAATACTTTAGGCTGTGCAGGCCTCAAGTTTTCTGTAAAAGTTCCACAATTCTGCTGTTGCCAGACCCACACAGAATAGGTGAGTGGGTATGATCGCGCCCACCACACTGCCACTTGGGAAAACGGTATTGGGCTAGGCCCGCTTCCCAGCAGTGCGCAGAGCCCTGGTCCGGACCCTAGCATTTGGAGTGGACATGCTCTGCACTTTTCTGAAGAACCCTTCTGTGCCCCTTTCCAGTTCCAGCTGCTGAGCTCTGATAGCTTGCAATGGCCACGGTATGGAGTCTGCCACAAAACAAGCAGAGGAAACCATCAGGGTTGCTCCCATGTCCCCCACACTCTGAGCTCAGCTTCCCATCCTCCAGGCCTGCAGTCGCTGTCTTCAAGACCTCCCCTAATGCTTCTCTGGGGGAACCTCTGACTTAGCAGGTCTGCCTGCTGTGTCACACCTCATGACAACCCCTAACAGCCTTGATCCTCTGTGGCTAGTGGAGCACAGAGCTGGGAAGCGTATATTCCACAGGCTGGTGAGACCAACCGGCCACCAAGCAGAGCCCACCACAGTGACATACAGTCTTGAGAAGCAGTAGTGTCGACTGATAAAATCCTTGCAGATTTTAGTCCCTCTTGTAACAAGAGCTCCTTGCTAAGTGAAATCACCCAGTTCCCATAATTTGCAGGTCAGTCTTCAATCACCTCCCGGCTGTAATCAGATCCCAGGAACAACCCCTTCCATCAAAACTGAACACTGTAAAGCTGTTCCCCACCATGGCTGGCAGGCCACTGAGACCTGCTGTTTACCAACAGGTGAAGACAGGCAGGGAACTGTCACAAACTGTTGCTCCCCATAACTGGTGGGTTGTTCTTTTGAATGACATCAGAAACAACACGTGGAATTCACACACACTTTGGAATGTTTCTCAAACAAAACACATAGCATCTTCACAGTGCCCATATTGGTATTCTAAATTTTTTAATCTTTGCTTTTATGTGCATAGGTGTTTGCCTCCATGTATTTCTGTGCACCGATGTTGCCTTCAGAGTCCAGAAAATTCCTCTGGGAATGGAACTTCCAATGGCTGTGAGCCAGCATGTGGGTGTAGGGGGTTTGAACTCAGGTCCTGGGGAAGAGCAGCCAGTGCTCTTAACCACTGAACCATCTCTCCTGCCCCAACAGTATTCTTTATTCAAACTAAACTCAACTCTCCTACATCCAACACACACCTCCCCTACCTTTCTTCAAAGGCTGAGTCAGCAGCTTTCCCATACTTTTCTACTTCCCTCCGGAACTTTCACCCACAGCCTGTCTTCCACTGGAGCAGAAGGTTCCCAGAAGGGATGATGTGAGGATTGCTTCCCTTGAAAAACTCTGTCCATAAGTGGTTCCTACTTGGCTGCACAAGAGACAAATACCTCTGAGTCACCTTTGGATATTCCCATGGGCCTACGTCCAGCCATGAGCACCATGGGAAAACATCCTTGTGCAGACCCGACCTCTAGCCAGGATGGAAACCCCTTACTGACAGTGTGTCCCATTCTTCAGACTGTGTCAGGGAACCTGGTCATAAGTCAAGGGTAGATTCGGAGTTCCTCTGGCTAGGTCAGCTTTCTTCAGCAAAGACTGGATCTTCACTTGACTGTTCGTATACACAGATGGGCAGTGCAATGCCTGTCACATCAATATGCCCAAATGCAAGAGTAAAATCTCTGAAAGTGTTTGCCAACCTCTGAATTCAGCAGGAAAAAGTAGAGCTGCGGCATGCTGTTACCAGCACGGTCATGTTGTAAGCTGTGTGTTTTCTAAACAGAAACCTTGACATACTACAGCAGCAATAAAACTCAGATCAGTCTAGTGTCCCTTCCTGTACGCAGTGAGGGGCTTAGTCTCCAAGGAAGGAGGACTTCTCATGCATTTTATTATCTAAAAGAAGCCTGGAGTAAAAACCAGTTCCTAAAATGTCATGGGATCATTCCCTGGGCATTACAGAGAAGCAGCCACATCCTTGGCAGTTCTTAGGCCCAGCACGCACCCTGTGAAACACACAGCTCTGGACCACATACCTGCAGGTGAAATAGCATCTTGGGAGGAGTAAGCTGTGTCTGGAGGCTTAGAGATGGTGGTGATGAGCCATAGCCAGCACATATTCAGAGTGGGTAGAGGCCATGCTATGGCCCAGAGTCAAATGGCGACACCCTAAAACATGCCCTAGACACAATGTGTGCCTGGAAGCTTGATGAAGAACCAACTTCTATGTTCCCCCAACCCAAGACCCTTCCGCTAAAGAAATCAAAGAGAAAGAACCATAAAAACTGCGTTTTAATGATACAGAAATAGTACATGGTACATTTCTTTCCACAGCAGCACTTCAATCGTCTCGTTTAACAAAATTAAGGCTACATTGGAGCATTCTGACAGAAAGGGACTGTTTTATACAATGTTATTCATGTTTTCATAAACAAAAGAATATTCTTCAGGGAAAAATTTTTAACAAGATACAAGTAAAGGAAATGGAATACAAAATGTGTTCCTTTGGGTCAGCCTGATAATAGCCACACACCCCTAGGGAGTATCAGGGGATTTTTTTAATGAATACTTTGAGTATGAGGGCGACTCTCCAGAGTTAACATCCCACAATACAAGGCTATTTCATAATATAAAACCAAAGAAGCTGTGTCTCCCGCATAATCCCTTTAGAATGAATAACTAGTGAACATCAACAGTATTTAAAAGCACAAGAGAACTGTGCAGAGGCCTACGGTGCCTGGAAAGATCATCCCTACATCAACAGACCTTCTCCCTCAAATCCGTTAGGAAGAAAATGAGAACCAAAATCTGATGACACTAAACGGTCAGCACTGCCAGGAGAGTGGCCAGGACCCTGCGGTACTCTTGAGGATAAAGTAATGCCATTTAAGGCCACCCACCAGCAAAGGTTTATCCCCAATATTCCCACTGTTCACTACTCCTGGCCATCTCTGCTGCTCAGCTTGTCACCACATTTGGGCCCAAGAGAAACCCTTTAGGATCTAGAATAAGACAAAGCATAGACCCTCAACAACTCCAGCCAGTCCCCCACCTGAGACAACTGACAACAGCTCACACAGGAGCCTAATTCCTTGCCAGGAAGTCACACTTTGACATCTTGATAAGAGGGCCAAGGCCCAAAGCCACAGAAGTTTGCCTCCACAAGTCCTGCCCTCTGCTGTGATGGGCGGCTCACTGCCTCCTCAGGCCCCTTTCTGCTCCCCAGTTTCCACCATTCCATCTTCTCCACCTATCCCAGCTGCATTAGGGAACTAAACAACCATCTCCCTGGTGAAGCACTGGGAGTGTTGCCGGATCACCAAGCCCAAGGAGGGCAGTCTTGTTTTTAAACAGAGGTCTCATGACCTATCTACTCTGAGAAGGATATCCTACTTCTGACATAAAGACCTGTCATCTGGTAGTGTGGTGGTACAGGAAAAATCTTCTCAGAAGTTAAATGTTTACATTATTAATTAGTAGAGAGAAATCAATTCAGTGGTTTATTTTTCCCCTTCAACACGAGAATTTTGTCTATTTCTTTGGCTCCCAGAGCCTCTATTTCTATAGAAATAGGGTGGAAGGAAATATCCAAGTAAGTACCATCGAAAACCCTCTAAGATTTATGCACATTCCAAAGACTGCTAA
The DNA here is from genome assembly GCF_018167655.1 of Microtus oregoni. Taxonomy (NCBI): domain Eukaryota; kingdom Metazoa; phylum Chordata; class Mammalia; order Rodentia; family Cricetidae; genus Microtus; species Microtus oregoni. Next base: position 63,002,087 of record NW_024543063.1, read on the forward strand.
TTCCTCTAAGAATAGGGCGCTGAGGTACACATACCAAATGTACTTAATATATAAGTTCATATGTAAACAAAGATAAACACAGAGTCAATATCCACTTATTCACACTTAAATAGAATGACTGCTACAGACAATAGCATTGTTTGATCCCATATTAACACAAAGAGAAGTTGTCTTTGAAGCCTTCAAACCTAATAGATCTTTTCAGGAAAATATTAGTAATATCTCTAAGCCAACTTTATTTTCTCTGTGCTGTGACCTGTATAAGAATACATTAACTATTACCACTCCAGCCACATGAGTCACCGTGCCTTGCTCCATGAATACTTAAGGAAACCTGCCTGCTAACAGTTATCACTGAGATGTTCCAATTGCTCTCTCCCCTAATCCTCCAAGTTGACACCAAAAATGGACATTTTATAACAAAGTTACTCATTTGTCTCAAAACCAGAACAAATAGAAAATAACACCATGAAAGGAATTTCAGCATGTTCTGACCACTGCTACAGGAACACAGAAACTTGGCAAAATACAGACATGCAGGAAATCAGCACTATATAAGAAAAATTAACAAACTCAGCACACCTTCAAAAACTGGAATAAAGGCAGACTCAGTAAAACCATATTATTTCTTCCTCAAGGCAATCAAAAAAGAAAAATGATTTAATATCCTTGGTCCATAAGAAGAAATATTTACTTACATCCTCAATAAACTAAAAGATTTTAGACGTCACAATTAAAATTGTATCTTTCCAAAAATATTATATTATCAATGCAATAAACTCAATAAACTTAAAGAAAACAAAACTTAACTTCATTTAAACTAAACTTCATTTAAACTTTTAAAAAACAAACAAAACATACTTCCTAGAGTGCAAAATGCTTATTAAATACTTCAAGAACACAAAAGTAATTTGTTTAAAAACACAGAAATCCTTTGCTAAAGGGCCATCAACACAAAAGACACCCATTGCCGGCAATGGGTGCCAGCTGGAAGAAACATGGTGTTAAGCTATGTGCTTGGCCTCTGCCCCTTTAAGATGACATGTTATTTGTACAAGCTCATGGTGGGACTCTGGTACATGCACATGTACGCATCACAAAGAAGTCTGCGTGCACAGCCTTGAATCCTTCTGGAATCCAAGGAGTGCAGCTCCTCCAGAGACATCTTCAAGTACTCTCCCACTTCGGGGCAGGGTGTCACTTGTGGAATGTTGAAGCCATTCTGACCCCCTAGGGAGAGAGAGAGAGCTCTCATTAGGGCAGCGAACTTCTAAGTCCTCTTGGCAGCCTGTCCAACCAGAACAATTTTACTATCCTAGAATTTAGTGTAGACTGACTCCCAGAAGAAAAAACAAAACAAAACAAACAAACAAACAAAACTTTGTTTGACTTTCAGTTTCTACAATTATGGTCTACTTTTATTGGCTTCTGAGAAGGTTCAAGCAGAGAAAAGTGAAAAAAAAAAAAACAAACAAACAACCTGGTAAAAGGACAGGCACTTAGAAAAAGCTGCAGTCCCGATTTGCAGGCTGCTACTCTAGGCCCCTCAGACTTTTCTGTCCTTCCCAGACACTAGCAGCCTGACTCTTTTCCACTAGAAGCCAATTGTGAGCGCTACTGTTTCCCTATGTTTTAAGAACATACTTGCATACCTCTAGCACGGCTGATTTAGATACTAATGATCAGAACGCGCATGCGCTCTGAAGATCAGATTCGCTCTCCCAGGTGCGTTCCCAAAAGTCATGCTGCTAATGCTGAGTGAAGCGCACACGGGTGGGCTGTGCCCTCAGGCATCAGAGCTATGCAGAAATGAAGAACTGTTGGTCTACAGCTTGGGCCTCTGGTCAAGAAGCCATCACTTGGTGCCTCTGGTTATTAAAGTGTCACACCTGAAGACCTGGGGAACTAGGGCTTGGAAGAAGAGCTGTAGAGTAAATGGGGTATGGACAGGTACTGTGACAAGTACCTTACTACCAAGACCCCTGTCACTCAAGTGTGTACTAAGTAATGACTAAGCTTCCTAAAAACATCTCAATGAGTAAAGGTTTCTTCCTGAAATAAAATGCATGAGATCAGGAAGACTGAGTTAAATACAAACCATGCAACCTTCACCACCTTTAACGTTAGCTTAGACAATAGAAAAACAGGCATGATTTCCATGACCAAAGGATTCCCACAGAGTTTGGCATTTATGTCCTCAATAAATGGCTACTCTACTGTATATAAAAATGCAAAGAAGAAGATGGTAAAATCAGCTCTAAATAAATTTTAGGATTTTTTTTTCTTTTGAGGTGGGACAAATTGAAACAGGTTCTCACTATGCAATACAAACTGACCTCTGATTCACAATCCTCTACTTCCCAAGTCTGGGATTATGGCTAGGATTCTTTAACAAATCCACATAAAAACCAAGATGGCACAACAGTATTGCTCCTTAGTTTGAGGAGCAGAATTAGTAATACCCTTTGAAGAATAAAGTCCGTCCCACTGTGGTATCCTTTCAAGAATCTGCTCACAAAATACCCTATTACCACAAACACATGCTCTCACTAGGAAGCATCTCCCTCCAAAAGACAAGTTTTAAATACCATCTCGATCAGCCATGCTGTCAAAGAAGAGCCAGGCTGAATCATCCTTCCCATACTTCACAAAAGCAACATAGTGGCTCGTTTCTATGCAGAGAACGGCAAATAACTCCATCTTCTGGCAGGGGATGCAGCCGTGTCTCCAGTCCCAGTCAGGCAAGTCTTTGGGAAGTGATACTGGGTGATAGGTATGATTCATTCTCTTCGGATGGAGGTGAACCTAAAATGGACCATGAAGAAAATACAAGCGAGCTAAATGCCATGTTTCAAGGGCAGACTCTAATCACTTTCATTGACCACCACAGCCAAATTCTACACACACACACACACACACACACACACACACACACACACACACACCGGCAGAAGAGACATGAGCAATAACATTTACTGTGAATGTTTAAAATGCCCTTTGACTCTGACTGGTGCAGTGAGTGTGGATTACCTGAGTGCAGCAGGTCTTACAGAACTGCTTGATCTTCCCTGTTGTAATGTCGGGGTCTTCATAGCACTCTCTACACTCGAACATTGCAAGTCCTCCACAGATGCGACACTCCCTGGGAGCTAGGCAAAGAGGGAAGGAAGAAGCCTTTTTAAAAGACATTCTGGAGCCGGGCAGTGGTGGCGCATGTCTTTAATCCCAGCACTCGGGAGGCAGAGGCAGGCGGATCTCTGTGAGTTCGAGACCAGCCTGGTCTACAAGAGCTAGTTCCAGGACAGGCTCCAAAACCACATAGAAACCTTGTCTCGAAAAATCAAAAAAAAAAAAAAAAAAAGACATTCTGTCGTTAAAAGTAAAAGCTATACTTTGAAAACAAGAATGCTTGGGGGTTAGGGAGAAGAAAGGCCTAGTCCCCTCTGACCCTCTTAAAATTTCATTTTGATTTTAATTTTTTGTATCTGTAGTATTTTTAAGGACTTTTTTTCATATACGCATTTTTGTTATCCTAGTCTAGAATTGTTCTACTGATCATGAAATGTACAAAGATATAAAGTAAGTATTGAAGACTAATAGCACATATGATCTTAAGTAAGTAAGTAACAATCACTGCCATTATGAACTTTCTGTAACAATTTTCTGTCTGAATATTTATATAAGTATGTGCACCCAGGTACACGTGTATCTCAAGCTTCTCTCATCTAGTCTCTCAATGCTTTCCCTTCCACTATAACTACCACACACTGTTTTCACATAGGTCTATTGTTTAGACATGTAATCCAGTTAACCACTTCCCTCTTATTAACATTTCTTGTCTCTAATTTCTTGTCAGATAGTAAGTAAATTTGCATTTAAATTATTTATTTTTACCTCTTTTTTTTTAAAGAATAAATTCTAGCAGTCAAATTATTAAGTTAGTATGTCTAAGCTCTTCAAATACTGAATTACCTGTCAGAAGTACTATACCCATAACTAATGAAAAGTTCAGGCCAACTATTTCTAAAACAAAACAAAACAAAAAACAAAGAAAGGACCATATACTTACTGTCTTCAAGCAAATCCGTTATATTTAATTCTAGAGAAGGGAAAATTTTTTTGAACATTTTGAAGTCTTTTCCAAACCGAGGCATCTGAATAATCAAGCATGATGGTGCCTAAAAAAAGAAAAAAAAAAAAAAAAAAGAAACCAAAGTCCTAAGGAGCTGGGGACTTAGCTCAATATACTGCTTACTTAGCATGTCCAAAGCCTTGAGTCCTAACCCCTGGACTAACGAGTTTCCCTATGAAACTGAAATAGTCATAGCTGTCAAACCCAGTAGTGGTTTCAGCAGGGCTGTTGGCCCATGAAGCAGAGCCCACTTGTGAATGTGCAGTGTGGATGCAGAGCAGCAATAAGCTACAGATTTTCCAGACTCCGCCAGAGACGAACATGACAAGACAGACCACGGCATGCACTGCAGAGATCACACATTCTGACAGTCAAAGAGACGTTTCTATTGCATTCATTAGCAAACCCATACACAAGAATTTATTGGTATTTTATCTCTTAATAGAGGGAGAAAAAATAACATTACCTTTGACATGTTTAGATACTATGCATGGGAAAAATGACAACTGAAAACATAAACATGTATGCACACATATCTTTGCATTAAGCTACTTTAAACTTAAAAATTAGCTTTTGTTCCCTTTGCAAACCAAATCCAAAACATTCCAACTTCAGCTAAGCGGATATCTTTAAAAAGAAACAAAGTTAGAATACCATTAAAAAAAAAAAGTGTCTTCTTAACTATTTCTTCAAACTATTCTTGGTTAAAGCACAGTGATAGCTAGGTGTGGTTCAGTGGGGCAGCACTTGGGGTAGTGTGTACAAAAGGCCTGAGTTTAATATCTAGCATTGATAAGAAACAAAATAAAGTAGCAGTACAAGTCCGGTTAGAATCACTAACCTCTGCAAATTTCAGGTTGCTGTTGATAAAAGACCATTCTAGTAACTGTTGAATTGTAGGAACTCCAACTTTCTCATTTTTTTCCATAAAGATCTGATAGAAGTTGCAGTCTTGGACTTTCTGACCTGCTGATCTGGGAGCACACAGGAAGAAATGCATATAAGCCATCTACCAAATGCCTGAATGGAGTGTGAAGCGTCTGACAGACCTGAGGACACAGCATCATAATGCTCGTGTCCAGCTTTGGATTGTCCACACACCAGGTGAAAGACAATGATTCGGATGAGATAATTAAATGTGCTTATGCAGAAGACCTCATAAATTAGTTCTTCTGCCTTCTTTATAAATTATTCGAAAGATCTCTTGCCATCAAAAGAAAAATGTAGAATAATATTCCAGACAAGAAACACTATATGAACAATAATCAGTTCTTCTCCCTCCAAATCTAGAAAGTAGCAGATACTCTTTTTTAAAAAATTAATTTTTATTTTATGTACATTGGTGTTTGACCACGGATGTCAGGTCTCCAGGAACTGAACTTACAGACAATTGTGAGCACTGCTTTTACTGACTAGAGCAAATGCTACAATGCCTCAGTGACGGACTCTTAGACCTTCTAAATCAAACTTCTTTACTTCCTAAAATAAAAGCCCTGGGAGGGAGGGAGGGAGGGAGGGAGGGAGGGAGGGAGGGAGGGAGGGATACTTTTCTAGCAAGTCAAAGCAGGGCAAGGTGTGACTCCCAGGAACCCTAACAACTATCCTCTAGGCTTTCAGCTACCAGCAGCTCTTTAGATGCTCACCCACCAACTTGACAAACACCAGGTAAATGGTCACGGTGAAACATGAGGTGTCCAACATCTCCCTTCCCTTGCCAGCTTACTAGTAACCATTAAAACTAACTCTACTGAGAAAAATTGATTTTCATCTTTCAGCTTACCGCTTATCTTTTTAGCCAAGTTTCTGGGTTTAGAATCAGATTATTTAAATGTATGTCTAGATTTCAAGAGTTTTAGAAAAAAAACTATCAGCAGTTCTTATCACAAAACTTCTGTAATTCAGGGAGCAGCCTATTGTGATCTTCAGCTGCCCCAAGGAAATTATGTCCTGAATTTACAAAACATAAAATCTGGTAACTAGCTACAGCACTCTTGAGAACTCAAAGCTAATAAGAACAGATTATAATCCAAGAAACTAACAGTTATTCTAGAATAACATTTTAATTGGTTGTTGACTACAAAAAATCATAGAAAAAGTCATAGAAAAAAGTCATAGAAAAAATTCATAGTTAAAAATAGCATAGAAGAGAAAACAAAAATAATGGAGGTAAAAAAAAATCACACCCAGAAAAATCAAGGATGGCCAGGAGGAGGCATGGCAGCTAGTTAATGGAGGAAAGATACATAGTGTCCTAACACTGTAGCAGAAAACTGGGAGGAACAACAGCCACTCAAAACTCACTTCCAGGGCCAGGCATGGTGGTGCACACTTTTAATCCCAGCACTCAGGAGACCGAGGCAGGTGGATCTCTGTAAGTTCGAGGCCAGCCTGATCTACAAAGCAAGTTTCAGGACAGTCAGGGCTATATAGAGAAACCTGTCTCAAAAAATAAAACCAAACCTAAAATGAAAAACAAAACAACAAAAATCACTCCTCAAATCATATGCACAGGGGAGTCCTTTTAACTATAAAGAACAAATATGTCAGCAATAAAAAATGGATACAACTGGAAATAAACATACTAAACAAATTAAACCAGTCCCATAAAGAGAAACAATGTATGTTTTCTCCCATTTATGGCTCCTAGATCTTCTACAGATAGACAAAAAGCATTAATTTGTATATGACATGAAAGTAGACGTGATGCTGCCTAAGGAACAAAGGAACTATGAGGAGGGAGACATGGAAAGGGATAGAAAGTATGGAGGTACAGGGGAAACATACTCAATATACAATATGGGGTTTATGAAAATTTTAGAAAATGATAAAAATAATTAAATAACCCCATGGCTAGTGTTTTAGAAGTTTGGAAACCTACAGAATCATAACCAAGTTGTGAAACTGTACCAAGCCATGCTAGTTGGGTTGTATTTTCTACTAGGGACAATCCAAGGGCACAAGAATACAAATTTAGTAACTTTTTAAAATGGATATTGACATTTTACAAACATGAATATAAAAACATTCATGGATTGGTGTGGTCTGGACCATAATAGGTGAGTCTGAGGTCCTATACTCATTCCAAAACCCTGCAGCTCCATGATGAGCTTGTGAAGCTTGTGACGTCACTGCCCAGCCACAAGGAGCCTGGGTCGCCCTGCCTTCATGCTCCTGTTACTCATGCTTTGGTCTGACCTTTCTTTGCTTGCTCTGCCCCCAACTCCTTCCTTTTGGGATGAGAACCAACCCTGTGCCACTGTAAGCTGGAAGGGCTAGGAAGAGAGGAAGGAGGGGAAACTGTAGTTGGAATGCAAAAATCATTAAAAGAATAAAACAAACCAAAAAATTAACATATTTAATTATTTACTCTTTCTCACTAATTAATCAAATCTGCCTTGTAACTCAGCGTAAATCTTTTTTAACTCTATCTTTGAAAATAATGATTGCTTATTTTTCTTTCCTAAAACATAAAATATTCCTTTTTCTATATGCTTGAAGGAATAAAAAATGTTGTTGATTTTCCATGATTAATTTATACATGGCTAGACTATAATAAATTCTTTTCTTAAATCTTTGTAGATAATTCTCTAGGATTTTCTAGGTACATAGAAAGCAATTCCCAATTTGGACTTGCTAATAAGTATGCACACCCAATGTTTATGCATCATGCCAGTTCACTAGTTAGAGATTTCTGAAGAGAACCAAATTTAACTGTGATACTTTCCTTGCTCCCACAATCAGTTTAATCCTGGTTCAAACTGCATTGCTTAGACACAAGAGGAAAGAGAACTCATCAGTGTGGGTTCTTAAGGAAGTAGGCAGCACACTCCTAAGATTTTCACCAGAGAAAGCAAGACTGAAATCAAGAGGGGCCCACCATTCAAATGACCTGGGAAGCACAGACATTTCAAACATCCCACTAAGAACTGTATCGCAGTAAACTCAGGTATTCTTTCAATATGGGGAGAAGGAAGATCTAAACTGAGAACGAAAGAGCTAACTTAAGGCTAACTATAAGTTATGGGAAGCAAAAACAATGCTCTCCCTGTTTTTTTTTTCTTTTTTTAAATTCAGTTAAAGTAAGATTCCTTTTAAAAGTTCACTAACTGAACTTTCAAAAATATTAATATTCAGTTTCATAAGTAATTAAATTGAGGGCACATCTGTCACTAGGGCTAATTAAAAGGACAGGTTCACTTGTGCCCTGGAAGTTAAGTGTAGCTAGAGAGAGGACAGCAGCTAGTGAAACCCACATCTATGCTAGCAACATTTAGCTACTGGGCAATGGCAGTGTAAAAGAAGGTCTACTTCTGAAATGCTTCTAGACAGCTTGAGACCTACCTTATTTTTAACAATGGCTCAACCCTTAAAATATCATGAAACAGGATATTTAGAAATTCTTCAGGATCTAGGAGAAAACAAAACAAAAAAAAAAACCTAAGTGAATCACAGAGAAAATTTAAAAACTATTCTATTCTTTAAAAGAGACATACTAATTAAAAGTTTAGCTCTTTCAGGTTCTCCTGACAAGAGAAAACTTATAATAAAACATTACTTTTTCATTTGTTGTCATGATGCCCTATTTAACAGAATATACACATTCACACACAGTGAAATCATTTTTATGTTTTTGGGAGGTTCAGTAGAATATACCTGGTATATGTCCTATTTTTTCTTCTATTTTAGTAATAGCCATGTGTATAAATGCCACAGCTGGTTATAGTATACAGTTAACAAACTAATTCAGGAGTTGAATCTGAGCAAATTCTTCAGTTGTGAGCAGACAGAAGTGCTGGCCAACTGCTCCACAGCCCCTTTCAACAGGGAGCACAGTGAGAAACTGAGTGCTGGGGACGCTCCCTATCACAGGAAGAGAAGCAGCTCCGAACAGCACTGCTGGGGACAAGGACAGCTCTTTACTTGGTCATCTTCTGTAGAGCCAGCCGCTGGCCTCTTAAAGACTTCTTCCACATCACATCACTTCACAAGAATCACAAAATCAGGAGAAATATGCATGTCACATAGAAAAGAAACTTTTCATATTTTTGCAGTGCTGGGAAACAAACCCAAGGCCTCTTACATACTCCACCACTGAGTATACTCCTAGCCCTCTAAATAATTCTGACTTAAATTTAATCCTCTAAACTAAATAGGTATATTTCAGGAAATAATTTAGCATATTACTAGATGATAAACTTTCAAGTTATTTTCAATGCATATATTATAAATTAAAAGGGTCACCTTTTTCTTCAGAGGTAAATCCTGATGCTGCCTCAACTTTTTCAAGTATTTTCCTCAGTTTCATAATTTTTGTGGCACACACATATCCATATCTGTTGATAAAAGTGAATTAACTGACACTGGCACAGTGAGTCATATGACACATCTTAATAATCAAGTACTTTTCATACAATTCTAACATGTTAAAAAACAATAGACAAGGCATTTATTTTTAAGAAACAACTGTAGGCTTCTTACAGAACTTTGAAAAGTGAAAGTCTGAGAATCAGAATTGTTTCCAGATACTAGTAAACACCTTAAAAATAACTACCATGTACTAATACAATTCTCAACTTTTTATGAAGCCTGGGTGAAGCAATTTTTAAATGGCATTTGCTTATTATATTAAAACACTTATTTTATAAAATAGGATATCCAACTTTGAGAAAGCCCTTCTTATACACAGGATAAGAGACATGGAAAAGGGCACTGATGAGATACTAAAAATCTAAAGTCTGAAATCAAACAGTCAACATAATTATGACATTCTCTTTGTTTGACTATAGGAGACCATGGGCTTACAAGAACAAGTCAGAGCCAGCTAATCATACTGTGTACCTGCTTTTTAGAGCGACTATCCACTTACTTGGTAGCTCTTTGCAGTCAGCAAACACTAAACACCTACCACTTGTGTAATGCTATATTAGGGCACCAAAAATACAAGAAGAGATTAAAGAAACCTAACAACAACAAAAAAAAAACCAAATAAACAAAACAGGATCTCTGCCTGTGGGCGCTTCCAATACAGAAAGCAAAACCTCTGTCCAAACAACAGATATGACATTTGCAGACACAAGAAATATATCTCAAATTTCTGAGCTACTGATCTTGCCTTAGCCTCTTGAGCTATCAAGTGCTGGGATTATAGGTATATCCCACCATGCCTGACAAGATGCACCTTGGTCTCATAGGCCATGCAGCAAGTGTTTTCTATAGACTGGTGACAAAATTAGAATAACTATGATTCTGGACTAGTTGGGCAATCGTATGCAAAAAACGTTTACTGATGGATTGACAGTATTTTAAAAAGAAGGAAGGTTGTGATAATATGCCTTGTAGTTAAGATTTGACCTGTGCTGTTCTAGTGTCATTTACATAGGGAATGAAAAATCTGAGAGTTTAAAATTTGTGTAAGACTAAATAATTAATATTAAAATCAAAGCACATAATTAAAGGATAAGATGATTAGAAAAGTAAGGCAAACAAGTATCTAGAGAAATTTGTTTCACTTTTAATTTACTTTCTTAGCTATGTGACAAAGTACGCCATATGGAATACTCCTTATAGTTTCATATTTTGTTATTTTTAAATATATTACATTAATTTTTATTTTCACTGTTAAGAAAAGTGTATCACAAAGTTTAAATTGATCACAGTTGGACTTTAAATTGTATAGTTTGTTCTCTATATCCCTGAGCAATCTGTTTCCTGATCACTGGCTAACCTAACTCTTCATCACATAAACGCCTTGTGAAGTCATCACACATCACCATCATGTATCAAAGTCTTCCTACATGGTCTTCTGCACATTTACAACTACCTTAGTAAAGGAGTAAAAGAAGACCTAAATAAATTCTTTTAAACAAACAAAATGCCATGTCACTTTAATATACCTCACTTGTTTCTAGTGCAATGTCATTGCTACCTTGTAGTGCATGACTCCAAATGAGTCCCATCATTTTACAGAATGCACTGCCCAGACTAAAAATCACATAAACAGAGGACAAAAAATAAAGGTTTTAAAAAGTAAGTATTTCATGAGAACTAACTTTTTTTTTTACTACATGAGTCCAGAGCATAAATTAATTACTATACAAGAAAACAGTAAACAGAACACCAACTAAAGACAAAACACATGTCTTCTACTTACATTCTCAGAGGATTAACTATTTCTGTCCTCAGTAGCTCCTGGGTCTCACTATAATACTCTACATCATTCTTTTCTTTGGGTCTGAGCAACACAGTATCCAGGACAGAACTAAAAGCAAATAAGCTGCAAAATAAGAGAATATTTTCCTCATGTTATAAAAACAATAATATTTGAGAAAGATTCTTAAGGAGTAGAGAGAGGCAAAGGGATAAAGTGTAGGGAACCACTGGTCTAAGAACTCATGGACAGACCACACAGGCCCTGTGCTCAGTACCCGGAGACCCTGCAGATCCGGAACAGAAACACCAAGACTGCACCATACAAGTGAAGGTTGAAAACACGCCAGAGAACATTATGAAAGAAGCTTGTTTACATAAACCAAGAGAGGCCTGGAAAACGGTCACACACACACAGACAACATAGGGAGAAAGTCAGAGACTGGTCAAGACCAGATCAGACTAGTCAGGACAAATTCATCTCATTATCATAAGATAGGCATTTCCTTATAGTAACTTGTGAGTGATTAGCAATAAAAATTTGCTGGTATCAAAGAAAATAAATTTAGTTAAAATAAATTTTTATCAGCAAATCTAAGGAATATTATAGTAATGCTTGCTTGTTTGTTTAATCAAAAGTATTCCAGCAACGACAAGACCCACCTTTATTGTACTCTCTCCTTTAAAATTCTAACTTCCATACTAACTTCCTAACTCTTGTGGCACAGCCTACGGAGTGGCAGATCCACTTCACTGGCAGTGCACAACCCTTACGGCTACAGATGCAATCTTCATAGCCTAATGATCCTTGCTGTTCAACTTGATCCACTTTAGGGAAAACTACACAAAGGAGGGCAACAGTGATCCCATGGAAAGTAATTTTTAATATTAAGAATTTTTATGATCATCTCGATATTCCAGAACACACGCAGCACGCAATGCCAATAGCTTGCTGCAGGTTACTTGGCACAAGTGCCATCATCTACACTGGAGGCAGATGTCCTCAGAGTATCTGTTCACTCAATATTCACTGCAGTATTTTTATATTAGTGCTTTGGATCTAGGAATAGGATATGAAATTCTTTAGTCACTAAGGACCAAATCTCATGATCTTTCCTAACTCTGTCAGTTTCTCTACTCAAAGGCATCTGGCACCATCTTCCATATACACACACACACATACCTGTCTCCCCTCTCCCCCACACAGCACTATTTACACTTACTGCAAAAAATAGGAACTTACCAGAATAAAGTTGAGTCCAAGTAACAAGAATTATAATGGCCCTGGATGCCTTTCTTCTTTCCAATCATTATCTCTAAACCTTCTTTTTCCATCTTTGGTGGAGTATTTTCTTCTACTACTTCACTTAAGTAGCCTCCAAATGCTGAAAAGATAAAAAATAAAAATAATTCTTATAAATCACGACAGTTTATAATCATATACATGTACATATATATCATTTAAAGTATATTTTGGCATCCTCTGTATTTTTTTTACTTTAGTTAACTGATATATATCTGGACTTGTAAAAATTCGATCATTCACTTTCAACATCATTCCTGTCATATAGAGTTTAGAAAATTAAGTCAATTAAGCATCTGTCAAAGAATATTTTGTTACTTGTCCAAAATGTTTCATTTTCAAGTATAAAAAGAAAACAAGTTTCCAAAATACTCTTCAACATTAAGAAAAATGTTTTTCATAAAGATGTTTGCCCTATTTCCCCCTGCTTGACTCTCACTATTGTTAAGGGAAAGGCCAGCATCAGCAAGCTAGTGACAATGAGAAGAATTGTCCTCCATCTGTCAAGCCAACTGCATCCCCAGACTGTATCAGATTTCTTCATAAGGACATCCGGAATGAGGTACTTAAAAAGATGCGGAGGGGGAAGTTATTGCTAAATGGACCAGGTTTTCATTTCTACCACCCACACTGCCAAAAATTTAATGTCTATAATCAATAAAAGAGAAGAAAAAACACTGCCTTTCAGTCTTTACATCCTAAACACTCTTCCTAACTCTTCTTTCAGCATATCTCCTCTTAGGACAACTCTCTTATGCACTAAGTAAGAATCTTTACCAACTTTGAAACTTGATGAACACTGGCAAGTAAATAAAACATTTAAACACTGTCACCCTCAGATGCTAAAATGTAGCAAGAAACAGTCATTCCAGATGGGTAAATAAATTAAAAGTATCCAATTACCTAAAGAATTACACCTTTCAATCTGATTAGAAACAGGTTGCAGGGACGCAAACCTAGAGTCCGGTCTGCAGCTCTTCAGTTTCACGAACAGGGCCTTCTTCACGGCACAGGTGAAATAGCGCGTGCCCCTGAACGTGCCATCTGTACAGCCCGCACATTCATCCTCCTGAAAAAGAAAGGTTTTGGTATGTGTTACACCGGGAAGAGCTATGGAGTTTTCACTTTTTCTGAATTTCTCTTTCAAATCTTTTCTGAACAGATCAGCACGAAGGAAAAGGGACTGACTAACTGGTGCTTTGGCCCTCAGTTGGTGGTTTAAGAAAATAATTCTTTAGCCCTCCGGGAAGTATTTGATGCATTTCCTTTCAAAATACATGCTTAGAACTTCCTTGGTTTACTGAGTTTCCCTGAGCCATTTCAAAAGTATTAAAATCAAGGGGCAGGAGTAGATAAATTACCTAGTTCCTCACCAGCAAGAAGACAAGTGAAAAAAAAGTTAAAAACTATATTTAGGTAATAGCTAAATTTATTCAAGTTCTCCCTCCTGGTTATGAAATATCACACAATATACTTTTTTTAGAGCCAAAAATAAAACCTTCCCCTCTCCCAAAGACTCCAAACATGATTAATTTTAAAGTCAGTCACATCCCTGAACTGACTGCAATGGGAGGAGGCTAAAGAATAAGAAGGAGAACTGGTCACTGAACTGCTTTCTTTGCTGCATTCTGTTTGTATGTGGAGACTACATGTTCTAGCCTAAAAATCAATCTATTCCTTGATCACAAACAAACATGAGGAATAAGAGGGCCAGAAGCCTGAGGAATGGCAAAGAGTGAAGGTAAGCAATACTATAATATTTCCTCTACTAATGGATTTTTTTTGAAAAAATAGCTTCCCAAGAAATTATCTAATAAAGGAAAACCTAGTTATAAAACCCATGAAAAAAAGTTGTAGACTTCAAGCCAAAATATATTACCAGTTCCAGCCCAGCTAGCACGTCACTGAGCCCAGGCGGCTGGCCAATCCAACGGATAACCCCATAGAACGGGGGATTCTCTTTCACTTCAGCCAGTGAGCCCACCTCTAGGCCGTATGCATTACCAGAAGAGATGGGCAAAGGTGGACTCTCCTGGACAGGCGTGCTGTTCAGCTCGCCTATTACAGACTGCACTGACAGTGACAGTGGGCTGTGAGCAATGCTGCCGTTAGTATTGGGCATCTTGGTCAGGCTGAACGGTAGAGAGTGGAATCTGTTCTCGCTGGATAAGGAGTTCATGGAAGGAGGTTGTGGTGGAGGTGATGAATGTCCAAAGTCTGGAGACAGCTCTGTAAGTGACTTTGCTGGGTCTTCTGCAACTATGAAAAATTGTCCTTAATTAGAAAAGGCTGTTCAAGAACATTAAATATGACTGCATCTTCTAAAAACAATACAAAGTTCTAGTCTAACTGATCACATGATCCCTTTGCAAGTCTGCTTGAAAGCACTGTTAACTCATTAGCTCTGAATAATGTTCTTGCTCCTCTTCTCGACCTCCACAGTTTCCTGTCTCAGTAATCTGGCATTGGTTTCTAAGTCCAGTCAGTATCACATAGATTTTATTCTTTCCCATAATATGATTAGTTAGAAATTAGTATGAAGAGATAAAAAATTAAATAATAATTCTAAATAACCCAGGAAGAACAGTCAGTGCTCTTAATCTCTGAGCCATCTGTCCGGCCCAGGATGAATGAATTCTTGAGAGAGGCAGGTCATGCTGCCTATGCTCACAAAACCCCACTCAGTGCGAGAATCAGATGTGGCAAATACCCACTCAGGTCACTTTCTGTGTAAGTATATATGTAACCTATAGTATCCAACTGTAGATTTTACTGTGTGTTTTAGCTTATAACTGAATCCATGTCATAAGCAGTCATCATAGAGACTTAGAACACTATATTTTCATTTAGTTTACTGAATCTCCTGAATACAAAGCACTGTAGAAGCACTAGGAACTTATAGAAAATCAGGCAAAAAACCAAAACAACTTCAGGGACACTTAACCTAACCTAAGAGAGTGAGTGAGTACAGCAGGAGGAAAGGTTTCAGTTTAAGAGGTGAAGAGCAATCAGCCAGACCATTGAACTGGAAGAACTAGAAGGATTTCCAGGTAATTAACTTGCAAAGATGAAGGAAATAAATACATGAAAGGAGAATGATATCTAGGAAACAAGGAAAGGTAGTGTGTTTTAAAGAAAGTAAGATAGGCAAGGCTTTAAATGAGTCACTTCATTTCGAGAAACAGTTGATCCTAAGCAGAGGTATTAAGAGATAAGAACAAACTGCTAAGCATAGTGGTGTACACTTTTAATCTCAACACTCAGAAACCAGAAGCAGGTGAGTCTCTGTGAGTTCGAGGCCAGTCTGCTCAACAGAGCAAGTTCTAGGACAGCCAGGACTTTTTATACAGAGAAACCCTGTCTTGGGTAAAAAAAACAGAGCAAAACAAAACCCAGACTACTAACATATTTCAAATGTATCCTCAACCCTAATAACAGTGTAGTTGAAACTATGTTTAATATTTTAGTTCAGCAATATTGTCATATTAGCTATGATCTATTCACTGTTTCCAAAATTAACAAATATTGATGAAAAAGTCATTTCCCCTTACATACTAAACAGAGGGTACCATTATAGAGAGGACTAAAATTGTAGATTACCTTCATCAATATACCATGAATTTTTGGATTTGGATTGTTGTTGTGAGTCAACAGATGACCCATTTAAGGTATAAAATAATTCAGATCTGCTTCTACTTCCAGGGTCTGAGGTAGATCCTACGGAACAAGAGAAGTTCCTTTTTAAAAAAACCAATACGTTACAAAAAGAAATTTTATAAATAAATTAACATGCGTATGGTAGAACAACTGCTCACACAACTAATATACATATACATAGTATTGTATTATCTTCGGCTTTAAAAGTTTGGTAATTAGTCAACACAGAAGAGAGTAGGAGCTATAAAATTAATATAAAAGTTAGCCGTTTATATTAAAGCTCTAAGAAACCATTCTGGTGGTCAGTGGTGACACGAGCCTTTAATCCCAGCACTTAGTAGAGGCAGGCACATCTGAGTTTGAGGCCATCCTGGTCTATTGAGCAAGTTCCAGGACACTACAGACTATCTAAAGAAATCTGGACAAAAAAAAAAATCATTCCATGTAGTCTATTTTTCAATGTCACCTCTACTTAGATGAAATTACTGGCTCACGAATTTCACCTCTATCATTCATACCATTTAACAGTGATTTTCCACCTTCCTAATTCTGCCATCATTTATATATACCTCAAACTGTGGCAAACCCCAACCAGAAAATTATTTTCGTTGTTACTTTATAACTGCAATTTTGCCACTGTTATGGATTGTAATATAAATATCTTTCTTTTCCAATGGTCTTAAACGACCACAATAAATGGGTCATTCAAACCCCAAAGGGGTCACGATCCACAGGATGAAACCCCGTTGCAGTCAACAAAAGAACATCCAGCAGTGTTATAGAGCCTAGACATACACAAAGTTCTTTCACCAAGGTTTGTGAAGTGCATTCTATGATAGTCACATGATGTGGGATTCTCCTCCGCATGCTGTGAATACCATTGGTTAATAAAAAAAATTGACTTGGCCTGATAGAGTAGAACAGAGCTAGGTGGGGAAAACTGAATGCTGGGAGGAAGAAGGGCAGAGTCAGTGAGAAGCCATATAGCCCCACAGGAGATGCTGGAACTTATTCGGTAGGCCACAGCCTCGTGGCAATACACAGATTAATGGAGATGGGTTACTTTAAGATGAGTTAGCCAGAAATATGCTTAAGCTATTGGCCAAACAGTATTGCAAATAATATGGTTTCTGTGTGATTATTTTGGGGCTGAGCAGCTGGGAACAAACAAGAGGTCTCATAAAAAAAAGTCACACAAAAACACAAACTGCCGAATGATGCACTTCTCAGAACTCATCCCATTAATAAGTGGTCCATCATTATAATTTCCCTTCATAAACTTCAAATGTGATCATACAAGCTGATGAACAAATTAAATTAAAAAACATTCAGGTTTAGGGTGGGTATATGGCTCAGGAGCAGAGTACTATATTAGTTTGTGTAAGATACCAGATATGATGCAAGCACCAAAAAACAATAAATAAATAAAAAATAAAAAAGTAATCTCAGTGTCTGGAACAATACCTGAGTAAAAACATACTTACCTAGCTTATAAGGTTCTGTTGACTTTGATCCCCAACATTACAAAAGAAATAATTTATTTTTTTTAGATTTACAATATAAACATCTTAGAATTTTATTAACACAATTTCTTGTTCTTTGTAGTTTAGGAGGATGGACCTCCGAGGCTCTATGCACTCGTTAGGGATGTGGTGGAATATTCGGCCTGTGCCTGTCAATGGCCTGACAATGCAGCCCAGGACCCATATGACCAGGGGTACTTTCCTCCTTTCAGGAGAAGGCCAGGATCAGCTCAAGCACCAAGACTAGGAAGCCTGATGACGACAAGAAGACATTACTTCGAGTCTAGCATCTCTCATGCACTGCTTGAGCTGGAGATGAACTCAGATCTCAAGGCACAGCTTGGAACCTCAGTATCACCCACCACAGCCAAGGAAACTGAAGCTGGTGATGGTCAGAAAGCAATCCTCATTTTAGCACCAGTTTCTCAGAAGAAATCTTTCCAGAAAATCCAAGTCCGGATGGTTCATGAATTAGAGAAAAAGTTTAGGGGCAAGCATGCAGTCTTCACTGCTCAAAGAAGATTCTGCCCAAGCCAACTCAGAAAAGCTGTACAAAAAAATAAGCACACACACAAAAAAGCTGCACCCTGGCAGCTGTACATGACACCATCCTTGGGGACTTGTTCTTCCCAAGTGAAACTGTGGATACTCCGTGTGAATGCATGGCAGTCAGCTCCTAAAGGTTCATTTAGACAAAGCTCAGCAGAACAAGCAGAACACAGGTCGAAACTTTCTCTGGTGTGTATTAGAAGCTCCCTTCCTCCCTCCCTTTCTCCCCCTCTAGTGTTTTTCGCTGGAACTTGCTCTGTCAACCAGGCTGTCCTCAAACACAGAGATCCACCTGCCTTTGCCTCCTGAGAGCTGGGATTGAAGGCGTGTAACACCGCCAGCTGTTCTCTCTTATCAAAATAAAAAGCTCCCTCCACAGCTCATAGGCTGGCCATTACGGTGGTTTCTTTATTACATCCTCACTTAAAATCATGTACATAAAATTTTAGTTGACATAAAGTGTAGGAACAAATTTTATGTATACATATATATATACACACACACACACACACACACACACACACACACACAATAACATATAGCTTATTTAACATCTTGGAGAATCATATTATCATGTAAACTACCAAGAATGGACTCCATACCTGTAACCTTTGGTTTATTATGACTAGATGAACCTTTGTCACCAACACCTCTTGACATAAAGGCAAGTTTGGGAGGCCTCCTTTCCGGTGTCATGCTCTCTGAAATAATAAACATACTTTTTAAGTATATATGGAAGAAACATAGTTTAGCATAAAAAACAAAGAAATCCTTTCCAACAAAAAAAGCACAATCTTTATAGTCTTACAGATTCTCTTTAAAGACTCCACAGTACTGAAAGGTAACTTCTCAGGTAAAAAAAAATCAACACTGTACTTAAAAATATAATTTCTGTAAGAAAATATAATCATCAGTTATCAAAAGGCTTTAATTTTTGAAAAGTTAGTCAGATGCAGTCAATTTTATTTGAAGTTTTAAAAAGCTTTAGAGAAAACCTTATTCATAATTTTCGTTACATTTTCCAGATCAGCATGCCCAGCACAACCCTACACATTACAGCGTTTTACACTCAAGCGTTTATGGAGGGTGCCAAGATAAACATGGACAATCTGTTTACTGTAAAAACCGGAGCCTTTACATGCCCACGTGCCTGGATAACCTCTAACCAATGTGCTGCACTAAACTGACTTGATAAAACTTTCTCAGCCACCCAAGTATGCTGGATCAGTGTATCTCACAGAACGCAGCTTGATAAAAACCTGGGTAGGAGACAAATCAGAGTTAGGAATGGACTCAGTACTAAGTATGTTTCCACCTTTAAACATAACATGCATTAAGAATAACAGATATGTATACAAACAAATGCAAACAGGAAAAGCAGAGAATTACACACAAATCAATAATACAGATAGCCAGAGATACAGAACTAAATTTTTTTGAAGGAAGCATTCCAAGTTTCACTTCAAAGCACAGGTAACAAAAAATTCTGGCAAACTTCTTTTAAATTCAAAGATCTTCCTAAATATTAAAACCTGGTAACACTCATCCGACACTCATAACACTGATCTAATAAAAACAGAGGAGTCAAGATGAAAGGCTTCCCCTCTGGAAGTTTAACAGCACATCCATGAAGTGCAATACAATTGCTGAGCCCATACCTGATAAAGCTGTTATCAGCCAAAACAGTATCACACACAGTGGAATTTTGAGGACAAAAAGAAAAAATAAGAAAATTTTTATGTGTTAAATATAAAAGGTAACAAAATAAAAGTCATACTGAATTAACTGTATGTAAATAATGCTTGATATCTTTTTATCATGACTGGAATAGGAGGAAAATATATATTAAACTATATATCTTAAACACTTCAAAATATGATCAAATAGAATACTGAGATATCATTTCAATTAAAAAAATACTGACTAACCATAATTTCAAAAATTATACAATGAAAGAAAAAAGTATAAATGTTTTATGACATTACCATTCAGATATTCACAAATGTTATCTATGACAGTTTTTGTAGAAAAATAACCATCACTGGAGGAAGGTTCCTAATTAGAGCATATAAGCTGACTAAAGATTACTAATGCCCACTGTCAATTGTAACTGAGAGTTTGTAACTCCATTACCACAATATATGTATATTACACAGGTTGGGTCTTATAACAAATGCAGCCAGGGGTCCTCCCTTTGTACTCTGTCAAGATGGCCAAGCAAATTATCCCCAAAAGGATGAGGCATGATGCCAGCTCTGCTAGTGATGCTGGAGGTGATGCTCCAAGTTCTAGGAGTGTGAAAACTGTAATTACCCTCCACCAAAGCCTTTAGGCATAGGGTCTGTTTGGATGGAAGCTTCATCCCAGCCCCTAGCATCCATATATCCAAAGAGTCTGGAATGTTCTGATGGAAGCTCTACCCCAAGCCACCCCCTCCAATTGCCTCAGACCAGGCTCCACCCAAGAAAGCCCATCAAATGATGACCCCTCCCCAAAGATGCTCAAGACCATTCTCACAGGGTTTTTAAACTGCTCCCCACAGAACAAACATGTGGTTTTCTAGTCTTTCTTTCCCTTCTCCTCTCTGGAGGACTAGAAAGCCATCCGGGAGCATGCTATCTATTAAACATGGGCTTTTTCTAATTCGTTTTGATTTGGTCTGATTTGGATTATTGTGTCAGTGGAAAGGGTTATGGGGTGCAGAAACTTTGCATCTGGAGGTTCCACCAAAGGGCTGTTTTTCTCACTGCCCGGGGCCTCATGGTGGGAAACACCCTTCTCCCCTGATCCTGCTCTCAGCCAGCTAAGATCAGCTTTCAACTGGGTAAGCTGTCGTTTCCAAGTCACTACCTTAGAGGCCCAGGGCCTCTTGCGATTCTCAGGGTATCCTGCCGAAGGCATGGCCGTGCCAGGCTCCCAACCTGTTACCGGGACAAGAACCTGCTTTGTCCTGTGGGACCCCTTTTTCAGAAGATGTTCTGTTCAAGGGAATTTCCCACACCCCCTATTTTTGATCCAACGCTTACCAGAGTGGATGCAGTGCACTCGGCTTTGGGTCCGGCATAGACTTGCGAAATGGGCACCTGCAATTCAAAGCCTGATCCCCAAACACCATTGGACTGCCTTTTACAAATCTTTTTAAATTGGGGATGGCTGACACCAATGTCCTAAATGCCTTAAAATTTTTGCCGGCATGAGGACCAGTGGACAGGACTCCCATATGCCCATGGTTTCTGGTTACTGCAATCCCACCCTTCCTTCCCTCAGTTATCAGTGTCTCACGGCACCTGTCTTAGTTACCAGGGGCATGGCACCTGCAGATTCCCGCCTATCTGGGAATCGGAATCCTGAAAGTTCTGCCCTGACCATGCTGCTGGAGACACTGGCCACTGCATATGCACGCACGCACGCACGCACGCGCACACACACACACACACACACACACACACTTCTCTTGCTGTTTGTCTGCATCTCCGCACTCCTGTCTCTCATTCCTGGCATGTGATCTGGTCATGCTGGGATTCTCCCTGCCACGGATCTGTTCCCCCTACCCTACTACTCTGACTTGCATAGGTGTTCTGTCCTATGTTGGGTTTCTGTTCTCCCTTATAGCATCTGCTGATCTAGCCCTCAACGGGACCACCTGTGTGCTTGCCTGGCTCCTGCAGCCTACTCCAGGATTTTAAAGTTGGTCAGCTGACACAGTTTCCTGGAAAAATTTTGTTCATCTCTTAATAAATACATGTAAATAATGTGGTCACAGTATGCTTGCTTTGTGCCTGTGTGTGTTTGTGCGCATGTTTAAAATCTGTAAAACTTGTAACTCCAGATTACAACTGCTCTGAAAAAGTACAAACGCATAGATAACCACCATTTTGGTTAAGTTCAAAACCTCAGTCCCATCCTTATTAAGGGTACCCACATGCGCTGGTCCCACCAAGGAAATATTCCTCTCCCATATGCTTTGACTTACAATGTATTTCTGTATAATTCCTGTCCTGTTCATAAAAAACAAGGTTTATAACTATGCAAATTTACTGAGATATTAAGGCTTCACCTCTACATTCATGTACAAGAACACATGTTGCTAGCAGTCAGATTTTTTATTTTTATTTTTATTTTTTTAAAAGATTTAATTATTTATTATGTATAGTGCTCTATCTTTCTGTATGTTTGCTGGCCAGAAGAGGGCACCAGATATTACAGATGGTTGTGAGCCACTATGTGGTTGCTGGGAATTGAACTCAAGACCTCTGGAAAAGCAGTCAGTGCTCTTAACCTCTGAGCCATCTCTCCAGCCCCCAGCAGTCAGATTTTTTAACTTAAGAGTAAACCCCTTGATATTGATTTAAAACACTAAATTGTTTACAATGTTAAAACTTGGTTCTGCCTTCTACAGATTAGGATTATACTCTCTGTCTTAGAACCACAGCTAAAAAACTACATATTCCTTCTAATCTTCTTGCCTCTAGTAACATTGGTAAGCTGTAACTGTTTGGGTAAACTATATGTCCAAATTTAACTTATATATGTCTAATTTAGATATCCCTGACAGCTAAAGGTACCCTGATCCTCAGGTGCCTTTACAGATCTGAGAATATGCTGCTGAGGATGTGGAAAACTGGGTCATTCATATATTTCCAGTGGTCATGTGACACCATACAATCATGCTGTAAAACAGTGTAGCTGTTTCTCTAAAATATTACTGTAAATAGTGGTACCCTGTGTGGGTAGATCAAGTTCCTTTCAGAAGCCACAGTCTCAGCTGGTGGTGGGGTTTCATACCTACTCCCCACTCCCTACAGGCTGGGATTTTGTCTGGACTGAAGCTGCACAGGTCGTGAACACATCATCACAATTCCTGTAAGATTATATATACAACTGCCCTGCTGCACCCAGAAAATTCTGTTTTCGTGAAGTTGACCTCTACCTCTGGCTTTTAAGAACTTTCTGCCCTCTCTTCTGCAAAGTCCATGAGCCTTGGTGGGAGGAGTGCAAATGTACGTGCCCACTTAAGGCTGCAGACTCCACAGTCTCTTATTCTTGCACGTGAACCAGTTGAAGGTCTCTGTGTTGACATCTTCTGCAGGAAGAAGCTTTTCTTAAGGTTGAGATGTACTGGTCTATGGCTATATTATCAATTTTATCAATTATACTGCTACAAAACTGTTACCTTTTTAAAAGGTTATAAACTATAAAGACATGCAACACAAAGACAAAAAACTGATCGGGAAGGATACAAAAAGAAATTATGAGTTTGGGATCTTAGGAGCTTATATACTCTGGACCTATAGTGAAGGATCCTGCATGGACTGACCTAAACCCTCTTCATATGTGTGACAGTTGTGTAGCTTGATCTACTTGTGGGACTTCTAACACTGGGATTGTTAACTCTTAAGCTAAGTTTTGGGAACCTATTCATCATATTGGGTTGCCTTGCCCAGTCTTAATAGAAAGGGAGCAGCTTAGTCCTACCTCAACTTGATATGCCATACTTTAACACCCACGGGAGGCCTGCCCTTCTATGAACAGAAACAAAGGGGAGGCAACCAGGGCCAGGGGCGGGGGGGGGGACAAGAGGAGAGGAGGGAGGGGAAACTGAGATCACCATGTAAAATAAATGAAAAAATAATTAAAAACAACAAAAAAGGAACTTCAGCCATCATTTAATAAGAATCCTGAATCCTCTGTGGAGTTTAGATGAGATAAACAATTTTTTTAAAAGCTTCTAGCTTCATCTCTTACTCTAAGAGACAGCATTTTTTGTATTTTTGAACCTTCCAATTACAAGACAGGATTTCTTTCTCTATTAGAATGTCTAGGAGAAGACACTGAAAGAGATAATGTATAAACTTCACTATACTTACATACTTTTAGAAATAACCTTTATTGCCTTGGTTCGGGAGAAAAGAAAGGTTAGTCTATATAATGACAATTCTACAATATAAAGCCAACTTCAAAAGATCCATCTTTAGTATATATTTGCATTCTCATAACAAAATACATGTTAGAAACTATCTTCTGAATACATAAAGGAGACATACCTGGAATGATATCATTGATGTGCAGAAGAATTGTACTTTCAACACTTGCAAAGCTACAAAGTTGTACTCCATCAAATCTTCCATCCCAGTTGCCAATAGGGTTATCCTTGAAATGCCAAAAAAGTAAACCTTTATATACCTTTGTCAATAAATATAAATGTGAATGCCAACATTTCTTTCCAAAGTATTACCTAAGATATCTTTCATAGAAAAATGTTAACTATTTTGCCCAAAAGAAAGGCTGTATTAGAAATATCTGCTAAAGTAACAACGTTTTACAATAAAAATAATAACAATCAACTTACAGCAAACACACAAAATAATGAATCAAAAGCGTTTTTCATACTTTAGTCTGCAGTAATAGCACCAGCTGAGGTTTAAAGAGACATTGTCTGCAAAAGAAAACTTACTAGGATTGCATTATTTTACCCAGAAACCTACCCTTAAAGTTAATCACACATCTGCATCCCCTGGGCACTTTGCTCACTGTATTACTGTGTGTCTTTTTATAAACAGAAGAGCAGTTACTTCAGAATTTTCTTGTTATCTGTGGGTATACAAGACTTTCCTCAAAAAATGGGGAAAGTCTTGATTTTCTAAGTTATTCTCTACTGTGTCACCAGCACAGGAGTTATTCGTGAGGCACAAGCAGATGGCCATGAAACAACTGCCCTGAGAACCAGTGAGGAATGTTAGCGTGTCCCTGGAAACAGACAGCCATGAGTAAAGTTAGGATCGACGAACTTTCTTATCAAGAAGTCTAACGGGACTGTTTGGAGCTGATGCTCGCATAAATCAAACAATGGACAGAACTTGTGTGGAGCTGGCAGGCAAGTCTCAAGACAGCCTGCCTGGGCTAAATAAGATGACCTCCTAGGTCACCATTAAGAAGGGAGAGGACCCAAACAGTTCCTGTAACATCTAAAGCCTGGCCCAAGAAACCTATATAGCAAGGGGAGACTAAGTCCAAAAACTAATGGCCTTCTTTCTCCAACATTCTCTCTACCCAGTCTACAACTCCTCTGAAACACTAAACTCTCATTTAGAGAATTCTTGTTCTTAATTATTAACGATTCTGAGAGACCCACGGGTCTTACTCTGGCTCTAATTTCACATAGCGAGAGTCTGGCAAATTCTTATTTTGTACCTAACTAATGAGCCATCTTACACAATTTCTAAGTACAAGGCAACAGAAACACACTGGAACATTCATACCCAACCATCTCTGTAGAGCATTTATGAATAAATAAAAATGATTATTAAAAATATTCACTGTGTGAGTCTGCTGCTCATAATCCTCTCCCAACACACCCTGGTAAGAACAATTATGAAGGAATCTCCTTTATCCATAATGAACTTTTGCCTATACTTTCAGTCTAAGATAAAAATGTTCTCAACTTCTTTCTCCTCATTCTCTTAGGGCCACGTTAATTCACTATGTGCACTGGAATGCATCCATTGTCAGCGAGTATGGTTATTCAGTAAAAATGAGTGACACAAACAAAAGGAGTCATATTATACCATATGACCTCACTTCTGAGGTACCTACAGCAGGCAAACACCCAGTCTGTAGTTACCACGCATGGGCAAACTGGGCAGAATTTATTTAATAGAAACAGAGCACAGCACAGGATGATGAAAAAGTTCTGTAGACAGACAGTGGAGAGGCCATGATGAGAATATGCCAAATGATTTGAACTGTTAGTGTAACCATGTTTACACTGGAGCCTTTCTTCTACACAGTTTGCCGCAATAAGAAAACAGTTTTTAGACAGTGAAAATCCTGTGGGAATACTCTGTCAACTCAAAAAGCAGTATGGTTCTTTTCCTGAGTATTTTCTATTAATAACTTTCTATATTCATTATTATGAGAAAATTAATTAAACTTTAGCAAATATACAAAAAAGTATCAAAAGTATTTTTAAATTAAAGGAAAACACAGTATAATACAATATATTTGGACTTAGTCAGAGAAATGTCAGTTTGTTTTATTGTTTTAGTTTGGTTTTTGTTTTTGTCTAATGGTCAGTTAAAGTAAGGAGAATTTAAAAACTGAGAGTATTATCCCAGTTTATTAAAACACGAAAAAATGTGGAAAACGTACTGTTTCTGCTCACATTCCTACTGTAATGATCCTGTACCAAAGACAAACTGGAAAATGTTCTTTAAAATACTGTAAATTAGTCCATTTTAAGAATACAAAGTGTTCACTTTATTCCTAAATTAATAATAAAATTAATATATATATTCACAATAATAAAACTCAAAAAATCCTTACCATGTCCACACCAACAAAATATCCTAGACTCTCTTTTCCTGGCAAAACATCACAGAATATTACTGTTCCAGATTCTACACTTTCTCCGACCTTCAGAGATACTCTGGAGTTTATTTCCAAAGGGGGAGGTTCAGCCTGCATTGTATCCACCGGGGCTGCAAAATCACTTTCCAATCCATTGTCATCGTCGTCTATGGGCTCCAGCTTGTCCAATGCCACAAACACGCCACAGTCTTCATCACACTGAAAAAGCTGTTTCCCTTGATATACCCCATCAGTGAAACCTTGGCCACGACCTTCTTCCTAGTTTTCAAAGTTTTTTTTAAAAAAGAGATATAAAAAAATTATCCATTAAAGGGATTTCAGGAAATTACTTTGGAAAAACTCTAAATTATATCCATAATATGAAATATGACTAGCAGCTGCTGTTGGGTTTAGGGTGTTTAAAGAATAAAGAAGCTGTATCTGATGATGAAACTAACTCATAATTTCAGATCATAATTCTTTTGAGAAAGAGTGAGGATTAAATTTACAACATAGTTCTACCACGACTTTTGTCATGAACAGGCATTCAACTTTAACCAAACAGCAGCATCAGCTCCATTTACTGAGAACAAACTGTAACCATCTACAGCCATCCACCGTACAACTACTATAAGTCATGTGTGCTCTAAGCACTTCACAGATGAGGAACAGGTTAGGAGAACTTGATGTAGGTTAAGTAGCTGGCAACCCTGCTAGTACATACCATAGCTGGCAGTCACGGCCTAATTATTTCACTGCTCGAAAAGCCAAATCAAGAAGCAAGTAAAGCACGACCTCTCTCTACTCATGAGAGTGTCCAAATGTGAACCAATAGTCAGTTTGAATTATAGAATTCTTAGATATATTGCCAAAGCACATAAGTTCCAAGGCAGTTTATACATTCTGGGGATAAGCATGAGCAAACTGAAATTGCTGCAACACACTTCAAAAATTTTACCTCTAAACTGTTATACTTAGTAGCATACACTAAGAACTGGGAATCTTGTGGGTACTATCACAAGATAGTTCACAATTTTTTAAGTGTATATAATTACAATTGGAAGTGTTAACTTTTAATATAGGAAACTTAAAATCTTCTTAGATATGAAGTCCAGAATAATGACTTGTAAGTTTCTACCGTAAGAGATAATTTTTTAAAGTTTTCAAGAATTGTCTTTATATCCTCTCAATTTATCATTAAATAAATTTGGGGGCTGGACTATAGCTCAGAGGCAGAGGGTCCTGAGGTCCATCCTGAGAACTGTACTAAAAACAAACAAACATAAAACACAAATCTTATAAAGGGGAAAATATGTGCTCGTGGTCTCTCGCTCACGCGCACACTCGCTTTCTCATACGCTCTCTCTCTCTCCTTCTCTCTCTCAAATGTCCTAGCAAACTTACCAGCAATTCTACTCCAAAGAAAATCCCCGACACTGTCCTGTCCGCTAATAACGGTCCTCTGAAGCGCACAACTCCTGGAAATTTCTCTTCCCCAGATCGCAGCTGTACTTTCACAGGGCTGCCCACATCTACCTGGAGGCCTTTAGTTAGTCGAATTCTGTTTCTAAATAGGCTGAGCCTCTCCTCACAGTTGGTAATTGCCAACAGTAACTCTGTAAATTTCTCAGTGATTTCTACAACATCCTTTTCATCAACAAATAGAACTGCGTGTGGTTGCTCTAAGATTTTTAATCCAATCTGATTTTTCTTGCCTTTTGCAGAAGGAACTCTTGAATGACCCACAGAACGGTCTTGGATGTACTGTCCTATACTTCCTTTGGGTACTTTTAGGAGTTTCTGTGTCTGTTTGTCTGTTACACTGCATTCTTGAAGAAGCAGATAAAAAATCCGTTCTTCCCAGTAAGGTGAAGTAACTTTCTCTTGGCTCCATAGGCCTGAACTCATTGTGACAGTAACTTCAGAACATCAACTCACAAAAATGAGCCACTAGCAAATCTGTCATAAAATCCCCAAAAATGAAGTTACTGGAAGTCCCAAAGCAAGTTGTTAACAACCTGGTGTCCATGCTGTAAAAAGACAGCAATTCAAAGTGCCTGGCAAACAAGCAAAACAAACTTTAGACTCTATTCAATACAATCTTAAAATCAAACTAAAGATGTTTTAAAATCTCATTTGACTATATAAATATCTCAATGAGCTAAACGACTCATATGACTTGTGTCCACCGTAACTGCATTTTTTTAAAGAACTCCAGCTACAAAGCATCCATAGAAACAATAACAACTTTTCCAAAATTATAAAATTAGATAGAATCTAACAAAAACTTTAAGATTACCCTAATATACAGACTCTGAGACTTTTTTAAACTTTACAAAGTAGCATTTCTGTCTAACATGAATGAATAAGATACAATATTTGAGAAAATACACATAATCTTATAAATTAAAAAGGCTATTTCTAAACATGTAACTTAGAAAGTAACACATTACAGTATCGAACATCTTTTATCAATTAAAAATATGACAATATTACATTCTGAAACTTTATCCACAATTCATTTATCTATATGCTTCATTCTGGTAATGGAACATTATCTCCTCAATTTTATTTTTTATACATTTTATTTTTATTTACATATATATGTTGTATCTCTGTTGACTGTATGGCACATGTGTGTACTCCCAGAGGCCAAAAGGGGGCGGTTAGATCCTCTGCATCTGGAGTTATAGGCAGTTGTGAGCCACCCACCATGGGTGAAGAGAACTGAATTCAGGTCCTCTGGAAGAGCAGTACACACTTTTAAGTGCTGACCAATCCCTTTACCCACTCAATTTCATTTTCACATACCTTTTGTGCTTAGACAAAGAGATATTAACTATACTAGATATAACTACTATTTAATTTCTTACAATCACAAGCATTAAATATAATCTTGAGTATATGTACACATATATATGTTAGGAAATGATTTGTAGATCAAAAGTTGGACAATGGAATGATGACATATGACTATATTACATTGCTCTAAGATTTTTAGTCCAATCTGATTTTGATGTTTATGTCTATAAATTATACTGAATTATAGATGCTTATATATATAAATTGTGGGCTTTATACCACAGTTTTAAATATGTATAAAGGGAAGAACATACAAGTGATTATTTTCCAGCTCTAACTTGCATTTAAAACTGTTAGAAAAATAATTTTACAATTTGTAGCCTCATTCTTAAAGACAACTTTAACTAATGACTTAAAACAACATAACTTCAAGTGCTGTAAATGACATGCCCATTGTCAACACCAGGCTAAATGGAGAAAAGTTTGAAGCTATCCCACTAAATCAGGAGCAAGGCAAAGTTGTCCACTCTTGTTACACACAAATACCACAGTTCACATGTAAAGGTACAAGGACAACACAGGAATTGGTTCTCTCTGTCCACCGTGTAAGCTCCAGGAATCGAATTCAGGTCATTAGGCTTGGCAGCAAGCACCTTTACCGGCTAAGCCATTTTTCCAGCCAAATATATACTATTTCATAAGGCAATTTAGAAATATAAGTTAAAAGAAAATTAGCTTCATAAGGGAGATATCCTGCTTGACTAAATAATGCTACCCCTGGAAGTCATGGCTATTAAACAAAAATCCCAGTGCCAGATGTAGAAATACCTCCTTAAGAATTGTTAGGCAGGGAGCTTCCAAATGCCCCCAAGACAGTCCAGACTCTTGCCAGTCCTCTTGGTTGCCAACCACAACTAGATAACGAGATTCTATTACTAATGACACCACATTCCTTAGCTGTAAGATACAGAGAAACCAAGAAATGAAGCTAGAGCTGGGATGGACACGTCCTCCTCTGGCTAGCTTTCACAGTGCTGAAAGGTGCTATGCAGGCTGGGTTGGCAGAATGGGACGTCAGTGGTCTTGGCCAGCTGGGAATCCTATGGACTACAATACTAACCAAGCAGGCAAGACTGTGATGGACTCAGTCAACCATGCTCTATTGAATGTGAGGCCTGCTCTGGTAGAGGGAATCCATGCCAGGTATTATAAACCAGTTTAGAAACCCATGGCATAGAGGCTAACTGCCAAAGAAAAATTTTAAAAACTCAATTTCATTCCTTAAAATTAAGGACTTATTTAATTATCTCCATGAAAGAATGGTTTCCATGTATCTCTGCCATAAGAATATAGCTACTTGATTCACAAATACAGTTCATGTTTGTTTCATCCTTCTTTGAGACAGAGATATCCTTCTCCAGCCCTGTGCTTATAGGCAGAAATTAATAACATTATACTATGTAAGCATTTTATCCTTGATTTTCAAATCAAATAAACTTAAAACTAAAGCATCAAACTGTATTATTTGACTCAATGATTAAGCAACCTGGCAATTCAACACACAGTAACAGTTCCCTTAGAAAACACTTTTAGGTGATGAAGTGTCCCATCACGGTAACATTTTCACAAGTCTGTCCCTCTGTAAGCCCAAATGAGAGACACAAATCACCCGAGACAGGCTAAAGTCAGCACTCCTCCAATCCACCATCACTTAAAGCATCTGTGCGATATTTGGTGAAGATGGATGAAGGCCATGGCAGCTTGAGCGGCTCCTCTTTCTGCTTCCTTTTGTAATGTATCTTTAACTCCACTTGAGGGCACTGTCTACTTCAACAGAAATGGAATCAATCTATAGCTGCCACTTACACAACACACCTGTGGACACCTCAATCTTAGCCCCACATAAACAAAATCCCTCAAAAAAAGCACCAAAGAAGCTACACAACCCTTTAATGTGGCTCTGTGCCTCTGAGGCACCAAGATAAAGTGTTTGGTCTTTTGTTGTTGTTTTGTTTTGTTTTACTAAAATGCTATTAATATGTCAGCATTTTTCAAGAAAGGAAATTACTTTTTTCTCTATCGCTAAGAATCATTAGGAATATAAATTATTATTAGTGAGCCTCAAAATATATGTCTGTTTATTATTTCATTGAAAAGCTTTCCATCCTGTCCTCTGACTCCCTTTCCTGTGTTCTACAAATCATACTCTATACTATACTGTCCCTCTTGCAATCAGCCATTTTCTGTGGTTTCCTGCAGTCTGTCTTTGACTCTTTTTGTGGCCTCCTTGCTTTCCAATTTACTATTTCTAATCAGTTCTAAGAAGTGAGGTGATGAGGTATGTTTCTGTGTCTGAAAAAGCAAAGCAACAAAAACAAAAGGAACAGACAAATTCTAGAAGGGTCTTGAAAAATAAGGGGCATAAAGCCTTATTACAAAGATATTCTTGAGACTGTTCCCAGAGGTTGAGGCAGTCAAAAAGCAGTGACTTATTGTTTGAGGATCTCTTTAAAATGCAAAATTTTTGGCCAAAACCATTTCACAGCTATTTTATTTTTAAAGTAATTTTTTCTAAAACCAGGTATCTTTAAAGAGTAAGCTGGAAACTGCATATTCTATTGATTCTCTAACTTAACAACTAATGCTGCAACTTGAAATAAAAAATATAAGTGTTAATGAAGCATTATCAAATCAAAACAAATCATTTTATTTGTTTTACGATATTATATTTTAAATGAATTTGATTACAAAATTGCCTTTTGCAACTCATTAATGGAGGTAGTCCACAGTTTAAAAAAGAAGGAAAAAGATAGCTTCTTGGTTAGTAAAAGGTTCCTGGAAACAGAAGTTTTAAAACACCATTTTTAAAGTGAACTAGCAGAGAGTGATGAAGTCAGCCAACTTGTTGCACAAGTGAACCTGAGTTTATCCTCAGTAATGGGGTAGGTCACAACTAGAATAGTCGAAGCAAACATTACAAAATACTTTTCAAGGTATTATCCAAATATAAGAAACACGTGTGACCTTCCCTCTTTACATGAAACATATTAAGAATAGGTTTGAAACACATTACAGCTAATTTCCTTTATTACAAATAATAAAGTTGGATGAAGAACTTTATGGTTCTTTCTATATACACTTGGTGATAAACCAAAATGATCACTTATCGTCTCAAGATATCAGCATTACAAAAGAAATGCGCTAACATCTTTCTTCCCACTATAGTAATAAATGTAATGTTAACATTCTCATTCCACTGGGATCTTCATAGTAGTTAAATAAAGCCTTATAACCCCAAGCAATAAGAACAGCCTCAAGACTTCTCTCTTTGTAGAAAGAGAAACATCAAAATCACATTGTGAGTTCTTTCCAGGTCAGGGGGAGTATTCAGATACAGTCAGGGTTAGACACTGAAATCCACAACTTTAAGTATGACGCCTGCTTTCCACCTACTCAGTTGCTGCTTTAAATAAAGGTCATGACTTCTGTAATAGAAGGAAGATAGGTCTCACAAAGGCCATGGTCAAGAGGATGGGGTTAGATGAAGGGAGAAATTTTCAATTGTACTCTCTTGTTACTTGGCAAATGGAATCACTGTGAAAGTGAGTATATCTCACGAACAATTCATCTAAACGCTATCTCAGGTTAGACTGGGTAACAGTGATCTTGTATATTTTGAAAATTAATGAAGTATTCAAAGAAGTGTATCAAAGAGCTGGAACACAGCAGTGTAGCCTCAAACTGTTCAGCCTGAAACAAGGATGAACAGGCTTCTTCTTTTCTATTTTTGAGGACACTGGAGACAAGGGAACAGTAAAGAATCACAGGGATTTGAAATCATATCTGTTTATATGAGCTTGGTGATGGCCTGAATGTTGAGTAAAGGAGGGTTTCATTATATTACAATAACCATTAAACTAAATGAGAGTTGAAAATAGAAATGTTGATCAATTTCCAATGAATGAAATGAAAAGATGATCAAGATATAAGTCCTAGCACAAATCAGACTTCTAAAACACACAGTACAAATGGCCATCAGTTACACAGAAATGGTGACTGCTAACTTTTCTAGACTATTAGATATCTTGATATCAGTTCAAGAGATCAGGTTGCACCATCTAAGAGGCTCACAAAAACAGGTGTCAATCAGGAACTTCCGACATCTTCTGAGGCAGCCTCCCTATTCTCAAACACCACAGGAAGTTTTCTAAATCAGCATAGAAATTGAAATACTAAATACTGCCCAAACCATAAATGGTAAAGAGGTAAGCAGGCTGGCATGGATCCTCAAGAAAAGAAACACATCTTTTCCCAAATGCTTCAAGACAGCTAGGATGACTATCGGTTTAAGAAAAAACCCTCGCTAAAAGAACAAGTTGTTATATGCCTAAACAGTACACAGAAATACAGAGATTTCAAGACCAGGATAACTTACAACACAAGGATACAGTCCCTAAAACAAGTGGGTCTTACAAGGTTTAAAAAAAGACCAAGTCTGATTCCTACACACAGTCATATCAGGAGGATGACCGCCCCACTCCTTGTCTTCCCAGGGCCTAGGCTGGGAAACTTCATTAGCTTAGGAGGTAACAGTGAAAGTCAAAACACTATTTCTTTGTCCTTTTAAGTGACTCAAGTTTCTACTACGTTAAAATATAAAATCAAGAAAAAGGAAAATGACTTTTGCCTAAAATACCATTGACTCTTTGGATAAAAGAAATCACAATCAGTTTTAGACTATGCTGCTACACATATAAGTATAAAAAAAGGAGAAATGTTACACTTAAGAAATCAAGCTGTTTAGACCCTAAATAATCACACAGAAACTCTATTAATTAAATCACTGCTTGGCCCATTAGCTCTAGCTTTTTATTAATTAACTCTTATATTAATTTAACCCATTTCTATTAATCTGTATATCACCACGTGGCTGTGGCTTACTGGGTAAAGTTCCCAGCATCTATCTCCTGCGGCTCCATGGCTGGGGTCATCTTCAACAGAGAGAAGGGAGAGAAAAAAAAAAGAAGAAATAGGGGAGGGAGGAGAGGAGAGGAGGGGGAGATCGTTAGCAGGGTTCAACACTCTACATTCTAAGTCAAAAGATTCCTAGACAGTAAACATAAGTCCTTGATATTTGGTGATACATCCTACACACAGCATCTTCGTTTTGGTGCTTTGAGCACTGTGATTACCAATGAGATGGCTCAAATTTCCATATGCTTATTAAATTTCTTTTCTGTTCTCTGTATATTGCTTGATAAGAGGCATCAGCCATTTTGGGTAGTGGGTAAAATCTTGTTTTACTACAAGCTTGTAAAAAAATCTTTTTACTTAAGGAAATGAACCTTTTACCTCATATCGTAAAAGTGTTTGTACAATTTACACTCAAATTTAATTGTGTTGCTCTTACTTCAAATGGTTGCAAAAGGTTTTTATGAGAAGTCTGTTAATTGCCTTTGCTAAGACTTACAGACTCATCAGCATCTCAAACGTTAAATAAAATCCATTAGTATTTTCTAGGCAAAAAAAAAAAAAAAAAAGAAAGAAAGAAAGAAAGAAAAAAAAAAACCAAGCTGTTCTGAGCTTCATTTGACACTGGCTTCCTAGCCTCACGCCACGTATAACATACTTAAAAAAAAAAGAAAGAAATTTAAGATGATAGTATACAAGCCAGGAACATGATACTGGTATAGTTAGAGGAGCAGGATAAACTACTGTCCTTGCTCCTCGTGTATTGAAGATTTCCTTAAATCACTTAACCACAGTTGAGCTATCTGCTGTTCGATGGTATTTTATATAACAAGTTCCTGGCCTTATTGGCTCATCTCAAAAGTTAACCACTCCAAACAAGGATTTCTTTGAAAGAATACCTTAGGATTTTGCAGCAGAACATTAGAGAATGTTCGGGTACTGTCAACATTCAAATTACAGGAACCTCACTAAGAATTTCCAGCAAGTCATTTTCTCTTAATACTGTTCTAGTGCAAATCCACCCACTACCCAGTGGGGAGCAGCAGGC
The DNA here is from genome assembly GCF_018167655.1 of Microtus oregoni. Classification (NCBI taxonomy): domain Eukaryota; kingdom Metazoa; phylum Chordata; class Mammalia; order Rodentia; family Cricetidae; genus Microtus; species Microtus oregoni. The sequence goes on from NW_024543063.1 coordinate 63,037,564, forward strand.
TAAATTCTTGGGGCCACTCAACCTACTTGAGGTGTGAGGGGGTGTGCAGGAGACTGACGCCTGAATGCACGCCCCCTTGAGGCCTGCATTCTCTCTGGAGCCAATGATTACAAAAACGAACAATCTTATTAAGATTCCCTAATTAGCCCCAACTAAAATAAAAACAAAAACAAGGTATGAATGAATGCTCCTCTAAGGAGACAACTTCCAAGAAAAAGAAGAGAGAGGATGGTGGCGAGAATAGGGGGGTTGGGAGATTGCAAGGCTTGATGGCTAGATGACAAACCCTTAAAACATGCTAACGCCAAGGGGTGGAACAGAAAAAGATGCCAAGGACATGAACAACCCGGCAGCTGACCCAGCTGAACGCAGCTCAAGACCGTGATCTTCATTCACGACTTCGCGATTCTCCAAAGCTGACCATGGGCAATAAAAGGAAAGAGAAGTACCCGTCTCAACAGGGCACACCTTCCAACTACACAACTGTGCAAAACCATTCTCCTCCCTCCCCTTTCTCACGCCACCCCAGACCAGGGAAACTGAAAGAAAAAAAAGCAGAACACGCCATTAGCGAGGCCGGACTGCTCTTCCGGGAGAGGAGTCTCCAAGAGCCCCCAAAACGGCACAAGCATGAAGTACCACAACCCGGGGCTCTCCGTGCCTCTTGCAACCCGCTGGGGGACCAGCCAGGTCCTGGCCTCAGTTTCCCCATCTGTCAACGACGGCGAGCCAAAGAGGAAGACTGAGTGCTGCGCTGCTCCTCCCCAAGCCCTCTGGTCCCGGAGTCCCGCGACTCGAAGTCCCCCTGGAGGCTGGAGGTGGGCAGCCCGGGGCAGCTAACGGGCCGGCGCTGAGGCCCGACGGTCGCCTCTGCCGCTCAGGGAGCCCCGAGGCACAGAAGCAAAGCCGAAGACCATGCCTTTGCCGCTCGGCCGCACTCACTCACCCTTCTCGGCCGCCGCTCAACGCCCCGGCCCCGGCTTCATAGCCGGCGTGTCCGGGGCTGGCCCGGAACCCCACACCCACCACCCCAGTATTTACCTCAGGCTCGCGGGCCCCCGCGCAGCCGAACCTGCTACCTGGGCCCGCCCCCACCTGCCCCGCCTCCGAACCGCCCGCGGGGAGGGAGGAAAGGGGGCGGAAGGGCAGACGCCGCGCCAGCCAATCGCATCCAGAGATTCGTGTCTGCGCGCGCTCTGATTGGGTCTTCCTGTAGATCTTCGTCCAATGGCAGCCGGCGCGGCGCCGGCCGAAGGGACTTTCCGCTCTGTCAAGCTCGGTGGAGCCAAAGGGAAAGCGAAGGGGCGGGGCAGAAGGGACAGAAGAAAAGGATGGGGGCGAAGAGTGAAGGCTGATTGGACCAAAGGCTATGGGTGCCGCGTCACCATTGGCTGAAACCAGACCTGGGCGGGGCGCTGGGCTCCCAGCTCCACCTCCCTTGCGCGAGTCTGGGTTCTTGCTCTAGCTGTCAAAACTCGGGTGGGAAGCGGAGAGCTGAGAATAGTTTTTCAGAATTCCATGAAAGATCGATGCTTAGAATCGCACCTAAGAGTCAATGTTTTCTTTCTCAGTTATTCGCCGTGTGACATGGGGAACTCCCGACTATGCTGAGCCTCTATTTCCTCATCTGTAGAACGAAGGTGTTAGTACCACCTCTCTTACCAAATTCTTGTAAAATGCCACGCCGCATCCCCTAACAGTAGGCGCTCGGGAAAAGTTGAGGCGCTTCCTGCCCTCGGATGGGGTCCGGAACGCCTGCTATTTCTGAACCACTGGGGGCACCTGTCCCAGGTTGGAGAGAATCTCCTAAGGATAGAGAAGGGATTTCCACCCTCCACCTTACCCAGGCCGGCACCCCTGGCCACCGGCCAGATTTGGGGTAGAGTTAAGGATCTTTCGATTAGAAGAGAGGCTTCTGACTCCCAAAAGTGCTCACAATATTTAAGGAAACTCTTTTTATATTCAGTCCCAGAGTCTGGCAGTACATGCCTTGCTTCGCTGGATAGTCCTCTTAATTAATTCCTTCTCCTTTGACATTTTAACTACTAATTATGGGAGAAGGTGATTAATACTGAGAAAGAAGGAGGTGTGTGTGTGTGTGTGTGTGTGTGTGTGTGTGTGTGTGATTATTAATCGTGACACAAATTCCCCCAGTGGAAAGTGGCATGTTTCTGAAACCAATGAGAAGTTAAAAGCGGGCAGACACATGGGTGATTACCAACAGTATAAACTCACCCCATCTCTCTCTGCCGAAATCACCCACGGTGAAACTAACATCACTTGTAAACCTAAGCCTCAATCACTGGTACACATACATCCTGTTCCCACCTTCCTGAGCTCTAGCAAGAAACAACATGATAGGGATCAACAGTGACAGTGACGTGCAGTGAGTGGCCTTACGCAACACTATCCCTGAGAGATCTGATTCTCCCATGACACCGGCGGGACCCGGAGATCCAATCTGGCTGTGTGGGAGAACATTTCAGCCTGGAAACTGGTTTTGCTTCCCTCCAACCAACAAGGAAGAGAAAGGAGTCAAGGAAGTGAACTTGGGGAATCTTTTAATGAGGCAAGCACTCTTAGTTTCTCCATCTTGCCAAATTCCTCCCCCATTGTTTTCTCTCCTCAGATCTTCTCTCCCTTGTGCTCCTTGCTGGGTTGTCACGCCTGGCCACAGTGGCCACACATCTTACTTAGCCCTCCTCTTGTTACATGCTCACTGAATCGGGGTTAGGGCCTGCCCTCGTCATCAGCTAAGCCAAGCCTTACACCCAGGCTCCTCTTAGTCACCGTCTCTGCTAGAACTGAGCTGACGCGATGCTCAAGAGATGCCTGCCATGATCTCAAACAGGAGAGCAGACGGTGTCATCACCTATATATTATTTGCAATTCTTTATCTTCCAGCCTCTCATTTTACAGAAGGGAGAGTAAGGTCCAGAGGTAAAAAATGGATTCCCTCAGTCGCACAGACGCTGTCTCCCCACTTGTGTTTAAATGGTTTCTCTGACTGAGAGGTTATCATCCCTCCAAGCTTCCCTTCTCGAGGGACCCAGCCTAGGTCCAAACTCTACCAACAGTCTTTTCAGAGCCTGCTCACCTCTTGCTTCCCTACCCTCAGCCTGCCCCACCCATCCTGCCCTTGGCTCCACACGGGTTAGGTTGAGCTGCTGAGGAGCTGGCAGGAGTCAAATCGGTGGACGGTGGACGGGAGGAATGAGTGCCTGCCCCCAGCAGGGAGCACAGAGCACAGAGTAGCCCCCTGCTGTCCCCGTTGACAGCTCAGTCAGAGTTAGGAGAACAGTCTGAGAAGTACTCTAAGAAGGGAGGGGTGAGCTCAGAGGCAGCCTGAAAAGGCTCCTGCAAAATAAGAGAGCAATGACGAATGTCACAAGAGCTGAGTGAGCAACCCAAAGGGAACAGAAAGTGCATGAGATACTGAAGGAACTGAGAAGGCTCTGACAGCGTGGCACACTTCGTCAGGGCCAGGCAGGGCCTCATTCCCAGAGCACTGCGACTCCCTGGAGGGTTTTTAATCTGGTAGTGAATGCGATTCTAAACTGTCTTACCCAATTCTCTTAAGGCGTGTGCAGGATCCCTAATGCATGGCCAGTGAGCTGAATGCAACCCCTCTAGACGTTGGTAAATCCAGGTAACTTTTTAGGAGCTATTTCAGACACACCGTGGGGACTGAAGGAAACATTTCTTAGTAGTGCTGGCATGGCCACGACATAGACCCTGCACTATGTCTCCCAGGGGTTACCCCATGCCTCATTAAAAACTCAGTAAGTACCCACAGTGTTTATTTCATGCATATCTGTATTTAACACAACCTAAAGTGAATGGTGGTCCTGCCCCACTGCGATACTACCGTACCCCACCACCACAGTGAATGGGTGACTTCCCGCCACACCCTCAGCCTCCCTGGTTCTAGCTGTGTTCCCACCAACCTAGTGAACACGGCTCTGAACCAGAATGAGCTCTGAGCCAAGAAGCCACCTAGACCAGGTATCCTTGCAGATGAGGATAGGGCACCATCGCTTTCTCCACAGAAGCCCAGCATGGTGTCTTCCCGGGGAGCTGAGTATCCTCTGTCACAGATACATCCATCTCTGAGGAGGGGCCTTGTGGCAGACCTGAGCACTCTATCTGGAAGCTGTTGCGCTGGCCACCGAAGAGCTCCTTTCAATGAGATAAAAGAGATTGCATTAAACGTCTTTAAGCTAATCCAGCTGAGCCCCTGCTCCCCTCTTGGAGCTGCTATCAGTATTTAGTAGTGATGAGTGATTTCTGTGGGCGACTCTAAAGCACACAGAGGAAGAGGCTCGGTGCTCTCCTCTGACACATTTGTGCCACACTGAGACCATTTGGGGTAGCTCATGCACTGAGTGTGCCTCGTGTCTGGGATAGCCATCCTTCCTTGGGAAGGACGCTCTAGTGGTGTCCTGGGCAAGGAGATTCATTCTTCTCATCTGTGCCAGCTTCGGCTTCTGCTCCCATTAAATACAGTTCATTAAGTGAGCTCTTCGCTTAGTTTTTTTTTTTTTTTAAAAAAAAAAAAAAAGATTGAGTGCCTAACATGTGCTGCGTACCTTCCCAGGCTGAGGGCACTGGAGAGAGCTTCGCCTCTGCTCCCAAGCAGCTGGCATTCCGAGGAAAGTACGTCAGCCTTTGCTAAAGCCTGCTGCTGTGACAAAATCCCCGAGAAAACTAGATTGGAAAGAAGAAGGGTTTCTTTTGGCTCAGGGGTTTCCCCCGTTGCTTTGGCCAGTGGCTTTGAGCCTACGGTATTGAACTATCATAGGGTGGCCGTCGCTAACCTTGAGGTAGTTGAGAAGCCTAAAAGAGACATGAGGGAGAACCAGAGTCCCACTATCTCCCTCAGCGGCACAATCCCAAATGACAGAAGACCTCCTATTAAACTCCAACTGTCAAAGGCTCCACAGCGTACCAATAGAACCACATATTGCCAATTAGTTCTTCAAAACACAGGACTTTGAGGGATATCAAGATCCAAACTCTGTCAAGAAGAATGGGGCAAATGCACACAAGGAGTCAACACTGAGAAGGCCCCGAGGCAGGAGGATTGGAAATGGGCAGACCAATCAGGGAAGAACTCCCTCAAGGAGGCGATTGGGGGGGGGGGGGGCATAAGGAAGTAGGCACAAGCCTAGCACAGGAAACGGTGACACCTTAAGAATGATCCTGAGTAAACTGGGAGCATAGGGGTCACGGGAGAAGGGAGAAGGAGAGGAGGAAAATGGAAGGGGAGTGGAGAAAAATGTATAGCTCAATATAAACAATAGAAAAAATAATAAAATTAAAAAAAAAGAATGATCAGGCAGGTGCACAGGTCTGAAAGGAGAAAAGCCCTCAGCAAAGCAGCAGAGAACACGGTTTCAGTGGCAAAGAGAACTCCAGACACAGGATGGTCAGCAGGAGACTCTGACTTTACTCTGTGCTAAGTGGGAAGTCAAAGAGGGCTTAGAGCCGAGCAGTAGCTAATCTGACTTGTGCTGGTCCTACTAGATCAATCTGTAGGCCAGGGGCAGAAGCAAGGAGCCCAGCCAGGCTGCCATCAGCAAGGGACCCCTGTGTCCTGGCAATGGAAGTACTGAACAAGAAGTGGTAGAGATGAGGGCACATGGAATGAGGATGCCAAACAGAAGACAGCTAGGCCTGGGGGTACACACTTGTCACCCCAACAGTAGGGAGGAGGCAGAGGCAGAAAGATCTCAAGTTCGAAGCCAGCCTGGGCATCATAACAAAATGTCAAAAAAAAAAAATAGGGTAAAGAGAAGTTTGGAAAGAGAACAATAAAGGGAGAAAGTGACTCTGATTTGGGGGACAAATGATTGTTCCTTAGAACAAAAGCTGACAGGATGAGTGACAGGGGAGAGCTGTGCTCAGAGGATTGGATGGTGGCTTGTTGGGGAAAATAATTATAAATTGTGATGAGATTTAGAGTCAAAACAACAGGAGCCTCCGGGGAGTTTGGGTTTTCCGTCTACACAGCTGTAGTCTGTTTGGATGTAACACTCAAACAGGAAATTGCTCAGCTCAGTCCCCATGTCCCGGATGACCTATAGCCACTATCCCAAACCCGAGGCTGAGCATGAGCAATTCCAGAGCTTAACCCACCACACTGTGCCCACTGCGTGGGAGGCGATGTCTCGACCATGCGCTGTTAAAGTAAAGCGTCAGAACTCTAGCCGAGACTCGGCCCACTTCAGACACGGTTCCGCTGGGACGTTTCTTCTTCTTCTCGGTATTGGAGACTCAACCCTGGACTACACAGTGCTAGGCAAGTGCTTCCCCGCTGAGCTCCACCCCCAGCCTTTTCGATCCTATTTCAATGCCGCACGTTCATTTCAGTATCTTGTTGCCTGATTGTGGAGGAGGCTGAGGCAGGGGTAAGGGAAATACTCAGTGACCACTTTCTCCCAGGATCGTGACAAAGATTGCTAAAATCTAAAAAGTTTCCTAAACTAAAACCTAGAAAAGTCTCCTGCCCTGGTACTTTTTGTTCTGCGAGCAAGAATTAGGTACTTTTGGTCACGTGGGATGTCTGCGAGGACCAGCCTGAGCCAAGAAGGGCTACACAGGCACTTGTTCTCCAACAACTTTTCAAAGAAATTTAAGACTAAGAACCTGAGTTCACTGGGTACCTGCTCAGGCCCGAGTCCCTTTGGTGTCGTCTGCTGGGCTTTTCAAAGTCCAGAAAGTTAAACTGATTCTGCCAGTGATTTCCTACCAAGTTCTGGGTGTCCTTCTTGTCCTTGCCTGGGTCTTTGTAATACCTCATTTCCCTTTTTTGTTTTGTTATTGTTTTCCTTTTTAAATTTTTGATTGATCGACTGATGATGTTGTTTTTCTTTGAGATGGAGTCACACGTAGTCCAGATTGACCCCAACTCAGTACGAAGTCAAAGATGACCCAAACTGTTTTGTTTCTACCTCCCAAGCACTGGAATTACTAGTGTGCACCACCACACTTGGCTCTGCCCCCTTATTTCTTCTCGGTCTCTCCTGGATTCTGCCACCCAGGTCTAAGAACTCCTCATTTTGAGGCTGAAGACACCCACCTCACTCTCTCCCTGGCAGTGCCCTCTCAGGCCTCCAGACTGATACAGTGTAACTTGACTTCTCCTAGGCATAGCAAACTCGACCATCTGAAACAGAAGCCTTTCCCTTCCCAGTTTATTTCCAGCTTGCTATCCACGAACCCCCCACGCCCCTCCCACCCCCGTGCTTGGAACTAAAATCTGTCATTCTAGATTCTTCCCTTTCCCTGGGCGCTCTCCTTTCTACCTGTAAGCCCCTGACACTCACCTCCACAGGGTCTCTGGGGTCTATCCACCTAGCTCCACCTCCCCACCAATACCCAGCCTGCACTAGTTCCTCAGCCGCCTTCCCACTTTCTTCTCTCTCATTCCTACCCCTACGAATTTGGGTCACATCTCCACCCAGGAGCGAAGTTCTTTGTTAAAAAAAAAAAAAAAAGGATCCTATCTCCCTGGCTTAGAACATCCCAATGACTTGACCTTATTTTATTTATTTAGGTTTAGGTTTTTTGATATAGATTCTCACTATGAAAGGTCTGAACTTTCCCCATTTTACAACTGGACCAGAATTTCAGTTTGCTAAAAGGACAAAGGGAGAGACAGCATGCACACAGGGATGAGGGGGATAATACACACCAGGTCCGAGTCGGTCCCCACAGTACCTCAAGGCAATGACCAAAAAGGACAGTTCCTATAATCTCCCTAAAATATACCCTATATGCCCAGGTATGTCCCAAAATGGTGAAACTATAACCACAGTCAATTTGAAATGTACTAATGTGACTGATGCTTACCTAACCAATTACATTTGAGATGATGTTCCTGTCCCTGAAATTCCCCCTAGCTTTGCTTAAGGAGCCTGAATGCTCTTCTCATTGACGCCATTTTGTCTTTGCATCACATGGCTGACCCCCCTGCGCACTGGAATCTTTACCCTTGAGAAAATAAACACTCTTGATGATTACATACTGGACAGTGGTTTTTTGTGGGACTACTCTAGGACCCTAACAACTACATAGCCCAGACTGGCCTCAGATGCTAAATCCTCCCATTGAGCCTTGCAAGTGCTGGGATTACAGGCAGGTGCCACAATATCTGCCTTTATTCCAAGGTCAAGACCAAATTCTTGGTCATGTCCATCCAGAACTGCCCCTTGATAGGCCATCTAGTGGCACCCTGCCCTTGGCTCGCGGCAACCAGAGTGTGTTCATTTCCTGCAGTTGCAGCAAACCATCATAAGCACAGGGTCTGAAAGTGACATAAATTACACCATCAGGGGGCTGGAGAGATGGCTCAGAGGTTAAGAGCATTGCCTGCTCTTCCAAGGTCCTGAGTTCAATTCCCAGCAACCACATGGTGGCTCACAACCATCTGTAATGGGGTCTGGTGCCCTCTTGCTGGCCTGCAAGTATACACACAGACAGAATATTGTATACATAATAAATAAATAAATAAATAAATATTTAAAAAAATTACACCATCATCTGTAAGTTCAAAGTGGACTGTGCTCCCTCCAAGGCGAGGTGGGGGGGGGGGTCTGCTTCCCTGTCATTCCCAGCTTCCAGACCGGCAGTCGTTAGTTCTTTTTTTTTTTTTTTTTTTTGGATTTTCGAGACAGGGTTTCTCTGTAGCTTTGGTGCCTGTCCTGGAACTAGCTCTTGTAGACCAGGCTGGCCTCAAACTCACAGAGATCCGCCTGCCTCTGCCTCCCAAGTGCTGGGATTAAAGGCGTGCGCCACCACCGCCCGGCCAGTCGTTAGTTCTTCACCCCCCCTTCTACCTTCAAGGCCAGTGGCATGGCATCTCCTTCAGCTGTCACGGGGCCTTCTTCTGTGCCATGCCATTCCCCCACACCTGTCTCTCATAAGGACACACATAACTGTGCAAGGCCGACTGGACAATCCATGGCAACCACCACTCTTATTCCAAAAAACCCTACAAAGTCCCTTCTACTAAGAAAGGTCCTGGGAGCTAGAACCTGATGTCTTTGGGGACCATGACTCAGCTCACTGCACACCAAGGATCTTGTCTGAACAGTCTCTGTGCAGCTAGCTCCATGGCACTGAAAGCCCCTCTGCCCTCTCTCTGGCGGCCTGGCCAGCTCCTTCCCATGAGCACACAGCTTTCTTAGCGCATCAGAAAAAAGCGCCCTGGCCCTGCCGTCTGTTTGTTTCTCAGGATCTCGGCATTCCTCCGAGGAGGCAAGGGATACCCGAGGTGAAGGGCATCTGAGGTGGAAAGGTCTCACTGGTCTCTTGGCCTTGCTGCTGTGGGCCTAGGACAGTAGTGTGTCTATGGCAGCAGAAACACGGTAACAGAATCTGTTCACCTCGTGGTAGACGAGGATCAGAAAGGATGGGAGGTCCTGATGTCCCTGGGAAGGGCATGACTCCTGATGACTTCGCTTCCCTCTATCAGGCCCGACTTCCTCCAGTTTTTACCTCCAATAGCATCAGAAGCCAGGCACTGAGCCATCAGCATATGGGCCTCTGAGGAACATTTAAATCCCAGCTATAGCAACTCCCTTCCTAGTACTTAATAGGAAAGTATTATTGTATACATGTACTTTTAATGGACTTGCTTTCTGTCTGCCTTTCCCTCTGCCCTCACCCTGCTTTGAGGACAAGGACAGTAGCATTTGTTCGGACATAACTAGCTAATGAATTATTACCGAAGATGAGCTTACCATCCGACATGGTGCTGCGAAAATAGTCACTATATTCCCTCCTTAGAGAAGGTGGCCCCATCCCTACTTCCCCTCATCATCCGCACCACCAACCCAGGCAGGGCAGAGCCCCAGGAACAAAGAGAGAGACCATGGACGGACACACACATGGAAATGCCCCAACATTTAGCAAACCAGACACACAGAAGACCTCTAAGGAAGCAGGACCCCATCACAGCCAGCAGCCAACGTGCGCATGCTCACAGAGAATGGCTAAGTCTTGTGCCAGGCAAGCCAGTGCAGCAGGCTGCTTGAGGAGGAACACCACATTCCTTCCTTCTTTACCTTCCTCCTGGTAAAAGACTTCCGCTCCTACGGCCACTTGGAAAGAACTAAGAAGGCCCAGAAGGCTGTCCCTATGCACCCTAGAAGGCTCCAGAATAGCTTCTGATTTCACGCTGGGTTAGGCTCCACTAAGTTGAAGCCAAATGTGTTTGGACTGCCAGCAATTTCTAATTTCTTTTGCGTTAAGCAATAAATTGTTCAATAGAAAACAACATCGTCTCCCCCCCCCTCATTGTGGGACACGGAACTCTGAGATTTTGACAGGTTTGGGGGATATTTTTAAATGTTTCATCACAATGAACACAGCCTTGGTAACTCTAGAGTTTTCACCTCTGTGGTTATTTATAGCAGAAAGTTCATGATCACATTTTCTATAAAAATACCAGCATAAAAATAAAACCATACAGTTCATAAATATTCACCTGTTTTCACGTGTAATGATATGGAAGGCAGTAAATCGGTATAGTTAACAAATTACAAAGGTGATGTTTTGAAGAAAAAAAAAAACACAAAAAGACCTTGCCTAGAAAAAAAAAAGGCGGGGCCAGGTTTCATCCCCTGCAAACCTCCAACCCCTGACTCTATATCCTAAAGCATCTGTCACAGATCAAATGGGGCTGCCTGTTAGGGATGTTTCAGAAGTCCATTGTCAGCGCTCAGTCCACAGGCACCAGCTCGAGGCCCTGCTGGAGCTGCTTGAAATTCTGGCCCAGATTAGCTCTAAAAAGCTGCAGCTGGGACAGGAACTGACTCCAAAGGCGTGGCAGCGGCTACAGAGTAATTGATGCTACTGGAAACCAAAGTCCACCTGTGATCCCAGCTGGAGTATGGCCATGTTTTTTCTTGTAAATCTAGAATATCATGGGAGTGGGGGGTGGGGGCAAATGGCTGTTGTTTGCGTTAAGAAAGGAGAGCAGGATAGGTGTTGTGTCTGCTGTCTGGGTTGAGGTCCTATTGGGCCTCATGCAGAGTGAGGGACGGGACCAGAGTGGGATGGCCTCAGAGTGTGAGCAGAGTCCAGACATAGCTAAGAGCTGTTTCCTGAATATTCCTCTCCGAGAGAGAGAGAAGAGGAGGGGGTGTCTTGCATGTAGGTCTAAGTCTCCATACCAACAGGCCGAGTTGACATCTATGGTCCTGACTGACCCCCGTTAGAACGCTGGCCGTTCCGCTAGAGGCTGGCCACATACTGTCGGAGGGATCCTCTTGTGTTCATCTCATGCTTAGAGTCTGGAAATAAACAAGAAAGCAAAAGCAGGTGCATTAGCCGGAGTTCCTCTGAGGAACAGAACCAGCAAGGTGGGTGGGAGGAGGGAGAAAAAGAAGGAAGGAGGAGGGAGGGAGGGAGGGAGGGAGGGAGGAAAGAGAAGGAAAGGGAACTTCTCAAATTCACCATCCATTGGGGCTGGGTAGTCCAACAACAGCCGTCTGGAGAGGCAAAGAATCTGGTCACTGCCCTGGCCAAGGAAGAGACTGGACACTTCAGCAGTTCCATTCAACTCGAAGCCTGGAAGCTCCCTGAAGTGATGCTGGTGATGGTGTTGAAAGCCAAAGAAGCTGGAGTCTTCTGTGCAAAGGTGATGGCAGCAGCCATAGCCGATCTCACTTGGGAAGAAGAGGGGCTCAAGGATGCAAGTACACGCTATCTTCCTCCTCCTTCAGCTTCCTTCCACGGGGTGCCCAGTGGATTGTGTTACCCGCATTCAGTCAGGTTCCTTCCCCTCTCAGCCACTGTCCTACATGATGATCCTCTCTAGACACCCCACAGAAGTGTGGTCCTCTCGTCCCACGTGTCTCTTAATCCAGTTCAGTTAACTAAGGCGAACCATCATGCACCCTTGGGAGAAGTCAGTTCTGGAGGGCACTGGAGCATCTTTTTCTGCTATCAGAAGGTGACTATAGTGCTCCCAGGAGAAAAGTCCAGCCCTGAGTAGCATGGGGATGTTGCCTGGAGCTCTTCAGCCTCCAGAGTCCACACCTCCAAGGCTGAGAGGTCATAGCAGGAGTCTGCTGTCACTGGAGCTGAGTGCTTCGACTTCCTCCAGGGAGAAGGTGTTCCCTCGGAGCCTGTGGGGATGAAAGGAAGGGAGATCTGAGTGGAGGCTTGCAAGGAAAGTGGCCATCCTCGAACCCATGCCTGGGAGGGGTTCATGCCCAGTCCCAGCCTCGGGCTTACCAGATGTAAGGGGTTCTGTTTTTAGCATCTGCCACCCAGGGCTATCAGGACCACCCCACAGAATGAGCAACATTGAACCACGCCAGCTACAGACTCCCAGAGCCAGCTATTCTTTTTCAGGCAATAATCACATCTGTTAAGAATGAAGTGAGCAAAATTCATGCCCATACAGCTTCATCAATAAGCAGCGAGGGGCATCGGAACCCTTAAGAAGCAGCCCGAGGCTGACCTACTCCTTGGCAACAGAATGTGACACTTCTGAGGCCTGTGCAATGATTTAAAACAGCAACAATAAAACAACAACAACAAAAAGCATGTTGTTTCAAATGCTAGACTACCTTACCTCCCCAGCAATGAAACTTCACAGCCACACAAGAAGCAAAGTGTCTCCAGCCCAGGTTTTCGCTTTGGTTTCAATTTCGCTATTTGAAATCTGTTTGCTACTGCATGAAACACAAGTGCCGATGGGTCCTGTCTAGGTAATGAGTTGTGTGGGACTGCAGCCAGCTCTGAGAGTCAGCCCACCTAAGAAGGGCCAACTTTTCCTCCTCTCTGGTTAAATGTCTGGCGTTGACAATGGAGCTCCAAGTCAGGCATGGTGGTGCACACCCGTGATCCCAGCACTTGGGAGGTGGAGGCAGAAGAATTGGAAGTTTATTCTTGGCTACACAGTGAGTTTGAAGCCAGCCTGGGCCACATGAGATTCTGTCTGAGGTGGGGAGTGGGGATGGGTGAGCAGGAAGACAGAGGAAATACAGTCCTAGTGTGGACAGCATTTTTGAGGAAATACTGAAAAGTGTGCTTGTTTTGTTTGGATATAATGCTCTTGCCCAGACTTGCTGGAACTCACAATCCCGCCTCAGTCTCCTAAGCACCAGGACCATGGGCATGCCTCACCATACATACCTGATCTGAAGTACAGACCCTTACAGAGCTCTCTTAGTTTTAAAGTATTGAAATCTAGACCAGTGCCTGAAACACGCAAATCCTAATTTTCACTCATTATGTGTTAAACCAGAGCCTTCCTTTCTGTTTTCTACATGAGAAACAGGAGCCTGAATCAAGTTGTATTTGAATTCCTTTTTCAAATACATGGATGACCGTGGCTTTTAATGATACAGATGTTGCCATGCCGTACTGCGGTCCCCACCCTGTGTAATCTTCAGAAATCAAAGGTGCAGAGGATCTCACATAGCATCCTCAATCTGTAAGAGCTGATGTCATGGCCAGAAGTGAATAATGGGGTTCTTCTTTTAATTATCTAACCACACCCCTATTCCTACTTTGTAGCTTAGAAGACCAAAGTCTCAGAATAAATACTCCTGATTTCTTTCTTTATTTCCTTCCTTCCTTCTTGTCTATCTGTCTGTCTTTTGTTTGTTCATTCTGTCTGTCCGTTTTTCTGAGACAGGATTTTACTCTGTAACCTAGGCCAACTTAAAACTCAAAATCCTCTTGTCTTGCCAGGTGGTGGTGGTGCATGCCTTTAGCACTCCAGAGGCAGAGGCAAGTGGATCACTGTGAGTTCAAGACCAGCCTGGTCTACAGAGTGAGTTCCAGGACAGCCAAGACTACACAGAGAAACCCTGTCTAGAAAAACAAAACAAAACAAAAATCCTCCTGTCTCAGCCTCTTGAGCATTGGGATTACAGGTACACACCACCACACCCTGATTTTGAACAGAACTGGCCCCTCCTTAGAGACACTGACTTCCTTTACAGCCAGAGATCTAAATCTATTGTGTACAGAATAATAGCAAATGTTGAACAAAACTGGTCTTCAAAATTCCACCATTCATTTCTCCTATCACCCCATCTCCCAGATATGAAAACCAAGGTTTGAAAAAGCAAAGAAATTTCTCCAGTGGCCTTACCAAACTTCCAGAATGGTACTATTCCTGCTGAGGGCCTGCAGGAGGGCTTCTGCACCCCGGTAAGTAATGCCATTGTTGGACAGCCTGGAAAAGAAGTAGACAAGATGCGCTACTGTAACACTTGGTCTTCTGCTGAGCCTATCTGGTCTCAGGAAGCGAGCATATAAGCCCAGTGAGATCATCTACGAAGGCCAACATTCTTGTGAAGACAGTCCCTCTTCCACTCACCGAACTGGTCACACATTGGGAAGGACATAAGGGCTGAGCCCCACAGTTCAGTGCCAGGCTTCCGAGGGTTCAGATCCAGCCTCTACCATTTGCTGTTCAGCAAATTTGTCTGAATAAGAAAGTGTCTGCCTCACAGAGAGTAAAACTGAACAGGAAACAACACAGCAAGAGCTCTTGGCACAGCACCTTACTGGTAGAGAGGACCTCACAAAGAGTGATGCACGGGGACACAGGTTAGGGACAGAGGCTGAGACAGGAGCTGATCCGCATTGGAAATGTGGGTTCCTAGCCTTGCTTTCTAGGAACTACTACCCCATCTGCCTTCCTCCCTAGCACTGGCCTGCTGCACATCTGCCATCAAAGCGATGCTGAGAACAATATCAGCATGTGCTGAGCTTTCCCTGTGTGCCAGCTCTCTGCCTGTTACGTCAGTGCAGGCTTAGAACCCATGCGGAGGCCAATTACTATCCCTTTACACTTGAGGCAACGAGGGCTTCTGTCCAAGGAGAGAACGTCTGTCTGTGAAGCCTGGACTTCAACCAACACTTGGCAGAGAGGACAGCGGAAAACGAAAGAGATAGGCACTTTCTCTCTATCTATCTATCTATCTATCTATCTACCTATCTCCATCCTGTTTCTCTTTATCTCCTCACATATATAGATACTATGAGGAAATGGAAACGGTGTACTTATTGCTACACGGAATGCTTAAGAATCAGTCTGGCAACAAGTAACACAGGCCTCTCCCCACTCCCACCACTGCCTAACCTCCTTTAGGATCGAGTGAGGCAAAGGGTGGCAATGAGGAAAGACAAGCCCGCTACCACCTCCACACCCGATCAATGACACGCCAAGTGTCCCCAAGTGCTCCAGCAGCACTTGCTGTTCCGTGCACTGGATGTATTTCTCCCAGGCTCCAGGGCAACAGGAGCCTTTCCACTCTGAAGTCAAATCCCACCTTCCGAAAGGCCTTGTCCAAATGGCGGCAACCACACCTCATGCCAGGGAAGCAATGAGCACTGGCAGCCTCACCTGCCCAGACCAAAGCAAGCTTTCCCCACCAGATACCTCAGTGAGACTCCCAGAGCTGGCCAGAGCCTGACCTCTGACCCTAACACCCCTCCCCCCGTCCTCAGGCGGGGCATTATTGTACCATCACAAGGAACTTACTTCAAGATTTTTAAACTTGAATTTCTCTTCAGTCCTTCTGCAAGAGAACACACCCCTTCGTCACAGATATGGTTTTCCTCCAGGCTGCCGAGAACAGAAAGGAAGACAAGTTGTCCTGGTGACAGTGACTGTGGAGAAGGATGTCAGGAAGGATTAACCTATACCCTCACCCCATTTACAGAATCCCACTATTCAGCAAGAATAAGAATAGACAAGAGGGGTGAGGGAGTCTCAATTCCAAGGATAACTCTGCAAGGGAACTCACTCCACAGTGCCACTATATGAAAGTCCCCATCATTCGAAGCTATGAATACTCTTATCTCTTTCTTTCCTAGATTAACAAGAAACTTTATTTTGACGAGAGGAGCTATGCACGAACGAAGTGCATCTCCGGCTTTCCACTGAACCAGAATTGGCCAAGCGACACACACACGAGTCACGGATCCACAGGGAAAGTTAACAGATGGAAGCTTCCAGGAATGCTTCTGAAAGGAAGGAGCTCTGCCTGCCATTTGCCCTTGTACAATACAGAGCCTGAATCCTGGAATACAAAAGTCAGCACTGCAGATGGAGCAGTTATCCTGATATGTGACAAAGAAGACACACACTAAGCCTGCTGGGACAGGAAGACATAGAAACAGTTGAGGCCCTGGCTAGTCTGCTATAGACACCACTACAGCGCTAAACTGCCTTCCTTTCCCAGATTCCCCAGACACAAGATAATAAACTTTGCTGGCTTAAGCCTCACAGATGGAGGCTTTCTATCATGTGGTAGAATTAACTTACACTAAATTTGGCCTGAGTTTGCCTCCAAACTTCTGAGTTCCTTGCAGCAAACTGCAACTTAATTTAGTATGCAAATGAATTGAAACCTAACAATATATTCGTGCAGCGAAGAGCTTGGTTTCAGATGATCCCAACGGCCACGCTTCAGTGGGTCACAGGCTGGCAACTCACTGCACCACATCTACAGGAGGGGAATGAAGAGTTGTTGCCAACACGTGTTTCTGTGTATTGCTTCCTTTTCCTGTAAATACTGCGGCCCTTGGGGCTGGATGGAGCTTTCTGAACCCCTCCATGTTCCAAGTGCCAATCTGTTCATTCATCAGTCTCCGCTCATATAAATTCTGCTAAATCTGCCTTATCTAAACTAAAGTTCCCTTATGCCCAGCTAGCCAATATCCATGGTCTTTCCTATATTAACAAGAAACCTCATTTTGGGGCTGGAGAAATGGCTCAGCGGTTAAGAGCACTGACTGCTCTTCTAGAGGACCTGGGTTCAATTCCCAGCACCCACATGGCAGCTCACAACTGTCTGAAAATCCAGTTCCAGGGGATCTGACACCTTCATACCAATGCACATAAAAAATAAAGATAAATAAATCATAAAAAAAAGAAATGCTAAGAAACCTCATTTTGTTGTGGGAAGCTATGTGCTTGGAGCAAACAAACATATGGCATTCCCTACTCTCTGCTATAGCAACCAATCATAATCATAAGCAATAACTCTCAATGAGGTGCTTCTCTAACAAGAAGTGATGAGGGCAATTCCCAATCGGTATATAATCAACACTACATCTTCAGATCCCAGACCCTTGCTGTTGTGCAATGGTTTCCTCCCAGACTGAAACATATTAAATCGGAGGACCACAGAGGAGGGGCAAATAATACTGGGGGAACTTGGAAGAAGAGAAGCTGTGTTGGAACCCCAGTTCACCGGGCCAGCCAGAGCTGTGTTCACAGAGGAGATAAAGAAAAGAATGTTCCAACAGGGACTTTGAGGCTAGTATGGAGCTTTAGAGGCTCTGCTGAGCCCTTTAGTGTGATAAGATCTTTATAAGTAGGGCAAAGGCTTTGGCAGATCTCAGTGACCTAGACCGGAGTATAGAGAGTCTGTAAGGTAAGAGAACAAACTAAAGGAGAATGGATAGAGAGATAGAGAGAAACAAAGAAAGGAAGAAAGAAAGAAAGAAAGAAAGGAGGGAGGGAGGGAGGAAGGAAGGAAGAAGGAAGGGAGGGAAGAAATCTGTCAGGGTTATTCAAAAACTAATGTGACAAGATTTGTATCAAGCTGGGGTTCCTTTTTTTTTTTTTTTTTTTTTTTGGTTTTTCGAGACAGGGTTTCTCTGTGGCTTTGGAGCCTGTCCTGGAACTAGCTCTGTAGACCAGGCTGGTCTCGAACTCACAGAGATCTGCCTGCCTCTGCCTCCCAAGTGCTGGGATTAAAGGCGTGCACCACCATCGCCAGGCTAAACTGGGGTTTCTAAGGAAAAAATTAGTAAGAATCCAAACTGTGAGCTAAGGAGGGGCTGGGAGGCTTTGGAACCCAAGGAGCAGTTCACAGAAGACACTTGTGAGGAAACCATACAGGTGAAGATGATCAAGCCTGCTCCAGGGTGGGGAATCGCCCTCCCAGAGTAAGGAGAATACCTTTCCCTCCAGTGCAAAGGTTATGCTAAGGGTGGAAATGGTTTGCCCAGCCAGGCTGCGATGAATGGAGAGACAACAGCTATTGCTCCAACCACAGTGACAACCCAGGGCCACTCTGGCCCAGGGAGCCAGCAGGTACAGCAGAGGAGACCAGGGCTACTCTCACCTTTGCCCCACAGAGATACGAGCAGATTAAGTCAGGCCCATCTTAGTTCCTCTGGTGCAGAGAAACATGGGGAGGCTCCGGGAAAGAGCTCCAGATGGAAACCTAACAGCTCAGAGAGAATGACTGAGGGTTTCGCAGAGCTAATGAGGTCAGAGCCTCCTATCCATGCTCTGCACCCCACCTTGATCTGTGGGGGAAGCAACTGATACAAATGGGTGGAACCTTTCCAGGTTCTATTAACCCTTGCTTCTGCTCGACTTTAGTATCTTCCTAGTTATGAACTGCTGGGATCACCTGACACCTGCTGAGAACAGGTGACGACAGACTTTCTGGGTGCTTCAGCAGGTATCTTTGTAACCTGTTTGCTATGGGATGGTGCCTCAGGATGTTGCCCCGCCCATCCTCTGGAAAGGTCTTGCTATATAGATGACATAGTGCTAAACCCTGAGTGTTTTACAGGTTTGAAAAGCCATTAGAGGGTCATACAGGTACATCTAAAGGAAGAAGGACGGGAGCTCAGTCTGCACAAGGTGCCAGGGCCCGGCACAGCTATAAAATTCTTGTGGTAATATGGTCTGGCAGGATGTATATTGTGCCTGACAATGTTACTGACAAAATCCTACAACAGCCAGTGCCTATACATGTAAAGAAGCTACAGGCATCCTGGAGACTCTTCAGACATTGGCAGGTTTTCTTTTCTTTTATTCATTTTCTTTTTCTTTCATTCTTTCTTTTTGTTGTTGTTTTGGTTTTTTGAGACAGGGTTTCTCTGTGTCGCCCTGGCTGTCCTGGAACTCATTCTATAGACCAGGCTGGCCACCAACTCTGCCTCTGTCTCCTGAGTTCTTGGATTAAAGGCATGCACCACCATGCCCAGTGATTTTGGCAGATTTTCATACCCCATCTTGCCTAAGCTGCCTGTTTTCTGCATAATATAACTTGATAAAGTGTTATATGGGATTGGGACTGAGAGGCTCAAAGGGCTTTTGAGCAGACTTAAGATCCTTGTAGGACAGGCTAACCAGTGTGTGCCCTACTACTCCAGTGTCCCTTCCAGTTAGAAACCGCCAAGAGTTCAAAAGGCTATAGCTGGTGGCAATGGCAAAACCCACCTGAACAAATGGTTCCATCGAGTTCTGGTGTCAGTCATAAAAAGAAACAAAAGCTATGTATACAACGCTTGAACAGCAACCATAAGAGGTGAAATCCATAACTGGATCCACCTCAGTGACTGTAGAAACACCTTACCCAATGAAGGGCTGAATTGAAGGCCTCCTGACCAAACTGCTTTCGGGGGTGGCACAAAATCAAACTCTACAGACGCGACATACATACTTACAACAGTGGAACATGGTGTCTACAAGCCCTAGTACCAATGTCACACAGGCTGGCCTCAGACCCGGGTCCTTTAAAGCCACTGAGCATTGCCCAGTAATTAAACATCCCAACAGCTAAAGCATTTACATCCAAAAGATATCCTACAAGAGGAAAGGAGAGAGAGAGACAGAGAGAGAGAGAGAGAGAGAGAGAAAGAGAGAGAGAGAAGACAGACTTCCAGAGGCTGTAATGTTATTGAATAAAAGCCTCAGTGCAGAGGTGGGTTCATCCATCCCTTGACTTGTCGCCCAGGAACAGATGAAAATATTGCTGCTGTTGTTGTAGCCAGGACCAGACAGCAAGACCCCACTGCTGAAAGTACTGCCTGCTCATGCTTGACTGGAACATGGAGACGTTAAGCTGGGACTGAAATGTAAATTCTCACCCTGCTGGCTGGCTTTCATACAGCCAAAGGGAGCAGTATATAGGCTGCTGATGGGAAACTGCCACCAGCGTTCCTACTTGGCTGTGGATCTTGCATGCTGAAATGCCAACATGCTGGGCAGCACGTGCCTGCTAGTGCTCAGTGCTCATGGGTAAGCCCAACAGCCTCCCAGTTGGCGTTCAGGCCCACTCCACAAGAGGGAGTTCACATCTGGTACTGTGAGCCAGTATGGCTGAGGGTGTCGTGGGTTCCAATGGGAAAACAACTTCTATGGTTTTTCTAGATGGCTGCGGTGTGCCTGTCCAATGATCTTTTAAACGTGTGTTTGTACCTATAGATCACTGCCGTTGTCAGTCTCAACTCATAACCCCTGGTGAAGCTCCAAAGAACACGCGACTGCTACTGTGGCATGGTGACCTGGTTCTTAGCCATAGAAGGACATCTATCACCTCCTCCAAGGCTCAAAGACCATTGCGAAAGAGGGGGCAGAAAGAATGCAGAGCTAAAAACAAACGTGGAGCGTTGTGCAATGGTGTCTTCCAAGGTTAAAACATCCTGTCCTACAGGGAAGCTCCTTTAACAGTAGGGTAAACAACTCAAAATAGCTTCAGGAAGTCCCTAAAACTGACCAGATTCACCAACCACACCCACCACACACCAGTGCAAACCACAAAAGCTGAAAAGTCCCTCTCAGAGAAGCAAAACACTCCAAGACCAGACCAGCTACCGGGAAGAATCAGAAGCCAGCTGAGCTGCCTGGAAGAGGGTTAGACCAACTGAGGCACCTGGGAAGGACACTATCCAATCTATTGAGCTGCATGCAGGCTGTGCAGTGTGCCCAAGGTCCCAGCTTTGAGAATTCTCACCCATGCTGGAGTGGGCTTTGGTGATGCAGCTGTCTTTGAGTCATTTCTGTCCCTGTAAGTAACCCTCATCCTGCAAGTAACCAGAGTAATGCTCCATGGTTCACCAAGTTGGACTTTGGTCTGTCATGGGCTCCCTTTCTGGGGTCACTAGACATGTGTGTTACAGATCCCCAGAAAATATTTGGTCACACAACACCTCCACTCTGTGTCTGTGGCAATCGTTTGAGTACCCTTGCTTTGCTGTTTTCTGGAGAAGTCAATCACTCAGCATTTTCTCCCGCTGCTAAATCTGTAACTGCAGAGGCACCCCTGGGGTTGACGGCTCTGGCAGCATCTACAGGATAGATAAATTTGAGATCTGTCTGCACATCTACAGGATAGATAATTTGAGATCTGCCTGCGCATCTGCAGGATAGATAATTTGAGATCTGTCTGCCTCAGGTCTGTGGCATAAGCACACTTGGTAGCTCTTCTTTCAATGATCCCAAACTCCATTCACCTTCTGAGGTGAACCTTAACTCTGATTGTTGTTTAGGCACAAATTTGGAACCTTGGCAGGTCCCATGGCAGGTGAGGACCACGCGGATGAGGGACAGACAAATATCCATACAGACAGAGTTTGAATGTGAAGTTTATTTGAGGTAAAGGGAATGAGAAGGGAAGAAAGAATGTGTGTGTGTGTGTGAGAGAGAGAGAGAGAGAGAAGAAGAAGAAGAAGAAGAAGAAGAAGAAGAAGAAGAAGAAGAAGAAGAGTCCTGCCTCTCCCTTCAGAGAAACAGCAGGAAAGAGAAACCAGGAGTGGGTGGAGCTTGTCTCCTAAAGGAACCTTTGCACCTGCATACAAACCAGGACCCAGTCCAGGGTACAGCCTGGTACATCCTGTCAGATGACAGAGTAGGCCAGCAGAATGCCTGAATCCTAACACTAATAGCCAGTGTTCTGAAGAACTCCAACTCATCTTGAAATACTGAACTTCACAAACATTAGTACTCCTGGTACTATTGCTGCAGTTGTGGGCAGCTGCAATAGTAGCAGTAACCTCACCGCTACAATGTAGCTTTTACGAAACACGTACACAGATGGCAGGCACTGTATTAAGCCCTTACATATGGTAGACACTATATTAAGCTTGTACATGTGGTAGGCACTAAATTAAGTGCTCTACCAGGACTACCTTCCTTAATTCTTTAAAGCACCTTTCTAGAGCTGGAACATTCATGCTTCCAGTAGTCTAGGGATTACTTTAATGTACCCGCTAGATTCCAGGGTCTGCGGGTCTTCACCACTATGGCATATGCAGGCAATAAATAAAGCAGCAAACCAACATATCCACGTAGATAAAAAGAATTAGCAGTGAAACCAGGCTCTGCAAGCTTCACACAATTCAAAGCTAAAATCATTAGCTTACCCACACAACCTCCCATGGATGAGGCTAGGCGATCAATAAAGACTAGTACCTGCCTCCCAGAGTGGGGGTGGGGGTGGGGATCCTCCCAACTCACCAGGGTTCCTCTAGTGCCTTGAATACCCACCTCCCAGGAGTGGGAGAGTCCTCCCAACTCTGCCTCCCAGGAGCGGGGAGTCCTCCCAACTCACCAGAGCTCCTCCAGTGCCTTGTTCCTCTCTAGCATCAGTGCTAGGGCCTGGGCACCCTTGCTGCCAATGTTGTTCCCCACCAGGCTGGACAGAATCATGGAATAAAAATTAATCAGCATAGAGAGGGACCTCAGAGACAAACTGACCTATGAGGGGCAAATGACGCACCCTAATAGTGTGTCGTGTAGACATACAAATTGATTGCAGTGCCCCTTAAGGCCAGGAGCAGCCTCCAAACCCTCTCCAATTGGGCAGTCATTTCCAGTAGACTAAAATAAATATGATGGTCCTTAAGATAAATATGAGGGGTTCAACTCGCAATCTTCAATCTGCCAACAGGAAATCATGACCCTAAAAGGAGCAGAATCACCTCCAAAATGACCCCCAGCTCCTCACGTTCCTGATCCCAAACTCAATGTGTTTTTTCCTTACTCCGTTGCCTAATACAAGTGGGTGTATACAGAGTTCAGAGGCCTTCAAAACTGTCCCAACCACCGAGCTCCCCTTTGACAAAGACAGGACACACCTTGCAGCTTACCTGAGCCACATCATACTCTGGTGATCAGCCACAGCTTCGGCTAGAGCTTGGGCACCCTTATCGCCCACACTGTTGCCCCAGAACCTGAGAAGACAATAGGGTGCGCTTCAGATATGTGCCGATGTGTCCGTGTGGTGCTACTCTACCCCAGGGAAGTCTCAGTCGTCCCAGCAGAGTGGATCTACCACAGCCTTTTGATGAGGTGACCAAACTTCACTCAGACTTTTCAGTGACCTTACAGACTTAACAAAGGCTTGTAGACCCACCTCTCAGTGATAGGAAATTCATTTGCGCTACTGAAGGCTTGTGGTCCCACCTGTCAGTAATGGGGAACTCACCCTCAGTAGTGAAGGCTCATGAACCCACGCCCAACCCCACACCCAGTGATGGGAAACTCACCCTCAGTACTGAAGACTCGTGGACCCACCCCTTGGTGATGGGGAACTCACCCTCAGTACTGAAGGCTCGTAGACCCACCCCTTGGTGATGGGGAACTCACCCTCAGTACTGAAGGCTCGTAGACCCACCCCTTAATGATGAGGATCTCACCCTCAGTAGTAGGTCACATGGTCATGATAGTTTTCCTTCCTGACATTTGCTTCCTGGTAGCTTTCACCCACAAGTCTGTAACTATTCTCAGAGATTACCCAGAACAATGCTAACTCTTCCTGGACCAGCCAGCTTTTCATCTCTTGCTTCTTCTCAATCCTCTCTATTTCTATGCTGTCCAACTCCTTTACCTTCTGACCCACTGCAGCTTGGGCTCAGTCCCCACATTCTGACTCAGGACTGTACATTCAGAGACTTGCCCTGGACTGTGTATATGTACAGATAAGCGAAGACAGCTGCACTGGGCGGCACAGCGCTTTCGTTCACTATGTGAAATAGTTTGTTCTGATGGCCAACTACAGTAGGATGAAGCCCACCTCTGCAGGTGTCTGTGAGAGTGCTCCCAGCAACAATCAGATGGCTTGAAGGCTATGACCTCACCAATAAATAATTGCCTTGATGGATTCATAATATGGCATTGCTGGGAGGTGGTGAAATAGGAGTATGGCCCATGGAAGAAGTAGGCACCTGGGGTATGTCCTTGGGGCCATGTACTGGGTCTCTTCCTACATCCTGCCTCCACTTGCTGATCAGCTGGTGAGGGACAATTGTATATATTCTGTCAATTATGTTTTAAATAAACAGTGATTTGCCAGTAGCCAGGCAGGAAGTATAGGCGGGACAATCAGACAGAAAGTAGAGGCCGGTCAATGACAACAGGAGAATTCTGGGAAGAGGAAAGCCCATTCCTCTGCAGTCCTGCCCCAGACACAGAAGAAGAAAGATGTGACTACCCCGCTGAAAAAGGTACCGGGTCATGTGGCTAACACGGGTAAGAATAATGGGCTAATTATAAGAGTTAATGAGAAGCCTGAGCTAATGGGCCAATCAGTTTATAGCTAATGTAGACCTCTGTGTGATTTTCTTTGAGACATAATGACTGTGGGAACTGGGCAGGACAGAAACCTCAGACAACAATCAGCCATGGAGTGACCAGCTGTTCTTTCCCACAAGTTCCTGCCACCACAATGTTCCGCACAACCTTCAGGGGCTGAACAGTAACGGGCTAAACCCTCTGGAACCATAAGCCAAAAAATAAACATAACTTCCCTAAAGCTGTCTGTATCTGGTATTTTAGTACTGGCAACAAAAGTTAACCAATACGTTAGATTAAGTATGGACTGAGGTGTGGCTGTGTAAAAACACCGCTCTGGGCACAGGGCACTGCCATAGGGAAACAAACAAACCTGGAAACATCCAAAGTGCACCAACAGGTGACTGTCAAGTAGATGCACTAAAACCATCCAACCAGTGGGAGGCTGTGCAATGAGGTCATACCGTCTGAAAGATGCCCATACTACGTTGTGAAGCAAGAGGAGGGGCCGGGCTTCCAGAAAAGTTTGCTATGTTTCTCATAGTTTCCTATGAGAGTGTTTCAGTTCCTGATACAATCCCTGGCCCAGACAGGTGTCTTAAAAAAAAAAAAAAAACAAAAACAAAAAAACAACTTTAAATGGGACATGAATGAGACCTCAGGCAGAAGGGAGCTCCACGGGTTTAAGGCCTCATTTTGTGTATACTCTGTTGCTGCTAACCCAGCTGGAAAGGGTGCTGACTTTGAATGAGCAGTCTTCTTCCTGGCTCACACTGTTATGGGCAACTAGCCTACCAGAGCCATGGGTTGAAACATCTGGGCCCCATAGTTACTCTCTTCCTACGTCGTGGGTTCCACAATCCCCAGTTCTTGACAACTGACCCCTCCCTTGGAAGTACATCATTAGACAGGTCCATTTTGTCCCTTTTGTTCTTGAAAAGCACAGCGTATTTGTGAAGGCAGCCCAGTCCTGCGCATCCCTGAGGACCTCAGTTCAAGGCACAGCCCTCTCCCTACCCGCTGTACCATGAATTTCCTACTTACCAGGTGAGGAGGTGAGCACAGAGGCTGCTCCAAAGCAGCCTAGCAATACCCACGCTAACCCCAGCCCACCCTTCCATGTGGAGCCAAGGCTGCCTGTAGGCTCTTCAAGTGAAGCGCTCGCCTGCCCTGACATCTTTGAAAGTCACACATTCGTTCCCGGGGGGGGGGGGGGGGTGCTCCGTCTCAGAACCCAACCTACCCCAGGAACTTCAGAGAGGTGTTGTTCTTGAGTCCCTGGGCCAGCACCTGGGCTCCAGCACCTGTGATGTGATTGTTGCCCACCCTGAAAGGAAGACACAGAAGTTCAAAGAAAGTACAGCACGCTGGTCCCCAGCCTCTCCTGGGGTGTGGCAGTGACATGCTCTCCTGCAGAGCCTACTGACATCTTGACTCCCACCATGGTTCCTGCCCACTCGGACTTGGTTTTTCCAAGTCCTGGGCAGGAGTCACAGTAGAAAGCTGTTCTGGGAACTGGTTTCCCTAGGAATTGTCTTCCTAGTTTCAGCTATCCTCAGTCTACACCCCAGGACACCCCTCCCCATGACTTCAAACCCACTGTCGCCACGGGGTGCTACTGGCCTATTCTAAAAGGGCTGGAAAGAAGAGGAATCTGAAGGTTCTCTGACAACACCAAGGATACTGCAGAAGGGGAGAAAGCAGAGCCAAAGGGGTGTCAGAAATCAGCAAGGCAAAACCCCAAAAAGGCTCTGGCATAGCAGAATCTGCCTCACCACCACCACCAGTTCAGAGTTGCCACCCAAGACAAGCTTTCTAGAATAACTACAATACATTTCATCTTTTCAAGGCACTTTATGCCACTGTGGCTCACTACAATCTTATAGGGCAGATATGACCATCTCATTCCAAAAAGTATGTGTACCAAGAAAACAACCCAAGACCTCTGCTGGACAGACTAGGCTTGGGAGCACCCTGTTGGCTTCCTGAACTCCCTCAGAGCTGCTCCGAAATCCAGAATACCTCCTCCCATCCATCTCCTTCAAGCAGGGTCAGTCCCCAGCCTCCCCAGCTCCCTCCCCGTTTTCCCACCCGTGGGCATTTTCTGCTCATATATTCCCTTCTTTGAGGACTGAACTAACATAAGGACGCACAAGCTGGAAGCTTACATAATTTACCCACGATCCTTCAGTCTCCGAGCTTACTATATAAAGCATGTACTGTACCAGCTCTTTGTGTGTGTTAACTCTATCGTGACGGCCTTTCAGATGGCTCTGGGTACAATCCTCGTTTTTAAGGAAAGGCGAGAACAAAAACATTCATTATCTGACCCAAGGCCATGCAGTGAATAAAGGTTCAAATCTCTGGGTTTCTAGAGTTGAACCAGGGGCAGCTTAGCTCCAGAGCCCCTGCATTCAGCCACAACGACAGTCCCATGCGCTGGCCGCAAACCTAGGTCTCCAGTTCTGAGTCCCACAGCCCATGCTACCCACTGACTTCCCTAGATGGCTGGACCAGGTGAGTATGGTGAAGCAGGCGGCAGTGAGAGACCAGAGCTTTCTGTGTAAAGTCGTGCCTGTGGCCTTGGTCTTTGTAGCCATGTCTGAGGTGAGCTCAATGACCAAATCTTAAAACGGCATCCCTCATCCCCAAAGGCAGCTAGCTATTAATACTAATACTAATACTAATACTAATAATAATAATAATAGATGGTGCTCTCTTTGCTGTTGCTTCACAAATTATAAGAGGCATTATGAGAGAGAGAGAGTGTGTGTGTGTATGTGTGTGTGTGTGAGACAGAGAGAGAGAGAGAGAGAGAGAGAGAGAGAGGCAGTAGGGACTTGGGGCATACTTGTTGATCTCTAATAGGAATATCAGGTGGCATTTCAAATCTTGCCTAATGAGTGCTGAGAAAGGTTTGGGGCACAACCCAGCAACTGGGTACCACGGCTGTGGTAGCAAGCACAGGTTTGGTGTGCATCAGAAAGAACTTGCAATCTTCATAGACACTGGGGGTAAAGGCCTAGAAAATCTCTACCCTGGGGACCAAACATCCAAAAGAGGAGGTCCTCAGCCTCAGTAGAGCAGAGCAGACCATGGCATCTGAGAAACAAGTTCAAAGTGAGACCCTTTCCTGGATGCAGTTCAGGGTTACCGGCCACTGTGGGTCACACCATAGTCCAGCCCGGATCACCTGAACTCCGCTGTAAGGAGCATCGGATTCAGAGAGTAAGGGGAAGCGGCACTCACCTCAGTGACAAGAAGTTCTGCCTGTGTGCAAGGAGCTTGGCCATGGAGTAGGCAGAGCTGTCTGTGAGCTTGTTGTTGAAGAGACTGCTGGGTTCCGGGAAAGATGGGAACAAATCACATGACCAGCAAGCTAACCAGGGTGTCTTCCTCTCTTCCCAGGAGCCACCCTGCCTCCTCCAGCCAGGCCACACCTGGCCCACCCCATCACCCACTCATAGCTGCCTCAGTGGCCAGGCCCAGCCCAACTCACGCGAGCTTCTGCAGCTGCTCACAGTGAAGGGCATACTCGATCAGTGTGCAGAGACCTCTGTCTGAGATGTTGTTATCTCGCAAACTGAAAAAGACATCATTGGTTCAGTTAAAAGTGGAGCTGATGGGAGAAACCCCCAAGGAGACACTCATCTCCCAAATGACAGCCTCACCGTGCTTCTGGGAACAGGAAGGACAGAGCATGGCCCATGCCCCTCCCTCCCAAATCCCTGGCCAGGGGAGCTGATGGTAGGGGACAGTCCAAGGGGTGGGGACTTTGAGGGCTGACTAAGAGGCCACGGCGTTAATTCCAGTGCACATCTTTGCAGGACAGTGACCGTGACGATCACCCCACATAAGGCTGTGAGGTGGAAAGGAGTCAACCTGTGGGAGAAGCAGCCAGAACAGGACATAACTACCTAGCAAGTGGATGGCAATACCAGTTAGGTAGACAGTGGCTCAAACCTTGGAAATATTCCTGGGTTTGTGAGCACTGCTCACCTCTCTTTGCCCATCAAAGCCCCTGCACGTTGGCAAGCCTCTCCAGCTCCTTCAGGATCACAAGGGCATCTGAAAGTTCTCCTGCATGGAACTGGCAGCCCAGGAATCTGTGCTAGGTAAAATCAGACACCTGTGTATATTAACAACCATGCCCACTATTCTTCACCTTCAGGCAAACTTAGGTGGTCCTGCCTGGATGGCTACAAGCCCAGGTGCTAGTCCCCCTCGGCGGGATGTCCCGACCTTGACCAGCTGTTCATCAACTGTCCTAGCTTGCTTCCTATGGCTATGATAAAACATCATGAACCAGGAACAACTTAATGGAAGCACTAATTTATTTTGCCTTATGGTTCTAGAAGGATAGGAGTCTATCATGGCAGGCAGGCAGGCCCAGCATTGGGTAGGCACGAAGGCCAGAGCATGAGAGCTAATATCGTCAATGGTAAGAACAAAGAGAGAGTGATCTCCAAGTGGCAAGAGTCTTTAAACTCTCAAAGGCCACCCTCGGTGACATGATCCCTGCCAGCAAGGCTGTACCTCCTAACTTCTCCAAACTTCACTGCTAATTGGGGACCAATTAGAATTGCTAGCTGCAGTTCCCTTCATCTGCAAAAAAGAAAAGACCACCCTCAGTAAACTGTGCCCATACAGCCCCCTGAGCACCATACCTGGCAAGAGCCACCTGGAATCACAAGTACACCCATGTGCCAGGCATTGCTCTATATACGCCCCAACAGTAACACTGTGCTCACCCCAAGCCCATGCAATAGATGATATTGTTATGTCCTCAACAGAGAGAACATGAGGCACAAATAAGTGACCTGACTTTGCTGAGGTTGCACAGTGCTTAGGGTTCCCCCAAGGCTTGTCTCAGGCTCTCAGAGAAATGATTTTTGAGCTGCAGGTCTTATGACCTCTTAGTGAGTCCCACAGACAATTCTGAAGGTCCTGAGCAAGATTTAAGAGCTGAAGTAGAAAAAATAAAAGAAAGTAGAGTGAGGGGCTGGAGAGATGGATCAGCAGTTAAGAGTACTGGCTGCCCTTCCAGAGGACTGGGGTTCAATTCCCAACACCCACACAGCAGCTCACAACTATTTATAACTCTAGTTCCAGGGACCCCAACACTTTCACACACACACACACACACACACACACACACACACACACACATATATATATATATACAGGCGAAAGCACCAATGTACATTACACAAAATAAAAATAAATTATTTTTTTAAAAAGAGTAAGTCAGAGCTAATAAGGGAAGTCGTTTCCCCAAGCTCTTGTTTCGGTTCTATGTGCCTGTGCGTTCTCTCTGAGTGAAACAGAAAACCGAAACCCATCAGCCTTGAGGCAGAGAGAGCAGAGTCTGCAGAAACCTGCATAGGAGCACTTTGCGTGTAGGGTTTCTTAGAGACGAGGATTTCAGTTGGCATGGAAACCCTTCCAGTGAAGAAGATGCAGAC
The DNA here is from genome assembly GCF_018167655.1 of Microtus oregoni. Taxonomy (NCBI): domain Eukaryota; kingdom Metazoa; phylum Chordata; class Mammalia; order Rodentia; family Cricetidae; genus Microtus; species Microtus oregoni. Next base: position 63,067,327 of record NW_024543063.1, read on the forward strand.
TCACACTGTGGGAGAGAAAGAAGCCTGCCCCTTCTTCCCTTCCACTTTCTTTCCTCCCTCTTTGTGGCTGCGTTACACACACACACACACACACACACACACACACACACACACAAAATGCCAACCACTTCTCAGTTGTACGTAGGTTAAGAACGGTAGAGCTTGGCCAAGGGCCTTAACTGCTGTGTGCAAATCCTCTTTCTCTTCCTAACGTAAATCCCCAAGGTGATTGACGCATAAAGTGAGAAGGTTCATTTGGACACGCACTTTGGAGCTGTCAGTCCATTAGATAGCCTTATTGCTTTGGGGCCTGTGTCAAGGCATCGTATCATGACCGGAAGGTGAAGGAGGGAAAGAGTATACATCTCCAGCCAGGGAATAAAATGTAAAGGAATGAACTGGACTCCTGTAACCCTACGAGGACACACCTCCGATAACCTAGACGTCCCACAATGCCCCACTCCTTAAAGATTACACTTCCCAACACATGGATCCCCCAAAAGCATACATCCATTCACGGCAAGAGCTCAAAGTAAAAGAAGCTGACTCCTGCATATTCTCACAGGATAAGATTTCTGGCATCTGAGGATGCTTGTTACAGTTTGCCAGGCCCCAAGCCTAAGCCTCCCAGACAGGAATTACCGTGGCCTGGGAATCTCCTATTCAACAAGTATCTTTTCATGATACAATAGCCTCCCAGACCCATCAGCATGCCACAGGATCATATGAATAACATGATCATTCTTAATCATGGAGAGAGGACCATTTAAACATTCCGGAGATAGGGGCTGAGCCTAGTAGACTGTAACTCCGGTACCGAGTAGTTAGGGGCAAAAAGATCTTAGATTTGAGATCAGCCTGGATTGGCTGAGGCCTCATTAAAAAAAAAAAAAAATTCAGAGATGACTTGCTCTGAAGATTATCCAGGCCAGTGTCGCTGGTCTTCTGAGGTTTGTGGTTTAAAAGTATGGTCTCACTGTCAAGGAAGGTACACACTCAGATTTCTACCAGAGCAGCTTCAGCATCCAGGTGTGCAAATTCCCAGTCAAGGAACCATGTTGCTCCCTTCCCGAGGAAATGGCACATTAAATACAGGCCATGTCCACTCATTTTCCTGGTCAGAACCATGCTCGTCTCTTAGCTCTTGATGCTGGAAAGCAGATACTCTAAGATGGCATCAGGCAGCCTCAGCCTCCCTGCTAGGCTCAGCTAACAGAGACACAATACTAGAAAGGCAAAGGGGCAGAGAGAAGGGGCAGGGCTTTCTAACCTCAGATGCATCCCTTCCTAAAGACCCTCTCCAGGTCTTCTCTCAGCCAGTAAATCCTCCCTTGCCTAGCGCCCTTCCTAATTCCCATCCACAATTCTGCAGTTGCTTCCGTAGACTTTCTTCCTGCTTCCCAACTTAAGGGCAACATCTGTTTCCTCAAGGCCCAGATGGAACTATTCATATTTCTAGCATATAGTTATTGTACACACTAGAGCAGTAATATTAACTCCATATGCTGTACATGTGTTCTAAACATGCAACCATAGTCCCCGTGTAAGGGTTAGTCAAGTCCCCACAGCCTCACACCGGTGTCTGTATATTGTGGCTTTGTCTCAGAGCAGATAAGCCATCCTACTACACACGGAAATCTTGCCTTTTGCTCAGTTCAACTAAGGTTCTCTACGAGGAGAACCAACACCCCAGGAGGTTCTGATAGGCTCTTTAAAAAAAAATAGCAGAAGGTCCCTTTCAAGACAAAGGACAAAAGAGCTGGGAGCTGGGAGCTGCAGCCACGCTGGTTGGCAGGCCTGGGCGGACCCTCTGCCTTTGTCTGACCCCAGGCACGGAAAGACGCCACGCATTCAAGAGCACAGACGTTCAGCCACGGAACAGAAAGCAACACGGGTAATGGAAAGTCCTCCACCCGCTTTCTCTCAAGACCTGAAATTCCCATCTTGGTGAGATTTTAAAGACTCTAATGAGGTTCAAATCCTTTCTGATTTGAAGTGGTCCCCAACAAAGACATAAAACTTTCCATGGGCCCTCAAGACTTTCCCAGTGCATTAGAAATGCACCCACAGGCACGGACTAGGAAATTTGGAACCAGAAAGACTTGACTTGTGAAAGCCATACTTGTTTTCTCTATGATTTTCCTGGTCAGAACCATGCTCCTCTCTTAGCTCTTGATGCTGGGAAGCAGATACCCTAAGATGGCATCAGGCGGCCTCAGCCTCCCTGCTAGGCTCAGCTGGCAGAGACACAATGCTAGAAAGGCAAAGGGGCAGAGAGAAGGGGGGGGGGGCCTGACTTGGATGAGTTACTTGACTTCAGTGAACCTCAAGTAAAGGGTCATGGGGTTGCTAATAGCCCGGCGGAGCCCAGCGCAGTTGTGGGAATAGAGGAGGTGATTTCTGAGAAGTGTGGCTCAGTGTTTAACACAAAACTTCGAGTATGGCTGTGATGGGCAGTCTTGATTGTCAACTTGACACACGTGGGGAAAGGGAACAACTGAGGAACCGCCTCCATCAGATGGGCCTGTGGGCATGTCTACGGGTCATTTTCTTGATTGCTCATTGACGTAGGTGGACCCAGCCCACTGTGGGTGATATCGTTTCTAGGCAGGTGGACCTGGGGTGTATAAAGAAGCTAGTCGAGCAAGCCAGAAGAAGCAAGTCAATAAGCTGCATTCCTCCGTAGTTTCTTCTTCACCCACCTGCCCTGACTCCATAGATGATGAAATAAACTCTTTCCTCCTTAAGTTGCTTTTGGTTAGAATATCATAGCACAGCAACAGAAAGCAAGCTAGGGCAGTGGCTGTCATTGTCTGTTTTGAAACTAAGGTCCAGAAGAGGAAAGGGTCTGGCTGATGTATGGAGGGTGGCAGACCTGGATTTCAACACTGTGTTAGGCTTCTACATCTTAACTTGACAATAGCATTTGCCACAGGTCCAACTAAGGGCAGGTTAGGTAACTAAGTCGCCATCTTTACTGAGGTATTCCTTGCCTAGTCTTGCGATTTACTTACGTTTGTGTCTCTAAATTCCTCTTACTGACTCTGTTACATGTGTGTTTTTACAGTGCCATGCTTTTGGTAGGGCCCGCCAAAGCATCCACTTCACCCAGCTCCTATTTAATATGTGTGTGTGCATGCATGTGGCTTTAGAGTTAACTTTATGTATGAACATAAGTTAGCTTTAACTCCATGTGTCTGTATAAAACTTAAATTCAACTATGTCTATCTGCACATGTACTTACTGTGAAAAGATGTTTTCGAAGCTAGCCTACAGCCTTTCCTGTGAGCCATTCTCCACTCTCGTCAGTTCTACCGCTAAGCTTTTATTGCAAACAGTTTTCTCTTCTTTGTCTCTCACCGGTATAAGTCTCTCACCTGTTACATTAGAGACCAGTACAGTCAAGCTTGGACTCAGCTCTCCAGGCGGATCCTATACTGTAGTCAGAACTTATCTATACCCCACAAACAGCACTCAAGTGCTCAGAGAGCTAGGAAAAATGGCATTTAAATATTTAATTATTAAAAGGCTTTCCATAACAAAGAGACAGGTTGGCTCCTAGCAGCAGCACTCTATTTCCTCCAAAGAAGACAGAAGACAAATGGGCACAGAATAACGTCCATCCGCAATTTGCATCAAGCGCTGACCATTGGGAAAAACTATCTTTCAACTAAACTCCTGAAGATCTCCAGACAGTGGATAAAGGAAAATTAGAATCGACGCTACTCAGTGCAAGGTAAATTGTCTTCCTACAGAATTCTTAATCCACGGAATCTTCTAAAACCTGGCAGGCCCTGAGCTAACCAGCAGAAGGCAAACACAGTCTTGATGTCCCTGCCCTCAATGATCATGGAAGATACTGAGGAATGGCTGTAGGCCAATCGAGTAAGTTATCTGTCATTTTTTAATCAATAACTCAAGTATTTTATCCTTCTCAAAGATCTCTGATGCAATTTGACAGCTGAGAAGTTTCGTCAGTTTAAAATGACAACCTCACCAGACAAATTTCAGTACAACTTCTTAACATGTTCTAAATAAAAGGTGCTTTAAGAATCACAAATGCAGGTTATTAAGGTGTGAGGACAAATGAAAGTTATCAAATTTCTCTCTCAAGCTGCCTTTTATAGCCTTAATCTATTAATCTAACTCTGGCAGAGTACTACTCTAAAGATATTTTTCATCTGTCACAGTCATTCTGACATAAATATGCTGCTGTTTAAACAATGCATGTGTCTAAAATTTACGTCTCAAAAAATTCTTGCGAGTTCCAGGGAGTCAAATCGAAGGATTCGCCTTAAACAGGTCAGATACACCTCTCTCAAATCCTGAAATTTTTTTCTTCCTAAACCTAACCTTATCCTCTGCTCTGCCAATACCTTGCCAGGTCCAAGAGACACTGGACAGTTTCATACCATAAATCCTGGACAGGAGTGATGCAACCAGCTACCCCAGGATATAACCAGCACCCAGCTTTCTCAGCACCCCCAAGTAAGATTCAGTGCCCACAAATAAGCAGGAAGCTGTCTTGAAAACCCGCTGTCCCATTTCCCTCAACCTGCCATGCATCCCTAACTCCCAGCCTTTTTATTGTAAGAGAAAGGCAGGAATGTTATAATTTGCTGGCAGGGTCTGTCACCTGTGTACCCTGTCCCTTTAAGAGACCAGCCCCACCCACTCCCAATCTCCCCCTTCCCACCTCCTCTCCAGTGGGTTCTCTCTCTGTCCCCTCTTCTAGAGAAGAGGTTTCTGCATCTCTCTCTTCTCCCTTTTTCCTCTTCTCCCCTTCCCTTCTCCCTCCATAACCCACTAAATAAACTCTACACCCAAGCTCTCTCTGCATGGCATATCTGTCTCTCACCCTCCGAGGTCGGTCTCCTGGTCTCCTATCTGCAACGGGATGGGACCCACCTTGGCCTTGGGTCACCCAGTTTTATAAAATGATAACACTTGAGGCAGGCGGATCTCTGTGAGTTCGAGACCAGCCTGGTCTACAAGAGCTAGTTCCAAGACAGGCTCCAAAGCCACAGAGAAACCCTGTCTCAAAAAAAAAAACAACAAAAAAAAAATGATAACACTTGTCACACTCACTACAGTGCTGTGCAGACACCAAGGCAGGGCAGCAGCTGCCCAACGCCAACATCGCCAACAGAGTTGTGGTCCAGCTGCAGGGCCACAGGCCGCTGGAGGTGCCGCAGCACAAAGGCCAGAGCAGCACACTCTGCAGGGCCCACTCTGCAAAATGTTAACTTCAGGTGCCCAATGTCCAAGCGACGCACAGCCTCCTGTGCCAACTGCTCCTCCTGCATCTCATACAAGCACCGGATAAGCCAAATGAAGCCAGGCATGGCATGCATGCTTTTGGCCTCACCGGGCACAGCAGGTGGGATGTTGTGGAAGTGTTCCCGAAGGCTTTGGGCCAGACATGAGCGGGCACATGCGTGGCGCTGGAGTAGCACCCTCTTAGGGATCTGGCATGCGACTAGCAGGTCCCGATGCTCCTTGGACAACAGGCCCGCTAGGAAGGCTGCTGTGATCTGCAAGTTGTGTGGCTCAGCTTTCTGTAGGAGAGCCACTTCGCTGCCCTTCTTGACTCTGGAGCCCTGGATACACAGAGTGGGCAGCAGTCTAACCAGCAGTGAGCTGCCCAGCCGGCCACAGCCGAAGAGGTGCCTGAGGGAGGCTGCCGCTGTGTCCGCACTGACTGCCAGGTAGAACGCGGCGAAAAAACACTGGAAGGTAATGTGCAGGAATTCCAGGGGTGCCTTGCTCCCGGGCACAACGCTTTGGGCACGTACCAGGAAGCCAAGAGCAATGTCCTCAGAGTCAACCTGTGCTGCCTGGAGCTGCTGGACTGAGAACACATAGCAGCTCAGGGCCAGGCCCTGGAGAGCCAGGTGGCCAAGGTGCAGCAGGGTGGAGAGCCGGCTTTGAAGGAGCCGAGGTCCCAGACCGAGGGGGTAGGAATCTGGGGGGGAGGCGTGCAACAGGAAATGCTGGAGGATCAGGAGGTACATGTCTGTGCTGGTTGTCGGGAACTCCCCATTCTGCAGCAACAGTTCCTGGTGGCATCTGGACACCATCCATGAGAAGACAGGGAGGTGGCACAAACCGTGCAGGGCTGATGTGGCTTGGAGCAGGCAGATGAGGCGGTCTGCCACTCCGGGTTCCCGGTGGTGCTTCCTCAGGTATAGTTCGATGCCTTCTTCGGAGAAGCCCTTGAGGTGGCATTCGGTCCGGACGAACTTCCTGAGGAGCGCTGACACGGCGTCTGGACGACTGGTCAGCACCTTGCAGGCGTTCTTCAACAGGTTCCCCTGAAGGAGGTTGAAGAGCAGGGTCTGGACTGAGGTGGGGTCGGTTGGGGAGCAGTGACGCTCCCGGTCGGTAAACCGGAACTTGAACTCATCCAAGCCGTCGAAGGTTAACAAGACACGGTCAGGATGGTCAAGGAGGAACTGGAAGACATCCTGCTGGGCAACATCCGGCCAACAGCAGTGCTCAAAGAGCAGCGTCCTTAGAGACAGCGGTTTGGCCATGCATTGCAGCTGCCGGCAGCTGAATGGGAAAACGAAGAGAAACTGCTGGAAGTTCTGCCCCGTGGCCCACAACAAGTGCAGCCGCTGCAAGAGGGTACTCTTGCCACTGCCTGCTTCGCCCACCACCAGTACGGTGTCTGCATCCTTGTTCAGATGGTCATGGGTACCAAAGAGTTCCTCCAGGCCCAGGACGGTGGGACTCTTCTGCGTGGCCCCAGCCGTGCCCACCTCTGTCCGCAGCTCCAAGATGTTCTCCGTGTATATATCCTCCAGGCAAAGATTCTCTGACCCGTCGTAAGTACTGAGGAAGCGAGACTGAGCTGACACCATGGTCCTCAGCTTCGAGATGAACCTTTGGCACTCAGCAGCTGGGGTACAGAATAGGAAAATGAGGCTGGTATCGTGGTCATAATGGGACCTACGCAGAGAGTCACCTACACTAGGGGTGAGATACATGGCTCAGAGAGCTAGCGGGCACCTATCCTGCCTTGGCCACTTATAAGCTGCGGGATTTGGGGCAGCCACAGAAGCTTCCTAAGCCTGGCTCTTCTCTGCAAAGCAGGAAAATGTCAGAGAACTTTGACATGGGCAAACAGAGATGATGCATGCCACCTGGTAAGTATAGTGTCCAACACAAGACATTGGCCACTGCCATACTAAATATGTACACCTGAACATGCCAGGGAAGGTATGACTCGCAGGATCCACATCCTGTCTGTTCCTGTTGCATGGCCTGAGTTACCATTCAGTCTCGGCTGCCAGTTTCTGAGGGAAAATAGGGGACGGGGCTTAGGTGTCCAACTTACGAGGTCTGACACCTGGGCCTACCACCTGCTTGGCAAGCTACTTGGCCTTGCTAAACCAGTTTTCTTCTTAATGTGAAATGTCCCCACCGGCTTATGTGGTTTGCATGTTTGGTTCCCAGCTGTCAGTACTGTTATGGTAGGTGTGGAACACTTAGGACACAGGGCTAGCCGGCTGACACAGTCCCTTGGGGGGGAGGGGGGACTCAAAGGTTACAGCCTGGCCCACTTCCACCTGAGCTCTCTGCTTCCTGTCTGTGGCTGTGATGGAATCCGCCTCTCCTGTTACCACTCCTTGGGCCAAGCTGCACCCGCCACCAGTCCTCCTGACCACAACAGACAGTCCTAAAGCGATGAGTTAATCCAGTCAGGTATTCCATACCACAAGAAAAGTGGCCACGGGCAGTGTCGAGATCCGATTCCTGAAACCTACGCCTCTGTTACCTTATATGGCTAAAAGGACTGGCCGGAAGCAGAGGCTGACTCTGAGAACTCAGGGTCACTGGCATCTGTGCCGAGTCATCAACAAGATCTATCCTTCCTTCTTGCCCCTTCTTCCTCCTGCCCCTCTGTACCGAGGGCCCTACTTCCTCCCGAGAGCTTAGTTCCTCTTTCAGGAAATAGGGAAGGGATGATCAGAGGCCCAGACTGGCAGGACGTCATAGGACGTCATAGGATGTCAGCATCTTCACCCACCATGGCCTCAATGGCCCCAGGAAAGCACCAGTTCATTTGTCATTAGCTCAGAAGCAAGCAGATTCTTGTCAGAGAGCTCTTAGCCCATAGAAGTATCTGCAGAGCCACGCAGGAGCCCCATGCTGATATCCCTTCTCTCTGTTTTCTTCTTTGATATGGGCCTCACTATGGAGCTCAGACTAGCCTCAAACTAGCACTCTTTCTGCCTAAGCCTCCCTAGGATCTGGGGATTAGAGGTTGGGCCTCCACACCCAGTATTCAAAGCTTCTTGTTCCCCAAGGTGAGGATCCTTGTAGCTCTTTCTACTCTTCGGCTATATCAGGAGCACTGACCAGATGCCAAAAGATACACAGCCTCCTTTCCAATTTCCCGACTGACAACGCCAGTCTCTAGAGTCTAAAAGCTTAAAGCAAACCTAGGACTGGCAAAGATGGCCCAATGTGGGGCAAAAGCACCTGTCCCCAAGCCTGATGACCTGAGTTTGATCCCCAAAATCCACAGAGTGGAGGGAGACAGCCAAGCCCAGCAGGTTGTCTTCTGAGCTCCACATGCATGCCATGGGGCATTCACATACATGTACACACACACACACAGAGAGAGAGAGAGAGAGAGAGAGAGAGAGAGAGAAATAAAAATAAGTAGATAAATAAATGTGAAGTAAAAATAAAGTAAGTTAAAGAATGTCTCTCGTTTTCATTTTAAAGAAAATAAACACAATTTTCACTAATTTTTTTTTTCTTTTTCGAGACAGGGTCTCATAGCTTCCAGCTTGTTTCCGTAATGGAAGATGACCTTGAACTCCTGATCTTTCTGCCTCCACACACACACACACACACACACACACACACACACGTGACCTTGAACTCCTGATCTTTCTGCCTCTACACACAGGTGTCCGCAACCATGTCCACCCGCTCAACTGTCATCTTTAGAAGCATCTCATATCAGGAGCTGTATAATGCCTCTATGGCCGCTACACTTGATAACATTGTCAGCAATTGCTTGCGAAGGGCCATACTGGCTACCATACAGCGATGCCCACCTCCTGCTCCCGTACAAAGTAGTCTACACCTGAGTACCAAGCACAGGCCTCCAGCCATCCCGCCCACAGCTTTCTCCTGCCCAGAGGGCAAGGCCAGAAGGCTGAGCCCCTCTGTTAGCTCCAGGCACATACTTCATGGACTTTCAGTCCACATGAGCTTTCTTCTCAGTTACATGGGAACAAGACTGGGAGACTACCGGGCTTGGATCCTCTCTGAAACTCATGCTTTCTTCTCCCAAGGAGGGAAGGTAGGGACACTACAGTCAGACTCACTTCCTGTTCCCTGCCACTCAAGTCTCAGTTTTCCCATCTGGAGAATGGGACATAGCAATATTCACGTCTCAGGACTGTGGGTGGATGGTAGCGAATGCCCCTAAGATGCGTGTCTCGGCCGTGCCACCCAGGCCTCTTGCACTACTCAGCTGCTGAGCATAGACATGGGTGAGACTATATTCCCTAAACTTTCCTGGTGATGCGTTCCAGATCATGAGAAACTACGTTTGATGAATCAAGAGATCCCAGGCCTATCTCTGCCTGATGTGGAATACAGTTTAGACAGCAAGGTATACCCACCGCTAGCCCTCCACAAGCCATGGCTGCAGTGAGCACGGTAGTTCAGGGAGCAATGAAAGGGGGAGAGTCACTGTGCTGTCACGCTTTCAATCTCCCCTGCTGCCCAGTGACTCAGGTAACCCCTAGGCTTCAAATGGAGGAACTGAGCCTGAGGGAATAACGCACCAATGCATGGGCGTTCACTGACGTGTGCTTTGCTCTTTAACCAGGAATCTCAGCTGACTTCCTTTTCTTTTCTGTTACCCTAAAGGGACAAATACTTACCTTCGGAAGTCAGGAGCAGTGAAGGTAATTTCTTGATGTGCTGCAGAAGGAAGGCAGCCAGTCCATTTGCCTTCACTGTGGCAAGATCAAGCAGCCTTCTTGCCTACAGACCAAGAAAAGAAAAGGCCATTACCACTTTTTTCAAGAATACTGATGGAGGGGGAGGAGGCGTGTGGGAAGGTTTCTATTAAAAGTTAGACATCAGAAGACCTCCGAATGCTCTTAAATCCAAAACCTTTTGAGTGCCGACATGATGTCACAAATGGAAAATTGAAGCGTTGTGGAAAAGGGCCTTCAGGCCACATCTCTATGAAATATAATTACCTTCTGTGCTTAGACATGGGTCAAACTGCCAACGTATTCATTGTTTATAAAAATATTCTAAAATCCCAAAAATATCCGAAACACTTCTGGTATCAAGCATTTAAGACAAAAGAAACTTCACCAATGATACAATTTTATACAAGGTCCTCTTCTATCATAATGAGAGCCCAGAAGAACAACAGCAGCACAGCCTGCATTCAGCAGACAAAGATATGTAGTCAAGGTTGGTGAAACATGCACACAGGCAGCCTGGCTCCTTCCCAAAACCCACTGAAATAATGAAGAGCTAAAAACAAAATAAAACAAGACCAAATAAATAAATGCATAAGCCCACCAACCTACAAAATCAGAAAATGATTCTGGATGCTGTAGAGCACCTGGAAGGCAGGGCCTCACCAAGTCCTTGGGCCTGAATGTTTGAGCTCTCTCTCTGCACAGAACCCACTCCTCCAACCTCAGCTGCCCCTGAGTTTGGGGCCTGCACACCCAACTGCCCATTTGTCTCCTCCACTTACCCGTGTCATAATTGCACACATACACTGGCACACATGCTAGGCACGTATGTCCGGATCACAGCCTTCCCCATCCCTGCTCAAGTCTCCGCCATCCTCCTAGCTTTCCAGCCCAATGTTTGAAGTCACCTTGAAGGACCTTCTCTGACTTCCATCAGCACATCCTGCGACCTCCACCTTCAAAGGACCGGAATCAGGTCGTTCAACAGAAACAGGGCCCGTGGCATACCAGGAAGTTATGTGTGTGCAATGGAGCCTTCAGACACCCACACTCTTCAGTGACAGTAGGCGCACTCAAGCTTAGCCACAGTTCATACTTAACCACAACATCCAAGATATTGCCATTTCAACACATCATCAATGTAAAAAAACAAAAGAATAGTTAAGAGTGTTGCTTTTCTTTTAAGTCTTCCACAGCTTCAACATTTCGACTCATGGTGTGGCCCAGCTGTGTGGCAGTGCTCAGCAGCCACCCAGAAGCTGATGTCCCCAAGCTACTGAGCCCTGCACATGTGGCCCTACTGCTGTCCTGCTCCGAGACATGCTGTGGCTCACCTGAAAAACCTACATAGCTGCCTATGACTGCTCTGCCCCTGCCTGCAGCCCATCCCCAGCGCCACAGCCAGGGTTCAAATGAACTCGTACAAAATGAATGCCAAGGTTACCTTACCACTACCCAAAGCACTCACCCTCCTTATTCCCAGGCCTCTACAAACAGACCTTTACCCCAGATAGAAGGCTTTCTATTTGAGGAACTCAGTAAACCCAGGAGGAAAGGTCTAGGGATAGAAACTGCCTAGACTGTCTACTGTAGAAGTCACAGCAGGAGGCTTCACCTGCTTGCTGGGTGAGTTTCAAAAATCTGTCATTTTAATAAGAAGACAGACAGTCAAGGTTTGCCCATACCCAGAGAAAGTGTCAAATATGGGAGGTCAGAGCCACATTAGTGAGGAAGGGAAAACAGCTCAAAGGTTCAAAGGTTTATGCAGGGAATGAACAATGTCACACAGCGGTAGAGCAATTGCTTAGCCTGTGCAAAGCTCTTGGTTTCATCCCTAACACAGAAATGTGTGTAGCATGAATAAAAACAATCCCACCAACCGTACAAAGACCCAACTATTAATATCATTATGTCTGCATAAAAGATTACATCCCTAAAACAAGAACAAGACACTGTAATAAGGGAACAGTAAAAAGAGCCCCACACACTGCAAATGAGAAGATGGGAACTCGAGAGTCTGCAGTTGATAGTACCATGCAGAAAACAGCACAGAGTTGGCTGTGGTGTCTTATGCCTGTAATCCCAGTACTTGGGCAACTAAAGAATGAGGATTGCCCCAAATTTGAGGCCAACCTGTGCTATGTAAGAGTTCCAGGCCAGCCTGGGCTATAGTGTAAGATCCTTTCTCAAAAATAACAGAAAAAAAAACCCACAGCAATGAAAAACAGAAGAAAACTGGAGGATTCATCTAGAAATCCCAGCATTCAAGGAGCTGCAGTTGCATAAAAAGAGAAGAAAAGCTCAGGTAAGGTGTCCCCATCATGATCTCCACCTCTTTGCTTGTATCTCACTCCTCCCACTCTTCAACTGGACTTTGGGAACTCAGCCCAGTGCTTCACTGTGAGTCTCTGCCTCTGTTTCCATCAGCTGGTGGAAGAAGGTTCTATGGTGATATTTAGGGTATTCATCAGTCTGACTACAGGGCAAGGCCAGTTCTGACACCCTCTCCTCTATCGCTTAGGGTCTTAGCTGGAGTCATCCTTGTGAATTCCTGGGAATTTCTCTAGTTCCAGGTTTCTTGCTACACCCATAATGGCTCCCTCAATCAAAATATCTCTTTCCTTGCTCTCATATCTCTGTCCTTCTTCCATCTCTACTATCCCGTTCCCTCAAGTTCTCCTTGCCCTTCCCCTTCTCCTCTCTTCTCCCCTCTGCCCTCTCTTCTCTCTCGACCCCCATGTTTCCAATTTTGTCAGGCGATCTTGTCTATTTCCCCCTTCCAGGTGGATCTACGTATGTTTTTCTTAGGGTTCACCTTGTTACTTAGCTTCTCGAGGATCGTGAACTATAGGCTCGTTATCCTTTGCTTTCCAGCTAGTATCCACTTATGAGAGAGTACATACCATGTTCATCTTTCTAGGTCTAGCTACCTCACTCAGGATGGTTTTTTCTAGTTCCATTCATTTGTATGCAAATTTCAAGGTGTCATTGTTTTTTTTTACCACTGAGTAGTACTCTAATGTGTAAATGTGTCACATTTTCTTTATCCATTCTTCGGTTGAGAGGCATCTAGGTTGTTTCCAGGTTCTGGCTATTACAAATAATGCTGCTATGAACATAGTTGAACAAATGTTCTTGTAGTATGATTTAGCTTCTCTTGGGTATATGCCCAAGAGTGGTATTGCTGGGTCCTAAGGTAGGTTGATTCCTAATTTTCTGAAAAACCACCATACTGATTTCCAAAGTGCTTGTACAAGTTTGCATTCCACCAGCAATGGATGAGTGTTCCCTTTACTCCACATCTTCTCCAGCATAAGCTATCATTGGTGTTTTTTTTTTTATCTAACTTGTGTAAGATGTTATCTCAGAGTTGTTTTGATTTGCATTTCCATGATGGCTAAGGATGTTGAGCATTTTCTTAAGTGTCTTTCGGCCATTTGAGATTTTTCTGTTGAGAACTCCCTGTTTAGTTCTGTACCCCATTTTTAATTGGGTTGTTTGGAATTTTGATATCAAATTTCTTGAATTCTTTATGTATTTTGGAGATCAGTCCTCTGTCTAATGTGGGGTTGGTGAAGATCTTTTCCCATTCAGTAAGCTGCCTTTTTGTCTTATTGACTGTGTCTTTTGCTTTACAGAAGCTTCTAAATTTCAGAAGGTCCCATGTATTTATTGTTGCTCTCAGTGTCTGTGCTACTGACATATATATATTTAGGAAGTTACATATATTTAGGAAGTGGTCTGCTGTGCTCATGTATTGAAGGCTACTTTCCACTTTCTATTCTATCAGGTTCAGTGTGGGTGGATTTATATTGAGGTCTTTGATCCATTTGGACTTGAGTTTTGTGCATGGGGATAGATATGGATCTATTTTCATTCTTCTATATATTGACATCCAGTTATGCCAGCACCATTTGTTAAAGATGCTTTCTTTTTCCATTGTATAATTTTAGCTTCTTTGTCAAAAATTGGGTTCATAGGTGTGTAGATTAATATACAGGTCTTTGAATCAATTCCATTCTGTTTTTATGCCAATACCAAGCTATTTTCATTACTGTAGCTCTAAAATAGAGCTTGATGTCAGGGATGGTGATGCCTCTGAGCTCACCAACTCTAGCCGGACTGGGAAGGAGCAAGCATAGATCCAAACTAGTCCCTCTGGATGTGGGTGACAGTTGCATGGCTGGGCAGACTGCAGGGCCACTGGCAGTGGCACCAGGATTCATCTCTACTGCTTGTACTGGCTTTTTGGGACTAGTTTAAGAAAGAGAAAATGCTCTCTGAAGTTTTCATGACAGCACTAAACAGGGAAGATAATGAAGGAATGCCATCAAAATTCCAAAGGAAAAGGATGGCCAGAATGTTTGTTTGCTTGCGTGCTGGGGATTAAACCTGGGGTGCCACACGGTAACTTTCTTCTACTCAGGCGTAGCTCCCGAGCTCTTTTAACTCTGAGACAGGGTCTCACCAAATTGACCGGCCCATCCTTAAACCGGCTCACTCTGCAGCGCACACAGTCCTTATAGAGGCTCCTCTCCTGCCAGCCTCCCAAGTCGCTGGGATTACAGAGGTGCCACTAGGGACTTCATCCCTAGTCGTGCCGTCAATCAACTATGAGGGAAGCTTTAGACACTCGGAAAGTTCTATTTCTAAACAGTCTGTTAGAAAAAAACAGACTAGGGGATATATCATCTGCCAAAATGGAGGAAACCAGCCGATGGCAGCTGAGGACAATGGTGTCATCAACAGTCATGCCAACTTGTTCCTGGAAGTCAGAATGGGCTATAATGAGCTCAGAGCAGACTGGGCAGCACAGCCCCCTTCCTCGGACCACATTCCTGGGATCCTTCCCACATGCCTCCTACCTCCTCTACCAGATACTCCAGCTTGAACGAGCCCAGGATTAATGTACTCACCAATGACCTTGTCACTGACCTACTAGAGGGTTCCTAGTAGACAACCAAGGAAGCAGAGGCCAGGCTGCATCCAAAGACCCTGGTAAGTTACTCTGACCTGGGAGCCTTCATCTAAGAAGAAAAGGCAATGTTGCTGTTTCTTGGCATAGTATGTGTAGCTTGCCACTTCATTTTTTAAAATAAAACAGACAGTTCGTAAATTTCTAACAAAAGACACGGAAACTGAAAAAATAGCAAAGGGATGATTAACAGACAAATCAGATCATTGATTGCCTCTACTGGTTGCACCTGAAGGGCAAGGTCCCAATAAACATGCAGCTTCTTCATCTGGATGTAGACATATGAAATGTGCTATGTTGTAGGTATGGCACATTTCCCAATTTGCAACTGTGGAAGTAGGTACTGTGACAGGAGCAAGCAAGTTATAGCTCAGTCTCTCACCTCAGCACCGTTGGCTTTAGCATCTGCATGAATCATGCAGACAGCTGGTATCACAGTTGGCATTGCCAGCCTGAGGTTCCCCAACAACTGTTATCCCCAGCTGAGCAAAATTCCAGAACACTTCCACATCTTCTGACACAAAGGGAAGTGTGCACTCCCTGGAGAGAGACAGGCCTGGGCTCCTTTTCTAGTTAGCCCTTTGCGAACGGGCAACTTGTTCTTCGTTCTCAACAAACACACTTTCCGTCGCCGGGAGGATGGACCAGGGCAGGGCTTAAGTGGACCGCTAGAAAGAAGGCTGGTCCTGTGCCTGGTGCACACTCTCTCTGCACCTGCTCGGGGAAACGGCATTCTGCTTTATTCCACAACGCGTTTTCCATTCTCAACCTTCAACTGGTGATAGCCACCTCTCTAAAGAAATGAAGGGGTTAATGCTAGACACATGTTAGCTGGAAATACCGTGTTACCTACACTGAGTCAGAAATTGAGCTACGGAGGAAAAGAAAGCCAGAGATCCAGGAATGGCAGCGCTGAAGGGAACTAAGGAAAAGTGGATGATAAGCATTTAACTTCAGGCCGTGGGATCCTCTTTGCTGCCTCCAAATCCTCAGATCTGCTATTCATTGTTCTTTCCACTGTCACATCCCTCAGCCAACTCCCTCATCCTCAGTGTTGGCTTTTGGGGTCCACTAAGTCCTTCCTTCCTTTCTTTTGACACAGGATCTAAACATGTAGACTTAGCTGGCCTGAAACTCACTAAGGGCTGGGATCCAAGGTGGCTGGCCCCACTTACTTCTTTCTTGGAATGGAGTCTTTGCTCATTGAAATCCTGCCTTTCTCCTGTTTAGTAGGTTAAAGGTCCCTTTGTCCTGCTGCATCCCATGGATTTAGGTAAGACCATATGCTCCTTTCTGTTTCTCTCTGGGTATCTATAGGCATCCATGGATCGCTTCTTTGGTCTGTAAGTTTTCCCATTTTCTTTTCTTGCATAGTCTCCATGCTTTGGGTATTCCTGCTCCCATCTCCACTGGGGCCTAAGATCTGGTGGTATTCTTTAAACCCTGAGCACTAGGTCAAATCTGGTAACTTCTACATGAACTGATTCTGTCCCCACAACCGGTCACAGGAGGCACCAAGGAAGGACAAGAAATAGGTGCTTTTGAATGCTAACGAAAGGCACACTGGGGCATGCCTTCAGGCCCTGTGCGCAGTAGTGAGAAGGCCCAGGTCATGTGTGTTTTGTGAAGATTTAGCCACCTTGAGCAGCTTGAAAGCGACACCGGAAACAGAGACACTTGCTTCATCCACCTCAGCCTTCGTTTAGCCAAACTCACCTGAAGTCCAGCTCGCCAGTCCTCGCACTGAAATGTAGCCCTAATAACTTAACAAGTGCTGACCAAACACCTATCACCTGCAATGCTCTAACACAGCCAGGCATGCGGTAAGCCTCATAGATTCCAGCTGAATGAATGGGTCAAGGCCAGAGTCCACCCCTCACCTTTCCTTCACTACTATAGACTTCTCAAAACTGTAGAGTATTTCTATTTTCATGCTTCCCAGGCAGCCTGAAGACCACCACTTACAGGATAATAGACGTTTCAGAAATACTCAGCGATACTTTGCTGCCCTTGTGGTTTCTATTGAATCGTTGCCTTTTGGGGGCAGTTATCTCCAGTTCTAATGCAATTTCATATCTAAAATCCTAGGTGTGCCTTTAAACGATATTGGCACACAGAGACCTATACTATTAAATTTAGATTTAGCATAATGCGGAATTATTCTCCGTTGAGCTGTTGCTTTGAAGCAGATAGCAAATAAAAGTCTGCAAGTACAGAGAGCCACTCCGCAGAAATGACAGCAGTCAGGGACAATGGGCTTCCCAGACACGTCTCTAATTGATGCACGGGATTAACTCAGTGAGTTTGCCCTGAACCCCTGTGCATCCCTGAGGTTAAGAGTGTCCTGCGGATGAGGAGACGGAGATGGGAGAAATGAAGGGTAGAGGCTAAGGCTGGGGCAGAGTGAAAGGCCCCAGCACTGCCAACAAGAAGAAGAAAAAAGGAAAAAAGTGGGAGGAGTAGCTAGAGAGCTTCTGTATGGAACCATCCAGTCACACAATGATGCTCTTGAACTTGTATCATTCTGGCTGCTGAATCCAAGCCCTGCACTGCCATGCCACAACTACCCCCACCAAAACTGACATGCTGGCACAACCAAGAGCGACTTTGACCCGCCTGGCCAACTCTGCATGGCAGATCCCACCAACCGTGCTATTTCGTGGGCTTGAATGCACAAGAGCAATGGTCTTGGTGACTGAGCAGCATGCTCCTGCGGGTTCTGCTGGCACAGGCCACGGCTTACCCTCTGCGATGACGTGAAGATTGGCAGCCTGATCTCGTCACATTCGTACTGACTCAGGAATCCCCTCTCCCTTGCCAGCTCCAGCGCGGCTTCTATGTGGTTGTAGAGTTCCCTGACAATGGCTGGCCGGTGACTCTGCAGGTCTCTGGTGGGATGAAGGGAGTGAGTGTCCCAGCTGTCATGCAGTTCAAGGGTGTGACTGTTGGCCTGGGCCTCCTGGATAGCTTCAAGAAGCTTCTGACAGCCCCAATCACCCTTGTTCCAGACTGTGTCCAGTAGGCGCCTGGCAGAATGGGAGAGAGGTTGGCCAGGGAGACGGAGACCCTCATAGTCCTCCCAGGACAGCACATCCCAGGACAGCAACCAGTCCAAGATGCTCTCAAAGCCCTCCAAGGACCCCGAGACCAACAGTGCCACCAGCTGGCTCCTCCGTGCCTGGAAGTCTTCCTGTGAGCACATGTCACAGCCTGTAAGAGAGCAGGGAAGGTCAGAGGTCAGGAGTCAGGCTAGGGTGCTCAGAGGTCAGGAAACGGTTTCTTGAGAAGTCAAGTTGTAGAGGTCAGAGGCCAGGGAATGACTTCTCTAGAAGCCAGGCTATTAGGCAGCGACCTACCTCAAGTTCAAGTGGGCTACAGGTGTACTTGGACATTCTCCAGTCTTAAGTTCCCCCAAGGTGAGGCCCCAGGATATCAAGAAACTAGCTGCAGGTCCCATGAGTTTAAAGCAGCCAGACATGGGAGCCCTTGGTTACCATAACCATGCTTGCTCTCTCCACCTTAGTAAGTTTCACAAAGCAGAGCTGGCAGGAGAAGTAGCCCCCTGCGGATCAGCTCCCTTCTATGCAGGCCACACTCAGTCCTACAGCTTTGGAACCACTGGATCAGTCAAGTGCATCCTAAGGGCCTTAACGAAATATTTCATTTCCCACTCTCAGCTTCTAGAAAGCGGGGGTTGTGGCCAGCCCCATCTACAGAGAGGGAAACTGAGGCACGCTGGCAAGGGATTTTGTAGTATTTGTCATAGCTGGGAAAGACAGGGCTGGGACTGGAACCCAAGCAGTGGGTCTCTTCCTGGTGCAAACCTTTTTCTCTTACCTTTGGTATCCCTACAGGTCCCCAGCCCTGCCGACTGCACATAACCCATTACGGCTCCATGGGCAGAGCTGGGGTTGGCTGCAAAGATGCCGAGTCAGGTGCAAAGGGGTGTCTGGTGAAATGGGGTATCTTGAAGCCTACTGGTATGCTACCCCGACAACAACACACACGCATGCACACACACACATGCACGCGCGCACACACACATACACACACACACACACACACACCTCTAAGGCCCTTGCTCCCTGCTGTGCACTCAGCAGCACACACTATTTGCTGCCTTGCTATCGCTCTTCTCAGGAGTTCTCAGGAGCTGGTACTGAGTTCAGCCTTCAGTCCCAAGTGCTGGGGCTCTGCGAGGAAGGGACCACCAGGAGCTCCGAGCACAGAGATCGCTGAACGGCAGAGAAAAATCAGAAAGCTTCAGTGGGTCGATTTGTCATTGCCACTGTCCAAGATAAGGGCTGGGGCAGTGCCCAGAGAGAAAACGAAAGTGAAAGAGTACAGAAGAGGAGGAAGAGGAAGGAAGGCTTCCTTTCGCAATCCGGGACACTCTAAGACGCTCCTGGAGCGCAGAGGGGGCAGCTGGAAATGGTCTGGGGAGTCCCGGCCTTTTCTGTTAGATAGTGATTATCTCCACTCTATGGCAGGCTCCCACTGCAGGCTAGTCCTCCCTCATTCTGACACCCCAGAGCTTTGCCCAGCTCTGTGCTCGACAGAAGCCCTGGGGATGCTGACTCTAAGTGCACCCAGGGAAGCCTGGGGCAGGAATGCTATGGGTCTATCTTCACTCTCTAACTCAGCACCACATTACTAACGTGCAGCCCGGCAGCCTCCGGCTGGCCAGACAGGGAAAGTGAGATAGGGAAGCTACCTGAGCATCCAGCAGCTTAGGAGAGACGGGACCCCTACTATGGAGGCTACCGTTAGCCAGGAGCTGAGAGTTCTCACTGGCCAAGCAGATCAACTGTGTCCTGTGCTCAGTCCAAGCAGAGGAGCCGAGAACGGGGAGAGGGGAACAACAGCAAGGGGCAGTGTGATCTGTGACTAAGTCGTGGGGTGCCTCTCAACTGTGCAAACCACCCAGAGTTGGGGCACCAGCTATCCTGCCAGCCCTGCTCGGGTCCTGAGGAAAGAACCACTGACCCTTCCTACTCTGAGAACAGCACAGAGAGACCAGGGCAGCACTCTGGCCTGAGGCCCGAAGTGCAGCTGGGAAGTCTGGAGGGTCGTGAGGCTAACAGGGGATGCCTGGCTCACTTTACCCACAGGATACTGGGCAGAGCACATGAGTCAGAAGCCCAGAGACATTGCACAGGCAGTCCCCGATCCAGCCGACCCACCCTAGGGGAAATCCCAGAAGCTGAGCAGGAAGCCTGAGCTGGCGGGCCAGCACCCAGAACTTGCTGGTTCTTGGCAGTCCTGGCACACAGCCTGGGACATCTACACTGGCTTTCACTCAAAGACCCTGGGGATCAGAGATGTCTCCAACAAATGTGCTTGCCCAGAGAGAAACAACTGGGAGAGAGCAGAAGCTCTCTCCAGATATGCCAAGAGCCAGCCGGATGCCCGAACCATACACGCCCAAACAATGACGTCAACCATGTGGACACAGGCAGGGTGAGGCAGGAAAGCCTGTGGCTTGGTGCTCTGCCTCCCACCTGCAGTTGGAAAGTCCCATCTTGCCAGTCTCCTGCAGACCACAAAGCAAGGCATAGCCCTGAAGGCCAATTCTGCCAGTCCCCTGCCTCTGAGTAGGCCATCTTCCCATCTACTCTTAAGCAGTTGGAAAAGATCCAAACCCGGGTTTGCTACTGTTCTCCTGACAGGCTGTTTATCTTAGTTTATCTTCGTTAGTTTATCTCGTTCAGCTAAAATTGGAAGAGGAAAGCAAAAGGGTCATCGCTCTTGTCACCACTTTTAAGCTGGCCCTAGAATCCTGTTCCTGCACCTTCTTCCTACCCAGTCAGACTCACCCTCTCCAGGTTAAACAGGCTGCTCTGTCTGCCCTGCCTTGTCTTCGCTATCCAGCTGGTGCCACCTTAGAATGACTCTTAGGCTCTGAAAGATGAACTCAAACAAAGGGGGCACCTCCTCACTGAAACAGAGGGTCAAGGGCATCTACGAAGGCCTCTCTCATCCCGACCCCCCACCCTCCTGCCACATACACATGCCTAGCACCTCCTTCCTTCCCAGGATCATGGGGAGCCTGGTTTTCCTGAAGTTCTTTGAGGGCTGAGCTCTCCTTGAAGTGCCCCCAGGCCTCTGCAGATAGGAGAGGAAGGGAGGTACCCAGAGGAGTGCAGAATACAGCTTCTGAGCTGTCCAGTCCTGGCTGGCCAGGCTTTCCCTGGGACACTAACCTCACCCTCCCTCGCTCTCTGGCCCTCTGAGTTGCTCCCCAGGAGACCAGTTCCCATCATAGAACGGACTAATTTGTCCTTTATTTCTACCCTCCCTCGTGCGGGCCTGAATGGCCATCCCCAAGTCCTGCCTGTCTCCTTCTCCCCCTCCCACACCCACAACCAAGGAGAATACAAACCCTGACTTCCAGCTCTTGGCCTTCTGTTCTTGGCCTCCCTTTCTGTCAATGGCATTTGCACTACCTGTTCACTCTCCTCCTGGGAGCACTCCTTTCAAGGCCGTGAGGAATATTTCTGATCTTCCTCCCAGGGTACGAGCTGCTCTTTCTAACCATTCCACCTCCAAGGCCAGCAGCCCCTCCCCAGATCTGAATCACTGCCACTTCTCTGAGTCACTCTCTCCCTGCATAAGCCCACCTCCCCTCAGGCTTACTTCCCAACTGTGTGCTGGTGGTGCCTGAAATCCACTGCCAGCTCGGGACACCATTCAACATCACGTGGTGCCCACCAGCATCTCCAAACAGACAAAAGCCATCGCGAGGCCTTCCTTGGAACAGCTCCTCGCTCAAGTGAAAGTGGCCACACACTCCAGAGTCATCCTTGGATGACTCTGCCACCCTCGAGCACCACAGACTATCCACCCAACCTTCCACAGACCCCACATCTGAAAGCCACAGGTTCTCCACCTCTCTATATACCATGATGTAAGCCCTAAAGCCTCCTCATGGTTCCCTCATCTGCCGTGACCGACCCCCCCTCGGTAGGCCAATCTCAGCCTTACAACTAGCCGAACCTACCAGACCCTAAGTCAGAGCTGAGGCCTTATCTGTTCACAGCCCCGCCCACCAGTGGCTCTCACCAAAGTCAAAGCGAAAGCCAAAAGCCTTTATAGCAACCTCAAGCCCAATACAAGAGACTTCAACTCCTGCCCTCTTCCTTCTAGCCCCCAACTGCTCCTTCCTTCCCACCCTGCTCTAGCCCCTTGCCTGCCTCCTCATTCTCAGAACAGGGGGAGCCTATCCGGTCTGCCATGCTCCTGCCTCTGCATAAGCTTTTTGCTCACAGGGCACTCTGTCCCACAGATAGTCACATGACTTGCTACATGCCTCCTAAAGACTTTGTTCAGTGTTCACTGTCTCAGAGGGGTCTATATAGGCTATATGAAACTGTGGTCCCCAAGCCGTGTCCCAGCTTTTTCTCCCCCAGTCCTTCCTGTTATCTTAGCATAACACTGCTGGAGCTCCTCTCTAGACCCTGTGCATAGAGATGGGGTTTGGATGAATGAGAATCTGCATATTCCACACAGCTTGGGGAGGTAGCCCCGTGGAACCAGAGAGTAGCCATTGCAAGGCGCAGACTTTAATTAAATGGGCATAGAAGCCACCTTGCTAGTAGTAAGAACCTGTTTACTGGGCCACACCGAGTGTTGACCTGGGTGAGAGGGGCAAGATGGAGCCAGTGCCAGTGTGGTGCTGCCCGTGGAGGCCAACTGACATGGAATGGCCAAGAGAGCAGGAGCTCCAATCACCTCATAACAGACTGACCAGAAGAGAGGCAACTGAGCTGTCACTTTGGTCTTTTCGCCAAGAGGGCAGAGGGGGCTGATAGAGCCAGCTTTTCCCCTACAGAACATCAACCCTGGGGGAGATCATACCCCGCAGGAAAGCTAACACTCCTGTTCCAAGCCAGGACCCTGCAGGCTCTGAGAGAGACACGGAAATCAGCTACCGACCTACCCAGAGGCTTGGGAGCTAGCTTGTCCAGACATAGACGGCACCAATGGCTTGGGAAGCAAAGGAGAGGACCAAGCCTGAAGGCTGAGTGCTGGGCTGGCATTGGGCAGAAATAGAGTTTGACCCCAGCTCCCACCTTCACAAATGAGTAAGGACAGGCAGGAGACAATGGCAAGGACCACGGAGCAGCAGCTGGGGTTAGAAAGAAGGCTAAAGACAGAGAAACTGAGGCACACAGAGAAGGGACAACTGGGCCAGGAATAGCTCCTGTTGTGACCCAAAGCAAGATTTCCTCCTTCTAGGTGAGGTCCTCACCTGCAAGTTTTCCCTCCACTGGCCCAGTCACCTCCAAATCACAGCCTCCCCTCAGACTTCAAAGGACCTTGGGGGATTCGATGTGCTTCCCATATCCTAGACCTCTTCATCCCCAGTGACCACAGTCTGCCCCTTGAGACCCCCTTTCCTTCTACAGCCTATCTACTCTGCTGATGCTTCCAGGGGAAACAGGGTGCCTTCCAGAAGCGCAGCCAGGCCAGCTCCAGAGGCAGTGACCAGCGTTCCGAGGATGGGACGTTAGGCGCTCGTGGTCTCCACCACAGCAAGTGCAGTCGCCCGGAGCCCTCAGTCTGCCCCAGAAAACCCTCTTTCCACACACCCACCCACCCCCAAGCACCCGCAGACCACAGAACCAGCAGGCCAGCACTCACCGCCAGCTGCAGCGCGGGGTTCCTCCGCCGGGGAGGCTCCTGGACTCCCTCAGTGATCTCGCCCCGCCCGTCGCCCCTCCCACTTAGCTGGAGACCCCGCCCACTCTGGCGGACCACACCCCTCCTGATTTCCCTCCAGGGATCGGTGAGACCGGTCCTGCGAAAGAAGAGGCCTGCCTGCGGCGCTGTGAGTCCTGCCTTTATGTGGCCCACTTTCTGGGCCACCCTCCAATCAGGAGGGAACCTTAGAGTTCCGGGAACAAGAGCTAGGAAAGCCTTCGCTGCCAGCAGGAACCGATGCCCCCCTCCCAGGAGTTGTAAACCCTTAGCCACAGTCTTAATGGCTGCATTCCCAGATGACTGTGCTGGTGGAGACTTGTTAGGACATTTAAAGTTACTCTTTCCCCCTTGGCTGTCGGTCCCACGCAAGCTGAGGAGAGAAGTCACAGGGTGCCTCCCACACAGCCCCCGAGCCTGGGCGCTACCACCGTCCCAATCAGCATTCAATTGCACTGTGATGTTTCTATTGCATTCATTCGATTTTGTAATTTCCTATTCTTAATGTTATTTTTTTAAACGCTTGAATGTGAAGCCTCAAAAATAAATAAAGAGAATAATTGACATTGACACAGGAGGTTTGTGTATAAAATGAGGACATGATGCCCCAAGCTGTGGTTTTATTGTCGATAGGAAGAAAAGTACAACCAGAGGCATCTGGAAGAGTTCAGAGCAGGGTGAGAAATTAGTAGCTTGAACATGGCCAGCAGATGGGGCCTGGGTCATTGGGGGCTGGGGCTGGGTGGAGCAAGAGAGGAAGAGAAAGAGACAACCAAGAGAGGAGGGACCAAGAGAGGAGGGACCAAGAGAGGAAGACAAAAGAGGATGAGCCAAGAGAGGACATGGCCTAAATGGCAAGGTTACACAGGAATGAGAAGTTGGGGGAGGGAAGCCCAGGAGCTGGAGAAGTTTAGGGTAGAGGGTGGGGTAAGGAGACCTACAGATACCGAGTGAGTCTGGAGGCCAGCATGGTCTCTGGTAGTTAGAGCAGATAGCCAGCCATTTGTCCGGAGTTTTTTTTTTTTTTTTAAACCTGACAGTGTGTGCTGGCCTGTGCTCACAGTAGCTCCCTTACCCCCCCAACCCCCACCCCCGCAGAGTACTGTTCCTGTCCCTAATTTCTGCATGAAGAAAGTGAAACACAGGGCAGTTCACTGGCCTGTCCACACAGTGAAAGTGCCCGCAGGATGTGTCTCAGGAAGGCTCTCTGGCCTGTCCACACAGTGAAAGTGCCCGCAGGATGTGTCTCAGGAAGTTCACTGGCCTGTCCATACAGTGAAAGTGTCCTCAGGATTTGTCCCAGGCCTCAAGTACCAAAGACTGTGCGCTAACCACTACTTTACACTGTTTCCAAATAAGTGCCCGGCAGCTGAGGTGGCATCTGCTTCATTGAAAGAGGTGGCCATCACTAGGGAGAGGTCCCAGTGGTGTTCTGTGCTGTCTATGGGGCATTCAACATGATACTGATTGAAGCCTGTGCAGGCAGCAATAGCAAAACTTCTTTGAATGGGGAATGGTTGTGGGGTTTCTTTTTTTGCAATTTTTTAAATTTAAAATGTTTACATCTATTCATTGACTTATTGTCTGTGAGTATTTTGTATGGTGCACATATGTGTGACACATGAGTGGAGATCACAGGACCTTGCAGGAGTCCAGTTCTCTCGTTTCACCATGTGGGTCCCTGAGGACCAAATTCAGGTTGTCGGACTTGGCAGCAAGCACTTCTAGCCACAGAGCCATTGCATCTGCCTCACCGTTTCTTACATTGTTTGGAGATGGCGTACAGTCTAGCCTGGGTGGACCAGAAGGTGCTAAAGCTGAGGATGAGTTTGAAGACCCAATCCTCCATCTTCCACCTCTGCGTTGGCTTTCCTGAGCTGTCACCCATGCTGGAGTGGGCTTTGGTGATGCAGCTGTCTGTGGGCCATTTCTGCTGCTATAAGCAGCCACATAAATTTACTGGTTCATTAAATTGAATTTTGGTGGTATCCTTACTTTCTGTCATTGATTCTCTGAGTAAGGAGTGTAGCATGAGTTCTAATTAGTCTTAATAATAAAAACTCAGAGTCAGTTATCAGGGGATGAAAGTGGGAGGATCAGAGAAGTGGAACAGCCGGCCACCAGAGAGTTCTTACCTCTACCAATGCTCAGGCCAAAGGGGTGATCCTGTCTTCGGATGCCTCCTCAGACTGCATTGAGTTCCTGTCTCCTCCCACCTTATATTTCTCTCTCTGTCCAGCCATATGACTCCTGTCTCTACCTCCCTAGTGCTGGAATTAAAGGCGTGTGATCCCAAATGTTGGGATCACCTTTGTGTGAGCTCTGTTTCCCTTTTAGACTGGATTAATTTCCTGTAGCCCAGGGTAGTCTTGAACTAACAGGAATTCATCTGTCCCCGAGTTCTGGGATTGAAGGTGTGTGCCACCACGGTCTGACCTCTAGTGGCTTAGCTCTGCACTCTGATCTTCAGGTAGGCTTTATTTGTTAAAACAAAAATATCACTGCAGAGGAGATGTTTGTTCACATTTCCCCCAAATAGCGTCACACAAGGAAAGCCACCATGGCTACCTGAGCCCAGATCTTCATCACTGATCTAGGTTAGGCAGGCACTGCTGACCGTTCTCCGTATTGCCAGCAGCATTTCCTTCATGGAGCAGCCCTAGTGAGTCTCCTTCAAAAAAAAAAATCAAATCATGCCGATTTTCAAATGAGGGTGCTTATTGCATTAAAGTAACTGCCAACATGTCTGGTGTCTCATAACCAGTCTGTGACGGCTAATGTTGGGCGTCAACTTGACTGAACTACAATCATCCAGAAAATGGACAAAGCAGAGTTCTGGGGGTCTTTGACGGAGTTTACAGAGAAGTCTGGCGAATAGAGTGGGAAAGACCTACCCTAATTAGGGCCAGTATCACCTACTAGGGTAGAACCATAGCAGCCAGATGATCACTGGAGATGGGTCCTTCGTGGTCTCTTGCTCTGACTCGCACTCTTAAGGTAAAGAAACAGAGGTTCCCAGAGGCCACTGGCTTCCTACGGTGGGCCAACTACCCACAGCAGGCACCACTGATCAAGTCCCTACCCTTCTCTGCCCCTTTAACGGGGTCCTTACCGGTCCCTCAGTGGCCACAGCCTACAGTCCCCCATGGGAGTCTCCTTGTGCTCTAAGCTGTGAGGAGCAGCCGAACGCATGTCATACACCATCAGCCTAGCTGGCTTTCTATCCCAGATCATGTTCCTTGCATGTCCTCCTCTCCTACCCGACTGAGGGTTCTGGAGGATCAAAGCCCCCAGTGGTCATTGCTCACCTCTGCCTTTGGCACAGGCATGACCCAAGCTTCGTTGAAAGATGGACAAGTTCGGCCAGGCACATGCCACTGAGCTACCTCAAACTGGAGGGCTCAGTATATCTGGGTGTCCCGGGCCTCTGTCCTCACTCCATTCCTACCTCAGAATGAGAGCCAGCATCCTGACAGCACCCCACCTCCCGGACTAAGTCATCCCTGAGCTCATTAGTGAACTGGGAAGGTTTTGCTGACCAGATGTGACCTGGTCTGAATGTCTGAATTCTCCTCAGTTTTACACAGTGAAATCCTAACCCCTGAGGGCTTGGGAGGTCAGACCCTCAAGAATGGATTAGTGCCCCTATGAAGCAGACCCAGGGATTCCCATGATGGCAAGATAGTCATGAGGTACAGCCATCTGCCATGAACCCTCTGCAGACACCCAATCTGCAGGAGTCCTGACCTTAGACTCACCAGCCTCTAGAACCATAAGAAATAAACTTAAATAAGCCAGATGGTCTGTGGTATTTTGTTATAGCAACAGGGATTGGTATGGGAAGTCCTTCTGTATATGTGTTGCTTTTATTGGTTAATGAATAAAGCTGTTTTGGCCAGTGGCTTAGCAGAATAGAACAAGGTGGGAATTCCAAGCAGATAGAGGAGGAAAGAAGACAGAGTCATTGAGAAGCCATGTAGACACTATGGGAGACAGACGCCTCCGCAGAAACCTGCCAAAACTTTGCCAGTAAACCACTACCTCATGGTGAGGCGTAGATTAATGGAGATGGGTTAGTTTAGAATAGGAGAGTTAGCTAGAAATACACTTAAGCTATTGGCCAAACAGTATTGCAAAAAATATAGTTTTTGTGTGATTCAGGTCTGAGAGGCCAGGAACGAACACCCTCCATCTACAAGGGTTAGCCTAAGAACATCAGACACCAAATAGAAGACAGCTCTCCCACCCACATTCCCCCACTGACTCCTTGATGAGAGCCTCCTTCTTCATTGTCCCATAATGCTTCTGGAACCAACTCTGTTTACAAATCCCATTTTGGCAAAGTAAATATTCCACCACCCAACAGAGTGTTTGATTAAAAAAAAAATAGTTCCTTGCCAGGCATGATAGTGCACTTAATCCTAGCCCTTAGGAGGCAGAGGCAGACAGATCTCTGTAAATTCAAGGCCAGCCTGGTCTACAGAGCAAGTTCCAGGACAGTCAAGACTACATAGTGAGACCCTGTCTCAAAAACCAAAAAAAAAAAAAAAAAAAGAAGAAGAAAAGAATAGTTCCTCAGCCTCTACCTTGCACAACTTTCCTCAGGAGGTAGTGTCCCTGTATCTGTGTGACCTAGAAAAACAGCTGAGCACCCAGATCTCAGACCACTTCTGCCTGCCCCCAAGCACGCACCATGTCCTCATCACATAACAGGCCCCATGAGAAAAGCTCTATTGTCTCCACTCCACAGTAAATCCTGACATAGATCAGAAGCCTGACCATCCTGGGGTTGAGGGGAGACTAGGAGGTTCAGCACAGCAATGGGCAAGTCTGCAGGGCAGAAATGAGGCCAGCACCCTCATCCTTCCCATTGTATCTCAGTGCAGTCACAAAATCAGTCAGCAGCACACTTGGTCTGTGGCCCCAATTTGAAGTCCTGCAGAAATAACAATCTTTGAAATCGTCAAAAAGGCTCATCATGTATGCACAGCTGCAAAAAGATGAGAGCGGCATTACCAGGTCTGGGGTCACTTGCAAAACACCTTGCCAGCTCAGGTTTCTTTGCAGACCTGGGGAGATCCTCCCCGGGGATCATTCCTTTTAATTTCTCAAAAGGAAGTTTCAGTATTGTAGTCTCAAGTGCGCTCGATCTCTGGAGTGGTGGTGAGCAGCAATTTATTTATTCATTTTCTATTTTTGAGGCATCGGGGAGAGTGCCTGCACATAAAAAGGACTGGCTTAATCTCCCTGGCACCCAGAGAGGCATGATGGTTGACCCTGAGCTGGAGCCACAGCCCAGTTCCTTTTCCGCATTTCCTCACCATTCACTCGCTTGCTCGTGAGCTCTGTCACACAGCAGTAACCCATTGAGCAGCCAGTAACTACAACGCTATGCTGAGTGCCGGCTGGCGGCAGCCCACCAACATGTTCACTGCTCCCTGATGGTGTGGTGTTTGATACAGTAAGTCAACAGCTATACCAACAGTGGTAGATGGCATGAGGTCAAGAGCAGGCTGCCCACAGGAGCGACAGGAAGACATACAAGAAGCTACAAGCCAGGGGAAGGAAAAGCCCACATGGAAAGAACCTAAAGAAGGGTATTTCCAGAAAGGAAACTCCTGGATAGGTGAGTCTTTGCACCTCCACCATGCTCCAGCTTGGCTCTGCTAAGGGGAGCAAGGAATGCTGGGAACATAGCAGTGCTGCTGGGAAGGGAGGAAGGTGGATAGAGTCTGGATTGGTTCTGAATGTGGTGGGACATTACCAAAAGGTCAGAGCAGGGGAGACACCCTCTGACTTTGGCATTTGACTCCTAGATGCCAGAATCTCCCCTTCTTGACTCCATAGTGCCCCTTTCCCCTCATCTGGCCCTGGTATTGCCACAAGGAATGCCCTCTATTCTGTCCTGGCCCACCACAATCATCTCTTACAGACTGAATATGTCTCAGACTTTGGTATTAAAATTCTAACACCTAATCTGATGGCCCTGAGAAGTGGAGCCTTAGGAGGTGACCATGTCATGGGGTGAAGACCTGGGACTATGTTCCTTAAGAAGGAGACCCCTGAGAACTCTCTAGCCCTCTGCTGAATATGAGTGGTCACAACAAAAAGATAGCCATCCACAAACCAGGAAACAGGCTCTCACCAGACACTGAATCTGCCATCGCCAGGATCTTGAACTTTCCCAGGCCCCAGAACTGTAGGACACACATTTGTTGGTTAAACCACATAGCATAGGGCCTTCTGTTAGAGCAATCCAAGTGGACAAGACATAGCCCTTGTCTGTCTCTCCCCTCCCACATCAGGCTCCAGGCTACAGAGAACAATCAACACCCAGCAAGTGACAAAGTCTTCTGGTCACACCCACCCAGTTGTGTTCCTCCAATAGAACCTCCATGTCAGGTGGTTTCCAAAAAATGGGCTCCCGGCTCCAAAAGAGGAAGCAGAGACTGTCGCACTAGTCCCCTGTGGCTGCTAACTGCTACGATGAGCTCATAGGGTGTGGAGAAGGATGCAGAGCCTGCTGAGGCATCTCACAGATTTCAAGCCTGGGCAGAGATTGGGCAAGAAACTGGACAGCTGCATGGAGGGAAGAGGAGGGGCAGAGTAACACCGCCTCTCTGCAA
The DNA here is from genome assembly GCF_018167655.1 of Microtus oregoni. Lineage (NCBI taxonomy): Eukaryota > Metazoa > Chordata > Mammalia > Rodentia > Cricetidae > Microtus > Microtus oregoni. The sequence continues at coordinate 63,097,599 of NW_024543063.1, forward strand.
CCCCATGTCTCCTTGCCACACTGGGCCTTCTTCCAGGCAATGTGAGGCAGAGGCAAATGAGACATGGCCCTTGCCGCCAGGACTAGCAAACCAGTGCACGGTAGTTCTCTAGAGCCCATGCCAGGAACAAATTCTAATAGATATGGGTGTTCTTGCTATGATGGTGATGGCAGTGCAGAGAGACAGGGTTGGGTGGCACTTTCACAAGCAAACCGACAGGTAAGGAGGTGCAGTAAGAGCCCCGAGAAGAAAGGCAAACTGAAGATTCCAGCATGGCATTGATTGCCCGCCCTCACAGGCTCAGCACGACACCATCGAATGCTCAGCACATCCTGACTCATCTGAAGCTTCCTGAGGGCCTACGGGGCTGAAGCAGATGCAAATAAGGGCGAAACCTCCGTGACTGTGGAAAGCAAGATTGATCTAGTCGAGCACGGCTGACGATGTCTATTTATCACACGATCCATTAAGTGCAACTGCGAGCCTCAGGAGGGAGAGGGTATTAAGAAGCACGCGTACCCAGAGGAACATGAACGGTCTCTCTCCGGCCATTAAAGTAATTCAATAAAAGACAGACAATGGACTTAGAGAGGAGACAGGTGGGAAACATGCCCGTGAAGAGATGTCCAAAAGATTAATCTCTGGGAGACACAGTGTAAGCTATGAGGTGACACCATTGACACCACTGTAGTATGGCTACAAGAAGTACTAACCGTGTCAAGGATGGAGAAGGTGCAGCCTGGCCTATTAGCAGCTGGGAAGGTGCAAGATGACTACCCCGGGCAGTGGCCTGGCCCAGTCCTGTCGAGACCCTCTTCCTCAAAGACCCCAAGAGTACCCTCGGACAGTCACATAGATTTGGTTAAACGCCTAAGAATGGAACTAATGCAGCAATTATGGCGACACTCTAGAAACCGTGAAAATGGGCATCACAGCTCCAGAAAGGAAAAACAGTGACATGCTCAAATAAGGCGACGATGGAGCAAGAGGAAACTATAAAACTCAGGAACAAACACACACACACACACACACACACACACCATTTTACTCCTACACACAAGAATACTGAAGGAAAGAAACAAGACATCAAAGAGCTCAAGCAGTGTACATGGATCGATGCATATAAAATTCAAAGGGAAGTAAAATGAGACTCAAGAGTCACGGACCTATTCCTAGGGTCAAGTTTATGAAGACAGAGGGACAGAAGGGTCACAGCCACTTGTGCCCAGGAGAGAAGAGCATGGCTAGAAGGACACTAGACAGAAAGGTTCTAATTCTCGTCCTCCTCTAGCCTCTTGCTCCTAAGGCCACACACACTGGTGGTCATAAGTGACATCCCTATGCTAAAGTCTGTCTTCCCTGGAACTTTCTGTCAACTAATCATGGACACAGCTTAACTCCAAATGGGAGCACGGAGGCCATTGTATGTCCTTCCATGTCAGACTCTGGCTCTGCATTCCACCAATCCAGTGTTCCAAACCTCAGTCCTCTGGTCTGTCAATACAACACGAGGGTCCCCGTTATGCCTAGCTCATAGCTAGGACAATAACTACTAAAAAGATGTGTTTCCAAATCCTTGTGTTAGACTGTGAACCCCAACACCATGGGTTTGGGAGGTGGAGCCTTCTGAGAGTGACTTCATGAGGGCAGTCTTCATAAAAGGTTCATGCCATAACAGTGAAACTGGGGTATATAAAGTAGGCTCCCTCTTGCCTGTCCTTCTGCCATGTCGTGTCACGGGTAGCAGGAGAGCCCCACCAGGCACTGCCACTGTGCTCTTCCATGTCCAGAACTATGAGCTAAATAAAATATTTGTGTGTAATTTTTTCCAGTCTGTGGTCTTTAGTCATTGCCACGGAAAAGAACTAAGATGAAGGACCGTGGGATTGACGCTCCACATGCCAGAGATGGTTCAGGTGTCTGAAGGCTGCTAGGAAGTGAGGTCAAACTGCACTCCTGTGGGTGGCCTGTCTGAGGTACTGCAAACACCCGTCTATGGGGTTCCGTGAACATCTTTCAGCAGCCAATAAGCTGGGGCCTCTGAGGCAGATCGCTCAGCCTATTTCCTGTTTTCAAACAGAGAACTCAGTGGAGCAGCAGACACTCAACCATCTCGTCTCCTCTTGTCTCGTAGGACCTTAGTCTCGCCGGACCTTAGAACAGAGATCGGAGTGGGGCATGTGACTCTCCTGGAACCCTGGACCCACAGAGCCTGAAGATCCCAGGTCAGTCAGTGTTTGACCCCAAGCTCAGCTGGCTTCTGCCCACTGAGACTCTGACCTCATTGAGAGATCCTCTGGGAACTTGCTGGGGACAGAGCAGGAAGGATGGAGGCTGGTGAGAGCCTCTACCAGTAGGGCTTTCCTTAGAAACCGGGGGCAAACTGGGCATAGCCCCTTCAACCTCTAGTCCTGGTTCCTTTTGAAATGCCAGGCACCATTCCTGTTCTGGGGAACAGGTCTAGACTTGTGTTTCTCAAAGACTGGAACTAATGACCCTGAAACAGAGTACAGAATCCAGGGCCCACCCCAAGGCAGTCTGGGTGTTGTGAGGTTGACAGCCTGCCTGTTTTTTTAGAGCCCTGAGCACTTCCTCTCCCCGACCCCAGTGGGGATTCTGATGCACACCCATGTTTGAGAGCTCTTCCCTTCTAGCAATGGACTTCACAAGGAGGCACCAGGGGTCCCATGGCGCTCACCCTTCTCTGGCAGGCAGGTGGGGATACCGCAGATGACATTCCAAGGAAGAGCTGGGAAACCTGCCCAAGAAAGAAAGGGGCTTAAAATAAAACTCAACTGCCACTCCTGGCATTTCCTTCCTTCTTCTCTTTGAACGGGTGCTTCTCAATTCTTCTTTCTTGCGGGGAATAGCAAGATGCTCGTCCCCTCTTCAACCCCCAAGAAAGGTGGCCTGTGTACCCCAGGAACACTGAAGAGGCAGGAGCCCTAAAAGCAGGTAGCAAGGCACCAAGAAGATGGGAAGAATGATTGTTATGCACAGGAGCTGGGGTGGGAAGGAAGGCATATTTCTGAGGTCTTCCAAGGCCTCAAATCAAGAAAACAGATCTGGAAAGACCTGGACCACTAAGGCTAGCCGCACACACCCCCATTCACTGACCACTAAGGCCAGCTGCACACGCACCCATTCACTGACCACTAAGGCCAGCTGCACACACACACACACCCATTCACTGACCACTAAGGCCAGCTGCACACATACACACCCATTCACTGACCACTAAGGCCAACTGCACACACACACACCCATTCACTGACCACTAAAGCCAGCTGCACACACAAACCCCCATTCACTGACCACTAAGGCCAACTGCACATGCCCCTATTCACTTCACAGACAAAATGATAGAGAAAGGCAAAGAGTGGCCACAGAACACACTAAGTCCCCATTAGATAAGTCAGGTGTGCTGACCACACCTGCAGTCCCAGCACTTGGGGGGCAGAGGCAGGAAGACTATGAGTTCCAGGCAGTCTGGGCTAAATAGTGTGGCACTGTCTCCAAAAACTTCCACTACAAATGACAGCATGTGACCAACTATAGCGAGCACTTAGCACAGTGCTTTTCAACCCGTGGGCCACAGACTCTGCATATCAGATGTTTACTTTATGATTAGTAACAGTAGAAAATTACAGATAAGAAGTGGCAATGAAATAATTTTGGGTGGGGTCCCCACAATATGAGAAACTATATTAAGGGGTCAGAGCATTAGGAAGGTTGAGAACCGCTGACTTAGCAGAACAAGAGGGACCCATCTCTTCACCATGTCCTAACAGTGGGACAAGGCTGTCTTTCCTTCCCAGAGGGAAATGGGAAAATGGAAAACAGAAGGTAGTGAATAACTTGCCCCAGGGCCTTAGTCAGTCGGGATGGAGGCCATCTCCTGACTCCTCCATAGGGCTGAGAGTTTGGAAAGGCACACAGTCTGTTGAGTACACAAGCATTTACAGCCCTGGGTCAGTTAGGCCCCTGCTCTGTGCCTCAGTTTGCCCACCTATAAATGTCAGGCTTGATGGAGGGTCCTTGAAGGCACTTATTAGATCACTGCTTAGAAAACAGCTCAGGGTTCCTTCCATGTCCTATCAAGAATAGCCCCCTGAGGCATAGACTCAAGCCCAGCTAGCCTCCCATAGGCCAGGCCAAGAGTCCTAGAGAGGTGATGTCATCATTACACCCCCGCCTTGAATTCCTGTACTATGGTGGTTAATCTTGCCAACTTAGCTGGATTTACCATCCCCTGGGAGCCAAGAGAAGTGCACCTCTAGGTGTGTCTGTGGGGTGTTTCCACAGATGACTAAGTAAGGGGGAAGGACCCACACTTGAATGTGGGTAGCACTATCCCAAAGACTAGGAGGAAAAGAGGGAAGTGTGGTTCAGTGAGGTGGCTTAGCAGGTAAAGGTGTTTGCTGCTAAGACTGATGAGCTGAACTCAAGCCCCATAACCCATGTGGTAGAAGGAGAGAACCCACCCTTGCAAGCTGTCATATGACCTCCATACTCTTCATGTGCATGTGTGAGCACACACATGTATGTACTCACATGCATGCACATGTACACACACAGGTACACACATACATACATGTTTAAAAAAGAAGTGGGGAAAGCCTCTATTAATGTAGACATAGTCTCCCCCTTTCCCTTTCTCTCCCCTTCCTCCCTCCTCTCTGCTTCCTGGACACCAGGAGGTGAGCGGCTGTGTTCTGCCCATGCCCTCCCCGCTATGAGGAGCTGGAATCTGAAACTGAGCATAGGAAGCCCTTCCTCTGTCAGTTGTTCATCTCAGGCATTGTCAGTGATGAGAAGAAAATCTACATGTGCCTAAAAGGGTACCCGGCCATCTGTGCATCTGAGAGGAGGCTTTTATGACTCTTCTAATTTGCAGCTAGCTATCTGTCAAAAGCATACACTTCTAGAGCCATTTCATTACTATTGCTCACGCACCTAACACACATCAGATCCTAGTAACAGAAAGGACTGTGCTGCCCCTGGTGTGTGAAGGACACTGAGTCTAAGCTCTATGGGGTAGACCTAGCTTGACCCTCAGCCCAGCCTGTGAAGGTGGGTTCTGATACTGTACCCATTTTATAAGACACCGGGGCACAGGGCAGCTAGGTGGCTGACAGCTGCCAAGTCATCCATCCGTATGTGTACACACTGGACACTAGAAGCCTGCCGGCCTGCTGTCTGCCTCCTGTCCACTTCCGTAAGAGCAAAGATCATGTCGTCAGCCAACTTGGGCTTCTGTCCCAGCCCTGCATCTCAGAGCCTCGGCACAAAATGAAAATATAAACAGTCCCTGTAGAGGAGGGAAGTGAGATTGAGGCCGTGAAGACAAATTCACAGTGTGTCTGTGGTGGCAGTTCCATCTGGCTCCTTCGTACACTCACCAACCACAGACTTTGGGTTAGACCTGTTTCTGTATCTGTTATTAGGCAGGAGTAGCAAAGTTTTGTGGGTGTTCTATTAAAAAGGAAGGGTGAGCAGGTGGTGGTATACACCTTTAATCCCAGCACTCAGGAGGCAGAGGCAAGCGGATCTCTGTGAGCTGTAGGCTAGCCTGGGCTATGCAGAGAAACCCTGTCTCAAAAAAAAAAAAAAGTAAGTCTGAAGAACCAGTTGAGATGAACTAGGCATATTGAATATTTACTTTAAAGTAGATACACAGGGTGCACTGTAATATAAAACTGGGTGGTGGGACATTTATCTAGACTAGCCAGCATCTTTCTCCCAGGTAATTTCCAAAGTTACTGCTGTCACTTGACACGACTCCATGTGGAATCCAAAGCAACTGTACACTCCATGGATCACAACCCCAGCTCAGGGTCTGTCTGTCCATCAGAGGGGAAGGCTAGGTTTGATCTGGCTGGGTGGGCAGTAGAGAATCAAGCACAGTGATCACTGATATTCCTCCATGCCTGTCAGCACAGATCACAACCAGAATCCCAAGCACCCCAGGATCTTGCAGGAGCCCCAACACGAGTTGGCTCTCACTACTCTCTTTTATACCTCTAGAAGCCTTGGAGCATGGCAAGTCTCGAGCATCCTGGGAGCCCTGGCTGGACAGGACCCATACACCAGTGCACACCAACAACCAGACAAGACGTACTGCCCTCCGGCCCAGACCTCCCATGTTCAGGACCAGAAGAACACTTAGGTAAACTTGAGATCTTGGGGTTCAGTGCCAGGGGGCAGAAGTTAGTTCAAAGACATCTGAAGCTCTTCAGTGACTGCACCAAGAAGCTGGGTAACTGTCTTAACTGGGGTCACCCCTGAGAAGCCCCAAGACAAGGATTTGGTGCAGGCTCCTTATGTTGGAGGCAGAGCGGGGACTGTAAACAAGATCAGCATCCTGTATAGGGGGTGGATGATCCCATGACTGGGGTGGGTGCCTGGGACTCAGTCTGGATGAGGGTCCATGGGAAGGTGTAAGGAACATAACTAAGTTGTGCATCCAAGGGACAAAGAAGTCAGTGATTGTCCACCATCCCTTCCTGCAAACGCTGGCCCAAGCATGTTGCTGTGGTCCTAGAGAGGCCCCAGGATTCTAAGTTGAGAGGCTTCCCAGAACAGTGGCTGCCAATGGGTCCTAGCCTGGCACTGATGATACCTGCAATAGTGCCATCTCCTGGACCAGTCTCTCTTTACACCCATTCAAGATGGATCTGCAGAAGCTTGACATGTGTCGGGCTTGGAAAGTAAAACTGATCACCCTCTTAGCCTTCAAGCTCAGTCTCCATTAGTGAAAAATAATTAGAAATGTCACAAAGAAGCTACTGGAACAAAAGAGGAGGCACTTACCCCAGTATGAAGGGGAGATAGTGACATGCGAGTCACGTGACACAAGATAAGGATTTCCCAGCCTGCACTTCTTGCAATAACTGCACAATTATTTATGTAATAGTGTTGGAAGAAACTATGCAGATTCTCAAAAGGGTATGGGGCTCAAGTGAAGCTTAAGAAACATTGTCAAAAGCTGGACGGTGGTGGCACACACCTTTAATCCCAGCACTTCGTAGGCAAAGGCTTCGCGATCGCTGTGAGTTGGAGCCTAGCCTGGTCTACAGAGTTCCAGGATAGTCAGAGTTACACAGAAAAATCTGTCTTGAAACAACAATAAAAAATACAAAACACTATTGGTCTCCAGGCAAGGAAACAGGAGGACTGGTTTCAAAGCAGAGAGTGGCAGGTGTACCCTGAAAGTGTTGTTAGTCTAGTAAGTCCCTCCCCGCCCCCCAGTTGAGGCTGAAATATGACCCCCTCAGGGCTTCCTCACCACACTGATGTGCACTCATGGGTTCCATGGCTCCCTGGAGTCGATGCTGTAGGGAATACAGAAGCAAACATGGACGCGTCCCTGTTTACCAGGGCACGTGGTTACAGAATGGTCCATCAGCGGGCTGGAAGTGGGTGATGCAACTCTCCCACAGTGCACTTCCTAACAAGAAGCAGTCGAGTGCTACATTACATGATTGACAGGGTCCTGGCTGATGCCCCAGCAGTGAGGGTGAGAGGAAGGGTAGGCCCTTCCAGAACTCTGACAGCCCAAGCCAAGCGGACCCAGTCATCTTCCCCCAGCCCCGGCCTAGAGAGCACTGCCTACTGCAGATTCCTTAACCGCACTGTCCTTCCAGAAACCCAGGACGGTCCTAGCTCCAACTCCAGCATGACCACCAGGGAGCTACAGGAACACTGGCAAAAGGAGAAGAGCCGCTGGCGACACGTCAAGCTGCTCTTTGAGATCGCTTCAGCCCGCATCGAGGAGAGGAGAGTCTCCAAGTTTGTGGTAAGCAGAGCATAGATGTGAGGAAGCCCCTGTCAGTCACCTCCCGCATGCTCCCAGGGAGGTCTCGGGAGACTGCAACTTTCCAGCCAGGACGTGACACACTAACTCACTGTCTTCCGAGAAATGGAGGTTTCATGCATGGCTCCGCATGCAGGGTCCCACGAAGATTAGAGATGTGTGATCACGTGACTGACCCCGTGATGTCAGGTGTCAGTTATCTGTAGCCCTTCACTGATTCTGTGCTATCATCCAAACTACGTGCTTGGTTTTTATTCAAATGGCTTTAAAAAAAAATACAGCTACATTTCAGTAAAAGATCGGTTTCCCACGACACGAAGGAAAACCAATTGCAAAAGCAAACACAAAAGAAAGCTGAAGTCTTATTAAATTCTAGCTGCTGGTCCTGGTTGTGGGAAGCGCCCTGCTGGGAGCTGCCATCTTTGTGAGACTGGGAGATCAGCATGTTCTAGAAGATAGAAGAGTCACACCAACCTCAGTAATTCCCACCTCTCCGGGAGCAGGCCACCCTGTCCCTCCTTCTCACTGGGTCCAGCACAGTTACAATAGCCACCAGTGCGTGCTGGGCACGGCTCTCCCTCATATCAGTGAGTTCCCTCACTGGTTTAATCCCCATGGAGAAAACAGAGACTATTCCTATACTCAAGTTAGCGAAGGGGAAGCTCAAAGAGGTTAAATTACCAAAGACTAATGTGGCTAAATGTGTTATACCGGAAACAAATGCCCAGGTGGTCCACACAAGCCCTCCCAATTCCAGCCCACGCTTCCCAATTCAGAACTTTGAGCCCTCATTTTTATGATAAAAAGCCAAGAAGAGACCTCAGGTCCACGACCAAGTTCCTGCGCTCTTTTTCTTCCACGATGCTTCTAAGCACTGTTCATCTAGGACCAACATTTGCCATGCAACCTTTACTGATAGCGAATACAGCATGGGGGGGGGGGTGGATGAGTCTCCAAGTATGTTACATGCATACATAAAATAGCAGAGGGCCCGCCAGACGGCTCAGCCAGTAAAAGCACTTGCTGCCCAGCTTGACCACCCAGAAAGACAAGGTGGAAGGTGAGAACCAATTCCCACAAGTTGTCCTTATACACACACATGCACACGCACACAGCGTGTGCACTCGGAGTGTCCCGAGGCTAGCCTCTCCGTATGTGTACATACACACAAACTGGGTGCATTAGGGGTGTCCCATTGCACATGTACATAGCATGTGCATTCAGAGTGTCCCAAGGCTACACACACACTGCATGCATTGGGGGGTGTCCCGAGGCTACACACACACACACACACACACACACACACACACATATTGCGTGCATTGGGGGTGTTCCGAGACTACACACACACTGAGTGCATTGGGGGTATCCCGTGCCTAGCCTCTCCCTCTGCCTGCAGATGTATCAGGTCGTAGTCGTCCAGACAGGGAGCTTCGACAGCGACATGGCGGTTGTGGAGCGGCGCTACTCGGACTTCGAGAGGCTGCACAAGGCCCTCCTGAAGCGCTTCGGGCCGGAGCTGGAGGACGTTGCCTTGCCGCGGAAGCGCCTGACGGGGAACCTGTCGGCCGAGACCATCTGCGAGCGCCGCCTGGAGCTGCGCGACTACCTGCGGCTGCTGTACGCCGTGCGCGCCGTGCGCCGCTCGCGCGAGTTCGTCGACTTCCTGACGCGGCCCGAGCTGCGCGAGGCCTTCGGCTGCCTGCGCGCCGGCCAGTACGCACGCGCGCTCGACCTGCTGGGACGCGTGCTGCCGCTGCAGGAGAAGCTGACGGCGCACTGCCAGACCGCCGCGGTGCCCGCGCTCTGCGCCACGCTCGTCTGCCTGCGCGACCTGGAGCGGCCGGCCGAGGCCTTCGCGGTGGGCGAGCGCGCGCTGCAGCGCCTGCGGGCCCGCGAGAGCCACCGCTACTACGCGCCGCTGCTGGATGCCATGGTGCGCTTGGCCTACGCGCTGGGCAAAGACTTCGCGTCGCTGCAGGGCAGGCTGGATGACAGCCAGCTCCGGAGTCCCACGCACAGGGGCTTCACCCTGAAGGAGCTCACGGTGCGAGAGTACCTGTCCTGAGCTGGCCTGGCTGGTGCCCTGGCATCCAGACTGCGGACAAAGACCTGGGTCACTATCGCTGGCTGGCTGCTTGGGGCTATCGCGGGTGGGTTTTGCTGGACAACTTTAGACAAGAACCTCTTTACTATGTCTGCTAAGCAGAGGGCTCCTGAGATCCCTGGAAGAGTCATCTTGTGCCCCTTGGGTGCAAGGTTCTTTGAACCCTGAGCCCACAGGCTTAGCTGTCAAAACTTTGCAAGTACTGTGGGCCTTACCATCTGGGAATGGGATGAACTGCCTTCCGCAGAGAATGAGTTCAAGGCCAGCCTTGAATTTGGTGAGACTGTCGAGGCCAGCCTGGTCTACAAGAGCTAGTGCCAGGACAGGCTCCAAAGCTACAGAGAAACCCTGTCTCGAAAAAAATAAAAAAATAAAATAAAATAAATAAATACAGAGTTCTGATGATGGCTCAATAGCCGAATGCTTACCGAACATATGAGATGCCTTCGTTTCAATCCCCAATACTACAATAAAAGAAAAAGAAGCACTCGGTTTTTTTGTAAGCAGCCAGGGAAGAAGTTTGCATGACGACCTCGTACCTCATGGGACTAATGAGCTGAGCTCATGGAACAGTCTAGTGAATGAGCCAAGAGACCAAGGCACCACACTGATGTATGAAGAGTTCTTCCAAGATAGGATTCACAAAACTGCACCCAAATCTTGTTCAATATGGACGTCTTATGGCAAGTACCACAATGGGCCTGTGCAGGCCTTTAGAATGAAGCAGAGAGAAAGTCTTCCTTCAAGCACTTTTTCCAGGAAGACACTGCAAGTGGAAATACTGGACTTTGGGGAAATTACTCAGTGGCAAAATAAAAGCTGTGTCTGTTTGTCCTGGTGATTCTGTAAGCTATTTCTTCAAGTCTAAAATGTACTCAATAAAACACAACAGAGAAAACAGTGCCCTGTATACAGAACTAAATAGGAATTTCTAGGGGAAAAATAGCTGAGTAACCAAAGAACCAACCGGATTCTCATTGGAAGGCTCAACCAATGTTGAGCCAAACTTCTGCTATGGTTTGAATGCCCCCACTCTGAACTCTAACTGTGAAATAGTAAGAGGGTAGAAATTGACGTGGTGGCGCATGCCTGTAATCCCCACCACTCAGGAGGCTGAGGCAGGAGGATTGTGTGTTCCAGGGCAGCCTGGGAGATGTAGTAAATTCCACCTTGGCTTGGGCTATTAAGTTTCAGGCCAGCCGGGCATGCATGTCTAAATAAAGAAGGGGTTGGAAACGTATCCAAATATGGGGTCTGGAGGTGGCAGTTTTGGAAAGTAATTGATACTAGACCAGAGCATAAGGACAGGCCTCTGCAATCGCACGGGTGACCTCATCAAAGGTGCCTGCCTTTTCTGTCTTTCCTTGTGATTCCCCCACGCAGCCTTGAGACTCTGCAGAGTCCCACCACTTAGAAGTCCCTTATCAGAAGCAGCCCTCTTGACTTTGGACCTCCAGAACAAAGAGCTGAAGAAGCCTCTGTTCTTTATGAATTCTGCAGTCTATGGTACCTGGCTGCTGAACAGAAAATGGACCAAGACTCCTATGCGTTCCACCCTGTGACTAAGGACAATGGTGATGTGACCAAGGATGAAAAACATCTGGGTATCTGGACTCCAACTAGCACTCACCCACACCCGGGGCTGATTAATCACAGTTTGGGCTAACATAGCTTAAGCAGAGAGGCTGGGCTTCAGTGCTCTCTGATGGACATATCCTTGGCATTGTAAGAGAAAGAAAAAGGAATCTTATTTAAAAAGAGAAGAGTGTTCGGCACTAAAATGTGTGTCTCCAGACTGTGAACGGGCCGTGTGTTGGGAGCGAGTGTGAGTAACTGTGGCTGTGTGGATGTGAGAGTGTAGAGGGACATCCCGTGGGCACACTGGGAGTAGCTACAGCATCATGTAACAGGGTCTCCCTCAGTGCACCTGAAGAAGGACCAGGCGTCCTACACAGCGTGCAGGCAAGGACTTGTCCTGTTGGCCTGAGTGAGGCCAAAGCAGCTGCAGGACCCCCCCCCCCCCCCCCCCCCCCCCCCCCCCCGCACACCTCTCCCTGACGGTGCCCTACGCTGCTCTCCTGTTGCGTGGTGAACTTTTCATCTGGAGAAATTTGAATAACATCTGTCGCACCTGGAGCTTCAGCAACAGAACAAAGTTTGGTGCCGCCTGAGTTCGGTTGGGTGAAGCATCTATCTACTGAGCTTGTGTGCAGCACACAGGTAAGGTGTTGTTTATAGGGTGTGTGCATGCGTGACCCCCAAAGCACTGGCACCACAGAAGGCCTTGCTCTAGCAGAGATGCTGACTTCCCCATGGCTGCACAGATGGAATCCCCCTTCACTTAACCTCTCACGGTCTGTAAGCTCTGGCACCTCCTGGGCCCACAAGACCATGCGCAACCCTGAGCAGAATTACATACAGCTGGGAGGGAGGCCTGGAGAGGAGTGGCTGGAACCCCGGGTGAGCATCTCTACATCCTTCCTACCCCTCGTTCTACGAGGGAAGGCCCACAGGCAGCTCGAGAGGGGCTGTCGCTATGGTCACCGCTGCTCTGATGGCCGTGAGAATGGCCTTTCTGCTCGGAGGACAGTGATCTGCAGCACCTGCCTGGGTCTCCCAACAGCCTTCTCCTCGGCCACTGTAGTGTCTGCTGCTCACACACTCTGTGTTCGGCCATGATGATAGTTCAAAGGCCTATGATCACTGCCACACTGGCCACCCCTCCCAGCACTTGGAGTCAGAGACCTCTTTGTTTCCTGCACTCCTGGGAGAGGCCCTCTGAGTTTGTAGGCAACCCCTCCAGGGAGCTTCCTCTTGGCCTACTCCTGCCATGACCCTGTGACCCCATGTAGTGCTCCACTTCCCTGTTTCCGAGAGCACCTCCCACCACAGTGACTTAGTCCTTGCTCCACAGAACATTGAGAATAGTGGCAGCCAGGACTAGATCTCCCTTTCCCAAACTGGCTCCCAAGGAGGAACACAGTGCGCCTGCCCTTGGCGCTCAAGGAGGGACACAGCAGCACGTGAGGAGAGCGGTTTGCTCTGCCACACCCTCTCCACCATGGCATCCTTACCACAGCCCAGAAGTAGAACCGGAATGCCATAGGCCGGCAGTGCCAGGAGAGAGACCCGCCACACAGCATCCATGGACACAGAGCCCAATGGGATGCCCACCCTCACCCAAAGAGACACACAGACCCTGGCCTCTGAAACCCGGAGCCCAAACCAGTTTTTCCTTCCTTAATTTGTTTCTCTCGGGTGTTCATCAGTGAGACAGTCACAGTGGCGGCATGAGGCTCACAGCCATGCCCATGAGCTTGCTCTGGATGTTAGCCCCAACGCCTGGGGACTAGGCTTTCATGTTAGCCATCTAGGTAGAGATAGGCAACCCCATTATACTCTGAGTCCATGGATGGCTATGTTCCAGGCTTCTCTCCTCATACTGCCAGCCCAACCCTGTCCAGGCCACACTCTCTTACCACTTACAGCTGAGAACAAGCACCCTGGGGTGTTAAAGTGACTTTCCCAGGGTCACATGACTCCTATTCAGTAGAGCAGGAAGTGAAACTTAGGCTGTGTGACCCCACGTCCTCACCTCCATCACTGGAGGATGGAGGGTGGCTGCCCCGGGACCCCTCACCCAAAAGAGCTCTTTGAGGCCGTGCCACCCCTCTGTTTACAGATGTGGAAAGTGCGCAGGGGCACTGTAAGATGTCTGGACCAGACCTGGGCTACCCACCGCATGGCGAAATACTCCCACCGGTAAGGCAGATGGAGGAATCCTCGTTTCAGATTCTAGATGTCCTTGGTGGTCACCTAGCTGGACTTGGGGGGCTCAGGGTCAAGGATGCCTAGCTTCCAGGCTGCAGGGGGTAGAGGGTCTGCTCAGCTGTGCTCCCCACCCCTCATGAGGTTCCTGCGGCTCTCTGCTTTGGAGCTCCTAGGGCTGGTTTCCCCTGCTAACCCAGAATGTACCAAAGGCCCATCTGTCCCTGCTGGAAATGACCTGGACAAGAGCTGGGCTGCACGGATGGTCACTCTCAGCCTTTCCTCTTGGGTCCTGTTAGGCCACTGTAGGTTTTAATCACTTGCCATGTGCTATTTTCTTTTAGCGGTCTGTTTTATTTATGCAAATCTATTTGCAAAATGTAACTATAACTCCAAGTGGAAAGTCAGAATCCCTTGCCCTCATTAGAAGGTGACTCTAACAATAAACAGTGACACCTGCCGCCCTCAATGTGACCAACAGGCCTTGCCCGAGGCAGGTGGCAGGCCTCCGCTGCTAAGTCCCATCTGTGCTGATGGACTCTGGGGACTGGCGAGCACTGCTCAATGGAGAAGAAGTGTCCGCCGTGTGGTCCCCTCCTGCCAGCGCTGTCCTAAGCCATCTGGGTCTGACCCACATAAACCCAAGTCACCTGTCTGGTCCAAGCAAGCCATAGACTTCATCACCTACTGTTCATTCCTGAGCACTGGTCTCAGCCCTGTTTACTGTCTCCAAAGGCTTGTGTCTGCTCTGACTTTGATTGCATGACCTTGAGCAGCAAAGTCGCGTCAGGAGCTGGTATTCAAGCTTTAGTGCCCGACTTCAAGCTAATTCCAGATAACAGCACCCATTCTTGGAGGAAGTGATCTGAGCTGGCCAAAGCCTGACCCTGCAGCGTGTCCTCTGAAGGAGATCTTGGTGCAGCTAGCCTTGCTGAGAGGAAAAACAATGAGACGAAATGCCCTCTGTCCCAGGGACCAGCCTCCATCAGACCCACACGGGCCATCTTGCCTGCCACGTACCTGTGCATGTCTTCTCAGAACAGGGAAAGTCAAGGCACTTTTATGTCTTGGAGCCTAAGAGCAGAATGACAAGCTGGAGGCTGGAACATGCTTATGCCAGCATGACAAGCACTCAGAGCAAACAGAAGCTCTGACAGCATGGTGTCCTGTCGGGTCCGATGTCCCAACAAATAACTACTTTTCCCTAACTGGACCGATGTGGAGGCGCAGGAAATCATGAGACACGGTTCACACAGCAATATCGGAAGGGCATCTCAGGCTTCATTCATTCCTGAAGATCACCTGCGTTTATTATACAAACACCTTTTATTCCCCCAGATAAACCAAGGTGGAAACTCATTAATATTCTCTTTCCGGGGGACGAGGGAGTACCTTCACACCTGCAACTCAGTCACCAGCTTGGAATCCACACCTCTTCCCAGGCGATCTACATAATAACAAAGAGAAGGAGTGGTCCATCCTGAGCCTTTTGTTAGGTGGCTACAGGTGTCTGGCCGGATAGCAGCTGCCCTTGGAAACTAAGCAAGGCCAGAGAACCGGGTTGCAAATATCTCGTATGAAACATGGGCCTGCAGTGTCCCTCAGCCAGATGGCTGGAGAAGAGTTCTCAGAGGAAGCGTTGCGTCTCTGAGGGTGCAAAGGAGCCAGCATGGAGCCCAAGTGAGGGAAAGCAGAATGTCAATGTCAGGCCAGAACCTGACATCAGGTACCAGCAGATAGAAAGACATTGCTAGCGGCCGGCTCAGTCAAAGTCAATGAGCTGAGGAGCTTGTGCTTGGTGCGTGTGGAGCCCTTCATGAGTTCCACACACAAAACCACAAGTTAACCTGACACGGAAAGAACCTACTGTCTGACGATCCCAGCAATGGACTGGCTGCCGGCCAAACTGGATCCAATCTCACCATGCATGCACGCACACATGGACATAAACATGCACACACACACACACACACGGACAAACACACAACAGACGCTGACACATACAGAGACACACACAGGCACACAGACACACGCATGCACATAGACAGGCACATGCGCATGTGTGCACTTGCGCACACACACACACACACTTGCATGCCACTCTGTTCTGCTTCCTCTGCTTTGCTTTCTTTTCTTTTTTTTTTTTTTCGTTTTGTTTTGTTTTGTGTTTTGAGGCAGGGTTTCTATGTGGTTTTGGAGCCTGTCCTGGAACTAGCTCTTGTAGACCAGGCTGGTCTCGAACTCACAGAGATCCGCCTGCCTCTGCCTCCCAAGTGCTGGGATTAAAGGCGTGTGCCACCACCTCCCGGCTCTGCTTTGCTTTCTTGCTCAGTGACAAGAGGACAGACAACCCTCCAAGATCACATACTCTTTTCTTGGCAGCTCCAAATAACTCTCTCTTGCAGGCTTTTTGTGTGGTCTTCGCACACAGGTTCTGTGGAAAGCACACACCTGTCCCTTCCCGAGGGACCCAGAGGGGACACCTCACACACACAGTGTACAACCACAGCTAGCATGGGCATCCACCTGGGCAGGCTTGAGCAGAGAGTTCTCGAGCATACTGTTTTGTGATCGACTTTGTAAAAGGCAATTGTGCTTAACTCGCCTTTGTCTGCAGTGTATAACATCCTCATGCTCTGGTTCTCATGGTTTCCTACATGCTGATGTAGCTGCCACATTTTGCCATGTTTACTATGGTTCATATTCCTTTAGTAGACTGGGGCACCTTCCCATCGCTCTCTCACAGCGGTATTTCTGAGTTTCTAAACACTTCTCTAGAATTTAGACATTGCCTTTTATTTATTTATTTATTTATTTTGATTTTTTGAGACAGGGTTTCTCCATAGCCTTTTATTTTACGTTGACCAAAGTTTCTGTTTATGAAGCATTCACGCTTGCAATGTTTTTATTTCTCCTCAGAAAGGCAGTGCTAATACTCTTCCACCTGGTAAACGTGAGAGCTCTCTATTCCTGTATCTACTATGGCACTGTCAAGCTAGCCTTAAGTTCAAACTAGGTTCCTTTCCTGGGATTCTCCATTAGGGAGATCACAGACTTGATCCGGCCATTCACAAGATGGTCAGGAGAGGGCGCTCAACACCCAGCACTCAGCGCTGAACGAGCCCAAGCTAAAAACCAGCATTTCTCCAGGAAAACGCAACTTGGCAAAGCTTTCAGAAGAGACAAAAAAAGGTTGCTGCGCTGCCTCCGTCACTATCGTCCGAGTTTTTTGGGGTTCCCCAGGGGAATTCCATTTGTGATTAGGACTTCAAAACTCTTTCGGTTCTCCATCTTCCCCCTCCCACAAGGGGAACCTGAATCTTCCTACAGAAAGGCAGTTACAGGATGTTTTCCTGGAGGCCTAATGCCCAAATGCCTGTTCAACCCCCCCCCCCCCATTCCTATGTCAGAAAACCCTTTCCTGATTCTACACAACCAGGAGTCAGCTCATGCCCATTCCAAGAGGAAGGACTGGGAGCAGGCTCCTCCTCCCATGTACTCCTCCCACCAGTGGCTCTGCCTTGGGGAAAGGAAAGAGTTTGTGCTCCCAGGAAGGTACACCTGACTTCTCAGGGCCCACTCCAGACACTGTCCCCTCCACTCAGAAATGGAAAGAGGGCCTGAGATCAGCAGGGCGGGAGAGCTGCCCTGCCCGCCACCAGCTGCAACACTCTGCACCTCCCCTGCTCAACACAATAGAGCCAATCCTGTCGGCAGAGGGGTGGGTGAACCAGCCCCGAAGTTGTGAGCATGGGAGAGCTGTCCCCAATTACTTATCTGTCATGTGGCGTCATGGGTAGGGTGAGATGCCCTCTCTCATGCTCCCATCAATGCCTGAAGCAGATGGGAGAGCTGGCCCTGTCCAGCTGCAACCCCCGGGTGAGCAGACCCTGCACCTCGCTTGGGCAGCACAACAGAGCCAACCCCATTGGCAGAAGTGTGGGTGAGCCAGCACCGATATTGTGACCATAGAGGAGCTCACCTGTTGTGTGGTGGCATGAACGTGAATGAAACAGAAGTGTGTGAGAGAGAAAGAGAGAGAGAGAGAGAGAGAGTGAGTGTGTGTGTGTGTGTGTGTGTGTGTGTGTGTGTGTGTGTGTCCTGCCCATCAATACCTGAGGCGGGTGGGAGAGCTGGCCCTGAGGTTATAAGAATGGGAGAGCTAGCCCCACCCCTCATCTGCTGCCACTCTCGGGAGAGCAGACCCTATGTATGCCTGGGCATCACAGTAGAGCTGGCCCTGAAGGTGTAGGTTTGGGAGATCTGACCCTGAGGACATGAAAGTGGGAGAACTGGCCCTGCCTCTTGCTCATCCCTGCACTGCAAAGGCGAGAGAGAGCTCACCTGATGGTGAGGACAAGGGAGAGCTGACCAACCCTGCAACTGCCCCAGCCCAGAACCAGAGTTATGGGTTGTCCCACTCCAATATCCACCCCATCTGTGATCTGCGGGAGTATGGGAAGCGACTGGTCTTACAGACCCAAAGCTGCAAGATCTCCACAACACAGAGCAACATCAGGATAACCAAGAGGAGTTCCAGTGAGGGCCCAGCATCAATAGCGTAGAAGAAACCAGAGGCCTGAAACAGACCAATGACTCTGCAATGAACACTTGCAAGTAAAGACATCTGGACAAAGGGTTCACTATGTGACTCACTGTGTCATGCTACAGCTTCCACGATGAGAAATCACCCCCCTTTTTCTTTCCTTTTTTCTTTCTTCTCTTAAATTTATGGGGCTGCAAGGGTAGAGGGTGGATATGCAGGGACAGGAAATGAATGGGATGGACATGCATGATTTAAAAGACACAAAGAATAAATAAAAAGGAAGTTAAAGAAAAAGAAATGGGAAGCCAGGTTATGGTGGTGTACACCTTTAATCCTAGCACTTGGGAGGCAGAGGTAAGCGAATCTCTGTGAGTTTGAGGCCAGTATGGTCTACAGAGTGAGTTTCAGGACAGTCAGGACTGTTACACAGAGAAACCCTGTCTCTGTGGGATTGGGGGGGTCCTTCCTCACTGGTTAGAAGGATTAGGGGGGTCCTTCCTCACTGGTTAGAAGGATTGGGGGGCCTTCCTCACTGGTTAGGCAACTTTTAAAGATGCACCTAGACCTTTCCCTGTAAGGATGAACACAATGTGTGGCAAGGACCAAAATCCTACTGGAGGGGCAGACAGTAAGGAAAGTCCAAGGGACTCTCCAGGAGACCAACTGGAACTGTCTAGCAGGAAACTCTCCAGCCATGTCCCCCTGGAGAGCACCTAGATGTCCATTCAGAGCCAACAGCCAAGTAAAGGGCACCCTATCTGTCACCAATATATTTCACAGCCATGCAGATAGACATCTTGATAAAATACAACTGACAAGTCTCACATCTCTAGACACACAGTCTTTGTCACCCCCAGGGCAGGAACTCAAGAGGGCAAGTGAAGCTTTCTGAGAAGCAACTACTCTGTGAAGCAACTACTCTGTGAGACCCAGCTGCAGGGGGCTGTGCAGAGGTAAACACAATGGAGCCAGCGGCAACCCCAAGGAACAGGGTACAGGGACAAAGTTCTGTAAAGAGATTTATCCAAAGGCATTGAATTCACGAGCTTATGGTGGCTAAGATGTCCCACAGCCTCTGCAGCAAAGCGAAGGCCTGGAAACAGGACACATTCAAGGCAGGGAAAGATAGGTGCACTGCTCAGCAGTCAGGCAGAGGGAGACCAGTCCAGTCTTCTCTGCCCTTTGCTGTTAGTCTCTAGCAGGATTGGATAATGCCACCGCCTTCTTCCCATAACCCACAAAACTCTGCCGTTTCTTCTAAGATGACCCTCAGAGACACAGATTAGCTAGCTATCTGGGCACACCATGTCTTGAGCAAGCAGACCTATAAAGTCAGCCACCGCAAATTCTTTTTTTTTAAATTTATTTATTTATTAAAGATTTCTGTCTCTTCCCCGCCACCGCCTCCCATTTCCCTCCCCCTCCCCCAATCAAGTCCCCCTCCCTCCTCAGCCCGAAGAGCAATCAGGGTTCCCTGTCCTGTGGGAAGTCCAAGGAACCCCCACCTCCATCCAGTTCTAGTAAGGTGAGCATCCAAACTGCCTAGGCTCCTACAAAGCCAGTACGTGCAGTAGGATCAGAAACCCATTGCCATTGTTCTTGAGTTCTCAGTAGTCCTCATTGTCTGCTATGTTCAGCAAGTCCGGTTTTATCCCAGGCTTTTTCAGACCCAGGCCAGCTGGCCTTGGTGAGTTCCCAATAGAACATCCCCATTGTCTCCGTGTGAGCCACCGCAAATTCTAAGGAGAATGAGAAAAGCCTAACATTTGAAGTCCAGGTGATGGTTTTCTGTTCTAGGGAGTGAGGTGCTTCTCAAGAAGACATGGTATGTGTGTGTGTGGGGGGGGGGTCCCAGATAATCTGCTGAAGGGATGTTCTGCCTCTTAGTCTTAGGAGATCTGTCCAAGGAGTATCTGTGCAGTAACAGTTTGCCAAGATGTGCTTTTGGGTTTTGTGCACTTTCCTCCGGGTGTACATATGGATGCAGAGAATGTGCTTTGGTTCAGAAAAGCACTTCCCAAGGGCCTTGTGGTCCCCAGCACACCTGGGAGACGGTAGAAGCTTTAATTGGTGGGGCCTAGGCCTGGAGAGATGGCTCAGTGGTTAAGAGTGCCTGCTGATTTTTGCAGAGGACCCAGGTTCAGTTCCCAGCATCGACGAGATATGGCTCACACCCATCTGTAACTCAAGTTCTAGGGGACCCGACACCCTCTTCTGGCCAGCCATGGTGTACATACATATGTGCAGGCACATACGCATACATATAAAATAAAAGTAAATGAAACTTAAAATAAAAGGGTGGGGCCTAGGGGAAAGAAATGAGGTCACTGGGGTGTGCCTCTGGAGAGAATACTGGGACTTCAGCCATCCTCTTTCATTTCATCCATGAGGTGAAGGGTTTTGCCACAGTCACCATGATGAACCTCAAAGTACCAGAGGAAATTAACCACGGGCTGAAACCTCCAAAATTATGAGCCAAAATAAATTTTTCCTTTTGTTGTTACTTTTTTTTTTGTCTATTTTTCCCCTTGAAACATGACCTTGCTGACTCCTAGCCAGTGGTCCCCCTTCCTCTGTCTCCTGAGTAATGTGGTTTGTGCTAGCATGCCTAACTCCTGCCCTCTTTGTAAGCTGATTGTCTGAAGGATTTCTTACAGAAACGGAACGCTAATGACAGAGGCTTTAGGTACCCTGGTGGTCAGAGCTGGAGTTTGACCCTGAGGCTCCTCTCTGTCTAAGATGTCTCAGGACCGAGATGGTGATGAAGAAGAGGGCTGCCTGGATGAGCATGAAGCCACTGCCCAGGGAACAATCCAGGCCAAAGTATATGATTGTCACTTTTCTGTTGTGATAAAACACCATGGTCAAAGCAACTTATAGAAGAAAGGGTTTATTTGGGCTTAAGGCGGCATTGGGCAAGAGTCCGCCACCATCACGGTAGGGAAGTGTGACAGCAAGCAGGTGAGTGGAGCAGCCAGCTGAGAGCTAACTGATTCCCAGTGACACAGTTCCTCCAGTAAGGCCACACCTCCTAAGCCTCCTGGAAATAGTGCCAACTGTGGACCGAGTATTCAAATGCCGGAGACTGGAAACATCTCATTCACATCACCACAGCATGTGTGACACCCTTTCAGCCACATGCGCTGACCCCTCATTCCCAAATTCCCTAAGCCAAAGGTGATGTGTTCCCAGCCACAGATTTGTAGGGTTGTTACGAAAGAGCTAATGCACAGCTGTGAACTCTTAGCATTAGAGATCTGTTGGGCTCCCTCAAAGGAGCGGTCAGGAGGAAGAGTGGTCCTCTATTCTTAATCCGTTTTTTATAATTTATTTAACTTTATTTTATGTGCATTGATGTGAAGGTGTCAGATCCACTAGAACTGGAGTTACAGACAGTTGCGGGCTGCCATATAGGTGCTGGGAGTTGAACCCAGGACCTCTGGAAGAGCAACCAGTGCTCTTATGAACCCTCTCTCCAGCCCCTACTCTTATTCTTGAGTGAACTAAAGTTTGCTGAAGATCTGTTGCTGCATCCTTTCTCCCACATGGTGACTCAATACTAATTACAAATGCTCAGCCAATTGCTCAGGCTTGTTACTAGCTAACTCTTACACTTAAATTAACCCATATTTTTTAATCTCTGCTTTGCCATGTGACTTGGTACCTTTTCTCACTACAGCGTGTCCATCTTGCTCTCTCTGCATCTTCCAGGAACTTTCTCACTCCACCCTTCTTCATTCCAGTATCCTCAGTTTGATTGTCTCGCCTAACTTTATCCTGCCTTGCTATAGGCCGATCAGCTTCTTTATTAACCAATGAGAGTAATACACATTCACAGTGTACAGAAGGATTATTCCACAGCACATGAGATTTCCGACTCCCAGCTCAGGGTTCTATTCCCACGAGATGCAGCCTTTCCAGGCTGTCATCCCTGGTGCATCAAAGGCTGTGACTTCTGTCATTACGGAAATCCCTTTGACTGGAAGCCATCCCTGGTCTGATTAACCAAGGTTGGCAGGTGAGGGACCCACTCTCGATATCAGAGCTCAGATAAGCAAGTCTACAGTTACAAAATTGTGTTTCCACCCAGGGCCTGCCAGTGACTGTCTTGGCAGCCTCTGCCAGGGGAATCTTCCTGGGCTGCATGTTAAATGTTCTCTCCTTTTGCTGTGATCAAAGGGGTTGCTTGTTCCCCTGATAGGTGACAAAAGATGTCAGAGAGACTAATGAGATAACAGGGGCACCGCCCCTTTTCTTTTGCCTGGAGGAGAGAGACAGGGACTGGGTGGCATTTAGGACTTGGGGAATGGTGCACATGTAAGGGTGGAGGCTGCCACAGATACAGAGAAGGGTATCCCAACCCGGCAGGCTCCAGGAACTGACATCAGGTGGCTGAGCTACCAGTGTCTTGTATCCTCCAGGCAAAGCATCTTAGTGGGTTGTATGGAACGCAGCCTCAAGCACTGTAGATTCTACTGTAGCTCTGAGACTGTGTGTAATTCAGAACCTGCCTGTCATTGCATACTTCTGACCATAATGATTAATTTTGGAGTGAGCATGTGACCTCATCAGAACCAAAGAGAAGTGCTTCTTGCTGATGTTGGCATGATAAGGCAAGATTGGAGCTCCCAGGGAGCTTGTCCAAGAAGAACTAAGGAAACAGAGCCCTAAACGGTGCAAGACAGACAATGAGTTTTGTTGATTTTAGCACCTAGATCAAGCTGCACCTGATTGCTAGTTTCCTCATTGGTTTGTTTGCTTAGGCCATTGTGATTTCTCCTGTTTGCAGTTGTAAAACAACAACAGCCATTTCATGATCTTTTATCACATGAGCATCCAAGGTGCCACACCCCTACAGCATCTGCATTCTGTAAGTTCCCTAAGAAATTAGCAAATGGTTCCACCCATCGATCTACATTTCCAGAAGTCATCTTCAGCCCCTCTGAGCGTGTCACACACCCACACGGTAGAGCCTGTGTAGCTGGACATGGTGGTACAAGCCTGTATTCCTATCGCAAGGAAGGCTAAAGCAGAATTGTGCATTTCGGGCCAGCCTGGACTACATAGTAAGACTTGCACTCTCTCCCCCAAAGACCATCAAGACAACTCAGAGGACAAGGGTGTGGTTGAACAAGCTTGAAACCCCAGGATCCACATGGTAGAAAGAAGTGACCCCAGTAAATTGTCCTCTGACCTCCACAGGGGCTGCGGCTCATGTGCGGTGTGTGTGCACATAAACACACAAATAAATAAAAGTGACTTTCACAAATCTCTGCTGGCAAGGGCATGTCTAGAGAGGGAATCTGAGGCCTGCTCAAGTTGGTGCCACAGGGTAAGCTCCTGGCAGGGGCCACTCCTGTGCAGCTGTTTCAGTCTTGAAGTCTTCCCTCAGAATGAGCCCCGGGGAGTAGACTGGAAGTCCTTGAAGCCCAGTGACTGTTTCTGTCTCTCTTGAATATGACAGTCCAATTTTGCGGGTGCAGATACAGAGGTAGCAGAGACATTTGATGCCCCTACTATTTTAGGCAAGTTTCCCTAGACAAAAAGAACTCAGTATGTGTGTTTGTGTGTATATATGTGTGTGTGAGAGAGAGAAAGGGAGGGACAGAGGCATATCATGTGTGATATTATTTTCATTATTATATATCATATAAACATTAAATTCAATGCATATATACTAAAAGGGACCTCCACTTGGCTTACAGGAATAGGGTCTGAGAAGTCCCACAACCGTCTACACACTGAAGAGGCTGAAAGCATGCTAGCTGTCTGATCCACAAAGCTGGATTGCTTCCGTAGCCCCAATCTGGTGGGGAGGATTCCCGGAGAGCTGCTGGCTTTCACTGAGTTCTGACGTCAGCAAAGGATGGCAGCGGCCCGAGCGGTGGTGACAATGTGGCTCTCAGGAAAGGGTAAAGTCAGGCAGCACCACATTGTCCCACAGACTTTTCTGTCCAGGTGACCTGTGGGAGGGTGACAGCCACTGGAGGTGTGTGTGTGTGTTGGGGGTTTCTTCAGAAAACCCTTTCTGAGCCTTTCCTCATAGGCCTATCCCGAGGTGTGTCAGGGTTCTATAGCGGCTGTCTCTCCCTGGGGAGGCTGACAACCAGTTAGTAGCTCAGGCTATAAGACTGGGTGCCTCAGCAGTCCCACGCTGGAGTTAGAAACCTGGAAGTTTCTGGAGAGCCACTGGTCCCTACTCCATGGCAGAAACCCGATGTCAGTGACGAAATCAGCAACAGCAACAGCAATGGGGTAAGCCAGCTCCAGGGCAAGAGAGAGGCCTAGCTGTAGCTTCCTTCTGCTTTTTTGTCTGGATTGCTACCAGAAGGGGCCACCTACAATGTGTGTGTATGTGGTGTGTGTGTGTGTGTGTGTGTGTGTGTGTGTGTGTGTCTTCCCACAGCACCAAAAGCAATCAGGACAGTTCAATTCTTTAGGTGCAGCTGCCTACTCAGGTGATTGTAATTTATGGCAGGTTGTGACTTTAAAGCCAACTATCTCAGGTATGATGGTAAGTCTTGGTTGTCAGCTTAACAGGGTCTGGAATCAACTGAGACACCATATTTGAAAACTGGGCCCACGACCAAATGGGCACTTACTGTTGCAGCATGCTTCTCTATGGCTGCGAGTAAATACTAACCCGAGCAGCCTGTGGGAGGCAAGGGTCTCAGTTTACCGCTTTTCAGATGCAGTCCATCCTCCCAGAGAAGCCAGGGCCCTTGCTGCTATTGTGGGCTTGTGTTTACATGGGGGGGGGGGGTAAGCAGGCTCTGGTTCTGTTGAGCAAGCTAGCCTCAAACTCTTGATCCTCTTGCCTCAGCCTCCCACCAAGGGCTGGGATTACAAACCTGAGTACCACACCTCATGGTCCCAATCCTTAAGGAACTCACAATGGGGAGGGAGAGAGCCAGGCAGATCCTCACTGAAATGCCACAGGTGGTCCCCTGACTTTTGTTAACAGCCCCTTCATTCCTCCTGCCACAAGCTCAGCTCTCACTCATCAAAACAGCCTCAATGTTCTTGTCTGTATAATGGGAACAGGAAGAGGCTCACAGAGTACAGCTGACAGAGACAAGAGACTCTCACGTAGGTGGGGGCCGTGGGATCTGAGCACAGTTATTTCTGCATCTAGCTAGACAATGGCTCCTCCTCCCCCTCTCTGGAGAGGTGAACTCTGCAGTGCTTCCTTCAGACTTTCCGTCTGTCTGTCTGTCTCTCTTCCTTTTAAGATTTATTTATTACATATACAGTGTTTTGCCTGCAGGTCATAAGAGGGCATTAGACCTCATTACAGATGGGTGTGAGTTACCATGTGGTTGCTGGGAATTGAACTCAGGAGCTCTGGAAAAACAGCCGGTGCTCTTAACGTCTAAGCCATCTCTCCAAGCCCTCCTTCAGACTGTCAAGGTCTCCACAAGCAAGAAGCCTCAGGACCACAAAGCTTAGCTGCCTTGCTTCCAGCCAGGTAACTAGATAACTAGGTGGTAACTAGGGAGGCAACTCAGGCCTGCCCTCCCAGCTCACTCCAGCTCACTTGGTCCCAGGAGAGCCACCTAAGGAATCTTGTATCCCAGGACTCACACAGGGCTAGCTCTGATGTATGTTCATACACAGATGTGGTTGGAAAACCTACCACGGGACAAGCAAGGCCACCACAGGCACCACGAGAAAGTCCATGGGTTGCTGGTTAAAATGAGGAGGGGCTGCATCTATCTAAGCAAGGATGAAAACACAGACACCAAGTGTCCCATCTCCCAAGAGACGTCTCAAAAGGACGAGCAGAGTAACAAGTGGTGTCTCCCCTTGTAGCATCAGTCCCTTGCCAGGCTCCTGTCGGGCTTTGAGCAACATCTGGGCAGCTGTTGGGCAGTGCTTAGACTGTCGCTGTGTTTGACGCTGGTGCCTGAACCTGTGTCATGCTAGCCTTCAAAACAGACAATGAATGCTTATTAATTACAGCATGCAAATCAACAAAGTGATCCTTCATTAGCTTAATTGCCTCTTCTATTTTATCAGTAAACTGTGATTCTCAATTCCTAATCCCCATATCTGATGCTGCCAGCTGCTAGTATGGGATGCTTGCAGATGGTTTAGGGGGTGCTTGTCTGTCCTGCCATCTCCCCACGCCCCCTCCCCACACTTACTTTCTTCAGAAAAGAGCTGGCAGCTGCTATGCCTAGTCCGGGTCAGTCTGGTCCCCAGGTCAGAAAGAAGTGGATCTAGGTCAACATGTGTTAGAAGACAGGGAGGAACCCCTGAGGTCATGCGTGGCCTTTGGCATCAGTGTGGACGGTGGACACCCCCATTCTTGCTGATGGCAGTGTGAAGGCCCTCCCTGCTCGGGCTGGCCAGTGACTTAGATGCTATCACCAATGCATGGTCGAGAGAAATATGCTGAGATTTGCAGAAGATGAAAAGGGTCCACCCAGGACGACAGAGCAAATGGATGGCCATGCAGGGCCTCCATGCAGGTGGGGTGTTACCTGGCACATGCCTACAGGATGAACAGTACCACAGGCAGCCAGAAGGTGCAAGTGGAACAACTGATACGGGAAATGGGCAAGGGAATCACTCTGAGGGCCAGAGTGTCATGTGCAGAGCTGAGCCCTTGTCCCTATAGCCATGGGATGAGTCTGTGTGGGAAAACTTGATCATACTGGTGTGTGAGCATGCTTTCTGTCTGTGGTTAGGAACCAACAGAAGGGGAGCGAGCCCCTAAAGTAGCTGTACCAAGGCGGGGAGACAAGGGAGGAATCGCGGATGGGCTACTGGGAGCTCTGTCTTTGTCGTTTGCTAAACAGAGAACAAGTTGTAGGGTGAGGGACTGAGTTCAAGGCAGATGTCATTAGAACTCTCTTAGTCTAAATATAAAGATGGTCCCTGAAGCCATGGAACAGATGAGACCCAGGGAGTCTGAGGGGAAGAGAAGGGGGCCAGGACTGAAGTCTGAATAATTTCCTATTCTAATAGTTTTTTAATCTGTAAATAATTATATGGGTACAGGAAGCAGCCAAAATATCTCAGACAGGTTCCACGCACCCGTGTATGATACCATTTAATAGGGAAGGTTAGATAAATCTGGACGAGACGGAACAGGTTACGACATCAGGAAAGCAATCTCAGTTGAGACTGGGTCTGGCTGCAAGTGAGAGCGGTCGAACAAGAGCGGAGCTGATGTCTTTTCACAGAATAGTCAACACAGACATCTACGCCAGCATAGAGACCTTGCTCCTCCACGTCCTTAGGGACACAACCTTCTTGCCACTCCAGCATCTCTAGGGAATAGACTTTGTCCTCGTGATCCATTTTGGTACCTAAAATTGTAGCCATAACTCCTGCTTTCCATAACGCTAAACGGAGGAGGGAGAGGCAGGGTAGAAAGGCGATAAGCATATAGTAAGCCATCTCTAAGGAAGGGTCCCAGGAGCTACATATTGACCAGAAGTTAGTCAGGATATTTAATGTGAGACAGACCGAGAACTGTTTTTATTCTTGAACTCAGAACCAAAGGCTGTATTCCCAAGGAATACAGAGGAGAATGGAGACAGGGAGCAGGTGGGCACCATTGTGAGGCCTAAGGGGAGCTGCGCTCTGCACCCTGACAAACTTCCATGAGACCAACCAGGAAACCTGTTACAGAACAGTCTCACGGGTTCCAAGACAAGAAAATCCATAGCAAGGTGGCAGAGATGATGAGCATTGTCTATCTGATCTGAGAGCCCAGGACTGTGAGCACCGTATTCTTTAGGGGAGGTCATGGAGGTGAGAATTCTTAAACAGGGAATGCTAACGTAGACCCCAAAGACTCCAGGAGAGGACAACAAACAGACAAAAAGGAAGGTGGCCAGCACAGGGTAGCAGTCAGGGGACTTAACAGGAGCTGTGGGAGATGGAGGACTTCTGTCTTCGTTGATGGCTCCAGAGTGGGGCCCAGGAGTGGGTAGTGACAGGAAGAGAGAAGGGGCATATGTCACAAAACTGAGACCTGAGGTCCAGGATGTCAATGGGTGGGAGACAAGATTCTCCAGCTCACCCCAGCAATCCAGCTACCGCTGAATACACTTTAACCTTCTCAGGGTTATTATGACGCCTGCCTCTCCTAGACCTGGATGGGCTCCCAGGAGACAGACTTTCCCTTACCCAACCTCACCTGGTCCTCTGAGCTCCTAGGAAGAAAAGATTGGGATCCTTCAGCAAGCCTAAGTCATAGGCTCTGCCCGTTCAGGGATCATCACAGCGTAGCACCATTTCCATGGCCCAGCCCGCACTTACTGCTCTGTTTAAGCCTCTCTGTGTCAGCACAGTTCTTCCTGCGCCTGGTGAGCTAAGCTGCCCTCAACAAGTGACTGACAGGAGTGAGTGGATAATCTCTCAGCTCCTTGGCTCTGTAAGGGTGGGCAGCAGGGGGGTGTGTGCCTACTGGAAGCTCCCCACACTCTCCTGGAGAACAAGATTATGACAGTGTGTGTCCCTTCGCTGCTCCCTCCCATCGGTTTGGATTCCTCCCTCCCCTCCTGGTGTTTTACTTCAAAATAAACATGTATCCAAATTATTGTCTTGAAATCCTCTCCGGAGAAAAGCCATATAACTGGATGGTTGCCAGGTACTAGGAGAGCTGTAACTCCGTGGTGGCCTCTGGGCCCCACACCCTACTAGTCTCTGGCAGCTGGCCAGAAGGCTGCAGCCTTAACATTTTACGAGTTCCTCGTGGGTTGCACCTTTCCATCTCATAGGCCACACTGCAGCCACATGACTTCACCCAAACCGACCCTTGGCAAAACTGATCGCTTTGTCCAGGCTAGTTTAGGCTACACACTTATGGACAGAAAGGGTGTCGGAGTCAACCTTATAAGCCAGACTTATCATCTTTTCAGAATGAGCTGTCCACGGTGGGTTCATAATTTAAAAAAAAAAAAAAAAAAAAAGCAGCTGGTTGACCCTCCCTGCCAAGAAGCTCCTCTTTCTCATCTGGTTCATTCACTGGTACTGAGCTCCTCTTAGGAGCCACCCCCAAACACTAGAGCAGAAGGGGGGCAAAAACAACACAACTATATGGAGGGTGCAGGCTCATGCTGCTCCCACAAAGTGCCTCTTCCAAGGCTCCCCCAAATGCTTCCTGCCTGTGAGCCCCGTGGGTGCTCTAGGACTTGTGTTGACACATCCTTGGCTGGCCTAGAAATGTCCTAGTTGTCCCCATTGCTGTGACACTTGGAAGAAGAGGCTATGTCAGCAGGGCTGACCTCAGCCTGGGCAGCCTCGGACTGCCACCTCAGACCCCACAGGAGGGGCAAAGTCACCCCCCCCCCCACACACACACATCTCCCATCAACTTTTCATAAAAATCAATTTCTGTCCCGTTTTTGCAGTGTACATAAAAGGCGGTGGCATCAATTAGCCTCCGGTCCCTCCCATCCTTTCCTCCTGTCTTTTCTGGAAGCCTCTTTGTAGGAAAATCTCATATTTCAGCAATTTGCATCATCCACACATTCCGCTTTGAAGTTCTAAGTTATGGTAAGAAAACGACCCACTTATCTGCCCATAAAAAATGTTCAAAGCTTATAAAGTCCTAGAACAGATGTACATTATCATTGGATTTGCGGCCTTTTTGCTGGAGCGTGCCTAATAGTTTCCGCCGCCCCTGGCCCTTTTCCCACCCCCATGAGCACAGCCTCTTCATAGAATCCCGCCTGCCCCTCAGCCCTCCTGCCCCCACCCCCGCACGGAACCCCGCCCCCAGCTCCTCCCCGCACCTCTTCTTCACAGAAGCCCGCCCCTTTGGCCTTTCTCAGCAGCTCCTTTCCACAAAAGCTGGACCCCGCCCCTCCCACATCTCCTCTCCTCAGAAGCCCTACCCCCTCTCGCATCTCTCTCTGCAGAAGCTGCTCCCCACTGGGCCAGGCCGACTTCAAAGGTCCTGGGTTGCCTGTGAGAAGCAAAGCACAAAGTGGGAACACAGGGGCTTTTAAAATCCCCCACGTTAAAGTCAATATTGTCCCTCCCCCCTCCCCCCACTTTGCCGGCAGAGGGGCGCAAGTCCGTTCTTCCCTTCTTGCCTCCTGCCACCAGTTCAGCAATTACCAGAGGGACACGCAGGCTCCAGATGTCTATCCTTGCATGCCGCACACCCCCTTCTTTTAAAAAGAGTTTGTTCTTTGACAATTTCATATATGTATATAATGTGTTTTGACCAGATTCAGCTCCATCTCCCAATTCTTTTCCTCTTCCACTCCCCTTGGACCTCTTCTTCCTGATAAACCACTGAACTTGATTTGGATGGTTGCATGGATATGAGCTGTTCACTGGACCATGGGCGACTTACCACCTGCTATATCCTTGAAGAAAAATCACTTCCCCTCCCCCAGCAATCATTAACTTCCAACGACTCCTTGCGTAGGCACGGGGCTTCCTAACCTGCTTCACACATGTGCTCAGTCTCATGCACAACACCACAGCCGCTCGGTGTTTGTAGGAGCAGTGGCCACATCATGTCCAGAAGACACTTGTCCTCATTCTCTGGCTCTTAGCTTTGTTTTTCTGTCCCCTCTTCTGAAATATTTCTGGAGCCTTGGGGGCGGGGACTTGATATGGATGGAACACTCAACAGTCACTTATTTTCAGGGTACTGACCAGTTATGAGTCTGCATTAACCACTGACCACTGCAAAACAGAGCTTCCCGACCAGGGATGAGAGCAGCGCTAACTCACCGTCTAAACATGACTATCTACAAGGTAGCTTGACAGTATATCCATTTAGCAAGACAACAGTATTCCCCCTCCAGGCTATGACCTCCCAGGCTTTTGACTGGATTTACAGCACCAGCCATGCATTCCCTCCTGTGGAGCAGACCTCAGATGCCATCTGAAAATGGTTGGTTATCCTTGTAACTTCGCGCCGCTGTTGTAGCGGTGGGCACATCTTCCTGGAAGGTCAGTGTTGAAGCATCCTGTTCACTGCTCGGTAATACGATGACTCCTCTTCCCCCAGCAGTCTGAATAGGCACTATGAAAGCTAGTCATTAGGAAGGAAGTTTTCAGGTCAGTTCTAGCTTGACTTCTCTGTGTCTCGAATTTAAAGCGTCTTGTCTCTTCAAGAGTAGGGTCTTACTATCCAGGTATGATGACACTCAAACGCAATGGCCATAGCTGTATTTGAGGTCACCTCTGGGGCCTCCCTGACTAACAACGGATCAAGGTATCCCAAGCCTGGCACTGGGATCTTTGGTTAAATTATGGCTTCTGGGAATGACATTCTCCACCCATACATGGTATCTCTGTTCAAACTCCTTTTTCAAAACATTTATTTTGAATTATCTTACAAAGCAATGGGCTTTCATGAGCTTCTCCATGCACCTCTAGTTTACTTTTGCTTAACCTTCCCCACTCTCCCTCCTCTCTTTATCTCTTCTGCCTCCATCCTTGCTTTATGTTCCTTCCTGCACGTAAAGACTGCCCCTGCACATCTGGAGCAGCAGCGCCCCTGCGCATCTGGAGCGGCAGCACTCCTGTACATCTGGAGCGGCAGCACCCTGCACATCAGGAGCAGCAGTGCCCCTGAACATCTGGAGCATCGTGCCCTTGCACATCAGGAGCAGCAGCACCCCTGCACATCTGGAGCAGCAGCGCCCCCGCGCATCTGGAGCGGCAGCACCCTGCACATCAGGAGCAGCAGCACCCCTGTACATCTGGAGCAGCAGCGCCCCCGCGCATCTGGAGTGGCAGCACCCCCGCACATCTGGAGCAGCAGCACCCTGCACATCTGGAGTGGCAGCACCCCCGCACATCTGGAGCAGCAGCACTCCTGTACATCTGGAGCGGCAGCACCCTGCACATCAGGAGCAGCAGTGCCCCTGAACATCTGGAGCAGCGCGCCCTTGCACATCTGGAGCAGCAGCACCCCTGCACACCAGGAGCAGTAGTTCCCATCCAAGATGGAGACAGACTAGTGTATCCTGAGCACCTTCATGGGGAAGCATGCCACAGACACCCACAGTAGGTGGTGCTGAGTCACCATGTGCCTTACAGTGAGGCTCCCCGTGCAGGGTGGTTTCCAATCCTTTCACCATGCCCTAGCCAGTGGCGTATGCTATCTCACACCGCTGAGCTTACAACTTTTTGATGTCTCTTAGGTTCCAGAGGACACCATCCACCAGGATCCCTTCCAGACCCTACCAACCCTGGCTGGTTCCCTTGTCACTCACCCACACTGGCCTCCAGCCATTCACCCAATGCCTCAGGGTCCTGGCTGGATTGCTACCTGGCCAATTCCTCATCAATCTTGCAGTCTCACCTATGTATGGTTCTAACTCTCTCACACCCTCAGTCTGTTATGCACCGTTAGACCTCCATGTCCCCACAGAAGGCATCCCAGCCTGTAGCGATGCCACTGTGTGACAGCTGCCCCCACCCCCACTGGCCTGTGAGTTCTATGAAAGCCTATCAAGATGGGGCCTGCTTTGGTTCTCGTGAGCACTTTTGATTGACTTGAACACTTCCCGACACAATTGTTGATTACTACATACTAGAAAAGCATGGGCAGAGAACTCTGGAGATAAACGTGGAATGGGTGTGGTCCAGGGAATGGCCAGCTGAGTCTGAGATGGTCATCTCTGAGCGGTGAGGCCCAACTCTGTGCTCTGCCCAAATCCGTCTCAAACCCTGCTCAAGTTTGGCAGCTCCTTGTAACCACAGACTGATGAGGTATAAGGAAACCATAGCAAGACATCTGTAGCATGTGCAGGCCAACGCTCAGGGAAGGGGAAGGAAGGAAGCCAGCCTTGGAAAGGTTGGGCATGGAATCTCAGGACCAACCACATCACAATCAGATGCTGCACTTTGTGGTCAGAGTCAGGGGATGTCAGACCAAGTGACCTCAGTTAGGACACCACACCCAGGCTCTCAGGTCACCCAGGGCCCCTGTAACATCAACACCACTGTTCCTCTCTTCTGCACCCCAAAACATTCATACTAGACTCCCAGTTTTCAGCCTGTGCCAACTTCCTGGACACAGAACAAGCATGCTGCAGGAGCTGGACAGCAGGATCCTGGCACAGCCATGCCACTACCTACTTGTGCTTCTAAGCCAATCACCAGAGATGCTTCTCAGGCTGGTATCGGGCACATGCTGGGTCTGGCTGGAGGCTGTGCAAGAGCCTGGAGTATGAATCCTTTAGTCACTGTACAGGCCTCTGACTAGCACTCAACTGGGTACTTGGTCTCTGGTGAACAGAGATTTGGTGGAAACCACATAACTGACATAAACAGATCTGAAAAGAGGGTTCCATCCCTGATGGGTGCTGTACTATGCTTTTAGCAACCTGTGTATCTTCGTGTGCAACTCCAAAGTTATTATCTACGGCATTTTCACGGTCATTCGCGAACATGGAAAAGCATTGAAATGGCTGGCTGCTGGCTGCCTAGCTGCTCATGCCCAGCCGGGGAAAAACAGGACAATACCGTGGTCTCTGGTTCTAGCTCTCCTCTTACATGTCCTTGTCACAATTTCTGGGCTTTGCTCTGTGCTGGGGATTTCACTGTTTAAAATAGTCCCTGGGCCCAGAGCAGAAGGACCTGCCCAGTTCCCAAGCATGGGGAAGCTGGGATTGTCTTGAGGAGTCAATGCCAGGCTGGAGATGTGGTCCTATAGCCACACTCAAAGTGAGTATCAGTATCCAGGAACTAAGTGACTGCACAGGGCAATGCGCACAGGCTGGCTGACGGCAGTGTCATGACAGGCTGGCGGGAACCTCACTCTCTACCTCCCCAGGAACAGCAGGTAAGTACTCACACATGGAGTGTCCAAGGCAACCTGGCAGACGAACTGCAGAGATGATTGAGCACAAACTAGCCACAAACGCTGATCAACCCTGAGAAGGAAGGGACCGCAGGATCCACGAGCTTCAGGGCCCTTGGTAAGCCTGGAAGGTCTCCAGAACTCTTTCTCTTTCAAACTACCTGAACTAGTGACAGTGACGGTGGCCTGTGGAGAAGGCGTGGTCCTGGCTAGTCTCGGTCAATGCCTGCTGGCCATTCAGTCAAAAGCTTTAGAAGGCTGCTATTTCTCTGAAGAAGGGCCCCACAGGCTGCCAGCGTCCAGTCCTATCCACCTCTGTAGGCTCAGAGTTGTCACTCTCTGAGACCAGGGCTGGGGCAGACTCATGGTGATGCACGGTGGCTCTTCCGAGTCCCCACAAGCCAGGTATAGAGGGAAAGAACAACCCCATGGGATGTGGTCAAGAAAAGCAACAGGCCAGGTAGGGTGACTCTCAAGAATGTGGCAGAAGGATCTCTGCAATTGGGGTGAGGACAGGATAGCACCCACAGTCTCCTGGGGCCATATTCTCCTAACAGGAGCTTCTGTTTATGATAGGCCTCGCACATGCAATGCTCTGTGCTGAAGCTTTACAGCCGTGGGTCCACTTATCTTCACAGGAGGTCCATGAGGTGGGAACTAATGAGCCCGTTAGAAAGCAGGAAACCAAGGTATCAGTAGTCAGGTCACTTGCTCAGTGTCACTGAGCAGTGTACTGTCAATCATGCCAACTGGGGCGGTCTCTTGAACCTACAGAAGCTGCAGCAGGACAGGCAGCATTGGGGTCCTCTGCCCACACTGAGCTCTCCAGACCAGCCAGCAGTCTTTCTGCTCCCATTCCTGGGGAGCTGGGTGGCATCAGTCCAGGCAGCTCCATGTGGAAGGCACCCCTTTCCCATCTCCTGTCTTGCTGGAAGCTCCACAGATCCGGGAGCTTAAAGCTGAGTAGATTTCGTCAGGCTACTTGACAAAGCAATCAAGGTTTGGGGCAATCGCACCTCTGGGGCTTTGCCATGGCCAGCCTTGTTCACTTGAGTAATGTGTTATGTGGTGAAGGTCACCGGGGCCCCCTGACACCTTCCCGTGAACAACATCTCATGCCTGGAACACACCCTCACCCGGATCCAGCTCAGCTTCCTGCGAGAGGTGCAGTATGAGAGACCATGTACCATGAGCTCTAAGGCAGCTAGGCCAGGATGGGAAGCCTTGGCCAGGGATGGGTCCCAGGCCCAGGGAGACTTGTACATTACTTGAAGGGTCAGACACTACTCAGCTCCCACAGATTACTGCATGGAGGAGGGTGATTTTGAGTTTCTCATTCTCATGAAAAAACAAGCCTTGATTTTTTTTTTTAAGTGAAAACTTTAGATTTTGGACATTCATTCAAAGTCTTTGAAACTCTGAAATGAGTCAAACAAGACATGCTGGGCCTTTTTAGGACTGCCCCAGCTGTTGGGGGTTAGCATAGGAGCTGAGAAGACTGAGTGGAAGGGGGAGAGTGAGCCAGAGCTCTGGGGAACGTGGGCTTATCCCTGCTCTATCTGCCCTCTCCCACATACTGCATGGGCACGTGGTCCAGGGCTTACTACTGAATTGTCCGGCCCCTCCCCAGGTTCCAGGTACTGGGTATCTGGAAGTAATCTGTGCCTTTGTGTAGACAGCAAGTGCCTCAGGTAGGAAAAAGGCCTTGAGTTGGTCTGGGGTTGGCTTCTGGGGACAAGTGTCTGGACAAGTTTGCCTACTGAAGTCTCTCCGTTCTCCTGTGTCTATGGTTGAAAGATCCTTCTCGTCCAATCACCATCAATTGTTCAAAACCACAAAGAACATTTGACTAAATTGTCACTGGTTCTGGGGGAGGCAGGAACCAACCAATCAACCAACCAGAAAAAAACAAAGACAACATAGTAATGGTTTGTTTCTTTTTAAATAAACTAAATTATTGCTTTTGCTGTGTTGTTTTATTGGCTTTTTGTTGTTGCTGTTGTTCTAGAGGGAAAAACCAAGGCCAAACATAAGCTATGCAAGAGCTCTAGCACTGAGCTACATCTTAAGTATGTTTTTCAAAACAAAGTCAAAAGATAGCAATGCCGTTGCTATGCACACTTTTATCCCTAGGACACCATCAGGAGGATGCTATGATTGACATGAGGCCATAAACTTCCCTGTTGTCTTGCAGCGGGTGCCTTATTTCTTTCACCAACATGCTCTCTCTCCTATTCACTAACCACCTACAGACACACGGGGGGCCCCCGAAGAACCCCACTTGGGGGTTGCAGACAAGACAGAAACTCGGGACCAGGTTTGAAGGCACGCATTGCTTGCTGCCCTCTGCTGGACTTGCTAAGGCTCCAGGAAGAACAGCCTGGTTGGAAAAGGATGAACAGATTTTGTGGTCTGCTTTGATGAATGCGTCCAGAATTTTGTTTTCAGAAATATCGAGCAGAGAAACACTAGTTAACATAGGGCATCAAAACGCCGGTGGAGGTGAGGAATAACCCTGTCAACCTGGGAACCTTTAAGATCTTTGGCCGTCTCTGCTTCTCACTCTGAGAGCTAAGCCCCAAATGGTTTCTCCATCCACCTTTCTACCTGGGGAGAGGGGTCTGCCAAAGCTGGCTCTCACAGTAACCAGGCACCTTGTAAACAAAGTGGTGGTCACACCGAGTTCGACGTTGCCAAGTCAACCTGGGCCCAGGGCTCCAAGGCCAAGTGCAGGAATCAGGAAAAGGGGTTTAAAAATGTGAATGCCTATCTCATCAGTGCCAGATCTCCTCTTAAGTGGAGGGTGAAGTCTGTATCCATGTCAGTGCCACGTGGACCACTCCAGCTGGGGCCACTAGATCTCAGTAAGTAAGGTTTGTGGCTTTGTGGCAATGGTGTAGACGGGCTCATCAGAGCCAATGGCAGCACAGCTAGGAGAGAAACTTTACCCATACAAATAGAGGTACTGAGCCCTCCAGCCTGGTCCTTTGCCTAGGTTATGGTCACTTATTCCAAGTTCTGTGGAGTTTTTGGGTCCCTACTACAGCACAGGAGGGGGTGTCTCTCCTTATCTCCCTCCTATCTCAATACACATACTCCTTGAGGCAGGGCCAAAACACAGGCTCTCAGAATTTTCAGGATGGCCTGTGGGCCAGATACACCACTTCTAGGGGTGGGAGCTTGTTAAAAACCACTGTCCCTGTACCTTAACCCTAATTCACCTATCCCCGCTAATCCAGAGGATTGGGCCTGGGAGTCTATATTTAACATGCTTCTTCAGTCCTGGGATTCAAATATTTCTCTCAAAAGACCGTCAGAAGTTATCTAGGGGACGTTGCAAGACTCTAGAGTATCACCTCGGCTGTATAGGATACTATCTGGGATCCTGAGCTCTTAATGGTCAGGCTACATCCCATACTTCTAAAATCAGCATCGTCACAGATGGGACCAAGAGACTGGCCTCTGTAACTTCCTCCAGGTGGTTCTGAATGCAGCTTCCATCCACTGACGGGCTGGCCTGTTCTCAAGTCACACCAGGAGGGGCTTGGGCCTCAATGAGTTAATTCTTAGCTGCCAGGTTGATGGGCTCCATGTAGCAGGATTGCTTGGAAGGCTGGGAGAAAGCAAAGGGCCGACTGCGTCAGCTTGAAGCTGGGTGTTTAAGTTAAACCCTGTCACTCCCTGGGACCACATACTGGGCACTGGGATCCCTCCAAAAGAAAATATATTGGGAAAAACGGGGGTTGGCTTCAAGATTCTGCTGCCTCAGAGCAGATCAGAGCCCCAAATGAAGGGGAAATCTGGGGTGAGGCGGGGGGAGTTTAATGATGGGAAGGGTGGCCTGTGCCTGCATCTAGTATCAGTAAGGCAGGTAACTGATGCATCTCCACCGTCTCTACAGACACAGCCCTGCTGCCGCACTGGGAATGGTAGGAAACCAAGGCCAACACCAGGAAATTGGTTGCTAGAGTGAACCTGGGTAAAGGGCAAGGTTGCTTTGGAGAATTTGGAGTGTGCAATCCCCGAGGGTGTGGCTGGCAGCCCGCACCTTCACACAGAGCTGAGGCTGCTGGGTGGCATCTATAGCCCAGGTCAGGGGACACAGGAGCTGCTCGTTAGAATGACTTTTGACAGGTAGCTCCTCTCTTCTCCTCTCTGGCTTTTGATCCTCAGGCCCAGCAGCAACCTGAGAAATCTGAGATGTGAATGCAGGGCAAAGGAGAAGGTCAAACAGGTCCTGGCTATGCCCTTTGCCAAAATGCCTAATTGGCATGGCCGGATGTGCGGTGTTCCCGAGAAGGGGAGGTGAGAGCACAGTGGCTATCCACCCTCCCACCAAGCAGCTAGTGCAGTCTGCTCGAAGCTTCAAGGCCATGATGCCTTGAATCAATCAAACAAACAAACAAACCGAGATACTTCTCTAGGCTCCAGGGATGCTGGGTGCTCAGAGCTCAGGGGCCAGAGAAGCAGCAGCTGCGCCCGGGAACTGGGTCACATCTACACAAAGGATCCAACTTCATCTCCTCTACCTTCCTCCCTCTCTCCTTTCTCCTTCTGGCTCCTCCTAATTATTTGCTATAACCACCTTTAAGGGGTCACCTACAATAGCTTCAAAACGGACACCACACTTGCTATTGAAACCAGCAGCTCTGTATTGACACCTTCTGCCACTTTCTGTCTCAAGAGTAGACAGCGAGACAAGTTACGTACAAGGACCCTCTGTGCAGTATGTCATGGCGAAGGATGAGAGACAACCCACAGGCCTGTCGGGAGGTGACAGTGCCCCTGAGCAAGAGAGGGCTGAGCAGCTGTTAGGGGGAGAGAGTTCAGTGACACGGGAGGAGGTCCCCAAGCACACTGGGCTGCAGAGAAAAGAGCCTAAGAATGAACGCTATGATGGTCCTTGGATAAAAATAAAAGAACAAGGTGGGGAGGGGACTGAACATAACTGCTGGGTTTTCTCTCATAAAAATAGATCAGAAAGAAATAGTGCAAAATGTCAGTATTTGAAACTTCTGGGTGGGGAGTTCAAGGTTACCGTTACACAACTGCTTCAAACTTTTTTTTTAAATTAACAAAATTTAAATTTGATATATTCTATAGAATGCATTTATTCTAGTAATGAAGACAGCCAGCATCTGGATTGTGCTCACGAGGGAGCAGCATTTCACTTACAATGCGTGCTGAGGAAAGGGAGTCGGGCCTTGAGTCCCTGCAGCCTGGCCAGTCTCTGTCCCAGTCACCATACTGCACCCACGGTCCTACAGGGCATCTGGACCTGGATGCTGGCATGGAGCCTGGTGAGTTCCCTTTTACTCTAAGCTTCTATGGGCTTTTACATGTGAACACGGTACTATTTTTCTAAGATGACTTTTAAGTTAGTAGGAA
The DNA here is from genome assembly GCF_018167655.1 of Microtus oregoni. Lineage (NCBI taxonomy): Eukaryota > Metazoa > Chordata > Mammalia > Rodentia > Cricetidae > Microtus > Microtus oregoni. The sequence continues at coordinate 63,137,017 of NW_024543063.1, forward strand.
GGGGGGCCCTCCCTCCCTAGGCTGAGGATCCATGTTCTAAAGCCAGCAGCTCCCACTCCCTAGGCAGAGTTGCTCATGGTAACTTTGGACCTGGAGTCCACTGGGTTTTTATTTTTTCCTTGTTTTGTTTTCTGGCTGTTTCTCCCTCCTCCCTGCCCCAGCTGTTATCAGTGCTGACCCTGCCTCCTGTGGCAAGTGGTCACATACCAGGTGGGGCATGGTGATTGGTCCAGGGGTGACTACCTGATCTAAACCCAGCCTTTCACAACTCCTCATCAGGCTTTTGTTTCCTAGAAATTCTTTTCTCCTGGTCCTGGACCCAGAATGTCAGTAGCTCAGGCCTGCTGACACGGAGTAACTCAGGAACAAAAACCCTGGTTCATTCATATTGGAGCCTGTCATCTCAAAGCCAGCTCCCACAATGCCTTGCCCATTTGGTTTGGCTACAGTCACTTCCTGTGAGTTGGATTCTAATCAAACAGAAACTCACAACTACATGTGAGCAAAAGCCAGGGCTCACACCCTTCACGGTGTTAGGGATGCTGACGACTAGGACACAACGCTGCCACCTACCATGTGACTTCCGCAGATTCTCGACCTCTCTGAGCCTCAGATGCAGGCCCTGGACTTCTATTTCCTGTTTCCTCAGAGTGATGTCTTGAGGATTGCATCAACCAGTCCCAAGCAGACCAGCAACCAGGAAAATGAACACCATAAAAACAACTAATGCTGACTACCCCCAGAAGTCCATGCTTACCAACCATGCTAAACTCGGGAGACGAAGGGGCAGGGCAGACAGCTGCGATCATTTCCTTCTGAGGTCAGACTCTCTCGGGGACCATACCCAGATTCCTCCCTGCTCCCAAGACGGTCACCAGATGCCACTACAGAAGGATGTGGAAGAGGCAGGGGAGAGAGTCAGGACTTCCACCCCTGGGGGTTCCACACATTCCCTTACATTCCCTGAACGAAGGTCACAGCTTCCAGGTGCCTTTCAACCCTCACCTTTCAGGTGTAGGGGTAGCTTAGTGCCATTCTGGGTTCCACTGCCCCTCAGCCTTTGCTCTAGTGTTGACAGTGGTCCTTTCCTGGTTTCTCTAGCTCTTGGCTGATAAAATCCTGCTCTGTGAAGGACGCTGCCCCTACGGTCTCATCTGATATCCCTATTCTACTCTAAGCTTCTACACCCAAGCAGGATTCTCCAAAACTGCAGACTTCAAACCCAAAGAAATGACCTCTTATAAGAGGGAGGCGGTTGCCTGCGTCTGATGGACGAGCGACCTTACACGAAGCACACAGGGCACATCTGGGTTGCAGGAGCTTCCACAGAGCAGCGCAGTGATTTCTGCACACCAGCAAAGATACCTGAGAGTGTATTTATAGAAAGATACAGAGACACGGACAGGCAGCATCTACCTATAGTTACAAAGGTTGCCAGAGAGCCACAAAGTGTATCTGCTGATGGCAAACTCAGGTTTCATACCCTCCGACATACAATGGTGCCATCTTGGGAAACCATGCTTCTTTATGTGGCTGCTTCTCTCTGTAGCAGTTTCCAAAAGGAGAAGGCTGGCTCCAAGGACAATCCTTAAATACAGGTGCATCCTTTAAAAGCAAAGGGGGGCGCACGAGGGGAGAGGGGCACTTCCACATTGTGCATGGCAGATAAAAAAAAGGATGGGGCTGGCGTGGGCCAAGGTGAGGCAGCAACTCCAGAAAGCACAGCTAAGGGTCTGGGCTGAGGTGTGGAAACACGAGGGCAGGGAGGGCACTGCGATGCAGTCCACCAAAAGCCCCTGGAGCACGTGACAGTCGGTTAAGGGTGAAGTCAGACCGGAATAACACTGAGAGGTAGCAGCTGTTGTCCTCCGGAGCTCTTGAGGGTCTCTGAAGCTTGGCCAGGCAAGGGTGCGCTCCCAGAAGAGCAGAAGTGGGGCAGCTGGGCCGAGGGCTCCTGTGGTTTGGGAAGATCTGCGTGGACCCTGCAGCTGGGGTAGCCCAAGGACCCTTCCAAACCCAGAGTCACTTCTTGGGTGAGCTATATAATCCCCACAACATATAAATAAAAGTTTAGTTCTGTGTTTCCATATATCTTCTACATGAAGGCTAGCTAAATATTAGTGGAGTAACAATAATTATTAATAACAATAATTGTCATAATAACAATAATTAATAGAATAATAATGCCTCGAGGCGTGGGGGTGGGTCCTTCATGTGGTGGCCTGCTGGGGCTTAGGGCTGGTAGAAGTGGTGGTAGTGGTGGTGATGTTCGTGATGGTGGTGGTGCTCATGTCTCTGGACGGCCTGCCCAGCCTGGCTCTCATACACCACCACAGCAGGTAGCTCCCTGACCTGCTCCCGACCCATGACCGTGGTGCCTCCTGCAGCCAGTGGGGCCTGCAGGCCCCGGCAGCTGGCCTGGTTCTCCTTGGGTCGATGCTTGTGCTTCTTGTGCCCCAGGGGTGCCAGGGTGGGGAGGAGGGCTGGGCTGGTGGCCAAGTGGGCAGAGGGGGACACAGTGTGGGTGGTGGGCACAAGTGGGGGCTTGCTTCTTGCACCTCTGGCCCCGTGGCCCATTCCCATGTTCTTGCCCTGGGCCTTGGGGGACCTCACAAAGTGCTTGCTCCCATCCTGAGTACCCCGAAGCCGTTGCTGGAGCTCTGATGCCTTGGCAAATGGGGTATCAAGGAGGTGAAAAGAGCCGGGGTCCACACCTTGAGGCCTCCGGTGTGGGATGTGGGCAGCTTCTGGCTCGTGGGAGCGAGAGCGAGTGGGGTTGGAGATTCGAGGGGGCAGCTCTGACTTCTGGGCCACCGAAGGGGAGCCTAGGAACCAATCCAACAGATACTTCATGAGTGCCCACTGTGTGCACTGAGCTGCCCCGGGGTCCCCAGGTGCCACCACCTCTCTGTCTGAGCTATCGACACTCCTCCACAGGACAGGGAACCCTCCCATCTGCTGAGGAGAGGCCAGATGATTACGGATGGGACAAATGCATTCTATGTGTATAAAGGGAAGTGCATAGGGAACGGAGAAAGCACTCCACACAGAGGGAACAGGGGTGAAACAAGGTCCAGGGGCACAGAGGCTGGCAGTGCAGCACTGTCGTGGACCAAGTGGGTACCAGAGCTGTGGCTGATGCGGGGCCAGAGCGGGGATGGCCTACGTGGGACTACTGCTTTGGCTGGATTTGAAGCCCCCTCATTCTCCTAGGTTTAGCCCAACTTTGTCCAAGTACTACTTTCATTTTGGAAACATCTTTAATGCAACTGTCTCTGAGAAGAGCCTCTGATATGTCCAGTAAAAAGTTCCACATCTCCCCAGTCCTCAGGGAACAAAGGCCGCTACCCAGCACTGTGTTTTCGGTGGACACCCCGCCCAGCGGTCCCTTACCAGGCCCAAACTGAGACGCGTAGTTCTCTATCCCCGCCAGGTCTAGGTAGTGGTTTCTCCTCTCAATGTTCTCATCCACGCAATGGTGGTAGCAGCCCGGCTGCTCCAGGTGGCTGTCACCCTGGAACCTGTGACAAAAAGTATGTTGATTGGGAAGGCACAGGTCCAACACACAGCTCATTCCGCCCTGTGACTTGGGAGAAGGGGTCCGAGACAGAAACCCCCTGGTCTATGCCTTCGTTTCCCTGATGCCCACCACCTGTCCCATCTGTACCCCAGTCCCACCCATCTCAAGCCAGCCTTCCACTCAGTCCACTGCCCATCCAACAGCATCCTAGAATGTTCTGTCTGTTCCAAGTTCACATCAAGGACCGGTCCTTCTCCAACTACATCCTTTAGTGCCAGATGTGAACGATCCTCACACTTGCCTGAACAGCCTGCCTTCCCTCTGTTCATGCAGACACGACAAAAGGACAGATAGCTGCAGATCTATAAGCCCTTACCTACGATTCTGAAAGAAGCCTGCAAATGAAGGTTTTCTGAGCCCACTGAAGAGCCAGGCCATCCTAAGGGATGGGAGGTTTTTGTCTCACTGTTGTGAAGGAATGTGTACATAGTACCTGGTAGAAACACCAGTTGTGCTAGGCCCGAGGTGCTGTCCTAACCCCATCTAGAGTACATAACATGTCAGGAACAGCCAATATATGCTAATCCAAATCACATGCAGAAAATCTGAAGGATTTTTATATGGAATACAGTGAAGGACTATAGCTAGGGGTTTGTTTGTTGTTGTTGTTAGTTTTCCTGTGTTTCGTTTTTAAATTAGAGTCTTATTTGTAAATCTGTGCTTCTGAAATAGATCCAGGGCCCCTGCAAAAGACACAAAATAGAGCCTGCTGCTCAAAGTCCTTCAGATGTATGTATCCAGATGGTGCTCAATATATGTTCATGGGCCTGAGGTTGCCGCTTCTGCCTGTGCAAGTCGTACCTGAGAGGGGCTCGCTGCTTCTTCTCCCAGCCACGAAGTTCCTCAGCAGGCTTGGTGTCTGCTCGGGGCCTCGTGCTCTGCAGGTCTGAATCCCAGAAGCCCAAGAAATACTAGTCAGTACCTACTCCTTCTCTGCCTGGGACTGCCTGGCACCATGCCCTCAAACAAACAAACAAAACAACAACAACAAATACCCATCATGCTTCACCATAGCTTTGTGGTGAACTTTGGGTGGGCTTGCCCAGTGAAGATCAAGCTAGGTGCCTGTCCCACTGACCTCTCCAGATTCATAAGCTGCCCTCCAAGGCCTGGACTGCCATCTTCTGTACAACATGTCCCTGTAGCTTCTTGCTACAGTCTCATCTCTATGCCTTTGCTTACACAGGGCCTTCCATCTGCAACCCTCCCACCCCAGTCCGGGGCCTTCTCCTTCAAGGGCCCACCGAAGCCTTAACTACACTAAGCAACTGTCCAGGGAAGCTGGGACTCCTCCCACCCTCTCCTCCCACCCTTCCAGGCTGACTTGGGTCCTTCCTGTCTTTCCCAAAGTGGGTACCCACTCTGTCACCTCTCACCAGTATGGTTGAAAAGGACACTCCTCTTGCTCTGGCTCCCATCAGGGGCCACAGTGAGCTTCACCCGCAGTGTCTTGCTTGATGTGGGGGAATGGTTCACAGAGGAGTCAACCACCTCATAGATGGTGTGCAGCAAGCTGGTGATGTCCTGTTTGAGAGGAAGCAGACACCCCATGTACTTCAGCCGCAATGTACAGCCACCAGCAACCTGAGAGTTGGTGGCCGCCCCTATGCTGAAGGCCCCCAGCTCCTTCCCACAGAGCTGGAGGCAGAATGGTGGATTCAGGGAGAGAATAAGAAGTAAGAGAGCAAATGGAAGGGAGTTCAGAGCTCAGAGTGACTGTGAGCCACTGCGGTCCTCAGCAGGATGTGAAACCTCTCAGAGTAGCCTCATCCGGGAGGAGGAGAGTTTAAAAACCAGATCTCAACCCTCCTAGGTGACAGGCACCTAGTGATGCTACACACCCCTGTTCTTAGAGGGAAAACCAGAAATGTGATTCTGTCCATACACTGGACTGGATTATGGCCCCACCATTCCTCTGCCGAAGTCATCCCCATAAACATTGTGGCTGGATCAGTGAGTGATGGAGGTGATGGAAGAGAGGTGTGTGGGAACAGATGCTGCTGTTCTGTGGCTCTTGCAGCTCACTTGTCCTCTGCCTGGAAGAAGGCAGCTGTCCACAGACTAGGAAAGGAGTGTTCACCAGAACCATGGGGGCTGCTGCCTCAGCCCTAACCTCCAGCCTCCAGGATGGAGGAAGATCAGTTTCTGTTGCTGAAGCATGAGGTAAGTGTCCCTGGAGACAAACTGATCGGTGAGAAACCTAACCAAATATTTCTGGCCTGAATGGGGATCCCAGCGGTGTTCTATGAGGAGGATCTCAGAGACTTCTGACTGGAGTCCGGAAGAGTACCCCTTACTGGGACTTCTGTGCTCCGGTTATCTGTGGTCAGCTGTCTGGGGAACAGCCGCTTGCTTTAAAAACACTCTCCACCAGACACACTCAGCTACTGCCCAGCAATTCTTCATGACCCCGAGAGACTTGGCCTTCTCCTCTCTCCTCCCTTAGGCCGAGGCAGAGACGAATGACCTTAGCGATGCTGTAGCCAGGCATGAACGGTCTATCATGGCATAGGCATCCCCATGAAACATGGTGGACATGCCGCTAGGCTGACTCTGAGGCCACTCAGAGAAGCCAGAAATCCAGAATCTTCTGAGAAATATCCCAAATCGTCAACATCGACAACTAACTTAATTCTTAACAAAAGCTTCCGAAAGACCAGACCAGAATATGTTTAGGACAAACTGTGTGTGTGTGTGTGGGGGGGGGATCAGTTTGAGACTCAGATTCCAGCTGCTCCCTCCTGGCATGCTCAGCTGTCTCAGCTCCTCTGGTGAGGTCACACAGAACCCCGAACCCCTCTTCCTGTCCTTCCCATGGCTCCCTGCACAGCTCTGCTACATGCTCTAGAGCTACACCATCTTCCAAAGCCATGATGGAGGTCCTGTTTGGTGCCTTCAGCACCGAGCTGAAGAAGCTGCTTTGCTACCATCTTAAAAGCCAAGGTATGGCACACAGGAACAGGCTGCTACTATACTATATAAAGACAATACAGTAAATGTGCAGTCTCAGGGTGGCATATGGGGAGCTGGCGGAGTTTTTAGGGGATAAGACCTTGTAGAGAGCCTTCAGGCCATTGAAGACATGCTCCTAAAGGGGACCTGGTCCTTTCTTTTCTCTCTCTCTCTCTCCTCTTCCTTTCAACTGAAGTGAGCAGTTTTGTTTTTCCATGCACACCTGCCAGAATATGCTGCCTTGCCACAGGCTCAAAACAACAGAACCAACCATTGTGCACTGGAGTAAGCCTGTTGCCTTTTAAAGCTGAGTAGCTCAGTATTTGGTACAGTGGCAGAAAGCTGCTGACACAGGTGATTGAGAGCCCAAAGGTTCCCATGTTCAGCCCACACCCAGGCTCCAGGCAGCAGATGCAGCGAGGCAGGAGCCTGTTTTCCGGGACACACCAAAATCCATATGCTCACACTAGGAAGAAGAGTGGGAGAGCTTTGTGCAGCAGGTGTAAAGGGGAGCTTTGCGGCTAGAGACGGAAGAGGCGCCAGGCAGGGTTCTCGACCCAAAGTCAGCATTCTAGCTCCTCAGAAGACACAGCCCAGAGGCTTGCTTCAGGCTATGCTGGGCCACCTGCCTTTCTTGTGGCTTCTTCCTCTCATCACCAAGGACATGAGTAAGAAAGGAGAAAGGAGCATCTGCCCCTGTAGCTTCTTGCAAGGACTCTGAAGGAGGGTCTATGCACAGGAGGTGCCTCACGTGTATACAACAGGGAGAAAGGAAGACGGCAGTCACCAAGAGATGGCCACCTTCACTGTGGTGTGTATGACAAAGACGTCACAGATGGCCTAGCCATCTAGGCTGTCTGAGAAGCCAGTGAGACTTGACTCTGGGCTGGGTATGGAAATTTTGAATGGGAGAAATTCCTGAGAGGGAGGGATCCAGGCTAGAACTGGGAGCATTCAGTGCCATGGAGAGAGTGTAGAGTAAGAGAAGAACAGCTATGATATGAGTAAGGCCTGGACTATGCATACTAAGCCCCCAGAACTGAATTACAGGTGAATGAGTCAATGCATTCCTGTTGCTGTTAGCTGCAACAGGATGAGCTAGAATCCTGCATGCATAGTTAAACATTAGTTAGCCTCCTCCTCCCACCTGGTTCTCAGGCCTCCAAGGTACAGTTTGGGATAGAGGCGGGCTTTGTAAAGCCACATACCCCTCAGAGAGCTTAAAGGTGACTTCCTGCAGATGCTGTGGAGAAGCTAATACTTGTCCCAACCTGACTGGGATAAGGAGATATGGAGGCCAAGCTTTCATTACTCTGGAGACACTGCAGGCCCACACAAAGCCCACCCACCTGGTCTTACATCTCTACACAGGTGTCAAGCACCATCTCTAACAGACCCCTCCTCAAAGTGCAGGCAGGCCTGGGAGGAAGAGGGAAGGATGCTGAGCCTGAGCCCACCTTGGCTTTCCTGGCCCCTGGAATGAAATCTGGGTTGCTTGCAGGGCCTAAGACCCACTACTCTGCAAAGGGGCCAAGGGCCAATCTCCTTCAGTTCTTAATCAGAGATCAGCTAGGCAGGCACACTCCCAGGCCAGCGTGCTGCAAGGCTGAGCCAGCTTAGCACTGGGATGTCCCTCCAAGAAGCTGCTCCCTCCTGTCCCATTGGTGTTTTCTGCTTCATCGGGTTGTCAGAGCAACACATGGAGAACTGAGACTGTGTCTCCCCTGCTGAGTGCTTAGCCTGGTACACAGCTGTTGCAGAGACAGAGGCATGGAGAAGGTGAGAAGAACTTGGGAGGAGTTGTAGGAGGCTCTGAACGGTGGCAGGACTAAGACCAGTCACAGCTGCTGCTTGCTCTTGCCCTGTGTGGCCTTTGAGGCCCACTGAAGCAATCAAGGGTAGCTGCTAGAGCTTGGGGATGGCAAGAGGAAGGAAGTAGGGAAAGATTGTTGGAACCTGGGATTCCTCTCTGGGAAAGCCTTGAACTGTGCCGCTGTCTCCCACCTCTCCCCAGTGGGGTACCCCCAACCCTGGACTGTGAGGTGCTCAGCTGTACTCGTTCTGGCCCTTATCCTCACAGACACCCTTCAGGATACTCCCAGCAGCCTTCCCTAGCCCTACCCCCACCAGGCAGGAGGAGGGGGCAGCAGACTCAGGCTGAGTCCAGCTCCTATGACTGAGGGCTGCCAAGTGGCAGCAAGCACACTTACCTCACGGGTGACTTTGCCATTGTTGTCGAAGTCATACAGAGTGAAAGTCCATTCCTGTCGGCTGTCCTCCTCCACAGAAACATCACACTGAAGCTCCTACAGAAAGACAGTGGCTTGTTTACTTATCAACTACATAATCACCTTACCTTGGGACCAGTGGTTAAGGCCTTGGCACCTGGCTATTCCCTGACATTGGGAAAGGCAGAAGAACAATGGCTAAGACATGACAGGCAGGGAAAGAGGCCAGAGCCTAAGCAGGGCATACAGGTCTCAGGGCACCAACAACCTCTAATGTACAAAGACAAAGGAAACACGAGGACTCTGACAGGAGACTGTAGCCTTACAAGGCTCTAAACTTCAACCAAAGGTGAGAGAAGTTTCTGGAAGGAAATAGTGACCAATGACTAGGAAGCCAGGCAAGATCCCAGGACGGGCAACTGAACTGGGCAGCAGCAGGCTGGACGTGAAGAGGTGAAACTCTAGTCTGCCCAGACTCCTCCTGGCACGGCCCCAACAGTTGTACCATCCTGGACAGGTTGCTATGTTTCTGAGGCTTCATTTTCCTTTCATATAAAATACAGAAAATGATTGTATCTGTCCTCTGATCTGTAAGTTTGTCAGAACACTAAGTCCCTTCCCATGTGGCCCTCCATCGGCTCAGAGTTCCCAGGTCCCCTGCCGCTATGGGGACAGTTGTCATACTTCCACCTCAACTATCCTGCTTCTCTGCCAAGAGCAGCTCTACAGGGCCAGGCTTCAAAGACCCAGAGGTGACCTGATCAATAGGATGGCAGACTCCGTGCCCCAGCTCAGACAGCACGGAGACAGGCCTCACCACAGGGGAAATGCCTGCTAACTGGAGTGTGCGTGGCCTCACCACCACCAGGGGAAATGCCTGCTAACTGGAGTGTGCGTGGCCTCACCACCATCAGGGGAAATGCCTGCTAACTGGAGTGTGCGTGGCCTCACCACCATCAGGGGAAATGCTGCTCTCTGGAGTGTGCGTGGCCTCACCACCACAGGGGAAATGCCTGCTAACTGGAGTGTGCATGGCCTCACCACCATCAGGGGAAATGCCTGCTAACTGGAGTGTGCGTGGCCTCACCACCACAGGGGAAATGCCTGCTAACTGGAGTGTGCGTGGCCTCACCACCACAGGGGAAATGCCTGCTAACTGGAGTGTGCGTGGCCTCACCACCACCAGGGGAAATGCCTGCTAACTGGAGTGTGCGTGGCCTCACCACCACAGGGGAAATGCCTGCTAACTGGAGTGTGCGTGGCCTCACCACCACCAGGGGAAATGCCTGCTAACTGGAGTGTGCGTGGCCTCACCACCATCAGGGGAAATGCTGCTCTCTGGAGTGTGCGTGGCCTCACAACCACAGGGGAAATGCCTGCTAACTGGAGTGTGCGTGGCCTCACCACCACCAGGGGAAATGCCTGCTAACTGGAGTGTGCGTGGCCTCACCACCATCAGGGGAAATGCTGCTCTCTGGAGTGTGCGTGGCCTCACCACCACAGGGGAAATGCCTGCTAACTGGAGTGTGCGTGGCCTCACCACCATCAGGGGAAATGCTGCTCTCTGGAGTGTGCGTGGCCTTACCACAGGGGAAATGCCTGCTAACTGGAGTGTGCGTGGCCTCACCACCATCAGGGGAAATGCCTGCTAACTGGAGTGTGCGTGGCAGGCAAGGTGTTCTACTTGCAGCCGCTGCTGCCTGAAGCTGGCTTCCCTCTCTGGTTCTCAAGTAGGTCATGCTGAGTCCAAAGCAGGCCTTCCCTCATCTACGACATGCTAATTGGACACCTGCCAAGTGCCCATTCTACTCCTGAGGAAGTACTTGATGTGATACAACACATAGCACACATACACACCTGCACATATGTGCCACACTGGTTCGCTAGCTATGCCCCTTGTCATAGTGACTAGCATGTCACCTTGACCACACTGCTTGATCAGCAAGGGCAGGAACCAGAAACCATACCCATTTCACCGTTGGTCTCCTGGTGAGCAACAGGGCTCCATGAGCCCTAGGGTAAAGAAGGAGGCCCCAGTATTCTGAGCAAGGAACACTCTGTGGGGTGGAAGCACCGAAAGCTTCCAGAACCGTGCAGATCCTCACTAACCCCACAGTCCAGGGAGCCTGAAACGTAAAGGGTCTTGGCCTGAACTCACAGCTTCATGCCAACAGTAGAGCTGTGCCCTGTGGTCTCAGGAAGGGAAGGACAGGGAAGCAGTGAGGCATTGATGTGAGGGATGCCAGCAACCTCCACCGATTGCAGCCTCAATGTGAGCTCTCGCTCTGTGCTTGGTGCCTGGAACTCAGCTGCCCATTCTGCTGCACTGCTGGGGCCAGAGAAGGGCAGGAGGATGGGCAATATCGTGTGTGTGTGTGAGGGGGGTATCCTTTGTGTTGTCCATGTGGATTAGAAACAGAAGTCCAGATAGAATTAGGGCCCTGCCCAGAACCTCCAGTCTTAGATTCCTTCATACCACAGGAGGCCCCCATATGTCTCAAGTTAACTCTGGGGGTGAAATGGAAGGCTTGAAGAATCTGAGGATCCTGTAAGAGGGCAACAGGCCCAAGGACCAGAGCCCTGTCTCCCCATGTACATACCCACCTTGTCGTAGGGTCCTATTATTGTGTATTTGCCACCACCCACGTGGGGGAGGCCATCACTGAGATACTATGGCCCAGAGGCAGCAGCAGGGATCTCCCACAGAAGCAACTATCCACATAAGAGTTAAGAGGTCATTCCTTCTAGATGGGCCTCGGTTTACCCCTTCTAGAGCACCGCCATGACTCACAACCCTCCAAAGCAAACTTACTTCAAACTTCAGCTGCTTCTTGGAGCCGGGAACAGGGTCATTCACTTTCTCCATTCTCTTCTCATCTCCACTGCCCAGGCTGTCGGTCTTCTCGGGCGGCAGGGCCACTGTGGGGAGGCAGAGGGAAAGGGGAGGAAAATCAAGATCAGGGTGGCTATGCCCTGTCCTCAGGCCCCTCCTGCCCTGCCTCTTGGCTGTGTTCCACGTCCTTTGATTCTTTGGCCCTGATGATGCCACAGGCTGCCCCAGAGAACGCCTCTGTGGTGTAGCCACACCAGTTACTCAGGTTTCCCTGTAGCCTCTCAGACTCCTACTCCGTCCCAACTTTACAGCCCGGATAAGCAGCCCGCAGACTGAGTACCTGGTAGAGACAACTGGCCACTTAGCAGGGCTGGACCTGGAAAGGTGCTTAGGGAACTGGATAAGGTGTGGGACCTTAGCCTTCTGTATTCACTGCTTCCTATACTGACACTGTGGGATCCTCAAAGATGCTATAGTGGGCAGGGCAGAGAGATGGGAACTGAGTTAACACAGTTTGAAGAAAGGTATATGTATATGTGGTGAAGGACACCATGTACCACACAATGGCCTCTTCGGGGATTGCACTCACTCTGACCCTTGCCCTTGGCCTCTGCTCACCTGGGAACCTTCTGTCTGCAAAAGGGCATGGTCTTCTGTGCGTCTGACTCTCAGGAGCAGAGAGAGAATGTGAAATTTGTGGCCCACTGGCACTACCACCACCCTAGACCCAGAACCCAGACTACAGGTTTCACCATGTAACAGAATGCCTCTGACCCTTTCCATGTGACACAGGGGGCTTCAGTTTACTTTTCTAGAAGATGCTCCCATCTTTTCCCTCCCCAAAGTTCCCCAATGTCCTGATACAGTAACTCTGCTGTACTACTTTGAAGGGAACAAACTGAGTACGGCTCCTGACCTAAGAAGGCTAGGTTGCCGGAGGGCAGCCAAGATGGCTCAGCTTGACCAATAGTTCCAGTTGAACCTTTTGGGGATGCCATGATCATGGCAAAATGAGGTACAGGTCAGGAAATTGGGGCTCTGCCCATACCCCGCTCAATTCGCATATCCCAGTGTTGCAATGAGCACCTAAGCACAACAGCGAGAAGGAGGTGCAGTGGGGAGGGGCACACAACCCTTGCTTTGCTCCTACTTTCCAAGTCAGGGCTCTCTTCCTGGTATCTATTTGCAGCAGTCCACACGGCACCACGGAACCGGCATCAACACATGGGTGATGGACTCTCATAGTAACCGGGCCCCACCACCTTCAGCACTGGCCATTCATCGACTCTCTCTTCACTGGGACCTTGTGAGGCGGTTACTGTTATTAACTCCATTTACCAGATAGGAAAACCACGGCATAAGAATACTCCAGGCTCTCAGACACCACAGCCAACTACAAACTGGCCTGCAGCAGTGGTTGTGTCCCCTGGGAACCTCTCTTTTCTCTCTCCCTGCCTTGGCGCAGCCACTATCCACAGGGGCCTCCAGCCGTTAGTGTCCCGAGAGCCAACAACCCTCTAATGCCATCACAACTGCTGACTGTGGAGATGCTCTGTTACCGCAGAGTAAAGCCAAAGGAACACAAAACTAGAATGGCCACCTCCTCAAAGGCTCCAGGGGCCCAGCATGCTTCCTGTATGCCAGGCAGGCCACTGGCCCACTACTTTGGATTCCATCCTTAATAGTCCCATCCTGATCTTATTGGTCAGATATTCTCCTCCAGAGGGCCCTGAATCCAGGAAGACCAGGCTGGAGACTCACCAGGGACTCGGAGACAGTCAAGTACCAGCTACTCAGTCTATCCAGTGCCCACTGGACCACAGATGCTATCCTGAGTCCAGGCAGGGCATGCAGTATGGCCATGCCATTCAGGCTCCGGGACAGGTGGCCCTCTTGCTACCCCTTGAAGAAGGGAGCTCTGCTGAGCCTTAGCTTCAGGTGCTACCAAAGTCTCCAGCAGACACCGCTGGGCTGTGCAGGAGCACCTCAGGTGAGTGGCATTTGGTGCTCCTCCTTTTCCAACCCTGGCAGCTTTAAGAAAGTCTGTACAGTGGGGGAAGGGTGGTGTCTCCTCACCCTTCCTGGTGAGCCAGGGATGCTGGTCCTCAGCAGACAGCATCCTCAAGCCAGTTCCAGGAGAGAACTATGAGGACACTGTTGGTCAGACACCACGGTAGGTGCTCGGTAAGTGCTGACTGTGCCTAGTCCCAGCTGGTAGCTCAGGTCCAAACTGTCTCCTTTGCCCCAACCTGCCCCTTTGCAGGAACTATAGAGACATCACAGCCTGCAGAACCCTGCTCCTCCCCCTCCCAGAGAGAGAAGAGGAAGCAGAAAGCAAAACAAAGCCGAGTTCCATCTTCAAAGCCACTGCCTGGCTCTGCAGAGGTCCCGCTGATGCGAGCTGGCCAGGCTTATCGAAACCCGACTTCAAGTTCAAAGGGAAGTTATCAGACAAGCACCTCCAGGTTCAATGTCGCCTTTCATGTTCCACTTGATAAGCCCAAAGACAAGGAACCGCTGTTCCATTCTCTCTGGAGTGCCCTTGCTGCCATGCTAGAAAGCATGTCTTCCTTTGGGACCTCCCTGCCCCTTCCTTTTTCCCCACCTGGAGTGGAAAGCACCCCCTTTTATCCTCATGTGTCCTCCCTAGAGACCAGAGAGGCAGGCATAGGCTGTCCTCTCTTCCCCAGCAGGTCCCTCATGCTGTCCTAGCCCAACAAGCCTCCAGGGTAGCCCCAGGTGGTCATGTCAGTGAGTGTGCAGAGCCTCCCATCCTGGGCAGGGCAGAAATGAACAGCAGGCCCTGGAGACATGCTGCCCCAGGGTTGTGAGGCCAGTAAGACTCCTCGACACTCTGTGCCCTACCAAAGAAGACCTCTCACCTCTATTGTCCCCTGATCAAGTGCCAGAAGAGGAGGCAGAGAACCCACAGAAAACCATGCAGGCCCAGGGTCAGAGGGAGGGGCTAGGATTTCGACAACTGGCATGGGATTCGCAGATGACCCCTCTGAAACCAAACCAAGGCAAAGGGTATTGTGCCCAGGTAGCTAATCAGAGCATCTCTACTTGGCTACGGCCATTGCCACAAGGGCCAGGCAGCAGCAAACTCTGCTAACAGCAGGCCACCCAAGTCACATACACTGGGACGATACTAAGCTGCCAAAAAGGACTCTAGTGCCCAAGACCTCTCTCTGCCTCTTGATCCAGACACATCTCTTAGAGGCACTCTGGGCATATTCCGACTGCCAGGGAGAGTCACAGCAGGGCACACTGTCAATGCGGCAGGAGAAAGGTGGGCAAAAACAGCATGTTTGGGTGATATGGAGCAGGGTGCCAACTGTGTCTTGTGAGCCACTGGGCCTGAGCCTGGCTTTCTAGGCAAAGCTTAATGAGATAGACCACACTCACTAGTCTCTGGCTGCTTCTCTGCACACACGAGAGCTGAGTCACATCCTAAGAGTTCTCATGCTCCACACAGCTTAAGATAGGAGCTGTCTGGTCCTCTCTGAACCTTTGGGTATTACTGCTTTAGGTGAAGGCGGTTCTCCATATCTTCCAGAGCATATGCTTGTTAAATAGGACACAGCCTGGAGTAACCTGTGACTTACTGTTTGGCCAACTGGAAACCCTGTGTGGTACCCAACCTGCTCAATCATTCACTGTGGCCACAGAAGAGAAAAAAAAATGACATTTCTACTTTCTTAAAATTGCTTCTTAGCCCAGAAGGACATGGGGGCTGTTTGTAGGGCTCCTTCTCTTTGGAAGCTGCTTTCTGTCCTTCTCACATGGAGGCCATGGCCACCAGAGCTGGCTGGCTGATTCTGCAGATGATGGTTCGTTCTCTCTCCGCATCAGCTCCAGCCTGGCCGCACTCCACCCCCAGCAACTGCCAGATTAAATGCATTACTTGACCATCTTCACCCGGCTCCCTTTGAAGTTCCCTTCTCAAGCTTCAAAATACCTTTTGGAGGGAGATCAGACAGCATTAAACAGAATTACTAATTAATTAAGCAAAGTTAAATTTTAAACACTGTTTGTTGTGTTAGCCAAAAGCCTGAACAGAACAGACTTCTTTCCTCCACTGAGATCAAAGACAGCCTCTTTCCCTCTCCCCTCCCCCAGTTTAAAAGAGGGAAGGAGGAGGAAGAAGAGAAAGGGAAGAGACTTAGGAACCAGGGAAAGGTGGCAGCTGTAATTAGGGCCTTCCCCAGGGCCAACAGGAGGCACCCTTGGGATCACATGCTGGGAGAGTTCCCCATCACTTTCTGGGGACTGTTTACCCTGGCAAACAGCAGTGACCCAGAGAGCAGCCTGGCACAGCCCACCCAGCCTGAGCGCTGACAGCTGGCGCCACCCAAACAGCAGGGGGAGAAGAGGGCTAGGAAACCAAGTGGGCCCTCCTTGTGCAGTAGCTCCCTCCTAAGCTGCAAGGGGGCATGCTTACCTAGGGCTCCTGCCCTGTGGCTGGGGCTACAGGGGTCATGTGGGGTTGCTGGGAGACACTTTGAGAAGCAGGCTGTGTATTGCTCCATTCCAGAAGTGTCGTGCACATGACACCAGAGACGTGCACAGCGTACTACTTCTGACATTTCTTAAGCAAAAGGCAGGCAGGTGTGGAAGGAGGAGCACTGAGTGCTGTCTCTTAATTGGTACAAATGCATTGGAGCCGACAGGGCGTGGTCTGCTTCCATTCAATCTGGCAATTCATTCTATAGAGTCCCATATGGGGCCCTCTGACAACCTCACAGCAGGCTCTGTATCTGCACAGACAGAACACTAACTTCCTGGAGGCTGGTCCTGGTAGCTGCTGCCTCTGTATTGCCCACAGGAGCTGGTGCATCTATGCACCTTTGCAGAGGAGGGAGTTTTCATAGGCATGAGCCCAGCTGTGCCGTGCCCTATACACAGGCACAGGTAAGGACAGACAGGTGCTGTCCATCCTGGCTTGAGCAACATGGAGGCTTGGTGTGGAAAGAGATGGTTGAAAAATGGGCACAAATCCAAACTCAGGTGACAGTGCTAGTTTATTTCAACACGGTCTACAAAAGCCCAGTTAACAGCAAGCTTGGATAAAAGTGACAAATTGGAAAGCAGGTTATGAGCAAGGCAGTGCGGAGATGACCATCAAGAGTGTGGCACGCGTCTCTCCACCTGGACAGAGAACACATTTTCAGGCAGACACAACAGAAGACTGAGCACAAGCTGGAGCTTCCGTGCTGAAGTTTGGACACACGCTCTGCCATGCTCCTGACCCCCTGCGATTGTCTGCACAAAGATATCTGTGATAAATATTCTGCTCTAAGGGTGGCTTTGCCAGGATGTTTCTGGGCCTCCAAACCTCCAGCAGCAGCTGTCAGGGGGAATGCACATGGATTTTAATATTAGCCTATGCCAAAAATAATTAGGAGGGTAAATCTGCGGTCGTGAGGAGAAAGATCGTGTGTGCATTCCAGGCCAAATGGTTTCTTGGATGACTGGCACAGGCCTCATGAGGGAAAGGGCTCTAGAGATGCACAGATGTGCCAGCCTGGCACTGCTGGTCAGGTTGGCGGGTACACATGTTGTCTCATTAAGTCCTTACTAACACAATGTAGGAGTGTCCCCATTTGCATTTCACAACACTGGGAGTGAAGCTTAAAAAGCAGAACTGAAAGCTGGGCAAGGCGGCAATGCTTGTCTCAGGAGGCTATGGCAGGATTCTGAGTTTGAGCTCTCCCACCCCCACCCTGCCAGGCTACTGGAGCAGGACCCTGTACAGAAAAGAGATAGAGAAGAGAAGAGAAGAGAAGAGAAGAGAAGAGAAGAGAAGAGAAGAGAAGAGAAGAGAAGAGAGCGCTCTTGATGGCCTCTCCCTACCCCCACCACGGAACTAGAGCTAAATCTCACACACCTGGAGCTTCCCTGGGTTAGGAAAATGAGAATAGAGTTTCTACACAGGATTCTGTGACTCAGAAGCCATGACTTACTTGAGAAAGCACTGCACATTCCACAATCATAGGATAGAGAGCTTACAGATGGAGTTTTGTGTCATTGCTCAAATTTGGATAGGAGGAGAGTTGGGCCAAGTGGTCCTCTCTCTCTGAGGACCGTTTAGAAACTGAGGGAAAGAAACTGGGGGTGTCCCTAACTTACCCTTTCATGAATAGATGTTCCTGATGCTCCCCTAAAACCCATCTCAGACTTGGAGGGACAGAGAAGGGGGGTGGTGGTGGTGGTGGTGGTGGTGGTGGTGGTGGGTGTGTGTGTGTGTGTGTGTGTGTGTGTGTGTGTGTGTGTTTCCTCATGCCGGTGGTGCTGTCTGCATTCCCAAGTCCAGATTTTAGGTTTTTAGCGTTCAGATTTTTATGCAATCCTATCCTGGGAATTTTTGATTTTAAAAGCTTCAAGTTCAAGTTTGGTTGAGCTTCCCAAAGAGCCTAGGGTTCTGGATTGAGGAGCTTCACTGCGAACCTTTACTTTTCAGGGAACCACTACCACCTCCCAGCAGCAGTGATCTGCCCAGCAGAGCCCCAAGCGCTCCCTGGCTTCCCTCCAAACGTGCACACTCCCCTCCTACATGCCACCGCTGGGCCCATATGCCAGCACTGATTCCACTTTAGAGATACTTGTGACCGAGGGGGAAAAGGCAATGGGGAAAGCAGGCAACTGTCTGCAAGTACTGTCGGGTCTTCACGTTCTGAGGCCTGAACAGAACTGAGGGGCCATCACGGTACAGGCAGGACGAGAGTGGTCAGAGGCTGCTATCGTCCATTCGTGCTGCCCGTCACCCCTTCCCCCATGGGTAAGTCCATGGAGATTAGCTTTCAAACCCGGTCCCTGAAGATACAGCTAAACCTCCCTGGCACAGCAGAGGCAGACTCTCCACTTCCATGCCACACTTTCACAGAGAGCAGATGGGAAGACACCAGGTCAGGTCACTCCGTGGAAACAGCTTAGAGATGCTGGGGCTGGAGAGTGACTGCTGAGCCTACGGGGAAACTCAAGCGGGAAGAGGAGCCAGGGTGGCTGCCTGCTGCTCCCCAGAGGCCTCCTCAGACATCAGGCACTGTCAGCCAGACTTGTAGATGGACCTGCCCTGGACGGGTGAGTGGAACTGCCTCTTGAGAAGCCCTTACCCGTACTTTCTAGTACACTGTCCCTTAACTCCAGGCCCCAGCAACCAGGTGGCTTGACCACCTCAGCACCTCCACTTGGATGGCCAGTAGGGTTTTCAGTTTGGCATCCCTAACCAAATGCCTTGCACCCAATGTCTCCCCATCACCCAGGCTTCTCTTTATCTTTACCCAGATACCAAGCTCCTGTGGGTTCTGTTTTGGGGGGTCACAGACTTTAGTAGCCTTGACCACCTCACTAGGTGGTAAAGAACCAATGGACTTTCAGGTTCTGCAAGACTAATTTTCTACAGCAGATGCCAAGTGGGCACTGGGTTGGTAGAAAAACTGCTTGGAGCCCAGAGACAGAAGTGAGCCAGCAGGCTGGGATGGGTAGGGGCAGCTTCAGATGAGAAGCAACAGGAAGGTCCTGGGATAGGAGACATATGTAAATCAGGGGGAGCACAAGATGGACAGACCACCGTTGGAAGCATCATGGGCCTGCCTACCAGGCCAGCATTGACCTGCACCTGGGGCACAAGCCTGAGAGGCCATGTGGGTGCTGGAAGTGAATGAGGGGCTGCCCCTCACGTCCCAGGCTGCTGCTGGAGCCCCAGAAGGAGGGTCCCTCTCCTTTCCACACCCTGCCACACAGGCCTGCAGTCAGCTTGGAACCTCTGATGTTTACTTTGTTCTTTCCCAAGTTCAAAAGGAGCTCACAGCCCTGCACACCAAGCCAGCCTTAATCTCCTGCTTCGCTCCCAGCTGGCCAGTTAAGGCAGCTAAGACTCAGGATTAGGGGCAGCTTTACAGAACAACCCAGGAGCCAAAGCCCTCCTCTCCGGGGATGGCCAGAGACTCCTTTTCATCTTCACGCCTCACATGGCCCTTTTTCTCCCTTAAACAGCTCTCTAGCAGCCAAGAGGCAATGAGCTTGGCCAACAGAAAAACAAAGACGACATTCAGGAACCAGTTTTCTCCCCTAGCCAGGAGCACAGAGGGATACCATGGCCCCAGATCCAGCAGGTGTATGGCTGTGTGGCCAGGGCTCAGGGGCCTCTGTCCTTGACAGTGTGCCATGCCCAGTCACATCCCTGCCCTAGGGAGGGCTTGGGCCACTACAACAGGAGTAGCCAGAGAGCCCCAGTGGGCAATGGGTCCAGGATTCTTCCAAGGGTCTCAAAAACCAGACAGGGTCCTTGTTTTCCTGGGCTGCTCAACACTGGCAAGGCGCTCTTCCCATAAGGAGTGACAGGAAGAGGGAAGCCTTCTCTGCTTTTGCCTGCCATAGTCATGGGAAGTCAGCTAAGCCACGTGGGCAGTCCATAGCAACAGGCATTAGCTCCCACTCTTACAGATAGGGACACAGGCATTGCGAAATAAATAAATAAATAAAACCAGCAGGCTAGAGGCTGGGTCCATGCCACTGTCATTAGCTCAACAGCATGGCACTTCTACTGGAGGAAGGAGGGGTCTTGCATAAGGGACCAGAGGAGAGAGGCAAGAGGCCAGAGGCAGGCTGGGTATGACTATGCTAGAGCACCACATAGATGGACTTGGGGAAAGAGCTGTCATGTGCAGAATCCAAACGGACACTCACTCATTATCACTGACACCGCCATAGGCGGGTAGGCCTGCGATGGCCTGCCAGAAGCCTGGTAGCTCCTGAGTACAGGAGCTGGGTACTGGGAAGGTTTTCATATTCACTGCCCACCCCTTCTGGGTTCTGTGGGCCTTTGCCCCACCCTAGTACCACAGACAGCCTACTAAGACCCACATACCTTCTAGCTGGAAGTCGTCCTCGTCCTCCTCACCAAGTGCCTCTCTGGAAGTGTCACCCACGAGCTCCTGGGGAAGGCAAAGCAATGGGTTACCAGACAGTAGGGCCCAGCAGGAACCCACCTGGCTAGACTGGACAGGTAACACTGAGCACAAAGTACCAACCCGACTGGATAGACCTAGTCATGTGATAGCACAAGTGGCTTCTCAGTGTACAGCACCCTGGGGAAAACTGCCCAGGACCCATAGGACCCACCTTTTCTAGAGACCAAGCCCACTCTCCCACTGGAATGTCAGGTAAGGTCAGCATCCCTTGCACGGCCCCCTCCCCGTCTAGCCAGCTTCACAGCCAGAATCAGAAAGCATTCAGTCTAGATTCTTCTTCCAGACAACGTGGGACCCTCTCTGCCCTCTTCTCTGGTAAATCCCGGTTCCCCTCAAGGCCAAATCTAGTGCCAACACATTGGCTAATGCCCTGGGCTTGTATGCCATGACTCCAGCGATCCTCGCTGGGGCTTCCACATCTTGCCCATGGTCCTGTTTTCCCACTAGCCTGGCCTTGGCGCATGCCTGATCTGCCCCTTCCATAAGCTGATGATATCTGGAACCACTGTGGCAGGGGTCCTTCCTAGCAGCCTTTTCGAGCTGCCGTTTGCAGACTGTCATATTGGCAAAGGGAATTTCGCTGTCCTACAGGCTAGGAAAAGTCTGAGATGTGGAGAGACTAAAGCCCCAGATGTCTGACTCACCCCAGCAGGCGAGAGATACAGAAAGATTAAACTGTATCTTGCAAAATGGCTTCTCTATTTATTGGTACTCAGCCAGGAATTTTGAAACCTAAGATTATTTAGATAAAGTTAAACAAGAGCTTTTAATGTGAGACTTCTCAGGGCCTTCACCACAGTTATCAACATAGGAATCTCTGCTCTATATATTGCAGTGTGGGGCACACATCCCAAGGGCCCAGTCTGGAAAATACTCTTCTTGAAGAAAGAGGAGGTCAGAGAGGGGTACACCATATTCCCTCTCCTAATGTCACAATGGTTGGTCTGATGATGCCTCTAAAGTCCAGCAATGACAAACACTGGAAAAGCCCAAACACACCAGCTGCTACCGATGCCTCATTGTGACCACAAAAACCTTTGCCTTGGCAACACCAGCAGAGAATACCAACCACCCAAACTCGGCACTTCAGATGCTTAAAGAACACCCAGGCCCGCCTTGACGCGGCATAGCAAAGAATGCTGTGTACAGTGGGTGCTCACTGGATAGAGCCACAGCAGGGCTTCTAATCTTTTACTTTAGAGACAAACAGCTCTCTGTGTGCATGCAGCCTAGACCTTTCTAGGCACTCCTTCAAGGAGGCTGAAACGTGACTGTTCCTGCTCTTGTGTTCCATTTACTTCAAACCCTGGTGGCTTCCTTCACTTCCCTTCTTGCCAATTATCGTAATCACTGAACATTTCCCAGGCTTGTAACCTGGCTGTTTGTGATAACAGAGTCAGAGTTGACAGGGAGTCTGGAGGCAGTGACAGGCAAGGTACACACACAGGTGGCATCATCAGATGGCGGGGACACCCCAGCAGCCAATTAAAGCCCCACTTTCATGCGACAAAGAATGCTGCCATCTCTTCAGCCCTGAAAGGCTAGCAGGCAGTGCTTGTGACAGGAGCACCAGCAGGCTTGAAGGGGACAAAGGCCTTCAAGCTGGGTCCTCTAGGAGAGAGTGGGCTCAGCACTGACCCCAGTAGCCCTGACAGCACCACAGCAAGGATGCTGGCAATGACAAGTCTTTGAGGTCCTGTGACTTTCTACTGGTGTTACTACCATATCACCCCAACAGTGCAGCCGCGGAAGCTATCTGTTGATACTGCACATCCACCATCAGCACTGCGAATGACGGGTCCTGCACACCCGCAGAGGGTGAGCTCACACCCAGTCTATGCTCTGCAACACACTGCAGTGTTCCCTGGGCCACCCCAGGGTCTCGGCATAAACTGTTCATGGTCTTTCGACCCAGGAAATGCAACATGGGGGAGCTAGCCCTGGGTCATGCCCTGGCTTCTGGGCTCTCCTAGCATTTGGACTCGGGTGGACTTACACTATGGAGAGATAGCGAACACTCACTGGACACTTCCTTCACGACAGGCAGTGCTGCCATGTGGTAGAGAGCCTCCTCTGGCCATCACAACAGTCCTGCTCTGCCCATCTCGCAAGCAGTGAGAGTACTCGGAGTGCTTGTCCGGCATGTCCAGCCTGTGCAAGGCCCTGGGCTCCACTCATAGCAATGCAAAAGGGAAGGGGATGGAAAGGGAAGGAGAAAGGAAGGGAGTGGAACCCTCTCTACTGTAAGTTTGAGGCCAGCCTGGGCTACACCTTATCTCAAACAAACAATGCATAAAACAGGGTCTGGCCATCAGCTCTGGTGGCTCAGAGATTAAGGGTTCTGATCTACCCAGTGGGACTCAGAGCAGCGCAGCTAGCTCCTCCTTCTCTGTGGTTTGGGCTTGGTCCTGGGTCCAGCCTGGCCATAAGCTCATTCCACACGGCCACGGGCCTGAAGCCTCCTCCTGCAGGGGGCAGATAGGTGCTACGGAAGCTGCGCACTCAGACCTCACAGCTGTAGTGAGCCCCATAGGGCCTGCGGCACAGAGGGCACAGAACTGGGCTCGGGCAGTCAGGGGTGGTGCAAACACAGCTGGCTGCACAAGCTAAGTCTAGAAGGTGCAGCTCAGCCTCCCATGTGCCTTGGCTCTCCCTCCACAGATTCGACCCATAGGACAGTTTCAGAGTGACTTTGAGGAGCAAGGGAGGGTTCGCCTCCATGCTGGAAGATCAACCAGCAGTGACTGCTCATTGCTTCCTCTGTCTTCACCAACAACTATCAGTACGTGCTGGAAATGCTGGGACTGACCAGCCTCAGCTGGCCTCCCATGGCAACCACTGTGCGGTATGCTGTTAGTATACCCACTCTATAGATGAGAAAACCAAGGCAGAGCAGTCTTGACACTTGTGAAGGCTACAGCTCTTACACGCCAGAGAGAGGCCGACCCTTACCACTGCACCTCCTTGTAGGAGGCCTGTATCTGGGGCTTAGACAAAGGACTATCTAATTCCTAGGACCCAGGGCCTAGCCCCCATCTCCTCTGGTCCAGGACTGTGGGCCTCAGACTTACTCCAAGTTCTGACTAAGACTAGAGGCCTGGCTTGGTATTTTGTCAGGACACGTGGCCTTTAAAGTCCCAGTTCTGTCCCTCTGTTGCCCCTGGGAGCCCAGCCTCTACCCCTCCCTGGGCCCCAGGAAGAGCAACTTCTCCAGTCACTGGTGTATAGCCCGCCTAGTCCTGAGCTAAGAGGCACAGGCACACTGCCTTATAAGGCCTCCTGGACGGAAAACCACATCAAAGTGGGGCCTTGGGGAGTGTTGGTGCAGGCTAGGGATTTTCCTCTTTGTTGTTGGGGCTTCATGCTCCTGAACTCAGTCTCCCCCACGCAAGGCCCCAGCAGGTCTCTGTCAATCTTTCTGTTCTCTAAGAGGTAACAGATGTGGGTGCCACACATTTTTTAAGCAAACTCTTGGTGCCCACAGAACTCGGTACCATGTGGACTCAGGAATGCACAGGACTGAGACATTCCAGGAAGAAGGGCACAGCCCAGGCCACCCCAGAACCCTCAGATCCAGGCAGCCTGTCCTAGTTAGGAAAGCACAGCAAACTCTTTCTTCCACGAACTCTGCAGACACAGCCCAGCCTCACTAATAGCACACCCCACCTTCTGCTGTCAGAGGCAGGGCAGGGCTAGTCCATGCTCCAGTGCCCAGGTGGGCCCAGCTTGGGCTCAGCCCTCCCCACAGCTGAGTGGCAATAAAAAGTGTCACTGAACTTGACAGCTCCATTTTCCTACTTTGTAAAATGGGAGGGTTTTTTTTTGTTTGTTTGTTTGTTTTTTATGTCAAAGAGGAGGCAAGGAGAAGGGGTCAAAATGTCCAGGTGGCATCTGATACAAAGTTAAGAACCTGGATCTCAGTCTCTCCCATTTTTCTGCCATAGCCTCTTCTCGTGTGTGCTCTCAAATGTCCTCATGGTCCATCCTGATAATCAGTCACCTAGTTCCCAGCAGCTCTGCCCCCTCTGAGCGCCCATTTAAGTTCACTGACATCTAGGGCCAAGAGATTCCCCAATGCCACCAATATATATAGTGCGGGTCTTCACTGTGGGGTGGTGGACTCCTCTGCTTGCCACATGGAGTACAGCCCACAGAGAAGCACGGGAACACATGCAGGAGATACGATGCCACTAGTGTGCACCTACAAAACAGTGACAGTATAAGGGACCGTGTGGCACACAAGAGGCCAGAGAGGGTATGGAACGGATGGATGCCCTGGCCACTCACTGGGAGGGGAAGGAGACACAGAACCTCAGTCAAACACCTAGCCTTGAGAGAATCCTTCGAGCACTCAGAGATGAGACAGTGGTCCCTTGGGCTCCATAGGGGCTGATTCCAAAGGCATCTACATCCAGGGCTCTGAGGGCTTAGATAGAGCAGCACAGTATCTGCGGAGCCCCATACCTCCCTCGAAGTCTCTAAGCCATCTCTGGACGGCTCTCAGTTTCAACAAGTGCAGCTGTGTAAGCAGCTGTCACACGGCTCTGTTTAGAGAGTGACAGCCAAGAAGAGAGTCTGTACTTGTTCAATACAAAGGTTGTTTTTCCCATGTGTATCTTCTCCAGGATGAATGGGTGGGCGTGGAACCCACAGCCACAGAAGGCCAGCTGCACATCCACGTGTCGCCCGGGCAATGAGATCCTGACTTCACAAGACCGCAGATGATGGCCCACTTCACAGAAGAGGGACCTGGAGTTCAGACAGATGGAGAGAAGGTCCAAGAGATCACAGAGAAGAAACAGCAGAGAAGGCTGGGGTCCTCCAGGCCTAGGAGGCTATGACCTCCTGGTTACAGGACTCATGGGGCATCTAGCCGCCAACACCATCAGCAGCTGATTGCTCTTCTGTGGCACGTCCAGGGAACAAGAGATGGGGAACCAAGGCTGCTCACCACCCGGGCCTCTCTCTCTCTGTGTCTAGCACACACCACAAATCTGGACCTCTGCCCTCTCAGCTCCCCAGACTTCTCTAATCTCAACCCATCCTACTCATGAGCACCACAGGCCATAGGTGCTGGGAACTGCCCACCCAGGTCAACAATGAGCAACGCACAGGGGCCAGGATACAAAGTCAGTCGCCATCCAAGGACTGAGGGAACAGACAGGGCTCCCAGAAGCACTGACTCCAGTGACAGAAAGTTGGAGCACTCTCTCCCCAGGGGTAAGAGGAACACAAGCTCACTGGGCCCTAGAACAGTATCAGAACCAAGATCTCAGCAGGCTGCTCCCAAAGCCTGGCAGCTTCTCTCCTCAAGTAGACAAGAATGCAAGGCAGAGAGCCCTCAGCTCCTCTAGCAGTCCGCCAGACTCAGGCCTCCCGCAGTGCCTAGGTCTCTCAGGAGCTGGGAAAGACACCTGCCTCTCTGGCTGTGTCTTGCCTCAGCTCCAGCTCCCAAAGTCTACTACTTTAGCCCAAACGGAGGTCACAGAGAGAGGCCAGTGAACAAAAGGCTGTGAACCATCTCTCTGAAAGCAAACTCCACATGATGGGACCTGGCTGATTGGTCTTGGAATAGTACCTGCTACATTCATTATATATGTGTCCAACCTTTGAACATCTCGACACAGTATTAACAAAAACCCTGCGAAAAACTAGGCATTCTAGGTAAGTTTATCATTTTGTGTTAAGTTGCATTCATAGCTTCCTGGGGTGCCTACATCTTGTGGGCCATGGGCTGGACACATCCGTCAGGTGCTGAACAAATGTGATAAATGTCTTCTGGATAGACTTTAGCACCAGGAACACTGCCCCTACCTCACCTCCAGGCATCACAACCTGGGAGGGTGACCACCACCATCACATTAATCTCTTCTCTTGCAACAGCACTCAGGCTAAACTTGTCCCTTGTTATAGAATCCTTACTCTTATAGACCTAGGACCAAGCCAGAGCCTACTATAACTAGAATCCAAGATTCTGGCCAACCTCAGGAGCCGTGGGAGGCTTGCTTGTGCCACCCTTGCCCGTGCCCCTCCAGTTTCCCCAGCTAGCCCAACTGTGCTGCTCAGAGGAGGAAGGTAGCTCTGAGGCACTGGCAGGTCTGGCCTTCTGCCTAGGCTCACAAGGAACAGCCTCCGTGGCTCCAAAGACATGGAGTAGTGATTAAAATTCCTTGCATTGCTCCTATTTTTATCTGCCTAGGATGTAATCAGAGTGCTCCTTGCGGTGCCCCCAGCTGGCCCCCACAACTAAGCATGCAGCCTGGATGCCTAGTCTGCTGCTAGGGAGATGGACATCAGACATCTGGGAGGACCCCACAGGACACGAACAATCCCCAGAGATGGCTCTGCACACTTCTGGCATCAGCCAGTCATAGCTCAGATCAACAAAGTCTCCTGCCCAGGCTGTCACTCTGCAAGCTGTGGAATCTGTGTGCTTTGGAATCTATATGCCACTATCAGCACAACTTCCTTCAAGACAGTTCCTACCTAAGCCTCTTACTATTCTTCTCCTACCCAATGGAGCACTGAGGTGCTACCGATAGAACCTAGGGCTTCTACATGCTAGGCAAGCACTCTGCCACTGAGCTCCCCAGTCTTCTTTTTATATTTATACCTTTTACTTTAAGACAGAGTCTCAATTGCCAGGCTAGCCTTAAACTTGTGATCCCCCTGCCTTGGCTATTGAATAGCTGCAGTTACAGGTGTGCAGCTGGCTAATATTCAAACGTCTTGAAGTATGTTAAATATCCTCATCCTCTCCCCCTCCTCCTCTCCTCGGCCTTGCAATGAGATCAGTGAAAACATGGATGTGAGTCCTCATTATAGTTGAGGCTTTTGAGGGGCATTTCACATTGAACAGACACAGTCATTAAAATGCCAGATGTCCACTACTCTACCGTCTCCAGTCCCACCCCACAGAAGAATAACAGGCAGGCTGTGAGAGAAGAAGAATGTGAAGAGCACATGGCGCAGTCCCACCCCTATGGCAAGGCTCACTCGAACAGGAGGGGGGGGGGGGGAGAGAAGGGACGGAGCAAGGCAAACAGCAGGGACTCCCAGGCTCTTCCCATAAAATAGCAGTTACACTTAGAATATGATTTCTATGGATGGAGAAAAGAAGGCTGTGGGGAAAATAAGCCCAAACCAACAGGACTGGTAGTGTGTATGTTTTCTTGTGTTGAATCCCAGGGTTTGAAACAGGAGTCCTGGGGCAGGAGAGGCTGTGCAGAACAGCCAGGGCATGGGCATAGCCAAAGTTCAGAGACATTTCTACAGCAGAGCCCTGGAGCTCACTGGGGCATGGGGGTACAAGCACCATAAGACCAAGACCACAGTGATGCTAGGAACTAACACAAACCGAGTGTGACAGCCGTCTAGTGATATGCAGAGTCTGGTACCTCTCTAGCTAAACCCTCCACAGTGCCAGCTCTGAGACCTGATGCTGTCCCAAAATGAACCCTGTGGATACTGAGGTTTGGCCTGCTCATCCGTGTCTCCAACTGCTGTAACGGGCAAATGAGTTGTGCATAAAGCAATGAGCTCATCTGGAGCAAGGACTGTCCCTCTCAGTTCCTGGCTGGAGCCTTCACTGTCGCTCCACTGTCCTCTCCTCTCTGAGGTCTTCAGGGATCAGGCATCTGTGCTGTCCCAAAAGGCACACGGTCAGGCTGTTGCCTTCCCACATCCTAAGTTCCACTGACACTGCCAGGCCACTGCCTGTCACACTGCTCACCTGGCCAGTCACTGGCCTGCTGCTGCATGGCTGACACCTGACGACAGGAGTGGCCAAGGGCTCTTGAGCACTTCTGACCACCCCACAGCTGGAGCAAGTGCAGGCAGATCTCTATGAGTTTGATGCCAGCTTGGTCTACGTAGTGAGTTCCAGGACAGACAGCGCTATATAGAAAAACTTCGTCACAAAAGGAGAGAGAGACAGAGACGGGGGGGGGGGGGATTCTTTTTGCTTCCCCACAAGCCAATGAGCCCAATCCATCTGTGCTGGGCTACCCAGAGCTCTCTGCCCTTGGTAAGGGTCATCTCACACCCTTCCACTAGTGGGGGGCGTATACCTCAGTTTCCCACATTTGGGCAGAATCAAGAGGTTCAGCCTGAGGACTGATCTGAATCCCAGAGCCTACGCAGCCTGACATACAGGTGCACAAGGATCACGCAGAGGTGAACACGAGAGACCGGCTGCCAGGGAGCCCACGTGAGACCCAGTCTGGAGCCCTTCCTGCTATGGGACGAGTGGGCAGCGTAGCAATTGCCCATGTGTCCCAGCAGACAGGAGCACCTGGTGCCTCCATTTCCACGTTCTGTACTGTGAGAACTGTTACTACCCTCATCCCACTCTCTGATCATGCACTGCCTTTACACTAAAATGTTAATTTTTTTAGTTTCATTATTATTAACAAAGATGTGGCTTCTGTCAGACGCACCATAAGCCTATGCATTCCACACCAACCCACAGCTTCTCCAAGCCCATCTTCCCTGGTCTTCCCTGTGCTCAAATACAGCAGTCTCCACTGCTGCCCAGGTCAGACCAGGCAGTGAGCTGAGGCTTCTCCTACAGCTTTTCCTTCCTTCCATCCATCAGCACAGACTGTAGGCTCCACCCTCCAGCCACAGGCTGACACCACACACTCTCCCCTCCGTCACATCCCCAGTGTGTCCCAGCACTGACACCAGGACGACAGAGACCGTTCTCTGCACTTTGCTCCCCACCACTACTTTATCCAGGCACCACCCATGGTACATCATCCACTGATTCCCCATTCGCTGTCCGATGCAGTCATGGTAGACACCCCTCCTTGTTATTCTGGTGTGTGGCACATCGCCTACTTGGGCCTCTCTGCACCTACAGCATCCTCTTTCTGGGCTTGCTCTTTCTCTAGAAAGCCCTTCTCTCCGGTGTTTTACTATTAATTTACTATTAAATTTATTTTAAAATGCAGCCCCTCCCAAGCATGAACCCACTCGCTTCCTTAGTCTTCTCTGGGACTCACCACCATCTGCAATACTACACCAGGCCTGACAGGAGGCATGCACCAGGCACGTGCTGAGCAACCCACGCAGCTCTGTTTACAGGCTGAGAAAACATTCTTTACATTTTCTCCAAGAAGAAAGCAGTGGCCCAAGAGCCCAGAGAACATGAGTGCCTCTGCTAAAATTATCCACATGTTCCCATACATCAAGGTTACAGAGATGGCACCAAAAATGCTTTCTGAGGCTGTGCCAGTTGGCACGCAGGTCACCTGATGTACACCACCAGTGGCAGAGAAAAGGCAAGGCGCTGTGTCAGAAACCTGTATGGCTATTACCTGTGTGGCTAGTGGGGTTTACAGGAATCAACTGGAAGAGTGATGAGCTCAAGGTGACAGGGTCTCCAGCTACCACACAGTGCAGAATGCTTCTGCGCACTGGGCCACCTGGAGGTCCTGAAGACCCCGCCTGCTTAGCAATGTAGGGACTGACTGCTGGTCCATTAGCTATACTAGCGCTTGGATTCCAGAGGTTGGCAGGAGACCAATGGAGCATGTCAACTGAGCTATCACTGGGAGCATGTGAAGAAAGAGGAGGGCGTAGTCACCACCACACACCAGATTTCATTGTCACATTCTAGGCAACCCAAAGACAGAACACCCTGGGTTACAAGAGGTCACTGTTTGCCCTTGTATGGATCTCAGGGTCCCATGCCATTGGTGGCCTAAGTCTGGCAAAGGCTGTGTGGCCAGCAGAGAAGGAAGGAGGCTGCTTAGGTTCAGGGACAGAAGAGATTCGCAACTGTAGCTTCAGCCATCACCTCTTAACCTAGAGAGACCAATAAGCAAGTATGACTCCCTTTACAGGTGAAGGGCTAAGGATCTGCAAGGGGAAGCAAGAAAGAGGTGCACCTGGGAAGGACCACACCCTTCTGTGTAGGCCAGGACCCTGAGGACCAGAGTGACCTAGGGGAGACTGCAACACAGGTCCACACAGCCTCTTGTCACAGGCTGGCATCAGAGCAGGCAGAATGGGAGACCCATTAGGGACACCCCCAGACAGTGGTGTGCCGCGTACATGGGTTTTGTGACCCTCCCACTACCAGTCTATTTGTGGACTTGGATGAGAAACCTGAGGACAGATGGGAAAATAGGCCTCAAAGAGACAACTTTCCAGCAGTAGAGCCACCATCAGAACCCCAAAGACCCAAAGTAGGGGCAAGAGTTCCCCAACTTATCCACAGACATGAGCAGGTTCTGCATGCAGCCAGTTCAGACCCAACCAACAGAAAGATCATGTAAAGTATCCAGGGGTCCCCCGCGTGGAACTTCTCACACCTCTGCAGCAGGGCCTAGATAGAGAGAGCCTTTGGTAGGATGACTGGCCCCCCACCCTAGAGGGCTTGGTACATGGGACTCTCTGAGGCCTCCCAGCATTCATCCCTGCGAGGTTTCCTCAGGAGCCACCCCTGGTACCTGGTCTGAAGGCTTGGAACTGGGTGGCCCGGGAAAGGTGCAGGAGGCTGCTGCCCATGGTGAGTCTGGGCAAATTCTAGAGAGATGTCACAGTCTAGAAATCCTTACAGGACCAAGCCAGAGCCCAGAATCTACCCAGAAATGGCACGTTTGCCTCTTCCTTCCTTCATGTGACTGTCTCGGGACATCCTGAAGAAGCCAGAGACACAATCCTCACCTCAGGTTCTGCTTCTGGAATGCCTGGCCTAAGAGGAGTTCCCACTGAATTATCTATGGAGTTGAGGAGCTCTAACCCCATGTGGTGACTTCCCAGGCAGTGGACAGGCCACTGGAAGGACAGCTGCTGGGACTCATACAAACCAGACAGAATGTGTCCAGGCACAGAAGCCACAGCAAGGCCAGTCTACACAGCAAAGTGCAGGGTCTTAAACCAGGCCTCAGTCTCTGCTGACAGACGGGAAGGAACACTTCCTCCTTCATCTTTAGGGACCTCATTTAAACATGGCCAGCCCTTCCTGAGTACATCATTCCCAGGGCTTCTCTCTCAGATCATCCATCTGCAAGTCTAGGGTGGACTTCAGGCCACTCTTTGGGGGATCCCAGGCTGAAGCATAGCTTTGTCTCTCTTTTTAACTGTACGTATTGTAGCATCTGTGAGTCGGAAGCTCCTGTCCAGCCTCTCCCAGTGTCTGTACCCTGTCCCCAGAGTTACTGACGGTCTTTGGATGGCTATCCTGGGCTGTCCAGATCCCACCTGGTGTGCTGGGCATCTCAGACACAACATGTAACCGCTAGTGTGAAGCTTTCCCATGCAAGATTTGGAACAGATTTAAAACAAGAGTTCTGTGTCTCCATCTGGACACATGTAACAAGGAAATCCTAATCCCCCACCCCCACCCTGTCCACCTGGTGGTCAGGGATGACTTCTTCCCCTGATCATGATGCGGCCTAACCAATGAGAACTGTGCAGTATCCCAAGCCAGACCAAGGAGGCCCAGTGCATTCTCAGGACATCTGCAATAATGAGCTTGGAATTTTCAACTGCTGGAAACACTTGCTTCCTTACAGGAAGATCCTTACTGAGTAAAAAATGAACACAGGAAATCAGGGTTCAGTGAAGCAAGAAAAAACAGGTTCCAACACCATCTGAGCCCCTGGATCAAACCATGCCTGAAGCTAGGTCCCCTTAGACATCTCAATAATGTGAACCGCTAATCTCCCTCTTCCTGCTTAAACCAATTTGAGCTTGTTTTCCATCCTGGTTGCTGAGTTCTGTTTTTCTGTACCCTCCCAATACATTGCCAGGCCCACGATGTACTGCCCCAGAACTCCCAAGTTTTCCCTTCACTGTGGGTGGCGGGAAAGCCTCAGCTTTCCAGGCAGAAGGGCTCAGCTCCCATCCAGCCCCGGCTATCCTCACTTCAGGGCCTGAAGCCTCAGCCTCGGCCTCCACTGCTGTAAACACACACACCCATTACCTCCCATCACTGTCATAAATGCCCAGTATAACCCAGCACAAAGGCAAGATGCTTATTAGGGTTCATGGCTCATAGGTGCATCCAGCTCACTGTCGTGGACGACATTCAGCCAAGGGTAGCCACAAATGTACCTAGTAAAGTCATAAACTTTCTTAAAACATTGTCAATTTTTTATATTTTTTCGGGGAGGGGGGCATACTTGATTGAACAGTTCTTGAGCATGAACTCTGTGAATGACATCATGTAGGCAGGACGTGTCTGGTAGAGAGTCCAGACTGTGGTGAGGGGGCCACATCATTCCGAAGCTACCGATAGGTGCGGTCGGCAACAGTGGGGAACAATACATCAGCCTCGTGAGTTGGGGTGGGGGCTAAGGTCCTGAGGTTCCCTCCTAGATCATAGTTACCAATGACCTTCATGTTCTCACACTCCTGCTAGTGAACTAGGCTGCCCTGGGGATCCAGCCTCCAGCACATGGGTCTTCTTTACTCAGCCCAGCCACGGCAGGAGTCCCTATGATTATACTGCCCTAAGCAGAACACCTTTAACGGTGAAAGGTGCTATGAACAGGAATAGGAACACAAGAGCGACCAGCACGTAGGGTATCTGACCTAGGGATGTGCTGTCCGCCACTTTTGGCCCTTTCCTGGGCTGGCACCGCCACCTCATCTGCCTGTCCTTTTCACTTCCATCACCGCCCTCTGTACAAAAGCTTCCTTTCTCCTCTCACCACCTCCTGATTTATTCCTGCAGACTTCCAGAGAAGCTGTCCTGGAGTCGGGGCATGGTCCCCCTGAAGCCCTCTGTTCTGGAAAGCCCAGTCTCTTTATATACGCCCTCCCTCCCAGTGCCTAAAGCCCTCAAGACTCACAAGCCTGTCACATCATGCACAAACACACACCTAGGCACGCATACACACAGCACGCAGTGGAGACAGCACCCTTTTCTTCCTCCAGAAGACAGAATTTTCTCTATGTGTTCAGGAAACCATCCTCAGTAACTCGCCAGACAGAGGCAAAAATTGGGGACCAGGCTTCACGAGTCAGGGTGGGTATAGCAGGGGAGGGCAGCAGAGACAAGGCACTGGCCCTCCGACAGCTTTCACTAACCTGAAGCCAGGGACAGGCACCAGCTGGCTTCTGCCAGTATCTAGCCCTGGCTCCTACTCAAAACACAGGCCAGCGATGCTGGCGATGCCACCAGCCTCCAGCAGCTCAGTCCCTTGCAGCAGCCAATTCACTGCTCAGAATGCAAACAACACAGGTGCAGAGACCACTGATGGAGACCAGCATCCCAAGCCTAGGTTCCACTCCCAAGTCCTTTGAGCTAGCCTGTTTCCTGGTTTGGTAGAGCTACAGCCTGAGACCAGCTCCTTGCTCCTAGCCGAGTCAGGTGGATGCTCCCCTCTGCACTAGCAGGACCCCTGCAGTCCTCTGCAGACTGAAGAGGAGAGCAGACAAGGCTGAGAATCCTGCTTCCGAAATGCTTGAGGTCAGAGCTCCCCAGGCTAGCCCTGAACTCACAATTCTTCTGTCTCAGACTGAGAGGCTAGTTTTAGATTTCTTTTTGGCAGTGAGGTCACAGCACATGGGGACAGGCTCAAAGGTCGTAGGCATTAATAGCATCTGTCCTAAACTTTGTCATGGATACCAGAAACAGAAAACCCAGATTGCGAGCAGCTGAAAACCTCAAGTGGCTCAGCAGTGCAGTCGCACAGGGCCTTCCTGAGGCTGTGCACTGCTGCCTTGGGAACTGAGTGCTGGTATAGCTAAAGCGGCCCCAGGATCCCAGAAACAACTGGGGAGCTAGGGTCAGCACTGGGACAGGGCACCCAGGAGGTGGGATAACCCCTGATATTAGGGTGCCTTTCCCAGCCCATGCTGGAGTGCTCAGCCTAACCCACTCACAGGAATTTCTCCCCTGCAGACGTTTTCCTTCCCATCCCTGAGAAAGTGTACCACCCTTCAGGACCCTTAGGATCCCATCTGCTCTGAGTCACATGACTCATCCCAGGTCCTGCAGAAGGAAATAGTTCTAGTTAGATTCTGCCACTGTGATAAAAACACTACGGCCAAAAGCAAACTGGAAGGGAAAGGTTTATTTGGCTCACACTTACGGGTCACAATCCTCCACTGAGGTACGCCAGCCAGACACCCGAGGAAGGAGCTGAAAGCAGAGACCACGGGGAAAGGCTGCTCGCAGGCTTACTTTCTGCCTTACACTTAACTAGCATTTGCTAAGCGGCCCAGGACCACTTGCCCAGGAATGGTGCTAGTGACAGTGAGCTCCCCCCTCCAGTTAATTAAAAAATCAAGACAATCCCCCGCAGACAAGCTGAAATAGGTGACTCCTCAGCTGACCCCCTCAGATAACTAGGCTCTGTCAAGTGGCAATTAAGGCGATCCAGGGAAAGTAGTAAGATGTCTCTCCTTATAGAGACTCTCTTTCAGATCTATCAAGACATGCACACTGCAGAACAGCTGTCTATAAATGACTGCTTCCAACGTGGAAAAGGGATAAAAATTACTTTAATATCAATAATTTAGTCCCCTAAGCAATACACGCTAAGCTGTATTAAAATAAGTATAGTGAGCTCTGGGTTCAGCAAGATCCTCTATAAATAAAAAGCAATTTGGGCAAACATCCGATGTCAACTTTGGGCCTCCACATACTCATGCAAACATGTGCATGCACACCCACACACACATCCACCCACATGCATGTGACGTTGCACACATTTGCATGAGCGCGCACACACACAGAGATTATCACACCACTAGCATAGGAGGTGATTCTTCTCCTACCATGGGATTAGAGACATCACCTGGAAAGTAAAACCTCATACCAAAGAAAGGCACACTGTTCTCTCAGTGTGGTCTGAGGCCTAACAGTCTCCAGTCAAGGAACCTGTCAAGCTCCACCTGACTTACCAAGTCAGAATCTCTTTTCGGAACCCTCGTGTGACTCATAAGCACACTCCAATTTGGGAAGCCCTGATCTAGGGGAGAGCTGAGATTCTTACACCTAGCATGTGTCAATCTTAATTTAATGCATGAAAGCACTTTACATGTCTTAGCCTATTTGATGGTCACAGAAAGTGTAGAGTTGGAACTGTAGCTATCGCCATTCATTCATTCACTCATTCACTGTTGTCTGAAACACTGTTTCTTGTAGACCAGGCTGCCTTAAACTAAGGAGCAGAGGCTGGCTTCAAACTCCTGATCCTCCTGCCTCTGCCTCTCCAGTGTTGAGCTTACAAGTGTATGTCACCATGCCCAGCCGCCATCTCTATCTCACAGATGAAGAAGCAAAGACTCCGGGAGGCTAAGTAACTGCCTCCAGAGCACAGAACTGGCAGAAAGATGAAGATGGGGACCCAAGGATCATCTGGACAACCCAATGAACAGAGTGGAAACAGCCAGTAGTCTGCTTCTCCACAGGACAGGATCACTCTCTAAAGAGGGAGAAGATCAATTTTCAATGTCTCTTGAGGCAAAGGAAGATTAGTGGGAGGAGGGACCCAAACTCTCTATCCCTAGCTCTAGGGACCAGGAAAGTCCAACAAGGAAAGAATGGTCAAGTGGTGAGTTCTCTGCCACAGGAGGTATTCAAGCAAAGGCTGTTTAGGATACATGGGAAGCAATTCCTAGCTCATCAAGGAATAAGTTTAATGGGTTAGGCTTTCCTCTCCAGTCCAAAGGCAGGAAAACTCTGTATCACTGAGATGAGGCCAGAGGCAACACAAAGGTGATTAAAAGATGGCTTTGAACTTCGCCAGCTCAAGAGCATCCACGGCCTTAGAAATTTCAGCAGATGGTGGGGGTCTATCTTTAACACTTCAGCCCAAACACCATCCAGATCCCTGAGTTGGGGCCCAGTAAGTCTACAGGCCCAAGGTTCAGGGGTCTACTATTCTTAAACTGAGTGGCCAAGGCTGAGCAGCCCCACTTGCTGGCATCTTCAGCAATTCACTGCAATTCCGGTACTCCAACAGGGATCAGTCTTTGAAGAGGTCGGAAACGGGGACATTCTACACAGCTGTGGGAGGTTTGCATGGAGGTAGCAAGGCTGAGGCAGGGCCAGCCACAGATGAGTCTAGCTCCACAGGGTAGCCTGGCAGCCTCAGCATCTGTCCAGTCGAAGATGACCTGCATCACTGTAGGGATGTGGCGGGAGTGTGTGCCAGTCTGTAGGCACCTCACCTCTGCCAAGCTGGAAGGGACTAAAGGGTGGTTTCGAATAGGGGTGTGCTCCAATAAAGAAGGGTGGTTAAGGTCTGCTGCATAAGCAAGTCTCCATTGATGGCAGCTGCTACCACTGTTGTTCCTCCTCCTGTGAGTACCAGTTCTAAATGAAGGGAAGCAATACTTCCAGCATGAGAGCACACGCTAGACCCTCAGCATGTGGGGCTTACAGGCCAGCCTGGACATGGCAAACCCTGCCTCAAACACAACACACACACACACACACACACACACACAGAGAGAGAGAGAGAGAGAGAGAGAGAGAGAGAGAGAGAGAGAATGCAAAAGAAAACTTCCAGAGTCCCAGACCCCAACATCCTGGCAGGCAGAGCTGCAAAGCCAAACATCTCACATCAAGGCTGGGCTAAACCACAAAGCCCAGTGTCCGGGTCCAGCTGAGCACAGAGCCCAGGGTGTGCACTTGAGGGCAAGGGGCAGGCCTGGCTGTGTAAACGTTTGGCTGCTGGATTCTGGAGGCAGGGAGGCCTCCAGAGAGCCAGCTCCGCAGTCTCAGAAGTCAGGCCAGCTTTCCATTCCCAGCATTCCAGACCCAAGTCCCCGGGCAGGCCTGCTGGCCAGAGCTCTCAGCTCCTTCCAGGCCTGGATATACTTCCAAGGCAGCCTCCTCTCAGGCACAGGCCAGAATTCTTTGGCCAGCTATCCACGCTGACAGACCCCAGCTGCTGGGTACCACTCCTTTCTCCTCCTGCCCTCCACACAACTCCTAAGAAGACAACCTGAGAAGACCAGCCCAACCCAGCCCCTGCCCAATATTCAGTAATAGCACCTAGACTTCAGCGACTCTTATTGGTCCTTAGCGTCACTGGTGGGATCTTACTGGTGACTGGTCTCACCATCTACCCACTGGGACTCTCTCCAAGGCCTGAAAAGGAATCCCATGAAGGGAGACATCTGGACTCATCTATGTCCCGAGGCATTTGGGGCTCAGTACCAGCTCAGCCCTCAGATACTTGGCTATGACACAATGTGTTCAGAAGAGAAGGAACTGATGGTCCTTGCTGTCCAGTCCCAGAGGACTCAACAAAGTCACCTAAGACAGTACAGACCTTTGCTTATCCATGAAGGAAAAAGACACCAAGCAGCCCCAGAAGAGACCATGCATCCATGTGCCTGTGACCTACAATGGCTTCTCCGATGGCTGATGTTTGAATAATTGCTCCCATCTGCCACACGCTCATCTGGCCAGATACTGCTGCATGCCTTACCCCTGCCTTCTTATGAAACCCTTGCAACATCCCGGATTCTATGATTACACCAGTGTGGGTTTTCTGTTTTGTTTTAAATGTTATATTATAAATGTTTTGCCTTGCTTATATATCTGTGTAACATATGCATGCTTGGCATTCATGGAGACCAGAAGAGGGCACTGGATCCCTGGAACTGGAGTTACAGATGGCTGTGAGCCGCCATGCAGGTGCTGGGAATCGAACCCTGGTCCTGTGGGAGATTAACAAGAACCATCTCTCCACCTCAACTGTACCAGTTTTAGAGAGAAGAAAATGGAGAGCCAGATAAACTTTCCACAGCCACATTTGGAAAGTTGCCAAAACAAGATTCTGCCCAGCGCCAAGGCCTGGGGTGACTCCTATGTCAGTGGCCTCACTTGCTCACATTTTGACTCCACTTGCTTTGCAGGGTCCTCACATCTGGGTCTTTGCTTAAACACATGACCTGCCATTGGGACAGGAATAGAAGTAATACAAACTTGATAAAGAACCTGGGACCTTACTGCGATGAGAAATGCTTATGGAACACACAGGAAGAAGAGGGTACTTGCTAGGTCGGTTCTATTCTAACCCAGCTAGCAGGCAGCCAGCCTACCAACTGTCCTCAGAAGGGAAATAAATCCAATCTAGTTCAGCTCAGCTCAGTCCAAGCATGATCAGTTCTGCTCAGATGGGTTCAACCCAGACCTAACCAACCCAGCTCAGTCCAAACCAGATCAACGAGTACAGCCCAGGCTAGATCAGACCAACCCTAATCAATCCAAATCAGTTTAGCCCAATCCGGAGGAGCCCAGCTCAATTTAGACCAATCTACAATTGTTCTTCTAGTTTGGATCAGACCTGTGCCACCCAGACCAGCCCACATCAGCACAACCTAGATTGATGACACTGCCCCAGCCAGTCTGTACACGCGAGGGAGAACAAATGGTGGTAAAGCAGTAAATGCTGGGACAACCTATCACATAACAATTAAGAGCTGCACCAGCTACAGCGACCATTCTCTTCTGACAGAGGAGAAAAGCTCTTTCAGTTGATCTCAGCCAAAAGGCCAAGAAACAATGGAAAAACTTTCCTGAAAGCCACGGGGTAAACAGTCACTATAGAACGCGTATCCCTTACTTGAAATGAGTGGAACCAGCATGTTGGAGACCTTTTTATTCTTAAATATTTTTAACTTGTGTATGTACGTGTGTGTGTGTGTGTGTGTGTGTGTGTGTGTGTGTGTGTGTGCCCAAAGAGGACAGAAGAGGATTCCCTGGAGCTGGAGTCACAAGTGGTTTTCAGCCACTCAGTGTGGGCAACAAGCATTCTTAACTGCTGGGCCATCTCTCCAGCTCAAAGAGACTTAAAAAAAAAAAAAGATTTATGTATTTTGTATACAGTGTTCTGCATGTAAGCCTGCAGGCCAGAAGAGGGCACCAGATCTCACCACAGATGGTAGTGATGGTTGTAAGCACCATATGGTTGCTGGGAATTGAACTCAGGATCTATTGAAGAACAGCCAGGGCTCTTCACCGCTGAGCCATCTCTCCAGCTCAACTTATCATTTTTTTACTCTTTTATTTCTTTATTTTGCAATATCTACATCCACGTAGGTAGATATTTTGGGAAGGGGGTCCACATCTAAACACAAAGCTCATTTGTCTTATACATGCTCTATACATAGTCTAAAGGGATTATAATCCAGTATTCTTAGGGTACCCATGTTTTAAGTATAACTTGCCCACATGGTGTGAAATTTTCCATTGTGCCATTATGTTCGTGCTCAAAAAGTTTCAGGGATAAGGAGAAAGCTTGGTTAATAAATTACTTGCCCCACAAATATGAAAACCAAGTTCAACCCCTAAAGCCCACATTAAAAAGAAAAGCCAGGAATGGTGGTCCACACCTGGAGTCCCAGTTTTGGGGAGCAGGAGACAGAGAGAGGCCCTGGAGCTTACTGCTGGCTTGCTTGGTCAGCTCCAGGTCAATGGAATAACCTGTCTTAAAAATAAATAAACAATAGATAGGTAGACAGACAGACAGGAAATAAATAAATAAACAAATGAACCTGGACAGTACCCAAGGACTAGCACTTGAGGTCAACCTCTGGCCTATTCTCTCTCTCTTCCCTCTACCCAGTCCACAGAAACACACACACAGAGAAAGAGAGAGAGAGAGTTTTAGATTTTGAAGCATTTTTAATTTCAGATCTTCAGATTACAGATGTTAGAGCATCTCCTACTTAACAGATAAGCTCACTGAATCACAGAGACCGTTGCATCCTGCCTATGTGTATACCACAAGAAAAGGCGACCATTAACCCTGGCACACATCTGTTTGCCTGTCACATGTGGCACAGCCCTGCAGTAGAAGCATGGATCACGCTTGTCCTCTCAGTTACTCATGAGGCAATGCCGTAGCACAGGACAGGTGACAGCACACACATCTTCTCCCATGCCCTGCTGACCTAGCGCCACCCTCTCTTTGGATCTGCTGTACGATATCCACTTCAAACTCAGAGGCTTCCCCTGACCCTGTAGCCATCTCTGGGTGTTCCAGGTTACTGGGCTCTGCTGAGGAATTCTGCAGGTTACAGGAGAGCCACTGGGAGCTCAGCTTGACTGGCACCCCACAGTGGTCCACTCTGCTTCTGGCTCACTACAGGGATAGCTAAAAGGTTGAGATAATTGGGCTTTGAAACCCTGCTGCATTCAGCCTTGGAGTCCCTCCACATAGCTCTTCTAGCAAGATGCCTCAACTCCTCACACGGCCACTCAACTTCTCATATGAACTTCAGGATCATGAAAGAGAATGCTGCCAAGTCTCCCCAGGCATCCCTTTTCCACTTTCTGCTACTGGTTAAAGTAGTTCCAGGAGGCCCAGGTTCAAAGTAAGAGAGGACACTCTTCCATGGACAGCAAGCTCATCACCCACAATCTCTGGCCTAGGCATTTAGCCTAGCCTCAGGTCACTGCAGCCTGGGTCCTGAGGCACAGTAGTGGGACACTCTGTCCCCTGATCTTCACCGGGCAGCAAGCTTGCATCAAGTCCAGAGCATATTCAATTTAGAGAGTAACTGGTACATTTCCATCTGACCCAAGATGAAGGGAGTGGCCTCAGCCCCTCAGCATAGCTGCCAGAACCCTCCAGAATGAATGTGTGCACAATGAATAACAGTAAGCCCCCCACCCCGACCACACACAGGTGTCTAAAGACAATGTGCTGCTGTGCTCTTTGCCAAGACCTCAATTTGGAAATGGGCACTTCGAGGTCTGGACTCCTTAAGAACCTAGGGCAAGGCTCTCTCTACCAGAACAAAAATGGCTTGCCTATTGGCTGGGCTCCGGACACAGCTGAGAATGGCCACACTGAGCAGCCTGGAAGAGCTCACCATCAGTTAACTATAATCACAATCAAGGCATAATTAGCAGACGGCTCCAAGTGTGAGATCTGAGACCCATCGGCTCTAATGGGCTAATTAGCTGAGACGTCCTTGGGCAGGCAATGCACTCTGGCCTTCCAGAAACATATCAGGGAGCTATGCACATCAAGGCTAGGATTCGGCCAAATAGTCGGGCAGATATGTTGCATAATCACCAGGCAATCCTGTTGCCGCCGCTACCACGGCCACCCTGGGCATTGGTTCTGCAGCATCTGAGTGCTGGGAAGTGAGAGGCATGCCTCCTACCTTCTGCTCTACCCAGTCCTCTCCAAATTAATGTGGGTGGGATAAGGAGTTCACACCAACACATAATGAATCTGTCTTTCCAGGTCCCAATTCATCCCTGTAGGCTCACAGTCACAAAGAGCCATCACATCATCGTGAAGTAGAAAATGATTCATCGGACTGGAGAGATGGCTTAGTGGTTAAGAGCACTGGTTGCTCTTGAGAGGACCTGGGTTCAAATTCCCAGTACCCAAATGGAGGTTCATATCTGTCACTCCATTTCCAGGGAAGTCAACACCTTCTTCCAACTTCTGTGGGCACATAGTACACATACACACAATCAAATATTCAAACACATAAAATAAAGAAGGCTTTTTAAAAATAGAAAAGACTCAATAGCTCTGTGTAGCCCAATAGTACCCAGAGTCACAAACTCAGAGAGCAAGTGTTTGCTGTTTGCCCCGCTCTCAATCCAATTGCTCTGAGTTGGTGGCAGAGATCCCAGAAGATGAGAACTAGAAACCTCAGTTGCACGATGACAGAAGGCAAAGGGTCAGCAGAGCTGAACCTGGTGCAAAGCTCTCGGTGCATCTGGTACCACAGCAGGTGCACTCCGGAGTACACGGGTGCTTGTTGAGTAACGCAGGGCCCAAGCGAGAGTACTCTGACCCTACAGAACTACTTCAGGGGGGTCTCAGGCCAGATAAGCTTGGAAAATGAGTCGCTTAAATAGGAGCAACACTGAGTTTGAACCAAAGCCCACGTCTGAGATTCACAACACACACACTGGCACAGTACAGGCCCTGAGAAGTCCTGCAGTAGAGACTTGAGTTCATCGTTGTATCTAATCTTTCCCAACTTACTTCCACACAGAATCTGCTTTTCCACAGAGACTAATGGGATCGTGTATTCAAGACAGAGTGTCTAGGGAACAGGGCAGATGAGACAAGTTCCCCTTGAATCCTACAGGAGCCAGGTTATACAAACACACGAGGTGGGAGCTTTTCAGTGTTTGCACAGGAAGCACATGAGAGCATTCTTCAGCTCCATGGAGAAAGACATTCTCATTTCTCTGAAAACAAATAACCAGTGTGAATCATCACAATCACAAAAAAAGAGGAAGGAAAATAAAGGAAGCAGAGAGAGAGAGAGAGAGAAAGAGAGAGGAGAGAGAGAGAGAAATAGCGGAACAGCACACTGCTGGGCACTATGGCCTCTGGGGACACAGGCCTGCCCAGAGGCATAGCTGCCCTCAGCTCCAGTTAAATCTAACCAGTTTAAGGGATTAGGGTGTGTGGTGCAAACTCAGGAGGCTGAGGTAGAAGAGTCACTAATTCAAGGTCAACCTGGGCTACGTGCTGAGACACCTAAGGCTGGGGGATACAGCTCAGTGAGAGAATACTTGGCTAGCACGCACAAGCTC
The DNA here is from genome assembly GCF_018167655.1 of Microtus oregoni. Lineage (NCBI taxonomy): Eukaryota > Metazoa > Chordata > Mammalia > Rodentia > Cricetidae > Microtus > Microtus oregoni. Next base: position 63,180,083 of record NW_024543063.1, read on the forward strand.
TGGGTTCTGTTCAAGCAAGGTAGCAGGAAGGAGAGGGTAGAGAAACCATTGTTAAGGCCAGAGACACCAGCTTTCCTGTTTTTGCACAGAAGTCCGAAATTCAGACTTCTAAGTTAAACTCCACACTTTAAAATGCGGGTCAGGGCACTGGAGAGGTGACTCTGTGGCTAAGAGCACTTGTCGCTCTTGTGGACGACCAGGCTATGATTCCCAGCACACACATGGTGACTCACAACCATCCATAACTCCAGCTCCTGGGGATCCGATACCCTCTTCTGACCTCTGTGGGTACCAGGCATGCACACAAAACACAGACATACATGTAGGCAAAACACTCACACATAAAGTAAATAAATCTAAACTGTGGAGCAAACAGAACCTTCCCAGGGACAGTAAAACCCAGCAGGTTGCAAGCTCTGCCAAACAGGACACAGTGATGCTCAGTAATGGGTGCTGTCATCAAGTCTGCTGGCCAGGGGACGCCCTGGGAAACAGTGCTGCTGAGCCAGGGCGTGCCTGCCCTCGGCTGCTACAGTGTGCCTATGCACAGCTATCCTCCTTCGATTCCGCAAACACTAGTCTGTCTCTAAGCATGTGACCCCAGTACCACGCTCTCTCCTAGCACGCATGGGAAGGGCAAGTCAGGTGAGTGGTGATACTGATGGCCAGTACATCACAGCAATGGGTCACAGTGTCACTGTCACACCTTTTCAGCAACAAGATTTGTTCCCAACTCAACACACACAAAATTCAGAGAGTCCATTGCTGGCAGCACCACCACACACAGACTGCCTGTAGTCAGGTGGTTGGAGAGCAGGGAAGACCTGGGAGGACTTCTCAGTGGCCAGTGTTCTGAATGGCCAGGGTTTAGAAGACTCTACTCCATCCCATCCCATTGGGAGACAGGGTATCACCATGTTGTTCATGTCAGCCTGAGTCAAACTCTCCATCTTTCTGGCTCAATCTTCCTACTGCTGGGATTATAGGCACGTGCTGTCGTGCCCAGCTGTTTAATCTTAAATATGAGGCCATGGATATAAAGGAATTTCCTAGGGAGTCACAGTGGTATCTACATTTCCAGACATCAACAGGGTTCCTAACAAGATGAGGCATAACCAAAGTAATGGCTCAAACTAACAGCGAGGCTCTGGCTTGCCGTGTCGCGGGCGCTGAAACACCGTGCTAATGGTGTGCCCAGTAAGGGCGTCCAAAGTGTAAGTTTGAGTCCCACAGAAAAGCATCAGCAGGCTTCAGTGGCAATGTCACCCCGTCTGGTAACCGGCAGAATCTCCTACAATGTAGAGCTAGACAGGCACCCGAGGAAGCCACAGAGGAGGTCCAGACATCTTCAAAGGAGAAAGTACCAAGCTGGATCTTGAGAAGAAATAACTGCAGCCCCAAGACCATTGCTCCCTCACGTGAGATGACAGCTCGGATGGGCCATCGTCTCCCAGCAGCTCTTGGATCAAAGTGAGGCTGGGATTAATTCCTACTAAGGGAACCTGGGTAGAAGTGAGACCTGCACCCGGCAGCCAGGAATCCCAGCAGATGGGAGAACACAGGCAGCTAAAAGCAGGCAGAACAAGCCACAAAATAAAAGTCACCGAGGCCAAAAGCTACCTTCCAATCCACACACTTGCTTAGGACTGGTGCATGATAAATTGTATTGGGCCAATGTAATGCCAAAGTTAATTTGTGCTAGTTAGTTCATCTAAACCAGGAGCAAAAGGAAAGAAACACATCACCAGTGAAGAGACAAGTCCTCAGTAGGAGAGACAACTTCAAGGCAAAAAGCAGCAAAAGAAAAATCTGCTGGATAAAATTAGCTCCCACCTCCTCCATGCAGCCTTCCCAAACCCCAGGGCTCAGTTCTGCCTGCCTTGATCAAAAGTGACTTCCAGGAGCAGCAGAGACGGCTCAGTTGTAGAGCCTTTGCTGCAGGAGCATAAGGACCAAAATTCAACCCTAAGCAGCCAAGTAAAAAGTTAGCACTGTGGCACAGGCATGCAACCCTGGTTCTCGTAAAGCAGACAGGTGGATTCCTGGGGCTCACTGGCCAGTAGCCTGGCCCTGCTTCCGGTCTTCTCCAACTCGACCTCCTCCTGCTGATGTCCCACAGCAGGTATGGGCCAGGGCCACTCTGTAGAGCAACTGATTCTGGCCCATAAGCACATGAATGTTTTGTGTGGACAGGTCTCCTTCAGGAAAACCCGTCTCCTCATCTCTAAGCTGCAGAGCCTGAATCTGGGTTACTAGCAGGGGGGCAGTGAGAGTCTGATACATCTCAGAATACGTTTCTTGGCTAAGGAACACACACACACACACACACACACACACTACTTACTGAGTGGTAGAACAGCTTGGCTAAGGAACACACACACACCCCACTTACTGAGTGGTGGAGCAGCTTGGCTAAGGAATACACACACACACACACACACACACACACACACCACTTACTGAGTGGTGGAACAGCTTGGCTAAGGAATACACACACACACACACACACACACACACACCACTTACAGAGTGGTGGAGCAGCTTGGCTAAGGAATACACACACACACACACACACACACACACCCCACTTACTGAGTGGTGGAGCAGCTTGGCTAAGGAATACACACACACACACACACACCCCACTTACTGAGTGGTGGAACAGCTTTGCAGGCCTCTGAATCACAGCCCTCAGAAGTCCTCACAGTACCCAGCTGCATTAAATCAAGCTGTGAGACACGCCGGGTTATGCTTTTCAAGTGCACCCTGAGCCGATCTGATGTTTAAAGGAAAAAGGGAAAAGTTTCCGAGGCCTCCATAAATCCAGAGGAGAGGAAGTTTCAAACTTGGGTGTTCGTAGTCCATGGCTCCCACATGGAAACAGCTTGGTTTCATGTATTTGGTTTTACAGTTCAAACTTTAGGTCTTTTAACTTTTTATTTTTACAGGGCTAAGAAGAAAAGGGAGATGGAGCCATTTGCTCACTGAGTGCCAAAGAAAACCCTAGCGCCTCCCTCCAAGGGCCTCTGCTGAGGAGGCAGAGATGGGGGGGGGGGCTCCTGGCACACCTCTTCAAGTTCCTCCTGTCCAGGGAAGGCCAGGCCTGCGAGGCCAGCTCCTAATTAGCTCTGAGAAGATCAACAGTTCTGGAGAACAGAGACCAGGCTATCACCGAGCTGTGACCAGCAGCAGCAACAGTAGCAGCAGAAACAAAATGGAGCCTCTCTAAAAACAAGACAAGGTCTGCCAGGCCCCGAGGATTCCTAAATGTAGTCTCTCAGGAAAGATGGCTGTGTGTGTCCAGCTAGGGAGGCCCAGGACACTTCTGGCCCAGCCGAGACTTGCAGGTGGCTCACACGGCTTTCCTATCCTCCGCCTTTATCTCCAGGTGCGGTCCACCCAGGCTGGGCAAGTCTACCCATTTGCCAGCTGAGGAAACGATGACCCCCAAGTAGCAGCAGTGAGACAGAAGGGGCACTGGCAGTCCAGGGTTCACACCTGACCAGGGGCTACCACTGACTCCCCGCATGACTGGGAAGGAGACCATCTGCCACAGAGAGCAGAGTGGGAGTAAGAATGCCTACTTCAGAACAGCGTGAAAAAACACGTTTTTGTGTAATAAATGTATACACAAAATAAAGGGTGGGTGACCATAAATGCCTTTCGCTTCTCTGTTCGTGTGGTATGTGGATGCTTTTTGTGGGGATGGTACACATGTGAACACACGCATGTGCAGGCCTGAGTTCCAGTCTCTTCCTCTATTGCTCCCCATTTTATTTTCAGACACACCTCAGCAATTCAGCAAGACTCCTGAGGTCTCTCTAGCCTTTTGTTGTTTTACATGGATGCTGAGGATTCAAATGCAGGTCTTCATGCTGGCTTAGAAAGCACAGTAGTGACCCAGCCATCACCCAGCCACACACACACTTTGTACACATGTGTCTGTGCACTGTGTCTCTGTTTTAAGGCTGTCTCCCAGGACCTCTCCAGACATACAGCACATATACCCATTGTTTGTGTCTGCTCACCCTACCCTGCTGGTGGCAACAGTGCCCTGCTGTTCCTTTGGATGGTCCCCCTTTCCCGCGAACCCCCTCAGAGCAGCAGAGGATAGGAAGGGCCCTGGACCATTGCCTCCACCAGGAGGGGTGTCATAACTTGAATCTGAAGTGTTCCCCTACAGCTCATGTTTCAAACACTTGTTCCTCAGCTGGGAGCACTTTAGAAGAGGCTGTGGAACCTTTAGGAGTGGAGCCTGGATAGAGAAAGTAGGTCACTGGGCCAGGCCTTCGCAGATTACACCATTCTGGTTCCCGACTAGTTCCTCCTCCTTGTCTATGCTGATGTGAGTAGTTTCCTCCACCCCCTCCAGCTACCATGAACTGAACCCCACCATGAATGCCCAGGAGACTGCCGATCTGTAAAGCCCTCAGGATGGCCATGTGGAGCTGTCAAGGAGGGCTTGGGGCAGAGACCAGCAGAGTTCTGGTGTGACCCGACAAAGCTCAGAATAATGCCATGGAGCAGAATCAATCTTTCTGCGCCAACAACACGGTTTATAGGGCAAAGGCACATTGCTGAGCACCTGGGGCTTACATGACCATCTGAGTAACTTTACATTATCAGTGTCCACAGTAAGAGGTCCACTGACAGCCCCATTTCACAAATGGGAAAACTGAGACCTCAAGACAGTAAAGCTGCCTAAGCTTGCACTATTAGTAGGCAGCAAGCTCTGGGTTTAAATACATGCAAGTGTAGAGTCTTCTCTGCTTATTCCGTGTGGGCAGGTCAGCATCTTCCCCACTTCTTCCCCAGTATCCTAGCATGGTTCTAATACATCCAAGCTATCAAAGCATGGTTTTAATTCATCCATGTCAGTGAAGATCCAGGGGCTTTCTTGAGGGTGGACTCATTGGTGCCCGCCAAATGTCTCCATTCTCCTAGATCAACCAACTGACCCTTGACACCCATCTTCTACTCAGCTAGAACACAAAAGATGGGGTGTGGGAAACAATTCCCCATTGAGCTACAGCCAGCCCCAAGAGCATTCCATAGAAATATCAAAAGCTACTTCCATCATATTTCACAGTCAGGAACACAGAGAGGGAATGGCGCTTAAGTAAGACAACAAAGCAACTTCATTCCCTAAGTTCAAAGCCATGCCTGTTACACACCCAGCATTCTCCTGCCCCTTGTGGCAATAATCTGTCAGCACCACAGTGGACAGTCCTTCAGGTGAGCAGTAACTGAGCTGTCCCATGGAGAAGCCACCCGTGGCTAGTGGTGATGATCACACAGAAGCAGAGAAACGGGTGTGGCAAGGATCTAGTGAGGAGGAATTTCTCTCGGGCTTTGGGGGTGCTGCTCTTCCTAAACCCCAGGATGATTAAGAAAAGGCCAGGGCAAGTAAATCAGGAGGCATCTCAAGAAGACAAGAGCGTGTGCAAAGGCGCACAGGTGGAACCAGCATGGCTGGGGCAGAGCTGCGGGGGAGGGGCAGGACAGCAGCAGGCCCTGTTGGATCTCTTCACTCAAGTCAATGGAGAGATCCAAGACACAGGAGGACCTGATGCCTTTCTGTACTGTAAACATGGCCTGGCTGGAACGCAGACAGGCAGAGAGGAGCCCTCCAGGGGACAGAGGTTGGTGGCTGGCACAGTGGTGAGCAGTGCTTTTCCCTGCCCACACTCCCCCACACAAGGATCATTCAGCCCCTGGCCCCCAACAAAACGTCAATGCCGCAGACAATAGCCTATCTGTTTACTGATGGCATGGAGAGCCGTGTTGTACAGTTTAAGAGAGTAAGAGTTTTAAAGTCTAAAGAAGCAACCTCCACTGCCCCTTGCAGTGTCATTTATAGTAGAGAGCAGTCCTGTCCAGTAGAGCACAGGGGATGTAAGTTCAAATCCCTAGAAGCTACATTTTTTAAAGTGAAATTAATGGTGATGTCATTAAAGCCAGTGTATCCAGATATTTGCATTTAAAAAGTATCACTCTATAGAAAAAGTGATTTTAAAAAATGTTACTACAGGAGAGGGGCTAGAGAGAAGGCTCGGTGGTTAAGGACACATAGCATACAACTCTTACTTACAGAGGACATGAGTTCAGTAACCCAGCATCCTCTGAAGCCACTGGGTCTCCAGGAACATCTGCCTTCATATGAATACACACACAATTAAAACAGTAAAAGTCAATCTTTTTATTTATTTTTTTAAATATTTATTTATTTATTATGTATACAATATTCTGTCTGTGTGTCTGCCTGCAGGACAGAAGAGAGCACCAGACCCCATTACAGATGGTTGTGAGCCACCATATGGTTGCTGGGAATTGAACTCAGGACCTCTGGAAGAGCAGGCAATGCTCTTAACCACTGAGCCATCTCTCCAGCCCAAAATCAATCTTTTTAAAATTGTTACCAGGAATTCTCATCTTTCCTTTCTCAAAAAAAAAAAAAAAAAAGCTTTGGGACACCTCTGCACCCCATGCCAGTCATATATCCATGCCTGTCAGCCCCTAGGAGACAGAGGAGGCCTCTGTGGTGAGCAGGGCCCACAGGTTCCAGCCACTCTACTGAAGCTAGGCTGTGTGTCTACCCCAGAACTCTCTATAGACAAATTCTAAGGGACCTTTGCCACCCAAGAGCCTTGGACAGAGTCTCCATCAACCCCAACTGGCATGTCCTGGAGGGACGTGAGGAGCATCCTGGGGGATGCAGGGAATGCAGGGCACCTCTGCAGTGCACAGCATCACTCTGCAGGGAAGAGAGAAACTGAAACGCAGCCAGACCCCATCCCAGGAAGACGCTGGGGAAACTGCTTCCCAGAGAGCGTGTACAGGCTGCTTTTTATCATTATTCCCTAAACACAGTGCAACAACTGCTTCAGGCATTTCCTTTGTCTCGAGTATAACAAACCATCAGAGCTGGCTAAAGAATAGGAGGGTGTGCCTAAGTTACAGGTACATCTTGTCATTTTGCATAAGGGACTTGAGGAGACGCCCAGGGACCAATGCCACAGGAAGGCTGTGTTTACTAAAAGCTACTGATCCCCAGGCCCTGAGGTTCCCTACTTCCCTTTTCTTTTTTTATCCTCACTATTAAGAGATGAGTTCTGATGACTCTTCGTTTTCCTGATGGGGAAACTGAGGGCTGGGAGGGCATGTATCTCACACATATCCCTTTGACTTGGACAACCCACGAACACATGAGCAGAGCATTCAGAAAGCTCCCTGGAGTGGAGAGGGCAGCTGAGGGAACGCTTCCAGAAGGGGGAGAACATGGCATGTCAGTGGCCTAGGAAGGAAGAAGGAAGCAGGTCCCAGGATAAGGCAGGGCACACATGCTCAGAAAACACGGACCAGGCGTGTCCTGTACAGTGCAGGGTTCTTGGAGCCAGACAGAAGCAGGCATGGTGGAGCCAAGACAGATGCCTATGCACAGGCACTGTGAGAAGGGTCCAAATTCAACCACCTCGTCCTGAACAGCACCCACTGCCCACTCCTCAGCCATGATGCCAGTTGAATCCAACTTCCCAAAATATTTACCAGAAGGCTCTGGGCACAGACTCCACTCTGTAAACTTGGATGAGATTCCAGAGCTGAAGACACAGATCACCCGGAAAAGCAGATAAACTCTCGCTCACATTCTAACTAACGAGGAGGAGGTGGGGAGGAGAAAGAAAGAAATCAAGCCTCTCCACCGCCCAACTTGAAAGGCATTATGGTCCAGGGCAAGGAGGGAGCAAAGATGCCGTGTCCTTATCAGGCACAAGGCTGCTCCAGACACAAACAAAACTCTTGGCAGGCACCCTTCTTCCGCATCGGAAGGGGAGCAAGCAGTCTTCATGCACGGGCTCAAAGCCATCCTGAGTACATGGCAGGATGATCTTCCCCCAAATTTCTGACAGAGAAAGCCCCTTCTGGGAACCAGGACACTAACTAGCTTGAGCAACAGAATGAGGACTGTGAGCCTCCACATCTGAAGGGTGGCTAGCCCAGAGTTCAAATCTCCCACTGCTTGGGCCCTGGCAATGAAAAGAGGAGGGGTGAGCTGGCTCAGTAGTGTGGGTAGTTGAAGTCAGCCCCTGCCTTCCAACCACTGCCCTCAGCATCATGGGTGGAATAAAGAAGAAAGCAACACACAAAGATGGCCACACTCAGCCCTGCGGACACACCACAAGGCAGGTACTGCTGCTGTCTTCAGATGACAGATAAGTCAGAGTCCATGGCCAACAAAGGCAGCACCAGCTCTGACCAGGCCTCCAGATCTCAATCTGGGGCCTCCCTGCCGCTACACCCTCCCCAGGTTTCTGGTTCTACCTGCCAGCTCTGCCTATCTCCATCCTTGCCCAACACCCTTGCGTTGCATAGCCCTAAAGCCCCAGAAGGGAGAAGAGAACACGGGTGTATGTTCACCCTCCTTCTCCCTCCACAACCCATGCCATCTCCTGGCACTCACTCCCACTCTAGAAATGCGGCCCATCCAAGAAGCAAGCTCTCCAACATAATATTTTCCTCCCACAGAACGTGAGAATAAAGGGCTCTTTGCTCGTCTCCTGAAATAACTGGCTCTCACCATAAAGCAATCCTCTGCCCAGTACAAATATTTCTGTAAAACTTGGTAACTCTATCTGCGGCTCCTTTTCTGAAAGTCAGAAACCTTGGAGAATGAAATACGGCCAAGGCAGACGTTATGACAAGCTCATGAAGTCATGTCTACCCCAGGCAGTCCTCCTGGGCACGGTGATTAATTTGCTGTTAACCACAGGGACTTTGTGTCTTAATACACCCAAAGCAAAACACCAGTTCACATTTCTGCTGGAACAATACCCGCCACCCTAGTACAGAGGGCAGCCAAGTGGGCAGCAGAACCGTGGCTGGGCTCAGGAGCCTGGAAGGATTCTGGAGAGCAGAGAACCCCTGAGGTGGAAATAATACACAGGCAAGTTGCCCTCTGTGGCCTGGCCTTTGTCATAGAGGCGGCGAACCTTATAAAATAAGTTAGGGGTTCTTAGGTCAGTGTAAAAGCAGTTAACCTAACTCAAGCTAAGACACTAGGTAAGGCATGGAGCACAATGTGGAAGACACACGCTAGAGAAACAGAGCCCAGACAACAGGTTCCTCTCAGTCTCTGAGCCTATATCACACACTAGTCAAGACCCTTGCAAGTGTTGTTTCAGACCCAAGGGATAGAGGTGAGCTTACTGGAAATTTTCCAGTATATGTGGACATAGATATTACCTAACTAAATCCTAGAAACAAAATGGAGGCTGCCCCCACTACCCAAAAGAAACAGTGTAAACCCCAGCCCAAAGTTGCAGGCACCTGAAGCTCTGTATCCCCTTGAACTGGCAGATCCACACACAGGGAGGCAAGAGTTAAATGACATAATGGGGGGGGGGGGGTGTCCAGAGAGGGTAATGAAGGGAATACTCAAAGCATTATTTTATTATTAATATTTTATTTTCTATTTATTTATTTAGATAGGGTCTCACTATGTAGCCTTGGCTAGTCTAGAACTTGCTATGTGGACCAGATTGGCCTCCAACTCATAAATCCACCTTCCTTGGCCTCCCAAGTATGGGAATTAAAGGCATGTGCTACCATGCCTGGCTCAAAAAATTATAAATGCATATATGAAAATGTCATGATTAAAATCACTTCTTGCTCGGGTGTGTTGCTGGCAGTGCCGGGAATCAAATCCAGGACTAGCACATGCCAGGCAAGCCCTCCACCACTAAGATGCATCCTTGGCCTTTTCTATCCCATGGAAACCAAGGTGGAGTTTCTGACCTGAGAACTCTGGCTACACTGGCATTACAGTAAAGATGAAGAGCACATATCCAAGGAGGAGGACACATGGACCTCAGAGTGCTGCTATCAGTACTCAGGGTGGGAGGAACTCCCTGGGAACCCATGCAGAGGCAGGGAGCTGGGAAAGAAGGAGGCTCCTGTGGGCTGTGTAGAGGAAACGGCAAACCACTCAGGCTTTTCTGAAACCCAATGGCCAGCCATATTTCTTCTCAAAGCTCAGCTACTTTACCTGATAGCCCTGACCCCAGCTGCTAGCCATCTCTTTGCTTGATAAGGCTTCTGCCCATCCACCAGTATGTGCAGCCCTTCCCATGGGTGACTTCTCTTATGGACACACCCTAGGGGTTCAGCTGAGACAAAGGGTTGGAGTGACTCAACTCTGTAGGAAAGTAGATGGCCCAGGTCAAAAAAGTAGAATCTAGCCTGGAATTTCCTAGACCTTTCAGTTGAAGATAGAAGGTTGAACTGCTGGGGAAGGAAACCTGCACTGACCAGAGGGAGACAATCTAAAAACGAAGACAACCCAAAGTAGGCAGAGATAGATGCTGCCACCCTTCACTGGGGTGGGCGATCTGAACTCGAGATGAGTCACTTTCCGGGAGTTTGCCTCTTCTTTCTCCTTATTTTTTTATTTATATTTTCTTTAGTTACAGAAATGGTTTAGGCGAACGGTGAGGCCTGTTCACAGCACAAGGGAGAAGCAAGCAAAAGCTCTCTACAAAGACCCAGAGCAGCAGCTGACACTGAAGGGCACAGAGCCTGAGTCCTAGCCCCCTGCACATCTGACCTCCTCTCCCAGCTACAGGGATCCTCCAAGCCCCAGGAGTTCTTGAGTATCCACCACCTGCCACGCAGTGCCCAGCCCCCAGAGAACTGCCCATGGAATCTGAAGTATGAGCTTAGTTTCCCCATGCAAATAATCCTGGCCAATTAACGGTGAGCAATATCACTGTGAGCAAGGCTTTGGGAATCTGAAAGCCCCTGGCTAACCTTCGGTAAATGCCCGCCCAGTTAGGGGGGCTGCTGCTCCAGCCCAGACAGGGGCTTGTCATCCAGCACCCCACAGCAAAATCTGTGCCAGGTGCCCACCCAGTCCACACTTGGAAGAAGCCTCACTTCAGAGCTGCACAAGAAGTAGCATGCAGGAGCTCCAGAGTTAGGTGTTTATACGTAAGGCACAGTGTTCCCTTCTACCCTTCTAGAAAGAAGCCCAGGATCACTGAAAACCATGACGATGGCTGCCATTGGCCAATGAAGCTGGCTTCTTCTGCTACAGCACACCCATGCCTCTCATGTCTGTGATGGTCCACAGAAGAGTGGACCAGGGCTCCCTTTCGATGGTGCATAGAACGTTCCTTCCACCACCTTCTGCTGTGAATATATCTTACAGGGGGGAGAGGGGAAGATGGGGCAGGGAGATGCAAGGTGAAGTTCAGCCAGATGCACCACAGCGTAGGTCTTGCCCCTTAGATCAGAGCTGAGCAATGCAGGCAGCAGCATTAGCTTCTGGGGGCTCTATAACTTTGCATGTCAGTTCTCTCAAATCAAGCACATCTTATTAGAGCTCAGGAGCTGGACAATACTCGCACACAGCACACATAACCTAGAGCATGCTAAGCACAAGGAAAGCCATCAGAATAAATGGCACTGTCGACTCGCCCTTTTAACATTCCCTTCATCCCAGTTCAGAGACCTGGCTGCCCTTCAGAGTAGCCAAGTATCAAAACTGAAGAGGCTGCCACAGGAGCAGGGAGAGGAAGATGGACCCATCAACAGAGACCCATAGGACCACCCACTGGGTCCCCTACGCTCAGCACCGACCTCTCTCCTCATTTGGTCTTGCCCAGGCTAGCTCTGGACTCACGCTTCTCCTGCCTCAGTCTCCCAAGTGCACATATGTGTGCCATAGCAGCTGGACTCTGTGCTTTAGTCAGCACCCAGGATGCTCAGAAGCAAGTGAACCATCCTCACAGAGAGTAACCCCCACTACACCTCACGGACACTGCTCACTGCTCCATGAACACTGACCCCCACTACACCTCACACACGCTGATCCCCCTACATCTCACAGACACTGTTCCACAAACACTGCCCCACTCCACTGCACCTCATGGCCACTGCCCCCACCATCTCATGGACATTACCCACCACACACAAGCTTCTTTAAAAAGTTGCCTATCCGCAGCTTTCCCTCTCACACACTCTTCTATGGTAGACCATAATGCACCCTGACAGAGATCTCATTTCCAGCGTTAAGGTCCCCATGGTCCCTTCCCTTAAATCTGAGGTAGAGCATCAGCTCTAGACCTGAGCTATTACCCTGGCAGGGCACTCTCAGGGAAGTCAAATAATTGCCAATGGATACCTGAGGCTGCTAAGCAACAGGAGGCTGGCTTCCTCGGGCAGACATGTCTTCAAGCTCAGACAGTGACCTCTCAAACACAGGTCCATGGGATCCCTCATTGTCTCCATCTCCAGTGAAAAGGGAGTGGGTCAGCATGAAGGCTCTCACTCAATCCTGAGGAGCTCAGACAAAAAGAACCCATCTAATCAAAGGCTCTGAAGCCAAGAAAGAAACTAGAAGCACAAAGAGGGGTCAAGGAACTCACCCAAGGCCACACAGTTTGTAAGAGCTGAGCTGAGGCTTGAACCTAGGTATCCACGTTTAGAATCTAGAGCAATGACCAAACACCAGTGTTTTTCCAACACTTAGGTCACGATCTACAGTAAGAATTACATTATAACAGGCTTATGTATATATGGGCATAAATATATTTATCTAAACCAATACAAAAAGTAACACAAAACAGCAGTCTTACTATAAGTGGTATGTTTTTTTATTTTTATAATTTTCTATTTCATTTTCTGGCCACCAGTTGATTTCGGGAATGGAGTTGTAACACAGCTTTGAACCCACTGACACTTCTCTAAGACAACTCTACAGTTTACCAGCCTGATTCTGAGTTTTGTTCCAGTCGAGGTCCTACTTTCCTGACAGGTGGGTGGAAGCAAGTCAGCAAAGTGGCCCAGCTCTTTCAGCTTCAGTCTTTCCAGCAGATCAGTGCTGTGACCCTCTAACACAGTTCCTCATGCTGTAGCGACCCCCAACCATAAAGTGATTTCATTGCTGCTTCATAACTGTAATTTTGCTACTGTTATGAATTGTATTGTTAATATCTGATATGCAAGATGTCTGATATACGACCCCCACCTGATATCGTGACCCACCGGTGAAAACAGCGGCACTAGATGAAGAGGGAATGCAACTGTTCAAATATGAGATGCTGTCTCCAGTGGCTCAATTTCTACAGTCGCAGTCCCTAGGAAGTGGCTCTATCTTGGGAAGGCACTGAAACCTTAAGAAAGAAGGGTCTAGCAAGGACTAGGTCCTGAAGGGGAAGGTGTTTGGGGATATCTTGCCTGCTTCCTGTCCAACATGAGCTACTCTGCCCCTCAGTCTCCAGCCCTGAGGACCTGCACCCTATGAAACTGCAAAAGAAATAAACCTTCCTCCCTTGTTAGTCTCCTCTAGCATTCTGTCACAGCGACCAGAAAAGTGACCAAGGCAGAGGACACAGCAGCACCTACCTCATCAGGGTGCACAAACTAAGCAGTGGGGACATGGGTGGCATGGCCCAAGGCCTGACATCCTCGGCTCTGTAGGCAGAAGTTAAGCTGCAACCACCTCCTCTTGGTGGGCACCTGAGCTGACCACGAGGCTATGCATGTAGGCAGCAGCCATGGAACATCAGAAGAGGCATTGCTCAGGACTATCCCAGACACACACAACCACAGATGGTGCAAGAAGCTGGCCCCAGCACCCCCTAGACATGGCAACTGTGCTCCCAGGCAACCCAAGGTTTCCTTTAGTCCTCTTTTCACCCTCGCGACTGTCTAACCCACAGGGAGAAAGAGGGCAAATCAACAAAAATTCAAGGTCAAAAACAGGCCTATAACAAGACACCCTGTGGAGGACAGCTGTGGGACACAGGTATGGACCCTAACCAACACCTCAAATCCACTTGTTGGCGCCCCTATAAGACAGGCCTCTGAATGAGGCATTCTGCCCAACCTTCTGAAGTTAGTCAAAGGAGAGCCCTTCCACAGCCTGCGGGCTGACTAACCCAACTCCACAGTTAAGAGTGGATGCTCACACAGCCTCAGAAAGAGGAGACAGGAGGGATGCAGTGAGAGTCTTCCCCCTGATCTTCCACGTGGCCGGAACAGGCAGATGCTGGAGTCAGGAAGGTCTGGCAGCAGAAGCCTGATTGTCCCACAGAACCAACTGTAGGTTCACACTCCTGACCTAACATCTAGGAGACCAGAATCAGACTCGAGGAGGAGGCTAAGGACTTTGTGTGACACCCCCACCAATCCCCCCCCACGCACCTGGAAAGACGGTTTGCACCAAGCCCTCATCCATCACCTGGCCACCTCCTACTTGTTCCTTGGAGCTCTGTAGCTTCAGTAACACCCCCTAACCTGAAGAATTAGCCCCCGACTTTCCTTTCCTGTTCTGCAACACACTCCAATACCCACGCGCTTGGCATGTATCTGTTTGATCATGAGTGATCATTCTAGAAAGCTTTGAGAGGAGGGGGGTATCTGCTCCACTTTCTACTTGCTGACACGATCTTACTTCCCCCTCAGAGAACTCCACGTGGTGGGAACAGTTATTTAGACAGCCCACAGATGTGAAGACAGAGGAGCTGAGATGAGCCATTGCTGGCCCTCAGCAACAACAGCCAATCTACATCTCCACTGCACTCACTGTCTGCCATCCCGCGGTCCTGCCACAGAAACAAGCCGTGGCTTCCCAGTTAAGAGGGTTACCTGCTCTGTTCTGTTTGTATCCAAACCCAGCTTTTCCTGTCAGGCCAGCATTTTCAGCTTAGGAATGGGTCCCTTGTCCACATGATGAAAGTGTCTTCAGGGTGTAAGCACAAAGACCTCACAAGGGGCTGCAAGCAATGAGCTCAACTCCAAGTTTCATCCAGCCTGTGCAGCATCTTATCCTCTACTCCCTGTACCCACAGGGCCGATTCGGAAGTCATCACAAGCACGGTACACAGGCCAAATCCAGCTACCTGCTCATCCACAGGAAGGGTTCCCAAAAATTTTCTCTAGTTGACTGGCTTTTTAGAAACAAGCTCTCATATGTAACCAAGATGACCTCAAGCTTACAATCCTCTCTGCCTCAGCCTCCTTGGTGCTGGCATCACAAATGTGTGCCACCATGCCCACAATGTTTTAAATTCAGAAGGTTCTGCATAAAAATCCAGATACTAAATTCTCTAAACCACCAGATGACAGCCTCAGGACCGAGTTCCCCAGAGGCTAAGTGTTGGTTGGCCCTAAGTGGCACTGCCCTCTTCAGGCAGGGTGTGTGTTCATTCAATCACCAAGGCCTTCTACCAAGGCCTGCTGTGTGACCTACTCCTGTGATTTCTCCGGCTCCGTGGGTCCCTGAGAGCTTAGTATCAACATTCCACAAAGCCCCCTTCATGCGCCTCCTCCTCCAATCACACTTCTAGTCAGACCCCTGCCCTTAAAGAGACCCGTATACAACGGGATTCTTCCCAACCATGCTAGGGGGCACACAGCACTACTGCCCCAGACCCTATTGTGGAAAATGAGGCCCAGAGATGCTTCCTCTACTGCTACAGCATGTTCACATACTCCCCGCCTTCTCTGTGGCATACTAGGGAAGCCAACCTCTAGGCACCAGTTCCCTAGGGCTCCCCTGCCTGGTGGCCTCTGAATTCAGCCAAGAGAAGGACCTGGAAGGTAGAGAGGAAGTGAAGTAGCTCCTCCCACCCTTCACCACCCCATACTATGACTCTGACCTCAGTTAATTACCATGCCTACAACCTTTACCATTACCTGTGCCTTAGCAGCAGGGGGTGCCAGACCCCATTTGTTTCGACAGCCAACAGGTCTCTCCCGTCCTTGCTTGTAACTCTGGGACCTCAGGAATTCTTACTTAAACTATCTACACCGCACCTGTTCCCACCACATTCACTGGTTGGCCTGGAGGCCTGGCTTAGAACCCGAAGTCTCAAGGACAAAGCGTGCAGGCAGAATCAGAACCCAGACTGTGGGCCTCCACAGCCCCTGCTCACCCTGCATCCTATTCTGTTTCTCCTGGCCCCTTGCCTGCCTGCAGCCTCTTCAAGAGTCTCCTGGACGGCCCCCAGAGAACCAAGTGCTGTACCAATCCCCATGTGGACCTGTGGATCCTCACAGAGCCCGTGAAATGTTCTGTTACTTGATTCCTCTTCACCTTCAAAGTATTTTTACAGCGGGGATTCACATCCTTCCCCCTCCACCGCATACATCACAGACTCCTTTCATCACGCTGATCTCACACAGGCTCCCCCTCTGCACAAAGACCTTATCCATAATACAAGCGAGAAGGTAGCCAGGGCTGGTTATGATGGCTCGTGCTTTAAATCTAGCACACACAGAAGGTGACCAGGGCAGCACTGACCTCCATCAACAGCTCCAACAAACGGTCCACTGCTCTGTGGCTTCCTACCTGACACTTAGCAAGCGTGCAACCACTCTGACATTCCTTCTCTGCTCCTATCCCCAACTCACCTCTGGTGCTTAGCTCACACCCCGATAGTTCCTGTTCTAGACTCAGAGCCTCCAGGCTGCCCCTAACCTTCCTTGAATATCCTCACTGCTCAACATCTACTTTCTAAGCGTGAGCCAATCTAACTTAGAAACACCCGTGCAAAAGACCCAGAACACAGCATCTGCATAGAAAACCCAGCTGCATTTTCAAAAGCTCACAGTACAACATCTGCATAGCAAATACAACTGCATTTAAAAAGAATACAGTTGTGATGGAGGAAGGTCATTGGTTAAATAAAAAGAAACTGCTTGGCCCTCATTGGTTAGAAGATAGGTGGGAGGAGTAAACAGAACAGAACGCTGGGAGGAAGAGGAAGTGAGCTCAGACTCCACAGCTCTCCTCTCGGGAGCAGACGCCTCAGAGAGATGCCATGCTCCGCTCTCCCGGGCAGATGCACGCACGCAATGAAGCAAGCCGCCAGGTTAGACATGCTGAACCTTTCCCGGTAAGACCGGTGGCTCACAGATTATTAGAGATGGGTTGATCGGGATGTGAGAATTAGCCTGTAAGAGCTAGAGCTAAAGGGCCAAGCAGTGTTTAAATGAATACATTTTGTGTGTTGTTATTTCGGAGCATAAGCTAGCCAGGCTGCCAGGGTGCTGGGGATGCAGCCCCGCCACTCCAATTACTACACAGTTGTATCTCTTGGTATTATAGGGAACAGTACAGGGCACTCCTATACTTACCCATGAACACCAAAATTTACAGTGCTCAAGTCCCTTATATAACAAAGGACTATACATATATGGTAGATACATGCATGGTATACTTCTACTCTAGTTCATATTGTTTATAATTCCTAACTGATGGTTTGAAAGAGAATGGCTCCTACGTTTGAATGCTTGGTCCCCAGTTGGTAGGGCTGTTTGGGAAGGATTAGGAGGTGTGGCCTTTTTGGAAGAGATGTGCCACTGGGAGCAGGCTTTGAGATTTCAAATGCCCATGCCATTTTGAGTTAGTTCTCTCTGCCTCCTACTTGTGGATCAAGGTGTGAGCTCTCAGCTGATTCTGCTGACACGCCCTTGCTCTGCCACCATGGATTCTAATCCTCTGAAGTCGTAAGCCCGAATCACAAGTTGCCTTGGTGAGGGTATCCTATCAGAGCAACAGAAAAGTAGCTAACAGACCTAATATAATAAAAGGCTATGCAGTCATCAGGGTGTCGTGTTTAAAAGGATGGTGACAAGAAACGAAGCCTCATCAGCTTGGATGCATTGTTTTCAAATACTTTCCATTTTCAGTTGGCTGACTCCATAGATGCAGAGCCCACATTGATAATATGCTCACTTGATAAACGGACTTACTTCAGAAGTACAAAGAAGTTGAACACTAGGGAGTTTAGTAATATGGATTACTATACAAATAATAATACACCAGTCAGGTGTGGTGGCGTTCACTGTAATCTCAGTAATCAAGAAGCTGAGGCAGGAGGATGGTGATTTCTAGACCAGTCTAACCTACACAGAAAGATCCTGTCACAGAACACCACCAAAAACCCAAATTGTATATCACACCAGTAAGTGATGCATCCCATCAACATTCCAACCTTTGATAAAACTGAACGATCACTCCTACTCAATATTAGAGAACCAGGAGTCAAAGCAAGTTACATCAGCCAAAAGAAACAACACACAACACCTCACTCTTACCCAACAGAACTCAGGAAACATTCTCTGAGGGAAGGCCAATCTGTTCCTCGGTTTCCACAGCAGCCTAAGCAGAAGGAACTGCCAGTGTGGAATGAAGAACCACCCACACGAGCTCCGGGCTTCGTTTGCCTTCTCCCAGGCTGGAAGCCTCATGACAATGACTTATGGCCAGTGCATGGAGCAGTTGATGTGCATCCCACATCCACCGCAAATACACGGACAGTGGGACAGAAGGCACTGGACGCACACTAAATTAGAATGATGTCATCTCACTTCTCAGCAGGAGAAGTCAAAGTTCAAAAGAGGGAAAGGCCTTTCCATTGATGTCATGCTCCAGCAAAGCCCACCCTGCCCTGAGGCCCTCAAATAACCATCAGCCGCACACAGGGTCACGTGCCATAGCCAATATGGCTCAGTAAGCCAGAACAGTGTCGCCCAAACTAATTCCTCAAGGCTACTAAGCAAACATGGCCCTGGCCAGGCCCCTCGGACAGAGTCACACTGGCTGGGCAGGGTTCCTGCATGCCCTGCTGAAGCTGAGGATGACTTCAGCCGAGGGGCCTACAGCTTTCCTCCTGAGCCTTGTGGCTGGTGCCCACATGGATAAACATCCCTCTCGGCTTGCCCAGGCATCTATCAAAGAATTACTTATGTCTCTGGAAGTGCGTGTTTAGAAAAGGCTCCCCACCCACCTGGGCTTGGCAGGGTGCGGCCTGGCTGGACTCTTGGGCTACCCTTTGGAGAGGGCTACCCTTCATGGAGAGGGCATGCCTCTCTTCTACTCCAACCTGAGAGCTTGCCCCTGTCCAGCAGAGAGGCTGAGGCCACAAGGAGGCAGGCAGCATCCCAGGATAAACGGAGCAGAGTGACATCAAAGCCCAGCTTCGAGATCCAACAAGTGAAGCCTTCAGCTCTCTCTGGCCCTTCGTCCAGGGTGTTCTGGGCTCCTGCCTCACTTCCCTCTGACAGGGCAGATATTTCGTTTATGAGGAACTGGATTCTTTCCTTTCTCAGGAAGAGAGGGCTAAGGGAGAAAACAAGGGGAAGAAAACAGGAGGAGAATGTGAGAGCGGGGAGCTGCAGGAGGAATGTAGGAACCAGAAAGAGAGAGCCTGGAGGCAGCTACAGGAAGTGCCTGGGTCCAACAAGCAGCCAGATAGTCTCCCCAAAGTTTGTACAGCGTGTGAGTTTATAGCCCTGAGCACTTGACTCTTCAACATTATAGACCTCCCCAAGGGTTCCATCCCTGAGCCCAGGGTCCCTTTGCCTTTTGGAAAGCCTGGGCATCACTGCACCTCATGGCACCGTGCACTAGCTCTGGGGTTGGCTGTCAGCAGCTTCTTTCCCCAAAGCCCTTGAGTTGACATTCTCTGCCTCTCAGCAACCAATATCATCCATCCCTCAGTTCCCTAACCACACAGCTCAGCTTCTGACTCTTACACGGATCTCCACCTATGACCTGGCTCCAGAGGCCACCAACCCATTTGACCGCAGGGCAATGTCCCATCCTCAAACTACAGATCAACTCCAAGGAAAAAGTAGTAGCCTCATACACCTGTCCCTGGACAGGTGTTCAAGCATGCCACACTCTAACCCATCTTACAGCGACAGCAGTGAAGTCCTGCCCAGGGTGCCGGCCATCCCTTCCGGGACACATCCCGGCAGTCCTCCAGTCCTCCGCCTGCTCGCTCAGAGGCTTTTGCTTCCTTCATTACTCTGACGTTACCCAAGGGCGAAGACCATGCCTCTTCCCACCATTTCCCAATGTGTGATACAATGTATATTAATAATACATTGTCAATAGTGATTAGTCTACTAAGCGCCTATAAGAAAGGCTTGGCTCTACAAGTTCACTAAGAACAGTGGACTAGGAAAGATGGTCTGAGAAGTTGACTGGAGGAAGGAGGCAGCAAGGACAAAACAGTGAGCAAACTTTCTTTCTGTATTCATCCACAGTGAGTGCCTGCTATGTACCTCAAGAAAGAAGTCACATTTTGCAGTGACTTCTTTGTTGCTGACAGTTCAACTTTGACCAAGTGTCCAAGAAGACAGGTGGTCACTGATGGGGGAAGTGAGCTTCCTGGAACAAACAGGGGTGCACGCGCTCACCAGCCCATCTCCTCTCCTCCTCCCACTAAGCAAGGAAGTAGCAGCCCCCGGTTCTACTCCTACCACGTGCAGGCAAGGTTGCCTAGCTTGTGAATGGAGACGGGTTCCCCTGGCTTCTAGGGAACAGACAGCACATATGGCCTGGCTCAAGGAAACCCAGGCTCCTTCTTAAAGACTTTGAAAGGGAGAAAAGGTGCTAGTTAAAGGGCCTCCAAGAATTCCCATCTCACAGATGACACCGCTTGGCAAGACCGGGAGCAACCAGCAGTGATGTCTGGCACCTGGGACAGCTCAGGCTTTCCAGGCTACTCCTTGCTGGCTCTCCCAGGTCCAGGTAGTTCTCAGGGCCGTGAAGTGGGGTCAGGTAAGGAGACCCTCCCTTAGGCCACTCCAAGAAGCCTGTGCATGAAGAAGGCACAATGCTGCCTCCCTGAAACCCTGACCAGCCTCAAAGCAAATCATCTTTTAATTCTTAAACACCAAGTATTTAATTTATGCTGTACCTCAAATGTCAAGTCCACCTCCCAACACATAGCTTTGAAACCACGTAAGGAGGCCTAACACTTTCCATATGGTGAAGACATGGAGCCTTTTAATTGTGCCAACTGGTATCATTCAAGGGTAATTCCCCTGGAATCCAGAATTCAGGCAGCAGCTGGATCAGCCCCCAATCTCATCACCCAACCCCACCAGGGCCCCATGCAGCATGCCTGCACCCTCCTAATCTTCCCTAAATATCAAAATGTGCTAGGTGCCCCCTAATCAAATTACCAAAGTGCCTGGCAGCCGCCTTTGATCTACAGGGGGGCTGGCTTGGCCCCAAGCCCCCAACCTATTTCTGCAAGCAGTTTTGCTGTAAAAGAACAAAAGGATCATAGTGCACGGAGTAAAGGTTGTTTTGAATCTAGTTACACACATGCACACACGCATGTGTGCCCACGCTCACAGTATGGACAGAGGTACCTAGGGAGCTTCATCGTCCAGCCACCGCTCACCTAGGATTTCCACTGGTTGGTCTCTTACTGCCTGCTGTCTCTTGGAGATGAATGTGCTTTAGCCTCTAATTCTGCTCAGTACATGCGTCTCAGGCATGCACTGGCTCCGTCTACTGTTCTTCGTTAACAGTGCCTTTATGTTTCCTGTCATTCACCACCTCTCTCCTTTGAGTTTATAGTCCCTTGTACCTCATCAAACATCCCCAGAGAGGCAAAAGCCCAGACCTTAACCTGGGTCTCACCAAGTGAGCCGAGAGTGGAAGGATGTAGGGGGAAGAGCACAAACATCAGGGCTCCTCCATAATTATCACCCTCTCAGCCTGGGCTTTATGCTTTTCCAAGATTTGTCTACCTCCACTGACATGGAGGAGAACATGACTAGGCCCATTTTACAGATGTGCTTATCAAGATAAAGAGAGTTAAAGTGACTTGCACAAGGTGACGAGCTACAGTGCAGAGCCTGACCTCAGATATTTCGATATGTTGGGGGGTAGGCTGAGCTGGGCACTTGCGTGGCTACCCTCACATCCTAGGGCGATGCATGCAACCCGGATCCTGCCCCAGATATGGGGCAGGTAGGGAGGGCTCTTGCTTCTTCCTCCCCTGCAACTGGTTCATGTGGACATGGTAGCAACTGTCTGTGCCCCTCACTGGGAATCAGGCAATGCTAGGCTTCACATATATTGACTTTAGAAAGGGAGACAACTTAGTCTACCCCAGCTGGCTGCAACTCCAGAGGGTTATGGGGAGATTAAGGTAATAGAAGCAATGTGCTTGGCACATACAGGCACTCAGGCAACAGTAGACTTCACAGCAATAATAATGTTGTCAGTTGGATAAGTCAGTAATGTGTCCCCAGCCACTTTGGTGGCAGGACAAGTAGAGAAGCGGACACAGAGGCCTTCACCAAGATAGGCCTGGTACTGACTATAGGAAGCTGCCAGCCCTGGAAGCCTGCAGACTGCTGGAGTCCACACCCATCAACATCCTGATGATATCATGGAAGGACCTGCCAGCCACCCCTCCCATGCCAGTGGGACTCAGGGAAGAGAGAGAACTGAAATGGACTCACCACTGGCCTGCCCAGCACCCTCACTGTCCCCGCCATTTCAGCACTCATTCTTACCCCCCCCCCAACTACGACCACTTGAACCCAGTATTTTTCCCTGTATTGGCTTTGAACTCACCTCCCTCTTTCAACTCTGATTCATCTTAAGTGATAACATCCATGAAATCATGTGTTTGATGTCCTAGTTATTTTTTCTCTGATTAAAAAAGATAGATACCTATAAAGATTAAAGACATTCCCCCTAAAGACCACCTGAAGTGCTTCACAGGCCACCACCAGCGCGACCCCACACTCTAGCTCGGCCCGCTCCTTTTCTAGGGCTGATGCCTGGCCCCACTACGGTGACCACCACAGGTTGGAACCCAGGCATCCAGATCTGTTATTAAGATCCACTCTCAAGGAAGCAGAGACCTCCCCTCCCCCCCCCCACTCAACATCTTTGATGGCTGGGCCCACCCTCTTAACTATCCAACACATGTCACACTGATGGCTCTATGCCCCACATCTTCAAAAGGACTTTGAACAAATATTAATGACCCCTCCTTTTCAGAGAGGGGGGTGAGCCAGGAAGGCGAGCAAGCACCATCCATCCCATGCTGTCCTCAGCTGGGGGAAGAAACCAGGCAACGAAATTCCGTGACTTCAGCAAAGCCACAGGCTTAAGCAGGGGCCCCCTCCCCCTTCTTCATTTCCCCCAATGGCAACTTTTACTGGCTTGCATTCCTCTTGCTGGGAACACTACTATTTAATTAAAAACGACAGACTTTTGTTTTCCTCTCCTTCTTCCCCCTCCCTCCCATCCTCCCAGCCTGGATGCCAAGGAGACCCACCAAAAACATGCGGGTAACATTTGTTATGGCTTTGAAGATAAAAGTCAATTGAAGCAAGCCCTCGCTGTATTTCAAGTTTCCCCTCTAGCATGGAGTAAAAGCTGCCTGGCAGTTTAGGAAAAAAAAAAAAGAGAGAGAGAGAGAGGAGAGAGAGAAAGAGGAGAGCGACAGAGCCTAAATAAATGTCATTCTGCAAGAATACTTTATGAAAATAAACAGGCTGAAAAAAAAAACACAAAACCTGATTAATGGAAATCCTCTCTGTTGGTCTGTATTGAGCTGCAAATGCATCTGCTCATATGTCTAAATTGGATTGTTTTCATTGGTCCTTAGATAAATAAGTACATCAAAAACTAGGAATGGTGGGGGAAGGAGAAGTTTGTGGTTCTGTTAAAAGGCTCTAAATGCAGTGCCTCCACCCCCTGGGCCCAGTTCTGACCTTTCTACTAGGGTAGCAGCCCCAGTCCCAGTCAGCCAGCAAACTGGAGGGCCAGGAAGAGAAAGCCTGAGCTACAGAGTAGAGAGGGAGCTTATCCCAGAGAGAGAGGGCATTTAACACACCACATACACATGCATGAACACGCACACGCACGCACACACGCTAGCACACGCACATGGTGACAAGCATGCCACCTCCTTGCAATGGTGCTGCCAGGTGCCACCACCCAACCACACACACACACGCCATCTCCCTGCAATGATGCTGCCAGATGCCACCACCCAAACACACACACACACACACACACACACACACACACACGCACAAAGACTCCACCAGCCTCACCCAAAGAACAAGACCAAAGAACTAACCAGACCTGAGGCTCGATCTGTTCCCTCTCCAAGTTTAAAAAAAAAAAAATTAAATGTCACATCAAAAAGTTGATTCATCCTTTGATCCTCGGCTTGCAAGAGTTCCACGCAGACCATCTGAAAGCACTGTGCAGAGTGCTGGAGCTCACAGGACATCTGTGAACACCAGTCCCAGGCCAGACACAGGGGCTGGACTCACTCACTCCCCCATCCCACTTGCTCCCACAGAACAACTCTAGAAAGAGGTGTACCCAGACCACCATACGAAATCCCCCACCCTCCGCCCCTCCTGCCTCTAAGGGCCACACTAAGGGAACAGCCAGGTCTCAGTGCCTCCAAACTCTACACTCGGATGGCAGATGGCACTGATGAATGCCACAGACACAGTTGGAGGTGGCCACAGATCCTGGGCCAGCACAGCTCTGCCCTCTACCCAGACACTCCTGCCTGACTCCAGTCCTAACCCCTCCCTGTGGAAAAGCTGGCCATAAAAGCAAAGCAGAGGAGGCCTCCCCCCACACGCACACACAACAAAGCACAGCTTCCCCACCCACTGGACCTGTATCACCTCCTCCCTGGCACTTCCTCCCCAAGCAACTCTCTGTGCCCAACTGGGTGGGAGATGGGTACCAGATTGATCGACAAGAATCCTCCAAAGTATGGGGTACAAATAGGGCTGGTGGGACACACTGAGAAGGGATTTGGGGAGCTAGACAATGTGCCAACAGGATGCTGAAAGTTGTGGGGGGGAAGCGGTTCGCAGACCCTCTCCAAAACTGAAAGGGTGGACCAAAGTGGGGGCCATACCCGAGTGCCTCGACCAACAGTGCCTGCCAATCTCAGTTGTCGGGGTCCTGAGACGCTGCCTGGACAGCGCTGCCTCCCGATCCACTCCTCGATGCCTTTCCTTGCCCAAGCAGCGCTCACAGCAAAGCTGTCACCTGAGGCGGGAAGAACACGAAGACCTTGAGTCTGGGCCCCCCCGCAGCTGGCAAAAAGTTACCTGAGAATGAAGGGAAGGAGACAGAGAGGCACAACCCGGAGAGTAAAGACTTGGCAGGAGGGTCAAGCGCCGGACGGAGCAGAATCTAAAAGAGGAAGGTAGCCAAGAAAGGGGGCTCGGCGAGATCCTAAGTGCAAGGATTCAGAGGGTGAAAAGGAGTACGCAGTATCCTGAGTGAAGGAGTTAGGGGATCGGAGGAAGGAGCGCGGGAGTCGGGACTGTGGAGAAATGAGCTGAGGGTCAGGAGAGGGGGTGTAGTGGGCGCAGAGGCCAAGTTCTCCAGAGAAGGGGCTGGCGGCCAGAAGGAAGGTGCAAGATATTGGGGGTCTGAAGAGAAGACGCCACCAAAGTGGATGGGGTTAGGGTCAGTAGTGAGAGCACTGGGCTATGGGGAACGAGTAAAGGGACAGAGGGGCCCCAAAGAGCGTTCCCGGGGCGGGGCTGGGGGCTGGGGCAGTCCTGGTAATGAGATCCAGCGGCTGGGCCGGCCGCGCCACCTCCCTCGAGCCCCCCCCCCCCCCCCGCCCCCGGGCCGGTGGCCCGCGCTCCTACCTTCCGGGCTCTCCCTGCGCTTGCACACGGCGGCTGCGGGAACATCGCGCGCGGCGGCGGCGGCGGGAGCCGGAAAGAAAGGAGAGGGAGAGTTAGCACCGGCGGGAGGACGCGGGGCCGCGGCCGGCGAGCGGGCGGGGGACACTGACCCGGCTTCGAGTGAAGTTTCCCCATGCTGGGGCGCGGCGGCGGGGCGTCCTAAGCCATGCGTCCGGCCGCCGACCCCGCGCCAGCCTCGCTCGCCTCCTCCTCACAGTCCCCGCGCCGAGCGCAGCCCCTGGCGGCGCCGGGACACCCTCCTGCCGCCGTCGCCGCGGCCGGACTGACGCCCGGGCGCGCCGAGCCCCCTGCCCGCCGCCGCGGCCCCGCGCCTCCCCAAGCGCCCATTGGCCGGCCGCGGCCCATCAAAGGCGAGGCGGACGCTGCGGGGCGGGTAGAGGCGGGGCCTGCGAGTAGGGGCCTGCCGAGGGGCGGGCCCATAGAGGGCGTGGTCTGTGGGTGGGGCGGGGCCTTGGTGGGGAGGGGCTTTGGATGTGCTGAGCCCCAAGCCCCCTACGCGGACCCAGGGGCGGGAATGGGGACCGGGCGGAGGCTCTGCCTGCTGGGTGGTGGAGCAGCGCTGCCCTCGCTGGTGGTACTGCGACTTCCCTCGTCTCTGCGTTTCCTCGGAGCCGTTAGAGTGAGACTAGATAGCTCGAGTTCACAGTTGGGGAAACTGAGGTCGCGATCGGTGACCTTAGCTGCACGGGCGCACGCCTCTGCTGCTCTCCCACGGTGTCTCTTCCCAGACTTCCCGTGCCTGGCCTTCTACAGAAAGTGGTCCGTATTTCCAGCCGCGTACCCCCCCCCTTTTTTTTTTGACTCCTCTAGGTTTTAAGGTTATTGTTTTTCTTTCATTTGGGAGTCAGGTAGAAATCACCAAGACACTTCGCAGGCCAGTGCGGGTTCAATCCACTCCTGTTAACGACAAGTGTCCAGATGCCCCGAGCTGTCCTCCAGTCGCTAGCAACTCCTCGCCCATGGGCTCGTGAGTGCCCAACTGGAGTCGAGGCGAGCTGCCAAGCTGTGAGGCCGGGAGCGGTGAACCGCCTGGTCTTTGATCTTTCCAAGTTTCCGTTCCCCCCCTCCCCCCTGCAGTTCTCCAGACCCCAAGGGCCTGTTTGTTTTGTCTGGGGAGGTCTCTGCAAAGGGGAGGGCGACTTGAAGGCTTCCATCCTACCTTTGTGGTCCTGAGAATGCTGTCTCTGCTGGCCACACCGGGGCCCTGCGCTAAGGCTCATCCTGGTATCTGGCGTGTGAGCGTGGGAAAGAACCAGTTCTGCTATTAAAGCTAGACTAGGCTGCTGGCCTCAGTTTTATGATCTGTACAATGGATACTTAGTTCTACCCTTTTTTGCTTGTTCCCTGTGCAGCGCTACTCAATAGAAACAGGTGAGCTACGTTTGTCATTTTAGACTTACAAGTAGTCACCTCGTAGAAGGAGCTCTGGGACTCAAACCCAAAATTTTGGTCATGCTTGATGTGCAAGCACTCAGCTATTGGGCTATGTCTTCAGCCCTAGGCACCACAATTTTTGAAAAGTTAAAAGAAACAGGTGTTTCAGCCAGATGGTTCAGCTGGTAAAGGTGCTTGCCACCAAGCCTGGGGATCTGTCCCATCCCCAGAGATCATGTGGTCACAGGAGAGACCCAACTGCTGCAAAATTGTCCTCTGACCTCCACATGAGTGCTGTGGCACTTAAGTGTCCACATACATACTCACATACTAAATAAATCAGTGTGATTTAAAAATTAAAAAAAGAAACAAGTGAAATTAGTTTGACCCACTATAGCCAAAATAGCATCAATACTTAATAAGTTGTCACATTCTTTTTTTTTTCACTGTCTTTAGAGTCTGGTTTGCATTTTACACTTATACACATCTCAAGCTGAAGAGTCACACTGCTGCAAGTGGCTTTGCATGTAGCTCATGCCTACTGTAACTGTGAAATACAACTCTTAGCATCTACCTGTCTCAAGAGAACCCAGAGTGGTGTGACCCTCCAGAATCTTCATTCCTCTACATGCTTTCACACCCTGTTTGGAGGAAATGAAAGCTCCTCTAAGCGCACACCTAAATCTCTTGCAGGATGTGCTCCTTCAAGCATGGCTGGGACCTCATAAAACAGCAAACTAGTACAGTTGATTTTTTTTTGGTTTTTAGCTAGTTTTGAGTCAAGGGCTCACACTGTAGCCCAGGCTGGTCTTGAAATAGCAACAATGTTCTTGCTTTAGCCTCCTGTGCGCTGGGATTGCAGCAGATGTAAGCCACCACACTTGGCCGGCTGTCGGTTGTATGTTGTCATATCTTTAGTGCCTATCGTATTTCTGTGCCCATCACCCTCACAATCACATGTTTTGTTTTTGGGGTTGGGTTTTGTTTGTTTGAGACAGGGTTTCTCTGTAGCTTTGGAAGCCTGTCCTGGGCCTCTCTTTAGACCAGGCTGGCCTCGAACTCACAGAGATCCGCCAGTCTCTGCCTCCCGAGTGCTGAGATTAAAGGTGTGAACCACCACCACCCTGCTCTCACAGTCACTCTTGATGCAGACTTTTGTACTTGTGGAAATGACAGACCCTGTTGGGTAGGCTCAGAGAGGTGGGGTTACTTGCCCAAGGAGTTACCCATCACACAGCTGATTAGTGACCTCATTAAGAACCAACCTCAAACTGCTCCTTCAATGGCACACATTTTTCACTACCCCAGGTTTCCAGCACATTCCAAGCCTGAGATCTGGAAAGAAACAGTAAGTACCAGCTATGTGGTAAACCTTGCTCTAACACTTTAAATATGCATCTGAGTAAAATGGATAGTGCCCCTTTCATGGGCCTGCCCCTGCCCCATGTCCCAGGTGGAGGAAGAGAGACATGAAACAACTGCCATGGTAAATGGCACACGGCAGCATGCATCCAGGAAAGGGTTAATATTGTCCAAGCCAGTCAGAGAGACTGCCAAAGGCCTATTATGCCCAGGACACCCCCAGAACCACCTGGCCCAGATGTCTAGGGAGAGGCATGTGAGCTGTGAGGAAATAGAAGAGCAGACCCAGGAACTAGGAGAGAGCGCCCAGGTCCTAAGTCCTGAGCTGACAGAGAACATCCTGCAGAGCCCTTGCTCCAGACTTGAAGTTCCTGTGGGGTCCCTGCCTGTCTTTCTCACCCACACCCACACCAGTGCCAGGGGCTCCGAAATCAAAGCGAAGCTCTTTCTCACAGAGCTTAGAATGATGGTGACTTCCTTAAACCTGTCATGGCTTTCTTCTTTCATGAGAAAACAGTATCCCCTCTGCCCCTTGGGAATGTCTCTTTGCAGTTCAAAAAGAGATAAAAGCAAGGACTAAAACTCTGTAGTTACCAGCTTGATTCTTAGGGGAAGTAAATCCCAAGTGTCTGGCCAGACACAGGGCCCCGCCAGGCGCCTGGGACTTTGCTGCTGCCGGACCCTCACCACTTCCACCTACGCCCTCCCCTGACCCTGGCATGAGAAGCCAGAAAGTGGACCAGGTGGGGCCAGGACCACTTGTCTAGGATTCTCAGGATGAATTCCCTAGCTGCCACCGGGGCACCACCTGCCTCGAGTGGCTCTTTGCCCTCTGCGGGCTCCCCCACCCCATCACTTGCTGTCTTTTTCTGTTTTAATAATTTATCTAGCCCATTTTCTTGGGCTGTATACTTACAGTGACACATCTCTTTCTTTGAAGATTTCCCTTCCTTTGGGGGAGGAGAGTAGGAGAGGAAGGCCATGAAGAGATAAGAGAAAGAGGTTAGAACCACCGTCTGCATGGGGCTGCAGATCGCATGAGGCTGATTCGAGGAAATCTGTCAGATGAAGGGCAGGATTTTTTTTTTCTTTTCAAAAACCCCATAACCCTGGTTGGCTGTCCATATCCCAAGTTAAGCTATCTGATCTGGCTCCTGTCAAATGCCACTTCCTAGGATAAAAACCCTCCTTGGCCTTCCATACTCAAGGCACAGTCTCTAAACAGCCAGGCACCTACCCCTCTGCATCTAGTTGGTACTCCATTTTTAATAAATAGGCTGTTTTTCCTCCTGTGACTCCCACTGGGCTCTCACCTCTTACCCCTCCTGGTGCAGTCCCTAACACAGTTCCATCTGCGATATGGAGCCTCAGCCCTGGGGTGAGTTATAATCTATAAGAGGTAAAAACATGATCTGGGGCCAGGCGTGCTGGCTCAGGCTTGAAATCCCAGCAATTAGGAGACTAAGGCGTTGTGAGTTGGAGGCCAACCTGGGCTATACAAGGAGACTAGGATCAGGGGAAAGAACTAACTCCCAGCACCCCGGGTTCCTTGCAAGCCCCTG
Organism: Microtus oregoni; assembly: GCF_018167655.1. Classification (NCBI taxonomy): domain Eukaryota; kingdom Metazoa; phylum Chordata; class Mammalia; order Rodentia; family Cricetidae; genus Microtus; species Microtus oregoni. The sequence continues at coordinate 63,209,911 of NW_024543063.1, forward strand.
CCTTGTGGCAATTCTATGTTCCCTGCTGGGTCTGGGAGACCTGGTTGTGAGGTGAGGGATGTGGGTGTAACCCAGGAGGAAGGATGGAGGTCTCAAGACTAAGAGCCTGAAACAAGAATGGTAATTGGAGACCAGTAAAGGTGCACATCCGGGTAAGTGAGGAAGTAGCTAGTCTGGTGTGGAGGGCAGATGGCAGCTGTCACTTGCTTGGACCTGGGCTCTAGCCTTCCCACTGCTCTAAAGCCTAGGTGAACTCTCTCCACATCCCTGAGCCAGCGACACAGCTCAGCCATGGGACACCACCACCGCTATAATCCAGGAAGCCAGTTGGCTGACAGAAGGATTGGGAAAGAGGCAGCGAGGAGCTTCACAGCCCCAGCGCTGATTCTGGGAAATGCAACAGGATAAAATGGGCTCCCCAGAACTGTATTTGGACTTTAAAATAAAGAGGCCAGAAGGTAGGCACCCATCTCCTGCAAATGCTGGCTGAATGCAACATTTGTGGCAGGAACTCCTCCTGGTCTAGAACATTGTCCCAAGTTCAGGGCATGGACCCCTGTGTCCCAGGCAGAAGCTCTCCCGTCTTTTCTTTCACAAGAGAGAGAAAGTCTTTGGGTTTTGTTCATTTTCCGTCAAATGCAGCCAACATGGGCTCAACCCCCCACACCTGTTCTCCCTGCCCATGAGCCGGAAGGAAGCACAGGCCAGCTCAACAGTTCTCTTTTGTGTACTTATGCACACGTGGTGGGTGTGATTGGTAGGGGTGTGCATGTGTACTCATGGATGCGGATGGGCAGCGACCAGTGTAGGTGTCTTCCTCCATCACTCTCCACTTTATTGAGAAAGGATCCCTCAGTGAACCTGGTGCTCATCAATTCTCCTAGACTCTTGTGTGGTCTGCAAGCCCCAGGGCTCCACCTGCCTCCTCTTTCTCAGCTTTGGTGTTACAGGAGTGCATACCTTTGCACCTGTTTTGGTGGCTGCAGTGGTGGTGGTGGTGGTGGTGGTGGTGGTGGTTGATGTTTGTTTTGTTGTTGTTTTGTTTGCTTGGTTTTTGCTTTTGCATTTTTGTTTTTGTTTTTTAAGCATAGTTTCTGGAGCGAAAACAGGTCCTCATTCTTACATAGGAAGCACTTTATGAATTGTGCTCTCTCCCCAGTTCCACAGGTTTTTGTTTTTGTTGTTGTTGTTGTTACTTTTTTCCTGCCGGGCTTATGGGGGGGCGGGGCCTTCAATGAGCACTCAAGTTTTGCAGTTCTCTAAGAGAAAGGCCTCATAAACAGAGTCTCCTGAACTTGCCAGACCAAGACCAAGGACCCCTTTGAGAAGTATCAGTGTAAAATAGTATTTCTGGGTCATGCTGGACACCGTAAGTTCTAATTCTCCATCCAGGCTCCACATCCCAAGGTAAACTGAGAGTGTGGGGGTAGGTTACTGGAGACAGCCAGTACAGAAAGGGTTCCTGGGGTCAGGAATCCACGCATATTGAGTCAGTGTTATCTTGGGACATTCTTGATCATGCACACACAGCCTCTGAAAGCCTGGACACTGTCTGAAGCTCTATGTTGGCACATGGGCATCTTAAGGACTCAGCTTGAGGAGGGTAGGGTTTTTTTTTTTTTTTTCCCTTGCTGTGATAAAATACCATGACCAAGGCGACCTACGAAAGGAAGTTTGGGGCTTATCACTCCAGAGGGATGGAAATTCATGACCATCATGGTGGGGAGCATGGCAGCAGGCATGGTGTTGGAGTAGCAGCTGAGGGCTAAAATCTTGATCCACAAGCAGCAGGCAGAGAAAGCATCCTGGAAATGGTGGGAGGCTTTTGAAGCCTCGAGTCCACTCCTAGGGACACACCTCCGCCAACAACACACCTCCTACTCCTTCTCAGACAGTTTCTCCAACTCAGGACCAAGTATTCAAACTTATGAGCCTATGCGGGGGGGGGGGGGGTGAGGGCATTCTTATTCAAACCATAATGAACAATAATAATAATAATAGACTCTCACTGCAGAGATCACCAGCAATTGGCCTGAACCACCAGCTCTCCTTCCTGGCTCAGTTTCTTCCTCCTTCCATTTCACAGTCAGGGGTTTGGATGACCCCTTCCCCCATGTTGACTCCATCTAACTCTTCAGTCCTTGGACATAGCTGATTGGACGCCTCACCCATGAGCCTGACCAATGGAGATCTTTTTACGGTATCTGCATAGAAAGGCCCAGGGACAGCAACAGCAGTCTGGGTACCATGTAGGCTGACAGGGGAGGGGGGGCACAGCATAGAGAGGAAGCAGGGATAGGAACAGAGATGATATTGGGGTTTAGCTATGATGTGGCCCCCTAAAAGATGCTCACATGTCAAAGACATGGTCTCTGGTGGTGCTCTTGAGAAGTGATTAGGTACATAGTTGCACTCATGACTGGAGGGGAAGGAGGGCCTAGTTGGAAAACATAGGATGTGAGGGATGGTTACTGGGGTTGTGCCTCTAAAGGGACCAGCTCTTCCTGTCTGCTTCTGCATGCCCCATGGTAAGCAGCTTCCCCTACCATACCCTCTGGCCCTCATAAGCCCAGAAACTTAGAGTCAAATAATCATGGAAATAAAATCTCAGAAACCATGAGACAAAATAAATCTTTTTTTGTTTTAAGTTGCTTCTGTCCAATATTCTGTCACGGTGACTGAAGGCTGACTAACATAGGTGGAGACATGTGGAGACAGACGCACAGATGGGCCCCCATCTTGCCTGTGTTCTGATCTTAAACCCCTACAAGCCTGTCAGTCATTCTTCGTTAGACTGACGTCAAAAACTGAGGTTTCTTGTATGGGACATGTGCCCCATGTCCTGAGGCCTTATTAAGATCTTGTACTAGTGGGGTCCCTTCCTGCCTCCGTCACACTCCTGGCTGCCAGTCCTGCTTCCACTCACATAGAGGCATGGTCTGAGGCCCCTGTAGATGGTTCACCTTTCTGGAACCTCACATTCATCTGGGATCTTATAACAGACCAAGAGACACATGCGCTTCTCTTTCCCTAATTCCATTGTGCAGTGAGGATAACTGGATGCCTCAGTTCTACAGGAATTGCGTATGTATGGCGTGGTTGGAATTGTCTGTCTTCACGAAGCTCACTGGCTCATGAGGAAGGCATCATGACCAGGTAACTCAGTGAAATATAAAGTAGGGGGAAAAATCAGGTGAGAAAAAAGAAGTCATGCCAGGACATGCCTCATGAGTCTATGTAGACAGGTCAAAGTGGACAAAAAAAAATCAGACCCTTAGGCCAGTGGGATATCTTGGTGAGTAAAACAGTAGTCACACAACCCTGATGATCCCACAGAATAATGATGGATGAATACATATTTATAAAGCTTCCGTGCTCAAAGAGGACAACATCCTCTATCCCATGGCATCCCCTGGTTTCCCCTGAGCCTCCCTATATGCATCTCATTGTCTCCTCTAATTCTGTACCCAACAGAGGACAAGAGATTGAGAAACCAGATTTCAACACATACAAAGGCCCTGAAGTCACAACAGACTGGGAACACTTGGGGATAACTAACAAAGAGGGGGCATAGGCTCTGAAGTCAGGAATACAAAATTGAAGGGGACAGAGGAAGATCACAAGACATTTACGGGCCACAGCAAGGACGTTAGCTTTACTCCAACAAGACAGCAGCCACTTGAGAGGAGTTAGATTGAGGGGTGACAGCAAGAGGTCAGGCCCAAAGGCGATGGTAGCTTAGACCAAAGCAATAGCCATGGAGATAGAAGAAATGGGATGCTAAACATTCTGGGAAGTTAGAGGCCACAAGATCAACTAACGTAAAAGACCTGGGGAGAGAGAAAGAGGAGAAACGTATTAAGGAAGATTCAAAAGTTAGAGACTGAGCAACTGGATGAATGGGGTTGCCAGTGAGTGATGGATGGGATGTGCACAGTGGAGCTGGTAGCAGGCTCAGACTGAGGAAGGGTCTGTTAGGAGCAAACTATTCTGAGAGAACTAGGAGGTGTCTGAGTCCAGGGATCGACAGACAGACAGCTGGGACTACAGAGTTCAGGTGCAAGCCACCTTGCCTTCTGCTAGCAGGTGTCATAAAGCAAGACCCTAGCCTGTAGAGATCCCTGGGGAGTGAGTGGACAGGGACAGAGAAAAGACAGCCAGGAACAGAACCTGGGGCTGCAAGTCACTGCTCACCCTCTCATCCATTCTTCCCATCTCCTAGCCTTGGCACACATGGCAGCTTCTCAGCCCTCCCTCGGTCCTTACGGAGTCCAATCCTGGTGACCCTTCCCAAACCTGCTCTCCACACACACCCCTGGCCTCCTCAGCATCCTTGGCAGACAAGCTCTAAGAAGAGCTGAGCTCTCAAAGCAATGCTTTGTTCTGTCCTCCATAGAAATAGATGAGAACCTGTGTGTGACCTCAGCATTTGGCAAGGGACAGATGGGGAGGAGGGCAGCTCCCTGTGATACCCAGCATCCTACTGCCATGGGGGTCCTGATCCAACCTCATCCCCTCTGCGCCCACCTCACACCATGTCTGGCCTGGCACAGAGTGAGTTTGCCATGGAATGAATGGCAGAAAGGAAAAGCCCACCTGGCCAGAGGGGATGCCAGGCACTCTTGCCCCTCAGCATCTCCAGACTCCTCCACCATCGCTTTGCTTCATCTGACTGTGCCATCCTGGACTGCTGTCACAGCGGCTCAGCAAGGGCAGGAGAGCAGATGGAGGCTGACGCTCCTGCTCCAGAGCACGGTCATCTCTCGCCTGGGAAACCCTAAGGGACCAGAGGCAAGGACTGTCCATCTGCACCTCCCAGCAGCAAGCCGCCCGGCCTCCACCTGGCGCCTTTTTAACATCATCTTCCGAAGACTTCGCCGAGTGACAAGTATCTTTGTGCAGAGCCCCTCCACCCCTCCCTGTCTCCTTGGATCCTAACACTCACTGGCTTCCTTCTGCACAAAGGGTCCATTGAGAGGCAGGCAGTGGGGTGCCGCCTTTGATCTGGGCTTCTAATAACGTGTATGTTTGCGTCCCAAAGCAGGGCAGCAGCCTGGCTGGCTCAGGGAAGCAAGAAAGAGAAAGTCTGGAGATGGTACTCCAGTGTGCACATGGAGGGGGCACTCTGTAGACTGGTGACGGACGCCCATTGCTGAGGCAAAGCCTGCCTGACACAGTTATTAACTGCCCAGCCAGTGAGGCAGCCATCAGCAGGTCTAGCCTGGGTTCACCCTAGGAGAGGAACCAAGTAGACTTGGGGGCAAATAAGAGTCATGCCCAGCATAAGGAGATGGCACTGCCACACTTTACAGGTACAATTTGCAAATTAAAAAACTTTTGGTGACTACATTTCTTTAAAATGTGACCAGATATGGTGATGCCTGTAATTTAGCACTTGGAAGACTAAGTTAGGAGAATCATAAAGTCAAGACCAGCCCGGGCTATAAGGTAAAAAACCCTGTCTTAAAAGAAAAGGAATCAGTGGTGAGAGACAATGATCCCTATGGCCTGCTGCATGGTCCGTGGTCACCAGCTCCTCCCTGAGCTCATCCCAATGGAAAAACATGAGGACCAGGAGGGATGGAGCAGAAAGCCAGAGGAAAGAAACAACTGCCTGCTTACCCATCTCCCAGGAGTCCTTGCTGTCCTCAGAATGACCCTACCAGGCCCTTGGCAGATGGCACCTGGTCCCATGTGCCAGGAAGAGCCGGACACGGAGGGTAATGAATCTGATATGGAGATGGAAGCATGGGAAGCTGCCTTTCCAGGCATGGAGGTCCTGTCCAGTGGTCTGCACGTGGATGGTGATCAAGGAAACCCCAGGAGAGATGAGATGATAGTACCCCTCTGCTTTGTGGATGAGGAAATGGGTGAGGGGTAAATGATGGGATGTCTGAGGAAACTAGCCAAGAGCAGACTTCAACCCCACTGTTAGCTGGCCAAGCCTGTGGTTGGCTGCCACTGTCTACTGTCCTGGGCTGAAAGGCCAGGTACCCTGTGTTCTGGTAGCATATGGGGTGCTCCCAAGGTTCAAATCTTAAAGGCAAGGTACTCAACTGTTGGAGGGCAGTAGGTCACCAACAATGTGCTCTTGGGGGATCTCTCTACTGTGCATCCTTCCTGGCCACCAGGACTGCAGTTCCTCTTCCACACCCTCTGCACCATGGTGTCCTGTTTCACAGCAGATTCGGAGACAACAGAGCCAAGTCATCATAGATCCAAGCCTTTTGAATCATGAGCCAAATGAATCTCCTGCTTTAATTCTTATTTATTTTATTCTCAAGTATGATGTAAGAGCTAATTAGCACAGCCAGGTTTGTGGCATCTAACTCCTGGAATTTATACGATATGTGCTCTACAGAACCAGAGCTGCCAACCCTGTGGCAGAACAGACAGATTACAACAAATTGAGCATTTATCAAGGTAAGCACAAAGCCTGGGCTTAGTCCAGAAAGGAGAGGTGCCCCGGCCATCCCTCTTCCTAACACAGAAAATGTATTCCTCACTTGCCCAGACCTTCCTGCCATGGATGTTAGGTGCAGAGAAGGTGAGAGATAGTAGCGCTTGCCGCTCATTCATTGGCCCTCAGTCTCCTCAGCTGTGAGTGGAACTCTACAGTCATCTTCCCAGACTTACTGCTAGGCTATGAACTGAGCATCCCCGGGACTATTGCACAGAGGGCTGCTGCCCGTGTGCCTGTCCTCACTCCCAAGCTGTGCGGTACACTCACTTTATCTGAAGCATCCCCCACGACCTGCTCAGCAGGCCACAGTAGGAGCTAGCAACCTTACCGTTGGCACATCATTATACTTCCATGACTTGCAATAGAGCCAAGCCCATCTCTCCCATACATGCCCATCCCCGACCCTCAGCAGCTCTGTCTTTCTTCGGGTATCAGACCAGCTTCTTCCAGAGCTCACTGGCAGCATAACCGACTTTTCTGGTAGCATTTGTGACACAGAAGCGAAGTGGCACACTCCCAGACACCATGACATGAGATGGGTAGGAACTGCCTGCTGGCTGCTAGACCTTAAGCAGGTTGAAGTGGCTTAAGGTTAAAGGCCAAGGCTCCTTCATCTACTGCCTGGTTTCCAACCAGGGAGGTTGCTGAGGTAAAGATGGCCTTGTCGCATGCATCACCCAAGGCTGTCAGTGCCACGCAAACTGAGTGTGGTAGCATACACCTGTTGTCTCAGCACGCAGGAAGTAGATGCAGGGGAATCTGATGTCCAAGGTCATCTTCATCTACAGAGTAAGTTTAAGGTAGCCTGGGCTGCTCAAGACACTGAAATAAACAAACAATAAAATGTCAGAACTGAAATTCTCTCCTCCTGGACTAGAGATCACTGATGGGCATACTGTCTCAGGACTCAAAGCCCCTGAGCTGACCACTGGAGCATGGGTGTTTCTGGACCACAGGTGTTCTGTGAGGCCAGGGACCTTTGCTGAGCTCTACTGTCCCCAGAGCCTCCTGTGCTCCTGAGATCCTAGAGCATCCAGTAGCATCTTTGACTACTCTGAGGGGCGAGTGGCAAGAGTGTTTGGCCCAACCCCCACTCCATCTCTTCTCTTCCCTTTGCTTTCTGAAGCCAGTCCCCTTATCCACGAAGCCGAACTGACTACCTTGAATGATGCATGGGACGAGGCCACTTCTTCCTCACCAACTTCCCTGGTCAGAAACCAGGCAGTAGGCAAAGGAGCCTCAACTTTATCTTAATCCACTTCCACCTGTTTGTAGCTGGCTTAGGCAGGCACTCGTCCAACTGAGCTACTCTCAGCCCCTCAATCCCCACTTTCCTTAATCATCAATAAAAGTACTCATTTTTCTATTTTCCCTCTTATTTTTATTTATTTATTTTGAGATAATAGAATCTCCCTGAGGTCAGTGCCTAACTCCCGAGTCTGAGTTCTTTCTCCGCCATTCTTCCTTAGCTACTCCAGCTCCTGGCTCCTGACCACCCTCAGACACACCTGTCCCTTCTTTCTGCACCAGCCAGTGGGATCCCAGAGGAGGCCTCACCGCCACTCCAGGTGTCTCAGCAGAAGCAGAAAGCTCCCCACCACTCCCTCCCTCCCTCCACACACAGGAAGAGACTCTGGAGCTAGCTATAACAATAGCAATAGGTGAGACGGCTCAGTGGATAAAGGTGCTTGAGTAAGCACGACCACCCAAATTCAGTCACCAGGACCTACGTGGTAGAAAAAGAAAACTGATTCCATAAAATTGTCCTCTGACCTCCATAAGCACTAAGGCATGCCCATGCCCCACCCTACCCCCCACACCAAGTAGTAAAAATGTAATGTAAAAAAAAAAAATGTTAAGATCACATCAGGGACTGGAGAGATGGCTCGGCAGTTAAGAGCACTGGCTGCTCTTCCCAAAGATCCGAGTTCAATTCCTACCATCTACAAGGCAGTTCACAACCATCTGTAACTCCACTTCCAGGATCTCCTACATTCTCTTCTGCCTTTACAGGCACTGCACACATGTGGTGCACAGACAGACATACAATCAAAATGCTCATGCACATAAATATATATATTTTAATTTAAAGAATAACAGGTGCAAGGGGGAGGGGGATAGTCCTGCACTGACCCCCCACTCAGTTCCCAGTGGATGCCACACGCTTCACTGTAAGGTGTCTCATTGAGGGGCTGTCGTTGGGCATCCATGCATCTTCTGCAGGTACCCAGAGATTCACCAGACAATGCCGAGACAAATCCTACCTGAAGGAGATAGGGTATAACGGGAGTGCCCCTATGCACACACATGAAAGATGGATTGATATCAGGAGCCGATGTCTGCCGGCACTTGGCACGGAGCCAGGCAAACAGCAGGCCTGCAGCAAAAGTGACTCTTATTCCTTTATTATCATATTTAGCATCAAAAAATAATGTTTTCTTTGAGAGCTGTTGGTTGTAAGGTAAAGAGATTTGAGCGAAGCGAGACAAGCTCAAGCAAAAAGGAACTTCATGGGATCACATGACCAAGTGTTGGGTGACAGGTGATGGAGAGCTTCAGACTAACAACCTGGAGAAGAGTGTAAACAGAGATCTTTTGGGGCTTGTTTATTTGTTTGTTTTTGAGGTGGGGGTCTCATGTAGCCCAGGCTTGCCTTGAATTACAAACCCTCCTGCCTCTGTCCCCTGAGAGTTGGAATTCCAGGCCTGCACCAACACACTGAGCATAAGAGAACTCTTCTGCCCCAGCATCTGTGAGAGAAACCCTGGGAAAGAACTCTGACTGGTCCAGTTTGAATTGTATGCTCATCCCTAAACCAATCACCATAGTAATTTAATTGGTCCAGCTTGAGCCAGATATACCCAGCCCTATGACCAGACTGATAGGCAGTCTCACCTCAGCCAAGTATGAGTTGGGAAGGAGAAAGTGACCTAAGCAAAGGGGTAGCATGGGGAGTGTGGTGGGATAGCCCCACAACTTGACTCAGCCCACTTTACACATAGGGAAAATGAGTCTTGAAGCTTCCAAGTAGCTTGTGACATCATGTGACATAATGGTGACCTTGGAACTCAGTCTAGAAGTGTTGACTTCCACCTATGCCCGAGAGCTACCCTTCTGAGAAGAGAAGAATAGCCTGAACTGGATGCAGACTTTCCTACACATGCCACTGACTGCCTCTGCCAGTCCCTGACCTGGTGAAACCAGGCGTTAGCCATCCTTAGGTAATGGTGACAACACAACTGAGATCTGAAGGGATGCCAGCTTAGTAAGACTGTGGTCACTTTAACCCCAAAGCTGGTACCATTTGTATGACACTGTGACTGCCTTCCAAGGCCAGGTCAGTGGACTTCAGAATGGTGACTTGGGATTCTGTCCCTGTGAACAGAACATGTGAGTTCATGGCCCAGAGTCTCTCAAAACCAAAGGAAACCTTGAAGGGGTGGTACTATCAAGGCATGTCCTACCTGTACAAAATCCACTGTTCCAGAGAGATTCAGTCTTTGATAGCAAATGGTCTGGGGATGATGGAAGCCATCCCTACACATTCCCCTGACTATTCACATCCCATTTCACCCTGGCTTAGTCTGTAGCTCAGTTTGTAAATGGAGACTGCTCATTCATTTCCCGACTGCTCGGACCCGAATAATCACACAGAAACTATATCAATTTTAACACTGTGTGGCCAATGACTCTAGCGTATTCCTAGCTAGCTCTTGCATCTTAAATTAACCCATTTCTTTCGATTTGTGTATCACCACAAGGTTGTGACCTACCAGGAAGGTTCCTAAGGTTCTGGCAGGTCCATCTCCTTCAGCAGCTACTTGGTGTCTCCCTTGCTCCACCTTCTCTCTTTCTTTACCTCTATTCTGATTTCTCACCTGGCTTCACTCTGCTGACATTGGCCAAAACAGCTTTTTTCATCAACCAACAAAGCAACATATACAGAAGGATGTCCCACATCATCTGTTCTCTGTTCTCTCAGGAGAAGTCTTCCTCCTCTGTCTCCTTATCTATCCTTCGTCTCCTCATGGGTGTTGAGTGAGGGACACAGCTCCTCTGCTGACCTGATGCCCCTGGAGTCACTGTAACCCACCTTTCCCTCCAAAGGTTCACACAGACACCAGACAGAAGTCACAGTCCTGGAAACTGAAGAGTGAACTTTCCCTTGGTGTAACAAAATATGTACCTGAGAAAATCAACTTCTGAGAAGAAAAGACGTATTAGAGCCTGCTCTTCCAGGGGCTTTAGTCACTTAGTTCTGTTGTCTTTGGGCCTATGATGAGGCAGAGCACCCTGGTAGAAGCCTATGTGAAGGAAACTGTTTGCTCACCTCATAGTGGCCCGGAAGCAAAAAGAAAGGAGGAGCCAGTATCCCAATATCCCCCTTTTGGGGAAGTTTCCGAGATAGGGGTCCAGGTCGAGGAAGTAGGTCACTGGAGCATGTTGCCAGATATTGGATCACACTGTGCGAAAATGTGTCTCTGTCCTTCCTTGCCTGCCTAAGGCATCTTCTGATGGGCTTAATAAAGAGACAAACAGGAGGATAAGTGGGACTTCTGGGCAGAGCTAGGAACTCTGGGAAGAAATGGAGGTGCCAGGGATTCGCCAATAAGATGCAGAGGAAGTCAGGCGTACAGTACAGAGGAGAGGTAATGAACCACATGGCAGAACGCAGATTAACATAAACAGGTTAATTTAAGTTTTAAAAGCTACTTGGGAATAAGCCTGAGCTAAGGCTAAACTTTCATAATTAATAAAAAGTCTCCGTCATTATTCAGGAGCTGATGGTCCCAAGAAAGCACCATTACAGGAACGTGAGTTGGAAGAATGCATCTAGTGGCCCAGTTCCTCCCAAAAGGAGTCAGTTCCTGAAGGTTCACCTCTTTCCTGTAGCACTATATGTTAGGATCAAGACTTTAATGCATATGCTCTAGGGAAGTGGGTTGAGACCCCTTTGGGGGCTGCATATCAGACATCCTACATATCAGATATTTATATTATGACTTATAACAGCGGCAAAGTTAGTTATGAAGTAGCAACAAAATAATTTTATGGTTGGGGGTCACCACAGCGTGCGGAACTGTATTAAAGCATCTTAGAATTAGGAAGGTTGAGAACCACTGGTCCAGGGAGATATTAAAGATCCAAGTATAATGACTACGTCCGCTCTGACTAAATCTCCCCTGAGGCTGCAGCCCCTCCCACTGCACTGCCTTGCCCAGCTGTGGCTGATTAAAACAGCTAAAGCAAATTACCCACCACTGCCCAGGAATCCCTTGGGTCAGTGATGACCCTGTGAGCACAGAATTCAGGAAGTAAGACCTGGGGGACAGCAGATGTCACACGAACAGTTTGAAGATTCTCACTCATCTCAAAAACAAACAAACAAAGGGAAAACAGAAAAATGAGTACCTTTATTGGTGATTAAACGAAGTTGGGATTGAGGGACTGAGAGCAGCCCAGCTGGATGAGTGCCCGCCGAAACAGGCGTAAAGCAGGTGGAAGTGGATTAAGGATAAAGTCAAGGTTCCTTCATCTACCGCCTTGTCTCTGACCAGGAAAGGGGCTGAGGGAGAGGAGGTAGGAGTGAGGCTGGGCAAAAGCCTGGGTCCAGCCTGCAGGAGGATGCACCGCTCTTGTTTTCTCCTTCAGTGAACGCTCACTTACTGTGCATCCCCTCTGAGAACCCAGCTGCCATGCTGCACACCCAAGCTAGGTTTGGTCTTGTGTGGCTGCCATCCACTAGATCCAGCTGAGCCCCCTCTGCCAGCCAGCAGCTGCTGCTCTTCATGGGCACCTGTCACCTCGGATTTTGAGCACCAGCAAGTCTCGAGGTGGCTGCATCTGAGAGACTATCACACGGTACACAGCTGCCCTGCTGAATGACTCCTGCCTGAGGTCAGCAGAGATGACAATCAGTTGGTGTCTTAAGCCACTAAATTTTATGGAAGTTTGTCACATAGCTGGAGATAAAGGTTCAAGTTCCCAGGCTCCACAGACACCTACTTCCCAGCCATCCTGCAAGTCCAGTACTGGTCATGTTATTCTTCTGCCCGAAGCCTCCAGTCCCACTGTCCTACCACAGTCTTTTGTGTGTGGGAATACACACATTAGGGCAGCTTGTAGAATGCGGGCAACTGCTCAGAGGCTTGGACGCGGGCATCCCTGCAGTAAACACCCCAGTGTGGCAGATGAGGGCATTTCTCCTCTACCTGTTTCATGACTCCCTGTGGGCAGAGGGACTCCTCTACGCCCGTGTGTTTGACTCACGCACGTGATTCATTTGCTCAGATAAGTGCAATCAGAAACGACACGGTGCCAGTTCCAAGTCGAGGACTTAAGAGACAACGCACACTTCCACACCTTCCTCTTGCATTTTTGCTATTTCTCATGAAAGGCTTTGCTCAGGCAGCCTGGCTCCCAAAATGAGAAACATACAGAACAACTCCAAACCCAGCCCCCACCCTAGGCCCGCGCTCCACCAATTCTAGTCAGGTTCATTACTTAGCTCAGCTGTTTGAAAAGAGAAAAATTAAAAAAACAAAACCCTTCTCACTGTATGTCCTGAGAAGGGTCACTTGGTAGGGACCAAGTTTATTATACAGTTTCAGGGAGACTACTTAGGAAAGAGCCAACTCCCTGGGACTAGTTTTGGGTCTTGGAGAACCTGCCACCATCCCTTACTAAACCCGCACAATCCCTAAGTACATTCCAAATATTTGCCCTAGCACCACTGACAGGTGTAGTTCTCATCCCTCATCTAAGAAATGTCTCTTTGCAACACATGGAGACCACTGCAGAAACCACAGCAGATTAATAATACAGAGAGCAAGTGACCTTGCAGAGCCCAGCCCCAACTGATACATCTACAACACATCTCCTGCATCTAATAGGCTCAGGGATCACAGCCGAAGGACGGAAAGAGTTAAGAACCAGAGAGGAACAGGAAGTTTGTTCTGAGATTGTGTCTCCTAGAAATGTCAGAAGCTATACCCATGAAGTCTCATCAACATGGCTGCCTAAGCAAGACCTGAACAAGATGGTGCCAACAGGCATGCTAACATGGAAAGGGGAGATTTCAGGGGACCTAAACCAGACAAAGGACAACTAAGGAATGCTGATGTGGAGGAATATTCTTCCCCAGGAAAAGGCTCCCGCTGGTTGTTCTCTTTCTTTTAAAAATATCAGATGGAGCCCTGGGTGACCTGGAACTCACAATCCTCCCGCCTCACCTTCTGAGTGCTGGGATTACAGGCATGCACTACCACGCCAGCTTTGGACTGGGATTTCTTTCTCTTCTTTTGGAGGGGTGGGGGATGAGACAGGGTTTCTCTGTATAGCCTTGGCTGTCCTGGAACTCTACTAGTAGACTAGGCTGGCTTCGAACTCACAGAGATTCATCTACCTCTGCCTCCCAAGTGCTGGGATTAAAGGTGTGTGCACCTCTGACTTGTCTTGGGCTGGGATTTCAAAAAACATTCCTGTTTTTGAGCTTCAGCCTTTAGCACCTGGATTTCCAGCCCTCCCTCCAAGGAGGGCACCCTGGAGCCCCAGTGGGTGAGCTCTGGCCGCAGGGGCGAGACTGCCTAACTGCGATTCTGTTCCTGCTTAGCCCAAACTCTGTCACAAAAGTCTTTCCCTTCACCTCAGATCTGTAGAGGTGATAGAGCCGGGTGCTGCAGGCATGTCTCCAGAGTGCCTTTCTCTCACTCTTGATAGGCCTTGTCTCCCATCGTCCACATTCCAGGGACCTCAGCCAAAGGCTAACGTGGGGGGCTACCAATACCTCAGGTCATTTGTTCCTTGCTCTTGAACCCCCAAACTGTGAGTTTTCCCCTCAGTGGGACTCCGCCTGGCCTCTTCCCATCACACTTTCTCACCCGCAGTACATCTCCTCCTCGCGGGGGCTTAACCTAAGAGAGAGAAAGGGAAGAAAACAGATGCTTAACAATCCCCATGCTTGCTGGGCGGTGATGCCACATGCTTTTAATCCCAGCACGTAGGAGACAGAGGCAGGGGGATCTCTGTGAGTTCAAGGCCAGCCCGGTCTACAGAGCAAGTTCCAGGACATGCTTCAAAGTTACACAGAGAAACCCTGTCTTGAAAAAGAAAAAAAAAATTCCATGCTTACTAATGCAGAGCTCACTCGGCTCCTAGACCCTTCACATGCTTGCTGTTTTAACTAACTCATCCACCCTATAAGGAGTCTTGATCCCAGCTTCAAAGATGAGGAAACAGTCTCTGAGAAGCTGTGTAGCTTGCTTGAGGCAATGCAGTTAACGGCTACTGGGGTGAGACTGTATGCACGACCTCCCCTTTAGAAACACATTGCCCATAAGGCCTATACACATTTTTTTCCTGAGTTTAAACTTGGGTTAAGAAGCACAATCCAGGGCCAACACGGTAAGCTTAGCGATGTGTGAGTTCAATCCTCAGTCCCCAGTGCCGCAGATAGAAAAGACAACCCCAAGCCTGATCAACTAAACAGGCCTCAATAACAGCCTGGGGACCCCAGGCATGGGTGCTGACTTCACTTGTTGTACCCCCAACCCCACCTCACTCAGAACTGATTTTCTTTTCCAATCCAACAGGCTAAGCATGCAGTCAGACTTTTTCCCCCACGCCCAGTCCTGGCACAGAGACTTAGAGACTGATTGTGACTTCTCTGGGATCCTCAGAGCGGGAGGCAGAACACTCTGCCTCTGGCTCTGGCAGGAACCTCAGATCTGACCCTCGGCCCTTTCCTCCATTCCTGGGATTCCCTCCAACAAAAGCCTAAAGGACTCAGATTTTCCCCAGCCTGTACTCCTCGCTGTTGAGAAGACACCACCAACGGTGGAGAAGTTAGTACCAGAAGTGGCCAAAAGGTTCACCAGTGACATGTGAATGAAGAAGGCCGGGTAACCTTCTGGAAGTCACAGTCTTCTGTTGCTTCTGGTGCCGCGAGCACAGCCGTTGTCAAGGCGAACACCCTACCCAGCGTCACCTGATTCTTCCAGATAGAAACTGACCTGCTACATCATCATAGAGACAACTAGATAGTGCCGTGGGAAGCTGGAGCCTGGGCGGGGGGGGGGGGGGACCTTGGCTTTAGCTGTACCCCGACTCTGATTCTATTGTGTCCACTGGATAGGAGAGAAGACTCACTAAGGTCAGCTAGATCTCATGGGTTTGGTTGTTTGAAAGACCCTGAGGACACCTGCCTGGCCTAGATGGCTGAACACTGGCTGGATGGGAAGTGTCCAAGTGACTGTCAGCCTGTGAACACTGCTGAGAATTGAGAGCCCATGGGTGCCGTATTCCTGTTCTTCCAGTTCCTTAAGCTCCTACACCTCTCCTGGAGGACGATGTTGCCAACACCCAGTCGTGTCTTGTTCTTGTCTGGTAATGGTCGGCCCCATGGTGAGGTTACACCTTTTGGTCTCACTAGCAGGGATGAGTGAATGAGAACGTCCCCTAGTGTCCCCTCATATGGGAATACCTGGTCCCTATCTGGTGAGACTGCTTAAGGAGGTTTAGGAGGTGCAACTTTGCTGAAAGGAGTGTGTTGCTGGAGGTGGGCTTTTGGAGCCAAAATCCTCCTGCCACTCTCGATCCACCAAATCTGTTCTGTGTTTGTGGTTCACACTGCTGGCTGTCTACTTCCTGATCCTTCTGCCCTGCCACCACCAGCCACCACGCGCTGTCCCCACCATCACAAACGCTAATCCTCTGGAACTGGCTGTAAGTCCAAATAAACTATTCTACAAGTGGCCTTGGTCATGCTGTTTCATTTAGCACAACAACAGAAAAATAGCCAAGGCACTGCGCGAATGGCCCTAAGCAGTGTGAGCTGTGCTGCCTTCTATGTCTTCCACCGTATTGTACAGAGTAAACCCCAGCTCTACCCTGGGCTGGGCAGAGAGCAAGGTCAGGAAGCTCTTAAAAGTCTTTGTTCTGAAATATGAACTCCTATGACCCTCCTGGCTCCTCACTTGGAACTTCATACAAAATTTAGAACTGCCGGGCAATAGTGGCATGCACCTTTAATCCCAGCATTTGGGAGGCAGAGGCAGGTGGATCTCTGTGAGTTCAAGACCAGCCTGGTCTACAAAGCAAGTCTAGGACAGGCTCCCAAAGGCTACAGAGAAAGCTTGTCTCAAAAAACAACAACAACAAAAAAGGGAAGAACCCCCTCTTTTGTCTATGTCACTTGCAGGGCACTTTGCCACAGTAGCTTACCCGTCCCCAGCAGCTGCTTTCTCTCCCACCTCATGCCTAGTTCTCAAATGCCTTCCCTACCAAACCAAAAAGCCAACCTGCACCAAGTAGACAGTAGGGGGAGAAAGGAGAGAACCGGAAAGACAGCACTGCACTTGGTGGACGCGCCTCTCCACTTTAGTCATTTGGAAGTGCTATATTAAAAGCTATCGTGCCATTATCAAAAGCAAACATTGTTTTTCTGGAAGTGACAGGCACTTTGTTCATTTTTGAGAAAGCATCTGCTCAGGTCTGAAAACCAGGATTCCTCTCGAACCCTCCCCTTCACCTGAGGTAAATGGTGTTGGGGGTGTCAGCTCCCATCGCAGCCGCACAAATGATTTGCTTATGACAATCGGCTTCAGAGGCAGGCAGAGCACTGGGAGAGCACTCCTGCTCAGAGGCAGGCAAAGCACTGGGGGAGCATTCCTGCTCAGAGGCAGGCAGAGCACTGGGGGAGCACTCCTGCTTAGAGGCAGGCAGAGCACTGGGGGAGCACTTCTGCTCAGTTGCATTGAATGTTAAAACAGATTGTCCTCGAGGGCAGAGGAAAAAACATTAACAAAATTTCCTACCCTGGGGACCTTGTGAGTGATTCTGTCTCCTCAGCTGGTTTTTGTGTGACCACAAATGCATCTCCACCTGGCAGGCATTGCACACAACGCTGGCAGGTGTGCCCACCATTGTCCATGCACCATCTGTGCAAATGTCAACTGCCGAGGAGGACCAATGACATCTTACTATTATAGGAAAATACTTTGACTTTAGAGAGCGCTGGAAGGGTTTCAGGGTCCTCCGGGCCACACTTTAGTAAGTGTGGCAGGCTCTGTGCTGCCTCTTGTCACCAGCACACGCACACATGCACACGCACACACACAGAACTCACTCATTTGATATTTAAAGTGATATTTGAATATCAAACAGCAGAAGGACGTCATCTCCGAAGAAAGGATGCCCTTTAAAATAAGCTCGTTTAGAGTCCCAAACAACTCCACATTGTCCGCGGGCTGCTCGTTTGCCAAGGCCAGGGGCAGATGTTGGCGTGGAAGGCCAGTGTTTGGAAACAGCCTCCAGCCAGCCAGCCATGCCTCTCCTTGTGCAGAGAGAAAAAGCTTTGCCTGTGGGCTTGAGCGCCAGCAGGACACATAGCTGGAAATGGCTGAGTTCAGCCTGCTGACCCCTCTAGCCAGAGTACTAACTCACAGGAGGACATTAACTCCCCTCCCCAGTCTCTCAGGAGTGATGGGGCTGACCCACCATGAGTGTGTGAGGTCTGCAAGGTACAGGCTGAAGCTGAAGCATGTGGGGCCACGCCAAGAGCCTGGGAATGGATTCATTCAACTATCACCTGTGTGGCTCCTCACCAGCCCAGTGCAGACTCTGTGACCTGAGTCACCTTAGAGGAACCACACACCCAAATGTCACCCTCACACACTGTGCCCCTCACCAGTGCCTACCTTCCTCAGTCCTCTGCTCACTGTCTCACACATCCATTGTCCTTGGGGACAGTCACAGAGACCAAACTCAGAACTGGTCAAAAAGCTAGCCATCACGGCTTTTAGAAGTCCGTGAGCAGTACAAAGAAAAAGGTGTGTGTGTGTGTGTGTGTGTGTGTGTGTGTGTGTGTGTTTGCCTCCGGGATGGCCTCCTAGATTTACGTGCCTTTGCTCAGAGAAGAACTGAGCTGACTTCCCAGTGTGTGATGAGTGTGACCAGTGTTTGTTTGAAAGGGTTGAATGAGAGAGCCCCAGGACCAGAACCACCTCCCAGAAACCCCACCTTCCCCAGATGCTCAGAGAGGGCAACATGGTTGAGCTGGCTAGTTCTGTCGGCTTGACACAAAGTATGTCATCTGAAAGGAGGGGACCTCAATGAGAAGAGAGGCATCCAAACGTTCCAGCTGTAGGGCATTTTCTTAATTAGTGATCGATGGAGGAGGGCCCAATCCACTGTGGCTGGTACCACCTTGACTGGTGGCCCTGGGTTCTATAAGAAAGCAGGTTGAGCAAGCCAGTAAGCATCACCGCTCCGTGGTGTCTGCATCAGCTCCTGCCTCCAGGTTCCTGCCCTGTTTGAGTTCCTGTCCTGACTTCCTTATTGATGAACAGCAATGTGGAAGTGTGAGCTGAATGAACCATTTCTTCCCCAGCTTGCTTTTTGGTCATGGTGTTTTCATCACAGCAATAGAAACCCCAAGACAATGACTGTTAGATGTCTTTCCTGCTTAAAAAAAAAATAAGTTATTCACTGGGCGGGGATGGTGCACGCCTTTAATCCTAGCACTGGAGAGGCAGAAGCAGGCAGAGCTCTATGAGTTCGAGACTGCCTGGTCTACAGAGAGAGTTCCAGGACAGCCAAGACCACACAAAGAAACCCTGTCTTGAAAAATAAATAAATAAAAAATAAACATTATCTCAGCTAGCTGTTGTGGTGTGTGCTTGTAATCCTAGCACTTAGGAAGCTGAGGCAAGAGGATCAGGTGTTCAAGGCCATTCTGGGCTTATTAATGAGACTCCATCTCAAAATAATGAGTTATTTCTCACATAAAGGAGCAAAGAGAAACAAGGCTAGCGCATCAAATAGTTCTGGTCAGCACAAATCAGAAGAAACGGGTGGAGAAACATAAGAAACAGGTGGAAACTCACCCTTAGGAAAACTTAGACGAAAGAATCCCTGCCAAAGAAAGAGCAGCCTTGATTCCTACGTCACCAGTACACCCACAGTACTCATGGGCAGGTGCCCCAGAAGCAGGGCTCCTTGAAGGAAGAAAGAGAAAGTGGAAGGGTACCTGTTGTCCCTAGAACCAAGTCTCCCAACACACACACTGCAGATGGCCCCCAAGAGCAGACATGCCAGACAATGGCAATACCAGGAGGAAGGACCTACTGTCCCGCAAGTTCCTACTGAGAGGTCCCTGTCTGCTTAGGTAGGTCTAACATGACCTGAAACAGCATAAACTGTTTTTGCAGGCCTTCTCAGGTGAGTAGAGTCACCAGTTTATGGATAGGAAGAATGTCAGACCAGGTAGTGGAGGTGAGGCAGGGGATGATGGCAGATGCATGGTTGACATGGTGTACTTTGGGGAACAGCTTAACTCAAGCTCAGAGATGTACAGCTCTGCCTTCCAAGTGTGCCTGGGCCTCATTGACTCCACATCAAGCAGGTTATGCTACCTGGAACGGCACCCACAGGATGCGCAAAGACTGGACTGCAAACCCCACAAAGCCCCCACAGGGTTGCTGGATCCTCCCTTAGTCCTAAAGACCTTGGCAGTGCTATGTCCTGAGCTGGTGACACAGAGTAAAGTGCCCAGGAAGCTTCACTTCCCGGGTGCAAGCAGCTTGTTTGGGTGATGACATCTAATCCTCCTAGAGCCCAAGATTGCTCATTTGGAAGCTGAAATGCTCGTCTTATAGTTTTATCGTGAAGAAAAATGGAAGTATGGGAAAAACCATCCCCAAGGCTGTCTATGATGCTTCCTGTGGTCATTCAATACACAATCTGAACAGCCCTGAAGAAGATCATAAAGCAGCCAGCATGCGGAAGATACCTGCTCATTCTCCTAACGGTTCTAGCAGGAAGTAGGCCAGGTCTTCTATTCTGCAGTCCTGGACTCCAACAGGCAGACTGCAAAGGTCACAGTAGTTCTCGGAACAGAAGGCAGAGAAGTGCAGAGACATCTTCCAAGGGAAGATCTTTGAGGAAAACCCTGCACCAGATCAAGAAGGGCCACTGTGGTGCAGGTGGCTACATCCGCAAAAGTGAGGGAGGGGTCGCGCTGCAGCAAATGGCATTGCCGCCTTTTCCGGTGGCCCCTCTGTGTGTACACAGGGCAGCATGTCACCCCAGAGTGGGGAACGAGGAGGAGTCTGGATACTGGCCCTGTCCCTTCTCCCACACCAATTGATTAATCCACTTCAAATGGAGCAACTCAGAGGGAATCCAGAATGACACTGTTTTTCTATTACCCTTCATTACGACCACTTAGATCTTTTATTTTATTGCAAACATTCTTTAGCCCAGTCACGGGCTGATCTCCTAATTGGAGCGGCCGCCTCCACCCCCACTCAGATCAAAGCCGCCCTGTTTGTTTGTGGAGAAGGGAGGATGAACGTCTTGCCGGCCTTTGAACATGAAGGCCCCTTTGTCTCTCAGCTGAAGTCATCCCTGGCACCAGGCAGGGGGACAGGGGGGTGCGGGGAAAGGAATTCTGTGGCCTGGTCTGAGGCTTGGACCAGCCTGAGAGTGGGCAACAGCTTTCAGAGTTAAGCCCTTAAGGTTAAGGGGGTCAGGTCTTAGCCTCGTGGCCCCAGGGAACATATATTATTTGACCCTATAATAATTTTTATTTAAATAATAATTCACATATTAAAACATTTTTGAAAGGTTAAGAAAATGTATCAGATACTTGACTATTTCTTAAAGAAATGGAACATTTCCTTTTTAATTTCTCTTTTGAGTCAACTCTTTAAAGTATTTAACTTCAACATGGAGGAGGGATTATTGACTTGCTTTTGACTATAACTGTAAACTATTGATTCTCTGGAAGGTCCTTCTTTGGTACCCCCCCACCCCACTGCACAGCCCCCACCCCCGCCAACTTTACTCCTCCATGATGGAGATGATGAATGAGCCCTTCTGCAGAGAGGAAAACTGAAGCCCTGTAACATTCAGATAATTGACCTTAGATCACACGGAGGTTAATGATGGACTTGGAACAAGAAGTGCAAGACAGAAGTCATTAGGGTTTGTTTATCTTCTGTGGTTTGATAAAAACGGTCAATCACACTAGCTTGGAAAAGGAAAGCTCAGTACTGCTTCTGGGACCTCAGGAACCGTGGTGTTCACACTGGAGATACTAAATGTAAGGGGCTGGATAGACATAGACGGTGCCCCTTAATTTACATTATACAATGGAGACACTCAAGGCTTTAGAGACTGAAGGACCAACAAAGGGTAACACAGTAGCCAGTTCTGTTCAGCTCAAAACCCTCACTAGTGACTCTATACTGGGTTTACAATGAGCTGACAGACCTTGCATAGAGGGCTCCTCAGAGCCTCCGGGGTTATGACACGAGTCCTTCAGCCTATGTGTCACCCCTTCTCCTATCCCTTGGACTGGCGGTAGACTCACAGGCCAAGTGTGAGAGTTTGGTGTCCAACTACGGGAAGCCACAGCAGAGGGGGCAGACCTGTCCCAGGCCAATGGGATGATAAAGCTTTGAGGATGAAGAGCAGAGAGAAAAGCACGCTCTAGTGTTGTCAAGGATGGAGGTCTCCGCTCTTCCAGTCGGTTCTTCCTGAATGACAGACAAGCGGTTAGACTCCCCCATTATGTAGACAGACAGGGAGGGTCACCTCTAAGTAATAAAGATGGCGGATTTCTAAGATGGCTGGCTTCTTCCTCACCCTCTTGACTTGAGACAAATCCTGGCAGCTTTTGTCTCCCATTAGTGGACTGGCTCCACGAGCTCAAGGCCAGTTCAGGATACGTCACACAACAGTTGTGGGCTGGTCAGCCAGCCATCCTACTAGTAGGGGAGGAAGACTCTTCGGAGGCTTCAAAACCCTCAGCTCTCAGGAAGAGACTTGCCTCTTTCAGCCCCTAAGTCCTGTTCTGCTTTGCAGAGGGTCTTTTTCTCTGTGGTGTCTATTGTGTGTGTGTGTTTCCTCAACCCCAGTCAACACCTTTCTCCACTGCTGATTCTGTCCGCGATGCCTGAGATCTCTCTGCGGCCACCTGTTGTGCTTCAGGTTTTCCCTGCCTTCTAATCCTTTAGCGGACAGAGAAAATAAACCTGATCAGGATTCCTAGACTGCATCAAATGTCCCCTCCAGCTCTTGCCTTTGACACCCTTGTGGTGGTTTGAATAGGAATGGCCCCCAAAGGCTCATCTATCTGAATGCTTGGTCATTAGGATGTGGGTACTACTTGACAGGAAGTAGGAGGTGTGTCCTTGATGGAGGAAGTGTGTCACTGGAGGTGGGCTTTCGGGTTCAAGTGCTCAAACCAGGCCCAGAGGCTCTCTTTCTCTTCCTGCTGACTGTGGATTCAGATGTAGGACTCTCAGTTACCTCTCCAGCACCATGTCTGCCTGCATGCCACCATGCTTCCTACCATGACAATAAAGAACTAAACCTCTGAACTGTAGCCAGCCTCAACAAAATGCTTTCCTTTATAAGAGTTGCCGTGGTCATGGTGTCTCTTCACAGAAAAAAAAAATTGCCTAAGATGCCCCCTGTACTGCCAATGAAGTAGGGTTGTTTGAGGAACCTTGTGCTCCTGGCATTGCACTAGGCTCCGTGAGAACACCCCAGACAGACCTGGGTTCAAAACCTGATTTTGCCTTGGCAGCACACTCTTAGGCAAGTCATTTAACCTCAGTTTCTCTTATGTCCAAAGCAAGAGTATAAATTCCCACCCCAGAGGCCTTTTGGGAAAACCAAAATCTGTGTATAACCAAAGACCTCTGGGTACAGGGTGCCACACAACCAATAGGGCCTCAGCATCGGCCACAGTTTCTACCACTCAGATCACCGTTACAATGTAAAAGCTTTCTTGGGGCCTGGAGATGGTTCAGCCTTTAAGGGCATTTGTTAAACAGGTCCAGAATCAACGTGGTGGCTACAACCATCTGTAACTCTGGTTCCAGGACATCTGATTCCCTCTTCTGACCACCTCAGACACCAGACACCCAGGCGACCCACATACATGCATGTAGGTAAAACTCTCATGCACACAAAGTAAATACGAATAAAAAAGAAAACTTTTAAAAAAAAAAAAAAAAAAACAACAAACTTTTGATGGTAGCCAGAGCTGGCGGTGAGTTTGAGTCACCCCTGTCTGCCCATTGCAGATTATCACAAGCCAGCTGTCATCCTCAGACACCGCTGGCCACTTCTGAAGCTGTGCAGACTGTTTTGGTAGCGGGTCAAACTTCTGCAACTGTGAACCTGCTCACGGCTGAAACCTGCTAAAGGACTTTGGCACCTCAGTCAAGGATCTTCGGTTATTCTCATATTCTGGATTCCCCAAAAGGCCTCTGAGGTGGGGATTTATAGTCTTGCTTTGGGCATGGGGAAACTAAGGCGAAAAGGCTTACCAAAGAGTGCATTGGGAAGAGACGCCTAAGTCACCCCGGTTTTGTCAGAAAGAGGGGGGAGCTTCAGGAGCCCTTGCCTCACAGGACCAAAGGGCCAACAACAGTCCCCACGTGAAAATGTCCTCACTGGCACCACGGAACACAGGCAACAGAGCGCAGAACTTAGGTGGCACACGGAAGAGGCTGGCTTAGACCTGTTTGTGTTACCCAGTCACACTTCTCCAAGCCTGGGATTCATTCTTACTCTGATCTGATACTTCCTTGCTGTGCCCCCAGTCTTTTCTGTTGAAATGGAAGTGTTTCTTCTGGGTCACTGTATACTATAAGTATGTAACTTGCTTTATTTTATTTTATTTTATGTTAGATTTTATAGACACTCACTCAGAAGACTGGGACTTTTCAAACCGTGTCTGACCTGTAAAACACTCTGAGGACTTACGAAGTTCCAATAAATGAACTTGCATTTTGAGATGGCTATGAGCCTCTGGGGACAAGAGGTGGAAGGTTATGCTTAAAAGTAATATATTTGGGGAACTGGAGAGATGGTTCAGTGGTTACGAGTGTATACTGTTCTTGCAAAGGACTCAGAACCCATGTTGTATGGCTCACAATGGTCTCCAGTTCCAGGGATCCAGCGCCCTCTTCTGGACTCCAAACACACCTGCATGCACACATGCACAAACCCACACACAGACATACACATATATGCACAGTTGAAAATTTTTAAGTAATTTTAAAAAGTGCTGTTTGGGTATCACATTGACTAGGGGTAGGCTTGTGAGGGTTAATACTGCTTGTCAATTCAACAGAATCTAGATTCACCTAGGAGGCAAACCTTGGGCTTGTCTGCAGGAGAGTTTCTAGACTGGGTTAGTTAAGGGTTACACCAATCTGGAATCAGAAACTGAATAAAAGGAAAAAGAAATAAGCAGAGGCAGTCCTCCATCTCTCTCTCTCTCTCTCTCTCTCTCTCTCTCTCTCTCACACACACACACACACACACACACACACACACACACACACAGAGTTAGTGTGAATGAAGTTGCCCCCCTAAGCTCATAGGGAGTGGCACTATTGGGAGATGTGGCCTTGTTGGAGGAAGTGTGTCACTGTGGAGGCGGGGTTTGATGTCTCATGTATACTCAAGCCACACCTAGTGTCTCAGACCACTTCCTGTTGCCTTTGAGACAGATGCAGGACTCTCAGATCCTTCTCCAGCACCATGTCTGCCTGCATGTCAGCCATGTTGTACCATGATGATAATAGACTAAACCTCTGAACTGTAAGCCACCCAATTAAATGTTTCCTTTAGAAGAGTTGCCGTGGTCATGGTGTCTCTTCACAGCAATAGGAACCCTAACTAAAACACTATGACAAGCTACCTCTGGTTCCTGTCCCCATGCCTTCCCTGTCATGACCTTTATACTCTGGGTCAAAATAAATCTTCCTTCTTAAGCTGTTTTTGTCAGGCATTTTTCACAATTTGAAACAAGAAAAGTAACTACTCCAGCACCTGCACTTCCATCAGACAAACCAGACTTCCAGCTAAAAGTATCATAAGAAGCTGAGCCCACTGTGTCTCCTTCACTATATAGCTCCATCAGCAGGACATAGCAGTTACAGATCTGCATGGACCTAGTGGAGGAGCACCTAAATAGATGCAGCAAACATTAACAAAACTTAAAGAGCAAGTTTTTTCTTTTCTTTTCTTTTTGTTCATGACAGGGTTTCCTTGTGTAACCCTGGCTGTCCTGAAACTCTCTCTCTAGACCAGGCTGGCCTCGAACTCAGCGATCTGCCTGCCTCTGCCTCCTGAGTGCTGGAATTAAAGGTGTGTGCCACCACACCCAGCTAATACCCCCGTTTTCACCAATATCTTTGAGCTAGAAAACCATCATGGAACCACAGACTCGAAAAGTCCTGGCAAGCAATAAATTCCAGCTGACAGTTTCAGAGGACACATTCTTTTCATGCATGCAAAACAATGATAGGTCATGTTCACCCATAAAAGAAATCTTCAGACATTTAGCAGCTTAAAATCATATCAAATATCCTTTCAAACCACAATGCTATGAAACTATAAATGAATAAATAAAAAAAACAACTTGGAAAAGTCATACAAACATGGAAATTAACAAACACATTTCTAACCAGTAAGTCAAAGAAAAATAATCAAACTACAAAAAAAGAAAAAAAATCTTGAGATAAACTAAAATATAAGCGCTAAGTACCCTCTAGAACGGAGGGAGAATTTAAAGAGGGCTATTTACAGCAACAAACGCTTCCACTAAGGAAAGGAAAGGCAGCTGGCGGTGGTGGCACACGCCTTTAATCCCAGTGCTCAGGAGGCAGAAGCAGGCGGATCTCTATGAGTTTGAGGTCAGCCTGGTCTTC
This sequence comes from Microtus oregoni, assembly GCF_018167655.1. Taxonomy (NCBI): domain Eukaryota; kingdom Metazoa; phylum Chordata; class Mammalia; order Rodentia; family Cricetidae; genus Microtus; species Microtus oregoni. The sequence goes on from NW_024543063.1 coordinate 63,236,110, forward strand.
AGAGTGAGCTCCAGGACAGCCAGGGCAACACAGAAACCCTGTCTCAAAAATCAAGAAGAGAAAAAGAAAAAAGAAAGTCCTCAAATAACCTATTTTTTTCCTTAAAGAGCTTTTTAAAGAAGAAACCAAGGTTATCAGAGAAAGAAAATACGAACAGAAATGACCCAGCTAGAACAGAAAGCAATAGAAGCTATCAATGAAAAGTTTCATAGCATTTAATGCATGTGATGCTCTAGCAGCCCCCACTTCTGCATCTTACAGAGATCTCTAGACTGCTGCATTCCTAAACGCAACTTTCACCACATCTGAGATACAGGGTCAATCTCAATGCCCACCAGCACATTAAGAAAGGCTGTATTCAGCCCAGAAAACAGGATGGTATCATGTTCTAACAAGCAGGCTAGAACCCTCTCAGTGGTAGTGAGAGTGTAAAAATGGTTTCCCTAAATTTTTAGGTTTTGTTTTTATTGTAATTTATTTTTAAAAGTTTTCCCTAATATACAAAACAACGCTTGGGTATCATTGCAATTAGCTCATACATACTTCTCTCCTCTTGTCCCCCTCCTCTTCTCTCTCTCTTTTTTTTTTTTTTTTTTTTTTTTTTTTGGTTTTTCGAGACAGGGTTTCTCTGTGGTTTTGGAGCCTATCCTGGAACTAGCTCTTGTAGACCAGTCTGGTCTCGAACTCACAGAGATCCGCCTGCCTCTGCCTCCCGAGTGCTGGGATTAAAGGCGTGCGCCACCACCGCCCGGCCCCCCTCCTCTTCTCAGGGGACCCCATCCTCCCCCCAAACATTCCTTCTTCCTCTTTCTTATCCTCCATATCTGTGATAAAAATATGTATTGACATCCCCATATGTTCAGACCTGGGGTCTGCGCAGGAGACCATACACAATGTCTGGGCTTCCTTTTCCGCTCCAGCCTCATTTCTGCTTTAATACATGCCATTCTGCATACGAGAGGAAAACAGTATCTGGTCATTTCCCTCCAGCCAGAGGGTGACTTCAAGTCTGAGGCCGTGTAAGGTGTCTGAGGGGAGCAGTGTATGCCAGCAGTAAAACAAATAAAACCTCCCGAATCTTCTCTCCAAATCCCTCATGTGTAAAATATCCAGCCCTCCAGGACCTCCTGTGGCCTCGGTGAGGCTACAGACCAGAAGCAGTATGTAAATGTAAATGCTCAGCCCCGTGGGAGAGGGCATCCAGGCGCTGCTCCTGAGGCGCACAGTCTAGGGCAGTCCCTAGGCATGGAACACTCAAGTTAGGCTAATGCAGTAGCTCCTAAAGGAGGCAGGCGCTGCAACTTGGGCACCAAATTCCTCCTGTGAAATGGGAACAAATGCCATCAGTATTGTCGGGCTTTCTGAGGCTTACATAACTGTCATGTGCCAGGCTTGGAGGCAGAACCTAGTCTCAGGGGTCAGCTGTACACATGCTAACAAGGCCTTTACTGCGTTAGATCGAGCCTACCTCCAATATCAGCTCCGTAGGCCGTTTCTTCTCCGTGCTATCCTTGTTCTTACCCATCCTCCCAAAAGCCTTGCAGAAGCCTATTCCCACAGTTTTATCTTAATGGATTAAGAGGGTAGAAACTTAATCCCCACGCTGTTTAGAGATGGGACCTTTACAGAGTGATTAGATTAGATTAGGCCACTAAGGGAGAGGCCTTTGATTGAGCCCAGGTGACTTCATCAGGAGAGGGAGAGACACCACCTGGAGAGAAACACACACACACATGCTCCTGCCACCGACGCCACTCAGACAAAAGGGACCCTCACCAGGAACTGCCTTTCAGTCTCCGAAATTGTGTGCTAAGTAAACTTCCTCTCGTACAGGGTGGCCTGGCTCTGGCATCTCCCTATAGTAACCAGACAATGACAAATGCACTCCGTTTTGGGTTTTGTTGTTGTTTCAGTTAGAGAAGCTGTGGTCCCCTCTGTTCTCAAAGACGGCTACCAAAGGCTAATTCTGACTCAAACCCTGTGTCTCCACAGTCACCTGCATTAAGGTCCCAACTCTGCCACTCGCTCACTAAAGGAGCTCAGGAAAGTGCGTGGTCCTCTCTGGTCCTCTGTCTCCCCATCTTGATGATCACTGGGCCAGCCTCCTATGCCTTAAACCCTGAGCTGTGCTCTGGCACTGTCCCCAGGCCACCAGCCCGAGGGAGGTACCCCGGATCTGAGCACTCAGCTTTCTGGAAGAATAACCCAATTCTATCTGTTCATCTCTGTCCCTCTTCCTCCTCCCTGCCCCTACAGACAATACCCCGGGCCAGGAGGGCCCCTTGCTTCCTGCCCAGCCCTCCCCCACACTGACACACATTCGCTCCCCCCAGCTCTCAGCATCGGGCGCCTGCTGCCCTTCTGGAATCTGTGACAGCCAGGCCAAGGAAGACAGGCCTCCAGCCCCAGAGGCCCAGGGCCTCTGAATACCCTGTGGACCCTGGGGGCTGCCCAGGTTGCTTAGGAAACCATTTCAGGTCATTGGAGACAGTGAGGAGTCTCATCTCTGTTTAGAGGCAAACAGCATGAAGAGAGAAGCGGTCCAGAAGGACTCAGCAGCATCCTCCAGGCCTGGTGCACACCTCGTGTCCAAGGGGCTGGCTCTCCACACTACTGCCACTCACCCCACAAGCTCTCATTCAGGAAACAGCCACTGGGCTAGGCCACTGGGAAGGGAGGAAAGGGGAGCCCTGAGCATGCAGATTTAGTCCCTAATGCAAAAACTGTTTTCTCAAAGCCACGGGCATCTGACATCTGTGCTGTGAAAAGCTCATCCTTACCACAGCAACTGTGCCTCAGAGTGACCTGAATACTGAAGGGAAAGATCCTACTTGCCCTTTCCTTCTGGGAAGGAGTCTGTCTTAGTTAGGGTTCTGCTGCTATGATAAAACACCACGAGCAGAAGCATCTTGGGAAGGAAAGGGTTTATCTCAGGTCATACGCACCATGGAGAGAAATCGGGGCAGGAACCTGGAGGCAAGAACTGAAGCAGAGGCCATAGAGGCACTCTGCTTACTAGCTTGCTCGCTCCCCAGGGCTTCCTCAACCAGCTTTCTGAGACAATCCAGGACCAGTGGTGGCACTATCCAAAGTGAGCTGTACCATGCCATGCCAACCATCGACCAAGAAAATGCTTGACTGGCTTGCCTATGGGCTGATCTCACACAGACCTTCTTTTCCCAATCGTGAGTCTCTTCCCAAAGGAGTCCAGCTTGTGTCAGACTGACGCAACACTAGAGGCATCCCTGCTCTTCCCTAGGTGTCCCTCTTTACCTGACGAGCAATTGCCGAGCAATTTGTCTGCTAAGGAGATATTTATTGGAGGAAGTCATAAGAGTTATTCTCATCATAAAAGAAAAAAAACAAACAATACCCAAGTGCAGTGGTGCACGCCTTTAATCCCAGCATTCAGGAGGTGGAGGCTGGAGGATCTCTGTAAGACAGAAGCCAGCCTAGTCCACATGGCAAGTTCCAGAACAAACAGGGCTACTTGGAGAGACTCTTTTTCAAAAACAAAACCAGCAGAAACCAGACAATAGCAAAAGAAGAATTAAAAGTTAGTGGCAAAGGTGAGAATCTGCCCTTAGTCACTGGTCAGGTGGAGGAACCAGGGTGGGAGGAGGGCAGGTGGGTCTAAGCAGAGAGGAGAGGTCGGAGGCTGGTCCTGGCTGGGGGAGAGTTCTGTGATGGCCTAGAACGAGCAAGAGGTAGTAAGTGGTAGCGCAACACATGGTTTCTGGGTGGTTCTTCTGGGCACAGAAGTAGTCTCCTGTTATCACTCAGGACTTCCCAGTTGGGAGGCCCAGACGGGGGGAATCAGAGTTCTGTGACACCCCTCTGATCTGTTGTGCTTCTGCTTCTGCCCTGTGGCCCTCGGGGACTCTAGGAGTTGTCTGTTCCCTCCGCCACTGACCTGTTCCAGTAGCTGTATGTCAGAAGCCAAGGGGGTTCTGGCACCGACGTCTGCCTCTCACCTCCTCTCCTCAGCACCCTTTGACCCCCACCTAGTCTGGACCCCTACACCGTCTCATAAGTCCCACCCTGCAAGCTAAGGCGGATCTAGGAGCCAGGACCAAAAACAGTTGGATCATATGAATAAATCATCCTTCTCTTTGCAGTTGGGAAAACTGAGACCTAAGGGAAGCTAGCTGCCTTCCCACATCAACAAATCCATGGCTGGGTGAAAACAGCAATAATCCTAATGACTGTAGTGTCGGATTTCAGTCTTCATCTCTCCGTCTTGATGATGTCAGCTGAAGCCTCGGATGCTGGGGCACACACTTTCAGCCCCACCTGGACCTTTGAGGTGCATGAGGGTCCTCTACAGAGATACCATTAGGTGCACAGGAAGTTGTCCGGGCTCTGGAAGCAGCGCCTGATGGGGACTGTTGAAGCAGTAAGATCTGTTCCTCCCAGTACCTCACCCAGGCCCTGCCCCCCAGCAAATGGATAACAGGAAACAGCCAAAGCTTCTTAACTTTCTTTAATCTTCCAGCAAACTGAAAAATCAAACGATAATTGTCTGGGTGATCTCATTATTGTCAACAAAATCCAAGCCTTGAAGTCCAAATCCACTGAAACGCTGACACATTAAACACAAGAGGAAACTGTGCTCGTATGTTGTTCAATAAATAAATAAGGCTGCGGGAGCTTGGAGCGGGCCGGGCATGCAGAGGGAACAGGCTGGTGGCCGCACCAGGACAGTCAGGCATCCGCCAGAGATTCCGGAATCCTGGCATCTTGGAAAGGGGAGATCCAGGAAGTCAACGACCCAGCTTTCCTCTTTGTGTGAGTTCAGCCAGGGAAGAAATGGAGGGTCCCAAAGGTGGCTGAGGAGAGCTTAATGCAGGCTAGTCACAGGACGGAGGACACAAGGGATCCACACTGCTTGGAAAACTGTCAGCATCTCAAGCCCTGAGAGACAAAAAGCAGAGCCAGGCAGGTACTGGACCCAGAGCAGGTGGCCTTTGGAGAACAGAGACTTAGGGAAGCAGGGGGGTGGGCTCAGCAGCCAGCTATGGTCTGGCTTTGAAAGGGACTTTGTCTTCTACTACCTGGCCTTCCATTGGTGCCCCCTGTTGGTCAAATCCAAGCAGAAGATGGAGGTCATGGAAGTCAAGCCAGTGAAAAGGATGCAGATGTGGGACTCAAGTTAGTCTACTCACAGAGCAGGTTCCCGAGGAGCAAAGAGAGCAGTGGGCATGATGAGACACCCCACAGCATCTCTGCCTGTACCACCCATGGTGTGTACATCCAGAGTTAGACGTTTGTCCCTGCCTCCACTTGCACCTGCCCATTGGGGTTTGAAATTACAAACCTCAGTTTCTGCAGAAACAAGGGCTGGGCTTGGGTAGCAGGTCACCCCCACGCTGTGGAGAAGGAGGACCAATGTGGATGTCAGGAGAGGGTTAAAGAGGAGCTGCATACAAAAGGACCCCTGTTTGTGTACCTTGTTTAGGTGAGGGTCGGTCCTGATTTTTTTTTTTAATCTTACAATCTTAGTAAATGCTATGACAACATATTCACCATCCCCTTTATGGAAATGAGACGCTTTGGGAAACTGAAGCGCTGTGGATTCACTTCCCCTCTTCCTTCATTGCCGGCCCAGGCCGTTAGGATGGGGACAGTATGCCCACCGATACAAAGCCACCACCTAACACCTAGAGCTCATAGAAGCTGCTGTTGACTTCAAGCACACAGACCTCCAAAGGCAACAGTGGGATGACTAAGGGTGTGTGTGAGGGGGATGGCTCTGTCCTACATGGACTGTTCTCTCTCTCTCTCTCTCTCTCTCTCTCTCTCTCTCCTACACGGACTGCTCTCTGGGACTGTCTGTGGCTCTCTCTCCTACACGGACTGCTCTCTCTCTCTCTGTGGCTCTCTCTCCTACACGGACCTCTCTCTGGGGCTCTTTCCTACACGGACCACTCTCTGTAATGGGACCCTGAATAAACTTTTCCCCTTTTCCAGATCTCAACGTCCCACCGTACAAGGACTTTGGTCCTGACCCTGGTTGACTTAAGATGCCCACCTGGAGGACTTATCCTCTCTCCTCCCCACTTCCCAACTCTCCTAGGTTCAGGAGGCAAGCCTGGGAGTAAATTTGCGTAGCAACTGGGACTGGGACCCCAAGTATCATCCTCAGTACAGCATAGGAGGGAAGAAAGTGATCATCCTCAGTACAGCATAGGAGGGAAAAAAGAGAAAACAAAGCACAAAACAAAATAGCAGTTCTCACTTTGGAAGTGAGGTTTTTTTCATTCTTGAGAAATTGCTACAGGCACCACGGATTTTGCAAAGGCCCACGGTACACTGTCCCATGTGGTGTTTTGCCAGTAGTCCACTCTGCTTTCCTTTCCAACTGTAATACGAGGGAAGACCCCGTACTTCGGACTCATTCTTAGAGACAGAAATGGTGCTTCTCCTTTCCTCGTCGTCGCCCACAACTTCGTGGGTTATCTCATCTCTGAATCAGCGTCCTCACTGGTAAAGCTGGGTGTCGACGGCAGCTACATAGCTGACAGCACAAAGGACTCAGCCAATGCCTGGTGCTTAAGAAGCAGTCCACAGACAGGAGGCTACCGCTGTCTGTCTATCGCTAAAGGACCGCTAAGGGACATTCTCCTCAGAGGCTGCGTGCCGTTAGCTTTCTACGGAGGTTCACATGTGTGTGCCAGCTGTCTCCCAGGCCCACTTATGAATTTCCTACTGCCATCCTGGGTTTAAACAGGAGAAGCATTCACCAGAGAGCCGCCGAAACGGGACCAAAGGATCTCCGCTGGGTGCAGAGGATGCCTGCTTCTAAGGAGTCGACAAACATGCTGACTATTTTATCTGTGGACGTCGCATCGCCTTGAATAGCTTCCCAGTTCTTTGAGCGCAGTAAACAAAAGCAGAAAGTGACTGTTTGCTGAAGTTTGTGGCATATATTATGTGGGCTCCCCAATACCCGGGCCCTTCTGTCCCTCCCAGAACATCGAGACTCACCCTTCGTCTTTTGTTCGGATGTGGGTCTGGAGTGGGCCAGTTAATCGAGCAGAAGTGTTCTGAAGAGTTCTGGTAAATTCCTTAGTTTATTTCACCTGCCACAGCGAGTATAAAGGCTTTCTGTTGAAATGAAGCCAGAATACAATCCTCTGGACCATTATCATTCACGAAGAAAAGCTACCTGAGGAGAGCTATGGTTTCGCAGCAAATGAGAAGAAAAATTAAATGTTTGTTGTGTTAAGCACTGAGGGATATTTGCTGCTGTGGTATATATACAGCCTTAGTTGGACTGGCTGGTACAAACACTGTTTTTTGCAAGAACTTTTTTTATGGTTGTTGAATCAATTCATTCTTATCTTCCCATTTAAACATATTTTCATGATCATATATTAATCATATATAATCATACATGACAATAGGTTTCATTATGACATTTCATAGTATATTTTGATCATATTACCCTATCTTGTGTCCTCCCCTCCCACTAATTTCTTTTCAACTAACCACCTTCCCTTCTATTTTCTTGTTTTTTTAATAAATTTTTTATTGTATTTTATGTGCATCTTTTGCCTGTGTATTGCGTATGTGCCTGGGCCCTATGGAGGCTGGAAGTCGGATCAGATGTCCTGGGGCTGAAGTTACAGATAGTTGTGAAAAGCAACACTCTGATCAATCATTCCAGCTCTCTCCCTTTTACTTCCATGTTCTTCCTTTCCTTTCTTTCTTATTTTTGGGGGGGGGGCACTGAGTTTCATTAGGGTTACATACATGAGCATTGGTGAAGGTTTGTTGATGTGAGCATGATCGTTTTACCAGTAGCTAGACCTTTCTCTCTCTCTCTCTCTCTCTCTCTCTCCCTCTCCCTCTCCCTCTCCCTCTCCCTCTCCTTCTCTCCCTCTCCCTCTCTCTCTCTGTCTCTCTCTCCCTCCCCCCCCCCCCTCTCTCTCTCTCTCTCTCTCTCTCTCTCTCACACACACACACACACACACACACACATGCAGGTGTGTGTGTGACCTCTCCCCATTAACCATTAGGAGCCTGAAAATCTTCAGAGTTGGGACAGGGTCCCATGAGCCCCTGCTCCTTTCCTGACTGACTGTTAAAGGGACCAGTCTCATGCTGGGACTCACAGCTGCCATGAGCTCAAGGGTGCAGCAACCACGTCATGACCACTGTTCCACACCACCTCCCCACTTCTTCCGGCTCATTCTTTTAAAGCTTCTTTTTAAAAAAAAATACAATTATTTGTTTATTTTTGGATGCATGTGGCGGTTAGAGGACAGAGAATTTTTTGGAGTCAGTTCTTCCCTTCACTGTGTGGGTTCCCGGGCGCAAACTCGGGCTGCCAGGTGTGCCGGCTAATTTGACAGAGGCTAGAGTCATCTGAGAGTAGGGAACCCACAATGAGAAAACACCTCCATACGATAGGTTGTCCTAGAGCATTTTCTTAATTAGTGATTGATGGGGGAGGGCCCAGCCCTTATGGGTGGGGTCATCCCTAGGTCCTGGGTTCTATAAAAAAAGAGCCACAAGAAACAAGCTAGTAAGCAGCACCTCTCCATGGCCTCTAAATCAGCTCCTGCCTCCAGTACCTGCCCTATCTGAGTTCCTATCTTTCTTCAATGATGGTGTGCAGTGTGGAAGTATAAGCCAAATAAGCATATGGTAGTTTGAATGTAATTGGTCCCCACCAGCTCATAAGCAGTAGCCCTATTAGAAGGTGTGGCTTTGATGGAGTGGATATGGCCTTGCTGAGGAAGTGTGAAGTTTCCTACACTTAGGATACTGCCCAGTATTACAGGCAACTTCCTGTTACCCGCAAGATGTAGGATTCGTAGCCTCGGCACCATATCTGCCTGCATGTAACCATGCTCCCCTTCATGGTGATAATGGACTGAACCTCTGAAACTGTAAATGAACCACCCCGATTAAATGCTTTCTGTATAAGAGTTGCTCATCTTGAAATTTGCAGGCAAATGGATGGATCTAGGAAAAAAAAACATATTGAATGAGATAACCCAGACCCAGAAAGACAAATATAATAGATGCTCACTCCTAAGTGACTTTTAGACATAAAGCAAAGAAAAACCAGCATACAATTCACAACCCCGGAGAACCTAGACAACAAAGAGGACCGACCTAAGAGAGACATCCATGAATCTACATAGGAAGGTGAAAAAGACAAGATTTTCTGAGTAAATTGGGAACATGGGGGTCACAATAGATAGAAGGGGAGAGGGGAGGAAGGCAGAGGAGTGGAGAAAAATGTAGAGCTCACTAAAAACAATAAAAAAAAGAATTGCTATGATCATGTTGTCTCTTCACAGCAATAAAAAACCCTAACTGAGGACAAAAAAAAAATCCTCCTCAACTTGTTTTTGGTTATGTGTTTCATTGCAGCAGTAGAAATCCTAGCAAAGAATCCAGGCTTTATGGTACGTACCCTTTATCCAATGAGCTATCTAGCCAGCCCTCACTCCTGATTTTGTAATGTTTCTCTGAGACTTGGAGGGGATAATAGAGACATCACATAGATAGCTGGGTGTTCATCTGTCACTTATTCTCAGTGCTTTGACAAATTATGAGTCTCTGTTGTACAAGGACTTTTATTTAAAGTTCATCATAACCTAAGAGGTGGGTGTTACTATTTTCTCCATGTTACAGATGAGAAACTGAAAGGCCATTCATTGGTCTAAGTCAATAGGGACTCTGTATTTACAGGTAGGCAGGTTCTAGAGCCCCAGGAAAAGAAGAGAAGCAGACATGTGACCGATCAGCCAACTCAATACAGACATGCCCCTGGGCAGTGTGGGGCTCTCCTTCCACCCTGTGAAAATATGTCCCTAGCTAAAAGTAGCTCCACTGAGTGCCCAGCTAAAGACCAACTGTAGGTTGGCAGAATTCTGAGATGGCCTGGAATTCCTGCTGGCCAGGGCTCTGCTGGCATGGAAGTGTTTACACTATCCCCAGACTCCTTCTCCCATGCTACCCAGAACACCAGCCCATATTTGGGATGGAAAAGGGAAAATACTTCTCAGTGGGGATTCAAAAGCATCAGAAAAATTCCACGGGGGCTGCAGCCTCTTCACACAGGCCAGCCTCTAAGTGGTGATATTTCCCGGGCCCTTGCACCTGAATGCTGTGTCCATGAGGGCAGTCGGGCCAGAGGGCATGAAGCCCCTCCACATTGATCCAAACCAAAGGTGTTTCTGGAAGCAGTTAGAAGGGCTAGGACAACTCCACAAAGTGAGCCCAAGAACTGAGCAAAAAGGAAAGGGTTAACGTACATTTCTTGTCTGTTAAAAGCGACCTCCCTTCCTCCATTCAAGAATGCACTGCGAGATCGCATTGCCTTCATGTGTGAGGACCAGGGAACCTGAAAAGTGTGTGTGCACAAAGGAACTTCCCAGAAGCCCATGCAGCACGTGTGCTTTTCATAAAGCTCAAAGGAAGGCAAAGCAAAGCAGTATGTTGTTCAGATGAACATTTATATGTGATAATGCATACCCGCACATGGTAATGATAAACAGACTGAGGACCATGCAGAGGAAGGGCTTGGCCAGGTTAGTCTTGGCTATTGACAACAGTTCAACTAAGCAACAGGCTCACAGGCGTTTGTTATCTTAACTAACGGAGAAGTGGTATGTCACATGCCAAAGCTTATGTTTAATTCAATCCCATCTCCCTAAGGTCCATTTTTAAAGGGGAACTAAATAACCACCAACACCTGCCCATCAGTTCCTGAGTGCTGTGTCATGTAGATAGCAGGTATTTGCCTCACTGAAGCCTTATGAAGTCAGTCTATTTTATGTCCATTCTATAGAGGAGTTAAATACCACGAAGCTAGGAAAATGTTAGTCACCTGTCATTCTACCACTGTGACAAGTCCCTGAGATAGCCCACGTCAAAGGAGGGAAGAGTTCACTTGGCTCACAGTTGAAGAGCATTCAGTCCGTGGTCACCTAGTCACTTTTCTCAGGGCCAGTGGTGGCCCAGGACATCACAGTGGAATCTCACAGAGGAAAGAGTTGCTCACTTCACGGTACCAAGAAGAGAGAAAGAGGGAGGGGCCAGGGTCCCGACATCCCCTTCAAGGGTACACTCCCAATAACCTTTCTTACTCCCACAAGGCTCCCCTCCTCAAGTTCCCATTACTCACCAGTAGAGTCAGAAGTGATAAGTACCCCATAGCAAGTGAGCCTTTGGAGTTACGAAGGTCCAAATCATAACATAAGGCTTTCAGAGACCCATTTTTTCCTAGGTTCCATCAAATAAGGCTGCTAAGTACTTCAGACAAAGCTAACATGGGTAGACCAGTTCTCCGGGCCTGTGACAACAATGTCACACTACAGGTGCAGGATTTTCAGATGACCACGTATAGCTCAGCAGGAGCCGTTTCCTCTGGGGATCTTTCCCCGGTCTGACAATGAGGCTTCTATTTAAGATGAAGGAACAAACTGTATCCTGTGCCCAGACTCAATTGTTAGCCACCATAATGCCCTTAGAACATCCAAAATTCACTCTCTGAGAACGTAAGGGTTAACAGGAATGACTGGGTTGGGAAGCCACTGAGAGCGTTTGCCTCCACTAATGGTGGAATTCCCTGCAAAGCCATAAAAAGAGATGGGGCCTCACTGGATAGACAACTTGACCCAATCCTGCTCCTATGCTTAGTGTCTTAGTCTGTTTTCTGTTGCTATAACAACATACCTAGTCCTGGGTAATGTATGTAGTAAAAGGGTTTACTTAGCTCATTTGGGGGGAGGCATCTGCTTGGCTCTGGTGGCACCATTTGGGGAATGGTATTACTGTAGGGGTACATGGAAGAGAGAGGGGCCATATGTCCACCAAAGAGCATTACGGTGAGCCAGGAAAGCCAAGATTGCTTAATTCTTGCAGGAGCTAACCTTCTTCAAGATATCAGCATTAATCAAGAGACAGTCAGAGGGTAATGGTGTCCCATGCCTTTAATCTCAGCACTCAAGAGGCAGAGGCAAGCAGATCTCTGTGAGTTCCAGGCTAACCTGGTCTACAGAGTGAGTTCCAGGACAGTCAGGGCTACACAGAGAAATCCTGTCTTGAAAAACCAAAAAAAGAACAAAGAAAAAGAAAAGAAAAGGGGGGAAAAAGTAATTCCAACCTGTACTCCCTTTATGAGGCCCCACCTCCTGAAGGTGCTGTCATGTCAATCAACACTACAACACTGCCATATGGGACCAAGCCTCCAGCACAAGAATATTGGGGAGTAAGCCATACAAACCACAGTACTTAATGGATGTCCATCAAAGAGTAGGCCCCCCAGTGACACTGGAAGATCCAGTCCTGAGAGGTCAATTCCCTGCTGAAGGAAGAGGTGACAGTGTGTCCGTGAAGCCTAGGTGGTTAACGTCTGTCCCATCTTATCTCTGGACAATCAAGCATCAGTCACCCAACCAGGTGTGGTGCACATCTGTAAGGCCAGTACTTGGGAAGCTGAGACAGAAAAGTGGCAACTTCAAGGCCAGCCTGTGATACACAGTGGAACACTGTCTCAGAGAACAAAATCAAAGAGCCAGTCACCTGATAGAAGGAACTATACCATAGGCTAGCCAGGCATCCATAATATCATGGTTCAAAGATCTCCTGCCAGCTTAGGGGTGCTTTAGTCTGGAGTCCCCAGAAAGTAGAGCCTGCATGTGAGCTTACACGGGAACATGGAAGGTCTTTCCATCTTCTAATGTCTTCCTCAATCTCTCTCTCTTTTTTTTTTTTACAGTGTTTTGTAATTTTCATTAAAGAGATTTTTCACATTCTTCATTAAGTTTATTCCAAGGGGTGGTGTGTGTGTGTGTGTGTAGATCATTTATAGATCTCTATAAAGAAACACTAGAAACATCTTTATAGAAACATTAGAGTTTCTTTATAGAAGTAGAAAAAAATCTTAAAATCCATAGGGAAGCACAAGAGACCCCAGAAGCCAAAGCAATCCCGAGTGAACGGAACACTTCCAAAGGTGTCCGCATGCCTGGTTTCAGGTTATACCACAGAACCACAATAACGAAAATAGCACAATTGGCACAAAAATGGACACAAAGATCAGTCAGTGGAACAGAATAGGGGACCCAGATCAAAAGCCATCCAATTACAGCTACTTGATTTTTGACAAAGATACCAAAAATACACATTGGAGAAAAGACAGCAGCATCAATAAACACCGCTGGGCACACTGGACATCTACATTTAGAAAAGCTAAACTTGATCCTTGTCTGTTGCCCTTTGTAAGTCAACTCCGAATAGATCAAAGGCTCCAGCATGAGACCCTAAACTCTGAAGCTGCTAGAGGGGAAAGTATGAGAACACTTCAAGGTATAGATATCAGTGGGGCTGGAGAGATGGCTCAGCGGTTAGGAGGACTTACTGCTCATCAGAGGATAGGAACTCAGATCCCAGCGCCCTCGTTGGGAATCACAGATGCCTGTAACTCCAACTTCAAGGGATCCAATGCCTCCTTCTGGGTTTTGTGAGTAACTGCATTCAGTTTTGACTTTTAGAATTTGGTGTTTACGGACTTGCTGAACATAGCGGAAAATGAGGACTACTGAGAACTCAAGAACAATGGCAATGGGTTTTTGATCCTACTGCATGTACTGGCTTTGGGGGAGCCTAGGCAGTTTGGATGCTCACCTTACTAGACCTGGATGGAGGTGGGTGGTCCTTGGACTTCCCACAGGTCAGGGAACCCTGATTGCTCTTCGAGGGGGACTTGATCGGGGGAGGGGGAGGGAAATGGGAGGCGGTGGCGGGGAGGAGGCAGAAATCTTTAATAAATAAATAAATTTAAAAATAAATAAATAAATAAATTCAACCCACTATAAAAAAAAAGAATTTGGTGTTTAATTTGGAGTGTCTGTAGAGGCTAAGAAGCTAAAAAGGGCTGACCCATGAGAGGGGGAGTGGAAGAAGCCTTAATGGTGTGAGGGAAAAGTAAAATACATGATATAGAAGTAGAGATGGGGGGATATTAGGGGCTAAAGGTCTGAGTAAGGGTGAGGACACGGAAAGAAACCAGAGGAGGAAGTGGTGGCAGGTCAGTGAAAACTAAGATGTAAGCTAATTTTAAAGAGTGTAATTGATAAAACAAAGAAGGAAATTTGAGCACAGGTACCCTGAGTTTGTTAATGATGCCTCAGAAGCCAGGGTTATTAAATCAAACTCCAAGTGTCGGTATGGGATACCTCCCTGTGGGTTATTGGTCACAGAGACCCCAGGCCCTTCCCAAATAATACAAGTTCTTGCCACTGCTCTTGGTTGCTCAGCAGGACTAGATGGTAAAACCCTTTTGCTGAAGACACAACACACCGTGGTTGCAGGACATAGAGAAGAGATTAAGCTGGAGTTGACCTGAAAATTCCCTGCTTGTGAGTTCTCATAGTATCAGTAGGTACTGTACAGATGTCTGGGAGAGAAAATGACCAGGGATCTTACTCAGAGGTGAACCTTGCATGCAATAATCACCTGCCAGGTAAGACATGCCCACTGGTACGATAGTGGCATGAAGGTTATGGGAGTAACCACCCCTTTGTGAGGCTATGAGGCCTGCTCCATGGGCGGGAATTCAAACTTAATACTAAACACTTGGTCAAAAGTTCAGCAGGTCATAAGCCCTAAAGGGGAATGCACTACTTCTATCATGCTAAATGGACGTGTTGAAAGACTGTCTTCTAAATATTTATGTTTGTACTATGGATTACTGCTGTTTTCAGCCTGGGCCAGACAAGCTTCTTCTGCAGTGGGCAGTAGTTAATGCAAAGACCCACAACCAGTCAAAATCACGAGAATAAGTGACTGTTGAGTGCTCAGCCATAAACCAGACATTTATATTAACAACCCAATCCCAAGACTCAGGGAACATCTCAACAGTGGAGGTAAGGGAATGGAAGACCTGGATATGCAAAGGAATGCTGGGAAATGCCATCTTCAAGCCATGATGTGGCTACTGTACTCATGAACTCACAGTAGCCACTATCCCCACCTCCGCCCCCCCCCCCCCCGCACAATATCAAGCCGATACAAATCAGTGAACACTCCAGCAGGCAACTGGACTCCAGAAGTGGGTAGCAGGGTAGGTATGATCAAGGCGCATGCATTGTATACAAGTGCGAAATTGTCAAGAAAGAAATGAAAGATAGTCTTAAAATGGACAAAGACTCCAGACAATATACACATGTTCAAAAGATACATGGAAAGAGGTCACTGTCGATCACCTTGGGCAAAATGCAAACTGGAACTATGAGAATCACATCACCCTCGTGAAAGTGGCTCTTGTCAGACACCAGACTCCAAGGCTGGTGAAGAGCCGTTGTCACTGAGAGCACAGTCGGGCAGGGGCTTGGAAAGACACCGCAGAGATTCATCAGAGGTGGCACAGATTCATGAAGTGACGCCGCCATTCCACGTTTGCACCCAGACATCTGAAGAAATGAAAGCAGAGATTAAAGCAGAAATGGACACGCCATGCTCACAGTATCAGTCTCCATGGGGACAAGGGCTGGAGATGGCTGTGGCCCACCTACCATGAGTGAGAAAACCCTTGGGGTCTCACTCATGGGAGGAAGCCCTGGTTGCCCTGTCATTCTCCACTAGGTAGCAAGTTAAATGCTAGTCTGAGCAAGAGCTTGCCTTGAAATCCCAACACAAGCTACAAGCGGGTGAATTTTGAGGACATTATGTTGAGTGAATTATGCCAGACACGAAGGCACAAATGTCGTAGGATTCCATTTACATATGGTACCCAGAGTGACCACTCTAAGTGATAGAAAGTCAAATACTCTGTAAAAAAAAAAATTAATAAATAAATAAAAAATAAAAAACCTTTAATACCTTGTATTCAATATCCCCAACCCTAGGCAGTAAGCATCTCCCCTAGATGGCCAGGTACACAGTGTGGTCTGACCAGGACCTAGTGGCATTCTCTCAAGCCCTTTGTTAGTGTCTCCTCCTTGAGCCTCACAAAGTCCTTGCCCAGGAGCTCTCTCTCTCTCTCTCTCTCTCTCTCTCTCTCTCTCTCTCTCTCCTCATTGCCTACCCGCCCATGCACCTGTTGTTTAGTTGTACCAGCTTCATCACCTCTACAGTACACCCCCAAAGAGGAGCGCCACCCTTCACTCTTGAGAACCAGTAAGTACAGTAGACACCTTTTCACCATAGGCCTCTCTGACTGTAGTTTCTGTGGTCATGTTGGAGGGACCACTTAAAGATCCCCCAGGAGGGGACGGGGGTAACTCCCCATTTATACCACAGCAGTGGTCACCTGGGGCCTGGAGTGGTCATTGTTTAGTAGGTGAAGAGTTTCCATTAGGGAAGAACTGTTCTGGACTGGAGAGGCAAGATTGCACCTCAGTGTGAAGTCATTTATACCACAGTGGCGGTCTTTAGAACGGCTAAGTGGGAGCTGGGCTGTGTTTCAGGTCACAGAGAGCTTCCCTACAATGCGCCACACCTGGGTCAGATCCCTAGCACCACAGACGTGATGGTGCACATCTGTAAGCCCAGCACTCGTGAGGTTCAAAGTCACCCGTGGATATGTAGGGAGTTGAAGGCTAGCTTGGGCTGGAGACCCCGTCTTGAAAAGATTTTTAAAAATGGTTAAATTATGATTATGTTTATGTGTTTGTTTGTTTGTTTGTTGAAACAGGATTTCTCTGTGTAACAGCCCTAACTGTCCTGGACCTAGTTCTATAGACCAGAGTGGCCTGGAACTCACAGAGATCCTCCTGCTTCTGCCTCCCAAGTGCTGGGAGTGCTAAAGGCGTGCGCCACCACTGCCCGGGGATTATGTTTATGTTCGTTGGTTTTGCTACATACCTCTGACTAGCCTTCAATTCTTGTGCCTCAAGAGTGCTAGGATTACAGGCTAGACCACCATACCTGCCTGAACTATTAATTTTTATAAAAAGTATAATTTACCACGATTTTTTAAAAACTGAATCAAGAGGCTAAGTGAGGAAACTTGTAGGCCCTGAGACCATATGTGATGGGACTCACTGAAGGAGGAACCATGTTGGCAGTGACCAGAACTAGATGCCCTCACACTCAGGCTTCTGAGTGTGACCTTTTATCTCAGGCACTTGAGACCCCATAGTCATAACTTCTGCTCACATATCCAGTTCTTGCCAGGGTTATCAGATCTATCACCAAGACCATTAGCCCCAGCCCCAAGGAAGATGGGTTTGGGACCTCACAGATCTAAGGGATAGGAAAAAGCAACAGAGACACAACCCTAGTGTCTTAGTTAGGATTTCTGTTGCTGTGTTGAGAACACCATGACCGACAAGCAAGTTGGGGAGGAAAGGGTTTATTTGGCTTACACTTCAGCATTGGTGTTCATCACTAAAGGAAGTCAGGACAGGAACTCAGACAGGATAGGAACCTCAAGGCAGGAGCTGATGCAGAGGCCATGGAGGAGCGCTGCTTACTGGCTTGCTTCCCCTGGCTTAGTTCAGCCTGCTTTTTTATAGAACCTAGGACTAACAGCCCAGGAATGGCATCACCCACAACGGCCTGGGCCCTCCCCCATCAATCACTAATTTAAAAAATGCCTTACAACTGGAACGTGTGGAGGCATTTTCTCAATGAACTGTTTCTTTCCAATGACTCTAGTTTGTGTCAGTTCGGCACAATCCTAGCCAGCGCGTCAGGAAAGGGCTTAACATGAACGCCAGCAGGAATTCCCCTTCTGTCTGTCACCCTGCAGGGACCCCACAGCAGTTCACTGAGGAACTTCTAGATTTCTTCCCTCTCTCCAAAAGCTTGCTCTGACTTTTATCTCTTCGGCCATCCCAAACCTCCTCAAATCACCTGCTTCCCAAGGCTCCTCTGACGTCTATTTGTGGATAACAACAGTCTTGGCACATGCACCACCCTGTGCCCTCCAGTACCCTGGCAAACACTGCCGACCCATGGAGTGCCCGTTCCCCTCTGAGCATGATAAAGACCTCAGAACCACTTTCCATTCCATCTGAGCGCTCTACTCACTCGGCACTGACACTCCGGGGCAGAGCCCCTCGCCAGTTTATAATCACATTGATCTAACACACTCTGGGATCTTAGGGATTCTCTCCTGGCCTCAACTTCTTTTACCTGTAATATGAAATGATTTTTTATGTCCCCGCAGCTCTGATCCATTGAACCTTTAACGTCACTATAGGATACAGAAGTGGACAAGTCCACATTGCAGACCAATAATCTCAAGGGAAATTCTCTGGCCATTAAATATGTTTTTCAGCTGTAAATAAGTCTTCCATGTCCTATGTGTGTCAGCATAGACCAAGCCGTGGTGTGTCCCAAGGATACCAGGAACATGGCTGAAGATACAAGGTTTTCAGTCCCTCAGAACATTAGACCAGTTAGGTCACTTGTGTCTCTCTGAGGGCCACTTCTCACTCTCTGAAAGGTCCCAAGTCGAGATAATCCCAACCCTTCCATTATAGTGAGACCCTACAGCCCTATACTTCCAGTAAGAAGAGCCAGGGCTGACATTTCCATCTTCAAACTGCCCTATTCCCAGCCCTGGAAGGGTGGCTACATTCCTCCAAAGGGACAATGACAGCCTTCCTCAAGTGCTTCCTGCCACTCACCCTCCAAACTGAAGGAGATAGAGCAGAGGGAGGGGACCCTGTCAAACACTGTAAGAAAGAGAACTTTAAATCTTGGCTTCTATGGGGACCAGCCTTAATTAGGGTGGCGCCAAGTGTGCTGCTGTAATTACCTGTGTGTGTCTGTGTGTGCACTCCACGCCTAGCTCTTCTGATTCAGCCTTCTAGAGGAGGCTCCAGCAGAGCTGGGTCCCCACAGCCCTGGAGGGAGGAGGGCAGCCACTCTCTCCTCTCCTCCCGTCTTCAGAAGCCAGAGCCACGGGCCTGCTAAATGAAACCACTGGAGGAAAACATTGCGGACACACTTCAGGACACCGGCTGGGAAAAGAAGCACTGGAGAGGCTCACAGACAACAAACCAAAATGTGACAAACAGGGATGCAGCCAGTGAACGTGCTTCTGCACAGCAGAAGAAAAATCCACAGAAGGCGGAGGCAGCCACCACGCGGCAAGCAGTGTTGCCAGCCGAGCATGTGGCAAGGAAGTCGGCTCCAGAATACATAAGGAATTAAAGTTAATAGCAAAGAGGCAAAAGAGAAATGACTGGCGAGATACTTTTCAAAAAGAGGACACACGGAAGGTCAGGAGATGTGTAGGGAAGGGCCCAGCATTGTCAATCATAAGGGCAACACGAGTCAAAACCATGGAACCTGGTATCGAATCCCAAAGAGAATGACTGCTGCCAAGGAGGTGGAGAAAAGAACTTGGGTATTACTGGTCGGAATGTAAACTAGTACAACCACTACTGAAAACAGCAAGGACCCTCCTCAGACAACTTGGTAAAGAACTACCATACAACCCCAAAATCTTGCTATAGGAAATAGATCCACGTTTACTGAATGGTAGCCAGATGCAGAACCCACCTACGCATCCAGGGTTGGCAAGCAGATTTGTTTAATGTGGCATGTATACATAATAGAATATTATGGATCCATGAAAAGAATTGAAAAGAATGAAGTTCTGAGCAGTGTGGAGAGAACCAGAGGACGGTGTGTTAAGTAAGATAAGTCAGGGACAGAGGACAAACGCCACAAGTTCTCACCTTTGTGTGAAAACAAAAGTGTGACCCCAGAGAAATGGAGCAGAATAGTAGCAGCCAGAGAGGGGGAGAGGGGGCGGCTGGTGAATACAGGGACCATGACTTCAGCTGGCTGTGCCATAGAAAGATAATGGCAAATGACAACAATTCACTGACGAATTCAGAACAGCCTACAGTGAAGTAATGGAATATCCCCTACACAAAGAAATAACGTATCGGAGGTGACAGCCAGGGACCCTGACCTGACATTGCACATTGTACATAGACATTGAAGGATCACACTCCACCCAATAACAATGTTGGTTCAAAATAAAAATACAGGTTACATATAAACCACTTGTACTGAGAGCTCTCCCTGGCCCCTGTCGTCAAGGAAACCCCGCGATCTGGCACCAACCCCAGGCCCAACACACACCTGTGGCAGTACTACCATCCATTTTCCATCATTCCACTCACTGTTACCTTCCCTGAGGAGTGAGTGGCAGCCTGGTGGCCCACTAGGGAAGGGTTAGTACATACAGCGATTGGTCTAACCTGGGTCATGGGACTGACAAGGCTAATTAGATTCTGTTACAGGACTTTGAACTGAACCTGCTCCTCAGCCTCGGGAGTCTTTCAACCTTTGTGCATGCTGTGAGATTTTTCTGCTTGTTTGTTGCTTGTTTGTGACACTCTGTAGCCCAGTCAGGACTTGAGCTTGCAGCAAGCCCCTGCCTCAGCCTCCCGAGTGCCGGGATTCAAGGGTTCACCACTATGGAGTGTGGACATAGTTCCCAACCAATTCTTCTCACTTTCCCACAGCGTAGCAGGCTCCCAGTCTTTGCTTCTCCAACACCAAGCTCTGGTGACTCTCGAAGACTCCCCTCTGACTTTACCCATCTCTGAGCTGACATCTCAACCCCCCTCCCACCCCCACTTGTGTTATTTTATATGAATGAGCACCCTTGTATTTCAAAAACTATTTGCATTGGATCAAATATTGAATAAATGAAGAGACACAGCATTAACAATCAAAGGTTGGAGCGATACATAGTTAATGGCAGCTGATAGCCAAGGAAGAGGAGGGTGTGCTCACCACTAAGGGGCTTTGGATAGATGTGGAGGTGATGCTGTATTAACAGAGGGATGTGAGGCCCCAGGAATTAGTCTCCTCCTCTCTGGGTGAGCGGTCAGCTGCTCCCCTATTCTGCTATTGCAGAGAGCATTCCCTGTACCCGGCCATTTGACACGCAGGTGGTTCTGTGGCAGTAGCCATCCTGACCTCTCCTGACCTCTCTAGCCCTCCGCCAGGCACTGAGAGTGGAGGCTGTCATGGATTAGTTCATTTGAGCCTTTCAGAAGCCTGTGGAAACAGGGACTCTTATTGTCCTCACTTTACGAAGTTGGGCCGCTGGGGCAAAGGGCGGGCACATCTTGCGTCTTCAGTCCTTGCTGCCCTCTGTATGACCAATGCTAATTTACCACCAACAGAACAGAGGGTCACGTTCTGGTCCATGCTTGCTGACGTTGAAGTCAGTTATTCCAACTGTCAGGCACGGCAAGCTAAAATGTGAATTTATGGCTCTTTCCTCTGATCCCCATCCCCAGTCTCTGTCTCGTGTAACCAAGGCTGGGTTCAAACTCTTCGTAGCTGAGAGTGGCCTTGAACTTCTGGTCTTTCTACCTTCACCTCCATCTGAGTGCCGGGATTACGGGTGTGTTCCAGCATGATGGGTTTTATGCAGTGTTGAATGGTAAATTCAGAACCAGGCAAGCACACTCCTAACTGAGCCCCATCTCCTGCAGCAGTCTGGGGTATCTCACTAAATAAGAGTTCAATAAAACTAGACATCTCCAGGGTTTCGCTGGAGCTTTGGAGCCTGTCCTGGAACTAGCTCTCATAGACCAGGCTGGCCTCAAACTCACAGAGATCTGCCTGCCTCTGCCTCCCAAGTGCTGGGGTTAAAGGCATGTGCCACCATGGCCGGCTCAAGATTTTTTATAACTACCTTAGTCTCCCTAGGGTGATACAATACCGAAGGTTGGGTGATTTATAAACATCAGAAGTTTATTGCTCACCATTCTGGAAGGCCGGTGAGGCTGCAATCAGCACGCTAAGAAGTTTGGTGTCTGTGAGGCTCATATCCGGGGCATAGACAGCATCTCCTCCCCATATCCTCACAGACTAGAAGGTCAAAGACACTTCCTAATGCTGTAATAAAGATCGTGACCAAAAGCAACTTTAGGACCAAAGGATATTTGGTTTACATATTTCAGGTCACAGTCCGTGGAGGAAAGCGGGTCCCCAAGGCAGGAACCTGGAGGCAGGAATGGAAAGAGAAGTCATGGAGGAACTCTGCTTACCGGCTTGCTCTCCAGGCTCATGTTCAGTTTCTTTTCTTTTCCTTTCTTTTCTTTTCTTTAAAGCTTATTTTATTATTATATGTATATGAGTGTTTTGCCTACTCTTGGATGTCTTGTACCACGTATGGGCCTGATGCCTATGGGGCTGGAAGGGGGCATCTGATCCCCTGGAACTGGAGTTACAGACAATTGTGAGTCACCCCATGTGTTCTGGGACTCAAACTCATGCCCTTTGGAAGAGCAACCAGTACTCTTACCCACTAAACCCTCTCTCCAGCCCCTCAGCTTCTTTTCTTATGCCTCCCAGGACTTCCTGTCAGCAATGACTGGGCCCTCCTACATACATCATTAATCAAGAAAATACGCTCCCCTTTGGGGGCTGGAGAGATAGTTCAGTGGTTAAGAGCACTGACTGCTCTTCTAGAGGACCTGGGTTCAATTCCCAGCACCCACATGGCAGCTCACAACTGTCTGAAGATCCAGTTCTAGGGGATCTGACACCTTCACACCAATGCACATAAAATAAAAAGTTAAATAAACCATAAAGAATATTTGAAAGAGAGAGAGAGAGAGAGAGAGAGAGAGAGAGAGAGAGAGAGAGAATACCCCCACAGACTTTCCTACAGGCCAATCTGATGGAGACATTTTCTCAATTGAGTTTCCTCTTCCCAGATAACTCTGACACTAGAGTTATCTAGTGTCAAATTGACCAGAAAGAAAGAAACAAACAAAAAACCTAAACAGCCCAAATTCTGTGCACAGGATGCCGCCTCTTAGACTCCACTTAGTAACATCTCCCACATCCGGCAGCATCTGATGCCACCTCTGGCCTCCGGTCAGCATATTAGTGATACAAATTTGGTTTGGTTTGGTGCTGAGGACAGAGTCTATGGCATCACACATGCTAAATGTTCTCCACCGGCCTCTCACACAGAGCTTGTGAACATCAGCTTTGGGCACTCTCAAGGGCTAAGGGGGAATCACATACCAAATGGCAAACCCCAGATGTGTGCACACACACTACACTGCCTCCATGGCCCAGCCCTGAGGCCCCCACTTTTTCTTGGTCCCCACTCAGGCATTGGTTATCTCTCCCCTTTCCCTGGACTCCTTCCCAAGGGCTTCCCCTGGAGTCATGCTTTTTCCAGTGTGTTAGGCGAGGCACATTGTATCAGCTACTTTTCTATTGCTATAAACACCATGACTGAGGCTACATATAAATTTAATTTGGGGCTCATGGTTTCAGGGGTTAGAGCTCATGACTATCACAGTGGGGAGCATGATAGCAGGGAATCAGGCACGGGGATGGAGAAATAGCTGAGAGCTTACATCTGACCCACTAGCATGAGGCAGGGAGACAGAGCTTACTGGGAGTGGTGTCGGTTTTTGCAACCTCAAAACCCACCCCTAGTAACACATTCTCTAACAAGGCCACACTTCCTTATCCTTCCCAAACAGTTCCACCAACTGTGGCCCAGGTATTCAAATATATGAGCCTATGGGGGGGGGGCACTCTCATCCAAACCACCTCTCACACATCCGGCCTTCCCCCATCCTTTGCCTTGGGACCTACTTCTGCCTGGCTGGGGGACCAAGTGGCTGTGTTTCCAGGTAAATGTACTTCTCCCCATCATGCCAGTCATCCTTAACTAGCAAAACCAATGTACACAACAATGTCATTTTCTTGGGAAGGAAAGGACCCATGATGCAATTCTGCACAGTGAGAGCCGTCTGAAAGGGTCACCTTCTTGGGACTTTGTCAGCCAGGAAAGAGGAAGAACTGTGAGGAAAGCAGGCACAATGCCTGCCCCAGCCCTTGCTGGCTTTGAGTCTGTGAAAGCGGTGTTGTATGATGACCAAGCTGTCCACCTACCAGGAGCCTAGGCCCCAGCCCAGTGTGAGCCTAATCCTGTTCCTCTTCCTCAAGGCCACCACGGTCATGCCAGCTACTTGACTGGAAGTTATGAGGGGCCACGTTGTTACCATATTGTTACCATGACTCCATGTCTGTTTAGGGTTCCCTTCTCAAGTACCAGATGCTTCCACAATTTCCCAGTGCTCCAGGAAGTTGGCAGGGCCAGTCACTCCCCATTGCTTCAGATGTGGCAGCTGAGGACAAAGAGGACAAACAGTTCAACCAAGGTCCCACGAGTGGCTCGAAGCCAGAGCCACTTCCCAGGTATCAGCTGCCAAGTCAGGAGCAGAGATCCTGTGTAGCCATAGAAAAGACAGTCTCACGCAACACACACACACACACACACACACACACACACACACACCACAAAAATCCAGTCTTGCGTAAAGCAGCAGATACCACCGGCAAAAGCTGCAGACAAGAAGTAAATCTAGGAAGGAATCTTTGTCATTCAGAGAGCAAAGGGTTAAGATCGGTAATCTACAAAAAGCTCTTTCAAATTGGAAAGAAAAGGACAAACACCCGGTGGGAATTTTAGCAAAGAACATGAAGAGGTGATCCATAAAGCAGAAAGCTAAATGCCCCCGGGCAAAGGAAAAGGTGCCCTAGCGACAGCCAGGGCCATCAGAGGAAGGCATTTAGGGACAGGATCACGATGGCTGGTGGGCACCAAAGAAGCTCCATTCAACTTAAGAGCCATCACTATAATTAAGTTCCTTCAGACCAAAAAGCAGTCCAGCAACTTCAATTAAAGAGTTCCTTTAATTTCTGCATTTAAAATATAAGTTTCGCAAGGTGGACATGATGCTATGTGACTGCAAATCCTGCACTTAGTAGGTTCAGGCTGGAAAGTCACTAGTTCAAGACCAGCCTGAGCAGCTTAACAGGAATCTGAACAGTATATTTATGTATATTTATATATATTTTTATATATTGCACTTAAAATATTTTGGACCCACTAATTCTAGTCCTGGAAATCTCTGTGAAAGAAACTAAACCACTGCACCCTGAGGGTACATTATAAGGGATCTGATTATATCAGTTTTCCTCGTGACAAAAGAAACTTACAAGGAAATATGACAGAAGCAGGCTTCCTGGTTGTTTGATGAGGACCGCAAGACTGTAAGAAGTGACAAGTGTCCGGGACACACAGTGCCTTTTCTCCCTCTTCCCCTTCACTTGGAAATGAAAGACCAGCTTCAAGTCAGACCCAAAGAGACCAGCCCAGGACCCCACTCAGTACACTGGACAGGGGCAGACAGACATCCCATCATGCCTTCCTGTGCCATAATGTCAAAGCCTCCCCACAGGCCAATGTAACCTTCGCTCCTTTAATTAGTGAAAAGAGTGGATGTCAGTCAGCAGGAAGTGACTGACCAAGCAGTGTCCCTGAGAACACCCATCAGGCAGCATGGAGAAAGGACAGAGGGGGCAGAAGGAGGAAATGGTGTACAGGCAAGCATCCAGAGATGCCACTTGGGAAGCCTCTATGATGATGAAAAGACCCTACAAAAGTGCAGCATGCAGGAAACTGGATGGCGCATGAATCTAACTTGCTGGGAGGGTGCAAGGGCTGCATCTGTCAGTGTTCAGGGGCTAACAGGAAATCTTCACCCTAGAAAATAAAAGCTGGAGAGCAAATCCACTCCACCCCGTTCTCCTGAAGCGAGGGCATCCAGCCCTAAAGAACCAGGAGCAGAAGAGAAAATCCAGTCCTGACTTGAACCGGGACAGCCTTTGTGTCCCCAGGGACTCCAGCATTGGAAGGTGGCTAGAAACATGGAGGACAGAAGATTCTTGGGATTATACCTGGAGCCACTGCTCAGGGTGAAGGCATTCTGCAGAGGGTCTGTGGGATAAGAAGGACCCCTAGAAGCCTCCAAAGTCAAAGGTCAGAAGCTAAGAACCGGGAAAAGCCACAGGTAAGGATTTGTTTGGCTTGCGTGTAATAGATAGAAACTTAACTGCTAACGTTTTCAAGTGGCAGATTTTACACACACATGCACGTGCGTGCACACACGCGTGTGCGTAAACACACACCAGATTCACAGTCACTAGCAATAATGAAAAATAAATTGTCCAGCTCTCTGTTCACACTGTGCCCATGTTCCCAAGGGGCAATAATAACTAGAGTTGGAGGGGGTGCCCCTCTCAGGCAGCTCTGTTTGCCACAGACTCCACCTCACACAATTTATTTTACCTGACGAGCTTGAAGTCACTGTGTGTGCTACCATATGCCTGCTTCTCCCCCTTCCTACCTACTCTGACCCAACTGTGAGGCCAACTCCTTGACCATAGCCTGAGTTCCACTTTACCTTCCAGTGTCTCGGTAGTTTTAGCACGGCACAACTTAGCTGAGCTAGAACCACATCCTCCCAGAACTTCTGTGTGCTTCTGAGCTCAGGTAAGATGGCCAAAATCAACATCTTGTACGAGACTAAGAAGGCAGAGGTTAAACGGCATTGGAGAATGTTATTCTGGGAGTGAGCTCAGGGCACCAGGCTCCCAGGCAGCGCTACACCAAACTGCTGGTTGCCCTCAAAGCTGGGAACAGAACACAGCTTCTCTGGCCCTTTCTGAATCTCTCCACCAGCTCAAGACCCTGGGCCAAGGTCAGAAAGCTCACCAGCTTCTCCCACTGCAGCCCACATCCAGGATGCATGCAGGGTGGGCAGCCCTACCAACATAGGCCTGTGCTTTGGTCCCAGAAGACTTACTTCCCTATTGACTGCCTCCTAGGGACTCAGAAACAGCCCCATAGACAAGCAATAGCCTGCAGGTCCAATGCCCATGATGAAAGCCAGGTTTGATGGCCCATGCCTAATCCCAGCACTCAGGAGGCTGAGGCAGGAGGATCATGAGTTTGAAGCTAGCCTGGGCTACATAGCAAGTCCCGGCCTACATAGCGAGTTCCAACAGCTTCACTGTTGACTAAATAGTGAAACTCTATCTCAGGGGGACAAAAATAAACAATCACAATAAGTGGTTAATAATAAAGTAATAATACATAATGCCCATGCAAGTGTGCTCCCCAAAAGTCCTGACCCTGTCTCTGCCGTGACTTTGGACAAGCTTCTTAACCTCTCTGAGCATGGCTTCCCTGTCTTAAGATGCTGATGCCTTTAATTCCAGTATTTGGGAGACAGAGTGTGGTGGTTTGAATAAAAATGGCCCCTTTGGCCCATAGAGAGTGCTGCTATTAGGGGATGTGGCCTTGTTGGAGAAAGTATGGCTTTGTTGGAGGAGGTATGTCACAAGGTGGTGGACTCTGAGGTTTCAGAGGCTCAAGGCTGGCCAGTGTATCACTGTGGCTTCTTGCTGCCTGTGGATCCAGATGCAGAACTCTCAGCTACCTCTCCAGCACCATGTCTGCCTGTGTGCTACCATACTTCCCACCATGACAATGGACTAAACTTCTGAACTATAAGCCAGCTCCTACTAAATGTTTTTCTTTATAAGAATTGCTGTGCTCAGGCTTGCGAGTTGGCTCAGAGTTTAAGATTACTGGCTGCTCTTCCAGAAGTCCTGAGTTCAATTCCCAGCAACCATATGGTGGCTCAGAACCATCTGTAATGAGATCTGCTGCCCTCTTCTGGTGTGCAAACATACGTGCAGGCAGAACACTGTATACATAATAAATATATAAATTAAAAAAAAAAAAGAGTTTCTGTGGTCATGGTGTCTCTTCACAACAATAACAGCCCTAAATAAGACACAGAGGCAGGCAGATCTCTGAGTCTGAGGTCAGCCTGGTCCTGGTCTACAGAGTAGGTTCCAAGATAGCCAGGGCTACACAGAGAAATCCTGTCTCAAAACACCAAAATAAATAGAAAGATAGAAGATAGATAGATAAATACACAGATAGATAGATAGATAGATAGATAGAAGATAGATACATAGATACATAGATAGGTAGATACACAGATAGCTACATAGATAGATATATAGATAGATACATACATAGATAGATAGATAATAGATAGATAGATGGATAGATAGATAGATAAAGAGATATGGAGGTATACCATGTCCATGGAGGAAACATAAATAATGTTATAAAACAGGCAAGTCTTCCTGAACAAATCTATAATGCTACAGAATCCCAACCAAGACCCCCTAACAGAATTAGAAAACAAAAACACAAAACTACAGAGGCTATAACACAAGGGGAGCAGAACGTAAGATGTTGAACTTTCAGGTGAGTTTGTTTTACGCAGTCAAGAGGTGCACAGGACAGATGCTCAGGACAAGTACTCCTTACAAGGGGGTATACTCAAAGAATCCTAAAGCAGAGTTAGACAGAGAATGCTGCCCGCAGAGTCCCCCTGACCCCTTGCAGCCACTTCCCTCTTTAGCCTCAGTCATTCTTTAGGCCTCCATCTTACTTGACATCTCCTCACTGACCCTTACATATTTTTTGTGCCTAACGTCTATTCCTCAACCCATCCACACTACTGCCTGAACCACTAGTAGCTCACACCCACCGCAGTGTGCTACCCCAAAACATGGGCTACCTCGTGAATTTACTTGTTTCCTGACCCTAAGCACTGTGTAGCTCCAATTTAGGGATGTTCCCTTGGGTCCACGTTTAGACCCGAATTTTGTTGGGCATGTGTATTCCTAAGCATGAATCTTCTGAATCCTCGGAAAACTGTTGAACAGGAACAGAGGATGTTTGTGTAGGGGGTGTGAAGGGCTCAGTCTTGTCCTACTAAGGATCTAAATAAATCAGAAAGCTACGGTAGTTATAAGGTAGTTATATTGGCATGTCCCTAACTCCACAAGAGCGGGTGTGTGTGTGGCTGCTCACTCAGGCGCACAGCCGTCTGTCCACTCAGCCAGTCAGCACAGATAACTCTCAGACCGGACTTCCCTGGCCAGATAACTGAGTGTCGCGGTCCTTTCAAGTACCATCACAGCCTAGGCCTGCAAGTACCGAGGAGACTGAGGGAGAAGGGGAAGAGAAGAGAGACGGCCCCTCCCCCACCAGCCCACTGGCTTTAAAGAGAGAACAAAGTGACCGGGATCAGAGTGTGCAGGCAGCGGCTGCGACGCGGCCGATTCATCCCCGCCGGATGTGTGAGGGGTCAGGCTGCGGGGAGCGGCGGTGGGGGCGCCTGGCCTGAGCGCACCGCGACAAGTAACCTGCCTGGTCTCTGGGCAGAGGGAGACTTGCCAGGACCGTGCCCTTAACACAACCACAATGACCTGGGGCTTCAGGTCAGAGCCCGCAAACTACTGCCTCTCCTGATCCCTCCAGGGACATCCTGTGGCCATAGCGCCGGAATGACACACAGGGACAAATGTCTGCCCCATACTCGTTCCTGCAGGACCCTTGTAGGCTCACTGGGGCCAGAAAGAATCTCACCCCCTCCCACCCCAACCCCGCTTCTGCATCACCCAAGTGACATCCTGATGGTGACCCAGGCTCCCACTGGCTAGGAGAAGCTGGACGTGAGCCTCTGTTCCGAAGTAGGATGATAGGGTATGTTGCCACACTCCCTGGCCGTTGTGACCCACAGGGGTACTGGTGAGGGTCCTAGGCTCCTGAGGAAACATGGCCCTTCACGCACAGGACCCTAGTCTGATGAGATAGAAAAGGCTGAGGCCTGAGTTGCTCCCAGGCTGTCAGGGAGGCGCAGTCGCAAAAGAGTAGGCTTTTAGCTAAACGTCCTCCAGATTCTGTCTAAGCCTTAGGATGTTTGAAAACAGGTCTCTTCTGGAGGTCAGGAGACAGGCCCGAAAGAAAATCTTCAAACCGGATGCTGGGATCCCTGGGTGCAAATGCAAGAGACCCCTGAGCTCCCTGGTACTACCTGTTCATGGGAAAGCCTTGAGCAGGTGGGGTGGGGGTGGCCTGGAGAGCTCTTCAGCGAGGGTGGGGCAGAATCATGCCTGCCCAGCGGAAACTCTGGCCTCAACTGGCCCTGCCTGGCTTCAATTTTTGGCTCTAGCTTTACCAGCTGTGGCCTTGGACAAGCTTTTTGTCTTCTCTAAGCGAGGACAGCGATGGGCACACTTATGGCACAGGGCCCTGTGCAGACTGAGCGCTGCTCGGGCAGAGACAGCCTCACGTAATAAACCTCAGACATGAACTGTCCTTGTCCAGCGGCGCAGGGGGAAGTGCCAGGTGCCTTAACCGGAGTGGGGGGAGGGCGGGAGATGCCAGCGTCAAGGGAAACAGGCCCAGCAGGAGGGGCAACGCAGACAGCAGAGCAGTCCTGGGCCAGGTGGCCCGCGAGCCTTCGATTAGACAAGCCTTGGCCTCTCTGGGCCTGAGTTCCTAAGCGTATGAGCGGGCGCTGCAGCGGGAGACCGGGTGGCACCGGCGGAGCTGCGGCTTGCTTGGTGGCTCTGCAGCCCAGCTGCCCCACGCCGACCGGCCGAGGAGCACCTGGGTAAACATGCGCAGCCTCGGCCGGCGGGGCTCCGGCGGCCGAGGGCGGCAGCGGCCACTTCAAAGAGCGGCGCGGCGGCTGGAGGCGTGCGGTCCGCTGGCCATCTGCTCCGCGTTAGAGCGCCGGCGGCGGGCGGGGGACCGCGGTGCCCTAGCGACGCCACTTGCAGACTTCGCTCTCGCCGCGGCGGCCCCCGAACTGCGCACGCTGGTACCGAGTGCTAGTGCGTGCCTAGCGTCCTGCTAGGCTCGGGAAGCCTGGCTCTTTCGGTTCACAAGCCTTTGCCTGCTGCGTCCGCATACTCCCAGAAGGCCTCCATTCCTCTGCAAACCATCCTGAGCAGCATCCTGCCCACCAATTCATTTCCCTCGGTCTCCATCCCCAATCATTGTCACCCCCTGACAAGTTTCTCCTCTCTTAAGTTTCATCTCCAAGACGTAGCTCTTTTCTTTGCCTGAATCCCCTCCCTCTGACCTGGACAAACTCCTGCTCATTCTACATCAACCCAGTTCAAAAGGTTCCACCTTAAATGGTAGCGACTTATTTCTTAAGAAGGTCGTCGTGTTCCCACAGATTGGTAGCTCTGCCTGGAGCCTATCAGCACCGTGTGACTCTTGAAGCTTCTGTGAGCCTCCATTTTCTCATCTCAAAAATCTGTCCTGTTGGGTTGTGAAGAAATAACAGTTTATAGTGAGGGGACAGATGGCTCAGTGCTTTAGAACACTTGTTGCTCTTGGAGAAAACCTGGGTTTGATTCCCAGCATCCACACGATGGCTCACAACCATCTATAATGCCAGTGGATGCTCCGCTCTCTGTGGAGCCCTACGCCGGTAGAAACCAAAGCCTCAGGAACTGGCCTGGGCTGCCCTCCTGGCTTTCCTCCTTCTGCTGGTTTTTACCCAACTCAGTAAACTAGCCATGGGCTTCCACCTGCTGAGGCAGACCACAGCTACAGCCTGGGTCGTTGTTCCAGGTGTAGGGAACTGGGTAGGGCTCTTCCTCCTCCTGTAGTGACATCTCCATAGCCAGGGACACACCTGCTGGTCCTTGCTGCACCCAATGCAAGCTGAGGCTGGGTAGGCCAGTTATGCCAGCTGCAGACCACAGGTTGAAAGAGGTTCCTGAGGATAGAGCTTTTGACTCAAGCAACATGAGGGACAAGAGGTTGGGTCACCTGTCCAGAGCTCCAACCTTGAGCACCCACGGGAACTTCTTAGAGCCCTGGAGCTCTAAGGGACCACCCTAGGGAGTGAGGCTAGGACATCTCTCTGGGAGGTGGGCAGGCATGTGGCCAGACTGAGCAGGAATATGAAAAGGGCTGGTTGCCCACAAGTGTGGCAGACAGCCAGCTAAATAAGCACAGGACCCTAGGGCCACTTCCTCTCTGTCCACTGCTTCCTGTCAGCTTACAGAGTCCCTGATGTGGCCCGTGTCCCTTGGTTCCTTGGTCAACCTGTGAGATGGCAGGAAGGAACCTGGGAGATGAGGTGCTAGGGAGTGGGTTATGGATAGTAAGGGTTGTGGAGGGTAAGAAGGAGGCCCCTGATTTGGGATCAGGTACTTCCTGAATGAGCCACCTAGTAGCTAAGCCCAATAGTAGGGCTCCCTACAGGAAGGGACCATGGGAAGGCAGAGTAAGTATACCTCTTCCTGCTTGTTCTCAACCACACTGGGCACTTACTCCTCCAACTGCATAGCCAGAAGCCACACCAGATAGAGCCAAGCCTCTTTAGAACAGGATGTTCATCTGGATGCAGTTGCCTTAGGTCTGGACCCCCAGGCTCACAAGATGAAGTGAGAGCCCGAAGGCCCTGCTGGCTTGTGCTCCCAGGAGAGATTGGCTATGACAGAGAAGGTCCGGAGTAAGGCAGGGCCATTCTGATGTGAGCCTAGACCCGGAAGATGTGTGGCAGACCCTGATGACCCTTCAGACTCTCTGGAGAGCCACTTGTCCCATACTGGATGAAGGAGAGAGGTTGGGCTTGTGCTAGGAAGGCCCTCAGACTGTAGTGTGGACAAATGGGACTGCAAGATCTCAGGAAATCCAGCTACGACTGGCCTGTGCTGACCCTCAGCCCCATATTCAGAAAGCAGAACTGGGTGTTCAGTAATGGAGGGTGTGGGGGAACCCGTGGTGACCGCATGCACCTGCCATCCCAGCACTGAGGAGGTCGAGGCAGGAGGCTCACCAACTGGAGGCCAGCCAGGAATGTGCAACAAGATCTCTTTCAAGAAGGCAAAACAAGAGGGGCAGGGAGTCTGGACTAGGAGCGGTATTGCCACGCCCATGGCCAATCTAAAAGCCTCTCTTTTGTTGGGCAGTGGTGTCTCACACCTTTAATCCCAGCACTAGGGAGGCAGAGGCAGGCAGATTTCTGAGTTCGAGGCCAGCCTGGTCTACAGAGTGAGTTTTCAGGACAGCCAGAGCTACATAGAGAAAGAAGC
Source organism: Microtus oregoni (assembly GCF_018167655.1). Taxonomy (NCBI): domain Eukaryota; kingdom Metazoa; phylum Chordata; class Mammalia; order Rodentia; family Cricetidae; genus Microtus; species Microtus oregoni. The sequence goes on from NW_024543063.1 coordinate 63,268,870, forward strand.
AAAAAGCTCTCCTTTGACCCCCATTTCTCGGAACAGTCTGAAAAGCGCCCCCTTGGGCGGTCCAGGGTATAGCATTTTAAGGAGAGTTCGGGTTAGTTCTAAAAGGCTGCCTGGGCCCACATGGCCCCTTTTCCTCTCTAAACCAAGACAGACCATGTTTTGAAAGCCCCCAAATCACTTCGAAATCTGACCTCACCACTTGCCAACTCTGTGGGGAGGCGGCGGTGATGCCCCTTTTCTGAGCCACGACCTCCTTAGCAGAAGAATGGAGCATGTAATGGCGTTTGCATGCTCATATTCTTTTCACGCCAGTGAAAGACTCTCAACTCCCCACTCGGCCACTACTGGAACCAGCACAGCGCCCCACCCCTGGCACCAAACTCTGTAAACAGTAGTTATTTTGATTCTGCCTCCAGCATTTTTCTGCCCAAACACTAGCACTGGAGTGGACTTTGACTTCGGAGTCGTCACGTCCCGCTCCCCCCCCCCCCCGCCCCTTCCCTCTTTGGTGTCCCTCCTGGGAGACCCCAGCAGGCCATGATTTCCCCTTCTGGCTTCCAGGCTTCTGCACCCTCTTCTCCCCTCCCCCAAGCTGGTCACTTCCCCAGGGAGAGAAAGGGTTGGATCACAGAGTGTCCCTTCTACCGGTGGTTCAAAGCTGCCGCCAGCCCCCGCATGGCCGGCTTGATTTGTTTCTTATCTTTAATTTTGTTTTAATCGGGCAGATCCCCTCCGGTTACTTTTCCCCAGAATCTTACGGCATCTTTGGAGCGGGCAACAAAAGCATTCTTTTTGGAGCCCGCAGGGGGCCAGGGCAGAACCACTTCAAAGAGAACGCAAAGCAGCGAGTCCCGTCATTGTCCTCCCCTGCGTGCCTGCCCCCCAGCGTCCTGAGGCTGCCCTGAATAGGCAGGTACAAAGGCCACACGTTCAAAGTGGGCACCACACGCTCCATCAGAAGGCCAGCTTTGCCAGTCGCCACTTTGCCTTCATCCTCCAATACACAGGTCTCCCGCCAGGGAGGGAGCAGGCCTTGAAGTGGGGGCTCTCTCGTCCTCCCACCCTCCCTGCCTCTCTCTCCCTCTCTCCCTCACTTTCACCCTCCCTCCCCGGCTCTTTTTCTCCCTCCCTGGCCACAATTTACGATGCATTTTGAAGTGGCCCCTTGCGTTCAGCACCTCAGCTGGGCCGGCAGGTGCAGCCTGCTGGGAGCCCAGGCAGGTCTGCCCTCTGAGTAGCTGATGAGTATCTCAGCTCTGAGAGGCAAGTTCTCCTGGCACCGGACCTCTGAGACTGGGTTAAGTAGGAAGCTACCTAGGCCGTCAGCTCAGGATCTTTCTAGATTTTGTTGTTGTTGTATGTAGGAGTGTTTTGCCTGCATTTGCATATGTGCACCACCTGTGAGCCTGGTGCCCAAGGAGGTTAAAAAAAAAAAGGAGTGGGGGAGAGGGTGGATCCCCTGGAACTGGATGAGGATGTTGGAGGTATGGCGCTGGTCCTCTGCAAAAGCAGCCAGTGTTGAGTCACTAAATCACCTTTCTAACCCCAGCCCAACTCAGTTCTACAGGAAAGGAAACTGAGGCCCAGGGATAGGTAGCTACTTGCTTTGGGCCCCACAACAAGACTGGGCAGGGCTGAGTATGTATTTTTCTAATTCCTGCATTTCATTTCTGGGAAGACCTGGAGGCGTTACTCAGTCCTCAGGAGAAAATGCCCCAAAGTAGGGGGAGTACACAAGGCTGGCATGCATAGGCTGTCTCTGAGCCCAGGGTTGGAGCAGTGGGCCAGAAGTATAAAAGTCGGCCCATTTGCAGAGATAACTGCAGGGTGGTCATAACGCTGTCCTTCATAAGAATTAGGTCTCCATGCCCTACGCTGAACCCGGTATCTGACTTCACCCAGTGTTCTCCATTTGAGGGAGGAGATGGAGGCTCAGGGAAGGTAAGTAACCTGCCCAGAGTCACACCGCCAGTTAGTGATAGAAGACATTTAGTGAGATATTACATGCAATTTGCCTTGTGTCCCGGTCCTCCCTGTAGGCACAGAACAGTGTCTCGGGATCAGATCCCTTGGGGTGAGAAATGTGGAGTAAAGCCAACCTTCTCATACAAGTAGGAGAGTCTGCGCTGCGGAACCGAGGGCCCTTGGCCTTGTACTCAAAGGCTGCAGGGGAAGGGAGCTAGCAGGACTGTCTCTGCCCTCAGCAGACTCAAAGACCAGGCAAGACTGGGAGGTGTCAGCATCGATGTCACTTGGTGATGTCACTGCTGCAGTTCAGCCTGAACCAGATTCAAATTCTACCCTACTGCCTCCTCATGGCCTTGTCTGGCATCTGCACAACGAAGGACTGGTGTTCAACTTGCAGGAATAGCCTCAGGAGTCCCCGCAGTCCGGAACTTGCTCCAGAGACAGGACAGCTACCGCTACCTGATAACCGTCAAGGATACAGGACAAGGAGTGAGGGACCCTGCCAAGTCCAGAGAGTGTGTTACAGGGATGGGAGCTGCCATCTCAGGCAGGGTTCTGAGCCTGCAGCACAGGAGAAAGGTGAAGGGCAAACAGCCAACAATTGAGTAGGGCTGACCCTGAAGAGAGTTCTGGGAAAAAAAAAAACCCACCCAGCCTCCAAGAAGGGCAAGAGAGGCAGGGCCACAGTAGAGTAGCAGGATAAGCTTGGGTCTAGGAGACCATCTGGATGGCCAAGAGAGTGCAGCATCATTTGCCTGGACCCAAGTGACTAAGAGGCAGGCGAAGCTCAAATTCCCTCACCTGTGAAATGGACGGAGGAAGGAGGGTGAGCTAGTTTGCCAGAGTCTTTGTCCTGTTCTTCAAAAGGCCTGGAAAGCAGGGCCTGCCAGGGTACTCTGGACACCTGTCCCTGGCGTTGGCACCGATTCGATCCTTGCTTAAAGGTGTGTTGGAAAACAGGTGCGGTTGCTTTGAAAACCCAGCTTGAGAAACAGAATTTAATGGACTGAGCAATCTGTGGAGTGTGTGTTCTGACGGGGATGGCTTGTTCATCTCTTCTGGCAAAGAGAACTCCAGGGACAAGGAGTGAGAGATATGCTCACCTGGTGGTTAAGCAGGAACCCTGGTCTTTGGGTGTTTATGTTGTTGAACACTCCTGTCTCCCTTTTTCCCCCATACAAAGTGAAGCAGCCACTGGGACCCCCACCCACTCCTAAGCCCACTCCATCCACAAAGAAAGTGTCCTCAGGCACAGAGACAGAAACATCCACAGTGCCCCAAACCAGCAGTGTCCTGACCTCTTGAGAACTCTGGTTAAGTTCTGTAGGCAAATGCCAAGAAAGGGCTAGAGAGATGGCTCAGCAGTTAAGAACACCGGCTGCTCATGCAGAAGACCTGGGTTCAATTCCCAGCACGCACAACCATCCCAGGGAATCCAGGGGTGTCCTCTTCTGACCTCTACAGGCACCAGGCATACACAAGATACAGGCGTATATAAGCAGGCAAAACTCTCATACACATAAAATAAAAATATAAATAAATCATTCAAAAAGCTTTATACTATCAAGAAAATAGTCCAATCGATACATTGTGCACTTGCAATGTGCCGGGCATCACGGGAAACCCTTCCGTCTATATCCTGTGCAGTGCTCCTGCCCACCACCAGGAGATGCTGGCAGGCATGGTCATGTGTCCACTACATGTACATGGGGTCTCAGGGAAGTGGCAAATTTGGAGCAGAATCCCAACCCCTGTGGCAGGGTGGGTGCTGGTGCTGCACTGGACACCTGAGCAGGGCCAGGTGAACACCTGCCTGAAGGAGTCAGGGCACAGCTAACAGCTCTGAAACCGAGAGGATTTGGGAGCTCAGGGCTTCTCCACTTGAGCATGGCCTGCTGATTGCTGGCTCATCTCCGATAGGAATTCCATGTCTGCGATTCACCTAGCTCTGCTAGTGGCACCCACCACCACCATCAGCCCAATGGGGCTTCTTCTTTCCCACATGACGAGAGAGAGAGAGAGAGAGAGAGAGAGAGAGAGAGAGAGAGAGAGAGCAGGTGCAAGCACCAGGCCATTTGGACTCCACCGCTTCCAGATCAGCTTGCTTCCTGGGCGCTGGCACAAACAGTGGCATGCAAATGTGGCCCAGAGGGCTGTAATAAACACTCGCTCGACGCTTTTTTTCCTTTTCAAATCATCTCTTAGAGCCCTTTCATGCTAACGTCTAGGAGATGTGACATTAGAAAAATCGCTTTGACATGCTAAGGGGCTCCAAGATTAACAACAAAAAAGAGAGAGAGAGAAAGGACAAGATAAAGCTTTCGGAAGACCTATTGCAGAGGAATTACCCGCCTTTGAAAGTGTTCCAAGGTTGGTGCCCGCTTCTGCTTGTTGGCATACATGGAAATGAGCACTACAAAAGCCCGCACTCAGTTCCACTTGAATGAAAGATCTAGCCGCCAGCATGGGGACAGGGAGGGTGGCCAGGCTTTGAGAAAAGTGAAGATAGGCCTGGAGGGGGCTTCCTGCCCTAAAAGCAAAAGGGAGCAGACTCTGGCACGCGTCCAGGATGAATATGTCAAGGTCAGGCGTGACCAGTGCCCCTTGTCACATGACCCACCCAGCCTGCTCCAGCTGCTGGCCCCACCCACTGTTCTATTCTTTTTGGTTGGGGGACAGTGGAGGGGGATCTGCTTTGTTGCTTAGGCTGGCCTTGAATTCTTAAACTCACAGACTCAGGTAGCCAGTTCTCCCTCCTCAATCTCAGAAGCAGCTAGAACTGGGGGTATATATCAGCACCACACCCCGTTTTTATTAGCCTCTTCCTTGTGGGGCCTTAATTAACCTCTCCAGGGTTCTCTTTGAAATGGCAGTCACGAGAGAACTCGGAGGGGACTTTGTGGGGTGAGCCTGGCAAATGCTTGGTTCTCACTGACGCTTAGAGACCCGCTGGAGAGCTCCGGGCTGAAGTGGGGGATTCTGTGGTTCCCTGGAGTCTTGCTGAAGTCTTCAATGGAGGCCAGAGTTTGACAAAGAAGTACCACGTCAGGAGAGGCAGAAATGTCAGCCAGGAAGTGGCTCAGGCCCAGGCCAGCTCTCAGATTCCAGTGTACCTCAGCTGAAGGCATGTATGGAGTCACAGACATTCCTGCCGAATGGCCTGTGTCCCTTCCTTTTGAATTAGGGACCACCTGACGTTTCCGGATCTGTGGCAGGATTCTCTTGTGGAGAAAATCCTGAAGAATGTATACGTACTGTAAAAGGTTTAAGGATGGAGACTGGGCTGTCTAGCAAGGGCCATCTTCGTGCCGGAGAGACTGAAAACTAGGGAGCTAGGCAGTCCATGCAGCTGGATATCCCAAAAGGCTTGGGGCTTCCTGAACACTTGCTGCTACCAAATTCATAGCAGAAGGCCGGTGAGACTGGAATCTGATGTCAGATGGAGGGTGGTAGTGGCAGCAGCGGCAGCAGCAACAGACATACTTGCTCAGGAAGAAGGGAAAGCAGGCTTCATATCCAGGTCACTCACTGGAAAGCACAGCCCCTCACAGATATGCTCAGATGTCTGTCTCCTAGGTGATTCTAAATTTCATCAAGCTGGCAATCAAGACCAGCTATCGCACATGGCATATTGTAGACATTATTCCTTACTACAGGAATGTGTTGGCGTCTCCTACGAAGAACGAGGAGCCATTCACCGAGCATCTTCTAAACAGGTTCTGTCCCGAGGGTAGGCACAGTCCACTATACTGGCATTCTCATTGTAAAGATTAACACTGCTCACTTTGGGCAGAATGCTCTGGCACCCTAAGACTTCAGCTCAACACACTAAAGACAGCCCAGTGAAGAGACCTCTGGGTAGACTCCCGGCACAGCTGACTGTGGTTTCTTTCGGGTCCCTTCCCCTTTTTTCACCCAAAGATTTAAAAACTTGAAACTTTTGGAGTCTATTGAATTCTTCCAAGAGTGTCTTAGTTAAATAAAGTCTCCATTGATGTGATAAAATACCATGACCAAAAGCAACCTGTGGCGGGGGGGGGGGGGGTGTGATATTTGACATCACAGTTCATTATCAAGGGAAGAAGTCAGGGAAAGAACTCAAGCGGGCAGGAGCCTGGAGACAGGAACTAAAGCAGAGGCCATGGAGGATCATAGCTCACCAGACTTGCAGGACCACCAGCCCAGGGCTGGCAACTCCTACATTGAGCCTGCCTCTCCCGAGTCAACCATCAATCAAGAAAGTGCACCAGAGCCTTGCCCACGGGCCAGTTCACAGGGAGCATTTTCTCAATCAAGGTTCCTTCTTCCCAAATGACTCTAGCTCGAGTCAGACTGGTGTAAGGTCAGCAGCACAACTGGACGGGGCAGGAGGAAAGTCTCCTGACATTCTGTGAAGTCTAATTCCCATGACGGCACATTACCACAAAGGAGGTGGGAAAGCCCTGTAGCTGAGGTCTGAGTGGGGAAAGGAAGATTTATCAATGAAAACAGGGATTGTTGGGGCTGGAGAGATGGCTCAGCAGTTAAGAGCACTGACTGCTCTTCCAGGGGACTCGGGTTCAATTCCCAGCACCCACATGGCAGCTCACAACTGTCTGAAAATGCAGTTCCACGAGATCTGACACCTTCACACCAATGCACATAAAGTTAAATAAATCTTTAAAAAATTAAAAGAAGAAAAAGAAAACAAGGATTGTGTGAGCTGTGGAAAGAGACAGCCATTGAGCCGCAAGCAGCAAGAAGGCCGGAGAGGGGGGTTGGTTGGGTGGGGTGGGGTAACTTTCCACGCAGCACGGTCAGCATGTGTTGGGTTCCATGAGCTGTCACCTTCTATACCCATAGGGCTCCTTCCAGGACCTGTCTGGATACCAAAATCTGCTGATGCCCAGGTTCCATCGTACCGTGCAGACCCTACACCCATCCCCTAGAGATGTGCACTCATCCGGACAACTTGTGACATCTGGTGTAACATAAGCACTAAGAAAATAGCTGCATTGTTTAGAGTTGGCTTCTTAAACCGGGCGCTGAGACCGATACACGGTCACAAAGCTAAATGTAGGGGCTACAAGAAAAAATCCTAGCAACAGTAAAAGGTTGATAAATGACCCAAAAATTAATGCTGAATCAAATGTTCAGGCAAGGGACGTGGCTGGGTAGGTAAAGTTCCTGCACATGAGGACCTGAGTTCAGATCCCTAGCACCCAGGTAAAAAGCTAGGCATGAGAGCGTGCATTGGTCACTCCAGAGCTAGTGGTCAAAATGGGTCAATCCAGGGGGCTTGCTGACCAGCAAGCTGTAGAGTCAGTGAGAACCCCTGCCTCAAAAAGTAAGGTGGAGAGTAATTGAAAAAGACACCCTGATGACTTCCACACGTGCTGGTGTGGATGGGCACACCTGCACACACATGTGTATACAGCACATAGCTGAGTCTTTCAAAAGTACAACGAACAATCTGAGGTGTTTCTTGCAGCATGCGATCTCACTACGACCTTGGTTCTTAACCCACGAAAGGCATAATCTGTCTTGCGTGGGTCATCATGCCACATATACCGACACACACTGCCTGAAACACCTTGGTTCGGATCTGCCATGACTGTGTGCCACTAACGGAAGTGTTTTTACTATACATACGGAGTTTTCTGCTTTCGTAGAAATAGAATGGTTTTTTATTGTGGAGAACAAAGAATATCTCCCACTGTTATTCCTCAGCATGCATCAGATTAGCCTATCTTTGGATTGTATTATGTCGGAATGTTTGATTTTTTTAAATTGCTATTGAAGGTGCTTAGTTGAGCTTCATTTTAAAAAAAAAAATCACTAAATGGGGCCCAAAGGAAGAGACACTCAGTGGTTAAAAATGTTTCTTGTTGAAACATGAGGACCCCAGCACCCTTGTAATAAACAAAACAACAAAAAAAAATTTAGGTGTCTTTGCTACTTTTCTATTGCTTTGAAAAGAGACCATAACCATGTTGCTTGGAGAAGTAAGCATTGTTTGGGCAGTGGTGGTGCACGCCTTCAATCCCAGCACTTGGGAAGCATAGGCAGGTGGATCTTTGTGAGTTTAAGGCCAGCCTGGTCTACAGAGTGAGTTCCAGGACGTCCAGGGTCACACAGAGAAACCCTGTTTGAAAAGCAAAACCAAACAACAAACAACTTCCCTGAGAAGTAAGTGTCTACAGTTTCAGAGGGGAAGCCCATGATCATCAGAGTGAGGAACATGGAAGCAGGCAGGCATGGCCCTGGAGCAGGTGCAAAGAGCTTACATTCTGATCTGCAGGCAGCAGGCAGAGAAAGAGAGAGATACTGGGCCTGGCATGGGCTTTTGGACCTCATGTGACACACCTACTCCAACAAGGCCACTCCTCCTAATCCTTTCTAAACAGTCTGCCAACTGGGAAACACATGCACATATCTGAGCCTCTGGGGCCATTCTAGTTCAACCCCCCCCCCACTAGGCGTGACAACATGCATCTGTTATTTAGTGCTGGGATGGAGACAAGAGGATCCTGGGAATCTGATGGCCACCAGTCTAACTGACCAGTAAAATCCAGGTTCAGGGAGAGACCCTAGCCCAGAAAATAAGGAGCAGAGAGATGAGAAGACACCTGGCTCAGGTGGCTGGACTCAATACACACACGCATGCACATACATATGCACACACACAAATAACACATTCACATATACACACACAGCACATGCATATACCACACACACACAGAGCCACATGCATATACCACACACATACAAAACACATGCATATACCACACACACAAAGAGAGAGAGAGCACATGTGTATGTTACACACATACACATATAGAGCAATTCATATAACACACACAGACACAGAGCACATGCATATAACACACACATGAACATACACAGAGCACATGCATATACCACACACACAGAGCACATGTGCATATCACACATATACATACACACATACACACACAGAGAGCATATGTGTATACCACATATACACACACAGAGCACATGCATATACCACACAAACAGCACATACATATACCACACACACAGACATATACACACACAGAGCACATATGTATACCACACACATACACACAGAGCACATGCATATACCACACACACACACACACACACACACACACAAATTGTTAAATAAATTTTGGCCTGGAATTAAAACAGAATTTTCAATCATTTCTGAAATGGTACTAAACATGTTTTTGATATTTTATAATATGTATTATACATTGAAGGTTATAAAATGTAAATATTGGTCAACTCTGTATATAATATACATTAGTATATCCAAATATGTTGGATACTCTGTGTCCTCTAGTAACAAATGGTCGGATAATATTTTATTCTTTGTGTCAAAATAAGGAAACACAGCCTTCCCACCAGGGTACAAAGTTGCTTTTGTCTTTAACGGGTGGTAAATTATCTGTGTACCAAACAATTATTTTAAAATAAATTTCTTATGACTTACTATCAGTAAATTCTTGCTATAAGTCTGGGGTTGCGTGAATTTTCTCAGGAGGAAAAGAGTCACAAGTAGACAAACATCAAGAAGCCCTGGCTGAGGGAACAGTAACAAGGTCAGCACAGAAGCAAATATTTCTATTTTCCACCCTCGGCAGGTTGAAGCCAGAATGTAACAGGAGAGCAACTGTGCCTCCAGCAGCTGCTAAGGTTCAGAGCTGAGTGGGACACAAATTGGTGGTCTCTAGAGAAGTGATTCTCAACCTATGGGTCACAAGTCCTCTCACGGGATTGCCTAAGACCATTGGAAAACACAGACACTTGCATTATTCCTCATAACAGTAGTAAAATCACAGTTACGAAGCAGTAACAAGATTGATTTTGTGGTTGGGGGGCCACCACGACATGAGAATCTGTATTGAAGGGTTGCAGCATTAGGAAGGCAGGGAACCACCGCTCTAGAGAGATGCAGCTGCATGCCAGACAAGAGGACCAACAACCACACCGGGCCCTGCTTTGCACAAAGTGGGTTCTACAGGGAGCTGGGGCTCCCAACGACCTTTGAGAAACTAACTCAGGCCATGTGTGCAGAAGGTAGAAGCAGACGAGGCTAGGTGTGGAGGGGAGGGTAAGGATTCCCAGACAGGGAAAATGAGGACAAAGAGTCTGGGGTTAGCTATCAAAAGGTTAGTAGGTGAGGGCTGAGGGTAATCAGATGGTAAGAACAATGGTTAAGGGCCTCGGAGGGTCAGGGCTGAGGTCAGTGTGGGGGAAGAACAAGTTTGGAGGAGAGCATGACCGATACCTTTGGATCATTTCGTGAGGGTCAGTTCCTTTCCCATCCTTATGCCACAAAGACCAAAACGGTGACACCCACAGGGAACAGCCCTGAGCCTGTGACTGACAAGAGTTGATGAAGGGACATTGGGCACCTCAGAGCTATGTGTTCTACACGGCCCCAGAGTTCCCTGTGTGATGAAAAGCTCCAGCGGCCTCCTGTGGTAACCAGCGTGAAAAGACATACGTCATCCCCGACATCTGGGATCTCATTGTATTCCCGTCTTAATCACAGGAGAAATTACTGGCAGTACCAACCCCCAGACTTAACTCTCCCCCCCCCCCCCCCCCCCGTCACACTGGCCCAAAGTAGCTGCAGACTCTCAAAGCATGAACTCAGTCTCCATCAAAAGAGGCGAGGACCCTCCTTTCCCTTGCTGTCTTGGCTTCTCAGAACCATCTCCCGGTCCCAACGCTCACAGAGTTCTTCCTTCTTGCAACAACATAATGCAGGCTGGGGTTGAGGTAATGGAAGCTAGGTGAACCCAAGCAAATCTAGCCTTCTTTATCCCTAAAATATAGATGAGGACAGTCAAAAACACACATGAACTGTCAAAAACACGCGGAAACAGCTAGTGAAGTCGTCTGCGTGGTGTGTAGTGGGTAAGTGGTTTTATCACAACTGAAAATGAACTAAAAATGGTGGCGGGCTCCGAGCTGGACCCGAGGGGTCCTGAGCTTCTGGCCTTGGGAGGGTTTAGTCCTAACGTATCTCCCCAGAAGTGTGCTTGAACAGGGGCATAGCACTGAGCTTATGAGGAGCTGGACCTAGGGAGCACAGGTAGGGAGGAAACAGAAAGGGAAGGAGGCCTGGGACTACATTTGGAGTGAGCCGATGGTGTGCAGAGGTTGCCCAGCAGTTGCAAGCACTGGCTTCTCTTCTAGAGGTCTCAGGTTTATCCACACGGTGGCTCCTAACCATTTGTAACTCCAGTTCCAGGGAATCTGATACCCCCCTCTGGTTTCTGAGGGCACCAGACACATACATGATACACAGATACATGCAGGCATAATACCAATACACATAAAAATAAAAACAAGAGCTAGGCAGTGGTAGCACATGCCTTTAATCCCAGTACTCGGGAGGCAGAGACAGGCGATCTCTGTGAGTTCGAGGCCAGCCTAGTCTACAGAGTGAGTTCCAGGGCAGGCTCCAAAGCTATAGAGAAACCCTATCTTGGAAAACCAAAATAAAAAATAATTAATTAATTAATATTTAAAAATGATTTTTATAGCCGGGCGGTGGTGGCACACGCCTTTAATCCCAGCACTCGGGAGGCAGAGGCAGGCGGATCTCTGTGAGTTCAAGGCCAGCCTGGTCTACAAGAGCTAGTTCCAGGACAGGAATCAAAAGCTACCGAGAACCCTGTCTCCAAAAATCCAAAAAAAAAAAAATGATTTTTATAAATGAACAGACAAGTCAGCCTTGGTGGTACAAGCCTGTCATCCCAGCTACTCAAGAGCCCAAGGCAAAAGGGTTGGGAGTTCAAGGTTAGCCTGGACTACACAGTGAATTCAAAACCAACCTGGGCAATTTAAGTAAAAAGAGGACATAGCTCACTGATAGCATGACTGTCTGACACGTGTGAGACCCCAGTGCAGGGAAAAGGAGAAGAAAGGAGGAGAGGTGCTGTGGTCCCGGGGGTTTAATTCCTGAGGGACTGGTTGGGTGGTGGCAATGAATACTATTCCAGCAGAGAGGCAAGAAAGCCCACAGGCATTGGTTGGTGACCTCCCCCGGGGATGGCGGCTCCCCTACATTTTTGCTGCCAAGGCAAGCATCCAGAAGGATCTACAGACTTTGCTGGAAGCTCTGGGTCAGCCTGAGAAAAAGCAGTACAGGGAAATTGCAGCAGAATCCCCACCATACCGTACCCCTTACACAAGTGAAGTGATGGGGTTTGTGTGCTCCCCGCAGGCTCCCTCTGTAAAAACCACTAGTTGGTCCTAAAGTCAGGGCCAAGGAGAGCTTCCTGGGCAGGCAGCAGCTGCCACTCTGTATCCCCTCCATCCCCAGCCTCTGGGAAGACTTTTCTTGTCTGTACCAGGGCTCATCTCCTGCCTTGTCCACCTTGGGTGCCCTCCTCCTTGACCTCTGTTTCCATGGAGAGAGAAAGAAGAAAGAAACCCCATACCGCAAAATAATCCAGGCCCCTTCGGCATCATGACAGAGGACAGCCATTTATGGCTCCTGACCTGTTGCAAACTCAAGAGCAAGGCTCAAAGCCTGGTTGATTCCTTATTGTTTGGATGAGTGAAATCAGTCCTACCAGAGTGGGCACGGGGAGCACAGGAGGCAGGGGCCAGCCCTCTGACATCCTGCAGTCCCCCAACCAGTTTTAATGCAACAGGGAAAGACAAGGAGAGAGCCCTTCTTCTGATCTTCAGTAGAAAGAAAAGCCTCCACTTAGGGGAATTTACACAGCTTGGATTGGCAGAACCCCAAGACCATCTTGCAGCCAGGATCCTCAAAAAAAAAAAAAAAAAAAACCAATCCAATGAACAGAATACATGCCAGATGAACCCCAAATGGAAGGACTCTGAGTTGGGGAGGCACACAGGGTCCTTGGGGGAGGGAGGGCTACAAAGCTCTGCTCCAGGACACTGTAGCATCTATGTGGGGAACGTGCTGGTTTGCAGCACACGTTCCTGGTGATAGGCATGTACTCTTGCTCCCCCATCTTGCCTGCAGTGACTCCCAGTCAGACCGCAGCTTCAGCCTGGTTACAGGGAGACATGCGGTACCGTGCTCTGCTCTGCTGACCTTGCACACCAAGAACATCTGTATCTGCCTTTGCTCCTCCTCCTCTTGGCTTGTGTGTGGGGGTGCTTCTCAATGCAGTAGCCTGTATACATGTGATTATCATCTCTGGTGTATCTCTCTCTCTCTCTCTCTCTCTCTCTCCCTCCCTCCCTCCCTCCCTCCCTCCCTCCCTCTCATCTTTAGTCTCATGGAAATCATTTACCCTGACCCCAATGCTAAGTGTTCTTCTGCTCCAACACACAGGGGTCATACACTCTCAGGAATTCTTACCCGGAACCACATCACAGATGCAGACGATGCCAACCAACCCTGAGGAATGCCCAAGTGCTGGTGGAAGCACAGACAAGGCCATGGAGCAGGGAGGACTCAAACATAACCAAGTGTAGATGCATGTTGGCCAAGAGCACACTGGGAACCTCCGTGGGGACGGAGGAAGGGACAACCCTGGCCTCTTCCAGCCTCTCCAGTCATCCTACCTGGGTGGGTTTCTTGACTTCTCTAGGCTTTCCTTGACTCCCCTGTTTGTAGAAGAGGTTAACACCAGCATTTGCCCCCTAGCATTGCTCTGGGGGTGAAATGCGCCAATGCCTGCAGCACAAGTCAAGTGTGCAAACTTTGCACACTTGCTGTGTGAGATCTGGAGGCTGTCTGTGCAGCAACTCTTCTGCAGCTTGTGGCTCAGGGAGTCAGTCACAGACAGCCAAGGATGATGTAAAGAACCCTGTAGTGTCTGAGGTAGAAGGGACTTCTAATGTGGGGGCCTCAAGAAGGCCTCTTGGCAGGCTGCTAAAATGAAATTTTTATTTACTTCTAAAAATTATTACTGTTATCCTAGTAGCACAGAAACTAATGGGTTTATTAACATATTTTCATATATGTAGACTGTTGAATTTCTCTCAGTGTGTGCACACACGTAGAGTTGATTCTCGCCTTCCATTCCGATTGAAATATAGGGTCTCTTTTTTCCCCCGCCTGTGTTCACCAGGCTAGCTGGCCTCCAAGTGCGGATGGATTCTTCTGGCTCTGCCTCCATCTCCCAATACACATGTGCTGGGGGTCATGGGCTTGTGTTACTGTGCACAGTTTGAACATGGGCCCTGAGGACCTGAACCCAGGACGGTCTTGCCCAGCAAGCCCTCTATGCTCAGAGTCATCTCCCGAGCCCCCATTCACTCTCTCTTGTCTTTGTTCGTTGACCCCAGCCTCTGTTCACTCCTATTCTCCAAGTAGTACAGCTCTGCCCCAAACTTGCTAGTGATGTGACCCAACGAAAACTGTCCACCCAGAAAGGTTACCCCTGAATCCCCCTTGGTACCCGTTGTACTTTTATGTTTGCTTGTTTTTGAGTTTTCAAGACAGGGATTCTCTATGTAGCCTTGGCTGTCCTATAACTCACTATGTAGACCGGGCTGGCCTTGAACTCAGATATCCACCAGTTTCTGCCTCCTGAGGGTTAGGATTAAGGGTGTGTGCCACCACCCTGGGCCTTGAGACTTGGGCGTCTCCTCTATTCCAGTTGGCATCTCAAGGAATCTCTTTCAGTTACAGGCACTCACTCCCTTAAAGCAAATACTACGTATTTTCCACCTTGCTTAACTTCCAGCGATCCCCGAGTCTTCTACCCACTTGCTCTTTGAAATTCCTTGAATCTCTACTTCACCCTAGAAGACACAGAGTCTCAGGGAGGTTCAGTGACTAGCTTAGACCAGAAAGGTTAAAGGCAGGGCCAGGCCTCCTGACTCTAACTCAGGACTTCTGCCATCTTGTCATTTTATATCCCTGGCAAGATAAGGCCAGCACACCCTGCAATGGACTGTTCACCCTCCAGGGCTGTTGGGGACTCTGATGAGGAAGACCACGGATGGGTAAAGATTCTGAGGCCAATACCCACACGTAGGACTCCAGGCAATTGCCTACCCCACCACCAACCCCACTGATACATATTTTATGGGACCGTTCTTCTTCCTCGCAAACGATGTCATTAATCTGCTCCCTGGCTGTGCAGAATAACATCCCTCAGGAGCAGCCCGCTTTCTGAATATTTTATCAGCCCTCATTCCTTCTCCCCAAACTAATATATATTTACACAGTCTACCTCCTGCGGGGGGACCATATTGTTTTCTCTCAGTGCCGCAGAACTTAGACATGGAATTGCGAATAAGTAAAAAAGTATATGCCTCGCTATTGATGTTGAAAGTGAGAACCAATCATCTATCAAGCTGCGAGGGAAGCCAAGAGGAAGATTTGCATACGGTAAAAACAAAAGAAAAGGCAGAACAAAACAGAGCAAATGAAGGAGGCCCCGCTGAGGGAGGGAGGGACAGAAGGGAGCACCTCTCTTCCTAACAGGAGCGACTGTGTCCCTGCCCCATCTTTACTTCATTTGACAAATCTCAGCAGTGGGGAGAGCAAACAGCTATTTTGTTAGCGAGGTCAAAAACTTCTTACTTGGAGATCCAAGCTGGAGAAACTGAAGTTTTTGCAAAGTTTTACGATGCCATTTTGATTGTCATAGAATATTTATGACAGCGAGGATTTGAACGCTCATGTGGCCCTTTTGCATTATTTCCTTCTGAGGCTCATGAGAACGGCAGGTAGAAGTAGTGACCCCCACCCCCGATTCACAAATGAGGGAAAGCAGACACAGACAGATAAAGCACTGCCTGGTGTCTGTGCCAGGCCAGGGGCTGCTGCTTTTTCACAGTTGCTCCCAAGGTATCTTTTAGGGAAAGAAGTCCCTCCCTGTGGCCACGCTGCATGTGAAGGTGGGAACTTGAAGGCAGGTTCGCAGGTCAGATGACTACCACCCTCACCTGTGAACCTGCCTTAAAGTTTCTCCAGCTTGGATCAGATAACGGTTTGAGGAGACAACATGGGAAGGAACCTACTTGAGAAGAGTTTCCACATGGGGGGCAGGGGGGGTTTCTAGAGAAAGGTGGCAAATTTTAACTTCCCCTTTGGAAGGTGACCTTCCTTCCTCTACAACTGCCAGCCCTCAACCAAGTCCACCAAGTTGTAGCGGGAAAGAACTTGCATCCGCTTTGGTGCTGGTTCAGAATGGGTAAGGCAGCAGTCACAAGGAGAGATGGGAAGGGCTGGCAGGCAGGAGGAGAGCTGAAGTGAGAGAGTCACTAGAAATCTCAGGAGAGTTCTCACCTCATCCCTGCAAAGATTCACATAGAGTGCCCTGACCCTTAGCCACAGAAGATGCATGCAATACCTCCACAGGTGCCTGGCACTTCAGACAGTACCAACCAGTACACACCTGCAGGCTTTCCCACACACGCACCCCCAAACTCATAAGTTAGACCTAGGAAGAGCTTCCCATCACCAATAACA
Organism: Microtus oregoni; assembly: GCF_018167655.1. Lineage (NCBI taxonomy): Eukaryota > Metazoa > Chordata > Mammalia > Rodentia > Cricetidae > Microtus > Microtus oregoni. The sequence continues at coordinate 63,285,245 of NW_024543063.1, forward strand.
GAATTATAACTATTAAAAATTCTTTTTTTCTGGAATTTTCCATTTGACATTGCCGGTGTGCTGTTGGTAGAAACAGCTGGAGCAGAGGTGCCGGGAGAAGGTGCAGCCCAGTCCTCTGCCCATGTCTCTTGAGTGGGGCAACTCGGTGGACAGGCGGCTGCACAAAGTAACTCCAAGTTCAAGGACAAAGGCAGGCATAGGGCCAGACAACACCCTCCACTGGAGCGGACAGGAAATGGTCTGCAGGTGCTCAGAACAGGGTCCTGGCCTCCCGCCTCCCGCCTCCCGCCTCCCACCTCCCACCTGGCCACCATGAGTCTGTATTCAGCCTCTCCCTTCCAGCTAAGCCGGGCCTCTCTCTACCCCAAACCCTCTGCAGCTGAGAACACATGGAACAGGCCGCGACTCCTGCACACCAGGTTCCTCTCTCCCACACCAGGGGTCAGGTTGAACCATGGACTTGCGCCTTGTCCGTTTCAGAGCAACTCTGGCCTCCCCTGCCCTACTAGGCTCTCTCTGTGGCTCTTGACAGCCATAGGTCCCTGAAAGAGCACCTGACCAATGTGCCCATCTCCCTCGGAACACTGCCAAATGGGTCTCAATCTCTTTTGCCGGAATCCTCCTGCCAGTGTGGGCCTAATGTAGCTGAGTCACCTCCTCCTCAGAGTGACCCCAAAGTGGGACACATGCTGAAGGGGTACATTTGTGTATGAAAAAAGGGGGAACAGCTCAGTGGGGTCACCAGCTGGGCTGGTTTTGTGTCTTTCCAAGATTTCAGGTCAACACAAAGAGTCTGGTTCAAGGAAGAGAGAGAAGAGAAAGAGGAGGAAGATGAAAATGAGGGAGGGAGGGGAAAGGGTCAGGAGGAGGAGGGAGAAGAGGAGGGAGAAGAAGAGGGAGGGAGAGGAAGAGAAGCATCAGATCAGCAGGGAGTGTCTACCACCCCAGGTGGCCTGTGCTCCACGATGTAGGCCCCCTACAGACATCCCCTCAATTATTCAGGCACAGGGGCCTGGGGCAGAGGTTTCTATGATGGTTCCGTTGGCATTTGTATGGACCAAAAGAGAAAAGAATTTTGTTCTGCCTGCTTATTCCCTAACCTTCTATCTGAGGATTAGCAGATCAAAGGCAGATTTGGTGCAGCTGAGGGACGGCAGTGGTTTTTGTGGAACAGTTCGAGCTCTATCTTTCATGATCAACTAGGCTTAGGTCAATGATAAACAAACAGCGGTTTGAATGCCTCTAATTGGGCACATGGGTCACCTCTGAGCTGCAGCGTTCCGGCTGTACTAACAGCTAAAGAGCCAGAGCAGACCCTGAGAGGCCGATGGACGGGTCCAGGGAGCATCTTGGGTGGCCAGGGCTGTCCTCCTCAGCAGAGAGCCAACACTGCTACCAACTAGCCAGGTGGCATGAGGCAGGGAGTCCCTCAACCTGCCTGCACCTGCATTAGCTTAGTTCTAAGGTGGGCAATGAGTGTTTGGATAGTCACCCTGTACCGGGGTCTCATCGTGGGCCAGGCATGGCACTGTTGAAAAGGACACTACCCTCCTCAGAATTTAGGGACTAATGCATGACTGGCAACAACAGCAGAGGACTTGCAGTGTAGAGAAGAAAGCACAGGGGACCAAGTACGTGGCAGCATGAAGATCCAGGGCCTCTGCTCCTGGGCTGAGTGACAGGGAGCAGCTGGTCTCTTGTTCTGAGCCTCAGATTTCTCACAAAGTCTTGGAGTTGGAAAGAGAGACTCCATGGGAAGCTCCAGAGGCCCCTAAAGTCAGTGTGAGCATCCTTCTACCCATGTCCTCCTGAATGATTTGGATGAATACAAGCTAGTCACTCACCTATTGGCCTCTGATGCTACCCTAGCCCTCTTTCCTCAGCTACCTGGCTTCTACTTTGACTTGGCCAACATATAGAGCTCAAAGAAGAAATGGCCAAAGTATCCCTGGACCCCCAAAGGTTTGCTTAAGCAAGTCCTTTTACTGAATTCCTTCTAATGAGAGCCCAGCAAGAACAGGACTAACAAGGCCTCCACCAGCACTCCGTGTTGGTCATTCCTCTGTGAAGTCATGGCTCAGTAGTTGCTCCTCGCTGGTCTGAAGCCTCTGATGCTCTGAACGAAGGCCTTGCCTCTCACTCAGGAGGATGCTCAAGGACATATCCCAACAGTAAGCATTGCGAACCAACCAGGTTCTGAGTGTGCCATGGGCATAGGCCAAGTGGGACAGAGAATTCAAAATGTTATCAACAAGAACCAGGCCTGCCCCTTTACTGAACACTTATAACCACAGTCTTGTAAGCTGGTCCTACACACAGGGAAGCAAGGAAGCCCCAGAGAGCCACAGTTGGGGAGTCTTGTGCTGAGCAGGAGTCTTGGGTCAGGGTCAGCACCCTGGACACAGGCCCTGGGACAGCAAGTAGCCTCTGAATAGATGCTATCTTCTCTTTCCCTCCCTCCCCTAACCTCTCCACCTAAGCTGTGGCTGCGCAAGGCACCTCCATCACTGCACACTGCAAGGTCAAGTTGTTCATCCGATGATGGGAACACCAGAAGAACTCCCCGAGCTGTGGGAACACAGGGAAGAGAAGTTCCTGAGCTGTGGGAACACCAGAAGAAGAACTCCCCGAGCTGTGGGGACACAGGGAAGAGAAGTCCCCGAGCTGTGGGGACACAGCGAAGAGAAGTCCCCGAGCTGTGGGGACACAGCGAAGAGAAGTCCCCGAGCTGTGGGGACACAAGAAATAGAGTTCTCTTAGCTGCGAGGTTGGCTCTCACCAGACCAGAGGTCTAGACCTGTACAGAGAATGAATCTATGCTGAGCCTGGGCTCGATTTTAGAAAGAACGAAGCCCATGGGAGTCTACACACCTAAAGGGCTGCACGGGTTAAGAAGAAATGTATGAAAATCACAGGTGCAGACGCTCTGTAGCAGAAACCTGGGTGGAAGCAAGGCAGGCAGACGGGATGAAGAAAGACCAGACCCTTGACAGATGCTATGACCTAGAATACCGAAAATATCCTGAGATGGACTCTCCAGAGAGGGGACACTGTCTGTAGGAAGCATGTGTGTGTACATGTGTGTACGTGTGTATCTGACCTGTCATGCCAGCAGCCAGACTTTGTTGTCCAGCAATTATAGCAACAAAGGAGTGTTATCCAGTGTTGGGGTGTGTGCACTCCCCTCCCAAGCACGTAGCATTACTGAAGCTCCTCTAGGCGATCCTGAAGGAGTAATGTCCCCGGGGTTTGGGGCACGCAGGTTCAGGACAAGGCTTATTGCTTGTGTGGCTGTACAACGTACTCCTCCGAGCTCTGGTGGGAGGGGAAACATGGCTCCAGGCAGTGAGTGGCCCCAGTGCTGGCTTCAGACTGGTTACCACTGCCTATAGATACCCAACAAGAAAGGGGGTTCTTGGGTGAGGGCAGTGGACAGGTGGGTGATCAGTATACTTCCAGCAGGCCCCCAACCCCCTCCTGTGCACACCAGGTAAAAATAATCCTTCCCCGGAGACCCAAGGCTGCTGCTGGCAGAGGCAGACTTTGCGTAAAACATCCATGGTCAGGTTTCCCCCTCTGAATGGCTTCTTTCAGAGGTGCAGAGGTGAAAGGTTTATGGGTGGAATCGCTCAGCTTCCTGCAGGAGCTAGGGCAGCTCTGGCCTCCCTTAGCGGACCTCCCCTCTCTAGGCCTGGTACCTCAGCCCCCACGGCAGCACATCCAGAGGGCTCCAGGCAGGGCTGACTGGAATGGTTCCTCTCTCTAGTTCTATGTCTCCAAGCCTTGCCCTGGGCTGGTTTGTGGAGGAAGAAGGTGGCCCTGAGGGGATTCAGACAGCCCCAAGTCTGCTTCATCCTGCTGCTTTTCCACACTGAGCACGTGTGCACCCCACCTTTCAAAGCTCACTTAGAGAGGTTGGGTTACAAAACCCACACAGCATGGTAAGTGTGGGTGTGATTTCAGGGCATCCCCAGAGGCTCATGTGCTGGACGCTTGGTCCACCGTGTAGTGTTGTTGAGCAGTGGGTCTTTTCAAAGGTAGGCACTGGTTCAGGGTAGTTAGGTCAAGGGCGGCCCCTCAAGATTAATACTTGATCTCTCAGAAGTAGATTGTTATTATAGAAGGGGGACCCAGCTCAGGTGACTGACCCGGCTGCACAGCCAGTTTTCTCTCTATTTAGCTGCCATGCTGTGACTTAGCTAGGGCCCTCACTAGTCCTTCACTAGTCCCTCACCATGGTGCTTGGGCACCAGGATCACAGGCCACGTGATAAACCTCAATATTTTATAAAGTACCCAGCCTCAAATATTTTGTTATAGCAACATGGAGGAAGCGAAGGCCGTCAGGAAGATGAGGCATTCGAGTGAACTCTGCAGTTGGTTATGGTCTAAGGAGAGAAGAGCAGAGGGAATTGGTTGAGAAGGAAAGAAAGGCCCAAGAACAGTACCTACCCCTACGGCCAGCAAGCCCTGGTCATGCTGGAGTCCGTGTCCTCCCATAACCAGTACCTAAGGTCAGCAAGTCCTGGTCACGGAGGCTTCCACGTCCTCCCATAAACCCAGCCCCATGCCTGCCTATTCCTTTCTCTGCTATTCCTGCTTATTCCTCTCCCCTCCCATCTTCACTTCGCTCCTTCTCTCTTGGTCTTTACTCATTTCTGATGGCTAGTTTGAGTTATCAGTTTGACTACATGCGGAGTTAATAAGCAGCTGGGCATATCGATGGGGCATTTTCTGAATGGGTTATTTGAAGTTGGAAACCTCACCCTACATCTGTAAGCCAACCAGGCTGGGCTTGAACTCACAGCGTTCTGCCTGCTTCTCCTTCCTAAGTGTTGGGATTAAGAGTGTATGCCACCATGCCCAGCAAAGCAATGATCACAAAAAAACACAATCTGTATTTCAAATGCCCCTTCCTGCTGGGTGTGGTGGCATATGCGTATAACATTAGAACTTGGGGCGCTAAGGCAGGAAATGCCTGAGTTATAGGACAGGGCAGCCTGGGCAAGACCCTGTCCCTAAAACCAAGCAAATAAACAGCACTTTTCCCCCTGAGTCATATGGATGAGTTACCTTGACTCACATGCTTTCTGTTGTCAGCTTCTCACACTGTTCCCACCTGAGCCAGCAGCGATGACATCTGGAGTGTCCGTGTGCAGTGTGCAGTGGCAGCTGTACCGTGCACACATCGCCTCCTCCTCTGATCGTTATTTCCATCCATAATGTCTAATACTTACTGAGCACCAACTGTGTGATGTGGGATTCCCCTCTGTCTGCTGTGAATACCATTGGTTAATAAAGAAACTGTCTTAGGCCTGCAAAAGGCAGAATATAGGTAGGCGGGGGAAACTAAACTGAATGCTGGGAGAAAGAAGGCAGAGTCAGAGAGAAGCCATGTAGCCCCACCAGAGACAGATGCAGGCACTTTATCAGGTAAGCCACAGCCATGTGGCAATACACAGATTACTAGAAATGGGTGAAATTAATATGTAAGAGTTAGCTAATAAGAAGCTAGAGCTAATGGACCAAGCAGTGATTTAATTAATACAGTTTCTGTGTGGTTATTTCAGTTCTGGGTGGCCAGGATGAACAAGCAGTCTCCTACTACAACTGTGTACCTACCACCCTTCTGCTTTGTCTGAAATGACTAATTATAATTCTCACGACTTTATAGGTGCCTCCCCCCATATTACTCATAAGGGAACTGATGCACAGAAAGGTTGATAACTTGGCCCTCTCTGCAAGCTGTAGTGTCAAGCTGAACCTGGACCCCAACCTAAGTCTGTCTGATTTCAAGCCCAGAGGTAAGGACACTGTACTGGCATTGCAGACGTCAGGACTGACTGGGAAACCCAGCGCTGAGTGGGGGTGTGAAGGCCTAAGCTCCATGCCAGAAAGAGAAAGGCAGCAGGTGTGGCCTCCCGTGCTGGGCTTGCCCTCGCTGGGCTTGCCCTCGCTGGGCAACTGACACTGAGCTGGGGGTGGGGGCGTGGGAGGCTGAATATAGCTCAAGCTGTCTTAGACTTCGGTGACTTTTAGGAGGAAAAGTCAGGTGACAAGTTCACTGTCCAGGAAGTGAGCAAGGCTAGGACAGACCGCTTTGATTTCTGTCTCCTACTGTCAACTTGACTAAATTGAGAGTCACCTGGGAGATTAGAGAGGCACATCTCCAGGTGTGTCTGCGAGGGCCTTCCTTGAGACAACTGGGTCATGAGGGGCTGGCCTAAAGAGCTGAATTTATGACACAGCTTGTGCTATATTCAGCCCTATTTATATTTAGGGAGGCATCAGAACATAGGAGATGGGACTTGGTTACAAGAGGTAGGTTACTGGGAGGGCAGATTTCAGGGACATATCTGCCCTGGCTAGCCATAAGGTAACAACTCTCCTACGCCACATGTTCCTGCAGCCATGACATTTGCCCAAGCACATGGGACTAAGTGACCGTGGGCTGAAATGTATGAAATTGAAATCACGTGCCCAGATAAGCAATCCCTTCCTTCTGGTGTTCTCTCAGGCATTCTGGTTATAGTGGGACAAGAGTAACCAGCTCCCCAGCCCTCCCTCACAGCACAGCTGCTGCCTTTGAATCTGCCCACCTCTCCCGACCCTCAGGTCCCCACTACGGTAAAAACCTCCTGGGGGCTTCCTGGCTTGACTCCAGGCTCCTATGTGCTATTCTTTACCAAGTAGGCTTTACTAATATACCAATCATGGGGCCAGAGAGATAGTTCAGCAGTTTGGAGTATTTGTTACTCTAGAAAAAAGACTAGGATTGGGGGTTCCCAGGACCCACATGGTGGTCCATAACTATCCATAATTCCAGTTTCCTATTCTGATATCTTCTGACCCAGGCATCTATATGGTGCATATAAACACGTGCAGGCCAACATTCATACACATAAAGTAAATGAATCTGAACAATAAAGATTTTAAGCATCAATTAAGTCACCTCTTGGCTAAAAATGTTTCTCATTTTCACTACCTTGAGTGAAAGACAAACTCTGAACTTGTCCTAAAAAGCCCCAGAAGACTCAGCTCCAGACCAGACCTTTATCATAGCTTCTAAGGTCTTGTCACTCTGCATTTGGCTGCCCAACCTGTCTCAGGTCTTTGGAAGCAGGCTTCCCCCTTGCTGCTGGGCCTTTGCAATGCCATTGTCTAGGTAGCTCCTCCCTCCCTTACCTTCGTGACTTTCCCACTGTTTTCAAATGCTTAGAGAAGTTCTAGTCTCACAGCAGTATATAGAAACCACATAGATGTCCCACGTCCCCTGCCCCGAGATGCACACCCTCTTCCATTAGCAACATCTCCAGCAGAGAGGTACATCCATTACCAGCAGTGGGTCTACACCGGCACAGTGTGACCCTATATCATATATCATATATGGGGGCTCCTTCCGCGTGTTATCTATCCACGGATTTGAACAAATTTATAGCATGCATTCATCAGCATAGTCCAGCGGCATTTCACTGTCCTAAAACGTCTCCGCCTCACTTACCCATGCCTGTCTCAGTCCCTGGTAGCCACTCATCCTTTCCCTGGTCCCGCTTTTCCAGGAACCTCATTCTTGGCAGCATACCATGTGCCTTCTCTTGGTGGTGTGCATTTAAGTTTCCTCTGAGTCTTTCTGTGTTTCAGAGACTCGTGTCTTTTTTTTTTTTTTTTAACACCAAGTAACATTCCAAGATACATTCCACCTCTCTGGAATTTATTTTCACGCCTACTGAAGGAAGGTTGCTCCTCCCATAGCACCAAGTGGGAGCACTTATGAGTGAAACGGCTATGAGCGTCCACGTGCAGGCTTTGGTACGGACGTACGTTTTCAACTACTTTGGACAAACACCAAAGAAGGCAACAGCTGGTGCGCAGGGGAGAGCAGGTGTTTTTTTTTTTTTTTTTTTTTTTTTGAGCAGGTGTGTTTTGTGGGATACCACCCCATGTCTTCCCGAGTGCTGTGGCTTCACCTCTCCAGCAATGCATGGTAGTCCCATGTTCCACAGCTATGCTAGCATTTGGTGGTATCATGTTTGGGGTTTAGCCATTCCCACGGGTTCACATTGGCAGCTCACGGCTATCTTGTTTACATTTCCCCAGGACACGTGATGGGAGTTTCCAAGAATATCTTTTAATGAGCTCTTTCCCCATCTGAGATTTGTTTTGTTTTCCGAAACAGGATTTCTCTGTGTAACAGCCCTGCCTGTCCTGAAACTCAATTTGTAGACCAGGATGTCCCCGAACTCATAAGCTCCGACTGCCTTCACCTCCTGAGTGCTGGGATTAAAGGTGTGCGCCACCGCACCTGGTCATGCCATCTGCCCATCTTTGATGGTGTCAATGTCTGCCCCTGTTTTCACTGGATTGCATGTTTATTTACTGTTGAGTTTCAAGAGTTCCTTGAATGTTTTGGATAACACTTAGCAGGCAAGTCTTGGGCAAATATTCCCCCTCCATCTGGGGCTCATCTTTTGGCACTGTCTTTCCCCGCTGAGGTTTTTAAATGGCATGATCTTAGCTTACCCAGTCTTTCTTTCATAGATCGTCCTTTCTTTCCAAGTTGTCTGAGAAGTCAAGGCCTAACTCAGGGTTGCCTGCATGCCCTGTTGTCTTCCAGGAATGATATAATTTTGTGGTTTACACCAGATCTACAGTCCATTTTGCATCCCTGTTTGGGAAGGGCGTTTGATCTGGTCCAGGTTTGTTTTCCTGCGGGTGGATGTCCAGCTGTTCCTGCACCTTTCGCTGATAAGACTGGCTTTGTCCCATTATACAGCCCTGGCTTCTGAGCTCTCCTCATGTCTCAAGTCTTGAAGCAACCTCCCCAAGAGTGTGTTTCCCTGTTTTCCCTACCCAGAGGAAGCCTCCTATGGCCTCTCAGAGCTGCCTTCATCACTGGGACCCCGCTCAAGTGTCCATCACTCTGCTGGCCTGTAATCTCTACGGACGGAAGTCATGGGTCTCCTCTTGTCAGCACCTGGTGACACCTAGCATATTTGCCCAGATACTGCTAGACTTTGAGCTCATGGCCAGCAGGACAGTCCAAGGGGCACTCTGATTTTTTTCTCATATAGACTTAACAGTCCTCACCAAGGCAGATATGAAGGTTACCATCCCCAGTAAGGTGAAGTCAAAGTCACCCCAAGTTCTCTATGGCTTTTTTTTTATTTTTACACAGACTCTTGCTCCTTGCTATGTAGCCCAGTCCAGCCTTAAACTCATGATTGTAGCAAGCTTTTTCATCAGTCACCAGCTCACAATAATGACACAGAAACTTATTAATTATGAAAGATTGGCCTTTAGCTTAGTCTTGTCTCAACTAACTCTTATAGCTTAAATTAATCCACTTATAGTAATCTACATTCTGTCACGTGGCATTACCTCTCTTCCATCTTGCACCTCCTGTCTCCTCTCTGTGTCTCACTGGTGACTGTGTCTTTCTTCCAAAGGGTTCTCTCTCTGTGTGTGTCTGGAAGTCCCATCTATGCCTCCTGCCTAGCTATTGGCCATTCAGCTTTTTATTACACGAATCACAGCAATAGCTGTATTCACACAGTATGCAAATATCCCACAACGCATGAGCACCCTGCCTCAGCCTCCAAGTGATGGGACAAATGCAGACCTATGCTACCACAACACCCCACTCTCTGTGTTAGCACACCCCACTCTCATGCTGCTAGCATCTGTTTCACAAAGCCCCTGCGCCATCCACAGAACCTACCAGCAGGCAGATCCCAGTGTGAAGTTCCAACCCAGGGCATAGAAACTCTAGAGCCACCTCTCCAGCAGCCAGTGACCTCGGCCAGGTGACAGTCTTGACAAGGTGGCTCTGGGTTCAGGAGACCCACCCAAGCCAGAGAGTAGTCAGCAGTGCCTGCCAGGAATGGTGCTTTTTCTACATATGGCTAAATTCTCAGCAGTATTATTCTCTGCTTTGCTTGGCAGCCCACAGAACATACTTCTGATGTGGCAGGTAACCAGAGAGGGTCTTGGTCTCAGCAATTTGCTGAACACAGGGTTTTGTGCACGAACATGCATTATGACCCTTGGGATATCCCTCAGGAACCCCACCAGGCTCCTTAGAAGTTCTGCATACCACAGAAGAGGGGAAGGAATAGAAGGTCAAAAGAGGGGAACTTGTGTGACTGACCTAGAAGTCTCTAAATTGCTCAACAAGGTAAGTCACGGGATTTATCCACTATCAAGGCTCAGGCACAGCCTTGCCCAGCAGGTAAGAGTACAAGCAATAATTTCTATTGGGCAGGACTTAGACTGAGTCTCATTCTTCTGGCTCTGTGACTTTGTAAAAAGGCAATCAACCTCCCCGAGCCTGCTGCAAAATGCAGCCTATGGGGGGTTGCCATTTACCTCACCACTGCCTCCCATGGCAGGGCCTGACACGTAGTGGGAACTTGCCTGTTAGTAAGTGAGGATTGCTGGAAACTGTGATCCCACGGAGTGACATGCGGAAGCTCTGGAAGTGTGGAGTGATTGCTCACAGGTGTACTAGGCCCAAGCCCAGCTGAGGCGCAGACCCCTCCAGAGGAACTTCCTGACCGAGTGAAAGTGAGCCCTGGAAGGGAGTGTGGTACCTAATTCACACTGGCCATTTTCCTTTGTTCATTCAGCAAGTACCAGTGGAGGGCCACAGCTGGTGCCACCTGACACCCATTCCACAACCCCTAGGGCCAGCCAGGTGTCCCACAAGTCATGTGATTCCAACCCGGGCTCCAAGGTGAGCATCAGACTCCATAGGCTCAGGCCTGGGTCCCACAGACTGCTCACTTCAGGCCAGCCACACCTCTGCCAGATTCCCACAAGCCCATCCCGGGGTGTAATTCGCTAGCATGACTCACAGAACCCTAGAAAGTGTACTCACAGTTGCTGGTACACTAGAAAGAACACAACTCAGGAAGAGCTAGTAGCAGGGTGTGGGGCAAGAAGGACACGCCACTCCCCCCCTTCACGGGCCCCTCCAGGTCTGCACTGATGTCTCTGAGATGTCTTACCTCCAGACTTTTAATAGCTCAGTCCTCCCCTCAGCTCTAGGTGTCGGGGTGGGACTGGTAGCTCCACCCGTTTGTTGCACTGGTTTTTCACCACCCCCAGGCTGCTTGGGGCCCACCCTGAATTACCCATTCCTACCCTGGAAGAAATGCCAAGGGTTATGGGAGATGTGTTCCAGAATGGGGGTAAAGCTAAATACATTTTATCACACACCACCCATTTTCCAGGAGCTTTTTATTTCGCCAGTGGGTCAGTACATAGTCCCAGGTGAGTTCTCCAGGCTGTCTATCCTTAGCTTAGTGGGACCCAACCCCAACTTTCTTACATACCCTTGAGTCACCAGACTCTAGGAATGTCTGCATGGCTCACATTCACAGTAGACAAAATGCGTTTGTGCCCAGGGCTCTTCGTAAGGACTCCCTGCACCTCTAATGCTCCTACATGATAGAGATGTGAGCTATTGAAGAGCAAGAGGAAACAATTCTATAAGAGAAACGTCAAGAGCCAACCTTCAGATCTTGTCTTAGTTTGGGTTTGTATTGCTGTGAAGAGACACCATGACCATGACAACTCTTATAAAGGAGAGCACTTAATTGGGGTGACTGGATTACAGTTGCAGAGGTTCGGTCCCTTATGATCACGGCCATGCACAGGCAGGCGTGGTGCTGGAGCTGAGAGTGCTACACCTTGCAGGCAACAGGAAGTCTGTCACACTGAGGGAAGCTTGAGCAAAAGAGACCTCAAGGTCTGCCCCCACAATGACATACTTCCTCCAACAAGGCCACACCTCCTAATAGTACCACTCCCTTTGGGGGGCCTTTTCTTTCAAACCACCACAGATCTAAAAAGCAGAGATCAAAGATCCCAAGACCCAACACCAGAGATCACTCACCCACGCCTGTCACCTTAGCAGACATTGCTGTTCAGGTATCAATCCCTCTTCTGAACTCAGCAGGCCATTGCAATTGATCACCTGTGCGCAGCATTTGAAACGAGACTTCTGACTTCTGCCGCGAGCTGCCTCTTTTGCAGAAAATTGATCTAAAATTCCAAATCAAAGGAAAACTGTATAAGATTAAAGATTACCCTTGGAAATCTCTAAAGTCTAGACTAAGCTGGCCCTGAACTCACAGAGAGAATGCCTCTGGTATAACCATCATTTTACTCTCACGGGATCCCATAGAAAGAACATGGCCCCCATGACAGCTGGAAGTAATTCTAGAAGACGACATCCCCTCTCTCAACAAAGTTTGTCCTCAGGGGTAGGGACATCAATTAGAGGCTGATTATAATTGGTATAGGGTTGGGGGTTAGGGTGGAAATTATGTAGGCTCAGGGATCTCTTTGAAAAAAAAAAAGAAGGGAAATTGGCCAGAATAGATTAGATTAGTGTGAGCTTACTCACACTAATAATAATAGTGAGTAATAGAGTGAGCTATTATTTATAGGCAATTTACATTAGTATAGATTCTTTTAAATTGATACAAATTCAAATTACATTGAATATGCTCCTGTTTTTGTCTATAATATTATTTGTACACCAAGCAAAGTTATTTTGTCATATTGTATGCATGCATGTTTCTGCCTCTGCTTAAGACATTTTGTATAGTGATACAATTTTAGGATATATGTATTATATTGCACTGTATATTTTGACCTCTGATCAAGATACTTATACATTGTTTACATTTTGAGGTCATTGTCCTAATCTTTTGCACAGTTGTTTAAAGATTGATTAATATTCTAATATGAAATCTTAGTCTTTAAGCTATATAGGTATTAAAAATTTTAGGTCAATAGTCATCCATGTTTATCACACTTACAGTTAGACTAATCAGGTTCTTTAGATACATAGAGATTGTATTCTACATAGATCTTCAACCACTTCAAAGAGCTGCAGAATATGGCATTTAAATAACTTAGGGTTCTGTTGACATGAGACACATCTGCTCCTGGCAGCACCAATCTACTTCAAGAGGATGATGGGCATCAAAGAGGCTCCTTATGGAGTTTGTTAGCCATTTTGGCAAGAAACTGCTTTTGCCTGGACTGCTTGATGTTGTGCTGTATGAACTAGACATGGAGGACCCACAAAGATGACTGCTGAACTTGTTTAAAGATGAGAAAGTCCCTAGGGGTTCATGCTTAATGAAAGAGTCTACAAGACATTCTGCAGGACACAGAAGGAAGTTACTGACAAACTACCAATATAGGCAAAATTGTCTTTGAAAGTCCCTGATTCATAGAAAAGTCTGCTGGATACTATGGACCTGTAGGCTGAAGACGGATGCTCCAATGTTACAGAAGAACTTTGAGTAACTGTCCAGGCAGCAAGATGTCTCTGTCAACTCTAGAGTATTGGAAGTTGCTTACAATGTACTTCTTGTTTATTTAGGTAATATTATATCCTTCTGGAGTCTTTGATGGAGTTGAAGAATAGATAGTTATAATTGTAGTTTTTCTTAGTTACGATAAAAGATAAAGCAAATATAAGTATTGTAACTGTAATTCTTGCTTGATACCTGTTTTGTTATATGTAATTTTAATATGCATAAAGAAAAGTTTTAATGGTGTAATAAGTCCTTCTGTATATGTGTTGCTTTTATTGGTAAATCAATAAAGAAGCTGGCTTGGCCTGTGATAGGGTAGAATAGAGCTAGGTGGGATAAACTAAACTGAATGCTGGGAGAAAGAAGGCAAAGTCAGGAGACGCCATGGAGCCACTAAAGGGGAAAGACACAAGCTGTCAACTGGAACTTTGCTGGTAGGCCACAAACCTCGTGGTAAAATATAAATTAATGGAAATGGGTTAATTCTAAATGTAAGGGCTAGCTAGCAATACACTCAAGCTATTGGCCAAACAGTATTGCAAATAATATAGTTTCTGAGTGATTATTTCAGGTTCTGGGCAGTCGAGAAATGAACAAGCAGCCTCTACCAACATGCCCGTGCCTCATGAGTTCTGGGATTAAAGGTATACTCTGCCATGGCTGGTTGAAGCCTGGACTCCTAAGGCATAAGGTCTTCCAGCTAGGCAGTGTTCCTCCAGCCTTGCTGTAGGTTGCTGTGTTGGTTGAGCACTGAGCAATGGGCTGTCAAGAGGCTGAGGGGTGTGGTGTTGCCTTACTTCAAAAGAGAGTCACAGAGTGGAAATCAGGCCTCTTTTCCCTATCTGTCTCCCAGCCACTGGTGGTCAGAAACTTACTGAAATAGACAATGAATGCAAACTGTGGAATATTCCTTTACATTGTATGAGTATATGTCACATGTCACTGTGATTGGTTTAATAAAGTTGACTGGCCAATAGTTGGACAGGTAGAGGTTAGGCAGGACTGGCAGACAAAAAAGTGAGTGTGAAGAAGAAGAGGAGGAGTCCGGGGAGTCACGAGGCGATGCAGACGAAGCAGGAGATGAACTTGCCACACTGAGAAAAGGTCCTGAACCACATAGCAGAGTATAGATAAGAAATATGAGTTGATTTAAAATGTAATAGTTAACTAGTAATAAGCCTGAGCTATTTGCTGAGCATTTAAAATTGCTAAGTCTCTGTGTGGTTATTAGGGAACAGGCTGACAGGACAGAAAAGTCTGCCTACAGCAAATTTTATTTTTTTTTTTTTGGTTTTTTTTGAGACAGGGTTTCTCTGTGGTTTTGAAGCCTGTCCTGGAACTAGCTCTTGTAGACCAGGCTGGTCTCGAACTCACAGAGATCCGCCTGCCTCTGCCTCCCAAGTGCTGGGATTAAAGGCGTGCGCCACCACCGCCCGGCCAGCAAATTTTATTTTTGATAGAAATGCTTTCTATGAGAAGCAAATGGCCACAGATATTGCTGCTGATTTCCTGGGTGACAATCTCAAGGGTTATATATTCCAGATCAGTGATGGGAACAACAAATACATTTTTTTCATGAAGCAAAGCATCTTGACTCAAAGCAGAACACGTGATTGACTAAGAGATATTCTTGGTAGAAACCAAGGAGACTCTGAGAGAGGAAGCACTGGTCTGTTCAATATACACTGTGGACATAAAGCTGTCTGTTCTCAACATGGTTACATTTTTTTAAAAGAAGGAAAAAAAGGGTATTCCTGGGCTGACAAACACTATTGTGCATTGGTCACTGGGTCTCAAAAGAGCTAGCAGAATTCCCAAACTTTTCAGTGTTTATAGAAAATTATATGCAATATGTTGTTAGAAAGCCCTTTGATGAGCTAGAGAGATGACTCAGCAGTTAAGGGCACTAGCTGCTCTTCCAGAAGTCCTGAGTTCAATTCCCAGCAACCACATGGCTGCTCACAACCATCTATAACTTTGGTCACCTGGGATCTGATACTCCCTTCTGAGATGCAGATGTACATGCAGACAAAACACCCACATACAACAAATACGTAAATAAACCAATCTTTAAAAGAGAAAGGAAGAAAGAAAGAAAGCCCTTTAAGGGCAGCAGCCCAGGGCCAAAGCAGCCAACACGGAGCATCTGGCTGCTCCCCATGTCCTGCAGCACAAAAGCTAGCACACGGCTCTGAAAATAACACACCACGGAAAGTAAGGAGGAAGCTGCGGAACATGGTCATCAACTTTTGGCCACAGGAAAATGCCAGGAGCAGATTGCCAAGAGATGTAGACCTGCTTTCACCAAGAGCTTCTACTTCGGAGCCCAGCCAAAAACAAAAAACAAAAATCTTACGGGCAGTGGTGGCGCACACCTTTAATCCCAGAACTCTGGAGGCAGAGGCAGGCGGATCTGAGAGTCTGAGGCCAACCTGGTCTACAAAGCAAGTCCCAGCACATCCAGGGCTGTTACACAGAGACACCCTGTCTCAAAAAACAAACATAAATAGTAAGAATCTGTAAGAGTAAGAAATAAACGGTCAGATTTTGAATCTCAAAAAAAAAAAAAAAGAAAGAAAGAAAAGGAAAACCATGAGAGTCACTCAGAGGCAGGGGAGAGAGTTTCGGAAAGGCAGCCTGCTTTCTCCTTGAGGCTCTCAGGTCAAATCAATCGTTGACATTCAGTGCCATCAAATCAGCCGTAAGAGCCCCTCAGCCTTAACACCCTGTCCAGAGTGCCCAATGTGCCTGATTTCAAGGGCCATGGAGCAAACACACTGAAATTGCTATCCATACCCTGGACAACGGACCCAGGAAAGCCTAGAAAGAGGGTGTGACTAATCTTCCTGAGCACCTGTCCAGTGTCATTGTGCATTCTGTGGCTTTACAACCATCCACAACTGTGTACAGTGAAGTGCATCAGCACCAAGATAGATACTGTTGCTGTTTGGACTAGAGAGCCCCAAATCTGGCACCTTTTCTGAGGAACTCCTCAGATCACACAGCTTAGGGAAAAGTTAACTCATCTCCCACTGCAGATGCTAAAAGGACTGGAAACTCATCGTGGACTCCCTTACAGCTAGGTGCCAACATATGACTTGAATGTTGTCAATCAATGCACTTATCTAGATATAAACATGAAAAGAGTTAAATGCTCCACTTGGTATGTAGGCAGGGGAGAGCCATAAGCAGAGCAGCGGGCACAGTCCAGGGAGCAAAGCAATGAGTCCCGCAAGTCAAGGACAAACAACTTTATAGTGTACAATGAAGTGGTCAGAAAGCCATAGAGGGAGGAAACAAAGGACCAGGGAGTTTGAGAAAAGATGCCCAGCTGCTGGCAAACAGGAAGCAGTGGGATGGGATGGGATGGGATGGGATGGGATGGGATGGGATGGGATGGGACGGGACAGGATGGGATGCAATACAATGTTTCCTCACATATGTCTGACCACAGTGTGACAGTCTGACAGGTATGAGCAGCCTCTCCTTCTGGTTTTATAGAACAAAGATGTCAAGGCATGCGCCCTACCTGCGACACTTCGAGTGCACAGGAACTCTCTCAGGTTGGAGGAAGTGATTGATCCTCCAGCGCTCAGGAACAGTGGGAAGGGGCAAAGTCCATGGAGTAGCTTAGCCCCCAGTAGCTGCAGCACAAGTGGCCTGCTCTGGGCTCTAAGCTCTTCCCTGCACACCCCAACCTTCTGCACACACACTGCTGTACTCTACGTACACTGCATGGCTGGCAGAGTGGGGGCACTGGGCACAGGCACTAAGGTATTCTCTGTTAGAGGAAGGGAATGGGAAACAGACCCTCTACAGTGGAGACCGTTATGTGCGGCCAGATTTCTCCTCAGGACAGGGATACTTGCTCTTTCCTCCATCTCCCAGAAGGGCTGTTTGATGGCTCAAAGCTGATTTCCTCTACTGACGGTCTTTACTGGACACAGCAGCCCTGCCTATGGTGGCACATTCTCACAGGGGAGCCCATGGTAAAGGACAGGTCAGGGCAGAGGTGAAAAGGCCCTTAGTCTCTTCCTTGAGTCAAACAGTTCAGAAGGGCTGCTCATCTTCCAGGGGGCCCCACAGGATCATCCGAGGTCCCGGACAAGACTCTGCTAAGCAGTTAGAATTCAGGACTTAGTCTCTGGTTGTTGGTAGAATATAGAAAGCACCTGCCAGGCAGAAGTGATGCAATTAGTAAGGTCTCACTGAGGCAAGGGGCAGGAGGAGAAAGCACTGAGTGGCAGGATGACCCAACATTCTGGGGTGTTGCTGACTGTCGCACTGTCCCTGCACTGAGACAGACAATGGAAGGCTGACAGAGGTTGATTACCAAGTCAGGGAGAATGGAGGACTCAAAAGCAGTGCAAAGGCTTTTGTCTTACGTGCTTGTCAAGATGTAGCCAGTTCTGCTTCCTCTCCTAGCATCGGCCAGTAACTAGCATCAACGCACAGGATGACCAGCGTGCTGGGCCTGCTTAAGGAAGGGAAAGGCTGTGTGATGACAAGCGAAATGACCCCTATAGGCTCGTATGTTTAAGTTCTTGGTCCCCATTGGTAGAAGAGTTTGGAAAAAATTAGGAGGTGTGGCCTTGGAGGAAGTTCACAGTCGGTGGGTGGGATGTCAAAAGCCTCATGCCATTCCCAGTATCTCCCAGCCTCTGCCTCTAACCTGCAGAGCAAGGTGTAGGCTCTCATGCCCAACTGGTGGTACATGCCTTTAGACCCAGCACTCAGCAGCCAGAGGCAGGTGGATCTCTGAGGTCAGGGCCAGCCTGGTCTACAGAATGAGTTCCAGGAAAGACAGCGAGAGCTACACAGAGACACCCTGTCTCAATGAGCAAACAAAGATGAAGTTCTTAGAAACTGTAGGCTGAAATCCAACACTTTTTTTTTGTAAGTTGCCTTGGTCATGGTGTTTTATTGCAGCAATGGAGAAGTAACTCAGACAGACTGATGGGGACTTGGGCAGACTTTATGGTGGGGGCTGCCAGGATGCCCTCAGAATTCAAACCTGAAGCTTCAGAATGGAGGGAGTTATAGGGAAACAGATGATAAAGTCAGCAAAGAACACAGTGGAAGGCATTCCCCACAATCAAGTTTAACACCGTGGGAATTGTGTGATGTCCCTAACATGTGACTAGGATGGTCCCATGACCTTGCACCATCAAGATGCCCCGAGGTCACCCGTGAGTGTACTGGGCACCATGCCTGACTCATCTCTGGCCCTCCACTAATATCAACCTCAGAGTCCCCAGGAGGACTCTCCAGAGCCTCCTGCCATGTACCCTTTCCAAGAGGGAGCTGCTCTCTCTGTCTTGGGAATGGATCAGGAAAGAGGCGCTTCGCAGGCAGTCCTCAAATTCCTCAAACTGGAGGGGATAAAAGAGTCCTTTAATTGGTACCACAAAGACTTTTCCAGAGAGAAAGAAATAGAACTGCTAAATGAAAGGCAGATTCCTCTGCATGGGTGGAGGGGGCAGCTGGCCTGGAGTCAGAGCCCAGACATTTTCCAAGAGGGAGCCAGGACAGAGGGAGTGTCGCACCCCACTCACACTCCCTGAGTGTCTGGCCTCTGGCCGGCTGAGGCGCGCTGCATGAATGAATGGGAGGAGGTGCCAGCATTGCATGACCGCCTTTCAACATGCAGTTTGGGGTGGCCCACTAGCAGGCAGACAGAGCTGTCCTAACTCACCGCTGACTTAAAGATACAGTTGCAGACCATATACGCCCCAGGGCCCTGGCTGGATTCAAGGCCTTCAGTGCATCGTGGCCAACTACTCCAAGGGAGCAAGTTCCCATTAAAAACAAACAAACAAACAAAACCACTGAGAGGTCTCACAGCACACAGTAAGACCTCAGCTACACCACTGGCCTGAAGGAGAAATGGTGTAGCCGAAGCCCACATGTGGGTCTTAGGAAACCCAAGAGCTAAGGTCAGGGGGAGGTAAGCATTTCCTCATTCACTATCTGTGTATCGTACGTACATGTGTGAATCTTGTTTAATCACTAGCAAAATGTCCATGACTGGTTAATTTGTTAGAGAGAGAGAGAGAGAGAGAGAGAGAAGAAAAAAAGGAGTGTGATGTCAGTTTCTGTTTGGCTCCACTGAAGGCAGATGGCATCACAATGCCAAGACAAGAAACATGGCCTGTCAGAGACCAAGTGTCAATTATGCACATCCTTGCGGACAAACCACATCTAAACTATTTGGGAGACGTTAGTGACTCATCAGAAACATCGCCTGGCCCCTGCAGGTTTCAATCAAGCAATCAACGATGCTCAACTTGCTCGTGAAACAAGGTGTCCCAACCCCTTCCAAACTCAGATCACCCCTGCCTGGTGAAGAGAGCCCGAAATCAGATGGCTCTGACCTCAGAGGACGTCAGGCCCCAAACACCAAACCCAGGAAGATTTCAGACGATGCCCTAGCTTTGCAGAGTGGAAGAGGTGCTGGATCAAAACTCCACCCGGGAGGCTGGAGAGACAGCCCAGCAGTTAAGTGCATATACTGGTCTTGCCAGGGACCTGATCAGTATCCAAATCATTCAGATCCCAGCAGCCACATCAGGTGGCTTACAGTCACCTACAACATCAGCACCAGGGGCTCCTACACCCTCTTCTGGCCTCTACAGGTTCCTGCACTCATATGCACATACTCCACCCCTACCACACACACACTGACACACACACACACACACATACACACACACATATGCACACATGCACACACATGCACACACACATATACACATACATACACATGCACACACACTTATACACATACATATGCACACATATACGTACATGTGCATACATGCACACACACGCACATACACACATACATATACACACACTACTCACACACACATACATACACACACAATGAAAAAATAAAATAAATCTTTTTAAAAATCCTGCTTTGGACCTGATTTTTAAAAACTGGCTCAAGCAAGAGTTATCAATTAATGTGTTGAACCACACCTAGGCCATCCCAGCTGCTATAGCCAAACTCCTTATGCCGGGTTATTTGTGAACAAAATGTATTCCTACTGCTCTGGAGGCCCGCCAGGAAACAAGGTGTCTGTTGTCCCTTCAGCTGCTTCAAATAGTGGAAAGGCCAGAAGAGATTAAGACACTCCTGCCAGCCTCATTTAAACAAGCTCTAGTTACACCACTAAGAGCAGAATCTCAAGACCTGCTCTCCTCCCAAAGCCCCTGCCTTTTGTGTTGCGGGGGGGGGGGGGGGGGGGGAGGTTCAAGACAGGATTTCTCTATGTAGCTCTAGCTGTCCTGGAACTTGCTCTGTAGACCAGGCTGGCATTGAACTTATACAGAGATCCATCTGACTCTGCCTCCCAAGTGCTGGGATTAAAGGCATGGGCCACCACTGCCCAGCAAGGCCCCTGTCTTAATACGGCTGTACTGGAGATTTGATGCTGGCACATGGATCAGGGAAGGACACAAACATTCAGACCATAGCAAACCATTCCTTAGGTAAACATTCACTGCAAAACTGGACATTTGAGGAGAGATGGCCCAGAGGTTAAGAGCACTGGCTGCTCTTCCAGAGAGCCTGAGTTTAATTCCCAGCACCCACATGGTGGCTCACAACCATCTATAATGAGAGGGGGTGCCCTCTTCTGGTGTGCAGGTGTACTTTCAGACAAACCAAAATCAAAGCAAACAACAAAACAACAACAACAAAAACAAAAAAAAACAAATCTGAACATTTGAAGGGACAAAGTAGAGTCACAGACTTCCTTCTGGTCCAATAGAAACAGAACTGAGAGGATCAGCCTGTCACTACCCTGATTGTGCAAACTTCAGTGGGCCAACCAGACACTCTGCGTCTCCCAAAGTGATGTAGTTTGACACTCTCGGAGTTACCTGTGGTTGTTCTGGAGTCTGCCAAACTTCTGTTTGACTCACAGCTCACAAGACACAAAGAGAACCCAGAAGCAAGCTAAACAGGCACAAAAGCCAGAGTCCCATTAATTCATACTGTGGAATTTTCAGCAGGGAGACAGATCTACCCTCTTCTACCAACCACAGCAAAAGACAGAACTCTAGGCAGAATGTCTTGAAGGGACACAGTACCCAGAAGCCCTGGCCGTGGCCTGCTGTTGATGAGCCGGCTGAAGTCCACTGTTGAGACAAGAGAAAATTAAAATATGGATTAGGTATAAAAGGTCATCAGAGGTCATTGCTTTTTCAAGTAGCTAATGTTATTTGGGTTCACATACTTAAATGACAAAATAGCTCCAGAATGTTCACAGCTGCCTATGAAGGAATTCCAAGATGACCCCAAGACCCCAATGGACCCTATGGTGTACTGTTTGGATCTATACTGCCTGCCCCCGCCAAGAGCCCAGCCTGGAGGCGTGTGAACCTTGAAGAGAATGGTCCATTGGAAACTTGCAAATGATTTTAGATTCCCACCCCCTTCCTTCTCTCTTCCCTTCCCAGTTACAAAGCAAGTGGTTTTGCTCTGTTCTTGCTCACTGCCGAAATGTTCCACCTCACCACAGGCCCAAAAATGCAAAGTCAAGACCGGAGCCTTCAAAACCATAAGCCAAAATAAACCTTTTTTCTTTATAAGCTAATTGCGCCTGGTTCTTGTTGACAGCAATACAAAGTCGCACGTGGAGTGTTACTGTGATGCTGTGACCCCCTGCAACAAGGTCACTTCATATGCAATGGTGCAAGAAGCGTGAAGGTGTCCCTAAGACCCGATCAGTGGACATAGATTATTCTGGGTGGGCCTGACCTAATCTGACCAGCACCTTAGGAGAGAGTTCAGAGATTAGTGGCGGAAGATGCGGAACTGGGAAGCAGTACCCACAGCCTCTGTCATCGGGCAGACTGCAGAGGGAGTGGCAGGTGACCTGCAGAAGCTGAAGGCCTCAGCCTTTGCTTGCTACAAACTGAATGCCGCTAACAACTTTGTTAATTTAGCAGAAGAGCACCCCCTAGGCCTCTGGTGAGATCATAGCAAAGATGACACCTTTATTTAAGTCTAGCGATATACCCAGACCCCAGAAACAGTGAGATTACAGAAGTGGGTGTGGTTTTAAGCCACTACCTTTATGGTAATTTCTAATACATTTAGAAAACTCAGGTCTTGCTTTATTGGTAACATCCAAAATGTCCATCAACTCAAGAGGGGCTAGAGACAGTCTGCAATGTCCCCATACTGTAGTCTACAATTCAAAAATACAGAGCCCTTAGGGGACACTTCCTAGTCAAACCACAGCACCCACCAATATATGGAATAATCCAGATGAGTATTTAAAACATTGAACAGAAGAAGCCAGACCCAAGAAGCTTGGAAGTCTGTGGTTATAATTCTGTGTGTGGGTGTGCGCGCATGTGTGCACAGGCAAACAACATATCTATACATGTGTATGGATGTGGATGCCAGAGAGCCACCCCGGATGACTTCCCCAGTCACTGATCACTGGACATTTTTTAGACAAGCTCGCTCACTGAACCTAGAACTTGATATTTTCGTGAGGCTGCTTGGCCAGCAAGCTCCATCAATCCTCCCGCCTCCACCTCCCCTCAGCAATAGGGTTACAGGCATATACCACCATACTAAATGTTTACATCCGTATTGGGGATCTGAACTCAGGTTCTCAGGCTTAAACAGCAAGCCCATCTGTCCTGTCCATGTAGTCTATGGTTCAATTTACATAATTTTTAAGAACACGCAAAACTCTGCGGCAACAGGCAAAGGAAGTAGGTTGCTTAAACTGGGGAGTGAACAGGATTGACTAGACAGGATCATGGAGGCAAAAATGTCTTCTGAGAGATGTGGCTATGCAAATTTTACCCATTTATGAAGACTCAAGCTATAGATATTTCGTCGCCTATTAGCTGCTGCTCAATTTAAAAATAAAACTAGCTCACCCTCTACAGATGTAAAAGTCACAGGCAGTTCTGAGTACGGGACAAAAAGAGCCATGGCTTCAGGGCATAATCTTCAATGCACACGCATTCACATGTATGTGTATATGCACACATATATCACACACGCTCATGCACGCACACATACACATGCATATCACGCACACATGCGTGCACATGCACACACACATACATATCACACACACATGCATGCACACACACACACACGAAGACCATGCCATTCCAGGCGGAGCATATTCTCCCCTTTGGCCTCTGCCTCATTTATGTGGAGAAGGCAGCTGCCTCCCAGCTCCCAGGTCACTGCTCTGTGTGTCTGCCTGTCAGGATAAGAAGGCGAGGGCAGATGCAGCCAATTAGCTGGCCTTTCAAGTGGTCCCAAGGCCTCACATCTGGCTCCATCACCCACACCCAGCTTGAGCCAATAAAAGCCATGTAAAATCACAAAGGGCTAATTTGGTGGTCAGTGCTATGACGACCTGAACGTGAAGAGGTGTGGGAGCAGGACGGGGACATGGGTGGAGGCTCGGACACAAGGGAGTATTTGCGGACCGCCTGACTCCATGTCAGCAGGGCAGGAAGACCAAGAAGCCAGCTCTTTATAGTAGATCCTTCCTGCTCTGGTGGATGCTAGATTGAGCCCCAGACAGCTTGGATGCGCCCGCTGAATGCTGAGGGAGGTCCCAACAGCCCTGCCAGCCAGCACCAAATGCATGCACTTCATGACAGACCCGCCGTCTGGAAATTCCAAATCCCTGCAACCAATGAAGCCCCAGCAAGCTATAGGAGAGCAGAACCCATCCAAGATATCATGGAATGGGAAGAGACCTGGCCGTGGTGCTTGGCAAGGGAGGGGCTTGTAGAAAGCCCCAGGTGCTTTCACTTGGTCTGAAACCGCACCATCAAAGCAGCCATTTCTTTGAGTTAAGAGGGTTTGAAGGTCTCTATTATCCCATGCGAGTCCCGAGAGATGCCTTGCCTGTGACTTGTCTTAGGGGCTGACATTTTCAAGACTTAGGGGGAGAAAGTATAGGTGGAAGATTCAGGTCATGGAGCTCTCTGGGTGGAGGCCCTCAGTTTTGCCCTCTGTGAAAGGTTATTGGGCTGGATGGCCATGAAGATTGAGGACAGGGAGGGTGAACCTGCCCTCTTCTCCTTATCTCTGCTCCTTGAGCTGAAGTTGCAAACTGGCGGCCCTGAGCTGGATTCAGCCTTCAGAAATGTTTGGTTTGGCCCACAAGTGTGTTTTCAGGGAATTAGGGCCAACATTTAAAAGTGGAGAGATTTCACATCTAAAAATGCCAAATGCTTTGCTCCTTTTGGAAAATGGGAAGCTCTGGTGGCGTGGAGCCCACATTCCCACTCGGTGACAATTATCAGGCACTGAGACCAGCTGCCTGGTTTCAACATGGCTGGCAGACTCCAGTCTGCCTCAGTCTCCACACTCCTTGATATCCCTAGCCAGCCCACTTGGCTCATTCCTTTTATTTGCCTGATCTTTGAGGCATCTGAGTTGACAGCCTTCATTCTGGCCATCCCTGACTCCCATCCTGGCCAGGCCTGCCTGGTTGTGGTCTTCCCTGCACGGCGAATGGGCGACCAGTCACACACTGCACACCAGGTCTCGGGCATGATGAGGCTCTCTCTTTGGGAAGCCAGAGTACAGTTGGGGCAAGCAGGATGCTGAGAGCCCTTTCAACGTGATGCCGTGGGATTATTTTTGCTAAACGTAAAAAACCCAAAGGCAGAAGAGACACTGATGTGTTTTTGCAAATCCCAGCAAATTAAAAAAATGTGTGTGCAGAATTCATCCGGGGGCCTGAGGCCAGCTTTCATAAGAGAATGAGCTGTCAGATGGATGGAGCAGCAGATTAACTTTTATGGGCAACGTTTTGCCCTGGGATGTTGCTCCCAGGAGCTGGCTCCGTGCGTCTGTGACAAGATGAGCCACTCTGGCCCTTATCTGCAGCCAGATGCGCCGCCTCGCCAGCAGTGGGCCAGGAATCGGGCTTTAAATGGCTCTGCAGCAAATGTCAAAACTGTTTGATCTGCTTTTAGAAAAGCACCTTTCAGGGCATTGGGAGATACTTGACACTTTGCAAAGAGATTAGAAAGTTTTCAGCTGAGTTGGAAAAAGGGGCCGGGGCAGCTTTGGCTCCAAAGAAGCAAGACGGTGACTTCAGAAGTTTCAGGACCAGTGTGTCAGAAGCCAGTGGCTTCACTTTTAAGGTGACAAGCCAATGGTAGGCATGGCTTCAGCCACTAGCCCCTGCCTGTGGCATTTGGAAAGGTCCCAGAACATTTTTCCTTTCTATGTCACTTGGAAGAGATGGCCATGCTCAAGACTGCAATGGAAAGAGCGAGCTGAGAAGGTGTGGCCATTAGCTCCTCCCAGCCAGCAGCTAATCACATGCCTGGACAGCCCAACACACTTAGCCCACCAGCGGGTCCAGATGCCCAGGAAGATACACAGAACTCAGGGCAGAGTCTGGGCCTGTCACTGCAGAAGGACGAGATTCGGACACTGGACCCATGGTGACTGTGACATGCTGGGATGGGAATCATGACCACCGGTCAGCTCTGTCCTTCTCCCTCAGCCTCTGCGCTCATGTCTTCTAGACCTGCAGCCATGCCCACTTCTTGAAGAATTGTTTTTCACGCATCTCCTAACCCTTTTGCTATCCACCGTCTACGGCACTCCAGTGTCTCAACTGAAAATCTTCTTCTGTGCCTAAGCCTTGCCGTCACCTACAAGATCCCACAGACAGATAGCCAATGTTCCCCTGGTGCTAGTGGCTTTTATTTCTTTTTTTTTTTTTTTTTTTTGGTT
The DNA here is from genome assembly GCF_018167655.1 of Microtus oregoni. Lineage (NCBI taxonomy): Eukaryota > Metazoa > Chordata > Mammalia > Rodentia > Cricetidae > Microtus > Microtus oregoni. The sequence continues at coordinate 63,311,335 of NW_024543063.1, forward strand.
TTTCGAGACAGGGTTTCTCTGTGGCTTTGGAGCCTGTCCTGGAACTAGCTCTGTAGACCAGGCTGGTCTCGAACTCACAGAGATCCGCCTACCTCTGCCTCCTGAGTGCTGGGATTAAAGGCAGTGGCTTTTATTTCTGCTGAGCAGTTTTATATGTCTTGCCCAACTCACTACAGCCGCTTATCGAGACAGGGTCTCACACGCTGTAGCCCTGGCCAGCCTTAAACTCAGAGATCTGTCTGCCTCTACCTTCCAGGCACTGGGATTAAAAGCATGCAACTCCATATCCAGGCTTAATATGGCCTCTTCCTTGCCTGCCTCATTTTATAGCTAAGAAAACTGAGGCTTAAAGAAGTTAACAGAACTAATGTTACAAAGCTCATCCATGAAAACCAAGCTAGATTTGGACTTCAGGCCTCCCTGACATAAAACCATGAGACCATACATATACTCTTGCTTCTCATAAAGCATTACCAGAAAACCTGTGGCTTCTGAAACCCTGGCAAGGAGAAGAGAGGTCGCTGATAGACTAAGTCAGAATGCACCCACAGCCACCAGATGCCCAGCCCATAGCAAAAGGGTTGCATCACAGTAAGGAATGGAGCTTTTAAAATGTACACTAATAGCAGGGCAGTGGTGGCACACACCTTTCATCCCAGCACTCAGGGGGCAGCAGCAGGTAGATCTCTGTGAGTTCGAGGCCAGCCTGGTCTAGAGAGCGAGTTCCAGGACAGCCAGGACAACACAGAGAAACCCTGTTTCAAAAAGAAAAAAAAAAACACCAAAAATAAAATCAAACTAATAGCCATTTCCAGGCAAAATGACAATTACTCTAATAAAGAAAACCTCCTAACACTACCTATAGATCTTCTACAGGGTCGGAGAAGACCCTGGCAGAATGCTACACATTCTGTCAGCAGCCACTAGATCAGAATCTACTCTAGGGGCTTGGGACTGTGCATTCCATCCCTGATTATAAAACTAAATCAGCTGCTCAACATTTGTCTATCTCCTGCGGCCCTGTTTCTCACCCACAAGACAGAAACACTGTTCATCACTCTTCAGGATAGGATAAGTTCTGCTGCTGTGACAAATAGCACTAAAGCGCCTGTGCTTTGACAAAACAAACATTCATTTCTCACATGCATTTCAGGATAACGCAGGTCAGTAAAGGGCTGTGACCCACCATAGCAGCTACTACTCACAATCCAAGGCAGATGTCGCCAGTTGGCACCTAACACCATGCCACAGGACCAGGCCCACCAACCCTGAACGACAGGGCTCTACTCCCGTGTACTTATGGTATTAGAAGCATATCTGAAATGTATTAACCAGGTCCATTGTGCTCAGATTGCTGGCAACATCAAATGAACACCTAGGGGAAATGACCAGATAGCTTCAGTCATGATTCTGAGTCCAAACAGTCAGAAGTGAGTCACCGGCTGTGACCTTCAGTAGATGCCTGAACAAGGACACCCACCTTCACCACTTTTGTGCAACATAGCCTGCTCAGTCCAAAACCACTTGGAAAGAAACATAATTAAAGAACATCCAGAATGGAAAAGAAGAAATAACTTGTCTATCCTTAGGACTATTTCATAGTAAAAACACTCTAAATTACACAAAATAAAATCTAGAAGAGCTAATAAATTCAGTAAAGCTGTAAGATGTTAAATCATTACACAAAAATCAGCATCACTGTTGTACACTAACAGTCAATAATCCCAAAAGATTAACAAAGTAATTTCATATATAATAGCAATCATCTTTTCATGCTGTATTGGACCTGGCTAATTTTTTTTTTCTGTAGCTCCTATAGCTACTGACTTCTGAAAACAACCGGCACCAGCTTAAAATTGATAGTGATGGGACTTTGGAGATCCTTCCCAGCCTCTGTTAAATCATAGATAGATAGATAGATAGATAGATAGATAGATAGATAGATACATACATACATACATACATACATACATAAATGACAGACAGATGACAGATAAAAGATAGATAGTAAATAGATAGATGGTAAATAGATAGATGATAGATAAATAGATTTAGACTGATAGATGATAGATAGATAGATAGATAGATAGATAGATAGATAGATAGATAGACAGACAGGCAGATGATAGATGGTAGATAGATAAATAGGTGATAGATAGACTGATAGACAGATAAATAGATGATAGATAGACTCTGAATGAAAACTATAACACTGTTTAAAGGAAATATAGGAGAAAGTCTTCCTGACATTAAAATTTGACAATGGTTTCTTAAATATGGCAATAAAGGAAAAATCAAGGCCGGGCAGTGGTGGCGCATACCTTTAATCCTAGCACTTGAGAGGCAGAGGTAGGCGGATCTCTGTGAGTTCGAGCCCAGCCTGGTCTACAGAGTGAGTTTCAGGACAGGCTCCATAGCTACACAGAGAAACCCTGTCTTGAAAAACAAAAGAAAGAAAGAAAGAAAGAAAGAAAGAAAGGAAGGAAGAAGGAAGGGAAAGAAATCAGATCAAATGGGCTTCATCGAGACTAAACCCTATGTGCACCCAAAAAACAAAACAAAACCATGATCCAAAGAGTGAAAAGGAACACATCACTGATCTAAAACATTTCTATTGTAGATATGCTAAGAGACGAATATCCAGAATCCTATAAAGATCTGGTATAACAACAGCAGAAAGAGCCAGGTCAAACAAGGACAATAGGGTTTGAACAGACAGTGGTCCAAAGGAGACACACAAATGGCCAATTAAGTAGACACAAAAGAAGATCAGTGTGGGTAGTCATTAGGGAAAAGCAGATCAAAACCAGAGATGCCGCTTGGTACTAAAAAATGGAAAATAACAGTGTTGGTTCAGATGTTGAGAAATCACAGCCCTCAAAATTTGCTGATGGACATGTAGAAGGGTTCTGCTGCTGTGGAAAAGTCTCGGCAGTTCCTCAAACACGCCTAGAATGACCTTACGATCCAACAATTCCTACCCTGAGTACACAGCAAAAAGGATCAAAAACAGGAACTCAAACAGTTGCACATGTATGCCCAGAACAGTGTTGCTGGGGACGGTGCAAAGCCAGAAACACAACCCAAATATCCATCCCAGGTGATGAGCAAAGTGAGGCTCAGCATCCATCCCTTATCCACAGGGATGTGCTCAAGGCTCTTCTGCGTGCCCGATGCCGGCATTCCCAAGGTCTGTCTATAAACCGCTTTTTCCTATCCATACATTTCTTGTGATAAAGTCTGGCTTATTCTTCAGGCACAGTATGCCAGGAACAGAGGCTCACAACTTTTGAGAAGTTATTTAAAATTTCAGAATTGTTTCTGATGTTTTCTTTCTAATACGTTCGGATCACAGCTGACCTCGGGTCACCGAAACCTCAAAGCGAACGTGGAGTATTGTATCTGTGAGTGCTTGATTCATCCATAAAAGGAAATGAAGTGTTGACAGCCCAACACATGGATGAGCCTTGAAAATATTATGCTAAAGTACAGGTGCCTGGCACAAAAGTCACATGCTGTGTAATACCACTTATATGAAACATCCAAAATGGGTAAATCCACGGGGCACAGACTAGAGAGGGAGTTGCCAGGGCCAGGTGAGAGGTGAGTGGGAAGTGATTGTTTCGTGGGTGCAGACTTTCAGTAGGAAACGTGAGCGAGAGACGCACATGGGCAGTGGTGATGGTGGCCCTGCGTTGGAACAAGTCAAATGCTACTGGCATGATCGTTTTAAAATGTTTGTTTATGTTTCTAATATCCCAGGACACAAACAACTTGTTTAAAGCCATACCGGCCTCGCGAGGTGTTGGTGGTGTACACCTTTAATCCCAGTACTCGGGAGGCAGAGACAAGTGGGTCTCTGTGAGTTTGGGGCCAGCCTGGTCTACAAGACCTAGTTCCACGACAGGTTCCAAAGCTGCAGAGAAACCCTGTCTTGAAAAACCAAAACAAACAAACAAACAAAAAACGTACAGGCCTCTCTTAGTAGCCAAGGTCAAGAGTCACAGGTCTGGACCTGAGGAAGCCATGTTCAGCCTCAGCCTCAGGAAGGGAGAACATACCACAGTGGGGAGCAGGGCAGCAGTGGACCCCAGAGGGTTTGCAGCCTGGACGTTTCTTCCTTGTTTGGTTTTGTCTCATGAGGCCTTTCCTGGGCATCCTTACTGCATGCCCTCCATCTCTCATGCAAATGCCAGAGTGCTGAATGACTTTTGTTAACCCAACCATAAATCTGGCAACAATTCCCGCGGGAGCTGTGAGCCACCAGCACAGAGGGGTTCATGCGCTGAGACAAAGCCACAGCCCCAAACCTACCCACACCTCCCTCAGGTTACTGTTGCTGTGGGGCCATAAAGTCAGCATTTTATACCATGGTCCATTTTTCTTCCCTGTGTCAGTCGCTACTCTCACGGTTTTGCTTTTTGTAACCAGAGTATTGACGGATTTTAAAAGTTTGTAGGAACACTGAAACAGTCTCATTTTTAAGTTTTTTGAAGATATGTTAAAAAAATATACTGAAGGGCTGGAGAGATGGCTCAGCAATTAAGAGCATTGCTTGTTCTTCCAAAGGTCCTGAGTTCAAATCCCAGCAACCACATAATGGCTCACAACCATCTGTAATGAGGTCTGGTGCCCTCTTCTGGCCTGCAGGCAGAATATTGTATACATAATAAATAAATAAATATTTTAAAAAAATAGACTGAAAAATAGAAGAGAAAAAAAATGACCTTTCATCTTTTGTTAACATAGTTGCATCATTTGTGTTTGATTCTTTGTTTTGGTTGATTGTATTTTGGCCGAACCACTTAAAGGAAATGTCAGGACCCAGGGAAACGGATCATATGGCAAGCGTGCTTGCAATACAAGCCTGATGACCTGAGTTTAGATCCCTGGAACCCACGTAAGTGAGACCCACGTGTGTGTGCTCACAATCCCAGCACTCTTACATTTATGGCAGGCAGATGCAGAAGAATCGCCTGGACACGTGTGCACCTGCTAGCGTGGATGGGATAGGCAGCACCGCAGTAGAAACAAGAGAGACCCTGCCTCAAAACAAGGTAGAAGTTGAGAAATGACTCCCAAAAATATCCTCTGACCACCAGCAGACGCTGTGGCACCCACAGCCCCTTCCACCATCCACAGACACACAAATAAGTAAGAGTAAGTTGTAGACATGTAGACATCATGATACTTCGACATGTAAAATAATACTCTATTTTCATAATTGCTTTCTCACATCTAAACAGTGCTAACTTGTTATTCAATACTCTGTCCATATGTAATTCCCATTCAGTTCCAAAATCTCTTTTATGGTTGATTTAACTAGGAACTAATAGAAGATAACATCTTACATTGATTATTGCCTATCTCGCTCTTTTGCATTTCGTCCCTCAGTCTTCTGTCTTTTACATGAGCCAGATTCAAGGCTAAATTGACAGATTCAATGTCATTAGCAAGAAAACCTCCCAAGTGAAGCATCTCATCAGAAGGGCCCGGATTCCCCACTACTGCTAAAGCTAACTTTGATTCTGGAGTCATTGGCCAGAGCCGGATGTGTCAATCAGCAATGGCACACGTCCTTTGATGAGCAGACTGTGGGACTGATAACTTGACACGGTACACAAGCGTAGCTCACGATCAGCCTTCCATCTGATACTCCCGACACTCATGATGACCCTGGCCTGGGTCACTTATTTCATTGATAGTTAAAAACAGGCAGTTTCTAAGCTGGGCATTGGTGGTGCACATCTTTAATCCCAGCACTTGGGAGGCAGAGGCAGGTGGATCTTTGAGTTCAAAGTCAGTCAGGGCTACAGAGTGAATTCCGGGACAGCCAAGGCTACACAGAGAAACCACATCTCAGAAAACAAAACAAAACAAAACAAAACAAAAAAACACCTCAACAGTTTCTAATTGCCTCATTCCTTCATGTAACAAGAAGGGCTTCCTCTCCACAACTGGGGCTACTTGACTCTACAGAAATACAAATCCTAAGGAAAAAGCAGAGCAAAGCTAAACTATAGTTCTCTGTTGAGAGAATCCAGACCAGAAGTAGGTAGGACACAGAGCTCAGAGGATGAGCCGGACCACACTGAAGGGCGGCAGAGGCTGGGGACCCAGATCCCTCGTCGATCAGCCCAAGCTAGATGCAGCTCCGAGTGCCATCGTCAGAGCCAGTCCCTGCTTCTCTCCACTTTCCACAGTAGCCCAGGACTCAGTTCTTCCAGGATTGGGACATTTAGCCACTGTCCGTTTGTGTTAGCCTGTTGCCACGATTTGGGTGACTTTTGTCTTCTCCAAACTCTGCAATCATACAACTTTTTCAAAATGTGCTTGTCAGTTTTCTCTTCCTTTTTCTGTGGCAAGACTGAACCCAGAGCCTCGCACAGGCTAAGTGCACATTCTCTCATTAATTTCGGTCAGCCACTTTCTGATCATTTCTACAAGTTTCCATCTGAGCAGGGTGGTGGTGGCGCACGCCTTTAATCCCATCACTTGGGAGGCAGAGGCAGGAGGATCTCTGTGAGTTCGGGGCCAGCTTGGTTTATAAGAGCTAGTTCCAGGGCAAGCTCCAAAATTACAGAGAAACCTTGTCTCCAAAAATAAAATAAAAAATAAGAAAAGTTTTCCTTTGAAACTTCTTTCCAGCCACTCTCCTTGACTGTCCCAGGGGCCTCCCAATGCAGCCACGGCTTCAAACTGCGCCCAGTGCTAACCAGGGCAGCTGAGATGACCTCAGTGGGAAAAGACATTTTAACGATATATCTGTAAACAATGGCTGCTTGTTATTTTTTATTTTTTTGTTTTCTAACTTTTAAAACTTATTTCAAGAACTGCCATTTATAGTCAATGACATTTTTGAAGTATTAAATTACGAGTTCATTTAAACTCAATATTCTTTCTTTACAGAGTTAGCTGTTTCTCACATTTTAATGACTCATTTCTTTGTATTCAAGTTGTTTTCATAAAGGAAAACAAGACTCCCAATGGTGACAGAGGCATGGCCAGTCACTTTATTGACCGTTCCCGAAAACAGCATTAAGATTTTAAATGTAACCCTAAAATCGGAATGTGAAATAAAGAGGTGAGAAACTGTTACATAAATCACGTCTCAAGTTCAACGTTCCATTTGTCCAAGACTTAAGGCTGCTTTCACCCGATGGATGTCCACACTACTGGTCCAGGCTAGAATTTCTGTTGGGAAAATCTGGGTCAGCAAAGTGCTGAGTCATCTATTCAACTCCTCTTTTCTCAGACAGTAAAGTGACTATCATACAAAAAGAGTTCAAAATTGGGACTTACTAAAGGTACCCTGCCCACCTCAGGGAGGGCTGCCTCAGCTCTCCCATGCTTCTCCTAAGTCTGTCTAGCTCATGGGCACAGGCCAGGATGGGTCCTCCTATGAAAGAGTGCAGGATGAAGGCTCAGGCACATATAGGCACTCTGAGCTGCCATGTGAGTGCTTGAACTTGAACCCCAGTCTCCTGCAGGAGGAGCCAGTGTTTTGTTGTTGTTGTTGTTTGGTTTCTGGTTTTTTGAGACAGGATTTCTCTGTGTAGCCCTGGCCATTCTGGAACTCACTTTGTAGACCAGATGGACCTCAAACTCACAGAGATCCACCTGCCTCTGCTTTCCAAGCACTGGGATTAAAGGCGTGTACCTCCACGGTCCAACAGAGACCATATTCTAAACCACTGAGCCATCTCTCCAGCTTGTTGTCTTCCTGTGGAACAGTGAACAGCAGCCTTCCAGGAGGTAGCTCAGAGGAGGTCAGAGGAAGTACCAGGACTAAATCAGCACCACACAGTGACCAAGGGCATGAGACACCCCAAGGGAGCCTTTCTGTGAGGGTCCAGGGAGAGGGAAGAAAGAGTTATGGTGAGGACTGAGGATTTGGCTCCATGGCGTTTGGCACCATGGGTGGCATCCTCAGGAATGCCAATAAAAATAAAAATAAAGTTAATGTCAAGGAGGCAGAGAAGAGAGGCCCTGATTCCAGGCTGCCCAGGGTTTCTTATCAGAGCAACATCACTGGTTCTGTTTCCTTGAGCAAGTAGCTCCCCTCTCTGAGTTTTAGTTCTCACATCTGTAAAATGAAACGATGTTCAGGGCACCTACACCAAAGGGTTATTGCTACTCCACCACCCAAGTCAACTAAGCTTTGTGTGGGACCTGCAGTGTGTGTACAGCAAGAACTCAATAAACATGGTCATCCTCAGGACCAATAGACACCTCCACAGACAGGAGGATGAAGGGGCTGTCCAATCGGAGCCACCAAATTAGCGGAGGGACTTCTTTTGACCCCGCCACCTGGTGAAGCTTGAACACGACCATGACACTTGTCATCTTCACAGCTGATGGGAAGCCCAGGCGCCACCTCCCTCGGGATCCCAGCTATTCTACGCTATTCTACATCCCTAGGTGGATGCTCAACAGAAAGTTACATGTGCGGCCACAATAAAACATCTTTGAGAATGTCCCAAAAGACTAGAATGGAGAATGGTGTGTGTGTGTGTGTGTGTGTGTGTGTGTGTGTGTGTGTGAGAGAGAGAGAGAGAGAGAGAGACAGAGACAGAGAGAGAGAGACAGAGACAGAGAGAGAGAGAGAGAGAGAGAGAGAGAGAGAGAGAGAGGGCATACTTCCTCTGCAGAGAGAGTAAGAGCATTAAAGCTATATGCAGCCGATAGGATAGATAAATCTCACACAGTGTTGACAAAAACAGGAGGGAGCAGTCACTGATGATTTCAGTTACATAAAGTTCAAGTTCACAACCGGATAAAACTAATTTATGCTCTCCGATGACAGGAGAGGCCAGTCTTTGGAGGACATGAGAACTCCTGGGTTCCTGGTGGTGGATGGAATGCAGTTCTTGTAACGCTGAGTGAGGACTCCAAGGCTAAACTGCATCCCTGGTTCTTGGGTTCTATTTCCAGGTGTAGAAGACTTCCAGGGTGCAGTGTCTTTGTAAAAATCCATCCCACACTTTTACTAATTGTTATTGCATACATACATGTACATGCGTATATCTTCCTAAATATAGTCTGTTTGGCCAATATAATGTTAGTGTGTTGTTTCTCTTTATTTGTTTGTTTGTTTGTTTCTTTTTTTGTTTATGTATTTTTTAGGTATGAGTGCTCTGTCTGCATGTATGACTGCAGGCCAGAAGAGGGCACCAGATCTCATTATAGATGGTTGTGAGCCACCATGTGGTTGCTGGGAATTGAACTTGGAAGAATAGTTAATGCTCTAAATCACTGAGCCATCTCTCCAGTTCCATAGAGTGTTGTTTCTTAAGAGCAACACATCAATATTTGTGCTTCAGGGAGTGTGGAGTAATGAGATACTGAATCTTGGGTGTTTTGGTCCTGGGTTTCTTACCTTCTTTGTGATGTGGGATTCCCTTCTGTATGCTGTGAATACCATTGGTTAACAAGGAAAATATCTTGGGCCTGCACAGGGAATAGAGATAGGCAGGGGAAACTAAACTGAATGCTTGAAGAAAGGAGGCAGAGTCAGAAAGAAGCCATATACCCTGCCAGACACAGATGCTGGAACTTTACCTGGTAAGCCACAGCCACATGGTAATACACAGATTAATAGAAATATGTTAAATTAAGATGTAAGAATTACTCGGGAGGCAGAGGCAGGCGGATCTCTGTGAGTTCGAGACCAGCCTGGTCTACAAGAGCTAGTTCCAGAACAGGCTCCAAAACCACAGAGAAACCCTGTCTCGAAAAACCAAAAAAAAAAAAAAAAAAAGATGTAAGAATTAGACAATAAGAAGCTAGTCAAGCAGTGGTTTAAATAATATGTTTCTGTGTGATTATTTCAGGTCGGAGCTGCTGAGCAGCCAGAGAACAAAACAAGCGGCCTCCTTACAACCAATTGGCATACCGATGTGGCCAACTAAAGTCCATGTAAAACCTTAGAGGGCTTGGAAAGGAATTCTAGACACTAAAAGACAAAGTTGAGCCCCATTTATTTTCCCCAAATGGGCTTTGCTTGCTCACAGCATGCTGTGACTCCTTCAAGAGAGGTTTTCCTGATTCCGTTGTAGCAGGAAAAAAGCTACAGTTTTAAAATGCCAGCTTTCTGGACCATGCTGCCAGTGTGACCTCTGGCTCTTTCAGGAGACTGAGCATTTAAATGGGGTTTGTGAGCAATGTGCTACAGCTTGCTTGGTGGCAACATGGACCGGCTGCCTAGAGATAGGACATTGTGCATGGTTCTCATAGGCCAGCAGCTCTGCCATGCTGGGCTGTGCGGGGCAAGCAGGCAGTGCTGTATTTCCCCTAACAATGGTGCAGCTTAAGTTCATAAGAAGCGCTTAGTATTTTAAGAAGTGCTTCTGGTCAGGAAATAATTACAGATATACAATAAAGACAAATTCAGATGGAAAAAAATGGGTCACAATGTTGAATAAATGTACATAAGCTTGGGAAAGAAAAGAAAAAGAATATAGACAGTTATAAAAAGTAGTAAGTGGTTTATAAAAAATGAAACAAAGTCTTTAAAGAGACAGAGTACAGACAGTCATAGATTAAAGGAGTAAATATAATAAAAATAAATATTAAAAGTAATAGATTTAAAACAAATAAGCCACATAAAGATTGAGAGTACACAGTCTGGATTATGTAGATTATTGTGTTTTCTTTGAATTTTTTTGACTGTGAAGGGGCCAAGCAACCAACATATATACTTTAAAGGTATCTTGACTTCAGAATTTGAGTCTATGGATATGTTGCTTTGGAAAAGAGGTTCTTTTTTGTTTCCACAAAGAATGAGAATCTGTGGATTCATTCCAGGCTAATGTGATTTCAAGCACCAAGACCCCTGAAAGGTCACCTTGAACAACCCTCAAAAAATTACTTCACCCAATAAACATCAGGAAGCAGTTTGGAGAAGAACTATGTCCATATTCCCAAATATTGTTTATAAATATTTCTTTACATTTAAAGGGAGATAACTATAGATATTTGCATTGGTATGGATCATGGTTTATTGATACAAATTTAAGGTCAATTTTGTTACACTGTGTATATGTATTTCTGCTCTTGATTAAGGTATTGTGTTTGTGTAGCTCATTTAAAAATGTAATGTGTAGTTGAGAAATACAGGTTAATAGATAGTCATCTATAATAGTCAAGTTTGTAGTCATGTTAGTTAGATTTTCTAGATGTACAGAGATGTATTTCAGATGGATAGGCATTCTTCAAACCTTTCAAAGACTATAGAATATGGAACTTAAAATGTTTTAATAACTTAGACTTTTCATGACAATGAGACACGTCTGCTCCTGGCAGCACCAATTACTTCAAGAGGAAGATGGGCATTGAGAGGCTACTTACAGAGTTTGCTAGCCATTTGGGCAAGAAACTACTCTTGCCTGAGTGCTTGATGGTATGCTATGTGAACTGGACATGTAGGACCCACAGAGAAATGACTGCTGAACTTGCCTAAAGGTGAGATGATCTTTTAGGGTTCCTGTTTCGTGAAAGAGTATGCAAGACATTCTGCAGGACACAGAAAAAAAAGTGACTGACAAACTGCGAGGTGGAACTGTCTTTGAAATCTCCTGCTTCATGGAAAAGTCTGTTGGATACTATGGGCCTGTAGGCTGAAGACTGGATGCCCCAACTTTACAAAAGAACTTTGGGTAATTATCCAGGCAGTGAGATGTCTCTGTCATTTCTAGAGTTTTAGAAATTGCTTACAATGCACTTCCTGTTTAACTAGGTAATATTATATTCCTCTGGAGTTTTTGATGGAGTTAAAGAATTGATAGTTATAGTTTTCCTTAGTTATGACAAAAATAAAATAGATATAAATATTGTAACTATAATTCTTGCTTGATACCGATTTTGTGTATCTAATTTTACTATGTTAAAGTTAAAACCTTCCTTTTTATTTAAACAGAAAAAGGGAGGTGATGTGGAATTCCCCTCTGTATGCTGTGAATATCATTGGTTAATAAAGAAAACTATCTTGGGCCTGCACAGGGAATAGAGGTAGGCTGGGAAAACTAAACTGAATGCTGGGATGGAGGAGGCAGAGTTAGAGAGAGGCCATATAGCCCTGCCAGACACAGACACTGGAACTTTACCAGGTAAGCCACAGCTACGTGGGAATACACAGATTAATAGAAATGGGTTAAATTAAGTTGTAAGAGTTAGCCAATAAGAAGCTAGAGCTGATGGCCAAGCAATGGTTTAAATAATATGTTTCTCTGTGATTATTTCAGTTCTGAGAGGTCAGGATGAACAGTCTCCCCACACACACACACACATCTTTGTTTAAGAGCTTTCTAACAACATATTGTCAGACATCATCTTCTTGAGAAAGGCTGAAAACCTTACAGATTCTCCTTGTTCTTTTAGGCCCCAACTACTGAGCAATCCAAATACTGAGCACAGTAGTATCTGTCAATACAGGAATATCCTTCTCTCCTTGTTTATTTATTTATTGTAATAGCCAAGTTGAGAACACTCAGATCAGCATCCATGATGCATCTGTGAGCAGACTTCCTGTCTGCGGTTCTCCCTGTCCTATAGCAAGAATCCCCTTACTCAGCACCAGTCCCTCTGTCATGAGTTGAAACACCTTGCTTTGTGGAAAAACTTTGTTTGTGATTCCCACCACTGATCCAGACAACATAACCGTTCCTCTCTTCACCCAGAGCTACTTCATCAGCAGCTACGTCTGTGGCCATGGGTTTCTCATAGAACATACAAAGCCTGTGTTCATCATCCACTTCAATGAGTTTCTGATAGCTGATGATTGCGAGAGAGATATTCGGTTTCACCTTGACACAGCCAATGCCTAGGAGGCACCACAAAAGAGCACTTTTCATTTTTATTTTTTTCATTTATGTGAATGGGTGTTTTGTCTGCATGTATGTATGTGCGCCAAATGCATACAGTGTCCAAGAAATCCAGAAGAGGGCACCAGATGCCCTGGAACTGGAGTACAGACAGTTGTGAGAGCCTTGTGAGTGCTGGGAATTGAACCCTGGTCCTCTGGAAGAGCAGCAACTGACTCCTCACTGTGGAGCTCGCTCTCCAGCTCCTGTTGTTTTGTTTTTAAATGACAGCAGTGGTTGGTTGAGGCTGTACTGAAGGAATTCTTGAATTAGAAAGGATCATTTGCCCCCTTCCATATATAAAAAGGTAAGGGTGAAGCTATAGCTTGATTGGTAGAGTGCTTGCCTAAGAAAGAGGAAGCCAGGGGTTGAGTTCTTAGCACTCCATAAAACCATATGTGGTGACAAACATCTGTAGCTTCGGTACTCAGAAAATAGAGGCAGAAGGATCAGAAGTTGAAGGTTGTCAGGCAAATTTGAGGTCTACATGGATTATATGAGATCCTGTCTCAAATAAATAAACACTCATTCACATCTATGTTCAAAGCCACCTTGTGTACTGAGGGCTGCTCACCAAATGTGCCAGACGGCTGGGGGAACAGGGGAAGAAGCATGGTGTGTATACCGAATGCAGACAAATGGCAATGCCTGGCAATGAACCAAGCAGGGTAGCAAGCGATTCTGTCTACCCGAGCTCTGAAATTTCAACTTCAAACCCTTGCCTAGCATGTGGGAGGCTCTGGGTTTAGGCCCCAACACTGCAGAAAAATAAAATTAAGAAAAAATGGAGTTACGTACAGTTTTAGCGTGCCTGGTCAGGTGAAACTGGCCAAGCCACAAATTCATTTTAAAATGGAAAAAACATAAAATTTTAAATAAAGACTCTTAAAAAAAAATCTTAAAGAGAATTCTGGCATGCTAAGTCCAGGACAGGAGTCCAACCCAAGGTTGACATCGGCATGGCTGGCTTCCTGCCTGGCCTTCTCTGTTCTCCTGCAGCCAGCAGCTCCATAGGTGTCCCTGAAGCTGCCGGAAGTGCCAGCCTGGGGCTGGCACCATGAGCCCAGCCGGGCACCACAGGCTGGCCGCCTTATCACACCAAGCAGAAGAAACAGCGTGGGGCCTGACACGGGCCCTCCCATGGCCGCAGCGGGGCAGCTGGCTTTTTTTTCCTCCTGACCATCTTTGAGCTGGAGATCAGACACAGGGAAAGATTAAAACAAATATGAATTTAATCAAGGGATTCTGCTGTCCTGGGGTGGAAACAGGAGCCTGCTGACATAAAGAGGGGCTGGAACGCTAGGGAGCCGGAGTGGAATCAAAGCTGCTTGCTTACCACTAACCGCTCAGATGATCCATATCATAACAACAAAAAAGAAAAACAATTATTTATTCTTTTTGATGTTGCAGCTCAGCAGCAACTTGCTTTTTGAAGAGAGCAAGGTCAGAACCAAGTTATTGTTTCTGCCTGAAACTTTGACAGGGACTCCGAGTTCTTGTCTGTGACTCTCGGACAAGAGATGAGAGAGACTCGCAGGCGCGTTTCTTCTAGGCTGTGGAGCAGCTCCTTTATCCTCCCCACCTTGCCCTCCCTCCTCCTGGCCATTTCTCTCTCTGTCTCTCTCTCTCTCTCTCTGTCTCTCTCTCTCTCTCTCTCTCTCTCTCTCTCTCTCTCTCTCTCTCAAGGACCTGAGTGCACAAAGGCCACCAAGCAGAAGGTCTTTCTCCTCTGGATCAGAGTTCTCTAGATTCCCTCCGAAGGGAGGACCAGAGAAGTCCTTTAGCCTTCTGATTTGCCCCCCAGACATTGGCACTGCTGCTGAGGTATGAGGTTTTATGGCTGGCGTGTAGCACAAAGGCCGTCAATCATGGTCCTGACCTGTGAGTTTATCATTCACCAGAAAGACACGATTCCTCATTCAGGCCCATCCCAGCCAACAGAGGCCATTCCCCGGGGCTTCTGGAGATCGTGGGACTTAAGAGCACCTCTCCATGGAACTCACATTTAAGCTAATCTGGGTAGATACAACAGAATTCCAGGGGGAGATGTATGTTGGGACAGAGGGAACAGCCTGCACAGCAGCCTGGAGGTAAGAGCGTTCAGGTTCAGAGAACTAGAAGTAGTTTGATTCTGCAGGTGGGAAAGGCTGTTAGATAGCAAGTCTCCTAGAGCTGTGGGTCCAGCTCCTGCAGGTCCCTCTTCACAGCAATAGAAAACCACAGGTAAGTAAGGCCCTACAGCAAGGTGTCACTTGATCAAGGTGCTTCCTGAAGTCAGCTAGAACCATAGAACCACAGAGTGCCAACACTTGAGGTGAGAGATGACACCAGAGAGGTGCCGGAGATGAGAGGAGAACTCTGGGAAAAGTTCCCACTGGAACAATATAGGCTTCTGTGCTGTTGATTAGAGGCCAGAGCCAATCTCCACACCTCAAAGCAGCCATCCAGGAGAAGTAGCCAAGAACTGACGACCAACCATCTCACAGATAGAAGCACAGGGCTGGGACTCAGGAGACAAAGGGCCTGATATGCAGATTCACAAATTATATGCAGATAATATGCAGGTATGCAGATGATGTGCAGAGAATATGCAGATATGCAGGTGGTATGCAAATATGCCGGTGATATGTAGATGTGCAGGTGATATGCAGGTATGCATATAAGATGCAGATATGCAGATGATATGCAGGTATGCAGATGATGTGCGGGTATGCAGATGATGTGCGGGCATGCAGATGATGTGTGGGCATGCAGATGATGTGCGGGCATGCAGATGATGTGTGGGCATGCAGATGATGTGCGGGCATGCAGATGATGTAGGGTATGCAGATGATATGTAGGTATGCAGATGATATGCGGGTATGCAGATGATATGTAACTATGCAGATGATGTGCGGATATGCAGATGATATGCAGATATGCAGGCTCCTTGCTGCCATCAGCCTTCTTGCCAGTATTTGGATTTTTACAGTCTTTGCTTCTTCACCCAGATATCAAAACTGGTAAGTCCTTCAAGCTGTACCATGCTTATGCTGGTAAAGGATGGCACAAAGGGCACTACTAGTAGGACATATAGTTTAAAAGCCAAAAGGGCTGATGACATACTCTGTGGCCCAGATTATTTTTCCTGTTGCTTTAACAAAATACCTGAGACTAAATAATTTTTACACCACAGAGGTTTATTGGCTTGATATCTGGGTCTGGTAAGGGCCTTCTTACCACACATTCACATGGCACAGATTATCGAGAGAGAGAGAGAGAGAGAGAGAGAGAGAGAGAGAGAGAGAGAGAGAGAACTTTCTTCCTCTTCCCATAAAGCCACACCTGCCAGCTTGTGCTCCGCCTCTTTGGCCCTCGTTGAATCCAAACCACCTCCAAGGCCCCACTTGCGAAGACCACTAACCCTGGGAAGTGAGGATCTGTTCATAACATGGAGTCTGGGAGGAACACTGGAACAAGAGCAGGAATCCTAGAAGCGGGTCTCTGGGGAGCAAGCCCAGAGCAAGCACAGGAGAACGAGCCACAGGAAGGCAGCAGAAGGTGCCAACACTACCTCCGTTCCTACCACCTCAGACATACCTGAGGGGCATCCTGCCTGGAAGAAAGATTTACCCTCCATTTCCTAGAGCTCAACCGAAAAGGCCATTTCTGTCCCTGGCCCATCAAGGCTGGCCACGCTCCTATGTCCAGAAATAAGTTCAGACAACCATAGCTCTTCATGTTAGTGAGCCAGAGGCGGGAGGGTTATTGTCTCTGCTATACAACAAGTTACCAGTCAGCAAATCGCCAACTAATGAATGGAGTTTTTTGTTTTGTTTTAAGAAAACAGAGCTGAGTGTGGCAGTACACACCCATGATCCCATTGCACTGGAGGCTGAGGCAGGCTGGAGGCTGAGGCAGGATGCTCCTGAGTTCCAGCCTAGGCTATATAGACATCCAGTCTCAAAAAAACAAGCAAAGCATAAAAACAACAAAAAAGAGCATTTTCCTCCAGAGCCCATGGGAATTTAATCCTGCAAAGCCCATCCTAATATGACCCTCACTGCTACCCTTACATAGCCCAGATAGAAGACAGAACTGACCAACCTAGAAGAAACTCCACAAACCCAGAGAACAATAAAATGGCCTCTGAGTGCCAAGGAGGCTTTCTCACCTCACAGGAAGGCAGATCTGGTGGAGGTAGCTGTGAGGGGCTTAGAAAGAAGGCCTGGCTTGCTGCTGGCCACAATCTAGGGACCCCATTTCCTCCCACTCTGAGCAAGCTTGCCAGTGAGCCCCCAGGTGTTTTTCTCCGACACACATAGCCCTGGCCTGGCCTGGCAACCCCTGGGGAAGAACCTCAGTCCCTGACATGGGGGGACTCAGTGAAGACTTGCAGTCCAGCCCATGAGTGGAATGACCTAAGTATGTGTCCCTTCCATTCCCTATCAGTATGAAGCCCCAGAAGCTCACAGGTGATGGGCTCAGTTATGCACCCTTTCTGACTGCCATCCTCCCTCCCCTTTCTTACTTCCCAGGATGTGCCAAAGTCAGCTAATGCCAGTGCATGAGAATCATCTCTTTGGACTGTCCCCAAAGACCCTTGTGCTAGAAGCTCAGTCCCTGTGTGGTGTTGGGGAGGTTTTGGAGCCTTTAAGAAGTGCAACCTGGCTTTCTGGCAGTGGCAACCTCCCTACGAGAACATGCCTCTCGCAAAGGATCTCCTTCATCCGTCTCCAGAAGAGGAAGAGAGGAAACACAAGAAAAAGCTCCTGGTGCAGAGCCCCAATTCCTACTCTATGGTTGTAAAGTGCCCAGGATGCTATAAAATCACGACGGTCTTTAGCCATGCATAGACAGTAGTCCTGTGTGTCGGCTGCTCCACTGACCTCTGTCAGCCTACAGGTGGGAAAGCAAGGCTGACAGAAGGGTGCTCCTTCAGGAGGAAGCAGCACTGAAAAGCACCATCGAGATGAGTGGGAACCATCCCAATAAACACATTTTGGAGGAGGAGGAGAAGAAGGAGAAGGAGAAGGAGAAGAAGAAGGAAGAGAGGAGAAGAAGAAGGAGAAGGAGAGGGAGAGGAAGAGGGAGAGGAGGAGGCTGATTTAAGGCATATGTCATGGGGGTTCCACCCTGAGAAGTGATTAATGTTGGCCTCTTGTAGTAGATATAAAACGTTATTAACAAGAGCAGGCCTTGGAGCTAGGAATATGGCTCAGTGGGTGAATTCTTTGTCATGCAAGCATGAGAACCCAAGTCCACACCCCAGCACACACCTGTAACTGAAGTCACAGAAACAGGGGGATTCCTGGGACTTGCTGACCAGCAAATTTAACTGAAATGCCAAGCTCCAGGTTTAGTGAAAACTTCATCTCAAAAGCTAAGATGGAAAGTAATAGTAGAAGACACCAGCTTCAGCCTCCGGCTTGCACACATTAATGTACACACATGTACATGTGTACATATGCACACGTACACACACATGTGTTAAGACCAAACCTGACCCTTGAAGCTCCCTGTATTCCTTGTCATGTGATGTCCTCTGCACACTCTCCTGCCATTCCATTGTCACCTATCTGAGGCCCTCACCAGATTCCAAACACGGGGACCACTTGAGGTTGACACTTCAATCTCCAAAACTGTAAACTAAACCAATTTTTGCATTCTAAAGTACCTTGCCTTGAATATTATGTTATAGCCACAGAAAACAGACTGGCATGTCCCACCTTTCTCCTAATTCTTCATTCAGCAAGCCTACACCAGTAGCTTAAAATCAAATATGGTAGCAACATAGTCATCATGACACTGAGACAATGGGGATGTTCTTTCGGGAACTCACCAAGGCCAGCTGGACTGGGTCTGAAAAAGCATGGGATAAAACCGGACTCGCTGAACATAGCGGACAATGAGGACTGCTGAGAAGTCAAGAACAATGGCACTGGATTTTGATCCTACTGCACGTACTGTTTTTGTGGGAGCCTAGGCTGTTTGGATGTTCACCTTACTAGACCTGGAAGGAGGTGGGAGGTCCTTGGACTCCCCACAGGGCAGGGAACCCGGCTTGCTCTTCCAGCTGATAAGAGAGGGGAAGTTGATTGGGGGAGGGGGAGGGATATGGGAGGCGGTGGTGGGGAAGAGACAGAAATCTTTAATAAATAAATAAATAAAAAAGAAAATGAGAAAGCACATGTCTGTTCATTTTCCTAATCTCTTATCACTGTTGCCTGGCATTATTTACCAAATTGTAGAGGATCTGATGGTGCAGGCCTGAAATCCTGGGTATTTGGAAGGCTGAGGCAGGAGGGTCACAAGTTCAAGGCCTTCCTGAGCTATAGACTGAGTCTGAGGCCAAGGTGTATAAATTAGTGAGACCCTCAGACTAAAAGTAAAAGACAGGGGGCTGGGAAGATGGTCCGTAATTAGGAGCACTTGTTGCTTGCTTTTGCAGAGGCCCTGAGGTCAGCTCCCAGCAACCAAACCAGGCAGCTCACAACCACCTGTCACCCCAGCTCTGGAGGACCCAATGCCTTCTTCCAGCCTCCACAGGCACTGCACATACATGTCCATGCACACATGAATACACACACATGCACACTCACAAATAGAAGTAATAAAATAAATATATTTCTACTTAAAGCGAATGCAGGGCTGGGAATATAGATCAGTTGAAGAGTTCGTGCCAAAAATACACAAGATACTAGGTTCAAGCCCTGGCACCACAAAAATCAAAATTAATTAATTAGTTACATTAAAATCCTTGCTCAGAATCAGCCCCTGAGGGCGACTACCCAACCAGGGTGATGTCCCAGAAGCCAAGATTGTCCTCACCCTATTCTCTAACCTCTTTTCCCACCAATCTGTCCCCTGGCCCTCATCCCTCCCTCACATATTCCCAGTTCCCACCCATTTCCCAGTCCACCACTCTGCCTGGCACCTTCGGTGACAATCTTTGATTTACACCTGTCGTCATCCTCAGAAGGGATGAACACTGGTCTGGTGGAGTTCTAGAAATCACAAAACATGATTAAAACGACCAGACCTGAGGGTTGGGAGGATGGCTCAGTCAGAAATTCAGCCCGGATGGAGTTTGCTACTACTCAAGTCCTCAGGACCAACATAGTCTCCTGGAATTTGATTTTCTCCTGACAATGGGGAACAGCCACCATTGGCGAATCTAGCTATGAGATTCTGGTTAAATCCACACTTACGGTAAGAATGGCTTCTCCCATAAGCCTCATGCCTGCCAGCAAAATAATCCTTTTAGATACTCAGGCTTAGACTTTTCTTTCGACCATGGCTCTCCCTTTCCCCTTATGGCTGTGACCTCCTCTTCCCCCATGACCTCGTGAGTCTCAGGATTCTTAATAGCAAACTACAGAAAGCTCAATTCAGAGTCGTTGCCTCAGGTGCCTGAACTACCCAGGGAGAGGCCTGACTCAGGAGTTCCAGCAGGGGCCTCGGGCCTTGGTCTCACCTCTCATCTACCAGTTTTCATCTGTAGACTCGATTGTGCCTTGCAAAGGTCCCAGAGGTCCCAACCTCACTTCCTGTCTGCCCCATGCCCACTAGAACATAAAATTCATTTTCTTTCTTTTTTTTTTTTTGTTTTTTAGGATTTTCGAGACAAGGTTTCTCTGTAGTTTTTGGTGCCTGTCCTGGAACTAGCTCTTGTAGACCAGGCTGGCCTTGAACTCACAAAGATCCTCCTGCCTCTGCCTCCCGAGTGCTGGGAATAAAGGCGTGCGCCACCACTGCCCGGCATAAAATTCATTTTCTATAGCTCACCTAACACAAACAGCCGGCCTGACGGTCATGGTCCAAGTGTTCACATTGCCATCACTACAACAAGCACCGAGCTGGAAGGGAGGATCTACAAGTAGCTCATTTTATGGTCAGAAGCCAGACTCTGTAGGTGTGGAGCCAGTTCCACAAAACAAACCACGTGGACCGAGGTGGAAGGAGGGGGCTCATCAAGGAAAATGGAGTGATTCCCCCCAAAAGCAAGTTCGATGAACATACAACAAGCTCCTGGGGTTCCATCTCCAACCAAGACCACCATTCAAAGCCCACCACCATGACTTCACCTGTTCTGCACATCAGCCTCCCCATCTTAAACATCTTCTAAAGAGCCCTGACTCACTTCAGGTCTGAAACCGAACTAAGTTGGCCTTGAGAGATGATCCGGTAGGTAAAGGTGTTTCCGACACAGGCCTGGCAACCTGGATTTGGTCCTCAAAACCCACACAGAGATGGAAGGAGAGAACCGACTCCATGGTTCTCTGACCTCTACACATTCATACACATCATACTCGCACACACACATACACATAAAAAATATTAAATAATAATAATAACAAAGATACCTCCATGGCACCCATTGTCCAGCCCATAAAACCCAAGGTACAAGAAACTCAGTAGATTCATGCCCTGGTACTGCCATTACCCACCTGCCCAATTCACCTATCCGTCACTCAGCAGACTGGCATTTCAGCTAAACAATACTGGCTACTATTCCTCTACACGGCTTCTCTAGTCTCTCCCCTTGGAAGGCATCTTTAGCCAGAGTTCCACCATTTTCTGAGAATGCTCCCCCTCTCCATTATCCATTCCCCATAAACCAGCTCAATGCAGTGACTACCCCAGCCACACCAAGCACACGTCAGTATGGCGGGTCCCATGGCTGAGGCCACTCTCGGGTGCAATTCACCTGAGACTGTGATTCCTAGGTAGGGAAGCATTGCGAGCATCAGTGCAAGCATCCTCAGGCCTCGAGCCAGTCTCCACATAGATCAGGACCCTCCGAAATGCAAGCAATTCAACCAGAGCCTCTTCAAGACAAAGGTGTTTGGATCTGCCAAGGGCATGAACCGAGGCATGGCTGCCTCCCCACCGGTTCATTCCTCACCCCTCCCCCATCCTCTTTCTGCTTTCGTAGAAGACAATGGCCTCATTTGTTCCTGCTGGAGAAGGTGGCACCTGTCTCCATAGACCAGACAGACCTTGAACTCCCGATGCTCTTGGCTGCAGTGACTGCTGGGGTGACAGGCGTGCAACCCCACACCAGCTTGGAACTACATCTCTTCTAATACTCCGGCACCAAAATTCTGGGAGGATTCACTTGGCATGGTCCACAGATCTTCCTGAGCCAATCACTGTGGGCTAAGGAATAGGGTCACATGGTCACAGTAGCCTCAGCCCCACATTAGAACGGCAGGAAGTTCATAACATGGCCGTGTGTTGCCAGAGGACCCTCCCGACACTCAAGCCTGGCCTGAGGGTAGACTCTTAGGTGGGCTGTCAGCCCTGTTCTGGCTAACATTGCAGGCTGAAAGCTCCGCCGGGCACACCCCTGACCACAATCAAAGCAGCTCTGGCTGTTGGATACCTGTCCCAGATAGTCGCGTATTCCCATGGCAACCGCTAAGGAAGCATCCCTTTTCGTGGATGAGGAAAGCGAGGCACAAAGGAAGGGCAATTCATTTGTTCAGGGTTCCCAGATGAGAAGCCAAGGAGCCGGGATTCGAACCTCAGGAGGCATCGGCAGAACCCGAGCTTCCCGCTGCACGGTAGCGCCTGCGAGGACTGCTTGATCGGGGCCCATGAGCCCTGGATAGGCAGCAGAGCAGCAACAATCTGCCTCCCCACATGGTCACAGCCTCCTGCCTGAAGTCTCCTCTGCTCTAACAGCCTAGAGCTGTGGCAGACTGGCTAGGGCAGCCAGCTCTGTCCTCCGCCCCAAGGGAAAGGACCTGATGTGAACCCAGCCCTAGTCTCCCAGCCCCTGTCCACCAGGTGACCTCACTTCTTCAGTCCCCATGGGGTCCTCTACTTCTCAGCTCCACAGCCCCCCATTCAGTCATGGGTGCACACAGAGATGAGGTACCTGAAGAGTTAAATCATGGGAACAGGCAATGCACCCCGGGACCCTGCAAATTGGCAAGTGAGGGAGGGTGCCAGATCCCTCCATCTACCTCTCCCATGGGATAGAACCCTTCCTCTGACCACAATTTACACCAAAGTTCCCCACCCCAGCATCTGATCCTCCAGCAGGGTTCTTTCTTTCTCCCTGACCAGCTGAGTGACCTTGATTAACCCTTTCCCAGCTGGAGCTTCAGTCTGAGTATCCAGACTACAGCCCTGTGGGGAGACAAGCCTCAGTCCCGGAATTGGTGGCCCTCACCTATTTCCCCGATAAGTAGAGCCCTGACAACCATGCTCAGGGACCAGTCTTGTCCATCTGACTTCCCCAGGAAGCCCCATCCTGTCAAGTGTCACCTCTCTTGCCTGTCTGCCATCCAACCTTAGCTTTCTGGTTCCCTCAAATCCTTGCCAAGTACCTGACAACTATCCATAGGAATTTCCATGACTTCAGTGAAGTGGGAGGAATCCACAGGAGGGGAGACCCTGAGCTTTCTTAGGTTTCTCCGGCCTGCCATTTTGGTTTTCAGACATTACTGTATCAGGAGCTGGAGAGATAGCTCAGGAGTTAAAAGCACGGGCTGCTTTTGCAGACGACCTAGCTTTGATTCATAGTGCCCACATAGTGGCTCACAACCTTTCATAACTCCAACCCCAGGGGATTTGACACCCTCTTCTGGTCTATTCCAGGTACTGCATGCATGTGGTATACAGGCATGCATGCAAACAAAACGCCCACACATGTTAAATAAATAAATAAGATCTTACCACACACCCCCCCAAAAGAAGAACATTACATAACCCAGATAGACAAACAGTAACTAAAACTAATGGCTTTTCCTCCTCTTCTCCTCCTTCCCAACAACAAGATGGAGGGCTGGGATTGCAGGTCAGACAGTTCTGCCCAGGGCCTCTAGCCAAGGGCCTGGAAACCTTAACACATCTGCATCCAACTCACCTGTGACAGGGTATTGGCAGTCCCCTGGGGGCACTCAGGCCCTTCTGTGGCAGAGAGGCACAAGGCACATTATTCCTAGCCCGCATCCAATGTCAGTCACGTTGCCTGGTACCCCACCCTGTTCCCGAAAACCAAAGGCGCCCCTTCCAGAGAAGAAAGGAGACAG
Organism: Microtus oregoni; assembly: GCF_018167655.1. Taxonomy (NCBI): domain Eukaryota; kingdom Metazoa; phylum Chordata; class Mammalia; order Rodentia; family Cricetidae; genus Microtus; species Microtus oregoni. The sequence goes on from NW_024543063.1 coordinate 63,335,219, forward strand.
CCTCTTCATTAATAGCGCTGGCGGCAAGGTAAGGCCGGCCGCCCGCCCCAAGCCCGCGCCCCTAATTATGCCACGCGCCTTTCATCCCCACGCACACACGCAGAAAGTTTATTGTTGTATTCCGGCCTTTCTTCAGTCTCCCCTGCCTTTCATGCCAGGGGAAGGGTGCTGAGGGGTCAAAGCTTCCTCCCCCAGCGCCTCTCCCTGCTTCAGTCCTTTAGAAAAACACCCAAAGCCATAATTTGTCTTAGAATTTCTTTTGAAACAGCTACAAGAAAGACTAACGACTGCTCTTTTCCCTCTGTTTCTGATTCCAGCCATCCCTTTATCTGGCTTTCATTAGAGCCTGGGCCGCGCCTCTTTTGTGGGAGAGACTTGAGGGAGCCGAGGCAGTTTCCCGCCGCTGTGATGTTGCTAAAGATTAAAAAAGAGCTTTGAAGCTGCACCAGCTCTGCCTGCGCCCCCTCGGAACAGGACCTCAGAAAGACCCGCGCCATCTGGCAAACCTGACATAAAGACAAAATAAAGTGATTGAAACAGTCTCTTCAAAGCCACAATGGCAGATTTGTTGATTTGGGCGTTATCTTTCATGCGAGGCCTTCAGAAGTCACCAGAACACCTAGGTAATCTCGGGCAGGCCTGACTGGAGTGGATGGAGCCTTCCGGGCTGAAGTTTGACAAGCGGACTGGCTGTAACTGGTGGGGGCTGAGGGATGGACTGATGGTCCCCCGAGGTGGCTTTGAACTGAATCACTCAATAACTGAATCTAGAAGCCCGCTCGCTGTGATTCCTCCTCACCTGCGGTCCCCTCAGGAGAGGCACCTGATGCCAGCTGAAGTAGAGCCCAGGCAGGAAGCTGATACAGGGATGTCCTGAGCAGGTGGGGAGTGGCAAGACACGGAAGGCCTCTGCCCCGGTTGCAGCTAACAGCCTGTTAGCAATGCCATGGCGCTCTTGTCAGGGATGATCCTGGCCGGGCAGAAGCCTATTTGCTGGGTCCCACCGAGAGTCTCACGGCCAACTGAGCCCGGCAAAGGTCCTGCAGAGGTCCTACTGGCCTTCATTTACACCCACTATGGCTAGAATTCCGTTTCCTGTGTGCCTTAGTTCCGGCTCCTTCAAAGGAGAAGGCGCTGTCCCGATCAGGTTTTATACTGCGTTAGGTGGCAGTGTACAGCCTAAGGTCCCCATCTTGGAGCTAGTGTGGTGGTTGACACCTGTGAGCCCAGCCCTTCATAGGTGGAAGAATGAAGAGTTCAAGGGTCAGCTACACAGCTAGCCTGGACTACATAAGACCCTGTTTCAAAAACAAACAAAAAACTGTCTTGGACAGCAGTCTGGAGACGGCAGCAGAAAAGCCAGCTAAATAGCCCCTCCTGCACTGAGCTTCAGGCCAAGGAGTTCGGGGCCGCCATCCACATATCCGCCGCCCGTGCAATTTCTCCTAGTGAGAAAATGCAAGGGTTGGAATGGGAAGAAGCAGGGCTCCTTAAGCACTACTTAAGGGACTCAGGTGGTGTCTGGGGAGCACTCCCATCCCCCCACCTGCCTACCTCAGCTGATTTGTCCGTCTCCATGTAGAACACCTGACTCAATTTCTGGCTATATTTTAAGACTTTACTAGCCAAATACGTGCACAACGTAAAAGGTGAGGGTCTGGAGGCCCCTAGTCCTTCTTATGGGTCCCCTCAAACCTGGGGTTCAGGCAGATGCTGATGAACTCGATAGGAAAATGAATTGCAGTCTGCCAAATTTTAGCAAAATTATCAATTCACAAAACCTGACCACTGCTCAACCTCCAATGATCTACTGAAGACCTACTGCACACTCCCACACAGGCAAAAGATGCCTGTCTGTCCTCAGAGACCTAGCACTAAAAAGACACACGGAGGGAACTGCACCAGCAGGAGGCAGTGGTAAGGCGCTTCTGCATTCAGAACAGAGACACCAGTCCTAGTCACACATAGGCCCTAGCGACAACTTGCCTGTAGCACGGATTCTAATTGTTCTTAATAATAAAAGCCCGTTAGTTCCTTGGGGCAGCTGAGGATAGGGAACCTGAAATGACCCTATCCTATAGCAATACTGACGAATATCTTGCATATCATCATAGAACCTTCATCTGGTGATGGATGGAGATAGAGACAGAGACCCACACTGGAGCACTGGACTGAGTTCCCAAGGTCCCAATGAGGAGCAGAAGGAGGGAGAACATGAGCAAAGAAGTCGGGACCACGAGGGGTGCACCCACCCACTGAGACAGTGGAGCTGATCTATTGGGAGCTCACCAAGGCCAGCTGGACTGTGACTGAAAAAGCATGGGATAAAACTGGACTCTCTGAGCATGGCGAACAATGAGGGCTGATGAGAAGCCAAGGACAATGGCACGGGGTTTTGAACCTACGTAATGTGCTGGCTTTGTGGGAGCCTAGCCAGTTTGGATGTTCACCTTCCTAGAAATGGACGGAGAGGGGAGGACTTAGGACTTACCACAGGGCAGGGAACCCTGACTGCTCTTTGGACTGGAGAGGGAGGGGGAGAGGAGTGGGGGGAGGGGGAGAAGGGTGGGTGGAGGGGGAGAAGGGTGGGAGGAGGGGGAGGGAAATGGGAGGCTGGGAGGAGGTGGAAACTTGTTTTTTTTTTCTCCTTTTCTCAATAAAAAAATGGAACCTTTAAAAATAATAATAATAATAATAATAAAAGCCCAGAGTCAGATATTAGGGGGTGAAAGTTGACAGATCAGAGAAGCAGAACAGTCAGACACTAGAGAGTGCTTACCTCTATCAGTGCTCAGACCGAAGGGGCCACCCTGTCTCTAGGAATCCTCAGACTGCACTAAGCCCCTGTTTCCTCTTGCCTTATATTCCTCTTTCGGCCCAGCCATATCCCTCCTGTCTCCACCTCCCTGGTGCTGGGATTAAGGGTGTGGGATCCCAAGTGTTGGGATCACCTTTGTATGAGCTCTGTTTCTCTTTTAGACAGATTCAATCTCACTAGCCCAGGGTGGCCTTGAAGTCACAGAGATCCATCTGCCTCCTTCTCCCAAGTGCTGGGATTAAAGGTGTGTGCCCCCACTCCCTGGCCTCTGTGGCTAACTAGTGGCTTAGCTCTGCACTCTGATCTACAGACAAGCTGTATTTGTTGGATCGCAAACAAAATATCACCACATTCTTGCCCACCTGTTTTTCTTTGCCTCCCCACTCTGACCAGAAGCACCGCCTGAGTGGCAGCACTCCCCACCCCCTTACCCCCTCCAGAGGAAGCTTCTCATCAAAGGTGGCCCACACCACCCTTCCTTCCTCTCAGAAGCACAGCTGGCTTGGCATAGGGTGTGGGGAGAGGTTCACAGCACATTTCCTGGCGTGAGATTAGGGTTCTATCTGTTCCCTCCCACAGTGAGAAGAGAGTCATCTCCCCTGAGGGACAGCATGACTGGAGAGCACAGGCAGAAGCGGCTCCCAGCCTGCCAGTTCCTTCAGGGAACCTTCCAAATACATAATCCACCCTCCTCTGCTGGCTTCCATATCCTCATGATCTGATGAACTCCTACTCACCCTTTAAAACCTATGCCTAATAACCACTCCCCTGAAGCCCTTCTGAGTTTCCTTCTCCCTCAGCCCACACGCCACCTCTTCGTCTGTCTTGCGTGCCCCTGAAATAAAGATTAGACTATTTTTCCAGAAAGAGTATGCATGTCCGGAAGTCAGAAAACTTTAGACCAGGTGTCTATCTATCAGCTGTGACATTTGAGCAGGTCGCTTTGCCCCTCTGGTCCCCACTTTCCTTGTTTGTGAGTGAAGAAGATAAAATTTATCTTCCTGGGGTTGTTATTGGATATTAAATAAATCTCCAGTTTGAGGCAGGGAAGAGGCTCTGTGAGCAGAGAACTCTGGCTGCTCTTGCAGAGGACCTAGGTTCAGTTCCCACACTCACACTGTAGCCCACAACTGTCTCTAACTCGAGTTACAGGAGACCCCATGCCCTTTCCTGGCCTCTGCAGGCACCAGGAACACACGGTACACAGACAAACATGCAGTTAAAGCATTCGTACCCATCAGTAAATAAGGTAGTATATTTAAAAGAGCCTGAGACGGTACCGTACACACAGTGGGACTCCAGGAATGTGAACTCCACTCATTCCTTGGTAGAACGTGAGTACCTTAAAGACAGGACCCCGGTTTTCCCTCAGTCAGGCAGTCACTTCTCCAGTCGTCCATCCAGCCTGAGCTCCCGCAGAGCTCTGGGGTCTGAGTTCCCAGCCACAAGCTGGGTTGCACAGCAGGAGACAGTACAGGCTGCGTCCTAGTGCCCAGCGATCCCTTAGCTGGTTCTTTCTCCTGCAGCCGCAGCACTTGCTTTGACTGGAACTGTCCCTACACCCCCATGATTCCCAAGGAGGTCTTCACAATCCCTGGTAGTATGACGGGCCAGAGCAAGGAAACATGAGGTAAATAAGTCGGTCGTCTCCAGGGCCTGTGACTAGGATTTGCTTTGGAAGCAGATGAGGGTCTCTCTGGTTCCCAGTGAGTAAGGTATCCTTTAGGCATCTTTCCTGTGCCTAGCATCTGAGGACGGGCAGACACACATTTCTGTATGGGAGCACACTGTAGGTGTTCAGAACTGAACCTTTCACCCTCAGGAATGGTCAGCAAACTTCTCCCTGAGCTAAGCATCTATTTTTCAGTTTGCATTGCTGTGACAAAATCCCTGAGAGGCCTGAGGGGAGAAAAATGTTTGTTTTGCTCAGTTTCAGAACTTTTGATTCATGATTGGCTCCATGGATATTAGACTCAGTAGACTATCACAGCAGAAGGCCATAGTGGACAACTGCAAATCTGAGGGCAGACAGGAAGCAGAGAGCAGGAGATGGTCCAGGGACAAGACACACCCTTCAGAGACATGCCCCAATGCCCCACTTCCTCTAACCAGGCCCCATTTCCCAGGCAGCTGTGAACTATTACATGGTTTAGCTGTTGAGGATATGAGCATCCTCACAACCCAAGCACCTCTAAGCATCAGCAGCAACTGGGGAACCAAGCCTTTAACCATAAGTCTTTGTGAGGATATTTCATATCCAATTCAAAACAGCATTCTTCGGGAGCAGAGCCTCATCTGAACACTCTGGAGAAGACAGAGAGGGACCACCATCCACTCTTTCGGAGCTCCTGATCTGCTGGAGAGGATGCTCAGTTCATCCATAGAAGGCAGGTAGAAGATACAGGCACATCATTCTCAGTCTTGAAACCTGACGATCCTGGGGCTGGGACTGTAGGTCACGAATAAACCATTTGCCTAGCATGCAGAAGGCCCTGGGTTCAATCTCCAGTATAACATTTTTAAGAAAATGAAACAGAGGCTCTTGTTTTGATTAAACCCAAAGCTGAAATGTTTCTTAAAGTAAGGAAGGGAAGAGGGAAGAAAGAAAGGAAGAAAGGAAAGAAGGAAGCAAAGAAGGAAGGAAGGAAGCAAAGAAGGAAGGAAGGAAGCCACTGATTTAACAGAAGAAAGCTCTTGTCTGACAGCAGACAGCAGTTTCATCTCTGATGGTGCTAACTTCTGACTTGGTGGGGAAGACTTTGTTTCTGAGGCTGGCCCAGTCTCTGACCATGGGGTAGAACTGCTCCTATCACAAGAAGATTCCTGTGATGGAGGAGGTAGCCTGTACTTGTAGATAACGTGACACAGTCAGGTTAGCAAGTATGGGGAAAAGCCATCCATCCGCATCCCTTTGAGAAGCTGGGTGTGCAGCATCTGCGTGAGCTCAGAGAGATGTACCATCCTCAGTCACACGCTAGATACAGGTGACCCAGGACCACTTCCCTCTGGCTTCCAGCCAAGTCTTCTCACTCGAGAACCAACCCAGAGGAGCTGGCCTGGGGCCTCATCCCTGGCATCTTATGCCAGCGTGGCCAGGGGAGGCTTTCTCACGATCAGGGACATCTGGGCTGGCACAGCTCCCAGAGGCCACTGACATGAAAAGCAAGGGGCTCGGCGGAAACACCATCTGCACATCATAAAGTCGCTGGTAGTTCCCAGGGGTGGCCTCCAGCTGCGCTGGGGCTGCCAAGATAGAGGGGGGCGGGGTGAGAACAATGATGACTAGGGAGCAGGAAGGAACTCTCCCACCTGGCATCCTAGCACTTGGACAGTCAGTGCGCCAGGTTTGTCTCTCTATAGCCACAGGGAAGACACTGGGAGTTTCCTATCCCAGAAGGTAAGTTGGGTCATGCCAGGCAGGAACCGGTAGTGACGAGGCACTCTGTTCTAGACTGCACTTCTTGATCCAAATCCTAGACCATTCCTGGGACGAGTGGGTTGCTTTCTTCAGTGTTCACACGTGTTCAGATACATCTGAATGACTGTAGGCTTGCCACGAGGATCAAAGATAGAGTGCACTTAATATCGGAGCATTGGTTATATGCCAGAGAACTTCATTCCCAAAGAGGTCACATGGATGTAAAGGGGTGCTCCATCGCTCTTGGTTCTTATTACCTCCCTTGCTGTCATCTTTCCCATCCTGAAGCTGCCAGCCAGCTAGCTCACAGAGCACCCATCTGTGATGAGCAACGGGAATTAGATAAGAGATGTTGAGGCTAGCTCACTGGACCTGCTGCCCAGACACCCACCAGAGCACCAAGGCCACAGCTGACCGGGTAGGAGGTTGGACCTGGCTTAAGAGAAGTTCAGCTATTGAAAGTCGAGCAGAACCCATCCGGTTCTTTGCCGAGAACTTGAATGGGGGTCAGAACATTTGAAGTGATGATTCTGTTAGATTCTGAAGAAGCAGAGAAAAGAGACAAAAAAGGAAGAGGAGGAAGCAGAGAGGTGAGACTGAGAGAGAGGAGGACAGCACAAGATCTGGAGGAGATGAGAGAGAAAGGAGGCCCCAGTCCTCTTTAGACTCCTACACGCGCTCTCTGTAGACAAGGCCGTACCTGAGAAATGAGTCGAGCCAAGAAGCATAAACCCAAACACATGTCTCCGACACCCACAGCCAATCACACTTACGTACACGAGCTCTTTCTCTTCTTTTACATCCCATACGCAGCTGAACAACTTCTAAAACAGAGAACCCCAAGGGAGGCTGGCTGGCTGAGGCTCAGAAGCTGCGAGCACGCTGAGTAGCTGTGAACAATGGGATTTCTGGAGGGGTGGGAATGGTGGCTGCAGAAGAAAAAGCACAGGTGCACAGCGATGGGGACTCTATTGAGCATCTGAGCAGAGGTGTGTGGTCCTTAGAGAGCGTCAAAATCCCACCACCTGCCACCTCTGGCTCTGTTCCCCCAAGAGTTTACTCCTGACAGCTAATGAGAGGAGGTAATCACATAACCACAGACAGCCAAAGGGGGGCCCATGTCTTTGTCAGAGCTCCCCTCTGGAAGTCCTGAGTCAAGGCCTTGAAATGAAGCAGTGCACCCCCCTGGGAAATGATGACAGAACACCAGCAGGATAAAGGGGTGGGCCAGAGAGGGTCTGGTGCCAGCAAGGAGTGGCATAGCGTTTACAGTCTCTGTGGGTACAAATAGCCTAACCCCACAAAGAATCTTGGAGACCCAAGGTAGAACATGCATCTCGGAGGAATTGAGGGGCTCACTACCACCCCCTTTAATTGAGGGGAACCCCAAGGCCTGGACTAAGAATTTCTTAGATTTTTCGACCCTAGGCATCCTACACTCTCTTCAACTCCTCTGGCTGCTCCCCTGTCACACACATGGACAGAACCAGCTCCAGGTGCCTGAGGGCGCCCTTAGGCAGAGACGGAGGGTGAGCAGCTGGAAATTGAGTCAGCATGAATGCAAATGGAAGATATCAGGGGCTGCAACAGGGCACAATCGGCAGCTGCCACATAGAGCAAAATCTCATCACGTCTGTTCAGCCCTGGGCTAATCTCGGAGGCCAGAGGATGGGATATGTGTGGATGGAATTGCTCACGGAGCAGGATGGGAGAGCAAGATGGAGAGAAGATGTAAAGGGCCACGCATGCTCCTGCAGCCCACCCTGCAACCGTGAGGAGGTGGGTGGCTCCGGTACATACAGTGGCCATTCCTTACCCATAAACCTCTCAGGTCATTGGCAGGTGAGAGGATTGGGTTTGACTTGGCAAAATCCCTTCCAGGGCTGGGTCTGGAACTCAGTGGAGGAGCATTTGTCTAGCATTTGTGAAGCCCTGGGTTGGAGCCCCAGCCCTGCAGAAACAAAATCAGATCTCTTCAACCAATCCAAGCCACTTGCCCTAATCAGAATTAGAAGAAATTACTAGTGGTTCTTCAACCTTCCTAAGGCTGAGACCCTTTGATACAGTTCCTCACGTTATGGTGACACCCCCCCCCCCAACATAAAATTATTTTCCTTGCTACTTCATAACTGTAATTTTACTACTGTTATGAATTGTAATGGAAATATCTGTGTTTTCCAATGGTCTTAAGTGATCCCCGTGGAAGGAGCGTTCAACCCCAGAGGTTAAAATCCACAGGCTGAGAGCTGCTGGATTAGGTCCTAACTTTGTACCCGGATCTGAAGACACAGGAAAAGGTACCACTTCTGTTCCTGGAAGATGAAGGTGGCATCTCTGGAAGTGGACATGGCCATGACAACCATTCCAATTCTCATTCCACCCAGTCTGTGGGTGAGGTGGCGCTGATTGCACAATGTACCCAGAAAATGATAAGTTGCTAATGAGATTCCGCTACGCTGTAGATTATAAAATTCAATCTAGTTTTAGAGCTATGAAATGTAAAAAGATTTATTTTAGAACTTATGGGTTGCGGCCGTACTGTTATGATTTATAAAAAAGAAAATCCGTAGGCACGTTGCATTTATTGCTTACAGCAAATTTGCTGGAAGTTACATGGCGCCGCCTGTGTATCGTTGCATGCAGCTGCATCAGTATTTGCTGGGGGTCACTGAGCTCCTGGGTAAACAGAGGGGTGCTCCACATCACAGAGCCATGACTGTGTACCCTCTGCCCTCTGCCTACCTCCACTTTCCCCCAATCCCTTTAACCAACTGAACTCTTTCGCACATGCCCTCCTCCCAGCTGGAAACAAGAAGCCCACCAAGCACCCTGCCCACTGCCCCCTCATGCCATGGGCTCCCACAGGAGGCGTTTCTGGTCCTGAGCAATCTCTTCTTTCTAGCAAAGCCATCCTCCTTTTTAGCCACAAAATAGTGGACTCCTTCCCTTTCAGCTCCCCTCAAGACCACAGTCACCTGAATCTTTATTCGAGATTTGAGAGGGACAAGGCACACAGTCCCGAAAGTACTTCCACTTAGGCCTGTTTGATAACGGTTAATACCATAACTTTCTCACATATACGCCTAATCAACCCAAAACTGAGAAGTGCACGCAGTGTGTGTGTGTGTGTGTGTGTGTGTGTGTGTGTGTGTGTGTATACTGAGCTCTCGCCGGCCCTCTTTTTACTTTTTCTTTCTTTCTTTTTTTAAAAAAAGGAGGTTTTAGCATTTATTTTTTGCTATGCAGTGTGTGTGGGTATGTGCATGTAAGTCCAGGTGCCCACAGAGACCAAAAGGTCAGGTTCCCTGAAGCTAGAGTCACAGGTGGTTGTGAGCTACCCATCATGGTGCTGGGAGCTGAACTACAGTCTTCTGTCATCTCTCCAACCCCTTCCTTCTGGGGAGGGTGTCTGTTTGGTTTATTTTTGTTTTAGGGGGCTGTTTGGTTGGGTTTTCTTGGTTTTGGGTTTTGAGACAAGTTGCTCGGTCTAACCTTGGAGTCACTCTGTAGCCAGTATGGCCTTGAATGTCCTTGCCAGCCCTGGTGCTCTGCCTCCAAACCTCTCTAAACTCTCGGTCATTTTGATTTTCGAGACAGGGTTTCTCTGTAGCTTTTTGGTTCCTGTCCTGGAACTAGCTCTTGTAGATCAGGCTGGCCTCGAACTCACAGAGATCCGCCTGCCTCTGCCTCCCGAGTGCTGGGTTTAAAGGCTTGTGCCACCACCGCCCGGCTACTCTCGGTCATTTTGAATGAGGGACTTTGTGTGCTTCCCGTTGGCACTGGCTTTCAGATGATGCACTGGCTGAGACGGTCCCACTGCTCCAGAAGGCGCCTGAGCACGAAGATACTGCTGCTGTCCCTGTTCTTAGCACTGCTGAGATCGGGAACTGTGTCCTGGTCCCACTGCATGCTCTGCCCTCTCGACGGAGGGTGCACTTTGTGAACACCAAGGTGCACGTGGGGGTGGTACACGTGTCAGCCTCTATTCAGTCACTGCAAAGTAGTCACACTTAGAAGAGGAACCTATGGGCTCACTGGATTGAGAAGATTAAGAAGTGAATGTGATGGGTTTGATCCTGGGCTCTTGGCTGCTTCCCAACATGGCTCTTCTCAGGCATCATCTCCTCCAAAGCCTCCGAAGCCCAGGCTGACATGCACCCAGCTTAGTTTTTACAAGACAAAAACGACAAGTTCCCACCAGGGCCAGCCTCACTCCATGGCCATCTCTGTACCGATCATTAAGCCAGAGGCTGTGGTGGTCCCATTGGCCAGACCTCAGTCACATGGCTACCCCTAGACCCATCAGTCATAGGCAGTTTGGCTGCCGTTACTGACTGACTGTGCTGGATGTGCAGACTACCAGGGTCAGGTGGGACAGCTAGAGCAGGGGGCAGAATGGACAAACTGATAACGGCGCACGTATCTGGAGCAGGGAGCAGAAAAACAGACACAGCGCAGGCAGCTAGAGCAGAGACCAGACTGCAATGTGGTGTTTAAAAACAAAACAAGACAGGAGGAACTGAAGATGCCCACGAGTAGATCACTTGCTTAGCATAGACAAGGCCTGGCTTCCATCCCCAGCACTGCAAGCATAAATAAAATCAGAAAGGAGAAGCCAAGAGAGCAGAACCAGGCGAGAGCACACAGTCCTGAGAAGTCAGAAGAGGACATACTTGAGCAGGCTGCAAGGATGCCTTCCCGAGAAAGTAGAAGAGGGAAAGGAACTGGAATTACAAAGAGTGTAGAAGCAGCCCTCCAGAATCTGGGAGCTTGTAAAAAGGCTTGCCCTGTTGTCAAGGGAGGGTTGTTCAAAAGACTAGGATTAGTCAGAGGGAGTCTAATCACGGATGATGTCAAGTAGATTATGAAATAAGATGCTGATGGGGCGCCAGGCCTGTAACCAGGGTGCGCAGAGATCTGTGGACTGCGGAAGAGATGGAGCTTGGCCTGAGTAAAACGGGAGGACCTAGAAGGGAGTGACCAGGCAGTGATGTGGTCTTCTCCGATGGATGTTTCCAGGCCACTCTGACTGTGGTGGACAGAGTGCAAGGACAGTGGGACAGAGTACCCCCCCCCCCTTATCAATGGCGTGGTGGCTCTTACCAAGCCAATGTCAAGGGTAGACAGAGGCAGGTACAATTTCATCCTCATGGGGCATCAGGGACAGCGTTAGGGAGGAAAAGTTGGACCGATAAGCCAGAAGCAGCCTTCACTTCCCCCTCAAAGATTTTTCTTCCTGAGAAGTGGGAAGATTCGGTTTTCCCTTCTCTTTTCATTCTTTATAATTTATTTAAATTTTTTGTGCATTGGTTTGAAGTTCCCCTGGAACTAGAGCTACAGACAGTTGTGAGGTGCTGAGTGGGTGCTGGAAATCGAACCCATGTCTCAGCCCAGGCTGGCTTCCAGTGCTGGAATTGTGTGTTTGGACCACTGCACCTCGCTAGCATCATTGTTTTTAATAATCAGAAGTATTTTAAAATAAATGAAAAAGGCTCTTGGCTCCTCCCCATCTTTCCTTGAGTTTGTGAGTAGATCAAGCTCCTCTGAGATGGTCTGCCCTTCAGAGCTCCCCTGTGGGTGTCTAGTTGCTCTGAATTTACAGAAAGACTCTCCACATCTTGTCCGAGAGTCAGGAGTGATCTAATGCTCTAGAATGTTACTTCTCAAACTTTAACACCTATGCGTGCATTGCTAGGAGATTCCAGTTCCACAGCTCTGAAGAAGGCCCTGCTATTACCCAGTTCTCAGGACATGCAGATTGACCTGTCCACAGCGTTAGACCTGTCTGTAGAAGTCAGACTCTAGAATATTTCATGAAGGAATATTATAGATATACTGCCAAGGCAGGAAGAGGAGAATCACTACCAAACTCTAGTGTGGGAAAACAACGGGAAAATCTCTGGAATGACATATTCCAAAATATTACAGAAGTGGTGAGGTTCTGAGCAATTTAAATTCTCTTCCTCTTTCTTGTCTGCATTTTCAAATTTATAAGGAGTGTGCACTGCTTAGGATGAAGCTGAAATCTGTTCCAGCTTGATCAAAATTGTCCCCAGCTCACATTTTGAATGGATGCTCCTCAGCTGGTAGAACTACTCTGGGAGGGTGTGGAGACCTTTAGGAGGTGAGGTGGCTGCAGAAGTGGCCACTGGAGGCGGGGCTTTGACAGCTCCTGTCTTGAGCTCACTCCCACTCTCTCATCTTGAGCACTCTCTCTCTCTCAATCTCTCCCTCCTTCCCTACTTCCCTCTCTCTTTCTGCCATGCAGTGAGTAACCCTCATCACAGGCTCCCATGCCATGCCTTCCCCACTGTGATGGAATAAACCCTGTGAAACCATGAGACAAAGTAACTCCCCTCTTTCGCCCTCTCTTCCAGATAGTGTGGTCCAGTAATGTGAAAATCGCCAATACAAAATCTAAATGACTAAATCAAGAAAAGCCATCTAAAATACACACACAATTTTCTTTTCTGAGACGGGGTTACATGCAGCCCAAGCAATCCTCAATCTTGCTGTGTAGCCAAGAACGAACTTAAACTCCATACTGTTCGAGTTTTCTCATTCCATACAGTGAAGTCCATCCTGGACACTCTAGCTTCAAAGCGCTCAGACCCTGCCTCTGCTTCTCTTTCCCAGGCCTCCACTCGCCCAGCCTCTGGCTTCAGTGCCCCAGCATACATGATTCTGCTTGTTTAAACCAGCCCTGGAGACTCTTAGGCGGCTTCTCATCTTCCTGAAACCTAGTCTCGCACTGTGAGTTCTCTTCCTGCTCCTAACTGGTCTTCCTCGGTCTCTCTGGATGACACCTTGTCCTTCTCTGAGCCGTTAGTCTAGAAGCTCCCTATAGCCCCTTCTCCTCCGCTCACTCCCCTCTCTTTTCCTGAAGTCTCATCCCCTCCTAAGGTCCTGAATTATCTCTATGCTAGCCTGTTTGCCTAGCTGGCCTCTCTGCCAAGCATTGCTTCTAGGACCATTCTTTACCCCCATCAAATGCCCCGTCCTAAATGACTCAATTATCCCATCACACCCAGCCCATATTCCCCACTGACTCCCCTTCAGGACTGCACCAGCAACCTGGGTCCCCCTGCCACGTCTCCAAAGCACCATTTTTTTCTTTTTCTTTTTTTCTTTCTTTTTTTTTTTTGTTTGTTTGTTTGTTTTTCAAGACAGGGTTTCTCTGTAGCTTTGGAGCCTGTCCAGGAGCTAGCTCTTGCAGACCAGGCTGGCCTCGAACTCACAGAGATCCACCTGCCTCTGCCTCCTGAGTGCTGGGATTAAAGGCATGTGCCACCACTGCCCGGCCAAAGCACCATTTCTTACATTGTATAGCTGGACATGCATCCCCTTCCCCTGCTTGTTTTCTTACAAAGCCCCATACCTGAGCCGTGCCTCCAGAGGCTCTCCCAGCCCAGGCCAGCCTCTTCCACTGACCTCCTCACTCTCTTCCCCCAAGCCTGGCCTCCTTTCTCCCTTGCATGTATCCACCAAGGGGCCCTCTGCTGCTCGCTGGGTGGATTCGCCACGTACCTGACTTTGCAGAAGGACATAGCTAGTAACTGGGAGTGCTGGCTGCTAAAGGGTCCGTGGCCACTACTTTCTCTGGAGAACTGTCCTGGGACAACGGAGTGAACTCTACGGCAGATGACCCAGGGCCGACCTCACTGGCTGACCGGTATTGTGAGAAGTCAACCCTGTCCCTTGAAGTGTGGGTATCCATAGTGATGTTTATTCTCTGCGTACAGTCACTGGGCCACCTTGGGACCTAGCTAAGCTGAACCCATCTCACTTCACTTTAGCCTGCTTCTCTCCCTCCGCTTTGACTTTCTCCTGGTCCCTCGTTGTCTCTAGGTCACTCCCTTCTAAGCTCCCAACCCTCTTTATGTAAAGGACGGCTTCCCCAGGAGACCTTGCCTGAACCTCAGGCTGGGACAAAGCCATATCCTAACTGCTCTGTGTTCTACATAAGAATCAGAACATCTGCAGCTTACTGGTGATCAATGTCATCACTCATGAGGCACAGGTAGCCCTCATGGGTTTGCAAACTCCACGAAGCCAAAGCCATTCTAGTTCTCCCAGCATCCTCCTAGCTCCTAGGGGCACTTGGCACTTAGGAGATAGGCAGTAAACACCAGGTGGGTGCACCGGGAGGAAGGGGAGGGAGAGAGGGAAGTCCCTTGTGTTGCCTTTCATATTAATGGTCCAGGGCTCCATGTTTATCTCTATTTTGGCAGGCACTGAGACTGGCTGTGGCCTTCGAGTTGGCAGCCAGAAGCATTTGTGTGCCAGCTCAAGGCACAACTCCACCCCCAAGCAGCCCGTGTAAGACCACACAGTAGAGGTGGCACAGGATCCCCATGTAGAGTGCTGCTTTCTCTCTGCTCACTAGGAAGCAGGAGGCTTGGCTGCTCTACCGGTGACTGAAAACCCTGGCAGCTGCACAACCGACTGCATGTCACCATACGTCACCTCGGACAGGTGCATCTCCAAAGAGCTGCCCACTAACTGGCCTTAGCCCCTAAGTCCCAGGATCTCTCCCAGCAGAGATGGCAGGCTAGCACCAAGAAGACCCTGCCATACCTATTCTGTCAAACTGGGACACCTACTTGGTTATTTCCTGGGCTCTGGAAAATGCTATCTTCCTCCCTCTCTGAGAGATAGGACTCCTTAACAAAAGTATGCAGAGGAGCCAGGCCTTCCCCACCCATCCTGCCCCCTCACATCTGGAAAGGGCTGAGGACGCTCACTTCTCTTTTTGCCCACTCTCATGCTGGTCACACGCAAGTGTGTCACCTCAGATGAGCAAACTGAGGTCAGACCGAGGAGAGGAGGCACAGCTAGGAACTCCCAAGCTCTAGAGCTCCTCACCTGCCTTCCTGCCCCTAGAGCAAGTTTTAAGAAGCAAGGCGGAGGTGAGGACGGGGGAGGGGGGGAGGGAGGCGGATGGACATGTGGTGCAGAGCTTTGGGTCCTGCCGTACAGGAAAACTCAGGAGGGCTCCATAGGATCTCCCAGAACCAGGCCAAGGGGTTCAGTCTCAGCTACAGGGGACAGAGGCCACAGTCTACTTCAGGATTAGATGCCAGGACAGCAGATGTGGCTTGAAGGGTACCTCTCTCCATGAGAGTACCACAGCTGAAGCCCTCAGACCACTGCCCAGCAACTCTTCCCCCAAGGAGCAGGGCACAGGGTAGAGGCTGAGCTGGACAGATTTTTCTGGGAAAACCACGCCCCCCAGTGGCACCTGTGCAGTACCTCTCCCATTCCCAGGCTCCCTTACTAAAATAGTCATATCCTGTTCCCCCAGAAAGGACCCCAGGCAAGGGAGGAGGGAGGGGTTCACAACCACAGCATGGGGAGGCTCATTCGCTCATCCATTTATTCAACAAAAATGGCCTGTTTCTTGCCCAGTTCTGCAGAAGGTCCAGGGTCCCTGTCCTGAAGGTTCTCATCTGCAGGTTGTTGAAAGCCTAAGGGAGCAGAGACAGTGTGCCAGAGGCAAGTGAGGAGGGGAGGCCAGCGTGGAGGCGCTGAGATGATGCGGGGGGGGGGGGGGGGGGGAGGAGACAATGGCGCAGAAACAAGTGCAGAGGCCAGCATGGAGGGGCTGAGATGACTGGGCATGGCAGGTGGGTGGGGGAAGACAACGGAGTAGTTCAGGCCCTAAGAGCCCAGATGCGGTCTGGCCAAGACTATGACTGGGCTGTTGGCCAGGGCTGAGGTCTTATCTATATGTTCCAAGCAGAAAAATTCAGTTTGACCAAAAACACAAATGTTATGTGTCAGGTACAGGGGTGGAGTTAGGAATTCGAAAATGGATGCCTTGGGGTTCTTGTTTTGTAGAAATTTCTGTGAGCAGAGATTTCTGCTTCACGCTCTTATTTTCCCTCATGTGAACCCTCTACGGCTGGGGAGGATCATTCTCAAACGGAGAAGATACTAACCCTGCCGTACAAATGAGGCCAGCGGGTTCTCTTCCTCCATCATAGGGGCAGGGGAGGAAGAGAGACCTCTAAGAAGCCCTGGGAGAGTGGTGGCTGACTTGCTGCACATGCTCCCAGAGAACGGAACCATCCCTACCCATCCCTACCCTCGGAAGGCACGCAGAGCACAGGGCAGGCAGGAAAGCCCAATCCAGCCTGGAGTAAGAGGTATGCCACAGGCATCACAAAGAAAGAGGTGCACCCAACAGCTGGGGAGCTGGCCCGAGCTCTCTTCACAGGGCCCTGGGGGCTTGATTTCACTGTAGCGGAATTCCTTTGACCACACAATGCCCAGTTTTCCCACCTGTGCCTTCAACTTCACAAAAAAAGCTGTGGCTATAAAGTACCAGACTCAGATCTGGCTTTTGTGACAATGTAGCTACATTCATGAGAGCTTGGAGCAGCGTTGACTTCACTAGAGCTCCAAGCATCACCTTCCCTGGCCCAGTCCCAGACCCTCTTCCTTTTGGCAACAAGACTGGACTTGGTACCAAGATTGGATCAGTCTCCTGTTCCCTGACTATAAAACAAGTCTCAAGTGAACCAACCAGAGTCCTTCCCTGGGATTTTTTTTTTTTTCCGGGTGAAGCTATAATCACTTCCCCAGCTGCCAGGACATACCAAGATCCTAGAGACAGTTGGTGACCATGTTTCCAGCTATACGTGGTAGGGGTGGGTGGAAGCTCGAGAAGGTGGGAGACAACGGCACCAAATTCGTGTCACCCTCCCCTTTCAGACAATAAATGCCCTTTTTATTGAAATAATTCAAATTGGGTTTTCTATCACTTTCCAACCGAAGCTCCTAAAATATCAGCCCATCCTCTCCCCACTGGAAGTCAAGATCAAGCTACAGGGCTGGGGGTGTAGTTCAGGAGTAGAGCATTTACATAAACTGTACAGAGCTGGGCTCCATCCCTAGTATACCATGCACAGAGATAAATACACAAATATTCCTGAAGGAGGCCATCTAGGATTCCAACTTGGGTTCTTTTTTTAAATTTATGTGTGGATGGCTGTATGTATGCATATACACTGGATGCATGAAGGTGCCCAAAAGAGCCAAAAAGGAGCATTGGGCCTCTGAAACTAGAATTGCAGGCACTGTGAGCTGCTGACTGTGGGTACCGGGAACTGAACCCAGGTCTTCTACAAAAGCAGCAAGTGCTCTTAATTCTATCTCTGCAATTCTAGGTGCAGATTCTTAATACAGTAGAAATGATTGCTATCAAGAGAAAAAAATGAAATTATAAGATTATTTTACAGAACATATAGGGCAGTATAAGGTTAAAAGTGCAGTAAAGACCTCTTTCACTGTGTATACTAATGAAAAGGACCGTGACTCCAATTCATAACCGGATTTGAATCTGTATCTGGCCCCTAACTCACCTCTCCGGGCATCCGTTTCCTCGTCTATAAAACGGGAATGCAAATATTACCTGCCCTTCTCAATGTATAAAGTTATCTCTCTCACACAGACCACTGACACAGCTTTGTGACCCTTGCACACCAACTGCAAGCGCCATTTTTAGATGACATCTCACCGCGTAGCCCTGGCTAGCCCGGAACTCAGTTCGTCCTCCTGCCTTAACCTGAGTGCTGGGATTACAGTCCCGCACCACCACGCCCACCACAAGCAGATCTTAACGTGGCTTACCTGGGTGAATGCCAGTGGACAAAACTGTCAGTGAGCCACTGCCCCGGAGGGCTGGGCATCCAGAGATAAGAGAACAGGAAGGGCATTGACAAGGTGAGTGGCAGACGTGGGCTCCAAAGTCAGTCTGGGCCTCCCTAGGGAGTCAATAGCTACAACATCGTCACCTTTTCTAGCTGATGTTCTAGCTAATTTCCCGATTTTTATCTGTCTTATCTTTCCAGTTACTTTAGCATGTAAATTATGTTTTAAACAACAGCGATCAGCATGAACCTAAAAGAATCAACCGCCATTGGGTCCTGGACACCCAAGATAATCAAATTAAGCCATGCTATGTGTTTCCAGCCTTTGACTCCAGATGGCACCTTCATGTCAGGTTTTATTTTTAAAAGCCCTGTTCCATATTTGGTGGATTTAATTAACTTAGATGCTTTACCATATCATCAATAAGGCTTTGTTTTCTTGCTTGCTTGCTTCTTTCTATATTCATTTACTTGTGTAGGGGACGTGTATGGATGTGCACTACCATGGTACATTAGAGGTGTCAAAGGACAACCTTTCAGGAGTCAATTCTCCTTCCACCATGAGGGTCCTGGAGATCAAACGAATATCGTGGGGATTGGCAGAGTGTTCTTGTGTTTTCCAGATCCAGTACAGATTCGGAGTTCAATAATATTGGGGTTTTTTTTGTTTGTTTGTTTTTATTTTCGAGACAGGGTTTCTCCGTAGCTTTTTTTTTTTTTTTTTTTTTTTTGGTTCCTGTCCTGGAACTAGTTTTTCTAGACCAGGCTGGCCTCGAACTCAGAGATCCGCCTGCCTCTGCCTCCCGAGTGCTGGGATTAAAGGTGTGCACCACCACCGCCCGGCCTAATAATATTGTTAAAGAGAAGAAACAAAAAACAAAGGAAAGTGAAAAGGAGTCAGGAAATGGGGGGGGGGATGGATGGGGGGGGAGGAAAAGTCGGAGAGACTGGCTCCGCCTCCGAGCCCGCCTCCAGACGTGGCCCCGCCCTCCACCGCAGGCTGCAGTGCCACCTCCGGCCGCCAGGAGCCACCACGCGCGGCGGCCTGCACCCCGCGCGCCCCGCGGCCCTTCTCTCCCGCCGGTGTGCCGGCCTCTCGCCCTCCCGCCACCGCTCTCGCGCTTCGGCCGCGTCTCGCGCGTGGTCTTCTCGTGAGGGGCCTCGCGCCGCCCGGCGCGCCGTCCCCCTGCCTCGCGGCGCGGGGTCTCGCGGGCCCCGCTCCCGCCCTCCGCTCGCCTGGCCCGGACCGGAAGCGGCGCCGCACGGCCTGGGTCTGGCGCGGGGGGCGGGCACTGGGGCCCGGTCGGACATGGGCAAGAAGCACAAGAAGCACAAGTCGGACCGCCACTTCTACGAGGGTGAGGAGCGACCGGGCTGCCTGCGGAGCCGCGCCGCCTCTGCCTGCAAGGCTCCGACCCGCGGAGATCCCCCGGCGGGGCGGCGTTCGACCCGGGCCTGCCGGTCCCGGCGGGTGTTCGTGGGGCGCTGGGAGGTGGGGCGCCCGTCCTCGGTCTGCCCCCGGTCAGCCCGCGCCCTGCTGTTGTTTCAGAGTACGTGGAGAAGCCCCTGAAGCTGGTCCTCAAAGTGGGTGGCAGCGAAGTGACTGAGCTCTCCACGGGCAGCTCCGGGCACGACTCTAGCCTCTTCGAAGACAGAAGCGACCATGACAAACACAAGGACAGAAAACGGAAAAAGAGGAAGAAAGGAGAGAAACAGGCACCGGGGGAAGAGAAGGGGAGGAAGCGGAGAAGGGTCAAGGTAAAGGTGGCTTCGTTGCTTATGGCCCCGTCACCAGCTCCATTGGGACTCCAGGGCGCCTGGGGAGGCGGCTGGCTTTGTAGAGGAGTCAGACAGACCAGAAGCCTGGGTCACCTAGGAGCTCAGCCAGTCCTGTCTTATTGAGCACTTGTGCTGTCCCCACACGTCACGTAAGCAGCGAGTCCTGGCCCTCAGGAGCTGCTTCAAAGGGCGCTGTGTAATTATTTAGGAAGGATAAGACGTCATTCCCCAGAAAGCCGTGGAGGTTTGGCAGCCCGAGCCGTTCATCAGAAGTGAGTGCCATCCTCGGGAGTTCAGGTGTTGTTCCGAAACAGCAGCTGCCACGAGTTGGCCCGAGCCTGTAATCCCAGCCCTCAGGAGGCTGAGACCAGCCTGTGCTGCTTAATGCAGCTGCCTCAATCAATAAATAAATAAGTGGAGTTTGAGTCGGTTGAAGAGAATGTGATTAGACGCCTGAAATAACTATAAACCAAGAGTACAAACAACCGTTCTCACTAAATGAAAAAGAATTAGTAGCTGATGTCTTAAGTTACAAGGTAGGCTGAATAGTCAGAACTTTTCCCTGCAAAGTTGAGCCGGTCCATGTCTGGAATTGTCCCAGAATTCTGCACAAAATTTTTACTACCTCTGAATGGCTTCCTAAAAGTAATTGACATGATTTGGTTGTAGAATTCTTTTGCTATATACAGCCAAAATGCCCTATTCCCTGTCAGTAAACACACTGGTAAGTAACCAGGCCTTAGAGATAGTCTCTTTAAGATGTTTTAAAGTATTCAGGGAAAAAATTGTATTTCTCTCTGACCGGGTTTTTGTTGCCTTTAGGTAGACTATGACAGTAATCACAACCTTTTCCTAAATTACAAAAACCACAGAAGCACGAGTCTTTGCTTTAACTGAGAGCTTTGGAAGTGGGCATGTTGTAAATTGTTTTTACCTGTGAGGCTCAACACGTCTTGTCTTGACTGTTTTCTTGGGCACTTGAACATCAGGTAGGCAGCTGGCCTAGAACTCACTATATATAGTGTGATCTTTCTGTTTTCATCCTTCATATTGCTGGGATTGTGGATGCATGCCACCACCCCTGCCTGGTTTAGAAACCTAGGAAGTATGTATAGGTAGATTTTGGTAAGCTTTCCACGTTTAGAAATATTTGCTCTTGGATAGAATTGTCATACAGACTCAGAGTTTGAGTCAGTACAGAAATTTAAATTAAAAAGTATTTTCTCTCGAATTTTAAAATTTGGTGCATGTGCATGCAGTTGCTTATGGAGCCCAGAAGAGGGTGTCACTCCCTTAGCTGGAGTTCCAAGCAATTGTGAGCTGTCCAATATAGGAAGGAATCAAACTTGGGTCCTCTGGAAGAACAACTGCTCTTAACTGTTGAGTCATCTTTCCATTCCCCCATCTCTCAGATTTTGAAAGCATTTTAAAATTTAAAATTAGCTGGATAGTAGTGATGCATGCCTTTAATCCCAAGCACTCAGGAGGCAAAGTCAGGCAGTAGCAGTGATGCATGCCTTTAATCCCAAGCACTCAGGAGGCAAAGTCAGGCAGATCTCTGAGTTTGAGGTCTGATCTACAGAGAGAGTTCCAGGACAGGCTCCAAAACTACACAGAGAAACCCTGTCTTGGAAAAAAAAAATTTTAATTAAACATATTTCAGATATTTTCTGGCTGTCATTCAGAAGTTACTCTGTTGCATTCTAATTCTTAGTTTGTGACCATTATTTGTTTCCTTGGAATTTTTGCGATTGTCCCCTTGGTTGTCATTGTCCTAATGTTTCATAATAGATACTTGTACCTTCAATCCTGAGGTATTGCTCAAAGTATCTCTGTGGTCATTTTCTTCCTCCTTTTTCTCTTCCTTTAGAACCTCTATCATGTAGATGTTGGACTCCTAGATTGAAACTATTATTTTTTTTTCTCTTGTTTTGTGTTCTTTAAGGAAGAGCTCAACTTTCTCTTCTGAGCTTAAGAATGTGCATATAAAAATTTCCAAGTTACATGGGTATTGCTGGCATAGGGCTCACACTTCGGGGTCACTGATACAATGCTTTCTGTCTGTTCTCAAGCTCTACTTTGTACCATTAGCTCAGTAACTCTGGGGACCCTGACTTGCCACCTGTGTTTTAAGGTCTTTGGATGGTTCTAATGCACATTTCATCTTAAGAACCATCATGCCATTAATCCAGGCATGGTGCATTCACCTTTAATCCTAGCACTAGGGAGCCAAAAGCGGGCAGACTCCAAAGTTTGAAGCCAGCCTGGTCTGTATAGTGAGTTCCAGGACAGCCAGGACTACACAGAGAAACCCTGTCTTGAAAAAACAAAAAAGAAAAAATAAGAGAACCACAAGTCAATAATAATCTTTTGTGTAGTTCTCTATCATGTTGTGAAATTTCTCTAAGATATTTATAAAGGAATAGCTGAGATTAGGGGGGAAAGTTTTTCCAGACTTTGTAAGGTAATTATAGCTGCTTTCCTAATTGTGCCTACTCAACTATCTAGAACACAGTAGTTCTCAACCTGTGGGTCACGACCCCTTCGGGTCTGCTGACCCTTTCACAGATCACCTAAGACCATCAGAAATCATAGGTATTTGTATTATGATTCATAACAGTAGCAAAATTACATTTATGAAATAGCACGAAAATAATGGTTGTGGGTCACCACAACATGAGGAACTATATTAAAGGGTTGCAGCGTTAGGAGGGTTGAGAACCACTGTTTGGAAGGTATTTGAGTCTTACTTCTCTACATCTTTATTACAACTTGTTCAGACTTTTAAATTTTGCCCACCAGAATGACTGTCTTCTAAGTTTTTATTTTTTAATGTGGATGGGTTGTCTGTGTATATATGTGTGTGCCACTACATGCCTGGTGGTAGAAGAAGGCATTGATCTCCTGGATCTGGAGGTGTGAGACGCCCTGTGAATCAAAGCCAGGTCCTCTGGAGCAGCAGCCAGTCCTCTTAACTGCTGAGGTATCTTTCTAGCCCTGCCTTCTAGTTTTTAAGTTTAGAGTTCCTGACTCTTAGGAAGCCAGAGCTAGTTTTTACATCCCTTCTGTGAATTACCTGTGGTGTCCTTTTTACTTTTTGTTCTTACTCTCTTTACATGGTTTTGTATCTATTCTTGCTCTCCCTTTTATGATTATTTATGTTTCAAGTACTTCATCCCAGTCTATGGCTAGATATTTTAGCTTGAATTATTGGGTTTATTGAGGCACCAACATTTATAAATAAGTTTCAAATTTGGACTATAGAGACAGTTGTTGTGAGCACCTGCTCTACTAAGGGACCTGAGTTCTGTTCCTAGTACCCATATCAGACAGCTCCCAACTACCTGTAACTCCAGTTCCAGGATATATGAGGCTCTCTTCTGGCCTCCATGAGCACTGTATGCATGTGGTGTACATATATACACCCAGGCATACATGTATACAGAAAATATACATCTTTAAGTCAAATTTATCAAATTTGTTTTTTAAGAATCAGTCTTTCTGTGTTTCACTTAAGGAAAAAATTCCCTACTCTTGGGTCTCCAAGAATCATTTATCTGAACGTCTGAAGTTTTGCTCTGTACACTTAAGTTTTTGGAGTTTTGTGTGTAGGTTGGTTTCTGGGTTTATATTCCATTCTTTCAGCTCGTCTGTCCTCTGTCCACATTGTCTTTACACTCACTGTACAAATGCTTAGCGCCATTAAGGCTTACTGTCTTTTGTAGCTTTCCTTCCTTGCTTGTTTGGTTGCTTGTCATGCTGGAAATCAAACCTAACCAAGCCTTCTCAACTGTCAGGAAAATGCTTTATCAGGCATCTACATCCTCGGATTATCTCACTGTGACCTTTTCAAAACTCTCCTGGTTTAAATCATTCACTCTTTAAGAAAAAGTATGTAATTGGTTTGCAGATTTCATAGAAAATTCTGTTTTACAATTTTGAATGGCATTACATTGAATTTGATGAGCTTGAAGAGAGCTGACTTCATTAACATGGTATATCTCCTTTATTCATGTCTTCAGCTTGAATAAAGCTCACTAATGTTGGCTCACTCATGTTTCATGATTTTTCCAGAAGGTTATGGGAATCTTAGGTTTGCTCTGATGTATATTATATATTTGTGTGTGAATAGTAGTATTTTTCTAATCTATTATTTCTGGCATAGAGAAATGCACTTCTTTTCCTTGAGGAACATGTTCTCTTTGTCCAGTAGATGGCAGCAAAATACACTAAGATTTCTTAATTTAGAATTTCTTCTTTTCAGTACTACCTTTTTTCCTTCAAAACCAAAATGATATGTTTAAATATGTTGATTGTGAAATATTTCTAAATTGCTTCCAATTTTTCTATTTAGGACGATAAAAGGAAGCGGGATCGAGACCGTGTGGAGAATGAGGCAGAGAAAGATGTCCAGTGTCATGCCCCTATGAGATTAGACTTACCTCCCGAGAAGCCTCTCACGAGCTCTCTAGCCAGACAAGAAGGTTGGAGTTACCCTGAGCTGTCTGTCCTGAGTTGGGAGGGAAAGGGATCAAGCATTAGTTTCTGAATTATAACTAAGAGACCTGTAACAAGTTTATTCTAAGTTCTCTTGTTTCTCTTGCTGCATGAGAGCTCTAAGTTAGCTTCAGTGTTGACTTGTTATTCTCAGCCTTTAACACTTTTGTGATAAATTGAATTCCTGTGTGAAATGTTTAATAAAACATAGATGAGTCATCTAGATAGAAAACTGAAGTGCCAGCTTATATCTTTCTAACACACATTTTCTGTTTGCTTTAGAAGTAGAACAGACACCCCTTCAGGAAGCTTTGAATCAACTCATGAGACAACTGCAGAGGTAAATGTTTTCCAGCTTTTCTAAAGATAGTAACTCAAAGGGCGAAGATAGAGGTCCAAACCACATCTCTGTTGCTAGTTATCTAACGTCATGTTGTAGGGCTTAAACCCAAACACACTTGGTTTTAAAGTAGATGGTAAGTACCTTGCCTGGCAACAGAAGTAGTCCCAAGAGGGTGACATGAACTCTTATTTGGTTTGTTTCAACTGGCAACTTTAAGGGTGTTATGAAATGTCTAGTTTCTCCTTTCTGAATTAGTTTCTCATGTTAAAACTTGAAACTAACAGTAACAATACAGATAACTGCCCCCCTCTTCCTAGTAGCACAGGACAGTCCTTTCTGTGTGTTTATGCAGCACCTAGCCCCTGTGTTCAACAGTTATTAAGTCTGAAAGATAAAATGAAATGCTGTAAGTTTTATGACCCTTATTTGAGTATGTTGTCTTTGAGATGTGCTCTCACAATCTGAGGCTAGCTGGAATTCATCATCCTCCTGCCTCAGCCTCCTGAATGCTGAGATTGTAGGTGTGTGCCACTGTGCCTGGCTTTATGTTCCTTTAAATGTAGTGATTGTTGTCTAAAGTATTCTGGTAGGTAGAATAAACCAATTTAAGTTCATAAAAAGAAAAGAGGTGCTCAGCTGTAATGAAAATTTTGATGCATCTTTTTATTCCAATTTGAATTCCAACTCAGTGATATTTATTTTACTTGAGAAGATTGACGGTTGTGGGGTTTGCAGTCTGATAGGGAACTTTTCTCCTAGCTGTGTTGCCTGTTATCTGATACAGTTTGTATTCTCAACATCCATCTGGCTTTTCAATTAAAGTCAATAGTTACTAGCTTCTTTGCTTTTTTTGAGACAGATTTCACTATGTAGCTCTGACTGTCCTTGAACTCACTTTGTAGAGCAGGCTTGCCTGAAACTCACAGAGATCTGCCTACCTCCTAAGTGCTAGAATTAAAGGCAAGGCTTTGACTAGCTCTTTTTATGTGTTGGAATAGCTAAGAAAATGGTATCTCTAATCTTTGCATTTCAGTAAATTATTGCTTGTCAGTCCAGCAGAGAAGAGTTAAGTATTGCTATGGTATCCCTGTTGGAAGGTGTGACTATAAAGTGTTTTGCTTTTTGTAACAAAAGAGCAGACTGTTTGTCAATAATATCACCCTAAAAAATAAAGTCTACATCAGGAAGTATTTAAAGTCAGAGAAACTAACAGTGACCAGCACATTTTGAGGATTAGAATCTATGGCCACATTCTGTGACTATATAGTTATATATGACTATATGATTGTGATTGGATGATTCTTCGTCCTTGAGGTTCAGAGTTTAACCTAATTTTTTTTTTTAGAAAAATATTTATTTATTCATTATGTATACAATATTCTGTCTGTGTGTATGACTGCAGGCCAGAAGAGGGCACCGGACCCCATTACAGATGGTTGTGAGCCACCATGTGGTTGCTGGGAATTGAACTCAGGACCTTTGGAAGAGCAGGCAATGCTCTTAACCACTGAGCCATCTCTCCAGCCCTTAACCTGATTTTTTTTAAAAATGTATTTGATCAATTCTGGCAGTACCATTTTTGTTTAGAAAATAAAGTGGTCTCTATATTAAAATGATTGATTTTTAAGGAGAACAGATAATTTGTCCTTAAAGGTAAGAGGTCAGCCATTGGTGAAGCTTGTTATTCATAGTAACCCCGTGGACTGTGTGGACTTCGGCATGTGGGTTCCACATTGGACGTTTTTGCAATTTGCCATTACTTTTTGGTTTTGCAGCTTAGCTATTAGAGGCAGTCTGAGTTCAGGTTCCAACTCTTTTATTAGATTTATAGCACATATATATTATTCTCTTTTTCTTTTTTCTTTTTTTGATTTTTTGAGGCAAGTTTTCTCTGTGTAACCCTGGCTGTCCTAGTACTCTCTCTGTGTAGACCAAGGTGGCCCCAAACTCAAAGATCCTCCTGCCTTTGCCTTCAGAGTGCTGGGATTAAAGGCTTGTACCACCACTGCCCAGCTACAAATTATTCTTACTCCTAAGTTTCTGCCATCATCTGCCAGTGAGGAAACCACCAGCTGATGTGCCAGCTCTGTCAGTGGCAAGATAATAAACAGGTTTTCAAAATTGTTGCTGTGACTTATTTTGTTTTTAGTCATTTGTTAAAGCTTTAACAAAATCTGATATGCCAAGTTTGCTGGGTGGGTAATAGTCTAATGGCCTAATTTTGTAGAGAAGGGCTTAAATTTTTTCCACTTGTAACCTCTTTCCACTCAAGGAATTTTTATGTAGTCTCAAATGTATAATAACAAAAAGTAGATAAATGTGGAATTTATTCCATTTATTTTTTGGTTTTTGGTAAAGAGTGTCTCTATAGCTAGCTGTCCTGGAATTTACTATGTAGACCAGGCCTGCCTGGAACTCAAAGAAATCCTCCTGCCTCTACCTCCACCTTCAGAGTGCTGGGATTAAAGATGTACTCCACTACACTCAACTTGAAATTTATTTTTCCTCCTCCATGTTGTATCTCTGGCTGTCCTAGAACTCGATTTGTGGACCAGGCTGGCCTTGAACTCGGAGAGATCAGCCTGCCTCTGCCTCCCAAGTGCTGGGATTAAAATTGTGTGCCACGATTGCCTATTGCCACATTTTTCTTTACACCTTCCCACTGGCAGTTATGTAACTCTGTATGAAGTCACACCCTACGGTTTAAGAAGTTGTCCCAAAGAGCATGGATACTCAACCCTGGCAATATTAAACATACTAATGCCATATGCAGATGCCACTGAACCCTGGATACACCAATGACTTGGTGCCTTCTTCCTAAGAAAGTCTTGCTATAGTGAGGTTGGGGCTAGCCTTCCCTATCCCACTCTTGAAATGTACAGCCAGAGTTAAGAATGAACCTGTGGTAGAAAGCACTAGTTTTTACATATAAAGGGTGGGGGGGGGTATGCATGTGCTTGCTATAGCATGTGTGTGAGTATCTTTTAGGAATCAGTTCTCTCCTCCAGCCATGTTGGTCCTGGGGATTGAACTCAGTTGTTCAGTATCTAGTAAAGAAACAGTACCCCTTCTTCCATTATAATTATACAGCATTCATAGGCCTGCTCTGGTGAGATACTCTGACACAGGAGGCTTTTTAAAGCCCCTGAAGGTGCTGTACACATCAGTATTACCCTTTTCATTAGGTTAGGATTTCCTCCTCTATTTGCCTCTCCTGTTGTGTGTTGTGACCTCTTCAGTCCTGAGCATCTATCTGCAGCTGGATGAAACAGGCAGGCCAGGGCCTATAGGCTACACAGGGCTCCTGAGTCACCACAAGGATGACAGCACAGGAGGATTACACAGACTGTTAACTTTCCAAGGTCACTGCCTCCAGATGGGTTGCTTTGGGGTGACAGACGGATGGACAAGAGAACAACCAGAGGGATGTTGCTGCATAGTGGACCTAAACAGGCTCTCCTATGCCCAGTCCCAACTCTGCCCCATATCCTATCAGTTTCCACCACAATCCAATAGGAACTTTTCTTTTTTTTAAAATTTTATTTATTAATATATACCGTGTTCTGCCTGCACACCAGAAAAGGGCACCAGATCTCATAGAGGGTTGTGAACCACCATGTGATTGCTGGGAATTGAACTCTAGACCTCTGAAAGCAGCCAGTGCTCTTAACTTCTGAGTCATTTCTCCAGCCCCCCAATAGGAACTTTTTAAATGTCTTGGGGGAGGTGCTTCCACATTTACATAACAGATATGTTAGTTGATGGGAAAGTATGGTTTTATGGTACAGAACCAGAAAGAAAGCTTATAGGTGTGTATTCATAGTTAAACCAGGCTGAGTCACTGGGCAGTTAGTCTAGATCACTCATAGAAGGTGCTGCTGATAGGTTACTTCTCTAAACGAGAGGTTCTGTGCCTTAAGAGTCCTGCTGTTAGGGGCTGGAGAGATGGGCTCAGAGGTTAAGAGCATTGCCTGCTCTTCCAAAGGTCCTGAGTTCAATTCCCAGCAACCACATGGTGGCTCACAACCATCTGTTAAATAAATAAATAAATATTTTTTAAAAAAAAGAGTCCTGCTGTTAGCAAGGTGGTGGTGGTACTTGCCTTTAATTCCGCACTCTGGAGGCAGGGACAGAGTAAGTCTCTGTGAGTTCGAGGCCAGCCTAGTCTACAGTGTGAGTTCCAAGACCGCTAGAACTATACAGTGAGACCCTGGTGGGAGGGGGAGCCCTGCTGTTTAAAGTCTCTGATCCTTATTGTTAGTTGGTCTTGAAAATCATTTTTCAATTTTTCAATGAAAAGCGTATATACATTTTTTCTGATTATGAGAATTTATTATACTGACTTTGCTTCTGTACCAATAGGTTGCGATAGAAATAAATATAACTTTACCTTTTATGTGCCTGTACAGAAAAGACCCAAGTGCTTTCTTTTCATTTCCTGTGACGGACTTCATAGCTCCTGGCTACTCCATGATAATTAAACACCCAATGGATTTTAGTACCATGAAGGAAAAGATCAAGAATAATGACTACCAGTCCATAGAAGAACTAAAGGTAACTGTAATTAGTAGTTTTAATCTGTTTTATAATGGGATCTTTTTTAGCCTATCCTGGCCTTGAACTGATCCTCCTGCCTTCCTTCACTTATTAGGGACTAGGATTATAGATGAGTGCCACAAGATGTCACTCATTAGCTTTTTATTAGAGAAGCAGACTAAAGTATAATGCATTTTAACTGAGAGTCAAACTCTTGGATCCTGTGTAAAATAGAAAATCAACAAATATGTCTTAGAGTCCCAACATCACCATGATAGCGGGGAAAACAAACTCCGCAGAGCTGTCCTCTGACTTGTACTACGTGTGATGCTGTATGTATGTGTACAGAATAGGTAAATAAAGGTTATTTTTTGTATTTAGTTGCCAGTCATGGTGATGCACATTCTTCTTTAGTTTGTGTATCTTTTGGCTCTCTTGGCACTCACTCTGTAGACTAAGCTGGCCTCAAGCTAACAGAGATCCACCAGCCTCTGCCTCCCATGCGCTGGGATTAAAGGCGTGTGCTGCTGCTATACCAGCCAGCAATCTGATATTCAGTCTTTATTTGTACCTTCATTTTTAAATAATTTTATTTATTTTAAATGTCCAAAGTCTGTATTTTTCTCTTGGGCTGACAAGGTTGATCAGTGGGTAGAGGTATTTGTACACAAACCATGATCCCTAAGTTCCCATGAGGTTTCAGGAGAGGACCTGTCCCCTAGAGTTGTCCTGACTGCCAAACGTGCGTCATGGCACATTTGCACACATAAACACATTATTTTATTAATAAATTAAAATACTACAGGAAAGTTTAATTGTATTTTCCAGTTTGATGAAAATGAATTGTTCTCTGAGTTTACTCTGACTGTATTTATCTCAGCACACTGCATTCTCGACTTTTGAAGAGAAGGGGACTGAGAGTGTGTGGTTTGATGATAGAGGAGAGCTCTTACCTATTACACAAGGTGCATACTGAGCTTCAGATTCCTTCAATTTTAGCTGTCACCTTGGACTGGGGTTATAGGTAGTCATCACAAAAAATAAAACTTGTTACTTTAACAGACAACACAGTATCATTAAAGTCATCTCCTGCCAATTCATAAACTCATCATTGTCTTGTCAAGCTATAGCCAAGTGATTGTTTCCTGAGTGTACATAGCAGTCTGATGTCTTACCTCATTTGCATTCCTCTGTAGCTCCTGTAAGATTCTGAGAGGTCCAGAATTTAGCAAAACCTTTGACCAGAGCTCAGTATCTATATACACTTCCATTTGATTTTAACTTGATAGCAAATTTATTGTGGACTTGGAATTTGCTAATAAATTTAAAAAAAAAAAAACTTAGTCTATCTCCCTATTTTTAAGTTCTAAACTGTCATTACTACTACTAGTGAGATTTGAGGGGTTTTGGTTGGGACTTAGAGGTTTGTGGGGTGATGTTTTTATGTTTAGGTTCCTCCCATTTTAACAGTAAGGCAGTGGCACGATTACACATAATTACAAATGTGAAAATGTGTCACCAGGAAAAAGTACAGGGCTTCTGCTTCAGTACATACACATCTTTGAAATGTAATGAAAGCCCCAAGTGCAGTTCTGATAATTTAGCTATTCCAGTTATATGTTGCAACTCCTTGATGTTGAATAGTTTATTTAGCATTGACATAATTTTATTATATCTGAAAATTATGTTTAATTTCTAGTAGTGTCTAAATATTTTAACATAGTGTAAATATTTTAACATTTTTACTCAGTTTATTTGCATTTGGCAGAAAAACTTGTTATAATTTAACTCTGGTCCCAGTTTTTAATTAAAATTTGAACTGAAATATTTAACTCATAAATAACAAACTTAAAATTTGCCTTAAAAAGTGAGGGTAATATTTGTAATTATATGAACTACCCAGCTTGAATTATTAAATTTGAACTAGAAATATTTCCTCCAAAATTTTTGTGTGTGTGACTGTACTGAAAAACTTTCTTTTTCGAGACAGGGTTTCTCTGTAGCTTTGGAGCCTGTCCTGGAACTAGCTCGTGTAGACCAGGCTAGCCTCAAACTCAGAGATCTGCCTGCCTCTGCCTTCTGAGTGCCGGAATTAAAGGTGTATGCCACCACCACCTGGCCTGAAAAAACTTTAGGTTTATATTCTAGATTGAAAGTTAATACATAGATACTAAAATGCTTAAGAATTTAGAAACAAATTACAAGTATTTATTTTGTTGGTCTTAAATAAACGGTGACAAAAAAAAAAGATGTCTTCTTTTGGTTTTCAAATTTTTACAGGGCCTCTATGATTTCAGATAAAGAATTAAGAGTTTTATTCTAATGCATTTTTCCTCTTGATGCTTTCTTTTTAGGATAACTTCAAGCTAATGTGTACTAATGCAATGATTTACAATAAGCCAGAGACCATCTACTATAAAGCTGCAAAGAAGCTGTTGCACTCAGGGATGAAAATTCTTAGTCAGGTAAAGAAACTTTATCACAAATTAACAACCACTATAAAATCTATATCTTCACTTAAGTACTATCTTCCTCATTGGCAAATCATGTTAAAGTAGTGAGAACTTAGGAGAAAATTTCTATCAAGAAAAGATAGGAAGAAGCTCACATATAGTCTTTTCTTTTTTTTTTTTTTTTTTTTTTTTTTTGAGTCTCTGTGTAGCCCTGACTGTCCTGGAACTCACTCTGTAGACTGCAAACTCTGAGATTTCACCTGCCTCTCCCTCCCCTATGCTGGTATTAAAGGTGTGTACCATCACCACCTAGCCAGTCATTTCTTTTTCAAAAGTTATGCTATTCCATTTATTTATGTATTTGTGTATGTGTGCACATGCACCTGTTCACCCACATGCCAAAGAGCAATTTATAGGGCATCAGTTCTCTTCTGATACATGGATCCTGAAGATTAAACTTCGATTGTCAAGCTTGGTTGTAGTGATGAGGCGAGCAGGCCTGCTTTTCATCCTGCCAGGCTCCCTGCACGACTAGCTTAACACCAGAAATAACAACACACAAATTGTATTCATTTAAACACTGCTTGGCCCGTTAGTTCTTCCTCTTATCGGCTAATTCTCACATGTTGATTAACCCATTTCTAATAATCTGTGTAGCACCAATGGTGGCTTACCGGGAAAGATTCAGCATGTCTGACCTGGTGGCTGGTTCCATCGCATCTGCCCTCACTTCCCTTCTTCCCAGCATTCTGTTCTGTCAACTTCACTCACCTATGTTCTGACCCATCAGGCCAAGCAGTTTCTTTATTAATTAACCAATGAAAGCAACAGATAGACAGATGACCTTCCCACATCACTTGATGGCAAGTGCTGGCCTTCTGAGCCATTTCACAAGCCAAGGCTAGCCTTGAATGGACAGTTTAGCCAAGGATGATAGTCCTCCTACCTCCACCTCCTCTAAGTACTGAGATAGAGGCTTATGCCACCACTCCCAATTTTATTCAGTGCTGGAACTCAAACCTGGGGCTTTATGCATGTGTAGGCAAACAATCAACTGTAATTATTTCCCTGAAGTCTCTTCATAGATTTATTTTGCTGTGGGAGAAGCAGCAGCCAGAATTTCAGAATAAAATTGGATGAAGTATGAGGTCTTTTAGAGAAAAGTTCTGTTTACTTTAGTGATGGAATCTAATGTTCTGATCAGCCCTGCACTTCCTAGTGAAGTACATGACTTGTATTGGTAAGAAACAAAATATACAAATGAGAAATAACTTGAAATTTTTCAAAACTACCTCTGTACAAGAACAGTCCCTTCCTTGAAGGATGATAATCAATGCATAATAAAGAAGGCAAGCCATAATCCAGTTGCAGGAGAGAGCACATAGATTATGACAAGAAAGTATGTGAGTTTCACCCATTTTAAAAAAAGGCCTTATCTGTGGTCTCCAACATGACTTCCAGCATGACATGTCTAATTCCAAATAAGAGCTAAAATAGGGAAGATACAGGAAGAATAGCCAGAGATGGGGGTTTTATACAAAGAAAACCTGAGTTTCATTATAATGTAGACACATACAGAAGGAGAAAGGAATCAGAATGAAGAGCTTAAGCTCAGGCTTGGAGCAAGTAAAGGATGGCAGAAATTAGTCCCGTATTCACGTAGGTTTTCTGGGTTTGTCTGGTCATCACCTGTATTAAATTTCTACAGTTGAAGAAAGAGTTCGTGTGCAGATGTCTGGCTCTGAGAAATTCTTAAATTAGCTTACCTAGGAAAAGGAAAACATTTGAATTGGTGGTTATTCTTACATTCCTAATATTTAGACATCAGTTCTAAAATTTAAAATCTGTTTAGCAAAATTTGTAAAGGAGAATGTAAAATGTTTGTTTCCTTTCTTGTAGAAAGACCATCAGAATCTAGAATGAAACCATGTTCCACATTTAAAAACCCAAACCTGCTTGTTATAAAATTTCATTGAGCAAATACAGTCTTCATTCCAAAATAATTTTGAGAGTTGGAAAGGGGAGGGCGAGTGTGTGTGTTTTGTTGGGGTTTTTGTAGTTGTTGTTTTGTGACAAGGTCTCACTATAATATAGTTATGGCTATCCTGGAACTTGCTGTGTAGACCAGGATGGCTTTGAACACACAGAGATCTGCCTACCTCTGCCTCCCAAGTGCTGGAATTAAAGGTATGTGCCATCACCACCCAGTGTGTAATGGATTTTCAAGGAAAAATCTAGTGTTGTTTTGTTTAGTTCTTTTTAATCCTGACTTGCCACTATTTTGTCTAAATACTATAGTCAGCATAACTAAAGATTTCGTAGTCTTCTAAAGTTTACTGGGAACAGGAAGGTTAGCTTTGTCCCCTATTCCTTCTCTTCTTTTGTCTTGATTTTTAAAGATGTCTTGGGGCTGTAACCTTCTTGTGCTTAGCCTTCTTTTTGACTTCCACTCTAAATGGAAGGGATCCTTACAATGGTGATTTATAAACCTTTAAATTTTAACTTTCTGAGTTACCACTACTTAGTCTAGCAGTGTAGGCTCCCAAGAAAATCTACACGCTTTTCCATGAATGGTATCTTTTCAGAGACAGGTCTTATGAGTAGTCATTGAAAAATGGTAACAGTCGTCACTTTTTCCATTACACCCAATATTAGTACTTAGTACATGTGTTATTTTTATAAAGAAAGAACTGATGGCCAGGCATGGGGATATCATCGCAACACTTGAGATGAAAATAGAAGGATTGGGAGTTTGGGGCCAGTATGGGCTACACAATGGGGTTCTTGTCTTAAAACGGCATAGTAAAACAAAGGAAAGATGGTCAAATACTTGAGTAGAATACTACCTTCTGGTACACAGCAGTATTTGTAGTGCGGTGGCCTTGGAATCAGACTAATGACCATCTAGTTCTGCTGTTGCTTAGCAGCTAGGTGACCTTGCTCTGCAGCCTTTCTCAGCATTCCTCCTGTAGGTAGGGTTGGTGCTTAACTCAGAGTTGTCTGCTACAGAGGCAGGCACTCCATCAAGTGTTGGAACACTAAAGCAAATGGTGTCTTGAGCCCAGGATTTAGTGAGACTTAACTTGGAAGGGAGGGAGGCTGTGTTAAATAGCATGCATGCTTATGTGGAGACACGAATTACACACACACAAAAAGCATTTCTTTCAAAGTAAAACTAAACTTCCTGTGGCATTCCTAAATTTAGAAAATTTTTATTCTTTAAGCATTATGCACATTATGTTTAACAATGTCCCTAAATGATTTTTATTATAGCTTGTGCTTTGTAAAATAATGGGATGGAAACTTAAAAATTACTGAGAATTTTGTAAGATGAGCCTGTTTGTCTAGCTGTGTATTTAGTGGGTACAGTATCAGTCTACTGTCAGTACTACAGATCCACAGATAAATAGGCATGACCCGAGTGACGCATACAATGAATAGCCAAATCCACTACTGTCCAGAAGTATAGAGTAAAATAGCACATTTTTAAAAAGCATGCTGAGTGGTATATTTTTGGTTTTATTTTAATAATACTGTTCAGTTTGGCACTGATTCAGAAAAACTGTCGAATACTAGAAACTGATTAAATCTTCCTGGAAGAAAGTTTGACAATAAGTATTCCTTCACCCTCCACTGCAGAAATTTGCCCTGACGGAATAAATAAGACTCCTAGAGAGGTTTATTGACCATGTTTAGTGGAAATTTGAGTCTAAATGGCTAGTTATATTTTTAATTAAATAACTATTTATTATACATTGTAATTTTTAGAATACTAAAGACTATAATGATAGGGAGGACAAATACTTACAGTTTACTAAT
Source organism: Microtus oregoni (assembly GCF_018167655.1). Lineage (NCBI taxonomy): Eukaryota > Metazoa > Chordata > Mammalia > Rodentia > Cricetidae > Microtus > Microtus oregoni. The sequence goes on from NW_024543063.1 coordinate 63,370,536, forward strand.
AAATAATTTATTAATTTGTTTACCAAATATTGAGTGTGCAGTTCGCTAAAATGTATACCATGCTCAGAAGAAAGAGTTGAAATGGTAACTGCTGGTACTGCTTTTCCCCGGAAGATAGGGAACAAGCTGTGTCTTCATTTCTTTAGTCTGATACATCACTTCATAGTTTTACAATTACTTTAAAAGCTGTCTTAGTTAGGGTTTCTATTGTTGTGGAGAGACACCATACAGCAGTTACTCCCCAGCTCTGACATCTCCAATATTTTGGATTCTCCAAGGAAATCCATACTTCACCTTCACAGCTTCACACAATGACCTCTAGGTCTCCGTGCAGGGATGCCCCTTATACGTGTGCCTGGCTTCACCACACCCATCTTTTTTTTTTTTTTTTTGGTTTTTCGAGTCAGGGTTTCTCTGTGGCTTTGGACCCTGTCCTGGAACTATCTCTTGTAGACCAGGCTGGTCTCGAACTCACAGAGATCCGCCTGCCTCTGCCTCCCGAGTGCTGGGATTAAAGGCGTGCGTCACCATCGCCCGGCTACCACACACATCTTTAACTGCTTTTCTAATCCAAAATTCACATTCCTCCAAACAGAAGCATGGTCAGGCCTATCAGTCATACCCCAGTCTCTTGTACCAACTTCTGTCTTAACTAAAGTTTCTATTGTTGTGAAGAGACCCCATGACCACAACAATTCTTATAAAGGAAAACATTGAATTGTGGCTTGCTTACAGTTCAGAGGTTTAATCCACTATCATCATGGTGGGAAGCATGAAGGCATGTAAGCTGACATACATGGTGCTGGGGAAAGAGCTGAGGGTTCTTCTGGAACCACAGGCAGCAGGAAGAGACTGCTACACTGGGCTGGCTTGAGCATCTGAAACCTCGAAGATGCGCCCCCCCCCCCCCCAACATTTCCTCCAACAAGGCCACACCTCCAATAAATGCCACTTCCTATGGGCCTGTGGGTGCCATTCTTATGCAGACTATCACAAAGGGCAAGTAAGAGGCTAAAGACTGTTCAGATGGCTGAGTACTTTACAAAGCATGTATGAAGCCATAGATTCAGTCCCCAGTATGTACCACATAAAGGTTGGGGAGGGAGGCCCAGAACATCAGGATCATCTTCAGCTACATGATGAGTTTGGGGCCACCCTGAGCTATCTGAGACTCTGTCTCAAAAACACAAAATGTTGAGTAAAAACAGCAGGAGTCATGCTGTTGGGTATTGTCATGTACACCCCTCCCCCCATAGTGCAGAGGAAGAGGTCTGGAGGGTAGGTGTTAGAGAGAGTCACTCATTTCTTTTGTTATGTGACCAGTCTCTGTTATTGCACGGAAGCTTTCCGTGCTGGTAAAGTGCAGTACTCAGGAGCTAGTGCTTCTGGTTTATCCAGTGGAAACTCTAGTTAAAAGACAGTAGTCTGTGGGAACAGAATTGTTCCCTTCTAAAAAAACTCAAACCCCTAGTGAAATTTTTCCAGCACATTATTGCAGTGGAAAATTGAGCATATGCTTCACAAAATAGCCGAGTCTTTTCTGTTTAGTAAGAACGTTATGCACTATGGAAAGGAAAGTATTCTACAATCACTTATTTTCCCTAGCCTGTGTTTTCACACAACAAAATGTGAATCATTGGTGTTGGCCATAGGACTGTGGGATCTAGAGATCCTTCAGTGTTCCAGAGCTTAAATCCTCAGTCGTTCTTAGCCCCAGTTCATATTTTGTCCTCTATTGACTTTTTCATGACACAGTATCATTGTAAAACCTCTGCTTACATTGGAAATTAAGAGGTCTGAGATAAGTGGACCTTACTGTCTGGTTCCTTTGGTGTTCTCTTTCCTCCTTAATAATAATGCAGGCTTTCATGGCAGAAAATGCATTTTTCAGTGACACCCATGCAGTATTGTTTTTTTTTAATACTTTCAGGAGAGAATTCAGAGCCTGAAGCAGAGTATAGAATTCATGGCGGACTTGCAGAAAACTCGGAAGCAGAAAGATAGAACAGATGCCTCTCAGAGTGGGGAGGACAGTGGCTGCTGGCAACGAGAGAGGGAAGACTCTGGAGATGCTGAAACACAAGCCTTCAGAAGCCCCACTAAGGATAATAAAAAGTAATGCATCTTGGAATATGAAGGTTAAGTTGTGGGGTTTGTTTTGTTTTGTTTTTGTACTTGCCCTATTTTTATTTTTTAAAAGGATTTATTATTTTTTAAAGGATTTTTATTGAGCTATATATTTTTCTCCACTCCCTTCCCCTTCAACCCTCTCCCATAATCCCCATGTTCCCAGTTTACTCAGGAGATCTTGTCTTTTTCTACTTCCCGTGTAGATTAGGTCCATGTACATCTTTCTAAGGGTCCTTTTTGTTGTCTAGGTTCTCTGGGCTTGTAAATTGTAGGCTGGTTTTTCTTTACGTCTAAAAGGCATTTATGAGTGAGTACATATTATATTTGTCTTTCTGGATCTGGGTTACTTCACTCAGTATGATGTTTTCTAAATTCATCCGTTTGCCCACAAATTTCAAGATGTCATTATTTTTTCTGCTGTGTAGTACTCCATTGTGTAAATGTGCCACATTTTCCTTATCCATTATTTGGTCCAGGGGCATTTAGGTTGTTTCATGGTTTTGGCTATGACAAATAGTGCTGCTATGAACATAGTTGAGCACATATCCTTGTGGTATGATTGAATATCCTTTATATATAACCAAAAGTAGTATTAAACTTTGGTTTTAAAGCAAGACAGGAATATTGATGAAGTTTGACTTGGGCAAACCAAGTCCCCATATATCAGTACTACCTTTCTTGGCATAAAGATCTGTCTTAATAGTGTCTTCCCTCTTGTCACACAGAGCACTGTGAAAATTAACCGAACAGCTCACAGAACAGTTCCAAATAGACATTTTTATTAGTTGTATTACAGCAAATTAAGGAGTTTGTTTCAATAGAACTATTGTATAGCGCTAATATAGTGTATTATATAACTTCACTCCATAAAGATTTAGGGATTCCTGTGTACATGGGCTGGCACTAAGGTGTGCACATGTTTTCCATTGAAGAGCTGGTCATGGTGCTGGACAGTCGTCTGTGCTACCCACTCACACCACTGATACCCACTGCTACCCATACAGAAAGTTAGAATCAACAGTTGGGGTTTCTGCCCTCATAATTCAAAGAAAGTTTAAATTGTATACTTCCTCTTCAAAATAATACCTGAATTAAAATTTATTTTCATGATTGTACCCAGAAAAAACATTGTGTAATACAAGTAACACTTGGGACTCTTTGCCAGGTTGCTGGGGAGTGGTGTTGATGGCTGTAGGACAAGTGTCTCCACTTACTGTGCTCAACTTTCAATAGTTTTCATCTTATTTAGGCATTTCATTTTAACTTTGTGTGAATATGTGTCTCAGGAAAGATAAAGACGTGCTTGAAGACAAATGGAGAGGCAGCAACTCAGAAAAGGAGCACGAGCAGATTGAGCGCGTTGTCCAGGAGTCAGGAGGCAAGCTAACGAGACGGCTGGCAAACAGTCAGGTGAGGGCTCTCTTTCCCTCCACCCACTGGCTCATGTCTCTGAGACCAGCAGCTTTTTAGTTTCTTCTGTACTTTTAATTTTTTATCTGCATAGAACTCTCCATCCCTACCATATGCACAAGAGACTCTATCAAGTATGACTATCCTATTCTCTATTACTGGGGGTTTTCTTTGGGGGAGGTGTGGATAACATACTTTATTTTGTTTCTTGAGATAGGGTGTCACTATGTAGCCCAGATTGTCCTTGAAGTCCCAATCTAATTGTCTCAGCCTCTCAGAATGCTGGAGCTGTACGTGTGCGCTGCCATGCTTGGCAGCAGACTTTTAACAACATACATTCTGGTCTTTTGAACTTACCCTATTGATTACATTGGTTTTACAACCAAGTAGAGTTATACATGGCTTTGGGTAAGTTTCCTGCCCCCTCCTGTACCTCAGCCCCCAGCAGTCTGTGAGTCCATATTAGTTCTGATAGTTTTTTTGTTTTGTTTTGTTTTTTTATAGTTTGGGAAACTAATGGCCCACACAGCTTTTCCAAATTGTATTTCTTCATCTTCCATTTCTCTAACCCATCAGTACCTGTAAACAGAGATGGCTATGAAAGTTGGTGTTCTGTATTTAATAATAGCCTATATGTTCATTTGATAGCTATGTTCTGTGTATATAGAATGTGTTAAATTTTATTCCACCTGATAACTTCGGTCATTTCAGTGTGAATTTGAAAGAAGAAAACCAGATGGAACAACAACATTGGGACTTCTTCATCCTGTTGAGCCCGTTGTTGGAGGTAGGATCACAGTTTAAGACTGTGTGAACCTGGTACTATTTGCAGAGCTGTATTAGTGGTGTGTTAGTCTGATGGAATACCTGCTAAACAATTCACAGGATTGTTACTTAGGTACACAGTTTGAGAGGGTTCTGTCCATAGTTTTTGGCTCTAAGCTTCTACTGAGGTAGAACAGGTGGGGGGAACATGCAATGATAAATCCAACTGTTAGCTGCTAAGAATTTGTCTGGATGCTATGTGTTTCGTAGAACAACTAGCTTAGCTTCTACTTCTACTTAGGTTAATTTGTCTAATATAATAATACATTTTCATACTGTCATAAGAAACATAGTAGGAAAGTAGAAATGGGTAATAACAGAATTCCTACATTTAGGAAGTAATGTCCAGGAGTCATTGTTTGCTGTGGGCAAGTCACTGTCTTTGGAGTCCAGCGTAAGTGAAACTAGGTGTATGAAGGAAGCAAATGAGACAAGTCCCTTACCCTAACACCCTGGAGGGTAAGGTAGTGAGAACACATGAAGCATCACTGAAAGAGATGTCTGCCAAGAACTGAGTACTCCTTAAATACTTGTCTTCAATCACAAGTACCCCAGAAGACTAGTTCAGCCATAATTGGAGCTGAGGGAGGGTGTGGCTGCCTAGCATTTGATGGGAAGGGAGAGCTTCCTTAAGGAAATTATATTTAGGTGATGTCATAAATGAGCTACATGATCAGGGAATAGCAGTGGGACCCATGGGAAGAATCTTGTAATTAAGGGAAGAGCTTGCTTGATGCATTTGGAGACTAATGGTTGAACCTGCATTCAGTGACCAATAATAGGACTAGCTCAGTTGATAGACTGCTTGCCTGGCATGAGCAAAGCCATGCCCAGCACTATAGAAACTAGGTGTGGTAAATGTTTGTAATCCAAGCACGTGACACGTGGTGGCAAAAATCGAGAATTTAAGGTCATCCTTGGCTACATAGCAAGTTAAGGCCAACCTGGGCTACATGAGATCCTATCTCAAAAAGCCTTTGTTTTCTTAGTATTGGTTTATAAGTGTGTGCCAATATGTCGGGGGAGCTATTTTATAAAAATCTTACTTTTAGATGAAGTGTAACATGATGATGGAGAATCCCACAAAGCATTGGAGATTAATGGAGGTCTAGGTTTTACGCCACATACCTTCTGAATTCAAATTAGCTTAGCTTAGAAATGGGTAGAGTAAAATCTGCCCACCTCTTTCATAGTGCATTGATAACATCTCTGAATCTCTGTGTGCCTCCTTCATTGTGCTGGGTTTTCTGTCCTAGAACCAGGCTACTGCCCTGTGAGACTAGGGATGACTACTGGAAGACTGCAGTCTGGAGTGAACACCCTGCAGGGATTCAAAGAGGATAAAAGGAACAGAGTAACCCCAGGTGAGGCTCCTGCCTGTTTCCGGGAGTTGGGAAAAGAAAGTGCATTTGCTATTCATTGCTCCATTCACTGCCTTTCTTGATATTTTTGCAATAGCAGTTTATCATCAGATTCAAAAGAAACTGAAAAATTGGCTGTTAGTATGCAGAGTTTTTTCCTCCCTTCTTTGTGGTAATAACTCATTTGTGTCAATGCTCTGCAGTCCAGGTGGCCGTCTGTATCCAACGCCAACTCATAGAAACCAGGTAGAAATAGGACAGAAGGACAGAAACTATCCTTATCTCTTAAACGATACAGTATAACATGGAAAGTAGAAAAAGATGAGACCTCCTGAGTAAATTGGGAGCATGGGGGCCATGGGAGAGGGTTGAAGGGGAGGAGAGAGGAGCAGAGAAAAATATAGAGCTCAATAAAAACAATTTTTAAAAAAGTACAGTATAACAGTTATTTATATCACACTGGGTTCTTCAAGTTGCCTAAAGCTCCAAGCAAATATATCTGTGGGGGCAACAATCAATCCCCTAGTATACTGAGGGTGACTGTACCTATTGGGAGTGTCTCTTAGATTTATATACACGTCAGTGAAGTTAGAAAATACTGCCTTTTAATAAAACCAAAAGGAGTATTAACAGTTTAAACGATACTGTAGTATTTAATTTTTTTTAACAGTGTTATACTTGAATTATGGACCATATAGTTCTTATGCCCCACATTACGACTCCACATTTGCCAATATCAGCAAAGATGATTCTGATTTAATCTATTCAACATATGGGGAAGACTCTGACCTTCCAAATAATTTCAGGTAAGCCACCTGTTAGTACTCTGAACATTATTTTTTCTGAAATATTAATATACAATGTGTGATTTGTAGGTAGACTTATAAAGTTATCCAAATGATAGAAAATGTCTAGAGAGAGTTCGAGACCAGCCTGGTCTACAAGAGCTAGTTCCAGGACAGGCTCCAAAGCCACAGAGAAACCCTGTCTTGAAAAACCAAAAAAAAAAAAAGAAAATGTCTAGAGAGAACATATCTTCTTGATACTGGCATTTGTAGTATTTTCTAATAGAAATATCTTTCCTTTGTAGATTTGTTTGATTATCACTATTATTATGTGTATGAGTCTTTTGCCTTCGTGTGTGTATGTGCACCACATACACACCAACCTGGTGCTGGAGTTGATCAGAAGAAAGTATCAGATCCCCTGGGACTAGAGTTACAGATAGTTGTCAGCTGCTGAGTGGGTCAATTCCAGGTTCTCTGCAATAGCGACAAGTGCTCTTAACTACTGAGTCAATTCTCCAACTTCAGAAATAGCTTTTTGATTTGGTTTGGATTTTGGTTTTTCAAGACAGGGTTTCTCTGTGTTGTTTTGTCTTGGAACTCATTCTATAAGACCAGGCTGGCCTCATACTCAGGGTTGTGCCTACCTCTGCCTCCTGAGTACTAGGATTAGCAGTGTACTACCACTGGCTGGCTACAGAAATACCTTTTTAAAAATGTTCCTGACACTCAAGTTTGGGAGCTTCTTACATCAGAACCTGCTCTTCTATAAAACTTTTCGTGTCAGTTGTGTTTCAGACTTGATCATCTTAAGAACCAACAAAGCATTTTCCCTAAGCCTTGAAATGTAGGACATGATGACTTAATTTCTAAAGCAACCCACATACAGGACAGTTAACTATCATGTTCCAACCAAACCATTGTAATTACTCCCAGCCATTCCTTTTACATGTCTCAGTGGGTCAGTAACTTCGTATTCCTCTTCGGGATGCTGAGTACTTGTTATCTGATCAGCTTAATGAGATACTTTCCCAGTTTACCAGGACTGTGCCCAGGATGGGACACTGAACCTGAATTTTCTCTTCTTGGCCCTGGTACTTTGTTAATTTTTATTATGTTCAAGAATTAATCCAGTAGACTAACAAGTCCCTTGGTTTGGGGGTTTTGTTGTTGTTTTGGGTTTTGTTCATTTATATTTGGGTTGGGGGTTGTTTAACTCTGATCACTCACATTAAATGTGCGTGCTCATGTTGTGTTTCCAGACGGGGTTCCTACGTTAAGATACTGGCTGTGGTTTCAGATTGAACAGTTTTTATCCTCAGACTGCACAAAATGGGACACATTTGTTGTAGATTACTTATTGAGGCAATCCACAAATTATCAGTGTGTGCCCACTATGTGCCAGACATTCTTCCAGATAGTGAGGATTCCATACAGAACCGTGCCCTCCTGTCAAGAGAGTGACAGAGCTTTGGAACAAGACAGAGTGGCCCAAGTAAAGGTGTTGATGATGAGTTTCAGTGGCAGGAGAGGGAACCGGCAGTGCTTCTCTCTGAACTGAGGGCTTGCCTGACCCAGCCAAGAGTTTCAGGAATGCTGTAAGGAGCAGAACAGGTGGAGGGGAAAGCAGTGGTCACAGGGTCACTATGGGAGATTGCTGTGAGGACTTGGTGTTCTCAGTGGGTCAGAAGATGGTCGGTGGCACATAGAGTAGTGACCCAGTCTGGCTTGTGATTCTGAAGGGACTGCTTGGGTAAGTAGTATTCAGAGCATAGGCTTCAAGGGCAGAAACCAGGACATGAACAGTAAACCAGGGAAGCAGCCATTGTGGTGTTGAGGGTTAGTAATTAGTAGGTTGCTGGTTTTTAACTGGAGGGTGAGAGAAGTCGGGATGATATCAGGGTTTTTAGACTTGCAGTTTACTGAAAGGGGGATGATTTTAGATCAGAACACTACTTGGGGAAAATAGCTGATTTTTCAGTCTGGAGTATTTTAAGCTTGCAATACCTGTTTATGCAAACAATCGTGATTTTTTTGAAGTTTTGGTACATAGGAAAATCTAGAGTTGAATAAGATTATTAAGGGGAATTAGCAAGAAGCCCCAGGACTTACTTGAGCCTCATCTTTGACATCCTTGCTTTCTTCAGGGATCCTCAGAACATTTCACTTCAGAGTGTGTGTGTATGTGTGTGTGTGTGTGTGTGTTCTTTCATGATGGTAAATTAGTAAGTATGTAGGTGCAATGCTGTTTGTGAACAGAACATTTTGAAGTATATATAAACCACGGGACATCTAATGGGAAGAGTTGACTGTGGTAGAGACCAAGCAAGCCATAGAAACTACTTCTGTAGAAGTGATTTTCTCAACTTTTATTTTCAGTGTCTCTGAGTTTTTGGCCACATGCCAAGATTACCCGTATGTTATGGCAGATAGTTTACTAGATGTTCTAACAAAAGGAGGACATTCCAGGAGCCTACAGGACTTGGACATGGTAAGCATGCTACTAAAGAAACAGGCTGTTTATAAATGGCTTTGAAACCCTAGACACTCAATGTTATGAGACCAGGGATTAACCAGTGTGACAGATGAACTCCATTCCCCCTGAAAGGATAGCCTGCCGTGGGTGGAGGACAATAAACCGAAAGGAATAAGTCAGCTCCAGGATCCGAGAGAGTTAGAACATGGCCATACTCTACTAATTTTGGTAAGACTCAGAAATAGAGTTCAGAAGTCAGCAGGTGCTGTGGAGCGCCTGAGCTGGGAATGAAGCTGACAGATGCGATGGGGGGGGGGGGGGGGGGTGCTTTCCCTGTTGTGCAGAGATAGAGATAGCACCACACTAGTAGCCTCAGAAAGGAAAACCTTCACCACTGACTCTTTGTCAACGCTTGTGAACTCTGTAGTTCAGTTCAAAACAGTTTATTCAGTCCTGACTCAGACACTAGAGCCAGGAAGCATTCCTATTGATGTCTACAATGTTCTGGTCACCATGTTAGAGGAGTCTTGGAAGTCACTTTTTTAATGTTTATATTTATTTGTTTTTATGTGTATGACTTTTTCTGCCTGCATGCATATGCCACATGCACGCCTGCCAAGTCTCCTGGAACTGGAGATGGTTGTGAGCTGCCATGTGGGTGCTGACCAGCAGACCCAGGCCCTCTGCAAGAACAAGTGCTCTTAGCTCCAGAAGTCATAACTTTTAATGGTTGCTGTGACCCAGTGCCTCAACTTCAGTGACTTCTGCTGCAAAATGCTATCACGTGAATTCTTTTCCTTATACCTTTTCATCTGTTCAAAAATAAATGTACTTGATCTTTCCCCTCAACTAATTAGAATTAGTTACCTAGAATCGGATTGCTTCGATTTGTTAGCTGTGTTTTAAATATGGGTTTGTTTTTTTTTTTTTTTTTTTTGCCCTGTGATCTAGCAGCTCCTTCTCTCAGAATTTATCCTAGAAAGGTTACACATATAAAGTAGTGAGTGACATTGCTACTAGGGACTGGTGAGATGGCTCAGTAAGTAAAGATGCTTGCCACACAAGTCTGGGGATAGGGTTCAATCCTTGGACTCTGTATGAAAGTGGAAGAAGAGAAATGACTCCACAGAATTTGTCTTCTGGTTTACAATTTCTAGAAATTAGATATGGGCTATATCAGAGTATAAACCTTCAAAAAAGATAACACTTTTATTGATGTCCATGATATGCTTTTTGTTTCTTTTTGTTTTTTCGGAGATGGGGTTTTCTGTGTAACAGCCCTAGCTGTCCTGAACTAACTCTGTAAACCAGGCTGGTCTCAAACTCAGAGATTCACCCTTCAATGCCTGCAGAGTGCTGGGATTAAAGGTGTACACCACCACACCCAGCTAGCTATGTTTCATTTTTATGTGTGAATTGCACTAATGTGCATACAATCATGTGGGATCATCTACATTCTGTGGCATTTGTATGTATTACAGTAAGCCTCTACTGCCAGAATGTTGCTTTTTTTTGCCTCTTTGTTTGATTGGTTGGGTTTTGTTTTGATTTTTGAGACAAAGTTTCTTTCTGTAACAGTCATAGCTCTCCTGGAACTAGCTCTGTAGAACAGGCTGGCCTTGAACTCACTGAGATAGACCTGCCTCTGCCTCAAAAGTGCTAGGATTAAAGGTATGCGCTACCATCATCTGGCTAGAATGTTGCTTCTTTTTTTTTTTTTTTTGGTTTTTTTTGGTTTTTCAAGACAGAGTTTCTCTGTGGCTTTGGAGCCTGTCCTGGAACTAGCTCTGTAGACCAGGCTGGTCTCGAACTCACAGAGATCCGCCTACCTCTGCCTCCCGAGTGCTGGGATTAAAGGCGTGCGCCACCATCGCCCGGCAGAATGTTGCTTCTTTAATGCTTGTCAAAGACTATATATTTAGGTATTTATATACTACTTCCCAAATATATTCTTATATAGACATAACATATATACATATATATAAAACAGTGTTCTAGAAAAAAAAATTTGAGACAGGGCCTCAGTCTCCCATTGCTAGTTTATAGGCATGCACCACACACTTGGCTATGTGTAATCAGACATGGATCTTAACATCACTAGCAACTCACAAAGACTCAGAATGTTAATAATTATTATATTAATTAATTTTGGTTTAGAAAATATATTGTTGGGGCTGGAGAGATGACTCAGGGAGCTCTGGCTACTGTTCCAGAGAACTCAGGTTCAATTCCCAGCACCCATATGGCAGCTCACAACTACTTGTAACTCCAGCTCCAAGTGATTCAACACCTCACACTGACATACATTCAGGCAAAACACAAATGCGCATAAAATTAAAATAAATCACTTAAAATATTTTAAGGATACTATATCATAAGTGTATATTATAAGTAGTATACTTTTCTCTTGCCACAAAGTTATGTTTTCTATTTAGCTTGATATTTGCATTTACTGCTTGCATAAAAAGTTTTTCCTTTATCCATATAGTCCTCATCTGAAGATGAAGGCCAGACCAGACCACTGGACACAGCAAGAGAAGCAGAGGTACTTACATTTTATTCCTTAAATGGAGAAAAGTTAAGATGATTAGGCTTTATCTATTTTAAGGTGACAATACTACTTGGAACTGGTGAGATGGCTCAGCAGGTGGATGCTTGTCATACAAGCCTGGGGATGGAGTTCAATCCTTGGAATTTATATAAATGTGGAAGAAGAGAAATGACTCCACAAAAACTCTTCTAACTTCCAGAACACCATTCTATGCCATGGCATGTATAAACACACACACAATGATTATTTTATAAAAATGTATTGAGTATCATCTAGAGTGAAAGCAGTAATTTGGGGAGTTTAGAAGTAGCTCATGTCATAGACAAAATTTAAAGAAGGGAACTCAAAGCCATTACCACAGTATAACTGCCCAGCATGCACCCTTGGGGTTGGGGAGCTCATGCTCTCAGGAGCAAGAACAGGGCTGGAAGATGAAGAGGCATTCATTCTCCCAGCATAGAGGACATAAACTCAGGAGGCAGGTGAATCCAAGGTCCCCAGGAAGAGGAAGACATGTAATGAGACTATGTAGGTGCGAACCCAGTGATGTTCCCTGTGCAGTGCTAAAAAGCTGAGATTTTCTCCTAGAAGATAAAAGGTGGGCTACTGTGGTAAATTATAAAGAGAGGGACCATTTAAAAGCTCTCAGACTTGCTGGCATAGTGATGCACACCTTTAATGCCAAAACTTAGGAAGCAAAGGCAAGCTGAAGTCTGAGTTCAAGGCCAGTCTGGTCTATATAGCAAGTCCCAGGACTATAGGGCTATGTAGAGACCCCAGTTTTTTGTTTGTTTGAAGAGGCTTGTGGGAGTTGTCTTAAACTGTGTGTGTGTGTGTGTGTGTGTGTGTGTTTATATATATATTCAACATAAAGATAATCTGAATTTGGGAAATGCACCAGAAGATTCCTCAAATACAAAAGAGAGACATAATAAAAGACTGACAAGACCTGGTGGGTGAGATAGGTGATTATTAGCGCATGTAGGACAGGCAGGGAAAAGAACTTTTGAGAGAAAAGGCCCCAAGAGTTTCTGTTTTGCTAAGTGAATTTGGGACATTGCTGGAAGTATAAGCCAGGAAGTCCAAAGTCTGGGCTATGGTGTGAATCTGACAGGAGTGATTCAAAATTAATTTTATTTTAGCCTCTCACTTGAGACTCTTCGGGGAGAGCATGGAAAAGGCTGAATAGAACCCTGGAGAAGTTCAAAGTTGAATAATGTATGAATCCCATGAAAGGATGGTTAGCAGAAATGGAGCAGGTTCAGCAAGATGGGATAGATAAGCCCAATGAAGGGCCCTTACAAGTGTCATTCATCACTGATGTCATCCATCATCAGAGCATCTCAGTAAAATAGTAGAGGCAAAGGATAGACCCTGGTAGGTCACACAACTTGAAGACACTGAGCTGTATAGAGCTGTTTTAAGATTGGACAGACTCAGCCGGGCGGTGGTGGCACACGCCTTTAATCCCAGCACTCGGGAGGCAGAGGCAGGTGGATCTCTGTGAGTTCGAGACCAGCCTGGTCTACAAGAGCTAATTCCAGGACAGGCTCCAAAACCACAGAGAAACCCTGTCTCGAAAAACCAAAAACAAAAACAAACAAAAGATTGGACAGACTCACACCAAGCTTTAACTGAAGGAAGGAAAACTTGTGATATGAGGTCCAAATAAAGGAGATGGTACTTAAGTAGCCATGCCATCCATCTTCATGGATAGAGGAGCCAACATGATCTTGTGTTTAGTGAAAGAATAGGAAAGGAAATTGGTTAAGAAAAAGACCATTGAGTGGGGTTGTTTGGGCCAGGCTGAAATGGTAAATCAGTGTACATATTTTTCCTGCACTGCACACTCTTCAGCCCCTGTGTGGGCTGCCAGGTGCTCAGACTGACTGCACTTGGAGCGCAGTTAGTACCCAAGTAAAAATGGAACCATGAACTCTTGGTTCTTATCAATTAATTGAAATGATACATTTGGGAGGGGGTGTATTTGGTTGGGGGGAATTGTTTGGTTTTTAGTTGGTTGGTTTTTCAAGACAGGGTTTCTCTGTAACTCTTGACTGTCCTGGAACTCAATTTGGAGATAGGATGGCCTCGAACTCACTGAGATCCATCTACCTCTCCCTCCCCAGTGCTAGGATTAAAGGCATGCGCCACCACCGCCCAGCAGATTGATAAATTCTTAAAAAGTTGTGTTGTGTTGAAATTATGGAAATTCTGAGTCTTATTCCAAAAATAAAATTCTCTTACGACTTTGTTCTCTTGTGCAATACTGATGACGTAGCCTTGGGGCTTGAGGAAGATCCAGGGAACTGCTGAAGCTGTAGATGTACTGAAACACTAACCTTTGAAACAGGCATTACCATAGTCACTAAAAGCACTTAACGGTTCAGATAGTAACAAGCTTTTAGAACTTTGTCATCAGAGTAGTTGGCATATGAAACAAATTATGCAGATTTCATAAGCTGTCATGTCATTACAGAGAAGTGTGGATTTATGGACACTTTTTTGGCCAGAATTTGAGAACATTTCTAAAAGAGTTCCTGGGAGACATAATCAAAATTATGGCTGTAAGGTGACTAGGTGGAATGACTTTGCTTGTAAGCACAAGCCATCGTACTGACTTTTCCTTGGCACTGTCACGGTTTCACAAGCTCAAATAATTAACTTTTTCTCCCCTGTTGAAGCAGATTGCCCAAATAGAGCCAACAGTGCGTTTGGAGTCCAGCAGTCGGGACAGGCTCACAGCACTACAAGCAGTAACAAACTTTGGTGCTCCGGCTGAAGTCTTTGACTCTGAAGGTGAGTGTCTGGAAAGTGTCCAGCACAGGCAGTTAGACTTGCTGTCACGTCAACGCTAATTAATCTAATGCTTACTATAGAAAAATCTGGGCCAACTAGGTTTAGAGACTGGTAGAGAGTAGCTGAACTGTTGGTCTCAATTGGAGTAGAAGCTAACAATAGCAGAGCCTGGGACCATAACTCAAACACAAGCTGCGTTGTTTTCTTCAGTATTGTCTTCTTACCACACAGAGGCTGAGGTGTTCCAGAGGAAGCTTGATGAGACTACAAGATTGCTCAGGGAACTTCAGGAGGCACAGAACGAGCGGCTGAGCACCAGACCTCCTCCCAATATGATCTGTCTCTTGGGTCCTTCTTACAGAGAAATATACCTTGGTATGTTTGTCCCAGGGATGGGAAGGAGAGCAGGCTGGGTGTGGGAAAGAAAGGCTTCCAGCAGGTGCCAGACGAGAAAGTAACTGCAGTGACTGCCAACCTTGAATGGAGTAGTTCTGCATTTATACATTTATAGTTCTGTAGGGTTTTGTTTTGTTTTTTAATTACCAGGGGTTAGGTGGATGGTTCATTCTGCAGAGTGTTTGCCGCGAAAACACTTTGACCTGAGTTCAGATTCCCAGCACGTGAAGGTGCAGTGGCATGCATCCAGCCTTAATAAGAGGTGGAAATAGGCAGATCCTTGGAGATCACTGACCAGTCTAGCCAAGCCAGTGTGCTTAAGGTTCAGTGAGAGACCACGTCTCAGAAAATAAGATGGACAGTAACTGAAGAGAACTCACATTGACTTTTAGATGTCATGCATGCACACGTCTAGGTGGCATACACTTAAAATTCCACCCCTTGGGGTGCTAAGGCAGAAGGATTTCTGTGAATCCAAGGCCAGCAAGAGCTACATAGCAAGACTTTTTAAAAAATTTCTAAAAGGCCAGGCATTGGTGCACATACCTTTAATCCCAGCACTCAGGAGGCAGAGACAGGAGGATCTCTGAGTTCGAGGCCAGCCTGGTCTACAGAGTGATTCCAGGACAGTCAGGCTACACAGAGAAACCCTGTCTGGGGTGGGGGGTGCAAACAAAACTCTAAAGGAACCACTTTGGTACCTTGAGCTTTTTTTCTCCCCATTTTTCCTAGCTGAACAAGTGACCAATAACCTTAAAGAACTCACACAGCAAGTAACCCCGGGTGATGTTGTGAGCATACATGGAGTCCGTAAAGCAATGGGAATTTCTGTTCCTTCCCCTGTCATGGGAAACAGCTTCGTAGATTTGACAGAAGGTAGGTGCCCTTTTTCTGTGGGTGGGAGATTTTTAAGAATAAAAGGAAACTCGTCCCTTTTTCATTTAAGATGACTTAAGAACCCTTGTCTGGTTTGATTTTGTTTCGTGTAATTTTTGAGATTAGCATACAAAGTAATGGGTTTTTATCATGACATCTTTCAGTTTTCTTTCCATATTGTTTAAAGAATTAATAGATCTGATACATTTTGTCAAAAAGCTGCTGCAATGACTTAATGCCAGGCTTCTCCCTAGCTGTAACTGTGACATGGAGGGCTGGTAAGCAGTGCCTCTACTGAACACTAGCTTCTTGTTCGTAACCCAGTGGGACAAAATGCTGAGTGCTGTCTTCCTCCTTCAGAGTGTGAAGAGCCTAAGGAGACCTGTGCTGCTGAGTGTGGGCCTGACGGGAGCTGAAGCTAGCCTGGTATTTGGTTATATTATGTACATATTTTTTTCATTCTGAACTTGGAGGTGCTTTTCAGAAGATATTAACTATTTGTAAATTGAGTTTTAATTAAGCTTTGGAACAGTTCCTTTCAGTGTTCCAGAGACTGGACTTGTATTAGGAAATAAAACTGAACCTGGGACTGTGAGGTGCTGGCGTGACAGCTAAGTTGCCCTTTGACTTGGTCTGACGTGAGCCTAAGGATAGATGCCTAGAACACACACTAGCCTTTTTCATGATCATCTTCCAAAGAAGTGGCTCCTCAAAATAAACTAATTACCCATTTTCCACTCTCATTAAAAAATTACAAGCAGGCCGGGCGATGGTGGCGCACGCCTTTAATCCCAGCACTCGGGAGGCAGAGGCAGGCGGATCTCTGTGAGTTCGAGACCAGCCTGGTCTACAGAGCTAGTTCCAGGACAGGCTCCAAAGCCACAGAGAAACCCTGTCTTGAAAAACCAAAAAAAAAAAAAAAAAAAAAAAAAAAATTACAAGCAGGTAATTACAAACTCTGGTAAGATCTGTCTTACCAGAGTTCATCTGAATGACATTCCAAAAATCTTGTGAGCAGGCCATCCTGGCAGCCTTTCAGACTGCCACTAGCACTGTTTGATTTACCTGAGCAAACCCAGCTTTATTATTGCTGTTACTATTGGATGTGTGATATATACACATTGGGCACATGCGCGCATGCCACAGTGCATGTGTAGAGTCAGAGGGCAAATTTTCGGAGTTGTGGTTACTAGGGATTAAATTTAAGTCACCAGACAAAACACCTTTTTACTCACTGGACCATCACACTGGCCCAGGACCCAGCTTTGTAAACACAAAACGCAGTTCTGTCCAGTGAGGTTTTCTAGCATCATACCATGAAAGTGAACACTCTCAAGGTAGTGTTAAAGTTTCCTGGTATGTTCTGCCCTCTGTGTACCTGATGGGAATGGTTTCCTTATTTGTGGTTATTGAGTACTACATCTGCCCCCACATACAAAAAGAAAAAACAGTGGGCTAGGAGATTCATGGTGATAAAATATGTCTAGTGTATTTTTTTTTTAGGTTATTTGGAGCTATAGCAAAAGGATACACAAATAAGATGAACCAAACCACTTTTAGATACATTAGAGTCTAGAACTTAAAGGAGAGCTTGCTTCTGCTCAGTTTCTCTAAGGCCACCTGTGCCCTTGGATCATTTCCCTTTATCTGAAATAACAAAGGTCAAGTGACCAAGCAGATTAAGTAGGAAACCATCAGATATGTCCCCTTCTATTACATGTTACTGGGCTGAGATGAATGATTTTTCTAAATCTGTGTCAAGATATAACCTGTTTGAACAGCAAGCTGTGTATGGTAGCACATACTTACAATCCCAGTACTTGGCGGGCTGAGAAAAGATTGCCATGAATCTGAGTCTGGTTGGGATACATACTGAAACCCTGCCTCAAAAAGGAAAAAAAAAAAAAAAAGGTGGAGATGGGGGCACTGGAGAGATGACTTGGCAGTTAAGAGCACATACTGTTCTTCAGGGGACTGGAGTCAGGTACTCAGCATCCTCATTGGGTAGCTCAAAGACACCTGTAACTTCAGCTCCATAGAACCTCATACCTCTGACCTCTGCAAGCACTGGCACTGTATGTACATACCCACATGCACACATACGTACATATGATTTTAAAATAAATAGAATGTCAGTGTGGACATAACCCCTTTGGCTGTCTGCAAAAATATAGACCAGAAGATATACCCATTTTTCTTGATTTAAAATCATTAAGCCAGCACAAGAACAGTACAGGAAAGCTGATTCTCTCAAATTCTGGGAGCCAGGAATGGTGGTACACATGCCTTTAATCCCAGTACTCAGGATGCAGAAGCAGATGGATCTCTATAAGTTCAAGGCCAGCCTGGTCTACAAAGTGAGTTCCATGCAGCCACAGCTACACAGAGAAACTATCTCAAAAAAAAAAAAAAAAAAAAAGGAAAGAAGAAATTATAGTGTGACTCTCTTGTAGATTGTGCTAATAGAGTAAAAAAATCAACTTAAGTGTTAATCAAGTCTTTTTAGATTTTGATTTTAGTCTCTAAAATAGAGTTTAGGGGCTGAAGGGTATGAGTCTGTTGGTAGAGTGCTTGAAGGCTAGCAATTCTGAGCCCCTAGCACCACATAAATTGGCCACAATGAGCTGCAAGTGAAGTGTGGCTCAGTGAGTAAAGTGCTTGTGCAAGCTTGACCACTTGAGTTTGGATCCCCAGAACCCACGTTCTGATCTGGTGGTGTGCATGTCTATAATCTGCACTCCTATAGGAAGATGGAAGCCAGAGATCAACGAACCCTGGACATTCATAGGGCAGCTAGCATGAAGCTAGCAGATGAGAAAACAAAAACCCTTTCTCAGGGTAGAAGGTGAAGACTAATACCCAGGGTTGTCTTCTGATCTCCACAGATGTAGCCCTGCACACACATGAACATGCATACGTACACAAAAAGAAAAACTGGCTGTAGTGGCACATGTCTGTAATCCTAGCACTCTAGAAGTAGACACAGAAAGATTAGGAGTGGAAGGTTTGAGGACAGTCTGAGTTATATGAAACCTTGCCTCGGAGATATATATATATCCCATAATTCACCAGTAGATCTACTTGCCACAGGTCAGTTCCTGAAGACTCAGAAATACCTTAATTCAAAACACCTTAGGACATTGAGGGTTTTGTTTTGTTTTTGAAGGACATTCAGGTTTTTAGTTATTGGCTGAACATATAAAAGAGCCAGGCACTGATTTCTGAAACTGAAACACTGACAGATGTTAAAGCTATAAATAGTACACAAACAGAACACACCATAGTTATTTGCCTGCGCCTGCTCAAAGCACTGACCATGAAGTACACAGTAATCATCTTTTGTTGGGGAGTGTCCTTCAGTAAGCCAGAACAGGGTATTACTTTCTGTAGTTAGTGAGGGCCACCTTAATGGATACCTGAAATGAATCCTTGAACCACAGAAGGGTTTTAAAAAAGTTCCTAAGATAAAATAAGACACTTGTGAAGAAATTACTTGGAAATTCAAAAACAAGTATGTGGTCGGGCGGTGGTGGCGCACGCCTTTAATCCCAGCACTTGGGAGGCAGAGGCAGGCGGATCTCTGTGAGTTCAAGACCAGCCTGGTCTACAAGAGCTAGTTCCAGGACAGGCTCCAAAACCACAGAGAAACCCTGTCTCGAAAAACCAAAAAAAAAAAAATGTGCATAACTCCCAAGTGTTTTTGTCAGTTATGCTCCTAAGACCTGAACAGTAGTAACTTAATACTCCTAGCCCAGTGCTTCAGTTGAAGATGTGTGAACAGTAGCAAGTTGTTTTTAAACTCAAGCTAGGACTTCTGTTGAAGGGGGAATTATTGGATGTTGGAAGAGTAGAAGTGTGTCAGCTTCAGGGAGGCTCATTCCTGCTCCCTGTGAACTGCATTGTGGCATTAGCAGGAACCTTCTTAGCCCCCGGGGAGCCTTGCTGGGAAGCCCTGACCACTGCTGGATTCCTTTGTGCAGACTAGAATCAGTCCCTCTTCCCTGGGCTGATAAAGCTCCACAGGACACAGTTCTGGCAGGTAGGTCCTGTCCCCTTCCCTCCGCATCTCTGACTACTTATCTTGAACCAAAGTCCCAGGTAAACCTGGCTGGTCAGGCACCCTGCCTACAGCACGTACATCATTTGCAGACTCCTGTGTGCATGATGTTCTGTGCTTAATAGGTTCCTTGGTGACGTCTAAGAATGCCATGACGTAGTGAAGTTCTGTGGCAATGAAGTCACTTTCCAAAAGGAGTGGGATGTTGGTCATCACTCAGCTTGAGTGGTCTGGAGCTAAAGCACATTAAGATGCCATCACACAGAGCTGAATTTGCCTTGACTCGTGAGAGCAACTTGGCATTTGTTTAGGTGCTCAATTTCACACATGTTCCTGCACATGTAGATCACAGTTGCAGCTCTGCAGTCAGCTCAGAAGACTAGAGAAAGGGCAAGAGGTACACAGGCTGTCTAAGCCCTTTCTACGCAGGTTTTCCCACAGAAAAAAAAAGCTGGCCATGGTAGTACACATCTATTCGAAACACTCAGGAACTGAGGCAGGAGAGTTGAAAGTTTGAGACCAGCCTTGGCTGACTCTGTCTCTAAAAAAAATAAAGTGCAGACTGAAGAACTGAAACATTACACCTCATTTCTAGACTTTCAGCTTCCTGAACCTTGTCCCAGTAGACTTATTCCAAAAATGCTGGATACAGATCCAAGGTTTTTGCTGCTCCTTGTGTGAGCCCCCTCTCTCAGAACTCCACCCTACAGCCAAGCTAATCCTATGAACTGACTGAACAGCAGTCCTGTTTACATGTAGTCAGTGGCTGAGAAAATATACTAGAAAGGAGATTGTTGCCTAGCATCTAAGAGTTGGTAGCAAAGATAGAACTTCCACTAATGACACGTTCATTTCAGACAGAAATGAGATGGTAAAGAGTGACATGTCAATTGAGACTACCTGCCAATATGCCCACTGTTTTCAACTCCATTTGCCAGAATGCCTGCATGAGAGGTTAGCATCCCATGGTGGGTACTAATGGGAAGAGGGAGGCTTTAACCTATGCTAGACAGCCTGGCTGAGCCTCCTGGAACCAGGAATTCTTTACCCAGTATATGCTGTTCACTGGCTACCAAGGTGGTGTCAGTCGTGGTCATGCATTAAGGTCTCTTCCAACATCCTGGGAACAAGCACAGCCCACAGTAGACCAGTGATCTAGCTAGCTAGGAATTGCACAGAGGTTCTGGACAACGTAGCTGCTTCAAACAAAATCCGCTGCATGTGTCAGAGCCGTCCATCCTGTAGTGCAAATCCAAAGAAGCCACACAGCCATCTGCAGCTGGCATGGGGCTGCATACTTGGCTCCCTCAGGGAAGGAGACAGACTACCAGACACCTCAGTTCAGCCCAAGGCCTTGAAACTTGGCAGTGTCTGTACACACAAAGTAAGTCCGCAGCTCTCCTTTGCCTTTGACGTTGATCAGCCCTCGGCACTCACAGGAATATCCTAGTCCCTGGAGGATGTTGCATGTCTCTTCTGTAACCTGGAATGAAAAAGAGCAGTGTCTGTCTGTTGTCTGTTCTAACAGTGATGGCCAGTGCCACACAGCCGAGTGAGAAATGGGCTGTGTCCTAGAGCAGGATACCTCCTCAGGACATGTCTTTTCCCCAAGCAGATGCTTCTCAGTGGACTTTTACCTGAATTTTCCCAAGCTCTCCAGTGCTCTCCATTCGGCTGGCAACATTGACTGTGTTTCCCCAGATGTCATACTGAGGCTTGCGTGCTCCAATCACTCCAGCAATCACAGGCCCGTGGTTTATACCTTAGGATGGTTTACAGTTAGCCATCTATAGTAACACTGAGGGAGCCCACAGAAAGGCTAGCAGGGCAGTGGGTGCAAGTTCCCTTGAAACTGTTCCTTTAGGTTGTGCCCCTGTGATAAGAAAGGCCCCAACTGTCTCTTGTCCATACTCCTAAACTCATTAGCTCTTCCCTGGTATCTGCTAATTTCTCTTTTTAAACAGTGTAGCCCTGGCTTTCCTGAAACTAGCTCACTTTGTAGATCAGGCTGGCCTCGAACTCACAGAGATCCACCTGCCTTGGACTCCCAAGTGCTGGGATCAAAGGCGTGCACCACCATTGCCCAGCAAATAGGCTCTAAGTGCCTACCTATAAAACTGATTATGGTTGGTTAGGCTTTATAAATCTGCTTTCTGTATTTTAAGATTATTTATTTGCAGCCATGATATTGGCCCTGCTTTTTTGTTGTTATTTTGTTTTTCAAGATAGGGTTTCTCTGTAGCTTTGAAGCCCGTCCTGGAACTAGCTCTTGTAGACCAGGCTGACCTCAAACTCAGAGATCCGCCTGCCTCTGCCTCCGAAGTCGTGGGACTCAGTACATGCGCCACCGCCGCCCAGAGGCCCTGAATTTATAGTTATATATTATTAAATTTTTCAAAGGTTGGTGGCTGCCAAGGTGGCTTATCAGGTAAAGATGCCACCAAGTCTGGTGATCTGAGTTGAATTCCCAGAACCCACACAGTGGAAAGAGAACCAGCTCTAATAAGTTATCTCTGATCTTCACAATGTGCACTGTGGTGTGTCACACACTAAATAAATGTAATTTTAAATTTACTAATAAAAAGAGGTCGAAGAGATAGCTCAGTTTGTCACACAAACATTGGGGACGTGAGTTGGATCCCCAGCACCCCGTGTAGAGAGAGTGATGACACCTGTAATCCTCGTGTTGGGGATGTGGACACAGGCAGATCTCTTGAGTCATTGGCGGGCCAGCCAGCCTCACCTCATTAGCAAATCCCAGATCCCAGGGAGACAGTCAGGAAATAGGATAGTCAGCTGCCGAGGTTGACCTCTGGCCTCCATACATACATGCACAAATACACATTTTTCATGAGCATATGCAAGGGAGATCAATGTTAATAACACCAGAAGGTCTGCTGAAACCTCATAGCAGAGGGCCCATGACACCCTCCAAACAAGAGGGTGTGCACAAGGCTAAGCTGCCCGTTTGTAAGCCTCACCAACTCGAAGGCGAAAGGAATTGAAGGAGTGCCTGTTGATTCCGTCCAGCTTGCTCATCAGGGCCATGCTGAATTCCACCAAGACACCGATGTGCACATGCTTCCTCTCTAGGTCCTGCAGGACATGGATGGCCTTAACTGAGGGCACGCACATCCCGCGGGGATAGGGTTCCTGTTCCCACCAGGGATCCCCGACACACCCTTTAGTAAGGTGCTAGGACTAGGGATACAGGCCTGGAGTACCTGGTTCTCATGTCCTGAGGGGACACTGAGCCCTGCTGCAGCCATGTAGGTGCTGCCAATGGTCTTAATCTTCTCCACACCACTGAACTTGGGCTTCAGCAGCAGCTACACAACAAAAAGAAGCCTCTGTAGCCTTGGTGCTGAGAAAAGGAAGAGAAGAGGACCCACCTTCCCCTGATGTGCAGTGCAAACACATCTTGTGTAATATCATTGCCCATCTGTGCTCATGACTGCAGGTGAGGACACAGCTCCCATCACCTCATCCCTTCCCTTCTCTGCACTCTGATCCTTCTAAGAGCAACCTACCCAGCATAATTTTCTCAGAGGCGGGTCAGTGTCTTCCACAAACCAGCCTGGGTCAGAGTTTTTCTGGAAGGACCTAACCTGTTGGCACCTGTCCAGTAGAGATTTAATAAAAGTTTTCTTACTTGATTAAAGAAAATGTGTCTCTTGATATCTAATGTATATAGTTTCAGCCTACTGACCTCGTGCTTTGTTTGACTACTGTTTTTTCTTACAGGACTAAGGATCGAGCCAGAGCCTCTCATAGTTAAGCGTACATCTCCACCCTGCCTTGCCACTACACAGTTGACAGGCTGTACGCCCCAACCCCTGTGCATACTAGACAGGTTGTACCTCATCAAAATCAGCAATGATCTCATTCAACAGGCGCAGGCACTCCAACCCTTCTTTGTTGACATCACACTCAGTGTAGAACACTTTGAAGTCCGGAACGGATGCAAACATGACACAGACACAGTCATAAGACTGATGGTACCAGTCCTGCAGCAGGGCAGGAGAGAACAGGACCCTAAGACCACTAACCCAGGGGCTCAGGTGCTGGTGGGGAGGGCCAGGCCGGTTGGCTGTGTGAGCTGTGACAGCTTGAATGCAGCTAGGGCAGGAATCCAGTCAGGAGGTGACTTTATAGTGAGCTGTCTCTGGACAGAAAGGCTTTGCACCTCATGGAAGTACAGATTCTTAACGATACAGAACATCTAGATGACAGACAATTCAGTATGTTTGAACCTCATAATCTGTTCCCCAGGGTGGAAGTCAAGGCCAGGGAGGCATGTTACCCACAGCCCCTGGTGGACATAGAGCCCTGACTTGACTGCAAGCCTGCCTTTGCATCTAGCATGCTCCAGGGATACTGCTGAGTAGCCCAGTCTGCCCCCAGACTCCTAGAGCACCCCACCTTCACACACCTCAGCTGCCTTGTCTCCAATGAAGTGGGCAGCCACGTGGGCTGGCAGCACATTTTCTAGGAGGAGGCGGTTCACATTCTCCATTGTTTCAAACTCCTCATGTTCCTTCTTGAACTTCTTCTTCCACAGACAGTCCAAGCGGCAGTAATAGTCAATCTGCAAACCAGGGAGCCAGTGCCATAGCTGTCACCTGACATACCACCCAGGGCTGGGATCTAGGGTACTGGACCAGCCTACCTACAGTGCTGCCCACCCTGCTCTGCCGTGTTGGTATCTCAGACCCTGCTCTCTGCACCGACTGTCTGCTCAGCAGAAGCTGGACAAGGAGTCTACACACCTGTCTAGACAGCAAGATGAGGGTGGCATAGAACAGGACCAGGTAGAAGTTGATCATGGTCTTCAGGTCTCTCTCTAAGCATCTGCTGGGGAAGGGGGCTGTCACCTGAGCCCCTGGAGCAAGGGTGTGGTTGTGCATGCTTCGTGCAGCAGGCAGGAGTGGAGGTGTCCTAAAGGGGGTAGGGAGTAAACAGTTGCTCTTGAACTTAATAAAGGGGACTTGTGGATCACTCCAAAAGGCCCATCTGCTGAGTGAGGATTAACATAAGGACCTGGCCAGAGTAAGGCAGACAATTTTTTCTAGGTCCTCAATCAAAAGCCAAAACCTTGAAGGCTGCAGGGCGCTCTTCAACCCACAGGAGTGTGCACTACCCAGAAGATACCAGGCATCTCCATTTCTGACATTGGTGATCTGGCCACAGGTCGGACTTAACTGGCTCATGGCTCCCATCTCACACTCGACAGGCCCAGAAAGAGGAGAAGCCTGATTGCCAGGACCTCCCCAAGAGCCTATTAGTAAGCCATACACCCAGCTCACTGCTGGAGACCTGGAGCCTGGACCAGTCACGGTGCCTCTGGAAAGCAGAAATCCATTTGTTCACAGTATGGTTCATTGGTACCATGGACAGAGATGTGCCATGCTCTGGCCAAGCGCTAGGTTGAAACAAACCAACTTACAGTAGTGGGCTACAGAGACACCAGCAAATAGGGCCCCACCTATGTGTGCTGTTGGTATCGGTGCTGTTGCCTGGGATGTGCCAGCACGGGGAGAGGTTGAAGAGCAGCAGGTAAGCCACCAAGGCCACTGTCAGCAGCATGGCCTTCACTTCCAGGCTTATCCGCAGGAAGACGGAGCACGAAATGAAGCCCAGGATGCAGCTGCAGGTGTAGTACTGCAGGTGGAGACAATGTCCTGTGTCAGTCACCAGGAGGCATGCCTGGAACAGTCCCCTCCTGCTGAGGAGCTCCATGGCCGGGCGTCTGTACCATCCTTGGCCCTCGGTTTCCCTTTTCAGCAGATCAGCAAGGGCACTGCATAACACTGGTGTAAGGTCAGCCCTAATCTCCCCACGTCTCATGACCCCTACTCTTGACTTGGGCCTCTCCAGGTTTATGTCAGCTGTCCTGGGCCCAGCCCTTTATTCCTTTAAGGCTTCAATTAACCTCTGATGCAGAGATTCTGACTGCACAGGGAGAATGACCCAAAGACACCCTCTAGTGCAACTGATGCTGGCCTGCTGTCCCTGCCCACCCCAAGGTTTACATCAAGAAGCAGTGACCCAGTGTTCTGTTTCCCTGGCACTGGGGTAAGCAGGAAACAGTCTTGGCTGCCTGGACCTGGCCTTCTCCACTTAGACTGGGAGACACTGGGTTTCTTCTTCCTCTCCAAGGCCTTAAGATTCGGACCTTCAAACCATGAGCTGTGCTCTGGCCAGAGTGGTCCAGCAGCACAAGAGGACTGGCCAGGGGCTGGGTGGTGCCGGGAGCCAGGATGAGCATACTCACCGGGAGGAGCTCACACAGGGTCCCAACTCTAGTTCTTGCAGCCAGCGGACTTGTCTCGTTGCTTCCAGGCTGCTCTGGGCCTGGGTTAAGCATCAGTGGCTGAGGGGAGACAGGTTGCCATTAGAGTAGATCCACGGATGAAGAGCTGCCAGGCCCAAGGCGGGTGACAACTGTAGGAACCAAAGGTGCCCTGATGCTGGGTGCTAGGCTCTCAGCTGAGCCCAGCAGCGGCTGTGTCCACAGCACCCACCGGGTATGAAGTACCTGGGGTGGGGAGAGCTACAGAACAGGACGTGTTAACAGCAGCAGCCCAGGGAAAGCATGAGAAAAGGCTAGGACTGGCCCCTCAAGAGCCCCCTTCTCCTGGACTCAGAGGAAGGCATGAGAGTGCACTCCCAAAACGGCAGCCTACAGTGTAGGAACAGTGTGGAGGAGCCTCTGTTCTAAAGGAAAGAGCTAGCATAAGGCAGGGCTGTGGGTTCCTACAGACTGCTTGGCAACTACCCACATGGGACTTGGACCAGAGGGCAAGTCTTATCCCTTACTGAGGAAAGAGTCCAAAAGAGTGGGAAGGAGGAGCTGGCAGTCAGCACGTATCTGTAGCGTTTCTGGGTGCCTCAAGCCCTCCCTTGAAGGGGTGAAGAGCTCTAAGCCTGCACTTGGGGACCCCACAGAGCGCTGCAGAGCTATGGAGGGGTCACCCCAGATGGAACTGCTCAGGCAACAAGAGTGGGATTCTAGAATCTGGGTTCCCCAGGTCTAAAATGGTTCCTTTCCTGATGTAGGATTCCCCTCTGTATGCTGTGAATAGGTTTTATTACCATTGGTAAATGAAGCTACTTTGGGCCTATGGCAGGGCAGAATAGAGCAAGGCAGGAATTCCAAGGAGTCAGGGAGATAACACATAGCTGCCAAAGGAGACAGACTCCGAACCTTACCTGGTAAGCCACAGCCTCATGGCAATACACAGAATAGAAATGGTTTAATTTAGCTAGCTAGGAATATGCCTAAGCTATTGGCCAAGCAGTGCTGTAATTAATATAGTTTCTGTGGATTATTCAGGTCTGAGCA
This sequence comes from Microtus oregoni, assembly GCF_018167655.1. Classification (NCBI taxonomy): domain Eukaryota; kingdom Metazoa; phylum Chordata; class Mammalia; order Rodentia; family Cricetidae; genus Microtus; species Microtus oregoni. The sequence continues at coordinate 63,397,547 of NW_024543063.1, forward strand.
ATCAGGAAACGAATGAGCAGTCTCCGCCTACACTTTCCCCTGGCCTGACCCCATAACTCACCATGTTGATGATAGCAACAGTCAGTAGGCTGCCAACAGTCAGCACAACCAGGGACAGCCTGAGCAGGGGCTGCGTCTCCACACTCTCCGAGATGGCCTGGAGTGTACCTCGGGCTGGAAGGCACCTCTATGGAGAGGACAAGGCATGCAAACAGCAGCTGGGATGAAGGACAGCCCTACTCAGGAGGATGGATGGCCCTAACCAGCCTGGGAGGCTAAGGACTTGGGAGCAGTCTGCAGGGACTCAGTTCTCCTGGAGGTAAAGTGGGCACCCAACCATTGCCCAACTACTGGTGAGGGAGAGGCCACAGGGATGAGAACAAATGCACTGGATTCAGGGATCCACTCACTGAGAACTCAGTAGCGAAGCAGAGACTTAGCACCAGCCCCAGCAGGCAGGCCACAAGTCCAAAGGACACGCCCAGAGTGGCCATCCTGGAAAGGAGGGAAAACGTGAGTCCAGGTCCCCTCTACCAGTCCGTTCTCCAGTTCATAGTCAACCTGTCCGTCCCCAGTGGATATTCTGTACCCAGCAAAGGAGACCTTGAAGAATGACTCCAAATGTCCCTCAAACAATAATCATAAAGATCAAGGTTGTCATCAGGTCCCCCTGGAGGCCAAGTTTATAAGAGGTGAGCACATCGTGAGCCTCTAGAACCATGTCTGCCATGAAAACACGAAAGCAGCTGTAAGGGGGCTGGAGAGATGGCTCAGGAGTTAGGAACACTTGTGGTCTTGCGAAAGGATACAAGTTCAATTCCCAGCATCCACATGGTGGTTCCCCACCACCTACAATTCCAATCCAGGGGTTCAGACACCATCTCACAGCCTCGGGCACCAAGCACATGTTGTACAAATGCATACTCGTAGGCAAAAGTCACAAAAATACAATTAAAAAATTTTTTTTCGTTTTTTCAAGACAGGGTTTCTCTACAGCTTTAGAGTCTATTCTGAAACTTGCTCTGTAGACCAGGCTGGCCTTGAATTCAACATAGATCCGCCTGCCTCTGCCTTCTGAGTGCTGGGATTAAAGGTGTGTGCCACCACCACCTGACTACAATAAAAAAAAAATTTAAGCATTCATATATAATTTTTATTTAGCTTGGTTTGTTTGCTTTCAGTCTTCTTGTTATTGTTTTGATTTTTCAAGACAGGGTTTCTCTGTGTAGCCCTGACTGTCATGGAACTCACTCTGTAGGCCAGGCTAGCCTCGAACTGGGAGATCTGCCTGCTTCTGCCTCTGGAGTTCTGAGATTAAAAGCATGCGTCACCACCGTCCGGCCTTAGTTTGGTTTTGATACAGGGTCTTACAGCTCTGGCTGACCTGGAACTTACTATATAGACCAGTGTGGTCTCAAACTTGTAGCAATCCTCATATCTCTGCCACTGAGTGCTGTGGAACCACAGGCCTGGGTTACCATACGTGGTATCTAGCCTGTGTGTGTGTGTGTGTGTGTGTGTGTGTGTGTGTGTGTGTGTGTATGAGAGAGGGGGGGGGATGTAGGCGCCTACACGTCATAACATGCATGTAGAGGTTAGAGAATAACTCTGGAGTCAGTTCTTTTAACCACGTGAACAGCAGGGATCGAACTCGAGCTGTCAGGCTTGCCGGCAGGTGCCTTTACCCACTGAGTCATCTCACTAGCCCTGTGTAGTCTGTCAAACACATCCAAAACCACAAGGCCAGTCATGCTTTCTTTTAACTGCCTTCTGGAAGCTATCTGTGGCTAAGCTTTGGTCCTCCTGGTCCCTCATCCCTATCCATGCCAGCAGGACCCCAGAACATGAAGTAGGAATTTCAGGGTTCTTGGGTCCAGGCTGGGTGCCACGATCTCTGTAAATCTCACCTATCCACGTGAAAAGGAGAAATGACAGTGTCCACTGTCTCCAGAGGCTAGACCACACAGACAACAGGTCTTAGCAGCAGGTGGAGTCTGGGTCAGTTTTGCTCCCAGTCACAAGGCAGGGCCAGTAACTCCAGCTCTGGGGCTATAACCCCTGCTCCAGTGAGGGGGTGGGGGGATGCAGAGCAGAAGTCACTGGTCCCTTCCAGTTAGCCACGAAGCACCCTGTCAGTTTCTGCTGGGTCCTGCCAAGGTCACCAGCCCTCTGGCTGGTCCCCAGTGGGCTTGCTCTCCTCTCCACCACAGACTGACCTGGGCATCACGAGAAGATGGACAAACAGGATGCAGACGAAGACAAGGCTGGCACAGGCGAAGTCGTAGCGAGCACGGGGGATGGGCACCAGGCGGTACTGGGTGGAGGAGAGGAGACATGACCGTGAGAGACGGCAACCAGCAAAGTCCCTATGATGGCCATTCCAAGTTCATATCCTAAAATAAAATGTGTGGCGCCACTGCGGGAGCTCGAGGTTGTGCTACTCCACACAGCAGTGCTACTCCACACAGCAGTGCTACTCCACACAGCAGTGCTACTCCACACAGCAGTCATTGGCCCGCCAACACTATAGAGTTCCTCTGCATGGGCAATACTTAACACCCAGCAAGGCTTTCGTTTTCTTTTCTCGGGCCCCACACAGACAACAAACTCCTGCTCCTGGGGCCGGTTGTCGGTAGGCCTGACCTCACCCCTCACAAAGGAGTATTATCTGGGTCCTAGCCCCTGGACACACAGGTAGGGATCCCTGTGTCTACTCTGTGACCACACCATCATGCTCCCATGGTAGAGGAGCAACCAAGACTCGGGCCATGTGACCCACAGCCAAGGGAAGCCCCCTCCACTTTCTTCCCAGTAACTTTACTCAGATCCCCAGGGAGAAGATTCCTCCCCTCATATTGGACATCAGGCCATGAAGGTCAGGACAGCCACATCCTAAAGCTAAGGACAACCTGCTTCAAACACCTGTGAGCTGCAAGCTCCTGTCTAAACTGGATCTGGCACCTGCCTGGAGAAAAGGTAAAGTCGATCCTGATATGGACCCAAGAGCTGTAGGGAGCCACGAGTTGCTCTAGACCTATGGAGCCATAGGGTATAAAGTGTGTCACAGCAGTCAGGCAGGAGGTCCCACAGGTATGCAACCAGGAGACTGGATCTGAGATAGCATCCTCCTGAAAATCTTAAGCACTCACTTGCCCCAAACCTCAGGGACAAATCTCTAGGGTGGTGTCAGGTAAAGAGGGGAGGCCAACGGGAATGGGCACAAATGAGACTGCGCAGAACCCCGTCTACCCAGCAGTCAGTTCAGAGCGCCCCATGGATCTCCCCACCCTGTGCCGTTTGCTGGACCTGGCAGTTCATGCCCCACCCACCAGGTTCTGTGGTACCTGCCCGAATCTCACCTCCCGCTCAAAGCCCTTCTCCAGGAAGATGGGACCAAAGGTGTGGAAGTCATCAGACTTGGAGCAGCAGGGCCTGGGGGAACAGCAGCACAATGTCCGCAGGGCAGGAGAGGGCTACACTCTTAGCGACAACCCCGGGGCAAGGGAAGGAGCTACCGGCCACAGCCAGGGTTCAATGTCTAGCAGAGGGACCAGCCCTGCCTTGGGAGGGAGAGGAGGGTAGAGATCACAGGCCTCACCTGGTGGAGCTGAGCCCCTCGATGGCCGAGAGCATCTCGTCATCACAGTCGTCATCCAAGCGCCCCTTGGGGGAGGCACTCCTACAATTAGAGCCGCAGCTACATCACTCCAGGGGCCCACCTGGCCAGAGGCTAGGCTATGGATGCTGGACTTGCCAGTAGGATTACTGGTATCTGGTGGGGTCCCTGAGTTCATAAAAGGGGTTAAGGGAAGAGCCAGCAGCCCAGTAAAAAGCAGAGGACACATCCCTAACCCCTAGACCAAGGCCACCTCGGCTGGGGCAAAGATAAGCACAGAAGCCAGAGAACACACAGCAACCCGCTGCCCCTGCCCTAGGGTAGCACACAGCAGTCATTCAAAGAGCCTGGGACCTAGGGGTCATGTACCCAGAGAAGACAAACCTGAGCCCTGGCAAACCCGTGGAGGCTTGGGCTGGGCCTGGAGGGGCTGTCCCAGATAGAGACTGGTCGGGGCACCTGCCTGCAAGGAGGAGCCTGGCATAGCACCGGCGGTAAGCAGTATGCAGGAGGGCAGTGCACCTACCTGGCAAGGGCACGGTGTCGGCGCAGTGAAGAGGCCTGAAAGGGGCGAGGAGGAGAAGGTAAGCACTCCCTGAACACTGACTCTCATCCCCCATGGGTCTGGCTTTCTTTCCTCAGACTGGAAAAGGACCAGGAGATTCTAGGATATTCCAGGCCCCATTGGAGCCTTCTTCAAATACTTCCTCCTGTATTGACAGGCTTGACAGAGACTACCCACAATGCAGCTAGGGAAGGGCAGGACAGAGCCTTTTGCTCCCTGTCCCTTCTCCAAGGGCTCCTGACTCAGCAACCAGATGGGAGGGGACCTACCTTTGACCTCCGTCCATTGGAAATGGGGGTCTCACTGGTGCTCACACTCTCCCGGTGGTTGAGGTGTGCAAAGGGCCGCGCTGCACCCCAGGACTCGAGATAACGGGTTACACGCACTGAAGCCCGCATCTTCAGGGTCGCATCCCCCTTGGGCTTGGGGAGGTGATGGCTGGGTGGGGGTGGCTGCTGGCTCTGCAAACACATAGACATGACCTGTCCTGCCTGTTCCCCTCTCTGGCATCACTGGCATACATGTGAGCACGCCTGGAGCACTGGCTGGTCTGCTAAAGGGGAAAGTATTAAGTTTCTGAGCCTCTTCTTGAAGCGTGGGGTCCCCTGGGGACCAGCTGAAGCCCCAAGTCAGGAAGAGGCTGATGGCCACACAGCTCAAGTTCAGCCATCCTTGAGGAATCGTAAGCGGGAGCCCTGCCCCGCCCACCCACATGTGGTTCACACATGCTCCTTCCAGTGAGGGCAATGGGAGGAAGATGTGTTGGCCTGAACTCAGAGACACAACTACTAAAAGTGCCAGCCCACTCCACACCCAGCTCAGCACCAGGCCCATCTGCCACACACTTGCTGGGCCCAGCACCATCCTGGGGCCTCAGTGATTTACCCAGGCCCAGGGAAGGTCCAGCTCTGCCTCCTGTCCCAGTGCCACTGGGCCCTAAGGCCTCCTTAACACAAGCCTGGGCCTTTGCCAGTCAGGGCGGCCAGGTATGGCTGGAAGCAAGAAAGGAAAAGAAAGTCCCAAGATCATCAGACAATCATAGGCTACCTTGTGTCTGCTGAGGCTCTTCCCTTCCTCGCCCCCCACATCTCAGACACTCCCTCCAGAGCCCTTCTCTTCAGACTTGCCGACACCAACAGGCAGCAGCCTTCCTACAGCCCCAGACCTGGCCAAAGCACAGTGACAAATTTACTGGAAACTTCCAGAGTCTCTGAGCATAGGAACCTCTTTAAACCCTCTGAGGCTCCTCTCCTGCTGGCTGCCCTGGTCACGTGCTGGCTGAAGACAAGAAAGAAGAGGAACTCCTAGGGGTCCCTCTCAACTGCCAGCTACGTGAATAAATGAATGGACATGCTGGAGAGAGGGACCAGACAGAGCGACAGTCCCACACTGCCAGTGACACACACACACAAACACAAACACACACACACACACACACACACATACACACACACACGCACGCACGCACGCTGTTGCTTCTCTGAAGCCTGGCCAGAGTCTGACCAGCATCCTGCAATTGTGCCGGCTCAGGCTGGCAGCCCTCAGAGTGGGTTTTGGAACCATGCCTGCAGATGTCTTTTAGGTTGGGGCTTCATCCATTTCAAAGCCACTAAGCACATGCTCAGAGAAGTGCTGGGCCATCTGTGGGCTAGAGGGGCAGTGGTCTTGGACAGCATGAATGACAAACAAGGAAAAGGATAAATAAGACTACATGGGGACAATAAGGCCAGGAGCAGGCATTTTCCTGTATGTGGGAGCTGCCCTGTGGACACAGTGCAGCCAAAGACAGGCAATGGGAGTTAGGTGTGTTTGCAGGCTGCCGCCAGGCATACCCAACAACCAGAGCCAAGAGCAGGAAGAAGCTCCTGCCACCATTCTCCACGGATGATTCAGGAGGTTAAGTCCACAGACAACAAAAGGCAACAGACTGCCAGCTTGGAGCAGTCAGCAGAGAAACCCAGCCGCCTCTCCAGGTGGGCCACCAGAGCAAGCTGGGCTCCAGGAGAGGAGCCATCTTGAGCAACCTGAGAGTCCCAGTCCTGCAAGCTCCAGGAACAGGCTGCCCAGCCATTTCCTGCTTCCCTGAGTCTTCGCAGGGGTAAAGAGACCTTCCTGCAATTAGCTTCGTGGGCCTGCACTAACATGGCGCTCTATGTCCACAGTCCTTGCTCCCCTCCTTACAGAAACACAAACAGGTTGTTCCTTGGTGTCCTAGAATGTGCCCAGTTCAAGGAAGTGTCCTCCTACTTCCTAGTCTCTGCCACCTCACCACAGCCTTGAGGGTCAGTTGCTAGTAGTTGGGACCTTGTTCCCAGGCTGCCCAATCCCCCCATCCACCCCCAAGCCCTTGTACCCGAGGGTCTATCACCAGGTAGGTCCGAATGTTCATCTCTTTCAGATAGGGGTCGCGCTGCTGCCCGTTCCCATCCTCCACCTCGTACGCCTTGTCCAGGTGGTTCAGTGTCGCCTCTGTGATGTGCACCCGGCTGGGGAGACGGAAGTCAGATAAGGCAGCATGGCCCAGGCACCCACCCCTGATCAGCCTGGCCTCTGCCCTGCTGAAACTCACCCAGGGACTCCAGCCGCCTCCATCCTGTTGGCCAGGGACACGTCATGGGACCACACATCATACTGCCACTTGCGAAGCCCGATGACCCCACACAGCACATTGCCGGAGTGGATACCCACCCGCATGCTGATGTCCACTCCTGTGGCCTCACGCACCTGCCTGGAGCAGAGTGGTCTGTCACCTACAGCACTTCAGGAACACGCTGGAGGTCTCGGGTATGGCAGCGCACCAAGGAGGGAGGCAGAGGTTCCTCTTCAGAGAGGTCAAGAACTCCATCCTTGGGAGTGTGTAAGCTCACACCCACTCAAGGGTGTGTAATAAGAGAAAAGGACTTAGGATGCCATTTATGCTGGTGCGCCACCTTCTGTCCCAGGTATCCCTTGCCAGGCAGCCCTGGTTGGTTCTGGTAAGGCTGCCAGGGTGTAGAGGATGCTAAGCCCTACCCAATACTCAATAGACAAGAACTATGGGGGCTTCTCTACTCCACCTGCAGGAAATGAAAGCCCTATTCAGCACAAGGAGGCCCCAAGGTGGAGCCTTCCAGGACGTGGCACCACCCCTATTTCCCAGGCATGAGCAGAGCTCTATACCCCTCAGGCAAGCTGGTGGTTAGGGGCCCAGGGCACCAGCACCTGTGTCCACCAATGCAGCTGCAGATGAGCTGAAGCTACCAAGGCTAAGCCAGCAGGAGCAAAAGCTGCCTCTCCACGATGCAGAATGGGGACATGCTGGATCCCACGGCAGGCAGCCTGGGTGTCCTGCTGGGTCCCACGGCAGGCATCCCGGGTGTCTGCACTGTGGACTATGCCTACCACTTGGGGGAGAGTTCTGGAGGTACGGCAAAGAGGTATCAGATGGACTACCTCCTCTGCTGCCTAGATAGGCCACCTCCACCACCACCTCGTGAATCTTCTTGCGCACCCCTGAGCACCTCACCAACAGGCCAATGCCAGCAGAAGGGCCCAGAAGATCCAGGCCTACCTGGATGAAGATGCCCTCTGGCACCAGAGGCTTCCCAGAGGAACCGGAAGCTGATGGCGTCTGAGAGCTTGACCTTGCCTCTGAAGGACCTTCTGCTTTCTGTCCTGGGCTCCTCCTACAATCTCAGTCCTTGGAAGTGTGGAACCCAGCTGCCCAAGCTCAGCTTTTCATTCATTTTGGTTTGTTTTGTTTTTTGAGACAGGGTCTCTCTATGTAGTTCTGGAACTTGCTATGTAGACCAGGCTGGCCTCAAACTCAGAGATCCACCTGCCTCAGCCTCCTCAGTGCTAGGATTATAGGTGTGCACCACCATGCCTAGCCTAACCCAGCTTTTCAGATGCTTCTGGAACTTGAAGCCCCAGGTGGGCCCAGAGGAAGGGAGGCCAAGAGAAGGAGTCTGCATTCTCCACATGGCATGCTGAGAATCCAGGCAAGCCTCACACCCCACCCGCCTCGGTTTGGAGTTTGGCTGGGGGACATGCTCCTGGGCCCTGGCCCACCTGCACCTACTTAATGGCCTCACATATGTCCAGACCCATCTTCACGCAGTTGCGGGCGTGGGTGGGCAGCGACACAGGCAGGCCCGATACGCAGTAGTAGCAGTCACCCAGGATCTTGATCCGCATGCACTCGTTGGCCTGCGGGGTAAGCAAGCAAGGGGCATGCTCAGGGCAGGCCTGGGCCAGCTGGGCTCCTCCCTGCAGTGAATGGCCTTCAAGGCTGCTGCAGAGCCTGGCAAGAGGACCTGGAGAGACCCAGCCAGGAACCCAGATAAAAGCAAGGCTTAGTAAGGACCATGCAGGAGGGACTGTCTTTCTTATTTGCCTATGTAATGTTTGAGCACCTACTGTATACTTGGCCAGGTACTAGGACATAACAGTAGGCTACAGATACAAACCCTGCAGCTGCGGAATGACCATGCAAGCAGAAGGCTGGGACTAAATCAATGTGACTGGGAGGTCTACCCAGGAGAAGGAGAAAGGGCCCAGGAGACCAGAGCCAACACAGCCCTAGAAGAAGAGCATTGGAGGACTGGAGAGATGGCACAGTGGTTAAGAGCACTGACTGCTCTGAGGACCTGGGTTCAATTCCCAGCAACCACACGGCAGCTCACAACTGTATGTAGTTCCAATTCCAGGGGATCCAGCCCCCTAACACCTAATACATATAAGCAAAACGCCAAGGCACATAAAATAAAAATTATTTTTTTAAAAAAGAAAGAAAACCCATTCCTGTTTGGTATGCCAGGCTTCTCAGTGCCAGAAGGACAAACCCTGCTCTGCCTAGGCCACTACGTCCTTGTCTATCTCCCCGATACTTTACTCGACACACACTGAGCTCTTCACGTGCTGGAGACAGTTTTGTGTCTGCTCCAGGCCTTGTCCCCTGCCCCACAGGCTTCTCTTCCCTCCCTGCATCTGAGTCAGTGTCTTTCTCTGCCCCCTCCCCACCACTGGCCTCAAAACTCCCAGAGATCAGCCAGTTCTGCCTCCCAAGTGTTGGGATTGAAGGCACGCGCCATCATACTAGGCCATGGGTTCCTTCGGAAGGCTTCTCAAAGTTTCATTTTGTTTTGTTTTTCAAGGCAGGGTTTCTCTGTGTAACAGCCCTAGCTGTCCTGGAACTCGCTCTGTAGACCAGGCTGGCCTCAAACTCACAGAGATCCACCTGCTTCTGTTGGGATTAAAGGTGTGTACCACCACTGCCCGGCTTCTTATATGCATACTTCACCTGGGACTTTGTCAAGCCGAGACTCAGTGAGGCTGGGCATTCTGGCTGCTCCCAGACCCCCAAGGTAAGGCAAGGCTGCCAGACTAAAAGCCACTTGCAGATTGCAAGTCTAAGTCGCCATCTACTCTGGACCCATAAACACTCCGGGCACGCACTCAGCCTTGTTCTACATCTGCTGAGGCGGATGTACCCTGGCACCCTGCTTACAGGGATACACAGAAATCACCTCCTACCCAAACAGTAGCCCTCAGCCCCTGCCTCCCATCCACTCCCAGCTCATGCAGCACGTGATGTCCTGTGACCGCAGCGGCGGGCTGACAGCATGCCCAGGCTCACCTTGGCAATCTGGTCGAATTTCCCAAACAGCTCATTGAGCACCACCACCAGCTCCTTGGGGGAGCAGTCACTGGCCAGCCGCGTGAAGCCCACGATGTCTGCGTACAGGATGCTAGTCCGGGTGGACAGAGCTTGGATCAGATCCCTGAGAGGCTGCCCTGCCTCTGCCCCCATCAGTCCCAAAGGCCAGAAGAGATGCTCCTGGCCAGCTTGACCCATCCTAACTCCAGAGGCCTCTCACCACAACAGGACAGAGCACATTACCTATGCTCAGATCCCAGCACCCTCCCTTCTTCTCTGCCCCTGAACCTCAACTCCAGGAATACAACTCCCCCTCTCTCCATTCTCCCCAGGCCCTGAAAGAATCAAGCTGAGGTCTGGGGCGGTAGGTGGCAAAGCCCTCAGGCCTTGCTGTGTTCCTTGTCCTGTGAGACCCCAGGCAATAGATATAGCCCTGACTTGTACTAAAAGATGTCTGCTGGGACATAATGCTGGCCCTTGGGCAGAGACCCAGGTAGAGTTCAAAGTGGCCACAGTACACCCCACAAGAGATCCTACACCTATCAGTAAGGCCAGGTAAGGACAGGGACACCCGGTCACCAAGCTCAGGGGTATCACCTCCTTTAGGGAGAATCATCAGAAATGCCCCCCTCTCCCCACCCAATTGTCCGGCTAATTCACGTCACGTAACCCGCTCTGATTTTGGGGGAACACTGGGTCTTCTTCCTCTAATACCACCCTAGCCCTTTAAGAGCCTTGATCTGATTCTCCCCATGAAGAAACAAGGAGAGGGGCTGGGGATTTAGCTCAGTGGTAGAGTGCTTGTCTAGCAAGCGCAGGGCCCTGGGTTCAGTTCTCAACTCCAGAAAAAAAAAAAAAGGAAGAAAAGAAAGAAAGAAAGAAAGAAAGAAGGGAGGGGAAGGAAGGAAAGAAAGAAAAGAAAGAAAGAAAGGAAACAAAGAGAAACTGAGGCCCAAGGAAGTAGCTGACCACCAATCTGCGTGGACCGAGGCTCCCAACAGAGCGCTATTTGCCCAGGGAAAGGGGAGTGGTGGCCGGATTCTCAAAGGACACCATTTCCCAAGCCCCACCCACCTGACATTCTGGTGCCGCTTGACGTAGAGGCTGTGAAAGTTGTTGTCAGGCATGTGGCGGCGGTCACCGCCCTCTTTGAGGCGCTCAATGATGGCCAGCTTCATGCCCATGGATATATGGGCTGGCAGCACCGAGAGCAGCAGGTTCTCCTGGGCACAGAAGGGCAGACCGGTGGGAGGACAGTGGAGGCAGGCATAGCATCCCCAGGCCCCAGCCAGCCACCTGCACCTCACTTCTTCCCACGGACTCTACCTGTGACTACACTGTTTCCTGATGGGTTATATGTACACAGGGTCGCCCTGACAGAGCACCTGCCGTCCCTGTCACCAAAGCTCCGAGGACTGAGACCCTCAAGGCACCAGCCACATGGGCCACATGCGCAGGACAAGGTGGGGTCCACAGCAGTTGGGGAGAAGGGAAGAGAGGACGTAGGTCCCTACCTGCTGGCACTTCTCCACACGCAGCTTCCGGCGGATCTGGATACACTTGACGGTGTAGATGAAGAGGTCCCGGGAAGCATCCTGCAGCTGGTGCTTGTGAAAGGCCCCCGTGAAGTTCCCGCCCAGGAGGATAATGGCGTTGGCCAGAAGCTGAGGGCAGCCGAGGGCAAGCAAGGCTCAGCATGGTCTAGCCAGTGCACTTGCTCAGCATGACCCCCCACAGCAGACATGGTGGCATTTGTCCCCCATTGCCTGACCCAAACACTCTTCCCTTTGTTGTTTTTCCCTGGCTTCGGCAGAAAACTGAGGTCCAGGTGGCAGTCGATTCCCCAGTGAGTAGCTATGACTATGACCACAGGACCAGAACTTGGGCCTTCTTTGCCCCACCAGACAACATGCTCTATCCGTTATCTCTGGATGGTACCAGTCCAGGGATGCCAAGTACTTCCAAGGAGATGCTGGCTACCTCACTGAGCTCTGAACCCGGCCACAGAAGGTAAAGAACCCAGCTGGCTGCCCAGAGCTCTGACCTCTCCCTCAGAAGTGGCATTTAGGCCAGTCAGAAAGAAGACAATTCACTGCACCCCAATGATGTGAACTGGGGGCACACTTACTCAACAGAGTCAACATACCAAGACCAGGTTGTTAAGAACCTAGGTCAGGATCCAGGGGAGAGTCACTCAGGGCAGGACCTGAGCACAGCTAGGACCTGAGTCTAGAATATCCTAGATGAGCAGTTAAGGCAGACAAGATGGGGCCCTGCCTGCCACCACAGGTCTGCAAACACAGCCCCCAAGCTCAACCTCCACCAGGCTGGAGCCAGCCCCCACCCAGCCTCCGTAGCCCTCCCTCACCTGCAGTCCCAGCTGTGCGCCAGACATAGCCGTCTTGGAGGTTCCGGTCACAGCTCCAAACACCAGGAGGTGGGAGACGGTGGAGACCATCCCCACTGTGATGGCTGCCCGCGTGCTGAGGGGCAGTAAGGCGTATACCACAAAGACAATGAACAGGAAGAACGGCACCTGGAGGACAGTGTACCCCGAGAGTCAACATGGCCCAGGACCACAGAGGAGGAGAGGTCCTCAGCCTCTCGGCACCTGGGACATCCCAACCCTGGGATCTCTCATCTCTCCCCTACATGGTGAGGCACAGGAACAGACACAGCACAACAGGGAGACCTAAAGAGCCCTGTTCACCACCTGAATACTGAGTTTCTGTGTCACTGAGCTCAGCTGTTGGCCTGATAACCACTGGAAGGCTGGGATGGGGCAGGGTCACTTGTTGCCTCCCACTCCAGCCCTGCCTGCCAATGGTTTCATGAGCCTGAGCCCATCCAATCATAGCCTGAGCCTACCCACAGTCTGAGTCCGCCCAATCACGGCCTGAGCTCACCCAATCACAGTCTGAGTGCGCCAAATCAATCTGAGCTCACCCAATCACAGATTGAGTCCGCTCAATCACGGCCTGAGCCCACCCAATCACAGCCTGAGCCCGCCCAATCACCAGTCTGAGCCCACCCAATCACAGCCTGAGCCCGCCCAATCACCAGTCTGAGCCCACCCAATCACAGCCTGAGCCCGCCCAATCACCAGTCTGAGCTCGTCCAATCACAGACGATGACACAGGCTGTGCTCAGAGGATGCCACTTGAAGGCAACTGTGACTAACCAGGCCAGGCTGGTGCAGCTCAACCAAGGTCTCCAGCTGTCGCGCGCGTGGCACGGCTGTCCTCCTGAGTGAACAGCCATCTCAGCCTCTAGCTGGGGACAGGCTGCTCAGGAACAAAGTAACCCAGAGGAGAGCGGGACCAAAGGGGCCAAGCTACTGGAGCAAGGGCTGGTCCTACTCAGTTCTTCCTGACACTTGAACCCATAGGTGCTTTTTTGCCTTCTTGAGTTGCAATTTGGTCATCTTTAATCAAACAGGTTCTATCCAAAATGCCAGATCTCCAAAGGGGCACTCTGGGAAGAGAGTCAGCTTGGGGCCATCTTAAACCCAGTGCCCTAGCCTGCAGGGAGACCACAGCATACTCCCATAAACCCCAAGGCCACAAGCGGACAGAAGCTGCCGCACCCAAGCCCAGTGACTCCCACCGTTACCTGCTCCCACGCACAGGCTTCGTTCTTCCAGGAGTCCCACATCAGCAAGGAGCCGAGCAGCATGAGGCAGAGCCAGGTGAACAGCGCCAAGGCCTGCAGCCACCGCTGCACCAGGCACTCAACATACACCAGCACGTAGAGAGCCACAAACAGCGTCAGCAGGAAGAACGCAGTGCCCAGGAGAGCCTTGTGCCTCGGGGAGTCCTGGGTAGAGCAAACAGAGAGCGCCCACTCCTCCAGAAATCTACCCACAGCCCCTCCCACACAGCAGTGCTGGACTCCCCTGACACTGGTCTCCCCATAACCTGAGGCCTGTGTGGAATGCCATTTCTGTTAGCACCGCCTTTCCCAGCCATTGCAGCAGCTTGAGCACCCCCACTCTGCCCTAAGAGACCACTGCTCCCCTGTGGGGGACAGGTGCAACCACAGAGCCAGAACACGGTTTTCCTCAGGTAAAGCCTCGCTTAAGTCCGGGAGGAGAGACTGACTAAAGAACTGGTTTTGGGGGGGGACACAAAGAGCAGGCATGCCGCACACCGTGGCCCCGGTCTGCGCTCTATGCGCTAGACCCCAGTTCTCGAGCTCCTGGAAAGGGGCTGGAGGTTGAAGAAACACACGAAGAGACAGACCAACACGCAGACCTTTCAACACCGGTACCAAAAAGCCCCTCTTTAATAGCACCATGGAGGCTTAAATACACTGCAGTCAATGGCCAACAGGTGAAAATCCCATCCTCTGATCCCCTAAGCTAAGCACAGCTTCTAGTAACTTCAATTAGAAGGTTCTAGCAGGGAAGAGCAACTGAAGGCCAGGACTCATTAGTCCCAACACAGGCACCCCACACAGAGGTGGCACTGGAGGAGAGGTGCAGGTGGGGATGAGGATCCAGACGACAGATGGACCCAGAAGATCCTGGGTCCCCCCCAAAGACCCTAAGCGTCACTAGGGCAGATGCACCGTCTGCCTCTGGGCAGTGACAGGAAAGGGGTGTGTGTGCTGTAACGGTAAGGTCCAGCTGTCCCCTTTCCACTCCACCAGGGCACTGGCTGCCAACACAGAACTGCCTGCAGCCTCTGATATCACTTCAGGAACTTCTGACTGCATTTACAACAATCAGCAAGAAAATGAAGAAAAACCAAAACCAGGTTCTCTCTTGGTCATATGCCAAGTGACCAACAAGGGCGCATGGCTAGTGGCTGCAGGAGAGCAAGGGCACAGGTCAAGAGAGATACCATCTGCTCTGACAGTGGCAAGGAGCCTATGCCAGCGTTTAAGAGGCTATGAATTCAAGGCCAGCCTGGGCTACATAATGAGGCCCTGTCTTTAAAAAAGAATAAGAAAAATAAAGAAAAATAAGATGGCAAGGAAGAGGAAGAAGAGGAAAAGGAGGAGAAGGGGAAGTAAGGGAAGGAGAAGGAAGATGAGGTAAAGGAAAAAAATTCCAGGATCGTAACCAGATTCAGAAAGGAATACAGGGATTAACTGGTGATGTCTGCTGTGGTCAGATAAGGGAAGGGAGGAACATACAAGCCTTGACTCAGATCTTTTAACAGATTGAATTTCATGGTGAAAAAAAAAACTGAGGGTGATTTCATACAATTAATATAATAACTAAAATCAATCAGACTTCAAGATCAAATTCAAATTGACTGGTTTTTCATCCACCTAGCAGTTCACAAAAGAAGAAAATGAAGCTTCAGACAGGGACCATCGTGCCAAAGTTTTCCCATCGGAGCAGGAGGGCCAGAGTGCCCTAGCCCGGGCCCTTACCTCATGACTGAAGATGATGCTGATGAGCGCTATGCAGACGGCCACAGCCACCAAGAGGAGCAAGAGCAGCAGTGGCCCATGCTGGCTGGTGAGGCGGTACTTCTCATAGAGCTTTGCCTGGTTGGGGCCCTCGTCACCTTCATTTAGGAAGTAACGCCCCTTGGCTGGCATCTTCTTCCCCAGTGGCCTAGTCCAGCGGCCTGCTTAGGAGACCCACGGCCTGAGATACATTTGTCTACTGACACTCTTGAATGTGGCCCAGGCCTTTGACTTCTCTGAGGCTAGCAGTCAGGACTGGGCAGAGGCACCCAGAGCCTGTAGCTCCATGGGCACATAGCACCGGCTCCAGCCACTGAGTCTTGGTCACTGGTGTCTTCAGGGTGTCTGGAATGGGCTGACAGGACCTTCCGGGTCCTCAGATCTGTGGAGACAAAGCAGAACAAAAACACTTGATGTCCACGGAACAAATTAGGGAAGAGGGGACATGAGGGGAGGTGGAGCCATTTTCGGACAGTACCTGGGCATGTGTGAATTCAGAGTCATTAGAAATGGCATTGTGGAAGCCAGGTGTAGTGGTACTAAGGAGGCTGAGGCAGGAGGGTTGTAAGTTTGAGGACACCCCGTGCTGGATAACAAGACCCTGTCTAAGGACATTCCCAGCCCTGTTCCGCTAGTCACTTACTAAGGGCACAGGTGCACGTACCTTGCAGGCACTGCAGTACACAGACCCATAGTACCTTCATCGCCCTGGAGACCAGCACAGCACATGGGCACTCCAAGCCCGACTAAGCCACTTCCTGTTTGGTGACAGACTCCCCAGTATCATCTGTATGATGGAGGCTGGGCCACACGCGTTTCTTTCTCTAGGTGGCTCCCTAGTGATCTCCACACAGCTTGTAGCTCAGCCTTCCGAGGTTTCCCGGGCTTCAGTAGAGCCACGGGCCATATCAGGTGAGATGATGTGTTCTGTCCCCAGAATTAGTAAGAAGAGCCTGAGAGACTAGGCCAAATGGCTGTGGGACCTGGTTTATATCCCATCAGGTCCCACAGCCATTTAGTCCCAAATAAACACACATTAGTTATAAACTACATTATAATAAGGTCTACATTAATTATAAACTGATTGGCCTAGTAGCTCAGGCTTCTTATTATTATAACTATTATAATTTTGCTACTGTTGTGAATTGTAATGTAATGTATCTGATATGCAGGGTATTTGATATGTAACCCCTCTGAAAGGGTCATTCGACCCCAAGGGGGCAGGACCCACAGTGGTTGAGAACGACTGCTCTACACAGGCTGCCCTTCCAAGAGGAGAAATGAAAACAGAGGGACCACACAGACTCCACCTGAAGGCAGCTGCCCCATTGCAATAGAAGCCTCTTACAGAAGAGCCACCGTGTGCCAGGAACTGGGGACCCTTTAGTGTGCCTCACTTTGGAGCGACAGGGTAGAGGGTAGGCAGGCTACTAGACATACAAAAACTCAAAGGGGTCACAAACAGCCAGCTGCCAGTAGATGCTCCAAAGAAAAGTGTCCAGGAGGAAACAAAACCCTCGGTGGCTGAAGTACAGGGTCCCAGGGAGCCTACTCCTGCCCACTGCTTAGGAAGTCCCTGAAGGCTCCTCCAGCTCCCCCTCCCTCTGTCTTTAGCACAGGCCCAGACACAGCAGGGGGAAGCCTAGGATTTTGGGACTATACCCAAGCAGGTGTCCATAAGCACCCATGGTTGGGGGGGGGTGGCCCTAGAAGAATACTGCCTCCTGCGGGCTGGCAGTTCACCTCCTCTATATCTAGGCAGGCCATTCTGGAATCCACAGGAAGAGACGACTAAGCGCCAGCTGTATGTGCCCAGCCCTATGCTGTGGGCTGCAGGACAGGACGAGGCTCATCCTGAGTGGTGCCCAGCTCTGCAGTCACCACGCACACATCCAGCCCCTTGCTAACAGCCGCAGAGTTGAGCCCAGAGAGGCACAGTAGCTAGCCTAAGATCACACAGCTGGAGGAGCTTGCCAGAAGGGCTTGGACTCAAACCACAGCTCCTGGGCCCAGGCTTCTCCACTGCCACTCTAGGGGACAAAACCAAATGCCACAGGCACACAAACTGCAGTCCTGTCTGGCCCTCTGGCTCAGTGCCAAACACCAGTGGGCAGGGACTGCTGGACTGAGAAACCCCAGACACCACTGGTTGAGACAGCTCCAGAGCCACTTCTCTAGGCAAAGCCAGGCTGTGGGCAACCAGGACACATGTGTGTGGTGTGAGGGCACGCACGTGCACGCTCCAACACATGCGCATGCCTCCTCTGGTCCCAGACATGACCCGCCTCCCCAAGCACAGAGCCAGGCTGAGACATTGTTGCAAGAGCCCCCACCCCTGAACCCATGGGAAACCAGGCCTGGTAAACATTTTTATTTGTGGATCTAATTAGACCACTTCCCAGGCAACGGCGGCTGGGGATGGAAGTGGATGATAGGATGCACTGGGCACAGGGATTCAGTCCACCCAGGGCTCTGGAATAGCTAGCTGAGCAGAGGAATCTGAGACTCCCTTAGCTGGAAGCAAGGCTTCCGCAGCTGGGCTGAGGAGATGCCTCAGTGGGCAAGAGCGTGCACCGTGCAAGCGTGCACCTGCAAGCGAAGCGAGCCCGAGGACCTGAGTTTAAATGTAAAAAGCTGGGTGTGGTCTTTCACACTCCTGCTGGGCCCCCCCCCCTCCCGTGCAGAGACAGGTGGATCTCTGCTTTGTGATCAGCAACCCTGTCAAAAGAAAAAAAGTGCTCCGGGCCCAGTGAGAGGCCTTGCCCTTCAGTCTGCACACCTGCCTGTAGGCCCGCTGTTCCCATTTCCTGGGTATGGGAAATGAGCTACAGAGAGGCTCCACCATCGCCATGGTCACACAGCTAATGAGACAGAAAGCTGTGATTTGAACACAAGCCACTCACAGCCCACTCCTCACCCTGCTTCTCACCCTCGTTAAAAACTCCTAATACCTCAAAATGCTGACCCTTTCTTATCCCTATCCAATAAAGCAGGACAACATGGCATAACAAAAAAAAAAAGTGGCTAAATGGAGGTCATCAGACACTTCCCTCTTCCCTACAGGGACGGGGCAAGGCCAAGCAGCAGGATCCGGGAAGGGTACCCACTGAGCCACACACATTCCTTTCCTGTATCTCAGGCACGGCTGAGATCTCACCAATCCTGACCCGTGGTGTCCGTGTTCCTGAGTAAGAAGACGGTGACAGAAGGCAGGGGGCTGGCACATCACAGATTGGCACAGGGCTGGGCCTTCAGGCTGTCTGGGAGTCCCCCCCCAAGGGGAGTCAGCCGCCCCATGTTGTAAACCACCCATCCTTGTACCCACTTCCTTCCCTAGACAGAACCAGCAGGAACCCCAGTCCAGCTTCCTCAGCAAGCATGGAGCTGCAGAAGGCTTGGGGCCCTGGTGTCCTCAGAAAAGGGAAGTGGGGGCCTTAAGGCATGAGGGCCCCTCTGTAGGCCTGTGAGGAAGAGAGGCCCCACCCCAGCCTGGCAATCTACTAGTCCTGTCTCGCCCACAACAGACCCAGGCCTCAGCAGTGGCCACTGGAGAGCGGCACCATTGCCTTCAGGCTCTTCGTTTGCTGAGAAGGTCTCAGACTAACCCATCTCTTTCAGAAGACCCTAAACTTCATGCACACACTACTAGAAGTGTTGGGGCACCCAGGAAACCCCAGGACCTTGTGATCCCACCCTATGGCCTCTCTCCTTGTGCCTCCCTCCCTCCCCAGCTTGGTCTTGGCCCTACAGCCATGGCTTCCATACTTCCTTCCAATTCAGTATGTGCTGGTCAGACCCCAGTACCAGCCTCCTCACGGGGCCCAGACAAGATGCTTCTCTGTCTGTCCTACAGCTGGTCCCAGCTAGTCTTTGTGAAGTAAGCCTACAACAACACAGAGTGGGGATCAGAGCTTCCGAATGATCGGGAAAACAGAGAACACAAAGGGCTTCCCTTAGGAGAGCAGAGGAGCCTGCGGCCTGCTGCACTATATGGCTCCCAGGTGTTGGGGTTCAGTCAGCTCTGTGCTGATTTAGGGAGGGACTGCGTCGCTCATACTCTGCAAGGGCCTTAGCTTCCTCTGGGTGGATAAGGGGGTCTACAAAATGACAAGCCTGCTGGGCCAAGGTCGCAAAACCAAAGGACGGAGCTAAGGGCCAACCTAAACCAAGGAAGTCCTTCAGGACCAAAACCAAGCAGTGAGGCCCAGCCTGGAGGGGTAAGTGTGGCAGGGCCAGGCCAATCAACCCCCATCTCCTAACAGTTTGCTGAGCCCCAGGCAGAGCAATCATCAGAGACTCTCAGGGCCGTTAGCTTCAGCCTTCTGTTATCTCGGTGATGGCTTCACCTGGGCCAGGGACCATGGTTCAGACTGTCACACCAGTCACCATCTTGCTGCGTGTGACCCTGGGCAAGGCCCTGGCCTGAGTTGGGCCTCAGTTTTCCCTCTTTCAAAAAAAGCAGTATGCCAGACCTCTGAGGTCTCAGCTCTGACCTGGGCTCTTCTGGGCTTTGGGTGAAAACCGCCTCCCTCAGTGAAGAATCTGAAGGCTGAGACCAAACCAAGAGCCCGCGGAAGCTGCCAGGACGAGCTCCAAAAGGCAGAGGACTCAGGGCTTCCATATCGTGTCTGGGGGCTCTGCCTACCGTGGGAGACAGGCATGTGCTAACTAACATGTGGCCATGCACGCAAGGCACACTGGCTTTGCCCCCACCTCTTCCTTTTTTTAAAAAAATTTATTTATTTATGCCTGTGAGTGCTCTAATTGCATGCATGCCTGCATGACAGAAGAGGGCATCGGATCCCATGACAGATGGCTGTGAGCCACCATGTGGGTGCTGGGAATTGAACTCAGGTCCTCTGGAAGAGCAGCCAGTGCTCTTAACCACCAAGTCATTCTAGAGCCCACCCCCTTTTATTGAACACTTACTGCACTTTTTCTCACACTCTGAGGGTGGTCACACATGTTTGTAGGTCAGAGGACAGTTTGCGGGAGCATTTCTTTCCTTTCACCGCGTGGGTCCTGGGATTAAACCTACATCATCAGGCTTGGTGACTAGTACCTTTAAACCAGTCTTGGTGACAAGTGCCTTTACCAGCTGAGCCATCTCACTGGCCCCGTCCCCACCTTGTCCTCTGAATTTCACTAACTATGATTCATTCTTTGAAAAGCTGCCCTCTAGCTCCTTCCACCCTTTCGAATGGAAACACTTTCACGCCCACGCGGAGCAGAGTTCTGATCCCCTTTCCCTTGATAAGGAAGAACAGAAAGAGGAAGTCTAACCAGCCTCAGGACCTCAGTGATGCCAGGCCCAGCCCACACAGCAGTTCAGGAGCTGCCTGCTGGCTTCACCGCACAGGGCCTCACCCAGACCTTCGCTGTGATGGATGGAAGCTAGGGGCAAACTGTTTCCCTACTAATCTACAGGAGAGCAAAACTGAGCATGTGAGTCTTTAATGAGGCCTGGCCAGAGCCTCAACCAACAAAGGACGGGGTTTAACAAGGGCAGGAAACTGTACAAGCACTCCCATGTCAACACTCGCGAAGCTAAAGCTTTTCTGTTTTGTTTTTTTTTTGTTTTGTTTTGCTTTCAAGACAGGGTTTCTCTGTGTAGCCCTGGTTGTCCTAGAACTCGCTCTATAGACCAGGCAGGCCTTGAACTCAGAGATCCACCTGCTTCTGCTCCCTCCCAAGTGCTCGGATTAAAGGAGGGGTGCACCACCACTGCCAGGCCAGCTAGGGCCTTCCTAACACAATTCAAACTCAAGAGCCATAAAGAGCTGAAAAATTCAAGCATTTAAGTAAACAAAATTTACCTACTTGATTAAAAAGAAAACCTACCAAAAGAATAATCAACAGAAGAACTATATACACAAGGGAAATACATTACAACTCACATCACTGGGAGCTGATCTCCCTCATATGTGAAGAACACTTGCAAAATAAAAAGACTATGAACGAGAAACGATCACAAACAGAAAGGCCAGAGGAAAGTCAACTCAAATAGCTTTTAAATGTTTGAAAAAAAAAAAGATGACATCAACTATACTGAGTATAGAAAATGCAAATTAAAACTACCATGAAAAACTATTTTACCTGTCTGACTGGCAAAGATGAGGACACATCATAAAGTCTGTGAAATGGGCACTCACGACCGCTCCTGGCCGGCGCGTGTGTCAGCTACGAACACACACAGACACCTACTGCAATAGTGGACTGTGTACATACTCCTGCACGTGTGCAGGGACACACAGAAGATTCCATGTCCCACTGCTGGTGACAGCAAATGACCGAAAGTGTGTCTCACCCTGGGCTGGTACAACACATCCTTGTGGCAGAACACGCCCACGTGAAAACACACAGCTCCCTGTGAAAACTCCAGAGTCAATGTCACGCCTGGTAGATACACACTAAAGTAGAACATGCTCCCCCTGCCCAAAAACTCCACTCTGGTCCTAATGACTCAGTTCTCATTCTCACCATCTAGTTCTGTGCCATTATAAAATGTTAATAGGTAGGTGGCCCCTGGCTCATCAGACACAGCTGCACGACTGTGCTATGCCTCAGTTTCCTCTTTTGGAAATGGAGAAAAGCAATCTGACCACAAGGCTTAGAGAGGGCTCCGAAGGGTCAGGCAGCAGGCACGGTGCCGAGTCAGCATCTGGAGTGAGGACATCCACGGCTCTGTTACCACAGCTGCAAAAAGCATCAGGAGCGTGTAAAGGAGGGAGTTAGGAAGAACTCCTCCCTCCTCAGTCCTGTCTGAAGCCCACAGTACTGGCCCTGGGGAGGACTCAAGCTGCCTTTGGGGGTCCCAGACAGCAGCAGAGCTGGACCCTGAGGAAGTAACCATACCGTGACTGTGGAAGGGGCTGGGGATGCTGATCTGAGCAGAGGGAGCCAGCAGGGGACACCCAGAAAGTGCTGGACCCTGCCCTAAGCCTCCCAGGCTTGCCGCGGGCTGGAAGTGCTCTGCAGCCTCTGGACATGGCCATGAAAGAAGTGGTCTGCTTTCCTCAGAATCTCTAGCGCTCCAGGAGCCACGGCTAGCTTTGGCACACACCTCTGGGATCCCAGCCTACAATCCAAAGCTCGGTGTCTGGGATGGCCGAAATTCAAACTCAGGCCTGCCTCATTCCAAGGTCCAAGCTCTCTCTCTCTCTCTCTCTCTCTCTCTCTCTCTCTGTCTCTGTCTGTCTCTCTCTTCCCCCTCCCTCTCTCTTTCTTTTTTTTTCTTTTTTTCTTCTTTTTTTTTTTCAAGACAGGGTTTCTCTGTAGCTTTGGAGCCTGTCCTGAAACTAGCTCTTGTAGACCAGGCTGAGCTCGAACTCACAGAGATCCGTCTGCCTCTGCCTCCCGAGTGCTAGGATTAAAGGCATGTGCCACCACCACCCAGCTCTCTCTCTCTCTCTCTTTAAAATTCAGTTTGTTTTTTTAAATAACTTGTTTTTGACTTTGATGTATATAGGTATTTTGCCTTTATGTGGTATGTGCCCCATATGTATACCTGGTCTGAGGAGACCAAAAAAGGTCACCTGATCTCCTAGAGCTGGAGTTACAGATGGTTGTGAGCCACGACGTGGGTGCTGGGAATTGAATCTGGGTCCTCTGGAAGAGCAGCCAGTGTGTGCCCTTAACTTCTGAGCAACATACCAGCCCTAAATTCAATTTATTAATTTTAGTTTATGCACGTGTGTTTTGCCTGAGTGCACCACACGCATGCGGTGCCTTCAGGTCAGGTGTCAGATCTCCTAGAACTGGAGTTATGGATGGCTGTGAGCCACAAGGTGGGCGCTGGAAATCAAATGCAGGACCTCTGGAAGAGCAACGGGTGCCCTTAACTGCTGAGCCATCTTTCCAGCCCCCAGGCTCATTCTTAACTTTTCCCTTGCATTCCTTGATGTACACTGTGCCAAGCAAGACGGACACAGAAAGCTACGCACACATCCACAGGGGTCCATCGCAGGCACTGCTGGGCTCAGCTCATCCTCTTCCCTTTAAAGCCCCTATATATTTGAGCAAGTCAGTGATCGACAGGCAAGCAGCTAGTTGAAGGGCCTCTCTCTTCACTGATCTAACGGACTCCCATTAGGAATCTTCCAGACCCTGGCAGCTCCCCGTTTCTGGCAGCCTCAAGGTTAGGGCCCCACTTCTACCTGAGCCTGGATCAGACAGGGTGAGGAGACCTTCCAGGGACCAAGCTGACTTTGCCCTCCTGGGTGAAGGAAAGGGAGAGAAGTCAGGGCCATGGCCTGGGCTCTATGACTCTCATGGGCTCAGCAGTTGTCCCCCGGGAAGTTTCCAGGTAGGGACACCTTCTTCCCTGGGGAAAGGAAGAAAGAAGACAGCTCCCAGTGCCCACGTGTACCAGTTGCCAGACTGAGCAGGGAACAAAACTTAAAAATCAGTTCAGTTCCACCTTACCCTACCCAGCTCCAGGACCCAGGCAATTTTTAACCTCTCCAGTCCTGGTCACCACAGGGTTCCTGAGCCTCTGTCCTGCTTTTCCAGCAGAGGGCTCATAGGTAGGGGTGAGCAGCCAGGCCCACCAGGATCCAGCAGGTAACCTAGGGAGCCCAGTGAGACCTCTGTCCGAACAGAAACCTGTCTCAGAAGGCTGACAACCCACACAGCAAACACCAGCTGTAGAAAGGCCTCCCTAGGCCCAGATCCCGAAAGCCTCACTTCCCAGGCTTCCTGAGACCCTATCAAGGCCAAAAGAATCTATCTATAATGGGGGAGGGGCAGGCCTGAGAGCCGGAAGTGCTAGCCTTCAGGGAAAGCAGCCTCGGTATCCCCTAAACCACAGCCTGGCTTCCGGGGCCACACCTACCCATGGGCTCAGAAGCCCTCTCCGTAGCTACCTGTAGCCTGGGCACCCTCCTCCGGTCCCTGGATCCTTCCCTAAACTCCAACCTTCCAGAGCTAGGCTGTAGGCTGCACACTAAAGACTCACACATGGAGGCTCTCTCTCAATAGGCCCTGCTCCCCAAACCCTGGCCTCCCCTGAGGGACAATCCTCCTAGGGCCCTGGCTAAAACACAAAGAAAACCAAGCCCATTCCTCTTGCTTACGCCAGCCCAAAACTCAGCAACTTCTTGGGCCTTCCTGACGGTTGTAGGGTTTGACTGATTTTGCTTCCCCAAATAAGCCCCACCCACCCTTTCATCGCTGGGTCTGGGCGACCCAAAGACACTGCCCATTGCCCACCTCCTACCACATCCACCTGGCCAACTCCTGCCCTGCTGAGTCAGCTCCTTTAGGAAGACCACCCGGTCCCTCCCACCTGACTTCAATACCAATTGGTGGCTTCCCCAGGGCTGCCCCGCCCATAAGTATTTCCTCAAAGCTGCCCAGCACCTTACAAAAGCAGGCATGCAAACCCTACTCCACACTGCATTAGAGTGGGCACCCAGGGGCCAGGGTAGAAATGCTGTCTACAAATGCTGAAAGAAAGAAGGGGTCCACCCTGCCGTCCAGGACTCCAGCCCCGGCACCAGCTACTCTCTGGACTCCTGCCCAGAGACCTCCACCCAGCCCAGGACGAGGTGCTGAAACCACAAGACGCAAAATAGCACAGGGTTCCTGTGAGACACACTGGGGAGAGGGAAGCCATGTGATGAACTTTCTGAACAAGGAGAGGAAATGGGAGGGTGGACAAGGTGCCGCTTGTGCCCACAGTGGAAAAAAAAGCAGAGCCTCGAGAGTGCAAGTTCTGAGTTCAAAGTCAGGGTGTGGATTCCACTCCGCCCGGAAGGTGCTGTGTGGCCTCAGACATGTTTACTAACCCCTCTGGGCTTCAGTCTCCTGATACAAAGAATGAACTGGTAATGGTACCTATCGTGGCTTCATATAAAAGAGAGTACTCAGCACCATGATCTCCCAGGGTCATGCCAGCCTACTCTAAACATAAAGTTGGAAGCCTAAGAAACCTTGATGTAGAAGGACCAGGAACATCTTCCAGGGGTATCCATCTCACTGCCCGACAGCCCTCCCCCAAGCTGCTCTTCTCCTTTATTCCCCTGACATACTGGTCCTGCCCTCTTCCCCAGCCCCTTGGCATCAGCATGCATCTCCCCAAGGGCTGAGTGATGGCTCCAGGGAGTCTGGGAGTTTCAAAAGCGGCCACCTGCCATCCATCAGGGCCCCATGAGAGCAACACCTCCAGCCCACCTCATAGGACACCTCCTTCCCAGCCAGATGGGGTCCTGAAGACAGGTGTGGGAAGCAGGGCCAGGCTGCCTGCCCCAACCCCTTGTAATTGGTAGCAGGGCCAGCCAGGCTGCTGCAGAAATGGGAAATGGGTGGACTGAGGCCCAGGAGACAAGGACAGACACACCCACCAGATGGGTCCCAAGTCCCTATTCTTCTGAGCAAGAGACCAGGAGAAAGGCCCACAGAGAGAGCTGTGCTCTCTCACAGTACCTGCCAGGGAAATTCACGCTGGCCTAGCCGCTGCAGAGCCCGGTGGCCCTCCGGTGGCCCACCTGTGCTCCAGAACCCTGTGCGTCCCCATACTCAGCCAGTGAGAAGCACTGATGTAAGTCATCCGAGCCTGAGACCGACATGGGCAGCTGGGCCGGGACCCTGGGAGACAGGGGCTTCAGATAGAGCTCAGGGCTCTAGGAGCACCATTGGCACCCATTCCCTCCTTCAGGGGATGTCATGTTCCCCAGATCCCAGCCTGCCATTATGCAAAAGTGGTATGAGCGCCTTCCAGGAGTCAGGCCTCTGTCCCAGGGCCATGGCCACTCTGTTAGCAACAGCTGGGTGCTGATGCCCAGGGAGGAAGCAAAGAAGGTGGCCCTGGGGGTCCTGAAGGCACTGCTGAGAAATGGGGTACAATGGCAGAGATTTCTAAGAGGCCTCAACTGCCTCTTTGAAGGGAATTCTTTCTAGTGGCAGCCATGGGTGGGGATGAGGGAAGGGGATAGACACAGAGGCATAAGGAAGACGTTTAGTGACCACAGGAGCCTGCAACGGAAAAGCGTTGACCAGAGTCAAAAGCTGGAGGCAGTTGCCACATGGATGGACAAACACACTGGATTCCTTTTTGGTGGACCCCAGTACTCCTTAAAGAGATCCTCGCAAAGGAACAGTAGCCAAGTGAGTACAGGCATGCAGTACGGAGGCCGTGCTGGTGGGTAGCAGGATTGCACAGCAAACAGCAGGAGAGAGTCAAGCCAGTGCTGGGAGCAAGTCAGTGGGCTGGTGAAGACGGACAAAGGGACAGAGATAGTGCTGAACTGAGAGAACAGGCCTACATGCATGCATGCATGCATATATACATATGCGTATGTGTTGATATATGTATGAGCATATATATATATATATATGCAATTGACTTTTATTTTACACGCATTGGTGTTTTCCCTGCATATATGTCTATATGAGGGTGTTAGATCCTGGAGTTACAGACAGTTGTGAGTTGCCCTGTGGGTGCTGGGAATTGAATCCAGGTCCTCTGGAAAACAGTCAGGGTTCTTAACTGCTGAGCCATCGCTCCAGCCCCAAGAGAATGAGCTTTGTGGGAAGCCTGGGAGGCCGACAGAACTCACAACCTGCCTCTGCAGAGGAGACCCCAGCCTTACACTACTAGAGATCTCAACATCGTGGACTTCCTACTGGATCCAGGCTAGCCACCCCTGACCCTGTGATGAACACAGGTTTAAGTCAGTTCTACCGAATCAGTACCTAGACCACACTACTCACAGCCTGCAAGGACAACAGGTGGCAGCAGGAAGGCCCTGTTCTAAGTGTCCCTAGAGAAGGCCAGCTAGGGAAAGAGAGCTCAGGGTCAGGCTGCCTCCCATTCCACCCACCACCTAATCCGTCTAGCAAAGGAATCGAGGAACAACAGACCTTCAGCCAGGGTGGGTCGGAACCAAGACTGGCAAAAGCCAGCCGTGATGCAACGCTGAAACACCGCACAGCTGCAGGTCAGGCCGGATGCCTGTGGCTAGCTGGAGGTGCGGTGCCACCCTGCATCAGAGGACAGGAGGCCAATGAATAAGAGAAGAGACCACGAAGTGTCCCTTCCCCAAGCGGCAGAGGAAGCGGATGCTCGGCCAGCCGCCATCACAGCATGCATCTGACTCTCATATTTACCTGCCTGGCATCGTCAACCCCATCTCACCAATGAGAAAACAGAGGGACAGAGAGAAAAAGTGACTAACACAAAGGACACCGGCTGCCCTAGAGTTGCCCGCTGACCCTGTCCACCCTCGCTGCCTACCACCCAAGGCGGGAGGACGGCCGTGACATGCTAATGACCAGCATTTCTGGAGCACTGGAGACCAACAGCAAGCCATTTCACGGCAGAAACAGGCTCCACTCCATGCGGGTCCCCTACAGTAGGGGGAATGGGTGGCCTGATGACCCCTTCCTCTGGCCACTGATCAGGTGGGGCTGACTTGCGAGTCAAACTCAGTTCCCGCTCTGGTTCTGCACAGGCCTGTCTAGTTCAGTGAGAGCTTCCCCTTGAGGCCTGAAAAGCTTGAGCAGGGGTTGCCATGACCGGGGCCTGCTCAGTGACTCCTCTGCCTCCTCCAGGAAAACCAAGATCATTCCCCAGCTGGGCTAAGCACCAACTAAGATAACCCAGCAGGGGCAGGTGGCTTATCTCTTAGTAGGAAGGACCCCACAGTTTGTCTTCCAGGAATCAGAGGCCACACCAAGGGAGAGCCCACCTTGCCACTCAGGCGGACCCAAGCAATGGTGGGGTGGCAAGGATCCGCTGTCCTGATACAGCTCTCTCTCTACATAGCCAAGAGGGATCAGGTCAGTGAAGGACTCAGGTGATCAGGCTTACGGGGAAGTTCCATGTCACCCAGCCGTCCCACGGTGGGTCCAAAGACAGCAGTCACACCGCACAGGGACCTCTGAGGAAACTGATTCTCCAGCTGGCAGGGAGGCCACCACCATTAGCACCCCCCACTAGTCCACAGCAGAGCCCCTGCTCTCGGCTTGGACCCGAGTTGGCATCCTGACACCCATTCTCACCCCCAAGCACGGTAGCCCACTACCCTTGCAGTGCACAGGCGAGAACTGGAGGGGGAGGACTTGACCCAGGACAGCACAGCCCCCAGCCTCTGACCATACCCCATCAAAGAAATAGTAACAAGCTGGGTAGTAGTGGTGCACGCCTTTAATCCCAGCACTCAGGAGGCAGAGGCAGATGGATCCCTGTGAGATCAATCGATCGAGGCCAGCCTGGTCTACAAGAGCTAGTTCCAGGACAGGCTCCAAAGCTACAGAGAAACCTTGTCTTGAGGAAAAAAAAAAAAAGAGAGAGATAGTAACAAATTGTAAGAATGCTCACAAGTCCTTCAGACAGGATCAAGCTGGACCTCTGTCCTCCTTCCTAGGAGATACTTTTGCCTGCGTCCCCCCCTTACTGTGTCCACCTCCACTCCCTAGAGCTCCAGGACCAAGTCCTAGCATGGAGGCCTTTACAGAGCCACTTCCAACCCTGGAAACCGGTCACTAGGACACAAGCATTTCTTCTAGCTCCCACCGTGGGGGACTTTCCTGCAGCCCCTCCCCACACAGACACCTGGAACAGGGAGCCCCAGAATGCAAGGTATACTCTAGAGAAACGAAGAGACCTCAAGCCTGAACTTCCTGCAGTGCGCCTTGCTTCAGACTTCCTCTGAAGCCCAACCCTCGTCGCTGCGGTCTCTCAGCACTCCAAGACAATAACACATTCCATGCCAGACTCAGTATCTTTCTACATTTTTTTTTGGTTTGTTTTTTCTTGTCTCTGTTTTTTTGTTTTGTTTTTAACAAAACTCACTCGAACATTAAATACTTAAATTTTAATGTGTCCATTAACCCACAGGCTGAGACCTCCTGAGCTACAACAAACGAAGGATCCATGCCCTGGGGCCCCTGCGTCTAGACCGACCCTCACATTTAGAGCTGAGAGCTGGCGACGACACGTAGTGACACAGAGTCTTCTAGGCAGGGCCAGCCCATACTGTGGCCTCCAGTCCAAGCCTTTGAATCTTTCTTGGCTCCACATCCAGACACCATGCCACCCAGAGGCTGGCCAGGGAGATTGACTCCTGTGTCTGCCCCTGAACGGGGAAGAGGCACCTGTTCCATCCTGTGCCAGGTGCTTGGGACCCCCTTCAAGCGCCCCATCTTGATCCTGGGGCCTTGAAAGAGAGGGAAGGAGGGGAAGGGGTCGTTCTCATTTCCTGAGGCATCTTGGCTTTCTGTCTCTTTGGTGTGTATTGCTTTTAGAGTATTTGTTTAAAACTGTTCCCTCTTATTTTTGGTGCTGTGGATGGAACCCAGTGCCTCGGGCTAAGCACGTACTCTGCCCCTGAGCGACACCCCAAGCCCCACATTCAGAATGACTTTTGGTTGCTTTGTTTAGTAAGTTTCCTTGATAATGTTTATTTTCTGTGAGAAAAATGAAATGTAGGTGTAAATGTAAAATCACAATCTCGAAAGAAACACGGGCATTTAAGAGCATGCAGTTCCCCAAACTTCAGGTAAGAGGGCCAAGTGAGCAGCATCACTGCCCAAGATTCTGGCAGCACCGTTTTGCCAGACCGGGAGAAGCCAGGGCCAAACCGTCTGGGTTTCCCAGTGAGGAGCTGCCCTCCCAACTGCCTGCCTAGGAAACGGAGGGGCCCCCTTCTCCCCACCAGCCAGCCCTGCCCACCAGCAGTCAGGCCTGGGCTCACCTCCTTCCCACAGGCCTGGGACCCAAGGCCTGTCCTGCTGTCGCCTCAGGCCTGGGCAAAAAAACAGATGCCGTCCCATGCCCGAATCACACTTTACCTGGCTCTCCTGGGGCCCTGAAGCCGCCCAGCCAAGCTTGGTGCCTGTAGGAAGGTGGCTGGGCCCTCGGTACCCTTGCTCTGAAGGCGTCCAGTCTCACACATGGGAAGGCTCCCTCCACCGGCTACCTAATGAGAGTGAGTCACATCTGGGGCCCACCACTTCCTGCTCGGCAGTGGTAACGGCAGAGGGCTAGCTAAGGCTGGGCCCTCAGCTCCGCTCGCTCGGCTCCTGCTGTGGTGGGGGTGTGAGAAAGGCCCCCTCTCCCAGCCTGTGAGCCTGCCACAGGAGTGGGGGAGCTGCCAGGCCAGGCTCTCAGCTCCAATGACTTCATGGAAATTTGAAGCTTGAAGCTGGAACAAATTTTTAAAAAAAAAAAAAAAATTATGAAACAAGAAGTGAAAATCTCCATTAGAAGCCCCAAGACGATG
Source organism: Microtus oregoni (assembly GCF_018167655.1). Taxonomy (NCBI): domain Eukaryota; kingdom Metazoa; phylum Chordata; class Mammalia; order Rodentia; family Cricetidae; genus Microtus; species Microtus oregoni. The sequence goes on from NW_024543063.1 coordinate 63,428,011, forward strand.
GCTCCAAACAGAGAGCAGACGCATCCTCACTGAGCAATTCAAGCTGACAGCCTGGCACGAGCCTCCAGCTCAGCCACTCCCAGACAGGCCCCTTCCCTCCCAGTGATGTGGTGGCCTGGGGTACCCATTTGAGTGGTCACAGATCTTTCTGCACTCCATATTTGTCCCCTGTCGGGGCTAGGGCAGAAGTAAGGTTCAGGCTTAGCCTTAGAATTCTGGTTCCAAACCAGCAGAGACCCTGCCTGAAGACCCTCGACGGCCATGATTATCATGAGCCCAGGACTCTGGCTTCCCTTCCATCGCCAGGCCTCATGTTCCCCTGCAGTCACAGAGAGCTCAGTAGAAACACAGCACACTGCAAAGGGCCAGGAGGCAATGGGCAGGAGCCTCCTAACACAGAGAGAGCACCCACCTAGTCTGCAGACAGCGCCTGCGTGGAACCTAGAGTACTGGGGTTCTTTCTATCTTTTTCTCTAGCCGCACCCCCCCAACTCTATGTGAGCTTCTAAGAGCAAGACATGTCTCCCCCTCCCAGAGTGTGGGACATTCCTGGTGTAGTCCCCAGTCTCTATCCTTTCCCGCTGAAGGCTATCTTCCCACAGGTTACATCCCTGCTGAGAGCTACATCCTTTTGTGCCCAGCATCCAGAACATACTAGCCAAGTATCAGGACATGGACGGGATTTCAGAACCCCCTGTGCTGGGGAGGAGGGGGGGGGGTACAAGGTGGCCTACAGGTCTGCTCTCTGAGTCACACAGGATTCTGGATTGTCAGAGAAGCTACAGGAGGGCAGAGGGAACCTCACAGAGAAGCCAGACATTGATTCACCTTTCACTGAACAACTGTCTCCCAGGCATGGGTGTGCCAAAGCAAAGAAGAAGCCGGTGTCGCCAAGGAGGAGAAAAGACAAAGACCTCTGCAACACACACAACTGGAAATGAGTCCTGAAGACTGTACAAGGATCACCCACAGAGCCAGCAAGATGGCTCAGCGGGGCAAGGAGCCTGCCGACAAGCCTGGCAGCCTGAGTTCAACCATGGAGATGCACGTGGTAGGAAGAGAGAATCAACGCCCACAGGTTGTCTTCTGACCTCCACACGTGTACGGTGGAATATGCATGTGAACACACACACACTAAATAAAAATGCAATAAAACATTAAAAAAAATAGGTTACCCACAAATCAGTAACAAAAAGACAAATGGGGGCTGGAGAGATGGCTCAGAAGGTAAGTGCACTGGCTGCTCTTCCAGAGGTCCCGAGTTCAATTCCCAGCAACCACATGGTGGCTCACAACCATCTGTAATGAGACCTGGTGCCTTCCTTGCCAGCAGTACCTTGTATGCTTAATAAATAAATAAAAAATAAATAAATAAAATTGTTTAAAAAAAAAAAAGACAAGGGGCTGGAGAGATGGCTCAGTGGTTAAGAGCACTGCCTGCTCTTCCAGAGGTCCTGAGTTCAATTCCCGGCGACCACATGGTGGCTCACAACCATCTGTAGTGAGGTCTGGTGACCTCTTCTGGCCTGCAGACATACACACAGACAGAATATTGTATACATAATAAATAAAATAAATAAATAAATATTTAAAAAAAAAAAGACAAATGGCCAGGAGTAGTGGCACATGCTTTTAATCCCAGCACTTGAGAGGCAGGGGCAGGTTGAGCTTCATAAGTTCAAAGCCAGCCTAGTCTACAGAGTGAGTTCTAGGCCAGTCAGAACTACACAGTGATACCCTGTCACAAAATATTATAATAATAATAATATAATAATAATAATAAAGACATTGGTCCAATTAAAAGACAGGCACCAGCCAAGTATGATGGGACACACTTTTAGTCCTAGCTACTCAGAGAACTGAGGCAGGAGGATTGCTTCAGCTCAGGAGTTTCAAGTCAGCCTGAGCAACCCCGTAAGACCCTGTCACAAGCAAACAATAATAATAAATAAAATAGACAAAAGATTAAGCAGGTGTTTCAACAAAGATGCTACTTAAACAATCAATAAGTGCCTAAAAGAATACTTAGTAGCATGAAGTAGGAGAAAATTAAAGTGTTACAGATTCTGCAGTACCACAAGGTCAGTTAAACTTAAAGGAAAATATCAAGTGTTGACAAGAACGTGGGGCCAGGCCAGTTCTCGATCCTACTGACAGGAAACACTGGAGAGCTGCAGGGTGTGCACCGACTCTTCTCCCGTGACTCCAAACTCAGGGGTTTGCACAAGAAATGTGCGGCTTTAACCGTGATTGGCAAACTGGAAACAGCCTGCCTGCCACAGCAGTGACGCAAGCCTTCGCGGACCTGTACAACACAAGCTACTCCACAGTAAGAAGGCGGGCCGCTGATAGAGGTAACCACAGACGGACCTAGTGAGAACCTTAGGGCTCCCTGGGCAATGCCTCTAGGGTGCCTGTTGATTAGAGGACCCAAGGGACCTTTTGGGAGCTACCTCTCCCTCCGCTGTTAGCTACCCTGGCATGCAGAAGTAACTCTTCCCCCCGCCCCTTCAAACCAGAGTCCTTGACTGAATTACACATCTTTTTCCTGTAGTCACTGATTAATCCCTGGGCGCCCATTTATTCAAGAGGCTTGGTGCTGGGCACTATAAGACTCACAGGCCTGGCTTACACAGGACAAGACTCAAGTGAAGCCCAACAAAAAGCGGATGCTGCCAGCATGAGACGTGGCCCAGACTGGTGCTTGTGAGCAGCAGGGAGAGTGTGTTGGGGTTGGATCCACCCATTGGGCAAGGAAGGCCCATGGACCTGGGAGTTCTCAGGCTAATGGAGGAGGAGCCCTCTGCCCCGATGCTAACTCTGAAAGGTTTCCCCAGAAGCACTGGGGAAAGCACACAGAAACCTGGTTGTTGGAGAGGATCCTAGCTGTGGGAGGGAGGAGAGTCACAGGGCTGGACCACCCAGAGATGGCAGGAGATGAGTGATAACAAACCCAGAAATGCCTCACACTCTCCCCTGGCCTCCTGCCTATCTCTTCTTGGAGAGCACGACAACCCCAGCACACTTGACTCCCTCACCCCACACCTCACCCTCCCCTGAGGTCCTCTCAGCACTGAAGGCGGTGGCTCCTGTGGTCACATCTGACACTTGGCTGAGTTCTGGGCAACATGACGACCTCACAGGCACAGTTCACTAAGTCCCCCATCGTCCAGCCCCTCTGCCCTCCTCAGAGGAGGATGTCGGTTTAGAGGGTTCAGCACTTGCCAGTATACACAGTTTCAAGAAGCAAGACTGGAAATCAGGGTTCCCTCGGCCTGACTCCACGGCTGTACCTCAACTGCTTCCTGGGAGTAAGGCAGGAACTTCTTAGGACAGATAGGTCCTGAGGACCTCCAAGTCCTGACCCACAGGGCTCCCTAGCCTTCTGCGAGGATGCTCCATCTTCCCCCAGTTCCCTTTACTTCCTGCAGCTCCCCCAGAATCTGATATCCTCGAGCTTGAAAGCAGAAGACAGGCAGACTGGTACCTGCAGGTTCCACCACCAGGCCTTTCTTTCGGGGCTCCACCGAGCCTCCTCTCCAGAGTCAGAGACACAAAACTGATTTAGATGCTCAGCCAGGAGGAGAGGGCATGGTGAAGGCCATCACTCTAGAAGCCGGGCACACAGACCCAAAAGGTTCCACTATGAGACCTGGGGTCCCAAACTCTGGAAAATAACCTCACCCATGCCAGGAAGTATTTGGTCTCTACAGAAAGGGGTCCCAAGGTGAAGCTGAAGCCACATGCTGGGTAGGCAGGGACAAACAAGGCACAATTGTCAGTCAGCCAACCAACCAATAAGACTGAATGCTAAGCAAACAGCGTGACCCAGTTTGACAAGCCAGATGTGGAGCCCCGCCCCCATGGAGAAACCCCACAGCACCCCACTGCCTTCCAAACCCTGGGCAGTTTCTGCAGGGGCAGGAAAGAAGTGAGGAGAGAAACCGCCCTCACTCTGTCCATGAGCCTCGCAACCATGGTCTTCCTCCCCTGCCTTGGGGGCTCAGGACCCTCACTGGGCTGACCACAGTCTGAGCAATTGGCTGGACACTCTCACCAGTCCAGTTCCCTGACCTGGGGCGATGAAGCTCTACAGACGGAGGAGCTTCCGTGTGTGACCTCACCCAAGCCACAGCATTCCAGCGAGCTGCTGTAAGTCAAGGCAATACTGCATTACTGGCTGAGCATCTCTGAGGGATCTTTAACAGTCAGTTAAAGAGACAGGCAGGGATGCTGGCTGGGGTTATCCTGGCAGTGCCAATCCCTAGAGCCTGGCTCTACTTCCTGCCTACTCTCCTCACAGACTTTACATGGCGGACCTGTGCCTCAGGATCAAGTCCCCTTTCTCGGCCCATCAGACCCCAACACTCGGCTCAATTCCTTTTCCCACCCTGTCTTCCTCATGTTCCCACCCAACTGTCTCATTCTTCCAGCCTCTGCTCAGACCTTTTCATTTCCTGGTCATGTCAAAATACTGTGAATCCAGTCAAATCAGGTCTAGCAAGCCTCCCTCTGGGCCCCAGGCCCATGCCACACGTGTTCCGCCACAGAGAAGAGGCAGTGCTAACCTGTGCAGCTCCCCTGTCTGTGCTGAGGGTAAGCAGCCCCAGGTGTACTTGTGACCAACGAGAGCCAAGGAAGGGGCAAGCATTGGACTTTTAGGTGGACCATAGTGACCTGTACAGGAGCAGGTCTCTATTTTCATAAGGCTGTTGGCTCATGAGCCTCCAGGGACCCTGCATCCTAGGATTCATATTACTGACATAGCCCCAACTCCTTGTGTGACCAATGGGAAACAAACCAAAACAAACAAACGAACAAAAACCATGGGACTGGAGAGATGGCTCAGCCATTAAGAGAATACCAACTGCTCTTCCAGAGGACGGGGTTCAATTCCCAGCACCCGCACATCAGTTCACAAGTGTAACTCCAAGATCTGACACCTTCACACAGACACACATGCAGACAAAACACCAATGCACATAAAATGAAAATAAGTAAATTATAACCAAAAAAAAGAGAAAAAGAATTCATGAAATCATGCGACCTCTGAAGTCATGAAAGACGCCAAGGCTTCTCTCCTGGATTAGCCCCTCTAGGGGAAGCCCTTTTAGGGCCAGATCCCCAATCCTCTCTCAGGCTTGCAGCTCCACAAGCACTCTGGCTACAACCTCAGCTGACCACAAGTCAGAGCCACCAGGACATGATCTGACCACGGATACCGAGGGAAAGCTGGAGTGATCAATCATTTCATGGCAACAGACAAAGGAGCAAGCACTGTGCCTGAGAAGATTCTCAAAATGAAAGAACTGGAGAGTTAGGACAGTCTTCTGGCCGCCGGAGCCCCTGGGTCCAGCCGTGCATGGCTTGTACCATAGCTTCCCCAGCTTTGATTCCAAGCCTTCTTTTCTTCCTTTCCCTTGGGCTGGAGCAGAGTGTCCAACGCACCTCCCCAATCCTGTCTTCGCCACCCTGTCGTGTGGTAGCCCTGTCTATTTAGGAGGGTCCAAAGCATCTCTCGACTCTTGCCTCAGAGCCCGTGAGAAGGTTTTCCTGCAGCAACAGGGATTTCGGGACCTCTTGGTGTTCCTGCCAGATTGATTTATAGCACGTTCCTCCCTAGGCAATGCAGCACAGACGCATGGAACCCACTCTGCCACCAGCAGCAAAGCACTGTGGGGGTTCGCCTCCTCGAGAGGCAGAGCAGGCTGCCCTCAGTACTCCCCTAGGCACCCGCCAGCCCTTCCACACTCTAGCCAGTCAGAGGTGCCTTGCCAGCCCTTTGGTCCTGTCACTTAGCCTCCCTGCAGATGGCTTGCTGTCTGGGGAGCATTCTAATGCTTAGATTCCACTCTTCCCAGCCTGGGCTCAGGGACACACAGGGATCTCTTCCTGTCCTGGCTGGGCACATAGACAATGTCCTGGTCACACCTTCATTTCATAGGACAGCAGGATTTCCAGAAGACAGGGACCTCCTAGGGTCATACAAGCCACAACAAACTAAGGAAGAGCTAGGGTCTCGTGGCGTCACTGGCGGTCCTGAGGGTGAACTGCTGGCCGGTATCAAAGCTATTCCGAATGCCCATCTCACCAAGCAACACACCTCCCCAAATCCAGCCCCCACCAGCCCTGCCAGTGCAGAAATGCCAACCTCCTGCTTGGCCTAGTCTCAGGTAAGAACGGAGACCTGCACCTGTGAGTGCTACAGCCAGCCCAGAGGCAGGAGCAGGTTCTGTGGTCACCAGATGTTAGCCAGGCCTACGAGCCGGGTTTTTGCAGGAGAGAGGGCAGCCCAGGTCACAGTATGTTGAGTAACAGCAGAGAATCCTAAAAGAACAGATGTGAAAGCGATGGCCCTGCCAGCCAAATGCCTGATTTCCTTTGAAAGAGTTGGCAGCAGGGGCTGCACCAAGTGCCTGTCCTTTCCTGTATCCAGCCTAGAATGACCTTGGGAGGGCAGGGAGGAAGACCACATCCCTTCCAGCAGAGCCTGGGAAACAGCTCAAGCAAGGAACATAGCGTTGTGTGCACCAGGCCCTGGCTTTACACCCAGCATCACAGAGGAAAACAAAAATCAGGAAGAAGATACTGCAGGCTTTAAAAGTTACCATCGCATGACAGCATGTAGCCTTTTTGGTCTGTCTGTTTTTTAAGAAAGGGTCTCTAGCCCAGGTTGAACACTCTACCATGCCAGTATGACCTGCGGGCCTCCCCGCCACACCGTTTATGCTGGGCTGTAGACAGAACCCAGGGCCTCCCGGATACCAGGCAAGCATTCTACCAGCTGAGCTGCAGGCCAGCCCCTAGCACATTCTGAGGACTTCTGATTTACTTGTCCAGTTTCAGCTGATGAGAGAAGGCTGGGGCTTGGTAGCAGAGCACCTGCCTCCGTGTTGGAGAGGAAGAACGGAAATAAGGAGACGGGGAAGAGGAGAGAGAGAAAATAGCAGGAGGAAAAGCCGCCATGGGTAAACCATGAAGAAAAGAGGAAAAATAAAGAGAGATGCTCTGAACAGGGGGTGGGGGGATGGTTCCCCAGACCCTGCCACACTCAGCAGCTGGAACCTGGTTAAAAGTAAAGGTTTGTCCTCACCGGAAGCCTGGAAAAGTGCCTGTCAGCGCTCCACTAGGAGAGCCCAGCAGATATCTTCCAGAGGCGGGTGCTGCTGACTTCTCCACACTGTATGGAGCAGTCCAGCTGAATTAGATAAGCCTGTGGGTACAATCAACCGACGAGATTCAGGGGGCCAGGAACACAGTGGGGGACCAGTAGCATGGAAAAAGCTGCAAGTGAGAGATGGGCAAGAGATGGGTTCCACCCACACATAGGCAACAAATGGGAGCTACAGCAGGACCCTCACGAGACTCGTTTGGATCAGGAGTTTTGTTTTGCTTTTGTTTTTTGGACGAGGTCTCATTATGTAGCTCTGGCAGTACTGAAATTTGCTATGTAGATCAGGCTGGCCTCAAACTCATAGAGATCCACCTGCCTCTGCATCATGAATGCTGGGATTAAAGGCGTGCGCCGCCACCACTAGCTGGATCTCTGTGTGTATGTGTATGTATGTGCATATATATATATATGCACATACATACATATATATGTATGTATGTGCATATATATGCACATACATATATATATATATATATATATATATATATATATATATATATATAAAGTTTTTCGAGACAGGGTTTCTCTGTAGCTTTGGAGCCTGTCCTGGAACTAGCTCTGTAGACCAGGCTGGCAGGCTGGCCTCAAACTCACAGAGATCCACCTGCCTCTGCCTCCCAAGGGCAGGGATTAAAGGTCTGCACCACCACTACCCGGCATGGATCTGTCTTTTTTAAATACTGAAAAATAGCTATTTTGTTATTCGAGACAAGCTGCTCCTCCGAACCCTGCCTTGGCCTCCTGAGTGCTGGGCACGCACACCACGATCAGCTCCATATTTGTCCTCTCTCCTGGCAGAGCATTTGAAAATCCCCACAAGTTGGACATAGGCGTCACGAACAATAGTCACCATGCTGGGCCACTGCGCTCTTGAATAAAGTGCTCCATCTAATCACTAGCTCGCCCCTTTCGGCCTGCCTCTTGCCCCCGCCCCTGCTTCTGAGTCTGATGACCTTATATCTCACTATCTCACACGGAAATGCAAGAAAGCAGGATTTGTGCTCTTTTTTTTTTTTTCTGCCTCTCATCAGTATTGTCGTAGCAGAATGGCCTCCTTTCAGAGGCTCCATCATACTTCACTGTGCAACTCGACACAGTTTCTCTACCATGCCTCTGCTGTTGGGACCCGAGGACGCCTGTCTGCTTTGCTGTGGAGGAGGAGTTGCTACTGCCAGGGGAGTGCTGACAAGGTCTCTCTAGCAAATCCATCTCTGAGTTTGAGCTATAAACCTAGCGCTGGGTCCTATGTTAGCCCTGTTCCTAGTTACTTGAGAAGCCTCCTCTCTTCCCGGTTTCGGTAACGGCTGCGGTGACTCCATTCCCACCAGCGCTGTGCCAGGGCTCCTCAGCTCCACACGCCGCCAACAGTCATCTCTCATCGACTTCCTAATAGCCGTTCTGACAGGTGTTACGTAGCCTCTCCTTGTGGTTTTGCATGTGTTTCCCTGATGACTCACAGCATGTTATTGTATGTCCGCTGCTCACTTGTAGGCCTCGTGTCCACGCACGCCGTTTGCCCATTTTGAATAAGGGCTCTTTAGATCCCTGCTGTGACTTTCCTAGCTCACATGTTTGGGATATTAACCCCTTATCAGATGCTCACCTTGCAAATATGTCCCCTACTCACACACCCTCTCTTTCCTGGGATGCCTCCTTCCCCGTGAAGAAACTTCAGTCTGATGTAATCCCATAACCTGAGATTTTAGAACAAAAGTATCACAGGGATCTCTCTCTCTCTTTTTCTCTCTCAGGAGTTTTATAGTCTCAGATTGTATGCCTTTGGTCCTCTTGGACTGGTGTGAGTGTGAGTGTGTGTGTGTGTGTGTGTGTGTAAAATGTGTGAGACAGGAGCCTAATCTCTTGTAGGTGGATATCTACTTTTACTATCCTTTTCCCTTTGTGTATTTTTGGCATCTGGTTGGAAATCAGTCATAAATGCACAAGACAGGGCTCTCCCTATCCTGTTCCATTTTTATGCCAATGCCATACTATTTTAATTTCATAAGCTTTGTAGCATAGTTTGAAACCAAGATGTGTAGAATCTTCAGTCTGAGTCTTTTTGCTTGAGATGGCTTTGACTATTTGGGGGTCACTTGTGGTTTTACATGAATTTTACAGGTTTTTTTTTCTATTTCTGTGAAAATTGTCATTGGAATTTTTATAGAGATTACACTCAAATCCGTAGATCACCCGGGGAATTTGAATATTTCAACAATATTAATCCTTGCAAGCCATGAATATGGGCTACATCGCCGTTTATTTTTGTTCCGTTTCTTTCACCAGTACTTGATAAATATCAGTCTGCAGAGAAAGTCTGCAATCTTTCATCTCCATTGGTTAAATGCATTGCTAAAGCCTCTTCTGGGCTCTAATGCCCAGAAGAGATGGGAATTATTTCTTCTCTGGCTAGTTCCCTGCGAGTGTGTGGAAACACGGCTAGCTGCCCAGTACACGGATCCTGCCCGTGGAGTTTATTGCATTCCTTTATCAGTTCTAACAGATTTTAGGGCCACGTGTGTGTTCCAGGCTCATTATCTGTTTCTGAAACTTGTACGGATGAAGTGATGTGTTGTCTGGAGGGGGAAGTGTTTGGGCAGAGATGACCCGCGGCTAGCCAGGATGTGTAGGCTGGGGATGAGTCTATGGTGTAACCACACCTTTCTGCACACGGTCGTTTTTCCACAATGAAATGCCAAAGTGTGTCCCCATCAGAGCCCTGACACCTGTTGTCACATCACCTTCTACAGGTGAGGAATGTGTGATGGCTCACTAGGGCCTCAGCCAGTGGGCCTCATTCCCAGCAGGAGGGAAGACAGACCAACATAGCCTCCCCAGCCTCTTGCTGGAAGTCCAGCAGGCTGCAAGGCCTCTGCCTTCCCGCCACTTGTCAGTCAGAGCACACTAGCCACCTTCCCCGTGTACCTGCACCTCACCCATGGGACTCAGACTCCAGGTTCCAGAGCGCACAGCATCCCATGCCTGTCCAGGCAGAGCCCTCTCTAAAGAGCTCCTCCCTGTCTCATCCCCGACCACAAGGGAGCTTACACGGTAGCAGAAAGCCCACAGAGCCTGCCATGTCCACACCCCAGACACAGCTTAACACAAATCCATGTTTGTCTGTGGCCACCACTATGTCAGGAAATGGACTCGTGTTAGCTTAGCTTAAAAAGGTTTTCCCACTGCATGCAAGGATTTGGCTGCTGGTTGTTTGTGCAGAGACGTAACTACAAAACTACTGAAAAGGGGGGCCAGAGAGATGGTTCAGCGTTTAAGGGTGCACGCTGCTCTTGAAGAGGACCTGTTTGGGTCTCAGCATACATGTCAACAGCTCACAAGCCCTGCAACTCCAGCTCCACGGGTCAGCTGCCTCATGCCTCTACAGACACCTGCACTCTCGCGCACAATGGTTCCCCTTCCCTGCCCACCACATATACATAAACATAATTAAAACTAATTTTTTAAAAATTAAATATTGAGCCGGGCGGTGGTGGCGCACGCCTTTAATCCCAGCACTCAGGAGGCAGAGGCAGGCGGATCTCTGTGAGTTCGAGACCAGCCTGGTCTACAGAGCTAGTTCCAGGACAGGCTCCAAAGCCACAGAGAAACCCTGTCTCGAAAAACCAAAAAAAAAAAAAAAAAAATTAAATATTGAAAAATACTGAGAACACTCTTAATGTCCAGCCACGGAGGTCAGGGAAAACCAGTCAACACCCCTGGTTAAATGTTGCTGTCTGAAAACCCTTAGTCTCCAGCCCCCAACTCCACAAAGAGCAGGGTCACATGACAGTCTTCTTCGAGATCGTCAAGAAAGCTGTTACTCTCTTCCTCTTCTGTACTGGACACTGAGCCCAGGCCTTGTCACGAGGCAAGCACTCTGTCACTAAATGACGTTCCTAGCCCTGTTTTTGATTGTTTTGTTTGATTTGTGTATATACTAGTTCACGTTGGGCGGGGATGCATATGTGCCAGCTGAGTTTAAATTAATGTTATCTCATGCACACACATGTGTCCACCTATGTGGGGCTGAAGGTTGGCATTGAGATGTCTTCCACAATCACCTTTACTACCTTAGTTTTTTTGGAGACAGGGTCTCTCGCTGAACACGGAGCCCACCAATTTGGCTGGACTGAATGGCCAGAATACCCAGAGATCCTTTGGTTTCCACCATCTCCCGAGCGCTGGCACTGCAAGTGTGTGCCACTGACCCGGCTTTGTATGTGGTTCGGGAGATCAAGTCACAGCCTCATGTTTTCACAGCAAGCACCTGACGTGTGACAACCTTTTAGCTCTAGGCTAGCTTCTGATTTTAACTCAAGACAGGGTCTCACCAAGTTATTCAGATTGTCCTGGAACCCACTCTGTAGTTCAGGCTGCCCTTGAACTTGTGGTCCTCCTGCCTCAATTTTTTGAGCAGCCAGGACAGGTGTGTGTGTGTCCGCACGTGAGTGCGTGTGCACACACATGCGTGCATACGCGCACACATGTACAAATGCCACAGCTAACAAGAAATGGCCTGAAAGGACATACCCCTGTATCCAACATTATATTTGAAAGAGTAAAGACCCAATCAAAGTGTGGTGGTGCACACCTGTAATCCCAGTACTTGGGGAAACTGAGACAGGAGGATCAAGAGTTCAAGGCTAACCTGAGATACGTATCAAGATCCTGTCTCAAAAAAAAAAAAAAAAAACCCACCCCCAAAGGGAGGAGAGTGAAAGGTGGCTGTTGGGTTTTCTTCCCATATTATCACTGTGGTCTCTGATTTTCATTTCAATATCAAATTGGGATGTTTCTAGAATTTAGTAATGAAAGTCGGCCTAAGGACCACGATACAAGCCTTCCAGGCAGCAGATGCTCGGCCGCCCACTCAGCACACTGTGGCCTGGTTGAAGACCCCCGAGGTCATATCACCCATGAAACCTCAGTTCTATCTATCACACCCCACACCCACCAAATTACTCCCCCCTCCTGCCATCTTCAGAGCCTGGACCCTCCTTTAGGAGGTAGAAACTGTACCACCCACCCATTGAGTCACATACACTACGCTCATGGCCACTGCCCCTCCCATAAGCTCCTTTTCTGCCTAACGACCCTGTTTCTAGGCTGTTAGGACCGGCTGTGTCCAGAACCATTCTGTCCCCGTTTGCAGAGTTGTCCTTGATGGAGGCACCAGATGTGTGTCCCCATTTTACAGAGACTTTTACAGAAGTTCAGACAAGAGATGGCCACTTCCTTTGTATAGCAAAGGTAGGGAGAAAATCACAACGTGGACCCTCTGCGAGCCCCACCCTCACCCCGGTGAGGGACCAGGGACCAGCAACAGTTCAGGGCTGGGGCCAGGGCAGAAGAACTGGGAATACAATGTGACATAAAGGCAAGAGCCTCCCCCTGCCCTGCATCCCCAGCACCCATCCCACTCACACTCCCAGCAGATGAAGGAAGACAGCTCCCGAAGTACCCCCAGGACAGCGAGCCCAGAGTCCCGAGGGGCCATCAGACACTGGCCAGTGAAACAGGTCAGCCAGGAGGGGATGCTGGCAAGCAAAAGCCTGGTTGTGAAGAAGTGCCGCTCAGCTCCATGCCCCAACACGGCCAGTGACACCGACCTTCTGAGCTGGCCAAGGAAACTAGAGATTGGCGGTTTTGTGTAAAGCTGTATAGCATTCATACAAAGAAAACTCTAAACTCCTCCTGTGGATGTCCTGGAGTCTGCTGTGTGGACTTGAGCTCACCATGTGACCTCTCTTGAATAGCTGTGATCTGCACCACGGAGAGTTAAGACCTGTCCCTCGGTTATTTTGGCAATGAGACAAGACACACTTAGCCGGGACTAGTGATAACAAAACAACACTAATAGCTAGTGTTTCCTGAGTTCAAGTGGAGGCTATTTCACTCGGACCACAGGCACGTAGGACAGGCCTCACTGCAATGCTTACTGCAAAGCTTTTGCTGCAATGCTGAGGCACATCTGTAACCCCAGCATTCAGCAGGTGAAGCAGAAGATCATGAGTTCAACAACCACCCTTGGGGTTTTAAAATTAAGGGAAAAAATCTTCAGAAAAGTCTTAAAACAGGGAATCCTATTTTCTTTCTCCGGATTTGTGTAGTTACCCTGTTTTGCTCGGTTTTCTTTATTGTCTATCTGCATAGATCTCTTTAATAGTTGTGTGTGTGTGTGTGTGTGTGTGTGTGTGTGTGTGTGTGTTTGCAGTGCTGGGATGGAACCCAGGGCCTGGCGCAGGCTAGACAAGAGCCCCATTACCCTGCTTTTATCATAAAACACCCATATCAGGGGCTGGAGAGATGGCTCAGTGGTTGGGAGCATTGCCTGCTCTTCCAAAGGTCCTGGGTTCAATTCCCGGCAGCCACATGGTGGCTCACAACCATCTGTAATGAGGTCTGGTGCCCTCTTCTGGCCTGCAGACACACACAGAGACAGAATATTAAATAAATAAATATTAAAAAAAAAACACCCATATCATGCCAGGCGGTGGTGGCACACTCTTTTAATCCCAGCACTCAGGAGGCAGAGGCAGGTGCATCTCTGTGAGTTCAAGAACAGTCTGGTCTACAGAGCTACAGAGTAAATTCCCCGGACAGGCTCCAAAGCTACACAGAGAAACCGTGTCTCGAAAAACAAACAAACAAATGAATAAATAAATAAATAAATGAAGATAAAACACCCACACTCCACTTGCAGCAACACTGCTCCCGTAACCTCTCCCATGCCGCAGCTCACTCTCGGGTCTCCTGTGGATCTTTCAGCCTGGAGCTGGTCCTTGGCCTTTAATCCTTATTGTCTTCACTTTAGAGATGAGAAACTGAGGCCCAGAGAGGCTGAAGCGCCTGCCCAGGGTCACCCTACAGGGAAAGGTGAGTGGGGGGAGAGGGGTTTAAGCTCAAGAGGGGTCCCCTCCAAGCTGTGCACTGTCTCCAGACCTCAGAATGCCAGCAGCAGCCTCACCATCAGCAGGTGGGGGCTGGGCTCCTTCTGGAGCAAGTGGAGGCTGAGTGTAGACACCTCGTTCAGCTGGTGATTACCAAGCACCTGTCTGGGCATACCACCTGGGGTCCTGCTCAGCCCCCACAGGTGGCTATGGCCCTGGCGGAGTGCCACCCCCTCATTCTGTGACCCCAGTTAGCCACTAGAAGATAAACAGTGTTCTGGGGCAGAGAATACTCCCCACCTGTATGCAAACCGGGGACAAAAGGGACTGGGGAGGGATGGGGCCAGCTGGGTGGTGGCGAAGCTGCCTTTAATCCTAGCACTTGAACTCTGAGTTCAAGGCCAGTCTGGTCTACAGAGTGCGCCCCAGGAGAGAAACCCTGTCGTGAAAAACTGAGCAGGGTGGGGGTGGAGGGTCTCTCTGCTTAGCCCTGGCTGTCCTGGAACTCCTAGGTAGACCTAGCTAGCTCAGAACACACAGAAATCCACCGCCTCTGCCACTCAAGTGTGTCACCACACCTGGTCCACCCAGCTTTTTTTCTTTCTGTGAGTTCTGGGGATTAAACTCAGGCCACCAGGCTTGAGCGTGTTACCGCCTGGGTTAGCTCCCCAGCCCCAGCCTGTTCTCTTCTCAGCACAGCAGTCTAGGTCACTGTGTTCAAAAGGCCAAAGAGACAGAGCCTAAAGCCCCAAGGGCCCCAGGCCACTTCCCTGACCGGCAGACTAACCAGGCTGACTGTAGCCACAGCTTGACCCATTTCCAAAGCAGATGATAGTTGCCCACCGGGAGAGGAGAAGTCCTAGAGCCAAGGCTGGGAGGGGGACACGGGCGTGGGTGATACTGCATCGGACGTTCAGCCCGCAGTATCCGTGATGGAGAGTGAGACTAGCCACTCTGCAGTCTGAGTTCTCGGTAGCATGAACAAGACACCCTGCTGTCCTAGCATCCGTTGGCCTTTTGAGGGCAGGGCCACTTGAGACTAACAACTCACCCATCTGCCTGCCCAGACACTGGTTGGCACTGAAAGGTCCCCCTCTGGGTTTGGTCAGGGACCAACATAGGCCACCAACACCCTATGTCCAGCTACTGAAGAGAACTCCACAGGAGCAACAGGAAGAAGGGAGGGGGGTAGCATTCTGCAAGCAGTGTGGCCTTTCTTTCCACAGGTGATCTTAGGCCCACTGGAGATTCTGCCTTTGGGCATAGGAGTTCGGTTCACAGGCGTGACACATCAGAACTACGTCAGAATGGGACGAGAAGGTCAGAGGATTGAGCCTTGCTCCTAGTTCCTGGCCTAACTTATCTTGAAAGACCGCTGCTTTCCCAGATGTCAGTGAGGCTGCCTAATTCACGGTTAACTGGTTACAAGGCCAAAGAGCATCCACCCACAAAACCCCAACGACATGAAACACCAAGATGACCTAGTGCCTGGGGAGCCTGAATTCAGCACCACAGGAAATGACAGATAATGACCCCCAACTCATCTAGGGGAATCTGCATAGGCCCAGCAGCCACTCCCAAGTGGGCCTGTCTCCTTACAGATATGAGGACTGACCGTTCTTGTCAACCAAACCTCAAGTCACCAGAGCCCAAGCTGCGCTGCCCCGTGAGGCCCCTACCACTTGTCAAAGCAGCCCTGCTCCAACAGTTCCCTCTGAGGGCCTGGAGCTGGCTGGGCAGCCAGTTTCCTGGGCCACACAGCAGGCCAGGCAGTCCTACCGGTTGAATGCTCCGTCCAGCATCAGGACTTAAGCTCCTACTGTCCTCTCAGCTTAGGCTCTGTGCTGGGCCTCTTTACCCTGAGAGGAAGGCATCCAAGCAGCTAACCAGGTCCTCAGCACCCTGCCGCTTCCTTCCTGTGGAAGGCATGTGGGGGGTCTGTGGAGGTCCCCCGCTCGGCTACCCCCGACCCCCGAGCAGCCCCTTAGCGGGGGTCCAGCAGGATGGTGGCTCTCAATGAGCTGTGTCCCCTAGTCACTCTAAGCAGACCACCTAGACCCCTGGCTAGCCCCCAGGGACACATCAGACCCTCCCCGTCACCAAGCGCCCACAGCTATCCAAGCGAGGGAGGGATGTGCGGGTACCGGCGCCCGGGTGATCCAGAGCCTCGTGCCTTCCCCGTCTCCCCCAGACCGAGAAGGAAGCTTCTGAGGGGAAGCGCGGGGCGGAGGCGGCCTGCCTGGATCCCGCGCCCCGGCCGGAGAAGGGCTGGCCGAACCACCCGTGGTCACCTTTGCGTCTGTCCCGCGGGAACCGAGGCGAGGACCCCTACAGCCACGCCCGTCGCCCGAATCCCCTGACGTCCCAGCCCGCGTTCGCGCTCACCTGCCGCCACCGCCGCCGAGGGCCCGGCACACTGGAGTTCCCGCCCGTGGGTGTGAGAGCCCGGGCGCCCCCAGCTGGCCGTCCTGACCATGCGGGGCGCGGGCCGGGGAAATGTCCCCACCCGGTCCTCAAGTAGCCACCTCCGGCTCCCTTACCAGCAGCGCTAGGCCATCTCCTGTGTCCCTGAGTCTGCAGGAGGGAGCCACGCCCGCAGCCTTAGGTCACCAGACAGATCCCATCTCCGGGGTTCCCAAAGTACCTCTCCCACGTAGTTCCCGGCTCCCGGTCCATTCCCACCTCCGAGGAGATTATTAGACAATGTTGTCTGCGCCTCCGCCTCCCTCCACAGCTCGCCTGCCCTCCGGCCACGCCCCTGTTTCTGGAAGGCTCCAGGCTGCAACTAATGCTCTCCTGCCTTGAGTGGATGTCCCAATCTTTTGTCACCCAGATCTTGACTTCTTAGGACCGTCTGAGAGGAGAGCTACCCACCCATCTGGCTTACAGGCACAACCCTATTCACCTGGAGAGAAAAGACAGCCTAAGAAAATTTGTATGTGTAGCCTGGTGGTGGCCCCTATAACCTGGAGTGGAACACCAGAGTTGGAAAAACAAAATAACAACAACAACAAAACACACACACACAAAAACAAACAAACACAAAACAAAGAAAAACTGCCCTGGCCAGCCAGTGACGGCACACATCTTTTCTTTTGTTTGTTTGTTTGTTTGTTTTGTTTTTCGAGACAGGGTTTCTCTGTGGCTTTGGAGCCTGTCCTGGTACTAGCTCTTGTAGACCAGGCTGGTCTCGAACTCACAGAGATCCGCCTGCCTCTGCCTCCCGAGTGCTGGGATTAAAGGCGTGCGCCACCACCGCCCGGCTGATGGCACACATCTTTAATCCCAGCACTCAAGAGGCAGAGGCAGGCAGAGCTCTGAATTCGAGGCCAGACTGCTCTACAGAGTGAGTTCCAGAACAGCCAGGGCTACATAGAGACACCCTGTCTCAAAAAGTTCCCTCCCCCTCAAAAAAAAAAAAAAAAAACCTACCCTGTTTCTGAGGCTGGGCAAGCAAAATGGTGCTGCCCTGAGTCACCATGAAGCCACCCAGCAGGGCGTTCAGCTGGGACCTCCCCAGGCCTTCTGTGCCTCATCCTTGTGTGTATGAACGGCCGGCTTTCCACATTGCTGGGCCAACTCAAAACCTTGATGGGATCTGTTCAGTGATGTCCTGAGCATCTGATGGGCACACAGGAGACCCTGGGACAAGCAGAGGGGAGGAATCTGTCTGGTCTAGTGGGATCCTGGGACCAGGTACCCTACGAACAGGAGAGAGAAGAGGTGCCAGGGGATCATGACTGCTTCCCACAGAAGCCCCGGGTCCCACCCCAGAGATCATCTGTCACCTGGAAGGTAGTAACCGATTTCCACTCGAGGGGAGCAGTCAAGGCTTACATCCCTGTCTTCAGCAAGACTGCCCAGCCTTCCTGACATTGGCCAGACATTACTCCTGGCAGGCCACAGTGATGGCCAAGGTGACCCTTGCTGTCTAGACTGAAGCCTGTTGGCTTTCCCTCACTAAGAGCCCTGGCCTTAGTTCCCAAGAGACGAGCCTTCTGACAGATGGCAGCCCTCATCAGAACCCCAGCATCCTCACTCCATCAACAGAAACCAAGACACAGACAGCTTGCCTAATTGGTCCCAGAACTCCAAAATGGGGGGGGGGGTGACTTGGTGCAGAGATGGCATATCCTCCAGCCTTTCCAAAAGAAAACAAATGAACTAACAAACAAGACTGCATGGAGCCCTCGGTTCTTTTGGTGTGGGAATGATTCTATGACTTTGGTCTTTGGCATTTGTATGTCATCTGCACACAGGCCTGTGACCAATCTGCCAGCAGACAGGAAAACAGAACCGGAGAAAGGGAACGCAATAGGATGCTTGTCTCTGCATATGCTGCCAGCCCACAGGATGCCTTTACAGTCCTCATCTCTGCTGTGGACAGCCCTATGTTAGCCTGATGGGAGACTAACGCCCCGGTTGATAGTTATGGTCAAGCTGTGGCCAACACTAGATCTCCCAAAGGTCCAGCGGAAGCGCTCACTGGGTGGGGTGGGCCTGAGATTCTCAGCACAGTGTGGCTGGGGTACTTGACTTTCTAACTTGTTTTGTTTGTCAAGACAGGGTTTCTCTGTGTAACAGCCCTAGCTGTCCTGGAACTCGCTCTGTAGACCAGGCTGGCCTTGAACTCACAGAGATCTGCCTGCCTCTGCCTCCCGAGTGCTGGGATTAAAGGTGTGCGCCACCACTGCCTGGTCCTAACCTTTTTTTTCAAAATTTTATTATAGGTAAGTGTGCATGTCTGTACACCACATGAGCTCAGGGCTTGAAGAGGCCAGACAAGGGTGTCAAGACACCCTGGAGCTGGAGTTACAGACAGTCATGAGCTGACGTGTGGATGCTGGGACCTGAACTCTGGTCCTCTGAAAGAGTAACAAATATTCTTAACTACTGAGCCATCTCTCCAGTCCCTATGTGTGGATGTTTTGCCTCTATTCCTTGTAGCCCCTGCACTAATGAACAGTATGCGAGCCTAGAACTCGGCTGGAGATTTAAACACGTACACGGACAGAAAGGGACTCCAGACCGAGCTGCATCACTGCCTTCCTCTCACTCCACCGCCACCTTCTCCATATGCCACATGCAGACAGGCAGCCCAGCAGGGTCTGGGGGCTCCAGCACTTGTTGCCGTGGTTGCCAATGTTCCTGGCACTACCGCGGCATCCCCCTCGGCCCCACAACCTCTAGTAAACAATTTTGGGAATTTGAACGTTATTCTCTCTCCAGACTACTTCCTGCTGTTTATTGGGTGAAGTTTCTTTGGGGGTTTTTCAAGATGACCTTCAGGGGGTCTTGGTGCATCAAATCACATTAATCTAGAAGAAATCCACAGGTTCTCATCCTCTGTAGAAACAAAAGCAGAACCTCTTTTCCAAAGCAACAAGTCCTTAGACCTGTATTTTAAAGTCAAGATACCTTTCTTAGAAGTTCCCAGAATCAAATGTCTCTCTCGTTTTTTTGTTATTTTTTTTTTATTATGTGTACAGCATTCCTTCCATGTGTGCCCGCAAGCCAGAAGGGGGCACCAGGTCTCATTATACATGGCTGTGAGCCACCATGTGGTTGCTGGGAATTGAACTCAGAACCTCTGGAAGAGCACTCAGTGCTCTTAACCACTGAGCCATCTCTCCAGCCCAAATGTCTCTCTAGTTAAAAAAAAAAAAAGAAAAGAAAACACAATATACATGATCCAGATTCTCTGTGCACATTCCATCCTTTCGTGGCTCATTATTTTTTTACTCCTTTTAATCTGACTGTCTGTACTCTGTCTCTTTAAAGACTTACTCCTTTTCTTCCATTCTTCCTTTTAATCTGTCTATACTCTGTCCCTTTAAAAACTGACTTTTTCTTCCATTCTTTTTGAGGCCCTCAATTCGCCCTCCCACCTCCTCTTTATTACTTCCCTGCTGGCCAGCCTTCAGGAGGGCATCCCTCAGAGAACACCTAGTCACTGACCTCAGCGGTGCCTCCTGCTGTGATGCCTGCACCACCTGGAACCACTATCAGGCAAGAGTCTGGGGATGAAAACACACATAGACACCTACCCATCTTCAATCCACCCTCACCATTCCCGAGGGCAATCTCTCAGTATCTCCCTAGTTCCTGATCTCACTGGGAGCCTCCACTTGTAACCTCCATGATATTGTGTGTTCTACTGTCCTGTAGCGCCTGTACTATGTGTACTATGGCCTGTAGTGTATTGCCTGCACTATGGGACTGTTCATGAGTCTCGGGCAAGGACCTTGAGATTTAAGCACATACACACAGAGACACAGGGACATGGGTCATTCTTGATACAAGAATGCCAACTTTATTGTGTTCAGGGGCAGCTTATATAGTGCTCTGGGCATGCCCCAGCTCTGGCCTTGCCCCAGCTCTCAGGATCGTTCAGCTGCAGCCACCAGAAACCACTCCCCTGTCTCATGCTCAGAGCTGCAAACACAGAAAACCAAGTTGTTTTACTCAGATCACCTGCAAGCAAGTTGTTTACATGAAATTCAGGGTCTGGGAGTCCACAGTCCCCAACATTTGTTTACATGCCTGCAGAGGCCAAAGGAAGGTATCAGATCCCCTGGAGCTGGAGTTACAATTGTGGGTTGCCAAGTAGGTTCTAGAAACGGAACTCAGGTCCTCTGCAAGAGCAGCAAGTGCTTTTGAGTACCAAGCCATCACTCAAGACCCTCCACCTAATTTTTGGAGAAATCGTCTCTCAGCCAGGTGGAGGTAGCAACTCCTTTAATCTCAGCACCCAGGAGGCAGAGGCAGACAGATCTCTGAGTTCAAGTCCAGCCTGGTCTACAGAGTGAATTCTATGACAGGCAGGGCTACATAGAAAAAAACATGTCTCAGAAAAAGAAAAGAAGGGGCTGGAGAGATGGCTCAATGGTTAAGAGCACTGGCTGCTCTTCCAGAGGTCCCGAGTTCAATTCCCAGCAACCACATGGTGGCTCACAGCCATCTGTACTGAGATCTGGCGCCCTCTTCTGTGTGCCAGCATAAATGCAGGCAGAATGTTGTATACATAACTAAATAAACAAATCTTAAAAACTCCATAAAAAAAAGAAAAGAAAAAGAAAGAAAGAAAGAGAATGAAGGAAGAAAGAAAGAAAAGAGAAGAGAAAGGAAAGGGTCTCTCCCTGAACCTGGAGTTGTTTGACTACATTAGCTGGCCAGTGAGCAGCAAGGACTCATGAGTATCCTTCACCTTCACCTCCAGTGCTGGAGTTACAGGGTGTACGGACCCAGTACACAGACCCAGCTATACTACAGCCTGGCTGTGTGTGGTCTGGGGAAGTGCTATTAGGAGTTGGAAGGCTAGCTGAGTCGGGGAACTCCATCTATGTTGTAGTAATAGGAGCAGCGGGGCTGCGTCCCCAGCACCTCGGCCGCCTGCTAGCTTATGCCCGAAATAACACACAAACTGTATTCATTTAATCACTGCTTGGCCCATTTCTATCTAGCCTCTTCTAGGCTAACTCTTGCACCTGGACTAGCCCATTTCTAATAATCTGCTGTAGCCCACGAGGTGGCTTACCAGGGAGATTCTAGCCTATGTCCATCCTGGGTCAGAGCTTCATTGCGTGTGCCTCAGAGAACAGAGCTATCCCCGTGTCTGCCCAGGAGAGGGGACCATGGCATCCCTCTCGGAGGTGTCTGCTCCCGAGAGGAGAGCTGTCGAGTCTGAGCTCACTTCCTCTTCCTCCCAGCATTCTGTTCTGTTTTCTCCACCCACCTGTATTCTAACCTATGAGGGCCAACCAAGCAGTTTCTTTATTTTTTTAACCAATGAAATCAACAGATTGATATATGACACTCCCACATCACATCTATGCAGTTTTTAGATTATCCCCTGTGCAGCTGTTTAATAATGCAGCTGTTTGGGGGTCACCCACACTTTTAGAGGTAATCCTGCAGTTCACCAAGCTGAATTGTTCCTCTGGTCTGTTGTTGGCACGCTATCTGGGACGAGCAGAATTTGTTCATCTCTGGAGCTAGAGTGATAGCTCTGTGGTTAAGAGTACCCACTGCTCTTGCAAAGGACCCAGGTTCGGTTCCCGGCACCTACATGGAGGCTGACAAGCCACCTGAAGTTCCACTTCTAAGGCATGTGACACCCTCATCTGACCTCTGCAGGCATGGAATGTCATTTTAGGAGTCCATGGAGCACTTAGGAGGTGAGGCCTCCTGCCTGGCAGAAGCGAGGTCCTGCCTGGAGGTGGGCCTTTGATGGTTATAGCCTCTTCTGGTTCTAGCCTGGCCTGAGTGTTTTGCTTACTGGCTCAGTAGGACCTGGGAGAGCTGCTACATTGTTTCCGTTCCCCAAGTCCCACCATACACAGATCTGTTCCCTCCACCATGCCTTCTTCACTGTGTTAGACTGAAACCACGAGCCCAAACCCTCTCCCAATAAGCAGCTTCTGTCAGGTACTTGATCCTAAACTGAGAAAGCCGTCTAATCCAGAGAATCGGCGCTGCGAGTGGGGCTGTTGTGTCCTAAGTCTCACCATGGCTTTCATCAGCCTTCAGGACTGCTTTGTGGAAGAGTTGGGAGCTGAAGGATAAAGAAGCCCAGAAAGCTGTAAGCAGAGGTTAATGGGCCATTCTGGGGGGAGCACCGAGGAGCAGAATGCCAAGAAAAATGTGGGCATGGGAGGACACACCCAAACCCAGTAAGACAGATGGGAAACCCTACAGCCCGTATGAGCTCCAGGTCCTTTAGGATCCCTGTATCTGCAGGCCCGTCTCCTGTGGCACACACAGGCCGGTCATCTCTAGGGCTGACCCTACTGGCTGCCAACAACTTTCCTCAGCAGACATCCCATGTTCCAGGCATCATCATTTCCATAGCAACTGTGGCTTTCCCTTTATGGCTAGACACATGCGCAGATGTACACATTTGGACATGGAGGTTGGGAGACAGCTTCAGGGGTCAGTTCTCTCCTTCTGCTCTGAGTTCTGAAGATCAAGCTCAGGTCACGAGGTTTGGCAAGTGCTTACGCCACGTCACCTCGGCAGCTCAGGTTGTTTTTCCTTACTATTGTCCCATTCCCTTTTGGGATAGAAACGTTTACCCTGTTACACTTTACATTAGAAGTTTGTAACCTGGGAGCTGGAGCGTTGCTGGCTCTTCCAAAGGTCCTTGAGTTCAATTCCCAGCAACCACATGGTGGATCACAACCATCTGTAATGAGATCTGGTGCCCTCTTCTGGCGTATAAGCACACATGCAGGAAGAATACTGTATACATAATAAATACATATTTTTAAAAAGATATCTTTGTAACTTGTTGGGCATGGTGGCACATGCCTTTGATCTCAACACTCTAGAGGCAGAGGCAGGCAGATCTCTGTGAGTTCGAAGTTAAGCCAGGTCTTCAGAGTGAGTTCCAGGACAGCCAGAACTACACAGTGAGACTCTGTCACAACCCGTCACGGGGATTATTACAAGGGCTCACACGGAGTTCTCCATTAATATCAGAAGATACTTTGGACTCTTGGAGAGTGTTGGGATTCAAAACTGTGGGGACTTTTGATATTGTACTGAATTTTACTTACATTATGAGATGTCCATGAGCACACGGGGACCTGGGGGAAGAATATAGAATCTGAAATGTCCCCCACAGGCTTGTGTTTAGGGTACTTTGTCCCCAGCTGGTGGCATTGTTTTGGTGAGCTGTGGAACACTTAAGGGATGGAGGGGTGGGGTGTCAGGAACATACGCAGAGGGCCTAGGTCAGTTCCGTGCATGCTCTCTGGTTGTCTGTTCAGTCTCTATGAGCCCAGGTTAGTCTAGTCTGTGGGTTTTCTTGTGGTGCCCTTGACCCCTCTGACCCCTACAACCCTTCTGACTCCCCCTCCTCTGCAGGATTCCCTGAGGTCTGCCTAGTGGTTCCATAAGTTACTAGATGATGCCTCTCTGATGACCACTGGGCTAGGTCTCAATCTATGATTAGAACAGAATATCATTGGGAATCATTTCATTGATTTTTTTTTTAAAAAAAATTCTTGTTTTTTACCAGTCGTGTTTGGTTCTATCCTAGGTCTCGAATACATTTTCTTAACAAGAAACATCTGGGGATGAGAGGAAAAGAGGAAAAATATAAAAGCAGAAATGAAAACCTCCCAGGAGTGTTAGAGATACAGACCCAAATGCTAGAGATGGAAGGGATGGAAGGCAAAACAGACAGCTAGAGAGAGGCTTTCTGCCCCATCGCCCAATATTGAACAAATGGGGAGCCCCCAGGAAAGCAGAAGCGATGGGAGCAAGTGAAAATTCAGGATTTCCCCGTATCTGAAGGATGTGTGTCATGACGTGAAACACACCCGTCATGTAAAATATTCAGCACAATGGATTAAAAACTCAACTTCCATACAGTGATTTTTTTCAGAGCATTGAGGGGAAGGAGGTCCTAAATTTTTTTTTTTTTTTTGGTTTTTTCGAGACAGGGTTTCTCTGTGGCTTTGGAGCCTGTCCTGGAACTAGCTCTGTAGACCAGGCTGGTCTCGAACTCACAGAGATCCGCCTGCCTCTGCCTCCCGAGTGCTGGGATTAAAGGCGTGCGCCACCATCGCCCGGCTGGTCCTAAATATTTTGAAAGAGAAAAAAATTACCAAACCGGTATGGGACTCCTAACGACACTGAGAACGATGCTTTCGGCCTCTGAGAGATGCGTCCCAGCCCAGAGTTCTGTATGCAGCCAAACTGTTAACTGGGGACTAGAGCGCGTTTCTCATGTTTACAGCTGCGCAGTGTGCACCAGGAAGCCAGGGGTGGACACCCAGCAAAGGACCTTATGAAAACGGAAACCCAAGAAACAGGATAAGCCAAGGAATGGACAGGTGAAGGCAATGTCCCAGGTGCAGGGGGGGATGCAAGACCAAGTGACACCGGCATATCACAGCAAGCGTACCTGGGGCCAAGCCTCGGGGGACTGAGGGGAGTGTGACAAACACCTGGTACAGCTAAATAATCTGCAGGAGTCTCACACACTGACAGGGCTTAGGCTCAATTATCATACTAAAATGCCTGGAAAAATAAAAACACTTAGCTGGGCGGTTGTGACACACATCTTTAATCCCAACATTTGGGAGGCAAGGGCAGGTGGCAATCTCAGTGAGTTCGAGGCCAGCCTGGTCTACAAAGCAAGTTCCAAGACAGCCAAAACTAAAGAGAAAAACCCTGATTTGAAAAACCAGAAGAAAAAAAAAACCACAAAGGAGTAAAAAAAAATAAAAATAAAAACACTTGTTCAGAAAAAGAAACCAGGGCTGAGGGTGTAGCTCACTCAGCAGTATGCCATGTGATTCCACGCACAACACCCTGGTTTGAATCCCCAGCCCCCACCTCCTGTGCGTCACATTTTCACACAGCTCAGTTGGTAAAAACAGCATTTATCGTCACGGTATCGGAAACACTGTACGCTACAGACTACTAGGAGGTGGCACAGGCCAGAGATTTAAGGACATTGGAAAGTCAACAATTTCAAAACGTAAAAATTGAGAAGTGGCGGAAGCATGTCATGGAGAGGCTGCCCAACGCTCGCCCGCTCCTGGCTGAAAATGACTCGCCTGACTTTGCAAGTGGCTACCCCAGAAGCTAGGGGAGCCATTTAGAAGGCTTCAGTGTTCTGACGGCATGGATGCTCTGCCCCCAGCTGTTGGCACTTTCTCAGCAGACCCAGGACATCTCCCTAGCCCTCTGCCTCTTTCCTGCCTCCTTGCCTGAAGGGCTGTCCTGAGTCCTCAAGCCTGGAACTTGGAAACGCTGTTGTGTTGAAGTGGATTTTAAACAGAGAGGCTGGCGCAATCCTCCTTATGGCATTTTGAAGCGTGCTCAAGAAAAACCACATCCCTGGTGCCCAAAGTGCAAAGCTGGTCTGCAACCTAAGTTGAGTGGTCAAGCTTCTGAAAATTGATGCCACTTAGAGAGGCCACTTCATCCTTTTAATGAGACCATCCTTTCCTTTTAATGTTAACATTAAACATGAAGACATCTTTGTAGGGGCTGAAGAGATGGCTCTCAGGGGACCTGGATTCTCAACACCACAAGATGACTCATAACTGTCTTTAATGATTCTGGACATCTGATGCCCTCTTCTGGCCTTTTTGAGCATTGCATGCACACAGTGCACAGACAAACAGGCAGGCAAAATTCATACACATAAAACTAAAAATACATCCTTTATTTTCCTAAAAAGGGCACTGTTCTATTTGTGTCCATCCTTTTGGGGAGTTCCTCTTTTAATTCCACAACTTCAAAAAGGCATTACTTACAGCTTTAAATGCACACACACTTCTTTTAGACTGAAATCATCTTTCTCTCTCCTCTCTCTTTCCCACCCCAGGTGGATTATTTCAAATCCCTAGATCCTTGGGTTCTAAAATTGTCCTCTTAGACAAGCAGAGAATTGAAAACATTTTACTTCAAAGGCAAAATGTTCCCAATTAAAAGCCAAAAAAGTTGCATTCCTTACTTAAGCTGGTCAGCCCAGACTGTCTGTCTCACTCACTGCTGAATGAGGCATTGCAGCACAGACTCCAGCCGCAAGACTCAAGACCGTGATCCAAGGAAAACATCTTTTCAAATAATGTTGGGCACCTAGAGCTTAGAGATGACTCTGGGATTCCCTACAGCCCGGTTGGCTTTTATTCTTTTTCCCAGATTTGTCCCCAGATAACTCGGGTCAGCTCTGCCCTTCTCTGTTCCAATTAACCGGAACCCAGTTATTCTGTCCTGGGAGCCCTTTCTCCTCACCTGCTACTCACTCCTTGTGAGTTGGAGGCCAGTCTGCCTGGTTTACATGATGAGTTCCAGTACAGCCAGGGCTATGTAGAAAACACCCTGCCTCAAAAAAAAAAAAAGATTGAGTTTTACCAGGTAGGTAGCAAAAATGATCAAAGAACTGCTTTACCCAAATCAAGGTGGTTCTTCTTCTTTTCTTCTTTCTTTCTTCTTCTTCTTCTTCTCCTCCTCCTCCTCCTCCTCCTCTTCTTCTTTTTCAAGACAGGGTTTCTCTGTAGCTTTGGAGCCTGTTCTGGAACTAGCTTTTGTAGAGCAGGCTGGCCTCGAACTCACAGAGATCCGCCTGCCTCTGCCTCCTGAGTGCTGGGATTAAAGGTGTGCGCCACCACCGCCCAGCTCGAGTGGAAAATGGCAAAAGGAACAGGAGCTGTTCTGGATGACTGTGCTGCACCGTGACATTCAACTCCTAGGAAAAGAATCAAGAGCCAGGCCGGGGACACAGCTCAGCTGGTAGAGTGCTCGCCTAGCGTGCACAGAGCCCTGGGTTTGATCCCCGGCAACCAGTGAACTGGGTGTGGCAATCGCCTGAATCCCAGCATTTGAGTGGCAGATAAAGGAATCAAAAGTACTCGGTCATCTTTTGTTTTTTGTTTTTGTTTATCAAGACAGGGTTTCCCTGTGTAACAAGTCCTAGCTGTCCTGCAACTAGTTCTTGTAGACTAGGCTGGCCTCAAACTCACACGGAATCATCTTTTGATACATAGCAAGTTTGAGGCTAGCCTGGGATACATAAGAGCCTGGCCTAAAAAATAAATAAATAAATAAAGGGGGAGTTGGAGAGATGGCTCAGAGGTTAAGAGCACTGACTGCTCTTCCAGAGGTCCTGAGTTCAATTCCCAGCAACCACATGGTGGCTCACAACCATCTGTAATGAGATCTGGCGCCCTCTTCTGGTGTGTGGGAAGCAGAATGTTGTACACATAATAAATAAATTAAAAAATAAATAAAGGTGAGAAATTTACCAATTTACAAATAGTCTCTGGAAAGAATGTAATCCCGGCCCTGAGGAGAAAAAGCAGCAAGACCCGAGTTCAAAGTCAGCCTAGCCTACACTGGAAGTCTGTGTGTAGAGAAAACAGGGATTTTTATTGTCTCAGTAAACTCAATTCGAGCGTGTCGTCACAGCTTGCTTAAACTAAAGGTAAGCTGAAAGCTCTGGGAACTGCCCAGCAGCCCACTGATGTCTTAGTGTCAGGGTATTTACTGTGCTGATTTACTAAAGCAACTTCCAGCAGCCAGTACCATATACAGTAGGGACTAGCTCGGCACATGTGCGCCAGCATGGGAGCTGTGGGTACTGTACAACCAACTCTAATAAAGAAACCCCCCAACAGACGTTGGTATGGGCAATTGCGTAAAACTCAGCTTAGGCTGCACCCAGTATTAAAACTTAGCTCTGGGATGGCTAAGCAGAACTAGTTACCTACTCAAACCTTGGGCCACCGGCATGCTAGAAAGTGGTCCATCACTGAGTCACACCCACAACCCTTTTCCTCATTGTTTTGTCCAAACAAGCTGTGTGTCTTGTTCCACCAAGACCTACAGCAAAGTACTGCAATTCCTTACAGCGTAAGTTTACCAAGCAAGGTAAGACTGGGCACATTGGGGCATGCCTTTGATCCCAGCACTTGTAAGATACTATCTCAAACAAACAAACAAACAAAAAAAAAAACTAGGCTACTACTTGCAAATAACCAAATTCTGTTCCAGTTTTGTGCTGGTTATGTGGGCAGGGCATCGAACACCCTTCATTGGAAACACTTTAAAGAAGAAAAAGGAGTTTGACCATCACACTGTATGAGCAAGGAAATGTCCACTCTAAACAAGGCTGTATTTAGAATTTTCTGAAGTAGCTAATCAGGTTGTGCATAAATACCTCATAGCGGCGGTTGTGAGGATAAATGAAAGCACACAGTCTTTATTGAACTGCAGACTGTGAATACGCCCCGTGGGACGGGCTGTGTTTGCATACAAGTGCAATTTATAAACTTTCAAGGTAAACAACAGACATCTTTGAAGACACTGTGAGCTTAAAAAAAGAAAGCTTCCAGCTGTGACATCCACTCAGTTTCCATCACTGGTGCCCAGTCACATGGCCTCAGGAAATGTCGAGATTTCATAAAGCATTTGTATCAAATCTCTTTCAGGTAATCTCCTTAGTGCCTCTGCAGCGGTAACTAGACAAGAATGGAGAGTTGAACACTCAGACCTCCAGCACCTCATGGGCATCTGCGTTGCTCAACACTGAAGGCAATGCTAGCAAAGAAGAAAATAAACAGAAAGCTGGTTAGACACAAACCAACTTCACCAGACTTCTAAGCACCTGTCTATAGGATATGCTACCCGAGAAAAATGTTGATGCCAGTGCCCTTTCCCACTCTTATGTCCAGAAACAAGATTGGCACTATACACATCTTCCCCCTTTAACAATGCATACAGAAGCCACACTTCTTAGCAGTCTGTAAAATGTGGAGAGTCGCAGAATTGCTGGACTTTCAATGACTTGAAAACTTCAGTGTAATGTAACAGAGGGAATCTTAAAAGCCAGAGAAGGACTGGAGAGATGGCTCAGAGGTTAAGAACAGTGGCTTCTCTTCCAGAGGTCCTGAGTTCAATTCCCAGCAACCACATGGTGGCTCACAACCACCTATGGTGGGATGTGATGCCATCTTCTGGTATAAAATTGTACATGCACTCATATACATAAATAAATATATATAAAAAAGCCAGAGGCCAGGTTTAGAAACCAAGTTTCACAATCAACTGCTGCTCCATGTAAAAGGGCAGACTGGGGCTGGAGAGATGGCTCAGTGGTTAAGAGCACTGGCTGCTCTTGCAGAGGTCCTGAGTTCCATTTCCAGCAACCACATGGTGGCTCACAACCATCTGTAATGAGATCTGGTGCCCTCCTCTGATGTGTAGACACACATGCAGACAGAATACTATACATAATAAATCATTTTTTTAAAAGCATAAAAAAATAAAAAGGTTGAACTGATCTAGGACCAAAGGACAGAAGTAGCGGAGCAGCGCAGTTTGCACTTTAAGAAAAAGGTTGACAACCCAGGATTGGGTACTGAATTCTAGGAGACAAGCTCCATACCCCAGTGAGTACTAGCTGCAGTATGCTTCTCTGGCCCTCCCACTCCTACCTGAGCCCCACCATCTCCACAGGAATATTTATAACAAGGTCTTCCAGATTCTCTAACAGAGACCTTCTCCATCAAGCAGCAGAAACACAGAGCCAAGGGAGTGACAGAAACTGAATGGAAATGTAAGTCTGGCTCAAAGTATAAAAACCCATTTCCCCCTTTAAAAGAACTGAAATGTAAAGATAAAACTACCAGCTACCCATAGACAACTCCACTGCAATCGCAAACTCAGAAAATACCCCCCTGCTCTATCCCCCAAAGTCAAGGCCATAATTGAGCCTAACCAGGGCAGCCAGTTGCTGCCATCTCTCTCTCTCTCTCTCTGTCTGTCTCTCTCTCTCTCACGCAACACCCCTCTTTTAGACTAGGGATCACAGCAAACTCAGTAAGACAACACTTAACTGGATGTCAAGGCCAAACACATACTCAAAAACAGTAAACCTCTGATTAGAGCGAACCAGGTAAGGAGTTAAATAACCAGGAGATCTAAGCAGGCTTCCATGGAAACTGTGTCGGGCCTGAGCCGGGAGAAACACTGAAGGGCATCCTCGAGTGTGTGCTTCAGCATTTGCTCCAAGAACACTCTGACAAAAGGGCAGGAAACGACTCTGGAGCTCTTGAGGTTCACACGAGGCAAGATGGCGATACTCCCAAGGAAGCCTGCTCCCACGCGCACTGTCTTCTCAGCGCTCCACTGGCTAGCTGCTACTCTTCGGGCATTTCAACAGTGGCTGCAACATCTAACAAGCCTGCTCAAGCTTACTGCAGCTTTACAGAAGCCTTGGCTCACAAGCTCCTCCCTGTGGATGTTGCTTTCTTATTACAAAGTGCTTCAGTAGCCAGGCAGTGGTGGTGCAAGTCTTTCATCCCAGCACTGGGAGGCAGAGGCAGGAGGCCTCTGAGTTCAAGGCCAACCTGGTCTACAGAGTTCCGTAACAGCCAGAGCTACACAGAAAAACCCTGTCTCCAAAACCAAAACCAAAAGGACTGTTTCAAGCCTCACCCAGCACTTGAGAAGCAGAGGCAGGCAGATCTTTTTGAGTTTGAGGCCAGCCTGATCAAAGCTGTCCCAAAACATATCATGGACTTGGAGATCACCATGTTATTTCAGTATCTACCAGTGAAACCAGGGACATCTAATAGCTTATTCTTAAAGTTAATTGTAGAAGAACCAATTGTCTATGAACATTCTTCGTTTCTGGGCAACACACAAAGACCAAATAAACAGGATGAAAGAACTGGGCAGTTCAAAACAGCTCACCAACAAGTCCAGAACCACAATAACCCAGAACCAGAGCATGGTGGTAATCTCTAGACAGCACTCTTTCAGTATATCCCCACACATCTGGAAGGAGAGCCAGTGAACACAGGTCACAGCAGCAGGGGCCGGCGCTGCCCAGTTCCACCTTTCTTCTGACTCTCTTGTCTTTCTCAAAGTCCCAAGCACTAGCCCCAAAGATCAATGTACACAACCCCACTCATCACACAGGACGGAATGGGAAGAGATCAAAGGAGACTGACAACTCCAGAGCAGAGTTCATTCAAGATGACCTTCCCAGACAGAGAGCCAGCCTACGCCGTTCGTGCTAGCACCTGGGAGGCGGGGGCAGGAAGAGCTCCCGTTTGAGAACAGCTGGACTACAGCCTGTCTTAGCTAACGCCAACCCCTGGAACCATAACGCACAACCATGAACCATGGGCATTATCCAGGAATATCTGGGATGAATCCAACAACCTAAATGTGAAGAGGCTCCTAATTTAAACTAAGCGTTAAGATACCCTCAAGCTGAACCAATATAATATATAATGTGGTCAACTGCTTAAGACGAGAGAGAACACACATGAACCCAAAATCTAGGACTAGAAAAATGACTCAGCAGTGAAAAGAGGAGACCCATATTCAGTTCCTAGCACCCACATGATGGCTCACTCTAGCTCCAGGGCATCATCCAACATGTTCTGGTCTCTGTGGGCTCCTGAACTTACAGGGTACACATAAATTCACGCAGGTACTCATATACATATAATCCTCTAGAAATATTTTTAAAGTTGAAGATCCTATAGATGAAAGCTAGAATTGAAAACTAAGTGTAGAATCTTCAAACAAAAGATGCTCAAGACCAGGGACCATGCTGGGCACATGTAACGCCAGTGAAAAAGGAACTTGCAGTATCAATTGACCCAAAGCACTGGGGTTCCCTGTGGATACCTCGCCGCCACCCCACCCCCCCCCCAGCACGGCTACAGAGTGGTATTTAAATGTTCCTTTTGACAGGCACTCAAATATGACCACCAGAGAAATGTCACTGCAGGGAGGCAGTGTTTGTAAAATTTACCCCTAAGAATGTCAAAGAATGCCACTAACAATCCATGGGGATGGAAGGACCAACCAGAATGATTAAGATACATTTCTGAGATTGCTACAAAATCTTCATCAAAAGTATTCAAATTCAAGAGACAAATGGGAATCAAATGCAAAGATAAAATGAACAAAACAAATGAGCAGGCAAACTAAAAGTTCTTGAAAGTATTTTACTTCAGATTGAAAAATGAACAGCTTCCATGCTGTTCATTCCAGATACACAGTATTCACGAATACAATGCTGGCCATCTGAGGAAATGTATACACACCTCAATTCTCCTTCATGCTTTTTCTTTTAGAAAGATACTGTTTACCAAAAAGAAACGTCAGCAGTACAGGAAAAACTATTTTCCCAATAAATTTACGAAAACCTAAGATTCCCAATGGAATCAAGATTATCTTCCCGCTACCACCACCTTAATATAATCACATGCTTATTGGACACTAATATTCCCACCCTAAGAGTACATTTACTTTCAACAATGAGGGTGACTCTTTAAAAAAACTTCAGTGTGGTAAATGTAACACAGATCTCTGCAGGTGTTAAGTGTCTGAAATAGGCAGCTAATACTGGATTTAATATTATTTTATAAATAATTGTTCCCTTAGCAGTAAACATAAGTCTACACATTCACAAGCCCTACAAAATAAATACTGTGATTATGCACACAATGTTATGACAAACTAGTTTCAAAACAACAAAACTTCAACATCTTGATAAAAATTCTGATCAGAATAAAATGTGACTCTAAAATTTAAAACAGTCAAAATGCTATCACATTTAAAATCCTCCACAGTTTACAATGTACTGTGAGTTTCCAGTTGTGGAACACATTTTCCCATTGTAAATTAAAATATGAACATATTGAAAATTGTTAATTTCAGCAATGACACCAGTTTTGGTCTTACTTTATAGCATTATTCTTGTTACAGAAAGTTGCACTAAGTGTCCATTAATGGTCTGATTGGTCTTCAGTATTTCATAAGTGTATATAAAAGAAATCTCTAAAAGCCAACAGTACTTCACACATACACATATAAAGGAATCTCATCTCGGAAATAGCCATACTGAACAGAGCCACACACACACTGATGCTAGACATGAGGGCTTTCACCTCCAAAAACCACTTTGATGATGAGTGCATCTAATCCATCATGTTAAATATCCCACCAGAGTCTCAGACCCAGCAGGCAATGAGTAACAGGAGTATACGTTTGCACTCACAGCTGACCACAGCCAAAAGTTACAGGGTGATTAAAACAAGCCAGTGTTTACAAAGTTTAATTAGACAGCAATTCCATTAACAGAGAGGAGAAAGAATGGGATGACAGAAGTATTTGGTCTTAATAAGGCAATACAAAAATCGATCCATTATCAAAGACCATTTAATTTTTAAAGATCGACAATACCAAAAGCATAAAGTGGAGTATAAGAAAATAGTTTTTTTATAAGTGTGATTTAATTAAAGCTGTTTACAGTTACTCTCTCCCACAATAGTAAGCATGAACTTAAAAAGAATGAGAGATGACATCACAAGCACATAGCACACAGGGTCAGAGGAGCCAGCATGCGAGGTCTGTGGAGCTAGAGGTCGCACTGACAGGAACAGCCCAGGCCCAGGGTGCCTTTTGTTTCCTCTGAGGAAGAGAAGGGAGGGAAAGAGACTGCGAAGGAAACAAACACACAGTCCTGCTGCTGCCCAGTGCCCAAGAAGACAGCAGCACTGTAGAGGACAGCTGAGCTGATTCTCAGAGATGACTAGAGGATGTTCAGTGTATACACAAAGTACACAGTACATTTTTCTCTTTTTTACAAAATAAAATAAACATCATTTGCCACCATAAACCTTTTCTTTAGAGAGGAAAGAATTTCGCAGCAGGTCACACGGGTTCAATGAAGTCATTTCAATGCCGAGGAAAACAAACCAAAGAACAGAGCTAATCACTTCCCTGCATGTGAGTTAGAATGACAATTCAGATTATTCTTCAAACTAATCCTGAGAAAAAATCTGTTTACAATTCAAACAGTAATGTTATGTAAAAAGTATTAACAAATCCACTATTACAAATATCAATTTCCTATATGGTCTTCTATATATACACACAATAAAATGGCAAATATATGCAAAATTATTTTTAAAAAAACATGCACAAATCACTTTCCCTCTTGGAGTCTGACTTCCTATGAGATGCTCTTGTTGGCCTTCCCACCCATCTCCTTGAAACTGCTTTTTGTTCCTATCACCCTCCCCACACTGAGTCCTAGTCCCTATAACTCTGCATAAAGCCAATGAGAAATATATTTATTTTACATTCAAGCTTTAAATCTTAAAATGACCCTGTTGTAGCACATGACTTATCAAATAAGCAGCCTTTTTCCCCCTTTTGCTTGCTTTTTGTTTTTGCAGTTGTCAATCTTCATGATCCATTCCGTGGCGAGCTGGGAAAAAACGCAGTTGCTAAATCAACGTCTGAACAGTGTGAGGCTCCTGCCGTCCCAGGAGTCCCTGTGCGACTGTCCTGAGCACGAGATCATTGCACACAGAAGACAGTCCGTCGCACAGCGCCGACTATCTACAAAGGTCTGAGAGGGGCGCGTCCCTCTTGTGTTTCCTCTTTTTGCCATGGTAATACTGAGTATTGGATTTGCCTTGATGCTGTTTGCTCGTCATCAAGGAACCATGGCTTGTTTGGGCTGTACCTTGAAATCCTTTGCTGGAAGAGCGGAAGAGCCTTGCTGATCCATGCTGCAGAAGAAGAGAGCAGTGAGAAATGCAGCAGCTTTCCACGGGCAAACCTGAATTCAGGGGCATGCACACCACCTACCACAGATCCTTCCACCCCCACCTCATGTAGCCAATACGAGACAGTCTCCCCATCACCCTGGCTGTGTGTAGAACAGCCAGCTGGCTGACCTTGAACTTGAGGTGCCTGCCTCTACCTCCCAAGTGCTGGGATTAAAGGGGTGTGCCAGCACTTTCAGCTACCACAGACTCTTTAAGGGGCTGGAAACAGAGGTGAGCTCTCTAAAGAACAGACCCCTGACTTCTCTTCCTGACAGCATGCATACAACATGAAAGCTTGCTATAGCACTCACACCACCACCAGAATAGGTTGTCAGACCCACAGTTTACAGGCAGGTCAGGGACAGCGGCTGGCTGCTCCTTCCTTTTCTGTTCCCGATGTCAGCCCCTGTGATTTCCTAATGACCTTCTCTTGGTCAGTCCTGTCACTATTCCTCAGATGCATTTGGTGCCCATATACTAAGGCTGTGGAGTGGACTGGGTAAGTCAAATCAAAATGATGGGTGACAGTCATCTCTACCATCAAAGAGGCCTTTTCTCAGGGGCCTCAATACATTTGAGGATGAAGAGAGAACTTATGCCAGAAACCAGTATCAAAAACTTCTTTCTGTTGGGCAGTGGTGGTGCACGCCTTTAATCCCAGCACTCAGGAGACAGAGGCAGGTAGCTCTGTGAGTTCAAGGACAGCCTGGTCTACAAGAACTAGTTCTGGGACAGGCCCCAAAACTACAGAGAAACCCTGTCACAAACAAACAAAAAATGTTTCTTCCCTTTGCCTGATTCATTACTTATGGCTAATTAAACATACTATTAGGCAACAAAAATAGTTAACAGAGTATCTCTGTGGCCTGTTTAAGTCAAAGCTAACGTTAACCAACTAAACCTGTCTCCCAGCTACCTGATGATAGGCATAAGCAACACGTATCAGATATGAACAAAGGGCACACTGTTTCTAGGGATGCTGTAGACATTCCAAGCCAGTGTACTTCAAGCACAGCCATGCGGGCCATTCACCAGCCTGCTCTATATTCAGCTACATCTTCAGCCCATTGTAATTTTTTTATGCCTAATCTGTAAGGGGGGGGGGGGTTGGCTGGCACCAAGATCTTAAAAGACCATGGTAGCCATTGTTCACATGTAAGAAATTCTAACTATATGACATGTGCTTTAACATTTTGTAATAATTAACATAATATTCATTAGAAATTTTAAAGACATACTATTTTTGTTATCATTTTATAGATAAGGTAGGTATAGAACTAAATCCATCCTGCAGATGAGACAAGCAACACAGAGGGGTTAAATGAAATGTTCAAGGCCATAGTCCCCATAGCCGATGAGCAGGAATTTAAAACTTAGGACAATCAAAAACCTGAAGGCACGTTATCCTGCATCATTATGATTTCAGCTTTTTCCAGTTGTGTTTCATTACTTATTCTTCTTAGGGCAGAATTAAATTTTAATTAATTAGGATAAGTTTATGTGGTTTTATATTCATATAAACACAACTGCTATCTGAGCTGTCCGCGTCCATCAGGATATGCTAACAAGTGTTGATAAGTTAGACCCGTGAAATAGCAGTGTTTAGTAAAGGCATGGGAATGTGTGAGTCTGTTGGAGTTTCTAGACACAGAGAGAAGCAATGTAGTTTATTAACTACAGCAAGAATGGATAGGATTGGTGTAGGAGGTCCTTCTGTATTTGGTTGCTTTCACTGGTTAATAAAGAAACTGCTTTGGGCCTGGTGATAGGGCAGATAGGGTTGGCGGGGAGGCAGAACTGAATTCTGGGAGGAAGAAAGCAGAGTCAGGGAGCCACCATGCTAAATCTTTCCTGGGAAGGCACAACCTCGTGGTGAAGAGATTAATAAAAATGGGTCAAATCAAAATGTGAGAGTTAGCCAATAGGAGGTTAGAGCTAATGGCCAAGCAGTGTTTTAATTAAACCAGTTTCTGTGTGATTATTCCAGGTATAAGCTAGCCGGGTGGCCAGAACAAGGGACCCTGCTCCTTGCAACATAGGATATTTGTCCCTGTTATAAATAATGCTGAGAGACTAACTATCTGGTACTGAACACTAACAATGATGAACACAAATTCTGCTCACCTGTGATTTGTTGGTGCTGTTGGGTGTGTTAGTGGTTTGGGTGCTCTGCACTTTTCCAGCTGCCTGTGAGACCTCCAAGGAGACATCCTGTGAGCCTACCCGGCTGCCAGTGGGTGGACGGCAGAGCAGTTGTTTGGGGGTTTTGCATGGCGTTGCATCAGAATCCTAATACGAGTTACATGGATGATATAAAGCAATATATTAGTGATTTTCATATTCAGTACTCAGAAAGGCAGTAAGTACCATCTAGTGTAAACAGACACATCTGGGAACTAAGGAGGCTTTCCTTCAAACGCTGTGTGTGGGAAGGTATGTGCATCCAAGCATACACAGAGACCAGAGGATGATGACTCTATCTCTTTCCACTTTGTAAGACAGAGTCTCTAGCTGCATCAGAAGCTTGTCTCTGATGCTACAGCTGCAGCCACACACAGTCATGCCTGGTTTTAAGTGGATGCTGGGTATTCCAACTAAGACACTCTAGCTTATACAGCAAGTACTCTTTCTCACAGTTATGTCCCCAGTCCCTTCTCCAAACATTTGAAGTGACCTATTTACCATGGGCTCACTCACTGACCACAATTGTGAATGGGTCTACTTCCATCCTAGCTGACATGAGCTTTTATTTATGTGTTCAAATTACAGAACCATGGAGGACCACAACAAAGAGGGAGGGGCTTAGTACCCAGGCATGGCCCAGGATCTTCAAACACAAAATAACAATTTTCGCTGTTGATGTTTTTTTGT
The DNA here is from genome assembly GCF_018167655.1 of Microtus oregoni. Classification (NCBI taxonomy): domain Eukaryota; kingdom Metazoa; phylum Chordata; class Mammalia; order Rodentia; family Cricetidae; genus Microtus; species Microtus oregoni. The sequence continues at coordinate 63,466,047 of NW_024543063.1, forward strand.
TGTTGCTGTTGTTTTTAAAGATAGGGTTTCTCTGTGTGGCTCTGGCTGTCCTGGAACTTGCTTTGTAGACTAGGCTGGCCTCAAACTCAAGAGATCTGCCTGCCTTTGCCTCTCGAGTGTGGAGATTAAAGGCTTTGTGCCACCATGCCTGGTACAAGATGACAAGTTTAAGGGGCTCAATCTGAGAGTCTAAGATGATGAAGCTTGTCTAAGTGCCACCTATCTTCTTGGCTGCTTTATGCTGGCACCCTCCCTGACATGTCAGTTAGAGCTCAGTCCCTTATTATCTCTTCTCAAGGTAGTCTTCAACCTGACTTCTGTACCCTGCTGTAGGCTATCTAGTGTAACACCCACTCCCCTCTCAAAGGACCATTCCAAAATCCACAGACAAAGGGAGATCCTGCACATGAATGCCCATGACACCATAATGATATGCTACCATCCATCAATGTGAAATTGTATCTTTTGTATTTTTTCTTTGAGACATGGTCTAATTAGCCCAGGCTGGCAGCCTCAAACTCAATATGCACTGGAGGGTGTCTTTTAATTCCTGCCCCTGCCTCTCCCCTCCCTAGTACTGGGATTATAGGCTTGCACCCCCAATGCAGTGCTGGGGACTGAACCCAGGAGGATGCGAAGCAACCACTATGCCTCCAAGATCCTACAGACTTTCGCAATCAAAGAAAAGGCAAACCTACCTTAAATTTTAATTAAGTCGACTCAAAATTTTCTTTGATTAAAAAAATTAACATAAGATGTAACTCACCACAATTCAGACAGAAAGTGGATTAGAGGTTAGGGGAGAGGCCACTAAGTAACGTAAGCATTTGTTTTTATTTTTGTTTGAATTTTTGAGATGGTGTCTCTCTACATAGCACTGACTAACCTCAAATTCACAAAATTCTGCCTGTCTCTGCCTCCCGAGTGTTGGGACTGACAGCCTGTGCCACCACATATGGCTTGAAATATCTTTGAATTAAGAGTGAAAACAGCTGTATAACACTAAAATACATTAAAAACGACTAAACTATACTTTAAAAAATATTTTTATTTTATTTATGCATGTGTGTTTCTGTGTATGCAGTGTGTGTGTCCGTGTCCAGAGAGGCCAGAAGAGGACCCTGACCCCTGGGAGCTGGAGTTACAGACAGTTGTGAGCTGCTTGACACTGTTGCTTGGAACCCTGAAATGTACTTATTAAATGGTAAACTTTCTGATTTGCAAATTTTATCAATTAAAATTTCAATTAGGAAACACAAAAACAAGTAAAAATAAACACAAGCTTAAGAAAGTCAAAGATCGGTGGTGGGGGTGGCAGTGGTGACACATGCCTTTAATTCTAGCACTTAGGACATCGAGGCAGGCAGATCTCTAGGTTCGAAGCCAGGCTCGTATACACAGTGAGTTCAAAGATAGCCAAGCTACACAGAGAAATCCTGTTTCAGAAGATAAAAAAAAAAATAAAGTGAAGAACAAAAAAGAATGTTTTATGCTGCGCAGTGTGAAACCCTGTCTCAACAAACAAAAGCCTTACAAATATATACTGTGTGATCACATTTCTATGAACTACATGTAAAAAGTATACTGTTAGAAAATCTTTAAATAAGGATGTCCTCTGGGGGTGAGACTGGGGACTGCTGGTGATGAAGCATCTCCTGGACTGATTGGGATATTCTCTATCTTATCGTATTTCTGGGTAACATTGAGTATGGGTGATAAAACTTAGAATTTGAGTAGGATTCCTTTTAAAACAGACATAAAGAATAACCAGATAATCTAGATCCAGTTCATGATGAGCACTGCTGAGGCTAGGGTGAAGATAACAATACCTGCTATCTTCTCTGAAACTGATAAAGGAACAAAGGGTTAGCAAGCAAGTAATGTTAATGGATCATGTAATGGTTAAAGATGTCACTATATTTACAAGAGTAAAAGCTACTGAAATTTCTCTGTTGGGAAAGGACGCTAACCCTACAGATGAGCAGGCAAGGCATCCAAGCGTGGGGCCACGTGTGTCGTACTTACCACGTCACTAGAGCTGGACTGCGTGGCAGAGGAGGAGGACACTGGACCTGATGAAGAGTTTGAAGAGTGTTTACTAAGAGACTCCGAGGCTTTACTTCTACATTTTCCAAGGGCTTCATTTTCTTCAGACAGATTATTATTACACTTATCTAACTGCTGAGTATCTACTATCAAGGGAACACCATTTCCTGAAAAAGTGGCAAAAGATTGGAAAACGTTTCTTCCCATTAAAAACACACAACACAGAAAAATCCCTAAGACCCATTCCATCAGCAATGAAAAGGTCTTACTCACCATTGCATGATGGCTCAGACCTATTCTTCAAGCCCCACTGTTTTGATATCCAATCTCTATATGTGGCGACTTCATCCGTCACTCTAATTATTCTACCTAATATGCTGCATAGGGTTAAAAAAAAAACAAAACAAGTATGTATATTAATTTGAAGATAAGAAGTGACAACCACTTTTGACACAATGGGTTGATATGGGCTAGACGTTTACCTCTCTGTTTCGTTGTTCGGATAGTACTTTGCAATTGGTGATACAGCATGACTCAATACCACATAGGCATAATCAAAGGCCTGTTTCACCTGCATGGCCCCATAGGAACTCCTTCCAACATCATTACCTTTAAAGAAAATGGGTACAGAGAGATGTGAGCCTGGCTGGTTAATATGAACAAATGCTGATGAGCAATAGCTGCCTGCATGCACGTTAGCAACAAGGATTCTCCTACCACATATTCAAAGAAACAGCTCACTATTCTCTCCTCAAATAGAGCCAAGCTAAACTGAAAACAATGGTGCTGTCTGCTTGTTTTTATTTGGTTGTTCTTTGTCTACATTAGCTATATACATACTTCCTATACATGTAACTTCTTTCAAGCCACTCCCAAAGTTAGGAAAGTACAGAAGGGCTACACAAAAATCAGAAAGAAGCAGTCTGTAGAATATAAATAAAACAGCAATCTTCTGGAACCTTTCTGCCCATGCTCACTGCTGCCTAAGGTTTACCTCCCTTAAAGCCCTGCTGACCACTGGCTGGAATAATACTCCACAGGTATTACAAACCCACCCTCAAAGTAGATTCCTCTTCTACTTAGCTTTAAAGGGGTGAAGTGAATTCTACCCCCAACTTAATGGGAGTCTGCAACAAAGTGGTGTTCTCCCCGCCCTCACCATGGGTTTGTTTATTTGAGTATGGTAAGAAAATATTTTGAACAAAAAAGTTAAATATAATTAGAACTCATCCAGGCTAGCCTCAAACTCACAGACATTCACCTGCCTCTGCCTCCCACATGCTGGGATTAAAGGTATGCACATTACTGCCTGGCTATGATGCCCTCCCCTCTGGTGTCCACACATTCACCTCATCTCAATACCTGGTTGTAAAGGATCTTCAATATAAAGCATTGATGGCCGGTAGCCATCAAGCATATTTTTCTGGACCTCATCTTTGGCCACATAGGAACCACCATCCTTTATCCGGATGCCAGTCTTTAAATAATTGAAGTGCCGTCCATATAATTCAAAAAACTCTATTAAGAGAACACCATAGTTTGTATTGGGGATACAAGCATCTTCCCTGGGATGTAACTAAAACAGAAAAAAAAGAAAAATTATTTTGAATTTTCTCTGTATTTTGAGGAAGGGGATATAAGTAAGAGCCTAACTTCTATGAGCACTATTATTTGGTTTACAATTCCAGTTGATAGCTATGCTACTGCTACAGAAACCAGACAATGCCCTATGGATACAAACCTCTGGCTACTGGCAAACACTGCCAAACAAGCAAAACCAGGCCTCAACATTATAGATGAAATTATATGACTAACTGCTTTAAAAAATATTCTTATTTCCACGGTGCGTGTTGTACACATGCATATCAAGGACAGCAATTATGATGAGAGGTGTTTTCCTATATCGGTATCCACAATACCTATTTATTTGCTAACTTATTTTGGGTTTTGTGAGGGAAAGATCTTACTATGTAGGTCTGGCTGTCCTGGAAATCAGTATATAGACTAGGCTGGCCTTGATCTCAGAGATCCTAGCCACCATACCTATTTTTTGGGTGACAGTTCTGGGGAATCAAACCCAGACTATACAGACAGTAGGCAAGTATATCATCACTAACTCTTCTAGGTCACTTTTTGAAATGATCTGTCACTGACCCTGAAGGTCACTTAATGGGCTAGACTGACTGGCCAGCAAGCCCCTGGGATCGTCTTGTCTCTGCCTCCAGTGCTGGGATCAAAGGCACCTGCTGAACTCTAGCCTTTTATCTGGGCTCTAGGGATCCAAACTCAGATCCTCATGCTTGCATGGCAAGTTTGGGCCTGACTGAGCCATCTTCCAGCCTGTTTATGTGTGCCATTGTGTGTGTGTGCGCTGTATACGTGTTCAAGTGCATGTCCAAGTGGAAGTGCAGATACATGTGGGGGCCAAATGTCTGGTGTTGACACTGACTGGACTCCTTAATCACCTTCCGTCTTATATTACAAAATAAGGTCTTTCACTGAATCCAGAACTTGCTAATTGGCTAGTCTGACAGGCGATTGAGCTGCAGACAACCCTGTATTTTTGGTTGTTATTGTTATTATATTAGCATTCCCTTACAAAAATCAGAACATAGCATGATATTATACACAGTGAGAAGTCTTATCCTCTTAGGAACACTTAAAATACTAATTTGTAATAATACAAAGGTATCCAGTTTAAAGAGAAGCATTCTAAAAATTTTTGATTTAAAATTTTCTCCCCAAACGTCTCTCCAAGCACTTCTTTTCAGTGTACACTGGTATAGCACACCCATACAACTTACCTGAAGGAAACTGACTGCCATTAAAAAGAGACTATAAGAACCAATTCCACCTGTAAATACTTCATTAAGGTCCCTCTGTAATAAGAATTGTTTCAATACTAAAACCAAGTATGGCAATACGGGATATTTCTGAAAGAGAAATAAAATTACAATGAATTCCTAATTATAATAGCCCAAAGAATCACCAGGGGCATAAAATGGTCCTTACATTATAAAATTTAGTAGATATATCTAATAAATTCAATTTTTAAAAGTAACCTTTCTAAGTAATGAAAGGCTTTCTCCTCATGGTGATTTAATAATTGTAGCCACATACTCTCTGGACACACTAACCATCTAACCATATAACCACAATCCCAGGACAGTCCTTGTAAACAGACAACAGAAACAGCACACAGGCCAAAGCCCCTAAACATTTAAGAATGTTTAAACATAAACCAGTAGGAAATTATCTGTAGGTGGCTCTCCACTGCATAGCAAGGTACCTCAATTCATCCTGCATCAGCCCAGAGCACAAACAGCCTTGCCTGCATCATCCACAGACAGAATCACCACCCAAGCCTTCTCTTCCCCCATCTTTACAGAAGATGGGGCAGGGCTCTCAGAGCTGACAAATAAGAAAGCTCACACACATCTCAAGAAATCTTAATGTTCCAGGCAGAGAACACAGAAATTTCCAGAGTTGGTGGCTGCGACCATTGTCAGTTATTAAGCAAATAATTTTCAACTTTCTTTTCATGAAAAGTTATGCACATATGCATAAACCCTCCAAAGGAGACTGTTTTCTCTTTCCATCCTCTACGTTCTTGTGTGCCTGATAAGCAAAGGGAAGCAAGGTTCATCAGGCAGGAAGCCAAGGTGGGACACAAGTGTGATCCCAGCACTCAGGAAGAAGGGTTACAAGCTTGCGATCCTGCCTCAAATATAAAAAAGAAATAACTGGCACTGGAGAACTGCTAAAGAGCCGTGAGTGCAGAGAAGAGATCCCAACACCTTCAGCTCTGAGGAATAGCAACAGTGGTCTGGATATATAAGATGTTCTTCTTTTTAAATATTTATTATGTATACAATATCCTGTCGGCTTGTATGATTGCAGGCACCAGACCTCATTACAGATGGTTGTGAGCCACCATGTAGTTGCTGGGAATTGAACTCAGGAACTTTGGAAGAGCAGGCAAACCACTGAGCCATCTTTCCAGTCCTATATAAGATGTTCTTAAGATGATGCTGGCAGCTTCTTTATTTTGGAACCAAATGAAATAAACTAGTGTTACCTCAAGGTAAAGTAACAAAACTCACAGGCACCTCCTGACAAAGAATTTAGGAGAAAAGGCTCTTGAGGGAAGGAAGGGCCTAAAATGAACTTGGGAGGAAGAACTGACAAGAATCAAAGCATGCAGCACCATCTCAGGTCATGTCACTCAGCCCAAGGATCTAGAACAGCGGTGGTCTTTATCCTCAACCTTTCCTAAGCCCATAACAGAAAGCACAAGAAATTAGACGAGTGAACTGTCAGCAGCATGCACACGTAAGAGCTGAGCAAGGGACAGAGCACAGCATGGCAGACGCCCAAGACGGACTTAAGTGTCCTAAGAGGTTCACTGTACAGACTGTCATGGCTCTGACCTTGGTAAAGTCTTTAATGAGGTCCGCTGCTCTCACACCATTCTGGACATTAAAGCTGATATCAACTTTCACTTCAGTAAAAGAATCTGTTAATTTAATAATAGGAACCTAGAAAAAGAAGACAGAAAAGCTTAAAATATTCTACCAAATGAAATGATAAAAGGTAGAAGGTTACTGGTTAGGCCTGTGATCTCTACCCTTCTCATAAAACCATAAAAAACATAAAGTGGCTGGGCAGTGGTGGCGCACGCATTCGGGAGGCAGAGGCAGGCGGATCTCTGGGAGTTCGAGGCCAGCCTGGTCTACAAGAGCTAGTTCCGGGACAGGCACCAAAGCTACAGAGAAACCCTGTCTCGAAAAACAAAACAAAACAAAACAAAACAAAAAAAAACCATGAAGTGTACCAGTCAACTGTGTGTGTGGGTAGAAGTGGCTGTTGTCAAACTTGATTCCCAGAGCTCACAAGGTGGAGAGAACTAACTCCTCTGAGTTGTCTTTGACCCCCCCATATCTACAAAGAGCATGAACGTGCATGTCTGGGAGCACAAACACATATACATAAATAGTAAAGAATAAATTAATAAAAAGCATAAAAAGTAATAAAAAATAAAAGCAATAAATACAGTAAGTTTTATTTAAATTTTTTTTGTTTGTTTTTTGCGACAGAGTCTCTCTAGGTAATTCTGGCTAGCCTGAACTCACTGTATAGATCAGGATGGTCTCAAAGTCACTGAGATCCTCCTGCCCCTGCTTTCTAAGTGCTGAGATTAAAGGAGTGCACCACTACAACTGTCCTCAATGAAAAAGTTTTTAATAAAAAACTTGATGCATATTATATAGTATTACAACTTTTTGTTTGTCTTTTTGAGACAGCGTTTTTCTGTGTAGCCCTGGCTATCCTTGAACTAAGAGACTGGCCAACCTCAGCCTACTGGGTGCTGGGATTAAAGGCATGCACCACCACCATCTGGTTGGTACTAAGACTTCTTAAATGAAGCACTGTACATGCATTGTGAACTAGAAACTGGAATTGGGTCTCTAAAATCACTAGAACAAGTATTCTGCTTTAAGAAAACCTAATATGCAAAATTCCAGACCTTTTAAATGAATGTATCTGTTTCTATCTGAGCTTCTATGGAAGTTCTTTAAAAGCCAGTCTATCTCTGTTTAAAGCATGACTTCAGGGGCTATAGAGATGGTTCTTTAAAAAGAATTTATTATTATTATTATTTTAACGTGGATTCGTGTTTTTCCTGCATGCATGCCTGTGTGAGGGTGTCAAAGCCCCTGAAACAGGAGTTACAGACAGTTGTGAGTTGCCATGTTGGGTGCTGGGGATTGAACCAGGTCCTCTCTAAGAACTCCTAACTGCTGAGCCACCTCTCAAGCTTCCAGAAACCTCTTTTTACTTACATTTTTTGTTTTTTGATTTTTCAAGACAAGTTTTCTCTGTAGTTTTGGGGCCTGTCCTGGACTCGCTGTAGACCTGGATGGCCTTGAACTCCCAGAGACACTCCCGCCTCCCGAGTGCTGGGATTAAAGGCGTGCGCCACCACCGCCTGGCTTACTTACACATTTTTATACTGAAGTCTTGAATAATGCATGAAAAAATTGGCTATTTTTCTTTTATGAATAAAATGTATAGCCAGGACAAGTTACTTTGCAGTCACTGTGACATTCACAAAATGATTCACTGACCTGAGTCTAAGTTCCTCATGTAGGTAAGAGTTACAAAGACACAGTGCTAAGAACTTACCGTTGCTTTGTCTAGAACTTTCACGGAATCCTCGTCAGCGACTTTGTGTTTCCGAAGGGCTTCTTCCAGGGTCCAAAGAGGCAGGTTCTCCCACTTCCCAAACACCACAAGGTCGATGTCACTGCATTGTAGTGACATGCATGAGGAGGGTCAGAAGCATCGAGCCGTCAGCATTTTAGCTAACAATCACGCTTACCAACTTCAAGTTGGTGCAGTGAGAACCCGTTCCCTTTCTGCCTCAGAAGATAATGTGCTGATGGCAATGGATTTCAAAAGGAAGCAGAGGGAGGGAAGTGGAGGTGCTGATTTTAGCAACCTTACCCTCTCAGCTATTTCACAGAACTCAGGCCTCCAAACATGGGTAATGTTGGCAGAAACAAAACCTCAAACATAATAGTATCAGTGCATGTTTTTTTCCCCCCATAAAACTTTCTGGTGTTAAACTTAAGGTGTGTTGTCTCAATGCTCCCAATGTCTAAATACACACACACACTTCCAATCTCACTACTTTTGTGCCTTTTCCATATTTAAATTATAATAACCATTCTAACCATATATATGTGTGTGTTGATTTAATTATTTTGAGATAGAGTCTCACCATGTAACTTCTGGCTGGCCTGAAACATGCTACATAGACCAGGTTGACCTCTACTCTCAGAAGATCCACCTACCTGCTTCTGTCTCCCAAATGCTGGGATTAAGGGTACCACCACACCTGGCCATAACTTTTGTAAGGAGTAATATTTTAGGTTTTGTTAACTCTTAGAGCCTAAGTAATGAAGTATACTATTTTTTGAGTTTTAGAAGCCAAAAACAGCCCTGGGAAGAACAGATATGGCTAGGATGGATCCAACCACTGCAACACTATAACATACTTTAAGTTGAGGGAAGGCAGAAGGCAGACTATACAGCCACAGGGATACGGGGGTGGTGGTGTAGCCTATGTATTAAACAAGCCTTCATTAGAAGGTTTAAGAAGGAGTTTAAGTTGAATTCTGTGGTGGGATGCTGAGACCAAAGCAGGCTGAGTTCATTTAAAAAAGAAAATCTCTCCCACCTCATAGCACATAGGAACTAGACGTTCATCCTGACACCTATTAGCCAGGCTAAGTGATAGGTTAAATAAGTACCTGTCTGCAGGGCTATATCTAATCTATATCTAAACTTAGTTTATTTTATATCTAAACTAAGTAACTAACTGATTTCACTACTACATGCTTCCTGTAAATCTCAGCCTAAAAAGATGACTGGAAGTAATATTCCACTGTAAAGAAACTCTGATGGGGGCTGGAGAGATGGCACAGAGGTTAAGAGCATTGCCTGCTCTTCCAAAGGTCCTGAGTTCAATTCCCAGCAACCACATGGTGGCTCACAACCATCTGTAATGGGGTCTGGTGCCCTCTTCTGGCCTGCAGGCATACACACAGACAGAATACTGTATACATAATAAATAAATAAATTAAAAAAAAAAACAAAAAAAAAGAAAAAGAAAAAAGGAAAGAAAAAAGAAAATACCCTACAGCCAGATCATGTTTAAAAAAAAAAAAAAGAAAGAAAAGAAACTCTGATGAATTTTGTTCCCTAAATAATTCTCATTTTGTCAGGCGTGGTGGCATATATTGTTAATCCCTGCACTCAGGAGGCCAGCCTAGTCTACATAGCAAGCTCCAGAATAGCTACGACTACATAAAAAGACCCTGTCTCCAAAAGAAAACAATAAACAAACCCATTTCTATTCAAACACATTCAAGAGACAAAGTGTACAGAAAGCCCTTCAAAGCTTCATACAAATACTAACCTAGTTGGTAAATACAGGCCAGTTTTAAAACTTCCAAATATCTGGACCTGGAACACGAAAGAAGAAAAAAACAAAAATCACATTAAGATGCTGATAAAGAAAAGAATGTTCCTTCTGCCCTCTACTGTTGGTTTTTAGAACTGCAGGAGCTACCCCCTCCACACACACACCCAATCTAGGCTTTCCTAGATTCACAGGCAGGCAGTCATTCAGAACATGGCATATAATCTAAATTAGAAAACTTGAGGTCATCAAGATGGTTCAGCAGTTAACGATGCTCACTATGTAAGCCTGATCCCCAGAACCCATGTAAAGGTAGAAGAAAATCAACTCTACAAAATCGTCCTTTGACCTCCACATATGTGCCTAAACATACAAACATACATATATACATACACATATTCGTGTGTGTACACAATATTTAGTAATAATAAAAGTAATAAAAAACTTAAAATAGAGAAGCTTCAAAAGTAATGTTCCAGAGCCTAGTATTCCCTTACAAAACAAGGTAGGCCACAATCCTTAATTAATTTAAGGAGTCCTTCCATGAATTCAGAATGCTTCAGTAGTTGGCAATGTGCTGGTATGCAGCCCAGTGTAAGAGAATACCAGGAGCAGTTTCTGCAAGATCCTGACATCAACTGAGAAAAAAACTCCACCTCGGCCCAGAGAGCACAGTGGGACCCAGCCAATTTTACATGTGTAAGTTCAGCCCAGGAAAAATGTTAAAACATTCTGGTTTTGTTTTTGTTTTTAAGAATCTGGGAACCTAACATTGCATTCATATTTTTTTGAACAGAATTGCCTACCTAAAAAAAATGCAGATTAAAAGATCAGGACATCTTAACCTGGGGCAAATCATTCCTTGCTGTAGGTAGGGACTGTGTCTTTCACTGCACATTTAGTAACTTCCTTATTTACCCACTAGATGTCAGCAGTGCTTGCCAAATCATGCCAGTCAGAGCCATCACAATATTTATGCCCCAGAGAATACAACCAACGGGGAGAGAAGCCATCCTAGCACCGCCAACAGCAGCTGCTCAGTGAGACACCCTCCCCTTTCTTCTTTACCTACAGCATCACATTTGAATCTCTTTTGCCAAATGGAAAAACTGTTCCTGGCTTCTCCAGTGTCACACTAAGAGTTATTCTTTGGACAGGTAAGAATTCTAGAACAAACTTGCAAAGAAATCATAAAAAGGAAAATACAAGTAGAGACCCAGGCAAAACCTCTGTTCACTAACGGGGGGATCACAAGTAGCTGGCCAGGGGAAGAGGCGCACAGTCACCTGCACCCGCCAGAGCAGTCAACTTCAGGTAGCAAAGAAACGCCTTTGGTTCTAGGCAAATGTTTATGCCGACAGGAGGGAATCAAACAGAACAGGGCCATGACAGCTCTCATCCAACAAGAACTACTGTCATCAGGCTTACATTAACCATCTAAATTGAGCCTACTTTTAGTAGGTGCTACTCAGAACTCAGGAAAAACTAAGGGGAAGGTATGAGTGAAAGAAAGCAAGCACCAAACCCAAAGTCTAATGACTCCAGGAAACTGCTGGCCTTTAAAATGTAATCCGACCAAAGCTAGGTGTGGCAGACTATTCTATGAGTTCAAGATCAATCAGGGGTAGAACACAGTAAGACCTTGTTGCAAAGTAGAATACAATAAGGTAGACTAACTCTACAAAAGCACTTACACTGTGGGTGAGGTCTTATGTCAGACTGATTCTGTGGAGGGGCTTTGCCTGAAGCCCCAGGTCCCAGGACAAGTACTCACGTCAGCACTGGGCCAGAGCTCCTTAATCACACTCTCGATCCTGCTCACCACCTCCATCCGCATCTTCTCCTCCTCAGGCCTGGGAGACATGTACTCATAAAAGTCACTGATTTCTTCATGCAGACTGGAGGAAGAGCAGAAAGTAAATGTGAGCAGGCCAATCCAGTAGGAAGCCAGCTTCCTGAAGAATATTAACAGCAGGAAGGCAAGCCCTGAGCTCAGCCTATACAGGCAGTTTCCTGACCACCTCAGCTCTCCACTAGGAGAGGAACAGTATGACTTCCATGGCATTTGTTTAACGAATCGAGTGTCAAACGAACCAGCTGGTAGTGAATAACAGGAGTGCCTTAAGAAGAGCCAGCAGACAAGATTCTGAGGAGCTGCAGGCTTCTAGAGACCACAGTGTGCAAGGCATGAAATCAAATGCACAGCACAGCAAGTAGACAGCACATCTGGAAGGAAATACAGAGGTGCATTTGAAGGGGAAGGCAGCTCTGAATAATGAACAATTTGAATGGCAAATTAAGAAGTTCTGGCTGGTCTCAGGAATGGCTCAGTGGTCATGTTCAATAGGCTGGGTTCATCCCCAAGATCCACAAGTAAAAAGAAAGGAAGACAAAGGGGAGGAACAGAAAAGAAAGAAGAAATGGAAGGGATAGGAAGAGAGAAAGGGAAGGGAAATTAAATTCAGGCTCTCTGGGGCAACTGGGAGGGTTGGTGAGACCCTGACTGCAACATGCAGTATTTAAAAAGATCAAACTGGCAACTGTATCAGAGATGGACAGTGGGGCAAGGCCTAGAACAGATGCATCACTAAGGATGGTGGTAGGACAGGAACTCCAGGAACACTGTACATGAACAGACTGGCTGGGCCTTGTGGGGTAGGCAGAAGTGAGAGCTGAGGGTGAAGAAAGTACTGGACAAGACCAAGGGACAAAGTAGGCTGGTTGGCAGAACTGAACCCATGCTGTGCGGCAGAGGGCATGAAAGCAGCACTCCTTGCTTCCAACTCCCTGAGACCTTGGAGAGTTACACTGGAGGAAGAAGTGGGGAGACTCAAGAGAGGCACTCACGAGCTGGAGGTGGCCAAGGGTCTGCAATTAGAAAGACCACTTGGCTCCAGAGCAGGAAGATAGAAACTTAAGTAAACCAAAATTGGCTTTTGGAAAAGAAAAAAATGCTGCATCTTTCACTGGCCACAGCTTTTACCTCAAGAACATTGATGACTTCATGATGACATGAAAATGTGACCAAGTGAGCGATCAACTTATTTTTCAAAATAAATAAACAAGCCAGGCGGTGGTGGCGCACGCCTTTAATCCCAGCACTCGGGAGGCAGAGGCAGGCGGATCTCTGTGAGTTCGAGACCAGCCTGGTCTACAGAGCTAGTTCCAGGACAGGCTCCAAAGCCACAGAGAAACCCTGTCTCGAAAAAAAAAAAAAAAAAGAAAAGACAAAAACCCACCACCAACAACAAAACTATGTCAAAAATTGAGTTCTAGCTCAGGCTCTGCCCAAGAGCAGTTATATCTCCTGAACATGTGGCTCTGGTTCCTGATGCTCCCCAACCCATGTGTTGTTCATCATATGCAGGACAGACTGCCAAGCAGGAGCCAGAAGGAATGATAAACATGATCACATGCTGCCTGTCTGCCACATAATACTGAGTAATGTCTTTATTTTAAAAGTCCCAAGGCAGGTGGATCTTGGATCTCTTTAAGTTTGAGGTCAGTCAAAACTACATAGTGAAAATCCATGATTAAGGGCCTTTGCTACCCAGACGGACAATCTGAGGTCCTGAGTTTAAACTCTAGGATTCACACGGTGGAGAGAACTGACTTCTGCAAGCTGTAATCTGGCTTACGCAGGTGTACAATGGCATGCACACAACTGTAACAGAACCAAAGCCTCCCAGCTCTGAGAGAATCCAGAAAGCTATCCAAAGGAGCCCAGTGCTCCTCGGCTTGTTTCTGTAGGTTATCAATGCCTACAGCTTACAGACAACAAAAGACAGGAAAGCTTGCATTACTACTCTACACAGGCCTGCCAGCAAAAATGAAGTTCTCAGCTCATTTCACAGTCTTGCAGACTATGAGTTTATCTGCAGCTCTGAGTGCTAAAGCAGAATACTAGCATCCTACCCAATGTGGGGAGAAAGGCTCCCTTACACATTTTCTAATTCAAATGCAAGCAAAAGATTGAGTCTACCTGCCGGTTCAGTTCTAAGTCAGAAGTCACCAGCCAAAAGGAAGCCTGTTCTCTAAATACTTTTGAATGTGTACACCAAGCTATAGGATAAACAGGACCTGTCAAACCCGAGCATTACCCTGAGCCATCTCTATCCAAAAACACAGAAAAATCTCATCAAAGCCGGTTTTGTAAGGCTAGTGGTCTGTCTGCAACGATGCACAACAGACAACTTTCAGACAGGGACCACGAGTCCCCGTCACTACACATGAAATAACTAGACAATCACAAGGCAAATGTCCCACAAAAGGGATTTCTGAACATAGTGAAAAGATAGAGAAGATTCTAAAATTCGCCTTCAGTGCTGGGATTCTGGGCTTTCTGCCAGCACATATTAACTTGAAGGGAAGTTATTCAGGGTTCTACAAGTTTTAAGACAGGATTTCCCTCTGGGCTAGGCTGCAGTTTACCGGGTTTTTTGCCTAGCATATGATAGGCAAAGGCCTGGATTGGATCCCCAGCACTACAAAAGAAAAAGCTACACAAGTACTTAATATTCCATGAATTATTTTCTCCCTTCTACTCCTAGTAGTTACTCTATTTATTTAACTCTTTAAATTACTAAAAGAATCCAGAGCCCTATGCATGCTAGGCAAGAGCTCTAACACTGAGCTACATTCCTTGCCACAGGGTCTTGTTATGCAGCTCAGGCAGGCGCTGAACTTGATATCCAGGCAAGCTACTGATTCTCTAGCAGACATTAGCTGGGTTACCTGTATTCTGACATTATTTATCCAGGGATAGCAACAGAGCCTCTACCACCAGAGGCCCCAGCCTAATTGTAAACCCCAGGCTGTTGACTGTGAACCAGGGATCCTGTGTCCACTTCCTTAGAGTAGTGTGCTAGATCTGCTCTGAGAACTCAAAACCACACTTACTAGATTATCTTTAAAGCTGCTTTAAAGGATAAATGGCCAGAAGCAGAGATGCACAGGCTGGTCTGGAGACTCCTGAACTCCCTAGCTTCTGAGCCAGTGCAGTTGAGATATGCACCCTCCTGGCTCTTGTTCACCTTCTGGGGAAAGCCCATGTGCTCTGTCTGCAAGCTCTGCCAGACCCAGGCCTTTTGAGGGGCAGAAAGCTTTATTCTGCAGGCATGATCAACCTGAAGTCCAGGTGGCAGGGCAGAACATGAAGGCTTGATTCTCTTGTAGTACCCTGGGTTTTGCAGTGAGTATCCTCACTGTGATGCTACCCCAGGGGTGCCCACCATCAGCCAGTCATCAGTGTACAAAAAAGTACATAATACTTTATTATCCATTCAGATAACAGTATTTTCCTTCTAAAAGTTAGAGTAGGTGAAAAATAACATCCCTTTTAGAAGGGCACAGAATAGGCACATAGGTCTTCTGGAAGAGCGGCTAATGCTCTTAACCACTGAGCTACTACTGTTGTAGCTCCCATAATCTTTGTTTTTTGTTTGTTTGTTTTTAAAGATTTATTTATTTATTATGCATACAGTATTTTCAGTGCTCTGCCTGCAGGCCAGAAGAGGGCACCAGATCTCATTACAGATGGTTGCTGGGAATTGAACTCAGGACCTTTGGAAGAGCAGGCGGTGCTCTTAACCACTGAGCCATCTCTCCAGCCATAATCTTTTGTTTTTAAATTTGTTTATTTCAAAGGTTGGGATGAAGGAAAATAAAACATACAAGAAAAATATTTAGGAGAATGAAAAAAGAAAATATTAAAGAGAATGAGAAGGAAAGTCACAGGCCAGGAGTGGTGGTGCATGCCTTTAATCCCACCAGAGGTCAGCAGTTCTCTATAAATTCTAGATTAGAGCTACTCAGTGAGACTCAGTCTTTAAATAAATAGGTAAATAGACAAACACAGTTAAAGAACAGACATGCTCAAAAGCATATAATCCAGCAATCCAAGGAGCTAAAAACATGCTCACAAAAGCCTACTCCAGGATATACTGAGCAAGCTTTTCATGGATGCCCAAGCCTGGAAGCAGTTCACATCTTTCAGCAGGTAACTGGACAGTCGTACAGTCTAGTACATCCATACAAAGGGTGTATTACACAGCAGTGGAAAGAAGCGAGCTACCAAGCCAGGGACCGATCTGCTGGCTGCTAGTGAAAGAAGCCAAAATGAAAGGCTGTATACAATATGATTCCAACTCTAAGACATCTTGGAAAAAATCAAACTGAAGACCGGGAAAGAGGACTGATGGCTGCCAAGGGTTGAAAGACAGAGCAAAGACTTCTTTGGGCAATGAAAGCAATGATACTATAATAGTGAATCCATCGGTTCCATAGAATGTGAAAAGTTCCCAGCAAATACTGATACATATCACAAGCCACTTGCTACCCAGATTCACTAACTGAACAAATGTGCCGTTCTGGCGCAGGATGCCATGATAGGGACTCAGAAGGGGCAGGCCAGGGCTATACAGGAAATTTTTGTATTTTCCAATCAATTTTACTATGAACTTTGCAAAGATAAATATAAATTTTACTGAAAAAATTTAAACCATATTCTCTTCCAATTATTCTTTTAACACTCACTTGGGATTATTGTGAAAGACAGGGAAAAACAATAGTGTACTCCATTCATGGATCCTTCCAAAACCCCAGCAGATACCTGGTGTTGTTTTTTAAAAAATGCTGCAAGATCCCCGCGGCAGTAGGCAGCAGAAATGCTGTAGGTCCCAAATGGTGGTAGCGGGCCATGTGGTGGCAGGCAGAGGGCTCTGGGAGCAGCCAGTCCCAGGCAGAAATGGTTGCCAGTCCCAGAGCAGTGGCCTGAGTGGTGGTGGCAGGCCTTGTGGCGGCAGACAGCGGGCCCTGGGAGTAGCCAGTCCCAGGCAGAGACCGCTGCTGGTCTCAGAGCAGTGGTGGCGGGCCATGTGGCACCAGGCAGTGGGCCCCAGGCAGGAAGCTGAAGATCAGCCTGCCTCCGCTTACTTGTGTGGCTTGTCTCTTAAAGGGACCAAAACCATAACATTCCCAGGTCTTCCTTATAATAAAAAGCAGATTAGACACCACAGTTTGAAGGAATTGGGGCGGCAAATTCTCAAAACTGCTTCCTGCTGATTTGTGGGCGTCGTCTTTGGGGGGGGACCTGAAGAAGGCTGTGTGCTGGGAACATCCTGGCATAGCTGGTCTCTTTGCTTCTGACCGATGTCTGTGGACAAGCGCTTAAGTTTTGTCCCAGATCCATACACCCATGATAAATCAATTAATAAATGAGTTTTGTGAATATAGTGCCTCCCCCCTCTTCTCTCTCTATAAATTTCTTTACTGAGCTGGGCATGGTGGTATGCACCTACAATCTCAAAACTCAGGAGACAGAGTAATCTTGAGTTTAAGGTAAGCCAGGAGACAGTTCTTTTTTGTTTTTTTTTTTAACAATTTATTTTTATTTTATGTGTATTGGTGTTTTGCCTGTATGGGGGTCAGATCCCCTGGAACTGGAGTTAAATGGTTATCTCTAAGTAGTAAGCACAGTATGGACATACTGGACAAAGGCATGGTCCAAGTCCTGCCCAGAGAGAGAAATTTAACATGTTATCACAGGAATGTACAATTAAAAGCTTAGTAAATGTTTTCATCTTGGTAGTTTATGGGAGATGAAAGCTCAGAAAAGGGAGAAAACTATCATCTTTTTTCCTAGCTAAGTGTCTAGTGTCCCATACAGAGTATTCCATCTTTTTCTCAGCTACTGAGCATATACTGTTCCTTTTACAGTACACAACGGACTGTCCCCTACTTCCCTACTAAACTCTTTAGGGAAACAGTTCTATTTTCAACTGGCCAATATGATAGTGACAAGACTATATAATAAAATCTGCTGAAGAAATAGTCATAGATGGTCCATTAGTGAAACAATCCTTGGCTGTGGCAGATAAGTCATAAAAAATAGAAGCTAAAGAACCAACAACTAGCCAGACGATGGTGGTGCACACACATGCCTTTATCCCAGCATGAGAAACCGTGTCTCAAAAAACCAAAAAAAAAAAAAAAAAAAAAAAAAAAAAAATCAACAAAGACCAGAAAGTCCAGAAGCAGCATGGCACCCGAACTGCCTTTGGGTTCACTGAGGCAAGAATCATCCAAAGCTCACCATGCAGGTGAGCTTGTTTTTGTCAGTTTTCCCCCCTATATCTGAGTAACTTGACTCACACAGAAAACCTCAAATTTATACACTCATTCACATTCATTTATGGTTAAATCTTGGATTCTTCCCAGTCTATGGCTGTATATTTCATACTCTAGGGCTCAAATTATCCTTTAAAGTTCTTGAATAAATTGGAGCTTGGAGACTGGCTCAGTCACTAACAGTACTTGTTGCTCTTGTAGAGAACGAAGGTTCAATGCCAGTACCACATGGTAATTCCAGTTCCAGGAAATGAAACGTCTACCTTCTAAGCTCTGTGGGCACCAAGCACTCAACATGGTACATATGTGCATGCAGGCAAACACTCATACACATAAAAGTAATTATATATACTATTAGTCATCTATTGCAAAGGTATTTTAATTTTTATTACATTTACTTGGAGGAAGTTGTAGTAGCCAGTTCTTTTCTACCACGTGGTCTCAGGGACAAGACAGGACTCCAGAAGCAAGTTTCTTAACCTGCTGAGCCATCTCACCAGCCTTGTTGCGGACTTTCCTCACCTTTCCAACTTCACTGCTAATTACATGTGATGAGTGAACATGCAGAAAAGCTGTGAACTTTACACACGTCTTTTATAACGTCCAAAAGAAATTTCACAAATAAACTACAGTAACCTACTACATTAATATATCAAGTTTTTCTTTCATATTCTCAATCAGATAGCATCCTTTTTTTAGTAAGTTTTTTGAGACAGGGTTTCTCTGTGTAGCCCTGGCTGTCCTATCACTCACTCTGTAGACCAGGCTACCCTCAAACTACCTGCCGCTGCTTCTGGAGGCATGTACTGCCACTGCCCAAATCAGACAGCATTAACACAAAAATGGCAAACAAAATAAAAACATCTGATACTTTAAATTTAACAACCAAATAACAGATGGATGACATTTTTTCTAAATATACACAATACTGTCTGCTGTGCCTATATTCCATATACACTATATGAAACAATACTTCTCGGCACCCTCACAAAAACAGCCAGAGTCATTCTAACCTGAAGTAGGTTTGGATCTTTAAGACCCATGGGCAAAGGAAAAGATTCATTTCCCTAGACAGCTGCTAGAGCTTGCTCATGTTTTAAATGCTTATAAATAATGGCAATATTTGGAGTGGGCCTTCCTACTAGGGCAGGCTTTTGTAGGTCCTGGTCCCCACTCTGTCTCTGCTTCCTGACCCTCCGTAACATACAGAATCCCATCATGTACCCCACTGACAGAACTCTGCCATGCCTTCTCCTATGGACTGTAAATCCAAACAAACTTTTCCTCTATAGTTATTTTCTGTTAGGTTTTGGGGTCACAACAATGAAAAAATAACAGCGTACTAACTGGGGGAGGGGAAGCTATATTTAATTTAATCTAGTTTTTATTTTTTAGAGATTGGTTTTATGTAGCCTAGTGTCTTACTCTTCTATTGCTGTGAAGAGACACCATGACCAAGGCAACATACAGAAGGAAAAATTTATTAGGAGCTTGCTTACAGTTTCAGAGAGTGAAGCCATGTTCACCAGGGAGGCAAGCAAGTAAGTAGGCAGGCAGGCAGTGCAGGCAGGTAGGCATGGCACTAGAGCAGTATTGAGAGCTTACATCTTATTGTCAAAGTGGAGGGAGAAACTTCAAAGCCCATGCCAGTGCCACACCTCCTAAAACATCCACCAACTGGGAACCAAACATTCAAACCTATGAGCCTAGAGGCTATTCTCATTCAAACTACCAGTCCCAGCTTCCAAGTACTGGGAATACAAGCATGTGCCACCACACCTGGCTTTATTATAAAAATTCTGCAACACTAAAACTGAAGACAGGGCTGGAGAGATGGCTCAGAGGGTAAGAGCATTGCCTGCTCTTCCAAAGGTCCTGAGTTCAATTCCCAGCAACCACAGGTGGCTTACAACCATCTATAATGAGGTCTGGTGCCCTCTTCTGGCCTGCAGGCATACACAGACAGAATATTGTATACATAATTAATAAATAAATAAATATTTTTAAAAAAACTGAAGACATCCCATAATAACAACCTTATTAAGTCTCATTAGTCGAAAAAATATAAATATTGCAGACTGTTCTTTATATGCTAAAATTTTTACTAATGATCAAAATTATGCTAAATAGCTAGGTATACCCCCTACAATTCTATAAGGTGGGAATATCAGGAAGTCAAGATCACCTTCAGCTACATGGTGAGTTCAAGGTCAGCCTAACTATCCTATCATAAACAAAACCCTCTGTGACTATCCTAACTTAAAACCAACCACTATCATCCATAGTAGCTTAGGGATCTAAATTTGGGCTCTGTATTGATCTATTTTTATTACATCATTCTGACTTCTCTCCATCCACCATTTTGGCTTCTCTTCGACTTCAATACAGTCACTAAGAAACTCACAGAAGAATCAAACCCCCAATTCTCATGCTGGTTCTGAGAGTAACATGGGCTCTTACCTATTCTCTGGTTCATGTACCCATAATACTATTAATATTAGGAAGACTCTGCAAAGTCAATTTTTTCCCTTTTTATTAAGAACTTTTTAAATACAATCTTCTCATTTTACATAACTATCCCTGTTCCCACTTCCTCTGCTCCTCTCACCCCACCGTACCCCTTACCCTCATCCTTTCCTCAGAAAGGGTAAGGCTTCCCATGGGGAAATCAACAAACTCTGACATTTCACTTCCAGGCAAGACCAAGGGCCTGTCCCTTGTATCTAGTCTGATCTTTAGAGATTTCCTCATAGCAACACAACTATTAGGCTTCTCTGGGCACATGAGCCTGCAAGGCCTTTGGTCTCAAACTGACAGCTACATCATTGATTCCCAAGGCTGAGACCTCTGGAAAAAGACTAAAGAGTGACAGATTATTGTCATCCCAGCACCCCCAGCTTCTAGGCAGCCTAATGCAGGGTTACTCAGCCTCCACAATCTTATAAGTTAAACTTTCTAATAAATGACTGGTCTGTCTGTATTCTATTGGTTCTGCCTCTGTGGAAATCCTACTACAGATCTGGTATTGAGAGTGGGTATTGCTGCTATAACTCTGCACAGGTGCTGAAACACTTCTGGAACTGGGTAATGGGGAAGGGCTGGCAGAGGCTGGAGACACTAGCTAGAAAATGCTTCAGCTGCTGTGAGCCAGCACTAAGAACAATTCTAGTGGGGGCTTAGAAAACAAGAGCACCAAGCAGCTCCATATCTGACACCAGTCCTTTGACTCTGGACTTCTCAGCTCCAGAGCTAAATGAAAGAAACATCTGTTCTTTACAAATAACCCTGTTTCTAAGTGTTCTGTTACAGCATAAACAAGACACTACCTTCCTTCATTTTCAGTCCTACGCCTACTGCCTGTCACTCCATATACTTCCAAGTCCTGATGTGACTCCTAGACCTCAGCTCTCAAAGATCTTACTGGGCTCACTCAGGCACAGGGTAATGACAGTGTGTCTCAGTGACAGGTTCACCAAAACGGCAATCATTTAGCATGGTAGCCACCAACCATCCTCCATGTCCTTACAGACTGCCTTCCTCCTCCTCCCTATCTATATCTCACAAGGCACTTAATGGCAGGCAATGTACTGAGCCCCGTGTCAGGTCTTGGCCCAATCACTTAAGCTTTTTTACATCACATCTAAAAGCCCAGGGTCTTCTACTCTGAACGTAGCACTTTATGCCATCAGCTTGACTACTTACGTACTTAGCCCTTTGCCTTAACCAGAAAATAAATTACTAAAAGTTTTAACAAACCACATCCCTTACCACTAATCCTTGTATAACAGAAATCATACAGTCCACAAGTTAAAAGTGCTTTTACATTTTTAAATGGTTGAAAAGAAGCCAGAATTACACTGGGGTGCATGAAACGTATATATAATTTGGCCTGGTTAGTCGGCTCAGTCGATAAGAACTGTTGCTGTTGAAAAGGACCCAGGTTCGATTCCTAGGCTCACATCCTCCCCCAGCACCAAGCATGAATGTTGTGCACAGACATATCTGCAGGCAAAACATATACTTTAAAGAAAAGTATATAATTCAGATTAAAGCATACATAATTTTCCCAGAAACAATATCCCCTGCTGGGGACTGCAGACCCTCAGACCCTGAATTTTCTATGACCCCTTGCCTGTCGGAGTAAACAACTTGTGTTTGCAGCTGCTCTGAGCACAAGACCCTCATGAGTTCCTGATGGCAAGGGAGTGGTTTCTGGAGGGCTTGCAGCTGAAAAATCCCAAGAGCTAGGACATGGCCATTAGTCAAGGAGAGCCCTATATAAGCTGCCCTGGAACACAATAAAGGGGACATTCTTCTTTCAAGGATGACATATGTCTCTCCCTCTCTCTCCTCTCTTCTTCTTCTTCTTCTTCTTCTTCTTCTTCTTCTTCTTCTCTCTCTCTCTCTCTCTCTCTCTCTCTCTCTCTCTCTGTGTGTGTGTGTGTGTGTGTGTGTGTGTTTCAATCTCCAGTCCCTTGCCCAACTCGTGAACCGTCCCATGGAAGATAGACAGAACGATACAATCCCCCACTCCTTTCCATTTTGTCTGCTTGTTCCCAGCACACCAGAGTGGAGCAGCTGACACAGAGTCCACAGACCCAATAAAGAGTAATTATGTCTCTACAGGGAGCATCTGCTGACCCCTGCCATCATAGGTCCTAGGATGTCTTCAGAAGTAATGTGGCAGACCAAGTTACACTGTGTTGCCTTCATATCTGGGAGTAAAGAAAGTTGAAGGAGATGGCAAGTGTCAGAGTGCTATAGTAACATCTGTCAACATCCTTTGCTCTCCCAGCTTTAGTGGTACTGTTATTCAGCTATACACTAAGACTTAAGATGAATTTAAATTTTATTAGTAGCTGATTTGAGAGTGCCGACAAGAATGTGACAAAACTGGAATCCTAGTGTCCTGCTACAGGGAATGTAAAATGGAACAGCAGCTGAAGAAAATCATGGCAATTTCTTGAAGAAAAACTGACAATACATAGGTACATAGCCCCAGTGAACTGAAAGTGGGGTATTTTTGTTCACAGCGGCACAGGCAGAACAACATCAAGTCAATCTCTGGATGAATGGCAGATGGATGAAAGATGAAATGAAACCTGTGGACACTGCTATGCAACGTGAAACGAGCAGGACGCAAAGGATAAATACTGTTTGATCCCATTTATATGAGGTCCCTAGAGTAATCTCAGTAACAGAGATAATAGACAATTATGGCTACTGGGGCAAGAATGGAGGAGGGAGGGCTGGAGAGATGGCTTAGGGGTTAAGAACACTGACTACTCTTCCAGAGGTCCTGAGTTCAATTCCCAGCAACCATATGGTGGCTCACAACCATCTGTAAAGAGATCTGGCGCCTCTTCTGGCCTGCATCAGACATGGAGGCAGAATGTTGTATACATAATAAATAAATAAATCTTAAAAAAAAAAAAGAATGGAGGAAAGAATACAGCTGTGTTTAATTGATACAGAGCTTCAGTTGGGAAGATAATTTCTGGAGATGGACAATGGGATAACATAAACTGTATGCTTCAAATCGTTAGATTAATAAATTTTGTATAGTAAAGATGTGGTGGTTTGAATAAGAATAGCAACCAGACTCATATTTCAATTCTTTTTTTTTGATACAAATGATAAATTATATTTATACAGTAAATATGTATCAACAGTCAACACAAATCCAAAACCAAACCACCAGCCCCGGGTCTGATGAACAGCTGGATAACTTCTCTACGGTGTCCTTCAGGAAGGGCATGGTGGCACGTTTGCAATACACATGATCAGTGCAGTGGGTAACAGGGACATGCGCT
This sequence comes from Microtus oregoni, assembly GCF_018167655.1. NCBI lineage: Eukaryota > Metazoa > Chordata > Mammalia > Rodentia > Cricetidae > Microtus > Microtus oregoni. Next base: position 63,490,020 of record NW_024543063.1, read on the forward strand.
GGATATCCTATGGGAGGAGGGAACCCAGTGGCTATTGGGGTGGGGCCTCAGTCAGAAGGACTCTCATCTTCTGCAGCAGAATCACCGGCCTCATATTTCAATTCTTAATCTGGAATGGAACTACTTGACAGGGATTAGGAAGCATGGCCTTGTTGGAGTAGGTGTGGCCTTATTGGAGGAAGTGTGTCACTTGGGGTTTCAAATGCTCAAGCCAGGTTCAGTCTCTCTCTCCCCCTGATGCCTGGGATCCAGATGTAGAACTCTCAACTCCTCTCTAGCACCATGTCTGCCTCTGTCCTACCATGCATCCCACCATGAAGATCACAAACTAAATCTCTGAAGCTGTAAACCAGCCACAATTAACTGCTTTCTTTTATAGGAGTTGCCATGGGTCATAGTGTCCCTTCATAGTAATGTTTTTAATGTAATTAACTACAAGATTTGTCATTAATAAAACATGATATAACCATCTAATGGATATGAAAAAAGACATGCTACAATACAGATAAACACTGCACATACAAAAGCCCACACCTGGTATGATTCTATTATATGAAATGTGAAGACCAAGGAAATCCACAGAGACAGCAGATTCTTGGTTGCCAGGGGCTAGAAAAGGGCAGAATTTCACTTGGTGATAAAATATTCTGGAACTGAGGGTTGGAGAGATGGCTCAGCAGTTAAGAGCACTGACTGCTCTTCCAAAGGTCCTGAGTTCAATTCCTAGCAACCACATGGTGGCTCACAACCACCTGTAATGAGGTCTGGTGCCCTCTTCTGGCCTGCAGGCATACACACAGACAGAATATTGTATACATAATAAATAAATAAATATTTCAAAAAAATATTCTGGAACTGATAGTGGCAACTGCCACACAACATTGTGATTGTACTTAATGCCTCCATGTACCCAAAGCTGAGGCTAGTCTGGACAAGAAAGACCCTATCTAAAATAAAAATATTAAAACTTAATTTGAGAACACAAAATTGCCATCTGACCCAACAGTTTTATTCCTAGATATAAACCCAAAGGAGCTGGAAGCGGAGTATCAAATATTTGTAAATCAATGTTTAGCATTATTCACAATAATCGACCAGTAGAAACAATCCAAATAGTGGGATGGATGTGGTGGCACCCACCTTTAATCGAGCAGAGGCAGGTAGATCTCTGTGAGTTCGAGGACAGCCTGGTCTACAAAGAGTTCCAGAACAACCTGGGCTACACATAGAAACCCTGCCTCAAAAGAAAAAAAAAAAAACAGGAAAAAGAAACAACCCAAATATTTAAAAAGTAATGGATAATGGGGCTTTGGTAGGGTACTTGCCTCGTACATGCAAGGGTTCAATATATAGCACTTCAAAAAAAAAAATCAATGAAAAGAATATTCAATGGAATAGTATACTCATAAAAAGATACAAAATTCCGATATATGCTATATGTGAGTAAGCCTTTAACGTCTCTATTGATGCTAAGTGGGAAAAGCCAAACACAAAAGGATAAACATTACTTGATCCCACTTACATGACAAAGAATAAGCAAATTTTAAACACTGAAAGCAGGAAAGGATTGGAGAGGAATATGGTTCATTCATTCTACGGTGTCTATTTGGGATGACAGAAAGTATTGTAGTTAGATAGTGGTGAAACTGAATAACAAGGGGGCTAGATATATGCTTTGCAGTTTAAGAGCACTGGCTACTCTTTCAGAGGACCCAGGTTTAATTCCCCATAGCCCCATGACAGCTCACTACCATCTATAGCTGCAGTCCTTCTGCAGGCACTGCACATACATGGTGAACAACATACACGCAGGGAGAACACCCATGCACATAAAATAAAAATAAGTTAAAATAAAAGTGTATAGTGATGTAAATGTGCTGAATGCCACTGATGATTTATCTAACAAGTTAAAGATCAGGCTGCGAAGACGGCTCACTAGGTAAAGCACATGCCATGCATGCATGAGAACCAGAGTCACCCACATAATGATCACTTACAAATTCCTACTCCGCCTTCCTGGATCAACCAAGACCACTGATTGTAGCCCCAGAATCACTGCAAAAGGAGCCTTGGCCTTAGATTCTGAACCTGCTTCTGACACACATCTGTACCAAAGGACCCCTCTATCTCCTTCAGCCTCCTTTTCTTCATCACATGGACATAACAACCTGCCTGCAATGGAGACATGTGGCTTGAAGACAAGCGGCAAACATTAGGATTCTGACCCTTGTAAGCACTTAAGGCTCCATGAATTCCACCAGGCCCTGGCAACACATGGATTTTAAACTTCTATTCTGTAGCTCTATTTCTCAAATTAAGTTATCATAAAACACCAAAATATCTAAGTGTTGGTTCACATAAACAAATTCCCTCATGTCCTCAAAATCATGTATCTGTGGCACAGGTACGAGTGTGCATGCTCTCTCAAACAAGAAAGAGAGAGATAAACCACTAATATAAAATCTGTAAGTACAGACATCAAGGCACATTGCTCATGCATGTAAGTACACATCATGATACATTACTATGGAAAGGACACCTGTCCTCCCTGGAGCAGCAATCACCTCCTAGAAAGCAAGAGTGTACCACATAGTGTATAAACAGATCTGAAAATCTGTAGTCTACAAGAGCTAGTTCCAGGACAGGCACCAAAAACTCCAGAGAAACCCTGTCTCTAGACACATAAGCAAAAATAAGTACAACTCCATTAATATGAAATATACAGAACAGTCAAATCCATAGAAACAACACTGACTGGTAGTTGGTTGCCATGAGCTGGTGATTTTGGTGAGAAATGGAGAAGAACTGATTTTATAGCCGGGTGGTGGTGGTGCACACCTTTAATCCCAGGATGTGGGAGGCATAGGTAGGCAGATCTCTGAGTTTGAGGCCAACCTGGTTTACATTAGCTAGTTCCAGGCCAGGCTCCAAAACTACAGAGAAACCCTGTCTTAAAAAACCAAAACAAACAAACAATTTTAAAAGCAATGAAACTAAAAACAAATACAAATCATGGAAGAAGAAAACTTTGATGAAACTAAAGCTTATTTCTTTAAAAAAAAAAAATTCATAAATTAGGCCAAGAAGCTAGCTCAGTGGGGCTTGCTGTACAAGCTTGATGTCCTAAGTTCAAAGCCCAGATCCCATGGTTAAAGGAGAAACATGAACTCCCACAAGTTGTCCCATGATCTTCAAATGCATGGTACGGCATACATGCATTCATGCACACACAAACACATCATATAGACTATAATAATGGCTGCTATTTTAAAAAAAAACCTGATAAACGTCTAGTTCACTAGGTTAGTGAAGAGAGGATATAAAAATTACTAGTAGTAGGGGCTGGAGAAATGATCTGTGCTTAACAGCACTAGTTGCTTTTGCAGAGAACCCTAGTTCCTGCATGGTTGCTTACCTGTAGCTCCAGTTCCAGGAGACCTAATGCCTTCTTCTGGCCTCAGGCACCCATCTAGTGCCAAACATGCTTGAAGGCAAAACATTCACACACATAAAAATAATAAACTACTACTATTAACAATGAAAGGAGGCTGGAGACAGCTCAGCAGTTAGTTAAGAGCACATGGTGCTTTCAGATCCCAGCACCAGGTGAAGAAAGTGGCTCACAACTGCCTTTAACTCCAGCTCCAGGGAACCAACAGCGTCTTCTAGACTCTGTGGATACAACACCCATATTCATAAAGCCATATATAAACACACTCATATACATACAATTTAAAAATAAAAAAGAAACAAAAGGCAAATAATCACCGCTGGTCCCACAGATTTGTCAGCCTAGATGAAACTTGCCAATGATAAGAAGACATAGCTACAAATGCTAGACATGGGCCGGGCGGAGGTGGCGCACGCCTTTAATCCCAGCACTCGGGAGGCAGAGGCAGGCGGATCTCTGTGAGTTCGAGACCAGCCTGGTCTACAAGAGCTAGTTCCAGGACAGGCTCCAAAACCACAGAGAAACCCTGTCTCGAAAAACGAAAAAAAAAAAAAAAATGCTAGACATGGTGCTCACACCTGCAATATCTGCACTTAAGAGGCTAAGGCAAGACAATTTATAATAGACAGAACCTTACTCTAGATATGCAAGGCTAGTTCAAACTTCAAGAATAATATCCATTGCAGTGGGTTTTTGATCCTACTGCACGTACTGGCTTTGTGGGAGCCTAGGCAGTTTGAATGCTCACCTTACGAGACCTGGATAGAGGTGGGCAGTCCTTGGGCTTCCCAGAGGTCAGGGAAACCTGATTGCTCTTCAAGCAGATGAGGGGGGGGGACTTGATCGGGGGAGGGGGAGGGAAATGGGAAGCGGTTGTGGGGACGAGGCAGAAATCCTTAATAAATAAATAAATTAAAAAAAAAAAGAATAATATCCATTACAGCAACTAAGAAAGAAAAATTCTATAATCGCATTGATATGCAAAAAGGGTTATAGTAACTAATAAACCTTCACAAAAAAAAACCTCAGTCAACTAGAAAAGGGAAGTTCAACTTGATTTTTTTAAAAAAACTCAAATTAACAAATTATAACAGTTAGAAATCAGATGTTTTCCCACCATTAAAGTTAAGAACAAGATGCTAAGCAGTGGTGGTACAGGCCTTTAATCCCAGCACTCGGGAAGCAGAGATACGCGAATCTCTGTGCGTTTAAGGCCAGCCTAGTCTATAGAGCAAGCTCCAGGACAGCAGAGCTGTAACACACAAAAAAAGCCTGTCTCAAAAGAAAAATAACTTAGGAACAAGGGTAAGATGTACATTTCTACTGTCTTATTCAATGTCATATACTAGATTATTCAATGTCATATACTAGAAGTCCAGCTAAGGCAGTAAGAAAAATAATGGGAAGGAAGAAATAAAACTGTTGACTTCATGTCAGAAATAAGTAAGTCCAGAATTTGAAGCTTATAGTATCATTTATAAAAGCACTCAGACAGAAAATCTAATATGTAGAGGACCTGTATAAAATTCTATAAATCTTTGAAAGAAACAAGGATTTAGGGGCTAAAGAGATGGCTCAGTTAAGAGCACTGCACTGCACCGTGGTCACACTTGCAATACTAGCAGAGGATCCCAGCACCCACACTGCATGACTCACAACTGCCTGTAACTCTAGCTCTCTAGGAAACCCAATACTCTCTTCCGGCCTACTAGGACACACCTGTATATATGCACATCTCACAAAAAATAAAGATGGTTTTCTTTTTAAAAAAGAAAAAGAAAGAAGGAAAACTCAATGTGGCCATTAAGTCATTTTTTCCAGCTTCATCTATAAAGTAAAAATAGAAAAGTTTGAATATCAAAAACTGATTCTAAAAATAATATAAAAAGACAAAGTACTAAGTCAGGTAGTGGTAGTACACACCTTTAAACCAGGCACTCAGGAGGCAGACACAAGCGAATCTCTGTGAATTCAAAGCCAGACTGTCTGGTATACAGAGTGAGTGCCAGGACAGCCAAAGCTACAAAAAAAGTCTTGGGGAGGGGGGAAAAAGACTCTAGAGGCTGGAGAAAAGGCCCAGCAGTTTAGAGCAATCTTAGGCCTGGATTCTATTCCCAAGCACCCATACTGTAACTCACAAACATCCACAACTCCAGTCCCAGCGAATATGCATCCTCTTCTCACCTCCTCAGTACCAGGTATGCATACATGCAGCAAAACACTCATACATAAAAAATTAAATAAGTAAGCCTAAACAAATTCTAAATTCAATTCTAAATGCAGATCTTATACTTATACCTACACACAAAACCTTAAAATGAACCATAGACCATGATGTAAAACAAAAAATGATAAAATCCACTGGCACATACCAGTGGTCTTAACTGGAAGGCTAACTTAATGCAAAGACACATCCTGCTAAGTGAAAGAAGCCAATCTGACAACACTACATCGTGTATGAGTTTACTTATATGACATTCTGGAAAAGGCAAAACTGTGGGCAGTGTTGCTAGGGTTCAGGAAGAGAAGGACAAGTTACTTGAGGATTCAGAGACTAGCCTGGACAATAAAGATACCACCAAAAAGCAATCCGTGCTGGATTTAATCCGAGCACTTGGGAGGTAGAGGCAGGCAGATTTCTGTGAGTTGAGGCCAGCCTGGTCTACAGAGTGAGTTCCTAGACAGCAAGAGCTGTTACACAGAAAAACCCTGTCTCGAAAAACCAAAAATAACCAGTGTCTCATACCTGTAATCTATCACTTGGGTTGAGGCAGCTTCAAGGCCAACCTAGCCTGGGCTAAATAGCACAACCTGTCTCTAAACAAACTAGTCAAGTCTCTAAACAAACTCGTCAAGAACAACTCCTTAAATGATAAGAAGAAATCTAGGTGTTCTTGGTTTTGGAGATGACCTTCTGACATAATAGCAAAAGAACAAACCCTGACTACACTGACTTGGGGGAGGAGGTAATATAAACCACAGATGGCAAGAAAATATCTGCAAAACCATTATCTGATAAAGAGTTGATATCCAAAATATACAAAGTATTCTTAAAATTCAGTAAGAAAAAAAAAACAAATAAATTATGGGCAAAATACTAGAACAGATACTTTTAATAAATGTGTGTATGTGTGGCAGGGAGTGGAGGGGACAGGGGGTGGCATAAAAAATAAAATTATCTTAGTCTAAGATAACAGAAACACATAAGCAATAAAAATGTATTTGGCTCATAATTCTATGAGCTGGAAGGATAAAGAAGGTTTAGTGTTAGCACATGCCTACAATCCCAGTGCTGAGGCAGAACTGAAGTGCGAAGCCCCTGGCTATACAGTAAAAAACGAACTCCTCTGCCTCATCTGGTGAGTCCTCTGCTCCCCTGACTGAGCCCCCCACCCCATGGTTATAACAGCCTATGAGAGGAAGAAAGTCCAACAGATCCACTCTCAAGGCAGCAATGTGAGAAAGCTAAAGAGGATGGCTCAGTGGGTAAGAGCTTGCCCTGCGAGTGTGAAGACCAGAGTTCAGAGCCTCAGAAGCCATGAAACTGCCACACAGGCATGGAAGCCTGCCTATAAATACAGCCTCAGGAGCCAGAGGCCAGGGAGTCCCAGAGCCCACCTGCTAGTGAGACCAAGCACATCAGTACGCTAAGGTTTGATGGAGAGACCCTGCAGTAATAATGTGGAAGAGTAACTGATTCTCAGAATTAACCTCAGGCCTCCACATATATGTATACACATATACATGCACGCTTACACACACATACATGCATACTATACACTCATGAAAATGGAGAAAGGGAAAAAAAAGAGATCAATAACATCAATCTAGAGGGCAAGACTCTCGTAACAACATTTATTATTAATTTGCTTCATCTTGAGACAGAGCCTTGGGCTGAGATGTATGTCAGTGACAGAGTGCTTGCCTAGCATGCAAGAGGCACTAAAGTTCAAAAGGCAGAGTCTTGCTATGAAGCCCAGACTGGTTTTTGGGTGTTTGTTTTTTTGGTTTTTTTTTTTTTTCAAGACAGGGTTTCTCTGTGGCTTTGGAGCCTGTCCTGGAACTAGCTCTTGTAGACCAGGCTGGCCTCTAACTCACAATGATCTGCCTGCCTCTGCCTCCCCAGTGCTGAGATTAAAGGCGTACACCACCACTGCTGAGCCCCAGACTGGTCTTGAACTCAGCACTTTCCTGTCTCAGCCTCCCCAAATCTGGCTGTCTAATCTTTTACAGACCCCACCTCTCAACATTGATGCGTTCCGATTGTGCTTCAGGCACATGAACTTGTTAAGGAAATCAGAGAACCATAAATTAAATTGTGATCGCTACTCACTTACTAGAATAGCAGAAAGCCAAAATAATAACCTGGAGCAAGACATGAAATAATAAGAAACCCCATTTTCTGCTTTATGAATGAAAAATGATACAGCCACTTTAGAAGACCCCTCAGCAGTATTTTTACAAAAAAAATATTTTTACCATATAATCTAGCAATCATGTTCCCTGGTATTTACTCAAAGATACTAAAAGTGTGGCCATACAAAAACTTGCTCATGAAGTTTACAGCAGCTTAATGCACAAATGCCAAACTTGGAACTAACAAGACGAGTGGGTAAACAGATGATATATCCATCGTGTTATTCAGCACTACAGAGAAATCAGCTTCACCAAGCCAGGAAAAACATGAAGGGCTCTCAGAAGCAGGCTGCCAGTGAAAGGTAACATGAAGGACTTAGAATACAGCCTGGGGTGGGGCAAACTCTAGAGACAAAGAAAGAACTAGTGTTTGCCAGGTGTTTTGGAAAAAAGGAAATGAATAGGTGGAGAAACGAGAATTGAAGAATGGGCACTAGAACCATTTTGGCACACATTTGCCCAGGCTCTAGGGTCTGTAACACCAAGAGTGAATCCCATTGCCAAACAACTGTACTTGGCAACTGGTTCATCAAGTTCACTCTACTCAAGACATTAGTAATGGGGAAACCAGGAGCAGGGGGCACATGGAAACTGAACTTTCTACTCACTTTTTCCATAAACCTAAAACTGCTTTCCAAAATCTACTGAGCTACACATGCCTTGGGAAGGAGACAAAAAGGAAGATATCTTCAGACTTTAAGAGTGTGTGTGTGTGACTGCCATCTTGCGCATGATTGCTACCTCCCCAAAGGAACTTCTGCACGCTCCTGAGGATACCAAAGCTAACTTAGGGCTGGGGACCAAGAGGCTGGGGTCCAGAGTTTCCTCAGAATCTTGCTCCCCAAAGGCCACCCTGCTGCCACAGACCTTGCTCTACTGGTGTAAGTGGTGGCCTTTAAAGTGTCTGAGGGGAAGGGGACTCCTAACAACTTTACTTCCTATAGGCATTCTTTTCTAGGCTTCTATCACCCTGAAATAAAGAATGACTTGTTACAAGGTTAAAAACAGCACAGACAAGGAAATATAATCTAAGGCTAATTTAAAGGAAAACAAAACAAGCACTGTTCCTGAATGCTGTGTGAAAGCTGTGTGAACTTTGTCTCCTGGGCACAGGCTCACAGGCAATAGAACTCATAAGGCTTCCCTTGGCTGCCACAGATCAAAAGCCAAGGCAAGGTGGCAATGGGCAAAGGGCTTTCATGACATTTCCAACCACAGACCAAAAGCCTACAGTTCACCGTGGGGAGAACTTCCTTCTCGTTTCGGACAGATGGACAGACTGAGGAAAGGACAGACAGATACACACAAACACGCACACAACTGAAGTTGAAAGTTCTCCCACCTCCATCCTCACTCACACTGTACCCCAACAGAGAACTGTGCCCTCACGATGACCACATCAGCCAGGGGAGGAGATCTTAGGAGTACCAGCTAACAAGAGAAAGAGCTCTAAGTAGAATATGAGCTTACAATCCTAATGCATTAATACCACCAGCCAACCACCATAAATGGCTACTAACATCACAAAAGAAAGTTATTCTTTTTTGCTGTTGTCGTTGGTTATTGTCTCTCAACTTAGCCCTGGCTGTCCAGAAACCAGAACATGTATAGGCCACACTGGCCTTGCATTCAAAGAGATCCACCTGCTTCTACCTCCCCAGTGCTGGGATTAAAGGCACGTACTACCGAACTCAGCTGGTGTCAGATCACCCACTGGGATTCCAGTTACAGCTAGTTGTGAGCCGCCATGTGGGTGCTGGGAATTGAACCTGGGTTTTCTAAAAGAGTAACCAATGCTCTTAACCACTTAGTCATTTCTCCAGCTCCCATCTGCCTTTTAAAAACATGTATCATTCACCTATAAAGCATTCATGAAAAAAGATCAAATTATGAATAATGAAATTATCAAATTATGAAAAAAGTTCCAATTATGGATTTAAAGAAACTGTAAGACCAAACAAACACTAAAGTGACCTAACAGAAATGCAATCAGAAAAAGCCAGACATCAGAGAAGTTTACAAAAAACACCTAGAGCTGAGAAGGTGGCTTAGTAAAAGAGCTTACTGCCTAAGCATGAGATTCCGAGTTCAGACCACTAGCACCCCTGTGAAAGTCACATGTGACCCAGCATGCATGCCTGTAACCCCAGGACTGACAGAGTTAGGTGGCCACCCAGCCTAACCAAACAGTGAAAAACCCTAACTCAAAAGAATAAAGTGGAAAACAATGGAGCAGGGCACCATAATACGTCCTCTCTGGCTTCCTCCCCACTTGCACACACAGGCACACAAGTCCAAATACATAACACACACACGATGCATCCAAAAATCTCATATAAAGGAAAGAAAAAAAATAACTTAGTTTCTTCAACAAATTTAATAGAGAGGAAAACAGATGGCAGAGAAACCCATAGATTAAAAGATTTAAATAGCAGGGAAAGAACCATATTTGGATCTGGCTTTGAACAAGCTGTTTTTAAGAGGTTATTAAAGGGCAATTGGGAAGACAAACAGTGGATATTTCATTCCATTCAATGGCTATGGGTAAGCACAGTGGCCAACACTGGCAATTCCAACATTCAGGATGCTGAGGCAGAATTGCCAGGTATTCAAGGTCATAGTAAGACCCTTGTTCTGATGTGGGAGTGTCATATCAATCTGTTGATTTCATTGGTTAAGCAATAAAGAAACTGCTTGGCCCTCATAGGTTAAAACATAGGTGGGAGGAGTAAACAGAACAGAATGCTGGGAGGAAGAGGAAGTGAGCTCAGACTCGACAGCTCTGCTCTCTGGAGCAGAGACGCCATGCTCCCCTCTCCTGGGCGGACACAGGGATAGCTCTGCTCTCTGAGGCACCCGCGATGAAGCTCCGACCCAGGATGGACGTAGGCTAGAATCTCCCTGGTAAGCCACCTCGTGGGCTACACAGATAATTAGAAATGGGCTAGTCCAGGTGCGAGAATTAGCCTAGAAGAGGCTAGATAGAAATGGGCCAAGCAGTGCTTAAAAGAATACAGTGTCCGTGTAATTATTTCGGGGTATAAGCAAGCCAGGCAGCCGGCGTGTAATTATTTCGGGGTATAAGCAAGCCAGGTGGCCGGGGTGCTGGGGATGCAGCCCCGCCACTCATATTACAACATTGTTCTGTCTCTCTAGCTCTCTATTAATTCATTACAAAAACAAAACCAACCACTAAGGGTAGTGTTGTGGCATAAACTGACATAGTAAGACCCCACTGAGGAATATTTGAATGACATACACCCCCACAAAATAAAAAACTTTGAATAATACAACTAAGAGTAAATCTAAGGAAATCATGGGAATTGAGACCTTCCAGGATGGAACATAGGACTTTGTACATATAAGTAAGGCAAAGGGTCTTCTACCACCAAGCTGCAGATAAATAAAACTAAGATGGAAGGTGGAGAAACAGTTATTCCTACAAGTCTAGTAGGATCACAGCACGAGTTAGCTGTTTGGTATCATCTATTAGAAGAGCTGCACTACAGTGCTCACAGCAAACGCTGGAGAGATGCATGGAATCCGGACCCCTCATACAGGAACTTGGCATGATGCAGTCACTCTAAACCTCTTGACTGAAATCAAATGAAGAACGTAGAGGTGATCTAGGGAGACAGCTTAGTGGGTAAAGTGACTGCTATGCAAGTGTGAGGGCCTGAGTTTAGATAACAAAACAGTGGAAGACAGGGCCTGCCTGTAACCCCAATGCCAGCAGCACAGATGCTGACAGGTGGATCCTGGGGGCCAACTTGAAAACAAGGTGTTGACCTATGACCTCCAAATGCACATGTATGCACCACATGTACACACACAAAAGAAGTATAAAAATGGGTAGGAGGTCCTTTAAACTAAACATGTACTTACCATATGGCACTTTGGGCATTTATTCCACCAAAATGAAGCCTTATGTTCACATAAAAATATGCACATAAATGTTTATAGCTGCTTTATTTTAACAGTCAACAACTGGAAACTACTTTTCTGGACTATCCTTCAACTGGAGCATCCATACAATGGAACACTACCAGTGACAGAGGAACTACTGGCACATAAGGCAAGCTGAATGACACGCAAAGAAATTTCAGTCTGAAGAAAAAGCCTAAGTTACAGACACTAGGATTCCATTTACAACACATTCTCAAAAGGGCAAATTTGCAGAGATGGAGAACAGACCAGTGCTTGTTAAGAGTTAGGGACAAAAAGGATGTGACTATGGAGATCAGAGAAATCTGAGTTGAGAGAATAGTTATATCTTTTTGTTGTTGTTCCTCATAAACCTAACCTAGTTCTGTATCTTGATTGTAGTGGTAGTTGTTAAGAATCTACAAATGTGGTAAAGCTCTACATACATATGCATGCGAAAAAGACAAAATATGAAACATTATAATTATAAAAATATTTAGTTCCCTGCTTCTGAATTATTTTTTTATTTTATTTATTTTTTATTTATTTATTTATTGGTTTTTCGAGACAGGGTTTCTCTGTAGATACAGAGCCTGTCCTGGAACTAGCTCTTGTAGACCAGGCTGGCCTCGAACTCACAAAGATCCGCCTGTCTCTGCCTCCCGACCTGCTTCTGAATTAAACTAGTAATTGAGATGTTACTACAATGAAACTGAGCAAATAAAGTATGACAATCACTCTACTAATTCCTATAACTTCTTACTAACCTATCAATTATCTCAAAAGAAAAAATTAATGCAACTGTGTATATAGATACATAATTTTTTCATGTATATATATATGAAGAGGTTAACTACAGTAACAAGTAAAAAAGTTTTGTTAAAGTTTCTAAAACGTGGTAATAATGGTTTCTATTTTCTTGAGCACGTCTACAAATAGGAAGCCGGGTGGTGGTGGCACACACCTTTAGTCCCAGCACTTGTGAGGCAGAGGCAGGCAGATCTCTGTTGAGTTCGAGGCCAGCCTGGTCTATAAGAGCGGATTCCAGGACAGGTTCCAAAGCAACAAAAAAACCCTGTCTCGAAGAAAGAAAAAAAAAAACCCAAAACAAAAACAAAAAAAAAAAAAAACTAAATAGGAAAGCAAACATTTCTGCACTAATTACAAACCACTATTTTAGGAGGGACTTGAACTAGAATTCTTATGTTTTGTTATTAAATACTAATGTAATCTCCAGGCAGCAAACACTAAGTGGCTCCAGGTTCAACTTTTCCCTAAAATCTTTAACTCAAATTCCTATGTGACCCAGAGTTCTGTATCTATACAATTTATCAGAATTTAAAGGTGATTGCAAATTGATGAAAAGCCTAGCTCAAAGCCATCTTCAATACATAATTACTTATATGACGACCATTACGTGTAATCTTTTACTTACATTTACTTATTTGTTTTTGGTTTTTCGAGACAGGGCTTCTCTGTATAACTTTGGAGTCAGCCCTGGAACTCACTCTGTAGACTAGGCTGGCTTTGAACTCACATAGCTCCACCTGCCTCTGCCTCCCAAGTGCTGCGATTAAAGGCGTGAGCCACAACTGCCTGGCTAGGTCTGGATCCTACGTGTGCAACTGACAGGTCTCAGTTACCTACACGAAATAGCTACTTGTAGTATTAGGAGCTCAAAAGGAAGCAATGTTATAGCTTCCCTTAGTGGCACTGGACTGGGCAAGTGGCTGTCTTCCTTGTCTTTCTCAGACAACCTGAGAATTGTAAAAATGCGACAGACAGGAGGGCAGTGAACAGGTAGGTATTCTTATACCTGCCGAAGCTAAGAAAAATCCTGGGTACTTCCTCTGTGGAAACTAGAAAAGCTGTTGTATGATTTCACACAGCTTTCTCTGCTCTCTTGACTGGTGGAGTAGCATGTAGAGGTGGAAACTATTTGAGGATCACACCTACAACACTACAGGCCACTAATCACACACACACATAGGTGTGGTGTGTTCTTGATGGGGTGATGGGCCATGGAAGACACTGTTTTTGAAGACTGGTGGGTCCACTTACTAGCAGCTGGTTATGTTCTTTTTTCTACTGAGCTGACTGAACAGCTCAGAGCCTCCTGAGAAATTGAGAGGACAAGTGTTCTACCACTGTACGTAGTATGTATCACTGGGCTACACCTCAGCCCTCATATAGTTGTTTCTATCCAGTGAGTAGAAGGGAATTCATTCATAAAAAAAGGGTTAAACGTAAGCTTGCCTTGCAAGAACATGAAGCATGTTAAGAACCAAGACTCAAGGACTTCAGCAATTTGAGGAGTCGGGGTTCAAACTCAAAGTCTTAGAGGCACTCAGGGAGTTTAGTCAACCACTGGCACAGGAGATAGAGGACATAAAGAATAGCAGGGGACAGACAGTCTGAGTTCTAATGCCTTGTCCACAAGCTGTGTGTCCCAGGTCCCTATCTGGAGAGTTAATTCAGAGTCGAGGAACCATAATTTGCTCAACCAGCACACTACCATTTAGCTAAATCCCAAGAACAGAAAAGAATGGTAAGAGTAAAGCCGGACGATGGTGGCGCACGCCTTTAATCCCAGCACTCGGGAGGCAGAGGTAGGCGGATCTCTGTGAGTTCGAGACCAGCCTGGTCTACAGAGCTAGTTCCAGGACAGGCTCCAAAGCCACAGAGAAACCCTGTCTCGAAAAACCAAAAAAAAAAAAAAAAAAGAATGGTAATGTCAGAAGTGTTATGTTAAAATTTTCACTGTGATTGAAAAATTCCATCCTATAGGGAAGCTCCTTAAACAAGAACATAAATCACTCAAAACAGCTTCAGGAAGTCCCTGAAACTGACCAGATTCACTAGGCCCCTCCCTTTCAGAGCAAACAATAAAACCTAAGAGTCCCTCTTAGAAGCAGAGCCCAGCTGCAAAGATGACTTTGAGACCTGACCAGCTTCCCAGAGACAAACTGAGGCATCTGGGAAAGACACTATCCAACCTGTCAGCTGCCTGCAGGCCATGCAGTGTGCTCCAGGTTCCCAGGCTTTTGAGCTGTCACCCATGCTGGGGGGAGCTTTGGTGATACAGCTGTCTTTGAGTCATTTCTACTTTTATAAGTATAAGTAACCTTTCACTCACATTCCTTTGAGTAACCATAATAAAACTTACAGTTCACCAAGTTGGACCTTGGCAGTATCCATCCTTTGATCTGTGAGTATCTGGGATGAGTAGACAAGTATGCTTTGCCTCCCCAGGGAAAGCTGTTACAAAATGAAGAGCGCAATACTGAAAAGTACACTCAGAAATCCAACTGTTTAAATACATGCACTTAAAAGCAAAACTAGGTTGGCAAGATGGTTCAGGAGGTAAAGTAGCTTGCCATCAGCCATGATGGACTGAGTTTGATACCCAAGACCCAAAACACCAACTCCCAATGTGTAGTCCTATGACTTCCACTCCCTTACCTTGGCATGTGTGTGCCCACATGCACGTGCACACATGCAGGCACACACACACACAAAATAAGTAAATATAACTTTTCAAGTAATAAAAAATAGTAAAATTCCCTTAAAGGCTAAGAAATAAGGCTGCATAAATAAAACAAAAATCATTCAGAACCAGTCTCTTAGCAAGCTTTCTTAGAAGTGTCTGATGTACCTCTCTACACTAATAAGTCTCAGATTGAAAAATGAACTCCTAACTGCTGGTGTCTTCTTCTGGGAGTGGGAAAGAATAGAAGTCTGATGGTGTGATAAGCCGCTTAACAAGTTTACAGTCAGTTTTTAACAGTAATCCCTCAGGGAAATGAACAGTCCTCCCTGATCCTTCTGAGGGCAATACAGTATCCGAAGCTTCTGTGTGAACTTTTTCAGGATTTATGTTAAACATTAAGGAAAAAAGAGAACAACTTCTGATCAGAGGCAGCCAGATTTATAATGTATCTTTTCTAGAAACAGGCAAGAGGCTTCAGTAAAATGCAGTTAGGGGCCATCCAGATACTAGGTGACACTGATTCCCTAAGCAGAGCCCCTTCCTAGCAGAGTTCTCAGTGTCAATTTGTTGGCTAAACCACCAGTATATGCTTCACCTTGGAAAGGCTAACAGGATGCAACCACAAGTCTTTATTAAAAGGTGATGACCATGGAGAGCGCCCTTGAAGTTGGGCAAAAAATGACTGAGCCCTGAAGGATCTCCTCTGGAAAATGAGGGCAGCTACAAGGAGTTCCCCAGCACCAGTCCTGACCACGTGACTGCATTTTTCCATAAAAGGTGGGAGTTGTAATAGTAGTGCACAGAGCAGACACCAGCCCACTATAGCACATGGAACCCACCAACTCATTTTACAGACCTTCAAGAGGTGCATATGACTCTCTCCTTGCCAATTGGGGCAGGTCGGAATGGGCGAAGCTAAGAAAGGTTTACACGGGATTACTAATTGATTTCCTGAGGCCTCACTACAGATCAGTACCTGGAAATGAGAAGCAATTTCCAAGCTGATTTTCCATACTGGAGCTACGCAAACCACACCACAGTCCAAAAGCTTCATTTTATCAAAAATGAAAAGAAAAAAGGAGAAGAAACTCAGTAACCTAATCCAGCCAGCACAGGGGCTCTTCCCAAAGGGAAACCAGGCTGGAAACATTCCCAGCTTATGTACATAATTCACTAGGGCCCAGGTAAGATTCCATTTTGTAAGAGCTGGACAAAGTCACTAGTGGAGCAACATTCACACACAGCACCACGGTCATCCCTAAATGAGAACCACTGCTGCCTCTGCCACAGGGACAACTTACTTCACAGTGAGAGGCTGCCAACCATGAACTCCTGTAAAGTTCTATCAGGGCTCAGAAGAGCTCACCATCTCTGCCAACCTAAACGAAGCTGTCACGCAGTGCTTGCGTTCACTCTATATAGTCCAAGCATCGCAAACTCAAGATTTTTAAATAAACAAACACGGGCCAAAGGGTCAAGAACAGGCAGTGTCTTTCAAGGCTGACAAGATTCTTGTCGGGTATTGGGGGAGGGGAAAGAGCATTCTGGATGTTTCTATTCTTGGCAAGAAGAGGACCTCCTGGTCCTAACCATCTAAAGACGCTAAAGCAAGAACGTTCTCAGGAAGTTAGTACTGGCCCAGGGCTAAGGGGCTTCATCTTAAGGAAGTGGTGATGGGGACCAAGGTGTGAGGGACAGGAAGGGATCAGCGGGCAGGCTGAACTCTAGGGCATGGGAGGAGACGGTAGAAGGGCAGTGAGAATGCATCGGGAAGGTATGGACAGTTAGGAGAGAAGGAAGGTGGGGATGACTACGGAAGGGAAGTGGATACCTGAAGGAAATCCCCAAGAAAGCTCGGCCTAGGCCGGCCAAGCGACGAAGGAAGGAATAGCCACTGATGCTCTGGAGGGGGCCCTGCCGGGGTTCCACCCCACCCCACCCCCAGGTCCCTGTGGGCGTGTGCCCCTCTGTGCGTGTGTGCAGACCCTCGGCGCAGGCCGCAGCGCCAGCACTTACCCCACGACTCCCTGGTTGTAGTTCCTCCGCTTCCACGGGGTCCCGCTGTACACGCCCCCGCTACCGTCCGCCCGTCCGCCCCCGGCCGCGCGCCCTCCGCTGGGCTGCAGCAGGCTGTAGTTGAGTCCGTACGTGCTGGCCTTGTTGTCGCGCTTCCTCTTGTTGCTGCTGCCCGAGGCCGGATCGGCGGGCTCGGAGCTGGGGAGCGCAGCCGCGGGACGCGGGGACGAGGGTGCCGACGGGACCGGCGACGCCGAGGGGCCTGCCGCTGTCCGCCGTGTCCAGGCCGCCGGCTGGTGGTGGTTGTTGTTGTTGTTGGTCGTCTCCAGGGGCAGGAAGTCCCGCTGCTCCGCGGGCACGGCGAGGCCGCCCAGCGGGCGCTCACCCGAGCGGAACATGCCGGCCGGAGCCGGGGCCGTGCCGCCGGGGCTGCTGGGGCCGCTGCCGCTCCCGCCGCTGGCCGTGCCGCCGCTCGTGCTGCTCGTGCCGCTGCTGTGACAGTGGTGGTTGAAATAGAGGTTCCTCAGCCCTTGGGTCGTCTCCCAGATCTGCATCCACAGACTGTTGGACGGTCCGAGCTGCTCTGGCTGGAACCAGGCGATCCTCGGATCCATCAAACGGCGGCGGCCGCTGCCCCCGCCCGTCCCGGCCGCCCGCAGGGCCGCCGCCGCCGCCTCAGGCGCACGCCCGGCCTCGGCCGCCGCCGCCGCCGCCACCCGGGTTCCGCCGCGGGCGGCGCGGTCGCGCAGGGAGCCTAGCCGGCGCCGGCGGCGTCGCTCCCGCCTTCGGGGCTCGCAGGCCCTCCCCCCTCCCTCCGCCCCTCCGCCGAGCCCCTGTCACAGGGGTTCCCGTGCAAATGGCGGCGGCGGCGGCGGCGGCTCCCGAGAAGGGCGAGCGGCGGCGGCAGCGGCGGCGGCGGCGGCAGCGGCGGCGGGGGACGCGCCTGCTCCGTAGCGTCCGCGATGCTCGGCCCCGGGGCGGGGCCTCCGCCGGCTCCGCCCCTCGCTCCGCCCCGCCCCGCCGCCGCGGTCGCCCCGCCCCGTCCCTCAGCCCGCCGTCCGCGGGCGTCCCGAGGCCGCACAGCGCGTCACAGAGGCCGCGGCAGGCTGCGGGGCCGCAACCGCCCGGTCAAACGTCCCGCGCTAGCCTAGTCAGGGTCGTACGTACCTGCGTCTTCGGGCAGATCGGAGGCGCGCGCCGCCGCCCGGCTCCGGTCTCCCTGCGACAAACCCGAGGCGCACGAGGCAGCTGCCGAGTCCGCGGAAAGTGGCTGGTTTGCTCCGCCCCACCTCTCTCCGGACGACCCACTCCGCCCCTTGGTCCGGGCGCGGCCCCGGGACTCCTGACGGCGCGCCGCGCGGGCACTGGATGGGCGGGCTTCCGCTCAGGGGCCAGGCAAGCACGCGGCCGCACACGCATCTCCGTTCCGGAGCGGTCTTAGAGGCACGCGGTGTCACGCGTCCTCGCATCACTGCCCGGCTCGAGGGTTACGCAGCACGGTTGCTCCAAGATGCACTTACAGGCTCAGGGCCCCTTAACTTCCCTAACTAAGAAAACTCGAAGCCTTTTAAACCTCAAATAACTCTACCGTTGCCGTTAGTGGATGTTTTCCATTGAGTGATCAACTGTGTCGCTTTCTTGGGCCCGAAGAATACCCCACAAAAGGGGAATTTCCAGTACTTTAAGTCATCAATAGTGGAACACTTGCTGCAAATTCCAGAACAAGCCCCTGCCACGGGCTTTGGCTCTGTGCCCAGCTCAAGATCCTGGAAAGTTTAGGATTGTTGATGTTATTTACTTATTTTGCAAAGGATAAAAACTTGTTTGCTACAGAATGAAGTATTGATCTATATTTTTTTTCTTGCCAAAAAAGAATACAATGTCCCCTGGCTGGGCTAATTGTAACCCCTACGGTAGAGTGCTTGCCTAGAGCAAAAGAAGCCCTGCTGTTGATTCCAGATCCCCAGCGCCATAAAGACCAAGCAGGAGAATCAGAAGTTCATGGTCATCCCCAGCTATGTAGCAACTTGGAATATGTTAAGACCCTAGCCACAAAAAACCTACTATGAATATCCACTGCTGAGAACATTGTTGAACATTCCTCCATTCGTCCCCAACTCTCTGTACAATACGTGTCAAAATACAAGTAGATACTCCGTAATTCAGCACTTGCCCGAATGTCTGCTAACACATTAATTAAATACTACCACCACTGATATCTTAAATTTTTGTGTATTTTCATTTTTTTCAGTTACAATAGCACCTACCAAAAGCTACTATTTGTGTTTCAGCGATTTCTTCTTTCAGAAAGCATTAAGGACATACTACAGTGTTACTAAAATGACCAAATGAGATAATATATAAAAGCACTTTATAAGGGCTGGAGAGATAGATGGTCAGCAGTCAAGAGCACTGGTTGCTCTTTCAGAGGCCCCAAGTACAATTCCCAGCAATCACAAGGCAGCACACAACTGTCCAGTTCCAGGGGACCTGACACTCACTCACAGACATACTTGTTGGCAAAACACCAATGTACATAAAATAAAAAATGAAATGAATAAAAAAGTACTTTATAGACTCACGTGTGGCTGAGCTGCCATACTTACCGATCTCACGAAGCAGCTGAGGAATCCTGGCTGCTCACCCCGGGCCCAGCCCTGCCAGTAACTTAGCCACTTCTCCAGACTATCAGCAGGTCCTAGAATGTCTGTCCTTCAGGCAGAGCTAAGTTAAATGACCTTAGAGAAGTTAGTCAACCAGGGCATTTGCCAGATTTCCACGAATTTATAGCCTGGTTGAGGAAGCAAAAAGAGGTAAATTCGCCGGGCGGTGGTGGCGCACGCCTTTAATCCCAGCACTCGGGAGGCAGAGGCAGGCGGATCTCTGTGAGTTCGAGGCCAGCCTGGTCTACAAAGGGAGTTCCAGGACAGGCTCCAAAGCTACAGAGAAACTCTGTCTCGAGGAAAAAAAAAAAAAAAGTCTTGGGCAAATATATGCCGGGTTCTGAGGCTACAACAATGAACAATGCTGATAGAGTTCTTGCCTTCCTGGACCTTGTGTTCCAGTGTGTGAGGCATACAAAGTCAGACACTGGTCAACGCCGTGGCAGGGAAGCAGGCTAAAGCAAGAGCATGCTAATTTTAGATGAGCTAACCAGGGAAGGCTGCTCTGAGGTAGTGATATTTGAGGAGGGACTTAAGTAAGAGACTGGGCTATGACCATCTAAGGAATGAATTATTAGACGGAGTAGCAAGTCCAAAGGCCCTGAGGCAGAAATCTGCTTTGTGTATAACATAATACGGCAACTCAATTAAATATTGAACATGTGGCATAGACTCATACAGTGTATTCTGGAGGTTTCCTTACCAATCATCCAGAGATGGCCTGCTTGATAAAGTGCTTCCCATAAGCATAAAGACTTAAACCTGATCCCTAACACCCACATAAAAAATAAAAAAAACAGGCATACTGGTTTCTACTGGATATTCCAGCGCAGCTCTGCCAACCTAGCACACTTGGCAGGCTCCAGGTCCTGGTCAGAGATCTGTCTCAAAAACCAGGCTAAGAGCCGGGCGGTGGTGGTGCACGCCTTTAATCCCAGCACTCGGGAGGCAGAGGCAGGCGGATCTCTGTGAGTTCGAGACCAGCCTGGTCTACAAGAGCTAGTTCCAGGACAGGCTCCAAAACCACAGAGAAACCCTGTCTCGAAAAACAAAACAAAACAAAACAACAACGACAAAAAAAAACCAGGCTGAGATAGCAAGATGGTTCAGTGAAGCTGCTTGGATTCACTCAGTAGAAGGAAAGAAACCACCTCCCTGAGTTGATCTCTGACCTCCACATGTGTGCAGTGGCGCACACACACACACACACACACACACACACAAAGTAAAAAATGCTGCAAACACAAAATCATCCAGCCTATATACCTGCTTATAGTTAGCACAAGACTAATTCCAGATACTTGGGAGACTATGGATGGAGGAGGGTCATCTGTCTATCTGTTGCTTTCATTGGTTAATTAATAAAGAAAACTGTTTGACCTAAGAGGTCAGAACATAGGTGGGTGGAGTAGACAGAACAGAATGCTGGGAAGAAGGGAAGTGACTCAGTCTCCATGGAGCCAGCCGCCAGGTCAGACATGTTGATGCTACACACATTAAGAGAAATGGGTTAACCAAGATGTGAGAATTAGCCAGAAGAGGCTAGATATAATGGGCCAGGCAGTATTTAAATGAATACAATTTGTGTGTTGTTATTTCGGGTGTAAAGCTAGCCGTGCGGGAGCCGGCCGGGATGAAAAGCAGGCCCGTTCACCTCATCACTACAGACTATATTACTCAAAACAATCTAAAGTATATTGACAAGGAAAGAAAAAAAGAACACAGCTATTACAAACCTAGGCATTTTTCTCCATGCTCCACTATCTTGTTTGTTTTCAGTGTGCTTTTTCCTGATGAGGGGGAAATGATGAGCTGGTCTTCTTAACTTGGAGGATTTGGTGAAGCACTAAAGTTCCACACAGTTCAAATTGAGAGGAGAAATGAAAATTAGCCAAGAATCACACAAATTTAAATGTGTTTACTGAGTTATTGGATAAAATGGGAAATTACACATACAAACTGCCACATGATAATTTTGTCATTAATAATCACCATTATAACTAATTCTATGATTGTACGTGATTAAATTACTCATCTGGCTAATAAGAACTGTGAGTGACACCTATATACTAATTAGTATCTTCTGTGTTTAGGCTCTGAAGCATTTGTTTGAGGTATTAATAATCTGAGACTTAGTCCCCATTTGACATACTTGCTCCTGTTAGTACAAAATATATACCAGCGATACACTATTTTTCACTTTCATAAATAAAGAGGATTCCAAGCACAGAAATATTTCCCAATAGATCTTCAAAATAAGGAACATGAAAGCTGGAGGGATAGATGGATCAGAAGTTAAGAGCACTGGCTGCTCTTCCAGAGGTCCTGAGTTCAATTCTTAGCCACCACATGGTGGCTCACAACCATCTGTAATGAGATCTGGTGCCCTCTTCTGGCATGTCCATATTAGCTGAATATTGTATGCATAATAAATAAACAAACAAATCTTTACCAAAAAAAAAAGCAATGTGAAAAATTTGTTTTTTGTTTGTTTATTTTTGTTTTTCAAGACATGGCTTCTCTGCGTAGCTTTTGCTGTCCTGGAAATCACTTTGGAAACCAGGCTGGCTTCAAACTCACAGAGATCCGCTTGCCTCTGCCTCTGGGTGCTGGGATTAAAGGCGTGTGCCACCTCCACCCGGCTGAAAGCCTGTATCTTATTGAAGACAGTAAAAGCGTCTTCTACTATTCAAGAAACAAAACTCAAGTTGCTGCATCTCAGAGATCTTTGGTGTGTGGACATATTTCTTTTTTTTTTAAATATTTATTTATTTATTATGTATACAATATTCTGTCTGTGTGTATGTCTGCAGGCCAGAAGAGGGCACCAGACCTCATTACAGATAGTTGTGAGCCACCATGTGGTTGCTGGGAATTGAACTCAGGACCTTTGGAAGAGCAGGCAATGCTCTTAACCACTGAGCCATCTCTCCAGCCCGTGGACATATTTCTGATGGATAATTTTACATGTCAAATATTATTTCTGTGAGTGTGGCAGGGTGTTTCTCTCAATGAAATAAGCATTTAGAATCAGTGACTGAGTCGAGCAGATGGCCCTCCCAATGTGGGTAGCCTCCCTCACCAGTCTCATCATCCATTCATTGAGACCTGGATAGAAAAGAAAATTTGCTTTCTATGCCTGGTTGCTCATACTGCAACACCAGATTTCTGCTCTTAACTGGGACTGAGGCAGGGCTGGAGAGATGGATGGCTCAGTGGTTGGGAGCATTGCCTACTCTTCCAAAGGTCCTGAGTTCAATTCCTGGCAACCACATGGTGGCTCACAACCATCTGTAATGGTGCCCTCTTCTGGCCTTCAGGCATACACAAAGAAAGAATATTGCATAAATAAATAAATAAATAAACAAACTGGGACTGAGGCCATCAGCCCTCTAGGTCACATATAGCACTAGCTTGCCTGGACCACCAGGGTGGAGATGGTAGACCACAGGGTTTTTCAGTCTTTCTAAGCATATGAATCATTTCCTTATAATGCAATAAATTCATACCCTGCTGGTTTTTTTTCTGGAGAACCACAACACAGACATTGGTGCGAAAAAATGGCCCCAGAGAAACAGAATGTGCATAGGGATCTCTGGTATTCGCATTGGAACCCTTAAAAGATAGAGAATTTTTAGAAGGAGTTGGATTACTGGGGACATGCTCTCAAAGGAGATATTGAGAATGTATTCATTTTTAAAAAGCACCTGACAGAAACAAGTTAAAGGGGGAAGAAGGACTTGTTTAGGTTCCTGGTTTCAAAAGGTTCAGACATCATGCCAAGAAAAGCATAGTGAAAGGCAGGCGGATCTCTGTGAGTTTGAGGCCAGCCTGGTCTACAAGAGTTAGTTCCAGGACAGGCTCCAAAGCCACAAAGAAACCTCGTCTCAAAAAACCATAAAAGAAAAGAAAAGAGAAGAAAAGGAAAGAAAAACACAGTGACAAAAATACAAACAAACAAACAATTTTGAGTGAGGTAACCCAGACACAGAAAGACAATTATTGGGGTCGGAGAGATGGCTCAGAGGTTAAGAGCACTGACTGTTCTTCCAGAGGTCCTGAGTTCAATTCTCAGCAACCATATGGTGGCTCACAACCACCGGTAATAAGATCTGGTGCCAACTTCTGTCTGCAGAAACACATGGACACATGCAGGTAGACCATTGTATACATAATAAATAAATAAATAAATAAATAAATAAATAAATCTTTTAAAAGGACAATTATCACATGTACTCACTCATAAGTGGTTTTTAAACATAAAGCAAAGAAAACCAGCTTACAAACCACAATCGCAGAGAACTTAGACAACAATGAGGACACTAAGAGAGACTTACATAGATCTAATCCACATGGGAAATAGAAAAAGACAATATCTCCTGAGTAAATTGGGAGCATGGGTTCCTTGGGTGAGGGTTGAAGGGGGAAGGGGAAGGCCAGGGAGGGGAGGAAAAATGTATAACTCAATAAAAATCAATAAAAAAAAATACTGAAAATGAGGGGCTGGAGAGATGGCTCAGAAGTTAAGAGCATTGCCTGCTCTTCCAAAGGTCCTGAGTTCAATTCCCAGCAACCACATGGTGGCTCACAACCATCTGTAATGGTGTCTGGTGCCCTCTTCTGGCCTGTAGGCATACACATAGACAGAATATTGTCTACATAATAAATAAACAAATATTTTTAAAAAATACTGAAAATGAAAACAAACAAAAAAGCTAGGTGGTGGTGGCGCACGCCTTTAATCCCAGCACTCAGGAGGCAGAGGCAGGTGGATCCCTGTGAGTACGAGGCCAGCCTGGTCTACAACAGCTAGTTCCAGGACGAGCTTGATAGCTACAGTGAAACCCTGCCTCAAAAAAAACAAAACAAAACAAAAAAAAAAGAAATAAGAAAAGCATGGTGACAGGATCAGATCAGTCTTGGCCAGTGGGAACTTGAGGCAGGTGATGACATCACAGCGAAGACAGGAAGCAGAGAACAAGCAGGCCAGAACCAGAGGACATAAGCTCCAAGGATCCATAACCTGCTAAAAAGCATCACCAGCTGGGGACAAAGTAAATGTTCAGATCCATAATAAATAAGCCTGTGAGGGGTATCTCACATTCCAACCATAATGGGC
This sequence comes from Microtus oregoni, assembly GCF_018167655.1. NCBI lineage: Eukaryota > Metazoa > Chordata > Mammalia > Rodentia > Cricetidae > Microtus > Microtus oregoni. The sequence goes on from NW_024543063.1 coordinate 63,515,099, forward strand.
TCTGGCCTGTTTGTCTGTCCTACTTCTGTTTCCTGGTCACCAACGAGTCGTGTGACTTTCTTCAGCTGTCTGTCTCCAGCATGATGACAGCATGATGACAGGCCTCATGACAGGCTCACAAGCATTTGGCCAACTAGCAGTGAACTGACCCCTCCAAAACTATGGACAAAATAAATCCTCCCTCCTCGAAAACTGATTATCTCAACTAATTTATAACACTAATGCAATACTACAGATGGGTTCCTAAATTTAGGGTTCCTCCTAAATGGGTTCCAGAATTTTTAGAATTAGTGTTTTTAGAATTATCTAGATCTGACTAGATAGAAACAACTCTATGTCTAGTACGGTGGTCCTCAATCTTCCCAACACTGCGACCCTTTATCCAGTTCCTCCTGTCAGAGCTGGGGAGATGGCTTAGCAGTGGATAAGAGTACTTGCTGTTCAGGCATGAGGACTGGAGTGCAAATGCCCACAACCCATATTATCATTATTATTATTATTATTATTATTATTATTATTATTATTATTTGGTTTTATGAGACAGGGTTTCTCTGTGGTTTTGGAGCCTGTCCTGGAACTAGCTCTTGTAGACTAGGCTGGTCTCGAACTCACAGAGATCCACCTGCCTCTGCCTCCTGAGTGCTGGGATTAAAGGCGTGCGCCACCACCGCCCGGCTCCACAACCCATATTAAAAAGATAGAGGCCTCTACACACACCTGTCACCCCTGACCTGGGAGGGTGAAGGGAATATCAAGGAGGGAGACTCCCTGAGACTTGCTGTCCAGCATAGTCCAGGTTGAGTGAAGCACCCTGTTTCAAGGAGTAAGACAAATAATAGGATGGGAAACCCAGATCACCCTCCAGCCTCTCCTCTCACACATTCGTATGCATATACTGTGCACACACCAAGCACATAAGAAAAATAATTCAGAAACCGAATGAACATAATTAACTTAGCTGCTTACTGCTTATGTGGTTGGACAATGCAGTACAAGTCAAGAACACTGTTGAATGGGCTGGAGAGAGGGCTCAGTGGTTAAGAGCACTGGCTGCAGCCGGCGGTGGTGGCGCACGCCTTTAATCCCAGCACTCGGGAGGCAGAGGCAGGCGGATCTTTGTGAGTTCGAGACCAGCCTGGTCTACAAGAGCTAGTTCCAGGACAGGCTCCAAAACCACAGAGAAACCCTGTCTCGAAAAACCAAAAAAAAAAAAAAAAAAAACCAAAAAAAAAAAAAAGAGCACTGGCTGCTCTTCCAGAGGTCCTGAGTTCAATTCCCAGCAACCACATGGTGGCTCACAACCATCTATACTGAGATCTGGTGCCCTCTTCTGGCCTGCCGGCATACATGGAGGCAGAATGTTGTATACATAATAAATAAAATCTTTGAGGAAAAAAAAAAGGATGCTGTTGAATAGCAAAACTTCCTGGGGAGACACAAGACACACATCTACTCACCCCCCACAGAATGGAAGAACACACCAAATATGGAGACCATCAAAGTTCAACTTGGTGAACCAATGAGTTTTATTGGAGTTTACTTACAGGAACAGAAATGACTTAGAGACAGCTACATCACCAAGGCCCACCCCAGCACGGGTGACAGCTCATAAAATCTGGGAAACCTGGAGCACACTGCGCAGTCTACAGGCAGCACAGCAAGATGGACAGTGTCCTTTCTAAGTGACTCTGGTCTAAACTTCCAGGCAGCTGAGCTGACTTCTATTTCTTCCAAGCAGCTGGTCTGATCTCAGTGTCTCCTTCGCAACTTTGTTTCTGTCCATCTGAGAGGAACTCTAAGTTTTTATAATTATTATGGCAGGGAGGGGCCTACTGAATCTGGTCAGTTTCAGGGACTTCCTGAAGCTATTTTGAGTAGTTTACCTTCCTTTTTATTTTATTTTTATTTTTATTTTATTTTTTTTGAGACAGGGTTTCACTGTGGCTTTGGAGACTGTCCTGGAACTAGCTCTGTAGACCAGGCTGGTCTCGAACTCACAGAGATCCGCCTGCCTCTGCCTCCCGAGTGCTGGGATTAAAGGCATGCGCCACCATCGCCAGGCTTTACTTTCCTTTTTAAAAAGCTTCCCTGAAGGATAGAATGTTTCAATCTCTGAGAAAAGTTACATTACACTCCTTTCTCTGACTCTTATATTCTTTCTGCCCCTCTTCCGCAATGATCCCCGAGTCTTGGAGATGGTGGCTATAGATGCCCACCTATGGTTATTAAGTAAACCACCATGTCAAAATATTAGTCACTTGTTTGCAGGATTTTCACCAATGGTTATGAATTGAGGTTGACAACAACAATGGTCTATGGCTATAAACACATGCTTAGAAGACAATTTGGCAGGCACATCACATTTATCTTATAAAAAATACAAGTTACTTTCACACTGGGACCTATGACCTTCCCAGCCACAGGTTTTTTTGTCCTGGCTTATAATACCAAAGGTGAATTCTTTTGTGGGTTGGGTTTTAAATAAATGAGAAGACTTAATCTTACCTAGGATCGCCTAGCCACTATTGCACGAGCAGGCATATCCTGCGTAGCATGTTGGTGTCTCACCATGCAGGGTAGACAGAATGTTGGTGACAGTTCTCCATCAGCAGCCTGCATGGCCCCTTCTAACACTAGGAAAGCCAGCTAATAGGGTAAGAGCTTCCATTTCAGGGCCAGAATAATTCTTCATGTTCTTCTCTCTTTCCCTCCCTCTCTTCTCCTCTCCTCCTCCTCCTCCTCCTCCTCCTCCTCCTCCTCCTCCTCCTCCTTCTCTCTCTCTCTCTCTCTCTCTCTCTCTCTCTCTCTCTCTCTCTCTCACCTACAGCACCGGGTATTCCCAGGAGGTCTCCCATCCAAGTACTAACCAGGCCCAACCCTGCTTAGCTTCTGAGATCAGGCGAGATTGGACGCGTTCAGGGTGGTATGGCCGTAGACTAATTTCTTCATGTTCTATAGTCAAAGCATGTAATATGGTGTCTTCAGCAATAGGATCTTATTGTCTAGTTTTGGGCATCAACAGCAGAGGTGGCCAGGGAGTGGTGGCTGGGCGGTGGTGACACCTGCCTTTAATCCCAGCACTCAGGAGGCAGAGGAAGGTGGATCTCTGTGAGTTCAAGGCCAGCCTGGTCTACAAAGTGAGCTTCAGAACAGCCAGTGGTACACAGAGAAACCCTGTTTTGAAAAAAAACAGCAATAGTGATAGCCTTTAGGATATGGGGACCTTCAGGGGCTTCTGTGACCCTCACAGGGAGGTGGCCTAACCCTGGCACTGGGGTTTTCGTTCACTAACCTTATCGTCTCTAGGGATGTCCTTTTTATTTTCCCATGTAGCATTTATTTTGGGTTTTGTTTGTTGTTTGTTATAGTTAGCTTAGTTCCAGTAGGATTGTAAGGGTAAATGGAAGTAACATTGTACCTGATTGTCTCTCCAGTGGTTTTCCAAATCTGCAAAACGTTCTGAGCTTTATCTATTTAACAAAACCTTCTCCAGATGATGAGCAGGAAGACAAGGCAACATCTGGAACCATCATCCCATAACAGACAGTCGGGTTACAAAGATAACCTTGGTAAAGCACTCTGAAAGTGTGTTGTCACCGGTTCGTGACCCCCGAAGTTCACAATAAGAAGATAGTAAAGTCACTCAGACATTGGTGGCACACCTGGTATTTGCCCAATTTCCATGAATTTACTGCCTGGTTGAGGAAGCAAAAAGAGGTAAATATTAAACTCAAATTTCAATTCATTCAATTAGTTAAACAAATATGTCTCAGGGCTGGGCGGTGGTGGCACATGCCTTTAATCCCAGCACTCTCCTGAGGCAGAGGCAGGTGGATCTCTTTGAGTTCGAGGCCAGCCTGGTCTACATAGCTAGTTCCAGGACAGGCTCCAAAGAAAAACTCTGTCTCGAAACCAAAACCCAAGCCAAAACAATACTAAAGTCAAACAGAAACAATATCTAATACAGCAGGGAACGGTTCCACCCATTTGTAGTGATTGCTTCCTCCACAGATCAAGGTTGGTTCGAAGCATCCATAGGAGGCACTAACCTAAATTGCTCCCTGTAATCTTCAGTCGTTCTTTCTAAGCCATCATGTTTCTGTATCCTAGAGCTATTTCACAGGGTCTCCCTGTACTTCTCCACACCGAATAAACGCAGTGGGCCTGGCTTACTCTGCTCAATCTACTTAGGGACAAAAGCGAGCGTGGCTCTGCTTTCCCCTACTGAAGTTACTGTCTCCTCGGGTCAGAGTGGCTCTGAGTTGGTACCGTGGCTATAGCCTCCTCATTTACTATACCTAGCTGTCACAGTAGTTCCTGTGGGAGCAAACAATCTCTACCCCTAGAACAACCGTTTTCTGGAGGGAAATATACCCATCTATATGTTGTATTTTCCTCTTTTTCTACTAAAGGTCAGACTTGAAGGCTGTCTTCTATTGTTTTTAACACCTCTTTCTCTTCCTCCTGTTTATTTAATATACTTGTCAAGTCAGAAGCTAACTGGGAGAATGCTAGTCTCATCTCCTTTTTATTGTTGTTGTTGTTGCTGCTGTTGAGAAAGAGTTTCTCTGTATCTTTGGAGCCTGTCCTGGACCAAGTTGACCTCAAACTCATGGAGACCCATCGGAGTGTGCTGGGATTAAAAGTGTGTGCCACCACCGGCCAGCTTCATCTCCTTTTCTTGTAATTGTTCCTTTACAGTGACAAGTTCTGCTTGGCCACCATCTCGGCCTCAGATGCATTTCTAACCACACACAGTGGAGGCCAGGCAACCACTGCCATTGCTTGCTGACAATCTTGACCTTTGGGTGTGCTAATCTCAAGGAATGCAAAATTTCCTCGAAACCTTCAACTATTCTCAGGGCTTCTCCCTATTCACTTGGTGGACCCCACTTACCAGGCAGGCATGACGCCCCACACCACACAGATGGAAGGATGCCATCCTAGATTCCTTCCACAGACACTCCTAATCCTGATGGCTCAGCCTTAGTTGCATGCCTTGTTACCAATAGCCAGAACCATGCACTCACTCCTCCCCAACTCATCTTTGGTTCTGTCGTGTCCCTGTTCAGGGGTCAATTATGTTCTGTAACAAAATTGTTCCTAGGGAGATGCAACACACATGTCTACTCCCCCCAGAAAGGGAATCCATGACAGGCTAAAATATGAATACTGTCAAAGTTCAACTTGGTGAACCAAGGAGTTTTATTGGAGTTACTTACAGGTATATGGATCAGGGGTTACTTATAGGAGTAGAAATGACTCAAAGACCACCCATGGCATGGTTACAGCTCACCATATCTGGGAAACCTGGAGCACTTTGCACAGTCTAAACATGTTGGACAGTGTCCTTTCCAGGCGGCTCAGTTGGTCTAAACCTCTTCCAGGAAGCTTCTCTGGTTTCTGCTTCTTCTAGGCAACTGGTCTGGTCTCAAAGTCTTCTTTGCAACTTACTAGACCTGGATGGAGGTGGGGGTTCCTTGGACTTCCCACAGGACAGGGAACCCTGATTGCTTTTAGGGCTGAGGGGGGGGGTACTTAATTGGGGGAGGGGAAGGGAAATGGGAGGCGGTGGCGGGGAAGAGACAGAAATCTTTAATAAATAAATAAATTTAAAAAAAAAAGAAAGAAAAAAAAGTCTTCTTTGCAGCTTGGCTTGTCTGAGTCTTTTTGTCGCTTGGTTTCCTTGTCTCTGAGACTGACTCTCAGCTTTAATTGCTTACTCTGGCAGGGAGGGGGGGTCTAATGAATCTGGTCAATTTCAGGAACTTCCTGAAGCTATTTTGAGTAGTTTACCTTCTTGTTTAAAGAGTTTCCCTGCAAGATAGTTTGTTTCAGTCTAGGAGGAAAGTGTTACACAATAGATGCCCTTAAGAACTCAAATTAACAGTTTCCAGGATAAATGACGTAGCAGGGGTTCTCAACCTTCCTAAGGCTGCAACCCTTTAACATAGTTCTTCAAGTTATGGTACACTCCCTCCAAGCATAAAATTATTTTTGTCGCTACTTCCATAACTATAATTTTGATACTGTTATGAATCATAATGTAAAATCTGATATGCAACCCCTGTGAAAGGGTTGCTCAACACCCCCCCCCAAAAGGAGTCCCAACCTACATGTTGAAAACCACAGATCTACCCTGAAGAAGACCAACCTTCTGTTGGTGTAGACCTGAGACTACTGGAAATCAACCGACGCTGGACCTTGTCCTGTGACTGGCTGAATTCTGAAGCACACTGAATTCCCAGCCTCCCAAGATGTTGCCTATTAACGTGAGGTGACCTATTGGGGAAGGAACAGGCTGCTGTAAATTGAAATGTGCTTGTGTAGAAGGAGCTGGAGCAGGAGCGTTGAGCCTGGAACACTGAGTCTTTATCACCAGAGGTCTTTCCACCCGGAGCAGAAACAGTCCTTCAGTCCTCGTGGCCTCCCTACCAACCTCCTTATCCTTAGTTCAGGTGAGTAGCTGAGAATTGCTTGAGAGAATCTGGAATGACCTCCCTGGAGGCAGATCCTGTCCAGGACCCTACTCACTCTCCTCGGGAACAACTCTCACCTTCCTCTTTGCTTCCAGGCCTAGAAGTAGACTGCAGTCCCAGAAGGCCACGAAAGGTAAAATACAACATACAAACCAGGAAGAGATGTGCCAAATTTCAAAACAAAACAGATGCTTGAGCTTACAAGTAAGCCGTACATAGACAGAAATGGAGGACCGTGTATGACAACGGATACTGAGAGAGTGAGACAAGACCATAAGAGAACGAAGTTGAACGTATTCATATGGGCTCACTACACAGAGACTCTGTTGCCTTTCTCTTCCTTTCTGTCTTAGTCAGGGTTTCTATCCCTGTGAAGAGACATCATGAGCACACCAACTCTTATTCTTTTTATATTTTTTTTTGTTTTTGGTTCTTTTATTTGATTTTATTGATTTTTATTGGGCTCTACATTTTTCTCTGTTCCTCTCCCTGCCTCTCACCTTCCCCTTCAACACAGCAACTCTTAGAAGGAAAGATATTTAATTGGGGGCTGGCTTACAGTTTAGAGGTTCAGCCCATTATCATCATGGTGGGACATGGCAGTGTGCAGGCAGACATGGTGCTGGAGAATATGCTGAGTGTCCTACATCTTGACTTGCAGGCAACAGGAAGTGGTCTGAGATATGGGGCATGACTTGAGCATATGAGACCTCAGAGCCCATCTCCACAGTGACACACTTCCTCCAACAAGCCACACCTACTCCAACAAGGCAACACCTCCTAATAGTACCACTCCCTTTGGGGGCCATTTTCTACCACGCCCCTTTTCCTCTTTCTCTTTCTTTTTACATGTGCATGAGGGTACATGAATGTCTTAGGGGTTAGATCCAGGACTTTACATTTGCTAGAAAAGCTCTCTGCCACCAACATACATCCTTCAAACCCATTCTACCTTCTGCAATACAGTTCGAGGAGTTAAAAAATGCTGTTTGCTTGGGTGACTCAAACATGGACCAAAATGAGACCTAGATGTAGCACTGCCTCAGTTTACCATAAAGGAAAACACTGAAAGACCTAGAGATATGAGAATGTTTGGCACAGGCAGGTTTCACAGGTTTCAAAGGAAACCCACATTGTAACAGCACAAAAGAGTATGCCAGTACTGAAAGAAACAAAGTTGTGGAGATAGCCCAGCATCCTTGAAGGACTCTGTATTTGCTCTTCTCTACAAACCAGAGCTTCTAAGCCAGGCTATCATCACAGAATTGGGAATCTTTTCTTTCTTTCTTTTTTTTTTTTTTTTTTTTTTTTTGGTTTTTCGAGACAGGGTTTCTCTGTAGCTTTGGTGCCTGTCCCGCAACTAGCTCTTGTAGACCAGGCTGGTCTTGAACTCTCAGAGATCCACCTGCCTCTGCCTCCCGAGTGCTGGGATTAAAGGTGTACGCCACCACCGCCTGGCCCAGAATTGGGAATCTTAAGTGGAGTGAGCACAGTTGAATTCCTCCTTCCTATCCAGGTGGCAGTTTGGACACTTCACCACCTAAGATGAAGTAGTTATGGCTCCCATAGTAGAAAACAGTCAAGACATTTATCAGAATATTGGGACTCACACAAGACCTTTAGTCTTGGCTGGTAGATCCATGGTGTTCCTAGAAGTAAAATAGGTTGGCTGTCCTATCCTGCACAGCTCTAGAGATTGACCTGGCTGGGACCATAAGGGAATAAAGAAAGATACATCCAGGGACACACAAAAAGCTGGGATAGGATGAACTGGGCAATCTTATGAAGAAGTTCAGCACCCCAGACACTCAGGATGCTTATCACATTCAGAGAGGAACAAGGAGGCAAGTTTAGCAGTCTCTGTAGGGAGCAGTCTTCAGGCTGTGAACAAGCTGGGGGAGAAAGCTACAGTGGACATTTTTTACACACACTACCAACATCCATACTCCAACCAGAGGAAGGCCTCACCCGAGGAAGGCCCCGTGATGTTCAGGTCCTTGGTGTGGCCGTGCTCGTGTTAACAGTGCATGTCCTCTCTAGACTTCACATCTCCCTACATGGATGGCTAATTATTAGAGTCTCTCTTGATCTGGATAAGCAGAAAAGTTCCAGATGAAATAAGTACAAGTCTAGCTTGGAATCATAAGTACATGAAGTATAGCCCCTCAATGCATCCTGGACTTCAGCCAGTTAACAGACCCAGAGGCTTCCTGAGCAAAGTGGAGAGCTGCTCCCCTTAAGGAAGGCGCCATTTCAACCGAAAATCTGGGGGCTAGAGAGATGGTCCAGAGATTAAGAACACTTGTTGCTCTTGCAGAGGACTTGGGTTCAATTCCTGACATCGCGATGGCAGCTCGCAGCCGGCTGTAACTCCAAAGCATCTGACACCTTCAGACCTCCAAAAGCATCAGGCCTGCCGATGGTACATATATACACGCAGGCAAAACATTTATACACATAGACTAAAATAAATAAATAAACTGACATTTTACATTATAACCTTTTCTCCAGCCTTCCTCAAAAAGATCTACGGTCTTTTGTCAGGGAAAAAATTAGGAAGATAAAAATTCTGGATTGGGCCGGGCAGTGGTGGCGCATGCCTTTAATCCCAGCACTCAGGAGGCAGAGGCAGGTGGATCTCTGTGATTTTGAGGCCAGCCTGGTCTACAAGAGCTAGTTCCAGGACAGGAACCAAAGAGCTACGGAGAAACCCTGTCTCGAAAATAAAAAAAATAGAAAAATAAAAAAAATAAAAAAAAATTCTGGATTGGTTGAATTAAATAAATAAACAAATAAATAAATAATTTCTGTATTCACTGAACCTGTCACTACTCCAGTATGCCAATGTATCACCATGGCCACCAGTGAGGGCAAGAGCTACCAGATGCCAGGTCATCAGTGGACTCTTAGTTGAGATCTGCCTCATAGTTGATCTAGTTGAGCCCTTAACCCATCTTGTTATTTTTCAGCTCTAGAACGCAAAGTTGAAATCGACACACTCAGCACCTACTAGGATCCTCACATTGGTTCCCATTCCTGTGAAGGGATCGTGGTTAGGGGAGGAAAGCACAAGCAGAAGCCATTAGAACTGCCTCAAATTAAGACAGCCATAGTTTAAAAAACAACCCTGGGCTGGAGAGGTGGCTCAGAGGTTAAGAGCACAGGCTGCTCTTCCAGAGGTCCTAAGTTTAATTCCCTGCAACCACATGGTGGCTCACAACCATTTGTAATGAGATCTGATGCCCTCTTCTGGCAAGCAGGCATAAATGTAGACAGAATACATAATAAATAAAATAAATCTTAGCGGGGCCATGGTGGTGCACGCCTTTAATCCCCAGCACTTGGGAGGCAGATGGATCTCTGTGAGTTCAAGGCCAGCCTGGTCTAAGGAGCAACTTCCAGGACAGGCTCCAAAGCTACACAGAGAAACCCTGTCTCAAAATACCAAAAAAAAAAAAAAGCAATATAATTTTGGCAGGGCAATGGTGGCGCATGCCTTTAATCCTAGCACTCAGGAGGCAGAGGCAGGTGGATCTCTGTGAGTTCGAGACCAGCCTGGTCTATAAAAGCTAGTTCCAGGACAGGCTCTAAAGCTACACCAAGAAACCCTGTATCAGAAAAACAAAACAAAAAAATAAATTGTAAGCTGGGCAGTGGTGGCGCATGCCTTTAATCCCAGCACTTGGGAGGCAAAGGCAGGAGGATCTCTGTGAGTTCGAGGCCAGCCAGGTCTACAGAGCGAGTTCCAGGACAGGCTCCAAAAGCTACAGAGAAACCTTGTCTTAAAAATAAGTTAATAAATATTAAAAACAAAATGAAACAACAACAAAAAGCAATTCCAAGCCTACTACTGACCTTCGTAGAGACTGATCTCCTAGCCAGGGCCTTCAAGGTGCCCTGTGACCTAAATTGTCCCTCAAGAACTGAGTGTGTTTTGCCAAGCCTCACAGATTGATCCCTAGTATCCACAGGATACAAAGAGAAATTTAATTTCTCTCAAGTTGTCCTCTGAACTCCACATGCATGCTGTGTTCATCAGGTACCCACACACATAAACGTGGGCACAAAATAAATGAAATGATTTTAGGGGCTGGAGAGATGGCTCAGAGTCTGAGAGCGCTTGTTGCTCTGGCAGAGGGCCACTGTCCAGTTCTGAGCCCCTCATGATGGCTCTTGACAACATCAGCAATTTCAGTTCCAAGGGATCTGATGCTCCAAGCTCTATGAACACAGTGCAGTTCATACACGCAGGTAAAACATTTATATACATACTACAAAATAAACACACCATTTTCCAAAAGATACTGTTAAAACAAACATGAAAAAAAAGTCTTGCTATGGGCTGGAGAAGTGGTTCAGTGGGTAGAGGCACTCGCCACCAGGCCTGGCGACCTGAGTACTGGGATTACAAGATTATGTCTCCATGTCTGACAGGAAATAAAATTTCTTTCAAGAAAAGACATGGGCCAGGTGGTGGTGGTGCACACCTTTAATCCCTGCACTCGGATGGCAGAGGCAGATGGATCTCTGTGAGTTTGAGACCAGCCTAATCTACAAGAACTAGTTCCAGGCCAGGCTCCAAAACTACAGAGAAACCCTGTCTTGAAAAAAAAAAAAAAGACGGGGCTGGAGAGATGGCTCAGTGGTTAAGAGCATTGCCTGCTCTTCCAAAGGTCCTGAGTTCAATTCCCAGCAACCACATGGTGGCTCACAACCAACTGTAATGAGGTCTGGCGCCCTCTTCTGGCCTGCAGACATACACACAGACAGAATATTGTATACATAATAAATAAATAAATATTTTTTTTTAAAAAAAGACATGGAAAATGTCATCTTCTAGATTTTTCCAAACTTACTTTAACGTATGATTTAAGGTGAAATGTGGAGACTTACAGTGAAAATTTTCCATTCCTTTCATACAGCTTTACCAGTTTTTAGTAATCTATAGTTTATTAAGTCATAAATGAATGTACACGTTTTAGTGAAAATAATTGCATGATGCAGCATTTATCCCTTTCTTCCTTTTTTGCTTGGTGGGGCAAGATCTCACATAGCCTAGACAGGACTTGAACTCACTAATATCTGGGGATGACTCTGAGCTCCTAAGCTTCTTGCCTCTACCAGCTTGTTGATTATGATTTTTTTTTATTTTGTTGTGCTGGAGACTGAAACGGGGCCTTATGCTTGTTAGGCCAGACACTCTACCACTGAGATAAATCCCCAAATCCCAGCACCAATGTTGGGATTACGAGCATGACCCACCATGCCCAGGTTGCAGCTATCTGTTTCACTGAAAGATGTACTATTTTGGGAGACGGTTATAACTTTAAACTTAATATACATTTTTGTATGAATTCTTGAGAGAGAAAAAGGGGGAAAAGTGAAGCTGACTCTCTGAGACAGCCTTGTGAAAGTCGTTTCTGCTTCACGTCTAGAGCTGTTCTGGAAATCTCAAAAATGAACTGGTCACTCCTTTAACAGCATTCATTCAAAAACAACTGGATTCTTCCTATTTTATTTATTTTTTTTCCTTTGGTTTTTTTCGAGACAGGGTTTCTCTGTAGCTTTGGAGCCTGTTCTGGAACTAGCTCTGTAGACCAGGCTGGTCTCGAACTCACAGAGATCCGCCTGCCTCCCGAGTGCTGGGATTAAAGGCGTGCACCACCGTCGCCTGGCAGGAATCCCTTCCTAAACACTAGAGAAGGGACTGTGTTTCCTGCTCCCATTCCTAGCAAATGGAAGTAAGTTAAGTCAGCTGCTCCTTAATTCAAAAAGAATTTTTTCATTTCATGAATATTCCAGAAAACATCAAAATTTTGGGTGACTGTTTTCTCTTAATCAAGATTCCTATGCAAGATTAGAGAGGATAAAAATACACATTTAAGTAAAACCACTGGAAACTACTTGCTGATAATTTTTCGCCCTGCATTAAAAAGGGAAGAAGGGCTCAATTAAGGGGACAAAACAGTTCCATTAAAGAAAGTATCTCGGGGCTGGAGAGATGGATCAGTGGTTAAGAGCACCGACTGCTCTTCCAGAGGTTCTGAGTTCAATTCCCAGCAACCACATGGTGGCTCACAACCATCTGTAATGAGATCTGGCGCCCTCCTCTGGCATGCAGGCATACATGGAGGCAGACTGTTGTGCACATAATAAATAAATCTTTAAAAAGTAATAATAAAGAAAGTATCTCTCTTATTGAGCAAAATTTGAGGACATTCCCCCTCTATGGGTGTGGTGGTGCATGCCTGTAATGCTGTCATTCAGAAGTGGGGGCAGGAAGACAGGAGTTCAAGACCAGCCTTGGTTATTTGGCAAATTCAAGGGCAGCATGGGCTACTGGAGTCTCTATCTCAAACATGTAAATAAAACAAGCCAAAAATGAGCCAGGCAGTTGTGGTGCACACCTTTAATCCCAGCACTTGGGAGGCAGAGGCAGATGGATCTTTGTGAGTTTGAGGCAAGCCTGGTCTACAAGAGCTAGTTCCAGGGCAGGCTCCAAAGCTACAGAGAAACCCTGTCTGCGGGGGGGGGGGGGAGCAAAAATGAATGACCTTTTGTTAATAGTTAAAAGAGTATATACTTTTAACTCAAGGAGGTCGGAAGTGAAAACAGCATTAATGTTCAATGTAACAATACACACCTTTAATCTCAACACTCGGGAGGTAGAGGCAGGTGGATCTCGGTGAGTTCGAGGCCAGACTGGTCTACAAGAGCTAGTTCCAGGACAGGCACCAAAGCTACAGAGAAACCCTGTCTCAAAAACTCCAACCCCCCCCCCCCAAAAAAAAAAACACACGACCCTGGTTCAGTACCCACGTGGCGGAGCACAGGACTCTAACTTTGATTCTAGGGGATCTGACATCTTTTTCTGATACATGTAGTATATTTACATATAAGCAGTCAAAACACTCATATACATAAAAGTTTTTTAAGGAAATTAAGATTTTGCATTCAAGGGCTGGAGAATTGACTCAGCAGTTACGAACACATACTGTTCTTGCAGAGGACCTGAGTTGAATTTTCAGCATCGCCGTCTGATAGCTCACAGCCGCCTGTAACTAGAGTTTCAGGGGATCCAATGACTTCATGTGACCTCCAAGGGCCCATGTACATTCCCATGTCTCCCTCCACATAAACACAATTAAAAACAAATCTTTGTTTTTGTTTTATTTTTGCTTTTTGTTTTGTTTTTTGAGACAAGGTTTCTATGTAGCTTTGGAGCCTGTCCTGGAACTAGCTCTTGTAGACCAGGCTGGCCTCGAACTCACAGAGATCCGCCTGCCTCTGCCTCCCCAGTGCTGGTATTAAAGACATGCGCCACCACCGCCCGGCTTCAGCTTATTTTATTATTTATTTAGTTGGTTAGTTTTTGTCACAAAGTCTCACGTAATTCAGGCTAGTCTTTAACTTGCTAAGCAGCAGCAAAGAATACCTTGAACTCCTGATCCTCTTGCCTCCATCTCCTAAGTGTATGTTAGTTAATTTTCTGTTGCTATAGTAAAGTAGACTTAAGAAACGGAGTTCACTATGCTGGAGAGGTTGTGGGGGAAAGCGAACACTTCTGCATTGCTGGTGGGAATGCAAGCTGGTTCAGCCCCTTTGGATGTCAGTGTGGTGATTTCTCAGAAAATTAGGAAACAACCATCCTCAAGACCCAATAATACCACTTTAGGAATATATCCAAAGGATGCTCAATCGTGCCACAAGGACATGTGCTCAACTATGTTCATAGCACCTTTGTTTGTCATAGCCAGGACCTGGAAACAACCTAAATACCCCCCGATCGAAGAATGAATAAGGAAAATGTGGTATATTTACACAATGGAGTACTACACAGCAGAAAAAAATAATGACAGCTTGAATTTTGCATTTGAGTGAGGTAACCCAGACACAGAAAGACAATTATCACATGTACTCACTCATAGGTGGTTTTTTAACATAAAGCAAAGAAAGCCAGCCTACAAACCACAATCCCAGAGAACTTAGACTACAATACAGACACTAAGAGAGACTTACATAGATATAATCTACATGGGAAGTAGAAAGTAGAAAAAGACAATATCTCCTGAGTAAATTGGGAGCATGGGGACCTTGGGGGAAGATTGAAAGGGGGTTGAGAAAGGCAGGAAGGGGAGCAGAGAAAAATATAGAGCTCAATAAATATCAATTAAAAAAAGAAGGGGAAAAAAGAATCAGAGGCCAACTTAAAAAAAAAGAAATGGAGTCATTTGCATTACAGTTCCATGATAGTAGAGATGGGAGCAGGAGGCTGGTTAATCACTACAACTAGCTCTTGTAGACCAGTCTGGCCTGGAACTCAGAGATACGCCTGCCTCTGCCTCCCAAGTGCTAGGATTAAAGGTGTGTGCCACCACTGCCTAGCCCAAAAATAAACTTCTGAATGGGTCATAGTGTGTTTAAAAAATGTACACAGGCCTAAGAAATAAGAAAATAGGGATAGGTAGTTATAAAAGAAATAGTTTTAAAAAATAAAACAAAGTCTTTAAAGAGGCAGTAAAAGTAATATAAAAGTCACATAAAGATGGAAAATACACAGAATCTGGATTATGTATACTATTTTGTTTTCTTTGAATTTTTTGACTCTTAATGAGCTAACTGGAGAGAGACATTTGATTGTGGGGTTGCTAAGCTAAACCAACATAAAGGTATCTTGACTTCAAAATTTGAGTCTAAGGATATGTGACTTGGAAAAGAGGTTCTGCTTTTGTTTCCACAGAGGATGGGAACCTGTGGATTCCTTCCAGGCTAGTATGGTTTGAAGTAACAAGACCCACCCCCTAAAGGTCTCCACAAACCCTAGAAATACTTGGCTCAACTAACAGCAGGAAACAGTTTAGAGAAAACTACACCCAAATTCCCCAAATAATTGTTTATAAATGTTTATTTTCATTTTAAAAAGGTTGGTTATAAGTGGTTAATGGTCACAGTCAATTTCTAGAAAGAAGATAAATAAGAGGAATATATTATAGAAATTAATACACTGGTATGGACTTTGATTAATTGATACAAATTTCAGGTCAATTTTGTTATATGCATATTTTACTCTTGTTTAAGGTATTTAAGGTATTATGTTTATACAGTTCATTTAAAAATGTAATGTATGATTAAGAAATACAGATTGATAGTCATCTATAGTAATCAAACTTTTAATTGTATTAGGTTTTTTAGATATACAGAGATATATTTCAGTTAGATAACCTTCAACATTTTAAAGACCTATAAAATACGGTATTTAAAATGTTTTAAGAACTTAGACTTTTCTTGACAGTGAGACATGTCTGCTTCTGGCAGCACTAATTACTTTAGAGAGGTTGATGGGCATTGAAGAGACTCACTATGGAATTTGTCTTCAAGGTAACAAGGCTAGCCACTTGGGCAAGAAACAGTTCTTGCCTGAACTACTTGATGGTATGCTGTATAAACTAGACATGCAGGACCCACAGAAAAATGTCTGCTGAACTTGCCAAAAGAAGGTGAGATAGTCCTTCAGGGTTCCTGCTTCATGAAAGAGTCTGCCAGACATTCTGCAGGACACAGAAGAAAGTGACTGACAAACTGCCAATATAGGTGAAATAGTCTTTCAAATTACTTGCTTTATGAAAAAGTCTGCCAAGTACTAGGGGTCTGTAGGCTAAATATGGATGCCCAAATGTTACAGAAGAACTTTGGTTGACTGTCCAGGCAGTGAGATGTCTCTGTCAGTTCTAGAATTTTGGAAGTTGCTTATAATGTACTTCCTGTTTACTATATCCTTCTGGGGTCTTTGATGGAGATGAAGAGTTAAAGCTTTCCTTAGTTATGATAAAAGATAGATATGAAACTTTAAACTCACAAAGAAAAAAATAGATGATAGAATATTTTCTTTAATTTTGACAGATACAAACAGACTAGATATTGTAACTATAATTCTTGCCTGATACCTGTTTTGTTTTATATAATTTTACTATGTTAAAGTTAAAACCTTCCTTTTTATTTACACAGAAAAGTAGAAATGATGTGGGATTTCCCCTTTGTGTGCTATGAATATGTTTTATTACCATTGGCTAGTGAAGAAGCTACATTGGCCTATGGCAAGGCAGAATATAACTAGGTGGGAAAACTAAACTGAATGCAGGAAGAAAGAAGGCAGTCATCCAGATGCCATGTAGCTGCCAAAGGAGAGAGATGCCAGCCAGCCACCGATGAAACAAGACATGTAGAAAATGAGGTAATGCCACAGCCATGTGGCAATATGCAGACTAATAGAAATGGGTTAATCTACGATGTAAGAGCTAGCTAGAAATATGCCTGAGCCATCAGGCAAACAGTGTTGTACTTAAAAAGTTTCTGGGTGATTATTTGGTTCTGAGTGGCCAGGAAAAGGAAACAAAAGTGCAGTCTGTAGCTTTGGAGTCCGGCCTGGAATTAGCTCTTGTAGATCAGGTTGGCCTCAAACTCACAAAAATCTGCCTCCTCTGCCTTCCAAAGTACTGGGATTAAAGGCATACGCCACCACCACTGGGCTCTTTCTAAGATTTTTACTTGATTTTATGTGGATGTGTGTTTTGCTTCCTGCTTACATGTATGTGTGCCACATGAGTGCCCGGTGTCCTCAGAGTCAAAAAGGGCATCAGAGCCCCTAGAACTGGATTTACAGATGGTTGTAAGGCTATATGAGGATTCTGGGAATAGGTTTTCTATAATGCGATAATAGGTTTCTCCACCAACAAAGAAAGCCAGATGAAGCCAAATTGCAAAAGTAAAAGAGCAGGTTTATTTGAACAAAGCAACTCCTGTGTTAGAGCTTCCAGCCCCCGGTTTGGAGAAGTCACATGCCCAAATCAAAGCAGAGCGCTTCTATACCCTGTAGACAAGGGGTGATAATGTGTCGTCCACATTCTGAGTTTGTGCCCAAGTATGGTCAAAAGCTGACTGCTTTAGGCAGGGTCTTGGGCTGCTGGCAACTTCAGGGAAGAAGCTGCTGCAGCTGCCAAGAATGCAGATCTGGGCACTGGGCTTTTTGGCGCCTTTTTTTTGTTGGAGATTTTCTAAAAGGATGGAGTTTGGAGAGAGAGGAATGGGGCTTTCTGGATCAAGCAGGAGCGAACTGGAAGTTCCAGCCAAACATTTAGAAGCTATTCTGATCAGCTGATGATGTCCCCCTTTTCTAAAACACACGAGTTCTTCAGGATGTGTGGATTGGGCCGGGAGTTGGCTCAGCAGCTGACAGCATTGACTGTTCCTCCAGAGGACCCAGGTTCTATTCCCAGTACCCAGGTGGTGACTCACATTGTCTGCAACTCCAGCTTCAGGGGATTGAGGACTTCTGGCCTCTGAAGGCATTAGGCATACATGTGGTACACACACACACACACATACACACACACACACATATATGTGCAGACAAAATACCCATATACATAAAAAAATAATGATGATGAAATTATACATGGTATCTTAGAGCTGAGTTGTGCTTGCCGCATTGACACCACACTCTTCAAAACATGAAAAAGAAGGGACGAGCTTTTTGTTGCAGGGACAAAAAGCTTAGAAACAGAGTTTATGTTTCTTTATTTGGTCTCTAACTCATTAAAAAGAGCATCACTGAGATCAAGAGGGCAGCAGCTTCCACATGTAGTCTTTCTTCTTTGGCAAAGGTTCCTGGGATGAGTCAGTGGTGCCCTCGTCTTTCTCAGGAAAACCAAGCAGAACACGGACATGCGCTGCTGTGGTTCTTCCTGAGCCACCCTGAGGACCAGAGCTTTGTTTGGCATGGGCCCCGTTTCCACTCACTGTGAGTTCTCGGTTTCCGTTTCCTCCTGGATCATCCTCTTCCTCCCCAGTGTGGAGCCGCTGTCTCTGTCCTCTTTAATTTTTTCTTTTTCTTCTTTCCTGTACCATTTTCACTCTTCTCAGGTGAAGAGTGAACAGTGAATTGACAGGGGTTTTGTGTGTCAAGGCTCAGGAGCTTTAAGAGAACCACTTACTGCTTGCTTCTTGGGATTGACATGTTGAAGTGTTATGGGACTGGGATTCTTTTTGCTTGTTTTTGTTTTTTGTTTTTTGAGACAGGGTAGCTTTGGAGCCTGTCCTGGAACTTGCTCTGTAGACCAGGCTGGCCTCAAACTCACAGAGATCTGCCTGTCTCTGTCTCTCAAGTGCTGGGATTAAAGGAGTGCCCGGCTTCTTATGGGATTCTTAAACTCAAGACAGAGGACTTAAAAAAAATTATGTGTGTGTGTGAGACATGTGTGAGTTTGCACCTGGAAATGTCATGTTTGTGAAGGCCAGAGGACAACCTTTGGGAATCAGTTCTCTTTCCATCATAGATTATGGGAGTTAAGTTTACACCATCAAACAGCAAACACCCCCTCCCACTGAGCCTTATCACTAGCCTGTGAAAAATGAATTTTCTTAAATGGCAAAGGTAACTATTATAAGAATGAATTTAACTGGGGGTGGCTTAGTTTCAGAGGTTTAGTCCATTATCATCACTTATGGAGTATGGTGGCATGAGGTCAGATACTGGAGCAGTAGCCGAGAATTACATCCTGATCCATAGGCAAAAGGGGACTTTGGGCTTGGCATGAGCTTTTGAAACCTCAAAGTTCTCCCCCCCCCCCCCAGAGACACACTTCTTCCAACAATGTCACACCTCAGTCCTTCTAATCCTTTCAAATAGTGTCACTCCCTGGTGACCAAGCATCAAATATATGAGTCTATGGGACCATTCTTATTTAAATCACAACTGCTAATGTGTGAAATAAAACTAATTTTTGGTAGTGTGACTGTTTTCTGTGTTCCTACTAGATGCACTTACTGGTTCTGGTGGCTTTCCTGAGTGCCTCCCTGGACTTTGCATCTATAGCAACACCAACTGAAGGCATTCTTTTTCTTTTCTAATAGCTCTATTTCTTCATATCATTTGTGGGGTTTTGAGACAAAGTCTTGCTATGTAGCTTTGGCTGACCTCAAACCTTATCTACCTACCTACCTACCTACCCTACCTACCTACCTACCCACCCTACCTACCTATCTATTTATGGTTTTTCAAGACAAGGTTTCTCTTGCCTAGCCTTATTAATTTATTCATTTATTTATGGTTTTCCAAGACAGCGATACAGGGGTTCTCTTGGTTAACTATGGCTGTCCTGGACCTCACTCCATAGACTAGTCTGGCCTTGAACTCAGAGATCCATCTGCCTCTGCCTCCTGAGTGCTGGGGTTAAAGGCATGTGCCACCATCACCTGGCTTTGGAAGAGTCTTTAAAATCCTAAAACCAGTGCTAGAGATGGCTCAACAGAGGACATGATTTCAGATCACAATTCATAATACATTTGAGGCTAGCCTTGGCTAAATGAGATTCTATCTAAAAAAAGAAATCTTCTAATAAAGAATCCTATATGGCTTTATACTCCAACACTTACAAGCTTGTAGTTCTGATGAACGATTTTAGATTTTGTCTTTTTTTTTTTCTAAGACAATTTCTCTGTTTTGCCTTAGATATCCTTGGAACTTCCAGAATTTGCTCTATAACCGGGGAGTGTATTCAGGACTTTTCCATTTCCCTGCTGCTACAGAGCACCTTGAGCTGAACCACCCCTGTCACAGCCTGGGTTTTTCAATATGCACCACCTCACCTTGCGCTGTGCTGCCTTACAGCTTAGTAAAACAAATTCACAACGCTCACTCACCAAATACCTGTGTGCCCCGTGCTGGACTGTCTACTCTGTTCCAAGAACAGAGCACAGGAATCATGGGAAGGATAGACTCGGAAACCCTCTTCTCTTTGACAGGGGTATGACAAACAGATGAGCCATCTTGAACTTAACTCTTTTTAAATATTTTTTTAAATGATTTAACTTTATTTTATGTGCATTGGTGTGAAGGTGTCAGATCTCGTGGAACTGCATTTTCAGACAGTTGTGAGCTGCCATGTGGGTGCTGAGAATTGAACCCGGGTCCTCTGGAAGAGCAGTCATTGCTCTTAACCGCTGAGCCATCTTCTCCAGCCCCTTGAACTTAACTCTTCAGCCTTGAACTCACATGTAAAACTCACTGAGGGGAGGGAGTCCTTTTGACAAACACATGCTATAAAAAATCTGGGCCAAAGACCTGGCTGCAGCAATCATAAAGCACACACAGCCACAAACTCTATCATCCAGGAGAATAAAGTATAAGACTGTTGTGTGCATGGCAGACCCTTCCACTTACAGACTCTCATGAACTCAGTGACTCCTCGGCTTTCCAACAAGCTCTACTAGACAGGAAATACTGTTTATCAGGCCACAGCACACATGAAATGCAATACTAGTAGATGATTCATGCAGCTACACAACTAGGGGGAAATTACAGCCTTCCTCACTGCAATGGAGATCTGCTGCTGAACATTCTGATCAGGCAAATGGATGGATGGGAGCAGACCGGGGATAAGGCCCAGCTTGCGTGCTGTTTTCAAGGGTAATGAGAGGTGGTACCAGAAAGTCACGCTGTTATCCTTTTGTAAGCTCTGATGTGAAGCAAACTACCCAAGAATGTGCATACTTAGGGTCACAAAAATAACTGTAGAACACAAAATATCCAGTTAAAAGTTATTTATTCAAAAATATTTTCTACTAATTCTTTTCTTTCTTTTGTTTTGAGACAGAGTTTCTCTAAATAGCCCTGGCTGTCCTGTCTACTCCTTCTGTAGACCAGGCAGGCTAGCCTTGAATTCGAAAATCTACATGCCTCTGTCTTCTGAGTGCTGGGATTAAAGGCATGTGCCACCAGGCCCGGCTTTTTTTTTTTTTTAACTAATTCTGATTCTATATCAAATTAAGATGGGGTTTTGAGCAGTTATACAGAATAATTGCTCAGAACCCCTGAACAGAGTGCAATCCCCTCATTAGCTCATTATCTGAGCTTGACAAATTCAAGTCATTTACTTCACAAGTCATAATAGGTATACAGTACTTCGTATCAAAATATTTTATAAAGCTTATATTCATATTTCAGTTAAAATTTAGTTAATATAAAATGATACTGGCTTTAAAGAACATCCAAACAATGCCTTAATTTCTTTTCCAAGGTCATAATTGTCTGCCATCTCTTCACTGCCCGCCCACAAACTAATTAAGAACCACTTGCGGGCTGGGGTGTAGTTAGCGCTTGCCTGGCAGCAGCGAGGTCCTGAATGCTGCCCTAGCACTGAGAAGGAAAACACAGGACCACCTGAGATTGTGGTGCGTTTCCACTCCTCATTTCAGTGGCTAAAATATGCTGGAAATGGAACAGAAGGCCAGAGATTCTGGTCATAGCACACATTTCCTGCAGGTTCTCAACTTCAAACTACTATACAAAACAGAGGCTTTAAAAAATAGCCTTTGTAGGCCAGGTGTGTTGAATGCTTTAAATCCTAGCAATTAGGAAACTGAGGCAAGTAGACCCCTGTGAATTCTTGGTCAGGCAGGGCTACCTAGGGAGAACCGTCTCAAAAAAGAAACAAGAGGCTTTTGGAAGCATGTACATTCAAAGGAAACCCTTTAGTATTCTTAGAGTTAAATCCACTGGGAGAAGCAGACTCGCTCTCGCTCTATTTTCTCAACAGAGCTTTGGGTTTTTAGAAAAGCGTGCATGCCAGCCAGGCCTGCAGCTGCGGAGCCAACCCCAGCTCTGGTCCTCCTGATGGTTTAAGAAGTCAGTCTTTTCTCAACAGTCTCCTGGTAAGCAACAAACCGTCTCAAGTTCATCTTCACGTTGTCAAGAACACACAGCTGATCTGGACTGTATTTGCCCCTGCCCTCTTTCCGTATCTGATGAGAGACAGAATGAGATTATGTCACCTAATTTGTTATTGTTTAAACAAAATAACTTTGTTTTAAAAAAATGGTTATTCGAGATGGGTTTTTCTTTGTAGTTTTGGCACCTGTCCTGGAACTCACTCTGTAGACCAGGCTGGCCTTGAACACAGAGATCCACCTGCCTCTTCTTCTCCAAGTGCTGGGATTAAAGGTGTGTGCCACCACTGCCTGGCTTCAAGTAACTATTTTATAAGCAAATATAAAGTTTTACTTTCAGATTAAATAGAATACAGTACGTGAAGACAAGAAAAATGAAAACATGCTCATTTTTTTTTCTTTTTCCATTTTCACTGAGGCAATCTCTCAGTCAAACCCAGAGCTTGCTGATTTAGCTAGACTCACCAGTCAGCGTGTTCCTAGGATCATCTATCTCTAACTTCTCAGGCTGGAATCCCACGCAGCATTTTGGTGGGTAAATACTGACCTAGTTTCCACAGTTGCATGATAAGAACTCCAACCACTAAACCATCCCCCAACCCGAACACACACATTAAAATTATAGCTATAAGCCAATTGCTTGCCTTTGATCCCAATACTCTGGAGGTGGCAGAGGAGCTCTGTGAGTCTGAGACCAGCCTGGTCTACATAGTGAGTTCTAGGACAGTCAAAATTACAGAGAGATCCTATCTCAATAAAAATAAAACACAAAAGGGGAAAAAGAAGTTACAGAAATAAGAGCCATAGATAAAAAAGATAGAAATTTATGGAATGCAAATCATAACTCACCCCAAGTCTTTTTAAAAAGTAGTTTTATTTTATTTATCTTTAATTGAAAATTTTTATTTGTATGAACATTTTGCTTGCATGTATGTTATGTGTACCACATGAGTGCCTGGTACTCATGGAGGTCAGAATAAGACAATGGATCCCCTGGCACTGGAGTTAAGACGGTTGTGAACCATCATGTGGATGGAGAGAGTCGAAGCTGGGTCTCTACAAAAGCAGTAAGTGCTCTAAGTCACTAAGCCATCTCTCCAGCCCCTTTATTTTACGTGTATGGACATTTTGTGTGCATGCATGTCTGTGCATCATATGTCTGCAGTGCCCACAGAGGCCAGAAGAGGGTGTTAGATCCCCTGGAACTGGAATTACAGCTAAGTAACCATGTGGGTGCTGAGAACAGAACCCAAGTCCTCTGGAAGAGCAGCCAGTGCTCTTAACAGGGACCAGCTCTCGGGCCCTCATCTCTAGTCTTAAGCACCAGTTTTCAAGTTTTAGTACAGCACCTGTAAGATTTCCCACAGCATGGGCTAGTAGGGCTCCTACTGGTACCCTTATTAACTTTCTGATTCAGAGGCCAGGAGCTGAGGGCTAAAAATCCACATATGGAACAAGCCCCAGTGAATCTACAAGTAATACA
Source organism: Microtus oregoni (assembly GCF_018167655.1). Lineage (NCBI taxonomy): Eukaryota > Metazoa > Chordata > Mammalia > Rodentia > Cricetidae > Microtus > Microtus oregoni. The sequence continues at coordinate 63,538,784 of NW_024543063.1, forward strand.
AACCAAAAACCAAACCAAACCAAACCAAAAAAAAAAAAAAAAAACTCTCAAACCACAAGATAAAGAAATTTCACTGGGGCTAACAAACAAACAAATGTCGTGAGACATTATCACTATAGCAACGCATACCAAACAGGTAAGCCAACCCCATCAACAGCTTCCAATATCCAGGGTGTTTTCCCAGTTCAGAGTTTACAGAAGCTTTAGAGCACTGCTGTTTCAGAGTTCTAGTCTTGTTCTACTTTAATACTGAGGATTAAACCTAGGGTCTCAAGAATGCTAAAACATATGCTACCATGAGCGACATTCCCAACCCCATTCATTTATCTTTTCAGACAGGATCTTATTGTGCAGTCCAGGCTGGCCTGGGACTCATGATTCACCTCCAAGTTCTGGGATTAGAGGCTGGCACCACATCCGTCTGGAGGGTTTGATGACTTTGCCTAATCTGCTTTGCTGGCAGCAGAAATGGGGTAAACATTGTTCTCCTTACCTCAAAGGCTCCTTCTGCAGAAATCTAAAGGGCTTTTTATGAACAATGTAGACACTATGTACTGGCATGAAAACAGGTCTTTTAAAGAATTAGGCAAAAACACAAAAAAGCAGAAATATGATTATGTTATGCTATTTTTTCTGGACAGCAAAGGAAGAAATAAACCCCAGGTACATTTGTCTCTGCTAAAAGAAACACGGTCCAGTGGGGTCAGGGAAATGGCCCAGAGATTAAAAGGCACTGACTGCAATTCATAGCACCTGGTATCCAGTTCCAGGGGATCTGACACCATCCTCCGGCTTTCATAAGCATTGCATATACATGGTATACAGACATATGTGCAGGCAAAAACATTCATATAAGAATAAATGTATCTCAAAAGGAAGAAATTTTGGGTGGTGGGAATATAACTCAGTGGTAGAATGCTTTTAAGCAAAAGGAAGATGGACAGGAACAAAAGAAAACAAACAAAAAGTCCTCTAAAACAGAAAGATTCAAGTTTGTTCCTATTTCCTAGGCGCTGGGTATAACTTGGATAGACATATGGACAGCACAAGGCCCCGGGTTCAATCCCCAGGACCAAAACAAATAAATAAATCAACAAATCAAAACAAAGTTCTGGGCTGCTCTCTTATCCAGCTAATACAGTGGCAGCTTTGTTTTCCTGGACAGAATACCCTAAAGATGCCTTCTTTCCCCAAGGAAAATACCCACAACGATGAAGCCAACATACAGTACATTACACCTATAAAACAAGTTTAAAAGTATACGAAAGTGCCTTTTAAACTACAGACAGTATTTCTGTATAAGAAAGCTGTTAATATCATAAAGAATGTGTCAAGATGCCACTCTGGATTCAAATTACCACAACCCAGCACCACTCTGTGGAACCACAATTCAACCAAACAAGCACTTCACTGAGTGCTCTGGATGGGAAGTGCTAGGTTAATCACCAAGACTTAACAGGAATTCCTCAAGCACCCTCTAGGCTGCATGACCCTTTTCCCCAGAGCTGCTGAGACCTGCGCATTTATAAGAAAGCAACTACAAACCTTCATCTTGAAGACTGGCTGGAATTCTTTCAAAGCTGATAACAATTTAATTTGAACTGAGGCCTTTTCAGCTTCTTCACCATCTGCAAAAACGTCAAAGAGGGCATCCAAAGCCTCTCCTGTTACCACAAGGGAAGGGTCTTTGGTGGCAACTTCCAACAGAAAGCACCCAATGGTCTACAAAAATCAAACACAGGATAACGAAGGGTCAGTCTCTAGTACGAGCACTAATAAATGTGTTAACAGCTTCTGCATTCTACTTAAATTGAAAAGTGTGAAGATATCACACACAGCTATGACTATACCAAACATAATATGATCAAGATAAGCTAAAATGTGCTATAGTTTATATTACCAAATAAAGCGAACCAGGGTCCATAAATGATACAAAAAATTATTTTGGAAACTACTGAAATTTTCCTTCTGCTTTCCTCAGGCTTCTCATTTGTGACAACAATCACTACCACCCACGATCCCAGCACCCAGGAGGTGGAGGCAGGAAGAGCTCTGTGAGTTTGAGGCCTACACAGGGAATTACATAGAGAGACCCTGCCTTTAAAAAAAAAAAAAAGAAAAAGAAAAAGAAACAAAATAAATCACACTTTACTTCACGCTGTTTTTTTGATTTTGTTTTTGACACATAGTCTCATGTCACTTAGGTTAGCCTCAAATTCACCTGACAGTGGGTGATGACCTTGAACTTCTGATCCTCCTACTTTTACCTCCCTAGTGCTGGGAATACAGACGTACTCACCAGGCCTGGCTATTATATGCTCTTTCCTTTCCCTCCACAATTAGTTATCTTTTGATAACAGTCCCAATTTGCAAAGGCCTCTTCCAGACTACAACAATCGGATTATAGTCTGGCTGTGGTATGGGAAGTGATATGTAAGCTTTCATGAGAACAGGGGAAGGAGACTGTCAGACTACGGAGTCTAAAGTCCAGCTGTACCTTACTAGTCAGTTAACCTCTCTGGGCACTAATATTCTCCTTTTAATGTGAACAGTACAGATAACCTCTATCACAGTATTAGGCTGAATATCCTAGAAGTCTAGAATGTACTATGAAGCATATATCACAACATAACAAGTCTTATTAAAAAAGCCAGGTGGTGGTGGTGCACACCTTTAATCCCAGCACTCGGGAGGCAGAGACAGGCGGATCTCTTTGAGTTCGAGGCCAGTCTGGTCAATAGAGCAAGTTCCAGGACGAGCTCCAAAGCCACAGAGAAACCCTGTCTCGAAAAACCAAAAAAAAAAAAAAAAAAAAAAAAAAACAAATCCCTACTGGGTTTTAGCATGTTAAGAAGGACTTTAGAGCCAGACATGGTGGCTCAAGTCTTTACTCCCAGCACTTGGGAGGCAGAGGCAGGCTGATGTCTGTGAGTTCAAAGCCAGCCTATTCTATAGAACAAGTTCCAAGACAGTCAGCTCTGTTAAACAGAGAAACCCTGTCTCAAACAAAAACAAATAAAAATTCCACATTTGGCTTTATGCTGAAGACATGTTTATTCTTAAAAAAGCACATCTTGAGAAAAGATAAATAAAAACAAGGCTCACCTTTTCAAATACTTATTTAATACATAGTTTTATTAAAGCCATAGGGTACATTCCATATTTTTCTTTTTCTTTTCTTTTTTTTTTAAGATCTATTTATTTATTGTGTATACAGATTCTGCCTGCATGCAGCCTGCAGGCCTAAGGAGGGCACCAGATCTCATCACAGATGGCTGTGAACCATGTGGCTGCTGGGACTTGAATGCAAGAATTCTGGAAGAGCAGCCAGTGCTCTTAACCTGAGTCATCTCTCCAGCCCCACTCTATATTTCTTTATACAGTGTCTTATCATGATCTCTCCCCATTCCTACTTACTGGACAGTTTAGGTTAGAAACAATTGTTTACCTTAAGAGTTTCAAGTGTGCCATTTTCTTTGGCTAGGACGCTGCCAGTGATCCCCAAAATACTGACCACATTCACTCTCACCCCGATGCTGCTACTATGAATGCCTGCTCTGCACAGCGTCATCAGCTGCTCAGGTGTCATACACTGTTGAGAGAAAAGAAATACTTTATTTACTCATCTCATGTTCACGCGTGTGGATGTTGTAGATAGTTTCCTTTGAGACTGAAACATTCCATCCTGCTGGGAAGCTCTTTAAATTGGAAGGCAAACACTCAAAATAGCTTTAGGAAGTACCTGAAACTGATCAAGTTCACTAGGCCCCTCAGTTCTCAGATCGAAGGAAGCCAAGCTGCAAAGACACTCAAACAAGCTGAGCTGCAGAGACTCTTAGAGGAGAAAACCTACAAAGATGACTCTGAGACTAGACCAACTGCCTGAAGAAGCAGGAACCAGCTGAGTTTCCTAGAAGAGGTGTAGACCAACTGAGTCACTTTGAAAGGATATCCTCCAACCTGTGGAGCTGTAGCTGTGCAGCTTGTTCCAGGTACTGGGGTGGGCTTTGGTGATATAGTTGTCTTCTGCTCCTTTAAGTAACCTCTCACCCATATTTCTGTATCATCAATGAAACTCACTAGTTTACCAAGTTGGACTTTACAAGTGACCATATTTTGCTCTGTGGTAAGATCCCTATTTGATTTGAGTAGAAATGAGTTGCACACAACGGTGGGCATGAGTATACAAGAGTTTGTATGCTTGTGTGCAATTTGTGGAGGCCTAGGGTTGATATTGGTAGTCTTCATTGATTACACTACCTTATTCATTGAGGCCAGATCTCTCATTTGAACCAGAGCTTGCCTATTTAGCTAGTCTGACTAGTTTGCTCCAGGAATCCCATTTCCACCTTCAGAGCTCTAGAATTACAGGCCACCCACCCACACAGCATTTATATGGATTCCAGAGATCTTGTATGGCAAGCCCTTTAATCACTAAATTATCTAGTCCTTTTATGTTTTAAAAAGGAAAATTCTTAAAAATCAAGGAAAATGACTTGAGCATGGAACATTTTCTTTAGCAAAAAGCAATCAAAGTTTGGAGGTTTAGTTCACTGGTAGGGCACAAGTGCAGACAAGGGGTCCACACCAGAGAAAGGGAACCAACCCCAAGACATTTCTTCTAATATCCATCAGTTTTTGAATCAAAAAGAATAGTTGGGTGGTGGTGGTGTACACTTTTAATCCCAGTTCTCAGGAGGCAGAGCCAGGTGGATCTCTGTGAGTTCAAGGCCAGTGTGGTCTACAGAATGAGTTCCAGGACAGGTTCCAAAACCTACGGAGAAACCTTATCTTGAAATATCAAAATAGGGGGCTGGAGAGATGGCTCAGTGGTTAAGAGCATTGCCTGCTCTTCCAAAGGTCCTGAGTTCAATTCCCAGCAACCACATGGTGGCTCACAATCATCTGTAAAGAGGTCTGGTGCCCTCTTCTGGCCTGAAGGCATAGACACAGAACATTGTACACATAATAAATAAATATTAAAAAAAAAGAAATATCAAAATAAAAAGATATATATATATACACACACAAACACATAAATATATACATACATACACATATAAAATGAATAAATGAATAAAATAACAAGGCTGGTATGGTAGCCAAAACTACAGATCTACAAATAATCCCAGCACTAAGGCTGAGGCAGTAGGATCACTCAGTAGTCAGTTGGGGGACATAATAAAACCCTATCTCAAAATAAATGTGTATAAAACTCTGAGCACAAAATGAAACTAAAAAGAAAGCATGAGTGAAGCCCTAGGTTCAGTCTCAGCAACAAACAAAACAAGAAGCAGGAAGAAAAAAAAAAAAGAGAGAGGTTGTATTTAGAGATTACCAGGGTACATATTCATTATGTGATAGTACATTTTAATACTCTTCATTTCCTATATTAAGACCTACATCTAATTAGATTCAGGTTCAGAATTTTTATTGACAAGTAAAATTCATATTGCTACACACACACACATACATATATATTTTTTCCCTCAAGACAGGGTTTCTCTGTAGCTTTGGAGCCTGTCCTGGAACTAACTCTTGTAGACCGACTGGCCTTGAATTCAGAGATCCGCCTACCTCTGCCTCCTGCGTGCTGGGATTAAAGGCGTGCGCCACCACCGCAGATCATGTCTTAGTGTCTTTGCTCAAAGGTTTTAGCCAACAGTGATCATAGCTGCCTAGGAGTACAAACTGTGCCAAAATTACTAAATGATCACTGAGACGATGTCTTCTTTGCAGAAGAATCCTAGCTGATAGCACTGGAGACACAAAGCTGGGCATCTCCAGTGTGCAGCCTCACAAATGAATCTGGGCAGCTATGATGACTGTTGGCTAAAACCTTTGAGCAAAGACAAATGAATCACATTTCTATGAACTGTTTTTGAAAAAGAAACAAAGTAAAACATATCAAACTTGTTTAAATATACATATGGGAATGTGCGCATATGTGTGTGGAGGTCAGAGGATAACTCTGTGGAGTTAGTTTTCTCCTTCCACCTTTATGTGTGAGGTTATTAGGCCTGACAAAAGTTCTTCGGACAGTTTTTCTCTGTGTAACAACCCTAGCTGTTCTGGAAATCACGCTGTAGACCAGGCTGGCCTTGAACTCGTAACAGAGACTGTCCGCCTCTGCCTCCCAAGTGTGGGACTAATGGTGTGAGCCACCACACCAGGTTTTCTCTTTTTCTCTACTTCTTCCCTTGCCTTTTCACAAAGATATAACTCTAACAGCTTTGGATCTTTGTTTTTCTGGCAATGTGCTTGCAAAACACAGCATCTTTCCAAATTTTACATAAGAACTTTACAATGTCTTACCTGTGGAATGTTTTTGGCGGCCATTGTTTGCAAAAGGGCCCTCAAAGCACTACTTATGGCTTCTAGAAAATCAGCTTGTTTAGCAAAATCTAAAAGACACAAAAAAATTCCACAAAACACAAAGATGAAGTGCAAATTTTCTCTTCTCCAAGACAAACTATTTTGTAGAAAAAGTTTTAAAACTAAGCATGCAAGTGTTAGCTTACAATGTTACTAACAAAAGCAATTTTTTCCCCCATATTTATTTTATTTTAGGTGGATGAGTGTTTTGCCTTTCTGTATGTCTATGCACCATGGGTGCAATGCCTAGGGAGGCCAGAAGAGGGCATCAGAAACACTCCATGTGAGCCAGGCGGTGGTGGCGCACGCCTTTAATCCCAGCACTCGGGAGGCAGAGGTAGGCGGATCTCTGTGAGTTCGAGACCAGCCTGGTCTACAAGAGCTAGTTCCAGGATAGGCTCCAAAACCACAGAGAAACCCTGTCTCGAAAAAACAAAACAAACAAACAAAAAAAAAAAAAAAAAAAGAAACACTCCATGTGGGTTCTAGGAACTGAGCTGAGATTTTCTGCAAGAACAGTAACTGAGTCACCTCTCCAGCCCCCAACAAAGGCATTCTTGATATGTAAGCCAAATAAATGTTTAGCTAACAGTCTGTACAGTGTACAGTGAGTCTGAAAGATGACTGCAGTAGGGACAGGCAGAGACCTGCAGAGGCCCTCACTTAAGGTGTTGAGTTTTCAGTGGTCTAACACCTGGCATAGGATAACCCTGAGCCAGTGGTTGATTCTCATCTCTCAGAGGTCTCCGCTGTGATGCTCGCAGATCTGCGGGGGAGTCATCTCCTACACCAGTGCTCTTGACAATACAAGCTCATGGCTCAAAGCCTCCCTGGTCTGTTCCATGACTCAGCCTTGCTCTTTTCCTACTGTACTTTCCTATGCATGACAAACAAAACAGCTGCAATAAACACCTGAGCCAGTAATGGTCACAGGCAAGAACAAATGAGGGCCATTCAGGTGAGTGATCCATAGAGTACATTTGAATCATAATTTCCAAAAATGTACAGCAACTTTGTCCAGTCCTACGCCATCTTCTGACACCTCCCCATATACTTCCCACACGCAGAGTCTGATTTCTTCTTAAACATGGGTGTGACTTATTTTCTTCAACCACAACTATGACAGGTTAAGTCATAACAAGCAGTGTGACTTACAGCTCACTCACAGGTATGTGCTTTTCCCTGGACTCCCAACCTAGGAACCCAGTCACTGTTGTAAAGAGGCTCTAGTCATGGATCATTCCAGCCATAAGTGTTTAATGTAAGTGAACAAAAGCTCAAATGATTCTGGCTCACAGTCTTTAAGGTCTTCAGAAGAGACCCTAGTTTAGGCAAGATTCCACCTCAGCAACAGAGACACTGCTTAGATAATAATTCTGTTATGTGTGTGTATACAGGAAGCTCTTGTTCAAGATATCTCCTAACATCCCTGCGGCATACCAGGAACAACCACCAAGACAGTAACCCCTGAAATTATCTTCAGACGTTGCCAATGTCCCCTAGGAGAGGAGCAATTGCCCCTAGTGAAGAATCACTGCCTGACTCTGAGAATAAGGACGAGACAGGGGATCATGTGGTGCTCAGGCTGCTTTAGAACACACAGACTCAAGCAATCCTCCTGACGGCAGAGACTGAAGCTATACCTAATCATATGCACCTTATTGCTTCAGTCATAAAACTTGGGCCAGACTTGTTACATGGTAGCAGATGCCATGATTTATTACTGCGTGCTTAGGACACAGAATTTCTTTGGAAGCAGATACTTAAATGAAACTAGTGTATTAATGATGCCTCTGAGAATTGGGTAGCATAGGACAAACGAAGAAGGCTGTCCATTTCACATTCTCTCCTAATTTTTGAATTTTGTCCTACATACTGTATGCATATTACTCAATTAAATTTAAATATATTAAGAATGTGACTGGGCGGGCTGGAGAGATGGCTCAGTGGTTAAGAGCACCGGCTGCTCTTCCAGAGGTTCTGAGTTCAATTCCCAGCAACCATATGGTGGCTCACAACCATCTGTAATGAGATCTGACACCCTCTGGCATGTGGACATACATGGAGGTAGAATGTTGTATACATAATAAATAAATAAATCTTTAAAAAAAAAAAAAAGAATGTGACTGGGAAGGCACAGGAGACCTACAAGAAAACACGGACTACTGCCATTCTCTTGACTATCTGCCAGAATGTCAAGGTGGACCTTATTGCTGAAGATACCACACACTGCACTCAGAACTTGGGAGAAATTAACCTGGTGCTTACCTGGAAGCCTGAGAGTTAGCTCTCACAATACTAAGGGTGCCATGAAAGCTGCTTAGGGAGAAAAGTTATCCTCAACAGGCTAGGAGCACTGGTATATGCCTTTAATTGCAGCACTCACGAGTCAGAAGCAGGCAAATCTCTGAATATCAGGCAATCCTGGTCTATATAGTGAGTTCCAGGGCAACCAAGGCTACACAGAAAAATATTGTCTCAAAAACAAACACAAAAAACAAACAAAAAGCCGGGCGGTGCTGGCGCACGCCTTTAATCCCAGCACTCGGAGGCAGAGGCAGGCGGATCTCTGTGAGTTCGAGACCAGCCTGGTCTACAAGAGCTAGTTCCAGGACACCTCAGAGAAACCCTATCTCGAAAAACCAAAAAAAAAAAAAAAAAAAAAAGCCCCTCAATAGCACAATAATAGTACTTGCATCTTGGAATAATCAATAGCTGTAACTGGACACAAAGGCTGATCAATTGGAGGATGGTCAAGCACTAAAAATCTAGCCAAAAGCCATGTGAACCTACCACTACCATATTAATAAAGTAATGGTTTCTACCCGCCTCTGAAATACTTATATGTATAAGTGCAGATCTCACATCGCATCAAAGTTCTTTTGCAGCATGCAGAAACTAGTAGAGATCTACCACTGGTCAAAATGCAAAGAATAAGTAACCAGGGGGTGCTCAGCCTCCAATGGGACATCTGTAACCCAATTCCCACACCTACGCTCAGGAAGCATTACAGAGGAGGAGAAAGAGCCAAGGACCAGGATGACTGCTACAAGATGGTTTCTTCTAAAGAGGACAGGGATGTTGCTTCTCTGAACTCTCACCAAATGGATGCCAGCACAAGACCTGAGAATACACCAGCTGATGTGCCAACCTGGATGGAGGAAAATTTCACAGGGCCCCACCCTTAGCTCAGGAGCTATAACTAATGGTCACTAAAAGACAACCACTTTTCTGTTTTGTTTGTTCCCTTTTTCAGGGATGAGACCACAATCCTACCTGGTCAGCCCTAAGGAGGTGGGACAGCACTGACTGGACCAGAGGGTTGTGTATCTATGTTCCTGTGTGTGTTTGTAACAGGAAGAAATATAGAAGGGGTCATGAATTCAAGAGAGGGTGGAGAGGATGATGGGGGAAGACATGAGGAATTGGGGGCAGAAATGATGCAGATCCAGGACATTCATGTGTGAAATCCTCAAAAAAAAAAAAAAAAAAAAAAAAAAGAACAAAGACTTACTCAAATATCCTAATGAGGACCTGATACTTATGACTCATTTTAATTGACATGACATTAATTTAATTATTTATTCTGTTTTTTGTTTGTATGTGTGTGTGGCGGGGAGGAGAGAGGCCTGGCTGTCCTTGAACGCAGAGATCCTCTGCCTCTGCCTTCCAAGTGCTGGCATTAAAGGCATGGGTCACCACTACCCAGATTGACATTAATTTTAAATTAAATATACACACACACAAACCTACTAAAACCTCTTAACTGTCACTGGCAATGGTAATACATGGTTAACAGTATCTGGGAAAGGTTTCTGCAGGTTAAATGTGATAACACTCCATTTATAGAGTTCAAGTTCCTATCCTTCAAAGTTCTGCTGTCCAAGTAGTCTTTCACAGTAATGTCTAAATATTTACCTGGCTGAGAAAAAAGAAGTTCTGACAGGTGCTGTACAAGTGTCTGAAGAGCTGGGGCTCCACCAAGATGGTCCATGTCCAGGAGAGACACAAGACTCTGGAGACACATAAGGGCTCTACACTGAATAGTGTTCAATCTGCAAAGAAAGTGAATAGTCCGTTTCTGTAAACTAACACAATGGAATTCTATGGGTCTAGCGATTTTTACTATCGTTGTTGATTATGGCACAGCAACTGGCTTTGTGCCCCAGGCTAGCCTGGAGCTCATTATGAAGTCTATGTTGGCTTTGAATTTGTGATTCTCTCAAATACTGGGATTAGAGGTATGAGCCTCCGTGCCTGGTTCAGTGCCAATTTTTAATCTAAGCTTCAGATTCTAATTAAGAGTACCTACAGGTTCAAGGGAGCTGAGGCAGGTCACAAAGAATAATATGAATTACTAATCTGCCAATCAAAGAGCCTGAGCACTCAAGGACTATGAGCACAGCTCACTGTGAGTCATAAGTCTCTACTCAGCCTTGGACACCAAACTCACTTTTATTTTTTCATTTTTATTTATGTTTTCTGTCCCAGGGACTGATCCCACGGCACCACTCATGCTAGACAAGCACTCTACCCTGAAGACAGGCTCTCAATAGGCTGCCTGAACTTGTAATCCTCCCACTCTAGCCTTGGGCAGTTGAGATTACAGACCCTTACCCCAGGCCTGCTTTCTTCCTTGCTTTTTCATATGGGAGCCACCTGGCATGTGTCTCTAGTGTTGTTTGGATGTGTGCTTTGTGGAAAGGGAACCACAGTGTACATATTTTGTGTTTTATTTGCTCTGCTCAACACAGTCAATTGTGTATTGTGAGTGGTTCTAGTTCAGATCCTTAGTACCGCTTAATGTCAACTTCGTATTCACATGGTCATGACAGACATCAAGGCTGTTTCCAAGCTGTGGCAACAATGACCCACAATGTAGCGAATATTCATTCTCACACAGGTATCCCAGCATACAGGGCACAAACTTCTCCAGGGTACATAGGCTGGTCTTGGGAGCATTTTCCATTCAATATTCCAACAATTCACATAATAACAAAATGATAAATGTTTCTGAAAATTGAAAGGTTCTTACTTCTTAATCAAAGGTTTCCAAGTAGGGTTCCAAGAACATATGTCAATGGCAATACTGTTTGGTGAAGCGGTTTTCTCAAAAACCTAGGTTTGAAAGGGAAACAGGAAAAGATAAAAGGGAGACCATCTTAAGCAGCACTTCTCTATAAAGTCTGACTCTCTGTTTACATACTAGCATGGTCAGAACGTGTGCATGTTAGCTGTCAGTTCTGCTTTACACCCAAGCCGCCAGCTCCTGCTCTCCAGGTCACAGCTTACATCAGTCATTCCCACACTCCAACCTGAGGCCAGCATGAAACTAATTACCTTCTTTGGGATGAGGCAGTTGGTCAGGGCAGTGTGAATCTCATGGGACAGGCACAATGGGGACAGCAGCTGCCCACTGCACTCATTGAAGGAGCTTTCCATAAAGGCCTCACTTTCATCACTACTAGAAAGTTCTTCCCACTCATCATCTGAGGGATCTAAGGAGAGGGCAAACAGATATAACTGGGTACAAAGAAACTCCCACAGAAGCAGTCCTTGGTGTGGGGTGGGGATGGGGTAGTGGAACGTCTCACGTGAGCAGGGAGCAAACCTTCACTGCAGCACATGTTGACAATGATTTCCAGAGCAGTCTGCTGAGCTGTCAGCAATGCCATGGTCTCTCTCAGCTCCTTGTCAGTAGACTAAAAAATAATAATAATAAATCATGTATTTTTTGTATCAGTTTCCTTGATTAAAGTCTATTGGACAATTTCTGCACTTGGAATAGAGAATATGAGGTTCGGAAAAGTTACAGAGGTACAAATGAGCACTGTGATTTCCTCTTGGCCTCTGTTAACTGGGTTCCATCTATCACAGGCTCCATAGGAGAGAACAAACATATTCACCTTGAATTTTGACCTATGTGTTAAGTAGCTCAGCTTCTGAAGGAGAGACAGTTGGATCTCTGTGAGTTTGAGGTCTACAAAGCAAGTTCCAGGACAGTCAGGAATACACAGAGAAGCTGTCTCAAAAAAGAAGTGACTCAGCATACTAAGGTTAAGCCAAAGCTCCTTTCAGACACTAGCTGCTTTTTTTTAAAAAAATATTTATTTATTTATTATGGATACAATATTCTGTTTGCATATATGCCTATAGGCTAGAAGAGGGCACCAGACCCCATTACAGATGGTTGTGAGCCACCATGTGGTTGCTGGGAATCGAACTCAGGTCCTTTGGAAGAGCATGCAATGCTCTTAACCGCTGAGCCATCTCTCCAGCCCCTAGCTGCTTAAACAACATATTTTTGCCATCTTTTTGAACAGATTACATTCAACACACACTCCCATCCAGGCATGGTGGCACACACCTGTAATTTCAGCACTCAGGTGGCAGTCAGGAAAATTATCTCTATTTGAAGCCAGCCCAACCTACTTACTGACATCCATCTCAAAAACAACCATACCCACAAACATTATCAACAAGTCTTAAATTAGCAATGCTTGATAAAGTAGCACACAGCCTCCATCCCCAATTTTCTATGAAAAATAAAATGTAAAGCAACTCTTTAAGATTGAAGACAAGAAAAATAAATGAATAAATAAAATAAGAATAAAAAAAAAAAGCCATGCAGTGGTGGCAAGGGCTTTTAATCCCAGTACTTGGGAGGTAAAGGCAGGTAGAACTTTGAGTTTGAGGCCAGCCTGGTCTACAAAGCAAGTTCCTAGAAAGCAAGGCTGTTACCCAGAGAACCTGTTAAAAAAAAAAAAAAAAAAAAAAAAAAAGCTGGACATGGTGGTGCATGCCTTTAATCCCAGCAGCTGGGAGGCAGGGGCGGGAGAATAGGAGATCTATGAAGCCACCCAGTTTCAAAAAAAAAAAAAAAAGAGAGAGAGAGAGAGAGAGAAACTGTGTACTGTACTGTTCCTGCAGAGGACCCAAGTTTGGTTCTCAGCACATTAGGTAGCTCACAACTGCCTTTAACTCCAGCTCCAAGAGACTCTGATGCACTTTTTCCAACATCCATGGGCACCCCCACCCATCTGCACATAACACACATAAAACTTAAGAAAATAAAAAAGAATGAAATGGAGCCATTTTTTTCTAAAAACAAATTTTATCAATTACTATTTCTTTTTTTTTTTTTTTTTTTGGTTTTTCGAGACAGGGTTTCTCTGTGGTTTTGGAGCCTATCCTGGAACTAGCTCTTGTAGACCAGGCTGGTCTCGAACTCACAGAGATCCGCCTGCCTCTGCCTCCCGAGTGCTGGGATTAAAGGCGTGCGCCACCACCGCCCGGCAATTACTATTTCTTAAAAGGAACAATATAAACCTATAAATCTAATTCTTTTTTGTTTTTGAGACAGGGTTTCTTGTGTAGCAGTCCTAGCTGTCCTAGAACTCACTCTGCCTTCCCAGTGCTGGGATTAAAGGCATGTGCCACCACCATCCAGCCCTTAATTCTTAAAACAAAGACAAAAACCCTCTTACTATAATGTACTGTCGGGGGAGGAAAAGCTCAAACTCCGGGGCTTAACCTTCCTATCTCAGCCTAAGTATCTGGGACAAAGACACATTCCACTATGACCAGCTAACCAAACCAAGGCCAAAAATATTTAAGGAAAAACTGCATCTGCACAGTCAGTATTCTATAAGTAATATAACTATATATAAAAAACAATTACATTTTACTAAGAGGGCTGGAGAGTGTTTGCCAAGAATATGCAAAGCCTTGGGACTGGTCCTCAGCATTAAATTAAGCTCACAAAATAATCCCTTCTCATCTAACACTGTATTACATATTGTTAAGAATTCAAAATGGCTGGGTATATAGCTCAGTTGGTAGAATGCTTGTCTATTATACACAAAGTCTTGGGTATGATCTCCAACACTACACAACCTGAGCATGGTGGCACAAGCCTGTAATCAGAGCACTTGGGAAGTGGAGATAGGAGGATTAGAAATTACAAGTCATCCTCTGGTTACAGGGCAAATTTGAGTCTGACCCTATATTAAAACAAAATCAACAAAAAAATCTAATCTAAAGATGATTGAGAGCTATGGGAGGATGCATGTAAGTGGATGCAAATAACATGCCATTTCATATGAAGAACTTAACATCTGGGGATTTGGAACATGGGGTTGGTGGGACGGGGCCTGAGTTAGAGCCAATTCCCCGTGGATATGTATAAGTATCTTATTTTCTCAAATTTACTGGGTCTAAAGTTAAAAATATATCTATAGGTCTTATGATGCATCACCATTTTCCTTTCTGATGTTTGTGCTCATTTAAAATGCAACTAAGGAGCTAAGCATGGTGGCACACCTTTAACCCAGCACTCAGGAAGAAGAGGCAGATGGATCTTTGTGAGCTTGAGAGCAGCGTGGTCTACAATATCAAGTTCCAGGACAGCCAGAACTACATAGTAACACTGTCTCAAACAAACAAAAAATAAAATCCCACCAACAAACGCCATCTAAAAATTTAACCATAACTTTGGCCTATGTTATCTAACAAAAATGAAGGATGGCTGATAGAATACATGCTGTGTGTGTGTGTGCAATCCCTAGCACCTGCCCCTCCCCACAGAAAACAAAAAAACAGACTGCTAATCTAACAGCAATCTATGAATTTATATTTCATATTTTTTCTACTAACACTGTATATAAAAACCATTTCTATTCCGGTCTATGTGTGTGGTGCTCAGCTAAGCTAAGAATAGACTGTCACTAAATACATTTGCTACGGATCCATGTTAGAAGAAATTCTGAGATTAGCTTCCCCTTAATGTGATTGCTGCTCAGAGCATTCCTCTACTTCTTGCTATTATCAAGCTGACATAAAGGATCAGCCCAGAGATGTTGCGGCATCTGGGATTTGTGTCAAAGTAACCAGGAGCAAGAAGGGGCAGCTGAAGAGGTATCGATGAAATAAAACACCAGACTGAATAAATTATAATCCTGGAAGCTAAAGAGGAATACTCTATTTCTGCATGTATTAAAAATTGCTTTCTTTACACATTTGTGTTAAACCTTAAGTTTAAAGATGCAATTGAGGGCTGGAGAGATGGCTCAGCGGTTAAGAGCATTGTCTGCTCTTCCAAAGGTCCTGAGTTCAATTCCCAGCAACCACATGGGGGCTCACAACCATCCATAATAAGGTATGGTGCCCTCTTCTGGCCTGCAGGCATACACACAGACAGAATATTGTATGCATAATAAATAAATAAATATTTTTTTTAAAAAAAGATGCAATTGAAGGTTTCTAACTGACAGGACTCCAGCAGAATCTACAGGGCAGTGTGAAGGACCTCAGTTTACTGTGAGTTTGTACTCCTTGCATGGAGAGTGTGACGCCCAGCATTCTACTGGCACTTAAACGCTGGCTGCCTAACTTACTTGAATGCTAATTATAAGGTAATGAGTTAAGGCTTTAAAAGAAATTTTTGCTTTGAGAAAACACTGTATTTTATGAGCTCAAAATTTTACTTCTCTTTCAGTGTGCCAGCATTAAACCTTGGGCCATAAACATAATTAGGCCAGGCGGTGGTGGCGCATGCCTTTAATCCCAGCACTCGGGAGGCAGAGGCAGGCGGATCTCTGTGAGTTCGAGACCAGCCTGGTCTACAAGAGCTAGTTCCAGGACAGGCTCCAAAACCACAGAGAAACCCTGTCTCGAAAAACCAAAAAAAAAAAAAAAAAAAAAAAAAAAAAAAAAAACATAATTAGAAGGCATTCTACCACTAACAATATCCTCAGCCCCCTGTGTCCATATCATATGTAAATAGTGAGGGCCATGAGTGTACAAGCACACACACAGGGCGAAGCAGACTTCCTCTACCATGCCCTACCTCATTGCCTTGACACAGGGTATAGGGAGCAGAGAAAGCCTGAGTAAGTGAATTTGTAATTCTGACATAAGCAAAGGAGCTCAGAACCTCAGACCCATGGAGAAATGGCAAAGCCTTTCCTTCTAATCCGTGTGTGGATGTTTACAGTGTGTGCAGAACAGGTCCACCACAGTCTTCTGCCCCTGGATGTTTATGGCCTAAAAACTGCTCTGCTACAGAGACCGATTCTACCAAAATTAGTTAAACTTGTCTTTATCTGTATGTAATAACCCCACCTCCTAATTCAGTTGTGTGAAATAATACATAATAGGCTAACCTCATCTCTCTGTTCAACTCTATATAATAGGCATAAGGAAATTTGGGGTCCTGCAGTTTCTTCTGCTGAGAGCCCAGACTACCAGATCCCAACTTTCTGTCTATGTACTTTCATCCCCTCACTACCCCACTCAGGTCTACTCCTGGAGCCACACTGAATGCAGCAACAGGGTCTCTACTGTTGAATACCTCAAGATTCTACTGTTTTGGCTAGATTTGCTTGCTATTGAGCTCTGAGGATTCATCTTTCTACTCCCCTACTCTGGAGTTACAAGCACATGCAGTCATGCTTGGCTTTTTACGTAAGTTCTGGATATTTGAACCTAGGTTTTCCTGCTCATACCCACTGAGTCATCTCCCCAGCACATACTCCCTTTACATCCCTCTATTTTTAAAATAATACTTAAGGAAATACATCCGGTTAATGTGATCGTTCAGATCTGTAATTCCCAAGGGCAGAACATTGAAATCAATCACCAACTATTTTTAAACGGTGACATTCCTACCTCAATCTTGGCAGAGGGGGTTTTCTCCTTTCTCTTCCCTTCACTCTTTTTTTTTTTTTTGTTTTTGTTTTTGTTTTTTTGTTTGTTTGGGTTTTTCAAGACAGGGTTTCTCTGTAGCTTTGGAGCCTATCCTGGAACTAGCTCTTGTAGACCAGGCTGGCCTCGAACTCACAGAGATCCGCCTGCCTCTGCCTTTTGGGATTAAAGGCGTGTGCCACCACCGCCCTGCTCCTTTACTCCTTTTCTTTGGTTTTTTGATCGTTTACTCCTTTTAAGAGTCTCCTGGAAGTAAAACTGCAGACAAGAGTAACATGTGAATGCCACTGTCTGACTACCAGAAAGAATTTCAGATCCTTCAGAGTACCCTGGCAATTTCTGAAGCTAAGAGTCATGGTAATCCCACACTCCAGAGGTGAAGACTTAAGGAGTCTGAAGTCAGCCTGAATTGCACAGATAAACTGTCTCAAAATAACATCAACATCTGATAGGCAGATGGAGTAGAAAAGCAGTATGTCTGAATCCATCAGGACACTGAGACTAGTACACCTGCACCTAAAAACACCAATACATCACACACACACTTTCTACACATGGACCTGAAACCAAACACATTCCAGGTCTACCCTTCAGCCATCTGTGATATTCCAAGAAATACTACTAGGTTCCTCACAAACGTCTCCCTTTAGACAAGGTGTACAGCTGTGCTCCCCTCCATCGTGCTGGTTTTCAAAATGCTGCCAGGAGCAAAGTGAGACAAGGGTTAAATCTGAGTTCTAATACACACGCTATGTTCAAAGAGGAGGTGTCACGATTTTTACGGCGTTTTCTGATCTGTAAGCAACTTGAGGATAGAATGGCCTTCTCACTTAACACAATGTTTTGGTTGTTCATATGAAACTGTTCTATATATAAAATTCTTGATTTCTTCAAAGCAACTAAGATTAAATTATGCAGGTTGGATGGCTCAGTGGTTAAAAACTCCTGTTGTGAACCCTGATGAACTGAGTTCAATCCCCAGGTCCCACATGGTAGAGAAAGATAACTGACTCCTATAAGTTGCCCTCTTCCCTCCACATATGTTCTATGACATGCACATGCTTCCTACCTAACAATAAAATGCAATAACTAAAAAAAAAAAAACCATAAAACTATGCTTCATGAGTCTTCAAGAATACAAGAGTTGGGCATGGTGATGCACACTTATAATAAATACCACCTACTAGAACAGCTAAAACATAATAAACAAACAGTCTATAAGAAAATACTTCTGAGCTATATTCGATTTAAAGAATCCTAAATAGTGGTGCTTGTTTTTAATCCCAGCACTTGGCAGAAGCAGGCAGATCTCTGTAAGTTTGAGGCCAGCCTGGTCTACAAAGCGAGTTCCAGGACAGCAAGGACTGTTACAGAGAAATCCTGTCCAAAAAACAAAACAACAACAAAATTCTAATCAGAACTGCAAGATATTGATTCAAGACAATGAATTTCAATTCATTTCATGTAAATCAAGACAAGCCACCATTGGCACTGTCCCATGAGAGGATGTGAATTGTACTCTCCTAGCTGAGGCTTGTCAACTTTCTTTAGCAGCCTTCCTGCCTTTCCTGCCAGCTGAGTAAATTTTCTAAATATTACCATGTCTTCACAGTTCTATCGCTTACTTCACCATTTCATACAGCTCAGCTGGCCCTACGTCATTTCCAACAGCTTTCTTCTTTGCTTTCCCATCTGGGATTAATTACATTTACCAAGTGTACAGAAATGACAGGAATTTGGTCACAATTCTACCAGTGTTCTTAGTGTAGGGCTCACAGCCACAGACTTACCCTCTTGACTTACGTGTCAACCTTCCTAAACAGAGGGCTCCCTGAGTACAGGAAACGACTGAAGTCTGGGGCACAGTAAGTATGTGCCTTCCCAACTGGGTCTTCCCTGCCTGCCTATATTCTCACCTCCTGCAGGAAAGCATTCTCCCAAAGCATGGATCCATCTCCACTTTCTCAGCTGAAACAACTCAACTGTGCATCTCTCTGCAACACCACACTAGCATAAAGCCACATTTCCCAACCTCTTCTCAGCCTGATGGCAGTGGGGGAATGAAAGTTTGTTCTATTGCCCTGATAAATATAATACTAACATAAAAGATAAGAACTCAAGTGACAAACCAAGTGGATAAGATCAGTGTGAAGGCAGCCTGGGAAGCGATGGGTAACTGAAATGGACAGAGGCAGGAAGACAGGATGCTGGTATTTGGGTTAGGTTGCCCCAACTGAAAGCTCCCACACAGAAAGGTTTCATTTTAGACAAGAAATTTTTGTTTTTTTTGTTTTTTTTTTTTTACAGGGTACATTTCTTTCTTTCTTTCTTTTCTTTGCTTTTCTTTTAGTTTGTTTTTTGAGACAGGGTTTCTCTGGTTAGCTCTGACTGTTCTGGAACTCACTCTGTAGACCAGACTGGCCTCGAACTCACAGAGATCCGCCTGCCTCTGCCTTCCGAGTGCTAGGATTAAAGGCGTGCGCCACCACCGCCCAGCTACAGGGGTACATTTCTAATGTTATGAGAATCAACAGGAAAATATGACCTTTACTAAAAATTGGCTATAGTATTTTTCTATAATATTAAGGACACCTGTTGAAGGAAAGAGATATATTAATTCATCTATTAATAATGTTGAACACCATTCTGACTTACTGGAAGTAAATCAGAAATAAATGTCTTCTTTCTAAGTTTTCTTTTATGAGGAATTTCTTCCATTTCATCATCTTCGACCAAATCATCACCATTAGCATTTGCTAGTACGTCCTCAGTCTCTGCAGCAGTCTTTAACCGCTGGGCTTCGGCCTCTTTCATCTGAATAACTGTGTCAGCACCATTTACTTCCAGAACTTCAGACAAGATCTTCAGTATGGCATTTATGATTTCTGCCTGACTCTTGGATGGAATAATGTCCTTTAGGTTCCACATTGTGCCTGGGCAAAAATAATAAAGATAAATAATGAAGACAAAAGAATTACCTGTAGAATCCTTATTAAGAATGAGTTCTAACACTAATAAACAGACTGATTTTGGTGTAATAAAGGGAAATGCTAAATAGTAAAAATAAACAAAGTATATGGAACACAACATAATATTAATATAGTAGTGGGGGGGTTTCCACAGGGCTGAGTCTTTAAGCTCTGGTGTAATTTATAAAACTCAATTGCCTTTGTTTATCCTGCCTTTGCACAAATAATGTGAGATTCCCCTTAATATGCTATGAATATCATTGGTTAATAAAGAAGCTCCTTTGGGCCTATAGGGGGGCAGAATATAGTCAGGCTGGAAGAAATACAGAGAAAGTAGGCAGAGTCAGAGGGATGCTATGTAGAGCCACTACTGAAGGAGAAAGATGCCTACCCACCGGAGACCACTGGAACCTTGCTGGTAAACCACAAGCCTTATGGTAAAATACAAAATAATAGAAATTGGCTAATTCAAGATATAACAGGTAGCAAATAAGAAACCTGAGCTAATAGGCAAAACAGTGATTTAATCAATACAGTTTCTATATAATTATTTCAGGTCTGGGTGGCCAGGAACAAATGAGCTGTCTCTATCAACAAAATGGTGCTAACATGGGCCTATTACATCCACATAAAGCCTGATATAGCTTAAAAAGAAATTCTAGACACAAAAGAACAGAGTTAAGCACAGTTTTTTGGTAGCAACATCTTCTCAGGTGGGCTCTGTTTGCTAGAAGCAAGCAGAGGTACAATTCTTTTAAGAGAATGCTTCCTAATTCAGGGATAGCAGCAAAAACTGCATGGCTCCTTTAAGAACTCCTCTGACTTTTTGCGGGGTGGGGTGGGGGGTGGGTTCAGGCTACAGAGCATTTAAATGGGGATTGTGAGCAGCATGCTATAACTTGCTTAATGGCAACATAGACCCACTGTGTGCCTGAAAATGGGGCTGTGAGCATAGCTCGCAGAGCTGGCACTGAACCTCTGCCATGTTGGACCGGGTGGAACCAAAAGGTGAAGCAGCCTTAGTTTGAGCCATGCTGTTTAGCATTTTAAGAAGCAGTCATCCTGGTCAGAAAATAATTACAGATGAAAAAAAAACCCTCTAAATGGGTCACAGGGTTTAAAAAAGAAGAAAGAAAAAAGAGTATAGAGAGTTATAAAAAGAAGTGGTTAAAAAAAAGTAGCCTTGAAAGAGAAAGAGCAGTCAGTCAGAGATTAAAGGAGTAAAGAAAAATAAGCCACATAAAGATGGAATATACACAGAGTCTGGATTATGTATATTATTGTGCAAAAAGCAGTTAGGAAAGAACTACATCCAAATTCCCTAAATGATTATTTATAAATGTTTGTTTATATTTAAAGGGAGATATGATATAAAAATGAATACTTTGCATTGGTATGGATCTTGGTTTATTGATGCAAAATTAAGGTCAATTTTGTTATGTATATTTATGCTCTTGATTAAGATACTGTATTTGTTTTTGTTTTTGTTTTTTAAAGGCGTGCGCCACCACCGCCTGGCAAAATATTTTTATGCTTTATTTAACTTTATTTTATGTGCATTGGTGTGAAGGTGTCAGATCCCCTGCAACTGGATCGTCAGACAGTTGTGAGCTGCCATGTGGGTGCTGGGAATTGAACCCGGGTCCTCTGGAAGAGTAGTCACTGCTCTTAACCACTGAGCCGTATCTCCAGCCCCAAGATACTGTATTTGTGTAGATCATTTAAAAATGTAATGTATAATTAAGAAATATAGGTTAATAGTCATATCTACAATAGTCAAGCTTGTAGTCATGTTAGATTTTCTAGACATACAAACATATTTCAGATGGATAGATATTCTTCAGATCTTTCAAAGACTAACAGAATATGGCATTTAAAATGTTTTAAGAACTTAGGACTTTTCATAATAATGAGACACATCTGCTCCTGGCAGCACCAATCTACTTCAAGAGGTTAATGGGCATCAAAGAGACTCCTTATGGAGTTTGTTGGACATTTGGACAGGAGAATGCTCTTGCCTGGATTGCTTGACGTTATGCTGTATGAATTCGACATGCAGGACCCATAGAAAAATGAGTGCCGAACTTGCCTAAGGGTGGGACCATCCTTCACGGTTGCTGCTTCATGAAAGAGTCTGTCAAACATTCAGCAGGACACAGAAAAAAGAAACTGATGGACTTTGCCATTACAAGGCAGAACAGATCTTTGGATTTCCTGCTTCATGGAAAAGTCTGTTGGATACTATGGGCCTGTAGGCTGAAGACTGGATGCCCCAATCTGTCAATTCTAGAGTTTTGGAAGTTGCTTATAATGCACTTCCTATTTACTTAAGTAATATTATATCCTTCTGGGGTCTTTGATGGTATTGAAGAATACAAAGTTATAGTTATAGTATTCCTTAGTGATGATAAAAGATAAAGTATATATAAATATTATAACTATAATTTTTATTTGATACCTGTTATAAGTAATTTTACTATGCTAAAGTTAAAACCTTCCTTTTTATTTAGACAGAAAAGGGGAAATGATGTGGGAAGTCCTTTTGTATATGTGTTGCTTTTATTAATTAATAAATAAAGAAGCTGCTTTGCTTTGTAATAAGGCAGAATAGAGCTAGTGGGGAAAACTAAAATGAATATTGGGAGAAAGTAGGTAGAGTGAGAAGCCATGTAGCCACCAAAGGAGACAGACGCCAGATGCTAGATGGAACCTTGCTGGTAGACCACAACCATGTGGTGATTTAAGATATAAAAGCTAGCAAGAAATACGCTTAAGCTATTGGCCAAACAGTATTGCACTTATTATAGTTTCTGTTTGTTTATTTTGGGTCTGGGCTACCAGGAAACAAATGAGCAGGGCCTGTCAACACATACCCAGAGATACTAATCAAATGACAGGAGGTACCCCGTTTTCTCCATCTTCACCTAAGTTACTTTTCGTTGCAGTTTATTTCCCAAGTATACTGGGATGTTATTAACCCTCCAAAATCTCACATAGAAGACAGACTACAAGTTCTTGACTTTTTCCTACCAAAATAGTATATTGCTTCCAGGAAGATCAGAATATTTTTTTTTTTTTTTTGGTTTTTCAAGACAGGGTTTCTCTGTGGCTTTGGAGCCTGTCCTGGAACTAGCTCTGTAGACCAGGCTGGTCTCGAACTCACAGAGATCCGCCTGCCTCTGCCTCCTGAGTGCTGGGATTAAAGGCGTGCGCCACCACCGCCCAGCTCAGAACAATTTTTTTAAAAGTGAATGGCAGGGTATGGGGATGTAGCTTAGTCGGTAGACTGCTTGCATAGCATGCACAAAGCCCTGGGTTCAACCTGTAGGACTGCAAAACCAGGGCTACTGCTGTACACCAGTAATTCTAGCATTTGGGAGGTGGAGTCAAGAGGATCACAAGTTCCAGGTCAATTTCAGCTTACTATTACAATGCAAGTTGTAGCCATATGAGCCTCTATGTCTAAAAATACCAGCTAGGCATAACTTAAAATACTGAAAGCAGAGTCTAGACAAAACTAGTCATGGTCACTGTGGCATGATTAACATAGCTAAGTGGTGAACACCGCTCACAAAACCCATCTGAGAACAAACAG
The DNA here is from genome assembly GCF_018167655.1 of Microtus oregoni. Classification (NCBI taxonomy): domain Eukaryota; kingdom Metazoa; phylum Chordata; class Mammalia; order Rodentia; family Cricetidae; genus Microtus; species Microtus oregoni. The sequence goes on from NW_024543063.1 coordinate 63,562,427, forward strand.
AGAGTGGCTTCCAGTACAGGGAAGGCTATAAAGAAACCCTGCCTCAAAATCCCCAAACTGCCAGGCAGTGGTGGCACATGCCTTTAATGCTGGCACTTGGGAGGCAGAGGCAGGAGGATCGCTGAGTTTGAGGTTAGACTGGTCTACAAAGTAAATTTCAGGACAACCAGGACTGTTACATAGAGAAACTCTGTCTTGAAAAACCACACACAAAAAACACCCAAGAGTGACACACACACACTTGAAAAAGAAGTAAATGAGCTGGGACTATAGCTTGGTCAGTAGAATGCTTGCTTAGCATGCACAAAGCCCTGGGTTTGATCCTCAGCACTGTATAAATTGGGTGTGGTGGTATACAACCATAAGGTGTAGGAAGTTTGCGGTCATCAGACTATACAGTAAGTTTGAGGTCAACCTGGGCTACATCAGACCGTTCTCAAAAATTAAAAAGAAATAATATTGATGCATTTCACTATGTAGACAACCTTGGAGCTTAAGCCCTGTCTCCCCATAAAGGGACGAATATAAATTATTCTATTTGTTATTGTAAGGCTAATTTTTACAATAGTCATATCCACAGCAGAATGGGGGTAACCAGAGATAGCGAGGGGGAGCACATTTAGGAAAAGTTATCATTTGGTGGATCAAGTCTCATATTGCAGGATGAAGAAATCTGGAAATTCAGCTGTACGACAACATGCTTTATATTATACCATATGGGGCACATAAGCACACACAACCACACATACATGCACATAAAAAGAAAAGATAAGCAGGGCAGTGGTTGTGCACACCTTTAATATTAGTACTCTGGAGGCAGAAGCAAGCAGACCTCTAAGTTTGAGGCCAGCCTGGTCTCAGATCAAGTTCTAGAATAGTCATAGCTACAGAGAAATCCTGTCTTTATAAAACAAAACAAAAACCTGAAAAGAAAAAGATAAAAAAAATTTTTAAAAAATAGAAACATCTATTCTGGAAGGCTTCACACTATGGAAAACCATGTCAGTTAAGGTCTCTGCTCTGATAGTAAGACTTTCAGACAGGGCAGAGCGCAAGCTAGAGTGCTGAAATGAAGGCCCCCACTTTTACTCACTGAAAGTTACTAGATAACTTGGCTAAACCTTACCTGCCACCAGAGTCTTTAGCAGAATGTACTCCATCGAGGTGACAGGACAAAGCAAAGCAGACTCTAGCACACGCAGAGCTGTGCCATCAAAAGACTTCAGGAGCTCTGGGTTCTCTTCAGTTACTGTCTGTAAGCAATATGCTGTGAGACAAAATCCAACAATTTTAGGGTAATTTACACCAGTACAACATACAAAAATGTGCATTTTTACAATTTCTAGACACATCTGCTTCTTTAGATGTATAGAATTTTTACTTCAAGGAAGGTACACACAAAAGAGGCTTCACAACCATCAGGGCGAGAGATCTTAACTTGTCTTCTTCTTTAAAGAATTTTTAATTCTTTATAGAACTAGACTCTCATAGAGTATAACTTAAAGGTTCCTAAATGTTGTGGTAATGCTGAATTATTATAAATATCTCTGATTTATCCTCAGTTTATACACTTATCATAGGCCAGTAGTAGGAAGTTCTAGTTCATGCACCACATGTTTAACAAGAACAAACCTGAGGTATTAGGCATTTTGATTATTAAAAACCACTATTCATTAGGGCTATTTACGAAAAAAAGTAGCTGAGTGTGGTGGTGTTTGACTTTAATACCATTACTCTTTAATCCCAGCATTCAGAAGGATATTACTTAGTTCGAGTAATCTGGTCTACATAGTTTCAGGACAGGCAGGGCTATATAGATAGACCCTGTCTAAAATAACCAAAACCAAATCAAAGCAATACAAAACAAAACCAAGGTAATGGGTTACAACATTCATGCTAGAAATTAATTGAAAGCATAAAAACAACTGAGATCACATGAAAGGTTTTGACAAAAGAGACCTCTGAGGTACAAAAGGAAAATAAATACAAATTATAAATCCAAATTTGTTTCCTTTGAGATACTTATTCCATAAAAATCAAGATCTAGAAATTTCAAATTAGACTGTATCTATCCAAATGAATCTAAAAATATGATACTAGGACTGGAGAGATAGCTAAGCAGTTAAAAGCACTTACTGCTCTTGCAAAGGACCTGGGTTTGGTTCTCTGCACCCATATGAAAGCTCACAACCATTTGTAACTCCAGTTTCAGGGGATCCAACTCTTTCTTCTGATCTCCAAGGGCACCAGGAATGTACATGATCCACATACACTCATACACAAACTAAATAAAACTAAAAGAAAAATACAAGGGGGCTGGAGAGATGGCTCAGTGGTTAAGAGCATTGCCTGCTCTTCCAAAGGTCCTGAGTTCAATTCCCAGCAACCACATGGTGTCTCACAACCATCTGTAATGAGGTCTGGTGCCCTCTTCTGGCCTGCAGACGTACACACAGACAGAACATTGTATACATAATAAATAAATAAATAAATAAATAAATAAATAAAAAAAAAAAGAAAAATACAAGGTACTGTTGTGTTTTACTTTGTGTTTTAACAAATAAACCTTGCCTGAAGATCAGAGTACAGAGCTAAGTAACTAGAGGTCAGAGCGTGGTGGCACACACCTCTAATCCCAGCACTCAAGAGGCAGAGGGATCTGTTAGTTCAAGGCCACACTGGACTACACAAAATTGATCCAGTCTAAAAGAGAAACAGAGCTCACACAAAGGTGATCCCAGCACTTCGGAACCTTATACCTTTAATCCCAGTACTAAAGAGGTGGAGACAGAAGTGATATGGTTGGGTGGAGAGAGAAATTTAAGACAGAAGGAGACAGGAACTCAGTGCTGTCTGAGGTTTGGTGGAGACAGTTGTAGTCTTGGGATCAACCCTGTGTCAGATGATGAAGTCTGAGGAGACAGTCTGAGGACAGGCTTGCCCCTTCGGTCTGAGCATTGGTAGAGGTAAAAGAACTCTCTAGTGGCTGGCCTCTCTACTTCTCTGATCTTCAGCATTAACATCCCTTACATCTGACTCTGAATTTTTATTAAGACCAACTAGAATTCGTGCTACACTGCTGGGATCTAATTTGGATCCCAAAATGCATCTATGTGCAGAGATATGTGTGCACATACTTACATCTAAATGTATTGAGTTATTAAGAGACTAGTGCTAGTCACACTAGCAAAAGACAAGATAAAGAGCGGGGATAATAGCTTGATTACAGAGTGCTTGCCTAGCACAAGCAAGATTCTAGGCTGGATCCCCAGTACACTACAGCAAAGCAACCACCTCAACATCTAAACACAAAAGAAAGATAAGCTGTAGGCGGAGGCTACTTGCTCGTTTCCCAGCCGCTCAGACTCAAAATAATCACACAGAAACTGTGTTAACCAAACACTGCTTGGCCTATTACTTAGATGTATTGCTAGCTAGCTCTTATAACTTAAATTAACCTATTCCTATTATTTTGTATTTTACCACGAAGCTCGTGGTTTACCGGTAAGGTTTCTAGGTGTCTTTCTCCTTCGGCATCTGCATGGCTATACTGTGCCCTCCTATAGGCTCAAAGCAGTTTCTTTATTAACCAATAGTAATAAATCATATCCCAGCATTCAGAGGGAAATCCCATATCAATAAGCTATGAATGCTATCATAAACATAATTTCAAAAAATTATCCTAGGGGGAGCTGCTGCCTCAAAGTGATGTGCCAGACTTTGTTGACTCCCCATGGGGCTTACCCTCTCTGAGAAATAGATGGGGGGGCTGGAAGGTTAGGGGAGCAGGAGGAGGAGAGGAAGTGGGAACTTGGATTGATATGTGAAATGAGAAAAGATTGTTTTAAAAAATAAGCAAGAACAGAAAAAAACTTATTCTGGACAGGACAAAATCATATAAATTTACTGTATTATATGTAAGTGTTGCTTTACTTGCAAAATGTGTTTATAAAATCACCAATCCAGCGAAATGCAGAAAAAAAACACTATTATACATTTCAAAATGACTTAAGATGATTCACTGTGAAAAGTACATTAGATCAAGAACTGGGGCCGGGCGCTGGTGGCACACGCCTTTAATCCCAGCACTTGGGAGGCAGAGGCAGGTGGATCTCTGTGAGTTCGAGACCAGCCTGGTCTACAGAGCTAGTTCCAGGACAGGCTCCAAAGCCGCAGAGAAACCCTGTCTCGAAAAACCAAAAAAAAAAAAAAGAAGAAGAAGAAGAACTGGGGCCCAGGAGTGCTTCCTTAAAAAGTCTAACAACCTGAGCTCTATCTCTAGAGCCTATAGTGAAGGAGAAAAGTGATTCATTTTCCTTTCTTAAAAAATTTATTTAATTTTATTTTATATGCATTGGTGTGAGGGTGTTAGATTCTTGATAGAGCAGTCTTCTGATCTCCCACACACTCCACGGCACATGCATGTCTGTGCTATCACCCACAATAGTAATAAAACAACTAGAAAAAAATCCAAAACCTTTAATAAAGGCACAAAAATATTTTTTATTTTAAAAATTGCATTCATTTATTTGTTTTTTTTTGTGTGTGTGTGTGTGTAAGCACAGACTATATGCCACAGAGCATGCTGGAGGTGAGAAGACAACTTACTGCTTACTGGAGCTGGCTCTCTTTCTCCCTTGTGGGGCTCCTGGGACAAAACTCAAGTTGTCAGGACTGCATAGCAAGTCCTTTGCCCACTAAGCCATTTTGCTAGCCCAGTTTGTTTGGGTGTTTTTGTTTTGTTTATTTCTTTTTAAAAGTCCCCCCCCCCTAGTTTTTCAAGACAGGGTTTCATTGGTAGCCCTGGTTGTCCTGGAACACTCTGTAGATCATGCTGGCCTCCAATTCACAGAGATCCACCTGTTTCTGCCTCCCAAGAGTTAGGATTAAAGGTGTATACCACCAAAATTTTTATCTTAGATTTTTTTAAATTATGTGTGTATATCTGTCTGTGGGTATGTGCATATGAGTGCAGGTGCCTGCAGAGGCCCATAAAATGGCACCTATTCCCCTAGAGCTGGAATTAAAGACAGTTGTGAGCAGCAGGATGTGGGTACTGGGAACTAAACTTAGGTTCTGCAGTGCAGTACACACTCTTAACCCTTAAACCATCTCTCCAGCCTCACCCCAATAAAAATTGGTTTAAGATAAAGACCCTTGCTAATTTCTAAAATAGTGAGCAGTTTCTAACATTCCCACTTAAAACACTACCCCTACAGATTTCATTTGACAAACCAATCTTTTAAATTTTTCCAGTAGTGCTTATTCTACTATTTTATTTTTGTTTCCCTTTTTTGGTCTCCTAAAACTATCTTCTGAGAGCTGGGCATGGTAGTACACAGCTTTAATCTCAGCACTGAAGAAGCAGGTGAATTTAAGGCTGGCCTGATCTACAGAGCAAGTTGCAGGCCAATCAGGGCTAAAAAAGAATAGTTGCTGAGCTGTCAAGAGCACCTGCTGTTCTTACAGAGAACCTCTGACAGAGGTCCAGTTCCCAGCACCCACATCTGACAGCTCACAACTGCCTGTTGCTCCAGCTCCTAGGAATCTGATGCCTTGTTCTGACTTCCTAGGCACCACAACACACACAGCACATGCACACACACATAAAGTAAATTTTAATAAGAAAAAAAAGTACCTACTAAACCTAGGAGATGCTTTGCTAGAAGGAATTTTCTTCTTCCCTTTCTGGAAATATGCAGAATTAATAAAGGGAGCTGGATAGAGAAGAAGCCCTTTCAGGTGTTTCTCTGCCTGCACCCAGCATTCTGCCCAGCTGCCTACTCTCTGCTGTTTACTCCTGCAGAACGGAGGGTTCTCAATGGCTCTCTAGACCACCACAAAGAAGGTAGGAAGCTAAAGACAAGTGCTGGACTCCATATCCTCAGCTCCCATGAAAGGGACATTGCCCTCACTGAAAGGTCAATCACTTTTTTGTTGTTGTTGGGGTTGTTTGTTTTCGAGACGTGATTTCTTTGTGTAATCCTGGTTGTTCTGTAATTCACTCTGTAGACCAGGCTGGCCTTGAACTCAGAGTGCCTGTGCCTCCTGAGTGTTGAGATTAAAGGCATGCGCCACCACCTGGTGGGGGCTTAGAATAAAGGTTTCTAAGATGTAACATATTACACATACCCACATAACTAACTGCCTTCCTCCCTTTCAAAACAAAACAATTCAGAACTGACCAGGCATGGTGGCATACACCTCTGAATCCAGACCCGGGAGTCAGATCTCTGAGCATCAGAGGTTAGCCTGATCTATACTGCAAGTTCCAGACTAGTCAGAGGTACATAGTAAGGCCCTGTCTCAAAAAGAAAACAAATCAAAATACCAAAAAGCCCTGCAGAATTATTAGGTGTAAGTATTAGTCACAGATTTAAAGAAGTTCCATACAGGCGCTGGCGAGATGGCTCAGAGGATAAGAGCATTGGTTGCTCTTTCAGAGGTCCTGAGTTCAATTCCCAGCAACCACATGGTGGCTCACAACCATCTGTAATGGGATCTGGTGCCCTCTTCTGTCCCACAGGGATACAGGCAGGCATAATATTGTATATATAATAAATAAATCTTAAAAAAAAAAAGAAGTTCCATATAAACAGAACTCCACAATACATTTATGTAAGTAACAGAAAGATAGCAATCACTGCTGTATAGCAGACAGGCTGTCCTGAACAAGACAACACACGAACAAATGAGCGCTTTCTTCACTTACCTACGGAAACAGCCAGGTCAACACTGGTGGGGAACCTACGCAAGAACTTTAACACAATCTCCAAACACCCTTCTTTGTTGAATATAGACACTGCTCTACTACTGCATTCACTAAATTGAAGGGGAAAAACAAGTTTTACCGTTTATATTTTAACATTAAGAAATCAACCACAGACAACGAGGAAAAAATAATTATGCTTTATAAAATCAATAATCGGAGTCAAACACCCCCACGTTTATAAAGAAACGGCCATTCTTAGTCATAGTGCATGGCAACACCAGTGTTTCATCTCCATCACAGTGGGATCTTTCAGCCGATCTCTTTAGAGAAGCTTAGAGCTGGAAGAGCCTCAGCAATCATCTCATCCAACTTCCGATTTTGCAAACTTAAGAAAACCCAAGAAGCACAGGAGAGGCAGTACATCTGAAATCCTGCATGCTGGTGTGCTGGCACCTGGCCCAGGGCCTCAACTCCTTGTGCAGACTGTTGTTTTTCCACGATCACTTAATAATGAGTCCAAGTAAGGAAAAGGGGTCTATCACATAAAAAACAACATTTTTAACTGAAAAAGCATATTTACTCACTCCTAGACTGAAATTATAATTTCATCAAGCAGAGTTTTCAATCTTCAGAGAAATTCTTCTAATAAGTAGTTTTGAAATTATAGAACTCGTTTTAAATAAAAAAGCTATCAATACCACTTATATATATACACACTAAAACCAGGGTAAAAGGAATGAATAGTTTTACTCGTTTCTAGAAAATAATCTCAATGTAAACATATACATAACAGACTAACAGAGCGAACAGGTGACTATATTATTTTTTTTTTAGGTGACTACATTATTATACATGCTATCCAAGTAAACATATTTTCTGCTAGCTATCTAGTGGCTCCAGTACTAAGCTACAGTCAAGAAGGCAGAGCATGTATCAATAAAGAAATGGAAACTGGGAAACAAAAGTCTAGGAACTATGTAACTGTAGTGGATAACTACATGGTGAAGATGGAACTCACAGGCAGTTAAGAAAAAACATTTACTTTGGATTATAGATATATTAGGCTCTTTTCAAAGAAAATATTATTTAAACTCCCAGTTCAAGCCTCATGTGGTGGCTCACACCTATAAGTCCAGGACATGGGAAATAGGAAAAATGGGTCAGGAATTCAAGGTCATCCTTAGCTATATAGCAAGTGTCAGGCTAACCTGGACCACACCTGTCTCAAAAAATAAAGATAAAAAGAGCTAGAAAGACGACACAGTGGTTAAGAGTGCTATTTTTGTAGAGACCTGAGTTCAATTCCCAGCACTATCAATTAGAGGCTGATAACCATCTCTAACTCCAGATTTCTGGCCTGGGAGGGTAGCAGCACTCATATGCACATACCTGCACACATATACATAACTAAAAATAATAAGTATTTTTTTAAAAAAATCCAGGTTGGGGAAAAAATTACAGTGGTAGACCATGTGTTTAGTGCTTAGCAGCCATGAAATTCAGAGTTTCAAACAACCAAATTATATGACATAAAGTAAAAGATTGTCGGTACACAGAAAAACACCCATCAGTTGCTCATGTACCATTTCTTTTAGCCAGTCTGTAATCCCAAGCAGAAGACCAAGGTAAGGGGATCATGAGTTCAAAACCAGACATTACATAGTGAGACCCTGGGGTGGGGGGGCGGTGAAAGAAGGGAGGGAGAGAAAAGAAAGCAAAAAAACAAAAAAGGAAAAACTAAAAAAAAAAGGGGGGGAGTCATTTTCTCAAATCTTTTGCCCATTTCTGGTGGGATGGAATAAATCTACTAGTTTAAGACAAAATTACAGACAGACTCAGACTGGTATATTGGGAGCTTTTCAAGGTCTAACTCGATCTTATATTCTAAGAAACACTACTTTTAGGTGAAAATAAGGACTATCATTCTGTGATAATCACAGATATAAAATCAGAAAAGTGCTTCCAGGCTTTCTTTCTAGCTACTGTCATTCCCAGCTGAGGTCCACTCCATCCTAACCAGCAACATGGAAAAACAATGGCCTTGTTTCCTACTCAATCCCAGAGCTTCTCTTGGGAATCTACTTCCTATTCAAAAGCATCAGGCAATGTCTGTGGGCCTTTTTTTATTCCAGATATCAACACAGTCTGCCCTGGGCTGATGAAGAGGATGAGTCTCAAATCACCAGGCATTATCACCTACAAAGTATCAGCATCACAGTTACAGGAGGTGCCTACAGCTTAACAGAAAGAGCAGCAGGCTGAGCAGTGGTGCAGTAAGAAGCTGTTCTTGGAAGGCTCCTTACCATATATTCCACAGCACATTCACAGCCTCGTTGGCTATGCTCTCAATGGAATTTCTGTTCGTATCAGTTTTCTCCTGTGGAGACATCTCATTTGAATCCAGTCCAGCACTACACTGCAACCAAACAGCACGATTAGCACCTTGGTTCAAAAGATTAACTAAGCAAAAAAGCTAACATTAGCAAAGAATTACAAAAGCAAAAGCACCATAAATTACAGTGGTTAACAAACATATGGTCATATGCACATTTCCCAAAATGATGCATCCCTTGCAGGTGGAGAGAGAGTTCAGTTAAGAGTGATCTACTGGGCTGGCAGTGGAAGCAGAGGCAGGTGGATCTGAGTTCAAGGCCAGTCTGGTCTACAGAGTGAATTCCAGGACAGCCAGGGCTACACAGAGAAACCCAAACAAACAAAAGGAGTATTGTGTTTGTCCAGAGGAAGGGCGTGTACTGCCCTTTCAGAAGACCTGGGTTCAGTTCCCAGTATCCATATCAGTTGATACACAACTATTTGTTACTCTAACTCCAAGGGATCTGACACCCTCTTCTAGCCTCTGAAGGCACCTGCAGACACATGACATTCACTCACACAGACATGTACACAAAAATAAACAAAATAAAATAAATACTATTCTGAGCATCTTACATATATTAAGTAATTAATCCTCACAACAAACTATTAGCTGGGCGATGGTGGCGCACGCCTTTAATCCCAGCACTCGGGAGGCAGAGGCAGGCGGATCTCTGTGAGACCAGCCTGGTCTACAAGAGCTAGTTCCAGGACAGGCTCCAAAGCCACAGAGAAACCCTGTCTTGAAAAACCAAAAAAAAAAAAAAAAAAAAAAAAAACAACTATTAACCTTTATCTCAACATAAGTAAGGAAATAAGATACACAGAAGCTGATGAAGATGCAGCTGAGCATATGGCGCAGTTGGGCTTCAGCTGCAGACTCTCTAGGCCTCAAAGCTGGTGCCCTTAAGCTCTGTGCAGAAGTGCCTTGAGTACAGTACATGGCACTCTCCAAAGCAGGTCTTCTGAGTCTTGAACTTCTTATGGGGAGGCTACCATCTACATGGAAGAAGGTTCTATAGCATCCCTGACCTCTGCCCACTGGATGCCAGCAGCATAGTGCCAAATGTCCCCATAGGGCAAAATCACCTCCAATACAGAATCACTATTCTAAAGGGAAAGGACTGATGTTGCACATCCAAACTGGGTCTTTTATGCAGTATCAAGTGAAAACTGGCTATACATAGATAAGCGGAAGAAAGGCATGACAGACTAAGACCTATAAGAGCCCACTGTCCTTAACCAATGAGGTAAATCATATATATGAATGATGTAATATTAAGCATGAGGGTGCAATATAATCTTTATAAGTTCATATGTCTGTTTCTTGGGTGTATCATCATATAACCAGGTATAATAATACCTGCCTTGGACTTGGGATACAGTTGAATGGAAAAGCACCTGACTTTAGGTGGCACAAAGATTTGAGTTCCAGCTCCAGCACAGGAAAAGAAAAGGAAAAAAAGACTGTCTCATTGGACTGCTGTGAAGATTAAATTATATACATACATAAGTGAGCGATAAAGAAATATGGAGCTTGAATTCTAACGGGGAAAGTCTGCATAGCTTTAGAAACGGCTCTTCTAATCATCATAAAGGACACAATAATAAAGATTGGTATTAGTAAAGCCTGTGTACTGTCAGTTTCCAGGAAAAGGAATGAAACTGCCACGAAGTTTAAAGGGAACTCAGGACTCATGACACAAAAGTACTGGGGGAAAAATCCACCTGCCGTGTCTCCTAAGAGCTCCCCTTAGAAGCCATCCCTCGGGCCTCGTTAAACACCACATACCTCTTTCAGCAGTGCCACCAGAGGTGTCATGATGTCCTTAGCCACCATGTCATCACAGACTTCAAAACCTCCACAAGCACTGAGATTCCTACATAAGAAATTTAAACACGTTTTACTTTCAAGTCATACATGACAAAATACAACTAAGCTCCCAAATGTACTGTATGTTTAATCACAGCCAAAGTTTCTTTTTTTTTTTTTTTTTTTTTTTTTTTTTTTGGTTTTTCGAGACAGGGTTTCTCTGTGGTTTTGGAACCTGTCCTGGAACTAGCTCTTGTAGACCAGGCTGGTCTCGAACTCACACAGATCCGCCTGCCTCTGCCTCCCGAGTGCTGGGATTAAAGGCGTGCGCCACCACCGCCCGGCCACAGCCAAAGTTTCTGAGGAAAAAATGTATTTGTCATAAGCTGGAAAACAAGCCTACAGATTTTCAACTGTCTGCTCTTTATCACAACACATAACTTCGTTGTCTTAGTCACTGTCAAGGCAACTTTTTAAAGGAAAGCATTCAACTGGAGCTGGTTTACAGTTTCAGAGGCTTAGTCCATTATCATCATGGCTGGAGCACGGTGGGATGCATGGCGCTGGAGCAGTAGCTGAGAGCTACATTCTGATTCATGGACAGAGACGCTGGCCTGGTGTGAGCTTTTGAAACCTTGAAGCCTACAGACAGTGACACACCTCATCTATAATCCCACACCCACTCCAACAAGCCCCCCCCCCCTTTTCTGGTTTTTCAAGACAGGGATTCTGTCTAGCCTTGGCTGCACTAGAACTTGCTCTGTAGATCAGGCTGACCTTAAACTCACAGAACTCCACCTGCCTCTACCTACAGAGTTCTGAGATTAATGGAAAGCACCACCATTCCTGGGCTGGCCATACCTCTTAATCCTTTTCAAATAATGCCACTCCCTGGTGACTAAGCATTTAAACATATGAGCCTGTGAGAGCCATTCTTACATCAACCCACCATACCCCAACTAACAGAATTCTCTGTAATTGCTACTGGTTGTATTGATACATATATGCATTATTTGGTTAATAATAATCAACAGATTTTTCTCCAGGGACAGGGTTTCCCTGTGTAGCCTTGGCTGTCCTAGAACTAGCACAGTAGACCAGACTGGCCTTGAACTCAGGTGACTGGCCAGCCATCTGTCTCTCAAGTGGTGGGGTTAAAGGCAGGCACAACTACACCAGGCAATAAACAAGAGATTATTATCAGAAACCTTCCTCAACAGACCTAAGATTTACTAAGGCCAGAAATTACACCTGTACTCCCCACTACACCATTCCCCAAGCCTAGTCCAATGACTGGCACACAGGCACTCCATCGCTGCTTGCCTAACTGAAACAATACACACAGCCAAATCTGTCAGAGTCCAAAAGTTAAGGTCCAGCCCCCTCTACAGTTCACTCTCTGCATAGCCATCGGAGTGGCTTTTTCAAAAGGTAGGCTTCATCACTCGGGTTTAGAAGAAATCCTTCAACTCAGGAGCCGCAGCAACTATAATCGCCACCTCCTCCCCTCAGTCACATTAACTTCTGTGTAGCGTCTATCCGCCCTCGGCCTCACGTCTCTGGCATGGCTCTTCCTCCTATACCGAATGCTCTCCACCCTATTTTCCCATGTCCGGTTCTCCGGTCCTCTGGTCTCCGTTTATAAATGCCATCTAGAGGACACCCCAGTGCAACTCCCCTAGCCTGTCGTTTACAGCAATTCTCATTAATACCAGTTTACTTTTTGCTAGTTTCCAGACACCCTCTCAATGGAGCTCCTGCAAAGACAAGGATCTTGGCTGTCCTGCTAACATCCTGCATGCTGAAATATCGGTATACTTAGAGCCATCCAGTCAGGGACTTTATAGCGCGCTTTGGAAGGGAAAAAGGCATCAGGTTTGAGGACAGGTGAAGTAGCCAGGTGTATACAAACAAGGTGCGTGACCTGTGGCTCCCGGGGTCCTTCGGAACCCGAACTCCTACCTCTATCCGCTGCAAACCTGAGATCGCAGGGAGGTTTTTCTCTCCGCATTAGTAGAGAACGCAGCGGGAGAGGGTGTGATGGGTTTGTTTGCTCGCAGGGACACCGCCTCGGACCCTCTCCAACTCACCTCAGAGCTCCAGCCGCCGTCTCCCTGACCGCCAGACTGGGGTCCAGCAGCAGAGGCCCGAGCCGGCGGACAGCATCGCGGCGCGCCAAGTCTGGCAGCGCCGGGCGCTGCTGCACAAGCCGGGCCAGCCCCGCGCAGGCGCACTCGCGGACCTCGGCGCTCGGGTGCTGGAGCTGCGGGAACCAAGACGTCAGAGGTGGGAAGTGAGCACGCGCGCCGCAGCCCCGCTCCCGCGGACACCCTGCCGCAAGCCGCCCCGAGCCCGGTCAAGCCATCGACCCACCTTTTCCAGAAGCTCCGCCGCTGGTCCGTCGTCCTCCTCGTCTTCGGTCCCATTCGCCACGGCCGCCGCCTCGGCCTGACAGCTACCAGTAGGGGAGAACTGAGGTCTCTTGAAGCGCTTCGTCCGACTCTTACCCATGGCGACGGAGGCCGCGGGGAGAGACCGGGAATGGAAGACAGCAACAGACGATGGGGGCCGCCGGCCCAACGAACACTTCAGTCTCCGGCACTACCTGGCGTCCTTCCTAAGCTGGACCGGGCTGACGGCCTGAGTACACATGGAAAAGCTACGCGCCTGCGCACGGCGCGTCGGGAGCGAGGAGAGGGCGGGCACAGGGAGTGCGCATGCGTGTAAAGCGGTGTGGGCGGGGCCACTCCTGACAGGGGGTGGAGCACTGGCTTTTCCTGGGAATGTTAACACACCCACTCCACCCGAGAAATTCAAGGCTTCTAATCCAACTGTTCCAAAGACCCGTTCTATCTCAGTGTAACCTAGTCACAAAGACGGGACTGTCTACCAAAAAGGATAACATTCCTTACTATGCCATGTTTAAGATAGAATCACATCAGGGAAGCCTCTCAACCTTAAGGTGCAAAGAACCCATGGAGCTACCAAAAATATATATCTTAATTCCTTGATCTCTCACCTGGACACAGGACCAAAGTAGTCTTCGCTTGTCCTGATCATGCCTCTCCATGTCCACCCTATGAACTTTTCAAAATATTCTTCCATGGTTATTATATTCATTGTCCTCAAAACTTCTCAATGGCTTCTCTTCCTCGGGATAGTTTTCAAAAATTTAGGCTAGGCTGCCTCATCTCACTTCACTCCTGTGTCCTGGTCCCTTTAATAATGTTCTTTAGGGGCTGGAGATGTGGCTCAGCAGTTAAGAGCACTGATTGCTCTTCCAGAGGACCTGGATTAAATTCCAAGCACCCACATGACAGCTCACAACTGTCTGAAAATGCAGTTTCATAAGATCTGACACCTTCACACCAATGCACATAAAATAAAGTTAAATAAATCATTTAAAAAATTAAAAACAATAATGTTCATTAGGGCCCAGGGTTTTACATAAGCCTCTTTTCCCCCAACCTCCTGAATCAGTGGACACAAGAGAATATATATATATATATATATTTTTTTTTATTTATTTTATTTATTTATTTATTTTGGTTTGAGACAGGGTTTCTCTGTGTTGCCCTGGCTGTCCTGGAACTCACTCAAACTCAGAGAGATCCATCTGCCTCTACCTCCTGAGTTCAGGGATTTAAAGTGAGCCCCCATGTCTAGTTAAGAGGCATTTCTTTATGGGTACCTCTTCTGACTTCAGTCAGAGATCTATCTTGAGACTCACCTGTTCTTTTGCTTCATAGCACAATTAAGAATTGTCACCTAAACTAGGCGGTGATGGCGCACACCTTGAATCCCAGCACTCAGGAAGTAGAGGCAGGTGGATGTCTGTGAGTTCGAGGCCAGCCTGGTTTACAGAATGAGTTCCAGCACAGGTTCCAAAGCTACACAGAGAAACCCTGTCCCAAAAACACAAAAAAAGTCACCTTCTGCTTCTATATGTAGTGGCACAACTGCTGTCTTCCGAGATGGACAGTTACATCTAGTAAGGACACGATCCCATTCCCACACATCAGTCCTCCCAACACTAACTGCCTCCAGGCTAAAATAAAAAACTAAACCAGGCAGTGGTGGTGCATGCCTTTAAATCCAAAACTTGGGAGGCAGAGGCAGGTGGATGTCTGTGAGTTTGAGGCCAACCTGATCTACAAGAGCTAGTTCCAGGACAGGCTTCAAAGCTACAGTACAGAAACCCTATCTTGAAAAAGAAAAAAATCCTGTCTAAAGGAAGTAGTGGCACATCCTTTAATCTTAGCACTTGGGAGGCAGAGGTGGGTGGATCTCTGAATTCAAGGCCAGCCTGGTCTACAGAGTGAGTTCCAGGATAGCCAAAGCTACATAATGGGACCATGCCTCATAAAAATTGTGGGAACCGTATTATCCTGAGGCTGGAGAGATGGTTCAGCACTCTTGGAGAGGACAGTTTTGATCCCCACCACCTACATGGTGGCTCATAACCATATGCAACTGCAGTCCCAGGAAGTCTGATATCCTCTTTTGGACTCTGTGGGCACCAGATAGACATGTTGTATACACGCAGGCAAAACATAAATACCTAAAGAATTGAAAATAATTATGGCTGCTTGCTTTGCACTGGGTGGGTGGGTGGGGGACAACATCCCTGTAATCATCCTAAATCAAAAACTTAGGACACTGAAGGATTGCCTGAGCCCAGGAATTCAAGATTGACTTATGAAACAGTGAGGCCTGGTCTCAAAATGAACATCTACAGTACAAAACAAGACACAACAATGAATAGAAAAACAGAAAAGAGGAAAGCTCAAACCTCTGGCACTGTAGCAGGATGCTGCTTCTTAGAGCCAGTGGGCTCTAAGCACCACGTTTATTTATATAGTCAGATATAGCTCTTCTAGGAGCCAGGTTCTTATTAAACACTCAAACTTCCCTGTCCCCAGTACTAAAGGTCTTAAATCTTCTTCAGCTTTACACTCTTGGAGGAAATTACCAATCTAGGCCTGTAAAAACAACATGCATCTCCTTAGTAAAAGCCAAGCAATATTAGACCACAATGAATAAGACATGAAGAAGGCTAATAGTCTAGAATAGTACTGACAACTATGTTTGGTCTACAGGACAGAGTTACAGTAAGACAGCTAGGAGCTAGAGCTGGCTCAGCGGGTAAGAGCAGTAAGAGCACTGGCTGCTTTTAAAGAGGTTGAGGTTCAATTCCCAGTCCCCACATGGTGGTTCATCACCATCTGTAACACCAGTTCCAGTTTCTGATGCCCTTTTCTTAACTGCACAGGCAAAAGGCATGTAAGTGGTGCTCAGACATACATGAAGGCAGAACACTCATACACACACACAAAAAAGTAAAATTTCTTATTTGGAATTAGCTTGTATCTAATATACAGAATACATTTACATATTTTTTAGTTGCAGACACAATAAACCAAAGAAAAACTCTAATCACTGGTTATATATAAAATATTTATTTTTGCACATATTTAGCTACAGAATTTACAGAAAATAACACAATGCAGAACATATAGAATACCCTCTTAGAGAATTCTTAGAAGCAGAGGGTTTTATTGCTGCAATTCAAAGAATACAATTTATTGAAAGGAAAGTCAAGATGAAAAAGTATTAGTTAAATGGCAACTTTAATTCAATGGTTTTGTCCTATCATTCAAATTTAGTTTCATATTGGATGAAATTTAAAATATTGCTCATGAAATAATTTAACCTTTTCAAAATCTTCTAATAAACAGGTAAAAAGGCACCACTAGTCCATTAAGTATTTACAGCAATCCCACAGTTTCGTTTCAAGGGCTACGTAGTACATGTTGCTGTTGCGCATACACAGTATGCCATCACGACTCTCCAGCAGTGAGGACTGCAGGCTCTGGCTTGGGATGTGGTTCCAGTGTTACTGGTGATGGACTGGGCCCATCAGCTACACCAGGACAGTACTGGTCTAACACGTCTACCTCAGCATAAAATCCAGTCACCTAAAATAATGACTGTCAAATTCCCAGGCAACACGTAATTTAACTTGTACATTCAGAAGACTTTGGGGTGTTTTTTTAAATTCTTTTTTAAAAAAGTAATTTAGTGTTAAGTGAGAACAATTTACTGAAAAATATAACAATAGTTGCCAGAATTTAGTATTGGGATTAACAAAAATTGTGGAAACATGTATAAAATTTCAACATAGTAGAGATGAGGTTTTCTCAGTCTAAGTGGAGCCTGGTATTCCCCGCAGCACGATGGAAGGAGGCGCTGAGAGTGAAAGGCGCATAATAGCCAGGTTTAAGGAGCCGTGGAGATGCCAAGCAGATGGTTTCTGAAATACTGGTGCAGGAGAGCAAAGTCCAAACATTTTCCTCTTGGTTTAACATTGGCATTGATTTGCTATTTACAGTAGTTTGCAAAAATACATTATAAAAACTGAATGAGGTTTGGTTTCTAAGTTTAACTTAGTAACATACACACATACTTCATCTGCAAAACTCTGCAGGAGCTGAAGTACTAAAGTGACACTAACACTGAACACAGGTAACCAAAGGTACTGAAGCACTGAGCGCTCAGTCTTCTTCATTGAGACAATCTGGGCAAATATTGCACGCGTCTTGTCAGTTGTTGCTAAACCATCACATATCCAATTCCAAGAGGAATCCTTGGTGGCGTTTTGCTCTGTCACTTATTTGAAGAAAGACTGGTTCAGGTTCCCTAGCAATAGTGCAGATTGTCATTGAACGTGAGGTCTAGGTTTCAAAATTAGCTTTCCTGTCTGTAAAAAGGGAAAAAAGAAAAAGTCAATTCACAGTTCTATTAAAAACACCAGCAGTTACTTATAGACCTTAAAGGGAACTGGAGGGCCATGGTTTAGCACTTGCTGCCTGCCAAGCTTGATAACCAGAGTGCAGCCCCCAGAACCAAAACGGTAGAAGCAGAGAACTACTGCACATCTCTTTCCCACTGGCACCATGGCATACGGTATGTACATACTTGGGTGCCCAGGCGCACAAACACACATGATCAGTCATTCAATAAAGATGTAAAACTTTCTGTTAAAGGTCATCTAATGGAGCCAGTGAGATGGCTCAGTGGGGAAAGGCTCCTGCTGACAGGTCTGACAAAATCAGTTCAGTTCCCAGAACCCAAAGTAGAAGGAGAAAAAAAAGATTTGTGGGAGTTGTCCTCTCATCTCCCCTGCTTGGATGACATAGTAAATTCCAGGCCAGCCTGTCTCAAAATTAAAAATAATAATAAATAAAATAAGAAAGATTCAATTGTCAACCCCACCAATTTGGTTTTTTTTTAAATATTTTATTTATTTATTATGTATACAGTGTTCTGTCTGTGTGTATGCCTGCAGGCCAGAAGAGGGCACCAGACCCCATTACGGATGGTTGTGAGCCACCATGTGGTTGCTGGGAACTGAACTCAGGACCTTTGGAAGAGCAGACAATGCTCTTAACCACTGAGCCATCTCTCTAGTCCCCAACCCCACCAATTTGTTTGGCACCCCTGACTGCAGTCCTGGCTGGTTTAGAACTTGCTATGTAAACCAGGCTAGTCTCTTCCTCCTGAGTGCAGGGGTTAAGGGTGTGTGCCAACAAGCCTGACTAAGAGATTTCAGGTATAATCTTGTTTGGTTCAGATAAGGAATTGCTATGGAGTCCAGGCTGGCCTTCATCCATTTACTGATTTTTGTTTTTTTTGGTGGCAGTGGGTTTTTGTTTTGTTTTGTTTTTAGACAGTATTTTTATCTTCAGGCTAGTCTCAAATTTGTATATAGCTAAGGGAGAGCCTTAAACTTTGATTTTCCTGCTTCCACCTCCCAAGTGCTGGGATTACAGGTGTAAACCATGCCCGGTTTCACATGGTGTTAGAGATCAAACCCAAGGCTTTACACGTGATAAACAAGCACTCAGTTACAACTTCCAACTGAGCTACACCCAAGACCTTGGCTTCACACTCTCTTCATTTGCCTCAGTTCCCTAGTACCGAGATTACAGGTGTATGCCACCAAGCCTGACCCACAGGACCCAAAGGTCTGTTTTCCTAAAGCTAAACAGGTCCACTAAGCATTTTTACTATTTTGAAACAGGGTCTCACTATATAGATTAGGGTGGCCTTGAATTTGAAGTAATCCTCTTGCCTCCCATGGGCAGAGATTATAGATGTCAACAACATAACTGGCTACAGGTATATTCTAATGAAAAAATACTTACATCATCACAAGACATATTGTATTCTGCTAGTATCGTTCGGCATCGAGCAGCTATTCTGAATCATTGTGGTCAAAGGAAAATTGCCAATGCGAAGCAAGCATCTCTTACGGTTTAGACGTGAAATGTTGCCCCCAAGGGCTCATGTGCTAAAGGCTAGGTTGAGGTAAAGGTTAAAGGTTAGCCATCGGCATGTTGAGGTAACTGAATAATGAAGGGACAAACTTCCTCAATAGATAAATCCACCTATGTTTCATAGCTAAGGAGGGGGTAACTTTAAAAGCATATTTTGTTACTGAACCTTCACTGTGTCTGGCCACCATGAGGTGAGTGGGTTTGTTTTACCCCACGTTTCTTGCCATGATGTGCTGCCTTACCATGGCCAAAATACAACAGAGCTAACCAAGCATGGACTGAGCCCTCCGAAATCACGAGCCATGACAAATCTTCTCACGTAGTTTGTCTTGGAGTTGGAATGTGATTAACAAGGCTTCTAACAACGACTTAGATAACATGGAAGGTTCTTCAGCTTAGTTCAGAAGACAAAATTAAACTCCAGGTAAAGGATACATTGATGGTGCAACTACTCTTTTGTGTATGCCAGCAAAGAACAAGCCTATTAGAGTTATACAGCTAATTGTGAAAAATGGATGATTCCACAAGGACGTGAAGAAGGACACCTGTAAGAGAAAAGTGTGAGATTAAGAATCTTAGGGCCTACACAGACATGCACAATGTTTTATCACGTCAACTATAAGGGTGTGAAGACTTCCAACAACTCTATTTCTTATTGCTGTGCTATGATAACAGAACACATGCTTTATCTTCTTTGTATGGCAGGATTGCACAGCATTGTCATCCATGCCAAACTCTAGGCCACTTCAAATTCATTCCTATAATCAGAAAGCCACCCCACCAAAAAAATCCTCAACTTTCTGTTCAATGAATGTAGATTAGGCCTTTAATGTCTTCTTCCCCCGAACCCCCGACAGGGTTTTTTGATTTAGTCCTAGCTTTCCTGGAACTCTCTGTAGACCAGGCTGGCCTTGAACTCAGAGGTACACCTGCCTCTGCCTCCTGAGTGAGTGCTGGGATTAAAAGCAGTGCCACCCCTGCCCTGCTGGAGGCCTTTAGTCTCAATGAAAACACAGATTAAATCTGATTTAATTATTTCCCCGTCAAAAAGCTTCAAGGCTGGGAACAGTGTCGGTAATGAAACTACCTAATTTCAATGCTCAGGAGGTAGAGGCAAGTGGATCTTGTGAGTTCAAGACCAGCCTGGGCTAATAGCTGTATAGTGAGACTCTGTCTCAAAAAACTAAAACCAACAAAAGTTACCTTAAGAGAGTGAGGCCAGCTCTGTCATTCACAACCAAGTCCCAGACTAATCTTCATCTCCCTTCCCACCCTCCACACAAATGCCAACTTCCCTATTAGCTTAATTTCTACAACGCCTTCATTACCTTTGCTTGAAATGAATAAATAATGTTTATTTGAATTTTTTGTTTTTTGTTTTTTGTTTTTTTGAGACAGGGTTTCCCTGCAGTTTTGGTGCCTGCCCTGCCTTGTAGACCAGTCTGGCCTTGAACTCACAGAGATCTGTCCACCTCTGCCTGGGATTAAAGGCATGCGCCACCACTGCCCGGTTTATTTGAATTTTTAAAAATGAAGCTGTTTTAAAGCTTCTTGAAAAATGAAATAAAAAATATTAAGTAAAAAAAGTTTCTTTTGAAGTTATTAGAATTGTGGTGGCCATGGACACTGAAGCAACAAAAACTGGTTAGTAGGAATCTGTAAAGATCTAGAAAGACTGAGAGAGAAAGGACTTCCTTCAGATCTGGGCATATTGAAACGACTATAAAAAATCTGGAAATGCACAACTCTAAGACTATGTAGAGTGACAAGAGTCCAGGATCCATACTAGAACAAGAGAGGGCACAAAAAGCAGAAGGCTTGGAAATGGAAACATAGCAAAGTAAAAAGATAAACATATAGCCTGTCTAGAAAAAGAAAGTAAACGGATTGGTAAGTACATAGGAAAAACAATGGAGGGAAGCACAGTACTTTCTCCACAGGAGAGATCTCACGGTTTATGATGGAAAGCTAAACACACATACGCGCACACACATGCAAGACAAAGAAATGGACTAGGCATATAATTCAACAAGGACAAATGAAAGAACAAGGCTTAAAACACCAGGAGGGAAATATTTCTGAGATGAGGTGATGCTGAAGACAAGCTAAAGTTCCAGAGGACTTCCTTTTCTTTCTGTTTTGGGAAACAGGGTCTTGCTACATAGCCCCTGCTGACCTGGTATTTAAATTGTAGCCATGGCAGCCTAGAACTCACAGTATCTCCTATGATTTAGCCTCCCACGCACAGGGGACATAGGCATAAGCCTCCACGCTCGCCTCTGAAGAACTATCGCTTTACAATCTCTGAGCTTTAACTGGCCAGCAAGATGGTTATATAGGTAAAGGTACTTGCCACCAACTCTGATAACCTGAGTTCAATCCTCAGGACCCACATGGTAGAAGAAGAGAGCTAATTCCCAAAGTGTCTTCCGTCTTCCACAAGAGGAGCAAACACACACACACACACACACACACACACACACAATATATATATATAGTGTGTGTGTGTGTGTATGTAATTTAAGGAATCTGAGGGGTTTTTGTTTGTTTGTTTGTTGGAGACAGGGTCTTTCTGTGTATCCTTGGCTGCCCCAGAACTTGCTCTGTAAACTAGGTTGGCCTCAAACTCAAGAAACCCTACTGCCTCTGCCTCCCAAGTGCTGGAATTAAAGGTGTGGCTGAAAATCTGAGCTTCGATTCCTACAAGATGGCTATGTGCCTGGACAATGTTGGCACATACAGTACTTTGTAAATGTGTGTATAGTCTGTGTGTGCACTCACTTGTTCCTCTATTACCTCCACCCTATTTTTTAGGATAAGGTCTCTCACTGAACTGGCCGACTAGCAAGCTCTGGGATCCTTCTACGTCATCAACCCTGTCCTCCCCCAGCTCTAGGGTTACAGACAGGTTACAGACACGGACTGCCACATCTGGTTCCACGTGACTGTAGGAGTTATGAACTTGGGTCCTGATGCTTACACAGCAAATATTCAATCATTTCTCCAGTTCTGATATTTTATAGTCTAAAAATTGTCATTTTACTGTTGCTATTTAGCAACAATGTCTCACCATGCAGCCCAGGTTGGCTTCTATCACTCAAATGTCCTGGTTCAGTCTCTCATGATGTCAAGATTACAGAACTGCACCCCTGGCTTTATGTTCTTACTTTAACTAGGGCAGTTGTATTAGCCTCCTTCCTTCCCTCCAGGGCGACAACCAATGACATCTAAACAGCAGTTTCTTCTTTCAGAAGTTTGCAGCATCTTTGTACTCCCTGGCTTTTGTATTTGTACCTTCTGCTTCAGACACAATTGCTGGTTAGAACTCTCATCAGGTTTGGGTTATTAAACACTGAAGTAAAAAGAACCAACCCTGAGGCTAAAAGCGATCTTCTTACCTAATTTAGAAATATTAACTACACAGTTTTGGGCCTATTTCCGATTACATTTAATTCTTCGTTTTATTAAGATCTCAACTAGCTGAAATCAGCTTACATTTTTCTCAATTAGAAGTAGACTCATTTCCCAAGATAGAACTTTTTTAATCATCTTGCCAGCCTCCTTCTACCCTCCCCTACAGATGAGTACCAAGTACAGCCTTCAGATCAGATTTTATAAATGAACTCACAGGAGAGTTTCCTATCTGCCACAAAACCCCTTCTATTAACACAAATTCCAACACCAACCTCCCCTGCTTCCTGTCCTTTTCCATCTCCCCTCAGTGAGAGTCGGGTGGGAGGGGGTACATCCTAAACAACCCCCTGGCTGTCTGAATTGCCAACCAGATTGATGACAAAAGCCTTATCATTGGGCTTCCCTTTCTGTATAACTTAAAAAGTAGAAAATAAATCTACAGATGTAGTCTACTTAATTATAACTACAGCCAGGTGGTGCATTTTAATCCTAACACTCAGGAGGTAAAGGCAAGAGATCACTGTGAGTTCGAGGCCAGCCTGGTTTACACAGAGAGTTCCAGGACAATCAGGGCTGTTACACAGAGAAACATTTTCATTCTCAAAAATAAAAAAAAAAAAAGGAGAGCCTATTTTTAAGAAAATCATAAGACTGAACTTAAAGCTGGAGAGAGGCGATGAAAGAGAAGCCTGAGACTAGCCCAGTGTGTGTGTGTGGGGGTGTACCTAGAATCCTGAGACTAGCCCAGTGTGTGTGTGGGGGGTGTACCTAGAATCCTGAGACTAGCCCAGTGTGTGTGTGGGGGGGGTGTACCTAGAATCCTGAGACTAGCCCAGTGTGGGGATGTGTACCTAGAATCCTGAGACTAGCCTAGTGTGTGGGGGGGTGTGTACCTAGAAGCCTGAGACTAGCCCAGTGTGGGGGTGTGTACCTAGAATCCTGAGACTAGCCCAGTGTGGGGGTGTGTACCTAGAATCCTGAGACTAGCCCAGTGTGTGTGGGGGTGTGTGCCTAGAATCCCAGTATTCGGGAGGCAGAGGCAGAGGCAGGTGGATCTCTCTAAGTTTGAAGTTAGTTTGGTCTATACAGCTACATAGTGAGACCTTGCCTTGAAGGAAAAAAAATAAAAACCAAAGAAAGAAACAAAAAACAAAAGAATGAAAAACACAAAACTGCAGATTTTCTAATAAAAAAAGATTGAACTTGAAACGAAGGTACAGTAAGAGGTGGAAACTTCAGAAACATTTTATCAAATAATCCTTCCAGAGCTAACATTATGAGATCTGATATTGCATTTGGTACAGCGAAGCTTGTGCAGTGCCCAGCGGGAGTTCTCTCGGTGTTCTCCATATTAAACTGCAGGCAAGAACCGTGGAAGGACCAATGTGGAGAAAGAAAAGCTTTGCTGACTTGAGGAGCTTGCACTCTCTCTTCAATGACAATGAAAACACAAGGAATTAATTGTGACTCCAAAGATCAGGTCACCTAGAGATCAACTTATAACTCAATTCTGTCAACTTCGCTGAGTTACGTGGCCTAGAGATCAGTGACTTGGTTCCTCCCTGATATTGGCCACCTGGTCTAATCTGTTTACCAGTGACATTTGTCTTTGTATCTTTTTCCTGGCATTTCAAATGCTTTATGGGATGCAGAAAGGTAATAAATAATTTACTAAATTACAGTATTTAAAATCTGGTACTGAATCAGGTAGTGTGGCACACACCTTTAATCCCAGCACTGAGGAGGCAGAGGCAAGTGGATCTCTGTGAGTTCGAGGCCAGCCTGATCTACAGAACTTGTTCCAGGACAGCCAGGGCTACATAGAGAAACTGTCTCAAAATAAACAAACAAAGAAAAACAAAAAGAAAGATAACTAACTTATAAAGTCAGCTAGAGCTTTACTTAAGCAAACAATTACCGAGCATGTCATTAATATGAGATTCAAGTCATTAGTAGCAGGCACAGGCAGGTTGGCATCGTATTTCATTATTAGCATCATACATTTAGTATCTCATTTAATCTGCTAAAGGTTTTAAAACAAAATGTCTACCTTTTGTGTCTCAGGATCTATTAGCCAGTTCCAGGCACCAGTAGCTGTACAGACAGACACCACTATAAGAAGCACTGGTGAAAGATAAACAGAAAATTAGTAAGCAAACACACCCTTCATCCCTTCATGTCTTGATACCCCTTCCATCGGTTCCTGACAGACACAGCCAAAGAATGCAGCACTTGATCAAACAGAGCAATGACTAGGCTCAAGAGTCAGACTTGCCATCTTGAGGAACTCTCTTCAACATTCTGAACCCTAGGAATGGGGAATTACAGCAACTTCTTCTTGGTTAGGATTCATGAGAATGAAGTCTAAAACTTAAAACCAAGAATTTCAAGCTAAGACTCAATGTTATAGAGCTTTCATTGTGGTTTTGCAGATCCTGTAAACTCACACTGAAAAGAGAAAGCCCTCCCATTTTCTAATGGGAGCACACAAAGGCCCCTTTCTGAGCCACACTGCAGTCCTGTGATTCCTAGCCAGGCAGACAACTGCTGCTGAGTTAAACAAAGGGCAGTGTTGGAGTCACTGAGTGTGATGTCACTGGTGAGCAGACCAGTCAGTACTGGTTTTTAAAAGGGGAGTAAAGAAAGGACTTAAAACTGGGCGGTGGTGGTGCAGGCCTTTAACATTAGCACTGGGGAGGCAGAGGCAGGAGGACCTCTGTGAGTTCGAGGCCAACCTGGTCTAAGAGTGAGTTCTAGGACAGACTCCAAAGCTACACAGAGAAACCCTATCTCGAAAAATAAAAAAAAATAAAAAATAAAAAAAGGACTTAAAGAAATTTCTAAGGCTAGTAGAAACCAGAAAGGGTTAAGTTTTTTCCCACTAAGCTTTTTTTTTTCAAATTCTACATTTGTTCAGTTGTGTGTGTGTATGTATGGCGTGTGTGTATGTGTGTGTGTGCGCCATGGTGCACATGTCAAGGTCAGAGGTACTTGTGCGAGCTGGTTGTCTCCCTACACCAGATGGCTCCTGGGAATTGAACTTAAGTCATCAAGCTTGGCAGCAATCACCTTTACCTGCTTAGCCATTTGCTAGACACCCTCACCTTTTAAAATCTAAATAAATTATAAATTGAAGAATAGATAATATTAATAAAAAAGAACAAAAGGATATTGTGACTAAGCAAATGCTGTGGGACAATAGTCTGTACCCTGTCACTTGCATTATTTTTAATAAAATGCTGACTGGCCAGTAGATAGGCAGAAAGTATAGCCAGGGTGACGGCAACCAGGCAGGAAGTAGAAGCATGGCAAGAAGAATTATGGGAAGAGGAAAGTTTCAGTCTGCAGTTTTGACCCAGATGCAGAGGAAGCAAGATGTGTCTGCCTCACCAAAAAAGGTACCAAGTCATGTGGCTAACACAGACAAGAATTATGGGCTAATATAAGTTATAAGAGTTAATAAGAAGCCTGAGATACTAAATCTCAGAGTCCAGCTTCCCACAGCTAGTCCAAAGCTGAGTGGTATACATATCTGTGGTCCCAACAATGGAAAGCAGAAGTAGGAGAGTCACTTGAGCCTAGTAATTGGAGGCCAGCCTGAGCAAGATAGAAAGATCCCATATCCAAAAAGATAAGGAATGGAGGGAGGAGGGAAAAAAGACAATTTGTCTCAATATAGATGAGCAAAACATTCTCTTGACTATATCAATGCTTTTATATTTGATCACATTTCCCATTCTGCCCCTTCCTTGGAGCAATAACTAGAACTCATTCAAATCATACTGTGTAGCCTTCACAATACTTAGGAATAGGAATAGGCAGTAGTAAGGTAAAAGTCTTTTCTGGGTCAGGCTCCAAAGCATACCATTAGGCTATATTAAACATCAGCTAAGGAGGTATCAAGATGGCTCATCTGACAATAGGGCTTGCCATCAAGTCTTGTAACCTGAGTTCAATTCCCAGGACTCACAAGGTGGCTGGAAAAAACTGTCTCCCACAAGTTGTCCTCTGACCTCAACATGGGCTGTGGCACGTTAGTGAACCTGTACGCAAGCACACATGCCAACAATATATGCAATATAATATTTTTAAAAAATATATTAAAAGAAATATAACCTCTGCTTTTTAAGTATCTATGTAATTCTATCTGTATGTACCTGTGTGTATACATGTACACTATATGTATGCAAGGCCTGCATAGGTCAGAGGATTGTGAGTCACCATGTTGATGCTCAGAACCAAACTCAGGTCCTCTGCTGAGCCATCTATTCAGCCCTGTTTTAATCTTATAGGTACAACTGAATGATTTCTTTTTAAAGCAAGAGCTTTGTAGATGCTAAGCACATGGTCTACCAGAGTCATCCTCAAGTCAAAATATGATTTTTCTTTTTTTGAAAAAGATTTATTATCTTAAATTATGTCTATTTGTATGTGTGTATCCATATAGGCTTGTGCACATGTCTGCAGAATATAAAAGAGGGTGTCGGATCCCTGGGACTGGAGTTACAGATGGCTGACATGAGTTCTGGGAATGGGATGAGTCCTCTACAAGATCAGGATGCACTCTCAATCACCAGCTCCAAAATATGATTTTTCTTAACAAAATTATATTTCAATAGCTTGTAGGCAAATTGTGTTTTCCTGGGGGTTTTTTGTTTTGTTTTGCTTTTTCCTTCAAGACAGGGTAACTCACTCTGTAGACCAGGCTGGCCTTGAACTCAGGAGCTGTGCCTGCCTTTGCTTCCAAAGTACTGGAACCCAAGGCATACAGCATCACCAGCGAGCTGTTTAATTTATTGTATGAGACAGAGTAGCTCACTTAATCTGAAGCTCACTAGCTACTAACATTTTTATTGACTGTTTTTTTTATCAGTTATAACATTTAATAAAAAAACATTTATCTTGGGCTGGAGAGGTGGCTCAGCAGTTAAGAGCATTGGCTGCTCTTCCAGAAGTCCTAGGTTCAATTCCCAGCACCGACACAACAACTTACAACCCTCTGTAATTCCAGTCCGAGAGATCTAGTGCCCTTTTCTAGCCTCTTTGGACATTGCACACACACATAGTAACACAGATATACATGCAAGCAAAAAAGAAAACAATTATACACATAAAATATGATTTTTTTTGGGGGGGGGGCCAGACAGTTCAGCAGATAAGAGCACTTTCTGTTCTCACAGAGAACCTGGGTTCAGTCCCCAGCACTCACACAGTGAGTGGCTTACAATCACTAGAGACTCCAGTTCCAGGGTATATGGTACCCTCTTCTGGATTCTGCAGGTACCTGGCATGCACACACGTATATGCAGACCAAACACTAATATACTTAAAACTTTTTAAAATATGTATGTATTTTCATAGAAAAATAAAAATTCAGCCAGGCAGTGGTGGTACATACCTTTAATCCCAGTACTTGGGAGGCAAAGGCAGATGGATCTCTGTGAGTTCAAGGCAGCCTGATCTACAAAGCAAGTTCCAGGACAACCAGGTTGTTACACAGAGAAACCCTGTCTCAGTTCCCACTCTGCCCACCAAAAAAAGGGATGGAGAGATGGCTCATAGATTAAAAGCACTGGCTGCTCTTCCAGAGGTCCTAAGTTCAATTCCCAGCACCCACATAGTGGCTCACAACCATCTATAATAAGATCTGATGCCCTCCTCTGACGTGTATATACATAATAAATAAATCATATGTGTGTGTGTATAAAAAGGCTGGGCAGTGGTGGTGAATGCCTTTAATCCCAGCACTTGGGAGGTGGAGGCAGGAGGATCTCTGTGAGTCTGAGGCCAGCCAGGTCTACAGAACAAGTTCCAGGACAGGCTCCAAAGCTACATAGAAACCTTGTCTTGGAAAAAAAAGAAAGAAAAGAAAAGAAAAGAATAAAATAGAATAGAAAAAAAAATCAACCATATAAAATAGTCTGTCCTTTTATGGTAGCCAGTTATAATTTTTTTCTTTAAAAAATCATTTGTTGTGCGTGTATATATGCATGACATGTACAGGCGCGGATGCATGTGGAGGTCAGAAAACTCCGTGGAGTCCATCCTCTCCTTGGCCATTTAAATGGCTTCTGAGGGGGCTGGAGAGATGGCTCAGTGGTTAAGAGCATTGCCTGCTCTTCCAAAGGCCCTGAGTTCAATTCCCAGCAACCACATGGTGGCTCACAATCATCTGTAAAGAGGTCTGGTGCCCTCTTCTGGCCTGCAGACATGCACACAGACAGAATATTGTATACTAAATAAATAAATAAATAAATAAGATCCTTAAATGGCTTCTGAGGATGAAACTGAGGTCTAAACTCTACTGCATGCACCCAGGCCATCTTGCTAGTCTATAATTTTCTTTTCTTAAGCATTTCTTTGTAATACATTGTTGACAGTGTTAAGTAGCATATTTAAAAGGTGTCTAAACACAGAAATTTGATAGCTGAGTAAAACAAGCCTTTATTAGTCCAAAGTATGAAATAAATTAGTAATAAAGTTATCAGCGGCACCTCCTTTTCCCCTAGAAAGCATTCGGCAACTTACTTCTCCAGCGTCCAGTGGCAGGTTGCAAGCAATGAATATACTCAGTAAGTCTTCTTTCGAAAGCCTTGAGATCTAGGCAAAGAGAATTCAGTTCTCTACCTACGCTTTCCAGTTTGAACTTATTAAAATGAAATTTTATGTCGGTAACGGCTACAGGCCTTACACATCCAATCCCATACGTCATACCCTCTTTGCTTATAATGACAGTTTTATGGACACAACAAAAACATCACTTTGCTTTCATTCCAGCTTCTGGAAACCAGTTGGTCTACATTTAGAAGCTTGAAAAATAGTATAAGGAAGACCAGCCGGAGCCAAAAGCTGGAATCGGGGAGCTGCAAATAAAAGAAGCAAAATCCAGCTGAGTTCCGATTCTGTGCAACCACGAACTTTCTGTTGAAACATCAAAACCCATGAGGGTTGCAATTATCCGATTCAGGCCCTAGCTCTCATCATTAATGGATGGCTCTGTAGTATGGGCTTACTAGACTTCCGTAGACAGGTAACGGTTGTACAAAGACACTCCCTCCCCTCCTCGGAACGAGTGACCGGTGATCGTCCCGGCAGCAGCGAGCACCTACGTCTTGGGCGCACCTCTGAATGAAGTGGGGTGCTATTTCCACAGTGGAGTTTTTGTAAAACTTTGCAAGGCCAAGAGCACTCCGAAACCCCGGCAATTACCGGAAGCCAAAGGAAGAAATTCGGGTTACGGCTCGAGGGGTTGTCAGACAAAAAGAACATGAATCCGCACTCGACAACAAGCAAGGGCTCGTCAATGAGAAGCCCCCACCCCCACCCCGGGGGCCCAAGCGGGAAGAAGGTGGTACCCCTCCGCGGCCGTGCGCCCCGGGTCCCCGGCACGCCGCCCTCGCGACCCCGTCCGCCTCGGGACTGGGCGGGCGACACACTCTACCTTCCGCCTGTTCCAGCGAGTTCATGTCGGGCGGCAGCTCCGGTCACCGCTGCTGCCAGGTCCGCATCGCAGCCCTCCGTCCCCGCCCGGCCGGCAGCACCAACTCCCACCTCTAACCGCTCCCCTCGGCCCCTCCCCTTCGCACCGCCCTCTTCTAGAAACGCTGTGTTTATTGGGTATCTTTGGAAGACCGCTTAACTAAAGTAGTTTTCTATTGGCTAATTTCAGCAAACGCTTTCGGGGACCTAGCGTTAGACGTTCAGCGGGAAGGGCCAAGAATAGCAGGCAGTCGGACAGGTATAGCCATGGTGCCGCCTGCTGCCTCGGGGAGGAACTGCATCCCGGAAAAGCGTACTTCATTTTTACACATTCCCTTGGTTTCTTTCTTACTTCTTTCAGTCTCTAAACAGTGATTGAGAGCCCACTACCTTCTGAGCAGTATTCTGGTTGCTAAGGAGAGATCAACAAGCTGTCCTTGCTCTCAAGGAACTAAGGAAAACTAAAATAATGTTCAGCGGTCAGTAACCACAGAATAGATTTCCTTGACTAATGGTACCGCTTTCTTAGAAAGGCAACTCCTTAGAGGACTTCTGTCTTGGTTATTTTCTTCTCATGTCATCCGATATTCATAAGTAATAAAGAATGCAAAGTATAAGCCTCAGTAACTATAACAAGAATATGTACAAGGTTAGAAAAATGGATATTTGATTATAATGTCCTGTTTATTTCCTAGTGGTCATTGATTCATTCAAGAAGTATTTATTGCGTGACGCACTAAACATTGTGTTTATCTGAGATACAATTATGACGGTGGTAGATAAGATTGCAGTCCTCAAGGCGAAAGGTCGCAGGGAGCAGTAAGCATGCAAACATTGATTGATTTTAGATAAGAGGAGTTCTGTGGAGGAAACAGATAATAAATGATGGAACTGAAAGGAGTTTATTGCAAGTGTTGCGAGGACATTTGTGCTGTGGACCCCAAGATGACAGAAAAGATCAGGGCTGAGCAGATCTTGAGCGACACTGCCCTGTTTCCCAAATTGATATATTGTGTATTTTTCCTACGACTTCTCCCATGCCACCTGTTTGTTACTGGCTTTGCACGCGCGTGCACACACACACACACACATCATATTCTCATCAAAATATGAAACATTCATACCTAACTCAGGATCCAGTAAGAAAAAGATTTGAAACAGTATGACTTATCAAGGCAGCTGTTCGGAGGTCGATTGCACAACTGAGAAGGGCAAAAATGTGTTTGTGACAATTTTGCACTAATGATGGACGGGCGGTAGCACACGCCTTTAATCCTAGCACTCAGGAGGCAGAGGCAGGCAGATCTCAGTGAGTTCAAGTCCAGCCTGGTCTACACAACAATTTCCAGGACAGCCAGGGCTACACAGAGAAACCTTTTTAAAATAAAAATTATATATAAATATATATAAAATGAAACAATTTTTAAAAAGCTTGTATTAATAACAATAGCCCGACTGTAAACTCTATTTCAACCTACCTTCTTTGTCTCCCTCCTGTCTTTTTTTTTTTTTTTTAAGGAAGGAAGGATTTATTTTGGCTCATGATTTTCAAATGTTAAAATTTTTATTTTATTTTATATGTATGGGTGTTTTGCCTGTGTGTATGCCATGGACCACTTGTATGCCTGGTGCCAGAAGGGGCCAAAAGAGTTGTCAAATGTCCTGGAGCTGGAGCTACAGGTGGTTGTGAGCTGCAGTTTGGGTGCTGGGAATCAAACCCGAGTTTTCTACAAGAGCATCCAGTGGCTTTAACCCGTGAGCCATCACAATTTTTTTTAAAGAGTTTTAAAATTTATTTATGCGATTATGTCTTTATGTCACTTGGGCATGGATGCCAGATGAGCCCAAAGACAGATTCAGATCCCCTGGAACTGACCTTGCAGAGTTCTGAGCTGCTGCATAGATCCTGGGAACTGAATTCGGGTCCTCTGCAAGAGCGCTGAGTGCTCTTAGCCTCTGAGTCATTAGTTTAAACTTTAAGGGTAAACCATTAATCGTGACCAAGGAGGCATGGCACCGGGCACCCGAGGCCTCCAGTGAAAGTGCATCTTGTAGTTAGTTGCATTGAGGAATGCTGGTGTTCTCATGTCTCTCTGGCTCCGGTCTTCCATTTCTGCGTCTCCGAGTCTACTTCATCACAGTTTGTTCTGACACACAGGAGTACCTAAAGAAGGCTATTATGAGAGTGACACTTCTAGGGAAGGGGGAACAATTGTCTACTCACCCCAAAAAAAGGACCCGATGAAAGGGCAAAGCAAGGATAACTCAGGAGTCTGATTTGGTGAACCAGTGAACTCATGGGGGTACTCACAGGAGTATAGGCGAGGGTACTCACAGGAGTATAGCTGGGGGTACTCACAGGCGTATAGCTGGGGGTACTCCCAGGAGTATTGGCGGGGGTACACAGGAGTATTGCTGGGGGTACACAGGAGTATTGCTGGGGGTTCACAGGAGTATTGCTGGGGGTACTCACAGGAGTGTGGGTGTCTGTTGTGGGTATGTACATGAGTGTAGGCACACTCAGAGACCAGATCCTACTGTGGTGAGTGCCCAGTTGGCGCTGAGAACTGAACTCAGACCCTCTGAGAGAACAGTGAACTCTCTTAATTGCCGAGCAGGTCTCCAGTTCCAGTTCTGGTGAGTTGGAAAAATTGGAACCAGCTGTCGCTTGTCTCCCAAAAATATACCTCAATAGCAAACACATCCACAAACTGAGAGCCCAAGGAAAGAAAGACAGTCAGTCCATTAAGCTCATGTAGATATTCTTTTTATTTAGTTTTGTTGTTTGCTTGTTTGTTTGAGACAGGGTTTCTCTGTATAGCCCTGTTTGAAAAACCCTGTCTCAAAAAAAACCAAGAAAAAAATGGAATAAAAGAAAAAAAGACAACACTTTACAACAAATGTTGCTAGGGTGTGGGGAAAGAAATATGTGTGTCTCTGTGTTGATATTTGCACTGTGTCCTGATGTCCTGGAGGCCAAAGTGTCCAGTTCACTTAGAGTTAGAGTCACAGGTGTTTCCCAGTCACCTGACATGGGTGCTAGGATCCAAGCTCAGTCCTCTGCAAGAGCACTGAACTGTCTTTCCAACCTCGGGGGAGGAATCTTCAATTATTGACTGTGGGAATGTAAGCTGGTACGGCCATTATGAAAACCATGTAAAAATTACTCAAAGCCGCCGGGCGGCGGTGGCACACGCCTTTAATCCCAGCACTTGGGAGGCAGAGGCAGGAGGATCTCTGTGAGTTCGAGGCCAGCCTGGTCTACAAAGGGAGTTCCAGGACAAGCTCCAAAGTTACAGAGAAACCCTGTCTCGAAAAAAAAAAAATTACTCAAAGCCTTGTGACGGAGCTGCTATATGACCCAGCTCTGCCAACTTTGAGTGTACCTGAAGGGCTCTGAGTCAGGACGCCACGGAGATACGTGTGCACCCATATTTATTACTAATAGAGCCAGCTTAGAACTCTATCAACAGATTAATGGGTAAAGAAAATGTAGTACACAATGTAACTTCATGTAGGTGTATAATTGTATGTTGGTGTACAAAAGAGTTCCACAACAGCCCTGAATGGAGTATAACAAAGGTTTATTTATTTGATGATAAATTCACAGAAAGGGTAATGATCTGCATTCCACTGCATGCAATGGGACCTGGAACCAAATCCAGCAGCCAAGAGGCCCACAGAATCTTTTCATCTGCATTTACAGTGCATGAGACCATGCCCAAAGTGGGCCGGTATCTTAAAGGCTATTGACTGGAGGAGTTCCATAGCACCTTCCCCTTTTGTCTAATTAACAGACTTCTAAGTCTAATACAAAACTATATACAATAAGAACAAATATCAAGTATTGTCCAAGGAAAAGAGGAGGCGAAAAACATACATAAAAATTAGAATTATAGGGCTGGAGAGATGGCTCAGAGGTTAAGAGCACTGACTTTCCATCCAGGGGTCCTGAGTTCAATTCCCAGCAGCCACATGGTGGCTCACATCCATCTGTAATGAGATCTGGTGCCCTCTTCTGGAGTGTAGGCATACATGCAGCTAGAACATTTTATACATAATAAATAAATAAATAAATAAATCTTTAAAAAAATTAGAATTACAACCAGCATGAACAACACCAAACAAGAAACATATTCTAAATGTTTTAATAGTTATCCTATTCTAAGGACTCTAAGTCTTATATTAAAAACGGCTTGGCTAAGTCATGAGAGGAAAGTAACTATGACTAATCTAGTCTTTAACCCTATCTTAGACCTGAGAAAGGAAATAATATTACTTGTGTAAACAGGAAGTGCAATCAAGCAACTTCCAAAAGGTGCAAGAAAGGATAGAGACAACCAGATACCTGGGCAATCACCCAAAGTCTCATTTGTAATATGGGGGCAACCAAGTTTGTCTAAAGCCTACAGTAACTGACAGACCTATTTCAGAGGCAAGAAATTTTTAAAGAAAAAATAGTCTTATCCTGTCTTGGCAAGGTTTGGCAGTCTTTTTTCTTGTATCCTGCTTGTCTAGTCTAGACACCATGTATTTTGTCAGTGGACAAGGCAGGGGCAGTTTTTGCCCAAAGGCCAGTTTTGCCAAAAAGAATAAAAGCTCCAAGTGAAGTGTCTTCAGTGCCCAACATTCTCTCAGGAATAGATCAGTGCTTCTAGGAGCAATCATGTCTCACGTCAAGAAAATCCTAAATTATTTAAATGCCATATTCTACAGTTCTTTGAAGTGGTTGAAGATTATCTATGCAGAATACAATCTCTATGCATCTAAAGAATCTGATTAGTCTAACATTAAGTAGGACAAATATGAATGATTGTTGACCTGTAATTCTTAATACCTATATAGCTTAAAGACTAAGACTTCATATTAAAAAATTAAACAATCTTTAAACAAATGTGCAGCAAATGAGGACAATAACCTCAGAATGTAAACAATATATAATTATCTTGATCAGAGGTAGAAATGTATAGTACAGTGTGATAAATATATTCTAAAATTGCATCAATATACAAAATATCTTAAGTAGAGGTAGAAACATGCATGCATATAATATGACAAAATAACTTTGTGTAGATGCACAAATATTGTAAGCAGAAATAGGAGCATATTCAATTTAATAAATATAATTTGAATTTGTATCAATATACAAGAATCTATACTAATGTAAATTATTTATAAATAATATCTCACAAGTAATCTCACTATTACTCACCATTATTATTAGTGTGAGTAAGCTCACACTAATCTACCTACAAAGTTTGTCCTCAGGGCTAGGGACATTATTAGGGATTGGTATAGGGTTGGGATTATAAGTGGTATAGGTTGGAGGTGGAAATGAAGTAGGCTCAGGGATCTCTCTTGAAGAAAAAAAAATGCAGTTTTTAATAAGCATATTTTGAACTTCGCTATGAAAGTGTGAAGAGCTAAAGGTGTCAGCCTTGTCATTTTGAAAGAGGCAATCATATAGAACCCTGTAACGCAGCAGGTTGGAATAGGATGATTAATTATTAAGTTGTATTTAGGACCTCAGTCCTTTCATCTTTAGAGAACATTATCCAAATAGTAACATAACTATTCCTCAGTGATGAATCACCAGCCTTATGAATGAAGAAAATCAACCAGAATTAACATGGTAAAATCTCCAGCATTTTTATAGTTTCCCTTTAAACTCACATTGCTCATAAACAAATTCATTTTCCTACTTTATTTCAGTCTCTTCTCTGTCCCCTTGTCCTTCAGACAGCATGCAAATCTCCATCAATGCCTCCTCTTGTGATTTCTTTCAGTGGTCCAGAACATTACATTGCATAGATACATTTCAAACGAGAGCCAAAATATATGTATAATGTGTGTGTGTGTGTGTGTGTGTGTGTGTGTATTACAATAGGAATAACTTGCCGGGTGGTGGTGACGCATGCCTTTAATCCCAGCACTCGGGAGGCAGAGACTGGCGGATCTCTGTGAGTTCGAGGCCAGCCTGGTCTAGAAGAGCTAGTTCTAGGACAGGAACCAAAAAGCTACGGAGAAACCCTGTCTCCAAAATCCAAAAAAAAAACCAACCAACCAAACAACAACAACAACAAAAAACAATAGGAATAACTTAAATTTGCATTAACATAAAAAGCCTGTAACAATATGAAACTTAAAACTAGCAGCAGTTTCCTTTATCATAATCAATAATAATTTGTACCCAATTTCCTAAAAATATGACTAGTATTTGTAACCTTTTAGATATAAGTGACCCATATAATTTTCTTTTCCTGTGGAAACAAAAGCATAATTTCCCCCAAACATAATGCACCTTTAACTTTTACTTTAAATCAACGCTTCCCAAAGTATACAGGTTGGTATAATTCACCATTTTTTCAAGCCTCAGAACAGAAAAGGGTTAAGATGGGAAACCGCTGATCAGCAGAAGAGACCTTGAGTGTTATCACAGTGAAGAAGAACTTGACTTAGGAAGGAAAAGAGGGAAGCAACGCTGGTGGACACAGAGTGTCCTTGACTGCCAGTATTCGTGGGGAAAAAAATTGTTAGTGTCTCTGGTCACAATCTCAGATTCTCTGTTTCACATCTGTGCAGTTTGTTAACTACAAGCAGTCAGTTCTATGCTGTCCGGTTCACATGAGCATGTCTTCCGGTAGCATCTCTGCCCACCTGAGCATGCGCACCCCCTGCCCTCTGAGGGAGCTGCTGGCTGGCTGTTGGCCAGAGAACGACGAAGGGAGGTGACCAGTGCCATTCCTCTCCTTAGAGAAGTTTTTCTCTCAGACCCAAAGATCTGGAACTGATCCAATAAAAATGCTAGCGGCAGAGGCTGCCTGCCTCATCTCCTCCAGGACAACAAAGAAGGTCAATAGGTAGGTACGGTACCACTTAAACTTAAAAGACATGAACACATAAAACAGAACAGCAGCAGAGTGACAATCAAAACACAGACCAAGACAGAGAGCGCTCACACACACCTTTTGAAATCTCTTGACGCATACTCCCTTCTGCAGGAAACCAGGGGAACACAGCCTTTCCATAATCCAAACCGGAAGCAATTGCTGTTGTCCTTCCTTAGTAGCCCTAATCTTTGAAATATCTCTAAGTAAATGTACAAACTCTAGAAATTTACACAGTTGTTGACCTCTGCCTTAGCCCTGCTGACTTTCAAAATATCTCGAAGTAAATGTAGAAACAGCTGCTTACTAGTTACTTGGTTCATGGTTACTTTTTTTTTTTTTACTTTTTTAAAATTGATTTTTATTGATCTCTACATTTTTCTCTGCTTCCCTCTCTGTTTCTCCCCTCCCCTTCAACACTCTCCCAAGGTCCCTATGCTCCCAATTTACTCAGGAGATATTGTCTTTTTCTACTTCCCATCTAGATTAGATCTATGTAAGTCTCTCTTAGTGTCCTCATTGTTGTCTAAGCTCTCTGGGAATGTGGTTTGTAGGCTGATTTTCTTTGCTTTATGTTTAAAAACCTCCTATGAGTGAGTACATGTGATAATTGTCTTTCTGTGTCTGGGGTACCTCACTCAAAATAATGTTTTCTAGCTCCATCCATTTGCTTGCAAAATTCAAGATGTCGTTATTTTTGTCTGCTGTGTAGTACTCCATTGTGTAAATGTACCACATTTTCCTTATCCATTCTTTGGTCGAGGAGCATTTAGGTTGTTTCCAGGTTCTGGCTATGACAAGCGATGCTGCTATGAACATAGTTGAGCACATGCCCTTGTGGCACTATTGAGCATTCTTTGAATATATATACCCCAAAGTGGTATTACTGGGTCTTGAGGAAGGTTGTTTCCTAATTTTCTGAGAAATCACCACACTGACATCCAAAGGGGCTGTACCAGCTTGCATTCCCACCAGCAATACAGAAGTGTTCCCTTTCCCCACATCCTCTCCAGAATAAGTTGTCATCAGTGATTTTGATCTTGGCCATTCTTACAGGTGTAAGATGGACTCTCAGAGTTGTTTTGATTTGCATTTCTCTGATGACTAAGGATGTTGAACATTTCCTTAAGTGTTTTTCAGCCATTTTAGATTCCTCTGTTGAGAGTTCTCTGTTTAAGTCTATACTCTATTTTTTTTTATTGGATTATGTGATCTTTTGGAGTCCAATTTCTTGAGTTCTTTGTATATTTTGGAGATCAGACCTCTGTCTAATATGGGGTTAGTGAAGATCTTTTCCCATTCTGTAGGCTGTCGTTTTATCTTGTTGGCCATGTTACTCCTTATTTACATTTCTACTCGAGTTACTTCTTAGACTTATTTTTTCACACTGCACAGCCAACTTCTTCTTTTTTTTCTTACGTACACCTGCGCATTTCCTTATCTTTCTTTGTATTTGCATTGTGCGGCTCCCAGGATAAAGTTCTCCGCAGATCTCCCTTTTACTGCGTACACTCTTTTACCCTGCGGTGTCCTTGCGTTCTTCCCACCATGTGCAGCCCCATGCTTGAAGCCACTCTGTAGGAGCCTGGGCGCTGAGGCTGAGGAAATGTTAGATTAAGGGAAACGAAGACAGAAATATAGGATAGACCCGGAGGACTGAAGGCTAATACCAAACAGCCCCGGGTTTATTTCTCAGGTAGCACATATACTACAGGCAAAAGGCAGAACAAAGAGCAGTCCAGTCAGCTAACCACCTCCCTGCACTGTCCTTGGAAGGAAGCGCAAACAGGTACATTTTTTTTTTTTTTTTTTTTGGTTTTTCGAGACAGGGTTTCGCTGTGGCTTTGGAGCCTGTCCTGGAACTAGCTCTGTAGACCAGGCTGGTCTCGAACTCAGAGATCCGCCTGCCTCTGCCTCCCGAGTGCTGGGATTAAAGGCGTGCGCCACCACCGCCCGGCAACAGGTACATTTTTTTATTCAGTTAAGCAGCTTCTATTGTCTAACGCGGAGTGCCTCTGGCTGGCATACCCCAGCCCCAATCTTAATAGAAAAATGTGCTCTTTCGACTGGGCAAAAATTCTCTTCCCCACGGGCATAATCAGAACTTCCATCAAGGTTACTGGAAAAAGCAGAGCGGGCAAGCAAGCTCAAACTCAAATGACTACTTTAAGTCAGAAATGACTCCAGATGGAAACTAAGTCACACATTGGTTCCCACAAGTGCTGGGATTAAAGGCATGCGCCCTCACCGCAAGGCTTAATGTTGTTGGTTTTTTGTTTGTTTTGTTTTTCGAGACAAGGTTTTGCTGTAGCTTTGAGCCTGTCCTGGCACTAGCTCTCGTAGACCAGGTTGGCCTCGAACTCACAGAGATCCGCCTGCCTCTGCCTCCCAAGTGCTGGGATTAAAGGAGTGCGCCACCACTGTCCAGTTATGTTTCCATTATTTTTTTAAAGGTTTATTTATTTATTATGTACACAGTGTTCTGTCTACATGTATGCCTGCAGGCTAGAAGTGGGCACCAGATCTCATTGTAGGTGGTTCTGAGCCACCATATAGTTGCTGGGAATTGAACTCAGGATCTCTGGAAGAGCAACCAGGGCTCTTAACCTCTGAGCCATCTCTCCAGTGCCCCCCCCCCAGTCAAAACAAAAAAACCAACTTTTTAAGTTTTTTAAAAACTTTTTAAACAATGAGCTGAGCTGAGTGAGTTGGCTTATGTCTGTGAACACAGCACGAGGAGGCGGAGACAGGAGAAACACAAGTTTGAGGACAGCCCAGGCTGTGTGGTTGACAAAGCAGACTCTCATCTTAAAGGCAATAAGAATAGTTTATTCTGGAGCCATTTTGAGTGACCATGGTCCAGGTACGCAGACTTAGGTGACCCCAAATTTCATGTTCCAATGTGGAAACAGTTTCATGGAGTTATTCTAGTTTTACAGAACAAACAAAATCATAAATCAAGGCAAGTTTAAAATACATTGATGGGAAGCTGGGTGGTGGTGGCACACGCCTCTAATCCCAGCATCTGGGAGGCAGAGGCAGGTGGACCTCTGGGAGTTCGAGGCCAGCCTGGTCTACAGGGCTGGTTCTAGGCCAGCCAAGGCTACACAGTCTCAAAAAAGGTACATCAGAAGGGCTGGTAGATTAAAGTTTTCTGTAGGCTCAGGATGCTGTCTAATTACATTCTTAGTTTTGGGGTTGGTGGAAGCTAGTTGCCTGCCATATTGATAGTTTCTTTTTTTTTTTTAAATATTTATTTATTTATTTATTTATTATGTATACAGTATTCTGTCTGTATGTATGCCTGCAGGACAGAAGAGGGCACCAGATCTCATTACAGATGGTTGTGAGCCACCATGTGGTTGCTGGGAATTGAACTCAGGACCTTTGGAAGAGCAGGCAATGCTCTTAACCTCTGAGCCATCTCTCCAGCCCCATATTGATAGTTTCTAAAGGGTTTCCATCCATTGTCTTAAGATGGTAATTCTGGCATTGAGCAAGGAATGGTTGTCCTGAGGTCCAGAACTTAGTCCAAGATAAGGCATAACCTCTGGACCCAGGACATTCCAATCTCTCCACAGACTGAAACTAACTAGAAGCCCAGGAGCAGACACAGATTCCTTTTGGTTCTCATTCAGCTTCTTCCTGGAAGGTTTTGTTCACAGTGCTAAGGCCTTTTATTTATTGGTTTGTTTTTGAAAGAGGGTCTCTCTCTATGCAGTCTTGGCTGTCCTGAAGCCATATGCCTTCAATGCCAGCACTCATGAGGCAGAGGTAGAAGAATCTCTTTGAGTTTCAGGCTCAGGAAAAAAAAATTAAACTAAAAAATAGATTTAATTAAAAAAAAATTAAAGTCTGGAATAGTGAGCTCACTCCCTATTTTTGTTATGTATATCTGCCACATTAAAAAAAAAAAAACAAAAAAACACAGGGGGCTGGGTGGTGGTGGCACACACCTTTAATCCTAGCACTTGGGAGGCAGAGGCAGGCGGATTTCAGTGAGTTCCAGGCCAGTCTGGTCTACAAGAACTAGTAGTTCCAGGACAGGCTTCAAAAGCTACAGAGAAACTCTGTCTCGGGGAGGGGGGGGGGAGCACAGGGATATAGAATAATAAATATTCAAGAACTTTCCCAGTTTCTGAAAGCTTAGATTCAGCCTGAGCCTCCAGGAGGAGGGGTAGTGGGACTTTTTCCACAGCCCTCCTGGACCTCACTTCTCAAAGGCAAGCAGAATCCCCTGGGGAGAAAGACTGGGGGAGGGGCAGAAAAAAATCTCCATTGCCGGAAGTTCCTGGTCAGGTGAGAGTGGCTGGGAGAGGCCAGGAGTCTGCTTTTGTCCCTCTTCCACAGATGGTGGCTCTTCCCGACAAGCCTGGGATCCCAGGTGGGTTCGCCATCTTTCTCAGTTCCTCTCTACAGAGTGGGAAGGTAAGAGAAGCAAGTTGCTCAGGTGTTTGACGGGAAAATGGCGGGGAGGGATGACATGGGTCAGGTTTCCTGTCCAGATCCACAGTGCTGTTTCAGTATCAGCTATTCTTGTTGTTAATCATGTGTGTGTATGAGTGTGTGTGTGTGTGTGTGTGTGTGTGCGCGCGCGTGTGTACCCTCTGGGGATTACTCACTGTAGGTAAATACCACTAAGCTACAAGTTCAACGCTAGCTTTTGTTATAAGTTTTTTTTTTGTGTGTGTAAACGAATCTATTTATATATTTTGAAATATTTGCTGGGCAGCGGTGATGCACGCCTTTAATCTTAGCACACAGGAGGCAGAGGCAGGTGGATATCTGTGCAGAGGCAGGCGGATATCTATGAGTTTGAGGCCAGCCTGATCTACAAAGTGAGTTAGTTCGAGGACAGCCAGGGCTGAGAAAACCTGTCTCAACACCCCGCCCCCCCCCCCGAAAAAAAACCCACAAAAATCAAACAAACAAAAAGCAAACTCCCAAACTTTATTTTATGTGTATACGAGTGTTTTGCATGTATGCGCACCAGATGTGTACATATGTACCTGGTGCACACACATGCTCACACATTCGAGGAGGGTATTCCCGGGAACTAGGATTGCAGAGTTGTGAGCCAGGTGCCTCTGGAAGAACAGCAGGTTCTCCTAACCAGCGAGCCATCTTCCCAGCCTCTTATGATCAACGTTTGCATTAGCTGTCTAGTTGCTTAAATCACAATTTTAGGAATTACTCATGTTTTCCCCCCTGGTTTCTCCGTTCCATCAGCAAAACCGTTCTCTAAATGCTCGGGGTTTGTTTATTCATGCTGAAGCCTCAAGCTGGTCAAGAGCACATCCATTTCTCTTCCTTTCCGTCTGGTCTGCCTTCAACCCAGCACCACTTACCGAGTCATTCGCCATGTGTCTGCCACGCATGCCATCTAGCCTGTGTCTCTGCTGCTTTCTGGTTCTGTGTCTGGGCTCTGCTCTGTTCCAGGCCTGATTGAGCAAGT
The DNA here is from genome assembly GCF_018167655.1 of Microtus oregoni. NCBI lineage: Eukaryota > Metazoa > Chordata > Mammalia > Rodentia > Cricetidae > Microtus > Microtus oregoni. The sequence goes on from NW_024543063.1 coordinate 63,604,899, forward strand.
GCATTCCCTCTTTGGAACGCATCCGAAGCCTGTCACCTCCTCTCGACATCTGCTCTACTGGAAACCTCAGCGGTCCTCTCCCAACATCTACCCTGGAGCCCCGGACTCTAGGCCAGGCTCAGAAATGCCACCCAATAGCACACTTCCCTCTTTTAAAGTGACGAAATAGGGCCTGAGACCCTGGGTCCACCCTCAGCACTACAAAAGAGGGAAAAGAAAAATTCACAAAACATTTCATGTTATTCCCTGTGTGTGGAGAATATGAGCAACTTAGTACTCAGAACTGCAGTGCGTCATGTGTGAAACACGGGGAACCATCCCTTTGCTTTTCCTCATAGTTTGTTTGTTTGTTTGAGACAGCCTTTCTTTGTGGAGCCCTAGTTGTCCTGGAACTTGCTCTGTAGAAGCTGACTTTGAACTCACAGAGATCCAAAGGCCTCTGCCTCCAGAAGGCTGGGATTAAAGGAGTGCGTTACCACCCCCAGCCTCTCATAGCTTTTTAATTTTTATTTTTTGTTACTTTTATTTATTTTTAACATGTATGTGTGTTTTGCCTACATGTATGTCTGTACACCATGTTCATGCCTGGTGCCCGAGGAGGCCAGAAGAAGGTGTGGGATCTGGGATTTGAGTTACAGATGACTGTGTGTTGCCATGTGGAATGCTAGGAATCGAACTTGGGTCCTCTGGAAGAGCATCCAGTGCTCTAACTTCTGGGCTGCCTCTCCAACCCTGGTCTTACCATTTTAATACACACACACTTAAGCAGCTTTTAGCTGGGCTTTGTAAATTTTCTGAAAGTGGCTTCTTGCTGTGAACATTGCTAGGAGAGTTGGTTTACTTACCATGGCTAACTCTAAAATTCACCTCTGTTGATATGCAGAGCCACCATCCGTTTCACCGCCACGTCGCTGTAAAACCCGTTCCTTATATGACTGGTTTTCGGTAGTGCTGGTGGCATAAGCGCGGTACCACTGAGCTGCGCGCATCCCTTGCCCTCATTACTGATGCATGCACTGTGTTGATGGACATTTCGGTCATTGCTTTTCCTCTCTGTCTTACTGATTTATTTCATGAGCTTTTACTGCCTAAACAGGTTTCCTGGAGTGCACATACGTTTCTCCTGGGCAGTGGGTATTTGACCCCTCAATTCTGGGCAAGAAGTGTGTTTTGTGTTGTGATGAAGTAAAGATAAGTGTATCCATCCTGACTTGTGATGTTTCTTGGCATTTTTTTCTACTCTACCCTTTTCTTTCTTTTTTTAAATTTTTTAAGATTTATTTTTTATTTTCTGTGCATTGATGTTTTGCCTGTAGTGTTCACAGAGACCAGAAGAGGGTGTCATAGCTCCTAGAGCTGGAGTTGGAGAGGTTGTATCACGTAGGTGCTCAGAACTGACATGCTCTGGTAGAAAATGCCTGGTGCCCAGGCAGTGGTAGCACACGCCTTTAATTCCGGCACTTGGGAGGCAGAGGCGGGTGGATCTCTGTGAGTTCGAGACCAGCCTGATGTATAGCAGCTAGTTCCAGGTCAGGCTCCAAAGCTACAGAGAAACCTTGTCTCGAAAAAACAAAACAGAAAACCCCTGAAGACACAAAGAAACTGCTTGTGGTCAATTAACCATTAAATCAGTGGTTCTCAGCCTGGGGTCATTACCCTTTTGGGGGGTCTGACCCCTTCCCAGGGGTTGCTACCAGAAAACACAGGATATTTATTTACACTGTGATTTGTAACAGTAGCAAGATTGCAGATGAAGTAGTTTTTGTGGTTGGGGATCACCACAACCTAAGCAGCATCAAGGTAGGTTGAGGACCCCCCACCCCCACCCCGCGAGAAGGATCTCTTTCGCCATTTCCCATTTCTTTTTAAAGGAAGATGTTGATGCAGATTACAAAATTACTTCGCTGGCCCCAAATCCATAATGTAAAAAAATCCTACAGTTAGTCTGGGTGGCTACCTAGTAACCCGCTGCTTGGTATATTTAGTTCATCTCAAGAAGGCATAGAAGAACTCACATTTACAGGCTAGAGAGATGGCTCAGAGGTTAAGAACACTGGTTGTTGTTCTTCTAGAGGTCCTGAGTTCAATTCTCAGCAACCACAAGGTGGCTCACAACCATCTATAATGAGATCTGGCGCCCTCTTCTGGCATGTGTATGCATAATAAATTAATAATTTTTTTTTTAAGAACATTTACTGTCTGTCTTTACTAGGCCGTGTGACTCCCCTCTAGTACTTCAAATGGGGATGAAATAATGCCCCAGGGGCTGGAGAAATGGCTCAGCAGTTAAGAGTACTGACTGCTCTTCCAGAGGACCCGGGTTCAATTCCCAGCACCCACATGGCAGCTCACAACTGTCTGAAAATCCAGTTCCAAGGGATCTGACACCCTCACACCAATGCACATAAAATAAAGATAAATAAATCATAAAAAAATTTAAAAAAAAAAAGAAAGAAATAATGCCCCAGTGCATGCCCTCTTCAAGGCTAGAGTATTTCCCTAGACACAAGGTCCCCCGACTTCGATCTCTGGCACCGCCCAGACATAAGTCACCTTCAAAGAGATGTATCTGCCCCGTCTTCTGCCATTTCACTTCTGACTATTCAAGTGCATTCATCTTTTCGTGGTTATATTCAGTGTTGGCATCATCTCCCAATTTATATATAGTCACTTCATCAGTGAAAGACGAACAGACAATCTTTGTTTTAATTTAGACCAGTGTGTGACTTTCCCCAGGAAGACAGGAACAAACATTTGCTTGATGCTGGGGATGGGTGCAGGAACAGACTCATTTTCTCTCTGATTAAAGGATTAAAAGGCAGGAAAGAAGCATTAGGAGAAACCTTTGGGGAGCCTTGGGGAGCCACCACCATCCACCATCTGATTCTTGGAAGATCAGGGTTCTGAGTCTCTCTTATTAATAAAGAATTTAAGAATGGACTCAAATGGAAGTTTGAGGAAAATTTATTAGACTCAAACAAAACAAAACAACTCCAAAGGTGTGTGTGTGGTGGTGGTGGTGGGGGACTCAGGCCAACCAAGCCGTAAATCTTGCAGCTGTCCAGAGAAGACTTGGAGAAGATTAAACTGGCATGGAGGTCAGCCACATAGCAGAGAGGGGCTCTAGAGAAAGGTTAGGAAAGCCAAAACATCTGTGTATTCAAACATAGGGATTGCTGGGCTCCATGGTCAGTGCCTTTACAGCTAAGCCATTTGACTGGCCCTGCTTGCAAATTTATTTTTGTGAATATACTAATGCACATCTGTGTATGTAGAGATTTTGTTATTTTCTTTTTATTTTACTATTATTATTGCTTTTTTCTTGTTTGTGCTTTTTCAAGACAGGGTTTCCTCTGCGTAACAGTCCTGCCTGTCCTGGAATTCTCTCTATAGACCAGGCTGGCCCCAAACCCACAGAGATCCTTCAGCCTCGTGAGTGCTGGGATTAAAGGCATGCACCACCACTGCCCGGCTTTATTATATTGTTTTTGAGGCAGGGTGCCATGTATCCCAGGCTGACCTCATGATTGCCATGTATCTGTGCATGGATCTGAGCTCTTGATTCTACAGGCCTCAGCTCCAAAGTCTGGGATTACAGATATGTGCCACCACAGCCAGTTCGCGTATACAGAAGTCTGAACTCTGAGCTTGTGTAGGCCAGGCAAGCACTCTACCAATTAAACTCCATCCCCAGTCCTGTTCTGGCTTCTTTGTTTTTGGAGACAGTACTCCAAGCTGGCCTGGAACTCACTGTGTGGCTCAGTCTGGTTTGAAGTTGTGACACTCCTGCCTCTCTGCCTCCTGAGTGCTGGAATTGAAGATATACATCATCTTTCTTGGCTTTTCTTTCTTTCTTTCTTCTTCTTCTTTTGAAGAGTCATGAATGAAATCATATTTTACTAGTTGAGTGTGTGCTGCTTTCTTCATTTTTAATAAGGCATGGCTATCTTCCCACTTGTGCTCAAGTAAATGTTTAATGAGTCCCCAAGTAATAGGCATTAACTTACTAAAAATAGCTCACGGTTATAGAAGAAGATGAAAATGAATTGCATTTTTCTGGGTTCTCCAATTGTGTGTGCGTGTGTGTAAAAGACACTGCTCATGTGATTGTGGAGGCTCGTGTGTTTAGCATCATCAGGGTAGTTCTCAGGTTGCAGACCATGGACAAGCTCAGCTCTGAAGGCCTTCTAGAAGGTTCCTTTTTGCTTGGGGAGGGCAGCAGTTGTGTTTTAGTCAAGTCCTCCAACTGACTGGATGAGGGCCATCTATATTATAGCAGGAAATCTGCTTTATCCAAAATCTGATTTCTTAAAAATTCTATTTATGCTTTATATACGAGGGTTCTGCATATATACCTGCATGCCAGAAGAGGGCATCAGATCCTGTGATAGATAATTGTGAACCATCATGTGATTGCTGGGAATTGAACTCTGGAAGAGTAGTCCATGCCCTTAACCCCTGAGCCATCTCTCCAGTCCCTCAAAATCTGATTTAGTCATTAAGTTTTACAGAAAAATAGCTTCTTATAATTATTAGACTAGTGTTTGGTCAGGTAAGCCCTGATGTGGCTAAGTTGGCAGGAGTAATAGTTTTCATTCAAAATTCTGAATGAGCCTCCCTTGTCGCTCCTGCTCCTACTTTACACACACAAGATTCTGAATGAACCCCCCTTGTCGCTCCTGCTCCTACTTTACACACACAAGATTCTGAATGAACCCCCCTTGTCGCTCCCGCTTCTCCTTTACGAGCTCCTTTTGCTCACTCTGGTCATTTTGCTTTTTGTTCCCCATTCACTAACTGTGCTCTGAAGTCAGAGATGAGTGGGGTGGTACACATTTATAATCCCCAAACTCAAGAGACAGATAAGGAGTCAATGACAGACCACATTAGCGACTCCGCCAGAGCCCAACTTGGCAAACCAGTGGGTGTATTGGGCTTACTCACTGGGGTGTCACTTAGGGGTAACTTATTCGTTTGGTGGCACACAGCTTGCCTTGGATGTGCAAGAACTTGGATCTAATCCTTAGCACTGCAGAGCAGGGGGATAGAAACAATTGCTTTTATGGAACTTTTTCTTTCTTTCTTTCTTTCTTTTTTTAAATTTTTGGTAGCTGGAGGGACAGCCGTGGGTGCTAGGAACCAAACTCTTATATTTTTGGTTGTGAGCCTAGCCTTTTAATCCAAGCCATCCCTCCAGGCCGGAACCTTTTTCTTATGTTTATGGGTCTTATTGCTTTCTGGATATGATATTAATGATGTTTACTTTTTTAAAAAAGATTTATTTATTTATTATGTATACAACATTCTGCCTCGATGTATGCCCGCACGCCAGAAGAGGGTGCCAGATCTCAGTATAGATGGTTGTGAGCCACCATGTGGTTGCTGGGAATTGAACTCAGAACCTCTGGAAGAGCAGCCAGTGCTCTTAACCTCTGAGCCATCTCTCCAGCCCCTTAATACATGTTTACAATGGTTCCCTCAGTAGCCAGTCTTCAGAAATGAACTGATCACACATTCAATATTACAAAGGCAACAAAAAAAATGCCACAAGCAAGCAAGCAAACAAACAAACAAACAAAAGCCCTAGCTCCACCCCAAGGAGAAAACAAACTGGCAGGAAGCCCTTCATTGGCGTGCTTGTCCCCTCTGCTCCTAGTAACTACTGTACAGCGACCATGCTTACAGAGAAGAAAACAGGAAGACCTGGCTTGAGTGTATATGCGTATATGCGTATAGGTATCCTTTAGAGGCGGTGCCACGTGTGTTGTGAACTTTTGGATTAGTGTCTATATTTTGAGACTTTGCTGCCCTAGCTGGCCTGAAATCATTGTGTAGCCTAGGCTGGCCTTTAACTCACAGAGATCTGGCCTGCCTCTGCCTCTTGAGACTAGGATAAAGGTGTGCACCAATGTCATCTCTTTTGGTAGAACTGAAGCTTTTGGTTGCAGAAATTCTGTCTTTTCTGCCGTACACGCAACATTTTGAACTGCAGTGTGTAGTATACAAATACTGAATGAGAGAGATGCTCTGGTTGCCAAAAAGAAAAGAAAAAAAGAAAGGCAAAACTAGAGGGAGGAAGGTACTGAAGAGGAGTGACTGAGAAAGAAGAAAAAAAGAAAAAGTAAAGAAGGGTGGGAAAAAAATCCCAGTTTCTGGGAGGTGGAGTAGAGGAAAATTGTTCTGCTATGCACCTCCGCCGCGGCAGGGGGCGCCGTTTGACCGAGCGAGTTTTATGGGCGTGGCACAAGGGGCGTGGCCACAACCAAGCTTGGCAGAAGAGAGGCTGAGGCGAGGTTCCGCTGCTCCAGGTGAGTGTCGCCCCCCTGCTGTGGCTCACAGCGAGATCCTCCCGGCCCCCAAAGATGCCTCTCTGCTGGGGAGGCAGAATCCGGGCCTCAGAGGCTGGGCTGACTGGCTCCTGCAGGCCTCAGTTTACCCAGCGGTTTTGTGGTGTGTATGGGGGATGGGCTTAGCTGCTTGGGCCCTCGGCCGGGGCGGGCGGACCATATACCCTGGAGGCCCCATCCCTCTTCCTTTGCAGCCTGGCGGCTGGGGCCAAAATCTAGAAGGCCTGCTGTGCGACCCTGGGTAAGTCACGTCCCCCTCCTAGACGCCGGATTTCTCAGGGTCGAAATAGGTTGAGACCCAGGGGCACGGCGCAGCGGGTAAAGGCGCCTGACGGAGGTCAAAGGGGAGAACCGACCTCTGACCTCCAGACCAATGCTGTGGCACGTGAGCACACCTCAACCCCAGAAAGTAAATGTAAAAGAAGAGAAAAGGGAAAAGATTGCATTGAAATAGGCAGCGTGCACCCTGCCTGATATTTTGATGGTTTTTAAGAGACCGGTCGATATAGGTTCAGAGCACATCAAACCACCGTTTCTTTGTGTTAGCGTTTCTTTGTGTTAGCGTCGTTGTGGTTGTACTTCTATGATGGTGTGGTTATCAATTTTGATTGCCTAGTGTTTGTGGCTTTTGTTGTTGTTGTTGTCTTTGTTGTTGTGCTGGGGTGGAATCCAGGACCTTCTGCGATATAGGGTGTACCACTGAGCCGCGTCCTCGGTTTAATGTTCTGTGAATTCCTCCCCTGTAAAGGAGGGCTGGGTGGAAATCTCTGTCCTCATGTCTTTTATCTGAGCGTTGAATCAGGAGGAAAGGCTGAGGCTTAGTATTGCCGTCCTCCCCGCCCTCCAGGGGAGGGGGTCAGCAGTTGATTCTGAGGTTTCTGCTCTGTCTTAAAGAGGCATTTTAATAATTAGAGTGTTTGGTGAGTCCAGGCCCTTAATCCCAGAAGAGGCAGGAAGATCTCCAGAGCTCAAGGCCAACTTGGTCTACAGAGGGGGGTTCCACGATGGCCAGGGCTACCCAGTGAGACCCTTTCTCAAGAAAGGAGGGAGGAAAATGGCGTGACTGGGCCTCATTTATGGCATAATGCCCGGGAGAGTCTTTGACTCTAGAAGTGCCTTGAAACAGCAGCTCTTCCTCCTGCGGTGCCTCCCTCCCCCTCTTAAGTGTTTGTATTCTAGGGTTGACCTAGGCGGTGGAAGCCAAGACTTTAGCCAAGTCAGCGCCTTCTGCCCCGGCTTTCCTGCAACCTGCATTTCGGTGCTGATTTCAGTGCAGCCCTCTGTTGAGAAAGTGCAGGAATCTGCTGCTTTGCAGAGTTGTCGCATTTTACCAATTCTGGTGACAGTGAGCTGGCTGGTGGGATGACCCTGTTTCCAATTTTTTTCTTTTAGAAAGACATTTCTTTCTTTCACATGTGTAACCAGACAGCTGCAGTATTTTTCGTTTTTACTTCTAAAGAATTGTAGAAGGTCGTTTCTATTTTGTCTATTGAAAATCTTTTTAACATTTATTTATTTGGTGTGATTATGTGTGTGGGCTCACGGGTGTGTGAATGTCAGAGGTTTTCTCCTTCCTTCATAGGTGTTCTGTGGTTGGGTGGCAAGTCAGGGAACTCACCTTGTCGGGCTTGACAACATATGCATTTACCCTCTGAGCCATCTAGGTGACCCAAATCTTTTTTCGTGAATATGCATTTAAATATATTTTAAGTAAAAGCTAGGCAGTTCAGACTTTGCTTAGTAGTTGTTAGAAACTGACTGGCAAAAAAAGAAAAGAAAAGAAAAATCTAACTGGCTGCCTTGGGCCTTCTTGTCTAACCTGAAAGTCTGATTTCATTATTAAGTCTTGTGGTAGTTGGCTTTTGTTTTAGCGTAATGATTTTTGAAGTTCAACTGTTTTGCAGCATGTTGCTAGACTTAGTTCCTTTTGTTGCACTTTGGTTTTTTTTTTTTAAATATTTATTTATTTATTAGGTATACAGTATTCTTTCTGCATGTATGCCTGCAGGCCAGAAGAGGGCACCAGATCTCATTAAAGATGGTTGTGAGCCACCATGTGGTTGCTGGGAATTGAACTCAGGACCTTTGGAAGAGCAGGCAGTGCCCTTAACCTCTAAGCCATCTCTCAGTCCCTGCACTTTGGTTTTCTCTCTCTCTCTCTCTCTCTCTCTCTCTCCCCCCCCCCTCTCTCTCTCTTGTGTTTTTTGAAATGGGATCATCTTATGCTGGTTTTGAACTTTTTGGTGTCAAGTAAGCCTCACACTATAGCCAGCTGGGATTGCAGGTGAACACTGTCAGACAAGCCTTTTTACGTATGTATGTTTGTATACACGCATGCATTTTAAGGCATTCACAAGTTCACGGGCATCTAGATTGTATTATGGCTAATGCTGCTATGAACATTATTGAGCAGGTCTTTGCATGGACCTATGTTTCATTTCTCTTGGAAGAGTAAGTGAAATTATTAGGTCATACAGCAAAGTTTGCCTTTTTGAGGACCTGCCACACCACTTTCTGAAGCTTTTATACCATTTTATATTCCTTCCAGTAATCTGAGGTTCCTGAGTGCTTTGCAGTCTCATCAATATGTTTGGAGCTGGATGTAGCCCCCAGGACCTTGTGCATGCTTAGGACATTGATTGACCTACACTGCTCACCCATCTTAGCACTATGCTATTTTCAGCCATCTTAGCAGTATGCTATTGTTGGGTTTTGGTTTGTTTCTCTTATTAATTGTTGTTCCTAGACTCAGTGGTTAAGAGAATTGGCTGCTCTTCCAGAGGTCCCGAGTTTGATTCCCAGCACCGACATGGTAGCTCACAACCACCTGTAATGGGAGCTGGTGCCCTCTTCTGGCATATAGGCAGGCATACATGCAGGCAGAGCACACACACACACACACACACACACACGCACACACACAAGTCTCAGTTGAAATTGAAATTGTCTTTATCATGTTGTTCTTGAAGAATTGTCTTGCTTAAACGATGTGGGAGGCCCAGCTCACTGTGGGCAGCACCATTCCCTGGATTGGTGTTCTAGGCTATCTAAGAAAGCTAGCTAAGCGTGAACCTGTGAGCCAGGAAGTGGGTTCCTAACCTGACAGTGATGGATTGTATGACCTGGAAGTGTGAACCAAACAAACCCTTTCTTTCCCAAGTAGCTTTTGGTCAGCAACAGAATGAAACTAGGACATTTTTTTTAAAGATTTATTTATTTATTATGTATACAACATTCCTTCCATGTATGTTTGTATGCCTGAAGAGGGCACCAGATCTCATTATAGAAGGCTATGAGCCACCATGTGGTTGCTGGGAATTGAACTCAGGACCTCTGGAAGAGCAGTCAGTGCTCTTAACCTCTGAGCCATCTCTCCAGCCCCAGGACATTTTTTTTTATTGTAATAAAACACTTTGTATTTGCTATCTTAGCCATTCTCTCCTTCTGTGGGCAAAAAAAATTCACTCAAATACGTTACCACTGCATCTTCTTCATTTTTCGTGCGAGGGGAAAAAGTGAAGTGAAAGGGTGTGGAGAAGAAGAGTAAGGGGAAGAAACAGAAGAAGAGGTGTCAGGAGATGGAGAGGTTTCTAGTTTTTGCAGAAGTAGTTGGAAAATTCCATAGTCAAGGACAATGTTAATATCCATATCAAAACCACAAAAAGAGCAGGTCGAGCCTAACAAAGGACGACCCGACTGGAAAAGAGCCAGCGTCAAGAGGAAATACTTGGCATTCCAAATCACTAGATAAAGTTAATTTTACATGCTAACCAACAGATCACAATGGTTCCAGGTTCCTTCTCCTTGCCAGTTCTTGTCTTTTTTAAAAAATATTTTTTTTTAATTTTTAAAAGATTTTTCTGTATCCTTATGCAAGAAAGAAAGGGCTTCGTTGGTTTTGCTTTGCACTGATTTTCCAGTCACAGCTGGCCCTGAGCTTTCCTGTGCTTTGTGTCACCTGTGCATGTTGCAGAAGAGGCTAGAAAGTCCTTTTTGGTTTTTGGAGGTAGAATTACTCAGTAGCGCAGGCTGACATGGAACACTGCCCAAGCTAGCCTCAAACTCAGGACGGTCCTCCAGTCTCAAATACAGGTAAACACACCACTACACCCAGGTCTTTGCTTGTTATTTAAATGTTATTTGCATTGTCTTTTATTATTGAATTTGTAGGAGCTCTTTAAGTTTATTGTACTTTTATGGATACTTTGTCAAAAATAAAATTCTCAGATATTTCCCTAATTACATGTTTTGAAACATAAAATTAAGAAATTAGCCGGGCGGTGGTGGCGCACGCCTGTAATCCCAGCACTCGGGAGGCAGAGGCAGGCGGATCTCTGTGAGTTCGAGACCAGTCTGGTCTACAGAGCTAGTTCCAGGACAGGCTCCAAAACCACAGAGAAACCTTGTCTCGAAAAAACCAAAAAAAAAAAAAAAAAAAAATTAGTTAACATGTCCCGCTTATGAACTTTTTTCCTTTTCTTTTTACACTGCTGGGGATTGAAACCAAGGGCCTTGCTACATGCTTGGCAGGCTGTCTGTCAGTGAGCTATATCCCACCCTTGGTTTTTGAGACAGAGTCTGTCTTACATATGTAGCTCAGGCTGGGTTTGAACACCCAATCTTCCTGTCACAGTCCCCTGAATGCTGGGATTATAATGTACGCCATCACACCTGATTCCCTTCAGAGCTAAAGAAACACACTCTGCCCCTGATCAACACAGTGCAAAACCAACCAATCCCTGAGCACAAAATCCAGCCAGTCCCCAAACTTGTCCAAGTTCAGGGGTTAAAATTCAACCAGTTCCCACCCTGATAATCTCCACCCTGGAAAAACTCTGCCTCTAAGAAGTCCTAAATAAGCCCTGTGCCTATTTCGTTTGCTGCTGCCTTTTTCCACCCTGGAAGAGGCAGCCACTCTCCTGGATTCTTCCCTCCCAGTAAGTTTCTTAAATGAGGCTTGAGTGAGACCTTCATTAGCTAGAATGGAGTGGAGGAGAGAAGTCACTACTTTTCTTCAGAGCTGGAGCAGAGAAGAGCCAGGCTGAACGCTTTTGCTGGGGAATCCTTTGCCTAGTGGAGCAGAGTCTGAGCAGAACTGTAACAACTTCGCGGGGGAATCCCTCCCCTGCTGGAGCAGAGTTGTTAAATTGGTGAACCCTTTCTCTGGAGCAGGGCTGTAAGTGGCTATGCTTATGGTGGCTTTGTGGTATTCCTTGGCTCTGGACTCCTAGGATCCCTTTGCATCAGAACTGCAATGCTTTACAGCGACTACTGCCTTAAACTACATTCGTTATTAGGTCAGTGAATGCTTGTCAGGTGCTACGTGCAGCCCTGGATGTTTATAAATTATTTTATTTTATGTACTTGAGTGTTTTACCTGCATGTATGTAAGTGCACCACGTTCATGCAGTGCCCGAAGAGGTCAAAAGGTGTCCCCAGGTTTGGATCCTAGCACCCATATGGCAGCACACAACTGTCTGTAGTTCCAGGTTCAGGGCCACTGTTCTGTCCTCCACAGGCATTACATGTGTGTGGTACATTACATACATGCAGTCAAATACTCATATGAAGGCGTAAGTCACAAACAATGCCACACCAATTCGGGGTTATGATTATTAGGGTGGTATTTAATTAAAGGGGAAAAAACTTACAGATCACTGTCCCAGGCAACAGCCCTCTACGCAACCAGGAAAGGAGTCTAGTCGCCGGCAGAGCAGGAAGTGAAGAGAGAGAGGAGAGGGAAGTGGCCGCTTTTTTAAAGGGAGAGAAACCACGCCCCAATGGGCTGGTACCTCAGCGGTGATAGGCTGGAGGAGTGGGAGGACCTCCCGCAACACCTCCCCCTTTTGTTTAAATAAGAGAGTTCTAAACCTACTATGAAATTATATACAATAAGTACAAATATCCTATTCTAACTAGCTTAGGTCTTGTATAATAAATAACTTGGCCAAGTCATGAGAGAAAGTAACTACATTTATATAGTCTTCAACCCCATCAAAGATCTGAGAAGGGAAATAATGTTACCTGGGTAATTAGGAAGTTCAGTAAAACAACTTCCAAAACATGCAACAAATCACAGAGACAACTGGCTACCTGGGCAATCACCCAAAATCACGTTAGCAGCGTTGAAGCAACCAACTTTGGCTAAGGCCTAACATAACTGACATACCATTTTCAAAGGCAAGCAACTTTTCAATCTTACCCTGTCTTGGCAGGATATGACAGCCCTGTTTTATCCATTGATGCATGCTCTGTATCTTTGTCAGTCGTTGAGGTATGGGCATTTCTTTGCCCCAAGGCCAGTTCTGCCAAAAAGAAGGCTCCAGGTGGAGTGTCTTTGGTGCTTAACATTCTCTCGGGAATAGAGTGGTGTTGCCAGGAGCAATTGTGTCTCACTACCACAAAACTCTGAGTTAGATTAAAGGCCATTTTCTACAGCTCTTTGAAGAAGTTGAAGATTATCTATCTATACTGAGTATAATCTCTATATATCTAAAGAACCTGATTAGTGTATTATAAATGACAAACTTAGATGACTATTAGTCTATATAATTCTCAATATCTATCTAACTTAAAGACTAAGACAATAAACGACTGTGAAACAAATGAGGACAATCACCTCCAAACATAAACAATGTACAAATATACATTGCAGTAGGTAAATATATATCAATACACAATCATTATATAAGTATCTTAATCAGAGGTAGAAATGTACACTGCAATATGGTAAATATATACAATATATATATATATATATCAATACAATATATGTCAATACATAAAAAATGTTTTAAACAGAGGTAAAAACATGCATGCGTACAATAGTCAATATAATTTAACTTTGTATCAATATACAAGAATCTATACCAATGTATTTGTCTAAAAACAGTAACTCACAATTACAAATCTATTATCCCATCATCCCTTTTTTTTTTTTTCAAAATGATCCCTGAGCGTATAAAATTCCTCCCCCAACCCTCAATCGTGTACTAATTATAATCAACCCCTAAATGATGTCCCTAAACCCAAGGGCAAACTTTACTGGGAGAGGGGACGTGGTCCTCTAGAATTACTTCCAGCTGTCATGGGGGCAACGTTCTTTCTGGGGGATCCTGTGAAAGTGAAATGATGGTTAAATTTCAAGATCAATGTCTTTTAAAATTGCCAATAGTCTCTGAGTATTTTGTGCAGGTCTGGCCAAAATGTTGTATAAGATGTGCACCATTTCAGCTAACCAAGTTGGAACTGTCTTGTGCAGCTGGTACCAAAAGCAGGTCTTGTAGTAGCGCTATCAGTATCATGACGTCATATCAACCAGGTGGAGTTGTTGTTATGGGGCCCCATCTTCCTGGAAACTTCAAATGTCACTTCAGGAAAAACTCATTGTTCATTATGAAAAACTTAAACATTAATCATATAGACATATATAGACATATATATATATTCAATGAAAGACATGATAGATATATTCAATGAAAAGTATGATAGATATGAAGAAAAGCAAAGATGTTTTCTAAACTCATATTTCTTTCTGTCCCATATCATGGCTCTTGACATGAGACAGAAACTCCAGAAACTCTGGGTTTTTCTCTTACTAACAGGCTTGGAATTGGAGAGGGACTGAGCCAGAGTCCAACTTCAAAACCAGCTTTATAAATTTAGAAATATGGTTTAATATTACTTACACAACCCATTCAGTTGTCTTGATATTTCCTATTGGGCAGGTATTTTTCCATCTGTCAGTATCCAAACATCCAGGGTCCCTTGAATTTCTCAAAGATGAGTGTTTTCCTGTGGAGATAAGAACAGAACCCTGCCCCCATTCTATATGTTTTTCTTACCACCTGTATGAATATCATCGTTGTGGATGAGTTGTCATTTCTCCTTTCCCAGAGGTTTCTCCTCTTCAAATCGAAACTTTATTAATTTTGATGGTATCCACAATTTTTCTTCTCCTGTGGAAACAAGAGCAAAACCCCTTCCCCAACGTAGCACATCTCCTGGCTTCCACTGAGAGGTCAGCACATCTTTGAAATAAATCGGTTGATTTAGTTCAGCAGACTTTTCCATTATCCAATGTCTTTCTGCTGCTGTCATTCCTTTCTCATTAGCGTTAAGAAAATTCAAGGTTAATAAAGCATTATGTAATCTATTTCTGGGGGTATTTTCAGTCCCTTTCTGTTTGTTCAGCATATCCTTTATAGTACGATTTGATCTTTCTATAACTGCCTGACCTGTAGGATTATTTGGTATACCTGTAATGTGTTTTATATTATAATAATCAAAAAAGCGTTTCATTTTCTTAGATACATATGCTGGACCATTATCTGTCTTTATTTGTGCAGGTATACCCATGATGGCCATAACTTCCAATAAATGTGTGATTACTGAATCAGCCTTTTCTGAGCTCAGGGCAGTAGCCCATTGTAAACCTGAATCCGTGTCTATGGTGTGGTGTACATATTTTAATTTACCAAATTCCATAAAGTGGAACACATCCATCTGCCAGATTTCATTTCTCTTAGTACCCTTTGGGTTACTCCCTGCAGGCAACGGTGTTTGATTATAGAAAGAACAAGTAGGACATCTCTTTATAATGTCCTTAGTTTGTTGCCAAGTAATGGAAAATTCTTTCTTTAGGCCTTTACTATTGACATGATGCTTCTTATGAAATTCCGAGGCCTGCAACACACTTCCAATCAATAATTGATCAATCTCAGCATTGCCTTGGGCTAGAGGACCAGGCAGACCTGTATGGGACCGGATGTGTATTATGTACATCGGACAAAGCCTGTTCCTGATTATGTCTTGTACCTGGATAAACAATGAAGTCAACTCTGTGTCATCTGGTATAAATTCAGCGGTTTCAATATGCAAGATAACTCTTTCTGCATATTGTGAATCTGTAACTATATTAAGAGGTTCTTTAAAATCCCTTAGCACCATAAGAATGGCATATAATTCTGCCTTCTGGACAGAATTATAAGGGCTTTGTTCCACCTTACTCAATTCATCTGACTTGTAACCTGCTTTCCCTGATTTATTTGCATCAGTATAGAACGCACGGGCTCCAGTTATTGGAGCATCACGTACAATTCTAGGAAGAATCCAAGAAGTTCTTTTTATGAGATTAAGTCTATCACTTTTGGGATAGTTGCTATTAATTTCTCCCAAAAAGTTAGCACAAGCTCTTTGCCACAGTTCATTGTCTTCCCATAACTTTTTTATTTCTTCAGTAGTAAAAGGCACTATAATTTCTGCTGGGTCTATACCTGCTAGTTGACGAAGTCTCAGCTTACCTTTTATAATTAATTCAGAGACTTTTTCCACATAAGTTTTTAATTTTTTGCTTGGTTTATTAGGTATAAATATCCACTCTAAAATAATATCTTCCCTCTGCATTAGAATCCCTGTAGGAGAAATTCTGGAAGGCAATATGACTAGGACGCAGCTAAGATTTGGGTTCACCCTATCCACATGTGCCTCCTGTAATTTTTCCTCAATCATTGTCAGTTCCTTTTCTGCTTCAGCTGTCAGTTCTCTTGGACTATTCAAATCTTTATCACCATCTAAGGTTTTATTTAAATGAACTATTAGATCAGGTGTTATCCCAACAGCTGGTCGTAGACTGGAAATGTCTCCTAACAATCTTTGGAAGTCATTAAGAGTCTTTAAGCGGTCTCTCCTAATTTGTGCCTTTTGCGTTTTAATTTTCTCTAACCCTATTCTGTAACCTAGGTAATTAATAGAATTTCCTCTTTGAATCTTTTCAGGGGCAATTTGTAATCCCCACCTAGGCAAGACTTTCTTTACTTCTTCAAACACCTTTCTAAAGTATCTTTATTTGAATCAGATAACAAGATGTCATCCATGTAATGATAAATGATGGACTTGGGGAATTGTTTACGAATTATTTCCAATGGCTTACTTACAAAATATTAGCACAGTGTAGGACTATTGAGCATACCCTGTGGGAGGACAGTCCATTGATATCTCCTATTAGGCTGAGAATTATTATAAGTAGGCACTGTGAAGGCAAATTTTTCTCTATCCTTTTCTTGTAACGGTATAGTGAAAAAACAGTCTTTCAAATCAATAACTATAAGAGGCCATCCTTTTGGTAACAGAGAAGGCAAAGGAATTCCAGATTGTAGTGGGCCCATAGGTTGAATTACTTTGTTGACAGCTCTTAGATCTGTCACCATTCTCCATTTACCAGATTTCTTTTTTACAACAAACACAGGAGAATTCCAAGGGCTGGTTGATTCTTCAATATGGTGAGCATCTAGTTGCTCTTGCACCAGCTGTTCCAATGCCTGTAGTTTATCTTCAGCTAGAGGCCATTGTTTGGTCCATATTGGCTTCTCAGTTAGCCATTTTAAAGGTAGGGCTGTTGGTACCTCTAAAGGTTTGGTATTTGCTGTATGTTCTTGTACAGCCTGAATGGCTGGTGACCTTTTTCCATAATACCTCATCATATCCTTCCCAGAATTATGAGTTCCTGGAAATGCAGGAATGTTAATCTGGGTATCCCATTGCTGTAGCAGGTCACGGCCCCATAAATTTATGGCAATATTGGCTATATATGGCCTTAGTCTTCCTATTTGCCCTTCGGGCCCTATGCATTCAACCCATCTTGTGCTTTGTTTTACACGAGATAGGGTTCCAATTCCCAGGAACTGAACATCTACCTCTTGAAGAGGCCAATTCGGATGCCAAGATTCTGGGGTAATGATACATACATCCGCACCTGTGTCTAATAAGCCTTCAATAAAAGTGCCATTTATACAGACTCTTAGCTTTGGTCTTTGATCATTAATAGAAGTCTGCCAAAATATACGTTTACTCTGTCCTATTGGGTTTTTTGACTCATCCTCCACATGTAATTCTTCATTTAGACCAGTATTACTTTTTACAGCAGAAATTGGAGCTTTTAATTTTCTTGGTGAGGCACGTTCTCCACTGTGACTTGGAATGACTGGGCCACTGTTGGCTTGGGGGCCTGCGAGAGGCCCCCCAAGGAGTTTCCCGATGATATCGGATTGCCCCGTCTGTCTGTTGTTGACCTACATTCGTTGGACCAATGCCTGCCTTTACCGCATCTCCTACATATACCTGAAGGCCGAGGTCTCCTATTTTTGTCATTCCCAGAAGAGATATTATTCCTAGAAATTCTTTGCCTGCAATCCCTTTGCAAATGTCCTAATTTACCACAATTAAAACACCTGGCAGTTTGATGTCTCCTCATTGCTTTGGAAATCGCTTCTCCTACCCAAGATTCATCATTATAGCTAAACGTCTCAACATTCATCGTATGCTGAATCCATTCATCCATAGGTGCTGATCTAGACTTTAAAGGCCCAATTATCTTTTTGCATTCTATGTTTGCATTCTCAAAAGCTAGAGATTCAAGAAGTATTCGTCTAGCTTCTGGGTCTGTTACCCCTATGTCCAGAGCCTTAATTAATCTTTGCAAAAAGTCAATAAAGGGTTCTCTCTGTCCCTGCCGAATTCTGGTATATGATTCAACCCTTTTTGCTGGATCTTGTATCCTATTCCAAGCATTTAAAGCTACTTGGTGACATAGACACAGTACTTCATCGTCATAAAGAGCTTGGACCTGTGGATCAGCATATTCTCCTGCACCAAGAATTTGATCTTGGGAAACCTCAATACCTTTTGCTCTTCCTTGCTGTTCCATATGTTTGGATTCTTCTCTGAAATAAATTCCAAACATCAAGGAAGGTCCATTATCTAAAACTGCAGACACTAACTGATGGAAATCATGGGGAGTAGCTCTAGCATTAGAAGCCCAAGTCCTTATCATTTCCTTTACATATGCATTGTGCAAGCCAAAATTAACAACAGCTTGCTTAATTTCTTTCAGATCATTCATTGCTATTGGCGTCCATCTAGCTTCTCTGACTCCCTTTGAGCCTTTAGAAGTTGATGCTTTTTCAGAATTAAGTATAGGGTATGTCGCTAGAACCCTGGGTAAGCCAGTTCTAATAGCTGGTGGAGGCATTGTATCCTGTCCTTGTGCCTCCTTACTCTGTTCACCAGCTGCAATAATTTCCCCAATCTTTTCAAATCTTTTTATCATTGTCTCTCTTAAATCCTGAATCTCCTGACCTGTATATATTTCCAGTGATTTCACTGAGGTATCAATTTTTTGGTCCCCATTCTGCACCTGTGATTCCAAAGCTTTAATTTTTTCCTTCAAAGATAACATGTCCTCCTTAAACTTTTCTTGTATATCATGTAGATTCCCATCTTGGAGGTACATTCTGTCTGTTACCTTATCAAAACTTTGTGATAAAGTCTGAAGGTCAAATTCAACAGCCTGAACCCTTTCAGGTAACTTTCTAATACCCTTGGATATGGAGTCAATTTTGTCTGTCATAGTATCCACTTGTTCAGATAACCTCTGATTTTCAATAATTTTAATCCTGTCAATTAGTTGTTCATTATTAGTTCGTAAAGATTCTATCATTCTTAGGAGTGCCATATTCTTCTGTTCATTATTAGTTTGTAAAGATTCTATCGTTTTTAGGAGTGCCATATTCTTCTGTTCATTATTAGTACGTAAAGATTCAATCGTTCTTAGGAGTGCCATATTCTTCTGTTCATTATTAGTACGTAAAGATTCAATCGTTCTTAGGAGTGCCATATTCTTCCTTAATGATAGAATATGGAAAAGAAAACTGAGGCCTAGTAACAAGCAAATTAAGGTATCCCCATAATCATATAAACCTTGTATGATGTAATTCATTGTATTAGTAAATATAAGTTTACTAATCCATTGTATTAGTGAAAACAAAGCAGTAAAATTTGCGTTAGAAACGAAAACTGCCATATTACCTATTATCCAGCAGGTGGCGTTGTTGCAGAGTCGCGGTGAAAACATGGTCCTGTTTCAGTGCCTTAGTAGATGTTAAAAACTGGAAAATGCAAGTTTCTCAACAAAGTAAATGTAATTAAATCAATTCCAGAGACGGAACCAGAAACCCAGAATCCAGGGGTAGAGAAGAGCAATCTGGAAGCCGCTTATGCCTCCACGTGACAGAGTCACCCTGAGGGGTTGCAGCTTTCAGCAACCGCGTGCTCTGGTTCATGCCACTTAAGAGCTGTGCTTGCAAGGGAGATTTAAAAACGACTCAGAAAAGAGCAAACCACGCAGGCAGAGACTACGCGGGCCTGTGGAGTTTAAATCCACGTGGGGAGTCCAAGGCCGCTGCTGCAAGGCACAGGCGGTGGCTGAGGAAGGGAGGGCTCCCGCCAAGCCCAACTAGCGCCCGCCAAGCCGAACTCGCGGCTGCCAAGCCGAACTTGTGGCCGGCCAAGCCGAACTCGCGGCTGCGAGCGGGGAAATGAGAGGTTCTGAAACCAAACGTTGGGTGCCAAAATGAAGGCGTAAGTCACAAACAATGCCACACCAATTCGGGGTTATGATTATTAGGGTGGTATTTAATTAAAGGGGAAAAAACTTACAGATCACTGTCCCAGGCAACAGCCCTCCACGCTACCAGGAAAGGAGTCTAGTAGCCGGCAGAGCAGGAAGTGAAGAGAGAGAGGAGAGGGAAGTGGCCGCTTTTTTAAAGGGAGAGAAACCACGCCCCAATGGGCTGGTACCTCAGCGGTGATAGGCTGGAGGAGTGGGAGGACCTCCCTCAACACTCATACACATAAAACTAAATATAAATAAATCTTTCCTCTTTATTCATTTCAGGACCCCAACGAATGGTATTGTTCTGCTAACATTTAGAGTGGCTCCAACCTCCTCGTTAATCTAATCTAGAAACTAACTCCCTTAGAGACATGCCCAGGGGTTTGTTTCCTTGGTGATCCTCAGCTTCATCAAGCTGACAGTCAAAACTGACCATCATAAGCTCTTGTCCTAAGCATTGCTTGCTTGCCACCCAAAATCCCCATGTCCTATACTGTTACTGTGAGGGAGCATAAGAACTTTGTAGGAAGGTAAACATACTGACCTTTTCTGATGTAATGTTAAAATGACAGTAATAAGTGTTGCCAAAGGATATCACATTGCTGCTGGAAATGTGAAATGGAACTGCCTCTGTGGAAAATAGTCTGGCAGTTTCTCAAAATCTTAAACATATAATTATTCTTTTAAAAAATAACTAATGTATATGTATCTGTGTATGTATGCCACATGTGTGCAGGTGCCTGGGACCTGGAGTTATAGGCAGTTGTATGCTAGGGAATGGGACTCGGGTCCTCTAGGAGAACAGCAGTTGTTTTTGATGGCTAAGCCATTTCTCTAGCCCCACCATACAGTTATTTATAACTGTGTCACTGAAAGAGTAATTCTGCTTGCCAGGTGATGGTGGCTCACGCCTTTAATTATAGCATTTGGGAGGCAGAAGCAGGTGGATTTGTGAATTCAGGACCAGCCTGGTATACAGAGTGACCAGGACAGCCAGGGCTACATAGAGAAACCCTTTCTCTCTCTCTCTCTCTCTCTCTCTCTCTCTCTCTCTCTCTCTTTCTTCTTTTTTTTTAAAGAAAACCAGGTTCATATAAATTACGTAAACAAATATTTGTAACAGCCTTATTCATAGTAGTCAAAAAGTGTAAGCAACTAAACCCCTGTCTCCTGGTGAATGCAAAATGGCGTATCTGAACAGTGGAGTTTTCAGCCATAGGAAGAAAGGGGTGCTATATTCTACAGTGTGTACAGTCTTGATAGTGTGCTGGGTGGAAGAAGTCAGATATAAAAAGAGGACCATGCTCTTTGATTTCATTTATGTGGAATGTCCAGAATAGACGACCCGTAGGGACAGATTAGTTGTTGGGGTTGAGAAGAGGGAAAAGTAGAGAGTGGTCATTGAAGTTTTTATGGTGGTCGCACAACTGTGTGAATGGCCAAAAATACCCAATCAAACAAGAAAACACCATACAATTCACCTTTGGCCCATTCTGAGGGTTGGATTCAGGACTTTCTCATGTTGGGCAAATACTCTACCACTAGGTAGCACCAAGGTGCCCTCTGTCTTCTCAGTGCTATGCTTACAGCTGTGTATATCGTGAGTATCAATCTCTAGAGTGAAAATAAATAAACCAGCGTACCTACCATGGAGTATATTTTAATAGGAAGGGTTCCTTACTGTTTCTTCCTATCACCAAGCTTTATTGTTTCTGCCTTTTAGTCTCAGACATTTCATCATTTCTTAGGAGGCTTATAAGTAAATCAATTAAGGGGAAAAAAATCTCTGCTGGCCCTGAATGACAGGTGCTTTATGGTGCTTTGACGACATGACTTTTCTTTGTCATCCTTGTCCAGAAGCATGTGGCTCTGAAGGAAGGGAGAAGGCATGGCAAAGAGAGCTAAAATCTGTGAAATAAAGTTCAGTTGTTTTTTTAAACGTCTTTTGGGGTGCCGAGGATTAAACCTGGGACCTTGTGTTCCTGGGCAAGTGATCACCAGTGAGCAGCACTCCAGTTTTACAAATTATGCATTTCCACTGTGGTTTTAGCTTCCACTTTCCTCTGTCCCCTTCTACAATCTCATCTTTCCTAGATGGTGGTTTTTTCTTTTATTTTTTTGTTTTTTGTTTTTGTTTTTTCAAGACAGGGTTTCTCTGTAAATTGGAGTCTGTCTTGGCACTAGCTCTTGTAGACCACAGAGATCCACCTGCCTCTGCCTCCTGAGTGCTGGGATTAAAGGCATGAGCCACCACTGCTCGGCAGGTGGTTTTGTTGATTAGACCTTTTTCTTTTCTCTTACACAGAAATGGAGTTCATAAAGGGTCTCTGGGCTGTAATTTTTAGTTCTTTGTTATGTGTGCTTTGAATTGACAATCACAGGGTGGGAGTGTGGGCTGGAAACAAGGATTGCTGCCGATAAGAGTTTCACTGGAATCGATGTTGTGAAAATAAAATGGTCTCCTAATTTAATTGTTGAAATATCTTTTTAGGACTTAAGATGTCTTTGATCAGGCGCCATTTAGGACGTGGAAGACTTTCAGTAGCTAGAAGGTAAAGTGAAATATTTTTAAAATGTGTCCTGTGTTTTTTTAAATGTATTCTGGGGTAAAAATATCAAAATTCAGTGAAGACAGAAGTGCAAGTATCAAGATTTAACTTTGACAATTATTTCTTATTTCACTTTAATTTTTAATCCATATAATTAAGAAAAAATGACATCTTTTTCATTCTGGTATCAAAAGCAATACATAGTTTTTGGTTTTTAAATAAACTATTTTGGAATAATTACATACTCAAAAGAAATACTTTGTAAATACATTCACAGCCCTGTGGTGTGTGGTATGAAGCAAGCCCCAACCATGTAGTCCATCCCTGGGCATTCTCCAGGGTTAAGCGATGTGGATTCTACACACTCATTTCTATACTGCTTGTAAATTCTGTTTCAGTGTTTGCAGGTAGTCTGGAAACGTCATTGTTCATGAATATTCATTAACTTTCTACCTCTGCAAATGTCAGAATAGCTGCTATCAAGCTTTTGTATTTTTTTCTTCTTTGATTTTAAAGATGAAAAAGAAATTAGTTATGTCTATCTGTGTGTCTTTGTGCATGTGTGTGGGTGCCTGTGGAGGCTAGCGGCAGCAGATCCCCTGGAGTCCACTGGGACCCACCTGGCATGGGTGGCAAGACTGAACTCAGGTCCTGGAAGAGCACTCTGTGCTTTTCACCGTCTCTCCAGCCCCTTCTCTGTTGTTCTCAGTTTTAGCTACATATATTAGTTGTACAGAAAACAGGTATCATTGTGACATTCCGTAAATCTGTGTAATAGACTTGAATCGCACTTACCACCCCCTTCCTGTGTTATCCTTCTCTCCCTCCTCCAGCCCCCATATTCTTTATTAGCCTCACTCTTCTTTTACCTTTTTTTTTTTTTGCTTTTATTTTCTAAATTTGGCAGGAGAGAGACAACTTGTATCCTGTCTTTCTGAGTCTGGTTTGTCTAGTGTAATAGGCGATCACAGTGTCATCTGCTTTCCTGTGATGACGTTCCCTTTTTCTGAGTGTGTGTTCGGGCGTGCAGGTGTGTGTAGTTGTACATGCATGAGTGTGCTGTTCTCAGCAACCATCTCTTGTGTTCTCAGATGGGGTCTCTCACTGGCCTAAAGCTCACCAATTAGGCTGCGATAGCTAGCTGACCAGCAAGCCGTACCTGCTTTTGCCTCCTCAGCGTTAGGTTTACAGGTAGGGACCACTATATCCACACATACCCATCCACCTCATGTTAATTCTATTCACTGAACTTAGATCCTCAAGCCGTGGCCAGCACTTCCCTACCGAGCTATCTGCACTGCTGGGGTGGCTAATTTTGATTGTTAACTTGACATGCCTGGGAGGAAGGCATCAGACTAGCCTGTGGACATGTCCGTGGGTGTTTTCATGATTGTTAATAAATGGTGGAGGAGGTCTTGACCCACTGTGGGTGGTCCTACTCCTGTGCAGGAGGGCCTAGGCTGTATAAGAAAGCCAGTTGAATAGAAGCAGGGAAAGTGAGTCAGTAAGCAATGTTTCCTGTAGTCTTTGCTTTTGTTCCACTTCCAGGTTCCAGCTTGCTCTGGCTTCTCTAGATGACACACTGTGATACAGACATATAAACCAAATAAATCTTCCCTCCCCCAAGTTGCTTTTAGTCAGTGTTTTATCATGGCGGTTGGAAGTTAGGACATCAGTTCTCTATTTTTCTCTACAGCTGAGTAGTAACCAATGTATATGTTGTGCATGCGTGTGTGTGTGTGTGTGTGTGTGTTTGTGTGCGTGTATACGCCACATATTCTTTATCCATTCATCTGTGGTGGGTATCTTGGCTATTGTGAACAGTTTCAAGATAGATGTAGATTTGCAGGGATCTCTGTTGTGTGCTGACTTTGATTCCTTTGGTGAATGCTGGTAGTAGTGTGGCTGGGCTGGATATAGTTCTTTTTAAGGAACCTCTATACTGATTTCCATAATTGCTATACAAGTTCATTAATACGACTATAAGGAGATTGGTGCATTTGTTTTGGTGATAGCCATTCTGCCTCCTGAGTGCTGAGATTAAAGGTGTGTGCCACTACACCTAGCTCAATATGGTTTTGAGATGCATTTCGTTTTTCTGATGGCTGCTGTAGATGTTAAACATCTTCATGTATTTATTGGCCTTAGAAAACTGTGTGTGCGTGTTGGAGGTCCGAGGACAGCTTTGTGGAGTCAGTTTCTTCGTCTTTATGGAAGTTTCAAGGGTCAGATTTATGTTGCTAGGTGTTTGTGGTAAGGGATCTTACCTCCTGAACCACTACTTGATGACCCTGTTTATACTTTGAGAATTGTCTGTACAGTTTATTTGCCTATTTTTAAAAAAGATTTTATTTATTTTATGTATATGACTGTTTTGTCTCCATGTTTATCTGTACATCAGAAGAGACCATCGGATCTCATGGGACTACAGTTATAGATGGTTGTGAGCCCTGTGTGGGTGCTGGGAATTGAACTCATGACCTCTGGAGCAGCCAGTACTTTTAACCGCTGAGCCATTTCTCCAGCCCCCTCATTTGCCCGGCTTTTGATTGGATTATTTGTTTTCTCGGTATTTGTTTTTATTGTGTGTGCATGTGTGTGTACATGATATACTACCACATGTGTAGAGGCGAGAATAAACCTGTGAGAGTTGATTCTTTCCTTCCACGGTATAGTTTCAGGTTGGGACTCAGGTCATCAGGCTTGGTAACAAGAGCCTTTACTTGAGCCGTCTTGCCAGCCTGTGTTTAATGCTGAAAGTATTTATCAGTTATAGGGGTTTCTTGGTGAATTTTTTTAAAATATTTATTTATTTATTATGTATACAATATTCTGTCTGTCTGTATGCCTGCAGGCCAGAAGAGGGCACCAGACCCCATTACAGATGGTTGTGAGCCACCATGTGGTTGCTGGGAATTGAACTCAGGATCTTTGGAAGAGCAAGCCATGCTCTTAACCTCTGAGCCATCTCTCCAGCCCCCTTGGTGAATTTTTTTAAGGATCACTTAATATACTATCATCGCTGGGCAATGGTAGCACACGCCTTTAATTTCACCCCTCAGGAGGCAGAGGCAGGTGAATCTCTGGGAGTTCGAGGCCAGCCTGGTCTACAGAGTGAGTTCTAGGACAGCTAGGGCTGTTACACAGACAAACCCTGTCTCTTGTCTCGGGGGAAAAAGATATATATAGTACAAAGAAGTGTATTATAGTTTCTTCCTTTCCAACTTGTATCCCCTTGATCTCCTTCAGTGGTCATATTGCTTTAGCTAAGACTTCAAGTACTATATTGTATAGGTTTATGGAGAGAGTGGACAACCTTGTGTTGGTCCTGATTTTAGTGGAATTGCTTTGAGTTTCTCTGTTTAAGTTGATGTTAGCTATGGTCTTGCTGTAAATTGCCTTCATTATGTTCAGGTGTGTCCCTTGTATCCCTAATCTCTCCAGGACTTTTATCATGAAGGGGATTTTTCTGCATCTAATGAGATGATCATGTGGTTTTGTTGTTTTTGTTTTTTTTCTTTTAGTTTGTTTATATAGCGAACTACAGTTATCAATATTTGTATGATGAACCATCCTTCATGGTGTTCTTGGATTCAGTTTGCCAACTATTTTATTGAGAAATTTTATATCTATTTTTTTTATTTTATTTATTTATTTATTTTTATTTTTATTTATTTATTTATTTATTTATTTTGGTTTTTCGAGACAGGGTTTCTCTGTGGTTTTGGAGCCTGTCCTGGAACTAGCTCTTGTAGACCAGGCTGGCCTCGAACTCACAGAGATCCGCCTGCCTCTGCCTCCCGAGTGCTGGGATTAAAGGCGTGCGCCACCACCGCCCGGCTAATTTTATATCTATGTTTATAAGAAAAATTGGTTTGTAATTCTCTTTCTTTGTTGGGTCTTTTTGTGGTTTGTGTATCAGGGTAGCTGGCCTTATAAAATGAATTAGGCAGTGTTCCTTCTCTTTCTATTTTGTGGAATAATTTGAGGAGTATTGGCATTAACTTCCTTTGATAGTTGATCTGGTAGAGCTGAGGAGTGTAACTCCTCAGGCATTAATTCGACTTAGAAAATCTGATAGAATTCTGCACTAAAACATATTTGGTTTTGAACTTTTTTTTGGGGGGGTGTGGATTTTTAATGACTGCTTCTGTTTCACTAGGGATTATAGTTCTGTTTAAATTGCTTATCTGATCTTGATATAACTTTGGTAAGTAGTACGTATTGAGAAAATTATCCATTTCTTTTATTAGGTTTTTTTCAATTTTATGGAGTACAGGTTTATAAAGTATGTCCTTTTGATTCCCTGGATTTCCTCAATGTCTGCTGTTATGCCCCCTTTTCATTTCTAATTTTGTTAATTTGGATATTTTCCATCCACCTTTTAGGTAATTTCGGTAAATGTTTGTTAATCTTACTGGTTTTCTCAAAGAACCAATTCTTTGTTTTATTGACTGTTTGTATTTTTGCTTGTTTGTTTCTGTTTTATTGATTGCAGCTTTGAGTTTGGTCATTTAACTTCCACTTCTTTGGGTGTGATTTCTTTTTTATGTTCTAGAGCAGTGGTTCTCAACCTCCCTAATGCTGTGACCCTTTAATATTACAGTTCCTCATGTTGTGCTGACCTACAATCATAAAATTATTTTGATGATACTTCATAACTATAATTTTGTTACTTGTATGAATTACAATGTAAATATCCGATTGTGCCCCCAGTGTGTCATGACCCACAGGTTGACAATCACTCTTCTAGAGCTTTCAGGTGAGATCTCTCCGATTACTTTCTTTAATGTAGGCACTTAGTCTCCTATGAACTTGCCTATTAGATCCGCCTTCATTGAGTCTGATAAGTTTGGGGATGTTCTATAGTCATTTTCATTCAGTAGCGAGTTGTTCAGTCTCCGGGAGTTTATGAGCCATCTGATGTTCCAGCTGTTGGTATCCAGCTTTAATTTGTAGGGTTCAGTTAGGATGCAAGATGTTATTTCAGTTTTCTTATATCTGTTGAGAATTGTTTTATATCTGAGTATGTGGCCAATTTTGGAGAAAGTTCCATGAGGTGCCGAGAAGGTATATTCTTTTGTGTTTGGGTAGAATTTTCTGTAAATACCTGTTAGATCCATTTGGCTTATAATGTCAGTTAGCTCCAACATTTCTGTGTTTAGTCTGGTGGTGTCATCTGTGGGCTTGTGGTCCTGGGTCATGAAGAGCAAGCCAGTAAGCAGCTCCCTCCATGCCTCGGGATTAGCTCCCGCCTCCAGGTTCCTGTCCTGACTTCTCTGGATGACAGACTGTGATGACCCTTTCTTCCCCAACTTGCTTTTGGTCATGGTGTTTTATCACAGCAATAATTCTAACCAGAACAATGATTACATAATTTCTCCCTTTCCTTTCTTGCCTCTCCCCTGCATACTCCTCCTTGCTCTCTTTCAAATTCATGGCCTTCTTTTTCACTAGTTGTTATATATATGTGTGTGTGTGTGTGTGTGTGTGTGTGTGTGTGTGTGTGTTATACACATATTTTCCTAAATATGACCTGCTCAGTCTGTATAATGTTTCTTGTATGCGTGTTCTGATTTTTTTGTTTGTTTGTTTGTTTTTCAAGACAGGGCTTTTCTGTGTAACAGTCCTAGCTGTCCTGGAACTTGCAGCTGTCCTGGAACTTGCTTTGTAGACCAGGCTGGCCTCCAGCTCACAGAGATCTGCCTGCCTCTGCCTCCCAAGTGCTGGGATTAAAAGTGTGTGCCACCACTGCCTGACTTTTGTGTGTGTGTGTGTGTGTGTATGTGTGTTTTTAGGCTGACATTTGGTATTAGATAACCAGTTGGTGTGCTCTTCCCTGGAAAAGATGATCTCTCCTACTCCTCTCATTTCTTAGTCCTTGTGGACTTTCCTCTGTCCACTTTGGTGTGTCTGTTGTTGTCCTTGTTTAGCTCGTGTTTGGGCACTTGTGTTGGTGAGACTTTGTGGGTGTATCTTCTACCATCACTAGGGGATGCTGTCTCAGAGCAGACTCTTACAGTCTTCTGCGGTGTCCCCTGTGCCTTGGGTGTGGGACTTGTGTAGATGTATTTATTGGGACTCCATAGCTCTGTGTTTTGATAGGTTGTGGTCTTCTGTAATGGTCTCTATTTTCTTGATAAAGAGTGAGGGTTGCTGGGTGGTGGTGGTGCACGCCTTTAATCCCAGTACTTGGGAGGCAGAGGCAGGCCATCTGTGAGTTCGAGACCAGCCTGGTCTACAAGAGCTAGTTTCAGGACAGGCTGCAAAACCACAGAAAAACCCTGTCTCGAAAAACCAAAAAAAAAGAGTGAGGGCTATATTTCCCTATGGGTATAAAGAGAAATGCTTAGTGTAGTTAGAGATTGTGCTTGTTTAGTAATGTGGTGGTTGTAAGTTCTCCTTTATGATCCGTGACTTCTCTATCCCTGGACAGTGGGCTAGGTTTCCAGGCCCAGGCATAATTTCCCTCTTGTTGACCAGGTCTAAAGTCCAATTAGAGAGCTGTGGCTTATTGCCACAATGTGCAGGCCTCTACTGCATCTTAGGTATGTCGTGCCATGCTGTCTCCTGCTGTGTTTTCATGTGTCATAGCTGGATAGGACTGTTGCTTGTTTCCCTCCTTTCGTTGGGCGCTCACATGGCCCCTGTGCTTGAGATGCAGTGTTTTCAGCAGTAGGGACTTAGCCATTCCACCTCTGAGGGCAGCCAAGGGCAATAGCAATAACCTATATATTTTGGGAGCCTGTTGGACAACCCTGACCAACAACACAAAACGAGGGTTTCTTATGCCTGGTGTTGGGGTTTTTGTTAGGTGGTCCTTGGCTCTTGGAAGGAGCACTGTCAGCCCAGATAAGAACATTTTATTTAAAGTATATATGTATTTTTATATACAGACTTAGGTGTGTTATATTTATTTATTATATTTTTAAAAAATAGTTAATAGCTTGATTCCTTATGACTTTCAGACATCCTTACTGTTTTTCCCCCTCCTTCCTTCTGCATTTATGCCCTCCCAGTTACAGGCTCCCCATTTCCCCATTTGTACCCTGCTATTCCCCCTCTCTATTGCTGCCCCACCCCTACCTTGGCAATGGTCCCTTTTTACTTCACTGGTTTCTGCAGTTACTCCAGTACATGTCCTCACATGAGGACTGAGAGCTAGGAGCATCAGGTGAGAGAGGACATGTCGCATTTGTCTCGCTGGGTCTGTTACCTCACTCAAAATGACCTATGTTAGTTCCATCCATGAACTTAAAAGTTCATGATTTCTTTCTTTCTTTTCCTTTTTTTTAACTGCTGACTAGTATTTCGTAGTGTATATGTACCACATTTTGTTGTCCATTCATCAGGTGAAGGACATTGTGGTTGTTTCCATTTCCTAGCTGTTTTAATAGAGCTGCAGTTGACATGGCTGAGCAAGTATCTGTGGAGTAAGATGAGTTTGCTGGACATAGTAGTAGTCTTGGTTGGCAGTTACTTTGTTTTAGGGTTTGAAATTCTTTTTCCTTCCACCTCCTCCTTCTCCTTCTCTCTCTTCTTGTTGTTCCTCCTCCTTCGAAACAACTATTTGATCCATGAAAGTTTGGTAGTGAATGTTTTATGAAATTAGGCACATCATTGTTTGGTACATATATTCATCATTGTTAAATTTTTGGTGGATTGTTCTCTTTTTTTCCTATGCAATGACTTTTATCCCTTCTACTTTTGACTGAAGTCTCCTTCAGTAAGTATAGCAGACCCTGGCTGCTTCAGCTTCCATTTCCTTGGGCTATTGTTTTCTATCCTTTCCTCTGCACTCTGTGTATCTTGCCAGTGAGATAAGTTTTCTTGTAGACAACAGACAGTTGGCTCTCTTCATAACCCTTTCAGCTAGTCTGTCTTTTAAGTGGAGAAGTATGACTGTATTAGAGTTATTGAAAAGTATGTAATAACTTTCCTTTTTATGTTAGAGGTTTGCTGCTTTACTGAGCTAATATTGCTTGATTCCTTCCTTTTTTGTTTTGTTTCGTTTGTTTTTGAAACAGGGTTTCTCTGTGTAGCCCTGGCTGTCCTAGAAATTACTCTGTAGAGCAGACTGGCCTCAAACTCAGAGATCCTCCTGCTTTTACCTCCCAAATGCGTGAGTACACACTCAGGCACACATTGCACACATACACATATTTCTTTCTTTCTTTCTTTCTTTCTTTTTTTTTTTTTTTTTTGGGTTTTTCGAGACAGGGTTTCTGTAGCTTTGGTTCCTGTCCTGGAACTAGCTCTTGTAGACCAGGCTGGCCTCGAACTCCCAGAGATCCGTCTGCCTCTACCTCCCAAGTGCTGGGATTAAAGGCGTGCCCCACCACCCTTTGGTCCCAAGGATGCTACAATTGTCCCACCCTTTTGCTTCTAGGCTGCTCAGTGAGCAACCTCAGTGTAGGACTGTCTTGTCAGAGTTGCTCTTATTGGTAATTCTGGTGTTGGAGAGAAATATTTGCTTGAATAGGTTTAATCTGGAAAGTCAGAGCACTATTTGTGTAGAGTTGCAACAAGAAGCCTCCAGGTTGAGGGCTAAACAATAGGGCACAGATAAGGGACATAGCAGGACATATCCAGCTGTAACATCAGCATACTGTCATAGTGTTATAGTGAATTTATTGGCTCATGGCATTGCTAAACAACCCCAAAATGACGGTGTTAAGCAATGCCTAAAGGAACTGAGGTTGTGCAGATTTATGGGCAGTTGGAGCAATTTATGTCATCTACAGACAGCTCCTATAGGTAAAACAAGAACTTTTGCAAGGAAGACTCACTTGTCTTTCATTGAGAAAGACATGGGCTCTAGATTCCACAATTCTGCTTTTCCCACAAGTCTAACATAGGTACACTGTATTGTTTCTCAGAAGCAAATGCAATTAGATGTGAAAATGTCATGTCTCCAAGTAGCAGTGTGGTTCCTGTCTCATTCCACCAACCACTGAGAAGCCAGAGGTGCAGATCTGTAGAACAGCTAAGGCATTTGTTCCTTTCTCCCAGAAGGCTGTGTAGTTTCCCGGTCTGAGACTATGTATTTGTAATTATTGTGGTTAAAGAAAAATTTCCAGGGTCAGAGATTGTTCAAGACAAATCCCTGCTGTGTATTTCTCAAATAGTTTTCCATGTTGGGGACTGAGATTTTCTCTGTTAGCATAATCTGAGAGTGGTAGACGACGCGTGTCTATGCACTTGTACCTATGACTTCTAGTTAGTGGGGTCTGTAAATCAGCAGGAGGCAGCTGCTAGCTCAGTATTAACTGGTTTGAAGAGTGAGGTGTTCCGTCCTCCTACAGTCTGATCTCCATTTCTTTTTGGAAATGCCCTCAGGACCATGAAAGAATTAGCTGTGAATAGGCAACCCTAATGACGTGCAGGACCCTAGTGGCAAAGGATAGCAGAAACTCACGTTCTTCCCGTTCTGGATATGGAAGTCTGAAATCAGGGTGGTAGAGGTTGTGTCTAGATTCTCTCAGAGGCCTGTCTCCTCTCCTGATCGTGGGTTTACCTCGCTCCCCAGTCTGGCCTCCAGCTGCAGCTCAGGAGAATCTCCCTTCACTGTCACATGATGTGCCCTTTCCACCTGTGTCCAGAGGGCCTGGTGACATTAGTCATTGCATTTGTACTCAATAGAATCTGGAATGACCCTGTTATAACTTATTGCCTCTGTAAAGGTCCTATTTGGAAGTACAGTTGCGTGCCCCCCTTCCCCATGTTTAAGTTAAGTTTAAGTTACCCATAGTCATCCATGGGGCAAAGAGAGGTAGAATAGTCAGTTGTCTAACACTGGCTGTTTGGCAGGAGTTGGTGGGGCAGGGGGAAAAGCTACCTACCTTTTTCCGCTTACACATAGCTTTGATGGAATTTCCTGGCACTTAATGTAGGTTTCTGGTGATTGGCTAGGGCCTAATGAGCTCCGACATGGCCTGAAAGAACTCACTCTTTTTCTCCCTTTGCATTCCCTAGCCTTCTCCCAGTGAAGAGCACCAGCATATTCTTCTGTTTGTCTAGATAAATCTGTAAAATAGAGGCAAGTCTATAAAATATCCAAGCTGGTGATCCAAAGAAACCATATTTGACAGAAGAGTCTTAAGGTAGCTGAGGCTGCAGACCAAGATCAATTTCCAGCTTTTGCTTCAAGGCAGTTTGAAGTGGACTAGCAGTGACTGGGTGGTCCCCAGTCTGAAGCAACAGGAGGTCAAGCAGGTGACCTGACTCTCCTATTGCTTTATTTACAACGTGCGAAAGGAGGGCTCTCTGATGCCTGCCTGCCTTAGGTAGCATTCCTGTGGGGGCAGGGTCTGGCCGGGTGCTGAGGGACAGCAGTGAACAGAGCCTCCTGTCTGAGAGCTTTTTCCCCACCAGGAATGAGGTGACACACAGGATGTGAGCACTTAAGATGTGGCCAGTACTCCTGAAGACTAGTAAGGCCATTACTGTAGCCAAGAGCCTCTGACAGCCTAATGGCTAATGTGATCCTGGATCAGGAAATCTAAGTAAAAACAGAAAAATCCGTCTGAAACCAGGACTTCAAGTGATGTGATGATGATGGTGGCGGTGTGTCAGACGTTGGGGGACCTTGTCAGAAAGACTGGGGGCCTAGGTGATTAGGAAGGAGTATGGCATGTATTTAAGTGTATTTAAGGCACAGAGACCAGGGAAGGTCTTCCAGGAGAGAGCAGCTTGAGACTGTTGAGAGAATAAGGTCGGATAGTTGAGGTGGGTGCCTGTGAGTGCTGTGGAGGACTCTGGCCTGACTCTGGCCTGACGGGGCAGAAACGTGCAAAGCTGTGGATCTGGTTACCTTTGCGTCCCACGGAGCCTGTTCTACCACTGGCCTCTTAGTAATCTGAAAATCCCCACTAGAGGGCATTGCGAGGCTTCAACATGGGCTCTGAAACTTTGGGCCAGCTCCTAGCAACCTGTTTTCCTACAAAGCTATGTAAAGAAGAGCCAACACTCTTCAGTGTGTTTCCTTTTTCTATTTTTCTTTCCAAAATTTTCCAAGTTTATGCACCATATGTGTGCCTAGTGTCCATGGAGGCCAAGAGAGGACATTGGATCCCCTGGGACTGTAGTTCCAGACAGTTGTGAGCCACCATGTGGGTGCTGGGAATTGAACCTGGGATCTCTGGAAAAGCAACAAGTGCTCTCTCTTAACTGCTGAGCCATCCCTCCAGCTGTCACACTCAGGAGGTTTTAGAATGCTGAGAACTGTTCTGTAAGACACAGTGATGGTGGACATGAACACCATTTAAGACACAGAGATTAATGTATGTTGCTCTTCCAGAGGACCTGAATTCAGTTCTTGGCACCCACATCAGGTGGCTGACAACCACCTGTAACTCCAGCACCGGGGGAATCCAATACTTCAATGCTTTTTTTTTTTTTTTTTTTTTTTTTGGCTTCCACGGGCAACTGTACTTTATACACACACATACATACATACATATAATTAAAGATAAATATTAAAAGCCTCCTTGTGTATTAGTTCACGTTCTGTTGCTGTATTGTGCTGGGTAGTTTATGTCACCTTGACATGAGTTAGAGTCATTTGGACACTACAATCCTCTGCTCTACCAGCTGAGCTATGGAAGGGAGAGGGAACCTCGGCTGAGAAAAGTGGCCCCACCGGATTGGCCTGTGAGCAAACCTGTGGGACATTTTCTTGATTGATGTTTGCTGCTGGGGGGGAGCAGCTTACTGTGGGCAATGCCATCCCTGGGCAGGTGGGTGGTTCTGGGTGTATAAGAAAGCTGGCTGAGCAAGTCAGGAGTGAGCAAACCAGTAAGCAGCTAAGCAGTGGCTTTCCATGGCTTTGCTTCATTCAGTTCCTGCCCTGACTTCCATTCGTGATGGACCATGAGCTGAAGTAACCCTTTCTTCCCCAAGCTGCTTTTGGTAGTGGTGTTTTATCACAGCACTAGAGACTCTAAGGCAATCATGAAATTCCGGAGGCAGGCTAACTAACATAAGGAAGAAGAAGTTTGTTAGGAGAGTCACAGACATGGCTCCATTGATACCTTAGTGCGCCCAGGGACCTCATGGTCGATGTTTATGATGGGAATGCATGCTGAAAGGAAAGAGAGCTCACATGACCACACAACAGGGAACCAGAGGGTGAGTCAGTGGACTGGTTTGCTCTTAACACCAACTGTGATGGTTAAATTTAATCTTGGT
This sequence comes from Microtus oregoni, assembly GCF_018167655.1. Taxonomy (NCBI): domain Eukaryota; kingdom Metazoa; phylum Chordata; class Mammalia; order Rodentia; family Cricetidae; genus Microtus; species Microtus oregoni. The sequence continues at coordinate 63,639,434 of NW_024543063.1, forward strand.
ACAATCTAGAATCACCTGGGAAAGGGGCCTCGGAAAGTGTCTGATAGATTATTTTGATTGTGCTAATTGGTGTGAGAGGACCCACCCATTGTAGGCAGCACCATCTCTGGGCCACGGTCCTAGGTTGAACGGAAAGGAGAAAGCTAGTGGAGCAAGCATGCATACATGCTCTCTGCTCCTGATTGTTAAATAGTGTGACTAAGGGCTTCAAGTACCCGCTGCCTGACTCTGCTAAAATGGTGGACTATAAGACACTCTCACAGGAACTCAGGAGTCCTCTGGAAGAGCTATCTTACTCTCTGCCAAGAAGAGCTCTGCCAGTTACCCAGTGACCTTTCTCACAAGGCTCTTCTTCTAGGCACGGCTGCCCTAGGATCTAAACTTCAACACATAGGCTCCTGGGGGATACACTCAGATCATGAGCAAGCTGTAGCACTGTTTCTCTCCCTGCTCAAGTCCTCTTTTCCCCTCAAACCCCTGGCAGCCATGGCCTCACCACCATCCTGTAAAACACAAGGGCTGACACAGGACTAGGGAGGGAACTTGTGGCTCCTTTTGGGTTTTGTCTCTTTAACAAAGCCATGTTACTTTGTCTGTTTCTAGAGGCTTGGTTAAAATTTCTCCAGAGGAATGTTAAAATTCAAATTGTTTCTAGTGAAATTTAAAATTATGATGGAACTTCTAAGAGTGGATCCTTAAAAATCTTTTTAATTTTAAAATTTATCCCCAGAGATTCCTACTGTGAGAATTTAATAGATTGGCTGTCTTAGAAGTTGAGGTAATTGAGATGCAACAGTAAAAACGTTAAAAATAATCGCCCTGGCCCTCCTGGAGGCCTGGGTAATGTGTGCATATTTAACCCGAGAAAGTGTTGGGTGTCTTCATGAGGGCTTCACTCCTCAGTGACGTCAGGCTCTGAAAAGCTTCTGACGCACAAAGCCTGAGAACGCTGAAAATGATGTTAAAAGGAGCAAAAAATCAATGTGGGGTTTCTCCCCAGTATTATTTTTTTTTTATAATTTTAGCTCTGTAATACTGAAGTATAATAATATGCTGCACTTTGAAATGTATAGCTTGATTTTGGCCAGTGGATGTCAGGCTGTCTTTATAATAAAGATAGTGAACATGCTGTCACCTCCCCAAGCCTTCTTGGAGCTCTTGGCACTCAGCCTGCCTTTTTGCATGCCTTCAGCACCACTCTCTCATTTTTATTACTTTAGTTTGCATTTTGTATCAACTTGTGTATAATATTATTTTATAAAAAATATATAAAGGGAATCATGCAGAAAGTACTTTTAGGGTTCATTCATTTTTGTCCTATTTCAGTGTAATTATTTAGAAATTCATCCATATTGCTGGATAGGTAAATCTGTTTCCCTTTCATTATTATTTATTTATTTACAGTGTTGGGGCTCACACCCAAATCCTTGCACACAGGCAAGTGCTCTGCCACTAAGCCGTGTCTCAGTCCTATTCCATTTCCCCAGTTCATATGTTGAAACTTCTCTTTTTTATTTATTCTTCTCTCAATTCAAATATAATTCTTTGTTTGAGGGACATCTAGGTTATTTCCAGTTTCTAGCTATTACGAATTAAGCTGCTATGAACATAGTTAAGCAAGAGTCCTTGTGGTAGGATAGATTGTCCTTTGAGTATATGCCCAGGAGTGGTATTGCTGGATCTTGAGGTAGATTGATTCCCAGTTTTCTGAGAAACTGCCATATTGGTTTCCAAAGTGGCTGTACAAGTCTGTACTCCCAGCAGCAATGGAGGAGTGTTCCCCTTGCTCCACATCCTCTCCAGCTTGAGCTGTCACTTGTGGGTTTGTTTTTTTTTTTTTTTTCGAGACAGGGTTTCTCTGTGGCTTTGGAGCCTGCCCTGGAACTAGCCTCTGTAGACCAGGCTGGTCTCGAACTCACAGAGATCCGCCTGCCTCTGCCTCCTGAGTGCTGGGATTAAAGGCGTGCGCCACCACCGCCCAGCTTGTGTTTTTGTTCTTAGTCATTCTGACTGGTGTAAGGGGGAATCTCAGAGTCGTTTTGATTTGCATTTCCTTGATGGCTAAGGATGTTGAGTATTTTTTTTTAATATTTATTTATTATGTATACAATATTCTGTCTGTGTGTATGTCTGCTGGCCAGAAGAGGGCACCAGACCTCATTACAGATGGTTGTGAGCCACCATGTGGTTGTGGGAATTGAACTCAGGACCTCTGGAACAGCAGGCAATGCTCTTAACCACTGAGCCATCTCTCCAGCCCCATGTTGAATATTTTTTAAAGTGCTTCTTGGTCATTTGAGATTCCTCTGTTGAGATTCTCTGTTTAGATCTGCACTCCATTTTATTTTTATTATTATTATTTTGGATTATTTGGTTTGTTGATGTCTAATTTTTTAAGTTCTTTATATATTTTGGATATTAGCCCTCTGTCAGATGTGGAGTTGGTGAAAATCTTTCCCCATTTGTAGGCTGCCATTTTGTCCTCTTGGCAGTTTCTTTTGCCTTACAGAAGCTTTTCGGTTTCATGAGGTCCATTTATTAATTGCTAATCTTAGTGCCTACGATAGTGATGCTCTGTTTAGGAAGATGTCTCCTGTGCCAATGCGTTCAAGGCTATTAACCACTTTTTCTTCTATCAGGTTCAGTGTATTTAGTTTTATGTTGAGGTCTTTGATCCACTTGGACTTGAGTTTTGTTCAGGGTGATAAATGTGGATCTATTTGCATTCTTCTGCATGTAGTCATCCAGTTAGACCAGCACCATTTGTTTAAGATGATTTTTTTCCCATTATATAATTTTTGCTTCTCTGTCGAAAATCAGGTGTTCATAGGTGTGTGGATTTATGTCTGGGTCTTTGATTTGATTCCATTGGTCCACCTGTATTTTTATGCCAATACCATGAGATTTTTATTGCTATAGCTCTGTAGTACAGCTTGAAATCAGGGATGGTGATACATCAAGAAGTTTGAATTGTGTTAGAATTTTGATGGGGACTGCATTGAATCTGTAGATTGCTTTTGGTAAGATGGCCATTTTTTACTATGTTAATCGTACTGATCCTTGAGCATAGGTGATCTTTTCATCTTCTGATATCTTCTTCAGTTTCTTCAAAGACTTGAAGTCATTGTCATACAGGTCTTCACTGCTTGGTTAGAGTTATCCCAAGATATTTTGTATTATTTGTGGCTGTTGTGAACGTTGTTGTTTCTCCGTACATCTGTACAAGTTTTCACTCCCAGTAGCTTCTCGGTCTCAGGAGGTCTCATTTATTAATTTGTTGCTCTCAGTTTCTGTGCTACTGGGGTTGTATTTAGGAAGTGGTCTCCTGTGCCAATACGTTCAAATGTACTTCCCACTTTCTCTTCTATGAGGTTCAGTGTGGCTGGCTTTATGTGGAGGCCTTTGATCCATTTGGACTTGAGTTTTGTGCATGGCAATAGACATGGGTCTATTTTCTACATGTCTACAGATAACTGGATATCTACATGTTGATATCCAGTTATGCCAGCAACATTTGTTGAATATGCTTTCTTTTTTCCTTTTTATATTTTTTGCTTTTTTGTCAAAATTAGGTGTTCATAGGTATGTGGATTGATATCTGGGTCTTCAATTCGGTTCCATTGGTTCCCCTGTCTGTTCTTATGCCAATACCAGGCTGTTTTCAGTACTGTAGGTCTGTAGTAGAGTTTGAAGTCAGGGATTGTGATGCCTACAGAAGTTCCTTTATTGTACAGGATTGTTTTGCCTATCCTGGGTATTTTGCTTTTCCGTATGAAGTTGAGTATTACTCTTTTGAGGTCTGTGAAAAATCTTGGTGGGATTTTGATGGGCATTGCATTGAATCTGTAGATTGATTTTGGTAAGATTGTCATTTTTACTATGTTAATTCTACCTACCCAAGAGCATGGAAGATCTTACCATTTTCTGGTGTCTTCATTTTCTTTCTTCAAAGACACAAAGTTCTTGTTATATAGGTCTTCCACTTGTTAGTTTAGAGTTATTCCAAGATAGTTCGTTATTTGTGGCTATTGTAAAGGGCGATGTTTCTCTGATTTCTTTCTCACCCCATTTATCATCTGTGTAAAGGAAGGCTACTGATTTTTTTGAGTTAATCTTGTATCCTGCTACATTACTGAAGGTGTTTATGAGTGGTAGAAGTTCCTTGATAGAATTTTTGGGTTTGCTTATATAAACTATAATATCATCAGCAAATAGTGATAGTTTGACTTCTTCTTATCCCAATTTGTACCCCCTTGATCTTTTTTTTGTTGTCTTATTGCTCTAGCTAGAACCTCAAGTGCTATATTGAATAGATATGGCTAGAGTGGACAACCTGTCTTGTTCTTGATTTCAATGGGATTGCTTTGAGGTATATTCTTTTATGTTTGGATGGATATTCTATAGATGTCTGTTAAGTCCATTTGAGTCATGACATCTGTTAGTTCCCTTACTTCTCTGTTAAGTTTCTGTCTGGCAGACCTGACCAGTGGTGAGAGTAGGGTGTTGAATTCTCCCACTATTAGTGTATGGGGTTTAATGTGTGATTTAAGCTTTAGTAGTGTTTTTTTTTTTTTTTTTTTTTTTTTTTTTTTTTTTTTTTTTTTTTTTTTTTTTACAGATGAGGGTGCCCTTGTATGAGGGGCATAGATGTTCAGTATTAAGATTTCCTCTTGATGGATTTTTCCTGTGACAAATGTAGTAATAAGAGCAGCGGTGCTGCGTCCCCGGCACCCGGCCGCCTGGCTAGCTTATGCCCTGAAATAATTACACGGACACTGTATTCTTTTAATCACTGCTTGGCCCATTTCTATCTAGCCTCTTCTAGGCTAACTCTCGCACCTGGACTAGCCCATTTCTAATATTCTATGTAGCACAGCTAGGTGCGCTTACCGGGAAGATTCTAGCCTATGTCCATCCTGGTTCGGAGCTTCATCGCATGTGTCTGCCCAGGAGCCGGGAGCATGGCGTCTCTGCTCCAGAGAGCAGAGCTATCCATCTCTGTCTGAGGCGTCTTACCTCACTTCCTCTTCCTCCCAGCATTCTGTTCTGTTTACTCCACCCACCTATGTTCTAAGCTATGAGCCCAAGCAGTTTGTTTATTACTTAACCAATGAAATCAACAGATTGATATATGACACTCCCACATCAGACAAATATGAAATATCCTTCTTTGTCTCTTTTGATTGATTATAATTTGAAGTCTATTTTGTTAGATATTAGGATAACTACACCAGTTTGTTTCTCAGGCCTATTTGATTGGAAAAATTTTCCCAACCCTTTATTCTTTGGTGAGGTGTGTTTCTTGAATGTAGCAGAAGGATGGATTCTGTTTTCATATCCATTCTATTAGCCTTTGTCTTTTTGTAGTTGAGTTGAGTTCATTTATACTAAGGGATATTAATGACCAGTGTTTTCTAGTTCCTGTTATTTTAGTTTCCATTGCTGGTGATGTTATTGTGTGTCTTTTTTCCTTTGGGATTTGCTGCTGTGAGATCATCAATTGTCTATGTTTTTGTAGATGTAGCTAACTTTCTTGGGTTGGAGTTTTCCTTCTAGTACTTTGTAGAGGGCTGGGTTTGTAGTTATGTATTGGTTAAATCTGGTTCTGTCATGAATATCTTGTTTTGTCCATCTATGGTAATTGAAAGTTTTCTGGGTATAGAGTAGTCTGGGCTGGCATCTTTGGTCTCTTACTCTTTGCATAACACTTGATCAGGACCTTCTGGCTTTCATTGTTTTCATTGAGAATCAGGTATAACTCTAATAGTTCTGCCTTTATAATGGTACTTGGCCATTTCCCTTGCAGCTCTTAATATTCTTTCTTTATTCTGTATTTTAGTGTTTTGATTATTATGTGTCATGGGGACTTTTTTTCTTTTGGTCCAGTCTATTTGGTGTTCTGTAGCTTCTTGTAACTTCATATTCATATCCTTCTTTAGGTTGGGAAAGTTTTCTTCTATGATTTGTTAAATATATTTTCTGTGCTTTGGAGTTGGACTTCTTCTATCCCTGTTAGACTTAGGTTTGATCTTTTCATGGTGTGCCATATTTCCTGGATATTTTGTGTTAAGCTTCTCTTAGATTTAATTTTTTCTTTGACTGATAAGCCTAATTTCTCTATTGAATCTTCAACGCTTGAGATTCTCTCTTCTGTCTCTAGTATTCTGCTGTTTATGCTTGCACTTGTGGTTCCTGATTGTTTTTCCATATTTTTCATTTCCAGAACTCCCTCAGTTTGTGTTTTCCTCATTGTCTCAATTTTGGTTTTCAAGTCTTGAATTATTTCTTTCACCTGTTTGATTTCTTTTTCTTGTTTTTTTTTTTTAAGGGATTTGTTGATGTCTTCCAATTTTTTTATTTGTCTCCCAGAGGTCCCTTGGGCCTGCTCCCATGGAGGTTGCTGGCTCTGGCCTGTTCTCACATATGTTCTTGGCTCTGGTTTTTAAAGACAGGGCCTCACTCTTCTGCAAGACTTTTTGTCATGAAAGGATTTTAGATTTTGTCAAAGTCTTTTTCAGCATCTAATGAGATGATCATATGGTGTTTCTTGGTTTCTTTTCATTGTTGCTGTTTTCTTTCAGTTCATTTATGTGGTGGATTACATTGACAGATTATCATTTGTTGAACCGTCCCTGCATCTTTGGGATGAAATTAACTTGATCATAGTGGATGACCTTTAGATGTGTTCTTGGATTCTGTTTGTGAGCATTTTGCTGAATATATTTGCATCAGTGTTCATGAGGAAAATTGGTCTGTTATTCTTTTTGAGTCTTTGTGTGCTTTGGGTATCAGAGTGACTGGCTTCAAAAGAAATTTAGCTATATTCCTTCAGTTTCTATTTTATGGAATTATTTGAGGAATATCGATATTAGCTCTTCTTTCAAAGTCTAGTAGAATTCTTCAATAAACCCATCTGGTCTGGGCTTTTTTTGGGGGGGGGGGGGATGTTTAATAACTGCTTCTGTTTCCTTAGGGGTTATAGGTCTATTTAAATTGTTTATCTGATCTTAATTTAACTTTTGTAAGTGGTATATATGAAGAAAATTGCCCATTTCTTTTAGATTTTTCCAACTTTGTGTTCAGGTTTTTGAGATATGACCTAAATGATTCCTTGGATTTCCTTGGTGTCTGTTGTTATATCCCCCTTTTTGTTTCTGATTTTATTTATTTAGCTATTCTCTCACTTTTAGGTAGTTTGGATAAGGTATCTTCTATCTTGTTGATATTCTCAAAAAAAAAAAACTCTTTGTTTCACTGATTTTTTTTTTTTGTGTGTGTGTGTTGTTCTTTTTGTTTGTATTTTACCGATTTCAACACTGAGTTTAATTATTTCCTCTCATCTACCTCTGGGGTGTGTTTGCTTCTTTTTGTTTGGAGCTTTTAGGTGTGCTGTTAAGTCGTTAGCATGAGATCTCTTGGAATTCTTTTTTCTTTTTTTTTTTTTTTTTTTTTTTTTTTGGTTTTTCGAGACAGGGTTTCTTTGTGGCTTTGGAGCCTGTCCTGGAACTAGCTCTGTAGACCAGGCTGGTCTCGAACTCACAGAGATCCGCCTGCCTCTGCCTCCTGAGTGCTGGGATTAAAGGCGTGCGCCACCACCGCCCTGCTCTTGGAATTCTTTATGTAGGCAGTTAGTGCTGTGACCTTTCCTCTGAAGCTCCTTTCTTTGTGTCCCCTAAGTTTAGGTATGCTGTGCATTCATTTTTATTGAATTCCAGGAAGTCTTTAATTTCTTTCTTGACCCAGTAATTATTCAGTTGTTCAGTTTCCATGAGTTTGTAGACTTTCTGTTGTTTCTGTTGTTGTTGAAATCCAACTTTAGTCTGTGGTGGTCTGATAAAAAATACAGGGTGTTATTTCAGTTTCCTTGTATCTATTGAGACTTGTTTTGTGACCGAGTATGTGGTCTATTTTGGGGAAGGTTCCATGCAGTGCTGAAAAGAAGGTATATTCTTTTGTGTTTGAGTGAAATGTTCTTTATCTGTCTGTTAGGTCCATTTGAATCATAACATCTCTTAGTTATATTGTTATTTCTCTGTCTGGATGATCTGTCCATTGATGAGAGTGGGGTATTGAAGGCTCCCACTATTAATGTGTGAGGGTTGATGTGTGATTTAAGCTTTAATAATGCTTCTTTTCCAAATGTGGGTGCCCTTGTGTTTGGAGCATTGAAGTTAGTTATGTCATCCTGATGGATGTTTTTCTTGGTATGAAGTGTCCTTTCCGGCCTGTTTTGATTAATTCTGGCTGAAAGTCTATTTATAGACATAGAGTAGCTACATAAGGTGCATGAGCTTCACTTCTTTTGGTTTTACTGGTGTGAGATTATTTCCTGTGTCTTCATGGGTGTATTTAACCTTTTGGGGTTGGAGTTTTCCTTCTAGTACCTTCTATAGGGCTGAATTTGTGGATAGATATTGTTTAATTTGATTTTGTTATGGACTATCTTGTTTTCTTCATCTATGGGGATTGAGAGTTTTGCTGGATACAGTAGTCTGGGTTGGCATCTTTGGTCTCTTAGTGTCTTCGAGATATCTGTCCAGGCCTTCTGCCTTTCTTTCCTTGTTCTGTACATTCAACATTTTGATTATTATGTGGTGGGAGACTTTCTTTTCTGGCCCAATCTAGTTAGTGTTCTTTTTCCTTAATAGGCATGTCCTTCTTAAGGTTAGGAAAATTTTCTTCTATGACTTTGTTAAGAATATTTTCTAGGCCTTTGAGCTGGGATTCTTCTCCGTCTATTCCTATTACTCTTAGGTTTTATCTTTTCATAATGTCCCAGGTTTCCTGGATGTTTTGTGTCAGGGATGTTTTAGATTTAACATTTTCTTTGACTGATGCACCAGTTTTTTCTATTGTATTTTCTATGTCTGAGATTTTTCTCTTTCATCTCTTATATTCTGTTGGTTATGCTTTTGTCTGTAGTTCCTGTTCACTTACCTAGATTTTCCATCTCTAGGATTCCCTAAGTTTGTGCTTTCTTTATTGCTTCTATTTCCGTTTTCAGGTCTTGAACGGTTTTATTAATTCCCTTCACCTGTTTGTTTTGTCCTCCCATTGTTTGTGGATTTTTTTGGATTCCTTTAAGGGGTTTATTCATTTTCTCTTTAAGGACCTCTATCATCTTCATAAAGTTGGTTTTAAGGTCGTTTTCTTGTGTTCCAGCTGTGTGGAATACTCAGGGGTTGCTGTAGTATGATGGCTGGGCCATATTGCTCTGGCTGTTGTTGATTGTCTTCTTACACTGGTGTCTAGGCATCTGGATTTGGGATAAACATGGGTCTAGGTGCTGATTTCCGAGTTGTCTTTGTTGGATAGGTGCTTTGTTCCTTGGCTTCTGTTTCCTCTTTGGTCTTCTGGCAGGACCTCTGGTCCAGTAGGAAGTCTCCATCAGAGCTGGGGGCTGGGCTTCTGGAAGATAACATGGCCTCTGGTCTAGTAGGAGGTTCTCTATTCTTCTGACTGGTGTGGCCTGCACCTGAGCAGCATAATCCCATCTGAGGTAGAGCCATATGTTGAAACGCTTAATCCCCAGCGCTGACAATATTTGAGACAGAGCATGTAGTGGGTAATTAAAGTTGAATGATGCCCAGGGTGTGTGCCCTGATCCTGTTGAGTTGATTAGTTGCCTTATAAGAAGAAAGAGATTTCTGAACAGGGAGAGACCTGCAGTGACCATCCTGACCTTGAGCTTCTCACTAGCACCTTGAGAAATAAAGTTCTGTTTTTTAAGCCACGTGGTTTCTGGTGCTTTGCTGCAGCGGCTCAGTGAGTACACACTGTGCGCAGTTTGCTACAGTGGCCCAGTGAGGGCACACTGTGCGCAGTTTGCTGCAGCAGCTCAGTGGAGGCACACTGTGCACAGTTTGCTGCAGCGGCTCAGTGAGGGCACACTGTGCGCAGTTTGCTGCAGCGGCTCAGTGAGGGCACACTGTGCACAGTTTGCTGCAGCAGCTCAGTGGAGGCACACTGTGCACAGTTTGCTGCAGCGGCTCAGTGAGGGCACACTGTGCGCAGTTTGCTGCAGCAGCTCAGTGGGGGCACACTGTGCACAGTTTGCTGCAGTGGCTCAGTGGGGGCACACTGTGCACAGTTTGCTGCAGCGGCTCAGTGGGGGCACACTGTGCGCAGTTTGCTGGCTAGTTTCCAGTCTCTTCATACAAAGCCTCTGGAAATAGAGTACACATGTAGTCTGTGCCAACATCTCTGCTGTGGTTTGAGTGTGTGTCCCCAAAAGCTTGTTTCCTAACAAGGTAGTGTTTGTGGGTTGGGGGAGGTAGCTGCTTGAAATGTCCTGACTAGTGGGAGGCCATTAGCCTTTGAGGGCACTGCCTCCAGAAGAACTCTGCCTCTCTGGGTTCCTGTTTGGCCCTGTGGTCTCTTGCTTCTACTTTTTACTACAGGCGCCCTCAATGGAGCCAGCTGTTTGGATTTGAAGCCTTTATAACTATGAAGTAAATACTTTTTTTTATAGTTACACAGCCACGGCTGTTTCATTGTTGTATGAAAATAAGCATTTTTATTGTGTGTCTGGAATAGATTGGTTAGTTCGTGTGTGTGTGTGTGTGCGTGTGTGCGTGCGCGCACGTGTGGTGCACGCTTATGTGTCTCTGTGTGTACATGTGTAGAGACCAGATGTCAATATTGGGTGTCACTCTCTACCTTATTTTTTGAGACAGGGTGTTTTGCTTAGTTTGAACTGGCCAAGTCAGCTAGATTGGATGGCCAGCACAGCCTAGTGACCTACTGTCTCTGCCTCCTCAGCACTGAGATGGCAGATGCACGCTGTCCTGCTTAGCTGTGGTAATTTGTTCTTGTTAGGTTTTTTTTTTTTTTTTTGGTTTGGTTTTGTTTTTTAGGGAGGGATTATTTGTTTAAATCAAGACTTAAGTTTAATTATATGTTTATGTCTGTGTGGGGGTATGTACCCATGGAGTCCAGAAGAGGGTGTTGAGTCTTCATGTTTTTCCAGCACCTGGTGTAGGTGCTGGAAACCCGACTCTGCATCTCCTACAAGAGCAATATGTGCTGTTAGCCACTGAGCCATCTCTCCAGCTGCTCCTCCCCTCTCCCTGTCTTTGTACAGGAGTGCTAGGGATTGACCTCAGCCCCCATGGCTGTTGAATACATTCTATTGATTGAGCCATTTCTCTAGCTCCTGTTACACTTTTTAAGAAACTGTCAAACTGCCTTCTGAGAAGTTCTTCTGTTTGCCTACCTACAATGAGAGTTCTGTTTCTTCCCCACTCATACCTAGGCAGTCTTGAGTTGCTCTTAGCACCAAAGGCTCCTACTTGGTATGCCTTGGCTAGGAGAGATCAGGCAAGCACAGTGTGCTATGGAGCCTCCCCCATCTCTCAGGCTCTTAGATTCGGATATTATTATTATTTTAGTTTACTTTTCATAAAGACCTAGAATGACAGTGTTTTCACCCCTCTTCCTTGGTCTTTCCTAGCTTTCCCTTTTCTTGACACAAAACAAAACAAAAAACCCAAACAACTGGCTGATTCTGGTCACTGGGCAGAAGAGAGGCATTAAAGGAAGTTGGGGTCGGGATGCATCAACATGTTTCAGTGGGTAGAAGCGTTTGCTCTGCAAGCCTGGTGACCCGAATTTAACCCCAGAACCCATGTGAGAAAAGCTGGATGTGGTGGCTCGCATCTGTGATCTTAGCATTCCTGTGGCAATATGGGAGGTGCAGGTGATCATTAGCCAGAAACTTGAAGGCCAGCTAACTGATGTGGAGAACACAGAGCAGCAGAAACACAAGAACCAACCCAGGAGGGTTATCCTCTGACCTCCACACGTGTGTGGAGGTACAGATGTACCTGCACTCACGCATAGCTCTCTCTCAGACACACACAAACAACACACTTTTAAGAATTATTTAAGGGAGTCAGGGTTTTAGAGTCTGACCACGGGGACCTGAATCCAGGCTTCGTAGCTGTGTGATAAGCCTTACTTTGCTCATCTTGCTTTGACAGTGTGTGGGGAACCTAAAGCTTCCAGCTTGATGGTGGTTATAAGGATTCAATAGAATGCATCAAAACATCTTTGTTTATTGAACACCGGGAAGATTTGTTTATTTATTAAAATAGATTTGTTCTATTTGTTGTTGAACAGTATGTGACCTATATTACCCACCAATTGACTGAGGAACTGAGTTCTTAATGGGTATCACCAGTTACAGTGCATTGCCTTCCCAGGGTGACCATGAAATGTTTAATAACATCCAGGCCATGGTTTGATCATTTGCACATATGGGGGGATATGGGATGTGTGTGTAGGTACTCCCACCAAGGCAGCTCCTGCCAGAGTGTGTTCCTTTAGGCGGCCTGTTCAGGGAAGCCTCTGGTCTGCTCCCTGGCTACTCAGTCTGTTTTTAAGAGGATCAGAGCACACCCTGTCTCCACTAGGGTTGCTTTCAGGCTTTTGGGATCATGGCCTGTGAACATGGCCTGAGTTTCTCAGCAGTGTTTGACCACGGGTGACAAGGATGCTGTCTTTTTGGCCTGCAGAATCCTTTGTCCAGCTGGCTAAACTGTGTTAGAGCGTATGGAGCCTTCCCTCCAATGCAGAAGTGGGAGTTAGTTTTTGATAGTAGTGTCAGTCTGCTCAGTTGATGTCAGTGGAATTGAAAGGTTGCCCTCAGCATGGGCAGGTAGACTGAGCTGGAGCTCCAGGGAAGTGGTAAAGGGGGGATTGGTGGGCAAAGGATTTGTTTTGCCAAGTGGGGGTGTCTTAAGGCTTTCTCTGCTCTGCCCCACCGCTGGGTTTCCAATACCCTGCAGTGCTGCTCCTTAGAGCCGGCTGGCTTTTTTGGCATCATTTGGTTTAGTTGCTAGGAAGCCGAATAAGGCAAATGCAACTTCCTTTTGACTTGCTCATATTGAACCATCTGCTTATTCCTTTTCGTGGCCTTCAAACTTGGCTAGGATCATTGAGAAGAGGGTCGAGTGGAGCATCTGCGCTCATCCTCTTTGGAAATGGAATGCTTTCTTCTAACTCTTTAACTCTCTCAGTCCAAATCTGTAACATTCTTGTCAAAACCCTTGCTTCTGTCAGCGAGCAACTTGCAGCAACTATTGTCTTCTAAGGTTTGGCCCTTCTTTATGTCTTAGATTGCAATCTATATTAATAACACATCCCTTAAATGAGGCAGATGGTGGCTGTGTGTGTCAGAGTGTATTTGGAGTGTGACTGCAATGTGGCTTTAGTGGAGGATGCCTCACACCGGAGTTGACGCACATACCTGGAGCCCTGTTAGGAAGGGAGTATGATCTGGGTGCAGCGAATCCTTAGACACTGGATGGTGTCAGTGGAGCAACCATCAAAAAGAAGCTTAAAACAAAACCAGTCGCTTCTGTTCTTATAATAGATAATTGCAGACACTTCTACTATCGCATGTTGGCTTGCAGATTTGTCCACTTGGGCAGCTCAGACTTAAGCTGAAGCCCCTTCTGCTGGTGGCTTGTCGTGGTCTTTTCTGTGTCACAGCTACACGTTCAGTTGCCAACTTTGCAGAAACAGTTGAATAAACACGCTAAGCAAAAAATAGAAACAGGTATTAAGGAATAGAGTAGAGCTTCTGACAAAAGATTCTTGAAAAACGCCATTGTTCGAGTTTTTGAAATCCAGTTTTACTGAAGACTTAATCACCTTTGAGTGTACCAGAACTGTGGAAACTAATGTATGAACTATGGGAAATAATTTCTTCTTGAGTGTAATTTGTCTTTGTTGTTTTTTAGCAGTAAGCCATCTAAACCTTTTCTGCCAACTTCTCATTCTCCCCACGAGGGCTACTTAAAGGAGTGTGAAGACAGGCTAAGGTGAGGTTTTATTGTTGTGGCTCAATTTGCTAAAAGCTTAGGTAGTAATGCAAATGTATTCTTACTGTGCGGACCTAGATGTTTGCTGAAATTGGTGCTATTAATATTTGCTTTTGGGAAGTCTCTTGGGTCAAGTTGATCATATTAACCACTCTACTTTAACTTTTACCTTTCCACAGTCATTTGGACTCTTAACTGATGTATACCCATGGCCAGAAGGGCCTTCACCACCAGCTCTTTGTGGTATTTTTCAATCATCTCTGAGTGACTTCCTTGCTTTATCCGTTCTCTGTTCAGGCCTGTGGCTCTCTTTTATATGTACTTTTCTGCTCCTGTCTTATTGCTGTTATATGCTCAAAAAAGATAATTTATTTCCTTGTAAGACAAATTAGTACTTCAGAGACAAATATAAATATCAGTTGTTTTTTAAAATGGGATTGGAGAGTTGACTCATCCAGCGATTAATAACACCGGCACTCTTCCAGAGGGGACCCAGGTTTGATTCCTAGTACCCACACGATGGTCTTTAACTCTAGTCCCAGCTCTCTGTTGGCCTCTGTGGGCATCACACATACACACTCTACACAGACATATATGAAGGCAAAGCATCTGTATACATAAGAACAATAGTTTTTTTGTTTTGTTTTAAACTGAGGAATGGACAGATAGATAAAAGCATATTATATTAAAGTGAAATTTTCTGTACCAGGGTTTGGTGGTTTGTTTGTTTGAAGCAGGGTTTCTCTACATAACCCTAGCTGCACTTGAACACACTACACAAATCAGGCTGCCCTCAAACTCAGAGATCCGCCTGCTTCTGCCTCCCAAGTGTGGGGGTTAAAGGCGTGCACCACCATGCCTGGCCTTAAACATTTTGCTTTGTTTCCTAGGTTAGCCTTGAAGTCTTGGACTCAAGTGATGATCTTCCTGTGTGAGCCTCAAGGATCTGTAGCAGGCCAGGGCGCCACGTCCTCTTGTTTCTTTAGTGACTTTAGCGACTCACATGGTTATTGTTCTGAAGCATGCACGCCTCCCTCTCAAGGCTCTTCTGTCTCCTTTCCTTGCTTTTTGTGTTCAGCAGGGGAATGCCTCTAAGCAGGTGAATCAGCGTAGCGTTTCACGCTGCTCACCTTGATCTTTCTATGGAGTTTCGGTAAAAGCAGTTTTCCTTGAACTGTATTTGAATTGATTTTTATGTGTATGAACTTTGACAAGGCCTCCCTTCTGCCTCCATTAGAGATGAGTTTTGTGACATATTAAATTGATAATTCAAAATTGAAAAATGCTTCCTCAAGTGCAGAAGCACTTGGAAATACAGAATTCAGGAGTGGCTGTTAATAGGAGTTAGTTTCTCTCAGGTACCATTTCCTTAAAGAGACCTAGAATGCCTTCGCTGTTAGGTTACCTTCAGAAGGAGAGGGTTTCTGGCCCTGCTCTGGGAGGAGCCTAGAGGCAGAAGTGGGTGACAATGGTCAACTCTGTTTCTGGGCTCTGCTATTTCAGCTCTTGGAGTCCCCCAACAGGCTCTGTTATAGTTTCCCTTTTAGAAAGGAGGAACCTCTAACCCAAGTCCATGGGGCATGGAGGGAGATCAGTTCAGGCCATCCTTAGCTACAGAGTAAGTCAGAGGCCAGTGTAAGACCCTACCTCAAACCAAACCACACCCAGCCAGCCAGAAGAGAGGAGTCTGAGACAGAGGAGGATAAACTCTTTTCTGCTAGCAGTGAAGCTGAGGGTGGAGCCTGGGCAGTTGTGCTCATCCCCTGCTGCTTGCCTAGACTGCCCAGGTGTGGGCTTCTGGAATGCCGCGCCACCCTCTGTACTTCCTTGGTTGGGGAGGCAAGGGAATTTACTTTCTACCATTAGGGCCATGGGTGTGGCTCTGGTAGAATACTTATCTGGTGTGCACGGATGGGGCCCTGAATACCTCCCCCAAGAAGAAGAAAAGAATGGAGGGAAGAAGGCAAAAGCAAAGGAAAGGAGACAGGAAATCCAAAGATTGAGGGAAAGCCAGCAAGAGCAAATGTATCCAGGGTTAAAGCAAAGCTGATAACTTTGAGGTAACTGGACTCAGGCCTGTGTCTGTCAGGCAGCAGACAAAGCTCAGCAGGTCAGGGTGAGGGAGCACTGGGCGGAGAGTGGGATCCTCCAGGAGGCAGGGGGCGTCTCGGCCTCAGGCAAACACTTCACAGTTATGTCTACTGTGAGAGTAGATGAGACAAACCTAACCCAAAACCTACGAGGAGAAGCAGCGGGATTGACGCTTGTGGTAGTGTAGGGCGCAGACTGTTTGACAGAGTGGATCCAGTGCCGCTCTGCCATGTGTGCGAGGCCTCTTGTGGGAATGCAGCTAATTGCCGCCTGCCGAGACTTCTCTCCCTGGCAGGACGTTCCTTGTGGACAAAAACATTGCTATCTAGATACTGGGGAGCTGCAATAAAAGTGCCTGATTTAGGGTACAACGTGCATCTAATTCCCCCTTTCCTCTGTTAAATCACAGCAAACGGGAGCACTTTGGATGGTTAATAGATTACCCAGCATCTGTGCACTATTTTGCATGCTTTTAACAAGGGAACATCACTTGCTCAAGGGAGCCCGAGGAGTACTTAGGAGTGTGGGAGCAAAGCTCAAGGAGTCGCGTTTGCCTGCCTGCATCTAACAAAGACTCTGAGAAGTGTAGAAGTGAGCACCTTTTTCACAGATGAACATTCTTTTTGTTGTTGTTGTTGGATTTTTTTTGTTTTTTTGTTTTTTTTGGTTTTTTGAGACAGGGTTTCTCTGTAGTTTTAGAGCCTGTCCTGGAACTAGCTCTTGTAGACCAGGCTGGCCTTGAACTCACACAGATCCACCTGCCTTTGCCTTCCGAGTGCTGGGATTAAAGGCATGCGTCACCACCACCCAGCCCAAATGAACATTCTTTTTTTAAAATATTTATTTATTTATTTATTTATTATGTATACAATATTCTGTCTCTGTGTATGTCTGCAGGCCAGAACAGGGCACCAGACCTCATTACAGATGGTTGTGAGCTACCATGTGGTTGCTGGGAGTTGAACTCAGGACCTTTGGAAGAGCAGCCAATGCTCTTAACCACTAAGCCATCTCTCCAGCCCCCAAATGAACATTCTTATTTATTACTGACCGCTGTAGGCATGAGTTCGTCTGTCTCCATTTAGCACTTTTTCTTGTAGCAGATAAGAAGAAATGGATGAGAAATGGCAGAAACTCTTAGACTCACATAATACTCTAAAATGAGAGCAGATTCTTGGGTAACATTTCTAAGCAGCCACTGTCTTAGGTGACTGCAGCTTGCAATGGGTGATCTGGATAGGGTTTTTATGTTGTGGGGGCATGTTCAGAGGGAAAACATATCTGCACAATTTGAGAAAATATTTTCATACTTCCAGCAGTACTGAAGAATTATGGGGGAATGTGGTTGATTATTCAAAAAGGAATGAAGATAACCATGAGCAATGCCAGTACTTTCAGCTCGGTAAGAATTCTCTCCAGATTGTCTACAGTGTGCTGACTGTTGTCCTTTTGTAAGGCCACCACAGCCTCCATGATGGTGATTTGGTCATACGGAAGCCCAGTGCACCTGTTTTTCAGATCTCACCAATGGCCGGGATGCTCAGCGAGAGGCACTTTTCCAGCACTTCTACAGAGTGCTCCAGAAAGCACAAGACCGAGAGAAACCTTCGGATTGCGTTATTGTCTCTATAGACACAAACCAGAGGTGACTTTATTTCTTTTTAGCTTACCAAATGGGGGTATGTGCATATTGGGATTTAAGTGTTCAGTCTTGGGTACGTAACTTACTGGGAGTCAACATTAGGGACATTCCTTTAAGACTGTCAAAATGTCACTGTTGGGCTAAGTACATTGGAAGTAGGGGCATCACTTCCAGGGTCCTGTCTTACTCAGATTGTCTTTATTGCTTGCATTCCTTCCACTCCACCCCCCTTTTAGTCTGCCCATCTCATACATTGGGACTTTTCCGTGCTGTTTTAAAATCGCTTCTGTTTACATCGTAATGACAGTGATGTCATGAGTGGTACCATTCGTGAGCCTGGCCGAGTCTGGCTGGTAGACAGGCGTTGGGCTTGAGGGCTGTGCACTTGTCGCAGTATCACTCACTACGTGATGTTAAGGGTCATCCGATGAACAGATCTCTACTCTATGGTGTCAGGCATATGTGAAGCATGACTCTATGAAGGCAGTGTTGAACCATTTTCTTTGTCGTCTTCCTCTTCCTCTGGTTCTTCTTTCCTTTTTTTTTTTTAATCTGCAATCTTACAACTCAGAAATTTTATTCACCATTCAAAAGCAAAATTATAGCTCCTTTTCATTTGTAGGGCATTTGGGTTGGACCTTGGGAGACAGTAGCTAGAAGAAATGAGGTCAGTCACAGCATGGGAGAGGGCCATTCCTTTCACAGTCAAATGATGGAATGTCTCCTTAATTGAAAGACGTCCAGAAATGCCTTGGATTAATCTGAGTAATTTAAACAGATTTTAAACCTAGAGGTGGAAAAGACTCAGCACGTGTAGGAGGTTTGCTGCCTCAGCATTTAGCAATTTTGCCACAAGACTGCTTTGGCATTAGTCTTTGGCTAAATAAACTTCCCCCATTCCTCCCCAAAGGCAAAGTCTCATTGTGTAGCCTGGGCTGACTGTGAACTCCTGGCAACCCTGCTGCCTGAGTCTCCCAAGTACTAGTCACAGGTTTGAGCCACAATGCCTAAGTTAGATTAGCTAGCTTGGCTTTCCTTATTCCTCCCCCCCCTTTTAAATATTTATTTTTTATTATGTATACAGTGTTCTGTCTGCATATATGCCTGCATGCCAGAAGAAGGCACCAGATTTCATTATAGATGGTGTGAGCCACTGTGTGGTTGGCTCAGGTTCTCTGGAAAAGCCAGTGCTCTTAACCTCTGAGTCATCTCTCCAGGCCTCCCCACCCCCTTTAATATAGTCTTATATAGCTTACACTGACCTCATACTTGCTATCTAGGTGAAGATGACCTTGAACTTGTGGTTTCATACATTCACCTCCTTAGTGGGATTATAAACATGTGGCATAAACTCCCAGTTTATATGGTGCTGGAGATTCAGGGCTTTGTGCATGCCAGGCCAGTTGTCTGCCACCTGAACTACTGCCCAGCCCTTAGATTAGCTTTCTTAGCATTTGTAGCAGTATCATATATCTGACATGGATCATCTCGTATTTCATTTAGAACTCCAGCTGCTTGTTGGACTAAGCATGATCCTGATGCACTGGCTATCTTCCCATCAGCAGAGTTGGGCGGCTGGCACTAAATGAGGGCGGTCTTGTAGTGCAGACTGTCTGAGGCTGCATTTCTTCTCCTCTCCACCTAGAGTGGCGTTAGAAGCTACTCCTCACATGTTGTAACTCCTGCCTGGTGTTCAGTTAGCCGTGGATCAGAACACCGGAGAGGATGCAGCAAAGAGCTCTGTCAGCCACAGGGGTGTCTGCAGCTGCTGGGGCCCTGTAAGCAAGGCATGCTGTCTGGTCTTGTGTCACTTCGATGTCAGTAAGGTTTACAGTGAAACATCAGCTGGTTGATTCATTCCTTTATACTGCAAAATGCTAATTTTCAGTTCATGTCATCTAATAGGAATTATTTCTGGGATGGCTTTGGCACATGGGCTGTGTGAACTGTTGTTTCCTTCCTGAGTTTATTTTCTGAAATCATCTATATTTTGCTAAATTGCCAGAAACATGTTTTCCTGTCATCCTAACAGTCTTTAGTTTTGTAAAACATGCATTTTACTGACTTGTTACATGTAAAGCTCTGTGCACAGGAGCATAAGTATAATTCAGTAACAAATACTGTTTGTGAGAGGTGCTGTATAATAGGATAAAGCGTACACATTACAGCTAGAAGAGCAGATGTGGACTGACAGTATAGCTCAGTTATGAGGGATTCTACCCCAGTTCACGCTTTCAAGTCTAGTACTGGGAAATGGAGACAGGTGTATCAGAATTTTGAGGTTATCCTTGGCTGCACAGTGAGTTCTACGCTAGCCAGCACTACATGCGATTGTCTTAAAAGAGAGAGCGATCAAATGTACCGAGGGCTTGTTCCACCAGCAACTGAATATTCATATGAGAAAGAGTGGGTTACCGTTAGTTTGGAGAGAAGTTAAAGAGATTGCAGAGAATAATGTCACTGGCATTGAGTCTCTGAGCTGAGGACTAGTATGTGACTTAACAAACAGAATGGCAGAGGGAAAACAGAAGGAAAGGGGAGGGCTGATTATCCAGGGGTGCTTAATCTGTTTGGCAAGAGAATGGGGTGTTTGAAGCCTGTTTAGATGGACTTGGGTAATTTCTGTTATTTACTTGTTTTGCTTTTTCCAATGAATGTCTTGCCAGAAACGAGAATGCCGGTTAGGTTGCAGAGCAGGGCTTTGCGGGTTTTAAGTAATTATTAGGCAACAATGACCACATCACTCAGAGAGGCCTGGGAGACTGACTGAGGATGGAGGCTGAGGAAGCAGGACACGAAAGGTTTTGATCCGAGGCTGGTTACCGAGTGGTGAATGCTGGCAGACTCCAGCGTCACTCATCCTCTCCATAGGAAGGACCCTCCTGATGGACATGGCGTGGTGAGGGCCTCTCTTAGCCAACTGAGGTGAAGGCTGTCTTGTTCTTTGGAGTAGTCTTCCCACCTGTCCTTTAAAACAATCTCACGCTTCTTTTATGGCCTCTCAATTGACATGACATCATCAAAGAACACCTGAAGGCTTCCATTTTAAAAACAGGCTACTCTGGTTGGAGAGATGGCTCAGTGGTTAAGAGCATTGCCTCTTCTTCCAAAGGTCCTGAGTTCAATTCCCAGCAACCACATGGTGGCTCACAACCATCTATAAAGAGGTCTGGTGCCCTCTTCTGGCCTGCAGACATGCACACAGACAGAATATTGTATGCATAATAAGTAAATAAATATTTAAAAAAAAACAAAACAGGCTACTCATGGTGCTTACTCAGCACAGTACCCAGTATACCAAACAAAAGCAGCTTCTACAGTGTTTGGTTTGTTTCAAGACAAGGTCTCACTATGTAGCCCTGGCTGTCCTGTGTAGCTTGATATGTGGACCAGGCTGATTTTGAACTCACAGAGATCCTCCTATCGTTGCCTCCCACATGTTGGGATTAAAGACATATGCCACTGTGCCTGCTGTCCTTTCTTTACTAAATTATACACGTAGTCAATCTTATAAAGGATTTTACAGTTCAGAAAAGATGGCACTTCACTAAGATAAATAAAATAAAAACATTGTCTTACTCTTTGCTTGCTTCAATGTGTAGTGGTAATGTGGACTTTTTTCTTCTATTGAACTGAAAAGTAACCTGCATTTTTCTTTATTTATTTGTGTGTGTGTGTTTGTGTGTGTGTCTTAAGGGATTATGCGACAGCCATAGGCTGCCGCCTGCGGGATCGTGGTCTTGTAGTGGAAATAATTCACCTTGCCTCAGAATCGGACTTCACTCGCGCACTGCAGGATGTTAAAGATGATGGTTCCCCCTTTTGTGTTCTCGTGGAGCAGTCTAATGTGAAATATTCCTCTTGTACTGTAATCATGCTTCATGAATCCATCAAAAGTAAGTGTCAGTTCTAAAAGTGTCTCTGGAGACAAACCCTGCTTTAAACATGAGGTGTCTTTTCTTTGTATGCTGGCATGCTTTGAAGGGTCATGTTTGTAGCTGAACTGCTTTTAGTTGAGGAAGAAAGTCTTGCAGGTACCACAAAGTACTTTTTCTATGTATTGCTGAAAACTGAAACCTAAGTCACCTTTACTGCATCTGTGTAAGGATCACACAGCCAGATATGGTAGGCTTCCACATTTAGTTCCAGAACTTGAGAGGCAGAGGCAGAAGGATGGGTCACTTGAGCCCAGGAGTCTGGGCTATGTAGACCCTGTCTCAAATACAAAAGAGCCTAAAATAACGGATTGCCATCTGTAGAGATTTTGGCCAAATCTTACCACTAGCTTTTATATTCTTGATGGTTAAGTTTCACAGGTTCTTTCTTCTTTTTCCAAGGATTCTCTTAAACTTTTTATTAATCTACCTCCCCTCACTGTGGGGGAAAAAAAAGATGATCAACTTAAAAAGAGAGGAGGCTTGTTGATCCCAGTTTCTTAGTTTTTCATCTGAGTTCATCTAGAGCCCTGGTAGTGGGCCCTGCCGAGACTGTCTGTCATGGCAGGGGTGTCAGAGGAAGCAGCTTCCCTGGACCATTGGAGAGTGAAAGGAGAGCTGGAGACCAGGCCCAGTGTCCCTTTCCAGAGAACGCTCTGGTGATCTGACTCTTTCTTGCTGGGCCCTACTTCTCAGCCCAATGGCTGGAGACCAAACCTTTAACACTTGGGCCTTTGGGGGCATTGACCCTGACTTTTTTTTTTAAAGTATGCTTTTTCTATGCTTTCTCATCCATTTCTTTGTTCTGGCATTCATGAGAATACATGAAAATTAACACACACACACACACACACACACACACACACACACACCCTTTTTGTTAGTTTGTTCATTCAGACAGGATCTCACTGTGTAGTCTTGAGTAGAGTAGACCAGGCCGGCCTTGAGTTCAGCCTCCTGAGTGCTGGGATTAAAGGTGGGCGGCACCACCGCCCAGTGAAACAATCCCCTTTTGCTCTCCGATTGTACAAGCTTAGGCAGATGCGCTCATGTAAGCACATCCTTCATCTTCTCCACTGTGCTCAAATGTGCTCTTCCTGTCCTGTCTTGATTCTGTCCACTACAGTCAGAGGCTGAAAATGGCATTTTTCCCTCTGGATACAGGGGGAGAGCCTCATGGGAGTCTCACCCACACCTACTGAGTTTTCTAGTCTTCTTTCAGAAGCCCCTGCACTCTTCTGTTCAGTCTGGATGCACTAAGTGTCTCCTGTATCCTAGACTCTGTATACCTGGCTTCTTTTCCGTGCTGGTTAGCAGCAGTTGAGCATGCTTCTCCTGCAGACTCTGGGTCACCTGTCTCAGCAGCATCAGAGGCTCGTTGCTAAGTCAGAAGCTCTTTCCCTTGAACAGAGCCCATGGGATGCTAGTAGCTAGAATTAACTCATCCCTGTAATTTTGAGACCTGGTAGAGAAGTGAATATAGGGTTAATAATCTACATTCAGCTGTCACATTGGGTCTGGAGGGAGAAGAATGATGAGCTCTTGTTTCTGCCATGGAGCAGCTGAGCTCTTTTATTGGAATCATGACATCTCTTTTGCCTATCTGCCAACTTTCATTCAGTACTACACTTGAGAGTGTGAAATTAAGGTTTTTCTGTATTTGGTAGTTTAGAAGGCAAAAATCACAGTTACTTTGCACATAAGTTCTAGAAATGTAAAAGAACACACTCTTTCAATAATTACAAATCTCACTCTCCTGGGAAATGTTTAATTTGAGTAAGTTGTGAGAAAGACTAATTATGTTTCGCTTTTTAAGTGTTGACATCATGCAAGATCATTTAGGAAATCATTACAAACTAGGTAGACTATTTGTTGAGTATTTTTGTTGTTGTTGTTTGTTTTCGTTTTTCCAGACAGGGTTTCTCTGTGTAGCTTTGGAGCCTGTTCTGGAACGCGCTTTATAAACCAGGCAGTGGTGGCGCACACCTTTAATCCCAGCACTCGGGAGGCAGAGGCAGGTGGATCTCTGTGAGTTCGAGGCCAGCCTGGTCTACAGGGCAAGTTTCAGGACAGCCAGGGCTACACAGAGAAACCCTGTCACGGCTGTGCTTTCCAGTCCTGCCCTTCTCTCCTGATGTCCTCTTCCTCTCAGTACTGCGCCCTGATGCTGTAGTCAGAGCACCTTCACCTTTCAGCTTTTCATTCTTTGCTCTATCATCCTCTTCCATTATTAGAGATCACCGTAAAGTGCTGGGTACCATAATGACATTGTTTAAGTACATCACGTACTTTGGCCACATTTCCCCGCATTGTTTCCTCTTGTCCCTTCCCTTGTTTTTGGGTGTTGTTTGCTTCAGATGTGGTCTCATGTACTCTACCTTGGCGTCAAATGTGCTAAGAAGACGAGGATGATGTTGAACTTGGCCTTGCCCCTCAAGTGCCGAGAGTACACATGTGGTATCACATTTGACTTTGGGTTCTATTTTTTAATGTGATGATTTAGTCTTTTAAAAACTAGTTTTCTTAACAATTTCTGGGCCAGTCGGGAGGTGGTGGCACACACCATTAATCCCAGCACTTGGGAGGCAGAGGCAGGTGGATCTCTGTGAATTCAAGGCCAGCCCGGTCTACAAGCGCTAGTTCCAGGACAGGCTCCAAAGCTACAGAGAAACCCTGTCTCAAAAAATAAAAAATAAAGAATTTCTGGGCCTGGGAAATTGCTCAGTGGGTGAAAATGCTTGCTGTGTGCCTAATGGGCCTGAGGTTGATGCCAGGAACCCATACAAAAAGTCAGGTGTGGTCTGTGACCACAGCACTTTTTATGGCAAGATGGGAGGTAACAAGAGAATTACTCAGAGTTGATGGGCCAGCCAGCCTGGAGTATACCGTGTGTAGCAATAGAAGTGAGACCCTCCTCAAAACAAAGTAGAAGGGGGAAACGACTTCTGAAAAGTTGTTCCCTCACCTCCACGTGTGTGCCATGCCTATGCACTTGTGCTTCCAAACACTCTTGCACACACATATACGCTAAGTAAATAATTAAAATTAATTTTATTGACACTTAGCCCATGTATTCCTACAGCTGTTGCTTGTTATAGTTTATGTATTCACTTAAACAATTTTTTTGAGCCGGGTCTCTTTCTATCAGTGGTTCTTAAAACCATGACCCCTTTGTGGAGTTGAATGACCCTTTCATAGGGGTTGCCTAAAACCATCGGAAAGCACAGGTATTTATATTATGATTCACAACAGTAGCAAAATTGCAGTTATGAGGTAACAATGAAAATAATTGTATGGTTGGGGGTCACTACAACATGAGGAACTGTATTAACGTGTCACAGCCTGAGGAAGGTTGAGAACCACAGCTCTATGTAACTTTGACTGTCTTGGAACTCACTATGTAGACCAGGCTGACCTCCCAGAGGCTCTCTGTCTCCCAAGTGCCGGCATTAACAGCATGTACCACCAGGCCTAGCCTTTGTATAACTTTTAAATAAGAAGTAGCGTCTGTTTTGAAATTAAATAAAGCTCCTGCTGTGGAGGGTCCTAGTCAGTGTCACATCTGCATCAAAGACCACAGCTAGAACAGTTCGCAGGTGGATTATCCGTTTCTGACTTGTCCTTTCTCATTATTTTATTTTATAAAAATTTCTTTAAAATAGAGAGATACCTGTATGCTAAAGCAGCTTGTTCTTGTCTCTAGTACATCGACATATGCCGCTGGAGGATGCCCTGGTCCTGGTGGCTAGAGAATTGAAGAGATTTTGCGCTGGACAAAGCACTGGGATTTCTCAGAGGGCCTCTGAGCTGGTGGATGACTTCCTGGCCCGTGAGCACCTGGCCAGTTACTCTCCACCAGCCAGCATCTGTTACCTTCTTTTCCTGTTGAGTGAGGGGAAGCATCTGTACAGTGACGAGCTGGGCCTGCTCATGGACTACTTAACAACCAGGAAAGAGCAGCTGCAAGGTACACGGCTCTGTCCCTTCCCTTCTGAGTTCTGAACTCTGGGCACATCCTTTTTCTATAAACCCGTGTGTGAAAAAAAAACTAGGTTTCTCATTCAGAGAAAGAAGTGTGTGTGTGTGTGCGCGCGCGCGCGCGCCCTCATGTGCATTCATGTGTGTGAGTGATACAAAAGGAACTGGTCAGCATGGGTTTCTAACCTTTACACACTAAAATGCTTCTTTTAAGATTAGAGTTTCTTTTGAATCAGATGTTTAAAAATATATTTAAGATAAATTTTTTGCATTTATTGCTATGTGTATGTGCAGGTTTGGATCAGAAGACAGTTTGTGGGAATTGGTTTTTTTTTTTTTCCTACCATGTGGGTCCAAGTGATTAAATTCTGGTTGTCAGGCCTAGTGGCAAACATCTTTACTAGCTGAGCTATCGCTGACCCTAGAGTACAGTTTTTGACTTATTCTTTGATACCGTTATGCATACACATAATGAACTCTGATCATCTATACCTCATTACCCTTTCTTCCCTTGTCTCAGTCCTGTTGAGCTCACCTTTCTCGCAGCAAGTGCCCTCACTGCTTTCATGACTGGATTTTGTGCCCTGCTGAGTCTAATTAGGGTTGCTTGCATAAGCACGGGTGTGGATTATTTACTGGAGCACAAGCAGCTCACTAGTGGCTACACCACTGAAAGAAACGACTGCCTTTCTTCCCAGCAGCCATTAGCAGCCCACAGCTCCTCAACCCATGACAGAATATTGGCAGGTCCAGTCTTGTTTGGGCACCCACATCGACCTACCATGCTTCCGTGAGTGCAGCAGCCACGTGGTGTTCAGAAGGCTGTATGTCACAACACTGTCTCTCTTCCTCCGGCTCTGCTTTCTGCCCCCTCCTCAGCCTGCAGGGTGGGTGGGAGGATTGATAGAGGTGTCCCACGGAAAGCTGAGCACCTATTCTCAGCACCTCCACCAGGTTTGAGTGGCTGCGTTAACTAAGACTTCTCTGTGCAAGACTGAGACCAGCACTGTGAATATAAATGTAACTATTTACAGGCGATTTGACAACATGTCCACTTAGCAAAACAACAGTAGCTTTTTCCCTAAGGCCCATGACCTCCAGCCAGCACCATCTCTTTTTGACCTGGTTTACAATACCAGTTGTGAATTTCCTCCTTAGAGTGGTGTAAACTCCAACCATCAAGTGGTTGGATACCCCTACAACCTTCAGGTCACATGATAGCATCACTGAGCCTGGCTGGTCAGTATCACAGTATGCAGTATCCATGACTGAGTAGGACTGTTGATGGCTTTATCCCATCAGCCTCCAGCTCTGTACTAGCCCGATTTCTCTACATCCTGTAACACGTAACACAGTGTGTGTCTACAGCAGTAGAACCTTACAATCTACTTCTGCTAGGCAGCCAAGAGAAGTGGCAATGACCTCTGGAAATTCCCTAACCAATAGCACATAGGGAGGTATCCCACACCTACCATTGGGACTTGTGTTTCACAACTGGTGGCTTACGGAGCAGCATTGCTCAACCACTCAGGGTTATATGCACATGCATGATGTGTACATAGAGGGCATGAGTGTGCCACAGCATACATGTGGAAGTCAGAGAACAACTTGGTGGAGTTGGTTCTTTCCTTCCCTGTTTACATGGGCTCCAGGGATTAACTCAGGCTTGTACAGCAAGTGTTTTATCCTCTGAGCCATCTTGACACTCCCTCCTTTTTTCCTTTAAGTTAGCTTTACAACGTAGTAGGTTTCCGGGCTGCTTTTTCATGCATCCTTAGTTTTTGGTTATTCCTTCCATCCCCAGTGGTTTCCTTTCTACTTTCATATCATATGTTGAACTAAATTTATAGTAAGTAGAATGACCTCTGTCCACACATAGGCTTATAATTTCCTCCCTCCTGGCTCTGCATATCATTTTTTGTTAACACCAACATGCTTACAACGCTGACCAATGTTATATGTTAAAGATGTATATGGTTCTTAATCTTGAGGAGTTTAAAGAACATTTCATTTATGAGCTCACCTCTTAAAATAGTGACTTTATATCTATCTATCTATCTATCTATCTATTGAGACAGGGTTTCTCTGTAGCTTTGGAGCCATTCTTGGAACTAGCTCTGTAGACCAGGCTGGCTTCGAACTCACAGAGATCCACCTGCTCCTGGGTGCTGGGATTAAAGGCGTGCGTCACCACCGCCCAGCTAAGTGTAGTGACTTTCTAACTGAGCATGGTGTCAGTCACACTCATTTAATCCTGGCACTTGGGAGGCAGAGGCAGACAGATTTCTGAGTTTGAGACCAACCTGGTCTAGAGAGTAAGTTCCGGGATAGCCAGGGTGACACAGAGAAAACCTGTCTAAAAAAAAAAAAAACAACCCAATAAGTAAATTAATAAGTAGTAGCTTTCTCATTTTGAATGAAGTGTGTGAGACAAAAATAATAACCACTTGTCCCTTCAAGGGAAAAGGAGCTGCTGTGCAGCACACCTGGGATGCATTAAAGCTTTAATGACTCGTTCATCTGACAAGAGAGAGTGGGTTTAGCTTTATATACTTATTATACTTACTTTCTCAGGGTGGGTGGAATCTATAAAGTTAAAACATGACAGTCCTAGTCCTGTTTCTTTTTATTATAGACCTTCTAAATCAGTTAAAGGAAAGAAGACTTTCTTGAATAAGCAGAAGTGAAACTTCTTTGAATAGCCTGAAAGGCTCACTGGCCTGGATGGGAAGCTTCTGCTAACCATTGATTCTTTTGACTTTTCTAGAATGTGAGGCTCCGGATCCATCCGCCAGCAGTGTGCCTGCCTCCTTTCAGGGCAAGATCACCCCCGTTGTGAGCAAGCCTCCTCCTCTGCTGCCAGTCTTTGGCCCCCGGCCCTTACTTGATATTCCTCCTCCCCGCTCTATCAAGCCCCTCGTTGGAGACAGGCAGGAAGTTGTCCCGCTCCCAGCACCAGGTCAGTGCTTGTCTGTGTGACACAGAGCAGATCTCCTCCAGCGGTGTCTCTTCCCTCGGGGAACAGATGTTGTGCTTTGGATTTCCTCCTGAAGGAGACACAGAACTTAGAAGAAATCCTTCTACTGAGCTTTATGGCCATGGCTAGAGCTGTTTAAACTGGGTTCTCATAATCCCTACTCTAAATTCACATGTTTTTGAGGGTTTTATTTCTGAATGATGGCAGTCTTCTAAAGAAGTTTTATCTCTGTAGCTTTTTAATTTTATCGATTTTACTTGTGAGTTTGCCCCTATGTATGTGTGTGCACAACATGCATTTCCTGGTGCTCACTGAGGTTTTAGAGTAGGGCATTGAGCCCCTGGAACTGGAGTTCCTGACACTCATGAGACATCATGTGTGTGCTGGGAACCAACTCTGGGTCTGTTGTTAGAACAAGTCCTTTTTACCACTGAGCCATCCCTCCAGCCTCCCTGTCCCCTTTCTCTGTGTGATGGGATCTGCCTCAGGTTGGTTTAACACTGCAGACCTGAAAGCTCTCAAAACTAACCTCAGTCCTAACTGGATCCTGTCACTCAGACCCATCTCTTCCCTCTGGGAGGAGGCCTGGCTGAAGTCTAACCACATAGTGCTCAGACATCAAATCAGGCCTGGCTGGCTCTCAGCACCAACCTCTCTGTGCCAGTGGCTGAGCCTTTTCGGTCCCTTTTCAGTTCTAAGAATGGAGTTTATCTCCCGCAGAGCACCCCTAGGTCCTCACCTTCCTAACCCCAGGACTGTCTTTCCTCTGCTTCCCTGTGTTTGAATTAGGTTTGGGGAGGATTGGTTGCCAGAGCACATTTTCAGTTTATCACATTGAAGAACTTGCCGGTGAGGTCATGATTAAAGGCATGGCTTTTCTTTTTTTATAATGTTTAGAAAATGTAAAGTTTATATGTATGGGTGTTTTGCCTATATGTATATCTATGAATCATGTGTGTGCCTGGTGCCCAGGTCTTCTGAGAGTGAGTTTACAGATGACTGTGAGCCACCTCGTGGGTACTGGAGCTTGAACCTGGTCCTCTGGAAGAATAACCAGAGCTCCTAACCGCCAAACCATCCTCCAGCCTCCCAAAATGACTTTTCACCTGCTCTTTCAAGTTAGATTTATGGTTAGGAATGCCCCTCAACTCTTCCTAGTGCTGGGATAGAACCCAGGGTCTCATAAGAGCTAAGCAAATGTTCTACCCTCAGTTCCATCCATAGCTTTGGGGACATCATTGTGCATGAAAGTTACATATGCTTCTTTTTTTTTTTTTTTTTTTTGAGACAGGGTTTCTCTATGTAGCCCTGGCTGTCCTGGAACTCACTCTGTAGACGAGGCTGGCCTCGAACTCAGAAACCCATCTGCTTCTGCCTCCTTTAATCTGCTGGAATTAAAGGTGCACCACCAGGTTGGCTTCGAAACTCACAGACATTCACCTGCCTCTGCCTCCTGTGTGCTGAGACTAAAAGCATGATCCTCCACCGTGTGGCAGAATAAATCAATCTTTTTAAAAAGAATCCTTTTTAAAGACTGTGTGGGAAGGGGGGGGTGAGAGGACCAGAGAATTAGGGTAAACTGGGATCGGACCCAGATTTTTACACTTCCTTTTGAAGTTTTAGTTGGTAAATATTTAGGATTTGGGGACAAGAAAGAAAATTCAGGTTATTGTATGTATATTTGAATAGTGGTTTAAAACAGTAGACTTCTGGGCCAGGTGGTGCAAGGCAAACCCAGACTACATAGCCAGATCTTGTCACAGAAAACATAAAAACAAAACAAATCATACAAATTAAGGGTCTGGGGAGAGCATCCTTAGCCTGAAGACCTTCTCTAGACAGAAGACCTGATTGGTTCCTACCCTAGACTGGACCACTAAGAACTATCTCAATGCGAGAAGTTGGAGCTTGCTGGGAGTTCAGATTGCTCCTCCTTTATGCTCTTTCTGAAGGGGAGAGCAGCTGGACGTGTCTTCCTGTTTATGCTTCGGCTTTCATTCTCTGCAGGACTGGGCAACCCCAAAGGTGTGTTTCCCACCTCCTTGCATCAGGTAGGCCCATCTAAGAGGCCTGCTCCCTTAGGATATTCCCCTGCTGTGCAAGTCAAAAGGCCACTACCTGGGGAGAAGCCAAGCCTATTGGCTCCATTGTCAGGTGAGTAACATTTGAGCTGAGTGGAGTTCTCGCCAGTAGTCCTTTCTGTGGTAAGGGACGAGTTCTGCGGCCACACTGTGAACACTGCATCATTTACCACTTGTGCGTGTTGGGTACTGAATGTGGCTACTGTGACTGAGTGTGTAACTTTTTGTGTTTTGAACAGTCTAACATAGCCCTGGTTGTCCTGGAACTCACTCTATAGTCCATCCACCTGCCTTGCCTCCCGTATTCTGGAACTGAAGGTGTGTGTCACCACATCTAGCATGAGTATGCATTTTTTCCCCCAAGAGAAGGTTTCTCTGTGTGTAACAGCCCTGACTGTCCTGGAATTCCTTTTGTAGATCAGTCTGGCCTCAAACTCACAGAGATCCTGCTTTTGCCTCTCAGGTGCTGGGAATAAAGGCATGTGCCACCATTACCCAGAGTATGCAAATTTTGAAGTTCATTTAATTTTAATTGTTCACATGACCATCATCTATACTGAAGAGACCATAGTGAGCAGCCCAGCTCTGGGCCAGTGAGGGCATCAGAAGGCTGTGTTATGTTTTTACTTGGTATAAACCTGATTTCTTAGTCCTTTGTACTCTCCCTCTTTTTATTTTGTTTTGTTTTTTCTTTTTTTTTTTTTTTTTTTTTTTTGGTTTTTCAAGACAGGATTTCTCTGTGGCTTAGGAGCCTGTCCTGGAACTAGCTCTGTAGACCAGGCTGGTCTCGAACTCACAGAGATCCTCCTGCCTCTGCCTCCGAGTGCTGGGATTAAAGGCGTGCGCCACCATCGCCTGGCTGTTTTTGTTTTTCAAGACAGACTTTTTCTGTGTAGTCATGGCTGTCCTAGAACTCAACTCTGTAGACCAGGCTGGCCTCAAACTCACAGAGATCCATAGAGGTGACAGCCTCTGCTTCCGGAGTGCTGGGATTGCACCACTGCTGCCCGACTTTCTCCCACTTCTTTTTAAAGTTGCACACATACATAGGAAATGTTTCTTTCATAAATGGAGATCATTGTCAGTTGTGGATGGATGATAACCATAGGAAAAATATGCACGTGACAGTGTTATTAAATTCCTGCTAGATGCTCTTGTCTGCCTCAGTGGCTTAAGCTTAAAGCTTACTTGCTTCTGACTACAATGAGGGTTACTAAAATCCAAAGAGGTGCTAATAATACACCAGCACTAATCTCTGTCACCAGGAGAGGTGGGCCAAAGGAATGTCTTCTCATAATGCGGCCAGTCAGCTGTGGGTCTTGAATCTCTAAGAGCCTCTGTAGATTCTGTTGGAATCA
Organism: Microtus oregoni; assembly: GCF_018167655.1. Classification (NCBI taxonomy): domain Eukaryota; kingdom Metazoa; phylum Chordata; class Mammalia; order Rodentia; family Cricetidae; genus Microtus; species Microtus oregoni. Next base: position 63,671,322 of record NW_024543063.1, read on the forward strand.
AAGGAGCAGGCAGCTCCCCTTCATGGGAGGAAGGCAGGCCTGCTCTCCCATACAGAGGTGTTGCTGTGATTGTGATATGCACATTTTTAAAATGGTGGCATGCGTGGAGCAAGCTTTGCCTGTGGCTCCACCTTCTGAGCACCCGAATAGTATGACTGGTTTTGACACGGCTGGAATGGCAGGACTTCCTTGGGAGAAGTTTAAAGAACTTTAATTGCCCCTAAGATGGGACTCCATGGCTTCTGAAGGCTCTCTTAGTCCCCAGACAACAAAACTGATGATTGGGGGGAAGCTTTTTAAAACAGAAAGGCAGCTGGTTGGCATAGTGCTTACCTGAGGATGTATGAAGCCCTGGACCAATCCTCAGCACCATATAAGCCAGGTATGGCAGAGAAGGAGTTTAAGGTCACCCTCAGCTAATAATGAGCTCAGGGCCAACCTGGGCTATATAAAGCGGTGTCTCAGAACACACACATAAGCCTGGAAGATGGCTCAGTGTGTAAAGCTAACTGCACAAATGTGGCAAATCCAAGTTTGATTCCGGAATGCACATTAAAGCTGGATGCAGCGGTGCCCATCTCTCATCCAGTCCCTAACTTGTCTACCTGTAAGCACGCCCACACGCACACGCACGCACACTCACACACACATTAAATGAATTAAAATATAAAAATATGTACAACCCCTTCTCCCCATAAAAAAGGACAGCGGGAAGCATATTGGTACAAAGTAGATCAGTAACTATTAGGATACATCAGACCCCCACTGGGTACCAGACATGGATGTGCCATGTAGGTTTTGGAGATTTTTTTTTTATTTAAAATGTTTTTTTCTGTTTAAGTTTTATTTTCTGTGTCTGAGTGTTTTGCCTCCATGTGTGTCTGTTCAACACATATGTGTCTGGTGCTTGAGGAAGTCAGGAGGGCATAGGATCCCCTGGAACTGTAGTTAGAGATGGTTGTGACAGAGAGTGAACCTGGGTTCTCTACAAGAGCAGAAAGTACTTAATGGCTGAGTCATTCATCTTTTCAGCTGCTGTCAGATCTTGAACATTTCTGTGACCGTGGTGTGATGGTCACCTCCACTTTCTAGATGAGCTGCTCAAGGCACAGAAAGTATTAACTTGCCCAGAGTCACACTCAAGTGCCTAGTGGAGCCAAGACTGCACACTGTGGAGCGAGGATCCCATACCCTGTGTCCTTTATCACTTCATGATCTCGGTGAATTGATTTCTTGGGTTTTTGCCTGAGTTCAGTTGTATCCTCTCATTCACAGCCTGCCTCAGACAGCAGCCCAAAGGACTCTCCTACGAGCCACCTGCCCATACCCACCACAGTTGTGAGCTATAGAATGTCACAACAAAAGTTGTGAGCCTGGTTAGCATGGATCTGGGTGTACCCAGGAGGTAGTTGGGTTTGGGAACCTGGCAGGGAGGGGCATCTTCATCTTTTAGGGAAGAACCTATAGGCCATGTATGTGACTCCCTGGAGATAGGGGTTGGGAACTGCTCCATGTTTCCCTTCAGTAAGATTCAGGATTTGGTGAAGTAATAAGGAAACTTCAGCCTGTTAGAGAATTGCACAGATAAGTTTGGTCCTGATGAGGCTGGGCCTTGGGACAAGTTGGCTACTGGGATGGAAAATGATACGGCTTTGTCTCTTTTTGCAGTTCTTTTTAAGTCAGTGCCACCAAAACGGGCACTCCAACCCATGTCCTTACGGAATTAAGGGATGTGCTGAGAAGTCTGAAGAACAGGGTTAGCTGGTTGTGGCCCAGATGGCAGCTTTACATCTTCCAAGAGTCAAGGCTCCCAGCCCTGAACACAACCGTGGCTGAGTTGTATGAGGTCATTGTTGTATTGAACCCTAATTATTCAGTTATGTTAAAATACAATAAAATGTCTGATTTTTGCATAATGCTTGCCTTCATGTTAAAAAACTGCTTATTTGATATAACTTTAGATCTACAGGAAATTTGCAAAGATGATGCAGAGAGGTTCTTCATGCAGCTTCCCCAGCAGCATCTTACATAACCGTGCTATGCTTGTCAAGCCTAGTGCCTGAATGCCTCAGAGGAACATTAACACTCTCTCTCTCTCTCTCTCTCTCTCTCTCTCTCTCTCTCTCCCCTCTCTCTCTCTCCCTCTCTCTCTCTCTCTCTCTCTCTCTCTCTATATATATATATATATATATATATCAGACTTTATTTGGGTTTTAGTCTTTTTCTTGCTCAAGTTGTTTTTCTGTTCCAGTGTCCTAGTCTGGCAACCATAATACATCTACATTCTTTTTCATTTTAGTATGTTCCCTTCTTTTACTGGGAACCATTTTTAGTATGGAGACATTTGCCTAAGAAGTCCTGTAGCTGGGGAGTCCTGTAGCCTATTGGTTACAGGTCCTTCGGAGGACCTGGCTTAGGTTCCTAGCACTCACAGGGTGACTTCAGCTCCAAGAGATCTGACATTCCCTCTGATCTCTGTGGGCATCAGGCATGCACATGGTGCACATATGTACTGATACACAAATACACTGATACACAAAGTTAATCTAAAAATTTTTTGAAAATGAAAAGTATTGTAAACATGCCTATATCTTTTTGCTCTTCTATGAAGGTAAATTGAATAGTTCATCATACCACCTGTTAATGTCTTTGCATGCATCTCTCAAGAATAGGGTTATTTTCCTACATAACTGTGATACCATTATCCTAGTTGGAAAATTAATAACTAACCCTGGAATGTTGGGCATCCCAGAGATTAGAGCAAAAGGTTTTCAAGTTCAAGGCCTACCTGGGCAACATGGTAAGACCCATCTCAAATCTCTCACACCATGAATAATAAAAATATTATTTCAGAATATTTCCTTACCTTAAGTATTTGAATTTCTACAATTATCCCAGGAGTGCTTTTATGACATCTTTTTTCCTAAACAGGGATCTAATTAATGTTTGCTCATTGTAGTTGCTTTCTTTTTGTATTAATCAATCTCACCTCTTTGTGTATGTGTGTGTCTGTGTGTATTGTTGTTGTCATACTGTTTTGAGTTCCACTCAGTGGTTTTGCAGCATGTGTTGACTGTGACTGTCTGCACTGTAATTCCTGTTCTAGAGTTTGGTCTAGTGGTGTGATGATCTTCATGCCGCAAGTTTTGACTACAGTATTTTGGGGATGATACATCACATTAAAAGGTCCAGTTAAGTGCAGTTAGCAGTGTGGGCTGAGTGGTGACTTCCTAGTACAGAGAGGAAGTTCCCCTGGCATCGTACAAGTGCACAACATTTTAGGGACTAAAGAACTGACTCAGAGTTAAGAGTTTCCTGCAAGAACAGAGGACCCAGGTTTGATGCACGTTGACTGTTCACCCCAGTTGCAGGGGATCAGTACCTCTTGCCTCCACAGGCACCTGCACTCGCATTTATTGCACACACAATGTATAATTACAAACAAAACAAATCTTAAAGAGATAAGCACTTGGGCTGGAGAGATGGCTCAGTGGTTAAGAGCATTGCCTGCTCTTCCAAAGGTCCTGAGTTCAATTCCCAGCAACCACATGGTGGCTTACAACCATCTGTAATGAGATCTGGTGCCCTCTTCTGGCCTACAGACATACACACAGACAGAACATTGTATACATAATAAATAAATATTTTTTTTAAAAAAAAATAGATAAGCACTTTAAAAATAAAGCTAAATGCATAGGTTAGTAGCAGAGCACTTGCCTCCCATGGATAAGGCTTTCGGTTCCATCCCTAGCACTGAAGAAAAGTCGCTGATGCACTAACAGTAAAGAACTCAAAGCAAACGTGGTGAGCAGTGAGGAGCAGCGGTCCCACTTCTTCCGGGTGCAAGCATCTATGGTCTCTTCACTTACAGGTCAGCATCTGAGCTCGTGTAGACCTTCTCTTCTCTGGTATGTCTTGGTGATGACTACCTGTGTGTTTTGCTGCCTCTTGAATATTTGCAAACAGTTTAGAGTATAGACAAGGCTTTTCTAGCATACAGTTCAGATAATTTCTGATCTTGAGCTGTCTAAGCAAAAGAGCGTTAGTGTGCATGTAAACTGGCTTGTTGCTTCAACCAGATAGTAGTCACGCTTACCTTTGGTCTGTGATTGGGCTTCAACCAGAAATTTATTCTTACCTTTGGGCTGTGATTGGCAAGTGAGTCTGCTTTTTGGGAAAGATGTCCAGGGAAGGAAGCATTCTGGCATTGTATTAGAAAGTTTAAAAATAATGGGGGCTGGCAAAATGGCTCACTGGGTAAAGGTGCTTGCCCCCAGCCAAGCCAGATAACGTGAGTTCAGTCCCTAGAGCTGATGGAAGAAAAAAACTGATTCCTGTAAGTTGTCCTCTTGCCTCCCTGTACATTTTATGTGTAAGCACATACATCAGTAAATAATTTTTTTTTTTTGAGACAGGGTTTCTCTATGTAGTAGTGGCTGTCCTGGAACTCACTCTGTAGACCTGTCTGGTCTTGAACTCAGAGATCCACCTGCCTCTGCCCGCCAAGTGCTGGGACTAAAAGCATGTGCCACTGCCACCCAGCCATAATGTTATTTTCATTTAAATATATAATATACTTTGAGCATGCCCCCCTACTTCACTATCCTCTCCCTTCTCACTCTTTCCCATCATATTAGTCTCTCCCAACCCCACACTCCTGCTTCTCTTTTGAAGTCATTGGTATATGTTTTAGAATCTCTCTCTAGGACATGCAAATGAATAAAAGCTTGTAATACTTGTTTTTTTTTCCTGAGACTAATTTGATTCACTTAATATGATTATCTTCATTTGTCTGTAAACTTAAGTCCATTCTTTTTTTTTTCTTTTTTTTTTTTAAGCCAACAGAAAGTCTTCTCTCTCTTTTTTTTTTTAAATATTTATTTATTATGTATACAATATTCTGTCTGTGTGGCCAGAAGAGGGCACCAGACCTCATTACAGATGGTTGTGAGCCACCATGTGGTTGCTGGGAATTGAACTCAGGACCTTTGGAAGAGCAGGCAATGCTCTTAACCACTGAGCCATCTCTCCAGCCCCCCAGAAAGTCTTTATTAGCAAGTCCATTCTTTTTAAAAATAATTTATTTTTATTTTCTGTGCATTGCTGTTTTGCTTACATGTACGTCTGTATGAGGATGCTGGATCCCCTGGAACTGGAGCTATAGTTGTGAGCTGCCACGTGGGTGCCGAGTCTTGAACCTGGGTCCTCTGAAAGAGGAGCAGGTGCTCTTAACTGCTGAGCTATCTTTCCAGCTCCTTTGTTCTCCCTTTAAGTTTTTATTTCAAGGACAGCTTGCAGGAATCAGTCTCCTCTGCCTCATGAGTTCCAGGTATTGAATTCAGATTGTCAGCCTTGGTAGCGGCTCTTTTGCCTGCTGAGCCATCTTAGTGGGTCTTTGTTTTCTTTTAAAGGTAGGGTCTTGCTGTATAGCAGTAGTTGATTTTCATAGTCAACTTAACTGGATTTAGAATCACCATGGAAACACACCTCTGGGTGTGCTATTTAGGGTGTTTCCAGAAAGGATTTTTTTTTTTTTTTGTTTTTTTGAGACAGGGTTTCTCTGTGGCTTTGGAGCCTGTCCTGGAACTAGCTCTGTAGACCAGGCTGGTCTCGAACTCACAGAGATCCGCCTGCCTCTGCCTCCCGAGTGCTGGGATTAAAGGCGTGCGCCACCATCGCCCGGCTTCCAGAAAGGTTTGACTGAGGAGAGAAAACCCAACATCACTGTGGACACCACCACCCCATGGGCTGGGATCCTGGTCTGAATTAAAAGGAGAGCAGCCAGCGTGCCCCTCTGCTGTCTGATGCTGATACTGCCTTGCCTTCTCTGTGGTGACAGATGCACAGTCACACTCAGAGCCATCGAACGCTGCCTACCTGTCTTTGTCACAACTGTGAGACAGGTGATAGAGTGGTCTGGGCTGCTCTGTTGCTCTTAACTGCCTCTACTCCCCGAGTGCTGCCATGGCAGGCTGTGGCATGATGCCCAGTGGAACCATTAGAGTTTTCACTATTGACCTGGTGTTTTTCTTCTGTTTTATCTGTACACATTGGCACATGTTCACATGTCTGTTCACAGCTTTGAGAACAGTTCCTAGGCTCAAAAGGACTTGCTACATCCCGAGCCCCGCTAGAATTGTGTTGACTTCTCAGGCTCAGATCCCGTTGTCTGGGAAATCCCAGACTGGTCTTCCTGCCTCTGTGCTTCTGGTGTTGGTTTTCACCCTCATTCTTCACGTCAAGCTCTGAGAACTCCTGAGACTTGCTCCTGAGTTCCTGGCATTTATTCCAATGCCATCAAGTCTGTCTGTCCGTCCTCTCAGCAGATCGTGGGCCCAGGTGAAAGGAGTATGCTTTGTCCCTTTGTGTGTTCAGTACCTAACAGTGCCCAGACCCAACAGGTTCCCGGAGCACTTGTCACGTGGGTTGTCTAGGTCCAAGGCTTGTGGATGGGACCCTGGCCCTGCATCCTATGGGCAGGGAGGTCTTGGAGGAGTGACGGCCCAGCCCAGTCACTTTGCCTGACTTCTCTGCCCAAGACTGTCACGTGTAAGACTGATTTCTTCCTTTGTGGGCAACTACTTAAAGACAGAAACTGAACTCCAGGCATGGTAGTGCAACCTTTAATCCCAGCATTTGGGAGGTGGAGGCAGGTAAACCTCTGAGTTCAAGGCCAGCCTGGTCTACAAGGTGAGTTCTGGAACAGCCAGGGCTACACAGAGAAGCCCTGTCTCAAAGCAGAAACTGAAATCCAGACTGTCTTTTCCAATCTCAGGAAGCATTATTGATGACGAACTTTTCTGAAATTTTCCTAAACTTCTGTTTGGTCGGGATGTACCAATAGCTGTCATGGACGCTATACACCAGCCGTTCTCAACCCGTAGGTTGTGGCCATTGGATAATACATAGCTCCGATGGTCTTAAGAACTAAGGAGCAAAATTACAGTTATGAAGTATCAACAAGAATGATTTTCTGGTGGGGGGGGTCACCACAACATGAGGAACTGTATTAAAGGGTCGCAGCACTAGGAAGGCTGAGAACCGCTGCTGTACTTACTGAGCTTGCCCATTTCCCTTCCCTGTGAATGCTGATCCCACTCGGGATCCTGACCTTTTGATGCCTGGTTACACTTACCAAACAGTGTATTTCACAACCAATCCACCCTCCTCCACTACCAAAGGGAGCCACCCCACTCCCACCCCAGGCATCTGTGGGCAGCTTAGTGTGATGCTTCTGGTCTCTGGGGCCCTTGGGCAAACGAATTGGCTTGAACTTGAACCCTTCTTGGCTCTCCTGTGCTTGTTTGTGTATGATAAACTTTCTGAAGGTAAATGTTTGAATTGTGCATCGTTATTTGATCAACCTTTAGTGCTTGTCTGCACCAACGGACTGAGGGGCTCAGTCTTTCCGACTGGGCTAGAAAGACAGAAGGTGTGCTCTTGGCCGGTGCAGAGCAAGCAGCCCTGCCTTCTCGGTTTCCTGGCACTCCTGGAAGATGGTCTTTGAAGGAGGAAATTAATGTAGTGAGGGCTTGCTTCTTGTTTTCCTGCTGGTAGAGAACTCTATGCTAGTGGTCTCCTGAGAATCCAGTGAATGGCATAGACTTGAGGATTCTGCTGTCTACCGTCTTATAGTTGAGGAGTGGGGTGACAGCCGCTTAGAGAGTGAACAGTTTCTTTTACTGTTATGGGAGTAATAGACATTTAGGCGGAAAACCTGGCCTTGCAGAAATAGCCTGAGCGGCAGAGGCGTGCCTGGAGAGGGCGCTTGAGCCTCTTCCTCTTGTCTTCTGGTCCCACATGGCTTTCTTTTTCAAATGCAGCATGGCCATCTGTCTGTCAGTATCAGTTAGTTTACCTGTGCAGACACCACATCCCGTCTAGCCAGTCTCGGGGAACATTTAGTGTGACTCCCAAGGTTTATTGTTCTTACCTGTGATAAGTATCCTTACCCATATATTTTTGTTTGCCTTTCTTTTATAATTTTTCCTGAGAATTAATTCGGAGAAATGGAACTCCTGAATCAAAAGTCTAGAAAGTAAGGAAAGGTTCATCAGTGCTGTTGATGTAGACAATTAAAGCAAGCACACTCTGCAGCTCTCCTGTCTGGACAGTGTTAATAGCCGGGTGGAGCCGTGGATGGAGTCCTGTGTGCATGCTGGCACCAGCATTCAGATCCTGGACTCTGAGCCATCTCTCCTACTTTACCTCTTACTAGTTACATGACCTTGACAGGTTACTTTAATATTAGTCTCTGTCCTCATCCACGAAATGGGATGAGAGAAGTACTCATCTCATAAATTTACAATAAAAAACAAAAGGAATCTCTGTACGTGAAGCACTTGGAACAGTGTAAGGCCTATAATAAATGCCATGCAAGTATTTACTGTTACTCTCTATCCACTTTTCCACCTAACTGCCTCTGCTTATCAGTGAATAAGGGCCCAATTATTTTTAATGGGTGTGTTGTATTCTATTGTAAGAATGTCTCCCTGAGGGTCTGGAGGCACTTAATGGTTGCAGTACGGCTGGCCATTGATTAGTTTTTTATGTTCCTCTAAGCAGCCCTGATCAAAGTCATTGGGTCACCAAAAAGAAAAGAAAATAAGACATGAAAGAGTTCTGGAAAAGTTGGGGTCAGGGGCTAGATAAGAAGAGAAAGCAGATCAGTAGGAGGGAGAGGGAGTAACCCATGGATATGATCCAAATGCATGTATGAAGCTGTCACAATGAAACCCATTATTATACATAATTAATATGTGCTAATAAGAGCACTTGAATTTTAGGGTGTACCTTGGAGCCAGGTGGTGGTGGCACACACCTTTAATGTTAGCACTCAGGAGGCAGAGGCAGGTGGATCTCTGAGTTCAAGGCCAGCCTGGTCTGCAAAGCTAGTTTTAGGACTACAGAGAAAGACCCTGTCTTGAAAAACAAAAAGAAGAAAGAGGGAAAAAAGATGAGCCTTGGACTGAGGCCGAAGCTGAATGATGATAGAATAGGTCTAACCTGTACAAGGTTCTGGGTCTAATCCCTAGCACCCCTACTCCTGTAAAAAGCTGGGGGTCAGGCTGGAGAGATGGCTCAGTGGTTAAGAGCATTACCTGCTCTTCCAAAGATCCTGAGTTCAATTCCTGGCAACCACATGGTGGCTCACAACCATCTGTAATGAGGTCTGGTGCCCACTTCTGGCCCGCAGACATACACACAGACAGAATATTGTATACTTAATAAATAAATAAATATTTTTTAAAAAGCAGGGGTCTTGATCCATCCAAACCCTCATTGTTCATTAAACCTAGAACCTCTTGCACGCTCTGCCAGGCAAGGTTTCTTCCATTCAGCTGCCTCCCTGACTTTGAATTTATTTTTTATTTGTTTTTGTTTCAGGGTTTTTTGTGGGGGTTGCTTTTTGTTTTTAGTTTCCAAGATAGGGTTTCTCTGTGGAGCCCTAGACTCTCTCTATGTAGGTGGAGGCTGCTTGTTCGTTTCCATTTGCCCAGACCCAAAATAATCGCACAGAAACTATTAATATTAATTACAACACTGTTTGGCTAATACTTGAGGCAGATTTCTTTTTTTAAAAAAATATTTATTTATTATGTATACAATAGTCTGTCTGTGTATATGCCTGCAGGCCAGAAGAGGGCACCAGACCTCATTACAGATGGTTGTGAGCCACCATGTGGTTGCTGGGAATTGAACTCAGGACCTTTGGAAGAGCAGGCAATGCTCTTAACCTCTGAGCCATCTCTCCAGCCCCTTGAGGCATATTTCTAACTAACTCTTACATTTTAAATTAACTCATTCCTACTAAAATTCTGGCTGGTGGCTCTCATCTTTCTCCTTTGGCAACTACATGGCATCTCTGACTCTGCCTACTTTCTTTCTAAATCTCTAAATTTCCTGCCTGGCTTTACTCTGCTAAGCCATTGACCAAAACAGCCTCTTTAATAACTGTTGGAGGAGACTACTTATTGGTTCCTGGCTGCTCAGCCCTGAAATAATCACACAGAAACTATGTTATTTAAAACACTGTTTGGCCTATTAGCTCTAGCTTCTTCTTGGCTAACTCTTACATCTTAATTTAACCCGTTTCTATTTTTCTGTTTATCACCATGTGGCTGTGGCTTACCAGGTAAAATTCCGTTCAGCTCCAGCAGGGCTACATGCTTCTCTCTGACTCTGCCCTTCTTTCTCCCAGCCTTCAGTTTAGTTTTTAACTGCCTACCTAAGTTCTGCCCTATCACAAGCTCAAGACAGTTTTCTTTATTCATTAATGGTAATCACAGCATAGAGAGGGGAATCCCACATCACTTCCCATTTTCTGTCTAAATAAAAAGGTTTTAACTTTAACATAGTAAAATTACATATAACAAAACAGTTATCAAGAAAGAATTATAGTTAATATTTAGTTCATTTACACTTGGCAAATTAAGGAAAATACTCTGTCTATCCTATCTTTGTGAGTCTAAAGTTTTATATCTAATTTATCTTTTATAATTATAACTATCTTTCTCTAACTTCATCAAAGATTCCAGAAGGATATAATATTACCTAAGTAAACAGGAAGTGCATTGTAAGCAACTTCCAAAACTCTAGAATTGACAGAGACATCTTGCTACCTGGACAGTCACCCAAAGTTCTACAACGTTGCAGCATCCGTCTTCCATGAAGCAGGAAATCTGAAGATCTCTGATGCCCTGTACTGGCAGAGTTTATCAGTTGCTTTCTTCTGTGTCCTGTAAAATGTCTGGCAGTTCTCTCATGAAGCAGGTACCCCAAAGGACCATCTCATCTTCTTTTGGCAAGTTTAGCAGTCATTTTTCTGTGGGTCCTCATGTTCAGTTCATACAGCATGCCATCAAGCAGTCCAGGCAAGAGCAGTTTCTTGCCCAAATTGCTAACAAACTCCGTAAGGAGCCTCTTCAATGCCTGTCATCTTCTTGAAGTAGATTGATGCTACCAAGAGCAGATGTGTCTCATTGTCATGAAAAGTCCTAAGTTTTAAAACATTTTAAATGTCATATTCTGTCAGTCTTTGAAAGGTTTGAAGAATATCTTTATCTGAACTATATCTCTGTACATTTAGAAAACCTAACATGACTACAAGCTTGACTATTATAGATGACTATTAACATGTATTTTTGATTAAACATATTTTTAAATGAGCTGCACAAACACAATCCCTTAAGAGCAGAATATACATATAATAAAATTGACCTTAAATGTGTATCAATAAATCAAGATCCATACCAATGCAAATATTCATCTTTATATCATATCCCCATTTAAATGAAAACATTTATAAGCAATATTTGGAAATTTGGGAGCACTCTCCAAACTGCTTCCTGCTGTTTTTTGGGCAAAGTATTTTTTAGGGGTTCATATAGACATTTCGGGGATGTTGGTCCATCAAACCACATTAGCCTGGAAGGAATCCACAGGTTCTCATCCTCTGTGGAAATGAAAGGAGGTGGCTGTCTCCTTCAGCAGCTACATGACATCTCTCTGTCTCTGCCTACTTTCTCTCAATATCTCTGTTTGGATTTCCCACCTTGTTTTCCTCTACTAAGCCATTGGCTAAAACAGCTTTTTTTTTAATATTTATTTATTTATTATGTATACAATATTCTGTCTGCGTGTATGCCTGCAGGCCAGAAGAGGGCACCAGATCTCATTACAGATGGTTGTGAGCCACCATGTGGTTGCTGGGAATTGAACTCAGGACCTTTGGAAGAGCAGGCAATGCTCTTAACCTCTGAGCCATCTCTCCAGCCCCTAAAACAGCTTTTTACATAACAAATGGTAATAAGACATATTCACAGCACACAAAGGGGAATTCCCACATCACCTCTGTAGATCAAACTGACCTCATACTTACAGAGATTCATCTGTGTTTGTCTCCTGAGTGCTGGGATTAAAGGTGTGTACCATTACCCCTCGGTTTGTTTGTTTGAAAAAAATGTTCATTTTCTATTTTATATGTATGGTTGTTTTGCCTGTACTCATTTGTGCCTGTGTACCACATGTGTGCAGTGCTTACAGAGGCCAAAAGATCCAGATCCCCTGGAACTGGAGTTACAGATAGCTGTTACCTGTCAGGTGGGTGCTGGGATTTGAACCAGGGTCTTCTGGGAGAGCAGGCAGTGCTCTTAACCGCTGAGCCATCTCTCTAGCCCATTGTTTTGTTTTTAAATCAGACTTCTTGCTAGTCATCTTCTGTGATAAATTCCCAGAGCTAGAATTAGTGAGTTCTTTTTCTTCCTCTCCCTTCTTCTCCCTCTCCCCAATCTCATCCATGCGTCTTTCCTAAGTTGCAGGGTCTGGTCTTGTACTTACTCATTCTCTGGAGTTTCAGGAATTGGAGATCTGTAGTGCTGTGCCAGCTCTTGGGCCCACTTTCAGTAGTCCTCAAAAGTACATGCCCTTCTTCAGAAACTAGAGATTCTGGGCTTATTTGGGGGTTTCTGGGAACCCTGGCCAGGGTCCCTCACCTCTGCAGAACCCAGACTCCTCTCCGGCAAAGAGAAGACAACAGGAACTGTTGAAGGAAGTCAGAGTGAGAGGAAGAAGCTAGTTAGTATGTGTCACCTCTGGTGGAAGTGTCCCATTCTATCAACAAGATGGGGCCTGTATTGGCCCTGGTACAGAAAGGCCTCAGTACAAAACTCTGGTGTGCTGTCATTTTGAATACAAGTACTATTGGGAGTTGGGCAGTGGTGGCATACACCTTTCATCCCAGCACCGGGAGGCAGAGTCAGATGGATCTCTGTGAGTTTGAGTCCAGTTTGAGGTTACATAGAGAAACCCTGTCTTGAAACCCCCCCCCCAAAAAAAAAACAAGTACTATTGGTTTCTCATGAACATATTTTATTGAAATCTCATGACTCTTCTCTGGTGTTGATTCATGGGACAATCTGAGAGGGAGGGCTGTAAATGGATGTTTTTTTCCTGCCCACCAGTTCTCAATTAAACATTCAGAGGCTTAATAATTATAATTGTTTGGCCAATGGCTCAGGTATATTACTGACTAGCTCTCACAATTAAATTAACCCATTTTTATTAATTTATGTATTGCCATGTGGCTTTGGCTTACCGCTAATGCTTTGGCATCTTACTTCTTTGGCGACTACAGGCATCTCCCTGACTCAGCCTTCTTTCTCTCTATATCTCTGTTTGAATTTCCCGCCTAGCTATATTTTGCCCTGCCATAGGCCAAAACAGCTTTATTCATCAATCAATAGAAGCAATACATATTTGCAGTGTACAGAAGGACAGTCCACATCAGAGGGCATTTGAACAAGGTCACCCACATTATAGAGAACTCTGCCTTGTTTGGTCTGTATAGCAGCAAACCTCACTTTTTGGCCATCATGCAGTTAGGAGGGGGGGCTTTGGCCCAGAGTATGTGTTGCTTTGCTGTCAGGAACTCATTCTGTGTGGCCTGGACAGATTCTGCTTTTCCTCCCAAACAGTGAAGAAGGTTACTGACATCTCTAGACTCAGTGCCTGCTGGAGTTCCGTGATGTGTGTACTGGGTGTGGTGGCCACACCTTTAATCCCAGAGGCAGAAGCAAGTGGTTGCTTAGTGAGACCCAGTTTTCCCAACTCCTCTTCCTGAAAACAGAAAAAAATGATGTCAGGAGATATGGCACCTTCTAAAGCTTCGACCAAAGAGTCTAATAAAGAGACTAATTATAAAAATATATTTGTGGGGGGTACTGGGTATTGAACCTAGAACTCTAACACTGAGCTATACCCCATCTCTAATTATAAAGGTATGAGTCCAGAAAGGAAGTGGGACTCTTGGAGACTAAGATCAGCATAAAGCCGTCCTTATCACTAGGCTTGGAGGAGAAAGGGGAAGGAGAGACCATACATAGCATAGCTGGAACCGGGAGGTAGAGCCATAAGAACCAGCCTGTCCCTCCCATCGAGCCCTGTACACCTGCTCCTCTGTGTACCAGCAAGGAGGACCTGTTCCTGAACATTGGATTTTGTAGGCTGTGGCCTGTCCTGAGGAGAGGACCATCACACATTTGCCTTATGTCTGCTGAAGGGGACCGGGCAGCAGGCTTCCCACCTCTAGTCAAAGTAGAAGAGAACAGGCTTTGCCCTCCCAGTTTTGATGTATCTGAGTCACAAATCAGCATGTTTTCAGTTATCAGTTCCTTAAAGAATTTGTTTTGAGGAGCTCTATATGGCTCAGCAGATGCTCGTCACCAAGCCTATCAAGGGGACCCACATGGTGGAAGGAGAGACGAGAATCCTGAAAATTTCACACACACAATAAAGAAATGTTAAAAAATGAAAATGAAAAAATTTATCTTAAATTCTTGATTCTAGGGAGGGAAGGGTTCTGGGTCACTCCCAAATGTAAAAGTAAGAGGCTTTAGGGGAGGAGCCTGTGTTTGGGGGAATCTTAATTTGTGGCTCTTGACAGTGACTTAGTAAATGGCTTCTGGGCACCGTCACTTGCTGGCCGCCACATTGTTCTCCACTTTCCTCCCTGGAAGATCTGGGCGTCCTGTGCCAGGATGTACAAGCTTCGCCCTCTTTAAGGGAGGTTGAGTGGCAGGCGTGCCAGTGCCGAGTTCAGAGCTGTCCGCTTCTGTCTCTGGGCTCTACTGTTGGATCGGTCTCACAAACAGACGTAGGGTTTGAACTGTAGGTACATGTGTCAGGCGAGTTTGTTACGGGGCTGCAGGGTTGGGACCAACCCAGAGTGACTGGAGAGAGCGTGGGAATGGGGCAGTTCGTGTGGCAAAAATGGCTAAGAAGCTTCTGGCCTTGGACACAGGCTTGGGCAATTGTCTGCTTTCTACCTGCTGGCTGTATGCAACCCAGAAGCTCTCGGCTTCCCTTCAGATCTAGGGAACTCGGGGATGGGGAAAAAGAAGGTTAGTAGAGTTCTCAGTGAACACAGCCTGGTGCCTGGGGCCAATAGACTGAGCTGGTTAGCTGAGGCGAGAGGTTTGGAAGTTTGGGGGCAGCCTGAGCAACTAGAGAGAACCTGTCTTAGAAAATCCAAAAAGAACTGGGTGGTGGTGGCACACGCCTTTAATCCCAGCATTTGGGTAGCAGAGGTAGGCGGATGTCAGTGAGTTTGAGGCCAGCCTGGCCTATGTAGTGAGTTCCAGAACAATCAGGATTACACAAAGAAAACCTGTCTCGAAAAACCAAAGCCAAAATAAAATAAAATAAACCTAAATGATGTCAGGGTAAAGTTCAGTGGTAGAAAATTTGTCCAGTGCTGCACACTCGGCCTGGTGCTGACTCTGATCCAGTCCTGTGATCACTCTGTATCCAATAACCCGGGGGACAGGGTAAGCTAACTAACTGGTCAGACTGCAGTCCTATGTCCTATTCAGCGAACGGGGAATGATGGTCATTCCATATACCCAAAACTGAAGTAGGAGCTTTTGTGCCTATAAGTTACTAGAGCAGGGGTGTTCCCGCTCAGAGAGCGGTATAGACGGACAAGAGGTTGGAGCACGTGGCTCCTCACTATGTCACAGGAAACGCGAAGCAACAAACCGCAGCTTAAATTGTGGCTTGTTCCTAATGTGGAATATTACACGGTATTAAAACATACATTAGGAGCTGGAGAGATGGCTCAGCCGTTAAAGGCTAGGCTCACAACAGAAAAATATAAAACATACATTAGAATTAAGTTTATAGAGAAAGTGTAATGATAGGATTTATGCTAGACTATGTTGAAAATAGGTTACAAATACATAAGCTATATGATTTCAGCCATGTGAAGTATATTTATGCTTCGAAAAAATGCTGAAAGTATTCCAAAATGTTCATTCTAATTATGGCAATATGGGTAAATTTCTTCTATAATTGTTTTCTTTTACATTCTAAAGCACTCTAATTATATATGTACCTAGGAAACAAGCGTTAGTTTTACAAATCTGAGCTGCAAAATGACTTCCACTTCTACAGTGTGTGGCTTTTCTGTGTAGTAGCCAGTGAGGAGGAGTGGGGAGGGGCAGCAGAGAAGAGGGAAGCCAAGTGCTCAGTTTTAAGCCTTAAAGGAAGCTGCCAGCAGGTCTTGGTCCCACTGGGTACTCATGGTGGGAGGCACAGTTGCGGCGGGAAGATCTGTAGTTCCCTTGATGAACCAAGGCTCGATCAGAGGGCCTCATTCATTCGTTCAGTTCTGCACACCTTCATTCTGCAGATATTCCCCAGGAACGAGACAGGCCCATGCTTCCCAGAAGCCCACATTTGTGTACCCTAGGCCTGCCTAGTGAGCAGCCATTGGCAAAGGAGCCTTTAAAAGGTTGCTTGGGACATCAGGTGGACACAGCAGTCGATGGTGGAAGAACAGAATTTCCCCTGTGCGAGCAGAGACAGAGCAAGCGCTGAACAATGGTCCTACTGCCTCTCGGGCTGACTGAGATGCTGCTTTACCTAGCTCTGGGTGGAAATGGGTGTTTGGTGGACATCTGGGTAGTGGGAACAGGGATATGGGGGTCCCTAAGAAGAGAACTAAGAAGTGGCTCCAGGAATTAGTGCAGATGTCACTACTGTAGCTTCACAGTGAGCTTGAAGTTGAATGGCATCTGTCATCTGACTTAGTGTCCTTCAATAGTAAGTTGACTTCTCCACATAAGCTTCAGTACCTTAGAGCATGTTACTCATTTTATCAAAATCTTCAAAATAACTTGCAGGAGCTTTCATTTCAATTCTGCTCAATTTAGAAAATAGGAAGAACTAACTTATTTCTTTTTTTTTTTCTTCTGATGCTGGAAGTCAAGTTCAAGGTCTTAGACTTGCTAGGCAAGTCCTGTATCACTGAGCTAATGCCAGCCCCCAAACTGACATCTTCATCACATTGAGACATCCTATCAGACTTAAGGGTTCTTCTCTTCTCTTCTCTTCTCTTCTCTCTCTCTCTCTCTCTCTCTCTCTCTCTCTTTTTCTCCTTCTCCTTCTTGGTAAATTTTATATGAATGAGTGTTTTCCTGCGTGTATGTATGTATGTACATCGTGTGCATGCTTGGTGTCCCAAGAGCCAGAAGAGGACATCAGAGCCTCTGAAACTGGAGTTCCATGTGGGTACTGGGAATCAAATCCAGGTGCTCTGCAATAACAAGTGGCTCTAAACCACACAGCCATCTCTCCAGCCCCCTTACTTAGGGTTTCTATTGTCTGATAAAATACCATGACTGACTTGGCAAGGGAAGGGTTTGTTTCAACTTTTAACTCTCAGATCATACCCCATCACTGAGGGAAGTTAGAAAAGGGACTCAAGGCAGGAGCTGATGCAGAGGCCATGGAGGGATGCTGCTTACTGGCTTGCTCCTCAAGGCTTCCTCAGCCGACTTTCTTATAGAACCCAGGACCCCCTGCCCAAGGATGGCACCATCCATTACGATCTAGGCCCTCCCACATCAATCATTAATCAAGAAAATGCCCACAGACTTGCTTAGAGGCCAGGCTAAGGGAGGCATTTTCCCAGTTGAGGTTTCCTCTTCCCAGATAACTCTAGCTGTGTCAAGTTCACAAAACCCAACCAGGACACTATCCATGAACATGGAATACTTGTTCATTGATTTGAATCTTTGTTCTTAGTTTTCATAAAAAGTTTTGTACAAATTTCTTAAATTTGTACTCAAGTATTCCATTTTGGGATGTTTATAGTAATAGTGTTGTATTTTGCATTTCTTTCTTTTTTTCTTTTTTTTTTTTTTGTTGTTTTTTCGAGTCAGGGTTTTTCTATAGCTTTGGAGCCTGCCATAGAACTCATTCTGTAGACAAGGTTGACCAGGCTGGCCTTGAACTCACAGAGATCCACCTGTGTTGTGGGAGCTGCGGGCCTCTTCCCACAGCCCGGCTCCTGGCCGCTTGGCTAGCTTATACCCCAAAATAACAACACACAAATTGTATTCTTTTAAACACTGCCTGGCCCATTAGTTTCAGCCTCTTAACCCATTTCTAATAATCTATGTAGCACCACGAGGTGCGCTTACCAGGAAAGATTCAGCATGTCTGACCTGGTGGCTGGCTGCATCGCATCTGCCCTGGAGAGAGCTGCATGGCGTCTGAGCTCACTTCCTCTTCTTCCCAGCATTCTGTTCTGTTTACTCCGCCTATCTAAATTTTAACCTATCAGGGCCAAGGCAGTTTCTTTATTTAACCAGTGACCTTCCTCCATCACACCGGTCTCTGCCTCCCAAATGCTGGGATTAAAGGCTTGTGCCACCACTGCCTGACAGTATTTTGATTACTGGTCTATAGGCAAACAACTGGCTTTTGTATATTAAGTTTGAATTATTACAACCTTGCTATAATCACTTGCCAGTTCCAGGAGAGTTTTTTTCCAACTCTTTTGAATTATCTACAGAACAATTCTTTCTTTATAAAATTATATCCATAGCCAGGTTAGAGATGACCCCAACACCATACAGGCTGAGGTAAGAGCACCTAAAGCCAGAGGCTTCAGCCCACAGATCACCAAAACTGGTGGTGGCACCCTTTTCCTGTGATCTTATGGAAGAGGTGTTTTCCCCGCCCAGCTTTAAGCTCTGCCATTGGGGAGCATAGCAGACTTAGAACCTGCCTTGGGCTCAGAAGTCAAAGATGCTTTACCCATTGGTATATAGCCTGGGCACTGTGAACTATAAAGATGCTTTATCCCATCTCAGTTGGAATATGGCCTGGGCAGTGTGAGCTGTTTGGCCAAG
Source organism: Microtus oregoni (assembly GCF_018167655.1). Lineage (NCBI taxonomy): Eukaryota > Metazoa > Chordata > Mammalia > Rodentia > Cricetidae > Microtus > Microtus oregoni. Next base: position 63,690,020 of record NW_024543063.1, read on the forward strand.
TGCAGTTTTTGAGGCTTCTCATATGTTAAAAACTGAAAAAGCACAAAAACAAATGTTTACCATGAACTGCCCTTCCTGTGCACAGTTTTGAACACATGGTTCAATTTAACTGTGCTAGGACAACTAGGTTATATTTTTAGAGTTTTTGTTTCATTTTTAAGGCAGAATCTTATTATATATATCCCAGGATATCTTTACATTTACAGAGAGTCTTCTGCCTCCACTTCCCCAATACTAGGGCTATAGGCACTACCATACGAAATAGTTCACTGGCCATTGAAGGCGGTCTGGGCTGGCAAGGGAGTTTGAGTTCAGGGTAAGGGATGCTTGTCCTGCGGCCTGGATCCTCTGGCTTGTGCAGGATTGCAGCTGCAATGAAGATCACAGGTGAGAAGGTGAGGAGAGGACCCACCACCATGCCACCCTCAGAGCTGCCTTCCACCCTACCTCTGTGCCGCTATCCTGGCTAGCCCACGGCATCCTGTGAATTACCAGTCACCAGAAGGGGGCAGGCTTTGACTTCTAAAGTCCGAACACAATGAGGCTGCGAGCAGGCTCGACGAGACCGGCCACCAGACAGACCAAGGGTAGGTAGGTCCCTCCACGCAAGGGACACAAGCGAGGCCTGATGGCTCAGAGGATCTCAAGCCAGCCCCAGGGCTTGTAGCTGCATGCTTCCCTTTAGGCTGGGCGCTGGCCTGAGTTTGTTGTCAAGCAGAGCAGGTCTTTTGTGGCTATAGATTGAATGGGGTGACTGCCAGGCTAGTGAGGCTCTGGGTGGGTTTATGCTCCCCCTAAGTTATTCTATGGATGTGGCTTGGCCAATGCTGAGGGCGTTCTTCGGGCTTCAGAAACCCCTAAAGTTACCACGCTGCCACGCTCTGTGGTGTCCAGATGCCAGGTGGGCAGCACTACTCCCTTGCCCACCACCACAGCTACAACACCAACACTGGACACAGTTGCGGCACAGCAAGGGTTCTAGGACTGGAAAGTTCTTTGGGGGCTACCATTCTGCAATGGGTCCCCGTTGGGTGGATCCCCACTAGAACTGCCTTTCTGTCTGTTTCTTAAGCTGTGGAGCAACATAGCACGTGGATGGCCCTGAACAAAGAGAATTTTAAAATGACATAAGCCGGACATGCTGCCACGAGAGGGTGTCTGCCCAGATTAAGGCAAGCTCCTGCATGGGACTTTGAAGGTCCCTTGATTTCCCAGGGTGAGGATGGATTTCCACAATAGAATTAAGGAGAACCTCGCCAGCCCTCACTCAATGACTGGGCAGGCAATCAGTTCACACCCCCTCTGTACTCATTACCCTAGCATTACCCTAGCCCACCATCCCAACATCGGAGCCCCTGAATCAGTGTCTGCTCCTAGTGTCCTAATACTGCCTTGGCCTCTTCCAGCATGATCCTGCTGCATCTGCCTCCTGCTGACACTCTTTCCACGGCCACCCTCAGCCTCTGGACAAAGTCCAGATCTGCTCCAAGCCCCTTGAACCCTGTTTAGCTCTCCAGCCATGAGGGTTTGTGTTTTTACCCCCTCTTACCATCCCCATGCTGCAAGGGATCCTGGGTCCGTAGCTCACCTTCCCGCCAGATCCTGCATCTGCCAGTTCTTCACTGCCCACTCCTCAGTCCTTCAAGCTGCAGCTTAAATATAACCTCCATCTCCCTACCGAGACGGCCCTTCCCCCTGCCTCCGTCCTGGTGTGGTCATATATCCTACCCTTTGTTCCTGACTTCCTTATCCCTCAGTCACACGGAGCAGCTGGACACCAGGCACATGGTTGGTTAGCCACTCAACAAGCCAGTGCTGCCTGAATTTGGAGAGGGAGGAATGAGGGGCACAGAGGGCCTTGAGGGGTCTGCTCCCCCTCCCCGCCCCCTACCCAGGGCTGCCTCTCTTTCCTGTTTTGTCCTTGGTTGTCCCCACTTGTCTCCAGTGGGACTGAGCTGAGCTAGCTACCTGCAGGCTCCCAGCACAGTGAGTGAGTGCCACAAACTGAAGGCTACCCTGGGGACCAACTTTGCTTGTCATGGTCCTGTCTTTCTCTCAGGCTTTACCCAAGCCACTCTTCCTGGAAAGCATAGTCCCTAAGCACCCTGAGGGCCCCACTCACATACACACTTCTTAAAACACTCCTCTAGTTTCTTCTCCAAAGCCCTTGGCTGGAGGGAAAGGTGTCCCTTGTCCTCCCTGGCTCTGGTCACTAGTACTATTGAGAATCATATACTGTGCTCAGAATTAGAGGTTGCCAAAGGTCTTGAACAGGGCTGGAGACATGGCTCAGAGGTTAAGAGAACTTGCTTGTCTTCCAAGGAACCTGTTTGTCCCCAGCACATTCATTGAGGGGTTCACAAATGCCTATAGTTCCAACTCCAGGGGATCTGATGCCTTCTTCTGGACTCTGTGGGTACCACACATGCATACATCCTCACACATATGCGTAACTAAATCTTAAAAGAGCCATGAGCACAGGGCTGACTTCCTCAGTCCTGGACTGATTCCAGGACTTCTTGTCCTTTTCAGAAAGGACTTTTTAGTACATTTGGTGGCTCCTGGGGAGGGGTAAAGAGTAAGCCAGGAAGAGCCCCCTGGGAACTCTCCCTTCTGTCTGCTCAGAGGGCTCCTTTGGTGGCAACACAAGGGCAGGTACCCATGCAGCTTCAGCAGCCATGGAGGGAGTAGTTCCAGGGGCGCCCTGGTAAGTAGGAGGCCTGTCCCATCTCCTGTCCACTCCTCTGGGATACTGAACAACTGTTAAGTCAAAGCAGCAAGCCACATGCACCGTCCTATGCATCTAGTAGGGAGAGCAAGTGTCCTGTCAGTGAGGGAAGCACTCCAGCTAGTGGGGCCTGGCAGAGAAACAGATGCTAGGTTAGAGAGTTGTTTTCAGGGGGAGAAAAAGGGCCTAGATTATTATCTCAGGTTTTCCATTTTAAATGTGGGCTGAGCCATGGTAGGGACACAGACCCACAAGCCTAGCGCCTGGGAGGCAGATGCAGGAGAATGGTGAGTTCCAGGTCAGCCTGAGTTACAAGACAATATACTTCGTTAACAAACAGACTGAATAAATAAAAATAGACACATAAATATTTGCTCAGTTGCTTAAACAAGTAAACACCAACCAAGCTAGAAGCTAGCAAGGCAAATAAAATGGTCTCTTGAACAGTATTTGATAGGGGGCCTCTGAAAAACCAAGGTGCTGCCTCCTGGATGGGGAGACACGCAACCCTTCCTATACACCTGGGATTCCTGGCCACAGCTGATTGGACCAGCGTGAGCAGTGGGGTGAATGAAGCCTGATGTATGCCTTAGGCCTTTCCGTTCCCATCCTTAATCCAAAGACCCCCAAGCTAGGCTCCTCACACCTTGCTGAGGTCTCCCCTGGATACCTCTGTGTAAGGTCTCGAGAGCTGGGAAGTGACTTGGTGGAAGACTGAATATTTAAGCATGCATGGGTCTCTGGGTTTCATTCCCAGCACCTGAAAACCTCAAATTGGAATAAACTAAAATAAACAGGGGAGATTTCTTTTCCATTTGCTTTATGATGTACATGTCATTCCCAGAGAGATGCTCAGTGCCTCATAGATCTTCATGAGATAGTCACTGATAGAACCCATGAATTCATTTGTCATTTCATGATCCCTCCCCGTAGCTGTCCTAGCTTTAGTGAGACCTTGCAAAAACAGGTGAACCCCCAACCTCGCTGGCCACTGGGCTGGGCCAGTGAGATGGCTGTCACAGCACCGCTGTAGTCGTCAAGGCCACAGCCGGTGTTTCTGAGAGGGATCTTTGATTTCAGCTAGTGTCCCTTTATGCTTGTATTTCAGTGGGGACACTTCAGTGGCTTCTGCAATACACAGAGGCCCTGTTAGTCACCTGGGAGCAGAGCTGGGCAGCCCCACCTGTTCACCAAGACCCAGAGCTGAGGACCCCCTCTCCTGAGCCAGTTCTAGGCCTCCTCAGAGTGGGATGAAGGATGCTGGCTGGGATGCAGGGCCCATAGAGAGGTCATTAGGCAGCTGGCTCATACTCCCTGTCACCCGAAAAGAAAATCAATTGTAAACATCAGATAAAATATGACAGGCGTTTTAAGAATGTATTTTACAAGCAGCACACTATGATGGGAACAGGGTTGGCTAGAGGGAGACCTCGTGTCTCAGCCGTGTCGAAGCGGTCTGGCCGAGACCCTCTTAGTGTCGGCTCCACTGGCTACAGCAGCATCACCAACTTCAGATGCCCAGACTTGAGGGCGCCTTGGGCCGGGCAGATGGCAGCTGGGAGACTGGCCAGAGAGGGTCTTGGCCTGGAGGTTAGTGACTTGCGTGCTAGGATCTCATGTGCACTGAGAGTCAGGAAGCCAGTTCTCAGGTCACTAGAGTCTGCCTGGAGACTGCAGCCAGGTGCTTCTCCAGGATTCAGCCTTTTTACCTTTGGAATGAGAGACTAACCCACACAGATAGCTAATGGGGAAAGGCTGGTTAAAACAATAGGTCTATTGTTGAATTGTATTTGTTTGTTTGTTTGTTTGTTTCCCTACGCAGCCCTGGCTGTCCTGGAACTCACTCTGTAGATCAGGCTGGCCTTGAACTCAGGGATCCGTCTGCCTCTGCCTCCCAAGTGTTGGGATTGAAGGCGTGTGCCACCACCATCCAGCTTTATTTACTTATTTAGGACAAGATCATCAGGTAACCCAGGGTGGCCCAGAAACTTCAATCCTCCTGCTTCAGCCTCCTGAGTGCTGAGATTGCAGTTGCACATCACAGTACCCCAACTCTGGGGGAGCATCTTTAAGGACTTTGCTGTTACCTGGAAACTTGTCTTCCGAACAGTCTGCGCTGCAGGTGGGTGTGCTAGGTCCTGAAGAGCTTGTGTGTGCAGTTCCCTTGGAGGCCAGAAGGGGGCATCAGATCCCCTGAAATTGGAGTTACAGACAGTTGTGAGCTGCCAGGTGCTGGGAACTGAATCCCAGTCCTTTTAAGCACTAAACTATTTCTCTGGCTCTCCCCTGGCCATGGATCTGCTTGGTGCCATAGTTGAGGTGGGTGCCAGTGTGCCAAGACTGAAAGAACTGGCATTGGCTCAGGACCCCCAAGATCAGGTTTTCAGCACGAAGGAGATTTCTCTGCCCCAGAGGGACACAGGGCAGGGAATAAGAGACAAAAAAGGAGATAGAGGACAAGGGAGAAGAGGAAGGAACAACAGAGCAGGGACAGGGACATTTGTCCCACAGAGACAAAGGACTGCCTCTGATGAAGAGGAGACAGATGTGGCCCGTGGGAATATGGCAGTTCATGAAGGTAAAAGGGGAAACCCCCATGTTAGGATGAAGTGTTTCATTTTAATTGTGCATGTGAATTAGGTGAGCCAAAGGGGTTTTTTTTTTTAATATTTATTTATTTATTTATTATGTATACAATATTCTGTCTGTGTGTATGTCTGCAGGCCAGAAGAGGGCACCAGACCTCATTACAGATGGTTGTGAGCCTCCATGTGGTTGCTGGGAATTGAACTCAGGACCTTTGGAAGAGCAGGCAATGCTCTTAACCACTGAGCCATCTCTCCAGCCCCAAAGGGGGGTTTTGATCGTTGAACTTCAATGCTTTGATAGCTGGACCTTGGTAGTCAGGCTCAGGAGGAGGGAGTGGCCAAATAGGGGAACAGACCTTGGTGGCCAGATTCAGGAATGTAATCTAACAGCTTTTAGCGAGGCAGAGGGAATGGGGAGAAGGGCAAAGCCTGTGGGAACCATGTTTGCCATGCTCAAGCTGGCTAGACCCTTCACCAGGGCTGGTCCTTCCTTTTGAGTGAGTCCTGCCCACCTGAAGTTGTAGCCATAAGCCAGCCCTGACCAGGTCCTGGTTCCCCCATAGTCCCTACCCCTTCTGCAAATGATTGATAGAGAGGGTTCATCTGTTTCACAAATAGTGGGGTAGCCTGAGCTCTCAGACCCTGTTGAACCAACGGCAGCAGTACTGTTTGTTTTGATTTGGCGGTGGGAAAGGTCTCTAGGGTTACGACTTTGAAAGTCACAGACTTAAGAGTTCTAGTCTGTGCTTTCCAGACTCGGCTGACCACTGTGTGAGAAGCCGTGCCACACACTCCTGCCACCACAAGCTGTCACGCCTTCCTCATTATGTGAGACCCAGTCCTTCTGAAACTGTGAGCCAAAATCATCGAGTTTCTTTTTTTAGATAAACAGTAGCCCTGACTGGCCTAGAACTCACAGACAGTGATCCACTTGCATCAGAGTGATAAAAGTAACACAGAACCCAACTCAATGAGCCCATCAGACACAAACGCCCTCCTCAGTGAGGACTGGAGCCAATGGGAAGGCTGCTTTGGTGAGTGAGTTTTCTTGTGGCCACTAAGAACCAGCAGAGCAATGCTGGTGGATGGCCTAGCAGGTAAATGCACTTGTTGCAAACACCTGAATGCAATTCATGGGATGACATAGTTAGAACGGACTCCGAGCTGTCCTCTGCCATCTACACACGTGTGTGCAAACACTCACAAAATCAGTCAGACAAACAAAAAGCAAGCGAGAGGGTTGAGTTGGCAGCTCTGGGTTGGGACGCACACAAGGCCCTGGGTTTAACTCCAGCACACACACAGGAAAATCCAAAACAAACCACTAAAGGAAGGAAGTAATGGCGCTATTTCAGAGTAAAGCTAGCATTTGATGGACTCTAGCAGTTTAGTGTCTGGTTGGTTGGTTTGTTTGGTTTTGTTTTTGGTTTTTCAAAGCAGGGTTTCTCTGTGTAGCCCTGGAACTCACTCTGTAGCCCAGGCTGGCCTGGAACTTAGAGATCTGCCTGCCTCTGTCTCCTAAGTGCTGGGATTTAAGGTGTGCACTACCACCACCTGGCTGGTATCTTTTTTTATTTTGACCAGGAAGTACAGAGAGTATGCGTCCTTCCACCTGACAGGGTAGGGAACTGGATGCCCAAGGACTATGTGGGGCTCAGGTTGCTGACCGTCAGTCCTAGGGTCATCCCAGCTCCTCACCAAACAGGCCCTTTGACTCTCACGCCAACTTCCTTGCCCTCCCCCAAGGGCTGTTCTTCCTTGACTCATGCTGGCCGCTTCCCTTGCTATGGGCTGTTTAAATACGGGTGTGAGGTGAGGTGCTGGCTGAGGTGCCTGCCCTCAAAGGAAGGATTGGGCCTTTTCTAATAAAGGGGCCCACACTGAGAATGCTCCCTTTCGCTTCAAGCCCTCAGCACTGGCTGGCTCCATGTGGCTGCTAGGAACCATGAGGAAGCCTCTCTGCAGGTTCAAGTCCATGCGTGTGCTGCGGATGTGTATGGGTTGTCTAAGGACATGATAACACCATGCAACAAACAGCACTGAGTTAGAAATGTCACAGATCGTGGTAACAGCGGGCGGGAAGACTGTAAGGGCTGGAGGCAGGAAGGGCAGGGAGAGTGTCTCCTGGATGTGGCAGGACACTGCGCCATGAACTCGCAGCAGTTGTGGTGGCCTGTGCAAGTCAGCTGACATTCTAACACAGAGGGAAGGGACTCATGAACCCCCACTCCTGGCTGAGGAAATATTCGCGACTGATGGCTTCAGAGTACATGGGCAATGCATAGAAAGGTTGTTGGTGGCGTGGTTATTTTTGGAGTTGGGGGGAAGAATGGGGTGAAAATGATTAAAATGCATTGTAGGTTTGTATGAAAAATCACTGAGAATCAATGCAAATATTATATATATAAAGAAAGAAAATTCAAAGGCATTACTCACATGCTTGGAGCCAGCTGATCGCGGCTTGCTCTGTGTGTCTCTCCTCCTACTCCAGGTTCTGGGAACAACGGCACCAAGGACAAGCCCTGACACGCATGCTCAGGCTAGCCTCTGTCTACATCCATGTTCCAACCCTGTGTGAGTCAGAGCAAAGGTGTGCAGCTGGGTCCAGTGTAGGGGCCTGTGGCTGGTGCCTTAGCCACACAGGGCATGAGCTAAGGGACAGGGGTTAAGAGTGCAGGCTGCTCTTCCAGAGAACCTAGGTTCGGTTCCCAGCACCCACATGGAGTCTCACGGCTGTCTGTAAGCCCAGTTCCAGGGGATTCAATGTCCTCTTCTGCACCACTGGATCCTGCATGCATGTGGGTCACATAAATTCACATAATCACAGCCACACATATATACACAGAAGAAGAGATCATTTTTTTTATTTTCTTAACAATCAGCTCCTGGGTTTTATTCATAAAGAAAAGCTCTCATGAGCTGGTTTTCCCCAGATTTGAAAGGTAGAGGTGGCAGTGAGCTGACATTCTTAGAAAGCTGAATTTGTGCTAGGCTTAAGTCAGCAGCATAGAACAGAAAACCCCAACAGTGTCTCTTTACTTTTTATAATCTCCCGTCCTCGAACTTGCTCTATAGACCAGGCTGCCCATGAACTCACAGAGATCTGCCTGCTTCTGCCCCCGAGTGCTGGGATTAAAGGTGTGTGCCACCACCACCTGACTACGAGGCAGTGTCTTAGGCTACAGTTCATTTCTTTTTTTTTTTTCTAGAACAAGTTCAGATGTAGGCAGTCAAGGATTATACTATACCTCAGGGAACTAAGCAAGGCAAGGACAGCCTATGTGGGAAATTCAGCCTACATCCTGGGTCTGCATACACAGGACACTGTTAGCTTCTTGTCACGGCTTCGGAGGTATCAATCTGTTGATGTAGATTGATGTAGCTCCTGGTGGGCTGTCATACACACATCCAGTGTCTTTGCGTGGACTGTGAGCTGATACCAACACCACTAGACTTGTGACTGTAATTTTGTAGAAACTGCGCCTCTCAGGGAAGGCAGTGATTCCAGGTATAAGAAGACCAACTAACTCAAACCCATACTCCCACAAGACGAGAAGTGTCCTCAACCTACAGATGGAAAAGAACTCTCTTCGGGTGGGGTTGTGGGGCTGGAGGGCTGACAGGCATGAGGTTCTGTCCCCCTCACCAATGTCAGGTGTCAGTGACCGAATGTCAGGCCAAAGGTGCCCAGAGAGAGGAGCTGTTTGAGCTCCCTGGTCCATCAGGGACACAGCACCCCAAGCACCCCATTCACCTCCGCAGGGAGACCAGGGCCCTGGGTGCACAGTTCCATCCTTGCAGGCTTCCAGGAAAGCCTTGGAGCCCAGGGCTTGAGAGACATGACTGGCTGAGACAACTTGGACTGGGTGAGCCCCAGGGCGCAGCGGACCTTCCTGGGTGGCCTCCCTCCTGCCCAGCCCAAGGGCATCTTGCAGCTATAAATTGAGTAAATTGAAAATGTTACTGGGGTTGGAGATAAAAGAGAGAGCTGGTGTCTCCATGAATAAAACATGGGAGGGAGGCCATTTCTTGGAAAAATAGAGAGAATAAATTGCGGCGGATCAATTTTATCTAATTTCTTGGCCGAGCTTCTGACATGCAAATGAATGCGCTCATAATTTATGAGTGAGCTGTGGAGATTACCAGAGGGAAGGGAGGCTGGAGTTCTGCTGGAAGAAGGGGGGGCACAGCCAAAGATTTAGCAAAGCCCACCAGGCGCTTTCTCTTTAATACCATAAGATCTAGAAACCCTCCGAGGAAGACAAGAGCCAGAGTGGAGAAGATTCTAGAGTCCCAGTCTGGTCTTTAGGGCTGATTCTGCTCACCCACCGTATTCCAGTCGCCCTTCTACCAAGCCCTGACCACAGCAGAGGCCATCAGGCTCCAGGCCTTGGCTCATCCCATCCTGCTGTCTCTCACCCAGGTTTGACAAGTTTAGTTCTCCCTTGACCTTGGGTCTGGCCCAGTCTTCTGTGCTCCAGAAGTGTGCACTTGCCCTAACACTGGCTCAGTGTCACCTACCAGCTTGTTTCCTTTAGATTGACAATGGTTGTAGAAGCTGGGAAATCTGTTCACCAGGGTTTGCTTCCTGTTGAAGATTAGAACACTGGGCACGCAGGCTTCAGTGTTTGTCCTCTATACTGGCCTCAGAGTAACCACTGGTAAATCAAGGCAGATCTCCAATCTTGTCACAGACTCTAACTGTGTCTGTCTATCTATCTATCTGTCTGTCTGCCTTTCTTTCACCTCTCTGGACAGGAACCAAAGGTTGGGGGCTGTTGGTCATTATGTGTGCCTGGCCACTCTTCTTACAGTGGGCCTTACTGGGATGCGATCTCTCTCTGTGCTGTGGCTCTAACTAGATGGGAAAGAGAGGGAGTAGGGGAGAGAGGGAGTGAGCGAGGAGGAGGGACAGTGACTACGGGAGCACTCTTCTTTTTGGTGGGAATGACAGGTGACCACTGTGGCAATCATGCGACAATGGCAGTGGTGGGGACAGAGAGCAACGGATTCTGTTGTGCTCCCGAGTGCTCTGCAAGGCCCCAGTGAGCTGGAGTGTGCAGCCTCTTTACTAATCCCTCCTCCTCAATGCTCTTCTTGCCGGAGGTTCCGGGGAGCTTGGAGAGGGGTATGCTTGTCTCTGGGTCTCTTGCTACCCTCCCTGGAGCCATACTGTCACAGAGAACAGTTAAGACCTGAATGTGTCTGGTGTCTGGCTTGAGTGGCAGGTTCTGGAGGTAGAATATTGGAGAATGATCAGGTTTTTGTTGTTTTGTTTTGTTGTTGTGGTTTTGTGTTTTCAAGACAGGGTTTCTTAGTACTATCCTGGAACTCACTCTGTAGATGAGGCTGGCCTCGAACTCAGAGATCCTCCTGCTACTGCCTCCCGAGTGCTGGGATTAAAAGTGTGTGTCACTGGCGTGTCCAGGCGAGTGATCATCTTTTACAGATATTAGAGTGACACCTTCATGGGCATTTTCCCACAAGCAGAGGGAGACATTGGTGCCCCCTCCCTCCACCATAGTGAGATGACTCTGAGCCAGGGAGAATGCTGCCATCAGTACCCGTGTGTGCCGGGCACCTGGTTCCAGACTTCCTCTTCTTTGTAAGAAAGCAGCGTCTGGGACTGGGCCATAGCTCCATGGTAGAGGACTTTTCTAGCAAGCATCAGTCTCTGATCTCTATTTTTTTTTTATTTATTTATTAAGGATTTCTGCCTCCCCGCAACCGCTTCCCATTTCCCTCCCCCTCCCCCGATCAAGTCCCCCTCCCTCTTCTGCTCGAAGAGCAATCAGGGTTCCCTGACCTGTCTCTATTGCCAACTCTGAAACAACCCCCACAAACCCAAGCTGCCAGGTCCCTACTCGGGTGTCTGTCATAGCATGCACAACTAAAATGGGTCCTTCTCTTTTGTTCTGCGGCATTGGGAACGAAACTGGGCCTTGCACATGCAAGCCAAGTGCTCTACAACTGAGTGACATTTATAGACACCAGAAAGCTTTCTATCACTTTGTGGATGAGGAAACTGAGGCACAGAGCCTGGTGACTTGTGCAGTTCAGGTGACTAACAAGCAAAGACTGGATTTGGACTCAAAGCTCAAACTCGCTAGTGTTCTTTGGCTCTCTCTGGCTGTATCTTGCCTGTTTGGCCAGCCAGAAAGACAGTGGTAGAGTTAAAATGGCTTACAGTATCAAGAACCTTGGCTGCACGTTAGGCAGCCTTGATCTGTCCCCACTTCCCTCATGACGCTCTTCTCTGTCCCTTAACCCTGACAGAAGGCAAGGGTCCTTGGCTCAAGTCCCTGAAAGACTTGACAAGAATCTTGACTTCCTTCCCCAGGGGATTGTCCTATATTTCTTTTCCTAGCTCCCCACACTGTTTCCTTATCAAGGATGTGGCCATCTTCTAAGTGGCCCTATGATCATTCAGGACTTTATTTATTTATTTTGGTTTTTGGAGACAGGATTTCCCTGTGCAACAGCTCTGGTTGTCCTGGAACTCACTCTGTAGACCAGGCTGGCCTCGAATTCACAGAGATCCACCTGCCTCTGCGTCCAGAGTGCTGGGATTACAGGTGTGTGCCACCACTGCCTACTTCAGGGCGTCTTTATGCTGTCACAGCCATCTGGGATCATCTGGTTTCCTATGTGTGACGGCTGTGTGCCCCATAGGCAGTTGTGTGCCCCGTAGGCAGTTGTGTGCCCCGTAGACGGCTGTGTGCCCTGTAGTCAGCTGTGTGTCCTTAAACAGCTGTGTGCCCCGTAGACGGCTGCGTACCTGTAGGCGGCTCTGTGTCCTGTAGACGGTTGTGTGCCCCATAGACGGCCGTGTGCCCTGTAGAGACAGCTGTGTGCCCTGTAGATGGCTGTGTACCCTGTAGAGACAGCTGTGTGCCCTATAGATGGCTGTGTACCCTGTAGAGACAGCTGTGTGCCCTGTAGATGGCTGTGTACCCTGTAGGTGGCTGTGTGTCCTGTAGACGGTTGTGTGTCCCATAGACGGCTGTGTGCCCTGTAGAGACAGCTGTGTGCCCTGTAGATGGCTGTGTACCCTGTCGGCGGCTGTGTGCCCTGCAGCTCCTGATGCTGCAGAGTGAATTGCTTAGGAAAACAGGTCACTGCCTGCAGTGGAGCTAGAAACCTGCGCTCATGAGACCACAGGCTCCCCCAGGCCTCCATTGTGCTTGTGTTTATGAGTTTGAATAATGGTCTTTTCATTGGCTCTGGCTTGCCCCTTAATAGATATCCATCTATCCAACAACCATCTAAACATCCAAGTACCTAAGCATTTACACATTGGTCCATCCATTCATCCACATGTCTATTCATCCATCTAATGACACATCCATTCACCCATCTGTTTAAATATCCACATGTCCTTCAACCCATTCATCCAAACAGCCATCCACTAATCACACTTGCATCCATCACCCATCCATCCACATAGCCATCCATCCACCCATCTACTCATCCATCCATCCACATAGCCATCCATCCACACAGCCATCCATCCATCTATCCACTCATCCATCCATCCATCCATCCATCCATCCATCCACATAGCCATCCATCCACACAGCCATCCATCCATCCATCCATCCATCCATCCATCCATCCACTCATCCATCCATCCACATAGCCATCCATCCACACATCCATCCATCCATCCATCCATCCATCCATCCATCCATCCATCCACACAGCCATCCATCCATCCATCCATCCATCCATCCACATAGCCATCCATCCACACATCCATCCATCCATCCATCCATCCATCCATCCATCCATCCACACAGCCAGCCATCCATCCATCCACCCACCCACCCATCCATCCACCCATCCATCCATCCATCCATCCACCCAGCCATCCATCCACCCATCCATTCATCCATCTATCCACCATCCATCCACCCATCCACTCATCCACCCATCCACATAGCCATCCATCCACCCATCCACTCATCCATCCATCCACATAGCCATCCATCCACACAGCCATCCATCCATCCATCCATCCATCCACACAGCCATCCATCCATCCATCCATCCATCTATCTACCATCCATCCATCCATCTATCCACCACCCATCCATCCACATAGCCATCCATCCACCCATCCATTCATCCATCCATCCACACAGCCATCCATCCATCTATCCACCACCCATCCATCCACATAGCCATCCATCCACCCATCCACTCATCCATCCATCCACACAGCCATCCATCCACCCATCCACTCATCCATCCATCCACATAGTCATCCATCCACACAGCCATCCATCCATCCATCCATCTATCCACCATCCATCTATCCATCCATTCATCCACTCATCCATCCATCCATCTATCCATCCACACATCTTAGTTACTTTTCTATTGCTGTGAAGTGTCACCATGACCAAAGCAACTCTTATAAAATAAAGCATTTAATTGGGGGCTTACTCACAGTTTTAGAGGGTTAGTCCATGATCATCATGCATCATGGTGGGGAATAAAGAGGCATGGTGCTGGAGCAGTAACTGAGAACTTTACATCTTGATCCACAAAGAGAGAGAGAGAGGACCTGGTGTGGGCTATGAAACCCTCAAAGCCCACCCCTAGTAGTAACCTTCTCCAGAAATGCCATGCCACACCTGCTCTAACTCCAACAAGACCACACCTCCTAATCCTTCCCAAACAATTCCACTAACTAGGGACCAAGCATTCAAATATATAAACCTATGAGGGACAAACCACCAAACCATCAATCTATCTATCTATCCATCCATCTAGCCACACATCTAACTCATCCATCTTCCCACACATCCATCCATTTGTCTATCCTACACACCCTAATAAGGAACATATGTTGATATATACTATGGGCCAAACTCTAGGCATAGGAGTATGCATTAAACGAAACAGACAAAAGTTCCTTCTCTACTGAAGCCATTTTTTATATAGTTTTTCAAGACAGGATTTCTGTCATGGAATTCACTCTGTAGACCAGTCTGGCCTCAAACTCAAAGAGATCTGCCTGTTTCTGCCTCCCAAGTACTGGGATTAAAGGCGTGCGCCACCATTGCCCGACTGAAGCCAATATTTTTAACAAGGGTGACAAAGATAGCAAATACATTAAATAGGAACATTATATAGTCCATTAGAAGAATAAGCACTCGCAAGAGAAATTAATTAGAAGTGGAGCTGGGATAAAGAAAGAAAAGTCGAGGGTGGGGCTACATGTGAGACGGAGTCATCAGACAGGCAGCCCTAAGAATGATGCAGGAGAAAGAGCGTGAACAGAGCAGAAAGCAGGGCAGGAGTGATGTAGGATGAGAGCACCCTAGGAAGGAGAGAGGCAAAGACCCAGCAGGAAGCAGAGGACAGGCAGCTGGACAAAGACTGTTCACCTTGTAAGGACTTTGACTCAGAAACTAGAACCATTGCATCGCTCCCAACAGAGACGTGACACGCTCTGGTCTACTTTGTAAAGGCCCGTTCCAGCTGCTGGGTTGAGAGCAGAGCTGTCTGCTCATTGTTGAAGCCCCTAGCCACCTGTGGCTGTTGAGGGCTTGAAATATGGCTCATCTGAATCAGGCGTGCTGTGTGTGTCCGTGCAGCCTGACGCCAAAGACCGCACACGACAAAGAGGATGAGCGATTTCATCAGCAGCCTCAAATGCTGATTTCACGCCGACATGATGATGCTTCGGGTAGTTAGCTTAAAATATGGTATTAAAATTAATTTTATCTACTTCTCTTTATTGTTTTCAAAGCCAGGAATCTTAAAAAAAAAAAAAAGTTGATTTCAGAAGTTGGAGGTGGAAAGGTGGAAGGGCAGCGGGGCTGGGGAGAGGTTGGATTTGGTGCAGAGCTGCCGAGATAGGGTGGAGAAGTTCTGGGTGAGCGTGGTTAATAATAACACTCAGTATGCTTCAAAACAGCTCTGGAATGAATGGTCTCCCCACAAAGAAATAACGGATGCTTCGGGTGATGAGTACGCTAACTGCCCTGATTTGAGCTTCACACTCTGGACACGTGTACCTAGACAAAATATGGTACCCAAGAAAGATGCTCTGCTTTTACAGCACTAGGGAGATCAAACCCAGGGCCTTGTGCCCCAGGGAACGTACCCTACCCCTGAGTTATGCTCAAGTCTCTAAATGCACGGTTTTTACCTGTCAACTAAAAGTTTGTTCTAGAGTTAGGGAGGTAGCTCATTCAGTGAAGCACTTGACCTGCGTGCACCAAGACAAGTTCAATTCCCACAACTCACCTAGTGAATTGTATTTATACTCTCAGCAACTGGAAGGCTGAGATGGGTGAGTCCCTGGGACTCACTGGCCAGTCAAGCTAGTCTACTTGGTGAGTTCCAAGACAGCAAGAGACTCCATCCCAATCAAAAGGGTGGATGGTACCTGCAGAACAACGCCCAGGGTTGTTGCTGCCACACACACATGCATGGGCATCCTCCTTCCCACATACATGCACACAAACATGCACTTTTTCCTTTCCAGCTTTATTCTCGTGCCAGTGGTAAAGGCACTTGCTGCCGAGACTGGCCACGTGAATTCAATCTCCAAGACCCATGGGGCGGGGGACAGCCAACGCTCACAAGTTGTTCTCTGACCACTACATGTTTGTTTGTTTTTTGTTTTATTTTTACTTTATATACATTGGTATTTTGCCTGCATGCATGTCTTGTGAGGGTCGGATCTCCTGGAACTGGAGTTACAGACAGTTGTGAGCTGCCATGTGGGTGCTGGGAATTGAACCCTGGTCCTCTGGAAAAACAGCCAGTGCTCCTAACCATTGGGCCATCTCTCCAGCCCCTGCTACATGTTCAGTAAGCAAACAAATTCAGTTATAAAACAAAAGAACAAGAATTCGGGTTGAGGAGATGGTTCAGTACTAAGGGGACTGATCACTCCTTTAGGGAACATAAGTTCAGTTCCCAGCACCTGTGTGTAGCACCTGTAGGTCCAGAGGAGCTGACATCCTCCTCTGTCTTCTGTGGCCACCACACTCATGCTTATATGCACACAGAGACACATAAAATAAAGCTTATTTAAAATTTTTTCCACTAGAAAGATAACACTGTTTTAACAAAAAAATGTTCAAGCAGCTTTATTATAACAAAACTAAATGGTCCATGAAGGGTTTGATCAGAATACTTACGATGATCTTCCAAGTCTGACTTGCACAATGACATCATGCCAAACTTTATCTTTCTCAGTTCATATTTTTCAGTGTTTTATTTTATTTTGTTTATTTTTTTGAGCCTGGGTTTCTCTGTCGCTTTGGAACCTGTCCTGGAAACCAGCTATTATAGAGCCGACTGGCCTTGAACTCACAGAGATCCTCCTGCCTTTGCCTCCTTAGAGCTGGGATTAAAGGCGTGCACCACTACCACCCGGCTGGCTTTGTTCTTTTTGACAGACACTTTGCAGAATTCCCTCAGGACCATGCAGACTGAATAATCAGATCTGAATTATGTCTTGATGTCTTCATGGCTGGGGAAACATGGGTACAGTTTGTTGCCATGGAATGCACCTTTGGTTTTTTGTTTTTTTTCTCTCTCTCTCAATTTGGCATTTTTCATGGGCCTTTAGTTACCTAGGTATGATAATAACAACACCTGCTGGGGCTGGAGAGATGGCTCAGAGGTTAAGAGCACTGCCTGCTCTTCCAAAGGTCCTGAGTTCAATTCCCAGCAACCACACGGTGGCTCACAACCATCTGTAATGGGGTCTGGTGTTGTCTTCTGGCCTGCAGGCATACACACAGACAGAATATTGTATACATAATAAATAAATTAAAAAAAAAATACCTGCTACCCCTGTCACAGAGACCCATTGCTTTAAAGTCAGTTGTACCTGGGATGGTTTTCATGGGTCTTCAGTGGCCGTTTAGATGGCCAACAAGATGAGCAAGACGCCTATATTGGTGGTTAGGATGGTTCGACTCTCAAGTCCTAAGTACGTGGCAGAAGTCCTCAGATGTGACTGCGTGGATCAGGGTGAGGAGCCCACTCGGCTCTGCTCAGTGCCTGTAAGCAGAAAGCGTTTTGGGAAGCTATAGGAGTCCAGGCTTCTTAATACTGTAAAACTGAGCTAAGATTAGATGCCACTTTTTCAGAGATGATTCCTGGAAAGCCTGGTCTAATTCAAAGCTTTATAAATGAACTATTCCACCAATAGGCAAAGTGCAACCGAAGTCTATCTAGATGGATAGTACCTAACTTCCACCGAGGGCTGTTTAGTGAATGTGTCACTGTATAGGGAACCTGCTCTGGTAAAGGAATATAAAAATTGAATAAATAAAAATTAAATTAAAAATTGTTTTAAGTTAGTTTTTTTATTTTGTTTTTGCTTTTTTTGATTCAGGGTTTCTCTGTGTTACAGCTCTGGCTATTCTGGAACTCTATTGCATCAAAGACAGAGATCTGTCTGCCTCTGCCTTCCCAAGTGCTGGTATCAAAGGTGTTTGCCATAATCACCTGGCTTAAACTACTTTTTTTTTTTTTTGGTTTTTCGAGACAGGGTTTCTAAACTACTTTTTTAATAAGTAAAATGAACTAATTAAAACAGAAAATCGCTTTCATTTTAACACACGGGAGGTAAAGGCATAATGATCAGATGTGTCTTAAAACAAAACAAAAATAAGCAAAAAAGAAATAGCAGAAAATAAAATAATTGTCGTGGACTAGGGCCGTAGCTTACCCTGTACTGTTGCTGAACAACACAGGCAAAGGGCAGCAGGGGACAGTCATGGGTTCTGGGGGAGACAGACACAGGTGATGGCACTGCCATGGGACAGAAGTGGAGAGAGGGTTTGAAGCTAAGGAGTGTTGGGAAGCTGTGTGTATGGAGTGAGCACTCTGCCCAAGGCTGGGTGGAGCGGGATGGGGTTGGAGACAGTCTGTACCAGGACGGTGTAAGTGGGTCTCGCTAACAGAATTGGGCACACCAGACCCTCCATTTTCCCAGCTGTAAAATGAAGGCAGTAGGAGCCAAGCCTCAGAGCTATGGGCTCTGGATAACCAGGTATAGGGGAGGTATAGCCAGGACTAATCTGTGTGCCACCTGTGGGCCCGACCATTCCCACAAAGGCAGGGCTGTGATCAGGGTAAGCTGAGGTGCACCTGCCACGCCACTGCCCTGCTCTGAATGCCGAGGCATTGAGAACGCACGGCACGCGAGTTCTATGTGCTTAGAACACTGTCTATGTTGGCCTTGGCTAAGGCCTTGGTGCTCTGTGCCAGAGGGAACAGACGCCCCAAGCCCTTCTCAAGGCACAGCTGAAATAGAGGATGGAGGCCCAGGTTGGGGAGCACACCCCTGTAACCTGTAGTGTTCTGCCCACGCAGAAGAGGAGGTCTACATGAAGGGACTTGGGGAGGTGAGGTGGTAAGAGTCCTGCCACTTAGCACAGCTGTTACAGAAGAGGGCCTGGGAGCAGAAACCACCCATAGGCGGCTTTACTGTTTTTGGTCTCTGCTGCGACGTGGCCTCCTTCACTATCAGCCTTCTCCCAGTCTGGCCTGGGGCAGAGCCCTGCACGATAGGCCCAGAATGCATCAGCTGTATAACATGTGGGGGAGTGCTGGGATTCGCAGGTCAGATTGAGGGAGCGTACAATAAGATAAGTGTGGAGGGACCACCCATGTTCACTGGCTTACACGTTCCACATCTGTCCACCCTCTTCGCTACCCCACCCCTGGCCATCACACTAACCTCCCTCTGGCTTCTCGACTTGCCATCCTCCTGCCCCCATCTCTCTTCTCTCACACAGCAATAGAAGGAGGTTTCTAAACTGTGAGTCAGGTTCTGCCATAGCCTGGCTGAAACTTCTAAGATTCTTTCTTCTCTAGCAACCACACTGTAATTTTTTTGAGCCTCCATGGAACTGAACCTTTGTCTTTGGCCAAATCTGTGGGTCAACACTCTGATCTCTGTATCTCTTATGTTTCTCTATAACATCTCCAGCTACTGAACATCTGCCTTTGCACAGGTTACCACTCTACCTAGAATGCTGTGAACTTCCATCTTTGCCTAGGTCACAAAGTCTCATCATTTTGCCCTCATTGCAATGTCTGATCCTGACATTGGGCCTCCTAAATTCCAAGAAAGAAAGAGGGAGGGAGGGAGAGAGAGAGAGACGGAGGGAGGGAGGGAGGAAGGAAGGAAGGAAGGAAGGAAGAAACCAACCCTAAATTACTTTTCCATCTCAATACTTGCTCTCATGTGTTACTGTTGACAACCTTCTCCTCCTTACATATCTGGTTACCTGTGTGTTATGATGCCCTGCAAGAATGTCAGCTTCCAGAAGATGTTTGCACCTTGTCTACACTCTACCTCCTTCTAGAGCCTGAAATACGTTAGCAAACACTTGACCCCTGAACCACTGTGCATGTGTATGTGTGTTTTCTGAGTTCTCAGTAGGAGCTAGCTCATCTGATCCTTGTTGTGACCCTGTAGCGTTGAGCAGACTGTGCTCATGAGAACCTGACCCCAGAGCCCTCTGCTACCCAGTGCCGTGTGCTGCAGATGGCTGGCCCTGTGACCTCAGCCACCGCTCCTCCTTGCAGCCACAGCTTCCCTCCACCAGCCGGCGCTAGTTGTGCTTTCTTAGCGCCTCTGAGGTTCTAGATATGGCAGACACGGGACAGGAGGGCCCCTTGGGAGGTTCATGTCTAGGACAGCGCAGTGCAAGTGTTCACTTCCAAAAGGTCTTTCTGTGGCTTATTATAAATGCAGACACACCTTTTCTTTGAGGATATGGCCACTGGTGAGCTGCCCACGACCCGGTGGATGGCCCCCCAGATGGATTAGGAGTTGTAAATAAATAATAAATGATGATGATGATAATACATAAAGTCAGGGCCTGGAGAGATGGCTCAGTGGTTAAGAGCATTGCCTGCTCTTCCAAAGGTCGTGAGTTCAATTCCCAGCAACCACATGGTGGCTCACAACCATCTGTAACGAGGTCTGCTGTCCTCCTCTGGTCTGCAAACACACACAGATTGAATATTGTTTACATAATAAATAAATATTTTAAAAAAATACATAAAGTCAGAAGGGGGATGCATTGGGGAGTCTGGGGGGGCATTGGAGGGAGGTAGTGGTGGTAGATATGATCCAAATATGTTGTATAATGTATGAAATTTACAAAGAATAAATTTAAAATAGTATCTAAGAAATAAATAGATGCAGGTGCATAAACTATGCTTGCCTTTGTTTCTCTACTTCATTTATGTTGGAGCTTGTCTGAAAGAACAGGACAATTAGGTTGGGCAGTGGTGACATAAGCCTTTAATCTCAGCACTTGGGAGGCACAGGCAGGTGGATCTCTGTGAGTTTGAGGTCAGCCTGGTCTACAAGAGCTAGTTCCAGGATAGGCCCCAAAGCTATGGAGAAACCGTGTCTCGAAATATAAAACAAAACAAAAAGAACAGGAAAACTAAAGGCATGTTACAAGCACAGGTGCTAAATGGGGCCTCTGTGGTCTACAATGGAAGTCAGACCCAGGAGTGCCTGGGGGTGAAAGGTCCAACAAGGGGCACACAGGGAACCTGCCAAGCCAGGCTTGAGAGCTGACGGCGCACTGTCGTGGCAGATAGGGTATAGTGACGCAGGACAGCAGGCCTGAACCCGATAAGGTGACAGATTTCACAGGCCTAGACTTGGACGCTCTGGGACTGCCTGGCCCTTGAGACTGCCTCGGAAAGAATGGGGGTGGCCTGGGACTCAGCTTCTTGGGATTCATGTCCTCCTCAGAGCAGCCAGAGCCTAGGAGCACCCTGGGGAGACACAGAGTATTGCCAAAGTTTTCCAAGCCATTTGCCAATGTCCTGACGCATCCTCCAAGGACATGGCCTCCTGTGTCCCTGGGCTGGCTCCCGTGGAGGCATCACCCTGGGAGGGGGCTGTGGGTGATTGGAGCTGGGTAACTCCCAATGGACCCCTCTACCCATAAGGCCTCTTCCCAGAAGGTCCTGACCCTAGAGTCTTACTTTCCAGTCTCTTCCCATAGGGACTTGCTCCCTCCACCTGGGGCCTGGGTTGCTGAGCAGAGGCCACCAAGAGTCAGGGGACCAGGAAAAGTCTTAAGAAATCCCTGAAGATCGGGGTGCTCAGAGCCTGGTTGTCAGGCCCCCCCACCTGGAGATCAGAGATGCCATCCCCAAGGTTCTGAGACTCCCCTGGGCCTTTGAGAAGACCAAGTGGAAAAATGAAATATTTGAATGCTTAAACGGGCACAGGACCAGCGGGCTGTAAGCGAGAGTTTGTTTAGTGATCCGATCTCCAATGGAGGGAGACTTCTCTTCTGGGGACCACCGGAGCCGAGGAGCCTCTCTGGGCTTCCTGTCTGGTCCACCCTCCTGGGCAGTGTACAGATGGATGCAGTCTCTTGTTTGTCCACACGTCCTCCCTGCACTGAACAGCAATTCTTTCCTAGGGCTGAACAAAAAGGAGGAAGTTCCTGGTCCCGCTAACGAGTGGGGAACTGTCTTCTATGAGGAGAATGACTGTGGCTAGCAGACCAGCATGATCTGGCTGAAGGAGGGAGATGAGCCTGGGGAGCAGGAAGGGCCTGTGGGGTAGGGGGGAGGGACTTGCCCTGGGGCCAGCTACAAGGGCAGAGGTTGAGCAGGAACTAAGGCCCTGAGGCTGGAGCTGCAGGTGGATCTCCAGAACGGAAAGGCAGGTAGAGGCAGGGTGCTTTTTGGGGAGGAGGGAAGGTGTGAAAGATGAGGTCAGAAGGCCCTGTTGTGCAATGGACAGGACGATGAACACTTGCTAGCTTGTGTTCTGTCAGAGAAGCTGCACAAAGTCTCAGCAGGGACTGAAGGGATGAGCCCTGCATTTGGAGAACAAGGGGCTGGTGGAGCTGGGGTTGAAGACACATCAGGGGTTCCTTGGGGACCGTGAGACCTTTTCAGGGTTAAGAGCAGGCAAAGGTGTCATGTCCATCTCCAAGGGACTCTGAGGATGGCCTTTGGAAAAAATCTGCAAAGGAGTTCACTGGTGTTCAACTGTCTACTTGCCTACAGGGCTGAAAGAGGGGTGAAGGCGGTTGTTCATTTCAAAATTCTGCTTTTTGGAATGTGAGGAGTAAGCACAGTTCAACTCTGAAGCAAGGTCAGGTGAGCACCACAGCCACACACCTGAACCCAAGCCCAAAGCAGGGGCAGCAAGGCAGGCTTCCCTGTGGTGTGTAACGGAAAGGAGGGGCTCGGCTGGAGCAGAGCTGAGCAGAGGGGAACTGTCCAAGTCATGTCCTTGCTGGTACAAATCTTTTCCAAGAAATGAACTCCGGTGGTCAGCAGGACGGTCCTGCCTTGTATCACTAAGGGTTAAGAATTTCCTAAGAGCTGATCTACTTAAACCTGTTGGTGGGCAGAGATGGGAGGGGCAGAGCCGGGAAGTGGGAGGGGCACTGAGCCTCTGCTTCCCCTTAGAAGAGGCTGCTGAAAGAGTCTCCTGTGGAGACTGGAGAGCTGGCTGGACCGCTAGAGCACTAATTGCTCAAGCAGAGGACCTGTGTTCAGTTACCAGCACCCTCACAGTGGCTTACAACCATTTGAAACTATAGATCCAGAAGCTCTGGCCCCCTCTTCTGGTCTTCTGACTTTCTGGAGCACCAGGGACGCATATGGGGCACACACATCCATGCAGACAAGACATTCATACACTATCTATGTATAATATATATATGTTTTTTTTTGAGACAGGAATTCTTTGTGTAACAATCCAGGCTGTCCTGGAATTCACTTTGTAGAACAGGCTGACCTTGAACCCACAGAGTTCCGCCTTCCTCTACCTCCCAAGTACTGGGATTACAAGCCACCGCCGGGCATAAAATAAGTTTTAAAAAGTCTTTCTCTGTTTGCTTACCATTTTAACTCCAGATAGTAGTCTTCCAAGACTGAAGATTGAGCCTAGTTAGAGGGTCATTTAATGACCCAGGGACATTGAGGCAGAAGGTGGATACTGAGGCAGGTATGTAGACGCATACGTACTTGGACCTGACGGAGCCACCCCAGCAGGGAATGGGGATGGGTGAGATGATGTCCAGGACAGAAAAGAGCTGATATAGAGCGAAGTTACTCTGGGTACCTGGAGGTCTCCCCACGGGGGTTCTGGGGACTCATAAGCTGTGTGTCCCCAAGGAGCAGAGAGTTGGGGTCTTGTCACCTCTGTTTGAAGGCTGCTTACCAGGATGGTAAGTGATCCACAGCACTCAGGCCCACCTACGGGTGAGAAGTCAGCTTTGATGGCCAGAGAAGTCCTCAGACACTAAGGTGGACAGGCTGTCATTGGCTGTCTGTTGTTCAGGCCCTGGAAGAGCTGAGAATGGGGACACAGAAATAGTCCCTACAATGCTACAGCAAGCCTAGACCTGGACCTAGTGCTTCATCTGTTAAATTATGCTAACCAGAGTAGCCTTCTTTCAGGGGTTTAAAAAAAGTGTGCGCATGTGTGTGTATACACAAATTTTTGTTATTTTTATTTTCTGTGTATGTGTTTTTTGTCTGCTCAGGAGCCAGAGGAGGGTGACAGATCTCCTGGAACTGGAGTTCCAGATGATTATGAGCTACCAGATGAGTTCTGGGAAGTGAACCCAGGTCCTTTGGAAGCACAGTCAGTGTCTGAACCACTGAATCATCCTTCCAGCCCCAGAGCAGCCTTGTTTCAAAGACAGGAAAAAGGGAAGGACTGGCCCATAGCTATAGCCCCAGCTCCACCAAAGAGAAGGGGCGAGGATCCAGGAGTCCGAAGTCAACAGAAGAAATTGGGGGGGGGGGGGGGGGGGTTGTGGAGGAGAAAGGAGGAAGGAGAAGAAAAGACATTCTCTTTCATATGATAACAGGCTGAAGGAGAGGCTGGCCCTCATGTGTGTGTTTCAGGGCAGGCAACCCATGCTCCCCTGGGGGTTGTTTTCCAAGAGCAGCAGGCATACAGTGATGAGCAGGAATGGCTTGAGTCTTATCGGGTGAGGCTCTGTGTCATAAGGAGCCATCAATAGGTTGGACTAGTGTGACAGTCTACTGTCACAGGATGAGATGGGGCAGGACCTCCCAAAGGAGGCGGCCACTGTATCACATGCAGGATCCCTACAGCCCCAGCATCTCCCATGGAGACGATGCAGCATGTCGCTGTGTAGAAGGACTGGGTGGTTTGGGTTTGTGTGGAGGAAAACATGGAGGGGAAACACACACCCTGGGGCACTAGAACATCCCCATATGCATGAACGTCCCCACACAGAGAGGTGGTCATGTTGCAGACTGAAACTAGTAAGGGGTGGAGGAACGGGGCTCCCATCTAACTGTGAAGTGGGCCCACCCCCTCCTTGTTAAAAATGATGCTTTTAAATCAGGTGGTGGTGGCACACACCTGTAATCCCAGCACATGAGAGGCAGAGGCAAGTGGATTCCGGAATTCGAGGCCAGCCTTCTCTACAGAGTGAGTTCTAGGACACCAGGGCTACACAGAGAAAACGTGTCTTGGGAAAAAAACAAAAACAAAACAAAACAAAAAAAAAAAAAACAGACTAAACCAAGCAAAAAACAAAGCAAACAAAAATGATGTTTTTCCTCTGTCTGCCCTTACCATCAGGATGGCCTTGGACACGAGCTGAGCTGGAATTCTGCTACTGCCACTGGTACTTTGCCACCTGCCTTTGGCCCCTTGGCACATGCCACCAAAGTGTGCCCATCTGGAGACTTCAGGTTCCCAACACTGGATTCCCCTGGACTTTCTCTGGCCCCTGAATCCTGCTTGGTCTGTGGGAGTCATCTGGGAAGTGCTAAGGTTTTTGTGAGCCCCGAAGATGTTTCCCTGCCACAAGCTGGCACCCCGCTACTACATCTTCAGTGCTCCCAAGACGTCCATGCCTTTCCCTACTTGCCCACAGGGCGTCCACCTCCCTGTTCTTGGCAATCTCATGCACCTGCCTCCACGCCTCCCTAACAGCTTGACAACCACCTGTCGCTCTTCCTCTACACTTGTCTGACAGTCCCTCAGACGTCCTTTGTCATAGGCATGTGTCACAGGTGTATAATCACACTCGTTTGCCATTTTTGAAGTAAACCAATATTTTCATATGCTTATGTTTTTGGTGTGCTAGAATGAGCATGACATTAAGGTTGCCATATTACCATTTACTTATCTTTTGGTGCTGGAGTAGAAAGCAGGGCCTTTTACCATGCTAGACAAGGTCACTGAGCCAGTCCTTTCGCTCTTGACTTTTTATGCTGTTGTTTTGTTTTTTTGTTTTCTGAGACAGGGTTTCTTTGTGTAGCTCTGGCTGTCCTACCTAGAACATGCTCTGTAGACCAGGCTGGCCTCGAACTCAGAGATCCACCTGCCTCTGCCTCCCAAATGCTGGAATTAAAGGCGTGCACCACCACCAACTGGTTACATTTAAAAAAAATAAAACTTTTATCTCATGTAGTCCAGGCTGGCCTCAAACTCACATATAGCTGAGAATTAGACGTTTTGATCCTCCTTGCCTTCACTTTCTAAATGCAAGGATTACAGGCATGAACCAACATATATATACCTTTATCCAATTTTTTTTTTCTTTTTTGAGATAGGGTTTCTCTGTGTTGCTTTGGAGCCTGTCCTGGAACTCGCTCTGCAGGCCAGGTTGGCCTCGAACTTACAGAGATCCACCTGTCTCTGCCTCCCGAGTACTTGGATTAAAGGTGTGTGCCACCACTACCCAGCTCCCTCATTCATTTTAAAGGTATCTGTTTTTATTATTTTTTAATATGTGTATCTGCGTCTGTATATGACTATGCACAGGAGGGTACAAGTGCCCTCAGAGGCCTTGGGTCTGTGGAGCTGGAGTTACAGATGGTTATGAACCAGCGAGCATTGGCACAGGTCCTCTTCAAGAACAAAAAGTGATTTTGTTGTTTTGTTTTTGTTTTTGTTTTTTTTTTAGACAGGCTTTCTCTGTGTAGCCCTTGCTCTGTAGACCAGGTTAGCCTCGAACTCACAGAGATCTGCCTACCTCTGCCTCCAAAGTGCTAGAATTGAAGGTGTGCGCCACCACCACCTGGCCAGGGCTGGTATATCATACATAAATAATTTGCTGGATAGATTAGGTGGAGGATCAGAATCTCCAGCAAATGTAGCAGCAAGTTCACCCAGTACTAGGGAACTGCTTGTCCTCTGGGGGTCCTCACTTAAGTCTGTGCTGCTGAAAGGTCGCACGCTCTCCTGTTCTTCAGCCCGACCTAGCAGGACACCCTACCTGACTTCCAGCTACCAGCTCCTCTTCCTAGGCCTGGGGATGGGCTTCCTCTGGGCTCTGGGGTCTATTTTCCACTCACACAGCAGACTGGGAATGCTCTAAAAACAGCCTGAAGTGGGCAATTGGAGAGGCTAGAAGGTGATCACTGAGATTCCTCCTTCCCGGAATGGTACCTAGGAAGTGGATGTGTTTTCCCTGCCTCCCAGGCGTCCCACAGTGGCCCTCAGTGCCAGCAAGCTCAGTAGCACAAGCTCTGTCCAGTTGCCTGCCCTACCTGTCTATGGCATCTTTTTTTTAATATTTATTCATTTATTATCTATATAATATTCTGTGTTCACGTATGCCTGCAGGCCAGAAGAGAGCACCAGACCTCATTACAGATGGTTTTGAGCCACCATGTGGTTGCTGGGAATTGAACTCAGGACTTCTGGAAGAGCAGGCAATGCTCTTAATCGCTGAACCATCTCTCCAGCCCATGTCTATGGCATCTTGCCCTTGTACCAGACCTCTTCCCTTTCTGGTACATCCTGGAATCAAGTAGACAGCTTAGCATGGGACCTGCATCTTAGCCTCTGATAGAGTGCCCTAAAGGAAGACACTGGAGAACATCAGATTCTGGCTCATTCTTTGCACCTAAGAAAACCATTTTTTCCCTTCAATTGCTTTCAAAACAGCATTTTGGAGGGGGGGGGTGCGTGGAGACACCAGAAACCCTCTCTTTCCACCAATCTCTTTTCCACAGGGGTTTACCCCAACTGGTTTGAGCTTCACAAAGAAATAGAACATTGTAATTAACATATGAAATCCTTATTTCTGAAATTATTAAATTTGTTACGCTTATACAGTGTGGAACATATTGGAAGGCAAATTAAAATGTTATGTGTTAATAAGCTTGGATTAAATTGGGCTTTGAGAACCCAGGGAAGCAGAGTTGGTCCCACATGGATGCTGTGGGGGGTTTTAAGGAGTCTTGCCTCCCCTTGAAGTCACCATCACTGAAATCACTCAGGAAGAGCTGGTCCTGAGAGGAGACCTCAGCCTGAGAGTGTGTGTTGGTGAGTGTTTCTGTCGAGTGTGTGTGGAAAGGTGGACTTCGATCTATCTTTTTCTCTACGGTAGCATGGAAGGAAAAGAGCAAACTGAGAAAGCTCTTGAAAGCAACCTTCTTGGGCAGAATAAGCTCAAGGAACCCCCTCCCACAAGCTCTGGGCGATGGCTTCCCAAGTCTGGAGAAGAGTCGTGAACAGTCCTGGTTCAGGGGGAGGTGGTTCTCTTCCGGGTACATAGAGAGAACAGCCCTCTCTATTTGTAGTTTCCACCCATGGATTCAAGCACCATGGATTGAAAATATTTTAAAAATTAAAAATAAGAGTGTATGTGGTGGCACACACCTTTAATTCTAGCACTCTGAAGGCAGAGACAGAGGTTTGAGGCCAGCCTGGTCTAAGAGGAAGGAAGGAAGGAAGGAAGGAAGGAAGGAAGGCAGGCTAAAAATTAAAATAACAAGTCAGGCGATGGTGGTGCACACCTTTGATCCCAGCACTTGGGAGGCAGAGATAGGCAGATCTCTGTGAGTTTGAGGCCAGGGCCAGCCTGGTCTACAAAGCAAGTTCCAGGACAGGCACCAAAGCTACAGAGAAACCCTGTCTGGAAAAACCAAATAGATAGATAGATGGATAGATTGATTAATAGATAATAGATAAGCAGATAGATAGCTGGATAGATAGGCAGACAAACAAATAAATACAATTAAAATAACAATACAGCAATAAAAACATGATGCAGATATTCTTATGGTGTGAATCTGCATGCATATTATGAATGCTGGTTCCCTGGATGGTGCCATTGTTTTGGAGGTTGTGAACCCTTTAGGAGGTTTGCTCCAGCTGGTGGAAGATGTCATAGCTCAGCTCCTAGTTTGGGTCTCGGTCTCCACATCCTGGTCCATCTCCTTGTGAATAGCCTTTACCCATGTTTCTGAAGCCCTGGATTGAATTGCTCAGCCATGCCCCCCCCCCCGCCCCCGCCCTTCATGATGGATTGAAACCAACAGCTAACAGCCAAGATAAACCTTACTTCCCGAGACGCACAGAGGCGGAGCGGCGGCGGCGGCCAGACGCGGCGGAGCGGCGGCGGCGGCCAGACGCGGCGGAGCGGCGGCGGCGGCGGCCAGACGCGGCGGAGCGGCGGCGGCGGCGGCCAGACGCGGCGGAGCGGCGGCGGCGGCGGCCAGACGCGGCGGAGCGGCGGCGGCGGCGGCCAGACGCGGCGGAGCGGCGGCGGCGGCGGCCAGACGCGGCGGAGCGGCGGCGGCGGCGGCCAGACGCGGCGGAGCGGCGGCGGCGGCGGCCAGACGCGGCGGAGCGGCGGCGGCGGCGGCCAGACGCGGCGGAGCGGCGGCGGCGGCGGCCAGACGCGGCGGAGCGGCGGCGGCGGCGGCCAGACGCGGCGGAGCGGCGGCGGCGGCGGCCAGACGCGGCGGAGCGGCGGCGGCCAGACGCGGCGGAGCGGCGGCGGCCAGACGCGGCGGAGCAACACCGCATACAGGAAGAGGCTTTCGGGGACCGGCGCAGAGGCAGACCCAAGCGGCGGGAACAGGTGTGCAATAAGGAGAGCAGATCGCCCTACTACAATCGAATCAAAGAGGTAGGCCTTTGGTTGGCCAGGTCACTGGCACAAGGGGAGCCTGGTCCTGTCCTGAAGATCCTTCAGAGGGGTGAGAGGGTTCGTGGCCTGCAGCAGGAACCACGAAAGAGAGTGAGGGCATTTTGTAAGCGGAGCCCTTGGCCAGCAGGGAAACCTGATCCGGTTTTTAAAGGACCCATTGGATAGGATCAATAGGAGGAGATGGGCAGGCGCCAAGGCAAGAATTCTCCCAATAATCCGAAAAACAACATGAAAACATCAGAACCCAATGATCTTACAACAGAAGTATTTGAACAACCTAACACAGAAGAAATGGAAAAAATCGACTTTATGAAGATAATAGAGTCCCTTAAACAACATGTAAAAAATGCCCTTATAGAAATGGATGAGAAGTATAACAAAAAGTTTGAAGAAATGAGTAAATACGTACATGATACCCTGGGAAACCAAGAAAAAACCATCAAACAGGTAATGGAAACAGTTCAAGAATTGAAAACTGAAATGAAGGCAAAGAAGAAAATACAAACTGAGGACCAGCTGGATATGGAAAATCTAGGCCAACGAGCAGAGTCTACAGAAACAAGCATAATCAATAGAATACAAGAGCTAGAAGAAAGACTCTCAGATGCTGAGGACACCATAGAGAAAATAAACGAACAGATCAAAGAAAACAGCAAAGCCAACAAATTCTCAACACAAAACATTCAGGAACTATGGGACACAATAAAAAAACCAAACCTAAGAATAATAGGAATAGAAGAAGGAGAAGAGTCACAGCTCAAAGGCCCAGAAAATATTTTCAACAAAATTATGGAAGAAAACTTTCCCAACTTAAAGAAAGATATTCACTTAAATATTCAAGAAGCATACAGAACACCAAACAGACTGGATCAAAGAAAAACATCTCCTCGCCATATAATAATCAAAACACAAAATATACAGGTTAAAGAAAAAATATTAAGAGCTGCAAAAGAAAAAGGGCAAGTAACTTATAAAGGTAAACCGGTCAGACTTACACCTGACTTCTCAATGGAAACTATGAAAGCCAGAAGGTCCTGGATAGAGGTTCTGCAGAAGCTAAGAGACCATGGATGCAAACCCAAACTACTATACCCAGCCAAGCTATCATTCATTATCAATGGAGAAAACAAAACATTCCAGGATAAGAACAAATTTAAACAATACGTAGCCACAAATCCAGCCCTACAGAAAGTAATAGAAGGAAAATCGCAACCCAAGGAATCCAACACTGCCAACACTGCCTACAATAACCCAGGCATCTAATGACCCTTCACGAGCACATCTCAAAGAAGGGAGACAATCTCTACTACCAAAAGCAATAAGAATAACCGGAGTAAACAACCACTGGTCATTAATATCACTTAATATTAATGGGCTCAATTCACCTATAAAAAGGCACAGGCTAAAAGATTGGATACGAAAACAGGATCCAACATTCTGCTGTTTGCAAGAAACACATCTCAACCACAAAGACAGGCACCTACTCAGAGTAAAGGGTTGGGAAAAGGTGTTTCAAGCAAATGGTCCTAAGAAAAAAGCAGGTGTGGCCATACTAATTTCTAACAAAACTGACTTCAAACTAAAATCAATCAGAAGAGACCGAGACGGTCACTTTATACTCATAACAGGAACAATTCATCAGGAGGAGGTCTCAATCCTGAATATATACGCCCCCAATATAAAAGCACCTACTTATGTAAAAGAAATATTACTAGAACTCAAGGCAGACATCAAACCACACACACTAGTAGTAGGAGACTTCAACACACCTCTCTCTCCAAGGGACAGGTCAATCAGACAGAAACCTAATAGAGAATTAAGAGAATTATTGGAGGTAATGAAGCAAATGGACTTAACAGACATCTATAGAACATTCCACCCAAATAGGAAAGAATATACCTTCTTCTCTGCAGCTCATGGAACCTTCTCAAAAATTGACCACATACTCGGAAACAAAGGAAACCTCCACAGATACAAAAAAATATCAGTGTCCACCTGTGTCTTATCAGATCATCACGGATTAAAATTAGAAGGCAACAACCACGCTGCCCCCAAAAAACCGACAAACTCATGGAAACTGAACAGTCAACTACTGAACCACACCTGGGTCAAGGAAGAAATCAAGAAAGAAATTAAAGTCTTCCTTGAATTTAATGAAAATAAAGGGACAACATACTCAAACCTATGGGACACAATGAAAGCAGTGCTAAGAGGAAAGTTCATAGCACTAAGTGCCCACTTAAAGAAAACGGAGAATGCATACATTGGGGACTTAACAACACACCTGAAAGCTCTAGAAAAAAAAGAAGCAGACGCGCCCAGGAGAAGTAGAAGACTGGAAATAATAAAACTGAGGGCTGAAATCAACAAAATAGAAACACAGAAAACAGTCCAAAGAATCAATGAAACAAAAAGCTGGTTCTTGGAGAAAATCAACAAGATCGACAAACCCCTATCCAAACTAATTAAACGACAGAGAGAGAACACGCAAATAAATAAGATCAGAAATGAAAAGGGGGACATAACCACAGACACAGAGGAAATTCAGAGAATCATTAGATCTTACTACAAAAGCCTGTATGCCACAAAACTGGAAAATACAAAAGAAATGGACATTTTTTTAAATAAGTACCACATACCAAAGCTAAACCAAGACCAGGTGAATGATCTAAATAGACCGGTTTCTCGCGAAGAATTAGAAATGGTTATCAAAAATCTCCCTTCGAAAAAAAGCCCAGGACCAGATGGTTTCAATGCAGAATTCTACCAGAACTTCCAAGAAGAACTAATACCTATACTCCTTAATGTATTTCACAATATAGAATCAGAAGAGTCATTGCCAAATTCCTTTTATGAAGCTACAGTTACCCTGATACCAAAACCACAAAAAGACCCAACCAAGAAAGAGAATTACAGACCGATCTCACTCATGAACATCAACGCAAAAATTTTCAATAAAATACTGGCAAACCGAATCCAAGAACACATAAGAAAAATTATCCATTATGATCAAGTAGGCTTCATCCCAGAGATGCAGGGCTGGTTCAACATACGCAAATCTATCAATGTAATCCACCATATAAATAAACTGAAAGAAAAAAACCATATGATCATTTCACTAGATGCTGAAAAAGCATTCGACAAAATTCAACACCCCTTTATGATAAAGGTCTTGGAGAGAATAGGGATACAAGGGTCCTACCTAAATATAATAAAAGCTATTTACAGCAAGCCAACAGCTAACATTAAATTAAACGGAGAAAAACTCAAAGCCATCCCACTTAAATCAGGAACACAACAAGGATGTCCACTCTCTCCATACCTCTTCAATATAGTGCTTGAAATTCTAGCAATAGCAATAAGAAAACATAAGGAGATCAAGGGGATTCGTATTGGAAAGGAAGAAGTTAAGCTTTCGTTATTTGCAGATGATATGATAGTGTACATAAGCGACCCCAAAAATTCTACCAAAGAACTCCTACAGCTGATAAACAGCTTTAGTAATGTGGCAGGATACAAGATCAACTCCAAAAAATCAGTTGCGTTCCTATACACTAAGGATAAGGAAGCAGAGAGGGAAATCAGAGAAGCATCACCTTTCACGATAGCCACAAATAGCATAAAATACCTTGGGGTAACCCTGACCAAGGAAGTGAAAGATCTACTTGACAAGAACTATAAGTCTTTGAAGAAAGAAATTGAAGAAGACACGAGAAAATGGAAAGACCTCCCTTGCTCTTGGATTGGGAGGATCAACATAGTAAAAATGGCAATTCTACCAAAAGCAATCTATAGATTCAATGCAATCCCCATCAAAATCCCATCAAAATTCTTCACAGATCTGGAGAAGACAATAATCAACTTTATATGGAAAAACAAAAAACCCAGGATAGCCAAAACAATCTTATACAATAAAGGATTGTCTGGAGGCATTACCATCCCTGACTTCAAACTCTATTACAGAGCTACAGTATTGAAAACAGCTTGGTATTGGCATAAAAACAGAGAAGTCGACCAATGGAATCGAATAGAAGACCCTGACATTAACCCACAAACCTATGAACACCTGATCTTCGATAAAGGAGCTAAAAGTATACAATGGAAAAAAGAGAGCATCTTCAACAAATGGTGCTGGCAAAACTGGATGTCAATCTGTAGAAGAATGAAAATAGATCCATATCTATCACCATGCACAAAACTCAAATCCAAATGGATTAAAGACCTCAATATCAGTCCGAACACACTGAACCTGATAGAAGAGAAAGTGGGAAGTACTCTACAGCACATGGGCACAGGAGACCACTTCCTATGTATAACCCCAGCAGCACAGACACTAAGGGCATCATTGAATAAATGGGACTCCCTGAGGCTGAGAAGCTTCTGTAAAGCAAAGGACACTGTCACTAAGACAAAAAGACAACCCACTGACTGGGAGAAGATCTTCACCAACCCTGCTACTGACAAAGGTTTGATCTCCAAAATATATAAAGAACTCAAGAAACTAGACCGTAAAAGGCTAATCAACCCAATTATAAAGTGGGGCACTGATCTGAACAGAGAATTCTCAACAGAAGAACTTCAAATGGCCAAAAGACACTTAAGGTCATGCTCAACTTCCTTAGCGATCAGGGAAATGCAAATCAAGACAACTTTAAGATACCACCTTACACCTGTCAGAATGGCGAAAATAAAAAACACCAATGATAGCCTTTGCTGGAGAGGTTGTGGAGAAAGGGGTACACTCACCCATTGCTGGTGGGAATGCAAACTTGTGCAACCACTCTGGAAAGCAGTGTTTCGGTTTCTCAGGAAATTCGGGATCAACCTACCCCTGGATCCAGCAATACCACTCTTGGGAATATACCCAAGAGAGGCCCTATCATACAACAAAAGTATATGCTCAACTATGTTCATGGCAGCATTGTTTGTAATAGCCAGAACCTGGAAACAACCTAGATGCCCTTCAACGGAAGAATGGATGAAGAAAGTATGGAATATATACATATTAGAGTATTACTCAGCAGTAAAAAACAAGGACTTCTTGAGTTTTGCATACAAATGGATGGAAATAGAAAACACTATCCTGAGTGAGGTAAGCCAGACCCAAAAAGAGGAACATGGGATGTACTCACTCATATTTGGTTTCTAGCCATAAATAAAGGACATTGAGCTTATAATTCATGTTCCTAGAGAAGCTAAATAAGAAGGTGAATCCAAAGACAAACACATAGGCATCCTCAGGAATATTAACCTTCATCAGGCGATGAAAGGAGACAGAGACAGAGACCCACACGGGAGCACCGGACAGAAATCTCAAGGTCCAAATCAGGAGCAGAAGGAGACGGAGCACGAGCAAGGAACTCAGGACCACGAGGGGTGCACCTACACACTAAGACAATGGGGATGTTCTATTGGGATCTCACCAAGGCCAGCTGGCCTAGGTCTGAAAAAACACGGGATAAATCCGGACTAGCTGAACATAGCGGACAATGAGGAATACTGAGAATTCAAGAACAATTGCAGTGGATTTTTGATCCTACTGCACGTACTGGCTTTGTGGGAGCCTAGGCAGTTTGGATGCTCACCTTACGAGACCTGGATAGAGGTGGGCAGTCCTTGGGCTTCCCACAGGTCAGGGAACCCTGATTGCTCTTCGAGCAGATGAGGGAGGGGGAATTGATCGGGGGAGGGGGAGGGAAATGGGAAGCGGTTGTGGGGACGAGGCAGAAATCCTTAATAAATAAATAAATTTAAAAAAAATAAATAAATAAAACCCTAAAAACTTAAAAAAAAAAAAAAAAACCTTACTTCCCTTAGTTGTTTCTATCAGGTATTTTTTTTCATAATGATACTAAAGCAACATGATAAAATATAGCATGATGAATAGTTTACAGCATTTACATTGTATGGAGCATTACGGGTAGTCTAGAACTGTCCTAGTGAATGCAGTCTGGTGAAGGGACTTACTTGGGAAGCTGGGATCTGTGGGCATATTGGAGCCTGTTCTTCTTGGATACTGAGGAAGGACTGTCTGAGGAAACCACTTCCATTTCTCCTAGATAGTCTTTCTTTTCCTCCTCCCAAACCTAGCCTCAGTGCGCCTGGGCCTCTTCCACTGGGGCCTCCCATGCCAGCATTCCCTAAACGGGTACCATTCTCTTCCCCAGTGACAGCTTCTTGTCTTCAATCTCATCTAATCTAATCTCAAACTTGGAATCCAGGGCACCATCCTCAACATTGTGTTAGCTACCAAGGGGACTAGACGATCAGTTCAGTAGCACGGCACATACTTAGCGGGGTTCAGTACCACATTAATATATAACTTACTTTCATAGTGTATGTTGTAAGCACTCTTACTTACTGGGCCAAACTCACCTGATATGGCCTTGAGGAATGAAATCGAGCCCGTGGGAGGGGCCACAGCAAGGTGCTGTGATGGTCTTATTTGAGCAATCAAATATTTTATACCTTTATTAAAACAGAATATAATGGTAATCGACAGGATCAATACAATTGTAGTTGCCAGGACACAATGAAGTTTGCAAGTCATACAGGGTACACAAGATTAATGTCTAAGACTAATTGTTCTGTCAAGCCTTCGTGCTTCTTTGGCAACTAAGGGAACATAGAGAGAAACACAAAGACGCCTAAGCACTTCACTGCCCGAGGGAGTACATCGGTCTCTCAGGAACTGGAAGGCACATTGTGGCCCCAGAGCCATGGACTGTAACCTGGCACATGCCTCTCAAGGTGGCTAGGCCAAGTGAATTCAATGGTTCCCTGCAGTATGTTTATATTATCAAGTATTAAATATTATATATCATTTGTATATTTATGCTACATGTTTCTGTTATTCCATTGAATGATGCATAATATATTTATATATTATACTTTGTATTTAAATTTAATTTGTTAATGTGACATACTACCTAAAATTTTAAAAGTTTTCATATATATTGCAAGAACAGTCTTCAAAATCAGAATATTTCATGTGTGAGGAGCTTTGTAATAACTGGTAGTCCCTATCTTCTCTCTGAGCTGCCCCACCTCCTTACGGCATGGCTTCCCAGCCCTTGCCTAGCTGGGAGGAAGTGGTACCTCCTCCAGGGTAGACAGTTTGACCATGCTGCTTTCTGGCTGTAGACCTCTTCACAGGACCCCGCCATACTTGGCAGGAACTCCAGACTCTTCCACATGTGGTCAAGGCCTCTAGGTCTTGGCTCGTGCCTTCCCCATAAGTAGAGCAAGACCAACTGCTCCACCTGCCTCTGCTGAAAATGCCATTGTAGACCAGTGGCTGGTGCCAGGGCTGGGGAGCCAGGCCACCTGGCTCAGACCTCATTTCTATTTACCAGCTCCCCAACTTTTTACAAGTTCCCTACACTCCTTGAGACAATGAGGATTTGAGGCAGGCAAGGAGAAGCCATAGCTTAGCAGCCTAGACCCCACTCCTAATAGGACGCTTGGCACCTGACACTGTTACCTGCCCCTATCAACTGTTAGCAACCTGTGGCCCCGCCTGTATCAAGCTGCACACCCCACTTGGAACAATGAAATACATGTCTCCTTTCTCTAGCAAACATCACACTTGGACACTTTCTACTTAAACACTCTTGGTGTATCTCTTAGGAAGAAAAGAGGGCCAATCTGTCTAG
The DNA here is from genome assembly GCF_018167655.1 of Microtus oregoni. Taxonomy (NCBI): domain Eukaryota; kingdom Metazoa; phylum Chordata; class Mammalia; order Rodentia; family Cricetidae; genus Microtus; species Microtus oregoni. Next base: position 63,726,909 of record NW_024543063.1, read on the forward strand.
ACTTTTTGTTGTTGTTGTTTGTTCGTGGTTTTTATTTTTTATTTTTTGGATTTTTCTAGACAGGATTTCTCTGTTGCTTTGGAGCCTGTCCTGGAACTTGCTCTGTAGACCAGGCTGGCCTTTAACTCACAGAGATCCATCAGCCTCTGCCTCCTGAGGGCTGGGGTTAAAGGTGTGCGCCACCGCCTCCCACAGGAGTGGCTTGCTGTGGCTCACAGTTTAAGGGTTTAGTCCTTCATGGCTGGAGAGGCGTGGCAGTGGGAGCAGGTGGCTGCTCATATTGCGCTGTGGTCAGGGAGCAGGCCAATGTTGGTGCTCAGCATGCATTCTCCTTTTTATTCAGCCCAGGACCCCGTCCGAGGCACGGGACCACCTACATTTGAGGCGGGATTTTTCACCTTAGTTAACCCAATCTAGAAAGCCCCTCATAGACACGGCTGGAGTTCTGTTTTGTAAGTGATTCTAGATCTTGTCCAGCTGAAATACTGTCTGTTACAGCTGTCACAGGATGCAAGGGCGACCTTCAGGCTCCCACAGCTGATACAGTGTTGTAGGAAATTGCAAGGACTCATTCACCCCTGCCTTACCCAGGGCCACCATGATTGGGAAGAAGCCCACCACTCCACACAGACAATCTATTCTCAGTGGCAGGCGAGTCACCAGTTCATACTGCTCCTTGAAATGAGACTCCAGCCGAGACACAGACACTGCGGAGGGGGGGGGGGGGAAGGCCAGCTGCTTCCGCCCTGTCCATCACACCCCTGACCTGCAGACTCTAAACTCAGCAAAATGTCCCCTTAGGATGCCAGTTTGGGGGAATTTGTAACACGGCTTTGCCTTTCCTTGCACAGCAAACGCCTGCACCTTCTTCAGGGAGAACCTGAGAGGTGTATGTCTCCAGCTCCTGTGACAGGCTCCTCAAGTCTTCCCGTGCTGCAGCGTCTTAGGTGTGGGGCTCTCTTCACAGATTAGCTTCTCGGAAGCAGAAGCCTGGATCTGTCATGGATCTCAGCATCTGGTCAGGCCTGCATAACGGAGCAGATTCTACTTGAGGAATGAACGAGTGAGCTCTGGCCTGCGTGAGCTCTGGAATATGCTAGCGTAGTTTCCACACGAGGGACTTCACGACTATTGACACGGCGAGGAAGAGTCCTGGCTTACTCAAATCCATCCAATCACTCAAGAGCCTTAAAATCTTCCAGCCACACCCTTACTCTAACACAACTGCCTCAGAACCTGTTGGGAAGGGCAGGGCAGCTGTACTTTGTAGACCCTTGCTTGAGGACTGCAGTGTGGGCCAGGGAGGGGCCAGGGCTCTCCTGCCCCAGTGACAGCATTACTAATAACACTAGCCTAGACTTCCTCCCCAACTTCTCCCCCCACACATACCTCCCATTCCCTTTTGTGGAGACAAGGACTCTTTCTGTAATTAGGCTGCCTTTGAACTCACAATCCTGTCTCAGCTTCCTGAGTGCTGGGATTACGGGCCTGCGACACCACACCTGACTCTGCTTGACACCTTTTGAGGGATTATGTGCCAGATGTTGAGGCTTTTCAACTATACTATCACCCTATGAAGAAGAAAGTATGACGAGCTCCGATTATGTTTTATTAAGACACAAACAGTTTTCAAAGAGCAGCACACAGTCGCAGGACGCACAATGAGCTGTGAACGTAAAGCATGTAGTTTAATAATTTTACTAATTCTTTGAGACTTTCATACACGCATATAATATATTTTGATTATATTCCTCCTGACTCCTCAGATCCAGTCCCCTCTAGCTTCATGTTCATGCTTTTGTTTTTTTTATAGCCCACTAAGTCCAGTTTGTGTTGCCCATGTGGTCATGGGTGTGGAGCCATGCAGTGATGTGTAGTCAACACACTAGGGGCTACACCTTTAAGGAAAACTGACTCTCTCCCGCAGCAGCCATGGCTGTCAATAACTCCTCAGTTCGGGGTGGGGGCCCATGAGACCTTCCCTTGTCATCACTGGGATGTTGACTGACTCGACCTCATGCAGGCTAAGCTACTGTGAGTGTGGTCTTGTCATGTCCAGAAGATGCTGGTTCCCCCAGTCCTCTCCCATCTCCAGTTCTTCCAGTCTTTCTGCCCTCATCTGCTATGATATTTCCTCAACCTTAGAGAAAAGAGATATAGTATAGATGTCCCATTATCATGAGGCACAGATATTTGTTCACATAAAATGAACTATACCCTGGTACACTGGACCTGCAGATGATTTTAAGATGACGAGCTCACTAACATCCCACAGCAGTGAGCATCTCCATCACCCTTTGAACATCTTTGCGTCCTTTGGAATCCCTCCTTCTGGCCAGTGGAAATGCTGATTTCCATCCCTATAAGACAGTTTACACTCTGTAGAAGTGTGTGTAAGCAGAGTCCTGCAGCGAGTGTGTTTTTCTCATCTGGCTTCCCTCACTGATGTGGTATTTCTGCAGCCCACTCTGTTCAGAGTATCAGTACCTGGCTCTCCCTTGGACAGAATGATGCTGCTGAGCTGTGGTGGGGGCAACAGCTGGACATTCTCAAAGCTCCTCACTTCCTCATTGTACTGATATCCGTCAGGTCCCATTGTGTGGAGGCTGATGTAGGAGATCTGTGGTGAGTTCAAGACCAACCTGGGCTGCGCTCAAGAAACCAACTGAATCCAACCACATGACATGAGATTGAAGCTCAAAGAAGAGGTGCAGCTCATCCAGCTGTGCGTGGCTGGCGCACTTGATCCAGGTGATTGCATCAACTCGGCAGCTGCTGGCTGGACCTTACCCTGTCCCAGGCCTCCTTCCTTCCTTCTACAGTGCTAAGGGTACACTGTCCTTCACTGTCTAAGGCAGAATAACAGCCCTGCAGGTGGCTATGTCCTAATTCCCGAAGTCTGTAAGTATCCTATGAAAGGTGGCAGGGGACAGAGATTGCAGCTAAAATCAAGGTTGCTATGAGACAGCCTTAAGATAAAAAGACACCCTTGGTGTCGTACACTGGGTGGGCCCAGTGTAGTCACCAGGGTCCTTTGAAGCAGAAGCAGGGCTTGGAGTCAGAGATGTGAAGATTCTGACTTTGAAGATGGAGAAAGGGGCCACAAAGCAAACGACGGAAGTGGTCTTTGAATTTGGAGAAGGCAGAGGAATGGATTTTCCATGAACGGAGACTTGGCAAAGCTTAGCAAGGCCTGCTTCACAGGTCTGGCCTCCACGATGGCGTGTGCGTTTACGCTGTTGGTGGAGGCTTAGCTCTGCAGCCATAGAATGCAAATATAGTGGCTTCGGCCAAGCTGTTCTAGAACAATGTCTGAGCCCTCAGAGGACAGCTAAGGGCAGAGGGTCTCCAAGGAGCATTGGGGCTCTCAGCCTAACAGAGGTGGTGGCTCACTTCTACTCCCCTGCACCATAGTAGGCTTAAGTGCCGGTGATATTCCCTGAGGCAGGACAGCCAGGAGACAGAAACTTGAAGTCATGTACCTGAGCAAACCAGTCGGTAGTGCTCTGAAGTCCTGGGTGGAAAACAAGAGGTTCTCTACCAGAGGAGCTGATAGAGCCAGACCCGACTGCACAGGCTACTGGGAACTTGGACATTGTGGCCCAAGGGCAACCATCCAGTCAGGTCTGAGGACACACAGTACAAAATCTGTCTAGGCTGAGAGTTCACAGAACTCAGCGCTAGATGACAGGGAAGCAGCCTTTTCCCATCGTGGTCCAGCTGTGAAGAGTTTTCCGCCCTGTGTAAGCTTTAGCTGTGTATGGTTACTGGCTGGGGGGTCAGCTGACGCAGTTTCATTCGGTCACAGTGCAGACTGCAGAGGTTAAGGGCTCCATCACATGGCTGCCCTCCAGTTCCCAAGACGGTCCTAAGTCCTAGGCTGTAACCTGTGCTTCTAGCCATCTGGCTGTGTGCAGCAGCAACCACCACACTGGCTGCATGCTTGATAAGATGGCTCGCAGAACTCAGGAAGGGCTTGCTACCTTATTTCCTTACCAAAGAATCCAGATGAGGGCAGGACGGCACCAGGAGATGCTGGGATGCATGTCCGCTTCTCCTGTGGCCTCACTGACTACAGCAGAAACTCACATCCACCTGGAACCCAAGAGAAAGCAGGCACTGGAGCAGTTGATGAGGAGCAGTTGAAGATGTGGGCACAAGCCTGGTGGGACCGGCAAGGTTTTTTGCCGAGGGTCTAGGGCGTGGCACCACCTTCGTGGGACTGTTCTCACACTTCACACACTGGATACCTGTATGAGGGAAGGAAAGCCAGACTGCTTTCAAATGAATAAATCTTCAACCTTTCAAGTAAAGAAAGTGATTATTCAAGACGTCCACTAGCAAAAGGAGGTGCAAGATGGTGGCAGGTGCCAACACCCCCAAGGCTGCAGGGCTTCTCTTGAGGAGCCTGAGAGACCCACCGAGGCTTCTCCCAGAAGACACAGCGGTGGAGGAGGGGCCTGCAGAGCACGCTATCTCTGGAACAACTTAAAAGAAGCAGATCTTGGGGGCTGGAGAGATGGCTCAGCGGTTAAGAGCATTGCCTGCTCTTCCAACTTTCAAAGGTCCTGAGTTCAATTCCTGGCAACCACATGGTGGCTCACAACCATCTGTAATGAGGTCTGGTGCCCTCTTCTGGCCAGCAGGCGTACATGTAGAAAGAATATTGTTTTTTTTTTTTTTTTTTGGTTTTTCGAGACAGGGTTTCTCTGTGGTTTTGGAGCCTGTTCTGGAACTAGCTCTTGTAGACCAGAATATTGTATACATAATAAATAAATAAATATTTCAAACAAAAAAAATTAAAAAAAAAAGAAGCAGATCTTATGGGACGATGCTTTTGGTAAGTGGTTTCATGGAATTGGGAAAAGATGGTGGAGTGGAGCAGCATGCTCAGCAGAGAGAAGCAGAACTAGTCTCCTGCTGCCTGTGGATCAAGGTGTAGAATTCTCAGCTCATGTTCCAGCAGTGTACAGGCAGACATAGTGCAGGAGGCTGTGTGTCACACTGGGTATAACTTGAGCATATGAGACCTCAAAGACCACCTCCACAGTGAAACACTTCCTCCAAAAAGGCCACACCTTTTTTTGTTTTGTTTTGTTTTTCAAGACTGAGTTTCTCTGTGTAACAGCCCTAGCTGTCCTGGAGCTCACTTTGTAGACCAGGCTGGCTTCGAACTCACGGAGATCAGCCTGCCTCTGCCACCAGAGAGCTGGGACAAAAGGCAGACCCAGTTTCAAGGCCACAACTTTTAATAGTGCCACTCCCCTTAGGCCAAGCAAGTCTGTGGGAGCCATTCCTATTCAAATCACCACATATACATATAAGTCTTCTAAATTTATTTATTGTTTTCAGGCAGGGTCTTGTGTAAACCAGCCTGGCCTTGAACTTTCTGTGTAGCCAAGGTTGACCTTGAATTCAAGAACCTTTTGCCTCAACCTCCCGGGTTTTGGGATTACAGGTGTGTGCCACCCTGCCTAGCTCAATGCTTCTGCTATTGGTCACGTCACAGTCTGTCTCTTTGTTTTCAGGTTGTTATGCCCAGATAACGGAGTCCCATAGAAGCCAACAAGGAGGCCATTTTCTACATGTAAAAACAAAGAGTCTTATCCTTATTCAAGTTTGAACTTGGACTCTTACAAGTGGCCATTGGCAGGATCAGAGAGTCTTGAGCCCAGTTGGGGTGGGGCTTTTATAATAGCAGAGGCTGGGGTAAGGGATTTTTTTTTATTATTAATAATATTTATTTATTTATTTTACAAACTAACCCGGTTCCCCCTCCCTCCTCTCCTCGGCTCCCCCCACTTTCAAGGTGAGGGATTTTTAAGGTTCAGGACCCCCTGACTGGCTGACGTTTGCCTAGGGGTGTCCGGGTGAAAAGGGGATGGGTGTGTGTTGGGCTTTGGAATGTTAGGTATTTTCTCTTGGATGGTTAGTTCCTGGGTGGTGCCTGAGTGGTCTTTCTTGGAACCAGATGTTGCCTTAGGGTAAATTGAAACTCAGGCTTCTCTTGAGCTTGTCACGGCTGGGCGCTCTATTCCCCCTGCACTGATGGGTACCACTGCAAGGAAGGTAAAACAGCAAGCCAGGATTCCTTATAGCTGAGAAAGACATCAGCATCATAGAAAGCCACTGGTCATCGGCAAATAACCTAGTTCCTCATCATCTCATTTGAGAATCTCCCCAGAGGAGGCCACTGGAGCATCTAGGGTGACTGACTCAAGAGACAACGCTTGCTCCGTGCATCTCTGTGAGTCTCCGTGTATCCAGAGTTTCATCCTTCTATGGCCCATGTATGTACCATCTGACAACTGTCTCCCACTTCTCACCTAAGCCCGGACTTTTTCTACCTTAGACACAAAAGTAGAAAAGGACACAAAGCTTGGCCCCATTCCGACCTAGGCTGTAGGGAGTGATGCCACCTTAGGAGGTAGTTGTCCCTGTAGCTCCTGCTTGGGGAGGATCAGAATTAGCTGTCTGTCTGTACCACAGGCGGCACAGCTGCATTCACCATCCACCCCACTTGCTAGCTGGCACAGGGCCAGCCTGCCCTACCAGGCCCTTTGAAGCTCTGACCTGAAGCTCAAAGCCTTCTGTTAGTATCTCGCTGAGGAACAGCCCATGACCACTGCATGGGCTAATCTGGGCTTGGGGGTTGGGAGTTGTGGGGTTGGAGCTGGGGTGGGGTGGGGGATTGGGGAAGCCAAGGTGACGCAGGGAAGAAAGAGCAAGGCTCAGGTGCCATGCCTGAGCTACGCTGTGAGACGCTATCCCAAAATAACAAAGGCTGAGGCTGTCGCTTGTTGGTACAGCAGTTGCTTGGCATGCTGTATAAGTGTCTGGGTTCCATGGGGGGCGGAGGTGACATGGTCAGGTTTGTGTGTGTCAAGGTCCCTCTAGTTCATTGGTGGCTGTAGGAGAGGAGGGGGACAAGACAGGAAACCATTCTAGAGGCAAACTGCCAAAAAGAATGATGTAAAATGAGGAGAGGGGACATCTTTGGCTCCTGCCAGGATGGGTTGAGCCTTGATTGGGAGGCTTTGGGATTTGCCTCCTGGAATGCCCGGGGCGGGGGGGGGGGGGGGCTAGCAATGTGACTGCTGGGACTCTGGGGTTGACCAACAGCACCCATACCCTGAGGCCAAAGCTAGCCAGTGTGGCTGCTGTTCTTAGACGAGGTTAGGTCAGGAGTATTGGTGTGCACCTGTAACATACGCTGTTTGGGAGACTGAGGCAGGAGACTTGTGAGCTCAGAATGGTTTGGCCTACATAGCAAGATTCTTTCTCAAACTAGCAAGCACTAGGGATGCCTTCTTGTGGTAGGACACTTACCAGGGATGAGCAAAGCCCTGGGTTCAATCCCCAGAAAAGAACACTAGCACAAAGAAGACCATGAAGGTAGAGGAAGAAAATGGCCTCTTTCTGGACAAGGAAGGCTTCAAAGAAACCGACTTTGCCAACCCCGTCTTAGACCTCCAGCTTCCGGCACTGGGAGAAATCAGCCCCTGTTGTTCAATGGCCCAGTTTGCAGTTCTTGCCACGGCATCTTAGCTGGCTGTATGGTCACTGTCATAGCAGCGACAGCAGCAGCAGCATGCTAGGTGTGTGGAACAGTCGGGGTGGTGCACTGATCCATGCACCATTGTTTGTAACTCTTACTAACTCTGGAAGATGGGGCTCAAGGACCTTATTTGGTCAGCTGTCTCTAGTTGCTGTGTGATCTGGTTAAATTGCTTGAACTCATCTTGCTTGGGGTGGTAATCTCAGCATTTGCAAAGTCGAGGCAGGTGGCGTGTTGTGGAGATCTGACTATGTAGTGAGACCCATCTCTAAACCACCATCATCATCATCATCATCCAGGCACGATGGCTCACGCCTTTAATCCCAACACTCAGGAGGCAGAGGCAGGCAGATCTCTAAGAACTCTAGGCTAACCTGGTCTATATGGTGAATTCAAGGACAGCCAGGACTACATAGTGAGACCCTATGCCCCTTCATCCCCACAAAAAGGGGACAAAAGACAAAAGGAAAGAAGAGAATATTATTCCCTCTCTGGTGTGTGTTTTCTCATCTGTTCCCTGGGGCGACACATACACACTAATGTGGATTTACAGAATGACCAGGCAGTGGTGGCACACACCTTTAATCCCAGCACTTGGGAGGCAGAGTCAAGCAGATCTCTGTGAGTTCGAGGTCAGCCTGGTCTACAAGAGCTAATTCCAGGACAGGCTCCAATGCCACAGAGAAATCCTGTCTCAAAAACCAAAAAAAAAAAAAAGATGCCAGGCTGTTGACATCTTTAGCAACATAGCCATAAAAGCTGTCTTGGAAGACCTTGTGGTCTGGAGAGAATTTTACCCTGAAACTCACATAACATAACTAACCTCTTCTATGGGAAGGGCAATCCAGCCAATCTTCCCTAGTCTTCTGTAGGGCCCCCATCATATGACAGTGGGATTTATGGTGGAGGCAAGAAACCCCAGGGCATCTGCTTTGTCTGGAGCCCTTGCTGAGCTAAGTGTGGGCACCTGAGTGTGGGTTCCTTTCACCAGACTCAATCTTCTCCCACTTTGGTGCAGGGACCTGAGTTGCTGGCTTTGAAGGCCTGAGTTGCTGACTTGAGATGGCCCAGGCTGGCCTTGAACTTTCAATCCTCTCGCCTCAACTTCATCATCAGCACTGGCATTACAGTCATGTGTCACCACGTCTGGCATGGACTCTGTGTGTGTTACATGCAACCATACACATGTGTCCTGGAGGCCAGAGGAAGACGTTGGATGTTCAGCTCTATCACTTTGCACTATTCCTTTGAGACAGGCTCTCTCCCTGGACCTGGAGCTCACTTGTTTTTGTGGGGCTGGCTGGCCAGCAAGCCCCACTGACACCCGTGTTTTCATCCCTGATAGTACCGGCTTACAAGCCCATGTGAGACTCAGGTCTCCACGCTGTGTGGCAAGTTCTTTGACCCAACAGGGTCATTTCTCCAGCCTACACTGCTTTTCTCTAAAGAGAGCTGCGGAAAAAGAAAGGGTTAACTCCCAGCCTGACCTGGGAAACCAGCAGGCAGGGGATGTGGCTCAGTGGTATGTTCAGGGTCCCCCTGCTCATCTCCAGAGTTGCACAAGCAGGGAAGAAGGCCTCACTGGAGCTAACGGTTACCCATATTCCAGTCCCTGGAATCTGACCTGGTTTAGGTCCCCACACTCATCACTCGCTCTGTTACTTGTCAGTTTGTCTTTTCCTAGCTGCTGTCCTGCTGCACCGGCTCCTCCATGGGCCCTTAGCCCTAAAATCCCTTTCGGCTGTTTCCCATTATTCTCGAGAGGAAGTCAGAATGGCCCCCATGGTACCCCAGCTGATCCGCATGCCCCTGCCCTTGTCCCTCTTCCAGTGTTCCACTTTCTCTGGGCTCTGCAGGCCCAGCTTGAGGACTTTCCTCCTTTCTGCCCTCTTCCCCAACTCATGACAGATATACTGACTTCTTTCCTGCAAGGGTCCACCTGGAGACCTTTCCGCCCACTAGGCCACATGGGATATGAGGTAAAGACCATGTACTACACTGACCCAAGTTCAGTTCCCATGATTCCCCCCCCCCCAGCTACCTCCTTTTGTTTTAAGACTGCTTCATCCCTGGAGGCAGAGGCAGGAGGGTCATCTGGAAATAGTTCAGCAACAATTGGATGGGCTCAAAATGAGCAGGTCTGAGAGCCAGGGGCTCTGGCTTCAGCCCTTCCTCTCCCTTCCCCTCCTTTCCTTTTTCCCTGGTGGTGATAGGAACCGAACCTAGGGGCTTACACATGCCAGGCAAGTCCTTTACCACTGAATTATAGCCCCATCCTTCCTTCTATTTTGAGACAGGGTCTCACCAGATTATTTAGGCTGGCTTTGAACTCCCGACCCTCCTGCCTCTGCCTCCAGAGATAACAGGTCAAGACTAAGTCCCTGTTTTACTTCACCCGTAGGTGCCTGCACAGGCCTTCACCTCTGTCCTCCCTGTCCCATCCACTTAATGACAGAATACACAAATGAGGACTCACTGTTGTCTGACCCTCTAACTGCTGAAAAAAAAAAAAGTCAGAAAGTAAGATTTTGGTGTAGACGAAGATGGTGGCACGGGCTGAGTGGGAGGCAGAGACAGGTGGATCTCCATGAGTTCGAGGCCAGCCTGGTCTGCCAAGTGAGTTCCAGGACAGGCTCTAAAGCTACAGAGAAACCTTGTCTTGAAAGAAAAACAAAAGAAAAAAGAAAAAAACATGCACAATTTTGCTGTAAAATTGGTTGTTTTTTTACTTACTAGTAATATGTTCAAAATTACCATGTGTATGTAAGGAAAGATACCAGCGAGACACACTGGGCACTGCTTGCCAGCTTTGTACTGGGTAAGTACCTGGGACTTTGTGGTAGGGGTGGGTGGGGTGTCTCAGCTCCTAGCACAGTCACTGCCGTCCTAAATCCCAGCTGTGCCCCAGGGTTGGCCTGGTGACTGCAGTAAGTGATGTCCCCTTGCTGCGACAAGCAGCTGGGAGCTGTACAGGAAGGGTTCCTTCTATCAGGCAGTGGGTCAGGATCGGAAAAGGTGCTCTGTGAACAATGCCAGGAAGCAACTGGGAGTTGTTTTTGACCTGGCTTGAGCTGGACTCGGAAAACAAGTCCATTTGCTTCGGGACTGAGACATAATAAGGTTCCCCACAGCTGGGGCTTGATGACATCAATTTGGGTCTCGTTTCTGCCTCTGGCCAGCTGTGGAGTTCAACAGTTTGATGTAACCACTCTGAGCCTGTTTGGCCAGCTGTAACCACATTCCGGCCAGGACTCGCTTTTCAGTGTTGAATGTCAGCAACACACCTTAGACTAGGAAGGAGCAGGCAGGGACTAAACAGTTCCTAGATTTGCGTGTTGCCCTAGGGATCCTCAGACAGCTTTAGCTCCTTGCACTGATAGTAACACTGTAGCTCGGTAGCTTGGCTCCCTGTTGGAGGCAGGCAGGTTTTTAAGAGGAAATCCGGTCTTGGAACGCGAGACCCAGACATATTTGACCCTCTGGCCTGTCTTCCTGGGCTAGCCAAGGTGTGAGGAGAAGCTGCAGAGCCCACTCAAGCTGTGGCCAGCGGGACTCCATTAAACACAAAACAAAAAAGGAGTTCAAAAGGATATTGGCCAGTGGAGGGTCTTGGGCCCCTTGTTTCTCTTCGGAGCGCCACTGAATCTGACCAGAGTCTTCTCGGGCCCCAGGGAGAAAGAATTCCAGGACCTTGAGGGGTCACTGTCCAGGACTGGCTGACAGGGACGCCAGATCCTAAGCATTGATCTAGTCCTGTGCCTTCAGAGGCGCCTCCAGGGACAGGACTCGGGACCTCTTGCCAGGGAATCTCGTTTTCCAGTTTTTCAACAAAGACCCCGCCCCCGCTCCCAGGCCCCTGGCTCTGCGCCCCGCATTCCTCCTGGTCCTCCCCCCACCTGGCCAGCTGGGTGGCTTAGCCATGGGAGGTGGGGTGTTCTCCTTCCTCCCTTCCGAACTCCCGCGGCGGCGGTGGTTTCCTCCTCCTCTTCCTCTCTTTCCTCCCTCCCTGTGGCTTTGGAATTCCTGGTGGAGTCTCCTCTGGCCCCGTCTCAAGCGAACCACCCCCTCTGGGTGCGGCTGGATGTGCGGGACGTGGAGTGCGGGGATCGCGGGGCAGAGTGGAGTTTGGCCCTGTACGCTTGTGATTCTGCATCCAACCGTGTTTATACACCGGGGCATAATTTTTTGTGCACACACTCAGTGACGCTTGGGGAACTTTCCTGAAAATCCTGGGCTGGCAGTTTAAATATAAAAAGGCTTTGTTTAATGCCAGAAGCATTTTCCCCCTGTTCTGGGAGTCGCGGAGCATTCACCTGCTTCTCACTTCTATAAAGACCTGGGAGGCATGGCTTGGTTTAAGGGTGGAGAGTTGGGGAGCAGACCCCTGCATCGGAGCACAAGGCTGTATTCCAAGTCTAAGCTGTGTGCCCCCAGCCTTCTCCAATCCTCTGTCGCCCAAGCTTAGGGAAGCCCCCAAACCTCCCTAGTCCCGCCTCTCTCCTGGGGCTGTTTAACTTTGGATCTTTTCTCCGCTAATATCTGGAGTGTTAAAATGATGCCAGCATCACTGTGGCTGTGGAATTCAAGTTGAAATGTGGCCAGAACGTGGAAGGCTGAGGAACAGTGGCCAGGAAGAAGCTGTAGGGGAGGGTGTTGTAGGCAAGGCAAGGTGACATGGGAGGGCATAGACTCTCCCTGACTTGTCCTCTTTAAAGAGAGGGTGACACTGGCAAGTCGTGGTGGCACATACTTTTAATCCGGTCATTTGGGAGGAAGAGGCAGGTGGATCTCCGTGAGTTCAAGGCCAGTCTTGTCTACATAGAGAGTTTCACGATGTGACATTCAGGGCTACATAGCGAGAGCCTACCTCAAAAACAACAACAAAGAGAGGGTAGCACTTATCTCAAGTTAATTGGAGACCAGCACGGTTCCCTGCTTTCTGTCTGTGCATTGGGTCTGATCCAAGCTCCAAGCTCTTGCTGTCTCAATTTCCTTATGATGAACTGTACCCCCTTAACTGTGAGCCAGAATGAACCCTTTCTCCTTCAAACTGTTTCTGTCCAAGTATTTTATTACAGCAATAGAAAAATAACTTAAGATAAAGGGGAGTGTGGGAGGGGGTCCTACCTCTAATCTCAGCACTCAGGAGGCAGAGGTAGACCAATCTCTGTGAGTTTGAGCCCAGACAGGTTTACAGAACTAGTTCCAGGACAGGCTACAAAGCTACACAGAGAGACCCTGTCTCAAAAAATAAACAAACAAACACCACTTAAATCAATGGCTCTCAACATGTGGGTCACAACCCCTTTGTGGGGGGTCACAAGTCAGATATTTCATTATGTTCCATAACAGTAGCCATATAACCATAATTTTATGGTTTTATATATTATTTCATAATTTTATATATAGTAGTCACCTACTACTATAGGTTGTGCCATTCCTGGGCAGGTGATCCTTCATTTTATAAGAAAGCAGACTGATGATTGCCAGGCAGTGGTGGCGCACGCCTTTAATCCCAGCACTTGGGAGGCAGAGGCAGGTGGATCTCTGAGAGTTCAAGACCATCCTGGTCTACAAAAGCTAGTTCCAGGACAGGCACCAAAGCTACAGAGAAACCCTGTCTCGAAAGACCAAAAAAAAAAAAAAAAGAAAAAAACAACAACAAAAAAAAACTAACAACAACAAAAAAACCAAACCAGCAGGCTGAGGAAGCCATGGGGAGCAAGCCATGCAAGCCATGGTCTCTGCTTCAGTAGTTTCTGCCCTGACTTTCCTTCTTGATAGACTGTACGATTAAATAAACCCTTTCCTCCCCAAGTTGCTTTCGGTCATGGTCTTTATCAATAGAAACTTAATATCGTGGAGAAGGCATCTTGTAGAATTGTCATAAATATTAATTACTTTGGAGAAAAAAAGTAATTTGTCAGTATGTGTTAGTTACTTTTCTTGTTGCTCTGATCACAATTCCTAACAAAGGCAACTTAAGGAAGGAAGATAGATCTTGGCTCACAGCATGAGTCTACGGTCTGCCGTGGCAGAGAAGGCAGGGTGGCAGGGACATGAAGTAACTGGTCACACTTTATGCTTAGGAAGCAGAGGGAGGTGAACACTGATGCTCACCTCCTTTTATGTATTCAGGCTCGGGACAAAATAGTGAGATGATACCAGCCACATTTAGAGTGGGGACTTCCTTTGCAGTTAAATATTCCTGGACATCCCCTCATAGCCATCCCCAGGGGGATGTTGCTGTGATAGTTCTAAATTCTATCAAACTATGAAGATTAGCTATCATGTATGCATATCGTTATGTAGACCAGTGGTTCTCAACCTGTGTGTCCAGACCCCTTGGGGGGTTTTGAATGACCCTTTCACAAGGGCTGCACATCAGATATTTACATTATGATTTATAACAGTTGCAAAATTACAGTTATGAAATAGCAATGAAAATAGTTTTATGGTTGGGGGGGGTCACCACAACATAAGGAACTGTATTGAAGTGTTGCAGCACTAGGAAGGCTGGGAACCACTGATGGAAACAAAACTATAGCAAACAAACCAAAAACCTAGCCTTTGTATATCTGTCACACCCCTGAAATTTCATTCTGAGTCAAAGGATTAAAGACAGATACTTAAAAACCACTTTCAAAGTAACAAAAACATGGAGACATTTACCCAGAAGACAAAAGGGTAACACTGTGATGTATTTACAGACGTGCTACTGTGTGTTCATGAGAAGGAATTGGAGACCAGATGTAACTTCTTTGCGGAGTGCTTGAGAAGTGTGACTGAGGCCCTGGGTTTAATCTCCAGGCTTTCATAAATTGGGTGTAGTGGTGCATGGGAGATTCAATCGCTATGTGGACATGGGCTGAAGTCACCAGGGGCTTGTCAGGCTGAGTGATGGAGATTGTGCCCTGGTAGTAGTGTATTTTAAATACACTGTCTGAGTAATACTGTCATCATCTTCAGGGAGGGGATCAGCTGTACCTACCTGCAAGAGTTCATCAAGATGGGGCCGTATGACAGCTGATGTCACCTCCTAGGAGTGGGCAGGGAGGGTATTAGATCCTCAGCTGAGTACTTGGCCACTCTTTCTAGCCTTTTGTGTGCAATTCTGCCCTAATTGTATTCCTCACTGCTAGGGTCTGTATGTTGGCCGGGGAAGACTAACAGAAAGGGACCCCATTTGTGTCGCTACTAGGAAGCCATTCATGTCAAGTGAAGACTTTTAAGTGCAGCTGTTTTGGGGTCACCCAGATGCAGGCAGATCTTAGTGAGTTTGAGGCCAGCCTGGTCTACAAGGTGTGTTCCAGGACAACCAAAGATCCTGTCTCAAAAACCCAAAATAAATAAGTAGATAAATTAAAAAACATATAATAAATATAAAAGGAAGCCCAATAAACTCATTAGTTTCCCCTTCACCCAGTGCACTGTGGTGGAAGCTACTTTGATCCGCATTATGAACCTGGGCAGGGGGAGATATTGTTTTATGTCCCTCCCCAAGGAATTTTAGCAACCTGCTGCTATTGGAACATGGGAGCTTTAACTAGCCCTTCAAGCCTGGCTTTTGATAAACTAGTTAGAACAGAACAATGACTTGTTGCTACCGTGATTCTTCCAGTGTTTCTGCACAGCATTGCCCAAAGCCTCAGGAAGACCAAGCACTTGCCCAAGAGAAACATCTGACTGTAGACTCCCAAGGTTAGGATTAGCTCTACAAATGTGTTTGTATGTGGATGATGCTGACCACATCTAAGTGTGGTGGCAGAGGGTAGTTTGCCCAACAAGAGACAGAGAGTCCAGAATCACACCCTGCAACCTGGTGAGTTCTTTGGTGTGGACAGCTCTGGTATGTCTGGAGAGATAAACCCACTCGATGTGTTAGCCTGTCTGTTGTTCCTGACAGTGTCTGGGATGACGCCCCTTTAAATTTCCAGACGGCCTGCAGGTGGCCAAGAACCGGTCATTTCCACTATGACCCCTGGAGCTCCCCTCCTGGGTGCAAATATCTAAATATTAGGGCCTTTTCCACTTGCATTCAGAACTAGGGAGCTTGACTCAAGTTGGAGGAGGTGAGGTAACCAGGACATTTGACTGGCAACTGTAGTTGAGTAAGACAAAGGAAACATAAACTGTTCATATCAAAGAAAGCCCTGGAGCTGGGCAATGGTGGCCCATACCTTTAATCCCAGCACTGTGGAGGCAGAGGCAGGCAGATCTCTGTGAGTTCACGGTCAGCCTGGTCTACAGAGTGAGTTCCAGGACAGCCAGGGTTATACAGAAAAACACCATCTCAGAAACAAAACAAAAGCTCTCTCCAGTAAGATATCTATGAAGGAACATGAATTTACAATGCATTATTTTCTGCATATTAAAAATCATAAGCTGGGGCCTGGGCTCGCTGAGAAGAGCCCCAGTGGAAAGCCCTGCAGACAGGCCATATTCGGGAGGTCTTTGTAGGTGGGGAAGCATATCTCAAAAGGCATCGGGACTAGGGGTACCCTTCCTCAGCGAACATTCTTACCTCTGTGGCATTAGCATGAAAACACTAGAATATCCCAGCTGGGGCTGTGCAAACTGTAGGCCTGGGGCCCCAACCCACTTAAAGACACAGCAAGAATCCTTAAACTCATTCTCAATACCTTTTGCAAGAAAGGTAAATGATCCCAATCACTCTGAACTCCTAATCTTCCCTGTCTCTCCGTGGCATGGTCCTGGCTCCGTGGCTCTGAAATCCTGCCGTACTTCTAGGATCAGAAGGGAAGATCGGGGTGTGCCATGTGTCAGGCCTGGTGTCTTTGTTAGCTCACCCCTACTCAAGCTCCACCTGGCCAGGGACTTCTCCATCTGGCCCAGTTGTGTCACCAGCATCTGGCCCAGTGCCCATCATAGCACAGACCCCAGGAAGTAACAAATAAACATTCACCGAGTGAAGAAGGCGAGCCCTTGCATTTACAGACAATAAGAGGCAACCTTTCTGAGCACTGTACTAGGAGTCCTACACGGTGGCCATGGGGGTAGCCTTCTTTTCACAATGAGAGGCACAGAGAAACGAAACAGCCTGCCGGGAAACAGGACAGTAACCACATTCCAGTGGCCCCAGGGTGCTCCTTGCCCTCCCTGAGACTTTCTTCTGGTACCCGGTGTTGGACTTGAAAACAGTTTTGCCCTGTGTAATTGCTCCCCAGACAGGTGTTTCCTCATCTTTCTAACCCATTCTGAATCATTTGGTTGGATCCTTCTTGGCCTAAAGTCTAGAATTCCGTGGGCCTTGTAAGGGATGCCTGATCCTTCATTTTCTGTCCCTGACATGTTGACTCCCAGGGCAGGAAGATTTGGAGAGCAGGCAGAAACTTCCAGAATCTTCCCCTCCTCCTGCTGGGGCTTTAGGTTTGGGCGGGGCTCCAGGGCCTCTCCCAGTGGGTGCCAGAGGCCAGAGCTGCTTTTGTGGGCCCCAGGAGGCCAGCCAGGAGCTGAGGCTGCAACCAGCCCCTGCCCAGTCCTGGGAGATGGCTTTTTTTTTTTTTTTTTTTTTCCCTTTCCTGTGTATTGCAGCTGGGACCGTTTATAATAGGAAAAAAAAAGAGAATGACCAGGCCAGCCGGCTGGAAAATAAAGAGACTTAAAAAGAAAAGGGCCAGGCCTGTTCTTCTCCTGTGGAGGCTTTGGTTAAGCAGAAAGTTTCAGCTCCTTTCTGAAAGGCATCTGAGCTTTTGAAGTCCCCTGCGGGAGCTCCCTTCAGTCCCTGGGAAGCCAGGCCCTGGCATGTCCCAATGTGCATGGCCAGGATGGGGCCAGGCCACTCAGAGGAGGCAGCGGCAGGCCCTGGGAAATGTGCACCAGGCCTGTCCACTGGGGCCTGGGCCCTACCCCCTCTGCTCCCATCCCAGTGAGGCCCAAGCCCCATAACCCCCCTTTAGTGGCCTTTTGCCTGAATTCCCTCTCTACTCCCTTAGGCTCTGAACTCTGACCTAGTGCCTTTTGGGACAGAAGGTGGGTCTAGAACTGTTTCCTCACTCGGAAAGCCAGAAGGATTTTGCAAATGGGGAGACTGAGGCAGATAAAGGCCACGCCGAGGAATCTAAACCCACCAAGTTGTGTTTATCACGGCAACGGACAGGCAGCACATTCTGAACACTGACATAGGAAGAACCTGGCTGATGAATCCAGGGAACTGGCAGATAAAAAGAGGTGAATCTTCCCAAGGCTCCTCCCAGGGGGGGTTCTTTTGCCTTTTCTTTCCCCCCAACCTTAGTTGGTTCTAGTCTGTGCAAGTGTGCTTATTTCTGTGTGAGCCCACCAGCAGTACTATCTCAGCTACAGCCAAGCCGTTCCTGAAGTCAGAACACAACTCAGATGCAGTAACAATAATTCAGATCTTTCGATGTACATGCCCCAGCCCCACAGAACATCTCATCATGAGGTGCGCCCCTGCCTAGTGCCCACGGCTACCCTATTCTGTTGACACGAGACTCCCAAGTTTGTGCTTGAGGGGATGCCTGGGATAGGATACACCTGGATTCTAATTCAAGCCTTCCTGGCTCCTTCTACGATATAGATTCCTGTAGTACAAGGCAGCTCTGCCTGTCCAGAGCTCACCTCTGACCTGTGCTCTGCCAGCTTCTTTGGTTACCACCATGCCCCCGATAGAAAGTGGGCTATGTGATCTGCTGGGAGTACCTACCAAAGTCTACGGCTCTGCTCAAAGAACTTTGGGTCTAGTTGGACAGGAGAAGTTTCCCAGCCATTAGTTCCTGTTCCCACCAGAAAGCCTTTTCATGACAATGATGAGATGCAAAGTGACATATTTGGTCAACTCCTCTGTTTGCCCCTGAGACTGAGGGTTCTTGTTTTAACAACACCACTATATTCTGAACACCTGCAAGACACTGAGAGGTAATGGGGAACCCCAAAGGGCCATTCCATTTTCTCCATGTCTGGGCCATCCTGTATGTTCAGCTGGTGGAGGGGTCACATGTGTTGATGGTCTGGGATCTCCACGGTTATTTCTCCACACTTTGGATACTGAAGAGCTTCCTTCTTACACAGTATGGATAGGTAAGGAAAGGGGTATGCACACAGGGGAAAAACAAAAAATAAAACCAGCCAACCAATCAAACATCTTTCCTCTAAGCTATCTAAACTAGCATGGCCTTTCTTAGTAGCTTCAGACAGTAGTGGTCACCAAAGAGACTGGAGATGGGTGAGGGATTGCTATTGTTCTCCTGCCTTTGTAGCAGGTGACAGTGAAGGCGGCCTCAGACCAGACCTAGCAGACACGCAGATCATTACCACGTGACCTGTCGAAAGCACAACCACTCTAAGGACAAAAGTAGTCTTTAAGCAATTTCGTTAGCTCAGTGAAGTGCAAGCATTGTCTTTTCATAGCCTCTGACCACTCCCTTTAGGACAGGCCCTGCCGTGGGCATCATGCAGTCAGAATTACTACTCAGGGTTGGACCCAGGACTCCCCAGTGGCTGAGCTCTGAGTGTATGCTTGTGTGTGTGCATGAGGGCTGTGCACAAGTTGTCCCAGCCTCAGCTGATCATATGGGGGTGGGGGGAGACTATGCTTGCCAACAGTACTTTGAATGCCTTTACGTTTGAGTCTACCTCTATTAGACTCTACTTCAAAGAGAATCTACTTCTAAACCAATTACTCTTGGTTGATGGTTGATTAAGGTACTGATGGTCAATGGGCTTGTGACCAGTCCTAGATCATGTCCAGTCATGACGTGAGACTTGGAGGTTGTATGCTGGGGGCATTTTATCCAACCATTCCTAGATAAAGCTTTAAAAATTGGATTCATTATACTGTCTTTCTTTCTTTCTTTCTTTCTTTCTTTTTTTCTTTCTTTCTTTCTTTCGACAAGGTCTCACTTATGTTGCCCTGGCTAGCCTGGAACTTGATATGTAGACCAGGCTGGCCTCTGCTCCTGAATGCTAGGGTTAACGGTATGTGCCACCGTTTGTAACTCATTATAATGTTTTTTAAAAAATATTTAAAACTTCAAAAATAAGAAACACTGAAATATATAAAGCCAGTCACAAACACTGACAGGAGATATTTTGAGAGAACAAAGCAGGAAGCGAGCTTGGTTCAAAGACTTGAGTGCTGCACACCGGGTGGCTAGTGGGGGTCTGGTGGAGGTTCCAGGCTGGGCCAGCAGTTGCAAGCTTTCTGAGGGCGTGAGTCCATTGGGATCCTCCTGCCAAGTTGGTTTCCTTGTTGCTGTGTGGGTGTTCGCTGCAAAGACTGCTGATGCTTGAAGAACTAAATAATTATAATAATGATGATAAAATAGAAATGGCTTTCCCAGCTGAGCAGAAACTGGAGAAGACAAGGAGGTTCTCACACCCGACTTATTGTTTTTGGCACCAGGCTCCTACGGCCCCAGGGAGGCAGATGTCTGGGCCTGTTGCTGGCCTCTTTGAGTTGTGGTCAGGGGGACAATGGAGATCTCTGGGGGAACTTCAGAAGCATCTGCAGGGGTTTCCCTCCCCCAAATGTCAGGGTGAGAATTAGACACCGAGAAAGGATCATTCTTCCATCTTGTTCTTCACTCTGCAGAGTGTTCCAAAGCCTCAGCACCAAGTCCCTGGGGGGGGGGGGGGTGCTGTATATTGGGGGAGAGTCAGAACCTGGGAAGGGGAGCTACTGCCTAATGGTGACTTGTTAGGCTGTGACATGCAAGCAGAGGGTCTGCTCATGGTCCCCTATGTGTCCCTGGAGCCCAAGATGGCCCAGAGGAAGTGGGTTCTACAGACAATGAGTGGTCACTAGGAAAACACAACAAAAGTACATGGAACTGAAGCTGGGCTGTGTGTAGCCGTGGTAGACCACTGCTTCACATGCTCAAGGTCCTGATGTCCAGCCTACCCCCCAACACACTCAAAAACCACAAAAGTCTCCTGCTATGTCTGGAGCAGCTGGGAAACTTCTAGAAGGTAGGGGCAAGACTGTCTTGGGTGGAACATCGGGGAAGGAAGAGCCTCCTAGACAAGGAAGGCATTTGTGTTTGTGTGACTGGCATTTCTCCCTATGGTGAAAGATGGAAAAGAAGGGAGGTAGCAAGGGCCTGGGAGCAGCTTCATGGCCTGCCTCTGGGCTAGAGAACACTCAATGGGTTGTGCACTCTCTGTATTCCCATTTTGCAGATGAGAAAACGGAGGCAATAAACTTTCTTCTTGCTTAAGGCTCCGTGGTAAGACAGTGAGGGAAGCTGTGGACGTTGGTTGGGTTGGCTCTCAAGCCTGGCTAAGGTAGCTGTGCTACTGGCTACTGCCCCTTAAAACCGCCCAGCACCCTTTCTTACTGGAGGTACCTTTGCACACCGAGCTCGCTGCTCTTCCTTGATGTCCTCCTTCAGGCTCTTGGCCACCACTGTGACTCTTGTTTTTCGGCATCACTTACACTGTATATTGTTCAAAAATACAATTAGATCGTTACTGGCGCCTTATTAGAAGTTAGCTACCTCTCTTGTTCCTCTAGAGAGCCAGTCCCAACAAGGAGGAGCTGAAGTCCTTGTTGATTGTTTGGCACGTAGTAGGCACACAACTAACACATTCATTTAGAGTCAACAAGTGGACAAGGAAATGGACTTGCAATCATTAGTCCTCCACATGGCCGGTTTTTCCCAGCAAGAGAGTAAAAAGAATAGCTAATTTCAGATTGCAAATATTCATTCAAGTGACTTATCTAAGTTAACGGTGTTTGTGGTCTGTTTGTATTTGGAAGTATGTGGATGTCTTCTGGGACAGACTTCTCACCATGTATCTTAGGATGGCCTCCAACTCTTGATTCTCTTGCCTCTAGCCTCCAGGTGTTCTGATGATAGGCAGGTGTGGGCCACTTTGCCTAAAAAGACATATCTCTTGAAACACTCTGGGGACTCTTCATGAATTTAGAAGTCACACACACACACACACACACACACACACACACACACAGAGAGAGAGAGAGAGAGAGAGAGAGAGAGAGAGAGAGACAGAGAGAGAGAGAGAGAGAAACCCCTCCTTTGCTCCTTTGGTGTTTTGTTCTCTGGTCCTATTTGGTTTCTCCTGTCCTACAGACCCTCTGCAGATGGCCCTGTAAGATGTGCGCCTATGTTTGGAATTTAGGGGCAGCTTCCCCTGGCTGTCCAGAGTTCGATCCTCAAGGAGCACTGAGCGAGAATGGCAGCGCCTAGGGCAGGAACCTTTCCCGCCTTCCACAGAGCTTGGGCTTGGAAGGAAGAGCCATTTACATTACCCCCTTCTCTTTCCTTTGCAGGGGTTCCCCAGCTACTCTGAGCAGATAGGGTAAAAGCCAAAGGGGCCCTGCTTCACCAGGAGGGGCCCAGACCTTTTGCGTTCCCAAGGAAGCAGACAGGAGGTAAAACACCATCCGCAAATAACCTCTTTCTGGTCCAAAGTCACTAGGTTGGTGAAAAGCAAGGCCCAGGGTCACTAGGTATTCCCTGAGACCCTAGGGATGGGATGGGAGCTCAGCAAGGGTGAAGACAGTTAAGGGGGACGGGGGACGGGACACTACTGGCCTTTTTTGTAGCTCTGCAATTTTCCTTAAAACAACATTTTTCTGGAAGGAGTTAAAAATGAAACAAGCTTCAGAGGAATCCAGCCGCTGCTGTGGGACGAGGTCGAGTTCCCTAAGCACCCTGACTGCGGCTGAGCTTGGAGACCGCAGCCGCGCGCCGGTGGGGGGCAGGGATGAGCGTCAAGAGGAAAACGTGTGTGACTGCGGAGCGCGGGAAGGGTCCCGAGAACTTTGTAATCTGCTCCACGACCCTTCTCCTTGAAGATTAGTTCCAAACGGTCCATCGCCGCCCCCTCCTCCGTTCTGTTACTGCCACCTCCGACCTCGGAGTTTCCCGCAGTTCCCTGAGGGTGGAAAAGGGCAGCGACACGGGTCTCCTAATCACCCCTCCACGCCAGTGAGGAACCCCTCCTTCAGTCCAACACACTTCTTCACTATCATTCTCTTTTGTCTGGCCCTCTCCCTCCAGGCTCTCGGCTGGGCGCAGTCCGCAGTCTCAGTACCCTAGAGAGTCTGAGCGCACAAGTTGGGGGCTGGTCCCTTCCCCCTCCACCTAGGAAAGGCAGCCCGCGGCGGGGGCACCCCGAGCCGAGGCCAATCGCCCCCTCCCCCAGCGTGTGCCATCTGCCGCCTGTCAGCCTCTCTCCACGGGCCTCGATCCCAGGCGCCGGCGGGGGTAGGGGGGGGGAGCGGCGGGTTCAGCCCCTCCTTCTTGGCGCCTTCCCAGGCGCCTCTCGGCCTCTGCCCTGGCCCTTGGCACCCCTTCTCTGTCTAACGCTGGACATCCCTGGGCTGTGGGCGGCGGCTTTCAGTCCCTGCGGGAAGTCGGGGATGGTGTGCACTCCGAGGCAGGAGCTCCGGAGGAGGGGAGGGGAGATGGTCAAGGATGGCAGCCCTAACCCCGAAATAGGGGTGGCCCCCTGGACCCAGGTTCTAGACAGAGAGGTGTCTCTGGCCTGACTCTATCCCCTCCAGGGAGCCTAGCCTCTGTCTCACGCTGCCGGAGCGTTTGCCTGGGCGACGCATAGCGCGGTCACCCGACTCATCCTCGGGAGATGGCCCTAGGTGCGCGCACACTGGCTTGGTTGCTTCAGGCCTTTCTCTGCAGCCGCCGGCCCGCGCTCCCAAGCCGCAGGGTTGCGGGGGTGGCATCTACCTCTGCAATCAGCCCAGCACGAGCTTGGCGAAAAAGGCCCCGCAGGACCGCGAAGCAAGCCAAGGGGGGCGCGGGCCCGGCTGGCTCTCAGTCCCGGGAACGGCAGGGCGCAGGCACCCTGCTTGGGGCGGGCGCCGCTGCTGGCCTGGGCCGGGCTCTGCTCTCCGCGGGCAGCGGGTTTTTTTCCGTGAAAGGTTGCCCTGGGTAACTCGTCTCCGAGGGGACACAGCCCTCCCCTCTCCAAGTGGCAACTTATCGATCGGCGAGATTGATAACCCCCAGCGCCGCGCCGCTCACCCGCTCTACTCTCCCTGCTGCGGGGCGCGCCGGCCTAAGGTGGCGCCACTTGCTGGGAGGGGGCGGTGTCTAGACCCCTCCTCAGCCAAGACCTGGCCTCTACAGCTGGTGGGAGAAGCCCCAAAAGGCAGTTTAGGGGAACCGCCTCCTGATGAGTGCTCCCAGGGCCTGTTGAGAGTCCTAGCCTCTACTGCAAGAGCCGCAGGAAAGCGAGGCGCCCCCTTGTGGCTGGGGCAAAACTTGGTGGAATGTAGAAGCTGTTTTTTCCCCCCTCTAGGCGGAGGGAAGGGGTGAAATAAATATACAAGGTGTGCGGTGTATATGTTGTTTGGTTAGTTTGCACCGGGCTCGAGAGTTATACGGATGGAAGTGTAAGCTCAGCGGTGGAAAATTCTCTTTGGTGTGGGGCAGAGGTGGTTTTTGGAATATCGAACTAGCGAAAAAACCTAGGTTCTGGGGTAATTCTTGTGCGTGGATCATAAGTCTCGGGGGCCGCAATGCTGAGGCACCTCATCTCAGTATGCTCCCCCATTTTCTCACTTTTTCAGTTTTTGGTGCTAAAGGCACCCGGGCGAGCCTGTCAGCCCTCGTGGGCCTGTTATCTATTCTCTTCTTCCGCCCAGCGCCATCAGTGCCTGAGCCCGGGTCCCGCTAGTCGGTGCGGTGCCCGCGCCCGCGCCGTGCCTGCCGCCACCGCCGCGGTCCGGGTTTTGCGGGCGGCCGGAGCTGTATTTCCAGCGCTGTCCATCGCTCGGTGCTGTTGGCCCTCTCTCCGTCTGATCCGAGCCGGAGCAGTGCGGGGCGCCCCACGGGATCAGAGCGCTCCCCCGCCGGGACTCCGCTCCTCACATCCTCCTGCTGGGACCCGGCTACATTTCCAGCCAAGCCTGGCTTTATTATGTGTCTCTGCAGTGCAGCCCCAGCAGCCGGATCGGGAGGAGGAGAGCCAGCGACCACAAAGAAGACAGGAGCGCGAGGGAGGCTGGCGGGCGGGCCGGCGCCGGCTGGAGCGCGGAGGAGCCGGGGCGCAGCCGCCGCCGCCGCTGCCCGGGAGGACGGGAGCCCGGCCGCCGTCGCCGCCTGCTCTTCCTCCTCCTCCTCCTCCGCCACCGCGGCCGCCGCCTCCCCCCTCTCCCAGCCCCTGGTCCATGGAGGCAGCTAGCGGGGCCCGCGACTTGGCACCGGCCTGGGGATCGGCTGCGCGTCCCGCGCCTAACACCGCAGCCCGAGGGCAGGCAGCGGCGGCCCGGCGCACCGGCTGAGCAATGCCCGTGGCACGGGCGCCCCTGCCCGCCTCCGCCTGAGCGCCCCCACGCGCCCCTTACTCCTCCGGGGAGCCGGCATCAGACTTAGCAGAGAGCCAGAGAAGGGGGCGTGAGCCGGGGACCCCCAGCCGCGGCTTACAAGCCACTGAGGCCGTTTCGAGCCCCCCTTCCAAGTAGGCTGAGTTGAGGGACCCCCCCCATCCATCATAATTTCCAAATCAGGCATTTGGGCATTTTTGAGCCATTAATAT
The DNA here is from genome assembly GCF_018167655.1 of Microtus oregoni. Taxonomy (NCBI): domain Eukaryota; kingdom Metazoa; phylum Chordata; class Mammalia; order Rodentia; family Cricetidae; genus Microtus; species Microtus oregoni. The sequence continues at coordinate 63,751,972 of NW_024543063.1, forward strand.
TTATTATTTTTTTTTGTGTCTGCGTGTGCGGCAGAGGATAATTTGAAGGTTTTTCTTTTTCTTTTTATTTTCGGGGGGTACTAAGCTCCTGTGCTCCGGACCGCCTCCGGTCTCCTCGCCCCCTGAGACCCTCCCGGCTCCAGCCCGTTCCCCCTCCTCAGATGGGTTCATTGTGAGCTCCGCACCGGGCTGTGTGGCCGGACGCCTGCAAACTTTGCACAAAAATCCGGCAAGGGGCGGAGGAGAAGGAGGAGGAGGGTGAGGGTGGCGGTGGTGTGGGGGAGAGAGGGAGGGGGCCGCAGGGGCCGGGGGCCGGCGGGGGGTGGGGAGGAGGAGGAGGGGGGCGGCTTTTTTTTTTTTTTTTTGCATAACTCGGCTCGGCCGAGTGGCCTCCGGACTCCCCGCGCCGCTGGGACCGCCGCTGGGACCCGGAGCCCCCGGCTGCCGCATTGCAACAGGCAGGGCCCCGGAGCGGCCCCTGGGCCTCCCCCAGTCCCCGAGCGGCCTGGGCCGGCCAGGGCTGCCCCCCCCCAGGGAGGCTGCCCGGGACCTGTGGTCCGTTCCTTACGGCCGCCGACCCGGCTGCAAAAAACAAAGTTTCCGAGAGCCAGGCGGAGGAGAAGGGGGAGAAGGGCTGCCCGGAGCGGCAGGGGGCGGCGCGGGGAGCCGGCCGCGGACGGCGACGGAGCGCCCGGAGCCCCGGACATGTCCAGGCGGAAGCAGGCGAAGCCGCGCTCGGTGAAAGGTGAGCGAGCGAGGCCCGGCGGAGGCGCGAGCAAGCGAGGAGGGAGGGAGAGAGCGAGGGAGGAGGGACCGGCGGGCGGGCGGGCGGCCGGGGACCGCGCGAGCGAGCGAGCGCGGAGAGGAGGAGGCGGAGGGAGGCGGAGGCGGAGGCGGAGGCGGAGGCCGCGGGCGGGAGGCGCCGGCGGCGGGGGCAGGACGTACACCCTGCCCGCCGATCAGCTCCCGGCCCGGCGCCCGCTTTTGGGGGGACTCTGACTGGGGGGCTCTGCATAGGGGCCCTCGCGGCTCCTATCGTGCCGGCCCCGGGCCCGCGTGGCCAATCAAGGGGTGCGGGCAGACTTGGCGGGGATTGCGAATCTCGGCGGCAGCATGGGGAAGGAAGAGGCGGCGAGGACGGATGCCCTAGAGGCCGGCAATCCTTCGTTGGCCCCGGGTCTCGCTCGCGTTCTCCGGTGTCCTTTTGGTCACACAGGGACGCGGAGAGAGAGCAAGCCCGGCGCCCCCTCCCCGCCCCGGGCCCAGGCCGAGCTCCTGGCCCGGGCCCCCGCACTTCCTGCCGGCTCCACCGAGGCCAGCTGGGCAGGGAGACTCGCCAGGAGTTCATTGTCTGTGCCGCGCCGGCGGGATGCTGGTCCCCAGGGGAGCGCAGCGGCTGCTGTGAGCGCCCCTTGGAGCAGGGCGTCCGGTACCACCCCAGGCAGCCGCGCGGCGGGCACCCTGACTGCCTTCCGTACCGAGTCCCCAGGGTGCGTACGTTTATGAGGAGCTATAGATAGCCAAGTACACACATCCCCTTTGCGTTCTATTTCCACGGAGAGTCCCAGGTTTGAAGGGACCCCTAGAGAGCAGATGCCTCAGGGAGAGGCTGCTGAGAAGGCCTCCAGGTCCTCCCTGTCTCTTTTCCCCTCCCCGGCTAGCTTCTGCAGGCATGGCCTGCTGCTTTGTATCCATTCCAGCCTCTGCCTGGGCGCATTGAGAGACAGATGATAGAGGAGCAGGATGTGAGCAACCGTGGAGCCCGAAGTCCTGAGGCTCTTGTCCTGGTCCAACTCCCCTGATGACCTCTGGCCACAGCCCAGCTCTGCTCTGAAAAGTTCATTTCCTGGAGGCCCGCGCGGGAAGGCGTTGGGGCCGGCTCCCTTCCTGCCAGTCTTGCTCCTTGGTTGGAATAGCTGGTGCTGAATCTGCACCACGTGGGTTTTGAGAACCTTGGCTTCTCCTTCCTTCTAAAGCCCCTGGAGAGTCAGGGGCACCTGACCCCACCGAGACCCTCCCTGTCGTCTTAACTCTCAGCACCGGCTCCTTTCTTTCATTTTGAGAGGTGGCTGTAGTTAAGGCACCCCGTCCAGCTTCTCAGTCTCAAACAGCCTGACTTGCTCCCCAGAACTGGAGGTTCCGGAGAGTTCTGATTGTGGGACAAGGAGGCCAGAAGAGAAGACTCCCAGAAGACGACAGGGAAGAGGAGATTGGAAAGAAGAGCTTTGCAGTTTGAAATAATATTTGATTTCTTTCCTCTTTTCCTCGGCTAACTACTCAGTTCTTGGAGAGGCACTTAAGGCAACCCAGAAGAAAAGTAGGGCTGGGATTGCTGGTGGGGAAAGCAGTTTTCTTTAACTGAGGCAGTTGATTTTGAGTCAAACCTATGTGTAAGAGCAGATTTGTGCGTGCGTGTGTGTGCATGTGCGTGCGCTTGTGTAGATGCAAAGCTTGCCCACAGAGGACCCGGTCTGTGTCTCCAAACCTTTTATTTTAGAAGGCAAGCCACAGAAAGCAAAGGTAGGGCAAATCACAGCAAACCAGATGGGTGGGTGTTTCAAAATTGCCCGAACAAAATTCTAAAAACACTCCGTGGATCACAGTGAAAGACGAGGACTGAGCTTCAGCCTTTCATGAAATGAGCCTTGAAATGACTTAACCGGTGTCTGTCCCGGAATGGACATGTTTATGTGTAGTGGACAAAATTCAAAAGGGAATGGGCAGAGACAGCCAAGTGGCAGGTGGACCAGCCCAGGTGTTTTGAGAAGTTCGGGACATCAGCCACACGTTACTTTTCCATCCTTGCTGCCCCAACATCCCCCCCCCCCCCCAGGGCTCTTTACTGAAAGCAGCTCCAGCCTTTTTCTCTCTCTCAGTACTTTGCCTCTTGTTACCTTTACTGAGGTGAATTAGGTGAAGATGTGACTGCTTATCAAGAGAGGAATTAAGAGGGAAGATAATTTGAATAGATAAGAATTACAATAGGTGAAAGATTTATTGCTTGTCAAGAACTGCCCCTTTCTTTCAAGCAATAGTCCACAGGCAGTGTTGAGGGTGGACTGTTCCACACCAAGGGTTTGAAACACAAGGTCTTCCCCTTTAAAGATGCTTGAAGGTGTTTCTTAAGGAACAGTGGTTGCCTTTTCCATTGTATCTTATTCTACTTTTACCTCTACTGCTGTGTGTCAGAGCTGATGGAGAGGCATTGTGGACTTCCCCCAGTCTAGTGGATTCTGCTGTGAAAGTCGCTTGACCATAATTTGTAATTGATCTCTGAAATCTGAGCGCCCATAGCAGGAAGGAAAGACAGAAATGTAACAATTTTGAATGAATGCTCAGAAAGTGAGATTTGAAAGCTGGGGTATTGCGGCTTTGAAAATCAAACAGGCCTCAGGGGTCACTTCCCACTCTGGACACAACCTCTCTCTGGAGTGGGGTCACTTGTCCCCTCAGGATGTTTGTCCTTCTTTGGAAAGCTGAGCTCTATAGGGAGGACTCCCAGCAAATGGGAAGGGGGGGGGGGGTGCCGAGGTAGGAGGGCAGAGAGTGAGCAGCCTGTTTTTCAAAAGCCTTGTGATTTTGTTAAAAATACAAAACCTCCAAACCACCCAACAAATCCATAAATGTTACAGAAGTCACATTTTCTGACCGATTTCCCCCCCTTTTTTTTGTATGCCTGTCTTGGTGGTGTGGCAGTTGCAACAATTTGCTCCCTTTGATGATTTTGGCCTCATTCCCTAGGCTGTTGTCATCTCATTCACTGATGTTATTTTGGACGATGATTCCAGGTAGTTTGGTAACGACTGTCAGCAGGTTTCCCCTCATTGACATTAAGGAGAACTGTCCATCTCCCTTAGGCTCTACGCAACAGCCTCTTCATTCCTGTAGAAAATGAATACATCCGCCCCCAGCCTCAGTTAAAAACTTTTTAATAATTTGTACTATTGTTGATTTTCTCCATTTTAGCAACTATCTGTTAATTAATATTAATTAGCACTTAGGTGTGTCCATGTACCCCCCCCCCCCACAGTCCAAAAGGACCACCAGTGACTTCTCTACTTTCCCTTTCTTTGTCTTCTCTTGCCGGCCTGAGCTCCTCAAAAGTCCATCTTATAAATTTTGTGGTCTAGGGACTTGGGAACAGTGTAGTTCACCATTGTGCCTGTTTCCATGGAAATAATTGAGATGTAATAAATAGAGGCGTTCTGAGGTTACAGGTTTCTTGATTCAGCAGAGACCACACACAAGTGCAAACGGTTGAGATTTGTTTGGCTAAATGTACATGATCTTGCAGGAAGGGCAAGACGAATCCTTTGTAGATTCCTTAGCTTTCTCTGGGTTCAGGTAGACGACATTTAATCCCAATATTTAATTTCTTCCACACCAATTAGGTTACTGATTCCCAGCTTAGAAGAGCCTGTTTCCTTTTAAAAAATATCCTTTATGTCTAGTAATTGCTGTTTAGGTTCTTACACCTGTTTCCTTGCAAAAAAAAAAAAACTTAATAAGCAATAAAATGATAACCATGTGCCTCTGGCAGGAGAATCTTGCAAAATGTTTAACTGTGAGGTGTCTAGTGTGCATTCGCCAGGGAAGGTGCAAAATGCCGGTGACTTTGCAGTCATAAAGCAATTCAGTAGAACCAGCCAGCCCTGGCAGTGCTGTGGCACGTTAGCAGAGGAGGCGGGGGACCACACGAGGAGGAAACTGGAGCACAGCATCTTAGACGAGTGTAGCGTTCCTAGCTGGAGACAGACAGGCTCCAGATCTGGTTCAGTGTAATAGAAAGTTGCAACAATTGCTATATCGGTAGCCAGCTCTTAAGCTGGTGGCTGTGGAATTCTTCCCCTGATGTTGGATTTAATAGTCTGGCAATTAGATGCATTGATTTCTCTTAACTGTTCATTTGGATGTGTAAACGAAAGGAGCCCACCACTGAGGCTGCGGTGCAGGCTTGCCGTCTGGCTCTAGAGAAGGTTGCTTTAGGTGGTGGTGGGAGGATGGGCCCTCAAGGCAGCATTAGGATGACACCTCCTTTTCGAATTTGTCATCTTGTAACAAAACGAGGAGCACCTGTTGTTTCAATACTGTACAGATAGAACAAAGGTGTCGACTTTTTTGTCCAAAAAGTGAAAACACCCTTGTATGCCAGAGATGCTTTTGGCAAAACATCTCAGTCTCTGTTACCAGACTCAAGTGCATACTTTGGCTACATTGTCTGTTAGGTGTCAGAGGGGCCAGTCACATCGCCTTGAGTTCTTCTAGTTTTGAGGCCCCTCCCTCCATCACAGCTGTCCAAGCCCTGTGTAAGTGTGCACCTTTTAGGGATCAAGATCACGCTCTTGTGCCCCTTGGAGGGCTGGTGGCTGGGCGGGTTATTTTGGGAAGGATGTATGTAGATAATAGACTCTCATGAACATTAGCCCTGCTCTCTTGCTGCTTTTGAACCTGCAGTTCTGTGTGTCGTCAACTGCAGTTATGCAGGCATTCAGACTGTGTTGAAGTCATGGAACTGGAGGTGGCTAGGTTTCCTTATGTCTTGGTCCCTTTGCCAAGGTTGGTGAATAGGTTTAGGAACCTACCTTGTATAGGATCCTGCATAAAGCAAGCCTGGTCCTTGGTACAAGACTATTGCTCTCATGTCTTGAAAACAGCTGCAATTAGGATTCCTTCAGATGTGTGGGTCTAGTGTACTTGTTGTACAGAGTACCGTGGAGACTTACTTGGGTACCCCGTTACTACGGGTAGCTGGCAAAACTCCCCTATGAGTTTGCTGGCAAATTTGACAGTTTCGACAAATGCCTATCAGCGTGTAAGGGCATTGTGTCCATAGAATCCTTGGAGTGGCTTTGTACCGAAAATGGCCCGACAAAGCCTGCGCTGGTTCCATTTTGCATGAAGTTTTTGGCACTGGCTCTTGACGTTGTAAGCCTGCTGTGGGTTCCAGGAAGGGTGAAGTGAGTGGAGGAGATGAGGATGGCAACTTCTGATCCCTCGCTTACCTGCCAGGGTCTGGGACAGCCAACGATTGGGGCTGTACACTCAGTAAATAAAAATACTTCACCTCCTTTCAAGGCTGCCAATTAGCTGATTGCTCCTCATGGCTGTCTTTAAGGAGAATGGTGCTTTACCTATCTTCTTGTACAAAGGTTTGATTTTTAATGTCTTGTGAAAAGGATTCTCTTTGTCTTGATTGATGTCAGGAATAAAAGCATGATGGTAATATCCCTCTGAAAGCTATTGTATTGTCAGCCCTGGCTGACAGCGGGAGGGCCTCCCAGCGTTATAGATTAGTGCTGTGAAAACACTGACATTTTCTTTGTTACACTGCTGTTGTTCTACTTGCAAAGTCAATTACACAATGTCAGCTCAGTTACGGAGTTGACTCTGGAAGTAGCAATGTTTCTCATTCTCTTCTTAAAGATATAATTTTCCTTTGTCGTTGTTGTTTTGTTTTCTTTCTTTTTTTAACCTGCCTTCCTTCCTGGTTATCTCCCCTCACTTGTGTCCATACCTCCCAGCCCCAGAATCTTTGCATGCTAGCTAGATTTACACTCCGGTTCGTTTGTGACAAGTCACCGTCAAAGAATGCCACATGGTTATTTTGGAATTCTCATTCATATTTGCGTGACTTCTTATTGATACAGTAACTATAGCAGCCAAGATACATGAAAAGCCTGACAAATGAGATTAACGTGTTGATAATCTCATATCAAGTGGCTTGTTTTCTGGATCTGGGGATCATTGAAGTTGGCAAATTCAGTTTTCTTCCTTTTTCTTTTTGTTCTGAGACTGTAACTGAACTTGGTTCTTGGCTCCATAGGACCCTGGCAAAAAGTTTTATTTAATTATTATTATTATTATTCTTTTTTGAGACAGGATCTCTGTACAGAACCCTGTCTGTCCTGAAATTCACTATGTAGACCAGACTGGTCTTGAACTTACAGCGATTCACCTGTTTTTGCCTCCAAAGTGTTGAGATTAAAGGCATGTGCCCCCACACCTGACGCTAATTAAATTATTATTTTTGTTTTTGTTATTTTTTCGAGACAAGGTTTCTCTGTAGCTTTGAAGCCTGTCCTGGAACACCCTCTGTAGATCTAGCTGGCCTGGAACTCATAGAGATCCACCTGTCTCTGCCTCCCAAGTGCTGGGATTAAAGGTGTGCACCACCTCTGCACAGCTTAAAATTTTTTTAAAGACAGGATCTTACTGTGTATCCCAGGTTGGCTTCCTTCTGGTTTATTTGGCCATCTTGGTACTGAGATGATAGGTTTCTGGCATCACTCACTCCTAGCTGACACTTTTTTCGTAGCATCCGTAAGCATTTGGATGTTGGGGGGCTAGAGCTGTTGCTTTTGGGTGACATAGTGTCAGGGTAGAGGGGCCTTAGGAGAATCATGTACGGGGCCCCAGTTCCACATCACATTCTGAGGTGGTCTCAGGAGGTGGGTCCTGCCTTTTCTGGACACAGGAGGACTTGGCATTAAAATCTTCTTTCTGAGAAGGAGCAAAAGCTTGGTGGGGCTTTCCAGGGTGTTCTCCCACTTTACCGTCCCTGTCTTTTCCTCAGTTCTGTCATCTGGTCATGGAAGAGGCAGGCACCTGCCTGCGGAGGGTGGTGGAAGCGTGGCCTTACTGTTGCATGACGGAGCATCGCTTGTGAGAAGCTGCCACTGTCCTGGACTCCAGATGACAAGGACCCATCAGGAAAGTCTCTCCTAGGACAGTAATTGTGGCCCCTGAAGTTGTTATTATGAACCACCAGACACGAGCCAGTATTCACCAGCAATTTGTCAGGACTAATTTTGTTTTTCTCCAATAATTGAAAATTAATGTCTTGAAGTGAAAGCAGATGTTCATGTCATCTTCTGAATTGGGATATAAAATGGGGCTCTGTGGATGTGCTCACTAATTTAACAGCCACTTTTCTCTCCTAGATAATGGGGGTGCTGGGGCTGATATCACTTAAGGGCCAGGGCCTAGCTGAGAGAGAGGAACGAAGTGGGAGGCGCTCCCATGTTCCTCGTGGGTTCGTTGTGGAGGGAGGACTCATAAGTGAAAGGCTTTCCTTGGGCTGTGGAACTTCTAGGTTTATTGTTTTGGAAGTTCCTTCCTGCAAGATAGTTTGAGGCATTGTGTGGGGAACCAAGAGATGCTGCGGCCCCAGGGAAGAGTCTGATTTCCTGCAGATGTGTGTGCTCTACCATTGTGTGAGCAAACCTGGTTAAGATTACAAAGTAGTGGTACATACCTTCCATCTCAGGAGGCAGAGGCAGGAGGATCTCTTTGAGTTCTAGGCCAACCTGGCTCATATAGCAAGTTCAAGGCAGCTGGGAATCCATAGGAAAACCCTGTAGTTTAGAAGGGACACCGTGCTGGTGCAGGAGCCTGCTGAGTGGTCTGGTGAGCAGTGTTAGGATTGGAGTATTAGACCTTTCCTCAGGGCCACATTGCAGGAGATGGATCCTAGTTGAGCCTGACTAGACCAGGACCCTAGCTAGGTAGGCCAAACTCCAGCTACCTGCTAGGACCCAGACGGTCCTTGCCCATCATCCAACCTGCTCTCCATGCTGGCTCACTTGAGAGAAGGGGAGAACATCTCTGTGGAATGGCTGCTTTGGATCTTAGTCTTTGAGAGTCCCGATGTGGGCACATGGGTGTGAGTGTTGATATAGAGCCATTTGCTGGTCTCCCATGGTGGTGGTGGTGGTGGGGCCCTTTTTCTACCCCTGCCTTTCCTGTCATTGAGATTTGCCCTTTCCTTACTTGGACAGGGTTATGTTGTGCAGTATTGTCCTTCCTGCCTTGCTCTGAGGTTTACTTCTTTTGTTGCTCGTAATTAAGTAAAACCTACAGCTCCTCTGACTCCCGTTGCCCCCCGGTTCTGCTTGCCTGAAGGCGGAGTGATTGCTGTCTGGGTTTGGCTGTGAACGTGGCCGGACCGTGAGGCAGCCTGGTGGGGTGGTGGCCACAGCCAGGTTAGACCCTTGGTCCAGGTGCTGTGGGACCTTGCAGCTACCGGGATATTTCTGGTTTCTGAGCAGGAGACTGAGCTTTGTCCCTAACTCCCAGGGGGCTACAGGTTGGAACTTAGGGAAAGGCGAAGCAATCACCAGCTCCAAGGGCTCTCTAGGGAGAGGGTGCAGAAGAGCGGGGTCCCAGAGGAGAGAGATGGAAAAAGGGGTAGGCTGTAGTCACCTGGGGTGGAGGCTGCAGAGTGCTTGCTGTCCATGTTAACCTCACAGGTACTTTGTTGTCCATTATGAAGGGATCAGCCACCCTTGCACACACTGGGAAGGTTCAGGCCTTTCCTCTTTTACCGTTGGGTCCCTCAGTTCTGAAGGTCACGGGATGAAGACCAACCTTGGGTTGAAGCTCACCTTTCCATGTTAGTCCCAGCGAACACGGACTGGCACACTTTCACTCCGCCTGCACGTGTGTGCGTTGCGTTTTAACGGTAGAGCTGTCTGACCCCCCAGCCTAGCTGTGGTAGTCTTGGTTCTGCTTCCCAGCCCCGCAGTTCGTAGTCCTCAGAGCCAGCCCTTTTGAGAGATGGCAGTATCCACCTTGCCTTATTCAGGCCAGAGACCTCGCTGAGATGTGGACACACCCATGGGCATCTGGGACTCCATAGTCACTTAAACATGATCTTCATCTGGCTGCCCGGGTTGTGGGTCTGAGAACCTATGACTGAGCAAATATGTTGGTTGCTGAAGGAACACATACGAACGGGTAGATGGTGAATGGGTGTGAATAAGTGTGTGGGAAATGTGAATTAATGAAATAAATGAGGGTGGACTGCTAGGGGCACACACTGTCTGTCTTATGACCGGAGCTGGACTTGCTGGCATCCATACCTGAGGCAGGGTCCTCCATCCTCCTTACCTCCCAGCCTCTGCTTCTGCTGAGTGAGGGCTGTGAGCCTTCTGCCTGTTGAAGCTGGGGAAGCTGGGAGTGGCTGGTGCCATTTTCTTCCTATTCTCTCTTCTCTGTAGTCACCATTTCTTATTCTGCGCACTTTAGAAATGATAGCTTAGTATGGGATTTTTATAATAATCTTAAGTAAAGCGGAGTGCTTGCTTGAGCACACGCCTCCTACTGCCCACACTGAACTGCTGCAGAGCTGCAGGGGACAGGCTGGAAATGCCTGGTTGGTTTGGGGCTAGCCAGGGCTTTACATTCCAGCCCTACTGGGGGCCTCCCGGACCCTCCTTGTCTCCAGGGTTTGCCCCAGGAGCAGTGGTTGGAGTGAGGGGTGGGGTTGAAGCTAAGAGGTGGGAGGGAGAACATGAACAGTAATGGCATGGTGTCCTTTTAGTTATCTAGAATAGAAAAGAAAGTCAGCCTGGCTTCTATGGTAGGGGTGAGGGAGGTTATAGAGCATACTGTGAGGCCTTGGGCAGACAGTGTCTTGGCTGGGTCTGTTTCCCGACTAGAGGGTATGGAATTAGTTGGATTCTTATTGTATGAAACCAGAGCCTTGTGCGTGCTAGGCCAGTGCTGTACACTCTGAGCTACATTCCCAGCTCTGTGTGTGTGTGTGTGTGTGTGTGTGTGTGTGTATGATAGTTTTGCTATGCAGCCATCCGGCTTTGAATTTGAGATCTTCCTGCTTCAGCTTCCAGAGTGCTAGGGTTATAGGTGTTTGCCACTGCCTGCAGCCTAAGTATAGTTTTTAATTCATAAAAGCATAAAAAAGAGGGAAATGTAGGTGATTTTGGCTTTCTAATAAGGTGAGCTAGGAAGATAAGAGTCAGTTCTTTTTTCAAGTTACCCTTTTCTGTGATGGGTTGGTAGGGATGAGTCCAGAGGGACTGTTCCAGGGAATTCTGCAGTGGGCAGCTGGTCTTGTCCTGCTTTCCTGCCAGTTTGGAGGTTGAGGAGTGTAACAGATGAGAGAAGATGGCATAGGACTTGATAGCCGTGTAGTGTTGTGAGACACATATGAATCTTAGAGTTTGTGGGGATTCTTGTGCCAGCCATGTGAACACCGTAGGCCCCAGGGTCTTGGCTGAGTGCCACAGAAGCTGGTTCTCTGGGTACCTTTTTCATCAAGGGACGATGAAGGTGGAGACTGACCAGACCATACACAGGTCCATCCAGAGCCATGGCGAGGACGTGTGAGGTCAGCCATGTATGATGCCATCCCATTTGCTTCTCCACGTGATCCTCGTAGCAGCTCCCTGACTGATTTCTGTTCTGGAGACGTGTGTGTAAACCATAGCACTGAAATGCCCTGTCCAAGGTCATTCAGAAGAACTAGGGATTTGAGGACAAATCTTAGCCTGCTCCAGGGCCAGAGCCAGTGGCCACTAGCTTTATAATTACCTACCTTCTCCAGGGCTGCAGAAGCCCCTGGCTCTGGAGGACCAGGAGTCCTCTCTGTTTCCTCTTCTTCAATAGAATGCTGCCTTTGGGGCTGGCTGTGCTGACATCTTTAAAACCAAGTAAAAGATTTCTGGGTCTCAAGATAACTTAATTCTCTTTCTTGCCTAGTGACAGCGGTTGTTGTCATCTCACTCAGACCTTTTGAGGGGCACGTTTATATAAGACATCTGTAACATCTGCACAAGCACACAGATTGCATCTTATGCTACCCGACTACACCATCTCTCGTTTGTTATTTTCACATCGCGGTGGGTTTCTAGTCTTCGTTGCACAATTAGTTTTTTTCCCTTAGGTACCTGAAATAGTAACATTAGTTGGAACCAGAATTTTTGAAGATAAGGACCCAGGCGATTGATTGATTGATTGATTGATTGACTTTAAAGCTTCTTGTGAACTGAACGTACAGCCGGCGCAGAAGACTGTTAGCTTGGAAGTTACTACCACATTAGCGTTGTAGTCTCCACATCAACAGCCAGAAAGAGTTTGCGCTCAGTCTGCTGCTGGTGGATGTGTAATTGTCTCCAGTGTTCTGTTATAACGATGCAGAAAGTATCCTCACTTACAGATTTTTGTGCTCTCGTTTGAGCATTTCTTAGTCTAGATCTCTAGAGGTGGGATTGTTGGGTCCAGGAGTATTCACTTGAAAAATTGTGTAGCTGTTTCCAAACTGACTTGCAAATAATGTGCCAGCACGTCCACTGTTAACTAGCGTGTGACCAGCACGTCCACCGTTAACTAGCGTGTGACCAGCGTGTCCACCATTAACTAGTGTGTGACCAGCGCGTCCACCATTAACTAGTGTGTGAAGGCTGCTTCGCCTCATCCTTGTCCAAATGGGTTTTCTTTCCTCTCTGTTTTTGTTTTCTTTTTATTTGCCAAGCAGACAGCCAAGAACTCACTTGTTGTTTTCATGTGCACTTTCTTTATTAGTGAAGTTTCTCGTGTTTATGGCTTCTGCTTAAACGAGTGTGGGCATTGTTTTCTCTCCCTGAGTCCTTTAGTCCCCTGTCCCTCTTTTCTTTCTTCTCTTACATTCATTCTTCCTCATACATCTTGAACAGCTTACCTAGGTGAGACTCAGCCTGGTTCAAAGGATGATTCGTTGGGGACCAAGAGGAAAGCATGGTGGGAAAGGTTTGAAACCCTGAGTGCTGGATTAGACACAGGGCAGCCAAGGCAGAGAGAGGCACAGGCTTTGGGCTGCGGTGGGCTAGACAGAGGGAATTCCTTTGACGGGGAATGGGCAGAACCCAGCATTTTATTTGTGCTTTGAGGATGGGATTGCATCCCCAGGAACAGCTAATGTCTAGTGAATGCTGTATGCTTGTCGTAGGCAGGCTCCAGATGTCCTTGAGTCTGGGCGCTCACTTTCGTTTCTCTGTGTAGTCCTGAGTGTTTTGGATCTAGCTTTGTAGACCAGGCTGGCCCTAAACCCAGAGAGTGACCTGCCTCTGACTCCCAAGTGCTGGGATTAGAGGCGTGCGCCACCACCGCCTGGCGCAATAATGATTCTTAATAACGAGCCTACGTCATGACTCCTCAGCCGAGCACCCCCTTCATGAGGATGGTCAGAAGTGCTCCAAGTGCCGCAAGTCAGGTGTCCAAGGTTGTGCAGTGACCTTGAGGCAGAATTGTGCCTGGAGGAGAAGCAAGGGCATCCTGGGAACTCGCTGCTGTGCTGACCAAGGCCTGTCTTCTCCATCCTCCCTGCAAATTCTGTCCACTTAATCATGGCCACCAGGCTCCAGAAATGTTTGTTGAGAGCAGGGCATTGCCACAGAATGGGCTGTATGTGCCTGCGCACACGAGTCTGTGTTCCGGAGGGTATGTGCACTTGTGTGCGGATGCCTGTACTTCTCGGCGTGTTTCCTCTAGTGTGCCTCTCTATCTTTGTACATGTGTGCAGGAGTCAAGGTGTGTGCATGTACACACCTGCGCAGTGTGTGAGGTAGCCTCAGGTGCCGGCAGCCTGGGGAAGAGTCTGGTCACTGGTGGGCTTCATTCAGCTGTTCCTGTGTGCCCAGTGCCGTGCTTGACTGGGTCCTATCCTAAGCACAAAGAATCAAATCCTTTTTTTTTCCCGTTTATGAAATCGTCGTTGTGAGAGTGGTATAGTGTCTCCTGTGGCCAGATGCGCTTGGCAGCACTGGATTAAGCAGAGCTGTGACTTTCTTAAACCGTTAGAACTTTCTGAGCCTTTAAAATGTTGATGTGAGAGTCTCCAGGAGAGCCCAGTGGTTTGTGAAGTCCACTTGTCCGCTTGTTGCTGGGTCTTCTCATCCCAGCTTGAGAGTTTCAAGGCTTTTAGGATCCACACGCTTGCTGGCTGTTGGCGTGCTCATTCATGCATCCCATGTGTTTACTGAGCATGTACTCGGTGCCAGCACTGCCGCCGATGCTGAGGCTCCAGCAACAGGTGCACATGCAAGTTCACTGTAGTTGGAAGGAGAGGCTTCTTCAAGTATACCAGTTAATAATACACTTCCCGTTCAGAAAGAAAGGGTCGGGAGAAGCTGTCTGGCCAGGACCATCCTGGAGGGCACATGTGTCCAGATGACTGGGGTTTCTGATGGGAGGGGACCAGAAAGGTTTCGCTTCCCCAGGGCTGGGAGAGATTGTGGGAGGTGTCTGGGTGTTCCTGAGCTCCCTCCCCGCTCATCGCTAGCAACCCCACTGGCTCAGTTCATTTTGGCTTTTCTGGTGTAATCCGGGCCCCAGAGAGACTCCCTGGGTCATGGATCAGCTCAACTAGGGCTGTTGCCAGTTTGGGCTTAGAAGTCTTGCCCCAGGAACCAAAGTGTCGTGTCCTCCACCTCATCACAGGCACACAGGTCTCTCTCAGTATATCAACCACGGGAGGACTCAGGCCATGACCCAGCCCGGTTAGAACCGTCTAGCAGAGTGCCTTCTCTGTCTGGTCATTGAATTGTCCCCAGCACCTGGCAGTGGACTCACATTCCAGACTTATTTGACAGATGGGGAAATGAGGCCAGGAGGCTCCTCAGTCTCCTCAGAGGCCTGGCCCAGAATCCGGCCCTTCTCCAAGCCAGGCTGTGACCCGAGGGTAGTGGTGTTGATGGGGGAAGCGCCGTGGGTGGGGGACACTAGAGACTCATAGGACGAGAGGCGGGAGTTGGGCGCCTTTGTGGCCTGTCTGTGGACTTGCCTCAGAGATCTGGGTCCAGGGACCTCAGGGCAGGAATGGTAAGACAGTGAGGCAGCGGTTGAAAGGGAAGAAGTCATGGATGGATAGGGCAAGAAATGGGATGGGGAGGTAGATGGGGGAAAGGAGGGGTGGCGGTGAAGTGTGTGTGGGGGGGTTGATGAGTGTAAGTGAAACAGGGCCGCCGCTCGGAGACGCTTTCTGCTTCACGACCTGCGAAAGCCTGGTGGCCTTGGGAACGTGGCCCTTTTGGGGTCCCCACCCTCCTTTCCGTGGAGGCAGCCCTGGGACTTCTTTGAGGCGCCGTCCTGGGAACGCGCCGGCTGCCCCCCGCACTGAGGGCTCCATGGCTGCGGCGCAGTAACTCAGGATCTGGGCTTGGCACAAAGCGGCCGCCGCGGGGGACTGGCTGGGAAGGCGCGGGTTGCGCCGCTCGCGCGACTCCGGGTGAGCCCCGCCACTCAGCCGATCCCGGCGATTTCAGGCCTCAGAGACTCAGGTCCAGCGGGGGCGGCGTCGCGACCTCAGCAGGGTGCCGGCTGGTGGTGGGTGGTGGGCTGAAGCCCGCGGACCAGATGTGCACCTTAGGGAGCCTTGGGGTCCTGGAGCACGGATTGGCCCCCAGCTTTGGGGCGGGGCTTAAGGAGGTCAGAGGCAGCAGCTTGGCTTGTGCACAGTAACACAATCAGTGCCTTCTATTGCTTGCTTTCTAGAGGCCAGGGCTGCTCTGAGTAGCTCACACCAATTCAAGCTTCACAGACACCTATGGGCAGGTACTGTGATCGCTCTGTTACAGAGAGAGGGAAGGAAGCTGAAACACAGGGATGTAAAGTCAATTGCCCAGTATCGGGCAGCTAGGACTAGATCCTGTTTGAAGGCAAGCTTGAAGACCACAGAACTATATTGTGTCTCTGCCTAATGCCAGGAATATATAAAATAGAGACTGAACATGTGGGCATGTGTGTGCTTTCTTTCTTTCTTTTTTCTGGATAGGGTCTCAAAAAATACTTTGAAACATTCCAGGTTGGCCTAGAACTTGTGTTATAGCTGAGGGTGATCTTGAATTTCTGGTTCTCTTACCCCTACCCTCCAAATGCTGGGTTTACCAACACACTAGTTTATGGTGTGCCAGAGATCCAAGCACTGACTTCGTGCATGCTAGGCAAGCCCTTCCTAATGGAACTACATCCCCAGCCCTTAAATGCATCTGTGCAAGAAATGACAGGCAGAAGTCCGGCAGACCGACCAGAGTCACCTAGTTTGCTTCGTTCAGTGGACGGCTGGTACTGCCTGAGCTGGAGGGCCGTTCAGAGGCACCCTGGACCTGCCTTCAGGGAGCTGACAGTGGACTTTGGAGTGAGATAGACAGAGTACACAGTTCTGCCAGTGGCTGATTCTCACTGGGAACCTACGCTGCTTATCTGACTTCGGGTGCTGGGGGACATTACAGAGTCGGTGATGGGATAGCTGACCTCGGCAGATGGGAGGGAACCACAGAGTAGCCAGTCCTCTGTGTCTTTGACCCCAGGGCTGCCTCTCTTTGCTTGGGCCCAGCCCTGCTGTGGATAGAATAAAAAGTCACTGTCTTCACCCATGAGAATATGGTGGAAGAAAGTCTGTGGGAATGTGGGGTGTGTATGACCGGAAGAATGGGGACGGGTCTCGATGGTTTTCTTTGAGGCTAGAGCACAGCACACGGAAGAGGTAACACAGAATAGTTTTGGAGACTGCTGGGTATGGGATAGCATTGCTGGGGTAGAATGCTGGTGTGTGCGCACAGTGCGAAGCATGGTCTGTTCTGGGGAGTCCCCAAGATGGCTGCCTGGGCTTTGATCTTTACATTTGTTTATTTTGTGTGATGTGTATGTGTGGGCGTGCACGTCTGAGCCTGTGTGTATAGGTCAGATGACAGCTTGCAGGAGACTGTTCTCTCCTTTCACTGTGTAGGTTCCAGGCATTTAACTCAGGTCACCAGACTTGATGGCAGGCCTTACAGGTAAGCCATCTGGCTATTCCTCTGGCCCCGATTCCATTTATTTATTTATTTGTTTGTTTTTTGGGGACAGGGTTTCTCTGTGCAACCCTGACTGTCTTAGAACTAGCTGTGTAGACTGAGCTGGCCTTGAACTCATAGAGATCCAGCCGGCCTCTGCCTCTCGAGTGCTGGGATGAAAGGCCTGCGCCACCAGTGTTTGGCTGGGCCTTTGATTTTTAAAAGGCCTCTTTTAAAAATTTTTGTTTTTCTTTTTTGTTAATATCGAACCCAAGGATTTATACGTGCTAGGCAAGCACTCTACCAAGTTATGTCCCCCACTCTTTATTTATTTCTTAAATCTATTTATTTTATGTGTCTGGGTGTTTTGTTTGTATGTATGTCTGAGCTCCACGTATGTGCTTGGTCCCTGTGGAGGCCAGAGGACAGCCTCGGATCCTCTGGAACTGAAGTTACAGGCACTTGTGAGATGCCATGTGGGCGCTGGGATTTGAACCCAGGTCCTCTAGGAGGGCAGCCAATGTTCTTGATCACTGGGTCATCTCTCCAACCCCTGTGATGTCTATTTTGAAATGAACCTTGGTCATCCTTCAGCTTTCGGATATGCAGCCGCCCTTGATTAAGCGGTATAGGTGTGTACCCCCATACCCGGCTTGTAAAGGACACATAGGTTTATACAGCCTCTGTGAATTGTGTAGTTCTAGAGGTTCACATGGTCCCTCCTCATATCCAGGGAGATAATCTGGGCATGGTCCCTCCTGCTATGCCAAGTGAGAAAGGGGGTCCACAGAAACTACAGGCCTATGCCCCGGAGTATCAGGGCCATTTGCTGCTGTGAGCTGGGTGAGCTGGGCTGTTTATTTCAAAGCTTCCGTACCAATGGGCAGGATCTTGTTGGGGTCTAAGACCTCATTCCCACTGTTAGGGCTGGGGATGGAAGGGAGATACTGACACCCCAGCATTGCTACTAGTCCCTGAGTGCCTAGCCAGGCTGAGCTGCTCCCATCCCCCATGCTGGATGCACGAGAAGCCAGCTGCCTGCATGTGTCCACTGTGTCCACAGTTCAGTCTGTCTGCAGGTCTCACGGGGCCTTATTCTGAATGTCCTGTCCTCCTCACTGGCTCTAAGTACTGGCTCTTCACGTTCTTTAGGGGGGAATGTGGAGGCCTGTCCTGGGTTTCCTGAATTCATTTCCCACTTGGAAGTGCCGGGTGAGGTGGAACCTGTCCCCACCTCCCTGTGTTTCTTGTCTTGATGTATTTTCCTTGGTGAGTCCACCTGAAAGGTTTGGCCCATGCGTAAGGGGCAACAGCTGTGACAGGATGTTCATCAGTGCTTTTTGAGGCCTCCTGTGCAGCTGCAGGACAATTGCTTCCTAAGCTTCTTCTGAATCCCCTCAGTGGCCCTGTGAGGTTGGTACCAACCAGCTTACTTGGCTGCAGGCGATAGAGTTTTGGGGAGCAGCCTAATGGTTCAGGTTATGGTGGCTAGATGCTGTGGAGTCCGCTAGTTACTCCTGGGCTGCCTTCTGCATACATGGTGAGCCAGTGTCCACCCAGCTTCTTCCCAGGAGGTGCTGGCCCTCTAGGAGACAGTAAAATGTCCTGGACTCGGAGCTGGTGGCACTGTGTCCCCCTGAGGAAGGAGGTCAGCTTCATCCCTTCCCTGCTCCTGGGTTGGGCCCATTGCTAAGACTTCAGTTGGGAAGAAGCAGCCTGGACAGGTTAGCGAGGGGAAGGCTAACCAGGGCGTCCCACCCTGACATTTGAGAGGTTGACGGACCAGGCTGTACTTGTTTTGTGGTGTCATGAGCACCTGGCAATACCCGAGGCCAGCTCTTCTGTTCTGCCAAGTCAGAATTTGTACACTTAGGGGTTTCCGATAGGAGCCCTCCTTTCTCTGGTGACTTCTCCCACCCACCCCTCCTTCCAGGCTTTGGGAATCCTTCTGGATCATCAGGAATCTTAGATGTGATTATTTGGGGGGGGGTGTGAGTGACTTTGCTGGGGGATACAAAGTGTGGCATCTGCTTGAACTGCTGCCCAGGGCCCTGGACTGGCCTGTGAGCCTACATCATGTTTCCTTCCACCCCTCCCCCCATCCCATGGGTGTATGTCCCTATGAGGAGCCTGTCAGGTCAGGTTGCTCTAAGTCTTTGTCCCTCTGACCTTCCTCCCTCATCCCCCACAAAAGCCTGGAGCTCTAGGTCCACTCCTATGCCAGGACACTGGACCCCTCTACATTCTCTGCCTTCCACCCCCTCCTTGCTTGGCTTCCTGGAACCCAGGCACCCTGGAGGTTTCTGGACCATATCGAATTGCCTGGGTGGATGGATGCTTCCTCTTTTTTTTTTTTTTTTTTTTTTTGTCACGAGGATTGGAGAAGCTTCTAGAGAGACTAAGTGACTGAGCTGGGACCAGTCATGGGTGGAGGCCCACCACCAGCTGGTGTCTCCCTGGACCAAACCGTGTCCCCCTAGTCCTTCCCCTGAGAGCCCTGGGACCTGGCTGCTCCTCCTGGGTGGGGATCGGCTTGGGCGGCATTTCCTGCCTCCCTCCCTTTCCTTTTTCACCAGACTCCCCAAGGATGCCTCTTGGGGGATAGGGGCCCACTCCAATCTTTCTCACTGGTGAGTAGTGGCTGACTTGGCCTGGCCTAGCCTAGCCACAGCCCTGCTGAACTAGGGCCCAGCATGGGTTGGGCTACACTTTTGCTCCCCACCCCAAGATCCCACCTCCTGGCGGTACAGCTGGGCCCCAGCTGGGCACACCTCCTGGTCTGAGCCAACCGGCTGCTCCGTGTGGACTGAAGGGTGGGTTCTAGGAGAGGCAAAAAAAAAAAAAAAAAAAAAAAAAGACTGGGAAAGGAGCCTGCAAGGCCAAGGGGTGGGGTAAAGGGAAGGACCAACCTGGGCAGGAGCCCGAATTAAGACCTCCCCGCCCCCCTCCCCGTTAATTCTGAGGCGATTTTGACAACCCTCAAGTCTTCTGCAGTCGTTCAGCCGCTCTGCCTGGCCCCCCAAGGCCCACTGCACACATGGTTTTGCTTTTCCAGGCATCCTCCCCTGGTTCCCTCCCCCTGGGTGCCTTCACGAGCTCTTCGGCCCCCTCCCCCAGCCCTCCTGGGCCCCCTCCTTCCTCCTTGACCCACTTTAGTCCCCTGTTGCTGGGGGAGGGGAATGCGCAGCCGGCGGCTCTGATCCTGGCTGCCTCCCCCAGCATCCCTTGGGGCGGGCTCTGGATGGAGCCAGCAGGCTGAGCCGGCCTGGCCCCAGGGACTGGCACACGGCGAGCTCCGTGTGGCAGCCTCCCTGCCCCCTCCTTGGACAGACAGTTCTGGACAGCTGCCCCTGCCCGGGCCCCTGGGAGGCCCTGCCAGGACACGGCTCTGGTTTCCCCCAGCCCCTGGGAGCAGTGGCTACAGAGGTCCCTCCCACCACTGCCTCCTTGCGGAGCACTTCCGGGAGGAGCCAGAGGGCAGGGCAGTACCAGCTTAGTTTCCACCCATCCTTCCCCTCCATCTCTATTGGAAAACCTGGAGCTGAGGTTGTCTTATGTGTGCGATTAACCTGTGTGATCTGGGAAACTCCGTCAGCCCCCTGTGGGCCTCTTGTGTATAGTGAGGAAGTTAGACCACATAGCTAAGCTTGACTGAGCAGAATCACATCCCAAGGGTTGTGCACAGTGTCCAGTCGCAGCATTGGGAGCATGGTTTCTTACTCTCTGTTTTAAAGGGGAGGCCATGCTCTAGGGGTTTATGCCCCGGTACTGGACTGAGATATCTTTCCTCACCGCTCACATTCTATAGTCCATATTGACACCTGGGCTATTGACTCCTGAACTGCAGTGGCGTGACCCTCTGAGGATGTGGCTTCCTGAACCTGGGACCCTTCCTAATGCCTTGACTAGCTGCAAAAAGCCTGACTCTTTGCTCTGAGATAGGTGGTGGCAAAGGCCAAGTACTAGCCTGCCAGGGCTGGGACTCCTTATATTGAGGCCTTTCCTTGAGGTCTGCCGTCTGACCCCAGCCTGGTGACCCCCCACTGGTGAACACAACCTGGGGATTCTAGCCTGGTGGTCCCCTGGTGAGCACAACTTGGGGATGCAGTAGATCCTGGGGTCTGCTTTCAATAGCAGGCCTGGGTAGGAGCAGCCAGGAATTTCCTGTGCCCTGCCCATGAGCCTCCTGCACATTGTCCTCTCCACCCTTCCTGCCACCCCACTCAAATACTAGTGTGAATAGGTGGGAGGTCCTGAGGGGTTGTGGATATTTGTGAGGGTGCCCCCTCCCCCTACATCTGCCCTGCTTTTTTTTCCTGGAGCCTTGACATCTTCCTTCCTCTGGGAACCTTTTCATTTTGCCATCATTGTCTTGCTGAATAAAGGAGGATTGGGAGGTGGGAAGGGGCTCTGGGAGTGAAGTCAGGCCATCTTTTCTTATTTGCCTAATTTCCTCACTCAAATGTGTCTTGTGATTAAACATTTTCTTAGCATGCTTGGTCAGGGCCAGGCTGGGGTTCTTTTCATAAACATTGGCAAGTGAGTTTAACAGCCCTGTTTGTATTAGCTGGAGGTTTCATTTGCATAGTGATTGTTCTTATGAAACAGAATAATCACTCGCAGTTTATGAAACTGTATAAATACCTGGGTCCGCGTCCTTGGTGCCTGCGCAGGCCTTCCTTCCCACATGTCAATGTATCCTGTTTGGAGATGAAGTTCAGAAAACCGAAAAAAAAACGGTGGTGCTCTGGGTTTCTCGGAGGAGCTCAGGGTTATTTCCCTGCCTGGAGTCCTGGGGTTGCTGATGGGCGGAGGTTGTGGTGGTGAAGAGGTTTAGTGACGAGGTCGGTACCCCGTACCCTGGTGCGATTGACCCAGGCGGGAGGTGTGCATCTGAGCCCCCTCCTCCGGGTGGTGCTTCCCGATTTTCACAGAGTTTTCAGAATGACCTCACTCTATGGCCAGGTTATAGTTGAACTTGTGGTCCTTTATCCTCAGCCTCTTGAGTGCTTGGATTGTGGATTTGTGCCATTCAGCCTGCCTTCCCATCTTTCAGATGAAGGCTGCAGACTGTGGGCCTGAGGATGAGTGTTGCCCTTGGATTTTTTTTTTTTCCTTTTTTGATAGGTGCATATCAACCACTCTGCTCACGGATGTGTTATGATTGGCTTGTGCTGTCTTTTTTAAAAATTTAAGATTTATTTATTTATGTGTGTGTGAGTATTTTGCCTACATGTATGCGTGTGTATCATGTGTGTGCCTGGTGCCCATAGAATCCAGAAGAGGGTGTTGGTTACCCTGGAACTGGAGTTATGGATGACTGTGAGCCATCATGAGGGATCTGGGACTCGAATCCTATTCTGTACAAGAGAACAAGTGTTTTACACCACGAGCCGTTTCTCCAGCTTCTGCACTGGTTTGGAAAGAAGCCAGTATGGGGGAAACTGGAAATATCACAGCAAAATTCATATTCTGGCTTCCTTTTCTAGTGCCTAATGGATGGACCTGGGACCATAAGGCCCACATTCCTACCTGACAAGACTCCTGGCTTGTGGAGGGGGCTGTTTCTTCACGCGGGCACGAATGTCTGCGGACTGCAGTCTCCTGCCCAAGCAATGGACTTTTTTTCCTCTGGAAGTTTCTTGTGGAACTTGGGACTTTCTGGGGGCTTTTTTTGTCTGTCTGTTTGTCTGTCTGTCTGTCTTTCTGTCTGTCTATCATATCTATCTATCTATCTATCTATCTATCTATCTATCTATCTATCTATCTATCTATCTATCCATCCATCCATATCTATCCATCTATCATCTATCTATCTATCTATCTATCTATCTATCTATCTATCTATCATCGTCTGTCTGTCTGTCTGTCTATGCACGCGCACATGTGTGTACATGTGTGTACACTCCACACACTCCACGGTGAACCTGTGGAGACCAGAAGACAGTGGGAATCAGTTTTCTCTTTCCACTACATAGGCTCCTGGGATTGAACCCAGGTCAGCAGGTGTAGTGACAAGCACCTTCCTACATTGTGTCATTTCACATCTGCTTCTGCCTTTGGAGGCTGAATCCTTTGCTCTCCTTCAGGCTCCCGTCCCCTTGGCTCTGCCCCAATGACTGTGAGCTCAGGGACCCCCCTGAACACAGAATTAGTGCATGGAAGGAAGGAGATCTGGAGAAAAAGACACTTTGAGAGGTCATAGCCTCATTCCTCATGGCTTTCCCCTTTCTAGAACATTCTTGGCCTTTTCCTTAGTGGCTCGTTTCATAATCTCAGTCTGTGCTTTAGACACAAGCAGTATAATCTGGGTTCGTGAGCTGCCTTAGCTGGGGGTAACATTTTAACTGGTTCTAGAGAAACTTGAAATCTGCTCATATTGAATGGACCCAGAATAGTGCCATCCTCTTAAGGAATGGCTTGACGAGGAGGAGGGAAGCTGGAGGAGCATCCTGAGCCGTTAGAGCCTGGCCTCCTTTAACCAATGGGAGCAGTGAAGCAGCACCGCTCACCACCCTGCACCCCTGATGCGTGGAGGGCTCTGACATCACCCTACGGAAGAATGTTGTTATTTGCTGCAGACAGCCCCAGTCGGAGATCTGCTTCGCCTGGGCTCTGTGCTCTTTCTCCCGCGGTCTGCTACGATCTTCCCAGCAGCTCTGAGTGTTCTCCTGATAGAGTGGTGGGTGATGACACCGAGGTTCCAGGGCCTAAGGTCACGGAACTGGCAAATGGACAGAGGTGTTAGGATTGGAACCCAGGTTTCCTGGCTCTGGAGCGTGCCCTCTCATCTCAACCCTTGTTCCATGTTTTCCATTTCTCCAGCTTCCAGGAATGTAAAATGTGAAACCAGCAGAGAAGGTTCCATTATGAGCTCTTACCTCTCCCTTTGGGCAGGAGCCTGGAGTCAAGCCCTTTTTAAGGTACTAAGCTGAAGTCTCCTCTCCACCCCACCTTGATGACCAGTGCTCTGTTCTGGATGAGATTTCTCCCACCATCCAAGGGCTCTGAAGTTCAGAGAACCTGAAAAGATCCTCTGGAGAGGGACAGGGCTAGCTGCTGGAGGAACTGGCTGACTGACAGGGGTGGGACCATTTGGGCAGGGTGTTGTAGGCAGCGAGGCCAGTAACTCACACTCAGAACAGCCCAAGAATAAGGGGCTGTTGGAGATAATGGGAGGAGGGACCTGGAGACGCACAGCGGTGGGGTGCTATACTTAGTACTAGGCCTAGACCTGGGTTGTTTTCATGGTTACGCTTGCTTTGTTCTGCTCAACTCTGGTCCCTGTTCTCCAATTTGCCTCCTTGTGGAATGTCTGCTGTTGTACTAGAAACCACACCCCACATGTTTGTGTCCCAGACCAGGGGTGAGAAATTCCCTGACAAAGGTGTTTCTTTAGAAGATGAGGGTTGCCTCTTCTAAATGACCCCACAGTCCTTCCTTTGTGTCTTATTGATGAGGATAATGTCCCCTGATATCCTGTCCAGCCACAGGCCAGGCGATGGAGTTAACTCCTTGGAGTTAGTGGCCTCTAAGCACATCTAAGAAAAATCTTTGTCAGCTCAGCAAGAAAGGCTCTGGGTGAGAAGGTTCCAGAAGGACTATAAATGTTTTTGCCTTTCTGCATGTAAGGTTCTAAAATGCCATCTCCATCCCCCGTGCTCAGCTTCAACCTCACCCCAGTCTTCCCCTCTGTGCATCTTTCCCTCAGCAGGGACACACTTTCTTTTTTCCTAGGCTGGTAGACCCTTTCACAGCGTTTTGGAGTAAGAGACCTCTGTGCAGGTTCAAGGTCACTCAACAAGGCTATCCAGGCCACCTGGCTTGCCTGGACATGGCAGGGCCACTGCCATCCATCTCTCGCTCACTTTCCTTAATGCCAGCTGAACTATTCTCCGCAGAATTGATTTGTTTTACTTGCTTGCGGTTCCTTCCTTGCCGGACTCTTAGTTCCATCTGGATCGAGTCCCTGGGCTTCAGAAGACTGCTCAGAAGGGAGAAGAGACCCAGAAGTGCCTGGCTCATCTCATGTCATGGCATTTTCAAATCTTCCCTGAGCCTGCATTTACCAGGCCCTCCTCTGTGCCCTGCCTCATCTGCTGGGTCCTGATCCCCTGGGCCCTAGGCTTCCTTTGTTCTTTGTTCTGTGAGGAAAAGGAATCCCCAGGAGCCTCTGGACTCCTTGGCTCTTTACTGTGACAGAGGTAGGGCTTCCCCAGGGGCCAGTGGGGAAAGCCTACCCTCAGGGCACGCAGTACTGAGAGACAGACGGGAACTCTGAGGATGTTTGGTTGTCAGGTCTGTGGCTGAAGCCTTTGGGCAGCACTGATGGACTGGTCTCAGGATCTCACCCTTGCCCATATTGGCTGGGTCACCTTGCCCCAGGACAGCTCCTTTCACAGTGTTATCAGCTCTCCCTGCCCCAGGAAGGCCGCTTGGTCCTCTGCGGCAGAGTAGGGAGGCTGGCCCAGGAGCCAGCAGGATTTTCTAGACAGCACAGAGGTGATGGGAACAACTGAGACCTCTTTGTCCAAGGCAAGTCATCTGGTAGCTGCCAAGAATTCCTAGCGGGAACTATCAACTGCTCACTGTAGGAAGCTGAAGTGGGTTTGGGCACACCCACAGGATGTGGACGCAACCACCTTATTGAAACTTGGGAGGGGTGGAAGAAGTGGCCACGGGAGTGAGTGGAGCATAGGTGGACGGCAGAGGGGGATCTAGGTCAGCAGAGGAAGCCCAGAGGGGAACGGCCTTGAAGGCAGCCATCCTGCTACAAAGTGCTAGCCAAGTCTGTCCTCGGGCTGCTCATATCTCTGCTCAGTTTAGCAAAGAGGGGTTCTCCGTGGGCATAGAAAAGGGCTCCCCTGGCCTCTAGGTTTCTCCGTGGCTGACTGGGGCCAGATAAGGGCCGTTTTGTGTATTCCTAGGGCCACTCCAGTGCCTACCCAGGGCCCTTTTGGGAATGCGTTGGCTGCAGTGTTAGCATAATGAGCCAGAGGCTTGGTGATGGGGTTTCAGGCTCTGTCCCCCAAGGTGGAACTGTTGGAGCTGGCAGAGGCTTCCTCCACCCGCTGGCCCTTCCAGGGCCTTGCTTATGTTGCCTTTCTTTTCAGTGGGAAGTGTCGATGTGAGTAATTACATATATTTCCACAAACTCGAAGTATGCTTTATTTAAACTTTTATAAACATGTGTGTGTAATTCTAATTAACTACTCACATAAAGCCATCAGAAGGTTAGGTGGGGAAATGCTCATTTGCCAGACTGGTGCCTAAAAAGCCAAGGAAAATATTATGTTCTTGCAACAAATGGTCTATTCACGTAGGTGGTTACCAAGATCAACAGTAGGTATTTGAGGACAAGTGAGATTCTGAGCGGCGATGGCTGAGCCTCGTGTGAGAGGGTCCGTAGAGGATGTGTTCTGCATTGCCGTAGGAGAGAGTTGTCCACAAGGCTTGCACGTCTCTGTCCGTGGATTGACATGGATTGCCTACGGTTGAGACGAAGACTTCTGGAGAGTGTGCAAAAGAGATTCTTGGGGTTGGACTGGTGAAGGGGGAGGAAGGATTTAAAGTTGACTTGTGTCTGTCTGTCCAGTACTGTGTGAACCAGGCTTATGTGCCTTGGGGAAAGATGTCTCAGGTTCCTGGGGCCACAGTTGTTGTTAGGGATGGAGCACAAGAAGCAAGATAAGGGATGCTAAGCACAGGGTGTTGTGATAGCAGAAAACTGATAAGCTGAGGAGGACAAGTGTTGGAGGCTGGGTGACAGGTGGCCACACTGTAAGGAGTTGATAAGAGAAGTGATTGATCAGGTCACACAGCGGCTGGGAAGCAGAAAATGTTGCTCGAAATGTTGATGTGAATCTGGGCACAGTGGCAATGCTTATAGTTCCAGCTTCTTGGAGAACCGAGGCAGGAGGATAGTTTGAGTTTAGGAGTACAAGGCTAGCCTGGGCCGTATAGTGAGAGCCTGTTTCTTTAAAAAAAAAAAAAGTTGCTATATTTGCTCAGTTGCAGATGGGAACAAACACACAAATACAAACAAAAATAAAAACACCTCTCTCCCTCGGGAAGGAAACTGTTATTCTTGGGGCCCTCCTATTGGACATCTTCATTTCTCATTATCCTCATTTTTTTCTTCCTGTGCTGTTTTCTCAAAGATCTTAGAAGAGTGGAGCATGTGGCACAGGCCAGTAGTCCTAGCCCTGAAAGGACCAAGGCTGGAGGATGAGAGTTTAAGGTCAGCCTGAGCTATATAGTGAGATTCTCTCTGTCTCAATAAGCAAGCAAGCAAGCAAGCAAGCAAGCAAGCAAA
Organism: Microtus oregoni; assembly: GCF_018167655.1. Lineage (NCBI taxonomy): Eukaryota > Metazoa > Chordata > Mammalia > Rodentia > Cricetidae > Microtus > Microtus oregoni. The sequence goes on from NW_024543063.1 coordinate 63,778,834, forward strand.
CAAACAAAGTCAACTCCAAAAAGCCAAAAGTTCCTAGAGAAGTACAGCTAGCCTTCTACTTGAAAGCCCCAGATGTCTACTCTTGGGTGGAGACCAAGGAGGTTTTGTGATGTCCTGAAGATGCTTGAGATTGGAGTCCAGGTACCTTTGGTACACAGTGTTTCCAGCTAAAGCGGCTGTAGAGAGACAAGTGCCTGTGGGCCGATGCCCATGTATAGACAGCATGGCCATCTTTGACATCCCTGACCCCATACTTAGACACCCCTGGTTCAAGACTTTTGTCGCTGTCGCTGAGAGGCAATGTGGTTGCTACCATTAGTCTTAGGGACAAGAATCTGAGTGCTGGGAGGATAATGGCCTCCTCCAAATCAAACAGGTTACTAGGGACTCCCTGACATCGAGACCTCAGCACCTCAGTCCCAGTGCGAGGCAGGACGCATGTGGAGCCTGGCCCTCTTTCTTCCGAGTAGTTCTTTTTTTTTTTTTTTAAACATTTATTTATTATTTATTATGTATACAGTATTCTATCTGTGTGTATGCCTGCAGGCCAGAAGAGGGCAACAGACCTCATTACAGATGGTTGTGAGCCACCATATGGTTGCTGGGAATTGAACTCAGGACCTTTGGAAGAGCAGGCAATGCTCTTAACCACTGAGCCATCTCTCCAGCTCCCCTTCCGAGTAGTTCTTGTGTGGGCTCTGTTGCTGTATCTCCCTGGGCCATTTTGGGAGTTTACCCTGTGATATGCTTTCAGCAAAGCTATCTCGAAAGGTCCCCTTGGGTCCTTTGGGTTGACCAAGGAGGGATGCTGTAGTAGACCGGAGTGCAGCCCAGTCTGTGGCATGGGGCAGTCCTTTTTAATAAGGAGTAGGGTCCCCCTCCCCCTTTAGTTAGCAAGTTCCTGTGAAACCCTCAGGGCCAATAGGAAAGGGCCATCCAGAACCACCTGTGTCTTCTTGGGGGGGAGGGTCTGGTGAGATTGGGTCTGAGGTGAGGGTCTGTGGCAAGCTGCTTCATTCATTCCCTCCCTCACTCATTCATACTGAGGTGTGAGTTTCCAGCAAGGAGAGTCCCTCGGTCTCCAGTTTCCGGAGGCGCCCTGTACAGTCTAGATTCCAATTAGCTTAATTGCTTCATATTAGACTTCTTAGAAATGATTTTTTTTTTCTGCTGATGGCTGAGGTTCCAGGAATACTTCCCTCTACTGTCTTCCTTCCTGAATCTCCCCATGCATGTCTCTTTCAACTCTGGTTCTTCAGTTCTAGCCTGCTCCCTGGTCCTAGTGCTGTTGAATCTGTTTACCTCTAAGTGACCAAAGTGGAGAAACAGTGGATGATTTATGTGCGTCTTACACAGTGTATGTGTAAAAAGACACACATGTTTTGAGACACGGAATTCCTTTCGAGGGTGTGTTTCAGCAAAGGAACTGGATATAAAATCCACCCTGAGTTCTGACCCTGCTCCTTTTCCTTTCCCCATCAACACCAGGTTTTTAAAAAAGTACTTTTCGGCAACCCGAGGAAATGGGGACATCCTGACTGACTGACAGGATGTTAGAACAGCATTCTTGCTGTTAAGTGATCAGAATTTCAGCCAAGGGAGTATAATGAAATCCACATAAAAATTTATTTACCTAATGAAAATCCTAGAGTAATGCATAAGTGGTTCTCTGATAATAAAATGCAAATCTCAGACTATAACCAGGAGGACAATAATCTTCATTAAACGTATTGTCTAGAGGAAGCCCACGACATCCACTTAACAGTGATTTGATTTGTTTAGTAATTTCCAAGTAATATTTAAACTTTATTTCGAGCCTTAAGAACCGTCCAGGAGTTTCTCTCCTGTCACTGAGGAGGGTAGCTGTATTTGGGCTGGGGGTCTACCAACTGATCTCAGGGCCTCTGTTCTGGGGCACCCTGAACTATGCCCTTGACCAGGCAGCTTGACATCTGGTGGGGAAATGGGGTCCCAGAAGAGAAAACAAAAGGGTCGGATTTCCTCTCTGGGGGAGGTCTAGGGAAGCTCTGTAGGGACCTAGGATGGGAGTCCTGGAATGGCTCCAGAAGGGAAGTGCCTTGCCCTGGTTCATGCCCTGGTCTGGGTGTCCAGCACTCAGTTCGTTGCCCCCGTTTTCCTGAACCGCTACATCCCTGGAGGGCTGTGTAGAATCTTTGTTATCCCCTTGGCCCCCTTGGCCCCTGAGCATCCAGCTGCTGGTCGTCATCTTGAATGCAGTGCTTGGAAGTTAGAAGCAGGTTGGGAGAACCGTGGGTCCCTGGGTTCCAAACTTGGCTCTTCCACTTTTTAGCGGAGGAGCAGTGAGATGTATCCACCAGCTCTGTGACCCTCACTCTAGCCTGGCATCCCCGCGGCCCCGTCTGCTGGAGGCCCAGGCAGGCCTCAGGGCTGGAGTAATTTGTGGTCTATAAGTTTCTGACCTTGACAGCATGGTGGAGAAGAATCTGAATTTGGGATTAGTTTCTGCCCAAGTTTGAAACTGATGAATCTCAGGCCTAGACAAGCAAATTTACCTTTTAAATTTTACTTTGTTTTTAGTACTAAGGATAGGGCTTCATATTTACCAGACATATTCTATCATGTCTGTCATGTTCTATCATGTTCTATCATGGAGATACAGCTTCTGCTCCATAGGTTTTTTTTTTTTTAAATTTTACTTATAAAGAACCTTCATCTGGTGATGGATGGAGATAGAGACAGAGACCCACACTGGAGCACCAGACTGAGCTCCCAAGGTCCCAATGAGGAGCAGAAGGAGGGAGAACATGAGCAAGGAAGTCAGGACCACGAGGGGTGCACCCACCCTCTGAGACAGTGGGGCTGATCTATTGGGAGCTCACCAAGGCCAGCTGGACTGTGACTGAAAAAGCATGGGATAAAACCGGACTCTCTGAACATGGCGAACAATGAGGGCTGATGAGAAGCCAAGGTCAATGGCACGGGGTTTTGATCCTACTTCATGTTCTGGCTTTGTGGGAGCCTAGCCAGTTTGGATGTTCACCTTCCTAGACATGGACGGAGCGGGTAGGACCTTGGACTTTCCACAGGGCAGGGAACCCTGACTGCTCTTTGGGAGAAGGGTGGGAGGAGGGGGAGGGAAATGGGAGTCTGGGAGGACGCAGAAACTTTTTCTTTTCTTTTTCTTAATAAAAAATTAAAAAAAATTTTTTTTGAGACAGAATCTTACTAATTTGTTAGGCTGGTCTTGAACTTGTGATCTTCTTGCCTCAACCTTCAGGCCTAGTGAACCTGTTGGATTTTTTTGTTTGTTTGTTTGTTTTGTTTTTTGAGACAGGGTTTGTCAATATAACAGCCCTGGCTGTCCTGGAACTCGCTCTGTAGTTCAGACTGGCTCGAACTCAAAGACACCTTCCCGCCTCTGCCTCCCGAGTGCTGAGATTAGAAGTATGCGTCACCACTGCCTGCCTTGAACCTTTGGACTTTTAATCTTTCAGCATTCATAAAGTCTCCAATAAATTAGTAGATTAAAAACTGCTGTGTGTGCAGGAAGTGCGTTTGGGTGAATACACACGTTCCATGTGTTTGCATATATGTGAAACTTTTTTTTTCAAATGTGAGCTGCTTGCACATAACCCTTCTCTCTGTCTTCACCGTCCCCTCTTTTTCCTTTTTAATCATAACAAGTCACAACCACAGGCTGTGTTGAGATGTTAGGTCTCCTGTACTCTCCCTTAGGAACTCCCTACTCTGATAGCCAAACAGAGCAGTGGTAAGACACAGGCCTTGTTCCAGAACTGGGATCAGAGACCTGTCATGAGTGCCACAGCTGCCTCAGTTTCCTTGCGTGGAATGCAGGATGAACCCCTATACTTTGTTCTTTCTGTGCCGGAGATTAAACTGGATACTGTGTGTAAAGGAGTTAGCACGGTGTCTGGCCCTGTCTCAGCCCTTGATGAGCAGGAGTGGCTTTGTTGCTGCAGAGAAAGGGCTTTGCAGAACAGAGGCCGCTGAAACGGAGAAGGGAGGCTTGTTTCCGCTGGGGATGCCAGCGCCAGCCAGCCCGCCAGACTCCTGTGCATCCATAAAGATTGGCTCGGGTTACTCCTGGTTTGCTAGTAACCCTGCTCAGAGCTGGGAGCCTCTTAAACTCAAGGTCGATCCCAGGGTTCCTGTCCCCAACCTGGTCTTCCGTCTTGCCCAGAGTCGTTAGTCACTAGAATGGCCTGACTGAGAGAGTAGAGATGACTCAGGACCCCCTGGGCCACACCCAGAGCCAGGCCTGGCTGCTGGAGGGTCTGCAGAATCAGCCAGGCAAGCATGTACAGAAGCATTTCGGTCCTGGCTTCAGCTGACCCCTAGCCAGGCAAATCATTTCACCACTGTGAGCCTTGGTGTTTTGATCTGTTCAGTGGGTGCTTCAGGGTCTCTCTGTGAGATGGAGCTTGCTGCATGCAGCCCTGTCTCCTGTCACAATATTCTATCCAGTGAAGGTTTCTGGAGGAGGACAGCTTATCTTGAGAAAGAAAAGCCATGGGTTATGAGAAAAAGCAGGCCTGAGGGCTGGGAGAGGGAATCAGGGAGAAGTGAAGTGCTGGAAAGCCCAGTTCTTGCCAAGGACACCTGGGGCTGACCCCTGGGGACCTTACAGTGGGCTGTGCCTTCTCAGGAAGAAGGATAAAGGAGCTTCATCCTTTCTGGCCTTGACTAATCTTCAGAATTTCCTGCAACTGGACGGGATGCGGCCCAGGGTTAGAGTGCTTGCCTAGCATTGAAAAGAGAGTTGGTCATGGGCACTAGGGGAAAAAAAAGATCCCAGTGGAAGTGATGTAGGCAAGTGAGCCGCCCCTTAGGTCCGTCCTACCTGTAATCTCAGAGCAGCCTTAGGAACTGGAAGCTGTCTTAATCTGCAGCCCCTACACCCTGGAGTTTCTGCCCATGCTCCTGCGAGGAGCCAACCAATCGCTGAGTATCCCTTCTTTCCACTTCCTGGTTTCTGCAACTCTGCCTTACAATAGGAGATAACCCAGGCATGGGGGGTGGCAGTGGTGGTGATGGTGGTGGTGGTATGGACAAACCCAGTGAGACCTGGACTGTATCCTCCCAAGGCCCTTTGTGGGTGTGTGTTACAAAACCCTTGGTCTGAGTTCATCCTCCAATGCTGCAGAGGGATCGGGCTATTGGGGTTTGCAGTAAAGACCCCAAGACGTTTGGCATCGGTGTAGCTTCCTTCCCTGGACCCACGAAAGGCCTGAGTGGCAGACAGCCCACCCAGGTCCTTCACACCCAGAACCAGGCTAGGGGGAGGAAGAGAGTGAGCTACCGGGCCAGAGGAGGGGGCTGCCAGCCAGGGACAAAGGCAGCGAGAGAGAAACAAAGAGACAAGTCTCATATTCTAACCTGTGATTTAAAGAAGTGCAACTCTGATTTCATGTGATTAAACAAACAAACAAACAAGCAAACAACCAGGCCCCTTGGCCATACAAAGCTCACCTCCAGCCCAGGTGTGGCCGCTGTCCTGAGCGACTCCTGGGCAGGAAGCCTCCTCACCCGGGCATGGAGGCAGTTGGAATCAGAGGCTGTCATTTGCTGCCAAATTTGGGAGCAAACATTTTTCTTTCTGGATTTAAATAATTGCATTGCATCCTCAGCTCTGGTTCTCTTCTGAAGCCAGCCCCAAATGACATTTGGCAGGCTAACCATGGTCTCCGCCCCGTGGGATTTCTCAGGGTATTTTCCTCAAAGTCTGAGTAGCTGGCTTTTAAACCAGTTCATTTCTCTCTCTTTTTTTTTCTTTTTCCTTTTTTTCTTTTTGGTTCAGGTCTCAAATTTTATTAAATTTAAATTTTATTCCATTTTAGGCTATAAAATCTCCTAAAGTGGCCTTGAAAATGAACAGGTTTTGGCATGCTGGAAATAGGTTACCTCCAATGCAAATAAAAGAGGCTAGCTTCCGAGAAGAACAAGGCTCCAAGGGTTGGGAAAATGTGTGGAGTGCTTAGAGACACATAGCAGAAAAATGGTCAGAGACCAATTTAAAAGCATATATACTTTAAATGAAGCATTCTGTGGACATATGGAACCCATAGCTGTGCCAGGAGCTCAGGTTTGGGGATCAAGTCTTGAGAGCTAAACTTCAATCTTACTACCCAAGGTGATTTTTAGCAGACAGATGAAAAACTCCTTTTTGCATGCTGGTCTAAGGGGAATCTTAATACATTTTTAAATTATTTGGCATTTTGAATTAATTTTCTTAGAATGAAACGAGATTCTTAAATTGGGATCTTGTAGGGAAAAGACAGCCAGGTAATTAGCAAGCTCATCTCCTTTCCTGACACACGGATGCAGAGGGGGATGAACTCCAACCAAGGTGCACGCAAATCTATTTTAGAGCAAACATTTCAAAGTAAGCAACACCATCTGCTCTTTAATTATTTCTCTTAAAAAAAAACCCACTACATTTATTTGGGTTACTTGTTGGAAAGAAGCGTCTTTAAGACTCGCAGAACTGAAGCTATCAGAGGCAGAGTGTCAGCTATTGTTGGCTGGGCCCTAAGAACTCCCGATAGTGAAGGCATTTTAGAATCAATACTTTCCCAACACGGACCCCTCTTAGTCCAGCGAGGCATGGTTGCAGGGCCCTGGGGGACAGTCCTCAGCTGCTCATGTCCAGGGCAGGGTCAGTTGGATTGAACAGAGGGGCTGTGATTGGACAGTTGGGTAAGGGTTTGTTTGTGTGGGTGTTTGACCCCTGAGAGTAAGGACCTGCGGAGTCTGATCTAGACCTATCTGCATTTCTATCCATCCATCCATCCGTCCACCTATCCATCCCTTGTCCATGAATGCATGCATCCACCTGTCCATGTATCCATCCATCTGCCCGCCCATCCATCCATCCATGCATCTGCCCATCCATCCATCCATCCATCCATCCATCCGCCTGTCCATACATACATACATACATTTGTCTACCTGTTCATGATTTTTCCATCAGTCTGTTCATTTGTCATTCCATCTGTCTATCCTGTCTATCTCCATCTATCTCTTTTTCCTTGTTCCTCTCTATCCCTTCCTCACTTTCATTTCTTGAGGACCCTCTGTGAACTCAGAACAGTATTGAGAGAACATGGGTGAGTTTGCAACTACCAACAAAGTCTGCTCTAAGTCTAGATGAGTGTTGTCCAGCAGAACTTCCACAGTGTGGGAATGTTTCCATGTGTGCTAGTCAGCATAGTAGACACCGACCACACGTGACTGTTGTGACGAGTGACCAAGAACTGCTTGTTTATTCAAATTTTTGTTTATGCGCATGCAAGTGTTTGTGTGAGGGCAGGCACCAAGGAGTCCAGAAGAGGGGTAGATCCCTTGGAACTGGAGTTGTCGGTGCTTGTTAGCCACAATGCAGGTGGAGTTTTCAGTAGCTCCTCAGGTGGCTTGTGTAGTCAGGCCCCTGAAAACTAGGCTATGGGTGCGATGTTATGTTCCAGTTCATTTAGTCTGAAGCACACTGGAATACCAGACTGGATTTTACATGGACCGGAGTTTTGAGAAAAGGTGTGGTGGACCTATGGCTAAGGTAGGAGTAAGGAGGAGATGGTAGTGACCTGGTGAGGGGTGGGACTGTGGTGGTGGCTCATAGCTCACCACACCCAGTGGTATTCTTGGCACATTTGATGAGAGTTTAAGAGTTTGTGAACTGTTGGGACAGATTGAGACAGGCGGGTGGAAGATCTGGTATTGCTGCCTGAGTGACTCTGGACTGAGCTTGCTTTCTTTCTTTCTTTCTTTCTTTCTTTCTTTCTTGAGTTTCTTTCTTGGTTTTTCGAGACAGGGTTTCTCCGTGTCGCTTTATTGCCTGTCCTGGAACTAGCTCTTGTAGACCAGGCTGGCCTCGAACTCACAGAGATCCTCCTGCCTCTGCCTTCTGAGTGCTAGGATTAAAGGCATGTGCCACCACTGCCCAGCTCTGGACTGGTGTTTAACCTCTCTGGGCCTCATGCTCACCACTGATGAACAGTAGATAACTCCACCTGTCAGTACTTGATAGAGTCAGATGTCAGGTTGGTAGGCTGCCTGAAACCCCAAAGTAGAGCCTGCATGATGGGGGAGGGATCTGATGGTCTCTTTTCTCACTGATTTTTTTTTCCTATTTTTTTAATTCCCCATTCTTCTCTTCTCCCCCATGGCCTTATCTCTCTGAGAACTGTTGAGAGCAGGCTCTATGTACCTCTTATTTGGGCTAATGTGCATGCTGGTTCCATGACTCTCTGTGCTGACCTCTTAACTCTGGTTTGGGGGAGCCCTGTGGTATTCATCCTGCCTGTTTGCTTCCTTGGAAATCCTGTGCTTTGACTTGTGCCCATGTCCTGCAGGCTCCCTTTGGAGCCCTACGCTGGAAGCCAGGGGCCAGCAAGAGCATGGACTACTACAAGCATTGGTCTAGAGTCAGGTGTAATCGGATGCCTTTTGGGTAAGACTCAGTAATTTTAGCAACATCTTTTCTTTTGTCTAGACCTAAGATCAGCATTTTAGGGAAAAGAAACATCCCCTGTCTCCCTCCCCACCCCTCCCCAATTCTGGGACTCTGCCTCTCAACCCCCATGTCAGGTGCCCAGAGCGGAGGCCACGTCCCAGCCATTTGGCAGCGGAGAGTTTTGTCCCTGGAAGATGCAAGACTTACTCTGAGGTGGCGGATGTGGAGGACACTTCTCACTGGACAGACACCAAGAGTCTGACCCAGTCTGGGGCATGTCCCGGGGGACATCAGCAGCCTGTTACCTAAGCCGTGTGCCTTCCTGCACTCCTGCAGAACCTTTGTGGTCCATTGCATACTGGGGACTTCTGCGCTGGAATCTCTCAGTATAGTTGAGTTATTGCTATTATTATTATTATTATTTTGTCTCTCCTCCAAAGACATTCATAACAAACTCTCGAAGTCTTTTTTTTTTCCAAAGAATGCCCAAGGAGAGCACGGTTTGTTGCAGTGGAATGAATAGCTAATGGCTGAGTCTGAACCATCCGGCCAAGACACTGATTTATGGGGAAAGATACTTTCCAAGCACTGCTCATGCCATTTTGACTCCCTGCCAGGAACGCATCCTCAGGCCCTGCACTGAAATCCTGGACGGAGGTTGCATACTGTGCATACTGGTAACTCCAGAAGGACACACAACTCTAGAGTTGTCTGTCTGTCTGTCTGACTGTTTTTCCTTCCTTCTTTCTTTCTTTCTTTCTTTCTTTCATGACTGTTCAGGATTAAAATTAGCTTCGAATTAAAGGGTCACACAAATTCAGTAAAGTCTGTACAAAAATCCAGGTTTTTGGCTGGAAAAATGGTTCAGCAGGTGAAACCCTTGCTGCACAGGCGTGACCACCACAGTCTGGCTCCCAGAGCTCATGTACAAAGCCGTATGTGGTAGCGTGAGATGGGAGGTGGACAGGGAAGTGCACGGGAGCTCGGGAGCCAGTTAGCTCGGAGTATGAGGAGATATAGCAGAAACAGAGAGACCCTGCCTCAAAACAAGATAGAGAATGAGAGCTTACTCCCGAAAGGTGTCTTCTGACCTCATATCTGCACTCCCGCTTTGACCGAGCCTGTGAATCTGCCTTTTACATACACGTCTCCACCCGCACACTTCCTCCCACTCTGTGCACCTGCTTTTACACACGCGTCTCCACCCCCACACTCCCCGCCCCTCTGCCTGTTGAGGGTCAGCTGTAGTGTGTTGTCCTCCCACTTCCTGTTCCACCCCTCTTCTCCCCATTCCACACCCATTTGCCCTGGAAGGGTTCACCTGAAGTTCTTGGTCCAGTCCCCACCCTACACCCATTTGCTGTGCTCTACACAGGTACCCCCTCTCTGTGCTTCTGCTTTCCCTGTGGAGGGTGGAACACCAGGCTAGATAAGCACTTTCCCACTGTGCCTGGACGAGCCTGATGGGGGAGGTGGGAGGTATGTTAGGTTTCTTAAGGAAACATAAGCGCCCCTGCTTGACTGGGAATTTCCCAGACAACTTACCCATACTGACTCCCTGTCAAGAGTGGTGGAATGGGGCCTTTTTATATCCAGTGATGGGCTGGTTTTGTCATCCCAAGGCCCTGAGCAGTGTGGGGCTGTCTGAAGTGGCTGTTATAATGAGTGGGTTTAGGAAAGCGGCTCAGGAAGGAGTCACTGCCAAGGTGAGGCGAGTGCACACCAACTGTTTCCTAAGAGGCTTGGGTCCCTGCTCCAGCCTGTCCCATCCTCTCCATCTCATCCCAGCCTGTCTCCACCATCTCCATCTCATCTCATCCCAGCCTGTCCCCACCATTTCCATCTCATCCCAGCCCGTCCCCACCATCTCCATCTCATCCCAGCCTGTCCCCACCATCTCCATCTCATCCCAGCCTGTCCCCACCATCTCCATCTCATCCCAGCCTGTCCCCCACCATCTCCATCTCACTGCCAAGGAATCTGGCCTTCTTCTGCCACTCTGCTCTTGTCCCAAAGCCTCTCTGCCAGAACTGTCTGAGCCCTTGTTTCTGGTATCCCATGCTTTAGAAAAACAGATAAGAAAGTCTGTCTGGGTATAATCTTTTTGTGATGTTGGTTGAGGGGATATTAGTGGCTAGCCAAGCTCAATAGGTCAAGCTCATAGCCTTGTAAGTTACTTGGTCATTTAGTTGGAGTTGGGAAGGTTTGGGTGATCTTGCCTTCTGAGGACCCAGCCTGTGTCTGGTTTGAGCCTCAGTTGCTCCTATGAGAAGAGACTTAGCTGGAAAGGTACCCAGCTACCATTCTGGATTGCCAGGGTGCTCCACTCACCCCATTTCACAGGAGGCCAACACAGTGACTAGAAAAGCTAATGTCACAGTTCTGTCTGAGGACCCCAGCTTTTGCACTGAGGGGTGGAGGTGGGGTAGAATCTGTGATCCTCTTCTTGGCTCCTGGAAGCCTTTAGCTAGACCCTGCTGTAGCGATGCTTCTACTCCTCCAGGGTATTGACAAGGAAGTGCAGCCTCTCACAAGTCCCAATCATGGCCTTCAGAAAGGAGCTACTGTTTGCTCCTCTAGCTTCCTCTGGGCAATCCAAATGGGTGCCTCCTGACTCACTAGGCTGGTGCGTGTGCGTTTGTGTGTGTGTGTGTGTGTGTGTGTTTGTATGCCTCTGTGTCTGAGTATGCGTGTATGTGCTTGTGTGTCTCCCACCTTGTCTGGGCGTTTCTCGGATAAGGGGATGAGGGCGGGACCATCTGATGGGCACAGCTACTGTCCTGGCTATTGCATAGCTTTTCTGTCACTCCAGATGTGGTTTCTGCCCTCAACACCGGTAAACACTGGATAACAAAGCCATAAGAGAATGAAAAAGAAGCCGAGGGAAGCTAGCGGAGTGAGGAGGATTGGCCATTACACTGGGAGTGGGGGTACACACATGTCTTTACACTCGAGGCTCTACTGGAGAGGGGATATTTGCAAAGATAGATGCTTTTAGCTGGCTTGGGAAGGCTGTGTCCCTGAGTCCTGCCTGGAAAAGAAATGGGGTGCTGTCCCGGGGAGGTCAGTGTGCCTAACAATAGAGCAAAGCCAGGAGCCCAACTGCTTCCTAGGGCAGACCTGCCTATCCTTGTGTTCAAGAATGGTAGTCAGTGCCATGGCCTCCTTGGATTTAAATTGCTATGACTTTGTTTTTTTTAAAGAATTTAATTATTTTATGTGTGTACGGTGTGTGTGTGTGCGCACACACATGAACGCATGAGCATACCACTGGATACATACGGAGGTCAAAGAACAACTTTGAGGAGTCATTTTTCTCCTTCACTTTTATTTTTTTTATTTTTTTTATTTTCGAGACAGGGTTTCTCTGTAGCTTTTTGGTTCCTGTCCTGGAACTAGCTCTTGTAGACCAGGCTGGCCTCGAACTCACAAAGATCCGCCTGCCTCTGCCTCCCGAGTGCTGGGATTAAAGGCGTGCGCCACCACCGCCCGGCTCTCCTTCACTTTTATGTGGGTTCTGGGGATTGAACTGAGGCCGTCAGGCTTGCACGAGTGCCCTTACCCGCTCAGCCATATCGCCAACCCTGGGTGATTGTTTTAATTGTGTTTTCTGGAAGATGCCCAGGCAGCACTTTCCCCTGGAGCCTATCCCAGGGCTGTTGCCCTTGTGGCACACCAGGAATGATGGTGGGACAAGCCTGGGGTTACCGCTGGAGCCTTGGAGACCCAAGTTTCTCCTGCTTCCTTTCCCGATCCCCAGACCCCAATTTGCTGCACGCACAATTCACCATGATTGTATGGCGTCCTCTCGAACAGGGCGGACATGGAGGAAAACTGTTCAGTGTCTGTCAGTTTGGTTTATCTCAGTCCATCTCTGTGACGTTGGATTTGCCCCTTTTGCTCTGCCGTAGACAGTCATCTGCCAGTCTTGGGCGACCGAGTTCTGTGAAGTTAAACTGTAAAGCCCACATGATTGTGCCACTGAAGGTCTGTTCCAGCCATAGGCCCTGTAGGTACCGGGGGAAGGGCAAGAGGAGCACAGGACCCGAATTCTGCTTTGCCTCCTATGGCAATGCACCCTGTATGAGCGAGTGTCTCTCCGTGTGACATGTGGAACAGGTTCTTCTCCACAGGCTGTGACCTTCCCCCAGTCTCTGGACAGCTGCCCTGTTCCTTAGAACTGAGGTTTCAGGCTGGGTGGCTGAGGCAGGCCAGTTGGGGGGGCCCAGGCAGCTGACGAGGTCTCCCAGAGGGCTGGGAAGCCAGCTGCAGCCCCAGATTGGGGCAGAGCTCCAAGTCCAGCTTTAACCCACACTGTTCCCATATGTACGGTGGCTCCTCTTTTCTCCAGTGCGCTCTCTTTGTTTGAGTCGGGGACTTTATTTACTCTGTGAGGTTGTTGTTGTTGTTTTGTTATTTTGTTTTGAGTCAGCGTTTCTTTGTACACAGCTCTGGCTGTCTTAGAACTTGTTCTGTAGACCAGGTTGGCCTTGAACTCACAGAGATCCGTCTGCTTCCTAAGTGACAAAGATCAAAGGTCTGTGCCACCATGCCTGGTGACCCTGTGAGTTTTTGTTAGACCACAGTGGTCCAGGTGTGCCCTGTAGGGGCATTCATGGAGGCATTTGGATTCGAATCCCTGTGAGAGCCTATCCAGCCCAGACTGCACAGACTCAAGGGGGAGGGTGCTGAAGCAGGCTGGGGTGAGTCTTTCAAAGTCCATTTGTTCCTCTCTGTTTCCTCTGGAGTCACTGGAAGTTCCAGGGGGGCTTTGCTTGGCTCCCTCCTGTGCCAGGAGCCTTGCCACTGCCCACTTGTGTCTTCCTTCAAGTAGCTTTGCTGATTGAATCCTCCGTTCTTTTTTGAATCTCTCCTGTCCGGAATTCCACTGCTTGGTCCTGGCAATTGACCCCTTGGGGCCACCCAGCAAGCTCCTTCCCTCTTCCCAGTGACAGCCCTTCAGATGCCTGCAGACAGCTCCGGGCCCAGTGGGCTAACACTGTCTGTAACTCAGCTTTGTTTTTGAGACATGGTTCCAGGATCTCATCTACCCGGGCGGCATCCCTCTTTGGCCACATCCCTGTCGGCCTGTGGACTTCTTACAGCTGCTCTTTACAGCCAAAGACCACTCAGGGCCTGGGGCCCACTTGTGTCGAAAAGGGGGGTGTAAACTCACAGGAGGGTTCTTATTCACCAGCCCACAGGGCTTCTGGCAGGCCCTTCTGTGTGTCAGCTGTCTTTCTCTATGTGTGCACCTGTATTTAAATGCTTCCCCTGCAATCTTGGGATTTAAAAAGGTGAAGAAACAAAGGGTCTTGGATGAATTCTAGACAGTGGGAGATGGGTCTGGGCTTGGAAGTAAGAAGAGAGAAGAGGCTGGTGTTCAACCCTCAAAACCCTGATGCTTGGTATCTTGGTCACAGGGTGCTGAGAAAGGTTTAGGGTTTGGAACCAGAGGAGAGTGAGATTCTGTTGGTTCAGGGGTCTGGGGAAGTGTCTTGGGTAATGAGGTCAGCTGAGATGGTAAGAGAAGGGGCTTCTGTGGTCAAAGTCTCTGGGAAGGCACTGGTGGTAGAGGGACAGGGCTGTGTGGGAAGCAGCCTCGGGCAGAGGAGTCTTGGAGCACCGGTGTGGTGAGATATTACAGCAAGCATGGCTGCAGCTGTGGAAAAGTCTGGTTTCTGCAGCCAGGGCTGGTCTGCTCTGCCTGCTGGGAAACCTCTGACCTGCTCTCTGATGTCCTGTGACATGGGCTTTGCTGGCTGGCTGGAATGCTGAGGGTGAGATTTCCCCCATCACCCATGACTGTTTTGTGGCCCTTGAGTGTTTCCTTGCACCAAGCTTGTCTGACCAGCACAGCTACCAGGTGACGGGACAGTGAGTGCTTCTCCATTTTAAAGATTTGTGCCGAGTCTGTGGTTGAGGACCAAAACACTGGCTTGGGTTTCCGTCAGACTGGTCCTGCCTTTCAAGTCCGGGGAGAGAAATCTGCCTGGAGTACCTCATCTGCCACAGACAACTGCCCAGGTAGCCTCTGGCTTATGGAAGGTGTGTTTTTAGGACTTCCTTCTAGGCAGGGGAACTGCAACTGCAGGGCTAGGGGAGTGTGTGCCAGGCCTGGTGGATTCTGCCCTCCTGGCAAGCGCTAGATGGAGCACCTGGCACAGTAGGTCACTTGGAGTCCATCCTTAGGCACATGGAGTTGGTCCCCAGACTGTAGCCCCTGGGAGAGGAGCTCTGAGATCTTCTTGCCTTGTGGCTGTGGCATGCTCTCGGCAGGGCAAGGATGAGGCCAGGATAGCTTCTCCATCCCAGAGGGCCTTGGGACCCTAAGGAGATGGCCTTTCCATTATCTGAGGAAGTGAGTATATTAGACTCTCGGCATCCTGCTTATGCTCCTAACCTCCAGACCAGAAACTTTGATCAGCAATGACCAGTACAGCTGGTGCATGACAAGGAGTTTCCTGAAGAGCTTGGTCCTGACCTTGGAGTCAAGGCTTGACTGGACTTAGGTGTGACCCTGGAAGTACAGCAGTCTTTGGGTTTAGTGTCCATTGTCACATTTAACATATAACATATGATGTGATCCAGGGTACTGCCCATCCTGGCTCAACGCTCTGAAGCATCAAATGTAGTTCTTCCTGGATGAGAGAATAGGTGATCATAGGAATGCGGTAGCTGCGTGTGCTTGCTTGGTGTCATTAGACTAGCTGCCCCACCTGTCCTGTTGTCCTTCATTAGGCCCTCTTACTGTGCCCCAGGTTCTAAACCCTGACCCCCATCTCACAACCCATTTAGCTCCACGTAAGCCCTCTTAGGGGCAATGTGAGTATGGCCCCTGTCTGACCTTGTCTAGAAAATGGAGGCACAGAGAGGTGGGTAGCAAGCTGAGTTTCCATAGTTGTTAGTGCCAGGTGACAGGCTCGTCTGACTTTAAATTGTGGACTCTTGAATGTTCAAGTTCTTACCATGAATCCTGAATGGGCCAAACATACCCAGCGTGCGTCCCTGCCGAAGTGTGAGCAAGAATCAGAGACTGGGGCATTCCAGGCCAGGGAGCATGATACGTTGGGAGCAGGGTCAGGGTCACCAGGACTTAAATTCTGCTCTAAGGACCCTCTGTACTTCTCAGGATGAGGGGTCTTCAAGCCATGCCATGAATATAAACTTTTTTCTTTGCCTCAGCCCCTGTGGATACTGAGCCTCTTTCTGCATTTGCTTACCAAGGTAGCTGAGCCTGGGTATTGAGGAGCTGGGAGTTGTGTGTGTGTGTGGGGGGGGTCACTGCAGGGGTCACAGGTGTTGGGGTATTGCCACTTGCAGGGAGTGGCTCCCAGGTGGAATTTTGGCATAGGAATGATCCTGTCATGAGAGAAGGGTTTGGAGTGGAGGAGTAGGGCATGGGCCCTGTGACTGTCACGTCTGGATAAAGGGCTGAACCCTGTCTGTCCTTCTGGGAGAGCTTACATGGCCATGGCAGTGCAGAAACATTCCCTGCCCCCAGGTCCTTGCTGGGTGGTCTTGGGTAGACAATCCAGTTCCCACCGCCAGTTTCTTTCTCCTGAGCCCGGAGAGCATGCTTTAGATGCCACAGGGATAGAATACCAAACCCAGTGCAGAAGAACAAGGGAGAAGGGCTTTTTCAGGCTGGACGATTTGTCCAGAGGGTCCCCTCTGCTGAGGAAGGGGGGGACAGCCCTGTCATGTGACTCTCCTTTCTTCCTGTAGCCTACTCTTCTTCGAACTCTGTCATCACGGGAACTTGGGCATATCTTGTTTCTCTATAGCTGTTCACTTAAAGCTCCAAGGCCAGGGCTCATGGGGAGGAGTGCCTGAGACTCTGGCCAGAGGGAGCCAGGCATTGTGTGGGGCACATGGAACTTGTGGATGAGCTATAGTCTTCCCTCAGCCCCAAGGGTCCTCCCTGCCAGCAGTGGGCCAGATGTGTCTTCTTGGAGGGTGGGGGGAGTGCCTGTGTGGGTGTCTTCTCGCGATGTGTGGGCTGCAGTGTTTTGAAGGGAGCCAAGCTGATTTCCCTGTTCCATCTTTCTGCTGTCCAAAGCCGAAAGTTAAATAAACACAGCCAAGTATTATCATAGGACACAAGAAAAATGAACTTGGTCTCTCTCGGCAGCTCACATCTGGTAAGTTTTGGGTCTTTCAGGCCCGTGGGATGAGACAGACATCTTTGGAGTGTAGGATGCTGTGTGCCCCTTACCAGTGACAGGCTCTCTTGGAACTCTGTGACCTTAAGGCTGCAGGTGTCTTTCCTTCAGTCTCATTCCTGTCCACCCACAGGCTCTTCAGGGGCCTTGCTGGGATTGAACCTCCTATGCGCTTTCCTGCGGCCCGGACTCCCTGGTCCAGCCCAGATGATGCAGTCTGTGAAATGGGCCCGTGCTCCTGAGCCGAGTACCCAGCCCTAGTGAGGAGAGAGGACTAAATGTATCTCTCTTCTTCTGTCCCTCAAGGGCTGCGGTAGGGGGGTGAGCTGTGTGCCCGTCTCCCTACCCAGCACTGGTTGGCAGCATTCTGCCGCCACTGTGCGTAGATGGAATGCTGGGTTCATGCGCTCTCCACCGCACCACTGGCTGTCACGCTGTTCTCCGCAGCTGTGACATGCCCAGTTCACCATGGTCTTTATTCATGTTTACGTTTGTATCCATTAGCTTGAGTCACATTCATTTTAGTATTGGTTAGGGAAACATTTCTTTCTATCTGATCTTAGTTTAAGGTTTCTGGGAACCCAGTCTGACCTTGCGCTTGATTATGTAGCCAAGGCTACCCTTGAATTCTTGGCCGTCCTGCTCTAGTCTCCAGAGTCCTTGAGTTTCCGCATCGGCTCAGGAAAATACTGCTTTTTTTTCTGTCTGTTTTAAGGTGTAGTACAAAGGTGGTTAATGGTGCAGCCAGTGTGTGAGATGGAAGCTTAGGAATGTGTGAAGGAGGGAGTTTAGGCACACAATGCCACTATAACGTAATGTCTCTCTCTGTGTGTGTGTGTCTGTGTGTGTGTAACATGTGCATACATGTACACCTGTGCTTGGTGGAAGTGTGGAGAATGCCCATCACCTAGGAGTTTCCTGCGCTAAGGCTGTCCTTGCTAGGGAGTGTGTGCCCTCCCGGCCCCCCCCCCCATGGGTGCTGGGTGTGATGAGTCTTGGAGATCCTGTACATATTTGAGTGGGGGAATCCTTGCCTATGTGTGAACAGCGGCTGGTGGGGAAGCTTGAAATCCTGAAGGTCTTTACACTGGCACAATACTCATTGGAGGTGGGCAAGCAGGCAGAGTAGGGGGCACACAACACACTTGTGCCCATGAAATGTTCCCCTCCTAAATCAGACTTATTAAAAACACTAACTCCTTAGGTGCGAAGCGTTCTGATTACTCCTACCCTGGGGACTGGGAAATGGCTTTTCTTGGGGTGTGAGTGTGGGAGAGGAAGGGCCGCCTGTGTGTAGGAAGGATGGGAGACCAGTCTGCATGTGGTCACCACTAGCATCCTGCACTTTCCAAAGTGGTCGGACCATGACTGTTTTTATTATGTTCTTTTCTTCACTCAATTGGAGAAAGAGGCAATAAGGGAAAAAAAGAGAGATGGTAGTTAGGTCTGCATGCCCAAACCAGCGAAAATCTGCCTCCCACCCCGTGTGCATGGGTGAGCATGTACCATGAGTTTACAATCAGACTCAGTTTCCTGTTTGTGGTGTTTAAACCACATGCATAACAGGGCCTCAACATTCATGCATGATATGTTAGTACAGAGTCCAAGTTGTTGAGGGCTCATAAAAATCTACTAGCTTCTACTTTATGATGCCCTTCTTCAAACAAAAGTAGAAAAAATAAGAGAGCGGGACTCTACGCTTCTTCCTTTTTGTCCCAAATAGCGGTAGTTCTGAGTGAGTGCAGGTTGCCTCCACTGGGTGTGAGATACTGGGTTCCTCTGTTGTGCTTGGTTGTATAGTCCTGGTACTTGCCTTTCCCAGGGCACAGCTGGTGCCTCCATGCAGCCCTGCTTGTGGATGATCTCTGAATACTGCTCTGATGCCTTCCACGCTGTCATCATCCTTCCAAGTTGGGCTGCTACGGAGTAGGAGATAGCCCCATGCTACCATCAAAACAACGCTGAGACATGTCATGTCATGAATGCATGTTTCTGTGTGCGCATTGTGTGTCACTAAGAATACATAAGGATGACTGCTTGACAGGAAATACATTCAGAAGACAACTAACTGCAAGGAGGGACCTGAGCAGGCAGGAGGGCAGCCATCAGGGCCTGCGTAGCCCTCTCTCCAGAGAGGGGGAACAAAGGGTAATTCTGCTTAGTGTCACCCACTCTCTGGAGACTCCAAGCCTAACTCCTTCTCTAGGTTATTTATCTTTGTCTTCCAAATGCATGGGAGTTTTATTGGCCTCACTTTACGATGTGGAAATTAAGACTGAAAGGGGTAGAGTCATTGCTTGGGGTCACACTGTAAGCAAGGCGGAAAGCTTGTAATTGCCTTAGGCTGGCAAGTTCAAGGCTTGCCTCTTGTCTATAATCTCTTCAAGGCTTGAGACAGAGGGCTCTCAGCTCCACCTTCTCCATCAGCTTCTGTGTTTCTGGGAAGGTGCAGACATTCTTAGAAGCCCGGGTAGTGGCTGCCTTGAGAGAGTGTGGAGCGGAGAGGTAAGCTGTGTGTTATGGATTCAGACCCTGATTCATACAGACTTCACTGCTTGTATGAGGTATCTAGGTTCTGTTTCCCCTCGTTGGTTAACGGGCGACCCACATCTTAAGGCCATTGGGAAGACAAAGCCTGAGACAGTGTTCATAGTGTAGTGGACAAAAGTCAAAGTTCAATCCTTTTTTCTGGTACCTCGCTTCAAGGTGAGAGAAAGTCAACCACATCGACAGTGTGTCCTAATAGCCTCAACAGGGCTGAATCTTTGTTCTAGAAACCCTGCTTCTGAGAACTAATCTCAAGAAAATTCATTGTAAAGTCTCATGGCCAGGTGTGACGTTTGTCAGTGTGTGATGCTGCGTAGACACTGGCTGGTGGCAGGGAACAGCCGGAAGCAGCCTAGGCATCTAGCAACAGGACACTGGGTAAATTAGTCCCCATGCCTCCTGGGCTTGGACTCAGAGGGTCATCAGTAGTGATGTTTCAATGATTTGATGGGAATAGATGGTGGCTGTGTTCACTCACACTGTGGAAGGAATCCTGCAGAAGCCTGCCTTCTTCAGTTCCTCATCTGCTCCAGCCTTCTGCAAAGTTGTAACAATGTGATTATGCCGGAGAAGTTGCTCTTCTAGTTCCTTGATTTTTGACTGTCTGGTTTTCTGGTTGTATACATTGTATACATGTATACTTCAGCCTGCAACTTATGTAAGAAGAAAACAGGTGCTCATTCTGCAAAGCAGTAAGAAAAAGGTGGTGGCTCTTAAATTCTTTGGTAAACGCTGCATAGTTGTTCTCAAGCAAGTCCAGGAAGGGGAGGTAGGGTGAGCTGAGAGAGTGGACAGGCAGGGTGCCCCCTCAGTAGCCTGCTGCTTTTTTTCCCCTCAGAGGTACCCCCTGAAGCAGTGAACCTTTCCCTTTCCTTCCCCAGCCCAGTGCTCAGTGGTGGGGGGTGGGTAGGTGGATACTGGCCATGTCTGGAGAATTTATATCACAGGCAGTGATGGACGCTGCAGATAGAGGAGTCCTTCCCCCCTTAAAAGCCACACACTAAACTCTTCCCAGCAAACCATGGTCTCACATGGCTTCCCATGTTGCCTTAAGGGGCTTGTGTCCTTGGGGATACCCAACAGATAACTCTTTTCTTGGGATGTTCTGGAGCTGAGAGTGTGGGGAGGGAGATAAAGGAGACTCTGTGGACGGTGGGGTCATGGACCAGGACTCTGAGAGTGTGAGCTGGATTCCCTTCTACTGGAGCCAGAGCTTCTGCTTTCTAGAAAGCAGAAGGAAAACAAAGGGTTAAGAACCCAAGTCCCAACTCCTTGCTCTTAGCAATAGTTTAGCCTTACTTTTTCTTACCTGTAGACTGGTATTTAAAGATGCCCGCCCCCCGGTTTTTTCGAGACAGTTTTTTGTGTGTGTGTGTGTAGCCTTGGCTATCCTGGAACATATTATGAGGATCAGGCTGGCCTCGAACTCAGAGGTCTGTATGCCTCTGCCTTCCGAGTGCTGGGATTAAAGGCATGTACCACTACATACCCTGTTTTGTTGAACTGTTAGGCCAGTGGTTTGTTTCCTCCGGTACGTGTCAGATTCGCCTAGAGAAGTACAGGATACCAAGGCTACCTCATGGACGCCCAGGATGAAGCACTATACTTGTGACATGCTACAGATACGGCTTTTCTTGCTGGCATTACTGCTCTGGCAGTCACGAACACTGTCCCCTCCCTGCCCCCAGCAGCTGGTTCATTCAGGACCTAGTCACCTTGTTTTGTGGTGGGGAAGTCTGGAGCTAGAGTACCTGGGTTCTAGATCTGTTTGACTGGGCCGCGGTGAGTGATGTCGCTTTTGTGGGGTTGTTTCACCGTCTGTGGGATGGGTCAGTAAAGCCTGGGCTTTCAGGCAGCTGCTGAGGTGGTATCTATGAAAGGCCTGGTGCCATAGTTCTGGCACAGGTGTTGGGGAAGGGTGTGAGCATGTGACCTGTGCTATGCCTCTTATGTCACCAGCTCGGGACCCACACAGAGAAGCCGCGCGGTGTGTGTGTGTGTCTGTCTGTCTGTCTGCACCACCCCAGGGCCCTCTACTTCTCTGTGTCTGGTTCTTCTGCTTGAGATATGAAACAGTCTCAGTAAAGGAAGAAGAAAGATGTTTTGGTTTGTTCAGGCTCCTGGCTTCTGCCCTGTTCTCTCTGCTTTTTCCCAGCTCTGGGTTCTGTTTCTCACTCGTGTTGACATGGTACTTGACTATGACAGTCTGTTTCCTTTCTGTTCTTGCCTGAGGCTGGACCAGACCACGGTGGCAGCCAAGGGAAGGCCGGTACTTCTTCCCCCTTTTCATGCACTCTTCTTTCTTTGCCTGTGAGCTGAAGCCCCACTTGTGGTGTTCCTGGGAGACGTGATGGCTTCCTGGAGCTCCCTTCCTTGCCAGAAAGGGGTGGGTAAGGGACCCCCGTGTGGAGGACCGGAGGATGAAGGGGAGCAAATGTTGGGTGATGAGAATGGTGCCAGTACTTCTGTGGGTCTGGCTTTCCGTGCTACTGTGGCCATTCCCACCCCTGGTGTGTGTGTGTGTGTGTGTGTGTGTGTGCGCGCGCGCGCGCATGCACGTGTGTGTGTGTGTGTGTGTGTGTGTGTGCGCGCATGCACGCGTGTGTGTGTGTGTGTGTGTGTGTGTGTGTGTTCTCCCAGGTGCTTTATGAGGAGGGAAAGGAAGTTCTCAGCAACAGACCTGATCCACTTCATGGACTTTCTGAAGCTGCATCTCCGTTCAGCAGTAGAGATGTGGACTTGATAAAAGCTGTTCTCTGTGACTGAGGTCCTTTGAGCCACACCCGCATCTTCTAGTGCTTAAAGACTTCATACCTAAGTTCCTCCTCCTCTGCCACCACCATCACCCCCACCTCCCCTCCACCACCTCGACCACCACTACCACCACCATCACCACACCCTTCACCAGCACCAGCACCACCTCCACCCCCTACACCACCTCGACCACTACCCCCCCCATCACCACCACCACCATATTTGCTGGTCCTGTAGCTCCCATTCCTTTTATCCTGGAGCTTAAGAGGGTGCAGATGACAGGTGTGTACTGCTGTGTCTGTCTAGTTGTCCTCATCTTAGCAAGTGACCAGAGCGGGTAGAGAACATGGGGTTCCAAGGTTGGGAGTGACAATCATGCTGTTTCTAGGCTCCTGTGAAGGTCTAGCTGGTGCAGGGCGGGGGGTTGTTGGGGAAGGGCAATGGATGGGGTCTGAAGGAAGCTTCTCTCCTGGTGCTTGGTTTACTTTTGAACATGGTCATCTTCCCTGGAAGCTTGATTTCAGAGATGCTCACAGGCTGGACTCTGCATTCCAGCACTTGTGTGCTATTTGGACAAGGAGTCTATCAAGTCTTTGTGTTGAGGAATATACACTCTTTTCCCTGGGCACCCACAGCCCCGGACCAGGCTGAACCCTTGGTGAACACAGCAGTTTATATCTCAACTCCCTTTCCTACCTTTGCTTGGTCTTTTGTCCAGAGCACAGGCTGTACATCTGCACATGGTGGGCCAGTCTCTCTGCCGTCTCTGTGCTGATTTATTTATAAATAAATAAATGCTTTGCTGGGTCAGCCCCAGGCCTCCCCTATCCTTGCCTAGCTCCCTGTTTCTGAGTTCCTCCCTCAGCTCTGTGTGTTTTCATTCCTCGAGCAGTGAGGTGGTCTTCTATGTTTGACAGTGAGACTCTGGGTTTAGGGTCCCTTGACCTTCTTGGGATTTAACTTGGTGGGGGTGACATGCTTCTCTAAAGATGAACTTGCCTGGCTTACCACTTCTCGTTGGGATAGAGGGACTCTCAGGAATCTCTTTGTGGCCAAGGTGAGCCTATCTCCTCTGCAAGAGTACGATGATCCCTGGGTCCAGGAAATTGAAGGGAGTCTACTAAGACCCCAGAGGTGGGGCTGAAGAGACGAGTCATCTGTTAAGAGCACTGACTGCTCTTCCAGAGGACCCGGGTTCAATTAAAAAAAGATCCAGAAGCATGACCCAGAGGGGGAAAGATAACTCTCCAAAGAGTACAGGGGTTCTTGACCTTGTTGGCAGGTGTTGTGGGGAGAACATTTTCCTAGATAATTCTTGGCGAAAATGATCCTTTCCTAAGAAAAATGCCCATTGTGTGGGTATTGAGAAGCCAGTCTTGGGGCCTGTCTTCTAGGGTCCTGGTGAACACTGGCCTAGGGAGGGTTCTGGGGTCCAGGGTTCTGGTCTCAGCCAGCCTTTCTCTTTCCTCCTTCACTTCCTGACGCTGTCACCTTAGAACTTGTCTCTAGTGTGCCATCCCTCCAGCTCTCCTGCCTATGACAAAACAGGTCCTGCCTGACTTTGCCACAGCTTGAAGGACGGAGTGCTCTGTTGAGCTAGCGGGATGCTGGATTAGAGGGTCCCACTAATCCACATCTTTTTTCTGTTTCCAGTGACCCTTCTGCCTCTGTGAGGTGTTGGGGAGGCCTTGCCCTTCAGCAAGGACACTGCTCTCTAGCCAGGAGCAAGTAGCTCACACCAGTGCCCACCTACCTTAATACTCTGGTTTGTTGTTGATGTCTACAGCTCAGAGGCCGGCACACAAGGCCCTGGGTAGGTCTGGTACCTTTGGAACTGCAAATCCCATTGTGGTACACAGGCCAAGCTCTGCATATGCCAGAGAGGAATTACAGAGATGGGGTCTGGAGGGACTCACCTTTCCCATGGTTTAGGTAGCCATTGATCCCACAGCTGAGAAAGAATGTGGCTTTCTGATGTTTGAAGCCCTTCCAGAGCCTTCGAACCCTCTGTGTCCTTGTTGTCCTCTGTAGGTCACTGGGCATCTGTGGCTTGAATCTGAAATGGAGCTCCTTTGTGGGATCAGGAGGGAAACCGGTTTGAGGTCCCTGTGAGACAAAACTACCCCAGTGCCCATTGCTGCCAGGGGTGACTGATGGGGTTGGAGGGAGACGTAAGAGACTTTGGAATAGAGAAAGGCTGTGGTCTTCCAACAGGTGACAGATCTTACTTGAACTAATGTTACAGAAAATGCTGGGCTGTAGAGTCTCTGTGGCTCCTTACAGAAGGGCTTTCTGAAGATGGCTGGTCTGGGGCTGCATCAGGGGCCCTGCCGGTCGGTGACTTGAGCTCTTCCTAGGCCTTTCTGCCTTCTGTGAGCTTCATGCTTGCTCCCGTGCCTGGAGACTGTGTGCAGCACTGATGTGGACATAGGCCCTCTGCACCAGCTTCTGCTCCTTCTTGGCTGCGGGCTACTCGGTGCTCTTGTGCCATGCTCTTCACAGATGCCCACACACTGGAGACTGGGCATGGTTAGAAAGGCGTGTCTTGGTTCTACTGTTGCTCGATCTCAGAAACTTGTTACCTGTGGAGCCTGGGAGGTCTCCAGAAAGCACGATCCTGGATGGTGGATAGTCCCTGTGGTGTGCTGCCAAGCTGGCTTTGCATTGATTGGTCATCTCCAACATGCTTAGCTCTCATGGGTTCTTGGTGCTTCTGCAGTAGAATTCCAGTTTAAGGATGTGGGGGCTCCTACCCCAGCCCTTGGGCTCCCAGAGAACAATGCCTTTATCCCCCAGTCAGCACCTGGTATAGTTTTTTTTTTTTCTGTGCCTGCTGTCCTTGTTGGTCCTGTTGGGAACTCAGACTGGGCTGCAGAGTTTGGCCAGGTAGGAAACCCTCCTTCTTCTCACAGCTTTTGACAGCGAAGAGAGCCTTAAGAAGAACGGGGCAGGTGGGCATTACTTTTTCTCATCAAGAATGTAGAAAGGCCATATGCTCATACCTTCCAAAGGCGGAATGTGGGCCAGGGCTGGCATGGGGAGGTGTTGCGTGCCAGCAGCTGTGGGAAAAAACACATTCATGTTCTAGGCACAAGGCCAGCTGGTGTATGGGCCCCTCAGTGAGAAGGCCGTGGTCAGGGTCACCGTCCATACTGCAGGAAGTCTGCACCATGGCCTGCTAACTTCTGACCTTCCTCAACAGCTGTACCGGCCCATTCCTCCTGGCAGTCCCTTGTCCCCAGAACCCAGCCGTCCTCAGCCTCTTGTTCCCACATGGTAGATGCGTGCACCTTTGCTTTCTTTTGTGGCTGGTGTTAGCTCTTCTCGTGGGGCGGGACCGTCCTCAAGGTCGAGGCCTTTGGAAGTCAGACTTCCTAACTCAACAGCCTTGTTGGGGTTGAGTGTAGGGCATGAGATAACACAATTCGTCAGGCCCAGAGCCAGGATTTGAACCCAGGTTCTGACTAGTCATCCCTCCCCTTCCCCTCACTGGGTGACTACTTAGCATGCTGTCTGGCTAGGACTCTAGACACGTCCTTTGTGTCCTGGTTTATAGCGGACTCTTTTCTGCCTGGACCGCCTGGAGTTGGAGCCCAACCTTGCCCTCATTAGCTGTGAGACTTTAGGTGCTCCTCAGCCGAGGACCCCTGGGTGCCCTGTTTGATCACAGTGGGCACCCAGCTATTCCATCTCCAGCATCCTGGGCAGAGATAGGTGGCTCAGGTCCCTTCAACTTGCACATGTGCAGAGTCGCAGAGCCTGTTAAATCTGAAAAACATGTGTGCACATTTTTGGCTTAAACAAAGTTCCATTTACAAAGTCCATAACCCAGCTTTAATATTATTATGTGCTCCAAACTGGGACGGATTCCAGGACGAGAGTGCTATTATGCTGGATAGTGTTTCTCCCCTGTTCCCACCAGCCTGGTCTCAAGTGCAGGGGTCTGGGTTAGGGGAGGCTCCATCCCTGTCAGGCATCATTCTGTGGGGTCCAGGCTGAAGTGAGGGGGGGGGGTGAGTTCCCTTGCTCTGTTACCAGCCAATGAGCTGCCGTGATTCTGTCTGCAGGCCATTGTGTGTCCTGAGGTCTGTCTGCAGGTCACATCTCCAAGTGCAGAGTAGTATGCTGAACTTTCCCATATTCCGGGAGCCACTATATCTGCTCCTTGCTGTTATCAAGGCAGCCTTTGTAGCAGCGGTGGGCAGTGTGGCCTTTGGTAGGGGAAAATGCCTGCAAGATTATGGACTGTTCTGAGTTTTGCCTCATTTCTGTGGGTGGCAGATGTTTTGCTCATGAGCAGAAACTATGTACTAATGGTTGTAGCTCTGAGTAGAGAAAGATTCTGATATGTCTGGCTAGAGGCAGTGCTGTGATTGATTAGTGATGTCTGCCAGGATGCAGGGCTATGGAAACATAATGGAGACAGCACTTACTTCTCATTCATGTTTGATACTTTTTATTATTTATAATATTTGTGTGTGTGAATATATATGTGTGTATATGGTGTGTGTGTGTGTGTGTGTGTGTGTAGATGTATGTACCCATGGAGGACAGAGGGTGACACCTTGGGTGCTGGTCCTTGTCTTTTACCTTGTTTGAGACAGGAGCTCTTGTTTGTCGTTGTGTACACAAGGCTACCAGATGTATGTGCTTCTGGAGATTCCTAGCTTTGTCTCCAGCCTTACCATAAAAACACCAGGATTACAGATACAAATGGTGTCCAGCTTTGTGTGGACTCTGGGGACCTGAACCCAGTTCCTCATGTTTGCATGGTCATGCTTTACCCTTCAAACATGCCCTAGCCCCTTTGATCACTGTTTCATCTCTGCAGCACCCACAAAGGCTGCCTTGTCGTTGGCTTTGTGCTTTCCCGCCTTGGTGGCAGACAGCATGTATATATTGCCACAGTGCTCTTTTCTTATGTCCTATCCCATGACCTTTGTGTGCAGCTTCCAAACTCAGAGCCCTTCTTTCTTCTCTTCCAGTTGAAGAGGGGGAGGCCTCGGACTTCTCGCTGGCCTGGGATTCCTCTGTGGCGGCAGCAGGTAAGAGCCGGGGGACTGGTCGAGCATTGCTGGGGGCTTGGGGGACTGGCCTGGGGATTCAGAAAGCCACCCAGCTGGTTATAGAAACGGTATTTTTCATGTCACATTCCTGTGTCTAGTCCAGACTTCCCCAAGCAACACGATTCTATATTTATTCCATATGGCTGATAAAATCGATTCCATATGGAGACAAGTACGCCCCTTTCCTCCCAAGGGCCATGGTCCCATCCTCTGGGCAAGTTAGATGGGTGGTGAGTCCCTTCACTGCCAGGCATGGCATCTTCATCTCTGAATGCCACTAACATTCTTGCCAAGTGCATCGATGTAAGCCACTTTAATGGATCGAAACTCCGATGAAAACAAGAATTCCTGCACTACTGCCCCTGGGATGGGCTGTCAGTCCCAAGACCGTGCCTTCGAGGGAAGAAAATGGGGGAGCAAGCTCGGATTTTTGGGATGTGTATCATTGTGGGGTGCTGGATGATGTGACCGTTGGGGACCATGGTTTTCAACCTCAGGTTTTCTCTTCTTGCAGCTGTTCCCCAGCTGTCAGAAGCAGCTGATGGGTGGGTTTTTTCACACTGGTGACCCTCTGAGGCAGCCCACAAGGACTGGACCTGGCTTTGGCACCGTGGAGCTCTGGAGTGCCAGTTCTGCATGCAGCCAGAGACTTCCTTTGTATTGGGCCCCAGTTCTCTGTCTGGCAGGTGACAGGCTTCCTTTCTTTGTCCCTCTCAGCCACCTTGTGCCAGGTGTAGCCCTGGGTTCTGAATAGTTACCTCCAGATCCATGCAGCGCCCAAGGCCCGTTTCAGTGTCGTCTGACGAGACCTAGCAGATAATCCTTACATCCAGTCTTCTCTTTCAGTTGTGGAAGCTGAGGCCAGAGGGAGCAAAGATGGGTACGCGTTTCAGGTCTACACGTATTTAACATTGACAGTTGCACATGTGGTTTGTGACTTTGAATACATGTATGACTTCTAAGGCTAGCTCACTGAACTGAAGAAACTGAGTTGACAAACTGTAATACTTAGATTCAGCAGGTCTTTAAATTTATTGTTATTAGTGTGTTTGTGTTTTTTGTGCAGGACACTTTTATGGAGTTGTTCTTCCCTTTATACCCATGGTTCTCAACCTCCTAATGCTGCAACCCTTTAACAGAGTTCCTCATGTTGTGACCTCCCCATCAGTAAAATTATTTTGGTTGCTACGTCATAGCTGTAATTTTGCTCCTGTTGTGAATCGTAATGTAAAGACCTGTCTTTGGTGACCCCTGTGAAAGGGTTGTTCGACCTCCGCATGGGTTACAACCCACAGTTCGAGAACCGTTGCTTTATATCTTTGTGTGGGTCCTGGATATTGAAGGCAGATCTCCAGGCTGTGTGGCAGGCACCTTTTTCTGTTGAACCATCTCGTCGGTGCCCCAGGAGAAATCCTGAAGATGGCTTCCAAACAACTGAGAACTGGCCCCTGATCTTCTGGCCCCTGATCTTCTGGCCCCCTGCTTCTGGCCTAGTGCCTTCCCAGAAGCTCAGAGTGCTGTTTGGAGCCCACAGAGTCTTAGATTACCTGGATGTTTTTTTTTTTTTTTTTTTTTTTTTTATGTCTATGACTGGTCTGTTACCCTTGTTATTTGTGATGGAGGCTCCTACCATGGGGGAGACTTGTTGGAAGCATGAGCAATGGGGATGTTCTAGTTTGAGGGAAACAGAGATGTGATCATCGGTTAGTGACGTCATTGTCTCATTTTGTGCTAGAGAGAGGCATCCATTATGGTTGCTGAAATACAGTAAGACTGGGCTGGGCATGCCTTTAGTCCTATCACCTAGATAGAGGCAAGTGGATCTCTGTGAGTTTGAGGCTAACCTGATCTACTTTAGTGAGTTCCAAGACAGCTAGGGTTATGTAGAGGGACCCTGCCCTTAAGAGTGTGTGTGTGTGTGTGTGTGTGTGTGTGTGTGAGAACTCAGGCTGTGCCAGGCTTTTGAGAGGAACCTGCCGTGCCCCACCCTCTACTGGAAGAAGGCTGCCATCCTTGGCCGTGTCTGCTGTCCTCACTCCCGTGGTGGGAACAGTGCTGGGGTGCGAGGGAAGCAGTGTGATAGTGGTTGTGATGTGAAGAGAGAATCAGGTTCATAGACTGCAGCTCAGGTCAGTGAGGCATCTTCTGGCATGCAGGAGGGAGGGTGACATTCCCAGTGCTCAGTGCCACCTGCATTGTGACTCCTTCAGCCTCTGGGCTTCCTGGGCTCCCAGGAGTGGTGGGAGATGTGGGATTTTCCAGTTTCCATTCAGGAGTAGAGCATGCACCATGCGCCCCTGTGAATCCATCCCCCACCCCCCGACCCTATGGACTCCATGACCACCATGCTCTGTGGTTCCAGAGAACATAGGGCCACCTGCTAATTGATGTGGACAAGCCAGAGCTGGCTGTGGACTGCTTTGCTGCCTTCTGGTGTGTTGGGATGATTTTTAATAGGACATGGGTTTCTCCTTCCCAGTTCTGTTGGACTTGGGCCATGAAGGAACTTGGGGGCCCTGAGTGCAAGCTTGTGAGCTGGCTCTAACCCTGGGACAGGATGAAGGCAGTGCAGCAAGCAGACCTCTGTGTGTGTGATGACATGTTTATTAGGCATGTAACTTAGTGTGTGCCAGTTACAGTGAATGCTTTACCCGTTGGTTCATTGCGATAGCTCTGTGATGGGACACTTTCCAGCATATATACTGTCATTTTTCTGTGGGATGGTTTTCGGGTCACCTGAGAAGGACAGGGCCAATGACCTAGATGAAACTTCTTTGTCTAGTAATCGTCATTAAACTGAGATGTTGCCACTTGGCTACGCCAGCAAATGGAGACAGGTTTCACTAAGGAATATGGGGAGCAGACCCCTACCCCCACCCCCGCAACTACCCTTGACAAGCTACTGAGACTCACTGTCCTCATTTTCCAGATGGGGTAGGGTGTTGGTGGTGTCATTAAGGCTGCTGAGCAGTGTAGTGGTCAGAGCGCTGTGCAGTGGGGACTTGAGCCTGATCTTTTGTACCCAGAGTAAGCAACCCATCCTTAGCCTACATTGCAGGGAGGTGAAGAACCAAGCACACTTGACGGTGGCACTGTGAGTACTCTGGTAGAATATAGTCCCTGCCTATAGGACATGGCTTCATTCTGGTCCTTGGAACACATGGTGACCAGGAGGAGCAGAGCAGAAGGTATCCGGCTGCCCCTTGTGCCCTGGCTCTGGGTGTGTGGTAGAGGACTCGGATAGAGACCCAGGTTGAGATGTCCACTGTGGTCAACCCTGCCCTCCCCAGCCTCCCACTAGTTGGACCCTGTAGCCCTCCTAGGGACCGCTGGCCTGTTTCCTCTATGTCCTTGATTTGGGACCTGACAACGAAGGAGGACCTGGTCTTGCCTGGTGGGGACAGCATGGGAAGGTATGTAGTGTTCTCCACCTGGTGAGGGATGCCTCCTGCCTTTGGACTGACAAGCACAGGCCTGCTGTTAGGCAGAGCCCTGGGAAGCCCTGTTCAGAGGGTCAGCAGTGTGGGGTTTCTTATGTGATTGTGATCCTGGAGTGTGCGTGCGTGCGTGTATATGTGTGCGCATGTGTGTGAGAGTATGCACGTGTGCGTGTGTGCGCTTGTGTATGTGGTCTGCAGCTGATAACTGGTGTTTTTATCGATGCCTCTCCACCTTATATATTGAAGCAGAGTCTCTCCCTGGAGCGCAGTTTTGATTAGTCTGAGTTTGCAGCTTGCTTTGGAGATTTTGTCTCCCTCTTGTGAGTGCTGGGATTATAGGACTGCTGCCAAGCCCATCTGGCTCTACCTGGGTCGTGGAGATCCAAATTTGGGTCCTAATGCTTATGGGGGCTCTTTACTGGATGAGGCATCTCCCCAGGCTAAGATCTTGGTTTTCATACTCACAAAACTCAGGAGATGTTGGAAATGGTGGTATGTGTGTGTGGTGTGTGTATGTGATGAGTGTGTGTGTGTGTGTGTGATCTGAGTGTGTAGGATATGGCATTTGTGTGTGTGTGCGTGTGACGTGTTTATGATACATGTAGAATATGTGTGTTCTTATGTGGGTTGTTGTGTGTGTGTGTAGTGTGTATGTACTGAGTATGGCATATAGTGTATGTGGGGGCTATGTATGAAATCTGTGTGTAGTGTGTACATGGGGTGTAGGCCTGTGCTTGAGGGTGTGTGTGGGCTGTTTGTAGTGTGTGTGGTTTCGTTAATGTGCAGGCTGTCTGTGTATGTAGGGACTATTTATGTGTAGTGTATGTGGTGTGAGTGTGTGTGGTTGTAGCTGTTTGCGATGGCAGCTCTGTATGTATATGGTTGTGTGGGCTATGTGTATTGTGTGTGCATATGGTTTTTGTGGGTTATGTGTATATTGTGTTGGGGGCTCTGTGTATCTGATATGTACGGATCAATGAATCGTGTGTAGTGTGTGTGTGTTCTGTGTATGTTTTGAGCATATGATGTGTGTTTGGGCTGTGTCTTGTTTGGGACTCTGTGTGTGTATATATTGTGTGTGTTCTTTGTATGTTTTGTGCATATATGATGTGTGTTTGGGTTGTGTCTTGTCTGGTACTGTGTGTGTATATATATCTATATATGTATATATACATATATATGTGTATATATATATATATATATTTATATGGTCTGTGTGGGCTCTGCATGTGTAGTGTGTGGAGGCTATGTGTGTATTGTGTATGGGCTGTGTGTGAGCTATGTGTGGTCCATGGGCTGTGTGTGTTTTGTATCTGAACAGACATTTTAGTCTGAAGAAGTCTGACCCTGTTTTGAACCTTAATAGCCTCTGAGCACCCACAATGAATGTGTGTGATTGCAAGAGGGGCTTATGATCTCAGCTGCGCTTGCTTGCCAGTGTGAGGTGTGAACTCCTTGGAAACATGGTTGATCTTTGCTAATGGCAAAGACTTCTGGGAACCAGAGCCAGAGCGCTTTCTCCCCTAGACTCTGAGGTCACAGGCAGAGGGAGGCCTCTTTCCCTTCCAGAATCTTAGGGGATGCAGTCCAAACTCTCACTTCCCCCTACACTCTTAGGTGACACAGCAGAGCCCTTCCCCCAGACTCCTAGGTGACTGAGCCAGAGCTCCTCCTCTTCCTCCAGGCTTCTGGGGACTACAGCCAAGAGTGTCTTTCCTCCCCTTAGGCTCCTGGTTGTAGAACAAGTGAGCTCGTAGATGATATGATACAGGTCTTGCTGAAGGCAGCTGTCACCCAGCTGCTGGCTGTGCTGTGGGACACTGGGCCTGGAACTGCAGGACATCTGAGATCTGCAGAAACAGCACAGAGAGCTCAGTTTTTGGATAAAAAGTTGATTTATTTTTTTAAAATAGCAACTCAGTTTTAAAAGCAGCTTTGAGATATTTATTCACTTTTATAAGGGGACTTTTGTGGCTCTCATGTTCAGAGATGTGTAGGACCATTGTCACAATTGGGTAAGCTATGAGCCCCCCGCCCCAAAGAAGCCTTCTACCTCTAAAACTATTTTTCCTACTCTTCCACTTCTCACGTTCTGGGTAGTGGCTCAGCTACCCATCCCTCCCTCTAGATTTGCCTTTTCTGGACATTGCCTGTAGCTGCTGGCCCCTGGACAGTGTCTGCTGACTGGGTGTTTTTAGTGATTCTTAACACAGGCTGTGTGGCATTTGTCCCTTACGACTGAATTAGATCCCCAGTCTAGGTAGACATCATTTTGTTTAGCATCCCTCTGTCTATGGACTCTTGCTGTGCGCTCCCATCTTTGGCTGCTGTGCACAGTGCTGCCATTAATATTCTCGTGCAAGTTTCTGTTTGGACTCCTGCGTTCAGCTCCATGGGTGGAGTGGTCAGGTGGGTCCTACAGTAGCAGGGAATTGAACTTGGTGAGAGGCCTGGACTGTTCTGCAGAACGGCTGCACCTTTCATAATCCTGCCAAAGGTGTGAGAGCCTTCCCTTTTGCCATGGCCTTTACGGTTGTCCTGCTGAGGAGAAAGGAGCAGTTTCATTTTGAACAACTTGTAAATTAGTGTTTCGGCCAAAGAAACTCTTTGTATCAGTCGCTCTCAGCCTGGCTGCAAGTAATAAGGGGCGTGTTTGGAATGGTGTTCAGGTCTCCAGCCTTGAACCTGTGTTCATGCTCATATCCTCCCTTCCTCCTGCCTTCCTGTCCATCCCAGTGTGGATGGGATCCCATTCCCCTCTTCCAGGGCCCCTCTTTCTTCTGAAAGCCCATTGGAAAGTTCTGGTAAGGATGTCTGTGAGTTTTGTGGTGCGTGGCTGTGAGGAAGCAGCCAAGCGTGTGCTTCTTTCTTTGTCTCCAAGCTTGTCACTGGGTCTGAGCCCAGAGGCAGAGGTGCTCACCTTCCTGTCACTGTCTCGCCTTGGTGTCCCTGGATGGTGCCCTCTCCGAGCTGGGTTCGGGGTCCACGAGGCTTTCTTCTGACATGACTTCTGTGCACCGGAGCCGTGGAGACGAAGGAGGAAGGTCTGGAGGGTGACCGTGGTTGGAGAAGGGTGGGGTAAGGTGAATCTGCTGGTTAATGTTCCTTGGGCAGATTAGGAGATTTGCTTCTGGCACGGTGACGCACACGCTTGAGGTTTACCACACTCACTGTGATCAGCCATTGCGCTGGCCCAGCAGCTGGCGGCTGTTGATGCTGCCCTGTGGTCAGAGTTGGAGGCCTTCTTGCCGGGCCATCGGTCTCATCCTGGCTGGTAGACGCTGTTACTGCTATGTAGTAGGTGCCTCTTGAGTCGGATCTTGTCACCTTTGGGTATGAGGCTCAGAGACACTTCTGATTGCTTCCAGGTCACACAGCCAGAAGTGGCAGAGCAGGGATTGGAATCCAGGCAGCTCATGCACGAACTTCACAGCTCACCCATAGATGGCAGAGCTGCCTGTAAGAATGCCGTTCCCTTGTAGAAAGGCCAGAGATGCAGTGACAGACAGGTTAGCACTGGTGCAGGGCTTCTAGGTCACTGGA
The DNA here is from genome assembly GCF_018167655.1 of Microtus oregoni. Classification (NCBI taxonomy): domain Eukaryota; kingdom Metazoa; phylum Chordata; class Mammalia; order Rodentia; family Cricetidae; genus Microtus; species Microtus oregoni. The sequence goes on from NW_024543063.1 coordinate 63,812,801, forward strand.
AGAGTCCTGCGAGAGCTGGTCTAACCTCGGCTGCTGCCTGGGAAATACCTGCTCAGTTGAGACCTTCTTTTGGAAAAACTGAGTCCTGGCACACTCACCAGACTTTCCCTCACCATTCTCCAGGCTCTCCTGCCACACTGAAGTGTCGGGCATGGGGGGAGGAGATAGCAGGGGATGTCGTGGTTGGGACCTGCCTGGCTGCGAGGTTAGCAGCAGGGGCTGAGTATCCGTTCTGGGCGTTTGGGGACAAGCATGTAGAGCTTCTTATTTCCTTTTCGCCCTGTTCTGGTAAGGGGTAGGGTGTGGTCAGCCCCCACTTCCTGCAGTCTGTCACCTCCAGTCTTTGGCTAGGTGGTTCAAAAGGGAACGGTCCGGAAGAGTGGACCTTACGGTGTGGGGAGTGGAAGCCACTCTGGTCCTGTTTGGTCAGAATGTGAACTGTTTGATTCCAGGGGCTTCACAGAGCCTGTGATTGCAACCCCTCCATTCCCCACCCCATCTTCACCCAGAATTTTCACTCATGCCTTTCACATTCCAGGTCTTTACATCCTGGATTTTCAACTTGGGTGAAGGACGGGTGGATGTGACAGTGGGCAGGCTCCATGGTCGTTCCCAGTAAACAGAGCTTCAAGGACTTCCACCTTAGTTCTTGCTCGAGGAAGGGCGCAGGCGCTGGCCTTCAGGTGTGGGTTGCTTTGCACTGCTTTCAGCTGTGGTCTTGTAGCTGCTATGGCCCCTACCTCAGCGTCTCAAGGGCTGGAAGGACAGGCAGGAGCCACCACACCCAGGCTCACTTTCCCCTCTCCGTTCTCAAATCAAGGCAGTCAAGACTGATGCTCCCATTCTTTCCCGCTTTCCCCATATGGTTCCTCTCCTTGAGCTTCCTACCCTGGGGTCCACGCTGTCCCTCTGGTACTGGCTGGGAGTTCCCTTGCTGTGCCCCATGGTGGAAGCTGCCCCAGGGCCTTGTGAGCTCCAGGAGGAGCCCGCTGCTGCTCTGGAGGGTGTTACCCACCTTTTGTGCTCTGTCCCCCTCCCCTCGTCTTCTTGATGAGGACCAGGGGACATTTTCAGGGAACAGGAAAGTCTCACTAAAGAGATGTAGAATTTCCTAGCATTTTAAAGACTTATGAAATGCGTTTTTATACAGGGCCAGCTGGGGAGTTTCTCATTAGCTCGGCTGGGGAGTCTGTGGGGAGTTGAGCTAAGTGGAGCCAGGCAGGCTGGGTAGGAAGACATGGTGGCCCTGAGCTCACCAGGGGAGCATGGCGGGCCTGCGTCAGCTGGTTGGCTGGAAGGCCCCCTGGCTGGGCTGGCCTGAGCGGGGCCTTTGTTAGACCTGCTTCCCAACAGCACGGGGGGACTTCAGAAGCCTTCAGGTGATGACTGGAGCCGAGAGGGGGCCACTCTGTTACCATGGTGAGTAGTCAGATGAGGTAGGGCATCTACCATGTGTGCACACAGGCACACACACATGTGTGTTTGCTTGCTTCTGTGTGTGTGTGAGTGAGTGTGTGTGTCTCCAGGTTCTTGCTTCCCTGGCTCAGACCCCTAAGAGGTCCTGGTGCCTCTGTGCCCGTGTTACCTGGTTCTGCTCCCTGGGACCAGGCAAGACATGGCGTAGCTCTGAGGATGGGGTACTTAGCTTCTTGGCTCCTGTTGGTCACCCTTAGACGCACTACCTCTGTGGGGTCTGTGTGCACCTATGTATACAGAGCTCAGGTATCTGTGTGCATGTATGTGCTGGTAGCCAGGCATGCTGGAGCTTGGCACAAGGAGGGAGCCTGTAAGCTCTGTTTCTCTGCTATTTCACTTCCATAGTGCGGGGCTTCATTTGCTCTGTTCTACCCTTTCCAGCTAGATGTGGGCATTCTCCTGCTGCTTGGTACATGGCCCCAGCCAGTGCTCTGCTGCTGCTGGTCCATGGGCTCAGATCTGTCTGCCTGGGAAGACCAGTGTGCAGTACTTTCCCACTTGGTGGGCTTCTCAGGGGACCCCAGAGGGTGTGTATTGGGGGATGGGGTGATGCTTCTACTCTTTTTGAGCTCAGGTGACTCTCACTTACAGGAAGTTACAGGAAGGCATCGCCTCTGTGTCATCAACCCTTCCCAGAGACCCGGGAACCCTGCAGGAGGACGCAGAAGCCAGTATGTAGATCTTTGTTGACTGTCAGCCTGGTCATTGAACAGGACCATCCTCAGAGGTGTGTGGGATGTGTGGTGACGATGCATTTGTGGGTTGTTGCTAAGCCTCTGCCTCCTGGAGGAGTTTGTGCCATCACTGCCTGTACCTGAACATGTGAGCAGACATGCATCCTTGTCAGAATGCTGACTGTGGCTCGGCAGGGCCAGACGTGCCTGAGATATTGTGGTTCTGACGCTGTCCTAGAGATGCCACTGATCCAACCAGACGCCAGCCTCTTCTCTTGCTGGGACCTCAGTTGGTGCCATTCCTGTTTGTCTTTTGAAGCAGCCTAAGCCTCACCTCCTCTAGGAAGCCTCCCAGGATGACCATGCTATGGTTTCTTACCATCCTTAGTGCCGCTGGGCCAGCCTCCTGCTTCCTGTTCTTACTGCCACTGCTGGACTGAAGAGCTCACCACTGTATCCCAGCTCGGTCGCTCCCAGGGTACTGCTCCCATTCTCTGGCTCCAGACCCCAGCCTAGGCACATCAATGGGCAGGAAGTGTTTGCTAAGGTCCAGAGCAGTATCTTTCCTGTTTTGTATTTGCCCTGGGCACTTTAGGGCTGGATTTTTATCCTCTCTGAGAAGAACAAAGTCTAGGTTTAGACTCCAGCTACTCACTAGCTTTGTGACTTTTGAGTTACTCTATCTCCCTGAGGCCCTTCCATTTCCTCATCTAAAATGGGAATGGCAGTGAGGGCTCAGGGGGGACTCGATGTGCAGTGCTCAGTCCCCAGGGGCTGGTGTCCACTGCTCCTTTCTTGCTGTGGCCCACACATGGCGAAGCAGGCATTGGACCTTAGCTCTGAGCTTGGAGCTGGGGTGGCGAGTAGCTCAGATCCCCCTCCCTCTCACCACAGCCCCCGGGCCCCTTCAGCCTCACTCTTGTTCCCAGGCAGGCCTCAGAACCACCTCTGCTGTGTCAACCCTACTTGGGGTACAGAGGAGCATGGGGTGCAGAGGGCCTGGAATGAGGCCAGAGTCCTGTGCTCATGACGTGGTTAGCATGAACTGTGGAGAGGTAGAGCCAGCACCTGGTGGGAAATGGCCAAGGTCAACCCAGCCTGGCTGGTCCTGGCTTCCTAGGTGGACACTGTGGACCAGCCTCTGGGTCTTTCTAGTCATGGTCCCATAATGCATCAGCTGTAGGCTCCAGGGCAGCATGCTGGGCTCTGGCTGTTGTCCTCTTACTCGACAGGACTGTACATGGTGCGCATGTGCACACATAAGCTGCTTGCCCAGCCTGTCCTGCTCAGAGAAGTTGTGTTTGTCCACACTGCATATTCTCCTTTTGAATGCTTTTTTTTTAAAAAAAAAGTATTTTTGAGAATATCATATATTATCACTTCATCTACATAACTTATGCCCCCCCACTCTATCCTGCATCTTGATTGCTTTAATGGATGGATGGCTGTCCTTGTTCCTTGGTAGTGGTTAGCACATCAGACAGATACTGATTTTTATAGTCAGGGTACAGGGCCTTGGTGCTCCTCAGACTTGCAGATCTGAGACAATGCTGACTCGTTAGTAACTGTTGTCCAAGGAACAGTCACTCAGTGCCAGGCAGGGTACCTACAGCCTGTGCATGTAACCCTACAGATGGCCGTTGGAGTCTAGAGTGGCAAAGATCCGTGGGCTGCCTCACAGCTGGTGGGCTCCTGCCTGAGCTGAGTCCGGGGCTCAGTGCCCTTCCTTTGGTGTGAGGTGCCTGTGACTGGTCACAGGTGAGAACCTGCCAGGAACTGTGCGTGAATGAGAGTTGTGTTGAGCATTGCACATACAGCATACCTCTCCACTGATGCACCAGCACATTCACGTGTGCACGTTCCTCAGTGTGTACATGTTCATACATGCCCCTCCATGTAGCATGCATAGATGCATGCTCAACTGTGTATGCATACCCACAAAGACACCTGCAAGTATGTGCCTGACAAGTGGTTCCTCTCCTGTCCACAGTGCTGTGCTTGCTAGCTTGGGGAGCTGATGCCTACTTTTCAGATGGTCCCTTGGCCCTTTTTCCGGGCCAGGTGGATACCAGTGTGTTTGGGCTATGCAGTGTCTCCTGACTCTCCGTTTTCTTTATTGTTGCCACCAGGGTCTAGACTCTTTCTCCCAGCCACTCATCCCTGCTGCTGGGCCCAGGGCTGGCCAGACTCCCTTACCCATCTGCTTGTTTCACTGCCTGGCCCATCTCGTCCCATGCACAGCCACCTTCAGCTTTGACATGGCTGAGTTCTCACCCTGCACCTGCCTCTTTAAGAGCCCAGGGACCTGGCAGACTTGTCTGCAGAGCTGAGACTGGGGGGCTGGACAGCTGCTGAGGGGAGGTTTTCTCATCTCCCTGGCTTCTTGGGGTCTGGGTAGTACTGGGGAAACTGAAACAAAGGCTGACAATGGCCTCCTTCCCTCCCGGGCAGCCTTGGCTGACCGGTGCTGGGCCTGCCTGGGCGGCCTCTGGGGGCCACTGTTATTTCCTGTGCTGGCGCTAGGGCTCCTGGCCAGCCTGGAACAGGCAGGAAGCAGGGCTGGGCATCTTCCCCACCCCCTAGGCTGGCCCTTGAAGGCTAGAGCCGTCACCACAGCCAGGGGAAGGTCAACATGATGCTCTTGTTCAATTTTCTGGGCTTTTATGGCCTCAGCCTACTCTGCCCAGGTTTTTTTTTTGCAGTGTGCGTGTGGTGGCCTCCTGTCCCTGCTGAGTCCCTGCAGCAGACCCCACATGCCTCCTTCAGCTGTGTGAGCCCAGGCATCCTCTCCCCACCTGGCCCAGCCTTTGCGACAGAATGCTGGCTGTGCAGGGTGGAGACCAGGCCAGCAGAATTTCCATAGTTGTCAGTTTACATGGGTTGGATGGGTTTAGATTTGACGTTAGGGTCCAGGCTGTGGTTCTGGTTAATGTTAGGGTGAGGGCGACTGAGCCCTGAAGACGCAAAGGCACAGCTCTGAAGCCCATGGGCCTTTGCTTCCGTCATCAGCTTTGCACCAATGTGATCCGCACGTGTCTGGGCTGCATGAGGTGTCAGGGTACAGTGGGGTTCCTGCCTGCCAGGATAGGGAGAGAGCTGGTGAGCGGACAGCACCGCCTGGGAGCTGCCCTTGGAAAATAGACCTGACTCAGTTACTGCCCCTTCCCTGGGACACTTCCTGACCTCCAGTGGGATCACAGAGCCGTTGCCAGCGGCCTCGGTATGAGGAGATGGGATGTGTTCAACCGACACTCATTAAAGGCTCGCCGTGGTGATTTGTGACAGGGCGGGAGTGGCCTGTGCCTCACTGGACAGCCTAAATAGTAGAGGAGAAGACTAACTTTGTTGGAAACTTATAATAAGGGTTGGGTTAGTGTACAGTTGATGAACAAGAGGGAAATGGATTGAAGGAAGCATGGTTGTCACTGTCATTGCAGCCACCAACCGTCTCAGTGGCCACCACCAAGTCACAATTGGACATATGCGGCGTGAGTGTTTTTCCTTGACCCCAGGAAGACACTCATGGACTAGAGCATCCTGTAGCCCAGGCTTCCATGCCACCCATGCGGGGAGCTGGCAGACAGCCTTCATTGGAAGTTGCGATGTTTGTCCTGGATATCGATCCCAAGCGGGGTCATAATGCAGTTTAGCAACTTTTCCCGAGCCGGCCTAGTGAAGCCCTCACCTGCTGTGGCTCTGTGAGCCTTAAGGACCTGCGATGACAGCAGTGGTGTTTTGTGTCCAGCTCCTGAAGTCTGGGTACAGGGCTGGGAGCTGTTGACGTCGGCAAGTCCAGCTCAACCCAGCCCTTCGGGAGGCACCTCACCCACCTGCCCACCCAAAGCCTTGCTGGCCACGCTTGCCACAGACAGGCTGAGGACTTGCCTCTCGCCACACCTGCCTGTCCTCTCTCCTCCTACCGTATTGACTGCTGTGTGTGGCTAGAATACAACTTCCGGGAGGGGCACAGCCAGAGGCGTGGGGGTACAGAGGAGATAGAGAGCTCCGGGGTATAGGACCTTCTGCCCCTACGTAGCTCTGATGCCCACTTGACTATCTTATTGTAGAGGGATCTGGGCCTGGCCTTTGAGATCCGCTGCTGGCCACTTCCTCTGGCTAGCTGGTGCCCTGTGGACTCTCTATGGTGAGCCTTCTTGGGGGAATCCTGGGGCTATCTTTCTCGGAGGGAGGGAGGAAACTCCCAAGTGTGGAGGAAAGGAAAGAGGGGTGGCAAACTTAGGGAACCTGTCACCAATTTGCCTTCTTTAGAGGGGCCCTACTCCTCCGGAAGGGCCATGGAGGCCCTGGCAGACACTCTGATGGCCATGCCCCCATGGTCCACCCCTACCTCCCAGTTTACATGCATCCTATGGGCATTTTGAGCATGCTCTGCAGAGGCCTGGGGCAGGTCTGCGTGAGCTGCCAGGGTAGATTGGAATTCTGCGGTGCACCTCCAAGGTCCACGGGCTTGCTCCCTTTCCTCCTCTAGCAAAGCCACAGGCAACTCTTCACGGACCCTCATAGACGCGCTCAGGCCATAGGTAGTGTTGCATTCTGGATGTGGAAGTGCGAGGCTCAGAGATGTCAGGGGTCTGGCCAGCCGCTGCATCGCAAGCTGCAGCCAACTGTGTTACTGCACACACGGCGCCTCTCTTTGAGTTGCCGAGGGTGGCGTGGCTGTACTTGCAGGTCATCAGTGCATACTTAGCTTCTCCCAGTGTGAGCAGTGCAGGCAGCTTAAGGACGACTGTGAACTGAGCCTGTGAGGGCGGAGGCTCTGCACCTCTTCAGGCAATGGTTTGTATGGCTCCTGGGTTTCACGCTGTATATGAGCCCTCATCCTGTCCTTAGGAGTCCGTGGATGACCACACGCTGACTGCCCTTTCTCCCTGGTCTGTAGGCTCCATAGTTTCCTCTTCCTCCTCCACAGCAGGGGTTTTGCCTTTGTTCACGCACGGACAGTTTCTCAGGACATGTACCAGCAGGAAGTTCTGCTTCATGTCTGACTACCTGTTCAGCGGATGCTGTATGGACGTCATGCGATGGATCCAGGTTGTCTCCTTGATGGGATGTGAAGCTCGGTCACTGCTGGCGCAGCCCCCAGAGGCGTGTTTACACCCGCAGTCCCCAGTGTTAATGCACACCTACTGCGCGTTGTCCTTGTTCTGGGTGCTGAGCGGGACTGACAAGGCTCTTCTACGCAGAGTAGAGGCAGTGCTGAGGATGTCACTGTGTGACTGGACATATCGCTTGTGGCTCTGAAGTGGTCAGTAGAAGACGACCACATATGGTAGGTAGGTGGGAGTGGCCAGAGACTTCTGCATGAGAAAAAGGGGAGTAAGGCCAGGGCAGGTGCTGAGGTGAACCTGTGGAACAAGGGTTCTTTACGGAGGCTGGAGCAGAGAGCCCAAGGGGCCAGGCTGAGGAGGTAAGCAAGCTGTAAGGGTGCGAAGCTGATCTCTTCTGGTATTGTCAGGTGCTTGGGTGGCTTTGTTGGAATGCCCTTCCAGCTGGGCATGAGCAGGAGACAGGGTGATGACACCCACTTCTGGGTGAGGGCCAGGGAGTTGGACGGAGGTGGTCAGCTCAGCCTCTCCGTAGGTAGCTCTCACAGAATGCCGGAATGAATAATCTGAGCCAAGGATAGGATATAGGCCCTCCACGATGGTAGCTACCTAGCTGATCCTGGAGGAGCCTTACTGAGATGTAGGGCTCTTCAAGACCACTGCTAAGGACTTGGATTGAACTGCCATTAGGATGAGGTTCCTAGGAACTTTGGGGTGGTGGATTATGAGCATTTGTATCTGGAGGGGTCAGGTCCCATGCATACATTGGGCACCTGTCATTGTGAAGGCCACACCACTTGGGAAGCATTGAACATTGAATGTGAGGTTGGACATGGTCTCTGGAGGTGGGCAGGGGTGGCCGTGTCCCCAAGCTAGTTTTTAAGTCATAGGGCAGGTTCTGGGCTTTCTGACGCCTGAGGCTGCTGTGTCAGCTCTGTCTTGATATGTTTGGTGTAGCTGCAGAATTGACCATGGGCTGGAAAGTGATGGAGGGGCTAAGCTGGGCTAGGAAGGACATCATTTCTTTGAAGAAGCCCCTCAGAGCCAAGAGTACTAGGGCCAGTGGGGGACAGCTGGGGCTCTGGGTTAATGAAGTGAACTCCTGTCTGCAGTTGCCATCCGGGTTTGTACTGAGCTGGCTGGAGAGCCGGCTCCCACCCGTCCTGGCTGTGGCTCCCGCCTGGAGCAGAGCATGTGTCTGGGAATGGAAGCTGTCGGTGGCGTCCAGCTGTGGCGAGCCCGGGTTCCGGACTCACTGCCTGCGGAAGTGGGCCAGCCGCACCTCTGAACAGGATTAGAGGGATGGGTAATGGATTAAAGATCAAAATGTTAATTAAGAACTGGCCTTCTCTAATAAGATGCCTTCAAGGGCGAGGGCCCGAGGAGGAGGGGATTCTCATTTTTCTCATTTTGGCAACACAGTTTTCGTTGTGATGAAATTGGTTCACAGAAGGGGTGGGGGGCCCTGAGCCTCACTTTAAAGACATTTCCATTGAAGTTAATTAGCAGGAGAAAATGAGGGACTGATCGCCAGGTGGGCAGTAGGTGGTGGCCTGGCAGGACAACTTAAGAGAAGGCATCTGTGTCTCGGCCATCTATGGTTCATGCCTTGGGGGCCTAGTGAGGTCTGATTCTCCCTCTAGGGTCAAAGGTTGGGAACTTGCTGTGTGACTTTTGGCTGTCCTTGCTCCTCTCTGATCAGCCCTCTAGTTTTTTTCCCCCCTCATCATTTATAGATCATAAAGAAACCTCTCCTGGGTTGGTAGATCAAATGAATTTTTAGATTCCAACCACTCCGTTTGTGTGAGTTGGCTTTTGACTTTGGAGTAAAGATGCCAAAACCTTGGCCCACATTAAATTGCTCTGTCTCAGGTCTCACTGTGGTGCCCAGGTTGTTTCATTGTCCCTGGAGGACACCCCCACGTGATGGCTGAACACTGGGCCAAACCTCAGCTTTGTCTTATGGGGGTCATTGACATCTTGACCTGTAGCATGAGCCCTCAGGTTGTGGCCCCGTTCTGAAGGGGTAAAGGGAGCAGATTATACAGAACCTGTCTCTACATGCATGCCAGCCTTGGTTGGAAGCTGGAGTCTGTCAGTTTCCCCACAACTCAGCTTCAGGTTTGGAGCAACTTGAATTTCCTTGATCTCCCAGGATGAAAAACCCTGTTTTACCAGGAGCCCCAGGAGAAGTTGTTCTTCAGAGCTAGGACTTACTCTCGAGGCTAAGAGACTTAAAAAAAAAAAAGAAGGTGTGATGTCAGCATTCTGGGCTTTGTGGTGCAGGCCTGGCATTGTAGCCCAGAGGAGGCTGATGTAAGAGGATTGAAGGTGTAAGGCCACCTGGGTTACAGATCAAATTTAAAGCCAGGCCAGGCCACCCAACAACAACAACAAAAAAGACAAGAACAAACATACCACAAAAGATGTCCAAAGGAGGTACCTGTCATGGCCTGTGGTATGGGCACCATACTAACTTGGAGCATGCACGTTTTCTTACCTCTTGCATAGCCTGTTTTCTCTGGAGCCACGTTGGCCAAGCAAGCAAGCAAGCAAGCAAGCAAGCAAGCAAGCAAGAAGGCTCTAGGGCAGTGATTCTCAACCTATGGGTCATAACCCCATGGGGTCCAATAGGAGATATCTTGTGTATCAAATATTTACATTATGATTCATAACAGTAGCAAATTTGCAGTTATGAAGTAGCAATGACAATAATTTTATGGCTGGGGTCACCACAACATGAGGTATCAAAGGCCTGCAGCGTTAGGAAGGGTGAGGACCACTGTGCTAGGGCCTGGGACAATGGCTCAGTTGGTAAAGAGCTTGCTATGCAAGTTTGAGGGCTGAGCTTGATCCCCCAGCACTCACGTAAAGAGCTGGGTGTGAAGACGCAGGCTTGTGACTCCAGCTCCGGGGAGGTGGGGACAGCTGCACTGGCACTGGTTGGCCAGCTGAGAGCCCCAGGTCCTAGTGAGAGAGAAAAAACAAGGCGGGGAGGGATTGAGGAAAACACTTGTCGTCTTGGCCCTCTCTACACACGTGCATATTTGTGTGTGTGCATGCACGCGTGCACATCCCCTGCCCCTCGTGTGCATGTACCTACCCCCACATGCATGCATGCACCCAAAACTAAAAATTAACAAAAGAAAATAGCGGGTGCTTCCTGTGCTTTTCCTCTGCTGGAGGTGAGGTGTCCGTCCCTGCTTGCTGTACTCTGAACATACCGGGACCGTGAACCCCCATTTTTTTTTTCATTTGTAATATAAAGCAACCCTTGTGGCCCCAGTTAAAGACGTTGCATTTTTTTTTCTTTTTAAGACGTTGCATTTTGTTTGTGATAATATTATGAATTCTGTTTTCATTTTCTTATATATGCTGGCTAGGCTTCTCAGCATTTATTTTTCCTTATTTATAATTTTTTAAAAGAGAAATTGTAATGAAGTGCTTTAGGAGCATTTGTTAGTTCAGAGGCATTCAAGTGCATTGCTGACCACTTTGTCCCTCCCAGCTTCAGAATTCCTGAAATCCATCCCCCCTGATGTCAGCCTCCCTCTCTGCTCCCAGCATGGCAGTCGCCCCTGTCCTGTCTACTGGCTCCTAAGGTACCAAGGAGGTGTGCTGGGTCATTTGAGTCTGGCCGCTCCCCTTCCTGTCTGTCCTCAAGGCTTATCCATGTTACAGACTGTATTAGGGTCTCCTTCCTTTTCAGTGCTGACTGGTCCCCTTGTCGGGGGGCTGCGTGGTTGGCCACTTCCTGCATCTGTCACAGTGCTCCTCAGTGGTCTCATCTTCCGGGAGCAGCAGCTCCAGCCGGTCTGTGCACATGATGACAACACACTTGTAGAGCGTGGTCCTCAGCCACGTGACCTGGAGAGGGAGCTGGCTGGATCCCAGCTGTCTGCATCTAGGTCCATGGACAAGGGTGTGGGTGCAGGAGAGGCCTCCATCTTTATACAGGTACACATGCTTGCATGTATGTGCATGTGCACATACACACGCACACACAGATGCACACACCCATGCATACCCACACCCTTCTTTTGCCCTAGGGGAAAGATACCCGGTCTTCATGTCTCACTTAAACAGAGTGGTGGCTGTGATGGGTGGTGAACCATAGGCACTGCCCTGTCCCCTCAAACTATCATGCTGCCATGCCATGAACCACGAGAGGAGATGGAACCTAGACCTGGTAGAGCAAAGTCAGCTGTGGTCCCGGGAGTGCTGTGACTTCAGGCCACCAACCAGGGAGTTGCAACCATTGCCACAGAGTGTCTGGGTGGAGTGCTACGTTAGTTAAGTGAGAGAAGCCACAAGTGTGAGCAGTTCAGTCCCATCCATATCTATGTTTGGAACCAGGGAAGGCTAACATCTGTGGCTGAGGTGAGCAAGATGACCTTGGGGAACACTTGGGACCGCGCCAAGGACGGGATGTCCTACAGCTGATTCGCGTGCACACTTAGGTCAAAATGTCCTGTCACCCGTTTAGGATTTATGAGTTAAACTCAGTGAAAATGGGGAGCGAGGAGCTGCTCGGAAAAACAAGCGTTGCTGCTGCAGAGCCTTGGTGGGCGTGCACTCCCGCTTCTCCACCATTTCCCCTAAATGGTTAAACCCGGCACAACATCCGGAGACCAAGTCTGGTGCTGGTAACCCAGCTGCTTCTCAGGCTGGGGCTGAAGCTAGGGAACAGAACATTCATTCCACACAGGTAGTTCTCAAGGGGGGAGGGGAGGCGGTGTCCTTAGGTCCCGGGTGATCGCAGAGAGGGGAGGCCAGCCCTTGATGCCTGTGGTAACATTAGGAAAGCAAACTGGAACTTCTGGGGCTGGTTGTTCAAAGCAGAGGCAGAACCGCCCTTCTCCTCCTGGTTTGCCCTCCCCTAAATTGTCCGAGTCCTATGAGTCACAGCTCTCTCACCTGGATATAGAGACAGCCATTCGTGCCTTTTAACCCTACAGTGTCACAGACCAGCCACAGGCTCTTCCCAAAGACTATAATGTCTTTGCGGCATTATAGGCCCGACGTGTGATCATTTGTGTGGTCACTTACCATAGGAATGGAGGAGGGGCACAGGGCAAGGAAGTTGTCTGGGTTTACTCCTCAGTGGGGCCCATCCACTTTTGCTGGGTCACGGAGACCATCCCATGTCTGCTGTGACCTGGGGTGGGTCTTAATTTGCAGGCCTCTCCGGAAGTGCGACTTTAGTCTATCTTCTGCAGTTTGGGACTCGGCCCTCGCTCAATGGATTTGAACACGATTTGTTCATTTATTCCCTTATTAAGCCTTCCATGAATGATGCTCCTTTGTGTGCATGTGTGTGCGTGCATGTGCATATGTGTGCGTGTGCATATGTGTGCGTACGTGTGCATATGTGTGCGTGCGTGTGCATGTGTGCGCGTGCATATGTGTGCGTGTGCATGTGTGTGCGTACGTGTGCATGTGCATGCAGAAGTGTGCAAAGATGAACATTCTTTGGAGTTAGTCAAGGAGAGGCAGGGAGGTGGGATGCTGGGTGCGAGTCTCCTTACGCACACTGTTGCAGGTGGCTCTCACGGCTCCCAGCTTGCTACTTTGGAAAGGCTTTCCACTTGGCGTGTCAGGCCTCAGCCTCTTCCAAATACAGTGCCTCCTGAGGTTGAGCATCCGAACTCCAGAAGAGTACGAGGGTGAAAGCAGGAAGGCTCAGCTGTGACACTCGCCAAAAAGCAGCTCTGCTTAAAATAGCCTTTGCTGTAATCCCAGCATTTGGGAGGCAGAGGGAACAGATGTCGGTTCAAGGCCGGACTGAGTTAAATGTCTAGATCCTGCACACAGCAGGACAGAGGTGCCATTGCCCTATAAAGCACGTGCGCGCCCACACACACATACACATACACAAACACACACACATGACCTAGAACTTGATGGGTCCCAGATGTTGGTGAGCCTGCTATGGTCCTATAGCACCTTCCATTTGGTCACAACATCTGACTGGTGAGCTACCCCAGGCTTTCATGCTGTCACCTCACAGCCAGTTGCTGCACCTTGTCTTGCATTACCTTAATGTGAAAGGCATAACAAACTTCCCTTTTTCAATTAGCCTACCTTTTGGTGTTTTGAGACAGAGTCTCTCTGTCTTGGATCTCGCTCTGTAGACGAGGCTGGCCTTGAGCCCAGAGATTTGTCTGCCTCTGCCTCCCGTGCCTCACAAACTTTCATTGCAAAATGAAGCAGACATCGAAATTTTATACAACAGTTCAGTGACTGTTTTAGAAGAAGCCATAGAAGCCAGCTCTCAGATCTAGAAACAGAACTTTGTTGGCTGCCTCCAAATCCCATCACAGCTGTTGCCCTCCTCTCCCTGAAGTGTCCACTGGCTTACTTCTATCGCTATTTTTTTTTAAGTTCTGTCATGCTGTGTCTGACTCTTGGATTATCTTTTTTGAGAAGTATGAGGGAAGAGCATCTTTGCAAGGGTGACGTATTAGTTATTTTTCTCACCTTTGTGACCATTGATTTACAAAGAGCTGCTTCAGGGTTTAGTTTGTCCCCTGCTTGAGGATAGAATCCATTATGGCAGTGAAGCCATGGTGGCAGGAATATGAGGACGCTAGTCACACTGTGTGCGCAGTGAAGCCATGGCAGTAGAGATATGAGAATGCTAGTCACACTGCACAGTGAAGCCATGGTCCATGGTGGCAGGAATATGAGGACGCTAGTCACACTGTGTGTGCAGTGAAGCCATGGTGGCAGAAATACAAGGACACAAGTCTCACTGTGCGCAGTCGGGAAGCAGAGAGAGCTGAATGCTGCTGGCTTCTGCCTTTTCTGTTTTCATTCAGCCTGAAGCCCTGCCCATGGGGCAGTGGGACTCACATTTAAGGTGGCTCTTTCCACCTCATTTAAGTCTCTTTAGGAATGTCCTACAGGCAAACTCAAAGTCGGGTCTCCGGGGATTCCAGATTCTGTCCGGTTGTGGGTGAAGAGAAACCTTACAGATCGTTACAGACACTGTCAGAGTACACTTGGATACTCATGGTGGCAAGGCTCCCAGACAGGCCACTTCCCACTGCTGATAGGTGAAGGTAGGTCAGCACGTGACCACCACGTAGCCCACTCATGTGGATGGCTGAAGAAACCAGAGCTTTTCAAGATGTCCATGCAAGAGACACAGCAGTCCTAGACAGGTGACCACAGCCCCAATGGAACAGCTGTGTGGAAGGAAGACTCTGACGTTGGCTCTGAAGGAGAGATCCTCTGTGGGGAGGAGAGCTTTATCCACTGTCCTGTCTTTGACTGGCCGTTCTTCCTTGTGTGCTAGAGAAAATCCATCTCTTTCAGCTTCCATGATGGAACAGGATGGCACGGGGCCAAGAATAGGGGCAGCTCTTTCCCCTGCTGTGTTAAGCATGATGCTCTACCCAGGGCGATAACTTGGAAGCAGCCGGTCACCTGTCTGGCTGGGTTTGACTTGATGTTTTGTCGTTATGGACTATGGGTTGCATAGGAGAAGGTTGAAACTTACCTTAAACTTGTGTGCAATGGCGCAGTGCTGAACTCTGGCATGAGCTGCGTGCTCTCCATCCTGTGTCCTTTCTTTGGGTGACAAAGCCATCACTTTAGCAGTAGCCAGGGTCTGGTCTCCTCATTTACTTGCTCTGGGAGGAAGGTGATAGCCATCATATGAACTCAGGACGTTATGGGGAATCCGCAGTACAGGAGGTTAAACAAAGGCAACAATGAAGCCTAGCACTGAAATGCAACAAGAATATGAGTGGAAGCCCTTGACTCTGCTTATTAATAAGCGTGTGTTGAAAGCCCGAGTTTTGTCTTTGGCATGGAACTGATAGAGGCATTGGATTCAGTCCCAATGTTACATAGTCTAATGTAAATGAAATGTAAAGAAAAAAAAAACCTAAACAGAAAAACCTCAGTCATTATGCATCAAGTAATTTATAAGTAAGGTCAAATACTTGTCTTAGCTGTTGGGACTCTCAGCATTATATTGTCACCTTTCTGCTCTGGTCACAGGCTAGCTGTGGTTAGGAGGACCTCTGTCTCTGGTAGAACTTGGGCTTTTAAAAGTTCTCTTGCTTTAGAAAACAAACAAAACAAACAAAAAAACTTAGGCAATTATGCAAGCCCATAGCCCAGGTTCTCTCTTGGCACCCATCCCTCTATCTGCTCCGTAGGCTCCTACATACTCTCTCTATGAACTTGATAACAGTTCACATGGGTACATCCCTAATTCCCAGCCCCCTAGCCCAGTGTGCCTTGGGAGTTGATGACTGTGGAACCCACGTCCTCCCCGGCACCCACATCCTCCCCTGCCAGCTCTACACAGGATGGTGCTGGAGAGTGTCCTTGTCCAGGGTAGCATCGGACGTGGTCATGTGGTCTCTGGCCCTTTTGACTTGAAGCTTCGCTGGGTCCCAGCTTAAGGGATGGGCAGGCAGAGGCCTTCTGAGCCTGAGTCATCTATGCTGGTCTATTGTTCCTTGCCTGGGTCACTTGCAGGGCTCGGGTAAGTGGGCCGATTCTCTTTGGCAGGGACTCCTGTATGTGACACTACCCTTCAGAAACAAGCCTGCCTGTCATTAAGTTTGTATTGTACATTCATGACCCCTAAGATCCAGGGGGATATGATACCTCTTGATATAGCCCATCTCTAGGATTTGAACAAAATCCAGAGAGCTCTTGGGCTTTTGGGCTCCTCTGTGTATCTAGGGAATAGTCAGCTACCCTGGCCACTGATACCAGTGTCACCTCTGTGGGCTCCAGCTGCCCTTGCTGAAGCTGTGCGTTTTTATCTGCTTGGTCTCTTTCTTCCATCTCCAGTCTGGCTTCCTCTCATTATCTCTAACCACCCATTCCCTCACCTCTTTTCCGGAGACAGGGATGGCCCCCACACTGCCATGACTCATCAAGTGCCCAGAACAGTTCTCTCTCACTCCCTGCCCCTCTCCCAGCACTGGGCTCATGCCTTGAGAACTGTAATCACTCTGACGTTCGCGCACCGTCAGCATCTGGGCGATGTGGCTTGAAAATTAAGAGGTGCTAGAAGAAAGCCTAGCCCTGAGAATGGCTTTTTAACCAACTACCATTTCTGAAGGGGGCATAGAAGGAGGAGAGCACGAAAGAGTGTGCCCGCCAAATGAGGGTTAGTGAGGAGTCTCCCCGATAGCGAGTGCTTCATCAGCGGCAGAACGGCATGTAAACAAATCTAATTTCCCTCCAGTTCAGCTCGTCACACGCTTAATTACAGCAACCATGATGCATACGTGTGTGTGTGTGTGTGTGTGTGTGTGTGTGTGTTTATTAGCAAAAGAGGGTCATTATTAGCCATGAACGATGATGGACAAGGTGGTTCCACCCTCCATAGGTGTCCTCCGAGAGCGGGGAGTGACTTTGTGACTGCGTGTGAACTGGAGATTTTCCAGTTATGGTGGCTTGGAGGAAGTTGGAGGCAACCAGGCAAATTCGAGAAAGATTAGCAAGGGGCAGGATTGGAGGACAGGGAGATCTGCGGGAGTGTGGAACTCCTGGGCTGGGTTCTGAGGGCGGGACTGGCTTCCCCTGACTCTGTTCTGCCTGGCACCTCGGTGACGAGACCCCTCCTGTTGTCACCTCTTGAATTTTGACTCCATAGAGTTATGAATGAAGGTTGCATGTTGGGATAGGGCTCGACTGCTTCCAGCCAGCCCTTTTTAGATGTTTTTTTCACACCTCCCTTCTTCTCTTACGAAGGCGGGGAGAGAGGCACGTGTTGTCAACGTCGAAGAAGATGGAGCATTGGAAGTTTGCAGTTGTTTCAGGAGCAGGTAGCTGAAACCCAGTTAGAAATTAATTAGTACAAAGGAAGTAGACCCCCACAGGCCAAGTGCCAAGGTTTGCAGGAAGTGCCCATCCAAGGGGCCCAGAGGTAGGGAGGAAGGTTATTCTGCCTGGAATTCCATGTATGATGTCTACGGGAAAACTTTCTTCTTTCCTTCTTATCCTACCCGCTCCCTGCCATGGTTCTACTTCCTCATCAAGGCACATAAGAAGCTGCTCTTCTTGCATTTAGTAGTGGAACCAAGGTGCTGCCCACACTGTGCACGTAAGTCCTGTGTGCCCGGCAGCTGTAGCAGGTGCCAGCTACCTCCCAGCTATGGGCACTAGGCAGAAGGTAGCTGCATCAGCTTTGGAAGTGGGAGAGACCTAGAAACCTTGGCTTATCCAAACCTCCCCTAGTACTTAGGGCCCCTAGCATACCTTCTGCCAGGTCTTGCTTGAATACTGCTGGGGATGCGCTGGGGACAGGAGGCTTACTGCCTTCCGAAACAGTGGACGCTTTAGGGTGTTTGCATGAGCGGTGCATTTTACCTGGTATACCTTTTCATGCCTGGCCCTTGCTGCTATTTTAGTGTTGTCTCAAATGTCCCCTCCTAGAGAGACCCTTGTCAACCCCTGGAACTCCAGTTGCCTCCTCGCCTCCTGTCACTGTCTTGCCTCTTGTTTTGGGACACATGCTCACCACCACCTTGGGCTCCCTGACTGCTGTGTTTCTTGGTGTTGTTGGCTAGGTAATACTTAATACTCAATGGGTCCACGAGGCACATGCTGCAGGCTCTCAATGACAACTTATGGGGAGGGAAGAAACTGGTTAAGTAACCTAGTACAACACAGACCTTGTCTAGCTGTCTCTGGTAAGCCCATGTCTCAGACTTTATGATGATGGGTTCATCAGGTTCCCCCTCCCTCTCTCTCTCTCTCTCTCTCTCTCTCTCTCTCTCTCTCTCTCTCTCTCAACATGGCTTCTCTGTGTAGCCTAGCTGTCCTGGAACTCACTCTGTAGATCAGGCTGGCCTTGAACTCACAGAGATCTGCCTGCCTCTGCCTCTCCGGTGCTGACATTAAAAGTGTGCACCTTTGGGTGGAGAGATGGCTCAGCAGTTAAGAGTATGTCCTCTTCTAGCCTGCAGGCATATATGCAAACAGAATAAAAGTGTGCACCTTCCTTTCTTTATGGCACCATGACATCTGGTGATGTGCTCCAGTACCTCCCAGAGCAACCTGCCTCTCCAAGTGCCTCCTTCCAGCCTGTGTAGTCTTCTGTTCTTCCTTGTTCAAAGGATAAGCTGCCTGCAAACTCCTAGGCCAGAGTTCTCTGAAAGGGTTCAAATAGCTATAGGGTACCAGTTCCGACATTTCCTTCTCACCCGAGGGCTACTGGGCCTGCTGGATCTGAACCCTGCAGCCCACAGGGTTCATTTGTGAGCTAGATTCTGTGGAAGCCATCTGCACCAGGCTTCCTGCCTCAAATGCCTTCTTCCCAGTTATGTGGCTGCCTGGGTCGCTGAGCCACAGGTTGCGGGGCAGATGTCCTACAGTCCAGCTTTCTCCTCTAGGACCTTGCTTTAGGAAGTAGCCTGTGAGGTGGGGCTGAGGACCTGAGGTGAGCTACTCTCTTCTTTCTCACTCTTCACTGTGAGATGCCGTCCTGATGCCTGCTTGTTCTGGCTATAGGGACCTCTTTGCTGTTCTTCCTTCTAGGGCTCCAATTCAGATGTTTCTGAGTTTAAAGGTGATGACTCCCATGTTGCCCTGGGAGAGATGATCCCAAGCCCCACTGCCCAGCACAGTAGAGCCCTCCAGGTTGATGGTATCATTCCTCTGGGAAACAGAGGCAGTGCACGGGCGGTGGTGTATTTATCTTGAGATTTAGCTTACCTGGAGGGGTCTGAGTCACATTTAGTCTTTGAGAAATGAGAACACTTTTTAGTTGTGGTCATGGTGGACCTGGGACCTAGGCCTGGCTTCTGTATAGAACTGGATGTGCCTCCATATCTGTGGCTCTGGGATTGAAGTGCTTGCTAGGAAGATTCAGCATGGGCAACGATTTCAAGTGTATAGGGACTCCCAAACTTATTGTCTGAAGTCACCACTGACCCACCTGAAGCCTAGAGTATGCATACTTTCAGGGACAAGTGTGATGGAGGAAGGTCATTGGCTAATATAGAAACTGCCTTGGCCCATTTGATAGGCCAGCCTTTAGGTGGGTGGAGTAAACAGAACAGAATGCTGGGTAGAAGGAAGTGAGGGCAGACGCGATGAAGCTCTGACCCAGGATGGACGTAGGCCAGAATCTTCCCAGTAAGCGCACCTTGGGGTGCTACACACATTATTAGAAATGGGCTAGTCCAGGTGCGAGAGTTAGCCGAGAAGAGGCTAGATATAATAGACCAAGCAGTGTTTAAAAGAATACAGTTTGTGTGTTGTTATTTTGGAGCATAAGCTAGCCAGGCGGCTGGGAGTAGGGCGGCAAGAATGCAAACCCGCAGCTCCCTCAACACAGGTGCAGCAGTTCTGAGCTCTGTCTCAAGCTTTCTCCTGGTTTTCTAATTCCTTGTCCTTTTACGTTTCTCTGTTAGCATATCTGTCGCCATTCTTCCTCACTTGATCTTTCCTGAGATCTGAGGAAGTTCCTGACAGTCGTAGGGCATAAGATGCTGTGTCCTCATGTCTCTGCATCTTCCCTCTGGATGAGACTGGTGCTGTCCCGGACTCCTTCTGCCCCTGCCCACCAGGTTGGCTGGGACTCAGCGTGGGCCAGCAGCTGGCAGTGAGGAAGGGTGGTGCCTCTAAGGGAAGTCCAGGTCACAACAACATTTGACCTCTTCTCCTGTCTGAGGTTCTGGGACAGAGGAATGGAGGGGCTTCCCAGGACCATCCCGACTTGACCCCTGGGGTGCAGGGGTGACTTGGTTCCACGGCGGTAGTTAGGAAATCTGGGAAGCGCCCAGATTTTGTACCTCTTGCTGTTACAGCCAGAATTCCTGAATTGGAAGTTGCTAAGTTTTACTGGAATCTTCAGCTGTGAAGGTGAGGCCCAGAGTGACTTCCTGGAGCAGAAGCACAATGTGGTGTGTGCTCAGGGGTGTGCATGAGCACACGCGAGTGACAGAGAATGGACTTTGGGGCTACTGAGCACAGTCTTGGGCTGAAGGAACCCATCCCTTCAAAAATTGCCTATTTTCTATCTCACGGGCCTTTGGTCAGTCTGTCATCTATCATCTATCTATCTATCTATCTATCTATCTATCTATCTATCAATCATCCGTTCATCTATCTATCTATCTATCTATCTATCATCTATCTATTGTCTATCTGTCTGTCTATCTATCTGTCGGTCTGTCTGTCTGTCTATCTATCTATCATCCATTTATCCGTCTATCTTATCTGTCTGTTTGGCGTATGTAACTAGAACATCAGAGTGATGTCCAGAAAGATGGTCAGTGATGATGTTTCTGGGGACATTGATGGCTTTCCCTCCAGGCAGCATTGATGAAGGCAGTCCTCTGAACCAAGCTACAACAGAGAGTTTCGGAGGCCATTGGGTGGATCCTCTTGCAATACTAGGAAACCTAGCCTGGAAGACAAATCTCAGTCCTCCCCAGTGCATCGCTGCACTTTCTTGTGTTTAGCTGTGAGTCACTGTGTCAAGCTGTGATTTTTGCTCTGGATGAAGTTTGAAGGGCGACTTCCAGAAGCCAGCGACTAGGCCAGCACAGTACAGGGCTGAGCACATCAAGGCGTAGAAGGTGACGGATCGTCATCAAGAGCACCATCTCATTCCGTATAGTGATTGCTGCCCCTGCCTTCAAATTCAGGACAGGGTGGGCGAGATTCAGTGCCCCAGAGTGGTCCCAGGCTGGATTTCTGGGTGGTGAGGTTTCAATCATTCGTGCTATTTTCTTTACGGCTGGTATGTTTGACATCCATCACGAACATCTTCGTAATCAGAACTAGAGGAAATCAGCTGCCTCCCCCTTCCCATCTTTCTCCTGTTGGGTATGGGCAGACCCGTTCGTCCAGGGGTTTCCAGGCTGTGTCATCCCACTTGGCTGTCCCTATGTCCATTGTAGCTGAGAGCTTTTCTGGGACCTCATTCCTACAACCTGCTTTTTATGGGTCTCGGTGCTGCTGGATGCCCCTGGGGGCCTGACTGGAGAGACCCACTGCTGCCCACTCTCTGTTATGCCATACGAACAGCTGGTGGCACCTGGACACTATGGAAACTGAGCTCCCTATGTGGGAAGCTGCAGATCATGTTGCTTCTGCTGTGGCCTGGACTTTTATGTTTCCTCCTTTCTGCAGAGGACAACAGCCTTGGAGGCAGTCAGACCCTCATGTTCTGGGAAGTACCCCAGCATAGAAGAAGTACCTGTTTTGGGGGGATTTCGCGCTGGCCCATTTCCACGTTCGTAAGAGCACAGACTTGATAGGGCGTGCAGCCGCACTGGGTGCCTGTCAGGAAACCTCCTCTGCTTCCTCTCCCTGCTTTGTTTGGAAGATTTGCAGAAACTGCTCCGAACTCTGACCCTGGCTGCATCTTGCCTGCAGCAAGAGATCATGTGACGTCACCCGGTGTGATTTCTTAGCAACGGCTGCTTTTGGCTGGCCAGGCCTGGATGTGCTCCTGTGGAGTGGGTTGGAGTAATTTTCTCCATTCGATGTGTGATTGTGGAAGGAGGCCAGGATGCATTTTAGGCAGCGCCTGGCTCCGTCTTGAATTAGACTGTTTCCATTCTCATCTCCCCAAAGGTGCTTTCTGTGCTCAGTGAGAGCTCACGAACACAGCCTGCCCACAGGAGGGGCAGAAAATTGGTGAGAAGTCAGGGCTGGGCCATTCTTTCCCCAGTACAGAAGGACAAAATCTACATTTACTTAGAAATGACTCAGTTGGGCCAGCAAGATGGCTCAGTGGGTAAAGGCACTTGCCAGCGCTTGATGACCCGAGCTCAGTTCCCAGAATCTGCGTGGCGGAAGAAGAGAGCTGACCCCTGTAGGTTGTTCTCTGACAACCTACATGTATTAATGTGACTAGCGTGTTCACACACACACACACACAACACTCACACACACACCATTTAAAAAACCTGCTAGGAATGGCCAACCTGATGGTGTCCATCTGCTCTAAATAACGACACAAATGGCTTTAATTCATCCCGTTCTGTGTTCATTCATTCATTTGAACTAGGATTGAGGCATGCTGTCTGCGCTAGGTACTGTTGAAGGCACTGGAGGGGGGCTCTGCAGTGACGGGCATGTTCCTGTTCTGTCAGAACTTGGTATTTTGGTACCGCTTCATATTTATGGTGAAAGTTCTCTCAGTTTTCTACCTCTGGCCCATCTGCATTACTCTGTATGGAGGGAGGATGTGGAGTAGGATCTGTGGGTGTGGGCACCCCATCTCTGCCTCCACTGTGTGCTGTGTTGTAGGCTGGATTGGCTGTGGTGTGTTGGTCTCCTCCCCCCCCCCCCACAGTGACACACACACACACCACATACACACACACACCAGAGTCTTTCCATCTAAAACCCTGTGCTTCCACTGCGGTTCTCAAATTTACCCACCATTCATTCTCTTCAAAATTTTTAGCATTTAAAACTTCAGTGGCTCAGTGGTAGTGTTTGTTTAAGTGAACTATTTCTCATGTAAGAAAGGGAATAAGGGCCATCCAAGGAAAGACCTTCAGCTTCAGGAACACACCTCGTTCATTCACCCGCAGAGCTCTGAAGGGCCCTTCGTTCCCCTGCAGGGCTTGGCGTCCATCACTTCTGTGCCCGTCTTTCTTCTTGAAATGTGGGGAAAATACATCTAAATGTTGTTGCTGGACACTCTTTAAAAACAGCACAAATGTTGGAATGTCAGTATACATACACAGTTCATAAGGCTATGCTGGCGTGTAGTATATAAATATGGCTTCTATTTTGCTACCCACTTGTTTTCTCTCGGGTTTTGCTTGGAGGATCTATGGTGATCCATGCAGCCTTGTTTCATTAATTTTAATTGCTACATGGCCTCTACTTGTAAATATACCACAGCTTATCCATCTTCCACCCATAGACATATTGAAATATTTTATATTTGCATCCTTAATTTCTCAGCTATGCTCTCCCAGTGAGCTCTCCAGTGCATGGGCTTTCTAGCCTTGTCACTGAGTGGTTGGGTCCGAGGACATGGCGACAGTGTCTTCCTCCAGCTTTACCCATTTGCTCCGTTCTCCACTATAGGCTTCATTTTAGGTAATTTTTATCGCCTGGATTGTGTTTTGGTGACCCCATAGAGGGCAGTGGGAAGGGATGATTCCATCGAAGGTGGCAGTGCTTTGGCCCGGAAGAGACAGTGCCAGGTTGGGTGGGTCCCTGCTGAGTGACCTCAGCAAGGACCTGTCACTGGAAGCATTGGTGGGTGAGCAGATTAAGAAGCCTATGCTTGTGTTTTGCTCTGTTTCACAAAGGCAGTGTGACATTATCCTTAGTCATTATCCTTATTAAAGATAGGGAAACTGAGGCTGGGCAACAGGGACCCCTCAAACATAGGAAACCCCTCTGTTTTCTGCTCTATCCTTCCTCCTAGCCCTGAAGACCTGGTGGTTCCTTGTGGCATCTAGAATAGGTCTTGGCATTTTGCAAGTGGGAGAACAAGCCTGGAACAGGAGCAGGTACGATTTGCTCACTTAAATTTGCAGCAGATGCAGGTTGTGGTGGCACACACCAGTAGGAGTTGCTGAAGGAGGTGGAGGCAGGAGGATCACAGGTTCGAGGCCATCCTGGACTGAGGGAAAAAATTGCTGCAGAGCCTTGAGGTAGGAGAATGAAGATAGGGAAACCGAGGCTTAGAAGGGGGAAACATTTGTGGCTCATGGATATGCCAAGAGTTAGCAACAACGCTCACACAGCAGCCGAATCTCCCGTCCTCACGTCTCTCCTTTTTAGGGTATTTCTTTATCTCTCCTGGAACTGCATAGCTGCCCATACTCTCTGTGGATCGAGTACTGGTCTGTGGTTTGTCTCCTCAGCGGCACCCCTATAGGCTCCCTATAGAGCAACCTCTCCTGCCTTTGATGCAAATTCCTGCACTTTCCTGATAATATTCTGGGCTCTTCTTAACGCAAGGGGGTCAGCCGCGAGGCAGCTCGGCAATTTATAATTCTTGAAAATTCTGTTTGGTGACATGAGTTAGCATTTAATAGACACCCTGCCACCTCCTCTTCCCCTATTGTGACAAGCTCCTGGCAGAATCCTTTTGAGACTCAAGGTAATTGCACCACGCTGCGAAAGGGAAGACCGCTTTGCTCGCTCGAGTGTGCCTCAAAATCGTCTCCACAATAGACAGGCAGGTACGAGTTTGCTGGGCTTCAAGGTAATGATTTAAACTTAATTTGACCCTTGATGAGGGATCCAGTGTTTCCGGTCAGATGCAGTCTTTGGTTGGGACTTGCCTGCCATGCCTTCAACAGCAACAAAAATAATTCCTTGGTAACAAGTGCCTTCCTAAAGATGTCTGCTGCTGACAGCTAATATAGAATTATTGCCCCGAATGCATTTCTGTAATTACTTCCCAGAGATCTGTCTTTGTGTTAGAAGACATTTCGCACTTTAGTAACGTAAGTGTTTTGGGAGGGCACGAACAATAATTACGCACAGTCTTTCCATGAAAATAAACCTAAAAAAAAAAAATTATAAGAGCTAACGCTAAAATTGGTTAGAGTCAGGGAGGAATTTAGTTCGAATTTGATTCGTGTGTATTTATTCCAAGTGTAATAACCTTTCCTGTATGGAAACTTTTTTTTTCTTTTAAACAAAAGCAATAATGACACAAAGAGCCCGCTTTCTAATTTTTGAGCCACGCTGAAGCTGAAAACTGATTAAAAGTGACAAGTTGCTCGGGACTGCATAAAGGAGCGTCATTACGGAGCCCTGATAGGAGACATTTGCGGTAATGGAAAATGAAATGATTCACAGTGTGATCAATAAAAAATTAGCAGCATTTAATAAAAGGTTTCTGCCTCATGTTGACTAAAGAGCATCAAGAGCAGTTTGAAATAGGAGTTAAGTGACGGTTGGAGGATGAGCCCGGGGGTGAGTGGGGTGCCGTGTGCGTGTGCATAAAGATCGCTTCGATACTGACCCTTGGGTGGAGATTGCCAAACCCTAGGGTGGATCTGGAAGCTTCCTCTGTGCTGCCCACTTGACCTCTGACCTGTGGCTAATCTAATCCCCTGAAGTCTCAGCTCTTCCTGTGTGGGAATGCAGATGCCTAGGTTGGGGACCAGCATGCAGAACTCCTGCATCTGTCCATCCCACCAGGAAAGGTGTGCCGGCCTGGAGACCCCCTCCCTTCTCTTGAGGGTGAGAATGCTGGGCAGCAGGCTGCTAGTTTCTGTTCCGTGGGTTGCCGTAGGAAACTGGGTTTTAGACTCTGTCTTACAGCCCACGTGTGAGACTCCAGACACTCTCTCGGGGACTGGAGTGAAACAAGCAGAAAGCCAACAGACCTTAGCAAGTGGATGGGGTTAAGCTGTGCAGAGAACATGTGGTCCCTGGAAGAAACCTGTTGCCGTCAGGGTCCCCGGAGGTAGCCTGGGGTCACTCTGCCCTAGGGATGCTTGGCCTGGGTCAGGATGAGACCTGGCTACCGCTTGACTTACTCGTGTGGGGAAAAGGACCCAGCAGACCCTCTGCTTTTCTCCAGGAGACACTCTGTGGTTCCTGGGATGTGGCACACACGGGAGTGTCTCCATGGCCTGTCACTAGTTAACTTTTAAAGTGTTTTACACAGTCTCTGCTCTGTGTCTGAAGGAGAGAGGGGACTCCTGGTCTCCTAGGGCTGCACAGAAGCCAGGCTGGAGACCGCCCTGGGTTGGAGGGTCATTGGGATGGGGAGTATCTGGCCTTTGGGTTCCAGTAGAGGCCTTGGAGCCTGGGCTGGGGTCTCCGGCACCAGATATCCCTTGCATCTGGGCAGGAGGGAATTAAGTGCCTCTTCCTGGCTGTGTCACCACTGCCTGACCCTTTCCAAGGTTCTGGCTTCATACAGACCCATATCTGGATTTGTTTGTTCGTTTGTTTGTTTAGCTGTGCTAGGGATGAAATACAAGGCCTTGTACATGCTAGGCAAGCACGCTACCACTGAGCCATACCCCAGTGGGATCATTACATGTCACAGTGGATTGGGCCCTTCCTGACGGATTGCATGGTTCGCTTGCTCTCTTCAGACTGCCTGCCTTTCTTAGTTCCCTCCCTCCCTCCCTCCCTCTCTCCTTCCTTCCCTCTCTCCCTCCTTTTCTTGAGACAGGGTCTCATTATGTATCCTTGGCTAGTCTGGAATCTCTTTGTAAACCAGAGTGGCCTTGAACTCACAGAGATCCTCCTTCCTACTTTTCTGCCTTCGGAGTGCTGGGATTTAATGAATCCCACCCACCTCGCAGAGTCTTTTGGAGGACCCATTCTGTACTGCACCTACTGTGTGCTAGGCCCTATGCTAGGTGCTTATGGGTGAGCAAAGCTGATCCAACAAACTTCTGTTAACAGGAGCAGAAGAAATATTTAGCGAGTACTCAGTATACTCGGGAGTAGGCAGGCAGCAAGGAGAGAGACTTAGGGAAGCCCTGGCTGCTGAGGTGAAGTGGGCCTGGTGGACCCCCTCAGCCTTTGCAGCAAACAATAGAAGCAGGGGATTCCCCTGGGGGATGTCATGCGTGTTCTAAGTGTCTGTCCCGGGCACACTGTTTCAAAAGGCTGTGTTCCACAGTCCTGACTTACAGTCAGGCCTGCTGAGGACCTTGGCTTCTGAGTACCATGTGCCTCTCTGGTCCTCAGAAGCCAAAGCAGCTTTGTTGCGCTCAGTCTGGGCTCTGTGTGAACTTTATCCCCAGCCAAGCTTCTACAGTCTGGCCATAGGTTCTGGTTAGAGTAAAACAGACTCCTCCACACCCCTGTCTCTTCATGGGGCTCTTCCTTCTGCAGCTACAAGGGAAGGAATTTTGCCCCAGCATCTTGGCCTTGAGCTCTCTACTGGGTTCTGGAACAGTTAGGAGAGTCAGGCCTGGCTATAGCCACACATCAGCTGGTTTGATCTAACTCCCATGTGGTCCTGCCCATCTCTGGCCTGCCTGGAGATGTCATCTGATAGCTCTGGGAGGACAAAATGGTCACCACTTCAGGAGGTCACCAGCAAGTCACAGCGTGCAATTTTCAGAGTTCCAGGGTGGCTTAGTCCTACTGTTCCTCATCACTGCATGTGAGGCCATCCATTCTGTTGAGATTGTGTGGCTCGGGGGAGTGTCACTGTTAACTACTTAATGGAAAACATTTCTTTTCCCCTTTCAGTGAGAGCTTGTCCCCTCCTCTTCTTCCTCACCCCACCTGCCCTGTTGCTCTCCCTGCTCCCACAGTTATCTCAAGTGAGCCTGTGCAGGTGTGCTATGAGCAGAAGAAGCTGCCTTGTCCCTGTGCCTTTGTGGGATGGACGCCACACTTGAACGGCTGGGTTGAGGGAGCGTGTTCTCCCCTTGTCTGTCTATAAACAATCGTCAAGAGCAAGATGCTTGTGACAGAATGTTGGCTTTTTCCCAGCACAGAGCTGGGCTTGGTTCTCTGCAGTGCCTCCAGCAGTGGATAGAATCTAGCAAGTATTCAGTAAATGCTGGCGGACTGCAGGTGTGAAGTTTTGTGTCTGATAGGTCTGGGGGAAAGCTCGCCCTGGTTGGCAGAAACTGGAGTGATGCCAGCATGGGCAGGCCCTAGTAGCGGACGCTCATAACCTGACCAGGTTACAGGATCACCCTCGTGTTCAGATTGAGGATAAGGCTCAGCAGTGTAAGCCATCGAGATCACATAGAATGGACACAAACCTAGGGCCTGAGTGTCCAAAGAAGGGCCACTGTCACACTGTTCAGCTGACTGTCTCATCTAAGGAGCATTGAGTAGATGGCCCGGATGTGAGAACCCCTGCTTGCTCCTGCTTGGTATTCCATGGAAGAGACTCTCAGCTGAGTTCTAGGCTATATCCAGTCTTCCAAAGGCTTAATATCCTACCTCCGCCATTTCTCTGTGTAGCCTTAGCAGTCCTGGAACTAGCTTTGTAGTCCAGGCTGGCCTTGAACTCAGAGATCTGCTTGCCTCTGCCTCCAGAGTACTGGGATTAAAGTCACGTGCCACCAAGCTCAGCTGGCACTGTTTCCTAAAACTTAGAGCCAACACAAAAAATTCAGAGATTAGGGGCCAGTGAGATAGTTTAGGGTGTAAGGGCACTTGTAGCCAGGCCTGACAGCCTGGGTTTGATCCCTGGCTCCCATGTGGTAGGAGAGAAGATTCCTCTAAGTCTTAGGACCTCCACACTTGGGCTGTGACCTGTATAATAAGTACATGGACACACACAAACTTAAATGTTTTAAAAGTTCCAGAGATTTTCCATGAAAATGAAGACCTTCTTTCTGTAAGGAAAGAATAGCGTGAAGCTGTGCTGGATGGCGCTCTCCACAGGTGATGATGGTCTCTAGGAGCCAGGCAGGGCTCCTTCCTTGGGGCCTTCCAGGAACACCCTGTGTGTACAGTGTGTGATGTTGGAGATTTGCTTCACGTGGTGTTTGAGTGGCATTGGGTTTTTGCCCCAGTCTGAGCCTACTCGGCTTTCTGTATAATCGGGGTGAAGTGACGTCTCCCTTAATGGGCTATCGGTCGCAAGATGTGCTGGTTCTTGTCGACCTGATACAGGTGAGGTCATCTGGGAAGGGAAACTTCAACTGAGAAGAAGCCTTCATCAGATTGGCTTATAGGTGTGTATGTGGCGGGGCGGGGGGCATTTTCTTCACTAATGGTTGCTGTGGAAGTGCCTAGCACACTGGGCAGGGCATTCCCGGGCTGCTGGTTATGGGTTGTATAAGAAAGCAGACTGAGCAAGCCAGTGAGCAGTGCCCCTCCATGTCCTCTGCGTCAGTTCCTGCCTTGACTTCCTGTCCTGGCTTCCCTCAGTGATGGACTGTACCACAGGACTGGAAGCCAAATGAACCCTTTCTTCCCCAAGTTGCCTTTGGTCATGATGTTCAGTTGCAGCAATAAAGATGGAAAACTAGGACACGAGACGAAAGATGCTGAGGAAGGAGGAGACCTTGGCTACAACACTGTGAGTCATTCTTGGTTGTAGGGTCCAGAACTCTTCCCTGGAAGGTTCCGGTTATTTCCAGGGTCAGCTGGGGTCCTGGGTTGGACCAGTCCCTCCTGGACAGTACACCCAGCCAAGCTCATGAAGTACAGTCTGCCCCTGCCCCTGACTTGACTTCCTTCCGTGCACCCACTGACCCTGACCAGGGGCAACAGTCACTTCCTTCTTTAAGAGGCAGAACACGGACAGTTATGTGTTGAGATACTTGCCAAGAGCCCTGCTGCCAAGGGCACTTTAGGCTGAGTGTTAAACACTGGTTCACACGGCGAATTCTGTAAACCTACAGATAATAACGGCTCCCTCAGAACTTGGGGCCGGCAGCGGATGCACGAACATTCTGTCTAATTGGGGCCAGAGACTTTTGGCCCTGTTTGGTTTGTTGCTGCGTCCCTGTCCTTGCAAGCCCACTAGCTCAGGCTATGTCAAAAATGACCCCTCCTCTGCAGACGGGACCCACATATGGAGCTAAGCTAGCCAGCACCCAAGTTCTGAGAGTGCTCTTGCCATGGGAGCGTGTCTTAAAGAAGCTTACAGGCTGTCAGAATAGAGTATGGATTTCCTACGTAGGGAAACGTAGCCTCCAGTAAACGTGGAAGTGGAAAACACCTTCCAGCCCGTTTCCCTCTCGACCACAGTAGATGTAAGGACAAGGAAGGCGGGGCCAATGAACTGTGAGGTAAATGTGTCCGTGCTGGCCCCCTGGCACACTCAAGTCACATGGCAAGCTTGTTAGTGGGGGCTCAGTCTTCTCTCTGGGCTAAGTGAGTTTTATTGATGATGTGTGGAATTCCTGTATGGATATATTTGTGCCTTTCGCAAGGGCATGTGCCTTGATCTTCACACCTTCTCCATCCTTAGGAACACATGAGGCCTCACTTGCTGAGTGATGTCTTTAACCCTTGTCTGGGTCATGGTGGTGAGTGGGTTGGGTCTGCCTAATAGCAGCCATAAGCCAGTAGCCACGAACTGTTTTCTCACACCGTAGACTAGATACCAGACTTCATATTTATTACCTCATTACAACAATTAAAGAATTAAAAGAGGGGCTGGAGAGATGGCTCAGTGGTTAAGAGCACTGGCCTGCTCTTCCAAAAGTCCTGAGTTCAATTCCCGGCAACCACATGGTGACTCACAACCATCTGTAATGAGATCTGGTATCTTCTTCTGGTGTGCGGGCATACATACAGACCGAATATTGTATACATAATAAATATTTTTTTTTTAAAAAAAGAATTAAATTAGCCGGGCAGTGGTGGCACATGCCTTTAATTCCTGCACTTGGGAGGCAGAGGCAGGCAGATCTCTGAGTCTAGCCTGGTTTACAGAGTGAGTTGCAGGATAGCCAGGACTACACAGAGAAACCCTGTCCCAAAAAGAAAAATTAAAAAACAAAGTTAAATGAGCCTCAGAGACAAGAAATGACTTGTCCAAAGTTCCCACTTGATAAATGGTGGAATGTGGATTTGAACCGAGTCAGGTTGGCTCCACAGCCTGTGGCTCTTGTCTGTCTTCTCTACCCTTTTCATGGTCCCTGAACTACAAATCCAGCCATCTGCTGCTTGTGTTATTAAGTGACTGCCTTTAGTCCATCAGCAGTGGGCTGTACCTGGTGTCTTGATGTTTCTAGACCACGACTCTCAACTCTTGGATGTACCTGGAACTCAGCACTGGGTGGTTCTACTTCCTGCAGAGGTGGGGAGCTCAGAGTCACGTCCAGGTCCCCTTGTGAGAAGAGTTGACAAACGAAGCCCTCCAAGTACTTGCCTGCTTGGCTATCTGGTGACTCGTGCCCTCTCCTCCTTCCCAGCCCCCTTCCCCCTGTGACCTTTCTTTCTGCATGTGTCTGCTCTCCCCTCCCACTCAGAACCTCCCAGGCTCATGTACTTATTGGTAGAAGGGCCTTGGCTGCTCTCACATCTTACCATGGCTGTCTATTTAGTGAGTGTTGCTCTCCTTGCTGCAGCTGGAACAGATGCTGCCAGTCCCACTCAGACTCTTGTGGGTACAGCAGAAGCTAGAGGCTCAGGCTGGAGGCACTTCTGAGGTCACGTGAAGCAGGGGACTTCTAGAGCTGTCTGTGTAACCCACATTCCTGCCCCACTTTCCCCCCTCAGCTTCCCACCTGCTCATTCATTTGCCCACATCCCATTTCTTAAGTGTCTTTTCTGTGCCAGGCTTTCTGTGGGCTTTGAGACCACCAAGATAAACAGGGCTAGGAAGTGCACTGACGTTTAGCAAACATGTGTGTGTTATGCCTGGCACACACTGGGCACTCAGGAAACATTTGTGGACGAGGGTGGAGTGAATAGAGGCGTGTGATTGTTGGCACTGCCATGTCCTCTCTAGCTCTTCCCTTGGAATATCATGGTCTTCTGCCACCACCATGTGGTGCTCAGCCCTAAAGTCTCAAAGTCAAGGCCTTCCCTGTGGTTTGTGGAGGCTCTCAGAGTGTCCAGGGCTTGTACGTGACACCTGGACCTACAATTCCTCCCGGGAAGCGAAGAGGCAGCCATGTGGGCACAGTGCCCTTTGACCCGGGGACAGAGGGACCTCATTCACTGCTGATTCCTGTTGAGACTGTCTCAGATGCCTGTAGGTGTTGGGAAGCCCCACAGTATCCCCAGGTCAGAAGCCCAGGAAGTTTCCCAGACTCACAGCCTCAGACTTTCCTTTTCTTTCTCTGAACAGGACAAACACAGCTGTTTTCCATGCAGCTCTTCCTCAGGTTCCCCCCTTTAATATTTGGGGATTTGGAATACAGAGCTGCTTTTTGCGGGTGTTCCTAATGTAGTTTGCTTCACTGCCTTAAATTCGGGAAACCATGGTATCGAGGCATCGAGCTACTGTGACATGGAAGCCCTAGGCTGAGGACTCCAAGATTCCTTCTGCTGGGGAGGCTGGGTCACCTTCCTCTTTCTTCGACAAACTTCTGCCCTCTCTCTGCCACTTCTTAGGCTGTGTGGTGCTTTCTGCAGAGTCCATGACTCTCCCTCACACTCTCACCCTGAGGAAGATTGTAGCATGGTGGAGTAAAGGAACACTACTTCCTAACGAGAAGCAGCATGTGCCGTGGCCTCTGCTGCTGGAACCTTCCAGTCCATACCTTTTGGATCTGGATTCCGAGTTTCATAGACCATAGAGTGGCACCAAGGGGCGGTTTGCGGGAAGCCACTGTGACACAGTAGCCTCTCTGTACAGGCTGAATACTTTGAAACCAGCAATATTTGACCTTTCTGGCCTAAAAGTTGATACCTTTCTGTGGTCCCACTTAGTACCATCTGCTAAATAGTGCTTGCAGACATAGAGGCTTGCGTATTTGAAACCAGTTCACTTTTCTGCATCCTCAGCTCTGAGTGCCCACCGTGTGGCTGTCTGCACCAGAGGCTGGGGAATGGTCGTGAGCAGAAGCAGCCCCGGCCACACCCCAGGGAGTTGGCAGTCTGATGGGCATGCTCTGGCCAGTTAAGTGTCAAGTCTCCTGCATTCGGTGCTTTCAAGCGACTGACAGTCTGTTGTTATTTCTCTCTGTTCTGCGGGCCGGCTGGGTTTTATGGCAGATTCTCTTGGTGTCCCTTGAGTGGCAGCTGTGTGGTGGCCAGAGCTATAGCCTTAAGAAGTTTTTCAGGAATGGAAGTCTGAACTGGTGTATGCCTATGGGTTGTATACCCATATACTGGTACTGGATGTTGAGCCGAAGCTGTGCTAGGCTTGGGCTTCTCGCAGTCTGGCGGCTTCATTCCCAGTGGGAGGATCCCAGGAGACCTACAGGGAAGCGGCAAGATTCTTCTGCCTACTGTCAGAAGCATCCCTGCACACCACTTCCATTGCGCTCTATTGATTAGAGGCTCACCAAGGCTGCCAGCCTGTGGGGGATTGTGGGTGGGACACGTAGGTCCCTCTTCTTGGTGGGTGAGGGGTCAAGGACTTGTTGCAGAGGGGCAGGTGGATTGAGAACTATTTTGGTGTGTCTAGGAAATGCAGACCGCCACAGTGAGTGAGAGAGGAAAAGCAAACCCGTCCTCATAAGCATCTTTTGTACCGAATGTTCTCACAACACGGGGTAGGGAGGCAGGGGCCCAGGTGTGTGTGGGCTTTGTGTTAGGTGAGCGAGAGGTAAGGGTGTTCTCCTGCCTCCTAGGGAACAGGAAGTATTAAGTCCTGGGCAGAAGCAGTTTGGCAGTTCTTCGAACCGTGTGGCTGTGCAGACAGATGCTAGCACAGAGAAGAAGCAGGAGCCAACACAGACCCTCCCTATGACTTCCATGGTGGGGACAAGTCCCCAACACTTGGCTCATCATTTCTTGTCAAGTCTGTGTTGTGGGTGAGCTGTATGGTGGCCCTGCCACTTATCTTCTGGTCTTGACTAACACATAGAACCCTGTTTTCATTACTTAGAATGGGGACATGAAGGCAACTACCCATAGCACTCCCCACATGGCTGTGTTTGGAAGGGGCCGGGCAGCCAACGAAGGTCTAGTTAATGCCAGCTGCTGTCTTGATGGCTGCCTGGGCAAAAACATAGAAAATGCCAAACTGTGAGCTTTCTGGGGTGGAGTGTAAGGTCTGGGAAGTAGAGGCCGTATAGTTTGGATCGGGGAGGCAGGCTTTTCTGGCTCATTTGGTTTCCTGTCCCATGTGTGCAAAGTCCTTGGGTTTCCCTTTTTCAAGGCTTCAGCTATGGTGGATGGCATCTGGAAGAACCAGAGTGGGCTGGGAGGGAAAAGAACTGACTAACCACTTCACAGACCTAGAGGCCTTGACAGGTTGAAGAAACCGAAGGTTGCTTTTCCTAGGTTGGTGATTGCTGTGTCTGATCTCCGGGTGTCTGGAGGGCCAGTAGGTTGGCTGTGGTTGATGCCGGGAGGCCTCTGTGCTAGAAACATGTGATGGCACTTGGTAGGGACTGGGGCATGCCTAGGCCTCTGCCTCCTCTCCTTATTCTAGCCACATACAGGTTCAGAGTGGGGACCAGGAGGACCTCTGAGGCTGGCCAGGGAAGGAAATGGGCAAGCAAGGCTACCCCTGACTAGTTGAAGTAGGTCAGAGGAAAAGGGAAGGTCAATCCTTGGATCCTAGAGGCTTATTCTGAGGCTGGTTCTGGGTGGGTCCAGGATCGAATAGCAGCCAGAGAGTGCTCCAGGGAGGATGTTGGCCCAAGAGCCCTCTATTCTCCTAAGCCTTGGGCCTCTGGGAAGAGATGGACAGTGTAGGCCCCACTTCTTTTATAGCTTGGGGTGACCCTGGAGCCTCTTTTTCCTTCCCTGACAAAAGAAGACTTTTCATCCTTTTTCCTGCCAGTAAAGATTCTAGAATGGTGGCTGAGTAGGAAAGTGGAGTCCATCTGTCTGTCCTTCCATCTTTCCTTTTCTCTCTTCTTCATTTGTTCTTGCTTTTTGAGACAGTTTCTCTGTTAAGCCCTCGCTAGCCTGGAACTTACTCTGTAAACCAGGCTGGCTTTGAGTTTATCCGCCTGCCTCTGCCTCCTAAGTGCTGGGATTAAAGGTGTGGGCCACCATTGTCCTGCAAGCATCCTTTCTTGCAGGAAAGGGGACTCTACAGAGCCTGTCCTGCCCAGGGTTGGAGTGCTTATTTCCAAGGTTCTGATTGCTTGGAGTCAACAGAGCCGCTGGGTGCTGGATCTTCAGGGATCATCTCTTCCTCAGAACTTGGGCTGGCTATCAGAGCCTTCCCTGAAGGTCAGGCTGGCGGAGCTTTCCACCCCTGGGAGGCTGATGGTGAGGTCTGGGCTCTTATCTGCTCCTTCCCTCTCTCCCCTCCCTTGTCCCTTTCTGCACAGCCACCCCATCTTCCCATTAGTAGCCAGACATAGGGGAGGTGACAGTTTCTTAAAACAGATTTATACTCTTGGACGACTTTATGGGCTTTTGCCTTATAAAACCGGGAGTTGACATTCTGATTTATCTACTCCCGAGTCAACAGGATGTACCAGATTTAAAGAGATCAAATGCAGTGTGGCGTTTGTGGTTCCAGTTGTGGATTTGCTGAGCCATTACAACTGGAATTGCCAAGTAAATATGGCAGGGAAAAAAAGAAAACAAACCAAGGGGGTAATTTAAATATGTCTATTAAACTGTGTGTTAAGTAAAGTAGCAAAGGCTTGGTGCGGAGTTGTAACTTACTATCTAGAGAGTTGGTTGAGCAGATAAAATTGGAATTATGACTCTTTTAAATCCTCTGCAGAAGGTTTCCTCTATTTTTGTTTCTAAATTAAGGGAAGAGACCGTAAACTAGAATTTCAGAGGGCAGTGCTTGCCTGTGTGACTACGACGTGTGATGATTATACCTTCGAAGGCTCTGAATGATATTTTTTATTTCTTCACTTTCTGTTTCTTCACATTGCAGTTGCTGCTGCGGATCTGATTCCCTGAGATAAATATACTGCTTAGCTTTTAATGGGATTTCTGTATTGCCGGGAGTTGGCTTGTTCTGTTAATAAAAGAACCTAAAAATTGTACATCCCTTAATTGGTAAGAAGAGAGATGTTTTGATGGGCCACAAATGGAAGCATTGATTTTTTACTGCCTCTGCCGTGTGTCCTACGCTGTTCCCTGCCATGGAAGGCGGCAGCTGGCTCTCCGATGAGCTGATTTGTGTTCCCAGGTTCTTGATGCTGGGGGCTTGGAAGTGTGTGTTCTTTGCAGACAGGAGAAATAGAGCCCTTATAACATCATCTGTTTCTAAATTGAAATATTTATGGGTCTGTGCTTTGCTCCTCAAATTGAATGCGTTCCTAGCTTGAGGTCTCTCTCTTATGCTTTGGCGACTGACCCTGGGGAATTTAAAGGTTGTCTGCTAAGCCTTTTTTGGTGACAGTTATGTGCATGCAGATATGCACATAACACATATGCATGCACTTTTGCATGCACACACATTTGCATAAATACATTTATGCATGATAGAGGCCTTTTTAGTTGATTTAGATCAGTGCTGCCAGGTTTTGACCAGTAGTTCTGTGTTGCCGTACAACTGTGTGTGGAAAGGGATAACACACACTTTAGTTTTCCAATCAAGGGTCCCTGTGTTTTAGTGGGCAAACCACTGATGTTTATGAGTGTTACTGACATTATATGTAGTAAGTATATTTGCCTTCTTATTTTCTTTCCACACATTGCTTTACAAGTTCTGTTAATTGCTAAGATTGAGGCTTTTTTCTGCTCCCACAGATGTGGTGTAAGGTAAAGAGAAGTCAGGAAATGAAGGGTGATGGGATGTTACCCCTCTGCTGGGCATGGGAAGGCCCTGCTTTGAAATGGGACGCACAGAGCTGTCCCTCTTTGTGGGATGCTGCACACAGTGTGACCTCTTGAGCTCCTTTTCAGCTCTGGATGGGAGACTGTGAAATGGGGCTGTGTGCTTAGAGTTGTGGCTTTGCAGAGCGTGTAAACGCAGAGCTACAATGTGGTCTGGAGTCTTTCCCCTCCACAGGCTCACCGCATAGGGTTAAGTCCAGAGAAGTTGTTAATCTTATAGAAACCGCTACTGTTATCCAAGCCTTGTATTTACTCCCTGGTCACTGGGAACGGCCGGATGGGTTCAGGCTTCCTCTTGTCATGGCTTTGTTTTGTTGAGATTTCAGTCTGTGAAACCAGACCAGCCTGATATTCACTCTATAGCTCAGGTTGGTTCTGACCTCAGAATTCTTATACCTCGGTCTCTCCAGTGCTGAGATTCAGTCAGGCCTCCATAACTGGCTCCATTCAAGTTCCAGATTTAACCATCCCGGATCTTTCAACTTCATGCGCCTTCTAGAGACAGGGCATTTACGAGGACCTGGGAGATGTGTTGTGTGGAGGGTCAACGTGACTGAGATCTATCTCCCCATTCCAAATTGCAGGCTTTAGGGAAAACGACAAGTCAGGGTGTGTTCGACACATCGTGGGCGTCTCAGAGAGGTACGCCATAGAACTGATTGTTAGGAAGCAAATGCTAGACTTTCTCACTTCCCTGAGGGGTCACAACACCCAGCATCCACGCATAGAGGGAAGATGACAGGAAGTCCTCCTAGAAGATTTGCGCCATGAATTAAAGAATCTAGTTGAGAATTACTGCACCACATGCTACAACCCCCCCCAATATATTAATATACTGAGAGGTGTCAAGAATAATGGACCCCAGGAGGTAGAGTAATTAAATGTATCGTAATAAATACTGGGTGATTCTTTTAAACCCCTTTTCTGAGACCCTGTCAGCTGACGTGGACTGTATTCTTCCTGTTGGCAGGAGGCCTAGAAGGAGAGCCAGAGTGTGATCGGAAAACCAGCCGTGCGCTGGAAGACAGGAACAGCGTGACAAGTCAAGAGGAGAGAAATGAGGACGATGAAGACATGGAGGATGAGTCAATTTACACCTGCGATCACTGTCAGCAGGACTTCGAATCTCTGGCAGACCTGACGGACCACCGGGCCCACCGCTGTCCTGGAGGTAATGCTAAATAGCGCCGGGATTCTGACAGGTGGTTACACGGATAATTGGACATAGCAACAGCTTGAAGCCTCAAGTGAGATTAAAGAATTAATAATGTAATTTTACAGTTAATGTCATTTTATTGTGGTGTCTTGGGTACCCTGCATCCTCCTTTAAATAAAATTAAAAATAAAAGCCACAGCTTCCTGGCAGGCAGAAATTGGGTGGAGGTGCCCTGTTTCTGTCTCGCCGTACAGTCTGTAGGCTGTAAGTGGGTGAATCCGTACCCCAGATTTATGGAAAGCCTTTTGGAAACCTAGCAATTAAGAGGTTGTTAGTGCAAAGTTAAGCAGCTTAAGTGTGGAAAGCCATGCAAAGCAGTAAGCTGTGGGGAAGGGCTTGTGATGGGACGGGGGAATTCTAAAGACCAAGGCCAGCCTGTGCAGTGGGGACCCAGGTCGACCCCTAGGCTTGGTGCTCTCCTTCTGGGTAAGAGGACTGGTAGAGATGACGGCAGCCCTGTTCTGCAGGCATCCAGCACTTTGGAGGGTGTGTTGGGACATGGGGTCATGAGGAGCCGCTTCAGACTTCAGCAGAGTGCATGCTCTCTTTGTCTGTCTGGTGTGTAGGAAGCTGGGAACACGTGCATATACTGGGGTGTGCCAGCCACACTACAGGAGCACGTGCACCATGTATGTCTGGACTCTGAGTTTTGTAGAGGGAGGCCATAGTAGCTATGTTCTTTTCACAACCCTGTATTTCATGATGGTTATCAGTAAAACCTTTTGGATGCTAGTTTTGAGGAAAGGGCCTCTAAACCTCAGGTCAGTTTTCTAAAGGGGGTCTGTCACCCATTTGGGATCGGATTTATTGGTAGGAAGCAGCTTGAAATTTAAAACTCTTGCTTATCCTGTTCCTTAGGTTTGGCCGGGTCTCTCCTGAGACGTATTCTCCCATCTCAGCAGGTCCTGGAACAGGACTCTATCCATCTCTGCACCTTCCTTCAGCTCCCAGCATCTACTTGAGTCTCACGCCTGTCTTCCATCCTTTTAACAATGCTAGTCTTTCTATGTGGAGAAGAAATCAGTTTGGAGCAGGGGCAGGGAGAGGCAGGGGCCGGGGCTGAGGTCTGTGTCCGAAATAAGAGCAGGCAGCTAACTGCTTCAGCTAGGCAGACCTCGCCTACTGGCAGGCTCTTTTCTCCATGGCCTCCAGCGGGTTAAACTCTGCAGCAGCCCGTTTGCGGGATGCCCAGCATTGGTATTGATGTCGGTGGTACCTACTATAACTACAGCCTTGCCTATTTCCTAACAGGACCCCACTAACGACCTCCATTGGGATGTGATATCTAGGAACACCCCCAAAACCTGGAGCCTTGGAAGGGACTCAGAGTATGAGAAGTGACCTTGCTTAATAGCATCCCGGAGAAATTCATTATCACCCCGGTCTGGGAGCTTCCTGACATGGATGAGACATGCAGAATTCTCCTCAGGACGTTGAGGATCACTGAAATGGACCACTGGGAATCGTGGGGCCTTATCACAAACTCTTCTCTACCTGGGGGGGGGGGGGGATCACACACTCCCATTGCTTCTGCATTGCTATTGTGTGTGGAGCACCCTGGCCTTTCCTCCTGAGGCAGCCTGGCCAGTTCAAGCTATTCATTCACCTTACCAGTTCTGGTCTATGCATTGGGCTTCAGCTTCCAAATGTTATGAGGGACTTGGTTTCTGCTTTTGTATGAGAAGTGATGTAAAAATGTAGTAGCAGTAGCTGGATGTCATGCCTTTAATCCCAGCACTCAGGAGGCAGAGGTAGGTGGATCTCTGTGAGTTCGAGGCGAGCCTGGTTCCCAGAGCTACTTCTGGGACAGCCAGGGCTACACAGAGAAACCCTGTCTCAAAAATCCAACCAGCCAGTCAACCACCCAAGCAACTAAAGAAATAAGAAAACAGAGTAGCTTAGTTTTTTTGGCCGGGCTCACCAATGATCGGTGATAGAGCTACTAGTCCTGCTCCCTGCTGGACGCTGGACAGAAGCTGGTGGAGGTCTGTCCACTCTGGGGGAAAGGCACTCCAGAGAGACTCTTGTTAGGGGAGTCTGGCAGCTTTGAGCTCTGCTGAAGTTCCTGTCCCTAAGGCAATCTTATGCTTAGTCTTATCAGACTTATCAGTGAAAAACTCAGTGTCTACCTGATTCTCCTGCTTGGCGCTCAGCACACAACACATATGTGACACAGGTGTAGGAATTTTACACGGGCGCGCGCGCGCACACACACACACACACACACACACACACACACACCCGCCCGCCCGCCCGCCAGGTGCTGAGCAGGGGACTCTGTTGTGGGTCCTCTGGTCTCATTCAGCTGTACGTTAGGGTCTACACCGTATGTTGAATTTGAACAGTTTGACAAAGTGACCCAAAGAATTCAAGGAAACACTTCTCTAGTAAATGCCAGTTTACCCTACAAGCGGTTATGGCGGATATGGGCATAGCGATGAGAGGGTGAAGTGTAGGGAAGGGGCATGGAGCTTCCTCCCTCTGCATGCTACAGTCACCACCAAAACTTCCTAGCTCTGGTCTCTTGGGCTTTCATGGAGATTCATTGCATCATCAGGCGGCTTAGATTATTGACCATTGGACGTTGGTATACCCTCTAGCCCCTCCCCTTCCTGGAGGTTGGGACCAATCAGAGGCTGTCAGGACACAAAGGCCCCCCCCCCTTGAGAATTTGAGGGTCTAGGGCAACACCACCTGTCTTTTCTGATGTCCATTTCTCTGAGAATTAAAGTCTTGTCTGCTGTAGAAGCCAGCACTGCCAGGATGCTGGGGGAAGGGGAGCCCCTCTATGAAGCTGCATAGTGAGTGGAGGACCATGATGTGTGCCTTCATGGGAAGTGGTGTTTTAAAATGATATGTTTACTGGTGTGCATGTGTGTACATACATGTACACATGTGCGTGTAAAGCCAGTGCTCAACCTGGGTTGTCATTTCCCCAACTGCCTCCTTTATTTCTATTTTAATTTTTTTTTAAATGACAGGGTGTTTCATTGGAGCCTGAGCCTTGCTACTTAGGCTAGGATGGCTGGCCGGCCACCGAGTGCCACAGATTCGCGTGTGTCTCTGCCTCCTCAGCTCTGGGATTGCAAGTGTGTGCCACCACACCCAGCTTTTCACACGAGTGCCGGGGATTGAACTGAGTTCCTTGGATTTTCATGGCAAGCACTTTAGCCACCGAGCTATCCGCAGCCTGGGGCGAGGTATACTTGAGTGTAGCTTATTCAAAACTCTTTGGTCCCTGAACCCACGTTAGTCAGTTTTTCTTTGCTGTGACCAAATAACAGAGAAACACAACTTAAATGAGGAAGGATTTATTTTGGTTCCCAATTCCAGAGATTTCAGTCCATGGTCACCTGGCTCTGTTGTTTCTGGACCAGGATGAGGTGGACCATCATGGGGAAGAATGTGGCAGGGGAAATCTGTTCATCCCATGGTAGCCAGAGAGAAGGCAGGGATGGGGAGGGAGAAGGGGGAGGAGGGAGGGGAGAAGGGAAGAGAGACAGTGAACAGCTGGGCGTGGTACATCCTTCCAGGACATTCCCGCCAGTAATTCACTTCCCCAAATTAGGCTCTATCCTTCAATAATTCTATGATATGACTAATTCATTGATTGGGTCTGAGTCCT
Source organism: Microtus oregoni (assembly GCF_018167655.1). Lineage (NCBI taxonomy): Eukaryota > Metazoa > Chordata > Mammalia > Rodentia > Cricetidae > Microtus > Microtus oregoni. The sequence goes on from NW_024543063.1 coordinate 63,854,102, forward strand.
CATAATTACTCCCCCTCACCCCCCTTAGCTAGCAACCCAGATCCCAACACATGAGCCTTCAGGGAACATCTCTGATCCATAAGATTCGGGGTAGTAATGGAGGGGGTGTTGCCTGGCTTCATCAGCATGTAAGGGAAGAGTTGCGAGGATTGGGGATCATCTCAGGTGTGGGGGGTCTGTCACAGAAGGGTAGCTGTCTGTGCAGAGGTGGCAATGGGATCCTTAAGCATGACCCCACCTGGCCCCTAGGCCTCTCCTGAGGAACCCTCATTTTCGGTTACTTTCTCAGAAGGTGTCAGTGTTTCGTGGTAAGAGTGGCTGTATGTTTGGCTCATCTGACTTTGAAGCGTGAACTTGAAAGTTTCTTTCTCCCCTCCCCCAGCACACAGAGAGTTATGTGTGCATCTTAGGCTATGAAAAGAAACAAGGAAAACTCCAGCCTCCTCTGTTCTCTCATTCCCTGTCTTTGCCTCTCTCCAGCCCCTGGCCCCAGCAGGGTAGCAGACACTTCCATGCTTGTGTTTAGCCCTTAACTTTTTCTCGGTAGATTCTCATGTCGCTTTTCTTTCTTGGGGTGGTGGGGAAGTGGGGCTCTTGGTTTCAAACAGTAAGAGTTCAAGGAGCGGAAGTTCAGGTAGCTGGGAAATGTGTCCATCCTGTAAACAGGAGGAGTCTGTACACTGTTGACTTCCAGTAGCTGGCTTGCTGTGCCTAATACAGACGTGACGTGTGGGCACCCTGTTAGGAGACGCTGTGTATTTGGTGAACGTTTGAATTGCAGCTTTCGGAAAATCCCCACTAATTCAGGCTCTTAAATAACGTTAGAACAGGGAGTGGCTGGAATTTACCCAAACACACTGTGTGACGTTCTGCCCATGAAAGGGCTAGGAATGGTTGTAGCTGGGAGCTGGGGGGCTCCAGTGACTTCAGAAAGTGTCTCTGGGCACTGCCTGGGGCTCCGCAGAAGCAGGTTCCATTTGGCCGTGGGCAGCTCCCAATGTTGATGTGCCATTGAAGCTGATCACCGTGGCCTTTCAGTCTAGATTCAGATGGAATCTTTTCTCATTTGCCGGCACCAGTGCTGGCTTGTGAGGCTTAGTCTGTGATTTCAGCTGACCGTTGCTTTGGCCTAATTGAATGAGGCTGCCCTCCTGAGGAGGTTGGGTGCTCTGTCTATGCCATTGTGACATTTTAAAACTGACTTTCGCAGTGATTCTTCTGATAGTGCCTAGAGCTGGCTGTCAGTCCTGCTCGCCAACAATCCCGGCTCCCAAGCTGAGCTACTGATGGCTTTTAGAGGCGGTGGCCTCTTTGCTAACGGGACAGCTATGGTATGTCTAGCTTTTCATTACAGGGACAGGCAGGCAGGTGCAGTTTCTGCCGAAAGACCATGGTGTCTAATACGAGGCTGTAGGGCATGCTCCATGCAGTAGACAGAGCCTGCAGGACTGGTGCAGAGCTGAGTCCGATGTCTTCACTTCGGCTGCCATGCTCCCATCTCTGACTTTGCTCAGGCTGCGTGATGACCGTAGAGGGCAGTACGGAGGCCCCAGGGTACATGATGACTGTAGAAGGCAGTATGGAGGCCCCAGGGTACATGATGACCGTAGAGGGGTCTACGGAGGAGGCCCATGAGGTCCCTGGTACCCAGAGTGAAAAATAAACCAATATTCCTTTCTGTGTGCCGTGGGCCGGGCTTCCTGTTCATGTTTAGCTCTTCCAGCATGCAGGGCACTGTGAGGTAGCCTGGAACATGGCCCCACTGCCTTCCCTGATCGCCCTCTCTGTTGCGCTGTGCCCTTGGTCCGTGCCCCTGTCAGTGTCTGCAGGGCACCTGCTATGGTTTTCACCATTTATTGTCCATGTCCCTTATTAAGCTTCACGAGCAGAGACCCACATTGGTTGTGCCACTTTATTTTAGCCCAGCACCTGGCAGACAGACGCACTTAATCCATGCTTGTTGAATGAATGAATGAATGCTCTCCGCTTAGCCTTTGCAGCAATCCTAGCAAGAGGCAGTAGTCCCTCCGCCACTCCCATTCACTGTCAATGTATACATTGGGTAACTGAGGCTCAGAGTTGAAGGTGCTCACCCAGAATAATAAATCCCGGAAGAGAGGGTGACAGGTGAGTTCTGTATTGTCTACTGCAAGAACACAGGCTGGAGGCAGTGTGGAGTTCTGAGCCAAACTCCAGACGCAGCCCTTCTAAAGGCCCAGTCACAAAAACGTAAGGATCTGTTTAAACAACAGCAAAAGCTGCGTTCCCTTCAGTTATTGTTGCTGCTGCTTCTCGAGGACACAGGACTGTCCCCAGCCTCCCTGAAAGGCCAGCCGCCTTCTTTTCGTGAAGGTGAGATGTGGCGGTAGCAGAAGCCAAGGGGAAAGTTAATTAGACCCTGGTTTGTTCAGCTGTGGCCAGAGTGACCTGTGGGTCCCAATTACAGGTCTGGGGCCGTGCAAACGCTGGCACCTCTGCTGGCCTTGTTTCTGTGTGCCGCTGGCCAGGGCTTGCCTTTGTGTGCCGGCTTTGGCCTCTTTCTTGCTCTAACAGCACCGGGGGTCCATTCCCATCTTATTGGCTTGGGGCATCCCACATACTGGCTCCGTTCGGACAATGAAGAGAAGGGCTGGAGTCAGCCGCTGAGCCGTGCGCTGCTAGATACACAGGTGCAGGGTATGACTTTCTTCCAACTGTGGGGAACTGACACCCAGTAGTGCAGAAGGCTTGGGGGGCTTGAGCACAGTCTCCCACATTGGGGACTTTCCTGTGTGCAGACAGTATCTGGTTAAAAACAGAGCAAGAAGTGGTATTAGCTACCAGATGTGTAGGAGCCAGAGACGCCAACCCAGTGAAATGTCATACATATGTATGATGGGGCAAACAGACAAGACTGACTACTGAGGGGCACAAAAGGGAAAGGAATAAAGAGGCAGGCCCTCGGTTGGAAAGGTTCAGCTTCTCCTGTATTAACCTTGTGTTAGTGGTAAAAGTTGGTTTTGTTCAGCAGTGGGCAAATTAGGGTTCCTGAGACTGGGTTGAAGACGCAAGAAAGAATGTTGAGAAAAGGACTCTGGGCAGGGGTGGTACCCAGGTCAGCTTAGCTAGAGCCAGGGGATTCTAAGTGTCCAGGGGCAGAGCAGGATACTGGAGACAAGCCCTTTCCAAGAAACTGAATGTACAAGGACACATGGGTGTTCGAGAATTGGGATTGGAATTAGCAGGGTGGCTGTCCTGAAAGAAGAAGAGAAAGAAAGGAAACTGAACCTCGCTCACTCTTCAGGCCACTCCCACAGGGATCAGCATTTTAAACAGAAAAAGAAAACTTAAAAATATTTAAAGAACACATAGGAAGATGTAAGAAATTACTATGATCAGGGTGAGTAAGGCATTTCTGACTATACCCTAATATCTAGAAGCCATGAAACAAGAGATAGAAAAATCAAACTGCACAAAACCAAAATATTGCATTGCGTCCCCTTGTAATAAGTCAAACTAGACACACATCACAGGCAAAGCATTCTTTCCTTAATGAATAAGAGGCTTCTATAAATATTAAGCAAATACTCAATAAATCAGAAACACAGGCGGAGCCTGTGATGAGACACAGCCACTGGAGAGGACAGCCGTGCCCAAGGCCAGTGCCCGCTCTGATTGGTTGGTGCCACACTGGTGGTTAGATATTTTGAATATCTCCCATGTGCAAAGGATAGAAATGGAACCAGAAAAAGAAATACTAGTGGGATCTTAAACATTTAAAAAGATTCAGAGCTCCGATTATAATAAGAAAACCATACATTTAAGCCACAGGGAAATATAATTTTTAAACCACCAGATTGGCAAAGATCGGAAAACCTGCCATCCCATCTTGCTCCTGGTGGTTCTTGGTGTCCAGGATTGGATCTTGTTCTCTTTTCTGTTCTTAAGGTCACCTTCGCCTGTGGTCAGAGCCCACATTAGGTACTCTGCAAATGCTTGCCGATTTTGCTGTAGGGAGACTGTAGCTCCTTGAAAGGTATGGGTACTTACGGCAAGATGAACAAGGACATACACGGTGCTTTGCATTCTGGGTAACCACCATAGATGCTGTATGCACTGTGCCTGGGCATGGTAGATTTTCAGGTATGGTGTCCTGGAAGGGGAGTTTTGAAATAAACAAAATGGTCCCCCTTCATCTCACAAGTGTTACTTAGCATGTACGGTGAGAGGGGGCCTTCTGAGGCACCAATGCATTGTGATAGGAGACCTACCGAGTAGCCTGCTCTTGACCCAACTGCACAGAGCTGGCGCTGCTCTCTGCTTGTTGGTAGTGTGTCTCTTCACAGCTGGCTAGCAAAGCCAGCACTGCAGAAGGCAGGGTTCCATTGGGCCGTGGTCTAGTGGACCTTGAGGTAGAGAAGTAGAGAGGTTTTTACTTCATTCCCGGAACCTGGCCATTGTGGCCACCTTATTTTGCTTTTGTATCACTGAAGTTGGCCTCGGTGGCCCAGGGTGGGACAGGTGCAATAGTGTGGGCCTTCTGATAACAACCTCTGGTGTTTTCAGCCCAAATGAGTAGAGGCCGAGATGGCCCTGGGGCATGGGATGTGCAGAGAGTCTGGCTTTCTTTAACCATGCCCTAAAACTTCCGGCTGATGGACCCAGGATGTACACCATGCTAGACTATGAGGGCCAAACCCAGCCTGGCACCAGGCCAGTTGTACATGTGACTTGATGACGTCTGAGTCTAACCCTCTCTCGTCGGTTGCAGTTTGGGAATTTTCATAAGACAAGTATGCACACATATGGTACATACAGATGGGTATGTTTATATCCTCATCTGTTCCTATCTGAAAGAAGTGCACAATCTAGCTGGAAGGTGAAGTTATTGCAGTAGCATGTTTGGTTGCCTGGCACATAGTAGGCCCCCAGTTAGTGTACTTTGGAGACTTAACCCAAATGGAAAGCAGATCACAGACTCTCTAGCCCAGGGAACTAAGAAGTAAGGCTAGCTTCCCACCTTTCCTCCAGGGTCACCACCCGAAGTCTTTTTCCATATAAACATCAGTAGAGGTGTCCTTGGTACCCCCAGGTGATTATTCTCCCAACTGAGCAGTGTCAGTAGAACACATGGCTTTTTCAATGGCCAGAAGAGACCTCCTAAGGTTGAACCCCAGGGGAACAGCTAGCACCAGGAATTACTCACCTCTGATCGGCACTGTTGCAGGGCAAAATGGACCTATGGGAGACAGTCATGTCCATTATCATGGCTTAGTGTAGGAAGTCAGCAGTTCTGTGTGGACCTTGGGATAGGAGTTGAGGAACTGGAGACCAGACAACATGGGCATCTCTTCCAGAGGTGAGAATGCCATGCACCCAAATGTAAAAGAGTGAGATCGTAGTCCTGCACCAGGGTGTGGGCTACCCATCAATTTCACTTACTTACTCCTTGCATCATCTCCACAGCCAATTGGACAGTTTGGAGGGAAGAATCCTTTTAGTCTTGACACCAGCCCATTTGGGGCTGCAGAAGTGTTTAAAAACCAACCAGAACCCTGATTTACCAAACTGGTAGTAAGGCAAGCCTGACTCCAGGTGATGGTCCAGAGGAGGTGGTGGCTTGGTTAGAGTCTGACTATCTGATAATCCTTTTGGCAGCTTCCAAGTGGCAGGAGACTATGAGCCTTTGCCCGATACCATGGATGGCTGAATAAGCCTGGCATCAGGTTCGCAACACCTGATGTCTTCAAATCTTTTGCCATTCCGATTTGATGTTTGCTTTTTTTGTGAAGGGGTGTCTTGGACACCCCAAGAAACCAGCAGGCATATAGACTGAAGTAGAAATATAGTCCTCAGATGTATGATATCTGTTGCATGTTCATTTCCAGAAGGATCCCTTTCAAATCCCCGCTGTGTGCTGGGAATGGTGTGAAACCCAAGCCTGTGGGTTTCTCCCCTTGTAGAAGTTTCATTTCGTATTACCTAGCCCCTTAACCATCTAGGGGATTCTGAGACTGACCTTTAAGTTGGTCAGTCCTTTGCCCCTGTTCAAGGTCAGCACGAGCAGTGTGGAGCAAAGCAGAAAGGTTCGCAGACCCAGGTAGCACCCATGGATCCACAAAAGACACAGTGTCCCCTTTGCTCTTGTGCTGCTGGAAGACAGAGAGGGAGGCCTGAGTCGTGGCTGCAGACTGAGAAGTAGAGATTACTTGGTTGCCAGTGTCAGAAGACCAAGCCCAATTTTGCTTCTATCAAGTAGGGCAATCAGCCAAAATCCAGGGACTGTGACGAAGGCTGCTAGACTCAGTCTTCCTGCATCTCCTGCCTGTGGTGATGGAACTATTGGTCCAGGCCATGTCAAGTTGTCCCAGTTGTGCTGCTGGTATAGGAAACAGGGATGGGTGTTGGCAGGTGGCAGCGGCTCAAGCAAGAGGGAAAGAACCTAGAGCAGTATTGAAGATTCCATAATGGGTGGTGTGAACTAGGGATGAGTTAGCGAGTGACTGGGGCTGGGGTGTAGCTTAGTGGTGGAGTGCATTCCTGCCGAAGTCTGGGTTTGGTTCCCAGCACCATACCTGCACCAGAAGCCTGTGGTGGTGGTGGTGGTAATGGTGAAAAATCAAGTGGCTCACAGCTTCACTGGAGCTTCTGGGTAAGGTGGAAACTATGTCAAAGGCATATGCCAGAGGCAGGGGTGTGCAGGGCTAGAACCCCTGACATCAGTGCTCCAAGGGACAGCATCAGGACCGTTCTGAACTTCCTGGTTGGTGGTGACTGGGCATCAGATGATGCAGAGGTAGAGAGAGGGTGGGGAGGGGAGGTAGAAGCCCAGGAATGGACACTGGTTGATTTGAACCCACCCCCATTCTTCCGAACTCCGATTGGCATCCTTAAAATGACGCCCTAACACAACAAAATAAAGAACATCCCAACAAAATGAGAAACCAACCAAATTTATTTCCCTCCTGCTGGGGCATGCAGTTCAAGGCAAGTAGTCAGCAGGGGTTCGTGCACAGTGTGATTCCACCTTTCCTGGGCTCTGCGGCCTCTGAACATAGACAAGTCTTCGTGTAGCTCCTATGGAGAGAAGGGCCAGGCCGAGGAGGCAGGGCTCAGGACAGAAAAGAACAAGGCCATTTGAAGCATAGCCTTGGCTCTGGCCTGAATAAAAATTGAAGCTTTTGGCAGTGTGTCCGTGCTCCAGGCTCCGGCTCAGGGGAACATACGGAGATTATAAAATGTGTCCCTTTGTGCTAAACAGTCTCAGTGTGGAGCTGACTGCCTAGAATCTTCTGCCTTTGGAGAATGATCCTGGAACTCATGGTTTTCCATAGTCCGATTGGCCTGCCAGCAAACTTCCAGGATTTGCCTGTTTCTATGCATTCGACACTGGAGTTACATACAGATGAACACCAGGCCCAACTTTTACATGGGTGCTGGGGATCCAAACTACGGTCCCCCTGTTTTCATGGCAAACACTTGCCTGGCTGAGACCCCAGCTCTCCAGCAGTGAAATAAACAATTGCAGGCAGATTGACTTAGGGCAGGTTTAAAGGACACCCCCTTGGCCAGGGTCCCCACGGAAAGCAGATGGTTCACTCAAACCGGGACATGAGAAACTTTTAATAAGGGGCCTGCTCACAGAACTGAGAAGGGGGTTTCATATCTGCAGGTGCCAACTGCTACCTGAAGGAAGAAGGCACAGGAAGAGCTGTTAGCAGGAGATCTGTGCAGTGGGGAGGATTCATGGAGAGCCACTTTTATCTGCCTCCCCTGCAAATGGGGTGGACAAAGGTAGTGTGTGCCTCTCAAGGGGTTCAAGGTGAACATCTTGTGCTTCATATATTGTCCCCTGGGCTGCCCTAGGTCTTGCCAAGGAGCTTGTACTTCCGCATCATGGTTATCAGCCCCGAGTTCTAGAAGTTTCTCGTGCTGGGAATGGGAGCTATGCCTGGTTGTCGTGGGCTTTAGTCTTCTGTGGTACTTTCTTTGGGACAGGCAGAGCGTCTGTGATTTAGTCCTGTACTGATCTGGCCGCAGGTTCCTAGGCTAACATTGCACAGTGCCCAGATGCAAGGTGTGGGTCCTGACAGATGCAGTTGTTCACAATGAAGCCGGAGCTGCCAACACTTTGTTCGCATAAATGGAGTTGTGAATAGGCTATCTTTCCAATTAAGGCCATTGCCTGCTTAGCTACTGGAGGAACTGGCGTTGGGAGGCACACTGGACCAGTGCGATTCTGGCTGTGAGTGCATGGGGGCAAGGGCAGCAGAAGAGTCAAGGAGAAGCTGGAAGGTCGAGGATGCCTCAGCAGAAACCCCCCTGTTCGTTATGTATTTATACCGCCCGTCGTTTCTACTCGCTGACCAAGCTGCTCCTGGGACCCCGGAGGATAAGGCAAGAGAACCTGTGCTCTGAGGACCAAAGCTATTTTAGTTTGTGTGCAGGGCAAGGTGACACAGCTGCTGTAGGCCAGGGTTCAGCTGTCGCCGACACACAGTTGATGTTGAGGTGGAGTCAGAGGCTGAGTCTGAGGAGGTCCCCTGTGAGTGGCCCATTCAAGCAGTCCTTGCGGTTCTCCATTCTGCTTCTTTCTTTCTTTCTTTCTTTCTTTCTTTCTTTCTTTCTTTCGTTTTTCGAGGCAGGGTTTCTCTGTGGCTTTGGAGCCTGTCCTGGAATTAGCTCTTGTAGACCAGGCTGGTCTCGAACTCACAGAGATCCGCCTGCCTCTGCCTCCCGAGTGCTGGGATTACAGGCGTGCGCCACCACCGCCTGGCAAGCTTCTTGCAGAGCGCAGCAAGGGTGGAGGAGTAACACTTAGGAGACAGCCTCCAGCCCCCAAGAGCCCTGGTGGCGACTGTGAGCGCATTGACCGCTTGCTTCTCCAGATCAAGTTCCCATTTGTTTCTTTTTTTCCAGTGACACCTTCCCTCTGGACACTGAGAGCTTCCCCTGCACCCACCTCTGGAGCCCTCTGAGTTAGCCGGAGCCGAGTGCCCTGGGTGCCTCTGAGTCATGCATTGGTGCTGCGTCATTGCTGTCTCATCCCCTCTAAGTGAGCTGTTCAGTTTTCCTGTCCTTAAACATTTAAACGTTATTAAACAATCCAGCAATACCCGAATGTCTCCTATAATCATCTCAAAGATTCCAGATAAGGCCTCGTCCTGTTCCTAAGCCCTCAGGCTAATTGCTGCCACTGTTTTTGGCCCGCCTATCTCATGACCTGTGAATTTACATACAACTGAACAGGTTCATGGATATGCTTGAACATCTCCCAAGCCAAAGTACACCTTCCAAGTATAGGCTTATGGCTTAATTTGGCTTAATTTACAGAGGCTTCCTTTTCCTTTTCAGCAGTATGTAAAATAATAGTGCGTTTTAACCATCTGCAGTGTCTCACATTCCACAAAAGGTAGTGTCCGTGCACCCACAGAAATGGTGTGGTATTGATTTTTGATTAAAACATAAAGGATGCCATAATGGACCCATGGTTTTACAGACTGCTTCTTTCACTCAGCACTGTGCCTTGGAGAGTTTCCCACGCTGCTGTAGGGAGCTCCCGGCCTTTATTAGCTGTATCATGGCACTGCCTAGTGTGCTGTACTATGCACCATGGCTTGCGCGGGTCCCCCGGTGCTGGGCATTTAGACTGTTTCCAAGTGTTCGCTGTAGCAAATGTTTGTACGCATGCCTCCCTAGGAGCACGTTTTCCATGGTTGATAATGAAGGACCGTTATTGGGCTAGCCTTTATTCTGCTCCCTTCTACATAACCGGCCCTGTTCTATTCCACCCCATTTCTTCATGCTCATCACTCCCATCCTCTCCCACCCCACACCCTTCTGACCCATTCATTTTTATCCCATTCCACCGTTTTCTACAATTAAAACCCTTGTGTTTACTTGGTATCAGATCTTGGGTCTAACTCAGTTTTGATTTTTGGAGGCTATGCGGGCTCGTTGGCCTTTCCTGCCCCACAGTGGCTTCTGATTTAGTTGGAAGATAAGCCGAAATGAGAGTGGGATCTAAGCTATGTAACACGTACCAGTGGGTTGCTTAGTCTGGATACCTGTTGGATTTGTTGTACTGGCTCCCCATGTTTGCCCACCGATGGCAATCCCCTTGGCACCTCGTTGCTCTACACGGAGATGCTGTGCCACTGTCTCCCACCAGATGTAGGGAACATGAGACTGGAGGGAGGTGGGGAAGGAAGTAGAAGGTGCCTCCTCTGCCAGCTCAGCTGGTAGTGACCTTTGGACAGCAGCGCCTGGAACCTGTCCTGCTGAGGCTTCCAGAAATGCCCCTCAGACTTCCCAGTACTTGTAGCTGACTCAGAGTCTGGTGAATGCGAACACTCTGTTGGCAGTTCTGGGTCACACAAGGCTCTGTGTTTCACATGAGCCCTTGGGGGTGCAGGTGCTGTGGGCTTATTGGCCACACTTTCAGTAACCAAGACTCTAGGAGTGATATGCAAACTGGAGGCTGGGAGAGCTGGGCCGTGGGCAAGGAGAGCTTGGGTGGGAGCTGAGTTTTCTGGCGGCACCCAGCACCTCACTCCTCCAGATAGATGTGTGTTGCTGTCCTTGGCGCTCTGGTCTCACTGCTCTGCAACAGTTCGTCGCGAGTCTGGGGGGAGAGTGGGATGGCATTGGTGTGTGTTAGAGCTTCCAGATACAGGGTGGCAGTGAGAGCAGGGGACATCTGAAGGGGAAGGCACCGTTCTTTCCTTGGCATGCAACACCTTTGGCCTTGCCCACTAGATGCCAGTAAAAATCTTCATCCATTATGGCTGTTATAACAAAGTACCTGGGACTGGGTAATACGCCAGCGGTAGAAATTTATTGCTCATAGCTCTGGGGTTTACGAGGTTCAAGGTGCTAGCAGATTTAGTGAGGACCCTCTCTTCCTAGATGGTGTCACCTGTGTGTCCTTACATGGTGGAAGGGCCAAAAGGAGCTAGCAAGCTTTCTTGAGTTTTTTCTTAGATGCCCCCGTCCATGGGGCAGTGATTATCTAACCACCTGTCAGAGTTACCTCCTCTTGATACCATCACAAGGTTAGGTTTCACAGCATGAGCTGTAGGGAGATGCATACAGACCATGGTAGTGGCACTTGAAAAAAAAAATGTCCCTGGAGGACATTGCTGCACCTGATTATAAAACTTCCGAGCTCGGATGTGTCCCTGGGAAGGGACCAGTGGTGGATAGCACAGTCAGCATGGGATCAGTGTCTGGAGCGTGTGTGGTGGCGAGTTTCATATCCTTGACAGCCTCTAGTTTGTGTCTCCCCAGCATCCGCAGGTGGGACCTGCCTAACACTGGGGCCATGGCAACTTCAGGACCTCTGTGGAGACACAGTGCAGGGAACAGGGTGTGCAGTCTGGTTTTGTTTCCTCAGCTTTATATATACACACACACACACACACACACACACACACACACACACACACATATATATGCTTGCCGAAAGAGCTACTTAAATTTACCAGGAGAAGCAGAAGTCCAGGATTGCAGCGAGGGCTGCTTTTGTTTTTGAATAGTGTTTGCAATAGTTAGCAGTGGAGCTGGTGGTGTATGAAGGAGTAGATACTAACCTAAACATCTTACACACAGTGGGGAAATAGCTGCCCTAAGTGCTTTTGGGAAAGGTCGGACCATGGTGGCGTGAAAGCACTGAACGAGCTCTGGGTGTTGTGTGTGGGTGATGTGCAGGCACTAGAAGAAGGCAGGGAGCGTGCCCATTCACCCCTCAGGAACAGGGAGCGCTCAAGGTACCAGCTAGGCACTTCCACACGACAATCTCCTTTTTGAGAGCTTAATTTAAGGTTGCTGTTACTGTTGTTATTTAGGAATACTGAGAATTAAACTTAAGTCCTTAGGCAAGAGCTTTACCTCTGACCTACAGCCCAAGCCCCAACTTCGTTTTTTTTTTCTTTTAAATATTGGGTAGATAAATAAGTAAATGAACAAATAAAAATCACACTTCTTTATATTCTATATTTGTTTACTTTATATATTATATTTTGTATAAAATACATACTTAAGTGTTTTGCCCACGTGTAGTTGGGCCTCTGAAGGCCCTCTTCCTTGATCAGGGATGAGTAAGCAGGGGTGGGAGCTGTGGAATGGAGAGCTGAGGACTAGGCTGGTAGGTAGGTATGAGGCTGGGGCTAGCAGGCCAGCAGGGACCTCAGGATGCTGGTTCCTGGGAGCTCTGAAGGCAGAGGGTAGGGTCAGGCTGAAGGTCATTTGTGCCCAGGTGACAGAAAACCTTTAATGGCTTGGGACAAATCTGGGATTCTCTCCCAAGACTAGAGGGATGCCATTGGAAGGGACAGATGAGGAGTGACATTGGGAATGTCTTTAAAGGTCTCTGGCTGCTGTGGAGACTGTGTGGGTACCCTCCTGGGCATTTGTTGATGGTCGTCACCTGGGACCTGAGGCTGAAGCCATTATTTGTGCTTCTGATGCCCTTGGCCATGCCTACACTCACATGCCTAGGCTCACTGCCGGACTCTTCTCTATCTGGGCTAGGCAGACCTGGCCTCTCTAAGCCAGGAGGAGGTACTTCGGGTGTCACTGTAAATCTCCCTGAATTGAGCTGTTTTTCTTCCATCTTGCTTTTGCATATTTTATGAATGGATGATAAAATCATGTGACAGGGTCATTTGTTTTAATTTTCTTCTGACACCTGGACTCTTATGTTTGGTGGCAGCTGTCCTATCAATGCCTGGAAATCTTCTTCCAGGTGGTGAGTGGCCCTGGGCCCAGTCTGCACCTGGCTCTGTCATGATTGGTGGGTATGGACGGAGGCAATAATGCCTTGATCCCCATGAAGAAGTGAGTCCTTTAGAATATGGTACTAGGGGCACATGCCTGCCTGAGGATGGGGCTGGCCTGGTCAGGCAACTGTAATAGCACTGGCTCAGTACTGAGAACTTGGAGGCCCCCTCCAGCTGGAATAGCATCTGGTTGTGAGATGGAGGCCAGCAGTGGTGGTCAGGCTCTCACACGGACAGGATAGTGATGGGTTAGTGACCAGGACACCATAGTTAACTCTTATGGCCACTTATGGTTTTATTACCCCTGGTTCCAGCCCGTGCTCTACCTTGCCTTTGCCTTCTGTGTGTCCTTGGCTTGGCTTCCTTGCCTGAAGCACCACCCTAGTCTTCTTCTGCTTCAAAGCCAGACTTCTCCTTTGGTCATTCTGGACGCCTTCCCTGATCTCTCAGCAAGAACTCCCTGTGATCCTTCTCTGAGACTCCCTGGAATGTTCAGACACTTCTCTGCTCTTCAGAATGCGTTTCCCCCTTTTATGCACACTATAGACATTTACTGCGGAAAATCTGTTAAATCAAGACAGGCAAAGACGAAAGTGAAAGCAGCCATGGTGTGGAGGTTTGGTGGTTGTGTCTCCCGGGTCTTGTTTGGCAACATGCTGTGCTTCCTGTAGACTGTGACCTTCCATGACGTTGGACATCTTCTCGGCACCCCCTCTTTGATTGGCGTTAAAGTCCCATGTAGTTTTATCCTAGTCCCATTCCAGTCCCATGCTGTGACGGTGTGTGAGCCTTATGGACTCTTGAGGCCTGGGCTCTTCACCTTATTGGCCTTGGGCCTGGCATCTGCCTGGAGGGTTCTTGGAAAGTGATGTGGATGAATGAAGTTGCCTCCATGCTCACCTCACGTGTGAAGAGGTGAGGCTTTCTTTTTTGCTCGTTGCAAATAGTCTTCCACCTTTCTCCATAAAAAAGACCCCACCAGCCACACTGCTTTCACGTGACCTTGAAAGACTCATGCTGGAAGAGACTCGAAGGATGGGTGAGGTAAGAGAGGGTGGATACAGAGGCCATTTGGAGAGGGTAGCCTTGGAACCTGCTCCTAAAGTGGCTTCTTGGCCGGGGGCGGCTGCGGGAGGGGGGAGTGAAGCAGCTGTAGGCAGGTACAGAAAGGACTCTTTGGGGGTTTAGTCCCTGTCTGCTGTGGCATTTCATTCCCGGTTACACTCTGGCAGCTGTATCTTAAGGCTTCCCGATCTTTGAGGATCTGGAATGCGTGTTCTGTGTGGAGCGCTATTTCCTCTGTTGCGTTGACAACGAAGTTTGTCCTGTGCGATGAAGCATAAACTGTTGTCCTTCCTCCAGACTGTTTGAAGCGTAAGGACAAAAGGCTCTGTTTAGCTAAGCACACACATACAGGCTAAACAGCTGTTTATTGAATTCTTGTTAAGTACCAGGCTCCGTGCTAGTCCTTGGTCTCGTGGAAATGACTTTAGGGATGTGTGGGGGCACAGAGGAACCAACATCCCTGTTTGCCTGTGGCAAAGAGCTTCCTAAAGTGTAGTATTTTCACTTCTGAAATGGGGAAAGTCCCCGCAAATTGGGACAAACTGGTTACCCTCGCTGGACAACTTGCCTTTTTGTAAGGTGAGTCATATGTAGTGGGGACTTCATATCGCTGTGATGTCCCAGAAGGGGTGAGACCCTCTCAATTCTCCATGGCTCCGAGGCCCTCCTATCATATGGTGTAGTCAGGGAGCTGGTTCCCTGGAGCCTGGGTTCAGCTGCCCCTGTTTACAGAACAGGTTTTCCCCAAGTCTACCCTGGAGGACCTTGTCTTTCATACTAAAGGGAGTGCATGGGGAAGATCAACATGGGAAACTTGAACATCATGGTGTTGTATTCTTTGTGTTCCCCCAGCCCTTGGTCACTGATGAGGCTTGTGATATACCAAGCACACAAGTGCCGGTAAATACGAGCCTTTGCTAGCCCAATAAGTCGGGCAGCCTGGAAGCCTGATGGCTATGCAAGCCTTGGTGGCTTCTCACCCTAGGTAGAAAGGAATTCATGATGTCATCAGGTCCTCTCCCAGGCTAGACGCCCCAGGAAGGTCACCCTCCAGGGGCGTTAGTCAGTTGTCTTCTCTGTGCATGGCAGAACCTTGTGAGAATGGAATCTGGTACCTTTCTTTTGGAAAAACTATTTGTCCATTGAGACGTAATGTACTCTAAAAGGATGATAAAGGCAAGAAGGTCCACCAGGAGAGGGAGGGTGTCTGCGACAGTGGAGGAGGTGATGTCCTGTAGGGCTGGGGGCTGGGCTGGGTGTGGGTCTTGCCTCTGACCCCTGACCGGTTCTCAGTGTTGGTATGCCTGACGATGTTGGCATGGAAATCGGGGTGATTTCTCTCTATTCCACACTCCAAAAACCTCAGCAAAGGGAAACCCCACGCCAGCAACGCGGTAGACAGTACGGTTCCAAGAGAACAAATTACAAAAAGAAGAAAGACATTTCCAGAGATGTCTTTGTGTGTTTGGGAGCTTGCCGCTCTCATCCTGGTGCACGCAGAGAGGCCCTGAAGGTAAAGGCAAAGCCAGGTAGAGGGGAAGCGCTCCGTGTTGGAATGCGGGGTGTGTGCAGGAGTGTGTCAGTGTGTGTGTTCCTATCAACACATGTACACATTTGTCAAATTACATCTGCTTTTACCTTTAAAATTTTATGAACGTGAGCATATGGCACATTATCCTGTGTAGGAAAGAAAGTGTGTGTATACACACAAGCAGGCCGGCTTGGCATATACACACACACACACACACACACACACACACACAAAATAGAGAGAGAGAGACTGTTGTGGCGGCGGAAAACTCTTTGGAGATGACTGTCTGGGAGTGCATGGGCTGTAGGTGAGGGGACCTCCCCAGGGCCCCAGCCTGGCCCATAGCCCACCAGGCCACAGATGCATTTCCATCCATCTCCCGCCCCCATCACCTAGGCAGCTAATTCCTCTGAGCCCCTCTGCCTTATTAAAGTCACAGATCACTTTCCTGAGCTTCATGCTGTCAAGACCAGCAAGCCTGAGTTCAAACCCCCTCCCTGCCATGCTGCTACTCCTCAGGGGGGTGGGTGGGGGGGGTGAGAGGCTGCCACCCCCTCCTTGGTTTGATCTGCATACTGCCTTGCAGTGATCAGTGAGGTCGCTTCAAGATTCCTTCAGTAGAGCCCTTGGCAGGGATACAAGGGCCGTCACAGCTGTGCAGCACAGACCAGCTTCCAAAGGCGAGGACTGGGCCAGCCCACTCAAAGTGTTCCTCATCAGAGGGGTGCGAGGCTGGCTGCGGGTGTGGAGAACACGTCTCCAGTCCCTGGCTGCAGCGGCCTCCCCCATTATGAAATATGGATGGTACCGGTTCCAGCGTTGGGAGACTCGCTGGCAGCGCCGAGCGTCTCCAAAGGCCCGCCTTGTGCATGCACCTAAACACTTCACTGAGCAATCTGTCAACATGTCAGCAACACATGTTTTGTAAAAAGCTTCCAGTGGGAGTAATGACTCCCACCAGGACTTCCAAAATGCTTTGAATTCAGCAGATTTCTATTGCGGGCATCCCCTGGGGTGCCTTTTACAATGCCTACATTTCAGAAATTTGAGCCACAGACCCCTGGGGGTTTCCTTTCATAATGCCTCAAAATGTAGGGTTATATTGTTGGAAGTCCCCATGGGGTCTTTATTAATACCTGAATTCTGAGGAACTAGAAATTACACAGGGCACTGCAGGGGCCCAGATCCACACCAGGAAGAAGAGAAAAACTCTGTGGGGAGATTTTTTTTCTTCATGCAAGAGTGAAAGAGAAGAATTTGCTAAAGGACAAAATTGAGTGTGTTTGAGCTTCCTTCATTTAATCTGCCTTCTAGAACGCTGCAGCAAAATCTGCAACGGGGAAGGGGAAATGACTTTTCTATTTTTAAATCTCACTTTGATATTTTAGGGGCCAGAGTATACTCTCTTAAACACTCAGTGTTGAGGGATATTGTTTAAAAAGAAATGATTTTTCATTTTGGTAATTGACACACCTCTGGCCAGGCCCCTCTCTGGGTCTCCCCTCTTCCTCAGTACCGCTAAACTCCTGGTGCGCTCTGGCTCAGTATCATTAACCCTTTGGGGTCGCTCTGAGAGATTGCTTCCCTCTCCTCGCCTCCCTTTCCTTCCCCTCTGCACATTAAAGATGAAGAGATCAGCCTCGTAGATGGTCCAATCGCATGTGAGGACTGCTTTCAACCCTGTGCCTGTTGACCAGCCGAACAGGAGACATGAAGGTTGCCAGCTACTGTAGTTTTGCTACTGAAGTCTGGTAGCGACAGAAGGAATGCCTCCTGCCCAACATGCGTGTATACTCCCATAGATGCATATTCCAGTTTTGCACATTTCCTACCCCGCCCCAGCCTCAGCCAGCTGCCCGCTCACCTTCGGTGCTGTTGTTTAAAAGTTGCTAGCCTTTAAACGCGTTAAGGCTCAAGGTTAATTTAAATGGCCTCTGCCTGTCTAAGTCTGGCACTCACTGGCTTGCTGAAAAGAGGTCTTGTGCTCTGTGTTTCTTTTACAGTCTCATTGACTGGGACAAGAAAATAACATTGAGAGAACTGACTTGCAGCTGCCAAGGCCAAGAAATCCTAAGTTGCTGATAAGACCCTCCCTCCTCCCTCCATCTCCCTCCTTCTCCCTCCTCCTCCCTCCTCTTTCCTCCTTTCTGCCAGAGTGACTGGATCACACAGGGGACTCGGGAACTCACATTTTCTCCCCTCAGTGAGACTCCCAGACGGTGTTCAACCATCTGTGGTCCCGAGGGCCCTGCAGAGGGGCCCTGAGGAGGGGGGCTTGCCCATCAGGAGCTGGTTGGGTCAGACACTCACAGAGACCCTCTGCACCCACCCGAGCAGGCTGATTAATTAAGCAATTGCGTCATTGATTCAAGGTTTGTGATTTGGCGCCAGGGCGCTGGCTGCGGCGTTCCAAAGCTCTGCCTACCTCCCCTGGGTCTGCACTACAGGCTCTCTAGCTTTTTCTCCCCAGCTGGGGTTTCTTCATTCATGCCAGCACTGGAGGCTCTGGCCTGAGAGAGACTGCCCCTCACCTACAGCCAGAAAGCTTCTGGGGCTCCTGGCTGGTCAGATTGCAGGAGCGTTGCTTGGGCTCTGAGCAGCCTTCAGGGGGCCTTTTGCCTTCTGCAAGCCCCAGGAGCCTCAGCGGGGACATGGAGACCAGGGACCAGCATCCTGAGATGCTGATTTGGCAAGTTTAGCTTTTAAAGACATTCGTTCAGACCGATTTCCAAGTGGCGTTCAGTGCATTTGGCTTTTTTTCCCCTTTTTTTTGGGGGGGGTGTCATGTTTGTGTCCTTTTTAAAATTAAAAACTCCTCATCCTATTTTTCCTTTTTCTTGCAGAGCAACAAAATTGAAATTGACCCTGAGACTCACTTTTTTGCCTCCCCTTTTTCTCCCTTCCCCGAAGCCACTCTTTCCCTTCTGGCCCAGAAGGTCTGAATTTCCTAGAAGCCCGTGGGCCTCAGAGCATCTCTGGGTCCTGTGATGGCCCATGGAGGTCAGTACCCAGCCTGGGGCCTTCCAGATGCTGTTTCCTGCTCTCCTTCCTCCTGGAGACTGTTGGCTGTCTTTGGGGGGAAATGTCAGGACCCGTCAAGATCCTGCCACAGCCTCTGACCTTGAGTCAGTCGCTGGCAAGCTGTCAGGCAAGAAAACCTAACCCATTGTCCATACATACACATAGACTTTTTCCAAAGGAGGCTAGAACCATGTAACTGGAAACTCTGACATTTTTATTATATCGATGGCATTTTGAGCTCTCCTCCCCACATACTAAAACATAAAAATAAGAAAGAAACCAAACAATAGGAATTGTTTCTCTCCTTAGCCTTAAGAAGAAGAAGAAGAAGAAAGTATTGCTTTTGGGAAAGAGGGGGTTACAAACTTAGATTTCTTTCCAAAAGCCCCCCCTGTGTGCCAAAGGAGATGGCACAGCTCTTCCTGCCTGACTCTGTGCTTCCAGAGAAAGGACCCAGAGCAGAGCACTCCAGCCCGGCACAGATGTCCAGAGAGGGGAGGCAGAGCGCCTCCTCAGAGGAGTGATTTATTTTATGTTTTAGATCTATATGTTTTGGCCACGTTTATTTATTTATTTATTTCCAAAGGGCTATTTTTGGCATCTGCCTGGGCTCCTTTGTAGCAAGGCCCCCTTTTCTAGAATTTCCTTTCCTTTATTAGAGTTACAGCTCAGCTTTGTGCTGCCCCCGGGGGAGCCGGCCAGCCGCTGGCAATTTCTCTCAGACACCCAATTACCCCCTGACGTCAGTGCGCCTTGCCCGGCTCCCCTGGGTGCCAGCATTTTTTCCTTTGTAACACTAATAGCTGGCTAGCTAAGTGCCTGTCTGCTCCTTGGCAGAGGAGTTGATTGTGTTTTCGGCTGGATACTAAATCCAAAAACTATGTAAAAATGTCAATAGGTGAGTGCACATTGATTTTGGTTAGTCACAGTGATATTTGAGCCCCTTTGGGGACTCTGTCTGGGGAAGTATTTTACAAGAAAGATAATATAACAGAAAATTACTGGAGCTCCGTGGGTCTCTGGTGGGTTTCTTAGGGGCCTGCTAAATTGCTGTAGAATCAACAAATGCTTTATTAATCTAAATTTGTGGTTTTGTTCTTTCTTCCCTTCAGAAGGTTGGAGTTTTAATGATTCAGGCGGCTCTGGCGGCCAGGCTGGGCGATGCGGTCTGCACCTAGGCTGCTGAGCTGGGGGACCCGGGCTGGTAATGAACTCTCCCAGGGCTTGGGAGCAGGGAGGCTGTGTTCCCAGAGGGCTTCCTGGGGAATGTGGAGCAGGCGCTGGGCCCATTGCTTGCCAGGCCGAGGTCTGTGCAAGCAGATAAAGTGAGGGGCTGGGGGCCTGGAACAGCTGTGCCGACCAGGCCGACTGGGGGAGGCTGATAAGAGCCCAGAAGGAGCCCATGCGGGTAGCCTGGCAGCGCCAGGCATCTGACGGGGTATCACAACTGGCAAAGAAAGTTAAGCAGGGCCGAATCTGGGGGATGGTTGGCAGACCTGCACAGAGAGATAATGGTAATTGATGGAATCAGAGTCACAGCACAGCCTTGTGTTTTCTTGGCAATTAATTCCACCCCCCCTCCAATTTCTAACCCCCTGGCATTCTTTGAGCCCAGGATGCCCGGTGAGCAGTCTGCAGGCACAGATAACCAGTGCGTGCCCTCCTTGTTTTGGGGGGCCAGAGCCAGGGAGATGCATGTGGCCAAAAAAAAGAGACGCAATTAGAGACCCAGTCCTTAAAAAATAATAAAAAAAAAAATAATAATAAAAAACCAGGATACAAACAAACAAGAAACCCCCACTGAAAAGTTAAGGATGTGTCGCTCCGGGAGCTCATCTGATCTCATTCTGGAAAGGAAGGAGGAAAATCGATGTCTTTGTAAGAGCGCTGCTCCGAGTCTCCTGGCTGAGCAGGACAATGCAGAGTCAGGCCAAGCCCGGATCCGCTCCTGTGTCTGCACACACACGTGTGTGTTCCCTCCAAATGATGCTGCAGGAGAGGCAGCATAATGGGCCTATGTGACCGGCGGATAGCAGATACAGATGTGCCTGCCTCTCCGGTGTGTGGCTCTGTCCCCTCCATCTTTTGTCCCTTAAAAGGCATCCCTTCTCTACAATGGGCTAACCGGGCTGTTTCCTCTCTGCAGGCTCAGGCTGCCCGCCTGCTCCATAGGTGAGGCTTTTAGGCGGCCTTTTGTTGTGTCCCCGACAACATGCACATGCTGGGACACACCTGCTTCAAAACACGCGTGACCAGCGCAACTCTGGCGCACACGCACGCACACACACTCCATGTTTGGCTCTCCCTTGCTGTTTCCCTAGTGAGTCCCATTGTGCTCAAGGGAGCTCCTGTGTCAGCTCCAGGATCTTAAGCAAATAAAACACTCCAAAACATTTCCCTAGAGTCTTTTGATATTAAAATTGGTACCCAGTAAACCTGTGTGCCAGTCGGGCATGCAAAGCACAGACCCCCAAGTAACTGGAGATTTTATGAAGGAAGCAGTTGGGTAGAGCCTTCTAGATGATTCTACCTGGTGCTGCATGACTGGCAGTCGGATCCTAGGAAGAAGGCGTCTTATCAGGCGGCGATCCCACCCTTCCTCTGGCTTCCTCTCTTTCTTGTACCTACCTTACTCACTCCTAGTCATCTTTGGGGTAAGTGACATTAGTTCTCGGACTGAGAGGTTTATTGGTTTGTTCTGACAATGCGTCTATTTCATACGCCCTTGGTGACCCACTGGTGTGGGGAATTCTGGAAGGTCAGGGAGAAGTGAGGTCAGCTTCCTGCCCCAAGACTATATCTCTGCACCAGTCCTCAGTAGCTTCCCCTGAGCTTTGTCTCCAAAGGAGTGCTCCCCTCCCCAAGTCATCAAAGCAGGCCGAGCAGCCTCTAGGCCCCTCAACTCCCCCCACCCCCAAAGAGCTGTGCAGGCCTCCAGCTGTTTTGGGGACTGGTGCTTTGTCCCATGGAGGAGGCCTCCAGGAGGCCCAGGCCCCGGGTGGGGGAGGTGTGCCCGAGGTCAGGCACATAATGAGGCCAGGTCCCTGGTTGTCCCCTGCCAGGGCTCTGGCAACAAAAGCCTAGCCGGACTGCACAATGAGGGGGGAGGTGGCAGGGTAGGGGGGGTAGGTGAGGCCCCAGTCAGCCTCTGTGGCCCAGGGTTTCCTTCCAGCCCACCCCATGCTGGGAACTTCAAAGGGGCAAGGGGAGAGGCCAGCCAGGCCTGGTGGCTGGGCCTCCCTCTCCAGAGTCCATGTGTGTCAGGTCCCCGCCTTAGCCCCCCTCACACCCTTGAGAGTGAGCAGGGAGCCTGGGTTGTGGAATTTGGCTCCACAGGGAGTCATGGGCTGGGGTCTTTCTCTGGCAGTCTTAGTCTTGATGCACTTCGTTTGTACCTCGGGCTAAGCATTAAAGCAGAGCCGTCGGCCTTTCGAAATGTACAGTGACAATACCCCATGTGTATGGAGGCAGCCACTGAACTCAGAGTGTCTTCCACCGGAATCTTAATGGCATCTGCCTGCTCGGTGAGGCTAGGGAGCAGCTGGGAGGATGTGTGTCTCTCATGGGACAGGAAGGTGAGAAAGAGCAGTTTCCGGTCACATGCTGTGTTCTTCCCTCCTCGTCACTTCCTAGAACTCCCACTGTAACACTGAAAGTTGGGCATTTAGTTCTCATGTTTTGCAGATGAAGCTACCAGGGCTCAGAGAAGATGAATGAGCCACATGGTACCCCGTACTGAATCCAGCGCATGTAAAATGTTGACCCTTGTTCATTAGTGGAAGTCTCTGGGCATATTCTGCTTCGGTTAGATGGGCTAAGGCTCCTACCGTAGGGCTCTTGTAACCGTGCAAAGACCATGTGTGGGAAGGGCTTGAAGTGGGTCTAGCACGCTAAGCACTCAAAAACCAGTAGCCACTCCCTTATCATGCTGAGGTTGTCTTGCCTAGATTCCAGGCCAGACACCCACCCCCATCCCTGGTGGCTTGGTATAGGATCTGTTTGAGCTGTGAACACTAATAGAGGCCCAGTCTGAGCAGGATGTGGGTGAGGGAGCCTGAGGATGCTTCTGGGGCCTCCGTCTCTTTTCTTCACTGGGTTGGGTCTCCTCGCTCTTCATACTTCATGGCCAAGATATATAGCTTTGCTAGTATTTCCAACAGTCCTCCCAGTCCTGTTCCCAAACTGTGAGGAGTCACAGATATTTGGCTGCTGGATCCCCTATATTTCACTGTGGCCACGAGGTGTCAACTGTGACCACAAAGCACCCAATCTTTCCTGGGAGAGGGCAGGTCTCCTCCCCTGCACCCAGATGTGATAGGCAGTAGGCTGCAGGGAGCTCTGGTTCCTTAGGTATAAGAGGACTGCAGTGTTGGGAAAGTCCCACAGGGTGGCACTGGCCAGCGCAGGTTCCAGCCCCTGCTTGCAGAGCAATGATTGGTGGATGATTTCACTTTGTGGCTGAAGGCTCCCCTCCCGTGTTGGCGTTAGGGACTTTCTGAATCCCTCAGGGATCTTGTGGGACCTCCGTCGTCCGTGGCAGAATTAACTGCAGCTCCCTTTATTCTGTTCTTTCATTCTTCCACGCATATGGTTGCGGGTTGGTTCTGCACACCGGGCTTCGTGTTACCATCAGCCTTTGTTTGACCCTTTGACCCTCGGAAGTATAGCTCCTCCCTCCTTTCCTCCCTGCCTTCCTCCCGCCCGCCTGCCCGCCCGCCCACCTTGTCATTAGCAATCTATGATGTATCCTTGGCTCCTGTGCTCAAAGTGAGCAGAGAATGGGAACAGCTTTCTCAGTGATGACCAAGGAGGAATCTTACAGATTTGACTCTGTACTGTTTGCACTTGACTTGGTCACTGGCCTGCTCTGAGCCCTCACAAGGTGAGGATGTTGAACAGGCACAGCTTGGCACCTGTCATTGTGAGGCTCAGAGAGGCAGCTCAGACAGACCCTGGAGCATCCTCACGGCTTCAACTCTCATCATCATCTCTTGCTTTTCTCCTTCGTTGATGTCGTTCTTTGCCAGGTTTCTCTTAAGAGGGCAAGTTAGTTCCGTTACCCACAGAAGGTGCAGCAAGCTCACAGCCTCTTCGCTCAGATTGAGCCTCTCTTTCCTGCAGTATAGCGAAGTCTCAGGATTCCTTCCTACTGGCTCCAACTGGTCCTGTGTCTACCCATCCATTACTATGGCTGCATGGTGCGGTGCTGTCTGGTTAGGCCTGCGGTCCCTGACCACACAGGGGAGGGAGGTTTCTTCTAAGTAGGCAGGGATAGATATTTTGAATCAGCCAACAAGCACGGCCCCTCCTACCCCTCAACCTTCCTCCATCCTTTCTCATTGAGACAGGCTGGGACCATCTAGGTTTCAGTCCCAATCACACCTCCTCCTACTGTGTGGCACCGGGGAAGTTACCTTGCTTTGCAGGCCTCAGTTTCCTCACCTGTAAAACAAAACTAACAATTGTCATTACCTCGTCAGGTTTGTTATGGAAATGAAACGCATCAATCTGTGTAAAGTGCTCAGGGCAATGCTTGGCACATGATAAGCACCTAAATAAATATTAACTATTTGTTTTTCTTTCATTTATTTATTCATGACCTCTTAAGCACTCAGTGGAGCAAGCAAATAATGAGTCAGCCTCTGCCTTTGTGGGATTTGCAGAGGGACTGGATGATTATTTCTCAGTCACTCCTTTATTTAATCACCTCTGGTACCCAGTACAGGACTAGCGTGAGCCGGGGACACAGGTAAGGGAGCATCCTTTCTTCCATGGAGGCAGACAGGCATCTCTCTGGCTCCTATCTGAGAAGTAGGGACATTCTTCTCTCTTTTTTGGTTTTTCGAGACAGTGTTTCTCTGTGCGTAGCCCTGGCTGGTCTGGAACTGGATCTGTAGACCAGCCTGCCTCTGCCTCCCGAGTGCTAGGTTAAAGGTGTGCACCACCACTGCTTTTTTTGCCAAAGAGCCTGGCTAAAGAGAAGAGGTGGGGAAGTATTGCCACAGATTGTACAGTTGCTAGCCTAAGGGAGCTTGGCTTTCCCCAGCCGTGTCCCATTCTGGTGCCCCCTCCGCTGTGGCTCTTCTCCTTGGCTTTTATGTAACCTGCTAGATGGTGGAGGCGGCAATAGCGCCTCTCTCCGGCATCTGTTGCAGGTGGGGGTCATGCTTGGATTCAGGTGCTGGTCTTTGGTGAGAGACACAACATCTGGTGATTGGGATCTCATTCCACTTCTCGGCAACCTGTTGTCAAGCCTTTGTGTGGGCCCTTTGGGATTCTCAAGTCTACCACTTTAGGTCTCTAGGTCATTTTTCTATGTGGTCCCTCAGCTCCATGTACCAGAACGCAAGCTGGGATCCTGTCAAAGAGATGTGGAGTGAGAAAGCCTCAATTGATCCTTCTTCCCCAGCCTAGAGGACGGAGTGCATACTCGTGATACCTGTCACAGGAAACAAGGCCTCAGCACTGGTAGCATGGTGGTCATTGCTGTTACATCCCTCCCTCCACCCCGGGTTCTTCTTATTTGTCACAAAGACAGTTTTATTAATTCTTCTTATGTGTGTGTATGATGTGCTTGCATATGCATGCATACATGGCACAGCACCCATGTGGAGGTCAGAGGCCTCTCCTTCCACCACGTGGACTCCTGGGATCTAACACCTTTACATGCTAAGCCATCTTTCTTTTGATGTCAAATGCATTTATTTATGCTCCTGGGTAAGGGGTACTTAGGCAGTTGTTCATGGACGGTCCCTGTTTCCGTCTGGAGCAGCTTGCTTGAGTGTGCAGCTTGCTGAGTCTTCAATCCCATACTCCCCAAGTAGAGCTGCTTACTGCGAAGCCAAAGCAAGTGGGACATGGGCCTTCATGCTTTTACTTTATCGGCATCCTTGATTCTCTCTCTCTCTCTCTTTCTTTCTTTCTTTCTTTCTGTCTTTCGAGGGGGGTTCAGGGTTTCTCTGTGTAGCACTGCCTGTCCTGAATCTCGCTGGGTAGACCAGTGTGGCTTTGAACTCAGAGCTGCCTCCCTCTGCCTACTGAGTGCCCGGGTTAACCATGTGTGCCATTGCACCCAGCTGTTAACATCCCTGGTTTAAGATTCTGTCTGGTTTATTTTTGCATGTGTGTGCATATGTATAAGTACAGGCCAATGCACCCTGTGACGATGTAGAGAGACAATAGCTCTTCAGAAGTCAGTTCTTGGCCTTCCACTTTGGAGAGACAGGGGCTTTCTGGTTTCTGATGCTTTGCTGTGTAGTCCAGGCTAGCTGGCCTGTGTACTCGTGGCCTATTCTCCCAGCTCTGCCTCTCATCTCGTCGTAGGAGTGCTGGGATTACAAAGTACATTACCATTTCCGGCCTGTTATGTGGGCTCTAGAGAGCAAACTCAGGTCTTCAGAATTGTGAAGTAAGCTTTTACCCACTGGAGCTGTCTCCCCAGCTTTGCAGCCTTCCTTTGTGAATGCTGAGGCAGGTTGATCCCATCCACACTCACATACATCTTCCAGTGATTTGGGGGTACAGGGGACTGTGTAGGGAATTAAGCATTTGTAATAATTTTGTATACTACAGATGGGGGAATCCTTTGCTTTCGCCTACAGAGAAACTGAGGCCCAGGTGTATTCAAGGTCACTCAGGGATGTGATAAGGCCGAGAGGCAAACAGGTAGATTTGACCACACTGCCTAAGTCATAGTTTGTTCTGTGGCATAGGAATGAGTGTCAACACAGATTCAAATATTCTCCCAAAGGGAACAGCTTTTCCATAGACAGCTAGAAATGCCGCAAACTTGATTATCAGGAGGACTGGGGCCTGAGAGACTGAAGAGGAGCTACAGACATGGCCTTTGTGTCTCATCTTCCTTTCCTAGTCTGTCTTTGTGGGCTGTGTTGACTCAGTTCTGTTGGATCCTTGGCCACAGGCCCAGCCAAATCTTCCCAGCTAGAGAACAGCTCTCCTCTGGTGACCAGAAACCTGGAGGAAATGACCACGACCTTGCGCCCCCCCCCCCCCCCCCCCCCCCGAAGAAAGTGGCCAGTGGTTCATGTCTGCGCTTGGACTGGCGCTGACTGCTGAGGAGGTTGTCCCTCCTGCTTCTTTGCATTCTCCAGGACCTAGTCTGGTTTGCCACCTCTTCCTTTGCCTTCTGGGCTCCACCAGGGCTCGTGCCTCTTTGTTGTGAAGTTTCTGTCTACTTCCTGTCCTCATGCTAGCTGTGATTGCCTTGTTAGGCTGTGTTAGAATATCAGGCTTTTAGAATGCACTGTCTGCTGTGTGTGGATAAGTCATTTTATGAACCGCATTGTTGCCTGTCCCGTAAGCTCTCTGATATCACCTTCCCTCCTCCTCTTCCTCTTCTTCCTTTACCACCACCACCACCACCACCACCACCACCTCCTCCTCCTCCTCCTCCTCCTCCTCCTCCTCCTCCTCCTCCTCCTCCTCCTCCACCACCACCACCTCCACCACCTCCACCTCCACCTCTGCCCTTGCTGGCATGGTTGATGCTAAGAATCATCATTATTACCATCATCATTAGCAGCAGCATGGTTAATTTGAAGAGTCTTGGGAAGGCGACATCAGTCCAAGGAAAGAAAAGCAAGGGATTACATTCTGATAGTCCTAGGCTCAAACGCTTTCTCTGCTCAAAGTCAACAGACAACAGTTTACCTATTTCCGAGCCTCAGTTTACCTTTCTGTGAACTGTGGCTGGAAACACTCCCTTGCATAGTGTGTGTGTGTGTGTGTGTGTGTGTGTGTGTGTGTGAGAGAGAGAGAGAGAGAGAGAGAGAGAGAGAGAGAGAGACTAAAGAATGTGAAGAGCTGGGATCAGCTGCATCCTGGTGCTGCAGTCACTAAACTTGGGGTGCTGTCCATTTACCCTGGAGTAGATATAAAGACACAGAGTGCCTAAATTGTGTGGAGATGGATGAGGATAGGACGGGGTGAGGCAGGCTGGGCCATAGTGCTGCGTGGTGGGACTTCCTGGGCTATTGATGTGACTCTGATGGTACAGCTTTAAGGAGTTAGCAGTGATAACGCCATGTGCCTCTGAGGTCCCTGTGTGTGCCTTCTGGACGCCGCTCACAACCATGCTGTAGGACTTTGCCTTTCCTGGGAACCCTGAATGCAGGGAAGTCTGCGTGCACTTCCTTTCCACTGACGAAGAGGTGCCTCTAAAGGATGGAAGGGTGGGCTTCCGAGTGTTCTGAGACTGCCCCAAGATCCCTGCGTGTTTGTCCGGGTCTTGATTACTCTTCTGGTGTCTCAGGCCACATCCTAAGTGGTAGTGTCAGTGAGTAAACAAAAAAGAACGTCTCCCTGTCCTAGTCTGTCTCTGCTGCTGTGATAGAGACCCGAGGCTGGGTCTGAACACTGGGCCTTTACCTGGTTTACAGTATGGTGGTTGGGAAGGGCACGATGATGGGAGGGTTCACATCTGCAGAGCCTCCCTGATGTGTTGTAACATGGAGAAAGGCATCACCGAGGCCAGAGTGTGGATGAGTGAGAGAGAAGGGAAAGAAACCAGCTGTACCCACATCAGGAGCCTTCTCCTGGGACAGCCACCCAGTCCATTCCCAGCAGCAACATGGTTGCACTGGAGATAAACACTCCAGCATGTGCGCTCAGGAGATGCGCAGGTCAGGCTGTCACCTCCCCCTTGCATCCAAACCTAGGATTTAAAGTTTGTTTGTTTTTATTTTCACCTATTTATTTATTTACTTACTTATTTTGAGGCAGGGTCTCTCTATATAGCCCTGGCTATCCTGGAACCCATTATGTAGACCAGGTTTGCCTTCAACTCCCAGGAATCTCCCTACCTCCCAATAACCAAAGTCATATGCCACCACAACTGGCTTCTTATTATTTTCAATGATATGTTTGTGCCTCAGTGTGCTTGTGAGTGTGTCTGTGTGATACTTATGTCAGTATATGACTGTGGGTACCCACAAAGACCAGAGTAGTGACCTGGAGTCAAAGGATGTGAAACACCTGGTATGGATGTTGGGAACAC
Source organism: Microtus oregoni (assembly GCF_018167655.1). Lineage (NCBI taxonomy): Eukaryota > Metazoa > Chordata > Mammalia > Rodentia > Cricetidae > Microtus > Microtus oregoni. Next base: position 63,882,492 of record NW_024543063.1, read on the forward strand.
CCCAATCCTCTGCAGGAGTGGTACTTGCTCCCATGAGCCCTCTCTTCTCTCCAGCCTCCCTGAATTCTCCCCTTTGTGCCATTGTTTTCAAAGCCCTTGAGGTGCCTGGTGTCCAGCATAGGGCATGCAGAAGTGGTTCCAGCTCACCCTAGACTCATCCTGGTATCTAGAGTCACCATGACTGGATCGCTAAAGCTCGAGGCTGCCCAGAGAGGTAGGAAGGAGAGACTCCTACAATTTCACATGCTCTTCTCCCCGGCCCCCACCCCTACTGCCACTGTGAGTGCGCACGTTTTTCTTTTTCTTTCTTATTTTAGAACGCTTCACATTTCTTTCTTTATTTGTGTATTTGCGTGTGTATTTGTGTGTGTGTGTGTGTGTGTGTGTCTGTGCATGTCACAGCACGTTGTTTCTCTCCTTTCAGCACATGGGTTCTGGGGATCCAGCTCAGGTCATCAGGCTTGGTAGCAAATGCCTTTACACACCAAGCCTCTTCCTTGTCTGAGTTTTTCTTTGTGAAAAGCCCATTGACTCACTGGTCATGTGGACAGTACCTTTATATACTACATTACGTTTTAGCAGAGTACTTTAAATCTCTAGACATTTAAAATGTGCTACACTGTGGTCCCCTTAGCCTGGCATTTCTTTATATACCTGGGGTCTTTCTATTCAGGGTCTTACTATGAGGAAGCCCCTGGTGGCCAGCAAGGCCCCTTCTCAATGGGCTCTCACTTGGGGCCTCTCTGCCCCTAGCTTTCTTGGTCTTCCCTGTGCAGACCAAGAGGGCAGGCCCTTCATTTGTCTTTTTGCTGCAATGATCTCTTTGGCCCCTCCTCCGAATACAAAAGACCCAAGTCCCGGAGTAAGTTATTTGTAATTCGTTTTTAAAGTCCACATTGCGATATTAGCCATGACTGTCTGCTGTGTAGAAAAAGGAGGAGTTTGTGTTTGAAGTTTAATCCAGCCTCTACTTAAGCGCAGTCCCTGGGCAATCCTTTTTTCTGCCGCTGAGCTCAAACAGCCGGTTCTCAGGTTTGATCTGCTGCCCCACGGAGCCCTGCCCAATGTGAATTTGAAGAGTACCCCCCCACAACTCACCAGAGAGACTTGCAAAAAAAAAAAGGCGGGGGGTAACCACTTTGGTACAGCAGAGTAGGCACCCATGGTGGGTCCCTGGGTCCCTCCCAGTACCCTCTGTTTGGGGGAGAGAGGCTGACAGGGGCCCACCCAGGCTGCAGACCTTCTGGGGACAGTCCCTTGCTTGAGGTCTCTGAGGAGCCCTTCAGAGTGCTCTCTGCTGGTGGACAGCTAGCACTAGGGAGTCTGGGAGTGCTGCCTGACATGTGGGGGGCAGAGAGAAAGGAGGGAAAAAAGGGAGGGAAATGAAAGGCGAGAGTTTGTCGGGAACTGGTGCTGGCGGTGGAAACAGGAGCCGCAGCAGGACAAGGCCTGGTGGCCTTCAAAACTTTTCTTCTCCCCTCTCGCTACATGACTCGGAGGATGCAGGCAGTAATTAAAGGCCCCCCGGCTCTTCGTTTTCTGTGTCCACACCTTTGATCTGGCTCATGTCGGGCGGCTATTTTCATTGTTCCTGTCTTTCTTTCATTCTTTTTTGATGGCAGAAATGATGATCTTTGATTCCCGAGTCGGAGGTGGCCAGGAGAGTGGTATAGGTCTTACATAATGCATCTTTCACATCTTATTTTTAAACGCAGGCATAATCAGGGCCAGGCAAAGGCTGGCTTCATTTCCACCAGTGTGTGTGGGGGAGAGGAGGTTGCCTGTCCTGCAGCGATGGCCTGGGGCTGGTGGGGCCAGGCAGTCCTGTGCCGCTGAATGAAAATTACTAGAGGAAGCTTCCCCCTCCACCCCTTTCTAAATATAACCTGGGGAGAATTTTTCCTAATTGTTCCCTGATGGAGAAATAGGGAGGGGGGGGGGGGAGGGCGCAGGACCAGAGGACACACCCACTCAGCCCGGTTTCTCTTGGCGCTTGTAGGAGGCATGTACACTCATTATTAGTGAATGTTAATAAATGCTACAAGATGAGCCACAGAAGTCATACGTGAACTGAGAGTTCAGCCATATGACGTGCTGGGCTGTATCAGGGGGTGTGGGGCATAGGCGGCTATGTTGTCTGAGAGGTACATCCCCATATCTTCTGGTACCTCATCTCCCTCTAGAAGTAGACAGGCCCAGGTCAGAGTTACTTGTGTAGGACCTGGACCACAAATTCAGATGGCACCAGAGATTGAACTGGCGATGCTAGGAAATGGGGGCTTCTGGGACTTTGATGAACCCAGGCCAGTTATTGCCCCTGAACGCTGCTTGAAAGGAGGCTGGGTCTAGAGCCCACACTCCCAGATTGCCACAGGGAACTGGACACTTGAGTCTTCATTAGAAGTTCCTTGGAGAAATGAGACCAAATATGTCTTTCTGTCAGGGGATCATGGTGGAAGGCCTGGGAGATAGGAAAGTTTTGGTGTGGTGGGGAGGAGTGGCTGCTTCAGTGTGATGGACCAGCAGGAAGGCTTGGAGAACCTTGACCTGTGCTCTGCATCCATTGCATCTGTGGGATGCTCAGAAGGCTGTGGCTCAGGTATGGCTGCCTCAGAAGAGCTGTGGGACATTTCCAGGCAGCAAGTTCCATGGGTTAGACGGTTCAGCACTTGGTGGTGAAGGGCTCTTGTACGCAGAGTGCAGGGTGTTCACAAGTTTAGGGACCTTCCTGCCCACTTTCTCCAGGCTCAAGTGCAAGGACTTTCAGGCATCGACTTCTTCAGTTGGCATTATTGAGCACTTGTGTGTCTGCTTTGTGCTGAGTACTGGGTATTGAATGGTGACCAGGGACAACCTGGACTGGTCCCTGTAGATCCCCCGCCCCTCACCATCCCATTGTACACAGGAGATTGATAATAATCAATTCATGATATAAATGTTGGAGACACGTTCTCGGAACTGCAAATTTAAGTGAATTCATTGTCTTGTGAACATTGTGGTCCTTCGTGGTCCAAGCCAGAACCCCAGTAGCTCCTTGAGTCAATCGGAATGGGCATGAGATGAACAAGACTGGTGTCATATAAATTTTTCCCTCATCACACACATGCATTTATGTGAAGGATACATTCTATAATAATGGTACGAAGAGCCTGGCAGTGGTGGTGCACACATTTAGTGCCAGCACTTGGGAGGCAGAGGCAGGCAGAGTTCTGAGTTAGAGGCCAGCCTAGTATACAGAGCAAGTTCCAGAAAATCCAAAGATACACAGAGAACCATGTCCTGAAGAAACAAGCAAACATGTATGAACTAGTAGACTGAATATGGCTCTGTGATAAAGATGTTTACTTGTTACATGTAATTAATTATTGAGTGCTGTGTACTGTCTGTGTATTCATACATTGACAGTGAGCTGTGTGGGCTTTTGTTGTATGATACTGCTCATGGAAGACAGGAATAAATGTTTGCTCACTGCAAATAGGGAACTACAGACAGACCAAAGTATGGATACTGCCAAAGTAGCACTTGGTGAACCAATAAATTTTTGGGGGGTTGCATACAAGAATATGGTTGAATGAGTACTTCCAGGAAGATAAATCAATTGAAGACAGTTGCATTGCTCTAGCGTGGGTGGCAGCCCATAAAAACTGGAGATCTGGAGTACAATTCACAACGTGCAAGGAGCTTTGACAAGCTGAAGAGCATTTTTTCCAGTCAGCTCAGCTGGTCTTTGCTTCTTCCAAGGCAGCTCAGCTTGTCTGAGAGTGTCTCAACAATCCTTACTGCTTATATAAGCTGGGGGAGGGGAGTCTAGTGAATGCAGTCAGTTTCAGGGACTTCCTGAAGCCTTTGAGTTGCACTAAATAACTTAATAAGCTTCCCTGCAGGATGGAGTGTTTCTTCTCCTCTTAGAACATCCTGTTGTCTCATTTCCTTCCTAGCATTCCCTCCGAGGTGGAAGATTGTCATATCTGGGGAAACTGCTATACAACAGTTTGTTGGCATCAGCAACACCACTAACCCCCAAGTGATGGATGACCTGTGGTCTATCAGGAAATTTCCAGTCCCGTTATACCTATTTAATTTAATAGTTTCTTTTGAGAACTTCTTACATGAATACTGTATCTATATAACTTCCACCCCTTCATTCCTCCTCTCCAACTCTTCCTGTGCCCTCTCTCAAATTCATAATTATTGTTGTTAATGTATGCCTGCACACATATGCACACATGTATGTGTAATCTACTGAATCCATGTAGTTTGTGTGTACTTGTGTCCAGGACTGACCCTTGGACATCAGAAAACCTATGTAGGAGCTTGTTGCAGAAGACTGAATCCCCCTTTCAGTTAGTGGAACTCTGAGGGATTTCCCTTGTCCGTTAGCATGTCAACTGCTGTTGTCTTTGTATTGGTCTTGTTTAGGAAGTCATGTTGATGAGAATTTGTGGGTTCTCACAATAGATGTCTGGGATACTCTTAGAATCTTTCCCCTCTTCTGGGACTTTCTCTGACCATTGTTACAGGTGTGTGAGTGTGCTGAGGAAGAATGTGAAGATTCAAAGGAACAAAAGTGTCTCAGAAGGAGACGCGGGTGTGGGGCATGTTTAATAGGATGGTAGAGTAGGTGGTGGCTCACAGACCCAAGGCAGAAGATTGTTGGGGAGGGGGGCCATCTCTGGTGACACTGGGTGCCTGATAAGCAATGGGTATGCTTGGAGGGAAGAGTAGAGTGAAGAAACGGAGAGCTGGGGTCTTGGTGGTGGCCGTTGAGCAGATGGCAGCCCGAGTGGGCAGCTGCCTTGTTATTGGTCAGTATAGATGCTGGAGGTGGGAGAGCTTATTCCAGAGTTGTGCTAGGTGCTAATATGGATATGGTCTGATTAATATGATGGGATATGGTGGGTTAAATGTTGGAAGCAAGGGTTTACGGGCACTGGGACAATCCCTGAGTTTCTTGCCTGAACACCCAAGAGAAGAGGGGTCTTTACTGGAGTCAGGGAGGTTTACACAAGGATGGGTTATGAGGTGGGAACTCTTCCCTTCCTGACAGTGCTGGACCTAGGAAGGAACCTGGAAACAAAGGCGAGGGTAGTAGATCCGAGGAGCCAGAGCCTGGCTGCCTCTCGGCCTCCAGAAGATTGCTGTCAGGGAGTAGGGGCATTCCACACTCTGCCTCCAGCCTAGTGGATTATACCTATTCTAGCCCAATCCACAATGGTTTCAGCTGAGGAAACTTGTTCCTGGGGCCACAGGGCAGATAAAACCATGTTAGGATGGGGGTTCAGCCTGACCCATAGAGATTTTGCCCTGGGCTGCTCTCACGTCAGGCATTCAGAACTTGGTATCTGCTACCTTATGCAGAGATGCTAACCTGCTGTTCATTGAACTTGTGTACCTGACCAGACTGTTTATGCCTGTTAGTTATGGCCTTGGATGGAAAGCTCTGTCCAGCTTTCTTGCTCCTCTGCCAGTCCTCCTGGCTGGTCAAGCTGGGCCACGCTGATGGTGCCCGAGCCCCGCCTTCCTGGCTGACAGGGAGGTACATTTGCACCCGCCTACCTGACTGCACACAAATTGCTTTGCCCGGTGCACGCAGAGCCGGGCCTGTGCAGCACCTGGTGCCTACAGAGTCTGGCGCCCAGCCCTCTGCACTCCTCACCCCGTGGCCTGTCAGGACCCCTTCATTTATGGTCCAGCACTTTTGGCAGTAGTCTCTTGCAGCTGGGATGCCGCGGAAATCGGGTGCTGCTTAGCCTGGCGAAGGGCCTTGAAGTGCTTCCCATTAGGGGAGATCTTCAGAGGAGTCAGAGCTCTGGGAGGTTGGGGCCTCCCAGATGGACCAGGCCATTGTAGCCAGGCCAGGCATCTCCTCCCTCAGGGCAGGAGCTCAATATCATGGGTCTTTCCTCACCTAGCCAGCTTCTCTGGGACTCGACAGCCCTGTCCTCATTTTCATCCTGGATAGTCGGGAGCTGAGGGGAGCAGATGGGACCCACATGATTGTCTGCCTGCAGCCTGTGGTCTTTTGACCCCCTGACCCGCTGCTTCTCTCCTCATCCAGCTTCTGTGCTGAGCACAAGGTATTGGGAGTTTGTAAATGTCCCTTTAATTCTCTCTAGGACAACCGGAGAATTTAAATCTTTGGTATAACCACTCAAGAATTCAATAGAGGAATTTTGAGAAAATCATTTTTTTTTTTTTGGTTTTTTTTCGAGACAGGGTTTCTCTGTGGTTTTTTTGGAGCCTGTCCGGGAACTAGCTCTTGTAGACCAGGCTGGTCTTGAACTCACAGAGATCCGCATGCCTCTGCCTCCCGAGTGCTGGAATTAAAGGCGTGCGCCACCACCGCCCGGCTGAAAAAAATCATTTCTTATTATCTAAACATGCTATATTCTTGGGTATTGTTTTCCTCTTGGTCGTTGTCCACACATGTGTATGTTTCTGAGATTATAACAGGAAGCCTCCACTGTACTCTGCCATGACTCAGTAAGCTCATGGTTGGTGCCACCGTTGTCAGTTGTCTTTACTGAGCGTGTGAGGACCCCAAGTGAGAGACTGAGGCGCTCAGCTTCATGGCCAGCCCATCAGAAATATCCCGGAGGCCTCTCCTCTTCCATGGTTCATCATTTATATACGTAGGTAGCTGTTATCACTATACTCTGCATTTGGGTTCACATGGGCTACCCCATTAAGTGGCTGCGTGTGAGCTTGACTCATTATCTTCTGGGAATCAGTTTGTCTAAAAAATGTGAGGATTTACCCTTTATTCAGTTCTGACATTCCAAAAATTGGAACACAAAGCAAGGAATATACTCACAGTATATAGGAACGTACTTATTAAACCTAAGTGTGCATGCTCAGTACTAAACAGAATATAGCTTTAGAGCCCATGTTTGGTGTGTACCTATAATCACAACTCTCCAGAGATGAAGGCAGGAATCATAGAGACCTAGGCTTCATAGTGAGACTCTGTAAGGAAAGAAAGAAGAAAGCAAGCCTTCTATTGTTAAATAGAAGGCTATGCTTTTCATTAAATGTGAAAATTTATTTGTGCTTAATACCAGCCCATGCACTATCCCGAGTTGGAATGCCAGGTACTCAGTGTTAAACACCAGCATATATGCTATCCCGAGTTGGAATTCTGGGTACTCAGTATTCTTGGTAGCTCTTACACCAGCTGTAGTTTTGTTCTTTCCTTCTCTCCCCGCCCCCCCCGCCCCAAGACAAGGTTTCTCTTTGTCCTATTAAAGCCATAAATCACCCCCACCCAGCTTTTTTTTCTCTAATTTTCCCCCATGTTTATTTCATGTGCATTGGTGTTTTGCCTGCATATATGTCTGTGTGAGGGTGTTGATGCCCTGGAACTGGAGTTACAGGTGTGAACTGCCATGTGGGTGCTGGGAATTGCACCCAGTGCTCTTAACTGTTGAGCAGTCTCTCCAGCCTTCATCTGTAGTTTCTTGATCAGTTGTGACTGTCTTCTAGTGAGGTAGTGAGCTCTATGGTGGGTTCCTTTAGCCTTGGTCACCACTGAAGTCTCCATTCCACCGCACACGAAGAGCTAAGTAGACATTGGGTGAAAGGTGAGAGAACAAAGTTGCTGGCAGACATTGTGCACCCTCTGCCACCTGCTCCCTGGATTACAGCCGGGCAGGACACAGACTGGCGCCAGGGTCCGTCCCTCTCCACAAGGTCCTGAAGGCTGTGGCCAGGGATGAGATGCTGCCCAGTGTTCCCTGGTCGCTGAGGCCCCCTTGTTTTCCACACATGCCCAGTGGGGTCCTAGACTGCTGGCAGTGGAGAGGTCCCCAGAAATCTATTTCGAGCTGTCACTATAAGGTACAGGTATAATAGCCGTATGGCAGCAAAATAAGTGGCACCGCCATTTGCAGAGTGTCTGTGATAGCGCCCCCTTTCCTCATCACAGCAGCCCCAGATTGTCGTTCCGTTTTACAGATGAGGAAACCAGGGCTCGTTGGTGCTTGGTCATTTGGCTGAAGTGGCAGGGCCTGTCTTCAAGCCTGTGACCTCCTCCTTCCCCCTCCATGAGCTCACTACCCCACTTCCAGCCTTCCATTCCATCTCTCAGGCCTCCCGCTGAGCTCCGGGCTCAGTCCCATCTGTCGGAGGTTCTGTTCTGGCCAGATGCGACGTGCCTCCTGGGATCCCCAGGCAGGAGAGTTGCTGCTGAGGGAGGTGAAACGAATTCACAGGCCTCGGCCTCGATCCAGACCCTAGTCTGCCAGTGCGGCCGGGAGGGCCCAGTAGCCCCAGGGCTTGCGCCCAGCCAGCCTTCTGTGCTCAGCTCCTTTCCTAAGCAGGTGGGGTGGGACCCACCAGAGAACTCATTCTGCCTGTTTTCCTCAGTGGCGGAGGGGAGGCCGTGGGAGAGAAGTGAGGGAGGTTAAAAGAAAAGCACAGGGCCAGGAACATGAGAGGAGGAGGATGGTGGAACCCCAGAGGGTGTAGGGAAGGAAGCAGAGGTGGAGCCAGCAGGCCTAAGATGTCGGAACTGGTCCTGAGGGCAGGAGAGTGAGGAGTGGACAGGTGGCACGGGGAGGGAAAGAAGCAGGAAGGACTGGAGGGGGGCCAAGGGGAGTCAGAGACGGAGGGGGGTGTTGGGAAGGGAGGACTGTGTGAAGTGCATTTGAAAGTCCTTACAAGCAAACCTTGAAAATTACAGTCCCAGCAACCTCCAGGAACTTTGTGGCAGGCATTGGGGTGAGGCTGAGCGGGCCTGTAGGTTGCTTTCATGGCTGACTGAGCTGAGAGAGAGAGGGGGTGGTGGTGGTGGTATGTGTTTGTGTGTGTTTGCTGTTTGTGTGGCCTTGCCGCCCACGTGTTGGGATGATATGATCCTGACTTAGTCTCATGAGCGCCCCCTTTTCAGCACTCACCCCGCCAAATCATCTCAGGCCGTGCGTGCTTCCAGTGCCCAGCTTGTGCATGCATGTTTGGTCTGCATGTATGTCTGTGTACACATCTGTGCACCATGGGCATACCTGCTGCCCACGGAGGCTAGAAGAGTGTCAGATCCCCTGGAACTAGAGTTAGAGACAGATGTGGGCCCCCATGTGGGTGCTGGGAATCAGAACCAGGTCCTTTAGACAAAGCAGCTAGTGTGCTCTTAACCACTGTGCTGTGTCTCCAGCTCCTAAAAGAGCAAGGGTTTTACATGTAACTCATAAATCCTGACCTGTCCGCTTCTGGGAACAGGCTGAGATTTAGTAGACTCTGGCTTTTGGGCTGGCATTCTTGAGCCACGCCCTTAGTGTCCTGATATTTGCATTGTACTGGTTCTTGTGGCTTTGTCAGATCCTCTTAATATCATTCATTCATTCATTCATTCACTGCGTATTTGAGATTGGTTGCAATAACCTGTGTGTCAAGGTACTCGAGGGCACCACAGCTAACTCTCAGAGTCTCTGTAGGGTGATAAAAATGCCACGGGAATCCCAGCAATACAAACCCCATCCAGTGCACACTGTGTGTTGGATGCGCTATGAATTACTTTTTTCAGGTTGTCCACCATTTCAGCATTAGACTGTACCGCATTCCTTTGGATGGTATTATAGCTCTGCAAAGCTGAGCTAGCTGTTGGTGGTTGTCCTGGGTGAAAAGCAACCACTCAGAGAAATCTAGATGGAAAGAGAAATAAGGATAACCTGTCCAGTCTGCCTCCAAGACTGAAGTTGCACATTGACCAGAAGAGAGATGGTTTGAGGGTTGAGGATTTGATCTCTGGAGAGGTGGAAAAACCTTAGGCATTTAAAAAAGCAGCAAACTGAGGTGATCTGGACTTGGTTGCTGTGTCCGGGCTGGAGTGGGTGTGGAGGACTGCTGTAGTAGCTGGTTACCATGGTCCAAACCACCTGACCAAAGCTAGAGCCCAGGTTCTGGAAGCCAGCTGCCGCGTGGGAACCCCTGTTCTATTTTTCACTGCCACTTGGGAGTGGCTGAGTCTGATGCTGAGTAGATTTTGATTTTTCTAAGCTAGAGCTGTCACTACCATGACTCAGGACAAAGGATGCCTTTGGTGCTCAGTCATTTTCTCCAGAACCATCCTTCACTTCCCACTTCCTTCCCCTTTGAATTTGTACCCAGTGTCCATGTGAACTCCTACCAGTCAACCCACCCAGCCACCTTTGATGCCTTGGGTCAGGGTAAACCTGCAAAAGTGAAACAGCAGGGTGGGCATATTTGATGACAGTTGGTATGGGGGTGAGGAGGTCGACACAGAGGAGGGACATGGCCAGTTAATACCCTGCCCTACTTAATCGTTCCAGTTACTTAGCATCTCACCTGATCACTGTTTTCTTACTGTCCCTGCCTCAAGGACCACAGCTCCTTGAATGCAAGGGCTTTGTCTTATTTCCTGCTGGTCCCTCAAGGCCTCAGATCACAGAGGATCCAGAAGGGCTCTGAGAATTTCTTGTTAAGGTGATCTGGTCCAAGCAGCTTGGCATGTCTATATTAACACTCACAGATGCTTGCAAAGTAAAACCCATAAATCGAGAGTTAAATATTTTGCTTTAATTCTTACGGTTGCTGGTGAATGTGTTTAGTGTAGACTTTCAGCAAGCAGATGGAGTGGGGGAGACAAGCTGCATCTCTACCTGGCTCCCAGGCGAGGCCTGGGATGCTGGTTCTCACCCCTTGGGAGAGGCTGCTCCTGACTTCCAAGCTGCCCTTCCCTACCCACCCTTTCCATCCCTTCTGCTCACATCAGAGCTTTGGCAGCCCCGGGCATGAATGAGAAGGTCAGTTGTCCATGTGACGAGTTTGAGACACCAGCACAGCTGCTCCCATGTCCTTAAACAGAGATCTTCGTTGTGTCCCATCTGGGGCTCCAAATAACCCATGGTCCCGTGTGAGCCTCCATCTTACTTGGTGAAGAAAAGGACTGTTTGGGGCTCACCCTGTATCGTCTCCATGCAGCCGGAGTGTGCGCTCCTGGCAGGCTTGCCTACTGCTGCCTGTGTTTGCCTTGTGAGGCTCTTCCTATCTCAGACAACGAGGAAACCTGGGGGTGCCAGACGCTCTTCCCCTCCAACTTGGAGCAGGGTTCTGTTGGGGTCCCTCACGGAGCAGCTCCCCTCTCTATTTCTGAACTGGGTACCACAGCCTCCTCTTGCCATCTCTGGGTTGGCAAGGTCTGAGAATGGCAATTTCCTGAGTGGACTGGAGGGAGGTTGTCCCACCCCTTTGTTCTTTCTGATCTGTGGGGAGTTCAGTCAGTGACGACACAGAATTGGACTTGTGGGCCAGAGCTAGGCTGTTCCTATTTATTGTTCAGTGCTTTGATTGACACATTTGTTTATTCATTCCCTTATGCAGTTAGTCTGTGTTTGCTGAGCCAGGGCAGTGCTCTAGGCTGGAGGGCCACAGTAGCTGGAGAGAGCATGTTTGTGTGAGTGTGTGTGTATGTCTGAGAATGGGCCATGTGGGTGTGTTCAGAGCACACATGCAATACACATGACTTGCAGGTACACATCCGGAAGTGCACGTGTATACAGGTGTGTGTGTGTGTGTGTGTCTGTCTGTCTGTCTGTCTGTCTGTCTGTGTGTCCGTGTAGGCAGAGGGGTAAGAGCGCTTTAGATGGAAATGACATCAGCGTTGGAAACCTCCCTGGCCTGCATCCATCCCATGCTGGAGACGCTGTTAGCTAGAGCAGATTTTGTAGCTTGGCTTCATGTGCGTGTGAGCACTTGGGTGTGTTTTAATTAACTAGAACATTTGCCTGGAAATGAGCAGCGCCGGCAGCAGGCGCAAAGGCAGCTGGAGGGGGCGGGGCAGCAGCAGTGTAGAGGAGCCCATGCAGCCTGTGTTTCAAACGCGCCAGTCCCAGCTGATGGTGCCACAGGAGCACGGAGCAGCAAGCAGCCCCTGGTGCTGGGCACCACCCCAGCGGGAAGCTTTCGAGGTGTGGATGAGCTCCTTGAATTCCCTGGGGCTCCTGCTACCATGGGTGGGGCATGTAGCTCTCACCATGATCCAGGGTGGGCGCTGGACCACGAGATGTATAGGACCACCCTTTTTCTTCCTGCTCAGCATCCGGCATATGCAGTCTTCTGTGTCTCTTTATTGAATGGATGAGACAGCAAACAGAAAAAATGGCATTTCAGAGAGGTTAAGTATTATCTCGAGGGTCACACAGCTATAAAGTGTTAACTTTGTTTTCACCCTGTGAAATTCCGGCACTGGGAACTGCTGCTCCCAGCGGATGTACATACACCACAGCTGTGTGTGTGTCTCCCTGCCACAAGGAGCTCTTCTCTTGTCTACTGTCATCTGGATGATGGCAAGGCTGCTTTACCAGGCTGTCTGCTGTGAGAGGACTTTCTCTCATCAGAGGTCAGGTTGGGAATGGGAGAGCTAGGGCTGAGTCTCTCTGAGACAGGTGATGGCAGCTGTACTGAAGGCCGTGTCTCCCCGCACTGTGGTTTGCTTCAGGGGCTTGAGGTGTCGCAGGCTGCTGAGCACTCCGGAGGGGTGCTTTTCTTCTGTGGTTTGTTCACCCCACTTCTATACCAGGCCACCTCCCAGTGAGTGAGTCGCTTTATGCACGCACGCCTCCCTCCTGCCTCCTCGTGGCCCCAGAGTAGACTCCACTACTGACTGGCTTTGAGACTAGCCAAGTGACATCGCCTCTCAGTGCCTTGCTGTCCTTACTGGTAAGGTGGGTGATGTTTCAGGGACACATTATCTGCCTGTCACTGTGTCCACTTTCCCAGAGCGCTGACTCTTGTGTGCGCTAGGCACTGGATGAAGTCCCATCATATCTGCGTCTCCTGCTCTCTGGAACAACGTCTGTCTCTTAGATGCCAGCTACGCTTTCTTACGTTGGCCCTCATTATTTCCTCCTTTATATTTTTTCCCCTAAATCAAGACCCAGCACAAGGCCTACCTGCCCTTGGTGTCCCTAATCTCCTGGCAAGGTTCGCGCATTCTGGGACTGAGGGGACCTTCTTGGGGTCTCTCCATGCCTGCCTTGTCTCTGTGCTGGCTTTGCCTTTGCACCAACTCTAGCTCACACCAGACGTTTCTTCTCATTGGCTCACATCTCCTCAGCACTTTGAGAATCCTAATTACAGTGACCAGAATGGACTCTCCAGGCACCGGGCAAAGAAGGGTGTGGTGGAGTGGGAGGAGAGTGCACACACTCATGTGATTGTGCACTAGAGTGAATAACACATGCTCATGGCTGCCCATGTGTGCACACTTATTCATGCCTGTGTCCCTCAGCCCAAAGCCTCTTCTTTTTGGTTAACTGAAGAAAAGCACTTCCTTTAATGTTTATTTGTAGGGGAGTAAGGACCAGCCAATGGCGGCTTGAGTTTCCCTTAATAAACTCTAAGTCTAGAGCCACCCACCCCCGTTAGAGTAGATACCAGAGGTCCTCACTGATATGTGTGTGTGTAGTCAGAGGAGGGAGGGTGGGTCTTTTAATGCCACGAAACTGCCATGTAATTATTTGATAACATAGTGTCATGATTTTGCTGTGCACGAATCTTTTATGATAGTGGAAAAAAGTGCTGATGAAGAGAAACTGGTGGCGATGTACCTGAGGGGTCACTGGGTGCCGGCACCCTTTGGGAGAAGTGAGGCCGCTGTCCTTCCATCTGGAAGTACTGCCTGAAGCCGCATCCTCCAGAAAGCAGCATTTCCCTGTGTCTCTGGGGTAGGGATGTGGTTAGCATGTTTATTGTAGGTAAGACGATCTGTCAGGTAGGGGCAATTGCGTGAGTAGCAGGGTAAGATGGTGAGTCTCACCTGCTGCTGAGAATCTCTGCTCCTGGGCTCGTGCCTCCATTGATGCATGGCTGGAGTGTTTCCCCTAGGAAGCCATCAATCTGTGGCCCAGGACCTTAGTCAACGCCCTTGGCTATACTTTCTATTTGACTTTACCAGTGACTCTGTGGGCATTAGGTCCTCATGCTTGTGCCTCAGTTTCTTCTTCTGGGAAGCAGAAATAACAAACAGCATCTGCACACAGCAGGAAAAGGAGACAGCGTAGCTCTATATAATGCTTTATTCATGTCTCCTGAGTTCTAGAAAGTTGGCAACTGTGTTTCCTGGTGTGGTTTAGTGATATAGTTTGACCTGAGCTGGCATAAGGCTGCTTGTAATGTTTTAGAGGTAGTGGTTTTCTTTACTATAGAAACATCAATATACTTGGTTGCTCTAGGAACCCCCAAATACTCAAGAAACACAGCTTCCTCCCTAGAAGGTCTGAATGCAGGCCTTGACTGGCTGCAGGGGCTGCACCTGTTACAAGTGAAAGATGTCTGTGGGGGACCCACACAGTCATGCTCATTGGGTGCTGGATGGAGCTGTAATGGAGCACCACAGCAGAATGGCCTTGTCTAATTGCTGCCTTTTCCCTTCATTCTGTCCCTCTTGGCCACACAGGCAGGAAGGGTCCTTCATCTGTTTGTTACTGTCAACCCAGCTAGGGTGGGGATTGTTCCTTTTTGGTATTAGTGGCAATGCCCTGGAGTGGCTTGATTTATGCTTGGGACCTCAAAGAAGATTCCTGGCCTGTAGTCTCCCGAGAGCATGGTACTAGAAAGGTCTTCTTCACAGACTCTTCTCTAGAGTAGCCATCCTTTTGTGGTAGGCCATGCCAGGTGCATGCTGACACCATTTTTCCTGCATCCCCTGGATGGCCAAGCTTAGCTAATGATGGATGCTGGGCCTTGCTAGGCATGGGATCCTATTGGCTCTGAACCAACTTGTGAAAGCTGCGGCATATGAAGTCTCATGTGCCTGTAATGGAAGACTGTTAGGAAAACCACCCCTTATATATTGGATGTTGACTCCCCAGTAAGACATTGCCCCTGTGCTTCATGCCCAAGACCCTCAACTGACTGGCAGTTCTGTCTGGACCATGAGTACCCTGCTTTGGTGCTCTGGGCATAGTCCTGTTCACATGACAGCTCTTAAAAGTGGTACCCTCTTCCCCCCACACATTCAAAAAGGAGGCTTGAAACATCTTGCCTCAAGCTGGTATTGCCAGCAAACTGTATTTTATGTTCATGTTTGGGTTGTGAAAACCAGCAATTAAGAAATTAATTGCAGTCTACACTGGCTCAGAATGAAGTGGTACACCATATCCCTTGGGTTTCAGAGGTTCTGGGTTGCAGGGAGCTGGAGCACACAGGGCAGCTGATCTCAGATAGGGGTGTGCGTTTGATGGAAATGGCACAGTGGGCAAACATGAGGAAGGCTAGAAGGTAGGAACCCAACTCTCATCTGCCCAGCTTCTTGGCACCCGGTTGCTGCCTCCATCAGAGGGTCCTGTGTCTCAATGACCTATTCCCTTAGCTGAGATTCATCCCCATATGGCCTGCCTTCTTTGGGAAAGAGACCTGCATTTCTGGGGACCCACAGAAGCAGTTGCTTGAGGGCCAGAGGCTGGGAACCCCTGATGTCGGTCAGTTGATAATACCCACCATGTGCTGAGTTCTGTGCTGGTAGCACCTGCCATGTGCTGGGAGCTGAGCTGACTAGCTGCCTGTCACTGACCAGTGCCAGCTACTCTCCCATTTGACCACCACCAGGCAGAACTCCTGGGCTGCAGCCACTGTTGCCCACCATCAGGTGAGTGTCTAGGCAGCACAGCCTCCCTTTCCTTCGCCTTCATTGTCCCAATAACCCCAGGCTTGTACCAGTTGGAAGTTTACAAAGCATATTCCCAGCCATTTTTCTCTTCTGACCCCCACTGTAGCCCTGTGAAGTCCATAGAATCAAACATGGAAACTGTGGTTCAGGATGTCTACACAGCCTCGGGTATAGAAGCAAAGCCCCCATTCAGTTCTTGATTCCCAGCCTTTTGGGGCTGTTGGGCGAGGGTATCATCCGCAATATTTTTCTTCTGTTTCTGTTCTGAATCTTGATGGTAAGAGAATGGAGTTGGCTGCGTGAAGTGACTCTTGTCTGTGAGGCCCAGACCCCATCAGGATAGTGTTCCATGTGCGTCTGTCTAGGTGTTCTGCCAGCTGTCGTGGTGTGGATACGGCCACAGGAAGTCCAAGGCAGTGTGGTCTTGCTGGATCTTAGAGGAAAGATGTTCACATCCTGTTTACTAGGGTTATGGTTGGTCTCTCAGGAGACCCACAGAGATGAGGCCAAGACCATCTCTGCACCTACTCAGTTCCGTGCTTGCTGAGGGCACAGTGGGACAGGGAGGCCAGACACTGAACTGTCATTCCCTGCCATCTGCAAGTTTTAGGGGAGAGGCTTCGTCGTCACTGAGGTTAGAAGCTCTGAGTGGGGAGATCAGTTCGTTTACCCATTTGTCTGGGCAGGCCGGGGAGCCTGCAGAATGTGCTATCTGCGGATGCTGTTAGCAATGCCCGAGGAAGGACTGTCCCCGGGGTCTACTCCCCTTGCCACAGCTACCTCACATGGCTCTCACTCCTGTCAGCTGCCTGTACCTCAGCTATCCTTGGGGCAGGGGCGCCGAAGGCCACTATGGGTCATGCTAGCTAAGTGGAAAAGATTCTTAAATAGAACTGCTGTCCACCCAGAGGGACCTATGCGGTGGAACCTATATGTTGGTTTCTTTTCTGAACACTTGATGGTGTCAAAATGAACACATTGTTGCCCATATAACAAGTCACAAGAGGAGCCACAGTAGTGAGGGCACGGTGAGGAAATGGCGGGTCTGGTAGGACTCTCCCAAGAGGACTTGGCTCTGTCTGGGGCACCGTTACTATGCCCTGAGGCCTTGAATTTCCTTCCACTATTTCCAAATCTGAAGGATGAGAAAGGGATTCTTTTTTTTTTGTTTTGTTTTTTAATTCTTCAAATCTTTTTTTTTTTAAACTGATTTTTTTTATTGAGCCCTACATTTTTCTCTGCTCCCCTCCCTGCCTCTCCCCTCCCCTAGAAGGGAATTCTTGCCCATCTCCTTATCACGGGGTCTGGGAGACTCACGACTCGGATCTGCACCTTTGCGTGGAAAAGGACCTGCATATTTGGATCTTTACGGGTTACGTGGTCCAGGGCTCATGAAGTCCCCAGCCGCTTTCAGCATCTGCTATACCCCTGTCTGAAAGTAATCCCTGTTGGGGCATTAGATCAGCTCACCCTTGGGAGTCCTTCTCAGGAAAGTGTGCTGCTTGGAGCAGGCAAGACCACAACAGTTGCTTTGAGAAGTAGCCTGGTGTCAGGGCCTTGCCAGTGTGGACAGAGCCCCGCCCAGCTCAGGCTTCTCATCTCTCTGAACCTCAGTTTCCTTTTTGGGGGGGTGTGAAGATGACGACTGAACTGACTTCAGAGTGTTACTGTGAGAATTGGAAAACAAGCTGTTTTCTGACTCTGGGTCAGAATCCTTCTAGAAGCTTCTTGTTTCCTTGACTGGTGTTATATATATATATATATATATTTTTTACCCTTTATTTAATGTATTTATAGCAGTTATAGCTATATTCAATTTGTTTTCCAGGGTTTCAGCTAACCAAGGTCAACCATGTTTTGTAGAGTTAAAATGGAGCTTTTCAGAAATGAGCTGTTTTCAAGGTTTTTTTTGTTTGTTTTGTTTTTCGAGACAGGGTTTTTCTGTCAAGGTTTTTTGTTGTTGTTGGTTTTTCAAGACAGGGTTTCTCTGTAGCTTTGGAGCCTGTCCTGGAACTAGCTCTTGTAGACCAGGCTGGCCTCGAACTCACAGAGATCCGCCTGCCTCTGCCTCCTGAGTGCTGGGATTAAAGGCTTGGCCCTGTTTTCATGTTTTAAACTGCTTCCACGTTGAGGGGCCCAGTAGAGTCCTGTGCTGTGTCTTGGTGTTCAGCAGGCCACCCAGCTTCAGAGCCCCACGGTGTCTCTGAACCTAAGCTCAAGGCTGCAGTGCGGCTGGCCTGGAGGTCATGGGAAGGTTGTAGTTGGGCACTGGTAAAAGCTGGCCTTGATTCAGGACCTGGCCAGAGCAGCTGCTGTCTGTTCCCCTACCCAGCAACTTCCTCAACTTGTGCCTTCTTTCTGGTGGCCTCTGTCCCCTCCCCTGGCCTTTGTTCTCCCTCCTCAGTTGCCCTACTGACTTAGCCCAGGTGGCAAGTTGAGTAGAGAAATAACTCCAGGGAAATAAGAGTCCTTGCTACCCGCCTGGGCCTCAGGTGTGCTCATAGTGGTACTCCCTAGGGTCCCGGCGAGCTGGGCCTCTCCTGGCTCCAGCTGTTAGGCAGGGGTGGAAGAGCCGAGAGAGTTGTGTATATATGTACCCGCATGTGGTGTGTCCCTCCATACTCTGTAGCTGTGTGTGTGACCACGCATGTGTAACTGCACGTATGTGACCATGTACGAAGGGACAACCGTGTAACTCTGTGCATGTGTGTAGGTGGTTGTGCGTCTATATGCATGTGTCAGACTGGTGTCAAGGCTCGGGACTTGAACTAGGGGCCCAGTAATGTATGGTAGGGCTGAGTACTTCCTCTACTGGTTGAAACACTTGGAACATAGTCACACACGTTTAGATAAGTAGAACAAAAGCCAAAGAACAGTTCTATTCAAAGAGACCGGCAGAGAGGCCGGGGCCGCCCGAGATCGGCAAGGCGATCTTCCGTCTCCCTAGTTCGCTGCAGCACTCTGTGCATCTTGACACACTATTTAGAAAACCCCACACGGGAGCACCGGACAGAAATCTCAAGGTCCAAATCAGGAGCAGAAGGAGACGGAGCACGAGCAAGGAACTCAGGACCACGAGGGGTGCACCCACACAC
Organism: Microtus oregoni; assembly: GCF_018167655.1. Taxonomy (NCBI): domain Eukaryota; kingdom Metazoa; phylum Chordata; class Mammalia; order Rodentia; family Cricetidae; genus Microtus; species Microtus oregoni. Next base: position 63,901,209 of record NW_024543063.1, read on the forward strand.
TAAGACAATGGGGATGTTCTATTGGGATCTCACCAAGGCCAGCTGGCCTAGGTCTGAAAAAGCATGGGATAAATCCGGACTAGCTGAACATAGCGGACAATGAGGAATACTGAGAATTCAAGAACAATTGCAGTGGGTTTTTGATCCTACTGCACGTACTGGCTTTGTGGGAGCCTAGGCAGTTTGAATGCTCACCTTACGAGACCTGGATAGAGGTGGGCAGTCCTTGGGCTTCCCACAGGTCAGGGAACCCTGATTGCTCTTCGAGCAGATGAGGGGGGGGACTTGATCGGGGGAGGGGGAGGGAAATGGGAAGCGGTTGTGGGGACGAGGCAGAAATCCTTAATAAATAAATAAATTTTAAAAAAAAAAAAAGAAAAGAAAACCCCTTTCTGGCGTGATAAGCCGACAGCGGTCCCCTCGCCTTGTTGCTGTGAAGTTCGCACTGTTTGGGCCCCACTCGGGACAGCAGGCCATTAGGCACTGATTAAATGAGCTAATTTTAATTTGTTCAGTGGTTACAGATGCTGAGACCTTTCTGTGCCCTTTCTCCCAGCTCTATCTATTTATCCACCCCCCACGTCACTACCAAAGAAAAAGACCTCAGGTTTGGTTGGGTTTTTTTTCCCTCTTTTTGTCTTCCCTTAAAAATAAACATAGCAAAAACATTTTTAACAAGAACTAATGCTAGGAATGAGGGCACGACCGTGGCTCGGCGGGAATGGCCTCTGGAGGTGCCAGGGAGCCCACCATATTGAGCTAGGGTAAGGCCATGGGCCACCCACTGTGGTTAAGGAGGAGCTAGATGAGGCCCACTCTAGGCTTTCAAGGGCTTCAGTCTCCTCCTGGCCTTTGTGTGAAGACTCCCAGGCTCTGTTCCCCTCCTCTGCTTCCTCACTCTTACTTGCGGGCTCCACACAGAGGTTTTTTTTGTTTTGTTTTGTTTTGTTTTTTTTTGGCCAGGATACCTCCCAACACCCCTGTAGGACCCCTGTTCTCTCATAGTTCCAAGTACTCCCCAGTATGTATCACCCTCACAGTTGTGTGGGAACCCCACAACCTTTGGGGTTCATCCTCCTGCCTCTAACACTAAGGTACTTGGCAGTTGTCAGCTGCAGGTCATGAGCCTCTGTTGAAAGGCCAGATGAGTGGACGATGTGACTGGCATCCAAATGTATAGAGACAGACAGACAGACAGACAGGCAGGCCACGGGCCCAGCTCGGTGTGTCAGGACCTGGGGTTCCACTGATTACGAACTGCTGGCCATGCATGTGCACAACAGGTGGTCTCATTCCCCTGATGGGATGGAAGGCACTTTCTCTGTGACGTGTGGTGAGGATACATGTAGACACCACACCATGATGTTGTGGTACTCAGTGGACTCACTCCTGGCTGCTGTCCTGATTCCAGTTCTCGGTCCCAGCTCTGCTGAGGACCTGCCTGACAGCCTTGCAGAGGGAAGAAAATGGCACCTTTAGTGATTTTATTTTATTTTTTTATTTAGTTTTAAGTAGCACTTTAGGCCACATGGACCTTGGGCGTAATGTTCCAATCATAGTGCAGACATGAGTGACTGGATGGTTTATCAGTATCTGTCCAGCCCTGCGTCAGCAGCTGGGAATCCTCCCTGCCCTTGCATTTTGAACAGCATCTTCTACTCTGGCTGGGCACCTTAGCCAGCAGCAGGTCTCCTTGGAGCTGAACAGCAGCAACCAGCCAATTTCAAGGCCTGGTTTTCATTTGCTGAGTGCTGCTTCCCGCAGACAGTACCCCACCCACTCCACCCAGAGGCCTCCGAAAGGCTGTCCCTCATCCTGTGCTGGCCAACTGGGTGTGACTGAGAGCCCCTTTGCTGCCTGTCTTTGGTCCTTACTTCAGCCCCAAGCTCAGGCCTTCCTCTTCTGTGGCTTCCTAAGACAGAGAGCTTCCTTGGCACCCCTAGGGCCTGGGCCTGCATTGAGCCAGCATCTGGCCATGTGGCTTGAGCGTGGTCTGCTCAGTCCGCTCCCTCTGCATCTGCTACCCTCCCTTTCCCAAGCTTCTTCCTCTCCCCACTAGCTGAATTCCCCGCCAAGCCCGCAGTGGGAGCAGCACACCCTCAACCCAGCCTTCCTGGGCTGGCCAGGCAGGGCGGGTGGAGATGCATCCCGTGGTTGAGGTCACCCTTGGGCCAGTGGGAAGTGCCTGTCTCCCCCTTGCCTGCCCTGCCTCCAGTGCTGGACTCACGGGCTCAGCTCTGGTCCTTTGGGCACCAGCCACCTGCCTTTTGGGCATTCTGGTGAGCATGGGGAGAGGTAAGGGTGGGGTGGAGCGGGAGGGAAGGCACAGACTGACCCTGGGAAGAGGGAAGGATGGATTCATCAGGCCCTGGTCTGCGCGGGATGCCAAGTCCCATTGGAGGCTCCCAGCTTGTTGAGAGTGGAATGTCTGTGCTGTGTATCAAATCCAGAAGGAAGAGAACTGGGCTTTTGGAATGAAGAGGGTAAAATGAGCAGACTGCCTGCCAAGGAGAGACTGTTGGCCAGTGTCAGACTTGCTTGGTGGCTCTGAATTGTGTGTGGGACTGCGACAGCCCTCAGGGTCCAGGCTGCTTTCTGGGTCTAACACTGAGCTCTCCGTTCTCTGTTGCCCTTCCCTTCTTGACCTGCGCTGTTAGCTTCTTGTTGCCCCATCCTTCAAGGAGTCCTGGCTTGCATCTTTTTTTGTTGTCTGTGAGCCTCTTAATTTGGGTACCCCTGAGTGTCTCTTGGCTCTTCAGCCCTTCTGCCAGCCAGGAAGCTGAGGGAGTGCTGGCTTCTGGGTTTGACCTTGCTGCTCACAAAGCATCGTGGCCCATGCATGCTGCCCTCTCTGTTCAGAGCGCTGACATGCTTCCAGGATAAGAAGCCAGGTCTCTGGACAGGTTCCTGGGGCTTTGCCAGAGGTGAGTGGAGGTGGGAATTCAGGACTGCTCCTGGCCAGCCACTTGTTCTCCTCAGGAGGGGACTGGTGAGGTCCTTTCTGTTTATGTCGTAACCAGGCTACCGAGATGGCAAACTTAGGTTCTGCAATTACACAGCATTTCAGCAGCAAATTGATAGGATAACGTGTTATTATTGGCTACTGGGTTAATAGCTATTTTGGCAGGAGTACCAATCCTGCGTGGTGTTGCTGGCATGGGTGTAAGGATGGCGCAGTGGGGGAGAGGAATGGTGGGTGCGTCGTGCATGGAACAGCAGACTCCGAGGACTCCGGGGTCCTGCCAGCGCCTGCGTGGAGGATACTCAGCCCTGATGAGCTGTTGCCAAAACTAAGACAAGAGAGGGTGAGAGAGCAGCACCAGGTCACACAGTGAGTTGGTTTCTGTAGGAATCTGGGCACAGCTTGACTTGTGCTGTCTGAAGGCAGGACGACAGTACCCTTCATCCCTGTCCCCTCTGGCTTGTATCCCTGATGCCTCTGTGCCTTTTGAGCTGGGGTACCACTAAGGGTTTTCTGGCCTTGGAGTCCCTTGGCCAGTGAGCCCTACTGCAGCCCCTCTGCTTGTTCTCTTTCCTTTCCCATGTTGCTATAGTGCTATCTCAGAAAACGCCTCCACATTGGCTCTCTTGGGTTTTGGCAAGTGCGTATGTATAATCCTCTGTCTGGAATGCTCCTCCTCAGATCCTGCCCTGGCTGTCTCTGTGCCGGCCTAAAGCGTCTGCTCAGTTGTCCTGTCACTTTGTCTCTTGCGCAGAGTGGTGCCTCCTCCTCTGTTCATCTCCTACTCCGTCTGTGTCAACGGCACCACCACATGCTGCCTTACTCCACTCAGCTGGAAAACTGGGTCTCCTCTTGCCACGCTGAAAGCATGCTGAGGGCAAGGACCTGGTTGTGATCATGCCCTGTCCTTAGAGCCTTGAACAGGCTGGTGGAGCAGACACTGATTCATAACTGTTGAAGGAATAGGCTGATGCAAATGACAGTGTCTCTTTAAAGATGGCTTCCGGGCAACAGGTGACTCTGTGTCTTTTTTTTCTTGAAGGATAATTGGCATTAGCGTATCTGTTTTTCCTGTCCCCAAGAGGTGTCAGCAATTGTTCTTTTAGGGCTCGTGATAAGCTGTTTTCTTCCTGCATGTTAAGAGGGTCCAGAGGGGAGCAGGTATCACTGGAAGAGACCAAATTTAGTTGCAGAAGGGGTTTAACTCAAGAGAAAACTCTGTCTCCTACAGGGGTCCTTCTGTGTTCAGGTTTTTGTGCTGGGGCTCAGGGTCAAGACAGCAGACTTGGCTTTCTCTTTCACAGGATGTTCCTAGGGTGGGGTGGGGTGTGAGTTAAGAGGCGATAAACTGGAGGCACTCATGGGAAGAATGAACTGGGAGTGGGATGGTTTGCTGTAGTTAGCTTGTATGTAGTGAGGTCTTCCAGGCAATCTCCACTCAGGCTACCCCTGGTCTGGACGCATCAAGCCATCATAGGTGGTGCATGGAGTGTTTCCTAGTACCAGGTGTTGGAGCAGGGTGGTTCACCTATTTGTTGCAGCCAGAGAGATGGGGGCTTTCTCCACCCATCTTCCTCTTGGTGAGTTGCTGTAACACATCCTAGTCCTCACAGCTGGCCAGTGGAACTGATTTTGAGTCTAGGCTTTCTGGCTCTGTCACTATGCCCAGATGCAGCCCCTGTAGGGGCTTTACACCAGGGACAGTGTGACACGGGGTTGACACTCTGTAGATATTTGGAGAATGATTTGTGATTTGATGAATGAATGGAAGCATGGAGCCTCCACGACGAACCAGAAGTCCTCGATTCAGTGTCAGTCCATCAGGCAGGCAGAGGGAAGTCCTAGCTGGGTAGGGGTGATAACCACTTGCGCTGGATCAACTCTTTCCCGAGAAGATGTCTGTGCCAAGGTTTGCTTTACCATGTCCTGTAGAGGGCTCACTTGTTGGCGGGTACAGGTACAGTCAGGTCATTTCTGGTTCCTGGATTGGGGGAAGGGGGTCACTAGGAATATGTCTGTGGCATGCACGCATTCACCCTCACATACCAGGAGCCTGCAGTGTGTGGGATACAGAGAGGCAACCACTTCTGTGACTTTACCAGAAAAATGTGTTCCCTGCCTCTCAACCTCGCTGCTGTGTCTGTCTCTTTAAGAGGAGGGAATCTCCGCTTATTATCGTATTAAGGCTGTTCTGCTCTGGTCTGAACAAACAGCCCCTTCCCTGCCTGGTGTCTCTTTTGTTTTAAGGATATTTCTCTAGGGATTCAGGCTTTGGCCAGCGATGGAGCTGTTCCTTCTGCCCCCTTGTCCCCACCACTCCCTTATGACCCTTGTGCACCCCCTGCCTTTTTTAAATAAAAGAAGGCAATGCCGGCCACACAGAAGACTGCTCTGATTACATTCTGCCATAAAGTGTGGGTGTCCCACACTTGGCAGCTGGAGGGGCTCTGCTCAGGGCAGACCCCTTGGGTCAAGGTCAGAACTCCTCAGCCTTCACCTTACAGGGGCCATCTTGACGGGTTCCTGTGTCTTCTCTGTGGTAAATCTTATTTACCTATCCTGTGTTCATTTTCTCATTCTTGCATACAGGTTTTCATTCATACCATAAATACAAAATGCCTTCTTTGGACCAAGACCCAGACTGTAATGCTTTATCTGTCTGTCCGTCCGTCCATCCGTCTGTCTATCCGTCCGTCTGTCCGTCCATTCATCCATCTGTCCATCCACCCATTCATACATCTATTCATGCTTTAGTTGCCAACTGCTTCTTATGGACTGGGCACTGTCATTAATTCCTGCATTCATTCATTCATCATCCATTCATTAGTTTTTGCCGGGTACCCGAGAGGCCCCAGGAGTCAGGAAAGCCCCGGTTTATCTAGGCTGTCTGAAGACAACCTGTGAGAATCCTTACAGCCCGTTGGGAGATGTGGCCAGGAGAAGCAGTGTGACTGCTGTGTTGTTGAGGAGTAAGGAAGGCTCATGCAGCTCTGTCCTGCACCATCACTGATGTCAGGTGGCTCCGTGGAAAGGTGTGGTGGTACTCTCTCTACAGATGCCCAGGGTTGCTCTGTGCAGGCCCCGAGGTGACCTGATTGTGTCTGAGTTGGGGGTAGATGGCCCTCAGATCCAGTGACACCAGAAGTTCATGCAAGCAGACAGCTGGATCCCCCACACCCTGCTGGGCTCTGTATTGGGGAATGTCATCTCCCTCCAAACACACAAGCCCCATTTTCCCAGTACACACAAATGATACTAAACGCTTCTTTTATCCTACTGAGCCTCGGTTTCCCTATCCGCAGAATGTGTTTTGTGAAAGAAAGACATAGTCTCAGTGCATTCAAACAAGCAAAACATGTAAGACAACTGTTCCGAGGCCCTGCGCAGAGCGCATGCTCACTGGTAGCGCTGGCACGGGCAGGGTGGGGCAGCCGTCAATCCTTCTGTCCCAGTAGCTCTACAGCTCAGCAGTAAAGCCCATGGTGGAGGGTGTTTCGGAGGCTGCAACGTGAAAATATGGAGAAGATGGAAATTGTACCTGCACAGCACAGAGGCAGAACAGGGACTGCAGAGTAGCTGTAGGCAGGTACTAGCACAGCCTAGAACCCCAGGCTGCCCCGTCTCCCCTCTTCCCTGTCCACCTCCTCTCTCTTCCCTGTCTCTGTTAGGAGCAGCAGGTGCTGGGATTCCTCCAGGAGCTCTGTGCAGGCTCTGTGCATCACTGTGTCTGGGGCGTGGGGGGCAGTGCCAGAGCTAGGCAGGGCAGAGGGCCTCCCAGGGTTTCCCCCAAGCCATTTATAAGAATGCACAGCCCAATTTTGGGCATTGTATTTTTAGCTACATTGTACATTGTACATTTGTTTTTAGCTGCAATGCATTTCTTCTAATGGGCATTATGAAGACAACACATCAATTTTATCCATGTCATGATTTAGGACTGACCTTAGGTAGGTGGCACTGTCGTACCTGTGGCAATTTAAAGGACCAAGGTGAGCTGTAGTACCAGGGCTTAGATCCTACAGATGACCTCTTAGTGACTCCGGGATGCAAATCTAAGCAGGAGCAGTCATTGCAAGACATGACTGCTACCTACCCACACCATAACACACATGTAGCATCCTTTAGGCTCCCTGAACCTCGAGCCTGAGGCAAGGATATGGTGCAGATTTGGTGGCCCAGAGGCATAAGGGAGGGGCAAGCCTGTTTGGGGTGCAACTGCAGATCTTCAGGCTTCATTTTGCTGGACCTTCCTTTTAGGTAACATGCCTATGAATGTCCCCGTGGGTGACCACGGGCTCCCTGCCTCCTTTCAGGTGAAGATCATCTTGTGACTATTAACTCCCCTGATTTTTGAGAGGAGAGAGCCCTGCAAGTGGTTTTGGGTTGGGACATCAAACCCTGACTCTCAGACTGTCCAGTGTAGCTGCAGTGATTCCGTTGAAGGAATCGCTGGCTGTGATGGTGAACCCTTGGTCTTTGTACCCCTTGATATGCTCCTTCAGGAAGTGGGTCCACATTGGCCACAGAGAGCCTCTGAGGCATGGTTTCCACCTGTGACATCTGTCTCCGTCTCCCGTAAGAAAGTTCCGTGTTTGTAGAAGAGCCTGGAGAGCCGGGCCCAGTGTTTTGCTCACACCCACAGGACTGAGGATATTCTGGTCTAGCTGGGTAAGAGGCACAGGCAGGAGCTGATTTTGCTGTGTTCTGGGGATGACCAGACCTGAAGAAGACAGTGTGCTGTCGACAGCTGATATTGCCTGGAGTGTGGCGCTGCAGAGACCTGAACCTGTGTAGGCCCCTCCCCATGCCCTGCCTGTGACCTCCCTCAGGTACTTTCCCTGAGCTCAGAGAACCCCTCAATGGTCTCTTGTGGAGGACTGCTGGAATGGAGCCCTGCGGCTGCCGCAGACCGGCAGCGTAGTTCTCCCCCACCCCTTCACGGTACCCAGACCCTTAATGAGCACCTCTTTACACCTGTGCTCCCTGGAGGGGCCCAGCTGAGCTGGCCACACACTCTGGTATCACTTCCATTCTCCCTTAGGGCTCAGGATTCAGACTTCCTCATGTCTCCCCAGCGATGTTGATGATGACAGAGGGGTGGGGACAGGACTGGACTGCACCTGGGTTGGGGAAAGACTGTGGCTTGACACCGGTGTTATTGGTCCCATTGAGTCTGGAAACCCCCAGCCACAGGCACTGCAGGGCGAAATGGGCCTGGGGACCTGACTGTCCTCTCCTCCAGAGGAGGGCTGTGTAGTTTGCCGAGAAGGAGTTGTATTCTATACAGGTGCAAGCTGGGAGTCCCAGCCTTTGATTTACCAGGGGCCTATAGTGCTTGAGCTTGAGAGGTAGAGGCAGGGGTATCAGAAGTTCAAGATCTGGCCAAGCATAGTGACACATCTCTAATCCCAGTACTCAGGAGGCCGAGGCAGATGGATCTCTTTGATTTCAAGGACAGATTTGTCTACATATCGAATTCCAGGTCAGCTAGGGTTATATAGTGAGGTCCTGTATAAAAAATAAAACACAACCCCAAAACAGCCCAAGTAAATAGAATGCCTTTGATTCTAGTCCCTGTTGGCGGGCGGGGGGGGGGGGGGGCTTGCCTTGAATGATAATGAACATAGAGCTGGGGTCACCTTCACCCCAGTATGCTGCTGTGGCTTCAGGTTTATAGGTTCTGTGCTGGAAATGTAAGGTGGACTTGGGGCGGGGGTGGGGGTGGGGGATGAAGAGTGCATCGTTGGCCCTAGAGCGCCCTTGAGACAGACTTCCGCTTGCTGATTCTGGAACTGTCCAGCTGCCACAGTTCCTTCTGAGAGAGCAGATCTTTCTGTGGTCCAGTGTGTGCCTTTTGGGTCATCCTTGCTTCTCTATACAGACTGGGGACATGGTGATTTCTTCTAAGACTGGAGGGAAGTGCTGGCTGCGGGAGGGACATGGTTGAGGGCTTGTGTGTCCCCTTCCTGGGTGTACTGGAGGTCCTCAGTGGTGCTACTTCCGCTGTCCGCAGTGATTTACACATTGATCCCTTGGGCCACAGGATCTGTGCTGACAATAGCCCCTTCTAGTGAGATCTCTTCCAAGTGGGTTCTACTCACAGGCTGGTGATTCCTTATCAGTTGGTGGGAATTGGGGGCACTTGGAGCCCACTCATGACTAGTTTGTTATTCTGATGTCACGGTGGCTCCCTGGGTACTGTGAATTGTACTTTTGGACTTCTCTGCTTAATATTCATAGTGTTGACCCTGACCTTGCTTGTATCCTCCAGACTTCCTTCTGGGGCTGATCACCTGACAGCTTGCTACTTTGGGGCACTGTGTGCTCACCTGGCTTTACTTCCCTTTCTCCTGAGGCCGTCTTCACTGTCTGGTCCCATCCTCACCTCTTCTGGGAGTTTTGTGGCCTTTGTACCCTAGTATCGCTGCTGTGGCTCAAATGTCACTTGCCCTTTGGGCCTCCCACTCTTCTCACTTAGACATTTCATTCTGCAATTGGAGCCCAGGATCATTTGCTCTAAAATGATGGAGAACTCAAAAGTAAACGAAAATCTTCTAGGCATAGTGGGCACCCATCTTTCCTCCCAGCCCTTAGGAGGCAGAGGCAGGTGGATCTCAGTTTGAGGCCAGCCTGATCTCCACAGTGAGTTCCAGGACAACCAGACTGCATAGTGAGACCCTTCCTTGAAACAAAGTAAATGATACACAAAATCAAAGAGATCTTTTGATAGCATTCAGGAGCCTTCGAGAATGCCCAGTCTGGGTATAGAGTGCGAATAGAGCATTATTGCCTTTGGCCCTTCCCCAGGGTTGCAAAGGGTAGTCACTATTTCAGCATTTACGTCATCAACAGCATCTCTACACCCTCCTCCAGTCAGCATGGTTCTACCAAGTCAGGTACCCCATGTTTTGGAGAAAGTCGGTGGCGAACCTACCTGGTCTTCAGATCCCAATTCAAGAACTTCCTGCCTCTCAAAATGCCTTTCTGTGCTTGTCTGATTCTATCTATGTTTGGTGCTGTATGGTAACACGGACTTCCCTAGGGAAAGCCCAGGGGCATTGAAGCACTGTTCTCTGAAGACTCAAGTGAATGGGAAGTGAGGGACTGTGGCCTCATAGTTTCGCACAGGGGCTCTTTGGGATGCTGTGGGGGTGGCAGAGCTGGGCCATGAGCAGCAGGGTGGGCTACATGGCCAGTAGAGGGCGCCCTTGGTGGGTACCATAGCTGGACACAGAAGCTGTGCAATTCAAGCAATCCAGTCTGAGTTAAGGCTTTCTTCATAAACTGAAGATCATTCCAGTCAAGTGCCTCCCTGAGTCCCAAATTTCTAAGCTGTAAACTAGGGCCATACTGAAAGTGGTCATTGCCCAGGATGGTGGTGAGAGTCACCATGTAAAACTTAGGAAGAGCGTGGCAATATGCTGGCCACGGGGAGGGATCAGTGTCACCATGTCCCAAACCCTAAAGGGTGCAAGGGGCACAGGGACTCAAACATTCATATACAGACAAGCAGTTTATTGAGGCTAAGGAGGGACACCAATAGATGGCAGGTGCCATTGGGGAGGGCTTCCTGGTGGCAGTGTCTCCAAGGACAGCTTGTGTTAGTCAACCTGGAGCAAGGTGGTGTGCCAGGGAGCAGCAGAGGGCTCCAGAGGTTCAGCTACCTCCTTCTTGACAGAGGAGAAAGGCCATCTGCTCCCTCCATGGCCTCAGGGGTGTAGCTCTTCTTGCTGCATGTTCGTCCCAGGAGCTGGTGCAGGGCATACCCACACCCTCCCACGGCCTCTGTGGGCTTCCGGACAGCGAGCAATTCTGACTTCTGATGCTCAGACTCATTCAAGGGTAGAAATGCTATCCAAACATTCCTAATCTCAACCGAAGGTTTGTTTTCTCATGGAAAGCTTCACGTATATTTAATCGTTTTAAATTGTTCCGAGTACCAATTAGACTTTTAATTTTGCTGTTCCCTCCAGCGACTGGATAATGTATATGGTTGATGTTTAATCAGAGTTGAATTTTCCTCCCTTCCTTTCCTCTCTCCCTCCCTCCTCCTTTCCTCTCTCTCTTTCTTTCTCTCTCTCTCTTTCTTTCTTTCTTTCTTTCTGTCTTTCTTTCTGTCTATCTTTCCTTCTTCTTTCCTTCTTTCTTTCTAGAGAAGTGATGGGGATAAGACCATTTCCTTCGGGGGTGGGGCAGTGCCAGGTGGCTCTGGATTTGAGGTTATCTGGGGTGGGGTTATGGGAGCTGCCTCCAGGGTGTCAGTCTAAGTCCCCTCCTGCCTGCCTGCTTTGCTAATAGCTTCTCTGTCTAGAGAACCCGATGCCGCGTTAAATATATGGATTATCCAAAAATTTCTGCAGCAATAGGGTGAGTTATTATTGATTCACAGAGCACGACAAAACATCGCTGCATGAATTAGCAAACAGCTGTTTCTAATTTGAGTTTAGAACGGTACACAGAGGAACTTGTTTCTCTGTTCGCTCCTTTCATTTATAATGAATTTTAATCACCGCTACAGGTGAGAAAAATGTAGAAACAAGCTTGTATCTTGTGGAAGAAACAAAGGAGAGACAGATGCTAACAGATTTCCAGTCTGTGATAAAAGGGATGTTTTGGTACACTTTACATGTAATTAGAGTGCAGCTGTCTACAGTCCCAGGTCCATGAACGTGGCCGAATGTGGGCTCTGCTGATCTCCAAAGGGAGTGAAGAAAAACAGTGATTCAAGCCGAAAGCATGCTGTTTTTTTCTCTAGTCAGCAGGGTGCCCTGTGCACCAGCCTTCGGCAGCTTCTTGAAGCTCTCGGAGATGACTTAACAGGGTGCTGGCTCCTGGTGAAAGCAAGCAGAACAGTGTGGGTTTGCAGGAACCTTCTTGATTTCCAGTGCCCAGTGTTTGGGGAATTCTGGCAGGGGCAGGTTGGGGAGCAGCCTCCTTGCTGGCAGGATTGGTTCAGATACTCCTCTTTAGCAAGCTTGAGCGCAGCCAGCTCTCAGTGAGTTGATGAGTGCTGTTTTTTTTTTTTTTCCCCTGTAGTCTGTTTAATTTCTGTGATAAAATTTGAATGGGATTGCATTCACAATATCAGTGCTAAGTAAATTTGTCCAAGGAATGATGCAGTCAGCCGGCTGTGTGTTCTGCCAGGTCGGAGGTTTCAAGGGGAAAGATGACCTGCACTGTGAGTCTGGAGGCCTTGGGAAAGGCAGCCCCAGTGGTGCCGTGCAGGGTAGTGTGGATGGGCTGCTGAGGCCTTGACTTTGCCATCTGTCATGAGTGTGTTGGTCTGGATGGCCTCAAAGGTGCCTTTCAGATGGTGTCCTGGGGTTGGAAGTCGGGGCTACATCTGGCCTCGATACAGGTCATTTCTTTTGCCTTAAAAACCAGCATCTGCAGGGTAACTTGTGGTCCTCAGCTCAGTTCCTCTTTGCTAGCCACTAAGGCTCAGGGAGATACTATCCCCGTCTCTTGGCCATCGAAACTGCCAAAGCTGTCTTATTACTCTGTGACCACCTTGGTGACCTGTGAGCCAGCAACAACGGCTCTTCACTCCTTGCAGAACACTGATCATGGGTAGCGTTTCACGGACACTCGCTTAATTTCATCTGTAGAATAACAGTAGTCGAGATTGTCAGTGCCCCCATTGTACAAAGGAGGAAACGTGAGTTTTATCTGTAAAACTAAGGCAGGATAATGAACTTATGTGATGTCTTATGAATGGGTTGTAATGGGGACAGGAGTGGGGCAAGCTCAGTTGCTGACTGATCAGCTGCTGGGAATACAAATGTGTTCTGGGTCTAGGCCATAAGGACCAAAGAGGGAAATTTCTGGGTACGGGCACGTAGGGAAACAAGTGCCCTTGGTCAGAAGGGGAACTGTGGCTCAGCTGTCCCGTGGCTATGTGGCCTGTCCCTTTAGGACTTTCCCGCCTCCTCCAGGGATGACCAGGAGTGAAGGTAGACCTTTGAAAACCATGCAGAGGTAGTTTGTGAGTTCGTTGGTCTCCCCCAAATGCCTGATAACTGCACAGCGGCAGACTGCCTGGTTGTGGGGGAGGGCTATGGTGCCCTGAGGCCTCCCTGCTCAGCGTGTCCTTTCTCCTGCTTCAGCTGGTCAAAAGCAAATACCATAGGCTTTGTGGCACCTCTCTCGATTCCTTCATTCATGAGGTGACCTCCTTTGTATATGAAGGAGGACCTTTGCTAGACGGGGATCTGGGGCTTCTCCTGGGATGCTCACAGGTTGGCGGTCATTGAGTTCATTGCAGGTGGTGCCTGCAGAAGCAAATGCACCATCCGCGGATGCTGTTGCCCAGATGGTGTGAAGTGCTGTCACCCAACGCAGGCTCCAGGTTGGCAGTAGCTGCCTCACCTACTCAGGGTCCCCTTTCTTTATTTTATGCATATGATTATTTTGCCAATATTATATATGTACCCTATGTATATCCAAGGAGGCAGAAGAAGGTGTTGGATTCCCTGGAACTGGAGTTGCAGATGGTTATGAGCCACCAGGTAGGTACTGGAAACCAAACCCAGGTCCCCTCTGCCAGAGCAGGAAGTGCTGTTAACCACTGAGCTGTCTCTCTGCCCCCCTCCCTTCACTTTCTTCTGCCAGCCTTTGTTTGCAGGGGCCACTCTGGAAGGTGGTGATTCCTTTATTCCATCCTACAGAGGCTCAGAGAGGGGCAGTAGCTTGTCCAGTTCATACAGGTAATGAGCAGCAGCCCTTCCGAGTCTAGGGCAAACCTGTGTGTACATTTAGTCTGGAGCTCTGCCATCTCTCTACGGTTGTCTTAATTTCTTTACTTTCTTGAGACAACTCTCAGTGTGTAGGGCCAGACTAGCCTGGAACTTGCAATGGAGACCAGACTTGCTTTGAACTCAGAGACCCACCTGCCTCTGCTTCCTCAGTACTAGAATTAAACACATTTTGATTCTTTAATCCCGACTCTTTGGAAGGCTTATTAAGGTCCTCAATGGCAGCTCTTTGCTGTTTCATGCCGTTCTGGCAACCCCAGAGCTAGCAGGAAAAGGGAATGTCTGACAGTGGCCACCGTCCTGTTGGGGGACTGACGGGTCCCAGAGGTATGTGCCCAGGTGTGCCTGTGTGGTAAGGCAGAGGGGGGATTCCTGTCCTCTGTCTGCAAGAGTGCTTCCCCCAGCTTTCAAAGACCACTGACCCCTGCATACCTGTCTCTGCATGCAGACTCCCCCTGAGGCGAGCATGGTCCCTGTCTTTCCTTGCTGCGGTCTTATTGGGGACAATGACAACACCATATCCAGAAAAACCCTGAGCTCCTTGTGGAAGGGATGGGCAGGTTGGAACTGCAGCTATGTTTGGTGAAAACATAATTCTTATTCAGTATTTCAAGTGGGGCCAAGTTGGACATTGTAGCTTTGTGGGTTTCTCAGATGTCTCCTCTCTCCCGCCCCCAGCTACTCCAGTCCCTTTCCTTGGTGTGGCCTTTTGACTTTCTGGGAGCAGAGCCTTTGTCCTTTCAACACCCCAATTTGTCAACTTTGAAAAATGTAATCATGACCCCTGGCATGAAAAGGCTCTTTCCTGTATTTTCTTTTTTCTTCCTTTTAGAATAGTTTTTAAAACCATCTAAAAGTGGTCTTAAAATGTAAACAGATAATAATGAAATAAATAGAGGTTGGATCGATAGCATCATAGGAGTCCAAGGGTGTAGGTATATTCCTCACCCTGAGAAACATTGACTATGGGGCAGGTTCAACAAATGTCCTGAATAGGGAGGAAAAAACCGAACAAACTGGGGGTGGGGGGATCACAAAGCTGAGACACCTACTGCTGTGACCAGGCAGAATGCATCACCTAGCTCGGCTCTTAGAGCCCCAGAGGTTCTAACAGACATGTCTACTTGTGTCTTAAACAGCAAGAGAGGGAATCCTCGTGTATGGTTGGTTATATAGTGCCAGGTCTGAGCCCCACCCAGTGGTGACCTCATCACTGATGGCTCATGGCTCCACCCTCTGGGTTTGAGGTCGTCCCCCCCCCATCTGAGCCATCCTTTCCATCTGCAAACCGTAGCACACTTTTGCAGGGTAGCACACCTTTGCAGCTGAACGGTTCTACTCTCCACTCCTGCGTGTAGGGCTTGGAGCGTGGGCTGGACGGCTTTCATCTTGTACTTTTTCTCACTCCCTGTTGGGCTAACCCGGCAGTGTTTCTGCTGGTATAAAAATTTTAAGACCCTTGTGGCTCTCCTGTGTGTTTCACGGGGAATTGCCCTTTAAGACAAGAGGCTTCTCCAGAGGCGATTTCTAGAGAATTTTGTCTCTGCTGTTGGGTTTTGTTGAGATGGCTCGAGGACAGTGCTCCTAAGTCTCCCAGACACTCTGTCTTGTTTGGGGAAGGTCTGCGAGGCACAGCCTTCGTCTCTTATAACGGCCTTCTGTGTGACTCACCCCTGACCTCTTGATTTTCCTGAGGTGGCAGCAGAATCCACGGCCACACCCACTTTGCTCCTCTGCAGTGTGCCTTCCTAAAAGTAAAGCAGTTCGAGAATTTCCCAAGGATGCCTCTTGGTTCCTTTTGCACATTTCTGCCTTTAGTCTATGTCTCCTTTCTTATTGTAAGCTGCAAGAAGAAGCCAGAAATACCTTCAACATTCTGCTAGAAAACCCAGCAAATACCTGCGTTTTTCCATTGTAGGCTCTTCTTCTCGTGCAGCAGTGCGGGGAAGGGGGGTACGGGATGGGGACCACAACACTCTAGCCTTCTGAGAGCATAGTTCTTTTTGGTAAGCCTTATCCATACAAGTGTCCCAGCCCCTGGCTCGTGCTGGATTAGGTTTCAATCCAAGGGGATTTTAGTTTTCAGGAAAACACTGCTCTCCTTCCAAGTCTGCATCAACAGTCACCTATACCTGTATTTCAGTTAACCTGCAAAAGGCTGCCCACCCCTTTACAAAGAATACATTCCTCTTGAGGGTTTTTTTTTTTCCAGCTCCTGAGTCACCCCACTCCTGTCACCTACGGGCTATACTGTTTCTTATTGCCACTGTAACAAATCCTATGTACATTGTAGCTTAAAACAACACAAAGTCCGGGACTAGAGAGGTCGCTCAGCAGTTAAGAGAACTCAAGTGTCTTTTAAGAGGTTCAATTCCCAGCACCCACATGGTGGCTCATAATCATCTATATCTCAAATTCCAAGTGGTGCAATTGCATATATTCAGGTAAAGCGCTCATATACATAAAAAAAGAAAAAGGAAAAAAAAACCAGCAACACAAAGTCACCGTATGGTTCTGGTGGTCAGAAGTCTGATAGACACATAGGTGAAAGGTCAAGGTGGTGGCAGAGGACTTTTGCCACTCATAGAGTCACCGCATTGGTCACTCGTGTGTCTTCAACCCCAGCAGCAATGGACTGGCTTGTTCTCCATCTCCCTTTTCTTGTTTAAAGACCCAGTGTCTCCAGAGGCCTCTCCCAGATAATCCAGAACCATCTCTGTACGTTAAGGTGCTAATCAGCACCCCAGGTCACGGTTACAGGCTCATATCCATTAGCTTTTGCTTAGCACCGCCTCTGACTTTGGTTCTGTGCAGGGTCTGTAGGCAACCTGCTTCCTTTGCTTTCTTCATGGTTGTTTGGCAGCAGACCCCATCCATTCTGCTCCCCTACCACCAGCTTTGCCCAGGATACGTCTGTGTGTTGGAGCATGGCTCCACTCCGCCTGAGATACTGTAGCTGGTTCCTTTAGATCTAACATGACCATTATCACCATGAAGTGGAACAAGAATGTCTCTAATGACATATAGGAGACCTTGACTTGAGTCATGGTGAAGAAGCAGAACTTTATAGAAGAAACTAGTTCCATGGGAATGGGCTGTTGACATTCCTTCTTGGAGTGGGGCATCAAGACACTTCTCCTTGATTCCAATCTCCATTCCTTCCTGCCCTAGCTGCACCTAATCTTAGAAACACTAAGTTAGAAAAGGTGAACCCTCAACAGCTGCCATCAGTCACATGTCCTCCTGAAAGTGACCCAGTGTGCTCCTTTGTATGCCAGCTCGGACTGGATGGAACCTTTCTTCGGTCTGGACATTTCTTTTGAATTTACCAGGAAAGCCACAAAACACCTAGGGTTGTGTACTGGAAGCTTCAGACTTCTTGGGGGAAACTTATTATTGCTGATTACTAAAAGTAGTTCCAGGAAAAAGCCTCAGGTGGCTCTGTCCACCCATGGTATAGGGCGTAGTTGGTTCAGGAGGGATTGGTGGCATCTCTAAGGCCAGCCATCATCAACTACACTCACCCCTGATGACCAGGGCCATAGACTCCCAGGCTCAAGTGCTCTTCCTTGAAGGGAAAGCAGGAACATGCCCAGATGCCCCACACTGCGTGTATCCTTTTGTGTCAGAAGGCCACTAATTTGAGTTCTGACTGACTCTGCGGGAAGTGGTGTGTGTGGGACTTACAGCATATGCATGCAGGTCTTGCATGCTCTGGAGACACAGAACTTTTCAGGTCCTTTTGTCTCTGCACCAACAGCAGGATTTGGGGGACGCTGTCCCAAAGCCTCATTGCTCAGAGGATCGATTGAGCCTTTCTTCAAGGAGGAACCTGGTGCCCTGAGACCATTCCATTCCCATCCAACTTTGCTCATGGCAGACATTACCAGTTGATTTCAACTTTTCTTCACATGGATGGAACTTCTTGGGCTGGCAATGTCCTGGAGACTCAGAACTTCCTAGGCTTCAGCCATGCTCGTCTTGTTACTGAAGCAGGGGTCTCTGCTAACGCTTTTTATGATTGTCTCTTCATCTCGGTGCTGGAAGGTCACTTTCTCCTCTGCCCATGCCTCCTATGGCTGGATGATCACTTTTAGCTAATTCCTGTGGATCTGAAGGTTAGGCCACCCTCCCTCCAGGATCCTGGCACCCTCAGTAGCTGCTCATTGATGTTCTTTGATAGGAACAGCTACGAACTGTGCCCCCTGCCTTCCTGGGTGGCTGTTCCATGATGCCTGCCAGTTTCCGGTGCATCCATTGCAGCCGTACCTTGCTGTACTTGCTGTGGTCACATGTGCCCCTAGCCCCCTGGCAGTCTCTGAGTTTGATCCCACAAGCCTGGAATGCACTTGCTTATGCTGCAGATATATTTAAAAGCCTAGTTAATCGTCTTTTTACTTAATTGATTTTTTTTATCAACATTTCCTCCTCTCTTATGCGTGTGTATGTGTATGTGTTTTCCTCCAGCAGACAGCAGAAGTCTTCTATAAACCATTTCCTTCCAGGCCTCTTTGCTGGATTAGCCATTTTCAAATGAATTTAATCTCCATTTTGAAAGTAATTTTTCTCCTCATTCTGTCCTTTGACCATGCTTGTTCGAGAGGAGGGAACTGCTGAGGGGCTGGCATTTGTCACTCTGTCTCCCATTTCAGCATTGTGGATGAAGCTACCAATTGAATAGGATTAAGTAGGTTTGTTTCCTGGCTCTACTGCCTGGCAGCTGGGTGGCACTGGGCAAAGCAGCCTCTGTGCGTCGTTTTCGCCTGTACATGGAAAGGAAGTAGTAATACGCCCAGCTCATTGAACTGTTGAGGATTGAATTAGTGCATGGAAAGTTAGAGAAGAATGCCTGGTTCTCAGAAAATCTTCCTTTGAAGGTGGAAAGCTGGCTGGACGGGGAGGCATTCCAGGAACCTACTTGTTGCTTAACCCTGACCGTTCACCTTGAAGGGAACCTTGAGATACCCTTGGCCCCATTTCCACTCTCCTCCCTTTCCTTTCTGTACTCCTGCCAGAGGCTGTGTGGTCATGCTAGTTCTGGGTAGTTGTGCTTGCTCAGGGGTGGGCACGCTTTTGCAGCATAAGTGCTAACAGTGTTTGAGGGGTGTGTGTTCCTGTGAGGAACAGGAGTGTCCCCTTCCTCTGCTGATGCCCGTGTAGGTCCAGCGGAGCCCTGGCTCCTGCTCCTCTCTCTAGTTTTCTTCTGGTGCCATTGGCTAGATGTCTTCAGGGCACTTGGAACAGGTGGGCGGAGAACCACCAGGGTCGAGTGATTTTTGAATAGCCGACTCTAAGCAGGGCAGCCAGTTTGGACTTCACATGTCAGCATGCCCCTTTCCTCTGATTGGACCCTTTCATTTTAAGGAGCCTTATTTTCATTTCAATTTGGATTATTATGATTTCAGCAGTGGTTTGGTTTGTTGATGGAGAATAATGCACTTCCTTTTCACTTTGAAACCTGTTTGCAGAAAATAAAGCCAAGCAGTTAGCCCCACAGTAAACTTTGGGTACCTTGCACAACCGGGCAGGTCTTGATTCCCTTCATGGCGGTGGCAGTTGAACGGCTCATGTTAGCCTAGGTTGGGATACTGTCCAATTGGGAGATGCAGGGCTCAACTCTGTGAAGCATCCAGCTTTGTGTGATGGGTAGGTTGCTCACCCCTCTGACTCTTAGCATCCCCACCTCAAACGGGGTGCTCCCGCAGACCACCAGCCACAGGAGCTGTGAAGGCTGAAAGATTCGTTGAGATAACAGACATGTATAGTGCTGGCATGCGGGACATGAACGATAAATGTAGCTGCTAAAAATAGCACTAGTGGTACTAATTAGAATTAATTATTATTATTGGCAAAATACTGCTTTTGTTTACCAGCTTTATAGAAGTCTAATTTGCATGCTGTAATGTTCACTTACTTTACTGTGCCGCTCAGCACCTCTGTAGGCAGTCCACAGAACTGTACGGGCCTTTGCAGCTATGGCTAAATCCACTTCCGTTTCCTCGGCAGACTTTGCTTGCCAGTTTGACATTGACTGTGGCGCCCACTTTCAGCCTCAGGCAGTCCTGAGTGGGCTCTGTCTGTGGACGAGCCTGTTTGCAACATGCATGCCAACGGAACTCGAGTGGGTTTCCTATTAATTTCCTCATTCACCCCCTCACAGTGGTTCTTTTTTTAGACGTATTTACTGAATCTCAGAGGTTGAGAGGCTCATCCATGGTGTGGATGAGTTGCTGGGGGAGCTTGGAAGCTCAGGGGTGTAGGTAGCTGCCCTTTGGTCATCAGTTAGGACGAAGGTTTTAGGAACCAAGGACTGTTAGAGACATGCTAGTTCAGGCTTGTCCCAAGGGCAGAGTGCCTTCCTGGTGTCACCTTCCTGCTTGTTCGTTTTCTCCACTCATCGGGTATCTAGGGGGCTTCTCTGAGCGTCGGTGGTCTCTCCCTGAGATGTATGCCCTGAACATTTCCTACCTTTTTCTTTCATTGCTTGTCAGGATTTTGTTTCTGGGATCCATCTCAGTTTCCCCGTCTGTACAGTGGGAGTGCCCTGGTTCCCACCTCCCCAGAGATGGTGAGAAAGTCCCTGGTAGAGGCTGGGCACACTGGAGAAGTTCTGTGGTAGTTTGGGTATTTCTGAGCTAAGATATCAAAATAACGTAAAGCTAGCTGAGCCTGGCCAATGGGCAGAGGCCAAGCAAGTCCCTGCTCCATCCATCTCTTCCCCTGGGTCCCTTTGTCTGTGCCCCTCAGAGCCCAGCTGGCAAAGGCTGGGAATTAATAGGCAAGGGATAAGGCACCTCCCGCTGCGCCTAATCTAGGAAGCTGGTAGCGGCTGCGTCCTTCCCGGCCAAAGGGCCTGTAACGTGAGGCCCCCAAGAGAGAAGGTGCCCTCACTCCAGGAGGGCGTTCCTAGGGGTGCTGGGCTTTAGAGGTGAGGAGGCTGCTGGGAGACACAGAACAGAGGCTGTGGAAAGCAGTCTCCATCAGGCGGAGCTGGACCCGCTGTGCCAGCCAGGGGTAACTCTTTATGCTTTGGAAGCTGAGGGTGAGGGGGTGGGCGCTGGGGCTGTGATGGGAGCCTGGGGCCTGCCCAGTGCTAGTTACGAGGAGCTGTCCTGCCAGCTCTTGGGTTGTTTTTTTTTTTTTGTATTTTTAATTTTTTTTTTTTTGGAATAAGCTCTTGTGTACAGCAGAAACAGCAGTGTGACTACAGAGAGCCTTGGACAGGAGCCCTGGGTTTGTGATGGTATAGTTGTGTGTCTAAGATGTGTGTTTAAGTATCAGTGTGTATGGCATCCATAATGTGGTTGTTGTGACGCTGGTGTGCAGGCTGTATACACACATACAACACTAAAGCAAGGGCGAGTGTACCTGTCCCTGTGAATTAGTGTGGGAGTGCACGTGTCTGTGATTGTGTGAACATATATATAGGTGTGTGTTTGGGGAGCTGTGTGTAAGGTGTGGTGAGCACATGTTCTTAGGTATGTGAGTGGGGTTGGGGGCATTGCGCACACACATGGTTGCCTGTGTTGGGTGTGAGGCTCTCCACCCTCTTCTCATCCTGTGGGTCAGGGGCAACTTCTGTGAGGTTTTTCTGAGGATTGAGCTGGCCGGCTGGAGGCTGACAGTGTGGCCAGGGGCCCTGGTCTCGTTCCTCGGGGTCACGAGACAAGGTCAGTGCAGCAGAATCTGGGCTTTTGTTTGTCTCTCCCCTGCCCGCAGCGGCCTGTGGTCTGTTTCATTCATTATTAAGTTTTCAATCCACTCTACGAGAAACTTGAGCCTCCAAACGCCTTCCTGCTCGTGCTGGCTCTGTCCAACCCCCGCTGTGCTTTCTGAACTTCGCTGGCTTTATTTGCTGCGTCCTGTGTGCCTTTGTTTTCCCAGAAATGGGCAGCCCTGAGGTTTGTTTAGCTTCCATCAGAGGTTGGATGGGCCAGAGAAGTCCCTCTTGTCTCTGGCGAGCACAGAGTCCCTTAGATGAGTGAAGGGTTGCTAGCCCTGGGCTCTGGCCTTTGGTGGCCTGGTCCATCCTTATGACTATCACCTGGCCTCCTGGGTGAGTAGGATAAAGCTGGGGTTGGAAACAAAGAAGACAACTCCTTGGGGACACTGACTGGGTACCTTAGGTCTTCCTTTCTGCCCTCAGCTTGCTTCATTTGCATCCTGGAGTCTGATGTTGGGGGCCCTGCACCCCTTGTTTCCAACTTATTCACTCCCCATCCATGGATATGATGGTACTCTTAAAATCAAGGGAGTTTTCTGTCCTTGCTAAAATTGATGCCCAAAGGATCAGATGGATTCCTCTTAAAACTGGGGGCCTGGAGGCTAGGGGCTGAGGGCTGATGGAAGTTGACTCCCAGATGTGGTTGGAATTAGGAGACTTGGATTCCTTTTGGCCTATGGGACTGATGGTCTGTGAGGTCATTTCCGGTGACTTTGTCCAGGCTGCCGCCCGCCCCCCCCACCAGGGAAGTGGCTGCTGGCTCTTCCTCTCATGGGGGTGTACTGCATCCAGCCAGGTTTAGACAGGTGTCATCGCTGAAAAGACACTTCCTTTCAGTACCCTGCCACCTCTCCGCCGTGTCTTGTGGATGGGAAGGCCTGTATGTCCACTTACTTCCGGCCCCATCATCCGCCCGCCCCTGCAGCAGCTGGCCAGCTGCACAGCCTCTGCCGAGAGCTGTCGAGAAGCTGGCTCTGTCCTTGCTTCCCAGTGGGCCTGGGAATTGCCTCTAATCTCTCTTCTGCCTTCCCCTGCAGATGGTGATGACGACCCACAGCTCTCCTGGGTGGCTTCATCTCCCTCCAGCAAGGATGTTGCGTCACCTACGCAGATGATCGGAGATGGTTGTGACCTCGGCCTCGGTGAAGAGGAAGGAGGTACCGGCCTGCCGTACCCTTGCCAGTTCTGCGACAAGTCCTTCATCCGCCTGAGCTACTTGAAGAGGCACGAGCAGATCCACAGCGACAAGCTTCCGTTCAAGTGCACCTACTGCAGCCGCCTCTTCAAGCACAAGAGGAGCCGAGACCGGCACATCAAGCTGCACACAGGCGACAAGAAGTACCACTGTCACGAGTGCGAGGCGGCTTTCTCCCGCAGCGACCACCTCAAGATCCACCTGAAGACCCACAGCTCGAGCAAGCCGTTCAAGTGCAGCGTGTGCAAGCGCGGCTTCTCCTCCACCAGCTCTCTGCAGAGCCACATGCAAGCCCACAAGAAGAACAAGGAACACCTGGCTAAGTCGGAGAAGGAGGCCAAGAAGGACGACTTCATGTGTGACTATTGTGAGGACACCTTTAGCCAGACGGAGGAGCTGGAGAAGCACGTGCTCACCCTGCACCCACAGCTCTCCGAGAAGGCGGACCTGCAGTGCATTCACTGCCCTGAGGTCTTTGTTGACGAGAGCACGCTGCTTGCCCACATCCACCAAGCCCACGCCAACCAGAAACATAAGTGCCCCATGTGCCCCGAGCAGTTCTCCTCGGTGGAGGGTGTGTACTGCCACCTGGACAGCCATCGGCAACCCGACTCCAGCAATCACAGTGTCAGCCCTGACCCTGTGCTGGGCAGCGTGGCTTCTATGAGCAGCGCTACGCCTGACTCCAGCGCCTCAGTGGAGCGTGGATCCACGCCAGACTCCACTTTGAAGCCACTGAGGGGGCAGAAGAAGATGCGGGATGATGGGCAGAGCTGGTCCAAGGTGGTCTACAGCTGCCCCTATTGTTCTAAGCGGGACTTTACCAGCCTGGCTGTGCTAGAGATTCATCTGAAGACCATCCACGCGGATAAACCTCAGCAGAGCCACACGTGTCAGATCTGCCTAGACTCCATGCCCACCCTTTACAACCTCAACGAGCATGTGCGCAAGCTACACAAGAGCCACGCCTACCCTGTCATGCAGTTTGGCAACATTTCAGCCTTCCACTGCAACTACTGCCCTGAGATCTTCGCCGATATCAACAGCCTGCAGGAGCACATCCGAGTCTCCCACTGTGGCCCCAATGCCAACCCTCCTGATGGTAATAACGCTTTCTTCTGCAACCAGTGCTCCATGGGCTTCCTCACTGAGTCCTCCCTTACTGAACACATCCAGCAGGCACATTGCAGCGTGGGGAGCACCAAGCTGGAGTCTCCTGTCGTGCAGCCCACACAGTCCTTCATGGAGGTCTACTCCTGCCCTTACTGTACCAACTCTCCTATCTTTGGCTCCATCCTGAAGCTCACTAAGCACATCAAAGAGAACCACAAGAACATTCCTCTGGCACACAGCAAGAAGTCCAAGGCAGAGCAGAGCCCCGTCTCCTCTGACGTTGAGGTGTCTTCCCCTAAACGGCAGCGTCTCTCTGGGAGCGCCAATTCCATCTCGAATGGCGAGTATCCCTGCAATCAGTGCGACCTCAAGTTCTCCAACTTCGAGAGCTTTCAGACCCACCTGAAGCTGCACCTGGAACTGCTGCTTCGGAAGCAGGCCTGCCCCCAGTGCAAAGAAGACTTTGACTCCCAGGAGTCCCTCCTGCAGCATCTGACGGTGCACTACATGACCACGTCCACCCACTATGTCTGCGAGAGCTGCGACAAGCAGTTCTCCTCCGTGGACGACTTGCAGAAGCACCTACTGGACATGCACACCTTCGTGCTCTACCACTGCACCCTGTGCCAGGAGGTCTTCGACTCCAAGGTGTCCATTCAGGTGCACCTGGCTGTGAAACACAGCAACGAAAAGAAGATGTACCGCTGCACGGCCTGCAACTGGGACTTCCGCAAGGAGGCTGACCTGCAGGTGCATGTGAAGCACAGTCACCTCGGCAACCCGGCCAAGGCTCACAAGTGCATCTTCTGCGGTGAGACCTTCAGCACCGAGGTGGAGCTCCAGTGCCACATCACCACGCACAGCAAGAAGTACAACTGCAGGTTCTGCAGCAAGGCCTTCCACGCCGTCATCCTGCTGGAGAAGCACCTGCGGGAGAAGCACTGTGTGTTCGATGCAGCTGCAGAGAACGGCACGACCAACGGGGTGCCCCCCACTTCCACCAAGAAGGCAGAGCCTGCTGACCTGCAGGGCATGCTGCTCAAGAACCCTGAGGCACCAAACAGCCATGAGGCGAGTGAGGACGATGTGGATGCGTCAGAGCCCATGTATGGCTGTGACATCTGCGGTGCAGCCTACACCATGGAGGTGCTACTGCAGAACCACCGGCTTCGGGATCACAACATCCGGCCCGGCGAGGATGACGGCTCACGGAAGAAGGCAGAATTCATCAAGGGCAGCCACAAATGCAATGTGTGCTCACGGACTTTCTTCTCGGAGAACGGGCTCCGGGAACACCTGCAGACGCACCGGGGCCCTGCCAAGCACTACATGTGTCCCATCTGTGGTGAGCGCTTCCCCTCGCTGCTGACGCTCACGGAGCACAAGGTGACCCACAGCAAGAGCCTGGACACGGGCACCTGTCGCATCTGCAAAATGCCCCTGCAGAGCGAGGAGGAGTTCATTGAGCACTGCCAGATGCACCCCGACTTGCGCAACTCCCTCACTGGCTTCCGCTGTGTGGTCTGTATGCAGACTGTCACCTCCACGTTGGAGCTCAAGATCCATGGCACCTTCCACATGCAGAAGCTGGCGGGCAGCTCGGCTGCCTCCTCCCCCAATGGCCAGGGCCTGCAGAAGCTCTACAAGTGTGCCCTGTGCCTCAAAGAGTTCCGTAGCAAGCAGGACCTGGTCAGGCTTGATGTCAATGGGCTTCCCTATGGCCTATGTGCCGGCTGCATGGCCCGTAGTGCCAATGGACAGGTGGGTGGCCTAGCCCCACCCGAACCTGCTGACCGGCCCTGTGCTGGTCTCCGCTGCCCTGAATGCAACGTGAAGTTTGAGAGTGCCGAGGACCTGGAGAGCCACATGCAGGTGGACCACCGTGATCTTACACCAGAGACCAGTGGGCCCCGGAAAGGGGCCCAGACGTCACCAGTGCCCCGGGTAAGTGCAGCCTGACAATCATTCCTTCGCCTAGCCTCCTTGGGGATCAATGGGTACTCAGAGAAATGACAGCTCTGCCTGTGTAGTTCATGGTGGTCTGTCTTATAGCAGCTCAGAGAGCAGCACTGCCCAAGTGAGTTAAGAGCATCTACTCTGTCCTGTGTCACCAACATTTCCTTCCAGCTGCGTGGTGCGCATTTTATTTATTTATTTATCTTTCCTCTCTGGGTTTGTCAAGAGCTCATGTATACAATGGGAGTAACGGTCATCCTGATACCCTAGATTTGTGAGGAGCCAGTGCCATGCAGCCAAAGTGCCCAGCAGAGTAAATGGTTAATCTGCAGTCCATGTTCCTTTTGTGATGACCAGCGGCTTCGCTGTTTGTCTGGAGTGAACTGACTACCTGGCTCACTGTGTCTTCTTGAGTGAGGCACTTCTTAGCTCTGGGCTCTCAATCTTAGATTCCTGTAGCGCAGATCCTAGTGATGACAGGTAAGTACCTGAGTAGAACCAGGCGTTGGTTGGGATTGTATATGCTTGCTACAACCTCTGCCGACAATATGTCATGGACAGCATCATGGTCGCTGGTGCAGTTACGGTATGGGAAAGAACCCTTGAGTATGGTATAGCAATTGTTTGATGATGTCATCAAATTTGTCTGGAGCTCCCCTTATGTTTTGTTGTTGTTTGTTTAATAATTTATTTAACTTTATTTTATGTGCATTGGATCCTCTGGAACTGGAATTACCGTTTTGAGCTGCCATGTGGGTGCTGGGAACTGAACCCGGGTCCTCTGGAAGAGGAGCCAGTGCTCTTAACTGCTGAGTGCCCCTTATGTTTGGAGGGGTCTGTGAGCCAGGAGTGGATCCCACCTTTGAGACTTACATAACCAGGAGAGCCATGGGCTCATAACATGTTGTTCTGATTGAGGCAGAGGATTATGGGTTGGCAGTGGGCCCACTAGGACCTTGGCGTTAGGTTGGTGAACACCTGAGGTGTTTGCAGCCTGCGTGGCCTTTGAGTGTCAGACAGCCTGGGCCCGAAATTCCCACCACATTTATGTTGTGTTTCCAGATGGAGGAGGCATCACGTAGGTCTCAAGAGTATCTCTCCCTCAAGGGTTGCTGCTGGTGCCACTGATAGGGAGGCAGACTGGGGAAGCCACCTGCCACGGATGCTTGCTGAAACGTGGGGGTGTTTGCTAAAGGTGTTTGGTCTCAGGATAGGAACACAGATTTGGGGTTGAGGGAGGAGGAAGAGGAGGAGGAGGAGGAGGAGGAGAGAGGACTGGAGAGAGTGAAGGAAGAACCCCCAGAGGACAGCCTCCTACCCTGGCCCTTGTGTTATAGATGGGCCTACTGAAGCCCAGTGAGCCCAAGGGAGCCTGTATACACCTGGCTAATGGAACCATGCCCCAATACAGACAGAACTGTGAAGTGCATTGGGAGTTGGAGGACTAGAGAGAGACCTCTCTTTGGAGACTGTGGCACCCCTTCATCTCATGGCTTGCCAGTTGACTTCAGTGAGCCTCTGAACAGGGTCAGCGGGACACCTCTCAGAAATCTAGAGTGTGGACACTGGTCTCGTTGCCCAGCTTTGTCTGGCCTTGAGCCTTGGCTGGCCAGGGGCACTCTACTTTGTCCTTGGGAGTGTGGTACTCTGGAATCATATGGCTAAGCTGCAGATCTCCCTCTCCCAGGACCTGCTGTAGTTTGACCCCTCTGGGCCAAGGTCCTCCTGTAAGGTCATAAGGTCATAGCAGTAGGACTTAACATGAAAGTGTTGGTGACCTCAGGGTAGTAATTCAGACAAAGGAAACGCTAACCCCTAGTGTCTGCTGAATTGATTCCCCAGGGATCCCTACAGCTACCCCGCCCTGCCACGACTGGTGGTGGGAGGAGTGGGACCTTTCCTATGCTGACCGCTGCACTGTGCTCAGAGGGTGGAAGGAGTGACAGAGTGTTGGGCACAGGATGGGTCCTGTGTTGTCGCTGCCACTTAGGGTCCACTCTGGCTGAGGTCAGGGTGTAATGATCACCTGTCATCTAGGCAGTCCTTCCCACACTCATTTTCACAAGGGACACAAGCCCAGACTGGTGAGTTCGGTTGCCCGGGCCTTAGCTCTCAAGAGGCAGAGGTGGGACTTGAAGGCCTCCTGTTTACACAGTTCCTCCTCATGCCCATCCCTCTCCGCAGGCACCCTATGGCCCATCCAGCCTGCACGGGGATGCAGCTGGCAGGAATGCAATCTAGGCCAGTCCTGTTCTTACACGGGGGCATGTGGTTGGGCTCCTGTTGCCCTTCCTGAATGCATCCCAACCTGAATGATCCGCCTGTTTCAGCCCACCCACCACTGTTCTGAGGGTCCTGATGGGCAGGAAGCTGCTCTCTGAATCCTGGAACTCCCCTCCCCTCGTCTGCCCTGCATTGAGCGCCTCGCTTAGAAAACCCCTATCACCTGAGGGTATTTCTCTTGGCCCCCAGTGACAGGGTTGGTCTCCAGTAAGCAAGAGCCCTGCTATGAGGCTCTGTTTTGGTAGAGGAACTCCATCCAGACTCTGAAAGGTGAGCCTGTATCCAAGAATGCACAGCGATGCACATGAGGCAGATTGAAGTCTTGTTCCTATCTCTTCCCAGGCCTTTCCCTCCCTGTCTTCCATGTATGAGGCGCCAGGCTGAAAATCCTACCACCCTTGCCAGCCCAGAGATCCAAACAGATAGACCTTTTTCAGAAAGAATCTAGACAAAGCCCAGGTACCTCCTTGATCTAGCCGTTGCCCCTGGGACCTTGCCCCCTGTCTGGGCACGCCTGAGGCCAGGGACCCAGCTGTCTGCTCACCCACCCCTCACTTCCCCCAGGACTCACTCGTGTTAGAGCAGACTCTGGGGGCTGTGCAGGGGCTTGGGGGCTGGAAGGCTGGGACCCTTGGGAGTGTATCCATAGCAACCAGATCTCAGAGGACTGGGTTCCTGTGGGGCTGAGGATGCTGTCGGCTGGAGCGTGAAGCATTGAGGTTTCTAGCTCCCCCGTTCATAAGTAATAACAACATTAACCCGCCTAGCCAACATGGGCAAACCTCTGGCCTCTCACTACCTCAGCAGGTCCTGGGGTGGCTCCATTCTTGGTGGAGCCCCTGGGTGCTCCCTTTACCTGTTCTACCAAAGATTAGCGGATTTCCAATTGGGAAGGTTAGGCGTGTACCTAGGTCACACCAGCTTTCTCTCACACAGAGCAGGACTGTTTAGAGACTTGGGGCCCTAGAGCCTAGAAGAGCTCAACAAGGAGCTCCAGAGGGAGCCTGCCTGGCAGGGAGTTCCAGTCCCCCGCTTACAACATGGGGCTTGGACCTGGTGGTAGCGCCTGTGGCACTGCAGCATCTCTTAGGGCAGTGATGATGCGGTATAAACTGCCAGCTTGCAGTGGCTGCTGGGTACATGCCGAGCGAGAACGTAGTGATGGACACTCCGAAGCTGACCCCTCTCCCCCTGACGAGCTCAGCCAGCTCCTCCCTGCCTTTCTTGCTTTCCTTCCTTATTCTGGGGTGAGAGTCTTCTGTTCCAAGGTTGCTCAGGGCTCTGCTGGGGAGGCAGCCCCTGGCCACAGGCCCTGGGCCTTAGGTCTGGTGTTTCTGGACGGCCCCTAGAGAAGGGCCTTGCCATAGGAGGGGCTTTGAATGTCAAGTTCTGCCTTTGTGTTATGTTATGTCTCCTATGGTGCTCTAGGCTCAAGAGGAGGAGGCAGTGGTTTTTCTGGGATGCTAGAGAAGAAAGGTAGGCCAAGTAGATGTGGGAGCCAAGTTTGGAAGTGTTGGTGCTGGTGAGCCTCTGTGTGTGTGTGTGTGTGTGTGTGTGTGTGTGTGTGTGCTTGCATGCTAGTCATGCATGTACACATATGAATCTAGGCATTGGGTGTTCAGTGCCTGTGTTTCTGTCACACACTTCATGGGCCTCTGCCAGGGTATGTGAGATGCAGGCATCAGGGTTCCAGTGAGAGCAGAAGGCATGCATGTTCTTACCTTTGCCAGGATGAGCAGGTATTTTAATGTGTGAGACAGAATGAACGGTTCTGATAGTAGAGAGGCCAAGACACCTCTTCTCCATGAATATGGAGTTGAGCTGAGATAGGGCCTATGGAGTTGTGTCTTCCTCAGAAGGTCTCCATCCCTGTGGTCTTACAATGGTCAGGATTCTTCGGCACTGTCTTAATCCGCTCTCTGATACCTAATCTGCCCTCTTCTTCCTGGGGTCTTTCCAAGCTGAGTACCACTTCTGGGACCAGTGTCATGGCCTGGCTAGGAACACGCTGAACTCCGTGTTCTCCTGAAACACTTGGGAACTGTTAGAGGGATATTGGAATCTGAGCAGGGGCACTAACACTAGAGCTTGAAGCTTCCAACCCCAGTTTCTTTCCATCTGTCCATCTAGTTTATCCATTCAAATTTTTGTGGCCTCAATAATAATCACAATAAAAGCTAAACAGACTAGGTGTGATGGTATATGTTTGTGATCCCAATACTAGGTGTGATGGTGTATGTTTGTGATCCCCATACTAGGGAGCTGGGGCAAAAGAACCATGAGTCTGAGGACAGCCTAGGCTATGGAGAGAGACTCCATATGAGGCTGAAAAAGTGGGAGGGGCAGATAAACAAAACAACAGAAAAGTTAAATAATTATAAGGCGTTCCCCCCACCAGGTTCCTAAGGCAGTGGAGCCCAGGATACACAAATCATTTCTAGCTCTTTACGTCTCTTCTGATCTAATACAGCACTTTACATATTGCTCAGCAGTTTTACTCATGACCTGCTTGTGAGTCTGTGCTGACCCATAGGGTGGGTAGCACACATTCCTGCCCTCTGGGTGCTTGGGAAGCAGATGAATCACTGAGTCAGGACCCAATGGTAAGTTCTGGCCATCGGTTGGGGGACCTGCTAGGTCCTGGACTCACCCTGGAGTGGGAACAGAAAGCTTCTCATAAACTGTGACATTGAGCTGAGTTCTCCAAGGTGTAAAGGCTGCCCCAGGAGAGAGCCTGCAGATGGAGCCCGGGTGGAGCTGGGCACTGAGCTCCCTGGTGACTAATCCTGGCTTTGTAGCTCACAGTGGCTCCTGCAAGTCCTGCCACCTTTTCCAGTGGTGAGGCACCAACACCTCAGAAGCCACAGTGGTTTCTTAATATGGCTATACTGAGTCCTGTTATTGCCCATATCCTTGTAAATGCTCCATAGCCACGCATGACAGGTACACCACTTTGTCCCTGTGGACAGCTACTCATGCTGAGCTGCGAACATGGAAACCTGCTAGTTTCTGGTTTTGGTGCCTTCACTTACCTCCGGAGACAGCTGGTAGTAGCCACTTGTGTTGTAAACCAGTTGTTGGCACTTGGCCTTGTCTACCCAGGGCAGATGACGAATTCCTGAGCCCTAAAATTGTTGGGAGCAGCACCCCCTGCTCAGCCACAGTGTTCTTAGGATGGGCCAGCGGATGATTGGTTATGGGATAGATGGATGCTGTGTGGACAGATGGGTGGGTGGGGTGTGTGTGTGTGTGTGTGTTTGTGAGTGTATAGATGGACAAACAGAAAGTGGGTGGTATGAGTGTGGAAGCTGTAGATGTTATGAGTAGATATATAGATGGGAAGAAGAGAGCAGTGGATAAATGTGTTGGCATTACTTAGGGTGTGTGTGTGTGTCTCAGATACTTGAAAAAAGCAGTCTAAGGAGAGAAAAGCCCTATTTTGGCCTACAATCTCAGATCTTTCATTCCAGGGTTTCTTAACTTTGTACTTCCAGTTCCTATAGTGAGGCAGGACATGATGACGTCAGGAGCATGTGCCAGGGCTGGCCCCTCCTTCCTCGCACTAGGCCTCACTTCTTACGACACAGTGCCATTATATATGACTCTGTCAAGGGATTACTTCCTCAGACAGGCCAGCTCTCAGGCCCCCAGCTCTTTCTCAGATCTCACCAGTTGGCAAACCACACCTCTCATGCAAGAGATGATACGGGGTTCAGCACACCCAAACTGGAATGGTGGGGGTCCTCGCAGACGGGTGGGTGGGTACATGGATTTGCCTTTATAAGCAGGGAACACTCCCTTGGCTCTTGGGAAAGTTGACCTTGGCACACAGCAGAATTACCCCAGCTTCTGCAGAGGAGCAGCCCCTTGGAAGGATGGCCTGTGATCTTTTGAGGCTAGAGCTGGAGGGAGGTAGGAAGAGGGTGGACTGAGATGCTTGGGAGAGGCCAGACCGTTCTGGGACATCTTGAGCAAAGCTATTGGGGACCTGGCTTTCTGTTTACCTGACTCCTCCTTCTCGTTCTTTCATACAGAAAAAGACGTACCAGTGTATCAAGTGCCAGATGACCTTCGAGAACGAGAGAGAGATCCAGATCCACGTTGCCAACCACATGATCGGTAAGAGCATGCCCTCCGGCATGGGGCTTCTCGCTACGACTGTAACATGGATGGCTCCTCACCATTTCCCACTTGCTGGATGGTGGCCTTTGATTCTGTGGCATTTTCGTGGGAGCCAAGATGGCAGGGTGGGGAGCGCCCGCCCTGCCTACGCCTTGTTGTCACGGTGGCACTCACGCTGCAATCAAAATTTTGACAGCTGCTTCCATTTCCCTCCATTTCTGCGCCAAGTGCTTTCCGGTTGCCGAGCACTCAGGGGCAATTATGTTTCAATTCTGTGTGGCATGACATTGAATACATTTAACTGCTCATGTTTTCCCATGCCATGTGATGAGTTCTGCGGCATTCTGTCAAAAGAGAATGCTCACAAAGTTGGGCCCATTCCTAAGTGGTTTTGAACTTCGAAAAGTTCCTTTTTGTTTTTTTGAGACAGGGTTTCTCTGTGTACCCCCAGCTGTCCTAGAACTTACTCTGTAGACCAGGCTGGGCTCAAACTCACAGAGATTTGCCTGTCTCTGCCTCCTGAGTGCTGGGATTAAAGGTGTGTGCTACCACCACCTGGCGAAAAATTCTCTTTTTAGAAGGGGAGTTTTCAAAATCCCACAGAGCTCACCCACAGCCCAGCATTCCCAGGGAGGCAGTGACTTTCTCCTGACCTTGAGTAGCTGGAGATGCCTGGTTCAGAAGAGAAGATGCTGCTGCTTTATAAATGTCCCCAGGGGTTGGAATGGCAGCGGCCAGTTTGCGGTGTGATGGGATGGCTCTTTTTGACACCCCAGCCTCAGAAAAGTCCTGGAATTTCAGTACCCTGGGTTTTTCTTCGACTTTTGATCACCTCCCAAATCCTGTGGTCTGAGCAGAGAGATTGTTGTCAGCCAGAGTGGCCTGCCCCTGGCCCGTGTTTTGCTTCCTCCAGTATCTTTTCATTTGAGTCCTAACTAAACCCTTCATGGCACACTTTTAGAAACCTTACTCGCTTGTCTTTGAATCTGACCACACCTCTATAGCCAGTGCCCAGATCAAGAAAGCCAGCTGTCCCCAGCACCCCAAACCAACTAACTCTTTTGACTCCATAGGTCCCCTGCTACCAGCAAAAGGTTGCTCCCGTCCTGCTGTCCCAAAGCACAGTTGGGTGTGTTTGATTTGTGTGTTCTATGAATGGATCCTCACCATTTGTACTCACAGTATCTGGATGCTCCCTCTCTCCCCATGCTTGCCTCTGTCTGAGGCCCAGTCTTCCCATTCTCTCTCTTCAGGGTGGACTGTTCTGTCATGGGAACATGGCTTTGTGTACTTGCTCCTTCCTGGCTGACTCTGGGGTTGTTTCACAGAGTGCATTGCTGTGACTAGGGTGCTGCACATGCCTGTTAGTGAATGTACACATGGGACCTTCATGGGGATGTGGGAATATATAGGTACCATATCCTGTAGATAATATAATGTGTCATATGCATAAGGGGGGATACCAGAGCAGATGTGGAATTGCCAGGTCACCGGGTGTGTGATATTCTCCTTCAGTAGACGGAGGCACATCAGTTCTCAGAGTGGATGGATGCATGTTGCTCTAGCCCACGGTGTGAGGCCTCTGCCACAGTCCATATGTCATGTCAACATGAAGGGAACTGTCGCAAAGGCCCCCTTTAATGGAGATGGTACAAAATGAGAACGGTCCCTTGGTCCCCATCCTGCTTAGTGGGGTCCTCACTCACCCCTCATCTGATCAACTTCTGCCCGGGGTGGTGTGGAGTTTTTCTTCTGATGCAGAGAGCATGGTCACGTGTTTGGTGAACACATGGGCAGTGAATGGGTAGGAAGCACCAGGAAGGGCAGGTGGGCCCGGGGGTTCAGCCTGAAAGGGAGACTGGTGGGTTTTTAATGTCTTCTACCTGAAAGGCCCTGCAAAAGTGCAGGAAGGGAAACTATCCTGTCTGCAGGCTTTGAGACTCTTCCTTGGAAGAGCCGGTGGTTGCTGATGAAGATATCTGGAAATGTTTGCTTCTGTAGCAAGTGGCAATATGGCTCCTGTTTGTGAACATGGAGGGCAAGAGCCGGCTAGTTGGACCGTGGAGACTTCCAGGATGTTCCCCTCCCTTTTCTCTTCTACCTCTCTTTTGTCCGTGACTTGAAAAGCATTTGTCTTCAGGAGCAAGGCAAGAGGGCTGCTCAGCACCAGAGTATAGGACCTCAAAAGGAGGGTGTGATGGGCCTTCAGTTTTGTTTGAGAGCTGGTCCTCAATGGGTGGCATCTATCTGGTGACTGGGCATGGCACCTCATCTACACCTGCTTGCATCACTGTGAGCTGGTCTGCTGCTAGGACATGGGGGAGCTATTGGTCTCCTGCAGCTCAGTGGAGGGTCTTAGGACCTGAGATTTTAGCCCCCTTAGCAGGGGGTATGATACTCATGCCCATGGCCTGGTAGCGCCTCTTGCCCTCACCTCTCTGCCAGCTGCTGCCCTTTTCCTACCTCCTCACTCTGACCCATCAGAGAACATCAGTGGAGCAGGATGGTGAGAGCCATGTGGCCTCTAGGGGACTTTGAGGGTGGAATGCCTACAGCCTTGCTCTCAGGACTTACAACATCCTGTTCAAGATGCTGTAGGGCACAGCTGTGCAGTGCAGACTTTGAGGAGGATGCAGTACTAATCCCCATCTTATAAACGGAAGGATCTAGCCTTGCAGAGAGAGAGAGGCCTTGCACACTCGCTTAAATGACTTGTTCAAGATCTTACCGCTGCTGCACAGTAGAGCATGTCAAACAACAGCCTGACTCTCTCCGTTGTGTTTATAGCCCTGGCCTGGCCTATAGTAAGAGGGACCATGGGTCCCTGTCTCTAGAGGAGACAGATTAGTGCTGGAGTTGATTCCGATGGCCCCAGTTCAGGGACCTGCAGATCAGAAGGACCTGCCTGGGTCCTGAAAGATGAGGAGTTTTTTCTTTGGTGGGGTTGTCTCTGAGAGATGAGCTCAGCATAGGGAAAGGAGCCTTTGTTTCTGCCGTTTGGCCATGAAGGTGTAGATCAGCCCTTCAGAGGACCATGTGGCAGCAGAGCTCAGGGACAGGAGTGGAAGAGCTGTGGGGCTCAGTCTGATGGCTCAGCACATGGCCATAGCATCATGGCAGTGAAGACAGGGATGCCATTTGTGGGCACAGTCACAAGGGGCTCTGAATACCGAATTAAGGGATGTCAATTTGGACTTACATTCTAGGCTGGGTCCACTGCTCAACCTGATCCATCCTCTTGCCCGATGTTTTGTTTGGATTTTCTTGAAATTTTAGAAGAGGCGGCATCTGGATTCCTTCTCCACACAGGCACAGCGCATGGGAGCAAACAGCGGCTGTTCTCCATGGGCAAGAAGAGTAGGCAGGTGTCCTCTCGGGATCTGCAGGCTCACTGGGGTAGGCTGGGTGCTGCATGGGGCAGGATGGCTCATTTGTGTCCCCAGTCATCAGTCTGTGCATATAGGCTTGATCTAAAACACCAGGGAGCCATCGAAGGTTTTGGAGTGGGCTGTGACTTGGACAGAGCTGAGAATTTTAGGAGGATTGAGCAGAGTGCCGTGTTTGCAGACAGAGAGCAGGGTGGGACGAGTACGAAATCCTCTCCCTGTACCCCAGGGGTTGGAGGCAAGCACTAGTGGACAGGATGACGTTTGGCCGGTACTGTGAGCATATAAGCCCTGAGCAAGGAGCCGTGACGTAGGATTGGTTCTGCAGTCCTAGTAAATCTGTTGGGCCCAGAGTCCTTAGGGACTCTTGCTAAATGGCCTGAGTCCGGAGTGGCTGCCCTGAGGCCGGCCTGAGTAACAGTTGCCCTCAGCCGAACCAAGGGGACTTGGGGGTGGAAGTGGCAATGTTCAGCTTGGCAGCCTTCTAGTAAAATCGGGGCACGTAGGGGGCCGAGACAGGTCTCCTCTGGGGCCCCAGCTGCTGGAGAACTCCCCTGGGGCTGGTAAACTAGCCGTTTGGTAGGAGAGAGGTGGAAGCGCAGAGTGGCTTTACTGCCTGTATATGCTGGGCACTAGGGTGGCTGAGGATGCTTCTCCTTAGGGGCATTTTTCTAGTATCCCTCCCAGGGCTGCTGGGGCAGTGGGACTTTGGATCTGCTGGAGACAAGGATTTTGGGAAGCCTTTCAATACAGGGTCATCTTTGAAAGCCCATGCTACCACAGGGCTGGGCGCCTGCAATGGGCATATAAAGATCTTTGAGAAACCAATTGTCCTGGCAAGCTGGCTGCTTCTTGACTGTTTGGAGGCATCTTCTCTTTTGATTCTTTGGGATGGAGCACTTGATACAGGCAGGATGAAGGCTCTGAGAACTTACTCTCAAGATAGGAAACTTGCTGTGACCTAAGGTGGTTACTAGGCCCTGGACCTCTGAATATCCTTACTCGGGGCCTCATAGACCTCTGGGGGAACCCCAAAGAAGTCAAGTTGGGAAGGGATAGTCCTTGAGGATTGTTTGTCCTCAGTGTCCTTGGACAATGATTATGGGCTCTCTGGAGGACAGCTAGGCAGGGCCAGGCTTTCCCCAGGGACATTAGTCATGTCCTGCTGGCCCCTGTCCCTGGGTGCCTATCAGGGGCTGGGCTAGAAATGGCTTCTGCTCGGGACTTAAGCATACCGTACTGTTGGCTTCCTAGCCATTCCCTCGTTATACAAATAGGTAATCCATCTGCAGGGGGTCTCTGTGTACTGTGTGTGTGTGTGTGTGTGTGTGTGTGTGTGTGTGAGAGAGAGAGAGAGAGAGAGAGAGAGAAAGAGAGAGAGAGAGAATGTGAATATGAATCTCTGGTTATGTATCTGAGTACCTGAAGACACCAGCCCACCCTTCTTGCTGCCCTCTGGAAGTCTGGGACCCCCTGTGGGCCCAGCCCACAGCATTTTGGAGGAGAGTCCTGGCTGGTCCAGGGGGAATAGTTTGGAGTGGAAACCAGTGAGATTTCTCTCGCACCAGGGAGATAGGAAAGTCTCAAATCAAACCGAAGAGGTTAGCGTGGAAAGGAAAAGGAAAGGGCTCCCTGCCAGGCTCAGTAATGGCGCCTTTGATTCTGGTAACGCCAGACCTGAGCCTCTGTTCCCCTCAGTATGTGATAAAATGTCTGCTTCTCTGGAGACTGTATTTTGGGTTTTGGAATTGTTCTGCCACAGTAATAAGTCTGAACAGACAGCCAGTAAGCTATCACAGCTCGGGCAGAGAAGAGAGCAAGCAGGACTCAGTTTCCTTGACTTCCGTTGGCTTCCCTGTTAGTGTGTTCTAGAAAGCTGTTGGTCAGCACTCTGACTCTTTCCAATGGTGTGACCCTCAGATTCTCACTTTGTGTGCGCGTATGTGTGTGTATGCGTGTGTGCGCGTGTGTGTGTGCATGTGTGTATGTGTGTGCGCGCGTGTGTGCATGTGTGTATGTGTGTGCGCGTATGTGTGTGCATGTGTGTATGTGTGTGCGCGTATGTGTGTATGCGTGTGTGCGCGTGTGTGTGCATGTGTGTATGTGTGTTGTTTTCAAGAAGAGGAAAGAGGTGTACAATTGGGATTTCCCCTATTAGTAACCTTGTAACATTACATCCAACAAACCTGGTTAAATCCTCTGGGCATGTTCTGAGGAACTGTTCGTTCATCTGGGCACCTGATACTTCAAGTTTACCATAATGTCACCAGCCTCAGATATGGGCTGTGTTGGTCAATGCGAGTGTGCCACTGTGATCAACGTATCAGTTTGGATTAATTTGGGGGTATATTTCTGGGTTTTATTGATCAGTGTGTCTGTTCCTTTGTCAGTGACACTCTTGATTACTGCCACTATAGAGTAAATCTCTTTTTTGTTTGTTTGTTTTTGTTTTTCAAGACAGGCTTTCTCTGTGTAGCCCTGGAACCTGCCTATAGACTGGCCTAGCCTTGAAATCAGAGATCTCCTTGCTCCTGCCTCCCAAGTGCTAGCATTAAGGACATGTATCACCATGCCTGGCTTAAATCTTAAAATTAATAGACTGATCCTCTCTTAAAATCATTTTTTCAATATTATTCTAGATTCTCCAGTTTCTTTGCTTTTCAGATAAATCTTAGAATAACCTTGTTTATATCCAAAGAAATTCTTACTGTAACTTAAAATGTATTTATTCTCTTGTTCGTTTGTTTGTTTTGGTTTTGTTTTTTGAGACAGGGTTTCTCTGTCTTTGACTGTCCTGGAACTCACTCTCTAGACCAGGCTGGGCTCAAACTCACAGAGATCCGCCTGTCTCTGCCTTCCTGAGTGCTGGAATTAAAGGTGTGCCACCACCACCACCTGACCTTATACTTTATTATTTATGTGTTTTTGTGTGTAAATAAAAGCCACGTGTGTACGGATGCCCACAGAGGTCAGAAGAGGGCATTGGAGCCCCTGGAGCTGGAGTTCTAGGAAGGATTTGAGTGGCCTGATGTGGGTGCTGGAAACAACTTAAGCCTCCGAGAGAGACAGCATCTTGCCTGTTGTCTCTCCAGCCCTCTTCTGTAGTTTCGATAAGAGTTGTGTTACATGTGTATGTTGATCTGGAGAGTGCTGTCTTCTGGGCTCTGTTCTGTTTCCCAGCCCATTAACACAGTGATTCCTTTCATTTAGCTAGATCTTCTTTGATTTTTTTTTCAAAACATTTTTTTTTTTTTAGTTTTCACTGTATGATACCTGTGTAGGTTTAAATAGATTTATTTAAATGTTTATTGTTTTTACCAATTATAAATTGTATTTTTAATTTTGGTGTTTAAATATTTGTTATCCATATTTACAAATGTAATTGGTTTATTTTATTTTGTTGTGTATTGTATATATCATATTGTGTATATTGTAGTGTATTGCATTATGTTTTTGAGATGGAGTCTTGATGTATATAGCTCAGGCTGGTCTTGAACTCTTGATCCTTCTATTTCCACTGTCTGAGTGCTAATATTATAGGCATATGACACTATATGTGGCAATGATGGTTCTTTGAGCGCAGTTTTGTATCCTTAGAATTTGCTCAATTAGCATAGCTATCTGATTTTTATTTTATGTTTTAGAGTTTGTGGGTTTTTCTTTCTTTTTTTTTTGAAATAACCAGTCATGTTGTCTATTGGGGAATTTTATAGGTCCTTATCTATATCTTTTTATTTCCTTTTCTTGTATTATTTCTTTGGCTTGCACTTGCAAGATGGTGTTGAGTAAGAGTGGTGGAATAGATACCCTTGTTTCCGGGAGAGCACAATTCATTTTTATTTATTTTTTCTCTTTTTGGTTTTTCGAGACAGAGTTTCTCTGTGTAGCTTTAGAACCTGTCCTGGAACTCTCTCTGTATACCAGACTGACTTCGAACTCACAGAGATCCACCTGCCTCTGCATCCCAAGTGCTGGGATTAAAGTCATGCACCACCACAGCCCAGCTAAATCATGAATATTTTAGCTTCTTTGCTAGTATAGGACTATTCAAATCAGGCCATAATATGTGAGTTTTAGTAGTTTATTTTTCAAGAAGTTAGTTTGTTCCATCTAATTCTTAAATTTTCTGTATTGGCATTGTTCCCTTATCCTTTTGATGTCCATAAAGATAGCCTTACATTCATGCCTGATGCTGGTAATTTGTAAGCCTGTTCCCCTCCCCCACCCCCCTTTATTTCTCAGTCTTGTTAGAGGTTTGTCAATTTTATTGATCTTTTCAAAGAACCAACTGTTTGTTAATTAATTTTCAATTTTGTGTTTTCTGTTGCCTGATTTCTGATCTCATCGGTGTTATTCCCTCTCTTCGGCTTGCTTAAGGCTTTACTGTTTTTCTAGGTTTTGGAATGGATGTTTGTTGATCTGGGACTTTTTATCTTTGTTGAGCTCTTGCTATCATCTTGGCATTGATTCTGCCGTGCTTCTCAGATTCCTAATATGCTGTAGTTTTATTTTAATTAGTTTATCTATTTATTTGTATGTGTGTGTGTTATGTGTTTGTGGTTTATTTACACACCTGTGTGTATGCATGCAGAGGGCAGAGGTGGGTTTCTAGTGTCCTGTCTTGTCACTCCCTACTTTATTCTTTTGAGAGACACAGTCCCTTGTTGAAACTGGAGTTAGGCTAGTGGCCAGCAAGCCCTGGCGGTCTTACTGCCTCCAACCCCGTAACATTGGGAATACAGGCACTCATGACCATACCTGACTTTTAAATGTGAGCACTAGTGATTTGAACTCAGGTCCTCATGCTCGCATGGTAAGCAATCTTACCCACCCAGCTGTCTCTTAAACTCTAATTAGATACAATTTAAAAATTGCCTAAAATGTGCTCTTTAGTTCATGATTATATGGAAGTACATTATTCAATATACAAGTGTTTGGAGTTTATCTTTGCACTATTAATCTCTAGTTATATTCTATCATGATTATGTGTATGACTCTCTCTCTCTTTCTCCCTCCCTCCCTCCCTCCCTCCCTCTCTCCCTGTTTCCCTCCCTACCTCTCTCCTTTCTTGCTTGCTTGCTTATGTAGCCCAGGTTTGCTTTGAACTCTTAATCCTTCAGAGGTCAATGTCAGGTATCTTCCATTGCTTTCCACTTTAGTTTTTTGAGTTAGTGTCTCTCACTGAGCTTATAGATTCAGCTAGGCCATATTGCCAGCACCAAACCCCAGAAATCTGAAGCCAGGGCCCTGTGCTTGGATGGTAGGCTCTTTACAACTGAACCCTCTCCCTAACTCCTGCATGTTTTTAAGAATCGTTACTGTAGGTATTAAATTATATGCCTAGCATTTTCAGATACAGTTTGTATTGTTTTACCAGTTTAGCTGAAATGCAGAAAACACTGCCTCCCCTGTTTATTCTAATCACCTTAGTTGTTTATTCTCTGTATTTCTGGAATTACTGTCAGTGTTAATGTAACTTCTTGTTTTGTGTCCAGTCTCATTTAGAAGAAAAAAGTCACGTATGCTTCTTGCTGTCTCCCCAGCATCCCTCCCTTGTTAACCACCCATCTTTGGTCATTTCCTTTCTGCCTAGAGAACTTCCTTCAGTCATTCAGCGGACATCCGCCTCTGCTGACACATTTTCCTAGGTTCCTCTGTCAGGGGCTGTCTCCATTCGACTCTTACTGAATGGAGGTTCTAGGTTGACAGGTCCTTTGCTTCCAGTATTTGGCAATGTGCCACTTCCTTCTCACCTCCATTGCTGCTAGTGAGATGTCGGCTGTCCTGAGCTGTTGTGTAACTCTCCTGGGCAAGGCACACTTTGTCCCTAGCTAGATGGGTCTTGGTGTGGATTTCTTTGGGTTATTCTTTAGTGATGCACAGATGCTCTTGAGGTTTGAGTGTGCAATGTCCTGCTCAGGCTGATGTGTGTGACCACTTGGTCCCCAGTTGGTGGTGCTGTTTTACTCAGAACCTTGCTCGAGGAATGGGTTGCTGGGAGATGGGCCTTCAGGGTCCTAGCCCATCCCTTGTTCCAGACTCTGTACTTATGGCTATCATCTCATTTTCTGCTGCCATGAACTCCACCCTGCTTTCACCACAGTGGCTCACAACCTCAAAGTCCATCCCTCCTCCCCTGAGGTGCCTCTGTCTTTCTGGAATTTGGATCACATGACACAGATTTTATAGTTGCAGCAATCTCTGTTATATTCATTACTCGGTGCTGTTTGTTTAGACTGGGTCATTCTTTTGGCAGCCATTCTGCCCTCTGTTTCATAGATTCTCTTCTCTGACTCC
Organism: Microtus oregoni; assembly: GCF_018167655.1. NCBI lineage: Eukaryota > Metazoa > Chordata > Mammalia > Rodentia > Cricetidae > Microtus > Microtus oregoni. The sequence continues at coordinate 63,943,000 of NW_024543063.1, forward strand.
TACTGTTAAGTTCTCTCATTGACTTTTAATAGATTTCACTTTGTTTTTATTTTAAGCTTTCCAGTCAGTGCTTCTTGTTATTTGCATTTTGTGTGTGCAAAATATAGTGTACACGTGTGTCCGTGTGTGTGTGTGTGTTCACATGTGTGAAGGCCAGAGGTTGAGGTCAGATGTCTTCTGTCACTCTCCACTGTATTTTTCGAGACAGGGCCTTCCAGTGAGACCGGGACTCATTGATAGTTAGGCTGACTGGCCGGCAGGCTCCAGAAATCCTCCTGTCCCCTACTCCCACATCCAGCAATGGGGTGATAGACATTTGTCACTGCGCCTGCCTTTTTATGTGGCTGCCAGGGACCCAGAGTCAGGTCCTTATGCTGCAAACCCTTTAGCCACTAAGCCAGCTCCAGCTCTGCTTCGTTCCTCTTTGTATCTATGCCTGTGGTGAGACTTCCTGTTTTAAGGGTGTTCACAAAATATTTCTCCCTTCCCTTTCCTCCCTCCAAACCCTCCCATATACCACCCCTTTCTCTTTTTCAAATCCATTAACTGGTGTTACATGCATATATGTATACATACATATTCCTAAATATATACCTACTTAGTCTATATAATCTTACTCATAAGCACGTTTTCAAAGCTTGGTACTTTTATAGTGGATTCTTTTTTTTTTAATATTTATTTATTTATTTATTTATTTATTTATTATGTATACAATATTCTGTCTGTGTGTGTCCGCAGGCCAGAAGAGGGCACCAAATCTCATTACAGATGGTTGTGAGCCACCATGTGGTTGCTGGGAATTGAACTCATGACCTTTGGAAGAGCAGGCAATGCTCTTATCCACTGAGCCATCTCTCCAGCCCCCTATAGTGGATTCTTTAAATTCTTGATCAGCTAGTTCTACCATGGCTATCATTTCAATGAAAGCATGTACTGATTATGTTTTTCATTCAATTTGAGATCTTCCTGGCTTGTTTTATTTATTTATTTATTTACTTGCTTACTTATTTATTTATTTATTTTGGTTGCTGTTGTTTTTTGTGGTGTTGGGTGGCGAATATAAGGGCTGGTGCATGCTGAGCTCGTGTTGCTCTGCCTCTGAGCACTGAAGGTGCATGGCTTTTGATTGAAATCTTTATGTTTTGGATTATCTGCTGAAACCCTGGCTCTTATTTAGACCTTATGTCTCACCCGAGTTTTTCTGTTGCACTGTAGGGAAGGGGAGGTCCGGATGCCATCTTTTGTTTGTTTGTTTTGAGACAAGGTTTCTCTATGTAACCCTGGCTGTTCTGGAACTCACTTTGTAGACCAGGTTGGCCTCATACTCAGAGATCCACCTGATTCTGCCTCCTGAGTGCTGGGATTAAAGACGTGCAACGCCACTGCTTAGCCGCAGGTTCCATCGTATAGCCAGGCACGGTGGTAGCGTTAACAGCCTCCCAGCTAAGCCTCAACCGCTGTCTTGTAGTGGTGATAAAGCTCCTTCATCCTGCTTCCAGTGTCTTTAGGAGAGTGGGTGGAAGTCCCTCACTATGGCTGATTGCTTTCAGTAGGAGGAGCATCTTGGCTTCCTCCTGACCTCATTGTAACAGCGAGATGTAGAGCGTATTGATGCCTCATTAAACATTGCCAACAGAAACCCCTATGTGTGTGTGTGTGTGTGTGTGTGTGTGTGTGTGTGTGTATATATATATAACAAAAAGTTTTAAAAACTTAGTGTACGTTTCTGAGTTCCCAGTCTCTCCAACTCTAAGCCTGAGGTATGCAAGGCAAAAAGGAAGCTCAGCACCCTTGCCTTGTATCCTTATTTGGGTTCCAATGTCCAGTGGCCTCTGGTGGTCTCTCTTGTTTTCCTGATACAGTATCTAATTCTTAGCCCGAAGGTGTTCTGTCCATGGAAAGATCTAGAAGCTAAGCAGGCTGTCAGGAGTGTCAGCAGTGTCTCAGAAACATTGATTCCACAGCTACTCCTGGGCTAGCCTGGGTCAAAGGACTCATGGAGAATAGTGGCACCAAGACACAGGCAGGATAGCTTCCAGCCCCTCCCTCTCCTTCGTCCTCCACAGAGGCGGAGAAAGTTCTGCTGTGCAGACCCCTGGCTGCCGCCACTGTAAACCAGGCTCAGCAGTGCCCAGCATGAAGTGGGGGGTAGAGACCTTGCCTGTGCTTCCCATGTAGTCTTTCTCTTTCTCCCACCAACTGTCCTTCACATTCTGGTGTTATCCTGGGAGCTGAGGTGGACAGCTGCTGGGCTGAGCCAGATGCAAGGCAAATTCAGGCTGTTTGGGGGCTGGGCCTCAGGATCACTGAAGTAGGCGCTAGAGAGCTCTCTAGGCCCTGGAGCTGAGGGTTGCAAGCTGCTGTGGGAGTTGGAAAGAGGAATACTAGAATTTTATGGGCTACTTGGTTGTCTTGTCCCTTCATACAGGGACAGCTCTTGCATGGGCACTGTTTATTCAGCTGAGCATCCTCAGCCTCCTCTCTCATCCCCGGGGTATCATCCAAGGAACCTGCAGCTCCAGACAGCACTTGGGTAGGTACTGGAGTCAGGACACTTCGGAGATTGCTAGGCAAATGAGCAGGCGACAGATTGTTTTTCGAAGCATCAAATGCACTGTCAACATGAACATACTTCTGGACTTAACAGTCAAATGTGCGAATTAATTACAGACCTGTTCCGAAGCAGTCTTGTTTGTACTTTCGCTGGACTGAAACAACCCTGTTCTTGGCCCATCTTTTCTAGGGAAAGGATTCTGCCCCCTGTGCCTTTGAAGTTTTGGGGACGGATAGAAATGCAAGAGACGGGCAAAAAGTGGCTTCCAAGTCAAGACTGGGTTCTCATATATTAGTTAGCATGCGCAGTAACAAACATCCATAGCTTTAGTGAACCAAAGTGAAGGGTCTTCACTGATAATTAAAGGATATGGAAATTGAGGTTCTCCGTCCAGTCAGCCCGATTTGTCATCTTACATGTCTGAAATTATGGCTTGATCATCACCCTACACAGGCTGAAGGGAGCAGAGAGGGACCCTTCACAGTATAGCATCCATAAAACCCCTGAGTGAGGGCTGTCTTCTAATAAGGAGTACTTTGAAGGATAAACACTCTCGGCGGTTGCCTGTGTAGAAGGCTTTGCCTATCTTAGCATAAGCTTTTAATACCTGTTTAGCCAAGAAAGGGAGGGTAGTGTGGTAGGGCAGATCATCTGGGGCGATGCCTTGCCTCTCCTTCAGAGGTAGACCGTCCTTCTCTTGGCTGTGAGCAGACTCCCTCCCCGTGGGACCCCACTGAATGAATGAATGATCACTGCTCAGGGCCAGTCAGATGGCCTTTGGGTGGCTTGTGCCATCTCTGCCTGGAGACTTGGGAAACCTGTTTCTGGGACAGCAAGGCATTGCTCAACCAAAGCAGACAGGTAGCTAGGATATCTCTTGGTTTTCTTATGTCCCAGGGCCCTGTGGGCACACGTGCCAGGCAGTCATATAGGGCCAGTGTTTGATCTGGGACTTCGGTTACAGTACTTTAAACACTGTTGTCTTCCCGGACTCCGAGTTCCCTCCTGAACCCCAGCCTGCAGGCCATCCCTTGAACGTTGCTAAAGAGTGAACCTGTACAGGAATGAACTTGGTGTTGCTCTGCTCCTGATGCCAGAGGACAGGGCTCTTCTGGAGCACGGTCGCTCTGGCTGAATTCATTGCAGCAGCAATGGGGGCTGTGCACGCGACTGAGGTACAGCCCTTCACACCATTCACAGCCCTCAATTTCCTTGAGCACCCTGTACTGGGGGTGGTGCGCTCATGGAGGTTGAAATCCCCCTTGGATCAATCTTCTCTTTTTGCATCAGGCAGTTTGGGGAGGTGTCATCAGAACATCTGCCCGCCTTTCGCCGTCTGGCGGCTACTGTGAAGCAGTGGCTGGGAACTGACGCCTGTCAGTCAACCCTGGGTTGAGTATCTCCCACCCGTCGGCTGTTGCCTTGGCCTTGAGAATGTGTTTATTTAACAGGGAAAGGGACTAGATGCTGAGGGGTAAGTAAGCAGAAGCGCTCCTTGTTCACCTCACAGCTTTCCAGGGCTAAGGGAGGTTGATAGGCCTCACTTAGTGGAAATTACCATTTCGCTTTCCTGATGGGTGGTCGAGGATGTCCCCACTCTATTTAAGAGTGGCTCTAGGCAGGGAAGCTTGGCTCTGTCTCCAGGAAGAGAGCTGGGTGTTCTCTGTGTTAGGAACAGTGTTTGCATGGTCTCTGTACTCCGCCAAAGCCAAGGAAGTGGGAGCCAGATAAAGAAGAACACCTGCCCAGGGTCACACAGCTGACCGAATGCAGACCACCCTTGACACCACCAAGTTCTGTCTCCTCTTCTCTTCATGAACTACTTCTTGAGTGGTCACTTCACATTTGTGGTCTCACTCATTCATTTAGCGAAGGACTAAAATCGTCCTCATGAGTGATGCTTTCCGGAGGAGGACCCTAGGAGTCTGTGCAATCACCAAGTACCCCTGCCCCACCTCCAGGATTTGTGTCATGGGGAGGTTTGGAGGATTCTGGGCCATACCACACCTGCTGTTGCTGGCTGAGGGCTCACTGGGAACCTTGACGCTGTTGAGAGACTCCAGAAATGAGGCCAGCAGGTACGTCTGAAATCACAGCTGTGCTTCATGCCTGTGCCCTTGGGCCGCTGGATGAGAGGTGTCCCCGGAGAGTGGAGAGGTGTGGTTGGGGAGCTCTGCTCTTAAATGAGCGTTCTGTAGATTCCACAGTTAAGGTCGGGAAAGTCTGCTCTGGACCCCCTTGCTCTGTCCTTCCTGCCATTAAGAGGCCTGGAACACATGTGTGTCAGCCTATCCCGGTGGGCAGTCTGCAGAAGCCTTCAGCCTTTGAGACCCCAGGCTCCTGTGCCCAGGGTGGACGCTTTCCCATCTGGCCCAGCAGATTGATGGGGAGCCAATGGGTTTTAGTGTTCCTCAAGATCCAAGTGGATGGCAAGTGGAGTGGGGAGTGCACAGAAGCCCAGGGTCCTGCCTGACTGTCTGTATTTATTATTCTCTGACCCACTTTTGGTTGTTTTCCCATTACCAAAACCTGAGTGCAGCTCCTCTTCTTCCTCTCAGCTGGCATTGTTCCTGCCTAAAGTTTTCCCTGCATTGATGACCATGCACCTCTGCATTTGTCTGTCCCTAGCCCTGCCTCTGCGCCCACCAGCCATAAAATGCAGCTTGCAAGGTGAGGATGGAGGCAGGCTGAGTACCTCGTGACATTCTCATGTAAACAGTTAAGGGATGAATTCTCCTAAGGTCGTGCACTGGCGTGGCCCGAGCATCCTCAAACATGGAGTTACGTGGGGCCCTGGAATAGCTTAAGATGGTGGTGTTTTAAACCACGTACAAGAACTTCCTGGACTTTGTATCTAACTTCCTGGAGAAATGTGTCACCTATGTGGCATGTCCACAGGCTGGTGTTAAATTGAGGTGCAATGGTTTGAACGGTAGGTCTCCCCAATACATGTGTGCAGGCTGAGAACGGTTTTCATCTTGTTTTTTTTTTTTTTAGGCAGTCGTGATAATCGCAGTTGTCTAGATCTTAGGGATAGCATTGCCCTTTGGCCGTGGCCTGGGACCCTGCCTTTCATGGCTGTGGATTTTTTTCCTCCTTTTGGTACTTTAGTGCCCGGGCACCGTGCTGGAGCTGCTGAAGAGACTTCTCTCTGCGGTGCCGTTTGCCTGCCAGCAGCTCTGCTGTTAACCTTTGGGGTTTGCTCACAAAATAGAAACTCTTTGTAGGTCAGTTTGTCAGTAATTTTGGCAGCTGTGGGGCCACCAAGGGAATGAGGCTTGGTTCCCACTCGTCTCTCACGTTCGGTTTGGAGACTTTTGCAGAACCCTTCCCCGGGAGGCCCGCTCACCCCTTCCGGAAATGAGAGCCACTTTTCTCTGACCTGGTTTTGAATCAAGCAAGGAGTGATTCCCGGATGCTGGAGATGCACAGCCCATGAGAAGGAATTCGGTTCGCACCAGGCATGTAGGTTGCACTCATGCAGTTCCAGTCTTCAGACTGGGCCACGCTCCTGCCAAGCGGGGAGGGTTGAATGCCCCTGTTTTCATGGGACCACTGACTCCACCTGAACCTCCCTATACAGGCCATGGTAAGCAGACCTGCCTCCTGATTGCCCCAGCACTGGGCAGTGGGCATCCCTATGACCTCTGCCCCACGTCAGCTGGCTCCTGGGGTTGGAGAGCATATGAGGTGGCCTCGTGGACTTGCCTGATGCTAAGGGCCTGTGGTAGGACTGAGAACTGGCGGTTAGCTTGTGAAGCTGGGAGAGATGGGCTTTCAGAAGGGCCAGCACTCAGGCAGCTCAGAAGGGGGTGTCTTAGAGTGGTCAGGGAGAACTTCTGGGCAGAGGCATCAATGATGTGGACTCTGGCCTCTTCTTTGGTCATTTTGGAGCCTGAACAGAGTGAGGTTGAGAATGGAGTGTTTCTGGTCCAAGACAGAAAGTTGACACTTCTGAGTTTGGAATAACATTAGAAACTGAGTCCTGGTTGGGGCTGGAGAGGTGGCTCGGCAGTTAAGAGTATTGATGGCTCTTCCAGAGGACCTAGGGTATAGTTTCCAGAACAATCAGGTGGCCCACAACTGTCTAACTTCAGTCCCAGGGGATCTGATGCCCTCTTCTGGACTCCTCAGGCACCAGACATAACATACATCCAGGTAAAATACTCATACATGTTAAATAGATAGACAAATAAATAAATAGATTGAGATTGATAAATAGATAAATACAATTTAAACCTGAGTGTGGTGCACGCCTTTAATCCCAGCACTGGGAAGGCAGAGGTATCTCTGAGTTTGAGGCTAGCCTGGTCTACAAAGCAAGTTACAGGACAGCAGAACAGTTACACAGAAAAAAACCTGTCTTGAAAAACAAAAGAAGAAAAAGAAGGAAAGGAAATTCAGTTCTGATAAAACAGTAATTGAATAAAGGTGTGTGTGAGATCTGAATTGATTTGAACTTGGAAGTGGACTGACTCCACAGCCAGACTGAGGTGTAGTGCAGGGATCGGTCACCCATAGAGAAGAGTGGGTGCCAGGCAGGGGCGGGGAGGAGGGGACAGCGCCTATGGGCCCTGAGGAGTCTGTGTTTATGCCCAAGGTTACCTTTCTGTTCCCTCCCCCAGGAGGGTGGGCTGAGGCTGTTCTCCAGATGCCCCTGGGATTCTAGTGTGACTTCTTGATCCTAAGGCTGAAGGTGACTTCTGTCAGCAGGTCTCTGGGGTAAACCTGGAGCTTTCCCAACCCCCTCATACATATCCTGTACTGGTTTGTGGAGCCTATGCGCACTGCCCATTTCCAGAGAGTGCTTCTTCTATGATCGCGGAGCTGCTCATTCCCGTGAACCTTGTGACTGTGAGCATCCCCCCGCCCCGGACCCAGAGTTCAAGTCCTAACCTGCAGAGATCAGGTATTGTACAGTGGCCATTGCTATCTGTCCCTTGAATTTTAGCAGGACACGTGCCATGGTAATACTAGCCGCAGATAGCACCTGTGTATCAGGTGCTGAGCTCTGCATCCTCACCCACACCTCCCCATTTTGTTCATAGGAAATATGGAAGTAAAGGGACCTGCTGGAGGCCACACAGCCAGCAGGTGTCAGTACTAGGCTGGAGCCCAGATACTGTGGTCATCTATGGCCTTGACTGCCATGCCACGTTGCTCTGTGAATCCTGGAGCCTCCTGGACTGGGGAATTCTGATTTGGACTGGCAGTGGTCCCTGGATCACCATTTTTGGTGTGTTGCATGGATGCCCGAGGAATCCCAGACGTGGATTCTGCTCCAGACCATAGTTCCCCCACCGTAGACCTCTGTGGCATGGGCTGATGTCCTCCCCCCTCCCCCCCGCCTTTTCTCCTTTTGCCCCTTCTTTACAACACTGCATTAGAGAAATCTGAAGATGATTGTCTGCCCCAGAACCCTCACAAGGCAGCTGAGTATTAGGAAAATTCGTGAAATGAAGCTCGGAGACCGCCAGCCAGCCGGGGCCCCTTCTGAGCAATGATGATTTATCTGCACAATGTGGCGGTCATTAGTGTCACTGGTGTTGCAAGTGTGCACAGCCCGGGCCTAGCCGGGAGCCTCTGGGGCCATTACCAGCTAATGGCTCAGTGTAGGCAGAGGAGGCCTGCGGTCAGTCTCGCTGCAGGCGGGTAATAAACGTCACCAGCTACCTCCTTGCTCCCCACAAGAGGGGGGCCAGCTCACAGCGCCCCACTGGGCCCTGTCTCCACAGTTAGAGGGTCTCTCTTGGCACTTGCTGGAACATAGAGGCCAAAAAGTTACTTGGAATTTTTCTTTCTGGTTTAGAGAGGTTCCTAGACTCTTGATCTTGCTGGATTAGCTTTTGGGGTATCTTGTAGGGCTGTGTGGACTCATTCTTTCTGGTGAGATGCCTGCCCCACCTTCGGGTCATTGTTACCTCCAACTCTGGAAGGTCTTCCTTTGAGTAGAGGCCAAGGCTGATGCAGTAAGAGTACCCAGGTGTATCCACGTCACCAGCTCACACACCTGGCACCAGACCACTCTCCTTCCCTCCCCCACCGAGGGCAGCTGCCGTTCTGAGTCTTCCACTGTGACTATTGGCCTGTTTCAGGATATCTGCTTGAGCTCACGGTGTACTGACCCTGGGTCTGATCTCCTTAGGTCAACATTCATCCATGGCATCCGTCCAGGGAGCTGGAATGAAGCTGGTGCTTTCTCCCTTTTTATTGTTGTGCGTTCCGGTGTTCTGTATTAGTGTGTTCAAAGTGGCCTTTCACTGGTTTTGTTTTAGGTTGTTCCTGTTTGGGTCTGTTACGAATTATGCTATAAAGGCCACCTTGGTTCCATGTTGTCTGGTTGTCGAAGCCCTGTGCTAGGAAGAGCCTCCCCACCGGGTTCTGCCACCCCTTTGCTGAGTGGCCTTATGCAGGTTGATTGGACTTTCGGAGCCTCTGTTTATAAAGCTGTAAAATCGGATTAAAGTATGGATGCTTGGCTTTCCAGGGTGCTCTGGACTCCCCTGAACATGAACTTTGGTGGATAGAGTAGGGAAGGAGGGGTTGAACTGTATGAGGGGCTGGGATGGGAGAAGTCTTTCTGGAGAAGTCACCAAGGGTTTGGGGCCTTTTGGTTGAAGAATGGGCAAGAACTAATCCTTGCATTAGAGGCCAGGCATGGCCCCCTTTGCTTTGTAGCACTTCTTACAACTGAAGACTTGCAGATCTGAGGATTCCCAAGAGACACCAAGCACACAGCTTGCTCAGCTTCCACAGCTCATCCGTGTGTCCTACACAGCAGGCTCCCCAAAAGGATGCAGGGCGAGAATCACGTGGTTAATATGAAATTTCCTGTCCGCCACATGAAGAGCAAAGTAAGAGGAAACGGGAAAAATAAAAGAATATATTTTTTTATTTAATTCAGCGCACATAAATACTCTAGTTGCTCCAGAAAATCAACCTAACGAGACTTTGAATTTTTGTATCCTATTAAACTTTCAAGTGGAGATGTGTTTGGTGCACCTGCACACCTCGGTACGGACCAGGTCAGTTTCAAGTGGCCTCAAGTGTGCAGAAGTTGTAGGGTGAGGTGTGTTTAGAAGGCTGGGCTGACAAGTAGGATGGAGGATGGGTGGAGGGTGGTAGCACTCCCCAGGGGACAGTGGCATTGTTCTCTCTGGAGCTTGAACACTTCAATCTTTGACCATCCCCTGGCCACTTGCTTATGCTCCAATACATACAAGAGGTAACCCTCAGCCAGAGACAACTCTCAGGCAGGCAGGTGAAGCTTAGAACAAGGGATGCACATGGCCCAAACTGGCCGCTGTTCTGGCTTCTGTCCCATGGGCACATCAGGTGGGACAGAGCTTTCTGGCGTGTGGCCCAATCGTACTATATCCTTGTTTGCCAGTCCCAGGAGGAGGGGTGGGGAAGCATGCAGCCTGTGCCTGCCGTGCCCCCTGCCATCACCCGAGGCTGCCTTCCCTGGCGAACGCTGCAAAAGCGATTCTCCCGCTCCCCCTGCAGCCACAGGGAGATAAAAGCCACGGCAGTGGGGATGGTAAAGGGGGAGCCAAATTATATTTATAATATTAAAGTGAGTGCATTTGTGGCTTGCTGTTCTCCAGGGCCTTTCATAAGTAGAAAAACACAAATTAGCATTTTCCATTTCCATATATTGACTAGAAAAATCGCCTGCTCTCAATTAAGACCTATAGCTTTTGGGATGTATGCAACAATTTTATAAAATATTTACAGGGACATTTGCATTTTACATGGTGTTACAGTTTTTCTTGTGTTTAGGAGGAAGGGCTGAGGCCTTGGAAAGGAAATCCATTCTGTGTTATGGACAGAGAAAGAGGCTGTATTTTTCTGCCTTTTCTGCCCTGGCGGTCTGGGCTTGACGTCGTCTGGTGCTCACATAGAGCCGACCCACCCGTGAGTGTTTGTTAGCCCCTTTCCAGAGCCCGAGCTCTGCTGAGAGATCTATTACTTTCCCTTTAAAACTTGCCAGAATGGAGCTGTTTGTGGCTTTGTGCGAGATGGAGAAGGAGAACGCTTTTTTTTCTGAATGTAAAAGCATGCTGTAAAGAACATAGCTATTTCCTGGATAATTTGCAGTTGTATATTTTATGTTAATTTCACCGAAAATACTGCACCCCTGCCAGGTTTAGTAGCGGCTCACTGTGGTATGAATAATTTCTAGCGAATCATTTTTTTTCTTCATTTAAGATTTGGCACCTTTTTAAGATTTTAATAATAGCAACAAGGATGAAGATTTAGAACAAGTGAAACATTAGTGCCAAAGAAATTCACGTTGAGCGCTAATGTAAAATAGCAAGAATAATTACATGGAAAGCCGTTTCCACAGATGTTTTTCCTTGTAATGTAATAACTATTTACTAAACTGTTTATTTTAGGCCTTTGGTTTATAATAAAATATTTATACATTCTCCGCTGTAATAAAAATATTGACAAAATACTATAGAGGTTTAAAAAGACAATTGATTTTTTTTCTTCTTCTGGGAAGTGAGTGTAGTCTAAAAGTTTGGTGCTGTTTCGTGGGACTCACTCAGGTTTGAGGAACTTCGTTCCTGTTTTGTTTTGAGTTCGTTCCCAAGGTTACAGGCTGAGCAGGGTGGACACGGGCCTTTGTTAGCTGTTGATGGGCATGGCGTGTCTGTAGTTGGCTACTTTATCTTTTCAGTTTTTACCTGGGTACCCTTCTGTTGGGAGCTGCATTATCAGAGCTTCATCTCCCCAAGTCAGGCCTGCTTCTGCCCTCTGGGTGATGGCCTCAAGGAAGGGAGGCTTGAGAATTGGGTCCAAGCTTCATCAGAGGCTGGTCCAGGCCTCTGGAGTCCTGGGCATCTCTGAAGAGTTGACCTCAGTGCTCAGCCTGACCCCAAGGAAGCACATCTTGGACACTGTCCCAGAGGCTCTGCCACATGCAGATCCCTTATTGGACAGGGAATTGCTAAGTAACTTTTGAGTCTGCTTTGTACAGTCGTATTTCAGAAGGAAAAATAGTCCTGGTGGGCATAGGAGAGACCTGTTTTCTCCCCCCTGTCCAGGCTCTGCCCTCCAGCTATTAGCTGTTTCCTGGCAGGGTTACCTGCAGAGCAGTGAAGGAGACCAGAAGGTTTTTTGTTTTTGCGGGGGACTGGTGTGTGTGTGTGTGTGTGTGTGTGTGTGTGTGTGTGTGTGTGTGTCTGTCTGTGTGTCTGTCTGTGTGTCTGTGTGTCTGTGTGGTACTACCAGGGTTGGATTGGGCCCTGCTGCCTTCAGAGAGCTGCTGACCTAGGACCTGCTTTGTTCTGACCTCCCCGTTTCTTCCTCCTCGCCCTTCCCAGGCATCTGGACTGCTGATCCTCTGGGTTTGTTTCTGAGGAGCCTGAAGTTGGTCTTGAGTCCTGGGAAGGGCCGGGGCTTTTTTGCCTCCCAACAGCTGTTGCTGTTGAGAGGACATGCACAGTTTATATGAAATTTGTGTCTCTCTACATTTGTTTGTTGGTAAGCTTGTGAATTCTGTGTTTGGGTATGTTTAGGTGCCTTTATGATTATGGGGGTCGATGCACTTGGTTTGGTTCTTCATTTTGTGCTTTTTGTCTTTGAGAGTTTCTTTATGTTGTGTATTTGGATCTGTTTGTTGGTTTCTCGGTATATTTTGTGTAAGTCTGTGACCGTATTTTGATGAATTCTCTCTCTCTCTCTCTCTCTCTCTCTCTCTCTCTCTCGTGTGTGTGTGTGTGAGAGAGAGAGAGAACAAGAGAGAGAGAGAGAGAGAGAGAGAGAGAGAGAGAGAGAGAGAAGAGGAAGAGCTAGCCCCTTATTGGTATCGAGCTGGACTTCCCAGGCTAGAGGCTGCTGGCTGAGGGTCTGTTTCTCTTTTCCACCAAACTTCTGATATAAAGAGAGGAAGAGGAAGGAAGGGACCAGGACAGGAGGGGGGGCACAAAGAGTAATGCAAGAATGCTTTAATGAAGAAAGGCCATACTAGACCTGGGACTGAGACCCGCCAGCACAGCCTATAGGAGCAAAACTTTCTCCTAGATTCTCATCCATACTGAGGAGGGGCTCCCAAGAATTCACATTTTGGTGTGACCAATTGAGGACAACATCCCCTACTTCTTTGCAGGGAATGGGTTGCCTCTAGGGGCCCCTGAGGGATGTACAAGAGTATCATCTCCCGGGTAGGGAGCATTGCTCCCAGAGCCTTCAACCACATCTTCCGTTTCCTCTCTGGTACCTTCCCTGTGTGTTTGCCTAAGTAGTGTCTACCGGTTTCTGAAGGAAGTGGTTCTCCTCAGGCATAACACTGGTTTCTGGGACCTTGAGGGCCATTTCTCCCCCCTTCTCCTGCCCGTCTCCCCCTTCCCCAGCCCTGCTATCTACTCAGCATCTGGAAAAGCTCGTCTCAGAGGCTTTAGAGCGTCTTGGTTGAGTTTGGGAACAGCCTGAGGGAGGTGCTCCAACTCCATGAGAAATCTCCACAGCTTTCCAGACTTCTGGAAGGACACCAGTAGGCAGGGGTCAGGTCTTCAGAGAGCATCTGCCTGGACAGCCCTCTGAGAACAAGAGCTCTTACTCTGCTGGCCAGAATGGGGGGTGGTGGTGAGGGAGCCAAATTTCTGGGGGTGGCGTTCACCACCAGGGGTCTCCCCTTCTCATTCTTCTACACAGCGCCTTAGCAATCTATGCTGTCCAGGTACTGAAAGAATGGGTGGCAGCCACACTTGATGTCCCCCTGGTCACTGCCTCCTTTCCCTCTTTTTCTGCACATTGGTGGAGCGTCCTGCCAGGAGCTGAAGCCATCCCATGTGAGTCAGGTTAGGGTTAGGGCTGGGCTTTCCCAGGAGTCTGGGCTCTGGCAAGACGGCAGCTGCACACACCTGCACGGACTGGGTCTGCTTCCTACTGTTATGCCTTTGTCCATCTGTGCCTTAGTGGCTCCCACCCTCGGCCTGCGTGAGTGACAGCATACACATTACAGCTGCCGGGTATACGGGCTTATCCCTCGCATTTACCCTGCTCACAGTGACGCTGGGAGATGCAGCTCACGCAGTTCACTCCCACAAGTGATTTCTGTGAACGATTCTGTCTGCGCTTTTCCAGGGGGCGGGGACGGATCCAAACTGCATTTAGCGCTGTATTTGCCGAGCGGCTGGTGACAGCGTGATCATTATTAACTTTGCTAATTGCTGTGTTCTTTATAACTAAAGGCAAATTGTTCCTCATTCTTTAAAGAAAGCTGTTTGTTTGCTTGAACTCAAGTAGTATGTCTTCCTCGGTGAGAGAAGATGCTGATGCACAGAAAGAAGGTCCAGAAATCCTCTTAATCTCACCTCCCAGGAAGCTCTTGTCAGCAATCTGGTGTTTGTCTTTCCAGACTCGGTGTCTCTGTGCGTGTGTAAACGTACTTGAAACTAACTTTTTATCGGTGCTTGGTATGTATGCAGGAAGGCACACATAGGGACGAGTAAGTAAGAACTGTAAAGGTGCCATTGATGCAGGAAAGCTTGACTTGGGTAAGCATGTGACCTGCTGGAGTCCCTCCCCAAACCAGGAAGTGCCACCGTGCTGTGATGACTCTGAAACTTCCCTGCCCATCCTGATGTCAGGAACAGAGGCGGCCCGGGCCATGCCTGATTTGTGTCCCTGTGATCTAGCTCTGTGTGCCCTGAGTGTGGTGTAAGCAGAGCCGGTGCTGTTGTGTACTGTGTCCACACATGGTGGACGATGGCCGCTTTCTGGGTCAGAACCTCTGCCATCATCTCTGACTTCTTGGCACTCCATTGTGGGCAGTGCCGCCTTTTATACTTACTTCCAGTTGGAGCAGTTAGCGATTTACTCTGACGAAGAGCTCTGTGTGAGGTGTCCCGGGATGGGTGACTTTCTGCCTTTTTCTCCGGGGACAGAGTAGCCAGAACGGCGTGGGAGGGAGGAGGCCTCACAGGGCTGGCTGGAGACGCCTGGGCTGGAGTAAAAGATGCTGGCACGGCTTCAGTCTGCCAGCTGGACCTCATCAAGTGCGGGTGTTAATTACTGGGAGGCCCCTGGTTCTGTGAGCAGGCGGGGGACGCTGGGGCTAACTCGTGAAACAGGGTCACCTTGAAACAGACGCTTTCGGGGGAAGCAAATTGGAGGAGACTAAGGAGAGGCATAGGACTGGGGGCTGTTGTCCCAGCCACCTTCCTGAAGTCACTGGGGCTCTGGAGCCTATGTCTGAGATGCTCATAGGGTCCTGCAAGGCCCTCATGAGGATGTATGTGTGCTTGCATTTCTGGTTGTAACTGGGGTTACAAGAATACCCAAACGGCATTTAACCCCTTTCCAGAAATCTTTGGGGTCCCAGGAGTGCCTGCAAGTCTTGAAAATATAGACCGTATGAGTGGCAGTTCAGAAAGCGACCCTAGATGTGGACAGGCAACTGCCTGCTGGTGCCGTGTAGGTGTCCAGCTGGGCAGCAGCACAGTGCCCCCAGCCAAGTGAGCTCAGGATTGCTGGCATAGCAGAGAGTTCTAGGAGAATTGGATGATTTTGTTTTCTCAGTAATTCTTCACCGGGGCTGCTGCTTGGATCTGCTGCAGAAAAATCAATGTGTTCCGAGTCCATAATTTCCCAGGTTGCCTTACTCCAAGTACTTTGTACAGGAAAGGTGACATCTCCAGTCACGTTTGCCCACACAGGTGTGTGTGTGTGTGTGTGTGTGTGAGCACTCGTGCATACCTGTGCATGTGTGCACGCATGTGTATACACACACCCCATAGACCTTTTCCCCTTCCCCCATGACTCCGCCTCCTAGCACGGATTCATTGGAATTTCACAACCTTTGCATGCTTTTGTGAAAACACTCATTTGTGTTTGTGCCAGGCCGCTAATGGCGGACGCCAAGGTCTGTGAGCCTACCTCTGTTCAGCTCTCGTTATGGCGAGGAATGTGCCGTTAATAATGCATCTATGGAACTCAGCTGTGTGGGAGCCAAGTAATTATCCCACCGTAGCGTTCCCGGCTTCAGTGTCATCACAACTGGGGCTTCATTAAAAGTCCTAACAGAGACGGTGTTGTGTGCTGCGGCCTGTATATATATTTTTTCATTTAAATTATCAGCCTTGCTATGGCTCAGAGGTAATTTGACTTTTTGAAACCGCTGAGCCCCTGTGAATTCCCCTCCCCTTCTCCCTCTCGCTGCTTCACCAGCTGATCAGCCCCAGAAGAACAAAAGGTTTATCTGAAGCTATGAAGCATATATTCACCAGCTTCTGGCGTCTAGATAAAAAAAAAATCAAAGTACTCCATTGAACATGTTAATACTGAGCAAAATGCACACAGCTAGACACTAAACCTTTACAGGGATTTGGGCATTTGAAAAGTGATACCCACATCAGGTCTTGAGCTAGGTTTCTTAGCCCCGAGTCGAGTGAGCAGCAGAAGCAGAAGAAATGACATCTATGAACTGATCTGAAGAACTGAGAATGGATGGCTTGAGACTGAGCCACCTTTTGTCCTGAGTCTTTGGTTGGAAGGGTCGTCGACATCGGAAGAGTTGCTGGCAGCCGTGATTCTCCTCGGCTGTGGCCTTTGAGTTGCTAGAATTGGGAATTGGAAAGAAGGGGTTCCCTGACTTGGTTTTGTTCCCCTTGGTGCTCGGAGGCCCCATTAGCCTTCAACAGAGAAGGGCTGGGGAACCTCAGAAAGAGGATCTAAGTCACTGGTCCTGGCAGCAGTGCCCTCTGGGAGTTCCTGGAAACGATGCTTCTCAGATCCTTAATGTCTGAGGGAGAGCAGCCCCTAGGGAAAATGGGCAGAAATGGTCTGGTCCTATGAGTAGATCCTTCACCGCAAGACAGCTGGTGGGTTCCTGTTTGGCGGTCTCTGCCACCTGTGGCATAGTGGTGGCATGGTGGCACTTTCTCTAGACTAGTCTGCCACATACACTTTCTTGGTTCTAGATCAAGGAAGATATTGAAGAAGTGTAGGATCTGTTTCTGTCCCTAGAAGCTGTCAGTCTCTTAGAGAGGCCAGAGGGAAAGTGTCCAGGACCAGGAGCAGTTCATAACTGAACTTGTGCTAGAGCCTACGTTTTATCCCAGAAGACAACTGTGGAGGGATAGGAAGTGAGGAAAGGCCTCAGAATGCTGGGGCACAATTTGCACACCCTTAAGATCACCTTGGATGGCATTTAAGCTAGTCGTGAGGTGGTACACACCCCCATGCAGGAGGGAAAAGATCTAGTTTGCACTGTTGTGGGGCCCCGTGGGAGCTCTGTCTTCAGCACAGATGTGTGGAGAGAGAACAGAGTTTACCCCCACTGGACACTGGGTCCAAAAGCTCCTAATAACTGGCCCTCTCTTGGGTTTGTATGTCCTCTAGCAACTGGGCAGTCCTCTACCACATGGAACATGTCCAGGGTCTCAGACCCTCTCCCATGAGCTTCTAGTTTGTTCTGCCACCGTTGTGCCTGAGTTATGCTGAGCATGGAACCTCAGCCAAGGCAAATGCAGACTCTACACCAAAGGACTCAGTCAGATGGCAGGGGACAGACACAGAAGTGTTCAGATGGTTGTGAGCGGGTTGGGAAGGGGTAACTGTCCCAGTCTCATAAGAGAGAAGATAGATATATGATGTTAGGCACAGATAGTCCATGAGGTTTGAAAGGGGATGGACGTTCAAGCTGCCTGGCTACTTGGAGTTCACCAGAAGATTCTGAGAAAGACATAAGCACATGTTAAAGGTGCTAAAGTGAACACAATGTTCTTTCAGGTTCTTGCTAGAGGATTCCCGACTGGAAGCTGATGGATTTGGCATGTTCCAGGCTACTAAACATTGAGACTTGCTGGCCACTCCTTTCTGATCAGTGGCCTGCAGTTCAGACTGCCTTTTCTGTCCTCTGCACTGGCATGGTCTGCTGTCTACTGACAGTTCTCCTGAGTGTGCCTGAGAACGCCTCTGCCTTCTTCCTCATCCCAGTGCCAAGCTCCTTGCCTCAGCATGGTGGGTCAGTCTCTGATGATTGCTGGACCTCACTGTTTTCTCATTCTGCTGAGTCCCAGATGCCTGGCACGCCTGCCAACTGTCAGAACAATATGCTTTTGTATCTGCTTCCGCTTGTCTAGAGCACAGGGGCTGGTTCCAGAGCAGGGTCTCCAACCCCAGGAGCGCGAGAGGCTAGGGCTCGAAGAACATGTGGGAAGCTGAATATTGAGTCTTGTGGTGTACACGTTGGGGCTTGGGTGGGAAGCCCATCATTTCTGAGCCTGGGAAATAGCTCTCTCCTCTTTTTCAAGGTGTGGGCTCAGGCTTATGTGAACCAGTTTGGAATCTGTTTGGCTGTGAAGTCCTTGCAAGGGCCACTGTGCCCCCATCAAAACTGTTCTTGGTGACATTACACCCATCAGGAATGAGGTCACCCCAGAGCTGGTGATTCAGAAAACAAAGTGCCTTGGCATTGACCTCACCGCCTAGGCCTCCAGGCAGCATGAAAACTCCAAATCCATGGGGCTCTTGGGGCTGGGACAATGATGTTGGATGGTCCCAGGCCTGGGTTCACCGTGGTTTCAGATCTGGAAAGAGAGGCGGGAGAAGTGTTTGAATATTGTGCCGTGAAGGGAACAGTCCTGCGGCGCGGCAGTTTTGATATTAGAGCAGACCTCCTAAGAGATCCCCTGGCTCCGAGCTGTGATCCACACGCCACATTCGCAGACAGCTGGTCGCCCAGCGTGGGCTGCGCCTGCCGCTCGGAGCTGGCACACTGGCGGGGACCAGGTAATGCTCTAATTTCCCTCGTGCAGATGCGGCCAGGAATATCTTAATTTATTGGTGTGCTGGCATGCAAGAGGGAATGCTGCCGGTGCAGCCTTGCATAACTATTAGCAAAAGATGGAACTGATCGGGGCTTGACTTCTCCTAAAGTGGGTTTGAAATAATCATCGCCTTTTGTTGTGTTTGGAAGGGCTTGAACAATTCTTAATTATTTAATTATAGATATGCAAGTAATACACTGGGAATGGCCCTGTCATTCCAGGGATACTGAGCAGAGGAAAATGTTTAGTTACCGGAGGGGGAGGAAGGATGGTAATTAAATCGCAGTGCCGTTTGTATCATGCCGCCACACGGTTAGTGACGAGGGAGGGAAGAGGTCTGCTGGGCCGCACCTTGGAAATTTTAAGGTAATAATAATAACATCAACAGCATCGCCACTTTCCTCCAGGTGAGATCTGGACAGCTAGCAAAGCCCTTTCTTTGTCATGCTAATACGGGGTGCAGGTTAGGCCTCTGAGAGGCGGTTGTGAATTTTCCCATTTTGCAGATGAGAAAAATCAATCCTCTGGTCTCGCTTAGAGCCTGGTGTTTTTCAGACACTGAAGTGGCCTGCCTTTCCTACTCTGTCCCTGGATGGGGCTGAGTCCCACAGTGCCCCACAGTGACTTCCCTTCTCCTAAGAGCTGGGACAGCCTTGTCAACTTTGGTGACTGTTTGCCTGCATTGTGTGTCTTACGCCGTGGCATGCTTCTCATGACCGACACCTTGTAATTATCCCGTATAAGCACTCATTGTGTTCATATCATTAATTTTGTTTGGGCTATTACATTTGATAGATACATTAAGCATTATATAGTTCTCTTTATACATGAAATTGAACTGCCTTTGAACAGTCAGCCAGCTAATTGCTGGTAATTTGTGTTGCTAACGAGAGGCAGAATAGTGGTATAACATTAGACTCAACAGTCAGTTAACAAGCCTGCCCGTTCAGATTGCAAAGCATGCTCTCTCTGGCAGAGGCGAGCCGCATCCCACACATGGACAGACTTTGAAATGGCTGTGACTGAGAACCCTGTTTGCACACCCACCAAGGCCTTGCAACAGTGACTGCTACGTAGGAGTCGTGGGGAGACTACATGACCTTTGGGATGAAGAGGATGACTTTCTGTACATCCCAGTGCTCTCACCTTGCTTATGTTATGTTTCAGGTGCCCATCTACGTGTGATCACAGAGTCCTGCGTGGGTCTTCTTTGGCTGCTCAGTTTCCTCTAGGGCCTGCCCAAGTCCCTTTCGCTAAAGGTCATTTGGATAATGGTGGGGTTGCCACTGTCATTGATCCTGGGATTCTGCGAGCGTTTCTTATTCCTTTGCCTTGGGAAAAGCCTTGGCTGGTGCTTAGCAAAGTCTAAAGAAGATGTGCTCAGACACAAGAGGAAATGAGGGGTGGTGGCCCAGCAGCCAGGCGGATGAATGAAGTACCCTTCTAGACTGGCAGAGACAGATCCACAGAGTGTGCTGTTAGCTGGGGCTGAATTGTATCTCCCTCGGGTTCTCAGTGGAAATTCCAACCCTAGTACCACAGGATGTGAGCGCTGGGAAAGGGTACCTACAGAGGTGATGGCGTAGATGGCACCCTAGTGCAGTCGCAGAGACTTGGACGCACAGAGGTCACGGGGGTAAGCATAGCAGAGGTCAGAGCCAGGGGAGGACACAGTGCTACCTCCAAGCTAAGGAGAGGTTCAGGAGAAGCGTAACCCTGATGATACCTCGGCCGTGGCCGTTTGCCTCCAGAACTGTGTCCAGTGTGTTAGGGCCATGCTGGTAGGTGCACACGACCCTCCCTGCAGCTCCATCTCAGTGGCTGGGGAGGTCTGTTGCTGGATCTGGTGGGCAGTCCCCGAAATTCTAAGCTCAGCAGCACCCCTAAAGCTTGACAAAGATGCAGACTTAGGTGACAGAGGGTGGGGGCAGATTCCATGAGAGCTGTACAGGCCCTGTCCTATACACCCACAGTCACTTATAAGGGACATAGGAAGGATCTGCCTTGTCACTAGAAGTGGCTTTCATGGAGGTCTCCTACTCTCTGATGTACTGACCGTCTCGGCTCCCATTTCCAAGGAATGCTCCTTTTCCTCACTGTGCATGGAGGTGTTGGTGCTTGTGAACCCACATTTAAGGAAAGGATACCTTAAGCCTTTGGGACAATTCCTATGGTTATCAGAGGCCATCCTAGCCACATCCCTTGCTTATGTCTGCTATGTGTGTGGCTGGCTTATGCATTAGCACCCAGGGTTCTATTTTGGTTTGTTGGTTTTTTGTTTTTGCTTTTTCTCTGTGTAAACAGGGTTTCTCTGTGTAACAGTCCTAGCTGTCCTGGAACTTGCTTTGTAGACCAGGCTGGTCTCAAATTTACGAGATCCACCTGCCTCTGCCTCCCAAGTACTGGGATTAAAGGTGTGCACCACCACTGCCTGGCCCAATACCCAGGTTTTAACATTCCTTACCCATGACTTCAGTTTGTAAAGAATTCACTCGAACTCCTAACACAAACCGCAGATATTACTCTGAGCCTCAACTTCCCAACAGACTGACGTTTCCAGAATAGCTATCATGCTTGGTTATGAGATATTTGTATCGGTCAAGTGGTCAGTGTGCCACTGAGTGTCACTGGTGCTCCTCCTCTATGCTAGGTGTCTTGCTGTCATGGGACATTCAGGAGAAGATGTGCTCTCTTAGTCCTGGTCAGTTGAGCTTGATGCTGTGTGTATATGTTGTGTGTGTGCATGTTTCTGTAGCATAAAGTATATATATGGTGTGCAAATAATTTTGTAAGTGATTCATGTATTTGCAAAGAAAATTATGTCATTAGGATAAAATTAGCAGGACTGCTGTTTCTGTGACTAAATGTGTGTTTGCCTTCAGATGGCTTTCCTTCCACAGACATTTCACATAAAGAGGAAGTGAGGCTACTGCCACTTCCACCTTGGTCCCTCTTAGAGTGCAGTGAGCACAGTCACAAAATGCTTTCTGCATGTGCCATGGCAGCTTTCTCTAGGGATTGTAGTAATAAGGGCGGCGGGGCTGCGTCCCCAGCACCCCAGCCGCCCCCACGGCTAGCTTATGCCCAAAATAACAACACACAAACTGTATTCATTTAAACACTGCTTGGCCCATTCTCTTCTAGGCTAATTCTCACATATTAATTTAGCCCATTTCTAATCATCTGTGTGTAGCACCCCAAGGTGCGCTTACCGGGGAGATTCTAGCCTATGTCCATCCTGGGTCGGAGCTTCATCCCGGGAGCGGGGCATGGCGTCTCTCTCAGGCGTCTGCTCCCGAGAGAAGAGCTGTCGAGACTGAGCTCACTTCCTCTTCCTCCCAGCGTTCTGTTCTGTTTACTCCACCCACCTATGTTCTAACCTATGAAATGGGCCAAGGCAGTTTCTTTATTATAATTAACCAATGACCTTCCTCCATCAAGGGATCTCAAAGGCCAGTGTCCTGCAGGGTTTCCTAGGCAGATAACTAGTTGGCCATTTGTGGCCATCACATCCGAAAGGCCCGGAGAGTCCAGTTACTCTGCCGCCATCAGGACCTTCACCTAGCACAAATCCCAAGATCTCCTCATTCTTGGTCCTTCCCTGTTTGCCACAGACAAGGAGAGGAAGGGGACGGCAGAGCCCAGTTCTGAGCAGAACACAGGCTCTCATTTTTAGAGGGTTTTGGTGTGTATGAAAACCCAGAAGTGGGGTGCTAGGAAAATGTCACATGGATGGGGAGCAGGGTCCCTGAGGCCAGCGAGTGACGAGGCCGTCCAAGGAGAGATTTCCCCTCTCTGTCCACAGTGGTTTACTGAAGTAAGAGGGGAGATTTGAAATGGCCCCTGGAAGTTTCCCACTGGTGTGGATTTATTTACTTTTCAACTGAAAGGTAATGCACCTTCATTGGGGGGGGTGGGGTGTATTTTAAGAAAGACGCAAGGTCTAAGTGTTCCGTTGCGTGACTCCTCTGAAAACCTTCCTACGCTCGCTACCCCAGGAGCTTCCTGCCACTCTACTGCTGTTCGGATGTGCACGTGTTTGTGTAGACCGGCTGAGATGCATCTGTTCTCTCGTCTCTTGCTCACTTCACGTCTACACTGCGTGTCTTCCAGTGGCTCGTTTGATTTTGCTCCATTTGAAAGTAACAGAGCACGTGTGGCGTTATAGTTAATGGCTGCACCGTGACTGGTTCAGTCGCGCCCTCTGGCTGGGGTAAAAGTTTCCGAGGAGAGCCTCAGAGGAAAGGTAGCATTTGATCAGAGTTTTGAAGAGCGAGTAGGAGTTTGGAAGTTCAGGCTGTTTTGGTGATGACTGGGGTACGGAAGAGGCTGTGTAGGATGGGATTATGCCCACAAAGGAAGGGACGAGGGTCTGCGCTCCATGCTCTTCCTGCCCTGGGGAAGTGTGGCTTCAGCTCAGGGTGAACTGTGAGCGACTAGGAGGACTCAGAACATGGATACGGGGGCCCAGAATCCCAGGGTGTCTGCTGCTGGAGAGAGAGGACAAGTGCTGGAGCGGAGGAAAGGCCCCCGCAGCTGGCTGGCCTCCTCGGTTATTGCTTAGGAAACGCTGCCTGGTGACATGTCAACCCCTGACAGAAAGCGGGGTTGGCAGGCCCCGTTTTCTAAGCCGAGGGCCTGTCTGCCAGATCGCATTTGGATTGAGTGGCTGGCACTCTGAGAGCCTCGCTTAATAGGATTGAAAGAAAAGAAATGTTACTTTTCATCACCCAAGACAACAAAGAGAAACGGGGAAACGAAAATATTATTTCGTTTGAACAAATTACAGGGAGACTCTCTGGGGCGCTTTCAGGGAGTAAGATGAAGAAAGCACTTAAATATCATTCCATCAAACTAAATTTTTAACTACAATTTTTTACAGATAAAATGTGTTGGGAGGATTCAAAGAAGATTAGCGCTCACCTCAGAAACAGTATTCAAATTTTACCAGCTAATGGAGGCCCGGCAAAGAGCGCTAATGCCTCTAACTTTCCTCCCAGGGACAGAGATTTTGGTATTCTTATAAAAACACATCGAGCTGATTTCATTCCCGTGTCTCTGCAGACTTCATTGGCGTAATTTCAGTAAGTGTTATAAATGTTATTTTAAGTATTATAATGATAATCCCTCCTGACAACAATCCTCCTCTCAGCTTCCACCGCCAAGGTACTGTTTACCTCGGATAGCGCCTAATTGTTTGCTTTCTTCACAGTAAACTCTGCTCCCAACTGCTTAATCAGCCACGGAAGACAGAGAGACTGAAGAAACGCTGAACGTTCCTCCAATCACAGCGGAGAAACGGGGGAGCCCATAGTGCGGGCTGCGGGCTGCCCACCTTCCCTCCTTGTTTGGCTAGGTGACTTTTTGGTCCATTCTCCTAAGTTGGGTGCCGTGGGCCTTGGCCATCTCTTGAAGCGTTTACTGCTATGCATGTCACACTTGGGTGTGAATTTGCTCAGCTTGTGAACCCTAGAGTCTTTCTCTGTCGTTTGTTGGTCTTGGCCAGGACTCACCTGTTTCTCCCATGTGTTTCGGGAACTCCATATTTTAGTCACAACCCACATTTCCTTGCATTCCCTAGAAGGCCCCATTGTTCTCGGAGTGGGTCCTCTGCCGCCTGCTCAAGGAAGCAAGATTTTATTAGGCCTTATGAAAGTGAAACTTTTCTACCCTTGGATGCCGGTCTCAGAGGCTTTCTGGGGCATCGGATAACACTGCTCCTCTGGCTTCTTGAATATCCGACTCCAATTGTGAATAAGAATTAAGGCAGAGCTGAGAAGGCTGATATTCATTACAGGTTGGAGAAGTGCTTGCTTGTGGGTCTTGAGTGCCTGGAGCCCTGCTTTCTCTACCCTGGGGCCATGGGAAGGCTCTCTTTGGAGCTAACCAGCAGCCAGTAGCTCTTTAATTCATTCAACAAACACTTATTGAGGTGGATCTCTTCTAGGCATTTTGCTGGACTCTAGAGAATGAACAGGTTCCTTTCTTCCACCTTTGTCTAGCTTACTGCGTAGGCAGGAACAGAGACTGCATGGCAAACAAGCACATATGTAATTCAGGATGGGCACAGGGACAGTTAGTGCAGAGACAGGGCAAGTTGGGGGGTGTTGTTTACCCCCAAGGTTCAAGCATGAGGAGAGCTGGAATATTGACCTAGGTGATGGGCTGGGTTGGGGCATGACCACAGAGGCTCCAGTGGCGACAGAGGTTGGGAGAGGCCAAGCAGCATTGTCTGCCAGTGGTTAGGGTTTTCACTGTCTTTAAGCCCTAGGTAGAAGTGGGTCATGAGGGGGCAAGGGTTAGAGGGCACAGTAATGGAGGGTGGGGTAGTGTATCAACGCTGTCTTGGTGCACATGGGTTAGTAGACTTTCAGCGGGTGCAAAGGCTACTTAAGGTCACCTCCAAAGTTGGCAGACAAACTCAGGGGAAGGAGTGTGCTGGGCAGAATGCTGGCTTAAATGGCTCCTTGCCACTGGATACCCCCACATGCTCTTCTTGGCCCTACCTGCCACCTCCCACTCATGATTAGAGGTCTTCTGTCACTAGTACTGGCCAACTGGGGTGTCTATCTTCCTTTCCTGTAGCCTGCATGACACTTCGTGGTGGTCTTCCAGGAAGAACAGAGCAAGGGCCCCATGAACTATGGCATTTCTTTTCCAGCTTTGGTTTCTCCCCTTCCTCTTGGCACAGGATAAAAAGCAGACTCAACATGCCTGGACCTACCCCCTTCCCCGCACACCCACTGCTAGCCCTTCCTCTAGCCCCTAGTCCCCAGCTCCCCGAGGCTGCCAGTATAATTTAGCTCAAGCCTTTAGTTACAGACCAGGGCTAGGAGGTAGCTGATTTTCTTTCCTCAGGGTGGGCACTCTGAAGGTTTTGTGCTGGGGATGGAGAGCAGAGGGAAAGCGAACTAGGAGACTGATAATCAGAAGCATCCTTGGGGCGGCTCCGACCCCCTTGGCCCAGGCGGGGTCCTGTCCCAGGCACCTGCACAGGGGTCCATGTGTACCTGCTCCTCTAGAGAGTGGTGGGGTTCCAGCTGATGCTAGGTGGGCAGCAGAGGGTGGGGGAGGGATTAATTGCTTCGACAGAATATTCCCAGTGCCCAGTTTTGAGTGAATTAACTTCCAAGAAAATATCTAATATCCCTGTCCTGTCCCTTGGAGAGGTGACAACTGGTTGAGGCCATCTGTGTCTCCCCCGCCACTCCCAGCATCGTAGGCCATCATCAAGGACTCTAAAATCTAAAAATGCGTCGCCAAAATCAAGATGGCGTGCAGCCCTCTTAGGTGGGCTAGGAGCAGAGGCGGAGGGGCAAGCAAGGCTTGTGTTTGTCTGAAACACATCCCGACCCAGACCGAATGAATATTTCAACACCAGCACATTTTGCTCAAGCCAGGAACACACTGCATTCCTGGCGAGGCCAGAGAATGACCTGGAAACCTGAATATTGCCGGGAACAAAAGGTTGTGCAAAGGCTTCATGGGGTGGGATTGGGGCATGGGAGGAGATATGAAGACTTCCAACTTCTTTCTTCCCTCCCAGAGCTGCAGGCTGAGGGAGCCGTGCCCAGGCCTTGGTACCAGGCAGCTTGCAAGCTACCAGGCCCCAATCCCCAGCTGTGGACCAGGCAGAGGAGCCCTTAAATAGGGGGGAAGGGGCGCAGAGAGGGCAAGAGGCAGGGAGGGGGTCTGGGAAATAGAGAAACAAACTCTATTTTCTGCTCAGCTGTGGCGGGAGGGCTCCCGTGGCCCACAGGCTCACGGAGTGAAGCAATTTCAGACAGGGATGAGTGTCTGGTTTTCCCTGGAGCGGAGGCTGCAAAGCCCCGAAAGCCCTCGGTTTCTCTTCCCTTAATATCCTGTTTTGGAAAGTGCTTTGTGAGAAGGTGAAGGAAATGAAGATGGCCCTTGGCTAACGGAAGAAGCCCTATCCTGCTGGCTCCAGGGGGACCCGGAAGCTGTATTCCAGCGGCCTGGTCAAGGTAGGGAGAGGGAGCTGGTTGCCCATGGGGTCCCTGGGAGGGTGGCTGTCTTACAGACAAAGACTCAAGTCTCTGTCATGTCTGAGGATGTTTGCTGGCACCGTTGCCTCTTGTGTGGGTTCAATGGCATTCCTAAGAACTGCCCGGAAAGTCCAGGGGCTGTTGTTTATTCTGTGTCTCTACTTTCTGCCCCTCCTATGAGGGCAGGTACTGGGCACTGTCCCCTCAACCTCCTTCTACCCACCCATGGTGCATGTACCTGTCATGTGCCAGGTCCTCTACCCACTCATGGTGCATGTACCTATGTCAAGAACCCAGGTCATGCAGGTCTCAACTACCATTGATGCAGGGTGTCTGGGAGCCAAGTCTCTAGGACAGGTTGAACATTCCAAATCCTCCCGACTCCAAATTCAAAACGCTTTTAACTCTGGAAGCTTCTGAGCAATGTCATGATTCTACAAGTGGCATATCCCCACCTCACCCAGCGGGATGGGTAATGGTCAGAGGGCAGGTGTATGCTGAAGACGCCGGTGAGCTGCTCTGCCGGCTTGTGTAAAGAATGCATGAGGAATATCAAGCGTGGCCTTAAGTCCACCCCCGAGCTCTCTCATGATGTGTATATAAAAGTTCGAGACTCTAAGTGCAAAGAACTTCCTGTCCCAAGCACTGTAAATGAGTGCTAGACCGCCTGTGTTGGTAGACAGGGACTGAAGAGTGTGTGCCTCAGTGAGGCCTCTGGTCCGTGAGGGGCTGAGACTGGGAGCTGTCTGTCTGGCAGAGGGCTTCCCTTGTGAAGCCGTTACATTCTCAGCAGTGCCAGGGGCTGGTCTGCCTCCCCTTGTGCCTTATCCTTTCCCTCAGCCAGGCGCCTGCTGAGTCATGGTCAGGGGATCCTGGCTGCAGGAAGACTACAGGCCCTGATCTCTCTGCCTGGTGTGACCCAGGCATTCTTCTTGTTGTGAGGAAGTCATGGAACTTCTGAGTCTGTCTCCTTGATGCAGTGGTGGCCTTGAGGGGCCTCGTGTTTAAAGTCTGTGAGTATTTAGCGGAGTAGCATCTCTGAGAAGTGTGTGGAAAGGTCTGCTCCTGTTGCTCCCCTTGGCCCCTTTCCAGGACTCTGTTGAGGAGGCTTTGGAACTGCTCTGGCCTAGTCAGCCCTGTCTGTTTCTCTTCTTTAGTGCATTTGGCTTAGCTCAACTGGATCCTGGGTTCTTGAAAGCAATGATGATTCTTATGATCTGTGCCTGACTCCTGTCCACGTTCTGGACTTGACAGCTGCTTCCTAAATGCTCACGTGATTGAATATAATTGAACATTAGACTACATTTAATCACCTAATTGAATATTAATTAGACTAGATTTATAAGACACTCAAGGTAGGGTGTAGAAGTGCATGGTCTTAATCCCAGCACAGGGGTGGGGGGACCCATACACAAAGGCAGGTGGATCTTGGAGTTTGCCAAGTGAGTTTCAGAACATCCAGGCCTACCCCAGCACGGGGGAGAGGGGGATCCATATACAAAGGCAGTTGGATTTCAGAGTT
Organism: Microtus oregoni; assembly: GCF_018167655.1. Lineage (NCBI taxonomy): Eukaryota > Metazoa > Chordata > Mammalia > Rodentia > Cricetidae > Microtus > Microtus oregoni. The sequence continues at coordinate 63,970,864 of NW_024543063.1, forward strand.
AGCCAAGTGAGTTCCAGAACATCCAGGCCCACTCCAGCATGGGGGAGAGGGGGATCCATACACAAAGGCAGTTGGATTTCAGTTTCCCAAGTGAGTTCCAGGACATCCAGGCCTACATTAAGACACTGTGGAGAGGTGGGCAGGGGGGACACACAAAGACAGAGGCAGACAGAGAGACTGAGAGATACTGACTCTAAACTCCCTACTTACTGAAGAGTATAATGCCTACAACCAGCGTTCCGTATCTCTGAGTTCGTGTGTATCTGGAAAACATTTCGGGAGAATATGTCTGTGCTGAACATGTACAATTCTGCCCTCGTCATTAGTTCCCGAGCAGTGTAACTATCTATACAGTACCTACATTGTGTAAGGCTTTATGATTCAGGCACATGGGAAGGCCATGTGGGGGTTCTGTGCAAAACTGCACCTCCTTATGGGAGGGACTTTAGTGTCCTTGGGATGCCTGGAACCAGTTCCCTGCGTATGTCGAAAGATGACTGTTAAAAAAAAACAAACAAAACCCAGATGTACGTACATACACATTTGAGTGGACACACATACGTGATGTCTGCTCTGGGCAGATCTGTGAATCCAGATGTGCGTACATACACATTTGAGTGGACACACATACGTGATGTCTGCTCTGGGCAGATCTGTGAATCCAAGTGCTAATCCAGGTTGCTAATGAAAAATCTTGGGATGAATGAAGGGTGCTGACTGGCTGTTGCCAACTGCATGCGAGTCACACAGCTTGGAAAGACAGAAGCCAGGCTTGTGAGCAATCTGTGGCCAGCAAAGCACATGGGATTTTGGATTCTCCAAGCCTTCTCTCCTGAAAGGCAGGTAGCCAGTCTGTGAAGAACTGACTGGGGACTGGGTGGCTCTGAGTCTGTAGGTCTAAACGACAGCCTTCCCCAGCTTGTGTTCGGGTGGCATGGTGGCCTCCTGCTGCATTGCTTGTAAGGTTGGTTGTAATTTTGCTCAACTTAAGCTGCCCAGGGCTCAGGTTCTGCAGTGTCCAGCTCACCCAGTCTCTGCTCGTGCTGGTCCTCCCATCCCATTGTGGACCCCTCTGGACCCACAGACAGTCCCTGTCTTCTGGACGATCCCCCATGCTAGCTATCCTGTGCTTCCTCAGCTCCTGCTCCATGCCCAACAGATGCCCTGCGGCGGTGGCAGGGATCAGGATGAGGGCAGCTTCCTACAGCAGGCAGAGGCTGACGTGGCAAGCACACGTGATCAGGGCAGCAGAGAGTGCTGGCCTCTGAAATGCCTCTTCTCCGTTCTCAGGGTCCGGGCACACGGCTTGGGGATAGGGCTGCTGGAGGAGGCTGAGCTTGCATGCCACCTTTCCCAGTCCCCACAGTCTCTGTTCTCACTTCACCATGGACAGGCTTGAGCCTTCTCGGGGCCTTGTTTCCTGAACCCGCACTTCCCAAGGTGTGGCTCAGTGGCAGAAGAAAGTTCTAGACAGAGTGACTCCCAGCTGTGCCCTGCCCCTGCTAAGCCAGAACCTGAATGCCCTGGGCCACTGAACTTTGAGAAGGACCCTTAGAAAGAAATTATTTTACCCAAGTTCTGCCCTCTGAAGCCAGGATAATGCTATCCATCCCAGCTCACCACTGTCAGGACGTAGCTTATTTTAGCTCCGGTTTCCTCCTGTCCTAGATGAAGAGGTGCAAGCAGCTGGGCCAGGCCTGTGTCCTTGGACTCTGAATTTAGCCAGGACTAGGTAGAGTGAGTGTGGGGTTCACTTTAGGGACCCAGGAATCTAAGGAGCCACCAGGGGAATGAAAGACTGATCTGAGAAGCAAGGTCTTCCCTGGGCTAGCTCAAGAGCTAAGTACCAGCGTAAAGCCCTTTGAATTATTACACGCAGCAGCAAAGGGGTGGGAGGAGCCATAGCAACTTTCTGAAATATAGAAAAATGTGATAAAAGCCAGTAAGGGTGACTCCTCCCCACCCCCACTCCTACACTGGTGATCCCAGTAGGGAGCCTCAGTTCTCTGAGCCACTGCTTTGGAGCAAGAAGCCTGTGATGGCTCCTGCTTTTGGCTGGCATGAGCTGAAGCTCTCACTATGAGTGGGAAAACCACATCTATGTAGCAGGCTCCTTGGGCATCTGGGCCTCGCGGCAGCTTAAATGCCTCTGATTAACAAATCGGGCGGGAAGAGGTGCTAAAAGGGCTCCTTCCTGCCTCTTCTACTGGCATATCTTTGAAGGGAGCTCGGTTATAAAACTATTAAAATGTTATTTTGATAATTAAGCCTGCAGCTGTTCTGAGGGCGGCAGGGGCAGGCATTGTGCAAGCAGCAGAAGGCATGATGCTCTTCCAGGCTCCAGGAGTAAAGGGAAGCAGGCAGGGGGTGTGGTGAGGGACGGTAGATGTAGGACCTTGAAAGGGCAGGAAGGGGACCATCCCTCTCATCAAGTCCTTCATTGCCGTGGGTGATTGCAGGGAATGGGGCAGGGGCAGGAGAATTGCCCGCTATGGGTTTCTAGGTTTCCACACAAATTCGAGGGGTAGCTGTGGGGACCCCGAAATCACTAGCCTTCCAGGTTGGGGCCCAGGAGCAGGGAGTCAGCTTTACTCAGAATCTTGTTAGGCCAACCTCAGCCCCACCCAAGACCTCCTGAGTCAGAGGCCAAGTGTGGAGCTCCAGAGTCTGCTGTGTGCTCCAGTTCCTTAGTGTTTCCGGGGCAAGTGGGGTTCAGCTTGCTGGGCTTCCTAAAGGAGAATCTGTCCAGATAAGTGAGGTATGGGGAAGGTGGAGAGATGACTGTCAAACACCACATCAGGCATTCCTAGGTACCAGATGACAAGGAGGAGCCCGTCGGTGACAGGAGCTTATGTGAGTGCACATAGCAAGCCACAGCAGAACTGGAATTGGGAGTAAGTCTAATAAGATGATTGGAATCAGGACTGCTCTTTCCGGACGTTGAGGGTGGGGCTGGGAGAGATGTTTCATCTGAAGGGATAAAGGAAAACACATGTCGAGTCAGAATGAGCCGTCCAGCATCCCCCAGTCACAGTCTCCGAGAATCACTACCCATCCACCTTTCCATTGAGTTATTCATGCATCTTGTCATCAACTGAGCACACCCTTCACTCCATTGCTCTACTGTTCACTTCCACCTTCTGGCATCCCATTGATCCCATCCGTCATGCCTATTCTGTTAACATAGTCACCTCGCTGTCTACATTTTAAGCTGCCATCCACACGCCTATCTCCCTGTCTCTCACATCTGTTCATTTATCTACCCATCGTCTAGGCAACCAAACTCATGTCTCTCTGTATTGCTTATGAAGAGCCCACATGTGCTAAGCCTGACCATATAAGCTGGAAGATTCTCCAAAGTATGGCTTACTAGGACCATGATAGTTGAACCTCTGCCTAGAACACCACCTCTCTCTGGGCAAGGAACTGCCCATACCTCATCTACTGACAAAATACACAGTATCCAGAAATGGGTAAGCAGAACTGTCAAATCTTACCAAGACAGGGTAAGACGGTTTTGAAAAATCTCTTGCCTGTTAAAAATAATCTGTCAGTTATTCTGGGCCTTGGTGAAAGTTGGTTGCTTCAATGCTGAAAACATGAGTTTGGGTGATTGCCCAGGTAGCCAGTTGTCTCTGTGATTTGTCGCATGTTTTGGAAGTTGTCTGATTGCACTTCCTAATTACTCAGGTAACATTATTTCCCTTCTCGGATCTTCTATGGGATTGAAAACTAGATAAATGTAGCAACTTTCCTCTCATGACTTCTCCAAGTTATTTATTATGCAAGACGTGGGCTAGTTAGGATAGGATATTTGTTCTTATTGTATATTATTTTGTAGTAGGTTTAGAATGCTCTTACTTAAACAAAAGGGGGAGGTGCTGTGGGAGGACCTTCCGCTCCTTCAGCCAATAGCTGCTGAAATACCAGCCCACTGGGGTGTGGTCTATTTATCTTAAAAAAAGAGCGGCAAGCCTCTGGTCGCTCTCTTGGTTCTGGTGCTTGGTTCCAGCTCCTGCTATGGCGACTAGGCTCCTTTCCTGACGATTGGTGTTTTGTTAGTTTTACCCCCCAAAATAAATACCCCTTTAAATCCTAACTGGTGTGGGAATTTAAATTTAAATTTAGGATTTAACTGGCACCATGAACTTGCAGGGTCTGTAGGGTGGCTTCCATGAGGGCTGTGTGCCCCTCCTTAACTCTTGACCAGGAAACCTATGCAAAGCTCATGTCCCCTGCTGGTGCTCCATAGGAGAGAGGAATGTAGTTTGGGAGCTGTTGTCATCCAGCCAGGAAAGATGGTCACCTGAGGAAAGATGATGGTGGACACTGGAGATGATAAGGTAACCATTGCAGAAGGAGTGCCTGGTAGAACCTGACCTCAATCCTTAAGGGCAGACAGCTTGTTCCAGACAGAGAGCATGGGGGTTGGTAGTGACTCTGAGGTAGAAACACCCTGTGACCAGTTGCACAAAACAGAAGAGGGAGCCAGGCGGTGGTGGCGCACCCTTTAATCCCAGCACTTGGGAAGCAGAGGCAGGCACACCTCCGTGAGTTCGAGGTCAGCCTGTTCTATAGAGTGAGTTCCAGACAGCTAGGGCTACACAGAGAAACACTGTCTTGAAAAACAAAAACAACAGAAAAAGGAAGGAAGGACATGGCCTGTTGCCAAGGCTATCCCGTGTGGTTTGGGACAATAGATGTTAAATACCCGCAACACCACAGGTGTACTGTCTTAGGAGAGGCTGCTAGGACGGGGATGGGAAGTGGGGAGGGGCACGCTGGAACCCCGGTGCATGCATCCATCTGCCTAAGCAAGGGGCATCAAGCATTTCTTTATGCCTTGCTTCAGACCAGTGCTGTACTAAATACTACTAGGTAGTAGAACAGCTGAAAGGAGCGAGAAGACAGACAGATGGACTACCAGGGGCCAAATTCTCCCTCAGAAGAAGTCGAGGTGTCAGGCCTTATCTGAGTCGCAGGAGCCCACGCGGCTGTAAATTGGTCCCAGAAACAAAAAGAGTCTCATTGGTTCCCCAAATGGGCGTCTCAGTCAAGGCTGCAGCAGCCCTGGCCTCCCCTGTCTTTAGCTTTGGCAAGCTTGTCTCTAGTCCTAGGAAAAGTGGTCCTCCAGGTTCCCTGTCTTGCTTGTTTGGCAACCCCAGAGACAGAAGAACCTTTAAACGCCAATGAAACCAGAAATCTCGTAGGATCGGTTCTGTGTGGTCAGGCCTGATCACGTGTTTGTCTCTGAACCAATCATTTTTTTCTAGAGACATAAACCGGTTTCATTGGTCAGGTCTTCAAGCACCTTGGGTTTTCTGGGAAGTGGTGGCGCGTGCCTTTAATTCTAGCACTTGGGAGGTAGAGGCCGGTGGATTTCTGTGAGTTCAAGGACAGCTAGGTCTGTTATGCAGAAAAATCCTGCCTCGAAAATTAAAAACAAACAAAAAAAGCAAACACTGGGTTCATTCCACAGGAAAAAAAAGTAAACATTGGTGGAGTTAAAGTCGGCTTCTAGAGGTGCAAAGGCCGTCTTTCCCTGGCATGCCGTTTCATCAGAATCTCCCTCTGTCAAACGATGTGGCTGTAGATGGCCATCACTCGAGTCAGGATCCATAGGTTACAGGGTTCTCCTGAGCCGAGAAATGATGAACCTTTAGGGTCAGTGTGACCTTCCTAAGGCCTCACATGGCTTATGTCCTTGAGCCTGGTCTGGATGCCTATTCTTTTTTTTCTTTTTGTTTGTTTGTTTTTTGAGACAAGATTTCTCTGTAGCTTTGGAACCTGTCGTAGAGCTAGCTCTTGTAGATCAGGTTGATCTTGAACTCACAGAGATTCCCCCCCCCCCCCCCCCCCCCCCCCGCCTCTGCCTCCCGAGTGCTGGGATTAAAGGCATGCGCCACCACTGCCTGGCTAGATGCCCATTCCTCCTATGTCCTGAGGGTTTCAGTGCCTGTTCTTGACTCCCATTCTCCTATATTGTGGTGGAATCTCATCCAAGGCTGACCTGACCCGTGGGACAGAGCGGAACTGATGGGTGGCAGACTTGCTTTGAAGCAGAAGCCTTTTGTTTTGAACTCCAGGGGTTCAAAAGGATAAAGCTCCAATATGGAGGGTGCCACAACATCGTTCCATTTCCTTCTGTCCCAGTGAGGTTTCCCATAAAAGTGATGCTGTCATTTGTGGCTGCAGCTAGTGGCATCAGGACACTCGGCTGCCATTTCAGGACCTCTACCTTCTAAGGGAACCAGTTGAGTTTTGTGCATCGCCTGGGCCTCTCAGGATGCTGACTTCACTGAACTTCGTCCCTCGCTTTAGGTGGTGCCACACTACTGCTGCTACGTCTCCCCACTCCCCCCAGCACCCCCTCCCCCGGGCAGCACTGGCCACTGAGCCATTAGCGTCCCTTCTCACTGCCCCTGCATCAGCACGGTGATCGTTTTCAGATTTACAAGCATTAACTATTTTAATTTAATGCCTTGGCTCTCTTGTAATTCGTCCACTTAATTATATGATGATTGCTCAAATGAAAGAGACTCAGCTGCTGCCGTAACAGCTCTGAAGGAAGACTGGAGTTTTGAGATGGATGGTTTGGGGAGATGCTCTCCCTGCACCCCTCCGGCCTTTTTTTCCGGTGGACTCTAGAGTCTGTAATGGCCCTTTCTTGCCTTCCTAGGAGTGGGAGCTGGGCCTGGGGACCATCAGTGTACATGGTCCACTCCAGGAACCGGATGTGGGACTGGCCCTACTGGGCAGCCAGGGTCTTATAGGTGGTGTTCTAGAAACAGAAATGTAACAGCAGTGAGCAGGCAGGCTCATGGGCCTGCTTGGAGGGCAGAGGGTCCCTATCCAGCTGAGAAGCCCGGGAGCGCTGTGTGAAGACCTCACTGAGGCGGTGGTGGAGGCCAGAGGCGTGTCCCCTTTTATAATGGAGGCCTGAGGGTGGTGCATAGTCCAGTCCTCTGTATCCACATGAAGGTGCCCTGGAACTGACCTGAGCCATGGGACTTGGCCTTACTTCCCATCACTGCCCACTCGGAAACCTGGGTGAGGGGTTGTGGGGGCAGAGGGGATATCGAAGGGGTGCTAAAGTTTACTTTTCGATAGCCAAGATAAAACACTCTGACCGAGTTCAACTTGGGGGGAGAACAGGGTTAGATTATCATCTAGGGAAGTCAGGGTAGGCTCTCAAGGAAGGCAGACAGGAACCACGAAGAACACTGCTTCCTAACTTACTTTCTGGCTTGCCCTGGCTCATGCTCAGCTAACTACCTGATACAGCCAGGGCCAACTGCCCAGGGAATGGAGCTGCCCACAGTGGGCTGGACCCTCTGCCATAAGTTTCTCAAGACCATCCTTCACAGACATGTCCCCAGACTGACCTGACCAAGATGGCTACTCAGCTGATCTTTTCTGGTGATTCTAGGTGATGTCAAGTTGACAGTTAATGCTACCAGGACAGGGAAGGTGGAGGGGAGCTTGAGGGAGGATGAAGGAAAGGTTGGAGCCTTGGACTGAAGGCTGAGGGGTTGGAGGGAAGGATGGGATCTCTTGACAGTATACCTTGTTGCCCTTCTGGGTTGTATTCATGTGTGTTTCCTGTTTATGTTTCTGCACTCTCCCTTTCAATGCCTAAACTGGTATTCAGTGCCTGAAGTGTGCGGGCTATTTTGTCAGAACGGTAACTATTAATATTTGGCAGAGATTCCAGCTCCAAACCTGCCCTGCTGAGCCCGTTTAAGTTTGCCACTGCTCAGTGGATGGGGCAGAGACCTGAGCAGGAGACTGGCACCAGAGCTTCTGAGAGCTTGGTGCTGTTGCCTCAGGCCATGCCCTCCGATTTGGGGGTGTTGGCAGTAGGGAGAGCATCCACAACTAGAAAGAGCCTCATGGAGAAAAGCCCCTCTTCTGCAGACTCAAAGGGAAGGGGCAGGAACTCCAGGTCACAGCCCTAGCTGAAGGGGTTCACACTGCCCTAATGCAGCTTGGGAAGGAGTCTGTTAAAAGCTCCCATTGGTACCAGAAATCTTGTCAGAAGGGTGACCTTTCTGTGTTGATGGCAGCTCAGGTTTCTGAGTTTGCTGATTTTTTTCAGGTGAGGATGTCCTGGTGCTTTGGAAAACCTTGGCCGTCCTGGGCCTACCCACCTCCTAGGCCCCGAGAACCAGGCAGGATGTTGGGCTGAAGTGTGAGCCTGCACAGAGAAGGGTTACAATTGTTCGCCCGTGTGCAGACAAATTTCAGCTAGCTTACAGCAGCTGTGGCGCCGTGCTGATAGATTAAAAGCGGCAACCAGCCCCAGAATGAAGTGCATTAGAACTCCTGCTGGGTCGAGCTGGGGAGAGGCCCACACAGCTGTCATCTAGGCCAAGTTTCTGACGGCAACTCAAGAACTGGATGGAACTCTGAGAAAAGTTAGTTCACCGGCAGTCAGGTGATGGGGGAAAAGGACGGGGACTGCTGGGGGTTCAAAGCGGGAGAAGAGACTTGTCGGGTTGCCTGCACCAAGACCAGGAATTTTTTTGCTTCACTGGGACTTTGGGGGCCAGAAAATAAAGCCGTTGCCGTGGTGGGGCCTGACTGGGCACAGCACCCACCCTGTGCCTTGCTGCAGCTGCCTGGGAGTTGTTGGAGTTGGGCCATTAGGACTTCTATTTCCAAAGATCTTCAGTAGCTCAACGCACGACAGTTGTGTCCAGGGGTTCCCGTCTAATGTGACGGGTGCAGATTTGGGGAGTCACACCAGCTTCCCCTCGCCTGGGAGCGGTCTGTGCTGCTGTGGTCTGCTGACCCAAGCTCTTCTTGGCTGCAGGTCGAGCCCTAGTTCTTTGGATTGCGCTCCTGAAGGTGAGCGATGGCCCCTCTTGGCAAGAACTTGGCTCTCAACGCGTCTGACTCCAAGCAGGAGAAAAGCTACTTTCCATTGTCAGAGCTGCCACTCAAGGGCCCATCTACAGCACTTCCCTTCGTAGAAAGACCGAATGCTGAGGGAGAAAGTCCTTTTTTTGGATATGCCCTGATTTTTGTATAAAGCAAACTCTTCCCAGTGGAAGGGCCAGATTGGGGAAAAAAAAAGAAGAAGAAAAAATTCCACTAAACGGCATTATGATTATAAATAGAACAGCCTTGGGTACACTCGTCTCAGTGGTACATGTGGTCTATCCACAGTGAACCCACCATGGTCCTCACTTGGGCAGACTAGGGTAGTGGGTAAGCGGTCAACAAACAAGAGAGCATGTGTGTTGGGTCAGGAGCGTCTTGGCTGCACTTCCTCCACTGCAACAATCATACTCGAGAACATTCCTGGACTCCAAAGGCGCTGGCCATGGCCTCTGTCCATCTAATGGTGGGGGTGACGTTGACCCTTTAGTGGTGTGATTGGCAGCTCCTGAGCAGACATGATTGGTGCTTTCTTCCTGATGTGCAGCCATCTTTCAGGTGTTTCTTGGAGTTGTGAGCATCCCTGAGAGGGTCGGGTGGGATACTAGTTGAGAGCGGGAGCCAAGTAGGCAGGGGCAAGGCAGCGATGCAGACATGGTCAGGCATGAATAGGGGCAGTGTTGCCAGGTTGCCAGGGCCTGCCTCCTGAAGACAGACTACTTTGTTCGAGTCCGTGGTCCACCCCTGATTTTGAACAGGCTGTTTAACCCCCACATGCCCAGCTTTTCTTGTCTATGAAATGAGGTTAAGACCGGGGAGCAGTTCAGTGGTAGCTTGTTTACCTAGCATGCAAGAGTATTGGCACCTCCAATAGCGACAGTGTTACCAAGGGTGAGGGTAGTGATAGCATCTCTCTCAAAGGGTTGTGAAGAGTAACTGAGATAACACGGTGCTTATGATAAGCACAGCAATTTGGTCAAATTCTTTATTAGGAATAGTTTAGCCAAGTGGTAATGGTGCACGCCTTTAATCTCAGCACTTGCAAAGCAGAGGCAAGCAGATCTCTGTGAGTTCAAGGCCATCCTGGTCTACAGAGCGAGTGCCAGGAGAGGCTCCAAAGCTACACAAAGAAACCCGGTCTTGAAAAATCAAAACAAACAAACAAACAAAAATAGCTTGACAAGAGTCTCAGACCATTCGGTCATCTGATCTCAACAGGGAACTTAATAACCAGTCTCTCCCATAATCTCCAGCTTTTTTTAAGAGCTTCCCAAGATAGTGAGCTCACCCAAGGCTGCCATGGCAACCAATCATGGGCCCAGATTAAACTTTATGCTTCTCTGGTGAGTCTCACTGGATGGGAATACTTTGCTGGCTCCACTTCACTGCAGAGTCTCAAGACAGTCAGTAGTTGTAGCCTGTGAGTGCAAATGGGATGGACAGACTGACAGGCTCAGCACAGGCGCTATCTGCCGTCCTCCTGTCTCCTGAGGGACGAGTGTCATTTTTTTTTTTTTTTGACGAGTGTAATTTTAACTCAGATGAGGAAACACAGGATCAGAAAGTTAGCTTGTATAAGGGTCACATAATTCTAGATGGGCCATCTGGGACTGTGCTCAGGACTGTCTGACAACAACCCCCTCTTCTTAGAGCCATCTTTCTTTCCAAACAAACTCAGAACCCACCGCTATCCTTTTACTGTTTTCCACGCATCTTCCCTCTCAACTGCAGGTAGCTCACTTCCCAGACAGCTTCTTCTGGTCCATGTTTCACCTGCATGTGTGTATGGGGGGCATGCATACATTACCATTAGCAGAGTGTTATTACACCCCCACCACCCACCATCCATCACCCCGTTTCCACCAGCATCATCAAAAGGGCAGGGCATTTCTATCTGCAGGAGACAGAAGCCACTGACCAGTGTTGGACAGTCTCTGAAATTGTAACAATTTCAGAAGTAACAATCTGATGGACAGTTTATTGTCATTTATCCCCCTAATGCAGGGCGTGCATACGAATTGTCGTCAGCTAGCCGGTAATTATCAGAGGCATTGCGAGCAGGGCGGCTGCAATCCTGTGGTCTTCAAATTAGGAGAAATAATGAATGCATCCAGAACACATCCATTTCAGCAAAGTGCTTGCATGGATTATAAAATTTATTATCAATAAAACTATTCATTTGTGTCCTATACTGCACTTAATGCACCTGAAGTGAGAGATTAGAAGTGTGTTTAATTCTGGGGCTGCAGGGAAATACGAGCGCAGAAAATTTGCAGAGATAGGAGGAAGTTAATACCCAGGCGGTGAAAAGAGGCATCAATTTAGCTATTACTTCTGTATTTTGGAGGAATGGGTTGTTTTACCTTTCTTTTTATGGTAGAATCATACAATTGACTTAGATCTTTGGTTCAAGTACTGCCTTCTATTTAAAGAGAAGCTAGGAGTTAGGGAGGACATATAGACATTAATGATGCGTATATGTGCTCTTGGGTAAGCTAGTATATGAACAGTGTGTGTGTGTGTGTGTGTGTGTGTGTGTGTGTGTGCATGCGCCCATGCATGTGTGTGCATGCGCATCTACAGACCCCTCCGTGTCTGTACATATACAAACAGTAATACAAGTGGCAGTGATATGGTGATGAAGCCAGTAAATATTTAACAGCTACTTGTCTGAGAAAAATGAATTCTGATTTATAGTCTTTGCCAATTTCAGTCATATAAAATGCTCCCGTTTCCCCTCATAGCTTCCCTTTATTCTTTGAAAGCAGGGATCCTAAGTTCCAAGCTACTACCAGAACACTGATCTGATGTTGGGAGAATAAGCACACATTGGACTGTGGGGAGGAAGGAGGAGCTGGCTTTAAGACGTCACTATTCTACACACACACAGACTCAGGTGTACACACATGCATGCAACATGCACACATATGCGTGCTATCATATTCACCCATGTGCACCTAGATATACCTGCAGTATACTTTAGGAAAGAGAAATAAGATACCAAATGCTCTCTCTCACTTTGCCCTGAGTGTCACCTGTGTATTTTTCCCAAGTGTCAGCTTTCTTTGGTGAATTTGCTCATCTATTTTACTCTAGTAAAGAGCAGCCTGCATCCCCAGAATGTGGTGACTTCATTTTCATTAAGCTCCGAGCAGGAAAGAAGCCAGGAAGCAGGAGAGGTGAAGGAAGGGAGAGCAGGATCGGGGCTTGGCTTCCCCTCAGAGCAGCTACACAGGTCCACCTTCAGCGTGCTCTGTGGACCTGCCTCGGTTTTTATCCAGCCATTGTTCATTTCTCCACCGCGTTTGCACACTGTGGCGCGTCTGGGGAATTTCAGCAGTTGGAATATACATGAAAAGAGTTCCGCTCCACTTTCATAAGGTCCCTGGACGGCTTGGACGAGGCCTCCAGGCCCCATGGTGAAGCCGGCATCAATTCATATTCCTTCCCTCACCACACACACGGTAGCACGGAGCCCAGACCAATCGAAAACTTGACAGTAAGCCTTTTGATTTCGCGGGGAAACCTTCATCACGCTGCGAGAGGGAAGGGAATATAGCCCAAACTGGACTTCATACTGTGGCGAGCTTGAAATCCCAGCCCCACCGCAGAGCCGGCTGATTGGAATAGTTGGAAACTGTGTCCAGGAATTCGGCTGCAAGAACTTGGCTCACAGCGACTTCTGTCTTTTTGAAAGAAAAATTGTCAACTGGGAGAGCCACTTGGGGCCTGGGTTTAATCTGTCCAGGCAGCAAAGATTCACGGAAATGATTGGCCAAGTTTTCCTAAAATGTTTCAAGCTCCTGCCTACGTGGGGAGTCTGGGGCCAGTGAGCAGAAAGCCAGCAAGGCTGGCTCCTGGCGACGGCTGTCGTCGTTGCCGCAGTTATGGCAGTTGTCACCTACATCTTCACTATTGCTATTTTGCTAATCGCCAACCTGCTGCTTGTGAGAGAGCGGAGTTAGAGGTTCAGATAAAGCCACACACAGAACATATGTTCTGCTTGGCATCCCCAGCCTGGGCTGTTTGACCATGTCATAGTTTTCTGGGTACACCCTTCACCCTGAAGACCAAAAAAATGCTAACATGGATGTGGTGGGCTGAATCTTCCTTTTGGGGGGTGGTACTGGGAGGGCACCTGGGACCTTGTGCATGCTAGGCAAGTCAGTACTCCTGAGCTACACCTGAACCCACTTGTCTTGTCTTTGTTTGGAGATGTTAGTGAAAGGGGAGACCCCGAAGTTCAAGGATTTTGTTGTCATTATCCGGCAGTGTCCGATAGATGCTAATGCTGTTACTCTTGGCTCACGTGCAAAAAGCCCAGAATCAGGGCTGTGGAGTGTAATAGCAGAGACCCTCCTCCAACATCACTGTCCTGATAGGCAAAAGTCCGGATGCTCCCAGGAACAGTCGGAGATATTAAAGTAGAATGGGGCCCAGCTACTCACTCTAGGCCAATGTGTGATTAGAATCATTTCTTTGGGGCAGACAGGAGCTGCTACAAGTCATAGTTAGACTTCCCAGAGGATTAGGGGAAATAGGGACCAACTGTCCCCAGACTGATGCTTATACCACCTCAGAAAGTCTGGGGATTGGGGCTCCCTCCCATCCCACCTGGTTTTTCCAGGTAACTTCACTGAGCAGGAAGCAGAGGTCACCTATGCTATGATCCTTTTGTGTGACAAAGCCACAGATCAGTCACTAAACCTCTCTGGCCTCAGTTTCCCTGCCTATGAGACGGAAAGTAGCCCCTGCTCCAGGTGTACAGCTTGCCCTGTAGTGTTGCTTAGGAGTCCGCTGGGTGGAGGAAAAGGGACCATAGAAGATGTGTGTGGAGCTCGGGCATTGCCCAGAGGGACTGACCCAGCCCTTCCTGGGGTCAGCCTGTGCCAGGAGCAGGATCTTGAGCCTAGGCCCTCCTGGATTTGGGGGAGCTAAGGATTTGTCCCTACCTTGGACTGCCCCTGCTGAGTCCTACATTCTCCATGTTCATGGAGTCATCCTGGGGCCTCTTCAGGTGGAGCCCCCTTTCCTCACAGCTAGACGCACCTTGGTTCTTACTGGTGCCAAGATTATTTGGGGAAGGACAGGAACCTAGTAATTTCTTAGCTGGAAGGCGTTGTAAAAATGCCTTCTGGAGGTTGAAAGGTTGTCAGCAACACACTGAGCCTAATTGAGTCCTCAGAATGTGCAGTGCCTGCTGCTTTCCATGGAAGATGTAGGTGTGGGATAGGTGTGTGTGTGTGTGTGTGTGTGTGTGTGTGTACACAAGCGTATGTGTGTGAGCATGTGTATCCTGGGGACAGTGGGCACACGCTGGCTCAGGAGCTATGCAAGTGTGTGTCTATGCACATGGAACCTATCACAGAGCCCACTGCTGATTAAAGGCCTCAGCGTGTTTCTGCATTCAGTCCCTTTGTCTTGGAACACACCTTCAAGTTCGGAAGTGACCTAGGGCTGGGGCAGGGACCCTTGTCAGTCCAGCCACAGAGCAATTAACCTTTGTGTGCCTTAGAACCTTCTCTATACCACCAAAGAGAGCATCTCTCTCTCACACACACACACACACACACACACACACACACACGGGGGGGGGGGGGGGAGAGAGAGAGAGAGAGAAGAGAGACTGAGAGACTGAGAGACTGAGACTTTAAGGGCATTTTACCAAAGTACTGCACTGTAAGCTTTGCCCCCTACTGCAGGAGCATAGGGTACAACACTGGTGGCCATGTTGCCAACAGCCGCCCTAGAGATTTGACAAGCTTGCTATAGGGAAGACCGATACCAGAGACTCAGCCCTCGGGATGGCACCATGTGCCTGCCCTCAGGACAGCCTGCAGTCCCTGTGGTCCTGTGTGCCATCTTTGGCCAGACACTCATCCCTTACCCTGGGGCTGTTTCCTACTTTGGTTTTTGGCTCCTCCGCAGCCATTTCTCTAGGACAGTGGTTCCTAAACCCCCCCCCCCCATGCTGCGACCCTCTAATGCAGTCCCTTGTATTGTGTTGACCCTCAAACATAAAATTATTTTTCTTGCTACTTCAGAACTGTAATTTCACTACTGTTATGAATCGTAAGGTGAATATCTGCTATGCCACCCCTGTGAAAGGGTCTTTGGACCCTCAGAGACCATAAGGTCATGAGGCACAGGTTAAGAGCCCACATTTGACTGCTGTCACTCATCTGCAGGGAGACCATGTGCGATGGGCACGGATTTGTGCACCTTACTGAACCATCCCACACAGGTGTGGTTCCCACACAAGCTGCCCAGTCACATGACCGCCTCTAGCATCTCTCCCTTGGGCTACTCTTCTCTTCTCCCCTCCCATACCACCTTTGCTCCTCAGGCACCTGCACACCTCCTCCAGGCCATGAGGACAAAAGGTAGGTACCCTGTCTCAGCACGCATGCACCCAAGACCCCACGATATCCCTCCCTTCTTCATCCAGAGGCCCTCACTACTGTGTCTGGGTTGTTTGTTCAGCCAAGACAGCAACCCGGGAGATGGGGGTGGGGGCTACAGAGTCTCGCCCAGTCCCCCTGCCAAGCGCTCATTTGTATGCAGAAGGGATTAGGCGGAATTTACCGTGGCCTCACCCTAGGGAGCTGCTCTAGCCCTAGGAATGCTCTCCGGTTGGCGGTGTGCTGTAGGCAAGATTAGAACAGTCCCTTCTGCCACCGCACCCCTTCCGCCGCCGCGCATGCCCTGGTCACTCTCCAGGCTGCCAACATCGAAATCATTTTCATTTATACCCTTTTTGATCATTGAGCCTCAAAGAGGGCCTGCCTTGTGTGACAGCGGGCACCAAAATGGCCCAATTATTTGGAAGAGGAGGGAGCAGCTAAAAATCAGTCAGATGCAAGAGACAGCACACTTGATCAGGGCTCATGGCTTTCTTCCTGCCTTCTCTCACCAATATTTTTACAGCTGTTGACATATATTGAGTTACATGTGCCTGGGCTAGATCCCAGCGGAACTGTTTCAAAGATCTGTTCACCATAAAGTGTGCTGTTCTCAAGTAAATGACTGACTTCAAGAAAGCACAGTAGTTTAAATGTTACTATAAATACAGGCGCTAAGACATTTTAATTATAATTTTTGAGTTATACAGTGTTCTGTAAGTACACCAGGCATTTGCAAAAGAATCTGCGCAGCTAGCCAAGACACTCTGCCCTCTTGTGGACAGAGAAGAAACTGCAAGTAGTGTGTTCTGCAGCTGGTGTTTCAGCTCCGGTTCACTTGGGACAGAGATGGGAGTCTTGGAGGTCTTGGTTTGGGGCCCTGGAATTTATTCCACACATTTGTTGAGCCCCCCCCCCCCTGCAGAGGGGCTTCGGGTGGGGCAGGATGCCCATGCTCACATTCTTGGAAGAATTCACCAAGAGTTGCTGAAATATAACCAGAGCCAAGTAGCTAATCTCCATTGTGAGAGTGGAGGTTGGAAGCAAGTGGCAGGGGCCGCATGGTGTCTGTACCCTGGCAGATTTCTTCTTAGTGCTCTTCAAGTCCTTCAGATCCTCCTGGCCATAGTCAGACTCTGTGACAGGACAGGACCTAATGGCCTCAGAAACAACCTCTGCTGGGTTGTTTGGAAGGAAGCCCCTTTGTGGGACTCAGGTTATCTTGGGACTTTGTTTGTTTGATTTTAGTTTTTGTTGTTTGCTCCTGCAGTGCTCGGGTTGGACACAGGGCCTGGCAAACACTAGGCAAATGTTCTGTCCCTGAACTGCATCCCTGGGCCTTTTGATGGGAACAGCCCTTGGTTATCTCCCTGTGTGTATGCCAGTGATAAGGTGCTAGTTATGGCAGATCTGGCCTGACATGGATTTCTTATCTATCTGTAACCATCCTACCCATCTTTTTGTGTCCTCTTCCCCTCCCACCCACCAGTCATCTGTCCACTTAGTACGTTCCCTCCCATCTGTCTACCACACATTATCTAAGATCTTCCCATCCACCTGTCCTATCCTGTCCCTTCCTGCACCATCTCTTCCTCCATTAACCATTTATCTGCCCGTCTTCTCACCCATAAACACATATATTCACCTATATATTTGTCTGTCTAGCCATCATCCATTCATCACTGGGTACCATCCATCCATCCATCCATTCATCCATTCATCCATCCGTTGTCCATCCATTTATTTATATACTTCCATAGGTCTTTCGAGTGTAAGTACTAAAACAGAGGTTATGCAGTTAGATTTTTTTTTAAATGGTTTTGAACTAGCTCTGTAGAACAGGCTGACCTTGAACTTAAAGAGATCTGCCTGCCTCTGCTCCCCCACACCAGTGTTGGGATTAAAGACGTGTGCCACCACCGCCCTGATGCCATCAGATTTCTTAAATTCAAAAATCCAAACCGTACTACATCCTTAGGGAAGCTCCTTAGCCCTTGTGGGAATCTCTTCCTTTATGAGATGGGGAAAATAGCAAAGGACAAGAAGCGAGTTAAGATCAATTAATTAGATGAGCTGTCACCAGCAAAGTGCTTGGCGCTTTGTCAGCTCCACGGTGAGCGCTTGCTGCTTTCGGTGTGTGTGTTGAGAAGCTGGTTGCCGGGTGCCTCCTACGCGGCCTAACCAGAAGTGCTCAGTGCTCCAGGCCAGATACGCTGCTTGTTCCTGAACTGGCAGGAGGGCCTTATTGATAAGATCCTAAGGACCCTGAAGGAATCGCTTATGAATTTTATTCTTATTGTTGTTTTGAGGAAATTTCCTGTCCTACATATTTGCCCAAACTGTTTCAAATGTAGGCAATTAAAAAAAAAAAAAAAACATCTAGTTATTAAATGAGCCTATGGAACACCAAAGAAAATGACGGTTTTGGTAAAGTTCCATAGCCACAAAGGCCATTTGTTTTAAAGTGCCGTTTTTACTCACTGGGATCTCAAAAAGGCCACTTAGACCCAAATCCATTCACTCTGGACTGTTTCTTCAGCCTCTATGTGTCGAGCACCAGCTGTGCACTAGGCACTGGGCCAGGCCCCTTTTGTCCTCAAGATCTGTCTCATGGAGGAACCAACAAGACAGTGCAGTGAGGAACGGCACTGGCATCCAGCCTGATGACCTGAGTTTGAAGAAGAGCAATGACTCCCACAAGTTGTCCTCCGACCTTCACACACATGCCATGGCATGCACACACATGCATATGTAATTAATTTTTATTATTTATTTATTTAAGATTTCTGTCTCTTCCCCGCCTCCGCCTCCGCCTCCCATATCCCTCCCTCTCCCCCAAACAACTCCCCCTCTCTCATCAGCCTGAAGAGCAGTCAGGGTTCCCTGCCCTGTGGGAATTCCAAGGACCTCCCACCTCCTTCCAGGTCTAGTAAGGTGAGCATCCAAACTGCCTAGGCTCCCACAAAGCCAGTATGTGCAGTAGGATCAAAACCCAGTGCCATTGTTCTTGAGTTCTCAGTAGTCCTCATTGTCTGCTATGTTCAGAGAGTCCGGTTTTATCCCATGCTTTTTCAGACCCAGTCCAGCTGGCCTTGGTGAGTTCCCGAAAGAACATCCCCATTGTCTCAGTGTGTGGGTGCACCCCTCGCGGACCTGAGTTCCTTGCTCATGCTCTCTCTCCTTCTGTTCCTGATTTGGACCTTGGGGTTGTAGTCCAGTGCTCCAATGTGGGTCTCTGTCTCTGTCTCCTTTCATCACCTGATGAAGGTTAATGTCCAGGAGAATGACTGTATGTTTGTCTTTTTTATTTTTTTAAACTTTATTTTATGTGCATTGGTGTGAAGGTGTCAGATCCCCTGGAACTAGAGTTACAGACAATTGTGAGTTGCCATGTGGGTGCTGGGAATTGAACCCGGGTCCTCTGGAAGAGCAGTCAGTGCTCTTAACTACTGAGCCATCATCTCCCTAGTCCCTGTAATTAATTTTTAAACACTAAGAAAAGACTTCATGAAAGATGTTTCTCATTGCAGAGAAGCGAACTCAGTGCCAACATGGGTTGTGAGTCAGGTAGAGTTGAGGTGACCTTCCAAGTTTCCTGAGATAATCACTTCCCATCACGTGAAGCACTTTTATGTTACCAGTGACCTCACAACAAGCACTTTAGCCAGATGAGCATGCCAGGCTTTGCAGAGTCGCTAACAGGGAAGGAAGTGACCACTTGCAGTGGCCACAGTAGGCTCATTACATGAGGTTTCTGGACTGACCACACTGGCACGCCCCTGCAACCCCAGCAGTCCAGCGGCAGGTGCAGGAGGAGCAGACCCTGGGTTTTAGCGCTCAAACCAAGACAGGGCTGAGGAGATGGCTCAGTGGTTAGAGCACTTGCCATGATAATGGGAAGTCAAGAGTTGGGGTCCCTAGCATCCATGTAAATGCTGGGTGAGGACAGACACTCTCCTGTAATCTGGAAGGTAAAGATGCAGGTTGCTTGAAGCAAGCTGGACAGTTTGACTGATTGTATTGGCCAATTCCTGGTTCGGTTCAGAGTCCTGCCTGAGTAAGGAGAAAACAATTAAAAAGTCACCTACACATGGGTGCTGACATGCATGTGAACATGTATCTGTACACTCAGATGCATATGTATACGTGTGTGTGTACAGAGGAGACTGCATTGCTTTGAAAGTGGGATTGGGCACGAGCCAGTTTCTGCTGACCCCAGGGACCTCTTGGGTGCCCTCTACCTTCTCCCTGCTTGGCTCTTGTACGTGAAGCGTCTTATTTCAGTTTGAACAAAACTGTTGAGGAGATGGGGTTCAACCAGACAGTTGAGAGGTAACTGAGGTTTGGGTGGCTATGGCCTTGTCATCCACCGGGGGATCTAGAGCATACAGGGTACTGGAGGCAGCCATGGTGGTGGCCTGGATGCTACCCCAGCCTTGGCACATGTGGCAGTAGCAGACCCAGTCCCAATGCTTGTCCCTCCTGCTGCCATGGTCTGCTCTGCCACCTTATGGGCCACGTGGGGAAGGAGGGGAGTGAGTTTCCAGTCTCCTTGTCCATTTGCTCAGAAGCTGCAGTCAGAAGATGTGATTTGGGGGCTTGAGATCTGGAAAGTCAGGAGCCAAGAGGAAGAAGTTTTTTGAGGCTCTTTCTAGGTGGGCATCTCTTCCTCGTCCCTTTGAGAGTCAGTGTTAAAAAGAGACCATTGTTTTGGGGGCAGAGGGCATGTACCCAGCTAAGGAGGGGGTAGTCTGTGAAGGTTTGGGGTTCTTCCAGTCCAGGGGTTAGTCTGTGAGGTTTGGGGTTCTCCCAGTCCAGGGGTTAGTCTGTGAGGTTTGGGGTTCTCCAGTCCAGGGGGTTAGTCTGAAGGTTTGGTGTTCTCCCAGTCCAGGGGGTTAGTCTGTGAAGGTTTGGGCTTCTCCCAGTCCAGGGGTTAGTCTGTGAAGGTTTGGGGTTCTTCCAGTCCAGGGGGTTAGTCTGTGAAGGTTTGGGGTTCTCTTAGTCCAGAGGGTAGTCTGTGAGGTTTGGGGTTCTCCTAGTCCAGGGGGTTAGTCTGTGAAGGTTTGGGGTTCTCCCAGTCCAGGGGGTTAGTCTGTGAAGGTTTGGGGTTCTCCCAGTCCAGGGGGTAGTCTGTGAGGTTTGGGGTTCTCCCGTGTGCTCCATGCTGCAGCTGTTGGACGAGTGTCTTCGTCTCATTCATGTCCAGTTGGGAACCGCAGTTTCTCATCAAATAGAAAGACTTTGTCCCACTTCCTCTACAAGCCTCATTCCAGAAAAAAGGGATTAGTCAGCAGATCTCTCTGAGTTGGAGGACAGCTTGGTCTACAGAGTGAGTTCCAGGACAGGCTCCAAAAGCTACAGAGAAACCGTGTCTTGAAATACCGCCCCCTCAAAAACAGAAATTTTGTAAACTGGGGAGTCCTATATCAGAGAAAGACAATATTTCATATAATTACTCCAACTGCCAGCTAATATAATTTTTAAAAAATGCACATAGAGAGCCATGGTACACAGTTGGAACTCCAGCACTCTGGAGGCAGAGCTAGAAGCCTGGGCTACCTATAAGACCCTGTTTCTAAAAAATAGAGGGGCAGGAGATCTTGCATTTCTTTATATCTTTAGTAAATGATCATAATATTGAAAATTCTATAGTTATTGGGAGGTGACACTGTGCCATACACAGCAGAAGCTTCCACCAACTCTTGTGATAGCCTTGAAGGTTAAAGAAGGTCATTGTTACTGAGTCTGGAACCAGCTGTGTCTGCCCGCAGCCTGGGGGTTTTCCGTGGATCTTCATCCTCCTATGGCGCGTTTGAGCTGTCTAAAAACCCTGAGTTTTGGTTCTCCTGGTATCCCAGGAAGTCCGTAAGGCTGTTCTCCCTCTACCCAGTTTGCAACTAAGAATCCCTCTGATGGTGTTCCAAGCTACGCACTTATTTTCTTGCTTCCCAGGCAAGCTTGGTTTCCAGGACAGAACAGTTTCCAGAAACAATTTGGGAAGAGGGTTCTCCTGCATCTGTCAGGGCAGGGAGCACCCCTGACTTTGCTGCTGGCCTGGTAAGGCCCTGGTGTGGTCTTCAGGTCCACAAGCGTGCCCTGCTGCCCATCCTCTGCTTGTGTGAACGACACACTTGCACCTGTCCCTTTGATTTTGTGGAAACTGAAAGCATGTCTCCTCCGATGCAGGCTGACATGCTTCTTTATAAATGCTTGGGCGTTGCTATTGATTTTTGGCTGCGGAGTTTGAAACCCTATCTCTTGGACTCATGAGATTTCCCTGCTGCAGCAAGAACGCATTGCCATTCTTGATATAGCCAGTCTCTGACACAATATTCATATCAGGCTTCCGAGGAGTGGCGTCAGCACAGCCTCGGGGATGGTGCCTGGGCTGGTGGGGGTGACTGCCACAGCTGTGCCTCCCCTTCTCTGTCCCCACCACGCTCTCTTCTCTTGAGAAACCCTCGCCTAGGCCATGCCCAGCTAAAGGGCCAGAGACGATGAGGAAGAGACAGCAAGCCTAAGAGGAGTTGATTTCCAGCCTTTGTTCTAGGTTTTCAGTGACCCAGAGAGGGGCAAGAGCCTGCCTAAGTCACATAGTTTGTGGCAGGGGCACTGGAACCATGTTGTCCTTTGCTCTTCTGTGTGGAAGGTCACCAAGGATCTGGCCTCACAGCTCCAGGGTTGTAAATGTGTGTGAGACAATTTGGTACAAGGAACAAGATTAGGTCACGGTGGTCAGCAAGAACTCATGCCCTTGCCTTGGTATCCAGGAGACTGACTACATTTTTGGAGAGTCCCAAGTTTGTAAAGATGAAGTTTTTAGGTTTTTGTTTTTGTTGTATTAGTTATTTAGGAGGCTGGGTTTTTCTGTGTAATAGTTCTGGCTGTCTTAGCACTCTCTCTGTAGACCAGGCTGGCCTCGAACTCCTACCTCGGTTTCCCAAGTGCTGGGACTAAAGGTGTGTGCCACCACTGTTTAGCTAAAAGGTTCAGATTTAACGTAAAATCTCACGACTTTTGAAATGTTGACAGCTAGTCCTGAAGCACTTGTGGGTGCAGACAAGCCTAGTGTGGCTTCCAGCAAGGTCACAGCTGTCGGCTGAAGGCCATTGTCCTGTCTCAGTCCCAGCTTGAGGTTGCCCTGCTGCCCCACCTTTCTTGGTGCCTTGACTTCTACCTCATGTGGGGCCTTTCTCACTTAGGGTTCTATAGATGCGATAAAATACATGACCAAAAGCAACCCGGGGAGGAGAAGGTTTAATTCAGCTTCAGCTCTCAAGTCCCACTCATGGAGGGAAGTCCTGGCAGGAACTCAAGGCAGGAAGCACAGCAGAGGCTGCGGAGGAACGCTGCTCAATGGTTTGCTTTCCATGGCTTCCTCAGCCTGTTTTCTTATCCCATCCATAACCAGCTACCCCTGGGGTGACATTTCCCACATTGACTTGGCTCCTCTCATAGCAATCATTAATCAAGAAAATGCCCCATAGACTTGCCTACAGGTCAATCTTACGGAGCCGTTTTCTTAATTAAAATTCTCTTCCCAAATATGTCTAGGTTTGTGTCGAGTTGATGTACCTTCCTCGCCATCCCTCTTTGTCCTCAGCGGTGGTCTCAAGGGGCTGGACCCTGGCATCTTGAGCTAACTCTCATCTTCAGCTCTGTCTGTGTGGTCCTTCAGTGACCCGGCTCTTCCTCGCCAGCCCTGCTCCGAGTTCCAGTTTCCACACACCCCCGAGGTGTGCAGGGCTGACCCACGCTCCTTGGGCTTTGCTGAGAAGACGGTCCTCAGAATCTGCAGGGTGTGTCACTAAATAGGTTCCCACTGAGGGATCTTGTCCTCATAAATGCTAACGTGTAAGCCAAGAGGAGTGGGGATGGAGTTGTGACCACTTCTAGTCACCCTGAAAAAGCAATAGATGTAGGCTTCTGAGATTCTGCCTTGTCATTAGGTGTTTAGAAAGAAGAAAATGATATTTCTTTCCCTCCTTTCTTCCCTCATTCATTCCCCACCCCCCGTTGTGTGATGCTACTCTTTTACTCTTTTGGCTTTTGGGGGGGGCCACCACCCAGCTCCCAAATAAATCACATGGAGGTTATACTTTCTTATGAATGCCCGGCCTTAGCTTGGCTTGTTTCTAGCCAACTTTCCTTAACTTAAATTATTCCATCTATTTTTTGCCTCGGGGCTTTTCCCTTTTCTTCTGTGTATCTTACTTACACTCTTACTCCATGGTTGGCCCCAGACACCCTCCTCCCCTTGTTCTCTCACTGTTCTCTCTCCTCAGGTCTCCTTCTAGTTTATTCTCTCTGTCTGCCAGCCCCGCTTATCCTTTCTCCTGCCTCGCTATTGGCTGTTCAGCTCTTTATTAGACCATCAGGTGTTTTAGACAGGCAAAGGAATCACAGCTTCACAGAGTTAACCAAATGCAGCATAAACAGAAGTCACACACTTGAAAATAATATTTTCCAACACCACCTACCCTCCCTCTCTCCCCCCTCCCTCCCTTTTTCTTGAATCAGGTCTCATATAGTCCCAGATGGCATCAAACTTGCTCTGTAGCAGAGACTGGCTTTGAACTCCTGTCTTTGCCTCCAAAGTACTATGTCTATAGGCATGGCCCACCATGCCCACTCTGAAAAGGCTGGGCTTTTTTTCATAATTATAAAATCATTTTGTTAAAACCATAGGAAGTTGTAAGGCAGAAGGCAGCTGGTGGAACTGTGCCTCTCACCCCTGTCCCAGGCTTCCCTTCAGAGACCTAGGAAAGGCAGGAGAGACCTTCAGCTTGGGGATGTGCTGACAGGCAGAGTCCTGGGCTGGGAGAGTTTGTGAATGTCCTCCCTGGAGCTCTTAGGGCTGACCTACCTGCACACCAGCCACCACGGTCCTTGTTGGATCTAGCAGGTGAGTGCCTTCTGAGGGAAGCCTGGGACCAGTCAAGGTACCACTCCCTGCTCTGAGGAGCAGCCCACGGAGACTGTTGCCTCTACTGGACTCTCAGAACCTTCGGTTAGACCCACCTTGAGAGCCCTGCCCCTGCCTCTTCCCTCTCCATCCTCACTTGGTGCTCCCCTCTGCACCACACTATGGCCAGGAACTCAGTGTGCTCAGAGAGGCCCTGTGGAGGCCCAGGAAAGACTCAGGGAGGAGGCCATCAAGCCAGAGTTTGGTGGGAAGCAGACTAGAGGCCTGGCTAAGGCACAGGCCCATGAGAGACCTCTGAGTCCCTGTTTCCTTGCTGGAAATTGAGGAAGGAGCCCCATTAGCAAATTATGAAGTCAATGCAGTCGACCCCTGCAGCAAAATGAGCAAAGAGCGAGTGAGCAGGGGGAAGCTACCACACTCACAAGCATGGATGTCGTTTGTAGAGCAGGTGTTTAGCCTCACATCCGTGAGTCCTAGTAAGGGGCCATGTCACATGGCATGTTTTTCTTGCTTCAGGTTGCAGTTTGAGATATTCTGGGCTGTAGTGACACATGCCCTTAATCCCAGCACTCAGGAGGCAGAGGCAGGCAGATCTCTAAGTTCGAGGCCAGCCTGTTCTACAGAGCTAGTTCCAGGACAGCTAGCTACACAGAGAAACCTTGTCTCAGAAAAGAAAGAGTGGAGGGGTCAGATGGCCTAGAATCACTCTTCTGGTTTTTTTGTTTTGTTTTTGAGACAGGGTTTCTCTGTGTCACAATCCTGGCTGTCTTGGAACTCACTCTGTAGAGCATACTGGCCTCGAACTCATAAAGATCCACCTGCCTCTGACTCCTAAGTGCTGGGATTGAAGGTGTGCGCCACCACTGCCTGGTTGAAGCACTCTTCCTAGCTACATGGCACAAATGTGTGGTTCCTGAGTTGAAATGACACGAGCAAATTGTATAATCTCTCTGAGACTCGGTTTTCTTTCCTGAGCAATGGGCTCAAAGCCACAGCCAGCACAGAAAGCTGGTAGGACTTGGGGCATGATGCCATCAGTGCCATCATCTCCATAGAGGAGGAGGGCATGTGCCTTCTAGCCAGTCTTCAGATGGAAGGAGAGAACACAGGGTCCCTTGTACCTCAGTTCTGAGTCTAATTTCCATCCAGGGAGCCTGGCTCTCTCCCTGTACTGCCATGCCCTCTGGGGGAGTAGGGCCCAGAACTCTTCTGCTTGTCCCCCACTGGGCCGAGCAGGAGCCGTTTGTGCCCTGGCTTGGGTCTCATAAGCATGACTTTGCTCCCCTTCGCTCCCTTGCTATTAAAAAACAAAAATAAAAACAAAAATCCTCACAAACCGTGCAAGCTAAGTCTGTGAAGTGTTAAAAAAGAAAACTCAGAAATGGAAAGAAGAAGAAAAAAAAAAAGGACAGAAATGATCTGTGAAGGAACCTGCCTGGCCAGGCAGGCCCTGCTGAGTCGGGAGCTCTGAGGTTAGAAGAAGGGAGGAGAGAGGAGAGGAGCAAGGGCACCTGCCTTCCTCAGGCTGAGTCCAGAGAAGCAGGAGAGTAGCCGGAGGAGGCCCGGAAGTCCTGAGTGGGGCAGTTGCAGGCTGGCAGGAAAGCAAGGGCCTTGGTTGGACGTTGGGGGCAGGCTTTGTGCTTGGGAAGGCTGAAGGCTCTGCTGCTCCTCCCTGCCTCCCACTCCCTTCCCCCCCTCCCGAGGTGCAGATGGCCACATTTGCAGGTTAACTGCAGCAGCTGGAGATGCATTATTAGTTTCCTGCTGCTCCTTCATATTTGCTTGGATTTTTTTTTTAACGGCAACATAATTTACAACCGGTCCACCAGCGTCAGAGCTGGCACGTTCTAAATCCGCATCAGATTTATGTAATACCGTTGCTTATCAGTGAATGAAGTCATAATTATTGCTTTGTACCATTAAATAGCATAAATATATAAACTGTTATACAAATTGCAGCAAACGTTCCCTCTGGGGAGCTCTAGACCAAGTTTAATGTCGTGCATTTGTCTGGGATGGCAGTTTCCGTGGTATATAATAATGTTGATAAATTTTACTGCAGCAAGTGACATTTTAAAGCATTAATTTTGATGCTCAAAAAATTCTGAAGAATACACAGGATGGTCAGACCGGTGCTGTAAGGACCACTGAATGAGGCTATGAGTTGCCCGCGGAGGGGGATGCTTGAGAGAGCGATGGGTGGCACGTGGCACCTCCCAGCTCTCCTCTGTAGTCAAGATCACCCCCTTCCTCTCTCAACTCCCCAAGGAAGGCAGCAGATACATTTTCTGTGGCAATGATGATAATTAATTTCAAAAAATTCAAATAGATTCATTTCTGCCTTAAATTTAAGGTGTGTGTGCAAAGGAAGGTGGAAGGAGGGGCATGGAAAATGCACAATTGGTGGGGATGGTCCTCGTAGTAACCTCCTTCCCAATTATGTAAATTCTGTGTGGGGTGAAAAAAAATCCCCATCCTAATTAGAGATGCAACACCTGCCTCAGACGACGCTTCAGATGCCAGGCGTGCGGCTGCATAGCCTCCTAAAGCCATTATCGGCGAGAGAGCGACTTTTGCGGGAAGCCCCAGGACAGCTTATGGCATTTACCTGGTGTGCTCTTTGGAGAGCTGGTGGCCTGTGCAGGGTTGGAGAGAGGGCTCACCTTCTGCCTTCGGGAGAAGGCATGCAAGCTTCAGGAACCCTCCTGGGTCCCCTCACCACTCTGGAGCTGACCCTGAGAAATGGAGAGTATGACTCAGTCTCCCTGCCCCTCCAAAACCTGGACCTCGGCCTGCTGGAGCATTCTTGACACCAGTTTTCAGCGTCTGCCCTGCATTTTCCTGACTTTTACTTTGAGAGTGGGAGAGTCCTCTGGCAAGCGACGCAGCTCTTCTTGGTAACTGAGAGTCTTTAGTGTCCTCTTTTGGCATGAGGCCGTGTCACACACCCCGGGGCCTTAAGTTTGGGGGCCTCTTGTAGCTAATTCTGTGTGTGGAAGTAGCCTAGGTCATCTGCAGATGAGAGCGTTTATCCTGGGAGTTGGGGGAGGCGGGCGGTGCTCTGGAATACTCTTATGGCCAGGGACAGCAACTGTCAGTGTCAGAGATGAAACTGTCACTAGTGCAGGTGCTCAAAGCAATTCATGATCCGAGAGCCCTCTGCAATGGATATGAAGGACAATAAGAACTAAGACCTGTTGGCTACAGCCCTTGAAAGCTGGGGCCGTTTGTTACCCAAGCATATCCTAGCCCATCCTGACTCCTGACTATCCTGACTTCTCCTGTGGTTAGCTCAGACTTAATGATTTTCAGCAGTGTGCTGAGAATCTCATTTGACCCCACCCCTCCCCCAACCCCATTATTGGCAGGGAAGAAGTTAGATAACTTTCCTAAGGTTACGCAGCGTACAGAAAACCAGCACGGATGCTTCCTAGTCACACCGGCCAAGCTCTGTCTTCCCTCTTGCTTTGCTTTAAAGAGTGAATTCTCCTCAGCCAGGTTGGGGACTTAGGGTGCAGGCCAGCAGGGACTGGAGAGGATCGCAGACCACACTCTTCACAGCCAAGCAGCTGAGCTTTCTGCCGAGCCTGTGAACTTTCCCAGTGCTTCTGTGTCTGCTCACAGCAGCAAAGCTAGGCACACGTTTTCTGTGTGAGCCGCTCATTCTGATGTCCCGACCTTGACTGTAAACCTTGAACTCTGTAATGAAATCTCACATTTATTCCTTTATCTCCTGCCTGTGTGTGGTAAAGTCCTTCGGAGACCAGCATTTAATGTTCTGGGACCTAGTCCCTCATGGCCAGGAGTGATGGAGTCCCCCCTTTCACGAAATGAGGACTGTGGGCTTAAAGATGGGATTGGTGCACCAAGGACACCCCCACAGAACACTTTGTGAGTGGAAAGCTTTTCTTGGGGAAAAAAAAAAACAGGGAAGTAACGATCTAAGTGAATTATTAAAATGGCTTAAAATGACGTAGAGAATAGCTAGAAGGAAAGAATGTGTCGCCCTTTTTTACGGAGTCGGAAAGCATTGATTGTGGGGCTACTGTATGCAATGTGTGGTGGAGAGCTGTCCACTTGTCGTGCCGGTCAGCCTGTTTGCCAGTGGACAGCTTGACGTCTCCTGGCAAGCAGCCTGGCTCCTCATTGTGTGACTTTAACAGTTAGGGTTGAACTGAATGGTCCTTATTCAGCTACTAATGGAAACTTTCTCTCTGTGTCTCTGTCTCTCTCTTTCTCAGACAGGGTCTTTATGTAGCCCTGCCTGTCCTAGAACTCTTTATATAGACTAACAGAGATCTACTTGCCTCTGAAACCCAAGTGCTGGATTAAGGGCATGTGCCTCCATAGCCAGCTAGTGGAATTTTTGTTTGTTTTGGTTTTTTTAGTTTGTTTTTTGTTGTTGTTGTTTTGTTCAAGACAGGGTTTTTCTGTGTCTATGTAACAGTCCTGGCTGTCCTGGAACTTGCTTTGTAGATCAGGCTGACTTTGAACTTACTGAGAGCCGCTTGCTTCTGCCTGCCAAGTGCTGGGATTAAAGGTGTGCCACCACCACCTGGTACTAATGGAATTTTTTGTTGTTGTTGTTTTTGTTTTTTGAGACAAGGTTTCTTCGTAGCTTTGGGGCCTGTCCTGGAACTAGCTCTTGTAGACCAGGCTGGCCCCAAACTCACAGAGATCCGCCTGCCTCTGCCTCCCGAGTACTGGGATTAAAGGCGTGAGCCACCACTGCCCAGCGCTAATGGAGATTCTTAATGATCGCAATTAGAATCTTCTGGGGGTCCAGAGTTCGAGGTTTAGGCTGCATCATGTACTGTACCGGAACACTCCCTCAGACTTTCCTTAAGAATTATCTCTCGGTCATCCAGTGTCAAGAAGTCTTGGTTGGCATCAGTAGGCACTGAGGAGTCCAGAAGGGCCTGTGGTCACTAACTTTTGGGTCTAGTCTATCCTTCACAGACAAACCCATTCACTCCCATAAGCTGTACAAAGTTATTTTGCACCCATACTTCAAAATCATCAATGAAAGTTAATTAATAATAATTTCAGAGGGTCACTGCAGTCTGCCCATGGCCGCTTTTCTTGCTCAGCCTTGGGCGTTGGGTGGGTAGAGCAGGTGGCCACCCAGACCAGCACGTAGATGTCAGGACTCGGCAAGATGCCACATAGTTCATGGGCTGCAAGCAGGGTGAACAAGATGGCAAGGGTGTGTGGTGGCCAGGGTCCAGTTTGCACCGGCTGTCACGTGCTGGGGTGCCCTCCTCAAGCCTGCCCTTCCCCTTCCGTGGCCTCCACCATCTTGACGTATACCCTGGAGCAGAGAACAAGCTCTCTTCAAAAGCCTGAGTGGCCACTTACACTGTCACTTTGGCCTTTTTTGACTGGTGCTAAGAAGCTCGAGGTGTCACATCTATAAAATAGGACTGGGGCTGGTTCAGTGGTTAAGGGCCCTTGCTGCTCTTGCAAAGGATCCAGGTTTAATTCCCAACGTTCACATGGCAGCTCACAGCCATCTGTAACTCCAGTTGCAGGGTATTTCCTACCCTCTTGTAGCTTCCTTGGGTACCAGGCACACACATGGTACACACACATGTGTGCAGTCAAACACTCATACACATGAAATTAAAATAAATAAATCTTAGCGAGGCGGTGGTGTTGCACACCTTGAATCCCAGCACTTGGCAGAAGCAGGCAGATCTCTGTGAGGTGGAAGCCACCCTGGTCTACAAAATGAGTTCCAGGACAGCCAGAGCTGTTACACAGAGAAACCCTGTCTTGAAAGACCATAATAATAATTATTATTATAATAGTAACAATAGCAATAATAATAATACAGCAACAACAATAGTGATAATAACAATAATATCTTTATAAAATAGGAGTAAGAATTGTTCTTTTCCCAGCAGACTTAGAAGGCTGCAAGAGACATATGTTTCAGAGAGCCAGAAGCTCCTTGGCCTGCTCCTGGATAACACATAAGTTCAGAATTGAGTTTCTAGGACCTTAGACAAAGCTCGGCACTTAACATGTTTAAGCAGTGTCAGTTTGTCTGTCTGTGCTGTGTGCTACTGTGGGGAGCATCCGACTCACTAGGACCCTGCTTCTCTGCAATTCTGCTGGACAGTTTCTGTTTAATAGAGACCCAGGGAAGTCAGAAGCGCAGTGCCCTGTCCCTGCTTGTTATCTGTGCCAACACTGCACCTATACCCAGTGTCTGCAGGGTAGAGGAACTCCCCAGACTGTGCTCCCGGCAAGGTGGAGGCATCCTCCTGTCCCTCCTGTATACCAGCATCTCCCAGCCTCCCCCAAACCCTCCCAAGAGCACTCTTCTTGGGAACACTATACTCACTTCTGTACTCCAACATGTTCTTAGGCCCACCCCCAGGAAGTCATCCATCCATCCATCCATCCATCCATCCATCTATCCATCCATCCATCTGTTCATCCGTTCACTGACTTGGCGTTCCTGTATCTATTATGCAACAGACAGATTAGGGCATTTCTTCCTCTTGCAGTGGCCTCTGCCCGTCATCTACTCCCTTAGGGACCTGGCTCCTTCCTGCCTACTTTATGCTTATCCCACGCCTGCCACCTCCCTCCTGCTCAGACAGAGTGCAGACACCATCAAAAACTCACACCCTAAGAGTATAGCATGCAAAGACCTCCGAGGCTGAACATGTATAGAGAGCAGACTTGGTACCCCTTGCCACACCCCACACTGCCTGCCTTTGCCTTCTGCCGCCTCCAGGGTAGCACCGTCCTCACCTTGGGATACCTTTTGTTATTTGTCTGATGCACCCGTGTCTCCTGGTATGCCTAATATAGTATACCTTCCATTGGCTAAGTCAGTGGATGGATGGCTCAGGTGTGGGGGCTAGCTAGGGAGGGGGGAAGAGATGGCTATAAGTGTAGACAGATTTAAGGACCTGGTAACTCAACAAAGACTAATTGCAATTCTAACACAGATACGAATACAGCAGTGACTAATAGGCTGCTCTCCTCAATGCTCATAGCTGCCTTTCCTGGTCCTCGCAGCCAGCCTGTGGCCCTGCTTTCCAGATCTGAGTGAGATGTGGATAGGTCTGCGATCGCTCAAGGTCACTTAGCCAGTAAGTGTCGGTCACTCTGACCTGGGCCTGTCTAGGCTGAGTCTGGAGCTGGCGCTGGGACCTCACTTCCTGCTGCTTTAAGCCCTGGGCAGTCTTTCTTCAGCTGGGCCAGCTGGACATAAGCTCAGCGGGCAATAGAGCTGAGCTGTCCTTGGCGGGCACTGCCCCTGCCTCGCCACCCCCACCCACCTGCCAGGAGCGCCAATCCTCCTGGGCATCGCAGATCCTTCTGTGCTCCTCTCCAAAGGACAGGGCATATTTCTTCCCAACCCTCTTAAGACCCAGCCCGCACTAGAGGCTTCATCATCATGCAAATTAGCAGGATTGGATCCGCTCCTGCGGAGGACTCCGGGGGCGGCAGAAGGACGGAGGCCAGTGGAAGGGGGGGAGCACACAGGGCTGGTGCCAGCAACATGCCACCCTGGGGAGGCTGCTGGGGATGGGGGAGAGGGCTGAGGCTGGGCCAAGGCAGGCTCCCAGCACTGTTGCTGAAGATGGAACCAAGAAAGACATTCTTCTCGGATTTACTCTTTGTGGATTGAGCCCTTTTATGATTCATCAGTAAGTAAATATCAGCTGAGGAGTGATTTGTTTCTAACAAGCTTATAAAATACTGGCGTCGTTTGTGGCTTGTTGGAGTGCTGATTATAAACACTCCCCCATGCCCACTCCTCCGTCAAATTAGCATTCAACGAACAAACATTGGATCTTTCTACTGCTTTCTGCCCTGTCTTCAGGCGCCGGAGGGATGAGTAGGCGACAGGAAGGCTTGGACCCCAGACTGGAATATTCAGCACCTTCTTAGACTTTCAGGGGTGAAGAGATGGCCCCCTCGCTGGGCCCTCCAATTGTGGGGACACTGAGCCCTCTGAGTCCAGCTGGTCCTCTCCCATGTCTCACTGCCAAGTTTCCTTGTGACCCGGCTTCTCCCCGCCCCCGAGCCTGTCATCTTCAATCTCATGGAGACCGAAGATCTGGTCGGGCTGCATCTGGCCCTCAGCACTTGGAGCGGCTGCCTGCCCCCAGGGGTCCCGCCTGGACCCAGCCAGAGGCCTCTGCTGCTAAGAACATCTGAGCAGGTCATGGGGTCTGTCACATGCCAGCTCCTCACCCACGAGAGCTCACCCATCAGAACTGGCCTGCATTCTCCCTTCCTCCTGGCCTCCAGCTTTGTGGTCAGGAGTCTTGTTAGTTGCATTTGGCTGTCCAGGACATGCGCCTACAGCACCTTCTCCCCATCCCCCAGCCTTACGTGTGCTACGGTTGATGCCTGACATGAGAATGCGTGGCCACTTACCTTGTTCAAACGTCATCATTGTCGTGCTGAGCAACTATGGTTTGCCAAGTGCCCAGCAGGTGTCTGCCAAGCCATAGGAAGGCATGCCATCACTCAGCCAGCCAGAAATGGGGCTTTTTCCACCACAGTGGCAGAGCCTGGATTTGGAAGGTGATCCAGCCCCCCTGAAAGGTGAGAGAACGCAGTCAAGGCAACAGGGAGCAGCCTGCCCCCATGTAGGTCTTTGCAGGCCTCCTGTAGCTAGAGCTGCCCACCTGCAGGTAGCTACCACAGCCTATAGTCTCTTTTAATATCATATTTTTATTAGTTCTTTGAGAATTTTATGCCTGTGTAAAATGTATTTTGATCATATCTTTCCCCTCCTCCCAGATGCATACCCAAGATCCCCTCCCAACTCCACGTCTCTTCTGTATCTTTTTTTTTTTTTTTAAAATAATACGCTAGGTCCAATTCATGGTGCCCATATACTCATGGGTGTGGGGCCATTCACCGGAGCATCGTTGGCCTGCCTGGTGTCAGATCCTTAATGAAAATAGGCTCACCTCCCTCTAGCAGCTATCAGCTGTCAACAACTCCTTAGCTAGAGGTGGGGGGGTGTCCTTGTGAACCCCTACTTCCTCCATACGGACTGGTTTGATCCTGTGAAGGGCTGATGCAGGCCACCACAGCGGCTCTCAGTTCATGAGGGAAGTGGTCCTGTCATTCAGAAGACAGTTTCTCTTAGGTCTTATTTGACCCTTTGCTCTTCAAATCTTTCTAATCCTCTTCCCTTCCATGATGTTCCCTGAGCCCTGGAGAGAAGTGGGTGTCTCCTTTATGGTTGAGCATTTCATCAACACTTATCCTCTGTGCCTTGACCAGTCTGCCTTATCCAGGGACCTACAGGGCAGAGGTTGAGTGGGTACACTCTCAACACCACCACTGTCTCAGTCATTATTCACTGGCTTCTATTTTTTTATATTAATTATGTTACCGATTTTTTTTCAAGACAGGGTCTCACTATATATCTCTGGCTGTCTTGGAACTCACTCTCTAACCAGACCAGGCTGGATTTGAACTCACAGATTGCCTGCCTCTGCCTTCCAAGTGCTGGGGTTGAAGGCATGTGCTGCTAAACTCAGCCTGAGTTCAATGTTTTAAATTAAAAAGCTTTAATTCTAGTTTATTACAAAAGCTATTTGTTCTCATTACAGAAAAGCTAGGCAGGGCAGCCAGGCAGCGCTAAGTGTCCTGCTGTTTGAAGGTGATCCCTTGGTTTCTTCCTATGATCCTAGCAGCTTTCTCTCCCCACCCCACAACCCAGCTAGTACTGGAGGGAGGGCATGTTTGCGTCCCCTGCTGGAGGCACTGCTGTTTCTAGGGGGGCAGCAGTATGGACGGTACTAAATACTGTTTACCGTGGACACGGACACACACACACACACACACACACACACACACACACACACATCACCGTCCCCCCACCCCCACCCCACCCCACCCCAAGCTCTGTTCTCTGATTGAGTGTTGCTTGTGCTGGCAAGAGAAGAGAGTGTAGTCCACTCTTACCTCTGAGTGTGCCCTGGTGCAGAGTGGCATCTTGGTTCCCAGCCCATGCATGGCTGAGGACAGGAAGTATTCCTAGGAGGAAGTATGGAAGCCCAGCTCTACAGACATCTTTCAGATGGCTGCAAGGGCTTATGAAAATACAGGGAGAGGTTCTGGCTTATATACTGGGCTAAAGGCCACTTGGACTCCTATTTCATCCTGGACTCTGGTTTTGTGTGTATATGCCTAGTCTCTATAGGGCTTACAGGATCTCTGCCCTTTTGACCCCTGGGCAGGGAGAGGAAGCTTTCTTCCAGAGTTCCACTCAAGGGACTCATACACTAGAGACACAGTCTAGGTTTTGGAACGTGCCTGAGACCTGACTTAAGGAACTCCAAGGCTTTGCTAAAGCCCATCCCTTATATGAGCAGAGCGGTTAAAACACACGGTAAAGGCAGGGAAGTCAGCTTTAAGTGTCTTCTTTTTCTAGCAACCTGAGGTCACCACAAAGGGGTGGGGAGCTGTAAGGATTTGCTATAGGGAGAGATGTTGTAGAGGAAAAGTTTACTTTGCCAGACTTCATCATGGCTCCGCAAATGTACTACCAAGCACACGTCTCTGTGTGAGTGTGTGTGTGTGTGATGTCTAGTGGGAAGGGAAGTACCATCTTTCCATCAAGCAAGTCTTAGGACAGTACCAGGTCTCTGGTTCATCATGGTTGGCCTCTACCATTCCACCTCCCCTCAGAGTGTCCGTGGGCTCCCTGCCCTGAGTCTCAAGGCTGAATGTAGCATATAGGAAGGACCAAGGGGCTGGTGTGGGCCTAGCTGAGCCAGCCTAGGCCTCTGCATTTCTGAGAGCTTTGGTTTGGGATTCTCCCCGCCCTTCTCCCCACCCCCGAGAGTTTTTGCATATGTTCTTTGGCTTGGCCTTATAGGCTTTTCTTTCTCAGCAAGCTTGCTATGGGAAAGAGAGTCTCATTGGCTTCTGTCACCCCCATGTGTCCTGCACGTCTGCCATGGTCAGTAGTTAAGTGATCATGTTGATGGTAACAACACTTGCTATAACCGGCAAGGGCACACAGTAGCCTTGTGAGGCAGGGCGGGCACTGGTCTCTGGGTGCTGCCACCAGCCTAGAGCCCTCAGCTTGTGGGTGGCAGTTGGCTCTTGAGCTATGAATGCTCTGCTTGCCTGGGAAGTGTCAGCTGATTGTAACAAGTAGGCAGAAGACAGCCAGGACCATCTAAGAGCAGCACACTGGCTGGGACATGACTCATGGAAAGACTAGTCATTATGTGTGGTGTCTAGGGATGGCAAATGGCATCTCAAATGGTGTGGGGTGCCACCATGTCCTATGTGCTGTAGAGCTGATCCATCACCAGAGCCATGAGATACGGGAAGCGTGAGTCAGCAGCTAATCAACACAACTGGCCTTCACTGAACATCTTCTGCGTATCTACCTGGGGCTTCTAAAGACTCTAATTTATTGGCTGGGGTTGTCTAGGTTGCAAGCGATAGAAAGTTAGGTAGACATAAGAAGAGAATGCTCTCATTTGTTGTAACAGGTCAGCTCACTTTGTGTACAGTAGGCATCTCTTAGACACTTGGCTAGGAGGACAGAGGTATAGGTAAGAGAACTGCCTGAGTGAGGAAGGCGGGGTCAGGTGGGGTGGGTAGGTGAGGCCTGGGCAAAAGGGAGTAGCTGCAGGTTCTCCAGAGTATGCAGTTGAGCTGGAAAGTTTGTCTGGTTGGCCTGTGCTGCACAGACGGATGTAGGGGAGCCTGGGCAGCTGTGGGGGACGAGCCAGGTGGATAGAACCAAGATGCGGAGTCAGGTGGTGGAGGCGCTATTTTGTTCTCTCCGTTTTTTTTTTTTCTTTTTCTTTTTTCCTTCCCTTTCCCTCTCTCCATGTTTGTTTTTTTTTGTTTGTTTGTTTTGTTTATTTGTTTCTGTTTGTTAAGGCAGGGTTCTCTGTGTGGCCCTGGCTGTCCTGGAACTCATTCCATAGACCAGACTGGCCTCGAACTCTCAGAGATCCACCTGCCTCTGCCTCCTGAGTCCTGGGATTAAAGGAACGCGCCACCACGCCCAGCTTTTTTTTTTTTTAAGGAATCTAGAAAAATGCCATTTCTGGAAAGGAAAAGATGCCATGGAAACCAGAGCTATATGGGGCTGGAGGTGGGGTGTGCATCTTACCACCGTGCGAGACCCGATGTCCACATTTCCTCCCAGCCTGTTGAGCTCGCTTGAGGTTCCCTGTATGTTTTCTGCTGTGATCTCTAGCAACTCAGCAGAAAGCCTGCTTCCCTCCTTCTAGTCCACTCCGTCACTTGTCCTCTGCCCTTCTGGGCTAGGGGCTGTTAGGGCTCTTGCTCTGAACTACCTCATCCTGGTCAATGGGATCATCAAAGACCCTCACCCACCTCACCTGCAGGGCAGATGGCAGCACAGCCAGAGGCCAGCAGCCACGCTACAGGGCTCTGAAATGCCCAGGTGCTGCCACCAAAGCATCCTGAGGAAGTGTCTGGAATCTCCCGGCTTCAGAGCTGAACTAATCAACACTAATATGACCTGGAGCTAACTAACGTGGCTCTCTTACCGCTGTCCTGTGCCTACTTGGGGAAGATGGTCAGGGATGGCATTAGGCTTGGCCTGGAAATGAGGACACATAGAGAAGAAGCGGGGATCAGTGGACAAGGGAGGATGGTCCTAAGAATCCCGTAGAAGCCTGCACACCTTGGGACACTCTGCCTTGCTATGTGTGTGGCTCTCCCACTAAACTGAAGGCAGAAAAACGCTTCCTCCATCCTCCTTTGGACTCGTGACTGCTTGCTTGTAGGAAGTGTCGTTCATGTGAGTGTGTTTGTTCATTTATTTCATGTTGCCTTCAAATTTCTAGTATGGGCTTTTCTTCTCACTGAACTCAGGTCCCAGGAAAACAAACAAAAACAGAAAAAAATCAAAACCCTACTTCTTTGAGATTGAGGTTTCACAAGCAGCAGTAGGAGCCCTACAGTCAGGCTTGGAAACACATGTATGCGTTTCTTGATTGACTTAAAAGGCGGACTCCTCTGGTTGGCTCCTCTCTTTCGGCTTTGACTTTCAGCAGGTATCTCCTGGTTGCTGACCTTCCTGCTGACCCATGGAGATGCTGTGGCCAGGGCAGGTTCCATGGTGGGGTGGCCTGTGGGCTTCTAGAACAGCTGTATGTTTCAGATCCATCATATACTGTCTGTCAGGCTCTGGATCCACCCCTCAGAGACACCCCATTCTTCTTGAATGTTCCCATATTCACCAGACTCTTACCTGTCTGGAGCAGAGTGGCCATGCTGTTATGAAGGTAGAGTTAAGTTGAGGGTCAGGGCCGCTCCCGTGTAAGCAGGTCCATACAAGGCAATCACAAGCAATGTCAGCAAGCCATAGGGTGGGTCTTCATTCTCTCAGACGGCCTGGCTCCTAGTCACCCTCATTACGGCTTTCAGATCTGTAGTGGTGTGCAGCCATGCGGATTCATTAGAAGTCATACCTAGGGTTGTGAGTTTTCTTTCCCTGGCTAGACACACCTGATAGGAAACCATTTGGAGATGCAGGGCGGCCACACATAGTTATGGTGGCAAATAGCAGGGGCCCTGTTGGGCCGTGTTGCCCAGCTGAGGTGTACCCATTGCCTTTGGCGCCCACATTTCTGATGGTGGATTTAGCTGACTGTGGCCCCCACTCTCTCTGAGTTGAGGTGCGCTGTGCTTTGACACACATGTACTTGTGGGTCCCGGCATTCCTCACCATGCCGCATCCTGCCTCTGCACTATCCTGAGGAACCCTCTGCAGGGATACACTGTTCTAACTGGTGGCTGGCAGCCCTGCTGAATGAGTCCATGAGACCTGACCGAGGACCTGAGGGTTTCATTTTAACTGTAATTAATTCAAATATGAATTGCCAAGAGTGACCAGGAACTGCCATATTGGACAGTATAGATCTAGAAGATGCCTTTATTTTTTTCTTTTAAGGGAAAGAATTTCCAAGAGAAATTATCCATCACTCTCTGTCCCCCAATTCTTCTGCTGAGGTTGGGATGCTCCATGTCCAGTTAAAGGCTAAAGAGAGTCAAGAAAGCAGTGGACTGTAGGTTCCAAGCTATCTGAGCACCAGTGTTTCTTACTCTAGGTCCTACTGAGTGCAAGGTCCATTTTGCCTCTGACCTTGGGAAGGTCAGTGAAGGTGTGGCTCCTTCTCCGCCACCAAGTGCTGTGTCTCTACGTCCACTTAAGCCACTGCCTGGCTTTTTTTTTTCTCCTATGCTGTCACTCATTTCAAGTGATCATTTTGGTAGGGACAAAAAGTGATGCCGGCGGCAGAGAAAACCCTTGAAGCAGGGGTAATTCGTCTGTCCTCGGCAGGGTCGGTGACAATGAGGGCTTTGGAGCCTGCCTGTCACGTTAATTGTATATTATTAGAGGCCATTAATCTGAGGATTATTAACAAGATGGAGTCTTAGGCAGTTGCCTTGCTGGGGAAACTAATCTAAGATCAGCGATCTGCTAAAGGAGGCGAAGTTACTCGCGCCCAGGCGGCGGAGGCCGCTGAGCAGGGGGTGTGGAATCTTCACTTTCTGGGACGTCAGTCTTCAGTGTGGCAGACAGAAGGAAGAAGGGTATGGTTGTGAGGAGGGCTGGGGACCAGCTCCTTTTCAATGTATTTCAAATCCTCTCAAGTTTCAAGTTCCAGAGGGCGGGAGGTAGAGAGAGTTTCTTTTAAATTGAGTTTTCTTGTGGTACTGGGAATTGAACCAAAGATTTCGCATGCGCTAGGCAAGGACTCTGCCGCTGAGCTATGCATCAGCCTCCTAGAGGTCTCCGCTGCTTAGAACGAGCGTGTGTCTCGTTGTTGCTATTGAAGACATCACCTTCTTCTGTCTGAGTGCCGCTGCTGAGGGTTCCTCCACTCTTCCTCTTTCTACTCAGAAGGTACCTTCTATCCCTTGGTGACATTTCTTTTACCCAGGCAACCTGTCACCTTGTCCTGGAGGTCACACTCTATGCAGAGAGCTAGAGGTTGGTTTTTTTGTCATTGTCCCCAGTGGGACAGACTCCCCAGCAGTGTCCCACCCAAACCACTCCAGGATTGACTGAGCTCTTGGGGCTTTTCAAGTTAGGGAGCCGCTTACACTGGCCCAGCTGCAGAGAAGTTGGCTAGGGGCAAGGCACAGGGGCACACACAGACCTGAGCCAGACTTCCCTTCCATACTTCTTTGACCTCCAAGGAAGAAAGTCCCCCTGGGTTTTGAGAGAGAACAAGGGGCTGGGAGATGGCTCAG
The DNA here is from genome assembly GCF_018167655.1 of Microtus oregoni. Lineage (NCBI taxonomy): Eukaryota > Metazoa > Chordata > Mammalia > Rodentia > Cricetidae > Microtus > Microtus oregoni. Next base: position 64,010,323 of record NW_024543063.1, read on the forward strand.
CAGGTAAATGTGCTTACTGCACAGTCCTGGTTGACTTCAGTTTGATCGCTGGAACAATTTTTTGTTGTTGTTGTTGTTTTTAAAGTCAGATGTGGGGCTGGAGAGATGGCTCAACCGTTAAGAGCATTGGCAGTTCTTCCAGAGGTCCTGAGTTCAATTCCCAGCAGCCACATGGTGGCTCACAGCCATCTATAATGGGATCTGATGCCCTCTTCTGGCATGCAGGTGAACATGCAGATAGAATGCCATGTACACACTGATAATAAATCCTAGAAATAAAAAGTACTGATGTGCATCTCTTACTGCAATGTGCCAGCCTGGAGGACCCAACAGTGACAGAAGCGAGCAGACCCTGGCTTAACCGGGTGGAGGGAGAGACCCAACTCCTGAAAAGCTGTCTTAACCTCTGTGTGTACACACGTACTCTCACACGCATCCACACACAACATAAACATGGATTTAAGAAAGAGCACCGGGGGGGGGGGGGGACCACAGAGAAACAAGAGAGTCTGGTCACCTCAGCAGGAGAGGTGCAGGGAATGCCCAATCCTGCTGACACAGGAAGGTGCTGCGAGCCTCCAGCCATGACTGTCATTTGGGTGAAGGGGCCTGGAATCCGCACAGGTCAGCACATATATGGGAGCACTATGGAGGGTGGTGACGAAGCTGATGTGAACTCTTTAAAGAGATGGCAGAAATCTGTTGCTTGCCCCCTACCTACTGCAGTGCGAGGCGAGGCAGTTTAAACACGCCTTGGGTGGTGCTGACAGGAAAGCGCATGAGGCACAGGCCATGCATTCTGGAAGGTGAGCAGGGTGCTGTTGTTCTGATTTGCCCACCAGGGTTTGGACACAGTGGGCACCAGTTTCTGAGTACAGAGTAGCCTTGTCTGTGGCCTTTCCATCTCCCCTCACTCTCCTGCAGCCCTGGGAAGCAAACTGCGTGTTCTGAAAGTGTTTGGTGCTGAGCTGTGATAGCACACCCCTTTTAGCCCAGCACTTGGAAGGCAAAGACAGGCTCATCTCTGAGTTTGAGGCCAATATGGTCTACAAAGCGAGTTCCCAGACAGCCAGAGCTGTTATATAGAGAAACCCTGTCTTGGACTCCCCCCACTCCAAAAAAAGGGGGTGCATATTCTGTGGTAGAGGCAGGACAGCCTTCGTGCTGGACAGCTTTTGAGCTGGACAGCCCCAGACTCGTTCCCTTGCTTGTTTGAAGAGGCACCTGCCAGGTGGCGTGATAGACCGTCACTTTGGCTATGATAAGAATTCTCCAGTGATGCCTACCCGGAATCACTCTGGCTTTGCTGACCTCTGGCTGCGATCTGACCCCCTGACATGGCTCTCGGGAACGTTTAGTCAATGGAACCATCCAGAGTCTTTGGATTTCAGTTTTGGAGGTGATGAAAGCAAAGTACTTGGAACTTAGGAGAGCAACATCCTGGAGGACCGGATTGGTCATGTGGTTGGTCTTGCCCTGGAATCCCAGGTGAGGGTGTGGGTAGCCAAGCCGGCCAATTTAGCCTTTCCCAAGGTGTGAGACTGCCCGCCACCCATCTAGTCTCAGGGTTCACCTCAGTTATTATGGAGAAGCATGCACACCCGCCCCGCGCCTCTGAGTCTCACAATTAGAACACACCTTTGGCACAGGGAAGAGTCAGGAGGGGACCCTCCCAGGCTCCCATAGTGCTCCCACCACACAGCAGACAATAGAGGCCCCTGCAGAGTCTACCTGCTTAGTGGACTTGACTAGACAGCAAGAGGCAGGAAGGCCCACGGTAGTCTAGGAGAAAGCAAAGGACTATGGGGAGAAGCTGATAGATCCTCCCATGTACATGGGGCCTGTCCATGACAATGGCTACATTCTGCGGAGGAAGAGTCATGCTTCCTTCTCCCTAAAATCCCATAGCCTTCATGTATAATGGTGTGGTGTCATTGGATCATCATGGCCTCAGCCTCCCCGTCTAAGGAGATGGGGTGTGTGTGAGGGGTACCCGGGTAAATAAGTATAAATAGCATTGGTACGGTGTCACCGGATCACCGTGGCCTCAGCCTCCCTGTCTAAGGAGATGGGGTGTGTGTGGGAGTACCCAGGTAAATAAGTATAAATAGCATTGGTGCGGTGTCATTGGATCATCATGGCCTCAGCCTTCCCATCTAAGGAGATGGGGTGTGTGTGAGGGGTACCCTGGTAAATAAGTATAAATAGTTTTCCTTCTGATATGTGACCGGATTATTTTCCAGTTGATTTCAAGCCTTGGCCCCAAGTGGCCCACAGATCAAAAAAAGATAAGGGTCAGTTACAAGGTTGAGCTCATTCTCCGTTGCCATAGCAACTGACCTCAGGCAACCCTCCAAGGACTACACCCAGCTCCCCAGGTGATATTTTTACTGTCCACGCCATCAATCCCAAGCCTTTCAAAACTCAGACTGCCTAATTGTCAGGGCTCTGTTTTGAAGAGGCTTTGGGTCCCTGTGGGGTCCCAGTTCAGGCTGCCAGAGCTCATTTATAGGCCCTCCTGAAACACCGGGGGAGTGTGATGATGGGTCCCTCCTGGCCAGACAGGCCTAGAAAAGTACCCCTGGGGAAATGAGGGGTACAGCCCATCCTCCAGGATTAATTAGGAAACTGTGAACCCAAGGTGGGGGTAGCAGCGGCAGTGACAGTGGGGCCTTCAAGTAGCCACTGAGCCTTCCTGACTGGTATGGAGTGTCAAGGGGCACATAGCATCAAGCACCAGGGCAGGGTCTTGGTGATGCCTGAGGGCTGCAGGGAGCCGTGGTCACTAGTTCATGGAGTTTCCGGTATCTCTTTCTATAGCAAATGGTTTCCTACATTAGCTGGTGTGGGCAAAGTGCAATTTTAGATAGAGCTGGGTGTGCTGTGCTCTGGCCAGCAGTCTCTGGGCCACATGGGTGGGTGTCCAATTTCAGTACAAGCCCCACACCAGAGTGCCTGAAAAGCCATCTTCTCTTTGGGTCTGAAGCTGAGCTTGAGATCCCCCCCCCCCCAGGAGCTAAGGTGCGAGATCTGGGGGATACTAAGGGCTGCCAGGTCCAGGGTCACCTCTGCGTGCCCACCGGCATTTTTCCTTGACCCTTCTCAACTCTCACCCATTGGCACCACCTCTCACCACCTCCTCCCGCCCCCAGGGTGGTGTCTGTGCTCAGACTCACCTGCCCTCTCCTCTTCTGCCCAGAGACTTTTGTTCCTGGATGACAACAAAGGACTGACTCCCAGGAGCCAACTCTCTATTTCCTGTTCCAGTCTACAGGCTTTCATTTAGAGGGAGGTGTGGGAGAGGGTGCTCTCTCCTGGGTCTCCCCACCACACATACTTCCTGCCTCCTCATTTGCTTAGAGAGCTGGAACACACCACCCTTGCTTTTCCCCATGGGTGGAGGTTTGGGGGTATGTCTGGGCCAGGCCGTGGACCTCAGGCCTGACACTGTGGAGTAAGCCCACAGGGCTCTTCTTTGGTGGCCAACTGATAGCTTCAAGGACCACAATCCCTTGCATTTCCTCTACTTGCAACAATGCTATCCCAAGGATGATACCGCAGCAGGGTTCCATCCTACCTCGCCACTCTTTCCCCAGCTTGGAAAAGTCCCCAGCTCTCTTGCCAACCCTGAGTTAGTGCTAGCAAGGGGCCCAGCCAACTCAAACATGGAAAATGGAGGCTTTCTTTTTGCCCTTTTGCCTGCACCACATCTGCAAAAACCCGAAGTCCAGGGTGAATGAGGGTCAAGGCCATGCTGAGCTCACTTGAAATGGGCCTCTCCTCCAGTTAGAATTCTGAGGCTACAACTTGTTGCAGTGGCCCCTGATTCACTATTTATCCCGGTGGCACGACACCCCCTTGGCTGTCCCAGGCAACAGAGGGCAGGTGTTTGGTTTTCAGCCTCTTTTTGTCCCGGGGTCTGAGTGTCACTGTCAGCTTGCCACACCCCCCCCCCCCTAAAAAAAAAGGTTAAGGAGCACGGGTTGTCTTTCTGGCTCTGGTCGTCCAGTCTTCTGCCTTTTCTTACATTTTCTAAGGGTAGTGTGGACTTTGAAAGGAGGAAGGATGGATGTCCTTGGAGAGGATCATTTCTCTAGAGGTCGCCTCCCGGGTCAGTTGAGGGAGCCAGAAAACAGCTGTGCTTCTGAGAGGATCCAAAGATTAAATATGAGATCACTGTGGTTGGGAGTGCCCACAGGCGTGTGACAGCATTTCCTAGCACCTTCTCAGATCTTCCAGGCGTTGCAGGCGTTGTTTCTTGCTGACCTGTGCAGCCTCAGGCTATCAGGAAACTCTACCCACCCAACCCCGTGGCCCAGCATCCAGGGCCACAGCCTTGTGGGGGTAGCAAGCACCCCCAAGGGTTATAAAGACAGGAAAAATGCGAGAAGAGATGCAGAGTGTCCATGGTTTAGGGAGAGGTGTCCCCGAGGCCTACCTGAGTGCAAGGAGAAGTGGAGGTTATGGACGTTTGGGAAGAGTTTCAACAAGGGCAGAAGTCCTGTGGTAGAAGCAGTCTGCTTGCCTGCCTGCCTTGTGGAAACCCTATGATGATTCTTCCCAATTTCTAGCAGAAACGTAAGCACAAAGAGGTTACGTGAATCACACAAATATGCATAGTAAATGTTAGTGGTGCTGGGGCTCAAACCCAAGTGTTTCTAGTTCGGACTTGCCTGTCCTTCATTACCACTTCCTGAATGTAAGTGACTAGTTGTGCCTCCCACCAACACGAGGCAGCAGTCACCCAGCCCCCTTCCTAAAGAGGGATACACATTAATGATAATGGTACCTTTTCCAGTGCAGTCTCTGCCAACAGATCCAGATCAGGCAGTGTGTCTGGAGCGGGTCTGCTCAGCTCCATGGAGTCCAAGAACAATGCCCTGTCCACTCCCTCCACAGCCTGCTGCTTCTCCCTCCCAGGCAGCAAATTATGGCCTCTGAGTGTGCGCTTGGCCTGCCTTTGACATCAGCGGGACCCACTGGCGTCTCACCTTCAGGGTTCTGATAATCGGCTCTCTCTCCTCCTGGCTTCCTCCAAGACCTGTATGGAAATAAGTATGTGTCTGCCACGGATCAAATGCTTTTGGAGACAAAAGTCGGGGCCGAGGACATTACAGGGAGCCATCATCTCTGCACGATGCTCTTCCACAAAGCCCTCAGCTCCTCTTTTGGGTGACACAGTTTCAGCCTGAAAGGTTCCAGTGTGCTGACTTGGTTTTAAGCAAACGCACATCCTATTATTTTTTTGAGAAATGAAGTGTAAAATTAACACTTATTATTCCTGAGCAGAGGAGGAAAAAAGAAAAACAGGGGCCCTGGAAGCTTCATGCTTGGTGGCTTATTTGTCTGGCACACCGCGACTTTTGTTTGTTTGTTTGTTTATCTAGTTGTCTTAGAGACAGGCTCTTGCTAAGTCTGTCCTCCAACTCAATCTGTAGCCCAGGGTGGCCTTGACCTCACAGCAGGTCCTCCTGGATGCTGGGGTTCAGGTGTGTACCACCGAGCTCGACTTATTTTTACTTTAAAAAAAAATTAGACAAAATCAATAGATTCCCTGTGCCAGCGTGACTTCCAGGGAGCAGGAGGCAGATCTGAATTTCAGGACGAGATCTGCATTTCACTTTACGAACGAGTGGGGCTGTGTAGCTCACTTGAGGTGTGCAGGCAGATCTCTCTTATGGATGCCTGTCATGCCTTATAAAAAAAGGGGGGGGGATAAGGAGGATGGAAGTGATTGTGAGTCTTAACTCACAAAGTCCCCCAGCTCCCACACTGGGGCGGAGAGGCCCGAGAGCTCCCAGACAGCTTTGTCATTCTGCTCCGAGGTGTGGCAAGCTCTGTGCAATCTTATATAATTCAGAAAAGTGATTCTCGGAGGGTACCGAGGTCTTGGGACAGAAGGAGAGGCTGTTGGCTCCTGGGGGTGAGAGTGATGGTGGGGGGCGGGCGGGGTTTGCTGGCGGTGGGGCATATGCACCCCACTTGCCAGCCAGCAGCGTTTGTCACACTAACTAGGACAGTCCCTCACCGCCTCCTGGCCCTCCCCCATTTCCGGGCTGGCTTTCTAGGCAGAGGTGCACTTGATGGGCACCCCAAGGAGTGCAGCCCACCCTGCCATAGGGAGGAGCCCAGCCTGTGAAGACTAGCAAATCAAAGGCCAAACGGAGGGAAAGATATTCCTAGGTCTGCAGGAACCCCCAGGCTCTTTGTTGTCCCCTCACCCTTGGACTTTTCTGCATGCGCTACTCACCCTCCTTCCCCTGGTCTGACTCTTTCAAGCACTTGGGGGAGACAGAGGAAAGGGTCCCAGACAGGCAGTTGTCTGTCTGCTGGGCTTTTGATCTAATTAGCCCAGAACCTCACTTTGACACAGGTTCGGGCTGTGATTTGTCAGCCGTTTAGGCCCCCGCAAGCGGCTGGCGGCTCAGGGCCGCCTGACTGTGCACATATTTATGAACGCGGGTGCTGGGCGGAGCTGCCTCTGTGAATCAGAGGGGAGCAGCTGATGAATTGCTCGGCGCTCATGAAACGGAAAGTGACTGTCAGACATGATTTCTCTGATTTACAAGTTGCAGGAGCCTTCTTTGTCCTCTCAGTGTTTGTATATGAGACAGCCCAGCCCCGCTCACAGCCAAGCGGTGAAAGGCTCGCTCTGGAGTCAGAGCAGTCAGCCATCAGCTCTGCTGCAGAGCCAGCTTCTAGCCAAACAGGGGCAGAGGCCCAGCTGGGCGCCTCTCCTCAGGACGGCTTCCTGAGCCCGCTCTAGGTAGCCTGTGCCTTGGGAGCTGCCCACAGCAAGGCAGCATCCGCATCCTTGCCCACCACAGGTGCTGGGACTGGGAAGTCTTGGATTCCGGAGCAGTGAGAGGCTGCGGCTCGTGGGTGAGGTGGGGTGGTGGGAGTAGGGCACGCACATGTGATCATCTTTGTATGCTGCACAGAACAACACCCCAATCTTAGCAAGTGACCTCATTCTCTGAACCTGTTTCTTCTTCCTGGAAATCCCATTTCCTAGTCAGCAGTACTGCTTCTGAGACTGCTGGTGTAAAAGGTCTGTAGAATCCTCTCGCCGCTGCCCCCTCACTCCTGCTGTCCACATTGCCGTAGGAAAACCACACAGAGGGGGTGGTTCTCACCAGGCTTGCATGCACTCATTCATCCATGCACCAGGCTCTGAGAAGCGTTGTTGGTGTAGTGGGGGAGGAGTGCAGGGCATGTTGGGGGGTCTTTAGAGGCAGCCCCCCACACTGGAAGTCATCTCTAATTACAATGAGTGTCTCCCATGGGAACTGGAGGAGGTGCGCGGGGCCTTTGTGGCAAGCGTGCTGAGTCTGCCCCATGTCCCCAAACTTGTCAATGAGTCTCTTTTCCACCAGTGTACAGGGAGGATCTGCCTGCATTTCTGCCGAGTGCACATGGCCTAGTTGCTGGGGCTCCAGGGACACGACAAAAACCCGGCAGATTCCAGCCACTGGGCTATGTGGGGCAGGCCCACCTGCACATACGAGTGTGCAGTTCAGCTGTGGGGGTGCCCTGGGTGTGGGGGGATGAGCCGGGCCAGGGGAATGAGAGCCTGCTGTCCCAGCATTCCTGCCAGGGCCTGGGGACCCAGGGACTCGCCAGGAGGCTCAGCCCATCTGTGTCTGTGGCTTGCCACCAGCAGGGCCCCTCTGCTACCTAATTCTTGCCTTTGAGGGCAAATCAGAGCACCTGGCACCTTTGGTGAGCCCAGTTCCCCCGGGGAGCCAAGGGAGGGCTGTGTCCTTGGCTGTCCCAGATTGCATTTTTGCCAGAACAGCCATGCCCAGCAGTATATACTGACTGAGTACTGGCTATGCTGTTTTATATGAATTAATCGTTAACTCACACCTTGGCTAGAAGAGGAAGGGTGGTCCTGAGTGCTTCTAAGAGAAGACACTGAGACATAGTGAGCTGCAGAAGCCCATGCCTACTCTGGCTGGTATGATACTCAAGTAAGGGAGCCCATGCCTCCTCTGACCACTGGGCTAAAAGTGTGGATCTCAGCTCCAGTCCAGCAAGTGACTCATTGCACTCTCTGGGCACCTTGGAGGGAAGGCTTAGGTGTTGAAGCAGTTCCCGGGTGGGAGCATTTGTTCTGGGAGGAAGCAAAGGGAGGAGTCTGTCCATTCTTGTGACCTGCAGCGTGGGCAACTGTTTCCACAAGAGACACTTGCTTGTTGCAACTTCTAGGCTCCTACAAAGCTCCCCCACCCACCTTCTCTTCCTCTGTCCTCTCTGACCCTGTACTTCTAGAGTAACCCTCAGACCAGCTTAGCAGCCTATGCGCCGTGGCCCCCAGCCCCACTGGAATGAGGGAAAGACATCTCTTTCATTCTCCACTTCTAACCAGTTCTTGGCACATCACACACACCCGATGAATATGCAGTTGGGTTTCTAAAGACCTGGTTACTCCCTTCACCATCGAGTACCCAATATGCCCCCCTTTCCACGGGATCTCAGAACTCAAGCTGTTGAACATGGCTTGTGACCAGAGGAAACATCCAACATTTCAGATACCTACATCTAAACCCAAACCCTGGCTGCTGCAAGAGTCAGGACTGGGCCATCCAAAGCAGAGATTTGATTTGTGTCTGTGGTCCCTACACAGCTTCAATTCTGGTGATCAGAGATGTACTCGTGCAGGTGTAGGGTGTCCCAGGACTGGTGTGGGGTGTCCCGGGACTGGCAGTGTTCTGGGGCTGGTGCAGGGTGGTGTCCTGGGGCTGGTGTGGGGTGTCCCAGGACTGGCAGTGTTCTGGGGCTGGTGTGGGGTGTCCCGGGACTGGTGAAGTATCTTGGTGCCGGTTGCTCCTATGTAAGCATCACTGAAGTTGTCACTTTCTCTTGCAGAGGAAGGCATTAACCACGAGTGTAAGCTGTGCAACCAGATGTTCGACTCCCCAGCCAAGCTCCTCTGCCACCTTATTGAGCACAGCTTTGAGGGCATGGGTGGTACTTTCAAGTGCCCCGTGTGCTTCACAGGTATGGTACCCACGTGGGGACGACAAGAATGCATGGGAGTGGGGAGGAGCCTACCCTGCGTCATGACTGGAGCCTAGCCTCTCAGCCCCCCTCTCTTTTGAACCCCAGATTGCCTGCATACAAAGCTAACCCATAACTCACCTGTACCTTCCTCTTGGGCAACTTGGGTGACATCTTTCCTGTCCCTCCTCCTGTTGTAGCTGAGTGACTGTTCCCTCCACTGCATCTCTGTTGCAGTTGGCCAGCCCTTTCCGGGTCCCTCGATGCTCCGTGGAGCCATGACCTCCACCCACCCAGCGTCAGTGGAGCTGCTCTGTATACCCTCCACTTCCAGCCTTTGAGCCCCCTGTCCCAGCCAGGCTTCAGCCAAGCAGCTCAAGGCCAGCTTTGTTGGCCACGTCTCCAGCCCCCAGGCTGGCTGCCAACCCCAGCAAGTGAGCGGCTGTCCCGGCCTGAGGCACATCTCGGGGGGCTTACTGGCCCCCTCCTGCTGCCCAGATGGCAGCCGGTGTGCACAGGGAGCTGGGCTCTCCCTGCCTCCCTGACATCTGTTGTCTACTGCTGCGGGAAGCCCACCCCAGGGGGGTGCCTGGCAGGAGGCTATCTCTGAAGTGCTTTCGTCCCAGACACACAGCTGCTTTGGGTGACCTCCTGGGTGTGCCCAGGGTTGGGCTGCCATGGGGACTGCTGCCACTGGGAGGTGAAGAAGCCACTGCTATGACCTGCTTATGACACGCATGTATATGCACATGCCTGTGGGGTCCCATCACCCTGGGACACCCTGGTCCTTCCCTCCCTCCCGCAACTCAGGATCCCCTGCCCATCTGTTAGCATCCCATGCAAGGATGCAGACAGTAACCCTGACAACAGGAGCAGTGATTTGTGGGATTGCCTAACTGCTTGCTACCAGGCACTGTGCTTTGCTGACCTAATTTCAATCTTGTCTCAGCAACCTGCTTGCAGTTGGACCTTGGGCAAGTCATTTCATATTCCTGGAGCCTTGGTTTTCTTCTCTGTCAGATGGGATAAGAACAATGACTGCCTTGCCAGGGCGAAGGCATTTGGCTGATAGAGGGTACATCCACCATCTTTAACCATGAGCTACTTCATTCGTTTAGACACCTCGCCCATATTTGTCCATATGATCCTCCCAGATATCCGGTGAGGTGTTTACTACAGTTAACTCCAGTGTTTAAAGCAAGGTCCAGAGCCCAGAGAGCTTGATTTTTTCCCCCCAAGGCTGCACAGCTACTAAGTGGCAAACTTAGTTTATCAGCGTCAAGGTCCCCTGATGGGTACTAACGCTCCCAGAAATACTCTTGGCTAACCCTGGCTGTGCCTGGGTGATCCCTGCTTGGGGAGAGGTGGTGGGACTGAGGCTGAAGCTGGCCTCTGACTGTCGTGTCTGTGTGTGCAGTCTTCGTCCAGGCCAACAAGCTGCAGCAGCATATCTTTGCCGTGCACGGACAGGAGGACAAAATCTACGACTGCTCGCAGTGCCCGCAGAAGTTTTTCTTCCAGACAGAGTTGCAGGTGAGTGTGGCAGCCTCTGTGCGCCAGCGGCTGCACTCCTGACCAGCTGGCATAGTGTGTGCCAGCCTGTGTATTCTTGGGGGAGCCTACAGAGGGAGACTGAGCCTGGAGCAGGAGACTCCAGCTCCATCCCATCATGTTCTCCTCTCAGATCATCTGATAGTCTTTGCCCGGGTTTGGCTTTGTGGTCTATGTGGCTCATGCAGCCTGAATTCAGCTCTGCCCAGGCAATTGGAATATAAGAAGTAGTGGATGTCTATTGGCTCCAGCTCAGAGGAAGGGCAATAAATAGTAAGGCCAGTGTGGCCCTCAGGTAGCCACAAGGGTCTCAGCCAGCTTCCTTGATCCTCCAGAGTCTACCATAACCAAGGGATCCTCATGTAGGGCACCACTGGGTGCAGTCCTGTCCCTGAGTCCCATGGGCCGCCTCCTCTTCTTACTTGGTACTGATTTTTTCTGAAGATCTGGATCTGGGTCCAGAACTTTCCGTCCCACTGGTTTCTCCAGGAAATTCTTATTAACATGGAAGAGCTCACGTGCCTACTAGAAACATCATTCATGCTCACATAAAAGTCATGCCTTGTAATAGCATCACTATGACAGTTCCTCCCACCCATACGCCGTCATCAACACTGACAGAGCATACACCGAGGGGCGGCAGACTCATACAGCTTATCACTGCAGGCTCAGAAACTATACCCCCATCCCCTGGAACCAAGCCGCGTGGATGCTCAGAAACGCTGCCCGCTGGGGAGTCACTGCTCTCAGTAGCAATGGGGAGATCAGCTTGCAGCCGCAGCATCCTTGAGATCACTGTAGCCTGGAACAAAGGCTTGCTTCCTTGTCATTTGTGTGGCAGAGCCAGACAGAGTTCATGATATTTGGTGACCTGTGCCCACAGAGGGTCCGTGCCCATCTATGTTTCCATAGTCACCATGCAGGGAGGGGAAAGAGGGAGGGAGAGGTAATAAGAGCACCAGCTCTTCTGGCTTCCACTGGGAAGTGAAGCAATCAGCCTCTCCACACAAGTCACACCGTCACTCTGTGCTTGGCTTCCTGAGGGTGGAAAGGAGCATCACTGTCTGAATGCATAGGTCAGGAAGCTGAAGCTGCCGAGGAAGCAGAAGGGAGCTGGCATGTGACAAAATCCCTAAAGATGCGCTTTGTGCTTACAGGTGCATCAGCCCGCAGGGCAACACTTACCTCACCCAGGGGACCTCCCACCCACCCAGAGCAAGAGACTGACAGTCACCCAACACTTTCCTGGTTGTAGCAGTACTTGGTGCAGGGCAGGCTGGGCATTCTTCGCAAGGCTTCGGCTCACCCCATCTGTTTAGTTGTTGAAAATAGGTCCAGGAAGGGTGCAGAGGGGGCTTTGTCATTGGCTGGCTGAATCCTGTGAGCTTGGCTCTAGCCGAGTGACCAGACCTTGGAGAGTGCTGGGTTCTTTTCTTCTTGGCAAGCCCAATGCATCCATACATTCTTCTGTTGTTCCTGTGGCCTTCAGTTCCTCCCCAGTGTGGATGAGTTAGACATTCCGTTAAGAGAGCAGGCCGGGGAGGGCTCCACTTCCAGGAGAGCATCATGAGTGGATGGATGCTCGGGTCTTTCTTGCTGTCCATTCCCTGAGCCTCTGTGCTGAGAATATTGAGGACCCAGGACCCAGGACCAGGGCAGTCAGCTCACGCTGGGAAGTCTGGGAAGCTGCCTTGTCCTACCCTAACAGCCTTACTGGTGTGGCCCATCTATCAGAGTAGGCCAGGGTCCCCTGAGGGATGAAGCTTTCTATAACCCAGCAGGACAGGCTGCCTAGAAACACCTTGGTCTGTACAAACCACCATCCTTAGTACATAAAGTCACAATGCTTTGCACTTTGCCTTTCTTACTCCTGGCTTTGTTCTCTTCCATTGTTCCTGGATACCATGAGGGGAACAACTGGTCTCCCTGAGGGTCTGGGAGATGTGGTTCAGTGGATAAAGAGCTTGCTGCATATGTGTGACACTCTGATTTGACAATTCCCCAAAGGCTTGTAAAGCCAGGTACTTAGCACACACCTGTAATCCGGTTGCTTCAACCGTGAGATGGGAGGTGGGGATGGGAGAATCCCTGGAAGCTCATGAGAGAGCTAGCCTGGTGTATGCAGCAACACACAACAAAGAGAGCCCGTCTCAGTGTGTTAGATGAGGTTAGACACCCAACTTGTTCTCTGGTCTTTATGTGTGCACCACGACATACATGTTCATTCTCATTCTCTCTCTCTCTCTCTCTCTCTCTCTGTCTCTCTCTGTCTCTCTCTGTCTCTCTCTCTCTCTCTGTCACACACACACACGAATATGTTTGTGTGAACGAGGGTATGGAAAGAGAGAGAGCTATAAATAAGTAAATAGACAAATTTCTCACTGAAAGAGAGGCTCCTTGTTCCTGTTTCTCTGCCATGTCGGTGGCACCATGGGTACTAGCTTGACTTCCAGAATGTACAGGTATTGGGAAACGAGGGTAATATACTTCACCTCACTTTCCCTCTGCCTAACCTTGGGCAAAGAACCAACCCAAGAATAACAAAGCCTGTGATTCTGGCTGTTCAGGAGGCTAAAACAGGACGATAAAAAGTTCAAGGCCAGCCTGGGTAACTTTGACTGTGCCTTAAAATAAAAAGAATTATGTAGCTCAGCGGTAGAGTACTTTCCAGCCTGCCCAGGCCCTGGGACCCATCTCTAGCACTTCCAAAAGGGAAAAGCGCTCCCTAGAAGCTGCTGCTTCCCTGGTCACCCCGATAACCTTTGAGTGGGATCCTCAAGTACAAGAACCTCACTAAATTATAGCCTTAACAACTCACTATTTTCTGCAATTAATTATTTTAATTACAGACCGTTTAAGCGGGAAGTGTAACAACACTAAATCTCTGCAAATAATGGCTTTCATTAAGTAACTCGAGTAGCAATTTTCTGGGTTTGAGGAGGGTGTTCAGGCCCCACGGTTTCATCACCATTCACTGGAACTGGTCTGGATTGTCCTGTTTGTGTGAAGACAGTAAGGCTGAGGTGTCCCCTGGGAGTCCCCATGTAAGGGCTCATGGGGCAACAGGCGGTGAGGCCAGCCAAGACGCCCGCCTTTGCTGGGTCTCAACCATGTGCCGAATGATGCTGAGTCCGGAGGCTCTGTGGAGCCGGAGTCGGTGGGCGCAGGGACTGCGTGCTAAGAGCGCTTGAGGAGAAGATGCACGGTCTAGGGCTGAGCTTACCCAGGACTGGAGTGTTCTGCTGTGGGGCTAGGAGGGTGCCAGCGCTGGACACCTCCAGGCTTGTTCTTTCTGTGTCTGCCCCCGAAGAGTGGGTACATTCACGGGGCACAGTTGCCAGAATGAGGGAGGTGCAGGCCTTATTTACATCTGAGTTCAGCTTGCTCTGCTGAGATTCCTTCAGAGGAATTTGGATAAACTGTGTTTATGCATGGTTAGGAGCATGAGAGGGGACCAAGCTCATCTACGCGGTGCTTGTGTACGGAGGGCTCTGTGTGTACCCAGTGCCGGTTCTAGGGCTAAAGCTTCTGTGGCAGAGAGCCATGTGTGCAGAAGGCCTGTGACCACCAGGCAGAGCACAGCTGAAGCAAAGAGCAGGGCCTCATGGGCAGGGAGAAGGAGATAGAACACAGGTCACAGCAACGTGTGTAGGATCATGGGGATTCGACTCTACTTCCATTGTGATGGGAGCCCAGGCAGGAGAGAAGACTGATGGACATTCTAAATCTAGATTTTGAAACTGTGCTTTGGGAAGACACCATTGAGAGAATGGGAAATCACAGGCAGGGAAGAGGTCCTTGCCCATCACGTGTCTGCTAAAGGTTTGAGCAAACGTGTAATGAACTCTAAAACTCAATTAAATGAGCCAAACCTTTTGACAGGCAGGCCTCCCAGAGAAGATGAATGTCATGTCGGTTGTGACAGGAAGGAGTAGAGAAAGCCACAGTATGATGCCGTCCTCTGCACCAGGGTGGCTAAAGCCAGGCAAATAAAGAAAGCCGGGAGCTGGTCTTGGGCCTGGGTACTGGAGCTGGGAACTCTGGCAGCCTGCTGAGGGAATCCAACATGGTAGAGCCATAGGACAAAAAGAAAGTTACGCCTACAGTGGCCATTCCTCAGAATCAAACCAGGACATTTGTCCAGAAAGAGGGAAGCTGAGACCCCCCCCCCACACACACACACCCCACACTGGTAACTGAAACAGCTGTACTGGCAGGGGCCCCACAGTGGACGCTCCCAGCATTCACTCCTGGTGAGCAGGTGACACTTCCTGAACCGTGTCTGTGGATGTTGAAATAACCTGGAGGGATTTCTCATGCCAAGCAGGAGAGGTCAGACTCAAAAGGACCTGCCGTGTGCATTCTGACATGACATTTTGGGAAAAGCAAAAATGTTTCAGTACAGAAAGCAGGCCAGTGTCAGTGCCTGCGGGTGGTCCAACAACAGGAGGGAACACTGACTTCCCTAACCACCCCCAGTCACACACAGCACGCCTGTGTGCTCAGGTCACATGCTGGGCATGGGGACCCAAGCTGACCTCCGAGTTTCCAGAAAGCCTATTGTCCCTAAGCGTTTGCAACTCTGGAGAGAAGAGGCTTCCCAGCATGCTCTGGGACCCCAAGCTTTGGGAAAAGGCATGATGTTTGATCATGGCTACTCCTGGTTTTCTCCTCTGGAGAGAGCTAAAACTTCAAAATGAATGAAACTGTAGCGATATAGGCGGCTCCTGCAAGCCAAGAGTAGGAGATGGCATTGGGTTCTTGGGGTCCTGTCTGCAGGAGCCCAGTGTCACTTAAGCTGCGGGACTACACCTGCCTTATCCTTTCCTTGTGTTCTTACCCGGTGGCCTGTGGCTGTTGGCTTCCTTATCTGTACACTGGGGGGTCCAGCCCTTCCTCATAGAAATGTTGGAAAGGCCCCTGGCACGTGGTGGGCACAGGAAGGAGCATGTGGTCCGTGATCTGACTATTGCTTTCTGCAGTTGCCTTTTAGGCAATTTGAGGATCGCATGGGTTTGTAAGGTCCCTTCCCCCTTGGAGTTTTATTTTCTGAGCTGGAACAAAGCAGGACTCTGAGAACTTCCATCTGAGACAACCATGCTGGCCTGGATGCCGTGTGCAGCCACCAGCCATGTTAGGGCTGGGAGAGAAGCATTGCAATGAGAGGGGGAGGGCATGGCCCTAGGCCCCCCTGCCTCTGTTTCCCATAACCCTGGCCTTTTCTCTGGCTCAGAAGGGCAGGATGGAGACTGATTAGGGAATAAGACACTTGGAAAATGCCAGGGCTGTTGGCCTTGTGTTTTCAGCCGCAGGCCTCAGCAGATGAAGGCCTGGGGCCCTGTCGGCCCCTTGCCAGGGTAAGCCAACCTAAAGGAAGGGGCAACAGATTCTGCCTGCCCAGCCCAGCTGTCTCCACATCCCCTTGTGCCCTCTGTGCCCTCTAACGGAGCACAGATAGCATGACCTTCCTCCTCTTTCAGGTTTCTCTGCCTTCTGTCTTCACCGGGATGCCTGGGCCGGTGCGCTGCTACCTCTGATGGTGGGCGTGTCCCTGAGCCGGGGTGAAGAGCAGTAGTGACAGCCCCTTGCTTCATTTCTGCCGTGACCCAACCCTGTTGCTAGCCATTGTGATAGCCTGTCACAGCACAGCCTCGAGTACAGAGTGGAAACTGAGGCTCTGAGAGCTTTGGGGGTTTTGTCTGAGGTCACAGTAAGTGGCAGAGTCCCCCCTCCCCCCCCCAGAACCAAATTGTCTTTACCAGGGAGGCAAACAGAAACCCTCCAAAGTTTAAATAAATTGCCATTTATATGAGCTAATAGATTTAAATGAGGCCTGCAGTGCTGAACTATAAAAAGCCTTGTTGTCAGGGGACCCAGAAACTATTTTAGTAGTTGGGCCAAGCAGGTAGCACGGGCGGCGGTAACAAGGGAGGAAAAAGAAAGTGCTCCTGGGTGAGCCAGGTGGGAAAGCTGTGGGTGGGGCTGCCCTGCCGGGAGCCAGGCCTGGCAGGCACAGACTGGAAAGGCCTTGCAGAGGAGCCACGCACCGCACCGGGATGGGTTCTGTTGAGGTGGGGCTGAAGAGAGGAGAGGATGGCTCTGGTCATGGGTCCAGTGCTGGAGACCGCCTGCCTCCCAGTGCTGCTTTTCCAGCTTGTTATGGTGTCCAGGGACTTGTGCGGTGCTATCACAGTGTGGGTGGAGCCCTACAGCTCTAACTTCTTTTTATTCCAAAGTTGTGCTCTGGCATTTCTGAGCCGGTGGGGGACAGCCTGCCTGGGCACTTGCAAGCTCATGACATGTGCACTCATGTGAGAGCTTGCACATGTGTGTGCGCCGCCCACCCACACGTGTTCACATGGGTATTCACACACACACATACCTCTCCTTGGTGGGCTGGTCAGGGGGAAGTGCCTATGGGCCTGCTCCATGTCCTGGCCTCTTGATGCCCTCAGTGACAAAGCCAGGGGCTGTAGGAAGTGATTCGGAGCTGGCCCGCGGCGGCCAAGCGGCCAGCACAGCGCCGAGCGGGCCTGTTTAAAGGATTAGCTCACGCTGTTTGCTTGTGTGTGCCTAATCATGCCGCTTCCAGCGAAATGATTACAATTGATTAAAAGCAGAGCTGGTGCTCTAACAAGCAACCCGGAGCAGTCTGATGGCGAGAGCCCGGTCCTGCCAGGCTGGATCCTGGTGCCCAGCCAGGGGGAGGCGTCTGTGAGCCAGGGGTGTGGTCTGAGTTCTGCTGGGACCCTTCTTGCCCAGTCCCCTCACCCATTTCCATTATTCATTTATCACACACTCACGACCTGGTGACAGTTCAGTGGCCTCAGATGAAGCTGGGACACAGACAGGGACCTCATCCACACAGGTAACATTCTGTGGGAGATACACTAAATCAGTGTTGTGATGGAGGTAGTGTAGAGGTGTGTGTGTGTGTGTGTGTATGTGTGTTCAGGAAAAGTTAAGGCTGAACAGTTGGATTGAATGGTCAGGAAGACCTGAAGTTGAGAAAGCCAGTGTGAGGCATCTGCCCATCTTCCTAATGGAACATCCTTTCTTCTGCTTCAACCCTGCCTAAGTAGCCCCATCTCTGGGATGCTCTCCCTCATCTTCCCTCTGACTTTTTCAGGCTTTGATTTAGCTCTAAATTATTTTACCAATATGAGTTAGAAATAACATGTATATTCCTGATTTCCCATGCAAATGTGAGATTTTGGAGGATGAAGACTTCTGCCATCCACCACTCACCCATCCATGCACCTACCCTCCCTCCATCCCTCTCTCCCTCCCTTCATCCACCTACCCATACACTTATCCATCCACTATACACCCACCTAGCCATTCATTCGTTGTCAGATCCATCTATTCACTCATCCATCCATCCACCCACTCTCCCTCCTTCCACCATCCATCCATCCATCCATCCATTTACACATCCATCCGTCCATCCATCCATCTATCCATCCATCCATTCATCATCCATCCACCCACTCTCCCTCCTTCCACCCATCCATCCATCCATTTACACATCCATCCGTCCATCCATCTATCCATCCATCCATTCATCATCCATCCATCTATCCATCCATCCATCCATCTGTCCATCCATCCACACATCCATCCATCTGTCCATCCATCCATCCATCCATCTATCCATCCATCCACCCACCCAGCCACCTACCTACCCATCTCCTCTATATCCATTCATCAACTCATCTTATCCATCTATCAGATACTCATTTATTCACCTACTGTCCATCTACCAGTCCATCTACCCACCCACCCATTCACTAGCCTGTCTACCCACCCACCACATATTTACCCACCCCACCCATCCATCCACAGATCCTTCCTTCCGTCCATCCATCCATCCATCCATCCATCCACAGATCCTTCCTTCCGTCCATCCATCCATCCATCCATCCACAGATCCTTCCGTCCATCTATCCATCCATTCATCCATCCATCCACAGATCCTTCCTTCCACCCATCCATCCACAGCTCCTTCTTTCCGTTCATCCATCCACAGATCCTTCCTTCCGTCCATCCATGCACCCCCTGGACCACTCATTCACCCACACCCCCATCCACCTGCACAACCGTCCATCATCTTCTCATCCCTTTCTTCCTTTTCCCACCATATATTTTGCTATAGGTTTTGAACACTTGGAAAGTAGGAAGGAGAACACAAGCAGAAAAAGAACAAACAAACAAAAAAGGAAAGAAAACAGAAAGGAAGGCTACAGCCTGCAGAGGCTGAGCCCACTCTCAGAGCCCCTGGTCTTGATAAGATGGGTAACGGAGGAGCCGCTTTCCTTGCTTTTTTGTGCTGCTGCTGTCAGATCCAGCCAGATAATTATAACTAATAATAATTAAAAAGTGGAAGTGCTGTAGGCATATGCTTAGCGTTTGACTCATTAGCTGCACTCTCTCTGACTAGCATGCCTTCTTCTGTTCTGCTTTAAAAATGGCCTGGCCCAGGGCACCTCACCACTGGAGGGAGAGCAGAGCTTAGCCTTGGGGGGACTGGGATGGGGACACCCCAGCGACTCCTGGGAGTTTGAATCTGTTGCTAGCCCTGGAGTTGGTCACTCCTGAGTTCCAGGGCCTGAGGGCCAAGCTGGCTGCTGGGCTCCTGGAGCCACCCTTCTCTGAGGCTTCACAGGCATCTCATCGCCCAGGGTACAGTCGCCACCTCTGACCAAAGGGGCTCTTCCTTTGCCTGGGTTTTGTTCTTAGGGGTAGAGGTTTTCAAAAGCCAGGACTCTTGTGATTAGTAGTACTAGTGACTTGCCAGGGAGGTTGCTGTGTTCCCATTAGGACAACAAGAGCCCAGCACAGCTCATATCTGCCCACCCTTGTAGCCCAGGCTGTCTTTGAATCCCAGCCCTGCTACCAAGCAACTGCGTGATCTTGGAGCCTCAGGAGCCCAGAGATTAGAGTTTCTTCCCCGTGGAGTTTGGATGGTCTGAAGGTATCATTGCCTCCAGCATCAAGTCTACAGGCATTGGCCAGTGTTACCACTGCCACCATCGTCCAGCCATGGTCTGGGTGCTGAGAACTTCTTAATTCAGGTAGTCAGTGGTACACACATATGCTCAGTGTGACCACACTGTTTGATGAGCATCTACTATGTGCCGTGTGTGTGTGTGTGTGTGTGTGTGCGTGCGTGTGTGCAGGCAACAGAGACACACAAAGGCCTATAGTTGTGTGTGCACTTGCTGCACGGAGGGCACAGTGCACTAGTAGGACTGGGCCTTTCTTGCTTGCTTGCTGAGTGAAGAATGATCGATCATACAGAATTGCCCCCACTGCCTCAGCCCCAGCAGACAAAACTGCTCAACTCTAATCTAAAAAGATGACATCTAAAATTCTATATTACTTTTGTGAGTGCTCTAAAATTTCAGTATTTTTGTGAGCCAACATGATGTCACAAGTATAAAATTCCACACCATGATACCATGTTTTAGGCTGAAAATTACTTTAAATTTAGATAAAAATTCCTTCGTTATATATACAAAACACAAATGAATTTTGTGTGTAGACTTGAGTCCCATCTAGAGGTATACGTTATACAGATGCAGATGCTACAAATTAAAAGACTCCAAAATGTAAAATGTTTCTTGTGTCAAGCATTTTGAATAAGAGATCGCCGAAAACCCGAAATAAATTGATCAATTAGTCAATCAGTAATCGAACAATTGAAGTCTCACAGGACTCTTCAGGACACCTTGGGCCTAGACCCTGTCTCTGCTTACTGTTGGTTTACCACTTGCTTTGCTTAGCCAGTGTCTGATGTCCATGGGCACAAGGCCTCTCCATCTACAGTAGAATGTCACCTCATCACTGACCACAGTTACCATCACTGGGGTCAGCTGCATGTCCTGAGGAACTATGTGTGGCAATGTTGGGGTCTATATGCAGAGGAACACCAATCCCATCTTTAGAGACCCTAGGGCATGGGTCTGTGTCTATGACCTAGTGGAGTGTGTATTGGCTGGTATTCTAAGACTAGCCCCTTCCAAGGGCCAGCCCTTCCCAGGGTTGCTCTCTGGACCTCCTTGTCAGAGAGTTCACTCTAAGACTGTGTGAAGTGAGGTAGAGCCCTCAGGATGCTGGGATAGATGGCAGCCTTGTTTCTCATGGAGGTCTGTTCTAAGGGAGAGGCCAGAACCAAGCGTGGTCATTGGTGCATGAGACTGCAGCTGCTCCAGCAGTCCTGGGTGTGTAAGGACTTGTGACAGTCACAGAGAGGGAGTGGAAGACCGGCTCTGCTGAGATGTCTTCTGAGCCCCAGGATTCGGTCCAGCTGAACAATGAACCATGATGAGGCCCATGTGGGGACTGGGGGCCTCCCCAGAGGCTCAGCTTTGAGCTGAGATGGCATTTAGAGTGGATCTCGGGCTGCCTGTTGGAGCCTGCCATTCATGCCCGGGGGCTGGGGCCAACCAACTTTCTGGGGGCACCATGCCATCGTGACAGATGGGCATGGGGGACTGCCAGGAGCCTTGAGCCTGGGACCATTGTGTATGCTTCAAGCCTAGCCCCTTGCCGGCGCCGTTTTAGGCAGAACCAAATGCCTTCAGTTTCTTAGTAACAATGACAATACCAGTGGCAGTGGGTGACATGTCGCTTCAGCGCTCACAGAGAGTTGCACACTACAAGGCTTTGCCTCATGTGGATAGAGACAGGGTATTTAGTATACAGGAAGGACACAGTTGTGAGGCTCTGACGCTTCTGGTCACTGGGACCTTGGGTACTGAGATCAGATCCCAGGAGGGACATGATAAAGGGGGCATTATGGGGGAGACAATGGTGGTTAGTGTTGCCATCTCACTTTCTCTCTGATCGGCTGCTGCTATGTAGCCAAGGTACGCTACAAACTTTCATGTTCCCGCCTCGGCATCCTGAGTGCTGGGCTCTCTACTTTTGATATGGTCACAGTCAAGGACACCAGTGGAGTGATGCCATGGCATGCCCTTGTCAGTGGCAGAGTTGAGCTCGCAGGCCTGGTGGTATGAGAAATAGTAAGGATATCAGAAACACCCTACATCAAACTCAGTGGAGACCCTTCAGCCACCGTCTCCCACAGCACCATCTTAGTGCAGCTGGTGGAAGGCTGAGACATGGGTGAGCAGCAGTGGAGACAGAAACCTCGACAGCCTGGCTCCTAGGTGTGCATTGCTGCAGTACTCTGGATAGACTTCATGTGCTTAGGCCACTCCTGCTCAAACCACCTCTTCTTGAAAGTGTGGCTGGCCACTTCCTGCTAGGAGACTGGGCTCTGTGTGGTAGGGGCCCTGGCCCCCCATTGACGAGTCTGCCGGAGACCGGGGTGGCTCTTGGTGGAAGCTTAGATTGTACTCATCGGTGCAGCAGGAACAATTACTAATGACATTTAGAAAGAAATTAATGATGAGAAATGCAAGTTGGCATTTCAGTAGCAGCAGTCAGTGGCCCCGTGAACACTCGACGGAGCGGAGGGCGGGGGTCGGGGGGGGACAAGAAATTAATTTTGCTGTGTCAATAGTGAGCCGGCTGTACTCACTCTGCCGCTGAAGTTTACACAGAATCAAGCCGGCTGGCTAGGGTGGGTCCAGGCCTGTGCTGGTTGACAGTTTCCTTTTGGTGTGGCGTTAGGTGGCATCCTGGGGGTGATAGGAGAGACAGCGAGAGTCAGGGCCACCTCTGGCCAGCAGAAAGACTGAGGAAAAGCCTCAGTTTCTTCATCAGAGAAAAGGGAGATGTTGAAAAAGTGATGTCAGTGTGTGAAGAGCAGCCCAGGGGCTCATAGGTGATAGCCGGGACACAGACGTGTTCAAGGATGTGGAGCTGGGTTGCCTTTGGGTTCACTGTGATACATCTTAGAACAGATAAAGCCCGGCACTGGTGGGGACTGTGGGGGAGGCAGAGGAGAAGGTAAGGCGCTAAGTCGATCTGGGACAGGGTGTGGGGTTCCTAGTGGGGTAGGGGAGCATGCCTTATCTCGAAAACCCCCTCCAGTCTCCACTCACACAGGAGTAAGCCGTTGTCACTGTGACCATAACAGCAAACACCGCACAGAGCAAAAGGTAAACCTCCTGGTCTGGAAGATGTGGAAACTAAATAATTATTTCTGTCTTTCAAACAGGATGGTTTCCTATAGTTAGCATCCCAATGTTATTTTGTGTTTATCAAGTGCCAGACGTGGTCCTCATCACTTTTGAACATTAAACGCCTAGTCCTCACAATGCCTCTATTAAGATAAGAAAACCAAGACACACAGAGGTGATTCACTGCCCCAAGGCCACAGAGCTGGTCAGTGCTAGCCTCAGGCCACTACCCAAGACCCTGTTTTCTTCACCACACCAAACACAAAAGCTGGGTTTCTTGGCTGGCTATCTATCTATCTATCTATCTATCTATCTATCTATCTGCTTTGGTATTTGGTTTTACCAATGTTCTAGTCCCCCTGGCAGCAGCGGTCAGCTACCCCATGTGGCACATGGCATTCTGTGTGCCATTTCAGGGTTTATGTGTATTTCCTCTAACCCTCCTAACGGGGCTGTGAGGTAGATGCAGTTAGCCCCGCCCCCTTTCAGATGTATAAGTGAGGACTTAAAAGAAATGAAGTTTTCCTAGAACCTAGGATCGCAGAAGTAGTGACTGACCAAAGCCACCTCCAACCTGTTCATTCATCCGGGCACTCTCTGGCTCCTGCCATTGAGGCTTTCACAACCTATGCTCCCACTCACCTGCCCACCCCTCCACCCACAAGATGTCTGTCCATCCAGCAGATACACACATATCTACCCACCTATCAATAATGAGGTATATATGTTAACTTTTATTTACGATTTATTTTTAATTATGTGATATGTGTCTGTATCTCTGCGTGGGTAGGGGCACAAGTTCAGGTGCCCGAAACTAGAGGGGTCAGATTCTCTTGGAGCTGAAGTTATAGGTGATTATGACCTGCTCAGCAGAGGTGCTGGGAACTGAACCTGGGTCCTCTGCAAGAGCAGTGAGTGCTCTTTACAACGGAGCCATCTCCCCAGTTCCCACATATACAGCTTTTAGAGTGTCTTTCTTTTATGCTCTTTTTTTTTAAAAAAAATAAAAGATTAATTAATTTTAATTTTATGTGTTTATTTTCTCTCCATGTGTTGTGCATTCAGTGCCAGAGGCAGCTGGAAGAGGGTGTCGGATCCCCTGGAGTAGATGGTTGTGAGCCACCACGTGGGTACTGGGAAGCGGCCCTAGGTCTCCTGCAAGATCAACAAATGCTCGTAACCACTGCACCATCTCTCCAGCGCCCTCTTCGCCTCATATATTCTTAATGTCACATTCCCCCTTGAAACCGCCTGTACACATGCGCACGTCCTGCTTTGGTTCACCGAGTGGGATGGAATAGACCAGGAGCGCAGATGACCGTGGCTTTGCCTCACGGAACCAGTGAGTTCTGCCATGTAGAAGGGAAGCATCGGGCAGACCCACTTGGTGTTGGTAGGACAGGTATGTGGTCGGAGACGCTATTGCCAGCTGAGCCACAGTCTCCGAAAGCAACATCCCAGAAATAGGGAGATCACCCTGCGCCCTTCGATTTGTGGTGCGTGACTCCCTCGGGATTGGCACGGGTACACACCTACGTGTTCCATGAGGACTGTGGCGATTGTTAGCTGTAATGGGTCTCAGCTGCAGTGTGGATCAGTGGCGCATGCCACGATTCATCACAGTAAATTAGGTCCATCTTCGAGACTTCTGCCTCTGCAGCCTGGGGGGCTGTGGGCGAGGGGCAGAGCCGTGTGGTCGCCAGAAGCCGTTTGTGGATGCTGGGCGTGAGGGCAGCCACCCTCAGAATATCTGCTGGAACGGTTCTTTGTTGGCAGGGATAATTTTCCAGAAAATTGGAAGATGTGGTAAAGTCTTCTTTTTAGCGGGAATTTGGAAGAAAGCAGAAAGAGATCTGGATCTAAGTTTTCATTATCATTTACAAAACCTAAAAGCACCCTTGCAGTTCAGGGACCTGAACATACGTGTTCAGTATAATTAGTGACCGTGTGACCTAGATTTTCCAGGACAGCCCTCATTTTCAGGTCTTACATCCCACTACTGGCTAGTTGCCCTGGTTTTTTTTTTTTTTTTTTTTAGGTTTGTGAGGAAGGATGATTCTGTGTGGACGTAGTAAAAACCTGCCAAGGGTGGGAAATGGGCCAAGAGGAAACGGCCCTCCCTCTCCAGGTCCTTCCTATGTTGTTTTTTTAAAGTGGGTGGGCTGCATGCTTGTCTCTTGTTTCCTCTCCAGTGCCAGGAAAATGCAGACACCTCCTTCAGCAGCAGGTCCGTGTCCCCTGGAATAGGACTTTAGTCTGTGGGCGTTGGGTCTCTCTGGGTTCTGTGCCCATGATCTCCTGGCTCAGAGAGCCACGCCACTGATACCAACGGTCAGTTCTGTTCTTGTGGAGGAGAGCCTTCTGCAGCATAGCATGGTCATGGAGATTCCTTCCAGTCAATACCAGCAACTGCTGACAGGGGGCGTGGTGTCCCTGGATGCTGCAGCTTCAGTCCACAGCCCAGGGTGTCACAGGCTACTATGTCCTACTTCCTCTGAGGATACAGATATGAGATGGCCTCACAGCAATAATCTACAGTTTCCACCCTTGGTGAAGACTACACGCCTGTCCCTTGCTTGTCCTACCTGCTCGGTTTTCAGCTGTGGTAAATTCATGCACCATGAAGCTCCATTCTGGTGTGCAGCTCTGGCATTGAGAGGCATGCACTACCATGCAGACTTCACCGTCTCCATCCCCAGAACGCGTTTGTCTTCCCAGCCTGAAACCCTGCCCTTTTTCTCAGCCTCTGGAAGCCGCCACGTGCTGTCCTGTGAGTTGGGCTAACTCAGGACCCCAAACAAGAAGATCCCAGCAGTATGCATTTTTCTGTGACTAGCTGATTTTGCCTAGTGTAATGTCCCCAAATGATCCTGGCACTTTTTAAGACCACTGCCCAGCGTGTACTGGATGAGGGAGTTGCTGCTTCCACATGTTAGCTGCCAACGCTCTGCTACATGGCTTGCAGACTGACCTCACGACAGCCGTGGCAGCAGCACCGGGCAGGGCCGGTGAGCAACTGAAATCATCCCTATCATTTCTAGATTTCTGACAAAGCTTGCAGATGTGGCCTTACTGGCCCAGGTATTCCCACAGTGGCCTCACGTGGGGCTGAGCTATGCATCTTACCGAGCTTGAGCTCTAGAGGCTGACACAGACCCACTGGCCCCATTGCTTTGCATTGGCCTGGACCCACTCCTTCTCAACACCACATGCCTTGCATTGGAGGCCTCCTGCAGAGTCCAGTCAGTGTGACCGGAGCAGCTCTTCTAGGATCTATCCCTAGCATCAGCACTTCCTGAGTTTAGTCCCCACAACTACCTCTAGGTTACTTAGGCTGTGCCTGTGTACCCCATGTATGCGTATGCTCCAGTTAGTGGCGGGTTAGCCTCCTGCTTACTCTTGGTCCTCACATCTCCTGCAGGGTGTATTGTTCCTGTTTAGGGCTCCCATTAGCTTACAAGGATATTGTTCTTGTTTTGGGGCTTACGCTCTTCAGCACAGTCAGTGGCAGGTCTGGTCTGAGAAGCCCCTGGCTTGCTCTTGGTCCCCACCTTTTTCCATGACAGCACTTTTTCCCTGGCTTGACTGTAACAGACAGGCTTGCTTCGTGCCTGCCCTGAGGAATCAGCTTTTAGGAATCTGATTTGGCCCTTCTGATGAAGGGACCCAAGGCCCAGTTCATATCTGGGAGCTGTCAGCTAGAGTCAAAGCAGGCTGGTACGCTCAGAGTGAGCCAGTGCAGCATCCTGCTCAAGAGGGACTAGTGTGCACACACACAAGTGAATCTGCTACGCAAATGCACATCTTTAGAGAAACAGTTGCTAAGTTTCTTCAAGGCTTGGGTCTAATGTGCACCTTATTGCCTCACAGGGACAGGTCTATAAGCAGTCCTGGGAGTATTACACACACACACACACACACACACACACACACACACACGCGCGCGCACGTGGACACATACACACACACCCTGTTTGTGACAGCAGCCATCAAACTACTGGTTTCCCTTGCTTGGCTGTCATAGTTCTTACCCTCCACACCAAGCACATAGAACTGGGCTCATTCGCTTGTGGGGTGTGTTCCTCTGAGGCTGCGGGTCCCCAGGCACGTAAACAGTTGTCACCTATGGAACTGGTTATAGAGTAGGGCTACCTGCCTTTTGTGTCCTGGGAACAGGCGAGGGGTTTGAGGAGGAGGGAGTGTTCAGGAATCAACTAGCCAAATACATCTGGATCAGAGAGCTTCCTCCTGTTCTCAAGGTATTTCTTGGGTCCCTGAATCTGCTCTGTCTCTTGAATGTCCCCCAAAGCTACATCTTGTTCCCTGAAAGCTGGGCTCTTAACTCCAGACCTGTCACAGGCTGAGCTTAGTTTTGCAGCTCACTTGCTGCTGCTCTGGAGGGGCAGGCTCCTCCTTGTTGCTGACTGGGCAGCAGGAACAATTAAAGTCTCCCCGTGTATGGAGGGTCTCCCACGCTTTCTCTATCTTACAGGTAACTCTGAGGCTTTGTACCAGGCCTTTTGGGCCACCAGCCTCCCTCAGATGCCAAAGGTGAATGTTACTTGCACAGCAGCAAATGTCTCTGGCCTGGGGATAAGTGGGTGACAAGAGGGCTCCTGGGGGAAGTAGGGTACAAGTATAACAAGGCCTGCCCCAACTCCCCAGGGAGCAGCACGTCACCGGCAGGCATTTATGGGGAGCCCCAGCCATCACTCACTCCTAATTTTAATGACGTGCATTAGCTAAATTGTGTTGTGAGTATTCATTCGGCGCCGTTTATGGGGTGCTCTCGAGTGTGCGCACCGTTTGTCAGAAGTGCAAACTAGCGAACATACGAGCCTTTAAGACAGGCCATCTGTTCGTCTTAGACCCTTGGACGATTGTCAAGCACTGCTAAAAATTAGTGCTCACAAGCAGAGAGGGGCTGCCCAGGTGATGCACGGCAGAGAGGGGAGCAGAGCTGCCTGGGTCTGCACCCTCCCCAAAGGGAAAGACAAGAGACACTGTGTGCTGGGAAAGCCACGAGAGGGCGCGGAGGGACATGACAAGCCCCTGCCGAGACACCTTTTGGGTGGAGGCATGAGCTTTCCCTCTGCCTTGCGTCATGTAACTCCACAGCTCAAATACTTTTCGATAGCTCCCAGTGGCCCAGATTTAAGGGCAAGCTGCCTCGTCTGGCATCGCGGAGCCTCATCAATAAGGCCCCTGCCTTCCTTTGGAGGCTCGTCTCCATAGCACATACCCTGTGCTTCTGCCAAGCTGAATTATTCATTGTTCCCCCAGCATATGCTGCACTTTTCACATTTCACAGGCAGAGCGGTGCCACGGCAGAGGGGGTTATACAGACACTGGGTGGGTGCGCATCCTGCCTGCACTGCCATTGTCAAACCCTGGGATCCAAAGCACCCTGCACCTCATGTCCTGCTCGGCAGGGATAAAGGTGGTCCTTGCATCTGAGGGCTCAGATGTTATAGAAGTGTGTGGCGTCTGGCTGGCGGAGCCAGGCACTGAGCCTCGGTCATTGTGAGTCACCGTCTCTGTGAGTGTGACACCTACATGATGCTTGTGTGTTTATCCTACTTGGCAAAGTGCTCCCTCATTCTCTGTCTCTCTCTGTGTCTCTGTCTGTCTGTCTCTCTCTCTCTCTCTCTCTCTCTCTCTCACACACACACACACACACACCCACACACACACACACACACTCGTGCAGATCCTAGCTCAAGCCGTCCTTCAAGGGCAGCTGAAAGGCTTCTCCGGAGTGGGTCCCCATCAGAAGCCCTGTCTCCCTGCTGCTCTCCATGCAGTTCTGCAGCTGGAAACTTGGCAGAGGCTGGCCTGTAGCCCCTCTCCTTCTCCCCTGTCCACTGCCCAAGGCCAGGCTCCTTGACTGTGAAATGGGCACATAATGAATGGTGCCCTACAGCAGCCCTGCTCAGCCAAGCCAGCTAAGGCATCTGTCTTCCTCGGAAAATGGAATCTTTCAGGCTAAGGCCCATCCTAGCCCTTGGTCCCTGACCTTGTGGGCAGTGTGTGTGTGTGTGTGTGTGTGTGTGTGTGTGTGTGTAAAACCGCTGTAAAACCAGGTCCACAAGGGCTTCTCCGAGCTGCAGCCATCCAGGGATGGCATGGGGACAGGATGAGGAGAAATAGCCTCTTCTGGACTGGGAACCTGAGGAAGTGCAGTGGCTTCAAGAAGAAGGTCCTGCAGGTAGGGCAGGGAGAACGCAGGTGCAGACATAATGGTGGGTGGGAGTCATGCAAGCCGGACAAAGAGCGTGAGAGGTGGGGCTGGTTTGCGTGGAGAGTAAGTGTGTCTCTGCACCAGCTGGGCTGGATCTTCAGGAATGAATCCTTTTTTCCCTGCCTCCTTAGGGTCTTTGATGTCTATGAGTCCAGACTCCCTATTCCAACCACGGGAGTGTTCTCACAAGGGAGGGGGCAAGGTGTCTCCATCTGTGCATGCTCAGTGCTCAGCCTGGGACCTCACAGTCAGGGCCTCAGTGAATGTCTGTGAGATGGATGGATGGATGGATGCTGGTATGTACCTCTCCCTCTACCATAGCATCTCCTAGGGCTCTCCTTGGTACCAGATCACTCACTCTACTGCAGAAACGGGGAAGCAAGTATCCAGCCAGGTCTGATGAAAAGGGATCAGTGACACCTGCTGTCCTGAGGGCAGGGCCATGCAGGGCATTCCTGAGAGCAGTTAGCTTGGAGCTCCAGCTGTTACTGGTTGGGGAGGGGTCCTAGCAGGGAGTAATCAGTCCTTCTGTCCCAGGCACTTGTCTGTGGGTAGATTCATGGGCATCATCATTTTTGGAGTCATCCTGGCATCGCAGAAAGAGGCGACTCACAAACCTTGCAGTGAAAGAACTTGCTGCAAGGTCACATGGTTGGCAAGTGACCGCTAACACTGAACACTAGCTCTTTTGGTCACTAAGGTACTTAACAGGTCACTAAAGCTGCCTGTCTTGTGGTCACCTGGGAGGGTGACTAGTGGGGCATTTGGGACGAGCCAGGCAAGGTGCTAGGACTGGGTAGGTAGGTGACGGCTATCAAGGCAGCCAGCACACAAGTAGGGTGGCTTATTGGGACACCAAGAGTGGTGTACAGGACTGAGGGGTCTCTTTGGCCCATAACAGGGCCTCCAGGGCAGGAGGAATTACATCATTTCATACAATCAGACAACCAACGTACTGAAATACTTGTCCCCTCAAGCATGACTGCTGGTGGGCAAGCCAGTGAACAGAACCCGAAACCCAGACCTAGAGCTGTGACCTGTGGATCCAGACCACAAAATCGTGGGCTGAGGAGGTGGGTGGAGCTCTGACTCCGTGCCCAGAGTTGGACTTCACGTGACCTTCTAGCGCATTCCATGTGCTTTGGGGTTGAAAACAGCCCTTCCACCTGGCTTCATGCACAACTCACTGCTCCTGTACCCAGCACAAACCCAACAAGCAGTTAGTGGTTGTCACTCAACAGAAGGGCAGTCAAGATTCTGTGGGTGAAAGAACTAACACAAAGGATGGTCCCTTCAGCTAGGGCCAACCAGACACCAGTGGTATGTATCAGGAGGAGGCCCTGAGTCAGGGCATCACAGAAACCCCATCCGAGAGTGCAGGAGCGTTGCCTAGTGGATGGCGGGCGGCCGAGCGCCTTCCCTGTGCCTCCGCTTTATTTTCCTCACCTGCTTTTCTGCCCCACACCTGTGTCTCCCTGGCAGGCAATGAGGCCTGCAGGTGCCAGGCGTCCTGGCCAGGCTCATCTCAGCCTTTGGCCAGACCGCTGCCAGCCTTTATGGTTCCGGGGAGTGCTCAACTGTAAGATCGGAAGCGTCTTTTAAAAACTGGTTGCTTTGTTGTTGTCGGTCTGTTTTCCTTCTCTAAGGAGACTCAGTATGGCATAAGCAGAACTAGAGAAAGAGACTGGAGCTAGAAGGGTCTCAGAAGAGCCGTGAGGTTGGAGGAAGCCATCAGAAGCGTTGAAGCAGTGGCTGTTCTGGGAAAAGAGCTCCCACAGATATGCCCTTTCAGGTGTTTGGGGGATCTGAGTGATGGATCTTGGACCCCCTCTGCCTTCTCAGAGACTGACCTTGGATGAAACCCTCCTTGGATGAGCCCTCAACTCCATGAACAGCCTCTCTAAAGCACACACACACACACGCTGTGACCCTCTCCTGGACTACTGTTGGCACCGTTAATTCTGTGTTTGTCACTCCTGCATCAGACCCCTTTAGGGAGGGGGACAACTGGAGTCTTCCCCGCCGTTAGCTGTCACTGTTCCCAGCCCGGAGCAGAACATCTAGCAGATACTTTTAATGACACAAGCTGAGTACACTGTGACATCCTGGACTTTTGTTGGGAAAGTAAAACTTTAGGAAGGTATTTTTTTTTTTTTTACTAGTGTGCCTTTTGGAGGAGTTTCCTTTATGAGCCTAACCTAAAATGCATGCACTATTGCTCCTAAAGGGAGAAGGCTCTGAGAAGTGTTCTTTATTCCCAGTTTCCTAGCCCGTGGTCCAAGACAAGGCTTTCCACCTCTAGAGATTGCCAGTGCGTCGTGTGTCCTTGTTCCGGCATCCTTACAAGAGGCTGCCTCATTATCCCTAGGTTCCCAGGAACTCCTCCCAAGATGGAGGTGAGCAGCCCTCAAGGGTCTTGCCTGGCTCCCTGCTGTCTTTGGCAGTGGTTCACACACACGAGAACTCACTGTTTGCTCTCCCCATTCACACCATCTCTCCACCCAGGTGTTGGTTAGCACCCTCGACTTGTGTTAGTTCGGTTGTTCCCAGGCAGCTGTGCCTACCACACTTCCACTGGGCACTGGGGAACCCAGCATGTGTCCAGCCCTGGGCCAGGTGCTATTGTCCTGCCTGTGGCTCAGTGGGGACAACCAGGCCTAAGTACAAGAAGTGTGGGTGCTGGGCAGGTGAATCCCAGGGATACACCTGGGCTGGAGGAAGTATTAAGGCAGCCAAGGTCCAGAGTTACAAGGAAGCCAGATCTGTACATAGGATGCTTGCAGTTCCACATGGTTGGTTGCTTTCACAGGGCTGGAGGATGGGGTTCCCATGGAAACCACCTGGACCCCATCTTCGGCTCAAACAATCTGCCTTGGACCTTGGACCATTTGAGGTGTGAGGTCATGCTGACTGTCTGGGCTTTAGTGTGCAGCAGGGTGCTGGGGCAAGCTGTGGATAATCAGGGGGTTGATTTACCTACTGGGTGCAGGTCACTAGATTCTAGTGGCCTGGATCAGCCCCTCCTGGATCCTAGCAGGTTGAAGTGGACTGGTATTTTGTCTACTTGAGCCTCACTTGAGAATCGAAAGCAATGCGCCTGTGTCGGTTTGTGGCCTGAGCGCCTACCAAAGGACCTATCCTGGAGAGTAGCTGTGGTCCCATCACCATCCTAGGTTCTCAGACCTCTAGGAAAAAAATCTGGTTGTCCTCTGGTCTTTCTGGAAGCGAGGCCTGGAGTCTAGGAAAAAGTCGCGGCGTCTCTCCTGCCCCCTAGTGGTTAGTGGTAGAGATGCAGGCCGCTGCTTTCAGCTGGCGACTGGTTGACTGGGTCTCCTTGTAGGGCACCGAGGCTGGGAGGCTGAGGCATACTAAAAAGCCTGCAATGGAGATCGGCTGTATGTAGCCTTGGGGGTCTGTCCCTGGAGGATGTTGCTTCCCATCTTCAAGTGTCTTGAGGTGGACCGCTGCCTGAAGCTGGGACGATAATAGTCTGAATGGGCACCACCCGTGACAGAAAAGAAATAAAAAGACCAGGCTTCAGAAGCCAAAATCCAGCCCCAGGCTGCTAGCCGTGGTGGAAACAGACCCCACACTGCCCGCCCTGTCTGTCCCGGCTGGAGGAAGGATGTGCGTGGGCTGCGGAGAGAGGGAAGTGTTTGGCCACAAGGTCCCAACTGGGCCCTGGCTTCCCATGCCCAAGCGGCCAAAGCGCACCATCTCTTTCTCACGTGACCACACTGGCAGGACCCTGGGAGCTCAGCCTCTGGCTCTTCCCAGCACCCTCCCTGCTGGGTGACCTGTCCCCTGCCTGGGCCACGGGCGTCGCCCACCCACTGCCTTGGCGCGTCTGCGCTCGCTCGGGTGCCTCTGGGCGGCTGCGTTGCTCTGCACATCTGCGGTTTCCTCCTGCGTGGCTCAGAACAGTGAGCAAAGGGACCGAGATGGGATGCGGGGGGCAGCCTGCAGGCCGTCAGAGTTTCCTCCTCGCCATCTCGCCATTGGAGGGAATGGGAGGTGGTGCTCATTATTGCCACCTCCCCGGCTGTTCCTTCTCCCTTCACGTAGCCCACCCTCTAGGTGCGACCCGAATGGTCTAAAATAAATAAATAAATAAAAATAAAAACAATTTACAGGGAACCCAGGTTGGCAGCAACAGGAACCGATCCCCAAGCTCGGATCTACGTGGCGCCTTGGCAGCGGCGTCCCCCGAGCACTTTTTTGCTTTCGCATTTTGTTTTGTAATGATCTAGCCGCTTTCTGCAGCTCTCGGCGTCCATGCCCCGGGTGGGAGGGGACAGGCATGCTCGCCATTCTTTCGCCCTCATGCGTGTCTCCTTTCTTCGCCTTTGCAGAACCACACGATGAGCCAGCACGCACAGTGAGGGACCTCGCGACAGGACACCTCTCCGCAGAAGGCTTGCCGGAGACGCCGTGGGGAGGGCCATTTGAACATTACATCCAATCAAAGTGTCATTTGCAACCCAGATGTAAAACTCTAATGATTTGGCCATGAGGCGCTGCTATTATAAGCAGCTGGAAATGAATATTAATGGCAGAGATTAAAAGTATTCCATGCTCAGTGTTTTTTATTGTCCTGCTACAGCTAGCGTGCTTTTAGAGTTTTCGCCGCAGAGTACATTTCTAGTGTTAGAGAAACCTGCTTTTTGAGGCTATTGTCCTTTGTTCCTTCATGTATTATATTGATAGTTTTTAAAAAGAGGATTAGTGTGATTTTTTTCTTTGCTTCTTTTTTTTTTCTTTCTTGTTTTTCTTTTCTCCCCCTTCGGTTAACTACTTTTTAATTGCAATTCTAGGTAATTGTGCATCGTGATGTGATTGCTTGGCTATTGTCTGAATATTTCCTTTTAATTTTTTAATTAAAGACTAATGCTTTGATTGGATTTGCCAGTTCACCGGACAGTGATTAAAACTCTGTAATGAATATAATCGGTTTCCGTGCAACTGGATGGTCTGCTTTTAAATGTGACTTGATCTGACTGCAGTAACTAGTTCAGCTCAATAAAGGGAATCCATGCGATCAGCAGCACTGCCTGGTTCTCTCCTCTTCAACCCCAGGCCAAAGGGGCTGGCAGGAGGTGTGTCTCTGGGAAGTTCCCATGGGCTCACGCAGACCCCTGGGGACTCCATACAATAGACTCACAGAAAGAAGCGCCTTAGACTAACTCTTGAAGGCCGGATGAGCTGCAGGGGTCACTGAAAGAAAGAATCCACAGATCAAGTATTCTGCTCCTGTCATTTTTGGATCAGGAAACTGAGGCTCAGGGGTCCTGGGGGATATTTCATTGCCTCTGCCACATGTCAATGACTGACTCTCATCCATTGCTGTTGTTTTACCGGGATGGGGGCAGGCTGGTGGTTAGCCCTCACGGTACCAGGGCAGCAGAAAAACCGTGGGTTCTACTTTGGGCCAAGGCATAGGATGTGAGGGGAGGGAACAGCAGCTACCCAGCCGTGGGAGGTCCAGGGTTGGTAGCTCCAGAGTGGAACAAGGTGGAAATAGCAAGTTCGCAAAGGAGACCCGTGACCCGGGTCAGGACTAAAGCCCAACAAGAAAGTGCTCCAGTTGCAGAATTCCAGAAGACAGTGTTCAAGGGCTACCCGCGCACATAAGCCGGGAGAAGGTGGTGCAAGCCCCTAGCTTCTCAGGGACCTAATGACGCAGGCTCTGCCGCTGCCTCAGGGCTCGCCCCGAATTTCAGCAGGCTTCCTGGACTCCCCTCCCCTCGGCTCCACACTGCTTCACTGCCACCGATCGCAGAGGCTGGACCCTATACTGGGAACCTTTCCTGGTTCGGGTTTCACCTGGGGCAAGGAGAGCGGAAGTGAAGCAGACAGCTTGCACCTAATTATAAGGTGATAGCGAGTCAGCGGAATTTGGAGCAATTAGCCTCCTCTTCTTCTAGGGAGTTACTAGCTAGGGGTTTCCGGTGACCTGTAGGAGGTCCTTCCTCTTCTTCCCACGACGATTAGGGGGTGGCGCTTCCCAGGTTACAAAGCGAACTTTGGCCCGAGAATTCACTCAGTGAATTATCCCTGCCCACAGAATGGGAATATCGTCCTTGGATGCGGGTGGCCTCAAAGTGGGAAGATGCTATATGCAGTCCCTGGGGATGCGGAGGGAGGGTGGCCGTTTCTGGAGAGATCTCAAAAGTTGGGTTGGCGCGAAGCTTCTCAAGGCCGCCGTTATGGCCGGGTTGGGCCAGGATGCTTTGGCCATCTGCAGGCAGTGTGGAGGCTGTCCAGTCAGGTCCCCAAGCTTACCACCTCGCTTCCTCGGGCGCTCTCCAGCTCCGGATTTATCCGAGCCCCATGCAGCCCAGGTGAGCCCTCAGTAAGTACCAACAGAAGATGTGATTTGACGGTTGGTGGCGTAGGGCTAAATTAGTCACTGCCCCCATTAAAAATACAGCGGGGGGTTTAAGAGCTTTTCACGCCGAGTGGGAATCAGCGGCGAAGCCGGCTGCTGCCTTGGGTAAGGAGAGAGGCGGCCTGGGGGACGGCGAGGTAATGAGGTTTATGGCGGTGACAAGGCTGCCAGGGAACCCCGCCGACTCCCCTCGCCCAACCCCATTGTTCTCTGCTGGCTGTGCCCCCATCGCGGCAGCTGAGCGCCCCTCTCCACTTCCTGCGGGATGGGGGCTGGGACTCGCCTTCATCGCTGTCAAGCGGCGTTGGGGTGGGGAGTGGGGCACGGCTATAAATCAGTGACTTAGAGCTGAGTGAGCGGGTTCACCGCGCAACCCAGGCGTGTGTGTGACGGTGCCTGCGGCTCGGCTGTGAGCAAAGTGAGGCCCGGCCTTCTCTCCAGGCCACCTTTAGCCTGGAGGGTGCAGGGAACCAGCTGTGTCATTTGCATTTTGCTACAGGGGTGGGTGTCCAGAAGCCCACTTTCGCGGTAGGTGCATCTAGATGAGCAGACCATCCATTTTATTAGGCTCAGTCTTTGCCCAGGCTTGGAAATGACCCAGGAATCCTAGGGTACTTGACCCTGTTCTCCATACCCTCCCAGAGCTTCTGGAAGCAGGACTGTAAGAGTTTTGGTTACCAGGGAAGCTGCCCTAGGAAGAAGGTCTTTAGTGCGCCCCTCCCCCAACCATGTAGCGGTCCTTTCTGACTCCCAGTGTGATAATGTGGAATTCCTCCCTCCTAGTCTGAGGGTGAGTTCTTTGGCGTGGGTTGTTGAGCACTCAACTTTGACCTAGTTACCTATTCACTCATCCATCCTCCAGCACACAGGGGCGACAGATGAGGAGGTCCATGTGTCCCTTCCCCTCCTCAAAAGTCATTTGACAGCTACCTTCTAAATGAGCAAGTCACTAGATACCCAGCAACACACAACTACAGTGCTATGATGGCGAAATGCCTTTGTTGCAGGAGCAGGGTTGTGTCAAAGAGGCCTTGCCAAGGAAGTGACCTGAACGGAGACCTGTAGAATAAAAGAGGCCAGCGGGCACAAAGAGGAGGAAGAGGGCTCAGTCTGCGGGGAGCTCTGAGCCAGAAGCAAGCTGGGGGTTGCCTTAGAGGTCTTCACCTCTGCCTTTCTACTTTAGATAGTCTGAGAGCAGTCCAGAGAAGTTGATAATTTGTCCAAGGTCACACACTAGATAGAACTGCATCTGCATCTTGACTGGCCTTCTACCTTAGATGTCTGGCTCCCAGCAATATTTTGATTCAAACATAATGAGGATGATAATCAATCAGGTGACACAGAAAGACTGCTGGCTCCCCTTTTCCTTGATAATGAAAGAATTGGTTTCAGGCTCTCCACCTTGGAGAGACGCCGGTATAGCTTCTATATCCATCTCCCAGAAGTTAGTGTGTCCTCAGTTAGTCTATCAAGGCAATATCCACAAAGAAAATGGAAATTGTAGGAGCTGTCTTTAAGGAGAAAAGGGAGTTTATTACTCTTCTGGCTGGTTGTACTGTGGATACAATAGCTGGGAGAGCTGGGTACCACCTTGAATGATTAGGTAGGTAACTTAGCACTAAACACTCAGTTCCTAGTTCTTTCCCATTGTCTATTGTTGATGTAGGTTGGAATTACTTTTGGAGAAGAGACACTGAAATGATTTGCCTCCCGAATACTTGCTGCCTGTCCAAGCAACAAGCGCAGGATCACTGTTGTACAGCTTACACTTGATTTTGGTTCTCTCGGGAGAGAAGGATCAAGAAAGCCACACCCTGCAGGTGTGCACGATGCTGGAGAACAGGAAGACTCAGGACAGCTACCAAACACCAAAAATTTATAGCTTTCTTGCTGGGTCTCTAGCTAGCTATTTGCACAGGCTTGGTGTCCTCTTCCTCCTTCCTCCAGCTCATCTTTTGTGTTCTGGTGGAATTTCATTCCCTTCTGGTTCAGGGTGAGCTCTTGCTGAGTGTGTGTGTGTGGGGGGGGGGGTGTGTGTCACGGAAATGCTCACCTCAAGAACATTGTTCAAGAGGAAACAAAACAAAAAAACCCAATCTGTTAAACTCTAAATTGGTAGGTGGCAGCCTCTTTTGTAAAATAGGTTTTAAATACCCAATGCAGTGATTAGGAGAACACAGCATCAAATCTGTGCTTATTTCATAACTGGTTATTTTGTTCAGGGAGTTTATTTATTTTCTGTTAATTCTGATTTTCAGAAATATTCTATGAAAATAGTCTGCTTTCTGGCTTGCTGATTTGCATTCACTTCACTTTATAGCTTAAGTAGGTGCCTGCCTCATTCATACGATTACCCCGAGCACTCCGACTCCTGAAGCTGGCAAGGTGCTGCAAAGACCAGAATTCTGATAAGACCTGATATTCAGCCCATCGCTGGGTGTGCACACACTTTTTACCTGTCTGTCCATTGGAACATGTATCAGTCAGGACAGGCTACATTATGACACGGAACAAAAAGGTCCACCTTTTCAGCGGCTGACACAACAAAGATTTACTGCTCACTCATGCTCTATGACCATCCTGAATTGAATCCCCGGGGACCTTTTTTCATCAGAGTTATTTAGAAGTCTGGCACAGAGAGCAGCCAGTACTTTAAATGTAGTCACTAATTCAAGCAGGGGACAGGAGGGTCCCAATGGCAACTCAGTGCTCTTGACTGGGGAGTTTCTGTACTCCCTCACTCCCATCCCCATCACAAACGGAGCCACTGCAACACGTGACCTCACTTTCTCACAGGGGGGCCTGATGGGGCTCGTGGTGTGTGTGTGTGTGTGTGTGTGCGTGCGTGCGTGCGCGCGCCTGCCTGACACCTAGAAGAGAGGCTGAGCAACTGCCAGACTGACGGGTCTGACTCAGAAAGTTGGGTATCGCCATTGCGGGCACACACTCCCACAGTAGTGTATTTACCTGATGCAGAAAGTGAGCGTGAAGGTGAATGAAGGACAAGAAGGATGGCCCAGGACAAGAGGAGAGGGCTCAAAGACAGCTCGGAGCTCCAATTGCTGAGGAAGTAGACCGACTTGGATTCGAGCCCTTCCGCCACTCTGTCTGCTCAAGCCAGGCGGTACGGTCCGCGGCAAACAGAATACTCAGAGCTAAGCTCGCAAAGTTGTAAATCTGAGTAAGGTCGGAACTACGTCCTACGCACTCAGGCCCGGGCACCGAACTGAGCACCGCGTGGATCTCCTTTAACCACCGTGTGCCCCTCACACCGACCAGAACCGGGGTCCGGAGGCGCCCGGCTCCGCCTTCAGGAGCACCCTGCTGAGCTAGCTCGGTCCGGAGGCCTGTCCTCTGCTTCCGGAGTCCTGATTGGTCCGGCCGGGGCGGCCCCGCCTACCTCTGGCCCCGCCCACTCGTGTCCGCGGCCGCTGCTGCAGCGAGCTGAGCGTAGGCAGCACGGTGAGAACTTATTTGTGGAGTTATTAATTACTGAAGGGCACAAGCCGTGCTTCTGTGCATAAAAATATGTTTGAGCAGTTTCTACTTAAACTTTAAAGAGAACGTTAATCAATTTTATTTTAACAAAATGACCTTAAGCAGGGGGAAAAAATTGGTGTTATTTGCCCAAACAGGCAAATTAATTTCTCTCTCTTGAGAAATCTGAGAAGCTTCTAGAAATAGCTATGCATAATTTACACCTGCCGTGGCCGCTCCTAGTTTTAACGCCAAGCCCAGTTACGGTCCCACCTAGTTCAATAACAACACAAAGGAATCCTTGGGAAGGCTTCGCTAGGTCCAGTTGTATCAACTCTGGTGACCTTGGAGAAAGGATGCTAAGGCAAAAGGGTCACGGAAGTCTGTAAGGTCCTGCTAGCTGCGTCAAGACCACTGGGAAGATTAAGGCGGCTGTCAGGCACATCCTAGCCACTGTGTCTCCATGCCAGACGCCACTCCCCAGAGGACCTGCGCTGGTTGCTTCTTGGATAGGCTGACCTCTGCCTCATGGTCCTCCTCAAAGCTGAGGCTGAGAGGCCAGGGGCTCAGACTGGTGGAGCTGTGTTGTTTCCACTTCTTTGTAGTATGGTTAGCAGTGACAATGACAGCCTCGGGTCTGATGGAAAAACCCCTCCACCCCCAGCCTCCCAACCCCCCATGGCGTCGTTGCTGTGAGATTTCAACAGACGCAGTTCCAAAGGGCACAGTGTGGTCTTTTATCTCTGCTGGATGCCTAGTACCTAGAATGGTGCCAGGTCATAGTAAGTGCTCAGAAAATGCTTGCTGAATGGATAAAATGTGTAGAATGGAGCAGCTGGCCCTTCCTTTGCGCTAGTGCTACGGCAGTGGATTAGGAGACCCCAAGGGGGAAAAACTGCATTTGCTCCCTGTCTTGGTTAGGGTTAATATTGCTGGATGAAGCACATGACCAAAAGCAAGTTGGGAGGAAAGGGTTTATTTGGCTTCACTTCCCATCATCGTCCATCAATGAAGGCAGTCAGCACAGGAACTCAAACAGGGCAGGATCCTGGAGACAGGAGCCAGTGCAGAAGCCATGGAGACGTGTTGTTGATTGTCTTGCTCACCGAGTGTTGCTGATTGTCTTGCTTGCTCAGCCTGCTTTCTTATAGAAAGTTTCTTATGGAACCCAGGACCACCAGTTCAGGGATGGCCCCACCCACAGTTGTCTGAACCCGGCCCCATCAATCATTAATTAAGAAAATGCCCTACAGGCTTGACTACAGCCTGATCTTAGGGAGGCATTTTCTAGCTGTGGCAGGTTGACATAGAATTAGCTAGCACACTCTATCACTACCCTGTTACCTTCCTTAGCTCTGCCATTGAGAGGACAGACTGCTCTTGCTCTGAAACCACCCTCACCCAGTAGGTGTTCAGTGAATGCCTGTTGAATG
Organism: Microtus oregoni; assembly: GCF_018167655.1. Lineage (NCBI taxonomy): Eukaryota > Metazoa > Chordata > Mammalia > Rodentia > Cricetidae > Microtus > Microtus oregoni. The sequence continues at coordinate 64,050,508 of NW_024543063.1, forward strand.
ACTGTTTACAGTCAGAGTCCCCAACCCAAGGCTGACTGAAGCAGGCTGCAGACTGAGGAGGGAAATGGGTTGAGGGGAGGGAAGTGAGTGCCTCCTGCCTGGCAGCCCCAGTGCCTTTAGCCCCATAGGAATGCAAACCCAAGTCTCTGGACGGTCCAGGAGAGAGAAAGAAATACAGAATTTCTTTTTTAAATTTTTTTTAATGATTTATTTAACTTTATTTTATGTGCATTGGTGTGAAGGTGTCAGATCTCGTGGAACTGCATTTTCAGACAGTTGTGAGCTGCCAGGTGGGTGCTGGGAATTGAACCCAGGTCCATCTGGAAGAGCAATCAGTGCTCTTAACCGCTGAGCCATCTCTCCAGCCACCGAAATACAGAATGTCTTGTGAAACATCTGCAGCCGCATCATTAGTACTACCTATCCCAGAGTCTAATTCAAAAACAAACAAAACAACAAAAACAAAGTCCCTTGTGTGCTTAAGAAAAGCATTCCAAGGGCCACCAATTTGAGTCCTCTGTGATAAGAGAAGGGCTCACATGTCCAGTGCCTGAGGAGACTCGGGTGAGTGAGTGACAGTCACCAGAATGAGCAGCCACAGGGGAAGCTGGGTCTGCTGGCGGGAGGTGGTCAGAGTTAGATCTTTGTCTTGATGCCTCTGTTTTCCCATCAGGAAAGCAAGGGCAAGCATCAAACTCTCCACAGCTGTGAGCATCTGACAGGATGATGTCACAAGCACTTAGCATGGCAAAGGTGGTCACCCATTCCTGCATTTGGCTGAGGGCTCCAGAGGCACCAAGAAGCCACATGTAGCAAACCACTCGGAAAGCAGTTTCTGTGCCTGAGTGTCTGAGGATACCACACTACTCGTTTGTGCTAGATGCACTAAGAGAACATTTCAAGGTTGTGTGTTCTAATACCTGAGTCTCTGTGTTGCAGCAGCAAACAAGGCCTGTTCTTCTTCTCATGTAGAAAGACAAGTGTTGGGAGGGGGGTTGTTTCTCTCATCATCTGCTCATGGGACTTTGGGCACTTTGTTAGTCAGCTTTCTGTCACTATAACAAGACATCTAAAAGACTCCGCTCACAATGAGAAAGGTCTATCTCGGATCACAGTCTCCAAGGTTTCAGTCCTTGGCTACTCGCTTCTGTAGCTTTGGGGCCTGTGGCAATGCAGGGCATGGTGGGTGTTGTGTATGGTGGACCAAAGCTGCTCATTTCACCACAGCCAGGAAGCAAAACCAGGAAAGATTGGGATTCCAATGTTCCCTTTATAGGAATGCCTTCCTATCCTAAGATTCTTTCACTAGACCCCACCTCCAAGGTTCTCCCATCTCCTAGTAGCACCTGGGACTGGTGACCAACTCTTTAAAACAGTTTGGGAAACTCCAGTAAGGTTCAAACCATCACAGGCCTGTTCCTTCCCTGCCTCAGTTTCCTCACCCATAAACCCATCTCTTACCTTTAAAGATCTGGATGTGTCTGGGACTTCCTTGGGAGGCCCAGGGACTGGGACAGGGCTTATGACTGGTCTGTAAATCTATATATGGAGGAAGGATGCCTGTGCCTCAGACTGGGGAGAAGGTGGACACGTGCTGCACCTGGTGACATGCTGAGCACCCATAAGGAGTCCAAGAGAGAGGGCTGGCAAGGTGGCTCAGTGTGCAGACACACGCCATAAAGCCTGATCACCCAGTTCAGTCTTCAGGACTCTACAGTGGTGGGTCAGAACTGACTCCTTTCACAAGGCTGTCCTCCAGAGTATCTGAAGAATGGTGGCATGTGTGCAACCCATTCATACACATACACACATGGTAAGTAAGTAAATAAATGCATATAAACAGCCTTTAAAAAAGGAATGCAAGGGGGGAAAACGAGCCCTGTGAATATGACAAGGAAACTGTCACCTTAGCAAAGTTGAAGCTGGACTTGACCTCTTGCGGGATCACTCCAGGCTGGGCTCTTGTCTCCACTCTGCCCCTAGTCACCCTGTTCCCCAGTACTGTGGGTTAGCCCTGCCCCCTGCACTTCGATGTCACATTTCCCTTCTCCTGATCCTATTCTTCCTTCAAGGCTTAGCTCAAGTGCAGCCACCTCTGAGAGCACTTCCTGCCTCCCTCAAGCAAGTTCTGGGTTTGGTTCATCTGCTTTAACCCTGGCATGTGAGTCACACCAGAACCACTGCCACTCCCAGGGATTTTCCTTCATTTGCAGCAGGGAATGCCAATGCCACCATGAGAATGGGGATATTCATTTCTAGATGCATCATCCCTTCCAAAAATAGTCTGTGCACATGAACACATACATTCACATTTGTGTCTTTTCTCAATTCGACGTGTTATCTTATAACTTCTTCATGTTAGCATGTGGCATGTGTGCAACCCATTCATACACATACACACATGGTAAGTAAGTAAATAAATGCATATAAACAGCCTTTAAAAAAGGAATGCAAGGGGGGAAAACGAGCCCATGCATGTTAGCATGGCAAGGAGGGTCACCATTTTCAACTTCCTTAGTGAATATAGGCTGTGTATGGCTATTGTAAGCAATCCATTTCACATTGAGTACCGAACTGTTCATAGTATTCCCTTATTCCTATTTTGACGCCCATAGTGTCTGTAGTGATGGCCCATTTCATCTCCAGTAGTGTACTTTGTCTTCTCTCTGTCAGTCTTGTTAGAGGCTCTTCATTTTATATTGATCTCATCAAAGACTCAAATCTTTGAGCAAATGTTGTTTTCAATTTCATTGATTTCTCCTATTATTTTCTTCCTGTTTGTTTTGGATTTATTTTGCTCTTGTTTTTTAGATTTTTGTTTGATCATTTGTTTTTGTTTTTCGAGATAGGTTTTCTCTGTGTAGCCCTGGCTGTCCTGGAACTCTTGCAGACTAGGCTGGCCTGGATCTCACAGAGATCCACCTGCCTCTGCCTCCTGAGTGCTGGAATTAAAAGTGTACACTACTTCTTCTGGCTTTTCTTTATTTTTACTTTTCACGTTTCTCTTTTAAAGATATATTTCTTGTTTTTATTGATGTGTGTGTATGTTGCGGTTTTGGCATGTGGTTTACAGGTGTTTGTAAACCTCCCAGCGCAGGTGCTGGGACTGAACTCAGGTCCTCAGGAAAAGCAGCAGATGCTCTTAACTACAGAGCCTGATGGCTTTCTCGGGCCCCATTTTAAAGTTCTTGATATGGAATTTTAGATTGATAATTAGAAACTTTCTCTCTTTTCTTTCCTTTTGTTGTTATTGTTTTGAGATAGAGTTTCTCTGTGTAGCCCTGGCTGTTTTCCCTCTTTTTTTTTTTTAATAAATGCATGTTCTAAGTTTTCCTCTCAGTACTTCTTCATTCTTTGTCTTCAAATATATAACATACTGTCATTTAGTTCAATGTATAGAGAAAGTTTTAATGGGTCACTTAGGATTCCTTCCAGTTTCCAAGGGTGTGGTGGCTTTCCTATCATATTTGGTACCTAGTCTAGTTTGTTCCACTGTGGTTGGAGAATATGACTTCATTCTTCTAGCTTTGTTACGTAGGGCGTTCAGTGACCCATGACAAGGTTTATCACAGTGTGTGTTCTGCTGCGACTTGAAAGAATGGCGCTCGGCCGTGTGTTCTGTAGACACTGCCAGCTTGCTCCACAACCTTGCTGACTTCCTCTCGGTTCCATCGTCATTGGCAGAAGGTTGTTAAAGCCTGGTAATGGGTGTCTGCCTCTTATCTGTGTTCCATCAGGTGGCTTTATGCATTTTGCAGTTCTGTTGTTGGGTGCCTAAACCTTTAGGATTCTCTTCTCTGTGAGCTGATCATTTTGCTGTGAAGTCTATGTAATTGGATGCTAATGTAACCACTTGCATTTTCTTTTGATTAATGTTTGAATAATATGTCTTCTCATCTTGGATTTTCAGAATGCTTATATCATACTTGACACAGATTTCATGCAGTCTGCTGATAGTTGTGTACTTGGCCAATTGCTCTTTTGCTTGATATTTTTAGCATATGCTTTTTCCAGTCTTATTATCTTAAACATTTTTAAAGAATTTTAATTGGGTGGGGACTGGAGAGATGACTTCGTAGCAAGAGCACTTGCTGCTCTTCCAGAGGACCTGAGTTTGGCTCCCAGCACCCACATTGGGTAACTCACAACTGTTTACAACTCCAGTTCCAGGGGCTAAACACACACACACACACACACACACACACACACACACACACACGCCTATAAAATAAGAAAAATAAATCTTAAACAAAGAATTTACTAATAGTGTTTTTTAGTGGGTTTCCCCTGAGGCCTTTTAGCAACTGCTCTCAGATTCACACTGCATGCACATAGCTTATTAAAATCTGCTAATGTGCTGGGCAGTGGTGGCGCACACCTCTAATCCCAGCACTCAGGAGGCAGAGGCAGGCAGATCTCTGTGAGTTCAAGGCCAGCCTGGTCTACAGAGCAAGTTTCAGAACAGGTTCCAAAGCTGCTAATGTGGGCCATTGAGTTTAATCCTTGGGACCCAGTATAGAAGGAGAAAACTGACTCCTCAGAGCTTTGACCTCTGACCTCCACACATACGTTGTGGCATGCCCATGCCCCCTCACATAAATAATTCTCATAAAATATATGTAAATCTAGTGGTGTCATTACTGTGCTGGCTCAGGGAGGCATGAAACATTACCTTGCCTTACGATTCTTTATACTCTACTCTTTATAATTTAATTGTCTTAAATATTCTATACAAGTTTATGTCAGATATTTTATTTTATTTTATTTTTATATCAGATATTTTAAATAATTTGCTTCAGCCATTGAACATAATTTAGAAAACCCAAAAGAAGAAAAATCAATTTCGCTGATGCATATCTTTTACCGTGTTTGTTTCCCCTCGTGTTCTAAGATTCCATGTTTTAAACACATTGATGCTTTCGTGTTCAGAGAATGTCCTCTCTTCTTTCTGGGTAGCCAGCTGGTTATGGCTGCTCGTAGTTTTCCTTCATCTATGCGCATTTTCATCCCTTTTATTCCTGAAGGACATTTGTCACTGGGTACAACTCCGGCTTGGCAGCTCCTTTCTTCCAGCCTTGAACTTTGTGCTGTCCCCTTCTGGCCTCTGATTTCCTACAAGAAACACACTTTCATTTGACTTGTTCCCCCCCCTTTACCCTGTTGCCATTTTAAGAGGTTTTTTTTTTCTTGGTCAGTTTTGGGAATTTGTCTATGCCTGTCTTACTGTGTTTCTCTGTGTGTAGTTTGAAGTTTCTTCAGAATTCCTTTGTTTTATGAGTTTATAATAAATTAGGATTTTTCTTTAGCCTATATTCCCTCAAGTATTATTATTGTTATTATTGCTTTATTATTTGCCTATTCTTCTTTCCAGGATTCCTGGGACACTAGTGTTGCCTTTTCACTCTAAACCCCCAATACCCACGGCTCTGTTTCGGTTTCACTCCTCGTGGCCGATTCCTATCGCTCTCTCTTCCAGCTCCCTGACTTCTCCCTGTCCCCTCTATTCTGCTGCCGAGCTCAGCAGTTAATGTGCTGATTCATTACCGTTATTTTTTTCCCATCCAGAATTTTCTTCAAGTCCTCATGATATGTGTTTCTTGGCTGAGCCTTTCAGGTTTGTAGTTGATCATTTTTTATGATGGCTGCCTAAGTAGTTCTAGCATGCCTGTCAGCTCAATTCTGCCTTGCCTTGTCCCTTTTCATTCTATCTGACATCCTCCCGGTTTATTGAAACATTTGCATTTTGTATGTTGTCAAATTCTGTATCACATTTCAACCATACAGTCCCTGCAGGGGAAGATGGGGTGGGGGTTCTCTGCCTTCCTGATGCTGATTGCCAATAGTATTCTATGTCCCCTACTCTGTTCCCACTGACTAGAGGTGGGGCTTCTCATGACAGCTGGGTAGGTTGGGGACGGTTGGAAGGCGAGTTATTGCTTCCCATGGGGCCTGGCTTCTCTAACCAACCTCTGATACCTCTCAAATGAGGAAGGGAGGGCCCCTCACCCGGAAGTGGAAGTTCAGGGTCTTCTGTCTCCATGGAAGGGCTGCATAGCAAGGATGAACATCCTGTATTCCTACTTGGCCCCCTCTACTACCTGCTTGGTGAAGACACAGGGCACCATTGCAGACTACGGTGAGGGCAGGTGTCACAGTCTCCAATTAGGAATGGAGCCACTCTTTATATTTGTGGCATCTGCCTGTACTTAATTCTTAATCTCCAAAGTCTTCTGCTTCAGTTTGAGGCTGTTTGAGGAGAGAGAGACAGACAGAGAGAGAGAGAGAGAGAGAGAGAGAGAGAGAGAGAGAGAGATCAGGCTCCCCCCCCCTTTTTTAAAAAAAAAAACCAACCAAGTATGGGATCTATGGTCTATGGTGCAAAAAGCAAAGTTGGAATACACATCATTATGCTGTCCTCAAGGTTATGAGCCAATCTGTCCTCTGTCAAGCCCTTCCCCCGCCTCATCCCCCCCCCTTCTCTGTAATATGTAATGTTCTGGGTGTTCACTATACTTAGCGGGAGAAATAGGAAAAGCAAGTCCATCCCACCTTGCTGGATTCCCTGCAGACCACTCTTTACAGCGATCACAGCGCACTCACTGCATAAACAAACCGTAATTGGTGGGAAACGTGCATGAGTCCCAGCCTTTGTGTCATAAACAACACCACCGGGGACGTCTTTGTACTTACATCTTTATTCCCTGGGTGAGTGCGCGACAATTCTAGACTTTGTTGGCTGAGCAGATTGGACTCCAGTTGGTTCTTGACGCGAACACTTTTGGTGGAGAGACAAATAGGGGTGTGTAGAGAGTTGCACATGATTGACTGTCTTAGTTAGGGTTTCTTTCAGTGTGAAGAGACACCATGGCCATGGCAAGTCTTAGGAAGAAAAACGCTTCACTGGAGATGGTTCACAGTTTAGAGGTTCAGTCCATTATCATCACAGTGGGAAGCAAGGCAGCATGCAGGCAGACATGGTGCTGGAGAAGAAGCTGAGAGCTCTTATATCTTGACCCACAGGCAACAGGAAGTGGTCTGGCACACTAGGCGTGGCTTGAGCATATGTGAGACCTCAAAACCTACCTCCACAGTAACATACTCCTCCAACAAGGACACACGCCCTCTAACAAGGACACACACCCTCCAATGAAACCACATCTCTTGATAATACCACTCTCTTTGGGATCCATTTTCTGTCCAACTACCACAGCATATCCTGGGCCAAACAGCAAGTGAACTGCCTCAGTTTAGCCGTCAAGGTATTGCAATGTTCTCTTGGAAATTCTCAGTTAGCCCTGACTAAGCTTGGTCCTGCTGTCTATGGACCATCAGCTCTCTAGGCCTCCCTGGGAGAACATATACATCCCTCCAGCAGCTAATCTGACTTCCTGCAGCTGTATCCCACCACGGATCCCATCCTTTCCTCTCTAAAGACACAACTCCAGCGGGACTCAAGCTTCTCACAGTGACATGCCTTGATTGCACTGTGTACTGCACGGTGCTCTATGAACACACCATCTCCTTTGGGATGCCTTGACTACAGTATGTACTGCACGGTGCCCTATGAACACATGATGGCATCCTTTGAGATGTCCTGTATGGAAGGCAGGGTATATGTGACACAGATCTAGAACACACTGCTGTTCTGGAGTCTAATGTTAAAAGAGGAGGTCCTAGTCAAAGTAACATTCTAGAAAACACTATATAGGTACATATAGAAAATCGAGCAGAGAGAGGGCCACCAAGGTCTATGGCTAATTAAGGGAGACATTCTGTTTTTAATTAATTAATTAAAGATTTCTGCCTCCTCCCCACCACCGCCACCCATTTCCCTCCCCCTCCCCCTATCAAGTCCCCCTCCCTCATCAGCCCGAAGAGCAATCAGGGTTCCCTGCCCTGTGGGAAGTCCAAGGACCACCCACCTCCATCCAGGTCTAGTAAGGTGAGCATCCAAACTGCCTAGGCTCCCACAAAGCCAGTACGTGCAGTAGGATCAAAACCCAGTCCTCCCCTCTCAAGGGTTGGGCTCTAGAGTGGTGTACATCCTGGGAGAGTTTTTGACCAGGATGCTTTTTACTGGGGGCCTCCAAATATCTATTGCAAGATTGATTCTAAGAGTTGCGACAAAGTCAGGGACACAGTGACGCTTGCCAAGAGACACACCCACACCTAAACAGTCTCACAAAGCACAACCCAGACACGTACATGCACTCACTCAGAGCTGCAGACAGCGACACCCTATAGCCACACAGACAATACAGAGGAACACAGAAAGATGGGCCCTCCAGATACACACGCACACCCCCACGTAGCCACATATGGAGAAAACCTGCCTCATCCAGGCTTCCAGGAGGCTTAGCAGGAGGCGAACTGCACATCTGACTTGCCTTGTGTTGTTAGATGCTCAGTGTAATTAAACGTTACATTGACAAACCCTACACGGCTCAGTGAGGCAGAGGAGCTGCAGGGGCTGATGGGTTCGCAGTCCGTCCCATACCCTCCTGCCCCAAACCCCAGCCACTCCCTTGGTGAAGACTTGGGGACAGGATAGATGAGGAGGGACCCTTGACCACTGGGGTCACCAAGAACAGAGGCATCTTCAGAGCCACCTGTCTCTCAGTCAGGTGAGAAGCTTGGCCCCAGGTGGAGCCTGGGGTGAACAGGGTGGAATGTGGTTCAGGAGACATCTGGATGTCCTTGGTCTCAGCATTGGCTCATCTCTTACTCTTGCCAGACTGAAGTTCCCAACCTGGCCCTCAGGATCCAGAAAAGTTCTAGGGCACTGTGGGGTGGCCCCTTGCCATCTCTGCTAGGAAGAAAAGGCAAGAGCTGCTTCCATCTTCCCCATGTTTCTGCTCTCCACGGAGCAGTAGCCGCTCAGCATCCAGGAGATGGACAAGAGCACACACAGTCTTTTGCCTCTGTGAACCAAATATCACCTGGGTTAAGATAGGGCATGGCTAATGCTGATCGATCTTACAAGGTCTGGAAGGAAGAAATGAGCCCTTCCAACAGTACCCAGCTGACAGCCACTAGCCTTTTCCCAGCCCAGTATACTAGGGCAACGTGAACTCATCAGTCTAAGGGAGAGGTTTTGAAGTCAGGGCCATCCCGGTGTATTCTCTGTTCCCCTGTACCTCTCATTCCTTCATCTGTGGGTGGGTGGGTTGGGAAGTCATTCTGGCTTGCCATGGTGGCAGAGGTGAACTGGGCCACCGTAGGGCACAGTGTCTGATGTCCAGCAGTCATTCGGCCTCTGTTTCAGCCTCTTTAGCCCAGCTTGTTTCAGGAAACATTAAATACAGCTTATAGCTGTCTGTCACCGGCACCCAGGGGTATACAGGTCCCCTGACAGCCCGGGGTCACTTCCCAGCTTTATTCTGTCATAAGTTTTTAAGTGAGTACCAGCCCCCCAAATGCCAATTGGAGGTAGTTACCCCAAGAGAAGCTTCCAGGGAGGTAGCCTGGCTTCTACCTGCTTCTACCTGGCTACCTAAGGGAGAGTGGTTGGGACAGAACCCTTATTCCAAATACTCAGCAGACAGCTGGCTCTGGAGAAGACAGACCCCAAGCCAGGGGCAGGTTTGCTTTGTGTGTACACCCACTGGGCACACTCACACCTCCCTGACTACAGATGTCGGCAATGGTTGATACAAGTGGTGTCGGTTCCTGGAGTAACACTTGCCAAGTCAAGTCAAAGCACACTCATGCTATGGAGACCAGGATACTCCGGCCTCATGACACTAAGCCACGCTTCTTGGACTAGAGAGGGATTCTCATGTGTGCCAAGTACAGGAGACATGTAGAGTGCTTCGCTTTCCAAAGGCACGCCACTATCTCTTGTCCCATCGCATCCTGTCACCTCTGTCGTATGAGGACCAGAGAGCCCATACAATTCCCACACACCCTGGCTGGTGACCCCCAAGGCCAGGGCTACCTGCAGTTTCTTGTGAGGTGAGTAGAGAGGCTGAGCTGTGGGAATGGCTGCAGACAGGCAACTCAGATGAAACTATGACTTTTGGAGGATGTTTAAAACATGGAGCGTGCCCTCGCTGCCTCTTGATCCCCCAGGACCCAGAGCTATGCAAAGCCAGCTTGTGAATATTCAGGACCCTGTAGACACTCTTCTCTCCCGCATCTTTCCCCGCTCCTCATTTTGTGCTGAGTCTTAAGTGAAATAGATCTTTTACAATTTTGGAAAAAGAAATCTGTCCTTTGTTCCCCTGCGCCCCCAGAGGCTCCTCAAAAGAGGAGGCCCCCTGCCCAGTTTGAGGGGCATGTCTCAGAACCAATCGTTGCCTGGCACAGCTCCCTGGACACTGGGCTTGGGCTCCATGCCATGCGACCAGATGGCTGTGATTGCTGGCAACCCGAGACCCTGCAGGAGAGTCGCGTATGGGTGTTTACAGCATCCTGGGCCCACAGAGAGCATCAAAATGGCAGGCCAAGTGGTGGCCAGTCAGAGCACATTCCTGAAAAAGGAGAAGTGCCTACTCAGGGGGAGAGTCCGGTCCAGGGCCAGAGCCCACCACTCAGCACCAGGCACCTTAGCACACACAGGGAAAAGCAACCCAGCAATTTAAGGGTTCCACCCTCCCTGACTCCGTCATCTCCCCTGCCTTTGAGCAGCGTCCCCATGGCCCCCAAGAATTTTATACCTCTCTGAGCTGGTCTGCAAGAGAACCTGGCATTTCTTCATCAGCATTCAGTGGGAACACACGGGCCACTATATTCACACTGGAAAAAAAAATAGAAATTAAAATAGAAGGGTGAGATTCAGCCGCCTCCCCGCTCCCCCAAGCTTCTGCTTATAACCCCCATCAGCTCGTGTTCAGTGCATGGCTGGGCACATTGAGTTCTGTCCATTCTGTACAGTGATCTATGCGTCTGCAGGCTCAAGGGATCCCTTCCCCCTCTTCTGATGCCCTATTGTCTCCCAGTTCTTCTGGAGTTGGCTGAAGGCAAGGCTCTGGTGGCCTTTCTCTCCCAAGATGCTGGCCATCTCGTGGCTGCTTGTCACATGCATTGCATAGTCAGTGTGGAAATGCGGCTCCCTCAAGGTTCTCATAAACATGCCAGAGACAGTTCCCAGAGAAGGCTGAGACTGACACAGCCCGACCTATTACGCCACTGCTTAGAGCTCCTGGAGGCTGCTAGCCCTGCACTTCAGACCAGCGTTCCAGGTTCTTTATGGTCCACAATTTGCATCCTTCCTTTTTATCTGTCGAGCATCTGCTGTGTTCTATGCTCTACCCATGGGCTAGCAGTAAAATACACAAGGACTGTCTTGAGTGGCTAGCCGCCTGGAAGAGTGGGCTGGAGACCAAGGCTGAGAGATGAATGTATTCTTATGTTAGGAGGAAGCATGAGCTTTGATTATCAAAGGAAAGCAAGGTGAAGGGAGAGATGATGGTAACTTCTGGGCAGAGACTTGAATGAGATTCAAGAGAGACTGCGTGGCCATCCAGACGAGTATCCTAAGTGGACGCTACAGCAGGTGCAAAGGCCCTGAGGTGGGGGAAGGGTAGCCTTTCTGCAATGACAGACCAAGGTTATGAATTCTCATAGCGCCAGGAATGAGCACAAACTAGGCACACTGTGTTAAGGAAAATACCAACCTTTCCCTCCCGGCTGGGAGACCAGGCAGGTTCTGCTGCAGGAAGCCGATCCCCTGGCCTCGGAAAGCAGGCCAGGACTGCACACTCAAATCTTTATATTTTAAAAGGTATGCTCTTCCAGTTTTACGTTTTAAAATGTAAAATGGTTTCCCAACAAGTTGGAGGGTGTTTTTAAAGTGCTTTTTACAGCTCTGCTTTGGGCACAGAGGAGCCAACCACAGATCAAATTCAGCTACAGGCGGGGCTGGAGAGATGGCTCAGTGGTTAAGAGCATTGCCTGCCCTTCCAAAGGTCCTGAGTTCAATTCCCAGCAACCACATGGTGGCTCACAACCATCTGTAAAGAGGTCTGGTGCCCTCTTCCGGCCTGCAGACATTCACACAGACAGAATATTGTATACATAATAAATAAATAAATATTTTAAAAAAAAATTCAGCTACAGGCAAAGTCAGGCAGCTTTGGAGCCAGCTTTCTGTGAGGCCCCTGTTGATTCAGATCTTGACTATTGGATCCCACTCCCATCTGCCTGACTCGAGGTGGGGTCTGGCAGGAGTTGAGGCGCTCTCAGTTCTGGGGTCCTTGAAGGCTAGTGCAAACACCTGCCTCCAAGAGCCTCCTCCCAACCCCCTGAGGCCTGTCTGGTCAGAACTGAGGCTGATAGTGTGGAAATAGCACTTGTGACCCCTCTCAGGCCTCAGGCACACGATCCTACCCCGCGCTTGCTTCCGGGCCCAGGTCTCTGCCTCGCCCACTCTCTCTACCACAGGCCAGTGGGAGCTGGCTACAGCCCTGTCTGTGGCTAGGAGGGTGGCCAGCCTTGTGTTCTAGCTTTCTTAGGCACATTGATGCAGGATGGGACCTCAATGATCCCTGCCCCCACGGCGGCCCACTGGCTCTGGCAGGCCCAGGAAGACAGGCTAGCGTTACTCTCCTCTGGCTCTGAGCAGCTTTGATAGGAACGATTTTCACACTGACGCACTCAGGCCTCCTCCTACCTCCACTCAAGCCCTCTGCCCAGAGCCCCCCGTTTGTACTAATGGAAGTCCTGTGGCCTGGACGGGGCTCCTGCTGAAAAGAGACCTCAGGCCGCCCACCTGCAAACATGACCTTTTCCTGTGTAAGAGACAAGATTTCAAAATCAATCAGGCCTGCATGCCTGCCCATGCCAGAGAAGAGGCCACATGTCCTGTGGTAGGGGGCTCAATAAAAGTCCTAGGAGTCAGCCCTCCTGAGAGGTCACAGTCTGACCCCTCGCATCGCCCCTTGGCTCCTTCTTTAAGGTACATGTACCCACTGTGAAGACTGCAATGGTTCTCCAAAGAGCAGCTTTCTTTCTGGGACCCTACATGTTCTTCAGATCTCCCTCTTGGTGGCAGATCTTGTGGTCTACTGACCACAGGGTCCCAAGTTGACAGTGGGTGGCTACTGTTTTGGCACAGAGCAACATCTGCCTAGTCATCATACTGGACTAACCCAGCCTGCCCTCTAACTCACTTTAAGCCATTCTCGCCTTGCAATTCACAGGCGTTCTTTAAGCCTTGCCAGCCGTGTGCTGTTCATGTTATTGTGCACACAGGCCCCACTTTCCTCTGGGCCTCTGTGGCATCAGCGGCCTCAGCAACACTTAACCGCCACGGAGGCTCTAGCACAGCTGGAATGGCGTCTCTGCTTTGCCAAGTGTCCTCAGAACAACCGAGACATGAACAAGCCCTTGACAGTGTAGACTGCCTTGGCTCTCACTGCCAGGCCATGGTGTTCTGTTGATAATCCGTTCCAGAGAATCTCCCATATCAGACAAGGTCACTTGGTGACCAAGAAGGATCAGAATGAACCCAAGATTATCCACAGTGGTGCCTAAACCTGGACATGTACGTCAGGCAAAAGTGTTGCATGTTCCCTCTCTTGCCAATCCATGTTCGCTAACTACCTCTGTGGTTCCGCATCTTCCGCCTTCTAGATGAGAATTCAGATGTGTGGTCAGAGAGGCATCTCAATGGCGTTATTGGAGGTGGGAAAGGCAGGCAGCACCTAGGTGCATGTTCAGGTCTGCATCCTGCTCTATCCTCTTCCTGTGTTCCTTCTGCCCTGCTTCCTGTCCATCCATCCACATGGGGCCAGGCAACCATGGACTGAGCCCTCCGAGACTGTGACCCAAAATAAACCTCCCCTAAGCTGGTTTTGTCAGTGATGTGGAAAGTAAGTAAACAGAACCTGCTGGAACTCCTATACTTGCTCCCCACCCCAACCTGCTGCTAGCAACACCCAGCTCTGCTCTGCTCCATCCCAGGGCAGTTCCTGTTGGGGATTCAGTGTGAATGGGGGGATAGGGAAGGGGGAGAGGTGGATGACCATCTAAACTGTCCATTGGCGCTGGGTGATCCAGGAGAGTTCTTGCAGCAACTCCATGTAAAACAAACTCGGGCTGGAGCAGGTCCCTGGAGAAGGGAGTCTGAGCAGAGCCTGGCCAGGCAGGCGGCACATAGTGAGCCTCGTGTCCTGAGGTCACAGTCTCTCTTCTTCAGTGGATCCCAGCAAGCCACATAGTTCATTGAGGCCTAGAGGGACTTTCACATCCTGGATCCTTTTTCTTCTGGCAAGGCAAGAGTGAGGTGCTTAGTGAGTGACCACCACCATGAAGCGACCAGTCACTGGTGGTATCCTGGTGCCCCTTGGAAGCCTGGCACAGTCACCCCTCTGCTTATGGCAAGCAGTTCCGACTCTACTTAGGTGCAAAGGGCCCTTTAAGAGACAAGCTCCACCTACTCCAGACCTCTTTCTTCCTGCTGAGACAGGAGGGACTCCGTCTCTCTCTCTCCCTCTCCTCCCCCTCTTTCCCCTCTCTCCTCTCTCTTTCTCTGTCTCTGTCTCCTCTCTATGTTTCCCCCTTCCCTCCCTCTTCCCTCTCCTCCCTCCTTCCCTCCCTTCTCCCCTCCATTTCTCCTTCCCTCTTTCTTCACCTCCCAATATCCTCTTCTCAATAAAACTCAACTCTCTCTGTATGGCATGTCTGTCACCCACGGCAGCCCCCACCGCAGTAGGACCTGCCAGGGTCCCTCTCGTGCCATATCTCACAGTCACTGCTTCCTGTCCAGCTCCAGCTCCCTAGCACACACGGTTTTTGTAATCCAGCTGAAAACCTAGCACAGCATGGGAAGGGCCAGACCAGGGTCCCAGGAGTCCGGGCTCCAGTCATTGTGTGTTCAGAAAGCCTCTTTGTGGCCCTTGCCATCTCCTAGGCTCCTTGTGGCCTCTGAGACCAGGAACCTCGCTGGGTGCTTCCATCTAGTCTTTACTACAGCGCCACCTACTGGGTCTCCAGAGGCATTTCCTACCACTTTCCTCTTTAGAATGCAAGACAGCCCTGGAAAGAACCCACAAGTACTTTGCCTGTCACCAAGCGTGTATTCCTGTCACCTGTGGACCTCTGTGTGTTCCAACCTGTGCCTTTGACCCACAGTTCTTCCTCAATACCTTCCCACTCTGGGCCGTTCTCAGTCTTGCCGCTACCCTGGAACTTATGCTTGTCCAGCTCATCTGCTTTGGCTTCCTGGAACCTGTGCCATGGGCCAGACAGGGGAGGGGGCACCTGTGCCCATATCAGTGGGGGACAGTGACATAGCATCCTAAAATAGGGCTAACAGGAACTCAAAGCTCCCTTACCAATGCCTTCTTTTCCCTGTACCCAACAGGCCTGCCCCATGTATCACCCAAGTAGCACAGTCTCTTTGGAGCCTATTGTGACAATTCCATTTTAGTTCGAGTTATATAAAGTATCCAGCATTTGAGTATTTCTTATCCACAAGGAAGATGGTTTCGTGTGGCTACACATGACTGATGTCCGATTAAATAGTCCCTGTTGTATTCTGTCTGGTCCTTAGATGTTTCACCTGTATGCATGCCATGGCCACCTTCTATTGAGGGGCTCACTAAAAACTCATGGAGGCAAGAGGACCACCAGGCTATGCAGATGGGAACAGAGGACCAAGAGCCTGATGTCCCCTCCTTAGGACCAATACTTCTTACCTACTCCCCAGACTTTGAAATCCTTTCCCCTTTCCTGAGGTGGTCTGGATTTGCACAGTTACTTTCCTGTCATCTGGTAAAAGCCTAACTTCTTGTCATAAAGAATCGTAGGGTGTCCAGGGTGGCAAACTGACTCTGGGTCCCCCTACACCAAACTAGGAAGTTCAGAGCAAAAGGGAACCATGAGCCGTGCAAAGATAATGGTCAATGAAGACTCTTTGGTGACTACGTTTAAGCCACCATGTCCCTGCAGTCCTAACTCAGCCCTAATTTGTCGTTTTTAGTCTTGTACTTTGAGTCACACTGACCTCTTGGTCCTTTGCTCAGTCCCAGGGTCGAGGAGGAGCATTCACAATGAAGAGATATCTTCTATCTTAGGGCCATGACCCTGAGCAGAGAAGCCATGCACTCCACAAAAGGCTTACGAATTTCTTTACTCTCCATCTTCCTTCTCCCTTTCTACTTCCTCCCTCCCCTCCCTCATCGTCCTACTTTCCCTCCCCCACTTTCTTCTTCTATCTTCTACCTCCCCACTTCTCCCACGTCCTTCCCCCTATTCCCCTTTCTTCTTCCACATCCTCAACCTTTTCTCGTCTACCTTCATCTGGATGCTTTATCTTATAGACAAATTTGATATAGGGACATTTGAGTTCTTAGACCTTTTGGGGTTAACACTGTTGATGGGGTTATAAGCTTGATAGATGTCTTTGGGGACTCAATTCTCCTACAGGAGAAAGCATAGGCTTAGGGGAGGCCAGGCAGCACCCCTTTAGAGGCTACTGGCCACTGTTGAGAGTTGGCAGGACAGTTGCCTTCTATGCTGGGCATGAAGAGTGCCAGGGTTGGCAGGGTTTGGGCAAAGAAGGGGAAAGCAGGAGGCTAAAGACCATCAAGGCTGAAGTCCAGATTCCTGAGGCTTGGACAGAGCTGGGCTCTTTGCACCAGAGGTCATGGAAATTCTTGAAGATCCAGTGATCTGGGATGAATTCAGATCCCAGTTTCAGGAGAGAAAACTCCACCACTCAGATCGCACTGAAGGGCACTCCATCCAGGTGATGGACCCCAAGGTCTGTGTAGACAAACTGCACAGCCCAAGGTTCTCAGGGTAGGGCTCCCAGTGATCGGGAGGGTTGGATGGGGGGAGGTCACTGAGTGTGTGAACCCCTCCTATGTCTTCACAAATTTGGAGGTTTGGTGAGGGGCATCCTGCTATCTGTCTCCCTCCTTTCTTCTCCCTCTCTGTACGCCTACCTCACTTCTCATTCTCTGCTCCATGGCCACGCTGACTCCAGCTCTCTACACAGTAACACTAACACTGACCTTCCAGGCTTAGCAAGCCCAGAGTTCTATGATAGACCTACCTAACCTGTGGGACCCATACATGGTGCCATACAACAGCTGTGACCAGGACCAAAGTCTGCCCATCCCCCATCCCTTCATCAGGACAGCTGGGTGGGAGGTGTCCATATTGTGCATACTGTAGATGAAACCCAAATGAGATCCCAGTCCACATTAGGGGGGCTTCTGTGTCAGTGAGCTTGACTCCAGTTTGCTTGGCGCTGGGGAAGCCTGACAAACCACTAAGCCCTTGGCCCCAGCCTGTACATTGCCTGTGTTCCTGGGTCTTCCTGGGCCAGCTCTGTGGTGCCTGACCAGGGAGGTGCTGCATCTGTGAGAATTTGTCTAAGCTGGGTTAAAGCAAGACCTAGGGAGCAGGTCATCCTCAAAGGTGAGGTATCCCCCAAGTCCTATGAGGGCTGTGGCTGCTCTGAGAGTCATCTTTAAGCATGGGTGCCTGGACACTAGGGCTTGATTGACCCCCTCAAACACACCGTTGTGGTTGGGAGTCAGGGAGCATTGCTTTTTGCGGCGTGGCGTATCCGTATCGTCTGGTAAATCCCACAAGCACACTTGTTTGAGAAAGAACTACACCGGGAATCTGTTGGGTCCTCTGTTCCTCAGAGGACTCAAAACACAGGAGACCGGGCCCTTTGTCAGTTGTGGGGCAGAGACAGAAAGCCCCTCTGTCTGGGCACGCGGAGGTAGAAAGACGGTACTGTGAGGAGGCCTGCATCCTCAGGCCTTGAAAGGATTCCAAGTTTCCAAGTTTAAAAGGAAAGAAATGAGTTTCAAGTTGGAAAACTTAATGGGTGTCCGACGTCTGCACAACGTCCTCCAGCCCCGTAGCCCTGGCAGGGGAGGACATGAAAGGTGCCCACCAAGGACAAAAGAACCAGTGTGCCCAAGCCCTGCTGGGGATGGCCCCGCCCTCACCCATGTTAGAAGCCCCTGTGGAAGCCCCCAGGTAAATCCCCACTTCCTTTATCTCAAGCCTCTTTTTTGAGGGTTTGCTATATTTTTGATCTTAACAAGTTTTTTTGTGTCATCTTTGCCAGGTCTTTTACAATGCGACTTCCTTTTATTTTAGGCACGGTGGCTTTCAAGCCTTGTCTCATCTGTGATTGTTTCATGTTTGCCGGGTTCTGGAAGGCTTGGAGCCAGTCCCTGGGTGGGCAGCTTCCATCTACTCCCCGCCTTGCATGTCTGCTTGGAAAGGGCTGGGGTCTGGGAACCGGTGAAACAGAGCCTCCTCTTCAGCCCCCTCAGACTGGATGTAGGGTACATTCCCCACTCTCCTGTCGAAAGGGAGCTATCTTGGCTGGGAAGCCAGTCTCTTGCATTCCAACCTCAGGTTATATGACTCTGTGAATCTCAGTTGTTCCATCTGTTTAATGGGGATAGAGCTAATCCTATGAGAGAACAGTAACAAGCACTTCGTGGGTACTTATCAATAGCAAGATATGGAAATAGCACCAAGCACTTAATATCTACTGATACTGTAATAATATAACAGTCATAAGCACTGAATGAGTACTCAATCAGTAATACTACAAGTGATACCAGAAAGTACTTAGCAAAGTGCCCAGCATCATGCAAAAACTTAATAAATAATACCTGGGTGGGGGTCCCAATCCTAAGAACTGACAATATCTATCTCTGCAGCCAGCTTTGTCATCTGCTGGCCATAGAGCCTACTCCGTGGGCAACTCACACAGCACCTTGGCCCTTTGATAGCTTATTTCGCAGTTCTTGCAGCAGAGCAGTTACCCATGTACCCTTGATGGAGGACCAGTCCTCTTCTGTTTAGGGAAGGTCGTCTTCCACATCACACACAGCTTCTGGAGAAACGCACGTGGGGTGGTAAAGGAGGAAGAGGACACCGACCTAGCCCAGCTGGACCAACCCCAGGGTGGGTTTGACCAATGTGGTGGCAGACTGCACAGCTCTTACATCAGCAGTTACACTTCTGTGTTCTTGTTGGTCCCATGTATGCCCCCTTTTGAATGATTCCACCATCCTTCCAGGTCCCGCTCAGTACCATCTATGCTGGAGCACTTTCCTTTATCCCCATAACCCTTCTGTGCTTGCTGCATTTGGGACCTGAGAACCCTTGGGTGCTCGGTAAATAACTTGCCATGGACTATATAGAACTTTTCGCTACTTAGTATACACCTCCTGCTTCTCTTTATAGCTCGCTGACTTCCTTATCCAACAGAGGCAAAGACTGAGTGACTGCTGCATGCAGGACCTGGCTGAGGAGACCTCAGAGGGAACGAGGGCCGTCTCTCCTGACCAAAGTCTGCCATCGACTAGGTCTTCAGGCAGACTGATGGTATCCCATGATGTGACAGAACAGACTGGGGCCTGAGCTTCCCAGGCCACATAGAGCTTCTCCTTTCCATTCATTTTGTAGGACACAGAATCTCTAGTGCTGTCCACTGAGAGCTGTCCTAGGTTAGGCTGCCCCTCGCCTTCTTGAAGCTACCCTGGTATTAGATGAGATAAACTTTATGTAGAGGTGGAAAAGTGCCCCAGGGATCATCAGTCAGAGGGTTACATCCCCCACCTTGAACATATGATTAGCACATATGTATATGCATAGTTGGCTAAAGAGAGGCCAATCAGATCCAACCACTGCTGATCCTGGACCTCTGCCCCACTGGCCATGGAGTAGAAGCAGGTTACTAGTGGCCAATCATGCGAAGACAGTGTCTGTGGGGCTGAGGGGATGGAGGGCGGGAGAGTTCTCTGTGCAAGCTGCCATACTGTACCAGTCCTGAGGCGTTAGTCACGTGATTCCCAAGTTCTTTGTTCATACACATCCTCTCTCTCTCTTCCTCCACCCTCCACACTTGCCTTGGAACTGGGATTTTATGGCCTTCGATGGAAACATGTCACCATTTGTGGCATTCTCTGGTGGACTTGGAATTCAAGCTTGAAGGAAGGTGGCAGGTGAGGTGCATCCAGACCCCTCTCAGGATGGAATTCCAAATGCCATCTTCCAAAGGCTGCCAGCTTTGCCCATTACAGAGAGGGGCCCTGTCTCCCTTATTTGAGCTGAGAGAGATAGCTCAGAGGGAGGAAGATCCTCTCTTCACCTCCAGACTCTGGGGGCACCTTCTATAGTTTCATGGTTTTTCTCCGTTTTTGCAGATTTGTCTTTCTAATTAGGTTTTGCTCAGGCAAATATATTAGGATTAGTTCATAATCCTTGAGCTCATTGAGAGTGAGGGTGGGACGGCCCAGAAGCAGCCTGGGACGCAGAGGAGGTGTTTGCTGTAGAAAACCCTTCAGGCGGGAGCACAGCGGATGACAAGACGTGTCTGTACATTAAGTGGGTTTCAGACATGTCACCTGTCCATGCGTGAGCTACATTTACAGCTTTGTTGTTGTTGGTGTGTGTGTGTGTGTGTGTGTGTGTGTGTGTGTGTGTGCGCGCGCGCGCGCGCGCGCATGTGCGCGCTGAGACAGGCTTTCTCTATGTAGCCCTGGATGTCTTGGAATGCACTCCGTAGACCAGGCTAACCCCAGATTCACAGAGATTCTCATGCTTCTGTTTCCCAAGTGCTGGGTAGTTACAAATCATCAGTAGTTATAATTTGAATATGAAATGTCCCCCACAGGTTCCTGTGTGGTTGCACATACTGGTGGCACTAATTTTGGAAGTGCTGGAAATGCTGGAGATGGGGACCAGTTCTAGGAACTAGACGGCCAGGGGATGACCCTTGGCAGTATCTTATCTGAGCTCCACTCCTCTACTTCCATGGTGAAGAAACTCTTCAGTCTCATCCTGGTGTTCTGCCCAAGTGCGTGGATTGATGCCTCTGAAACTGTGCATCGAAATAAACACTTTTTAAAAAAAATTTATTTATTTATTTATTATGTATACAATATTCTGTCTATGTGTATGCCTGCAGGCCAGAAGAGGACACCAGACCCCATTACAGATGGTTGTGAACCACCATGTGGTTGCTGGGAAATGAACTCAGGACCTTTGGAAGAGCAGGCAATGCTCTTAACCTCTGAGCCATCTCTCCAGCCCAATAAACACGTTTAAAATTTATTTGTGCCAGGCATTCTGGTCATCACTATGCAAATGCAATGAATGCATCAATTGTGTACACAGTGCTGAGGGTATAGAAGAGGCACAGCATCTTACACAGGACTGGGTAGTTCTGGGGCGCCCGGGCTCGGGGCATTTGCAGTAAAAGCTAAGGCCTTCTTACCCAGTCTGGCAGGTAGAAGAGGCTTGCTGGAGTTTGCATTGCGCCTTTGCCCAAAGCCCTATTTTTTGTAGGCTTGGTTTCCTTCCCAGGGTGCTATGGGAAGGTAATGGGACCTTAAGGAAGCGGAGCTTAGTGGAAGGAAGTTAGATAATCAGGGGCATGCCCTTGAAGAAATTGCCGGGACTCTGACCCCTTCCTGTGTGTCCCTTTCTTTGCTTCTTTGTATGTCATAGAGTAAACAGGCTTTGAGTACTGTCTGCCACAGGCCCAGAGCAACAAGGCCAAGTGACTGTGGTCTAAGACTGCTGAACTTGTGAACCAGAATAGACCGTCCCTTCTCTATAAGATGATCTATTTTAAGCCTTTTTCTCCGAACCAGAACTAAGACCCAGCTCTTTTGAGGACAGATGCTGTGCTCGGCCTTTGCCTGGGCTTGGCTCCCCTGCCAGGGCAGCATGGGGGACGGGGACAGCTTATAAGCTCAGCCCATATACTCCTGTGCGTTTACAGACAAGCTGCGAGGAGTGGGTCTCAGTCTGTATCAGAATCAATGCCCTCCCCTCCAAGGCACCTAGACAAAAGTTCATGCTCAAAGTTCACCCTCCTATGGCCCCTTCGAGCCAGGCACCACTACATAAAGCTCTGGGCTATACACAAGAAGGGGATAAATGCCAATCGTCCTACCTGGGGGTGTGGTCTTCAGCTCCAGGAAAATGTGTTCCAGCTTAGGGGGTAGGACGATGTGGAAATGTTCGAAATAGCCTGGCTGGGTTCCCAGAGATGTGGCTTATCTAATCACGGTTGTGCACTCACCAAAGTGATGGTTCTTCTTGGATCAGCTCTCTGAAAAAGCCACCCACCATCAACAGAAAAGTATCCTGCAGCTCGCAAAGGGCTCCCTTTCTAGCTACAGGCAGTGTCTCTGAGAAACATGCACTTGGCACACTATTAAGGGGCTCTCACACGCAGAGGTTGTCACCGTTACTATTACCTGGGGACCAGGAACCGTCTCCACCGCTGAGCAGTCTGGAGAGGCGGGATAACAAAGGGCACTCAGGGATTTTGGATGTGGAGGGCTCCTGGGGGCAAAACCAAGTTACCTGCCTTCTGTGCTACCTCCGTCATCGCCCATAAATAACTGTTAGAGGCCCAGTTCTCTCTGGAAGGCCATCTGCCTTGAAATGGAAACCTAGGTTACTCACAGTGGGTCAGCAGCAGGGTGCTTATGCCCAGCCCGTCTTCCCAGAGAGTTTACATCTGTTAGAAAATTTATGCGATTAGTTCAATGGGGTTTAGATGGTTCTGTGAGCAAGTGTGTCCTTTGCATAATGACTGTGAGGCCATTAGCAGATTGTGGGCCGTACCTAGGCAAGCTGCTGGGTGACCAGTGATGCTTACCTCCTGGTAAGGCTCCCTAAGGAGCCAGGCCGGTAGAAGACTTAGTCTTGGCCAGGAGCAGGGCACAGGCCATGGTGGTAACAGGGGCAGAAGGAGGGGCTCTCTGACTGCTGTCAAGGTAGACAGATGGAGTGGCGCTCTACCTGTCTGTGCACTGGAACCTTCAGGGCAACTCTGGTCCCAGAAGCTGGTACCTGCTTAAAAGCACTGGCTTCACTGGAGGTGGTACCTGCAGACAACTCCAAGAAAAATATAGTTTGAACCTACAGATGTAACACACACACACACACACACACACACACACACACACACACGACTCTTGCATTCACTTAATGTTGCAGTTCTAGAATCCCTCTGACAATGTCTTCCCTCTGACACCGTCATCCAGTAGTCTGGGGACCCACCAAGCTTGTCTCATATAACCTTACAAACATACCTCTCAGCTACCAAGTGACACGTGGGAGCCTCTCACTTATGTTAGTGCTTCGAATAGCTCCGCTGTCTGACAGTCACTGGAGACTCTGCCGCCATCTCTAGAGGCCTGTCATAAGCTCCCAGAACCTTCACTAGATCCCACAGCAGCCCGGGCACTGCCCCAATCTCTTGCGCACACAGGTGGCATTCTGCGGGTCCTGTGCTGCCTCAGTACCATGCTCCCACCGCAGGGGGTTGGCACTCTTGAGTGGCTAAAAGTGCCTAGGAGTTTGGGTCCTTTCTGCTTGATCTCTCATCACTGCTCTCAATGTCTTGGCCTTACATTCAAATTTATAGAAAGCTCTTCTGACTCCCAAGGTGAGGCTTGAAGTGAGAGGTGTGGTCAGGAGATGAGTCAAGACTCAGGACGGCTCTTGAATACTTGCTTACCCTACCCCAAGATACAGCTTTGCCGTCAGCGGGTTCTATCTTCAGAAGATGTTTTGTTCCAGGGACTTCTCTGACCAGCATGTTTGTGTGACCAGCATGTTAGTGGACAGTGTGTGTCTTGACCTCCTGCTCCTCATATGTGCTTGGTTTTCTCTTCTCTTCTCTCTCTCTCTCTCTCTCTCTCCTCCTCCTCCTCCTCCTCCTCCTCCTCCTCCTCCTCCTTCTTTCTCTCTCTCTCTCTCTCTCTCTCTCTCTTTATTTATTTATTTCTCTCTTCCTTGCTTCCTTCCTTCCTCCCTTCCTCCCTTCCTTCTTTCTTTAATTGATTTATTTATTTTGTGTATATGAGTACTCTATCTGCGTGGATAGCTTCATGTCAGAAGAGGGCATTGGATCCCACCATAGATGGTTGTGAGCCACCCCGTAGCTGCTGGATATTGAACTCAGAACCTTTGAAAAAGCAGCTAGACCTCTTAACCACTAAGCCATCTCTCCAGTCCTGTGCCTTGCTTTCTTTAGGAGGCAGGATTAAGTCACGCTGTGTCTCCAGTCCTAGACTCCTGAATGCAGTTTCTCCTCTGGGAAGTGCTGTCTCTTGTTCTAGCCTGGTGGACAGTTTGTGGTGGCGATGAACTGGCATCTTGGTTCATTCTTCCTCTGCTTCCACAGACCCCATTCCTCCCTTTATCCTTCTGTTATCCTCATATGACCCTGGGAAAGGAGAGGGTCCATTGCTCCCAGCATGCCCCTCTCCCATTTCGTGGCTAAGGTCACTCTTTGAGCCATCTCTGGTGATGTCCTGGGACAATCCAGGCTCAGAGAGGAAGAAGTGTGATGGCCCATTCCCTTGCACACTTCCATTTATTTCCTGAAGCTAAACTGACACACACTTGGTAACTTAGAAAACAGAACTTATTTTTGTCACCATTCTGCAGGGCATAAATCAAAAGTTAAGGTGTTAGTAGGGCTCCCCTACCAAGGCTGTAGGGGATAGTCTAGCTTCTAGTGATTGTTAGTGTCCCCTAGCTTATGGTCACACTTCCCATCTCATCCCCACAGGTACAGGTGGTATCGGAACAGGAGGACAACAGGGTCACAGTGTGCTACCAGAATTCTGGTCTGAGAAGACACTTGTCACTGGGTTAAGTGACCACACCGAGTGAGCCACAGTGACTCCCTCTTCTCAAACCTTAACTTAGTCAGTAGTGACCAATTTTCCAAGTCAGGGAATAGCCACAGATCCCAGGGGTTAGAGACTGGACATATCTTTCTGAAGTCCACCAATACAAATCAGGTCAATGCCCCTTACCTCTGTCAGCATCAGAGACATGGGTGACACAGACTATTCTCCATTGTCAATGACAAAAATCCTGGAGTATAATTGAGGGGGGCCCCAGTGGCTTTGAAAGGTGGGTGCTGTGCACCCTGGCAGTGTGAGACCTTCATGGAGGTCCAAGAAAAGTTGGGTCTGCTTTGGGGTTCACTCTCTCAGGCTCACTTTCCTACTCTCCCATTTGGTCTTGACTACCTGGATTTGTGTGTGTGTGTGTGTGTGTGTGTGTGTGTGTGTGTGTGTGTGTGATTGCAGAATTCTCTCATTGTGCCTTGCCCGACATCTGAGAGCAGCGAGTGGCCTGCCTGGCATTGAAAGGAAAAAGTTTCTGCAAGACCCACCTGGGGTTCTCAGCCTTGAAGTTGCTGTGGGTCTGGGGCTTGTGAAGGGAAGCTGAGATGGGGGAGGGCTGAATGAAGGCGAGGGACTGGCCTTGAAGGCCAGTGGCCCAAGAGACTGGTTCCTGGGCCCGGGGTGGGATGGCACATGTGTGCGTACAGGTGAGAGGCATACCAGGGGCACTGGGGGTCTCGTCGGGCCCCGGTGGGGAAGCCCCCATTGCTGCCTTTCCTAAGCCCCCAAGCCTGAAAGCTAGAGCCCCAGGGGGAATAAAAGGGTCTGGGCACAAAGGCTCCAAGGCAGTTCAAAGACACAGAGAGACTGGGGATGAAGTTTCCAGCCACATCCAAGGGGAGGGCTTTCATCTTCCAGCCTTTGAATCGGGAGCCAAGGTGGGCAAAGTTACTACCAGGTTAAAGTTTAAATGGTGCAGAATGGGGAGATGGGAAGATGAAACACCGGCTGTCTGGCCAGGGGAACAAAGCCAGGGCCCAGCCTGGGCACCTGGCTGTAGGGGGACACATTGCAGAGTCCCAGGCAGGAGGGGCCGGTCGCCGCCATTGTTCCACTGGAGAATGGAAGTAATTGAAAGGAAAGGTGAGCCAAGGAGAGGCTCAGGGCCTGAATCGTTAGGAAATAATTTAAAGGGAGCAGGTCCATCAAGCAGTTTCTCTTATGGAAATGCCTCATTGTAGGGAAGGGCAGGGAGGAGGGGCTGAGCATTCTTTGACTAAGAGCATCCCACCCCCCATCAAATACAGACCAAAATATCATTTGAAATCAGGTCATTTTATAGACTTTTGTTCTCAAACTACCTGGGTTAGGACCTTTTCCATGACCTTGGGGGTTGGGGAGCCTGAAGTTCAGGAGGAAGACAGGCTGTACAGCTACAGACTCTTCACTCTGAGACCAGGCTCCCTGTTTGCCTGGGATGCCCAGCCGTCTTGTCTTCCTTGTTTCTGCATGCCACCTTCTTGTCCAAATTGCCACTGATCAGTATTGCTTGACTAACTGCCAACTGTGACTTCTGGGGTCTTGAAGACACAAACTGGTGAATTAGTGTCTTATTTGTGGGTGCATAGGTACACCTTATATTAATAAGTTTCATGTCCTCAGTGTCTGACCCAACACAAGGAAGAGAGAGTTATTATTGTTATTTCAACCACTGGGAGCTAAACATCTTCAAAATGTTCAACATGAATCAAGCACCTACTGTGTGCCAGACTTATTGTGCCAGTGAGGAAGACCTGGATCAGCCCCATGTTTCCTTATGGTCCATTTGATTATAATCAGGCAAGAGCAATACAAATGGGTATAAACTACGTCAGAGGAAGAAATGAGGCACTCATATATAACTTCTGGGTGAAATAGGGAGCGCTATCATCCCTGTGAGGGAGGGAACTTCTACTTCCAGCCAAGACGGGATAACATGGGCCAGACTGAGACAAAAAGATTATAGGACAGGGGTATAAGACAGCGGGTTAGAGGCTGCAGAGACGGCTGCTCTTCCAGAGGACCTGGGCTTGATTCCTAACACCCACCTGATGGCTCACAACCATCTGCAAGTCCAGTTCCAGGGGATCCCATGCTCTCTTCTGGCCTCCTGAGACACGGGGTATATGTGTGGTATACAGACATGCGTGTGGGCAAAACACCCCTACATAGAAAATAATAGAATGATCTAAGCAGTCATTTGTTAAACACTGACAGAAATGAAAGGCTACACTCCCTGAGACGTGAGAGCCACGTGAAGGAAGTCCTGTGTCTGCCTCAGCTTTTTGCCTTGAGGTTTCCAAAGAGCTGGACTGTCAGAGAGCTGAGCAGGGCTGGAGTGAGGCCCTGGGCTATCAGAGCCCTGGGCACAGGGGAGGGTGAAGAGCAGAATACGATCAGGCCCCTGAGCAGAAGGTTAGACCTGAGTTAAGAGACCCATGTTAGCCAGGAGTTGGGGTGGTGATGGTGGTGGCAGCGGCAGTGCACGCCTTTAATCCCAGCTCTCAGGGAAGCAGAGGCAGGTGGATTTCTGTGAGTTCAAGGTCATCATGGCCTACAGAGACAGCCAGGGCTGTTACACAGAGAAACCCTGTCTCACCCTCCCCCAAAAAAGACCTATGTTTCTGAGATCAGAGTGGGCATTGTTCCTGTGTGTGCTTCACACAGTACTAATGAACCAGGGCACGGGAGGAAACTAGCTGGGGTCCTGGAGTTAACATTGAACACCCTGAGAGACGAGGGTCTGGAGGCACAGGGCTGGAGCGCTGCCTGTTCTGAGCAGCTTGGTGGGAAGATCTAGCGATTCACAAGGCGTTGGGTAGAGCACTCAGCAGGGCTGCTATGGCTTGGGTTTTTGGGTCCCTTTAGATGCCCATGTGGTAGAAGCTTGGTCCCTAACGAGGCATTCCACTAGCACATAGTTCACCATAGACCCAAAGAGGTGGGACCCACCAGCCAGGAACCGAAGCCGCCCAACTGAGATGAAACGGACCTTTTCACTTCATGACCTGATCATCTTCTATTTGTTACAGTAACCCAAAGCTGACTGACATAGCAGCCTTGTCTCAGAGGGAGGCAGTGGCGAGCCTTAGGCTGAGCACTCTGGTGTCACCTAACAAGCCCTGAAAACAAGACCCCAGAAGGATGAAGCTGGCCCTAAATACTTCAGCTCATCCTCAACAAAGCTTAAGGATGTGTACAAACCCCAAAGTATCTGGCACCCAGAAGGCAAAGATTCAGTTTGGTGCCCATTTACAAATCACCAGATGTGTCCAGAGGCAGGAAAATATGGCCTATGAGAAAGAGGGAAATTATTCAATCAAAACTGACATAGAATGGATACAGATGTTAGAGGTAGCAGCAAAGACATTAAATCGTTCTGGTGACGGCACTCCTGTTTAAACAGTTAACTCCCGGCACACAAAGGCACAGATGAGGATATGATAAATGAGCTGGGCGGTGGTGGCTCACACCTTTCCTCCCAGCACCTGGGAGGCAGAGGCAGGTGGGTCTCTGTGAGTTCTATGGTTTGGGAAGGTTAAGGGAGGGATTGCAGCCTGGATGAAGGAAATACATCATTGCAGCCAGACTTGGAGAGTTTAAGGCCTTGCTCCAGCTTGCTCCTTGCTTCGTGCCTACCGTTAAAGATGTGATCACTCAGCTTCCTGCTCCAGCCACCACACTGTCACCCTGCTGTCACGCCTCCCACCATGATGGACTCTCCTCTCTCTGGAACAGTAAGTCAAATAAACCTTCTTTCAAATGCTGCTTCCGGCCATGGTGTTTTATCACAGCAACAGAAAGCTGCACATGTTAAGCTGGGTAATTCAGCCTATTCTGAGCCCAGGAGGGAGGGGCTCTGCAGGTCAAGGTGCAAACTGCTCACACACAGCGCCCCAGTGCAGTTCTCCTTACCCAGGCTTTGAAGCTCACAAGGGCCTATAACTTCAGTTCCAGGGATCCAGCACCCTCTTCTGGCCTCTGCGGGCTCCTGCACACATGGGCACATACTCTCCAACAGACAAATATACACTAAAAAATAAAAAAGAAAATAAGTTTATCTCAACACACCCAGAGTGTCCTTGACCACAAAAACCCACGGGTAACAGTGTACTTACTTTAATGACAACAGGATGCCTTGCCAGGTCATCAGCAAGGCTTGGATGTCTTCTCTTTGTTTTTATACAGCATCATCCAGGAGGGTCCGGCTCCCAAATGTGCATGGGATAGAAAGTAAATAAAGCAGTTAAAATAGTTTTATTTGCAGTTTACATGCTTGTCTGTGTAGGAATGTGATAATCAATAGAATATTCGCTACTGTTAATGATGATGCTGAACTGGGTTGAAGGACACGCGGTGATACACAGAATCTACTGAGTTCACAGACTAGTGAGGAAGAGCCAAGAACCACCACTAAAAACACTGCTTGCTGTATGTAGTATATGATTCGGAATGCTAGGAGCTCAGTCTGAGAGAAAGATGTTAAGAGCTGTTCTCTAAAAGACTAGCATATTGCTGAGAGTTAGGAGGACCTGAATAGGCGGACCTGCCCTGCCCACATGTGTCAACTCAAAACAAACCTGAAATCCCTGCAGCCAAGGCCTGACATGATCCCTGTTTCCAGACTTACACTCGGGCTAAGGAAGCAGCTGTTGAAGTAGAGATGGACAACGGAGCAGACAGCCTGGAAGTAAGCTCGCCATGTACGGCGAAGGAAGGATGCGTTCCATTCGTGGGAAAGCCATGCTTTCTCAGAGTTCAGAGAGTGAGCCTAGAATAATTGCTTCTAGAAGTTGTGTTGGCGCCATTGGAGAGCCTTGCACAAAATAAATCAACCTTGATTTATTACTTGCTACATAAAGCACTGAACACGGGGCCACAGACCCAGATGCAAAAATGCAAAAACTTCCAAAAAAAATCCCTGAATAAATCAGGAGAAAAAAATTTTTTGGCCTCGAGGTGAACAAAGCTTTTCTAGACGTAGTGCCAAAACTGTGGTCCCGAGGAGAAAAAACAATGAATTTGATTCTGAAAATGAAAAGCACTGTCTTTGAAAGACTCAACGGAAGGAAGGAGAAACAAAGCACGGGGCCACTTGCAATCAGATTATTAGCTGACGGACTAATGTTCTTAGGGTGTTTTTCTAAAACTTTCAAAATTCAGTAACAAAAAAAAAGATAAGCCGACAGCAAATGGCCCCTAAGAGGAGGTGGCCTATCAGTAAAGTGCCTGCCTCTCAAGCATGAGGTCCTGACGTGGAGCCCAGCGCAGATGTGGAAGGACGCGTGTGGTGGCAAGCATCTGAAATCTTAGCTATGAGGTAGAGGCAGGAGGCTCCCGTAGGATCATTGAATTGGTGAGCTCCAGGGTCAGTGAGAGACCCTGCCTCAAAAACTAAGCTGACGGATCTCTGTGAGTTTGAGACCAGCCTGGTCTACAGGAGCTAGTTCCAGGACAGGCTCCAAAACCACAGAGAAACCCTGTCTTGAAAAAGCAAAAACAAAAACAAACAAAAAGAAAAACAAAAAACTAAGCTGAGGGCACTTGATGGAGACCCCTGATATTGACCTATGACCTCTACACACAGGCTTACATGTGTGCATGCACATCACACACATATAGGGACACACACACCCAAGGAGGAAAATGTGAAATGTTTTCATCAAGAAGATGTTTGGGCTTGAGAGATGGCTCAGCTGCTAAAAGCTGGACTCACAACCCAAAATATAAGATGATGTTAGTTGCCGGGCAGTGGTGATGCACGCCTTTAATCCCAGCACTCAGGAGGCAGAAGTAGGTGGATCTCTTAGTTTGAGGATAGCCAGGATTACACAGAGAAACCCTGTCTTGAAAAAAAAAAAAAGAAGAAAAAGAAGATGTTCCATGAGTAGAGGAAAAGACGAAGAGCAGCCACCATCAGGAAGCAAGCTTGTATCACGACGGGCAACCCGGGATTGTCTAGTTAGTGCTGTAACTAAAACCTGCGTGACTCACCAAGTGTTGGTGAGGATGTCGACAAAAAGGGACTCTCTTACACTATGGAGCCAAAACTCAGGTTGTTAGGTTCTGAACATTTTAAACACACACCTATTTCATAACCCAACTGTTCTGAACCTGGGATTTATCAAGAGAGATGAAAGCTTACGTCCATCTAAAACTTAGCACATGATATTCACAATAGCTTGATTTCAATCAGCCTACGATCCACGCAGAGGCAAATGAAGAAACTGTGGTATGCCCCTGAAATGGAATATCATTCAACAAAACAGAGGAATGACCCTACTGGTCTACTCAATAGCTCATATGAGTCTCAGAGGTGATGCTTTATGCAAAAAGTCATCATACCATATGATTCAAAGTACACACAGCTGTAAAGACTATGAATAACCCATAGGGTCAGAAATCCTGGCAGTGGTCGTGAGTATTTGGAACAACAGATGGGAGGGGATAACAGGGCATCAGGAGGGAGCTTGGGGTAAAGACAGGTGCACTGCCTTGACGGTGGTTTCATAGGTATATGTGTGAGTCAAAACTTAGTTTGTTGCAAACATTAAGCGTGTGCCATTTATTGTGAACAAACCAAACCGTAGTAAACCTGTTTGAAACAAAAAGAATGCTGAGGGAGTAAGGAAGAATGCCCCAAATAGAAGGACCGACTTGGGCGCAGGCCAGTCATCAGGGTTCCACCAGGGAGGCCTGGCTGGAGAACAGGAACATGAAGTAGGAAGGGGAGACTCAGGAATTACTGTCCCTGCTTTCCATTTGTTCTGTGCTTAGTGTCGCTGTGACTCCTGACAGTGCCCAGTGTGGCTGCCTCTATGATCCTGTAACACTCAGCCTCCCCTGCCCCAGATATTCAAATGAGCCCCATGGTAGGAGTTTGAGGCTCTGGATACTGATGCAGGGCCTGAGAAGGCACTTTCAGGGCTCAGAGAAATGGGCCCCCAGACCTCCCTGCAGCCCAAAGGAAGGTATGTGTTGGGTCACAAAAGTCAGTGTGTGGGCAGGTTGCTAGTAGACACGGTTCTTTTGAATGAACCATCAGATCCACATCTTAGATTGTCCAGCGGGGCTCCCTGCGACCATTTATAGTCCAAAGGCCATTGGTAGGTGGCTCAGTAGGGAAAGTGCATGGCACACAAGCATGAGGACCTGTGTCCGGATCTCTAAAACCTATGTAAAAAGCCGTAATCCCAGCAGGGAGGTGGTGATGCACGCCCTTAATCCCAGCACTGGGGAGGCAGAGGCAGGTGGGTCTCAGTGAGTTTGAAGTCAGCCTTGGCTACAGAGTGAGCTGCTGTACAGCCAGGGCTGTTACACTGAGACACCATGTCTCAAAAAAAAAAAAAAAACACAAAACAAAACAAAACAAAATCCCAGTTCTGGGGAAGCAAAAACCAGGCAAATCCCCGGTGCTCCACGGTCGGTCAGTTTTACTGAATTCATTCATGAACTCCAGGTTCAGTCAAAACCTGTCTTACAATGTAAGGCAGAAAGTGATTGAGGAAGGCATGCCATGTCAAGTCAAATTCTGGTCTGTACCTGCAAACACACAGGCTTGTGCACACACATGAACACACACACACACACACACACACACACACACACACACACACCAAAACAAAAAGGAAAATCCAAAGGCTGGGGATGGAGAGGGAGGTAGAATTTGAGAAATGACAATTCATTTATTTGGAACAAGAATGGATAGAGGGGTTCGAGGAACACAAACCCAAGAGGCTTGGTCAGCCTGTCATCTGCTTAGCTGGACTTCTGCAAATTGGCTTTTGGTGAACCCATTTCTGCAGCTCAGTCTGCAAAGTGCAAAGCAATTTTCCACTTCTCTTGGGAAAGTGGACAAAGTGGTGTGGTTCTCTCTCTCTCTCTCTCTCTCTCTCTCTCTCTCTCTCTGTGTGTGTGTGTGTGTGTGTGTGTGTGAGAGAGAGAGAGAGAGAGAGAGAGAGAGAGAGAGAGAGAGAGAGAGAGAAGCGCAGATGTTGCTCACAGCCCAATGCCGAAACTGGAAGATGCTTTTATTTTTTTTTAATTTATTTATTTATTAAGGATTTCTGCCTCCTCCCCGCCACCGCCTCCTATTTCCCTCCCCTTCCCCCGATCAAGTCCCCCTCACTCATCAGCTCGAAGAGCAATCAGGGTTCCCTGACCTGTGGGAAGTCCAAGGACCGCCCACCTCCATCCAGGTTTAGTAAGGTGAGCATCCAAACTGCCTAGGCTCCCCCAAAGCCAGTACGTGCAGTAGGATCAAAAACCCATTGCCATTGTTCTTGAGTTCTCAGTAGTCCTCATTGTCCGCTATGTTCAGCAAGTCCGGTTTTATCCCATGCTTTTTCAGACCCAGGCCAGCTGGCCTTGGTGAGTTCCCAATAGAACATCCCCATTGTCTTAGTGTGTGGGTGCACCCCTCGCGGTCCTGAGTTCCTTGCTCGTGCTCCCTCTCCTTCTGCTCCTGATTTGGACCTTGAGATTTCTGTCCGGTGCTCCAATGTGGGTCTCTGTCTCTGTCTCCTTTCATCGCCTGATGAAGGTTAATATTCAGGAGGATGCCTATATGTTTGTCTTTGGATTCACCTTCTTATTTAGCTTCTCTAGGATCGCTAATTATAAGCTCAATGTTTTTTTATTTCTGGCTAGAAACCAAATATGAGTGAGTACATCCCATGTTCCTCTTTTTGGGTCTGGCTTACCTCACTCAGGATAGTGTTTTCTATTTCCATCCATTTGTATGCAAAGTTCAAGAAGTCCTTGTTTTTTACTGCTGAGTAATACTCTAATATGTATATATTCCATACTTTCTTCATCCATTCTTCCATTGAAGGGCATGGAAGATGCTTTTATAGGGAGCGGTCGGTGAAGGGTGTGGTCCAGACCCTACCACAAGCCCGAGCCCTTGAAGGTGGAGAAGGAAAAGAACCACACAGGCGTGTCCGAGAGGCTGAGTTTAGAAGTGGTTCTTGGTACACGCCCTCTGGGAAGACAGAATGACGTGGGATTGCAAGGTGAGTTTAGATTTGGATTAAGCTGGGAGAAGAAAACTGGGCAATGGTGGTGCATACCTTAAATACCAGCACTCGGGAGGCAGAGGCAGGAGGATCTCTGTGAGTTCGAGGCCAGCCTGATCTATAGAGCAAGTTCCAGGGCATCCAGGGCTGTTACACAGAGAAACTCTGTCTCAAAAAAAAAAAAAGCAACCCCCCCCCCAAAACCCATACAAAACTGAGGAGAAATGTCCAGCACACACTGTGTCATATAACCCTCAGCTGCAAGCAGGGCTTGCTCTGAAATGACCCTCCTGACATTAAGGTCACCCTAAACAGGGTGAGTGCAAGGTGGTTGGTGGAGTGCGCATGCTTGCTGGTGCGGATGTTTTCTTTGTGTGTTTGGAGCTTTCTATCATGGGCATGTATTAACTGTGTGTTTAAAAAATGCAAACAAAGCTAACCACATTCCCTTCTAATGGGAAGAGGAGCCTTTGCTTGGACAGTAACTTGAAGACAGATGGGGGTCTCTTAAAGAGATACAAGCCACAGGGTGTTCAATCCTCGGTCGTTGGAGGCTCCCTAGGAGCTAGCTCCATGTGCTCCTACTGGGCCATGGGCTTTTCTGGATCCAGGCCAGGGGCGGGAAGGATTGGGAGAGTATTGCAAGGTGCCAGGCGCACCTGAACAGCTAGGCAGGTGCGCCAGCTGCCCGAACTGTGTGGAACTGGCTGTGCCCACCCGTCCCCATCTCGCCTCCCGCTCCTACCTCCCCACCTTCCCGGCTAGCTCAGGTGTGGTGCATCTGTGGCCTGTTGGCAGCTCTCATGCCTGCAGTGCTAGGGAACTGTCAGGTTAAAAGCTGGCTTGCTCGACTTGATCCCACATGTGAGCCGTATTATTTCCCCTCTCTCCCTTACACAGCTTCGGTGTGCTTTTATAAATATTTCACTAGCCTTGCTAAAGTCTATTTCATCTCTCTCTTAAATTTATTAAATATAAATGCAGCGACAACTCTACCATAAGTCTCTCTTTGCTGTCAAAAACCTCAGGCTCCCATGGAAGTAAATAGAATTTGCTTTGTTTAGCATGGGTAGCTTGGAATCCTATCTGCTCAATAGGTTCTTCCCAAGCTCCCCCAAGCCTCCCCATTTTTGTTGGTAGGGTCTGCTCCATCCCTCCATAGGGTACAGGAACATGGACCCATTTTGAAGATATCCTGACACAGGATTATTAGATACTCTTGTCTGAGGTGTGGACTTGGAGTACCCAGGTTCATCAATCCCTCTATAGTGCCTTCCATCAGCAACTATGGCTGTCTTTCGTCACCATTCAGACGTGATCAACCCAAATGCGCTTCTGGGCAGAGTTCTGCCCTCACCTCTCTTTTGAAATAGAAGGTCTATTTGTCATAGCAGGTGACCTGGCCACAAAAGACACAGACTCTTATGAAACAATTGAGAGGGCTGCCACCCCATCCTCCCCTGCCACGTATGTAGAGCCAAGTGCACAAGGGGTGAAAGAGGAATCCCAGCCCCCCAAAACAATCCACAAGCACCGCCTCCAAGCCCCCTGCCTCTTCCTTTGTTTTTTGTTAATTACAAAATAAACACAACTCTGCTCGCTGACTGTGGAAAGAGATGTCTGCCAGCTGGGGACCAGCAGGCACTGGGCAGACTGTCATACCTTCTGGCATTTGCCCTCTGCCCAACACAGGCGATTTCACAGAAGAGCCAGGGAGCGGGGAGCGGGGCTGGAAGGACCTAGTGTAGAGAGGCCAAGCAAGTGAGGTGCTCACAAGTCTGCTTTATATGCCTCTGAAGCCCATGAGAATGGCTTTCTTTTCCACAAAAGAATGGGTTCTTTTTCGTGTGAAAATGGTCCTCTTGGTAGGTCTTGTTTAACTCTTATTTTGGCCAAGATATGGGAGCAGAAAGTACTGGGTTTTCCCGTCATTCAACAAAATAAATAAATAAATAAATAAATAAATAAATAAAACTAGAGCACAGGGTTTAGGTCCAGACTCAGGCTCCCAGAATCTTCTCCCAAATTTGCAGAGATTCAGTCTGCAAGGCTCAATGGTAAGAACTGGCTGGCAGTAAATGTTTATGTTAAATGTCTAGAACCAGTTCCCCAATGCACCTAAGAGACACAGGTTGGCGCCCAGATCCCACAGCTCGGGATCTTCCTGGAGTCTCTGTGTCCATTCTACAGATTCAGTAAGTACACTCACTGTTGCTGTAGACACACTTGGAAGGGAAAGGAAGCACCTGCATGTTCTGGTTGGCTGAAGACAGGGAGACCCCCTTCCCGTATTATGTCACGTAGTAAACGACCCAGCTCGCACAAGGTGCAATAGTTCAATAAACTCCTTCTGCTTAAAAATGTGACAAAATAGATTTTTATGCTTGAAATGACTACCAATTTTGATTTTACAGGTTCCTCCCCCCCCCCCACCCCGTATTTTAGACTCCTTTAAAAGCGATTTCAAGTTGTTTAACGGTTGGGAGGGGATATGCGGTAAACTGACTCCCTGTGCTTAAGATGCAAGAGTCACAGAGGAGCAAACGTCTGTCCGTAGCCCCTTTCACCCACTACCTTCCTGGCTCCCAGGTGTCAGATGGCTTCTTCCCATCATGGGAATATGGGCGGCCAAGAGTCCCCAGAAGGAAGTAACAGGCCAGTGAGCGGGTCCTTGTGTTAGTCATAGGGCGGCTGTCTGGCATGGGGCTGCAGTTTCCTGTCGCTGCTGGGAGCCAAGCTATTTCAGGACCACACTGCTTCCCTCTGGCTTGACGAGGTGGGAAGGAGGTGGGCAGAGAAGACAGAGGCACCAAGTCTTGGCTCCCACCAGGTGTTTTTGAGGGAAACTCTTCCTCCTGCGTCTGCTGCCCACTGCTGGCGGAATGTGTCTGTCAAGGTGTCATCCGTCTCTAATAGGTTTGTAATTCACTTTCTCCTTGGAATTAAAAACAGATTCTACCACTTCCTGCATCGACTCAAGGTCGGGGTGCACCACTGCATAAAGTGAGAGCGTCTGAAGCAAAGA
Organism: Microtus oregoni; assembly: GCF_018167655.1. Classification (NCBI taxonomy): domain Eukaryota; kingdom Metazoa; phylum Chordata; class Mammalia; order Rodentia; family Cricetidae; genus Microtus; species Microtus oregoni. The sequence goes on from NW_024543063.1 coordinate 64,087,185, forward strand.
TGAAATGCTTGGGTTCTTTAGGATTCAGGGGATCCTGAGAATTTGCTATAGTTTGCTCTTTGAGCATTTGATCAGTGGTTTCCTTTTCCCAGGGCAACTGGGGATTGGGGAAGAAAAAAGTGGTAAACAAAGACAGTCCATCTGTTTGTCTGTCTGTCTGTCTGCTCATTTTTCAGCCTCCCTCGGGCTGAACTTCTTAGCTGATCCTGGGAGTGTTGAATGTTCATGTCGACTTCATTCCACGTGTGCACAGCTCTCTACTCGTGCCCCGTGCTCATCTGTGCATCTCACTGTTGCTCTGCCGCTTCTCTGAGAGGTGGGGGTGTCAGCAGGATAGAAACTTGTAGTGGCATTTCATTTGTATTTTAATAAATCAAGCTTGCTTAAGGATCAGAAAAGTAAAACAGCCACACCGGCTAGCCTTATAGACCAGGCAGCGGTGACACACACCTTTAATCCCAGTAGCCACACTAGTTTGCCATAGAAACAGGGCAGTAGAGGTACATGCCCTTAATCCCAGAACTAGAGAGGATTATAAAATGGGAGGAGACAGCTCTCAGTCTCATTCTGAGATTCCTGGAGGCAGGATCGCCATTTCGGACTGAGGTCAAGGTGAGAGCCAGTGGCTGGCTGCTTCGCTTTTCTGGTCTTCAGGTTGAACCCCAATATCTGTGTCTGAGTTTTTACTAATCGTTCTTCAGACACTGGTGTCTCTATTTCTCACTGGAGGCTGTGGAGCCGGGAGAAGAGAACCAGCTGTCCAGGCTGCAGGATGTGTCTCTGGGGCTCGCAGTAGGGAGCCCAGCCTTTTGGGCTGGCTCCTCCCGTACCTGACACCGGTTGGCCAGCCTTGACAGTCCACTTCTCTGTGAGGCCTGAAAGAGTCCTGGTCAGTTTTGTCCCCCAGTCTGTGGCTTCTTCTGTGTGCCATGGAACTTTAGTGAATCAGGGTACAGCTTCTCAATGACAGGCAAATTTGTCCTCAGGGGACATTGGGAGGTGTCTAGGAACCCTGTTCACTGTCCCCCACTGGATATGGGTTCTTGGCATCAACTGAGCCGAGCTTGCTAGCTATCCTCCATCCTATAGGAACTCCTGTCGCCCACAAATCCCCAAGTTGGGGTGAGGCTCTGATTTAGGAGATTGAATTTCTTGTGGCTGGTCCTTCCAGCCACCATTTCTCCCTGTTGTCTGTGTTCTCAGACCAACACACACACACAAAGGGTTACCCAGTCCAGTGCGGGCAGAATTCTAGTGAAGCTGCACCTGCCGAAGAGGTCACATTTCACTTGTAAAGAACGTGATGAAGGCGGCAATCTGTAGCAGGTGGGAGTGCTAGGGGCCAGGAAAGCCTTCTGGGAGGTGAGGATCAGCCCCACAAGGAGGCCAGAGACCGAGGTAGGCCATGGTAGAGGTCCCTTGGTGCAAAGTCCTCAGCTGATCACTAGAGCCTTGGTGTGTGCGTGGTCCTTTGGAGATGTCACACGTTTGGATGAGGAACCCAAGCCTCTTGAGGGGCCCCCGACATCACCCACAAGCTGTTGGAGGGGGTGGGCATGTATGACGTATGCTTCAATGGGGAGCAAATCTCTGACATTTATCCCAAAGCAGAGCCCCAGCCTTGCCTTTCTTCTCAGTGCAGTCCTCACTGGAACCTGATGTTTCCCCAACCCTGGGCTTGGTGCTGCCTGACCCCAGCCCTTCCCTCTCCCTCCTTCTCCATAGAGGACTTTGAAGCAAATCGCATGGCAAACTTCTCAATGAAAACTAATGGGAACCAGCCCGCACTTTGCTCGGGGACACCCTACCCTTCTAGCTGACTCTGAGGTCCCTGTTCAGTCACACCTCTGCTTCTCCAGGGGGCTCTGGGTTTTGGGGGTGATTTGCTACCGGGAGCCAGCCCCACGGTGGGGCAAGGACTGTTGGCAGGCTTCTGAGCGAGTGCTTCCGATGGCAGCGGCTTCATCACGCGGTCTGAGAGTGACCCATATTTCCTAACATCATTTCCCTGCTGGAACTCAAATTGAGTTCATGTTATTCTAATGATATCAGTTGACCTTGAGAATTAGACCAAGAAGCCTGGGGTTATTCTTCCAGCTTCCACTGCAGATTCTTGCAATGTGTTTGGAAACGCACTCGGCTCCTCATTGCCCTCAGTGGGCAGGGGAAACAGAAAACAAAGATCCGCACCTGCTCTTATTTCTAGGAAATGCATCTGGGTGGTTGCAGACCGTAGGAGACTTCCTCCCTCTCATCAGGTTCTGCTCCTGCCTGGCTCACAGTTGTTGTGTTCTCTGCATCCACACTGCCTGGGCCATGTCTTCCCCGGCCTCTCCCCAAGGTTCCCCACTCACTTTCTCTTCCTGTTGGTGAAGACCAGGTCCCTCAGTCACGGTTCACACCCTGGTCCTTCTTGTCCTCTTAACCCCTGCCATTCATAGCACAGCGTGACTGGCCACCTGCTTCAGCCCGCACATGGTCTTGAGCCTCCATGACTCCATTTTGTGGTCCTCCTCAGAAACAACCCACTACGGTTCATGTCCTCTCCAAGCAAGGCCACATCACGCTCCTCGCGTCCACTTTTCCCCACACGCCTTGTGTATGTTAGGCTACTTTGGATGTTGAGGTCATAGCTGGGGAAGAGGCAGCTGAGCAAGTTTCCATTGCAGGGAAGAGGGAGTATCTAGAATACAGATGAAGGATAGCAAGGCGCCTTCTATTGTGTGAGCCTGGAGGGACATAGCAGTGTGGGGTGGCATAGGGAAAGAGACCCCAAAGAGGATGTTTGAGACCAGAACTGAGAGATGAAGATCCGTGAAAAGCTGAGATTTAGGGATTTTGTCCTTAAACTCTGAGGTGGAAAGACTTGGCTGTCCTAGGCACCAACCTGGAGTGGGCTCCGGGCAGTGTCCTGTGGCTGAAAGGGAACAGAAGCGCCAGCAGGAAAAAGGCTCCAATGTGACTCTGGAGGTCACCCTTGCCAGGGCAGATGGAAAGGTTTAGGTTCACCTCAGGTGGTTGTGTGACCTTAGCAAGTTGTATGCCTTTTATGGGCCTCAGTTTCTTCATCTATAGAAGAGGAAGTGTGGGAAACCAGTAACTCATACTGGTGAAGTGTTCAGTATCATTCATACATAAAATTCATCACAGTTTCTATTTTTCCAGATTATAACCAGATCTAAACCCAACTACAAACAGTATGCACTGGGTCTCGGGACAGAACAGAACAAAATACAGAGCTCCAATATGCAGCTTGGGAGATGGAGTTGTCTGCCTGTGGCCATCTCCGGGACTCCCTGGCTGCTGAGCAGGTGAAGACCCTGTTTTGGGCTCCCGACCTTCCATAACCAGGGAAGCAAAAAGCATTGAGAGAAGCTCCAGATGCACCCCCTCCTCCGGGGATGCCAGCCCACAAGGGAGGAGAAGAGAGCATTTTAGCCAGACTGGTAGAGTGCAAGATAAGCGGATACAATGGGGCTTGAGTCTTTGCCCTTGCTGAGCAGAAACGCAGAATTAAGCATTCAGACCTGGAAACCATGTCCCGGAGGAGTCAGCTCAGCTCCTTTGGAAGATGCACCTCTCACGGCACAAAAGAACAGGCAGACTTGAGGCTGAAGGAGAGGCTTCCTGTGGCAAAGGAGGGCGCTGGGATCCCAGGGGGAGGGTCAGAGAGGAATGGAGCTGAGAGAGAGATGGGAAGAGAGAGAACAAGAGGACAGAGGAGGAGCGAAGACCCAAGCAGGACAGACACACAGAATCCGAGAACAGAAGATGCCCCAGACACAGAGAAAGACTGTGCGGGAGACGGACACTAAAGACAGGGACAGACGGTGAACCCAAGGCCAGGGTGCACATCCCAGCTGACCCCACTTCCTCCCATCATGGACCCAAAATAGTCCTTGGAAAAAGTTCCCCCTTTTACTGCCAGCCCTTGCATGGACACGGGAATATGTGCGCACGCACACATACATATACTCCACACATCCAAGCACTAGCCCACAACTCACACACTGACACATATACACGTTAACTCACACCCACATACTCTCACACACATTCACAACTCATCCCCAGTTCATCCTCACACTGGTAATACACACGTTCACTCCATTTACTCACATACACAATCACACGCACACAAACTTTCGCTCAACTCACACAGACATACTTTTGCTCACACACACAGAGTTATATACGTATATGTACTAAAAGATACATACACATATTCACAATCACACACTGACACAACACGTTCATTTACGGTTCACACCCAGTTCACTCTCACATTGACACACACACACACATTCATTCACAACTCACATCCGTTTGCATTCACACTGACACATTCATGCATACTCACACACACATAGACACTCTCACATATGTTCACTCACCCACACAGTCAACAATATGCACACACACACATCCACTCACATACACACTCACCCACATTCACACGCTCATATATATTCTCACGCTCACATATACTCTTACACATATTTACAAATACACTTATATGTACTCTCACACACGTTCACACACATACATGTTCTCACACATAGTCTCTGTCTGTCTGTCTGTCTGTCTCTCTCTCTCTCTCTCTCTCTCTCTCTCTCTCACACACACACACACACACACACACACACACACACTGTCCCAAGGAGCCGCATGTACCCCTCTTTCTTCTGGAACCTGGCTCTCCTTGTTGGGATGTCTCATCCCCTCTGGTCCATCCTGTCTGCATTTGGAAAGTTTGCTTTGAGTCTGGAGATGTGGCCTCCCTTTGGGTCTGGACAATCTGTGGGCCTTTGCTGCCCCCTGCCCTCCAGTGTACAGCTTTGTCCTTGGTGGCAGTCCGTGGGATGTCCCATTGCCACAGAGGATATTTTTTCCCTTGGAATGGCTGTGGCAGATTTGACTGGAGATGTAGTTCCTGGGAGTCCCAGAGCCTGGGCTAGGCAGAGAGACCAGACAGCACTCTCTGAACGCTGAAGTCCTGGACCCGGCTTTTTCCCTGTCCTTCCAAGGCAGATTTCCCTCCTTGGCATGACCTCCAGTGGCCTGGTTTCTGGTCCTGCCTGTGACCCTGAGTGTAAGATGCAGTGTTGGGCTGGCTCAGGGGAAACGGGACAACGGGACAGACAACGGGGACTCTACCCTCCCCCGTGTGTTCTCACAGCTTTGCAGAAGTCCTGCTGTCCTCAGACTTGGCTGCAAGGTCACCATGACACAGGTGCCCCTGCTGGCCGGCTCGACAGTGCAGCACGCAGGCTCACAAAGCTATTGCCTGGGAGACCTTGCTCTGAGTGCCAAGCCTGGGATCCTCACAGATGCACCAGTGTTTCATGTGTGTGAAAGGTTCTATCCCAGAGCACCTGAAGGAGAGCCACCCAGGCTTGACACCTTCTTCATTCCAGTTGCTGTGCTATGCTGGGGAGGCTCTGTGGTAGAGGCTTGCCTGGCATGTTTCAGACCTCGGGTTCCACCCCCAGCACACAGACACAGACAGACAGACAGACAGACACACACTCTATCAAGATGTGTTCATGACCATTATCATATCTGGACCCACAAACCACTAAAGGAACAGGAAAACCTGCTCGCTATTAGGAGGCCTAGAGAGGGTCCCTCTCGGAGTGGAAGCAAAATCCTGGTCTTCTGTGTCTAATCCATTAAAAGGACCTTGATTCATGTAACAATTCCCTCTGTGATGTAGGTACCTGTTCCCCTGGCTCTCAAATGCCCCCCTCCACACAAGCTTCTAAAAATCTCTTGATGCTCACACCTAGCTGGGACCTCTGTGGTGGTGATGAAGTAGCTTCTGTGTCGGGACAGAATTTAGCCTTATTTTCTTTTTGCTATGGTTCCACCATGGTTTGGCCACTCCATATCCACTGAAATTGGAGCGTTGGTCAGGATGTTAGCAATGGGACTTGGCACAACACTGAGGGGTGGGACTTGGTGGGAGAGTGTGCCCTTGGGTTGCAGCTTTCCAGATGTGAATCTCTGGCTGCTGCTGCATGCATGCCTACCATTGAGACCCACCACAGTGTGACCAGATGTGAAGGTTCTGTGGGAGCTAAGTGAATGGGGGAGCCTCACCCATAAACCTTCAAAATCATTCTCAGACATTGCACAGAGAGAAAACGCTGGTCCACAACCTCTTCTCATTGGCTGCAGGCTCCACCAGGGCAAGGGGTGTGTCTGTATTGTTTAACAGGTCTTTCCGGGGCTTTGTACCTGCAGCCCACAGTGCAGCCCCGTTCTCCAGCTCCTCTGCTACACCAGCCAGGTCCCCTGTGGCTACTGATGTCTCACAGTAGCAGGTGGTACCCCTTAGCTCTTACCTGCACTCTGAGCTCATCCAGGTGCCCTGGTTTCCTTTCTGTTGTTCGGGTAAACACCATGAGCAAAGGCAACTTGGAGAATTTATGTCAGCTTGCACATTGCAGTAAGCACATCATCCTGGGGAGCCAAGGCAAGCGTTTGCGCTCTTGAGGCAGGAACCTGGGGCAGGAACTGAAGGAGAAACCATGGAACCCTGCTTACTGGCTTGCTCCTCCTGTCTCTTCCGCTGACAATTCAGGACCACCTGCTCAGGGGTGGTACCACAGTGGAATCATAAGCAGAAAAGAAAATCCTTTTCTCCCCTGCTTTTGGTCATGATGTTTTGTGACAACCTGGGGACACTTGGGGAACATCTACCTGTTCTAGATCATGTTCGGCAGCTGTAGTACAGCCAGCTCTGGCTTCGGTCGCTCCAGCTCTCAGTGCTTGCCCACATGGCTCAACTTCCTCTCTCGAGGACCATGTGGGCGGGGCTCTTCCCTGTACTGGTTGCTGCTGTATCTGCCGAAAACAAAGGAGCCAGGTACCTTCTAGAGCACCTAGAACATTCACAGATGATGAACAGGGGCTGGTTCTGAAGGGCGCGCGCCAAATGTGGAGGTGGGAGTGGGCGTGGCTCTTCAGCAGTTGAGATAATGTTCCACCAGGCCCCTTCGGGCGCATCACCATCAGGGATGAGGACATTCCTCTGAAGACAGAGGTGGGATCATTAGGCATTTAGCCTAATTAACGCCCGAAGATCTATGTGGGATTAGGCGTAAGGTTGACTCTGGTAAGCTAATGGGTTAGATTCTCTTTCAAGACACTGGTGCTCAGCAGCCACCTGCAGTCCTGGGGTGACCAGGGACACCTGCCCAAAGAAGCTCCTTCGGAAGGCCCTGAGCCCTGACGGGAAAATGGGCTGGACATGAGCGGCCCTCACTGTCCCGAGTTCCTATTATGGGAAGCAAATGTGGTGTGGGGTAATGTGGGAAGCATCTCGGGCAGATTTCCTCTGGGGTTACAGAGAGAATTCGATTCTTGCCATCAAGCAAATTAAAAAAACAAACGAACAATTTCCAACATCAATAAGCAAACAAGACAAAGCAAATAAAAACATCAAGCAAAGGAAAACAAGCAAGATAAAACAAAACCAAACCCCAACAGGCCAATGTGCCTACAGACTGGGAACTGGGTACATGGACGTTAAAATATCCTCAGGGCCGGTGGTCTGGGTTTGGTTTAGCTCCTCTGCATGTTATAAAGTATACATGTGTTGCTATCTGAATCAGGCTTTGTTTGAGCACAGCCTACCGTGTGGTACACAGGGCAACACATGCTCCTGCAAAAGATTTCAGACCAAGTGTGCCCCGGGCCAAGAGTTCAGGAGCAGGAGTGGCAGAGGCCAGGGATGGATTCCCAAGGAGAGAAAGGAAGGGGGAGGAGGCAGTCGGGAGGGGGGCAGAACCCGGGAGGGCATTTCCTTGTGGGGATATTCCTGTGGTGAGAAGTGGAGGCTGACTTCCTCCTTTCTGTCGCTTACACTTCAAGCCCCTCTTTGCCCGAGTGCCCCTGAATGACGAGCTTCTGGGGGAAGAATATGGTTTCCTCTGACAATGACTTTTGAGTGTGAGGCAGAGTGGGGTTCAGAAAGCATTGTGTATGGAGGAAGCAAAACCTCCGTCACGAAATTGCTGATCCAGACGGAGCAGGTGGGTTGCACCTGGTACCCACTCAGATCAACCTCTCTGGCTGTTCCTGGCCTAGTCTGGAGGAGAGGGACGCAGGCAGGCTCACACCTGGTCAGACAAGACTGATGGAACACTCTGGGGTCCACTCCAGACTGCTGTCAGGAGGCCACAATGACCAGCGCTTTGGTCTTTGTGGACCGGGTAAACCGAGCTGAGAAGACCCGGTGTCCGCTAGGCAGCCCAAGTGTGGTGAATGCTTTTGGAAATGGAAAGTGGGGGCTTCCCAGAAGAGCCCTTGCGAGGTGGCGTTAGGTGTGGGGTGCCCTGACCCCTCCAGGGAATTCTCATTGTACATCTGTGACATTATTGCTTCTCATAGGTGAGGAGCCTGGGGTCAGGTTAGTCAGCGGAGGGTATGATCTGTTCCTGAACTTGGAGCTTAGCTTTTTCCTTTACAACCCAGGTTAAAAGGTAGCGCCCAGCTTTCAGAATGATCCAGTGAACCTGATGGAACAAGGTAATTAGCCATCCCCCACCCCACCTTCCAGTAACACCAGTCTTCAGCTGTCTACACTACGGGACCACACATGTTATACATGGGAAGACGTGGTGAGCACCCTCCCCAGCAGGCTGCCACTTTCTGTGCCCTCAGCATGAGGGGGGAGCCTATCTGCTGTATTGTTGGCAGGATTCAGTGACCTGCATTGGCCTATGTGGATGGAGATACAGTTCCAGGGTACAAAGAAAACATACCAGAAAGGGACAGGGACCTCCTGGGTGGGCCCTGTGTGCATGTGTGTGGTCCTGTGTACTCCTGATGCAGGAATGCTTGGACACGTGCTACTTTAGTGACTGTGAGGCCACTTATCTACCTTGGGAACAATGATCTGAAGTCTAGAAGGAGGAGAAGGCCAAGCTGGGAGCTTGGGGCTCACTGGCTGAGCAAGACCCTGATATGTAGAATAGTTGATCCATCTGAGTCACACTGCTTGGCATATGTCTAACAATGTCTGCCTCTTAGCTGCTGCGTGGCAGCGGGGCTTCCAAGCCTGAGGGTCACGTGGCAGGGAAATTGAGTCCCAGTTCAAGCCCATGTCCTTAGCAGTGAATGACACAACTGGCCACTGAAAGCAGAGATTCTAGGAGAGAGAGGCCCAATGCATAATGTCTCTGCAGAGGGAGCAAGCAGGCACAGAGGACAGACTGCAAGTGCCAGCTCTGTCGAGAAGTTCTCCACAGGAAGAAGAGGGGCAAGGAGGAATGCAGCCTGGGAGAAAAGCTGCACACAAGAGAAGTTTGGTGATGGTGCCATTTCTGCGCCTGCTCTTGGCCAGTGGCACAATATGGCAGGATAATAGCCAGCTTTTGAGACTATCATGGAATGCCTGAGACAAGCCGCTCTACTAAAAAGAGTAAGGCGTCTATTTTGCTGCATAGTCTAGAAGCTTGGAGTCCCAACAGCAAGCGCAGGGTCTTGCATGGATGCCCTTTGGCTGCATCCCAACACGGCAGGATCACATGTGTCTGTGTGGTTTGTCTCCATCTCCCGGGAGGCTCTGCCCTGTTGACCTAACAATCTCCAAAGGCTTCGCGAATAAACACCATGGTGAGGTTAGGGTTCCAATCTCTTAAGTCCTTTACATCGGATTTTGTGGGCCGGGTTTCTTCGGGACTTTGGGGATAGCCATATTCAGATGCTAGCAGACAGATGGCCACAGATGCTCCCCTTGGCATGGCCTCCCTCAGAGCCTGAAAAGCCCCTTCCATCACAGTGGCAGGAGAGCTTGTGGGTGGTGTGGGACCCCGTCCTTGAGCTGTGCACCCAGGGCGGGGGAGTCACGCGTACCTCTGTTCTGCTGTGAAATGTGTTCTAAAGGAAAAATATCTGGAGAGTACAGCTGAGCTTTGCAAGCTGAATGGGGAGGTAGGTGCTTATGACTGAAGACAAGGCCAGTCAGACCCCCCCCCGCCCCCCTACCCCGGTCCCGTCCCACAATGGATCCCTGCTTCCTCTAACATCTCACTGTAGGTCCCCTCTGTCAGTGCTGTGCCAGGGCAGCAGAGTGTCCTACAGTCACCGTGAGGAGATGAAGGATATGAATATTTTATCTCCTCTCCCTTCTTGTCAAAACCTATAATATTGCTTTTCATAAATCAATTTCACCCGAGCACGCTGTTCGGGGTGCAGCATGCCTTTATACACTTAGTCTTTGATTTGGTCTCTGGCCTGCCTTATGAACAGCAGCCTCTCAGAGACCCTTCAGGGTTGGGACATTCTCATGGCAAGTGGGGCTGGTGACTTCTCGTCAACTTCATTGCTTTCGCCTGAAAGATAATCACTTCTGCCGGGGCAGCTGAGGGCTGAGAACTAGCTGCTTAATTGCGCCCACCTTCCAGACCTCTTCTCGGAGATTGATTCCACGGCTTTCTTAGCATAATACACGGCAGGATGTGTAAAAGCGGGAAGCGGCAGCCCTCTTAGCCGAAGCAGCAAAGCCAATTGACGCGTTTCTCCTGTTAAATTTACTGGCTTTATTGAAAGGCCTTTGGGGAGTTGCTTGCTCATTAAATACACCAAATACAAAACCTCGCTTAATATAGTATTATCTTGGTAATATGGAAGATTCCCCCGATGTGAGCTCAGAGAGACGGAATTGTCAATGCTTTGGAGGCCCTGCTCGTGGAGGCTCATGAGCAACTCCGAATGGCTGTGTTTTGGGGTGTCATGTTCTGCCTCATCTAGTCCAGCTTGTCACCGATAAATTGACCCCACTGTCCCTGTCATGGTCCCTGTCAAATGTGGCTGTAGTATGGCGGCTCACAGAATTGTAGAGGGTGCCATGCCAGATCCCTTCCCTAACTCTGAGGATGGAGCATGTGACATAGCTTAGAAATGGCCCCACAGACCCTGTCAGTTCTGTGGAGGGTGGCCAGCGGTGGCAGGAGGTAGCTGGGAGCAGGTGGTAGGAGTAGGGGAGATGACAGTGATCATTTTTTTTTTCTATTCCACAATGCCTGGGAGGAACCTCTCATCCAGGCACACTTGGGGCAGTGTGACCCTGACTGACCCCTGGTGTCCAGGGGACATCCATGGTGCAGCTGGGGGCAGCACACCTGCCTCAGCGTGGGAGCCCTGGGTCCGTGTCTCTGCTGTTATGAGACACCTGTCAAGACGCTTGTTAGGTTCTGGCTGCTGGTTCCTTTCTGAGTAAAATCAGGTTAGTAATGCCTTGCTCTCTGTTGTAAGTTGGGCTCCAAAAAAGATTCCACACATTTCCTTAAAGAATATGGGTCAGTGAATTGCACAGGAAGCTTCGGGTAATTTTAACAGACCAGAAATAGAAGGGAAAGCCTATTGCGGGGGGGGGGGGGGGAGGGAGGAGAAGGTGTGCATGCAGGCAGCGGGAAGGGCATAGGAAGCTGGACGGGCTGCCCCACTTCAACGTCAGCTGTAGCATTTCTTCACTGCCAAGTTCCACGCCTTGGCCCACCCACCTCAGCACCTTCCCTTCCTTCCAATGCCTTTTGGAATCCCATTTTTGATGTTTTTCGGGCAGCTCTGTAGTGGCCATCATCAGCCTGTGTGCATCCTTCATGTGACTCCTTTCCTGTCTTGGGTGGAATAGAAATCCACCTACTGCTCTTCTTCCATTCCTACCCACTTCCCACCTGCACACTGTAGAGCCAAAGAGAGCAAGACACCACTGTTTGTAAATCTGCTTGATTTGGGGCTGTTTGTTATCTTAGCGCAGCGTAGCAAAATACTGACCGATATACACTGGGACCAAAGCCGTGTCTTACAAAGACGTTTCAATAAGAGTGTGGCGAACTTGTGAAAGGCGGGTCCTGGATGTTCGACAGCATTGCCAGAGGGAGCTGATACAGTGACAGCAACACGGACAAGGGAAGTGAGAGCCAAGGGACAAGTGCTTCAGGCCCCTGTGGAGGTCTCTGGTGAGGAGGGACTAGACCCAGGGAACAGTTGATGAACAAGAAACTGAGGGCTGTACCCTGAGGTTGGTAAGGAAGGTGGGGCTTAGCAGCCCAGCTCCCCAACTCCGCAGTTCTCACCAACCAGAGGAGACCTTCACCCTTATGATACCACAGACCCTTTGGCAGCTGCAGAGCAATGCTTTTAGACACAGGAATGAAAGAAAGAGCCTTGCATAGGGAACACAGTTGCCTAAGTGTTTCGTTTTTATTTGATTTAGTAATGTGCTTCCTTGCGGGCGCATGGTGCAGCCTGTGTCAGTCTGGTGCTACTGTCATTTGGAGGCTATGATGCATGTGCTGCCGTCTTGAGGACCCTGTAACCTATACATTTGTTGCCTGCATTTGTCATCTGAAGGAACAAATGGTAGATCTCCCTTAGCGGTTAGCGAAAAGGAAGAGGGCTTTTTCTTGGTCACGTTTATAGACTGCATATCAGCAAACCTCAGTTTCCTCATCTGAATCTGGGTGTCTCTTGTCTGGGAGAACTCCAATCTGTCATATAACTTGTATGGACAAAGATAGCTCACCCCCTTTTGTTCCACAGTCATCAAACCCCAAGCTTACCCCACATGTAATTATTGTCTTGGTTTTGTTTTTGAGACAGGATCTTGCAATATAGCTCAGGCTATAGCCTAGAGTTCTCAAGCCTCCTGCCTCAGCTTCCTTCAGTACAGCGGTCATAGGAATCCACCATAGCTGAGTCTTCATTTGAACTTTTGACCACCATCCATGTATGACTCCATTCTGGAAGTAGGGTGGCTGAGGTTGTTGGAGGAGAAATAGCTTTCCCTAAGCCGGATCAGACTAGTCTGTCTAGTGCTGCTGGCTTCCCATCCTCTGCCTAAGCCGCAGAGGAGATTTGGCCTTTCAGTCACCAGCTCCACACGCGAAACTCTGACCTTGGAAGCTGGAAAGGGGACTGCTGCTTAAAACAACCTGCCTGACCCTTGGAGAGTGTTGCTCTTTTTAGACCTGGCGGCCTGGCTGTGCTATTAAACAGATCTGGTTTGAAACATCAGTTGAGCTGACCCAGCCAATCAGGGCCAGCAAGAGGCTGCTTGAGTGACCAGGAAACGGGTGTTCTGGGATCTGCCTGCTGGGCTGGAAGCCGTAGGAGAGCAACCCTGGGCAGTCCAGTCATCTCATTGTTCCGAAGAAGCTGTCTAAGAAGGAAGCTTGCAGAAATAGGAAGAGACTCACTGGGCATGATCACACTCTGCTCCTGGAACAAGCTGGCTTTTGATGACAGACGGGCCATGGGTTTGTGAGATTGTAAGAGTTACTCAAGCATGGCTCTTTCATTTAATCATGTTGGTTACTTAATCGTGGGAGCCTGGCTTTTGTCACTTGCCACTGAAGGAGCTGTAATGGCTACAATGTATAGAAATATCTGAGAGTTTGAAACCTCACTTGAGAGGACCTTACAGAGCCACTGCATGCTTCCGAGTGGAGGAGGGGCTAGGGTTGAGCCTCAACCTAGGCAGTCCTGGGGTGCCTCCCAAAGGAGGGGAGAGGAAGCTGGTTTACAATCCCCATGGCGAATTGCCGTGGGGGAGTTGGGGTGACACACAGGGATACACACAAGAACCTGAGCATCTGCTAGCCCTGTGTTGGCTTTTCTGAGAGGACGAACTTCACATCCGTGTGGCCTGGCAGTGTTCATTCCACAAACAAGACAGTCCTGCTCCCCCTGCTGCCTTAAGCCGCCTGGTTAGTCACCCACCAGTTTCCTTTCATGGTCTCAAGTCTTTAAGGGGATGCTTTGATGAGGCTGGGGACAGGTAGGGAGACATGTTCTATCATCACAACTAACTTGTTAGGGACAATGACTCCCAGCCAAGGCTCCTGTCTGCTGGATTTTGGGCGACTGTGAAGAAGGCAGGGCCTATTGTGCAGGGATCAGCCACTCGCCCTTTGTGGCAAGTAGTCAGGCCTCGGGTTCTTTGGGTAGAGGCCACTGAGAGAGGTTTCATGTATATAACCAGGTAGTGGTCTCAAGGCCATGGGCAGTCTGGTGGCACCATGCTGAACGCTGCCACCCTTTCATTGTTAGGACACAAGGAGACTTAGGTTCATCCCTCGCAAGCTCTGAGCTGTTGCCAGCATGGATCAATTTTCTGAGCCTGGTTTTCTTCACTTAGCAGCCATGGGTTTCACATCCCGGGTGCTTTGTGTTCCAGGCAGTGTTCTAGCACTGAGATAGACCCACTCCTCAGCCCATTATATAACTGTCCCTGCGGCGCGGAGAGGTATTGGCCTCTCTGTTTTGGCTGCTATATGCTGTGTACCAGTAGCCTCCAAAGTTCAGCAGGCCACCCTTCCCCACCACAGGCCATAGCTGTCAGGGGAAGAGAGCCGTGTGCTCCTTGGTCCCAGCTTCTGCACCTCTCAGGTCGTGCTCAGGTTAACTGCTAGGGAAGGAGTTCCGATAGGCTATATCCTCTAGCCACGACAGTGGCCACCTCCAATTCATCCCCGAGACCCTTCTCCCCATGGGTTCAGTAGATTCCTAAGTCATCAGGAAGCAGGGTGAGGGGACTGCAGGTCAGCTTCAGGGCGTGCCTCATGCCCAGTCAGTGCCAACTCTGAGTTCACCCACTTTCCTTCCTATGTGCAGGTCTGAGCCCCATGGAAAGCCTGGACTCAATTCAGGGAGGGGGTGATGGCTGCTGGGGTGTCTTTTTGTCTCCTACCTTCTCCAGGACGCCTCCTGGGAGGCAAGGGTAAGCCTGCTGCCTGTGACTGCCGTCTGCCAAGTCCCCAGCAGGCATGAGCTGTTATGTGTCCCTAACATCCATTCAGTGCAGAGCAGGGCAGATGTGAGGGGCCGTGTCCTCTGTGGCAACCAAGATGGAAGTACAGATGGACGGAAGAGAGCACAAGATCATCTTGACTCAGTTTCAGACGTCTCCCTGTGCAATCTCTTGTCCCAGCAGGGCTGGGTGGAACATAAGGTATTGGATGTATGTAGCAGAGGAAGGTTTTCATTGCATGGGGGACAGGGAGAGGAAATAGTGGGAGAGAGGGGAGGGAAGGGAGAGGGAGATTTGGCACAAGGTATTTTTTTTTCAGGGTGGGTTCCCTGTACCCACTTCCTCCAGTCAGGACCCCACTGTGAAAAATTCCCACCGTCTTCTTCAAATAGCAGCCATAAGCATTGGCCTCAGTGCTCAACCCAACAGCCTGTGGGAGATACCCAGAGTCCAACTGTAGTGCCTCCCTTGTCCACAGCCGGGTAGGGGAAGTAACGGACAGGGAATCCAGACAGAGTTTCATCTCTGCTGCTAACAGCCCTCAATGCTCTTGCTTTCCTTTTCTCTCCCCGTCCTCTGTCCTCCTTTCTGGTCTCGGTCCCTGCCTCATTTCTGTCAGCATGGCAGTTCCGTTCAGGTCCACCCCATTGCTCTTCTGCTGTGTGTGTGGCATATCTGTGAGTGTACACACGGGAGGCCGGAGGTCAGCGTGGAGAGTCTGCTGTATGTGTGGCATATTTGTGAGTGTGTACATGGGAGACTGGAGGTCAACATGGAGAGTCTGTTGTGTGTGTGTGGCATATCTGTGAGCGTGCACACGGGAGACCGGAGGTCAGCATGGAGAGTCTGTTGTGTGTGTGTGGCATATTTGTGAGCATGCACATGAGAGGCCTGAGGTCAGTATTGAACCTCTATCATTCTTCACATTCTTTTTTGGAGATGCAGTTTCTCACCAAGCTTGGAGCATGCCTACTTTGCTAGCCAGTGAATTCTAGGGATCCACGCATCTCTCCTTAGTCAGCTTCTATATGCGGGCTAGAGATCCGAACTCATGTCTTCAGGCTCTTGCAAAGTAAATACATCATCCGGAGCCATCCCCCAAGCACCATGTTCCGTTTTCAAACCACAGCCCCCACCCCTCGGAACTGGCTGACGGCGGTTTCCCTCATGTGTCTGCACCTCCAAACTTGTAGCAGGGCCTCCCTCCGTGGCCTCTGTACCTGTGGATCTTACTGCTAGATAGTGTACTCTTTACCCCCATCCTGCTGGGTCTAAAAGTCTCCTCCTTGTCTGGCCAGCCAGTGGCAAGGGCTTCAGCATGTGCTGTTTCCCATCCCAGGCCCTGCTGACTCACATCCAGACCCTCCCCTGCATATTAGGACAGCTGGGACACCCCTGATCCAGGGTCTCACTGGAACCCAGAGGAACCATTCTGGCTCATCCATCCACAGGGTGACAGCTGACTATTTAGCTCCCTAATGAGAGGCTTGTGGTAGAGGCTCAGTCCCCGGCTCACCGGTAATGAGGCTGTTCACAGAAGGGCCTCACGTTCCCGGCTACTTCTCAGAGAGCTCATCCTGGTATATGCTCACCCTCTGCTTCCCCCAGAGTCTCGGTCCCTCCCCCTGTCGCCCCAAACCCTCCAGGGCAGCCTCTTGGTGCTGGGGCCAATTTGTATTGAGGTCTCGCTTTGTCCTCCATTGCATCTCTGACCAGGGCCTCTGTGCTGCAACGAGGTGGTGGTTTCCAGGGGATGTCTAGTGCAGGATGCCCCTCCTATATAGCTACACCAATTGGCGCAGCCTTGAAAACCTTCAGGTTCGCAACGTGAAGACTTAATTGCCTTATGGACATCGGAAGAATGGAGGGGCTTCTCCAGGGAGCCGGTCCTCGCCTCGCTCTGCCTCTCTCCCCCACCGGATAATGACAAGACTTGCGGCTGATTAAAGGGGGAAGACAAACTCCCCTCTAGGGGGCCTGTGACAGTTCCACCTACATTGAATGCCTATCCCCTCCCGGCTCCCCTCCTCCTCCCACCGACTTTTCAGAGGTGATTTTTAATTGCGTTTTCCCAGGTGGAGAGAGGAAGTGGAGATGAGAGGGGTGGGTCAGGGATGTCTCCCAGCATCCTCCTGCTTACTGGAGCAAGCTTCTGTGGAGCTCTAATGTTCAGCCGACTTGTGACCAGGTCAGCGAAAGGAAACCCTCCCTCTGACCCCCCGCCCCCCACTGTGTGCCTCCTGGCTCTCTTCCCCAGGGCAGACCAGCTTTTTCCACCCTCAGATCTTTGTTCTGGGAGCCCCTTCCAGGCCCCCGAAGTCATAACTAGATTTCCCCACACCCTTCTTATTTGGATGCTGCCTCAGGGTGATCCTAACCCCAAGTTTGGTGCCATGTCAAAGCATAGTCTGTGTGTCTGCTGGGGACAGCTTCTGGGACCACAGTACTTGGACCCTTTTTGTAAAATGGCATTGTGCTTGCTTGCAACCCTTTCTTCAGACTTTAAACCACTTCCAGGTGATCTGTAATCCCTAAGGCTTTGTAAACCCCGTGTAAGCCGTTGTTATTTTGCATTGTTTAGGGATCATGACCAGAGGAAAAGTCTGTCTATGTAGTACGGACCCAGCCTTTTAAAAAAAAAAAGGCAAAACAAAAAAAGACATTTTGTCTATACATGTTTGGTTGAATATGTAGATATGGGACCAGTGGATTTGCAGGGCTGACTGTGGGCTACCCAGAGGTTCCATCTGCCATTCACCACCCAGTTTTGACTATACCTATTTGTGCCTTTTTTTCTATTTGTGATTGTATTAAACATCAGTCAGCTCAAGGTGAACTGTGAACTCTGAGATGCAGATCGGGGTGTCATTGTGACTTCCCAGTACTTCACGCTGTTCACAGTGGATCACAGCCTCTGTGGGAGATTGTAAGGAAGGCCCCTTATGGACACGAAAGCTCCTTTGGGCCCCTTAGGTCTGGCAGCAAGCTTTGCTTTGTTTGGTTGGGAACAGGCGGCTCCCAGGACTTTGCCATCGACAATGGTGCCTTCTGGAAGTCACCTCCATTTCCTGGCTGGCCCAGTGGGGCCGGGATAACGAAGCTACTTTAACATAAATAATTTGCTTCCAAGGTATAAGAAATGGGGAATATTTTTAGAAGGCCTGCCCTCCTAGGGGAAGTAAATGACTTTTAAAAAATGGGATTTTTCAAAGTGGCCTTCAAGAGAAAAGGGGGCCGTGTGTGATGGTCAAATGGAGTCCTATGAATTAGTGCGACTCATTATTCTGGCCGCCCTCACACAGATGCACACTTGCTCGCTCACTCACTTTTCCTCCTGCCTTCCATTTCATGGTCTTAGCTCAATCTAAAATAAAACCCCCACCAGCCCTCCTCCCTGGCCCTCAGCGGCGGCCGTCTGATTGGATGCCTCCCACAGCCCCGAAGACCAGAGCTTCAAGGAGGAAGCAGCCGGGGACACGCTGAGTCTTCGCTTCTTAAAGTGTGCGTCTCAAGTTACCTTGAAATGTTATTTTATTTTATTTTTTTTAAAAAGTATTTTAGGTTCAACAGACACTTGGGTTCCTGTTAACAACTCATTTAAGGCAAAAGTGGGGGAAGGCGTTCAGATCAAGGCTTCTTTGACAACGTGAACCTCCTTACTTTGAACCCTTACAATGTCAATGGGATGAAAGATTCGGTGGCGACGTGCATGGGTAAACGCACAGGTGAGAAAGGACAGATGTTAGTGACAACGGAGACGCGGGATCTTGGGATGGGCTTTGTCTGGCCAATAATGGAGAACAGATATGGGCGGGGGAGAGAGGCCCAGAAAAACCAAGACACAAAACCCACTTTGTGGCCATTGTGTTTGTACAGGCGTCTTGATCCAGGGAAGATACGCCGTTTCGAGAACTAACAAGGTGGCTGGTTTCTCTGATGAGACACATTTTGAAAATCAAGGTCTATAGAGTCATCCATTGCTGCGCCCTGGGGTGTCTTTCCCTTTTCTCCAAAGTCTGGCCTCTTGGGGGCATAGGTGTGTCTTCTGCCCATCACTCCAGAACCCCCCTGCCCCCCGGGATCCTGACTCTAGAAAATTCATGGTGGCCTCCTAGCACCTATGTGCCCAACTTGAAGCCATTCAGTCTCAGAACCAAAGCCTACCATGAGCTGGCTTCACTTTGTTTTCTTTCCAGTTCCCTCCAAGGGACCCCGCTCAGCAAGACTCCGACTCGTATCAGACTGATCCTAAGTTATTCCTTTTCTTCCATGTAAAGCTTCTTTCTCTGAGAGCCCTTTCTCCACTTGCCCCAAACCATCCTGTCTTGAGTCCCGGAGCTTCACCGTCTTCACTGAATGTGTCTCGAAGTTTTTATGCTCATCTGTGAGTATTCGACACATCTCTTTGACTGCTCAGCTAATCTCCCAGCTCTCCGGGAACACAGGTCCTGTCTGAAGCTAGTACACGGCACAGGACCAACAGAGCAACTCGGTAAGAAGGATGGGTCTCTTCAAACAATATAAAGTGACGAGACTAGAAGCCGAAGGGTGTGGGCTCACCTGCTCCTGGAGTTCTCCCAGCGCCAAGGCTTTAGAAGTAGGGTTTGAGGGGAATGGCGTTCATGCTGTCCTCACCCGCTAGCTATCCTAGAACCCAGAGCCAGTGGTGTGTGTGAGGTGAGGTCTTAAACTTTTCAGTTTTCTACCATTCAGCAGGAAACTGAAAACCAATCCGCTCTCTGCGAGTCCTGGGTATTTGGTGGCGAATGCGTAGGACACAGTCCTTGGGGTAAGGACAGTCGAGAGTCATGGAAAGGAATGACTACAATTGTGGCGGGGGATGTGGGTGTGTGTGTGGGAGATATAGGGGCGGGTTGCTTTAGCCCTTGTTCCTCAAGGCAGCTGGTCACATCCAGTGGACTTGGAGCAGGCCACTTGCATGTGGCCACACACAAGAAAGCCAGGGGCCACACTGGTGGGACTCCCGATGGGGTTATGAGCAAAGCTGATGGGAGGGGGTCGTTTCTACTCGGCGGCCTGAAGTGGGGCTGGCACTCTCAAAGCAGGAGGGGGTTACAAATCTAGGCGGATGTGTGCATCTGCACAGGCTCAGCTGTCCTTCCCGTCACGGCTGTAGTCTATGTGCTAAGTCAACACTGCCATCTTTTCAACACGGGCTCTTCAAGGCTAACACCTTCCTGGTTGGGAAGAAGTGTCTCCCACAATGGTTCTACTTCACTTCCTTGATTTTTCTACTAATGAGCTTAGTGAGTTGCCTTGGCTCATGGTCCTTTGAGTGTTCTTCTTCTCTCTATCATGAGAGACTGAGAAGCAGCGTTGTCTCTAGTTCTTTGCAAAGCAAGCATTCTAGAGAAGGCGTTAAAAGTGAAAGAAGCAAGCATTTGGGGTACCCACCCATTTCCAAATTCAGTAGCCACAGCAGACATTATTAATCGATCCCAGAGCTCATTTCTGCTATTCCTGAGCGTGGGTTAAAGGTCTGCTGCCTTTTTGAAGTAGCCGCCCCCCATTGTTTCCTTCATACTTCACAATCACCCACTTATATAGGACCCGTTCTTGGCTAACCCCCAAAGCCCCAAATGTATAACTTTGTCTTTCCGAGTATCTGGGGGCTGAGGGGGGACTGAGAACCTGCCATTCAGGAAAGGCTCCATTGGAGGCGGCAGCGGGAGAAAAGGGCAGTTTAAGGAGAGAACCTAGGGTTCCTGTGAAAGTTGCTAATTTGCCCCTGGTTCTTCGGTTTCTCTGGGACTCAGTTTCTCTCAGTGACTGAACTCACTTCCTTCTCAGAGTCTAAGGAGGCCCAGAGGGTGTTGAGGGAGATAAAAAGCACACTGACAGGTGGACCCCAGCAGAGCTGTGTTACAGCCCGTCTCTCTATCAAGGACACGAGCTGGCTGAGCAGAGGTTTTCTTTTCTGGAAGTTTCTGTGGATCTGGGATAAAGCTGTCTCTCCCAAGTGGCGTCTGACTTTAGGGGAGTCTACTTCTGATGCGTGAGTCCGTTTACTGTGAACCTACAGGTTGGTGGCCACTGTGGCCTCTCCTTTCTTACTTGGGTCCAGAGAAGCAACCTGGATTTCAAGGACACTGTAGAGAATGGACCCGGCTTCCTCTCCCTGCCAGAGGGACACACCAGAGGTCTGCAGCCCTGAAGCATTCTGCCTCGTCTTAATTGTATCTCCCCAACTTCTCCACTACTCCTCCACGCCTCCTCCCTCAGGCCTTCCTTTGTACTGTGACGAAGGAGGAAGATCCTGTAGCCCCCCCCCCTTTTTTTTTTCTCTAACCAGTCACCATGGCCTCCCCATTGGGATGGAGCCCTCTGAGCCTGTTTCCCCTGCAGGACTTGAAGCCTGACTGGTGGAGTCTGCCTAATGCATCCTGGGGGAGGCAGATGCCTTAGGCGAGGAAGCTCAGCCTGCCCAGAGCAATAAGTGCCCAGCAGCCCAAGCCCTGGGAATTCTGCACTTGTAGGCTGACTGGCTGTCACCAGTCCCAGAAAGGGCCTAATGTCAGGCAAACATAAACTCACTTCCCTGTCTTTCACTCTTAGCTGTGTGGACGAGCCATCTTGGGAGTTAGTGGGCTGGTGAAGTGGGAGCTCTAAGCCCAGAAACCAAGTCCACTCACCTTGAGTTCTATCATTGGGAGCAAAGGGGGGCAGGGGCAGGGAGCATCACCTTGGGACATTTCAAAGGCTGTTAATTTCCACTATCCAGCCACATCAAACTTCTCAGAAGAGCCCAGCACCATCTGCCCTTCTATGGTGCATCCTCTCTCTCTCCCTAGAGTTCTAAGTCATATACCACTGCCTTCCGGGGCCTCGGGGCTCCTCAGGGTAGCTGCTAGCCTCTGTGTTTCCTCCCTGAACAGCATTCTTGACATCACCTTGCACTCGCCAGGAGTCCAAAGGTGTGGTCCCAACTTCTGCTGTGTAGCTCCTCGCCTCCTTGTCCCTTTTCCTACAGTGCCACTCTGACAGCTGGTGGCTCCTGATAGGTGCCTACAACTCCGGATCTGCAAACAGCATGATGTTATACCCTTTCTTGTTGACTAGACCTGAGCTGTGTGACAAACAGGACATCACAGACATGGTGGTGGTGGTGGTGGTGACTTCTGAGGTGAGCTTTAGGGACTCTTTTTTTTTCACCTGCTCCTCGTGGACTGCTTAGCCTGAAGAAGGCTTTTATTTTGAAGTTTATGCAGCCCAATAAAGGGGACCATGTGGAGAGTTATCCCCAATCAGCCCCAGCCAGCCTTGAGACCTGGGCATGGTGGATGAAGATGCTCCCACACAGTGGACAGTGGTCACTCTGGGACAACTAATGAACTTTGAAACTGACAGAGTTGGAGCTCCCATTTAACTGCTTCTGAGTCTGCTCCAGTGCTCAGGCACACTGTGGAAGGCTGAGGGCTTCTCATTGCTCAAGGGCTGTGATACCTAGCTTCAGACAGCTGAGGAACTCCTCAGTGCTCTGTGGGGGTTTCCCCTCTTCCAGCATGTGGCCCTTCTGGAGCCAACAGTGGAGGCTCCAGAAACTCTCCCTGAAACTTGTGTTGATTCTGGAAATTACTTGACATCTAACATAAATACATATATACATACACACATATACACACGTATATGCACATACATACACATATACTTACACACAATCGGCATATATGCATATACATATACACACATTCACACAAACATTACAGACATACACACATATGCACATGTATATATACATGCATTTACACACATATTCATATACACATACATACATCCCGAGCATGTATGTGTGAGTGTGTATGCACACACACATGTATGTGCTCATTCAGAACCAAAGAAAGATGTGGAATGCCTTCCTCTCTTGCTCTCTCTTTCACTCTCTCAAGAAAGGGATTCTTGCTGAACCTGAGCTCCCCATTTCAAGTAGGTTGAGCAGCCAGCCAGCTCACAGGCTCCACCTGTCTCTGCCTGTCATCTTTGGGGCTGCAGGCACCCTACGCTTGGCTTTTTAACATGGGTGCCGGGAATTCAAACTCGGCTTCTCATGCTTGCCTCAGCCATGGCTCTCGCCCACTGAGCCTTCTTCGGAGCCCCAGACTTTCCTCTTTTGCCAAAGACAGGTATGCCACTGCTACCATTTGCTTCAGATCATTTGCAGTCACAACACCCATCAAAGCCACTGGCGCCGGGAACATCGTCTTTCGGTAGCATCAGTATGCTGGATAAATTAACCGTCTAGAAGTGTGACCGATATCAGGAATATCTGTTGCCATTTTAATTTGTGTTTTGTTCACAGCCTTGGAAAAGAATTTAAAAGCTGCGAATTCATGGTGCTCAGGTCTCTGAATCTCTCTCCCACCTCCCCCAGGACAGCAGCTTCATGCTGGCTTAACCATAGCTGCAGAAAGTTGCTGTCCCAGGCAGGGAGCAGAAAGCATGCACACACAAGAGGCCCAGAGTCCAGAAGGTGGGCTCCTTGAGGCATGCTCTGGCTGAGGGGCAGGCAGAATCATGGAGAGGGACTAGTAGCAGGGTGGCTGGAAGGTGCTGTCTTTGTTGCTGGGAAGAGTGGCCTCCCCAGGAGGCAATGTCACAACCATGGGGAATCTTGGAGCAATTCTCCAGACAGTTCTGGATGGAGACTGGATTTGGTAGTCCCTTGGGACTAGCGCCAGATGGGGCTCCTGATGAGCCTCGGTCTCAAGGATGTGAGGAGTATTATATCTGGGTCACACGGATGTCCCACTGTCCAGTAAGACCGATTATGAAATCAGCTGCCCCAGCATTGATTTAGACAAGGGTGCCACCCACTTTCCTTGCCCTGAAGAGTGGCAGAATGCTCAGAGCTGCTAATGCGTCAGCCCAGGGCGGTGGAGTTTGGTTTTGATCTGTTGTGTCCATTACACTGCATCGCAGTCTATGAACCCTGCCCGACACAGCAGACGTTTAGAAACTGTGTGTCCCTCACGTGTGGTACAGCAGAAACACAGTCATCTCCTGGGTGATCCGTGCCCTCCTAGAGGGGCATCCTCAGAATTCTGCTCACAGCAGCCCTGGACTGGAACTCACTCACCTGTCCTCCCTTTCTCATTCCCTCCCTCCCTCCCTCCTTCCTTCCCTACTCCCCTCTTCATTCTGGCCATTCTAAGGCATCCATGCATGTAATTTATTGTAAGCAGTGTGTGTGCATGCGTGTGTGTGTGCGTGTGTGTATGGGGAGTGACTAGCATGTCACATTTCATATTTCACATCTCCTGTAATCCACCACATTTTGTCATCCATATGATGCCAGGTATGGGTGCTCTCTAGGACCCTGCAGATCCCATGTGTACTGGGGTATCTGTGAATAAATCTAAATAGACTTTTGGGTTTTACACTCAGGCCAGGGTCATCTGCTTTTCCTAGAGGGTGGGCACTATCTTAGAATGTGTGCTCTGCTGCCACAAGGCATTGAGAGTCCCTCCTTTGGTGACAGTAACTCTAGTATCCTCCTGTAGTCTCATTGTCCCCTTAATTCTGTCTAGTTGACATACATGCATACCACCTTGTTTTAAAATACGTTTTTTTTTTTAATCCTACTTTGGGGGAAGAATCACAGCCTCAGGGAAGTAATATACCCATGGGGCCTTAGCTGGGTTGTGAATAGTTGCGTGTGTGCCACTCTGAGCTCAGGCTAGAATGTCCGGTCATCTTTGCATGGGTCCTGTGGCTCTGCCAGCAACTGAGCGGATGCCTATGGGTGCCTCCAGAAGAGCATCTTGCGCTGGGATTGAGCGCCACCTGGTGGCCTCTAGAGAGAAAATTCTTGGGAAGGAAAGAAGGCGGGTGGGGAGGACTGCCTTCAGGCTTTTGTTTTTCTCTTCTTTATCTCCTTTTCCTCCTTTCTTCTTTCTTCCTTTCTTTTTCTTATTTCTTTATCTTTCTTCTTCCTTTCTTTTTTCTTCCTTCCTTCCTCCCTTCTTTCTTCCTTTTCTTCTCTCTCTCCCTTTTTCCTTCTTTCCTTCCTTCCTTCCTTCCTTCTTTCCTTCCTTCCTTCCTCCCTTCCTCTCTTTTTTCATTTTTATTCATTCATCTATTTATTTTACATCCCACCCGCAGCTTCTCCCCATTCCCCTCCCTTTCCCCTTAAATTCCCTCCTTTTCTCTCTCCAGCCAGGAAAGGGTACGTACGTCTCCTGCGAGAATCAATAAAACATGGCAAATCAAGTTGCAGTAAGACTAAGCACATCCCCATATATTAAGGCTGGACAAGGAGACCTAGTATGGGAAGTAGGGTCCTAAAAGCCAGTTAAAGAGTCAGAGACAGCCCCTGTTCCCATAAGAGGACCAAACTACACAACTGTAACATATACGCAGAGTGCCTAGGTCAGTCCCATGCAGGCTCCCTGGTTGTCAGTTTAGTCTCTGTGAACCCTATGAGCCTAGGATAGTTGATTCTGTGAGTTAGTTGATTCCTGTGGTGTCCTTGACCCCTTTGGCTCCACACTCCTTTCTCCTCCTCCTCTGCAGGATTCCCAAACTTTGGCTAATGTTTAGCTATGGGTCTCTGCATCTGCCTCCATCAGTTGCTGGATGATGCCTCTCTGATAACAGCTGGGCCAGGCAACAGTCTGATCACAGGCGATGGCCAGTTCAAGCTACTTATCCACTATTGTTAGGAGTCTGTGCTTGGGTTCTCCATAGAGGCCTTTTTTCTAGAGGTGAAAGCAGAACTTTGTTATTAGAGGACTGAGCATAAATGTTTTGCAAACACTTTTCTCTCGTGTGTTTGAGACAGGGCCTAGCTGTATAGCCCAGGCTACCTTAGACTCACAATTCTCCTGCTTTGGTCACCTGACTGCTGGGATGGAGGATGTTCACCTCCATCCCTGGCTTAACTGTGGTGTGTGTGTGTGTTCATGTCAGCGTGGTGGGGCACGCCCCAGCATGAATGTGGAGGTCGGAGGAAAACCTGGGTTTTTTATCTTCCATGCTGTTTGAACAGGGTATCTGTTATTGGTCACACCAGATTAACCGGTCTGAGGGCTTCTGGGGATTTTTTGGTCTTCAGGTCAGGAGTCCTGGGATGACAGATGTGTTACTGCATCTAGGTTCCACAGGGTGCTGGGGATTTGAACTCAGGTCCTCGTATGAGCATGGCAAGCACTTTACTCTCTGAGCCATCCCTTCTACCCAAGTGCACTTTAAAGCTTGGCACACTTGTACGGAAGGTGGAAACTCCCCTGTAACATCCCATCAAGAGGTCATAGTCTCCCATCCTGCATCCCACAGGACAACTCCGCCCTGGTTTCTAACACTAAATTGCTGGTTGAAGGCTGTGTTAAATGGGAATCAAGGTACAGTCCCTTGAGTTCTGATACTTCGACATGATGCTGTTGATACGTTTGACCTGGTCAGTTTTTACATGGGTTCTGGTTTCCCTATGGTAGAGATTGTGTGAACGGACCCCAGGTCTTGTGGCGATGGGTCCCAGACCTGATTCCAGCCTTTGGTTATACCAAACAAGGCTGCTACGAACAGCTAGCATGCTTCTTGTGCCCACGTGGGTATGTGTGCTGACATGCACCAATAGGAAACGCTGGACCATGGGGTCGTTACGTGCAGCTGAGAGTACTCAAGGCTTTGCATGAGAGTTCTGGTTGCTCCATACAGCCCTCTGGCAATTGTCGCTGTCATCTGTGGTCATCCTGTTAGCTGTGCAATGGCATTTCATCTGTAGATATTGTGTATTTGTGCCATATCATTTGTATATGACAGGGAGAATTTGGGGGAGTTTATTAGCCACTTAACTACCGTCTTGTGAAATGCCTACATGCTAGCTAAACTTTTGACGGTTTCCGGTTTGGCGATCCTGTTCTTGATGTATACATGGAGTCAGATCATCTGGAGACTTGGAGACTGTCAGACACTCATCTCCCACTTGGAGCAGTCACACTGATGTCCTTTATTGAGTAGAGTTTTTCATTTTAATACTTCATTCAGTTATGGGACTTTTTGTGTCCTGAGGTTTTTTTCCCCCATTCTCCAAGGTCAGGGAGGGCTTGGTAAGTTTGTTTTCAAAGCAGCCGCCACCTGCACCCATCTGGAATTGAATTTTGCTTATGATGAGGCAGAGGGTCGATGCGTTTTCCATATGGATATTGAAGCGGCTGCCCGATCTGCTGGGAAGATCAGTCTGGCTTCTGGTGTGCCGTGTCACCATGGACATGACAGAGCGAATCTGTTTCTGATGTGTGTGTCTGCTTCTGGGGAGAGTGGCGTAACTGTACCGGCTGCAGGAAATTCCAGAGTTTATGAGGCCTCAGAAAACCTGGTGCACTGTGGGTGATGTTGTCTGAGCCCAGCCTGGGCCTGGCTGGGGCATATCCCTTTTTCTGTGCTGACTGTACTGTGAGCTTGGACTTACTGTGGGCTCTTAGGCCAGGTTATTAGGAAACTAATTTGTGCTGTGGGTTCCTTCCTGGAAAGCCGCTGGCCTCACAGAGCACCCACGGAGACTCCTCGGTTGTAGGTGGAACCATTCTGAGCTGAGCCCCAAGGGAATGGCTGCTTTGCTATCTAGGTGTGTCTGGGTCTGGGAGATGGCTCCCCACTGCCCTGAAGAGGATGCAGAGGCACAGAGTCCCCTGGGGATGTGGCTCATGGCAGCAGGAGTTGGGCTCAGCCTCCTACTGTCATACTAGTGAAAACTTCATGGAGATTCTCAAGTCCAGGAACAGGGAGGGACCTGGGGGCTTGAAGAATCCTCCTGAGACCTGGTTCAGGGTGGACACACAGAGTGAGGAACAGTGGGGTGGTTCTGCCACATGGGGCTACCAGCTTGGGGGAGACAGTGTGCCTGAGAGGGTCAGGTCAGAGAGGATGGTGGGGCGTGGGCTCCAGTGAGAGCTCTGCCAGGAGTTTGGGGGGACCTTGAGGGAACTCTGCCTGCAGCTCCCTGAAAGATCTGCTGGAATCCTGAAACACCGCCTTGTTTGAAAACAGGGCCTTCCTAAGATTGGCAGCTTGAGATGGGATAATTCTGTGAGCCCTAATGGTTAAGACCTGAGAGAAACACAGAGAAGCATAGCCACATCGGTGCCTTGATTTTGGGCCGCCAGCACTCAGAGCTCCGCAACAGGAAGTCTGTGAGCAGGGCTGGTCAGTGCCCCTACCTGCTGTGCCCTGCCTTCCCCACATTTCCTGTTTGGTTCCTTGCTGAGCATGGAAGTCACGCTGTAGGGGCTGAGGGTGACTCCAAGCAACTCCAGCTCTGGCCTTCTCTTTCTCTCCCTCAGGTAATCTGTGACCCAGGGTGACACAGTGTATCCGGAGATCTATCCCTTATGCTCATGCCCAGTCAAGTGACAGATTATTCCAGCCTTGCCTCATTTGCTCCAACACTATTACCCTGGTTTAATTTTTCATGATTAATCACAGCAATGGCTGGTTTCTAACACTGACCCAGGCAGGTCCCTTGCAACGCTACTTTATGATTCTTTCCTTTGATGGATCCGGGCTAGTCTCAACCTCTGCATCTGAGCTAACCTTGGCACTTGCCAGCACGAGCTGGAATGCAACGTAATTAAGTCCTAATCCTGACCCCCGTCCTCAGGTCCTTGCCACCTATTAGAACACAGACACTCCAGCAACACAAGCCCAGGCTTGTCTGTCAGGGCAGAGAACAGCCATCCTGGACAGGACTGCCCAACACCAGCCAGCCCTAGCTGACCCACTAATTGAGCCTGACACAGGCAGACAGCCTAGGTCTGCTAAGGCCACTGGCAGCACCACTGCTTAGCGGGGCCTGTAGTCTTGTGGAAAGTGAGAGCTCTAAACTGTGTTTAGGGGTGACTTGTTACACAGCCATAGCTCACCGATATAATGTCTCAGCTAACTTCCAGATGTTCCTTTCCACATCTTCAGATATGAGAGCCTGGCCCTTGTCACTGCAGATGCTAGGCTGTCTCTGTAGTTCCTGGGAGTGTAGCACTCCCGGATTTCTGGTGATGAGCATCCCAAGTCTCCCCTCCCACTGAGTTCAAATTACACAGAGGTAAGAGCGTGTCTGCTCCCACTCACATCATGTCCTCAGCCTTCTACCAGATCAGCACACAGCTGGTGCACACCGGAGGGTTGCAGAACAAGGCTGGTATTTCTTTGCTCTGTTCTTGCTGTTCGTGTTCCCTCCACCCAGACTTAACTGCCTTCTATATTATCCTGGCCTCTGAGCTTTTGCCTGCTCTGTTCTCTCTGCCTGCCCTTCCCTCTCTCATACAGATCTGGACATTCTTGTTTCTCAATAAAAGTAGCTTCCAGCCGGGTGGTGGTGGCTCATGTCTTTAATCCCAGCACTCAAGAGACAGAGATATGCGATCTCTGTTAGCTAAGGACAGCCTGGTCTACAAAGCCAGGACTGCTACACAAAGAAACCCTGTCTGGAAAACCAAACAGCGCCCCCCCCCCCCAAAAAAAAAGAAAGAAAGAAACTAACAAACAAAAGTAGCTTCCGCAACCAGGAAGCCTTTCCTCTGTAGCTCTAAGATCTCCTATCCAGGGATCTGACTCCATTTTGTATCCAGAGCTGCCCACCAGCTCATGGGACTAAAAGCCCCAGGGGTGGGATAAGGGATCCCAAACCACCCTCTTGGGATTACCTACCCTCTACACTTCCCCGAGAGTGAGGGTTCACTAGCTTTCCCCCTGGGGACTTTGTGTTGCACACAGATCCCAGGGCATGTGGGACAGAGCTTTAGGACAAGCTGATCTGGTTCCATCAGTGGGTCCTGGGGTCTTAGTAGATTGCAAGAGGAATCCAGCAAGCTTTGTAGTACAGCTGGTGGGGAAAGGACGACTAACAAATACAATTGGTGTGACCATGAAGTCAGTCCTTACAAGAGAGGACTTCAGCCACCAGCCTCGGGCTTACACGAGGGCCAGTTCCCCACACAGCTGTGCCCTTCATAGGGCAGTGGCTTGTAAGCCAGACAGCTGTTCAGCTTTTTCTCCTCTCTCAAGTTCTCTAGGGACTTGAGGCCCTGTTTCCTTGCTCAAGAAGCATTTAAAAAAAAAAACAAAAAACCTTTGTACTCCCCCTCTCCCCATTATGGTGTTTTAGTTAGTGCCTCATGCAACTCCAAGCTGGCCTCGTGCTTTAACTCTTGATCCCCCTGCCTCCACCTGTGAAGGAATACAGGCAAATGCCACTGCACCCAGCAAGCTTTCTCTAGGGGGCTCTCTTCCCATTACTCCTTGTCTGCTGCAAGGTGGAGCCGAGGACAAAGTTGACACCAGCTAGTGATGATGCTCTTGACTTGTTGGCCTGGTGCGGTTTAGAGAGAAGCTAGTCGGTGGCGGGGTGCTCAGCCCACATGGGGTGAGGCTCCGGTGGTGGGCAGTGCAGTTAGAGCGCCGTGCTCAAGCGACGGTCGAATATCTTCTTGGAGTCTATCTCGGACTCCACCATGTGTGGGTGGATGTCCACGTCCATCCCTGCGTCTTTGCACAGCTTGATCAAGGTCTTGACGTTGTTCTTGGACAAACGCAGGTACCTTCAAGAGAAGGTAGGAAGAGGTGAGAAGGAGCTGTGGGACCCAACTTTCACTAGAAATGGGTTGGCTTGGGGCTGGGTGTAGTGGCGTACACCTTTAATCCCAGCACTCAGGAGGCAGAGGCTGGCGGATCTCTGAGCTTGAGGCCAGCCTGGTCTACAGAGTGAGTTTTGGGACAGAAAGAGTTACATGGTGAGACCCTGTCTCAAGAAAGGGTGGGGGTACGGGTTGACTTCAGGCAGCAAGAGACCTTGGCCTGGCTCCCTGTGTGTGTCCCTGATAGAAGGGCACCCCGCAGGTGGCAGAGGTGGCAGGAGCTCGTGGTACTGTAACTCTTGGGACTCAACCTGCCAGGCATCACCCTGGTTATCTCCAGAGAAAACAGGCTAATGTTCATTGGTTCAAGCACTACACTCAGCATGTGGTCCGTGGAAGTCAAGGAGGCTCTGCCGTGGAAAGACAGGTGTTTATTTGGGGAATGAGGTCGTTCGTTCATCAACAGAGTGACAGTCAGGTAAAGAATGGGCCACCCGTTTGGAAGACACAATTAAAATGGCACCAGGAAGAAAGAGTCCATGGCTAATGTGGGGTGTGGGTGCGTGTTAGTTTGGGTGGGATGTGGTATGATCACTGCTGCAGGCAGGGGTTCTCAGTCAAGGCTGGGGGCCTCGAGCATGCGTACACAGAGCTGCATGAACAGGCATGAGTGCCTTCCTCTGATACGCACGCAGTTAAACAAGACCATTGATTTAAAATGCGTTCTAAAGCCTTGTAATCCTGACTTCTGCTAAGAAGTGAAATTGATCCCATCTGTGCTGTGGGATCCAGATAGAGCTCCTGGTTCCACTGTCAACCTTGACCTCAGGGCCAACTTCATATTTAATCATCTATCTATCTATCTATCTATCTATCTATCTATCTATCTATTTATCTTGAGACAGGATCTCATTATGTAGCTCAGGCAGCCTCAAACACACAATCCTCCTGCCTCAACTCCTGAGTGCTGGGATAATGGTGTGTGCTAATCTGCTGACTTCTTGGTACCAGTTTTAGTAGAAGGGGGATGCTACCAGCCACCTGCTGGCTAGTTATGGGTAACAGAGAGGTGCTGTCTTGCCATTAACGGGCTTTCTGCTTTGCCTGTGCTTGGGTTCTGTCCCTGGACTGCCTTTGCTTGTGGCCTCAGTTCCCTGGACCCCAGGGCAGCCTGCCGGGGAGGTATGGGTGGGCTGGCGTGTGATGTCCTTAAGACCCCATTGCACCATCTCACCCTTGTGTTAGATGCCTCCCCAATGACTTTATAGATGTCACCTGCCCCAGTGCTCCTGACCTCTGCGGGAAAGAACTCCCACTGTGGAGCCAGGGCCAATTAGAGCCACATCATGACTTGTCCCTGCAAGGAGGGCGGTCTCAGGTGTTTCCTCTCACTGACTCCATCCCTGCTCCATCTCTTAGTCTCCAGGAGCAACGGGCAGCACACACCTGAGCCGTGTGGCTGGTCTTTCACCCAAGATGGTTATATTGCTGCCAGCTTGTCGAGGGTGGCCCTGTTATCCTGTTGCCTCAATTCCTCCTCAGCTAAAGGTTTTTTTAACTTTGCCTATTACGCCAGTTAAGGATGACACCGGCCGTGGGTGTTTTTGGAGGACAGACCTGGTGATACGGTATGGATGGAGAGCAAGCGAGAGGTGAGGCTGTGTGGGAGAGCTTTGCCTAGCTCGTGAAAGGCCCCGGGTCCTATTCCAGCAGTGGAGAAGGAAGAGGGGAATACAGAAACCAAACAGTCTGTGGCCATCTTGGGAATCTAAATCCCTAACATAGCAGAAAGTCCCTGGAGACAGTGACACTATGAGAAATGTCCCCTGTAGGCTCTGGTGTTCGAATACTTGGCCTTCCAGTGGATGGCACTGTTTGGAGAGGTTTATGAGGGAGGGGCCTCAGTGGAGGAAGTGTGTCATTGGGGGCAGGCTCTGAGACCTTAAAACCTCACCCAACATCTTGTGTGTACCCTGCTTCTTGCTCATGTTTGAAGGTATGAGCTCTCGACTTCTTATTCCTGACACCAGGCCTGCTGCTACTACTTGCCGATGGGCCTTCCTGTCATGACAGACTCTCATCCCTCTGGAACCATAAACCCAAATAATCTCCTTCTCACATAGGTTGCCTTGGTGGTGGCATTTACCAGAGCAGCAGAAGAGCAACCAGTACAGATACTGTCACTCAGATTCAGCAGAGTGAAGGGACTCAGGGTTTTGGTCTTGTGGCAATCCTTTGGCAGCTAGAGTCAGGTAGGGACGAGCTGGTTCCCTCTGAGTTCAAAAATGCGTTCACACACTGCTGACTTAGGCCTGCCCCCTCCATGTCTCAGTGTGGGTCTATCACCTGATGTCCTAGGCCTGCCCTCACCATGGTCAAGCATACATGCATTCACACGCTGCTCTTCTCAGCCTGCCCATGCACCCCAGTGGCGCTCACCGGCAGCTCAGCACCTCCTCTGGCTTCAGCATCTTAGCTGTCTCCATCTTGGGCTCTGTGCCCTTCTCCATGAGGCTCTTTAGCTTGCGATCGTAGTTGTCGGGAGCCTTGCTTGGCCAGTCTCTCATCAGGCCTGACCTCCGTGTGCCAAACATAGTTTCCTGGAGTATAGGATCTATGGAGCTTTGTCTACGGAATGGGTTGACCCGAGTGTTGGTTTCTAGGGCTATGACATCCTTGATGTCTAAGTCTGAAATGGGAAGATGCCGCCAGGGGGTTAGATTCTGGGAGAGATGAGAGTTGGGCAGGGTAGGGGGAAGGAGGGAGCCAGAAGAATGAATGGGCTCCTTGTCGCTGCTCTGAGACCTTGGCACGAGCTCCTGCAGGGCTGCACCTAATCCTAGTTCATCCTCCGCTCTCCCAGCCTTCCTGCCCGCCTTCCTGCCTGCCTTCCACCTTGCCCCTTGCTTTCATTCTTTTCTGTCCTCCCTCTCCAGAGGAAGTTTATCCAATGGGAATTAACCGGGAAGGGGAAGAAGTCAGAAGAGGTGAGTGTTGAGCAGCAGCTTATGGAGTTGGGTCACACAGCAGGTGGCGTGTCAGGCAGAGGAACAGGGTATAGCTGCATAGATCTAGGAAGTCGGAATGTCTGACATGACCCAAACACGAAGCTAAAGCTGGGGCGCCTCCGCTGTTCCTTGTTGGAGTCTGTGTGGTTTACAGAACCCTCAGATGGCACACCGTCTCCTCAGCCCACTTCTAATCCGTGCGATCGATGCAGAGAGAATTCTATTGCTTCAAAAAAACACCATCAATTAGAATGTCCTGAGTTTTGCAAATATTTTGGAAAAATCAAAATATCTTTCATTATTTGTATTCTTTTTGTACATAAAAAATTATGTATTCTTGGCACACTACATTTGACAGTCTAAAACAGTTAAGGGTTACAGGCTGAAGGACATCCCATTTTGGTTCACGCTTTGATTAAAATGACGTTAGCTTCCTATCACTATGAATGAGATTGGCCAGTTTCCTTTATTTTATAATAATTCTTTTTTTGCTTTATGTTTTTTTTGAAACAAGGTTCCTCTATGCATTCCTGGCTGTCCTAGAACTCACTCTGTAGATCAGGTTGCCTCGAACTCACAGAGATCTACCTGCCTCTGCCTCCCAAGTGCTGGGATTAAAGGCTTGTGCTACCACTGCCCAGTTTATTTTATAATTTTTATTGATAAGGTTGCTTCATTTTATGTATGGCATTTTCATTTATGATACCCTTTTGTGGCTTTTCCCTTACTTGGTTGCAGTAAGTGCTGGCCCGCAGGGTCCATTGCCCACCTGATGCAGCCTGCCCAGTCAATCAACGGAGGGCTAGTGTTTACTTCAGACAGGATGTATTTTCATGGGTTAGGTGTATTTGAGATTATTTTTTTTTAAGTATTTCTTGCATCTATATTACTGTAAGTTTGGTGTAGTGACTTTTGGTATAATGTTACTATAGAGTTATGATGGTTTGTTAGGTTGATACAGAAATGTCCAGGTCCTCAGTGCATGAGCGGCAGTGGGTTATTGGCCCTTTACAGGCCAATTACAACCTGTATCATACAGGCTGCAACCTTTATAACTTGGCAGATGCAATAAGTAAGTAAGTAAGTAAGTAAGTAAGTAAATAAATAAAACAAACTTGCAAATAGACTTAGCATGGGGGCACATGAGTTTCTTTTCCACAGGACTCAGGTTTGTTTTGTTAGTGACACTTTGTGTCACTTGTAACTCGCTTTTCATGGTGATTCTCATGTCCCTACTTGTGTAAGTGTAGAAACATAAGTTATTGCTCTTGCTGTTTGTTTTATGTAGTCTCTCTGTGAATGCATTTTGCTTTGCCCAGAGGTTTTGGAATGAAATAGGCTTGTTTTCATTAGTTATTCAAGAGGTGGGTAATTTTTTTAAATGCATTTCTTTTCTATTTTTGTCAAGACGAGGTTTCTCTGTGTAACAGCCCTGGCTGTCCTAGAACTCACTCTGTAGACCAGGCTGACCTCAAACTCACAGAGATCTTCTTGACTCTGCCTCTTGTGTGCTGGGATTAAGGGAATGCTCCACTATGCCCAGCTTTGTTATGAATTTCTTTGTCTCCATTTTTTTTGGTATCTTTTAACTTTATTTCTTGTGATTGCTTTTGGATAAAATAGATGTTTCTAACATCCTATGCTTTAGGGATCTGGGAGTTGACTCAGGGTTTTAAGCCCCATATTGCTCTTTCAG
Source organism: Microtus oregoni (assembly GCF_018167655.1). Taxonomy (NCBI): domain Eukaryota; kingdom Metazoa; phylum Chordata; class Mammalia; order Rodentia; family Cricetidae; genus Microtus; species Microtus oregoni. The sequence goes on from NW_024543063.1 coordinate 64,122,240, forward strand.
AGGACCCAAGTTCAGTTCCCAGCACCCATGTCAGGTGGTTCACAACCACCTGGAACTCCAGCTTCAGGGATCTCCTTCTGACCTCTGAAGACAAGCATGTGCAAAACCACACTCAGGCATATGTGCTTATGTATAGCTTGAAAAAAATAAAAACAAATCTTTAAAATAAAATCTTTATGCACTGGGGAAACTTTTTTGTTGTGAAGTTTATAGGTGGTGTTGACAAATATTGGCAATGTAAGATCTATGCGGTTTAAATGTGAGTCTATATCATCTGCAACTGCATGACTGCATTTGTTAAAGCACTTCCTGTTAGAGCTCTTTATTTTGAAAGAGGAATGCTTACGATTTCCTAAGTACTCATATTTTAGAAAAAAAATTATTTTATGTGTGTGAGTAAACACTGTTTGTCAGTCCGCTGTGTGTGCACCTGATGCCCAAGGATGCCAGCAGAGGGCGCCAGATCCCCTGGAACTGGTGTTACAGTTCTGAGTCACCACATGGGTGCTGGGGACCAAACCCCACTCCTCTGCCAGAACAGCCAGGGAGGACTCTTAACCACGGATCCATCTCCCCAGTCCCATACTATATTTTAAAGGGTTCTCTTGGAGTTTTCCATGTCTGCTTTCCCTATTTAGTTACCCTTTCTGGTGCCCATGGCTGTGGGAGGTTCTTATGTATTCTTTAACATGTAAGAATATCTATTGCTACTTTCCTGTGCCTCTTTCTTTTTTTAAAAAAAAATTTATTTATTTATTTATTTATTTATTTATTTATTTATTATGTGTGCAATGTTCTGCCAGCATGTATCCTTGCAGGCCAGAAGGGGGCACCATATCTCATTACAGATGGTTGTGAGCCACCATGTAGTTGCTGGGAATTGAACTCAGGACCTCTGGAAGAACAGCCAGTGCTCTTAACCTGTGAGCCATCTCTCCAGCCCATTCTTGTGCCTCTTTCTCCCTCGTTCTACCCCATCTCATTTGCATTTCCTTGTTATTTCCACCTTAGTTCTTGTTCTCAAGTTTTAAAGTCATCTGGTTTAAAGGATGCACCTGAATTTTGCCTTTTAAATCTGCTGCTGGTAGATTTGCTTTCTTTGGTGGCATCTCCTGCAGACAGAGACATACATGCCTGTGCATGTAACACATCTTCAAACTTGCAGAGGCCATCCAGTCACCCTGATGTGATGCTGGTGTGTTTGGGACAGGTTTAGGAGCTGTGGAATCTAAAGGATTCCAGCACAGCTTCCAATATCATGCCAGGTTGATTTTTCCCCCTTTACAAGTAAACTTCTCTGTAGGCTTTCATGTTTTCACTGACACAGTGCAGGAATTTTACCAGAATGTGCTTATGGGAAATGGGTCCAGATTCCCTGCGAGGGGCAATGGACTTGCCTCAGATGGGGATGTAGAACTTAGAACACTTCATGCCCCATATGGTGCTCTGGCCTGTGGCTGGTCCCTGACAGGGTGGCTGGCTTGGGAGGTCTCAGAAGTGTCTGTCTATGCATGGTGGGGTTGGTGCTATGCTCTGAGGGGCCATGGTCTTAGTGTCCTCTTTGAAACTCAGAGATCTTAGAGTAAGAACATATACTTTCCTGCATTCTCTGATCCTCTTCTTGATCCAGATGTGCCTACGGTGCAAAGAACAGCAACAGTATTAAAGGTTATGGCAATTCAAGGGCTTTCTGGGGGTTACACTAGCTTCACAATCATATCATATACATTCAGCCAGTGAGTGAGTAGGTTAAAGGTCATGCACCCAAGACCCCCACATCTAATGCACGGTGAGCCCAGGATGTTGGTACCTTTTCCTGGAAGCCTGTCCTGACCATTCTGAATAATATGGTCCCTGCTTCTGGTAACTTAGATTTTCCCCAGACCACATTTGGGACTGCAGAGATGACTGTCTATCCATGCAGACAAAGGGTGCATGTGTGCAGCCAGCATTCTTAGTCTCTCCCATTAGAATGCACCCTTGGCCTAAAGCCACAGAATACACACAGGCACTGGTGATTGGCCACCAGAAGCCTCTTGCTAGTATTCAGACTTCTCCAGGTCTTTGTCATGGAATATGTTCCATGCTTTCCTAGAATCTTTCACTGGCCTCTCTCCAGGGTGACCATTCTAAAACTCAAATACAACTCAGTAGTCCCCTTCTTAAAGCACCCCATAGGCTCACCATTGTATTTCTTTCTTTTTTTTAGTCCATACATTTTTCTTTGCAATGAGTCATTGGTCTTGTCTGAGGCCTCTGACTTCTGTTACACTATCAATACTGGTCCTCATTGGGACTCTGCTTGGATATCCTGTTGCTGCCCTGTGTCGTGGAGATCCTGTGACATTGGATCTGCAGGACTGACCCCTTCACATGTTCCAGCAGTTCATAGATGGGGTGGATGTTAGGGTAGGCCAACTCAGCCCTGAATCTGGACCTGGGTGGCAGCTGAATTGGTCAGTTCACCAGCTCTCCTGTATTCTCCCTCCAGCACTGCCCCAGCTAGTGCACCCGATAGCAAGGTTGCCATTGTATTTCAAGCAGGCTTAAATTCTGGAAAAATAAACTGAGACTTTTGCCAAGAGTTGGATAATAGAAAGTGAATGTTTGACTTCCAACACAATTAGAAATCTGGGCATTGTAAGAATTTGCAGCATTAAGACAGCAAACAACAGGCAGCATGAGACAGGAGAGGAACCAAGAGTGTTAAGTCCCGTGACTGCCCCAGGTCGCGGCAGGTCCATCCTTCCAGGATAATAGGAGTGGGCCACGTAGGGGAACCCGGATAGTGACAGGAGATGTTTCTACAGACTGCAGCAGAGTGTGGGAAAGCCCCTCAGCTCAGTGCCGATCAGCCATTGTGGTGAAGGAAGGGACATGGTGATAGAAACGGTAAATCAGAACTGGGTAGTGGTGGTACATTCCTTTAATCCCAGCACTTGCAGGGCAGAAGGAGGTGGATCTCTGTGAGTTCAAGGCCAGTCTGATCTACAGAGCTAGTTCTAGGACAGAGCTACACAGAGAAACCCTATTTTGAAAAACAGAAACAAAAAAAAAGAAATAATAGATCAGGAAAAGACTATATCTACATTTAGGAGAGGTAGTCTCATGTAGCCCAGGCTAGTCTTGATGCTATATAGAGGAGGGTGACCTTGAATTCCTGAACTTCCTACCTCCACCTCCTAAGTGGTGGGATTACAGAGGTGTGACGTCAGGCTTGGTTCTATGTGATGGTGCTGGGGACTGAACTTAAGACGCTGTGCATGTTAGGCAAGCACTCTACCTGTTGAGCCACATCCCCAGTCTAGAAATATCTATTTAAATGTACCATTGTGCTCACCAAGGAAGGCCTGAGCATGCTAGGGGAGACACAGAAGACTCACAGTGATCCAGACTGAACTTCTAGAGATGAAAATATCAGTGTTTGAAATGAAAAATATATGAGATTAATAGAAGATTGAGCATTGCAGAAGAAAGGAACCTCAGGGGCTAGCTGCAGAGATTATACAAAATAACCCGGGAAAAGAGAAGGTCAAAAGACGAAACTAGTGAGTCAAGGAACTTTATGTGTGATTGGCGTATCTGAAAGACAGAGAAAAAGTGGGGAACTAGATTAAAAATTAATGGCTAAAATGTTGCAAATTTGTTATAAACTAGCAACCAAGAATGCCTACAAACCTCACACTCAAGTGTAAGAATTATGAAGCAAATGACATCAGGCTCAGCACTGAGAAATCGTGCAGAGGAAAATATTTAAAGAACACCTAGGAATGAGGTAGGTCCAGCTTCGGGGGCAATAGTTTCTAGCCTCTGCTGGCAACCAGGAGTTCAGTGTGGCAGGAGTTGATAGAGGCCTGGGAGGAGAAAAGGGCCACAGCCAGGAGGGCACAAAGGTGAAATAAAGACCTCTTCAAATATGCAGAAGCTGCAAGAATTTACACTCTTATTCAGATCCGTTAAAAGTTTCCAGGAAAGGAAAATTACTCCAGTCAGAATTCTGGATTTATGCAAAGGAATGAACTCTTGGAATGCAGGAGAATGCATGCCTTGTTTAAATGTATTAAGAACAGAACAGAACAAAAAACCAAACCAAAAAACAAAGCCCCAAATCCCAACGATGCATCGTGGGTTTGTAAGACAAGGAGAACTCTGGTGCTGGCAGACAACACGGGGGCAGTAGGGGCAGCACAGGAAATGTGTTCTTGTAGGTTCCTTTGTGCTGCCAGGAAGAGAACATGGCTATGAGAAGTCAAGTGCATGTTCAGGCAAGACTCCATCACTGCCACAGTACAAGGTTATAGTTGACAAACCGAGAAAGATGGAACAGGAACAAAATCACCCACGGGACAGGTAAAAAGGAGGGCAGGAGTGGACAGAATCCTTTAAAAACAAATACCAGAATAGCGGTTTGCAAACCCAGCCACAGCAGCAGTACTGGTGTGTTCACTTAATTTGACAATTCTTACAGCGCTGTTGAGGTATAACTGACAGATACTTTTGCTCATATTTAAAGTGGATATGTTGATTTGATGTACATATGATAACAAAGTCATATTAATATACCCAAGACCATGGTTACATTCCTTGTGTAGGCAGTTAAGATCAACTCTCTTAGCAAATCTGAAGTATGTAATACTCTATTGTTTGCTACAGTATAGTGACTTCAAGTGTCTAATGCAGGGCTAACTACGCTCACCATGAATACACTGTATTAGAGCCCAAGGGTAGGGGCACAGAGGTCTTTGTGCTCACGCAAGCGTTAGGGGAGCCTGGAATGCCAAGCACTGAGGATAGTTCCTTCAATGGAAGAAATGTGAGACCTGTTATCCGCCCAGAAGGCTGAAGTGGACTGCTTTCTAACCTGGACCTTTGTGATATCTCTGTGGCTGGAGACTTTTCCGGCACCGGATCCTCCCCCAGACCCTTATCCTAATTTTCAGTCAATCTATAGAACTTTATCTTTATTGGATCTTACAGAGTGTCCATGTAATCACGTCTGATCTGTGTTTGGCTTACTTTGTTCCTCAAGGAGATTTACGTGTGCTTTGTTGAACACGTGGGACTGAGTTAATTTTCAGGAGAATAGTTTCCACCAAATTGTGCTGTGCTTAAGTATGTCTAAAATAAACCCTCAGGGTCAGACTCCTGAAGTTTGAACCAACAATGGCTACTGAGTTGTGTTGAACCAAACTGCCTTCTTGCCTCCCTCGGCTTGGCACTCTGCCATCCAGGAAGGTCTCAGAGACTATGACACCCAAAATCTTTGTCTTGTACCGAACATGTATACCTTTGACATGAATGTACCCTTTCCGCCACTCCAGGCCCTTGGTAGGCACCATTCTCCTGCTTCTCAAAGCTCAAGCATTTAGATCTGTACAGATACAGGCTCTCACCATGTTTGTCTTTCTCCAACCTTTCTCTCAGCCCACAGCCTTCTCAAGTCATTTGCGTTGTTAATGACAGAAGTGACTTCTTTCTCATGCCCAACTAGCATTCTATTGCACGCACACATCTGATTGCCTGATTTTAGTATTTTCGTTTATGTATTAATTTTTGTGTGTATGAATGTTTTGCCTGCACCTATATGTTTGCCACGTGTGTGCCTGGTACCTGTGGAGGTCGGAAGAGGGCATTGGATCCCCTGGAATTGGAGTTACAGATGGTTGTGAGCCACCATGTGGACGCTGGGAATCGAACCTCGATCCTCTGCAAGAGTAGCCAGTGCTCTCAACTGCTGAACCATCTCTCCAGCCCCCTCACCTTTTATCCACACACCCGTCAGCACACACTTAGGCTGTTCCCACTTCTTGGCTGCTGTGGCTAGCGCTGCCTTGAAGGCGTGATGCCTGGCTGTGTATCCTCAGTGGGGTAGGTGGACCAGAGGGCGATTTGCTTCTTTAATTTTTGAAAGGTAGTTTCATGTTTTCCAAAATTCTCTGCCAACTTACAGTCTCACCGACAGCAAGAAGTTCTCTTCTCTCCACACCCTTGCTGACAGTTGTTTTACTTGTCTTTTGACACTGGTCATTCTGTGAGGTTATGAGATGGTATTTACTGTGACTTTGGCTACTTATATTATTTAGTGTTTTCTAGGGGACCAGAATTTATAGATTGAATCTCTCCATATGTATCTCTCTCTATATATATTACATACAATATCATGTATATTATATATATTTTATGTATCATATCTCTCCCTATAATACATATTTTTAGAAATAAAATTTATTCTAATAATATGCATGTTTATAATATATAACATACAGTACATATATACATTATAATATATAGACATATATAACATGCAGATTATATATTACATATTGAAGCACAGATATATTAGACATATAAAGGGATTTATTAGAATGACTTACAGGCTGTGGCCTAGCTAGTTCAACAGTGGCTTCTCTATCAACAGAAGTTCCAAAAGTCTGGTAGTTGTTCAGTCTGTGAGGCTGGATATCTCAGCTTGTCTTCAATATACTTAATCCTGGAAAGGTAGACTCTAGAGCCAATGAAGGCATGGACTTGCTAGCAAGAGTGACAGCAAGCAGGCAGAGGTCAGAAGCTTCCTTCTTCCACGTCTTTACATAGGCTGCTGGAGAAGGCGTGGACCAGGTTAAAGATGGATTGTCCCACCTTGAAAGATCTGGATTAAAGGTGGATCTTCCTACCTCAGAAGATCCAGATTAGAAGTGAGTCTTCCCAATTCAAGCACCTTAATTAAAAAATCCCTCACAGATGTGTCCAGCCATTTGGGTTTTAGCTGATTCCTGATGTAGGCAAGTTGACAACCGAGAGTAGCCACCCCAGCTCCTGATAGTTGTGTTATGTGGATGCAACTCGCCTTTCATGTTGCACTCCCAAGCTTGATGTGTATCTATGTGACCCCTTTGGAAAACATTGTTTGCTAGTTATTTGCCCATGTTTAAAAACATTTTGGCTTTTGCTGTTGTCTAGGAGTTCGCTGTATGCTTGGATGTTGCGTTATTCAGTTTTTCTGTCGTCATGTAAATAGTTGAGAAAATTTACGTGACGGAGAAAGGACTTATTTTTGGTGCACGGCTTCAGTCTGTGGTCAGCTGTCTTCACGGTTTCTGGGTCTGTGATGACGTAGGGCATCAAGGCAGAGGAATGGTTGAATGAGCCATTCCTCTTAGAGTAGCCATAAAGCAGAACGGGTTAGAGAGTCCTTGGAGAGCAGGGGACACCTTCCCAGTACGTGCCCACACGGCCTGCATCATCTAGGCTCCACTTCCTGTTTTCCAATACTGTCCACCAGTGCCTCTGTGTCTGGAGTGCTCAGTGGATCAGCCCAGGGATGGGGCAAGAGCTCTCAGGGCCCGGTCACCTAGGATGGCTAGCTCAAACAGTTGGAAACAAGCTTCAGTACAGGAGCCTCTAGAGACTGCTTCATCTCCAAACCACAGCAGGTATTAACCCTTCCTTGGCAGGCAGGTTGCTAACGCTCCCTCTCTCCTGATGTTTACTTTTGTAATTTGTTTTTCTGCACAGATGTCTTTTATCTTTACATGAGTCCTGGGTTGATATTTTGCATTTATTGTCGTGTGTGTGTGTGTGTGTGATATTGAAAATCAATTGCCAAGACCAATGTTATTGAGTTTCCCCTTTGTTTAATTAGAGAAGTTTGGTAAGTTTCTGGTCTTACACCTCAATCTTCAACCTACTTCAGAGTTTTTTGTCTTTGTTTTGAGTGGCATAGGGTATATTTCTTTGTGTACATTTATCCTTTTCTCCAATACCACTCATTGCATAGACTATTCTTTCTCTTTTATTTTTCTGTTTTTGGCACCCTTGTCAAGTGCTTATCAACTCTATATGTGGGATTATTTTGTTTTATTGTTTTGCTGTATCTTTTTTTAACCTGGCCTCACACTGCATCGATTACTACAGCTTTAGAAAATAGTATTAAATCGGGAAATTTCATGCCTCTGACTTTCCATCTTCTTTCTTAAGGATGCTTTGACTATGTGGGGGCTTTTTTCATTTAATTTTAGAATTTTCTTACAATTTTTGTGAAAATGCAGTAGCAATCTTGACAGATCTTATATATATCCTGTAGATAATACTACAGGATAAATCTTATATTTATCTTGCTTTTGATATTATGGAAAATCTGAGAGTATTTTTCCAATCTATGAACACAGGGTTCCTTTCCATTCATTCATGGGTTTATCACTGTCTTATGGTTTTCAGTGTGCCTATCTCTTACCTTCTAAATATTTTATTGTTTAGATGCCAGTTTAAATGTTAGTCTTAAAATTTTCCTTTTCAAGGACTGGAATTAGCTTAGTAGGTAAGAGTTCTTCCTGCTCTTACAGTTTGACTCCCAGCACCGACATCAAGGGGCTCACAACTGCCTATAACATCAGCTCCGGGGGTCTAACGCCCTCTTCTGGCCTCCCTGGGCATGACACACAAGGCATACATGTGCATGCATGTGCACACACATACACATAAATGAAAATAAAGTCATAAAAATTTCCTTTTCTTCATTTGTCAAGAAATACAGTATCATATGAAGCAAAATGAGCCAAACTGACAAAAACAATAATGTTTTCTCTCATGTGGATACTAATTTTTATGTATGTGTGTGTAGGTGCATACACAGATTCATTTATGTTTAAGCATAAATGAAAGTATATGGGGAGCTGTCTGGGAAAGGAAAGATTAGCAAGGAAAGGGTACGGAGGGTGGATGTGGTCAAAATACACAATATAGTTGAAGATGTGTTTACGAAACCCATTGCTGTGGGTGATGAGCACATGCCAGTAAAACAGAAATAAAATCGATTCTACTTTGCTTAATTTTAATTTGTTCCTTAATTATGTTGTTTTTTGTTTGTTTTTGAAATCTTTTTATAGCTTTATGAGCATGGCATCTAAAAAGTGATGATTTTATTTCTTCCTTTCTGATTTCAGTCTCTTGTATTTCTTTTTCTTGCTTAATTGCTCTGGCCAGGGTGTCCAGTATCATGGTGAACAGAAATGGTGAGCTTTGTTCCCGGTCTTGAGGAAAATCTTTCAACTTTTCACAGAGAGTGCGATTTTCGCTGTGGGCTTGTCATATGTGGTCTTTACTCTGTTCAGATGAAGTTCTTATGATTTATTAAGCCTGTATCATAAAATGAGGCAGAGTTCCGACAAAAAAACCCCACTTGACCTGATTACTAGTGTTCCTTCTGCTAGTGTGTGGACTTTCGTGGGCTGACCATCCTTCCATGTTGGGGGTAACTTGTGGTTGGTCATGGCGCACAGTTCATTCTTGTGAGGTGTTAAGCCTAGCTTGTACCATTGGTCATTGGCCTGTGAGATTCTTTTTCCCATTGTTCTTTTTATCTGGCTTTGGTATCAAAGAATGAAGGCCTTGTAAAATGGGCTTTGGAATATTCTCTGCTCTTCGGTGTCTTAGAAAAGCTCGAGAAGGATCCGCATGGATTCTCATTTAAACTTTTGATATGCTCTCCATGAAACCCCAGGCCCTAGGTTTCTTTGACAGGTCTTGATTATTGATCCCATCTCCTTGCTCTTGTTCTGACTCATCATGATTCAATTTCGATAGGCTTTGTGTTTCTAGGAATGTCTTTATTTCAGACAGGAACCTATTGCTACGTGGCCATTTATAACTATTGCTTAAATCCTTTGCTCTTCCGTGGCATCTGCAATGTAGATGGTAGACTTTTTATTACAGATCCTCCTTTTCTGAGAGTCTGGCTAGAGATTCATCAATTGTTCATGCCTTTGAAAAATCAGCTGTTAGTTTCATTGATTATTTCATTGTCTGAAAATCTATATAGCAATAATTATCTTTATTATTTACTTTGCTCTACTAACTTGGGCTTGTTTTTTTCCCCATTTACTTGCCGGTTGTCTTTCCGTCGCGTGGTACCCGTGGTGAGCGCAGTTTCAGCTTGGGCATTTTGTGTCTCTATTCTCACGTGTCTCCGGATCCGTACCATGTGCTTTTGGACTTCTTTTGTGACATCCTGGTTGTTCAGAAGAGCACTGTTTAGTTTACCATTTTCCTTTGATTCTGGTTGGATGCAGAGAAGACCCTTCCATGACTCTGAAGCCCAATGCTCTGTCCTGGAGCATCTCCATTGTGCTTGAGAAGGGTGCGTAGCTGCTGTTGGCAGAGAGACGGGGTTCTCTGTATGCATCTGTTAGGCCATTGGTCTTGTGTTTTCCAATCTGCTGTGTCCTGATTGATTTTCTGTCTAGATGATGTATCATTTTACCCCTCTTTAGGTTATTAAGTCCCCTACTATTATTGCCTTGCTATTTATTTCTTATTTCAGTGCTGTTACATTTATTTCATGTATTCCGGCAATCCAGCATTGGACGGATAGATATTTACAGCTGTTAGGTCTTCTGACAAATTGACCTTTCCATTGTTATATAATAACCTCTGTGCTCTATTTCATCTGATGCCAGTGCAGCTACCTCCTGTCTTTTCCATTTACACAGAGTATCTTTCTTCCAGTCCTTTACTTTCAGCCTATGTGTGTTTTTAAACATTCAAATGAGCTTCTGCGGGTAGCATAGCTGGATTTTTGAGTTATCCAGCCACTCTGTTTGGATTAGCAAATGCTAGAGTTTGTATGTGCTCCCCAAATTCACATGTTGGAAACTTGATGCTCAATCTAGTGGTATTGGGACGTGGGCTGTGCTGGAAGATACCCGACTAATACTGTCAGGATGGCATGCAGTCACACAGTGAGTCCACATTCCACGCTTCCTCTCCTGTGTAAGCCAGCTGCCCTTTACCTTCAGTTACTTTATGCTATAGCTCAAAAGCCTCCAGCAGGGCTGCTGGCATTCTTCCAAGTGAGGTAAAAAACTCTACTTGGTGTATGGTCCTGTAACCACAACACAAAATGGACTGGGGTGACTTTCCTTTTATGTTTCAGGACAAGGTTGTTGCTGCTATGTCTTTGATGGCTTGCATGTCCTCTGTTCCTCCCCTCCCGTCTTCCCTTGTGTGTTGATGACACCTGGCCATGGTTCGTCTTGACCCTTTTCTCTTAACATCTTGCATATATACTACAGGTTTTTCTTATCTCTTTCTTTTTCTTCCTTTCCTCTTTTCTTTTTCCCTCCCTCCCTCCCTCCCTCCTTTCCTTCTTTCCTTTCTTCCTTCCTTTCTGTCTTTCTTCATTCCTTCCTTCTTTCCTTTCTTCCTTTTTTTTTTTTTCTCCTTCAAGACAGGGCTTCTCTGTATAACCTTGGCTGTCCTGGAACTTGCTTTGTAGACCAGGCTGGTCTCAAACTCAGAGATCCACCTGCCTCTCCCTCCAAGTGCTCTCACAAAGAGGGTTTTTATTTGGAGAGAGGGAATGGGAAAAGTGGGGGAAGGGAAGGAGGGAGGCCAGCCTCTGGGGACAGGAGCAGTGGAAGGGGGGGGCAGAGGGAGAGAGAGACACAGAGAGAGACAAAGAGAGCAAGAGACAGATACAGAGAGACAGAGGCACAAAAGCTTTCCTGCCCCTTCAGAGGAGCAGCAGGCAGAAATTCATAGTCTTATGGAAGCTCCCTGTGTATGAAAATTACTTTTCTGTTCCTTTCAAACTCTTTGCATAGACTTGAGGTTTAATGTGACTTGTCTTGGTGTTTTGTGACCTTGTGAATCAAAGATTATTCCTTCCCTGAATTTTGGAAGTTTTCATTCATTTATTTTTTGTTTGTCCGGAGACTTGGTGTTTTTATGTAGTCTCAGCTGGCTGGAAACTTGCTATGTAGACCAGGCTGGCCTCTGACTCACAGAGATCCACCTGTCTCTGCCTTCTGAGAGCTGGGATTAAAGGTGTTCACCACCATGCTTCCTTTATTTATTTCTTAGATGATCTTCACCCGTCTTTTTTCTCTTTCTCAGATAGCCACGCTGCATTGATTATTTTATTTTCTTGAATTTTCTATTTGTTCTTTTTACTAGACCATTTTAAAAGTGTCTTTGAATCGAGGATTCTTCTATTTCATTGGTTTTGCTGTTAAAATGCTCCGTTGCAGGACACGGTGTTTCTCAATCCCCTATATTTCTGTCTGTTTTAAAAAGTGGTTCTGTTTCTTTACTGCACTTCTCCTTTTATTCAAACATGATTTCCTGATTCCATTTTGCTGCCTGTTTTGTTTCTTAGTACCCTGCTTTTTAAATTGAAGATTTTTTTCCATACAATGTATTCTGATCACAGTTTCTTCTCCCTCATTTCAGACACATCCCAGATCCTCCCCACCTATCCAACTCTTCCTTCCTTCCTTCTTTCCTTCTCTCTCTCTCTCTCTCTCTCTCTCTCTCTCTCTATATATATATATATATATATATATACATATATATCTCAAAAAGGCAAAACAAAAGAAACAAATAACTCCAGATTTTAAAAACAAAACGAAGAAAAAGCATGGGACGCACCCCCCCCCCCCCAAATAGAACTCATAAAAACACAAAATTAGAAACCACAACATTCAAGGAAGAGACCAGTAAGGTAATTTCTAGATAAAGCAATAAGTAGGACCAAGAATCTCCAACAGCACCACTGGGTTCATTTTGTGTAGCCATCTACCGCTGAGCCTGCCCTCAAGTGTGGTTTGTAAACACAGTGAGACTGCGTTGGAGAAAACTTACTTTTCCTTTGCAAGGGTTGCCAATTGGAGACAGCTTCTTGGTTAGGGATGGGAGCTTGGGTCCAGCTTCCCCTCTCTGTGCTGGGACCCCATCTGACTTGGATCTGTGCAGGCCCTGGGCATGCTGCCTCAGTCTCTGTGAGTTCATACATTGGCCAGTCCTACTTTGTTTCGAAGGCCCTGTTTCCTTGGTGCCCGCCATCCTCCTGACTCTTACAGTCTTTCATCTCCTCCTCCACATAGCTTGTTGACCCCTGAGAGGGGAGATTTGATGGAGACATCCCATTGGGGGCTGAATGTATATACAAGGCACTCCTGTATATTGTCCAGTCTGGGGTCTCTGTGTTAGCTCCCATCTACTGAAGAATGAGGCTTCTCTGACGATCATTGCCTTATAGTTCATTAAGTTTTAAGGAAATTGTTCTGAATTGTTTTTCAGATCTTCGTTTCTTTGTGGTAAGTTATCCGTCATTTGAGTTTTATTACTTTTCGATGGCAATGTTACGAAGAAAACCACATTAAGCATAAACACACGAATTAGTTAGGAAGGTAAATGTGGCAGCCATGGAGGCCAAAGCTGCAGGAGAGTCATTCAGTGGAAGACTAAGTGCAAATTAAGACAACGGTGGTGAGACAAAGGGGAGAGAAACAAATGAAGGCATAAGGGTGGGAGATGTCACCATACCAGGCCATGAATTGAAGAAGACACCAAGAGGATCTCTTTCTGCCTGTCCTCCTCTGAGGTGAAGGCACATGAAGCTTGTTGAGTCTGTATGGCTCAAAGTGGCAATGAGAGCTGGGCATATAGCTGGTGCCTTGCCTGCTCCTAGACTGCCTGATCACCACCTTGTCTCCCGGTCCAGGTCCTGCCTGCTTGACTGTGGTAGCTTGCAAGACTGCACAGGAAGATGTCTGTACTGTGGCTAAGCTCAGCCGGACTCAATCCTGCCTGCCAAATGAGGACAGGTGCCTGCGCTTCTTAGATGCCTGGACCCATTTACTGCCCTCTAGTGGCTATGGCTTGTTTTACAGCAGAAGGAGTAAGACCTCCATTCTCAGATACGGTAAATCGGATGGTGAGGAAGAGGAAGGACAACAGAGGATCAAACTGCCTGCAAGTTATCCTTCATGTCTACATTTTGAACAGTGAGGTGACATTATCCACTGCCAGGAGGTTTCTTTAGGGAAGGGACTGATTTTGCTTAGCAAAATATCTTGATAGCACCCTTTATGAATGAGACAGAAGAGGCAAAGATCAGAGTTGATAGTATACTGTATGCATGAGACCGAAGAAACAGATCAGAATTGATAGCATTTATGAATGAGATAGAAAAAACAGATCGGAGTTGATAGCATGCTGCATGAAGAAGACATAAGAAACCGATCAGAGTTGATAGCATTTATGAATGAGATAGAAAAAAACAGATCGGAGTTGATACTATCCTGTATGAATGAGACAGAAGAAACAGATCAGAGTTGATAGCATACTGCATGAATGAGACAGAAGAGACAAAGAGTAGAGTAAGTAAAAGCCAGTGGCGCTGAGTGGGGAGGGCAGAGCTGGAGACAACGTTGGAGGAAACAGAGGGGAAGAAGAGCCTTCGAGGACTGGAACTACCATAGTGGACCCTTAAGCAGGCTTCTGCTCTCCATCAGTGATGAATACCAGCGCCTCCAGTTGCCTGGCTCTAAACTCTGCCCGGAACCTTCAGAAAACCCCAGGAAGCTTTTCTTATTGGCAGTGCAGCTAAGAAAATCTTTGTTGTGGGGAATCAGGAGACAAAGGACTCTGAAGAATGAAAGTGGGGTCTCCTGACCAGCTCCTGATTTGTGTGCGCTGTTTCTCTGTGATGTGATTCCTAGCCTCTGCTGACCCCGAAAGTTTCAGTGAAGGCTGCTCACACACACAGGCTTCCATGAGGAGTCTGGGAAGAAATCACAGCAGCAAGGCTACTCTGCATCTCAGTATCAGGAAGCAGGGGGTAGGCCGTTCTGCTGGAAACAAGATCTAAGGAAGCTCACGAACCCAGTGGGGCCAGCACAGGGGCGACATTAACAGTGGGCATCACAGAGAGCATGGATGAAGTACGGAGCTTCCCATCTTGATTTCATTTCTACAGTAACTTTTAAATAAAATGTTTAGAATAATTAAGAATTTATATAACGTTATACAATAAGAACAATTAGAATAGCGTCAAAGAAAATGAAGAGGGCGTCTACTACTCTTCAGTTTTCCTGAATGCTCATATCTCATGTGACCACAGTGCTTTGCCGAAAGCAAGGGATCTACGATGGACAATTTACAGTGCTTCTTCGGATTAGATGAATGCCCCATTAACGTGATGCTGTGCGTTCAATCCAGAGTCCCCCCAGTGCTCTTAGCACCGCAGGGTCTCCATCATATTGAACTTTGACAGGCCAGAGGCTTCAGTGTGCCTACCATGGCTTCGGTGTACGAAGTGAAGAGACGGGGAAAGTATTGGCTTTGGGACACTAACGGACAACCATGACTCTGCTCCAAGCTCCTGCCCACTTTCCACATGGGCAAGTAGGAACGCCTTCCAGATTCCACTTTCACCACCATAAGCTTGTATCCCAAGAGGCCAAGCACAGACGACAAAGCTTAGCGGGTCTGTTTTCCAACCCTCTGAACCCACCTTGCTGAGCACTTCTGTGTCAGGCTGACTTCCGGTCCCCATCACTGCAGCCCCACAGCCACGCGACAGAGAAAGTAGGGTTCCTATATTATTTTACATGTGACAAACCCGGACCCGGAGCTGGGGATATGGCCAGGATGATACAACTGAGTGGTGGAGCAGGACTGTGAACTGTAACTCAGGCCTGTCCCTTTCTAGGGGTGGACACAACTTGGTAGATGTCAGGTCACCAGGATGGCACCTTCTCTAGTAAGACATTGTCACTGTGTTTAACGCAGGAAATTTGTAACCCACAAAGGCAGGTCACCAAAGCAGTTCCTGATCTAGCAGCTCAACAACCACTTCCTCCTATCCAGGGCATGCCCAGATTGTCAATGCCACCCTGGGAGTGATTCCCCAAGAACCCTGCATGCTGGGTCCTGACTCTTGTGAACACAGGTTTCAGTTGGCATGGATAGGCAGAACTTCCACTGCCTCTGAGAAATGGGAGCAGGGAAGACAGTTCTGGTACCCCAGGGCCCAGGTTCTTTCCTTACCAGACTTCTTAAGGCCATCCCTGCTGAAGTTGGAGGACAGCATGTTTAAATGCTTGCCTTTAAAGTCTGTTCCATACCCTCTCAGGTAACCACCGACGAGCTTCTTGCTGCTGTTTGGATCTTGATTCTTGGAGCCATGAGGTACATTATTCTCAGCAGCCTCCAAACCCAAATGGAGAAATTGCCACCATTAGGTCAAGGATCTGCCCTGGGCCCAGGAAGAGTTCAAGGGAGCTAGAGTGCCCTCTCTGCTGGCTTACTGAGTCTTCACTTTTATTTCTCCTTATCTCCTAGGGGTACAAGCAGCCCATACCTGCAGGCAGGTTGGGAATCCCTTCGAGCTACAGGGCTGAGTGCTCCCACAGTTCTCCAGGCCCTGGCATCCCTGAATGTGGAGGGATGTGGGTGGAGGAAGGTCCTAAAACTGGACCTTAGGAAAGTAGGGATTGTTGGTCAAGCAGTGCAGGGTGAGTGCGGGTGCAGGAGACTCATTTGTTGAGCTGTCTTTATGGGGCAGAGGGGCATCTAGGGGTCTTCACAAACCTCATGACCAGACATTGTAGTAGAGGAGCAGCTGTGGGGAGAGGTGGAGGGCTGATTACCTTGTTGAAGGTCACCTTGTGGCCATCTTTGTCCTGCTTCTTCTTAGCGCCCATGCCTTTCTTTGCCCTGTCTTCTGCATGGTGCGCATCCACCATCTTTTTCTGAAAGGGCAGGAGAAAGAGACCTGCAGTCACCCTGTGAGGGTTCTGTGCACTGTCCCTAAACAGGAGAGCCCTCCTGGAATGTGGGAATCCAAGTCTTAGTACCTTCACTCTGGGAGCCTCTTGTCCCTGTGGAAAGCTCATCAGTCACTTGCTCAGTGGCCACACTTCCCTGGGCAAATGTCTGCTCTCTATGGTTTGGTTTAGGTTCCATGAGCAATAACCTCTGGATGTGACAGAGCCTTTTAAAGGGCTGGTTGCTGGTGGAGGGCAGCCCTGAAGCCCCAGGGCAGATCGGTTCCAGTTTGGTCCCTATTGATAAAACACCACGACCAAAGCAGCTTGGGAGGAAAGGATTTGTGTGGCTTATATGTCTCTATCACAGCCCATCACGAAGGAAATCAGGGCAGAAACTCAAGCAGGAACCTGGAGGCAGGAACTGCTGTAGAGCCCACGAAGGAGTGCTGCTTACTGGTTTGCTCTCCATGACTTCCTCAGCCTACTTTTTTTATACCGTCCAGGACCCGGGTGCCTCTACATCAGTTCCTGCCTCCAGGTCCCGGCTTGAGCTGAGAGCTTCCACAACAGCCTTTAATCAATGGCTTTAATCAAGATGCCTCACATGCTTGCCTACGGGCTATCGTGATGGAGGCACTTTCTTGGTTGAAGTTGCCTCTTCCCAGATGGTCCTGGCTTGCATCACATTGACATCGAAGCTATCCAGCACATTACCCAAAGCCAGGAGTCATCCAGCCGCTTTTCAAGGCTGGCAGCTAGTTTGTGTCAGCACGGTTTTGTTCAGCTTAGTGGGAAAAGGAGTCAGAGTTTGGGCCAAGGCTGGGTTTACAGGTGGAGTAAGGGGTAGGGTGTTTCTCTCCTCCAGGGTGCACCCTGCGTCCTCACAGGGGTGCTCAGAGCAGTTCTGTTACAGTCCCCGTGGGGGAAATGCTACGAAGGTCATGTGATAACGCCTTAGCCAAGTAAAGAGCAGCAAACACTAATAAAAGGCCTCCGCGACAACTCTGGACCTCAGGGGTTCTTCAGCCCAAGTGGATCCTATGGTACCGGCAGCATCATAAGCCATCTGGAATGGGTTTTGGGCTGGTTAGGGACCGTCAGCTTGACTGGATTGAGATTCACCTAGGTTCACAAGCACACCACTGTGTGTGTCTGTGGTGTTTCCAGAGACAACCAGATCCTGAGGGATTTGACCCAATCAAGATTCATCCCTGGATGAATCCATCAAGAGGCAGAGAAAGTGGGAGTCGGCCCAGTGGGAGAAGTAGGTCCCTGGGGGTGTGTCTTCAGGGGCCCTTCCTGGTGATTTTTCTTCTTCCTGCAGCCATGATGTGGACTACTCATCACCACTGTACCCTCCCCTCCAAAATGGCCTGAACCCGGGGGAACATGGCCCAGAGAAACTATCCCTCCCTTCAGTTGTTTCTGCCAGGTGTTTTCACAGTGCTCAGAAAACCACTTAAGGAGGGGCCAAATCAGGCTTGCAGGCCGGACTCCGTGAGGGTGGAACGGAGACCCAAGTCAGGGTTGCAGGCCGGACCCTTTGAGGGAGGAACAGAGTTTGGCACTTGGTGATGGATTTGCGTTTTACAATGTAAAAGTATTTCTTCCCTAGGTTTCAAATTATTTATATGAAGCCACATGTAAGGCAAAGCTTCTGGAATGCTAGAATATAATCTCTCTTAAAGGAGACGGGAACCTATTAACCACGACGAATACTGAATTCCGAGAGATCCAGCGGACAGGCCCTCAACCCCAGATGATGGGAGGAGCCGGCGATCAGAGAGGAATGCTCAGCAGAGGCTGATGGAGTTGGTGCGAGCTCCTTCGCCTGCACGAAAGCAGGTGAGCAGGCAAGCATCTGCCCGAAAGCAGGGTGCGGGGCTGCAGAGAGCGGAGGAGGCTGTGAGGACTGGGCCTAACAAAGCTCAGGCATGTGGGAACTGGATAACTTTGAATTTGAGATATCTCTGTCCTTTATTAAGGCTGTGACCTTTGTTCATCCCAGTTTTCCTATTTTCCAGCTGCGGGCAATCATGGCGCTGGCCGCAGAGCCAGGCTAGGAGCAGTGGCTGACAACAGAGATTAGCTCCAGTGCTGCCTGCCTTATTCATGCTCTCTTCACCCTTTGCTCTGGGGGACAAGAGGCCATAGGAAGCATCCTCGGCAGCTGGGGGATGTGAGATGTATCTTCGGACTTGATTTTCACAAATAATGGGCCCGGGGGACCTAAACTTTGGGGGGAAAGGCCAATTTGGTACCAAGACTCTCCGTAAAAGCGGAATGGGCTGGCAAGAGCCCCTTCAGTGGGGGGAAGAGTAAGGTATATGCTAAAAGGAGTCTCGGTGGGGGACTGGCTGTAGGAACGAAAGATCCACGCTGGAGTCAGCATGGGGAGAGAGGAGGCAGGGGACAGTGGGAAGGCTCCATGCCTGCACCGGGACCCCATAAGCTAGTGCGCATGACTGTTTCCAACACCGACAGGTACTAGCTGTGCCCACAGTTTGACCTAGCGTCAGAGACTTTTCCCTCACCACAGACTCTGACTCAAGTGTCTTGGAGAGAGTCTACTTCAGAACACTTGTGTTTAGGCAATTTCTTTCTCTTCCTCTCTGAAATAGAAATCTTTTAGCCTCATCCTGCATTTTCTATAGCAAAGTGTCTTTCTCAATGACCTGAAGCCATCCCTTAAAATATGACCACCAGGAAAGATTGTAACCCTGTCTTTGGTGGGAGAGAAGAAGCCCAATCGTGACAGTTGCCATTAGGAAACACAGATAGCCTAACCAGGGTGAGCAGTCTCCTCTAGGATTTCCCCACTAGCTTACCCCAATGTTTAAAAAATAATCCCCTTTTGCTCGGGGGTGTCGAATTCCAATTCTTTCTCCTTTTAATAATCTTGCATACAGTCTCGCAGCAATTTCTTCCATCGTACACACCTGGAGGGCACGCTTCTTCTTGCCCTGCCTCCTCTCCAGCCACTCCAGCACCCGGGTGAGGTCGGACATCCGCCTCTCCTCCGCCGTCCTCCAGACGGACTTCCTCTCAGTGGGCATCAGATCTTCTGAGTCTTCTGCCATGCTGATGCCTCGGCTGTGCCCCACAGGAGAGCCTGTCACTCTTTTCTCTTGGTCCTTGGGTCTGCTGGTGAGGCAGGTTGTGTCCTCTGGATGTAAAGATGAAGGGCAGAGGTAGGAAGCATATGGAGGCTGGCCTGGTGGGGCAGAAGGCCTGGAGAGTGACTGTGAGGTCACGGTTGACTTAGCAACTGTCCTCTAGGTCAGGGGTGGGGAGTGGAGGGAGGGTGTAAGTTACCTCTCACTTTTCTCCATGAGCTCACTCCCCCTCCTTGGGTTACTCACTCCCCTGGATTTACAGCCTCTGTTCAAGTTCTATGAGCTTTTTCTTGAGGATATGCAACAGAGATGTCGATTCACCCAAGATAGGGAACCAATGACAGATCAAAATAACAGTCACACCAAAGTTCAAATTGGCTTGCCAATGAGTTTACTGGGGTTACTTAGGTGTCGGGGTGTGGGGTTACTTACATGAGTGGAGATGGCTCACAGACCACTACATCACTGAAAGCCCACCTCACCACGAGTGATAGCTGATAGCTCACAATCTTCTGGCAGATTGATAGGTCAGTGAGCCTCTTTCAAGCAGCCCTGGCTCCTCTTTAGTTCCCCAGTGATTGCTTTATTATTTTTAAGATTAAAAAAAAAATCACTTTCCCCTTTCCTTCTCCTGGACCCTCCCACATTCTCTCCACTGCTCTTTTTCGAATTCATGGCCTCTTTCTTTAACAGTTACTATCATATACATAATATGTATTTCTAAGATATATTAATTAATTATATTAATAATATAATTAATAATATATTATATATTTCTAAATAAAAAACTACAACCAGCTTAGTCTATATAATGTTATGTGTATGTTATCTTCAGGCTGGCCATTTGGTATTGGATAACCAATGGCTATGCCCTTCCCTAGGGAAGACAATTTCTCTTGCTCTTACCATTCCTTAGTTGCCTATAGTTTTTTGTGTAGGGTTGAGACCTTATGAGATTTTCTCTGTCCATGTTAGCATGTCTGTTGTGTTGCCCTTGTCCTTGTTTAGCTCCTGCTAGGGTAGCCATGTTGATGAGACGTCATGGGTGTAGATTCTGACAGTTCTAGGAGACACGATAGTTATGAGTAGATCACCAGAGTTGATCACTCAGACACAGTTTATAGCCAATTGAAAGTCTTTATTCCAGCCGGCTAGAACTACACTCAAATATTTGGGAACCTAGGTGTAGCCCCACGTTTCTAAAATACAGGGCTTTTGAAGGCAACACCCCTAAGCTCAAAGAGCAAAACCCTATCCCAGAATCTTGCTTTGAAGCTGTTGGGGTAAGCAGTTTAACAGAAGCTAAGATAAGCAGTTAACTGGAGGGGTCCTACACAAACAGGTAGGTTTTGTTTTTTGTTTTGTTTTTGTTTGTTTGTTGTTGGTTTTTTTTTTTCCGAGACAGGGTTTCTCTGGATCTTTAGAGCCTATCCTGGAACTAGATCTTGTAGACCAGGTTGGCCTCGAACTCATAGAGACCTGCCTGCCTCTGCCTCCCAAGTGCTGGGATTAAAGGTGTACACCACCACTGCCCAGCTACAAACGGGTAGTTTTAACAGAAGCTAACTGAACTCTGATATCCTGACCTTTGGTTCCTAAAGTAGAGCTGGGTAATTTTCCATGGGATTCTTCATCAAGGAGATAAAATTCCAAGACCTGAAATGGCCTCAACAAAAACTCAAGCTAGAGGAACCTCTACACTGTCTTGCCCTCTCACAGAGTCTTACAGCAAACTCCCTGTTTCCCCAGCTCTTACAATCTTTCTGCCCCATCTTCCACAACCATCTCTGAGACTTGGGTACAAGAGCTGTATTGGAGATGCACCATTTGGGACTGGGATCTACAACTCTATGTTTTGATTGGGTTGTAGATGTTTTCTGTAGTGGCCTCCATCTACTGCAAAGAGAAGATTCACTTATCTTTCTGTTGCTATAAGAACAAGTATTTAGAATATTGTTAGGAATTATGTTGGTTTAGTAAAGTGGCTGTCATAGGTTCTTTTCTAAGATCCATGACTTCACTAGCCCTGGGTGGTTGACTAGGTTTCTAGTAGCAGACATGATTTTACTCTTGTTGAGTGGATTGTAAGCCCAGTTAGGGAACTGTTTGTTACTGCCAAGGCATGTACCCCACTACAACACCTTTGGGGTTACTGAGCTATGCTAGTCATCAGAGATAGGTAACTAGATAACAGCCTAGTTGTGTTAGACATAATAGTTAGGTAGGACTGTTGGTTGCTTCCCTCCTTTGGAAGCTTGCACGGTGCCTTCTGGTACCATGAAAGCTAGTCCTTAGGAGGCTTTCAGTCCAATCTAGCTCTGGTCGGAGGGCATTTGGGCCCTAGATTTTAAGTACATATGTCTTAGGGGTTCTGTTACTGCCAAGAGACACCATGACCGCAGCAACTCTTATAAAGGAAAACATTTAATGGGGTCTAGCTATTAGTTCAGAGATTTAGTTCAATTATCATCATGGCGGGTTATATGGCGGCATGCATATATTTGTGTGTGGTGTATACTACTTTGTATTCACTTCCTTGGGTCTTTTTGCAACTGTATCACTGCGGCCAACTGCCTAAGACAAACAGCTTTAAAAGGAAAGATTTACGTTGGCTCCTGGCTCCAGACTTCCAGCTTGTGGTCCTTGGCTCCTTAGTCCTGGGTGGATTATGAATTGGTGGAAGTGGGGGCCACTTAGAGAAGGGCCTGGGGCCAGGCAGGACCTTCTGAGCTCCCCCCCCACCCTGATGACCTGCTTCTTCTCCCTTGGATCCACCTCTGGAAGATTACCAGCTCTCAAAACAGCACCACCATCTGGAGACAGAGTGCTAGGTCGCAACAAGCCTGGGAGGGACATTTTCGTTTAATCCACCCTGTACAGTATTTAATGTTATCTTCATCAGATCTCGGGGTGGGGGGGGGGGGTTGGCACCATTGTTATTCTCCAGCATCTTCCCGTATCTTTCCTACCCCCTGTGTTTCCTGTGTCTGGGACTCCCATCATGTCTTGGGCTGTTTGATGCTGTCTCACTGCTTCCCAAGGCTCCTAATTTTTCTTGAATCATGTTTTAAATCTCTGTCCTTTAAGCAAGATGGTTTTTAACCACTTTGCCTTCAGTTCTTCGGTACTTCCCTCTGCCACGTAGAATCTGCTCCAGAGTCTTTCTGGCAACAAATAACACCTTTCAACTCCAGAATTTCCATTTGTTTTTATAACTTCTGTGGTAGTTTGAATAGGAATGGCCCCCATAGGCTCATGTGTTCAAATGTTTGGCCCTTAGGGAGTGGCGCTATTAGGAGGTGTGGCCTTGTTGGAGGAAGTGTGTCATTGTAGAAACAGGCTTTGAGGTCTTATACGCTCAAGCTGAACCCAGTGTGACAGTGCCCATCTGTTGCCTGAAGAACTCTGCCAGGTGTAGAACTCTCTGCTCCTTCTTCAGCACCACGTCTGCCTGCATGCAGCCATGCTTCTCGCCATGACAACAATGGACTAAGCCTCTGAGGCTGTAATCCAGCCCTAATTAATTGTTTTCCTTTATAATAAGAGTTACCATGGTTCTGGTGTCTTTTAACAGCAGTAGAAACCCTAATTAAGACAGCTTCTATCTCCTTATGTTAATTTTCCTCCACTGCTTCACTAGCGTGATATAGTTTTATTTAAAATTTAAAACATAATTTCCTCTAATTCTTTAAATGTAGTCCTTGCTAAATGTATTTGGGGAGACTCAAGGACAATTTCCCTTTGCAATACTCCTCGGAATATGTGTCCCACGTTCATGCTTTTGCACACCATAAATATTTATATTTAAAGAGGGTATCACTATATAGCCCACGCTGGCCTCAAACGCAAGGTCCTCCTGTCTTAACCTCCCAAGTGCAGGGGTTACAGGTGTGCCTCACAATACAGAGGTAACGTATACACACGGCAAGACTCTACTGCCCACTGTAAGTGCAGGAAACTTCCTCAACGGAAGTCTTGATGGATTCTGAGCCCCGCCATGTCAACTGTGGCTGTTTATGCATTTGTTCCTTTGCTTAAGAATTTACCTGGGCTCTGGGAATCATACAGTACCTTCTGGAGAGAGGCAGTGAATTCTCCATCTTAAAGTGAACCTGCTGAAGCTTCTGTGGGGAGGGAGCTGTACCAGCAACAGGTTATCCCCTAGTTTAATGACTGAAAACAAAACTTCTGTGAGTCAGGAATCTGGAGGCCTTCACTGGGTCCTCTGAGGGAGGCCATAGTCTGGGGAGTGGCTTGACTTGGAGGAAGATGTGCTTCCAAGCTCCCCGTGGACTGAGAGGCAGGAGCGTATTCCATAAGGACACCAGGAACAGAAAGCAGAAGCTCTTGCTTGATTTGTCAGTGAGCTATCATTGATCCCTAAGAGATATGCCTCTCCACATGTGACTTGAGTCAATCTGAGAAGGAAGAGAGAACGAGAGAGAAAGGGAGAGGTGAGCAAGCAGAAGCCAGCAGTTTGGACCCTCACCTTGGAAGTAATGCCCATCATTCATGCCATAGTCTATGTGTGAGAAACAAGTCATTCTATCAGCGGCTCCCAGACAGGAGCCACAGGTGCTGAGACGAAGGCCAGCACCACGGGAGCCATTTTAAAAGCTGCCTACTGCAGAACAGCATCCAAGGCCCAGGCTTCTCAGTGTGCTCCCTGTCTGTCTCTTTCTGTTAGGTTCCTTTTTATCTTTGTGTTGACATGTAAGCTAGGGTTGGCAGGAGAGTGCGTCTAAGTGGAGCCCATCTTGATTTTGCTATGCATGTGTTTAGCTGAGGCCAGGAAAGCATGTGGTCACCGGGCCAGCAGAGCTATGAGTTTACCTGCATTTCAAAGTGCAGCAGGAGTGGGCGCTTCCCAAAGCATCAGGACGCCAGCAGCTGGGGTCCCCATGGTGTACTCAGCATGGGACTGGGCTGCAGTGAGAATGCCTCAGAGACTCAGCCCTGTTGCCTGAATTTCCAGTTTTCCAGCATAGATGCCACTTCAGTACCACGCTTCCTCCGAGCAATTTCCTATAGACTCATAGTGGCTTCCAGGGAGGGAGGGCTTACTTTCTCTCTGCTCGGATGCAGGCATCATCCTTCTCAGTGGCCTGTGTTGTGCTGCGATAGCCTCTTTGTTATCATGAGATAAAATCTGTGTGAAAAACGTATGTGTGTAAATGTACTTTAAAATTTAAACTTAAGCCCAATATTTTTCGTTTTGTTTTGTTTTCGAGACAAAGAAAAATATTAAAAAAATATCCTTTGGGAATTTTGTACCTGTATACAATGAAATACGACCATATCCACTGCCCATTTTCTCCTCCAACTTCTTTGATTTCTCTTCCAACTTCCCACTCCCAACTTCATGGCCTCTTCTTATTTCTTCTGTTTCCCCTCCATTTCTTCCTTCTCCCTTTTTATTTTAAATAACACACTAAGTACAATTAGTGCTGTCTGGATGTGCAGGGCTGCAGCCACACACCGGAGCCTGGGTGTGCAGCCACGCACCGGAGCCTGGGTGTGCAGCCACGCACCGGAGCCTGGTGTGCAGCCACGCACCAGAGCCTGGGTGTGCAGCCATCTACTGGAGCCTGGGTGTGCAGCCACACACCGGAGCCTGGGCGATCTGCCAGGGGCCACAGCCCCAGAGAAGAATGTTTCTTTCTTCTCCAGCAGTTGTCAACTGTCAATAACTCCTAAGCTGAAGTAAAGTTGGAAAATGTTTCCTTTCATGTAGGTTTTAATATTTTAGTGCCAGATCACAATGGAAATAGATGCTAATGCCCTAGGTTTACCAAGTGTCCCTCAAGAAATGGTACAACCCCACAAAACAAAACAACAAAACTAAACAGGGGCATGAATAAAAGTTCTTCCGATTATTCTTGAAGTTGCTGGGGCTAAGCTATGTTTACAAAGTTCTTGAGCTAGGCATGACATGCTTATAATCTATGCACGTACTATATGGATGCTCACAATTCTAGCACTTAGGATGTGGAAACAGGAGGGTCAGACGTTCAAAGTCAGCCTTCTCTACATAAGGAGATGGAGGCCACTACCCACCCAGCCTACATCAGATCCTGTATCTGATTAGTCTACATCAAAAGAGTAGCCTATCTCAAAATAATAACAGACAAAAAACAGCAAGAAAACAGAACATTTTCACACTGTCATGTGGTAAAATGGCAGAAATCACTGTCTCTGAAAAGGGAGAGAGTGCTTCCTGCTTCTCACCCTCTTCCTCCACCGACAGCATCCAGGCAAAGGTTGGGATCTCTTCCTTCCTCACTCAGCCCTTGAAGACACGTGATTCACTTTTCCTCTGAATATCTGTGCAAGCAGGTTACCTCAGAAGCAGAAATATGCTGGCTTTCTCAAAGGACATAGCCCTGGAGGTGAAGTGGATCAGGCTGGGGACACTTGTTGGAGAGGAACTGAAATCCAATTGGACAGCCCAGTGGGCAGGACAGGTGGTGGTGTTTAGGGACCCGGATCAGGGTTGGGAAGGTGGCTGGGGGCATTCCTGGGCTGAGGGTGCGCATCAAGTACTTGAAGTTAATCCACTGCTAGCTGCTTCTCCGAGGCTGAGCTAGCCCTCTGGTGACAGCCCTTTAGCCAAAGTGCTCTTCTCCGAGGCTGAGCTAGCCCTCTGGTGACAGCCCTTTAGCTGAAATGCTCTCCACCCCACACAGACTCTTTCCCAGGATTTGAAACACCTTCCAGCCTTTGCTTAATTTTTTATTTCTTTCCCATTTTCAAAATTCAGACTCCACCTCGTTCCTCTCCACATCTTTGCCATGTCAAGCATTGGGCCTGTCTGGACCACAGCTAATGTCTGCCACCCATAATTTGAGACAACAAAAAGTTAGTAAGACCTCTAGGAAAACACGAGTGATTGAATTATCCAAATGAAACAAGGAGCAGAAGAAGGAAGGAGAGTCTGTGAGTGGACTGGGCTGGGTCACTGTTTCAAGATATGCCAATCGAAGTGTCCTGGATGGAAGAGCCCAAAAAGTCATTCTCACTAGTTTAATAGGACTGCATGGAGAGGCCACTGCTCTTGGTGGTTAGGAAGAGGAAGTTCTCCAACTTCAGAGGAAGATACTAAGTGGACTGGGCTGAGAAGCCATGCCAAGACCTAGCACTAGACAGGTCCTGAGAATCAGGACCCACACCTCAAGACTGGGTCTCTAGGAGTCAGACATCACCAGGGCCAAGTAGGGGGCTCTATGTCCTTCCTCTCAGTCTGTCCCTTGCCTACTTCTTTCCTTTGATGCTGGCTGTTTCTCGGTGTCCCTCTTCCTTGCACACCTTCTTCATATAACAGTCCAGCTCTGATTCTAAGACTTACACTTTTTCTGTTCACATTTACAACAAAAAGCCCCAAACCAACCAACCAACCAACCAACCAACAACCAACCAATCAAAGAAACAAATAATAACAACCAACCAGAATCAGACTCTCGTTCCACTCCCATTGGGTGAAGTCTGGTCTTCTTCGGGGCAACTGCCACTCCAATGCCATTGTGATGGAGTGGTCAGAGGGAAGCAGGCACATGGCCTGTTCTCATGCTTCCAGAGCCCCGTGGGAAGCCATGATGAAGAGGCTCAAAGGCCATGAAGTGAGTATAAATGCCCCAGGCTAACCTCAGGCATCTTCTCCCAAGATACCTTTGTACCAAACCTGTGTCAGAAGAGGCCAGTTGTGCCCTGTTCCTGGAGGTCTGCCCACATCCAGGCAGTAGCACCTGAGGCTGTCTCAGGATGGGTGGAAGCCGGGGATACCAGAGATGTTCTTGTAAACACTGGGTAACAGCTAGCTGTCATCTGTATGGGAAAGAAGAGAGGAATTCAAACAAAAGGGCATTTCTGGATGTGTGCTGCATGCCTGGCACAGGAAAGGGAGTGGACCAGAGATGAAGTTGAGCCAGTCCTGCCCTCAGTGACCACTGGGTTTCTTTAAGGGTGGGGAACACAAAGCTTAGGACCTTGTGGTCTCTTTTCAAAGCCTCTATGGCACTCTGGTTGTAGTCTGAGGTGATATAAACACTGTTCGAATTTGAGGGGGAGATTTGGCTCTCATTAGGGCCAGATTGCTCTAAGCCAACTAAGAGCTGCTCCAAACCATGGCTCAAGTGGTTGGGACAGAAGCCCAGTCAGCATGAATTGAGAGCTTTCACTTGGCATGGTGGGAAGGGTTCTTTGTTCAGGTGGGTTTGTGAATGTGAAGCTGGTGATTATCTGCCTTGATAAGGGGGGGATGAAGCTTCTCTGAGGATGAACCCGCATTCAGTTAGGTGGGAGAGCTGAGGGCTTGCTGAAAGAGAAGTCAGTGGCAGAGCTGGCACTGTGTGACAGCTGGACTGGGTGTTCTACTTTTAGTTAAAGACTTCTGTGTGAAGCACAAGACTGCCACAGGTAGGGTGACCATTGCAATCACTGTGGGGTGATCATCATGGCAGAGTTGTTGCGGTAGGCATCACAATTACAGGGATTTGGTCATTGCAACCACAAATGGAGTGAACATTGCAACTACAGTTGAGGTGGTCATGGCAACCTCAGGGGGTGTGGTCAAGATAACCACAGGGGGTGTGAACATCACAATCACAGGTGGAGGGATCATCATAACCACAGGGAGGGTGGTCATGGCAACCACAGTAAAGAGGTCATCAAACATACAGGGTAGATGGTCACTGTAGTCTCAGAGGGTGTGGTTATTGCAACCGTAGGTGGGCATGACAACAATAGTTGATCATCAGAGCCACACGTTTGGGGTGTCATTGCAGCAATGGAGGCAGGGGTGGTCAGGGCAAATACAGATGAGATGGCCATAGCAACCACAGGTAGGATGGTACAGTTCAGAAAGCCTGTAGTAGTTCCTATCTGGTCAGAGTCTCAAATCCAAGTGCAAGATGAGTAACCTATAGAGTTTTCAGTTTTTCAAACAAAGCCAGAAATCATGATTATACACACACACACACACACACACACACACACACACATAAACCTGATTGAGGCCAAATGCAAAAAGAAACACTGATGGTAACTCCTGTGGCTTGGCTCAGCCTCCCCCAGTCATACTCCCAGCTAGGAGGCATGCCAGGCCAGGCCAGGCCAGATGGCAAGAATCTGAGGCAGGCAGGGGAGGCTGCATAAATCTCCTGGATCCTGGGCCTCCTGACCCAGCTCTGTGCTTCCCAGGAAAGGTAAGTCTGAGAAGGAAAGTTTATAAAAGGCGTTCTGTAGCCCTCAAGTCCAGGTTTGGGGTGCTGACATAGGTTTAGGATTAAACGGAGAACTAGAGGTATGTCTCTATCTCAGCTCCATCTCCCTGGGGACCACTGTCTCACTAATCTGGTAGAAGAGAGATATGGTACAGTGTCTTCCTTTTTAAAATATTTTTTTAACTTTTGAGATTAAAATATAATTACATCATCTGCCCCTTCTCTTTCCTTCCTTCAAGCCTCCCCATATACCCTACCTTGCTCTCTTTCAAATTTATGGCATATTTTCCAATAATTGCTGTTACATGCATATATGTATATATTCCTAAATATAAGCTGCTCAGTCTGTACAGCGTTATTTGCGATCATTTGCTATCAGATAGCCAATTGGTACGTCTCTCTCAGAAGACTATTGCTCCCACTTTTTGTGTAGGGGCGAGGTCTCCTGGTCTTGCCCTCATCCACATTGGCATGTCTGTTGTTGAACCTGGTCTCCTCATGATGGAGGAAGGTCATTGGCTAATAAAGGAACTGCCCTGGCCCATTTTATTGGTTAGAGGATAGGTGGGAGGAGTAAACAGAACAGAACGCTGGGAGGAAGAGGAAGTGAGCTCAGAGTCTCGACATCTCTCCTCTCCGGAGCAGACGCCTGAGAGAGACGCCATGCCCCGCTCCCAGCATGAAGCTCCGACCCAGGATGGACTAGGCTAGAATCTTCCCGGTAAGACCGGTTCTCACAGATTATTAGAGATGGGTTGATCAGGATGTGAGAATTAGCCTGTAAGTGCTAGAGCTAAAGGGCCAAGCAGTGCTTAAAAGAATACAGTGTCTGTGTAATTATTTTGGGGCATAAGCTAGCCGAGCAGGCGGCTGGGGTGCTGGGAACGCAGCCCCGCCGCCCCCATTACTACATCCTCATGTTTAGGCAGTCATGTTGATGAGACATTATAAGTACAACTTCTGACATTCTTAGGAGACAGTTGCACAGCAAACTTTCTAACGGTTTGGCTCTCACAGCCTTCCCGCCCTCTCTTCCACAGCATTCCCTGAGCATTAGGTGTGAGAGCTCTTTTGTAGATGCATCTGTTGGGCCTGGGCTCCACTGCTCTGCATTTTGATTGGCTGTGGTTTTCTGCAATGGTCTCCACCTATTGTAAAGACAAGTTTTCTTGATGAGGGTGAGAACTACACTTTCTCTGAAGACTTGGAGCTAGGAGTCTCTGATGAGAAAGAACATGAGACTTTTTCTTTCTGGGTCTAGGTTTCCTGACTTAATATGATCTTTTCCAGATCTGTCCATTTACCGGCAAATTTTTCTTTACAGCTGAATGGTTTCCCATAGTGTAGCATGTGCCACATTTTTATTATTCATTTGTTGGCTGAAGGACTTTTAGGTTGTTTCCGTTTCCTAGCTAGTGTGACTAGAGCAGCAATGAACGTGGCCGAGCATTCACCTGGGAAGCAGGACAGTCCATTGGGCATGTGCCACGGAGTGGTGTAGCTGGTCACACGGTACATGTGTTTTCAAGCTTTTGAGGATTGTGCACACTGATGCCAGAAGGGGCTGTACCAGTTCACAGTCCCATAGACCCTGAGCGAGGGTTTCCCTCATACTCCCCCCCCACCATTTGCTACCATTTGCTGGTCTTGACCATGCTGACTTGGGGAAGGTAAAAATCTCAAAGATGTTTTGATTTGCATTTCCCTGGTTGCTAGGGATGATGAATGTTCCTAAAAGATATTTCTTAGACATTTTTTTCTTCTCTTGAGAACTCTTTGTTCAGGTTCCAGGTCTGTTTTTTGAGTTCCTTACATAGTATGGTTACTAATCCTCTGTTACATGTAGAGCAGGCAAGGATTCTCTTCCATTCTGTGGACTTTCTCTTAACCCGATTGTGTTTTTTTTTTTTTTTCTGGTGTAGAAGCCTTTTAGTTTTATGAGGTTCCACGGGTCGATTGTGGAGGAGTTCATTCAGAAAGCCATTTCCTGCACCTGGGTCACGAAGGAGCTGCCCAGGCTTTCCTTCACCTGCGTCATGTGGGAACTCCCCAGGCTTCCTTCTAGCAGTTTCAGCATTCTAGATGGTTTATCCATTTGGAGTTAGTTGTTGTGTAAATTGATAGATATGGCCTAATTTTCATTTTTCTGCACTCGAAACTCCTTCTAGGAAGCCAGTATCTCTGTAATACCCAAATCAGGAAAAGACACAACATCAACAACAAAAAGAAAACTATAGGCCAATATGCCTGTTGAACGTAAATTCAAAAATGTGCAACAAAATACCTTCAGATACAGATGTACATTAAAAAAGATCATCTACCACGACCAAGTCGGCTTTATCCCTGAAATGTAGGGATGGCTCCACATTGCTAGGCTTCCCGAGCCTCCTTATTCGCCAGGGAAAGTTGAGTGTGCTATCTGCCTATTCCGCAGCCCATGATGCAGGATGTCCATTCAGCATGGCTGTCAGACACTTTAGGGAGTCAAATCAAAGCAGGAACTCAGTTTATTACTGTGATCGTCAGCTTACATAGGTTCAGTGACATCATGTGATGTGGGGGTACCTTCAGCCAATGAGAGGCAACCAAATCCTCCCTCTGGCTGGAGGGGCATCTACCTAGTTTTTGCTGTCTCATCCTCATTCAAATTCGAGCCAGGCTCTTTTTCTGTCCTATAGACCTCCAGGTACAGGCCCTGAGATAATTTTGGCCCAACAAACATATGCAATTCAAAACAACAACAGCATCAGCAACAACAACATGTCATAAGCCACATAAATAGATTTAATGACAAAAATCACATAACTATCTGAATAGATTCAGAAAAATTTCTGAAAAAACCCAGTATGCTTTTATGATAAAAGTCATAGAGAATATAGGGTCAGAAGGAACATACCTCAACATAATAAAAGCTACATGTAAGAAACCCACAGCCAACATGGAGAAAAGCTTGAAGCAATCTCCCTGGGGTCAGAGATGAGGCAGGGTCCTCCACTGTCTTCACCCCTTTTCATCATTGCGCCTAAAGCACTAGCTGGAGCAATAAGACAAGGAGGGAAGTAAAAGAATAAAAATAGGAAACAAGTCAAACTATCCCTGTTTCTAAACGACATGAAGCGAACATTATAGATCCCAAAAGTTCTACCAGAAAATCTCTAGAAATGATGAACAAATGCAACAATGTGGCAGGAAACAGAATCAACTTGCATGAATCACTAGCTTTTCTATTCACCACCAACAAATACATGGAGAAGAGATCGTGGACACACTCCCATTCACAATATCCTCAAAGAGAATAACACACCTAGGAATAAACCTAACCAAGGAAGTGAAAGCTTTAAACTCCGAAGAAGGAGATAGATACACTAGACTATGCAAAGACACCTCATGCTCACGGACTGTGAAAATGACCATTTTACCAAACGCTGTTTACAGAGTCAGTGCAGTCCCAATCAAAATCTCCACCTCATTCTTCACAAAAATAGAAATAAATATCCCAGAATTCATACGGAACCACAAAAGAGCTCAGATGGCCAACACAATCCTGAACAAAAGCAATGCTGAGGGGACCGCAATTCCAGATCTCAGGCTATTAATACAGAGCCTTAGCAGTAAAAACAATATGGTACCTGCACAAGACAGACATGTAGTCCAAAGGCACAGAACAGAAGACACAAACATAAGTCCTTGAAACTCCAGTCACTTGTTTGACAAAGATGTCAGAAATACAAACTGAAGGAAAGAAGGCATCTCCAACAAATGCTGCAGAAGGCTTTTTACTGTCATTCAATCTCCTCATTTGCCATGTGTCTATTTAGGTTGTTGACTTCTACTTTGTTTAATTTTGGTGGTTTGGCTGAATCCAGAAACGCATTCATTTCTTTTAGGCTTTCCGGCTTAATGGAACACAGATTTTTACATTTTCCCCAATAATATTCTGAATTTATTTTCTGCCTGTCATATTCCCCTTTTCATTCCTGACTCTATTAATTTGTGTCCTCTATTTCTTTCTTTTGATTAGTTGGGCCAAGGACCTATCAATCTTGTTTATCTTATCAAAGAACCAGCTCTTAGATTGATTGAATCTTTGTGTTGTTTTCTTTGTTTCTGTTTCATTGATTTATGCTCCGATTTTTATTAATTCTTGCTGTTGACTGAGTTTGTATTTGGTTTGTTTTTGTTTTTCCAAGATTTTGAGTTGCACCATGAAGTCTTTTATTTGTGTTCTTCCTGATTCCTTTTTTAACAGTAGGCACTAAGTTTAGACCTATGAATTTCCCTTGTAGGGCTGCTTTCAAAGTGTCCCAGAGGTTTTGTTGTGCTGTGTTTTCATTTTCATTTAGTTCCAGGACTTCTGTTTGCTGGTTTCTTGGTTTCTTCTTTGACCCACTCATCATTCAGTAATGGGATGTTTAATCTCCATGAGTTTGTGCATTTATTAGCGATTTATTTCTTGTCAATTTTAAGTTTTATTGCATTGTTGTCAGATAAGATGCAAAGAGTGATTTCAATCTTTTTCAATTTGCCAAGATTTGTTTGGCTGTGGTCTATTTTAGAAAAGCTTTTGTATGCTGCTGAGTGGAATGTGTATTCTTTGGTGTTTCTGTGGCGTATTCTGTAGATTCCTGTGAAGTCCAAATGGTATAGGGTGTCAATTAATTCTGATGCTTTTCTATTTTTTGTCCAGATGTCCTGTCTATTGGAGAAAGTGGGTATTGAAATCACCTACTATAAATGGATTGATGTCAATCTGTGTCTTTAATTGAGTAATACATTTCCCCCCTGAAATTGGATGCTCAGGGTTTTGTGCATATATGTTGAGGACAGTAATGTCTTCTTGGTTAAGTGTCCCTCTTTATCTCTGCTAGTTCAGCCAAGAGGCCTGAATGGGTCAAATGATATGGATCCTTTCCTCACTGCTGGAGGGCCTGTCCCGAGCAGAATAGTAGGAAGCAGCCCCGACCTTCAAGTTGTTTGGGTTTTTAAAGGCAAAAACAGCAATTGTGTGATGTAAACATCAGGACAGCTGTGGACATCTGCAGGAAAGAAGCAAACGTTGTTTACAGAAGTGGAAATATAGCAGTTATGTTCTTGTAACCCTAAGGTCAGGGACACATTGAATAGAAATTTATGGCTGGTTTACATGACCCCTGACCAGTTTACCCAAGATAATTTTAGCAACCAAAGTTTTATCTTAATCCTTCCAGATGGCATAACTACCGTTTAGTAGCTCACTACACTTTGAAGTCCATTGTGTCAGTTTCTAAGAGCGGTGCCTTCTTGCTTTCTCATCCCATTTAACTGGAGTCCTCTTGTTCATCTTTTTCTCCAAGGCAGTGCCTATCTTAAAGCTAAGGCATTTTTGCTGAAGACCACAGACAGATGGATTTTGTTTCAGTCAGCCTGTGTCTTTTGATTGGAGAATTGAGGCCATTTATATTTAAGATGATTATTTAAAAGTGTTTATTAATTATAGCCATTGTGCTGTTGATTTTTGGTATTGTTTGTTTTCTCAGTTATGCTTTAACAATATGGCTTCGACATTCTTTCTACCGTCTCTCTGCTATGTTCATTTTCTTTCCTTCAGCCTAAAATATTGCATCTTGAATTATTTTTGTTTATGCTTGGTTTATCGATTATTACATTGTTTAAATCATGGAAAATTTTCTTTCTCCTACAATTGTAGAGGATAGTTTTGTTGGGCTTATCAGTCAAGACTAGCCATCACAGTCTTTTAAGACTTGGAATGCATTGTCCCAGGTTCCTTCAGCTTTCAAAGTTTCCACTGAGAAATCAGTTGTTATTTTGATGGGTTTCCTCTGTGTATTACTTATGATTTTTCTCTTACAGCCTCCAATACACTTTCTTTGTTATGTATGCTTATTGTTTTAATTTTGATATGCTGTGGGGGATTTTCTTGTCAGTTTGATGCTCTGTATGCTTTTTATATATGTATGCTTGTGTCTTTCATTAGTTTAGGGAAGTTTTCTTCTATGATTTTTTTCTTTAAACTTCTTTATTTTAAAAACATTTTATTGATTTTTTTGGGGGGGAATTTCACATCATGCATCCAAATTCAACCTACCTCCCAGTTCCTCTGCATCAGCCCCTCACCCCCAAAAGGAAAACTAAAAAAAGAAACAGTAAAAATAAGATAAAGTTAAAAAAGAAGAAAAATAAAATAAAAATAAATGAAACAAAAATACAAATAAGAATATCAATTTCTATTAAAAAAAAAACACACCACCACCACCACCACCACCACCACCAAAAACCCAAACAAGCAAACAAATGGAACAAAACCACAGCAAAAAGAAATATAATATCTTGAAATTTGCTGGCAAATGGGTGGTTCTACAAAAACCATATTGAGTGAGGTAACCCAGACCCAGAAAGACAAATGCCATATGTTCTCACTCATAAATGGCTTTTAGATATAAAGCGAAGAAAATAACCAGCCTACAATTCACAACCCTTGAGAACTTAGACAACGAAGAGGACCCTAAGAAAGACATACATGGATCTAATCTACATGGGAAGTAGAAAAAGACAAGATCTCCTGAGTAAATAGGGAGCATGGGGGTCATGGGAGAGGGTAGAACGGGAAGGAGGAGGAGGGAAGGGAAATGGAGAAAAATATATAACTCAATAAAAACAATTAAAAAACTTTCCATATCCCTTGCTTATTTGCTCTATATCTTCTACTTTATCTTTCAGTCCTGATGTTTTATCTTCTACTTCATTTATTCTTCTTGTAATGCTTCCCGTTGACTTTTCCTGTTGATTTACTGGTTTTCTCCCATCCCGTCAAGTTTCAGCTTGAGTATTCTTCAATGTTCCTGTCTCCTAATTGAATTCTGTGTGACGCAGCTGGGCTAAATCTGTCTAGCTCTGAGCCAGCCTTCCTTCCGTTCTAGTGGGTTGACCCCCAGATATCCCTGAACTCATTGCATTGATGGCTTCTCCTCCTCTTGATGCCACTAAAGCCCAGACATGCCTTGCTTTCCCACTGGGAGGAGTGGAGAAGGGCCTCAGGGTTGAGTGAGGAAGGGTCTTATATTTCCAGGCTACACAGGAGGGGTGACTTTGTATGGAGCAGGCCTCTGGAGAGGCTGGCAAGACACATAGTAAGCTCACAATGATGGGCCGTTCCAGGCAGGCCTTGTCTGGAAAATGACGTAAGCCAGGCTACAGGGTTGTGCTGTGAACTGGAGCACTGGTTCTGGACGGGAGATCTATATGTCAGCTTGCAGCCTCTGTGCAGGTTGCTCTCTCTCTTTCCCTCCCCCCCAGCCCTTTTAGAGATAGGGCTTCTCTGTGTAGCTTTGGAACCTATCCTGGAACTCACTCTGTAGATCAGGCTGGTCTCGAACTCACAGCGACCTGCCTGCCTTTGCCTCCACCGTGCTGGGATTAAAGGCATGCGCCACCACTGCCTAGCTGTGCAGGTTTCTTAACATCTTGGGTCTGTTTTCTGCAAGATCAGATGAACAGTAGTTCTAATTGTGAGCACCCCATGAGATATTTGAATTATCTGCTTAGAACGGGGCTGGGCACACAGCAGGTGCTTCCTAAGTGCAGGAGTGAATGTGACATAGACGACTCAGGCCTGTGGCAGTGGATGGTGGGAGGGGTGGAACTGGGATGTGATGTGGGAGGCTCTTCTGTTTTGTGTTGATTTCATTGGTTAATAAAGAAACTGCCTTGGCCATTTGATAGGCCAGCCCTTAGGTGGGTGGAGTAGACAGAACAGAATGCTGGGAGAAGAGGGAAGTGAGGCAGTCACCATGCCTCTCCTCTCTGGGTCAGACGCAATGGAGCCAGCCGCCAGGTCAGACATGCTGAATCTTTCCCGGTAAGCCACCACACAGATTATTAGAAATGGGTTAATCAAGATGTGAGAATTAGCCAATAAGAGGCTGGAACTAATGAGCCAGGCAGTGTTTAAATGAATACAGTTTGTGTGTTGTTATTCCGGGGCTAAGCTAGCCGTGCGGGAGGAAAAGCAGGCCTGCCTGCAGCTCCTCTCTACAGAGATGCATGCAAGGTACAGAACAAGGACTGTGGGAAGGGGAGAAGAGCCCAATGTGATGATCATACAGAAACAATGTCAGGCGAGTTCAGGCATTTGTCCCCCCCTCCCCCGCCACTATCTGTTTCAGTTGGTTCTCATTATCCAAGTCAGAGTTGGGAGGGCCGCCAGGAACAGCTTGTTCTGCTGTTCATCTACAGCTCCTGCAGGTGAATGGAGGAGGCCAATCATGGGTGCTGGGCCTCTCTGTATTTAAGTGCTCCTCTGAGTGGGGCTCCGGGAAATTCTGCTAATTTAAATAGGTGTTTGGGGGCCACAGCACACTGCATGGATGGGGTGTACACTGTGTACCAGTCACTTCCTGTCTGTGGCCCAGTCTGTCAGGACTTAGCTTGCTTCTCTGGAGGAGAGCCCTGGTGTGCAGCCTTCATACCAGATGAGCAGGGAAGGTGGGCGACACCCACCCACAGATGTTACAGCTCTCTGTCAGGCACCTGCTGCTAGGGTGTGGGGGAGGGGAGGCTAGAGTGGGATCCGACTGGGAGAGTGGCTGGGGTGTGGCCTGAGGGGCTTGGGTGTTTCCTGAGCTCTGCCACTTCTCCACCGACGCTGTACTCATTTCCAACCAGCAAAGGGGGTGTCATCGACCCTCGTTACAGCTGGAGAAATTGAGGACTAAAAACCTTTGGTTACTGATAGAAACCCTGCATTGCCAGCAGTGGAGCCCAGGATCCCACCCCCACCCGCCCTCCAGGAAAGTGTGCATTGCTCTTCTCTTTTACATATGAGATGAGGAAATGGTTGGGTTAGGGGAAGTCCCACAGAAAGCTGTTGGGGGCTCAGGGCTTTAAACAACAGGGAGATGGGGAGATGGCTCAATGGTCAAGAAGAGCAGCACTTATATGGTGGCTCATAACCACCTGTAGCTAGGGGATCCAAGAATCTATTCTGGCCTCTCTGGGTACTGCATGCATGTGGCGCGGAGATAAACATGCAGGCAGAATCCTCATAGACAGAAAATAAAAATAAATAATGTCGTTCAAATACTTCGTTAACAAAAGAATTTAAGCACAGAAAGTAAACACCAGAGACTTGGTGGCTGTGTGGAATTTGGGGTCTGAGGCTGGGAGGGGAAAGGAAGGCCAGCCCTGCCAAGTTATAGTAGGAGGGGCACATGACCAGGCAGCTGTGGTCAGCAGTGTTATAGTGAATATTTCAGAAGAGCTAGGATAGAGGATTCAGAATTTCTCACCCCAGAGATAAGTATAAGACATGCATATGTTAATTACTGGATATATGATTTTACAATGTATGCATATGTCAAAACAACGAATCAGACCCGTAAATATATAATTATATCCATTAGGAATAAAATCTAGAAAATCAAAAGAAAAAAATGTTAATGAGCTTCAGGCGTTAGGTCTAACTAAACTCCTCACAGAAAACCGATGGAGCCTTCCTCGAGCTCACTCACCCTAGCCTGCAGATTTCCGTGTGTGATTGGGGAAGTGCGTGAGACAGCAGTTTCTGAGGTCGGGGCTGGAGTGCTGGAGCAGCAGGTACTAGGTCTGGGAGAAGGAGGACATCTTAGTGACCGATGCACGGCAGGGGCCTCTGTGAACTCCATGTCCCCCAAGACAGGGTTTCTCTTTGTAACAGCCCTAGCCGTCCTGGAACTAGCTCTTGTAGACCAGGTTAATCTTGAACTCACAGAGATTCACCTGCCTCTGCCTCCCAAGTGCTGGTGTTAAAGGCACGAACCATCACTGCCGGACTTCAAAACTGATTTTTAAAAGAAGCTTCGTAGGTATTCGGCTACTTCTTGCTTCCAGGAGCACTCTATACAACCCTGCAAAGGCTGTGGTCAGTGCCGGGGTTGTCTCTGCCCCCTGGGAGAGGTTGGTGGGGTACATGTGTATGGATTCAGGGACCAGCACACTGAGACTGGGTACCGCCTCTGCTACCTGGTCCCAAGCAAACTGTAAAGTGACATCCTGGGACACTATTAGCATTGACCCCTAGGGTGTGTTCTTAACTCAGTTACAGTGTGGTGTGCGCCAGGTGCCACACACTGCTAGGGGCCATGACTGCGGAAAGTAGCCCTATGGGTGGCAGGGGAGTCACTCTTCACTGGGACCCAACCTTCTTTGCTTGTGTTCAGCTTCTCAACACACACTCAGTCCCATCCTGAGCCTAGCATGTGGGCCAGCTACACCAGTGTCTACGTCCGGTATGGCTTAGATGTTGAATGATCCCTAAAAGTCCACAGTATTGGGAGGGACTATGGAGCATTGAAGTGATCCTTAGGTGATTGACCGTGTCTTATGATACTGGGTCTCGTTCCTCCCTCTACTTCCAGGTGTCAGAACAGTGCTTCCATCATGACAGTGGTCACTGGCATTGGCCCTTCCTAGTGGCACTTAATGAGGCCGCCTAGTCTTAGGCCTGGAGGCAGACCTTAACCATGGGATGCTCCAGGCCTTAAGTCTATTGCAGTGGCAATTTTGTCAGTCCGAGGGACCTTTAGCTATAGTTGGAGGTGGTTTTTGTTGCCGTGGTCTGTCTGGAGGGAATTGCCTAGTGTCCAGGGGTAAGGAAGTTGCTAAATATGTCCTAACTTCTGCATAGGACAGCCCAGGAGAAAGAATCAAGCCTGAGCTCCCAATTGTGCTGAACTAGACTATTGCGTGCTATTGGATAAAAGGAACGTGTGCCCAAATGGTTCAGATTAGTGGAAGGAAGGTTATGCCTGTTCCAAAGTGCAGAGGTGAGCAGGCATAGGCACAGTGAAGGCAGCAAGGAGACGGTGGTCGTGCTACTGTCTACTCACACCTGTAGTCAGCTAACTCATGCTGCAGAGACAAATGCAGCTCTTCTGAGAGTTCTAGTAATTTTGCTTTTCCTCCTGGATCCAGCCATGCCTGAAACCTTGCACTGCCTGGCCAGAACTCGGTCCTTTCCTCTAGCACTTGTCTAAATTGAGCTAATTCTAATACATGGAAGAACAGCCCAAGCCACACACATAGTGTGCAGACTTCACCAGGCTTCTTATCCTTCCACACCCTGTGGCCCCACTTCAGGACCACCTCCCTCCTGCATGTGGCAGGTGGTTTCTATTAGGGCCGTAAGTGGCAGCAGCCATCTCTGCAGCAGCACCGCGTTGTTGCATGATGGAAGCGCCCCAGTCAGCTAAGTGTGGCAGCCGCCATCTCTGCCAGCAGCACCGCGCCATTGCGTGATGGAAGCGCCCCGTCAGTTGGGACTGGGACCAAGATCAGATGTGGTTTGTGGAACAGCTGCCCGTGCAGGGCTGGCGGTTAATTAAAAGCCCCACGCATTTAGTGATTAACTAATCACAGCTTGATGGCAGTCGGTGAGAATGGGCGACTTCTCTGCTGGAGTCAGAGGAGATGCTGCACGTGCCTGCCTGGGGCCACCCAAGGCAGCAGGAGGCCCGGGAACCCCCAGGGTGGCCGTCTCAAATAGGTTACCAGCATAATTGCATCCATTTCTCTGCCGGGTTTACAGGGTGAGGGCTCAGGTGGGTCCAGTTAGGCAAGGTAACTGGTGGGCGGGGCTAGAGAGGCAGGAGATGGTCCCCCAACATTTGTAGTGGCACAGGGCAGGAAAAGCAGGAGCTGTCCCTGGGGACAGGCAGAAAGCTGGGGTGAGCTTGGAGGTGGGAGAAAAGACATGGCTCCCTTCATTTCCTAGCAGTGAGACAAGTTAGGTGTGGGGTGAGTCTTCGCTTCCGGTCGCCTATGTGACCACTGACACAATTTTAACTTCTCTACTTCCGTTTCCTAGGACCCGTAAATTTTAGAGTTCACAGGACCATTATGAGGAGACAGCTGCACAATGGCCAGGAGCTCAGAAAATACGTGGAAATATTAACTGTCAAAGGCAGTTGACAAAGGTGGTGACGATTTCCTTTAAGGTCACCTAGGTGAGCCACCGCTATGACTCTCACTCCCTGTGTTCCCTGGATGCAGAGAGCTGGGGACTGACAGCCAGCCAGACCCTGGGGCAGTATTACCATCAGCCAGGATTGACCTCCTAAAGGCTCCATAGACTTCCAACATGGCACCACCATCCAATCCCCAGCTTCATCTTTCCAAATACCCAGTCCATAGTGATCACCTCGTAAGGCCTCGCTACTCTCAATAAAAACACATGTTGGCCACTACCCCTCTAACAAATGGGCCTTCAGGGTCACTCTAGATCCAAACTATGGCAGGTGGAACCGGACCTGGTTTTTGTGACTGGCTTATTTCATGTAGTACAGTGTCAAGGTTCACCTTGCTGCAATGTGTTAGAATTTTCTTTCCAGGCCTGAATAAATACGCCACTGTATGCTATACCACACTTCTTTCTCCCCTCACCTCTGGTGGGCAGTTTCTTCCACTTTCTGCTACTGTGATGAATGGTGCTAAGAGCATGGGTGTTTAAATGATCTCTTTAGCCCCTGTTTTCATTGATGCTGTCTTTTAAAAATAAGAAAGAGTACAAGTAAGCCCAAGATCTACAAAACATAGTTCAAATGAAGACGTTGTCAGTAAAGGGTTCCCTTGTAAGAGCCTGCACGCGCCATTCAGCATCCCTGTATATGCTGTTGCTCCAACTCCAGCCTGACTGTTGGCCTGGGATCCTCTCAACTCCTCTTGAGGCACATGCACATGAATAATGGGGACAATTATGTATCTTCCTTCCCTTGGAGTTATTTTGCTAAGTGACAAAGCAAGAAGTGTCTGTCCGGAGGCAGTGTGCAGCAGAGTTCCACAGGTTGAGACCAGAGGCTGCTCTTGATCGCCACCTGTCGGCCCATCAATCCGGTGACTCAGACAAGAAAAGCGTGACCTACGCCCAAGCAACAAAACGCCGTCCAGGTCCCATTGTGAGCGGGGAACCAGAAAGGCAGAGGAGACCCATCGAGTGGCCAGAGTTTAGGACGTTCAAGCCCTCGCCACGAAATTTAGGTCAGGAACTCAGGGTCCTCGGGATGAGTGGTTGGAGGAAGTCGAAAGAAGTGTAAGGGAAGACAGAACTCATCTCCTTGGCCGTGCGCTTGCCTGTTTGTGCTTTCATGTGTACATGTGCGTGTATGCACGTTACCTGTGTACACCTGCGTGTGCGTGCACATGCACATGTGGGCCTGCCTGTGCACACGAGT
Organism: Microtus oregoni; assembly: GCF_018167655.1. Taxonomy (NCBI): domain Eukaryota; kingdom Metazoa; phylum Chordata; class Mammalia; order Rodentia; family Cricetidae; genus Microtus; species Microtus oregoni. The sequence continues at coordinate 64,164,329 of NW_024543063.1, forward strand.
GCGTGTGTGTGCAGTCCCTGCTTGGGCTGGCCTAGAGGCGGCGACAGTCTCAAGTGGGTACTTATGCTATTCCACCACTGACCCAGCAGATGGCGAGAGTGCAGCGGGAAAGTCAAGGCTGCAGGCGCTGTGCTCTGGGGAGGGAAAGGAAGGGGAGACTCAGTCGTGAGACCTCTGGGCTGCAGCGACCACAAAGGTGGTGGGCCAGTGGACAGGGTGGCTCACACTGCAGGCAGCTCTTCGCAGCTCCGAGGTGGTTGTTCAGGGCCAGAGCTCCCGGCTTCCCGCCTTTGCTGCAGCATGGTCAAGGCCGGTTTCTATAACCCCCTTAACCTTTCCGACTTCCCAAAGATACCCTGTCCAAGCGTACACTCCTCTCAAGAGTTGGGACTTGCATCTAAGAAAGGCGGACACAACCCAGCCATAACTCAGGCACGAGAGAGTAGGGAGCCGGATGGGGACCGCCCAACCCTGGTGCTGGATTTCCGGAGCCTCGTCTAGACTCTATTGTGACCTTGGGACTCACTGCCCCTCTTGTTGCTATTTCCTCATTCCACCTCTACCACTTGGCTGATCCAGTGACCAAAGTGTCAAGGACAGCGCTTTGGGTACACCCTACCTCCCCCCCCCATTTCCCAAACCTCTCTGGGTACACCCTACCCCCATTCACCAAACCGTGGCTCTATTTTCCTTTCCCAAAGCCTTATGCAGAAATCTCACTTCCTTATGACAGTGTTGACCATGGGACCACCGAGAGGCGGTTTGGTCTTAAGTTCTTTAACTCCCAGGATGCATTAAGCTCCATTGTCTATTGTACAGGGGCTTCTTCCACCTCCTGTTACAGTGCTGCAGCTCAGGGTCCTTTCTAAATGTCCGTGTCAACTTTAGAACTTATGTCCCCAGCACTGCGAGCTGAAGGAACTTTAGATCCATCCTGCAGCCTGCTCCGTGTAGCAGCAGGAAGGAGACTCTTGCTAAGCACCTATAAGATGGGATTGACGACGCCATCGTCACCCAGTCTCGGAGATTTGAGGCCTGCACAAGCCCACCTAGCAAGAAGCAAACGCGAGATCCCACCCTGTGGCATAAGCAGCAGAGCAGAATTCTCCACATAATTCTGTGGAGACACAGATGGCGGGGGGGGGGGGGGGGGGGGGGAGAGGTACTCCCTGACTTAGCCCTCACCTGAACAGTGGTGTCCCTTCATAAAGCTGGAGGAAGGGTGGGTTTGATGCACAGCCCTTTCAGGGAACACGGGTTCTGGAGTAGAGGTTTGGTAGCTGGCCCAGGGGACCCAGGAAGTCCCGCCACAGAAGCGGAGTCCCAAGTGCACTGATATGTCGCCTCTTCCATCTTGGCTGGCTGACAGTGAGGCTTGCAGAGGCCTGTGCAGAGGGCAGGATCTGTCTCTCTCCCAGAACCATGAGAGGGATGCCTAAATCTAATAAGTTAATCTAGACTCCTAGAAACAAGATTAAATTTTCAAATAAAGGCAAGCTCTGACAGCCAAGGCATAAATCTTTTATTTAAAACAGAGACAAAGCCATTCAAATGCAATCTGCAGTGACAGATGCAGGCAGGAGCTGACTCCGATAGGGCAGGCACACGAGGATTGGCTCCCCCTTGGTGACATATCACAGAGGGTGACCTGAAGGACAGTCTGCGAGTGTCAGCAAACAGTGGGGCCTCCGCATCTGTTTCCATATTGCTTGTCGGCCCAAGGTGCCAATGTCCTCAGGAAGATGCAGGAAGATGCTGGTATAGATGGGAAGGAATCATGGTCCCATGCTACCATCTCAGCTGCCACAAGAGGGCAGCAGAAAGGGGGTAGCATCTTCTAGAGGTTTCCAGACCACCAGCAAGGCCCCTATGGGATAGGTAGGTGGATGTGAGGTAAAAGACGCCAAGAGCAACATTTGTCTCAGGCACGGGTGGGCACTTTCACTTCCCAGACATTGTCCATTCCCTCCCTGGTCAGAGTTCATCTTCTCAGGCAGGAGAAGCCTGGAAGAATCCAGCGAGCTGCCCAAGGCTGCACACCTTCTGAATGACAGAGACTCAGCCAGAGACATGCAAGCTCCAGTGTCCCTCTGTCTAGCACCTCTCCGTTTCCAGACACCCTGAGATGCCACCAGCTTTGCAAAAAACACTGACACCTCATTTGTTCTAATTCAGGCAAAGAGAACACTTTCTGCTAAAACCCCCAAATACCACCTCCTCTGGGAACTCTTAAGATTCCTAACACCTGACCCCTTCAAAGCAGCATGAACCCAGTGGCCGCCATTTGCATGTATTCTCCAAGGACACAGTTCCCAGGAGAACAATCCATAAATCCATGTCTCGGGAGACGTTTCGTAGGAAGCTACAAACAAACAGGGCTTTATTAAGTACAGCTGAGGAGCACAGCTGACTCTAGTTTGCTTCTTTCTCGAACAATAATTCTCAGATTGTGGGTCCTGACTCCTTGGGGGGGGGGTGTCTAATGACCTCTCACAGGGGTCTCCTAAGACCACTGGGAAACAAAGATGAACATTATGATTCATCACAGTAGCACAATTACAGTTATGGAGTTGCAACAAAAGTCACTTTCTGTTTGGGGGTCACCATAACATGAGGCATGTATTAAAGTGTCGCTGCATAAGGGAAACAGAGGATAAGTGGATATGGGGAAAAGGGAGGTGGGTGGCTGGGAGGAGTGGGGCGGGGAAATGCAATAGGGATGTATTGTAGGGGAGAATAACAAAAAGGGGGGCTGCAGCACCAGGAAGGCTGGGAACCACTGTTCAAAGTCACAAAACATATCACACTTAGGCTTGGCTAAGTCCTGCAGAAAAAAATCCTAACCAGTTAGCCCAGCATCTCCCCAACTTGCATGAACATCAAATGCTTGAGTTTCTCTCAGGATATAATGTCTTATCTGAATTACAGTTTGATGTGGTGTATCCCCTTAAGTATTCATGTGTTAGAAATCCGGTCCCCAGTATGGTGATCTTAAGAGGTGATGTGTCCTATAAGAGGTGGAACCTAAGAGGAGGTCAGTGGGTCATTGGTCACAGAAGGGACTAAGGTGGTTCTGGCGGGACTTAGTTCTTGCTAAAGGAAACAGTTTTAAGAGTGAATTTAGCTATTCCCAGCCTGACTTCTGGTCTATCTGTGTGCATACTCTCCTCACAACACGCTTGTGCCATGATGCCATCTGCATATGTGATGAGGCCAGGGTTCTTTGCCAGAGCTGGCATTTTGTTGATGTGTCTTAGGCCCAGGCCTCTGGAATTGGGAACTGAATCCCTTTTCTTTACAATGTACCTGGCCTCAGGCATTTCCTCGAAGGAATGAAAACGGACTGCTGCATTTTCTGTAACAAGGAGTCCACTATGAGAAATGTTGACAAAGCTACCATCTCAGGTTGTACAAAGCTTCCTGCTTCTCCAGAATGCAAACTGGTGCATAGACTTCTATACTTGAAGCAGTCATATGGATGCTGGAGAAGGTGCAACTGGTGCTGCTGGCCCCCTTTGGGATGAGCCTCCCTGGGTAATGTAGTGAAGGCCTTCACACTCACACATACAATAGTCATGCACACAGAATGATGAATTGATTTCCTGGTCCATGGGTTTTTGAGGTTGGGCAGGTTTTAAGTTGTTATCTGTGAAGGTCCCTTGTGGTTGGAGGCATGCTCTATCGAGCCTTGTGGGATGGTGTAAAAATATTGGGGGAAAGGCTGCTTATGGAGTCTATGTGAAGGGGCCAAACATCATCCTTGCATTCTAATGGGAACCCAGAGAGTTGTGCTGTCACATGATCAGTGTGAAGTGGGGCTGGAGAGCACACCAGGAGGCCAGGTGAGGAGAGACCCTTCTGCTTCCACAGCCCTGCACACAGCCAGCACGAGGAATACTGATGGAAGGTGTCGGTCCAGGCTTGCCTGGCACCAGTCCTTCCCATCAGAAGCCAGCAGTATGTCGGCTCTCTGGGAGCTGCCCATGTGGCTTTAGCTTGTATGTGCTACATGGAACAGGCCTCTCTCAAACCCAGGGTTTCCATGGCCCATGCTTGGATTACTAGAGGGCACCATCTTTTTGGTCACATGGTTGACTCAGGGACATGGGAACTAGGACTTAGTGCCAAAAATATATACTATGGAACTTTTATGGAGAGGAATTATCTCTCAGGGTCACTGATGAAAACGTAAGCCAGAAGTTGTTGGCAGCTATACTGAGTTGTGGGGGAGTCTGAGATCTTCTGTGGAGGACATGGGTGACATGCAACCCAGGTACCTCTGGGAAGATTTAGAAGTCTGGGTCATGTGACCCAGTCTTGCACACATGAGCTAGGGCCTTCCTATCTTGCTTAATATTGGTGGACCCTTTCTGTCCTTTGCAATGGAAAGAACCCTAATTTCCATGTCAAAAATATTCCCAGAGGGCTGACCAGAGATCGTTTAGTGGTCAAGAACACTGGTTGCTCTTCCAGAGGACCTGAGTGTGATTCTCAGCACTTACATGGTGGCTCACAACTATCTGTAACTACAATTCTAGGGGACCCAACACCCTCTCTGATCTCTGCAGGCAATAGGTACCAGGCATGCACATGGTGCACAGACATACATGCAGGCAAGACACACATACATTATTTATTTTATAAAATAAAAATAATTATCTATCTATCATCTGTTCTATGTATATATGTATGTACATACGTACATACATACATACTGAGGATGGAGTTCTGAACAGTGACATCTGAGCAGCGGTGATATGTGCCTCTCCAGGCTCAGCTCAGGAATATCTGAGAGTTTGTTCATGACTTTGCTCCTCTGGATCGATGTGACAAACATAGCAACTATAAGAGCCAAGCAGAAGGTGGCCAACCACAAGGAGAAAGGAAGCACCATCATTCTTAGAAGCAAGGAGTCTTGCTTGAGGCTCTGCACATGAAAAACAAGCATCCATCTACTAAGCACTAAACTCCAGGGCTTTGCCTATCACTGTTGTTCCCGAGAGTGGGTTTTGATGGATTTTAGATAACTTTTCCTTGTATCTATTCATCCACATCTTACACAAACTCTGGGTGGCAGTCTGGGAATAAGATTGCATGCCCTCGGAGAGATGGGAGGACAAAGGATATTCTAAAGGGCCCAGGGTGATGCAGGCAGAGGAAGTTATGGCAGTGTGTCTACCCCCACTCCAGTGCCCTTCTCTTTCCAGAGACACAGAACTCACTCCTCTCTGTTTACCTGCCTGGCACAGACGCCTCCAGCCACCTGCCTCTGTCCGTGGTGCTGAACCTAGCTGCCGCACTGGTTGTGTGTGTTATGTTCTCTTGGTGAACCTTTTAACCTCTCCAAATGTTTGTTGTGAGAGGAGAAAAACATCTTTATCACTGGACTGCTGTGACAATCAAGTATGGAGGAAGCACTGATTGGATCGGTGTGTTTTTGGACACCCTCTCCTCCCTGTTTTTGGGACCCTCTTCTCCTTCCCCTTCACCTGCCTTTTAGCAGGTTAAAAAGTTGGTAACTTCATACTCAGGCATAGTACCGACTTAAGGGGGCAGACTCTCATTCATGTTGGTTTGAGCGAATTAAGAAAAAAAGGCAGAGTCTAAGAGATTGTCCCTTGTAATTCTAGCTATGACAGGCAACAGGAGGTTACAGAAATGTTCTAAAAGTTCCAGGGCCAACTCCAGGCCGAGGAAGTGTGACTTTGCCCCTTGTTTCTCCTACACTGGGGGTGGTGGCTCGGTGGTCCCCAGCTCTGGAGGACAAAGGGTTGAGCTTCTTTCAACCCACTGCTGCTCTTTGAAATCCTCTGTTAACCAGGCTCATTGTATTTATTAAGGAGTAACAAATTCGGATTCTCCAGTTTAATTAATAAAATGCATTTAGAAGCAATTGTGCAATAAAAACAGCATTAAGCTTCCCACTTTAATGGGGAAGCCTGTGCTTTTGTTAGTCTGTGTGGTCCCACTGCCAGTTAATGTGTGGGTTCCCATAGGGTTTTTTTTTTAATTTTTTTGTCAAAAATTTACAGACTCTGATGTTATTCTTGTGAACCCTGGGATAGGAGTTCTGTTTTTTTTTTTGGGGGGGGGGTTGCTATGTTGTTTAGGCTGGCCTTAAGTTTACCACTCTTCTTTAGCCTTCAAATATGTGTGCCACCCAGCTGAGGAGTTGCTTCTTTGAATGGATATTAGGAGCTTACCCTCTAGAGATTCCATGTGCTGACAAGGGTGGAATGAAACCAGAGAACTTGCCCAGGTTGGGCTCATTTCACACCCAGGAGCTGGAGCTCATAATCTGCATCCTCTTCACCATGATGGGGACATGGAGTAAAAGAGTCAGTGTGTGTGTGTGTGTGTGTGTGTGTGTGTGTGTGTGTGTGTGTGTGTGTATGCATGTGAAACTGGAAGTTTGGCTTTCTAACAAAAAGTGCCAAGGGAAACAGTTCATTGGCATCCTTTCTGCTCATATGCTCACTTCCATAATGTGGAAAGCTAGTTGAAATCAAAAGATGTTTGCTGGGCAGAAAGCTAAAGGTAGGCAGTTAGTGATTTCTTTTTTTTTCATTTGCATGGTCTTTTTGTTTTTTTTTTTAATTTTACAGATTTATTTTTTAAAATTATATACCCACCCATCATCATCATCATCTCCTTCTCCTCCTTCTTTCTGATTTTATTGAGCTATACATTTTTATCTGCTCCTCTCCCCTCCTCCTCTTCAACCCTCTCCCATGGTCTCCATGTTCCCAATTTATGCAGGAGATCTTGTCTTTTTCTACCTTCCATGTACATTAGATCCATATATGTCTCTCTTAGGGTTCTCATTGTTGCTAAGTTCTCTGGGATTGTGAATTGTAGGCTGGTTTTCTTTGCTTTATTTCTAAAAGACACTTATGAGTGAGTACATATGAAATTTGTCTTTCTGGATCTGGATTACCTCACTCAAAATGGTGTTTTCTAGATCCATCCATTTGCCTGTAAATTTCAAGATGTCATTTTTTTTTCTGCTGTGTAGTACTCTATTGTGTAAATGTACCACATTTCCTCATCCATTCTTCAGTCAAGGGGCATTTAGGTTGTTTCTGGGTTCTGGCTATGATAAAGCTGCTAAACTGAAAAGCTTCTGTAAAGCAAAGGACATGGTCAACAAGACAAAATGACAGCCTACAGAATGGAAAAAGATCTTCACCAACCCCCCATCAGCAGATGGTTGATCTCCAAAATATACAAAGAACTCAAGAAACTGGTCATCAAAAGAACAAGTAATCCAATAAAAAATGGAGTAAAGACCTAAACAGAGAACTCTCAACAGAAGAATCTAAAATGGCTGAAAGACACTTAAGGAAATGCTCAATATCCTTGGCCATCAGAGAAATGCAAATCAAAACAACTCTGAGATTCCATCTTACACCTGTAAGAATGGCCAAGATCAAAAACACTGATGACAACTTATTCTGGAGAGGTTGTGGGGTAAAGGGAACACTTCTACATTGCTTGTGGGAGTGCAAGCTGGTATAACCCCTTTGGATGTCAGCGTGGCAATTTTTCAGAAAATTAGGAAACAGCCTTCCTCAAGACCTAGCAAACTACTTTTGGGTATATACCCAAAGGATGTCCAATCATAGCACAAGAACATGTGCTCAACTATGTTCATAGCAGCATTGTTTGTTATAGCCAGTTAGTGACTTCTTACCAAGATGTCTGGTAGGATGTAACCTCCCAGAGGTTTCAGAACTCCCTTCTGGCTCAGAGTGCTGCATTTAGACAGCGCTTGTCCTGCCTGGCTTCCTAAGCCAGTGTGCTTCTTTCCTGTTTGGGGTTTAGTGGCAGCTGAGTCTGCACCCTTGGTGAGCCTTAGGCTGGCTGTCTAGCATGGCCTCCAGGGAGCAGGACAGACTTCTTCCACAGGTTGCTGGGCTCCTTCTGGAAAAGCTCGTGGATCTGGATGGTGGCCACAGGTCTCGATAGCTACAGATAACTGCTATAGTATGATGGGATCCAGACCCTTTTGAGGCATTCATTCCACACATTCCACCTGCTGACAGGATGCTGTCACCATGGGGAGGTGAGGGAGGAGATGAGGGCTCAAAGGAATGTAAGGGTGTGCTGTCCATGGGCAGCAGAAGAGGTCTGTAGTCCACACTCAGAATCTCCGGCCAAGTCCCAAACTGCTAGGGAGGACGTGCTTAATGTTGCCTCATTCCACCAAGGATTTGTTGTAATTTAGAACACAAGTAGATAAAACAGGTAGATAAGGAAGACCAGGGAGATAAAATAAGGTCAGACCATCACTGACTAACATCACCGAGAGGATTAGGTTAGTGTTGAACCTGCCCACTGCAAAGCCCTGGTAGTCATCTGTAGTGGAACTGAGCCTTCCAGTAGCCAAAGCTTAGGTGAAAACATGATTGGCTCTGGTACTCCTGGCACTCTGAGGCCACATGGTGAGTCTCCCAAGAAGGGACAGCAGAGATTCTGTGGCCATGTGGAAGAAGGACCCCTGACCAGGTCTGGGGGATTCTTGAAGGGGCCAGCACTCCAAGGGTCCAGGGAAGGGACCTCTGCAGATAGCATTTGTTGTGGTTTTTGAGACAGGTTTCACGCTATATCAGGCTGATGCGGAGCTCACTATGTAGCTCAGGTTAGCCTAGAATTCATGGAGATTCTCCTGCCTCAGTGTCTCAGGAGCTGGGATTCCACACACAAGCTGCACACACTTCTTTGAAGACAAGATTTGGACACTACTGGCCCCTGTGGGGCTTTGCAGAACAGTCCATGTGCGGTAGGGGAGGAATTTCATGTGCATTATCTAGGAGTGGCCACCTCAAAGCGAGACGTGCTTGGAATAGTTATCTACTGCTAACAGGGAGGCTGACACCAGTATCGTGAGAGACAGCAGGATGGACGCTCCAGTCTTTGCCTGAGGCAGTTTAGGGCTGCAGCAGGGGCGGCTCTGCCTCGGGCTGCCTTGAGAGCCCACAGACACCATGTTACTTAGGCTGCAGTCATTCAGAGAGCCTTCATCCAGGTCATCAAAGCTAGCTGTCCATGAGCAGGAGGCCTGAGGCTGTTAGCATGTGGACTGTGTCCCAGGGTAGCTGCCATGGGTAGATGCCTCAGTGAGCCATCCAGACAGTGAAGAAGCCACAGGGTCTTTATGCTCTTGGGTCCTGCCTGTCACTATCTTGCTGATATTCACCGGTGTCTCTTTGTCACAATACCTATTTCCTAGTGGCACTTAACAATTTCACAAGTCATCCTTTGAAAAGTTTGTTCCATTGTATGACCTTTGCCCTCCCAGACAAATCTCTCTGCAAGCTAGAGTCAGCTCATCTTGGCTGTTCTTGCTTCCAAAGTGTCACACACAAGGATCTTATTACATGGGTCATACACAGACACTCACAGACAGACAAATGCTCATCTTTCCTGAATGGCGAGTCTGGGCCCTGCACCTAGTGTCTCTCCTTAGCATGGAGTGCACCATGCATAGGTGAATTACATAGGTGCCTGACTGCAACACTGTTTGCCTTTCAGAGGACAGCCTGTGTGTTTCTGTCTATCTAGCACCTTGAAGAGAGATACTTGGAGGGCCTCTGATTTGAATAGTATCTTCTAGAAGCAATGTATAGACCTCTGGTCTCATGCTAAAGTGGGTGGGTGGGTGGGATGCTGGCATTCTCAGTCTCAGGGTCTGGGTGGGGAGAGTGCAAAGGCCACACTCACACAGCAGACGTGTTGATGGAAACCAGGAGGACCTGCTTCCTATGCCAGGCATCAGAGGTTCTGCACAATATCATTCTGACACTTGAAAATTGCAAATTTGAAAGGCTCCTTCTCACCTGCCAGCTCTGCAGGCCGCCCTGGCTGGGATGGATTCCAGACTTTGCCCCAGGGCTAGATTTCCCAGGGCCCCAGAATTAGCCAACAGGGGGTCTCTCTGACCCCACCATGCACAAAACCCCTCGAGTGTCCTGGGCCTGGAGTTTGCTAGTTACAAGTGACTTTGTTACCTGAAAAATGCTAGGCTTGAGTCGCTTCCTGCTGGCTGAATCTAGAGTTCCAAAATTCTGTCTTTTCTTAGTCCACTCTTTCTAGAGACTCTTCATGTGATGGGGGATGCTTTAAGGCAACCTGGGAGCTTCTTAGACTCATTCTTCTAAGTTAATCATGAACATTTAACTCACTTCATCCCAGTAACCCATTCTTCCTCAAATAAGCCAGGCAAGAGCCGGGTGGTGGTGGCGCATGCCTTTAATCCCAGCACTCAGGAGGCAGAGGCAGGTGGATCTCTGAGTTCAAGGCCAGCCTGGTCTACAAGGGCTAGTTCCAGGACAGGCTCCAAAGCTACAGAGAAGCCCTGTCTTGAAAAAACCACACACACACACACACACACACACACACACACACAGCGCCAGGCACATTCCTGCCTTGGGATGCTGGCACTGACTCCTCCAAGTGCCTAGAGATCCCTTCCCCCTCCTCCACAGCTGCTGCTTCGCTCCCCACCTCTCACAGGGTTTGGCCCACACTTACCGTCTCTGTTTAAAACTGCAGTTTCAGCTTACTCATATCGCTTGCTTCTTGTGACTAACTCACCCTAACTGCTATTTTTTCAAAACCCATCTCTGGTAGGGAAGGAAGTGATCCATTCCACAAAGCTAGCAGAAATGCTGGCACCCAGTGGGTCACCAGACCAGTCCACAAACACAGAGAGATGTGTGGGCTGACTTCTGCTGGCCCCAAGTTCCAGCTCCACTGTTACAATTACCACAGGTAATGTTTGTAAAATTCACACCCAATAAACAATTTAGAACAGTCAAAAAATAAAAAGAAAAGGTTTTGAGAGTGGTATTACCTGAGCTTAGGCGGCAGTACCTGCTAAACAAGCAGGCACAGCAGATGCTCACAGTCCAGGGAGGGTCCACGCCGTACTTTCTTCTTGGAAGCAGAAGACAAGCCCACTGCTAAGGATGGCAGTGAAGCTTCTCCCAGATTTGTTGTAAGGTGCCTTTGCTTTTATTTTCATTCCCTCTCAACTGGAGCGTGGGAGTGGGTGGGCAGCTCCCTGCCAAGCCAGCATTCCCCTGACATTTCCCACTCACGGGACTTAGATGAAGAAAAATGCAGACTGACTAGGAGCTGCCCGAGTTTGGAAGCCTCTCTTGGAGCCAGCTGGCGTGTGGGGAAGCGGAACCTAAACCAGTCCCAGGAACTGACACACTCTGACATTAGTGCCTTTTTAATGACATTATCAAAATTATCAAAATTCATCTCAGGGTAGAATGTCCATCTTCATATTGACTTAAAATACAAGGTAATACAGGGTGGACATCCTGTCTACGCGCTATGGACCTTCTCATGCAGTTGTAGATAAATAATCAATATTTTATCATCAAATTATGAGCTAGTCTTCAATGTTTTGCAAGAAGGATCTGGAGATGCATAATGAAGCACTGTAATGCTTTTATATGCAAAGTGTCTTTCTGCACATCAATAATAGGCAAGCGCCTCTAGGCCATCCTGAGCAGGCAGCCTCCCCTCTGGTCAGAAGGAGGATAGGGTGGAGGTGACAGCAGACCTTTGGCTTTGCTGTTGGACGCTGTGCTGGCTAGTTTTTATGTCACCTTGATATAAGCTAGAGTCAGTCGGGAATAAGGACCCTCAGAGGAGAATATGTCTCCACAAAGCTGGTCTGTGGGCTATTTTCTTGATGATTGATGTGGGAGGGCCTGGCCCACTGTGGGTGGTGCCACCCCTGGGCAAGTGATCCTGGGTGGTGTAAGAAAGCAGGATGGGCATGCCATGAGAAGCAAGGGTTGGAACGTTAACGGTAGTGTTCCTCTATGGCTCTGCTAGGCTCTTGCCCTGGCTTCCCTCAGTGATGGATTTATAAGCTGGAATGTGAAATAATTCCTTTCCTACCCAAGTTGCCTTCAGTCATGGTGTTTTCATTACAGCGGTAGAAACTGTAACTAAGACAGATAGTTGCACTAATGGACACACAATGTATGACCCACTGCAGTGCTGGCGCCCCCACACTGTGTGACCCGCAGTGTCAGTATCCACCTTGGGTCCTTTCTGAGTCCTCCCACCACTCCTGCATTTTTCTGCCAGGGCCACTGATCTGGAGCTGCTTGGAGGAAGGTCCTGGACGATGGTGTTTTCTGGGAGCGCCCCTTAGCCAGAGACCGAGGGGCAGGGGTGGAGAGAACAGTCCAGCTCCAGGGCTTTGCTCCCTCACCCACCTCTGCCCTATTTCCACCTTCTTATTTTTGTCTCCTGGAACATTCCCTTCATATGACACATGGAGCCTCATTACCAGATCTGCTACTGGGGGCACAAACATACTACTCATTCCAAAAATATGGTCCACCTACTATAGACAGGCACAGAGGGGAGAGATGGGGATACAATGAAAACGAAAGTAGGTATGACTGATATCTCTTGTTCTCAGTAGGTATGACTGATCTGTCCAGTTGGGTGCAATGAGCTATGACAAATCCCTCATCTCACATGGATAGGAAGTTAGGGAGCTCCAGGGCTGGCTGCTCCAGCCCCACAGTCAGGGGTCACTGTGGGTCTAGTTCTTTCTCTGTTCACTGTAATATGGTATGGCTTGCCCGTGGGCTACAACACTCTAGACATTACATCTGGATGAGACACTGAGGAAGAAGAGGCCAGCCTTTCTTGTGCCTTTCTCTTTAAATCTAGATACTGTTTCTAGAAGTCCCTAATTAATTCCCCAGCTGTTACCTGTGCCTCATTGGCCTGAGAAAGCCCCATATTCCCTCCTGAGCCACCTTGGGGAGGGCTGGAAGGACCTTTGCATCTGTGAAACCTACCTGGTACCTATGAGTAAGGGTGGATTACCTTATAGTTCCCAGGGTAGCCAAGCTGGCGATACCCAAAGCCACTAGGACTCGGCTAAGAAGGGAGATGGTGGTTGCAGCTGATGGGAGCTTTGTCCCTTGCATGCCAACCTCCTGCCTCGTCCATTTCCTCTCCATACCCCTCTACAACTACACACCCTGTCTGTGACTTGATGTGGTTGGGTTCCTTCTGGTGTAACACAAGAGCAACACCCTGTCTGTTCACTCAACGCAGTTGCCGTGGGGACAATTATGCTCAATAAAGCTTTGATGAGAAAGTATATTGTGAAGGTGATGAATGAATGCACGCATGTATCTGTGTGGGATGGCACAGATGCGGGAGAGGCAAGGGTGGGCTAGTCATCTTTCCAGGGTCCTGTGAGGACAGCAGGGGTGAGGAGTCCTTGTCCACAGAACCCAAAGATGGTGAGGGCAGCAGCTTGGGAAATACAACCTCAGCTCTTGTTCGGCTCTGATCCTAACCCAGCAACTTCAGGGTTTTTCCTGCTCTCTGAGTCTTACTGTTTCCTCTGGACCCAGTCACCGGATGTTTTTTTGAGCACTAACTATGTAGACACCAGGGCTGCATGTGATCAAAGGACAGGTGTCAGAGATGTGAGGCTCTGACTCTGGGCACAGAGCCTGCACGCCAATCTATTCTGAGTGTACAAGCCTAAACTGTATAGAGTACAGAACATCCCAGGTGAAAAACGGGCGGTCTTGGAGATCCCACATGGAAGCCAGGCTCGCCTGAGGAAAACAAGGTTAGCATGGCTGGCCCTTGGGGATGGGGACGCTGAATGAAAGGAGAAAAAACACCTGCAAAGGCCACATGCACCTAGGGTGTCATATACGCCGAATGCCCTGCATCTGGATTTCAGGGGTCTGGATGGAGCAGCAGTCTCAGCAGGAGACACTATGCCACATATAAAGGAATGAGGGCTGTCGTTACAGTTCATACAGGAAGGTAGCTTGGATTGCAGCAGAAGCAAAGAAGTGGCCAGGTCTGAGGGACACAATGGCTGAGGACAGCTAGGTATTCTGCTATTGCTAGGCTTCAAGGACACCAGTCGGTCCCCCCACTCCCACCTCTTTACTGAGCAAACAGGCCAGCCCTCCTCAGCAAGGAGGATGGACTATAGGCTTTGTAGGGGGAAGTCTTCACTCTGAACTCACGGGATGGAGTAGGAATCGAGCATAATACAGTTAAGAAAAGCCTTGCAATCAATCCCATTGGCTTAAATTAAGTGCAACGCCTGGCACTGGTCCACAGCAGAGGCTAAGGTGGATCGCCAGCAAATCTAGGTGGCTAGCATGTGAAGCTGAAAAAGGGTTCATGATTTTGGGAAGAACGGGCACGGTGTGCATGTGCGTGTGTGTGTGTGTGTGTGTGTGTGTGTGTGTGTGTGTATGGTGTTAAGTGTTTGGGGTCCAAGTTCTGGACAGATATTGTTTAGAATAAACTGTAATGTCATGATGATTATGTGGACTGGGATCGCCTTTGTTGCTCACTGGCTGTGTGACCTTGGTGGACCACTTACCTTCTGGATCCTATTTTCCTACTTAGAAGAGGGCAACATCAACAGGCTCCTATGACAAGACCAAAGTGTCTCGTCAGCTTCAAAGCACAAGCAAATGCCAGGGACTAACAGGGAAGTTCCTTTCAAGCAAAAGTCCCTAATTGGATGATACTTGTTAAATTAATGTTTGGGGGTGTCAGGCATAAGAATATCTTCATCTTTAGGGGACACATGTTATGTAGGAGTAAACAACGAAATGTTAAAATACTGGAATGGGCCAGAGCAAGCAGCACTCCTAAGAGAGGCAGAGGCCTTCTGTGGGTCCCCCTCTCTCAGAGCAGCTACCTTATGTAGTTCCCTCTTTCTCTCCCAGAGAAAGGTGGGGGTCTTCTGTTGGCTCCTCTCTTAGAGGCAGCAGTCTTCTGTGGTCCCTCTCTCTCTTAGAGAGGCAGTGGCCTAATGTCAACTTGACACAAGGTAGGGCCATCTGGGAAGAGAGGACCCTTAATTTAAAAACACCCACATCACACTGGCCTGTAGGAACACCTGGGGCGCATTGTCTTGATTGATAATTGATGTGGGAGGGCTCAGTCACTGTGGAGAAGTGGTCCTGTGTTGTGTAAGAAAGCAGCAAGGGACAGGAGAGCCCCAGCAGTTAAGTACACTGGCTGCTCTCCCCGAGAACTTAGGGTCAATTCCCAGAACCCACATGCTGGTTCATAGGCATCTACAAGTCCAATTACAGGCACGAATCTGATGCCCCCTCCTGCCTCTTTGGGCATTACATGTATGTGATGCACAGGCACACATGCTGACCTAACACCCATATACAGAGAATGAAAATAGACAAATAATTTTTTTTAAGCAAATAAGTAGGCCGAACAAGCCACGAGGATCAGGTAGCATTTCTCCATGGCTTCTGCTTCAGTTCCTGCCTTGACCTCACTCAGTGATGGAGTGTGACCTGAGAGTTAGAAGCTCACACAAACCCTTTCCTCCCAAGTTGCTCTGGTCATGGTGTTTATTACAGCAACAGAAACCTATCGAGAACATCCTCCATATCCCTTTATTTCCCTCTGGAACATGAACTCAGTCTACAGTCTAAAGAAACAATGGTTAATCTGTGTATCTGTGTGCATATGTTAATTCCAATGATCAAGAATAAGACTACTACTACAGTTAAAGCCAAATTGGAAGCTAGTTTTAACTAAATACTGGTCAGGTAGATGGGCTCTGGTCAGATCCATACCCAGGTTCCTGGGAAATGGTCCCAAGTCACGGGTTGCAGCAGTTTAAGAAGGAAAACCCATAATTCATTGCATTCCCATCAGGTCCAATCATGGTCAAGCATACATCCTGATGTACCTCCAGACTACATCCAGTCAGGGACAAGCATATATCCTGATGTATTTCCTGCCTATAAACCTCCCACCCACATGTGGTCAAGCACATCCGGTGCAGATGGATCAAACAAACTTGTTTAGGGGAGAGGAAACACGTGGCTTGCTATCCCAGTGAACAAAGCCTCCAGCATTTCAGGAGCTGTCTGTCCTTGAGCAAGAGGCTTGCAGATCAGAGGCATTTTTGTTTTCTGGATCTCTTAGGCACAGTCATTAAAACTTAAAATATAATTGGCTCTTACACACACACATGTACGATTCATGTGTATGTGTTCATGTGAGGTTGAGTCCACAATCACTCTCCACTTTATAGACAGGGTTTCTCACTGTGCCCAAAACTCACTGCTGTTGAAGACGGGCAGGGCAGTGAGCTCCAGGGACCCTTTGTCTCCTCCTCAGCACCAGGTCTGCATATACCTGCAGCTGCTTCCCCACTTCCTCCTGCTTCTCACAGGATCTGGGGATTAAACTCAAACCCTCATGCTTGTCTGATATTTAACAGCTAGCTGAGCCATCTCCTCGGGCTTGGTGATGGTTAATCTTGTCTACCTGACTGGATGAGTGATGCCCACTAGTGGGACGTGCCTGTGTGGAGGAGGGGAATTTCCAGAGGTGACTAGAGCATGAGTCCTAACATGATGGTGCTAGGCACTACGGGGAGGTGCTGAGAAGTAGGTGGGGCCCGGATACAGGAAGCAGGTCACTGGGGAATCCTTCCTGGATGCCCTCTTTCAGTTCCAGCCCATGGCAAGGCAAACTGCTCTGCTCCACCCTACCCCTCCCCGTGAAGTACCAACACCACTGAAACCAAGAGAAATCTTTACTCGTTTAAATGGTTCGGGTCAGGCATTTTGTCACAGTGATAAGAAAAGTAATTACTACCTAAGGCAAGGGTAAGACCCAGTAATAGCAGCCTCCACAGACCTGGGCAGGCAGCAGGTTAAGGAGAGGTAGAGGACCAGAAGGAGAAGAACCCTCCTTTACAGGGGACGGCAGAGAGACTAAAGCAGAGTCAGCTGCCTAGATTACTTATAGCTATGTAAGAAGGTATCACATCATGGCCAATCCCCTCCTTTGTTGCAAAGTCAGGACAAGTTGTTTCGGGACACTTTTTCCTCAGTGATTAGAGGACTGTGAGGGGAGCTGGCTGCTCCCTAGGACTTTTCAGTATGACTACATAAGAATATGATGTCGGGGCTACTGCAGCACCCTGCTTCCATCGAAGGTGGAAGGAAGGTCAATAGGCTGGGGACAGCCATCCAGGAGCACACATGAGCCCATCTTGTCTCTGACCACCAGTATCACCCCATGTCCAGGTAAGAACAAGTGGCCTCCTTGCTTCTCTTCCCTAAGTCATTCCTTCCTCCTCACATTCTAACTTCCCCTCTGGTGGTAATGAGAAAAAAAATCAGTATAAACAAGGCAATGCCAACAAAAAAGAGGATAGCTTAGACAGGACAGTGGCCTCAAGGGAGAAGGGCAAGGTGGAAAGTCACTCTGGACTCTGTCCACAGAAATCCAGATGCCAGCTGATGGATTCTGGAGGCATGTTTGGCTTTTGGAGTGAACATGATCTGTCCTGCCAGACCACAGCACCTTTGTTTCGCTCCATGCCCTCACTCTCAGCCTTTGTGTGTGAGGGGTCACTGCCTACATACGCTCCTCAGCACGCTGGGCATGAAGCTCAGAATGTGAGAGGCTAACCACATGGAACATAAGCACCTCCCTCTCCACCTCCACCCCAGCTTGCCGTGTAGTTTCTGCTCAATAGCTATCCCAGGTCAGGTGAGTTCTCGAGTGTTTTCCCAACACTGCTGTTCCAGCTCTGGAGAAGATGGAGGTGTGACATCACACAAGTGGTTTGGGGACAAATATGGGGCTCTGCAGTTAACCCAGACCCCAGTATGTGTTGCCCTGAAGCTCTCAAGCTCCGCTCCAGGTACAGTCAGGATCCAACTGCACAGGCTCACTTTGGCTTAGATGCTGAATCTCAAGCATTCATTTCCAAGCAGCTTCTCCTATCACTTACTCTAGGAGGGACCAGAGAGCCACGTGTGTGTAGAAATGAGAAGTCTGTACCCTCTGGCTCTGTGGCACCTCATGTTCTGTGCCTTTTCTGCAGGGTCAGGAATTAAGACGTCAACAAAAGGACAGGGTGTTTTCCTGGACATAGGTTCCTCCTTTCCACTGAAGCTCTCTTTGGGGTCCTTGCCCTTTGCTGATATGTAGAGAGGTGTAGAGACCTGGAGCTTGGGGTACATGCCACCAGGGTGACTTCCCTTGTTGTCTGTTTCAGTCACTCACCTGAATACACTGGTACTTCCCAGCCTGGCTGCACGTGAGTTCCAAACACAGACCAGTGTTCAGCACTATCCTTAGCTCACTTTCTGCCCAAGCATCTTAGGTACAGGCATGTTTCAAGCTCTGGGTGATTGAAGCATGCAGACAGCTGTGCATGCAGAACTGTACTTCATAGGAAAGAGCATGGTCTTGAGAGCTACCGACCAGCAGGTCTTCCTCAGGGGCCACTTGTACTGCGGTGGTCTTCCTGGGGCATTGTCAACTGAATAACAAATTCAATTATTACCTAGAAGACTGTACCTTACCCCAGGTCTAAACTTCCCCAAGGTGCAGACAGTCTAGGTGGAGAGATTCAGAGCACTCTCACTGACACTGAGATATGTCCCATGCTTTCAAAACAGCTTCCAAGTGCAAGCCGAGCCCTTCTCTTTGACGGCCACACTGTGGACCCACTTGCTTCCCTAATTAGGAAAGACTATGTCTTAATAAAAATTCTTTATTTGATTAAGTGTCCAACATTCAACACTTGGTGTATAAGAAAACTATAATCACTCATTTGGCCCCATATAGGGAAAATAATTGTTTAATGAATGCTATGTGCAATTTTAAAAGCAGTCCTTGGGGGTGGGCGACGGGCAAGTGCAGTATTTATCTGCTGCACAAGCAGTCTTGGAGCGCTAGAAACCCTGCTTTCTGTGTGCAGTTCCACACTAAGGAGAAACGTCACCATTGCTGACTCACACCTGCCAGCAGCTAAGGCCACCCTTCTGCTGCTGTTTGGTTTTGGCCTTTATGTAGCCATTCTTCTAACAGGCCTGTGGGTTTCAACATGGCTGTCTAAGAGCAGAGCTTAGAACTCAAAGCATTCTGGAGAGATGTGAAACCCCTGTCCCAGAGTCCTGACTCAGCTGGCCTGAGGTAGGGACTTGGTTCCAATGATTCTAAGAACAACTCCTAATGACTACCAGCTCTTGCCAGCACCATGGTCTCCTCCATCTGGCATCTCCAGCACAAGACAAGCTCACAAGTTTGGTGTGAGTCATAAGCAGCAGACAGCTGCAAAACACTTGGAATTCTGGACCATCTCGCCATACCACCTCCTGCCACACCACCCAGAGGCTCTGACAAAGCAAGGAGTCCTAGCCCGCCAGCCCTACACAGCAGGGTTGCTGCGTACTCAACCACCAGGCTTCAGCTGGGTCTGCACTGTGAAGACAGTGCCACAGCACCTGAGTCAGTAGAAGCAAATTCATATGTTAAGAAGGCACGGTATGGGGGTTAGGAATGTATGCTAATAAATTGTGCCGTGCTGCCGCCCACTGGTCAGAACTTATTTCCTCCATGTGGCTCTCAGGGGAACATTTAAGTAGCTCTCTGCACAAAAAGCATAAACCAAGCAGCCCATGCCTTTTTCTTGACATGGTCCTTCATTCACCCACACCAGCTACTTGAGGCCCTCCATGGTGCAGTCACTGCTGTGGGCGTATGGATACAGCATTGCACTTGAGCAACATACGCTGGAGTTCAGTGCACTCAGCCCGCAGCGTGGAAGATGCTGAGAAGTAGGTTTGCTGACAGCATCTAACTCAGGTTGTAATAGATGCAGTAAGTAGAGCAAAGTTTGCTGAGGACCTGGGCATGGAGCCCTGGTGGCAAATGCTCCCTGAGGAGGTGGCTAGGGCACTGAGGACTGGTTTCCATGGATCCCAGACAGCAGATGTGCAGATGCAGGGGCAAGGCAAGCCTGAAGGTGAGACAAGCCAAAAGCTGGGGAAAGGGTAGTGTGAACGAGAAGCAAAAGCCAGCCCCCTCTCACCTGTGTGCCCTGGCTGAGTGTGGAAGGACATAGTTACAGTGGCAAATGCAGCCACCAGTTTACCTGAGCCAAACTGCTCCCACAGAAGGGTCCACACAAGAAAACCGATAGGGTGAGATTTCTTGTCTTGGGAGCCATCCATTGGGTTGTGTTTCACCTAATCCCATAAGTAAACAAAATAAAAACAAAGCCTCCTATGTCAGTCTGTGATGGAGTTACATCTTGATAAAACAGTGTAGGTTAAGAATGTCCCAAGAATGCCTTTAGTATACTCAACCTATAGGACTCCTGGCTCCTGCCTTACCTATGCTCAGAAAACTGCATTAGCCTAACACTGGGGCGAGCTCTCCCACACAGAGACTACTTTTAGGAAAGTGTTGAATATCTCATGGGATTTCTTGAAAGTTTGCGTCCAGAAAGCTCAGAACATCCATGTGCATTTGTGGTGATGTGGTTGGCCACACTGTGGGCCACTGCTGCTGCATGAGGGAGGGTGGGGCCATACAACAGTCCAAGCAAAGATTAAACCTGCCTTGTGCTTCCCTTCCTCACCACTGTGAAATCTGAGATCCCGGGAAACGCCATCTCATATCTCAGGAGCTATCAATACAGAACCCACTAAGGCCAGCTGGCCTGGGTCTGAAAAAGCATGGGATAAAACCGGACTTGCTGAACATAGTGGACAATGAGGACTACTGAGAACTCAAGAACAATGGCAATGGGTTTTTGATCCTACTGCACGTACTGGCTTTGTGGGAGCCTAGGCAGTTTGGATGTTCACCTTACTAGACCTGGACGGAGGTGGGTGGTCCTTGGACTTCCCACAGGTCAGGGAACCCTGATTGCTCTTCGAGCTGATGAGGGAGGGGGAGTTGATCGGGGGAGGGGGAGGGAAATGGGAGGCGGTGGCGGGGAGGAGGCAGAAATCTTTAATAAAAAAAAAAAAGAAATTCTCTTTTCTTCTTGAATGGTGGAAGGAGACGGGGGGGGGGGTGATGGTGTGACGGACACAAACCTTTTCATCCTTCATTTTAACCTCCTTTCAGATGTTACTTTCAAGACACCTTCTCCCAAGGCCATCACTTTGTGCTCCCTGGCCTCCTGTTGGGTTTTGTGGCTTATACTATGGGAATCGCACCGTACACCCATCTGTTCTGAGCACACTGGAATGTCACCCTGAGGTCACCGGCTGCACTTCCACTGCTTTCTGCTGGAGTTACCACAGCCTAAGGCACATAGAAAGTGCTCATGCATTATTTGTTGAATGAAATCGGAGTGAACATCATTTGGTTCTGTTGTATTCTTCTGGGCTCTGAGGACTGAAGGGGCCCCAGTGTTCCTGGACCCCTGCTCTCACACACATTCGTGTCCTTTCTAATCTTTCCGCCTTCATCATTTTAAATGGGCTGACAAGCACAACTGACCAATTAATAGCACTTCTGCTTTTGTTACATCATTTGTAATCCATGACCCTCTTTCTTTTTGCAATGGCCTTTCAATTTTTCATGACTCAAAATGGAGGACATGCATAATGAATACAAAGAACAAATTGATTAAATGTAACGCATGTCTTGCTGTTTGCTGGGTTTATGCCTGTTATTAATGGCAGAAATCCAACAAATTCTCATGAAAACACAGATAACATACAACCTTAAATGGGAGATGCTGGAGCACTAGGGCCCTAAATTTTCCCAATTACTGAGCAACAGCAGGCATTAATCTCTCATCCGGCAACCTCTGTAAATAAGAACACGGCCATGGCTTCTTTGTCCGGGTTCTTGTTGCTCAGCACAAACGGCTATACAGTGTGTGTGTTTAAAAACAAAAACAAGCCGCTCTTGAGGAACTCCTATGTGTGAGGTAGAAAGGGCACCACGTATGTGGAATCAAATGAATTAATTGTCTTCTGCCACGATTGCATTTTTCCCCAAAGCTAATCTGCTCTGAAACAGAGTCACATAGCTTCTGTTGGTGTACTGTGTGTTTGAGCACCCAGAGATGATGACATGAAGCAAGGAAGGAGATGTAGAAAGGACAGTGGCCTAGCTGGATGTGTCGTTTGGGCCTCAGACTGCCAAGGGACAGACTGGTGTTCTGGAAGGGACTACAAGGAGCACGCTTATTTTCTTAAGGTAATTTAAGGGTGAACTGAGTTTTCCCACTAGTGGGAAATATGGGAGGACAGAGTTTTCTCAGACCAGAAAGGTGGCTGGCTTACTTGGGCTGGTGCTAGAAAACAGCTGGGAGGCCTGCAAACAGAAGAGAAGGCTCAGGATGGGGACTCACATTTGGAATCCCAGCACTCAGGTGGCTTGAGGAAGGAGACGTCTATGAGTCTGAGGTTCACCTGAACTATATTCCAGACCAGTCCAAACCAAACCAACCAACCGACCAACCAATTACCCACCTGCCCACCCACCCAGAAGAAATAAAGCAGGTAGGAGCAGTCACGAGGGGCCTATCCATGCTCAGAAGCACACGTTCACAGTGATGCAGCACAGTGTGCTCTAACACAAACTGGCCATGCTGTACTGCAGGAGGAGGAATGAGGAAGGGAACATGTGACCACGGCCCTAATCTACTCCTCCAAAGGGCGACATTCTAATAGGTATGCATTTGCCATGAGCTTAACTCCAAATGTTTGCCCAGGTATTTGCCAAAATGTGTCTTGTTAACTCAGGGTGCATAGTGATTTTGGCAAAACTAAATTTAGACTTCTGCCTTGGAAAAGTGTACAAATCATCTTGGGATGGAAGACCCCCGCCAAAAGACCCAGAATCAAGCACTTGGAAGTAAGTGGTTGGTTGAGATGTGGAAAGTGGGGGAACTCAGAAGAGAGACAAGGACAGGAAGTGGTGGCTAGGCAGCAAAGGGGATCCCATTACATCAGGCCCGCAGTGAAGGTTGCTGCTGGATCACAGGGGGAACTCTGAGCAACTTCAAACTGCATGCCCCAGAATGCTATAGCCCCACAGCAAAGGAGCTGGGATTTATACTCACCTTTGTGGCGGTAGCTGGTTAGGGCTGCCCACAGAAATGTGATTTCTAGGGCTGTCTAGCCACACTACGGACAGAGAGTTCCAGAGCCTGCATGACAAAAATACAGTGAATGTGGTGAGGTCAACAAAGATGGTGCCCAAAGATTCCCAAGATGTGGGATTCCCTCTGCACATACTAGTCCATCCCATCTTACACCTTTGAAGCCTTCACTGTGCTCATGACAAATGTCTGATTGGTGCATGTGGCATATTGAACATTCTACTGAATACAGTTTGAAGGGAGTTGAGACTACTGGGTGCTCCTTGCTAAATTTCCGCTCTCTGGAGACAGTAAGACAGATTTCTTGCGAAAATTTAGGAAATATGCATGTTCTCCTCCTCCACTGTCATATGTCTATGTGAGAGAATAAAGAATTCACAGCTAGATCTAAAAACAGAGCCAAATTAGGAAGAGAAATACATTTACAGACCATAGCATAAGAGAAAGCAGCACACTGACAAAGACAGGAAGAAAGGAATGAGGATTTAATTTATTATAATAAAACACACATACGCACACACCAAAACTCTTGCTACCTTTAAGCATTTTCCCAGGCGAATCAGAAGTGCACATGTCTGAATGGGCGCATTCTAGTGTCATGTCATCTGACTGTCAGATGGACCACAGTCTATACTGGAATTCATCTTTTAAAGCCAAAGAACTTCTCAGTGTGTCCACCTCTTTTGATATTTCAGTTGTAAAAATATTTTCTTAATGCCTAAAATATAAAAATTCTACAAGTTAGTATTTATTTCATGTAGAGTATATTGTTTTCATATGCATGGACTCTCTTGAAGAGGCTGGGGCAGAGAGATGTTGAGTGCCTAGCCTGGTACCACTGGAGAAGTAGAGCTGGGATTTGAGCAGAGACAGAGAGAGATAAGGGGTGTGTCCAGCTTCTAAAACCTGCCTAGCACATGCACACAGGGGGTTGGCATCACTACGTCATACGGAGATGACAGGGCTCACGCACAAGGCGTGAGTCATACGTGGATGTAACCATGCATGCGTGCATGTGGGTCACGAGGGGGAACTTTAAAATTCAGGTTCTGCCTGAGGGCTTGTCTGCATGTGCATGGTTCTAGAACCCGGAAGTGCAGCCTTATTTTTGGCTGAATAATTACAGTCATAATTGGCTGGGTATATCTTAATTGATATGGTTCTCAGTTATACCAGGACAACAAAGGAGCAACATCCTAAAACAAGAGCCTATTAAAATGGCAAAGACGCTAACTTCCCCAGGCATGGCCAGCCTGTGGTAGCAAGACTGTTGAATTCTTATCTCAAACCCATTTTGAAGACATCTGCTCTCGGAGTCTGGGGAGAGTCACTGTGGGATCTAGGAGACTGAGTCTGTTTCTCTAGCCACTGAGCAAGCCTGCTGGACTCCACACTGAGTAACGTACAACACGCAAATGGCGCTGCCTCCTCCTCAGCTTTCACTGGCATTTACCAAGGAAAATAATGCGGATGATCGTAGATGGAAGCAGTGCTTAGAAAGCACGCGCACAATTGCTTACACTCACATTTATTACAGTGTGATACTGAACCTAAAAAAGAACTGACATTTTACTGCAAGTGAGCTTATCAACTCAGACTGGAGACGTCCCTCGTTCTCCTAACCATCTCCGCAGGAGGGATGAGAGAAGGAAGCCCAGGCCCATGGCGCTAAAAGCCTATGGTTTGCTTTTCCATGGTATTTCTATTACCACCTAAGTGTAGATGTGGCAGAGCCCATATGCACAGAAATGTTCCTCGCTAAATTTAAAGAAATGTTCTTTCTCCACTTCTTACAGCTAAAGACTTATGAGAGATAATGTCTGAAGAGCCAGAAAAATCTACCACTACACATGGCTAAAAGACCCTTGTTTTGCTACCTACCAAGAATTGCCGTGGCTTGAGTACTGCAGGGGCTGTTGGGTGACATGGTGGGGCACAGCTTAAGAGCAGCTTACCTGCGCCCGCCCATCAAACTCTGGAGAGAACTGGCAACTCTAAGGCAAGCATTTTAGAACCTCACCGGCTTGTCTGGGCTTGTTTTTCCCACATGTTCAGTAATAGCAGCAGCTTTGGCAATGTCAGGTCCCAATCAGTCAGGGAGATTTGTTTAGAAATTGTGACCGGTCACAGTGTACCTTTATTTAATCTTCAATCTCACAACAAGTCATTTTTATTACTCAGGCTGCCGTTTGGTGGAGTGTGACCTGCACAACGGAAGCCACCTCTTCAGACGCCCACAGAACTACTACCACGGACACCTGCACGGTGCTGATTGTCGAGTGGGAGGTGGGGTATGTGTGTGTTTCCGATGCCCTTTTGACAGTTGCCAATCTCCTGATGTAGCCAGGACTGGCTTAGATTGAGAGTGAGTCTAATGGTAACGATGAGATTTGAATTTTGGACTCATGCGCCTCATCTCCCTGTGAATCTGACAAACCCTCAGCTAGAAACAGACATACAACTAGGACGTGACACTGCATAAAAGTCTCCTAAGGACGGCATTAGGTAGCCCAAGTTAACTGGCGCACTTGGGGTTTCCACTGCTGTGATAAAATCCATAACCAAAAGCAACCTGAGGAATAAAGGAACCTTACACGTCCCAACTACAGTCCATCATGAAGAAAAGTCAGAGCGAAAATACAAGGCAGGAACCTGGAGCAGGAACAAAAGCAGGAAGCATGGAGGAGTGCTGCTTACTGGCTTCCTTGTCATGGCTTGCTCACTCTGCTTTCATATACAACCAGGAACTTCCTGCCCAGGGGTGGCACACAGCGAGCTGGGCCCTCTCACAGCAAACATCAATCAATAAAATGCACCAAAGGCTTGTCCACAGGCCAATTTGTTGCGGATACTTTCTCAGCTGAGGCTCCCTCTTTCCAGACAACTCTAACTTGTGTCAAGTTGACATAAAACTAGCCGGCACAATGACTAAATTAAAAAATAAGTCAACATAAAGTTCAAAAGCCCATTAGCCAAGTCTATGTACAAAACACAGCCAGCCATGCACTGCTGATTAAACCGTTTCAATGGCTTACACTCTTAACAGCTGAGCCATGAGACGTGAGAATGACAACAACCCAGGCAGATGATGCTAAAAGGAAAAATATCCAAACACTAATAATGAAACAGGCAGCCTGAAAAGTCGAAAAGGAATGGTAAATCAAGTTCCGTTCGTCTCTAATGACTTGAGACTGTTCTATATACCTCAGATGTCTGTGAAACTGACATACTACAGAAAATGGGGTGCTACGTCCAAAAGGAATTCAGTGAGGCTGCAAGCTGTATGGATGGTGTGAAAGTGTCCCACAAAATGACTGTTTTGAAGCAAGCTCCCTAGCAGTCCCTTGGCAGTGGGGAGAGGCAGAATCTAAGGTTGAATGGAAGACAACTACAGGATTTGACTAAAAGCGAGATCCCAGTACAGGATCCCGGTACAGACATTTGCTGACTGCGATCCAGTGAGGTCAGCATGCAGCTGATGCCACTGTGGCACTGAGGACCCAAAGGCAGCCAGGAAGGCTTCCTTTCCCTCAGCGCTCAGCTGGTTTCTAGAGCTACAGCATGTTAACACTGTCACTGATACTGTTTATAAATGGGTTTTCCTCCATGGAAATGGTAGACTGGATAAAACGCTGAAAGATGGAGCAAGCCCGTATTTTATTTTGTCTGCCCACTCACAGCAGAGCTTTTGCAGCCCTCACGAGAGAAGAGGGGTTACAGCATTTCCTAACAGCCAGTCTTACGGCTCAACAACCAAGGAGATACTATTAAGATAGCACTTTGTGGACAGACAACTAGGCTTGGAGAGCTCGAGTTTCTTGCCTACGAGCACACAGTTGGCAGGAGAATGGCTGCACTCTGGGCAGTTGGGCTCCATGGTACTGGACTCACTGTGATATGGCCTTTCTAATTTCTCAGTTTCTGAATCTTTGAAAGATAAAGTCAACATATGATACAATTCTATATGCTTTGAGAAAGAAAAAAATAGTGAAGAAACTCAACCTTAAAATGTATCCATTGTCTTCATAATTAAACACTGGATTAAGGGCCCTTTTGAGAAGTAAACTGCACAAAAATTAAACAAAAGGATAGATGGCTGGAAAGATGTTTTCCCATCATTCCACAATAATTTTCACATTGTGGTCAGATTAGAAAACAATCAGGACAAATCACCAAGAATAAACTCCCCCGAGTGACTTTTAGACTGATCCTAACAGAACAAGGCGTGACAGCATTCTTGTCAAGTGTTCCCTGCCACAAAGGCAGGGCAGGCGCTATTGTTAACAGCTCCCAAAGAGCTACAGCTTGAAAGAAAGATGTCCTGTAGGGCAAACTGCCCTTCCCTGCATATTTCAGAAACACACATTTACCTGTAGTCTCCGTTACCAATAAGGCGGCACCACTCAACAAACATCTACAGAGCTCCAATCCAGAACTCCAGACATCCCCAAATTGGCCAGAAGCCCACTTATAGAACAGGAGCTTAGATAAAGAATTACAGTGTTAGCTAAGCATTAACAGCGCTTCCATATGCAGTGATGTCTTCAAAAACAAAACAGAACACAGACAACAGTCCTTAGTACCCACTGGAACAATTACCGTGCAAAGTGGGGAAGGAGAAGAGAGGACGCATGAGAGCAATGAATCAAATGGACCCCAAGTCATCACAGTGAGCACTCAGAAGGCTTTAACTGCATTCTGCACGCTCAGAATGTCAAGAACACACACACAGGAACACAGATACACACACAGGAACACAGATACACAGAAGCACACACAGATACACACATACACACAAGCACATACACAGACACACACATTTCAAAAGACCCAAACTGAATCACTAGAGATGAAGACTATAACATCTAATATGTATATAAAAATATAATATGTATGTGATT
Organism: Microtus oregoni; assembly: GCF_018167655.1. Classification (NCBI taxonomy): domain Eukaryota; kingdom Metazoa; phylum Chordata; class Mammalia; order Rodentia; family Cricetidae; genus Microtus; species Microtus oregoni. The sequence continues at coordinate 64,192,175 of NW_024543063.1, forward strand.
ACAGAAGGAAACATCAGTGAACTCACAGACTGGTTACAGAAAGCATTAACAACAAAAGACAAGGGGAAGAGGATTTTATAAATCAGAGAGCATCATGGGCTATGAGGTAACTCCTTGAGGTTTAAAAATAATAGCCTAAAATTCCACTTGTGACCAGATAGTAAAATCACATATTCATGAAGCACAACAGATTGGAAGGGAGTTCCAGCAAGGTATGCCATCACCAATTTACCCCAAAGCAGCGAAAGAGTTAATCTTTAAGATACAAAAAAATAATAATGCAGGTTTCCAGACAGAAAAAACACCTGCGCGAAGACAGTAGGGCCTTCCCCTGTGTCTAGCCTATCAATAGATACCAAAAACTTATTGAAAAAAGTTATTTCTTAAACCACCCAAAAAAGGAGTTACGAAATTTTACATGTCATTATAAAATTTCTGAGCCATAGAAACACACAGAGGATCCCCAGAGTCCCCTCCCCCAAGAACAAACAGGTCACTCACACAGGGCTGAGCACGGCAGTGGCATCAGATGTCTCCACAGGAAGAACAGTGGTGGAGAAGGATGCAAGAAGCGATGGCACTGTATAGGTTCCCATCTGACATGGAAAATGCTGTAGAACATTTAAAGGTAGAAAACTACCAAATAAAAATCTAAGCATTTTATTTAGATGTGTACAGCTAAAACCCAGAAGCTATGCACATAGAACAAGTTAAAACTGCCTGCCTTTGCATGGGCATAGAGGAGCTGCCTCCGTCCCTCACCTGAGCAGGGGTGGCCCCAGCGGCCTGGAATGACCAGTTCAGCTACCACCCAGGCCTGCAGCTGGGCCTGGGGTTGTCCACCCTAACATCTACCCTATCTAGGACTTGCTGGGGCTTGTAAAGGGACTAGTCCTGTGGAACCATAACCCCAGGACCTCCATGACTCAGGATGGCTGCAAGACACTTGAGAGGAGTTCCGGCGAGCATCCAGTGATGATGGTGTACCAGAAACCAGAGGCCTTGAACCAGGCTAGTTGCAATGAACGTTTACAAGTAAAGCTGATTGCCAAGAGAGTATACTGTGTGATCCCCCAGGTCCCAGTGTCAGGGGAAGAATGAAGAGGTGCTGGAGAGGTGAGAAAGATGGAGGAGCAAACGGCTTTTGTTTGGTTTGTTTTCTTTTGCTTTTTTCCTTGTGTTCATTTGTTTGCTTGTTTTTTATTTTTATTTTTTTTAAAATTTTTGTTTGGGGGGGACACTGCAGAGCGGAGGAGAGAATATGGAGGTACTGGAAGGTAAGTGGAATTGGGGTGCATGATGTGAAATTCCCAATGATTCGATAAAGAAATTATGTTAAAAACAAACACACACACAAACAAACAAACAAAACTGCCTGCCTTTTTGGACTGTGACCAGAAGACAAGAAGGGGCTGGGCATAAGCCAATAATTAAAAACCATGCTTATAACACCTGTTGAAGTAACTCTTTAAAATTCTCTAAAGATACAATGGGTGCATGTTGCCATGAAAACCCAAAGCAAACTGAATGGATGCTTCACTTTTACATGTCCAGGTAGCCTCAATTACACAGTAGTGCTTGTGGTCAGCTATAATCCAAACACAGATGGATTCCACTGCCCTCCCAATGCCAGGAGATGAGTCAATAGCTGGACCACGTGTCCAGCTACGATGTTCACCTCATCAGAGGGCAGAAGGCAGTGCAGCCTGCTGACCATGGACTAGAACCTTTGAAAACATAAGCTAAAGTCATTCTCCCTTTCTAGCTGCTGCAGAATGAGAGGGAAGATACAAGTCGATGTCAGAATTGCCAGGCAAACAGTCAGTGGAAGTAGAATGTGCACACTCGCTCCTAAAGCACAGACATTCCATCTCTGTCCATGCCATGTACTCTGACGTGTTGGAGAGTGGATTCTCAAACTGCCTTTAGGTGATGCAGCCCAGTCCGACAGGAAGGGAGTGACTCCTCTTTCAGTTCTTCTGAGCCCTTCTGTGGGCTATTAATAATAGAACCTTTTGTTACTCAATATCGCTGTGAAACAAGGTCCCTTGTTCAGACCTCAGGTTAGGGCAGAGTACTCCTACCCTTGTAATTGTGTGCACTTCTGTGCCCACTGTGACTGCTTTCTGTTGTGGCAATGAGAGTTAAACTTATCCTTTAGGTGAATTTAGGATTAGAAGCAGAACATTTAGGGACACCAGAGCAGAAACTAGCAGTGTGCACATGTGGGGTGGGGGTGGAGTCATTGTGGCAGCCCTTGCTAAGGTGGTTTCCAAGCCCCGCCCTGTGGGGACAGGTCCACCCACAGCTCTAGCTATGCTCACCCCTCCACTGTGTGCTCCCGGCAGGACGCAGAAACTGAGGGAAGTGTGGTCTGACTCAAGCTGGACACCTGAGCATTTTCTAGGTGAGAACTCAACTTGCTCGTGGTTTTTAATAATCACCCAATTAAATGCAACTGCTGAGATATATCCCAATTTAAAGTGCACAATAAAACCTGGAATACAGCCCTGGGAGTGTGGAAGCAGTTTCTGAAAAGTAGGCAGCAGGGAAATTGCTGAGCTAGGTTTTTCCTTCCCAATGTGTGTCTCTCTCTATCTCTCTTTCTCTCTCTCTCTCTCACACACACACCTCCTGTGTATAATGACTGCATGTATCATTTTTGTATACCCTTTCTACATAGACTTCCAGCCTTCAACGGAGACACACTGGCGAGAGAGGAGTTTGACACTCTTGTGGCTTCAATATGAAATGTCCTCCTCACCTGGTCTCCAGCTGCTGGTGGTAGTCGAGAAAATTCTGGAAATATTAGGAGGTGAGGGCCTAATGGAAAGAAGCAGATCACAGGGGTGACCCTTAGAAGGTACCTGACTGAGACCTTCTTCACTTTTGAGCTGTTTTCTTCCACGTGTGCCTTTGGTCACCCTGTTCTGCCTCACTAAAGGAGCTAAAGACTATGGACTGAATCTCTGAAATAATGAGAAAAAGGAGCATTCCTCCCTTCCGTTTTTTATATTAGTTATTACCTGTCACAACAGCGGAAGTGTAACACAATGCCCAGGCTGTTCTACCACGGGGCTGAGGAAATGAATGTTGGTGACAGATCTGTTCCACCTCTGCATGAGATGCTCCCCCCACCCAGTCACTGCAGTCTCAGCTCTAAGCTTTAAATGAGCACAGCCATTTGGAGCCATCACCCATGTATGCTACTCATGAAATGATCACTGTGCCATATGGGTTCACAAGGCAATATGAGTAAAGGAATAAGAATGGGAAGAATAAACCTAGGTTAAACACAATGGGGGCAAAAGATACCATAAATGAATTTAAAACATAATATATGATCTGTAAGGTTAGGACATGACCAGAAGACATGGGGTTACAGTGCAGTGTATATACAACACAAATACAACACCCCCACACTATACTACACAGGCATCCTAGATATGCTGCAACACACACACACACACACACACACACACACACACACACACACGCACGCGCGGCAAACATCCCAATAGAAAAATGGGCAAAGTGAACAGTCACACTGCAGGAAGGAAATACCAACAGCCAATAAACATGAAAAGTGGCTCAGTCTCCTTCGACATAGAGAAATGTATACTAAAGCAATGAAATGCTGCCTGGCACCTATGAAAGGAATAGACATTTTAGTATCTAGTAATATTAAGAGTTGGTGAAGATACCGGGAAACAGGTGGGAATTGTATTCCCTGCAGCCTGCAGATGGGAGTATAGAGGGGAAACCTCCATTTTGGAGAGAAGGTTAACATAGCTGTCACTTTCTTATAAAATATGCATGTTGTATAGCCCAGCAATTCCACCAGTGGGTAAATACCTAGAGAAACACTCCAGAGTCCAAGGAAGTCATAGACTTCTGGGGTTCCTAACAGCAGGAAACTGGGAAAGCAAACGCCCTGAAGTGGGAGAAAAGTTAAGCAAACTACAGCACAGGCACAGCATAAGAATGAATGCAAATGAAGTGGATATGGGCTGATTATCACGCAATGGATGAAGAAAGCCAGCTGCAGAAAGACACACAAAGAGTATTCAGATAAAGGGGACAGAACCTTTTAAGAAGAGTTCTATCTAGCTGTTATTGTCACAGTGTCTGAACGTATGGAAGGTGTCTTAGGATGCAGTCACTGACCACTGAAAGGCCGAAGGATAGTGGAGACAGGAGAGAAACAGGAATTTGTTTTGGGGAGGAGCCTAAATGACTAAGTCCTCTGTAATGCTTTAGGTATTTTTCAATGGTTGATATTTATATATTATTGGATAATTGGAAATCACACACCAGAGAGTTGAAGGGAAGAGAAGAGTGCTCCAAGAAGGGCAGAGAGCGCCCAGTGGTACAGGTCTGTCTGTTAGCTCACTGAATTCCTAACAACAACGACTGTCCCAAAGCCATCTTTGGAAGGCTGCTGGCATGTGACTCCCCTCTGCACAGTCCTTGGCAACTCTGCAGGGCTCACAGGTACCTCCCTCTTCTGGGGGTGGGGAGGGGGGCATGCCTCCCTCTCTCCACCTCACAGTACTCAAGCTGAAGCCTGGGAACCTCTGTGGGAGGGAACTCACAGGTGGATACAAAATGGATAAATGGTTTTTTATCTGCTCCTGATTAAATTGTTACATCTCTGTTAGCAGCCAAAATAAAGTCCCCAAATATAGTCTCAGAGTAATCATATTGCAAAACAATACGGAATAGCAATGACTCTCGTTTCTTAAGGTGGAGATCTGAAATCTTCAGTTTTCATCAGGAGTTCCAACTTGCTAAAATGCACACTGTTAAGAGCAGATTTTCTTCCTAAATGCCTTGAAATTCATGTCCTTTTTAATTGCCTAGAATTCATGTCACTTGTGTGAAAAGCTATAAACATACACAATCATAAAAACACACTTAGACCTCATGCACAAAAATCAATGGCGTATTATTGTAGTTTATTATTCCTTGTGGAGTTCACACTGGTCTTCCTCCTTTGATATTTATTTATAAGGAAGAAACGAAAGAGCATAAATGTCACACTTGGGACAACACTAATGCTAGAGCTGAACGGAATACAGACAGCAGCTGCCTTAATTTAAGAAAGTATAGCATTCTCTGTGAATCAACCTCCCATAATGGAGGACAAAGCTGAAGGTCACTGTATTACTCATTTAAAAAGACATGGTTAAGAATGAAAATGGAGGTTCTTGAGATCTGAAGGACTGTTAACTTGTTTAAGTGACTAGTTCCTCATGACTGGGTATGACAAGACAGCAGGGCTGGGGGTGGGGCAGTAAATACTAGGAGAAAGAATACAGCCCTGACCCTGGCTTTGTTATTTCTCTCTTCGGGAAGGTCTTCTCAACTTTACAGCTCTTACGGAAAATTGGCCATGGCGTTCCCTTTAACAGAAAGGCCTCATACTACCCAGGATTGTAAAGAGGGGCCAGGGCAGAGGGAGTCCTTCTGGGGAAGCATCCACACACACTTACACACTTAAGGCTGAGGGCCTGCTAGTTCAAAGATGGCGAGTAAACAGGACGCAGAGCCAGGCACAGGTGGAGACCAGGGCTGTTTCTTGCCCACACAGGCAGCCAGCCCCAACGGCAGGCCTTCCACATGCCAGGCTTGAAGGCTATTGTTAGGCAGGCCAGGTGGATTTTGTGGTGAGGGGAATGGATGAGTGGCTGTCTCATGGGCAATGCTTTCAGCTCAGCCACCAGTGCATAGGAGTGGAGCTGGGGGACAGTGTGTTTGTTCAAGAGTGACGATCAAAACAAGAAAAATGTGGTTTGGGCCCTGTATTATGTGTGCTGGTCTTAGTTCTCACGCAGCTGTGATGGTCAAAGGAATTTTGTGGAAGACTCCATTACCACCATTCTCCTTTTGTATCACTTTAGGTGTTAACTGGAGTCCGTCTTGAATAATGGCTTTTTCATTAGTGTTGGAAAACAGAAGTGCAAGTTGGGAGGAGGGCTCCCTGCCTCTGACACTTGTCCAGTGCTGACTGACCTGGCATAAAGGAGTCCTCACACAAGGCTCAGCGACCCTCTGTAGGGGCGTGAGTGTTACAGCTCTGGAGCTGCAAAGATATCCTGACTTATCGGGAAGTCGGGCTACTGAGACCTCCAATAGATAGCTCTGGAGGGGTAGAGAGGCAATAGGACGGCCCTGTAGCCTGGAGCTGCAATAGAACAGCTTAGTCCTTGGGAGTTGGGGGGAGTGGGAAGGTATCCTGATTTGCTGGGAAGCCAGGCAATCTAAAGTTGGCGTGTAGTTGGGGATGGTCTCCCTGCAGTATATAGCAATCTTGCTCTTCTGGAGAGCCCCCACAGCTGAGCTCTGCTCTGTTCCCTAAAGGGAACCTCCTAGCAGAGCTATTTGTTTCTTCTCTGACCCAAGATGTTACTTCTTTTGCTAACATTCTGCTAAAGGGGAAGCCCCTGAAGAAATGTAGTAATCTCCTCTGGTTCTGGCAAAAAGGTGTTAAGTTTTGCTCAGCCTTGCTCAGCCCCACTAAGAGAGCATCCCAGCAAGGTTCTTCTGTTCTGCCTGGTCTTGTCCACCCCCCTAAGGGAGCATCTAAGCAAGGTTTTTCAGCTCAGTTCTCTAAAGGATGACCCAAGCCAGGTTCTTCTACTCTGTGCCAGCAAATGAAGGTTGTCATTCAAAGACTCTTTTCAAAAAGAGATTTATCCAAGGTCCAGTTGAAAAGCAGAAGGAGGGAGAAGATGAACAAGGAAGTCAGGACCGCGATGGGTTGGTCCACCCACTAAGACAGTGTGCCTATCTAATGGGAGCTCACCAAATCCAGCTGGACCGGGACTGAACGAGCTTGTGATCAAACCGGAATCTCTGAATGTGGCTGCCAATGGGAGCGAACTGAGATGCCATTAATAATGGCATTGGGGCCTGTTTCTACTGCATGTACTGGCTTTTTGGGACCCTAGTCTATTTGGATGCACACCTTCCTAGACTTGGATGGAGGGGGTAGGGCCTTGGACTTCCCACAGGGCAGGGTATCCTGCCCTCTCTTAAGGAGGGAGAGGGAGGGAGGAGGGCGAGTGGGGGAGTGAGAGGGGAATGGGAGAAGAGGAAGTGTAAATTTTTGATTGAAAAAATAAAAAAAGATTTATTTGGGAAGGAGGAGTCTAGCAGAGTGGCTGCCTCTGCCAGTGGTGAAAGACAGCCTCAAGCTGAATGGCAGAGTGGTTTACACAGGGCTTCTTAGAGAGGGAGATTTCCCAGGGAGAAGAGGGATGAGTTAGCTTTCCCTGCTCAGGGAGTGGTTAGTTTAGTTGGTCAAGGACAGAGATGGCTCTGATTTCAGAGCCAAACTGTGTTTCTCTCACCAAGTCCTTTTTATTTAGCCTTTTGGCTCGAATCCTAGGGCCAGGGCATATTTCTTTCACTGGCTCTGATTCTAGAGACAAAGTGTGTTTCTTTGGCACTGGGTTCAGAGTCAGGATGTGTTTCTTTGGTCTGGGTTCAGGGCTAAAGGTGGTTCTTTCCCTGCCTCAGGTCTCAGATCCAGGGCATGTTTCTTTCACTGGCTCTGGGTTCAGAGTCAGGGTGCTCAGGGACTGGTTGGTTTTCCCGTTTCAGTTGGCCCTTTTACCTACACCCTCCAGCCAGGAACTGTGCAAAACAAATGACAAGATGCTTGGGAACAGCTAAGGGGCCCCTTTCGCTATCAAAATAGTTACACAAAGAAAGGTCACATCTGTAGTGAGGTTGTAATAAAAGGAACCTCTGCCCACTACTAGGGTGTGAATGTGAATTAGTACAGCCATTGTGGAAAGATAACACTGAACAATCCAGCAACTCCATTTCTTTGTGAAGGAATGGAAATCAGCATACTGAAGAAATACTTACACCCCCATGTCCACTGTTCACGAGAACCAAAGGCACAGAAACAACCCGTGTCCGTCCACAAGTGAGTGGATAAGGAGAACGTACACATGTACAATAGACTAGATTTGGCCTTTAAAGGAGGAAATCCTGTCATTTGTGACTGAAGGATGAACCTAGAAGATACTGTGTCAAGTGGAATAAATGAAGCACAGTAAAGCAAGTACTACATGATCTTGTTCATGTGCATCTGAAAACTGAATTCAGAAGTACAGCAAAATGGTGGGAGCCGGAGGCCAGGGTAGTGGAGTGGAGACAAAGGGAAGTATTGAGCACCAGGTACAAAATTTCAGCAGGATATCAACATGTAGAAGAATGGAAATAGACCCATATCTATCACCATGCACAAAACTCAAGTCCAAATGGATCAAAGACCTCAACATAAAGCCAGCCACAATGAACCTTATAGAAGAGAAAGTAGGAAGTACGCTTCAATGCATTGGCACTGGAGACCACTTCCTAACTATAACCCCAGCAGCACAGACACTGAGAGAAACAATAAATGGGACCTCCTGATACTGAAAAGTTTCTGTAAAGCAAAGGACACTGTCAACAAGACAAAACGACAGTCTACAGAATGGGAAAAGATCTTCACTAACCCCAAATCAGACAGAGGTCTGATCTCCAAAATATAAAAAGAACTCAAGAAATTGGTCACCAAAAGAACACATAATCCAATAAAAAAAATGGAGTACAGACCTAAACAAAGAACTCTCAACAGAGGATTCTAAAATGGCTGAAAGACACTTAAGGAAATGTTCAACATCCTTAGTCATCAGAGAGATTCCATCTTACACCTGTAAGAATGGCCAAGATCAAAAACACTGATGACAACTTATTCTGGAGAGGTTGTGGGGATAAGGAAGCACTTCTGCATTGCTGGTGGGAGTGTAAGATGGTACAGCCCCTTTGGATGTCAGTGTGGCGATTTCGCAGAAAATTAGGAAAACAACCTTCCTCAAGACCCAGTAATACCACTTTTGGGTATATATCCAAAGGATGCTCAATCGTGCCACAAGGACATGTGCTCAACTATGTTCATAGCAGCTTTGTTTGTCATACCCAGAACCTGGAAACAACCTAAATGCCCCTCAACCAAAGAATGGATAAGGAAAATGTGGTACATTTACACAATGGAGTATTACACAGCAGAAAAAATGACATCTTGAATTTTGCAGAAAAATGGATGGAGCTAGAAAACATTATTTTGAGTGAGATAACCGAGACACAGAAAGACAGTTATCACATGGACTCACTCATAGGTGGTTTTTAAACATAAAGCAAATAAAACCAGCTTACAAACCACAATCCCAGAGAACTTAGACAACAATGAGGACCCAAAGAGAGACTTACATAGATCTAATCTACATGGGAAGTTAATTGAGAGCATGGGGACCTTGGGAGAGGGTTGAAGGGGAAAGGGGAGAGGCAGGGAGGGGAGCAGAGAAAAGTATAAAGCTGAATAAAAGTCAATTAAAAAAGTTTTTGATGAAAAAATATTCCAGCAAGAAGGATTGCTTTCAGTGCTTGTTTCACAGAATAAGAACTGAAATGATAGGGCAGATATATTTAAAAGCTGATAAACAGTGAATTTAAAATATTTTTAAACCATAAAAATTAAGTACAGGAGGTAATAATATATTTGTTACTGTGGTTTGATCACATAGTATCACAAATGTTAGTTATATAATTATTTGCTGCCTGTTAAGAAGCCACAAGTAAACAATGGTCACCAACCTGAGGCTAAATGCATATACTGCCTGCGCTTCCAGAGAGCTCATAGACTAGAGGGAGAAGAGAAGCCAAACACATCTTATTCGGCTAGTCATACAGTACAGTCAAATGTGTAGAGGGCCATGGATCTGAGACCTTATTCTCGCTCTACACATACACACACATACAGACAGACAGACGGACGGACACACACAGACACACAATCACCCTTCTCCAGGGTTTTTCTTCATTTTCTATTGTAAAGCATTGAGCTTGGGTAGCTAGAAATATGCAGGGGGGATCTGTCTGTGAAAGACAGTCATGTATGGGTCAAGTTCTACCCAGTAATGCTTATTTTCCTGAATCACTGATGGTATAAAAGGCCAATCAGTGATGGGAGCTGCACCTTAAGGAAAATACACTTTCCAGGAAGCACTAAGTTTGTTTCTTCTCATTCATGAGACTGTGAGGACACGGGCTGGGCAGACAATGTTGACTCTGGTTGCTGCTTCTGTCCTGGGGCACCGTTAGGATGCTCTGAGGAGTCAGAGTTCCTTTAGCTGGCGGAGCAAGCCTATGAGGTCTGCTCTGTGCTGCCCATCTTAAAGATAGGAAGACCAACACACAAGTTAAAGTGCGTGCCTGTTTTCACTTTGCAGGCAGTAGAGTTGAGAGTCAAGGTTGGTGAAGTGACTCTAGTCTGCTGTAATTTCAGTCTTAAAAGAGATGGTATTTAGAATACTTTCAACATATGAAATTCATTTTCAGTTTAATTATAGATACCAGATCCCAATAACTTATAAACAATCCAAGAGGAAGAGCCGTGAACAAACAACTGTAAAGAGCATGCGATGAAAAGCGAAATCAATTCTTGCTTTAGAACCTATTATAAGGCTCTTACCACTGTCAACATTTTATTATTTGATATCAAAAAATCATTACCACCACAGAACAACATTTCACAACGACATAAAAATGAATGTTGTTCCTTAAGGAAATGCTATAAATATGCACAAGGAAAGCTTTCCTTCAGAAATGGCAGTCAACCAACAAACCAGGAAGTCAAACATTAGTTGCATCTCTTCTAGAAGATTCCACTAAGATTTATAATCAGTTCAACAAGAATGAGAGATGACTGATGACTGAGAGGCCACCATGAAATTCTAAAATACAGAACTTCTCCATGACAAAATAATTCATAAAAAGATTAAAAGTCAGCTGCAAATAGGGAGCAAACATTTGTCATATAGCCAGTGAACAAGAGGGCTGACCGTGGATTTCATTGAATCCCACAGATCAATCACATAGACCACTCAGTACACAAAAGGAGTAGTGGCATATAGAATTTCACAAGATCTGCTCAATAGAGTAACGAACCTCATTAGTAATTAAGGGAACATAAATGGAAATCATCTCTTTCAGTTATGTCAGCATTTAACCTGTAGGAGCTGTTGGTGTTGGTGGAAGGCAGCATGAAGGCTTCATACACTCATTGGTGGGTGTCCGAATGGCACACGACTGGGAATGTTGTTAGTACCCAGTGTTATTGGAGATGTTTACATTCTGTGTCCTAAAGTTATCTTTTCAGAGGAGTATCTGTACAGCATGGAGAATAGTAATATGATAGTTCCTTATCATAATAAGAAGTACAAAGCACTGGGCACACTCTAAATATCCATGACAAAAGAGTGGATAATTAAATGTGGCATAGTCATGTAGAGCTCAGAAATGAGTGGAAACATAAAACAAAAATAGGGTTGCCATTCACACACATAATAAAGACATCATCATTCTTTAATTTCTTTTATCTATCTCATTTATCATCTGTCTATCTTCTTATTTATCATCTATCTCCCTTATTTATCATCTATCTATCCCCTTATTTATCATCCATCCATCCCCCTTATTTATCATCTATCTATCTATCTATCTATCTATCCCCCTTATTTGTCATCTATCTATCTATCCCCCTTATTTGTCATCTATCTATCTATCTATCTATCTATCTATCTATCTATCTATCCCCCTTATTTGTCATCCATCTATCTATCTATCTATCTATCCCCCTTATTTGTCATCTATCCCCCTTATTTGTCATCTATCTATCTATCTATCTATCTCCCTTAGCCCAGGCTAGCCTTGAATTTGTAACAGCCAAGGATGACTCTGAACTCTCAGTTCTCCTACCTCAAAGTGCTGGTTTTACAGGCTTGAAACCATAAAGTCCCACTCACGGTAGGTTTCTTAGCAAATGCATATGCACTTAAAAGAATTATTTAGAAAATGCTAGAAGCATACATTCCAAGTTCACAATACTGCCTCCTTCTCAGGAATAAAGGAAAAGCTTGTGTTTGGAAGAACACACAGAAGGACAGTTGTCTTAATAATGTGCTTTTTGTAAAAAAAATATATTCATTTTTACTTGTATTTATTACACACACACACACAAACACTTTCTATATACACAAGGAAGAATATACCAGTGATTAATTTTGGGTGTTGAAACTTTGAAAAGGTCTATTCCATTATTTTAAAAAATAAATTTATATTTTTTTAATTTCTAAAATAAAAAGAAATTAGTTTAAAAATCAATAAAAATGTAATCGGTGGTTTCAGCAGGGCTCTGGTGATTAAACAATTTTTATTTTACATGATTATGCTCTTAAAAACAGACAAACTAAAGTCAGAACATTTTGTGTCTTCTTTTCTCCCAACACAAAGGAGCATATGTAAGTGGGCAGCAGTCTTCCAGTGTGTCATTGTCTGAGATTAGAGCTGTGTAATTCCTGAGTTATGGATGACACTGTTAGAGGACTAAGCTCATGGGTTCAAGCATTTCTTGAAATTGTGGAAACAGGTGGTACCTTTGGGTTTCAATGATAACTGTAGTAAAGACTTGGATAACTCTGCCACTCTGTCAGTCATGTTTACAAAGCTCCAATGTAGCAGCCATGTGTTCTCGTTTAAATATAATTAGTTAAGCCTCCAGTAATTAAATGTAATTAAACTGGAATTGCAGGCAACTAGCCACACGTCAAGTGCTCAGTCGCCACTTGTGGTAGAGGGTGCCGAGTTGAAGACCACGGACAAGGAGCACACCTACCATCTCCCAAAGTCCTGCACAGCACTGGGTGAAAGCGTGGGCCCTAGAGCTGAACTCCATGGGACTCTGGCTCCTGCTGTGTCACTTAGGAAATGTTTAGCCATAGGCAATTATCACTGGTTTATCTCTAAAACGGGGAAACCGCGCCACCCTTGCTGCCTTGTATGGGTGTGATTTAAGGAGTCCCTGTAGAGCTCATATCAACACAGCAGACAACAACTAAGCAGTAAGCCATTATTACTACCTTTCGGTTGTCTGACTGATGGCAGCCAAGGGCATTGCGTACTTAAGAGAGCTACAGACATTGGAGAAGAAGAAGGCATGTTCCGGTGGATGGGAAGAGAGCCTTGTTCTTCTGTGGGTCATGCAGTCAGTGTGGCTCTGAATGATCATGGTTTAGAAATTTTTTTCCAGTTGAAGTTGAGAAAGTTTTCATTCATTCACCGCACACTTAGCAACACCTAGTCTGTGGTTTCTGTTCATTCTCCCCACACTTAGCAGCGCCTAGTCTGTGGTTTCTGTTCATTCACCCCACACTCAGGTGCATCTATGCTGTGTAGGCAGTGGGGACATCTCAGGGAACTAATGAAGTAAGGGTCCCTACCTTTGTGGAAGTCCTATCCTGGTAGGTAAGACGGGAACAGATAGCTGAGATGTCATGTGCTCCCTGAGAAGGCGCCAGTGAGCCGGGATTGAGAATTCTAGAAGGAAGCTCATGGTAGGCAGCACAAAGGCCATGAATGAGCAGCCATGGGCTAGAGTGTAATGGGGAGAGGAAAAAGGTCAGTGAGAGCTCAGAGACAGGGGAGCTAGAAGTCAGTGGGGATGGACCTGGCCCTCACAACATAAAATAGGATATTGAGGGGCCTTTTGAGGGCAGGAGTGACATAACTAGACTTAGTCTGAAGGACAGTGTAGCTTCTGAGAATACACCAGGGAGGTCCAAGGACCGATGGCAGGCAGACGCTAGGAGAAGGCACTGTGATAACCCTAGGGCATGCCGTGTGGATGAGAGGATACCACAAGGAAGGTGTGAGAAGCCAGCAGGCTCATTTTATTTCACTGGGTTTTGTTTTTGAGTCAGGCCTCTATGCAGCCCAGGCTGGTGTGGGATTGGTGATTTTCCTGCCTCAGTTTCCCAAGAAAATCCTGGGATTATAGGCCTATGCACCAAGCCTGCCAGGCCTTGAGTTTTGGGGTTATATCCTGACAGATCAGATGTAGCACATGATAGACAAGTTAGAATCTGCAGATAGCTTTTTTGTTTTAGACAAAGTCTCACAATGAAGCCCAGGCTAGCCTAGAATTCACTTTCCTTTGTCAGCTTCTTGGGTGCTAAGATTACAGGCATGTGCCACCATGCCTAGACCTGTGAAAACCCCTAAACTTGTTTGCTATATTTAGCACCTTGAAACAGAAACTTAAATCACAAATATGCACTTGCCACCAAAAGATAATTGTCAAATAAAATAAATGTGTGTACAGGTATGTGTGCATGGGTGCTGGAATGGCCAGTAAGTATCCCCTTTATTCCTTTGCTTTTAATAACTTGAGACAGGGTCTCTCACTGAACCTGGAGTTCTCCATTTTAAAGTCAGGCTGACTAGCAGTCAGTCCTCAGAGATCCTCTTTGGCCCTTGCCACCAGCCGTGAAGTTTTATTGGCTCTCGAGTGTACTTCCCACTTCTTCAGTGGGTACTCAGCATCTGACCTCAGATCCTCCAGATCCCCAGGCTGCACTGCATGTGTGTTTACTCACTGAGCATGACCTCGGCCTCGGATGGTCACATGTCATTAAGGAAAAAACAAGTATTTCCAGAACATGCTTCTTTATCAAGGAAAAAGAAGAGGCACACACAGATGCTCATGTAAAAAGGATAAGTTGCTTTTTTTGTTTTTTGTTTCATGTAACCCAGACTAGCCTCAAGTTTAGCCCAGGCTGACCTGGAACTCTTGATCCTCTTGCCTCTGCCTTCTGGGTGCTGGGATTGGAGCATCTGTGTGGCTACACTCCAGTGCACATCACCACACCTGGCACAAGAAGGAAGAGAACACATCATATTTTTAAATGATTATTTATAGGAAAAGAGAATGGGGGAACGTTATATCTCAGTATATCATCAATACTTTGCTTTATAGATTTGACTTTACAAGCATAAAGTTACTTTGTTATTTATAACAAAGTCAAAAAAAGAATTATTAAAAATATAAAGTAAAATGAAAAGACTGAACCTCACACGTAAATGGTTGGTGGTCTGGTCACACACAGGCTGCTGTAGGGGATACATGAAAACTGAAGGAAAATGGCAAACTTATTTTACTAATCTCACTGTTGACCAGTCTATGTGATTACCCTGAGGCTCTGAGCAGTGCAAAGTACAGCCAATTTGTAACAACACTAGCATGGACTTGGAACCAGGGTTTTCAGCACAGGAGTGGGAGGTAAGGTCTGTGAAGTCAGGTAAAAACACTGCTCAGCTGAATGTGAGTTAAATGTAGAATGGATTAACCCTTTCATGACACATTTCTTACCTTGTCCATTGTAAACAACAACCACTTCCTTTACTACCAAGATTGTAGTCACTAAAACAACATTCCTACTGTAGGATGTGAGGTCTAGGGCTGGGTTCAACAGTGTTCTTATAGAGGATCAGAGTTTCAGTCCACAGCCACCTGGAACTCCAGCTCCAGGGCATCTAATGTCCTCTTCTAGTCTCCGAGGGAACGTGTGTATACACATACACACACGCACACATGCACAATTTAAAAAAAACATAAGGTCTAAAACAGAATATGTCCCTTGCCACAGATTTAGGGACTTTTGTGTATGTGACAGGATCATCTTATACCCCAGGGTGACCTTCAACTTGGTATGTACCCACGGATGATCTTGAATTCCTGGTTTCTCTACTTGGGCATGTGCCACCATCCTGGGTTTATGTGGTGCTGAAGATCAGACCTGGGGCTCACACATGCTTAGTATGCACTTTACAAACTGAGCTCCATCTCCAGCCAGGCAGCTTTCAGAAGGAATTATTGTCCTGCACAAAGGGCTCAGACCGATGTTTCCACTCTCAATAGTCAGAGACATAATTTAATCAGGAATAAATGTTGCCAACACACAAAAATATTAAAACACAACCTTGGTAAGATCAACAATAAAAAGCAAACACGTTCTTTCATTCCTTTGTCACTTTTGAAATATACCAGGAAAGAACTCATTACTTGGCAAACCAGGCTGTAGAAGGAAATAAAAGGTACATACTCATCCTCTGCAGTGTTGACTTCAGTGAAAGGAAACTGTTCTCTACAGAACACTATAGCTAGTAAATGAAGAGAAACTGACAAGGGAGTATGACCACTTTTACAGCTCCTAATCAACAGGGGGATATATTATTACAAAAATAGAGACCGTAAGACATTGCAAACTATTTTTGTTTATTGCTTGTTATTTCTTTATTGAGATAGGATCTTATCTATATTGGGCTGGTAGCTACTCCCAGCTCCATATGAACCATGAGATGGAGGTACAGAACCTCTTAAGAAACAATCTTACTGCTCCTTTCCTAAAGGAAGAACAAAATTTGAATCTCCAGCAGAGTCAGTTCAGAGGGAACACAGATACAAGGATGGGACCAGGACAGGCCACATGTCCCCAACAGAATTGGGAGGGAGATAGGGAGAGCGACTTAGGAAACATGGTAACTGATACACAGGCCAATTCAGAGTCCAACTCAAACACACAAGTAACTGGGGAAAGGCCAACCTGGAGGGCAGAACCACTGGGCTGGGACTCCAGCAAGGCCGAGTCATGCGCAGCTCTCCCAGCACCTTTCCAGATGATGCTTTAAAGAATGATGACAAGATTATGGTTTGTTTTCTGTGGTCCTGAGGTTGAACCCAGAGTCTCTTGCTAAGTGAGCACCCCACCACTAAGCTAAGCTTCAGCCCTTTGACTACTTTTTTTTTCTTTTTTGAGACAGGGTCTTGCAAAGTTGCCCAGGTTACTTTGAACTTGCTCTATAGCCCAAGTAAATCTGAACTTCCAATCCTCCTGCCTTGCTTCCTGGGCAGCTGGAATGACAGGTCTGTGCAACTAGGACTGGCTTAATTTTCTTTTTTTTTTAATAGTTATTTTGCTAGAAAGCTAAAGACTAGAATATTTACATATGAAATTATAAAATGGGGGCAAGGTGTACAATGAGGAAAGGGCCATGCATACCTGATTTGGCTGCTGGGAAATGCAGGCTTAGGTGTACAAGTCATAGCTGGACATCTGAGGGAGGCTGAGTAAGGGAGTACCCCTGACAGAAATTTACATTTATGCACAAAATGCAGTTGAAGGTGGAGTCAGCAAACTTCATAACAAAACAGTAACAAAAAGCGATCTTCCATAGCATGGTGGTTAATCTTCACCGTGAGCCTGACTGAATTCAGCAATGCCATAAATACACCCCTGAGGTGTCTATGAGGATGTTTCCAAAAAGGTTTAAGTGAGCACTGAGTGTCACCTTGAATGTGGGTCACACTATTCCATAGCCTCAAGTCCCCGATGGACAGGGAGAAAGCATAGGCACTAGAGTTCATCTCTCATGGCTTCTTGACTATGGATGCTGGTGACCACCTGCCTCATGGTCCTGCTGCCATGACTTCTCCTCCATGACAGATTGTACCTTTAAACCTATGCTAAAATGGTCTCCCTTAAATTGCTTTTTTGTCAGGTATTTGTTATAGTAGGGAGAAAAGTAACTAATACAGGTAATAAATGTGGGAACACTCAAATTTAAAAGCAGCTCAAACTGCCTCTCAGCTAACTTTATTCCTGCATTTTAAAACAAATATTTATCATACACTATTTGTAGAAGGTTGACACACTGGTGAATAGAACAGACCTAAATATAATGGTCTGCTTCCTGTCCTCATGGATCTCACTTCCTGGTAAGGAAGACAGACAATAGGGAAATGCTGCAAACCAACTGCTCTGGTGTCAACTAAGGCAGTTCTAGGGAGAGGTACAAGACGGGGCTCTAGAGACAAGGCCTTGGGAAGTTCTACTTTGTTCACTGAGAACAGTGAACAGAAGGTTCTTATAGGTGAAGAGGGCTTGAAGAGCTCATACTTCTTATTGGTAGAGAGGAGGGTTAGGATCACGTAAGGGGAGCGAAAAACTCAGCCCCATGGAATACTGGTGTCCTCACAGAGGGTTAGGATCTTGTAAGAGAGAGCAGCAGCTACTGGCTCCTTGCAGAACGATTTCCTGGTCTGCCTGTAGTCAGTCTGCTGAGCCCGGGAGCCCAGAGCCTGCTCATCGACTGGCTGTGATCAGTGATCAGGCCACAAGGAGGGGCACTGACACTGTGTGAAGAGGACCAACATGGCCCAATCTGGTCCCACTGCAGGGTGAAATACTTGAGTAGCTTCTGACGTTTGACAAACCCACGTGGGAATCGCCATGTGGTTGGCATGCTCCTGGAAACACGTGGTTCTTACGTTCTGGGTAAGTATCAGTCACACTCATTTCTTGGACACCTTCTTATAACAAAAAATACAAGCAACTGATGTCTACAAATGCTATGACAGAAGCCACACTGGGAATTTTAAGTATTCGGTACCAGCAGATTCTTTCATCTAAATGCTTTCTAACATAATAAACCCAATTCCTATGTTGGCGAGAGAGCTGTACATGTATAATTAACACTTAAGGGGACAGAGCTGCTTAAGAACAAGGTCCTTGGAGGTGGCTGCCATAGGACACAGCCCAGGCTTGCACTTTATAAGCAGTGTTTGTTTTCAGTGAGAGGTAGCTTCTGCTCTGCCCAAGGCTGGCCTGGACTTTGTAAGAGCGGCAGAGTTCAAACTGTGTCAAGACCCCATCCTAAAGCTGGGTGTGGTAGTTGTGCTTGCAGTCCTAGCTAACTGGGAGGCTGCAGTGGGAGGTGGGAAGATGGTGAATTCTAGGGCAGCCTGGACAGCAAAGTGAGATGCTGCCTCAAAAAAAAAAAATGTAAGCAGCACTTATGCATGGGAGAACACACCTGTAATGCCAGCGCTCAAACATCTGAGGAAAAAAAATCACAAGTTCAAGGACAACTTCGGAAACATATCAAGATCCTATTTAAAAAAATGGAGAGAACACCCACCTTAGCACCACAAGGATATGGTATCACAGCATGTGATCACACGGTCGAAACGTATTTTTTCTGCCACACTGCTAATATTGTTGAGGGGTAGGGGTGGGAGCGGGCACACTGTCTTGTTCTTTGCACTTTTTATTATGCTATTTTAAAATAAGAATTAAAATATAAATGTCATTTTAAACAGGAAAAACAAAACTCTTTTATCTAGATTTTTCATGTGATATTATAATTCTACTATATGGGGAAATAGATCATGACCATACTCTGTGAAGAACACATTATGCCCCTGAAGGAAATGGTGAAATGGGCCCAAGCATTCATCTCTAAAGCACAAGTAACTAAGTACTTCAAAAGGACTCAGAGTGACAGTGCATGAGTCACTGAGTCCGTTGTGGGCCTTCTACTCCTGTTAATGACATGGGGCTTATTTAATGACTGCTCTTAAATCTGCCCCCTTTAAAAGGAGGGGTGGAGTGACAACAGGAGGCCACTAGATGAGTAAGACTCGATGGAGAGGGGATTTCTGCACCAATATTTGGACAGATTCTTGACACTGCCTGCACAGGCCACACAACTCTTTTCTCACTGTCCTGGAAAATAAAAAAATATCCTGGTTGATATTTGCTAACCTTTAATGGTGCAGGCTGTTGAGCTATAGAATAGAATGCCCTAAATACCAAACCAAGGGAAAAGAATGGTCGACTGTGTCCTTAAAGTGCAGCATCAGAACACTTGAAGTTGTTGATGTTGTGGGCTGGGTACTGCAATGTAAAGTGATACAAAGGGAACACCGAACAAGAGGAAAAGAAAGCCAACAAGCCTCAAGTGTTTTGTGCTTGGTTCTTGGGGTGGCTTTCCCCTTTGGTCAGCATGCCTGTTGCTTCAGTCTTCAGTCGGGGCCAGCAGGGCAGCCAGCATGGGCTCCCTGGCCTTTGGGCCTCTAGGAAGGGTTGGGTTCTCAGCAGGGTCACAGGAAATGAAGGGGATCAGCATACCCACTCCTTTTGTCTTCACTCCGGAGGCTGCTTGAGAACTGTGCCCCTTTAATACAGTTCCTTCCACACACCACTGCGGCATGTGTCCAGATCGGGGAACCAGGATTTCTCTTGAAATCCTTGTCTCTTGGGGCTTGTGGTTAGAGCCTCCATAGTGGTCTCTCTGAAGTGGAGCCTGTCTGTTATGGTCTTCATGGTTTACATGTCTTTGGCTAACATCATCTTTACTTAGGTTCCCCCTTATCTACCATTTAATTTAAACATAATACTTTTGCTTTTTTTTTTCCTCTGCTAAGTTCCAGAACTGTTCTAAAGGGAGCTCTTAATTAGGGCTTGGATATCCTGAAAGGAAGTTCTAATAGACACTTGACATTCTCTCTCTCTCTGGAGACAGACTCACTCTGTAGCCCTTGCAGGTGCCGGGACTACAGGTGTGTCCCACTGTGTGCGGCAACACCAGCCATTCTCTTTGTACCACTTTTCTGCATTGTCCAGCATCTGAACTGATCAGTCTGAGGACCTACCCCATTCACAGGTACTGATGGGACGTGGAGATGAACAATCCCACGGAAGCCAGAGGTTCGCTCTCCCACCTTTCTTGCAGCTAGGGCTCAGACATTATCTGGGCTTAGCCATCCAATGGCCTGAGTCTTGGTATGATTTTAGGGAGGTGAGGAGCCCATGTTGACTGGGCTTGCTGACAACAAGGTAGTCCATGCCAGTGTCCAGGGAGAGTGACAAAGCTGAGTGTCAGGGTCATGAGTAAAGGGCAGAATATGACCCAGTAGTGGGCAAAGTTGGTCCTCTGGAAAGATTTCCTGTTTGGGTCCCTCCTCTGGGATACTAAAGCCTCCTTCCCTTTCCAGCTCAAATAAGCCATAGCTGTTATACAACTAGGAGCTAAGACCAGTAATATAAAGACCAAGCCTAGAGACTGATACCCCAAAATATTGCAGTTAAAGATTAAGCTCATTGGTTGAGCTTCTCTTGCATCTTCAGCCAAGCTAGGGCTGCAGAGCTATGCAAGATGACAAGTCAACAGCTATAACAATATGTAAACAATCTGACAGAGCGTGGCATTTGGAGTTCAGACACAGGTATGCTCAGTGCTGTAGAAATGGTTTTGAATATCCCAGAGAGGCAGTGGTCTGGGCAGAGGGAAGGCACAGGTGAGAACCGATGGTGGGACATCCCCAAAATGAGGGTGGTTTTGGAGGGCACAAGAAAGTGTAGGGCTCTCGAGGGGACGTAGGGAGAGTATGCCAAGGCCTCACCAGAGCCCAGACAGTAAGGGAGTCACTGACTGGGCTCATAGAACAGACTTTAAAGTGGAAATGAGAAACCTTCTGGGTTTCCTGAAGGGTTATGATCATAGAGGAGGCCGGAGGCCGGAGAAGGGAGATGTGAAGCCCAGGTCTGAGATGAAGAAGAGTGTTATATCCTGCTGAGGATGGGGATGACAGGATCCCAAGGTTCTCTGAAGTTCTAGCATTATGTGTGTGTAACAATGTCAGGAACACATAAAGGAATACCCTGCAGTTTGAACAGGAGGGAAAAGAGTGCTGACCTCAGGCATACCCAGGTCCTTTCTAATGCCAGGGAAGTATTAAGACTTAAACTTGGGCTGGGGAGATGGCTCAGAGGTTTAGAGCATTGCCTGCTCTTCCAAAGGTCCTGTGTTCAATTCCCAGCAACCACATGGTGGCTCACAACCATCTGTAATGGGGTAGGGTGCCCTCTTCTGGCCTGCGGGCATACACACAGACAGAATATTGTATACATAATAAATAAATAAATATTTAAAAAAAAAGACTTAAACTCATTTGTTGAAGCTGGTATTTGTCTCTGACCATTGCTTCAGAATCAAGGATTAAGGGCCTTCAAACCATGCCTGCCATTTTCAGGCCATTTTCTGTACACGAGGGTTTATCACAGCCTCAAGTTGCACGGTCGTCTTGCATGTTTCTAAGTTGACAGCTAGAAATACAGTGAATAGGCTCTTTAAATGATCCCCACACTAACCTTTTTATGGGAAGGTCTCCATGTGACTTGGTTTGGTTCATCTATGCTACCCACATTTGGCCTCCCCAGAGACTCAGGGTTTTGGTCCTGGTTCTCACTAGCCCTTTCTTAGCTTGTCTGCCTCTGACTGGCTTTATCCCATTCTTGGCCTTGACTTTTTCTGCCAAGCTTCATTCTCCTCTTCCTTCATGACAACGAACATGGAACTAAAGGCCCTGCCGTATCTCCAGCTCTCTACGCGCAGTTCTGAGAGATGCAGTAAACAACAGCTTCCCATACATTCTGTCCGTGGCAACTTGGAAGCTTCAAGAATGTATCCAGCTCGGTCTTGAGAATGCTAAGCCTTGTTCTGCAGAGCAGTTGCCTTTGTGGTAGCAGTGAAGATCTGGTTAGGTTCTTGTGAAGTATCTGATGACATTTTAAAACTGGATTCAAAAAGTGCTATCACTATGTACTCAGGCAGAGGAAGCCCTTAGACTTCTCCAGTAAGTGGCTTCAGGAAGTTCTCAAGTCCATGCAGCAAATACCCTATGATGTTCTCAATTCCGAAAACAAAGTGACTGGTTACTTTACAAACAAGTTCTGGAAACCAGAAAGCAACAGCTTTATTCCTCCACACCTAGAAACAAGATATGTAGTCCTTTACTTACTTTTGTTTCATTCTGTTTTTTATTTATTTATGTTGAGACAGTTTCTCATTACATGAGCACAGGCTGGCCTCAAATTCACAATCTTTTTACCTTAGACTCTAAAATAATGAGATGCTGGGGTTATAGGTGTACACTAACACATCTGGCTTATGTTCACTTCATCCTTCAATAGTCATTTAAACAAAACAAGGAGGAGACCCTAAGAGAGACACATGGATTACCCTGGGAATGGGATCTCCTGGGTAAACTGGGGATAAGAACATGAGGGAATGGGTGGTGGTGGGGGAGGACTGGGAGAGCAATGAAAGAGGTATCTTGGTAGAGAGAGCCACTATGGGGTTAGAGAGAAACCTGGTGCCAGAGAAATCCCCAAGAATCCATAAGGATGACTGCAGCTAAGACTCCTAGAAATAGTAGAGATGGAGCTTTTCCCCTGTAATTAAATTGGTGAATACTCCAACTATCACCATAGAGCCTTCATCAAGTAATTGATGAAACCAGATGTAGAGATGCACAACCAAGCCCCAGGCCAGCCTTCGGGAATCCAGTCAAAGAGAGGAAGGAGGGAATATATAAGCAATGGAGGTCAGGGTCATGATGAAGAAATCTACAGAGAGAGCTGAACCAAGGCCATGGAAACTCACGAACTCTAGACTGACAGTTGTGGAACCTCCATGGGACCGAACTAGGCTCTCCATATGTGGGAGACAGTGGTGAAGCTTGGCTATCTGAGGGGCCTCTGGCATGCATCTACTATCCCTGGTACATGATCTAGCTTGTTAGAGCCCATTCCCTATGGTGGGATGCTATTCTTAGCCTTAATGCAGGGGGCAGAGGCTTGGTCCTGCCTAAACTTAATGTGCCAGACTTTGTTGACTCCTCATGAGAGCCATTACCCATTGGGAGGAGGAGTGGGAGGGAGAACTGTGGTGAAATGTAAAATGAAGTTAAAAGAAATAAAAAATAAGTGTGATTCTCTGCTGGACCATGAGCTGCAAGGGCAGAAATCAGGTTCAAATCCACATCTAAGTCCACAGCACTTGGCACAATGCAAGCTATATGACTAGTTAAATAAACGTCAGTTGGATCAGGGAATGATCTGTGACAAGAGAGAAAGAGGGGTGTAATATCTGAGCTACCTGACTAGACAAGCGAAACTGTCTTGTCATTGGAGGCAGAGTTGATGATAGCTGTCACGTATGGTGGACACTTCTCATTCAAACCAATACTGTCTTGGAGATTGTTCTGAAGTCATTACCATGCCACATGAGAAATGAATTATGAAGGCTGCATATATGAATCAAAATTACTGATGTTGTAAATTTCATGACAGTTAATCTGACACATATTTAATGGCATGCATAATCCTTATTAGGCAGCACTGTAATCAGCATTAATAATAAGCAGTTCACACCCGTGAGCGCAGGACTCTTGTGTTTACTCAAATGAACAACTGGTAGGTTTTCTTCCTTCTCAGTTGCTAGTTATTCCCAGCTACACCAATGCCCGCAATGACAGGCTGCTCAGGAGACAGGAAGACTCTAATTCTCCCTAGTGTGTTGCTGCAGAGATTCTCACGGAGGATGGTTTTGCACAGCAGGCTCTCTACTCCGCTCCTACCACCTCCATGGCCAGAGGAAGCACATGGGAGCTCTTCAAACCTTGCTATTCATGGGCCCCTGCAACCCCACCTCTAGTCTCTAAGGAAGCTTGGTGACTTACTATATGCACACTAGAATTGAGAGGAAATAACCCCTACCAGCTGCTGGGTGCTTGTGGATAACTTCTTCCTCCAGCCTGCAGCTCAGACTCCCAGAGATCCTGAACAGTGCCTGACTTCTAAACTCCCCCAACAGCCATCTTCTGACTGATGCATCTCTGTTCACTAGGGTCTTGTGGCATCATCTCCCAAATGAACTGTGCACTTGGATCCCTATCTCTTGGTTTCTGGGGACCAACATAAACTAGATGTTGATGACATCTGATGGAGGAACTGAAGGTCTCAGAGTTTTCCCGAGCATTTCTCAGGCATTTACCAGGCTACAGCTAGAATCTGAGGTCACTTACAGGCATGTGATAGATGCTTGGTCTCCAGATGATGTCACTAATTTTGGAGGTAGGAGATAAGGACTACAAGAAGTAAATCATTGTGGGTACATCTTTGTCTCTTCCTCTCTCTGCCTTTTGTCTACCATGATGCAAATTTTCCACCATGCTCTCTGTGCCTGGTGGACTGAAACCTTTGGAGCTATGAGCTAAGCAAATCTTCTCTCCTTTTAAGTTGTTTATGTCAGACATTTTGTCCCAGCAACTGAGAAAGTTAACTAACACACATCTCACAGGTGCTTCCAATTTCACGTTCACGGTGCATGTGATCTCTCACACACACTGACCAACGGCATGAGCCTGAATGGGGGTGCCAGACAGTCACATCTGGGTTCCCTGGGTGGTTGCAGATGGCAGAAGGGCTGCACTTTAAGCCTGTAGCTGTTCCTGGGGATAGCCAGGTCACCATGCTACAGGACACAGGAAATACATGATCCAAGATGTAATCACTAGAAAGATGAAAAACGTCCTCAGAAAAAACAGAAAGAGGAGAGCAAGAATCTATCTGACTAAAGCAGAGAGGGAGAGGGAGTGAGCCACGGCTGAGAATCCACTGCTCAGCAGAAGATGCTCTGAATGCCAGATCTACATCAACTGCAGTGCAAGCGTTTACAGCAATGGGTCTCTAGCGGTCTCATGTTTAGGCCAACGACTCTAGCTTGTTCTTGTCTAAGGAGCAGGATAGTCCAGAGACCTTCACTTGCAGTTGGGAGAAAGAAGTTAAGCACAAATAGCCTTGGGAAAGTCACGAAAGCACATTCAAGCTAAGTGTAAATGACTCACAGATCATTTTCTATTTTTATGGTGGGAAGGCACTTTAGAACACAATGTACTAATGAACTAAAGGGGCTGGAAGGCGTGTACTTGATGTACAGAGGTTACAGAGCAGGAAGCTAATGATGGCCAAGACAAATCCTTTGTTTCCCACCTTGCAGCCCTCGCCATTGCAGCCTAAGGTGGGAATGGGAACAAAGACAGGTCATGTGTGGAGGCATGATACTCCCCCCTGCTATGATGGTACACAGTGGAGAGAAGACACAGATCAAAGAGATCCAGAGTGCTCACTCCAAACCAGACGCAGAACTGTATCTAACACAGCATCTCCAGGCCATAGGAAAACTGGTGTTAGTGATCGGGAAGAAGGACCTCTCCATGTAGACGGTCAAGACCAGATGGTCCCAGTGCAGTGCTCACTAGTCTACAACTTAGGGTGGGACTCTGGAAGCCTCTAGAGCTTAGTTTTGCCATTTGCAATAGAGATAATATAACCCATCCGACGTAATCACTGTGAAGCTGGCAGGAAGGCTTATGGGCAGGAAGTTGGAGTTGTGTGTTGTGACTAGCTACGAACATAGCCTCCAGAATCAGAACCCTTGACACATCCCAAGGGATGCAAGACAAACTATTTGTTCTTCATTTCCTCATCTGCAAAATGAAATACATGTACTTAGCTCATAAGATTAGTCCTATGATTAATTGAAATAATGCATGTGGAGAATTAGGCATAGTACTTATTGCATTAGCTACTAAAAACTGCAAGTAAAATCTAGGGTACTGTGTAGGTATTCCATACACTGAAGATAAAATCTGTTTGCTGCAAGAGTCTGGAACCCTTTTTGATAGCTACAACCCAGTTTTATCAATGTAAACACGGTCGCTTCCCTCTGCTCACATAGGGCGTACTAAGTCTGATTAGGAACACTTGCTTAGTGAACGCCGAGCTGCTATGAGGCCTAACATTTAGTTCTAGCTCTCAGTTATTTGGTTCTAATGGCATCGGAATCACCAGAGTCCAGATTTTGTTGGGTGACAAAGTTTCCTTTACACTCCATAAAGAAGCTAAAACTGGTGTGCTGGCTGCACTTTCAAGGTCTATTAGGACCAAGAGTCACTATAATTGTGTCTGTTGGCACAGAATTCATAGAAAAATCAACTTTGTATGACAAAGAAACACTGAGCAAGACAAAGCAATATTACTTTAGGTATAGTTTCAAATCATGTGGCTTGAGAATAAAGACACTGTTGTTATTTTCTTCTTCTCAAACTAAATAAGTGACTTGACATAGGCAAATCACTAGTAATAGAAGCTAGAAAATACACAATGGCAAGAAATGATGACACTAACTATTGGTGAACAGTATCCTCATGGAACTTAATGCACTTCCCTTTCAAGTCAGAGGACTGGAGTTCAGATCTTCAGAGCCCATGAAAGTGCTAGGTAGATGGCTCACCTGTAATTCCAGTTCCCAGAAGAGAGCAAACTGGCTAGTCAGAGAGCCATACTGGTGGACTCTGGTTTCCAATGAGATTCTGTCTCCTTAATAAAGGGAGATTCCCACAACCAATTTTCAGCTTCCACACATATAAACATTTGCATACACATACAAACACTCACACATATATGCATATATTACATGCATAACACATAGTATTCGCACTATGGTTGTTTCTCACGGACACTCTTCCAGGCTAAAGTGTTTGCCAACACATGAAAATGGGACAGGTGCATTTTGTTTGCTTTGGTGGCCATGTTGCTGACCAAACTCAAGGCCTCCTGCGTGTTCGCCAGCGAGGTACTACGGAGTACATCTCTAGCCCTGGTGCTCCTCAGAGGATCTATGAAGCACAGGCTGGTCTCAAACTTGTCATCCTCTTGCCTCAGCCTTCCAAGTTCAGGGACTGAAGGTGATGTCAACATTCCTAGCTCCAGATGCATTTTTTAAAAACAAGAGATAAACAAAACATACTTAAAAGTAACCTTTTAGCATCTTGTGCATCACTTATTTCTATGTGTACAATGGTCCCAATACACTTTTTAAAATGCCAACCTTGCAGACTGCATAAGGGGAATTCATAGTCTTGGAATGCCTTTAGGAAGATGAAGTTAGAATTTATAAAATAAAGTTCTTTTTCAGGGGGTGGTATCTCAAGAACTGTCAAGTCCATAACTTTGTCATTGTAGAAAGGATACTAAAAGGTAGCCAGGCAGTGGTGGCACACACCTTTAATCCTAGCACTTGGGAGGCAGAGGCAGGTGGATCTCTGAGTTCGAGACCAGCCTAGTCTACAGACCGAGTTCCAGGACAGGCTCTAAAAGCTACACAGGGAAATCCTGTCTCTAAAAATAAAACAAAACAAAGTCACAAGAGTAGTGGTGGGTTAAGAGGAGAAGCAATGGAGAGCTTTCTGTTAAGGGAAAAAAACAGCAGCTCAACAAAAGAGTCTTAAAATGGGAAGTGCTACATTTTTAAAATGGCAGGAAAACAGAAGATCCACAAACTTCCTAACTCATCAAACCCCGTTAAATCTCCAGCTGGGAAGGGTGAAGTGTGTAATGTATATATTTAAACTCAGCCGTGACACTGAGCGAGACAACAGAAGTTTCAGTTTAATGAAGTTACTTTCATTTTGTTACTACCATATCCATCACTAGGCACTACCATTTAGCCTGGTATAAAGTAAGCAGACTTCCTCTGTGTGAGAACTGGAAGAGAAGTAAATGCCCTCTCATTGCTTTGTGGCGAGATCAAAGCTTCTGGATTCTGTCGTCACAAAGTAAGAGATTAAAGCCGAGATATTAAAAGCAGTGCAGGATTAGTAACATCACCCAGCTACCAAAATGTCAGATGGCAAAAGTATCATATCACTGCTTTATCCCTCTGCCTTTCTTTTCTCAGTGCTTCCCTGTGACTGCCCGTGTATAGACCAGAGGGTAACTTTGTTACATTATGGTGCTGCCCACCATTAGTTTATCTATACAGGATGCCCGGCAGCCTAGAACTTTCCAAGTATTGTGGGTTGGCTGGCCAGCAAGTCTCAGGGATTCGTCTCCAGCTCCTCCAAGCCTGGTTGTTTTTTGTTTGCTTGCTTGTTTTTTAACCTGTGTTGGGGATTGGAACTCAGCTCTTTATGCTTGCAAGGTGAGGACTCTGCCAACTGAGCTATCTCCCCAGGCCCCCTTGCCCACATACAGATTTTTTAAGAGTGGAAATATAATTGCTGTTGTGTTACAGCTGTAGAAATGATTGTAAGGTAGAGGCAAGCCAATAATCTGTCTCTGGCTGTAATATATAATGGTACATACACCATTTGGGGACAAATGAGAAGAAAACTGAGGGATTTATGATCTTTAAGAATTTTCAAATTAAGCTAGGCATATTAGCATATACCTTTAATCCCAGCACTCAGGAGGCAGAGACAGGATGATCTCTATGACAGCCTGGTCTACAGAGTGAGTTCCATGATGGTCAGGGATACTTAGTGAGACCCATCAAACAACAACAAAATAGAATTTCAAATTAAATGTCATTGCTTAGAAGGCAATTGTGTTCACATTTAATGGTAAGCCAGAGCCAGCCAGGACTTGAGTCTGAGCCAGGACTAATTTGCCAAGGGACAGTGCTGCAAGAGAAAGTGAACAGGTTTTAGAGCAAGGAGAGAGAAAACCACCCACCTCTGCTAGCCAAAAGCCTTGTGCAAGCACTACCTCAGCCAGACCCAGACACTGGTACTAACGAGCACCTGAAGGCCTTATGTTGAGAGGCTGCATCTGTCTGTGGAAGGAATGCTAGTTTTCAGTAGCTAGCACTCTAAATGTAGGCAACTGTACTGTCTTGTCAACTCTCAGATATACTACTTAATTCTATCCAGACATATATGTACCTGTGTAGGCTCTGACAGTGTCTTCTCAGTGCAGTCAGTGTGGATAAGATAGGTTTCCTAGTGAAGGTAACCGGATGCTTTTCTTAAAACATCTAACCTTGAGTCCACCCCACAAAATAAAGCCTTGGTTAGAGTAGTGCTCATAAAAAA
Source organism: Microtus oregoni (assembly GCF_018167655.1). Lineage (NCBI taxonomy): Eukaryota > Metazoa > Chordata > Mammalia > Rodentia > Cricetidae > Microtus > Microtus oregoni. The sequence goes on from NW_024543063.1 coordinate 64,221,627, forward strand.
GGTGAACCTAGCTCCTCAGACATTAAACATTATCCACAGAAGAGAATTGCTTTTCAAAGAGATTGTTTATACTGGGAAGAAAAGATCTCCACTTCTAATTATGAATGATGTATTGGTGAAAGCAAACAAGGGCCTGAGAGACCCTTCCACGAGCATCCTCATGTGCGGTTTGCAAGGCTGCAAAGGATGGGGAAATGCCTGGGGTAGTACTGCAGACATTATGTGAATTCTAAATCTATTAAAATGAAACTCTCTCTTAGACACCTAAGGAAACAGTATTAAAATACACACTTGCTTAGGTTTGGGGAGGTGGACAGACACAGAATTACAAAAAGGTTAAAGGACACAATTCTAACCCAAGATGATGATCACTGTGTTGACACCTACCCTACCAGTGTTCTTCCAGAAACCACTAACGGAAACACTACACTTCCTTCAGTGCATCTTGTTACCCTGACTAATATCAAGTAGACTTGAGGGGCAATCATTTGGAAACTGTCTCAGAAAGATAGGGCAACTTGACAGAATTGAGACAATTCTGTGGGCAATGCCACATCATGAAGAGTCCCAAGTAGTTCTCATCTCACTGGACACAGCAAACCTGTTTTCATTTAGAATGAGTTAAGACCAACCAAACTGGTTTTGGCCTCCCTGTTTAACTTCTAGCAAAACAAAACAAAACAACGACAACAAAAAAATGTAGTTCCATCCAGCAACAAAAGAGAAAAACTAAATTTGCAGCAGGACCAGTTCTTGTGAATACCAAACCTCATCTATTTTTTATCTCCATCCTTTAGGTCTGAAATGAACTCCCTGAAGCAGCATCAGACTTTGTGCCAAGTGACTAGGATATAAACATCCTTTTGGTTGTTCAGCAAGACATATGCTCTAAAGAAAACTGGGCTCAAAACAAGCACGTGGGTTTCTATAGAATTAGGGAGAACCCTCCATCTTGTGAGCCTTGTCTGAGCTCCGTCTCCACCATGATGATGGCAATCCGCCGTTCCCATCATCCTTCACACTAATGAACTGCTAGAAATTTGGTTTCGCTGCTCCAGAGATTGCACTCAGCTTCTGGGCAATGCTGAGGATGCACCCTATATTCTAACCTCATCTTTTACAAGGTGTACTCAGCTTTGTGGGCGATTTCCATGGGAGGTTGTTCTATTTAAAGAACTACTCTTCCAGCACAATACAAAAAAAGTCATTTATGAACGTACAGGAGACACAGCAAGTGCTATGTTTACACAAGCCTAACGTCAAAGCCTCCCTTCCACACTCATGGTGTGGATGAGACCAAGAGGGTCCATCTGTAAGAAGGGAAATGATACCATGAAGTAGACACAGCAATGGAAGATCACACATTCTTAATGAGCATGAAGTCTCACATGGATGCTGAGAGGTCAGACAGGCAAGGTGTGGTTCCCTGACTGAATGTGTTCAGGGAAAGAGGAAGGCTGAACCAGAGCAGTCGTCTCCATACATTCTGTTCCTGACCCTAAACACGGGTACCACATTCCCTTCTTAATCAAATTTACCAAAATTATATTTTCCATAGACAAAAGCCCAGAATTTACAAATGCAAAATGTACAAATGCAATATCACAATTGCTTTCATCTTTAATTTGCAGGCAGCCAGACCCACAATCCTTGAAATTGCTTAAACTTAAAAATAGAAATGACAACATACAATTTATAATGCTGATTTTCCAATTAAATCCTCAGTTAGAAATGGCAAAAAAAATTTAAATGTCATCTACAAAACAGCCAAATCTTGGCTTGTAAAGTATCTTTTAAAGGATGCTTTAACTGAAAAAATAATAAAGCTGTCATAATTGTGTAGCAGCCTAGATTAGGTGGTCAGTCTGATGAAGACCAAGTCACTGTTTCTGCCAGGGATAACACAAGGAGAAAACATGACTGCTACAGAATCAGATACTTCCTAATATTCTGGGCTTGTTTAATAACAAATGTCCAGTCTCCACAGTAAATAAGATGTTAAGTGGAGGGTAGTCAACACATATTGGTTCAATAAACACAGAAAAAGAGGATTTATATACAGTATTTGTGAAACTGCCAGCTATGTATACATTGTTACTAAGTACACAGGTAGTCTTTGTTTTACATTTGAAGGTCAAAGACTTTCTATTAACACTAAAGAAAGACATTGTCTGGACTTTCCAGGCAGAGAAGAAAAGCAGGTTAAGAGTGATTTCAACTCATGTGGCTTCAGGAGGTATAGAGGGGTCAGTGGAGATGAACTTGGGGTCCAGGTGGTGGAGCACAGCTCTTAGCTACGGCTAGCCGACAGTGTGGATTCTCTCATCCCAGCTTCACAGTCAACCTCTGAGGTAAATACTTGTTATTCATTGAGGAGAGGTAACAGCTGGTCAATGCCAGCCTAGGGGGCACAGGAAGGAGCCTTTGTTCTTTCTCACCTCCTGCTTCTGGAATTAAGAGAGAAGGCACTGTGCAGTGCGCCCTGACAACGCACACTCCAGAGCCATCTGAAAAATGCAGACAGACAACTCAGGAAGAATTAAGGTCCAGGCACTCCAAAGTTGTTATTTTTGCCTAAAAAGGCTATAGAAACCTTATCTCAATACAAGCCTAACTTCTTGATAATGCTGATGCATTACATATTGGCACAAATTTTATAGTCATTGAGTAGGTTAGAAAAACATTCAGGAAATACTTTAATGTGGCATGAAAATGAGATAAATTGTGATACATCCATACTTATTTACAGTCATTACAAGACAATATTAGGAACTCAGACAGCTTGTTCTTCTAGTCTGTGAGCACTAGCCGAATAGTGTGTTCACTGAATTTGCTCTAGCTTTTTGTGGCTGTGTTCAGACAGTTCATTTTTCAAAGGTTCCTTTTTCTAATGAATGGCTTTGTGTTTTCGGTTTTGGTGAGGACCAACCTCAAGCAATGCAAGCAATAGCTATAAAATGCACAGTTAAGTTAAATGGCCAATGAAAAAGATTCCATCATAAATATCTAAATATTGGAATATATTATATTGTGGTTTGCTTCCAATCTATTATTTTAAAATCTAAATCATTACCTATTTCATGTAATAACAATAAAATCCTTATTTGTTTAGACTAGGCACACATAAAAGTTTACAAGTTTAAAAACTGAACAAGAATTGTCACGTTTTTCCAACAATGAAGATATTTTCGGAAGGTCTTCATCATTCAAATATCTGAGATAGTCATGTGACTTCCAAAGACATTAATGCCGGCCTGTGCTGTGAGGACACACACTCTTTACTACCAGATTAAGCATTGGCCAATTTAAGAAATATTTTTAAAATATTTTCACTTTAATATTTTTAAAGTGTATATATACGTTGGTAATGTCATGCAGCTAATCTAAATTTGTAGTAATTCGGCATTTAATTCATTGCCATTTTTTTCTATAATTTGACAATTTATGGTTCTACAAAAGAATAAAGTATGTTAGATACATTGGTTCTCAGGACACAAGATTTTATACTGATGCAGGTTTGTGGGATCATAGGAGGAAAGGAACCAGACTCACGTGAAGTGGAGAGATTTTACCAAACAGGCGTTGGCAGGGTCAGAGCGCATTAGCAGATGCTGAGAACCCACAGACTGACAGACCTCCTGGCCGTGGGCAGAAGACGGAAGGACGTGTGCTCCCAGAACACACTGGTACCCGCTGGATGCTCTACAAAGAGTGCAGGCTGATTCCCCAGTTTCTTTCCCACCCACCTCTGATCTCTGGGGTATCTTTCGTGAGCCAGAATCAATTGAAAGTTGTAAGAGGTCAGCTGTCCCGGCAAGAGCAGGACAAGGCAGGGTGGCTTAGTGGAGGGGAGCACACAGAGGGAGCTCAATCGCTTATGCATCTGTCACTGATGTATGACACGGGAGAACCAAGCAGGTGCCTCTGACTTAATCTGCAGTAAGTCTGCTAGGAAAAGCATCTGGAAATGCTCCCTTTTGAAAGGAATGTTTTAAAAAATAAGTCTCTATCTTCATATTTCTGCATTCTCCATCCTTAAAGATCTACTCAGTTTCTTCAGGTTCAATGATCTCTTTCTCAAAGCCTTTCTCAAAGGCTCATCTGAGCTCTCTGAGTCATGGGGAGTCTTCATATAACTGTAAATGAACATACAGTGCAGGAGTTTACCAAAGGCCCTACTAAAACTGGAGAGAACTCTAACAAAATGGCAATCCAGCCAGCCACAATGACAATACCCAACAGCTCTCTCACACATTAAATTTGAAGCATACACTTGGATCATTTGTTGAAGTTCTCTAGTTTATTAACTTCGTGTGTGCAGTGTGTGTGTATACGTTTTCTCTACTTTCTGATTGCAGGATAAAGGTAAACACATACAAGGAAGGGTCAAAGCCACCATTTTCAAGAAGCCTGCTTAGCAGAGCTGGAGGCGAGAGTGAGAAATAGTGAACACTGCTGGCTGCTGGGCAACACAGAGGCCCGATTTCACACACCGCTGGCACGCCGTGAATGTCTGCTGAATTGGCTAAACCTTCATTTGTCTCCAGAATCAACTACCGAAAACAGCACATAGATACTTCTTGGGGGGAAAACTCCAACTAGTGTTTGAGGTTGCATATACATGCATGCATACATGCATACATACATACATATACATGCGCGTGCACACAGACAAATATATGTTCTTTCGAGAGCAGATCTGCAGGATCGTATCATGTTTTTTCCTCTGACCTTAGAGGAAATCTCATCTATTTGGAGAAAATCTTCACAAGAAACTCCTACCTGCACATGCCCCAGCATACTTAAGGCATCATTCTGAAAACTGTGTTGTATCTTTTAATTTGGAAAACAGCCTTTCTTTCTGAACATGGTAAGAAAATGCAGAATGTGGTTTAAGAGCCAAGAGCAATTTATATGCATTTTTAATTAAAAAAAAAACCTAAAAAGCAAAATGTTACAAACCTGGTCTTCACCAAACAAAAGACTTAGTTTTATTAAAAGTGTCTAATTACAAAGAAATTTGAAGCATAACCTTTAGGACTAAGTTACATCTAACTTGAATCTGGACAGGCAACAGGAAGACAAGCTTTGGTGAAAGCTGAAAGGCTATTCCATACTTGGAATAACTTAGGATCAGGCCCACAGTGTGCAGGATATCTGTCTCTCAAACACTGACCTGAAATGGCCTTGGATACCCTCAATGTAACACTCTTCAGAATAAAGAATTCTTTCCCTTTTACCTTAAGAAGAAATGAACCAAATTCCAGGGATCAGCACTGACTGGGCCTTTGAACCAAGACTACAGAGATGAAATCCTGTTTGGCGTGGAGACTCCATTTTGATGTAACAAAAGGAATGAGTCCTGTGAGAAAATAGGGCCTTTCCTGGATCTGCCCTCTCATTCCCAGGCTGTTCTCCCTGGGGTAGAGTCAGGGGGACAGGAGCACTATGCCTGTGGAGGTTGGTGTTGCACTTCCTTCTCCAAGCAGATGGGAATTCAGAACACAGCAAGAGGAAACTGCCTTTGAGTTTACCAAAATGCAAGGCCATGCTTACAGTGGGAGGAAAGGATAACAGAAACAGTTCGAATCCACTGTGGATAATCTGTAGCTCACTAACTCTTTCTACGATGCTAATTTACAAGCCTCATTTAAGCAGTTTTTTTTTTTAACACCTTACACCAGAAGGCCCAAATAAGTTAAACCCTACGGGCTGCACAATTCAGCAACAACCAATTCTTTTTATTGCTCCAACTCAATTTTTCATTTGTTTGCGTCATTTGATGAATGTTAAGGAATTTTAGAAATCTATCTTCTGGAAACCTAAAAAATGAAAAGATAAAAACTAATTCCAACAGAGTTTTGAAAAAAAAAAGAATGTTACAATCAACTACTGATATTTACTTGGATCTATCATATGAGGTACATTTTGACTTTAAGGCTAAACCTCAAAACGCATCATGAATAAATTGTTTCGTGTAATAATGGTTCTGAGATTTTAGCTGCAAGTATAGACAAAGGGGGGCTGTTTTTTACTAGGACTAAGGAGAGAGCACCTTGTAAAGATTTGTATCATTGGGCTGGAGAGATGGCTCAGTGGTTAAGAGCATTGCCTGCTCTTCCAAAGGTCCTGAGTTCAATTCCCGGCAACCACATGGTGGCTCACAACCATCTGTAAAGAGGTCTGGTACCCTCTTCTGGCCTGCAGACATGCACACAGACATAATATTGTATACTAAATAAATAAATAAATATTTTTTAAAAAAGATTTGTATCATATAAAATATGTATGAATATGTAGCCAAAGCTTGAAAGGGAAGCCTAGTATCTGAGTCACTGATCCAATAGTGCTATACTTTAAATGGCAAGAGAACCCTAGGCATTGGGCATTGACCAAGTAAAATTTTAGCCAGTTTGAACTGGTGCTGTCACCTGTCCCCAGAATGGCAGTTTTCAACCTGTGGATGGAGACCCCTTCAGGAGGCCAACACACTTTCACAGGTGGATACCAGATAGCCACATTATGATTCCTAACACCAGCAAAATTACAGTTATAAAGCAGCAATGAAATAATTTTATGGTTGGAGGTCACCACAGCACAAGGAACTGTGTTAAAGGGCAGCAGCACTAGGAAATTGAGAACCAATGCTCCAGCAGAATCCCGATTCTAAACGTATGAGAAGCCTAAAATAGTGATTAAGTGTGACATTTCTCATGACTCTTCCTTCTCAAATACATGGTATCCTTTAGTCACCACGACTCAGGACAACATATCCTTACAAACGGTACATTAACATTCGTGGTTTTAACACAGAACGCAGAAAAGGGACGAGGGAGCTAGGGTGTGATGGATCTGAAACGTTAAATGGAGATGTGGAGGTCACTGGCCTTCACAGATACTCATCAAAAGAAGGCATAAAGAGGGCAAGGCAGGAAGTGAGTCATGGATTTGGGAATAGTACACCACCTGGCTCTTACAAGTGACCCAGGCTAGAGGTCATGAACCCAAGTGCAGCCTTATGAGAATGCCTCAAACTGGACACGGGATGGAAACAGCTACATGTGGGAGGTTCTTGCACTGTTCGCTGGATCAGGAAGAGTTGAGATTTGAAGGCAGGGAAGAAAACAAAGGATGGGCCAGCTAATCATGGTTGCATTACGTACATTCTAGGAAAGCCTGCAGCCTTGAGAAGCACAGGTGAGGATGGGGAGCATAAATAGAAGGAATCTCTGACGTGGGGTTGACAGACCAGCAGTGGGCACTGTTCAGGAAAGCCTCCTCGGAGGACAGGCTGGCGACCACCTAGCTGAAGCCAACCTTTCCTGTTTATGTGCTCCACGAAAACAGAATTCTGACCCCCATGTCTTGCTCTTGCTTACACCTGACTGGGCATGACTCAAGCAGGTGCTAGGAGACATCGGAGTGGCTGGCAAAGTCGCTGGTCGCCAGGGTACTGCAAGGCTAGGCTACTGTTCCCGCGGGGTGTTTTCCAGACACCTTTAGGGGTTAGAGCCGCCGCCTCATTATCCAGCTCTCACCTCTTCTTTCATGCCAGACCATGAGCTGGCAAGGCTTTCTGGGGATTTCTCAGAATCTAGGAGCTGGAAAAAACTATCCCGTTTTCAAGTGAATCTGCAGCTTGTTAGGTTACTCTTCCTCATGGGGCACTTACAGGCAGGCTTCGGAACAGAGGCGGAGGTCTGCTATTGGGTTTCCTCCCGTATATCTCTAAGTTGCTCCATACCCCCCCCCCCGAAAAAAAAGGCTCTAAGAAACAGAGGAGGCTGGGGAAGTGGCTAGAAGTGGCTGTCTCGAAATTCCCGGAGGCCACCTTGGCACCAACACCCCGCGGTCTGCACCGCCACACACAGCGGAGGTTCCCGCTGCGGGTGGTCGCTGGCTTGCTCCGGCCTCGCACAAGTACCAGCCCCGCCCGCTGCAGTCTGGATTCCACGAGGTCCGCGGCCCTCCAGCCTCGGCCTACCTGTTCCTGCCGCGAGGTGCGGGACCAGCCCACCTCCGCTCCTCCTGTTCTCACTGGGCTAGGATGCATTTTCATTTTGTTTTCGAACACGTGTGCGGTCTAAGTCTATGGGGGTGGGGTACGTGCCCTAGGCTCGAGGGAAAGGCGCTTTTCTAGGCGCGGACACAAAACACGTTCCGAGAACCGAGGAGTTAACTACCCGCTCTTGCTTTGCACGCGGCGACCGGGAGCGAGGCCCACCTGTGTCGCCGCACACCTGCACTCGAGCGAACGAGTTCATGCGTGACCCCGGGTCTCTCCGATGTCCTGCCCTCGCCACGTGCGCCCCCAGGGCCGCCCCGCAGGCCCCGCCCCGCACGTACGTGCCCTTAGCCAGCCCGCGGCGCCTCTGCCCCGCGCTCCCGCGCCCACGGGGGGGCGCTCCTGCCCGCCCCCCGCACCCACGCGGCGCCTCCGGGCCGGAGAGAACCTGCACTCGCGACCCGCCGCGCGCCGCCTCCTACCTGAGAGCCCGCGAACAGGGCGCGCGAGAAGGTCGAGGCGGTTGCCGGCAAGGCGACCAGGGAGAAGGCTCGGGGCGAGCGGCTGCGGTGGACGGTCCGGGAGCGCGCGCGCGCTCCCTCCCTCGCTCCGTCCACCGACTCCCGGCCGGAGCCCAGCCCCGCAGCAGCGCGCCGCCCGCCTCGCCGCGCCTAATAACAACGGCGCCCTGGGTCAGGTGGCCGCGCGCGGACCGGGCAGCCATTGGCTCGGCGGGGAGCGCGGTGCGTCGGGATTGGCTGGCAGGCGGGGCCTCGTCGGAGGCGGGGCGGGGCCGCTCAGAGAGGCTGGCTGGGAGGGGCGGGGGCGGGGCCAGGCTTGGTCCGCGCCTTTGTGCCCGGCGCGCGCTCTCTGCCCGCTCCGGCTGCAGCGCCCGCTGCATCAATAATTCAGAGCGGCGGCGGCGGCGGCGGCAGCGGCGGCAGCGGCGAGTGCGGACAGGAGGCGGCGGCAACAGCGGGGACCAGGCAGCAGAGGCTATGCATCCAAGTGCGGCTGGCCGGCCGCGGCACCCCTGAGGCCCGGGCGGGGCTCCGGGTGCACCGCGCGAGGGGACGTTTGTCCTGGAGTCCGAGGGAGAGGCGTAGTGGCCCAGGAGGCGTCGGCGGAGCTGTACACAGAGCTGAGGAGGGGGCTTCGGAGCAGTGCTGGGGAGGGGGGCGGCTGGCTCTGGCAGCCCCCGGGGTGGGGGGCGGGGTGGGCGCCGGCGGCGCGATGCTGGGAGTCGTGGAGCTGCTGCTGTTGGGGGCTGCGTGGCTGGCAGGCCCAGCCCGCGGGCAGAATGAAACAGAGCCCATCGTGCTGGAGGGCAAGTGTCTGGTGGTGTGTGACTCCAACCCCACGTCTGACCCAACGGGCACTGCTCTGGGCATCTCCGTGCGCTCGGGCAGCGCCAAGGTGGCTTTCTCTGCCATCAGGAGCACCAACCATGAGCCGTCCGAGATGAGTAATCGCACCATGATCATCTACTTCGACCAGGTGAGTTCCCCGATCCCTTGCAGCATCCAGAGCGGGTTGGTGAGGGGTGACAGGGAGAGCGTGGAAATCAGATGTGGGATCTTCTCCAAGGGCTCTGCGGAGGCTCGAGGACCACACTCGGACGGACTCCGGTCTACCCCCTTTCGTTCCTGTCTCCTTATAGGTACTAGTGAACATCGGGAACAACTTTGATTCTGAACGGAGCACTTTCATCGCCCCGCGCAAAGGAATCTACAGTTTTAACTTCCACGTGGTGAAAGTCTACAACAGACAGACTATCCAGGTCAGCTGCCACCTGGGGGCCAGGCTCTCAGTAGGAGGTTGCTGGCCATAGGGGTTTGTCGGAGGCTCTGTGGAAGCGGGAGGCAGCAATCAGCGGCACACGCCCTGACTGTAGGGGACAGGTAGCAGGGCCTCAGGGTTCTTTGGCACGCACCGCCCCTTAAGCTGTCAGGGTTCCTGAGATTCAGTTCTATCTCCAGAGACATTTTCTGGCCTTCGCTTTCTGGACCCTTCTGTAAAGGCTCCTCGGTTTCCCTTAGGGACTCCTGGGACTTCCTGTAAGGGTTGTTAGCTCACAGACAGCTAGGGCTTCTGTAAGATCTCCACGCCCGCTTTCTAGGCTCAACAATTCGCTGCAGCCCAAAGCCTTTCTGGCAGCTTTTCTGCTTTTCTTCAGCACCGCGGAAGAAATCTCGTTCCCTAATCCTACACCCTTCCTTCGCAGACTTGTTTTTAAACTTGAGTCTGGAAGGGTGGACGGAGAAAAAGGTCGAGGTGGGGGATGGAGGAGTAGTGAGTGCTACTTCCTCCAGGTCCAACCGTGTCCAGGCCAGCATCCACCCGCTAGCTAGGTCTCCATGTCCGTGTTACCTTAGAGCTCCCGCAGAGGCAGACAGCGCAACTGGGGACAGGGCGCCTGACCCTAGGCCGACGCCGCTACCGCAAGGGCACAACCAGGCGGTGGCGGGCGCAGTAGGATCTGGGGCGGGAACTGAGCGGGTGACTTAGGGACGGAGCTCTAGTGCATTTTCGCCGGTCTCGGAATTCCGGACAGCCTCTCCAGGCCGCTTCTAATCTGCTTCACGCAGCGTCTCCGCTATGCGTCCTCCGCCCCCCCCGTGTCCTGGCCTCAAACCCTGGGAGAGGCCCTGGATGTGGGTGTTTGTTTTGTAATTCAGGGCGCACGGGGAGCAGAGTTGCTGGGGCAAGCTGGCGAGAGGCCAAAGGTCTCAGGACACTACGCCCACCTGCGGGTTTATGCCCAGACGTGATTTGCTTGGCGCGCTCATTTGAGAAGCTGGAGAGAGCCCGACTGCCGCTCAGAGAGGCAGACCCTTCCTCTACCTAGATACGGTGTGGGTCCCCGTTAGAGTCTCCGCAGTGAGCATCCCAAGCCCGGTTTCGTCCTGCACGCCTCGTGCCCCATCAGTGCCCCCAGGCCTTTGAGGAAGCTAGCCAAGCACCTAGGTTGGCGCTCCCCCGTCGGTTGGGTACCCGCTTAGGTGGCGCTTCTGATGCAGGCCTTTCTCTTTCTCAGGTGAGCCTCATGTTGAATGGGTGGCCGGTGATTTCAGCTTTCGCCGGTGACCAAGACGTGACCCGCGAGGCCGCCAGCAACGGCGTCCTCATCCAGATGGAGAAAGGCGACCGAGCATACCTCAAGCTGGAACGGGGGAACTTAATGGGGGGCTGGAAGTATTCAACTTTCTCTGGATTCCTCGTGTTCCCCCTCTGACTGGCTCATAACGGGAATGGAGGCAGGAGAAAGGCAGGAGGGGAGTGAGAAAGAGGCCGAAAATTACCAGGGCGAGGAAGCGGCGCCACCGGAAACTTCCTACGTGTACCTAACTACAACTGGGCACAAAGGCGCGCGCCGCCCGCGGTCCAACTTTTTCCGCTCCCTTACTAAGAGAAGTAAATTTCGCTTAGCTCTGCACACTCCCATTTCCAAAAATAAACTCGCCTCCCCCAAGCCAGTCGCAGTAATCGAGGAAGAGACTGCCTTGTCATTGTTCCTTACCCACGTCCATGTCCCCAACAATTAACGAAGTAATGTGAAATGTTTCTCCCGACCCGACCCCGCCCCCGAACCTCGCCACTTACTGAAACTTATTATGCCCCCCAGTTTGAAGAGGGGGGGTCAGTTTGTTTTCTGTTTCTGTTTTTGAATGGGGCAGGTAGTTTTAATATAACAGGTTTTGATCGTCAAACACTGCGCGCGTTAAGCGGGAGAGACTTGCCCTCAGCTGCTTGTTAGAGGACGAAGGACTCGCCTTCGCCTTCGTGGTGACCAGTTTAACTATACATAAATATGTATATGTATCATTTGTACACGAAGAGCTCTTCCGGGTGGACGCTGGCTGTATTCCGTATTTCTGTCCTGTTCGGAGTGATCGTGAAATCTAAGGCTGCTTGGTGTTTGTTCTCTGATGCTTGTCAATGCTCCGTGTTCTGTGGCTCCACCAAACGCCAAGGAGGTTCTTCGGGACGCTTCCTCTTCCTCTGTAACATACGTGTGAATAGCCAAAATTTAATTTTGCTTTAATTCAATAAAGTCAAAGTGGGACTTTTATTTTTCTGAAACAGCTTTCTAAACTTCGCATTTTCCGGGTTGCGAGGTTGAGGGCTTGGGCTGCCCAAGACGGGCGGAGAAGAAGGTGACTTGGAAGATGCAACCAGAGAGGCCAGGGCACAAGGGCTTCTTCGCAGAGCCGGTTCTGCGCTTCCTCCCGCAGCAGGCTCCTTCTGCCTTCCCTGTGCACCTTGCTTTGGTAGATCGTGAGAAATCTGACCCAGATCCTGCTAAGCGTGACTGAGGGCCTGGAAGCAGTTCCTTGTCCACCCTCAATTCCAAACGCATCAGGAGTTATTCCCAAGTCTAGGACCCGAACCCGCCTGCCCCGTGTGACAGTGTCCTCACGCCTACTGTCCCTGGATGTCTCCAGCTCTATCCGCTCCGCAGCTCCCGAAGCACCTAATATTTTGTACCAGCGCCTCTGAACTTGAGGTCCACCCGCCAAACAACCCGGGCTCCCAGACCTGCGATTGCGCTCATTCACAGGACTTTAGAGGGGTTCGTCCAGAAGTTTTGATTGTATCGAAACATAATGTGAAAGCAAAATTGAAATAAACGACTTCGTTTTAAGTCTGGAACACTGACCCTGTGTTGGACGCGGGTGACGCAGCGGCAGAAGCGGGTGGAAGCAGAGAGCCCAGGACCCAGGGGCTTCCGTGGTTCTGGGCTCTCCTCGGGTTTTTTTTCCCCTTGGGCTTAGACTCAGATTCGCGTTTAAGAGCTTGGGGGCGGGGGTAACGGGGTCAATAACAACGCGGCAGGCTAAATTTCTGATATTTCTGCCTTCTGCTTCCCTGATCGCTTCCCAAACACCGCCGGGCTGGGAACTTCAGTACTGGTGCTCAACTGCACAGTAGTCTAAGGTGCCTCGGGCAGCAGCGCCCTTCACAGTCTCAGGGGCCCAGGAGATTGTGGGGGACAACAAGGGGCTTCTGAAGTGAAGCTCAATCTTCCATCTCTACAGTTCCTCACCCCGCTTCAGTCCCACCGGAAGAGGGGCCTTACAGGAATTTAGTAGAAAAGCGATTGTGGTCCCCCCCCCCTTTTAGTAAGAGCTTTGTCTTCAGGCTTCATGCTGGGAGGCACGCAGGTCAAGGACAATGGGAGTCGGCCAGGGAACTACCTTGACCAAAAACTCAGCTGTGCAGAGCCTACCCTCCGAAGTGTAGAGGCCAGCGCTACCGCTCCAGGCTTACAGGCTGTGGAGATTAGGTGCCTGCTACACCTGCGAGCTGCTTCCAGCCCACCTTGAAGCTCAGAGAGCTTCCAGAATGCAGCCCGTTTCTCTTCTTAATGACAAAACCATCCCAGTTCTAGCGGCCAGGGCTCTGGTTCTGGGGAACCACCAGGCTGAATTCCACCTGGGTAACTTGGGCAAGTCTCCCTGCCCTCATGTCGCCCTTCTGTATAAAGGCAGGGCGTACTCTAAACATCTCCAGAGTTCCTCCTTCTCTGGGGACTCAACCATTCTCTGGTTTGGAACCGGGGCCTACAGGTTCCATTGCCTTAGTGAGTGACTGGCGCTGTACTAACCCCAGAAGAAGGCAGGGGACTGTGGGTCCAAACTGGGGCCCAGATCAGAGTCTCAGCAAGTGAACAGAGAGTCCGAGAACCCAGAGGAAGAAGAGGAAAAATTCGCTCTGATTCTGCTCCAGCTCTACTTGGTCCCTGGTAGACCTGGGTCCATACTTCTGAGGTTGGCATTCAACCCCATTATTAGCATCTGGTTCCACACCTCCTGCTTCATCTGTCACGCCTCCCCCAAGTCTTTTGACCGTTCATCTCCCCTTCCTTTCTCTGTGTATCTACACATTCCACCCCAGCCTCGAAGCTATTCCTTTTTTCTTTTGTTTTTCAAAATTCCGTTTCTCAAAGGATCTAAGTTCTGCTAAAAGGTGCCTCTTCTTGGGAGCTGTCCCAGTTACAGAGCAGGAGGTCTCCCTAGGAGGCTTTCTGCCCACTTGCTCTTTGCCCTTCAGGGAGGGCCCAGTGTGGTGCTGGCAGGAAAGGAGCCACTTGGGACTGGGCTTGTCTTCTCTTGTTGCTTTGGGTTTTACATGGAATGGTCACCCACATTTACCTGAGCAGAGCAGCGGAGACCTCCCCCAGGCTCCTGGTATGTGACAATTGGACATCTTCTTCTTTGGGGTGAAGATGGTGGCTGAGTATTCCCCTGGTCAGAGATGGGTGAACTAACCTATGTCTGAAAATTGGGTCCCAAATGGGGTCATGAGAGACTCTAAGTGACAGGATGGGGAAGGATGGAGAAGAAAAGCCCTGGAGAGCTGCAGTTCCCTGGGGCCTTCCTTCCTGTCCCACCCAGAAGCTTAGGAGGTGGATGGGTGGGACGATTTAGAAACCTCCACCTTACTTTGGTTCACTTTAAGGCTTTTGAAGCCTCTGATCCCTGGCAGATCTGGGCCATACCTCCTTCTTTCATCTAAAGTCAGTTGCTTCAGATCCCAACCTGTAGGGGTTCCAGGACCACCCCAGAATTTTGCCTCACCCTGGGTCTGAAATAGCTTCTCCCCAGATGAGTCTCAGGTCCTCATCAGCCTGGATAGTATCCAGTACCCCCCTTCTACACCCCAAGGCAGCAGAATTGTCATTTCTCTGTACCCCTCTAAGGAGTGTGGGGTCTTACCTAGCTCTAGCCCCCCCCCCCCCCAGGGCAGAGGATAAAGCTTATTCTCCGAGGAGGCGGCCTGCAGCAAGAGTATAGGAGTGTGGGGGAGGGAACTCAGGGCAGCTTCACAGAGTGCATAGTGCCGAGAGTCCTGTGGGCCGGTGGTTGGGGCCACCTACCCAAGTTCCCTGGAGCCACCAGTAGCTTGCCCGCACTGGAGGAGCACAGGGGCCTGCGCCTGAGCGTGAGCAGCGTACTGTGGTGGATGATTCCTAATGAGAACGTAATTACCCAGGTGGAGGGAGAGCCTCGCCCGCCTCTAATTGTCCTCTTAATGGGGTGGGAGAGGGGAGGGGCAGGCTCTGGCATGTGGAGGATGCAGACTAGGGTCCTGGGGCCCAGGACCTAGGGGAAGGCCCCTCCCTCTCTGACTGTGGTGATTTTACCCCTCTCCTCAGCACCATTTTGAGCCTTGCGTTCCTCAACTACAGATGGCTAAGAATGGGTTACAGTTTTTGGTGCTTGGTCTAACTCTTTTAAAATGTTAATCTGTGTAAGCCAAGGCTTTCCAGCACTCAGCCAGCTCCCTCTCACAGGGCACTTGCGCGTGCCCGCCACAGTCCCATCAAACAGGGAAGCCCAGGAAGGACCAGGTGAGGCCAGGGGAAGCACCCAGGTGCACCAGCCCTCCTGTCTTTGGACTAATACGGAGTGTGTGTGTGTGGGGGGGGTGTAGGGGGGGGGGAGGAGGCAAATGGATTTCCCAGAGATCATTACAAAGTCTGTCGAGTTCTTTCACAGGGTTCATCACAGAGCACAACTCTCTCTTGAGCCTCAGTTCCTCATATTCAAATGGAGAAAATAGTGTCTTCACCATGGTAAAAGACATCCATCCCCAGCTGGTGTACAGTAGGTGCTGAATAGATGACAGTGACAATAAAGAGTATTAGACACCTGCCCTGGCATGCCACACTGTCACAGAGGTGGGGCATAAGTGAACGTCTAGGAGAAGTTCCATTTTGGTCAGACTGGAAATCTGAAACCAGGTTAAAGAAGAGCATACAATTTTCTCCCCGGCAATTTTGTCTACTTCCCATAGCCAAGAGGACAACTATATGCTTTTCCTTTGGTTCACCTTCTTACTTAGTTTCTTTGGGATCACCAATTGTAGACTCCGTGACCCTTGTTTATGGCTAGAAACCAATTATGAGTGAGTACATCCCATAGTCATCTTTTTGGGTCTGGGTTACCTCACTCAGGATAGTGTTTTCTATTTCCATCCATTTGCATGCAAAATTTGAGAAGTCATTGTTTTTTTACCGCAGCATAGTACTCTAATGTGTATATATTCCACACTTTCTTCATCCATTCTTCCATTGAAGGGCATCTAGGTTGTTTCCAGGTTCTGGCTATTACAAATAATACTGCTATGAACATAGTTGAACAAATGCTCTTGTCATATGATAGGGCATCTCTTGGGTATATTCCCAGGAGTGGTATTGCTGGGTCCAGGGGTAAGTTGATGGGGAGAAAATTGAGATCTTGGGGGTGGGGTGGGATGGGGGTAAGGGGAGATGGGGAGAGAAAAGGGAGAAGGGGAGAACGGGGGGAACTTGGGGAAAAAGGAGGATTGGGATAAAGGAAGGTTGGATAGGGGTGCACGGAAGCACAATTCTTAGTTAAGGGAGCCACCTTAGGGTTGGTTGGCAAGAGACTTGAACCTAGAGTGGCTCCCAGATGCCCAAGCCGTGGTCCCCAGTTAGTTCCTTGGGCAGCTGAGGATAGGGAACCTGAAATGACCCTATCCTATAGCAATACTGACGAATATCTTGCATATCATCATAGAACCTTCATCTGGTGATGGATGGAGACAGAGACAGAGACCCACACTGGAGCACTGGACTGAGCTCCCAAGGTCCCAATGAGGAGCAGAAGGAGGGAGAACATGAGCAAAGAAGTCGGGACCACGAGGGGAGCACCCACCCACTGAGACAGTGGAGCTGATCTATTGGGAGCTCACCAAGGCCAGCTGGACTGTGACTGAAAAAGCAGGGGATAAAACCGGACTCTCTGAGCATGGCGAACAATGAGGGCTGATGAGAACCCAAGGACAATGGCACGGGGTTTTGAACCTACTTCATGTTCTGGCTTTGTGGGAGCCTAGCCAGTTTGGATGTTCACCTTCCTAGAAATGGACGGAGGGGGGAGGACCTAGGACTTACCACAGGGCAGGGAACCCTGACTGCTCTTTGGGCTGGAGAGGGAGGGGGAGAGGAGTGGGGGGAGGGGGAGAAGGGTGGGAGGAGGGGGAGAAGGGTGGGAGGAGGGGGAGGGAAATGGGAGGCTGGGAGGAGGAGGATATTTGTTTTTTTTTTCTCCTTTTCTCAATAAAAAAAAAGTTTTTTAAAAAAAAAGAAGAGCATACAGAGAGTACAGGGCATTGTGGGTTCAAGACCGGATCCTCCGGATTTCCTCCCCCAACACAGGTCCCCATGTCAGGACCCAGCCTCCCTTGATATTCTTCTTCATTTCTGCTGCTTATATTTATTTATTTCCAATGCTGCTGTATATTTCTGTCTGCAGGCCTGTGCCCTCTTTACTAGACCCTGGACGCCGTTCCCTGCTGACATGTCTGTATGCCTTTGTAGGTGATTCCTTCCAAAGTTGTATCTTCCTTGTCTTCTCCTTCCTTGGCTCTGTGTGCGTACCACAGCACCTGGTGTAGAGCCAGTGTCCTGTGATGATGTCATGATCTAAAACAAATTGTGCCTGGCACAACTGCAGAGGATGAGCACAGCCCATCAAATGTTCTTTGGAGGATTTCCTGGAGCCCTCAGTCCCTCCTCCCTGATCCAGCACCCCCTATTTCCCCAGCAGGAGCACTGATATGGAAATACCCCTCTGGTCTCATGTAGCTGGAAAGACCTTCCTGGCCCCCTCATTCACTCTCTCCACTCAGTAGAGGATGAGTCTATCCCCAGGAAGTCCCAGTTATGATTCTAGGATGGCAACAAGCAGGGGCAATAAGGAGGAGGCTTAGAATGCTGTGTGGGACGATGCTCAGATCTGCTAGGTCTTGTCTCTGAGAAGGTCCTTTGCTGTGCATAAATGTGGCTGCTTGTGAAGTTGTGTGCACACATTCCAGAGCCCAAGTATGTCATCGTTCTGCACATCAGTGACAGGTGTGCAGTAAGGGACAGGAGACACTTTCCTTGATGTGATCAGGTTCCCACCTGACCTCCATGACTCTGTCTTGGTTCTACAAAGCTTTCCCTAACTGCGATCCAGCACCTACCCATTGACTCCCCATCTGACCTCTTAGATTATACCTACCCACAGTAATACACAAGCAAAGCATCTCTTGATGAACAGATGAACAGGTATAGATACTCCAGTTATGGAGCTCCCGGGAATGTAAGAGTCTGAAGTACAGACTCAGCATTAGGCATCTCCCAAAGTCTTCCCTGTCCCTCTGGATAGCCCCATTTGTGTTAGGAAGGAATTGCATTGTATCAGTTGTCTGTAGTTGACCCAATTTGTCTTCCCCTGCTGCCTGCCCAAATCATGCCCAACTTGCTGTAGGCACCATAGTGGACAGGGGATAGGTTTTATTTTTCTTAAAGGACGAGAACAACATTGTCTTCCCTCCAGCATAAGACACCATGAATCAGGACCAGGAAGATGGCTCACCAACAAATGTGCTTGCCACATGCGCATGCTGACCTGGGTTTAATTCCTGGATCCTACAGAAGACTGACTGCCAAAAGAGGGATAGAGCAAGCAACACAAACTAACAATAAATAAGATTTTAAATTTTTTAAAAAAATCCCACAGATTAACATTCGGTGATTGGTTGTTTCAGGAATCCTGGGTCAAGCAATTTGTTTACAGTCATGTGTAGGTATTGAAACACCAAGACCTTGCAGTGCCAGGGAGCTGGTGAAACCCAGTAGGTTGTCAGGTATAAAGAGTAACCTTGGCCAGTGAAGGGGATGCACCTCCATTCATGGCAGCCATACTATATCTGGGATTTTGTCCTAATTAACAAAGAATGGACTCTGAATTTACTTCACAACATTAGGATGCGACAATCTTAGAGGTGAAGTGAAGTAGGCTCTCCTGTCTCCTAACCACCTCCCCTCCAAAAAAATCAAGGATTCGCCAAGTCCTCTTCTAGAGTAAAAAGTCTGAGCCTTCTGGGTTTAAAAACCACTAATCATTGAGTTCAAAATCCCACCAATCGCTGTGCTCGCCCCAAGCCTAGGGCTTGAAATCCTACCAATCCCCACTTTGGAAATCTCTATCCTAGAAAACTCCGCCCCCAAGAAACCCTGTATATATAACCTACCTCATGCTCATTTCCCGCTACTTCTTGCCTGAGCAGAGGCAACCACCCTCTTGTGTCTTTCCCAATAAATCTCTTGTTTGAGGTTTATTGTGCGGTATGACTTTGTGGTATTCCATGGCTCCTAACTTCCAGCATAACTTGCCTTTGAGGGTCGCAACACTTCTATAGGCGAAAACCTTTTCCATCGGAGCTGTAATACTTACACCCCCTCCCTTCCTCAGTTCCAATGTCCAACAGGGAATTATCTGGAATGTTCTGAAACCTGCTTAAACCTGCTCATCAGGTGAAGTACTCAGAGACCTTTCTTCCATAGTCAGAAATTACTGCAAAGCTTTCAAAGAGGAAAGAGGGAATCACTAACAAAAGAGAGGCAACTGGGCATCTCTTCCTCCTCATTTAAAAAGAAGCTGCGTGTGCTCCTCAGATCTAGCATTAAAGACTCTCCCTTGTATTCTGAGAGGCTCAAAAATAAACTCCCCATTGTATATTTTGCTGAGAGTTCAGATGAGTTTATAATGACCAAGTGGGTCCAAATACAGAAGATGCACGCTGCTGCCCACGGACTACTCTGCTACCCACCCGTGCTGCTCACTTTAGACCTCGGCAACCCTCTCAATGTTCTCCCTCTCATTCTGGCCTCTGGGAGGAGTGCCTTTCAGCTGATGGGTTATTCTGAAGTTGCCGAGAGACAGGGCATGCTCTCAGTGCCCGCCAGGATAAGGGTACCTATTTGTATGGCTTCCAAGGGTGGGGTAATTTTCCTTGTTTCTGGGGGCTCCTGAGGCCTCCTAGGTATGAGACAGCTCTGGGGGTTCCCCAGCACCCATGCCTGTGGTGGGGTGGGGGAAGCTCTAAGTGAATGAGTGTAAGGATCAGAGGAAGCCCTCAATGAGTGTGTTATTGACATGAGCTTGGCCATGTCAAGGACCCCAGCACTCAGTCATGGGAATGACAAAGCCTTACCCAGGTCAGGCTCAGGGAAATGGTAAAATCTTTGCTTGGTTCCAATAAAAATGGGGACACTGTTCTCAGAAAGCCTGCACTGTGGCTCCCTCCTCCTGGATATTCACAGTCTGAGACTGCTCTCCTACAGAGACCTTACGCAAAGACTAGCTAAGGTCTCTCTGGGCTGTGTGGAATAAACTCACTGAGTTTCCAAACTTCATAGTAGGCGTCCTTCGTCAGAGTGAGCACAACCCATTAGATCCCATACATATGTCTTTTTCTTCATGCCCATGTTGCCCTAGTCAGATTTCCAATATCAAGATGTGCAAGATCAGGAAGAGGCCCAACTCACCTCCAGTATTACTGTGAGTGGCGGGATGGGTCTGTGAGGCTCTGGTGCTTTCAACTGCCTTCCTTTACCGTCTTTGTGAGTCCCTGCCTGTTGTGAGAAGTAGGATCCACACTGAGTTCAAACTGAATCAGTGAGCTTCAAAATCAGGGAGAGACCTGTCTCAAAATATAACATACACCTTTAATCCCAGCACTCGGGAGGCGGAGGCAGGTGGATCTCTGTGAGTTCGAGGCCAGCCTGGTCTACAAGAGCTAGTTCCAGGACAGGAACCAAAAGCTACAGAGAAACCCTGTCTCGAAAAATCCAATATATATATATATATATATATATATATATATATATATATATATCATACAGAATGTCTGAGACAGTCGCCTAGCATCAAATTCTGTAGTCTCTCTCTCTCTCTCTCTCTCTCTCTCTCTCTCTCTCTCCACACACACACACACACACACACACACACACAGATACGCACACCCTTTGATGATAAATGAAGTGGACTCACTAACTTTTCTAGGGAGATATGACTTTGATTTGACCCAATAGCAACTTCATTGCCTTCCACAGGGCAAGATTTAGAGACTGGCATGACACTTCTTTAGAGTCAATGGAAGGCCATGAAAATTTTACCAAGGTTCCTTGGATTGATTTGAAGCATGGACAATGGAATGGCTGGAGCTTTTGCAGCCCTCTTGAACTATGAGGAATGAAAATTGTGGAATGTGCCTTCTGAAGACAGAAACCAGATGCCATAACCAAGTTACACAATGTTCTTTGTCTCTCACTCTTTCTTTCTTGTCTTGCAATTCCGCAGTAAATTTTCTTCTTAAGTAAGAAAATAAATCCCAGCTGGTCCTAATATGATGTATGTATGGGACTTATCTGTGTGGCTTGATGCCTTTGTTACTAACCAGGGGCTCGTTAGAGCTGGATATTCTCAGTCCCCAACCTGTATTTGAAGAATGAGAATTGGTATTTCAGAAAAATCTGCAAAGGCTCTGGAGCCACAAATTAGCAACCGAGGGCTTCTGCTCTCTGGGGAAACAATGTATGTCTTTGGTGACATCACAATGCCAGGGCACGTGGCACTGACAAAGACTATGTTGGGAGCAATAGTGAGAGCTGTACACCGTGCCAGTCTCACAATTAAGCTGGCTCCACAGCAACATGCAAGAAATACCTCCTTTCGCTGGTATGTGACCATCACAGCTGTGAGAGAAGACTCTGGCTCCATGGGCCAGGAAGCATCTCATACAATGTGATAAAGGTTGCAGCAGTCAGTGAAGTTTAGGCCTTTGCTTTTGTGCTTCCACAGGAATTCTAGCTCTCATTTTCATAGGTGTTATCTCACGGATCCTAAATAGAATTAGATTACATGGTCAACATATTGTATATGGGCTTGTGCATAGGCAGGTGTATGTGTGTGTGTGTGCATGTGCAGGTGTGTGCATATACATCTGTAGATGTGTGTGTGCATGTGCAGGTGTGTGCATGTACATCTCCGTGTGTGTGTGCATGTGCAGGTGTGTGCATGTACATCTCTGTGTGTGTGTGCATGTACATCTCTGTGTGTATGTGCATGTGCAGGTGTGTGCATGTACATCTGTAGGTGTGTGAGTGTGTGTGCATGTGCAGGTGTGTGCATGTACATCTGTAGATGTGTGTGAGTATGTGTGCATGTGCAGGTGTGTGATGTACATCTGTAGGTGTGTGTGTGTGCATGTGCAGTTGTGTGCATGTACATCTCTGTGTGTATGTGCATGTGCAGGTGTGTGATGTACATCTGTAGGTGTGCGTGTGTATGTGTGTATGTGTGTACATATGCAGGTGTGTATGTGTGTACATATGCAGGTGTGTGATGTACATCTGTAGGTGTGCGTGTGTATGTGTGTACATGTGCAGGTGTGTGATGTACATCTGTAGGTAGGTGTGTGTGTGTGTGTGTGTGTGTGTGATGTGTCTTTCTGCTTCAGTCAACAACAGCATCATTCTCCTGGAGGAGGATCAGACACTCTTGAATGAGCCTGACTTTTTTTCCTTATAACCACCATCGTATCCATTAGTCAATACTGAACGTAAAGCATCACCTTTAAACTAAGCCCAAAGGCTCATTGTCCCCTTGGATAAGGGCAGCGGCCCACCTGATTATGACTTGTTGTCATACTGCCCTGCACGACTCCTCTCTTGGATGGTAAAGATGTTCTCTCTGAAAGGTGAGTTAGGCCTTGGCAGTCCTCAGCTACTGCTTCTCCGCTTGTTCCCTTTGTCATCCATTCCTTGCGGCTTCTTCACAGACCTTGAGAAGTGCACCCACTAGTTCCTGATCCTGAAGAGCCTGAATCCCGTGAGTCTGCACTGGGTGAGAGGCTACTGCAGCGTCATGCATTCTAGAGTGATTTGCTGTCCAGACCTGATTATATAGACACTTGCCAGTTGCCGGTACCCAGCCTGGACTGGGGCGTAGAGGAGTGAGGAAGCACGGGCTGAGTCAGCAGCTCCGTGCAGGTGTGTGCTTACCAGGGCGAAGTGGAAGCAGGAGAAGGGATCCTTCCCATAACAAAGCATGATTACATGACGGCTGTTATAGTGTCATCCGGAAGAGATCATCTGAGATGTGCAATTAGCTCCTGTTTCGCAGGAGAGAGGCGTCTTGTCCATGTAGCCCGCAGGCTCCCCTCACACAGGATGCCAGGGAGGCGGCACTTCCTGCGGTTGTACTGACAGCCCACCACAGCGCCCCATGTTCCTGTCTGGCTTACACACGATAATGAAGGCAGCTTCACAAGGGCCCTTGTACCAGCTGCACCTGCTGGAGAGCCTGCCCACCACACTCCTGTCAGTTGAGTCTGTCCCTCCACCCTGCCAGTTCCATCTTGTTTGCCGTCCCTCCCTGTTCTTTGTCACCCTTGGGCCTGTTTGTCTTCAAAAAACAGGTATGAATTCCCAGCTCCTTCCTTATGCTCCCTGATTCCTGGGCAGGGCATCCTGGACCTCTGACCTGACCTGGGAGGTCTGTGCTCATTCCCTTGTCACCTGACATCTACCACACCCCTCTTTTTGTTAGGGTGTCAGCTTAATTTCCAAGTATAGGGAACCTGTCAGGGGGACATGAAAGGCCACAGTCTTCTGATTTGAGCCTCATTCTGGTGTTCTAGCTGGGCTCTGGCAGAAAGAAACAGGAACTGGCTACTTTAAGCACAATGGGAATTGTTCCATATGCCCTTGGGTGGCTACAAAAACTTAAGTGAAGGACAAAGAAAGGCTTGAGAAAAAAGGCAGTCTAGTGCTGAGTTGGAGGGTCCAGGGATCGGAAATAGTGACAGTCCCTTGGGTGCCACCTTTCGGGTGCAGCAAAGAGAGTCACTAAGCAGACATTCCACACACCCTAGGGAAAGGATGGAGTCCCTAGATCTCTTTGTCTAAGAAAGGATGGGCTTCCCAATGTTTCCCACGCTGAGACAGCGGACAAAGGAGCCATGTCTGCTCTGCAGGGAAGAGAAGGCAGAAAACATGGGTCTCCTGGGACTCAGCTGGTCAGGATCCCACTAGGTGCTTCTCTGAGCAGCTGGCAGCTCCCAGCAAGAGTTGTTCTTCTTGACTTAGTCCAGGACTCAGTCTTCTCATTTGAAAATGGGGATGATCATCAAGGTTGGAGTGAGGCTTGTTAAAGAGCAGAGAGGCACTCCATGAATGTCAGTGGCTAGCAGTAAGACAAAAAGTGGGGGGGGGGAGGGAAAGAGAGAGAGATCAAATACTCTTTAGTGGGTCTTGCAGGTCCCCTCTTCATTCCCTATTTCCCCGTGGTTTGTTATCCTCCCCACTTGTGAATGTGTAGGTGTCTGGCCACAAGAAGGGAGCCTCAGGACTTTCCTGGCTCTTAGGCCCCATGAACAGAGAGACATCAAAGCAAGTGACCCATCAACAGCAAGGGCTTTGGAGGCAGCTTGGTTGAACCCCATTCAAACCTAATTCTGCCACAAACCTATGATCTGAGTGCATGGTGGAGTAACCCTGAGCTGCACAGGAAGCAAGGAGATAAAAACTCATTTCCTAGGGTTGGCAGGAAGCTCCAGAATCATCGTAGAGACCCACGAGCTCCTGTTCTAAGACACATGCTGTTCCAGGGACCTGGCCTCAGGCTGGCACATAAACTTCGTGCTGGCAACCCCACAGAGATGCACAGTTATTGTTAAACACTGAAGAAGGTGCTAGAAGGGTGACTTATCGTCTAAGACAGTGGTTCTCAATCTATGCATTGCCACCCCTCTGGGGTCAAACGACCCTTCCATAGGGGTTGTCTAAAACCATCTGAAAACAGAGATATTTACAATATGATTCAGAACAGTAGCAAAATTACAGAAGTAGCAACGAAAATAATTTTATATTTGGGAGCCCCCACATGGGTCACTGTATGAAAGGATCGCAGCATTAGGAAGGTTGAGAACTACTGATTGAAGAGCTCTTGCAGTGGATCTGGGCCCACTGCACCAACAAGATGGCTCATCAACAACTATAGCTCCAATTTCAGGGGACAGACACCCTCTTGTGATGTCCCCAGGCTTCAGCTGTGTACATTAACTCAGGCAGGCAGAAACACATACACACGAAACAGATACATACATTTTAGAAACAGTTGCAGAAGACATGTTTTTGTCTTCTAGAACCTTGGGTCTGATGGGAACAGACCTTTAAGTCATGCGTTAGCTGCTCAGGGTTGGTAGGGGTAGGGTGCATTACGGTCATAAGGAAGCTTGTCCAAATGCCGAGTCTGGGAAACATCCCCTTGAAACTCTGAAAGACCAAGGAAGGGAAGACGTCCTCCCAAAGTGGGGCATTCTTGGTGGGGAGGTCAAGGTGAGGCCGACCAGGAGACGGTTCTGACCTTCATTCCAAGAGTGTGAGAGGAGGAAAGCAGAGGATGCTGGGCTGTCTTTGCATTGAGCAGGTGCCATGCTGGTTGCCGAGAAGGGAAAGGCCTGGAAGACAGGCATGGGAATAGGCAGAAGGGGACAGGCTGTGGCAGCAGCAGCAGGTTGAGGGATACAGGCAGGTGTACTAAGGTAGTGAGCAGTGTTAAGACTTGAGCATGGAAGATGGACGTGAGAGGGACTTGGCGGCCAGTCCTTCGGATTGAGTGAAGAATAAAGGCAGGAAGGTGAGAGAGAGGTATGGAAGGGTAGGGACTGCTTTCCCCTACCATTTCTGGTTGTGTCGCAGGATGGATGTGTGGCTATGGTCTGAGGGAGGAAATGGAACTGTGGCAGAGGGGCTGGAGGTCAGGGGGTGGGGAGAGGTAGCATTTGAAGGTCTTTTTAGCAATCTTTTTTCTACATTACTAGATGTTTAGTGGATATCCAGGTCTGGAGGCCAGAGGATGGGTCTGAGCTGCAGGATTAGACTAGGGCCACAGCAGTGATATGCTAGGTCTTGAAGCCCTGAGCAGAAACATGAGACTCATGAGGGGACACTCTGGGTGGGTGTGGTCCTGCTGTTGTAGAGACTCAGAAGGTGTGTGTGTCTGTGTCTGTGTGTGTCTGTGTGTGTATGTGTGTGTGTGTATATGTGTGTGTGCTTATTTGATGTGATCCTCTTGTCATTTAATAAAAGTTGAACTTCAAGGGCCAACATTGCTCAGGCAGAGGAGAGGGAGCAGAGGGTATGAGGCCCAGAAAAGGGTCTGCTCACCTACACCCAAACACAAACAATTCAAGCCTGACACTTTGATTGAACTTAATCTCTCCCTTTCTAATGCCTCCCTGGGAAGAATTACAAGCTCAGTTTCTCCTGACAGCACCAGGGGGAAGACAGTATTGGTGATGGCATAAAAGTGGAGGAGAGAAGGGGATGAGAGGTGAACATTCATCCTGAACTGTGTCCCAGAGCATCCTTCTGAGTGAGCGCAAAGAAGCCAAGGACTTTAAAAATAGAAGTGCTTAGCTGCTTTGGGGGGCAACAATCTAGAGGAAAGCCCAGGCTCCTGATTCTAACCAAGCACAGGAGCTACCGGGGTGTGAAAAGGGTCCAGATCCCTGGACCAGCAACAGAGGACAGCTGGGCTGGACCAGACAGGGCTGATCTGAACTCTGGTCCTGGGGCTTGGGTTTGGGGTGTATAAAGTACTCCAGGGCTCCAAAGAGAGAGGGTGTATAGGAGACAGACAAATTCCTTATTGAAACAGTAGTATGCCTGGGGATGGTAACAGGCAGGGGTCAGGCTATCCCAGGCTTACTAGGAACACTTGCATGTAAGTTCAGGTCATGTTGCCAGAGAATATGCTCCCTTTTCCATTCAGGGTGGTGGATGGTGCTGAGGGGGGACCAGGTGCTCATGGGATGGATATAGGCAAGTGGCAGTGGTGTGGTAGAGAGGAATGAAAATCCCATGAGACCTTGAGAGAGGCAGGAGGCTTCTCAGCAGCCTTTAATTTTCTAGAAAAGCTTTAGCTTGGCAGAAAATTTGAAAATCCAGCAGAGTTCTCATATGCCCTTCTGACAGAGCAATGCAAAGGCAGGGAAGGCTGATTTTGGGCTCCCGGTTTCAGACAGATTTGAGTTCATCATAGTGGAGAAGGCACAGCTACAAGCGTGTTTCTGTCCATGGTGGCTGCAGCATGAGGTCAAAGCTCTTCAGAGGGAAACTCAGAAAACAAGTCTAGCTGTAGACAGAAGTTTCTGTCCCACCTGGTCCTGTAGATGTTCAGTCTCAAAGAAACACACAGAGGCTTATATTAACTATAAGGCACTTGGCCTGTTAGCTCGGGCTTATTATAAACTAGCTCTTGCAACTTAAATTAACCCATGACTCTTATCTATATTTACCCACGTGGCTTGGTACCTTTCTTAGTGAGGCATTCTCATCTTGCTTCCTCTGCATCTGGCTGACAACTCCATTTCTGCCTTTCCTCTTCCAAGAATTCTCCTAGTCTGGTTGCTCCTGCCTATACTTCCTGCCTGCCTAATGCCCAATAGCATTTTATTAAACCAATATGAGTAACAAATCTTTATAGTGTACAAGAACATTATCCCACAGCAACTAGCAAAATTGGAAGCAGAGGCCAGGTAAATTTCAAAGCCTTGCCCCTAGGGATCTATTTCCACAGCTTTCCAAGTCATACCACAAGCTGGGCACCAATGATTCAGAACAGGAGCCCATGGGGAACAGTCCAGATCCAAAATGTAATCGTGTCTTACACTGGTGTGATGTGCTTATCGTGATTAACAAGCCAGCTTGCTTTAGTTTTTACCTGGTTCCTGTTTCTCTCCCATTATCCCACCCAGGACACCATGATGAAGTTGACCATCATGTTTCTTTGGGTTCCTCTGAAGTGTTGCATTTCTTGGATCTTTCCTTGTTTTGAGCAATCAAGTCTTCTGTAGGAGTGGAGATTTGTCCAGTATTTTCCTCATGACTCTACTGGGGCTAGTGATGAGGATAGGGAGATTTCAGAAGTGAAAACATTGCTTTGTCACATGGCTGTAAAGGTGTATTCCATGATCTATCACTATTGGTACCAACGCTTTTTGACCAAAGGAAGCATTTTCCAGGTTTTCCATGGCAGATCATCTCTACTCTCCTGCTGTCCATGTCTTTTTGTCTGTCAGGTGTCACAATACGCATTCTGTCTCTAAGGAGTGAGAGGCAGTCTTCCCTCCATGAGTGTTGAGCTCATCAGTTACCGAAACTTCTTTTTCCAAGGTGATCTGTGTCTCCCCCATCCCCAATTCTTTAGTCAACTGTCTATGTCAGTATTGACTTGTGAGTATGGTTTTATACACTGTGCTACAATGCTTCTTAGCTTGGTCTCAGAGGCTTTTTCCATTGGCAGCTCTGTTCACTTGACTTATCACCTTCAATGGGTGTGTATTGTTAGAGATATTTCACTTTCGACACATAGAGATACCATAGACTCATCCCAAGGATTTTCCAAGCCAGTCTTAGAATCAGTCATTTCTCTACTGAGAGCTGGGTCTTTTCATTGAATAACGGCATTGGAAATGGCTGTAGTGACCCCTTGGGGGAAGCAAAGTCTTTAGGTCATTGGAGACATGCCCCCAGAAAGGACTGTGGAGGACCCAAACACCTCTCTTTTCTTTCAGGCTTGGGATGTGTCTGTTACTCACCATTGTCTTCCACCATCCACCAGATGCTCTGCCAGAGCCTTCATCAGACCCAGCAAATCTCCAGAACTTTGAGTTGAACAATTATTGAGTTGAGCTGTGTCTGGTATTTTGTTGTGGTAATAAAAAGATGAATAACACAGAAATCAAGTGTCATTGATTGTGGGACAGAATAAGAAAGTGTGTGTGTGTGGTTTATAACCTGTATACATATATTATATATCAGTAAATATATCTATACATACAGAAGCGTTTCTACTCACATTAAGCTGAAAACGAGCTCGCAGTGATATCTCCAATTTGAATCCAGGATCGCGGTAACTGTTCTAGTTGTCACTCTTTTTTTTTTTTCTTCCAAGACAAGATTTTTAAAAACCCTGGCTGTCTTGGAACTCATTCTGTAGACCAGGCTGGCCTCTAATTCAGATCCACTGGCCTCCGCCTTCCAAGTACTGGGATTAAAGGCATGCACCACCACCGCTGGCCCAAATTCCACTCTTATCTGTAAATTTCTACTCCAACAATAAGAAAAAAAGCTTGGACCATGCAGCACCTGTTTGCCTAATGATTCAATTATGGCATGTGTGGTGTTTCAGAGCTGTTCAGAACCAGTGCCCGTGCAGGGAATAACTTTATCAGCCAGGTGCCTATGTTGCATTATTCTACCTCATTTCTAGTGACTTAGGTCTGTGTCTTTTCTTCCCTTCCCTTTACCAAGGTTAGGCCCACTGGTCACAGCAAACTCTAGAGTCTCTGGTCACAGTTTGTGTTAAGTCCTAGGAGTCTCCCACCTCCTAATTTTGAAAACTTGCATATTTTAAAGTTTACTGTTCATGCTAAAGCCTCCTGTGAGTTCAAAACTGTATGATTCCACTCATCCACCATTATCATGCTATACATAAAAATTTAGTTGTCCTAAGATAGCTTACACTTCATGTATTCATTCTTTCCTTCCTCTTCTCTTCTAAGCTCCCAGAAACCACTGACCTTTGAACTGTCTCTATATCTATGTCATGACTAGAATGTTATATGATAGAACTTACATGACATGCAGCCTTCTCAGATTGGCTTCTCTTACCAGGCAGTCTGTATTGGTTCTCCTGTATCTTCCCATGTGCCACAGCTCACTTATTTTCATTGGCATACATTAGAGGTACCAACTTTCTCATCCTCAACTATTGAAGGCTATGCTGAATGCTTCCAGTTGGGGCAATTGAGGTGATACCAGAAGCACTTACATGTAGGTTTTGTGTGGATATAAGTTTCCAATTAGAGGCTGGGGAGATGACTCAGTAGGTAAAGTACTTGTCTTGCAAACCCAAGGACCTGAGTCCAAAGCCCAGAGCCTACGTTAGCAAAAGAAAAAAAAAAACAAAGAAAGAAAGGAAGGAAAGAAAAAAGAAGCCAGGCATGGTGTTACACACTTGTCTCTCAGCACTGGAGAGGAAGAGATAGGAAAGCCCCTGGAGCTCACTGACCAGCCAGCCTAACCCACTTTGTGAGCTCTAGGTCAGTGAGAGACTCTGTCTTTAAAAAAACAAAAACCAAAATCTATGGATAGTGTTCTTGAATGAAGAGCACCACCCAAGGCTGTCCTCTGGCCTCCACAGGCACACACGAGAACACACACACAGCACCCCACACGTGTAAAATGAAGAAAGTCTTTCAGATTAGTTGGAAAATGCCCCAAAGCACAAATGATGGATCATAGTGGGTGTGCATGTCATAACAAGAAACCAGCCATGCATGAACATGCTCTGCATCATCACCAGCATCGAGTGCTTTTGGGTTTTAACTGCTTTTTATATATTTATATATATAGTGGCATCTTATTTCTTTTTAAATCAGCAACTTACAAATTTTAATGATGTTGAGTATCTTTTAGCATTTTCTTTTACCATTATTCTTATTTTCATTAGTGTGATCTCTGGTTGGATCCATTTAAAAACTGCTTTCTTTGTGTTTTATGTGAAGTTCTTAATGGCCTTTGTCTACTTGGGCTACAATTGCTTTACTAGATGAGTGTTTTAAGAATTTTTTTCCCCAATGTCTGGCACATCTTTTCATTCCGCAACACACCACTCTTTTGGTGTGTCCCAGAAGCCTTAACTTTTAATGTAGTCCAACTCGGTTTTCTTTTGTAGGGTGTGCTTTGGGCATTATGTCTCTAAGCCCATTGCCAAGCACATGGTCACTGGCACTTGCTCACGTTTCCTTCTAAAAGTCTCTTAGTTCTGCACCTGTCAGTCAGGTCCATTTGAGCCTGAAAAGATGGAAAAGTCTGTGTGAAAACTGTTTCTTCTTCTTCTTCTTCGTTTTGCATAGACATGCATTTCTCACCACAGTGTTTCAGTTTCCCTGCATATAGATGATGCACATATTTTGTTAGATTTATATCTGAGTATATCTTAGTTTTGTTGTAAATGGCATTTAAATTTTCATGTGTGGCTGAAATGAAGGAAATTTGTGTATAAATGTTAACTTTGTACCTAGCAGTCCTGCTGTAATCACTTGTGAGTTCCAGGATTTATTGTGTTGGTTCTCTGGAATTTTCTACATAGGAAATCTCACCTGCAAACAAAGCCTGTTTTATTTTTTGCCACTCTACCCACTCTGTCTCTTCCCTTCTTCTTACTGTCCTAGCCAAGACTGTGGTGAACAGGACTGCTGAGTGCCTTTTGCCATCTCGGGGTAGGGGAGCATCCGGTTTCTTACTTCTCTGTGCAGTGTTAGTGTCGGGTTTCTGTACATGTTCTTCATCAGATTGGAAAAGTTCTCTTTTATTCATGGTTCTCCAAGCCTTTATCTTAATCATGAATGGCTGATAGTTTTTGTGAAATGTTTTCTCCATCGACTGGTATGGTCACACCACTTTCCTCATTTCTTTTAACCTGTTGATGTTGTGGGTTGCCTTGAACGACTTTAGATTCTGATCCACCCCCTCACACCGGAATAAAACACTGCCTGAGTCATAGTGTATAATTCCTTTAGCACATTGTTGTTTTGGACTCGCTGGCATTTCTACTAAGGACTTCACATCTGTGCTTATAAGAGGTCTTGGTCTGGGGTCTTTCTTCTTTGGATGCTTCTGCCTGGTTTTAGTATTACACTTATTGAGAGGATTAGAAGTGGTCCCTCTGCTTCTGTTTTCTGGAAAGAACTATAGAGAGCCATTCTCATGTATCCCTCAAGCTGTTGGTAGAATTCGCCTATGTAATCACTGGCCCTGCTGTTTTCTTCTGGGTATAGGACCTTGCTCTATAGCTCAGACTGACCTGGAACTCATGGTCCTTTTGCTTCCACTCTCCAGTGATGGGATTACAGGTGTGTGTCACCATGCCGAGCTACTAGTTTTTGATCCATTTTCTTTAGTAGATAGTAACTGCTTCAGTTTTGGTAATCCTTGCTTTTCAAGAAATTGGTCCATCTCATGTAAATTATCAAAGTGTGCTTATTCTATTATTTATTTATTATACAATATTCTGTCTGTGTGTATGTCTGCAGGCCAGAAGAGGGCACCAGACCTCATTATAGATGGTTGTGAGCCACCATGTGGTTGCCGGGAACTGAACTCGGGACCTTTGGAAGAGCAGGCAATGCTCTTAACCACTGAGCCATCTCTCCAGCCCCTCAAAGTATGCTTATTCTTACTCGTCTGTGGATCTTTGAATGTTCACAGAATCAGCAATGAGGACCCCTTTTTATTTCTGGTAGAAGTAACTTGTGTCTTCTTCATACCCCACCCTTTGTTAGCTTAGAATTAGAGGCTTATCGCTATATTGATATTTTTAGAGAATCATATCTAGTTCCAGATTTGGAATTGAATCAATTTTGGTTCATTTTCTCTATAATTTCTTTGCCTTCAATTTGTTTCTACACTAAGTTTTACTCTTCCTCTCTCTGCAGTTTTTACCTCAGGAAATGTAGTAACTGTGGATAGCTACAAACTCGTTAAAGATTACTGTATCTTTTTTGGAAAAATTGACTCCTTTCTCATTACACATGCCTCTCTTTATCCCTGATCGCTGTCCTTGTTTTGAATTGGACATTGCCTGAAATTTATACAGTTTTCCCAGCTCATCTACCTTAAACATGTTAGTTTTCCTAACTTTCTGCGGGTATAGTTGACAAATAAAAATTGCACATATCTAAAGTATATCATGTGATATTCTAATATGCACACACATTCTGAACAATTGCCACATTCAAGCTGCCCAACATACCCATCACCCTACACCCCCATCCCTCCGTGTGTGTATGTACGTATGTGTATGTGTCTGTATGTATATTTGTGTATGTATGCATGTGTGTACATATATATTTGTGTGTATGTATATGTGGTGAAAACTCAGAGTCTACTCTCTTAGCAAACTTTCAGTATGTGGTGAACTGTACCTTCCTGTACATAAGACCTAGGCCTCTGTATGCATCTGTCTCATAACAGAAACTGTGCACCCTCTCTACCCATTCCTCCCACCAGCCAACCCTCCCTGACAGAAACCATATTCTATTCTCTGCCCTATGAGTCCAACACATTTTAACTCTGTAACAGACCCCCAGACCTTAGTACAACTGACTCCATGATGGAAGTATCATTCAGGCCATAAAACTCAGCACGTAGACAGTACCACCTGCCAAAACAAACCAAAAGCAAAACCAAACCAAACCAAACCAAAACTAAAACAAAAAGTCCTAAATTCCTGGTTCACCCAAGTCCATAGTTCTGGGAAAGTCTCTAAGTGAACTAACCTTGCTTTTTGGCCCCTGTAGTTCCATTCTGGCCAACTGTTCTTATTAACTGAAGTATCTCAATCCAGGATGTGGTTTTTGTACTTAAAAGCTCACCACGAGAAAGGCTCAGGGTTAGAGCTGAATCCTGAACACCTAGTGTAGTCGCTGGCTGGCTAATAAAGACTTTCTATTGGCTTAAACCCATCTCTGAGCAGTCTTCCCTGGGGGATACCCCCACAACAATTCCACAGCTAAGTAAGATTGTCTACTATTCATCATGCCGTGATTGGTTTATCTCACCATGGAGCTCACTGTAGGTGCATAGATGTCAGAATAGCAGGCTTACTCCTTTTTCTAAAGTGGAATAGTGCATATTTTATTGACTTATCAAATTACACACATTTATGTTTATGAAAGATCTTATTAATGTACGATCATTGCACACATTTGTGAGTCATCGATGGACTTTTGACAACTTGAATCTGTAGTCTGCTCTGGACAGCTTGGGAATTCTAGTATCGGTTCTTCCTACCCAGAAACATGGTATATCATTCAATTTATCATATTCATTAATTTAGTTCATCAATGTCTCAAAGATTTTAGAGTATAGATATTTTACCTCTTATGTTAAATTTATTTTTAAGTATTTTGTAATTTCCTTCACTCATTTCTTCTTCTTTTGTTTGTTTCTTTGTTTTTGAGACAGAATTTCTCTGTGTAGGTAGTTCTGACTGCCCCAGAACTCGCTCTGTGGCCAGGGCTAGTCCCGGACTCTGTGGTCCGATTGCTTCTGCATCACCACCAACACTATTTAACTGTTTTCAATGTTTTTATAAAGAGTATTTGTTTCCTTATTTCTTTTTCAAATAGTTTGGTAAAGAGGAGAAACCCAACTTGTTTTCTTTTATTGTTGTTTTTTACATCAGCTTCATATCCTGCAATTTTACTGAATTCATTTTTTATGGTTTTTGTGGGGTCTTTAGGGTCCTTGGTATAAAAGGCCACTTTTCTGTGATAGACAGTGTTCTTTTTTCCCTTCCAATCCAGATGTCTTTCGTCTCTTTTCTTGCCTAATTGCTCTGGCTAAGACATCCAGCATTATGTTGAATAGAAGTAGTGAGACGTCCCTAATCTCAGAGAAATATTTTGGCTTTTATCAGTGAGTGTGATATTTGTGGTGGGCTCACCATATCTTGTCTTTATTACATTGAAACACGTGTCTTCTATTCTCAATGTGCTGAGAAACATAATGACTAAAAGATGCCAAATTTTGCCAAATGGTTGTTCTATGTGGATTCAGGCAATCACATGGGTTTCATTCTTTATTCTGCTCACTTGGTCTACCACGGTTATGGATTTGCATATTGAACCACTCTTGTGTGTTAGGGAATAAACCCCATTTGCTTATGGCCTTTAGTTATTCTAATGTGATGTTGCATTAGGTTTGTTAGTGCTGTTGGGGATTTTTGCATCTCAGTTCATCAGGGGTGCTGATCTGTGATGTTCTTTTCTTATAGCGTCTTTGCCTTTAGTATCCGTCAGTTCATTTGCTTTTTGAAGAATTTTGACTGACTTTTGCTGTAAATTTATTTTTAGTTGAAAAACAATCATTGTGTATATTTGTGGGATACAATTAGTATTTCAACACATAAGCAGTGTGGCTTGATAAATCAGTAATTAACCTATCTATCACCTCCAGTATTTATCATTTGTCATGGAAACATTGAAATTCTCTCAGCTGTTTGAATATACAGTACATTAGTATTCGCAATGCTTACACAGAAAGGGCTTGATTTGGAAGCCTGTCATTTGGTGTATTTACATCATTCATATTTCAAGTATTTTTGACAGCTACCTTGTTTATAATTTTCTTTTCTTTGTTTTAAGAGACAAAGTCTTGTGTAGTCCTGGCTGTTCTGCAACTCACTGTGTAGGCCAGGTTGGTCTCGTACTCAGAGATCGCTTGCCTCCAGAAGTGCTGGAATCAAAGGTCGTGACCACGCGTCTGTGATGCTTTTGTTCTTTGTTTAGCCCACCATGCTTCTTCTTGTTCTCTGGTTTTGGTCATGTGTTGCACACAGCTCCATCTTCTCCTTGCTCTTTATATAATGGCTTAATACTTCATGTTCATGGTGATGTATGACTATAATCCTAGCACTTGGGAGACCGAGGCAGGAAGATGGCAATTTTGAGGCTATTCTTGGCTCCGTGATGAATGAGAACCTATAAGAACAAAAACAACACAGAAAGACAAAAACACACTTTGAAAATCATACCCTGGAGCTTGCTGCATATCTTTACAGATAATCTAACTGTACTCAAATAACACCCATAATTCACAGAGTACAGGTGTCTTCCAGCGGGGTATTCCCAGTGCCCACATCTCTTATGGAGTTGTTTTCATCCATTTCACATACAGTAAGCATCCCTCTTACAGCCTATTGGTCCATGTGCTATAGCCCAGAGTATCTTGATGCTGCTGTCGCTTATAGGGTGGATAATAACGGGAACAGTGAGAGCCTCCGCCTCACCTTTACCCTTTATCCCAGAAATCTGAATTTCTGACCTACGTTCTCTCTCCATCTCTTTAGTCCTGTTTTTAATGATTTCTTAGAGAAAAATCAACAGGCTACGAGTTCCCTCAGCTTTAGTCCGGGGAAGTCTTTATTTTCCCTTGCCCAGGAGGATGGTTTGTTTTGTTAGCTTTACAGTTCTAGGTGGGCAGGACTTTCCTTTCCACACTTGGGTCCTTTCCTCCACTCTCTTGCTACTTTCATGGCTTCCATTAAGACCTTCTGTGACTGTCATTCTTTATCTTCATTGTCTGGTTTTTCTGGGCTAGGATCTGGTACTGTCTTGTTTGGTATCCCAGGATCTTCTGAGAGCTATACTTTGGTCTCTACTATAAATTTTGGAACTTTCTTGGTCATTGTCACTTCAAGAATTTTTCTGCCTATTTTCTTTCTTCTTTCTGGATGTTATATATTTATTTTTGAAATTAGTCTATAGTTCTAGAATATTCTATTCATTTTACATTTTTTAAAATTTATTTCTTGGAAATTTTCATTGATATTTCCCCAAGTTCACTGACTTTTGATTCATGTCTTTTGTGATGTTGAGCCCAGCCTAGGACCTTTTTAAAATATTTTTATTTGATTTTTAACTTCTCTTTTGGTTTCTTTTTCAGGCTTCATTATTTTGTTTCTATTATACATCTGTTTTTACATGTTGTCTATTTTCCCCATTAGAAATACTAACATAGGAACAGTACTTATTTTAGATGGCTTGTGATTTTTTTTTTAAAATTGAAAACCAAACGCAATGTATTTGGCAAGAGGAGCTTTGTGTCTAGGCCTTACCTAAGAGGTTTTATCTGAATGTGGTCAAGCTGTTGATCTGCATTGAACATTTGCTGTAGCCATAGCTGTTTTCATGTGGCCCGCATGGCTGCGCCCTGGAAACCTGACTGGGAATGGCAGACAGAAAGTAAAGTAAAGCTGGGGTCAGATGGACTGTGCCTAAGATGAAGATGCTCCAGCAGGCTGTTCAAGAAGCTTCTCAGCCAGTCTCAGCAGGGTTCTCTGTGAGAGAACAGTTGTGGAGGTGTGGTCATGCGGTCACTTGGGAGGAGGAAGCTGCTCTTGGTACCTTTGTAGGTACTGTTTTTATGTCAATCAATTGCCAACATCAGTACCTGGAGCAGAGGAAGGCCTTGCCTTTGCCAGGAGTCTGGGTCATTGCTAGCCTTCACATGGCTGAGTTCATGTCAAGAAGAACACATACACTCAGGACTTCATCCACTATCCACAGCATTAATGGCTTCAATTTCCTCTAATGCCTTTGCTTTTGTCTTTCACCATTGAGTTTTCTTATGGTTTTCTTTCTAAATAAGGCCTGAGGCTTACAGCTCTTTCGGATGTAACCCATCTATTATTTCTTGGGAGCCCTGTTAGGTTGGGGAGGGAAGCAGCCTGTAAGCTTGTGATTAAACCTTGCTGCTTTGGTGGCCCTGTCTTCTGAGCTATGGCCTTCCCAAGTGTTTCTTGCCTTTCTTCACAGCCCATTAGGTGAGTGAGAGCCTGGAGGGGCTGCGGTTGAGTGATTGCCCTCCGCTCTGCCAAGCAAGCTCTGATGAAGTCTTTTCACTGGAGAGTGGCCCTTTGTCATGGAGAACGCACTGGGCATATTTCAGAATGGCTCCTTGTCCTCTCTCTTTGCCAGAGCATGAGAGAATGTTATTTTATTTTTGGTTCTTTACGTGAGAAGCTGGTGGAATTTCAGGAGATAAAACCTGTGAAAGTTACTTGGAAGCCAGTCTACCTTCAATCTGCTACTCACCCATTTTAGTGTCTTGCCCTTATGCGCTGGGGATTCTGCTCCAGGTAAGGAGACCTGGATTGCGGCTCCTCAGTCCTCTAAATGGGTCCAAGAAAAGCCACTTGTCCTTAGTCCCCTCCCCAAAGTATCCTTATCAGGGCAAGTGAGACAGTTTCCAAGTTTTTCCCATAGTACAGTGGAAAGTTGAGGTCTGAGAGGAAACTTGTGAACCGGATCTGGAATGACAAGCATGGTTTCTCCAATAGAAAAAGCTCCGTTCACCATACCCCCTGATCACCCCATTCTGAGATTACCCTAAGCTGGGGACCAAGAACCTTGGCAGTCTAAGCTCCTTCAGGTCTTCTATCCTCTTTAGTGTCTTCATCTCAGGATGGATCCAGAACCGCATCCACATCGGCCCTTGTCTTGTAATGTCTAGTTTTTGCTCCTTCAGGGATTCACTTTTAAGAGGAAGCCACAGAAACCAGACCCTGGATGTGGTCTGATCTTTCACCCAGCAGGTCACTGTTCTCTTTTCCTTTTGAGGCAGCTCTCACCCTTCTGCTGGAGAAGCACTCTTACTTCACACAGACAGCTAAGTGTGTCAGGGAAGTCTACTCCTTGTCCGTCTCCAGGCACGTGACTCTGGTTTAGCCAATCAGAATCCTGGATAGTGATGGGCTCAATGATTCCATGGGAGCCAATTCAATATGAGAGAAACTGTGCTCTGGAATTGCCAGGGGGAATCATGAGAAGGCTTGAAAGCCAACACAGTTCAAGTTCCAGCTGAGCCTCAAAATGCTTCTACTTGTCCACTTTAAGCACATAGAGTCTTTTTGTTTCAGGAGTCCCCTTTTAACTCAAAAAGTGAAGTTATACAGAGTAGCGGGTTATCTCATTGCAGCATTTTCAAAGAGAGGTGTCATTGTTCTTTGTTTGTAGTAACCTCCTACCCTCTCCAACGCCTCTTCCAACCCTTTGGCTGGTTCTCTTTCTCCATGTCACAGGTTTCCCTTAAGGCTTTCTCATAATCTCCTGCCTAGGTTTCCCCCACCTTTCTCCCTCCCTCCCTCCCTCCCTCTCTCCCTCCCTCCCTGTCTCTCTCTGTCTCTCTGTCTCTCTCTCTCTCTCTCTCTCTCTCTCTCTCTCTCTCTCTCACACACACACACACACACACACACACACACACACACACACACTCTTTAAGCTCTAAGTTCTGCATATCAAACAGGACTCCCTTTTGGTTTAAGCCATATGGACCGAGTTTACTGCCAACCCGAACAAAACACAAACGTGTGGTCAATCAACTCCATGATGACAGAGCACATTGCTATAATTAAAGAGGTGGGTGGCACTTTAATTGAAAGAGCTCCAGACCTTATGAAGGGAGGTACAATTTGTGCCCCACCAAATATGTGCCCATAGCCAGAGTGACTGTGTCCTGGTTTTTAGCACAGGGTGTGTCCTTGTTGGCATAGGCTCCTTTTTTAACAACTTATTTTCTCTTTCTTCGGAATTTGCTAGGTATATTCCCCTGTGTAAGTGTTATTTCACTTGACATAGGACATATTCTGAAAAACTCTCAGCAACCTGAAAAATATTCCCTTAAAGATACACCGAGTGCACCTAAGCGCTCAACTCACTTGATGAGTCAGTTGCAGGACAATGTGGATTGATGCATGCTTCCCTTCCTGACTGCATAGCTGCAGGATTTGCTACCAGTGCCCAGCATCCTGAGACAATAGACTGCAGACTGCTACCCTGGGAAAAGCAGAAAGCCCAGCATTTGAAGCACGAATTCTACCAATGCGTATCAGTTCTGCATCATCATGAACTGGAGTCATCCTAAATTAGACTGGGGCTGTCGCTCAGCTGGTAGAATATTTGCCCTGAGTATGTGAGGCTTTGGGCTCCACCAAAACAGGTAAGTCAGGTGTGGTGGTACACACCTGCAATCCTAGCACTTGGGAGGTGGAGGCAGAAGGATCAGAAAGTCAAGGTCATCCTCAGTAGTTCAGGAAGGATACATGAGGCCTCCTCCGAGAGAAAGATGCTAGGTTGAGGGGCAACTGTGTTTGCTTCTGGGTGGGCTGTTTTGTACGGTATTGTGCAATGATTAAGAAAGACACCTGCTTTATCAGAAAATTTTCCTTGTGCACTGGATGGTGGTTCAGAAAGAAGAGCAGAAACTGGTCAAAGTGCAGGGAATAAGTGTCAGTGGAGTGCTTAGCTACAAAACAGCCCATCTATTATCACACCCCCTCTCTAAGGCACAGGGACCAGAGCCGAAGGTTGTAAGTGTTAGAGGCAGGGGAGACCAGGGTGAAGCAGTGTCTTCTGGATGTGAAAGCATCACTCAGGACACACACCAACTCACAGCAACTGTGTGTGCCTGCGCAGGACCAAGCCAGCCAGCATTCTAGCATGAGCAGCGGAGGAGCTCATGAGACCCCAGCCCTAACTGAGGTGCTATGGACAAGGTGCTGGTTTCAGGGGGACAGTCCATTTTCTTTAAGGGTATAGCTCCTGGTAGACTGGCCATGCTACAGAGGATGATGCCACAGCATGAATTAAATTCATTGAGTTATTAAAAAAAAAAAGGACATGAAGTCGAAGGGGAGAGAGGAAGGTGATGAGGAACAACGCTGTGTAAGTGTAAATGAATTAACTCGCCTTTTGGTTATGGGACAGAGAGCCAGCAAGTGGCTTTCTTTCTATGGTTGGTGCTTCAGGTTCCTGCTATTGTTTCTACCCTGACTACACTCAGTGATGACTTGTGGTCTGGACTAATAAGTCAAAGGCGTTCTTTCTTCCTCAAGCTGCTTATTGTTATGTATGTATCACAACAACAGAACGATAACTAGGAAAACCTACCTCTAGCTATCCAGAGACACACATGCTCATAGGCCTGCAAGAGCATTGAAGCTGACGAGGCAGTGTTGTGTGTGTGTGTGTACTGTCTCAGCCACAGAGACAATGGGAGGGGATCCTGGGAGGCTATTTAATGACTTTAGGAATTCCACTGGCAGCGTGGCAGTCATTCAGCCCCGGAGTTGGCAAACATCAGGCTGAATCCAGCCTACCACCTGCTTTGTTAAACAGCTGCAAAAATGCCAACACAACAGTCACAATTTATAGCTGGCAGAAATTACACGTGAAATTATATTTCTGTATTTGTAAATAAAATTTGATTGAAACGGTCGTGGTCATTCCTGAACAGATTGCTTGATTAATCTCACTTGATAATAGCAGAATTAGTTAGCTGTGGGAAAGATAATGGCAGAGTTAGAGAGCGGTGCGAAAGACAGCCAAACACATCTATAACTGGGGCTTCTGCAGGAAAAAAAAATTGTCTGCGGTTGGTGAAATAAGTAGAGAAATAAGTATTAACGTGGGTAAATCTCAGTAAGCCTTCATTGAAGGGCAAAGTCAGTGTCAAAGGTAGTATTTTTGTCAGACTAAGGTGTGATCCTTGCATGTGGTTGGTGTAGCAAGACACAGTAAGGCCGCTACGGGATAAGAGCCACAAAGGAAACAATGCACGGGGCTTTCTGTGGCTGGGATGCAGAGTGGAATCTGAAATTCCCACAACACATTCCTGTGATATTTTATGTCTTGAAAAGAAAAAAAAACTTGAAATAAATAATGCAGAGTAGGAATATCTATTAAAGACAAGGTGGATGCAAGTGCTCACTACGCCACTCCTTTTTTTTTTTTCATGCTTGAAATAACTTTTTCACAAGTCAGGGGAAATGTGCTAATTTAAGGACAAATTAACAACAATATTTAGTAAATACTGTGGGTTCTCAAAAAAAAAGATATATTCAAGTCTTAATCCCTTGTACCTATGATTGGACTTTTTCCTAATTCCTAATAGGAATTGGGCAATTTTAAATAAACTAAGGATCCTAAGATGAAGTGTAGAATTTAGAGTTGGCCCTATAACCATTCCCTGACATTAAAAGATGAGGAGGTGAATAAAAGACACATAAAAGGTGCTAGGGAATATGTGCTTTTTTTTTTTTTCTGAAAGTTGGAATTAAACCCAAGATGACAATATGTCATTATAAACAATGCATTGTAATTCACTATATGGAGTAAGTCAATGTAACTGGTGTCTCAGGGTCTCTAAGGCTGCGATGAAACCCCATGACCAAAAAGCAAGTTGTGGAGGAAGGGGTTTAATTCGTTTATACTTCCACAGCGTTGTTCATCATCAAAGGAAGTCAGGACAGAACTAAAGCTGGGCAGGATCCCAGAGGCAGAAGCTGAGGCAGAGGCCTTGGGAAGGTGCTGAGTACTACCTTTCTCCTCATGACCTCAGTCTGATTTCTTCTGGAACCCAGGACCACCACCCCAGGGACGGCACTACCCACAATGGGCTGGGCTCTTCCCATCAGCCACTAATCAAGGAAATGCTCTCCAGGCAAGCCCACAGCCCAACCTTACAGAGACAGTTTCTCAACCTTTTCCTCCTCTCAGGTGACAATAGTTTGTGTCAAGTTGATATAAATCTATCCAGGAGAGCCGGTGCCCCTGAAAGAAGTGGCATGGGAGAGAATGCTGTTGAAGACAGAGGCAGGGTGACAAGTCAGGGCCACAAACTGAGCAATCCCAGGAGTCAGCAGCACCAGAGAAGGCAAATCAGGCAGGCCTCTTGCTGAGAGCCTTCAGAAGGAGCACGATGGTGCTGCCATGCTGATTTCAGACTCCCAAACTCCAAGACTGGGAGATGATGGCTTCGACTCGTGTCCCTCAGTTGGTGGGGGT
Organism: Microtus oregoni; assembly: GCF_018167655.1. Classification (NCBI taxonomy): domain Eukaryota; kingdom Metazoa; phylum Chordata; class Mammalia; order Rodentia; family Cricetidae; genus Microtus; species Microtus oregoni. The sequence goes on from NW_024543063.1 coordinate 64,263,913, forward strand.
CTTTCGACACCAGGCTATGACAGTTAAGCTTGGTTGTCAACTTGATGACTAGATTAGTCACTTTCTGTGACCAAATGTCTATCAGGAAGGGTTTCTTCCAGCTTACTGTTCACAATGGTGGGCCACAGGAGGGAAAGACATTGTGGCAGAAGCAGGAGATCAGCCGGTCACATGACACCTGCAGCCACAGATAGGGAACTGGAAGTGCACTACCCCAACTTCCTCTAGTGAGGCTCCAGATAGTACAGATTTTACACCTGCTCCATTCAGCCCCACAGTGGTTCCAATGTTCACGCATGTGAGGGGGGTATCTCACATCAAGCCACAGTGAGGTCTGGAAACTCCAAGGAGACACACTGGGTGATGAGGATGTTTCTAGAAAAGATTAACTGAAGGGGGGAGGGGGGAGTAGGAATAACCACTTCAGAATGGTGGCATTTGTTGACGTGACTAACCAGCAAGCTGGTGGCAGATTGGCTGCGTTGATCCACTTCCATCACAGAACATGCAGTGTTTTGTCCTTACTGGAATATACATTTATTCTGATAAGAGGTTTGACTTTCTGGCACATCATGCTTCTGCTCAAACTACCATGCATGAACTTCCACAGAGTTTTCTTATCCATCACTGTGGTATTCTACACAGTATTCCTTCTGATCAAAGAACCTGCTTCACTGGAAGTAGGTGTGGCCGTGGCAGTTGGCTTAAGCTCGTGTAATTCACTGGTCATACCATGTCCCCTGCTATTCTGAGGTACATGGCTTGGTAGAATACTGGAACTGTCTTTTATTTTAATTTTTATAATTTATTTTATTTTTAAAAAGAAAACAAACTATCTTTTTTTTTTCATTTTACATACTAATCACAGTTCCACTCCCTTCCCTCCTCCCACTCTCTCCACCTATTCCCCCACCCACTTCCATCCACTCCTCAGAAAGGATAAGGCACATTGCTTTGGGGAAGGTTCAATGTCCTCCCACCCCCGCTACTATATCTAGGCTGAGCAAGGTATCCATCAAAAGAGAATGAGTTTCCAAAAAAGCCAGTACAAGCGGAAGGAATAAATCATGGTGCCAATGCCAGTGGCCCAAAGTCTGCTATACAACTGTCACCCACATTCAGAGGATCTAGTTTGGTCCTATGCTGGTTTCTTCCCTGTCCAGCTGGAGTTGGTGAGCTCCCATTAGCTCAGGTAAACTGTTTCAATGGGTGTCCCCATCATGGTCTTGACCTCTTTGTTCATACTCTCACTCCTTTCACTCTTCAGCTGGACTTTGGAAGCTCGGTCCAGTGCTCTGCTGTGGGTCTCTGTCTCTGCTTCCATCAGTTGCTGGATGAAGGTTCTATGGTGACATTTAAGATAGTCATCAATCTAACCACAGGGCAAGGCCAGTTCAGGCACCCTCTCCTCTATTGCTTAGGATCTTAGCTGGGGTCATCCTTGTGGATTCCTGGGAATTTCTCTAGTGCCAGGTTTCTTTCTAGCTCCATAATGGCTTGCTCAATCAAACTATCTCCTTCCTTGCTCTCATCTCTGTCCTTCCTCCATCTTGTTTATCCTATTCCCTCTTCCCTTCTCCCTTCTTCTTTCTCTTCTGCCCTTTCTCCCTTCACATGCTCCCAATTTTATCAGGTGATCTTTTCTATTTCCCCTTTCTAGGTGGATCTATGTGTGTTTTTCTTAGGGTTCACTTTGTTACTAAACTTCTTTAGGAGATGGACTACATGCTTATTATCCTTTGCTGTTGTGATAGGAACGGCTGGGCTGTGTCCCGCCACCCGGCTAGCTTTACCTGAAATAATTACACAGAAACTGTATTCATTTAAACATTGCTTGGCCCATTAGTTCCAGCCTCTTATTGCCTAGCTCTTACATATTGATCTAACCCATTTTTAATAATCTGTGTAGCCCATGAGGTGGCTTACTAGGGAAGATCTTAACCTGCGTCTGTCTGGAGTGGGAGAATCATGGCGACTCCTGACTCGGTTTCTTTCTCCCAGCATTCTGTTCTGTCTACTCCGCCTACCTAATTTTCTGTCCTATCAGAGGCCAAGCAGCTTCTTTATTACTTAACCAATAAAACAACAGATAAAAAGATGACCCTCCTCCATCACTTTGCTTTACACACCAGTAACATAGACACTGAGAGAAACATTAAATAAATGGGACCTTCTGAAACTGAGAAGTTTCTCTAAAGCAAAGGACACAGTCAATAAGACAAAAAGGCAGCTTACTGAATGGGAAAAGATCTTCACCAACCCCACATCAGACAGAGGAATGATCTCCAAAATAAATAAAGAACTCAAGAAATTAGACATCGAAATTCCAAATAATCCAATTAAAAATGGGGTACAGAACTAAACAGAGAATTCTCAACAGAAGAAGTTCAAATGACTGAAATACACTTAAGGAAATATTCAACATGGCTTAGCCATCAGGGAAATGCAAATCAAAACAACTCTAAGATACCATCTTCCACCTGTCAGAATAGCTAAAATCAAAAACACCAGTGATAGCTTATGCTGGAGAGGATGTGGAGTAAGGGGAACACCCCTCCATTGCTGGTGGAAGTGCAAACTTGTTTAACCATTCTGGAAAGCAGTATGGTGATTTCTCAGAAAATTGGGAAACAACCTACCTCAGGACCCAGCAATATCACTCTTGGGCATATGCCCAAAGGATGCTCAATCATACTACAAGGACTTTTGTTCAACTGTGTTCATAGCAGCATTATTTGTCACAGCCAGAACCTGGAAGCAATCAATCAACCGAAGAATGAATAAAGAAAATGTAGTACATTTACACATTGGAGTACTACTCAGCAATAAAAAGTAATGACATCTTGAAATTTGCATGCAAATGGATAGAACTAGATAAAACTACCCTGAGTGAGGTAACCCAGACCCAGAAAGATGAACATGGTAAGTACTCATTCATAAGTGGAACTGTCTTTTAAAGGCGCAGTTTCAGCAACTTGCTGGCAGTTGAATAGAGGGCTGGGCCATATTTTCCAGTAGGCTGTATATACTCTGAATCTTGGTCTAATATATAGCACTGATTTCCCCATAGCCAGGTGTTTCATAACTTTGCCTATGAAGACATAATCTTGGCCTACTTGCTGAGATTAGGCACTGATGACAGGCCAAAGAAACAGTTTTGCTAAGTCTAGTTTAGTGAACCACTGCATTCATTGGGGTTACTAACAAGAGCATGGGTGAGGGTTTGCTTTGGAAGCATGATGACTCAAAGGCAACGGAGGTGGGAAGAACAGTCTGGTGTCCAAGAGATCCGTGGGACATCCCTTAGTGTTTGCATATTCCGTGACCAGCATTGACGGGAAACTTTAACAACCACAAATAATGATAAGTAGCTTGGGCCCTTCAGGAATAAAGGTGGGCCCCATCTTCAGGTAATGAACCAAGACCTACCGATTTGTTTGCTGAGGGTGGAAGAAATATGGAATGGACAGAATGTTAATATAACTATGACCAACTATAAAAAAGGTTTGTAACTGTCCATGAGTATTTCTGTCCTATTTTGTTACAAATCTGTTTGTGCATATATACACATATCCTGGGCAGATATCTGTGTTTCTTTTCTCTCACTTTACCCTGTAATATAACATTGACTGAGCTAGTATCAATTCTTCAGTGTCATCATATTGAAGTTATGGTATATTAAAATTATATTTATTTCTCAGAGGCTTTGCCATCTGCCCGGGAAGGAAGAACTGGTATGCCTTTTTACTGTATGTTGGCTAGCTCTATCATATTAGGTAGGTTTATGACTTTGTTACTATCTCCCTTTAGAAACAGAACATGGCACAGAGAGATGTGGTTGGCGTGAAGTTGACAAGGGGTAGACTTGTGCTGATTGATTTGGAGTGTCAACTTGATGGGTGCGATCTAGACTCACCCATGAGTGGTACTCCTCTGGGTGTGTCTGTAAGGGTGCTTCCAGAGATGTTTATCTGAGGGAAGATGACCCACCCTCAAAATGTGAAGCAGTTTGCAGTGGATGGCCCTGATGTAGGGGGAGGGCTGAGGCAGAGTGAGCCTGGCTTCACTTCTTGAGCAAGTGCATCTGCTGTTGCTGCTGCAACCCTTTGCTGCATCTACTGCCTTCAGCTTCCCTGTCCTTCATACCAACATGGACTCCACACAAAGGACCCTCCAGAGAACTTCTAGGTCTCCAGTGCATCAATTTGAACCTCAACCTGTATACTCCATTAGACTGATTTTGCTGCAAGGTGACTCTTCATTCTGCCCAAATATGTTCTGGGGGTTCAGATCAATGGACCTCTCACAACCAAGAATGACACCAGCGATCTTCTCGCTGTCTGTCTTATTCTGCTCCAGTTGCTGCAGACTGGACAGCTTGGGCAACAGAAATTAAGCCTCCAAGATGATGAGATTGACAATCAAGAGCAAGGCGTCTACAGACTTGGTTGTAATTGAAGCCGTTTCCTTAGCTTATAGATGGCTGCCTGCTCACTGAAGCTGCACATGACCTTCCTTTTGTGCACATATGCCTGGTGTCTCGTTATCCTTATGAGAGTATCAGCCATACAGGCTATCTTAGTTAGGGTGACTATTATGTTGTTAAAATACCATGACCAAAAGCAATGTGGGGAGGAAAGAGCTTATTTGGTTTACATATCCTGAATCACAGTCCATTGAGGGAAGCCAAGGTAGAGGAGCACAAACCAGGTGGGAATCTGGAGGCAGGAGCTGATGCGAGGCCATGGAGGAGTGCGGTTTACTGGCTTGTTTCTCATGGCTTGCTCATTCTGATTTCTTATAGAATGCAGGACCACCAGCCCAGGATGGTGCCCCCCATAATGGACTCGATGGATCCTTACACATCAATAACTAGTTAAGAAAATGCTCTACAGGCTTGCCTGCAGTCTGATCTTAAGGAGGCATTTCCTCAATTGAGGGTCCCTCCTCTCAGATGACTTTATCTTGCATCAAGTTGACATAAAACTAGCCAGCCCATAGGCTTAGGCCCCACCCTTAAGATGTCATTTAATCTTAACTGCATCTCCAAAGGCTATTCTCCAAATACAATTACATTGGAATTTCGGACTTTAACATGAATTTGGGCGTGGGGTAACCACTTTCCAGCCAGTCCTGTCAGTGGATTGAAAGTGGTGGGAAAGTGGGAAGTTCTAGTGCTACAACGCTGCCCTGCAGATGTCTCTGTGGCAGATCCTGGGCCCATCTCCTGGGACACTCTCCATCCGCAGGAGAGGTACCAGCCTAGAAAATGTAAGACCAGCCTTTCATTAGGCTGGATGCTATCATAGACCCTCTTCTTTCCCCTCAAGCCTGTTCCTTTCCTGTCACCGTCTAACCAGTTGGTCTCTCCCATCCAGCCTCCTTCCCCTGAAAATGCTCCTGTGTGCTTAACTCATACAGCCCGCAGCTGCCTTGCTGTACCCTTCTTTATGTCCCCGGAAAAATTATCCTAGTCCACCCTTAAGGAAGTTCCTCTCCCAGGGCACAGCTCTGGAACCAAAAGGAGAAAGGCACGATGGTGAAGTTGGAGGTTTGAGGACTAGCTAGTTGGTCCAAAGGTTTGTCTGACTGTTCTTTTTGTAGTATAGAGCAGTGACTCTTAATCTGGTTAAGACCCTTTTGGGGGTTGTATAGCAGATATTTACATTACTATTCTTAACATCAAACTTACAGTTATGAAGTAGCAGTGAAATAGTTTTATGATCTGGGGTCACCACAACGTAAGTAACTTTCGTAAAGGGTCAGCCATTGGTACAGAGGATATCACTCCAACTCACAGATTCGTGAAGAAGTGGCCTTGGAGCCATTGGAACACAGTTTAATAGAAAGCCACCCATTAAAGATCTGACCCTGACGTGTTAAATAATATTGGTCAACCATCCCTCCACCTCAGTTTCCCTATTTTCACAATAGAAAGGTTGATCCTCCAGGAATGTGGAGAATAAATGCCATTAACAGGCAGAAAAGTGTTTTAGACAGAAAACGCCGTAAAATAAATTCAAGGTGCTATTATTTTAAGGTGTAAGATCAGAACTTATAAAACCAGGCATAAAAATGTCCTCTTGGATATATTTTCATTCTGTAAAAAATTAATGGCTACATCTTGGGCTTGGATTTTCCATAGAGTTAGTCCCGGGTCGCCGGCAGCGGGAGATCCCTTAGAGATATGTATTTCTACTCCTCCTGATGGGCAGGCAGTCTGTGGTCCCGAGAGAGAAAGGACTCGTTCACTCACAAAACAAATTAGGCTGGGCAGAGTCTGTGCATTCTGTCCCATTTTAGTCTTCCTGCTTGTGAGGATGGTAGGATGGATGGCTGTCATTTGTGAGACAGCTCTGAGCAACGCCTGGGACTTGTGACTTGCCTCAGCCTGTGGGTCTTAGCTCTGTGCCCCTAAGCCTCGGAGGAAATACCCCCTGTCACAGCTGACCTTAGCTCTTCAGCGCTCCGAGCTGGCTGAAGCTGGAAACTGCGACAGGTCTCTTCCCCATCACTGGATGGATCCTGTACAGTGTGGCTTGGTTTGCTTTGAGTGCAGAGGTAATTGCGATATATTGAGGTTTGGTATTGTAATAAAAATAGGGGCCATTACAGCTACCATTTATGTCATTAGTATTTAGTGGCGGTGTGCTGCAGCTTTTTTACTGCACATAAAACTGTCGCTGCTTGCAGATATGTCACGGTGCTGATATAAATTTAAAGGGTTGGAAATCCATAAGTCATAAAAACTAGATAGTAAATAGCAACAGAACAGGATGGACAAGAACTGTGGCATTAGGCATGCAAATGCTTATGGATTTGCATGTCTAGTGCTCTATTCGCATAATGAGAAGCACATTTACATTACAGATGGACTTGATTAACTAGGTCCTTGTAAATAAAGTCCACTCAGCCCAAATAGGGGGTGTCTGAGACACGGAGAAGGGATTGTTGTTGCAAGATCCAAAGGCCAGCAGAGTCATCTCTTATGTTTCCCCCTCCACAGGGTATCGATTTAGTAGAAAAATCTTCAGAATCGTCCAGATGGGAATGGATTTGGATGGGAATGGATTTGATGTAACAGTAATGGCTACCATGCACCAAGTGCTCCCTATAAACCAGCCACTATTTAAACATTTACACATATTAGCTCACTTACTTCTGCCATAGCTTGGTTATTGTTCTTCTCCAGATGGGAAGCTGAGCTGCAGAGATGACGAGGGAACTTAGTGAAGTCCAACCATTAAAGAGCGAGAGGATCTGATGCGATCATGTGATCTGGTGCCATCACTGGCTGCCTGTCAACACTTGCTTCCCATGTGTGGAACCGATCCTTCGTAAGCATCTCCTGTGTGCCAGGCGAAGGGTATAAAGACAATTAAGATAAGCAAGTGCTTTCTTCTTTGAAAGCTCGCATCTAGAGGAGAGATTAGGAAGGCGAACATTCCCACATTGTACTCAGAAAGACAATCCCTGGGAAAGGTGCATAGAAGAAGCATACTTGGAGGAGGGGCCCTTAAACTGGGACTCAGGCTATGTTGAGAGCACTTGCTTAGGGAACAGTCGGCACAAAGCCTTGGAACTGGGGCATCCCCCCAAAAGAAGATGTTGTCTTTCCATATGGGAGCATTGGACACACAGGAATAGGGGGTGGGGGCAGCAGGCAGGGGGCTTTCCTGACGATCTCAGCACATGGGAAGACTGGAGAGGCCAACCTGTCATCTGGCCCTTTAGCCCTCTCTAAACAGATCAGGCAGTGGGATTAGCATCTCAAATGTCAGCTCCTCGTTACACATGCCTGGACCAGTTTTTGTTCTGATGCCCAGTGCTTCTTCAAGTCATTTCATAGATTGTTGAATTTCCCAGGCCATTGCAACTGGTCCTTTTACAAAGAGGGAGCCCTGCCACAACAGCATCCACCTGCTGGGTTGCTGGCATCCACCTGAGGGCAGAGGGAGAGTAAAAACGCTTACTAGTGGTGCTCAACTCAATGAAAAGTCCACAGAGTACCCAGTGTTTCAGAGTGCACACATCAATGAGTATCTGTTTCACGGGTTCTTCTTTTGGTAACAGCACTTAATAGTAAACATACTACTCACTCCAGGTGCGTGTGTGAGCATTCACACAAATGTGTGTATGTATTTAGAAGCCAGAAGTTGATGTCTGGTGTCTTCCTCTATTGCTCTCCACTTTATTTTTTGAGATAGTGTCTCTTATTGAATCTGTATCTCATTGATTGGCTAGGCCGGCCAATGAACTCGAGACCCCCCCCCCCCCCGTCTCTACCCAGCCCCAGGACTGGAGATACAGATGTGTGTCATTGCTCCTAGCTCTTTACACAGGTGTTGGGGCTCCAAACACAGGCCCACATGCTTGTGCAATAAGCTGAACCATTTTCCCACCCCTCGAGGCACATTTGAATGTAAGCCTTGTGTGTGTGTTTTGCATGGTGGCAGACAAGACGTGGGAGAACCGGGGGAATACCTGACTGCTGACATTCTCTGTACCCCTCGAGGGAGCCCAGGTGAGCACGGTTCCCATGGCGGGGGCTCGCTTTCCTTCTCTGACATTCCAGACAGCATGCAGCGCCGGAAGCACATTCACCAGGAAGCTCAGCATCCTGCTCAGCTTCCTCACAGCTTGGACAACGACTCTGGGGACTCCACCGAGCAGTGAAAGGTTGTCACACAGCCTACAGCAGGTGCTGCATGAAGACACTGTCCTGGGGATGATGTGAGAGACGACATGGAGACATGTGGGGACAATGAGCTATGGATGTCTTGAAATCAATAGATAGGGAGAGATACGGTGGTGATTTCACAGGTAGAGCTTTCTTGCACATAAGACAGAAGGCCCAACCCTCGTCCCTGGTGAGCTCTAGCCGCAGTCCCTCTGAGGTCCCTCAGGTACCACTGGGGTGTGCTCTTAGGATGAACTTTGCCACACTCTTGCCAGCCTTGATCTGCTAAGAATTCCTTGCAAATTCCTTTCCACAGAGGTAGAAAAGCTGGGTTTGGGAAGAACGGCCGTAAGGTGCAGAGCCAGTTTGTGCTCAGCTGTCTGTGGGCAACAGAGCCCCCCAGCTGCCAGGTTGCTTTTATGGGGTCTCTGATAGGTGGACCTTCTCAGCAGTCACAGGGTCCTGCTCCCCTGGCTGCCTTTCTCTTCTCCACGCTGGTCACTGACAATGCTTCTAGGGTTGGCTTGGAAACGAAATTTGAGTCTGGAGACGGCTTTTTGAGTTCCCTAGTTCTCAAAGACTTCAAACATGGGCTCTAGCTCATGAATATGTAGTCTGCAAGAAGGTAACTGCACGTGATGCATTTTATTAGTGTACCATATGAGCGTCAGTTTGTCTTGGGTGGCCTATGTACATTAGTCTTTATGCACATGTCTCTGAATAAATACATACCTGTATGAGAACACTGTGTGCAGATTTGTAAATGCATGAGTGGGTACATGCATCTGGGTATACCTGTCCTACAGTGTGTGCACAGTCACACATACCTGTGTGTACAGGTACATCTGTACACACACACATCTGGAATCACTGGGGACCATTAAGCAGGTGTTTTTTTTCCAGGCTAGGAGCTGATGCTGTAGTTTCTTCCTTGGACTTTCAGAGCTTCTAAGAAAAAAAAAAGAAACCTCCCCTACATGAGGTGGCAGCTTGAGTAGAGCTGGGCTAGAATCCCTTATGTCACCCAAGGGCATTATCCCTGACATTTGCCCTCACCTGATGATTTGGGAGACAATAGGATCTTCAGGGAGTCATGTGAAATGTTTGGAGCCTATAGCTGGAGGAAGTAGGGCCCAACCCTTCTTCCTCCTTAGCTCCCTCTCTTCACTAAGTCCAAGCCAGGAACGAGGAGTGAAGGGAAGATCATTGCCAGAGAGAGTCTCCCCTGAGCTAATTGTCATGTATGTGAACTCATGGTTCTCTTCATAGACCCAGGAGGGGATCACCAGGACCAGTTTCTAGAACAAAGTGTGAAGACAGGAATCTGAGGCAACTTGCCAAGATTGGCTTCAAATGCTAGGCTGCTACACACCAAGCCTTGAGACTGCTTGTTCTCAGTGACCAGACATATGTCTTGGCCAGAAGGCTAGCCCAGGGAAGGCTAGCCCAGGAAAGGTTGGTCCAGGAAAGCTTTACTCCAAAAGTGTCTATAGCACCTTTGTCAACATCCAGAGCATCCCAAATGGATGCATTGGGGCAGCCTGTGGTAGAGATGGTTTGGCTTTTCTCTGTGTCTGTGTCTGTGAGCAGAGTCAACTTTCTTGGTATTGGAAAAGTAGTTGCCCAGAATGGATTCAACATGGCTGCTGGCTTCTCTCTTGGAGACTTTCTGGTTTTATATCTTGAATATAACTTTCTTGTAATAAACTCGCACAGATAAACTATGGCGGCCACTCAACACTTGCCATGTTCCGAACTCTGGCTATCTCATCCATGCATCCTCTATGCAATTCTGAAGCTGTGGAGCTTCCATTAGGGCTTTACATGTTCACTATCAATTACACTTTAGTACACTTATCTACCACAGAAAGGAAATAAGCTATGGAAGAGTAGAAACTAGGAGAAATTAGCTTTATACCTTTTTCATGACACATGAGTCCTTTTGCCTGCTTTCCAAATGCCCTTCCTCACCACTTAATGCTACCCTTTCTTGTTCTCCTTTCTAAATTTGTACTTACAGTTATTTACATATTAACATGTACAGAGTATAGGCTAGGAACAACATATAAGGAAGAATATGTGGGGCTTTCCCCTCTCTGAGCTTACTTAATATTATACATTCTAAGTCCATCTTCATTTTTCCTTCGAGCTGAATAATATTCCATTTTAAATGTGTGCCAGATCTTCATTACCTGCTCATCTGTAGACGGAGCAGCAATAAACACAGCAGGCAATTGCGGTAAGCTATGGAGTTATCCGGGTATTTACACAGGAGTAGAACATCTGTATCACATGACAGTTGTTTTCAATTTCTTAAACAGAGATTTTTCTGTGTACATAAAAAGCTCACAGTATGAGATGTAACTTCTTGTACAAATCCAAGAAAAGTCAGAGGTGTCAGCCACCCAAGAAGCAACATTCTTTCAAAGGTAAGAGACAGAAAGAGGAGAGAAAAGAAAACTTAATTGTAGTATTTGGGCTAATTATTTGGTATCATTCCTTGACGAGACAATTGTATGTGGAGGGTATGTCTGAGACATAGGAAAGGTGAAAAGCAGGTACGGTTTAGCCAATATCAGTGTGCCGAGCTCTCCACATAGCCCACCTGCCCCCAGGAGCACTCCAGTGGCAGTCCTCAACTAATTGAAGCAACCGTGGGTTTGGTAGTACCTGGTTAGGGATAGCCTCGATTCATTTCCTTGTTGGTGCTCCTTTAAATGCATGGCTGAATTAGCAAGCATCCACAGACCTAATCTCAGGGAGGGGACACTGGGGGCATCTTGCAGCACTGCTGTTCCTGATGAGGTCCCCGAATTCCTACCAGGCTTTAAGGGGCTCAAGGACACCAGATGGCTCACTGCACAACCATTCCCAAGGTTTTCCCATCTTCAAGAAATGCATGAGCTGCTTAAAATGAATTTTCCAATGCGTAGTTAGGCTGGATTTACGCCTGAGTTTCTGCATATTAAATGCTGATTATTAAAAGCATTTGCATGGTGCTTTACAGCAATAGATTATGTATCTGTTACCTAAGTTTCAGTGAAGGCTTTATTAATTCATTATTATTTTATCAACATACAATAAACTGTTATATTAAATCTAAATTAGACAGATATTTGGGGAGGGATCATCTAAAAGGACCTCAGCCGAGACTATCCCCGGGGAAGGACTTAATGAAGTTTCAAACAGTTAATAACCCTTAGTTCATAAATAAACCATGAGTATTTAAAGACCTGCAAAATACTAAAATAAGACATTGAGGCTCTGCAAAGAAGGTGTACAAAAGCACTCTTGGAATGCCCCTCCTAGAGCTCACCATACACCCCCATCTATAGACAATATTTATGGGCTCTCCAGGAATGTATGACCTGCTCCAGACCTGACCCCAAATTCCCCAAGGAAACGGGCATAAAAGCAGCCTTGAACCTCTTGTCAGATAACACAGTTTTGACTTACGGTGTTCTGGTGTGAGCTGAGCCTGGAGGAGTGAGAGTCTGCTGTGATGTGAGGTCCTGCAGGTAAGCTTTATTCCTGACGGCTAATCCTGTCGGATTGACTGCGTTGGCATATGCCTAGGAGACTAGGGGAGCACACTCCTGGGCGTGTCTGTGAGGGCATTCCCATGGGGAACAGTGTCAGAGGGAAGGACTTGCCCTGACCATGCATAGCACCCTCCATAGGCTGGAGGCTGAGCAGGAATGAAAGCTGAGGACAAAGCCAGTTGAGCCGGCCTTAAGCAGAGCATCTGTGGCTGCTTTCACAGAGTGAGGACATCAGATGCCAGCTGCTTCTGCCCCCTACATGGATTCAGTACTAGCAGGCATCCAGGGAACTTCTAAGCTTTTACCTTTAGGCTGGGATGCATCCTTAGCCCCCACTTTTTTCTGAGCTTTCCAGATTCTTGTATTGAGTAGTTACCAGCATCTCTCTCTCTCTAGAATATGGGTGGTCATTATTGGACTACTCAGAGTCAAATTATCTAAGATAGTCCAAAAAAATCCCCTTTTATAATTATGTCTATATGTGTACACAAACACACACCCACACACCCACACCACATGGCTACATCAGGGTTCAGTGCCAAATGAAATGCAGAGCCCTTCGAAGTGCAAAGTCCAGTGGGATTGCATTGGTGGAGGCTGAAGACAGTCCCTAGGGTCAGGTAAGGGTTAGGGTTAAGAGTTAAGGGTTAGGCTTAGAATTAGGGTTAGTGCTATCTTTCCATGGGACGATGAATATGGGTGTGGTATTCCAGAGGGATAATTTCAGGAAGAAGTGTAAGGCAGCTGGGAAAACCTGAAAAGGTCAGAGAACTAGGCTAAGGGGACAGGGACATTCAGGGCAGAGGGTGCTGATCTACAATCTCAGGCTCACTGGTGGTCCAGGGCCAAAGGAGGATTCCATTGGGTAAGGTTCTGCCTGTGGCTGTGATCTGTGCTACCAAAGTTGTTCAGTTTGGGGCTCAGTTTGGGGCTTTTCTTCCCTTTTCAGCCTGAGACCCCTGTGAACATGGAGTCCCAGGATAGTGACTCACTACCTGAAAGGGAGTTGAACCTTTCTTAATTTGGCTTCCCATGAAAGAAGAGGCTGAGACCCAGAGTTGGCTGTAAGTGGTTTAATTCTGGGTGACCATAGATGCAGAGTGAGGAAGCAGAAAAAGTGAGAGAAAGAAAAGAGACAGCCAAACAAACAAGAGCGAGCCCTGGGATTCCTCTGAAGAACTTGTAAATTGTGTCACAGAGCTGTTGCCTAGGGGAGCAGGCAGGGGCCTCCAGCCTTACCCTCTCCCCCAGAGCATAGGAGGAGGACACCCTTTGTGAGCATTGTCTGGGTACACATTAGGCTGCCCCAGCTAGGGCTTGAAGGGCAATGTGCATTGACAGCATGTTTGGACAGACGTGCAGAAACACCCATGAAGTGGGGTGCTGGTTGGTGCTGAGGTGCCTTGCAGCTACCTGAAAATTGAGTGGGCCTATGGCACATGACATTGGACTCTCAAGTGTTTGTAATGCATAGACAGAAAAGTATGTAGAATTTTCCATGTTTTCACCCACACAAGACTTTGTCTATAGGAACCCAGAGATGGTTGGCGATGTTTGAAAGAAGTAGTGGGCTGTTTCCAGCCCTGACCGGGTGAGGGGAGAGAATATGTCGCAGATGGGGACAGCCTAAAACATAAGCAGAACCAAAAGTCACCTTGGAGGGTGCCCAGACTCTTGTCACATCTTTGGGGGCCCGCCACCCAGCGGCCAAATAAATACAAGAAGACTTACTCTTATGAATGCCCGGCCTTAGCTTGGCTTATTTCTAGCCAACTTTTTTTTTTTTAATTTAAATTATTCCAGCTACCTTTTGACTGGCTCTGTGGCTGTGTGACTGGCCCTGGTGTCCCCTCTTTCTCTCTTTCTCACTACTCACTCTTCCTTCTCTTGAGCCTAAATTTCTCCTACTTATTCTCTCTGCATGGCAGCCCTGCTACCCTCTCCTGCCTAGCTATTGGTCATTCAGCTCTTTATATTAGACCAATCAGGGGTTTTAGACAGGCAAAGTAGCACCCCTTTATGGAGTTAAACAAATGCAGCATAAAAGAATGCACTTCATCTTTGTGTCATTAAACAAATATTCCACAGCGTAAACGAATGTAACACATCTTAAACTAATATTCCACAACAATATCTCTTTCTATTACACTCTTGGGATTTCACTCCTGATTTCTCTGTGTGGGGAGGACAATTTATATTGAGCCTTCAGTGGGTATGATAGCTCAGCCAATGGATTTCTGGAAGGAGGCAAACCACTCTTACACAGATCAACCAGGAGGTCAAACCTTCAGCTGTCTTAAGCATGCGGGCTTAGGAGAGGGACAGTGCTGGCTTTGAGTCTGGGCTCTGCCATTTGTCGGTTGTGGGGTCTTGTCTAGACAAGGGGAGATGAGCTGAACAGTCCTTGAGCATTGTTCCTGGGCAGCCCTGGAATAAGCAGTCATGAAACCTCCAGGCCAGAGAAGGAGACAGGCAAGAAAGGGAGGAGTGAATTGTAATATGTGCAATGAAGCAGGGTCGTGTGGAGGGATCATGGGTCAGACAAGAATAAATCATGTGCCTGGAGTAGCAAATCTCTGCTTCTGAGGTTGAGGGATGGGAAGAAAACCACCGTGGGAAGAGTGGGATTGAGAGCAGTTTGGGCAGGAACATCGTGGGGCAAGGGCGTGGACAATGAGAGAACCGCCTGACCGTGGTGAGGGTGGGGAAGAGAGCTGTGAGGTACTGAGTGCAGAAGAGCAAGGCGTGCTGGGCAGTGGGACCCAACAAACAGGAAGGCTTCTGAGAGCGGGAAATCAGCAAAGCATTTTGAAAATAGAGAATGTGATCAGATTTGTTGAATTTTTTAATTAACAAAGATCATTCTTGGCACTGTAAGGTGTTTGATTTGGAAGATGGGTAAGAATAGCCTTGGGGAGACCATGGTTCTCGAGGATTCTGTGGGGGTTGAGGGTGTAGATCAGGAGTAGAGCACTTTGCTGAGCATGGGCAAAGCAGAGAATTCTTCCCCAGCGGTAGGGGAAAGGAAGGGGCCGCGGCCATATTTCAGGTGACTATGCTACAGCAGGGCTGGAGAGAGGAAAGTAAGTTTACGGTATGTTTGGGAAGTAGAGCAATGGAATTTGGTGAGTCAGTTGGACATTGAGGTGGAGAGAAAGTGGGCAGAGTGGCATCCCAGAAAGACAGATGCCATTTCCTGAGATACGTTAAACGTGAGGTAAGAATAGGCAGGGCTATACTGTGAACCAAGCAGACTGCATGGTTCACAGCAAGAGATGGCGCTTAGGCAGAGGCGGGAGTCTACTCTGGGGAGTGGCTGGCACAGAAGAGTCGCTGCAAAGCATGGGAAAGAGTGGTCTGTGCAGAGGAGACCAGGGCTGTCTGCAGGGTCAGATGTTACATATTAGAATTGCATGTTCCCATCCCTTCACTCTGTCCTTTCGTCTTCTTGCATCATGGGAGCTGGAGGGTGAGCCCCTTGGAGCCTTGCCTGAAAGCTGGCCTGAGGTCAGCCTCATAGGATAGCTGCAGTACAGCTTCTCCTTAGCCCCAACGCCAGGCCCACCTCTTTTCTGAGAAATGTGATACACTGGGTTGCACTCAAGGACTGTCAGAAACAAGATGGACTTGGTGCTTTGACCCTGAGACATTCTCAAGACAGAGGCCATGTTGACATCTTCCCTTTAGTTTGCTTAGCTGGAGAGGAGAGGCAGGACTTGGTGTCAGGAACCGAGGCCCACACAAAGCAACTGCAAGCCCATTGGTGCTGGGATGACTTGACAGAAGGCCTCCGTGGTTAGGAAGGAGGCAATTGGAGAGGCCACACAGAGGCTGTTTTCCAGGAAGGGTTAAATTACATTGAAATATGAACCATCGGAGGCCCTTTAAAGACTGCCACCTGACATACAGAAATTGCATTTCTCCTTCAGTAGAATATGGCAGCAGGCATCACTTGTTAGGGGACATGGCGTGGATGGCTTTCCTTCATGTATGCATTTCTGTTGCAGAGTGGCAGTTCTGCACAGCGTCTGCAAATCAACTGTTCAACACGCACACATGCATGTGCATACACATACACACCAGTTATGCATTTGTAGGTAGTGTAGTCTTCTCTTGCAACTTTGAGAGAAGATTCAGAGGCCTCACACCACCTTTCCTTAGCTATGTGTCTACAGCCAAAGATATTTCAAGTACAAATAGCATCAATTTTGACTACAGCACTCCTTGATGTTGCGTTAAGAATCCCAGTTCCAGGCTCACGCAGAGCTGAGTCTGAATTTTCTCTCTGCCACTGGGACCTCTCAGGCATAGCCTTCATTTTCCTGCATCTCCTTGCATATGAAGTGGAAGCGATACCCTTCCATGGAGTGAGTGGGTGTGCTGTGAGATCTGATGCTCACTGAGCATCTACATATAGCCGAGGCTATAGGAGGCCCTCGGTCAGTGCTGCCTTGTCCCTGTCCTCTACACCCTGACTGCCAGGTGAGTTGGGGGAGGTTGTTAAGGATAAGCTGTGCTATCAAGGTCGCACAGCTGCTATGGATGAGACTGAATGTTTCTATCCGCCCCAAATTCATGAATTAAATCCTTACCCCAGTGCAATGCTATTTGGAAGGAAGCTTTAGGAGACACTGGAGATAGATGTCCCAACAGTGTGGACTTGATCTAATTCGTGATCTTTAAGATCACAGAGGGACATTGACATTAGTATGTGGAGGAAAGACCACACTGTAGACATGGCAAGGAGTCTTCCTGCTACCAAGAAAGCCCTGAGTGGACACGGGATTGGCTGACACCATGAACCATGGACTATCCTCCAAAGCCTTGAGAAGTCCCCATTGTTTATGGCCACCTAGTTATAATATTTTGTTATGGAGCTGACTAGGGTGTCAGTCCCAAGTCACATTCAGTTGACCTTCAGGACCTTGGAATGAATGAAATGAAATTTATGCTCTGGTAATGCTGAAGCCTGCATGGGTAGCCCGTGTATGGTGGTCTGTTGAACTTGTCCATATTGGATTTCATGGTCTAAGTTGATGAGGATGACTGACAAGGTCTCTTCCTCAAGAGGGCACCAGATCTCATTACAGATGGTTGTGAGCCACCATGTGGTTTCTGGGAATTGAACTCCGGACCTTTGGAAGAGCAGGCAGTGCTCTTAACCACCGAGCCATCTCTCGCCCCTCAGGACCTTGGAACATAGATGCAAATCTCAGACCAGTGCCAGCGACGGGCACAAAGTACCAGGAGAGAAAGGGAGTTAGGAGATGTCCTGTTCTCTCCTCCCTATAGCCTTTTCCTTTGTCTTCAGGGGGGTTGGGGTGTAAAACTGACCAAATATCTGATTTTTTGCTTAAGTAAACTTGGGCATTGCCTTTGACTCACTAACACTTATTCCACTTACTTAAAAATTAACTCACTTAAACATTCCCTTTTAATTTTAACACACATCAGTCATCTTTGAATTGGTCAACTGCTATTGAATACCTACTGTGTGCAGGGTCTGAGAGAAAAAGTGTGATCACCTTAATCACAGTTCCCATGTGTGGTGGTCTGAAAGAAAATGGCCCCCATAGGTTCACAGAGAATAGTTCTATTAGGAAGCGTGGCCTTGTTGGAGTTGGTGTGACTTTGTTGGCAGACGTGTGTCACTGGGAGCAGGCTTTGAGGTCTCAGATGCTCAAATCTGGCCAGTGTATCACAGTCTCTTCCTGCTGCCTGCAAATCCAGACGTAGAATTCTCAGCTCTTTCTCCAGCACCATGTCTGCCTGTATGCTGCCTTGCTTTTCCCTGGAATGAAAATGAACTAAACCTCTGGACAGCAAGACAAACCGGACTAAATGTTTTCCTTTAGAAGAGTAGTCATGGTGTCTCTTCACAGCAATAGAAACCCTAACTAAGACACCACAACCTTTGAGTTCCTCTGCAGTGTGTTCAGTGCATGAGGTTTGCCTTCCCATCTTTACCCTAGAGTCTGGCAACCATGTCCACACCAAATTGCTCCCTTCCTGGTATCTGGTTCCATCTCAGACTTTGGAGCTCTTGGGAGCCTCTGTGTTTCATGTTACACAAAGTTATCCTGAAACAACAAAGGTTTATTCCTTTCAGAGGTTCCCCGAGGCTCAGCCTTGGTTTCCGCAGGTTAAAATGAGGGAATCATCAGGGCTGGTTCCTTTCTGGAGCTTCCAATGGAAACTGTTTCTGTCCCTTCCTGGTCTCATAGATGTTCCTTTCTCTCTTTAGCTCACAGATCTATCCCTTATTTCCAGAGCAATAAGATCACATTTCTGATTTCTCTCTAAGCCACAGAACCCTTGGGACAGTCGGAGAAGATATTCAGCTTCTGGGGTCCATCTGGATAATTTCCTGCTTCAAAGTGCTCAGCGTGACTCACATCTACACGGTCCCTTTTGTCATGTGAGGAGATGCAGGTGCCAGGAATGGAATCTGTGCATCTTTACTGGGGAGCAGTGCCTGTCACTGTCCCTCGCTGGTCCCTGAGTAGCACCGGCACCTGATGGATTCAGAGCATCTGTCACTGGGCTTTGGCACGAGTGCAGGCCAGCTTTACGTCCTAATGTCCTAAGCTAAGAACAGCAGTAAGTGGAAGCTCAGCTTCGGTGCAATGGATGGGGGCTCACCAGTCAATCAAATTATAGTTCAATCAGTTCATTTTAATCACTCCTCTGGAGAGAAGTAAAACCCTGTGTTGAGGAATACGCAGCAATTTTATTGATGACAAGTTTAATTGTTTCATTTTTCCTCACAGCCTCCAACACAGCCGACTTTTAATCAGTGGGAGCTGAAGTTCTAATGAAGTAAAGTCCACTTTTCTGCAGTTCACAACTAGCTGGAAATAATTGGGCTGAGACTCCCATCCAGACTCTGCAGAGCCGCTGGCATCTTCCTGAAAACTGGCCTTAATTGCTTTGCTGATGTTGTTAAGTAGTCCTGAGGGGTTGGAAGTAGTAATGCTGCCCACATATGCTGGGAAACAATACCCCAAAATGTCTTCAAAGGGTCCTCAAAGTCTGTCCAGTCAGTAGTGGGGAAGACGACGTAAAATGGAGTGTTTTCTGCTGGCAGGACCCTAGGGGAGCACGCAGGAACTCTAACACATTGCAACACGAGAGAGACAGCAGCATCAGCATCAACAACCCCTTCCTTCCTTTGAAAGCTAAGCAGGATCACGAGCAGATGTCAGCGTGCTGACACTCATGTGTGCCAACGTCTGTCCCTGAGGTGCAGTTTTAAGAGGTGTCAGGTCTTTAGGGGTAGGTGGCTGGCTCCGATCTCCTTCAGGAGGGTTCATGGTGGCAGACCTGGAAGAGTTGAATAGATGCTGTCTTAGCCCTGAAGGGATGCAGAGACTGGCAGCTGCTTCAGAAGAGTCTAGAAGGCTTAGAAGGAACAGAGAAATTCTATCTATTTTCTCCTATCCCCACACAGTTTTTACACCATGCCACGGGGATGAGGCTAACAATAGCAATCACTGGTAATCAGGAGTGGCAGCTAGGGCTCGCTCGTTTATTGTGTGGATATTTGGACTAAGTACTTAGTCTGTTAGTCTTCATAAGACCCAATAAATGAGATGCTATTATTATCCCTCATTACAAATAAAGAAAACAAGTCGGTAAGCAGGAGAATTCTTGCTGGTGGTAAGAGCTGCCAAAGCTATCTAGCAGTGGGCAGCTCCTGGGAGCGGTGGAGGTGAGGGTGGTCAGGCAAGGCCTCCCAGAGAAGGGATGAGGTTTGAATTATTTTCAAGAGCCAACCAGGCAGGTGTTAGGGGGTGAAGGGATGCTTCTCAGAAAAGGTAACAAATAATACAAAGCTATTAAGGCAGGAATGAGGTGTGCCTGAGCAAAAGGCAGTCCAGTGAGGCTGCACCCTGGATAGTTAAAGGGTGTAATACACACTGACTGCATGTGTTCCCCATCCTGACTCTTATTTTGAAATCTAAGTCCTGGGTGGGTGATGGTGTTGAAAGGTGGGGTCTTTAGAAGGTGACTAAGTCTTAAGGGTGGCCTTGTAAAGGAGACAGGAGAGGGTCTATTTCCCCTTCTAACTTGAGAGGCTGCCTTAAAATAACCATTTGTGAGGGATACCCCCCCCCACACACACATACACACTAACCTTGGACTTCCTAGCCTCTAGAACTAACTGTAAGACATAAACTTATGTTGTTTAAAAGCTACCTGGTCGACGGCATCGTGTTATAACAACAGAAGCAGAGCAAGGGAAGACTTAAGGGTGAGAAAGATGTAAGCTCCTCCCTGCAGGGTCTGAAGGAAGAAGCTGGAGGCCTGGGATGGCGCTCTCATCCCAACAGGATCCACCCCGGGCTCTAATCAGCGAATGGCGGCCTCTGTCTTACTTCTTAAATGTCATTTGGGGGTTAAGTTTAGGAGTGGATTTAGAAACTGGGAGTTAAACTATGAGCTTCCCACTGTAGACATACAGGGATCTCCCAAATAGTGGGTGGCTGTAGTGATGGTTATCATTCGAAAAGACAAGTACGTTTATAAAGCAGCAAGAAATGTTCTGGCCGTTCATGTCAGAAATAAAATGAAAATTTCGTGAGTTAGTATCTTTGGATTGTTGTGTTCTTTAATGAATAAAGAAACAGCCAGTGTGGAAACAGGACGGGCAGCCTGTGAGGCGGGGGTGGCGAGACAATTGGCGTGTGAACTGTAGCATGGTGGCAGGGGCCGCAACCAAGAGGAGCCTTGAGTGTGGACATACTCCCCAAATGGCACTGCTGGTATCTCTGAGTGAGAACAAAGATATAAATAGGTGTGTGAAGGTTATGTGAGGGGAGAGTGTGTTTGGGCATTTGTGGTAGGTGGTCACACACACGTGAACATGAGTGTGTATCAGAGAAAGAGATGGAGAAAATTTTCTCGCCTCAACCCAAGCCACAGAAATACCTTTTGAAACATTTTTTTTGCCTTGTGTATTAAAAGGGAAATTAAAATACAATAAAAACATTATAGGTGGGGAGAAAAAAGTCACAAGAAGAATGACATTCTCCTGGCATTTTCTTCAAGGACACAAAACACAGTAAAGAATGGTAGTGTTGAGAGATTCGTCTCGTAAAGCTGGGTGTCAGAAAGTGTGCTTCATTTAAGCAAATCAATAGCTTTAATTTTGGCCTGTAGCTCTGGATTTAGAGCCGGATTTCCAGGGAAATGAAGAAAGAGTCAAGCCTCATAACTTTGCATAGTGTCCATGAAAAGGACGAGAAAAGAGCAGTGAGGACAAAATGGGTGCTTTTAGAGACAATTTGACATCCTTTTACTTCTTGGAAGAAATCGTTGGGTGTGGAGAAAAATAAGAAGGGGAGTTTTGAGGGTGGGATTTATGATTACAATTATGCTGAGTGGTGACATTTGAGCCGGGATGCAAGGAAGATGAGGAAGGAAACAGGGAGAAGTGCGTGTTTGTGTGCATGTGGGGAGGGTGGGTGGATCCCAGGTGGGGAGCATAGGAAGGACAAAGGCTCTGAGCCTTGCATAGCCTTGATATATTGGGAGAGGAGCTGAATGTGGCTGGCGTGGTAAGACAGAGTTCTCAGAGGTGAGAGCATCTGTGGACCATTTTGGGGACTTTTGTTTCCATTCTGAGTGAGTAGGAAGCTCTCCGAGGATTCCGAGCTCACAAGTGACATGAGACACTCTATACATGCGCCCTCTTTCATCTGTGGTTTAAGAACCTGAAGGAAGCAAGACAAGAAAAATTAGAGGGGTCATTACAAGCCCTTAGCAGATGTTCTGAGGAATAGAGGAAACACGAACAGATTGGAAACTCAGTAGGTTGGATGTAGACGCTAAGAGAAATAATAGATTCATTGGTGATTCCAAACTTAAGACTATCAAAAGGATAGAGCAACCATTAACTGATAATGCAGGAGAACGAGGTAGCAGAGGTCAGAGGCCCAGGACATGGTAAGTGTGAGCCGTCAGGATTGTTGCAAAGGCAGTTAGATGTGGGTCAGACTCAGCATGGATGTCTAGGTGGAGGATGCAGATCTTGGAGACACCAGTCTTAGGATAATGCATGATGTGGCACCAGATGACCTCAGTGGAGGCACGAAGGAGCACATTAAAGAGCCTGGCTTGGTAACCGGGCTTACAACCCTCCAACTTTGGAACTATGCTGCAGGCATTATGTTGGGTTAGGCAATGGAAGAGAAGGGAATGACTGGAAGGAACAGCTGGCCAACCCTCTCCTACTGGGTTTTACATTTCTGCAGGCATCTCAAGTGTTTTTTCAGAGCTCTCAACTAGGGCTTTGTCTATCTGTCTCTCACCTGTATACCCATCATGCCTCTCTTGCCTGGCATATGTGAAAGAATGTTGAGCATTCTACCAAAAGGAATTCACAAAGTGCTTTGTTTTAAGTTACTTATTTACACAACTGACTTCCTTGGCCTCGGTTTCCCCATTAGTCAACGAAGAGGATGACCCCATGAGTTGAAGAGGCTGCTTCTGCTATGATATTTGGTGATCTTTAGGAATGGAGAAACGACCTTGGGATTCCTCATGGAACTCAGCTGACGTGGGTCCCGCTGGGAAGCCTGACAAGGCTTGCTCTTCACCTCCTGTGCCTTTTTGTACTCCGAGCACACAGGAAGGCACACTTACAAACCTTAGCTGCAAGTTCCCAGACTCCTCTTTCTTCAGATCCTTTGAGCTTCCCTTCACTGTGAGGGTGACTTTGCTGTGCGGAGGGACTGACATTCAGATGTTGGAAGGATGCTGAGCAGGCGGTTTGGGGATCAGAGTGTCACATTGTCGGGGGCGGGGCAGGTGGCGTGTGAGTGGTTCTCATTGGGACCACTTGCTAATGGATGTATGCCAGTTGGCTCAACCCTCCTTGTGATATTATTATTTTAGGGACAAGAAAAGGCCAGCAGGTTTTTTTTTTTTAAAAAAAAAATATGGATCTCAGAAGTCTTCTTTGTCATCAGTCAAGTTGCGACGGCTCTTATCCATATGCATAATGCGGCATCAAGTTGCTTCTAGTTTGACCTCTGAGGTGTCTCCTTTGAAAAAATAAGCTGGATCTTGCACAACTATATATCCAAGTCCATTTACTTACTCTGTCTCAAATACCTGACTGGGCCCTAAGGTTAGATCTTGGGATTAGGGCTTATTCTTGGGTCACCCATATCTTCCTGTTTCACCCCATCATGACAACTTCAGATTTTACATCAACTGTCTTCTGTCCT
The DNA here is from genome assembly GCF_018167655.1 of Microtus oregoni. Taxonomy (NCBI): domain Eukaryota; kingdom Metazoa; phylum Chordata; class Mammalia; order Rodentia; family Cricetidae; genus Microtus; species Microtus oregoni. The sequence goes on from NW_024543063.1 coordinate 64,287,369, forward strand.
TCAAGCCATCTTACTCATTGCTAGTAAAAATCTTTAAAATAAATGACCATACCCAGGACCTGGGTAGATAAACCTTAGCCCTGGGTCACCTTGGGGGGCTGTAGCTGCTGGTAATGGTTTGTTGTTTGGCACGGACCAGGAAAGATAGGCCTAAGTGTTGGCTGTTGGCTCCCAGGCAGAAGTTGGGCCTCTGGCCATGAGCATCTTTATTTATGATCTTCCTTTCAACCTCCCTCAGGCAAGGCAGTTGTCATAATAGAGTAGGCACAATTTATTTTGGTCTTGGCAAAGGAATGTCCCCCTCTCCCAAGCTTTCATTTTCGTTCTCTCTCTTTCTCTGACATTATTTGTCAAATGATCTGAAGGTAATTTTTAATACCTTTACATTACACTGAAGCAAAGTTGTACTGGCTTGTAAATGTTAAATATCTTCTAGTCATCCACCTGCACAGCCTGCAACAAATTATCCCAAAAAGAGATTAATTCCTCTATGACTTTGAATAAGAAGATGACAAGAGCATGTCCCGCAGCCTCTGCACCTTTGGGGTGCATGCAAACCCTCTTGGAGATCTGCAAAATTGTTGGTTTTACGGAAAGGGTTTGAATCTCTCCTTCAAAGATCATTTAGCAGGAATTTAATGGGATCCCCCCGGGACACTAACCCTGTATGTGGCACTGTGAGACTCCGTGCTCAGAAGCACGTGAAATGCCCGACAGAAATGCAGGCCTTCGGTTCCACTCAGACCTACCGAGTCATGCTTTCCATGACTGGAACCAAAATCAGGGATTTTTAATTTTTGAAGATATTTTAATTATCATACATACATATTAATTACATAAAAATAATGTGCCTAAAAGCGAGATTTTTTTTTAATGTGTTTATAATGTACGTTGCTTGGTTTCCATATGCCTACTGGTCCCTTCTTTTCCTCTTCTACTTTCACGTCTTTAAAAACAAAATCTAGATTCCACTATGAGACAAAATACGCAATGTTTATCTTTCTGAGTCTGGCTTATTCTGTTTAACGTGATGACCTCTAGCTCTATGCATTTTCCTGCAGATAGCATATTTTTGTTCTATATGGCTGAGCAAAGCTTCACATGGTCTTTCTTCATAGAATAGCCATTGTGAGAAAAAACCCAAAACCTCCCCAGGTACTTCTGATGCAGCCACTCCACAGGACTGTTCTAGAATCTGCGCTGTGGAGAATGTAGGAGAGGCTGGCCTTTGTCAAAAACTTGCGGTCCCAAATAGTCCTGGGATTAACCGGGCTGCACCATCTAGTATCGACACCTGTTAGATCAAACCATGCTCCCTGCAGCTTTGAAGGTTAGAGCAGACAGACCTATGCAGAAGAAAAGGAAGTCCAGCCCCTCCCTTGTCACAGCTGTGAGATAAAGATTCAGTTCTACCCAGGACCAGGTTCCTTGGCATGTAGTCCGTGCCAGACTGTCACATGATGTAGAATTTTCCTCTGGCCCAGGAAAACCAATAGAAGTCAGAAAACCCGCTTTGTTCAGAGGATTTCTTTGAAGCCCTCTTTCTCCTCCAGACCTCACCCCCATGTCATCCATGGCGACAATCTCTTCCTTTAAGGTCTCTTTGATAGTAAAGCCCTGCTCGGGTTTTTGAAGGCAAACCACCCGTTCTCCTTTCAGTCTCCCGTCACATTGTTCTGATCTTGTGCTCTATCCCTCCCAATTGCTCTTCCACTTTAAGTCCTAGCCATAGAGCTGCTCCTCTGTGTTCAAGAGGCCCTCCATCTCCTCGCAAAGCTCATTCTAAAGGGTGATCAGTCGCAGCCCCTTCTCCACAAGCCAACCTGCCACTCTGACCTACATAGGACTTATAACAATACCCATATCTGTTTTGGGAGGAATGTGCTTATTTTTACTGAGTTATGAAATTGAATTTTTTAAAGCATAACATTATAAATAAGACTCTAACAGCTTAGGAAATAAGATCAACAACTGACAAACAGGACCTCACGAAATGAAAAATCTTCCGTTTGGCAAAGGATGTGGTCAACAGAAGAGGCAGATTATGGGATGGGGAAAATGCTTGCCAGCTCTGCAATGAATGGAGGATTAAAATCTAGAATATACGGAGTGCTGAAGAAAGTAAGCAGCATGGAAACAACCCAATTAAAAACGGTCTTCGGGGGCTAACAAGCTGGCTCGGTAGGTGATGGGTTTTGCCAAACCAATTCTGATGAACTGAGTTCTAGCCCTGAAAGCCACATGGGGGGAATGAGAGAACCAAGTTCTGCAAGTCGTCCTATGACCTTCATATGTGTGCCACTACGAACACATGCCTCCCACATAATAAATAAATTACAAATGTTGAAATGAGCTTTGATGGGACTAATCAAAGAGTTCTCAAAAGAAGAAACACAGCGGCTAATAAATACTTTAGAAGCCATTTAACATCATCAACCATCAGGGAAATAGAAATTAAAGCTACTCTGGGATTCTATCTTACCCCCACTGAATGACTAATACCAAGAAGCAAAAGATAACAAATTTCTGATGATGGAGACAGGGACAGGGGAGTATAAACCATACAGCAACATTGGAAATCAGTGTATGGAATTCTCAAAAGTTTACAACAGAGCTGTGACATGACCCACTCACTCCTGGGCATGTACCCCAGGCATTCCACACACCCACGTTCATTGCTGCTCTATTTGTGACAGCTAGGAAATGCAATCAGCCTAGATGTCTATCAACTGGTGAATGGATAGCAAAAATGCAATGCACAGTAGAATTCTATTAAGCACTGGAGAAGAATAAAATTATGGGGCTGCAGAGATGGTTGAGCAGTTAAGAGTATCTATCACTCTTGTAGGATACCTGAGTTCAGTTCCCAGCACCCACATTAGGTGGCTCACGACATAACTACAGCTCCAGGGGAGCCAGCGCTCTCTTCTGGCCTCTGTGGACACTTTAATTCATGTACACACACACACACACACACACACACACACACACACACACACACACACACACGGAGACATACATATATACATAATTAAAAATAAAATTAAGTCTCAAAAAAAGCAATTTTCAGTAAAATGGTTGGAACTGGAAAATATACTTAGGTAACCTAGACCTACAAAGAGAAATATAGTATGTTCTCTCTTATATGTGGATCCTAGCCTTGAACCTTTTAGATTTCTGTGTTTAAGTTGAAGTGATGGCGTATAGAGGCCAGTGAGCAAGAATGAGGCTGTGGATTATGGTGGGGTGAGAGTGGGAGAAGGCAAGAAGGATGCTGGGATTCTGTGGAGGTGTATGCACCTCCTCTCCCCACCAGCGTCACCACTGAATTATCTGTAGGTATTCATTGAATAGAAGCCATGAGAACCACAACATTGGCTCTGAAACCCAGGGAGGGAACAGTCGCTCTGTAAGTAGGAATCAAAAGGTTGTGGCTTGTATTCAGTAAGGGGCGTGGGTGGCAAAAAGAGTGACCTTTTTTTTTTTTTTTTAGGAAGAAATAATAAAGCTTACAGGGAAGTTGTCCCTTTACTATAGTATTAATCAAATTATCTAAAGAAAATTCTACTTACTAGGGACCAGTCATTCTGAGAAGCTAGTAACATCACTCTTGGTGTTTCCCAGGTGAAGGAAAGAGTACCATATTATGGGAGAGAAATCAACTGCAGATGCCAAAAGGCGGGGAGATGCTCCCCGCCTTTGCTTTCCAGCAGGCCTCTCTGATGGAAACCTATACACATGCAAGCCCTTTGGACAGGCTGCCCTGAAGATTACAAGCCACCCCAGTGACTGCCAGATCAATGAACAATGCTTTAGATAGCATGTGCTTGAAGGGAAGTTATTGGTAATCTTTTTGGAAGTCAGTTTCCAGAAATCAGAAGGAACAGTGTAAGGACATAGGAGCTTTGTTTCCAGCACATTTATAGATAAATTTAAAGCTTCCAAGCAAAAGCAAATTAGAAAATGACTCCTTAGAGTTGGCTGATTATATTCAGAGGGACACAAACGCCTCAAATCTGTGTGGTTTTGCTTGCTCCATGTTTGCCACCGAAATGAATATTAGACCAACTGCATCTCAACAGCTTGAAAAATGCACCAGGCTTGTTTCTGCATTCAAGACAAACAGTGTCTCTTTTGTTTTGCATTTAAAGTAGGAACAGTACATCAATAACCCCAGTCTAACCTCACTCAGCATCTGCAGAGGGACCAGGGTGGGGAAAGCCAGCATAATTGAGTATGTGACATCAGCTCCCAATAAAGGACAAGGACAAAATATGGCTTCACCCTTGAGAGGAGTTTGTAGGAGAACGCTGTTGTGAAGGATGCTGCAGTGTTTGGATGGATGCTGTACCTTCAAGATGCAGGCCAACAATACAAAGGATAGACTTGATGTCATGGTAACAGCAGAGGGGCTGAGGGCATGTCACCTGTGTGGCTTTGGGCTACATAGCCTCTCTATTTCTGCTGCAGATAAGAAAAATAGGTTGAGATTCTTTCCCAGCTTGTGGAAGTGGGCTCAGGGAGGGGAAAGGACCTGCTTAGAGTCATCCAGCCTGTTGTGGGGAGTGTGTGGTTTGGTAGGGGACTCTGAATCAAAGTCCTAGCTCCTGGGAATGGTTGCCTTGCTTAGGGTATTATTTCCATTATTTTCCTACCAAAGCTCAGTTCTCCCCGATTTCTAACACCCTTGACGAAATGTGCTTAAGTAGGATGGAGACTTAAAAGTTTTAGGCTTCACACTAGCAACTCTAACCCTTGTGAGGCCAAGATGCGAGGATCTTAGTTCAAGACCAGCCTGGTGCTTCATAGGGAGATCCTGTCAAAACAATCACACATACCTACCTACATACATCCATACATTTAGAGGTCTGAACTATGGCCTTAGGACCAGACAGGGCTAGGTTTATCTCCTGTGTGAGTTCAGAAAAGATTTAACTTCTCTGACATGGACAACTTCACCATGTCTTATCTGAATCCATTCCTGTGTGTTCAGAATAATGGACATATTATTTGATTAGAGGTGGGTGATGGCTGCCTCCTGGACTTGAGGATCACTTGTTCTTATATCATACCATCACAGGTACTGAGCAGTGTGTGTGTGTGTGTGTGTGTGCGCGCAATTAATTCCTTAAACATTAAATATCTGCCTGATTTTGTTTTGTTTTTTTTTGAAACAGAGTTTGTCTGTGTAGCCCTGGATGTCCTAGAACTTGCTCTGCAGACCAGGCTGGTCTCAAACTCAGAGATCTGCCTGCCTCTCTTTCCTGAGTATTGGGATTAAATGCATGTGCCACCGGCACCTGGCTTATTTTTTTTGTAAGTTTTTAATAAGCTAAAATTCTCCAAAGAAAACTAACCTTATTGACTAGATAATCAAGCAGAAGACAGACAACCAACATCTACTAAGAGTCCCCTCACAGGTTGGCTTTCACTCCAATGGGACCAGCTCGACTTTCTTCTTCACTTAAATAGATTTCTTTCTATGGCTCTTTGATCATGGATTCATTGAGCCTTCTTCTTCTGATAGGCTCTTGGATAAAGACAAGAATGGTTGCTTTTGTACTGCCTGTTACTCCCAGAGTCTAGGACATCCATGGATGATATTGTACAGTTGACCAAGGAGACTTTAAAGGGAAGCACTAAAGGTACAGTCTGGAGCTGCTCGTTCTTTGCAGGAAAATCCAAGAGGAAAGAAAATTCAAAGCCTTGTTTGTTATGAGAAAGAATTTTAGAACATGAAGATGTGCAAAACTCTCAGTTTATCCATCTTGTCAAAGCCAAGGAGGTGTGTTTAGAAGGGGGAGCCCAAGGGTATGTGACTGGGCAGCTCTTAGCCAAAGTGACTGGATGCAAAACACATGGCATCAGCCATCTAGCAGAAATGCTGCCAACCTGGGCTGAGGGAGCAGAGGGGATGAAATGAGGCAACTGGTCTTCCTATTCTAAGATCACAAAAGAACATGTCTCATTGATCTACTGTCTCAAATCTGTCCCCTTCTGACTACTGCTATGTCTTCCCTGGAGGACTTCAGGGAGGCCCTCATTAAGTTCTTCATACTGCCCTTACTCCTTGTCTCCCAAATATCCCAACCCATTAGCAGTCAGAACGATCGCTCACGATGCCAACCACACACATCATACTTCTGCCCTAACGAGTATCTTCTCACCAGCCTAGCATGACCACGACCTCGAAGTTCATGCCCAGGAAGTCCCCACTCCATCTCTGGCATTATCTCCACATGGCTTCCCAAAGCATTAACCTGCTCCAACCCCACCAGTTCTTGTGGCTGGTTTCTTTTTCAGACAAGCCAGGCTTTCTCCTGCCTTTCTCTTGCACTTTCTGTTTTCTTTGCCCAGGGACTAAGGGCAAAGGAAATTTCTCCTCCTTTTTACTCCCCTCAAAATCAGGTAGGTGTACGTTTGAACTTCATCTCTGCAGACAAAGTTTCCTGGATCGTCAGGCATTGTTCATTTTATTTGATGATAGGGGAAGAAAAAAGTTGGAAAGATTAACAATTCATTTGCGGCCCTAGAACCACAGTGCAGAAGATTGGAAATGAGAATGCAGCCACAGGGTCCTAGCTCAGAGCCTCTCTCGGAATGCATTTCCTAGAAATACAAACACCAGGCTCCCTCACCCTGGGAGCAGTCAGCGTTACTCACACCTTCCTTCTTATCTATCTCTCTCACTAGGACAGACCCCCCACTCCAAGTCAAATCAGTAGGATGCTCTTTGTATTCTCCGTCTATCCATCTCGGTTTGATTATTATGTGACAAGCACCTGGCTCTTGAAAGATTACAGCTCAGCTTCAGTGAGCAAGAGCGAGAGGCAGAGCTTGGAGGAGCATCCTGAGTGCTAGCCAGACATCAAAACAGCCTCCAAGAGAGAGGCAGCTAGAGTCTCTCTCTCTCTCTCGGTTATAAAGCAGATGCAGTCACGTACTCTGAAGGTGGGCATAGACACCGCACAGCCGCCGTTCTGTTTGAATGCATCCTTTCTCCATGGGGCACTAGCTGGCTTCCTCCTTGTCCTTAGAGCAAAGCAAAGGATAGTGACAGTAATCTGCCAGTCACTGCGGCAAGCCTGGATCAATCGCTGCACCAGAGCACTCTGGGAAGCCCTTCTTCCCCTTCTTTCTTCCTCTCCTGCCAGCTTCCTACCTTCTCCTATAGCAGCCCACCTGCTCAAGTTTCATTCTGTGCTGCATTTAAAAAGTATGCTCGAAAGCAGCTTGACAGAGGAAAGGGTTTATTTGGCTTATACTTCCAGGCCACACTTTGCCACTGAGTGGAGACAGAGCAGAAACTCAAGACAGGAACCTGAAGGCAGGAACCATGGAGGAACACTGCTTGCTGGTTTGTGCTCTGGCTCACTTTCAGGATATATATATATATACTTTTTGAGGATCTCATACATATGTACATGTCTATATTCCTTCTTTCTAACTCTTCCCATACTCCTAATTTTTGGTCTTTTTAAAAGATTATTATCATTACGTGTATGTACATAGCACACACACATATGTATAAAAATAATACACACACACACATAGTCTACTGAGTTCCTTTGGTGTTGCTTGTACGTACATGTGTCCAGGGCTGACAGTTAGAATTAGACAACCTGTATGGGAACTCATCACGGAAAGAAACTAATTTTCCATCTCCCAGCAGGGACTGACCACTCGTACCTAGGTCTTCATCTAGGGGTGAGATCTCTTGGGATTTCTGCTGTTCACATTGGCATATCAACTGATGTCATTATTCCAGGCTTGCTCAGGCAACCATATTGTTGGGCATTTTCCTTGGTATGCCTAAGAGACCTATCTAACAAAAAGACATTCTGGGCTTCTGGCTAATATAGTCTTTCCACCTGAACTTACCCTGAATTTCCCTGGGGTTTAGGTGTAAGGATTGTTTTGCAGATGCATCAGTAGGGGTTGTGTCCCCTATGGTTCCTTATTCTCTTCATTTTGACCAGTTGTCGAACTCTGAAATAGCCTCCATCTGTTGCAAAAATGAGCTCCTTTGATAAGGAGTGAGAGTCACACTTACCTATAGGTTTGAAGACGAGTATTTAGAAAGCAACCAAGAAGGTATATGGTTTAGGAAAAAGGGCGTGGCATGTTTTCATTTCGTGTCCAGTAGTGCTCCAGCTATGGGCAGTTGGCTAGGTTGACTGTGCGAGGCATGAATTTCCTTCTATTGAGTAGGACCTAAGTCCAGCTAAACAGCTGTTGGTTGCCCAAAGCATCACCGCTGCTCCATTGTGCATATTTTGCCAGTTCAAACATTGTCATAGTTCATAGGCTTTACAAATGGGGAGGCTTCACGATGGCTCTCAGGCCGGTTCCAGCTAGATTCCTCCAAGGCTTATGTCCCAAAGTGTGTGGCATCTTTATTGACAACGCTTTACCTTCAAGTTTTGGGTGGCAACCAAGAGCGCCAGTGATAGCTTGTATTATTTTGGAGAATTCTTATATTTCTCTGACCAAAAACTAGACGGGAGGTTGCCCTTGCTAGGCACTAGGGCTTTTGCTAGCTAGTGCATGGCTCTCGGGTGGCGGTGTATATGTGTGTGTGTGTGTGTGTGTGTGTGTGTGTGTATGTGTGTGTGATCACTTCGTGTAGTATAACTCCATTAAAGTATACATGTACAAGGACACACACAAAAATGCACATGCATATACATACATGTACACACATATGTACAAAGTAAGCTTATATAACAATATGCTCCTTTATAGCTTTTTGAAAAATTCTTAGTGTCATTTGTCTCCCCTTCTCTTTTACCTTGTATTATCCTTCTTTCCTCATCCCCTTAGCTAGCTTTCTTATTCAACCCAGGACCACCCGCCTAGGGCTGGTAACACCCACAGTGGGCTGGACCCTCTAGACAACCTTTCATAGACCAACCGGATAGACTGACCTGATCTTGTCAATTACTTAACTGAGACCCCTTTTCACACGACTCTAATCTATGTAAAGTTGACAGCTAATGCTGACTGAGATGCCAGCAGAATCCTTCTTACGTTAACCAGATGGCCAGTGTGAGGAACTTGGCTATGGCTTCTCACCTATCTGTGCACTCATGCTTCTGTCCCTCTGGCCCCATCATGCACTACACATGTTTCACCACGCCACAGTGCTGGCAGGGAACACCAGGCCTTGCACAGACAGCTGTAGATGAGTTGGCAAAGCTGCTGGGATCCGTGGGAGAATGCACAAATGACAAGCAACATCTTGCCCTGGAGAGCTAAGGAGTTTACCTGCTGTACTGGCTGATTTTGTGGGTCAACCTGACACAAGCTAGATCGTTGTTAGAAGAAGCCTCAGTTGAGGAAGTGCTCCCCTTGAGATTCAGCTGTAAGACATTTTCTTAATTAGTGACAGTAGGGAAGAGCCCAACCCTGGTGGTCCGGGTTCTATAAGAAGGTGGGCTGAGCAAGCCACAAGGAACAAGCCAGTAAGCATCTCCTCTCCATGGCCTCTGCATCAGCTCCTGCATCCTGTTTGAGCTCCTGTCCTGACTTTGTTCAATGATAAACAGTGATGAATGTGGAAGTGTGAGCTGAGTAAACTCTATCCTCCCTAACTTGCTTTTTGGTTATGGTGCTTCATTGCAGCAATAGAAACTAAGACACCTGCTTTGATGTTTGACGCAGAGCAAGCGAGGAGCAGGAGTTTAGCTTGTGTTTCATCCAGAGCTGTGTTCCTTCCCACATCCCTATCATGAACCACTCGTCTAAAATCTCACTTAGCAGTTAGAAATGATGGAATTCTTCAATATCATAGATTCTGAGGGCAATGACCATAGCAATCATCCTGCGCCATTGTGGCTCATTGCTGTCCTCAGTGAGCTGAAGAATAAACGGGGCTGCCAAGCACAGGAGAGGCAAGATCAGTGCTTCTGAAAAGGCATCTCCAATATTGCTGTGGCTGGGCCTGGTCCATCTGACTGCCCTGGGTGGCCTTGAGGACCATGGCCCAGTGTTAGATCATAAAGTATGCCTGATACATCTGATGCTATAGATGAGCTCCCCCATTCACCCATATCCCTGCCCATCCTCTTAGTTCCTGTCTCATTTATTCTTTCTTTTTATTCTTGAAGGGTCTCATATAAGACTGCCACTGTGGTAGACTCTGGTGATGAGCAAAAACCAGACTTTCTGCATGTTATTATAGGGAAGGCTTATGGGTAGAAGACAGAATGTATCGGTCTCTTCTCTACTAAAAACCGAATGTCACACTCTTGCTGTCTTTGATATATTCCCATGGCATTTAGGATGATCTCCATTATACTCCCAGCTCAATACCCCCACTCTTAGCTTGCCCTTCATGACCTGGATATTTGTAGCCCCTTCTTGTCACAGCTTTGCATTTGTGGTTTCCTTCTAGAATGTTTTTTTTCTGCACATTGTAACCTGGCTTATCTTTACAGATTCTTTAGGTTCCAGATGTATGTAATTTTTTCAGGGACAATCTTCACTGACTTCATTAACCAGATGACACGGCCTGTCTTTTACTATTCTGCATCATATGTATAATGTGCTCATTTTAACTGTTCCTTGCTCCTCCAACTAGATCCCAAGCTCTCAACAAGCCTATTCTGGTCACTTCTACATCTCAGCACAATGCGTGACACACGGAAAGCACTCAATGTGGGTTTGTTGCATGAATAAGTAATATGAATGGTTCACTCAATAACTGGATCAGTCCTGTTCCTGGATGTCTGGCACCACCTGCTTCAGGTGCTATTTCTCTACTGCTCTCTGGGCACATTATCAGCCAACTCCATTTCTACACACACACACACACACACACACACACACACACACACACGCTGCTCTTTATTTTGTAGGTTTATTCAAACTCCAAAACACTGACTTGTTCCTCTTTATTATCCGTCCCTTGTTGGGTAAGAGTCATCCTTCTTGAATGGCAAGAACAACTTTTTCCCTCAATAAATTTATTTTAATTTTGAGATTATAATATAATTGTATTTCTCCCTTCCCTTCCTTCCCTCTGAACCCTTCTATATACAATTGCTTGCTATCTGCTCTCTTTCAAATTCATGTCTTCTTCTTTCATTAATTATTATTGCACATAGACATGTATATATTTATACATTTATATTCCTAAATATAAACCATTTGACCCATATAATATCACTTGCATATATGTATGTTTTCAGGACTGACCATTTGGCACTGAGCAACCAATTGCTGTGCTTTTCCCTGGGGGGACCCCCTCTCCCATTCCCAGCTTTCCTCAGTTGCCTGTGTACAGTTCCTGTGTACAGTTGAGGACAGTTCTTAATCATTTTATTCTTCTTTTGAGAATACTCTGTTCAGGTGCCAAGGCCATGTTTGAATGGGTCATTTGTATTTTTGATTCTTTGGGTTTTTTTTTGTCTTTATATATTCTGGATATTTAGCCTCTTTCAGATGCAGAGCAGGTAAAGATTTTCTTCCACTCTGTGAACTTCCTCTTTTCCTGGTTGATTGTGTCCTTAGTTGTGCAGAAGCTTTTTAGTTTTATGAAGCCCACTTGTCAAATGTTGGTCTTAATTCTTGGACACATACAGTAAAGCCTTTCCTACATCTAGGTTGGGTAGGGTACTGCCTGAGTTTTCTTCTAGAAGTTTCAGGTTTCAAATTTATGTTTTTGATCCATTTGGAGTCAGTTTTTGTTCATGGTGCTACATACGGTTCTTAACATCCTTCTACATGTGGAGATCCAGTTTTTCCCACACCTTTTCTCGAAGATGCCTTCTTTTCTCCAGATTATGTTTTTGACATCTTTGTCAAATGTCAGATGGCTGAAGTTGCATTTACTCATGTTTTCATCTTCAGCTTTGTTCTCTATGATCTATATTGATCTCTATGGCTGTTTTTGTGCTAGTGCCACTTTCTCTTTCTTTTTTGCTATGGCTCTGTAACAAATATGAAGATCTGGAACGGCAATCCCACACCATTTTTTTTTTCAGGATTGTTTTAGCTAGCTAAGGTCTTTTGTGGCTACCTATGAATTTTAGGATTTTTTTTCCTATTTCTGTGAAGATTAAGGTAGGGATTTTGACTAGGAGTGCACTGAAACTGTAAGCAGCTTTTGGTAAAATGGTCTTTTTCACAATGTTAGTTCTACCAACTCATGTAATGTCTGTCCATAGTCTAGTGTCTTTCTCTCTCTTTCTGTCAGAGCTGAAAGTTTTCACTGTAGAGGCCCTTCACTTCCTTGGTTAGGTTTATTCCTAGGTGTGTTATTCTCTTTGAGGTTATTGTGAATGGGAGTGTGTCCACGACCTCTTCTCCGTGTGTTTGTTGGTGGTGAATAGAAAAGCTAGTGATTCTGCAAGTTGATTCTGTTTCCTGCCACATTGTTGCATTTGCTCATCATTTCTAGAGGTATTTTGGATCTATAATGCATACTTTTATGTCCTCTGTAAATAGGTGGACTCCTTTTCCTATTTGTTTCTTTTTAATTTCCTTGTCTTATTGCTCCAACAGGTGTTTTGAGTACAATGTTGAAAAGGAGTGGGACAGAGGAGGGCCCTGTTTCATTCCTGATTTCAGTGGGTTTGCTTCAAGCTTTTCTACATTCACAACGATGTTGACTGTGAGTTTCTCATATATATCTTTGATTGTGTTGAGGCATGTTCCCTCTAGCCCGACATTCCTTAGGATTTTATCATGAAGGCATATGGGATTTGTGTCAAAGTCTTTTCTTCATTTATTAAGATGATCATGTGATTTTTGTCTCTAAGTTCATTTACATAGTTTATTACATTTTTTAACTTGTCTATGCTGAGTCATCCCTACATTTCAGGGATAAAGCCAACTTAGTCATGGTGGATAATCTTTTTGATGTATGTCTGTATTCTGTTTGCAAGTATTTTATTGAGAACTTTTGAGTTTTTGTTCATCAGGAATACTGGCCTATAGGTTTTTTTTTTTATTGTGTCTTTGCCTGGTTTTGGTATTACAGAGGCACCGACTTTGTGGAGAAAAATGGAAGCACTCCTTTTAAATAGTTCAAGAAATTGGTAGAATTCTGTTGTGAATCCCTCTGGTCTTGGACCTTCTTTTAGTTGGAAGCCCCCGCCCCCTTCTTCAAACATCTCTTCATCTGTTATGAGTGTGTTTAGGTTGTTGACTTTTTCTTGGTTTAATTTTGATGGTTTGGCTAAATCTAGATATTCTTCAAATTCTTTTAGGTTTTCAAACTTCACAGGTCACAGGTTTTTAAAGCATTCCCTGATAATATTCTGAAATACTTTGCTCTCTGTCATGACACTTCCCTGTTCGTCTCTGATTCTGTTAATTGAGTCCTCTATTTCTTTGACTAGTTGGGCCACGGATCTGTCAGTCTTGTTTATCTTATCAAAGAACCACTCTTAGATTTGTTGACTCTTTGTATTGTTTTCTTTGTTTCCATTTCATTGACCTCTCCTCTGATTTTTATTATTTCTTACTGTTCACTAGATTTGTATTTGGTTTGTTCTTGTTTTTCCACATTTTTGAGTTGCACTATGAAGTCATTTATTTGTTCTCTTTCTGAATATATATATATATATATATATATATATATATATATATATATATATATTTAAATGTAGGCACTCAGACCTCTTAATTTCCCTTGTAGGGCTGCTTTCTGCGCACCCCAGAGGTTTTTTTGTGCTGTGTTTTATTTTCATTTAGTTCCAGGAAATTTTTATATTTGTTTTTTGGTTTCTTCTTTGATCCTTTCATCATTCAGTAATGAGTTGTTTAATCTCCACAAGTTTGGATATTTACTAGGGATTTGCTTGTGGTCAGTTTTAAATGTATTGCATTGTGGTCAGATAGGATATGATGTGTGATTTCAAGCCTTGTTGAGTTTGTGGAAATGTGTGGTTCCCAGGATGTGGTCTGTTTTAGAAAAGCTTTTGTGTGCAGCGATGTAGAATGTGCATTTTTTAGTGTTTGAGTGGGATATTCTACAGTTATCTGCTAAGTACAATTGATGGAGATGTCAGTTAATTCTGGGGTTTCTCTATTGTTTTTTTGTCCAGATGACCTGGCTGTTGGAGAAAGTGGGGTATTGAAATCAGTTATTATTAATGGATTGATGTTAATCTGTGTTTTTAAATCTAATAGTACTTTGTTTTCCTGAAACCAAGTGCCCAGGCAGGTTTTGTGCAGATATGTTGAGGACAGTACTGTTGTCTTTGCTAACTGTTCCCTTAGTTAGAATGAAGTATCCCTCTTCATCTTGTCTGGTTAGTTTGAGTTCAAAGTCTCTTTTGTCAGATATTATGATAGTGATGTCTGCTTGCTTCCTGGTCTCATTTGTTCATCTTTTTACTCAAAGATGCTTCCTAAGTTTAAAGCTAAGATGTGTTTCTTGAAGACAATAGATGGATTTTGTGTTTTGGTCTTTCCAGTCAGCCTGTATCTTTTGATTAGAGAATTGAAATTGAGGCCATTGATATTTAAAATTATTGTTGAAATGTGTATTAATGGCAATTATTGTATCGTTGATTTTCACATTGCAGTTTGTGTTCTCAGTGGTATTTTATGTTTTAATAATTATGACTTTATGTTTTAATAATTATAAAATTCTTTGTATAGTCTCTCTGTATGCTAATTCCACTCTTCAGCCTAAAATGCTGCTTCCTGTATTTTCTTTGTGTTTGTTTTGTTGGATATACAATTTTAAAGGCTGTTTGTGTCATGGATTTTTTTTTCCTTTTCCTTCAATTATAGCTGACAGTTTTGCTGGGTATGTTATTCTAGGTTGACCATCATAGTCTTTAGGTCTTGGAGTGCTTTGTTCCAGAATCTTCTAACTTTCAAGGGTTCCATTGAGGAATCAGCTGCTGTTTTGGTGGGTTTTCCTTTACATATGACTTGTGCTTTTCTCTTGCAGCTTTCAATCCACTGTCTTTGTTATGTATACTTAGATTTTAACAAAGATATGCCATGGGGATTTTCTTTTCTAGTCTTGTCTATTTGGTGTTCTGTGTGTTGCTTTTTTTTTTCTTTCTTTCTTTCTTTCTTTTTTTCTTTTCCTTTTCCTCCTCCTCCTCCTCCTCCTCCTCCTCCTCCTCCTCCTCCTCCTCCCCCTCCTCCTTTTCCTCCTCCTCCTCTTCCTCTTCTTCTTCTGTTTCTGTTTTTTTTCAAGGTAGTGTTTCTCTATGTAGTTCTGACTGTCCTGGAACTTGCTCTGTTGACCAGGTTAGCCTTGAATTTAGAAATTATTGTGCATCTGCTTCCCCAGAGCTGGGATTAAAAGCATACACCACCATGCTTGACTGTTCTGGTGTGCTTTTTGTATCTACATGAGAATGTCTTCCCTTACTTTGGTGATACTTTTTTTCAATGATCTTGTTGAAGATCTGGTCTGTGTCATTGACTTGGGATTATTCTCCTTCATCTTTGCCTATAATTCAATATGTGTGTGTTTGTATGTGTGTGTATGTGTGTACATGTGTGTGTATGCATATGCATGTGTGTATTCATATATGGAGACACATGTGCATATAAATCGATGTGGAGACCAAAGGTCACCTCCTTCTGGTATGATCTACCTTGATTGTTGAGATGGTTTTTCAATGATCAGGAGATTATTACATAGGCTAAACTGGCCAGCCAGCGAGCCCACGGTCCGCCTGTCTCCACCTTTCCCAGTGTTGGAACTGCAAGCGAGCACCATCATGCCCAAGGATTTGTTTTTAACCATAGGTTATGGCTATTAAGCTCAGGTCCTCATGCTTGCACAGCATACACTTTACTGACTGAGCTTGCTCCCTAGCTCCCAGGGTCATCATTTCTCATTAGCCAACCCATTCATTTCTTCACTCAGTTTCTCCAGAAGTTAATGCATTTGGTATGGTTCAATGAGAAACCCAAAAGCGTACAGAGTAGGCAGTCAGAGTCTATTGCAGCTTTGTTTGAATAGTGGTAATTCACCAGAAAAAAACAGTTTCACTTTTTGGTCGAATTTAAGCAAGCTTTTATTAAAAATTTAAATATTTTTAAATACTGACCATATGGAATTCAGTCAGGACCATCACCTGGAAACTTTACAGGAAGTGGTTATATAAGTGGGAGCTTATATGGGCAAACTCCATAGGCTGTGATGTTCATTTCCAAGAACTCCAACTCCCAGAATCCCAGGAAGTTACCTGGTCCTTGGGAAAGTGAGGATTATAGGGTGACTTTGGCCTAACAGTAATATGTCAGAAAATAAAGATCTTCTGCGTATTTGTGAAATTTTTGCAATATAATCTTACTACAAAAAAACTAGGAAAAAATCAATAAGCAATAATAAAAAGTAAAAACCACCTAGAGGACACCGAAAAGCTTTAGTTATTTTTAAAAAGTAATTTTTATTGTATTTGTTAGGTTTTATTCGGATAATAATTTAAAATGTCTATTGGGTACTGCCCTAGTTAGTCGGTAGTGGCACATGCAGGTGGGATTTGGTGACGAGGTAGCGGCAGGAGGATCACAGATTCACCACACGCTGGAGCTGAAGAATCAGCTGTGATTAACAAGAGACCAGTATCGCTGAGCTGGAATCTTCTGGAAAGTGTTTCTCCATGATT
This sequence comes from Microtus oregoni, assembly GCF_018167655.1. NCBI lineage: Eukaryota > Metazoa > Chordata > Mammalia > Rodentia > Cricetidae > Microtus > Microtus oregoni. The sequence goes on from NW_024543063.1 coordinate 64,303,961, forward strand.
AGGATAGTGAAGCCGAGGTCCCAAAGACCAAGGCTGTGTCTCGAGCTGGTAGCCGAGCTTAGCAATGTGTTTAGATTCCATCCACGTGGTTCTGGTTCAGAAGACTTGAAGGATGCAAGACTGGGGGCATCAAGAGAGCAATGAAGCATCACGTGGCAGGATTGGAGCAGCTGAAGAGAATCTGGGAGGCCACTGGTGAAGGCTCAGGTTCAGTTGCAGGGAGATCCCAGCACCACGCATGCATGGGTTACTTGCCAAGGACAGAGGCTAGTGTGGAGTGGAACCGGAGCGAGCCCAGGAGACAAGCTGCAATGGCTAAGCTGGAGAACTTGGGGTGGCTTGAGTGCCCTGGGGCCCAGATCGGGCATGGATCCCAGACAGCAGACTCTGAGCTACTGAATTTGGGTTTAGACGGCTAGATTTGGGGTTTGCTTTGATCACATTGTTCCTGTTCCCCGTTCTTCCCTTTTAGAATAAGAATTATGTAACTTGTTTTTGATTTTACAGGAGCCTGCAGTTAAAAGACTTTGAGCTTTTAAAGTTTTAAGTGTTTTTAACGACTGTGAATCTTTTTAAGCTGTACCCTATTTCATATTACAATATCAGCGTGAGATCTTGAGGACAAACAAGAAAAGAAAGCTACAGTTAAACAGTGACTTGTTTGTGTGCAGCATCGACAAAGGAAAAAGTTTTGATTGTCAACACAACTTAGAGTTACCTTTGAAGAAAGGAACCTCGTTGGAGAATTCCTCCAGTCAGACAGGCCTGTGGCCATCTCTGTGCGAGAGTGCCTTGATTGACGGAAGGGAGTCCAGCGCACCATAGACAGCACCATTCTTAAGCTGGTGGGCCTAGGCTACACAGGAAAGCTTGCTGAGTAACATAGTGAGCCAATGAGCCGCATTCCTCCACGGTTACTGCGTCAGCTCCTGCTTGAGTTTCTTCTCAAGTTTGCTCGGTGATGGATTGTGATCTGGAAAGTCAAAAAAATTCCTTTCCTCCCAATTTTGCTTCAGATTAAAGCTTTTCATCACAGCAACAGAAAGGGCAACTAAGACAGGCCCCGGTGCTGTTCCGAGCCCTGCCGTGGGTTCACATACACGGTCTCATCTCAGTCTCTAAGCATGTGAAAGGAGCTTGGCTCTTTTCAATGTTGTTTTAACAACACAGGACCTGAAGCCCAGGGAGATTCATGCATCCAAATGCTAAGAGATAGCAAGTGACTATCACAGGTTCTATACCCAGCAGTGATGAGTCCATACTCATAAACCCCTTGGCTGTTCCCATGATTGTCCAAGACCCATTTGAGTCCCAACTGGATTTTATAACTGCCTTTCCCGGGTCTGGAGTGGCAGGCACAAGCGGGCTTCTCCTTTGCATTTCAGGCTATGATCTACATCACGTACTGGAAGTGATCTGTGGAAATGAAGCCTAGATTTTTGGAAACATGCCTTTCCAGTCAGAGTTAGGAAAGTGCTTTCGTGAGTGTTGTTTTTAATCACACTCCCGGGGTCACAGGCTGGGTGCTTAGCCTGGAGCCAAACTTACACCCCACACTATACATTAAAATTTAATGGGCCTTTCTTATTTACACCTAAATGAGGTTTTTAATGGTTTAATTAGCAAAATATATCAGTTTGCTTCCTTAAACCTTGCCTCTTGGAGGTAAGGCTTCTAGTCATTTCCAGTGTTTAATAAAAGATGAAAAACCTCATTTCTCTCTGGCTAAGGAGATCTGTGATTGCCTCCTTCTGATTAGCACAGACATCAGGGTGCCGTGGAGAAGTCACAATCAGTGTTCCTAGCTGGCCAACGTGGGTACTGCTGCCCGAGGATATTTGTCCACAGGTCTCCATATTTATTCGCCTCCGGAATGAAATGGCGAACATGAAAGCCAAACACAAAACCACGGCTGACCAAGGCCTGTCCCTGGACTGGAAGATCTTAGGGAAGTCTAGGCAGGATTCTGCAGAGAGCCTGGCTCCTGACAGAGCCCTGTTTGCTCTGCTCCCCCCCTTGGGTGCTCCATACCACCACACTGGTTCTTTGTACTTTAAGTAATCGTGTCCCTCCTCGCCTGGATGTAGCCAGAAACTTGGGAAACATACACTTTCAACGACTTCAAGCTTTGCATCAGGATATTTCTGTGTTACAACACTGCAGAAAATTTTAAACAGCAGCTCAGCTCTTTAGAAGAACTGCCCACAGGTGTTTTAGCTAATCAAATCGGGGTTTTCATTTGCATTCGTTATCCTGTAACTTTGGTCTCTTCCACATGCTTAGCTAATTTATAAATATTTGCAGTAGTGGTGAAGACTGTGTTTCTATCTTTATGTAGGATGCTATTTGTTCTCCCCCCCCTCCCCGATTGTATACCCTCCCCTCCGTTTTTCATCTTCCTCTTCCCACCCCAAGGGAAACAATCAATGCTAACTGTCTGCTGCCGATACTTCCAGGTCTTTCTCGCAGCCTGTGTAGACAATTACGGACATATCTATTTTTTTCTGTGGTCTTTCTCCCTGCAATGGGCTCTTAATGGCCACATTTCCTCTGCCTTGCTTCCCCTCATTTAATACACTGTGGGCAATGAACAAGGAGGCAACTTAGTGCTCAGTGTTTAGCATTTTTGTGTTTAGGTTGCCACTGACCTGGAGTCTCTTGGAAATCAAGTACCATTCCATAGGTATCTTCCAGGTGCATTGTCAACGATGCCAGTCCATCAGGTAATCAGTGCATAATTCTGATAACTCCCTCCCCTGGCCTGACCTTCTCTGGTCCCTGAAGAAGGTGCTTCATTTAGCTTGGGCCCCTCAGAGCCTGAAGGGTGAATGTTTTCTGGGTGAGGGCTTCTCTTTGGCTACTGAAGGCCAAGAGAGGGACGGTCGGACTGGCTCCACCTCTTGCCTGTCTTCCAGATGATCACAGAAGCCCACAGAGGCCTGGGTGGAGGGCTCAGAGTGGCACCAATTGAAAAACCAACCGTCTGGGCTCAACTGGACTTGCATTGAAATCTCACACCTGACACTTTTAAACTCTGAGACTTTGGGAAAATGGCTAAAACTTCCTGAGATTCTGCTTTCTCATCTGAGAAGCAGATGTTTTGATACCTGGTATATTAGTTACATTGAGAGTAATGTAAAAAGTCAAGAGAACAATGTAACAATGTACACAGTGGGAGGCTTTCTTTGGGTTCATGGATTCAGAGCCTTTAGTTCATCATGGTGGGCTGCTGTGGGAGGTCCTTCTGTCTGTCTGTTGCTTTTATTAGTTAATGAATAAAGAAACTGCTTTGAGCCTATGGCAGGGAAGAACAGAACTAGGCAGGAAAAACTAAGCTGTATGCTGGGAAGAAGAAGGGTAGAGTTAGAGAGACGCCATGTAGCCTAGCCAGAGACAGATGCTGGAACTTCAGTGGTTAAGCCACAGCCACGTGGCCATACACAGATTAATAGAAATGGGTTAAATTAATATGTAAGAATTAGCCAATAAGAAACTAGGGCTAATGGGCCAAACAGTGATTTAATCAGTACAGTTTCTGTGTGATTATTTCAGGTCTAAGTTAGCTGGGCAGCTGGGAACCAACAAGCAACCTCCCTCCTACAGTGGGCAGAGCAACTTGCCTCTTGATGGCCAGGAGGAAGAGGGGAGGTAGGGAGGATAATGAATATACAGAAAATCAGCAATACACAGCCTAGAAGGACATGTCCCCAATAATCTACTTTCTCCAATTAGTCCTCACTGTCTACTTTTCCTCCCCTACCCCAAATAGTGTCATATTATGTCTCTATCAGTGGATTAATCCTTGTGAAGTCAGATTCTTCAAGATTTGCTTCCCAAAAGCACGTGAGCAATAGCTGGGTGTGGTGGTGCACACCTTTAATTCAGGCACTCAGAGGCCTGAGGCAGGTGGATCTTTGAGTTCAAGGCCAGCCTGGTCTACAAATGGAGTTCCACGACAACCAGGACTACACAGAGAAACCCTGTCTCAAAAAACTAAAACCAAAAATCCGGAACAAAACAAAACAAAATAAGCCCTCCCTGTGAGAGATGTTCTGTATCCAAGCCATAACCTCTGGCAGGGGTATTGTAAGAGTTAGAGGAGATACAGTCTGCCCTTAATGAATTGCCATGGTTTTGGGAGGTAGCACTAGGGCCTTCACCAGCTTTACTTTAATAAATAAATCTATTTAAGACTAAAAGACAATTGGCTTTGATAAGCAAGTAAATACACAACAAATTAAGTGGTATAGCCTCACGAGCCTCATGTGCAGGCAGCATGTCGGTGACCATGAGTGGGACACCACACTTCTCTATGCCATCTGCCAGGCAATCAAGCAGTACCTTCTGCAGAAAGGGTGTCAGGTCTCAGCTGTATGCAGGACTCATCCCTTCATCTTCTCTGTGGGGCTTCCCACTCATCCTCACTCTACCTCACAGGCCTCTGCTGGCTTTTGTTTCCATGGCTGCAAAAGAATTTACTCTTTCTTCCCCACTCCTGTGTGTCTGTGTTCATGTGTGCGTGTGGGTGTGCCTCTGTGTGTGTGTGTGTGTGTGTGTGTGTGTGTGTGTGTGTCTGTGTGTCTGTGTATTGAGCAAGACTCTGGCTTCTTGAGGGCAGACAGCAGGCTCCTTGTCAATCATTGTATACAGGTGATGCTCAGTCTTTGGGGGAAAAGCTAATGTCTGTTTTTGTTGTTGTTGGTTGGTTGGTTGATTGTTTTTTTGAGACATGGTTTCTCTGTGTAGCTTTGGAGCCTAGCCTGGAACTCATACTGTAGACCAGGTTGACCTCGAACTCATAGAGAGCCACTTGCTACTGTCTCCTGAGTGCTGGGACTGTCTGACCTGATGTCTGTGTGTTATGGACCTCTGCTAACATAGGAATGACATGCTTTTAATTTCCCTCCCACCACTTTCCCATGGTCATGGCAGAAATCATGCTTGGATGACAGAATTCTTTTGACTGAGTTTTTCTCACAACTCTTCCTAAGACTATAGTGTTATATTATTTGTATTTTAATAAATAAAGCTTGCCTGAAGGTCAGTGAAATACAGCTACACTAGTCAGCCATACAGGCCAGGCAGTGGTTTACACACACCTTTAGTCCCAGCAGCCACACCAGTTCACTGTAGAGGCTGGGCAGTGGTGGTACTTACCTTTAATCCCAGCACTAGAAAGGAATATAAAATGGGAGGAGACAGGTCTCAGTTCAGTCTCATTCAGAGGATTCATGGAGGCAGGATCGCCATTTCAGTTTGAGGTAGAGGTAAGAGCCAGTGGCTGGCTTCTTTGCTTTTCTGGTCTTCAGTTCAAACCCCAATATCTGTCTCTGGATTTTTATTATTCATGCTACATAAGGCTGATATTAATGGGTAGCGTTGACACATGCACCACTCCTTCTGGTCATCAATGACTTCCAGCCGACAGGCCAAGAGTGTCGTCATTACAGCAGACATTGGGATCTGACTGAAATGTCCGGAACAGGGTCCCCTGCAAGCATCTGCTCTTTCCCAATGGATACTGTGTCTCCAGGACTGATGTTAGTCCATAGCAGGAGGCCTGCTTGGGGAGGCAGTCTGGAGGGAGATTCCAGACTACTCCAGCTTCAGGCTTTCCTCCTTACTTCATGAAGCAGTAGGAGTCTAAAGCCGCCTCTCACCTATGTGAAGACATTCTAGAGAGGCTCGCCTGTCTAGTTTTCAGGGACATTGTCCTCACTCAGCATGGCGTGAGCTAAGCACTGCTTCAGCAAAACCCGCCAGACTGTTAATCTCGAGATAGCGAATGGAGAGGTGTGAAGCCCAAGATCTGTAGTGACAGTTGTGAGGCAAGGTGACAATTTACTTACTCTGTTGGGGAGGAAGAGCTGGGTCTGACCTGGGCAGGGAGAAGTATGCATTTACTGGGCACGAAGGCCCCAATCCGCACCATTTTGCTTAGCTTCAGAAACCCTTACCAAGCACAGAACCACACCTTGTCCTGGGCACAGCAGAGCCAGTTACTCACTCTGTAGCACTAAGCATCTACTGTGGGCCAGTGAGCAGGCAAAACACAGGTGATCCCTCATGAGCAAAAGAGCTTTGTTGGCAAAGTGCATTCTCCCTGTATGGGCAAACAATAAGAAAACATGAACGAACATGGAACCACGCACATGGGCGATCTATGTTTTAACAAACTAGCAGGCTCAGTGATGTGTCACAACAGAAACTCAGAGTGCACTGTAGGCCCAGTGGCTCGAAGGGACATGCTGACTCAGACACACAGGTCTTGTGGACACTGTGTGTGGTACCTTCAAAAGGACATGTGCCCATGCTGGCCACAGCAGGGGAAGAGTGCACAGAGAACCACACACCTGTCTCCTAGTATTATCACCTAGAAGTGACAGATGTCTCCTCCACACATATCTATAAGCAGCAGAAGAATGAAGTTGTCCTTTGCAAGAAAATGGGTGCAACTAGAGATTATCATATTAAGCGAATTAAGGCAATCTCAGACAAATACAACTTCTGTCACTGGGTTCTATGCTTTATACAGATACATAGTGAAAGTAGAAATGAAACCAAGGGAACAGTGGAGATTGAAAAGGACAAGCAAGGGGAGGGCAGTAGGGTGGCTTTATATGACCCAATATGATAACGGTAATAGCAACAACAATAAAGAAAGTCTTAAGACCCCCTTAACTATGGGGGGGGGCAGGAAGTCCAGCTGTCCATGTCCTGGGGTGGAAGAACCAGTGGACAGCAGTGGGCTGATTCCAAAGGAGTACTTCCCAATGGGGAAGAGAAAATGAAGAATGGAACAGAATTCTGAGACGGTTACGAGTTTGTTCTGCTGCCAAAACACAGTGGCGCAGGTGGAGAGTGTAAGCAGCAGGACCCACTTCCTAAGTTCTGGGGGGCTTATTGATCTTGGGGGTGGGCTGTAGCATGATTAATAAAAACCCAGAGACAGATATTGGTGTTCAACCTGAAGGTCAGAAAAGCAAAACAGCCAGCCACCGGCTCTTACCTCTACCTCAGTCTGAAATGGCGATCCTGCCTCCAGGAATCTCAGAATGAGACTGTCCGAGAGCTGTCTCCTCCCGTTTTATAGTCTTCTCTAGTGCTGGGATTAATGGTGTGCACCACTACTGCCTGGTTTCTATGGCAAACTAGTGTGGCTACTGGGATTAAAGGTGTGTCTGTAAGACTGATCATTGTGGCTGTTTTGCTCTCTGAACTTCAGGCAAGCTTTATTTATTGAAATACAAATGACATATCACACAGTGGGCCTCTTTCCTTGCCTGGAAGACAGCAATCTCTGTTTCCTTTATATGGGCGCACATCTGTGCTGTCCTTCTGCGTGTTCACATCCCCTCTCCTTGGGAAGACACAGTCAACAGGTACTAGACCACCTAACAGCTTTGTTTTGACTCAGTTGCTTCTTCAAAAGCCCTATCCCCTAAAAACATTGTGTTTGAAACAAAGGAGCTTCGACGCAGGGGGAACACATTTCAGCCGGAGCTGAGTGTCAACCAGAAGCAGAGTGGAGGGGTTCAGAAGTGAGGTGTGACAGCAGAGTGGAGAGTGAAGGGGGACTGGCTACATGAGGAAGGGAATGCCGGAGTCAGATGCCCCTCAGAAGCCACGTGCTGCAGCGTCTTCTCAGCCTTTTGCTATTGAGAGGTAGTGGGACCTTAAAGAGGTGGGACACGGAGGGAGAAAGGTCACAGGGGTCATGTCCTGGAAGGTGTTCTTGAGATCTTTCCCTCTTCAGTGTGCTTCCCAGCTGCCAGGAACTGAGCAGCTTCCTCTCCACATGCAGGTTTACCAAGCGCCCAATGTCACTGTACATGTACGCGTATAGTTATTCCTTGTGGAGATCCTGATGAAGTCATGTTTATTATCTTTAGATACATTTTACATATGCTAGATCTGAGGCACAGAAGCTGATCAGTTTTCCTAAGAACACCCAGCTATTAATTGGTAGGGCTGGGGTTTGAGCCCACAACGTCTAACTAAACTCTCTCTAGCTGTAATAAAGCTGCTGTCTTCACTGGGGCTAAGAATGAGTTGATGGCATACTGTTCTGTGTCCTGGTGCTTCAAAGTCTACACAAATGAGCCTCATGCGCTGAGAGCTATTTGACACATGGAGGCCCTTGACGCCAAGTGAGGTACAGTCCCCTTGCTTGGGTGAAATCAGGGCTCACTGGGAACCAGCAATTAGCATTTAAGGTCAGTCTTTCTCCTGTTTCATGGACTTTGGAGGCTTCAGGTTCTTTGCAAGGGCTTCTGAGTAGGCCTGTCTTGGCCTAGGGAGGGACTGTACCTGTGCTTTCTGCTGCCTCATCTCGCTTTTGGACTGAGAGTGCCTTAGATGCATGGTCCAGGAAGGGAAGAGGGAAGAGGTTGGTAGAAAGGTAGTAGGCACCCCTACGGGATCTGAGGAGCACCCCCCCAGAAACAGGGGCATAGCCTCAAGAACTTACTTAGGAAAAAAAAAAGAGGGCAGCCTGAGAGGCTGGAAAGAGGGCATGCAGAGGTGACGGGGTTAATAGGTGATGCCAGTTACACATCTGGCGTATATTGGGCATTGGCAGTTTGCCCAGGAGATGCATTGGTCTCTAAGGCAGTGGAGGGCTCTCCTCATGTGACGCTTACATTCTAGTGTGGAAAACAGGAAGTAAACTATAGTGACATTGTGTCTATGATCTTGCTGGAAGATCAGAGTGCAAAGCTAGCCACTCTAGTCAGTCATACAGGCCAGGCAGTGGTGGCACACACCTTTAATCCCAGCAGCCACACTAGTTAGCCATAGATAGAGGCCGGGTGGTGGTGGTGGTGCACACCTTTAATCCCATCACTAGAGAGGAATAGAAGGCGGGATGAGACAGGAACTCGCTCTCTTTTAAGTCTGAAGATTTCATAGCGGTAAGAACTCTCTAATGGTAGACTGCTTTGCTTCTCTGATCTTCAGGCAAGCTTTATTTGTCAGATCATAAAAAATATCACTATAGTAAACAAGTGGAGACATGATGGGCAGGAGCTGGGAGGGGTCAAGGCAGGCATAAGCGGTGATTGACTGAGCTGGGAAGCTGCGCAGGACCGTGTGCTCAGATATACTACCACTGGGGAGGAACATGAAGAACCGGCTACTAGAGAATGGCTTGAGAATGTTAGGCTAGGTCAAGCCTGGAGTAGGTGAGGGTAGGAGGGGAAGTTAGGGAAGTGTGTCACTGTGCCCAGGAGCTGTAGGAGAGTTGGAAGACAGGAGAAATAACCACCCAGAACTTTTAATAAATGGCATGGAGGGGGAGGGGGAGGGAAATGGGAAGCGGTTGCGGGGACGAGGCAGAAATCCTTAATAAATAAATAAATTTAAATATAAAAAAAATAAATGGCATGGATTGCCACTGTGCAAATGGACCACAGGGAGGGAATACCGGAAGCCAGAACAGCAGGAACAGGGGCAAGTGAGGGCATTGCTGCAAGGACCCAGGGAAGTTGTTGGGGTGATTTGTCCCCAGAACTGGAAATCCATCTGAAATCCTCCTTGATCTCTCAAGCTCAGCTACCTTGCAGGAGCTGCCTGCCACCAGGGGGTCCTACCCTGGGGTGCTAGCCAGAGGTATGGTCAGTGAGATGGCAGGGATGTGGTTGGGGTTTGGGGACAGGGCAGGCCTGAGCACAACAGACAACAGCCTTCTGGTGAGGCTGCTCGTGTTGGCCATTGCTAGGTCAGCCAAGCCCTAGTGGTACATCTCCAGCTGCTGGTGACTTGTTGGGTCGTGATGGAAGACAGGCGTCCTCCACACTGAGGAAGGCAGTTTGGAGACCACCATAGCCTATACCTCACGTTTGGGTTCCTGGACCCCGCTGAGCCACCAAGAGGGATGTTGGCATCAGCAGAACCACCTTGCAGCAGCCCTCTGTGTCCCAGCATTGTCCTGGTATTTTCCCAGCTGTGAGCCATGGGAGAGGAAACATCAGGAGGTAACGAGATGCCTGTTGCCTGCTCTCACTCCCACAGTGCAGCCTACAGCCCACTTAGGGAGGCCAGGGTGTGGAGGAGATGAGGTGGCTGCATAGGGACATTCTTGTCCCTGTCAGCGTGGTCACTGATGAAGCTGAGTGCTTACTCAGTGCAGGAACCAAGTGGAACATTCCACATACCTCACTTGGTTCCCAAAGCAGCCCTGTGAAGTACTCACTGTTGCCTCCCCCTTCTATGCATGTGAAGACAGAGCCCAGGGCTACCCGCCAGTGAGTCTGTAAGCCAGCCTCATTTCCTCTGATGATAGTGGCCTGGGTATCTTAGCAGGTCTGTTGGCCTTACATCTTCACAGGTCTGGACTAATTCTGTTTTGTCTCTCATTCGTTGCTCAACGTGACCCCCCCCCACCCACCCACTCTTTGCTGTAGAGTTTGCCTCTGAGTCAGCCTAAGTGCTATTTGCAGCTGCTGGCAATTTGTAAGTTAATGCAGTCCAAATCCAGTTGAGGCTGGTCAGAGTGAAGTAGCTATAGCAGCCCGCTGTCAAAGGCAAGGGCAGTTCAACCTCAATTCGTGGTGTCTTGTATGTTTTATATTTATTTGGACATTTTATATATGGCATGCATTTTTGCCACAGCACATGTAGGGTGGTCAGAAGACAACTTGCCGGAGTAGGCTCTCTCCTTCCACCGTGTGAGTTCTGGGGATTGAACTCAGGACACTGGACTTGGTGGCAAGCTCTTTTACCTCCTGAGCCATCTTGGCAGCCCAGTGAATGGTTCCAGTATGCACAAGGACAGCTGAGGGTACAAGTCCAAAGTGACAAGGGTGCAGTGGAAAGATGCATAATGGATTGACAGTCATTACCAAATAGTCATTATGGGGACTGTGTTTGGGATGGTCATTAGGAAAGAATTTGATTTTATTTTCATCATTTCTAAAACATCATTGGGAATAAAGATCTAGGTTTCATTAGCAAAGTTCCAGAAGGCCATTGAGATACAGAGCCTTGGAGTAGAAAAGGACTGTGTCTAAACCCTGCCCTAACCAGACATCACCTAGGCCTGCCTGCTCACCCCTAGCACTGAGAAGCTTGTGCCTTGAGTTGTAGCCTTCCTGTCTCTTATTTACAGAATGCTATCCGGTATGAGCTGTAGAGCTCAGATTCCAGGTTCAAATTCAGGTCTGCCATTGGCTTGAACTCCCGTCTCCCATGCTTTGGGTGGAAGTCACTGTGATGCTTGCTTCTCAAGTCCTTGTGGGTGTTCAGGAAGAAAACTTCCGCAGCCTGGCTTTTCTGCTTCCTACAGGGCATTGTGTCATAAAACCTTTTCTGAGAATGCCACCAGTTCCCTTGCCCATCCCTTTCCAGAGCAGCCTCAGTTGTATTTTTTTCCATGTTTGGAGTGCACTGGCACTTTAATTCTGAAGGAAGGTTTTTTTTTTTTTGACAATTATTGTTTTTGCCCAACTCTTTTATAGATGAAGAACAGGATGTGTAGAGAGGAAAAGGGACTTATGTTCCCCAGGCAGAGCTGCCAGGTTTAGCTATAAGCATACAGGATGCCCGGTGAATTTGAATGTCTGATAAACAAATCGTTTTATTATATCCCAAAAGGTGCGTGAGGCGTACTTGCTTACCTGTATTTCAGATTCTGTGTTCTTTCTGCAGCCCTTTTTCCAGGTCACATGACCTTTCCAGAGGTAGAGCGGAACCCAGGGTTCTGCATCTCTCCCTGCTGCTCTTCCCTTAGGATCAGGAGTAAGAAACCCAAGCTCTGTATGCTTCCAGTATCTTCTTCCTGGATGGGGTAGGCTATATGAATCAATCATGAAGTCTTTCCCTCCTGAGAGCTCCATCCTGGTCTAAGACCTCTGAAATCCATAGGCCATCCTGTCACTGGACAGTACCATTGGGTCCCTCAGAGTTCCACAACTGCCAGCCTCTGCCTTCCCAGTCTTGCCCAGCGATGTTTTGCTTACATTTGCCCGGTCCCTGCTGAGCTCATGTACTTGGACCTCAAGAAGGTGTCCTCAAGGTTTTCCAAATGAGTATGCACAGGGTCTGGGTGAGCCAGAGAGGAGTGGATTCAGATGGCCTGGGATAGACAGGGAGGTTGAAATGGGCCTCCTTATTTCTGGTGGTCCCACACATCTGCCTACAGGTCCAGGAAGGAATGGATGTGCGGTGGGTCAGGTAGAGTCAGGACACACAAGGAGCATGTGCCCTCAGTCTGCTTTGTCCTCTGGGAAGGTGAGCCCAGGACTGCCAGAGACTCTCATGTTTCCTAACGACAGAAATTCAGATGATTTTAAGAAATTGGCTTTGTAAATATTAATAAAGGCTTAATATTTTCCCCAAGAACACCACACAGGTTGTACAAAGCAAGACCACAGCAGCCTCCAGCCGCAGGGAGAGGCAGGCTGTGACCCTTGCTCAGGCTCCCTATGGGAGTGGCACCCAGTTGGCAGTCATTCCAGGTTGCATACCTGCTGCAGGCTGCGATGAGAGGGCGCTCACCTCCCTCAGAACGACAAAGCAGGGAGATTAATAAAGATCCCGGCCTTGCCGATCTATCATCTTCTAGGACTGAATTACACACGTATCTCATTATCATTACGGAGCTTTTGGGTTAATTGCAAATCAGGGAGTTAAGATTATTAATGAAAGTCGAACCTTTGGGTGTGAGGGGAGGGCTCAGGCGCTGCTGTCTCATGTCCCACCCCAGGCTATGATGTCCTCTGGACACCTGCTGACCCCACAGTTACTCCCCAGTCAATGCTGTTCCCAAGCTCCCTGCAGTTGGCTGCGCACATGCCTGCAAACCATTTCCCGGGAACTCTGTGCAGCAGGAGCATTAAAGCAAATGTGCTCATTATACCTGATGGGGCGCAATCCTTGCAGAGGAAATTAGGAATGATTAGGCGTCATTAGAGGAAGATGTCTCTCTTCACCCAAAATATTGACGGCCAAAAACCCAGCCGTGCAGATAACAAATGAGTAAGACTTAGAAACACAGAGCACTGTGGGGATGATCAATGTTGTCCCGACTGCACCCCAGACAGCTCCAAAACAACGTTAGCAGCTGCTGCAAAAAGCCTTTGAAAGTCCTGCTTACTCTCCTGTTTCCCCTCCCCAGGACGTGTGGGGAGTGAATATCTAAATTCTGTGGATTTTTTTTTTTTCTGGCAGAGGTCACAAGTTACCCATCTAGTCTACCGTTGGCTGTAATTTGTTTAGATTGCACATGCTTCTGAAAAAAAAACAAACAAACAAAACAAAACAAAATAAATCAACGTAGCTAGGCAGTGTGCTCCAGCTTCTGGGCATCTCAACTTTGGGCTTCTGCAGAGGAACCAGGCTCTTTGGCAGAGCCTCGGACAGTGTGTGGGACTGAGGGTCAACCCTCTCTTTAGACGCACAACAGTTCACTACAGTCCCACCCCACCCTCTGTCCTTTTCCAAGAGCATGCTAGAGTAGCATTGTCCTTTCCCACAGCAAGCAGGGTACGCCTGAGCTGCTTCTACTCCATGGCAACCTCAGGGAGTGTTGGAGATTGTCACCTCTGCTCAGGGCTACTGTTCACTGTAAGACAACCCCATTGTGCTGCGTTTGTCATTTTCTTGACCCCCACCGCCACATATCTGTTCAACAAAGGGCCAGTTACTTCTCTGGAGCCCAATGCGGCCTTCCTTGTCTCTTGGAGTGCCTCTGAATTTGGATCTCCATTGACCCTGGCCTAATCCCATGTAGATATACCAGGGCCCCTGCTCACTCGGAGCTTCAGAGCAATCCCCATAGCCTGCAAGGATTCGCCCTTTGTCAATTCTGAATGGAAGCTGACTCCTTCAGAGCTGTCTCTCATCTCCCATCTCCTATTCTCTCTTTAATCAGCACGGCCCTCTGGAGCCCTGTTGGCTCCTCATCCTGGTGCCTCAGTTAAGCCCAGGCCTGTTTCCAGGCCTCCCTTGCCCAGCATATCAGGAGCATCCAGGGTGTGGCTCTTTCTCCTTTGCAGCCACCCCCACAGGGCCCAGTAGTTTCGATTCTCAGTGAGGACTGGATAGAAGTCCACTGGGAAGACCCACTTGGCACCAAGCTAATTTTGTTTGCCTCACGCAGTGTGCAAGTTTTAATTGAGTTCCTAGATTCTGCTAATGTTCTGGAAGAGCACTGATTCTCACCAAGTGCTTTAATTAGGCCTGGTAGTCCTGTCCAGGGCCTGCCAACCGTAGGAATCTTCCAATCTCCCATTCGTTTCTCACTCTACCGTGGCTGACCCCTTCTAGATCGGCTGTTTCAGGAGTGTCTTCCATCTTCCCAACAAATCTATTTAATGTAAAGTACGTCTTCCAGGTTAATGGACTTGTTTGAGACAAGACCTGATAGAGTTGGGCTCCATCACTCGGAATCCATGGAATACCCCTGGGTGACAAAAGACTTCAGTCAGCATGGTATGATTGTCACACATGAAAAAGGGGACAATTTAAGGTTGCGTGCTGTTGACTGGTACCCAGCTCAAGCATCAAAGCACAACAGCATGATATTCCAGAGTCCCTGAACTGCCCTTCTGATCACTGAGGCCAGCCTTGACAGCCACCGCATGGCTTCTTCAGTGGTGGGGGTTGTTTTTCTCTATGGTTCTTAGCAGCAGAACCAGAGTGGTTTGCTTTCCCTGGTTTCCCTCGTCTGGACTGGAACGATGCTTCTGAGCTGTGCACATGCGTATGTGCGTAGAGGTCATAGTCTCACAGTTGTGTGCTGTCTTCATCCCGAGCACCTCACCATCCGCACACCCGAGCTAGACGTGGATCAGTGGCCCTGAGCTTCTCTCCTAGGAACATATCCAGCAGAAACACACATGTGTACTTACTGAAAGATGTGGGATAGAATGGTCATGACTGTCCAAACCAGGGCGGGGTCATGGCCCAAATATTCATCAAGAAGAGCTTGCTTAGACAAACAGTGATGCAGTCAGTCCGGGGCTCTTTGAAAATAGAATAGGCATAGATTACTGACGGATGAGCTTTGAGGGAAAGCTAACATGATGGTCTATGTCTACCATCTTAGTAGGTGTGCCCTGTTTCCCAGGATGGGGAAGATTGGTGAGAAGTCAGGACAAGAATGACTAAAATGGGAAGATTTGGCACCAGCCTTGAGAAGAAGAAAGGAATGGGATGGAGGACCTTGGAGACATCTGCTCAGAAGAGGGGAGAGCACAGGGTGACTGGTGTGAGCCTATCAGGCCAGAGCCTGAAATGGTTCTCATTATCTAAAAGACCGGGCGGTGTGAACTCTGTTCAGACAAGCAGGGCTTGATCTGTGATGGAGAAAAAGTTTTGGGGGAGGGTTGATCAGTAATTCTTCTCACGCAGTTACAAACAGCAGCTCAAGAGTGAACAGTGGTATGAATTAATAAAGAACAACATGCCACCAGTCTGGCTAACAGGAGGGATTAATAGCCACACACTGCAGCTGTGACTCATTCACGGTGATGTCTCAGGAAAGGGAGAGGTGGCTTTTGTCTCTCTAATCTATGACATTGAGGTCAGACTTTTAGGACTTGATGACATCCTTGGCAAGACCAATGAGATACACACCCAGATTATAACACACACACACATACACACACTCACAACACTCACAACCACAACATGCATATTCACAAGACATACACACATTCACACATAGACTTACACACACACACTCACAACACACACATACACACACACACGCGCGCACTCCAACTCTTAGAAGGGTGCGGTGAACACGGAGTATACAGCAGAGCCAGGGTTCTTCAGTTCTAGTCCCATCTCTGCCAGTTTGTTTCTTCCCTTGACACGGGACAAGCTAATGCCTCCTCTCTGTCTCACTCACTCCTCGAGCCTCTCAGAAAATTTTTATTAACGGCCAACTGCATATCAGGAAATGTGCAGGTGACCACAGCACCATTGGCTCAGGCCCCTGGGCTCAGTGTCTAGAGGACCCAGCAGGACCTCAAATCCTCACTGCTCAGTGAGCATGGTCAATGAGTAGGCCTCCCAGTTAAAAAAGTTAAGTGTAGGCATTGACATTTATAAACTACTCCTGAAAGATTTTTAACTAAATTTCTTTAAAATTTCCATTCATCTCTTTCTGACAATATTTTCTCCTGTACTTCCAACCTGACCAGAATGCATCATGAAGCAAATGAAATCCCTGTATAAGTGTCTAACAACGCGGTGGGGGTGGGGAGCGATGAAGGTTTCTAGTACAGTCAGCAGTTCCTTGAGCTTGATGTTATTTACATGTGGCGGTCCCTGAGCCAGCGGCTGGGATTGAGAGCTTGTGTGTGTGGCACCAAAGCTTATAGCCTGAAAGGAATTCTTGACGATAGGAAGGAAACATCGTTTTTGTAAATTCTGTGTCACTAGTCCTCTTGACAGCAAAGGAGATAACTGTGTGAAAAAAAACAGAGACATGGTATTCAGAGATGAAAAAGAATTCAACAAGATTTGAACTATAAACCTAACTAATCTTATAAATACCTCAACCTATTTGTAAAGTTCATTGCATGTATCCAAAAGTTAACATTTTATTTTCATATGCAAATATTCATGAAACAGTGGTGCTTTTAATAATTATAAAACACAATTTCGTTCTTCCTCTCCTCCTCCCTTCTCCCCGCCCCAGCTCCCTTAATGCCATCCTGGAACTATCTCTGTAGACCAGGCTGGCCTCGAACTCATAGAGTTCTGCCTGACTCTACCTCCAGAGTACTGGGATTAAAGGCATGTGCTATCACTGCCCAGCATAAAGCACAATTTTCAGATGATAGAAAACAGCGTTTTTTAACTAGGAATGCAAAGCTAATTTAACAGAATCAATCAAACAAGCCCGGCCTGTGCTCCCCACTGCTATTCAGAATAGGTCAGAGCTGTGGCAATGAGGCAGGAAAGATAAAATAGATATTAGAAATGAAGATTTTACACTGAGTTCTTTGCATATGACATAGCTACTTACATAGAAAATCAGAGAAGTGTATAAAAACACTGCTAAAACTGATAAATAGATTCAGGAAGGTTGCAAAGCTAATCTACAAAATCAAATACATGCTTATATATAGTATGTTTATATACAGCATGCCCTCCGTGTGTGGGTTTGCATCTGCACTCAACCAGTTACTGAGCACACAGGCCTGTTTCTTTGTCATTAGCCTCTAGATAGCACAACACAGAGCCATTGAGAGAGCATTGCACTGGGCCTCCCCAGTGAACGGAGGAGTTAAAGTACACAGGAGAGTGTGTCGGTTATGGACAAAGACCACGCCATCTTCTGACAGTCCTGAGCCCCTGAGACACTGGCCTCTGCGGGGCCTGGAATCCACTTTGTGGCTGTTGAGAGTCACTAAACTAGTTGCAAGTGAGTACAAAAAGGAAAACTTGAAATTCCACTTAAAATCGTATCCCAAACACAAAACACTGGAGAGTACATTTCGTGAATACATGCAATCACTCTGGGCATTGGAAACTAGAAAACCTTGCCGAGGGAGACTAAAGAATTTCCAGAGAAATGGCAAGCTTCAGAAACGCATCAGAAAATCTATATAGAAACACAAATGGCTAAAATATCCGAAATTATCTTGGAAAAGAAGAACAGATGTAGAAGACTCCAAGACTTGCTAAAGGGACAGCAAGGAAGACAGTGTGGTGCTGGGATAAGGGTCGAGAAACACGCGTGAAATAGGACAGGGCTCACGGATGTGCTGTCAATTGCTTTCAGCCGCAGAGACAGGCAGTTGAAGGGATCAATGAGAACCTTTCCACCCATTGTATTAAAAGAACTCTATATCCTTATTATTCACTCAGAAGGTCATCAGAATTTCTGCTTCACACCTTATACAAACACTGGTTCGAGACGTGTTTAGACGTCAATGCAAGAACTGAAGTCACAAAGCTTCTCTGAGACAGCGCAGACTTCATACGGTCGCCGATGGAAAAAGATTATTAGAGTTCACTGGAATGAGCGCTGCTTAAGAAAGGGCAAGTGTGAGAAATGAATGTGCGGGTCGCTCGAGCAGAAGAAAACCTTGTCAAAACAGGCCTGGGAAACCACTGCTTTTCAGGATATGCAAATCATTCCTGTTTCTCAACAATAAAAAGACAAACAACCCAATTAAAACTGAACAAAAGATCTGAATAGACGTTTCACAAAAGAAGACGTACGAGTGGCTGCTAAACCCATGAAGAAGGGACAGCATCGTTAGTCGTTAGGGAAACGCAAATCCAAGCCATAGGGAGTCACCACTCCAGTCAGAAGTGTGGAAACAGAAAGTCAGACAACAGCAAACATGGTGAGTCTGTAAGCAGCTTAGACCCTCGTCTCTTGGTGGGGATGTAAAATCACCTTACACTTTATGAAAAAGACCAGGCGGTTTACTGAATTAATAAGATGACCATCATCCTGTGGTCCCACTTGAAACTGGTATCCCAAGGAAACAGAAGAGGGAGTCTACAGAAAGCCATGTACAGGAATGCCCCTCGTAGATTAATGTACAGGAACCGAGATCCTTGGTTGCAGGCAGGAGAATGGATAAACAAGTTGGTGTGTGTATCCCTACTCAGCTGTGGACAGAGCAGACTCACTCCATGCTGGCACGGAGGGCCTGCAACCATCATTTGAATGCCACGAGCCTTATGGGAATGTAGGTACCATGGTCATTTGTGTGGGTTTCCGGAGGCCAAACCCAACTGCAGCTGTGGGAACCAGAAGAGCAGATGTCTTGGGATGAGGGAAGAACTGTCTGGGGTTGATGGGCAGCGTTCCCTGTATCTTGGGGACTTGGTTACTATACAAATTTGTTCCAACGCAGAATGCACTTGAATTGTGCATTTTGCTGTGTTTTAGCTGTGATTAATGTAGTTTGATTGTGCATAAGGGTGGGGTGCAGTCTGATAGTTCAACACAGGATGCAGCATCCCTGTCCAAATTCATCTTCCCCTCTGACCTCAACCTCTAGTAAGCAAGAGTCCACATTTAGGATGTACTCCTAATTTCTAAGTGGGGAACATTTGGCCCTAGTCTGCACATGGCTTAGACTTGGTGCTCTCCAGAGTCTCCCACGTTGCTGCAAATGTCAGCATTTCTATCTTCTTTATGGCTGAATAATACTCCATATCTATATCCGCTGCATGTCCTTTACCCAGTCACCCACTGATGGTTGGTTCTGCAGCTTAGCAATTTGAGTAATATGTACCTATTCCATTATGTGTGTACTTTTACAACAAAACACGGACAGTGCATATCACTTCTGAACTCCTGCGAACATGCAGAACTCTTTAAGGGTAAATGTATAACATCTTCAATTTACTATGACTTATCCTGAAGTAATATAGATTAATGCGTGGAAGAAACATGGATAGATGTATAAATACTTGATAAATTATGCACAATAAAAAGCTAATGGTCGAACCTCTCACACAAATATTCACTGGAAAGTCCCTTTAATGTAGGCTTGAATGTGTTCATTAAGACATTAGTTATAAAATAAATGTAATCAAAAGATTTTTTGAAGACGATAAAAGTTCCATATTATAGCTGCAGTTCACATCTGGGGAGTCTGAAAGGCAACGGGTCCAGCGCGTGTGGCGGCATTATGCAACACTGAGGATCCCTGGTGGGGTGCTGGACCTGCACTCTGCAGAGTAGGTGCCAGCAGCCTGCAGCATCCCTGCCCATCCTCCACCCCCGCACTCCCAGAACAGCTTTGATGACCACATAAAATAACCAAACAGCACACGCAGGCGGCACTTTACAGAACACGGCTTAAAAACTCCCCGATTACATATTTACTCCAACCCCGTCAGAAAGTAGATGGCTGCAGGTCTGTAATGAGGGCTGTTTGAAAGTCAAGTGTTCAGCAAATTTGGCCAGTGGGCATTTAGGGAGTTCCACCCTCAGAATCACGGGTGCAGGAGTGCCGGCACCAGAAATGCTCTCTCAGCATCAGCAACAGCCTTGGGGACACCCTGCCCGTGGAGGCGACCCCCTTCTCCATAGCCCCTCTCCCAGGCAGGGTATCCACCAAAAATGAGCATAGCAGGCTGGGCACAGGGAAGAGAGCTGCTGAATGGCAGAGCCTGCCCTCTGAAAGCCGCTAGGTGTTTTTCATGGAAGTATAGACCTGCTGGGGCACTGACGACAGTCCCCTTCTTCTGGAACCAGAGGTGGTGGGGCAGTTCTGTGAGGGAAAGGACCCGCAGTCGGACCTTCCTGCCTGCCATTTGGGGCAGATCTCTTTTCTTCTTTGGATCAAGGACCCAGCAAAATGAAGTTGTTTAGATCCCTTCAGTCAGTTCCCAACAGCAACCCTTGGAAAGAGAGCTGCAGGGTTCCCTCGCGCCTAGACTCAGATGTCCAGCATTGCTGCCTCCGGAGTTGGGTCTGCTCAGTAAGCTAACGAACCCAGTTCCTCTGCATCCCCAGAGCCTACGGTCTGATCAACAGCTACAGATGCCTTCTTTGAAAGAATTCTTTGGTATCATCCACACCTTACAGAACGGGATGGCTAATGTAGAACACCTAGGCTCTGTGCGACATTTGGAATACGGCATCTCATGTCATTAATTTCCCGTTTCCCAGGTGAGCCAATGGTCAGGAAGGGGCTGGTACTTTGCCCAGGCCACACAGCTGGTAAGGAACCAAGGCCAGGCCTGCGTGCTTCTCCTTCCTTCTCCTTATCCAGCTGCCAGGGTCACAAAAATCAACCCCAACACCCAAACACAGCTATTCTTAAAATCTTGACACATGTGTATCACACCTCTGCAGCTGAAGGCATATAGACTGTGTATATCTTTCATTAACTAAAATGTGAAAATGAATTGCTAGCAGATGCTCTTTGGTTAAAAAAAAAAAAGACCAGGAGAAATAACACAAGGCATGTCTACAAGGAGCCCGTTCGCCTGGTCAGAGGCCGCTGGACACACCGGCTTCTCCCTGCAGCTTCTGCTGGCCCAGAGTATCGACGATTCGGCTCCACCTGTGAAGGCTGGAGAGCGTTGTTCTCAAACAACGGTTGACCTTAATTTTTCTCCAAGGACCACTGCCTTATTTCTAAATTATGTTCAGCGGCTCTTTAAATCTCCAAATTGCTTTTCTCCACATTGTACCAAGTCAAGTCGAAGAAAAGAAAAAAAATCTCGGTGTGTCCTTAAATGCCAAGTTTAGTTCTGTGCAGGATTTTATGACCATTATAAACCCTCCACCTCGGGCTTACAACAGCGGCGGCTCTTTAGTGCGGTTACACAAACACGGCTGCCATAATAAAGCACGTCTTATTTGATATTATATTGTATCAGAAGCATTAAATACACATTAAAGGGATGCTTTAAGGCTCTTTGCAGTAAGTGGCAGATGTTATGAATAATAACCTGCAAAATCCTTCTGAATTCTAAAAAGGTGTGTTCCATAAAGCTTTCATATAAATCTTTAATAGAGCAGAAGCACATTGAGCAGTGATTAGAGGAAGCCTTTAATCGTATTAAGCCATTACAAATAAGCGAGAAAGGACTGGAAACCTCAAAAATAAAATAAAGCAGAGCAAGGAAACAAACATATCATGCATGAACCTGAAGGGTTTCCTGTCCACGCCTCCTGACAGCCCTTCACTGGAGGGAGCCGGGCAGGTCTGGGTAACACACACGCAAACAGACATGCCGTTGCAAACTCAACCTGCCATAATTCACTGAAATTTATGTAAATGAATATGCATTCTTTTAAATGAAAATTGGCAACATCTGCATACCATTTTACTACCCTGATTTAATGGGGTCACCGACAGATATAGAGGGAGACGGGGAGGGGGCAACCTCACCCACCCGCCCCTCAGAGTATCTTGAAAAACAAATAAAATAAAATGTAGGTTACAGACAAACTAAACAGCATTGAAAATATTGTCCCAGAGGACTCTGGCTTCCTCAGAAGCGAGGTGTTTAAAGGGAGAGATAAGAGCCAGCTGCAATAAATTCGGGCTTAATAAAACTTAATTAACCCTTTGGGGGCTTTGCAAGGAAGGTGTCAAGAGAGCCAGTATGGGATTCCAAGGCTGGGCACTAAGGGGTTAAGTTTGCAGGTCAACGGTATATCCCAGCAAAAGGAACTAGTGACTGCTTACACAGCACATATATGTATGTGTGTTCACCACATGCCAAAGTTAGCTGTGCATGACTCTTAGATAACATCAGGAAGAATATTAGGTTAATTACTCTCGGGTCCAAGAGTTTCAAAGTCAAGCCTTTGAGAGGTAGAACGGACTTGGGAGCAACCACTTCCAAAACCCTATCTGAGCAAAGGGCTGCCCAGCCTCTATGGGATCCCCTCATTCTTCTCCATGGTCAAGGTTCCACCTTGGGTTACCCCACCACCACCAGCCACAGCCTCCTATATTCTAAGGCTCCATGCTTTCGTTTTGAAGGGAGTTTTATAGTGTGCCAAACCAAGTGCAGTGTTTCGTTTTGTTTTTGCCTGCTGTCTACAGGCTCTGACTGGGTATTTTGATACAAATTCCCAGTCTTAGAAGGATATTTTCACCATCATGAAGAATAAAATAAACCTACGTAGAGTACCGATGGCCCCGAGAACTGGAAACCGCAGGAAATGATGTCTCCTGGGAGCAGAATGGGCAGACTGCACACAAGAAATTCTCTTTCGTTTTAGCCCATGGTGGTTCGTGTGAGACGCTCGGCAGCTTTGAGAGCTGTGGTCTCACGGTCCGTACAGTTCTTTTTCATCTTTCTCACTATGCCAAGGAGAAAAATGTCATTTCGGTGCTAGTCCATCTTGACATTTCCACATAAAACTAGACTTCAAGCTAGGGCAAGCAGCAAAGAAAACATGGCTAAGATTTGGCAAGTCCTGTTCATTTTATTTCCATGGATTCCGAAACCAAGCATTACTGTGCTTTCTTGTTTATTTGTTTTTTATTTTTGCCATAGAAGCGCTTTCTTGGGAAAATACATTTCAGCTTAAATATGTTGAGTTAGTTTGAAGGAAAAGATCTAATGTCATGTACAGTATGACAATGGTGGTGGTACCCAGGAGCCTAGGGTCTTGGAGCACTGAGGGTCTGGGAGAGTTTCAGAATGAAATAATGGTTCTCTCTTCTCAGTTTCTCAAAATGCTGCAGGAGCTGACACTGTCAGAGGAAAAGAACCAAATGACTGCCCTGGGCTAGGCTCTTCTTTTTGATCTGGCCCCATGGAGAGTGTGGGCAAGCGAGAGCTGGACAGAGGTTGGCTTCTGCAGCTCCCAAAGCCCAGCAGACCAAAGGTTTATGGCCAAGTTCCCAGAGGGCGCCTGGCTCGTGGCAATAAGAATGAACTAATAATATCCTGCACCATGCAGGTTCTCCTGAGCACAGCACATCTGCAGCCACAGCTCACCTGGGCTGCTTTGCAGCAGAGTGCGGCAGAGGGCCCAACTCTGGCATCTTTGCCAATCTCAGCACTCTGGGGAGTCGGCAGCTGCTCCAGCAAGCTTGGCCTCTTGGACAGGGTAACAAAGGGGAGGGCCTAAGTGTTCCCACCCCCTCAAGTCCTGACACAGTCTTCACTTCAGGCCCAGTCACCTACCTTCCACGTGCTCCATTTGCCATGGGCAAGAGGTCTAGTCCTAAGGCTGTACTTATCTTGGGCACAGTGATCAATCTGTTGACGAAAGTGGCACAGCTTGGAAAAATGACCCTCCTCCTGGACATGTCTCCTCATCATTGTGACAGGAAGTCACCCAGCATGCTCACAGACAACTGTACTGTTCAGAGTCCCAGGGGAACTGACTTCTTTGGTTTGGCCTTTTGGCTTTTCAACACAGAGGCCACACCCATTTTCTTCTGCCTCATGAACAGTTTGCCACCAAGTCTGTTTCAATTTCCTTTCTACTGTTCAAGGAAACGGAGCAGAGCTATTGTGGTTAGTTTGCTCCCAAGCCTGGTAGGTGTTTTAGGAAGGCTTCATAGAAGTGTTGTTTGATTTGGGTTCAGGGGAACACTGGAGACCATTACTGGACTTGTATAGTTCTTTCTCCAATACTTCTCACTTTGTTAGACAGGAAGAACTCAAGAGAAGGCTTGGATTCTCACCTATATCTATAGGAAAAGGCCATGCACAGGGACTGATGGGGAAGAAGGACTGCCTGGGCTTTGCTGGGTCAACATCCACATGGTAGGATTGTTCCCAAGACTTCCTATGGCTAGTGCATTCTGGGGATGCTGTCGATTTATCTCTGTGGTTGGTCCAGAAAGCCTTGTTTTGTTAAATGATCCTGATCTGATCTGGCACCAAGTGCCCCATGCAGAGCAGTCCTGTCCCTTCCAGGAACTGGTATCACCCCATTGGCATTCCTGATATGAAGGGGTATTTCTGATAATAAGTCATCTGAGCTGGTTCAAATCATCTACTGTTTGCCCTACACAATTCCAGCTCCTGGAATGTGGAGTCATTTACTCCTTACCAATACATTTCCTTGCGAGATAACCATCTGCCTTGGTGAGTGGCCTTATAGAGGCCACTTGTCCCATCAGACCTCTAGTTTCCTCATCTTTAAAGAAAGTTGACTTCAGAAGTTGGTGTCTCCTGGCCCTGAAAGTCACTGTGATATTTCCTCATTTATACGGAAGAAATTAAGCCCTGGTTTCTAGCTCATTTATAGTAAGAGGTTGACTCTAGGCTGACATTGGGCACCCCTGACACATCCCTCCCAAATGGGTCTCCTGAGCAAGTTGAGAGTTTGCACACAACCTAGTGACATCATTCTCCAGAGGAAGGTCCCCAGGACTTCTATCATTTGACACACTGAGGATGGGGCTGGCAACTCTGGAGTCCTCTGGAAGTGCCTCTGCCCTCACGGAGAACTAGAAAGTGATGGTACCCCACCCAGAGGATGGCTCCTTTCTGATTATCATGAGGCATCTGAGTGATCCATGCTCGCTCCCAGGAACACCATTACTACAGTGCCCGGAACAATCCATCTTTTTATGTGGGGCGAGCCAAGAGGTGTAGAAGGAGGAAAAAAGAATGTAGATAGAGGGGCAGCGAAGCCCAGCTTTAATAACATCCCGCTGTTTGGTCCTGGTTAGTCTCCAAAATCTCTGCTCTTAGAATCCTGGCTTATAAGACAAGACGGCAGGGTTAATAATGCCTGCCTCTGTGATTTCTCATGAGCATACTGAGATACTGTGTGTGCATGTGCTAGGAAATTGTTAGGTGGGATGCACATGTAAGGGATTTTGTTCTTTGTAAGAGAGGGAGGATGGCACCAGCTGGGGTCCCCGAGCCCCACAGCCTCCTGAGCAGATCAGGCTCAATCAGTAACATCCCAACACATGGAGGAACATGTGAGCTTGACAGCTAATAACCAGATCCAGAACAATAGGCTTGAGGAGGGAGGCCAACCTGGGAAATGTGTTATGAGCTGATCAGAAAGGAGGAAAGAAATAAAGTCATTAGCTTAATTAAGGGGCAAGAGGGAATGATGAAACCCATCTCCAGCAGAAGCAAACTACACATTCAGAAGATATTAAAAATGCATTTGAACTCCACCGGTGCCGCGGTTCTCCTAGCATTTCCACAGCCTCAGTAGGCAGCCGGGTCAGTGTGAAATCAAAGGAAGGCACTGTTTTTCCTGCCTCCCTTCCCCGCCACCCCAGACCTCTCCCAGGCACCGCTAGTGGCTTCCTGTCTGCTCCACAGTTGTTTGACGACTGCCTCTCCCCAGGTCTCCAGGGTCAAAGTGTCCCCAGCACACAGTGTTTGGAAAATTTGGCTTTGGGTCTGTCTACGTCTCGGGATCTTGACTTCCTTTAATTTTGTGTTCCTATTTCTAAGAGAATCTTAAAGCTGTGACACAATTCTGTTTAGGACCAGGGGATCGAATCTTGTGGATTCCTGCTGTACTGTCCTTGTCTGGGTTTGCACTCGGTGCTTATGGTCCTGTGAAGATGAAGACCAGGAGTCCTGCTAACAAGGACACGAGCGAAGAAACAGAGCCAGCATGAACGGGATGTATATAACGTAACTGAAGTCATTTAATATTGACTTGTAGAGCATGGTTTAGAAAAGAGGGCAAACTGAGTAGATTTTGTCAGGTTGATACCAGCTAGTTTTCTATTTCTGCCTCCAGGTTCCTGCCTTGAGTTTCTGCCTTGGGTCCCTTTGGTTGTTTTCACCCCCTAAGTTGCTTGTGATCAGTATTTTATCAACCAACACTGAAGCAAACTAGAACACAGGTAAAAGGGAGGCATTAGTGTATCAATAAGGCAATAGAATGCATGGCATTGCTGGAGCCTGATGAGAACAGAAATGAGAAGTCCTCATGTGAGAAGACTGGTGTCATGCGACCAACTTTGTAGTAATCTTGGCAGAAGAAAGTGGAAGAGGCAGATGGTAAAATGGACCATAACAGGCCTCCCAAACTACTGCCCCCTAAATAGTGCCACATTTTCCCAATCCACCGGTTAGATCTGTTAGCTCTGTTTCCCAAAGAACCTGAATCCACCTCCCTGTTCATTTTCATGAGACCGCCCTAGTCCTAGGGTGCTGACTTAGGGAAAGAAAGGTTTATAGGATCCGTGTCATGAAGAGCTTGGAAATGCTTCCAGGGCACTGATGTGGCCTGACGTCTAAGCTGAGTCTGGAGGTGTTTCTGGAGGACTTTGAACACAAGATGTACGAGCAAGGTGTGGAGAGAGGGGAACATGTCAGTGAAGGAGAGCACCAAGCCTATGGCTCCTGTTGCCAGTGCATGAGGGATATTTGGTTCCAGACATGAGGTCTGATATTTATAGTGCCCCAAGCTTGTCTCTTCTCTCTCTATGTTTGGCTTTGGTCTTCTTATGTTAGCCTTACTCCAATGCCGGCCTTTTCCTCAAGGGGTTTCCTGGTAACACCAGCCTCGTGCTGTTTCTTACCTTTGATTCTCCCATTTATCTGCCCCAAGTCACTTTCTCTAGAGCACATCTCCAGACCAGGGGGATGCAGTGTTCTGACTAGCCAGGACTGAGTCACAGGTTGCATAAACCAACAGGCTACACAGGAAGGGGGTTATTCCTCCCAAAGGTAATTGGTGGGTTTCATCACTAGCAAAAGGAAGATCAGTGCTGGGGAGTGAGAAGCATCTCTCACTATCATGACAGCCAGTCACAATGCCACTGATGGCTCGGTAAGTTCTTGAAACTCTTTTCTGGCACGAGGAGTATGTGAGGTTTTGTCCTGAAGGCCAAGGGAAATGCTAAACACAACCCCAGGGAGGGGAGTTAGGACAGAAGTGCCACCCGGCAGAGCAGGCTGCGAGCCTCACACTCAGCAAATGAAACCCAACTTAATTGCTTGCTCTCTTGGCCCAACTTCTAACTCTTCAGCCCTAGGAGAGGAAAAATTGCAGATACAACTTGCTTTCTTTACTTGGCATGCTGAGCCATTCTCAGCAGTGATGCCCAGTGGTACGAAGGGTGTGACAGACAGTCTTTGTCCACGCTGCAGGCAAGAGTGGTAAGAGAGCCCTTCTGGAGTGTGGCCCGGCAGCTTTGCAGAACTGCGGCATCAGGACTTTGGGGTCTTTTCTGTCCCGTTATTAGAAGAGTTTAAGCAAGACAACTTTCCTCCTGGCTCACAAAATGCTTGCTGCTGTTTTTTGCTTCTAGCGCTAGAGAGGAGGTGAAATTTGCTGAAGACATTCTCTCTCCACTGATGTCTGGGTTTCCTATGTGTTTGCCCAAATCCTGAAAGCAATGGAAGACCTAAGAACAACCTCAAGTTGATGGGGCTATCATAAAGCAGAGGAAGGGGAAGGGCAGGGAGGGAGGGAAGGAGGAGAGGAAAGAATGAGTCATTATAGTTCGTTCTAGAACAGAAGTTGGCAAACGAAAGCCCATGTATGAAACTGGGTGTGTGGACTGCCCAGATTGTAGTGTTCTGCACACTAAGGATGGTATTCATGCATTTTTTATTTGTAGTTAGTTTTGATAATTTCATATATGAACACCACATTTGCATCATTTCCACCCCTCCTCTGTAACTCCAACTCTCTGACTGTGCCCTTCTACTCCCTCTCACAGTCAGGACCTCTTACTTAGTTATTTTTATGCACATGCACACACACACAAACACACACACACAACCATAGTGGGCTGAAGTAGTGGCGTTCATATGTGTATGCATTTAAGTCTGAGTCTCAGGGTCCATTGCATAAAGAGGGGTCAGAAGGTATTAAGAGCAAGAGAACCTGAACATCAGCTGTGAAATAGTATCTTCTGGTATAGACAAGGAAGCTACATCCATGAAATCTCAAAATTATAGTAGCCAAACTAGAACCTGCATAGTGACAACACCTGTTGACATGCCATTATAGAGTGGGGGAATCTCACAAGGCCCCGCTTCTGAATGAAGAGCTATAGGTAACTAATGACTGCTGAGAGAGAATTGGTATTAATTTTTTGTGCTCTAGCATGTGTGGTTTTTTGTTTTTGATTTTTGGTATTCTCAAGACAGGGTCTCATTATGCAACTGTGGCTGTCCTAGAACTCACTGTGTAGACCAGGCTGGCCTTGAACTCATAGAGATCCGCCTGCCTCTGCCTCCTGAGTGCTGGGATGAAAGCCGTGCACCACTAGGCCTGACTTGGTATTAATATTTTAATCATTGAAAAAAAACTCAAAAAGAATAATATTTTGTGATAGGTGAAAACTATATGCCATTCAACGAAGTCCCATTGGCACAGAGACTGCTCGTGTATTTGTGTGGTATCCATGTCTGTGCTGTGTTTCAACAGCCAGATGCGTGGGTCAGAAGTTGTGTAGCTTACAAGGTCTAAAATAGTCGCAGGAATCGTCTTCTGATCCTTGACCCAGAGAAGGAACATCTTGCTCCATAAAGGAAGTGGGATGAAGAATAAAGTCCCCAGGGTGAGCTGTCCAGTTAGAGCACAGCATTTGGAGTTGGCACCAGTGTGAGGGCCTAGACTAGGAGGTTTGCATAGGGACAGAGAGATTAAACATTGAAGCTGTAGCTTTGCTAATGTTTGTTCAAGTACTTGGAGAAAACATTGGTATGCATTAATACTAGTGCGTGTATAACAGAGGGTTTTGTTATGACATCTTCACACGTGGGTATAAGGGATTTTGTTCTTATTTACCTCTCCATTACCACACTGTTGCCCCCTCCCCTCCACTGTTTCCCTTCATGTTCTCCAACAGCCTTCCAACTAAAGGCATACACACACGACAACACCAATTCAGCCAGCTGTAGTATCTGTTTAATGAGAGAAAACATGAGGCTTGTCTGCTTTATTCTGCTTAGTACAGTGATCTCCAGTTCCACCATTTTTCTGGAATTGAGCTGGAATTTGAAGTTGAATCTAAGCTCCTAGATCTTATTCTTCCTGGCACTCTTCTTGTCACTTTCAGAAAGTATAAAGTGACTAGATAAGTCCTGGGTGTTCTTCTAAGTTACCCAGGCTACTCTTACCTGGTAGCCTGTTGACAGAGGTTTCTGTCCCGCTTGGTCCTGCAGCCGTTCAGTCCCAAAGAAACACACAGAGACCTACATTAAGTATAAACTGGTTGGCTTATTAGCTCAGGCTTCTTATTAATTAGCTCTTACATCTTAACCCATAATTCTTGTCTTTGTTAGCCATGTGGCTTGGTACTTTTTATCAGTGAGGCATTCTTATCTTGCTTCCTCTATGTCTGGGTGACAACTGCAGACTGAATCTTTTCTCTTCCCAAAATTCTCCTGTTCTGGTCACTCTGCCTATACTTCCTGCTTGACTACTGGTCAACCAGCATTTTATTAAACCAGCACAAGTGACAAATCTTTACAGAGTACAAGACCAGTATCCCACAGCAGTGGCCTATCATTTAAAGTGGGAATGAGAACGTAATTTGATGTGAGCCAGGGCTATAGGAAGAGTTCTCAGGGGTGGTGTGAAAAGAAAAAGAAAAAAGAAAAAGGCAAAAAAGAGAGAAGAGAGGAGAGAAAATCCACTGGAAATCCTGACTGTTCTCCTGGCTCTCCAAAATAGCTCGGACAATACTCAGGGTTGGGGGACATCTGGCTGGGTTAGAAAGAAAATGGCAGTGAGAGATCTGAGGATGTCTGAGGGACCAGCATCTGGTTCCTGTCTCTTGCTGCTGATCACCAGTCAGGCTCAGGGAACGTGAGAATGGGCTGTTCCCTGCGATATCTATGGGGATTCTGGTTCTGGGAGAAAGAGTCTTGTCCTTAAATATGATCTGGACAGGTGTGCTTTCTAGCTAGAGCCTCTCTGGGTAGCCAAGCAGACATTGGACAAGGCCACTTGGTTATGAGGGGCTCCTCAAATTCTATCTTCCTTGTAGCTGCATACATTCAGCAAGCCTTTAGAGAATGTCTGTTCAGTCCAAACTTTGCGGGGTTGCTGACCACGTGAGGTGAGAAGGGGTGTACCAGAGGAGAGGTGTGGGCGGGCACACACACACACACACACACACACACACCTCAGTCTGTACCCAGGGCTTATGGAAGGGGAGTCCAGCTTGGACTGGGGAGTTAGATGGGTTCCTTGTTGGAGAATGCCAGAAGGATTTGGGGAGGAGGGGAGAGGTTGTCTACATGAGAAAATCCAAGCCCTTTCAAGATGACATCACAGAGTACATTTGCTCTTCAAATGTGCCCCAGGCTCATGTCTCCTGATGTTGTCTAATGGTCTTTTAAATGAATAAATGAAGGGCCAAGTCACCGTCTGGTCCTAAGAATAGCAGGCAGGATGTGAAGCCACAGAAGATCTAAAAGATCCAGGAGAAATGATTTGGTCAAGTTTGAGCATCAGTGCAAAAATGCTGAAAGGGTGCGGGGTAACAGTATGGAACTGGGGAGAACTAAGGGTTTAGTGAGGACCACAGGAGCTGCCTATAGGTTCCAAAGTTTTAGCTGAAACCCCAGGGCAGTAGCTTAGCAGAGTCGTGAGTTTTCAGAAGCTAACCTGATTGCTTGCATACATCTCCCTGTAATACCTATAGATGTGACTCGTGCTGGGAGTGTTTAAAATATCACCCGCTCTTTACCAATGCAAATCGTTGCTATTTTTCTGATGCCTTTCTCAGCAATAGATCTGGGCAACCTTCAGAATCATGCCACAGTATTTTGGCCCATTTGTCTGTGAAACCTGTCTTGGAGTTAATCCCAGCCCAGATTTGCCAGGACTCTATGATAGCTGTGCACAGTTTCCTAACTGCGTTCAGAGGTATCATGCCATGGCTTGCATTTGGTCATATTGGGACAAGATAAATCGAGAGAGAGGTGAAAGCTACCCACAAACTCTGCCCACAGATCTGTTGTTGACCAGTTAGCAGTATCCCACACAAATGGACCTCAGGGAGAAGCTTGGACTCTCCCGAGGTCAGCCTGGGTTCTCTGAATAGGCAGTGGCTCTAACAGTAACCATGCTGTTGTTGGCATCAAGGCCGTTCAGTGTTTGCAAAGCTCTTCTAATAGTGATAGCCTGCCAGCTCAAGGGGTGAAAGAATATTGGGAAGGCTGGGAGAGCTATTAGCAGGTATTGAAATCCTTCGGGAAGAAGTCACTTATTAAGAAATGACTCTTCTAAGGAAATGTATTAACTTCAAAATTTTCATTTATTTTTTAAAAATTTTTCTTGCTGTGATCTCAGCAACTAATCCCACAGCCATCCTTCCTGCATCTGGCACTAAGGTTTGGTACGAGCAGGGCAGAGAAAAAACATCCACACAGTCCCCATTAAGGCATCAAAACAAGTGGCAACTGACCACATCTCAGACCAGATGGAGCATGCTCTGTCCAAGGGCCTTCTTCCAAGCCAATGGTCCAGGCCCCAGTTTCTGAGAATGTCATCTGTCTTGACTTACAGCTGCATTCCATGCTGGAAGCTGTTCTTGGGGTGGAGAGCCTTCCCAAGGGGTAGTTCAAAGTCATGAGTGGCCGATGTTACCTTGGTTTAAAACAGCTCTAAGAGCAATCCTGATTCCAGAACTCCCATGAGGACTGGCTGGGTCCTCTGCTGACCTGTTGTGAGCCAGCTTTTCCTTTTGTGCAATAAAAATAAACAGAAAAAAATCCTTACTGTCTTGCAGGTATGGCCCCCAAGAGTGTTTTCCAATATGTCTTCTGCCCACAGTTCTCCATACCATTCTGTTTCAATGACATCAAGTTTAAGACATCTACAGCTCCTGTGGCTCCATCCTCTGTGGATGCATAAGCCCCATCCAATGTTTCATCTCACAGAGAATGCCTGCCTGCCCCTAGTCAAAGTTAAAGACCACTCCTGCCAGAGAGAAGCATATTTGCCAGGCACACATCCTGTGTTCCGATCCCTCTAGCTGACTTTGCTTTTGAACTTACTTACATGAAGAGTATCCAATTGGGTCTCAATCCTGAGAACTTGGGACATTCCTGAGAACAAAGAACTTGGAAGGTACACTGCCAATTGTGAGTGCCATTGGAGAACAGAGAGAAGAGGGAGATGTGGGATTTTCCCTCTGTAAGCTGTAAATATGTTTCATTACCATTGGTTAATGAATAAAACTGTTTCAGCCAATGGCTTATCAGAGCAAAGCCAGGTGGTGGTGGCACCTTTAATCCCAGGATGCTTTTAATCCCAGCACCCAGGAGGCAGCAAATTGTGTGCCAATGTGCATAAAAGCTGAGGGAGCTTGGGAAAGACTTATAGACACAGAAGAACAGAGTTAAGCATAGCTTCTTGGTAGCTGCATTTTTTTTCCAGATAGATTCTGTTTGCTGGCAGCAAGTAGAGGCACAACTTCTTTAAGAGAAGGCTTCCTGACTCAGCATAAGCAGCAAAAAAAACCTGCATGGCTTCATTAAGAAACAGCTTCCTGGTTTGTGTTGGCGTTGGTGGCATAAATAGCTCTGGCTCTTTCTGGAGGTCCTGCACTTAAATGGGGTCTGTGAGCAGCACATTACAAACTGATAAATGGTAACATAGACCTGTTTGTCCCTGGGGTGGGGCAGTGAACATGGCAGTGAACATACCTCCACCATGTTGGACTGGGTGGAACAAGCAGGGAGCACTGTGGAGTTGGTCTTAGCCATGCCTGCTTAATGTTAATAAAAGCTTCTGGTCAGAAAATGATTACAAATATGCAATATAGACAGATTTAGATAAAAAAAAAAGACCTCTGAATAGGTCACAATGTTGGATAAATGTACATAGGCTTGGGAGAGAGAAGAAGAAGAATATAGACAGTTATAAAAAGCAATAGGTTTAAAAAAATAAAGCAAAGACTTTAAAGATCCAGAGTATAGACAGTCACAGATTAAAGGAGTAGAGAAAAATAATCCACATAAATATGGAATATACACAGAGAGTCTGGATTATGTATATCATTGTGTTTTCTTTGAATTTTTTTGACTGCAGAGAGACATTTGATTCTGGGAACTCCTCAGCTAAGCCAACCTATATATTTTAAAGGTATCTTGACTTCAAAATTCGAGTGTAAGGACATGTTACTTTGGAAAAGAGGTTCTGCTTTTGTTTCCACAGAAGATGAGAACCTGTGAATTCCTTCCATGCTAATGTGGTTTGCTGAAACAAGACCCCCCTGAAAAGTCTCTGTGAATACTTCATCCAACAAACAGCAAAAGGCAGTTTGGAGAAAACAATGCCCAAATTCCCAAAATGAATGTTTATAAATGTTTGCTTTCATTTAAAGGGGGATATGACATAGAGATGAATACTTTGCATTGGTGTGGATCTTGGTCTATTGATACAAATTTATGGTCAATTTGTTACACTGTATATGTATTTCTGCTCTTGTTTAAGGCATAGTGTTTGTGCAGCTCGTTTAAAAATGTAATGTATGGTTAAGAAATACAGATTAATAGATAGTCATCTGTAATAATCAAACTGTCTACTGGACACTATGGACCTGTAGGCTGAAGATGGATGCCCCAACTTTACAGAAGAACTTTGGGTGACCGTCTGGGTAGCAAGATATCTCTGTCAATTCTAGAATTTTGGAAGTTGCTTACACTTCCTGTTTACTTAAATAATATTATATCCTTTTGGGGTCTTTGAAGAGTTGAAAACAAGCAGTTACAGTTATTGTTTTCCTTAGTTATGATAGAAATAAATTAGATATGAAACTTTACACTCATAAAGAAATGCTGTAATTGTAATTCTTGCTTCATACTTGTTTTGTTATATGTAATTTTATTATGTTAAAGTTAAAACCTTACTTCTTATTTAGACAGAAAAGGGGAGATGATGTAGGATTCCCTCTGCATGCTGTGAATATGTTGTTTTTAACCATTGGTTAATGAATAATGCTGTTTCAGTCAATGGCTTAGCAGAACAAAGCCAGGCAGGAAATCTGAACAGAGATACAGAGAGAAAATAGGCAGAGTGAAGAAGATGCCAGGTAGCTGCTGAAGGAGACAGACACCAGATCCTTACCAGTAAGCTACAGCATTGTGCTGATATATAGGTTGATAGAAATGAGTTAATTAAAGATGTAAATGCTAGCTAGAAATATGCCTGAATCATTGGCTGAACAGTGTTGTAATTAATATAGTTTCTGTGATTATTTGAGTCTGAACAGTTGGGAAATGAATGAGCAGTCTGCTTCTACAGGAGGGAGTGTTGAAGGGGGCTAGGGAGGACAGTCTTGAAGGGGTACACCTTGAGTACATCACTGAGATGTGTAGGGTCTATTCAGAGACGTGGCCAAGCACATTCTAAAGGACATGTTGGGCATGGTCACCAGCTGAAATGTTTCCATAATATATCTCTTAGACTAATTTCAATTTTTCTTCTGCTAATGGCTCTTTGGGAAGTTAAATCATATGGTTAGAGTGGGGTGGCATACTGATCAGCCTTAAGAAAACTGCTCAGCTGGGACTCAGATCTGGTCAGTCAGTTTTTAATCCCAGTCAATCACAGAAATGGATGTACATATAAGCTAACTGGTTCTGTGACCCCAGCACTTTTACTAGAATCATGTTGATGTTACTAGGCTATAAGCACTAATCCATAAGCTTCTATGCACTAAACACAGGAAATCCAAGCATAGCTAGAGGAAGGGTTGACCAATTTCTGTCAAGTGATATGTTTGAGTCCTGTCTAGTTTTTGCAATTGCATGAACTTCAACCTAAACTTCTTCCAATTTGATTTAGACAATCTATCACTTGCAACAAAGGTCACCTAACAAATATCATGAAATCAGTACGCAAATTTAGTCTGATGTAGACCAGCCCCATTCTTACAACTTACGAGTTCAACTCAGAGACACATCACCAAATTTGCTGTGAGCAGAAGGCTTGCTAAAGAGCTTGGGCCTCCAGGTCCACCAGAAGGAGATTTTGAGGGCGTCTCTCTGGTTCTTCCTTGCAAACATATGTGGTCACTTATATCCTGTGACTTTAAGACACTGTCAGTTCAGAGGCAGGCGGATCTCTGTGAGTTCAAGGCCAACCTGGTCTACAAGAACTAGTTCCAGGACAGGCTCCAAAGCTACAGAGAAACCCTGTCTTGTAACCTCCCCCGGCAAAAGACACTGCCAGTTCATCTTCAGTGATCAGCCTTCTCCATGGAATTTTCCACAGAACCTCAACATTTTAGTAAATTGCCTTTAGAAGCAGCTTATAATCGTCTTGTTTTCAGTGAATTCTACAAGTCCAGTGCTTACATGAATGATCCTTTAGGAGAGTTTGAAATGGCGCGTTCAAAATTGGTTCTCAACTTGAAGGAGGAATGAATGAGAAATCATGCCTTGGAATGCCTCTCCCCCATTTTGTCTGTGATGTGTGCACTAACGGGCATTGTATGCAGAGAAATCTGACCTACCCTGTCCATCCCCTCCAGGATTTCAGGGACTTTGATAATTTCTCTCTCAGCTTTTATATTTCTAGAACAAAGTGTCCCATTTTGATCTCCCCTTGAATGGCATCCCTGTCCCCCACCTCCTTGATCATTCTCCATATCCTCCTCTTCACTTCCCCAGCTTCTTTATGTCTTTTAAAGGCTTGCCCAGGACTACACACAATATTTCCAGAGATCAGAGAATCAGCCTTTTATCTCTGCCCATTGATGTTAAAAATTTGATCATGATAAAATGAATCATCCTGAGGAATCTGCATTGGAATATCAGCCCAAAGTAATTTCTCCTTTTGTCCACTCGCATCCTGGGGAAGAAATGAAGAGCCTGCTGGTTGTGCAAGCCTGGGCTAGGCCTTTCGGGATGCCAAACAGAATGGGAGTCACCCTCGTTCCTCAAGAATGGCACAGTGCCAATAACATCAGTTGAACTGTAGGCCACAATATTAATTCTTTCTTTAAGAATTGTGCATGAAAAACAAGTCAGGTTTGGTTCTCATGCCAACTGCACTTTCTTAACAAGGGCCCAGAGGCAAGTGGGGGAACTCAAGCAGTTTTGATTCATCTGAATCAGCCTTCTTCATGTTCATACTTCCTTCCAAGATGCTTGGAGTGCCCCCCCTCCGCCCCCGGGAAACTGACATTTTGAGACTCAACAATTTATACTCTTGTATGAGTTACAGTTTGAAATAAATACGAGAATAAAATGCTTCCATAACATGAATGCAGGCATGGCTTAGACAAGTGTTCCCAACAGTCCCGGTGTAAAGGGTTAGCCCCAAGAGTGATGCTACCAAGAAGTGGTTGAACCTTTGAATGGGGAGGCTATTGGGAAATTATTAAGGCCACTGAGGATAAGTTCCATAAGCGACTGAGAGGCCCTTGCGTCTTCTTCTCTTGTCTTTTTTTTTTTTTTTGATTTTGTTTTTTTGAGACAGGGTCTCACTATAACTCTGGCCATCTTGGAACTCACTATGTATACTAGGGTGGCCTGGAGCTCATGGAGGTCCATCTGCCTCTGCCTTTGAGTACTGGGACCAAAGGTGTGTGCCACCATGTTTGGCTTGGCGTTTATCTTTAAGTGGTACTCTCACCAGAGTTCCAAGTCAACGATGTCACTTGATCATGAATTAAAACTTCCCAAATAATGAACAAGAAGTGACTCATCGCAGGCATTTTGTTACACCGTCAGGAAGCTAGCTAATGTTAGTGTCTACAGAGGGCAGGCTTGGGTAACAGTACTCTCTCGGGTAGGGTGTTTTAAGATCTTCCTAGCGGATCTGAAACAAGCTGAGCTGGCTTCCTTCTTAATTCATGCCATCCCAGGAGAACTCTTTCTCCATAGTTTTGCCTACTATGACCCATGCTCTCTCCAACCAAATACAACGATTCAGTTTCGGTTGACAACTCTCTCTCTCCCCTCCCCCCCTTCTCTGTTCAAATTTGAATGTCTCAAGGCCCCTAGTGCCACTGATAGGTGAAGGTACTGACCTTGTCTCCTTGAGGAATCACTGTTTTCCTGTGGAGCCAGGGATGTTGATCCATGGGAGACAATAAAGGTCGGTTGTCTTTTTCTAGAGGAGCTGCAAATGGCCAGTTCTTTCCCAGTGTGTTGAGCTGTTAGGAGGAGCCCGTGATTGATGTTGGCTCTTGAATCTCAGTGGGAATGGAGGACTGAGAGAAGTCATGTGGAGGGAGGCAAAGTGCAGGGTGGAGCCAGGTTACTGACATCTCTGTACAGTCTTGGCCACTGAGAGTTCTCTGTGCACAAGTCAATCCAAGTGGACTTTCTGAAAATCTCAAGCCGAAAGGTCTCTTGATGATTTTTCTCATGGTTTACAAACTGGCTCCTTTTGGGGCTGAGATTCTTGTTTCCCCTTCATGGCTCGTTTCCCCTTCATGGCTCGTCTCTCCATGCCTATGACTATAGCAGGTCTCTTTTCAAGTTCGCTAAACCCAGAGCTCCTCAGCTGCCTTGCTCACATTTCACACCAAGAGCGTGAAATCCACCAACACAGGAGGCTGCTGCTGCTTTTCCAGAAAACGAGGGGCCGCTTCACTCTGTTGAGTCACCACCTAATGTAGTAGCTCAAGTGATTTAGTACAAAGAACGTTCCGCCAGCCGAAAGGTGGCAAATGATTTATCCTTCTCGAACCCATTCGCTGGCTTAGACACAATTCATACATTCTTGCTTGAATTATTCTTCCGTGCCACGTGCTGTCTCCATGTGATACCCTGCAGCTGAGGCTGTGAGCTCTATGATACTGGTCTGTGTGGTTCAGCTCAGCTCTGTTGTTCTTGTCTCTCTTTGTTGCTCAGACTGGAGACTTACAGGCGTGTCTCAGGTTTGCTGACGCTGGGCTTTGTAAACTACACTGAGTTCATCAAGAAACAGTTTTTATTTGGTTTATCGTAGTTTTTACCTTTAATGTTCCTCGTTTTGTGAAGGCCCTGTTTCTTCACTGTGATATTCTTCTGCCTTTGGCCCCTTTCAAGCACCTTGTCTTACTCCTTGGAGTGTTACTATGACGCTGCCTCTCGGGTGTGTCTGCTGACTTCAACGTCACCACTGCTTTACTTCGTTAATGTCTGTCGGTTGTCCTTTCTCTTCAAGCTGCTGAGAAACTTTTCATCTTGTATTTGGCTAAGAGTTTGGAATATATCCCAGACATTTTGAATACTACACTACCATGCTTTATGACTTTGGATTTTGTTTTAATACAATAGATAGGTTTTTTTAAAAAATTTGTTTTGTTGTATTTTGTTTTATTATAGTCAAACAATCAGCTCAGCTACATTTGGGCCACAATCAACATTTCACGGGCTGTGGTTTCCATGTCAACTTACTTTTAATGCTTTTGCAATATAGTCCAAATTTATTTGTCCCATGGTTAGCTCTGAATGCCTCCAGAGAGCTTTTATGAATCAGATGCATTCAGACACAGCTGGGGGAAGGTCCCTAAACCCATATTCTTTCAACTGCCTCCTTTGTTCAATTTTCTAATTCTCTGTCCCCAAATTTCTACTTACTTGTGCTTAAGCTACAAGGCTAAGGTTTCAGTTTCTCTAGCTCACTGCACAGTTCCTATGAAGAGCTGCCCCATGGTCAGAAGGCAAGAAGCTGGAGAGAGACAAAAGCAAAAGTGTTCTGTCTTGTTTGGGTGACAGTTACTCTCGCTGGAGTCTTTGGAGTCAGTTGGCGTCTACCACCATGACAACCTGCCCCATTTAGCTCTTATCCATGTCCCACTGACTTACAGCTTTGTGGCTGAGGCTGCCAGGGGACTGGGCTGGGAGAGAGAGAACATCAGAAGACCTAACAGGAAGGCATTCCCTCCCCTTTTCTTAGTCTGTATTGTCTCTGGTGAATAGGTTTTTTGAACTAGAAATTAATGGCTATTCTTGAAGCCCCTTCTCCTAGAACTTATGAGAGATCTGCGCCTAAAGGGAGGGACGTTCACTAAGTGATGGGCCTTTGGGAATCTTTTTGGTTATTGCTTTTGCAGTAACCCCTTTTCTCCTCCAATGCACCTGGTCCTTAGGTGGTGGCTCCATGAGTTCTATACAGGCTCACACGCTTGGTGGGAGCACAGGTGGAGCATGCTCCTTTCCCCTTAGAGCCAGAATCTCTGCCTCTCTCTTAACAGCATCATTTTCTGCAGCCGTTGTCCTTCTAAGCTATGTGCTGCAGCCCAGGCGGTGAGGTTGATGCTCGCAAGATTTCCTCTTCAGCGTACCTTTGGAGACATCTATCACTATTTCCACCTTCCAGATCTAAAATAAGTCTAAACCAAAGCTAAGTAATTCACTCAAGAGCCAGCCATGAGCAGATGGGTGAGAGTTCTCACTCAGGCCTGTTCATACTTTCTAGTTTGACTTCATTATGGTCCAGAAAGACAAGGACTCACCAAGACAGCACAGTTCAGGTCCAAGCCTCAGGATTAAAAGCTGAGCTCCTGTTAAAGATCCCATAGGGAGTTTACATTTATATGTTATATAGAAGGGGTTCAATAAATAACTAGTGTCAAATAAGAGTTTCTTTAAGGGAAAAGTACGCCTTAACCTAAAGGAATTATTTAACGACAGTGGGGGAACCAGGGTAGTGTTTTATTTATTCGTAGCCTTGCATGGTAACTCAATGCAGTCTCTCATCTCTATTCAGACACGCCCCTCTTCTCTTTGTGCCATTGATTGCAACATGCTAATTTCTGTATCCCCAAGTGTGTATAGCAAGCGAAACCAAATTGCGAACTGACTAATGTCCCGAAGACTCCATATTTCCCATGCAAAGATCTAGTAAAGAGGCTCAGTCCCCCCAGCACCGTCTTTGCAACAAGCCCACAGCCAGGGCGCTCACTCTTTTCATCAGAGCTGGGCAGAGAACCGCACCTGGGATGTTCACAAGCGGCGGTGGCAACCCATTCCCCACGGCCTTCAAGTCCTTCAGATAGGAAGAGAACGGCACTGTAATGACAGTTTATGAAATGAAAGCAAATATAGTGTCCTTGCATCAGAGACTTTCTATAGCAGAGAAGATAATAATAAAGGCAGCGAGTGCATGGTGACCCCCATCTTGCTGTATTTCCATAACAACGCAGCTCCGCAGCTCCAGCAGGGCGGGAATCAGGCGAGAGAGTTATGGATGCTTCCATTATGTACAGATTCTTCAGTCTCAGAGAAGGGGGAGGGGCTCTTCTGAGGCGTGTTTTCTTAGGTCATTGATAAAAGATAAATTCACTAAACTGAGTCTTTGGAATTTTTTTTTCCTATTTGATTCTCAAACACCCTTGCCAATAAAAGAAAAACTGAGAGCGTTGCATCTCTGCAACAAAATGAGCTCTGCTGAAATCAAGCTCCTCACAAGACTTCTGGGGTGTCCCAGACTCCTTCTGCGCCTGGCCACCCAGGGCCCTTCTTTTT
The DNA here is from genome assembly GCF_018167655.1 of Microtus oregoni. Lineage (NCBI taxonomy): Eukaryota > Metazoa > Chordata > Mammalia > Rodentia > Cricetidae > Microtus > Microtus oregoni. The sequence goes on from NW_024543063.1 coordinate 64,344,734, forward strand.
ATTGCCTTTTTTTGGAGATTTTTATTTTGTGAGTTACAGAGGACATTCGGATGTGCATAACCAATTTAGTATCTGCATGTGCACACTGCTGCAGCCTCTTGAGGGAGAGAACGTTCAGAATTTTGCAACGCAGATTTGGAGATAATCTGTGTAGAGCTGGAGAGACTGGATGTTCATCCAATGACATACCATAGAATCAGGAAGGATTTCTTTCATGGCTTGAGATGGCAGATTCCTAGGCCAGTGGCTTGGTTAGGGCTGCCATTGCTGTGGTCAAACACCGTGGCCAAAAGCAACGTGGGGAGGAAAGGATTTATTTAGCTTACACTCCCACATCACGGTTCATCATCAAAGGAAATCAGGACTGGAACACAAACAGGGCAGGAACCTGGAGGCAGGAGCTGATGCACAGGCCACAGACGGGAGCAGCTGACTGGTTTGCTCAGCATGGCTTGCTCAGCCTGTTTTCTCATAGAACTCAGGGCCACCAGTCCAGGGGTGACCCCACCCACAGCGGGCTTGGCCCTCTCCCATAAATCACTAGTTGAGAAAATGCCTTACAGGCATTTGCCTACAATCAGATATTATGGAGGTGTTTTCTTAATTGAGATTTCCTCCTCTCAGATGACTTCAGCGGTGTGGTGTTGACATCAAACTGTGCAGCTCAGGTAGAAGGAAATGGGGCCTCTGTCCAGTGTCCGTCAAGGACCAGCTCCCATTTCACTCGGGTAGCACTGTGGCACCTGGGACAGCAAAACTGTCTTCTTGGCCACTTATTTACCTTATACATGGCTGAGGATTCTTTAAAAGGGATTTTTTTTTCTCTAAGAGGAAAGAAAATTGCACCAGTAGCAATTACAAAACCCAGAACTTCAACCCACTGGGTTTTATAGATTCTGGTTGCAGGTGGTGAGCACATGGGCACAGAGAGCCAAGTTACCAACTGGGCAAAGAACCTGCCCAGTGCCAGAGATCCACACTGCCCTGCTGAAAGAAAACCTCACGCACAAAACCAGAGCCCACCGAGTCAAGTGTCCATGGTTCTAAGAACAGGGATCCAGCTAAAAATAGGCTCAGTTGTTGACGTCCTCTTGAGGGAAGACCCAGAGACAGGGCAGACTGTCAATGCACCATGAGGTGATGGGAACGGCTTTTCTGTTTTGTAATTTACCCCTAACTCTAACTGGCTTCTCATGTATTTCAGTAAGAGCTTCTGAGCAGATCATATGGATAAACACAAAACAGAACTTGGCAAGGAGAAAGAAAAAAAAATGAAACGCGGAATATTCCTTTGATTTCTAATGTTTCCTTTCCTTCCCACCGACATTCTTGTCGAGTTTCTGGGAGTGCTGTTAGACCCATTGTTCTAAACAATGATTCAGCATCATTGTGAGCTGTAGGCTCAACTCACATTCTCACTTCTTTCTAATCATATTTATCTACTGAGCATTTGTTGGGGGTCTAACTCAAAGATTACTAACATGCCCTTTGCCTTCTGAGGTGTTTAGCATGTATAAGAATGGAAACAGAATGAAAAGGAATAAAGAAGACAAAGAGTAGAATATAATAAACGCTATAGGCATTTCAGTAACTGACATTCTGCTTAATCAAACCAGCTTTCCCCTTCTATTTTCATTTAAAGTTATATTTATTTGTGAGTTGGGGGGGGTGTGGAGAGCAGTTGGGGGATGCTGGTGTCATGATACTTGTCTGGAGGTTAGATGTCAGTATTCAGAAGTCAGTTCTAACCCTCCACAGTGTGGGTCCCCTCATGTCTCACCTTTACCCACCAATACTTCTCAGGAGCCCAGAGCCGGCTTTTGAGATGGAGTCTTGGTCAACAACACAGGATGGCCTCAAAATTCTGCCTCTACCTTCAGAGTGCTGGGATTCCAGGTGTGTGTCACCAAACTTGACTCCCCAACTTTTAAGTACAGTGTCCCTGGGGAGGAAATGCTCTCAGGTGTGGTGAGGAATTCAAACGTGAATGAAGTAATGTGTCATTTTGATGAGAACCTGAGATAGCTGAGAGGAAATAGGGCATTTTTAAGGGGCAGAGTAAGAAATAACCAGAAGGGTTGCCATTGGACCTGGGACTCCTGAGTTGGAGTCATCAGAGATAAAAGGAGGGGCTTCTCAGGACACAAGAACAGCGTGAAGGCCCCCAGCAGTGGGGTCATAGAGAGCAGAGCAGTTTGTAAACCAGCATTTCTGCTGAGCAGCTATCACCGTCTACTCCAAAATACATTGGAACACAAGGAAAACTAAATAAAGCAGGCACTTGCTGGATCAGTGGAATGTGGGACACAGCCCCAGGGGCAAGTGACTTGCCATTTGAAGCAAGCCATGTTCTGGTCTTTGAAACACTGAAGTCAGTTAAAATGGCATTAAGAATAGACAAGGGCTCTCTGGACCCCAGTTTCTCTGTCTGAACAATGGCATTAATGACGCCCGTTTGGAAAGGCTGTCTTGAGGATTATGACCATTCGTAAAATTAGCTGGCATGTAAGAGACACTTGAAATATGTTGATAAGTTTGGTTCATAATAACAACAATAATAAGGCAGATATTATCTAGCCAGATGTGACAAGCCATCATAATGAGGGCCCCATTCATCGACATTCTACTAAGTTGCTGTAATTAAGATAATAAGACAACTAAGGACTGGCCCATTAGTTCACTCTCAATTTGTGATTTACCTCAAGCGTGGATCTGCTCTTTGCATCTGCTAGGAAATGTAAAATGCTGTCATCACCAGGGATCTAATGCATTTCATGTAGATGAGCATAAGACCAAATGTTTCCAAAGGAAGCACACTGAAGAAGAAGGCAGGCAGGCAAGAGACTGTGCTGGGGAAGGGAACACAGTCTGGAGTCGGGTCTGAATCTGAAGGCTTAGTTAGTCACTGACCATTTCTGTGGCCTTGGATGAGCTACGCAGCCATTCTTCACTTCCTTGTTGTCGATAAGAAGGGGTAGCGATGGCAGCAGCAGCAGCAAGGAACAGCAGAGGGGCAGTGGAGGTGGCACCTGCCTCGTGGTCATTGTTCAAAGCTGTGGGTCTGGAACGTAAGCATTAGTGTGCTTTATTGATGACCAATTTCTCTCTATATGTTCTTCAAAATAGTCTCAACTTCAGGTCATTAACCCTTGTGGAAAGGAAGTATGAATGTTTGCTTAGCAGTTATAAAACTTCAACTTGTCCCCATCTCTGCCACCAGCTCACTGTGTGACCCTGATCTAAAAATGCTTCTTACATAACCCCAGGTTGTTAAATTTCCTTATTAGATGTAGAAATTAGTTGGGTAAGTTCTGTATTTGAAGTCTGACCTGTCAGGACCCTATGCCTCCCTTCTATGAGATTCACCACTAAACTGAGTCTGTGAGTTTGTGGCAGGGATCAAATTAGAAGATCGTGTGAAATCACCATGCCATTTAACTCCCACTGTTCATTAAAGAAATACAGTGCTACTCAAATTGGAAAGAGAAGCCATGTTAGTTACCTAGGCATAGCTGTGACAGGATACCTGGAAGGAACAACTTTAGTAGGAAAAAAACTGGCTTTGGCTACTGGTTTCAGCTCACCCTGGTGGGGAAGGCATGGTGGGCAGCTCAGCTCACAGTGGTGGGAACGGTGAAGGATGTTCACATCATGGCAGAGCAGACATCAGAAAGAGCATGGCCATAGCCACAGCAGAGCTTTAATTTGCAGAAGTATCCCCTAGTGGCCTACTTGCACCAGCTAGGCTGTACCTCCTAAAGGTCCACAGCTTCCCAAAATAGCCTCACCAGCTGGGGACAGGCATTCAAACCAAGAGCTTGTAGAAGATTCAGAGTCATATGGAAATAGAACTTCTACTTCTTGCCTGCTGCCGCAGAAGGACCCCCATAGACCTCCTTTTACTGCAGGTTGGGAGAAGGGCTGTGCTGTGTAGGGCAGCATTCAGTGGGAGAGTTTTAACTGGTCTAGATCTTTGGCAACACAAGTGGAGGCCATTCAGATTATTTAGTGATGTTTTGACTTGCTAATGAGTCTACATGGTTTGGGGTAGACTCAGAATAACTCAAGAGCTGCTAGCTCTCAGGATTGAAAGCCATCCCAGAGACATTTGAAGATCCCGGATATTATTTACAGAGACAATTTGGAGAGCATATCTTATAATGGGCCCACAGAGTTGGAGGTGGGTATTTTTAGACTTCCCTGAGCACCTAATATTGCACAGCACCTGTTTTTCTGAAACCAAATGGCAGAGACATTTTTCTGTCTGGTTTCCTTGGCACATTTTGGAGTACAGCCTGGACCCTGCGGTGAGCTACATTCCCCAGCCGCGTGGAAACAAGGATTATGAGGTTGCACAAGGCAAAAGAAAGAAAGACTTTGCAAATTGAACCCTGAACCACTGGCCAAGGTCTCTTTCAGCACCACAGACAGCTCCATAGCATAGCCTCCTGTATGCTTTGCACCGTCTTATAGGCCAGAGTCCTGACGCCAAGGTGGAAAACAAGCCCTTGGGCTTGTTCCTGAGAGTGAGGGTCCCCTTACATTGTGTGCCAAAGTGCCCTGTTGGGTTCATCTGTTTTTACCCTTTGGCTGTTTACTTGTTCATTCAGTCAACAACGCTTTGAGGGAGGAGTCTCATTTCTTCAGAGAACTTCAAGTCAAAATGAATGGAGTCAGAAAACAGTGTGTGTCACACCGGGGAGGATGAAGCTTTATCACACTACATTTCCAGCCCACTGCTGCAGACACAAGTTTGTGCTGTTTACTATGACCAACAGTTCTTAACAAGAAAACAGGGGGTGAGGAGGGTGCTCTACACCGACCTAAATAAAATAAAACACATTAAATAAACAACCGTATGCTGTGTGAGAGCAGTTGTCTTAGTTACTTTGTCAGTGTGACCGCACAGTTGTGGCCTGACAGAAACAACGGAAGTGGGCAGGTCTACTGGTTCACAGTCAGGAGGGTTTAGCTCATCACAGCAGGGATGGCGTGGTGAGGCAGTTCAGTTCATGGTGGTGCCTCACAGGAGGCTGCTCAAATCAAGGTGGACCAGAGCAAGACAGGAAGTGGGCAAGTTTAAAATCGTCTCCATCAACCTAACACCCAGGCTTACCAGAACCTTTCAAGATAGTGCTACCAGCAGGAGGACTGCTTCCATAAACCCCTGAGTTTCAGAAAGTCTAGTGGCCTTTTCCATTTAATGAATGAGATCTGGCAACATCACAGAGCTGGACTAGGAAGGGAGGAACTGGAGGCAGGTAGACCAGTTAAAAGATGATGCTGCACCTCAAGCCAAGAACCTGAAAAGCTGATACTGAACCCCAAACAGGCTTGAGGAACAAGGTACACAAAAGGGAAGACAGAATGGAGAAGTGCCAGGATGAGGTGCAGATCTGCAGGAACAGAGATCTTTGGGGCTAGCATTGCGCTTGAGCGTCTGTGTGCAATTGTTGCTCTGGAGGGGCTGTGCCTTGGGGGGGCAGAGACTAGTCTCCGGGCATGCTTGTAGGCTTTACAGAGTCATGGAACCCCATCGCATGAGACAATTGTCTCATCTTGAAGTGAAGAGCAAAGTAACTGCAGAAGTGCAGAAGGGGGTATCTGATTATCAGGCCAGCTGTGGCTCCACAGACCTGCTCTCTAGCTCAGACAATGAAGACGCTGGCTCAGATTATCTTCTATCCTTCCATGTTTTATAATCTTTAACCCTTCTGAGGATTTAAAAGTCTAAATTCTACAGAAGCAATGAAAGTTTTTCTCTGAAATCCAGCCAGACAAGACCTGACCCATTTGAAGAGCATGTTATTCGAGGTGAACATTTTGTTGCTGTTATATGAAACCCAACATAAACAATTTTCAGGAAAAAAAATTGTTTGGGCTCAGAATGTTCAGCCTACAGCCCTTGGCTCTGTTGCTTCGCGATCAGGGTGAGGTAGCATGCTGTGGCAACAGGAGCATGTAGCTGAGGCTACTCACCTCGTGGCAGACAGGAGCCATAGAGGACAGTTACAGCCTTAGACGGCACAAGATACAACCGCCAAAGACAGTCATTGTCCCACTGCCTCTCTCCAGACCTCTGACATTGTACCATTCCCCAACCGTCTACTCAAATTTGAGTCCCTTGGAGGATTAATGCATTGTGAAGGCAGAGCAGAGAGGAGCCTGGAGTCTGGGGGCAGGGAGAATTTGCACACATGTACAACCTTGAGTCTGTGAAGCCTCCAGGAAGCAATTCTGTCTACACCCCAGAAACCCCAAGGCAATCATGCCTCTGCTGCTTCCAACAATCATTTCCATTCTCCAGCTCAGCCTCTGGCTCTGCTTCTAGCCCTCTTCCAACCCCTTCTTTTTCTCTTTCTAGGCCTGGCTTCCACATTGCCTGACTGCCTGCCTGGGCTCCTGCTGGCTTTTCGGAGGAAAGCAAGCAGAGACACAAGCCTGCTGCTGTAGATCTTCCTTTTGCTAGGGATGCATCCCAGGGCCTCGCACATCCTGGGTAAGTACGACACCACCACATCAAAGCAGAATCTTCCAATTTTAGAGAAGGACTTCAATCACTCTTGATTTGTACATGGGGAAATTGATCAATTAAGAAAAATCATGATGTTGTCTGGTCATGGTACATCTGTTATTCATTCTTGTCCCCAGAAACTACCAATATGCAAGTTTTTCTTCATAGAAAGTTTAGCAAGTTCTAGGCCTTGGGGCTTTGGTTGTGTAAATGCTTAAGCTGATCAGATGAAGAAAAGGGAACTATGTCTATGCTCTTCCTCTCTCCAGCAAAAAAAGAAGCAAAAGATACTCATTTTTAAATTTGTATTTAATGTTATTTACAGCTTACTGGCAAATAAAACCAGAATATATGATTATGGCTGTGCAGGGTTTTGACACTCATGTCACTGTGAGATGGTTACCAACCTGTCCATCACTTCATGTGGTGTTGCCTTCATACTGCCTGGTGAGAACGTTTGAAAGCTTTTCTCAACCAGCTCCAAGTACATGGTGCATCACTTCTCTTCACAGTCACAGGCTGCACGTGAGATCCCAGAACATTCATCCGTACCCAGAATGTGTGACCTTTGACCCCCATATCTTCACTTAACTTCCATCTCCTGACTTTGGGGGAAATATTATTCTACTTTTTTTTGTTTTGTTTTTTGTTTTTTGAGACAGGGTTTCTTTGTAGCTTTGGAGCCTGTCCTGGAACTAGCTCTTGTAGTTCTTGTAGACCAGGCTGGCCTCAAACTCATAGAGATCTGCCTGCCTCTGCCTCCTGAGTGCTGGGATTAAAGGCGTGCGCCACCACCGCCCGGCCCTACTTTCTACTTTTAAAGTTTGTCCTTTAAAAAAAAAACCCATAATTCTTTATTGATTTTTTTTTTTTTTGGTTTTTCGAGACAGGGTTTCTCTTGTGGCTTTGGAGCCTGTCCTGGAACTCCCTTTGTAGACCAGGCTGGTCTCGAACTCACAGAGATCCGCCGGCCTCTGCCTCCCGAGTGCTGGGATTAAAGGCGTGCGCCACCACCGCCCGGCTCTTTATTGATTTTTTTGGGAATTTCACATCATGTACCCCAATCCTGCTCACCTCCCAGTCCTTCCATATCTTCCCTTTACTCCTGAAGCATGCCCTCCCCAAAATTAATCAAAAACAAAGCAAACTGACCTTGTTCCTCTCTCTTTCCAACACCTCTTCATTCATCCTAGTGGCATGAGGAGGGAATTGTGGGGTGTCACACCGTACACCATTTTGTCCATCAGCCTCACCCACAAAATGTTTATCAATGAATCAGTGGTCTGGCTCAAGGCCTCTGGCAACCATCATCACTGGATCTTCACGGGAACTCCTCTCAGATGTTCTGCAATTGTCCCAAGCCATGGAGAGCCTGTGGCTATCCTTCTGCAGGACCAGTCCTTTAGGTATTTCAGAAGATCGCAGATGGGGTAGATGCTAGGGCTGCCAAACCACAGCCCAGGATGGGTGGTATAGGTGGTGACTGAGCTGGTCAGTCTGGGTCCCTGGGACCACTCCCTCACGGGAGGTCCTCACAGCTCTCCTAGGTCCATGCCATCAGGCCCAGATCTCCCATGCTAGTGAGGGGTGGGACCATCTCTCCCAGTGCTGGAGGCCAGCTCTCCTGCTAGCCAGGGAGGGATGGATCCAGCAGAGTATGGCCTTTGGATTTCAACATGCACGGTTCCTATTACCCCCTGTTACTTGTGGTAACAAGGACCATGGCTATCATCACAGACACCAGCTGCAGCAGGAACATGAACCAGGACATGCCCTTGGCAGCAGCTTGGGTTCAGACATCACCATGGCGCCAGTGGCAGCACAGAGTGCCGCGCACCGTGGCCCTGGTCTGTGCTCTATGCACTAGACCCTAGGCCGCAAACTTCGGGCAAGGGGCTGGAGGTTGAGAATACACAGGCAGAGACAGACCGACAGGCAGACCTTTAAGCACTGATAACAAAGCCCCTCTTTATTAGTACCACGTAGGCTTAAATACATTGCAGTCAATGGCCAACAGGTGAAAATCCCATCCTCTGAACCTCTAAGCTAGGCACAGCTTCTAGTAACTTCAATTAGAAGGTTCTAGGAGGGAAGAGCAGCTGAAGGCCAGGACTCATTAGTCCCAACACAGGGCACCCAGATCAGTATGGCCCCAGTGGCAGCAAGGTCCTCGGACATCAACGTGGTCTCAGGTGGCTGTCCAGACCCTGGACATTTGCTCAGTCTCTGGTGACACCAGGAGCCATGAATACCCAGACCTTAGCTGCTGCTGTGTCATGGACCCAGACATGGCCCAGCCCCGAATGACACACTGGCAGCTTGTGGCAGTGCAGGCCACTCAAATCTGTATGGCCCTGGTTGCAGCATGACCTTCAGATTCCCAAATGACCTCAGGTGATCATCTAGACCCCATGTATTTGCATGGCCTTTGGCAGTATCAGGAGCCATGAGTATCAACCCAGCCCCTGGCTGTGGTAGGACCAAGGACCCAGACATGGCCCTACATTGCAGCCCTGACTTTGATGTCACCATGGCTTTGGGTGGCAGCAGAGGCCATCCAGATTAGCATGGCCTCGGTGGCAGTGTGGCTCTCTGACACTAACATGGACTCAGGTGTCTGACTAGACCCTGATCATCTGTACGGCCTTCATTGGTTGCTGAAGCCATGAGCATCAACACAGACCCTGTCTACTGCAGGGCCTTGGACCCAGATATGGCTCCCAGAAGCAGTCCAGGCCCAAGTGTTATCATGTCCCCAGTAGCAGCACAGGCCACTCAGATCAATATGGCCCCAGTGGCGGCATGGCCCTTAGACATCGAAATGGCCACAGGTAGCAGCTCAGACCCCAGGCATCCCCGTGGCCTTGGTGACAAGATGGGCCATGAATGTTAACACAGACTCTGGCTGATGTAGGACTACAGACTCAGACATGACCCTAGGCCCAGATGCCACCCTGGTCCCTGGTAGCAACAGGCCACCAACATCAGCCCATTTGCCATCGCTCTTGATTCTGCAGAACTGCCTCTTACCACAGCTCATGAAACATTCACCTCTTTCTCTCCCATTTTTCCGTCAAATACTTGCTCATCAAAACAGCACCCACCCACCTAGGCAAACCAGTGGATGCTTCAGGCAGGTCAGAAGTTTGACTTTTTTAATGAGTCCACATGTAAGTGGGGGTATGAGGGCTGGAGAGATGGCTCAGTGGTTAAGAGTGCTTGCTGATCTGGTAGAGGGCCCAAGTTCAGTTCCTAGCATCCATGTCAGAAGGCTCACTGCCACCTGTAACTCTCGCTCCAGGGGATCCAATGTCATCTTTTGGTCTCTTTAGACACAAAACATGCACATATCCATTCATAGACACACATGCATACACATGACTAAGAACTAACACATATTAATTAATATAATCAAAAACTAATACGTAGGTTAAAGTGTGGGTCATTTGCCTTTCTATACTCCAGATCCACCAGCTTGTCACAAATGAAAGAGTCTCTTCTGTTTTGATGGCTGAATAATATTCCTGCATGCCGAAACACATAAATTCCTCACACCATTTGCTATGAGCCCTGTGTCTGATGGGCTGGTAGTGGAGTTTTTCTTTCTGCGCCCTGACTCTGTCTACTGTGCCCTCTGCCATGCATCAGGGTTTAGTTTGATCTGGTGTCACCTGTTCATGCTAGCTTTTCTTCTTGTGCCCTTGTTGTCACGTGCTAAAAATCCTCATGAACAATTTCTTCCGCATTCCTTTCCTCTTCTAAGAATTTTAGACTTTCATATTTCACCGTCTTAAATCTAATTCCTTCCTCCGTTTCAAGTTTACTTTTGTGATTGGTGTAAAAAGTTCAGTTTTTTCCCCCTGTTCTTAGCATCTAGACATAAATTTAGATTTTGTTGAGTTTTGTTGATTTTGTTTCCCGAATTTAGTTTCGGCAGCTTTTCCTTAGTCTTCAGATTTCTTTGTATGTGGTCATGTCACCGATAAACAAACGTAACTTCATGTCCTCTTTTCACGTCTTATTCTTGCTCAGTCACTTTCACTAGAACTTTCAGGGTGGAGCTAAATGGAGTGGTGAGCGTGCTCCTGACCTCACGGAAGCCTGGGGCTCCCCACCACACAGGACAGTGTTGACTGGATGTATATCGTGACCGTAGTGTACTGAAAAGCATCACTTCTATGCCCTGGTTTGGAGTGTTTCCATAAAGGGTGTCAAACTCTTTCTTGCATCTATTGAGACCAGAGTTTGACCTTTAACCTGCTAGTGTATGTCATACATGTGGATCTGCACAGGCTGGCCTGCCCTTACACCCCATAGCTAACTCTCATCTGCTCTGGTCCCAGTTGTTGGCATTTTGTTGAGGATGTTTGCATCCACACTCTTCAGCAGTGTTGGCCTGTGATTTTCCCATAGTATCCTGACCTGGAATCTGATCCCCATCTGGACCTTATTTGTGCAGAATGAGCTCAGGAGGGTCATCTCTCCTTCAGTTTTCTCTTAAGGAGCACCAGAGGAACTCTAATTAACTCTTTGGTGAAATTTTCCAGAAACTCTGTTAGGTCCTGGGCCTTTTGGGGACATCAGGCCTTCGGTCGCTGGGCGAGTCTCTTTACTATCAGTGCCCTGTTCAGACTGTGCTTCTTAAAGATGAGTCTTGGGAGGTTGAGTGTGTCTCAGGTTTACCCATTCCCTTACTCCATACAGGCCACGGCTTGCAGCCACGGCATTCCGGTGGTGTTCACTCCAGTCTCTTGCAATGTCCCCTTTTAGGTTTCCACTTGCTTATCTGAACTGTTATCCCCTTCTTGATTAGTGTAGCAAAAGGTCTGCTGATTTGACTTGTATTTCCAAACAACATACCTTGTCTTATTAAATGTTTTCACTGCGTTTCTGCCTCTATTTCATTGACTTTTCTCTAGTCTTAGCATCTTTCTTTGGCTACGTGGAGAGCCTATGATCTGTAGGTTTAGTTGTTCTTCCTTTGCAGTATGAAGTCGGGCTGTTTATTTAAGGTCTCACCGCCCTGAATCAGCTGTTTGGAGCTGCGAACATTCCTCTTACAGCTTCTGTCAGGCCTCGGGTGCCAGCCCTTGACTTTTTTTTTGTATTTTCATGGCTTCCAATGCATTTTTTAACTTTCTTTCTGATTCTTTTTTTGTCCATTGGTTTTAGCTTACTTTCTATATGTGTGTGGCTTTTTCAACTGTCCTGTTACTGACTAGCTTCATAGCATTGTTGTCAGACATGACACTGAATGACTCCAATCTTCTTGCATTGTTAAGAGCTGTACTGTGGCCTTGGAGAACATTCTGTGTCCACTTGAAAATACCACGTTTCTGCTTCCTTTGGATGGAATACAGTATGTAGCCCTGTTGGGTCCGTTGGTCTGCAGTGCCGTCCACATCTGCTGCTTTCTTATCGACTTTCTGTGTGAGCGGCCATTGCTGAGAATGAAGCTTTGACATTCTCCCTGTTACTGTGCTGCTTCTTGAGTTCTCCTTTCTGGGCTGGTGGTGTTTGCTTTCTATATTGGGGTGTTTCGATGCTGGGTGTGTAAATATTTACAATTGTTATGTTTTATTAACCAGTTGCTCCGATTGAGAACATATTTAGACCAGCACAGACGCTGTGATTTGGCTCCATGCATAGAATAACATTGCCATTCATCTTTTGTTTTATCTCAAGAGCATTCACAAAAAATACGCAAGCGCATCGCCTGCAGACTGCAGACCAAAGTGTCCATGAACTTGAGTATAAAAAACCCAGTGTGAGGGTTGGGGGCCTTTTCTAGTGAGACTTTGAGTCTGGCCCAGAGATCAAGCCTCTGAGCTGTTGCCATTGTCTCGGACCACGACTACTTCAGAGAGTGAAAAAAAACTGCAGCTAGTGCCTGAGTCTTCAATGCTCATGTCCCTTGGGAGAGTCTTGCTTGGTCATGTGTATCTAAGCATACAACCTTGGTTGCCCAGGAAACCAAGGCCAAGTGGGTCTGGATGAGTTTGCTCTGCTTCTCCTGTTCAGCAGAGCTGCTGCCAGAGCAGCTCAACAGTGAGCATCCCACAGACGAGGGAGTCACACAGATTCCTTCACAGATGTGGTGGATGCCATCGGGGGCAGTTTGTGGTGACAAACACCACTGAATGCAAACACACTGCGATTCCTCCAAAAGGCTTGTGTCTGGCACACAAAACAAAGCCAACACTCATTCAGCTGTGGACTTATTAAGTGCCAGCTCTGTGACAGGCAGGGTGCTAGGATCTGAGAAAGAAATGGTAGACGAAACCACCACATTCCTCAGTCTCCTGACTTCATAGTTAATTAAGCCAGTAAATAAATAAATAGACAAGTTCAGTTACTAATAAGGGCTAGGAAGAAAATAACACGTGGAAAGACGGTGCCTGCTATGTATTGGAAAGGAGAAGTGGAAAACCACTTAATCAAGCGAAGGAAGGGGAACCCCTCTGAGATGGCATTAGATCAAGAAAAGCATGGTGCCTGCAGAGAGGCAGCCACACTGGCATCTGCAGGAGGTCTCTTCCCAGCAGAAGAGGTGTGTAAGACCGCAGGGGAATTATCAGGACTCCCCGAGCTGTTTCCAGATTATTCAGGTAAACTGGAACCCATGGACCCATGGACCCATGGCTAGGGGAGATGAAATAAAGAGGAACTAGGAACTCGGTGCAGAAGAGTTGCTAGAAAGATCCCTGGGCCAGAGAAAATCTCCTAGGTGCTGGGGTTGTTTGTGTCTGCCCATTGGCAGCTGGGCAGCTGGGCAGCCTTAAGCATGCTACTCTTATTGGACCTCGGCTTCTCCATCTACAGATGTCCACATCTGGAAATCGAGATCTAGGGATGTGATTTCCTGTTGTGCGTTTTCTTTTGATCCTTTCATGTAAAGCGAGTTCCATCTGTTAGTGCACATATAAAAGAGTGAAGATCCAGTGCTCTCAACCAGCACATGGTGGAGAGGTGACTGGGGACCTGTTCCCAAGGCCCTGGACTTCTAGGACTGCAAGGGTTGTCACGGCCCCTTTGCTGAGCTTCAGATCCAAGAGTGGCTTAGTTTGTCTCTGCAAAGCCTTCTTATCTAGCTGTGGTCCCAAGGCATATTGAGCTGACGTGTTGTATCACAGACCCTACATACCTGGGTGCCTGGTCTTGTCGGGTGCTAGCACAGGGGTGGCTGGGAGGACTGCTAAGTCAGGGTGAGAAGGCCCGGGAGGGGGTTCAGGCAGGTTATACCTCGTCTGGCACTGCAGAAAGTCTTCAACTCAACACTACAAATGGGCATAGACGAACCCAGATTAAAGACTGAGACCCTTTCCTGAGCCACATGCAGGGACTCACGCACGATGACCCTTCTCCTGGACACCCCAGGATGGCAGAGATGGCCTGGGACCTCTTCACAGTGTGGTGTGCAGCTTTTGGCCCTCACCTCTTTCCCCTAACCTTTTCTGTGCCAAGGGAACAGGCTGAAGACTACACGGAGCAGGGCCTCTGGCTATGCTGTGTGGACAGCTTCACTCTGAAATACCAGGGAAACACTTTCTCATGGCTTCCTGGGACCTGCACACACCTCGGGGGACAATGAAGAGCCCATCAAATGCTTACCTGTGAAGTAGGATGTGACTAAGTGTTGAGTTTATTTATCTTTGCACAGGGGAGGGAGGTAGGGAAGAGAGTTGAGATCTGGCTACATACATAATGCACAGGTCCCTGGCATACAGAGAAAATCCACCAACCTCAGTCCCCTTGGCTCTGCTTCAGGCTCACCGTGTAAAGAGCAAGCGGATTTCTTGAAGTGGCTTTATTTATTTGTTTGTTTGTTTATGAGGCCGGGTCTCACTATGTAGTGTTGGCTGGCCTGGAACTCACAGAGATCTCCCTGCCTTTGCCTCTCTAGTGCTGGGATTAAGGGTGCGCCCTTCTTTTGTAATAATGCCTGTAAGGGAAGTCCTGCAAGCACAGCTGGTGCTGGCCTTGATCAAAGGTATACCCAGGTCTCAGAGCCCATCCCTGACCTTCATGCTCTTGGGTGAGACCTTTATTTTTCCAGGACTTAGTGTCTAATTCAGACAGGGTCATTAGCCCCAGCTCCCCACCTCCCAGGAATGGGGAAGATGGGGTGAGATGCTATACAGAACAAAGCTATTCAGGTGTGATGTGACTATTCTCTGCCCCAGTGAGAACATTACAGAAAGGAAGAGCCAGTATTTAGAAACTGTGTAACATTTTGACATTGCAAAAGCATCCCAATGTTCCATCAGGTGATCCAGTTTGTTCAACAGGTACTGGAGCCATTTGGATATTGTCAAGTTCATGATTGATCAGAAAGAAAGTCAACAAAGCAACTGGCCCTTTGTCACAAATCCTTTAACAAAAAAACCACTAACAAAGATTCTTGCTTTGAGAAGCCTCTCCAAATAGCAGTATCTGACCAGAAGAGAAGTGATGGAAGCAGTTTGGCCTTGGTTGTCCTACGTAGGCCTTGTGACCTTGAGTAAGTCATTCTCTTCCCTGGGCCTGGTACCATATGTGAGCTTCACCTTGACTGTTTACTTTTCACTGAAGGTGCTGGTGTGAGGACCAGGGGTCCAGCATGCCTGTTAACAGAAGGTATCAAAACTAGATGTAGCAGTCATGGCTCTCTAGAGGAACAGAACTTAGAGAATGAATATATTCACATATATATATATACACACATATATATACATATATGTATATATTATATATACATATATTAGATATACACATATAATAGATAGATAGATAGATAGATAGATAGATAGATAGATAGATAGACAGAGAGAGTAGATGGACGGGTGGGTGGAAGGATGGATGGATGGGTAGATGGATTTATTAGAGCAGCTTACAGGCTGTGGTTCAACTAGTCCAACGATGACTGTCTACCATCCAAAAGACCTAGAACCCAGAAGTGGTTCAGTCCACACAGCTGGATGTCTCAGCTGGCCTTTAGTATATGCTGGAATCCCAAAGATGTAGGCTCTAATGCCAGTGAAGGGATGGACTTACCAGCCAGAGTGAGGGCAAAACAGACAAAGATCAAAAGCTTCTTTCTTCCATGCCCTTTATATGGGCAGCCAGAGAAGGTGTGGATTAAAGGTGATCTTCCCACCTCCAGAGATCCGGATTAAAAGCAGGTCTTCCACT
Source organism: Microtus oregoni (assembly GCF_018167655.1). NCBI lineage: Eukaryota > Metazoa > Chordata > Mammalia > Rodentia > Cricetidae > Microtus > Microtus oregoni. Next base: position 64,360,419 of record NW_024543063.1, read on the forward strand.
TCAAATGATTTAATTTTAAATGAAAAAAAAATCTCTCACAGGTGTTGTCTTAGTTCAGGTTTTTACTGCTATGTAAAGACACCATGACCACAGTAACTCTTATAAGGAAAACATTTAATTGAGCAGTCTTGTGTACAGTTTCAGAGGTTCAGTCCATTATCATCATGGTGGGGAACATGGCAGCATGCAGGCACACATGGTGCTGGAGGAATCGCTGAGAGTTCTATGTCTTGCAGGCAACAGGAAGTCAACTGATAGTCACACTGAGGGAAGCTTGAGCAAAAGACATGGCAAAGTCCACTCCCACAGTGACAGGCTTCCTCCAACAAGGCCACACCCACTCCAACAAAGCCACACCTCCTAATAGTGCCACTCCCTATGAGATTATGGAGTCAATTACATTCAAACTACCTCAGGTATACCTAGCCACTTGGGTTTAGTTACTTCCAGATGTAGTCAAATGAGAGCCAAGAATAGCCGTTGCTGTGGCTAACACAGGGCAGCCTGTGGCTGTGTGGCTAGTGAATGCTCTGAGACTGGCAAGCCCTGCACCCACTCTCTAGAGCTGAACTGCCACATGTGAGGTCACCCTCAAATCCCAGGTCCCAGATGACTTGCCAGCAGGTCCAGTTAAAAGCACAAGGATCATCTAGTTTAGTCTATGGGTTCAAATGGCTGGCTTGTAAGACAACCGAATCTTTGCCTGGGACTGTTTGTTACCAACCAGAAGCAAACTGACCTCTACATAAAGTGTGGTGCTGCTGTTACTGGGTGTTATCAGCTAGGTTCCAAGGTGGGGCCATTTGATTTGATCCTCCCTTTACTTCGAAAAATTAATTCATGTTAATTTTTCATGCTTGGTTAAAAAAAATTCTCAACAAGCTGAGCTATATCCAAATACTTGATCATTAAAAATATTATTAAAAATTCTTATCAGTTTAAACAAATAAAAAGATAGAAAAGCAGTGATCCACTAAAACACACATGGCTTGTAACTGGCCCCCGGGCACTCTTAAGAACCTGTCAACTCCCTTGGTAGCTGTGTGTTGTGTGGGGCAGGACCCAGCACAGGGGCTTTCGTGGTAAGGATAATGGGTCTCAGTTCAAGGTTGGTGGTGTCCAAGGTCATCTGGCCAGGAATGGGAAGCAAGGGCCTGTGATGCCACTCTGGACAGTGGCTCCTCAGAGCCATGGCATGATGCTGTTGGTACTGGGGGTGGCATGTGTTGGGAAGACCCTGTGACTGTAAGAATGGCAGAAAAGTAGTGGGGTTGAGGTCAGGAGACGAGAATTCCTCACAAGGAGTTGGACCACACTGCCAGAGAGGAGTGGGGGAGGCTTGTTCCTATTTTAAGTTAGCCTCATTAAAAAAAAATCTTACCATTAATTGCATCTACAATATATATCCCTCTTTTTTCTCTTCCCAAAAAGGTTGGGCTCACAGTGTCTTTCACACACTACAAACTTAGAATGATTTACACTTCATCTTAAACATGCCAGCCTATACCTTTTACAGAAAATCACAATTGCTAAATTTATTTTTAAAACAACTGAAAAGACGAGTCTAGCTTGGAGACTCGGTGTTCCTGAAACCAATTCATCCATTGAGCACTCTCTAGGTGTGGTGTCCTATTTGGGGGCGTGGGGTTAGAGAGATGGGTGGAGACCTCCTGGAAATGGACTCATGCTTTTAGACACTTTGCCAAAGGTGTTATATGGATGGTACGGTGTCTGTGTGTATGCAACAAAGGAATCAAACTCAGGGAAGCCAGGGAGGTGAGAAACCCCGGGGCTGAGCTGTGTGCCCAGTCCTGCCCTTCCCCACCAGAGGGGAGCAGCCACGCATTGTATCCACCCTCTCCTGACACCCAGTAGAAAGGGCACATGGGGGTATGCAGTGTGCTGTGAGTGGGCCACTTGCTCTCCTCTTGCTGCTCTGTCTTTTCTGCTCATCTGTGAGCGCTCCAAAGGCAGACACATCTTCCCCATCTAACACCCACATGACCCTAAGCACGGGGTGGCACACCACAGGCCAGCACAAAACGTTGTTTCCAGAGGGCAGTGCTAGAAGGGTCTTCAGAGGTGTGTGCTTGGGAGATGGCCACATCACATGAGTGCTAACCTCCATAACCCAAACTGTTAAGAAAGGCGTGACTCTCAGGCCCTGTGCACAGCACTGGAAAAGCAGCAAGTATGCAAAGCAGGAAGCTTTTGTTACCATGCCTATAGCTGGTGAGTGTGTGTGGGGGGGGGCAGAAATTGGCGGCAGGTGTCTTTCTCAATCACGTCTCCACCTTATTTTTTGAGACAAGGTCTCTCACCGAACCTAGACCGTTCCTATTGGCTCGACTAGCTGGCCAGTGCCTCCTCGCGGTTTTCCTGCCTCGGCCTCCCCAGTGCTTGGATTACAGGTGCACTACTAAGCCTGACCTTTCCTTGGGTACTGGTGATCCAACTCAGGTCCCCTTGCCAGCCATCTCCCTTGTGATATGATTACAATAATATTATCCATTTGGAAAGGAGCAGTTTGGATTTTGAGACTTTTGTTTCGGTTTTGAGTTGGGCTCTCACTGTGTTGCTCAGGCTGGCACAATCCTCAGGCCTCTGTCGTAGTCCACCGGGAGTTGACTACATGTGCCAGAAAACCCAGCAAGTGAGAAGGCTCGCTCTGTGGGGGAGTCTGAAGCCCCCACAGACTCCGCCCTTCCTTGATTTACATGATCCAGAGAGCTACCCCACCCTTCTCTTATTCCAGCAGAGAAATTCCTGCTCTATGGTCAAGAAAAAGATGCTAGAGAGTAGCTTTGCCCACACGAGGGGACTCTGTTCTCCAATCAGCAAATTCCTCTCCTCCAGGATTCAAGGTAACAGAGCTCATGTCTGCACTGTTGCCATGGCTCCATTGGATTGCTTGGCATTCGGTGAGAGCATTTCCAACCTCAGACCCCTGGTGTTTAAGAAGTGTTCTATTATCTACTTGGGAGCTGGAGAAGAGGCCATGACTGAGCACTGTGAGCCCCCGTGAATGGAACGAACAGATAGGGGAATGTCAATCCAAGGCCACCACACAACTCATTTGGTATACGTGGATTCTGATCCTACAGGTCAATTTCTTATGGGCTGCGCCATCAATTATAGTTCAGCTTCAAATGAGGCCAAAGGTGAAATTAATTCCTTATACAATTGTCTAAATGGTGTCTTAGTTAAGAATCTTTTGACTAGGAATAATACACACCAACTCAAGAATAGAGAAAGGAATTTGCTGGAAGGCTGGCGGGGCCCTCTCAGGGATCCTGGAAGGACAGTGACAACGTCATTTGGAAAAGGCTGCAGCAGAGGACCTGTAGCCACGCTGCGTGTTCCTGATTCTGGCTGCCCAGCATCAACCACCCTTTATGTCTTTATGTCTATTTCTCCTGAAGGCGTGACATTTCCTTTTGACTATAATATAGCCTGGTAGAACTATAGAGGAGGCCCTCCACCCACCAGTTAAGGAAAACCACATCACCCCACAAAGGCCGTCTTGGTATTGGCTCCCTAAGGTGTGAGTCTTGGTCACAGTTGCGGGTAGTCAGGACTCACATGCTCTGGCTTCGGCTCCCACACCAGTTTGCTCAGTCTTAGCATTCCTAAAAGCTCCAAGGCTACAGTTATCTACCCTAGCTCTACAGTTTTCAAGTTTGGTTGGGTCTTTGCTTTGTTTCTATCTCCAACAACTTTTTGGGACGCTCACATGGGACAAGCACCAATTCTTTTTTTTTTTAATATTTATTTATTTATTATGTATACAATATTCTGTTTGCGAGTATGTCTCCAGGCCAGAAGAGGGCACCAGACCTCATTACAGATGGTTGTGAGCCACCATGTGGTTGCTGGGAATTGAACTCAGGACCTTTGGAAGAGCAGGCGATGCTCTTAACCACTGAGCCATCTCTCCAGCCCAATTCTAGTAAATAACCATAGTCTGATTTTTGCTGAGCCCTCATAGCCCTATCCCCCGCTCTGGGAAGCTGGTCTCCTTCGGCATGCACCAGCCACACTCTATATCTCATAGTCAAAGTTTCCAGGTGAGAGAACCTGAGAAAGTCAAGGCCATGGACTAGGGACTCTCCTGCTAGAGGCTAATGCCCTCCCCCAGTGGGGGATGGGTGGGCAAGGCAGTTCTTTAAAAATCAAAATGGTCAGCATAGTGGACTGGACTACAGGCAGCCCTCTGCCAACCAGGGAACACGGCAGGTCGTGTTGAAGCAGATCTGTGGCTAGAACTAGGTATGGGTGTGTGTCCTCATGAGGAGAGATGGCTTGGATTTAAAGAAGGTCAGGCGGTCATGGTGGCTGAATTTGGGCTTGAGCTAAACCACCCTACAGGCTCTGGTGGGAGCCACACTTTGCTGTGATAAGAACCCTGGTACCACTTATCTACCCTTCAGTCAAGTCTCCAGGAATCCAGTGCGCAGGTGCACATCAGCTAGGAGTTACAACCAAGTGTCAGATTTCAGAACCATGGTGTCTTTCCTATTGTGGCTTTGTTCCTTTCATATGCCAAGCCAGCCGTATGACAGCAAATACGAATTATTTAGACATTTATTTTGTTCAATTCTGTTATTTCCATGAGAATAGGAACCAGTTATTTTCTTCCAGGGGCATTCGTTGCCCGAGTCATTGTTGGGATTATTACCGGAAAGAACCTTGAAAGTCAAAATTCCCAGTCTGTGTGCCCGCTCACATTTGTTTCACTCAAATATTTGCTCTCACCCGCTAACAAATAAAGATCCTTAGCATGTTTGGCTCACACATGTTTAAGAGGCTAAAATTCTAATATCCTTAGGCTCACAGGTTACAGAACAACTACTCAGAAGCGGGAGTCCCATGTGTCTCTGAGACAAAATGTTCAGGGCACCTCCCTCAACCAGGGGGAACTTAACTGCCCAACCTCTCTATTTCGCCAAGATCAGCACTTAGAGAACACAACATACACTCTCAAAGGCAGTTTTATTCTTGCATTCTCCAAAGGATCAGCTTGAGCTCACATCATGGCTTAGTGGCTGCAGGTGGTCCATGTGGCACTCTAGGGGGTCCCAATTCCTTGAATTTCTCGTTCTGCTGATCAAGGAACGGGACTCCTTTTGTGTCGTGCACAAGTCATACTGTGCTGTTGTTAGGGCGGGGTTAGCTCAGTGGTAGAGCGAGCCTAGTGTGCTGATGCCGTACACTCCCCTCTTAGATATGCGGCTTAACTTCTAAACATTTTTAAAGTCATACTCCACTCACGTAAGTGGAGGAATCAAGTAATGAGCAGTGCCCTACGGCTACTCCGTGAGTGTGGGAGAGATGGAGGAGGTCTAGAGCTGGCGATCCCATCTCAGGTCTTCCGTGTTCACCCCATGTGAGCACTGTGGCCTGACTCTCTCGTGTTCCACTCACCATGAAGAAACCAAAGCTTGAAGGTCTAGTAACACACAAGAGGCAGGAACACAATTTCATGGCCAAGTTCATGCTTTTCCAGAAATGCAAGAAACAACTGGAATAAGATAGGAGGCTCGGGGAATCTAGGGTGGCGTAGATACAGAGCAATAGTGATGGAGGGGAAAGAAGAAGCTTCTTCTTTCCTCTCTGCTTCTTAGCTTATGAGATGAGAGGCTTGTTGAACACACACACACACACACACACACACACACACACACACACACCTTATATGCTACCTTAGAGATCCAAAGGCAGGGCCACTTAAAACCACAAACTAAAATATACCTTTTCTCTTTATAAACTGCCTTGAGTATTCATGTCAATGGCTGATAGCTGACTAGTACTATGTCTCAGCCTGTTTCCACAGCTCTAGGGCAGCACGCCATCCTCTTCACAGTCAGAAACTATGAAGGAAGTGCTGAGGTGCTTTGGAAAGTCTCCCCTAAGAGCTCAGCCTAGGCTACTCCTAACCTCACTGAAGCTAGCAGCCGTTCTGTCTTTGTCCCCGAATTTTCACTCTGTAGAGACCCACACAGCGCTTTGCTGTTTGCAGAGCAATTCTCACGTACTAATGTACTGAGAAAGTTAAAATTACAAGCAGGTTTGAGAGAGAGGGCCCGGGAGGCTACTAACTATTCACAGGTACTCCATTCAATAGTCCCCTTTCACAGGTATCACTTCTGCTGGTCACACACGGGTCCAAAGGTTTTGTCCCCAAGAGTTCCCTGCTCACAGGCAGTTCAGGACTTGCAAGGAAGGTGGAGTGCATTGTGGGTAACCCTGTCTCTTTTCTTTGCTTGCAAAGTAGGTGCCTTTACTCCATTTCCTTTGCTAAACAGAGCATTGGTTCTCAGCTGGTGGAGACCGCCACTTCTACTCAAATTTTATTAGAGTAAAATCCCCCAACCAAAAGCGCTGATGCCTGGTTTGGAGTCACAGTTTGGATTATGTGGCTGTCTGCTTTCCTTAGCACATAACTCTGTGTCTGCATCTTAGTGAGGGTTCTGTTGCTGTGATGAAACACCCCAGCAAGAAGAAACTTGGGGAGGAAGGGTTTATTTGTCTTATATATTCTAGGTCAAAGTCCCTTGAGGGAAGCCAAGGAAGGAACCTGGAGGCAGAAACTGAAGCAAAAGCCATGGAAGGGTGCTGCTTACCAGTTCGCTCCTTGTGGCTTGCTCAGCCTGCTTTCTCAAATGACCAAAGGCCAAGCCAAGCTCACCCACAGTGAGCTTTTCCCTCCCATACAAATGTTCATTAAAAAAATGCCCTACAGGCTTGCCTATAGGCCAATCTTATGAAGGCATTTTCTCCATTGAGAACCCCTCTTCCCAAATGACTCTAGCCTGTGTCAAGCTGACATAAGAGTAATCAACATCACTGACCCCTTGTCAACTTGCCATAAACTTTCTTTTTGTTTATCCGTGTTAATATTACTATCACAACATAAAACATCCCAGCTTTTAAAGTCCCAATCTTTAACAACTCTAACAGTTTAAAAGTACAGTCTCTTTAAAAGCCCAAAGTCTCTCTAATTCTCCAAAGCCTCTTAACTGTGGGATCTGCTAAGAATTAAAAAAAGAAAGAAAGAAAGAAAAGGCAAGTTAAGTGCTTTCTTTTCAAGAGGGAAGAACAATGCACAGATATAATCAAACCCAAACAAAACCGAAGTCCAACAGTGTGAAGAAAAGCTCAGGGTCAGACATCCAGAACTCATGCTCTACTGGGCACCAAAGGACCCAGGCATCTCTGCTTCTCCAGTTCTGGCACACACAGCCCACAAAACTAGTCTAGGCTCAGGGAGGCTCTGCTCCGCCTCCTGTTGCTGTCCTTGGTACTGGTGTCTTATATATGCTGGGGCCTTCATGACAGCTGAGGCTGCGTCTTCACCAAGCCTTAACTACTCTTCCTGACTCCTCCAACCCAGAGGCTTTTACTGCAGTGAAGCCTGAACCTTTACTAAGAGCCTCTCCTGGCCTCTCACAGTTCAAGCCTTAGTCACTCTCCTGTGACTCCCGGATGCTTTCCAAACTAGCACTACCTCTAAACTCTTGCATATTACCAAGTTTGGCTGCCGACACCAGGTACAGCCTTGATCCCCTATGGACCACTATTTCAGTGTGCTGATCCTGAGGAAACAATTCCCAGAAGATTCTGACTAAGAGATGCTGGCCTTTTTTACTGACTTCTGATTCTTCAGCCTTTGCTGACCAGTATCAATTGTCCCAGCAAGGCAAGGACTTCACTTCAGGGGTTGTGAGTTCTTGTTAATCACAGCCTATTCTTCACCCCCAGCTAACCACACCACAGATTATTCACCCAAATTATTATATAAATTCCCTTGATACAGTGTTTGCTTCCTTTTGAAACGTCACAAGCTAGGCTTCTATCATCCATGCTGCTTCTGGCATTATCTTCCCAGGTACTACTACAGCCCATTAAGCTCTGAACCATCAATGTCTTTTCTAGATTAAAGATCCAAATTCCTCCCATAACCTCCCCAAAGCAATGTAGTCAGGCTTGTCACAGCTATGGCCCATTCTCTGGTACCAGTCTCTGTATGGTTAGCTTTCTTCCTTCCTTTTTTCTTTTTTCTTTTCTTTTCTTTCTTTCTTTCTTTCTTCCTTCCTTCCTTCCTTTCTTTTTTTTTTTTGAGAATTTTTGAGACAGGGTTTCTCTGTAGCATTGGAGCCTGTCCCGGAATTTGCTCTTGTAGACCAGGCTGGTCTCGAACTCACAGAGATCCGCCTGCCTCTGCCTCCCAAATGTTGGGATTAAAGGTATGAGCCACCAATGTCCAGCCCTAGTTAGGTTTCGATTGCTATGGTAAAACACCATGGCCAGAAGCAACTTGATGAACAAAAAATTTATTTATTGGATTACACATCCCATGTCCCAATCCTCTGAGAGAAACCAAGGAAGGAACCTGAAGGCAAGAACTGAGACAGAAGCCATGGAGGAACGCTGCTTACTGGCTTGCTCAGCCTGCTTTCTTATACAATCCAAGACCACCAGGCTAGGGGTGGCACCGCCCAGAGCAGAATAGGCCCTCCCGCATCAATCACTAATCAAGAAAATGCCTGACAGGTTTGTCTACAGGCAAATCTTATGAAGTAATTTTCTTCATCAAGAACCCTTCTTCCCAAATGACTTTAGCATGTGTCAGTTGACACAAAACTGACCATCAATCTGTCTGCAGTCAGAGTTGCACTATGGGATGTTTTCAAAGACCGCTTCTTCCTGCCCAAATACTCATGTACCTGGTGGTAGAAGGTCCCCGGTATAAGGGACCTGTTGGTAGGGAAGATGAGTCACCTGGATGAGGGGGTTCGCTCTGACGCAGAAAGTGTCCCTCCCAAAGTCCCAGCCCATTTCTGTCACAGTGGTTTAGCCAAGAACTGTTAGGTCTTCTGATACCCCAAGAGAAGATCAGAATATGAGTTCTGATGTTAAGGTCATCAAGCTTCCAAAAGAATCAAACCGGGAGTGATGGAGGAGTAGCTCCAGAGAAAACGTACCGGTCAAGAGCACTTGTTGCTCTTGTGGAAGATCCAAGTCCAGTGCCCTGTACTCATGCAGTGGCTCACAATCATTGCTTATTTCAGTTACCTAGAATCTGAATTCTTCGGTTACTAGGCATGCATGTGGCTCACATACACATATACAAGCAAAACATCATACACGCAAAAATATAAAAAAGTAGTTAAAAAATCAAAAAAGTGTGTGGGGCCATCAGCATGATACTTTGGGTGCAAGGTTCAGCTGGAGAAGGGAAGGGTGGGAATCCAGAAGTCTAGTTCATGCCATTGCCTTGCCTGGAGCTGACTGGATGCCTGGGGTGTGCAGGCTACCTTTGTGTGGGTTCTCCACCTTTTGTCTCCTAAGCTGCCACCCTGAGATCGTCATGTTTTTTTCTCCCTTTCACACTGCAGGACCTTGGAACTATCCAGGGGACTCACGGCTGTCCCTGTAACAGCTTTGCACACACTCAGGCCCCACGACAAGCATTTGCCGTAGCTGGAAGCTAACACTGTAAGTCGTGGTGGTGGAGTCGGGTGGGGGCCATGTTACTGTGTTTTTCTGCAGCGTCCCAGTCATCTGAGCCTAGCGCAGAGTAGCTGCAGAAAGAGCCACCAAAATGATTTCAGAAAAATCTGCTTAGGAGTCTAGGAAGTTAGGGCTGTTCTCCTAAGTTTCTCTGGCCCACAAGTAGACGGTCACCTTTATTATTTCTTTATGTGTATGTTTGAGTGTGCATACAGGTGTGTGTGTGAACATGTGTGTGTATGTGTGTGTACCTGTGTGTGTATATGTGTGTGTACACATGTGTTTGTGTACATGTGTGTGCATGTGTATGTGTGTGTGCGTGTAGGTCAGAGGTCAGCCTCAGGTGTCATTCCTCAGGAGTGGTTCATCATGTTTTTGAGGCAGGATTTCTCAGTGGACTTGGGCTTGTCTATTAGGCGAGGCTGTCTGGCCAACAGACTCTAGGGCCCCCCCACCTGTCTGCCTCCCCTGCCCTGGGATTAAAGGCATATTCTATCAGGCCTACTTCATTTCCTGGAGCTGAAACTCAGCCTGTCTTGTTTACACATTAACTGTGCTGTGCAAACCAAGTTATCATCTCAGCTCAGAATACCGTCTTTACATAACAAGTCAATTGTCTTATACGTAGACTATGGGCTGCCAGGTGCCAACCTGGGTTTGTGGCTCTGTGACACTGAGCATTGAGCACGGCCTTCACTGGTAACAGAAGAGTGGCCAGGGCTTTATTCTCTCTCTCTCTCTCTCTCTCTCTCTCTCTCTTCTCTCTCTCTTTCTCTCTTTCTTTCTCTCTCTCTCTCTCTCTCTCTCCCTTCTCTCTCTCTTTCTCTCTTTCTTTCTTTCTTTCTTTCTCTCTCTCCCTTCTCTCTCTCTTTCTCTCTCGCTCTCTCCCTTCTCTCTCTCCCTTCTCTCTCTCTTTCTCTCTCTCTCGCTCTCTCCCTTCTCTCTCTCTCCCTTCTCTCTCTCTCCCTTCTCTCTCTTTCTCTCTTTCTCTCTCTCTCCCTTCTCTCTCTTTCTCTCTTTCTCTCTCTCCCTTCTCTCTCTCTCTTTCTCTCTCTCTCTCCCTTCTCTCTCTCTCTCCCTTCTCTCTCTCTCTCTCTCCCTTCTCTCTCTCTCCCTTCTCTCTCTTTCTCTCTTTCTCTCTTTCTCTCTCTCTCCCCCTTCTCTCTCTCTCTCTCCCTTCTCTCTCTCTTTCTCTCTCTTTCTTTCTTTCTTTCTTTCTCTCTCTCTCTCCCTTCTCTCTCTTTCTTTCTCTCTCTCTCCCTTCTCTCTCTTTCTCTCATTCTCTCTCTCTCCCTTCTCTCTCTCTCTTTCTCTCTCTCTCCCTTCTCTCTCTCCCTCTCTCCCTTCTCTCTCTCTCTCTCCCTTCTCTCTCTTTCTCTCTTTCTCTCTCTCTCTCCCTTCTCTCTCTCTCTCCCTTCTCTCTCTCTCTTTCTTTCTCTCTCTCTCCCTTCTCTCTCTCTTTCTCTTTCTCTCTCTCCCTTCTCTCTCTCTTTCTCTCTCTCTCTCCCTTCTCTCTCTCTCCCTTCTCTTTCTCTCTCTCTCCCTTCTCTCTCTCTCTTTCTCTCGTTCTCTCTCTCCCTTCTCTCTCTCTTTCTCTCTCTCTTTCTCTCTCTCTCTCCCTTCTCTCTCTCTCCCTTCTCTCTCTCTTTCTCTCTCTCTCCCTTCTCTCTCTCCCTTCTCTCTCTCTTTCTCTCTTTCTCTCTCTCTCTCTCTCTCTCCCTTCTCTCTCTCTCTTTCTCTCGTTCTCTCTCTCCTCTCTCTCTCCCTTCTCTTTCTCTCTTTCTCCCTTCTCTTTCTCTCTTTCTCTCTCTCTCCCTTCTCTCTCTCTTTCTCTCGTCTCTCTCTCCCTTCTCTCTCTCTTTCTCTCTCTCCCTTCTCTCTCTCTTTCTCTCTCTCTCTCCCCCTTCTCTCTCTCTCCCTTCTCTCTCTCTTTCTCTCTCTCTCTCTCCCTTCTCTCTCTCTCTCTCTCTCCCTTCTCTCTCTCTTTCTCTCTTTCTCTCTCTCTCTCCTCTCTCTCTTTCTCTCGTTCTCTCTCTCCTCTCTCTTTCTTTCTTTCTTTCTTTCTTTCTTTCTTTCTTTCTTTCTCTGCTTGAGTCCTTACTTTCACCTCTGGAACCTAGCACTGGAGAGATACCCTAACCTGAAAAGAGTTGGGTTGAGAGGTTACATTTATTTGTCACCCAGGAGTTGCTGCAAATGTAGATGTGTACCTATCGCATCCCTCATGGCCACAAAGGCAAGGGCATGCAGAAGGGGCAGAACCTCAGCCTGCCTGTGGGGGATACGGGGCTGTGCTATGGTTCCCATAACACGAACGGGGGATCCGATTTCCTCAACCAAGTGTGTCATCTGGAGACAGAACAACAAAGTGAGGCCACACCTTCCTTGCCTTCTCTGCGTCCCCGTCCCTCTCCTCCCCTTCCTGTCAGCATTGTTCTATTTTCCCCATGCATGTTTTTACACTCATTACAGCTAACATGCTAACTGTTCTGTGTGTGGCGCCGTTAATTGGATGGCACTTTCAATCACCATTCTGCTCCCCAGCTAGGTTTTTGGGTTTTGTTTGTTTATTTGTTTGCTGTGTCTTGCTCTGTTTTCAAGAAATCTTGCTGGCTTCTCTGAGCCCAGGTTGTGTCTCAACCTTTCAGGAGCCTCAGATGCTCAGCTTTTCTCTGTGTCTGGTTGTACTCCCTGGCAGGGACTTGCCAGTGTGGTCCCCAGACAGAGCCAAGCCTTTGTGGACACATCCTCAGAGCTCCTCCCCCTGATCCCCACCCCAATTCCAAGACTGGAGTTGACAGTGCTTTGCTGATTGTTCCGTTTTGTGTGGCTGGTAAATACATATGAAGTAAACCCTTTACCCACCCAGACCTTGGCGGCTTGCCTTGGTGAGTTCCTGTCCAAGAGGAGCTAGGGGATGCCCCTGCCACAAGCCACAATCCCCCAGGAGCATTACCCTGAGTAACTGGAACAGTTTATCTTCCTAACTTCCTCATACATTCTGGGCAATCCCAGGAATCTACCTGTCAGAACTGGCAAACCATTCTTCTCTTTGGGCAAATGCTCCCAAACATGGAGTTTCTTGACCCTTGCACAATTGATAATCATCTGAGGATCTTGTTAAAGTTGGGGTTCCTAGCACCACACCTTGCCTGTTATTTAACTGCTTGTTCCTGTCCTGACTGTCATGGGTCCCTTTTCCTTCCACACAGAATCAAATTCTCTGCACATCAATTGACCAGTGTTTCCCAAATAGTGTTCACCATCACCCTGGAGGACTGATTAAAATTGCAGATAGCCGGAGGGGGGGGGATATGGGACAGCCCAGGAAGGGAAAGCACTTGCCTTGCAGCCTGAGAGTCCACCCAACTTCCTTGTAAAAGGAATCTGTGTAAAAAAAAAAAAATCAGATGCTCAGGGCTGGAGGAATGGCTCAGCACATGAGAACATGACTTGCAGGGGACCTGGGGTTCGGGTCTCAGCATCCATGTGGCAGCTTACAACCCACATGTTGATTTACAATCTTCCTCTACTCCAGTTCCAGGGAATCAAATGCCATATTCCGGTCTCTCCAAGCAACAAACATGCACACTGTGCACATACACACAAGCAAAACACTCACACACATAAAAAGAGTGAATACTATTTTTTGAAAAGTCACATGCAGTGGAACACATCTGTATTGCAGAGAACTCCCAGAAGCTCACAGGCCCGGCCAGAGTCCACACAAGCACAGCAGGACAACAGCAGAAACAAGAGAAATTAACCCAAAAGTGGGTGGACAGAGAGAGCCACGTCCTGAGAAGCGGTCCTCCACTGTGGTTCTGGGGTGTGTATTTTAAATGCAGACAGACAAAGCCCCGTCCAGCTCTGCTGAATCTGAGTCTCCCCACAGAGCTCCTGGACCTTACATTTTTGGAAATAGGTATCCAGAGGATTGTCATCAGCAAAGCCCAGGACACACAAGCCTTTAAATGGAACCCTTTCCTTTCACATTTTCCTATGAGGATTTTCAAACCTGCTGAACACTTCAGAATTTTCAGGTAAGATGAAGAGCTTAGCAGCCAGCAATTAACCTGCAATTAATGCTCCACTACACTGTGTACCACCAGCCATTCCACCCATCCACTCCTCTCTCCACCATCAATACGCCTAGGTTTTGTGGGGCGCATGAGTGTAAATTGTGAGCATTTATACATCTCCCCTAAGCTAACCAGAACAGATGCTGTTCCGGAGGTTCAGTGAGGATTTCATTGGGGTGCAGCAAGGATGTTGTTCACTGGGGTTCAGTGAGGATGCTGTTTATTGGGGGTCAATGAGGATGTTGTGCACTGGGGTTCAGCAGAGATGCTGTTCCCCAGAGTTCAGTGGGGATGTTAGTCACTGGAATTCAGTGGGGATGTTGTTCCCTGGGATTCAGCTGGGATGCTGTGCACTGGGGTTCAGTAGGGATGCTGTTTCCTGGGGTTCGGTGGGGATGCTATTCACTGGAATTCAGCAGGGATGCTGTTTCCTGGGATTCAGCGGGGACACTGTGCACTGGGGTTCAGTAGGGATGCTGTTTCTCGGGGTTCAATGGGTTGCTATTCACTGGAATTCAGCGGGGATGCTGTCCACTGGGGTTCAGCACGGATGCTGTTCCCTACAGTTCAGTCCTTTTCCTTGAATGGCTAAGTGTGTATGGCATGAAAGGCATAGATCCTGTTTTACCCTTGAAGCAGTTTTGACAAGTGTACACACCTGTATAATCCTAAACCCTCTCAAGATACAGAGATTTCTCTCCTAGAAGCTCCCCTTCCAAGGCAACCTGTGCCCCCACTGATCAGAGCTAATTTTCTGATTTTCCCTCAAGTTTCATTTTATTTTGCTGTAATAAAAATAGTCTTTGAAAGGCCACAAAATAAAAACTGTTCCCAGCTAACTCATATCCAAATCTCCAATATTTTCTTTATTGAAGATTTTTATTATTTTACAAAGAATTAGGTTTTTGTTTTGTCATTTTTTAAACATTGTGTTTCTGTGTCCCTCGCTTTGCCATCCCTTGCCTTGTGCTCTCTGGGGAGGCTCTGTCCACTTTCATGTCACCTGTGACCTTTTGCCACCTCCACCCCTCTGTCCCCTCTTACCTAATTTCAAAGTCCATACTCCCAACCACAAAAACTAGGATCCACACACTAAAAATGATGATTTTTGTCTTTCTGAGACTGGATCGCCTCACATCCTAAAATTCCTTCTTTGTTACCTGCTTTCCTGCAAATCTCTTAATTTCATTTTTAACAGCTGAGATTTTACCCAGTATTTGACTACGGTGTGATGGAGTGTAGAGGAGGATGGGCTGAGGGCTGAGGCCTGAGGACCTTGAGTAGCCTGCAGTATCTCTGTTACCCCACCCTCCAAGAAAAGCCACTTGAAGCTGCTGTCTTGTGGTCCTGCTTTGGCCACCAGGAAACTTGCTTCAATCTGGAAAATTTGCTTTCTCTGTGAAAGGAGTCTTATAGGTTCTGAGCTACCATTAACTAAAAGAAAAAAAAAAAATAACTCAGTTACTGTTTTTTTATTTTTTTCGCGAGTGGAAGGTTGTTCAAATCAGACACGTGGGTAGTCCAGTTTCATCTCACAATTCTCAATAAACCTAGCAGGTTCTGATTGTCTCAGCAACCTCTGGCTACTTCCCCTGCATGAGGCCTGTAATATAAGTCTGTAATTTTCACCATGCAGCAGGGGCAGGCTTTATGGGCTGAGGGGACACGGAGAGTTTCATCTCACTGCCTGGTTGCCACGGGCTGCTAGCTTGGAACAGCCCTCACCCACAAAATGTCAGAAAGAATGAAGGACCTGCCCCCAACCTGAAGAAGAGCCACTGGTCCCCAGCGATGGGGGCTTTGAGCCTCCTGCTTGAACTGTCTCTCCGGGCTGTCTATCAGAGCTGCACAGCTCATTTCAGCCTTCCAGACTCCCTAGACACTCAGCTGCTGCCCGGGGTCCCAGGATGAAGGGAAGCCTCCCAGCACAGGTTCTCTTGGTCCCACAGTTGATTCTGCAAAGCGTGCAGCTAAGTCACAGACGGGAGCAGAAGAGCAGGAGTGAGTGAACCAGTCCTGTGCTAAAGCCAGGGAGGCTTAAGGTTCAAACCAAGCCAGTTCTGAGGATGCAAGGGCTGCTAATTTTGCTGACACAATTGCAAAACTGGGGCAGAATGTCACCCTATCTGGGAACTGGAGGATGTAACCAGATCCTTGTCAGGCCAGGAGTCTGATCCTGCTTTGATTTTATTGGTTCCTCTCTCTACTTAATTGACCAGCCCGAGGCTTTGCTTCAACTTCTGGCTATATGAGTAGGAGCCGATTTGTCAGTGGGAGAGGGACGCAGCCAACATTGTGCTTGGGAGTGCTCAGGAGTGAAGGCAACTTAGATTCTAGCTGCGGTTCCCATTTGCACAGTTGTGACACTCTAAGGAAGACACTAAACCTCCATGAACCTCCGTCTCCACATCCCTAATGTGGCGGTGACTGAACACCCACACCGCAGAATTCTAAGAGGCACCAATGAGATCCCGTGCACTGGCACTTGGCGGTGAGTTAGTGTACAGTAATTGCGTCTGACCGCATTGTGATGCCAACTCCTTGTGTCCCGCTGTGCATCTCCCCCCTGAGCTGTTCCCTCCCCTGCTTTCCTCATACTCTATACAAACAAGTTCTCAGTGGTCCTTTGCTGAATTCCCGTACACAGCAGTAGATTCGTTGTGACCTTGTTTCCCACCATTCTCCCCCTGCAGCCCTGCACCCGAGCACGGCCGTTAGTTTCAGACAGCCGGTTATTGCTCCCAGAACTGACGCCGAGGCTGTCTTGACCTCATCCAGCCACAGCAGAAGTGATTACCACCCTAAGCAAATGACTGTCTGCTTTTGGACAGGGGGTTGCTCATAAAACTGGGCATGTGGTAAGAGCCAGGGGTGGGTCAAAGGCTCCCTTCTCTGCTGTGAATAATGCTTTTTGTTAGGCTATGGAATAGGCTATGATTATAATTAATCATCCATAGAAGTGTTGACTGAGCCCGAGTCCCTGCTGTGATCCAAGTGTATTTGCTGCATTGAGTAGGGATGAGACTCAGCCCACACCACAGGTGGTTGAGAGCAGGAACTGTCTCTCCTTCATTTGGTTTGAATCCAGAGTTTCTTCCCCACTAGGCTAGCTTAGGTGCAGGGTCAGCCAAGACAGGATGGATGCCCAGCCTCCAGAGTCTGCCGAGCTGCTGATACTTCCCTCGGGGAAACAGTCTCCATCCTTGCTTCCTGAGTGTTCCGCTTCTCGCTCACCTTTCTGGATCACAGTGTGATGTTACTTCTAAAGTCTCTTCCAATTGAGTGACAGTGGAAATAAAATACACGCGAAGGTAGACAGCAAGGACTGCCAAGAAGTCTTAGGTGGAAGCAATGAAGCTGCAGGAAGGATTCTGGGAATCTGGTCCTTTCCTTCACACTCCACCTCCTTTCTCCTGGTACCCAGAGTCTTAGGCATGCTGGGTAAATACGCTGCTACTGACTGAGCTACATCTCCAGTCCAGAATCTTAATCCTGTCTGATTTTTGATCCAAGAGACAAAACCCAGCAGCCTTACACTGAAGGCAAAGGCTGGAAGATGGAGCAGGAAGACAGGGTACAATGGAGACAATTGAAGCGCTGGCCCTACAGGTCACCTCTGGGGGCAGGGCTTGGACAAGTCACTTAGCCCTCCTGAGCCATGGTTTTCCCTGAAGAAGGGAACCAAGAACGGCATGAGAATTCCATAAAGCTCCCCAAAAAACACCTGCAGGCAGGCCACTGTGGCCTCAAAGTGGCCCCTCACGTGTCCTAGTGGGGGCAGGTGGCATTCGGCTCCAGACAACGGATGCTTCTCTGCAACATCTGCCAGGTTCTCTGCAGAGATATGTCAGCACACAGAAGCAAGTAAGACATTTGCTGGAAGGGAGGCCAGCAGCTGCAGAAAACACACTGCTTCTCAGAGTCAGGTCTGTTATTTCAATGAACCGCTAAATGTCAAGCGAATGTTTTCCTCCGGCTTTTCGACCTCACCAAGATCATCTCTCTGTAATCCCAGGGAGAAGGATTTGGCAGTCTTGGCTCACAGGCTGCACAAGAAAACTTGGGGGATGGGAGTTAAAGCTAACCAGGTCCATGTGAGAACGGGAAGGATCATCTTATTAAAGTACGTATATGCATCAGGTCCCTGATATTCTCCAGGCACCGTTCTAGAATCTAAGGACACCTGGGTAAACACAGGAGATAAGTAGCCCATCCAGGGAATTCGCATCTAGAGGGGGCACAGATGACACCAAGGGGAAGTAAATAGGAAGCTGGAGAGCAGCGAATGCTAAGGAGAAGGACTGAAGCTGGAGCGAGGAAAGGAGCCATGGAAGTGAGGCTGAAGAGTAGGCAGGGCAGCCTGGGAGACGGAAACTTGCAGTTATTCTGCCTTTCTATACGCACGCAAAGCTGAATGCTTGTCACATGGGCCAGTGAGTGCAAGGCGGTTTGTGCAGTTTTACACCACTTCTATTGCTAGACCCCAGTCAGTCTGTGATGAAGGTCCAGGGATTTGGGCATAGGGAGAAGGACCCCTCTTGTGCTCAGCACACCAGAGGAAAAGGGTTTGGGATGCCCCAGCCTACCCAGAAACAAAGGTTTTGGGATGCCCCAGCCTACCCAGAGAGAAGGGGTTTGGGATGCTGGCACCTAGGAAACACAGAGAAGGGAGGCAGCAGGGTCCATGTTCACACACCGTGTCACCCTGTGGGAACTCGAAGTGTGCCTCCGCGGAGCTGTTAACAGCATTTGTTTCTGGTAAACACCTTTGTTCCTCGGATTGACTATTTTTAAACTTTTCAAGCTGAGCTAACTTCAGGTGTGACATTGCGAAGCAGATGCCCAGTTTTCTATTAGATGAGTAGGGGGGAAGGGGCAAAGGAGTGGATTTGAAAAGTGAGCGCATTTCTTGAAAGTTGATGGCACAGTAAGCTAGAGGTCGGGTTGGCATGTGGGACGCCCTGGTACTCCTCTGGGAGGACTTAGGAACAACAGAGAGAAAAGGGTGGGTGAAGTGGCAGGTCGTACCTTCTTGGTCTTCTTTCTTCAATGCGTGACCACTCTTCCCTCAAGCACCTGCAGGTTGTAGCCCCACCAAGATGCCTATTGCTCCACTGGAATTGCACTTTAGGATGTGCAATCATTGCGTATGCATCTCAGTTTCCTGTTACGTTTTGAATCTCAAAGATGACTCTCTGAGATGAGGCGACAGTTGGATTTTTAAGAAGCATATTTTCAAAACCCGAATATTGCCAGGCTAGCTACTGTGGACACTGCAGCTTCTTGTGTAACTGTGGGCACAGAAACTTCTGGAGCAGAGGCAAAAATGCTAATCAGGAAGGAAGTGACGGGGCAGTCCTGGGAAGGTCACACAAGCAGAGAAACAAGATCAGATGCTCCTCAGGTAGAGGAACTACAGAGCCAGGGCTGATCGGGCATACTCCACTGCGTTTGGAACCCTTCCGAGTGAAGGAACTTGCTTCTTTCCCCTTAGGATACAGTTTGGAAAATACTGTGAGTTCCTGAGAAAAAAAGTCCTCATGTGAAACACTTTGCATAGGATGTAGCTTGGACCTGGGATTGAGATGATGTAAAAAGCACGAAGGTTGTCACCCCTGCCTCTTGATGCCAGCGAGTCATGGAAGAAGCATAGCTCCCTTGTCCTTTTGTGGGGTGGGCTGGTTGTTGAGTTGCATGGTAAGGATCTCTAGAGCTTGAGAGGAGCTGTGCCAGCTAGGAGCAGGAAAGGCTCTCTGGGGACATGCTTCACCGCCTTGACTTCAGTAGTACGTGTCAGAATGTGGTAACTCTAAAGCCAAAAGGCTGGCAAGCCAACCTGGTGTCTGCTTCATCAACTCTACCCTTCCAGGCTCCCCTACCATTGACCTCAGCATCGAGTGTTAAGGAACCCTTGACGCTGAGGTGTCTGTGAGGAGGTGTAAACCCTTACACCTCATGACCATTTGTCAGGACAGGACTAATAGGAAACTCAGCTGTAAAATAGCCAAGTTTCCTTTTTTATACTTTTGAGGGAAGCTGCAGAATTGTTCTTCCACTTTAATTGGGAGAGGGAGTTCAGACATGAAAGAAAGGAAGAAAGAAAGAAAGAAAGAAAGAAAGAAAGAAAAGGAAGAAAAGCAAAACAGAAAAAAGATAAGAGGTCCCAAATGAGTGGGGTGGAGCAGCCAGTGGACATGTGGAGAGGCCAGGGGTTAGAGTCTGTGGAAGTCTGTGTGCTCTATGAGCTGAGGATGGTGCCCCCGAGGAGGAAGACTCAGAGTAACCCGATGTCAGCAGGGAAGCAGAAGTCACACCCCACCTTCAGTTTCATGGCGGGATATTCCTATCACCTCTTGGGTCATTTTTTTTTAAACTTATCAGCCATAGTTTATTGTGAGATTCAAATGCTATATGAATACCAAGAAAGTCCTGGGGGCAGTGCAGACTAATCAAAGAGAGCTATCGTCTTAGTTCAAGGCCAGCCTGGTCTACAGAGTGGGTTCCAGGACAGCCAGGACTACACAAAGAAGCCCTGTCTTGAAAAGAAAAAGAAAAAGGCAGCAGGCACACCTTCGCATGCTCTCCTCCCTATGGCACAAAGAAGTCGTCCTCACTAGCCACTCTCTGTGCTTGTCACAGAAGAGACCTGGAAAGGGAATTCTGCTACTCATTTCTGGTGTTCGCATAGACATCAGAGATTATCTTCTTCCCACCAAAGCACTTGGCACAGTGGAGGCAATGAAAGGGCTTGGGCCAGAGGGCTAAGGTGCATTGAAGAGGCTGCCATACAGGGAAAGGCTATGAAAGACCTTCTTCCTCCTCTGTGACAGGTGTGGGGGACAGCTCTGTCCTCATGGCTTTTACAGTTCAATTCTAGAAACAAATAGTGTCATGTTCTGAGGACCTTTATCTGACTCTTACAGAAAAGAACATTTTTCTGGAAGCATTGTCACCCTGGTTTTACATGACAGCCTCACTTCTGTGATCCTAAGGGGTACAGAGGAGAACCATGGTTCCTCAGAAGTCTGAAGAGGAGACAAGGAGGATTTTCTCAGCAATCCCTGGCCTCTTGTCACCATTTAAAAAATTATGAGAATGTCAAAACATAAAGGTCAGAGAAGATCTACTTAACCACATTGCAGTCACCCCCAGGAGAAGGAATACTACTTTTCTGGTATCCATGCCCAACTTACAACATGCATTGTAGGCAAAGTACAGCCTGCCCTTTAAAATCTCCGAACTCCGTACTTCTGCCGAGAGGAGGTCCGAGAAGTTTGTGTGCGCTCTTCCGGCGTCTCTGCCATGCATGGTGCAGACAAAGGCAGAGAAGCAGCTCACGTGTTTTTGTGGTCGCTTTTCTGAGGTTAGAGTCTCCTTTGCACTCAGTGTGAATTCGTGTTTGGTTAGACTGCTCCAGGGAGAGTCATCCTCCCCTCAATGCCTATGTTGAAGTCCTGATTTCTAGTACCTCAGAGTGCAGTGCTCTTTGGAGACAGAATCACTAAAGCGTTTGAGTTAAACAGTAACTAGGCTGTACTCCAGGACGTTCAGTGACCTTATAAGAAGAGGGGACTACATCATAGACTTACCAGAAGGGAAGACATAGTAAAGCACACAGCCCTCATCTGAAAGGGAATTAAAGGCAGTTTATTTTAGAGTCAAATTTGAATGATGCTGGCCCAAGAACACAGATTTAGATTACCTTAAATTCCATGTTCCAGCGTGGAAGCCGTTTCATGAAGTTTTATAGTTCAACTGAACAGTGTAAGCCCTAAATCAGGGCAGGTTTAAAATACACCGTGGGTATGTACACCAGCAAGATGGTTACCGCAGGATGGGGGAAGCTTCGCTAGGGGCCTAGGAGGCTGTCTCGTGACTTGCTGAGCTTTTGAGTTGGTGGAAGCTAGTGGTCTGCTGAGTTAATAGATTTTGAAAGATTTTAATCTGCTAGTTGCAAGATGTTATTTCTGACCAGGAGGTGGGTAAGGAATTCAGGAGGTGGGTAAGGTGTGTGGGGTGGGGCTGCCACCCAGGACCTCCAATATTTCAGTCTCTACATATTACTGCAGTTCTCACCAGCCATCGGTCCCTGCAGAGCCAGGGTCTTCCTAGGAGTTCACAACGAGAAGATACGGAGCACAGATAATCAAGCCTTGAGAAGCCTGGAGCGACTCCCTCCCCACCACCTCCCGAAGCAAGCAGTCTAGTGAGCACCTTTACCCTAGACTTCCAGGCCCCTGGCTGGACCCGTGAGGACAGTCTCTCTTGTTCTTACCCACCCACTCTAGTGCTTGGTGACCGCAGGCTGAGCAAGCGAGCCACAGCTTCATCCCCCAGCAATCCCTGCCAGGCTAGACTGTGCTCCAAGGACGTGGATTCTCCCTGGGTTTGTGGGTTTCATCAGAGGAAGCTGCAACATCTTTAAACCGAATGACTTTTAGAGTTAGGGGATGTTACCCTGTCCCCAAATTCTCTCTAATGCTGAGTACATAGCCGACCTGAAATGAGAAACCACTCCACAACAGCAAGATCCAGAAAGCCTCGGCTACAGATTCTACCCCCTTGTCAGTCTGGGCCTGAGAGCTCTGCCTGAAGCTGTGTTCCATTCCAGAGAGTTCTCAGAGGCTACTGTTAACCCAAAGCCTGTCCTCAGGTCCCAGGGAAGCATGTGTGGCGACGACATCACACAGCCAGGCTGTGCTGGTACGTGTTGCTCTTAATGAGGCACCTGTGGGGTTTTGCCTGCCCTCCTAACATCAGGCATAATCTGAAGAAAACATCTGGATCCATTCCACCTAAGAAAAGGCCGGTGGATCAGTAAGGCCTTGATTTGCTTTACAGCAAAAATGACCCCCTCGCCCTTGTTCTGAGGGTGGAATCAAATGGCAGGTGGCAAGACAGTGTTCTGTGTGCCTGCAGTCTGCCAACAACTTGTAGAATTGGCAGGAAGACTAAAATGCTGCTGGCTCCAGGGTATTTAAAACGCTCAGAGGAAAAGGCAGCATGTGCTTCCTTTGGAAAACATTTGGGAGGCACCACGGATGATGGTGAATATTGGAAATACCCTGAGTGCCCACAGGAAAAGATCTTTAAGAGAGGAATGTATTAGATTAAGCAAACCGCTGAGTACTTATGCCGATACAGCCATTAGGAGCAATATGGAAAGATGTTGAAAAGAGAAGCAAAGTGGCTTGGTGGAAAAGGTCACTTCTTTTAAGTAACTGGGACTCCATCTCTCCTGTAAAATATTTATAAGGAAAAAAGCAAGTGCTTAGGAAAGTGATAGCTGGGGCTCTGGGTGCTAGGCTTATACACTGTTTTCTTCATGCTTCTGGTGGTTGCGGTATCTGTAAGTGATAATACATAAATCCTATAATATCATAATTGCATGTGCGGTAGAGAAGGCTTTACTCACGTTAGTCCTCAGTCCTTCATCATCTAGCGAGAGGATCCACACTGTCTTTCAGTTTTCCATCAGGTGTAAGTTTCCAAGAGAGTGGTTCTGAAGACTGAGGTAGCAGTGGGGTTCACTGACATAAAACACAGTGTTTGGAAGGACAGTCGCATGATTAAAAGTGAAGAAACCACCTGGGAGTGATGGCGAGCTCCATTAGCCCCGGCACTTTAGGAGGCAAAGCGGGAAGATCATGAGTTCCAGGCCAGCCTGGGCTACATAACAGGACCCAGGTTCAAACCCAAACAAATGAAAAGTGGTAGGAGAACCTGGAGCTGGTGGTTGCGTATCCACACTCTCTCACCATGCCCTTGCTGCTTGGGTTATCACGGTAACTTGATGGTAATTCGCAGCTGCTAAATACCCTGCACATTTGGTTCTAGGCTGCTTCAAGGAATCGTTTATTTAACTCTCATGATTAACTTATCAGGCAGGCACCACCATTGTCTACCCTTTTCGGTGAAGAGGCTGTGCCTACAGAGGTCCTTAGAGTCAACGTGAGTAACCAGAGGACAGTAGCCAGTGTATTGGAAGCCCAAAGCCAGAGCTGGTTGGCAGCCTCCATCTTCCTGTCTGCTGCCCTCTGGGTGTGCTTCTCTCTGCTTTGAAGGGTCCAGAACTGCCCCCTTGAAGCAGCCCAGGAGGAAAAGGGAAACGAGCTCAGAGAATAGCAGCATGAGCCTCACAGGTGAATGGAATCCCTCACGAAGCCCACAGCTGAGCTTGGTCGAAAAGGAGGCACAAGCCTCTTCTCAGAGAACATCCATAGTGTTTCCCTTCATGAAGATTCCAGCAGACTGGAGCTCAGTGAAGAATCTCGTAGCAGAGAAAGGACAAGAGCAGTAGCTATACCTAGGTGTTTACATTTCCTTAAAAGTGTTAGGTAAAGATTCGTGCTTGAGCTGAGTGAGCAAATCGTCACCATTGGCAAGCAGCACTACCTGGGCGGTGCTTCCCATTCCAGCCCTGCTCTGCTCTGCATCCCTAGGTAGAGGGTTCTGGTGCCCACCCGACTTTTGTTCAGCTGAAAGTGCAGCCCTCAGGGAAAATCAGCTGGTAGGGGAAGAGGGAAGCTGCATCCGCCCCTCCACAGCTAGCACACCTCTGCTGGCAAGCCACACCTCTTCACCTGCTCCACTCCTCACTCCTTCCAGGGCAATCCAAGATTCTCATGTCCCCCACTCTTTCCATTTGGTGGCGGTGTGGCTTCTTGCTGTTGCTAAACTTTGGCTAGCTTGCTGTCCTTTGCAGACTTTCTCTGCTCCTCCATTGCCAGGTAAATGATTAAGATGTCGGATCCCAAAGGGAATTTTTGTGATTGGATTATGCTTGGCACGTCCCCTTTTACTTTTACTTCTGATAATCCAAGGGATGGGGTAGAATGTAGCACAAGGGAGCTTCCAGAAAGTTCCTCTGTGGCAGCAGAGATGAGAGATAGTAACTCCAACAGGGTGTATCAAGGATGACATTGATTTTGTCATTAAAAACCAAGGAAACTTCAATAGGTCCAGAGTGCAACTGCATGAGAGGAACACCTTCCAATATTCTGTGGCAACATGGAAAAAACCCAACTGAATGTCTCAAATAGCTAGTATATAGGACTTTGCATGCTCCCAGTGCAAAGAAACAATCAGTGTCTGAGGTCACACATGATCAGATCAGGTCATCACGTGTATACTCATAGTGCAATGTCACTTTGTACCCTGTAAGGAGGTGCAGTTACCGTGCCTTAACTGAACACACATTTCAAAAAGGAGAAGAAACAGAATGCAGGGGATGGAGTGGAGAGGAATGTTGTTGATGGGAGAATCTGGCTAAACAAAGTCAAGAACCAGAAGAACTTGTGTGTGATGTGTGGGCCGAAAACTGATCAGAAGGAAGGTATTACACATGGTGCATAAAGTTCCCTTGTATTTTTTGAGATTATTTAGTGTTTCTTTTGTGTGTGTGTGTTGTCATGTGTCCATGCACTGAATGTGTGCTGTGCCCTAGGAGGCAGGAAGAGTATATTGGGTTTCCTGGAATTCAAGTTACAGGTAGTTGTGAGCTGCCGTGTGAGTGCTGGGAATTGAACCGGGGTCCTCTGCAAGAGCAACCAGTTCTCTTAACTGCTGAGCCATTTCTTTGTTAAGGTGTATGAAGAGATGGGGCTGTACATATAGAGTAGGGGCACGTGAGGGAAATGAACCAGTGGACAGGTCTGGAAAGAGTCAGAAGAGGTAACCTAAGAGGGCACAGTGAGCTGTGACTGGGTAGCTTCATTGTAAGGCCACCTTCCTCATCACTGACTCCCCATGCCTAGGACAGAGATGCTGTTCAGTTACCAGTGTTGAATAAGCGAACTCTTGAAAACTGTGGCAAAGAGAAAGGTTTGCATCAAACCCATGCTGTCCCGCTGCTCTGGTAGACCCTATTATGGGCTGGCTTGGAGTGGACAAGGACGGTCCAATTAGAAGGTTATTATAATCCATTGTGTGTGTGAGAAAGACTTAGTGTTGTAAACTCTCCATGTCTGGAACTTCAGAGAAAGGGTACCAGAAAAATGTCTGCAAGGCCCAACACCCAAGTGATTGCCTGATAGAAACACTGCCATATTTGGCCACGGTGGCACCAACCTGTGATTAGCATCACGGAAGCTGCAAGAAGATGATGCTGGGTGTGAAGCCCAGCCTAGGTTACATAGCAAGATTCTGTCTCAAAACACAAATGAAAACAGGAAGCAAAGAAAGAAAACCTCTGCAAATGCATCCACCCCCATCAAGCAGGAACCAAAGATGGATGCAAGTGAAGAGCTGGGTTGGATGCATATTTAGTGCAGACAATTATTTAATAACCACCCGTGCGTTTTCTGGCCCTTTCTCCCTGTTATTGTAAAGACATTCATTCCTCTTCAAACCCAATAAATTATTCTCTGTCAGCAAGCTGGGGGGAGGAGTGGAGAAGGAGCTGCGTTTGCTCTTGGCTTTGCCTCTGTCTAGTCCAAACACTGGAAATGTCAAGTTTGCTCACTAATTAAACATGTCTGTCTTGGACTGCACTTGTATCTTTCACTGAGAAGGTGTAGATTTCCAGGGAGACATTACACATTCATGTTTCCAAATACAGCATTTTGAAATCTTCCCGTGTGACACAAATACCAACTTGGTGGAATTGTCTCCGGGGAGGACAGACGCCAGAGTCAGGCAGCCCGGGCTGGGGAGACAGCAAGGACAGGGTTGGTGCACGCCCTTTCGTTATTTGCTGGGAGAGCTGCTGAGCATGGCCAGCCATGGGCTTTCCTGCATTTCCCAAAGTCTTGCTCCCTGGCAGAGTTGCAACAGCCCCTGTCACTGTCCCTGTATCTGGATGACATGAACATACAGTTTGCAAGTTCATCTGTGCCTATAATGTTGCAAAGCCTTCTGGGATCTTTGCCCTTCTTTTCATAAAGAAGAGATTGATGTTTGGGTTTGAAATCACCATAGACTAAGAGTCGCCCTTTCTGTATTTTCTGGGAAGCAAGAGGTATGCCGAGCATTGGGTCGGGTGCTGGTGGTACAAATGCTAGCCAGATCGGCGTTGACCTTGCCCATAGGGAGTTTAAGCAGCGTGGGAAGCATGTGAGTCTTCAAATATTGGGGTGTCATATGTTTAGAAACATTTCTAGGGGCATATTACTGCTGGTTAAGAGGCAGATCAGGCCCACTTGACTTCACTTCTCTGACTCATCTGGGCAGTAAAGCGTAGACCTTACAACTGTGATCTAGGGGCTAGAGAGATGACTCAGCAGTTAGGAGCACTGCTGCTCTTCCAGAGGACGCTGGTTCAATTCCCAGCACCCACCTGGCAGCTCACAACTGTCTGTAACTCCAGTTCTAGGAAATCCAACTCCCTAACACAAACATAAATGCAGTCAAAACACCAATGCACACGAAATAAGAATAAATAGATTTTAAAAATGTGATCTGTGGCGGGAACTGCCGTTCAGGGAGAGAGCACTTGCCTAGCATGTGAGTTCAAACCCCAGCTAGCACTGGGGTTGGGGGCGGTCAAGGGAACAAAGATCTGGGAGGGAAATAGCCTGATTCTTCCATATGTGAGGGCTTGCTCTGCCGTTTCTAGTGTTCCAGGCCAGTGGCCTGCTTGAAGAAAAGCGAACCAGGCAACTTCTCCCCAGGCCTCCAGGAGTTAAGTCAGAAGTTAGTTTTCAACCAACTTTGTTGGACGTATTATAAATCTCAGAGCCCGAGTTCCCCTCTGAACACGGCCATTTTGACAAGTCATTAATTAGTTTAGGAGCTGTCACTTTTTAGACATCCCACGGACAAATAATGTTTTTCCAAAGTGTGTGATTGTGGAGTTCAGGTTAGGGCATTGTATTCTGAAAGTGCACTTAGGGCGTGTCTTAATGCATTTTGTGTTGTTGTACTATAATACCAGGTGCTGGGTAATAGATAAAGAATTATCTATTATCTTATTTTGTGGTTTAGTTTATGATTCTCGTGGCTCTTCTAGTCCAAACATCTCTGATGAAGAGTTCCGGTCACGTTCTAGCATGCAGAAAAGCAAAGGCGGATATTGGTCACACCCCTAAGAAGACTGGCTCTCGTTCTTTCAACAACCATAAACTGCCCTTAGCTCCTCAGCTTGGAGAGGGGGCTCGTGGGCACCACCCCCAGCTTCTGTGCTGCAATGCTGACTTGCTTGACATCACATAGTCAACCACAGCTGCTGGTCGTGAGATGCTTGTCCTGTCCTGTTCAGAAGATGATTCACTCCGGTCCTCCCCGATCTCTGGCTCTTAAATCTTCCGGCCCCCTTTTGAGGAAGATCCTGAGCCTGGGAAAGAGTGGAGCTGATATAGATGTCCCGTATCGTCTTTAACCAGTTGTTAGTTTCTGCACAAAGGAACTTTCAGGGGCCCAAGAGTGGCATTAATCTACGGATAGAATGATCTGAGAGCTCTTGGCACTATGCCCACTAGGTAGCATATGGATAGTAAGTAACATCTGTGCCTCTATTGTTCCTCTTATCCTATCTTGCTATCTGGTCATTATCATGGTTCACGGGTAGGTGAGACCATTACTAACTTTGCTTCCCCGCAGCCTGTATAGAATCTCCCAGTACAATGACAGCTAGCCAGCAGGGAGGAAGCTTCCTGGTCAGAACCAATCTGATTTCTCATGATCTGTGATCAGAGCATGCATGTGGTGTCTTTAGCAATAGGGTCTTCCTGTCAAGTTCTGGTGGGCAATCCCTGGAAGCCCAACCATGATCCAGTGGATGGCCTCACACCTATGCATTTATGGGAAACAACTGAACTGTGGAGGGAGAGAGAGAAAGGAGGGACTGGCTGAGAGGGATGAGGTAAAGGTTGGGGGTTGGTGAAGGCTGGGGTGAGGTGAAGGCTGGGGTGTGAATTTGAGAGGAATTGGGGGAGGGTGGGGATGTTTATATATCAAATACATTGTCTGAATATATATAAAACTCAAAAAATTAATAAAAATATTTAAAATAAATATTGTTCAATAAAACCAGTTAAGGAAAACAATAGGAGATAGGCCAGTGTGGAAGAGGCCAACCACATGAGGTTCAGGGGCTCTCTTTATTACCATCTGTTCTTTCTAGACCCTCCCCATCCACAGGCCTGGATTTATCCCCATGATCTTCCTACCTTCTAGTAAGTTCCACTCTTAAAGACTCTCCCTGCTCCACACTGCCATGCCAGTGACCAAACTTCCAGGCCATCGCCGTCTGGGGACAAATTCCAACCACCTCAAATCAACAGACACTGAATACACTTCCAGGAAAAACCATCTTTTCTCAAAAAAAGCATTCTTTCACATTAGAATGAAGTGATGCAAAATTCAAAACAGCTCTGAATTATTTCAGCTTCGAAAATGACAACGGCTTCGTTGTCATATCCCTCCTTTTGCTGCAGACGGAGAAACAGTCACACCACGCGAGGCCTGTCTTTGGAACCAGGCCGAGCAGCTGGGAAGATGGTCCCTAGGTCCCTTTCAATTGTGTAAGTTCTCTGTGTGAACGTCCACTTGGCAGGCTGGGGTCTGGAGCTATCCTCCTCGGAAGCTGCCGAGGCCTGGCGCTGTGCCATCCTCGGGTGGCATCTGGAGGCCTTTGTCTGCCTGCGGTCATGGAGTTGGTAGCATCCTGTCAGAAACGCTTCCTCCAAGTCTTGCCATATGGGGGCTCCCCTTCCAGTGAGTCTGGCAGCGCTCTTGCTCGGAACATCAGTCCCCACTGATAGATTCGTCCCTGTCACACTATTTACTGAAAGTAGGCCACTTAATTAAAAGCAAAGCTTTTGCACAAACTCCAACAGTGGCTTTATAAATTCCAAGCATTGTAAAGGGACCAGATGGAAGAATGGGGTAATTAACATGGGGCCCAATGTTCCCACCCTCTCAACGGTGCTCCCTAATTCTGTAGGCGCCTGCTGTCCTAGGGGAGGGAGCAGGTTGCTTCCCTTGTCAGCTCACCGTGAACATGGGAAGAGTCAACTTTAGCACAATAAATTTTTATCAGAACCAATGGGTCAAACAGCACTGTTAGAGAGACTTGGAGCCAAATTGTTGTGGGAGGGAGGGGGCAGGGTGGGGCTGTGCCCTAAAATGGGCACTTCAGGCTGGCGTGCCAGGGAACTAGGTGGCTTCCAGAGCATTATCAGGCAAGGTCCTGGAGTCAGGCAGCAGCATTGGGGCTTGGACTGTGTCCCACTGTCTCCCGGTGGGACCTCCGCAAGGCGATTCCTTAGCCTCTCCAAATGATTCTCCATCTTCTACGCTGCTCCATGTCCCTGTGTTGGCCTTTATGAGTGGCATCATCAGGTCCCCTTGCCTCTGGCTTCTGGTTGAACCTGGTCAAGGGAGCTGCCAGTGAGAAAAGCCAGACTTTTATTGCCCAGTTCTGCCCCATGTGTCCCTTTGGTCTGGCCCTGCAAATCACAGCTACCTCCAGGTGGTCCTTCCCTGTGTTCCTGCCTCCACTCTGGAAGGTCCCTTGTTCCCTCAGCTCTGCCTGTTAGGTGGGGACATTAGCCCCATGCTGGAGCTGGCCCTGGGCACTGTGTTGTTCTTCTACAGCCTCTTTGTCTTTTCTGTTTCTTTTTGAGGTGGGGGTCTTACTTGTAGTCTAGGTTGACCCTGAGTTTCTGATCCTTGGTTCCCAGAGTTCCGGGATTATGATCACACTCAAACATGATCAACTCCTCAATAGCCTCTTTTAACCTTGTAAACCAACCTCTTTGTTACAACTTCCCTGATTGCCCAGCCTGAGTGGGCCATTTCTCAACCTCCAGGTCCCAGCTGAGGCAAGAGTCCCTCGGATGTCAGAGATGGGTAGCATACAGCTCTGTCCTCTGGGAGTTGACAGCGGATGAAAGAATACAAAGCCCAAACAGAAAAGGAACAGGTTGTCCTATCAAGCAAGTCTTCTATGAGGCCAACTGTGAGCTTCTCTCCAGAGAAAGGGACAAAACAGGCTAGAGCACCATGGAGGAGGATCAGTAACTCTAACCAAATGTTTGGCAGACAGCATAAGGGCAGGAGAAGGGATTTCTGCTCTCAGAAGGGACTGTCTCTTTTGACAGCTGTAGAGCTCACTCTGTAGTGGTAAAAGCTTTGAGTGGAGCTTGTACACATCTTGAAGGCTCAGAAAACGAGGAAGTCCTGGAGAACCAGAAAATATCACCTTGAAGGCTTGCCCTCAGCAACCTGCTTCTCCCCAATGTTCCACAACAGGCCAAAACAGTGCCGCCATCTCGAGAGCACGTGCTCAGACACATGAGCTTGTGGGTGGGGACCTTTCTACCCAAATGACAACAGGGAGCTTCCCAGGAGAAAAGGGTGACTTGAACTGGG
This sequence comes from Microtus oregoni, assembly GCF_018167655.1. NCBI lineage: Eukaryota > Metazoa > Chordata > Mammalia > Rodentia > Cricetidae > Microtus > Microtus oregoni. The sequence goes on from NW_024543063.1 coordinate 64,391,327, forward strand.
TCTCAGTATGGCCCGTGTTTGGGAAGTAGAGAGGGCAGGGAGACTGGGACCTAAGCACAGAAGCTTTAAGACCCTTGACCCTGAGACTCCAGCCCTGAGCTGACCAGGAAAGAGGACGAGACAGACGGGCACTTGAGAAGGATGGAGAAGCAGGGTCAGTCTGGGACTTAGAGAGGATATACCCAGGGTCTGTTCACATCTCTCCCCGACACCTGTCCAAGACATAGCCACTTCACTTAGGCACATTGTCTGAAAGAACTGGTGACCAATGGAAGACACGAACATCAAACGGCCCATCTTTGGAGAAGCCTTCAGTGGCACTAGGCCTCACTGTACTCCAATGGACCCCGTGATACCTGCTTCTTAGGACTGAGCAGAGTGACTGAGTAAGGTGGAATGTTGTCCTCCCAATATAACATACACATTGCCATGATCAGCAACTATGATGACCGCTTTGAGATCTGCACACAATTGAATCCATTAATATTCCATCAGGGGGTGGGGCTTATGAGGCCCTTCCCTCACGTGAGTCATATAGTCAATTAATGGTTGCTGGGGAAGAAAGACTGTTCTTTGGTGATAAACTACTTACCCTCCCATAAGTAAACTTTTATGTATATTCCCCATTTAACTCATCTACTTAGCTAGTTTGTGGTGGCTTCATTTCTTTGTGAAATTTCATTCATTAGTGCCCTGCCTGAGGTAAATAAGCTTTTGTTCATTTTCCAGGAAAAATAATTCCTATAAACTTGGATCTAAGGAGAAGAATAGTGTGCATATGTATACGTGTCTCAGTTATAAGAGGCAAACTGGTGTATGTGCCTCCACAGATTCCCAGGAGCTGGAGGAAGCCAGGGGCCCTGTTGTTGCTTGCATGAGCTTTAGAAGAGCAGCCTCAGGGGGTTCCAGTGGGCTCAGTGGGTGAAGCCCAGCTGTCAGTTAACAGGGAATGTGTGAAACCTTTGAGCCAGACCCTCCAGAGCCCTGGCACACAGGCCCCAAGAGAGAAGTATCTGTGGGTACAAACTTGCTACATCCAATTAGACAACCAACCCAGCTCCTCTGATCACAAAAATCGCAGGAGTGTGCCTACCATGTACCCACCCTTCCCAATGCTATCATGTCCAGCTCAGCCCTGGCTGAGAAGTCCCACTTCCTTCAACTGACTCTTGTCATCTTCGCAGTCTCCTTTTGTCCCTCCTCATCCTGGCCACACAGGCTTCCTTGCTGCTTTTTGGACATGGGACACACGAGGCATGCTCTTATCCCAATGCCTCTATGCTGCCATCCTTTCTTTCGAAAACATTCTTTCCCAGTTATGGGCATCGCTTGCTTTCTCTCTTCCCTCATGCATTTTCTCCCACAAATTTGTTTCCTGTAAGCTTTCTCACGTGTGCTTTTTCTTCAGCTCTATCACAGCTCCATTTCTGGTTTATTATATTTTTGCATAGCATGTGTCAACACCTGGTGCAATATATGTTTTCATCATTTTATTAGAACATAACCATTGTATAAAGTAAGAGTTCCACCAAGACATTTCTATACATGAATTGTTATTGTATTCACCCACTCACACGTTCTCTTCTCTCTTCCCTGCTTTCTTCTTCCCCTTTCTTGACCCCAGGATTTCCTACCCTTCATTCCACAGCCTTCACGATGATTCCCATCCCCCAGGCTTGGCTTTCTTTCATATGTGAGAGGAACTGCACTATGTTTGCTTTATGGAGCTGCCTTATTTCACTTTACGTCATATTTCCAGCTGTGGCCATTCTACAAATGTCAGGATAGTGTTTTCCTTTACGCCTAAATAAAAGTCGTGTGTGTGTGTGTGTGTGTGTGTATGACACAATTCCTTTTTGCCTTCATTTCATTGGTATCTTTTTCTTACTAAAATGTAAGTTCCTAGAGGCCAGAGATGTGGTCTGTTTTGTTGACTGTACTGTAGCCAACACTTAGACTAGAGCCTATCGATGCTAAACAGGTACATGAGTACCTTCCACCGTGTGCTTAGAGAATGGCTATTTAGGTTACTTAGCGTGATCAGATAGATACAATGCTCTCCTAAGCTCTTGAAACAGAGTAGTGGGCAGGAGAGCCAGAGCTCAAGAAGGAGCTGGCAAGGAGCAGGGTATGAAAGAGAGGGTACGGGCAGCCTCAGGAAAAGAATCAAAAACTGGGCTTTGTATTGCCTCAGTGAGCCAGCTAGGTGACATCTTGATTTTGGCCTGAGTGAGTCTGAGCAGGAAACCAGGTGAGCCTTCCTGGACCTCTCACCCACAGGACTGTGAAGTGGCAGGTGTTTCACATAGTTAAATTTGTAGCTATGTGCTATGGTAGCAATATAATATGAATAGAGGCCTTTTAATAATGAGATTGTGTTTGACTGTTCAGCATGAGAATAGAGCTGCTGTCTTCCCTTAGACCCGAGTCTGCAACAGACAGCAATGTACTGAGTGTCTGCTGTGGAAACAGTTGAATGAATGCATACCTCCCCCTCCCCAGTTTTCAGTAGGGCGGAGCATCAGCTGGCTGGCCTTGAGAGCCACTGGGCTGAGAGACTGGCACAGGCAAAGCCAGTCACATCCAGACATAACAAGCCGATCCCTGGGGCCTTGGATGGTGCTGCCTGTGCGGAAGAGCCTGGCTCTATGTGCAGTATTTTTTCCCACTACCCAGAAGTTAAGCTGACTGTACTGGACAAAACCATAAGGCAGAGTTTGCTGTGAGGGCAAAAGCCAACTGAGATTACACCAGCAGTGTGCCATGGGGTAAAAGATGTCACTGCTCTGGGCCCCGATTTCCTTATCTGTTGAATGGGTACAATCACAATACTCACCCCCTAATGGGGAAGCTCAGCCAATCACATTTGGCTAGGGTGTGGCTGCTTGGGACAATGGAAGAAGGACCTGGGCATCCAGCCACCCCTCCTCCTGTTTTGTATTCATTCAGCTGCGTGTGACTCTCGCTGGATCTCGGTCGTGTGAGTTTCTCTTGCTCCCAATTATTAAAATTATATTCCCTGTTTTTGAGCTGGTCTGGTTAATTCTGACTACTGGTCGACCACACCCTTCAACCCCCTGAGATTTCCTAGTGAGGATCACTGAGGCTGTACAAGTAAAGACTTCTCAGGAAGTAGGTGCTCAATAAACTGGTTGTAATTACTTCCCTTGCTAAGTCCAATGCTTCAGGACTTTCCAGCGAAAAGCACTGGGTGCATGTGTGGTGAGAAGTCCCTTTGCGGCAGACACAGATCTGATCAGGGGCCTTGCCTCGCTCCCACGGCGACCTACCACTGCCAGTCTAACTCGGCCTCTGCTTCACCTTCCCCCCAAACAGTTTTGGCTCCTCAGGCTACGTCATCCAGTGGCCAGATTCACACACAGCCAGTGTAACTGACATTGCTTACAAAACACACGAGAGAGATGGCATGGGGGGGGGGGGGAGCTGCTATGGAAATGACAGAAGTAAATAAGTAGCTAGTGTTACTAAAAATATACATGCCCCCCCCAACACACACACACACACACCCCACTCTGAAAAGGTTAGACAATTAAGCTATCATGGGAACAGACACAAAATATTGCATGGGGAGTTAGAGGCAAGAAACACACAGAGACATAATGTACTGCAAATTAAAGTCATTTATAAAGAGCAACAGGCACCCCATAGAAAGAAAATGGTTAGTCAGCAGAAGTGGGTGTCCTGTTACCTATTCTCAGGGCATTTCCACAGGACGAGAGAGACGGTATTTGTTAAGGACTTGCTGATGTACAAATATATTAATGCCAGGCACCGAGGACACGAGGCTAAATTATTTGCCTGAAAATCATCTTGTTTATTTTCTCATAGCCTTGTGGTCCCCTCTGGCATTCGCTAGCAAGAGTACCCTCCCACATGATAGAATCATCAGCTCCGGGGCTGCCCCTGTTGTCTGTGTGTACACATAGGGCAGAAGAGCTTTCTTCCAGAGGTCACCACAATCCCCTGGAGCTCACACAGCACGGCCACCTCTGCTTCACAGAGCTAATAGGGTCTGTGTTGGGCTTTGCCTTGCCTGTTCACGGCGGCAGAAGCCTAGGGAGATTGGGATGTTCCATCCTTCTCTTAATCCTAAAGAAGGAAGGAGGTGTCAGCAAGATGCTGGGTGCTGCTGCTGAATGACTGGGTGCATCTAAAAAGAAAAGTGAGCAAAGAAGCCGAGAAGGTATCAGACAAGACGGTGCTCAATTGGGAAAAGTGAACAGGGTGCAGTGTGGGTGGGGAGGGATGGAGGGAAAGACTGGGACCTTCCCTGCCTAGACTGCAGACAGCACATGGGAGGTGCCAAGGGGTATAGTGAAACAGAGTTCAGGGTATTCAACATGGTACCTGGCACCCAGGAAACACTTCAATGAGTTAGTTATTGCTACCATTGTTTTATGAAAAATACAGACAATTGTACATTTTAGTCTCCTTCTCATTATCTAGGCAGCTTTTCTGCATTTTAGAAGCATCCAGAAAGTTTGCTATCACCGAGAGCATGCTTTCTGAAATTGCACTCTCAGTTAAAAAATACAAGAGCCCAACCAAGCTCCATCGGAGGGACCGCGGCAGCACAAACTGAAACCATCACCTCCCTGAGATCAAGGGGCACGAGCTGATGGCAGGGAACTTGAACATGTCATGACATCTGCACCCCAGTGCAGTGAAGCTACTTCCAAACTTCGCCATGGGTGACACGGTGCATTTCTGGGAAGTATCTGAGCGGACCAAGAATCTTGAGGCTCTGAAAACAGAATTCCATAACAAACCCATATCAAAAAAGAAGAATGACTTACTGAATTCCTAGAAATGATTAAATATGGGAGGAGATACCAGACCCAAGCTCTCCAAATCCTAAACATAATGACTCCTTCCTTCCTTCCTTCCTTCCTTCCTCCCTTCTTTCCTCCTTCCCTCCCACCCCCTCCCTACCTGCACTCTCTTTTTTTCTTTTTGTACCTGGCCAGTTTCCCTTGTCCTCTTTGTTCACAGCATTACCAGCACTCCTTTCAGAGGCAGGTGTTTCTCATTTCTAGATTGTGTGTTTCAAATGCAACTTCTGCTCCTAGCCCACAGCATGGAACTCAGGCCTACTGTGATGGTACTGACTGCAGAAAAGCCAGAAGAAGATACGACCCAAGTAGATTCAGCTACAGAGATGCTGCTGAAACTGCTGAACACAGAGAGTCTCACTTTCTGTGTTTTATGCTTTCTGGTGGCCACCAGGAAAAGAGGCTCTGCTTGGGGGAAGTCTTGCTTAGGTCTTGACTAGGTCAGTGTAAGGTCAGGTTCTCATTCAGTCATTCAAGATTCTTGGACCTAGCAGACCTTGAAACCAGAGTAAGAAATAATATTGAGGTAGACAATAGAGAAATGGATAGATAGAGATATGGATGGACAGTAGGAGGTGATAAAGAAGAATGACAGATGCAGACAAACAATAGGTAGATGTATATTTATAAATTAATAGATAATGATAGCCATGTGGAGATACAGATACAGAAGTAAATCAATAGATGGGATGGGGAAGGAGGGAAGCTGGATGACAGACCGATAAGTAGACACAAAGATAGATCAACTCAGGCGACTAGATGGATAACTTAGGATGGCTTGAGTTGAGTTTATGTCACAACTGAAATAAAGTGTGAACTTTTTCTGCTAGCCTCCTCTGTTGTTTTGCTACTGTCCTTTGAGGAAGCAACCAAGTATGGTGATCACTAAATTCCTAAGTGCTTGTTCTCGGGGTGTGTCCTCCATGTTAATCTAGTGGGTGCTTTAAGACGAAGCTGTTGAGGGGCCCTGGCCCTGTACAGACCTGGCTTTTGGGGAGAGGAGGGGTGAAGGGGATGAGGGCAGAGTGTGCCTTAGTCAGTAATCAACGGAGCTCCTTGCTCTGATGTTTTCTTGTGGAGGTTTTGGAAAATCCCACACACATACACATGCCCAATCTGTACAACAGGAATAAATATACCTTCATACTTCTTGGGGCTTTCCAAGGCTCAGTGGTAATTAGTGAGTCATAAAATGACACTCTTTGTTTATTAATGTGCTGGGCTCCATATTCGGCACCGGCCCATCTTCCCTTGTGGACAGTCCCTAAAAGGTAGGTGGTATTATGCACGTTGTCAAAGAGACAGCAGAGCCCAAAGAAGCTCAGTGAGTTTCTTGATCTCACATAGCATGTGAGTGGCAGAGGCAGAACTGAGATTCGCTGTGTCCCCTGGGGCTGTGCCTGCTACTTTCTGGTGCAGCCTAGGCCATTCAGGCAACAAGAGCCAAATATTCAAAGCATGCTGGTCTCTGGGACTTTAACTTGTTATGTTTTTCTCTAGGGAAAAACCCTTTCCAAATGCCTTGGCACCCTTGGATAATCTACTTTTTTAGTCCAGGCAGGTAAATGTTTTAATAACTTATCTTGGTGACCCAACTTCTTAGAACTACACTGCCCACTCAAAGGACATTCTGATGGTGTTGGGATGGTGGCCTTTCCGTAGTGATCCAGAGTTCCAGGATCTTTCTCCTGGATGCCCTACTGTTTCCTTTATACACACGTGATAGGATTGCCCATGGAAAAGCGTCTGTGGTTCAGGACCAGAACTTAGCAACTAAACTTTAGACACGTTCCTTGCCCAGAACTCTGCCACCCCACACCCTGAAAATAAGGAGGATGCAATCCCACCCCATACTCAAAGAAAACAGGTTTTTTGAACACATAGGAGTCACCGTCCACAAAAAAAAGTCAGGATTTCCTGGTTTTACTCTTACGAGATCGAACTGAATTCATTTCTGCCTGTCTTCTGCCCAGGAAACCAGAGCAAAAAAAAAATTATCGCCAAATAGATATTTTGAATATGACAGGATAAATGAGACAGAGGAAAATAACTCATTTCCTCATCTGTAGTGCACCTGATAATCACGTGATATCATTACAGTACCCACACACCCATACTCCCCACCCCTGCTAATGGCATCAGCTAGCAGATCACAGCCCTGGTGTTCTCCCAGAGCCGCGAAGACAAATGTCTCATTTGAGATCACGACCTCGTCATAGGCTAGTTATAGGGAAATGCCTTGGTGATGTGCAAGAATAAATACCTGGCTCTCTTTACTCAAGGTGGATCCGGTTGCGGAGCTCCTGTGGGAATACACAGAGATGCTGTGACTGGCACAATTCAAGCCGTTCTTTTGTACAACCAGAGTCCTTCCCTCCTCAACAGATATGGTCCTGAAGACACTCCTCAATCAACTTCCTCTGGGCAAACTTCATCGTGGAGCCTGTTTCCTTGGAAACCAACCTAAGGAAATTGGTGCCAGGAGTGGTTTCAAAGAAGCAGACTCCAAGGTGGGGCTCTCAGGCTGGACCACATGGTAAGTGGCTGACAATGTAAACACCGCCCTGGTTGTTATGGAGAATAAATAACCCTCCAGATGTGGTAGCAATGCAATCATTAACCCTTACCAGTGGTGGCCAGGAGTTGAGGTAGCCACGGAAGAGACAGGGGTAAGGATGGAGTTCTCTCTGGCCTTTAAGAGGTATGATGAGGTGATAATTATAAGGACTGTGGAATCAGAAGGGGCTATGGCAATCCACACACTGGGGAAAAACAGTGAGTGGCTGGGGGTGTTTAGTTATACATTATAACTGAATTGAATGCCATATGGCATCTTTGGCTATGCATAAGTCTCTTAATTTTTTGCAGCCTAACTAATGGCAAGAAAATGCCAAGGAGTAGGCCCCATATTTAATTATGAGGTCTATAGGTGGCTGAATTCTCTGTCTTGGAATATCTGAGTTGACCCCACAGATTCCCTTGGTATACCACTTGCTAAATATACTCAGTGTATAGATTCCCTCAGTGTTCTCCTTCTCCCATTATAGGCGAGTGCTTTCTCAGTACCAAACTCCGACTTAGTTCAAGCTTTCAGAGCCTGGGTGCATGGAGGTAATTTTCTCCATCGTGGAGGCTGCAATTCCAAGGTTACAGTGCCAGCACCACCGGGTTCCGATGAGGGCTCTCTCTCCTCTTGTAGATGGCCACCTCTCACTACGTTCTCACTTGGCAGAGAGAGGGAATAGGAAGAGAGGAGAAGGAAAAAGGAGAGAGAGAGAGAGAGAGAGAGAGAGAGAGAGAGAGACCTCATTATGCAGATATCAGTACTTTGAGATTAGGGTCCCAGACCTTTGACCTTGTTTAGTTTTGATCACTGCCTAAAATCTCCATCACTATACACAGCCATTATATATTTAGGATTTCAACATATATATTTATGGAACATAATTCAGTCCATAGCATCTCCTTCCTTGGTGACTGTATAAAGGTCTCTGCTTTGCATGAATACATACATTGCTCCTGTCACCTTATCTCCTTGACACCAAACAAGAGGTTTGGCTACAAATGAAGGGGAAGCCCTGGACCTCCAAGAGGGAATAGGAATGTGTTCTGAAGGTGTTGTGGGCAGCATCTAAGTCCTGTGGGACACTGGGCCATACACATGAAACTGCATGGAGGGTCCTGGACTAATGGCACAGTAAGCTAAGATGAGGGAGAACAATGTGAGGGATTGTAACAGAAGCATGAACAAAACTGTGATCCAAGTTAGGAAAAAACGGTAGGATTTCTAGTGCAACCTTGAATGAAGAGATTAAAGGCTTTGAAGCTACATTATAGGAAGCCCAAAACATGGTAGCCAACTATGTTCTGGAGCTGGGACTGGGAGATGCTATTTTTCAAAGAAGCGAGCCACGGCTGGTGAGCAGGGCATGGACCTTGCTGAGAGTACAATGATGGCCAACCTCAGTGGTCCAGGATAACGACAGAAAACACTATTTTGAATGGGGGTCCTTGCTAGCCGTGGGAATGACAGAGTCTCCAAACGACAGAGTAGGGATTTCAGTGCTCAGCCAGCCAGATGCAAGATAGATGGGATTCTTGTTAAAGGTGTCAAGGTCAGAGCGGCAGCCAAGAGGGCCTGGCACTCAGGGAATTCTGGGAAAGCTTAATGGAATATGACATGACTGAGGTTAGTCGGAAGGATAGTCAATGATGATCTCTGACAACCTAAAAAAAAATTAGCAGAATGGACAATCAGAGGGCTAACGCAGCTGTTCCAAGAAAAAAAGTACAGTCCATAGGACAGGTTTACCTCTGCCCTGTTCTTAGATCCATCCATCCATATAAGAGATCAGGTTGATAGGAAAAAAGATCCTATACTATGTAGCAGATGTATATGGAATAATTTATCCAGATCTTCTATAAAGGGACCTATAGCCACTTAACAGTATGCTGAGGAAAAATAATATCAAATATTGAGGCTATGGTTCCATATACCAGCATGATCTCCTGATTGAAGTGGGGGAGCTGGGTGGTCAGGTATAAATGGAGTCCTAACCTAGCTGTATTACATTAGGCCACTGGATTCACAGTCTTACACAAAAGTCAGTTCCCTACCTAACCCCTGATATCCTAGGAACAGGGATGCTTGCTAGTTGGGAAAAAAAAAACCATATGTATTCCCAGGCTTGTAGGCAAGAACTTTCATAGTGAAAAGGCCGCTGGAAGTTTCTAGACTATTCTTCTACCTGGCACACAAGACTGTAAATCAGTGGTTCCCAACTTGTGTGTCATGACCCCTTTGGAGGTACCTTGCACAGGGGTCACCTAAGACCATCAGAAAACACAAACCTTTACATTGCAATTCATAACAATAAGCAACATTACAGTAATGACAACTAAAACAACTTTATGGTTGGGGGTCACCACAATCTGAGGAACTGTATTAAAGGGTCACAGCATTGGGAAGGTTGAGAACCACTGCTATAAATCAAACACTGTCACATATGAGGTGAATGGTGGAATCAGTTCCATCCTTAGCATCTGAGCATGGAGATATGTGGTCCCCTTCATATTCCAGGTATAGGTCTGGCTCCTACAAAAGCCACCACAATCTTGGAGAATAAAAACATTCAACGGTGCTCTCTGTCAGGGGAAAAACTCATGTTGCATCTTAGCCCCAGCAGGTCTACTTTAGACCCATGCCGGGCTGTGGATTTACCAAATGAGCATAGCCTTCTCCATCTTAGTGAGTGAAACAAGTCGGACAAAATGCATGTTCACCGGACTGAGAACAGCTTCCCTAGGGTTATGTTATCAGTCATCACTGGAAGATGGTGGATTATCAGGACCTTCAGGGAACAGTTTTATAGGTATGCTGTAATGGCACAGGTGAACAGGAAGTGGAACTGTGTTGGAGGTGCAGGAACTCAGAAGGGTGGAAAATAATCCCATGGAGGCATACAAACTACAATAGCATTAAAAGATGTGAGGGGCCCAGAGGCTTGAAGCGGACCAGGAGATGCATCCTGTCGTAACAGACAAACATCATACATGTCCTTCGCTTGTTATTATTAAGAAGAAAGCACAGATCCTGGGTGGTTCTCTAAGTCCTGAACAAAGCCTGTTCCCCACTGGGCATGATGCTATGACTCATCCATCAGGTGACATGGAAGATTGCTGACTGTGAGTGGAGCCAAGCCCAGGAAATGCTCTTCAGTAGCTCCAGACTGCAGTGTGAGGAGCCCTGCTGCTTGGACCATATGGCCTAGCAGACCCCAAGGTACCCGAATGAATTCTAGTGTTCTCAGGGGATTTTATGCCACATTCTTAGACTTCTAGCGTTCTAGAACACCACTATGGTATCTCTAGCAAAGAAACACCGTCCAAAAAGTCCTGGCATGCTACCAGGGTTAGGTAGGGATGGAGCACCCCCGACTGTAGGATCTAAAACAAGCATATGGCCAGGATGGATAACAATAACTGAGCTGTCACCCCTAGAAAATGTAAGGTGTGGCAGACTCTGGAACATTCCCTTGCAGCACGGCAGCAGACATCCAGCCATGGTTAGGGACAGGGGGATCAGGAAACTGCGTCATGTGATCCAGACTCCCCACAGCACAAACTTTGTACAGGTATTTCTCTGTCAACCACATGGGAGCTGATGGCAGAGACGAGGCTAAGTTGTGTTAAAATTAACTTCAGTTGTTAACTTGGCAGGCCTGTGTGATGGTTTGAAAGAAAACGGTCCCCAAAAGGGGTGGCACAATTTAGAAGTGTGGCTTTGTTGGAGGAAGTGTGTCACTGTGGGGGCAGGCCTTGAGGTCTCATATATGTTCAAGCCACACCTAGTGAGACAGACCACTTCCCTTTGCCTGTGAGTGAAGATGTAAGAACTCGCAGCTCCTTCTCCAGCACACTGCCTTGCTTTGCACCATGATGATAATGGTCTGAACTTCTGAAACTGTAAGCCAGCCCCCTCAATTAAATGTTTTCCTTGTAAGAATTGCTGTGGTCATGGTGTCTCTTCACAGCAATAGAAACCCTAACTAAGACAGAAGTTGATATCAGGGACTGGGATATTGCTGTGATAGGCCTGACAATGTGTTTGCTTGGAGGAATTTGGACTTTAGTGCTTTGGGCTTGGAAAGAGGTAAACTGCTTTAAGCACTGCCTGATGGGGTACATTATTAGTAGGAGCATGGAAGACAGTGGTGCTAAGAGTAATTTGAACTATGGGGGGGCGCTCACTCAAGAGGTTTCAGAGAAGAATTTTAGTATGCTTCCTAGAGATTGTTCTTGTGATATTTTGGTGAAGAAAATGACTGCTTTCTGTCCTCATCCAAAGAGTCTGACTGAGGCTAAAGGGAAGAGTTTTGGACTAATTCAGTTAGCAGAGGAAATCTAGAAGCAGGCTACTGTAGACTCTGTTTTGTGGTTACTAGTATTAACTCTAATAAAGATGTGTAAATAAAAAGAGTAAGCTGAGCGAGAAAAAATATGTGAGAAGAAAAAGAGCACCAGAAAGTGGGATGAAGCTAATGTTTTTGTTCAGGGAGATGAACAGATTAAGAGTTAGAATAAAGGGAGTGGTAACCTCAGGGCAAGATCCCACCCAGCTGAGTTTCCTGCTTGTAAAAAGGAGTTAAAGGAAAGTTTAGAGCCAGGTGTGGTGAGGCATACCTTTAATCCCAGCACTGGGAAGACAGAGGCTGGAGGACCTCTGAGTTTGAGGCCAGCCTCGTCTAAAGAGCAAGTTCAAGGACAGCCAAGTTTAGCCAGTGAAGGAAAACAGAAAACTGATGAAATGTAATTAAACAAGAAAGCCATGTTTCAGCTCTAGCTTTGGCCAGGTGGTTCTAGCTTTAAAGGATAGAAGAAAGGTGATATGGGACTAGAGAAAGCTGCCGAGGCCAGGCATGCGACAGAGGTGTCCCTGCATGGAGACCTTGTAGAGAGGCCATTGTGTGAAGCGGTGGTGCTGAATGCCTGGCTTTCAGTCTTGCTTTGGCTCAGTGTTTCCCCACCATGCTCTCTTCCTTGCGTTCTGGGAGGCTAATGTAATATACTGTGCCATTATATGTTGGAAACATGTGATCTGCTTTTTTATTTTTATTTTTTATAGGGGAATTACAATGAAAAGATTGCCATGAGTCTCAGAAGAGACTTTGAAACCAGTTTGAGACTTGTTACAGACTATGGGAACTTTTGAACTTGGACTGATTGCAATTTTTTAGCCTATGATATAGCTATATAGCTATGATATAGCTTTTGGGGGCCAGGGGGTAGTTAGGGTTCCTATTGCTATGATTAAACAATGTGATCCAAAGGTTTAAGTCAGTTTACAGCTCCATATCACGGCCAGTCACTGAGGGAAGTCAGGGCAGAAACTCAATGCAGGAATCTGGAAGCAGGAGTTGATGCAGTACAATCTATATGTCTGCTCATCTATCTGTCTGTTCATCTGTCTATCTATCTATCTATCTATCTATCTATCTATCTATCTACCTATCCATCCGTCTATCTATCTATCTATCTATCTATCATCTATCTATCTATCATCTCTTATCTATCTATTCTTTTATATATCAGTGATCTATGGTTCTACCCCTGTCCCCTGCTTCTTTGTCAGACTGAGATGCTAAGTTGAGTGATAGCTTTGTTCTGGAAAAGATGCCGCCCAGCAGGAACTGTGTCTTTGTGTGCTACAGGCTTGAGGACCCTCTGTTCCCTGTCCATAGAGAATATGTTCTGCAGGATTACTCGGTTCTTGGTGAGTCTTTGAAGTTAGAAAACTGAGTAAACCCACAGACCCTTTGGGGCTCATAGTTCCCTCAGTTCAGTTTCAGAACTGCTCTTGGAGTTCATATTGGTATAACCTGGGAGAGTAAAAGAACTATAGAAGCCCAGTATTCCTCTGTCTATCCTCTTTCCACACAATCACAGACCCTAGCAGCAAAGACGGCCTCCCACCCAGGCCCAGGTCTCATCAGGCCTTGTGTGGGTTGTTAGGATGTTCTTCAGTGTAGTAAGGCAGACACGTGGCTATAACTTCATTTTATTTATGTTTTAATAAAAATTTTAGCATGAAAAATAAATAATGTCCCATGTGACTGTGAGGTCTAGAACACAGGCTGAGCAGAGGCCAGACCTTGGGACTTATTAGGAATGGATCTCTCCTTTTCTCTTTCCCTTCTATCTCAGCACTGCCTAGATCTGCCTGGGCTCTATCTCCAGGCAAGCCTCCCCAACCGGGAGGCAAGAGTGGCCCTGGGAACTCTCACTGGCAAGATTCAGGGTGTCCATGATTCCCCTCTCTGACACTGCCCCATACAGCACCCTGGCTCCTTTTGAACAGCTACCATCTTGTCGTTCTTTCCCATCCCAGCTCTCAAAATCTCCCTGGATCTTCTGATGTAACCAGTGACTCTCAGACTGTGTCAGATAGGGCTCTGGGCCTCAGTTGCATTCATATGCCTTAGGTTGGGTATGGTACCTTGATAAAGACTGTTGTCCGTCCTTGCAGAGAATCCCACCTTCTTCCTTACCATGCTTGCCCAGTGTGAGAACCATGTCTGCGGTGGAAACGGAAGGTGTGTCTGAAGGCAGAGACTGGCACCGCACAGGTGCTGCCCTGGTCTTTGCTCTCTGGTGGCATGCCCTTTTCGGCATGAAATGACTCCTTGTCTGCTGGTTGGCAGATCAATGGGTGACATTGTGCTGGCATTGGTATTTGTCTAGAAAAATCTCCCCAACTGACCCAATTCCTGTAATGCATAAAAAAATGACAGAAGTAATATTTTGGTTCTTGTTTCACTTTCATTCATTTTATTTGATCAGGGCTGAGCAAAACTGACATCTCATCAAACTCCAAAGTGTGTTTCAGCACCGGGTTCATCGGAGGGTGGCATTTAAAACACAGACGTGGCAGGAACAAATGTATTTGCCAATCCCGTCCAGCCATGTAAACCTGACCTTTCTCCTGTAGATTTATTGACATGGGCCTGTTTTGTATCATATTTCATTATTGTGCGTGGAAGGATTGAAAGTTCTTCTCCTGGAAAACAACTCAGTTGGAGCCAGAGTGGCCCATAAACCTTTCCTAGGTGGAGAGAAAGGGGAATCAGAAAGTCAGGTACTGGCAGGATTAACACAATTCCTCAAAGAGTGTCTTTAATTAAAAATACCTGGCGGCGGCAGCGGAGGCACCTGGCATCTGTTGAGACTGAGAAACTGCATCCAAGGTAAATGTGGCTTACTTCCTGTGGGGTCCACAGCCTCCACACAGCACAGAACCCGTCCCTAATGAAAGTACACGTTGTCTGCACTGCGACACACTGGACATGCTCAGTATCAAAAGCCCACCATCACGCAAGCCTTACGGAAGCAGGACTCATCGGCTGGCGTGCTTGTGTGACAAAATATTTGAGTCTTCGGACTCTCTTGAGCAGTGGGGACATGGAATGGAACAAGAAACGCGGGATTCCGGCTTCCCAGGCCCTTCGGTCATCAGGGAGGAAATAACCTATAAGTTAAGAGTTAAGTCAATGCAAAAATTAGGAAGTGAAGACTGTTTGATACCTTGTCTAACAGGGACTAGAGGAAGCATGTGGGGTGGAGGGTGGGGGTGACAGGTGTAACTGCACACAGGCCCCTTGGAGACGCCCCCTGCTGAGACAGGGGGAGTAGAATTTGAGCTGAGATCTGAGCACTGAGATGGAGCTAGTGATGTGAGACCTGGACCAGAGACCAGTTCGGGAAGCACCCTTGTGAGTGCAAAGGCCCTGGGAAAGGAATGCATGCTGCGTGTTCAAGAAATAGAAAGTTTTGTGTCTAGAGCTTCAAATAGAACAAAGGTCAACTCCATCGGAGCCCCACCTAGGCAGATCCGGATGGCTGCTGTGTGTGGAAGGGAAGAGGCTTGCTCTGGATGTGACCTAGGGAAAGTTGTGTCACAGCTGGATCTAGCACGGGTTTACAGCAGCTAGCCCTCGTGTGATACACTGAACCAAGAATCTATGATCATGTAAGTCAGTCATTCGCCTTCCTCCATCACCGCCTTCCCCAGCACCTCCAGCTCAGGATGGACCAGCAACACTCAAGAGTCTGTTTTTGTATTTTCTATGGGCGACTTCCTCTTTTTCATATGATAAGGTTTCGAGTCCTCCTTACCAACTCCCCTTCCTCCCTGGCTTTGCTCTAGCTCCTGTGTCTCTCCTTCAGCAAAGAGCACAAATTAGAGCAAGATGTCTGGTGTGGAGGCAGCGCTTTACAACTGAAATCTGCCCGGAGCAGTTTCCTTGAGCCCCAGGCCTCTGGTAGATGGGACACCACCCAGTTGAGAGGCCCACGCCAACCAGAGCTCCTCCTCCCCTCTGGTGATACAGGCCTGCAAGGCTTTCTGGACCAGCGGGAGGCAAGAGGACTGCCTGGGAGGAATGCTTCATCTAGATTCGTGGGGTTTGTTGTTAATTCAATTAGATTTGTTGTTATTGTTTCGTTTTGCTTTTTTCGAGACAGAGTTTCTCTGTAGCTTTGGAGCCTGTCCTGGGAACTAGCTCTTGCAGACCAGGTTGGCCTTCAAACTCGTAGAGATCTGCCTCCCTCTGCCTCCTGAGTGCTGGGATTAAAGGTGTGCACCACCACCGCCTGGCATGGAACCCTGGAAGTTTCCATAGAAGGAGAGTAAAAGTTGCCTTGCACCCAGGATCAAGCATTGTCTGAAGTCTAAATCAAGAAAAGCAGGTGGACTGATGGATTCCAACTCTTTGTGCTTATATTATCGGGTTAGGCTTTTTTGATATGCTAACAAGACTTCTACCAATAAGCAGGGCTCATGGGAGCTCACGGAAGCTGAAGCAGCAGACATGGAGCCTGCATGGGTCTACGCTAAGCTCTCTGTATACATGCTGTGGTGGCTTAGCTAGGGAACTTTATGGGACTCCTAACAGTGGGAATGGGGGTGTCTCTGACTCTTTTGCCTGCCTTTGGGACCCTTTTAATCCACTGGGTTATGTTGTCCAGTCCAGCCTTGATATGAGAGTTTATGCCTACTCTTAATGCATCTTGTTATGCTGTGTTCAGCTGATATCCCTGGGAGGCCTGCTCTTTTCTGAAAGGAAATGGAGAAGCAATGGATCAGGGGGACAGGGGAAGAGAGTAAGGAGGGGCGGCTGAATGTACTGTATGACAAAATAATAAAAAAAAGGGGTGCAAAAATGCAAATAAACATACCTAGCTGTATATTCAAACAAACAAACAATGACTCCTGCCAGACAGAGCAGCGCTGGCCAGTGTGTCTCTACACTACAGTCTTGAGCTGTCGGCACCTGCGACAGTGCCTGTAGTATCCAGACAAGTGTCTTTTGTCTGAGTAGCAGCTAAGTAGCTGGCCTTTCCTCTTGGGAGTTTCCATCTCCGTTGTTCCCCGAGGCCCCTCTGAAGGCTTACAGAAAACCTGTCTGTGAATTTAGTATTATTAGACATCCCCCTTTGTACTTGACGTAGATTCTTTTTTTTTCCTCTGAGATGCAAATCCCTAGAAACTCCATATTATGGCCCATTTTGGGGAAACAAGACAAAGAACCAATAAAGTCTAACAAAACCAAGCCTGGTCCTTGCCTGTATCGCCAGTTTGGCTTCCTAATGGGTCAAGAGACAGGGCACAGGAAACTCTTGTGTCCCCTTTCTGTGGTTCCCAGTGCCTAGAAAGGCAGAAGCAAGCACACAGCACCACCTCTTTTAGGCCATGTCCCAGCTGTGACTCCTGCAGCTTAGCTGACTGAAGTCAGAGAACTTGGAAGCTCAAGAAGAGGCTTTGGCCATGAGGGAAACTGACTTCTGGTGCAGCTCTCAGCCTCAAGAGAGCTTGATCTAAGAAATAAAAACACCGATTTTTTTTAAACCATAGGCATATCTTAATGGCCATTGGTGCTAAGGTCTGGCTCACAAGACCCCAGGATGAAAACCAAGCCCCTGGTGGCTGCTAGTCCCATTGGGGAAACTGAGATCTAGAGAGGGACAGAAACTTCCTTTGGGGGCCCACCACATTGGTGCCTGAGTAGTCCTGGGTCTTCGATTACCCCAGCCATTTCTCTTCCTAGCTCTTGGGGACAGGGAAGCAGAGAGTTAGGAGCTTCGGGCTCAGCTATTTGCCATGTGTGGATTTCAGCTCCTTGCCACTGGGGAGAGAGGACATCTGTTCATGCTTTCCTGCACAGGTAGCAGGGCCATCCCAGGAGTGAGGAGGTTTCCCATCCATGCAGGGGGGGCCCGGAGGCAGAAGACTTAGAGCGGGGTGAAGAGCAGCCTGTGACTTCTGGTTCAGCCCTCTCCCTTTGATACCGCCATTCACTGAGCTGCGTATTCAGATAGCATTTCTAACTGCATCTTCCTGTCTACAGGCGCATGTAACTAGCCAGTCGTCCACCTAGTGTCCCTCTACCACACGGAGTGTGCACTCCTTTAGTCCTCTGACCACTCTGGAGGGGGGGAGGTCTGTGCCATTATCACCAATGAGGACCAGGCAGGGAAGGGATAGAGTAACACAACCAGGACACAAGCTACCTGCATCCAGAATCTACTCTTAAGTCTTCGGCGTTACTACCAAAATACTACCAAAGGACAGATAGCACTAATGCATAGCAGAATGAAGTCGGTGGTCAATCCAGGCCTGGTAGGTAGTGCACGCCTTCCATCCGTGCTCTTGTCATGGCTGAAGCAGGATTCTGAGTATTTTGTTTTGTGTTTTGAGACAGAGTCTTACTATGTAGCCCTTGAGATCTCTATGTAGACCAGGCTGGTCATGGATCACAGAGATCTGCCTGTCTTTGTCTCCCAAGTGCTGAGATTAAAGGCATGTGCCACCAGACTTGGCTAGAGGTTTATCAGCCTAAGGCTAGGCTGGGCTTCCAAGTAAGGGGCCAGCTCAAAGGCATTGATAACCAACTACAATCCATAAAGGAAGAAATCTCACAGTACTCAGTAAAACTCGGTGGGACTTCACATTGATACCAACCTGGTCTTTTCTTTTCTGTCTCGTGGTGCTTTGATATTGTGAGGTCATGGAATAGTTAACTCAGAGAAGGTAAGCCTTCCACTGGGGGAGGGTGGATCCACACCCCATTCTCTTTCTCTCTCTTTCTTTTTCCCTTTTGCTTATTTATCGTGTGTGCACGCACATGTTTATGCACCATGGCGTGGGTGTGGAGGTCAGAGGACAAACTGCGGCAGACTCTCTCCTTCTGCCACATGTGTTCTGGAGACTGTATTCAGGTCCCCGTGCTTGGCAGCAAGTGCCTTCATCTCAGCAGCCACCCACCCACCTTCTTTATCAAGACCTCACCCTTTGGATCACTGCTAACCTATCACTCAGGACTGAGTATCAGGCAAGTAAGGACTAAGTAGCAGGCCTAAGTCCCAGGACTAAGTCCCATGCCTCAGAGCCTGTTGACACTGCTAGCATCTTCATTTTAAACGACTGATCTTCCGTTGACTTTTCCAGCTGTAGTGTCCTCAATCAAGGCCCTTGTCGTCATTTCCCTCCTCTCTCTGCCTCCTGTCCTTGTTTCATAGTGTAGCTCCTTCCTCTTAGGAATGGTAACAAATTTCCTTGCATGTCATCTTGTATCATGATGGTGCTAGCTCCTTCCTCTTAAGAACAAATTTCTTTCCATGCTGCCTTTATCATGAATCAAAATTTCTATTAGCATACTGTATCTCAGAAGGTAAGTGGTAATTGTTTGCACAATTAATAGCAAACAGATACAAGTTATTGCCCTTCTCCATGAGCAAAGAAATAATACACAACATGTGTCCATATTTTCACTTAATCCCACCTGTTTTTCCTGTACTTCATATCTCTATAGGCAGGACTCAAAAGGCTCCCGAGGTTCATCTGAGTTACAGTTGGAACAAGCCATTTTCTGAGCTTCATTTCTGATCTTAAAGTGTCTCTTCTGGCTTCTGCCCAAGAAGGAGTGGAGGGGCCACTCTGTTAGGAACTCCATTCTAGAAGGAATGGGAGAACAAACAATTCAAAGGCAAAGTCCTCCTTTTGTTTCTGGCCACGGTGCCTCTACTGTGTCTGAAGGAGATTTTTCTCTACCTAACATTCTTTTTAGCCCACACCAGCCTCTCTTCGTGTATTAACTCATCCCCAGCTCATTTTTTAATATAGAGAGGAAGATCTGGCCTTTAAATGACACTGCTTTCATTTTGCCGTGACCCAGGTCAATATTTCTTCTTGTTCCAAATGTAACTTGTCCTCTGCTATCTTTCTTGTCGCCTTTGGACCTCTCTCACTGCAGTTGACAGAGGCAGCTTGTCGGCTCAGATGGAACTTGTGGGTCAGGGTCTACCCATGGCATGGCAGAGGCACACCCCATGATTTGGGACTGCCCCACTGCAGATGGCTCATACAGCACCGGAGAACAAGCACAGTGGGTGCCCCGGGCGATCATACTTCAGCAGAAGGCATGCTGCCACCAGCAGAGGTGGACAGAAGGATGTGCTTGAGCAGCGTGAAAGATTTTAGGTCTCCAGGATAGCACAAAGGCTAATGTATCACATTGTCCAAACAATTGCCACTCACAACATAGCAACCTAATATTTAGTGCGGGAAGGCAATGACAGAGTGGTTGATGGCTTTGCCTGTCCTGTGTCTTCTCGGTGGTCTCAGCAGCTGACTCTTGCTCTTGAGGCACCACTTCAAGGCTGTGCTTCCAGTGGGGTTGACACTGTCCCACCATCCCACCACCCTCCAAACTTTGTTTTTAATAACTCCATGAATCCAAATAGTGCTAACCATTTGTACATGGGTGTAGGGCTTCCCACCAGGGCACTGGTAACCTAAGGGGGGCATGTCCCCAAAGGAGAGTGACTCTCCCTCTCTCGGTGATCACCCGCTATGAATAGCTCCTTAGATTACCCACATTCATACTAGAAGCTAGACTGCCAAGCCCTTTCATAATCAGTATCAATAAAAGAGGGTAAAGTCTCATGCCCTTCATGGCACCCGTTAGGTGCCGCCTCCTCCCCATCCCTTCTGCATGAAGAGTGTTGTGGTATGGATTTTAAGCACACTAAGGACTGGGTTCTCAGCTAATGTCACTCCGGGGAAGGACATTAGGAGGTGGTGGCCTTTAGAAGGTGATGTCTAGTGGAAAGGAATTAAATCATAGAGGGACTGTTCTTGAAATGGACATTGGTCAACCATTTCCGGGTTGCCATAGAGTGAGCAGGTTTCTTTTCTCCCGAGTTCCCAATCTGTGAACGAAGACTGTACTTTTGTTTCCTGCTGGCCCAGATCTGAATAATCATACAGATTTTCTTTTATTTCTGTTTGAATCTGTCTTTAGTGTATATATCTATCTTTTTTAACCAATGGTAATAAAACATATTCATAGCATACAGATGGGAATCCCACATCATTTCCCCTTTCCTATCTAAACAAAAAGGAAGGTTTTAACTTAAACATAGTGAAATTACATATAATAAAACAGGTTCAAGCAAGAATTAGTTACAATATTTCTTTGTGTGTCTAAAGTTTTATATCTAATTTATCTTTTGTCATAACTAAGAAAAACTATAATTATAACTATTTGTCTTCAACTCCATCAAAGACCCCAGAAGGATATAATATTACTTACATAAACCTGAAGTACATTGTAGGCAACGTCCAGAGTTCTAGAAATGGCAGAGAGATCTCGCTACCTGGACAATTACTCAAAGTTCTTTTGTAATGTTGGGGTATCTATATTCAGCCTATAGGCCCATAATATCTGGCAGACTTTTCAGTGAAGTAGGAAATTTGAAGATCTGTTCTACCTTGTAATGGCAAAGTTCATCAGTTGTTTTCTTCTGTGTCCTGCAGTTGCTTCTGTGAGGCGGGAACCATGAAAGACCATTCTGCCTTTTGGAAATACAGCAGTCACTTTTCTGTGTGTCCATTTCATACAGCATACCATCAAGCAGTCCAAGCAAGAACAGTTTCTTGCCAAAATGGTTTGCTTTGTCACAATGAAGGCAAATTCCATACGAGTTTCTTCAATACCCATCAACCTCTCTGAACTAATTGGTGTTGCCAGAAGTAGACATGTCTCACTGTTGAGAAAATTCTAAGTTTTTAAAACATTTTACATGCCATATTCTGTAGATCTTTGAAAGGTTTGAAGAATATATCTCTGTACATATGAAAAACCTAACTAACATAGTACAAGTTTGACTATTAAAGATGATTATCTATAAATCCATAATTTTAAATTATACATTAGATTTTTAAATAAGCTATATAAACAAAATACATTAAACAAGAGTAGAAATATACATATAACAAAATTGACCTTAAATTTGTATCAATAAACCATGATCCATACCAATGTAGTATTCATTTCCTCTTTTTTTGGAGAGACCTTGACTATGACCATTAATTATTTCTAATCAACCTGCTTTAAATGAAAATAAACATTTATAAGCAATATTTGGGAATTTAGGCATAGTTCTCTAGACTACTTCCTGCTGACTGGGGGTATTGTTAATCAGGTCTTTCATGAGGTATCCTGTGTGGTTGGTCCATCTCAGTGAGCAGCCCTGAAGCTGTCATGGATGTTGTACCACCTGGGCTATTGCTTCAGGGGGTCTTGTTTGACCAAACTGTATTATCCTGTAAGGAATCCACAGCTTTCTTTCCTCTGTGGAAACAAAAGCAGAACCTCTTTTCCAAAGTAACATGTCCTTAGACTTAAATTTTAAAGTCAAGATACCTTTAATATATATATATATATATATATATATATATATATATGTTTAGCTTAGTAGCCCATACAATAAAATATCTCTCCATACTTAGTTTATTCACGTCAAAAAATTCAAAGAAAACACAAAAATATACCTAGTCCAGACTCTTTGTGTATTTTCCATCTTTATGTGACTTTTTAAAACCCTATTTCTTTTACTTTTATTTTTTAATTTTTGTTTTTTTGAGACAGAGTTTCTCTGTGTATCTTTGGCTGTCCTAGATCTCACTCTGTAGACCAGGCTGTTCTTGAGCTCACAGAGATCTGTGAGACCAGGCAGACGTCTAGGTCACAAGCACCATCTTAGAAAGTTACTAGCAACAGACAAAAGATGGGCTGAGCTCCAGGCTCCAGCAGCAGGCCTCTTTGCTTGCACCAGAGAACACAACAGCCCTAACTGTTCTCTGTGTACCACTATTTCCATCATGACCACTGAGGTTATCCATAAGAAGGGCTATACCACACTCTTTCTGAGGCTTTTGTCTTTTTCTGAGTCCTCCCAGAATGCCATTACTTTCCACTCATGGCAATATGGGCTCTTTGTGAACTTACCCTTTCAAACTCGTCATTATGACTCATGACTGGCTCAGGTCCACAGCTACCTCTTCATTTTCAGGTATGTGTTCTGGGTACCAATTTCTCGTAGTCCATTTTCTGCTGTTGCAACAGAATACCTAGGGGTGGGTAACTTATAAAGAGGTTAGTCCTTGCCATTTTAGGAGTTGGGAAGTCTAAGATCAAGGACCTTTTACCTGAGGGGTATTCTTCACATATTATTTCATGAAAGCAGGAAAGATCAGAAGGGAGGGGGAAAGGGAACTGAAGGATGAAGGGGGAGAGGAAAGGAGGGGAAAGGGAAGGAGAAAAGAGGAAAAGAAAGGAGGGGAAAGAAGGGAAGAGGAAGTAGAGATAAGAGCAGAGGAGAGTTCACTCCTGGTTACCAGCCCTTTTATAATCAACTATTAACGGCCATTAATACACTTATAAGTGTAGAATCTTCATAACTTAAACATCTCCTACCAGGTTCCACCCTCTATCACTTTTGCATCAGGAATATAATACATGAACAGGGCATGGTGATGCATGCCTTTAATCCCAGCACTCAGGAGGCAGAGCAGGCAGAGCTCTGAGTTCAAGGATAGCCTGGTCTACAGAGAGAGTTACAGGACATCCAGAGCTACAAGAGAAACCCTGCCTGGAAAAACAAAATAAAATAAAACAAAACCAAAAAAAAAAATCTAATCTATGAACTTTGAAGGTAGGTTCAAAACATGGTAAGCCAGGAATGAATGGGAGCCAGCTGGGCAACTCTGAAGATTGTTTCTGTATAATTTTATGTGTTAATACTTATTATAACTCTTACACTGTTGGGTTGTACAGGCTTTTTTGCTGTATTTGAAGATATAGGTTCTTTACTTCATGAGATTGTGGAGAGTTCTAGACTGCCTTCCTCTTTTCAGAGCATGACTCCAATGGTGGCCTTCTGCAGGGACAGGCCCTGTGATGAGGACCCACCCACAACCTCATCTAAAGCAAAGGTCCTACTCTACTCTTCCCCTGAGATTGTTGCCTTCTGAGAAACTTGGAATTATGCCTTCTCAGCCTTCTGACTGCCTCTCCTTAGTCTACAAGCCACAGCGAGTCTGTATTCATCTCATACTATTTAGAAATATGGTCTTTGATGAGAGACATTGTTGGTAAATAAAGAAGGGCTTCTGGCAAACCAGCAAATATATTGGCTTCCACTAGGACCTTGCCACTTCCACGCAGATGCCTGCAATGAGATAAATTACATTCCTGCCAGTATAAACATGACTGCAATCAATACAGCCAGTAAATAACACGATTTTTCGAAGAAGAGAAAATGCCAATATTAAATACGTTTCTATTGACACAAAGCCAAATCGGTCTGAGGAATATAAGTGCATACACCCAGTCCTGTAGCCCTGGGAGAGAGAATCCATAGTTGAGTGCCTGCCTGTGTCCCCTGAATGGCTGAAAGTGAGATCACGCCAAGGAGACTTGGCTTCTTCTTCAGAAGAATCGGCTCTTCTTCTATTGGACATTTGAGTTTCTGACATTTTTCAGGCTGTGAAATCTTCCATCAAGCATCTTGTTTCTCTGGGGTTTCATCGGCATCATCTGTGAAAGAAAGGCCTTTTAGAGGCACCTTCTAGGTAAAGCTGTATACATGGTTCATTGGAATGACCTTGGACATCACAAGGACTCAGCTCTTGTGAGGTGGTCTTTCTATCTTGGTTGCCCCCTTGCCTCCTTCCTTTTTCTTTTCCTTTGGTTTCTGTGAAAGGAAATTAAAGCCGGGTCTTACACATGCGGGGCAAGTGTTCTACCACTGAGCCGTATCCCCAGCCTCTTGTTCTCACTATAGAACTCTGCTGTAGAGGAGCCCCGGTTTAAGTATGCCGTGAACCCCTTGGAATTAGATTTGGCCAGAGCAGAAACTGCAAAATGAGGGTGGCTAGAGGAATAGAATATAATAGCATCAACACTATTAAATATTTATTAAGTACTCATTATAGACTGGCGTTGTGTTAGGCATTTTATATCAATTACTTCATTTAATTCTTGCAGCCATTATGTACTATTAAGATCCCTAATGCACAGATGAATAAACACAGGCTACAGTGGGTAGGAGACAGCAGACCATGCTCTTTTAGAAGGGCGGACTGGGAAGCCTTAGTAAAGAAACTAAATTTCAATCCAGGAGTGTAAGTGCTGAAATGTGGAGGAAGACATGGGAGAAAGTGTACTCCAGGCTAAGGTAGTGCATGTCTAGAGAGGCTGGGGTTAGAAGCTGCTCACCGTGTTTGGCAAACCCTAGAAGGAAGTGTTACGGCAAAGGTATAGGCTAGGGAAGAGAATGTTGGCCAAGAGCCCAAGAACTATGGTGAAAATTTTGATTTAAGAGTGAAACGTGGGTCTGCAGTGGTTTATGAAATGCAAAGTAGTACCCTGTTAATTCTGACCGACAGCTTAAAGGGACTAAGGAACATCTAGGGAGTTAGCTAAGCACACCTCTGGATGTGCCCGTGAGGCTGTCTGTATGGACCATAGGTCACACAACCGCTCTGATTTTGTAAGCAGTAGACTGATCCAACGATGGATTTATCCCATGGCAGGTGTGAAAAGTAGGAGGTGGGCCTGGTGGAAGGATGCAGTTCATCAAGGTGCGACCTTGGGCTGGTTCTTGCCTTTGCCTTTTCCTGTATGCTCCTCTCTGCTTCCTAACTGTATGAGCTGCAGAGCCTCCTCCACAACAGGCTCCAGTGACTGTGTTGTTCTGTAAAAGCTCATGGGGCCAAGAGATGGTGGACTGAATGGTTTAAAACTGGGTTCACAGGCCTTCCCAAGTTGTTCATGTGGGTGATTTTAATCACAACAGTGAGAATAGTTACTAATATACATCGTTGTAACATTTTATTCATTCAGACTTCCCCAGTGTTGGTCCACATCCACCATGCTTTATTCAAGGAGCTCAGATGAAAAACAAAAATCTATCTGCTTCCTGTTAATGAATCAACCCTGTCTTCCAAAGAGTTGCATGTTAAGAACTGGCCAGGAAAGTGAAGCTCAGAGAAAAGCCATGCCCAGGCCTCATCTCTGATTCTGTCCCATATGAACCTGACACTAAGGAAGACCTTCTTCCGTGCATGGAGAATGTATAATGGGCTATAGCAAGATGAGTCATGGCCACTCTGAAGATGAGCTTGAAGGATTCCAGAGAGAAAGGCTCCTTTCGGGGCTGGAGAGATGGCTCAGTGGTTAAGAGCGCTGTCTGCTCTTCCAGAGGTCCTGAGTTCAATTCCCAGCAACCACATGGTGGTTCACAACCATCTGTAGTGAGATCTGGCGCCCTCCTCTGGTGTGTGCGCATACATGGGGGCAGAATGTTGTATACATAATAAATAAATAAATCTTTAAAAAAAAAAAAAAAAAAGAAAGGCTCCTTTCGAATTACCCAGAGACGACTTCTCGAAAGTCAGTATAGCCTGTGAGGAAATTGTATTAAATAGCCCTCCCTTGAACCAAAGGGAAAATGTGTAACCCAGAATTCAAAAGCTTGCAGCACCCCACATTGCTTTGCAGGCCTCTGTGAATACATACATGAGATGAAGTGATAAGAGCACGCAGACTCATGGAGTGATTGATGGATGCCCATCATGGCCTAGCTGTGATGAAATGATTGGGCAGCCCCCTGATTCTGGAATCAGCTATACTTTAAAAAGTGTGTATGGGGGAGAGAAATGTTGTTATTATGATTACTATAAGACTTCTGAATCCCTGAGCACTGAACTTAGATTGTCTGGGGTGAGTTATGAGCCTGACATTTCATTCTAGACTGGGTCACCTTGTAGAGATCATTGAAAACATTAGTAAGACTTGGTTGAGTGTAAGGAGAAACTTGGATTCTTAAGACTGTGAAAGACCATGGGAACTTCTGAAGTTGGACTGAATGCATTTTGCATTATGATTCGGATACAGGCCTTTGGGGTCCAGAGAGTGGAATGTGGTGGTTTGGATGAGATCTGCCCTCATTGGGTAATATGTTTGAATACTTGGTTTCTAGTTGGTGGAACTATTTGGAAAGAATTAAGAGGTACTGCTTTCTGGAGGAGGTGTGTCATTGGATAGCGGCTTTTGAGTTTCAAAAGTTCTGAAACTGAAAGCCCCATATTAAATGCTTTCTTTTATAATTCACTTTGGTCATAGTGTCTTGTCACAGCAATAGGAAAGTAACTAAAACAGGCGGTGAGCAGAGGGAGAACCCAGACGGCTCTACACAGAGGCAATCCACAGGCACAGTTTTTCTGTGTGTCTTCTCAGAGGTTCCTGAAATCAAACTGGCATGGTTCTGTAGTTTGAAGTCTTTCTGGGCCCTACATTGCCCCTCTGTGAAATGGACCATTCACAATCACTGTGGCCAGCTCTGTTGCTTCAGTGTGGACAGTGTTGAAGTGGATAGGCCCACCATCCCTGTAAAAGCAGCATGTGCACAATGAGACCCAGGACAGGCATCTGGGGCCTCAGCCAAGGGGAAGAGAACCCTTGTCTCACCACGACCTAGAACAGTCAGGGTCATCTTCAGGACTGAACTGGTGTCTCTCAGGGGATTCGAGATGGAAATTCCCAGGTCACAACCCAGACCAACAAATAGAATTTCACCTCAAAACGACCTCCAGACAACCTCCAGATGGCCTCCAAATGACCTAGCAACTAGCAACCTCCTGGGCAGCAGACTTACTTTGGCTTCTGGGTCAAGACAAGGCAGAATGGAGGTCTCTGAGAGAAGGACACCCCCAAGGAGAAAGACCCATGCTTGCAGGCTTCCCACTCAGAGGGCTGAGCAAAGAGGACTGACTGCCCGGGGGCGGGGGGGGGGGGTGTTCAACAATCCACTGAGCAGAGCTGAGATCCGGCTGCTGAAGGAACTGGAAACGTGGGACAGGATAGCTGTAGAGAAAAGAGCGGCATGTGTGTGACCAGCATGACAATTCCCCGCATGACAAAAAAAAGAGGAAGAGCAGGCAGGGAAAGAAAAGAGGGGAGGGGAAAGGGAGGGAGGGGAGGGAAGGGAAGGGGAGAGGAGAGGAGGGTAGAGCTGAGTGTGCTGTCCGAGCCTATAGTTCCAATGCTCCAGAGGCTGAGACGTGAGGAGCAGAGGTTTGCAGCCAGCCAGCTCTGCATAGAACCATCTTATCTCTTCTCCCCACCCCAAGTAAAAACGGTGGTGGCATGAAGGCTGTGCATTGGGAGTAAGGACTCTGCCTAGGGGCAAGAAGTCCCACCCCCCTTCTCTCTGGGCTTCTCAAACTCAGCATTGCCGGCAATTTGCAGATGCTTGCTTTGTTGGGGTGGGGGTGTCTGTGCTTTGCAGCAGTTTAGCTTCAGCCCTGTGTTCTACCCATTAGCGACCAATAGCACGGGTCTGCCTCCAGACCATGCAAAATGCCATAGGAGGCGGCAAGTCACCCTTCGGTGCAAGTCACTGCTGAGAGTCAGGGCCATAGCTTATGACCAGAGATGAATTTGAAATAAATCTGTCCTAGAAAAAAAAAATAAAGGCATAATAGGATTTGAATAGGCACCAGTATTTCAGATGACCACAAAAGCAAAATTTACAGCCTTTAAAGGAGCACAACACGATACAAACTCCCTGCCAGGGATCATTCACAATACCCACCCCAGCATAAAACACCACCAGACGATGGAGGCAGGAAATGTGACCCATAATCTAGACAACAGCGGTCAACAGAAGGCAAGTGCTCAGGTGGTGCAGACATCAGAATTAACAAAAGGCCCCTAAAATAGCTATTACAAACGCGCTCAAGGACTCGCAAGAGCAGAGATGCATGATGGGAAAGAGGGGAAATTCCAGGGAAGAGATGGAAACCACAAAAAATGAATTGAATGAAAATGATGAACCCAAAATTACTCTACCATAATGAAGACCTTATAGCTGGGTAAACAACAGGCTGGGATTCAGAGTCAAGGATCAGCAAACATGAAGATGACCAATAGAAAATGTCCAATCAGAAGAGTGAGTAGAAAAGGTGTTTTTTTTTTAAATGCATACAACCAATATTTAGACAACCAATTGGCTTTAGACTAATGGGTAAAGATTTTCAGGGAGAATGGAGTATTGGTCAGCACATAGGCAGAAACAAGTAGATGCAATGTGGAAGAAAACAACCATACTCCATAAAATTTAAAACAGGATCCCAGGAAGAGGGGGGCAAAGCCAACATGATGTGGGTACGTTGGGGGTTCTTAAGTGGGTCACAAAGGGCAACGCAAGTGTGATAAGCTGAACACTATCAAAATGAGAAGTTCTGATCATTCATAGGCGCTATTTAAAAAGGGATTTTAAAAAGCCAAAGTTGCAGGAAAACCATTTTAAAACACATATTCCACAAAAGAGTGGTAGCCAAGTATAAAAATATTGATGACAACTTGATTACTTAAAAAAAAATCTAAAGCTTTTGGTTAGAGATTTTAAAAGATATTTTATGACAGGAGATGTTTAATTAGCCAGTTAGCTTGCATGAAGCTTGCTCACCATTAAAAATTAAAACTATGATGTGTACAAATACCTCAAGGGAGGAGTGTGCTGGCACTCAGTTTTGGAAGTATATAAAGTAGCTGGGACTCATATATGATTGATTAGTAATAACATAAAATAGAAATGTTATAATAACTTTGAGAAAAGTTCCAGAAACTTCTTGTGAAATTAAACAAACAAACAAAAAAATACCTAAGCTTTTTGTTCTGTGACTAAACAGTTCTACTCCTAAATATTTACCAATGGAAATGAAACTAAAATTTATATAGCAAGGTTCGTAGCAGCCCGGTTGACAGTACCTCCAAATGGAAAGAGCCCAGTTGTTATTAGTGGCTCAAACCAACCTTCCGTTGAGCTCCTCTCTATTGCGCGCTTAAATTTCCTCAGCAACAAGAGCATAAACTTCTGTTCCTTGCAACATTAAGGATAACTTTCAAAAAGTGTTAAGCTAACTGAGGGTGGTGTTGAATGCAAGAAGGAAAACAAGGAAATTAATATGGGGACATGGAAAGCAAAAAGAGCCATACACTCCCAAGTCCTTTGTCCAATGGGAATCAAGAGTTCCAGCTCACAGGAATGAGAGAGCTTGGAACACTCAGTCTTCAGGGTTCAGGGAACAACTATGAGGAAGAGGAGGCTGAAGGATTTTTAAGAGCCAGAGGGGATGAATGACGGTAGTCGGATTTTTCTTTGGGCTGCCAGCTGACAAATAATGTCATGGAGACTTATTAATTATGAAAGCTTGGCCTTAGCTTAGGCTCTTTTTAACTGGATCCTATAACTTAAATTAATCCATTTCTATTCATCTATGTTCTGTTATGTATGGCCCATCTGGCTTCCTTTGTGCCTGCTTGCATCTTTCTCATGCGCCTAGATTCTTCCTCCTCTCTCTCCCTAGAAATCCCGCCTAAACCTCCTGCCTAGATATTGGTCACTCAGCTTCTTATTATACCAATCACAGCAAATACATCTTCATACAGTGTACAAATATCCCACAACATATGACAGCAAGGAAAACAATGTCCTCTAGACACAACAGGACTGATATGAACTCACAGAGATGGCTACAGAGATGGTGGACATGGGCTCCCACTCCTATCCAGCAAGTTATACTCAATTGGTATCCACTTGCAAAGGAAAAGTTAGTTTTCTGTGTTGGAATCTCAGTGTGTGTTTAACCACACTTCAGAGTAGGCTTCATACTCAATAGTAGAAGGACAATAAAAAATGAACTCAAAGGTCTCTCTTTGATTTGATGATCTTCTTATCTTATTGGTCTTTTGTTTCTATGTGTGGTTTCTGATTTTTTGGTTTTGTGACTTTATTTATTTATAGTGTATGTGTGTGTGTGTGTGTGTGTGTGTGAGAGAGAGAGAGAGAGAGAGAGAGAGGTTCTTATAGGGCTTTTTGGTTGATTTTTAAAGAGAGACAGAAAGAAAGGGTGTAGAGTTGGAAAGGTAGATGGGATCTGGGATGAGTTAGGGGAAGGAAAAATCATGATCAGATTATATTATATGAAAAATAACTTTCAATTAAAAAAGAACTCTGGCACATTTAACATTTCCCATGAAGGTAGCTTACATAGAAACAATATTCCTTCTATATGGAGATATTTTGAATATCCAGAAACCAGTACTTAAGGCCTGAGTGTGTCTGACCTTGGAATATGACCTTACTCCTTTCCCTGATAAGAACCTGTAACTTCCTAGGAATCTTACAAGACAATGTCCATCTATGTTTAGTAAAAGCATCTTAACTTCTCATGCTATCCCTATGGCCTAGGATTTGGCTTCTTTATGGGCTACCCTTTCCAAAGCACCTCAGGAACTATCCTATGAACTGCATCTAAAAAACGAAGAGAGTTGCATAAAAAGGCCACCAAAATCACACGTGTGGCCATTGTTAAGACAGTTAAGCTCAACTCTTTCTTGAGAAGCCAACACCCACCCCTGTGTAAGCTCAACTCTCTCTCTTGAGAAGCCTACACCCACCCTTGAGTAAGCTCAATCCTCTCTCTTGAGAAACCTACACCCACCCTTGGGTTAGCTCAACTCTCTCTTGAGAAGCCAACACCCACCCTTGGGTTAGCTCAACTCTCTCTTGAGAAGCCTAAACCCACCATTGGGTGTATGATATACTTCCCGAACATTCTGCTTACCCACTCAAATCTATGCTAAAAACCCTTTCCTGATAAACTACAGCTCTGTTTCAGACTGAGCTGCCCTGAATTTTTTTTTCAGTAGCAAAAGTCATAAATCCTTCTTTATATGAATGAAGACCTCTGCAAAGATCCTCCTGAGCTGCTTCAGGCAGAGCTGAGTGTCTGGCTCCTGCCCACTGCCATTGCCACGAGTTCCAAGAAATAAGTAAAGACAGTAACATCAAAGAATGCACAATAAATATAGAAAAACCTACAGGAAACAACTGGGAAGTTACATTTAAGAACCAACATGTTGCAACACACTTTGCATAAAACACAGCCTTTAGTTAATGGTCATCAAATGTTGCTGAGATAAATTGAAGGTTTAAATAGATGGAGATACACAATGTGCATAAACTGGAATGTTCAAATTTTATCTATCTATCTATCTATCTATCTATCTATCTACCTACCTACCTACCTATCTATATCACATGCAGCTCAGGGTGTTCTTGAACTCATTATGTAGTTGATCTGTCTGGGATTGCAGGCATGGGACACCAAGTCCAGATTGGATCCTCTGGGTTGAACCCAGGGCTTCATGCACTAGCCAAACCTCTATCAACAGAGATGTAACCCCAGTCCTGGAAGACTTAATATTCTTAACATGACAATTGGATATATATATATATATATGTATGTATGTATGTATGTATGTATATGTATGTATGCATATATATGAAATCCAGCAAAAACACCAACTGCTCTAAGAAATTAGCATTTTCATCCTGAAATTTATATGACAATACGACAGATAGATAGCACTAAAACATTTTTTTAAGTTGGAGAGTTCATACCATCTAATTTAAAGATTCACTAAAAAGCTAAAAAGTCAAGACAGGGTAATATTAGCATAAGGACAGATATGTAGAACAATTAGATACAATTAAAAATTTACATACCCAAGGATAACTGAATTTTTTTACATGTCTCAAGGAAATTCAGTGTGGCAACAGAGACTTCAACAAATTGTATTAGGGTAGCTAGATAACTCCGGGGAAACTCTAATTCAGTCCTACCTCTCACTGTACAGGATTCAGTTAATCTGTGTAAGACCTAAGGAGGCCTAAATGTAGACAAGAAAACTCTTGAACTCAGGACTACCTTCATGGTTCGGAGCTGGGAGGAGTTTCTTGAACAAGATCTTGAAAGCGCAAATCACCAAAACTTGATAGATTAGATTTTACCTAAATTAAAAGTCAAAAGATATTTTTAAAACAAAAGAAAAAGAAAAGGAAGCCACATACTGAGGAGATACTAATTATGAAATAATTAAAAGAAGCACCTTTGGCTCCTCCCATGAGCCAAAGACTCAGAAATGACCTATCACAAAGGGAGATACCCCGAGAAGTCGGTGCAAAGGTGTTCGGCATCATTTGTTATCAGAGAAACTCAAATTACAAGGATGGTAAGAGCCTACTTCACGCCCACTGAAATGGCTAACATTCAAAACGAGTCATGACTAAATGTCCAAAACAATGTGAAGCAATGGGAACTGTCATGCTTCGCTGGTGGGAGTGTAAATGTTACCAGCACTTGGGAAAACTCCGGCAGTTCCTATGAAATTAACCAGATGACCCAGCGTCCTACCCCAGAGATAGCTCATGCTACCACGAAATGGCAAAGAATAGGCCATCAATCCCAGAGTGCAGATGTGGCCCCACGATGTTTGTAACATTCTTAGCAAGGTGGTTGTGGTGGCGGCTGCCATTAGTCTTACCAGTCCTGAGACCCTGGAGGCCTGAGGTGTTTCTGAAGCTGGCCTCGCCTCTGGCGCAGTCACTGCAGACAGTAAGGCAGTGTTTTGCTGGATAGCGGAATGGGAAGGGATAAGTGAGCTGGAAGAAAAGATTGAAGTCACTGGGCTCAAATCTACAGTTCAGAGAAAGGCAGATTGTGGTGGAGCACACCTGTAGCGCAGCACTCGGGGTAGAAACAGGAGGAGCCTGAATTTGAGGACATTCCAGGTCAGTGTCAGCTACATTTGCAAGACCCTTCTCACCGGCTCACAGAAAAGAGTGAAGGAAGGAAGGAGGAGAGCAAGCAAGCAAATAAATGAACCACATTACATGAGATTCTATTGATGTGAGCATTTCGGGGGAAGGAGGCAGGAAGCTGAGGCTTTCCCAGGGGTCGTGAGCTGTGAACTGGTTCAGAGATCAGTGATGCAGGGAAGCCTTGATAGAGCCAGCCTGTGCTCATTCAGGGAGGCCTTGATAGAGCCAGCCTGTGCTCATTCAGGGAGGCCTTGATAGAGCCAGCCTGTGCTCATTCAGGCACTATCTGTGTAGACAGGTGGCATAGAAAGCATAGCTGACAGTTGTGGGACAATATGGGACAAGAAGGTCTAAATGAAGCTGCCAAGTGCCAACTAACCACCACGTTTGTGTGTGCTAGGCCACTATGTCATACCAGGCTCTAGTCAGGACTCAGGCCAGTGTTGCTACAGTCTGGCAGTGGCGGGGTGGGGTGCAGACAGCGAACACCCTTGGCTAAGCACAAGCCAAATGTTTAGAGAGAGCACGGAGTCGTGGGACAGTGGCTGAGGCTGAGGCTGAGGCTCAGGCCCTGGGTTCGGATCCAAGCTCTTCTCCTTACTGACCTTGTTGAGCCTGTTACATCATCACCCAGCCTCATCTGTAAGACCCTGATGGCCTCGGGGTCTGCCTTTGCAGAGGGGTTAAAATCATGAGATGAACCTGCAGAGCCCGTGATGGGGATCTGGCCAAGGAGATGCTTTAAGAAAAGGAAATGCTGGTGGCTAGGTTCGCCTTTGCCATTCCTTTGCAACAGTCCTGAAGTTATTGGCATGCCACCCTGCCTGTGCTGTCGCCTCTCCCTCTGGCAGCTCCCTGGGTAGTTCATTCTGTAAAGGAAAAGA
This sequence comes from Microtus oregoni, assembly GCF_018167655.1. Classification (NCBI taxonomy): domain Eukaryota; kingdom Metazoa; phylum Chordata; class Mammalia; order Rodentia; family Cricetidae; genus Microtus; species Microtus oregoni. The sequence continues at coordinate 64,425,636 of NW_024543063.1, forward strand.
AGTAGTTTTGATTCAGGGAGGACAAGGAAGGCCGAGAGTCACACGTTCTTTAGAAGAGGGACAATGTGCAAATAAATCATGCCATTCAGAGAGCTGGACACCCGATGGTGACAACTCAGGAACTCTGACAGGTGAAACTGAACACTTAAGAACAGAACATTTCATCTGATACCTTTCAGATAGAGACAGTCACACCTTGACGGGGCCCCTAATTGGTCACACTTGAGAAGCATGCTGTTTACACTTGACCCAGAGTTAATAAACAGCCGGAGTCTTCACTCTCGCAAGGCCCATATTTAGGAAGAGGTTTGCTGGGTGCCTGCAACTATTTGCTGGAACTTGAAATGAAATTGCCCAGTTACTAAGCGCTCCTTGGCTGGGAGGTGTGTCAGGCTGTGCTGGCTAGCATAAACAAATAAAAGTCTCCACTTAGCCCAAAAGCCCCCAGCTGCTTCCATCTTCTTGCCTCCCTCTCTTCCCCAGGCCCATCTCCCTCTGCCTGGCCTGTATTCTCAGTCTCCTCTCTGCCATGCCCCTCCCTTCCTTCCCATCTTCAGTCAAAACCTGACATTCAGAAATCTCTCTCCACTCCATTCCCCCGGTCCTGGGCCTCTCTTTGCACTAATGAGACACCTGCTATTGTCTCCTAACCGCTCCCCCTGCCAACACCCTCACTCCTTTCAAGCTATTCTCTATGTGGCTGCAGAAGAGAGGCTTCTAAAATGCAAATTCAGTTCCACTGTGCTCCTGGGCTCCCGATAAAAACTTTCCAAAGGCTCCCTTCCCTGTTAACTTGGGGATAAAGCACCCAGAGATCTTCAGGATCCCTAGAGTGCCTGCCTGACACCCTCCCCCATTTGGCCTCCCACCTCCAACTTCTTCCTTTCTGCCTGCTCTCCTCTATCTCCTGGCTCTGGCTTGGCTGCCTAGCACCTGGGCTTTAGGAAGACCAAAGCAGCTAAGGCCTCGGCAGACTCTCCATCCTGCCCAGCTAGCTGCACAGGTGTGTGTGTGTGTGTGTGTGTGTGTAACTTCCATCCCAACATGCCTCCAATCCTTATAAACCGGGAAAACTGCCCCTCCCCCTCCTTCGATGCTCAGCTACATGCACGAAGCCTTTCTGGATGCTCATGGGAAAGTTTCTCCTGAAATAGCTAGAGTGTATTCCAATGGCTGAATGCATCTCAATGGTTTAAAATTTCCAGTGTTGATATCTTTTCTTTGTTTCCAATTGGGAACAAGTCCACGTCAGGGTCTTGACAGGAAAGCCTAAACATCAGGCACGGGGGACGTGTTAGCTGCTTCCCCTTAAATATCACGCTATGTGACTGAAATGACGCAATGGAGGAGGGGCTAATTTGGCTCACTGTTTCAGAGAGGTTGACTCTATAATGATGGGCGAAGCATAGCAGAATGGCTCATGCATCAGTGAAGACAGGAGCCTGTGGCAAAGGTCTCCACAGAGAAGCCAGACCAAGAACCAGGGAGAGCTGTACTAGATCCAGAGGCCTGTTCCCAGTGACCCACTTTAGCCAGCGGTGCCCCAACTGTTTAAATGTTCCACAGCTTCCTGAAATAGGGCTGGAGTTGAGAGACTTCAAACCTTCAGCTCACGGGACATTTCAGACTCAGGCCTTCACAGAAGATAGCCTCGCTTTGCCAACATATCTGGATGAGGTAAGCACCATTACGATTCCCATCTTTATAGAGTAGGTACCATGTCACACAATGTCACAAACAGACTTGACCTCTGATCTAATTGACTTGAACTATATGAGGTCCTTACTCAAGAATTTTCTGTACCAATGTTGGCCAAAGGCCTATCCTTTTGAATTACCACCCTTTCCCATCCGGAAAAGATGTGCACTGTCTATATTATTTATGGAGAAGAGTCATTTACTTCTCAAAGCTCTGGGGACAAAGGGAGTTTCCAAGACAGAGAGATTGACACCTTGCAGTTTTTATTACTCCAACCCATGGTGAAAAACAGAAGAGCAAAAACAGAAAGGAAAGAGAGAGAGAGAGAGAACCAAGCCCATCAGCACATGGGACCCACACTGTGAAATGGACCCACATGCATGCTAACCCTATAAATGCTTCACCAGGGCTCTGACCCCTGTTGCGCCCCTGCTGCACTGGGAATTCCAGCATCAGAGGACGATGAAGTTAGGAAGCCTGAACTCCATACCAGTTTGGATCATCAGCTTATGCTGTCCCCTTCCTCAAACACAGAGTTTCAGGAGCTAGCCACTGGTGGCACGTCAAAGGAGCCAGCCCCCGGTGGCATGTCAAAGAACCTCATCTGCTACAAAACAGCAGTCAAGCTTCTCTGAATCGAGGGCTGATGATGTCTACTCGGTGCTGGCCACTGGAAACTTGCCTCTCCAGTCACTCATTGCCACGTGTGCTAAGGCCAGGGGACCATGTCCCCATCAGTCCCTTCTACCATGCTGCTGATTATTACGATCTGCATATTCTAACCTGGGTCTGTGTGGACGTCAATGAGTGTGGGACTGTGAAGCCCACCACTACCACGTAACTAGGACCCAGATACTCGTCTCGGTATCATATCTGGTCTTCTTGAGTTAAAATTTCATTCTGCATCCACTGAGGATGTGTAGAATGGTCCTAAGAGTGCCAAGAAGTGGAGGTAACAAAGAAATCAAACCAGCAGGAAGCTCCAGCATCCTCGAGCACGCTCCCATCAACCACCCTCTCTCTCTCTCTCTCTCTCTCTCTCTCTCTCTCTCCAGTCGTTTCCCTTTGCAGCACTGAAAGAGTTAACTCGAAACTGCTTCCATGATGAATGGCTCTAATACTGTCTACGTAATGGGTTTCCTATTTAAATTTTGTGAGGATTTAATCAGTTGGGCGCAGCTGTGCAAGATGCACCATAAACTATGTTGAAAAATATGTAGACATATACATTTATCTGCTACAAATTAAGCTCACTTAGAGGTGGTCTTAATGGCCCATGTAGCCATCATTACAAGCATAAATTCTAAACTGTCTGTTTTCAGTGAATTTGCTTTGAGAAAAAAAATTAATGCTCACCCTTAGTGGAGCATGGTAATAAATGAAAGGACCCTTAATTTGCAAAGCACTAATAGCCTGGCCATTTTTCATTAGGCACCCCATACTGGATCATCAGTGGCAGGTGCTTTCGTGGGGATTCCAGTGCCCGGTTCCAGAGGATGAGTGCTGGCTTCCAGAACCCTCTGCTGTTCTTGACCAGATCTCCTCGGGGGACAGGCGAGATCCCATGCCAAAGCTTGAAGGTACACCTGCCTGCCCTTGGGTTTTGGTCACACCTTTTTATTCTGAGACGCACCAGCTGTGTGTGGTCATCGTAGCAAACTCACTGAGCGCAGGGACACAGAGGTGACTAAGCCTTTTGCTGTTCACAGGAGCTCACAGTGTCTGGACACTCCCCCGCTTTCTCTTAGGTTCTGGTACTCGAGCAGAAAAGGACGCCAGGTCTGAGCTTCAGCTGGCATGTCACATTCCCTTCTGGGGGGAGCAAGGAGCCAGCAGCTTGTAGGAATGCTGGTGCATATCTCCCCCATCTCAGGGAATTCTGATGTGACAGTCTCTGATGTGACAGCCATAAGAGGCAGGTACAGTGCAGGGTGGGGCTGGGGCTAAGAGAGGTAAATAGCCACGTGGAATGAAAAAGTAAAGGAAGGAGGCACTTGTTCTTGAGGTCATACTAGTGTCAACTCCATGACTTCAACAGTGGAAACCTCCTTAAATTTTGCTCCCATCTTGCCTCCAGTAGCACCCTTTAGTCTACAGCAGGATAGGGATGTCAAGGCACAAAAGGATTTGGTATTTTCACACTGGTGTTTAGTACTAAAAAGGAAAGAATCCAACTCATATCTAACTCCAAATGCCATCACCTTCCCTTAAGTCCTGGTGGAATCAATTTGAGTAGAAAAGTTTGACTTCAGGTCAAGTTGATCACTTCCTATGAACTGAACTATGGCAGAATATCTAGATACATTGAATCATTTTCTAATCAACACCTTTTGCTTTCAAGAATATTATCAGTTCATTTCTTACATTTGTGGCCTATAGAGCCCACTGGATATTGACTGCTTATTCCATGGCTAGAATAGTGCATGGCACTAAGTAAATTTTTATTGAAGAAAATATTATCTTCAAGAGACATTGAAACAAAAAAAAAAAAGAGAGACATTGAAACACAAAGGTGTATGGGTGTACTTGGGTTCCCTTGCCTTTTCCCATGCAGTCAAGAAGAAACTTTATCTGATTAAAGGGCTTGGTGCATTCCCATATCTCCAGATACCATGTGTTTACACAACTGAGCCATCCCAAGAGCAGGAACAGAAGCGGGAAAAACCAACCTGACACTTCTTAAAATCAGAAATACTGGAAAAGCACTGCAAAGACTCTGGGGCAAGAGTGAAGGCATGCTAGAAGGTGGTAGAAAGGTAAAAAGATGGGAAACTGGAATCCTCAAAAACAATCAGATGCCAGGTGGTTTTGGTACATGCCTTATAATTGAGGCCAGCCTGCTCTACAGAGTGAGTTCCAGTACCGCCAGGGATACACAGAGAAACCCAATCTTGAAAAAACAAAAACGACAAAACAGAAAAAAACAAAAAGAAAAAAATCTTTCAAACCTGACCAGCTGCAAAGACCCAGAGGTTATGACTCCCGAGAGTCTCTCAGGAAGTACATGGCATCACTTCCAGGTCTTGAGATAAGCTTCCAGAGCACCTTCCATCAGCGTCAGGCTAACACATCTTCCCCATCTTAGGCATACCCCAGTACCCACCCTTCCTACAGGCTCCCCAGTGCATCCCAGTGGCATTCTCAGAGCACCCTGTCTGCAGAATTCTGCCCCCGCCTTCAGCCTTCCAGCCTGCTGGGTGCAATCTGTGATGCTTCATTGGTTGCTAACTCTTTTCCCCAGCTCAACTGTCAGGATGAAGGATCTGGCAGCAGTAGCATCTACTTGGAGGCATCTCCAGACAGTGGTGTGTAAGGATCCTGGGGAAGCTTGTGACAGTGCTCAGTCTAGCCCATGGGTCTGGGTGTTTCTGTACCAAGTTTCCCGGGCAGGTCTATACTGCTGGTCTTGGGACCACACTTGAAACAGTGAGACTGTATTACAGTGAGACAGTGTTACTGTATCAGACAGGTACATGGATCAGCCCTAGCTCCTACTTAATGAGGTGAGGTAGTCAGGCAACCTGGTGTCTTCTTCATACTCATAATTTCTTCAGAGCACATGGGCAGGCAATAAGCCAACTGGCCCTCAGCAGCATTTTGCTAGGTGCACTATGTATATGGTAAGTTACACCTCTTAAATGGAAGGCTGTCATTTCAAACATTCCTGCTACACAGTTGGGGCCAGGCTGCCCTGAGCATGGGAGTAGCATAGTCCTGCCACAACATCCCCCAAACCTGCTCACGTGGTTCAACATGCTGACTTTACCACAAACAACCTGGGGGCCTTGGGTCAGATATGAAACCTCCCTATGGCTTGGATGCCACGTCTTTAATATGGAGATGATTTTAATACTCACCTAGGTGCAGCGCACAATGCCTGTCTGCATTCTATGCGCCGCCATACCATTCGTGAAGTGGGCAAGGGGCTGGCGATTGAAACACACAAACACACAGACAGACAGACGGACGGACAGACAGACAGACAGACAGACAAAGACACAGGTCCACCTTGAAGCCAGAATGCTCCCTTTATTGTGTATTGTGTTCAGGGATACCTTATATAGAGATAGCCACACCCCAGCCAAATGCACCAGAAACCACTCTCCTTCCATCAGGAACTCCTGAGGGTCTCATGCTCAGAGCAGCTGTAGGCACTCAGATCAGGGGAAAGCCAGTTGTTTACAAGAAATTCAGGATCTAGGGCTCACTGCTCCCAACACCTAGGAGTGTAGTGAGGGCTGGATGAAAGCTGGGCAAGTCCTGGATCAGTGTCTTTGTCTTTCTGTGTCTCCATCTATTCCTGTTCTTTCTTTCTCTTTCTGTCTCTCACTGTCTTTCTCGTGTGTGTGTGTGTGTGTGTGTGTGTGTGTGTGTGTTTTATACGTGTATGTGGTATATGCATGTGAGTATATGGGCTTAGATTACCAGGCATATTCATATAGAAGCCAAATGAAAACCTCAAATGTCTTCCTCCCTTGAAACACGGTTTCTCATTGAGCCGGAAACTTTTAGCTAGGCTGGCTAGCCAGCCAACTCTTGGGATCCACATGTGTCCTTCTCTAATCCTGAGGTTACAGACCCTTACAGCCATGACTGGCTTTTTACTTGGGGATTCAAACTCAGGTCTGCAGAGCAAGTGCTCTTAACCGCTAGACAATCTCACCAGCTGTTCTTAATAGAAGCTTAATGCTGTACATGCAGGGTATGTTAGTATACTTCTGTTATACCAGCACTAAGAAAGCAGAGGCAAGAGGGTCTTGTGTTCAAGGGTAGCCAGGACCACATAGCCAGACTTCATCTCAGGGGACAGAGAAAAAGAGAGAGAGAGAGAGAGAGAGAGAGAGAGAGAGAGAGAGAGAGAGAGAACGAGAACTGAGAGAACTATGTCTCAGCCTGGCCTCAGCCTGGAACAGTAAAATAATTCCAGGGCAGTTGCCTGCTCAATGCCACATCAGAGACATGGATGACTAAGAAAGATCTGCCATCCAGGTTTATGGGACAGTGGCCTGCCTATAATAAAATAATTTAAACAAGAGACCTGCCCACGTGAAGACATATAAAGATGTGTGACTTTGAGTTGCAAACCTCTCTGAGCCATGATGTCACAGCCTCCAGTCACCGCATAGACTCAGTGATGGTCCTGGAGACCCAGGATGTCACCTCTCATCACGGCACCCCCTCACCCCACAGGCTCTGCTCCCTGTGCTTAGCAAAGCGGCAGATGACTTGACGGAATGTTGCCAGGGGCCAGTGACACCGCAAAGTAGAGCTGATGCTCTTTTATCAGAGATAGGCTGAGGTCACACTGAACTAGATGCCACCAAGTCTGCCTTGGGACAAATGCAGCATCTTGCTTGACCTTGGGTAAGTTTCTTCCCCGGCCTTCCAGAGAAAGGCCCTGCCACTCCATAGCACCACGGGCCGGCTAGCTTCCCATTCCCACCTCTGGGCCTGCCTGTGCCTTCCTTGTGTGGATTCCCCTCACCGCCATGCCTGGAACATCATCTGAATGCTGTCTTCCAGAGAGGAGCTGATGCCTGAACCTGAGGGTGGGTCTCTCTGCCACACCCATGGTAAGCACCATCAGGGCGGGGTCATACTTGTTTCACTTCATGCTCCATCCCAACATACAGCCCACAGAGACTAAGATCTATTCACTACTCTGGGTGTGGCAGGGGTCAGCGCAGAGTCCTGTTATGTGGCCCAGGCTGCCTTTGAACTGCCATTCTTCCTTTCTCTGCCTCCAAGGTACTGAGACTACAGGCCTGGGTGACAGCAACTGGCTTATACTCTACTTTTTAAGGAATGATCTTTGCCGTGTCTCCTTTCCTCCTCTCCTGTGAGGCTTTAGTATTAAACTTAGTTTTCTAGACAAAACAAAACAAACAAACAAACAAACAAAACCCAGAGATAGTCAGTACTCCTTTCTGATTGCTTAGGAACTAGGTCCACGGGCCTTCTCATTCTGGATGGAACCCAGAGATGGCCAGACTTGTATACTGTACTGTCACACATATGTTCAAAATACAGTTCTAAACGGAAGGATAATTCCATGGAAGCCCATCCAACTCAGCTAATTAAATCCCACCTGTGCCCACTGGGTTCTTCACAGAGAGTTTGGGGGGCCTGTATCCTTAGGGAGTTACTGGTGGCCATGGTAACAGTAGCCTTCCTGTGAATAAAATTCCCAACCTCCTTGTTTCTCCCTGAGCTGAGTCAGGGCCCTCAGCCCAAAACAGGGGCTAGGAATACTCCTTATGTCACCCCACAACAGCGAGAGCTGCTTCTACCAGAGGAAAAGGTCACCCACTACACAAGGGCTGTCACCCACGGAGGACAAGACATAAGCTCAAATGCAGCATCTTGGCTCAGGACGCCCCACAGATTTGAGTCATCTTTAAAGGCCACCACATAGAAGGAAACACTTCCCGTGTCGTACCCACAGACCAAACGCCTTGATACTTGACTTTAGTGTAAACTTACTCTAACAGTTATATACAATTATTCAAATCTATGAAAAATAGTCATTTAAAGGTACTCATTAAAAACTCTAAGTGGAAAATAAGTACTGTATTAGTGGAATATTAACTATAAACACAATGAAAACAACGCCATGAAATGAAATTCAAAGCAGATATTGTCCCTGGTCCTCAACCAGCGGCTCTCTCTGTATTTGTTAGGGGGTGGGGATAGACTAAAGAGAAGTGAACACAGCTGGTCAGGGTCACTTCCTCAGTCGATGGCTGTTGGTAGCGCTGTGTGATGCCCCGCGCCACCTGAAGCCGCCTGGTGCCATTCACGGTACATGAATTGCAGTCTGGGGGACAATGGGCAGAGTTTTGAGTCCTTCCTGCCCCACTCACTGAACTGAGGCATCTCTTCTCTGGGCCTCAGTTTCCCTACCTGAGAAACATGAGGCTAGAGGAGACTTTAGTGAGTCGGGGAAACATTTCAGAAGCCCTGGCTCAATTCACCAAACCATTACCCATGGAAACAGATCGTGCGCCCTGTGTGAGGATGTGCCCTGTGTGAGCAGTTCAGATATACGCCTGTTCTACAAGGGGCTCAGTCTTGGGCTAAAGTGAAGTTTTGTGACTTTCTGGAAAAAACGTCCCCCATTGGCAGAGGACATTCAGACAGCGAAAGAGGACTGGAGTTGAGGCTGAGAGGAACTCAGCTAATAAAAGTCCAATCAATTCTAGAAAACCAGCTTCAGTGGGCAATTGGATAGCTCACTTTGCTTAGACTATTTTGTAACCAGTGAGATTATCTGCAACACTAAAATTCACAGCTCCCAGCCTTCAAATAAAGAAGTCCCCAGGAGGGTATTGATGGCATCATTGTTGTGGGGAAGAGAAAGAATGAGTGGCCTGGACATCCCATTGTGTAGGGAATAAAAGGGCTGGAGAAACAGGTCTATTTTTGTATTAGCTGGCTGTAGACCGTTGCACCCCCAGATAGACTCATTCTTAGGCCACATCAGCTCCCCTCCAGGAAGCCAGGATGTGCTTCTAGCAAACAAACACAGGCCTGGACACCTTCTGTCCAAGGACCAAATTTAGGGGCACAAAGAAATGCGGGCGCCCAGAGCTCATTCTTCACACACCTGAGTCCGCTGGGGAGTGCCCCTGCCCTCAGTTTTTCTGATGCAGCAGCAAATGGCCCCCCGCCACTTGCTCTGCCCATCGAATCATCTCCGGTCACCACAGGGGACACGGTGCACTAAGGAACAATTCGTGGTGCTGCCCATGGTTAAGAAATGGAGAGGGAGACTAATAATCGCTTGTTTGTGTTTTTTAATTCAACCCAAGGACCACAAGGCTCAAGGGGAGAGAGTCCGAGGAGGATTTTTAAGATGACAGCAGCGTCCCGGCAGCTTTCCCATCAGGCACTCTTTTTTTTTTTTTTTAATTGAGAAAAGGAAAAAAACAAGTTTCCGCCTCCTCCCAGCCTCCCATTTCCCTCCTCCTCCTCCCACCCTTCTCCCCCTCCCCCTACTCCTCTCCCCCTCCCTCTCCAGTCCAAAGAGCAGTCAGGGTTCCCTGCCCTGTGGAAAGTCCAAGGTCCTCCCCCCTCCGTCCATATCTAGGAAGGTGAACATCCAAACTGGCTAGGCTCCCACAAAGCCAGAACATGAAGTAGGATCAAAACCCCGTGCCATTGTCCCTGGCTTCTCATCAGCCCTCATTGTTCGCCATGTTCAGAGAGTCCGGTTTTATCCCATGCTTTTTCAGTCACAGTCCAGCTGGCCTTGGTGAGCTCCCAATAGACCAGCCCCACTGTCTCAGTGGGTGGGTGCACCCCTCGTGGTCCCGACTTCCTTGCTCATGTTCTCCCTCCTTCTGCTCCTCATTGGGACCTTGGGAGCTCAGTCCAGTGCTCCAGTGTGGGTCTCTGTCTCTATCTCCATCCATCACCAGATGAAGGTTCTATGGTGATATGCAAGAAATTCGTCAGTATTGCTATAGGATAGGGTCATTTCAGGTTCTCTATCTCAGCTGCCCAAGTATTATTTGTAATAGCCAGAACCTGGAAACAACCTAGATGCCCTTCAATGGAAGAATGGATGAAGAAAGTGTGGAATATATACACATTAGAGTACTACGCTGCGGTAAAAAACAATAACTTCTCAAATTTTGCATGCTAATGGATGGAAATAGAAAACACTATACTGAGTGAGGTAACCCAGACCCAAAGAGATGAACATGGGATGTACTCACTCATAATTGGTTTCTAGCCATAAATAAGGGTCACGGAGTCTACAATTGGTGAACCTAAAGAAGCTAAATAAGAAGGTGAACCCAAGGAAAAACATATAGTTATCCTCTTGGCTATGGGAAGTAGACAAAATTGCCAGGGAGAAAATTGGGATCTTGGGGGTGGGGTGGGTTGGGGGTAAGGGGAGATGGGGAGAGAAAAGGGAGAAGGGGAGGATGGGGGGAACTTGGGGAAACAGGATGATTGGGATAAAGGAAGGTTGGATAGGGGAGCAGGGAAGCACAATTCTTAGTTAAGGGAGCCACCTTAGGGTTGGCAAGAGACTTGAACCTAGAGTGGCTCCCAGGTGCCCAAGGCGATGTCCCCACCAGGCACTCTGTATTCTGAGTGTGTGATAGATGCCGAAGACCAACGCCTTCCCCCAGCAGCCACTGTGGGGTTGCTGCAGTTATCATCTCGGTTCGCACACGTGAAAACCGACACGCACAAACACGGAATGATTTCCCCAAGATGCACGAGCCAAGAGAAGTACCAGAGCCAGAGTTTGAGCTTTGGCTGGCCGGCTAGTCTGGGTCCCTGAATGCTGTGCAAGCCTTAGTAGACAGCCACCACGGAGGAGGCAAGCTTGGTGCAGGAAAGCCAACATCCTTGAGCTTGAATCAGTTTTCTCATCTGCGAGACAGGAATAAGAATGCAAAGAATAAACTAGATAAAAACAAACAAACAAACAAACAAACAAACTTGTCCTTCCGCAGGGAAGGTGAGTGAGCACCAATAATGCTACCTGTCCAAGAAGACAACAAGTAATTTTGCACTCCCCAAGCCTTGAACTCTTCCTACAAAGTCCAGCATAGGAACCTCACTTCCTCTGTGTGTATGTGTGTGTGTGTGTGGGGGGGGGGGTTGAGGTGAAATCCATGGACTTGTACGTGTTGTACAACTGCTCTACCACCGAACTATGCCCCCAGCCCTTGTGTTTTTGAGGCAAGACTGCCTGTAGCTGAGGCTGGCCTTGAGACTGCGATTCTTCTGCCTTGGATTCCTGATACACATCTCCAGCTTCACCTTGACAGTCTTGGGCAGTCAGTGCCTGCTGTGGTTTAGATCTTCAATGTGTCCTGAAGGTCCATGCTTTGAAGGCTTGGTCAACTGCCTGGGTCACTACTGACAGAACCTTTAGGAGAAACTGAGCCCTAATGGAGGAAGCTAGGTCACTGGGGCTGTACCTTTGGAGGAGATTTTGGGAAGCTAATCCCTTCCTCCTTTTCTCTCTGCTTCCCCCCTGCTGGGAGGTAGGCAGCTCTGCTCCACTATGGACCTCCTGACAGGATGCTCAGCCTCTAGACCCAAAGCAACGGGGCAAAGAAATATAGTCTGGAGTCTCTGAAGTCATGACCCAAACCTCTCTTCCTGAAAGCTGATAATCCCAGGTGTTTTGTCAGAGGGTGGACAAGCTGACTGACAGTGCCCGGAATGACAACAGGGTTCCTTTGGTCACTTAGTGGATGAGGCTGGAAAGAACAAAGAACTGTATATCCCCACCAAGGGCTGAACAATACGACTCCCGCGTCACCACTGCCAAGCCTGCACCTGTGCTTACTGTCCCCCCCTGACCTTCCCGATGACCGACTTCACTCTGAGCTCCTGTGCCTCACACTGTCCTCTAATGTGGCTTACTGGTGGGACCAGACCCAGTCTGGAAGAAGGTAGCTGAGCCCATAACTCGTCGCCATGTCTTCTGGCTGCACCCAGCACAGAAGCATTGGAGAATCCACACCTTTGTTCTCTGCACCACCAGCAGGTCCGTTCTAGGCCTCTCTCCTTCCTCTGCAGATCCAGAGGCTTAGGCAGAGCCATCACTGTGTGAACTCAGCCAAATCGAATGGATCACTCCTCCCTCTCGTGGCCTGCCCTTCCCTGACCCGAGAGTCAACCCCACTCATGGCCACGTCTAGGACAAAAAGTTAGGCCAGACCTGAAAGTCCCTACAAGAAATGAACAGACTCACGCTGTTGACAGATGAAGCAGGGCCACCTCCTCACTAAGGCAATCCTCACTGCCCGATCTTCTTTAAGGCATAATCCCTCAACCCTGGAGCGAGAGTCTAAAATGTACAGTGGGCAGGTCTGACCCCAGAGGAAGAAATTAGAAGCCCAATGTCAGAGCTTGGGCTTTCTTGGTTATTTTAATGTACAGCTTCCATTTAATGACTAATTAGAAAAAGCTTGCTTGTGGGGTAGACACAAACTTCTTTCACAAACCCTGCCCAGCTGCCCTTGAGAATGCACTCTCAGCTACCGGGACCTGATGTGAGGTTCTGGAGTCAACCTGGGCTCCCCTGGTTTTGGTCAGGTACAATGATATGACCTTCAGGGGAGCATCAAGGGTGCCTGAGTCTCTTGCTGCAACTCTGCAATTGGCTATGAAGGTCTGGGCACACCAATTATTGAAGGAATGAAATGAGGCGCTAGGTGTATGACTGCTTAGAACTGTGCTAAGCACACAGTAGGACTGGATGATGCTCTGCTTGCATCTGAGCATGCTCCTTTCCAGAGCTTTCTTCAGAGTCTACTACTATTACCACATTGGTGTGAATTGGTCACCCTTCTGGGTGTTTATCTGCAAGGACAGCCCTCTGGAGTTTTGAAAAAGCTTGTTGGTTTATACACATGTCTTATAGTTGCATGTGTTCTTTCCTGCCCGGAACATGAATGCATGTGTACGTATCTACTAGTCTAGAACATTCTTTTAAAACCTAGGGTCATCGAAGGATGAGTTGTTTCGTGGGGTTCTTGCTCTAGCAAGCGGCAAGAGACAGAGGGCTCTTCCTTTCCTGTTTCTACATGGGGCTCAGCACCACTGATGGCTTTCTCCTTCTCGGCATCTGTGGAAGACGCAGCACACTGGAGGGGTGGTGGGGAGAAGTTGCTGAGGTAGAAAGTCGACCTCCACTTGGAAGGTGGGGAGGGTCATTGGCTGAAGGCAGGAGACATGAGCAGAAGAGCCTAACGACCCATCACACCCTCACTGCTGCCCACTTTGCCAGCACGGGCCCTGGCATGGGGTTAATTGCCTACTTTCCCTACATGATATCTGGAATCCTTCCCAGACTGCACATCTGTCAGAGCCGGCCAGTGCCTCTTCAGAGGAGGGTAAGAGGTGGACAGGTGAACTCTCCCCTGTATCTCTCCGTTGCCACCACAAACACCTGGGCTGCCTCTGCCTGACCCTCACCTCCTCCTGAGCCATCTGGCCCGGGACCATCTGTGGGACTAGGGCACGGGCTGGGCTGCAGCTCTTTCTTTGTTGGATGCTGGGATGCACACTTGGATTACCTATGAATCTCCCTAAGACCTCAGGCTCCCACCGAGGTACCATAAAGCCTCTCTGCAGTCACATTTGAGGCCAAGAAACAACCATGGCATTCTCTCAGGAGACAAAGAAGCAAGGTCTCAAATGGTGTGGTTTAGGGGCTCTGTTGGTTTTCTGGGGCTGTAGATACAGAATACCAACAGCAGCATGATTTAAGCAACAGAAGTGTTGAGTCTGTCCTGGTTTGTAGAGAAGCAGGAGTGCTCCAGAGGGACTCTGGGAAGTTTCTGTTCCAAGCTTCATGTCCCCTTGGCTACTCATGTTAACTTTCTTCCATGGGTGTGTCTCTCTGTCCAGATTCCCTCTTTCATAAGAACAGCATACAATAGGGATAGGGACATCCAACTCCTAGCATGATAGCGCCCTGACTTTAGAACTTTAGCAAACAAACTGGAAGGGAACATCCTACCAAAAGACGAGCTAAGCGTGACTAAGCTACCACACAGGCCTGGATTCCAACATGCGTGCTGTGCCTAGATGACTATCACTCTTGCTAGGTCACAGTCCCCTCCTCTGTAAAAGGAGGTGATAATAGGCCCAGACCGAAAGGGCAAACTGAAACAAAGTCTGCAGTGCCTTCGGGCCGTGACCCGGAAGGTGAGCTGCTAGCAGAGAGCCTTACTGTTAGGATTGCCCCGCAGGTGTGGCCACTTTACTCAGTGGCCAGGCTTTCTTAGTCAAGGCAATTGAGCAATGGGAGAGGTCAGACTCCATTCCAGAGCCTGAGCAACTCTCCTATAGCCTAAGGCTTAAGGAAATGCTTTAGAAATAGAACAAAGACTTCCATTGCAATTCAAATTCTTTTGGAAAAGAAGCCAAAGACTCCTGGGAACAAAGAGTGTGAAGTAGAATTAACCTTTTGGATAATAGCAATGCCTGTTATTTTATATTTTAAACAGAAGCCAGCTTTTAGAAAAGTATTCTCTTCCTTGTATCTTGGTTTCTTTTGTCTTTGGAGGAAGCCAGAAGCTCAGGAATGGAGTTCTGGAAGCTTGGAACCTATTCTCTAGGAATTTCCCTCCCATTTCACAGCCATTTTTAAATAGTATAAGGGACCAAAAGGAAACAGATTCCTGCTTAAATGTGTCTTCCGTCTCCCAAACCTAAAGGTCTCCTGTCTGCAACAGAACATCACCACAATAGCCATGTTCCTATCCAATTAGGAGCCTGAGCTGATAAAATATGTCCTGCCAAGAATAGCAATGAGAGAGAGAGAGAGAGAGAGAGAGAGAGAGAGAGAGAGATTCTTCTTCTTCTTCAAAGGTATGGAAAAAGGGCCTTTTAATCAGAAAAGCAGATCTTTCTTTTTTATTACCAAGGATAATATGATATGAATTTCTCGTCCAAACTATACATAATGAAGGTAAAAATGAATCATGGGAAATTCTCTTCAGAGCTGTGAGATTCCGGTGAGGATGCTTCTGTCACTTGGTCTGAATCATTATCTACTTTTTCTCAATAGAGAATATTTTCTTTTTATTCAAGGAATGTCCTGGATGCCATGGGCAGACTGTGCCACGTCCCCCAAGTGTGTGTCACCCTCATCCCTGGGATGGTTTTCTTACCGTCAATCTGCTCGACTGTCACTGTCCTACCTGCAGACTATTTGTTTTCTGCTTTGTCAAATACTAGTCTGGATACCAGAACAACGTGGCTCTCATTTATATGAGTAAACTTTGATTAAAGCAGGTTATGTTCTGTCTGTGGGTGGGCCTCAACAAATCAGTTGAAGGCCTTTCCAGAAGAAAATGGCTTCTACGGAAAAGGCCTCAGGCTCGACAGCATCAACGCTGCTGGGGCTTCGGCTGACTAGTCCACCCTGCAGACTCGAGGCTTGTCCTTCTCCACATTTAAGCAAACCAGTGCTAGAATGCTTTCCTCTCCAGCCACACCCACCCAGGCTATCAGTTTTGCTTCTCTGAGTCTTGATTATCACAAATAGGAAAGGGGTTTTGCAGATGTGAGTAGAAGACCTTGAGATAGGGAGGTGGTCCTGGGTACCAGGGAGCCCCGTGCAATCACAGTGCCCCTCTGGGGAGGTAGTGTGAGGAGAAGAGACCTTGCAGCTGTGGTGTGCTTTGGAGGTGTATAAGAGTCATAATCCACGGCATCCAGCTTCGGCTGGAGAAGTCTAGAAAACATACTCCCCTTGGAAACCTCAACACGGACCCATGCCTGTGCCATCTCAGCTCAAGTCTTCTTCTGATCCCCAGATTTGGAAGAGAGTTTGTGTTCTTCTAAGCCATTGAGTTCAATATATATATATATATATATATATGCAAACAACGGGACATGAATCATTTTTGTAACAAGCTCACTTTTGGGGATACAACCTAAAAAACAAATCATCTGTAGACCAAGGGGAATGAACAGGCATGTGCTGTAGACGGCAATGATGAAGCAAGCATGCGCTGTAGACAGCACTGATGAAGCGAGCATGCGCTGTAGACAGCATTGATGACACAGGCATGCGCCGTAGACAGCATTGATGAAAAGATTGAGATGTCCCCATCGATTTTACAAAGAGAACGGATTGGAGTAGATAGTGTGCCGAGTGTTTTACCAGACGTTAATTCCAGAGTAACGTCGGCAAAAATGGTGAGAGTGTCTAAAAGTCTACCGCTGTGTAAAACATGGACAAATTAAAACAAACAAAAAAAAAAGACCAAATCTCCTAGTAACACTTAAACTATAAACAAAATCTTGCAGTAATCCAGGGAAAGTGTGTTGAGAAAATAGGTGTACGGTACTAAGGGACATTGCATTTTAGCTGGCAGTGTTGCCTCCCTCACTCCTCAGCTCAGAATTAGAAAGGAAGGCTCCCATTTTCAGCCCAGAAGCAGCCTCAGTAATCCGAATTATCAGCTTAAAATGATCTAATTCCATGGAGACCTGCTCAAATGAACCATCTTCACCTCACCTAACTCTAGACTCACATGGGACTCCCAAAAGCCACAGGGCACATTTGTCAAAACACAAGCTGCGGATGCCTGAGGCAATGAGTAACAGCTGGGAATACATTCATAGACACCACACACACACACACACACACACAGAGAGAGAGAGAGAGAGAGAGAGAGAGAGAGAGAGAGAGAGAGAGAGAGAACACCAAAAAGCTGGGGAGGAGAAGCTGAAGAGTGGGGTGCTTCAGAGAATAAGTATTTGAAAGTCTGCAACCCACCTCAAGATTCTTGACAGCCATGGATATTCCCAGGATGAAGCCTTGGGAAATAAATAAGAAAGCCCTGAAATTTTCACTTCTAACTGACCTTGAAATTCTGTATAATCAGAGGAAGGCCAAGTCAATGTGTAAACTGTCTGGTTGGTTGTTGAAGGCATATCCAATACACACAAACCTCAAAGACCAGGAAATATTTTGGTTTCAGGCTTTCTACAAATTCCCTGCCCTGTTGTTAGCTGACCACTAAGCCAGTGGACACAGAGGCCACACATCACGAAGAACACGGACCTCACAGATTTGTTCATAAGTGTTACCAAGTGAACAAGGACAATAGGCTGCAGCATGCCTGCTTGCTCTCCCAAGTCGCTGCATTATGAGATTCAGAAAGCACAATTATTAACTCCAAGATCACACGGTAGACAGCATGGCCCACACAAACAAACAAATGAAACCACTGAGTCAAAAGGGCAACACTAGCAGCTTGCCTTAAAAAGACAGCATCTAAGTAAAAGCCATCCATGGAATCTTAACTGAGATTCAAAGACACAAATAGGTTGAAAGTAAGAGAAGGGAAAAAGAGTGGGTGAGAGAGAAAAAGAGGGTGGATAAAACATTTAACCTCCAGGTGAGAGGCCCTGAACTTGATCCCCAGTGCCAACTACAAACATACACACACACACACACACACACACACACACACACACACACACACGCCCAGGCTCATCATATGCAGACTGGCAATAATAAGAGCAAACCAATTCGTCCTTAAGACAAAAAGTCTTCTAAGACACAATGAAAAAAAGTAGACAGGGAAGAGTCAAGCCAGCAAGAATATGCCACGGTCATAAACACATACGCACCAGCAACAGATCTCCAAAATAAGAACGGAAACACTGACAGGAGAGACTGGAAGTAGACGGACCCACTGGAATAGTTGGAGATATCACTGTCAGTGACAGGCAGGACAAATGGACAAAGCCCATCAAGCAAACTGAAGATTCAACAACACGATACCCCAACTGCAGATGCTCCTTAAGTGAAAGTGTGATCATGTCCTCAAGAACCTGTCATAGACTGAACTTATTAAATTAAATTAGACTAACTTAAATATGCGCTTCAGAGGCTAGAGACATAGCTCAGGTGGTGTCAGGAGCCATTTTCCCAAAGATGATAGCAGGGACCATTGTCCTAAGGATGTTTGCAGAAAGCCCCACTATCTTGAGAGCTGTTTGCTAATGGAACCTGCCTTACATCCCAACTATCTTGATAGCAGGGACCATTGTCCTAAGAATGTTTGCAAAGAGCCCCCATATCCCAGTCACCTTGAGAGCTGTTTGACCAGGTGTGCTGACTAGTAACCTTAGCTACCCTGGCAAAGCCCCCCACCCCAACCCAAATTCCTCATTCAGGGGCTATATAAGCCGCAACCATTACGCTAATAAACTGAGGCTTTGACAAGAGAATTTTGCTTGGCCTTGTTCCTCTCTCTCACCCATGTTCTTTCAGGCAGCGCCTCTTCAGACCCTGGAATAACTGGACCTGCTGGACAGGTACAGGTGGTGTATTGTGTTGTTGCATCTTCAGTTTGTCTGCTGGTCTTCTGTCCATGCTTACCCAGAATGCACAGAGCCATAGCTTTGAGCCCCAGTAACTCATTAAACTAGGCATAGTGGCGCACACTTGTCACCCCACACTTGGGGCGAAGGCAAGCAGATCAGGAGTTCAAGGTTCAGGGCCAGCCTGTGCTACATGAGAGCCTATCTTTAAAAAAAAATGCACTGAGTGCATTTGACCTGGCAAACACCCCACATAGTCCAGCCTGCTGCGAGCGTCCTCAGGGCATTAGCACATAACTGAGCAAAATTACGCCATACAAAGCCCATTTTGAAGCAGTTTCAAATCTAATATGTAGTTTATCCCGCGCTACACTGGAAATAAACTAAAATTGTGTTCTGTGCTGCTTGCCTGAGAAAAGCTCAGGATTTACAACATAGTGTCTATTCAATGCATATTGCTTTTATACCATCCAAGATAAAATAAAAGCTTTTTAAATTAGACCATGATAAGTCAGGGACTGGGTATAGCCCTAAGACATATTCCACCAAATACCCCACCCTACAGCAATGGAATATACAGTTCTTATATGTACATGGAATAAGAATAAAGTATGCCTTAAAAGATCTTGTGTATATTCGTACATAAGATTTAAAGTATGTATTCAAAAGATTCTGAAAGAGTGAACTCACATTGTCTCAGCTACTTTCTCATTGCCATGATAAAGTGACATATTGGTTACCTTCTGGTGCTGTGATAAAACACCAGGGGCAAGAGCACATAACGAAGAAACTTTATTTGGACTCTGAGTCCCCGAAAGACTCTCTACTGGTGGGGGAGCAAGGCTTCAGGAAGCTGACTGCACATCTTTGCACACGTAAAGCAGAGGGTGAGCTGGAAGCAGGACAAGGCTACAGATCTCCAGCCCTGCCCCCAGTAACATGCTTTATCCAGCATGGCTGCAAACCTCCCTGAACAAAGCCACCACCTGGGAACCAAGAGCTCAAAAACAGCTTAAATGGCAGGGTCTGTTTTAGCAGGCAAGGTGTGGTGGTGGGAGCAGGGCCCTGGTTGGTGACACTGAGCCCACACCCGGGAAGCCAAGAGAGAATACATGGTGAGACCATGCTTTAAAACCCAAATACCCAACCCAGTGGCCCTTCTTAAGGTTCCACAACCTTCCCCAACTAGCTGGGAACAAGTGTTCAAACATATGGACCTCTGAGGGCATTTAACACACAAACCACAATACATGAGAAATATCTCCTCTAGCAAGAATGAGGTTTCAGCTGAAATCCCACGGTAGGAAGTGATTTTAAAAATTCACAAGACTGTGGAAACAAAACGAGGCATCCTGGAATAAACAATGGGCCAAAGAAAAGTCACAAGGGAAATTGAAATTAGCAAGATGAAAATGCAAGATACCAAAATTACAAAAATAAAATACAAGATACCACAACTGTGAGATGTAGTAAAAGTTGTTTTAGCTGTATGTGACTATCATGACTAATATTATCAAATATTATGCAAATATGCAGCGAATATTATCAAAAGCACTTGAAGACGAGATCGTAAATATTTTACCACAACAAAGGGTAGCTATGTAAAATGATGAATTTGCTGATTAGCTCAGTAATTTCACAAGTAAAACATACATTCAAACACCATATTACCCTCCATAGACACATGGCTATTCTGTCGAATATAAATAAGAAATGAAGAATTTTAAAATATTTACAGTAGGAAGATATCACAAGTAGATAGACATGAAGAGTAAGATAGAGAGATCAAGCGTAGTATAGAAAACCAGCACAGAAAAGGAAAACAAAAGCTGTCGCTTTGAAAAGATTATTGACCTTTCACAGTAAAGGCCGCTAAGTCGGTGTCATTATGATCCCTGCTGCACAGACGAGCAAGCTGAGGCAGAGTGGAATCCATTTCTCCCCTGACAGACAGTTATTAAAGCCTGATTTGGGACCAGGCTGTGGGTGAGGCTCTAGAAGGCTCTAGAAGTGAACAAGATGCACACTCGAGTAGATCATTTCAGGGAGAGGCAATGCAGCCAGCCACACTCTGGGAGGCCTGTCCTGGGGTTCAGCAGGGACTCCCACAGAAGGAAAATTCTGGGAGAGAAGGTCCTGTACCTGAGCAGGTGGAGCCAAACTGGACCCTGGATTGACACAGGTCCACAGTGAGCTCGCAGAAGCCGGCTCAGCACCCTGCTGCCCTGCCACCTCTCCACACAGGTTCCTTCCTGGGCCTCTGTTCTCCACACCAAGGCCCTTCCTCCCTTCCCTGACTGTTCCGCAGAAGTGGAGGAGAGAAAATGTCCCCTCTCAACCAAGGTCCTGGGCCCTTTGGACAGATCTGCTTACTGGGAGATTGAGAGGCCCAAAGCTACAGGAACAGGCTCTGTCATGGTCTTGGAGCCTGGTGACCTCACAGTGAGAGTTGGAACCAGAAGAGAGGGGGGGAGACAGTTTTCTGACTCAGGGTCACAGCCTTTAGACACAGGCCTCTTGGCCTAACCACTAAGTGGCCAGACACACAGGCCACAGCCATCTCCCTGTCTTTACAGCATTGGGGTGGAAAGCCGGATCTGGCCAGTCAGTTACTGGGAGATCTGTGTTCTGCTCCTGGCTCCAAGGCTGCTAGCTCTGGGCCCCAGAAGACGACACTACTTCGAGTCATTTACAACTTTATGGAAGAGGTAGAGGGTACAGTGTCCCTTTCCCCACAGGGGACTGTTGCGGGATTCCTGTGTGTGTGAAATGTTCAGATGCTCAAGTCCTTTATATAAAATGGCACAGTAGTAGCTCATAGCTTGTGAACATGCTCCTGGGTAGTTTATATATCGCTAAACTACTTTTAATACCTAATAATAATGTAAATACTACATAAATAATTGCCATACTGTATTATTTAGGGAATAATGATGCCAAAAATTCTGTATATTTAATACAGATGTATCATTTAAAAACTATTTTTTTTTTGATTTTCGAGACAGGGTTTCTCCTTAGCTTTTGGTTCCTGTCCTGGAACTAGCTCTTGTAGACCAGGCTAGCCTCAAACTCCCAGAGATCCACCTGCCTCTGCCTCCCGAGTGCTGGGATTAAAGGCATGCGCCACCACCGCCCGGCTTTTAAAAACTATTTTTAACCTGCAGTTGGTCTCAATTGTGGGTCTGACACTCCTGGATATGAGAGGCCAACTGCATTTATTTCTTCCAGGAGTTTGAGACCAAATGAGATAATATATTTCAAATGCTAAGGGTGGTGGACAATAAACATTATTCACTAAAAAAAAATCAGTATAATTGACAAACCAGATTGACCAGAAAGAAGATAAAATTCAAATTACTGAAATCAGAAATGAGCATAAGAAGACTGTTATTGATCTTGCAGGAGTGGAAGAGGATTCTGGGGGAAATTATGAACGACAACATGCCAAGAAACTAGACAGCAGCAGAAATGAACAAATTCCTAGAAACACAAATTACAGCTGACTAAGAACTAGAAAACTGAGCATACTCATAGCAAGAAATCGAGTAAGTAATTTAAAAATCTTCCAACAAAGAAAATCCCAGAACTAGACGCTTACAGGAGGATCCACTCTCATCGTTCACAACTTATTTCAAAATGCCAAGGGAAGAACATGGCCTAATTCATCCGATGAAAGTGGCACCACTGTGATACGGGAGCTATACACGGGCATCGTGAGAAACCTACTGACACCCTAATTGATGTACCCCCAAAAAGCCCTTAACAAAAGATTAGATAAACAATATGCACAAACTCTCAGCCAAATGCTAGCAGGCTGAACAAACGACGGTCATGAAGGTCATTACATGCCCAAGGTGGCGTCATCCAGGAGTAACCTGCAAAAGTCAGTCTGAGCACACCACACTGATAGAGAGAAGTCACGTGATTGTCGTGACTGAGATGGAGAAGGGCGTTTTTGTGTGCTCGCAGCTTTGGAGGGTCTGGCCCATAGCTAATTGACCCTGTTGCTTGGGGACCTGTCATGGCGCACATTATACCAGGGGTGTGAGGATGAGCAAACCCACTGGAAAATGAGAGAAGGACAAAGGAATTTGACTATCATCTCCTCTGAGAGCATCTCCCCAGGGATCTAAAGACCTCTCACTAGGCTCGGCCTCTGAAAGATTCTATACCTTCCACCAAGTCAGGGGCCAGTCCTCTGACAAAAGCCTTCGGGAAGCATGGCTGATTCAAACTATAGCAGTGTCCCACTTGGCACTCCGCTGTGTAAGGGATGGGAGCTGGCTTTGGTGGCACCAATATCACATGATCTTTCACAAATGGCTCCCAAATCCTGATTTGTGTTGCCTACTAAACAACTCGGTGACTGTGGGCCGTCACACAACTTCTGTTCTCAGTGATGTCATCTGAGGCGAGAAAATGGAGAAAACAAGGCTTCTACTGTGTGGCCAAGGTGTGGGCATTAATGCCATGAAAACAACTCATATTAGAATAGCAGCAGGTCACACAGTTTGCTTTGTGTAGAACGTTCACTCTTGTTCAGCCTCTGAAATTCATGCTCAATTTAATCCCTTTTGAGATACTGAGAGGTAGGATGGGTGGGGATTTTTTTTATGGTTTACTTCTAATTTAGACTTAAAATTGATTGAAAATATTTAAACTTATTGAAAATTATGTAGAATATAATAAACAACAGGGCATTTTATATCATACTATAACAAATATATTCTGTCAAATATATTTGTTTCACTTTTTATTGTCTTTATTGATTCTTTTATTTTTTGAAATTATAAAATGATTTTCTCTTTCCCTTTCCTCCCTCCACGTCCTTCCATCTACTTGTCCTTGCTCTCTTCTAAATTCATGGCCTCTATTTTTCATTAATTGTTGCTACATTTCCTAAATAAAACCTGATCAGTCCACATAATGTTTCTTAATGCACTGACCACTTGCTATTGGGTAACCAAATGTTATGCTCTTCCCTGGGGAAGACAGTTTCTCTTGCTCTAGCATGACTATCATCCTTTTTCAGTCCAGTTTGGGCAGTCATGTTAGTGAGACTTTATGGGCATAAGTTCTAGCATTACCAGAAGACAGCGAACTCCCTGATTCTCTGGCTCTTACCTTCTTTCTACCCTCTCTTCTGCAATGCTCTCTGAGGCTTGGGGGTGGGAGTTATATTGTAGGGTTCCATCCTTGGGATGGGGCTCCATGACTCTGCACTCTGATTGGCTGTGGTTTTCTGTAATGGAATGTGTTGGAAGGAAATTTTCTCGAGAAGGGGTGAGAACTCCATTTATTTGTGGCTCTAAAGACAAATATTTAGAATGTGGTTAGGATTATGCTGGTTTAGTAAAGCAGTGGTTGTAGGTTCTCCGCCATGATTACATCCCTTCATCAGTCTGGAGTAGTTAGCGAGGTTTCACGTACAGGAATGATTTTCGTCTTGTTGAGCAGGTCTTAACTCCAAGTAGAGAACTATTGGTTCCCGTCAAGGTGTGTGTGACACTACTGTACCCTTAGCGCTATCGGTTCACGCTGGTTGTTGTTGTGGTTCATAGGTGCAGGGTGGGTGCAGAGGGCAGGCTAGGAGGAGGACTATTGCTTTCTTCATTGCTTTGGTAACTTACATGGTCACTTCTGGTACCACGAAAGCTAGTCCTCAGGCAGGAGGCTTTAAGATCAGGAACTTCTAACAGATTGACAGATGGATAGGCTCAAGAATGGTTTTTCCCTAAAAGGTAATGAAGTATAGCTGAGACTCTAACACCTGGGAGCATATAATCCTCTGTGATTTCTTAGGGCCCTAACACCAAGAAGGATATTCTCAATTCAGGGGTGGCTCCTCAACCCTGGGCCAGAACTGTCAGCTTAAACAAATCCCTTGGTATCTAGCATTGTTCCATTACCACCAACAACAACAACAGGTGCCCCCTTTTTCTTCCATTATAGCAGAAAACTGCAATTCAGGTGACATTTGTCTGAAGGCAAACCATTCCAAATTCGTCTTCAGGTTAGTATGCATGAGTCATAGCCAAACTGACTTTTTTTCTTTTCTTTTTTCTCCTTCTTTTCTTTTTCCTTCTCCTTTTCTTTCCCTTTTTTTAAAGCAGGCACACTCTTATGACAATCCATTAATATATTAATCACGTAGAGGTGTTGGTCCAGTCATGAAGACACAGCCCTAATGACCGCTAACTAAAGGTCCACTGTTGTCACCTCTGTTTATCTCATAATGGGATCCAGCAATGGGTGAGGAAGAGACAGACCATATTCAGACTGGATTAGTCATCTTTCCTGTTGTTGTGACAAAATATCTGACGAAGTTACTTAAAGGAGGAAGAATTTTCTTCACTTGCTGGTTTCAGAAGGTTGCCATCCATCTTAGTGCAGAAGGCATGATGGGAGCAGTTCCACTGAGGCAGAAGACTATGGCAGACACTCCTCCCATAGAGGTAGACCAGAAGGAGAGGGCAGACTGGAGATAGGGGCGGATAGAACTTTCATTCTTAGTTCCTTACTTCTTTTCCAGGCTAAGCCCAAATCCTAAAGGCTTCAGAACCTTTAAAAGTACCACGGGATGAGGGTGGTCATTCCAAACGTGAGCCTGTTGAGGACATTCTGGCATCAAGCCATAGCAACAAGCAACAAGCAACGTTCCATGTAGCACAGGCTGAGTAGCCAGGTACTTCTGTAATTACAAGGTCACTCTTGCTGCCCACACAATAGAACAGCTGGTTGCTGGTGTTTCTGGTTTTGAGTTTGATGGGCTTCAGTGTTCTCATGCAAAGCAAAGGAGGCCCTGTGGGGTAACAGGAAAGGAAGAACAGTCACACTTCACAGATGTGGGATGCAGGGTCGGAGAACTGGCTCAAAGGCCTGGGGTGGTGGGCTTTTCCATAGCCATCCTGCAGTGTGGAGAGAATTGGAGGCTCTATGCTGTCCTGGGCATTTGTATACACCTAATGTTTGCATAGTGGAGAAGGAAAGGGGAGAGGCACACATATGTCACTCTAGCTGGGCAACTGAAATAGTTACCATTATGTTACATTGCTGCTCTATTTTTAATCATTAAAATAGTTTTCCAGTTACAAATTGTCAACCAGCTAGTTGTGAATATAAAACTACCATTATTTTTGATCCTTCTGCCTCTGCCTCTTCAGTGAATCCTGCATCGTAGTGTACACCACCACAACTGACAAGACTACCTTTTGGCGGAGGCTTCTTGTTTGTTCCTGGCTGCCCAGCTCCTAAATAACCACACATAAGCTGTATTAATTAAATCACTGCTTGGCCTATTAGCTCTAGCATCATATTGGCTATTTAACCCATTTCTATTAATCTGTGTATTGCCACATGGCTGTGGCTTACTGGCAAGGTTCCATCCAGCGTCTGTCTCTGATATGGCTACATGGTGTCTCTTGAATCGGCCTTCTTTCTCCCAGTATTCAGTTTAGTTTTCCTTCCTACCTCAATCTATTCTGCTAAGCCACTGGCTGAAACAGATTTATTCATTAACCAATAAAAACAACGCATATACAGAAGGACTTCCCACACCATTTCTCCTTTTCTGTTTAAATAAAAAGGAAGGTTTTAACTTTAACATAGTAAAGCTACATATGACAAGATTGCGTTTCTGTGTGCCCTTTGGAATGGCATCTTATTGAAAACCCATGGAATTGCTTATGTCTGGAATCTTCCATTACTGTTTCAGACCATGTTAAAACAGGTCAAAGAAATGGTGCAAAGTGAAACTGTATGAGGATGACAGTGTGTGTGCTTATACATCACACTGGTATGCTTATGTGAACAATGTAAAAGTTCCTTTATAAATAAATTTACATAAGTAGAACTTGCCAATTTAAAGTGAAAATATGAAGCAAACAGATTCAGAGAAAGTCATTAAATTTGGGGAAATCCCACTCTGGGCAAGACTATCCACCATGGGTGTTGATAAACTTCAGACATAATTTTTGATCCCTGTGGGATCTGTGTGGAAATAGACCAACAGACTGGTGAAATTCTAGTTTAAAATCTCTTCTACTTTTCAGCAGACTCTTTATATAGAGCATATTGTTTCTTTCTCTGTTATGTGGCTGTACTGTCCTCTCTTGTATTCTAAACTACCTGTGGTGGTTTGAATGAGAATGTCCACCATAGGCCCATATGTTTGAATGCTTAGTTAATGGAACTGTTTGGTAAGGATTAAGAGGTGTGACCTTTTGGGAGGAGGTGAGGCCTTGATGGAGAAGGTTGTGTTACTGGGAATGGGCTTTGAGTTGTCAAAAAAGTCCAAGGCCCTGTCTTGCTCTCTTTGCCTGCTGCCTATGGATCAGTATGTAAAGCTCTCAGCTACTTTCCAGTGCCATGCCTGCCTGATTCCCATCACAATGAGCATGGACTAACCCCTAAAACTGTAAGTAAGCCCCCAATGAAATGATTTATTTTATGAGTTGCCTTGGCCATGGTGTCATAGGACAGTGACAAAGACACCACCCAACCATCCTGTCCTCCAAATGAATTTCCTCCAAAAGACACAGACAACCCAGTATCTCAGTGTGTCTGGGATTCAACAACAACCAACCAAGAGCAGGGAACCAACATGTTCAAATTCTGATGATGATTCTTATAGCTTATTATGTCTTTAAAAGGTGTGGCGAAGCCAAGAGACCTGCTTACTTTCTGTTGGTGTGGTAAATACAGTGACCAAAAGCAACTTGAGAAAAAAAGGTTTATTTTATCTTACAGGTTATAGTCCATCACTAGGGAGGGAGGGCAAGGCAGGAGCCTGGAGGTAGAAGCCTGGATCCAGGGACCTAAACCTGGAGGCAGGAACTAAAGCAGGATTCACAGGGGAAAGCTGTTCTCTAGACTGCTTCCCTTAGCTTGGTCAGAAATTTCTTATATATCTCAGGACCACTTGCCCAGGGAGGGGACAACCATCCACCAGATGAACTCTCCAATATCAACTAGCAATTAAGAAAATGCATCCCAGACATGACCACTGGCCAGTCTGATGGAGGCAATTCCTCTTCCCAAATATGTAGAAGGAGCTGTGGGCCACTTCCTGCCACCCAGCTCCCGGCTGCCTGGCTAGCTTATGCCCCAAAATAACGACACACAAACTGTATTCATATAAACACTGTTTGGCCCATTTCTATTAATGTGTGTAGCACCACGAGGTGCGCTTACCAGGAAGATTCTAGCCTACGTCCATCCTGGGTTGGAGCTTCATCGTGTCTGCCCCAGAGAGGAGAGGGATGGCATCTGAGCTCACTTCCCTTCTTCCCAGCATTCTGTTCTGTTTACTCCACCCACCTAAAGGTTGGCCTATCAAATGGGACAAGGCAGTTTCTTTATTAGCCAATGACCTTCCTCCATCACAAATATGCCTAGCTTTGTATCAATTGACAAAAAACTAACCAGCAGCAGAGGGGGTGACAAGACCCCTCCAGCTTCTTCTTACTATGATATTAATTTCAGTCATAAGGGCTCTGCTGTTACTACCCGATGACCTCACCAAGTTCCCACCTGGGAATAATATAATAACATCACACAGGGACCCTGACCTTAATTCACAAAATGGGCACAAACTTTCAGTCCATTGTACCTGGATGATGTTTTATTTGGTTGGATTGTTTTTTCAAGAGAGGGGTTCTCTGTGTGTATCCCAAGCTGCCCTAGAACTTGCTCTGTAGATCTGGTCTCACAGAGACCACCTGTCTCTGCCTCCCAAGTGCTGGCATTAAAGGTGAGTGCCACCATTGCCTGGCTCTGGATGATGTTCTTGCTTATTGCACCTCTAAAAAGTACCTCCTGATTCCTCTTCTTAGCCATGGAGAGGAGCCAACATTTCCAACATGTTCCTATTGGTTTTATTTGATAAAAATGTTATCAGATCTTTCTAGGAAAACTGAAATACTCTACCTATCACATGCAGGTTTGCCATTTACAGATTCAGAGGAATGTAACTCATGGAAAATATTTGAGTATTATGTGTTCTGATTTTAATTAGAGATGTTAATTAAACACATATGCTAACCTGAAGCCGCCAGAGGAAAAATTATTTGTAAAGAAGTTAAGCAGTGTATTGCTGTGTGGCTTTGCACAGGTGTGGACATTCTAGCTTGAGACTCCTGCTTGGTGGAAAACACATCAGACTTGGAGCTAGGGCAAGTTGCTCTCTTGCTCTAACAAGATTGATGTATAGGCATGTAAGTCCACAGGTAGATTTTTCTGTCCCATCTCCCAGCTCCCAAATAACTACATGGAGACTTCTTACTTATTATGAAAGCTTGGCCAGGAGCTTAGCTTTGTTTCCAACTAATTCATAAATTAACTCATATCTTTTCATCTATGTTCTTTTACACAACTCAATTGCCCTTACTTTGTAAAAACCCATGATGCATGCATCTCCTCTTCTTCCCAGCATCCTCTGTGCCTGGAAATCCTGCCTAGCTATTGGTCATTCTGTTCTTTATTAAACCCAAAACTAGTGACACATCTCCACAGTGTACAAAAAGGCTATTCCATGACATAAGTCACTGTACCAATTTTGCTTCAGTTTCCTCTTTTTGAAACCAGCAGAATTATAATCTCTACTCCATTTTTAAGCAATCAGTAAGAAAGTCCAGTGTTTTATGAAGGCTGAAGTATGATCTGGCTGCTTGGCCATGGTGTCCCTGCCCTCCTGCTTCTCAGATGGAGCTGTGCTCATAGGTCACCAGAAATGGATGAAGAGTTTGCCCTCTCCAGCTCTGAATGTATAAGCAAATAACACACAGCAGGGCTGAGGACTCCAAACACTAAAACTCCTTTCCTGTTTGTCCCTCCTCTTGAGTGCTTGGCAATAATGTAAGGCAAATATCAGGAGCCCAGGGGGGAATTACCGTTAAAAAAAATTAAAAATGCTAGCGTGCTCTGGTGTAATTAAGCAATATAATTAAAGTTCTCCTGTCAGAGTCACCTGGCAGGGATGCAGGTCACTGTTTCAGATGTGGCCAAGGCGTCAGTGTTTGTTTGCTCCTTCCAAGGTTTATCCATATTTTATGGTTTTGCCTTATGTTGAGTGTATCAGAAACACAGAAAAATGTGTGCCCATGTGGCTCTCCCCATCAGTCTCTAACTTCCTTGAGGGAAGGAGTTCTACCTTGATCACCTGTCTCTCCCTGGGGACCACAGGCTGAGGTATAGTTAGTGGTTATCCAGGGAGTTCTCCCTCACCCTGACTGGTATGCTGCGTATCTTCTCCCCCAGAACGTTGTTCTGGAAAGTCTCACTTCTACCTCTCTGTGATGATCACAAGAAGTCCCGCGGTTATAATTTTAATGACATTGGTTGGAAACATGGTGCAGGGATCCTTGGTAACGGGAGCTTCTGAAATGCCCCCGAGGCCTTCACTCACTCATTTCTTCAACAAATATTTACTCAGAGTCTCCCGTATGCCAGTCGGAGTGCTGGGTACAGGGGACAGAGTGGCCAATAAGTCTGTCAGCTCCCAGCTCTGAGGAGGCTTACACTCTCGGGAAGGACACAGAGGGCCAAG
This sequence comes from Microtus oregoni, assembly GCF_018167655.1. Lineage (NCBI taxonomy): Eukaryota > Metazoa > Chordata > Mammalia > Rodentia > Cricetidae > Microtus > Microtus oregoni. Next base: position 64,455,706 of record NW_024543063.1, read on the forward strand.
AGGGAAGCTTGCGCCATGTATTGGCAATGCGTGGCATGTGTGAAGAGGACACCAAAGAGGGAGCAGATGACGGCAGGAAAAGGCCCCTTTAAGGAACAGAGGAGGCCGAATGGGGAGAGAAAAGATCTAGGAAGAGCACTCGGTGAAGGAAAACGGCATGCCTCAAATATTGGGGTGTAGTTGGAATCATGGACGTGGGGTAAAATTGGAATAGAGAAAAGATTTTTTTTTTTTTTTGGTTTCTTGAGACAGGGTTTCTCTGTGTAGCTTTGGAGTCTGTTGTGAAACTTGCTCTGTAGACCAGGCTGGCCTCAAACTCACAGAGACCTGCCTGTCTCTGCCTCCCAAGTGCTGGGATTAAAGGCATGCAACACCAAGACCTGTTTTATAGAACACAAATCAGGGGCAGAGTGATGGAAGACAAGGTCAGAGAGATGAGGGACTCTCACCATGTAGGCCACCGGTGTGGTCCATGACACAGAAGCTGAGTTTTGTCATAAGAAAGAGGAATCTTCCTGCAGTAGGTGGACATGTCAGAATACCACATCAAGTGGGCGAGGAACATGTCATTATTTACCTAACACTGGATAGGACAAAAGGAACTACAGAATCCTGGCTATGTAGCAGAGGGGGACAGATAGAGTTACGGCTCCTGCCACTAGCTTTGGGACACTCTGTATCATGACAGGTGATCCCACTGTAATCTTGAGGTCTTTCAGAGTGGAAGCAAGAGGGGTTAAAGAGATGGCTCAGCAGGTAAGGAGTGCTTCCAACACAATCATGAGAATTCCAGGACAGATCCCAGAACTCATATTACAAGTGGAGCATTCCACACACTCTGGTGTGGACTCCACTCCAAGGGGCACTAGAGACAGGAGGATCGCCAGGGTTGCCTGGCTTCCAGCCTAGCCAAGAAAACACAAGGCCACAGTTCAGAGAGAGACTGTGCCTCAAAGGAAAAGGGAGAGACTAATAGAGGAGAATGCCTTCTTCTGGCCTCTGTGTGAGAAGCACAAGCTAGGTGTCCATAAACTCTTGGACCGGACAATCACACACGAATAAATCATCACCAAAAGTGAAAAAGATTTTGAAAAGCAGCATGGTGATGTCAGTAGCTCAAGTTATTTAGAGTTGTTTTTGAATATGGAGGAGGGAGCCACAAGTCCAGGCAAGGGATGCAAGTGGGAGGGGGGGAGAAGCTGGAAGAGCCAGGATACAGACTCCGTAGTAGCGTCTTTGGAAGCAGTGAAAGCACTGTAGACATCGTGACTCTCGCCAGGGTGAAGCTGTGTTGCGTTTCTGACAGAAGCACTCAGGGAAGAGGGCCTGGGCACCCAAGGGTGTGGAGAGAGTGTGAGAGGGCCTCCCCTGCTACCGCTACTGCTCACTTTCTGCATTTGTCCCAGGAAAACCCAATCTCATATTGTTAGCACCCAGGAAAATGTAAACCAAAAGGTACAGTGAGTTACTTCATGACATCCAGAACGGCTATTAACAAAATGCAAGTAAAGCAAATGCCAGGAGTACACAGTAAAAAAAAAAGGAACGGATATCTACCTCTGCAGGGAGGTAACCTGGTGTGCCGGCTGTGGTAGATCAGGATGCTGGCTCCTCAAGACCCTGGGTCCAGAACTGATGGAGGAAGGTCATTAGTTAAAAAATAAAGAAACTGCTTGGCTGGCCCTCATAGGTTAAAACATAGGTGGGAGGAGTAAACAGAACAGAATGCTGGGAGGAAGAGGAAGTGAGCTCAGAGACACCATGCTCCCCTCTCCCGGGCAGACACGATAGCTCTGCTCTCTGAGGCAGACACTATCGATGAAGCTCCAACCCAGGATGGACATAGGTTAAGATATTCCTTGGTAAGCCACCTCGTGGGCTACACAGATTATTAGAAATGGGCTAGTCCAGGTGCGAGAGTTAGCCGAGAAGAGGCTAGATATAATGGGCCAAGCAGTGTTTAAAAGAATCCAGTTTCCGTGTTGTTATTTTGGGGCATAAGCTAGCAGGCGGCCGGGGTGCTGGGGATGCAGCCCTGCCGCTCTTATTACTACACAGAACTCTGCCGCTTCCAAGTGTGTAAGTCACCACACTGCAGAGATGCTTGTGTGTTCATGTTTATCGATTCATTACGCACAATAGACTAAGTGTGGATTTGTTGGGGGATCTGAAAAGGAATAGTTTTCTAACCCTAATCTTTCCTGGGCAGTTCAATCCTGACCACAGCCGCTGTAACGTATGCTTGGCTATTTCTACCCCGCGAGGGCTCATACCTGGCGCTTGGACCATGCATGCAGCCTGACACTCCATTGGGTCAAATATCAAACAGGGTCTTCCATAGGTCACGTAAGACTGGATGTAGGTAAAAGACATTTCCATTCAAGCATTCTCTTCAAAGATCATACAGCCCAGCCTCAGGAGTTCCTCTTCCAATAGCCCCTCCTCAGAATGTAGTTAGGGAGCAGCCAGGCCAAAAAGGAGTACCATGCTTTCTGGCCTGGAGGCTCACCCCTGACTCAACCTTACCCTTCAATAAAAGCTGCCATTCACAGCTGGGCCAACCCATTTCTTCCAGCTTCCAGCTTTGCTTCCGCACCGTGTGTCTTCAAGTACGTTCACTTTATTAACATGTGGACACCCACTTCATTAAAAGCTGACTTGGAAGTTGCCTCCTCTTTGCCTCGCCTCAGCCACCTCACCCAAGGACAGAGGTATCGTTCCAGTCTGTCGGTAACAGCACTGCTAGATGCGACTCACAGGTGAATGGCCACAGGAGCTGTAGCATAGAGACACAATGAGGTATTCAGCCACAAAGAATGCTGTTTTGACACTTGCAACAGAAAGGATGGAGCTGGCGGATGGCATGCTAAGCAAAGTGAGAGGGACACTTTAGGTAGTCCAAAGTTCTTACTTCCTTATGGGAACAAGAGGAGGGATACTAGTGACTGGGAAGGTGCTGGGTTAGAGGTATCAGTGCATGGTGTCTGTCAAGATATCACCGAGTTGTCCATTCGTACAACTAATATATGTAAATAATTAGTCATGCCTCTTTGCAACAAGGCTGCAGGCCAGGCTGGACAGCTGCCCAAGGCTGCAGGGAAGGCCTCCAAGGAACCTGTCCCACTGTAGGGTTCTTGCTTCTCAATCAGTGGGGGCTGAACAGGCGAGAGGGGGCTTGAGGTCCCCCTCCCCGGATCACCACCTTTTCAGAAGCTAAACTCAGCTGCACAATGAATTTCATCTCCTTGCTGATGCCGTAGACGGAAGCAAGCTCCTTAGATGAGGCCACCACTCAGAAGCACCTTACAGGAAGTACAGCCTTCCAGATAGCTGACAGCCCCCGACTTGCTGAGAAACCAAGGTAGATCCAGGGAAGACTTGGGAAGTCAGGAGCGACGGTGGGACAGAACCAGACAGTACAGAGATTCTTCCAATTCTTCCATCTTGTGTTCTTGCTGAGGCCATTTTAGATTTAACTAGAGTTTGATCTCCTTGATGGAGAAGCCTGTGGGAAATTACCCAACTCTGTTCTAGGAACCCGAGGTCAAGATGCCCCCGCTAACTTAGCTTCTGTTAAACTGCTTGCCTGTGCAAACCTCTCTGTGACAAGCAAGATACCAGGATGTGGCTTTTGCCTTTAAAACCCTCTTACCCTAAACCCTCAGAGCTTCATTTGTGTCCCAAATACCCGAGTGTAGTCCCAGCCGGCTGTACCAAAGATTTTCAGTGGGCTGTAAACTGTGCTGAGTGATCATCTCTCGTGGGCTCCCTGCAACAACTCCAACTCAGAGCATATCCAGGACAGTGTGCCCTGCAGATACATGCAGGTGAACATGGGGGGGGGGGTATCTGTGACCCAAGCATTAGGTGATGGTCCCTCCTCATCCCTGCAGCAAGTACCCAAGGGCCTTTCTATATATATACTTCCTGCTGCTGGCTAGTAGCTCCAGCATTTGACTGCGCTTTAGCTAGTGCAAGGGCCTAACGAGGGGGGAGATTATGGGGAAGCAGCAGCAACCAAGCATTGTCTGATGCAGTCCTGTGTGTCTCGTGTCTCTGCTGCATTCATCCAATGGCATTTAAGGCTCATTAAATTTTGAATCCTGTGTCACCTGCCTTAGGCTCAAAATAGTTCCGTGTGCCTTTTGTTTCCCTACTCTATTTTCATGGAAATTGTCTCCATTCAGCCCTCTGTTCCTTTCTTTTTCCAGCGATAGCAGATCTTTAATAATCTCCAGGACAGGATTACACACTCCGTGAACCTGTTGCCTGGGGGAACACACCGGACCTTTTGATGGGTGCAAACAGTTGACGGTGGGAGATGGCATACCAGAACGCAGCGCCCTCTGGCTTTGGGCTGCTCTGGCTATGTATAGGGATCCAGTGGCTGATCACCTATGAATGCATGCACTGATATTTTTAGCACAGCCACTACAACACAGCATGCTTCACCCCAGAAAATTCCAGGGGCTAACGCAGGAGAAGCACATGGCTTCCTGAAAGGCAGCCAGGTGTCAGTTCTATAACTTAGTCTGACAAGGCCCTGAACTGTGACAGGGGCTGACCTGAGTGCTTCTGACTGGACGACGTCGGAATATTCTCTTTACACGATGAGACCAAGCACAGAGAAGTTAGGTAACGGCCCATTGTCACAGAGCAAAGAAACTGTGGAGCTTGGCTTCAAACACAGGCCACCCAGAGTTGGAAGCTGTATCCTGGCTGCCTTGTGAGCACTCTACCTCACTCCAACCGAGGACTACCTCACTCCAACCGAGGACTACCTCACTCCAACCGAGGGCTACCTCACTCCAACCGAGGACTACCTCACTCCAACCGAGGACTACCTCACTCCAACCGAGGGCTACCTCACTCCAACCGAGGACTACCTCACTCCAACCGAGGGCTACCTCACTCCAACCGAGGACTACCTCACTCCAACCGAGGGCCAACCGAGGGCTACCTCACTCCAACCGAGGACTACCTCACTCCAACCGAGGGCTGCCTCACTCCAACCGAGGACTACCTCACTCCAACCGAGGGCTACCTCACTCCAACCGAGGGCTGCCTCACAGCAAGCCTGGCTGGCTACCATCACCAAAATTCAGGGCTAGTTGTGTTTGTTTTCAGAAACATTAGCAATCTGAATGTGTATATGAAATGTGCTAATGTTTTAAATTGAGCAATGAAACCCTTACAAAATATACCTATGAATGGAGATTGGTGTCCTGTGCCACCTCTGTGAGACCTCTGATTTCAACTAAACCTTTAAAGAAAATGAAGTACCTCAACTTTAACCTTTCCGCGTTAGCAGAAAGCTTCCTTCGGAGACAGGCACAGGGCCCAGAGAACAGGTGAGATTCAGCCCCAGGATCCAGACTGTGACAACCTGAATGTCACCCTGCAGATAGAGCAGGCAGCTTCCCCAGTTGGGACCTCACAGCGGCCTTAAAGAAGTGTTTGAGGGAGATTGCTCTGTGGCTGGGGGATACCTGCCCCACCATAATTCAGTGCGGCAAGTGTAGCAAGCAGTGCAAGAAATGTCAGCTCTCGTTAGCCAGCATATAAATCTGCCACTGCGAGAAGCGGGATTGAGGGACGACGGGAAAATGCCAGGAAGTGAAAACATATGTTGTTCACACGGAAAGCATCCCCACAATGGGCATCCTTCTCCAGCGCAGAGGCACCTGGCACCTGGACCTGGGAGACATTGTTGCACCTTGTGTAGCCACCTCCTCTTTCCCCTCCCTCCCCCCTCTTCTGTAGCAGGAAGCTGAGACTTCATCATCCCTGGTAGGAGGGTCTGCTAAGTGTTCGCTGACACAGCTGAACAGTCACGGAATGTCATAAAGAGTAAATGGCTTGATAATGCAAAACAGTAATTAGCATGTGGGGCATGTTGATGCTATTTACATATTTTAACACCCTGATATTAACGAGTCTTCCTGATAGTACACAAATGAGCCAGCCTCTCTGTAATTCATCCCTGATGGCCCAGATAGGCAGGCCTGGGAGCAAGCAAGGCTCATTGCCCCCTTCTCTCCTTACTTAGTATCTGCATTCCTGGAAGGCCCCCTGAGGGAGGGTGGCTAAGTGGGTGGTGCAGTTCCTTCCTCAGGACAGGAGGTGTGACTGTCACTGGAGGGAACTGGAGTGCAGAGTTTCTGCATTACTGGCTGGATAAAGAGCTGAGGTGATGGTCTCTCTGTTGATGAATGTGTATCAGGAAGCTCCCGAGATGAGAGAAGATGAAGATAGAAAGATGATGCGTACCTGTGCCCCGTAGCAGTCTCCATGCAGAAAACACTCCCTCTGTGGCCAAGCTTCCAGTGTCACCTCACTGAATAGGGTTGGGAAGAGGTGCACATTTGACCGCCTCTGCACCTTTAATTGGGTTGCAGATCACTGTTTATTTGACCTCCGTCACAAAGAGAGAAAGCAGGGCTACCAGTTTCTATTACTATTCTCTGTCACAGACATTTCCCAAGTAGTCAGGACCTAGCTCTTTCATTGTGCAAAAGCATATGACTGAAGAGCTGGCAAGAAACTGAAGAATCTAGTGCCCCCCCCCCCCAGTTCACAAATGGGAAGATTGCAGCCCAGAGTGGGGGATAATTTGCACAAGAATGCACAGCAATCTGGCAGAGTCTGGGACCTGGAACTCAATACCTACCTCTAACAAAATGCTTTTTGCAACATGACCCTTTTCCTGGGCATCTCTTCCTGATTTCTGCCCAACAGACAGTTCTTTACACGTTCAGATCTCTCCCCGTCCCTGCCCTGTGTGTGTGTGTGTGTGTGTGTGTGTGTGTGTGTGTGTGTGTGTCTGTATGTGTGATGGAAGGCAGGCCAGCAGGCTTCCAAAGCCCTGTGTGGTATGGTGATGGTGGTTGCCAGGTAACAGGAAGACATCATGGCAGGGAGTCTGCCTTGGCAGATATGGACAAATGGGCGCAGCAGGGAATGGAAGAGAGAATGGTGCTGCCCGATATGAGGGTCCTGAGTCAGAAGTGGGAGCTCAACCTGAAGGAGACAGGAGAGACGTTGCAGCTTAAAGGAAACTCGAAGAAGTGACAGCCCATGCCCTTGTGGACTTAGTAGGAAAGCTAAGATTGCAAAGCGACACGCCTAAGGACAGTCATCCCATAGGCTGCTGGCCGAGCCAGGGCTCCCGGAGGTGAGGGCGGAGGACCTGGGATTCCCACTGAACCCCACTGGGCCTGATGGCAGCCTCCTCAGGTAGAAGTAGCCCAAGGGCCAAGCGCAGAGGGTGACCTCTGTGGCTGTGTCTGCAGAGGGCTCTGTGGAGCTGGCCCTACTTACGGGAGCCCCTCCCTCCCGACATCAAGCGGCCTAGGAAGGGCCACGAAGAAACAGAGAAAGCTGTGAGAAGGAATGAGGTTGACGTCACGGGGTCACTCGGTTGAACAGATGGCACACCGATATTGGTTTTAACTCACACATGGTTGAGTAAATAATGTTTAAGTTTTTCTTGCCAGCTTGGGGAGCCGAGCAGATCGCGCGGGGTAGAGGTACCTCCACCTCCTGCCCGCTTCATCTGCTGTTCCCGGGGTTTTCATTTCCTACCCTGTTTGTGCTTTAGAGCATGGCTGGCTGGTCAGGAAGCCGGTGCCCTCGGAGGCAGGAGAGTGTGCAGAAAGCAGAGGGAGGGGGTGGGTGGGGAGCCGACCGGCACTGTAGTGCAATAATGCAGTGTGTGCCGGGGTGGCATCTGCCAGACACAATCACTGTCAAGGGTACCACGGGCACCTTGCCTAGGGGGCTGGTGGAATTTTAATCCTTGATAACAAAAAACCTCATAAGACAACAAACCCCTTGGTCTGACTGTCGATAAGATCACTTATTGGTTGGTCCACTGATCAAAGTCCTGAACACAGACAAAGGGAGCAGCTGGGCTCCTGAGTGCTAATCCTGTTTTGGCTTTCAATTGGCGCTAAGTACTTTCCTTAATGCCCCCGAGCCTCAGTTTCCCGTGTCTAACCACGACATTGGCATTGGCCTAGCTTTCTTCACAGGGAAGAAATATTTGAATGAGTGATATCTGCACGGTTTGGGGGACAGGGGTGGGGAGGAAGAACAGTGAAGATGTACTTGGTGAGTGGGTTAAGGCGAAGGTTCTCCATTCAGGAAAGATGGAACCACTCAGAGGCCGTTCCCATCCTTGGCTAACTAGTCTTCCTGATAACAAAAGAACCGGCTCAGGGAGCCACATCAAGGAGCTCTGGTTGGAGGGAACAACCACAGGAGCACCTGAGGAAGGGACAAGTACAGACTCGGGCGAGAGGCTGTTTTCTTTGTCTACTCAAGATACGAAGCTGGCTTTGTAACCTCTGGGCCTCAGTTTCTTCAATTTTCAAATGGGCGTTATAACAGCTACTTCTCTGGAATGCAGTAAGAGTCAATTCAAGAACACGGTGGCTTGGCTCACTGTGAAGACTCAGCATCATCATTGCAAGCGCATTGTTGCAGATCATCGCTAACCAGTGTCACCCCAGTGATGGCCCAAGATGCAGGCAGAACACAGACAAATGACCCATCCCAGACTCAGGGCAAGGCCTCGGAGAGTTCTGAGCTGAAGCTTGGTGAACAAATTAAGAAACAACTTAGCAAATGCGAGGTAATTCCACAAGGCCTGGGTTAAAAGGGACGTGTTTGTTAGGCGTGCCTCCACTGCCCACACCTGTCCTTGGAAGGGTCAAGCTGCCAGTATCGCAGGCCTTGTAGGTTCTACCTTAGTGACTGCCACGGCCCCCACACATGAAGAACAGCTGTAGTTACCAACATCAGGACAAATGCACATGGCTACACTCCCATGCAGTCTCATCTCTGAGTTCTAAAACCTAGATGGGATATCATTTTCCTTTGCCACAAAATAGGACTTTTCTCTTTTTTTTAAGATTTATTTTTATTTTTTTATATATCTGCTGCTATGCACCACACATATGTGGGTCTGGTGCCTGAGGAGGTGGCGAGCCGCCATGTGGGTACTGGGAATCGAACCTGTGTCTTTTATAACAATAAGAAGTCTTCCTAACCACAGAGCCAACTCTCCAGCCCTCTTTTTTCCTCCCAGCTTTTAAACATGTAGAAACTGTTCTGACCTCTTGGTTCATACAAAATTAGAGAGCAGGCTGGATTTGGTCTTGGACTGCAGGTGACCATTGCAGAGTAACAATAGGAGTCCGGGAGCTCAGCGAGATGGCTGAAGCCTAGACAGTCTCTGGGGATGGGGACACAATCCTCAGCACACAGATTTAGGTGCCACGACACGGGTACTTAGTGAGGAGGTAAGATCTGACTTGAAATCGGCATGAACAGAGGAACTGAATATTCCAAAGCCTCCACAGAGCGAGGACTCCTGCAATGGTGGGCTGTGGCTTAGGAACGGTGAGAACAGAAAGACAGCCTGGTAGAGGAGAGGACCGGTCTGGAAGCAGGAAGCAGGAAGCAGGAAGAGGAAGCAGGAAGGCCCATCTGGAAGCATGCACAGTGAAAGCCTGGCTTCACATGGAACCTACAAGTGATTAATTCACTATCTGTGGAACTGGCCTTGGTTTGACTGAAGGGAAATATTTGAAAAGGGATTCGCTACCTACATAAATACCTTTTGTGATTCTTTTTAACATGTAAGGACAAAAGGAGGGGATGCATCAATGCGCTCTGAAATGCCAGCTCCCGGGCAGTATTGTCTCCCGCATGTAATGAGTCTCTGTCTTCTCAAAGGACAGAGCAGGAGCTTCTCTGGCATGGAATTCCATGCACAGTGTATATTCCATGCATGCCAGGAGGTATTTCCTCATCACTAAGCAACCACTGCCCCATATACTGACTCTCCTAACGTCTGCCTTTGGGGGATGTCACCAAAGCAGAGTCATGGAGAGATTTGAACAAAAGATAAATGTCCAAGTAGGGAGTCTAGGAGTTGATGCTGCCCTGGGGTGGCATGGATCCTGGTGCCTTCACTGTGGACTGTGGGTCATCTCATTTACCAACTGCTTTCGTGGACACGAGAATTCAATGAGACAAACTTTGCAGAGGGTGAGGTGCAGTGTGGAAACTGAGGCAGATGGATCTAGAGTTTGATACCAACCTGAACTTACGGCAAGATGTGTTCTCTCTCTCTCTCTCTCTCTCTCTCTCTCTCTCTCTCTCTCTTTCTCTCTCTCATGCGCGCGCGCGCACACACACACACGCATGCACACACACTTGTAAAAAAATAAAAAGCTATTAAAAGGTTTTTTCCTCGTATCACTGGGCAGATGAATCTGTCCACATAAGAACATTGATTCTGAGCTGCAAAGTGTGGGACCCTTCTCCTCCTGACACAGCCCTCATGCCCTGCCCAGATCCCACCTTCAGCACGTCTACCACACCACATGCACACCACATGAATACCAACATTACACCCACGTGAAGCACAGAACATAGATCACACTCAGCATGCACGCAACTCAGAAGCACACCGGTCCAATCGCTGCAGAGACCGCCCGCACGAACACCCGGCACACCTCCGTGCAGGGGTCCACAGCAGTGTGAGATGCTGCAGGGGTGGCACACAGGCTTTGGCAGCTCGGGAGTGTCCACAGCCATCCCGACTTCAAAGGAGAGTCATCATTCACCCAGGGCTATTTCTTTGCCATTCTGCAGCAGGTGCCAGCTGCCTAATTTCAATCAATTAACTTCTACTTAAAAGCATTAAGTTTCCTAATGTCGCTGCACCAGGGCAATCGTACAGTAAATTGTGAATGTAAAGGAGACATATCACTCAAAGCTGCCTTCCCGAGGAACAAAGCCCCCGTTGGGGCAGCATTGTCTCAGGAGCTTCAAGCATAAAGCCCAACAAAAGAAGAGAACACTTATGTCAGGGACTTGGGAGGGGGGGGAGTGGCTCAGTACGCCTTTCTGTGCAGCAGAGTGGGCTTGGCCAGGTGGGGGAAGGTGAGATGGATTCTGAAAGGAAGCCCTGGAGAGACAAAGGAGTGTGTGGGTGCTTGAGAGGACAGAGGCGGCTGTGTGTGGGAGGATGGGAGAGGAATGTCGATGCAAGTCTCAGGAGAAGGGCTGTATGGCAGACCTTCCGGGCTTTGCTCTGTAGCATACAGTCTCCAGACAGGACCCGGTCCCAGGGTGGGACAGTAAATGGCTCTCAACACTTCATCTCATTGACTCCCTTGCTCTGTTGGGCCCCACATCCTTTTCTGCCCTGCCTTGCTCATGGACGGGCCACACTGGACTTGGGGATATCCTGGGGTTCTGTTCATCCTTTCCTGCCTCAGGGTTATCTGTTCCTGCTGTTCACTGACTGCACCATTTAGTCAGCTGACTCTTCACCAGCCAAGACCCACTCCGTCCTCCAGGGAGTCCACACTCCTGCTCCCCTCCCCATCTACAGCTAAAGGCTCACATGCCACTGTTCACTGCAAGTTCTGAAACAATGTCCTGCGCATGGTAGGTGCTGTCCATGCTTGCTGGCGTGCAATTCTGTAATCAGGTGTCTGTGTCTGGAGTGGAAACCACTCTCCCACGTCCTGTCCTCATTGCTGAGAACTTCTCATCATGTCTCTCCTATCTTCTGGTTCTGTTGGAAAGGATGTCACTTTCATCCTCAAACACTCGCTGCCTGTGTCTGCTCAGAGCCTGCATCCCTATCATTCCCTCACCGTCATCCACAAAGCATCTTCCAGTGTACACCCCCAGGCTCCAGTTTCTCCTTCTAGGAAACCTTCCCTGACCTCCTCACCCTCTAGGAACGGCTTCTTCTTCAAGACCTCAGTAACTTGGGCACTTCTCTTAGAGGCTCCCGCATCAACTGGTCTATGGAATTCCCTAAAATCCCCTCAGCAGCCCTGATCCCATAGCTTTCCAGATCTGGGAAGTCAGAACAGGTTCTGTACGAGGTCTAAGTATGGCTGTTGATGGCTCTGATGGTTAGTGAGGCTTGGGCCTGGGTCCTTCCTCGGTTTAGACTCCCAGTAAGCAATAGTAACGGAAAGCCATTTCTGCTGTTTCACACATCAACACATTCAAGCAAGTATGCATTGCCTGACAAACGCCACTCAAGATGCAGAGTCCCGGGGTGCCAGGAAGGGCTTGCTGAGTGCCAGAAGCAGAGGCAGGCATGATGACTGGAGTTGGGCAGATGGACCTGGGATTCTTAGCTCTTGCTGACATGACCTCCTTAAGCAACCAGGCTCTCTCCCAGAACTTCATTCCCTACTCCAGAGTGGAGTGATTAGCTTAGTCTCCCAGGACTGTGGGGAAGAGAGGACAGGAAGTGAGTGGACTAGCCTTGCCAGCAGGAAGTGCTCAGAGGATGGAAATAAATGTTCTGTGGCTAAAGCAACGCTTTTTCAAAGACTCAGGGAATGCCTGCTCTCCCCTTCTCTACACCTGACTCAGTAGCAGCAAGGGGGCTGCCCTGTTCTCTCCTCTCCACCTCCCCTCTTCCCACTCACTCCTCCTCCAAACCTGACCCAGGTTGGGGGTCTACGCGGGCAGCTGCAGACGTGTGTGCCCCACCTGCATTCCCTCACAGGCTTCCACCCCCACTCATTCCGCCCATCCTGCCACATGGCCGTCCTCCCCGCCCGAGGATCCTGACTGTGCAGCAGCCTCGCAGCACACGCAGGGCTCACACATGCTCACCTGGTAGCTTGGCACGCAGATCTGTGTGCTGCCATGGCCAAGGGCCCACTCCCGGGCACAGCAAGGCCGGTGGATAGCCCAGCAGATGGCCGAAGGTGGGGGCCAGGAGGGGACCAGAGCTCCCGCTGCTGCTGAGGGTGAGGGCTGGGTGGAGGGAAGGAAGCTTGGCAGGCGGGTTGAGATGCAGGGATGGATTGTTGTGGAGTCCTATCTGTGAGTCCTGGATGGGCTTTCCCCCAGCCCTAGGCATGATAGTGAGGCTGTCAAAGGCTGAACTGACGCTTGCAGGGGAAGGTGACTCTGAGACAGAGAGAGTAGAGATGCTCTCTTCTGCACCCAGGCCTAAAACCCATTTCCACCCTGAACTGATTCCATCAAATTCCACTTGTATTCTGCTGCCCCTGGAGCCAGTGGCATTCCATTGGAAAGCTGAATGGAAATAGGAGCTCTGGGGCTGGTCCCAGCCCTGCCCAGGACCAGCCTGCTTCTTCCTAGCAGAGCCCTGGCTGATGCATTGGGGTGAGAGGGACGGTTACAATGGTGGCATTGTGGTAATGATTGGATAATTCACAGATGAGTCTGGCCTTAACAAACTTAGGCTGCGTGGAAGATAAATGGTGAGACCAGCCATGGCTCTTTAAGGAACGTCAGGCAATAAAAAGGTCGGAGTGGTCCTCGGGGACAGGGGAAGAATGGGCTACACGAGCAGAGCTTGGGGAGTTCATTGATGGGAGGAGAGAATTCTCAAGGCCAGCTAAGCTGATCTCCCAGCCTCCAGCAGCGGGGCTGTTAAAATCTCTGGATGCCAGAAGAATGGGGTGGGAAGAGTTCTCAGGCTCAGACCAGATTGGTATGAGAACAGCGGCCTAGCACTCAGGAACCCTGAGATGTTTCACAGCTGTTGTCCCCCCAGGGGACTGCAGAAATCAAACACTACCATCCTCAGGAAATGGTCCCAGTGTGAGACATAGCTGGTGCTCAGAGCTGAGATCAACGTGTTACCCTGGGGTGGCCCTAAGACTCCTCTACTGCTCCCTCCACTGCCTCTCTCCACTGAACCTCTTTACTGCACCTCCCCACTGCCCCTCTCCACTGCCCCTCTACTACCCCCTCTACTGCCCCCTCCACTGCACCCTCTACTGCCCCCTCCACTGCACCCTCTACTGCCCCCTCCACTGCACCCTCTACTGCCCCCTCCACTGCACCCTCCACTGCACCCTCCACTGCCCCTCTACTACCCCCTCTACTGCCCCCTCCACTGCACCCTCTACTGCCCCCTCCACTGCACCCTCTACTGCCCCCTCCACTGCACCCTCCACTGCCCCCTCCACTGCACCCTCCACTGCACCCTCCACTGCCCCTCCACTGCCCCCTCCACTGCCCCCTACTACCCCCTCCACTGCCCCCCACTACCCCTTCCACTGCCCCCCACTACCCCCTCTACTGCCCCCTCCACTGCCCCCTCCACTGCCCCCTCCACTGCACCCTCCACTGCCCCCCTACTACCCCCTCCACTGCCCCCTACTACCCCCTCCACTGCCCCCCACTACCCCCTCTACTGCTCCCTCCACTGCCCCCTCCACTGCACCCTCCACTGCCCCTCCACTGCCCCCTCCACTGCCCCCCTACTACCCCCTCCACTGCCCCCCACTACCCCCTCTACTGCCCCCTCCACTGCCCCCTCCACTGCACCCTCCACTGCCCCCCTACTACCCCCTCCACTGCCCCCTACTACCCCCTCCACTGCCCCTCCACTGCACCCTCCACTGCCCCTCCACTGCCCCCTCCACTGCCCCCCTACTACCCCCTCCACTGCCCCCCACTACCCCCTCTACTGCCCCCTCCACTGCCCCTCCACTGCACCCTCCACTGCCCCTCCACTGCCCCCCTCCACTGCACCCTCCACTGTCCCCCTACTACCCCCTCCACTGCCCTCTCCACTCCCCCCTCTACTACCCCCTCTACTGCCCCCTCCACTGCCCCTCTCCTTTACCCCCTCCACTGCCCCCTCTACTACCCCCTCCACTGCCCCTCTCCTTTACCCCCTCCACTGCCCCCTCTACTACCCCCTCCACTGCCCCTCTCCTTTACCCCCTCCACTGCCCCCTCCACTGCCCCTCTCCTTTACCCCCTCCACTGCCCCTCTCCTTTACCCCCTCCACTGCCCCCTCTACTACCCCCTCCACTGCCCCTCCACTGCACCTTCCACTGCCCCCTCCACTGCACCCTCTATTACCCCCTCCACTGCACCTCCACTGCCCCCTCCACTCCCCCTCCACTGCCCCCCTCCACTGCCCCTCTCCTCTGCCTCCTCCATTGCTCCCTCCACTGCACCCTCCATTGCACTGTTTTCTTCCTTAGATCTGAAAGGACCTTGTTGGCCTAGTCCCTTTCCAGCTGCCTACCCAAAAAATGAGCTCAGCCCTGGAGAAGACAGTCCTGTGGATGCTTTTGCCAGTACCTGATACAGTGCTTGGCCACAGTCCTTCCTGAGACACTTTAGAAACAGAGACAGAGGGGATGGGGCATCCCACCTATGGCCTAGCTTCAGCTCCCCAGGGACAGAAAGGAACCTTCCAGAAGCCAGTTGTCAGCCCTGTTGCTTCCTGCTTTCTCTGGCACACACTGGGTCAGTGTGACCTGCCGTGGTGGCAGCAAGCTCTCTTCCAATTTCAATAGTCATTGAATCCCTGTTTGTCCTCTGCTGGGTGCCCCAATCTACAGGAACAAAGTCCTCCAGTGGCCAAGGCCACTGCCTGAGCCCAGAGCTCCTACTCACTGGTCTGTACAAACTCCAGCAGGAAGGCTCCCCACTGATGTCTCCAAGGACTACCTCCAGCCCCTGGCTCCAAAGGACACACCTGCCTTTTGGGAAGCAGAACAAGGGGTCTTTGGAGATATAGGAGGCATGCAGGGACTTCCGTAAACTCCCAAGTATCCTAGACACACAGTGACACAAGCCTAGTGTGGCAGCATGGGCCTGCCCTGTTCATACCGTATCCCACATTCCTAGTCACGGCTGCCCCGAGTCTCTGGCCCAGGGAGCCGTATTTCACTCTATTTTGATCGTTCTCTGCCTCCTTTGGCTCTCCTCCCTCCATGCTTCTCCTTTGTTGTAGAATAACCCTGCTGTAAAGTGGAGGCTGTGTGATACTGGACGCATCACTTGACCTCAGCTTTCCTTATTGTTAAGTGGAAACAGTAACACCTACCTAGCTCGCAGGCCTGTGGTGACGTCATGCGGCAGCGCAGGTGCGGTAACGGGGAGTGCCTAACACAGGAAAGGAACCTAACACGTCTGTGGTTGTTGTTGCCACTTTCAATTAAGGAATGGAGATTTATCTAAAGTAAATTAATCTCCACATCTCAGTGGCTAAAACAGCAAAGGTGCGCATCTTGATCACATCCCTGTTCCTTCCTGGTGTCATTTCTACAGTGACTGGGAGATCAAGGTTCCTTCTACAACCTCAGATTCTCATTTACTCATTTGTTGAAAGTAGAAAAAGAAAAAGAGAGAGGGGAAAAAAAAAGAGTCAGGTCTGGCTTGCCTATCACACCCACCGTTATTCCATTTGCTAGAGCCCTGTCACATGGTCTTGTCTAACTAGAGAGAATTCTGGGAAATGTAGTCCAGTTGCTTGTTGAGGTGGGAGGTGTATTTGTTTCAATTTATTACCAACCCTCCCTCTTTTTTTTTTTTTTTTTTTTTTTTTTAAGCCAAAGCTGGTTTTGCTTCTAGGAAGTGCAAAACAATCCTGATAGCGGGGCGGTGGTGGCACACGCCTTTAATCCCAGCACTCGGGAGGCAGAGGCAGGCGGATCTCTGTGAGTTCGAGACCAGCCTGGTCTACAAGAGCTAGTTCCAGGACAGGCTCCAAAACCACAGAGAAACCCTGTCTCGAAAAACCAAAAAAAAAAAAAAAAAAAAAACCAATCTTGATATCTCCTTCAAAGGCCCCAGTGGTCCTCACTGTCTCCCACTAGAGCGTACCTCCTGTGGGGGTAGGGGGTGGGGGGAAAGGTGTATAGCTAAGGACTTCTGCAGGATAATCCAGATCCGATTTAGGGAGATGTTTGGGCCTGGTGGGGACTGTGGTAAACCCGGAACATAGGAACTGACTGCAAAGACAGCGGTTACTCCAAACCTAGCTAATCTGGGAGCCAACGTGACCCAAACTGACTGGGCTTTTATAAAGCAATAGAGTGTGATATTTATGTGTGGTTTCCCAGATCCTTACATGTAAATTTAGCATTGCTAAAGGCACAAACAAATCAACCTACGAAAAGACCAAGTTGGAGAAAGCCCACTGAGTGGGTAAAACAGAGCCAACTCAAAGCTCTCGGCTGTGCCCACTGAGGCAGCTGGCATAACCATTTCACTGGCTCTAGCCTCTGAACCAAACACCTAGGAATTTTCAGATGAGAATGACAAGTATTTCTTTTAGTTCCTACACAAGTTCCTTTCTCCCTCCAGTTTATGCAGACTGGGGCTGGGTTACTCCTAGAATATGTGTGTTTGTGGGTTTTGCTTGTTTAGCTGGTTATTTTTGGAGGTGAGAGGCAGGGTGTTAGGGACGGACTCCTGCGACTCTGGTTACGGAGGCTGAGGAGTGCCGGCTTGGCAGTCAGCAAGTCAGGGACTGTGACTAGTGTCTCATGCTAACCCGAAAGTCAAACCAGCAGGCTCAAGAGCCAAGGAGAGCTGGTGTTCATGAGGCCAGAAAGCGCCCACATCCCAGCTGAAGGTGGGTGGGTTTCACTCAACGTTCTTGTTTATTATTTGCCACCTGATTGCTTGAGGCCATCCAGATTATCGAGGACCATGGGCTTTGCTCAACCTGCTGGCCCAAGTGCTAATTAGTCACCAAGTCCCCTCAGACATATCTAGCATGGTTTGACTAGATGTCTAGATGTCTGGAGACTCACGGCATGTCAAGCGACCACAGGAACTAACCATCTCAAAGACTTTGCCTTCTGGCCCTCTGAAGATGGAGACAGTGTGTTTCAGGCCAGTGTCCTGAACTCTAGCCGCCGCTCACCACCAATGTGCACTGTGACCGCCCCAGTCAGTCCCCCATTGCCCACAGCCAGGAGGTGAGTGAACTCAATCCCATCACCCCATCACCCATACGGCCTATTCCCACTTAGCAGTTGCTGCCTTGGAAGCAGAAAGGACCACATTGACCAGACACATCGCTATGACTTTATTGAGTAATTTGTACAAAACCTCCAAGAATAATTTATTCACCCAGCGGCGTGAGACGAGGGGGAGAAAATCAATAGCACGGTGTCTCGGTCGTTTTTAATTTTCTAAACGGGGAAGCGATAGCATTCCCTTTCAGAGTACTGGCAGGCGGCTCAGTCCACGCTGGGTCTGTATGACCGACTTTCAAGAGTGCCTGAAGAGATTCACTTGGGGCCAAGCAAACCTTCACTTCCACAGAAACCGCAGGAAGGAGGCCTCCTGAGAAGCCCACACCCCCAGACTTCTCCTGACAGCTGGGAGAGGCTTTGAAGGGAAAAGGCATTCTGCCTTACATCAGCCCTAAGTCATGACTAAAAGAAATTTAAAGAACCTCTCCAATTCTGTCCCCACCTCTTCAGCAACACAAAGCTGAGCTGGCTCCTTCCCTTTCATCAAGATAATGCCCAGGCTGACACCTCCCTCAGCTTGCCTGTGCTGGCAGGAAAGAAGGGGTAGAGATTTTCTGCAGAGACTGTTGTGTGTCCCCAAGCCTGAGGAAGAAATTTAGTTGCTATTTTCTGCCTCCAGCAGGCTAGGCGAGAGGCAAATGGAAAGACCTTTCATTACAAAGACAAGGCTCAGCCTTCACACTCACAAGCACGTTGGAGTAGAAACCTCTTCAAGCCTCAGTGGGCTCATCTGTACAATGGGTCAGGCTGCATACTCATCTGTATAATGGGTCAGGTTTTATTTCCTTCCTTAGTGAGGGTTATGGGTCTCGTGAACTAACACCTCTGCTACTGGATATTTGGGGTGGTGAGCAACAGGAATCAACTTTGGCTGCTTTGACAAAGATCAATCCTTTGGAAGTTTACAGTCCGCAAGCCGGGCACCAAGACTAGACAAGGCAGAGGGAGGCTGGACAGGGCTGAGGCAGGCTGCACAGGGCAGAATCGGGCTGGACAGGGCAGAATCGAGCTGGACAGGGCAGAGGCAGCCTCTTTTATAGAGATCACATATGTGGAGTCTCAACTCCAGCTTTTTCATTCTGCTTTCTGATTTGTGTCTGTAATTTCCTGAACTCCGACCTATTGACCTTCGGTGATAGTGATCAATATGGAGTTCCTCCATCTTCACTGGGTCTCCAGCTTCCCTCTGGTTAATTTCCAAAGGCATCTTTCGCTGGACTTAGGGTCTACCCTCAATCTGTGGTGATATAATCTTAAGACTCTTTGCCCGATCACGTTTCCAAACTCCCTTTACCAAATAAGGCCCCATTCATGGCTTCTGGTAGAAGTCTCTTCGGAGGGAGACACCATTTGACTCATGCCAACAGCAACTTTGCTCATAGTTGTTCAACCACCCACCTTCAAAGTTAGTAGAAAAACCCTTCTAGTCTCTCCAACCAAGGCCTCTCCAAAAACCTCAGCAACTTAATGCACACCAGAGGGGGACATGTGACCAATCAGTTCTCCATGGAGAAAAATGCCAGGGGAGAAACAGACGCTGCTGTCAGGGATCATCCATCAATACCTGGATGCTGCTGTCAGGGATCATCCGTCAAAACCAGAAGAACAGCCATGTTGGCCTCCTCGATGAGCTGCTATTACAGTCCTCCTAGCCTTGATCCCTGTGCCGTCGAGGGAGGAACAGCTTCATCCACACTTCCAGTACCTGACTTGATCCAGGATGCCGTGGGGGTAGGGCTTGCAGGCATGCAGCTCACTTTCTGTCCCCTACCCCTTTTTACCTTTGGGGATCCAGGTAGCTTCAGGATGCTAGTCACACTGGTGACCAGTTTCCTACCACCTCACAGAACAAGAGCTTCCAACATCCATATCTCGGGAACAGTCCTTCACCAGACAGGCAATATTTACTCTTTACCCTCAAAGCACCAAGGGCATGGTTTTCTAACCCTACGTGGTTGTTGTCTTCATTGTCAATCTGATTGGATTGAGAGACACTTAAGATCTAAATCACATCTCCAGGTGTGTCTATGTGCCCCAAAGACATTTGGGTCATGAAGATTTAGACCTAGTCAATAGATTGATCCTTTAATAGATTTATATAATTACAACATTATTGTAAGGTGGTAAATTGGGAAATAGCCTGAATGGAAGATGTCAAAGGTCACTAGAGGCATATCTAGGGGCTATGTCTTGTCCTGGCCTTTTCCTGTGTTTCCTTTTCTTTGCTTCTGGGCAAACATGATGTCCGCTGCTCTGATCTAGCATGCCTTCCCTGCCAGCATGTTGAATGAGCCCTCTGAAACCATGAGACAAGTGAGTCTCTCTTCCTTTCTAGTGTTGGCATCAGGAATTCTGTCATGTCAATGAGAAGGGTACGTAATACAGCCCCCTTTCCAGGACACTGAGCCACAGCTCTTTCCCCCCCCCCCCCCCGCCCAGGGAAGCTTCTGTGTGAGTCTAGGTACCCACCCCTACTCTTTGGGAGATGAGAGGGAGTACCTTGAACAGCTCCCGGGTGGCTTCTGGCTCCAAATACAGAAAGGAAATCCCACAAGTTCAAACTCTGTGGGTGATTCCATGTTATCATATGACAAATCAGACTGCAAAGTAGAGCAAAGACTGCCATCCTATTTCAGCCCATCCGACGTGGATCTCAGAATGGTGCCCATTAGGCGATTTACAGCGGTTGTCCCGAGGTGGTGAGATTCTGGACTATTTTTATTTCCATCATTTTCTTATCTGCATTGTCTCAGTGCTCTCCAGCAAGCATGTATCACTGTGGTAATAAGATCTCTAAGGTTATATAAGAAACAATGCTAGCACCTAGCAATCACACGCTGCCTTGGCAGGTCTCACATCTCTCATCTAATTTCCTATCTGTGAGGTCAGAAGGGCAGCTATTTTTATCCCTGCTTTATAGACGGGGCCTCTCAGGAGCAGCTGATGTGAGCTACGTTGAGCCCAAGGTCTGAGAGCAACTCCGAGACCAGAACCCAGGCAAGGTTGCCAACTCTCAGCTCCACTGGCCTTGCTCAGACCTGGAACAAGCCAGCTACGTATGGCAATGCTAAAAAAGGATCCAGAAATGGATCCTTTGCAGTGCCGTAGGAACGAGCCTAGAAAGAGAAGGGGGACCTGAGGCTCAGCAGGTGGCTCCCAGTCAAGGTGCCGGCCTTATGCAAAGGGAGCCCAAGGTGTAAACTGCAAAATGTCACTAGGGAATACAGCTACATCATCTCCTAAGTTGGGAAATATCATGAGACCTCTTTCCTGTTGGTCCGTCTTCCTTCTTAGGAAAGGCAGGCAGAAATGCCATCCTTCTCCAATTCCATGTCATGGGGGCTTTGAAGCTATGCCCCCTCTCCTGGTCCAACATGCCCACAACAGTGAGCTCTCTCCTAAAGAGCCAATCCAGAGACACCTGCAGTTGCTATTTTATTCCTGAATCGTCCTGGGGCAACATCTCCTACAGATTACAGGAAACCAGTCCAACTGCACTAATTAACTCCCCAAACCCTGAAGCCACTCAAAAGTTCTGAGCCATCCTGTGGCAGATGTGGGAAGGGAAGGTAGGAAAAGTGCAAGGCTAAGTTCTGGTGGGTTGCATGCGAGCGGGAGACAGAGGCAGTGCCTGATGGCGGCAGTTCAGTTAGAACTTGTTAGATTGTAAACAAGGGAAAGCCAACACAAACCCACTGGGGCAGAAAGAGCAGTGTCAGGAAGAATGGGGACATCATTTCCGTGACCAGGAGGTCACAACTGGACTAGAACACAGCACCATTTCGGGTCTCACTTCCTTTTCCCTTCCCATCTTCCCCTTGGTGTGTCTTGTGTTTGTTGGCTTTATTCTTTCCTGCCACCAGTGAAAGACTCAACTGCTCTCCTTAGACCCAACGTTCATAAAGCATTCCAAGGAAGGGACATGATAACCTGGAATCTGGTGTTCAGTGCTAGACCCATGGGCGAAGCCAGGGCAGCTGAGTCTCAGAGCCACATCTGGGAGGAGTCACACCTGGGAGGAGCTGTACCCCCGGGAGGAGTCAAACTTGGGAGGAGCTGTACCAGGGAAGAGCTGTACCCGGGAGGGCGAGAGTCCAGAGAAGCTGTGCTGTTTGTTTAGCTAGCATCGCAAGTCTGAAAACCAGCTTTGGTTCTGATCTCTGCTGAGCTCATCTTCTGCAGAATCCTTTGGCCTTCACAACCACCCTTATGCAGTGGCCATTGCCACCCTAATTATCAAAAGAGGGCATTCAAGTCCCAGATGGCAGGTAAATTGCCTGAGTCAGGTAACCAGTGCCTAACAGAGCCACAGTTTAAATCCGTGTCTGGTTAGCTTCAAAGCACTTTGGATTTCTTACACCACATTGTGTTGTAATTTAGGAGGCATGTAAAGTAGTTTAACTGCATGCAAAATCCCGAAAAGTCTTTCCAGTGGCTTCTTGGGATGGTCTCCCTCATCCTTCAGGAAGCATACAAGCGTCAAGAGAGCGATGCATTAGGTCCATGGACCGCAGCACTCTGAGTGCTGACTGACCACGTGCTGAACATTTTCACACGGGCCTCCCAGCCGTGTGCTATATGATTTCACAGCTGTTGGGGGTGGCCATTTACACTGAAATTCGTTAATATGGACAAACGCCCTAAAACCGGTCGTATCTCAAGTGCTCGTAATTCCATGTGTTGACTGGCTGTCATGTTGGAAAAACCAGATAGGGGGCAGTCTAACAGCTACAGAGAGTTCTGTAGGTTGTCACCAGCCTGGAAGCTCCAGACAGCATGCGCTGACTTTGTTTTCTGTTTTATAGGCCATGTCCTATAACACCTACCCGGGACCGAGCAGGTCAGTAATTCAGCAAACTCTTGTTTGCTGAAGGACTGAATGAATGAACATCCTCACAGGTAAGTGCGGCGACGTGACATACTCAAATAGAACTTCCTGCAAACTGCACGAGGTGCAAGAGGCAGTGTGCAGGGCCTGGTGTCCCTGGAGGTAGCTCCTGTTTAGGTCCAGTTGGAATCTGGGAGGAACAGAGCCATAGAATAGCTACCTACCCCGGGCGCCTGTTCTACTCACTCAAATGTATGCTTTCGAATCCTCAGCAACCTTAGAGAGCAAGATCATTGACCTCATTTTACAGACAAGGAAATGGAATTTTAGAAAGGCTTAAGCAAGCCACTTGCTATCACACTGCAAGTACATTTCGGAACCTTCTCTGCCCATGCCATCCTTCAGCCAAGGCTGCTTTGCCGTTTCCCCTGCGCGCAGAAGGACACTGCTGAGCTTCTGGTCTGCTGTAGTCTTCAGATTTAGGGCGAACCTGACTCTCTTCCTTCAAGCAGGCAACTCTCCATTCCCTTTCAGTGCCCCCAAAGCCAAGCAACTAAATCATCTGTTCGCCAGCCAGCCACACCTGGCCCAAAGGTGAGTCACCTTACAGGTCTGACGCGCCTTGCAGAGGAAAATGATGACTCTTTTGCGCCCCCTGGTGGCCAGGTGAGGCATGGGCGGAGAGCAACAGGGACCCTTTTGTGCCGGCAACCTTCCCGGTGGTCTTAGTGGTCTTGCTGCGATTCTACCCCATTAGCAAAGGGATTGGAGTGGCGATGAGCTTGTCCACGTGGCCCTGTTTGCGGGGGCTTTGCGGCTCATTACCTAAGCGTGGGCTCTCACCCAAATCACCCTTCCGTTGAGGGTTCTCAGCTCTAAGTTTCTAGAGTGCTGCTTTGTCAAACAGCTCTTTTCTTGCTTGTTTATTGTCTAGATTTGATTAAAGCATATTATATTATCAGGAGGTCCCTTCCCCCTAAAGGTCACTTTCCACAGGCTCGATTTAATTAACGATGCCGACTTGAAGATGAGAGGTAGAAACAAAAGGTCTCCCTTATCCAATCGGAGCCCAAATAAAATCATATTAGCATTTCACCTTTCGTTCCCCGTGTAAGGGAAGTCTGTGGTGCGCTGTATCAAAAGCTACTGAAATCGTTATGAGGGAAAGAGGGAAAAGGAGGAGACTAGCGGCAAGGAGTTGGGACCCACCCTCCTTGACCTAACAGGAAAGAAAGAAGTGGGGACAAAGAAAGAAAAGAGAGGGGAGGGGGAGATAAGGGAAGCATAGAGCACAGCCCCAGACTTTAAAACAAGGCAGAGTAGAAGCCCAGGCTGGAAACCTTGTGCAGGATGCGCCATTTTTGCCTATCTGCCTCCCACCACCCTGGAAAGACTCCTGGTCCACGGCAGCGACTCAGCAAGTGTTTGTCAAATATTAATATCAACCCAAGCAAGCAGATTCTCGTGAATCTTTCCCTGGTGCGCTCTGGATGCTGCGGCAAGTCATTGCTCCTGTGTGACCCGGAGCGGCTTTGTTGGCAAGCAGGAGGACAAGGTGCCTTCCCTGCCTCCCTGGCAGGAGCTTGGAGGACAGGAAGGCAAAGGTTGGAGCCCCGCAGTGGCACACTCGCCATCAGGACTCCTTCCTCCTTCCGCAGGTGCCTCCAGAGTCCAAGGCACAAGCCCATCACCCATCATGCCCTTTACCAACACAGATGAAAAACCAAATAAACACAAACAAGCAAGCCGACTGCCATCGCTTGTGCAGAGGAAAGGAAGAGGAACAGAGGAAACCCAAGCATAAGAAGTGACACTATTTCTATTATCCGAAGGGAAAACGAGGGTGGGTTGTGGACCGCAGCATCTCAAATTGCCTGTCAACTTGCTGCAGGTCTCTGCCACCTGCCTCAAGTCCTCATGGCTGGGAATGGATAGCATGTGACTTAGGAGAAGCACCCCCCACCGAGGGGAAAGGTCACCAGGTGTGCATGCTGCAAGGAAGAGTTTATTAAAGCCCTGGCGGGTGAACCTCCCCACTGGCTCAGCTTGTCAACAGAGCTGCCCAGGTGGTGACAGTCGGCGCAGGCCCTCCTCCCCGGGTCCTACTAGAGACAGCGGAGGCTAATTACAGATGTGTCTTCTGCCTGCATGAGGGACATGAAGTGTCTTCCTAAGGTCACATGTGACGGTGTCTACAGGATGGGAAAACTGACCCCCCCTCCTCCCCGTGGCTAGGAGACAGCAAGAACACCTCAACAACCCTCCAACCTGGTCTGCTTTCCCACCCCAGAGTGGCCTAGCAAAGCCCAGGTGGTTGCAGGTTTCTGATTCCTAAGGCAACCAGCTTCTCACAAAGTAGTTGGTCCAAATCCAGTAACCAGACAATCTATGATTGCTTTAGACAAACGCTAACTCTGCCGTTGCTATGCTGGGTCAATGGCAGCAAGCCTGATATTTCTCTACCTTAGCAAGCACAGGAGTGGAGTGGGGGGCGAGGAGGCTGAAGAAAGGTCCTGGGGGCAGGGGTTCTCCCCATGGTCTGGCTCCACAGCTCAGGGCAGCCTTCAATCCCCATCCTCTCTCCTGCCACAGCCATGTTTGTGATTAGCATTCTGATAGGCAGAGTTAACCAAGACAGTCTGCATCTGTTTTTTTTTTTTTTTTTTTTTTTATTATGTATACCGTGTTCTGTCTTTCTGTATGCTTGCTGGCCAGAAGCGGGCACCAGATCTCATTACAGATGGCTGTGAGCCACCATGTGGTTGATGGGAATTGAACTCAGGACCTCTGGAAGAACAGTCAGTGCTCTTAACCTCTGAGCCATCTCTCCAACCCAGCTGTTTTGTTTTGTATGAAGACTTGGCTTTCTTTTTCCAAGCCTATGTTAATGACACAGGTAACTGGTTTCATTATGGCATTTCCATATACACTGTGCTTCCATCTTGCTTGCCCACCATTGCCCTCTCCAGGGCCCCTTCCTCCTTCCCCTAAAACCCCTTCTAGTTTAATTTTTGTCGTCATCCTAGATCCCACATACGAGCGAAAACAACCACCCCTCTGAGTTTGGCCTACTCTGTTCACCAGGATGCTCTTCAGTGTGTGGAAACACAATGCTCAGGATTTTTAAGGGTGAAGGAAAGCAAATCAAAACTATCCTGAAATTCTGTGGCCCCAATCAGAATGACGAAAATCCTTAAAGACTATCAAGTGGAAATGCTACATGACCCGGCCCTACCACCCTCTGGGGGGGGGGGATGTACCGGTCAGTAGAGGTACTGACACTTGCATCATGCTCTTTGTGACACTGTTCCCAACACCCAAGGTGTAGCATCAGCCTAGATACTCTGGTTCTTTGTCTATTTGTATGTTTTTGGGGGCTAACTGCCTTTGAATACAAACATGAGATTCACATAGAGACGCTCCCATCCTCTAGGCTAGAGACTTCTGGGAGAAGTTACTTGCTGGAAAATTTCATCTCTATTGCAGCGAGATGGAGTGAGCACAAAGTGGGGAGTATGTAGAATTCCTGGGCAATTGCTTTGTATAGTCTGTAAATATTTAATTTTTGAAATTAAAATAGAATTAACATTATTTCCCCTTCTCTTTCCTCCCTCCAACCCTTCTAGACAACTCTGTAGTCCTCCACACTCTCCCTCAAATTCATGGCCTTTATTTCTTTAATTGTTGTTATACACACACATATACATATATATATTCATAAATTTATAAACACAACCTACTCACTCTAAATAATGTCACTGGTATGTATGTTTTCAGGGCTGATCGTTTGGTATTAGGTAACCAACCGGTGTGCTCTTCCCGGGGAAAGACTATTTCTCCTGTTTATGCTTTCCTTGGTTGCCTATACTTTTGCCTAGGGCTGAGGCTCCTTGAGCTCTCCCCTGCCATGTTGCATGTCTATTGGTATTGCCATCACTCGAGTCTTACTTAGACAGCTGTGATGATGAGACTTCACAGGTATAGCTTCTCGGACATTTCTAGGAGACACAATCTCATGGCTAACTTCCTGTTCCCCAGCTCTTAAGGTCTGTCAGTTCCCCTGAGGCTTAGCTTCAGGAGCTGTATTGTAGATGGATCAGTTGGGACCGGGAATCACAAAGTCACGTGTCCTCTGTATTTTGATTGTGGTTTTCTGTAGTAGTCTCCATCTATTGAAGGAGGCATTTCCTTGGGGAAGGTTGAGAACTATACTTACCTGCAAATATAAGGGTAAATATTCAGAATGCAGTTAGCAACTATGCTGACTTAGTAAAGTGGTGGTTGCAGGCTCTCCTCCAAAATCCATGGCTTCAATAACCACAGATAATTGGCTATACTTTCAATCCAAGGCATGATTTCCATTTTACTGAGCAGGTCTTAAGTCCAATCAGAGAGCTGTTGGTTACTGGTAAGGTGTGTGTGCCACTATTACACCCTTAGGACATCCCTACAGGTTGGTCATTGTTTGAGTTCACAGGCATCATAGCTGGGTGGGATGAACTACCTTGGAAGCTGTGTGAAGCCTCCTGGTACCATGGAAGCTAGTCTTCAAGGAGGAGGCTTTCGGGTCAGATCAGCTCATAGCTTCCAGGTTCTATGTCTGAAGTACATGGTATCTTTAGCAGCAGGAACTTAATTTCAGCCTTTGGGAGACAACCAAGGACAACATCAACAGCCTATGTTTTAGGAGTCTCTTGAGAACAACCATGACCTATCACACAAAGGGGGGCTTCTCAAGCCTGGTGTTGGAGCTGTAAATATTTCTTGAGTACCTGCTACATGCCAGGTCCCATTCTGGGCATTTGGGACATATTAGTGAACACAGATCTTGATCCCTGTTTCTACAGGAGGGGTCGATAAATGAGGAGTAAGGCGTAAGGGCAAGCAATTCAGTGTGTTTTACGGTGAGAGACGTCATGGTGAGACAGGAGAAACAGGATCTAGGGGTCTGAGGTATAAGGGACAGGAGGTGTCCGAGTGCTGTTCGAGCAAGAGGAGAAGCAACTGTCTGGTCTGGGCTGGAGGCAGGGAGCAGCAAGGAAGGGAGCCAGAAAGTTCGTTAAAGTGGGAAATGCCTGCCCCTATAGACTTGTTCCCATGAAGACAGGCAGTGCTCCAGGGGGCACCTGTTAGGCTCTGGAGAAGAGGAAGGGGACCTCAGGACTTAGTCTGGCTAGCACAGTGCTCCCCCAGCAGTGAGTTGACACACAGCGGGGCTGTGCCTTAAGACCTGTTGTCAAAAGGGATCTGCATTCTGTACTGAGAGGACTAGGGCCACAAAGGGCTGTGTTTGAGTCCTGCAAACAAAAGTGTCTGGGCAAGTGGGGAATGAGATGCCGACACTGCCGCTTTCCAGGGCCATCTGCTTCTCTATACCTGGAATACACAGCCCTATTTGGCTAATGACACGAAAACAGCGGTGTCATGTGTCACTTACAGTAAGAAGCGCTTAAAGCTCTGAGTGAGACTACCTGGTGACCCTGTGGCACATGGCTGCAGACTTTCTGCTGTGTCAGGGGCCCAAGCTTATTTGTGTGGCATGACTTAGCCTATAGTGACTGCTATAGTTTGGGTATGGATGCCTGCCCCACACCTGTTTGTTCTGTGGCATGACTTAGTCTATAGTGACTGCTATAATTTGGGTATGGATGCCCGCCCCAAGCCTGATGGCGCTGTGGCATGACTTAGCCTATAGTGACTGCTATAGTTTGGGTATGAATGCCTGCCCCACACCTGTTTGTTCTGTGGCATGACTTAGTCTATAGTGACTGCTATAGTTTGGGTGAATGCCCACACCAAGATCACCTTAAATGTGTTGGACTGGCAGAAGAAGCCTTTGGGAGGTGATGCCTGGATTACAACTTGGGATCCTGGACTTGTTCTCCCCATTCTGCATGGCCCCTACCAGAAATGGACTCATTCTCCTGAGAGAACCTGCTGTTACAAAGTAGGCTGGTGCCTTCCTTGGGCCACACCTCTCCTTGGTCGCCCACTACTCCTGCTGTGAGATACCGTCTGTCAAGTTAAGATGCACCATGCGATCTCAGCCAGGTGTAGTTCCTGATTTTGAATATTTCTACCCCAAGAACCATGAACCCTGAGCCGAGTAACCTTCTTAACAAATATTTCCCAGTCCTGGTTGTTCTATCACAACCACGGGGAATGGGCTGAAACAACAACTGACCAAGGGCTATGGGAGAGCTACGGCCTCTGGCCAGACTCCCCTCACTCCTGGGAGCTGGCAGACCCTTCTCGTGTCTGTGTGCTTTGTGAGCCCTTCCTCACACCCAGCCAGCCCACGGCTAGCTCTAGCTCTGAGTCGACCGGAGTCTCTTGTTGTGTTTTCTACCCAATATACTATAGAGGGGACACAACAGACCCCTTTCACAGAGGCAGAGACTGAGGCATAGACGAGCCCAATGATAGAGCCAAAGCCATTAAAAGATTTGGGGGGAAAGCTCAAGGCCACGCCTTCCTGGCCCTTGATTTCTGTTTGGGAGGAGCTGAGAAGTAGGGACTGTCTGAGTTAAGGGCCACATATTCTTCATGATTCTCCTGCCATAGGGGGAGCCCACCATCTACACTAATGGCATCTATGCCCAAAAGAGGGAGGCTGGCATGTCCTGGGGCATCTCCACCAGCCCCACCTCTCCTAGGTGTTGGCCCAGGCACACAGGCCGTATGGCATCTCCCATTAACAGACTGGGCTACCTGCCTGCTGCTACACACAGACTGTCTCCCTGCCTGCAAAGCTCTGGTTATCCCGTTACCAGATTGGCTCTTGACTCATTTGTCACCTCCTCAGGGTGGTCTTCCCTGATTTCCCAGGCAGGCATCCCAGTATCCACACTCACACATCATGAGATATCCTAGTGTCTGCCAGGCATGCGCTTCTCCAAATGGTCCATCTCCACTTCTGGACTCTAAGAACCTCCAGGGGAGGGCTTTGACTCTCAGGGTTTTGAACTGAACAAGCCACACTAAGTATTTGTGAACAGTATGAATAAATTGTCAGAAACCGTACAAAAGGAAGGGATTTTTGTCTGCCTACATTAAATGGCAATTCTAACATCTCTGGCTTAGGTGGATTCCGCAGATCCCCTCACTGTTGGGGCTTGATTGCGTTTTAAATAAAAAGCCCCAGTCCCTAGACACCGTGGCAGCCCACATCAGAGCATCTCCCCCGTAATGAACTTCCCTGAACATTATTGCGGCTT
Source organism: Microtus oregoni (assembly GCF_018167655.1). NCBI lineage: Eukaryota > Metazoa > Chordata > Mammalia > Rodentia > Cricetidae > Microtus > Microtus oregoni. The sequence goes on from NW_024543063.1 coordinate 64,485,568, forward strand.
TAAATTGTGTTAATCAAATGGGAAGCGGTAAGCGGTTTCCCTCCCGTGTAATCCTCCCTGAGCCGAACACCCTCAGTGGGGAAATAAGAAGGCTGACAGAGCAGAATACGGGACGGATCAAAGAACGGCAACAGTTTGGATTTGTGTTAATTTTGCGTGTTACAAGCACGAGCCTTCCTCGTTTCTCTTTTATTAAAACGCGGCAGAAGCAGGACAATGATGCTCTGTTTGAGGAGAGCCAATCAAAAGCAGGGCACTTTGGCAGATACTACAGAGGCAGAGGGAGAAGAATGGCTGAGACACGATGCCGTGACTCCTGCACCTAAAGGGGAAAAAAAACCTGACCAAACTTCCCTCTGAAGCATCCGTGTTCTCAAGGGTGAGGGGTGTGTCACAGCCTCACTTCTGCAAGATGCGGCCATTGGTTTGGGGCTCCGACCATCCATTCTTCCCTCCTGTGCAGCCACTACTTCCTCCTGAGCATGGGCAGGACTGTGATCATGGAGGATGATCAATGCCAGGATAGAACTGGGACATAAGAGGATTTCAGCAAGGTGTCAAGTGCCCACTGTTCCCACAGTCCTACTGCACAGAGCATTGCCGGACACGGCAGGGTCCTGGGTGGATCTATAGCAATAGTTTTGGCCCATGTTAATTTTGCATATGAAAGAGAAAAGATGGTCATGAATAGCTAGCTACTTCCCGAGGGTTCTCCTCAGTCAAGGGATCCCCCAGTTCCTTAGCCCTTGAGGAATATGTCTCAAAGCATATTGTTTTGTCATCACTGTGACCTGGCAGAAGCTATTTAAAGGAGCAAGGGTCTCATCTGGCTCACTGTTTCAAGGATGTAGTCCATCTGTGTGGGAGGCATGGTCGAGTCTGTGAAGGAGGTGCCTCGTTCATTGGGAAGCCACACGGCAGAACCCTGGGACAGAACCAGAAGCAGCTCTGACCTTCAAGGGTGATCCCAGTGACCTATTGATCCTAACCACAGTCCCAAAAGGTCCCACAACCTTCCAAAACAGTGCTCCCGCCTGGGGACCAAGTGATTAAATATAGGGTCCCATGGGAGCATTCCGTCAACCTGGTGATACTAACTATCCTATAGTAACTTCAGTGTTTGTTAGTTTACTTGGTTCCAAGTACATGCACACCCTTCAGAGAAAATCTGAAGCAGGCGAAGACACCAGCTCTAGCTCCCACGCCAGAAGTTCAGCTGGGACAGCTCATTTATGGGTGGGGCTCCTGACAAGATACATGTTGGCCATTGAAGAGGAAGAAGAGAAGGGAGAGAAACAAGGCAGGGAAGCAAAGTGGTGGTGGGGATATGGAGCTAACCCCAACTGCAGCAGAGCCTCCTGCCATGCTATGGGACACTCAGAAAGGAACTGATAGCATCACTGTCAAACGGACAGGACAATCATGTCGAAAAGACCCATCACTGAGCCCGGCTCTCTTATCTATACCGCCATGATCAGTGCATGTACCTCCACAATGCATGGAAGTGATGCTCACAAAGATTCAGAAATGAACCTTGTTTCCCAGTGACCCCTTCCCAGCTTGGACCACTAGAACCTGCGGAAGCGCTCTAAACGCGTGTCCAGTACTTACTGTAGATCTACGCGATTGAGAGTGGCAAAATGTTTTCACTATCCGTGGTTCTCAACATGTTTGGACACATTTGGAACACACAGATATTCACATTATGATCCATTATAGTAGCAAAAATATAGTTATGGAGTAGCCATGAAAATGATTTTAAGGTTGAGGGTCACAGCACAAGGAGCTGAGTTAAATGGTTGCAGCATCAGGAAGGTTGAGAACCACCGCTTGGGATATTGGTGGGTCACAGACTCAGATAAGGTCACAGATTCCAGAGGATTCCTCTGGAAGGACAGGGATGCTGGGATAGGGTGGCAGAGGGGAAGGAGCTTGAGCCGAGGCCAGATATTTTGGCTAAGATCTACCTCTGCCATGAACTCACCAGGGGCCTTCAGCACCATTCTGTGTGTCCCAGAGCCATTATGTCACTTGCACAGACTCATGAGGATGCTGTCGCCAGTGATCAAAGATGACGACTGTGAATACCCCAAAGAGGGACTTGGTCCACCAGGAGGGAACTTCAGGCATCAGGGGATGAACCTGGATGAGTCAGAAGTGGGATGTGCGCATCCCTAAAGACAGTGTGAGGAAAGAGAATGGCACTCAGAAAAACAAGCAAGATGAGGTAGCCAAGTGCTGGGCATACACTTGTAACCCCAGAACTCGGGCCGAAGCAGGAAGATCCTATGTTCCAGACCAGCATGGGCTACACAGTAAGAGCCTTGGATGACACCACAGACTTAGGTACAAGTCAACAACTTCTCCCCTACTTCTTTTTAAATATATCTTTTAAAATATATTTTCCATTTGCCAAGTGCTGTGCCACACACACACACACACACACACACACACACACACACACACCAAAATCATCAACCTCCTCCCAAAACAACAGCAACAATGAAACAAGTGACAGTGTCCCTTGTTGGAGCCCACAAGACTCTACAGTAAATGTATACCTGACAGATTCATAAAGGCAGACCTACAAGTGTTCAACTTACAGGGCATCCTGTTTTGTAGAGCTGTGGGAATACTTGTTGGAAAAGTCACTGTCATATCTGTGAAACCTTGTGAGGCCATGATTCTCCCTTCAAAAAGGGATTCCTTCCCCAAACACCTCAGCAATGTGACTTCTGCTCCATTCCCCCGCACCATGAGTGTGGCCTCAGAGGACACTTTGTTCTAGCAGTCATATTTGCAGAGTCAGTCCCACAAAATTACCTGCTAACAGACCACACAGAAATTTCTATAGAAGACAAGCACTGAGCAGGAAGGCAGCTTGCTCCCCCTTTGCTAACAAACAAATCTGGGTGTCCCCAAAACTGTTAATTATAAAAGAGATTGGATGAGGAGAATGGGTGACCCCAGAATTCTGGGATGTTTAGTAACTATCTAATGGCTTGTAATATCGGGTATTTCCCCTTGGATGCTGGCTCTTTCCTGGGTCGGGCCACCTGTTCCGGAGTACAGCTTTGTCAGGTTCTACCTGCCCTTTTTGTGATATTGCTATGCATATTATCATTGTCTTCACCTATGGAATTTTCCAACTATGTCTGTAAAAACTAGAAACCTCATGGAGATCACCCCTGACTCTTCTTATTCCTCCCCTCACCTGAAAAATAAAGAACATGCAGAGGTAACGTGGTTGAGTTAATTTGTTTACCCTCGGATCTTCACTGGCCATAGATGTCCCATTCTAAGTCCTGAGGGAGTTCTGAGGTTGGAACTCAAGGCCCCCAATAGTCCTTCACCTCATGAAGGCCACATCTCAGTGTTGAGCCACAAGGGAGTTGATGCACACAAAATGCTTCACGGTCCATCGCCAGCCCCTTCTCATACACCATAACCCCGGGATGAGGCCTACCAGCTGCACTCTGCTTCACTTGTAGGGTCCACAGAACTCAGTGCACAAGTACCATTGTCTAGTCATTCCGGTTTCCTTATTGTGGGAGAGGACAAATATTTGCTTTCTTACGTGAACTTTCATAAATGCCTCTTTGAGAAATAAGCGAAGTGTGGAAATACAGATTGAAAGGGCACAGGCGTTTCTGACTCCAGCCTAGGGTCTGAGATTTAAATTTTAAGTCTCTTGAAATAGAGGAGAAATCTGCAACAAAGGTATCTGGGATGGAAGAGTTATTCCCAAATGTTCGTGCATTCACAGCACACTTGTAAACCCAAAGGACTCGTGAGTCCAAAGGAAAGCTTGAGGGAAATTAGAGAGTCGTTGAACAAAGAATTAACTAAATACAAAATACAGTGTGTCAAATGTATACTATATAGTTAAAAATCATCAGACAGGGATTATGAAAATAAATATCTATATTAAAAAAAACAGCAGCTTCATACCAGTAGCATAGCATCTTTAAGCAAAAATACTAAAGAAGAGAAAAGCAAACCCAAAGCAAACAGGAAAAAAAAGACAGGAAATCAATGATATTAAAAACAGAAAAATGGAGAAATCAATGAAAACAGAAGTTAGTCCTCTGAGAAGATCGATAAGATTGATAAGTCTTTAGCTAGACTCTCACAGAAAAAGAAAATACACAAATTACTATTATTCGGAAAGAAGGGGCTGTTCTTTAGTTTTTTGTTTGTTTTTTTTTGTTTGTTTGCTTCTACAGATCACAATGGCAAGAACAGCTGAGGAGGCTGGCAGACTCCATTCCACATACAACACATCCAGCAGCTTGGGGGAAGTCATTTCTGTGAAACCTAAAAACTAGTAAATGACCGGCTAGATAGACAGCCTAATAGTCTTCACCCCGGTGACATCAAATTACAGCCAAGAAAAAGGAAGCTGCAGGCTCTACCACACGTTTAAAGATGGCATTCTATCTAGATTATGAGAGGAAACCCTCTTCGCTTACTTTATAAGGCCAGCATTTCATCGACACCAAATCCAGGAAAAAAATATTACAAAGACCAGTGTCTTTCATGAATATAGACCAAAATCCTTACCAAAATATGAGTAGAATGTGAGGATAGATACAAAGGACGATAAATTACAGTCAAATTGTTTGTCCCAGGAGTGCAAGACTGATTCAGCATTTGAGAATGAGTCATTGTAATCTCAATTAACAAAGTAGAGAAGAAACCACATGATCCTATCAATTGATACAGAAAAGGCATTTTTAAAAATTTAGTATCTATTATTTTAACAAAAAAAAAAAAAAAAGAGAAAGCCTTGGCAAGTTAGTGATCAAGGGAACTTCCTTAAGCTGACTTAAGAAAACGCCTTCAGAAATCCTACAGATAATGTCATGTTTTACAAGGCTTTTTCTGTTTCTCTTTTTTCTGTTTGTTTATTTTGTTTTTTTAAAGCCTTCTTCCTTAAATGGGGAACAAGGAAAGGACATTCAAACACACCAGCTGGGAGAGGCTTGTTTTCCTATATGTCAACTTTCTTTTCAAATTAAGCCATTTAATTCATTCTGCTTTTCAGCCCAGAATAGTCTCTGAAGAGGTAAACGTCTCCCACGCCGCTGGTCCCTCCGGTCACGGCCACACAAAGCAGAACACCACACAGCAGCTGGATTTTCTCTTCCCATAACTAAATTTCGCCTTTAAGTCCAGTTATATTTTAATTGTAAAACTCTTACTTTCCCATCTTGAAATGAATCGGGTAAGAATGTTGCTTTTCTTCATCTTGCTCCTCAGCCCTCCCAAACCCCTCCTGCCTGGCTGGGCTTCTCCTCACCAATTGACTGCTGTGGTTACCAACACCATGCTTCCCCAAATGACATGGAGATTCAAGGACCTCATGGGAGCACAAGTTCAGAGTACCCCAGGCTACTTAGTTCTGTGTGTTTACCTGTTCAAGGAGAGCCCCCTTGAGAGGAAGAAACCAGAGGCGGTGGGTGTGTTAGGCACCCAGCACCTAGCAGCGCATGTGAGGTCGCCTTCTCTGTTTCACCCACCTCCTTCTAACTTATCATTTGCTTGTAGTGATCTGCTGTGTTTTATGACTTGCAGACAAGTATCTGAACTGACATGCTGGCCTGATGAGAAACCATGTCTCTCTCAGAGTGGAAGTCCCTGGAAGGCAGGTGCATGTCTGATTGCTCTCCTGGGCAATTACATGCCCAGCACCTAGACAGCATCTTTGCTTTCAGCAAAACAGGGATAAAAGTATGATTGACAGCTGGGTGTGGTGGCCCCCAATCGCAATCCCCTCACTGTACCTTAGGCAGGAAGATGTTGGGTGTGAGCTACCTGGCAGGACCCTGTGTCACGTAGATCCCATCTGCCTATCAAAAACAACAAACCAAAACAAAGAAGTGGCTGTCATTATGCTTGCATGACTGATTGCTGAATTTCCAGAGCCCCGGAAAAGCATCCAGCGTCTGACTGGCACTCACTCATCCTGTTGCTGTGTGCAGTGGCCTGGCTTTCTACAAGAGTCTGGAAATACAGCTATAAACAACTTAACTCTCTAGGGGCCTTTGGGACACACGAATAATTAGCCTTAAGCTAGCTTCTAACAATCACTGGGAAGGACAGAGAACACTCCTCTGAAAATTCAAGGGCAAAGCAGGCCACTGTCCTCAGCATTGATCTGCCCTTTCTTAGCACCATCTGCTCCCTTCAGGATCTGTCTCCAGAAACAAACCAAAAGAAAAAAAAATCAGGAGAAGAAGAAACCAAATAAGATTAAAGATGTCGCCAGCTGCTCCAGTAGCAATAACAGTAGTGTCGTGGGTGAACATTCCCTGGGCCCCACTGGGACATTAATTGGTGCTGGAGGCTGAGGACATGAGGAAGGGACAGAAGACAGAAGAGAAACATTTTTCTGGACACAGGCTTAGGAAGGTCACAGCACTCCAGCTTGGAGCACAAGAAAGCATGCTTGCTGTGCTGAAGCTGCATACAGAACCCCTTCTCTGTCCCCCTCTACCTCTTGGCTTCCCAAAGCCACACATTTGTCCCTGACTGGTGACATCCGGTCCAGTCCCATCCAATTAACAGACATCCAGGGAACATTCCACCCAGAGGCCTGGGGAGTACTTAAAATCCCCACGCCTGGAGTGAAGCTCCTAGACTCCCACTCCCCATCACCAACATCATGCCTGCCTGCACACCCAGTGCTGTCAGGGCATCCAATGTTCCTAATCCTGGTGTGTGTCACAGTTCACTCTAGAAACTGAAGGGACCCCGTGCTCTCCTTTTTATCCGGTCCTCCTCTGCATACAGTGAGTCCTCTACCTCAGCCCCTGAAGGCCTCTGCTTCTTGCCTTACCTCCTCACCCCACAGCCTGGGCACACCCGAACTGCCTCATCAGCCTCCCATGGGGCTCCTGTTCCAATGGCTCTGCCCTGCCTGGCCACTCCTCACGCCGTCTAAGACCTGCGTGTGCGAACAGCTATGATCCCATCACTTTGCTTTCAAACTGGACGGCTCTTTCTCTTCCTTTTCAGAGTCCCGAGTGTCATCCCAGTCTGGGGCTACACTCTCTCTCTAGTTTCACCCACTCAGAGTTGCCCATTCCTCCTCCTCCTTCTCTGCCCCACCCACCTATAACTCTTCCCGTATTATCCCACTAGAGTACAAATAACATCTGACAGCTGTTCATGTGTCTCCTGCCCTGGGCCGCGGCTCTTGCATTAAGAGTCGTGACTGTTTTGTGGATGTACCTCACTCTCTTTGTGACCTCATGCTTCCCAGGGCCAACTGTCCTGGGGAGGGGAGCCAGCTTCACAGTCTTCCTCATGTGGTTTTACTCCCAGTTTCATCCTTTGGCCACCACTAGTGTGCCCCCAGGTCCCACTATTTGTTCCTGATACCCGAGCCCCATGCATTCAGCAGAGCCCGTTTTGTGGAGGAGTTCCGTAAGAGCGCTGCTCTTTCCAGCTTGCTTCATGTGGTCCGTTACCCTTTGGTCTGATTTACTGTTCATCCCCGCTGCTTAGGGCAATGTTTATGTCATTAAAGACAATGTGAAAATATAAGGAATGAAGAAGAACAGGAAGGAGGGAGAGAAGGGCAGAGGTAGGAAAACAAGCAAAGAGAGACAGGCGGGCAGCCTGGCTTCCCAGCACTGGGGAGCTATGTCTGACACTTTGTGCGTCATTCTGGCTGATGTACTTGTCTGGTCTGTGTTACATAAGAACTAAGAGGAGGGAGAAAAAACTGCCACTGCTTGATGTGACCAGAGCTGGTGTCTGGCCACTGACAAGACTGGCCATGCAGATAGCAATTTAACATCCTTACCGAACCTCCCTCAATGTGTTGGGATACAGTGTCTACGAATAATCAGACTATGCATCTGGCCAGGTCCAGTCTTAACGGAGGCACACATCTGGCTGCTGTCATGTATAAGGTTGAAATTCAGCCAGCAAGAGTGCAAAGTTGAGGGAGGTTGGGCAGGTTAGACATATGGCCAGCATGAACTGGTAGAGTTGGATTATTGCTAAGATACTAAAACTAGCCCATACTCATTTTGAAATAGTTTTTAACTTCAGACCCCTCAAGAGTCTTCTGGAACCTCAGCTGTCTTGGGTTGTCCTCTGAAAGTCCCAGAACTTGCTGCAGTCCAACAAGTAGAGGGCTTCCATGTGGCTCAGCGGACCCCGAGCCGTGCCTGACTCGCAATCATTCTGAATCCATAGCATATTTATCATACAATATTACGTAACTTAGCCAAAACTTCCAGAAGAGGGCAATTGGATGTCAGAGTGAGCTAAGCAGGAATGGTTTGACTCCAGGCTCGTAGCTTTCCAACCTTCTGTCACGTCAATCAGCATCTTGTTCCTTAGCGTCGCCATTATTTTTCCTGCAGTTTTGACAAAACACCGGATGGCAGCCACCTAAGGGAAGCTAGATTAGTTGTGGCTGTGGATTACAGAATTTCTGTGGAGAGCATGGTGGAGAGACACATGGACGTGAGAACGGCCCAGCCAGAGTTAGTAGCTGTCACCTCAAAACCTGTCCCCAGGGACTCACCTCTGCTAGCCTGGACAGTGGTAAAGGTTCCACCATCCAGTGTTTAAGAAGAAGAACCTGTGGGAGATGTTTCACAGCCAAACCTTGATATTCTGCCCTGGTCCCCAGGCAGAGTCTCTTCCCCAGGTTCCTTTATCATTGTCCCAGGGAGAATGAATGTCCACCTCATAATACAAAATGCACATAGTCCAGTTTTAAGAGTTCCCATAGTTTTAATAAGGTCAATATTGTTCAAAAGCCAAAAGTCTCTTCTCAGATTAAAGGCAGACTCTTATAAAATAAAAACAAAAAGTTCTGACTCTTTCAGTACCTAATGGAACCAGTAGCAAAGACTCATTTCATAAGAGGAGTGGGGTGGTAACCAGGAGTGCGGTGGGAACCAGGAGTGGGGTGGGAACCAGGAGTGGGATGCTAACCAGGAGTGGATGCTAACCAGGAGTGGGATGCTAACCAGGAGTGGGATGCTAACCAGGAGTGGGATGGGAACCAGGAGTGGGGTGGTAACTAGTACTGGGATGGGAACCAAGAGTGGGATGGTAACCAGGAGTGGGGTGGGAACCAGGAGTGGGATGCTAACCAGGAGTGGGATGTTAACCAGGAGTGGGTGGTAGCAAGGAGTGGGTGGGGTGGCAGTGAGGAATGACTGAGTCAAACCAAGGCTAAAATCAAGCACGGTGAACAACACACCCTTCGGTTCCGTGTCTAGCTTTCAGGGCTTTTTGTGACATCGCATGGGTCTCCCGAAAGCTTAAGGAGCCCTCCCTGTTCCTGTGGCCCTTCGGCCTGTAGTGCACAGTCCCTCTCTCTTGGGTCACCTCCACCCATTGCTTGTAGCTTTATTCAGCAGACATTTCCCAATGCTTGTGTCTTTAATATCCTAGGAGTCTCCATCAAAACTTAATCTCTACCTTCAGCACCTCACACCTTGACCTCCCAGGTCTTCTCTTTGGGGAACTGGGTCCAGCTACACATTGCCTGCCTTCCTTGGCTTTTGTTCTTGACCCATGATGCAAGTCTCAATGACCTTGTTACCCTTGTATTCTGTATCCTGAAAAATCAATTCCACGTGGAAAATGCCAAATTCTTCTGCTAGTTCAAGACGGATCTAGTCAGTGTCCCTTTCTCCATCCTCCTGCTGAACCTGCGAAAATATTTACCCGGAGGCCAGGTTCAAACAAGGTGTCCCTGTAGTGTAACTCGGTCCAGTCCAGACCCCTCTCCACAGTTTTCCAGGTACTTCCTTTTAAGTGGCAGTTTTCCCAATGAATTTGCATTTTTAGGTTGGGTATTTCTTGTCCTCGAGGCGCCTATCCTGTTGTCCCTTCTCTAAGTAGATGGGATGTGTTCGCCCTGACACTGGTCCCTTGACAATCTCAGTCACTTACTGAGAGCTGCCCCTTCCCTGTTGGGGACTTTAACGGTGCCTTCACTCCTTTTCCTGTCTAACTGCTTGTTCTTTTCCTATCTTCCTACTCTGCTCTGAACTATCACTCTAAAATCTGTTTAGATTCAGTAGGTATTCCTGCCACAGCCTGAATACTATGCTGTCTAGAAATTCCTTTCACCAAACAATTTACTTCCCTCCTTTGAATTCAGCCCCACTCAGGTTTTTTTAGGACATGGGCTTTTTTTGTACTCAGGTCCTTAGCTGGAATATGACATGAAGAGTCTCCAGGACACTTGCCCAGCAGTTCTTGTTCTCCTGTGAACTCTCATGGGCCAGGCATTCACTGTCCATATTTCCACTGGCATTCTGGTTTTCTCAGTTTCCTGTGGCCTACTGAGCTTTGCTTCCAGTTTCACACGTGTTCCCGGTGGGTTATTCCTTACAATGCCTGTGAAACTACAATTACCTCAATAATCATTTGAATTTTTTAAAAAAAGTAAGCTCAAAGTTTTCCTCACATCCTCAGCATCTGGTGGAAGTCTGGAAGGTTCTTTACTTATTTAGAGGGTGAAGAAGATGGAGGAGGTCCAGAGTCTCCCACTAAAGACCAAAGGGACTGTTGGTAACTCCTACAGCATCCCTGAACTGAAGGTTCTAGCAACCTGAATGAAAGCGCCAGGGCTGAGGTCTCAATGTTAGGATCGGCTGTGTTTCCTCCACAATCCTCACTTACCCTTCAGGCCTGCCAAGGATACCAGTCGATTTTGTCTGTCCAGCCACTTTCTAACCCGCAATAGCCATGTCCTTCAACTAGAGAACTCCCCAGCCCCACCTCCTCCGCTTCAGCAGCAGCTCCCAACCCCACCATCCTCACCGATGGGCTAACAGTCATAGGCACAGGCTTCACTACTCACTGTCTCCTTCCCCGCAGACAACTCTCAGTGCCTCAGGATGAGCGCACCAGGAGAGATCAACCAATCAGCGCCGTTCATGGATTTTCTTTTTCTCCAATCTGGCCAGAGAAATGCTCTTTCTTTCCGTGTTGCTGGGCTACAAGATGCTAAGCCCAGATCTAGATGAGGCAATGCCAGTTCTCACCAGACCTGCAAGGAGAGAGACTACCAGTGAATGGCAAGAGAGCGGCAGGCCACTATGCAGAGAAACCAAGAGACGAGGGGGAAAGGTACAAGGATGGAGAGAAAGCAGCTTCACTCAGAGCTCCAGTTTCAGGATACAGAGCATCTTTTCATCTAACTCATGTCAGGTTGAATTTCTGTCACTCATTTATGACTTAACCCTTTAGGAAGAAGGCCTTGTGACCTTCTGCTGTCTCCTCGAGCTTGTAATTCTGCCTTCATAGCCCCAGTTAAAAAAAAATGATCAAGTTCCTTCCCCAAGACCCAGTACTAAAACCATGTTTTTTAAACAGAGACAAACCACAGTCCCGTGGATGACAAACGGAACACGGCTGCAGAGGGGCCATGCCGGGCCATGATGCAGCAGCCGGCTCATCTGTACACGCAGATCCTGAGCTGAGATCTTTGCCAGTCCTTCTGCTGAGGCAGCTGCCTCTTCCAAAAGATTAATGTTGTTTACATGAGCTATTAGTCTCAATGCAGGGGAAGATGAGCCGGGCAGAGAGAGGTTTGATGTAAGCAACTCCATCTCTATCTCAGGTTGGAGTTACCACTCTAGACACCCAGTTCAGGCACAGCTTGCCAAAGTCCGGTTAAGCATCCAGGTGCGGTTCTTCTTATTAGGAGGCTTAAGTGAGAGAGCCACGAGGTCAAGGCTAACCTCAAACAAAGGAAATAAAATAACAGAAAAGCCTAGGCACCCTGGGACAGGGAGGGGTGACCAAGGTCATTCCTCCAAGAGCCGAGGATGGTGAACATGAAGAAGAAACGTGAAATAATGAGGTTAAAGTGCATTTATGGAACTAGACCACCTATGCTCAAAATCTCCACCTGAGCAACTTTTGAACATGCCAGGGTCAGAGGGACAGCAGCGGAGTGTCCTGAGCAGGCGACCTAACATGTATGGCCTTTGTGCTTCCCCATCCTCTCACAAAGGAAGAATAACGACAGGGCTTACCTATGGCAGAGTGAGGACTAAATCAGGCAATGTGTAAAACATGGTTGGCAAATGACACGTGCACTCGTATCAACACCAATCATATTGCTACTGTTCACCAATGCTACAGAGACTAACCATGGAGGAGGTCGAACTTCCAAGCCCTATGAGCATGTGGGAAAAGAGCTTAACAAGGGTTGCTGAAAAGCTTTCTTGAGCAAGTCAAGGATGAGCGAGACCTTGATGGTGGCAGAGCTTCTTAAAGAGCTAGACTTGGCCCTACTGTCCAATAACTCCAATTCATAGCAACAAGAAATCTGCCCAAGTGCTGAGAAGCCAAGATCTGGGGTGCGTAGAGCAGGTGATCTTGACCTTGTAGCTACGTCTACAACTTGATCCGGGAGTCCGGGAGATTTCAGCTTTCTAAAGTGGGTGGGCCATCTGCCGTTTCCTCTTTCGGTCCAAGAAAACTATGATTTCCAAGTCCCCTGCCCAAGCCTGTTCCCCCAGAGTTGTCACTACCAGCCTGGGCAGCCACGGCCCAGCGCAACCCTCACCTCACTGCCTGGCGTCGCCTGGTGCCCGATCAAGGTCTGGGCACACACATAAATAACTTGTCTGAGATTGCTCTCATCTTGCTTAACCTTGAGTTGTATGCTGATATGACCATGACTGATTATGCTAAGTGACGTGCTGATTTTACATCAACCAGTCATGGTCAGTCACTCCAAAGAAGGAGCCCCCTACAGGCCTGTGCCAAGGCCGCTGTGCTGAGTCAGCAGACCCAGACCAGCAGAAGACCTGTGGGTTCCTCTCTATAGAAAATGCATGTGTTATAAAGAGTAAATAGAAAATCTTTGTCCTGTTACTGGCCCCCTGGCAGCAGCAGCAGGAGGTGGCTTCAAATCCACCCAGAGAAACGATGCGCTTCACGTCTGCCCAGAAGAGGCTCTGTTCTGATTCTATTCAGCCTGGGAACCCTGGGGAATATTCAGAGCCCTGGAGACAGACACAATATAAGACAGTCATTTCTCTCTGAAACAACAATTTGTATTTTCATATGTTTGATACACAGCCTAATACCCGAATCAATAGGCCAATGGAGATTCGCCCAGTGCAAGTTTAATAAGGAAAAGAGTTAAAAAAAAAAAAAAAAGAAAAAAAGATGCGCGAAGCCGGTTCTATTACCTGCAGGTGTGTTAGATGGTGGGGGCGGGGTAAGTCGACTTTCTGCTTTCCCCAGTGTAATGAAGAAGAAGCTAAACCTGAGTTGATTATAATCATATAGGTATTGGAGCTCCTGGCTGTTTTCCACTCCCCTCACCTCTCCTACCCCTGCCCCAATCAATACAATGAGTTTCATCTTCTCTGATGAAAACTCAACTTCCTTGCTGTTTTTGCAATCCGAGTTTACTAAGCCCAGTCTGGCTTTCCAGACAGGCAAACCAGCTTCCAAATTGTAGTATGGGTTTGGGAATCCAAAACCAAGTCCCATTACATAAGGTGGGTGGAAAATGAATAAAAATAAAATCTGTAAAAAAAAAAAAAATGGAAAAGTCTGGCAAGGTTACGGGTCCAGAGACGCAGCTCAACAGGTGGGGGTTTTGCCCAGGCAGAAGGCCTAGCCTTACCCATGGCCTGTGTGGCCCTGGCCAGCCCCAAGACTCTGCTGCTGCCGAGGTCAAGTTCAGCTCCAAACAAAGGCTGCAGCTTCTTTTTAAAAAGAGGTATGGCCATTTCATATCAGTGTTCTGGGCAGAGCGCCTGCCTCATAGACTATATCCATCCATTTGCTAAATATTCAGAGTATCAACTGTGTGCTCAGAACCGTACGGGGTCCTGGGGAATTCAACTTATATCTAGCAGGAGGAAGCAGAAAATGAGCAAATAAACATAATATCACACAATAAAGGAGCTGCAAGGGAAGTTTCTCAAGGGCTACTAGAGACTGAAATTATATTTAAGCAAAAGGGGGGGGGGGCGGCGCAGAGCTCAGATTTCAATGCAAGAGGAGGCAGCTCATTTAAGTAGAGATCTGGGCGGGGGGGATCCTTCCAAAGCAGAGGAACCTGCGAATACTAAAGCCCATGGGCGGAAGCAAATTTGGTTAGAGTAGAGAAAAGTGTCGGAGCAGAGTGTGGTGGTGAGCGGGGCAAAGAGTGATGAGAGGTGGGTGAGGGAGTCGCAGAAACTCGTGGTTTTGAAATGAGGCACCAGTGGGAGCGGAGGCTCTTATTTGTGCTTGGAAAGATTGTTCCGGCCACTGCACACACAAAGGACCGTTCAGGGTGGAACACCATGCTGTAGCCCAGGCGAGATGACTGACTACTGAAACGGGGTGGGGCAGAGAGCCTGTGTAAAGAGCATGGGCCTGGGGTACATTCTGAAGAGAGACAGTTAGTTAATGGGGCCAGATGTTGTGTCCGGAAAGGAAGAATAGAAAGAGGAATTTGAAGATGTTCGTGGGTTTCCGCTTGAGTAGTTGACTGCTGACTGCCTTGCCCATCCTTGAGATAAGGAATGCAGGAAAGGAATTGAGTCTTTTTCTGGATGCTGAATGTTTACGATCCTCCTCTAACACCGGGCAGAGACACCAGGAAGATATTTAGTAGGCAATCCAAGAACCTGGTCCTATGTTCTCAGGAGCTGCCTCTGACCACTTCTGTCTAGGAACCTGTCTTCCTTCCTCTTGGTCAGGCCTCCCTTTCTTGGAAGCATTCCCAAGGGTCTGCTGCACCATGAGACCTAGGCCGGTGTGGAGTCACACAGCAGTGTGAACTTGTGTCAAGGACGACCTGCCATCAAAGCTAGGCCGGTGGGTTCCGGTTCTTTGGCTTATGGTAGGAACATCTAAGTTCAGTCTGTAGCTAAATGATCCTTTCATTAGGCATGCATGCTCCTGGTTTAGTGTGGGGGCCATTCAGTTGGCTGCTCCTGGTGATCACTTGAGGAAATGTCTAAAGAGTCGTAACTCCCGTCTCCTTGTGTGCTTTCCCAGAACAGACTTGGGTCCTCCAGTGCTGCGGCACTCACTATTCGAGCTCCCTGAAGCTCGCTAGCTATCTCTGCTCCCTCAAGGGTTTCTATGGGTCTTTACAATTATACTCTCAGAAGACCCCAGAAGGCATTGCCAAACTTCAGTCACTAAGTGGTAAATCTGAGGACTCTAAGAAGCCAACGGTGGTTAAAGGTGTCTTGGAGTCCGCAGCAGGATGGCAAAGTGCCACTCAAGGGCATTCACTCTGGCTAGTCCATAGCTAGCTCCAGCTAGCATCTCAAGGAGGGGCAACAGGGCTGAGGTTATTCTCTTCGGAGACAAACTTGCTCACATTGCCAGGGATCTGAGAGGTGGCCCTTGGTTAAGATTTATTAAGGCCCCTCTCCGCCCCAAGACTCTCAGAGCCATAGACAATACCCACAAGCTTTATTGATGAACTCTCTTTACCCAGCCAGAAAAAAACAAAACAAAACAAACAAACAAAAAGACATCCTTCCTCCTTGCTGGTTGAAGAGAAGGAAGTCTGTCCTCAGGACTGCCTCTCGGGCTCCAGCAGGCACACTGGTCCTGTCACCATCCATCCTGCCCTCCACTGTCACCTGCTTGCTGTCCCACCCCCAGCCCACCTCCAATCCTCTCCTCCCTGCTGTCAGGCCTCAGCTCTGTGAGCCACCGGAGCTTTAATTTGGGCTAATCTTCCTTCTTGACTCAGGTGGGTGTGGTGATGATAAATCCAAACGAGGACACAAGCTGTCAGTAATGAAACCAGAGAGACTTGACAGGCTAATCAACTTTATTAGCCTGAGTCTCCAGCAGCTTTTCCTTCTCCTGGGCGCTTCCCTTTGGAAAGTCCCCAGCAAAGCAGAAGCAGCCACACGGGAGCCAGACTAGATGGGTGGCCCAGAGATCAGCCACTAGACTCTGCTGGGGAGAGGATGGCCAGCAGAGGCTTTTCCCCTCCACAGTCTGAGGGTCTGCTCTGCGGCTCCTCAAGGTAGAGAGAAAGAGGAGAGAGAGAGAGAGAGGCAGGGCTTGATTGATTCCAGGTAACATCACAGCTCTCGCTCCTAGACTTGGTTAGCAGCCCCTCGGTCAGGCTATGCTCCCTGGGGTCTCAGGCCTGTGTTCTCAGATATGTCTTTTCCTGCAGAAGCCCTTTGAGTATGACTCTGTTTCTTGCAGCCAAAGCAGTCTTGACTTTAAAAGTTACGAAACATGCTGCTTTATACTCAGTACATACCATTTCATCTGCAACCAGAATTTTCCCTGAGCCTCACCAAGGAGCTCTCTCCATCTTCTCCAGAAAAAAATGATATCATCAGAGCCTTGTCCTGGAAAGGGGCCACCAAAGGTATTAAACCCAAGGATGGGGACAACCAGGAAATGATTTAACATTAACATAACATAACATAACATCATGTTAATTTCAGGAACTTTCTGATGTTTGTGGTTTCTCCCTTGTTAAGTCTTCTTATTCATTACGTCTTAGTTCATAGCTGTGTTACTGTGACCAGTGAGCTGACGAAAACAGTTTAGGATTTATTCTGGCTCCAGGTCTCAAAGGGTTTTAGTGATGGCTGAACATTTCAGTTCATGGTGGAAGGTAGAGGCTGTTCACATCATAGCAGGCTGGAGAGCAGAGGGCGACGGAACTAGAGGCCTGTCCAGGGATGCACTTCCACCTGCCAGCTCTCACACCTTCTTCAAGGCCCCAAAGCCTGGGACCAATGTCCAAACAGGAGCCTCTGGAGAATACAAGCACAGCAGTTACATCTAATTGTATATTGTAGTTGTTTTGGGAGGTCACAGTTGTCTCTGTTTCCTCACAGAGCCCATCCCCACATGGATTCTCAGCTGGGCCATAGGGAGGGGTGCACAGGTGCCGCAGCCGAGGGTTCACCGTGGTGGTGGCCTGGGCTGAAAGGTTGGCTCTGGCCATGCCAATGATTCCCGATTTGCAGACAGGAGCTGTTGTGCCCTCTCTCCAGCGCGGACATGCTCATTCCCTCTGGTCCTCAGTCTGGGCTGGAGCCAAATGAGCACCAGCACTTTCTCTGTTTAGCAGCTGTATTACCGAGACGGCGAGAGCCGCCCACTCGATAGAGCAAAGCAAACTCCCACAAACCCACAAACAGCTCTGCGTGTCCCGGCCCTGATTTTATTTCCTAATTAACAAGTCGTTCTCAGCCAGTCTGATGGTTTGCTTGTCATCTTATTTGGATTTGTGGGCAAACAAATCATCCCCGGGCCTTGGGCAATAGCTCAAGAGAGGGGAGGAGGGAAACCTGGGATGGCCTCATCTCTCCTCCCTGCTCATCCTGCCTGTCTACAGGGAGCTAACAGGCTTGCAGGGCTGTGTTGGGGCTGTCAAGACCAAGGTGGCTGGTTGGGCTAAGCCTGGGAAGACCCTTCTATCTTCAGTTCTTCAGCCACTGTCTCCTGTTCTGTGGGTCGGTGCCAAAGTTCTGGACACCGGGACATGATGAACACTATGGATGCTGAGAACATGAAGGCAGCCTCTCGGCAGAACTAGGTCAGGTGGATAGTACAAGCTTCTTGCAGTATCCTAGCGGCTCAGTAATGAAGCACCAAGGTCCACTGGAAAGTAGGAAAGGTGGCCAGGAGGCATTGAGACATCCCCTGGCTATCTACTTAGAAAATAGGGAGACTCCAGGCTTTTTCAGAAATGGAAGATCTGATTCTACCAGATCCATATGTAACTGGACATTTCCTGTCCTGGCCACCTGGTACTAAATGACTGACTTGGAGACTGAATATGAATTATGAATGCTCAGCTGATAGCTCAGGCTTATTACTAGCTAGCTTTTACATTTAAATTAATCCATATTCTTGTCTATGCTTAGCCATGCGGCTTGGTGCCTTTTCTCAGTATGACATTCTCGTCTTGTTTCTCTACATTTGCCAGTGACTCTCTGACCCTGCCCTTCCTCTTCCCAGAATTCTCCTAGTCTAGCTCTAGCATTCAATCTCTTTCTGTGCAGCTATCCGTCATTCAGCTTTTGATTAGCCAATGAGAGTAATACATATTCACAGTGTACCAAAGATTGTTCCACAGCATCCATACTCTCTATGACAACCAGCAGCTGCCAGTAGGCATGACTGGAGAAGAGGGGCAGGTACCCCCCAGTACACCACAACCCTGTAAGTCATTCGTGAAAACCAAGATAGCTGTTAGCCTCTCTCGGATGCTGGCATGTCTCTTGTTTAGTAACCATACACACTTTGTCCTTTCTGAGCCTTGCCAGCCCATTCCAGGGGTGTTTGCTAAGCACAAGGATCTCCCGGATGGGGTGCCGGAAACATGGTCTTTAACGTAGAAAACTCAGGATTCAATTCCGGGGCTGTGGGGACTTGACTAGGTGAGAATTTGTGACCTCGGAGGTAGCCTGTCTACCTGGGGAGAAAAGAGGAGCTAAGCCATTTGTCTTGCACAACCGTGAAGCTTGTATTCCCTGACACTTCCTGTCACAGCGTTCAGTCCTTGCCAGACCTAGAAGGATTCTATTATTTCCAGATATTCAAATATGCCAACTGATTTGTGCTTTTCTGTTGATTGTATTTTTAACATTCAACCAGATTCAACCAAGCATCATTTTAAAGCTTTGGCATCTGCCCTTCTGGGTGCATGAACTGCCTAGCCATGGTCACTGGTCTCAGTACCTTAGGAAAGAGGCCTGATTCATGGCCTAAAGGGATGTTCGAGACTGACTCAGTTGAGGACACAGCAAAGATCTCCCTGGATCTCTGCAACTCTTAGTGCAAGTCTCTCATGTGTGTTAGCCTCATGAGTCGGTACTGTGGTCAACAGCATGTCCTGTCTCCTTGCTGTCCTGTGGTCCAGGAGGCATCCTGCCTTTGACCTTGTATTACTGGGAAAAATGTAGGCTAAGAATGTTCCTTAGCTGAACCATCTTTGCACTGTCTCTCTGAAGCTTGTTATCAGGTCCCTTCTGTGAGCAATCCTATATTCTTGTGGTAGATCTTAAAATTATAGATTAGTCCAAGTGATTTCTGCCTTGAGTGTGAGGCCAGCTACCACTGTGCTTGTCTTTATAGGAGAATGACTTTCCATCTGTCCCTTGGGGCTGGCCAGAGTCATTGTGAATGACAGCCTTCCAGTGCTAGAGTTAGCCACACTGCAATGTGGAGATTTGGAGATGAGGCTGGAGATCTAACTGTCCCCACCCCTGAGAACAAGACCCTGCTCTCCTGTGGGGCTCCACACCAGAGGTCAGCAGCCCATCCACCTTGGGGACTATGTCACAAAGCCTTTGATATGGATGTGACTGATGGTCCCAGCTGGCTGCTAAGGACACGTGGTGAGGCCATCGCATCTCACAGACAAGCACCATGTTTCTCTTGTGGTGAGAGTCACCCTGGTTATAAGCAATAACTCTCCTCCCACTTCTATGACAGGCTGCTGGGTGTTTCCATCGACTTTGGCATAAAGAAGAAATGTAAACCCAGTACAACCCAGAATGTGAGGAATTTATCAGACGCAAAGGCTGGGAGCCTTCAAGCTGGACAGGACCAGGAACCAGACCCTGTTGGAGACCCTAGGCCACTCAGCTCCAGGAAGCTGTGGCTAAGCTAGAGCCGAGTCTCCTTTAATCCATTCTTCCCTCCTGATCGCATGCCCCCACTTCCACTTAGGGGTGTGGCACCCCATATTGCTATGCCCCAATATCATTCAGCTGAGCTATCCTCCTAAGTGCCTCAGCGCCAGGTCTTTTCTCTTATTGACCCATCTAGGTGATTGTCCCCTTCAGAAGACACAGACTCACACGCAGGTGGTGGCCACATCGGATTGTGCTGTGTGTACTATACATAAAGCCACACTCTCCTCATCATTTCTCATCCTTCACACAGAATATGGGCCTAGAACTGGTCGTCTAGGGTACCATTTCCAGACAGACTAAAGTGAGGTGAGATGGGGGAGTTGGAAGCTGGGGACCGAAGAGATGACAGGGAGTACAAGGCTGGAACTCTCACCCAGTGGGTCCTGGATGCTTTCTTTTTCATTTGTTTTTGTGGTTGTTTGTTTGGGTTGTGATTGGTTCTCACTAGGTAACTCTGGCTGATCTCAAACTCAATGTTTTCCTGACCCTGTCTCCCAAACACCAAGATTCCAGACACGTACCACCACAGGACATGGTGTGTTCTACTGAATGAGTGAAAAAAAAAATGAATGAATTCAAGGGATCGGATCCCATGACAGCGCAGTGGGAGCATGGTCCAAGGGTGTGGGTGAGAAACAAGCAACAGGCATCAGGATCCACATTGGCAAGATGCTGCCATGGATATTATGTTGACTAGGAAGTGAAACATCTCCCATGGGTTCTTGTATTTGCACACTTGATCCCCAACTTGTGGTGCTATTTGTGAACGCTATGGAACCTGGATAAGATACAGCCTTCCTGGAGGAAGTATACCACTGGGGATAGGCTTCAAGCTTATAGCTCTGCCCTAATTCCTCATCTCTCTCTCTGCTTCCTGTATGTAGTTGAGATGTGATCTCTCAGCTTCCCATTCCTGCTGATACGCCACGTCTGTGATTATAGACTTTATCCTCCTGGAACTGTAAGCTAAAATAAACCCTTTCTACTATGAGTCGATTTTTGCCATGGTATTTTATCCCAGCAACAGAAAAGCAGCTAATACATATATGGACCATCCATGCCCCTTCCTTCTATATGGCCCCCTTTCCACACATGTCCTTCCTAACCTGTGTCTTCCCTTCCTTGGGACTTCCCTTAGATGCTCACATCTTTTCTGTGTGCTCTAGCTCCAATGTGCCTGTCACATCACACGCCCTCTCCTTCACAGGTCTTCTCTTCAGCGTGTCCTTCCCTCCGTGTGCCCTTCCTTCACTGTCCGCCCTTCCCCGCCCTTCCTTTGTGTGTGCTTTCTTCCACACTGTCTCTTGTTCACACACCCTCGGTTCACTGTTCTCCCGCTCACCTGTCCTTCCTACCGGAGTCCCTCCCTTCAATCCACAGGTCGTTTCTTTGATGTGTCATTCCCTCCCTGTGTCCATCCTTCCTGTGGATCAGACTTCTGCTTGCCTTTAATATACCCTCTCCTTCCTCACTTCCTGTAGTCCAGGCAAGCATGCTGCTCATGATGATGCTGGAAAATGGTCATTGGTATCTTGTGTCTTAGGAGATCAGGGCCCTCGAGGGACGCAACAGCCACAGCCACTCTGTCTAACGAACACATGGAGCCCTTGTTTCTGCACCCAGCACAGCAGTCTGGTTTGGACTCCTCTGAACTTGTGGCAGAGATCTTCCAGTGAGCAATCCCATATCCTCATCACATCTTTTCCAATGTATGCAATTTCCATCACTGGCAGCCAAATGCCTCAAAGTCATATAAGATTCAGGGTCAAGAACCTGAGTTACAGGAGGTTTCCTGGACACGGCCCCAGAAACTGTGGCTCGGTGTATGGTTGTTGGGGCCTGGAGTATTGAACCTGCCTGGTCTTTGAGATCAGAAGACTCTGAATACCACCAGATTTGCCCCAGAGCATTATTTACACTTGCTGAGTCATTGGGAGTGCTCTTCTGGGTGCTTGTGTCTGTGGTCACACACCTGCCAGGACCCTTTCTTTGCTCCAGGCTATGGGGCTGGGACAGAGTAGCCCTGCTCTAGGACTAAAAAGAAGCAGGGGGACAATTAGAAGTTTGCTGTGCTTCTGCTCAAAGCTGACAGGTTGGCCTCTGACAGGGCTTGGCAGGGCTCTCCTGGAAGTTCTCCCTCTGTGACTCTCACTCTCCCTCTCATGTAGAATCCTCCCACACCACTGTCAGACAGCCTTTTAAAGGAGCGCGTGGCTTCCATGTCCCATTCTGGGCAGTTCTGAAGTCTCATTTGAGAGGCAGAGAAAGACTGACGCAAAGAAGAGAAGTGAAGATAGGAAGCAGAGAAGAGCAGGTGACAGAAGGGGAGGGATGCTGGGTGGCAGGCCGGGTCCTTTCTGAGGATGCTTGGGCAGGGAACATCTGGAGAATGATTCAGGTGGACAGGTCACCTAATGAGCAGGTCATCATTATAGAGTGAGTGTCATGGGAGGACACACGTGTGGGGTTTGTGCTCCCAGAGCCAGGGGCACCTCTGACCCCTCATCCTCCAGGACACATGGGATCCGTGTTAGAATACAAAGCAGACTAGATGAGTGGGCCTCCCCACTCCAGGCCTCAAGTCAGACAAAGGCCGGTAGGGAACTGTTCTTCTTTTTCCTCCTGTGTCAGCCCCTGTCATCTCTCCCCAGTGGATTGACTCACCTGTTCACACTCTCTTCCCACCATATCCCACCTTCCCTTTTCCTTACATCTACATGCCTCTGAGCTTCTCTCAGTGATCCCTCACCTCAGACAACCCCCCTTTCCTGACTTCTTCTCTGTATCTCAGGTTCAGTTCACAGGAGAGGTCTAGGTGGACCAGCAATTGTCTTGCAATATAGAAGCCCCAATCATGGCATGGACATCAGACTTTTCTGTGGCTTCCAGGCTCTCACTAGAAAGTAGGTCCCCCAGAGAGGGGTCATGTGGGCTGTGGGGTGACACAACCGTCTATTGGTCCCACAATGGCTTCTAAAGGTTCCATCCAGGAGAAATCCCTTGGGAACGCCACTAAGAACCTGGGAGTAGCAACTAGCAACCATTTGACAAAAGTGATCTGAACTTTTGGTGTGTGTGTGTGTGTGTGTGTGTGTGTGTGTGTGTGTGACTGGACCAGCAGTACCATAAGCTCTGGTTAGCAAGGATGATCCTGGTATGTTTTTAACCAAAAGTAAGTTATTTACTGGCGACTGCTCATTGGCTACACCACTGAAGAAAGTGACCATCCTCCCCTAGCACCTTCTAATTACCCATAGTTCCTCAGTGAGTGATGGGCCCCTCCCTATGCATGATGACCTGTGGCAGGCCCAGTCTTATGCAGGTAATCACAGATGCCTGGAGTCTGTGAGTACCGGGGCTTGTCCAGAAGAAGATGCTTCATAGAACCACTCTCCAGCTCTGGGTCTTCCGTTCCTACCACCCCTGTTCTGAGATGTTCCCTGGACTTTGGAAGTGGTGATGAGATGTCCTCTGAGGGCATTCAGTCCCTGTTCACACTTTGGGTCCTGGAGTCTTTATTCTTGACACAGACTGCCCAAAGTCATTGCCCCCTGGAAAGCCCTTTAGCCTCCTCCTCCTTCTCCTCCTCCTCCTCGTCTTCCTCCTCCTTTCCTCAGATCATCCTCTCGTGCTCCCCCGTGCCCTCTTCTATCCTCTGGTTCACTGAGTCATAAGCTCTAAGTGCAGATCCTCTCTATGCCCAAGCAAAGACTGAGCAGGTGAAGAGTTTGGAAATAAATGTGTCAGAGAAGAAAAATCTGAGGTTCCTAGTTGGTCCCCAACTCCAGGTTTTTGCCTTGCAAAAGAGTCTCCTAGAAGAGTCACGTTTCCTTGGAATAGGACTTCTCAGAGTCTTTGGCATGCTTTAACAGTCACTGGAGGTTTCCTGGGGTGATGCAGGTAATCTATCTATCTGTTACTTTCATTGGTTAATAAAGAAACTGGCCCTTTGCCGGGCGGTGGTGGCGCACGCCTTTAATCCCAGCACTCGGGAGGCAGAGGCAGGCGGATCTCTGGGAGTTCGAGGCCAGCCTGGTCTACAAGAGCTAGTTCCAGGACAGGAACCAAAAGCTACGGAGAAACCCTGTCTCGAAAAATCAAAAAAAAAAAAAAAAAAAAAAAAAAAAAGAAACTGGCCCTTTGATAGGACAGAAAATTAGGTAGGCAGAGAAGACAGAACAGGATGCTGGGTAGAAGGCAGTGAGGCAGACGCAATGAAGCTCCGGCCCAAGATGGATGTAGACTAGAATCCTTCCCAGTAAGCCACCACATCATGGTGCCACACAGATTATTAGAAATGGGTTAAGCAAGTTATGAGAGTTAGCCAAGAAAAGGCTAGATATAATGGACCAGGCAGTGTTTAAATGAATACAATTTGTGTGTTGTTATTTCAGGGCATAAGCTAGCCAGGCGGCTGGGAGCTGGGTGGCAGGAACGCAGCCCACAGCTCCTTCTACACTGGGGCAGGGCATGCAGCCCGTGTTTGCCAAACTTAGATTTCTTTCTCCCAATGACCATCTTACAAACTGGTGTCCATAGGAGCAGGCATTAGGAAAGGCTGTGCCATGAGATGCTCCTGAGCCAGTCTTAGGAGTCACCGGTCCTGCTTCTAAATTATCCACTGTCAGGTAAACAGCTACTGGACCAGCAGACTGGGCCACGGTTCTGGAAACACAAGCCTTTAACAACAAAAGAAGACAGCAGCTTAGAACACAGTCAGAGCGACAAAAACGTTTACTTTAGCCTCTGTTTGATTCCCAAACTCTGCATTTAATGAAATATCTCGGGATGGGAGGGGTCAAGCACAAAGCAGTGTTTGTCTTCCCTGCCACACTTCAGCCCAGAGCAAATTAAGCCTGGAGCTCCTAGACAGGAGATGTGACGAGCAGCCCGGCAAGCTCTCAGGCTGGCTCTGGTAGAGCCTGCCCAGCTGCAGTAATAAAACCTGGGCAGGGCCAGCGAGGCTACGGAACAAATACCTCCTAGCTGTTTTTTTGTGAGTCTGCCATCCACACACCCTTTCTATTCTTTGAATCTGACGGGGCTGAGAACTGGTATTTTCTCACCTTTGTAATATGAGAAACAAGTTAATTAAAATCAATCCCAACTCTGTTCTCAGACGGCCCGGCTCTGGCTACAGAGCTGCCGACAGTGTGTTTGGATAGCAGCGCGTGCACGAAGGTGGTTATTCAGAGACACTGGTAATTACATTAATTTAGGAGGCATTAGCTAAGCCCAGCAATTAATTACACGGTGCACAGCCTCCAGATAACTGGAAGAAACAGGTAGAAACAGCACCTGTTTTTATCCGGATCTAAATTCCCGGAACACTCTACTAACTAAAACCCTTTCTGGCGTTCACTGACTGACCTAGTTAGGTTTCTATTGTTGCGACAGACACCCTGACCGGAAGTGACTCCAGGAGGAAATGGTTTGTTTGGTCTACAGGTGCAGAGACTGTGAAGGCATGCTGCCTGCGGGCTTGCTCCCCGTGGCTTGCTTAGCCTGATTTCTTAGACAACCGAGGTTTGTCTAGGGGTGGCACTGCCCATATTGTTCATTAGTAAAGAAATGCCCCCACAGGTTTGCCTACCATATAGTCTGATGTGAATATTTTCTAAAGTGAGGTTCCCACTTCTCAGATGACTTTAGCTTATTTCTAGTTGACAGAAAACTGCCCAGGCCACTCACTGATATTTGAGTAGTTTATCACCCGTGAGAAGCCTGGGGGCATCTAGATCTGAAGACAGAGATTAGAGAGCTGTTTGTATAATGTTCACTTAATAGTTTGTTGGACTTCGACTTTTTGAGAACTGATCATGTGGTTTTGTGTTCATTTGTTTTTCTGATTTCTCTGTGTAGCCCTGGCTATCCTGGAACTCACCCTATAGACCAGGCTGGCCTCAGACTCAGAGATCTTCCTGCCTCTGCCTCACAAGTGCTGGGATTAAAAGTGTGCGCCACTACTGCCCGGTATGAGAATCAGTCTTTTGTAAGGAATGCTTATGATATATTTCAGGGCATAGGGATTTCAAGTTAATTAGTTTTTATCCAATTCCTCCACTCAGTAACTATTCTGAAACAGAAATGCTCTGCCTCCCTCATTTTTCACTATAGACACTCGCAGAGAGATTAATTTATGTGCACACTTCTTCCCTGTAAGTATAAATACTGTGTGCAAGTACACGCATCTGTAGATAGATTTTAAAATGGGAAAACAACTGGATGTGGGGCTCACACTTGCAGTCCCAGCTCTTGGGGTGGAGAAGCAGGAGCACGGTGAGGCCAGTTGTGCTACATCATGAAAACCTCCAAAAAGCAAACAAAACAACAACAAAGTCAGACAAAGATATAGCCTAATGTTTTTAAAAATCAAATACAAAATGGCCGTAGTCCACGTGGGGAGGTGGCTGGGTGTTTCTGTTCCCCCACCATTGCCCATCTACCTTATTCCACCTGCTGAGTTCTGACCCAGGCCTTAGGGCCCACGTTGGATATTCTCCTGGCTAACATCACAGCATCTGATTGGGTGCCGAGCTCCAGGCCACTACCCTAAGAGTGCTTTAGGGAAACTGTATTCCTGTTACCTGCTCTATGATGAGCTGTGGCCGACAATTTCTGCAGGCTTCTGGGCAGGCTCCAGTTTCACGAGGGGCCTGTGGGATATCATTCAGAGCATTGCTGGAAATAGGGGTGAAGAATGGCTAGCCCCAAAGCCCCTCCCCTCCTGCGTATCATCACTAGACCCCTGAGGAAACATGTTCCTGGCATCCCATGAATGGAAAACAATCCGTTCTAGCTGCTCTCTCTGGCATGATTGAGACCTTCCAGAGACTTTCTGGCTTGAGCTACATCCCGTGACTTCATCCTGTCCATGGGTGTGGAAGAGGCAATTCTTATTTTAATTAGCAACATCAGGTGGGAGGGCATTGTCATAAAAGACACAAATGACTGGAAGATGAGCCAGGTCAGTCATGCCTGCCTCCTCTTCCTTCTTTGTACTTTGTTAGGATTAGGCTGCCTTTTGAAAGATGCTTCAGTGCTTAAGAATATGCCTTAGAAATTATTCCATGGTGGTTCCCAGAGATGCAGAGATGGTTCAACATATGAAAATCTGTCAGTGCTGATGGAGGAAGGTCATTGGCTAATAAAGGAACTGCCCTGGCCCATTTTATTGGTTAGGACATAGGTAGGTGGAGTAAACAGATCAGAACGCTGGGAGGAAGAGGAAGTGAGGTCAGAGACTCCACAGCTCTGCTCTCTCGGGAGCAGAGGCCTCAGCAGAGACGCCATGCCCCGCTCCTGGCATGAAGCTCCGACCCAGGATGGACTAGGCTAGAATCTTCCCGGTAAGACCAGTTCTCACAGATTATTAGAGATGGGTTGATCAGGATGTGAGAATTAGCCTGTAAGTGCTAGAGCTAAAGGGCCAAGCAGTGCTTAAAAGAATACAGTGTCTGTGTAATTATTTTGGGGCATAAGCTAGCCATGTGGGCGGCCGGGTGTGGGGGACGCAGCCCTGCCATCCCTATTACTACATATGGTG
Source organism: Microtus oregoni (assembly GCF_018167655.1). NCBI lineage: Eukaryota > Metazoa > Chordata > Mammalia > Rodentia > Cricetidae > Microtus > Microtus oregoni. Next base: position 64,512,757 of record NW_024543063.1, read on the forward strand.
CCCACGTGGACAACTGCTTCCACATAAAGCCTGAGACAGCTTGGGAAGTAATTCTAGAACAAAATGAAAGCATTGTGCCTGGTTTCTTGGTAGCAGCAATTTCTCGGTTCTACTCTGCTTGCTAGAGGCAAGCAAGGGCCTCATCTAAGAGAGGCTTCCTGACTCAGCTTTAGCTGCAAAGCCTGCAGCTCATTAAGAGGTCCTGCCACGATACACTTAAACGGTGTTGACGAAAAGCTGAACGTATGCTTTTCGGTTTTCAGCCATAGCAGGAAAAAAGCTGCACCGTTTAAAAATGCAGGCTTTCTGGGCTGTCCTGCCAGGACAAACTCTGACTCTTTTACGCAGGCGGTTTGTGCGGTTTGCGAGCACAGGCTGCTGAAGCTCGCTTGCTGGCTACAGCCAGTACCTCAGCCATGAGGCTGGAAAGCTAAGGAATGGACTGGATCTAGCTGGCAAAGCCACTCCTTTAATCCTACTGATATTGCTTGGTAAATTAAAGACTCGTATGGTCAGAAAAAGAGAGATATACAGTAAAGAGAGATTCAAAGACAAAGAAAATTTCTAAATGGTTTGAAGTGTGTTAAAAATATATGCAGACTAAAATTTAAAGTTCTTAAAGTAACAAAAAAAGGGAAGAGAGTTGTTGTGTGTGGTACACACCTTTAATCCCAACACTGGTAGGCAGAGGGAGATAGACCTCTGTGACTTCAAGATGTGGTAGCACACGCCTTTAATCCCAATGCCTGGGAGGCAGAGAAAGGCGGATCTCTGAGAGTTCAAAGACAGCCTGGTCTACAGAGTTACTTCAGGTCAAAGATACAGAGAACCTGTCTCAAAAAGCAAAAAGTTAAAAGTAAAAATAAACGAAATAGAGGTTAAAACAAAGCTGCACAAAGATGGAAAATACACAGAGAATTTTGATACTGTATGCTATTATGCTCTCTTTGAATTGTTTGAATGCTGAGGAAGGACAAACAACTGCTAAAAGATATTTGTTTATAAATGCTGCTGAACTAATCCAACATAGATACTTTGAAAATGCCTTAAATTTGAAATTTGGATCTAAGGACATGATACTTTGGAAAGGAGTTTCTTATTTTGTTTTCACAGAGGATGAGACGCTGTTCATTTCTTCTATTCCGATTTGGTATGATGGACCACGCCCTCCTGAAGGGTTGGTGTGAACGCCTTCAAAAAATTGCTTCGCTGAACTGCCAACTGAGATGAAACTAGCACACAGGTTATACCATGAAAGACCAAATTAACGACGCCCCCATTCAGCAGGAAGCAGTTTGGAGAGAAAAAACTGCGCCCATGTTCCCAAATATTGTTTATAAATGTTCTTTTACATTTAAAGGGGGATATGATATAGATATGAATAATTTGCATTAGTATAGATTTTGCTTTATAGATTGAGATTTACGGTCAATTTTGTTATATGTATATGTATTTCTGATTTTGATTAAGGTATTGTGATTGTGTAGTTCATTTAAATATGTAATGTATAATTAGAAATATAGATTGTTAATAGATAATCATAATAGTCAAGTTTGTAGTCATGTTAGTTAAAATTTTCTAGATGTACATAGATATATTTTAGATAGGCATTCTTCATGTCTTTCAAAGATTACAGAATAGGACATTTAATGTTTTAATAACTTAGGACTTTTCATGACAATGAGACACTCTGCTCCTGGCAGCACCAATCTACTTCAAGAGGAAGATGGGCATTGAAGAGGCACCTTATGGAGTTTGATAGCCATTTGGGCAAGAAACTGCTCTTGCCTGGACTATTGCATAAACTGGACACAGAGAACCCACAGAGAGAGGACTACTGAACTTGCCTAAGGTGAGATGATCTTTCGGGGTTCCTGATTCATGAAAGAGTCTGCGAGACATTCTGCAGGACACAACAGATAGTGACTGAACTGACTTTGAATTTTCCTGCTTTATGGAAATGTCTGCTGAATACCATGGGCCTGAAGGCTGAAGATGGATGCCCCAACGGTACAGAGGAACCTTGGGTGACTGTCCAGGCAGCAAGATGTCTCTGTCATTTCTAGAATTTTAAAAGTTGCTTTTTTCTTGTTTGCTTAGGTAGTATTGTATCTTTCTGGAGTCTTTGATGGAGTTAAGAATAGTTAGTTATAGTTATAGTTTTCCGTAGTTATGATAAAGATTATTGTAACTTTTACTTGATAACTGTTTTGTTATATGTAATTTTGCTATGTTAAAGTTAAAGCTTTTTTTTTTTTTGTTTAAACCGAAAAAGAGGAAATGATGGAGGAAGGTCATTGGCTAATAAAGGAACTGCCCTGGCCCATTTTATTGGTTAGGACATAGGTAGGTGGAGTAAACAGATCAGAACGCTGGGAGGAAGAGGAAGTGAGGTCAGAGACTCCACAGCTCTGCTCTCTCGGGAGCAGAGGCCTCAGCAGAGACGCCATGCCCCGCTCCTGGCATGAAGCTCCGACCCAGGATGGACTAGGCTAGAATCTTCCCGGTAAGACCAGTTCTCACAGATTATTAGAGATGAGTTGATCAGGATGTGAGAATTAGCCTGTAAGTGCTAGAGCTAAAGGGCCAAGCAGTGCTTAAAAGAATACAGTGTCTGTGTAATTATTTTGGGGCATAAGCTAGCCATGTGGGCGGCCGGGTGTGGGGGACGCAGCCCTGCCGCCCCATATTACTTCACAGTGCAATCTACCATATAAACAAACTGGAAGAAGAAACCACAGGATCATCTCATTAGATGCTGAAAAAGCCTTTGACAAAATACAACATCCCTTCATGATAAAGGTCTTGGAGAGAGCAGGGATACAAGGAATATACCTAAACATAATAAAGGCAATATACAGCAAGTCAACAGTCAACATCAAACTAAATGGAGAGACTTAAAGTGATCCCACTGAAATGAGAAAGAAGACAAGGCTGTCCACTTTATGAATATCTATTCTATAGTACTTGAGGTTCTAGCTGCAGCAATAAGACAACAAAAAGAGGTCAAGGGGATACAAACTGGAAAAGAAGAAGCCAAACTCTCATTGTTTGCTCATGATATTGTATGTTACATAAGGGACCCCAAAAATTCTACCAAGGGACTTTTACAACTCATAAACATCTTCAGTAATGTAGCAGGATACAAGATTAATCCAAAATATCAGTAGCCCTCCTGTACACAGATGATAAATGGGCTGAGAGAGATTTCAGAGAAATATTACCATTTACAATAGCCAAAAATAATATAAAATATCTTGGAGTAACTCTAACCAAACAAGCGTAAGATCTGTGTGACAAGAACTTTAAATCTTTGAAGAAAGACATTGAAGAAGACACCAGAAAATGGAAAGATCTTTCATGTTCTTGGATAGGTAGAATTATCATAGTAAAAATGGCAATCTTACCAAAAGCAATATACTGATTCAATGCAATGCCCATAAAAATCCCAGTAAATTCTTCACAGACCTCAAAAGAACAATACTCAACTTTATAAAGAAAAATGAAAAACCCAGGATAGCCAAAACAATCCTGTACAATAAAGGAACTCCTGGAGGCATCACAATTCCTGACTCTACTACAGAGCTACAGTACTGAAAACAGTCTGGTATTGGCATAAAAACAGACAGGAGGACCAATAGAACTGAACTGAAGACCCAAATATCAATCCACACACCTACAAACATCTGATTTTTGACAAAGAAGCGAAAATATAAAATGGAAAAAAGAAAGCATATTTAACAAATGGTGCTGGAATAACTAAATATCAACATGTAGAAGAATGAAAATAGATCCATATCTATCACTATGCACAATACTCAAGTCCAAAGACCTCAACAAAAATCCAACCACACTGAAGCTCTTAGAAGAGAAAGTGGGAAGAACACTTAAACACATTGGCACAGGAGACCACTTCCTAAATATAACCCCAGCAGCACAGACACTGAGAGAAATAGTTAATAAACTGAGAAGCTTCTGTAAAGCAAAGGACACAGTCAACAAAACAAAACAGCAGCTTACAGAATGAGAAAAGATCTTTACTAACCCCACTTTGGACAAAGGGCTGATCTCCAAAATGTACAAAGAACTCAAGAAATTGGTCATCAAAAGAACAAATAATCCAATAAAAAATGGGGTACAGACCTAAACAGAAAACTCTCAACAGAGGAATCTAAAATAGCTGAAAGACACTTAAGGGAATGCTCAACATCCTTTGCCATAAGAGAAAGGCAAACCTAAACAACTCTGAAATTCCATCTTATACCTGTAAGAATGGCCAAGATCAAAAACACTGATGACAACTTATGCTGGAGAGGATGTGGGGTAAAGGGACCACTCCTCCATTGCTGGTTGGAGTGCAAACTGGTACAGCCCCTTTGGATTTCAGTATGCCGATTTCTGAGAAAATTAGGAAACAACCTACCTCAAGACCCAGTAATACCATTTTTGGGAATATGCCCAAAGGATGCTCAATTGTACCACAAGGACATGTGCTCAGCTATGTCCATAGAAGCATTGTTTGTCATAGCCAGAACCTGGAAATAACCCAAAATGTCCCTCAACCGAAGAATGGACAAGGAAAATGTGGTATATTTACACAATGGAGTACTACACAGCAGAAAAAACTAATGATATCTTGAAATTTTCGGGCAAATGGATGGACCTAGAAAGACAAATATCATAAGTATTCACTCATATGAGGCTTTTAGACATAAAGCAAAAAAAAAAAAAGCAGCTTGCAATTTACAATCCCAGAGAACCTAGACAACAAAGAAAACCCTAAGAGAGACATGCATGGATCTAATGTACATGGGAAGTAGAAAAAGACAAGATCTCCTAGGTAAATTGGGAGCATGGGGACCATGGGAGAGGGCAGGATGGGAGAGAAGAGGAAGGGAGGAGAATGAAAAAAAAATATGTAGTTCAATAAATATAATTTTTTTTTTTTAAAAAAAGAAGCACATAAGTCCCTCTCACGGTCTTGGCCATTTTGCTTTTTGTAGCCCAGGCACACTATAATAATAGATGCTCTTACTGATTGAAAAAAAATTCATGGTGGTATATGTAAAGATACATATTTCTTCTTCAGTATAGCGTTCGAATTGCCTGCTATGTTGAGACATGGTCTAGCTGCCCAGACTGGCTTTGAACTCCAGATCCTCTTGACTCACTTTTCAGGTTACCTTAGATCAGAGATGTGCACCACAACTTCATAGTATTCCAGTTTTGTTACGGCCACATCAGTTCATAAAGATTTCAGCATACTGCTACAGGCTGATCTCAAGACTAGGTCCGTAGAAATGAAATGTCTAGGCGTTATTGAAATGGAACTATTCCTTTGTCAAACTTCGTACATTGAAGTCCTAACACCCAGCACCCCCGGATGTGGGCTTCTTGGGAAGACAGATGCTATAACTAATTAGTTAAGATGGTACTGCTGTGGAGGGTTTTACTCCAGTTTTCTTGGTGTCTTTATAAGAAGAGGAACAAGTTTGTACTCAGATAGTCACAGAGAGGATTTTTGAGGGATGGGGTTGTTTGTTTGCTTGTTTTGAAAAGGATAATGATCACCATAACAGGTTTAGGGCAAAAAAAAAAAAAACCAAAAACAAAACAAAAAAAAAAAAAACATGAGTATGGGCATCTTGGTGATGTGTTTCGAAAGAATGGCAGAGAAGTGACCAGCAACAGAGTCATGTCCAGTGTATCAAAGGTGAGAGCTGCCATGTGTGTGCTGAGTTCTGTGATTGGTCAACTCCATTCCACTGAACATGAAATAGTTAGGACGGAAAGCCTAAATTTAGCCCCAAGGGTCACTTGGGCCCATGAGACATGCAGGACTGTGGAAATACCAGTGGGAGTTGGTGAATGTGGCAATGGTGGTCAACTCAAGGTGGAGGTTGGGGGTTGGAGAGCATGGTTTCAGCTTTACAAGTTGCAATTGGCTTGATTTTCTGCTGAATCATCAGGAGGAGAAACACTACGTGACTCAAGGTTGTCTGGTTCCAAGTGATCAAGCCAACAACAATTGACTCAAGCAATACGGAGATTGGTGGCCTTTGTCGTCTGATCTCTTTTCCCCTTCTCCTCTTACCTCTGCTTTCCTCTGTCTCATCTCACTGAGACAGGCTCTTTTTTCTACAATAGGAAGAGGTTTTCTAAGCCTCATTTTATATTTTCCTCTGGGTCATCCTGATGGAAACCACAATTTATTGTCTCAAAATAACCTAATAAATAACTGTCAATAACATTGTATTGAGTCAACCTAGATCATGTACCCAGGTCTGAATCAATCACTGTGACCCCAAGATGGAGTTACTCAACATGACGAGGCCCGAAATTCACTGCTGCCAGACCTAGAGAGCTTGGGCTGCCCTGTGTAACCACATAGTCTGAGAGTTGGGGAGCATTCCAGGGTCAGGGTTTCATTAACAACAGTTCCCCTTTTCTCTACTTGAGTTCAGGACAATCGAGAAAGAGAGAGAGTTATAAGTTTAGGTAGCTGGATAAACACAAGGATTATTGTAAACTCCTCCACCAGAGCCTCACACCATCCTGACTCTTGCCAAGGGGAAAGGGCCAGGCCACCACAGCTACAACAAAGCCCCCGCCCATAAGTTGTCCTCTCGGGTGTTTTGGTCACAGCAATGCACAAATTATGAATACATTCTTAGTCTAGTGTTCATTTTGAAGTTGAGGATACTAAGGGGTAGAGAGCTTAACAAGCCTGCCCAGGGCTGGAAGACCGCAAAGGACGACGTGCAACTGCTGTCACCGAAGAGATGGTGGCAAAACTCGGGGAACAGCTTGAAAGATGAGCAGTCAGAGAGTGGGGCGGTGACCTCGGTGACTTCACTAACCATACACCCCTTTGCAGAGGAGCGATTTCTAGTCAGGACAGCCATAAGAGTCAGGCATGAGCACGGGGCCTGGCGTGGAGTCTGGGAACCTGTGAGAAGATGCAGAAGGATCCAGTTCTGGAATCTCAGTTGGCCTCCAGCCTGGACCAAGAAAGAGCCTCATCAACTTAACAGGGATTTTTCCAGGCCTGGGCACTTTTAAGATCTTTGTTCACAAGTGAACCCTACCCTGGCTATCTTATGCCAATCAAGGAGATGAGGGAAAGTGATCCTACCTGGGCTGTGAGCAAGAGAGCAAACATGGCACCTTAATTGATCTTAGCTGGCAGCCCTCAACCCGCCATTCCCCTTTGCTCTGCCTGCCTTTGCTTCTGGCCAAACATATCCTTGGGTTTTCTTGGCAGATTTTAGATTAAACTGGAAGTATTTTTCTATTGCAGTCTGTGCTTTCTAGAAAGAGGGAAGAATATTCTTTGCCAAGGCCTCCCATCTCCCCAAAGACAGAGGGATATAGATGTTCCCTCTGGCTAGGAGACAGAGTGAGAAGAAATCATTTTTTAGCACCTGTCTAAATTGTGGTAGACTATTAGATGATTTAACTTTGTAGTTTAGCCTACGTTTGATTTTGCTCTAAGATTTATAGCAAAGCTGTAAAGATGAGTCATCGTGGTTCCTTTGCCCAAATAAGGCTAGAAATGACTCCACTTGCAGCCCTTGCCTGCCCTCCTGGGTCAGTGGCAGACATGGCTAATCAATTAATGATGCTGTTTCCCACTGACCCTCGATGTGGCCTCAGAAGCTTCACGGTAGCCCCGCAGGCTATGTGAGCTAGCAGAGCAGATGAAAAGCATTTGCTCTTCCTGCCAAATCAAGAGGACAACACTGGAGGAAGAAACAGCAAAGGAGACAGACAACATTAGGTGCCTGGAAAAAAACACAGACGCCGGAAGTTAAGGGCTTTGCCAAGTAGATGGTTCTGGGCGACAAGCAATAGCCAACAAGCATGGGCGATGGAAGAGAACTAGGGAGAAGAAGCTGTGTCCCTAGCAACCAGAATGAATGTGTTCATATGACACTAGCCACGCGGAATGTAACTTCTTAGCTCTGCAAACAAGCTAGGCAGAGAGCTCTAGAGTTAAGGGGACAGAGACAGCCAGGGATGGTGGTGGGATAAACATGGCACTGGCTTAACCTCAGTGACTAAGGAAACAGACATACTGGTAACAGTGTCTTTCTGATAACATGGGTAGTTAACACTTGCGAGGCCATTGTGTGTTGAGCACTGTGCAGGATTTCTTTACGTACTATATAGTACAGGGGCTTTGTTACCCTGTTTTATAGATACTGCAATGGAGGCTCATGCATACTAAATAATTAATCAAGATCAAGCAGGATGCAGTGTGATCAGTATTTGGCCCCAAGCAGTAGCTTAGCGCTTCTCAAAGTCAATTGTGTGTCTGTATTAGAAGCCTACGAACAGGAGAGAGAAGCTGGCCCGAGTTCTTCTCATCGGTGGGATTTCTTTCCTAACACAGTTACCGTTTGCTCATTAACCACTCATTCATTTTAATTACCTATTCAACAAGTCTTTATTGTGACCCACTCCATGCCAAGTGCTTGGTAGGCATGAGAGGAGGCAGGTGAACAACACAGGACTCTGAACTCACAAAACCTTACTGGCTATCACAGCTGGGTAATAATAATAAAGACACTGTCCCAAAGACTCCTCTATTGAAGGCAGATGTAGGCCTGCTTAGTAGAGATGGTGTTGAGATAGCCTTAGAGAGTTCACCCCAGCAATGGGTTAATCTACTGAGAAGTTCATAGTCGAGCGGACATTTGTATATTTTGCTTAGTTGGAGATGGAGGCCTCTGGTAGGGCTTTCCTTAAAGACTATTTTGGGATCCTCATCTATTCTCACTGTTTGCTTCCTGGCTGCCATGGAGAAGCAGCTCCCTCCACCACATCCTCCCGCCACCCTGAGGTTCTGCCTTGCCTCTGGTCCAGCACAATGGAGTCCACCAACCATGAACAAGCCCCTGGAACTTCTGGTTCTAAATAACCCCCTTTTGTCTTCAGGTGCTTTGTCAGAGCAAAATAAAAGGTGCTAATCCCATCCTACAGCAGAAGAATATGGGATAACTGGGGAGATGGGGCTGGGACTGAGAGAAAAAGGAAAGGTGGACTGGGCTCGCCCTGCCCAGTCAGGAGCTCGGCAGTCAGCCCAGCCCACTTTAGGCTTGGCTTTTTCCTTAGAATGGTTTACAGCAGTCCATTCTGGTTGATGAAGGGGAACCAAATCACTTTGCTGGTCTGAAGGTTTCCTTTGTGCCCGGATGGTTTTGATCTACACCCCAGGCTAAGGGCCACTAGGAAGTGAGAAGGGCAGACAAAAGTCTCCATGGTCTGAGCAGTATGTGAGGATGAAGCATCGAATGTCCACAGTGTCGTGTGGATCCAGCACCTTGGCATATTTTGGAAGGCCTTACCAGGAAGCCCTTGGCAACTGTAGAGAGTCCAGTCTACACAACGGGCCAGAAGTGGGCCCAAGGAAACGCTGTGCCTGCTCCAGCAGTACTAGCTGTTTGGGTTTATTTTAGACACAATTTTAAAGATCTGGTTCAAAAGCTTCAGACAGTTTTCAAGTTCATTACAAGTTCAAACCGGCTCAGTGGGTATTAAGGGTCTTCTGCTGATGTTGGGGAAAATGGAAAATTACCTTGGCTTGGTTCATAAATCTAAAGAGAGAGAGAGGAAAAAAAACCCCCACCGACTTGGTTTGAATGCAGTTTGGGCTTCTGCAGGTGAGTGAGTGGTTTTAGTCCACCGATTCACAGGTCCGAGCCCCCGAGGACGGCATTAATGGGCCACATTAGTCCGGTTGTCCTCCAGAATGGGAGACTACAACAGCCCAATTACCTCAACTCCCAGACCAAGGAGCATTCTGCGGAAGGTGAGGAAGGTTCCCAGGGAAGAGAAACACAACTCCCACCCCCAAGAGAACTCTCCCCAGTGACTGAGCAGCCCCTGGGTCCCAGGAGCCTGGAGGATAAATGAAGCGTGCTTACAAATGTCTCTTCGTGGAAGGTCAGCGGAGACAGTTACAAAATGGAGCCCAGCAAAGCAAAGGTGAGAACCAGGGGACTGGGAGACCCCTGGGGCTAACTTGGACAGATGACAAAAGAGAGCTGCATGCTGACCTTCTGGTTCATTGACAACTGATCACACCAGCAGGTGACTGACGACACCTCCCAGAGCCACTGAAAGGTCCTTCGGAAAGGAGGATGAGCTGCAAACCTTCCGGGGCAGTAGACTTAAATTATGAACTCCGCCTTTCTCTCCCTGTTCATTAAATCTGGCTGCTCACTCTCTCTCCTCCTATGGACTCCCACTGCCCTGGGGGAGGATGTGTGTAGGAAAAGGGGATCAGGAGGACCATCAGCAGGTGTAGAGCAGGGCCAGGGGTGGGGGTGGGGCTGAAGAATTGCTCGTGCCCTCCTTGGGCCCTATAGTGTGGCACTAAAGCTCATCTAGTGACAGAAACATGCTGCCCTTCCTGTCTGAGGCTGTCTCACCCAGTTCCTTCATTCCCAGTGCAGAGGACTGTCTTTGAGGTACCTCCCTCCGTCTTGATAATGTAGTTCCTGTGGGTGTTTGTGTTCTAGTCTGTAGTCTGCCTCCCAATAACAACTTAGGCACCCAGAACAGGAAAGGTGGGGATGGACCTTCTTTGGCCTGTTTGTTGTTTTATCCTGAGGACACAAAGCACGGTTGTATCCTTAAAAATGCTCGAAACTTGCTCAACTAAAAGAAATGAACAGATAAGTAAAGAAACCTGATTTGGGGTGGAGAGAGAGCTAATGTTTCAGGCAGAAAACAGAAAAAAAATCTGGGGTCTGAGCTGTCATGTTCCAGGCACCTAATTTGGCTCCCCAGTGACAGGGGACCTGGAGAGAGAGGTGGGAGGCAGCTTAGGGGGCACATAGTAGGATGTCTCATGAGCTGCTGGAAGCATGGACAAACAGAAGAGGGAGGACGAGCCAGACAGGAAAGGCAACTGGAGGCTGGAAGACCATCTACAGCCTGAAGAACAGGATGGAGGCAGCTGAGCTAAGATAGTCTATTTCTACAGCATGATCAATGTTCCAGAAGCTTAGCCTTCTCGCCTGTCCAATGGGATAGAGAGACAGTGTGGAGTGTGGCTTGGATAAACCCTTGGTTTTCATTTCAGATGCTATGTTCTAAGCCACCCACCCCAAGGACGTCCCAAGCCCTCCGCATAAATGTGTCTTCATTCTGCACAACTACCTTTCCTTGGAAAATGACTTAAATAGGAGGGAGAGAGGAATGGCTTTGTTTGGGACTGTCTGACACCTTGCAGGCTAGACCTTGCATAAAAATAGCTCCCAGCTTTCATCATGGGTTGACGATTCCAGAGGGCATTTTCACCAAAAGCCAGGAAGGCAGCCTGGTGGCCACTGTGCCTCTGGTCGTCAAAGCAGGTTATGGTGCTGGTCTTCAGAGAAGCACTGTGTGACAAATGTCTGTCCTCTGCCTCCCATGTCTTGGAAGCCAGCCTCCTTCTGGACTCAGAAGAAGCCAATGTCACAGGTTGGAGTATGAGGAAGAAGTGTGCTTTTTCACTGAATAGAAAGCCTTGGAAGGAAGCTGACCAGTAACACTGGCCACCTGCCTGGGACTGGCAAATGGCACCCCCAAGCCCACAGTGCCACAGCTGAAGACTGCATAGCTATCTAGAGAAAGTTTGCTATTGATCTCTAGCAGGTGATCTGCTAACTATTTCAGCCTGGGACCAGTGGGGGTCAGACGTTCTTGCCGTCGCTACCAATGGTGTGAGCCAAAGCAAGGCCTTAACTTTTCCAAACAAAACAAAGACCATTAAACATCTGTAAATTCTCATTAAAAAGAAATGTTTTTCCCAGGTTGGGTACTTAGAAATATATTTCAAAGTCAAAGATGATTCAGTTATGCTAGGGCCTCCCTGCTTTAGGGGACTTCCAGAATACAGGAGGCTTCTCATCTGGCTGGGTTCTTAGTCTTAGATGGAGAGATTGTGTTGACCTAGGCCTGGGTAAAGAAGGGCATCAGGGAAAAACTGTGGGCAGGGGAACTGAAGTAAGAAATATGCTAACCAACTCAGTCAGAAAATGGGCTGAGAAGGGTGTGAACGACCAAGCAGAAACCAGAGACACTTGGGTCCGCATGGGTCTGCAACTGGATGGTGGGTATATAAGAACACATCTTTGTCTCTCAGGATGCAGCTGGTCACTTCTTTACTCCTTCGAGGACACCTGTTCTATTCCCCGATGGGGCGGGGGAGACTCTGCCATTTTCCTATGACATGTGACCTCTTTGCCCTTCCAGAATGTCAGCAATGTAGAGGCTTGGGCTGCTTTCCAGTTCAAGTCCCACACTACAACAACCAAGACGCTGAAGACTTGGGGCCTGGTAGACTACGCTCATATTCCTATGCTGCCATTTTCAGCTGGTGTGATCTTGGGCATGCTTTGCCTCGGCTTCCTCCTCTCTAACACCCGAAGAATGAATGTTTTGCGTCATAAAGCCCATGTGAGGGGTCTGTGAGTGCATACATGAAGCATGCTTGGAAGAGTACGTGGCCAATGAGTGCTTCCAAACCTCAACTGTTATAACACCCACCAGGGGTGCAGACTCCTAACGGCTAGATGGGTTGTGGAAGCATTTGCTCCGGACACTGAATATTACAAGGGGGATATGGGGACCCATGTCATATCAGAGAATACACGCTGGCCCATTTATTCAAGTGCAATCTATAGAGCAAAGGCACTAAGCAAGGGAACACATCTGAGGACCTGTCAACAACCTTCAAGAGAAGCTGACTGACTTAAACGGCGACAACAGGTTTTCTTGTTTCCAGGCTGAACAGCATTCATCCTCTTTAGCCGTTCCTTAGTGGCCTCACATTCAGGACCTACCTGACTGTAGGGGATTTGTGTTTTTCCCACCCACCTTGAATATGTTTTCCTTTCTTTGGATGATGTACCTTGCTTTGTTTAGAGTAAACTGCTTCTCCTTGGGCATGGTTTGGTGGACTGTCCGTCAGAGTTCACTGGGCTCCATCCACTAAGCTAAGCAGACACCAGCAATAGCTGGGTCTCCTTTAACTGTACTGAGATGTGGCCCAACTTTCCCACCTCCTTCTTTTCCTTCACCTCTCCTTTTCTCTCTCCTTCCCTTCCTTCACCCCTCCTTCTCTCTCTCTTTCCCTTCTTCACCCCTCCTTCTCTCTCCTTCCCTTCCTTCACCTCTTCTTCTCTCTCTCCTTCCCTTCTTCACCCTTCCCTCTCTCTCTCTCCTTTCCTTCCTTCACCTCTCCTTCTCTCTCTCCTTCCTTTCCTTCACCCCTCCTCCTCTCTCTCCTTCCTTTCCTTCACCCCTCCTTCTCTTTCTTTCCTTAACTTTCCAGTGAGAATATGAGCCACTAATAAATTCCATCTCTTTTTGCTAGAATGTGTCCCCATTGTTTGTAACTGGGGAACGCTAAGGGAATCCACTCCAGTTGGGAAGCTCGGATTCAAGGAAGGCTATGAGTATCTCCGTGTCTTAAGAGTGAGAACACTTTAAAGGTAGAGACTAAACCGGAAGCAGGAGGCCCCATCAAAAGCCTCAGCGTAGCCCAAGGAGGTGGTGGTACTGTAGGAAAGGCCTCTCCTGGCGACCCACCTGGGTGTATCCCCATCTGTTTGGCTGAAAACAAAACAGCATGCTTGGAATTGAGGGGACATGGGAAAGTTCTTCTAATGGCTGAACTCTCAGGCTTTGAGGGATAAAGCAAAATTAAGTGCTAAAATTTGTCTCTTCGGATTGTTCTGGACTCTATCCAGGCACACCCATAAAAGAAAGTTGGCATCCAAACCTCCAAAGTGAAGCTATGTATTTCTTCAAACTGCATCCATAATTCCTAATTGAATGTCTCGCTCAAACATTCATGACACGAAGGACTGAATTATTAAGTAAATAAAATCATAAATGAGGATCATAACAGAGCTAATGGCTTCACTGAACAGTTTTCTATTGTGCAGGGGCTCTCAAACAACTCCCTGAAGGCCCAGTGTAGCTGTATCCGTGTGTAAACTTCTAGAATGTTCTCTTCCCCACAAAAAGATGGGGCCCTTTGCCCTTCAAATCTTGCTCTTTGTGGACTGGATTTTCTTCCAATTAAGACGACTCAATGGCATAATTTTCTTTTTCATGAGACAGTCACACTTGGAGATGACCTCCCCTCTTACCCGTGTCTCATTGGGCTTGTCACTCAAGGTCTCCTGGCATCAGTTTCTGCGTCCCCGATAGCCCCTGACAGCTGAGTCGATACACCGCTCAGACCCCCAAATCTGATTTTCACTCCTACCTAGTTAGATCAGCATTTTTAGAAAGTTCAGCAGATTTCCTCAGCAGACTTTATATTCAAAGTCGAACCTCACAAACTGGGGGTGTTAGGAGGCCCTATCTGCCCAGCCATCATGTATTCAACAAATACCTAGGGATTCCCACACTGTGTCTGACACCCAGCGGGGTCAAGGACACCCTGCAGCAAATGACAGGTACCACCGTGGCCCATCAGAAAGGAAGAGTTAACAAACAGGGAGCACAGATAAAGCAGAATAACAAACTGAGGTTTGTAGTGTGGAAGGAATGACATGAGGTGCCATAAAAAGGAAAAAAAAATTAAGACAGCTCATTTGTGGGCAACATGAGGACTTAAAAAGAATCCTCATACCAAAAGATACTTAGACTTTCCAGCAAATAGGAACCGGTCTGGCAATGGGAGGAAAGCGTGGGTAGGGCAAGTGTTTCCAGAAAGAGGAACCACACTTGGGAACTATGCGAGATGAAATCAGAGGGCCATACTGAGTCAGCCCACCCTTCACTGGCCTGGGAAAGCTGGTCTTTGCCCCTTGCTGGACACTATATCGAGAGAGCTGGTCCCTGCATGCAGAGAGATGGCCCCCACCCCTCACCACAGCCCAGGGTGATCAGACCCTGAGGGCCCATCAGTCGCTAAAAGAAGGATGGTTCTGCTCAGGAGAGACCTAAGTTTGCGCAAAGAAGGCTCCAGGTAGGCCCACAAACAGGCTGGCTGAGGTGCTCCAGCTCTGAGCCCTGCAGCTGTATGTGAAGCTAGGGCCTGTCCCTTAGCATGTGATTCCAGTTAGCATTAGCTAACTGCTAAAGACCCCGCCAGAGTGTTCTATTACAGCCTTCTGATCTGTAGTGAAACAGGGCAAGCCTCGTCCCATCTGGGGAAAAATTCTTCCTGGAATGGTTTACATGGCACTGTGCAAGAGGCAGAAGAAACAGCGATGGTGGCCACTCAGAGTCCCTCAGGCTGAGAATTCTTCTCAACACAAAGGAGAGATAATGTCTCCACTGAGGTCGGTTTTTCAAGAACTTTCTTGAAGCGTAATTGATCTACAAAGTCGGCAGGTGTTTATGTGTAGATGTGATGAGTCTGAACCCATTGCCGTGATACAGATACAATAATCACCATCTCCCAAAAGGTTTTGTGCTATTGTTTTTCTGACTTTATGTGTGTGTATGTGTGTTTATGTTCAAAGAACACTTAACATAAGAATTATCCTCTTTATACACTTGAAGTAGATATCACAGCATTGTTAGTGGTAGGTTTATGCCAGTAATCCAATTGTTTGGGGTTTTTGTTTGGGAAGGTTTTTTTTGTTGTTGTTCTTCTTTTGCTGTTAGAGTTTGTTTGCCTGTTTGATTTTGGTGCAAGGGGTGGAATCCAGGGTTTCGTGCATGCTGAGCAAGTGTTCTACCACTGAGCCACAGGCCAGCTGGTGGGCTGTCAAGTCTTCTGTAGGACACCAAGATGACCTTTCTGGAGCTGCTGCAGGGGGACAACGTTCTCTGTTACTGCCTGGCAAGGGCCTTCCTTTGTGTTTTCCTAGCAGGTTTGTCCTGCTACTGTGGCATTCATCAGTTGCATTGTATCTGTTCAGAGGTACCCCTTCCTTCGGATGGCTAGTGTACAGCAGTGGGGTCTGTAGCCAGGGCAGGAGTCACTGCGGTGGAAATGGGGGAAGGGCTAACCTCAGCTGCCCTGCTCTCTGAATTTTCCTATGTGTTGCTTCCTATTCTAACCAGTGGTTCTTAGCTTGATTGTTACTTGGCTCCTGGGGAGAAAACTGGGTCCGAGAGGCTCAGAGGCTAGCGTAGAACACAAGCCCGGAATACACAGATGCTTTGAGACAGAAGAGGCCCGCCTGCTCCTCATAGCCGCCAACGGATGTCTGTCACTAGTCAGTCATTTGTCTCCACTTTGTTTTTGTTTTTTTTTGTTTTTTTTTTCGAGACAGGGTTTCTCTGTGGCTTTGAAGCCTGTCCTGGAACTAGCTCTGTAGACCAGGCTGGTCTCGAACTCACAGAGATCCGCCTGCCTCTGCCTCCCGAGTGCTGGGATTAAAGACGTGCGCCACCATTGCCCGGCTCGTCTCCACTTTGTACGTGACTAAAACAGAGGCCTAGAGAACCGGCGCTCTAACCGTCGGGAGGTGTGGCCAAGAGACAGAAGAACGAGATGGCAGAGTACAGCAGCTGCTTGGACCTGGAGCTCCAAGACTCCTTTCTTCCTGAGTTGCTCTCCTGCCCTCTGCCTGGACCTTTCCAAACACAAACATCTTCATGTCTCTAGACTCCAGCCACATCCCAACAGCCACCACAGAGAAATCTGGAGCCTCTCCTGTCAGATGCTGGGGATGTGTGTGGGGGTGGGGGGTGGTTGTCTCTCTACTCACTCATCCACACCTGCACGACCTTCTCCCTGCTCTGAGACTTGTGGGAGTGACATCTACCTCCCATCCTACCGGGTATGTCTGGAGTTCAGTGGCACAGAAGTGACACACATTCATAGAAATCATACTTCAGATTTGCAATTTGACCATTTCCCAGGCTAGCATCATGCAGTACAGCTTTTAGGAGATGCTAGGCGGCGAGACCCGGCTCCCAGTCAGTTCCGAATCACCAGGGAAAACAAGACCTCCACAGTTACTGTTTAGCATAGCTGGGCTTTCAGGAGGATGGGGGTCTTCAAAGCATTCTGACAAGTGCTTTGTCATTTCAGGTTACAGCGAGTTCTCAGGATGTGGCCCATCTGAAGCTGAGCAGCAGTTGGGCCTGTAGCTGAATTGGACACCAACGTTTTCTAAAACTTTACCCCTGGGTTGCAGCACCATAGGTGATCCGCCCCTTTTATTTTATTTTTTTTCCCTCTTTTCCACATCTTTCAATTTTTTATATAGTGAACTATTTGAGAATGAGCAGGCAATAGCCTCCAGCAAGAGATATTCTTTGAGAAAATGTTGGGTGGCCAGTCTTCATAAACCTATACATTTGAACCGTTCAACACAACATCAGAAAATGTAACCAAAAGCATCCAAGTTCCTTCTGCTCTCACAAGCCCCAGAGACCACAGAAAACCCTCTTTCTGTGAGAAATGAAGATGCTAGCTTGAACAAATCCAATTAAAATAGGAACTGATTGACACTTTTGGAAGTTTGTGCCAAGAAGCCCCAGCGGGCTCTGAGTCAGGTCAGAGGATTTTCTCAGGACAATCTGCCCAAGCCAGTCAGGAAACTGGCTTCTCAGGAAGACATGACACCTCGGGCAGGGTCTGTCAGGGAGCCCTTTCTGCCTGGGTTCTGTGTAAGCTGAAGCATCTCTTGGTGTCTTTGTTCTATTCTGCCTCCTCAGAGGCAGGATTGTCGAGGCGTGTGGGTACCTGGGTCTACTGAGAATAAAGGCAAAGACAATTAAGGAAATCGGCCATGAAAGGGGTCTGTGCCATGAGTTCTTAGGGATCTGCTTGTGTTCTGTTCACATGGGTCTCTACAGGAACTCCTCATCGCTCCAAGAGCAATTTTTAAATGTCTTCATTGCAAAAGGGTGAGGGACATGCTGATTATATTTAATCCTTCCATAATGTACACTGAAAACATCCCGCTGCCTCTGATCAATACATACATTTATGTATCATTACAGAATTTTATCCCATCATATGTCCTACAACTGTGTATGATTACTGCCAATTAAAAATTTTCAAAGAAAAAGAAAGCTGTGTTTCAGGTGCTAATTTAGCTACTAACAATGGCTTGGAATCTGCAGTCCTTCCTTGACTGTGTCTCTCCCTTTTTCAGGTGCCCTAAAGACAAGGACATTTTGGGTTGTCTGTCAGTATCTGAATATTACCACGATGGGACAGCAGAATCTCGCTCAACAAGGGAAGAACCAAGAAGACAACTTACAAGGAGATGGAAAAGCACACACGGGGCCTCATGGTCCATGTGGTGCTGGCTGCTGTCATTGGAATTTCCAAATGATGATCCCAGTCTGTTCTACCGTGACCCCTCCTCCCTCTCCACGGCTTTGTTTATCCAAATCATGGCCTCCCTGAGGACTGGCTCAGTTCTTCCTCCTCCAAGATCTCTACAGCAGCTCTGGGCTTGGAAGGGACTTAAGAACACTAGCTTTGTTCTATCTTAGTGAAGCTATAGCTCCTAAAAGAAACACAATTTACCTATGGTCACCCAACAGGTCTTTATTAGGTAAGGGAAAAAGACAAAACTCAGAGCCAGGTGTAATGTAGGACACACTGGTGTGTTCTTCGGATGGCCTGGTGAGGTCCCATCGTTGAGGTAGACACAGTCACTTTGTCCAGGCAACCAGAAATCCCAGTTGCCAGAGACTAGTTGTTGGGTCCTTTCTGGGGATTTGGGGAGTCATCCTCAGCTTCAGAAACCTGCTTACCCAGCATCTCGTTTTATCTGTAGCCAATGACTGGTAGGTGTGGGGATAAAAAGGTCACTGTCTCATCGCTAACCGGGATGCCACCCTGTTTCCAGATATCATCTGGCCAAGGTTAACTTCCCTCCCTGGCTGCTCTCTCTCAATTGCTTAGAGATGTGTCTACCAAGAGCATTCCCTAGCAAATTCTGCCAGCTCCCATCTCAAGAGTCTGCTGCAGAGCCCAAAGGGAGACAGAGTCTGTCCTGCCCGTATCAGCAAGTGTGACAGTGTGCTCAACAAGTCCTGATTACAAGCATGTTTCAGAAAGCTCAGCAGACCTTGGGTGCAATTCATTGCTGGGCCCTGAACTTTCCGTCCTCACATCTACCTGTGATACACAAAAGAGGTTCCGGGGCCGCTTGGCTCCTAGACAGGAAAGCACATGGGTGTGGTGCTTCTTGCTATGGTTTCCACAGCTTAAAATGGGAAAGTTGGGAGTCTGTTCAAAGACTTGCAGGATGGAATCATGTGCTCAGTCATTGTTCTATATGTACACTGCCTTTCCGGAAGAGCCAAGCGTGCCTGTACTGTGACACACGCTTGGTAAATACGGGGGCTCTCTTGCTTTACAGGAGACGGAGACGTGATGAGCCAACTAAAGTCAGGCCAGTCTTGGGACTGGCAGGGCTAGTCCTTAGGGACTGTGCGGTTCCGGCTAAGAACTTCTCCCCTCCACGCAGCTCGGCGCTGTTTGCCTGCAGGCATTTAAAGGTCAGGGCAGTAATATTAAGCCATGAACTTATCATTTCTTCTGGAATTACAGACTTTAAGGAAGTGTGTGTGTGTGTGTGTGTGTGTGTGTGTGTGTTTTCCCTCCCTGCAGTCTCTGCTTGGCAGATACATAGACCTTCTATCCAGGTCTCTGCAGAAATGCAAGACTGCTCTGGCATCAGCTTCCTGACACCCTGTGGCTTTAGCTGTGTAAATACATCCGTCCAGCAGCGGATTTTAATCTTGCCTAATACCACTTACTGCGTATTTCAAGCAAGTCTTGACTCTGTTAATATACCAGGCTCCCTCCGAGGTAGCCAAAGACCTAAAAGGCCTTGGAAGTCCACAGCTTCCAGAACTGTGCTGGCCATGAGATAGGCCTGATGACAGTTGATGATGGCCTGTGGGGGTTGACACTGGTGGCTGCCATACCCTGCCACAGTCGCCACAGTGCGAACTCTGGTCTACAGCATAGAATGTGGAGGGGAGAGGGGCAGCAGCATAACCTCCAGGACCAGGCTCTGGGGTGACCTGGAAGGTCATGTCAAATGTAACAAGGACACAGCCATCAGCCTGGCTAAATCAGCAATGCAATTGTCACACTGGACACAACTTGGAGTTTTCCAGTGACAGCACTGGGGCACCTGGCACCTCATTCTGATCTGCAATTGGTGCCAGCTCTGGTCCTCCAACTCATGTCATAGTCCAGTCTTGAGACTTCCTGTTCTCCCTTCGCACAAGACAACTCCCACAGAGACTCGTGGTTCTATGCATGCTGGCACACACCCATGCATGTGTACATGGTCATCTTTATGCATGCTGGACAAGCCCATGCATGTGCACACGGTCATTTCTATGCATGCTGGCACACACCCATGCATGTGTACATGGTCATTTCTATGCATGCTGCCACACACCCATGCGTGTTACATGGTTATTTCTATGCATGCTGCCACACACCCATGCATGTGTACATGGTCATTTCTATTCACGCTGGCACACACACCCCATGCATGTGTACTTCATTAACCACCAACATGCAGAACATTTCTGTTATCTTAAATCATTCCTTAAAGCCAGGCATGAAGGCATACAGCCATAAAACTAGCATTTAGGTAGCTGAGGCAGAAGGATCATAGCCCAGCCTGGGCTATATACCAAAAGACTGCCTCAAAAAGAAATTACTTCATGATCATAGCAATTGATCCCTCAACATGTAACTGTTCAAAATGTAGATGACCCCGGCATGAGAACAAAATACCCCAAGAAAAACCTGACAGAAACGAGAGGAGAAATCCCCCAGCTACAGGCAGATGAATAGAATAATAGACAGAAGACCTGGAAAGACACAAAACACTTGCAAAACACCCTCAACCAGGGCTGGCGGATGTTCATAGAACCCTGCAACAAGAATACAATGTTTCAATCCTTTAAATCTTTACCAATACAGCCGTATGCCAGATCATGGAAGGAATGGAAGGAAAAAGAAAGAAAGAAGAAAGAAAGAAAGAAAGAAAGAAAGAAAGAGCTTCAACAAAATCAAGTAGATTTAAACCGCATAGGATCTGCACTGTGAGCACAGAAAAACACATTTAAAATAATTATTGAGTCAGAATTTGGGAAGGGCCCAACTATTTGGAAACTAAATAGTACACTCTAAATGAAGTCAAAATTGAGTCAAATGTGAAACTGGAAGGGGCAAGCAGAAGATGTTTCTGAAGCAAATTATAGTGAAAACGCAATGTCAGAGTGCGTAAGATGTTGTCAAGGTGCGGCTTAGAGGGGAGTTCATACTCCTAATATTTATACTGGGAAGGAAGAAAAAAATTTAAATCATCAAAACCATCAGCAGCCACTTGATTTAAAAGACAAAGTGAAGATAGTGAGAAGGGGGTGGGAGTGGAGAGAGAGGGAAAGAGAGAGGACACACACACACACAGAGAAAGAGAGAATGAAGATGAACTCTACCAAATCATACATGCCAGAAGAGACACAATTGTAGATCCTACAGAAAATAAATAAGAGAATATAAATGGGAACTTTCTGGAATAAATTTAAAGGCATAGAGATGACCTAGTGGGGGCACCACCTGCCACCCAAGCACATGCGAGGCTGAGGCACAAAAGTCACAAGTTTGAGGTTAGCTTGGGCTGTAATGTGAAAGTTGTTCAAAAACAAAATAAAATAAACTAATAGTGGAGACACACGAACTCCTTGAAAGATGAGAATCATCCAGATATGGGGCTGGAGAGATGACTCAGCTGGTAAGAGCACTGGCTGCTCTTCTAGAGAACCCAGGTTTGGTTCCCAGCACCCACATGGAGGTCCCCACCATCTGGAGCTCTAGTTCCAGGAGATCTGACACCTTTCTCTGCCCTCCGTGGACACTGCATACCCATGATCCAGGGCATACATGCAGGCAAAACACCCATGCACATAAAATAAAAATAAACAAAATCTCAAAAACATCAAAACTCATAAGAAATTAGCATAATCTTATATCTAACTGTAATCCCAAGTGCCTGGGAGGTCAGAGCAAGAGGATAAAGATGGGTTTGAGGCCAGCTTACTTTACACAGCAAGTTCAAGGTCAGCCTGAGCTACCAGGTGAGACCTTGTCTCAAAATAAAGCAAAGCAAAACACACACACACACCTCAGATCCCCAGACACAAAAACGGAAAACAACTTTTCCACAAAACTCTAAGTGTGCTGCTTATTTCTTGTAGATAACTTGACAGATCCTAAAGTCATGAAGCTCAGCCAAGGAACTGCCTCGATCACACTGATCTGTGGCCCTGTCTGACTGATCAGTGTTTGATATGGGAGGGCCCTGGCCACTGTGGGTGGAACCCTCCCTGGGCTGGTAGGACTGAGCCGTACAAGTAAGTTAGAGAGGTGTGGGCATGCGAGCAAGTCAGAGAGTGAGCCTGCAAGCGGCGTTCCTCGTGCTTCCGTTCGAGTTTCTTGCCTGAATTCTCTGGGATGGATTGTGACTTGGAAGTGTAAGTCACACAAACCCTTTCCCCGCTTCATCTCTTTTGGCCCATGGTGTTTATCACAACAACAGAAAAGAAACTAGGACACCCAGGTAGTATGATCGTTTATCAAAATTATACCAATCCTATGCAAACTCCCCCCCCCCAAAAAAAAGCAGAGGCAGAGGTACCACTTCCTAATCCCTTTTGTGAGGATGCTACAGCTGCAATACTAAGACGTGACAAAGAAACAAGAAATACAGCCCCAGAGCAAATGTCTCACATGCTTATGCAGACACGTGGAAGGCTGGTGTAACGATATGTTTATATGAGTGAATGCCAGTCCAGTTCCGAAATGTTCTCATTCACCTTATATGTGTCTGAACATGTACATGTGTGTATGATGCACATGTGTATACACACACACATAGAGATGATATGCATGTATTAGCTACTTTTCTGTTGCTGTGATAAATCACTATAATCAAGACAACTTATACGAGACAGAGTTTATTTTGGCTTACGATTCCTGAGGGACGAGAGTCCTTAATGGGAGGCAGCATGGCAGCAAGGAGTAGTCATGGCGACTGAAACAAGAAGCTGAGAGGTCACACCTTGGACCCTAAACACAAAGCAGAGAAAGCAAACTGGAAGTAGGTGATGCTGTTTCTGTCTCAAAGCCCACCCCCAGTGACTTACTTCCTCCAGCCGGGCTGAACCACCCAAGCCTTCCCCAAACAATGCCTCCTACTGGGGACCAAGGGTTCAGATGCTGGAGACCATGGAGGACGCTTGTCATTCAAACCACTATAGTATGTGTGGAGGAGAGAAGGGAGCAGACAAGAATGAAAAATAGGGAGTCCAGGCCCTTTCCAGGTCTTCTCAATAGGAAATGAGACTTAGGGCTTGGGAGAAAGCTCAGTCAGTGGAGCAGAGGCATCCATGTGAAGCCCCGACTACAGATTCCCAGAAGTCATATAAATGACAAGCAATTATGGCAGCTTCTCTGTAACCCCAGTTCTCAGGAGGTAGAGACAGGGACCCTCGGAAAAGGCTGGCTGGCTAGACAAGTCAAATGGGTGAGGTGTGGTTTAAGTGTGAGACCCTGCCTTCGGGAAAACACCCCCTCATTCCACAACCTTAGTTGAAGCAGGGGACCTGATGGATACCCCTGAGGGGCAGCACTGATGTGGAGTCTTCCTGTGGCTCTCACTCCACACTCTCTTGTAGCCTCACCAGCAAAGCTCGCCTCCTGCAGGGGCTAGATGTGATCATCCTCAGAATGAGCATGCAGGGATGGTTTCTGAGAGTGAGGACCACATTCAAGGAAAGACTCAAGGAGGATTCTAGTGCTCGTGGGTCACCCTAACCCATTAGCTTTAAAGAGAGAAAGTGGGAGAAGGTACTCTCATTTCCAGGGGTACCTACTCCCTGGACAATCTGAAGGAGACTCTGAGTGTGGGCCTCACTGGCTGAATGACTCCCTCAGCATCTTCAGAGAGCCCAGACTCAAGATTGTATGTAGCAGCTCTAAACTAAACCCAGGCTACACAGGGATGCCTGCCCGCTAGAGCTTTCACATTGGCCCCGCTCCCAAAGCAGAATGAACAAACCCAGACCCCGGACTCAAACATGCCAGGCTCAAATGGGCAGTCCTCAGAGAACACCAGCTGAGCACAAGGCAGTCACAGAAAAGAAATGCCCAGCAGGTGAGCTCCAGGGGCCAGGACACGGGCGATCCAGATCCCAGCCTTGCTCATTTTCTCCAGGAAGGTCTATGGGGTGAAGACTCGGGACCAGGAGTGTAAGTCACTCGGGGATGCAGTCGTGGCTTACTCGGTTGCCCTTTTTGTATTCCTGACACCCTAAGTAAAATCCCCCTTGGCGTGAAGAAATCTCATTCATGTATATGACAGATTTAACCTTCTAAAGCAGATGCTTGCACTGTACTAGAGGTCTTTAGAGACCCAGGGTGAAGCGGGGTAGGGATCCAGGGTGGATAAGGGGAGAAGGGGTCCCCTGAAGAGGACTTCACCACAACTGCCTAAGATGAGGCAGGCATAGGGATAGGAAGAGAATCTTCAAGGTAGAGTGATAATTTTTGAGCAATAATGAGAAAAACGGTATGGATAATATTGTTTTATTTGTATTCCATGGAGAGAAAGGAAGGTGGAGGCAGGAAGGGGCACAGGGATAGAGGCAGCAAATGCTCGATTTTGTATCAACTCTCTGAAAGACACAATCACGGTAGCTAGCTGGAGTTGGAGGTAAGAGAGGCAAGGTTCTTCATACGGGGAATGTTTTTATCATATCTTCTTTGTATCAATTTATTTTTCAAACTATCTTAACCTCTCTCCCCTCCAATAGAATACATTATTAAAAATAAATACAAAAAAAAGAAGAGAAGACAGAAGAAAGATTGCTATCCCATAATTAGTGGGTGATATAGTTAACTTCAGCTGTCAACTTGACACAGCCCAGAGCCACATGAGAAAAGGACGCCTCTCGTGAGGAATTGCTTAGTACACATTGGCCTACAGTCTTGTGTGTGAGGCAGCTTCTTTATTGCTAGTTTATAGAGGAAAGTCCAGCCCACTGTGGGCAGAACGGTCCCTAGGCAGGTGAGTCTGGGCTGTGTAAGAAAGGTAACTAAGAAACCAGCAGGAATGAGCTAGCAAGCAGTGCTCTTCCTGGGGTACCCATTTGAATGCCTGCCCTGGCTTCCCTCAGCGATGGACCGCGATGTGGAAATTAAATCTTTTCCTCCTCCTCCGAGTCATTTCTGGTCAGTGTTTTATCACAGCGACAAAACCAAACTAGGAAAGCGAGCGACCGCAAGTGGTAAAACATGTGTGCAGCTGCCTCAGCTCTTGAGGGAAGGCACCGCACGTGGGTGCACAATAGGAGATGCTCTTCTCGAGAAGATCATTGATTAACCCTTCAAAGGCAGCATTCAGCTGGCAGGAAAAAGTTAAAATACCTGCAGTGGTGATAACATGCCTGTCATCTCAGCCATCAGGAACAAAGGCAGGAGAATTGAGGGTTTGAGGTCAACCTGAACTACAGAGAAACCCTATCTCACAAAACAAACAAACCCGGAGCTTTTTGGAGAGAGCTCATGGGTCAACTGTGGCCTCCAGGGGAAGGTCAAGGCTGACACCAGGTGCATCTCCCATGGAGACTCAGCTATCAGAGGAAACAGTTCCGGACCAGGGAGTCAACCCCAGGGGGTGCAGGTAAATGCCGTGCTGCAGAAATGATTGAATTATCACCACAGCCTTTGTGTCCATTCCACATCGCCAGCATGTGAAAGACGGAAAAGGCCTTGATACCTCGGGGTCATCTTGAAGAGCCCAACTGCTGTCAGTGGAGATGAAATTTCCCAACTGGAACTGCCCAGAGAGTACCTACCCACCCCCATCGCTGAACCACCTCTCGGTGTGAGAATTCTGTAAGAGGAGACCAGGTCCTCGCTGACATCTCTCTGTAGAGAGTTCCATCAAAATCCTGCACTTGCCCCGTGTCCTTTCCTTGGCCACCGGTAACCAAGGAAACGAGATTCTATGGTAACAGGGAGGAGAAGAAGAGAGGCCTCTAGAGCCCTTTCTTGCATTCTTTCTCTCCTCTCCTGGAATCAAGGCAGTTGCATGGCAGAGAGAACATCTGGGGGGGAGGGGGGCTTACTCTTAATTTCCAACAGGAAGGGAGAAAGGCACGAGTGTGGTTTATGACTGACACCCAGTTACAACCTGAAGGGTGGTGTTGCAGGTACCCCAACCATGCTTGCCCAGGTGGAAGAGTATCTGTAATATACTGTAATTTAAGTAAAAGATGCAGACATTTTACTTAAATGTACATTAGATCATGTATAAGCAAGCCTAAACACTGGAGGTATCATGTATGTCAGAATTTCAGTTTCCTCGGTCTCTGCCGAGGCTGACTTGGGCTTGGTTTTGCCCTTCTCCTCTCATTAGCCCTTCCAGCCGGCTCCTTGGCTCTCTGCTTCTCCATCACCCTGTTTCTGTAGATTTCTCCTGAGACCTGCCTTCCTGCCTCCTCCTGACCTGGCTCACCTGCTGCTCTCAGGATGGAGTAGCTTTGGTTATTAGTGAAGACTGTTTTTGGGGGCCAGGGTCTAGCTCCTGCCCAGGCTGACTGCAATTCTCCTCCACGCAGAACCCTCTTCCTCCCCTCCTGTGACTTCAGTGTGGACAGGCAGGCTAGGCAGAGGACTCCAGGCAGGATAAAGGAGACCTTCCTGAGGGAAGTCAGAGCCTTACAAAACACAATATGTGATGATGTCATAAATAATAAATTAGCTAGGGCTCTGTGCAGTGTAAGGACATTGACTGTGATCTTTTGTTTGCTGAATCTTGCTTACCATTCTTGAGATTTCTTATCTGAGTTTAAAAACCTCATCACTCATTTCTTTCCTTAAACAAGTGTCTAAAGGATCCTTCTAATCACCCACACAGGCTCCCTTTTGCAGAATTTCGGCCACTGTCCTGTATTGTTGTTTCTGTTTGCTTTGTTTAAGACAGGGTCTCACTTTATAGCCTAAGACTCAAAATCCACCTGCCTCAGCCCCCCCCCCCCCCCCCCAGGGCTGGGAATAGAGCCACCACACCCTGCTAAGACCGGTTCTGGTTGTTTCTTCTTTGTCCATGCTCTAAATAAGCTTTCTACCAGGAAGGGGCACTCAGCAGAGACATGTATCCTGCTAACGCCCACCAGTCAAAATGGATTGAACACGAACTCCCTCTCAATGCCACTCTTTTGATCATGATAAAATAAACACAAAGAAATGGAACATTAAAAGGAAGCGATCAATCCTCTGCTGGCCTGTGGTCCCATGTGAGTCCACTTGATCGCCTCAAGCGAACAAGATCGTCCTCGGTTCCTCAGATCCATAGGACAAGCTTTCCTCCATGCCCATGGGCTGACAAGAAGGCTGGTGTGCGGGTCTCTTCCTGGTGGTATGTTTGCACCCTGTTGTAGCGGGGCTCCGCCAGCAGGCATGAAATCAAGGCTCAGGCTCAGGAGGCTAAGGGTTGAGCTGCAGGCAGGCAGGCTCTCTGGGAGGCCCGCTGCTCCTGTACTTCCCCAGCTTCAGCAGCTGGCTGGCTGTCCGCACATCCCTGTGCTATGCTGCAAGGCCCACCAAAGCCTCCACCTTCGCACACCACCCCACCTGTGCGTGTCTGCTTCTGTCTCCAAATTGCCTCTTTTATTATGGAGCATGTTAAATCAGGTGTCCACCGTAAGGATCTAATTACAATTTGATTGAATTAACCTGATCATCCACAGGTCTTGGGGTTAAGACTTTGACAAGTTTGGGGATAGAAAATGTATTACCTGGGCCTATGGTAGAGGAGCCAGCAGGCAGGCTACAGATGGGAAACTTCTCTGGGACATGTTGAGAGGAAGCTCAGAGAAGCAGGGAGGGGTCCCCTGGACAGAGCTGCTTTCTTTGGAGATGGGATCTCCTCTGGGGAATGGACGCATTAGGCAACAGTTCTCTGCAGGCTGGGCTTCTGGAAGCTGCTAGTTTTGGAGAAGTCTCCACTTACCAAAGCAGTTCCACGTTGTCTTTAGCTCTGTGGTTCTCAGCACGCTCTGTGTTGTTGTTTCTGAAAAAAAGCCCTGCTGATGTGGACAGGAGGAAAACCTCTGCACCGGACAGCGACTCTGCTGAGCGGCTCCTGGAAGAACAAAGAGCAAGGCCACGCCCTCCTGACACCCGGTTTCGAAGGCCACATAGTGATGTTTGTTTCCTAAACAGGAATCGAATGTTTGTCGCTTGCTCTATTTAATTATGACTCGAGAGATTTGCTAACATTACACATTCTGTCTGCAAGTGCTTATTCAATTTTGGTATCAGAGAGACAGGGTGGCTAAACAGTCACCAAGTAACAAGTGTTGAACCTCAATAAATAGCGTTTTAGTAATCGAGTTCTGAAATGCATAGGTCGCCTCTCCCTGTTCGTTCTCTAAGAGAAACATTTTAATTATCTATTGACACGTATTGCGCATAGAACAACCTTCTTTTTGCGAAGATAAATGGGTTTATAGGCGAGCTGGGTTAATTAGAAACCAGCGGAGTATTACAAGTGTATTTGCCAGGGAATGTTCGCTGTAGGAGGGGAGGGGACAGCGCTTAACAGTTGTCAGAATTCTGTGAATGTATTGTTTAATAACCACTTGGCACTTAATTATTTTGGGGTGGTGATTGCTTAAATCTAGACTAAGTACTGTTCCAGTTAACTCTTCTAAATGGCTCCTTGTCAGCCGTGCTGATTTTCTAGGTCAGATCACACTAAGTGGTCACACAGGCGATTGGACCAGAGGGGTTCAGGACTATGGGCCTGTCCCAAACAAATCCTCCTCTGATGAAGGATGCCCAGAGGAAACATCCAAGTTCAATGCTAGCAGTGAGGACAATTCTGGAAAGGTCTATCATCAAAATGTCTCTTGGTTCTGGAGATTCAGAGAAGGGTCACACATCATGACTGAAGTGTTTGGCAGAGAGAACGAGAGGCCAGGGTCCCACCATCCCCAGCGACTTAAGAACTTCCCAGCAGGCCTCAGGTCCTAACAGTGCCACCATCTCTGGTATCACAATTCTGGGGATCAAACCGTGACGAGGCAGACCGTTAGGGGATAATCTTCCAGGTGTTAGCGACCCCTCCTACACTTCTAGATCTCCCCACCTGACTCACATCTCTAAGACCCACTGTGAGCCTCTCCAGCTCTCTTCCCTTTGCCACAGGACTGCAGCTGAGCATGAACTTGGCACCACAGGACGCATTAGCAACCATCATCAACCAGTCTATGATGAACACAAACAGGGCCAGCGAGCTCTTGATGCTTGACGCTGTGGTGTCTGGGGGATGTTTGCTATGTCAGCATAATGAAGCCTGTACTGATCTCCCACACTCCCACAGTCAAGAGAAGCTCATATGAATGAACACTTGACAGGGTAAGTCATTAATGGACCCTCCCTACTCTCCCATCCCCACCTTCTGTAATAGTGTCTGGACAAAGATGGCAGGGTTCTGAGGAATATTGAGAACCTTTCCTTAGGTGTGAGTCCTGGCTCCTGCTCAGACCTGCCACAGCCTAGTGGCCTGCTACTATACCTAGGAACAGCTTTTGTGAAGAGTTTGGAAAGAATCACAGGAGCAGAAGGCACTGAGAAAATATTGTGTAGGGTTAGAAGAGGTTCATTCTTGCCCCTGATAAGGGCACACCAGTTTTCCTTAAAGAGCCCACCTCTCCTTGCACCCCCAGGTCCTGTCGCTGCACTCCCAGGATATACCCTCAATTCTAAGGGTGAATGTAAAGTCTCAAGACCACAAAAGTAACACACGGACAGAGTTAAAATTAGTTCCTAAACCTCTAACCTCAGGCCTCACCTTTCAAAACCACATGGTAACTCGTGTGGTGACCCACCAACAGCCTGGGGACACAGTGAGAAAACTGGATGGAGACTGCCAGCACACAAAGGGACTTGTCTAATTCCTTCCACCGTGACACTTGTCCTTTACTCTTCAGCCCCTCCCATAGCCTCCTTGCTATCTAGACAGGTGCCCCAGAAACATCTCCCCCAAGGCTGACCAATCCTGTTCATTCAAAATTCTCTCCACTGCAGGCCTGGGAGTGCGAGAGAAGAGTGGCAAGTCACACAAAGAAGCAGCCAGTTAGGGCTGAGGGCTCCATCGCCTAGGAGTGGCAGGACCAGATGCACTGGGGACCAGATACTCTTTCACTGAGCCCCACAAATCCCACCAACGCTGCTGCTGCTGGGTAGTTTGTGGGGCCCAGTTCAGGAGCCCCTTCGGTTGCCAGGGCTTCAACCAGAGCAGATGTTAAGCTGTAGCCCCTACCTCCAGGGAAGGAAATGAGAGGACTTAGCTGCCTGGTTGTGAGCAGAGTCCTTGGGAGCCACAGGACAAGGACAAGCAAGGAACTGATTGCATTGCCCTTGGCAACCACACGTCCCAGCAGGTGGAGTCAATACAGCAGGCTCTGGGATGTGGCTTCCTGAAGCTAGGCTAAAAAAATCTATAATGTTCTTGGGAAGAACCAATCTTTCTCCAGGAAGCTTGAGTCTCCTCCCATCTGTGGGGAGCTTAGAGGGTTCCAGAGACTAAACTTAGGGAGTCACTAGGGATCAGACCCCAGATTAATAGCCTGTAAGGGGCAGGGCACTTCCCATATTCGCTTACTTCTTCACCGGTATCTCATGGCCCCATCTTCCATGGACTCCAAAGAAAATGTGTCTTTGTGGGTTTTTTTTTTTGTCTCTTCTTTCAAGCATTTTGTTACAAAGAAACCTAATGTTAATATGCAGCTGAGTCTAGAAACTTTTGGCACATATTAACTCATTTGAACCTCAGAGGATCCCACCCCATGGAGAAGACACCATTAGCATTGCCATGTGGGGATCGAATCACAGTCATAGAGCTTTTCAATTGTTTGCCCAGCATCACAGAGCTCATCACAGGTAGAGACAGATCCACAGCCTGTGCCCTTTTATATATGTTCTCACTCCTCCGGGGACAAAGGAAATCAAAGTTGCAGGGCCAGCTCTTGCTTAGCAGTGGGGCTCAGATAAGTCACCCACCCTCCCTGATCTTCATTTCTTTGTCTGCAGTGTGGACATGATGACTGTAATCCCTACATTATAGGGTAATGCCAGACGGTCTGTTTATCAGTGATGGAATGAAACATGGACCCTCAAGGATGCTCTGTTAGTGCTACCCATCCTCCCCTGGGTTTGCCACCATTGAATCCCTTGCATCTTTGCCATGCACCCCGCTGACCTCTTTTCTAGCCACTTCAACTGCCTATGAGGCCTCAGCTAGATTTTTGTCTCCTTGGACAAGGCACCCTTCCCAGTCATGCACGGTCTGTTGTTGCTTTAGTGTGTTCCCACATGCCCGCACATCCTGAGGTCATTATCACACCAGACTGCGAGTGAGTCCGCGTCCCTAGATACACCCTCCTCATCCACCAGATTGAACTTCACAAGACCTGGGAGCTTTCTCTGCTCTGTACCCATAGTCTCCAGCAAGGTGCCTGGAACAAACATTGGTTAAATATTTGTTACATAAATATGAATGAAAAAAATTTAATATGCATGTTTTGCTTCATACCCCCTAAAAGATGACAAGTATCTTTAAAGCGAGAGCCATGCCTTGCTATTTGTTTCTTTATTTCTCCCCATACCTAGTGCCATCTAAGCAGAGCTGGGATATGATAAGATGAGTGATGTACGTGGACATGACATACAAGAGGGTCCAGCTCTTCTCTTAGCACCGTGCAATAGCAGTCCAGCCACAGAAGATCCTCAGTTCATGACATCGGATTAAACTACTAAGTGAGCCAATAGTTGATGTCACGGCTATGTCGTCAACTTGACTACATCTGCAATTAACAAAAACACGAGTGGCTGGGCATACTGTGAGTGATTTTTTTTTTCTTAATCTAATTATTTAAAGTGGTAAGACCTACTTCTTTTCTGGATCTTAGAGGTGGGAAGACACACCCATAAGCCAGATCTTTTGAGATGGGAAGATCCACCTTTAATCTGGGTCACACCTTCTACTGGCAGCCTGTAGAAAGAACACAGAAGGAAGCTTTCTCTCTCTTTGCCTGCTCGCTCTTGCCCTTGATAGCAAGTCCATTCCTTACTGGCATTAGAGCCTACTTCTTTGGGATTCTGGCATACATTAAAGACCAGCTGAGACATCCAACCTTGTAGACTGAACAACTACTGGATCCTTGGACCTTCTGTGGGTAGACAGCCATTGTTGGACTTCCTAGACCACAGCCAGTAAGTTATTCGAATAAATTCCATATGACACACGTTCACCCAGGACTTCACTCACCCAGGGCTTCCTACATCCCTAGATCTGATGCAGAGCTTGGTCCTATGAATATGGTGGTTGTTGTTGGGTTCAGGAACACCACAGCAAATGAGGGTCATAGGGGGAAAGCCGCTAGGAATCAAAGACTGAGCAAGGTCCTCTGGCTCGAAGACCGAGGAAATGCAAAGCACAACCCAAGAGGGTCGTATGGAAATCAGTTAGGTGAGGAAAAGAGGACATTTCAGATGGAGAACTGAATGAACAAAGCCAGAAAAATGCCTCGTTCTTTGGGGCTCAGAAAACTCACCTGACTGGAACCCAGGCTTTATCCAATGAATTTGTTCAAAATCCAAAAATCACGTCCCACCCATCATTTCACTGAATCCCTGACACAAGCGAATGACAATTATTCCCAAGTCATTGCTGAGGAAATGTTGAAGTGTTGCAGCCAGTAGGCCCACTGGAGCCTCTAATGGCTCCTGTGGTGGTGCCTACTCCCATGGCAGTCTACCCTCATGGCTTGCTGTTTGGCACCCTTTGCTGGGTCCCCTAGTGTCACCATGTACTTCTTGTGGGTTCATAGCTTCCTGTAACCCCCTTTTTGAGGAGTCTGTTTTTAGACACTTGGAAAGCCCTTTGGTTTAAGTTGTGTTAAGCAGCTGGACAGAGAGGTTTTGGGGTGGGTGTGGAATGGGATTTGTTTAGTCTCTTCTGCCCAGCCATGGCAAAATGGAAACAAAATAACTGAGGCCTCAAAAGCAGGCTTTGGCTTAAGTAAAAACAGAAATTGAAAGGCTCTGGGCAAACAATGTGGACAGCATGTCACTGCTTTCTGAAGTGTCACCCAGACCAGGTTTCATTCAGCCAGGGAAGAGTGTGCCTGCCTCCTTTGTCTGTGTGGATGAGAGCAAAGCAGGCGGATTAGCTGACCCCCTGTGGACAAAGATACAAGCTCAGAACGCCTTAGCTGGGGGGTCAAGAAGGTAGCAGTGTCCAGAGCAGCCCTGCAGGGCTCCCCATTGCCCACAGCTAGCTGAGTGACCCAAAGGGCTGGTGGGAGGTCCCAGCAGGGGCGTTTCCATTTTAACCCCATTGTTTAGCCAAATGAAGCCAAGATGTTCCTGCCCCCCACTGGAGAAGTCAGCCCAGCTTCAATAATTTCTGACTGCTGACAGATAATTCAGAGATATTGGATATTTCACCACCTGGGGACTGCCCTTCACCACCACAGCAATCCGTTACTGCCCGCCAACCAGGGGCCATGCAGAGGCCCCGGGCCCCCTCACGCCTTTACGATCAAGCTCCCGTGTCTCGAAAAATATTGCTTGAATTTATTTATATAATCAGGTTAGGAAGACTGTGAGTTATTGTGAAGTCAGCATTCTCCTGTCTTCCCCCACTAATCCTTTGTTTGAGATTCTGCTCACAGGACTCCGATTACTAATGCAATTACATGCTACCTGGTAAAGGGTAATCCGAAAGAAATGAAGCCCCTTCCCACGTCGTATTTTTTCGCTCAGAGCACCGGGCTCCTAAAACCGAGTGCTGACCTAAGTCAATTAGCTACTGACTTTATGATCACCTCCATTTAAGGAACACGTATATAGACTCTTGCTGTTGCCCTCACAAGTACATCTGTCATCTGGAGAGGAAAGGCTGGCTCTCGGTTGGTGCAGCAGACTCTGGTGGTCTCTGAGGAAAGATCAGGTTTCAAAGAGACGTTCAGAACAGGGGTGGTTCTTGTAACCGCAGAACACAAGGCTACCACCCATCCAAGTCATGCGTGTGTGCTTTATCCTGGCGTCACTAAAGTTAGACTTCATACTGTCCCCTTGGTCCTCACGGGTCCTTCTCCACTCACCTTGGAACAGATGTGCATCAGAGCATGCTTGTGGTTTTTGCGTCACTCTGACCATAATGACCATAAAAGCAACAAAAGCCAAACCAGACCAAAACAAGAACAAAACCTTAAGAGAAGAAAGGTTTGGGCTCACAGTTTCTGGTGCCAGCTCAGTGTGGCTAAGAATGCCTGAAACCTGGAGGGTGTGACAGAGGCTCCTCATACCATATTGGAACAGGAAGCATCGTGCATCACAGGAACCAGGCAAGTTATAACCCTCTGAGTTCCACCCCCAGTGGCTTGCTTGTGTCCCAGTGACTTGCTTGGGCCTACTAAGCCCCACCTCCTAAAGGCTCCACAGACTTCCGCAACTGGCATCACCAGATAGGGAATGAGTTTTGAGAACTGAGCCTAGGGGATCAAATTCAAACCATAACAAGCAATAGGAGGGCCGCAGACTCTAAGACTATTCTTCATAATGTGGCACAGGGGTTATAACATTGAGAACCTAAAATCCTAGGCTGTTATCATTTCTGCAATGAACCATGTTCTATCATGGATGGAATTTATATGTAGCTGAATTTTCCTGGAGGAAAGGCAGAACGTCTTCCTTTCTGAGACAGCTTTTTCTGACAGGAGAAAAGAAATATATGCAAACCACAGAAGGACAAGAATCATCACAAGTCATGAAAAGGAGACAAGTCCAGACCAGAAAGAACTTTATAATGTGGCTGAATTTTCCCAGACAACCAGCGCATAGAGGAAAAGAAAAGGATGGCTTAGTCATACTTGGAAGAGTGGGCAAAGGAAGAGGGCACTATGAGGAAGACAAACCTGTCTCAGAAGCAAGTCACTTGTCAAGCAGCTGTATGATGACATTTCAGACATATGACATGCCTGTAGTAAGGAGGCCGCTAGTTAGTTCCCAGCCACTTAGCCCCAAAATAATCACACAGAAACTGTATTATTTAAATCACTGCTTGGCCCATTAGCTCTAGCTTCTTATTGGCTAACTCTTTAATTTTTAATTTAAATTTTTAATTTAACCCATCTTCATCAATTTTTGTATCGCCATGTGGCAATGGCTTCCTGGCAACATTTCAGCATGTCTGTCTCCAGTGGGGCTCCATGGCTTCTCCTAACTTCTCCTTCTTTTTCTCAGTATTCAGCTTAGTTTTCCCCACCTAACTAAGTTCTGCCCTACTATAGGTCCAAAGCAGTTTCTTTTTTCTATTAATGGTAATCACAGCATACAGAGGGGAATCCCATATCACCTCCCCTTTTCTGTTTAAATAAAAAGGGAAGGTTTTAATTTTAACATAGTAAAATTACATATAACAAAACAGGTATCAAGCAAGAATTATAGTTACAATATTTATATCTACCTTATCTTTTATCATAA
Source organism: Microtus oregoni (assembly GCF_018167655.1). Taxonomy (NCBI): domain Eukaryota; kingdom Metazoa; phylum Chordata; class Mammalia; order Rodentia; family Cricetidae; genus Microtus; species Microtus oregoni. Next base: position 64,548,278 of record NW_024543063.1, read on the forward strand.
CTAAGGAAAACTATAACTATAAATTCTTCAACTCCATCAAAGACTCCAGAAGGATATAATATTACCTAAGTAAACAGGAAGTACATTGTAAGCAACTTCCAAAACTCTAGAATTGACAGGGACTTCTTACTGCCTGTACAGTCACCCAAAGTTCTTCTGTATCATTGGGGCATTCATCTTCAGCCTACAGGCCCATAGTATCTAGCAGACTTTTCCATGAAGCAGAAAATTTCAAGACAGTTCTATCTATATTGCCAGTTTGTCAGTCACTTTATTCTGTGTCCTGCAGAATGTCTAGCAGACTCTTTCATGAAGCAGGAATCCTGAAGGATAATTTCACCTTTAGGCAAGTTCAGCAGTCATTTCTCTGTGGGTCCTGCATGTCCAGTTAAGCACTCCAGGCAAGAGTAGTTTCTTGCCCAAATGGCTAGCAAACTCCATAAGGAGCCTCTTTGATGCCCATCTTCCTCTTGAAGTAACTGGTGCTGCCAGGAGCAGACGTGTCTCTGTTATGAAAAGTCCTAACTTCTTAAAACATTTTAAATTCCATATTCTGTAGTCTTTGAAAGGTTTGAAGAATAACTATCTATCTGAAATACATCTCTGTACATCTAGAAAATCTAACTAACATGACTACAAGCTTGACTATTATAGATGATTATCTGTTAACCTGTATTTCTTAATTATATATTACATTTCTAAATGAGCTGCACAAACACAATACCTTAATCAAGAGCAGAAAGATACATTTAACAAAATCGACCTTAAATTTGTATCAATAAACTAAGATCCATACCAATGCAAAGTATCCATCTCTATAGCATATCCCCTTTTAAATGTAAAGAAACATTTATAAGCAATATTTGGGAATATGGGAGCAGTTCTTCTCCATACTGCTTCCTGCTGCTTTTGGGGGCAAAGTAAGTTTTTGAGGGGTGTTCAAGGCGACCTTTCAGGGGTTCTTGTTCCATTAAACCATATTAGTCTGGAAGCAACCCACAGGTTCTCATCTTCTATGGAAACAAAAGAAGAATTTCTTCCAAAGCAACATATCCTTAGACCCATATTTTGAATTCAATATACCTTCAAAATATATATATTGGTTTAGCTTAGCAGCCCATACAATGAAATGTCTCTCTGTACTGAGCTCCTTCACAGTCAAAAAATTTAAAGAAAACATAATAATGTATATAATCCAGACTCTCTTTGCATATTCCATCTTTATGTGGCTTTTCTTCCTCTATTGATTTTTAATATTTATTTTATTATCTTTACTTCTTTAATCTATGATTGTCTATACTCTGTGTCTTTAAAGACTTTACCTTTTTTTAAAAAAAAAACATGTCTTTTTATAACTTTCTGTACTCATTTTCTCACACATTTATCCAACACTGTGACTCACTTAGAGGTCTTTTATGTCTGAATCTGTCCTATTGTGTATCTGTCATTCTTTACTGTTTTGAAGAGCTTTTAAAATGGTAAGCAGCTTGGTTGCAGCTGCTCTGGATGCTGGCTCTGCCTCTCTCCACTTTCAAAATGGTGGAGGTACCATTACTGCCTGCTCTGGGACCACCAGGTAGGAGCCACTCTCAGCACTTTAAATCTGAGAAGGAGCATGCAGCACATAAACCCTTTTTATCTGAGTAATAGCAAATATGCCATGCAGAGCATTGCGCGACCTGGAAATACCTCTGTGTATGGTGGCAGGAATCCTCTATGCTCTCCTGCCAGTGTACGACGTATATGTGTTTTCTATCTGTGGGTTATACTTCAATTAAAAGTTTCCCTAAATGAAAGTGGCTGCCTCTGAGGTCCAAGAGAAAGGAGAGGAGATGGGATATTGTTCTTTTCCGAGGCCTACCTTGTCAATGGCTCTATTAATTTTAGCTGCATGTGTGTATTACTTGGATAAAAATTAATTATTTTCATGCTTCATATTGGACCATTGGGTGACTTCTTGAATATAAAAGTGCAATGGCCCCCAAAGGCAAATTCCCTGTGTTGCGGTTATGTTGCGGGAGGTCCTTCTGCTCCTCCAGCCTATAGCCACTGAGATACCAGCCCATTGCGGCGTGGTCTCTCTCCCTTTAAAAAAGAGGCCACTTCCCTCTCCTCTCTCTCTTCACTTCCTGCTCCGCTGGCAACTAGACTCCCTTCCTGGTTGCGCAGAGGGCTGTTGTCTGGGACGGTGATCTGTAAGTTTTTTCCCCTTTAAATAAATACCACCCTATTAATCATAATTCCAAACTGGTGTGGCATTGATTGTGACTTACACCTTCACGGTTAAGCTCCAGGAAGATGGGAATCAGCTGACTTCGGGAAGTGACTTTCTAATCACCCCGCCTCCAATAACTTGGCTAGTGAGGCCCTGCCATGAAGTGCACAAGGCCAAGAGATTGGAACAGGCTTTGCCAGGTAGCTGCAAAGGGGAGGCGCCTCAGCCAGGATTCTGCAGAACATGTTTTGTCTGAGGAATCTGAGTTTTGTTTGCTTAATTTCTTTCTTTCTTTTTCTTTTATACATTTTTAATAACTTCTTTGGTCCAGAAATAAATTTAAAAAAAATAAAAAGTCAAGAAATAAATGAAAAAAAATACACCATAAAGATTAAGACAAGATTCAAACTAGAATAAGGGTCAAAGGACTTTCCTTCTCCACCTTGGTGCCAAAGGAAAACGGGCAGTGAGTGGCCCTGGGGAAGAGAACACATCTGAGCAACCAAGTCAAGCATGGCAGCCCATTGGTGTTGCCATCATAGAAAACAATACGGGGTTCCTCCAAGAACTAAAAATAAAGTTACCATATAATCCAGCAATACTGTTTCCAGGTCTGTCCCGAGGAATTAAAGCCAGTATGTTGAAGAGAAAATTGCGTTCAAAATTACTGTAGCAGGATCAAGTCAAACAAAGTCCAGCTGGTGCAGGGTAAGGAAAGCGAGATACCCATGAAGACCACCATTCAGTCGTAAGGAAGGAAGGAAGTCAGCCACTGCCAGCCCGGACAGGACTGGAAGACAGCGTGTTAAGCAACATAACTCAGGCTCAGAAAGGCACGCAACACACGATCTCAATTTTTGCAATAAAAAAAAGTTGATGTCACAGAGGTTGAGAGCCAAGTGGCTGAGGAATGGAGGAGAGGAAGTGTGGGTTGCAGCTCAGTGGGCTCAAGGCTGAGTTAATCAGGGGGCTGAAAAGACTTCTGGGGCTCTGTTGCTGAGTCATAACAACCGTTAGCAATATTTATTGCATGCTTTAAAATAACTGGGAGAGGATTTTGAACATTCTTACAACAAAGGAATGAGGAATGATCAAGGTGATCAAGTTGCTACTAATAGCTCCGATTTGGTCATTGTACAATGTATACTGCATCAAAAAGATCATAGAAAGCGCATCGGCCGTTTTTCCTGAGCTTGCGGTCACATGAGTAAGACCCGCGTGCTGTTGGGTCCCTTTCATTTTCCCTCCCAGCAGGTGTTCAGAAAGGTGGTTCCCCTGCAAATGTGACAAATGGCTCTGCCCTGCTCATCAGTATGGAGGTGCTATTAGTCACAATGATGAGGCTGCCTCTCAGCTTTGCTGCTGTTTCTAAACGCAAGCAAGCTGACTTTCCCTCCGCAAGGAAGCAGCAGTGGGAACCTGACCTGCAGCAGCCCAGGTGGGCGGCAGTGACAGCCTGGGCAGAGATGGGAGTTGTCCTCAGACACTGGGGAGAAACAACCAGAGTGACGCTTGACAGCATGATTCTCTATGACTGATGCCTGCCAGCATCCACACTCTCAAGCCTGGTGATGGGTTAGGGGTCCCAATGTCTGAGAGAAGTTCTCTATGTGCAGAAGTGAGGAGCAGAGCTAGGCCCCTCAGTATGGCCCAGGGGACTGACCCAGGGCTCAGCTGGTGGCCCTGTCTGAATGTGGTCCCCTGAAGCCTAGTGGAGACTCTTTTTCCTCCCTGGTCATCTTGGAGACCAAGAACCACGGAGAGAGCTTAGGTGCTTCCAGTCTCCCTTTCCCTGGGGAGAAAGGCCGATTTTGTCAAATGGCAAGTCTTTTGCCCAAACAAGAGCTTTCTTTGTTGTCCAAAGAACAACTTTACCAGATATACCCCTTTCTTTGATTTTTTAATTTTCATAAACTTATACAATGTATTTTGGTCCTCTCCATCCTCTATTGCCTTCCTCCAGTTCCGGGGACTCCCCAACCCCATCACGTTTCCCATCTCTTTTCTAACTTCATGTCTCTCTCTTTTTTTTAGCCCACCAAGTCCAATTGGTGCTGCATGAATGTACACGTGTGTGGAGTCATTCACTTGGCCTGGGTGACTTACCAGTGGCTTCCCATGTCAAGAAAAACAACACTTCCTCTCTCAGTAGCCAACATGGCTCCTCAGCCAAGAGTGCGGAGTCAGGAAGTCCTCCCTTCTCCATGGTAACATTTTTAGCATTCTTGATCTTGTGGAGGCCGTAAACGCAAAGTAAGCACAGTTGAGCTCTCTCTCTCTCTCTCTCTCTCTCTCTCTCTCTCTCTCTCTCTCTGTGTGTGTGTGTGTGTGTGTGTGTGTGTGACAGCCACGTCACATCCAAAGGCCAGCCTTTCACATCTTCTATTTTCCACATTTTTCCTGGCCCCTATCACCCCATGTCCTCCGGGCCTCTGAGAGGGTGATAATGCAGATAGTCCATCTATGGCTGGCCATGCACAATTGCTTGTTCCTGGCATTTTGAGCAGTTAAGAGTCTCTGCATTAACCCCTACCCTCTGTAATGAGACTCTAATCATGGCCAAGAGAGGCACAAATCTATGATCTAATGGTAAGTATTTAGAAGGGGGCTTGAAAACACGACCACGACCATTTATTAAGACAACATCAATAGGTTCTCCAGGAGGGCCTGCAGGTTCCCTAGCCATGGCTTTACAGCCCAGGGCATAAATTTTCTCCTGTGCAACTTCTTTCTTCAATTTCCTTTTAGCTTTTTAAATGTGATACTGGGTAGGTATTGAACCCATGACCTCGAGTCTGCTAGGCAAGTTCTCTGCCACGGAGTCACATCCCCAACCCTCCTTTTAAGTTTTATTTTGAGACAAAGTTTCACTAAGTTGCTCAGACTGCCCTTGAACTCCGTGCAGCTCAGCTAGGACTCTTTCCTGTCTTGGCCTTCCCAGTAGCGGAGATCACAGACCTTTACCACCAAGCTTTGCTGTGTTAAATTCTTCTTAATGACATTGTTGGAAGAAATTTGGAACCCCAGACCATGACCAGGTCAAGGCTTGAGCAGTAATGTATAATAATTTTCCTTCGAGATGGAAACATTCCATTTCACAGGAAAGCTCTTCAAGCAGGAAGGAAAACAACTCAAAAATAGCTTCAGGAAGTCCCTGAAACCGACCAGATTCTCTATGCCTCTCTTTCCCAGAGTAAGAAATAGAGCTACAAAGAAGACTCTCAAACAGGTCAAGCTACAGAAAAGATTCTGAGACCAGACCATCTGCCTGTAAGAAGAAGAAAACCAGCTGAAGATACTGCCCCACCTACTGAGCTACCCACAGGCCATGCGCTGGGTTCCCAGCTCCCAGTTTGACTCTGAGTCATTTCTGCTCCTGTAAGTAACCACTCTGACGAAACTCATTGGACTTTGGTGGCTTCCATACTCGGGTCTGTTGTGGGCTCCCTCTCTGACTGGACATGTGTGGCATCTCCCCAAGAGATGTTTTGTCACACAACAATCAGAGAGCTAGGAGCAGGTGACCACTAGCTCTCCGCACCTGTTAATCCTAATTCTGATGTCAGGCTACCTGGATTCACACCTGATGCTTTGCATGGTGCACGTGTACCTGAGTGAGTGGTTTCCCTCTGTAAGCTCCACTTTCTTTATCTGGGAAAAGATTCCCCACCACGCACAAAAATCTCCCCACCTCAGCGAATAGCGAGAATTTGCCTAAATAATAAGTATAGAACACTCAGAACCAAATGTGGTCCAGAGACAGATTTGACTCTGCCAGTCCTCTTCACACGGGGGAGACTCTGCCCAGGGTATGCAAGAGCAGCTGGCTCAAGGCAGAGTTGTGTCTGCAGGCTAGCCACACCAACCTGGAGGGGCAGGGGCTAGTTGCTTGTTTGGCCAGTCTAAATGACTTATTACAGCCGCCCGGCAAGGGAGTTAGGCAGGAAGAAGATAAAAAAATCATAACATCGATTTTTTTCCAGCACGTGAAACCAGCAAAGTTATTTCCAGATCCATCCTTTTTGAAATTAAATTAAATAAAGTTTAGCTCAGTTTGTCAATTTGCTGAAAACCATCTCTGTCCAATTCTCTCCTTGGTGGTGACGGAGTGTACAGAGTGTTTTTTTTTTTTCCTGGGGAAGCATTATTGCATTAGGCGAAGCACAAGCCTGTGATGATGTTCCAGAATTTTAAGAGCCTTTTCTGCCCAATGAGGTGTCAATTTGCAAGTACTTTCTCCATAGCCATTAGGTAGGCGGCTTAGCAAATGGGGACTGTAGCAAAAGAGCCCTCCAGGAGCAAGCTGTAGCTGAAGGACTGGGCTCTTCTGCAGAGACGCAGTCCCTCCGGCGGCTGCTGGAATTGTCCCTCTGCCTCAAAGACACACTTTCGGAAAAAAACAGAAGCATATTCCTCTTTTACTTCAATTATGAGATTTTTTTTTCTTTCTTTCAAAAACAATAAATGTGCCGGTTATTTCAGGTGAGGAAACATAATCTCGAAGCTGCCTCAGGAGAAGTGTTTGCCAAGCCCCAACTCACCCAGGTGAGGGGCTAATAAAAGCCTCTGGAGGGGCCAGGCAGGGGCAGACAGGAGTAATAAGTGGTCTGTCAGTCATCCTAACCAGCCAGTACCACAGGCAGGACCTGGGGAGAGATTTCCCACTGTTAACGGGCCGGGCAGTGAGTGGGGTTAATAAAAGCTGGTTCTATTGCCCACGCTCAATGGGAGGAGGGCTGAGTAATTATTAACTTCGGTTGCCTTGACCGTTGGTTTGCCCCTGAGACCAGTGATCCCTGAAAGGTCAGGAGCACAGATTCAAGGAAGAGGACTGGATGGCCAAGGGACCAGTTTTTAATCAGAAGTCAGTCTAAGGGCTGGACTATTCCATGGCATCTGAACTGTCAGGAGCATGGACATTTGTCCAGGAGGTTGTCCAGGGTGACTTCAATGGGGTCAGTGGCCCACTTCAGTCCTTCGGAAGCATGTTCTCGCTTATTCTGCAAAGCCTGGGCTGTGTGGTCCCACCTTCCTGCTCCCAAGGCATCTCCCACACTCCTCAGTAAACATCCTCCAGCACCCAGCACTGTCATCTGCATAGCTCCAGTATCCCAACACGGTCTGCCCAAAGAAGAGGATTAAATAAAGAGAGGGAACCCAAGGGGACCCCCTGAGATCTTGACAGCACAGTCCCTTTCAGAACGACTTGACAGTTGAAGTGAATGGCAGCACGTCCATTCAATAGGCCGTTGTGTAACTGCCAGCAAAGATGGAGCAGGTGTATATTTATTGCTTTGGAAGGATGCATGGGATATATGATTCAGGGTGAGAAAGGAAGCTACATTCAATCTAAGGCGGGTTTTTTTGCGGGGGGAGTAAAGACTGTCATTGTTCTCTCAGCATTTCTAGCTCACCCCACATGCCCGCGGGTGGGGGGAGGATGGAGGGAGAGAGTGCTGGGACTGGCTATGGTCTTAAAGAAGAGTATTAACTTACCAAGCCTCAAAGTTCTCGTTGGTAGGAAATGCATAGGTAGCAGCCATCCCATTGGGTTATACGATGCATTGATGAGGAGATCAAGGTAAAGCCTTCTGGTGACTTGTGATGGCACCCCCTCTACTGCCTTGGATTCTTTAAATATGCCATCAAAAGTCACTAGTCCTGCACTGGGTATGCTGGCACAATCCTGTCATCTTAGCACTTTGAAAACTGAGGCAGGAGTATCTTGTTTCAGACCAGCCTGAACTACATAGCAAGACTCTGTCTCTTGCCTACCCTAAAATGGCTCTCTGAATGAGGCTGACAATGAGGGCTGACTGAGAAGCCAATGATAATGGCACTGGTTTTTGATTCTACTGCATGTATTGGCTTTTTGGGAGCCTAGTCTGTTTGGATGCACACCTTCCTAGACCTGGATGGAGTGGGGGGAGGGCCTTGAGCTTCCCACAGGGCAGGGCACCCTGACTTCTTTTAGGACTGGAGAGGGAGGGGGAGTGAGAGGGAAATGGGAGGAGGTGGAAAATTTTAATAAATAAATAAATAAATTTAAAAAAGACTCTGTCTCAAAAACTAACTAACTAACACACACCACTAGCTCTCACTCCTGAAGTAAACTAAAAGCACGCAGACGCTAAGAACAGTCTGATATGCCTGTCAACCTTTTCTGCCTCTGTCCTTCTCATGACCAAAGCATATTTTGTGCCATTTATTACATGTAATAGACTGTTACCTTGCCAGCTTTTGATTTTAACAAGCCAACAAAGTGAACATTCTTCTATCTAGAAGAAAATAAGCTAGCCACATTAAACTACAGGCCTGAATCTCCCCTGCCTCAGCATCTCAAACGCTAAGATGACAGGCATGTGCCGCCATGCCCAGTTTAGCATAAAGAGCTACGGATGGCAAAATTATTCTTCAGCCCTCAGACTGTGAACCTGTTAATGTGTGGGTTTTCAGATAATGGTGTGTACCCCCCCAACCCCAACACACACACATAGAAAGTATTCTGGCACTAAAGAACCTTCCCCACCAAGAAGACTCCAAACCATGCAATCAGGTGAAAAATCCCTAAGAGGTTAGATGTGTCTGTTGATTTTCATTTCTTTAATAAAATAAGGCCAAGAAAACACTTGCAGAAAGAATCTGGTACATTTCGATTTTAAAGGCTGCTGTTGATTGAGAAGGGCACAGACAAAGGTGCCAATGTGTTTTGGTTAGTTCCTGAAGTGCACATTTTACCTGACCTTAAACACGTGCTGCCTTTGTTGTCCTGTTTGCAGGCCTGGTGTGGGGCTCTATCACTCCCCACCCTCCATCATCCAGGGCGGCTTCCTAACGTGAGACAGAAGGTTCCTGCAGGACGCTCATTCTTCACTCATTAACAGTGATCAGTAAACCCTACGGTGTTCATTAAAATGGTGCTCCCCGGCACTGTAATATTGTTTTCCTTTGAAAGCCAACTTTAGCTGCTGTGAGGTCAAAGAAATACAGAACAATTACAGAGAGGGTAATCTCACCGTACTTTGTTTGAGGGCATCCTAGGGGTGGGCAAGCCGTTCTGATTTATGGCTACGTGGACCCATGGCTCCCATTTGAAGGATAGTTGCTGGGGCTCTGCCCTGCCCGCCTAAGTCCATGCAAATTTGAAGCAGGGTAAAGAGCCCAAAAGTGACAGTCCTCTGCACACAGGAACTGGTGACTTCTGACCTCACCTGGGTTTGCTTTTATGACTTTCATATCCCTGAAGTTATTTAAAAGAAGATGAAATATGACAGGTGCTGGAGTTAGCAAACGCAGCCAGTTGATTGCATTCAGGGCTGCCAGCGGGAACCCCTCCCTGAACATCGTCAGCACATTTGACAAAGCTCTGTTCAGTGCTGGCCTCTGCATTTCTCCCCTGACCTGCAGAGCAAGGATGCTGTGCTCACAGGTGGACCAAACATTCGCTTTCTGCTGCTCACATTCTCTGTTAGGTCCATCTGCGCCAACTCAAGGTTCAGGTAAGGCTGATTCCTCCTGGCTCATTAGTACCTGGGGATATGCATATGGTGGTTGAATCTCGCCAATCCGAGCACCACATTCAAGATAGGCATGTGACTTTAAGTGGTCAAGGAACACTTTCCCCTGGGCTTCCAAAGAAACTATGGGAAAGAGGGTCTCCCTTCTACCAAAGAGTCTAGCATGTTGTAAGCCCAGAGCCTCCATGTGGGAGGAATCTGTACTGGTAGAAAATACAAGATACAGCAGAGGAGATAAGGGTTGGAAACAGACCTCTTAGGACATGATTGACGACTGGATGCAGCCATGCGTGAAGCCATTTTGAGAATTCTTAGATGGAAGCAATAGTTTCCCTAGGACCAAGATATACACCACCTTTGGTCTCTGTTTCAATCAAAAGATGTCTAAGTAACAAAGATACATTTTACTATAAATTGAGAAGCATGAAGAAAAATCTTAGCCTATAATTCTATCCACACCAGCTTCTTAAAATTGGAATGCCATTATTACTGACACTCACTTTACCTTTAAAGAAAAGATACTATGTGTCTGTAAAGCCTTACCCCAACACTGACTTCTTGAGAGGCAGTAGTATGCAGCTGAGTGGATCATGGAAATGAATCTTAGCTCAGTACTTGACGCGGTATACATCAACAGATGTCGAGGATTGCTGAGCTGGTAGAAGGGATGCAAGCACACTGTGATCTCCTGAAACCCAGACTAGTACTTAACCACGGCTACCTAACAAGTTAAAGCCTGTACCACAGTTGATCTATAAGAAGCATTGAATGCTTAGGGATTTTACTGTCTTCCCAAGCTACATTGTTATGACTCGAGAATGCTATTTTCTGTTTACCACAATAGTCATGAAATCCCAACTGTCTTGAGATCATAAATAAATACAAGTTAATTTTTTAAGCTAAAAGTATCTTAAGAATTATGCATAATATCGAAAATCCTGTGAATGAACAGGAAATTTCAGAACCACCCCACTCTACCCACGAGCCCAAGCCTTCCATCTTGTGGTCCTTGCAGTCATAGCAGAGATCTAGAGGACCCAGCAGGAGTGAGTTCAGATGAGCCCCACTGTGCCCTGTCAATCTCTACATGCTGCTGTTTAATTCTGCAGTCGCTGGAGATGGACAATGGGAAATGATGAGAAAGGCCGAGCTGGGGAGACACACTCACCCCTTCTTGTCTACTGTAGATCTGTCTCCAAGACTCTAGAGGACACCCGAGAGCGCAAGCGGTGCCAGCTCTGCAATCTCGAGCTAACTGGGGCAGCCACTGTGTGAGTCAGAGTGGGGAGCACACACAGCGGAGATAGGCCGGGCTTGTGGGAGATGCATATTGCATGCAGGGTAGAGCTGAGTGCTGGGAGGTCTCCTTATACTTCCTGGAATGGTGTGGGTAGGCAGGGATGAACCAGAGTGGGCGGAGTAATATCTAACACCGTGCAGCACAGAAAGGCAACTAGTTGACTATAATTAATTGACTCTTTCAAAATAGCAGGAGAGAGAGAGAAGATTCTGCTTGTTACCAAGCACAGAGAAAGGGAATGTGGTTGAGATCCGCAGGGTGGCTCAAACCTGTAATCCCAGCACTTGAGAGGCAGTGATAGGAGGACTACTTAGAGACTCTGGCTTGGACATCAGGGGAGGAGGAAGAGAAAAGATAACTTGTTACTTGTTGTTGATGTTTTAGGAACTTACTTGTTAGGATGCTCTCTGATTCTCGGGAGACATTCTACACTTACAATTTTGAACAATATTGGATCTTCTAAAAAAATATCAGTATAATATTGTAATCAGTAAAAAATATAAGTCCCAGGAGAGACTTATTCTTGCTGCATGGGATGAAGAACTTTTGGCCTCCGTGATCGGCACAATATAAATGTGGTTGCTGGGGCCCCGTGGCCTGCGACAAATGTTATGGAGGCCCTAGCAAGTAAGCGTTCTACACAATGTAGGATCTTTGAGCCATTGGTTCTTAAGAGTGTAGTGAGGTCCTGAAAAGAAAAACTTTGAGAAAAAACTGTGGCATTAGTTTATAAAATGTTGGGCCAGTTTACACTGCCCCAGAGCTGTTGGGTTGCTCATATTCTTAGCCACAGCTGGAAGCACAGATGCTTCCTGATCCCGTGGCCACACCTGCTGCCAGAGTCCCAGTGTGCCGTGGGTTTGATCCCTATACGCTATGGAGTGGCCCTCAGAGTTTGACTAGGATGACTCCAGTGCCCCATGGTCATATTCCCCAATGCCCCAAGGTGTAACCCTGGTGCTACATAGGTATGTCCTCCAGTGCCTCAGGGTGTGAGCCCAGTGCTCCATGGGTGTGACCCCAGGATTCTATGCAGGTAGCCCCAATTTTCCTGGATGTGGCTCCATTTCTCAGGCTGCCCTGGGATTTGTAACTGGGACCTTAACTCTGAAGCCTTGTCTCTCCTTGGCACCCCGCTTCTTTCCTTCTGCAGTGACAGGCGCAGCTTTGATAATTTCAGGAGCTGATGCTGACCCATGGCACACCGGTGTTTGGCTTCCATTTCCTCCATGGTCATATTCACACTCATCATTCCATCCGATCTTGCTGCTGAGGACAAAACTGAATCCCCACTGGGGTGCTAAGCTAGAGATGGAGCCTGCGGTCCCCTCAGGCATGGGGTTGTGTGAGATGAAAGCCACACAAATGAAAGCAGAGGGGAGTGATGGAGAGACAGTGTCCTGAGGACACCGTCTGAGCCTCGCTTTCTTAAGCCAGCCTCCTCTAGAATGTTGGTGTGTGTGCGCACGGACGCGTGCGTGCATGCACACAGTCAGTATGAAGCTGTTTTTGTCTTTTCCAACTTGATAAGTTTACATATTGAAATACCCATCAATCTGATATCCTGGGACCCTACTCCCAAAGAAAAGAGCTTTTGATTCTTGCCCCTTCCATTCCGATTCAGAACCAATGACAGGTTACGTACGCCTCTGGGGTGAAGAACAGGCAAACTACAGCCAAAGTATTTAAGGACACACCCTGATTCTTCCATTATTATCAGTTGTCTTTAAGAAATGAATGACCACTCTGATGTCCATTTTTTATCAGAACAGGATAGGCTATGTTAGAGTGACAATCCCGTAACATCAATGACTTACAATAAATAGCTGTCAATTAACATAAAAATGCATAAAATAGCAAATATGCCCCATGACTCACAGGTTGTTTTGAGGTTCAGTGGTTTGCCCTCACTTTGAGATCCTGATTGACAGAGTATCTGGCATGAGGAATGTGGCCAGTCTCCATGCCACAGTAGGAAAGGAACCAACCATAGGGTAGCTCTTAAAGCTTCTCTCTGGAAGAGACACATGCTAACATTCCATTGATCAAAGCAAGTCATATGACCATACCGAATTTTTTAAATGACAGGGAATTGTAAACTCATATGCTTGGGATACAACCCAGAAAATTCCACCAAGCTGCGCCAATAACTGCCACCAGGCACTCAAGACCACAATGGGTTTGCTAAGATTTACGAGTGTCCGGCACGCATGAGCAAGCGATACTTCCTACAGTTGACACTGCACCATCATGGCCCTGACAGGGGTCTCACATTTGCCAAACACATCCTTCTGAGAAGCTCCCTCTGCTGCTGGTGAGATGCATGCCTGCCCAGGAACTAGGACAGTGTGGCCATGGTCCAACCGATGCCAGACACCAGCAACAGAGAAGCACAGAGGACGACTGAGCCTGGCGGACTTGCCTGCCATCACCCAAAGGGTGTCAGTACCTCCACCGGAGAGTCAAGTAGCAGGGGCAGATTGCTTCCTCGGGATGTACCACTCTGTGGGTTGACCACAACAACCCTTGAAATCCCATTAAAAGAATGTGGAGGTTTGAATGAGATGTGCTCTGTAGTCTTAAGAGTTTGAATACTTGGTTCCCAGTTGGGGCAGCTGTTTGGGCTGTTTAGGAGGTCTAGATTTAATGGAGAAAGTATGTCACTGGAGGTGGAAATTGGGATTCTAAAGCCATGTACCATTCCCAGTTTGCTCTCTCTGTTTCCTGTTTGTGAGGTTAGAGATGTGAGCTCTCAGCTTGCTGCTTCAACTGCCAGGCTTGTCTGTCATGAGGGTGATGGACTCTAGTTGTTTGGAACCACAAGCCCTAAATCAACCCTTCCTTCTATAAGCAGCCTTGGTCATGGTATTTTTTATCATAGCGACTGCAAAGCAGATTAATAAAGGGGACATGGGATAGGACTTAGCTAGCATGTCCTCATAGCACCAATAGGATGACTTCGTGGATATATTCTATGCAGCCAGACACAGTTCTCAGAGAAAACACTTCCCCATCTTAAGAGTAAAGGCTCCACCTACCTATATTGAAGAGAAACAGGAGAAGAAGTGGATGGGACTGGGAAGGGGGGCGGGGAGGTGAAACTTTGGTTGGAATGTAAAGTTAAAATAGTAAATAAAAAATTTAAAGTAAAGGAGGTAATTGTTTTTATTTTATTTTTTTCTCATTGCTGCTCCTTTGATCAGGAAGTAATTGTTTTTAAAGGTACACATTGATCATGACAAGCAGAACCAATAAACTCTTTGGTGATGAACAATGATATAGAAGCATAAGCCAAACAAACCCTTTCCTCCCCACATTGCACATGATCATGTTTCATTATAGCAATAGTAACCCTAAAACGTCCTGCATATATGCATGTATACCTCGTGTGTGCCTGGTGACCATGGGGCACTGAAAGAGGGTATCCAGAAGAGGGCATCAGATTATCTGGAACTGGAGTTACAGACACCAGATGGATGCTGGGAACTGAACCTGAGTCCTCTGCAAGAGCAACAAGTGCTTTTAATTGCGGGCCCATCTCTCCAGCCCTGGGAACTTAAATCCTGGAGACTTTTGAAAATCTTATGCTGTGATTTAAAATACAGTTCTCTATGGGAATCCATCCTAAGGTTGTGTACCTAAAGACATGCGCAGAAGTGTTCTACTCAGCACTGTTTCTATAGCAAAGGGACACGACTTTCAAGGGTCATGTGGCCAAATAAGCATGATGAATGCATTAGAAGGATTAAAATTAAACATGTTTAAGAATTAGATACTAATAGTAGTAATCTTTAAAATAACCAGAGCTAATAATATTTCTATTAAGCTAAATCAGATAGCCCTACAAATATCAATGTTTGGGCATCTGCCCAATATTAAGTGCAATGGTGTGATCAGAATCACGTATGTTATAACTCAGTCTATGTGCATTTTAAGAGTATATGCATATGCAAGGAAACCCCAGGAAATAATAAGAATTCTACATCCCTCACCCTTTGTAGGCTCTGGTCCTGAAGGCTCATCTCGACCACTTCAGCAGGCAAATCTCTCCCTCTGAATGAGAGAATGCATGGCCCTTCTACCTTTTCACATATATATTTCCACCAAGTTACAACCAAGCAACTTTATACAATTATTTTCACTCAGCTGGATGTTGCTCAGCATATGTGGGCGTTAGTGTTATTTGAGCCATTCAAAACATTTTTAACAGTAAACAAACAAAACAAATCAATCACTCTGTTATTGATAGCGGTCTTTCCCCAACTAGTATGTATGTAATTTGATTCAAGATGTTAAATTACAAATTATGCGACGATAACTATACCAGGGCTGGAGATTTTCCCCATGTAGATATGCGGAATTATTTCCTTGGACTCGGCTGGCAAACATGGAGTAATCAAGAGGAAACCTACCATATGTCCAAGGGGTTTTGTTTGTTTACTTTAAACTATACCTACTTCCCTTTGACACAAAACCAGAAGAACTGAGTTAGTCCAAGTTTTTGACAAAGTTTTAGCCTTGTGATTTTAGACAGCTTTACCCAACATGTCTGACCCTGTTACCCAACTGGGAAGTGCAGAGCATTGGAGGAAAGGGGGAAAAGGACCGATGGAAACATGTTTCAAGCGACTTTCAGAGATGCAGAGGAACCAGCAGCCCCTCCAGAGCCTCACTGGTGGCAAGGCAGAGAAGGACTTCCCACTTTGTGACTGGGCTCCAGCACATCCTCCTCTGTCCTTTCAAGTCATCAGGTTTATGGTTGGATTAATCGCGTTATGAATTGAATTAAACAAGGCTTTCCTTCCCCCAGGACTCCAAACGGTGGAAATCGGACTTGAAATCCTCAGCCGCATGCAGCAGCTTTATTAAAATCTGTCCTAGACAAGAGAGGCCGAGTTGACGGTGCAAGGGTGGTGCCCGGGAGGGAAGTCAGGTGCAGAGCGAGCATATGAAGCAGGTGGGAGAACGCGTGTCCATAATTGCTAAATAGACACTTCTAACAAATGCTCTTCATTTGACTTCAGCTGCTGTGATAGAACACCAGGACCAGAAGCAACTTGGGAAGGAAAGGGTTTATTTGGCTTGCACTTCCAGATCACACACATCATTAAAGGAAAGTCAGGTTAGCAACTCAAGGCAGCAACCTGGAGGCAGGAACGGATGCAGAGGCCATGGAGGATGCTCCCTGTGGCTTGCTCAGTCTACTTATAGCACTCAGAACTACCTGCCCAGGAAAGGTACCACCCATAGTAAGCTGGGTCCTCCTAGAGTAATCATCAATCAAGACAAGCTTGCCTATGTATATGTGATGGAGACACTTTCTTGACTGAAATTCCCTCTTAGCAGGTGATCTGAGTTTGTATCATGCTGGCAAAAGCTACAACCAGGACATAAGTAGAACACCTGATTCAGACAAAGTGAAGCGAGAATCCCAAAGCCAGTCCCACTCTCCGTCAGGAAGTTATGTGGGAGAACAAGTGTCCACAGAACCTGAGGCTTCCGAGTTATCAATTTCACATGTAATTCTGGGCCATTGCTGTCTTTCACCATGATACAAATATGTGTAAATCCACACTCAAGACAGAACATCAACTTTATCACCAGTTATATGCCATTTATTTATATATTTATAATATATGTTAGCCAAATATATATATTATATATATACTCAGTTAGACACATGCTGTTACATATCTGATGCATGATTCATATGTTTGGAGAGCTGCCAAGGTGCAGACACATAGAAGCACACACAACCACAGCCAGCATGCTAGGTGATAATCATGAATGCTATCTTGTCATTTCTGTTTTTACTGCACTAGATGTGTGTCTTTATTCTAGAGTCTAGCCCTCTACCTCTGACACTGTGCTGTGATTCTCTGTTTACTGTGTCTTCGGATTGCACCAAGGTCCTATCAAGTGGTTGATCTGTCCCTTCTAGGCTGTGGGAGCACTCCATGATGGTCACACAGCAATACAGTGGTCTAGAGATACATTTCTCAGAACACAGTTCCATCACCAAACAAGACGTGTATATGCTTGTATATGAACATATCTACAGACACATATACATACATATATACGTATATATATATATATAGAGAGAGAGAGAGACAGACAGACAGATAGACACAGACACAGACACACACACACACACACACACACACACAGAGAGAGAGAGAGAGAGAGTGAGAGAGAGAGAGAGAGAGAGAGAGAGATTTTTTTCCATGGAAAAATCTTATGACATTTTTCATATCAATTTCTTGCCATAAATGAGTCCTAAGTTGATCTTCACATCTGCTTGGTCCCTGACTTTGGAGGGGGCACATTTTCTTCATCTCTCTCCCTGTCCCTTGGCTGAAGTTGTGTGCTGTCCTTTGCTGATAATACCATAGTGATCTTGTGTCCATGTATAGTACCTCTCTTGGGTAAACAGAGTCACCGAGTTCTAAGACCTGGCATTTTTCAGCCCTCTAGGGAGTTGGGAGCACAGCAGACAGCCAGTTTTCTCAGACCCATGCTCTCATGTTCCTGACCAGCCCACTGACTATAATAGGCAGAGCGGGAGAGCAGGGGACTGTGTGTCATCCAGAAGCAGGATGATGTGCCTAGATTCACGCCACCAGTGGTAAGTGGGAGAAAAAGAGTTGGGGTGTGGATGGAGGAAGCAGGCAGGAAGGGCCCTGCTAACTAGGCAAAAATGGGGGGACATCTCTGGTTCCCCAAAACTATCCCCTGTGCTGTCTAAACACTCCCAGAACCCATCAGAAAGTACTCCAACAGAGCTTTGTAAAATGCTAGTTTCTAAATGAAGTGATTCAGACTCCCTTGGCCATGCGTAATTAGCTAATAAACTACAAATGAATAATGGACTCTCAGGAGACAGCAGGGACGAGAGACAGCATCACAAATAGACCCTAGTTTTCCTCAGGGACTATGGCTAAGCCACGATTTCCTCTGAATTTTCAGGCAGTTTTTCCCCTTCTTTATTACAAGGGTGTTCTTAGCCTTGGCATGTCGCCAGGCACTTGTTCCCCCAACTACCTGGGAAGGATTCCCTCTGTAGGTGCAACCAGTTTGCAGTGTGACCTTCAGCTGCCCTCCTTCAAAGGAAAGGACAGGGAAACAGCAGTTTTAGCCCAGCCTGCTCCAGGAAAGTCACTGGATTCCCAGCTCGAGAGCAAGGGCTTCCTTCAACCTCTGCACCAGGGACTGTTTATGTGGACCCAGGTATGTCTTAGGAGAAATCAGTCCCCTGTCCTGCCAAGAAAGGACAAGGCTAGGCTGGGCACCGAGCACCTGGCAAAGCCCACAGGGTACCAGGCTTGCAGTCAAGTGATTCAGAGAGTGAAAACGTTTTTGTTTGGAGGAAATAAGTTTCTCTATGACACTGGAGCGTCTCTCATCTCCGGGGACTGTTACGATCTCATCTCAGAAGTCCCAGGGCGCAGCTTTCTTCACCATGCCAATATCTGCCCACTGACACCTGGGGCATAACTAGGAAGACTCAGCTTGTATTTTTCTCTGCGGGGAGCTGGTACACTTTATGCTGGGGGTGTAACTATGGCTCTTTCATTGCAAGTGATAGACACCCAAGCCATGTGGTTTAAATTTTTGCAGGATGGAAAGTTCTGGAGATGAGTTATGCAACAATGTAATTTGACATTACTGAACTGTGTGTGTAGACAGGGCAAAGGTGGAGTGGAAACTCAGGTAACATGGAATTCCGGCACAATGCAGATGTATCAAATGGCGCAGCAGGCACAGAAAACAGTGCGAAGATGCCTCAAAGAAATTAAAACTAGAACGACCATACAGCCTGACAATCCCACCTTGGTATGTTTATCCGCCAGAATTTAAACCAGGATTCAAAGATAGACTTGCATCGCTGTGTCCACTGAAGCATCATTCAGGATAACCAAGAGGTAGGCACAGCCTAAAGGTCCATTCAGAGATAAAGAAAAACAGTGAATACAAGGAATAGAAAATTATTAAGCCTTTAAAAATATCCTGCTAAGCAAAAATGTCAGTCACAAATAAGCAACCTCTGCACAATTCCATTTCCATACGTTGTTTAAATGACTTTGGTCTGGGGGCTGGAGAGATGGCTCAGTGGTTAAGAGCACTGCCTGCTCTTCCAAAGGTCCTGAGTTCAATTCCTGGCAACCACATGGTGGCTCCCAACCATCTGTAATGAGGTCTGGTGCCCTCTTCTGGCCTGCAGACATACACACAGACAGAATATTGTATGCATAATAAATAAATATTTTTTTAAAAAAATGACTTTGGTCGTGGTAGAGAAGCTGAAGCAGGGGTGCCAGGGGCTGCAGGGGGCCACTCAGTGGCTGTGGGCTATCATGAAAGTTGAGTCCTTTCACAGGCTCTGTAGCTCAGCAAGTGCTTGTCGTATACCTGGAAATTGTTAAGAAAATGAATTTATGTTACTTTTGCCACAATAGGTAAGAAGAACATACTGTACAAATATTTCCATGTCAATAAACACCGCACAGAAACTCATAATTAAGACAGCACATTTTCCATTAGGTGTCTTCTACCATGGCTTTAAATTTTTATAAATGGTTCAAGTCAAAAGGAAAATTTAAAGGCGCTTGT
Source organism: Microtus oregoni (assembly GCF_018167655.1). Classification (NCBI taxonomy): domain Eukaryota; kingdom Metazoa; phylum Chordata; class Mammalia; order Rodentia; family Cricetidae; genus Microtus; species Microtus oregoni. Next base: position 64,567,923 of record NW_024543063.1, read on the forward strand.
AGGAAAAAAGGAGAATGATCTGGGCTGATACACTGGAAGAGCTCATTATGTAAAATACCAGCTGCCAGGAGCTTGTCTAATTACCAGAAAGGACCAGAAACCCAAAGCCACAGATTTCTGTGCAGGAAGTCCACAGAAGGACCAGCAGGACATCCAGAAACCAGAAGCTGCCTTCTCCGGGGGCCTCAGGGGACACCTGGCTCCTCCTTCCCCTCTGGACTCAGGCTCCCAATTCTTCAGTTTCTTACTCTGGACCCATGAGTCTGGAACAACTAGTCAGGCTATCTTATGTATCTTTTCATCAGTAACCTTGCATAATCCTATCTCTAAGTTTTACATCTTTCCTTTTTCCTTTTTCCCTTCTTTTGTTTTGAAGTTCTGGAAAAAAAAAAACCCACACACACTTTCCATATGGTGCCCTTCTTGGAGGCTGGCCAAGTCCCCAGCTCCCTAAGGCCTGTGTCATGCATATGCATGGCCAAGAAGGTTGTCCAGACACCCGCTGTGCCATCACAGCCTGTCTGCCCAATGTGTCCAGGCTGGCCAGCCCAGCACCCCATCCCGTCTGTCCCCAAATCTCCACCACACCATTAGGCCTCTGAATGAGTGGCAGGCCCATGCGACCACACATCCTGGAGGTGTGGGCGGGAGAAAGAATGTGTTGGAGGAGAAACTACTTGGCCAGCCTCACGCTTATGGATGGTCGTGAACTCGAGACAGGACACTTTCCCCAGGGGACATGACACATAAGGCACAGCAGCATGCGAGAGGGCTAGAAGATGCTCATGCTTCAGCATCACACATGGCTCCACCTGGCCAGACCCACCACCTGTGCTGTGAGTGACCGCTTAAAGCATTCCACGGGGAGATGGTTCAGCTGGCAAATGCTCTCATGTCAAGCCTAGTGACCTAAGTTCGAGCCCTCCCTCCCAGCAGATGGAGAGAACCAACTGCTAAGTACTGTTCTCGGGTTTCTTTATGAGCGAAGTAGCAGTTGTGTGCATGTCTGCCCTCGCACACACATAAAAATAAATAAAAAGCTGCTGCCTGTGGCTCTAATCCCAACCCTTGGGAGGCAGAGACAGGTGGATCTTTGTAAGTTCAAGGTCCGCATGAGAGGCATGAAACCCTGCCTTAAAGTTACTTAAAACACCTGCCATTGCCTGGTGGTTAGCAAACTGCATTGTGGGATATTGACTGTGGTAGAACACAAACCGGAACTAAGGCTGCTAATAGGTGGTCAGCATTCAAATCATAGCTGGCATAGCACTGTCTGCTTTTAGCAGAAGCTTGGAACTGCTGGGCATGTGCCATAAAAGTTCTGGCATCTTGAGTTCATGAAAATTACTCTGCAGAGCAGATTACTGCTCTAGCTGCTCTTGCACTGGAGAACTGGTCTGTTCAAGAAGGTGGTTCATTTTCTTTTTCTTGTTTGGATTCTGTTGCTGTGGTAAACATCACGAGCAAAACAACTTGGGAAGGAAAGAATTTGTTCTACCTTATGCTGCTGGGTCATAATGCATTGTTGAAGGGACTTGGGGCAGCAACCAAAGCAGGAGCAGAGACAGGAACAGTGGACAGATGCTGCTTATCAGCTCGCTCAGCTACCTTCCTTACAGCCCATGGCTCATGGCCTACATCACACAGCCATCAAGAAAATGCCCCCCCCCCCACAGACATGCCAAAAGACCAGCCTTCTGCAAGCAAATCCTCAGTTAGAGACCCTCTTCTATTTTAGGTTATGAGCCTAGCCTTTAATGGCTGAGCCATCTCTCCAGTCTGAGAGTTCTCTGGATCAAGTTGACTAAAACAACCAGCACAAATCTGTCTCCATGTTTTAGCATCTCCTGACTTCCTGAGATACAGGAGCTACAGAGAGAGATACATAGGTTATGCATGCTCCTTACTCCTGGGTTTTCTCAACCCTGCACTGTAAGATGCCCTCAGGAAGGAGGGACACAGCTCATGGACTTGGGCAGCCAGTCCACAGTATGCTGTCAACCATGGTTCCTAGTTGTGGATCAAAACCCTGACCTTCCTCCTTTAGCCCACTCCTGGACTCTCGGGCTCATGCAACCCACCATGAGGAAGCCCAGGAAGAGCAGGAGGCAGGGGTGGGAGAGTGGGTGAGGGGGTAGGGGAGTGAGGGGTCGGGGTGGGGGTGTCCTACATCATGCTGGGAAGAAGCCAGGCTGTGTTCTAGCTCCGGGAGTAGAACGCTGAACCAACTATTCCACGACCTACCAATCAGCCCTTCTCTTCTCCCCAAGAGGCCCTCCACCACTGGGGGCAGTCCTCCATCCCAGGGTACTTCTCCACCTCCAAATCAGTCCTCCGCCCCCAAAGCAATCCTCCACAGCCCGCCAGGGTACTCTACCCCCTGAAGCAGTCTTCCATCCCTCAGGTTGTCCTGTACTCCCAGTTCTCTTCCACTCAATCAACCCTCAGGGCTTTGAAGGAAGACTTCATTGGACTTATTGCTAAGGAATGTGGCTCTTTCCAGACCAAACTGCAACTTGCAACCCCAAGCAGGCAGCCTGCCTGCTGGGATGTTCTCACACGGTGAGTGTTGGTCCGATGGGTGGTCATCACCAGGCACCACAGATTTGTACAGCTCCCTTGCTGCTGGACACCCAGGGGTCACCCCAAGTCACCCTGTGAACAGTAGCGGGTGATTGGAGGGAGTCTAATGGAGATCATGGGGTTTGCTATCAGACTCAAGTTCCACAAGGCCCACTTGACCCCCTCTAAGCTGCACAGCCTTGCTCATACAACCCTGCCCATCAAGGGGAACCCTCTCTCCTCAGAAGGGATCCTGGGAGGCAGCAGTATACAGCCATCAGCCCTTTGTGTCTGAAGAACCCCTAAGACATCTTTGAACCCTCATCATCATCCTATATACAAGAATACTCAGGCTCACTGATGAACTTATTCCTCCAAACTTGAAGTGGCAAAGCCTTGACTCGAGGGCACTCCTGACCAGTGTCTGCCCTCCTTTGTGCCCCCCCTGGCTGTTCTAGGATACCTGACAGGGAAAAATGGCTCTTGCTTGAGGACAAGCCTGAGGTACTGTGAGACTGAGCTCTCAGCAGACTGAGTTAGAACATCCAAGGACAGCCTGCCTGGGAAGATGGAGGGGGTACTGAACATTGGCTCAATGTGGGCAGCAGATATAGAGTTCCCCAACTGGTCTTCAGACCGCCTCAGCCTACCCACAGCCTCCCGTGCTGGAACTTTCCGGAGGGAAGCAGGTATGCCTTTTCCAGAAGCCGATCCACTTGTCAGTCCTGCCACTTTGACAAGTAAATCCAGCCTGTGGAGTGAGTCCCTCAGCCGCATGAGCGTCGCCCAGTCAACCCGTTCTGCGCATGCCCACTTCCGCATCAGACCTTCCTCGGGCTTCTGTAGAACCAAGTTGTGAAATTGAGATTTAATCCTTGGCACACCCAAATGAACCCCACAACCCACTCCCCTCTTCCTCCCTAGCCCATGCTAGCGCTGAGGGAAAGGAACACGGTACAACAGTACGGGGAGTGTAATGTAGGCGGCACCTACAGGGCTTGCTCATATTTAAAGCTTCCTTCCATATGTTTTTAATAAAACAACTGATACAAATTCAAAACCAACTTCATAAATCAAACATTATTCCGTGTTGGCGGCTTCAAGGTTTCCTGGCGCTTGGCTGGGAGCACCAGTCTCCCAGACGGGCTCTGCACTCCAGCACTCCAGGTTTTTTGAAAGGTTTATTGGATTTCATAGTCCCTTAAGGGGAAACCCTTTAAATGTCTTTGCAATTATAAGTCTAATAACACTTCCAGCCCTTGGACACAGCCTTGACTTGACAGAGATAAGGAACTCCAAGTTGCTCAGTCAATACCAGGCTATTAATCTCTGTCACCTCGCTGTCACCGTGGCTCAGGAAAACAATGTCGTTTCTTGACCTAGGTGAAGGCACGGAGTGATTTTATTCAGAATGTCGGCATTCATCAACCTGGGTTCTGTCAGCCCCTCAACTCATAGAAGAGGAGTTCTTCATCCCTCTGGCGTTGACACCCTTCCAATCCAAGAGTTTCTCTCAGTCTTGGCCTATTATCATTAGTTAGCACTTATTCAAGTGTAAAAAGCCTTTAAGAATAAAGTTTTCCCTGCCGCAAAGAGATCTGGCAGATGAATCACTTCCTGCCGCTCTAGAGCGGCCCAGGCCAAGGACAGCTGGAAATTACCAAAGGCCGTATTTGTTTACATATTCAAATGAAGGTTAATTTTTATCCTGTCTCCGCTCAAATTTGATTAGGGTGGGGCTCTCCCCCTCCCTCCGTGGTGTATTTATAGCAACAGCTTCCCACTTGACCTTGAAAAAAAACCTAAGAAATTGTTTCAAAGAAAAGCTGACAAAATTCCTAATGGGAAGCTAACAAGGAAAAGCGAATGTTTCCCAGCAGGACACACAGCTTCACTGCAGGCCCCAGCCAGGATGGCTTCAGACCCTGGGCTGTCTTCTTGGAGGTGGATGGGTGAAGCCAGCTGTACCCCAGCACAGCCAGGAATAGCAGGGCAGCCTGGATGCCCTCCCAGGCCAGGCATCAGGTAGGGTAATGCCAATGGGATTGCATATAAAGTACCTCCCCCTCCCGACACACTGTCCACAGTCCCATGCATTTGAACTCTGGGCCAGGGTCTGATGTCACTGGTTCAGAAGGTTATGGAGCCTTCAGGAAGTAGGGCCTTGGTAGAGAAAGTGGGCCGTTGGCAGGCAGGCCTTTGAGTACTTGCTATAATTCCAGCTATGGATGTGATGTGGTTCAGATGCCTTACACATCTGCAACCATGACTCCTTTGCCACAACAGACTGTATTCCTTCTCATACCACATGCCAAAACGAACCATTCCTTCTTTAAGTTCCTTTTGTCTGGCATTTTGTCACATAAAGGGCAAAGGTCACTAACATGGGTGTCACCCCACAGCACATCGTGCCAGTGGTAAGGGAATGGCAGTCAAGCAGCCTCTACAGGCACGGAGCTGCCCCCAAACCCCCACATGTGGGACCCAGGCTTGGAAAATGTCCAGACCAGAGCTGCTGTGGGTGCGTGGGAAGCCTGGGGTTTAGGCGCGAATGGAATAGGATCAGGCAGGACTCTGGTGCCCAGCACTTGAGATGCACCTGTTTCTTGGGGTTCACATCTGGAGCACTCTCTTTGGACTACGTTGGAGCCCTCAGAAGTCTAAAGTTGGTTAAGGAACAGCAAGTGGGAGAGCCAAAGTTACACTTTAAGTTTTGATTACTCTGCCTGGGAGATCCATGAAGCAAAAATGGCTCTGATCTGCAAGCCCCTTGCCCAAGGACAGAGAGTTCCTGAAATGCTGGAGGCTGTTGTTTATGAGAGATGACAAGCTGCATGTTTTCACTCCCCTAAACAAGTCTGTTTGACCCATGTGCACCGGATATGCTTGATCACATGTGGGCGGCAAGTTCACAGGCAGGAAATATGTCAGGATGCATGCTTGCCCCTGATTGGATATAGTCTGGAGGTACATCAGGCTGTATGCTTGCCCCTGATTGGATATAGTCTGGAGGTACATCGGGCTGTATGCTTGCCCCTGATTGGACCTGATAGGAAATACTTAAGCCACTGCACAACTTGATTCAGGGCCACCTTCTGGAAACCCGGAGATGGGACCTGGCCAGAGCCCATCCACCTGGTCAGTATGTAATTAAAGCTTGCTTCAAATTTGGTTTTAAACTGTGGTCATGGTCTTACTCCCCATCCGTGGGATCGACACAATTCAGCTTGCTTCGGAGAAATGGGTGCTTCCTAGAAGGCTGAGAGGGAAGAGCAGATGTCTGAGACCTGGACTTCCCATGAGCCTTGGTCTCAAACCTCAGGGAAGAAAAGAGAACACACTTCTGTCTTTGCCACAAATGAGCACTAGCCCCTTCCACTGGCAGTAGTGTGGGCTATTCCTGTCTAAGGCTCTTGAATGCATGGCAGCTTGGCTTAAGAAACCAACCAAAGAGTAATAAAAGATAAAGAGCCACTGTACCCCCAAGCAAGAGGCTCAACCCACAATACCCATCAAAGAGGACATATTTGCATTCAAATTTGGTCTCAGTTTTCTTTTGTTGCTTATATTTGGTTCTTTTGTGTCCCTTCCTATACATAAGTCTTGTGAACCCATTTCCACAATGACAAGGTTTGAATGAAAAGATGAAAGTGCAGGAACTGTGGGTTAGAACCAAAAGAACAAACTTAGCTTGCTACTTTTGTGAGGTATGGGGAAGAATCAGCCAGGCCTTGCCTTCCTTATCTGGGAAAGGAAGGGTTGGGGTGAAGCCAACTCTCATCCACTCTGCTCCTCCCTAGGGTCCCTGGGGACTTGGAGCTCACAAGTGAGCCGAGTGTGAAGACAAAGAGCTGACCTAGCCAGACCCATTTCGGCCTGGGACAAGTGAGCCAGGGCGATAAGTCACCTAACAGGCCACCCGCTAACTTTCTACCGACAGACTGTCAGCTTAGGAAAGTTTCTTGAGTTACCTGCACCTCAATTTCCTCAACTTTAAACTAGGATTATAAATGGAGCTCTCTCCAATGTTGCTAAATGTACTTGGCAAGTGCATATATTAGTATTTGCCATATAAAATATACCACGTGTGTTTCTTAAATAAAGTTTGCAGGTTAGTGGGCCTGGCTATGAGTTTCTGCCCAACAGGGAGAACATTCCACCTTTTAGAAATGTTTTTCCCTCTGAGGTCTCTCTAACAACATCGCTTGGCCTTGAGCTTTCCAGGTAGCTGAGGATGACTTTGAACTTCTGATCCTCCCACCTCTACTTCCTGAGTGCTGGGATTAGAAATCTGCATGATCATGCCCAGTTTATTTGACACTGGATATCAAGTTTAGGGCTTTGTGTATGCCAGGCTATCTCTCTACTGTCTGAGCTATGTCCTCAGCCTGGAATTTATCACATTAAAATCGTCTCTGTCTCTGAGACATGGAGACAGAAGCAAACAGCCTGAGAGAGGACACTGTTATAGACCCATTCTGGGACATTCTGAAGGCACAGTCACAGAGAAGAGCCAGGGTTGTGTGTGACCCAGGGAACTTCTCACCCTCCCAGAAGCCACCATCTAGCCATCCTCACATTTCCAGGTAATTAGTGAAAGATGCTGGTCTCTATGAAATTTTGGCCCAATCCGCCATGAAAAAGAGCCAAGTTTGGGGGTCACTTCCTGGTTCTGCTGAAAGTCAGGACAAGGAATGCTGGGAGGTGGAGGGGGAATAGCGTGAAATATTAGTTGAAGATGGGTTAATCCGTTTATGCTGTGGAACATTTGTTTAATGATGGAAAGATGTGTTGCATTCTTTTATGTTGCATTTGTTTAACTTTGTAAAGCTGTGTTTATTTACCTGCCTAAAACACTTGATTGGTCTAATGAAGAACTGAATGGCCAATAGTTAGGCAGAAGAGAGAAATAGGTGGGGCTGCCAGGAAGAGAGAATAAGTGGAAAGAGAAATCTAGAGAAAAACTAGAAGAGGAGAAGCAAGAAAAGGAAAAGGAGAGGATGCCAGGAGCCAGCCACACAGCTAGCCATGGAGTAAGATGGAAAAAAAGATATATAGAATAAAAAAGGTAAAAAGCCCAGAGGCAAAATGTAGTAAAGAGAAATGGGATAATTTAAGTTAGAAAAGCTGGCTAGAAACAAGCCAAGCTAAGGTTGGGCATTCATAAGTTCTAAGAATAAGTGCAATAAGATTAATAAAAACTCAGAGACAGAAATTGGGGTTCAACCTAAAGGTCAGAAAAACAAAACCCAGTCACTGGTTCTTACTGCTACCTCAGTCCGAAATGGCAATTCTGACTCCAGGAATCTCAGAATGAGACTGTGTGTGAGAGCTGTCACCTCTCATCTTATATTCCTCTCTAGTGCTGGGATTATAGGCATGCACCACTACTGCCCAGTTTCTATGGCAAACTAGTGTACCTACTGGGATCAAAGGTGTGTGCCACCACTGTCTGGTGTGTAAGGCTGATCAGTGTAACTGTTTTACTCTCTGAACTTCAGTCAAGCTTTATTTATTAAAATGCAAATGAAATATCACTATAAATAAGTCTTTGTGTATGTATTTGGTAGCTGGGTGGCACCCCAAAGTGTAAATGACAACAACAACAACTACAGGGGAACCCTGGGGGGGTCCCCTAATGATGAGCCAGCATCCTAGAACTCCACTCTTACTTGGAACAGGACAGTGCTCTCTTCCCCCAAGACAAAGCCCTGTGTCTCTACATTCCATAGCTCACCAGCCTTGCCAGGCTGTCTTTACTCCATGGAGTAGAAACCTGATATCCAGCTCCATAACTACAGGTCTCATGGTGCCTGCTGTCCATGGGTCACCCAAATCACAGAGCAATCGTTCAAGTGACTCACCAATCAGAAAAGCAGCCCTGCCCTCGGCTGCCACTGTCCAGCAACCCAGGCCTTTGTGCTGGCACAGAATGTTCTATTTAACTGTGCTGATTAGAACATAAGGAGAAAAAGGAGTCTATTAAACCAGTCCCTCCTCTTCAAGGCCGTTACCTCAGGATCCCAGGGTCTTAGAAGGCTGTGTCTATCTTGTTCCATAACTTGGGATGTATGCCAGGCAAAGACTGATACCCTGGGAAAAAGCCCTTCACAGTGATGTACTCTCCCAACTGTTCCAAACCAATAAAATGTAGTCTGTCACTACCCCACCTAGGGGTGGTCCTGTGGCGATGAGAAGACGGTAGGAGAAAGAAGCACACACATAGTGAGCTCCCACCTAAGCATCCCTGGATGAGGCACAAAGGACCCCTGAGCACAGCATCTTCAGAATCCTCCAGGGCACCAAGGATGTGCAATGCTGCCCCCACCTCTGCCCTCAGTTTTATTTAGTCAGCAAGCAAATAAGTAGAATCTAGACTCCAGCTTGGAGCGAAGGCCAGGAGACCATACCAAGAAAATAAATGGTCAGTCTGAAGTAGCTCTGATTCAGAAGTGTGGAGTCCCTCTAGGATCCCCAAATATACTAAAGTCACCTGCACCAAGGAGAGCGCCCCAGATCCAGCTCCTGTAGACCCACCTGGCAGACAGACTGGCAGGGAGGTGTTATGTGCTGTCTCCACAGCACCAGTGGGCATCCAGAAGAAAACCAAGCACCCGGGGATCAGGCAGATTGCTGTAAGAAGCCCACGTCTCCTGCCATGGGTCTACCCTGTTCAGTTCAGACACCACATAGAAAGGGATGGCACTGGCCTTGGAGCATAGATTTGGCCTTGACAGGAAGCATCTACCAACAGAGCTCCATCTCAGGAGCCCTGGGAGGCCAGTGCTCTCCCCCTCAGTTATGTATTATAGGGGTGTCAGTCTGGGTAGACTGCCCATTCTCAATCACCCAGGTAGAAGCTCAGCTGGTCTCCTCGTATCCCAAACCACAACCAAATTAACACAGGGAACTGGGCTCTGAGAGGAAAGAAACAGCTACTTAGAACAAACGCATCAGCAGGTGCCATTTCTTGTCTGATGTTTAGATCTATGCCAGGAGCCAACATTCCCCAGGAGACACCTCATTTTATCTCACCATGATCCTCAGAGAAAAACACTGAGCCACCCATTTTCCAGGTGGAGAAGCTAAAGCTCAGGGAAGTCCAGCGATTTCCCTCTGGTCTCACCACAGGTAATAGGAAGAAAGAAGATTTGTTCCAGTTGGTAGTTATAAGGTAGGCTCACAGGTCACATGGGGGGTGGGTTAACAATCTCTTCAAGTTTGAGTGAGAGAACTGAAAATCCAATTGAAAATTTCAAAGAACAAATTAGCTTCTATAATAATGACCCAAATGGCTAAAGCCAGTAGCACTCTGGGTAGTCGGGTGATTAAAGAGGTGGCCAGCGCTCACTGAGGCAGAAGGAAATCACCGTGGCCTTGGGAAAGGATTTTTTTGTGCCCTGATCACTGGGGTGAAGCCATGACTGAGGGGGTCTCATCGGGGACTTCCCTGCAGACGTGAGATGAAAGAGGAAGAGGTATCGCTAACCAGGTGAGCTGCCAGCACCTATGACCCCGTCCCCAAATGGCAGGCTCAAAGAGCAGGGCCAAGCAGTGCTCCATTCCACCAGCTTCAGAGATTGGCAGGGGCACGGGCCTACTTCCCAAGGCACATAGCCCATAAATCAGCCAAAGCCGGCTGCACAATTGCAGTGCGCCTCTTTCAAGCAGCTCTGAGGAAAAATGGCTCCATCTGCTCACTGCTAGGTCATAAATAAAACAGAATTGGAGCAAAATGGATGGAAAGCAATTTTTGGAAGATGGATTTCCAAGAGTTGGCTCCCATTCGTGCACCTCTTCCGCTGCTGGAAATGACCGGCTGCAGGCCTGATGAGCCCGTGCGCTGGAGCAGGCTCGAGGGGCGGGAACCCGGATGAGGGCTGGCCGGCACAGGTTTCCTGCGAAGGCTTCCGTGAGGAGTCCTTCTCTTCGTTCTTCTCCATCATCTTCCTCACCACCACCACCCTCATCACCCTCATTTTCATTGTCACCATCATTGTCACGGTAAACTGCCTAGTTAACTCCTAAAGCCTTCTTATATGCCGGCACTGAGCTGGAATTAGTAAATCCACCTTCTATAAAGTCTCGACCTATCCTGACCTGGCACACGGAAAGCTGCAAAGCCCTTCCCCACGACAGTCTATATGGCCCGTACTTCGCTTTGCTTTTCTCTGTCGCCTCTGAAAATGTCCTTTCATTGACACGTGCAACTGTACATACTTACAAGGTGCAATATGATGCGCGCGCGCACGTGTGTGTGTGTGTGTGTGTGTGTGTGTGTGTGTGCGCGCGCAAAGTGTGATGATCCTCTCAGGGTAACAAGAAAACCTTCTCTTTACGATTTATTTATCATTTGTGTTGGGAACAGCCAGAATTCTCAAGCTGGTATTCCTAACATACACAGCAAATCTCTTAGTTACCCAGAAGACTCTTTCTGATATAGAGCAGGCACTTCTTAGAACTAGGAGTTCATCGGATTTTCTACCCGACTATCTCTGAGCTGAAGGCAATTCCTAACCAGTAGAAAAAAATTCAATGAATGACTTTTGGGTCACTGAATGAATGAATGAATGAATGACTTGTGGGGTTCCCATAATCCCTGCAACATGCCCAGCCTTTTTATCTCTTCCCACGCTTCCTTCGCCTCTAACTGACTATGGGGCATTTTGTAGACCTTCTGTGTACCCATCATTCCTCCCCCACTGCAACTTCTGGCCTCTGTCCTTGGTGCACTAGCCCCATCTCCCTTGATATCCCTCTAAAGATCTTCCTAGGCAGCCTTGGCTCTTTCCTCTGGTCTTGTTCCTGGTAGCATTTGTTATTTTTCTAGTTCTTTATCAGTGCTCATGGAGCGCCTCCCCAGCTGTCATTTGATGACCTTGCAAGGGAGAAATCTACCCAAAGGTTCATCCATTAGATTTGTTCAGCCAGCACCATAATCCAGCCATGGTCAGTGTGGTACAGTGGGAAATTTGAGGACTTGGGATTTGATGCTGGGTCTAGGCGTCATGCTCTGCCTTCTAGGTCTATCTTTGGTCCTTAGGAGAGTTGCCATGTCCTGGGCAATACCCACTGTCTGCTCTGTGCCCTGGTGACTGACTTCAGTGGCCTTTTAGCTGTCACATCTTTGTTCGCTTCTAGGTGACTTTACATCTAACTCCCCTGGTTACAGACTATTCTAGAAGGCATAAAAAAAAAAAGACAGAGGAGACTCTGGTCCTCGTGGAGCTTCGTTCCCGTGAAGGTGCAGATGAGAACAAATGGAAGCAAAGGAGGACAGACTTCAGAGCAGGCCAGATGCTGCGATGGCGGCAGAGATGAAGAGGCAGTGTAGCAAAGGAAGAAGGCAGTCTTCACGTGTTATTCTCCCAACTTTGTTTCCCTGGCTCCCTGCAGAGTGCACGTAAGCTTCTTCAGATGCCGCTTTTCAGAGACCCTGTGTGTTAAGGCCAATCCTTTGCATCAATCCCAGAGACCAGACCCTGTGCGAGTCAGCACATGAAACGGAAGAGGAGTGGGAGCCGTGCTGCTTGGTCAGCACTCATGGTCATGTCTCGTGTCTGCCTCCCAGAGAGGAGAATCCAAGTAGCTGTTGCTCCTATAACAGGAGAAACCTAGGAGCTGCCCCTTCTGGTCTCTCATGGGCAATTTAGAATTACTGAGTTCTACCTGCAGTGTTCATGTCCTGTATCAGAAATGGGTCTTCGGTGAAAGATGTGTAAGGGTTTCAGATAAAAGCACATGGTCAGACCGAAGATCTACTGGGTGGGGCCATGCCAATACATTGTAAAGAAGTGCACCTGAGTCAGCCAGTGGTGGCGCACACCTTTAATCCCAGAACTCAGGAGGCAGAGGCAGGTGGAGCTCTGTGAGTTCAAGGCCAGCCTAGTCTAAAAGAGCTAGTTTAATCCTATCAATTAGTCCCTGCAAGCTACAAGTCCCACTCTGCCCCCAAGCCCTCCTATACCCCTCTCACCTTGCAACCTCAGAAGAACTCTGAAGCACAGGCTGCAACTACACAGATAGGACCAAGAGTTTAGTGACTACCCACCTGGTGGGGCACCCCACTCTCTAGGCTCTCCATACCAGGGGCAAAACCCGGACCCTTCCCCCACCTGCCTCAGCTTCTCTAGCCAGCCAGCAGGCAAGCTTCCTGCAGGTGGGCTGCTCTAACACCCCCATCCCATCAATCAGATTCACAAGTTACAAGTCCCACTCTATCCCCAAATCCTCCTACCTCCCCCCTCTCCCCTGCAACCTCAGAGAAACTCTGAAACACAGGCTGTAACTACACAGAGAGGAACAAGAGGTAGGCTGCTCCAACACCCCACCCATTGATCAGACCCTGTAAAGCTACAAGTCCTACTCTGCCCCCAAACCCTCCTATCCCCTCACAATCTCGGAGGAACCCTGAAGTACAGGCTATGACTGCACAGAGTGGACCAAGAGAGCAGGCTAAGAGAGACCTCAGTGGCTCCCTGAGACAGAGACAGTGACAGTATAGAACAGACCAGGAACAGTTCCCAAAGACACAGACAGTCACTGCAAGGATTGGACCAAGAGGCATAGACACTGCCGGCACCAACTGGAGGCACCAATGCAAGAATTCATTCAACAACCTAAAAAGCAACATGGTCACACCAGAACCCAGTGGTCACACAACAAGAAGACTTGATCATCCTAACCCAGAAGAAGCAGAAGAAAATGATTTTAAACATAACGTTATAAAGATGATGGAGACCTTTAAAGAGGAAATAAAAGAATCCCTTAAAGAACTTGAGGAAAAGACAAACAAAAAATTGGAAGAAATCAATAAATCTTTAAAAAAAAAAACAAGAAAACCAAGGGAAAACAACCAAACAGGTGAAGCAAACACTTCAAACAGTTCAAGACTTGAAGGCCGAAATAGAGGCAATAAAGAAAACACAAACTGAAGGAATTTTGGATATGGAAAATCTGGGTAAGTGAACAGGAACTGCAGAGGCAAGCATAACCAACAGAATACAAGATATGGAAGAGAGAATCTCAGGTGGTGAAGATACTATAGAGGAATTAAATTCATTAGTCAAAGAAAACATTAAATCCAACAAATTCTTAACCCAAAACATCTAGGAAATCTGGGACACCATGTAAAGATCAAATCTAAGAATAATAGGGATAGAAGAAGGAGAACTCCAGCTCAAAGGCACAGAAAATGTATTTAACAAAATCATAGAAGAATATTTTCCTAACCTAAAGAAAGATATGCATATGAAGATACAAGAAGCTTACAGAACACCAAATAGACTGGACCAAAAAAAAAAAATCCCCTCACATATAATAATCAAAACGTAAAACATACAGAATAAAGAAAGACTATTAAGAGCTGCAAAGGAAAAAGATCAAGTAACATATAAAGGCAGACCTACCAGAATTACACCCGACTTCTCAGTGGAAACCATAAAAGCCCAAAGGTCTTGGATAGATGTGTTGCAGACACTAAGGGACCACGGATGCAAGCCCAGACTACTATACCTAGCAAAGCTTTCAATCACCATCGATGGAGAAAACAAGATATTCTATGACAAAACCAGATTAAAACATTACCTATCCACCAATCCATCCCTACAAAAAGTACTAGAAGAAAAACTCCAACCCAAGGAAGCTACTGCATCCACAAAAACACAGGCTACAGATAACCTCACACTGGCAAGCCCCAAAGAAGGGAAACACCCAAACACTACCACCAAAAAAATAGAGGAATTAACAATCACTGGTTATTAATATCTCTTAATATCAACAGACTCAACTCACCTATGAAAAGAAACAGGCTAAGATCATGAATATGAAAACAGGATCCATCCTTATACTGTTTACAAGAAACGCACCTCAACCTCAAAGACAGGCATTAGCCTGTGGAGTAAAGAGCTGGGAAAATATTTTCCAAGCAAATGGACCTAAGAAACAAGCAGATGTAGCTATCCTAAAACCTAACAAAACAGACCTCAAACTAAAATCAATCAGAAGAGATGGAGAAGAACACTATACTCACAACAGGAATAAAAGATCAAGATGAAGGCTCACTCCTGAACATCTGTGCCCCAAATACAAGAACACCCACATATGTAAAAGAAACATTACTGAAGCTTAAATCACACATCAAACCCCAAACACTAATAGTAGGAGACTTAAGCATCCCTCTCTCCATGATGGACTGAAGGACCACTGGCAGTGGCACCAGGATTTGTCCCTACTGCTTGTACTGGCTTTTTGAGAACCCAATTCTCTTTGGTTTGATATGTTGCTCAGCATAGATATAGCAGCAATGTGCCTTTCCCTCTCTGAGGAGTGGATTGGGGTGGGGTGGGGGAGAAGGTGGAAGGAATGGGAGGAGGGGAGGGAGTGGAAACTGGGATTGGTATGTAAAATGAGAAAAGATAGTTTGTTTTCTTTTTAAAAAAATAAAATTAAACTAAAAAAAATAAAAGAACTAGTTCTAGGATAGACTCCAAAGCTACAGAGAAACCCTGTCTCAAAAAACCAAAAGAAAATAATCCAAAAAAAAAAAAACCCAAAAAACAAAAAAAGTGCACCTGGAGGCCAGGAGACATGTGCCAAGGGTTCCTCTGGAAATGGAGATACATTTACCTGTCCCTCTTCCTGCTCAGCAGGAAGTCGCCAATCCAGACGGAGGGCATAGGGCCCTGAAGACCCATCCTCTTATCTGGCTCTGCCACGCACCTGCCTCCTCACTTGACCTTATATTTTCTGTGTGTCCAAGTGCAAAGCAAGCTTTCTCTCAGAAGTGCCTGTGAGACTATGAGTATTGTCTCCCCGTATCTCCCCCATCCTTCCCTTCACAGGAATCTCCCCTATGCAGTGTGGTGTGGGCATAGTGATGGCAATTCCTGTCAAATAAATCGGATGTGTGTCGGGGGTGGATGGATGGATGGATGGATGGATGGATGGATGGATGGATGTGTGGGTGGGTGGGTGGGTGGGTGGATGGACAGGTGGATGGATGGATGGATGGATGGATGGATGGAGCAAAATCACCTTAGAATGTTTTGGAGTGGAAAACCGAAGGAAGTGCTGGAGATGTGGCTGACTGAGAAAATGAGCTAGAGTCAGTCATGTCCCTTCTTCATGTCATTTTCCCCAAGTGAGACACATGCCTGATTTGAATGAAGTCTTTGACAGCAAACTAAAGGATTATAAACATTAAAACATAGGGCTCTTCCTAGGATGAGGAATGTAAAGATGACTGGATATTGAAATCTCGAGAGGTTAAAGACTTTCCATTTAGAGCAATCACTCATATTCATACCAGATGGAGTTAATAAGCATGTGGGGTTGAAATAGAAAGGCTGCCACCATTGAAAGAATTCAGGGATAGAGTCAAAATGTCGCTCAGCTGGTAGATTGATGGCCTAGCATGGACAGGCCTTGGGTTTGATTCCTAGAAGCCACCTCATAAACAGACTTGGTAGTGCATGTCTACAACCTCAGTACTTAAGAGAAGGAGGCAAAAATCCCAGGGTCATCCCCAGCTACCCATTAAATATACCCTAAGCTTCAAGAGCCCCTTGCCTTGCTGGAAAAAAGGATCTAAGAAGGAGATAGTGGTACGTGGTGGTAGCAGAGCTGGGGAAAACACTCAGCTTCTGGGCTGGTGTAGATGATGCAGCTGAATATGGGTGGGAAAGCAGAGACCTCAAGAAATCCAAGCTTTGCAGCCTGCATAATAAAAAGTACGGACCTGATGTAAGTGATGTGGAGAAGGCTTAGGGAAACAGGTTTGTGAGAAACGGGGTTCATCTTAGGACAAAATGAGTTTAGGATGTCTGTTCGGCATATCTGTGAACCTCCAGGCTGTGTGGACAAAGGCTGTGGTCTCCCGCTTTGTGGGATTATCCATGGGGCTTGATGTCATCAACAAAGTGTGAGCAGGGGTCCCCAGAGTCAGTCTGCAGCTTACTACTTTCATTTTCTGTCACGCTGTGACAAGCAGAGTTTCAGACAGGGAGCTGGTCCACCAGGCAGGCGTGAGGATGGCATGAACAGAGGCATGGGGGACAGACCGTACAAGGGACACGCCATCACGATTTGGGGTCTGATACAACCTCCTGTCAGGATGCCAATAGCAGCGGTGTGTGTGGCTGGGTGAGAGAACCTAGGCAGGAGGTAGAAACTGTAAAGTCCCTGACAAAAAGAGAAGCAAAATGAAACCAGCAAGGAACTATATGGAAGACCTGTGGTCTGAACCTTGGCCTGTGACGTTCAGAGGAAAGGACAGCGGCAATCTGAGGAATGGGCAGCATATGTCCAGGGAGAGACGTGCGTCAAGAAGTGATTAATTGTGATCCGTGCTACCAACAACTCAACCAAGACAAGGACTCAGAACCAAACCCTAGATTTGACTGAACTGGCGTCAACGATAATTCTGTCAGTGGCAACAGTCATGTGTGCATCCAAATGTCAGGTTGGATTTAGTTTAATCTAATGAGAGGGAAAGAAATGGAGACAGCAGATATGGACCACAGTAGAATGGTTAGCACTGCAGAAGTGAACAGAGAGATGGGACAGCAACTGATGGAGTAACTAGAGTCAAGATTTGTTAAGTGGGGAGAGATACTAGCGCTGCTTGTGTGCTGTAGCAAAAGATACAGCTGAGAGAACAGCGTTGAAGCATAGGAGATGCAGGATGGCTGGAAGGAGATAGGTCCTTGAAGGAGCAGAAGGAAACGGGATCCAGCACGCGGGAGGTCAGGGAGGAAGTGGCCTCACACAGGACCTGCCTGTTCTCTATGGTAACCCATGGAAAGACAGTTGGAGCAGATACCCTGTCCATCTCATTCTAAACTCGGCCAGGGGCGGTTCTTGGTTCAGTTCTGTAACTTCCCAGCGACTGGTGTCGTAGAGACCCAGTAGCATACTCTCAGTTGCTCTCTCCTCTCTCCAACTGGATTCAAAGCTCCTCTAGCTCCCTCCCCTCAGACTCGAGCCCTGTGAAGGGAAGGAAGGACAAGGGCCAATCAGAGACATTTTTGTTCTTTTCTGGGTCCTAGCTCCCCTAGTTTGGCACAGAGCACTAATATATGGGTACTATTGAGGATCCAGGTCAAGACTAGTCAGTTCTCTCTACTACTGTAGGGTTTGTATACACGTTCTTAGAACCAAGTTCAGCTTCAGCCTGACCTCTAGATGACCAAGGACCCTTCCTCAAAGAAAATTGTAACGAGTTCAGGCCCTGGCCATCGTGGTTCAGTGTTGATTGTGCATTGCTCAGAAAATATGAGAGTCTCATTGGTAACCTAAGACTCTTCACGAGAGAAGTAGTGGGATGGGTACTCCTCGTTTGGACAGACGGCAGACAAGACGGTGATGTCTAGATGTCTAGGTTGTAGCTCATAAGCCATGATTTTGAGAGATCCTAGAGGTGACTCAGTGGTTGAGTGCACATGCCGTTCTTGCAGGGGACCTCATTCCATCTCCAGCATCCATCTCAGGCATCTCACAGCCACCTGTTACTCCATCTCCAGGGGCTCTGATGCGTCTGGACTCCTGTAGTATCGGCACACCTGTGCACATACCCCCATAGCCCTACACAAGTAATTATTAAAAACAATTTTAAAAACTTTTAAAAGTGGTTTTGAATAATGTTTAAAACAGATATCATTGAAGTGCTCTTGTTGGATTTACTCTAGCTCCATATTGGTACAGTGGAATGTTGTTGGTTGTTTTACTCTTGGCTTTTTGGGGGGAGCGCCAACCACCTCCCAAATAAAGCACACAAGCGGAGTCTTATTCTTACTTATATTATAAATGGCCAGCCTTAGCTTGACTTGTTTCTAGCTAGCTTATCTTATCTTAGTTTACCTGTTCTTCTGTCTGTTTTGCTTTCACTCTTATTCAGTGACTGGCTGGGTGGTGGGGGCCCTAGCATCCTCCTCTCCTCCTTTTCTTAATCCTTCTTTTTCTCCCAGATTTCTCCTCCTATTAATTCTCCTTGCCTGCCAGCTCCACTTGTCTTTTCTCCTGCTTTGCCATTCAGCTCTTTATTAGACCATCAGGTGTTTTAGGCAGGCAAAGTAACACAGCTTCACGGAGTGAAACAAATGCAACATAAAAGAATGCAACACCTCTTTGCGTCATTAAACAAATGTTCCACAGCATAAACAAATGTAACACACATAATATTCTACAACAAAGTGTTTTGTAGGGTGGTTCCCAAAAGGCCACCGTGAGAAATGCTGTGAACCACGTGCCTGTGGGTTTCTGTGTAGCTGCTGAAAACGGTGACATTACAGGAGAACTCAGTGAACAAGGCAGGATTTGGGTGGCTGAACAAGGACTCAACGGTTAACAATATACAAATTTCTCACTTTTCAAAGGCCAGAATCACCTTCAGTCTTCAAGTTGATTTGCTCTAGGAGCAGTCACAAAATCTGGAAAAAACATTGCTAAGTCAGGTTTCACACAGGACGCCTCTGAGTGCAGGCTGCATCTCAGAACTAGGGCCTGGTCTTGGGACGAGTATGTGTATTGACTACAGGCGCAGGAGCTGAGTTCCTGGCTTTGGTGGAGTGAGCACAAACAGCAAAGGAAAGCTACACTTTCCCACACATTCAAAGAGATTCGGTAACTACTTTTGTCATTGACATTTCTGGGTTTCAACATTCTTCCCAAACTCAATACAGTTGGAACCCCAAGTTGGAGTTCCACAGGGGATCCTCAAGCAAAACCCACACATCTGCTAGTTAATAAAACGAGCCCAGTAGATGAACTGATGAATTAACTCCAAGCTCCTGAAGGTTTTCTGTGTTTCTCTGAAAAGAAAATAGAAGCAAAAGCCATGACCCAGAGAAGACTGTAGAGTTCCAATAATATCACCCAGTCACTGTGGGTACTGGAGAAGAAATAAATTAATGAACTACATAAGAAAGTCACCAGATAGACACAGCCACCAAAGAAATGACCGAAGACACGGGCGCTTAATTTCTGGCTTTCCAATGAAATATCTTACACTGAGCTGTCACCAAAGCATAGTGCTACTTCCAGAAAATGCATGGCTCAAGTCTAGTATACACGGAACCGACGGAGCACTATTTAATTCTAATAAAGAAGGAAATGGTATTATTCTGACAACACAGCGAAACCAGACACAGAAAGGCATCTGCCATATGATCTCAGATGTGGAAGTCATAAAAAATATTTTTTTTTAACTTGTAGAAGCCCAGTAGAGTGGTGGTTGCCAGAGATGAGGAAATGGAAGCTGGAGAGACGTTGGTCAAAGGATGCAGAGTTTCAGCTAATTTGAATAAGCTTTAGAGAGCTAGTGTACAGCAGGATGTCTGTACTTATGTATCATAGTTTGAAACTTGGTACTAAAGAGGCTTGAAGTGTTCTTGCCCAAGCAGTAAGTACCTGAGGAAATACATGTGTTAATGATCTTCTTCGAGCCACTCCACTCTGAATATTTCAAAACACTGTACACAAGTGTATGCAATCTTTATATGCCATTGCAAAATAGCATTGACACTGTGTTAATTTAAAATTTCTCCACACTTTTCAATCCTGGTAGTAATTCTGATACCTGTGCATCAGTCAAGAATGAGAACCTTTGAACATTATTATATAATTAAACAAACAATATAAAGCAACTGAGGACTAGCAATTACGCTTTATGTGTTTACGCCAATCCAGCTATGATAGTGTCTTGATTAGGGTTTTAATTGCGATGAACAGACACCATGACCACAGCAACTCTTATCGAGCAAAACATTAAACTGGGGTTAGCTTACAATTCGGAGGTTCAGTCCATTATTGTCCTGTCAAGAAGCATGGTAGCACACAGGCAGACATAGTGCTGGAGAGGCAGCTGAGAGTTCCACATCTGGATTTGCAGACAGCAGGAAGAGATGGAGTCACTGGGCTTGGCTTGAGTTTCTGAAACCTCAAAGCCCATCCCCAGAGACACACTTCCTCCAACAAGGCCATGCCAAACCAACAAGGCCACATGTCCTAATCCTGTTAAATAATGCCACTCTCTATGAGCCTAGGAGGGCTGGGTTCATTCAAACAACCACAGGCATAATTCTCTGACTTTTCTTTCCTTAGTGTTTTGTCATTGAGATCATTTTTTAAAAATTGTATCACAGGGAGCTGGAATGGTGGCCACTGGTCCTAACTTCGAGAGGCAGAGGCAGGTGGATCTGGGTTTGAGGATAGCCTGGACTGCATGTCAAGTTCCAGGCAGATCAGGGCTACATTGTAGGACATTGTCTCAAAACAACAAAATATTGGATCACAGGGTTCCTTACATGAAACCTGGATTAAACAACCATGGTCTTCTTGTTCTCATTTTGTCTTGGACCTGTCATGTACCTGCTGGCAATAAATACCCAATAGTCCTTTTTAATGGAAAGCCTGAAAACCCCGGATGTGAACACCCATTCAGTGATAATGGAGACCCTTGATGACACACCAGAGGTCTTTATTTGTGGCTGGATTCTGGGGACATTTTCTTTTTTTATGAAAGGATGTTTTCTGCTTGTGTCCCGTTTGCTTCATGTCCACTTTCATGTTTTATTAAGGAGCAAATAAGGCAAATACCTACAGCATCCCCCTTTGGTCCTGTTGGAGGAATCCCTAGGTCACTTTGGGTTGGCCCTTTTACAGTACAACCTAGCATTTATCAGAACATGGGGCTCTTCCTCACTGTCAAATTTCATGCTATGTTGGGTATGTTCTAATATCAGTCCCACAGCCAATGGTCCTGAAGACTCTGTCCCCCCCCCCTCATACATTCAGGTAGCAATCAGAGGACAACCTTGGTGATCATTCCTCAAGACTACTACCCATGTTGTTTATTGAGACAGGATCTCTTGCTGACTTGTGTTCAGCTCATTTCCCATTTTTCTACAGTTAAGGATCTCAGGCCAAGGAATGGTTTTCACCTCGATGCAATCAAGACAATCCCCTCCTGGCATGCCCAGAGGACCACCTCCCAGGTGGCTCTAGATGATCAAGCTGACAGATCCCATGACCCATAGAAGCATGATCAGAAACACAGTCATTGCTTGGCCTCACTGTTTAGAGGAAGCTCATCAGGCAGCAGCTGCTGTTGTCACACAGAATACCTTGCCCCTTCCATGCTACTAACAAACATGTCTCCCAAACTGGTTTCCCAAGCAACACCCTTCTACCTAAGCAATACTCAAAGTCAGAGGTCCAGAGGCTTTATTCAATGAAGTCTAAATTCTTTCTTTGTTCCCAATCCCAGAAGTCAGTGGGGCAGCTGACATAAGCTGTTTCTCAGAAACAGTACCCATCATGCAGCAGATTACCGGGAAGTGACCAGGGCTGTTCACACACTCACTCCACCTGCAGACAGCAAGGGGACACTTGTTAATTCCTTGTGTGTGTGTGTGTGTGTGTGTGTGTGTGTGTGTGTGTGTGACAGCATGTATGCATGTAGATATCAGACTACAACTTGTGTGAGATGGTTCTCTCCTTCGATCATGGGGAGTCCAGGGAACTGAACTCGGTAGTCCGGCTTGCAGCATCTTTCCTGACTTAGCCATCTTACCAGCTCTCATCAGTCCTTCTAAGGAGTAAAAGAAGCATGGGTCAGTTTCATATGGAAGCCACTGGCCACCACTTCAGGCCTCACTTAGACCTGGCATGCCTGCGGTTTCTGTAGCCCCTGCCCAGAGGGCACTGCTGGGTTTTGTTGAGACCTACCATGCATCTATCTCTCCTCAGTCCCCCAGGTTCAGCCTATCCCTCCCACCAAGAAGTTTTGCACCTGGCAGTATGCACCAGGGAAATCATCCACCAAACTCCTGACCCCATGGAATTAAAACCCTGGCCTGCTGCGTTAACAAGGGTGAGTAGTCAGGACCCTCCACGGCACCTCAAATACCTGCAGCCCCACACCCCCAGCCCCGGGGAAGGTGTAATTATGGCATGATGTGGCCTCATTTCTCACAGGCCACTGATCCTGAGCATTCTCCGCCAAGATCTCTGCCACTCTGTGAGACTCAGCCGGGAAAAGCTCCAACTTCTCCTGTGCCCTGACTCCCGGGGTACACGCGAGCCTTGAGTTCAGACCCTAGAGGCATTGAGATGTGTTATATTTGACTTTTTAAGCATCAGAGACATTACAGAGAATAACATTCCCAATGTCTTGAGTTTGGGCAGCAATGTGGGCTTGGAGCCCGTCACCCGGAATGGGAAAGTCGAGTGGAAAGTGTGTTCAGGGTGCTGGGAGCACTGGGTATCCTAGTGCACAAAGAGGAGAGGGACCAAAGGTGAGGATGAGGGAAGCAGAAGCTAGACCAGGCACCCCAGGGTCATCCCAAAGAAGAATATTTTCTAGTTGTCCAGTAGTAAAACATTGCTTTCATCAAACATCTCTGAGTTTTTATATATAGAGATCTGTAACCACAACCACAGTCTGTCTCTACAGTCACTCTCCCTCCACCCCGAAGGGTCCCCCCTAAGGATTATACCCTACCAGCCCTGTTTCATTTTGTATTTTCTGTAAATGTCACGTAAATGGGACCATGTACTATGTAACCTTGTAAGATTGTGCTTTCCCGCAGCACAATACATTAAGATTAACCATGTGGCAGCCTGTACCAATAGTTACTCATTTTTATTGCCGTATTGTATCCAATTATATGGATGCTCATGCCTTTCCCTGATGGTAGCCGTTTGGTGTGCTGCGAGTCGGGGGATAATGATTCACTGAGTTGCTGTAAACCTGTATGTAAATCTGTGTCTGAGTGTGCGTGTTTGGATCCTCAAAGGAACACACGGGAGTCAGAACGCTGGGCTGTGTGTGAGGTGCACGTTTAACTTTTCAGGAAACTGTCCAGCTGTTTTCCGCAACTGTTGAATCACTTTTGCTCCTCACCCACAAAGGCTCCAGGTACCCCTAAGTGCTTGAACAGGTTTCTAAATCAGCCTCTCACAACAGTTTACCCAACAGGTTTGGTCAAGGGAGTAAAACAGCTGCATCTGGGCAGAGAAGACAGCTATAAGTGTGGTATAGCGATGTAAACAAGGGACATTGGTGGCCTGAGCAGGACAAGAACAATGGGGACAGGGGACGGGGGGGGGGGGGGGTGCGCTAGAGCCGTGGTTCTCAACCTGTGGGTCACAATCCCTTTGGTGGTCAAATGCCCCTTTCACGGGGGTTGCGTATCAGATATCCCTGCATATTAGATATTTGGCTTCATAACCATAGCAAAACGACAGTTATGAAGTAGCAATGAAAATAATGTTATGGTTGGGGTCACCACAGTGTGAAGAACTGTATTCCAGGGTCACAGCATGAGGAAGCTTGAGAGCCACTGCTCTAGAGAACTGGGTTTGGATTAAGGAAAGGAGGTGGAGCCAGTGAGACAACCCAGAGAGTAAGGTACTTGCTTTAGAAACCTACAACCTCAGTTCGGATCCCCCAAACCCATGACAAAATTGGACACTCAATCATAATACTGTCATCCCAGCATGTCCCCAGAGGGAGATGGAAAGCAGGGATGGGAAAAACACCAGAAGACAAAAATTAGTAAGCCTGGTATATGCAGTCGCTAAGACTAACACTTGAAGGCTGCCCTCTGACCTCTACCCACGTGCTGTGGCAGGCATGTGCCCACACACACACACACACACACAGGCAGGGGGCACGGGGAGAGAAAGAAACACTAAGTGTTTTTGAAAAGTCAGAAATGACTTTCAAGTTTCTGCTTCTTCAAGATCCAGAACTTCACATGGAGAGAAAGCTGGAATCCTCTGTGAGGAGGTGGAGGGCTGGTGGCTAAGGCATGAGCAATCTGCTCCGCTCTGTGGATCCCAGGCTGTGATTGCAGCAAACAGCTTGGCTCCATTTCCCAAGAAAAATTTACACCCTGCCACGTGAGGAGAGACAGGCCGATCTGCCAGCCTGAGTACACAGAGCTATAAACCCACCCGTGGCATTCTGGGAATGGCCTCTGTCGGGGTTCCAGCTGTCTCAGAACTCTGGCAAAGGCAGTTCATTCTGAAGCCTCAGCTAAACGTGTGTGTGTGTGTGCGTGCATGCGCTTGCGTGTGTGTGTGTGTACATGTGTGTGTGTGTGCGTGCATGTGTGTGTGGTTGAGAGGCATTGATCATAGTTACAGCTCTTCACACTGTCTGAGACCTGAGCAGGCCAGTGCCAAAGGCCTGCTGTGGGGAGGGGGAGTCTGCAGAAGCTCCCCAGCCTTCCCTCCAGAAAGGGTCCCATTGGCTTCTTAAGACCCAGGCCTGCCTATTGGAGCTATAGAGAACTGGTCACATTGGAGGAAGAATTCTGCCAGATTCTCCAACTCCTTCTCCAGCTCCTGGCCTTGCACCCCGTTCAACATTACTGCAGAATTCCCACCTCTCCGCTGGAGAAGCTGAGGCCCGGTGTGGTGCCTACTTAGCTACACCAAGGCTTCTTCATTCAGTTCAGCAATCAGGCCTGCTGTGCCATGCAAGGCTTCAGATTTCTCCAGTGCTGTCTCTTCTCCCGGAGTGCAAGATGTCCAGACGGTGTGTTGGTCTCCGTACCGAACTCCTGGGGCGGCTGATCCAGCTCCACATCTGGGAACTGATTCTCCTCCCCCCACCCCACCTCATGTCACAACAGCCACATCCGCAGTGGCACACACACTGCTCGGCTTCTAGTTAATTGGACACAAATTACTGCACGCAGAAGGATGCCATCAGAATCCCTGCCCGTGGAACTGGGGCTTGTAGTGAGAAAGAACAGATTTTCTCTGGAAAGCCTGCACCATGCAAGCCACATCCGTATCTTCCACATTAGATGAGAAGGTAGTAGAAGCTGGTGTCAAGGGTCATAGAAATCACTCTTTTGGGTGGTTGATCTCTCTCTCTGTCTCTCTCTGTCTCTGTCTCTGTCTCTCTGTCTCTCTGTCTCTCTGTCTCTCTCTCTCTCTGTCTCTCTCTCTCTCTCTCTGTCTCTCTCTCTCTCTCTCTCTGTGTGTGTGTGTGTGTGTGTGTGTTTGTGTAGAATGGAAGCCTTTGGACCTGGTACTCCCCAGACCATAGATGGATGCTTGATTGTTCAAGCTATACACATTGTCAGCTTCTTCACTGACACAGGGAAGAGCGGAAAAGGAAATTGGTAAATAAATGCATCAGCCCTGGAGAAAAAGCAGGAGATTGGGGTTCAAGGCCCAACTCCATCCTTAGATTGTGACTCTGAAGGAGCTGATGTACTTCATGACAGTCACAAAACCTATAGAAAGAGAGACTAATCGTGTCTTACAGGGAAGTCGTACTGTAAAGTTCTTGTAATAGAAAAAAATGTAAGAAGTAGACATGCAGATGTGGGGCCATGGTTCATAGGCCTGTGAGCCGGGCTGGGGCTGAAGTGGGACACAGAGTACCACGTTTTTTTTCTCAGATGTTCCTGAGCGTGAGGACCGAAAGGCCCTGCCAGCAAGGCTAATTGCTTAAATTTCTTAACCACTAGAAGGGGAATTTCCACTCGGCAATTAAGTTTGCAAATACTGTACAACCTTATAGCGCATATTTCTCCAAATAGATGTGTTCTTTTTCATATAATAATCAATTCGTGGGTGTTTCGCTTGCCTAATTAGCTCTGCATGGAAATTAATCTCTGCATACTGAAACTGCAAACCTTGCCTTGCAATGGTGCCTTGTTTCCTAGATCAATCAGATTACTGCGGCTGCAGCAAAGGACCTGGGTTCTGAGAGTTGCCAAAAGCCGGCAGGTCCCTTAGCTGTGGAGGGTCGGGAGCTTAGGGAGGGCTTGCTCTGTAATCCAGGCTAATTATGTTTACCCACAGAGAGGACCCACGCCAGTTCTTATTTCTGCTCTTAGGCAAAGCTGCGATGATTACAACCCCTGAGCCATTTGGGTCTCAAGCCTTGGTCTCAGTGTTCCTGAGGAATCAAAGATCAGTTTCCTCTTCCCCAGGCAGCAGGAAGGACCGAGGTGGAACCACTGCTCATAAGGCAGCTCGGAGGAAAGAGGAAGGGTAAATCCAGGGCTAGTTCAGACTTCACAAGCCTCTGGCTAAGCATGGCCAAAGTGTCCCCTAGAAGGCCTTCACTGGGCCTTCCGTTGTGACAGGCATGGCTCTGTGTCCTTGGCACGCATACACATTTGGAATCAAACAGAACTGGGCTTGATCAAACCCTGGCTCTGCTCTCTTTGATGGGGTTGGTGCTTGAGTGAGAATGGCCCCCATAGGCTCATGTTTGAATACATGGTCTCCTATTGGTGAAACTGTTTGGGAAAGATTAGGAGGTGTGACTTAGTTCGAAGGATGAGCATCACTGGCAGTGGACTTTGAAGTTTCAGAAGACTCCTGCTATTTCGAGAGCGCTTTCTCTACTTTCTGCTTGCAGTTTGAGATGTGAGCGCCCAGTTGCTGTTGCAGCCATGCCCTTGCTCTGCCATCATGAACTCCAACCCCCTAGAACCATAGCCCCATTAAACCCCTCCTTCTCCAAGATGCCTTGGTCACAGTGCTTTGTCCCAGCAATGGAAATGTAACTAACTCCTGGGTTAGCTCTTCTCATTTGCTAGTGAGAGTAATGGAGTTCCACCTCCACACTTAGCCTGAGTGAGGAGATGGTGGCAGCTGCATTTTAAACAGCTTCAGTGGACGCCAAGGCTCTTTGCAAATGACAGACAAGTGCTGGCTGGTTTTGTGTTTTCTGTTACTTTCTGGTTTACCAACTAAGGTGCTGGCTCTCAGTGCCTCATCCAAGACCAGTTGTCAGTATGGCTGAGCACTCAACAGAGTTCAGAAAACTGGACAACAGCCTGAGCAAGAAGCTGTCCTAGGAAGAGCGTGTGTGTGTGTGTGTGTGTGTGTGTGTGTGTGTGTGTGTGTTCCTGAAAAATTTTCCCTCTGGGCTGCTTTCCTGTAGGTTGTTTTGAGAAACTGGGAGAAGTGAAATTCTTTTTGGAGCCTCCTGCTCCGGGGCTCTCTAGACAGGGCGGCCTGTAAAATCAGAGCCTTTGTTGTTACCCTTTAGCAAGGCGAACGCAAATAAGAATTGAAGAGTTGTTTTTCCCCATATCCTCAGCCAGAGATCAATCAGTTTGGGATCAGACCATCTTATCGGCCTCCCACAGGTCCTTCCCACCCCCATGGATGGCCAAAAGGACCATGGACTTTTGACAGAGTGTCTAGGACTTCAATGGAGTTGCAGTGGGCCGTGTCCCCAAATAGAGTCACAGTGCACAAGTCCAATGTGTCTACGTGTCATAGACTGAGTTTCTGTCAGCTTGATGAGGAAAATACCCCCTGGTGCAGAGACCACTCAGAGCCTAGAACACATAGCAAGCACATGCAAGATCGAGGGGAGACATGAACTCAGCTAAAAGATTATTTGTGCCGGGCATATATTAAATAATGAGTCAGCACGTGAAGGGACAGAGATGACGAAGGGATGTTGAAGATCGTTGTGTTGAAGACTGCATTCCCAAGATGGCTGCAGCACAGTTATCTAAGCCATGAAATCAACCTAAGTGCCCGTCAAGGGATCAGCTATAAAGAAAATGTGCTGTGTACACAGTGGGGTGCTCTCTGGTCTTTGCAAAGGAAGAGATTTCCAAAGGATGCCTGCACACCCGTGTTCATTGCTGCTCTGCTCACAGTAGTAAGGTTACAGAATCAGCCTAAGTGCCCATCAACAGGCGAATGAGTGAAGAAAACAGGACACATAGAGACACAATGGAGTGGTTTCTGTCATAAGGAAGACAAGCAATGTTTCCAGGAAGTGCAATGGAACCAGAGATCACTGTGTTAAGAGAAATAAGCCAGACACTGAAAGACAAGAACCATGTGTCTTTCCTCATGTGTGGGATTAGGAAGGGTCATGAAAGTACTATGAGGCTGGTGGAAGAGGAAGGAGGCATGGTGAGGGTGGAAGGGGGTGAATATGATGGAAGGATTGACACACATGGGTGTAACTATTATAAAACCCATTGCTTTATACAATGAACACAGCGTAATTTTTGAACGCACGTTACTTTTTGAAAATGAGGAAGAGATTCTGCCATTTGCAACAATATAGGTGGGATGGCAGAACTCTGTCTGAAAGAAATAAGCCAAACACAGAAAGGTGTCTATCTATTCTTATTTATACATCTGGAGTCTACAACTGTACTACAGAAGCAGAGAGGAAGGTGCCAGAAGCCGGGGGATGGGGAGAGGAGGCACCACATCAGATAGGAACAAGGTGGGATTTTTGTCTTTGGTTTCTCTTTTTCCAGATCTGTTGCAAAGCATAGTAAATTTGGCAAAAAGCTGAATATTTTAATTTAAATTTCAAACGTTTGGGTCAAAAAAATAGAAATTTGAGATAAATATGTTAATATACCTGAACAAACCATCCTATATTGTATCAAAGTTGCATTTGGGACTCTCTAAATATACACAAGTACAACTTGTCAGTTACAAAACGCAAGATCTGAGTGTGGTGGTACATGCTAGAAATTTCAGCACTTAGGAGCCAGAGGAAAGATGAGCCCAGTGTTTGTCTGGGCTATAGAGAGATTCTGTGCAGGTGCATCTGTGTGTGTGTGTGTGTGTGTGTGTGTGTGTGAGAGAGAGAGAGAGAGAGAGAGAGAGAGAGAGAAAGAGAGAGAGAGAGAGACAGAGAGAGAGAGAGACAGAGAGAGAGAGACAGAGAGACAGAAAGAGAGAGACAGAGTCAGAGACAGAGAGAGAGACAGAGAGACAGAGAGACAGACTTTAATGTGGGAAACCTAGAAGGAAGGACTGTCTTTCTCAGTCCCACCTCCTTCTCTAGGCAAAACGTTCTTCTACAATGCAAGAGCGCCTGGGGGCCTGCGAGAATGAGACTCTGTTTTGTAACAGCTAGGAATCCACCCTACCATCTCCCATCAACCTCAAGACTCTGGATTGGCCATTGCGAACTTGGTTTTCAGGTTCTTTTTATCTGCTGCCTGAAGTCACAGAGTATTTCTGCAGCCAAGAGGAACTGTGTCTAGAAACTTTTATCAGAACCAAGGGTCTTCATCCACCAGTGCTGCAGGTGATCATAGTTAACTCAAGAAACTCTGAGTCCCAGAAAGATGCGCTCAACTTCATGGGCAACCCACAGTGACATCTCTATGGGACAGGGTGCTGAGGGCTGGCCTTTCCTGCCTGGAGAAGTCTCTAGGTCTTAAGACTAGATTCTGGGGAGATGAGCATGCAGCCCTGCCATGCAGAGCTTAGTGTCCCCCAAACCTGGGGCTCAAGTTGTCCGGCAGTCCTCCAGGAGTCCTGACAAGGGAAACGGTCCAATGGAAGGATTCAGCCGGCGCATCCTGAAACAGCAACCACACCACACAGAGCTCAAGGATGAACTAAAGCAGATGAAATTGTCTTCTATGATAGCCCTCTCTGGCCTATGCAGCCTAACCTTGTTTCTTACTTAAACTAATGAGCTTACCACCTCCCTCCTCTCAACACACACACACACACACACACACACACACACACACACACACACACGCATCCACCCCTGCAAATGTGATCATCAAATTCATTGTTCCTAGGTTCCTCACTGGTTTCCTCTGTCACCTTTCTCTGGCTTCCTATTTCTTGAATGACAGCACCCTGACTCTTGCCCCCACTTGATGACTAACCACCCCATTTGGCTCAACTTTAAGGGCTATTCCTAGAACACTGTGCTTTCCGTTTGAAGACTAGACAGTCTCCAGTAAACCAGGACAGATCAGTTACTGTGTTGCTTGCATGTGAGAAAATCCATGTACAAAATAACGGTCCCTATCTCAGGTCTTGAAATTTCCACGTGATTTACTTAAAACCTTATGGGGGTCTCCCTTTCCACAACACACATGCTAAAAATAGACTAACACAAAGATGATTAGCATGGTCCCTATGCTAGCTAGTTTTATATCAACTTGACACAAGCTAAAGACATCTGAGTGGAGGGAACCTCAACTAAGAAGATATCTCCACAAGATCAGGCTCCAGACAAGCTCGTAGGGCATTTTCTTAATTAGTGACTGATGGGGGAGGGCCCATCTCATTGTGGGTGGGGTCATCCCTGAGCTGGTGGTCCTGAGTTCTACTAAAAAGCAGGCTGAGCAAGCAACGAGGAGCGAGCCAGTAAGCAGCTCCCCTTAGTGGCCTCTGCATCGTTCCTGCCTTCAAGTTCCCGCCCTGTTTGTGTTCCTGTCCTGACTTCCTTTGATGATAGACTACAGGGTGGAAGTGGAAGCCTAACAAGCTCTTTCTTCTGCAGCCTGCTTTGGTCATGGTGTTTCATCATAGCAACAGCACCATGACTGAGACGGCCCCCGTGCCAAGAAGGCAGGCAAATTTGTAAAACATTCTCTGTTAAAGACAATCATGTGGAAACATATTCGTGCTTAATGCATGTCCGCTATGGTTGTCACTGTGATGCTCAGAGTGTCCGGTGTGGTGGTGTCTGAAGGTATCCCTCCCATCCTCTGGGACTGCTCCCGTTAGTCGGCTTTCTGTCACTGTGGCAAACACCCGAAATAAGCACCTGATAGTGGAAAAGTCGATTTGGTTCACAGTGTCCAAGTTCTCAATCAGTGATTGGCTGGTTCCACAGCTGTGGCTCCATGAGGAGCTGGAGCATGATGGTGGTAGAAGCATAAGGCGGGAGGCAGGCGGGAGGGGGCAATGAGGGAGGGAAATGGGATAGAGGTAAAGAGGGGCTGATATTAACTTATGACTCCATCATTGATGAGTCAGACTCCTGTGATCTAATTGCTTCCTACAAGCTTCATTGTGAACATTGCATTAGGCACCAGGCTCTCAACACACAAGCCCTTGGGGAATGTTTGCATCTAAACCGTAACAGTTTCTGATAGATTACTGCATCATTTCTTTAAAAATAAATACTAGAGACTGGATCCCAGCACTTAATTATATTAAACAAATGCTTTATTACTGACCTACAACCCAATCCCATCATTTTAATTCAGCAAAATTCCCTGAGTCCCTACCATATCCCCAAATACTGTTTCAGGGGCTCGGGAAATGAATGGTGGAGGTGACATTTGATGTGCTGAGCGCTTTCAACTATAAACTTAGCCTCAAGATCTTTCTGACCTTACCTAGGCCCCACCCCAACTCTCCAGCCTCCTTTTCTCCTAAGCAAAGGGCAACGAAGGACTTTCTCTGAAGTCCCTTTATTCAACCATCAAGGACCAATGGGGGTCTTCCAGAGGGCAGGCAGTCTGTGTTCTCTCCCTGGCATCTCAGGAGAAAGGTTAACTCACAGGAGATCTGAGGTATGACTCCATCAGAGAAGCTACACCATAAAAATACTCTGGTGTTTTTTTTGGGGGGGGGGCGGTGTGTAGATCATGGGTGGTGTGCAGTCACAAGTGCGTGAACACACCTGTATAAAGGTACACCTACATACATGTGCACGTAGTCTTTCTCCATTATTCTCTACCATATTATTTGAGGCAAGCTCTCAACTGAGCCCAAAGCTTGCTGGCACAGCTAGCCAGCTGCATGGATCACCCTTCTAAAGGCTGGAGTCACACTTGGGCTCCCGTGCCCACCAGGCCTTTATGCGGGTTCCGGGAATCTGAACTCTAGTTTTCACAATACATGACAGGCACTTTACCCACTGGGGGAGTTGTCTTTGCCTGTCCTTATCAGAGCTAATACAGTCACAGTCACAGAGGACTGCATGAGAAGGGGCTGGGGGGTGGGGGACAACAGGGCAAGTTCAGGACCAAAATGAACCGTCACAGAGCACTATGTATGGGGATGCCTAATTCAGGACCAAAAGTCAGACGAGTTTTTTCTGTAGAAGTCATGTTTAAACAAAGACTAAATGGCAGTAGACTGAGAAGATGCTGGAAGATCAGTCACTCACTTTGAGAGACATACACGGCCTGCAAATTGTGCCTGTCTCTCAAGTTCTTAAGAGTAATGAACCAGAAAGTCTAGTTATTTAAATGAAGCTAATAGCGGAAACTGTGATGTTAAAGATGGTCATGCATCAGCTGTTAGGCGAGAGCTTTCATACACACAGGCACCCCAACTTGAGCAGCAGAGACTTAGAAAGGCCAGGCTCGCCCGAAAACTGGCCTAGGAAAACAGACCACTGACTCCAGGGAGGACTCTCAGCTTTTCCAAAGGTTCAGGACCCACAGCAAGACAGGCTGGGGAAAGGTGTGAATCGAAGCCGAGGTCCCAGAATTCAGCATCTCCTTGTAGCCCTTACAGAGATGCCCGAGAGCCAGCTATTCCTCGTGTCAGGTCTTCACTTTCATGTGGAAACTGTAATGACAGACTCCTCCAAACCACGCTGCCTTCAAATGAGTAAGAGCCCAGTGAAGCTGCTGGCGGTGCCAGCTCTCTGCGCCAGAACGCAAGCTCCTGCCCAACAGGAGCCATGAGTCCTGAGAACATTGCGGGAAAACACGGGCCGTCTGCTAAGTGGCTGAACAAAGTCACGTGACATTACAAAGCCGACCAATCCACAACATCTATATGTAGGAAAATCTTGGCTCGAATCTGCACCCTGCCCCTTCCCACCCTGACCCTGGCTAATGATTAAAAGCTGCCTTGGTGCCCCTGACAACGGGGCAGGGATCTGATGCCTACTTTCCAAGGCTCAGCTGAAGAAAAAAGACAGAGGGCGTAAACAATGCAGGCAGGGCGTGTGGGCTTCCTCCCTGGCCTACAGCTTCTAATTGAACGCTCTGCACCCAGCCTACCGTCCTTGCCAGAGTGTCAGACCCGCTACCAGGAGCAATACACTCTGTTCAAGCCACTTGCCTTAAGTCTTTATCAGAAAATCCCATCTGCTGCCGGCATTGGTAACCTATTCCAGTGTGAAAATTCCACCCTGAATTAAACAGTTTATGAATCAATACCCAGTTTCTGTGGGGAGAAAGGACCCTACGGCAGCCTAACTGAGGCTCCTGTCTCCACTGGACTTTGCTCGGTGTCTCTCAGGAGGGAGCCAAGGGTTGCCTGGGTTGTGGTCATCTCTCTGAGCTCACTGGTGAAGCCGGTCACCGGGCCCAGGGTTACCGGGCCCAGGGTTTCCTCTGCTGTTGGCTGCTGACATTCGCTGCCTCACTTTGGCCTCTCCTAGGCCCTCACGCTCACTGGCAGCTGGCTTCCGTCAGTGATGTGAGGCTAGTGACAGGGCATTAATCACTCTTCCTGTCTTGGTGGTGTGATGTGGGAGTGTCATATATCAATCTGTTGATTTCATTGGTTAAGCAATAAAGAAACTGCTAGGCTCATTTGATAGGCCCACCCTTAGGTGGGTGGAGTAAACAGAACAGAAGGCTGGGAGAAAGAAGCTGAGTCAGAGAGTCGCCATGATTCTCCCATTCCAGACAGACGGAGGTTAAGATCATTCCTGGTAAGCCAGCTGGTGGGCTACAGCAGATTATTAGAAATGGGCTAGTCCAGGTGCGAGAGCTAGCCTAGAAGAGGCTAGATAGAAATGGGCCAAGTGGTGTTTAAAAGAATACAGTTTCCGTGTAATTATTTCGGGTAAAGCTAGCCGTGCGGAGCTGGGTGGGAACGCAGCCCACCGCAGCTCCTTCAGCAGTGGTACTGTCCATCGTATTGGCGACATTTCGTTCCTGAGAAGTATATCCATCCCACGCTGAAGGGAGAGAACATTCCTGAAGGACATGACTATCAAAGATGCAGAAACACCCGAGGCCGTGTAAAAGGCTCTCCACTAGCCCAGCCTTTGTAAGGCTTTCTTGGTTTATTATTTCTTGCTTATTTCTCTCTCTTTTTCATAGTCCCTCACCTGGATCAATAGCAGGAACTTAGTAACAAACATGCAATAAACACAGCCATGAGGAGTGGCAGCCATAGGCCTTGGCTAGCAGAAACCAAATGCCAGGCCCTCCTCATTAGCGTCTGTGCCAAACAGAATGGACAGGAACAGCAGGCAATGTCTTTGTGGTTCTGTTAAAAAAAAAAAAATCTCACGAGACACCATAACTCTTGCCTTACAAAATGACTGAGAAATTTTTTTATTTTTTTTTCAGATTTGTTTTGCCTTCTGGGTTCCTGTCATCATTTCTGATACTTTGCCAATTCATCCTTCTGTGTTGGGGCCTGAGGATGTCAGGGGAGGCACAGAGAGACCGTGGAAAGAGAAACGTTCCACGGGGCACAGAATCTACAGAAAGGTTCCGACGAGTGGAGTGGCCAGAGGCTGGAGAGCTGGCTGTCTGCTGTGCACTGCCCTGTTTGACAAAACCATTCACCAAAGAGGCTGGCCAGCAGGAGCTTTGACCTTGGAGGGAGAGCGATCTGTCTTCGTGGAGATAGGCTGTCAGAAGCCCACGTCTCAATTTCACTTGGGAAGGTGCTGAGGCTGCCCGAGATGAGAGCCTTGGACATGGCTAAGGAGGAAAAATGTGTGGTCCACACGTGGGCATGGAAGCAGCTAAAATTAACCCAGAGTGACCCCTTGGGGCAGGTTGCAATCCATATTCCTCTGCAGTGGCCAAGAATTCTCCACAAGGCCAGCGGCCCATTCACTCCTTCCTTGGGGAGCCAAAGTGTCCCTCACCTCCCAATTTCCAACACCAGGCTCTTCATTGTGTCCAAGGACAAGGGGGACAGAGTTCTTCATTCGCCACCAAGGACAAAGGAGAGAGAGGATCTCTGGAGGTAGCACCTTTAGCATTTAGGTCTCTCACAGAAAAACGTACATACATAGATAAATAAATATTAAAAAGCAATAAATAAATTAATTAAGAAGCCACACATTCTGACCTCTGTTCTATTCTGAAGGTCAGGATGGTGCTCTAGGGGCCAGGCTGGGTGATAAATCTGGTGTCTGCAGTTGCTTCTCTGAGGACTCGGCCCAGCCGTTCCCCTGTCTGTGCTGACAGCTCCGCAGAGATCTATCTGCCAGGATTTGGGGATGCTGCACAAGCAGCCAACTCATGAATCCAGAGGAAGCACTGACTGGAGTCAGATGTGTGCTTACCGCAGGAGAGAAAGGGACAGGCAGAAGAGCCCAGAGCCCCTGCCAACCCTGTTTTGAGTGACCAGGACTAGGTATTATGGGATGGTTGAGTCTGGCTATTTTAGGTTGAACTGGACAATAATGTTCACAGGGAGAAGATAAAAGCCGGAGATGCTCTGAGTCACTGATAAAGAGCAGCAGCGGGGAGCGGAAAGGGACGAGGTGCTTCTGAGGGGCCAGTGAGGCTGACCACCCAGAGGCAGCCAGAGGACCATGCTGACCAAAGGATGTGGCCTGCCAGCCGGATCCACAGAAGCATTGGCACAGGAGGCTAGGGAACAAGATTAGCAAAGAGAGCAGGCTCCCATGGGGCTAAGAAGGGCCGGAGCCCATCTGTCTGAGGCCAAGGGCTGGTAGAGTCCTCCAGGGAGTGAGCTCCCTCCAGGAGAGATGTGATCTAGCGCCATGTATTTGAGACTCTTCCCATTTTGTTGTCTCTGCGCTGATGGCTTTGCCAGAGCCATTTTTAGGGTACCAAATGACGGTGAGTCAATGGACCAGTTTTGAGCTTTAAATCCATTTTCCCCTAAGAGACTATGTTGTCCAGATGGGGCCCCCAAGTCCTAGATTCAAGCAATTCTCCTGCGTCAGCTTGACCAGTCATGAGAGCTACAAGTGAATGCCACTGCATCCAGCTCAGGTTCCGAGTTCCTCAGAGAGAATGCTTTCGTGTTTGTTCATTGTCATTTTACCTGCACGATTCATGACATAGGGGAATGCCTGGCCTCAAGACCAACTGCTCAACTCCACCCCACCAAAAGACATGCTGGTGCCCACGCTGGTGACATCCATAGCCCTAGAGTCCTAAGAAGGCTGTAGAGGAGAGTGCCCTGTGACAAATACCCCAGATGAGTCTCCAGCTTCCAAAACTACAGGCCATGACCCAGATAAAGACATGTAACTGAAGGGGGGAACCCTGAAAACAGGGGTGGCTGATGACTCAGCAGATAGGTACTAACCACCATGCCTGAGGTCTGTCCCTGAGTTTCATCGGATGGAAGGATCTGGGCATGGTGGTGGTACATACCTTTGGAGGCAGTACTAGGAAGGCAGTACTTGGATTTCTTCAAGTTCAAGGCCAGCCTGGTCTAGCAAATTCTAATCCATCCAGACTTAGAGAGTAAGACCCTGTCTCAAAAAGAAGAAAAAAAGGGGGAAAAAGGAATAAAGATTTGTCATTTGGTTTTTAAATGTACACTGTGGTGCACATGCCCCCCCCACAGAGAGAGAGAGAGAGAGAGAGAGAGAGAGAGAGAGAGAGAGAAAGAGAGAGAGAAGGGGGGAATGCTGTTTAGGTTTCTGACTTGAATTTCATTTTTTAAAATGTTAAATGAATTTTGACCAGATTAGGAAAAACTTTCCAGCTATTTCTGAAATGGCCCCAAACAAACCCCTGTCATTTTGTGCTACATATTGATGTGAAGTGACATTCTCCGCACTGACACTCAGAAAATCAAAATAGCCATCAACTTGAAAAATGTTGAGGATGCCCTGTGCCCTTGCAGTATAAACTGTTTAGCCAAGATTTAATCCTTGACATAAAAATAAAGAAGTACATTCATTGCTAAGCAAATTTGCTTTCATCTCTAACAAATGGAAAAAATATAAGCATAGCAAATAATTATTTAAAACAAATCTCTTTATGATTTATTATCAGCAAGTATTTGAATTGTAGGCCTGTTTTAGATGCATACCCAGAGTCCCATGAAAATTTCTCAGGTGAAAGTGGATCACGTGTGGAAAAGTTTAAGAAACACTGGGTTAAGCTAAGCATAGTGGTACATGCCAGGAATCCCAGCACAGGAATTCAGGGCTAGCCTCAGCTACATAGCAAGTTCAAGGCCAGCTTGAGCCACATGACACCTTGTCTCAAATAAACTGCCCTTGGATAAGAGATGAAAAGGGGTTGATAGTGTCCCCAAACTCCATGTGAATGGCTCAATACGCAATGACTAAGTCCTCAAATACTAGCTGAGAGTTTTACCAGATAGCTAACAATGACCAGCTACCACTTAAACCACTACTGGTGCCAATCACCACAGGCTAGTCCACAGAAGCTTATCTGAGCTAATGTGTCTGTTCCACTCCCACGACTATGGTCAGCTTGCCCGACCCTCCAGGGCGACGTTAACCTAGTCACTGTACCTGTCCTAGAGACCAAAAATGATTTCTATTTTCTATTCTTTGAATAGGAGTGCTCTTATTTCCTGCGCAGATTTAAGATTGGAATAATGAAAGACCCATGATCCAGGTGAAGCATTTCAAAAGGAAATAACACTTTGAAGATGAATGCCTTAAGAAATGATGTTGTTAGAATCCCAGTCACAGTTATGACAAAATCTGTCAAGTTCTTCTGCCTGCATCCTGGCACCAGGAAATCAGGAAATGGTATATGGTGGTGTGTTTATTTCAGTTTTTCTTTTTTCTTATTTTAGCTGTATTCAACAGCACTGTATAAAACAATGAGAGAAATCGTAGTAACAACTAAGAATCTACCCTGACCCTGACTATTGTCTACTGAGGGCTTGGGACCTGCAGGTCTAATACATCCGAAGCCCCTGACTCTGACTTCTGTCACATTCCTAATTTTAATGAATAGGCAACCAAAGTGGATGTCTTAATCACATGGAGGTTATTTGTTCAGTATGAGAAAACGAAGCATGCCCACCTGCCTGAGTGTTCCTTGGCCTGCAACAGATTGACTGTCTCTAGATTGAGGCTCTGGAGTTGCTGGATGATTGAATATAACTTTAGTTTCTAGTTACTTTGATTTTGAAAAAGAAATTAATACTACATAGCCGAAGGGGGGGGGGGCGGCAGAGAGGAAGGGAGAACTGCAGGATCTCGTATCTCATCCCTTATATTAAAGCACCTCCGCAAGCCCAAATGCCACTCAAACCATGACGCTTCTGTGACAGATAGATGCAGGGATGGAAAAGATTTGTCAGGTTGGACTGAGGCTGTGTGGCCTCTGCCATTCCCCAGAGTCCCTCTCAGAAATGACGGCTGGCTGGTTCTGCAGAGTCCGCCCCTCTTCCCAGCTGGCTCTGAGCAGCCACTGACCCACTGTAATAAAGAGCCTCGGGTCCCTCTAATCTGTGTACTACATACCAATCGATAACACGGGCAGTCATGCTCCCACCCACAAACATGTAACTCAATCAGCGCTGTGACTGTGGGGGCAAAATTTGCCCCCTGAAAACCTGCTGTGAGCAGCAGAAAATGTGGCTGATTTCATTATCTGGGATTGCTTTGTCATATTTCTGCTGAAGCTAAGGATAACTGAAATGAGCATTAATAATTCAGCACCACGGCCAACGCCTCCATTGCCGGCCTCCTGCTCCTCCTGGGCTAGGGGTGTGGAGACCTGGGGACCACCGTGGCCAGGTGAACTGTTCCCTAGGGCAGCATCTGAGGGGCTGCTGACTTTGAGCTCAAGTCTTTTTGCTTGCAAAAGCAGAGGTGGGTGCATACCTGGACTCAAGCACGACCAGGCATTCTGCTTGTGCCTGAATAACTCAGTCTCTCCCAGTGTCTGTCTATTGATTTTATTTTCTCCGAAGTGGCCATGGATTTGCTTTTGATTCAAAGGACAGGTGGGAGTGACTCTTTTGGACAAAACTTTTTTTTTCTTGCTGATATTTCTCCACTTGTCTGTCATTCCCCATTTCCTCCTTTTTATTTTTTTCCTCTGCTCCCTTTATTCTGTTTTTCTCGATTTATTTAGTCCTCTTCTTTTAATAAGATGTTAGCACATCAAAGCAAATGAGTTCCACAGTCTTCCAGTGCCAGGGTTAGCAAACCAAGTATCCTTGAGCTGACAGGTTTCACAGGTGTGCGCACACACACGCACGTGTGCACACACACGCACGCGTACACACACACGCACGCGTACACACACACACGCACGTGCACACACACGCACGCATGCACACACACGCACGCGCACACACACGCACG
Organism: Microtus oregoni; assembly: GCF_018167655.1. NCBI lineage: Eukaryota > Metazoa > Chordata > Mammalia > Rodentia > Cricetidae > Microtus > Microtus oregoni. The sequence continues at coordinate 64,607,485 of NW_024543063.1, forward strand.
CGCACACACACACGCACGCGCACACACACGCACGCATGCACACACACACGCGTGCACACACACGCACGCGTGCGCACACACACACACACACACACAGAGGGGGTGGGGGTGAATAGTACACACATGCAAGCAGAGAATGCTTCTGTGAACCATTGGATAGAATTGGCCCCTGCCTAAATGCATTCAGAATTTTTTAATTTTACATTTTAATGCTGGTCAAACAAAACACACTGCAACCTGACATGGCTCCTAAGGCCTTAATTTCACACCCAGTCTAAGTTGACAGGGAATAGAATCAAGGACCAAGGACCAGAGAAGGCCAAGTGACTGGCCTGGCCCCAGGTTTGGCGGTTTCTAAGCCTGAAGCTTGGCGCTTGCTCCCTGATTCTCTGTTGCAAGGATGCACATTCAGCAGTGACTTAGTGACTCACTCAGCTCTGACCTCTCCTGCCCTGCCACGGAGGATCCAGATGAATCAACCGAGACCTCTACCCTTCCAGGGCACTTGGCCTGGCTCTGGAAGGTCACGTGGTGCTTACTATTCATATTCAGTGTGGCAACTGCAGGGCAGGGTTACAGCCTGCTGGGGCTTCAGTCTGGGCCTTAGCAGAGTTTTCTCTCTCACCTTGGGTTGCCACCTGAACAGAGGTCCCCCTTACACAGCACCTGAGTGATGAACCTAAACACATGGCACCATCCAAACGTCTCCTGAGTCCCCAGGAGAAGGCTCAAGTGGTCAGAAAAACTGTCCACTCTACTCCTGCATAGAGCAGAATTAACACATCCACCTAGCTCTCCCACTACCCCCTAGGCTCAGACCTCTGGCCATGGCTGAGACCAAAATCCCAGTGTGAGCGCAGAATGGTGGGATTCTGGTTTGAATCCGGGTTAAAAGACCTGCTGGCAAGACTGCGGCAGCATGCACAGGGCATGCCTTGGTCTAAGCCACACAGAATCCCAGCTGAGAAGTGAAGGGGACACAAGCCCCCATCCCTAACCCAGGAGCTATCTCTAATTGATAACCACTTGTAAAGAAAAAAAGTGCATTTTCTCCAATGGGTCTCGTTGAGTATACAAGCCATACCAAGACCAGGTCCCCTGCCCAGCAGTAAATGGTCAACACAAAATTAACTCAGTGGGATTTTTTTAAGGTTCTTTGTCTCATAATGATGTGTCTGTACATTTCTTTATATTACAGGTCTTCTGCATTTATCTATTTGATATATATGCCTGCTGGTCTTCAATTGTCAGCCCTCCAGCTTCCTGTGCTTTGGGAATATTGTCATGTGTGAATCTCGAGTCTTCAGAAACCTAGTTTTACACACTCGTTTGGCACATACCTATCAGTTGCTGCCTTGTTCTGAGCCCAGAAATGGATAAAACCCCTCGATCTGTATCAGGCACGGGCTGTCCCACTAGGAGACAGGAGCATCAACACTCTTTCTGAGACCAAACAGAGAAGACGAGGGACCATAACATCCTTTTCACTCCTTGGCTTCCTCTGTCCTCATTTTCCAGTTTTCCTTCTGACCTTATCCGGGGATCTCAGTCCCTCACCCCTTCTCTACTTCCTATCTCTTTAGTTCTGACCAGAGGCCCCTCAGGAATATCAAGCTGCTTTTAATCCCATCTTAGAGATGAAGAAACTGAGGTTGAAAAAGAAATGATCCACTCGCATGACAAGGTGACTGAGCTGGAAGAAGGCCTCATGAAAGACAACATGACCTCTGGAAAGAGACAGCGACCATGGGATGACAATTCTTGACGTCTGTGAAAAAGTCACAGTCTGACACCAAGATACAGGTCCCGGGATGGGACCTGAACTCTGCTGTGAGAACTTTGAGAAAAGTCAAGCAATTCAGGAGAAGAATAGTGGAATAATTGTTGACCCTGATGGATTCACGTGACCTAGCATTTAGTGACTACTCAGAGAACCAAGGGCTCCCATTTAGTCATGGCGAAACCCCATGGAGAGTGCTATGCTCTTATCTTACTTGGCAGTGAGGAAGCTGGGACCCGAAGAGATCTCATTACACAGCTGGAAAGGGAAGTCCCGGAGATCAAGGAACCTGCCTCTGAATTGATGTTCTTAGCCATGCCGGCCTACATTCTGGTCAAAGCACGTCTTCCTGTCCTGAAGGAACATGGATTCATAAGGAAGGTAGAGTCACAGGCAGGTAGTTGGCAAACAAATAGACATGGAGCCGTTCCCTCAAGAGAAAGCAGCATGGTGTGTCTTGTCTCCATAGAACAAGGTAGAAGGGTCTAGGTACGGCCAGGCAGGCCTTCTGCAGAGAGATCGCACCAAGGAACAAAGTCTCACATACCTGAGTGAAGTAACACTCTTGGGAAGCCTCAACAAGGGATTCCAGAACTGTGCTCCACAGCCTATCCTAGAAATATCCCGCATACAGCATCGCCAGACTACCTGCTATCACGTGTGTAGTCAGAGAAGCGCGTCTCTGTAACGGGCGCTGCAGCCTCTGATGGGGAACGAGGCCCCTGAACCTCGTTTTGCTGTGGCAAAGCTCTGTACTCCCACAGAACTCTGGCTACAGATGCAGTGGCTTAATCACGGGATGGCCCATGGTTCCCATGGATCAGACTGAGCATGCTAGGCATCCATCTGCTTCAGCACCTCTCTGAATGCTGCAGTCACGTGACAGCCCGTGCACCAAGTAAACAAATGTTGGCGAGGACCCAGGTGCAGTGGCATTTCATTTTTAGTTTAGTGAATAAAGCTTGCTTGAAGATCAGAGTAAAACAGCCACACTGGTCAGCTTCACAGACCAGACCACAGTAGCACACACCTTTAATCCCAGTAGCCACACTAGTTTGCCACAGAAACTGGGTGATGCATGCCTTTAATCCCAGTGGTGCAAGCCTTTAATCCCAGAACTGGAGAAGATTATAAGACAGGAGGAGACAGCTCTCAGTCACAGTCTCATTCTGAGATTCCTGGAGGCAGGATTGCCATTTCAGACTGAAGTCAAGGGAGGAGCCAGTGGCTGGCTGCTTTGCTTTTGGATCTTCAGGTTGAACCCCAGTCTCTCTGAGTTTTTATTAATTGTGCTTCTCCTGGGCCTGGGGTAAGGATCTCTTATACACAGGTGCTAGAATGTGAGTTAGATTAGTCACTGTGGAAACTGATACAAATATTCCTCCAAAAACCAAGAGTACTCAGGCATGGTGGTGCACATTTTTGTTTTGTTTTTTTGTTTTTCGAGACAGGGTTTCTCTGTGGTTTTGGAGCCTGTCCTGGAACTAGCTCTTGTAGGGTGGTGCACATTTTTAATCCCAGCAATTGGGAGGCAAAGGTGGACACCACACAGGTCTCTGTGTGTTCAAATCCAGTCTAATCTACATAGCAAGTTCCAGGTTCCAGGTCAGCCAAGGATACACAGTGAGACCCCATCTCAAAACAAACAAAGGAAAACATAAGTGAAAATATATCTACCATATGACTCAGTTTTTCTACTTCTAGAGGTCTACAGACCTCGAGAGGACCCTGCTGAGTGAGCACACCACAGACATACTTTCACATCAGATGTGGAGCCATGCTGGATGGATAAAGAAATGTATGACACTGCACACCATGGACCATTATTCAGCCATGAAGAAAAATGAAATCTCGGCATTTATAGAAGAAGGGATGGAATTGAAGATCATCATGTTAAATAAAACAAGTCAGACTCAGAAAGACAAATGTCATGCTTGTTTTCCCTCATAGGTAGATTCTGGATTTAACCAAAAAAAAGGACAAAACAGCAAAAGGTACACTGCTCAGGAAGAAGACAACAGCCAGCATGGTGGGCAGTGACTGAGGGAATGAAAATAATCACACACACACACATATATATATACACATATATATAGGCACATTGAAAGTCATTGTCCTCTGCAATTGATATATACGAATAATTGAGACTGGAGATATGGCTCAGTAGTTAGGAGCAACTGCTGCTCCTTCCCAGCACTTCCATGGAGGCTCAAACCATCCTAACTCCAATTCCAGAGAATCTGACGCCTTCTTCTGATATCCTTGGGCCCCTGGCACACACACAATAATTAAGCATACATGCAGGTAAATCACTCATACACCAAAATAAATAACTCTAAGTCTTGAAATGCTAATAAGGTCAGCAACAACAAATCAGCCAGAGAAGAATGAAGCCTCATCCAAAAGCTCACCCAGGAAGAATCCACTTCCAAATTCTCATGACTTCTGGGAGGATTCAGCTAAGAATGACTGGCAGACAGCTCCTGCTATCTGCCACCTCAAAGTTGTCCCCAGTCCCTAGTCACAGGAAACTTACCACTGAGAAAGTAATGAAGAATCTGCTGGCAGAACAGGGCTTTGGAATCCCTCATAACTTGTCACCCAAGTGACTTCCCTCAGTGTTCAGATATTCTGACACCCCCCCCCCCCCCAAACAAACTGTCCAGAAACTAGAATATATCTACTGTGACTGCCAGGACGCAGGGACCCACAACTATCTCAAGAGCTACTTACTGCATAAACCATTACAGTATTAATATAAATTAACTGATCAGCTTTGCATGAGGAAAAAAAGGGTTAGGTGCCAAAAAGGAGACTTTTGACAAACAGAGGAAAGAGGGAAAATTTTGGATTCTTGGCTCTTCCTTGGCAGGATGAGCCAGCCCAACAAGGTTTGGACCACCAGAAACCAAAGGTGACCTCCCTGAATCCAGACACACTATTTGTGAACAGTAGAGGCACACAGAACTAAGCCAAACAAACTACATTTGTTTTTGTGCCATGACTCTGGCATTTGGTGATGAGACTGGCATTTTGTCTGTTTAATCCAGAACTCACTGATTCTCCCTCCACAGAGTAAAGAACACCCAACTGTACCTGCGTAAAGGGTAAATACTGTCCTCAAAGTCTGTGCCACAAATATTGAGTGGATCCCTGGGTTTGCCATGGGAATCCCCAGATTTGCTGCAAGGATTGGCCAAATCACTTATGTTTCAGACAGTGCCATTCCCTGCGCTTCCAAAGCAGCTACAGCATTCTCTCTGGAGAGGGTCTGGAAAGAACACTCACTTTATTGAAAGACCTCTGACAGAGATGCATCATTAGCCCAGATTAGCTTAACAAAGGCTTAATAAAGGTGACCATGAGAGGATATTAACTCATTTGGCTCACGTTTGAGAACTTGACACACGGTAGATACAGGGCTCCTTTCCAGTCTCCCTGATGGATGAGGTCTGTTTGCCTTGGGAATCGGCTAACGTGCACCCTAGAAACCTTGTGCTGATGCCAAGGAGACATTGAGCCTGTCTGAGCACATAAACTACCTCCCCAACTACAAAATTTGCACCACCCAAGCCAGGCCCTCCGAAACAGACATGTTCACAGAGCCCAGAGCTTGCCTGATTCCCCTTACGTAGCAACTTACCATCCTCAGGCATTTATTTTAAGCAAATTATTCAGTCAAGTTGACAAGCATGGAAAAAACATGACCTATGTTAAGCTTAACCAAAGAGAATTTCTTCCCAGTATGATTCACCATGCTCTGCTCTCTCCCTGTAGTCTTATCAGATGCTCTGGGCCGGCTCTTGGAAGGACACTATCAGCTCTGTTCCTATGGCTGATTCTTTGACTCTATTGTCAGATGAATCCCTTGTCAGCCTAGAACCAAAAAGTCCACCTTCCAGAAGCTCTGGGAGATGACCTAAGGGTTGATGAGAGTCTAAAGAAAGAGGTTCAGTGACACACACAGATCAAGTAATTAGGTTCTGCCGGGTCTAGTGGGTGCTAACTACGAGAGCTCCTTGATTTCACAGAGGCTATAGTCCAGAAGACTATACCACCATGTGTGTGTGTGTGTGTGTGTGTGTGTGTGTCACACACATATATATAGTGAGTGTGCACACATGTATGTGTGTATGTATAGTTTCTATATACATAGAAACAAATTAGAAATTGGATGAAAAAAGTGATTTTAAACATTAGTAAACGTGAATTCTCACAGTTGCAGGTGTGTCCCGTCACCGAGGCCCCGTGCTTGTCTCTGGGGAGAGGGAAGGCCACTCACTACTCACTGGTTCCTCTCATCTGTCCTCAGTATGCCACCTCCCTCTCTTTACAGTTCCAATGCAAACCCCTTAGGTATCCCTTGCCCCATAGATAACCTCATCTGAACGGTTTCCATCCCCAACTGCACTCTGAGCTACCCTCAATGAATTACTAAGCTTGCTGAGCATGGTTCCCCTGGTCACCAAAAGGCACGGCTTTCCCCATCCACAATCTCGTTTTTGCCAATCTGTGCACCATTTCTGGCATGCTGGAGGCGTAAAATCAGCTCTCCCTGACTCTGAATGTATTTGAGACTCATCTGGGAGCTCTAAAAAGCATAAATGTCTGGGCCCCAACTCAGACTCACAAAGTTGGCCTCTCTGGGAATGGGAGCTTCGATGTGCACAAATGTTTAGAAGTCCCAAGGTGTCTGCAATTAGGTGCAAGGAGCAGGAAATGGGAGCTTGATGGCTGTCATTACTTCTTAAAACTCACACTCTCCAGATGCAGATTCAAAGGTGTGTGGCCCCTGTGGGAGAAACAGATGGCTTGTATCTGTGGTTCTCGGCCAAGCCTCATCCCCATCTTCCAAAGAGACCGGACTTCAGAAGGCCATAGCTCATGGCAGAGCATCTTAGGTGAAAGCCACCTAATCAAATATTTCAAGGATAATTGGCAAATTAGCTTTTCATAAGAGGGAAGTAATCTGAATTAAGTGCCACGAGTGAGCAGAGAGACGCCCGTGGCCCTGGACTCTGGGCTCCAGCCATATCTGCATAAACAAATCAGTCCCTGGGACACATGCTCCCCCTCCTTTAACCCTGGACTGCATATGCTCGCCTGGAGGGTTCTGTCTTTGGGAATAAGGGTGCAAGCCTGGGTACCCACATCAGCCAGGGCAGGCAAAGTCTGGACTGAGGAAGTCCTGGAAGCTAACGGGCTCCTGCTCATCCCCGCATCCCCGCCTAAAGATGAGACGTGAGGCACCCTTGTCTTCAAAGGCAGTTTTTAAAGAGAAGAAAAGTGGGAGAGAAAGGAGGGAAAGAGCATATATATCCTTCCCTCTGTCCCTTTGCCTCTGAGTTGGAGTCAGAGTCCTTACTATCTCATCAGCTGGTCTCATTCCCTCAACCACAACGGGGTTCACGAGCTTTTGATTTAAGCTGCGATGCAAAGCCCCAGTCATAGAAATTTGTTTTCAGAAGATAATTGGGCACACCACGCCAGTTTGTTGGCCTGCTAGCCAGCTCTAGTTGTTGGCTGGCAAATTGAAAGCATAGTGGGAGTAAATAGTTCTTCCAAAGACAAGAGTGAGAGCAAGTCAAGTTCCTGTTGGCTGAGGGGCCTGCCCTCTGTCCCCATCAGTGTATCACCTACTTGAAGGAAGCGCAGGGTGGTGGGCATTCAAATTACTGTGTGTGGGCTAGAGTGAGGAGGCCTTGAGGGGTGTTTATGTTGGCTTCTTCCACGCCCCACTTCTCTAGTCTCCTTTCTGAGACTGTGTCTTCATCTTTCCCCATCCTTTACAGTAATGGCTTCTATAGTAGTAGGTTAAGAAAAGAATGTTCTTTATTCTTTTTTTATTTTCTGGGGTAGTGGCAGAGTTGTCAAAAAGCAGACCATGTATGTGGTCGCTGCAGGCTAAGCTTCCCTGTGCAGGGGGCAGTAGAGGGTTTCACACACTAGATGGGGATGTCACTGCCCTAATCGGGAGCCTGCCTGGTCTCATCCATCCTCCTGGCACACCACCCTTTCTTTTGGAAAAGCTCCTTCTCCGCTCTCAGCTTCTCTAGAGTGGGAGTCATGGTGGATCTTATGAGGATTCTCAAGAGCCCCCATCCCATCTCTGTGGGAGACATGCCAGCCCTTATTACTTGTCTTAGTCATGTGACTAGTCTTGGCCAACAGAACACAAGTGATCCTGACTAGAACATGTATGTGAATAGAAGCTTTAAATGGATGGCCACCTTTATCTTCTGCCCTTTCTGGTTGTCTTCAGAATGCTTTTAGCACACATTGAAAATATATGGTGGTTTCTCAGAAAATTGTGAATCGATCTACCTCAAACCCCAGCTATCCCTTCCTGGTATATACCCAAAGGGCATTCCACCACTCTACAAGGGCACTTGCTCAGCTCTCTTCATAGAAGCTTTATTCATAATAGCCAGAAACTGGAAACAATCTTAAAGCTCCCTCAACCCAGGAATGGATAAAGAAAATGTGGTAGATTTGCACAATTTGATTGGGATATAAAAACAAAGCAAATGAATGAATGACGAAAGAGAAAAAGGAAGGAAGGAAGGAAGGAAATGAAGGAAAGAGCTAGGTAGAAAATATTCACGTTGTCTGAGCAAGAAGACCCATGGTAGGAATCTCAGGAGCCAACCAAAGCTGACACACTTAACCAAAACATAATGGCACAAGCAAGGTGTGGCCACCTTCTCCCTAGGGTGTGACATGGGGACAGGGTACAGTACATGCATCCACTTCCCTCTCTTGCTACCCTGTAGCTTCAGATGTTGAGGAAGATGAGTAGACACACAAAGAAGCCTGCCTTTGTGGCATCTCTAGTTCCCACTAAGCCACCTGAAGAACATACCCTGCCTGACAGAGCTTTCCCATCAGATTGTTTGCATCAGGGTCTCCGTCCACTGTAACAGAAGGATTTCTGCTTTAAAGAGGTCCCAAATATATGCTCTCCTCCCTCAGTCTCTCCCATTTTCCTCTCAAGGGATGAAGGAGCCAAACGCTTCAGGAGCAATGAGACCACGCCTAAAACGTAAGTGCCCCAAGGACCCCAAAGCACGAAGCTCCAGGACCTGGCCAGCCTGGGATCTTTCGTTTACTGGCTCACAATTCAAGGACCCAGAAGACTGGAGAGTAAATCGAGCTGGAGACAAGACTTCGACAGAAGCCCAGGATGTCTTGGTGTTTCACCCATAGCCTTGAGCTATGTACTGAACCCTTCTCAGCCCACGCCGTCCATCATCGCAGCAACCAACATTAGCCAGGAAGCGACTTGGCTATCGCGGGCCCAGAGTTTTATTCCTGAAAACATCAATGGCAATTTGATTTAGATGATTAATTTCTTCACCAATAGCCATTTCGTCCTGATTTAAGCCAGAAACTAAATAATACAAACTGACTAGAATATCATTGAAGAATCAATAAAACATCCTTAACAGATAATTATAGCATTAATGCACTTATTCTCTGGTTGGTGAATCAATCATAGTTAATGGGGATAAGTTGAAGTGATTTTAATTAAAGGCTGTGGGTTCTGTTGCCCTGAGTCATAGATGCTTCAGCCCAAGGCTGAACTGAAGGATCATGGGTCTTCCTGTTGCGTTTGCTGCAATCCTGCTGTCCTTAGGGTACTTCTTGGAGGGCTATCAGGCCCCAGTAGGAAGTAATGAGGGCCAAGGGTTGGACTCAGTAGCCCCAGTTTCTAGTCTCACTTTCCTCACATAGGGGAACGATCCCAAATATGAGTTTACATGGAAAAAAAGCTTAAACGATAACATTCTCAAAGAAAGAGAAAGGAATGAAGGATAAAAGAAACAGAGGAAGGAGACTCCTCAGCTACTCCGACCCCCTTATTTTTCAAATGGGGAAACTAAAACTGAGAAAGTAGGAGAAATTTGTTAATGTCATGAAGAGGTCAACAATGGAGCCTGTGCCCAAATGCAGGCTCTCCAATCACCAGGCTACCCCATGGTATCCCCCACAAGCATTTTCAGTTTTAGGGATATGCTTGTATTTCACAGCACAAGAAGAACTGGGGAGTCGGCCCCAAAGCATCATCAGGACAAGCCTGCCCCTGTCCCGGGCTTCTCACCAACTGTCAGCACCAGGCCTCATTGCTGACCCAAGATTCCCATTTCTGCATTCATTCTGGACCTTTCTCATGAGAGGTAGAGCCTGTGCCCAGTAACTCTTGGCCGAAAAGCTGCAGCCTGGACTGGTGAGTGATTTTGTCATTACCATGTTTCGTTCATTGGCATACCCCTTACTACGCACGAAATAAGATAATGCCAAGCCCTTGGAAACTCTTTATAAAAAAAAAAAAGAATAGTATCCATGCCCCCATAGTCTGAAAATGAAAATAAAATTAACAATCTAATATCACACTACAAGGCTCAACCTGTATATCTTATCTGTCAAACTATAAGCTCTATCGGAAGGTGCTGTGTTCTTCATGCACTACTGTTATCTCAGTGTGTTGATTCCGGGCTTATAGTAGATGCTTAATAACTACTTTTGAGATGATTGATTGATTGATTGATAAAAAGTCTGGTTATGTTGGACAGCCTTAAACTCACTGTGTATCCCAGGTTAGTCTCCAATTTACTATTCTACTATTCTCTTTTGGGTATGCATTATTATGCCTGTATATTTTTTGATATGTTAAAACACAGATAAGAGTTGACATAATGCACCATCCCCATTGGAAGTTAGTGTGTGAAAAAATATTTCAATCTTTATCATAACCTAGGAAACAGTTCTGCTTTCATACTTCTTTCTAGGGCTTAGACACAGAGGAGTGAAGAGCGTTACCAGGGTCACACGGCCAGGAAGTGACAAACCTGGTGCTTGATCAAAGTTTCCACAGGTTTCTCCTTCAACAATACTCCTAATGCCCCCAAAGATGCCACAGAGTCTCAGAGCGGGGACCCTACAGTGAGTTTAAGGAAGACTTCATGGGCAAGGTGGAAGCTAGTCTGTGCCTTAAGGAAAACTAGGCTTCAGACTGTAGCAGTAGGGGGAGGGCATCTGAGGGGAAGTGCAGAGGACAGCTCAGTGTGGTGGGACAGCTTCTCAGCACAGTGGGACACACTCTATTAGAGAGTCACGAGGAAATGTGGCCAGAGGGGATTATCACCACTAGGTGTGTGGAGTTAGAGGGGAGCCATTGAATGTGACGCTATCCGAACCGTAGCTTAGATGATCTTCTATGGACCTTCTTTAGAGGTCAGGGGGTTAAGGCTGGGAGTGAAATGGCAAAGGAAGGGAAGAAGCATAAAAGCTATTTCCAGGCCTCCTTGACAAACGGGTCAAAGTTGGAGGCAGATCTTGACATCACCCAGTAGCCCAGATGTCATTACTTGAGGCAGTGGTCTAGTCTGTCTCACACGCATTATCCTCCCTCATGCCCTTGAGTCGAGGGTGGCCTTGGGTTCAAGGGCAATGACAACCTAGGATTTTCATCTTAGGTGGGAAAAAAACTTCTGTTTGCCACAGCACAAATTTAAGTGCCACCTCTGGTTCAGTTTTAGTGCTTGCTTGCTTGTGTTTGGAGACAGGGCCTCACTGTGTAGCCCAGGCTGCTCTCAGACTCGTTAGTAATCCTTCTTCCACCTCCCGAGTGCAGCTCTTGCAGGCTTGCACCATTCCAAGCACTTCCAGTTGCTGATTCTACTGACAATTCCTTGGGTCCCAAAGGATCCACAGTTTTCAGTTCTAGACATAAACATTAATTCAAACTGCCCGCATCTCTGAAAATTCCTCAAAAACTCATAAATTCTTTAATTCCTAGAATCCCACTGGAGAAAGCATTTAGATTCGATTTAACAAACACATCAAACCATGCCTGCTTTAAAAATAACCTGTGACTTTGTGCAAAAGTGTCATTACCAGTGGATTTAAATAGAATACCGGGAGCTAGGGAGATGATTTGGCGGGTAAGGGTGCACGCCGTACGAGCATAAGAACCTGAGTCTGGATACCAACAGCCACATAAAAAGCTGGGTGAGGCTGCACATGTGACTGTAACCCCAGTTTTGAGGATAGTAAAGACGGGGGGGCTTGCTGGGGTTTGCTGACTGCCAGCCTTGTTCCAGGTTCAGTGAGAGATATTATCTCAAAGGAATAAGGCTAGAGTGAATGATCAGGACTTCCTGTGTTCTCTGGCCTCCATACATGCATGCATAGGTGCATGCACCCACATGCACACATGAACACACAGTACATACATATACACTACATTCATACACATGCATACCACACACACACACACACACACATGTGCACACCTGTAGTTATGTCAATTATCTCTGGAGACCTAAGATTTAAGATTTTATTTTTCAAGACCCACACTGACCCCCAAGTTCAAGTGTAGCAGATCACATCCAGGGAACCAGGAACTGGTGGTGTGGTAGGTGACCCAAACTGATTCACAACTGGGCAGTGTTTAGGAATGAGATAATGGGGGTGGGACAAAGGCTTGCTTGAGAAAACTGCCTGCCCAATGGTGGAAGAAAATTGCATTCAGTGATTGATAGAGCTTCAGGCCACTCCCTCTTCAGGCCACTCCCTCTGGGAAGCTCTGACTCTATCCCACCTGCTTTGCCTTTGTAATTCTCTTCTGTTGACTCATTGCACTGAGAACCTTGCTCCTCCCCCTTGGAACAGAGAGTTCAGCCACGTGACTCTAGGTCTTCCCACTAAAGGATGAGGTTTGCTTCTTCATCCATTCTGAGACTGGGGCAGTCAATATACTCAAGGTTCAAAATGCAGGAAGATGCTCACACTGGCAGTCAGCCAAGGGCCAGGCCAATGACTGAGTTAGTGTCACCTTCAGATATATGTCCTAAGGCACGTCTTCCCTCACCCCAGGCCCAGTTTTACCCATGACTACCTTGAACAATATCACCTGGCAGAAGTGAATCTGTGTTCATGGAGTAATTTAGGGGCTAGTAAAAGTCCCCCCAAACATGTGCTGAGTGCTTGGACCCCTTCCTGGAGTACTGCTGGGAGGTGGTGGAACCATTAGAATGTGGAACCTAGTGAAAGGGAGTTAGGTTAATGGCCGTGAAATGGGAATTGGACCCTTGCCCCTTCCTCTCTTTCCCTCTTTGTTACGGGATGCCACAAAGCAAGCAGCGTTCTACAGCCCACGCTCCCTCTGCAATGCACTGTGCTGTCCTAGGGACAGAGCAAAATGGCCAAGTAGTCGAGGACCGAAACCATGATCCCAAAGAAGCTTTTCCTCCTTCAAACCAATTGGTTTCAGGTAACTTGTCACAGTGCTGAGTTGTGTTGACTCACAAAACCAGTTCTGAGCCCTGCCTCCAGAGGCACAACACGCTTCTGTGTGACCTCATGCAGCCTGCTGCCGTCGTGAGAGTAAGGACAATGGCCACTTCAGTAGGGAGTGCCGGAAGTGGTTCTCTGGGGAGAAGTACATGCAAGCTGAACACCACTGATCTCAAAACCCCAAACACTTCAAAATCTAAAACTTGAAAATAAACAAAAAGCAAGCAAGCAAACAGCAAACATGGTGGTATAAATGAAAACCTCTGCCTCTGGCTGTGCCCAGGTCACAGCTAAGACACAGGGACATTAGAAACATGCGAAACGGCTTTCAGTTACTGAGGTCCAGGTTCTATAAAACAGATGAATTGCCAGGCCGGTTTTGGTTCTCATCCCGAAGACGCCTCATTAACAATGAGCGATATTCTAAGACATTACAAAAGCTGAAACCAAGAGCATGTCTGTCTCAAGCCCCTCAGAGAAGAGCGGTTATAACACATGTATCATGTGTCTTAGTCTATCTCTGCTGCAAGAACAAATTCTACAGGTGACTTGGCTATAGATATAGTATGGACCACGCCTGCCTACCCATGTGCTTAACAGGAAGGTCCATCCCTAATTGCAAAGGACTCAAGTCTTCACATTGGGGTGCTGGGGTCCTCGTTCATAGGAAACCTGGCACAGTTCTTTGCAAAGGGAACTCACTTCACAGCTCATGTAGTGCTTTCACAACCTTAATTTTGTTTGCTCCTCAGAACAGCTCTGTGATGAAAAAACTGAGGCCCAGCACGAGAAGGTGATAGCCTACAGGCCAAAGACAAGGGGAACAGTCGAGGCAGGGCTACCGCTCTGCTCACTGAGACCCTGTCTCTTGTCGCATCACAAGCTCATGGAGCCACACGGCCACTGCCAGCATCACCAGGTGACCATTCATTTCACATGACCAGAAGGTCAGGCAGTTCAGGAGACATCTGCCAACTCCCTAGGGCTTTGGTTGGCCCACCTTCCCCACTCTTCCCGCCCTTCCTTTTTCAGCTCTCTCCCCACACCAGCAGGACTGTTCTTGTGAAGTGTGTCTCCACACAGGGGAGGCAAGTGACACATGATGAGCAAACCACTTTTGAATCAAGATGACTTCAGTGCTCCCTCTGACTCCATGTCATAGGTGGCTTCAGCTGTCAACTTGACACAAAAGTAGAGTTGCCTGGGAAGAGGGACTATCAGCTGAAGAATTGCCCAGATCAGATTGGCCAATGGCTAAGTCTGTGAGGCATCTCTTAACTGCTAATGATGAAGGAGAGCCCATCCTACCATGAGCAGGCCCACCCCTAGTCAGATGGACCTGGCTATATAAGACAGACAGCTGAGCAAGTCATGGGGAGCAAACTAGAAAACAGCACTCCTCCATGGTCCCTGCTTCTGTTCCTGCCTCCAAGTTCCTGCTTGACTTCCCTCTGTGATGGACCATAACCTGCAAGCAAAAATGAACCTTTCCTTCCCAACTTGCTTTGGGTCAGGGTGTTGTAGCACAGCAGCAGAAAGCCAATACGAACACTTCACCTGTGGGCGAGTTATTTGACATCTCTAGTTCTTGCTGTATTCATTCATAACGGGGGAGTAATAGCATTTCACACACCATAAGGCTTCTTGAAGGAATAAAATCAAAACGTTCACAGGCAAAATAAAGAACATAGGAGTTGATCAGTGCCTGAGGACACAGGGTGGCTTTACCCAACAGCACTAGTGCCCCCCTTAGATAAATAACAACTATTAACAACAATGCCAGACCCCGGGACAAACAGACTGGGCAGAGCTGGTACCCTTTTCATTCATGTGGCCATCTCCTAAGGTCTGTTCTGTGGTGGGAGGAATAGGGCACCCCCAGCAAAGTTCCCCAAGGCCCATTCATCAGCTTTAACAAGAGCTCCCTGTCAGCACTGGATTTATCGGGTGTAGGATGCGGAAAATAGGTTGGGGGAGGAGGCGTGGGTTATATAATCAGGTGTGTGATTAGTCATGCTAATGGTGTTTTATTATGCTGTGAATAGGACCTATTTACAATAATTTAATCATCAACAAACAGCTGCAGGAAAAGGAAGTGGGTACCGTCAGAGTCGCAAATAAGGAAGGACTCAACCAGCAGTTCCAGCGTGACCCTGAACTTCCGGTAATTCTGGAGGGAAAGCTGAGCTTGGGTTTGAGTCTGTTCCAAGAATGATGCCGGGCATCTGCACGGTGACTCCAGCCCTCCGGAAGTGCCCACATGTGCAGAATTTCATTACCCTCAGTCATGCACTTCTCAAATCGGATATAAGATGACAAAATGTGTGTAAAATGGGAGAAGGAACCATAGGCAGGACTTGAACGAAGCCTTCTAATTCCATTCTCACCCCCATCTTTCTGACCCAGTGCTCCAGTCTGTTTTTATTAACTCTAGGGCAAGCAATGGGAATCTGGACTCAGAAATATGTTTAAGAGAAAGAACCCTAACTGCTGTTCTGGAGCTGAACAGAATCCCCCCAATTGATAAAGCAGAGCAGCCCGGCTCAGTTCCCACACCCCTGACCCAGTTAGTACCCCGAATACAGTGGAGGGACTGAGCACCTCCAAACTGTTACCTGAAATTGGGGGAGATGGGGATCACTGCTCTACTTGTGCTTTTTATCCTACATCTTCCCATGCCCAGCCCCCAGTTTGGGTTTGGGTGTTAATAGCTATCTCTGTTCTCTCACTGTGGGCCTTAGTTCCTGCCTGTGAGCATCACGCGCCTCCACTCAGGAGTCCTGCCTGGCAGGAATATATCTTGCTGGGATGTGGCTTCTTGGCGTAACCTGAAGTCCAGTGTGCCCTGTGTCTTTGATTAACCTGAAGTCCAGGTAAAGGTTAGTTATAACAGCCATCAGCAGGAATTCCCCATCCAGGAAACTTTTATGTATTGTTTCGAAGATAAAACTTCACAAAGGGGTGTGAAAAGGGACTTAATTCTTTGGTGTTTGGGGTGATTACTAGGTAGGGGGCCACTATCAGTTCTCCCATGATGCAAACTTCAGTGCCTAAGACTTTTCTACTAAGCTGCAGGATTGAGCAGAGGTAAGCCTTGCCTGGCAGTTACCCTGATAAAGTCTGGATGAGCCAATCCTGAGGCTCTGGTCCCCTACTCCAGAACTGTTTCCACCTACAGCCTCCCTACACTCTGGCTATCTTGCACAGTGCTGTGTAGATAGTGTAGGTAAGCCCCTGCTCCCCAGGGGACAGTCGCAAGGCTGGACAGTTGACGCTACACAGACAGTGTGACGTGTGGGCAACCCAAAGTGGACTCGGGCTCTCTGAGAGTCCCATGTGGCTGTTCTAAGACAGCCCTTCCCAAGGTGAACTGAGGACATCTGGATGCCACTTTTCCTCAATGAGAGATAAGTTGGCTGTGCTATACCTTGGGAAAGGACACACTGGCCCCAGACTGCTGGAAGCCATATATGTCACCCTAGTAGGACCAGTTCATGCCACCTTCCCCATCCTTGGCTTTGTGTACAGAACCCCTGTCTACTTTCTCTCAGGGTTCCTGGTCAACACCTTTGGGCTCACCTGGCTTGACATCTGAAGTTAAAGGCCCAGGGGCTCAATAACTCATGGAGCCGTGGACTCATTGTGTTTGCCTTGGTCCTGGTAGGGTCATCTTGGAAAGTCAGGAGAGGTGGAAAGCAGGAAGGCAAGCAATCTCCCCAACTGCCAGGCAGCATGATACAGAGACAGTGCCAAGGACTGTCTCCCACCTGGTGGTTGTTCTGGGTGGGGATTCACTTTCCCATCCCTTCTGGTCCCCACGGTCAGGCAGACTGGATGTCCCTGCCTGCGTTGCTGAGCCCTGGCATACCCGTGTTTCCAAAGTCGTGGGGGTTTGAACAAGAATGCTCCCCACAAAGCTCATATATTTGAATGCTTAGTCATCGGGGAGTGGCACTACTTTGAAAGGGATAAAAGGTGTGGCCTTGTTGGAGTAGGCATGGCTTTTTGGAAGAAGTGTGTCACTTTGAAATTTCAAAAGGCCAAGCTGGGCTCAGAGTCTCTCTTTTCCTGTTCCTTGCAGATCTGGATGTAGAACTCTCAGCTCCTTCTCAAACACCTTATCTGCCTGCATGCTGCCATGTTCCCCACCATGCCATGATGACAATGGACTAAACCTCTGAAACTGTAAGCAAGCCCCAGTTAAATGCATTCCTTTATAAGAGTTCCCATGGTCATGGTGTCTCTGCACAGCAGTGGAACACGAAGACACACCAACCATATTAGCCCCACTACCCTTGCAGGGAGGGTGTCAGGGCAGCACAAACTTCAGTCACTCACTCTTTCCCCTCACTCTCATCTTTATCTACAATCCATTTCAATGTTTTTCTCATGTTCTGGCATTCATTCAATTCATGACAGCCAGGACTGTTACACAGAGAAACCCTGTCTCAAAAAGGAAGGAGGAAGGAAGGAAGGAAGGAAGGAAGGAAGGAAGGAGAAATTGTTGTGACTTAAGAAGATAAGAAGGAGGTCTTGGAGGAGGAGGAAGAAGCATGTTCCAAAACCTCCAACCTCCAATCACAAGGCAAAGGGAGGCCGGGACTATGAGAGTCTTTGAGTTGAATGCTAAATTACCTGTCATGGTACGACTCAAAAGTCACCTTGGGCCTCAGTTTCCTCATCCGCAAGTGGGGATGATCAGATTATCCATGTGCTAAGAAAAATGTAACCAGCGCTCTGAAAGAGTAAACAGCTCTAAGTGACCCTTGTTCGCTGGACAGCGGCTGCTGGGAAGAACTCAAGTGTATGGTAGTCGTTTCCTTGATTACCAAAAGCAACTGTTGTCTTGAATTTAAACCTATCATAGATTGTCTAAGTGCAATGTTCAAAAAGGAAAAAAATTAATAAAACTGGCCCCCTAGGGACAGAGCTCCCAGATTTTCCTATCTGAAGCAGACACGGAGCCGGTGGCATTCAATGCCCCATTACTGTAGCAGCTGCCCTGTGACCAACTCAAGAGCCAAGTCCACGCTTCTCCCCACACTGGGGATGGGGTACGGAGCCAATACTATTCTTACTGTTGTTATTTGAGAAAAACTGAAAGGTCAAATAGAAGACAATCCTCCCTCTCCTAGGGAGTCCCTGGGAAAGAAATCAGCAGGCCCCTCGCAACCCACTAAGCACTAAAAATATGTTAAATCTCTGGCCTCTTGAGGCTCCAGGAAGGATCACATTCCCCTTAAACTTGATTTTTCTTCCCAACCCTCCTCCTGGTCTTCGAAGAGATGTAGTGGCAAAGGCTACGAGGACCCTGAACAGCACAAGGTCCTGGGAGTCTGTCCCCTTTTCAAGCAAGCAATCCTGTCCTCCTAGCCCAACGCCACCATCCCTCCTCTGGCCAGATTGGTTCTCTGGGAGAGTCAGCCCTGGGAATTCATGACTCAGCCTTCTGCGGCCCTCTCAGCCCAGCTCAGACACATCTCATTACCCGGTCTTAGGTGCTCTCTGCAGCTCTGGAGAAAAGTGCTGTGGTCCGCCTTGGGAATGCTGCGGCTGTCAAGTGGGCCCTTAATGAGTTGGTGATGGAGAGAAAAATGCCCCATCGTTTTAGGCCAGGGTTTAATCCTGGCCGCCTAATTGCACTCAGCCGTTCTCTGACACCCTCCCTGTCCGCTTTCAGCTGTCCAGAGAGGGGACTGACTGGCTGGCCACACAATCAAGGCACAGGGAAGGCCAATTATTGGCTAGATTGAATCCAAAAGTCAGCACAGGGCAATCTATGTCACCTGGCTAAGTGTCTACAGATGCTGACCAGTGACCCAGAATCCCACCCTGGAGGTCCTGCAGCCAGGCCTAGCTCAGAAATAGTTGATGCATGGGGGGAAATGTTTCTGTAGCTTTACCTAATTGTGTAATCCTAGGACATTAAATATTTACTTCAGACTTTACATCACAAAAGGTAGATTTCTCTTTTCTGCTACGGAAGCCCCGGACACAGCATATTCACGGCCAGCACCACTAATTAACTGGAACTTGGAAACAATTCTATGAATACAGGGCAGGTGCACAGTCACCGCTGCTCTCTATTGCCCCTGATGCTTATTCCCCTAACACTCAAGAATATGATCCCTGATGAACATTTCCTAACATGGGCCTGGAGCACACTGGCACGGGACGGCGTCCATGTTCCTGAAGGACCCCCTATGTAATTCTTCAAGCCCTCCCGAAGTCACAGACCTGACACTTGAGGCTGAGATCAAGAGGGCCGGTGCAGTTGAGTCAGACCATTGACCCTAGAAGAGCTGGGAAGGTGCCTGTGCCCGCCTGGTACCCAATGGCCCTGCTCCATCCAGCTGGGACAGATATCACTAACTACAGCCCCAGTGTGGGGTCTCTGCAGGGTAGCACTTACAGGGCCAAGGACTCCTTGGTTTTTCCCTCCACCACCACTGCCGGTGCAGTCACAGCCAGATTTAAAGGAGGATCAAGGGCATGGCACGGCTTGAAAAAGAAAGGGACAAGCTGGTGGGGGGCTTGCCCAGAGCTTGTTAGGGCAAGAATGCCCAGTCAGGACAAGGTGAGGTGCTGCCCGTCTCTAATTGCACACCCCATTTGCCTAGCTCCACTCAGCCAACCCGCAGAGTGTGCCGACGTTTAAAGATTACCAAGGCGCGTTTGTAACGAAGCCGCTCCCTCTTTGTCTGTCCTTGCGCCAACAGCAGCAGAAGGGATACTAATTAGAGGGAGAATTATTAGCTTCCCATGGTGCACTGCAGGGACATTAAAAATGAGGGGGCTTTGCTGCTTGCCTTTTAGATGGTTAGTCTTGGTTTAATATATTCGTGTTTCTAGGTGAGCAGCAGGGGACAGTTTTTATGATTATAATTGTTGCATAATTACTGGCCTAAGGTTGCCTATTGTTAAATAAAAATGCTGAGATACTAATGTTTTATTGAACAGTACAAGGAGATAAAATTGTAATATCTTTTCCCGAGCAATCGAAGCTGCTCATTTGCAGCCCGGTGACAACCCGGAGATGTCTTGTGGAAGAGGTAAATGGGTTCTGCCTGGGCTGGAAGTCAAATGCGAGATGTTTTCTTAGAAAAAAGTAACAGAGGCAGAAAAGAGAAGGGGAACGAGGGGTTCTCTGATGTCACTTCAGTCTCTCCATGTTGGAAGAGACAGGGCTGTCTTGGCCTGGTGAATGCACCTGTACTCAACATAGAGCTTGACTCCCAGCCCGGTGACTCTGGCAGAAGGCTGTCACAAGTGCTTTCCCCACGAACGATGCCATCTACACAGAAGAAACTAAAGGACCATGAAAGCAGAGCAAGGGTTGCCCAGGCAGAAACATGGCCTAGTTGGGGCTTGGTGGGTTCTATTTGGTTAGACTGCGCTTGGTTTGGCTTCATTTCATTTGTTGCATTTTGGTTTTTTGAGAAAGGGTCTTGCTACGTAGCCCAGACTAACCTTGAGGTTATAATCCTCCCACCTCTGCTCCCCAAGTGCTTTGAAAACAATGTTAGATTCTTGGGTATTCGAGTTACTAAGAAGATATCCGGAAACATGTAATGAATCTTTAGTGTGGGTTCAATCCTCATCTCCATCTTCACCCACTGAAGCAGCCATCTCTACAACCCATCACAGCCTCTCCGCCTTACACATCTTGGTCCTGCAATCCGTCTTCACAGTGTGCTGAGCTTTCGGGGCCTGCCGGGAGACAACTAAACTCCAACATTTTTCTGAAGTACCTTTTCCCAGTCGACTGCCTCCTGAGGGCAGAAGGGCAGACAGGATGGCAAAATCACTTAAAAGTGAGGTCTGACCAACCTGGGCAAACTCCCTCAACCCTGTCCCTAGGAGTGAGGAAACGAAGCTCGTCCATTATTCTGTGCCATCCAGATGTGCAGGAGTAGGCAAGCACTGGTAGAAGCCTGACTTTCAGAAAACCGTGTTGTGGGGTGCCAAGTCTGTCTCCAAAGATTCCCAGGACCTTCTTCAGTCTTGTTCAAGACTTTGACATTAGACATAAACTAAAACCCAGGTTTCCACACAGTTCTTCCTGGACCTGAGTCAGGCAGGAAGCCTGAGCTTCTCCTCCAGCCCCCAGCCCAGCCCTGCGCTCTTGGCCAAGCCACCCCAGCTCTCATCTTTGCAGCAGAAACCCCATGGTTTGCCTTTCGCTTCCTGTGAGGCCTGAATGGACTCCAAAGAACCCAGGACCAACAGGGCCAGGCAGGGCTTATCTGCCCCAACTTCTTTGGGGTCACAGGAAATCTTTTCAGAGCATTCCTGGTAGATGGTTCATCCTCTCTCTGCATAAAGAAAACTCTAGACATCTCAAAGATTCCTTATATACGACAGCTCTGACTTTGCCTCTCTGTGTGAGCTAAGTTCTTCCAGCCTAGGTACTGGGCTGCATCTTGTCCTCACGATGGCTCTATGGGGAACTACAGCTCCCTCTGCTCCCCACCCCCGCCTTTCTTCATGTTTCCACTTCTTCATTATCTTCCTCAGGGCTCTCCGCGCTTGGATGGCCGACCCAGAAGAGAACATAGTTCCACAGGCAAGCTGCCCAGTCAGATCTCACAGCGCCCCTTGGTCTGCTCGCTGAACTCCTGCTCTCGCAGGGCATGGCTCTGCAAACGTCTCAGGGGATACAGAACTCAGGCATCTCATTCTGAGCTTATGCTCAACTAAACCCGATAGACCCTTTCCCACATAAATGGCTTTCATTGGGAAAATAAACGTTGATTGTTTTGAAACAGTTGATGGTTTTGAAACTAAACATGTGTGTTTACGCTTTTGTCTTGTTCAGAATGTCATTTTGGAACTTTCTTTTCCAACCGTAGAAAATCTTTATAAGCCCAAGTCTCATCTCGCCTTAGGTTTGGGAGCATCCTTACAATTTAGTAACATTGGTGAGTTTATTAACCAAGCCTTCACTGCCTTGGACAAGGAGTATTGAGACGACAACATTGACCTATTGGAAAATCTATTGCATCCAAGCAATGCAAGAGGTCAAGACCAATAGAAATAAAATTAGTTGTCAAGCAGAAGGAAAGGTACTAATAGGGTTTGGACGTGAAGTCTCTCCCATGGTCTTGTATGTCTGAATGCTTAGTCCCCAGCTAATGTCATTGCTCTGGGAGGTCATAGAACCTTTGGAAATGGGTCTACCTGGAGGAAATGGGTTGCTTGGGGACAGGAGTTCTTAGCCCTGCTTAAGTTATTTTTATAATCAGTGATAAGATATCATGACCAACGCAACTTTTTATAAGTAATAAGCATTTATTTGGGGTTTTATAGTTCCGAGGGGTTAAAGTTCACGACTATCTTGGCACGGAACCTGGCTTTGGGCAGGCAGCCATGGTGGTGGAGCAGTTACTGAGAGCTTTATCTGATCCACAGACATAAGGCAGAGAAAGCTAACTGGAGATGGCTTGGACTTTTGAAATCCCAAAGCCCAGCCCCCAGTGACACACCTCCTCCAATAAGGTCATACCTCCTAGTCCTTCTCAAACAATTCCAGCAACTGGAGACCAAGCATTCAAACTATGAAATAGTGGGGGCCATGCTCATTCAAACCACCCCAAGCCCTGCTCTCTGCTTCCTGATCTGCGGAAATGTGAGGATGTAACCTGCTCATGCTACTGCCGCGGAGATCTGCCTGCTGTCATGGAACCACCTGCCACCATGTCGTCACGATTATATACCCTCAGATCATGAGCCAAGGTAAACCCTTACCACAAGAAAAGTGACTGATTCCAATGTACGGGTCA
The DNA here is from genome assembly GCF_018167655.1 of Microtus oregoni. Lineage (NCBI taxonomy): Eukaryota > Metazoa > Chordata > Mammalia > Rodentia > Cricetidae > Microtus > Microtus oregoni. Next base: position 64,630,345 of record NW_024543063.1, read on the forward strand.
TTAAAACCTTACAGGTGGAGATAGACAAACAGAGGATATTGTAGTCAGTGTTCTATTGCTCTGAAGAGAAACCATGATGACCATGGCAACTTTTATTAAAGGAAGCATCTAATTGGGGCTTGCCTGTAATTTCAGAGGTGTGGTGTGTGATCAGATTGATGGGAAGCTTCATGTCACATAAGCAGACGTGGCACTAAAAAGTAGCTATGAGTTCTACATCTAGATCCACAGGCTGCAGAAAGAAAGAGACACTGGGGCTGGCTTGGACTTTTGAAACCTCAAAGTCCACCCAGGGACACACTTCCTCCAACAAGGCCACGCCTCCTAATCCTTCTCAAGTAGTGCCACTCCCTGATGAGTAAGCTACAAATGTATGAACCTATGGGTGTTATTCTTAAACCACCACAAGGAGGAAAGTCCAGTGCTTCTATGTGGCCACCAACAAGAGCACTCAAGATGCCAAGATCATCAAGACGCTAGCTTTGTCTAACAAGGCTAAGTCACTGTGCTGTCATGTAGCTTTCCAGGAAGCAGGATCCCAGTTACCAATAGGCAAGTAACAGCGAGAGACTTAGTTATTATACAGCATGCTAAGGAAGGAATTCAAGCCCCTGCAGTGCAGTCTGGTGACTTGTGTGAACTCCTGGGCATAACGACAAACACTTAAGTTACATACATTAGAAATGAAACGAGCTGGCCCCTGCTGAGCCTACACACCTGTGGTTTCCCCAGTGGGTTGAGCTTCTTCCTGCCCATTACCAGCCTGTTCCTCACTGCCATGGCATCTCCAGTTCAGTCGTGACTCTTTCCACAGTACTGAACCCCTCCACTCCTCTCTTGTTCCCATTTCTTCAGCACACATTTACTTATCATAGTGGTATGCCACTGTGCCGTGGGCAGGCTGTTGGCAGCTGTCTTCTGCCTGCCTCTTATTTGTCTTTTTACCCACAAAAAAAAATCGACCATCGTACATCACAGAGAAAGCCCTGGGTATTGTTTTTCAAGTGCGTAAGTAAATGAAGTAAACCCATGCCAGATACCCAGGCCAGTTGCCGGGAATTTCCAGAGGTAGACAGCTAAATCTGTCTCTGAAGCTCTGCCAATGGAAAAGCACTTCCATCCACTTCCGGGCTTCCTAAAAGGGAAAGGACTTTGAAAACTTCTGGGACCTGGAGAAGGGTAGAACCTTCCAGATCATCTCATCAGGTGCTGCATGTTCTCTTGTATAAATGGAAGCTAAAGCTGAATGACCTGATAGTAGAATAAGGGTTACCAGAGACTTGGAAGTGTTGAGTGGTGTGCACTGCACTTGCGCGTGGATATACCACACTGAAACCTAACGGTGTGCACAGCTCATGTGCCAATAAAGAAGCTTTCATTAAAATCATCACGTCCATATTCCCAGTTTCCTGAACTGAACTCTAAAGTTAGTTTGGAACATCATGTTGCTCCCATTTTGCTCCAAAACAAGATTTGTGAGATAAAACTCAGACTTCTGGGTACAGCATATGACAACAGACAGCAATGGTACTTGTCACCACCACCCACGGCAAATGACAGGGCATTTCCAAGATAAATCCAGTTGTTTTTTTTTTTAAATTTTATGCTATTTTGTGCAATGTTCCTTCTGCCTGGGCTGACTCTCCCCTGTGTTAAAACATTTAGTAATACTACTACTAATAACGAAATGTCAGACACTACATTTAGCAGAGAGAATCTGAGCAAAGGACTCACGAATCAGGCAGCATCTGGAGAGCTCCACCCAGCATCCGTACCCAGACAGCACAAGAAAATGGCACACGAGCCCAGCTGGCTTTGTCTTACTTTAGCACAGTGTGGTGTATGGGTTGGCACCTGTGATTGCCTGGACCTTTGCTGTTGTGGTAGACCACTTGTTAAAGAACATTCTTGGCAGGTTTCAGTGTGTTTATCCATTGTTAGGTTGTGGTTCACTATGTATGGTCTGGAGGTATGGAAACAGCTTAGACCAAACTCCAGATGATTTCCCCTTCCTCAGCTCTTCACAAACTTCTACTTACTGTCTGCTGAGGGTCTTTGCACATGCTGCAGCCAGCAGAGTGTCACACGCCACAGCCGGCAGAGAGTCGATCTCTGTGATCAAGAAGGAAATCTGGCTTACTACAACTCAGTAGCCAGTGCTGGTTCAAACTTCTAGGGTTTGACACCAGGCAGTTTATTTTAGCCATATTTAAGTACAGTACAATTTTGGGAATAGTTTCCTGGTAACAGTGATCTCAATCCCGTGTACACAAAGCTTAGGGCATGATTACATCAAAATTTATTCACAAAATATGTGACCTCTTTATAAATATGGGCTCTGTGGCTTAAGGGCCTGGAAGAGGATCTTGTGTGGTCTCACATAGGTCACCAAGCTGTAAAGCACATGAGACATCTCCCATGTCCCAGGATAGGTTTTTTTGACTGAGAAACAACCAATGCTCCAGACAAAGGTCTAGAGAGGAAACTGGGATAAATGTTACTCTGAGAGATTCAGTGAGACCTGGCTCTACAGACAGCACGGACCATCTGTAGTTAACAGATGTTAAATACATCCATTCCCTACCTTCTGGGAGGAAAACAGGTTATACATCTCTTCTGTCAAGAAGTCAACCTGTGGAAAATTATGCTGAGATTTTGATGAAGATTGCGTTGAATCTGTAGATTGCTTTTGGTAAGATTGCCATTTTTACTATGTTAATTCTACCTACCCAAGAGCACGGGAGATCTTTCCATTTTCTGATATCTTCTTCAACTTCTTCCTTCAAAGACTTAAAGTTCTTGTCATACAGGTCTTTCCCTTATTTGGTTAGTGCTACCCCCTGATATTTTATGTTATTTATGGCTATTGTGAAGGTTGATGTTTCCCTGATTTCTTTCTCAGTCTATTTATCATTTGTATATAGGAGGGCTATTGATTTTTGGTTTTAGTTATTCTTGTATTCTGCCACATTACTGAAGGTGTTTATCAGCTGTAGAAGTTCCCTGGTAAAATTTTTGGGGTCATTTATATATACTATCATATCATCTGCACATAGCGAAAGTTTGACTTCTTCCTTTCCAATTCCAGCCTAGTTTAGCCAATCAGTGAGCTCTGGATTCAGAGGAAGATCCACCTCAAGAACATAAGGTATAAAAGCAACTGAAGAAAACCTCATCTCTCTGCCTCTGGCCTCCACATGCACACAAACCCACACACTTGTACTTTTGCACGCGCACACAAAGCATCTCAGAAGGATGTAAAGTCATGGTGTGTGTGTTCCCTATGCAATTCCACAGCCATGCTTTCCTCCTGTTTCAAATCGGATCACCTTTTATTTGGGTGTTAGATAAAAATAGCTGGTTCATGTTCAGGATCTATGTCACACAATCCACACACATTGTGTCTAGGATTGCATCTACTGTGGAAAATCACATAAGGGGAACAGGAGAACTGGTACATAGAACTGAGTAAAAGCTCAGCCCCCATCTCATGTTCCCCTGGACTTCCAGGGTAGAAAGGCTAGCAAAACCAGCCTTATCAACTAAAGCAAAGGAGCAGTTGCCAGGGCCCACCTACCTCACCAACCATTATGACAGTGAATCTGGAGAAATAGCATCCTGACACATCAAACACCTGCCTTCAACCTAAATATAAGCTAGGATTCTGTGGGATCTGGGCTTCTCAGAATTTACATTAAAGCAAAGGGCTGGAGAGATGGCTCCCAGGCAAAGGTGGTTGCTTCCAAGCTTGATGACCTGAGCCTAGTCCCCAGGAGCCACACAGTAGAAAGAGGGAAACAGCTTCTACACATCATGCTCTGTACCGTGGCAGACACACACACATAGTAAATAGACCAATATCATTTTAAATTTTAAAACAAAATACCTGAGACTGCAGCCAAATAGAAAGTCCCCCAGAAGAATGTCTTTTACAGTCATTCTGTCTTTTAGGTACTTTTCGAGTTGTGCTAAGACACCATGGCCAAGGCAACTTATAGAAGAAAGAGTTTCTTTGGGCCTAACAGTTTCAGAGGGTTGGAGTCATGCCCATCACCACAGAGAGTGCAGTAGGAAGCTGTAGGCACGGCTCTGGAGTAGTAGCTAAGAGCTTGTGGCTTGATCCACAAGCACAAGGAAGAGAGATAACTAGGAATGATATGGGCATTTGAACCTCAAAGTCTACCTCTGGAGACACACCTCCTCCACATCTCCTACTCCTTCCCAAACAGTTTCACCAACTTGGGACCACACATATTCCACTCCTTGGCCCCCACAGACTCATGACCATATCATAATATCATAAAGCAAAATTTATTTAGTTAAACTTTGTAAATCTTCATAGTCTTTTACAGTCTCAACAGAGTGTCAAAGTCTCTTGTGAGACTCAAGGCAATATCTTAAAAAACCTTCTATAAAATCAAAATGCAAATTCTATACTTCCAATATACAATGTCATAGAATATACACTATCATTCCAAAAGAGAGAAAGGGGCATTGTGGGAAATACAATATAAAAGCAAGATCAAAACCTAGCAAAGCAGACTCCAAATCCTGGAGCTCCACGTCTGATCAGAGGGCTAAGAGAGCTTCACCCTTCTGGCTTTGCGGACTACAACACACTTCTCTCTCGTGGGCTGGTTCCATACTCTGTTCACAGTTCTCCTTGGCAGTTGTCCCATGACTGACATCCTCAAATCCCGAGGTCTCCATTGCAATCCAGGATTCACTTTCACAGCTTCATGCAATGGCCTCTCAGGACCTCTGTGCAAGGACTGCCTTGCCACACACCTGGCCTCAGAAGCTTAGCTTAAAGGCAGAGGAGGATTCCATGTGCCCTTTCTTTGTTTATCCTTCTTGAGTCTAAAATCAGAACCACATAAACAAGGCAGTTAATTCAGAACCACGTAGCCAATGCTGCCAATTCAGAACCACGTAAACAACACAGTTAATTCAAAACCACATAGTCAATGCTGCCAGTTCAGAACCACATAGCCAATGCTGCTAATTCAGAACCACGTAAACAATGCAGTTAATTCAGAACCGCATAGCCATTGCTGCCAATGCAGAACCACATAGTCAGTGCTGCCAATCAGAACCACATATCAATGCTGCCAATTCAGAATCACATAGCCATTGCTGCTAATGCAGAACCACATAGTCAATGCTGCCAATCAGAACCACAAAGCCAATGCTGCCAATTCAGAACCACAAAGCCAATGCTGCCAATTCAGAACCACAAAGCCAATGCTGCCAATTCAGAACCACGTGGCCAATATTGTCAAGTTCAGCTGCCCACTTGGGATGATGCCTTTCCCCCTTGAGTCACGTTTGCCACAGCTTTGGTTTGACAATGCTTTTTAGGAGCATACATTTTCTCAGGCTTTTTCACAAGTGGCAGGTTTAGCCTGATGCTGTCTTGCCCTGAGGGCACCCCTCCATTTTTCCTTATCTCTTTAGGCACAAGCCTTGGCTCCCACATGAAATTTTCTGGTGCCCCTCTCTCCTCAAACTGTACATTTGGTTATTTCTTTTTGCTCTGCTTGCTCTTTTACCTTGTAGAGTTGCATAAGAGTGACTACCAATAACCACATGACAAAGTCGATAATAGGTTGTCTTGAAATCTTCTCTGCCGATAAAATTAATCCAAAACTTTCGATTGATTTTGCCTCAGGCAGACTTTTCGGACAAGGACAGAAAGTAGTCACTTGCCAGAGTATCACAAGAATTGTCTCATCTCTAGCCTAGTTGCTAAAATTGTTTCCTTCCGAAACTTCCTGAGCTGGGCTTCTGTAGCCACCATGGCTCTCGGGACCAGCAGCACACATATATTAAAAGTAATGGATTTTATAGCATCTATCCAAGATAGACCAGAATCTCCTTCCCTCCTGGGATGGTGTGAATGAGAATGGCTTCGTGGGCTCACATGTTTGAACACTTGGTTCTCGGTCCTCAGAACTGTTGGAAACAGTTAGGTGTGTCACTAGGAGTAGATTCTGATGTTTCAGAAGCTCGTACCATTCCCAGTTATCTTTCTGTCTGATGCTTGTAGATCAATATGCAAGTCCCTGGCTACTATTCTAATGACACGTTTGCCTGCCTGCCCACTGCCACACTCCCTACCATGATGTCATGGACTCACCCTTTGAAACTGTCAACTCCCAATAAACTCTTCTCTAGGTTGCCTTGGTCATGGTGTTTGTCACAGCAGCAGAAAAGTAACTAAGACACCTTCATTTCAAACACTGCTTGCTCCTAACTTCTGTTGCAAAATGTCTTGCAACCAGTACCCAGATTTCCCTCTTCAGAGCTAATGAGCTGTTTTCTGCTCTCTACAGTACTAGTTAGACCTTTATTTTGTTGACCAATCTACACTTCTCATCTTCCCTTTCATACTAAGTGTTTCCTACTATAGGGATGGCCAGGCCGCTTCAGCCCAAATGTCACATGTGTGTTTTCCCTCGCCATGTTTTTGAGATACTTATTTGAATTAGCTTTTAACTGCTTGAGAGAATTATGTGGGGGTATTTTTTGTGGGTTTTTTTTTTTTTTTTTTTTTGGATTTTCGAGACAGGGTTTCTCTGTGGCTTTGGAGCCTGTCCTGGAACTAGCTCTGTAGACCAGGCTGGTCTCAAACTCACAGAGATCTGCCTGCCTCTGCCTCCTGAGTGCTGGGATTAAAGGCGTTATGTGTTTTAAAATACAGGTTTTTAGCTTCTCCTGGGAAATCAGGAATGGTGTCTTCTTTGGGATGAGTCTCATTTGCCACGCTCCCCACAACTCTGCTTGGCATACTGCATCACTCACCTTCCCCGCATGGACTTGGTCAGCATCCAGCTGGTGCCTCTTCTGCCCATGGCTCCTGTTTCGTGTCTGAGCTCTTGAGCTCTTAAACCCAGGTTTCAGCAAGCCAGCAAACAGCTCAGTCAAGGCTTCACCATGTCACACACAGCAGAAGTGGCTTCACACAAAGAGAAAGGCGGTTTCTGACTTCTCTCTGCACCCCTCCACTCCTCAGCGGGCATGGTCCAGGGCAGACACTCAGGTAGCGTGATGTTGGGGGGAAAGCAATAGGTATTGCTCTCATGTGGCTGAAAACACATTTCATTTCCTTTTCAATTCTGCCCTCCTTGCTCCCCGCCCCACACTCTGCTCCCTGTTATGGATTCACTGTCTCTCTTCAGGCCTGGCCCAGGCTCAGGACTGAACTGAAATGCGAGTTAAGATTAGAAAGATATACCAAAAGCTAGCAAGATGGCTCCATGGGCTACAGTGCTTTCTGTGAGCCCACATAAAGGTGGCAAGAAATAACCAACCCCACCAAGTTGTCTTCTGACCTCTGCACAAATGTGTCCCCTTTACACACATCATATACATGCACAGTAAATGAATGAATGAATACATTAAAAAAATAAAGAATAAATAAATAAATAGTTTCAGAAATGGCTCAACCATTAAGAATATGCACTGCCCTTACAGAGGACCAAGTTACACAATACCTACATTGGGGGGAGGGAGCTCACAACCCCTGTAACTCTAGCTCTGAGGCCTCTGGCTTCCAAGGACACCTGCACTCCCATGAACAGAAGCACAAACTCATGCCTGCACAATTCAAAATCTTTTAAAATCTTTAAAATAAATAGAAGCGGTGGGACATGAAGTCAAGACATAAAACAAATCCAGAAGTGACTTGCAGCTTCCGCCCCACTGTCAAGGACCCCAGCCAAGTGCTGCTTCCTCTCCGACCAGTGCTGCTCAGCAGCCAGATGGCAAGGATTTCTCCATCCCCCCAGCCAGGCAGGCTGTGAACAGACAGCGTCAAGTGTGGTCCCCATCGGCCGAGCCCAGGGGCCCAAAGCTGCCTTGCTCTGGCAAATGATGACTTTTTAATTTGGAGCCTTTGGTCCCTGGTGAGAGAGGTGGAGAGAGGATTGAGGCTGGCATCTGGACCCTGCAGAATCAGAGAGACCTTGGGCAGGAAATGACCTTCACAGGTCATCGCTTACTGGCTTCTCTTCTTTGTCCAAGGCCCATTCTGGGTTACCTCCTCCTTTAAGAACACTCTCTCTCTCTCTTTCTCTCTCTCTCTCTCTCTCTCTCTCTCTCTCTCTGCACTTCTAAAATACTCCAATGCAAAACTGATTCTTAGAGGCAAGCCCTGGATGAACTCAGGGATAGACAAATACATTTAAATATATTTAAGCCCTGGCTTTGATTCCCGAAGTGGCTGTCACCTTGTAGAAGTCACTTGATCTTGCTGGGCTGCCATCATCTAAAATGAGGAGAAATTCTCACCCCTGGTCACTCACAGGGTTGTTGAGAGGTTTTAATATAGTAATGAAAAAACCAAATTTTGTAAAGCTGACATAATAGAAAGAAAGAGGATACTATCCTTGTTGATGACGTCAACTTTTTCTGTTGCAAAATTAGCTAGGGAGAGACAACAGCACACTCCAGACATCCTAGCTAGGGAGAGACAGTACCATACTCCTGACATCCTAGCTAGGGAGAGACAGCACCACACTCCTGACATCCTAGCTAGGGAGAGACAGCACCACACTCCTGACATCCTAGCTAGGGAGAGACAGCACCACACTCCTGACATCCTAGCTAGGGAGAGACAGCACCACACTTCTGACATCCTAGCTAAGGAAAGACAGCACCACACTCCTGACATCCTAGCTAAGGAAAGACAGCAACACACTCCTGACATTCCAGGAACCCTATCATAGAACCTAAGCCCATGTTCTCATATATTGTCCAGTTTGGTCTGCAGAAAAGGCAATAAGAGAGTCAGGACACAGATGGGGGAACCAAGACCCAAAGAGTGACAGACACCCATGCCAGCCTATGTCCCAAGCCTCAGAAGAAGCCAGATCTCATAATTGCTATCAGAAGCCTCACATAAATAATATACAAAATACAATTGGTCAGTTGGTCTTAGGTTCAAATCCCAACACAGCCATTAGCTAGACTACCGACCATGAGACAAATCACAGACCCCTCTGACCTTCACATGAAACACGAAGACTATGGAATCCACCTTACAGGGTTGTCTATAGACTGGGCGGGGAGCTCAGTGCTAGAGCCCTGGGAAGAATAATTATGGAAGTGTCTAGTATATTTCTACAGGTGTGCAGAATCTGGTTGTGTTTGGTTATAACCCATTTTTTTCAAAGCCAATGTGAGTTCTATTACACTGATTAGCAGTGCCCCGCACATACCCGTGTGTCAAGGACAGAGGTCAGTGGAGGAAGGTGCCAACGGTTATGTTCCTACTGATTTGGCCTTATTAAATTGTCATGGTTTTAAACAAAGGAAAGTCACATGAAATGAAATGCAGGGGTGCACAATTAAGGAGGATGGGAAAATAGCAGAGCTAGCCACCACCGGACAGAAAACATTTTTGAGAGGTGGAAGTAAACTTAGAGTCTACCCCGGCAACCGGATGAGTTCTCACTGACCAGTAACAAGCCACAAGGCTGCCTGTCCACAAAGTCACGGCAGCCTGGTTGCAAAGAGTCGCCGCTGCAAGGACCCTTACATAAGCCCGGTCACAGAGGGAACCGTGATTTAGCAAAACGCGAACCATCGTTCAGGAACTTTTCTCGTTACTGGGGTCACTCGGGGCTTTAGCTGCCTGTCCCCAGGGCACAGTGACTGATGGTGTAAGCCGTGCTCCACTCAGGAGCACCGGTCTGTGGTCAGCTCCTCACCTACACATCTTCAGCGATACTCGCCCCTAACAGACCATTCCCTTTGCCATCCTGGGGTCTGCAGACCGGGTGGCTTTTGGAGCCCTTGGGAAAGCTGTGATGCCCCCCTCATACTCCTTCTTCCTTCTCCCTTCTTTAGCATATCTACTTCACTAATGATGACATTTTCCCCAAGTGGCAATGACAAGAAAAATTAGTTCACAGCCCTTGGCCACTGAACATTGAGCATTCCGATTAAACTTTCAAGGGGAAAATGCAATCTGGGCATGCAGAAGCCACTTGGTATTTGGAAACGACTCCAGGGGGGAAGACCCCCAGGGGGCACACCAGGAGCTTACAGGGGCCTGAAACAGGTGGACCTGCACACTCAGGGGCATAGGGCTAGCCACGCATGGGAAGCAGAGGGACCTCGGCTGCCCTTGCCTATACCCAAACCTGTCAGAGATCTTGGCGGCTTAATGAAACCCTCGAGCTGGGGCACTGGCTGTGATGTTTCTGCTGACTGACTGTGCAGAGCTCTTCCACAGCCCCTTCCGGCTCCTCCTCGCAGCACCCCCTCTTCCTGCTCACTGGAAATGATTAAGAAAGCCTGGCATTAGGCGGAACACGGCTTACTTCACGTGCCCCTGGCACCTCTGGCAACTTTTAAGTCAGGGAACTCAAGCTTGTGAAGGTATGCCTCACAAGGGGACCGCAGCGGCATGCAGATGAGACACAGCAGACAGCCCCAGAGCGCAGGCAGTCCCTGTCTCTTCTGCATCATGAAGCATGGAGCCAGGTTTCAGGATCAAGAGAAGCTGGGCCTAAGCCCTCGGAGCCGCGTGCTGTTCCACCCTGCCCCACACTAGCATGTGCCATTTCCATCAATGTCTGTGGATCCTCCCTGAGCTGAGCAAAGACAAACACTATTCAGCCAGGCATAGGGACACAGAGTCAGACTCATACAATGAATAGATTGTAGGTAAGCCAGAAACCATAAACTCCAGAGATGGGGAGGAGAGAATTCAAATCTGGGCTCACCCCTGGTCAAACTACACCTAGAAGGAGTGTCCTTAACATGACACCAGCACATTTTTTGATACTCTGGAGTTATCACTTGATGCAGTTGAATTGACAGGTTTTGAGAGAAAATTTAATCACATGCTAAGGGGAATCCAACGTTCCGTTTGTCCAGCAATGGCAAAACCCACCCACACCATGGCCTCACATGTTGAAAGCTGGGAAGAAATGGTTCTCCAAGGAAGGTGTGGTGGTTCATGTTTGTAACCCTGGCACTCAGGGCTAAGGCATGAGAATTGTCACAAGTCTGAGGCTAGCCTCAGCTATATGTCAAGACTCCATGTCAAAAAGACAAGAAAGCTGACTGTAATTCCAATGGATCATAAGGCTGGGGCAGGAGTATTTCTAGAAGTTTAAGGCCAGCCTTGGCTACAGAGTCCAACTCTGTCTTGGTTACCACACTCCCAGAAAGAAAGACAGTGCGGAGGGAAGAAAGGAAGTTCTCTAATGACAATTCTAGAAGGGATGGATGTTGGGCACCTGAGACAAAGGGTCCTGAGAGTTCAGAAGCATCAGGTAACATTGGTTTTGCGAGAGTTCTGTTATATTAAAATACATGAACAAGGCCAAAAGATAGTTACAAAAAGTTTGGGGGGGCGTTGTTCCCTTGTTTCACATTTGGTTTTTGGAATATATTCTCACTTTGTCACCAGGGAGGTCCCTAGGCTGGCCTCAAACCTAAATAATTCTGCCTCGTCCCTCTAAGCGCTGGGAATATAGGCACAAGCCACTATAGTTATGGTATATTCCTTTTCCATGTGTATATCCATTGTACATGCTATCTTATAAGAACATTTTCATATATGTATATTCTGTATTGAATATCCTCTGAACTCCTCTCCCTTCACCCTCCCCCTTCTCCATCCCATTCGTTTCCTTTGTTCACCTAGACAATTCAGCTATTAGTCTCGTGTCAAATATACATGCATGATGGTATGTAGCTATAAAATCTAGGATCCACAAATGAGTGAAAACGTGTGTCACCTGAAGGCAGGTTCCATCCACTTAATATGATCATCTCCTGCTGAATCCATTTTCCTGCAAACAATGTCACTTCATTCCTCTTCATTGCTAGAGAGCTTGTGTGAGTGTGTGTGTGCGTGTGCACGTCACACGCGTGGGTGTTAATGCTTTATCCATTTCCCTGTCATCAGACCCCTCAGTCGGCTCTATAAATCGATTATTATGCAGCCAATACTGAGGTTGTCTTGACGCAAACTGTCCATGAAGTGATGATTTCCCACCCAGACACCAACATAGTGTAATGCCGCTAATCACAAAATAGAATGCAGAATTGATCAGAAACCTGGATTCACACAGTTCTACAAGCTGTGTGCTTCGTCAGTGTGTACACATTTACATTTGAGGGAGGAGCGTATCTTCTCAGTCCTGCAGATGAATCCCTAACTGCAGCTGAGCTGCACAGCATTGCCGTCAGAACTGTTGTAGAGACTTCCAAGTTTTGTGACAGTTTTCTTTGCTTTTTTTTTTTCCTTAAGCAGGTTCTCACACAGTAGCCCAGGTTAGCCTGGAACTATGTAGATCAGGTTGGCATTGAAGTTGCAGCTGTCCTCTTGGTTCAGCCTTTTGAATCTTGGGATACCAGCAGGAGCCACCACGCCTGGTTCATGGCAACTTTCTGCCTATTAAATGTAAACTGTCATGCAGAAATGAGGCCTTTCCTTAGGCATACTATGTTGTTCTGAGTTTATAATAGTATGTCTATAGCCCCACCAGTCTGTATAAACTGTAATGATGACTTAGTGTTTGAAAGCCCTGGCATCTCATCTGGAAGACTAAGATTCAATTCTCAGCACCTGCATGGTAGCTCACAACCACCTGTAAACCCAGCGCTAGGGGGATCTACTGCCCTCTTCTGGCCTCCAAGGGCACTGCATACACAGGGCACACAGACATGCACTCCTGTGAGACACCAATATACACAACAAAATAACTTTTTAATAATTCAAGGGCCGGGCAGTGGTGGCACAAGCCTTTAATCCCAGCACTTGGGAGGCAGAGGCAGGCGGATCTCTGTGAGTTCGAGGCCAGCCTGGTCTACAAGAGCTAGTTCCAGGACAGGCTCCAAAAGCTTCAGAGAAACCCTATCTTGAAAAAAAAAAAAATTCAAGTACAGCTTCAGAGCCAGAGTGGTGACACGCGCCTGTAATCCAAACACTTTGGAGATGGTGAAGGAAGAAGGGTCTTGAGTTCTAGGCTAGCCCTGTCTCAAAAGACCACACACATGCGGGGGTGACAGTATCCCCTGCATTAAAAAAAAAGTGTAATGTTGTGCTTTTCCTTTCTTCTTTCTTTTGTTAAAAACAAAACAAAACAAAAACAGAGTTTCACTGTGTAAGCCACACTGGCAGGGAGCTTGTGGTCCTATCTCAGCCCTCAGAATATGGAGGATACAGGAAAGTATCACCATACCGGGCTTTGGGGCTCTCTTGTTAAAGAGGCAGAAGCCGAATGGCCTTCTTGTGCCTCTTCGCACACACAGATATGACAACAGCTTCAGATGGTAATAATAGACAAAGGCGGGGGGGGGGGGGGGAGTCTTCCCGGAGTTCTTATTGGTCAAGTGTTATTTTAGCCACTAATACTGTGACTCTTGTTTTTCTACTACTTTTTTCTTTAAAGCAAGGTCGGAAATGAGCTACGGCAAGATGAAGAAGCCCATCATGTCTGACTGAACACAGCAGCGACCCTGAAGATTGACAGAGGCAGCCTTTCTAGCTAGTGAAGCCACAAGGTTTGCAGATAATGAAACAGATTGATCTAACACAGGGAGAGCCCAAGGCGGCTCCAACTCCAAGAGGAAGAGGTGGCAGCTTCAATGGTGTGCTTTAAGGCTCACAATGGGGCCACATTAGGAGGTGGAGAGCTAAACCTCCTTGCATTAATTGCCAGGAGAAACACTTGGTAACAGACGGCTTTGTCCTCAAAAGCGCAGACAGAGGTTTTGGGCCCTGGATCCTGGGGCGGAGGGGGTGGGGGTTGATTTTCAGGTGGAGTCTGCAAGTAGCTGGCTGTTCTGGTGTCTTCTTGTGCTTTGTGCAGCTTTGTGGAGGGCGGGAAGAAGAATTGGGGGTGGGAAGGAATTTGCCAAAGGATTTTGGAATCTAAGCAAAATATAGTCTCCTAGCCCTTGTTTTTTTGCATTCCTGCAGCTTCCTGTGGAGATGGTTCTGTGACAGGCCTATTCAGCAAGCACACGGAAAGAGGAATTGAGAGCCCGGGATGTTCTGAGAGTTTTCAGCCGCTTCCCTTACTCTGGTTCTCTAGGAATGGGAGAGGAAGGTTTCCCATCTTCCCGCAAGCCCCCATCCTGACTGCCGCAGGTGTCTGAATCAGGCCTCTGGAAAGGGGAGGAGCTGCAGTGAGCAGAGCTGGAGTCTTGTTGGAGAGTGACAAGCAGAGTGAGGGAAGAGGGACCTGGAGAGTCCAAGATGGAGAGGAAGGAGCCGAGGACCAGAAGAGGGAGACAACTGACAGGGAGAAGTGAGGGACTAGAGGGAACCAAGTTGAGGGTCCCCATCCCCAAGGTCATCCGATCATCCCATCATTCGGGTCACCAGAGACCCCCGAGGTGTGGTGACTTGAAAGACAGATGTCTCTGGCACCCGGAGCCTGGAGACGCATCGACCGCGTCCCGCGGGGCTGGGGCCTCGGCGGTCGCTTCGATCCCGGCGTCAGATCGATGGCCTGCGCTGCCGCACACTCCCCACCGGGCCGGCGAGGCCCGATAAGTGGGAGCAATTGGGCCTGGCGACGACGAGGCACATCCTCTCGGCGCGGGTGCCGGGGAGCAGCTCGGCGCAATTAGGGCTGAGTGTCTAAATCGGCCGGGCTCGCGGCGGAGCATGTCCCGGCCTCACTGCCGCCAGCCCCTCAGAGAGCAGCCAGCCGGCCCCGGGAGGTCACGCACCGCGCCTGGCTCCGGCTTCTCCCTGCCTAGGCCATCGCACTTCCATTCCGCTCCCTGCATCCACCCTTTCCCTTCCCAGGCCAAAGGATCCCGCCTCTGTGCCGCTGGCTGGACACTGCCTTCTGAGTTTGTTGGGTCCCAGAAATTCCAGGGCAGTAAATTCTGCCAGCTCCCTGGAAGCACTGGGACCTTGTACCTGTTGTAGCAGGAAGTCATCAGAAGTGTGCTCTAATGCTGTCTTCTGTCCACACGTGAGTGAACGAATAGGAGCCAATAGCGATGCTAACCCGGTTTTGTTCATGGGTACGCACATAGCAAGTCTCACGCGAGTGATGTTATACGTATTTCACAGTGGAGGAAACACCTTTTCACAATAATAGTGAATAGCAGGGCTTGGGCCGGACCCCTGACTTCCGCTTCTCCTGATCCTGACACCATGCTCAGCTTTTCACCAGACCTAGAAGAAAACCAAGTTTTCTGTCCTATGGAGTACCTAGGATAGAGAGGGGTAGCAGGAAACTCAGATTTCCCGCTGCCTTTATCCTTTCCTCCGTTGGCACTGCAATCCTTTTGAGGGAAGCCTGTGAATTTGTCTGCCTACCCCTGCGAACATCCTCAGGAGATGGAATGATGATCCTGCTGCACCAAGCAGATGGGCGGGGGGTGAGGGGGGGTGTGGGGGGGTGATCACAGCAGTGGCCAGAACCTCGGTGAGAGCAGAAGCTACACACAAGAGGCGCGAATGGTTGATACTATTTTGGATCTAAATGTAGAATAAGTTAAAGCAGCCTGGTAGTAGTGGCACATGCCTTTAATCCCAGCACTCGGGAGGCAGAGGCAGGAGGATCTCTGTGAGTTAGAGGTCAGCCTGGTTTTCAAGAGCTAGTTCCAGGACAGGCCCCAAAGCTACAGAGAAACCCTGTCTTGAAAAATCTAGATAGATAGATAGATAGATAGATAGATAGATAGATAGATAATAGAACAGGTTAAAGGAGAAGAGACAACAAGCAGATTGCATTTGCCTTAGGGTTACCTGGATATAGCCTTGGTAAATTGAAAACACAGTCAATCTGAAATACATTTACTATAGCTACCTACCTACCAAACATCCCAGCCTAGCGTGGCTTCTACACGCTCAGAATGCCTACATTAGCCTGGGAAAACTGGGCAAAACCATCTAACAGAATGTTGACTGTATAACAGCTCTGGGCTCGTGCATACTCAGATGGGTGTTTCATAAACAAGCTCTGCAGAAGAAAAAAAAAACAGCATCCAAAACCTGCTGACCGGCAGCACAGTGCCCTGTAGAGCATTGGGCATTTTCTTTAATGATCTCACTGTCTACCCTGGCCTAGAAAAAGCCAGACTTTAAAATCTGAAAAAATGTCTTTGGCATGTGCATCCCCTTTCTAGCATCCTAAGTGTGAGAAGGTTTTAAATCAAGGTACAGTTAGTTTGAGGATCATCTATAATCCAGTCTCATTCCTCAGAGGGGAAACTGGAGCCTGGAGAAGCAGTGATTGTATGGCTGGAGCAGAGCAGTAGGTGGCCGTCACCCTTTTGTCTGAACGCTGTCACCTGAAGAGAGCCATAGCTAATGTCCAAATGCCTTTCCCATTTAGCACTTCAGAGAGGTGCCCTAATCCTGAAGAAAAAAAGAGACCAGAACCCTGGCGCCTCCTTCTCCCCTCGTCCCTTCTAATCCATCTTCTGCTGGAAAGTGGCATGCATGGGTTGAGAGGGTTTGTTTTGTTTTGTTTTGTCTTCTGGAATTATTTCAGTTACAGATTCAATATAAACCCATTTCCTAGCTTAAGGACATAGACATTTTCAAATATGATGCACTGGCCTTTCCTTCACCTCCTCCTTTTTCTTCTTCCTCTGAAATAGGTGTTATCATTTTTAGAGCAGTTTCTGACTCTCGATATTAAGCAAAACACACCAAGACTCCTCACACACCTTCTGCTTGCACAAAAGCATAGCCTCCCCCATAGCCAACGCCTACCACAGTACTACGTTTCTATGGTTTCCATGGTCCTCTCCTAAATTACATGCTGGAAATTATTCTATAATATAATAGCTACTATTATATATGCTATAAAATAGCATTAAGTAGAGACCTTGAAAGACCAAGGTCATGAGAGCTCCACTTCCTAGCTTTCATAGTACTCTTATAAAAGATTCATGAGAGATGCATGTTTGCCTCATCTGCCATGTGACCGCCCATAGGAGATGCCAGCTGTGAGGAATGCACCCTTGTAGACAATGCATCTTCTGAGGGCACTGCTTCCAGACTTTCCAGGCTCTGGAACAATACATGTCTATAGTCGGGTCAGCGAGTAATTGTCTGAAGAAACTCACACGGCAATGCTACATTGACACATCGCTTGTCACTCAAAGCCTGTAGACTACGGACATCAGGTTCATTCTTGGCATGCATTCTATGTGCCCAAATAAATGTACTGTATGCAACCACCACTACCGTGTCACACAGGGCAGTATCACTGCCCTCCAGATCTCCCATGATCCTCCTGTTTATTCCTCCCTCCCCTCTACACAGAAACCACCAATATTTTCACAGTTGCCATTGCTTTACCTTTTCCAGAATGTCATATAACTGGAGTAGGATAGCGATACACTCAGCTTACCTTCTTCTACTCTGGGATGTGTGGTGGTTCCTTTATATCCTTGCGTTGCTCAGTCGTTCATGTCTCTCTTGCGCTAAATAATATTCCATTGTCTGGATATACCACAGTTGATTTACCCATCCACCTACTAAAGAAGGCATTGATTCCGTCTAAGTATTGGCAATTACAAATAAAGCTAGTTTTTGTGTAACCTTAAACCTTACTCTTTGAGGGAATACCAAGAGAAGTGATTACTGGGTTATATTATGTCTCAGTTGTTGTGGAAAAAAACACCTTCACAAGGGCAACTTAGGCAAAGAAGGCTTTATTTGGCTCACAGCTCATCGTGGTGAGGAAGTTGAGGCAGCAGGGGCTTGAAGCAACTAACTGTATTTGCTCTGTAGTCAGGAAGAACAGGGTGGTGGATACTTGCGTTCAGCTTACTTTTTCCACTGTATGCAGTCCTGGCTCCTGGCCTAGGGTATGGCCCTGCCCATAGGATGGGTTTTCTGGGAGTGGAGAGATGGCTCAGTCATTATGAGCACTTGCTGCTGCTCTCAGAAGACCCAAGTTCAGCTCCCAGTACACACATAAGGTGACTCACAGCCTAACTTCAGTTCCGGGACATCTGATGCCTGTTCAGACACTGCATTTACACAGAGCACATACATTCACCAAGGCACACATGCACACACATAAAATAACCAAGTACATTGTCTAAAGCTATGTCTTTCCACATGAGGACCGCCCCCCTTGACTGACTTTCTCAGAGGCTTAGCTTAGTTGAGATATTCCCTCACAGGTGTGCCCTCAGGCTTGCATCCTAAGTGAGTCTAGATTTGCTCACTCTGTTAACACTGCCTTTCAGATGTGGTGAACACATGCTTCCTTCTGGAAGAAGTTACCCAGCTGGTGCTCAGTGTGCACACTAATATTTCTGTGGTTTATATTCTCATCAGCATTTGATACAGTCTCTGTTCTAGACCGAGTCATCCTAACAGTTGTATAATAATGTCTCATTAATTTACATTTCCCCAAGGACATACGACATGGAGTATCTTTTTATATATTCATTGTTATCTTACCTGATTTTAATGGGGTTGCTTCTCTTCTAGTTGATGAGTTTCTGAGAATTATTTGTATATTGCAGATAATAGTCCTTCATTAGATATATCTTGTAAAAATACTTTCTTCCAGGCTGTGGGTTGTCTTTTCCTTCTCCTTTCCATGGAGCAGAAAAAACTTAACTGTAATGAAGACCTACTCACCCTAAGCCATGCCCTTGGTATTGCCTTTCCAAGATCTTTGCATTCATGGTTGGGCATGGTGGCAACATGCTTCTAATACCAATAATTGAGAGGCTGAGGCAAGAGGATCGGGGGTTTGAGGCCATTCTTAGCTACGTAGTGACTCTCTGAGACCAGCCTGGGCTCTATGAGAGCCTGCATTTTATAAAAGGTGATTGATTGCCAAACTCAACATCATATGAATACTCTCCTATATATCTCCTCCTATGGATTTTGAGTCTTTATATTTGTGATCTTGACCCACTGAATTTAACTTAGATGACAGATGTAAGATTTGTACCCAGATGTGTATTTTGTGCATGGATATCCAGTTGTTTGGTGCCATTTGCTGAAAAGAGAATCTTTTCTCCACAGACAAAAATCTCATGCCCTTTGTCAAAACGGAAGTGGCTCTTTGTGTAGCTATTAAAAAAAGCTCTCTATTCT
Source organism: Microtus oregoni (assembly GCF_018167655.1). NCBI lineage: Eukaryota > Metazoa > Chordata > Mammalia > Rodentia > Cricetidae > Microtus > Microtus oregoni. The sequence goes on from NW_024543063.1 coordinate 64,649,408, forward strand.
GTCCTATTTACCTGTCTCTTCATTCCCAATACCTCACTGTCTTGTGACCAGTGTTGTTTAATAATTCATTTTGAAATCACATACCATCAGTCTTCTGACTTTTTTACCTTTGATATTGAGTTAGCTTTTCTGAGCCTTTTGCCACTTCATATTATAGTTCTGAGATGGTCTCACGGTGGCCCTGACTTTCCTAGAATTTGCTATGTAGACCAGTCTGGCCTCAAACCCACAGAGACCCCTCTGCTAGATTTATATTCTGCTAGAACTATGAATAAGCATTTCATTCCTGTGTGTTAATATGTTTTTAAATGTCAAGGTATATTTGTTCATTAATAACAAATAGTATATAGCAATGGATTTAACACATTAAGTTTGTACCCCATAACCTTGCTGTATGTTGCTTTCTTGGAAGAATTTTGTCTGCTCTTTCAGACTTTTAGTAGATAATCTAGTAATATGTGAACGATTACAGTTTAATTTCTTATCAATAAGCATACCTTTTATTTTATTGTCCTATTGAATTAGGTCTATGAAAATAATTTTGACAAGGAGTGGGTGAGGCTGGAAATTCTTCTATCATTCTGTCAAGAGGAAGGAAATTAGAGTTTGTCAACATTACTGGGCTAGCTGGAGGCTTAGAAGCTATTACTTATGAACTAGATGACATTCTCAGCTATTCTCCTTTTCTATGGCTTTGAAAATCATGAATTAGTGCTGGATTTGGCCAAATAACTTTATCTATTATACGATAATATGGTGTTTCTCCTTAGCTTGCACATGGTATGAATTACATTGGCTAATATTAAAATGTTAGATCGATCTTGCATGTCTAGAATAAATTCCTCTTGGTTGTGATGTAGAAATCTTGATAAACATCATTGTATTCAATTTGTCAATATTGGCTGCAGATTTTTGTGTGACCATGAGAAATGCTCGTCATCTGTTTCTTTCTCATTATATCTTTGTCTAGCCTTGGTGTCAGGATGATACTGGTCTCATAGGATGAGCTAGAGAATATTCCTTCTGTTTCTACCTTCTGAAAAATTAGCAGAAATTTATTCCTTTTTGCCAATTATGTTTGGTAGAATTTTCCAGTGACTCTCTGAGCCTAATGCTGCTTAGAAGGCTATCGATTAATGATTATGTTTCTGTAAATGACACAGGTTCATTCAGATTGCTACTTTTGCATTGCATGTGTTTTGCTAAATGCAAATGTATATGTCTAGAAATTGATCTAGGTTATTAAATTTGTAGACAGAATTATTTATACCGTTCTTTCATTTTTATACTCATAATGTCTACAGAAATGGCTTCTCTCTTATAAATGTCCTCTTTTAGTTAGCCTGGCTAGAGCTTTGCTGATTTAATTTATATATTCTAAAAACTAACTTTTGATTTTACTGATTTTTCTGTATTTATTTTTTGTTTTCAATTACATTGATCTCTTTTTTATTCTTCTTCCTTTGGTCTTAATTTGCTGTTCCTTTTTAAGATATCTAAGGAAAAAACTAAGATAGATTATTTCAGTTCTGTCTCCTTTTCTGGTACATTCATTTGGTGTTGTAAATTTCCCTCTAAACACTACTTTGCAGCAACCTGTTAAGTTTTGTGTTTCTTTTCATTTAGTTAGAAATATTTTGAAATTTCTCTTGATATTTGCTTTCTAACTAATATGTTGCTTAAATGTGTGTTTCTAGTCTTCATGCATACAGTAAATTTCCAGCTATCACTGTATAACTGATTTCTAGGTAGTCTACTATGGCTTGAGAATAGGAATTACATGACTTCTATCTCTTAGATATGTTAGTATGGCTGAGAATGGGAATGTGCTATGTGAGCTGGAAAAGAATGGCTACTCTACTATTTGTGACATAATTGCACTCCAGTGATCACTGTATTTGCTTTCCTGATGTTGTTGTTGACTTCAGTACATCCTTATTGACTTTTTCTTGCTAGATTCGTGCATTTCTGATGGAGGTGCTAAAGCTGTCAATTGTCTGAGTGTATCCATCCATTTCTCCTTGAAACTCAGCTAGCTTTTGCCTCATATACTTTGATGTTCTGTTGTTACATGTATATACATGCAGAATTATATTTTCTTGGAGAATTGTCCCTTTAATTTATGGTCCACGGAGACTTTTAAGGGGGTCTTGTTCCATCAAATCACTTTAGCTTGGAGGGAATCCACAGGTTCTCATCTTCTGTGGAAACAAAAATATAACCTCTTTTCCAAAGTAACATATTCTTAGACTCAGATGTTGAAGTCAAGATACCTTTAAAATATATACGTTGGTTTAGCTTAGCAGCCCCTAGACTAAAATGTTTTTTGGTAGTTAACTCATTAACAGCCAAAAATCCAAAGAAAAGATAATAATATAGATAATCCAGACTCTCTGTGTATATTACATCTTTATGTGGCTTATTTTTTTACTCTATTACTTTTCAATATTTATTTTACTGTCTTTACTCCTTTAATTTGTAACTATACTCTTTCTTCTCTCTCTCCTCAGCCCATGTACATTTATCTAACACTGTGAACCATTCAGAGGTGTTTTTTTGTCTGAATCTGTCTTACTGTGTATTTGTAATCATTTTCTGACCAGAAGAGGGTTTTTTGTTGTTGTTGTTGTTGTTGTTGTTTTGTTTTGCTTTTTAATGCTGCAGCTTTGCCTGTTGGCGCCACCCAGTCCAACATGGTGGAAGTAAGTTCACCACCTTGCAAGCCATGCTCACCATCCCAGATCCAGGGATACAAGTGTGTCTATGTCACCATTAAGCAACTTATAGCACTCTTCCCACAAACCCCATTTAAATGTTCTGTATCAAGATTTCCCAAAAGAGCCAGAGCCATTCGTGCTACCAGAATGAACCAGGAAGCCCACTCTTAAAGAAGCAGTGCCTCTGCTCACTGCCAGTAAACAGAGCCTATCTGAAAAAAAAAAAAATGTAGCTACTGAAAGACTCTACTTGACTCCCCTTTTGTGGGTCTAGAAGCTTTTTTTTCTTCTTTTTGCTTTCTGTGGATGTATGTTGCCAAATATTGGTTGGGAGTCATTATTTAATTGGAGACTGTTCTTTCATTCCCAGCCACCCAGACCCGAATAATCGCACAGAAACTGTATTATGACCCTACTTGGCCAATGGCTTAGGCATATTTCTAGATAGCTCTTTTATCTTAACCCATTTCTATTATGTTATATTTTACCACAAAGTTCATGGTTTATTGGTAAGGTTCTGGTATCTTTCTCTTTTGGCAGCTACATGGCATCTTCTTGACTCTCCCTACTTCCTTTTTATATCTCTGTTCAAATTTCCTGCCTGACTTTATTTATAGGTCAGAATAGCTTCTTTATTAACCAATGGTAATAAAACAGATTCATTATTACCAATGGCAATAAAACAACATACAGAGGGGAATCCCACATCATTTTAAAGTTATCTTATAACCCTCTTTATCCTTATAACTTTCTTTGTTCTGAAGTTTCCTCATGTAGCCCAGGCTATTTCAAACTAAGGATGACTTTGATTCTCTGGTCCTCCAGTGTTCACCTCTGAGTGCCAGGGTTACAAATGTACACCCTTATGTGTGGTTCTACGTAATACAGGGGACTGATTTCAAGGGCTTTAAGCACATGCTAGGCAAGCACTCTAGCAACTGAACTGCAGCCCCAGGCCCACTTCTTTCCATTAGTTTTAGTATCGCTTTGCCCATCCATTTGCTTTTGACCTATGTTCAAATATATGCACAGATGTAAGGCACATTTAGATTTTCTTATGTTCAACCCATAGCTGAGTCCTGGTTTCTGATTTGATTCCAGAGGTTGTCTTTCAGTGACCACATTTATGTTGATTTTGAAAGTGGTTTGGGCAAAGCTGGTTTTGTCCAGCAAGTGTGCCCTGTTTTCTGCTGTGGCCTTACATCTCTCTTGTTTCTGTCTTCTGCTAGTCTTCTACATTTTGTGGTTTTCTGCATTTGTGTAAGTCAATGCTCTCAATTAATTCAATTCATACTTACATTTATGTACATGATCTTTTTTGTTTTTGCTTTATTCCATGGCAACCCTAGAGTTTTCAGGATACACTCTGGCTAACCAGACTCTGCCTTGAAATAACCTTCTACCACCTCATAGGTAGGATGAGAACCTTGGAGTGACAAAATAAACCTAATTCTTCTTTCTCGTCTTTAAAAGCACTGCTGTACTAACTTCCCTCCAATCTAAGTTTAAATAATTACACATGCATACATAAACATGAAGGAATGCATAAATACATGTGCATAAATGACTGTGAGTTACTATCATTAATTTAAACAAATTACTAAATCAATTAAGAATAAGGAACTCAAGTGGGGGTTGGCATGATGATTCAGTGGATTAAGGCACTTGCCAACAAGTCTGATAACCTGGGTTTGGTCCTTGAAACCCACATGGTAGGAAAAATTCCAACCTCTACATGTGCCACACACACATAGTAAATGCAATAAAAACTTTTAAAAGAAAATGAAATTGTCCTAATTGACTTTCCTCTCCTCTTCTGACCTAACCTTCACTCACCCGACTTTCCTTGCGCAAGCTGAGTTCACAACCTGCACCACATCGTTCCCTTTTTCTCTAAAGAACTTCTTTTGGCATTTCTTGTAAGACATTTCTACAGGCCACAAATTTCCTGAAACATTTTTTCTGAAAAATAAAAATACTCTTCATTCCCCCTTTGCTTCTGAAATATAATTATACCAAGTATAGAATTCATTTTTTTCTCACTTCCATGATTTATGAGAAGTAGGATATGATTCTTATCTTTGCTCTTCTGTAGAAAAGGTAGGTTTTTTTATGTCATCTTTGGTGATTTTTTAACACAAAATTATATAAAGTATGTGACATAATATTTAGATATGCATGCATGCTATGAAGCTATATCAATTATCCTTACAGATATGTCAGCTCACAATTAACTACATATCTACCCTTAGTGAGTTTCAAGTACACGATACATGCTGCAGAGTCCCTGACTTAGTTTTAGTCAAGTTTTCACCACGGTGACAATTCATGCTGTGGACCGTTATAAAGATAAGATGGTTTAGCTCATGAGCCTCCTGTGTATTGCTTTTAGGCATGTGATAAATCTAAGCATGGTGGAGGGTATGGACCAGAAATATGGCCACTTAATGGAATCGAGGAAGCAAAGAAAGAGACAGGTCTGGGGTCTCAATGGGCACTAGGTGCCACCTCTTAAAGATGCTACCACATTCCAGTAGCACTGTGGACTTTGGAAGTCATTCAAGATCCAAGCAACAGCTTATAGACACCATGCCATATAGAAAAACATCCGAGTCTACTTATCCTACAAAGTGGAGACCACACGCTGTGACCAGTGCCCTCCTTCCCTATACTCCCAGCGCTGGCAGCTGTCATTCTACCCTCTGCTTCTATTACATTGACTGTTTTAGATGCTGTGCATCTAAATAAGTGAGATCATGTGATGCTGTTCTGCTGTTTCCAGCTTTATCTACTTAGCCTAATATTCTCCATGATCATATCTGTCTTTGCATGCTCTGTCATGCTCTGCCTTATGACAAGCTCAAAGGCAAGAGACAGAAGACTGTGGACTGAAACCTCTGGAGCTATGAACCAAAACAAACATTCCTTCTTTATAATTCATTCTGAGAGTTTTCACAGTGCTGGAAAGCTAGCTAAGCCTGAATGTTTCCCTTCTTTGTAAGGGCTGGATAGTATTCTACTGCGTACACACCATACTTATCTGCTCGTGAGAATGTAGGCTGTTTCCCATCATGGCAGCTGCCACAATGCTGAGCTGGGCAGGAGCATGCTATCCCTCTTCTGAATGCTGATTTCATTCCCTTTGGGAACATATCCAGTGTAGGGTTTGCTAGCTCATATGGTAATTTTTATAGTCTTTGTGTGTATGTTTGGTGTGTGATTGTGTATATATGTGTGTGTGCACATTTAATTCTGCCAGTGTGGAGACGCACAGAGGCGGAGCGGCGGCGGCCAGACGCACAGAGGCGGAGCGGCGGCGGCCAGACGCACAGAGGCGGAGCGGCGGCGGCCAGACGCACAGAGGCGGAGCGGCGGCGGCCAGACGCACAGAGGCGGAGCGGCGGCGGCCAGACGCACAGAGGCGGAGCGGCGGCGGCCAGACGCACAGAGGCGGAGCGGCGGCGGCCAGACGCACAGAGGCGGAGCGGCGGCGGCCAGACGCACAGAGGCGGAGCGGCGGCGGCCAGACGCACAGAGGCGGAGCGGCGGCGGCCAGACGCACAGAGGCGGAGCGGCGGCGGCCAGACGCACAGAGGCGGAGCGGCGGCGGCCAGACGCACAGAGGCGGAGCGGCGGCGGCCAGACGCACAGAGGCGGAGCGGCGGCGGCCAGACGCACAGAGGCGGAGCGGCGGCGGCCAGACGCACAGAGGCGGAGCGGCGGCGGCCAGACGCACAGAGGCGGAGCGGCGGCGGCCAGACGCACAGAGGCGGAGCGGCGGCGGCCAGACGCACAGAGGCGGAGCGGCGGCGGCCAGACGCACAGAGGCGGAGCGGCGGCGGCCAGACGCACAGAGGCGGAGCGGCGGCGGCCAGACGCACAGAGGCGGAGCGGCGGCGGCCAGACGCACAGAGGCGGAGCGGCGGCGGCCAGACGCACAGAGGCGGAGCGGCGGCGGCCAGACGCACAGAGGCGGAGCGGCGGCGGCCAGACGCACAGAGGCGGAGCGGCGGCGGCCAGACGCACAGAGGCGGAGCGGCGGCGGCCAGACGCACAGAGGCGGAGCGGCGGCGGCCAGACGCACAGAGGCGGAGCGGCGGCGGCCAGACGCACAGAGGCGGAGCGGCGGCGGCCAGACGCACAGAGGCGGAGCGGCGGCGGCCAGACGCACAGAGGCGGAGCGGCGGCGGCCAGACGCACAGAGGCGGAGCGGCGGCGGCCAGACGCACAGAGGCGGAGCGGCGGCGGCCAGACGCACAGAGGCGGAGCGGCGGCGGCCAGACGCGGCGGAGCGGCGGCGGCCAGACGCGGCGGAGCGGCGGCGGCCAGACGCGGCGGAGCGGCGGCGGCCAGACGCGGCGGAGCGGCGGCGGCCAGACGCGGCGGAGCGGCGGCGGCCAGACGCGGCGGAGCAACACCGCATACAGGAAGAGGCTTTCGGGGACCGGCGCAGAGGCAGACCCAAGCGGCGGGAACAGGCGTGCAATAAGGAGAGCAGATCGCCCTACTACAATCGAATCAAAGAGGTAGGCCTTTGGTTGGCCAGGTCACTGGCACAAGGGGAGCCTGGTCCTGTCCTGAAGATCCTTCAGAGGGGTGAGAGGGTTCTTGGCCTGCAGCAGGAACCACGAAAGAGAGTGAGGGCATTTTGTAAGCGGAGCCCTTGGCCAGCAGGGAAACCTGATCCGGTTTTTAAAGGACCCATTGGATAGGATCAATAGGAGGAGATGGGCAGGCGCCAAGGCAAGAATTCTCCCAATAATCCGAAAAACAACATGAAAACATCAGAACCCAATGATCTTACAACAGAAGTATTTGAACAACCTAACACAGAAGAAATGGAAAAAATCGACTTTATGAAGATAATAGAGTCCCTTAAACAACATGTAAAAAATGCCCTTATAGAAATGGATGAGAAGTATAACAAAAAGTTTGAAGAAATGAGTAAATACGTACATGATACCCTGGGAAACCAAGAAAAAACCATCAAACAGGTAATGGAAACAGTTCAAGAATTGAAAACTGAAATGAAGGCAAAGAAGAAAATACAAACTGAGGACCAGCTGGATATGGAAAATCTAGGCCAACGAGCAGAGTCTACAGAAACAAGCATAATCAATAGAATACAAGAGCTAGAAGAAAGACTCTCAGATGCTGAGGACACCATAGAGAAAATAAACGAACAGATCAAAGAAAACAGCAAAGCCAACAAATTCTCAACACAAAACATTCAGGAACTATGGGACACAATAAAAAAACCAAACCTAAGAATAATAGGAATAGAAGAAGGAGAAGAGTCACAGCTCAAAGGCCCAGAAAATATTTTCAACAAAATTATGGAAGAAAACTTTCCCAACTTAAAGAAAGATATTCACTTAAATATTCAAGAAGCATACAGAACACCAAACAGACTGGATCAAAGAAAAACATCTCCTCGCCATATAATAATCAAAACACAAAATATACAGGTTAAAGAAAAAATATTAAGAGCTGCAAAAGAAAAAGGGCAAGTAACTTATAAAGGTAAACCGATCAGACTTACACCTGACTTCTCGATGGAAACTATGAAAGCCAGAAGGTCCTGGATAGAGGTTCTGCAGAAGCTAAGAGACCATGGATGCAAACCCAAACTACTATACCCAGCCAAGCTATCATTCATTATCAATGGAGAAAACAAAACATTCCAGGATAAGAACAAATTTAAACAATACGTAGCCACAAATCCAGCCCTACAGAAAGTATTAGAAGGAAAATCGCAACCCAAGGAATCCAACACTGCCAACACTGCCTACAATAACCCAGGCATCTAATGACCCTTCACGAGCACATCTCAAAGAAGGGAGACAATCTCTACTACCAAAAGCAATAAGAATAACCGGAGTAAACAACCACTGGTCATTAATATCACTTAATATTAATGGGCTCAATTCACCTATAAAAAGGCACAGGCTAAAAGATTGGATACGAAAACAGGATCCAACATTCTGCTGTTTGCAAGAAACACATCTCAACCACAAAGACAGGCACCTACTCAGAGTAAAGGGTTGGGAAAAGGTGTTTCAAGCAAATGGTCCTAAGAAAAAAGCAGGTGTGGCCATACTAATTTCTAACAAAACTGACTTCAAACTAAAATCAATCAGAAGAGACCGAGACGGTCACTTTATACTCATAACAGGAACAATTCATCAGGAGGAGGTCTCAATCCTGAATATATACGCCCCCAATATAAAAGCACCTACTTATGTAAAAGAAATATTACTAGAACTCAAGGCAGACATCAAACCACACACACTAGTAGTAGGAGACTTCAACACACCTCTCTCTCCAAGGGACAGGTCAATCAGACAGAAACCTAATAGAGAATTAAGAGAATTATTGGAGGTAATGAAGCAAATGGACTTAACAGACATCTATAGAACATTCCACCCAAATAGGAAAGAATATACCTTCTTCTCTGCAGCTCATGGAACCTTCTCAAAAATTGACCACATACTCGGAAACAAAGGAAACCTCCACAGATACAAAAAAATATCAGTGTCCACCTGTGTCTTATCAGATCATCACGGATTAAAATTAGAAGGCAACAACCACGCTGCCCCCAAAAAACCGACAAACTCATGGAAACTGAACAGTCAACTACTGAACCACACCTGGGTCAAGGAAGAAATCAAGAAAGAAATTAAAGTCTTCCTTGAATTTAATGAAAATAAAGGGACAACATACTCAAACCTATGGGACACAATGAAAGCAGTGCTAAGAGGAAAGTTCATAGCACTAAGTGCCCACTTAAAGAAAACGGAGAATGCATACATTGGGGAATCAACAACACACCTGAAAGCTCTAGAAAAAAAAGAAGCAGACGCACCCAGGAGAAGTAGAAGACTGGAAATAATAAAACTGAGGGCTGAAATCAACAAAATAGAAACACAGAAAACAGTCCAAAGAATCAATGAAACAAAAAGCTGGTTCTTGGAGAAAATCAACAAGATCGACAAACCCCTATCCAAACTAATTAAACGACAGAGAGAGAACACGCAAATAAATAAGATCAGAAATGAAAAGGGGGACATAACCACAGACACAGAGGAAATTCAGAGAATCATTAGATCTTACTACAAAAGCCTGTATGCCACAAAACTGGAAAATACAAAAGAAATGGACATTTTTTTAAATAAGTACCACATACCAAAGCTAAACCAAGACCAGGTGAATGATCTAAATAGACCGGTTTCTCGCGAAGAATTAGAAATGGTTATCAAAAATCTCCCTTCGAAAAAAAGCCCAGGACCAGATGGTTTCAATGCAGAATTCTACCAGAACTTCCAAGAAGAACTAATACCTATACTCCTTAATGTATTTCACAATATAGAATCAGAAGAGTCATTGCCAAATTCCTTTTATGAAGCTACAGTTACCCTGATACCAAAACCACAAAAAGACCCAACCAAGAAAGAGAATTACAGACCGATCTCACTCATGAACATCGACGCAAAAATTTTCAATAAAATACTGGCAAACCGAATCCAAGAACACATAAGAAAAATTATCCATTATGATCAAGTAGGCTTCATCCCAGAGATGCAGGGCTGGTTCAACATACGCAAATCTATCAATGTAATCCACCATATAAATAAACTGAAAGAAAAAAACCATATGATCATTTCACTAGATGCTGAAAAAGCATTCGACAAAATTCAACACCCCTTTATGATAAAGGTCTTGGAGAGAATAGGGATACAAGGGTCCTACCTAAATATAATAAAAGCTATTTACAGCAGGCCAACAGCTAACATTAAATTAAACGGAGAAAAACTCAAAGCCATCCCACTTAAATCAGGAACACGACAAGGATGTCCACTCTCTCCATACCTCTTCAATATAGTGCTTGAAATTCTAGCAATAGCAATAAGACAACATAAGGAGATCAAGGGGATTCGTATTGGAAAGGAAGAAGTTAAGCTTTCGTTATTTGCAGATGATATGATAGTGTACATAAGCGACCCCAAAAATTCTACCAAAGAACTCCTACAGCTGATAAACAGCTTTAGTAATGTGGCAGGATACAAGATCAACTCCAAAAAATCAGTTGCCTTCCTATACACTAAGGATAAGGAAGCAGAGAGGGAAATCAGAGAAGCATCACCTTTCACGATAGCCACAAAGAGCATAAAATACCTTGGGGTAACCCTGACCAAGGAAGTGAAAGATCTACTTGACAAGAACTATAAGTCTTTGAAGAAAGAAATTGAAGAAGACACCAGAAAATGGAAAGACCTCCCTTGCTCTTGGATTGGGAGGATCAACATAGTAAAAATGGCAATTCTACCAAAAGCAATCTATAGATTCAATGCAATCCCCATCAAAATCCCATCAAAATTCTTCACAGATCTGGAGAAGACAATAATCAACTTTATATGGAAAAACAAAAAACCCAGGATAGCCAAAACAATCTTATACAATAAAGGATTGTCTGGAGGCATTACCATCCCTGACTTCAAACTCTATTACAGAGCTACAGTATTGAAAACAGCTTGGTATTGGCATAAAAACAGAGAAGTCGACCAATGGAATCGAATAGAAGACCCTGACATTAACCCACAAACCTATGAACACCTGATCTTCGATAAAGGAGCTAAAAGTATACAATGGAAAAAAGAGAGCATCTTCAACAAATGGTGCTGGCAAAACTGGATGTCAATCTGTAGAAGAATGAAAATAGATCCATATCTATCACCATGCACAAAACTCAAATCCAAATGGATTAAAGACCTCAATATCAGCCCGAACACACTGAACCTGATAGAAGAGAAAGTGGGAAGTACTCTACAGCACATGGGCACAGGAGACCACTTCCTATGTATAACCCCAGCAGCACAGACACTAAGGGCATCATTGAATAAATGGGACTCCCTGAGGCTGAGAAGCTTCTGTAAAGCAAAGGACACTGTCACTAAGACAAAAAGACAACCCACTGACTGGGAGAAGATCTTCACCAACCCTGCTACTGACAAAGGTTTGATCTCCAAAATATATAAAGAACTCAAGAAACTTGACCGTAAAAGGCTAATCAACCCAATTATAAAGTGGGGCACTGATCTGAACAGAGAATTCTCAACAGAAGAACTTCAAATGGCCAAAAGACACTTAAGGTCATGCTCAACTTCCTTAGCGATCAGGGAAATGCAAATCAAGACAACTTTAAGATACCACCTTACACCTGTCAGAATGGCGAAAATAAAAAACACCAATGATAGCCTTTGCTGGAGAGGTTGTGGAGAAAGGGGTACACTCACCCATTGCTGGTGGGAATGCAAACTTGTGCAACCACTCTGGAAAGCAGTGTTTCGGTTTCTCAGGAAATTCGGGATCAACCTACCCCTGGATCCAGCAATACCACTCTTGGGAATATACCCAAGAGAGGCCCTATCATACAACAAAAGTATATGCTCAACTATGTTCATGGCAGCATTGTTTGTAATAGCCAGAACCTGGAAACAACCTAGATGCCCTTCAACGGAAGAATGGATGAAGAAAGTATGGAATATATACATATTAGAGTATTACTCAGCAGTAAAAAACAAGGACTTCTTGAATTTTGCATACAAATGGATGGAAATAGAAAACACTATCCTGAGTGAGGTAAGCCAGACCCAAAAAGAGGAACATGGGATGTACTCACTCATATTTGGTTTCTAGCCATAAATAAAGGACATTGAGCTTATAATTCATGTTCCTAGAGAAGCTAAATAAGAAGGTGAATCCAAAGACAAACACATAGGCATCCTCAGGAATATTAACCTTCATCAGGTGATGAAAGGAGACAGAGACAGAGACCCACACGGGAGCACCGGACAGAAATCTCAAGGTCCAAATCAGGAGCAGAAGGAGACGGAGCACGAGCAAGGAACTCAGGACCACGAGGGGTGCACCCACACACTGAGACAATGGGGTTGTTCTATTGGGATCTCACCATGGCCAGCTGGCCTAGGCCTGAAAAAACATGGGATAAATCTGGACTAGCTGAACATAGCGGACAATGAGGAATACTGAGAATTCAAGAACAATTGCAGTGGGTTTTTGATCCTACTGCACGTACTGGCTTTGTGGGAGCCTAGGCAGTTTGGATGCTCACCTTACGAGACCTGGATAGAGGTGGGCAGTCCTTGGGCTTCCCACAGGTCAGGGAACCCTGATTGCTCTTCGAGCAGATGAGGGAGGGGGAATTGATCGGGGGAGGGGGAGGGAAATGGGAAGCGGTTGTGGGGACGAGGCAGAAATCCTTAATAAATAAATAAATTTAAAAAAAAAAAATAAAAAAAAAAAAAAACGATAATGGTGCCTTCAAAATAAAAAAAAAAAAAAAAAAAAAAAAAAAAAAAAAAAAAAAAAAAAATTCTGCCAGTGTGGGCATGCATGAGGCATGACAAACATGAATGTGGAAATCAAAGGGCACATTTGGGTTTCTTTCCACCTTTCTAAGATGAAGTCTCTTAATGCCATCCTCTGCCTATACCAGATAGCTAACACACGAGCTTACAGGAATTCTCCTGTCTCCACCCCTCAACCACTTCCATTTCGGGTGTTATGTGGGTTACGGAGATTCAAACTCAGGTCTTCACACTTGCATGGTAAGTGTTTTCCTCACTAAGCCTTCTCCCTAGTCCTCGTCTGGTAACACTATTCATAATTTCCGGTGGAAATTCCATATTGTTTCCCATAGTGGCTACTCCAATTTTTATTTTCAGTGATAATATTGAAATTTATTATATTATTTATATTTATATTGAAGAATATTTTCAATCACACCAACACTTACTAAAGTTGCTCTCTTTGTAACTAGCCACCCTGATGAATGCAGTCCAGCTACTGTGAGGTGGCTGCACTCTGTGGTGGCTACACACTGACCTTTGCCCGTGAGATTTGCATCTTCATTCACATTGCTACCCTGGTGCTTTTGTTTCCGTCTGAAGAACGTCTCAGAAGCATTTCTTAGGAGGCAGATCTGGTGGCGGCCGTTCTCAGATGTTGCCTGGGGCAGGAGTTGTCATTATTTCTTTTAGAAAACAGAACTTTGTCCAGCATAGAAGTCCTGGTTGTCTGGACTTAGTGAGGAGGGCTTGGGGACGTTGTTTTTGAGACGAGGTCTCTCTGCGGATCCCACAATGGTCTCCAACTCACAATCCTCCTGCCTCAGCCTCCCAAGCACTGGGTTACAGGTATGTAACTACACCCAGATCCTCTCAGCAGTTTGAATACGACATCCACCCTGTTGGGCATGAGCGGGCCACTGATGGTCTCACTCAGGCCTTCTCTTACGGGTCACTTTCTCTTGTTGCTTTCAAATTTTCCCGTTCTTGACTTCTGCCAATGAATGGTGATGGGCTTTCCCTTAGAGGTCCTATTGGTCCTGTGGTGGCCCGATGGGAGACCTTTGGGCTTTGTGGACATGCATGCTGAGTTTCCACCCACACTGAGGACTTCTCAGTCACCATTCTCTTCTCCCTAAATCCCCACAGGGCATATGTTGCCTCTTCACTGTTTTCCTTGCTCTTCTGTTTTTCCCTGGTCTGCATCGTTCGGCCCAATCTGTCTTTGAATTCAGGTTCTTCTGCCAGATCAGCTCTGCTGTTGACATTCTCTGGGCTTCTTGATTGTCTGTTTGCTTTTTAATTTCAAATAATTATGTTATTCAGTTCCAGAATTTCTGCTTGTTTGACTTTTTTTTTCTTCTCTGTTGATCTTTCAATTTTATTGTCGTGTCTTTTCATGTCACTTGCTTGCCTGTCTGTGGTCTCTCTGAGGTCACTGGGCTTCTCTGGAACAATTACTTTGCAGTCGCTGTCTGGTGGCTTGCAGACCCTTGCTTTCTCTCTGCTCAGTAACTGAAGAGCCTGTGCTCCCTGGTGCTGTGCTCCTCTGCTTTTCCACATTTCTTGTTGCCCTGCCTTACTTCCTTTACTCTCTGCTTCCAAATGTCACAATCTGGCCTGGGTGGAAAAAGCCCTTCTCCCAGGACACAGAGTGAGGAATGCACGCCTTCAGGTCCAAACCTAGATGGGTAAATGCAGGGATGCTTATTCTGGAAGGCATGGGGCCATCTCAGAGGTGCAAGCAGAGGCTGCGTCTGCTGACACACAGACACTCACAGAGTAAAAGACTCCTCAGGAGCTAGGTGTGGTAGATATGGCGGGCGCAGCTGTGGTGAATATCCAGTCTCGTGCGCATGCATGTGAAGCTGCAATGGGCACCCATCCCACCGGCTTGCACACAGCAGTGACTCACATGCAATGTCATCAGCAGACACTAGGAGAGGCACCCAGGAGTGCATAAACTGACTGGAGTTAACGGAAGAGCAATGGCTCCTGCTCCAGCCTAGGGAGAAGTGCTCAGTAGCAGCAAGGGACAGATCGTGCAATGGCTCTGGCACCTAATCAGTGAAAACCAGGAAGTCCCCTGCAGTGGTCACTAGGGCTGTGAGGATCTTCGGGGGGGGGGGGGGGGGAAGGCTGCCGAGGTCTGCACCTTCCTCTGCCACCTGAGGATGTGCACGGATGGGGGAGCTCTATCCTGGGTTACCCTAGACAGGGAAATGACAACGCAGACAGATTGCTGCCTGTACTTCCTCCAGCAGCCAGAGCTCTTTTCATCCATGGACACTGATTTCACTGTGATGTGTATGAGAGCAAAAGCTGTGATTTCATCTTTTAATACTCAAATCAAAGATTTTTTAAAAATTATTGTTTCTTCTACAGTTTGAAGGCAATATGCTACATAGCATCAGTGGACAGTTCCTCTGACTTGATCTCCTCTGAGCTTCCTGGAGTCTGACATTAATTTGGGGGAATTCCATCAGTATGGTTTCAAAGTCTTTGCTTTGTTCGCGTCTCCATCCCCTTCTGTATTCCTGTTATGCACGCTGACTAAACCTTTGGCAGCTGCCCTGAACTTGCCCCTTCTAGTTTAGGTCATATTCCCATGAGGGCAGTAGCAGTTACACCTCTGGGTCCTACTGACTGGTAGCATTGTATCAACTGCCACAGCAGGTTCCCCTATTACCTCGAGTTAACAGTAGAGAGAGCTGAGGTTCTGGCAGGTGGGAACTTGCCCAAGGTCACAGAAGTATTAGTTGGCTAGTGAAAGGTCAACCCCTTGTTAGTCTGACTTCTGACCACAGCCTTCCCCACTAACAGTCCAGCTTGCGGAGCTCCCAAGAGCATGCTCCCCAGTGGAGACAGCAGACAAGAAGTGTAGACGTGCGAATATCTTGGTTTATCACATAGATGAACTCAAGGCTTCATTCAAGCCAGGATGGGTCACTCAGCCCCTCCCCATGTCTATTTCTGGCAAAAACAGACCTCAGAAACTAAGTTCAGCAGCTAGGATCACACACATCAGGGTTCTGAAGCCCACATAACCTTGGTCCACAGAGAAATCTCCTTCAGTCCCTGCATGCTGCGAGGGATAGCCGTCTGCATTGCTTCGCTTAGTGACTTCCAGGTACAAAAGCTAGGCAGTTTTGACATTGCCAGAGGAGGGAGCTTAAAATAGACTTGGCTTCTATCTCCCAAAGGCACACGGCTTTCATCATCTCCAAAGAGACTCTCCTTAGGTCAAGTGGGCCAGGCACCAACTCGAAAGATGGGGAGTGAAGGAGTCCCTTCTTGTCTTTGGGGGCTTCTGGCCCAGTGATGAGGCCAGGAGCCCTAATCTCCTCATGCAACCTGTTTATTTATCAAACTGGAGCTGAGAGTAAGGAGCCAGAGGCCGGTTTCCTTTTCTCCTCCTCTGTGATTCCGGAATCTCTCACTGGGCTCTGATTCATTTTCTTATATCTCAGGATAATCAGGCAGATACGTTAGATCTCTTGTTTTTCAGTCTTGTAGTAGAAGCCATCACCTAGAACATCTTTGGTACTTGTTAGGTAAAATTTCCAGTTCTTCCAGAGTGATGTCAAAAATAGAGAAAATGAAGGAAAATGAGCACTGTTGGTGTATGGTCACATCACTGGGACACTCCAAAAGACCAACAACTCTTTCCCCGCCCCACCACCGACTGGAAGGAGTGGGACATAGCCTTCTCCTTTGGTCTAGACCATACCTCTCCTCAGACTCAGATTCCAGCCTTAAGCTGATCTCCAGCCACACCCTCCAAAGCCAACTATAACTATGTGCCCCACCCAACACCCCACACCAACAGTGTGTTCTCTTGCAGTGCTGGATGAACGCAGTTGGTGTGATGAAGGACTCAGAGACGAAGCGGAGACAAGTTCAGATTGTCTATTGGGCCCAGTGTGGCCAGCAGAGTTAAGAAGATGTTGTGTCGACTAAAGAGAGGCGGGGAAATGCTGCATAGCTGGCTTCAAGAGAGGGCAGAGCTCTGTGTCAAAGCAGCAGGTAGCCTCTGGGACCTGAAAAAAAAAAACCCAAAGACATGGAAATCTCCTTTGAGACTTCCAGAAGTATCACAGCCCTGTGAGCCCATTTCAGATAAAGACCACGACTAATAGAAACTTGGAGGGGAAATATATATTTGGCTTCCATGTCCCAATCACAGCCTGTCATTGAGGGAAGCCAAAGCAGGAACTCAAGCAGGAACCTGGAGGCATGAACGTAAGCAGAAGCCATGGAGGAGTGCCGCTTACTGGCTTGCTCTTCATGGCTTGCTCAGGATGCTTTCTTATACAACCCAGGGGTGGCACCACCCACAGTGGGCTGGGCTCTCCCACATCAATCATCGGTTGAGAAAATGCACCACAGACTTGCCTCCAAGCCAATCTGATGGAGACATTTTTTCAATTGAAGTTCCCCTTTCTCAGATATCCCTGGCTTGTGTCAAATTAACAAAAACCAACAAGCACACTTGGGAAGTGTTACCGCGGTCATGGGAAATGACTATGCCAACCTTTGGAAACTTCAGAGACAAAGAGAATTGTCACCTGCATGTGAGCTGGTGGGGTCTTGAGGGGGCAGCAAGCCTTGTGAAGGCTGGCATCTGCCAGCGCTGGCTGTGAGAAAGGCACTGTTCTCAGCACTTTACATAACTGGTTTTCTTTCATTCTTGCACAAGGTGCTGTCACCCTCGTTTTACTGATGGAGAAACTGAGGTAGGTAGATCAGTTCAGGGTCACATAGCAAATAGGGCTAGGATTCAAATGAGGCAGCTCACTCAGCAGTTAGCCCCTGAAGACCCTAGTTAAGACCCAAGGCGGGATGATTCTGCCAATGGCAGAGACATCTGAGGAGCTGGAGAATGAGAAAATGGCAAAGGAACTTTTCATCATGGTGGCCAAAACTACCTGACAGTGACAGCCTAAGAGAGAAGCAGTTATTGTGGCTCACGGTTTCATAGGATTTAATCCATGGTTGCTTGGTCCCATATGCTCTAACATCATAGTGGTGGCCATGTGCTCTCCTATTATGGTCACCCCACCTATACTTTCTGCCTGGCTACTAGCCAATCAGTGATTTATTAAACCAATATGAGTGACAAATCTTTACAGTGTACTAAAACATCATCCCACAGCATTCTCTAACTAGGCTCTTCCTCCAACTTTCACCTATTCCCAATACTGACATCAAGGGATCAGTTCAGATGTTTATAATCTGATTGTCTCTGGAAATACCCTCAAAGACATCCCTAAAAGTGTGCTTTGGTGCCTGTCCTGGAACTAGATCTTGTAGACCAGGCTGCCCTTGAACTCATAGAAATCTGCCTGCCTCTGCCATTTCTTAATGCAATCAAATGTACACTCAAACTTACCTATCTTGGCAGGCTTCCAAGAGGCTGTTTTAGCTTGCTTGACAGATTACACCTTAAACCACCCCTCCCAAGCTGATTTAAAGTTGTCCTTTGTGAGTATAGTTAGTTCAGATGAGGTCATGCTAGATTGGATGGGCCCTAACTAAATCCAGTGATTTTTTTTATCCTTATAAGAAAACCACGAAAGAGCTAGGTAGGTTGGCTCCATGCCTGGTAATCCCAGCACTCAGAGGCTGGTGATTCTGAGACTAACCTGTGCCTCAAGGGCAGCTTGGGCTACAATAGTGACCCCAGAGGATGAGGAGAGAGCTGTGGAAAGTCACAGAAGCATAGTGGAAAGGTTATGTGACAAAGGAACAGCACTGCCAATGCTCAGGACTTCAGCCTCCAAAACACCAAAGACAAGAGATTCTTTTGTTTATGTCACTCAGTTTGTGTTTCTCATGGTAGCCTCAGGAAACAAATACATTGTTAATAAATTCTGGCCCCTAAACAAGATAAATGGAAGGGGAATTGGTAGCTTCTATTTGTTTCTACTGAGTGAGTCTTTAAACAAATAAAGTATGATAAATTAATAAGTCTGCAAAAAAATAGGCAAGAATAGGTGAAGGTGATGGAAGTCAAGCTTCCACCTTGCCGCTACCTTGGCGAAGGCTGGGCCTGCCTGCTTCCCCCACTTTTAACAGACTGCAAGGGCTGCAGCTTCAATTTGCTTCATGTTCCGTCCTGCTCTGTGCATAAAGATGATGCTCAAGACCTACCTGCCTCTTGTCTTCACCCTAGATAAGTATTATTGGAAGGATCCAGTTCAAGCAGACAGTAGGCGGGGAGATGATGCTGCAATGATGTGGGATGCCCCTCTATACACTGTGAATATATTTCATTACCATTGGTTAATAAAGAAGCTGCTTTGGCCTATGGCAGGGCAGTTTATATTTAGGCACAGAATCCGAACATAGATACAAGGAGAAAGAAGACAGAGTTGGGAGACGCCAGAAGCCACCAGAGGAGTAAGATGTCAGAGCATTACTTGTAAGCCACGGGTCATGTGGCAATATAAAGATTAATAAAAATCAGTTAACTTATATGTAGAGCTAGCCAGTAAGAAGCCTGAGCCATCAGTCAAACAATTATAATTAAAGCCTCCAAACAACTACTTCATAAGCGATTATGAGGACCAGCGGGTGGGAGAGAAACTGGTACTGCGGGACTGGACAGGACAGAGAAAAGTCTCCAACTACACTGTAGACATCCCAATCTGAACCCAGATGTGAGGGTACACATTACCACTCCAGAACTCAGGAGGCTGAGACTGGAGGACCATGAGTTCCAAGTCAGACTAGGATAGTTAATGAGATTCTCTACTCAGTCCTCAAATATGCCAACCTCACTCCAGGGAAGATCTGAATGCTAGGGACCCTCTGCTAAGAACACACGCATTATGTGTGCATGGTGAGTAGGATCTGTCACCCCTTTAGAAGCAGCAGGGGGGTGTGGTGGTTGGAATAATAGACGCCATGGGTTCACATGTTTGAATACTTGGTCCCCAGATGGTGGAAGTGTTTGGGAAGGATTTAGGAGGTGTATCACTGGAGCAGACCTCGGCAGGATTCAAAAGCCGTGCCATTCCCAGTTAGTTCTCTGTTTCATGGTTGTATTTCAAGAAGTGAGCTCTAAGCCACTGCTCCAGTGCCATGCCTGGATTCCATGCTCCATGCCATAAGTGTCATGGATCCTAAGCCTCTGGAACTGTAATTCCCAAAGAAAAGCTTTCTTCTATAAGCTGCATTGGACATACTAGCTTATCACAGCAATAGGAAGTAATTAAGACAAGGGGATTGGTTACGTGTATGAGAAGCTGGCTGAGTATTTCGTCCCTGTTGTGTCATTTTGTACTTAAGACATTAGATAAATTAAATGTCCTCATGCCTCAGTCTCCTGGTCTGTATAATGAGGTCAACAGTGCTCCCTGTTGCTGGAAGTTTTAATAAGTAATATATGCAGCACCCAGTGTGAAGTCTGGCTAAGCATAGAAAGAACGGTGGCTATTGTGTGCAGAACACCCCTGCACGCCATAAGTAGGGTCTCTCCTCGCTTCTGAATGCTGCGTCGAGTGCTTTCTAGTCTGTGGATGGACTGGGAGAGGGAGCTGAGCTGCTTCCCCGCCCCCAGCACATCCAGGTACTTAGCAGGAAAACAACAACACTACAAAAGGACGCACATAGGATACAAGAGGAAGGATGGGGAACAGGGAACAAATACAAACACTGTCGCAAAGAGCTCTTCTTATGACTGAAATGTGTGCAGAGAGGGAGCAGGAGATTTTTAAATCCATCTGGATCGAGACAAACTTGTCATGAGCACAGAGCAGGCAGGGCTGATGCTGCCCTGCCAGCATAGAGCCGGGAAAGCAGGCATTGTAGGAGCCTGGGCTGGACCAACCTGGCTCCTTAGAGCACATGGAAGAAGCACTGTTAGATAGAGATGAAGCCTAAGTAGCCACAAACAAGATGAGGACCAGCCCCAAAGATAAGTGGTCCACCGGAATATCAGTCCTGGCTGCCAAAGCAACCAGTAGATAGTGGACTCATGAGGGTTTGAGGAACATAGATATAAGACGCAGACGGGTCTTATCCATTAAAATGAGTGAGTGTGTGAAAGGCTCTGAAGTCGGGGGAACTGAAGAGCGAGGACCTGAGCCCTGTGGAAGGCACACAGCACATTCTCCAGCCAGCATGGGTGAACGTTGAGTCCACTGTGCCTTCAGCCTGGAATCCTTCCAGTTAAACCCACTTCAGCCTCCACAACTCCGTACTTCTGCAGTCTGGGGTATATTAACTCAGGCTACTCCTTATTATCTGCTGGCGTGACCAAGAGAACAATGATCCCATGACAGTCACAGCACTATCCCCAGGATCTGAAAGTGTGTGTCACACAGCAAGGGCAGGTGAAGGTGATGGAAGGCAAATTGTTAATCGAGCTTGGATTGACCCTGACAGAGATAACTTGGGTAGTGATCACAAAGGGGAAGGGGAGGGATTTCGGAGAAATGGAATGGAGGAAGTAGAAATTGGAATGACACCTTGAAGGTGAAAGGGGTCATGGACCAGAAAATGTACACATTATGTAGAAGCCGGAAAAGACAAAGAAATTCCTCCAAAACAATGCAGGCTATTGCAGAGCTTAATGGTGAGACCCTATTGCTGAAGACATCACACATTTTGGTCACAGGACATGAAGCTGGAGAGATGGCTCTGCAGTTAAGAGTACTGCCTGCTCTTCCAAGGGTCCTGAGTTCAATTCCCAGCAACCACATGGTGGCTCACAACCATCTGCAACGAGATCTGGTGCCCTCTTGAGGAAGAGACCTGGTCAATAGTTCTCATCAACTTAGACCATGAAACCCAATATGGACAAGTTCAGCAGAACCGCCATATATGGGCTGCCCATGCATGCTTCAGCATTGCCAATGCATAGATTTCACTTCAAATTAAGGAAGCTCCTTTCTTGCTAGCCAGTACCAGGTGCTATGTAAGCCACTAGGGGTGACTTCATCAGCAATCTGACCCAGCTAGGAGCCCTGTGAACTACAAGTAACAACCAGAATGGTAAGATACACTCATGACTGCTGTGGTATCACAGATGTGGTGGGAGTAACCAGCTGGCTTCTGATTGGGTTGAAGGTGGAAGGTGAGAACCTTCTCCTGGAAGTTGTCCTCTGACTGCTTTGACACATCCAAGATGCCCCCTTGCACATTAATGAATTGAAAGGCTTTTTTTTTTGAGACAGGCTCATCTCGGCACATACACAGCCACTCACATATATACACATACACACTGAGACCATAGCAATTAAATTATATAAACAAAACCCGCTATGACAAATTCAACAGCCAGGCTGACCTTTAGTAGTTCACTGATTTCCAAGTGTTAAGCGATACGGTGTCTATAAGAATGAGCTGTGTCCCACTGTGCCTGTGAAGTACTCTTGTGGTCACATCACTACACTATAGGCAGTAGGGTTTTGTTATTGTTGTTGTTGTTGTGTTTTCTGTGTGAATGCTTGCTCCCCCAAGTGGGAAACTCATGTCTGGTACACAGAGTAAATGTCAGAGGAGGGCTAGCCCACATTTGAGACATCTGTATCTCCATCCTCCCAACAGCTCAGGGACCATCGAGGAAGAGGGGTGAAAAGACTGAAAGAACCAAAGATGGAGAAGAGTGCTCTAAAGCACTACAGTGTCTTCATTTGTAGCAGGCAAAAACACAGCGGGCCTCTGTGTCTCCTTGTATCTCTAGCCAATCAATGAACTGGACTATCTGTCTCTGAAGATGGTCCACCTGCCTATCCACTTAGCTTACCCTCTGCATGGCTTTCTCAAACAGCCTGCGACAAAGGCTCCCTAGCTTCACAGTCAAGGAAAAAGGAGCTTGTGTCTCTCCCATTGAAGCTTTCCCAGCAAAGCCTCTAAGCTGGGCTGAGCGTGTAGAGGTGCCTGAGGAGAACAGCCCCACCATGACTGCTTGGCTGAAGACAAGGGACAGAGCAGTGAAGCAGATGCCAGTAAAGTAGAGATTTTAGTCAATACTACCTCCACAGGATAAGATGTTCTTTAACTAATAGAAATGTTGAAGACGGGGTTTCATGCTCCCTTGCACACAAATTATTTCACGGACAGGGTCTCAACTGTGTAGCCCTAGCTGGCATTGAGCTCACTACGTAAGCCAGGTTGAGCTCAAACTCTCAGAGACCCACATACCACTACTTCCCAGGTACCAAAGTCAAAGGTGCGCACCACCACATCCGGATGATACCTTTTTGTTCATCTGACTTAGGACCCAGTGGCATAACAACCCTACCTGGAACTAGCTCTATAGACCAGGCTGGTCTCAAACTCACAGAGTTCTGCCTGCCTCTGCCTCTGCCTCTGCCTCTGCCTCTGCCTCTGCCTCTGCCTCTGCCTCTGCCTCTGCCTCTGCCCCTGCCTCTGCATCCCGAGTGCTGGGATTAAAGGTGTGCACCACCACTGCCCAGCAGAGCAACTCTTGGTGAATGTTCAGTTAAGAATCTTGAGCAGCAGGCACATGTCTTTTGTGGTTGCACCAATAGAGAGAGTATAAGCTTTATGCAGAGGAAAATCTGCGCCTAAGCGCAGGAGTGCTTCTCTGGTAAAGTGAGGCACAAACACATTCTTAGACTCCACACAATTCAACCCTTAGACACCAATGGTCACCCCCCTTGATTCTGTTTAGCCTGGTTGTTGAATTTACCATATTGGGTTTTTGTGATTAAGACAATTTGCCATGTCCTCAGCTAAGTGATAAAAATCTACCTCAATACCACACCTCAGTTGGCCACAGTGGCCTGCCTCAGCTGTGGAGCTCAGTGTGACCCATCTGGGTTTAGTGTGCCAGCCACATCACTCACTCAAGGAAGAAATGAGCCTGAAGCTGAACATGGGTCTCCTGGCCAAGCACCTGTGGACTACACAGGAAAGCCGAGGTTCCGAGCCTCATGGTAATTCCAGGCACATGTCTGAGACAGTCAGGTCTGAGGGGGTCGGCAGCAACAAAAGACTGCAGGAGGAGCCCAAGTCCACGGTGCACCCCCTTCAAGGGAAGATGAAGAATACAAATCTGGCAAAGGGTAGGTCTAGGCCAGTCCTGGAGGGCATGTGCCCAGGCTGGAGCCTTTTGCCATTTTGTTGTGGTTTTCCTTTAACACAACCAGATATCGTGAACAGCCTACTGTGCTATCTCCTCTCTCTCTCTCTCTCTCTCTCTCTATCTCTATCTATCTATCTATCTCTATCTCTCTCTCCTTTATCTCTCTCTACCTTTTCTCCCCTCCTTCCCCCAATCCTCCTATTCTGCCCTCAATTCTCCCTGCCCATCTTCTATCTACTGAGACTCTCTTTTCTACTCTCCTGTGTTACAAGACAAAAATTATGGTATTGAGGGCAGAGATTTCTCCTTGAGCAGATGCCCAAGAGTGCGGGCTGTTTAACATTCTGTACCTGTGCACAGCTTGTGAGCACACCATATTTTAGTGTCTGTGTGTTTAGTCAAATACTGAGAACATATGTCTCTTCATAAACCTCCTCTGAGGACTGCAAAGAGTAATTCAGAAAAGAGTCTTAAATGTACCAGAACACCTTTGCCCTCTAGCGGGAAGGATTCATTCCGAAGAGTTCACTAACTCTCCCCAGACCTGCTCCACCTTAACTCTCCCCCTCAGTAGCCTCTGACCCTTAAGAAATAAGCAAAATGGGCAGACGTGGCACACCAGATGTAAGTGCCCAGCACCTATCCATCGTCAGCATTTAACGACAATGTTTCCAAGGATGAAGTAAAACGTGCCACCCGGCACAGCAGAAAAACAAAGACACTAAAATTTAAGAGTGGAGTAAAACTTGTTTATGGACCTCACTGAAGACTGCATCTAGAGACCCACGCGGCTGTTCTTTGGGACTTTCAGCAGGGTTGGGAAGCCGCCGAGGCTCTTTGTCCAGGTTGAGCAGTTGCTCGTTGCCAGTGATGTGCAGAAGATTGTTTGAGTCAAGGTTTATTTACAGAAAGCAGGCCATTTAACAACCCAAGAAAGCGTAACAATACAAACTAATCCGACAGAACATTCTTAAAGCTTTAGACATGGATTTCAGAAAATGCTGTCGTCAGACTTCTGGAACCATGCGTGTCAATGTTGTTCAAGTATCACTACGGGGTGGCTGCTGTCTTCTGAGCATTTTTTGTATCTTGTTTCATTTATGACTTGGAGCAGTCCTCAAAGCAACCATCAGTTTCCCCGCTTTCCATATAAGGAAGTTGAGAATCGGAAATAAGAAGTCGAATCTCAGGAGCAGCAATATGGCTCAGTGGTTAAAGGTACTTGCTGCCAAGCCTGATGCCCCGAGTTCCATCCCCAGGATCCATACGGTGGAAAGGGAGTAGCAGTTTCTCCAAGTTGTCCTCTGATTTCCACGTGTGCACTGTGGTATGTGTATGCGTGTGTGTGTGCATGTGTGTGTGTGTGTGTGTGTGCACGCACACACACAATGAATAAATAAGTAACTGTAATTTGTTAAGTAACTTCTCCATGGTACTTATCATGACAAGTGGTGTGGGCCAGGACTCGGAAGCAAGTCTTCATAGCTCAGAACCTGTGTTCTTTCTCTGAATCCCCTGCTTTCTCAACTGTCCTAGCTGAGCTGTCTGGGGAGTTTCGAAGGGTCTCTGAGGAAGAACGCCGAGGAAAATGGTCTGTGAGGAGGATCTGGAGCTCCTACAAGGGTCTTTCCACAGCAGACACACAGTTGCCAGCTGTTGACCGTAGAGATACTGGTTCCACTCTGCATGTAGACCAGTCTCCTCATGCAGCAAGGAATCAGCGAGAACTAACACATTTGTCCAATTTGTAACAAAGTATTTTTCTTTTTTCTTTTCTTTTGGTTTTTTAAGATAGGGTTTTTTCTATGTATCCCTGGCTGTCCTAGAACTCACTCTGTAGACCAGGCTGGCCTTGAACTCTGAGAGATTTGCCTGCCTCTGTCTTTGCTGGGATTAAAGGTGTGCACCACCACTGCCTGCCTAACAAAGTATTTTTCTAGGTTAATTTCCTCATTTGTCTGCCTCAGATGATTGTTAATCTTTTATTCTCTCTGGAAAATGATTAATAGCTATTGGGCAACATGTGCCCCAAATACCAAAAGTATTTCTTTTGCTAATCATTTATTTTGTACAACAGTCAT
Organism: Microtus oregoni; assembly: GCF_018167655.1. NCBI lineage: Eukaryota > Metazoa > Chordata > Mammalia > Rodentia > Cricetidae > Microtus > Microtus oregoni. Next base: position 64,675,632 of record NW_024543063.1, read on the forward strand.
GTAGAGTGCATAGTAGTGTGTTCACTGAATAAAAATTTTTGCCTGTGTGCCAACTCATTCTTCAGAGAGTATTCCTAGAGTGTCAGCTGCACACAAGAAAATGTCCCAGGCTCTGCCCAACCTCTGGGTATGAAGCAAGCATATGCATGTATATCCTTATTGCTTCTTTGCATCATTATTGCTTCTGGGTAATGACTCCTTCCTCTCCCTAAAATTTTTCAGCTTGTTGGAGAATAATTAATAACATTTAAAAAATGGAAATGTTTTCAAAGATTGAAAGACTCAAAATTGTGAACAAGTCAATTCCCTGGAAGGTGTGGTGTACAGATTCAAAGACAATCCCAGCCCATCTTTCTACAGACATTGGTAGACTGGCTCTAAAATTTATATAGAAAAGTGAAGAACCTGGTGAGATCAAAATAACCTTAAAAAAGAAGAGTAATATTGGAAGACTCAACTGTCTGATAGGCTGAATGTGGGGCCGTAGAGTTGGCCCAGTGGTTAAGAATACCAGCTGTTCTTATGAGGGCACCCACATGTGGGCTCACCATCATCTGTAACAATTGCCCAGAGAATCTGATGCCCCCTCCTGTCCTCCAATGGCAGCAGACATGCGCATACACATACATACTTGCTGAGAGAACACACACACCTGAACTGTCTCACGGAAGACTGAAGGTGCGCTGCTGGCTCAGGGTTGCTCAGGTGAGGATAGAAAATCACCAATCAAAGGAGAAGAGTTCCAGAGAGAGCCTCATATAGTTCGTTGATAAAGATGCTAAAATAATTCAGCAGAGAAAGATTTGTCTTAACAACAAATGGTACTGGACTTCAAGAGAAATACATGAACCTCAATCCGCAGTATATTTGAATAAAATTCAAAATGGAGCATAGATAGAAACATAACCGCTAAACTTCCAAAAGAAAATACTAGAGCCTTGGGTTGTTAGGCTATGCAAGCTCTTCATATATATGACACCATAATTCATGAATAATTTGATAAATTGAACTACAACAAAATATAAATCTCTGTTCCTCAAAAGACACAGTGATGACAAAATGCAATCACATGCCACATACACAGAGAAATGCTCGAGTGTATCAGGTGAAGGAGTTTTACTCAGAATACAAAAAAAAAAACCCTGCAATTCAATAAAAAATGAAAAAGATTTTTAAGTCTTTTGAAAAGCAAAAAAAGGGAGGATAATCTGAATAACAGCTGGAGATGATGTGAAAAAATGTAACCCATGCCTATAGGCGTGTGTCAGTCAGGCATTATGGACAACAGTATAGAGGTTCCTCAGAAAACTGCTCTAAGATGAACATCTTGGTCCACAGCTTTAATCCCAGCATAGGCAAGTGGTCTCTGTGAGTTCAAGGCATGCCTGGTCTACATAGCAAGGGAGAAGCACCATATGAGTCATCTGTCCCACTTTTCTGAGCACACCAAGAAAATTCAAACAATGGATGCTGAGAAGCTGCCTGAATGTCGAAAGCTACTGTGAGATTATTCATGAGAATATGACATCGAGAATTGAGATGCCCAACAACAAATGACTCCAAAAAAGTTAATTTCACATCCAATACTTAAGATATGCAACAGACAAAAACACACAGAAAAAGAGATAAATAGTGTGTGTGTGTGTGTGTGTGTGTGTGTGTGTGTGTGTGTGTGTATCTATCATAATACAGGAAGGACTTGTGAGACTTTTGAGGGCCAACCTCTGTGAGGAACTGGAGGCTGTGAATGGTTGCTAGGAGACAGGGAGACATACTCCTCAGTGGTGTAGTCACCGGTAAGTTGTTCTCTCCAAAGTATACATCCCTCTATCCATGCTCACATATGTAACCTTAATTAAACTTAATTAAGGGGAACCATGCAACCCTAGTTAAAGCAGGGGTTCAAAATAACAGCCATGAGCAGTCTGCTTGTGCCTTCACCGTATCCTCACTGGCCTAGAACTGTGGGTGAGTTTGTCTTTCAACTTCCCAGTGTACTTGGTTACACAAACGCCAATGGGCTGACACAACACTGAGTATGTCCTCATATATTCTTCCCATGTGATTCAGCACCCACATTCCTGAGTTTTCCTGAAAATGAGTTTAAAGTTTCTATCATCCGTGGCAAATCCTGCACAAGAATGTTCAACATATATCTATTCAAAATTGTCACAGGGAATTCTACTAGGTGAATGTGTAAATAAAGTAACATCTCACAAGTGGAATATTACCCAGCAATAAAAAAAATAAATAGGTGTGGCCAAGAAAGACACAGGAAAACCTCAAATATGTAGTGATGAATTCTAGAAATTGCCACTTTTATAGGAGCTGTTCCCTTCAGACTCCTGTGTTACAATCTAGTAGGTGAAGCATTTGGAGCAGGTGAGAGAAACCTCAGGAGGTAGGGCCTCGCTGGAGGCTGTAGACTGTTGGGGAGCGACTTTGGGAAGACCTTTTCTCTCTTGTCTGCCACGAGGTAACGAGCCTGTGTCAGATACTCCTGACACCATAATGTTCCATCTCAGACTAACAGAGCCAAACACTAAGGACTGAGCCCTCTGAAACCATGAGCCAAATAAATCCTTCTCTTAAGTTGTTCCTGTCAGGTGTTTGCCACAGTGATGAAAGCCTGGCTAGCACAGGAGCTGATGCAGGATCATGGGCTGTGCAATTGCAAGTCCACGCAGCTTGTCACTTCAGCTAACAATCACACAGGCATCCTGCAGAAGGCAATGGGGTAGACAATAAAACATTGAAGGTTTCCAGAGCTGGGAGTAGGAAGCAGAAGGGAAAGCTAGGTGAACTGAATTCTACAGGCAGATGCCTGTCATTTGAAATGTGTTCAAACTCATAGTGTGTACACACCAAAAAATAACCTCCAACACATGGTTTTGATATTGAATGGTAACCATGAGTTGTAGCAAATGTACCACGCTGGTGGGGAACACAGATATGTAGGAGGTAACACATATGTGTGTATTGTGGGGGCTACTACTTGGAGGATCTCTGTGCACTTGTCTTGATTTTGCTTTGAACCTAAAACTAATCTAAAATTAAATTTAGATTCTTTAAAACCACCCTGACAAGCCGGGTGGGAGGCAGAGGCAGGCAGATCTCTGTGAGTTCGAGGCCAGCCTGGTCTACAAAGGGAGTTCCAGGACAGGCTCCAAAGCTACAGAGAAACCCTGTCTCGAAAAACCAAAAAAAAAAAAAAAAAAAAAAAAACCACCCTGACAGCACCTTAACAAAGGTGAGGAGCAGCCAGATTTCCCATACAATGTTGGTAGGGATACAAGATAGAATCATTTTAGAAAATAACTTGACAGTTTCTTGTGAAATAAAACATTCTAACACCATATGATCCCAAATATGCATGTGCCCCACACACAAAAAAGATATGTATACTTACACATATCACTAAGAGGATTTTTTTGTTTGTTTGTTGTCTTACTGGGTCTTACAGGTTTAATATCACCTTTTTCTGAGACCGGACCACACTCCTTTGCCCAGGCTGGCCAGGAACTCCCTATGTAATTCAGGCTAACTTCAGATTCATAGTAATACTCCTGCCTCAGACTCCAAACACCAGGATTATCAGTGTAAGCCACCACATGCAGCTTAATTCCAACTTTTATTATAAATGACTGTATTAGTCATGTTGGGTTACCATAACAACAGCTACTAGAAGGGAGAAAACAAGACAATACAGTAAGCATCTTAAACAATAGAAATTAATTTTCTCAAAGTTTGGGAAGTGGGAAACCCCACATCAAGGCATCATGTGATTTAATTCCTGGTGATAGCTCTCCTCCTAGCTTATATGCCTTCTTCATATTCACTCATGAAAGACAGACAGACAGACAGAGAGATCATAAAGTCCCTAATACTAACATGAGCACCCCCTCCTCATGATTCTTCCAATTCTAATTACCTCCCCAAAGCTCCATGAATAAATACCACCACTTCGAATTCAGGGCTCAGCAGATTCATTTTAATTCTGTTACAGCAGCTACTGAGTTTTTATTAAGTGCTTTTTCTCTACCTATTGAGATTCTCAGGAAAATTTTCCCATTTACTCTGCCAATGTGCTAGATTAAGTTAAAGATTTCCTAATTTTAAATCTTCATTAAATTCCTGAAATAATGTCTAGTTCATTTGGCTGCATGCTTATTGCCTCATCTCAGTTGAATTGCTAATAATTTGTAAGTTCTAAATAAACAGAGTTCGTGGTTAAGTTTCTATTCATTTTCCTGCTTGTAAAGTTTGACTCTGTTCTGGTGGATATCAAAGCAACAAGGATAGATTTTCATCTCATTACATCAGACAAAAATTGGGGCCAGGTATTCCTTAAAACTGTACAAAATTGAGCCAGGTGGTGGGGGTACATATCTTTAATCCCAGCACTTGGGAGGCAGAGGCAGCCTCTGTGAGTTTGAGGCCAGCCTGGTCTACAAGAGCTAGTGCCAGGACAGCTGTTACACAGACTGTTACACAGAGAAAATTTGTCTCAAAAAAACACAAACACAAACCAAAAAAACTGTACAAAATTAAAATGTAAATACAATTGAACTCAAAAACATTTTAAGTGACTTTTACAACTTATTTTGATCTCTAAAGGTTATGTCTACCCAGGTTTCTCTATTTGACCTTAAGTCTATGTCTGTAACGTCTACACTATGTATATTTTCAAAGGTGTAAGTGTTGCTCATTCTCGTGTTTTGCCTTTTCACCCTTCCCCTTCTCCAGAAGACTTTTCACTTACTCTGTTTTTATTTAATCAAAATTCCCACAGTCTCTCAAATGCCTAGCATTTAGGTTTCTCTCTCTCTCTCTCTCTCTCTCTCTCTCTCTCTCTCTCTCTCTCTCATTCAAGTGTGCACACAAGCACACATACACACACAAAGCCTGAGCTGGCAGAGGAAAGAGATGGCTCCCCCATCCAGACCTCTTGGGGGAGGCGAATAGTCCACCAGGAGCGCCCTCATACCAAGCGCGCTACACATGGTTTCTAGGCCCAGGCATGCAAGAGAAGAAAAGCAATAGCTCCGTGCCATGCCCTGCAGCTGGAGCAGGCAGGACTCAAACAAGCGCCACCTGATACTCAACCAGGAGCCCTGGCACTGGAAAGTCAGGTACCATTATGTTGAGCAATTACAGGGTGAGGAATGGAAGATAGAAAGAGCCAGAATGGCTCATGGACTGTGGAGAGACACTGATCTGAAGAGGTGAAGGTGAATAGCCTTCTAACCACCCAAGTTCAAGGTGATGTCTGGACCTGGGCTGTCACCAGGGGCCAGGTCTTGGTTCAAGACCCGAAGCAGCCAAGGGAGCCTGTGTTGGTGTCTGTGGCTCCGGTCACTATTGAGGGCTGTGTAAGAGGCCTGTAGTCTGGGTCACCACCTGTAACCATGTTGGTGTCCAAGGATTGTGTCATCACAAAGGCCATGCCAATCTGAGTGGCCAGCACTGTCACCTAGGGCCGCGGTATCATCCAGGCCAGTCAGGATCTATGTTGTTGTCTATAGCTCCTGAAACCATCAAAGCCCATGCTGATGCCAGGGTTCTGGGCCACTACCTGGAGCCATGTTGATGTCTGAGGACCATGCTACCACTGGAACCATGCCAATCTGAGCAGCCTGCACTGCCATCTGGGACCGTGGTGGCATCTGAACCTGAGCTGCTGCCTAGGTCCATGTCTGGGTCCCATGGTCCTACTACGGCCTGGGTCTGTATTGCTGTTCAAGACCCATGTTTCCACCAAAGACCACACAGATACCCAGGGTCGAGGCTGCAACCTATGTCCATGAGGGTGTTTGACTGCAATGCCACCACCGGGGCCATGCTGATCTGAGTGACCTGTGCTGTCACCTGGGGCCATGGTGCCGTCCAGGCCAGGACCAGTGCCATATAACAGCCAGTGTCTGAGTTGGTGCCTGTGGCTTCTGTTACCACCAAGGACCATATGGATGATCAGGGTCTGTCTGGTCAGCTACCTGAGACCGTGTTGGTGTCTGAGGACCATTCTGCCACTGGGGCCATACTGATATGTGTGGTACCTGCTGCCACAGGGGCCATGGTGATGTCTGGGCCCAAGCTGCCGGCAAGAGCCATGTTTTGGCCCATAGTCCTAATATAGCTGGGGTCTATGATGATATCCATGGCTCATATTAACATGGGGGGGGGAGCAATGGATCCATATTGTACTGAACCAGCCATGCCCTCCAGTGCCCCTGGGATAGCTGGCCCTGCCCTTTGCTGGATACTGAAGCAGGAGAAGCTGGTCCCCCACACTCAAGAAAGATGGCCCCCACCATCACCAGAGGCAAGCACCTCACCTGGACAGCAACACTAGAACTGACCCCGTGGTCAGAAACACAGGTGAAATAACCCTGAGGGCATGAGAGCAGGAGCTCTGAGCCCACCACACCTTGTCTGCCATGTGGTGACATCGGTGAAAGATGCCCTCCTCCCCTTACCCATAACCCCCTGCGGCAGGTGAGACAGCTGGCCCCAGGGTCATGAGAGTGGGAGAATTAGCCCTGACCTGACACTCACCAGCTGCAGCACACAGGAGAGTGGGCTCTGGACCCTTCTGGGGCAGCATACTAGAGTTGATCCTGTTGTCAGGTGCACAGGTGAACCAACCCTGAAGGTGTGAGAACAGGAGAGTTGACCCTGCCCCCCAACACACAGTCACACATATGCCCACCTACAGCAATCGGAAGAGAGGGCCCTGCACCTCATCTGAGCAAAACAGCAGAGCTGGCTCCTGATGGTGTGAATGTGGGCGAGCCAGGTCTGAGGATAGCTGGCCCCATCCTTGCTGCAGGCTGCACTGGGTGACTAGCCAAGGCAGTGCTAGGGAGCTCGCCCAGGTAGTGACAATGAGGGAAAGCTGGGCTGGCCAACCAAGGCCCAGAACCAGGGCTATGAGTTAGCCCACCCCAACACCCACCTTATCTATGAACTGTTGGCGCTTGTGAAGGGAGCGAACCTACAGATCCAAAACAGCAGGAACATCCAAGAGAAGCCCCGTGAGAACCCATTAACAGTGGTGCAGCAGAAGCCAGAGGCCTCGAGACAGACCAATGGACTAAAGGGTAAAGTGTGCGGCTCAATGAGCCACACTATAGCTTCCACGAGATTCCTCTCTTTTTCTTGTTTGTTTGTTTTGGTTGGCTGGTTTTTGGTTTTTGTTTGTATGGAGTGGGAAGATAGCAAGGGTAGAGGGTGGATGCCAGGGGACAGGGAGATGAGTGGAATCGGAATACATGATATAAAATCCACAAAGAATGGATAAAAGTTAAAAGAATTAAAACAAAATAAGAATTTCATACAAAGTATTTTGAGCATTTTCACCTCCAAGTTATCTCCTTACTACCCTCTCCATGTGTCATTTGTTCCTGCTCAGTGCTGAGTGACGTTTGGTCCAATGAATACACAGCAACTTGTGGGGGGAAAGAAAAGAAAACATCACCACTACACGGGTAAAATAAACACAAGACCCCAGTAGCTGAGGCCAGACAGAAATTTATGAGCTTCCTACAAAAAATAAAAATAAAAAACAATAGTCTTCTGAAAATCTCAGTGGGCTACTAGGGCCCACAGGCAACTAAATGAAATCAGAGAAACAACACAAGAACAAAAAGAGAAGCTCAAGAAACAGATACAAACCATTGAAAAGAATAAAATTCAAAACCCTAGGATAAAAGACTAGAACAGCTGAAAACAAAAGCTCCATATTTAGTTCCAGGGACATATTCTGTCAAGGACAGGGTCGATGGCTGTGAAGACAAATCATTCTGAAATTACTCTGAACTTAGAAAATATGGAAACAAGTGAAATAGAACCTACAGAAATTACAGGAAACCAATCAAACAAACCAAACATCATATTGTGGCATCCAAAGGAAGCAGAAAAATACAAAGGTTATTTAAATAATGACAGAAAACTCCCCAGCCCCAGAGAGGGAAATGAACACACAGATCCATGGAGACAGAGAATGTCAAATATTAAATATAAAGACATCCTCACCAAGACACAGCATAGTCAAATTTTCAAAAAAGAGAATTTTGAAAACAAGAGAAATGAGACTTGTTTCATACGAGGGGACCCTCATGAGGCTATCTAGAAATTTCTCAGCAGATACATTATAGGCCAAGAGTCAGGGATGCTACGTTCAAGGTTTTGCAAAGAAAACTACCAGTCAAGAATAAAACTATCTTACAAAATTGTGTCCTTCAGAAACTGTGATAGCTATTCTTGGTTGTCAACTTGACTGCTTCTGAAATTAACTAAAACTCAAATGATGGGGCACACCTGTGAAGACTTTTGTCTTAATTAAATCATTTGAAGTGGGAAGACCCATTTCTAATCCAAATCTTAGAAGTGAGAGATCACCTTTAATCCAGATCTTTTGAGATGGGAAGAGCCACCTCAGTCTGGGCCGCAGCTTCTGCTGGCAGCCTATGTAAGGACATGGAAAAAGGAAACTTGCTCTCTCTGCCTGCTTGTTCTCGCTCTTGATAGCAAGTCCACTCCTTCACTGGCATCCGAGCTGATTTCTTCAGGACTCCAGCATACACTAAAGACCAGCTGAGACATCAGCCTTGTGGACTGAACAGCTGCTGGATTCTTGGGCCTTTAGTTCAAGGCAGCATTGTTGGGTTAGCTGGACCACAGCCTTTAAGCCAGTCTAGCGAACCCTTTCTATAGAGAGATTCAGTCTGTAAATTCTGTTCCTCTAGAAAACCCTGACTGATGCAGAAATGAATAAAGACTTTGGCAACTAAAATCTTCAGGAATTCATTGTCAATCATAAAACCTGCCATTTGGAAATGCTAAAGAGAAGTGTCCAAACTGAAGCAAAAGACAGTATGAAGATATTAGCTGAGCGTGATGGCGCACACCTTTAATTCCAGCACTCAGAACACAGAGGCAGGTGGATCTCTGAGTTCAAGACCAGCCTAGTCTACACAGAGAGTTCCAGGACAGCCAGAAACATATAGTAAGACTGTCTCAAGATAAGTATGAAAATACAAAACTTGTTGTAAAGAAAAACCTAGGACTATTATTCCTTTGAGCATAGAGGTCTTAGGGGCACCCTGAGAAGAACAGAGCTATAGGCACAAGAAGCAGTGTGATTTTGAAAACTCTGTTCTAAAGGTAGTCTTGACATCACTTAGTAACTCAAAGTATTTGACCGACTGCTTTAGAGACTACAACTAATCTCACCTCTGCATGAATTGCCAGGGTTATTAACAGTTCTTGTTTTTATATCTCAGAATAAATGCAATTCAAAACGATGGCCTCTGTGGCTGCAGTGCTGATGTGAACCTAAGCAGCAAAGAAACTTTTAGGGAGGAAAGGGGGTGGCGGGGGGGGGGGGGGAGACAGAGACTGGGGCAGGAACCATTAGAATATGTTACATCTATGCATGAAATTACCAAAGGACAATTTTAATTAATATTAACTTTTATAATACAAAGTTTATATATTTTAAAGAATAAAGAAAATGAAGCTACTATTAATAGTCTCACACTCCACATCCTTCTAAAATAAGCCTTTATTTTAGTCAACATTAAGCAGCTGAAACTCAGCTGAATAAACCATATCTATAGTGTGTTCATTTCACTGCTGTGTTGTACTGATTTACACACTGATTTATCATTTGTTTAGTTTGCCTTTTTAGGTTTTTTTTTTAATTAGGATACAAAGTAGCAGGTTTCCTCCCTGCTCTTTTATATGTTGTGTTGGGGTTCTCCCTCCTTCCCCAACCCTGTCTCCCCCTTCTGTTTGTTCCCTTCTGCCCCAGCCAGTACCCACTTTTTCCTTTCAGGTCACATGTGTTCTGTTTCCCTGCCCGGTCCCTTTCCCCTCTCTTTCCCCTCTCGCAGTCCTCTCTGGTGCCATGACCTACACCTATACCCACGCCCATGTAACTGCACATACATAAATAGTAAAAGCTAGGAGCTGCATATGAAAAGGAACATGAAGCATTCATTTGTCTTTCTGTGCCAAGGTTAATTCACAATATAGTATTTTCAAGTTCCACTCATTTTCCGACAGTTTGGGTTTTTTGTTTTGTTTGTATTAAGATAGGGTCATACTGCATAGCTCCTTGAATTCATGGAGATCTACTAGCCTCTGCCTCCCAACTGCTGGGGTTAAAGGTATGTACCGCCATGCCCACCTTCCTGCAAAGTTCTTGATTTTGTTTTTCTTTATGGCTGAATGAAATTCAGTTATGCACATTACCATTCTTCCACTATCCATGCATTCATCTGCTGACGAAGGTGTAGATGGAACGCAGGCAAGTTCTACTTCCTTGCTGTTGTACAGATGTCCTTCAAAGAGCCTGTCTCAAGCAGGGTTCAGTTCCAACTTTCTGCCTCATTCATACTCAAGACAACATCTCCCACCCTCTCATTTGACTAAACCCTTAATTACCAGGCGACTACTGCACTGGACCTCCCAGTGCCCTCTTTCTCTGGGGACCAGAGGGGGCATCAGCTCACCCGTGCTTTTCCGCTTGTGAGGCTCTGGCACTGGGCACCTTCCTTCTCCCTGCTGTGCTCCCCAGTTGACCTTGTTGGTGTAACACAGCTCACATTCATAAAGACAAATGATCCAAGTTCTTCAAGTGATCTCACCTTGCCATTTGGACTGGAATCAGAGTACTTCCGAGAGTTTTGAGAAAGTCATGACCTTGTAGATGTATGCTTTTAGAAATCCTTCCAATCGATTCGTAGGACCTGACTAAAGTAAGTGAAGAATCCTAAACCCATGTAGGGCCCGGGTGGGAAAACGTATCTCTACCCATTAGAAGTGTCAAGACACAGAAAGCAGGGTGGTGACCCATTGTAACCTTAATTCAGCTCTCATTCTTGACCTAGAGAAACTGAGGCAGGGATGAACTCTGTGACTCACCCACAGCCACTCAGGGGTGGCAGATGTTGGAAGTGTGCTCTTAGCTGGCTCACTCTGCGGCTGATTCTCTTCTCTGTGGTGGCGTGATTGAGGATGTCAAGGCAGAGTCTACAGTGCAGTTTAACTGATTCGATGTTTCTGGGCACAGAGCTTTCCCCGGTACCCCAGAAAGATGAATAAGAAACGACCCCTGCCCTTGAGAAGCCCACGCTCTAGCAAGCTTGGAATTAATAAAATCCAAGAAGAAAAGCTACCACCGCTGAATGCCTGGGGTGGTCCGGAAAAACACAGAAGCCGGTGCTGAACTTGATTGGTGAGGTCAGAAGGGTGACATTCAATCTATGCAAAATCCATTCTGCTTTGTTTGTGCGTCTACTCCAAGAGTAGAATAAGAAAATGTTCTATTTTTAACTCTATTTATTCATATCATTCCATAAATATTTACTTGAATATTTGCTGAGTTCTCTCCTCATATCAGATGCCTTGTGGCAAAAGCCAATGGAGAATGACTAGGGGAAAAGCTACCCCGGTGGTGGAGGGGACACTTTAGGGTGGCCTCGAAGATGATAGGTACTATTCAAAGCAAAGCCAATAAAGAAAAAGCCTAAACACTGGAAAATGTGATTCCCAATCACATTAGACTCTGACAATTGCACACATCCTTCTTCCTCTTTCGAAGCCTGCTTTGGGAGGGAATAAATACATCTATCATTCTTCTCTGGGTGCAAATTTAAATTTCAACACATAGCTCTCCGAGGTCACTGTGGTTTAATTTTTATGAAAACAATCTTTTAATACAGACAAGGTATTTTCAGGGTTTGGGATGCAGCCCAGTGATTGGTCTGGCACGTGCAAGGTGTTGGGTTCAACACAAGACAGGGGTGGGGGAGAAGATGATACTCTCATATCGTAGGAGGTGTGGACATCTGTGGAGAGAAAGAGCCCAGCAGCCCCATGCCCAGGCATCATGAGGTGCTGGACCTGCCATCCCTGGACCCTGTTCACTTCCGTCTCCAAATCGCCACTGCAGAAGTGTGTCTTCTGTGTCGGTCCCCTCTGTGCACGGGGAAGCCAGATCATATGTCTCACCTTGGTTCTCGTGGTCTAGTCTGACTTCCTGCCCACCAGGGTGTCTCTGCTGCCTCAGCTTGGGACAGCCACTCAAATCTACTCTTTCCTCAGCACACATGACCAGGAAATACAATGGAGTTAATTCCCCTGAGACCATCTTGATGCAGTGGGAGGCCAGGAAGCTAGTGGATTCCTGCTTCTGTCTTTGTTTTTTTTGGGCAGACACTCCATAGACTGCATCAGGACCCCAAGCAGAGTAAAGCAGCTGTAGCAGTTGACAGTTCAATAACCCAGCTTGGCTTGACTGCCCTCCTGAACCCCGGCTCTCTAGGGCTGCATTCCTGCAACCTTCAGCGACAAGCCTGTGTCTCTGGCCCTGATTTCTGGATAACTTAAGCTTAGACTATCAGGAGCTATTGTTTTATTCTTTCCTTTAAATGTACTTCTGGTGAGCTCTTTAAAAAAAAAAAAAAGTCTCACAGTGTTTTCCCATAATCTAAAACTCTGAAATTTGACAGGAATCCTCAGATGTGACTATCACCTCTTTCAGGAGGCAGCCACTTCAAGTTAGTGATGCAAAGAATTATCACTGATGTTAATTATGTATTTCCTCTTCAGAAATGGTTTCTTTCAAAAGCTCTTATTACGTCTTATTTCTCGGATTTTTCTGGTTGCACCTGGCAAGAATGCCTGAGTCACGGGTGCTGTTTCCATTTTCATGTTTTCTTTCTATTATGTCTAAAGCACAGACAGCTCAGCCCCGTGGTGCCATGGACCATGACTGCCGGAGACCTATGTGAATAAAGTCACTTCCACTACTTATAAATGGCCACCCGCTCAGGTCCATGCTGGTCGGTGCCGAGAGAAGACCTACAGAGGTTTCTGTAACCCTCCCACAGAGACACCAGCCTGGCCAGGCGGTGATGGCCGCCTCGTGAGGTAAAGATGTCTTGTGCTGTTCTCGCCTGTGCTTCCTTGTTTAATCCAAGAGTCGAGCCCTGTAAGCTGCTGGTGCATAAGTCTAACTCAGACATCTGAGGAAGTTCAGCTCACTTTCTGATTTTTAAGTTTTCGTCATAGTTTATTTGATTGGTTAGCTGGTTGGTTGGTTGGCTGGTTGGTTAGTTGATTAGTTAGTTGGCCCGTTAGTTGGTTAGTTGACTGGCTGGCTGGTTTGTTGGTTGTTTGGTTGTTTGGTTGGTTATTTGGTTGGTTGGTTGGTTGGTTGGTTGGTTGGTTGGTTAATTGGCTGGTTAGTTGATTGGTTGCCTGGTTGACTGGTTAGTTGGTTAGTTGGTTGGTTTTAATATAGGGTCTCACCATGTATCCCTGGCTGGCCTAGAACTGCTGAGGCTGGCCTCAAACTCACAGAGATCCCCCTGCCTCTGCCTCTTGACTGCTGGGATTGAAGGTACACATCACCATGCCCAGTCTCATCTAGCTTTTGGAAGCATGGTTAAGCTCCCTGAGCTTAGCTGACATCTCAGACTCTGTTGAGGGCCAGTTTCCTGTGCAGTTCATGTATGAAATGCAAAATGAGTAGGAAAAGCTGGCCAACTCAGTTAGTGACAGAGGAAGTTGTAGGATGACTAGCTTCCTTCACCCTGATGCCTGATTGAGCAGTGTGGACCCAGACCTCACCTTGCTACACAAGTCCTTTGATTGGCTTCTTACCTGTGACTACCAGGAGGCTAACTTCTTCACCAGCCTTCCCAAGATCCCAGGATTGCCTCTCAAGGAAACGTCTTAGAGATTTTATGAAATATATTAATTACATAAAGCAATGGGCTTCATTGTGGCACTTTCATGTCTTCATATGATGCACTTGAGAAAATCTCTTCTCATGCTCCTCTCCCCACTTCTGCTGGCTCTGTCTTTCTTCGTCTTCTTTTTTAAATTGAAATATAATCACATCATTCCTGCTGTTGCTTTTCTCCCTCCATCTCCTCCCCCACACAACCCCTCTCAAATTCGTGACCTCGTTTTTTAATTATTATTGTTACTTATGTGTATATGAATAAATGCATAGATAGAGCCTGCTGAATCTGCTCAGTGTCGCTTATGTGTACACTCTTTAAGGGCTGACCTCTTAGTATTGGCTAACCACTTAGGAGGTTGGTCCCTGGGGACACTAAAGTTCTCTCTCTCTCTCTCTCTCGACAGTTATTAATTGACTTTATTTCTTCATCTAGGAGTGGAACCTTATGAGATTTCTCCGATCTGTGTTGGCATGTCAGCTGGTCTTGTCGTTGTTTGGGTCTTGTTTAGGTAGCCATATTGTTGAGATGTCGTGGGTGTTGCTTTCCTGTCATATTTACAGGACACAATCTTGCCCAGAGTTCCTGGTCTTCTGGTTAATTTACATTCCACATACAAAAGGAAACATGTGACTGACTTCGGCTCCCTACATATATGTGACAGTTGTGCACCTTGGTCTTCTTACGGGACTCCTAGCAGTGGTGGCCAGGGCTATCTCTAAGTCTTTAGCTAGCTTTGGGAACCTAGTCCTCATACTGGGTTGTCTTGCCCAGCCTTAACACAAAGAGGAGAACTTAGTCCTACTATGACTTGATATGACACATATTTGATAGCCATGGAGGCCTGTTCCTCTCTGAACAGAACTGGAAGAGTAGATTGGGGGGAGGAACAGAGGGGATGTTGGGGAGACAGGAGGAGAAAGAAAGGGGAAACTGCAGTTGGGATGTAAAATAAATAAATTTAATTTAAAAATTTTTCAAATGGAAGAAATGTCCCCCATAGATTCATGTGTTTGAACACTTGATCCCCAATTGGTGGTGCTATTCGAACAGGTTCTGAACCCTATAGAGATGCAGCCTTGCTGGAAGAATCTTATCTCTAAGGGTAGGATTGGGGATTTAGAGCCTTTCCCACCTCCTGTTGCTGATCTTGGCTTCCTGTGTGCAGCTAAGATGCAACCTCTCAGCTTGGTGATTCTGCCGCCATATCCTTGGTATTATAGGCAGCTAGCTTTCTGGAACCCTAAGGCAAATAAACTTCTTTACAGCTGCTTTTGGTTACAGTATTTCATCACAGCAATAGAAAAATAGCTAATACAACAACTCCTAAACCAATCCACAAATGCAACAGAAATATACTGGATTGTACCTAATCTTATCACATACGCAACCTAGAGTTTAGGAGGAGGTGTGGCTCTCGGTGGCATTATGTGAGTCAACGTGAGAGAGCAAGCCCCGAGGGCCCCTTAAGGGAGACAGATGAAGTGGCGTTCAAGGCAGCCTTCTAACCCTGGTTCTCACCTCCACAAAGGATAGAATGTATCTAGTTAACAGACAGAGAAGATCAGCTCCAGGGGCTGTCATGAGGTACATGGGCAAAGCAGAAAACTGCCAGAGGGAAAAGGAACAGATTGTCTCATCCTCCTCCCTCGCTTACTGCCGAGGAAGCTGGGCCCTGGAACCACCCTGAAGTCAGACCCCACAGTTTCCTGACTCTACTGGCAAAACAGCAGAGTGGGGTGCGTGACCTGCCCTCTAGCCCCCTCAAGGGCAAATTTTTCTTAAACTCTCTTTCAAAATGTCAGAGAGGACATGTGGCCGTTGTGACATGGGGCCGTAGTCTCACTGGAGGAGCAGGCCACTCACTCTTAGCTCCCACACACGCCTGTGGACCCACAGCTGCCTCGGGGAAGATGGAAGCCATTGGGAGGCTTAGCAGAGTGGCTGGGGTAGACCATGCTCTGGGTCAGATGGGAAAACACACCATTGTAGGCGGATTTCTCTTTGGGACACCAGCTCACAAAAACTGACATGGAGACTTATTAATTATTAAAGATTGGCCTTAACTTGGGCTTGTTCCTAGCTAGTTCTTATAACTTAAATTAACCTATATTTTTAAATCTACATTCTTTTACATGGCTCAGTTGCCTTTAACTCTGCACTGCCCATCCTGCTTCTCCGATGTCTGGCTGGTGACTCTGCCTTTCTTCTTCCCAGTGCTCTCTCTGTCCAGAAGTCCCACCTATACCTCCTGCCTAGCTATTGGCCATTTTGCTTTTGATTAAACCAATCACAGTAACACGTCTTCACATAGTGTAAAGGAATATTCCACAACATACCATAGGGATAGGAAGATGACTGAAGATGATTAAATTCTACCCTTAAACTGCATGGAAAGTCAAAGATAGCCAGGAGGTGAGGGTGTGGGGCAGGGCGGGGCGAGCAAGGGGAATTGGGAGGGTTCCCTATGAATGAAGCACAATGACATATATGAATGAAATTTTCCCAGAAAGCCCATCATTCTAGATGCTAACTAAAAATACTAACAGATAAATACGTCTCCCCAAACAAGTTTGAAGGGGACTGAATGCTCAGCCTCGAGGGGATGGGCTGATGTTATTCTCAACCTTCTGCCTGTTGCCCTTAGAGTCTGAGGTAGGAAGGGGGTGACAGACGTGACCATCCATCACAACAGGGTCCAGAATGCTCCCATTAGAACAGCATAGACACTCACATGAAACAAAGGGCAAGTTGGCTTCTCATCCATTATAGGCCAGAATTCAACCCACACAGGGCTAGGGAACAACAAAAGGCTGGCCAGTAGCTCAAGCAGAAAGGACAGCCCCACTGACTGGTTCCGAAGAGTATCAGCAGGTCCCAGCTAGGACAAAAGCCTAAAGCCACCAGCATGGGAGCTGGGCTGACTCACCCAGCTAGCAGTAGAACCTGAAGGAGAAACGAGGGGGGGCGGGGGGGGAGTGCCCTGGAAGACCTTCCTCCCCTGCCCTGCATGCCCTTCCTCCCCTGCCCTGCATGCCCTTCCTCCCCTGCCCGCCCTGTGTGCCCTTCCTCCCCTGCCCGCCCTGCATGCCCTTCCTCCCCTGCCCTGCATGCCCTTCCTCCCCTGCCCTGCATGCCCTTCCTCCCCTGCCCTGCATGCCCTTCCTGTCCTCAGCCCTACTTTCTGCTCTCTTCTAGGCTTGCAACAACTGCCAGCAGCTCTGCCCCAAGGTTAAAGGCAGTGCAGGTTGCTTTGTCACTGCCTAGGACACCTCTGTGCCTCTTCCTTTAAGAAATCCATTAAAGGGCGTGCGTGACAAGGTCCTCACCATCTGCAAACAGCCATTTTTCTCTGGAAGTTAATCAGAGGAGACCTCTGCCCTGTGTGCTAGGAGATCCCCCCCACCCCCCATACTTATCACAGAGGGAAAGGCCGGAGAGGCTCTTGCCCCAGCCTCTAGGATCCATGCCTCCATAAGGTCCGTATCTCCAAGAATTTGACTCAACTGTAATGTGCTTCCCTGGTTCATCTGACCATAAGACACACCTGCAAGATACCAAGCCAAGGAGCTGCCCTCGCCCGAAAAATGAGCAAAAGCCGAAAGGCCAGGAATTCCTAAAAATGGACAGTTTGTCTCCCCAGTTCGTGACTCGGCACACTACAGAGTAACAAAGCGGAAGTTACACTGTTTCCTCCAAGCACACCCTCCATTTCTCCGCTAAGAGCAAGTGCAGTGAGCAGGGGTTTGCTCTAGTCAGTGTCAGCACCCAGGGAGCAGCTGCATGGACGGGCTGCTCACCCACAGGCCAAGTGTGGCGCCCATAGGCCAACCGCCGCCCGGCTTAACCATCACGGTAGCACACAAAGGTCTGACACCCAGAGCCTGGCAAAAGCCAAGTTTCTCACTTTAAGCGCCGAGTTTCGGAGTTAGACAGGAATACACAAGGAATGCACCCCCACCTTAGTTGGGGCAGCGAGGGAGAGGGGGCTGTGGTGACAGACCTTTTGGAGCGCCTGGCTGAGCTCAGAGTCACTGTGGTCCTGGTGAGTTTCCTTGGGACCCTTCCCCACTTGATTAAGATCTGCCCCCCTTCACCCACCGTGCTCGCCTTCCCGTTGGCTGCCTCATTGACTTCTGCATTTAGAAGCTACTTTTAATTGTCTTCAAACAGAAACCTGTCCAAGCCATCAGGCCGCAAAAGCAAGGGTGTCTACCGTGGGAGGAATAAACGGGCTGCTTTTATATATGGACCAGCCATGACAAACAACACGGAAGCGCTTCACAGGCTTTCTCAACCTTGAGTTTTGATTCTGATTTTTCAAAAGTGCAAATCAGCACCTGGGCCCAAAGCTTGGGGCAGCAGAAACTTAATTAGAACGCAGAGAGCTTTCCAGAAATGTATTCCTTTCTGCTGTTGTCTTCGGCTGACAGGATCACTCATCTGCTCAAATATAATTGAGTGCAGAAGTGAGAAAGGAAAAAAAGACCCAGGCTGAGAACTTAATTCTGACCCAGATGCCTGGGGCTAGCTGCTGCCACTGACTTTGAACCAGGTTTCCCTTCCCTCTGCTGAAGAGCCGTTGAGATGGCACCAGAGTCAGCCTGACACTGACCCTTCATGAGCTGGAGTCTCAACTACCCACACTAACCACATAAGAGGAACAATAAATACTTTTTTTAAAAAAAATTAAACCACTGAGCTTTGATAGGTAAGGAGGTATTTGTTACACAGCATAATTCTATTTACCTAACTGATACATTTGTAACAACTCCTGAGTTCTAGCTGTACCAAACACCTTGCTATATTTTGCAGGTATTATCTAGGATAGTATCAGGCACCAATAGTAATAAATAACTGTTGAGGAAACAATGGTAACAATTCTGTTATCAGCATAATCTCTAAAAAGAGCAAGCACTCAATAAATTAAACGTGTGTTTATCTCAGCAAGCCTAGGTAGTGAATGCTATCACTGTGTCCATCCTTATAGACAAGAAATATAAATTTTAAAGAGATGAAGGCATTCTTTATATGCAGCCTAGTAAGCTGAATGATGAGTCTTCAATCCCAAGTTATCTCTGAACTCTGTGTCCTAACCACTGCCTCTAAACAAGTGAATAAATAAAGGTCTCTCCTTGCAGATGTTACAGTGGTGGAGGATGGCTAAAATATGCAAACAGTTACAAATTCTAGGTAACCAGAGCCTGAAAACTCTGGAAAGATGTTGATTAGGAAGTGCTATTTGGGCTGGGTATTGAAGAGAAGCTCAGGAAAGCTAACAGACAAGAAGGCAATCCTGGCATCTTCAAGGACATGGTGGGCAGTGCCATCACATTGCAGGAGTGAGAAACCTTTGTAACTTGGCAAAGAAAGACCTTGACTACAGCAAAGAAGCCGAGAATGGAAAAAAGAAAAGCAGGCACCTTGCTGACTTCATGCCCTCCCAAGCTGAAGCCTAGGGCACCGAGGCTTCTTAATGGTGGAACACTTGCCTAGCATATACAGGGCCCGAAGTTCCATCTCTAGCATCCCAGAAAAATCAAAACTAACATCTGCTCTCAAATGCTTGTTTTGTTAAAGCGTGTCCAACAAGGCTGCCATGGCACTGACCCTGAACTATCACACTGAGTAGCTGCTGAGCGCTGCGGGTCAACACAAACTTCAGAGGCCAGCTTCTTCAGGAAGAAATCCGAGCCTAGTGACTGACCTTTGGGAGGATTTTGAACAAGCAGCCAAAATCCCTAGGCCAGAAGTTCACCTCGCGCAGCCGTTGTCTGCCCTGGGGGGCAGCCAGCATAGGCATCAAGTTGCTTAACTGGGCTTTGGAGTCTGTCCAGGGGAAGCTGAGGCTGTTGACGAGTAGTCCAAAGGCAGCTTTGCTCCCGGTGGCCCTTCCTGGCCTCTGGGTACTGCTGTCATTATTGCACTACCTTGGAGAGCAGTCTAAACCACCCCAGTGGCATTTGAGGGCCTGCTGTAAAAGGTTTCTGAGGCTTGCAAGGGGATCAGGTTTCCAGGAGCTTGGATCTGCTTCAAAGGCCACAAATTCCCCCTGGAATTAACAACAAGATTCTTCAGGAGCCTCTTCACTCAGGGAGTGGAGGAAGGCTTAGGCAGCAAGCGTGACATATCTCCCTTGACTCTTTCTCTCCCTGGGGTGTAGAGAAATAGTCCAAGGTGTCCTGTTTAACTGCCGAGGGACAATTAGACCCCTCAGTCTGCAGAACACAAATGTTCAAAGCTTTCAGACCTGAACTGGCCCTACAGACCAGACCAATCTGCCAAAATTGGCTTCATCAAAATCCAACTTGCAAAATAGGCAATTTTCCAAAAGTCCTATAAATATAAAAATACATCAAATTAGTACTTTTTCCCCAGGTGACTCTGACACAGCCCTGCCTCTACCTCTGCCTTTGAGTATTTATCTTAAATGTTTCGTTCACTTTGTTTTTATTTTATTTTATGTGTGTGAGTGTTTTACCTGCATTTGTATCTGTGTACCCCTTGCATGCCTGGTGCCTGTGAAGTTCAGGAGAGGGAACTGGATCCCCTGGAACTGGAGTTACAGATGTTTGTTAGCCACAATATGGGTGCTAGAAATTGAACCCAAGTCCCCTTGGAAAAGCAGTCAGTGTCATTAACTGCTGAGACATCTCTCCAGACTCTATTTAAAGAGAAAAAATCTTGTCCCCTAGCCAAGCTGGCTTCAAACTCACAATTTTCCTTCCTCAGCCTTCCAAGTTCTGGGATAACCAGTAAGAGCCACCACGCACAAGCCTGGCTCAAAATTTTTATCAAAATGATCAAACACAATAAACTGATGGTTCTTTGAACTGACTCTCAGCTAGGTTATCTCCATGAACTGATCAGAATGTCCCTCTCCCCTGGTGTCTATAGCTCTCCTGTCTGCAGAAAGAGCTACATAGCTCATGCTAGGAGTTCATAATCCTGATCCACCCACCCAGAAGGTCCTAGGAGATGTGGCAGCCTTCTGCAATGAGAAGGAGACTTGATGTTGGATACATGCCGGCTGTTTATTTACCTCATTTGGGGCACTTTCTTTGACCTCACTGCAAAGTCATTATGAGAGACCAGACTCTTGGCAGGTGTGTGTATTGTAAGTGACACACTTTTAAAAACACCTCGTGTAAATCAGATATTGCCATAAAATGGAAATCGCAGCTACAAATTACATACTTATTACCATTGTGTCTGATATACGAGGCAACGTTGACACTAGATAATAGGTAGCCTGAGAGATAGAAAGTTACATGCGAGGCATAAAAGATCATTATTTTTCAATTCGCAATGATACAATCTCTCTTGCTTTGACATCACAGTCTCCTACATCAAAGCCAGGGAGATTCCTGGGCCATTATCCAAACCCTTTATTTTACAGTTGAGAAGACAAAGGAAGAAAAGTGCCCAAGGTCACTGAGAGCCAGCCAGAGCTCTTGTTGTGACTCACACGAAACAGCCTAGGGTCTCCGGAGCTCTCTGTTCGCTGAGGTGAGTCTGAGAAGACAGAAAAACTGCCTGTTCTGCTCCACCTGGGTCCTGGAGAGCTCTGGAGAGACACTGAGCTGACCGTGGTTCCTGCCACTGAGAAGCCCACCCTGGGCGCAGTGGAAATACCGTGCCTGTGAGTTGTCTCTGTCCCTTTCTCAGTGGGAGACTCCAACAAGACACTTAATCTCACTGAGTTCCTCGGTCCACAAAGTAAGACTGATCACCTTACAAAAGCGCCGTGAAGAATTAAACAGTTTAAGGAACACCATAAAAGAAGTTTAGTGTGCCCAGGGGAAGGTTCCTGGCAGGCTCCTGTCACAGCTCAGGGCCGGAGATATGGCAAAGACACTCTAGAGCTTTGGCCAGTTCTGGTGAGAATCTACCCTCCTGATATTTCCCACTCGTGTCCCCCATAACTTGGACAAATCTGCCATGTGACAGGATCATTCTGTCGTCTAACTTAGAATTACCTCCAACTTCACAGGTTTTCTGATTCCAGAACGTGGATTTTGAGGCCGCGCTGTGGTCCGTGCAGACAGCTCTGTAACTTTCATTTCTTGGTCTCCATTCAGAAGATACTTACAGAGATCCTATTTCATGCCAGACTCAAACGTAGGCACAGCCAGCGTAGCAGTCCACAGGGGACAGCCCTCCTGTGTGGAAGGACTGAACCATACTTAAAAGGGGTGGTAAACAAGCCGGCCATGGTGGCTTGTGCCTTTAATTCCAGCACTTGGGTAGGCAGAGGTAGACAGATCTCTGTGAGTTCTGGGCCAGTTGGTGCCAGGTCAGCCAAGGCTACAGAATGAGATCCTAACTCAAAAAGCAAAAGGGAAAAAAAAGTGGGAAAACAAAGGAGAATTTTTTTTAAAAAAAAATACCAAGACAATATGAAGAAGCCACAGAAAGACTGAAGATCACAAATGCAGCTGACTGGCTGGAGAGGGGGGTGCGATCCAGGTGGCATGTTTTTTGTACAGCATACCTCACTTTGTAGCTTAGACAGGCCCAAACCTTGTGATCCTCCTTCCTCAGCCTTCTGGGTGCTGAGATTACAGGGGTCATTATTGGCACAGGTTTGAGTGATATCTGGACAGGAAGTAGGACTCAAGAAACTCTGAGTTGGAGAAAAACACCCCAGGTGACAGCAGCATGTGCTGAAGACCCAGGACGGGAGCAGGCTTGAAGCAGAGAGGCAGCTGCTATGGTAACACAAACACAGTAACTGCTGTGGCCAGCTTAGGAGCAGGGAAGGACAGCACAGAGAGGTGTGTCAGAGCCGGCTCCAAAATGTGCTGAGCCCTTCTAAGTGGAACAGGAAGATGCAGAAAGCATTCCAAGATGGGACTAGGATTTTCACCTTTCTTTCTTTTTTTTTTTTCTTTTGGTTTTTTGAAATAAGGTCTCACTATATAGCCCAAGTTGGTCTAGAACTTGATCCTCCTGCCTCTGCCACCTGAGGGCCACATTTCAGGCTATGACTCTCTAAAAGATGCTTTAATAGAACAAGAGTGTGGCTAGATCCACAGTGGCCACACAGCAAATGCTAGATGATCAAACCAGTGCAATGACATGTCCACATTTTCCTGGATTCCTGGGGAGCATTTAGGTTGTTATGGTGATCCCAGCTTAGAGGTGGGCCCTGGGGGCAGACTCAGGACCCTGTACACCAGGTACTCTCTCCTATGCATCTTGTTCTCCTTCAGGCAGACTTGAACATGTCAGCTCTCCCACAGACCTCGGCACAAAGGAGCCAAGCAGAGAAGCGCAGAAGTGTGCTTCTGTTATCGCAAAGGTTTAGACAAGAGCCAAGGGTAGATGGTGGTGCATCCCTGGAATCCCAGTACTCAGCAGGTGCAAGTGGGAGCCTCAGTAGTTCAAGACCAGCCTGGGCTGCACATATATAGAGCTTGAGACCAACCTATACTACATAAGATCCTGTCTTAAAAATCAAAGATGATTGGGGGTAAGGGGAGATGGGGAGAGAAAAGGTAGAAGGGAAGGAGGGGGGACCTGGGAAACGGGAGAATTGGGATAAAGGAAAGGTGGATAGGGGAGCACGGAACCACAATTCTTAGTTAGGGGAGCCACTTTAGGGTGGACAAGCGACTTGACCCTAGAGGGGCTCCCTAGTGCCCAAGATGAGGTTCCCAGTTAGTTCCTTGGGCAGCTGAGGATTGGGAACCTGAAATGACCCTATCCTAGAGCAATACTGACGAATATCTTGCATATCATCATAGAATCTTCATCTGGTGATGGATAGAGATCGAGACAGTGACCCACACAGGAGCACTGGACTGAGCTCCCAAGGTCCCAAGGAGGAGCAGAAGGAGGGAGAACATGAGCAAAGAATTCGGGACCACGAGGCGTGCATCCACCCACTGAGACAGAGGAACTGATCTACGGGGAGCTCACCAAGGCCAGCTGGACTGTGACCGAAAAAGCATGGGATAAAACCGGACTCTCTGAACATGGCGAACAATGAGGGCTGATGAGACACCAAGGACAATGGCAGGGGGTTTTGATCCTACTTAATGTGCTGGCTTTGTGGGAGCCTAGCCAGTTTGGATGTTCACCTTCCTAGATATGGACGGAGAGGACCTAGGACTTAACACAGGGCAGGGAACCCGGACTGCTCTGTGGACTGGAGAGGGAGGGGGAGAGGAGTGGCGGGAGGGGGAGAAGGGTGGGAGGAGGGGGAGAAGGGTGGGAGGAGGGGGAGAAGGGTGGGAGGAGGGGAAGGGAAATGGGAGGCTGGGAGGAGGTGGAAACTTGTTTTTTGTTTATGTTTTTTTTTCTTCTTTTCGCAATAAAAAAAAAATCAAAGATGATGAAAAAAGAATGAGTTCACTTGACATTGCCATTTGCACAACTGATCGTTCAGCCTGGGGTTCTCAGGTAATTTTTCTCATTCTATAAAGTGCGCGCGTGCGCGCGCGTGTGTGTGTGTGTGTGTGTGTGTGTGTGTGTGTGTGTCTGTCTGTCTGTCTGTCTGTCTGAGTGAACTATGTGTGTGTGCATATACATATGTGTGCATATGTTTTTTAATCTGTGTGTGTGTTCATGTGTGTGTGATGGTTTGAATGAGAATGGCCCCCATAGGCTAATCTAGTTGAATGTTTGCCTCCCAGTTGGTGGACTACTTAGGAAGGATTAGGAGGTGTGGCTCTGTTGGAGGAGTTGTGCCACTGGGGAGTGGGCTTTGAAGCTTTAAAAGCTCTTGGCCGGCCCAGTCTCTCCCTGTCTGCTGCCTGTGGGTCAGGCTGTGAGCTCTTAGCTCCTGTTCCAGTGCCACACTTGCCTGCTGCCTTGCTCCCTGCCGTGATGATTGTGGATGTATTTGGTGTGTGTGTGTGTGTGTGTGTGTGTGTGTGTGTGTGTGTGTAACTTGTGCTCGTGTGTGCCTATTTGCGTCAGGGGGAGGATAGAGAACTGGAGGGTAGGATGGGAAGGAGGAGAAGACCAAGAAACCTTCAAGAAATGCATGTGGGTACCCAGGACTATGGCCCTTTATGAAGCCTAACTTGCACTTGAACTTCTAATTCCAGCAGGAAGCAGAAGGAATAGATAAGAGCATTTCTATTATAAAGACAGACTCATACTCCATATTGCCAAGCAGAATCTGCACATACATGATCTTAATAGCTTAGCTGTATCTACTGTTTATGCTTTAATTGTTCTGAATTCTGGAGGAGCGGGTTATACAGGCCAATATTTTTAATTGTATGGCAGTCAGTTTTGAGCAACCTGGCAAGGCACAATTTGCACCTTCCACACACAAGGTGGTTGCTTAGCCTTTCATAGTGGTAGTGAGACAACCTGACGCCATCTAGAGCAAGTGGTTAAGATATGCTAATGTCACTCTGTTCCTTTTATTGTAATTTAGTCACAGAGCAGCCATAGTTGTGGACGTGACCTAAGTCATCCCCCGCCCCTGCTGGAAACAGAATGCTAATAAACTTTCCCCTCAGTTTACCCTTTGATATAAAAGTTGTTTGGATAATAAACATGATCTTTAGGATTTGAATAAACCCTAAGCCTCCCTCTTGATATTGCTGTGTGAATTGTGTCTCAATCATTTTTACACCTCTACTCTGGTACGAGAAATAATTCAGGTCCGGGCTGGTCCTGTCCTCCCAGCCCAGATGCTCATGGAGAAGTACTGAGTTGTTACCAGCAGATAAGGACTTGACTCAGCTTTTCAACAAGTGCCTGAACCCAGGCATCCCAAGAACAGGAAAGAACATGTGGGATGACAACGAGAGAGCCACAGTCATCTCAAGTCTCAGACACGTGACTGACCACCTGCCCAGAGTGGCGATATTGAGTCTTGAGTGACTGGCTGATTTGCTCCCTAGTTCTTCAAGCTTAGTCTGCTGGCTGGAGATGAGACAGGAGACAGATGTTGTAGATGCTGAGCTGCTGCCTTCTCAGATCCCCAACTCTCTGAATTAAGCTCAATCTAGAGATGTAGTTCCAGTCTCTGCTCCATGGCCTTCACAGTGACAGGCAGCCTGAGCTCCAAGTCCTGGTCTTGCAGTTTGTGGATTGATACACACCTTACTGTTAACTCAAAGAACACTGAGTTTCTTTCTGTTCCAGCTGATGCACCAGCATCCCTATATGACAGCATCTTCTCCCTCCCTTGGCCTGTTGTGGCTCCACAGGCAAGCTTTACTATTCAGAAAATGATCTCACTGACTTTCTGAGGTTTCCATGGAGTCCTCAGTCTGTGGCATCTGCAGACTGTCAGAATGATCGCCTGTTCCCCGGCTCTTGTCCATGCACTCACTGTCACTTAACGCGTCATTTTACTGGGCCTTGTAATGTGCTGCATGGACACGACCAATCCAGCCCTCAAGGGATTAGTGTGCAAAGAAAAGATCCTGGGGTTCCATGACGCTCAACTAAGTGCTGGTTTTCTTTGTTGCTACTATGGTTTTGATGGTCTCATTTCTCCGAAACTCATATTGAAATGTAACCCACAGCACAGTGGTGCTAAGAAGTGGGGGGGTTGCCATGCACCCAGTTCTGGAACATGTGTGTAACATGCATAAAGCTGTGATTCTGATCCCAAGCACCATCAAGCACAAGTCAGACCCTTTGGGTGGTTGGAACAGTGCCAATTTAAGTGATCTGAGTGACTTTGCTTTTTATTTTTGTCCCACAGGGGATGACAAAGGCATCATCTTGGAAACAAAGAGTGACCCTTGGTGAGATACTGGAGTCAATGGTGTGTTGATCTTGGTGAGATACCAAATTCAATGGCATGTTGGTCTTGGTGAGATATCGAATTCAGTGGCATGTTGATCTTGGTAAGATACTGCATTCAATAGTGTATTGGTCTTGGTGAGATACGGGATTCAATGGTGTGTTAATCTTGGTAAAATATTGGATTCATTGGCTCCCTAACCTCCAGAACTGTACATAATAAAGGTGTATGCTTTTCTTAGGTTGTTTTTTTAACTATGTATATGCAAATGAGTGTAGGTACCCATGAGGTCAGAGATGCCAGAGGCCCAATGGGGGTGCTGGGACCTGAAGTCAGGACCTCTTAAGAGAAGCAAGTACTCTTAACTGCTGCGTCATTTCCTCAGCCACTGAACTTCTAGTCTCTATGGATAACCCATTCTAAAGTACACAGCTGTAGCAGCCAGAGCAGACTACAGCATCTTCCAACGTCTAGAGTTTGGTTTTAGTTACAATGAACCAGACCATAAAGAACTCTCCATATTTTTTTTCAAAGACAGCAAAATGGCACATAACTAAGTTGATTTGACAATGAATATCCAAAACACATCATTCCAAATAAGTATGAAAAATGTTTCATGAAGTCACTATTATTATAACAAAAACAGTGGTCTTTGGACCCAGTGTCAGCTGCCCATTTCCAGTCCCACCACACTGCATGTCCTTTTGACTCAAGGTGCTACAATGCTATATTAGAGTCCACCTAATCTAGTTCTAGACTGAGAGTACCCGGCTGATGCTATCCTTCTTCTTCACCCACGGTGGCTGTGCATGAACCTGCTGACTTTTCCTGAATTCTTAAATTCTTTCCTACTTCCAATGAGAGTGCATTTGAGGAACCCTCTCTCTGGAAGCTATGACCTCTTGGCTGCCTTGGCTTGTGTTCTTTACTCTTCTTCCTCGGTTTGCCAAGCACTGTCTTTAGGTCCTGGATTCTTACTCATCTCCCTTGAAATCCACCCTCCTCCGGCATCTTACACACTATGACTAAGCCCCGGGCCTGTGTTTCCATGGCTGCTTTTGATTTGTACACCGAGTCATTTCATCTCTTCTCCCCCTTCCATTTCTCTCACTCCAGCTATGACTCACCCCTGCTAGGTTTTCAAAGAGAGATAACGTAATGCCAGCAGTGGTTACTCACATGAAGGAACTCAGGCCCACAAAGATCAACCAGCGTGCACAGCAGGAGGAGGTGGCATCACCAGGTCCTGTAAGCTGGGACTCAGGCCCACAAAAATCAATCACAGTCCACAGCAGGAGGAGGTGGCGTCACCAGGTCCTGTAAGCTGGGACTCAGGCCCACAAAGATCAACCACAGTACACAGCAGGAGGAGGTGGCATCACCAGGTCCTGTAAGCTGAAGCTGTCCAGAAGCCCCTACAGACGAATGGGGCAGAAACTGAGTCTATGAAAAGAGAGACTGTCTGGCTAGGTGGACCTGGGGCTAATCACTGCAGACATGCTACTAGCAGCAGAGAGAGCTGGAAGGGGGACTTACTGATTTCTCCTCTGTGCTGCTATAAGCTGTGAACATATGGTGCACTCATTGGTTGATAATAAAAGCTGCTTTGGCCTAGAGCAGGGCAGAACACAGCTAGGCAGGAAAGCCAAACTGAAGACAGGGAGAATGAAGGGTGGAGTGGAGAGAGATGCGAGCAACCGCTCAAGAAACAAGATGCCAACAGACCGGTAAAAGCATGGCAATACTTAGATTAATAGAAATGGGTTAATTTAGAAGTAAGAGCTAATTAGTAATAAGCCTGAACTATAGGCCAAACATTCTGTAATTAATATTCAGTCTCTGAGTGATTATTTAGAAGCGACTGTGGGACTGGGCGGGACAGAGAAACCTCTGTCTATACCCTGCATTCTCCAATCTTCTGATTTTTGTCTCCTTGAATTCAAGATAAAGGGAATTTAAGGGCTATAGATTACTCTGACACATAGAACAGAAATGTATGCAAATAGCCAGCTGTTTTACTCACCCAGGCAACTCCACCTCCCAGTGGGTGTGCTCATCCTGTGATTTCCTTCCTCCCCACACCAGGCTGTAGGGATAAGTCCCGCCCCTTAGGGGGCGTGTTCGCCTCGGGCTAATGTCTGCCTATAAATTTGGCGAGCAAGCTCCGAGCGCTTGCTTCTGCTTTCCTGGTCTCCGCGGGAACGGTGGTTCTGTAAGTCTATTTCTACATTAAAGCTATATATATATTTTTACACTCTGTCTGCATTCATTTACGCCGTTACATTTTGGCGTCCAACGTCGGGCTATTTTGCCCCCAACTCAAGCGGGTAGCCCGCTAGCTAACACAGCACCCTCCCCGGTGCTGTTTTTCAGTTCGTGACTCCGGCCCCAGTGCCGAGTCCGAGACACACTCGGCGACACAGGCCCATTCTGCCTGCCTTGGCTAAGTTTTGCAGCGGAACCCCACTGCCTGAACCCCACTGCCTGAAGCTCAAGTACTTGCGGTTTTGCAACAAAAGCTGCCACAGCGTCAGATTTGGTCTGTTACAAAGTGACTTGGCCGGTTGTGGTGGCGCACGCCGGTAGGATTTGCTGAAGGAGGCAGAGGCAGGAGGATCACAAGTTTGAGGCCGGCCAGGCAGTGGTAGAGCACGCCTTTAATCCCAGCACTTGGGAAGCAGAGGCAGGCAGATCTCTGTGAGTTTGAGGCCTGCCAGGCCTTGGTAGTGCACGCCTTCAATCCCAGCACTTGGGAGGCAGAGACAGGCGGATCTCTGTGAGTTCAAGGCCAGCCTGGTCTACAAGAGCTAGTTCTAGGACAGGCTCCAAAAACACAGAGACCACCACTGGCAGGAACCGATCTTTGCAGGTAAAAAAATTTTCTTTTATAAATAAAATGTCTGAACACATTACTGTTCAAGAATTTAATGATTTTTTTAATTGTACCATGTGGGAGATTTTACAAGAGGTGTCTATCACCCCACATATATGGATCCTTCTGGGATTCGTAGTTTTCATTGGCACCAAATGGTTTGATAATAGAAATATGATAAAGTCTTTACGAGACGAATCCAGGATTCTTAAGGCAGAGATTGAACGCTTAAAAACAATTGAGAATGACAACAATCTTCTCAAGAATCAGTTTGAAGTTCTCCAGGCTGATAACAATCTTCTCAAGAATCAGGTTGAAGTTCTCCAGACTGATAACAATCTTTTCGAGAATCAGTTTGAAGTTCTCCAGGCTGATAACAATCTTCTCAAGAATCAGGTTGAAGTTCTTCAGGCTGATGTTAAGGAGAAATTCATTACTATGGAAGAGGGAACAGCTGATCTGGACCATAAGATTCAGTCCCTTTCTGTAGGAAATGAAACATTAACTGAGAGAATCAAAACTGCTGAATGTGACAATCGGATTTTGTCTAAAGCTTATGACAGATTGACGGAAAGATTGTCAATACAAGAAGGCACGGTTTATGCCATAAAAATTATGTCCAAAGATGAGATGTTATCTCTAACGGACAAACTTCATATTTTAGAATCCTCAATGAAGGCTTTGGAACATAATTCTGGACAGGAGATTCAGACATTGCAGAAAGCAATGGTGAATAGAATTGAAAAGATTGAGGAATTTCTAAATTCTGATGAGGAAGAGCAAAGGGTAGAAAGGAAAATTTTAACTACATCTGTGGGTAAGTCTCTCCGGGACAATTTCCACAAAGCTCTACCTACAGCTCTACCTGCCTTTCCAGTAATAACAACAGAGAAGGTGATTGGTTCCAAAAACCCTAGGGTCATCAAGGAGGATACATGGGAACCTGTGCGTATGAATGATCTCAAGGAAATAAAACAGGCTGTCATGACTTTTGGGATGCAAGCCTCTTTTGTTAAGGAGATGCTAAGATCTTGGGCCACGACAAGCAGAGCAACCCCCTCAGACTGGCTCCAGCTGAGCTCTGCGGTACTGGAGAGTGGACCGCAATTGAAATGGAAATGCTTATTCAGGCAAGAGGCTAGACTCTTAGAACAGCAGGAAAAAGCGAAGGGAATTGACATTTCCCTAGATCAAATTCTAGGTGAAGGGCTCTTTTCTGATCCTCAGGAACAAGCTAATTTGGATGAAAACACACTCTCCATGTGTACTACAGCAGCCTTAAGGGCTTGGGACAGGGTACAAGACCCAGGACAGAGAATGGAATCATTTGTCAGAGTTAAACAGGGTCAGAGAGAACCCTTTAGTGACTTTTTACAAAGATTAACTAAGGCTGTACAAATAGGAATATCTGACCCAGAAGCAAGACGTATAATGATTGAGTCTTTGGCTTATGAAAATGCAAATGTGGAATGCAAAAGGATTTTGGGTCCTTTAAAGCTCAGATCAGCACCGTTGGAAGAATGGGTCTTGCATACACTCAATGTTGATACATTTGATTATGGCACTGAAGCATGGGTAGAAGAAGCAATTTCCAATGGTAAAAGGAGACACCAGAATACCAAATGTTTTAATTGTGGAAAAATGGGTCATATTAAAAGGAATTGTAAACAACGGATTTTCAGAAATAATAATAATAATAATAATGCATCTTTCAGAAATAATAATAATAATGCATCTTCTAGAAATAACAGAAATAGGAGGACTCAGCCTTCAGGTTTATGTAGAAGATGTGGAAAGGGCAGACATTGGACGAATGAATGCAGGTCTACAAGAGATAGACAAGGCAACCTGATACAGCCGGGAAACGTGCGAGGGGGGGCCTCACAGGCCCCCATGGCAAACATGGTTCAGTCATATCCAGTTTCTGCAGAGAACGTGCCTCATCAGGACAATTAGGAAGCCCCATGCCTACTGTTACAAGCAATAATGATCAGAAAGATAAGTTACGTGTGTTTTGGCAAACTTCTATAAATGATCAAAGACCTAAACTGAGAGTGTGTGTAAATGGCATTTTTATTACTGGCCTGCTGGACACAGGTGCTGATGTAAGTATCATTACCCCAGAATCTTGGCATCCGTATTGGCCTCTTCAGAATGTAAATGTTCAGCTCCTGGGAATTGGAACCCTATCTCGAGTAAGGCAGAGCACGAGATGGGTTGAATGTATAGGGCCAGAGGGACAAATAGGAAAATTAAAGCCATATGTAGCCAATATTGCAATGAATTTATGGGGTCGTGACCTATTACAACAATGGAATACTGAAATTAACATTCCTGCTAAATCTAGAGCCTATATTTCTGAGAATAATATTAAAAGATATTACAAACTGAGAAAACCGGCCATTCGGGCTGTAAAAGAACAAGCAATTGATGTCCTGTCAGAGATACCAACAGCCTTGCCTCTAAAATGGTTGACTGAGAAACCAATATGGACAAAGCAATGGCCTTTAGCTGAGGAAAAGTTACAGGCTTTAGAACAGCTGGTACAAGAACAATTAGATGCTGGACATATAGAAGAATCTACCAGCCCTTGGAATTCTCCTGTATTTGTGGTTAAGAAAAAATCAGGTAAATGGAGAATGGTGACAGATCTCAGGGCCATCAACAAGGTTATTCAACCTATGGGCCCTCTGCAATCTGGAATTCCTTTGCCCTCTTTATTACCAAAAGGATGGCCTCTCATAGTTATTGATTTAAAGGATTGTTTTTTCACTATACCTTTGCAAAAAGAAGATAGAGAAAAATTTGCCTTCACAGTGCCTACTTATAACAATTCTCAACCTTCGAGGAGGTACCACTGGACCGTTCTCCCCCAGGGTATGTTAAATAGCCCCTCCCTGTGCCAATATTTTGTGAACCAACCATTACAAATAATACGCAAGAAATTTCCCAAATCTATAGTATACCATTACATGGACGACATCTTGTTATCCGATTCAAACATGGATACCTTGAACAGACTGTTTGAAGAAATAAAGATACTTTTACCTAAATGGGGATTGCAATTAGCTCCTGAAAAGATTCAGAAGGGAGATTCTGTTAATTATTTAGGTTATAAAATAGGTTTGCAAAAAATTAAGACACAAAAAGCACAAATTAGGAGAGATCGCCTACGGACTCTTAATGACTTTCAAAGACTGTTAGGAGACATTTCCAGTCTACGACCAGCTATTGGAATAACACCTGATTTAATAATTCATTTGAACAAAACCTTGGATGGTGATAAAGATTTAAACAGTCCCAGAGAATTAACAGCTGAAGCAGAAAAGGAACTGACAATGATTGAGGAAAAATTACAACAGGCACATGTGGACAGGGTGAATCCAGAGCTCGATTGTATTCTCGTCATACTACCATCAAAAATTTCTCCTACAGGAATTTTAATGCAGAGAGATGATATTATTTTGGAATGGATCTTTTTACCACATAAACCAAGTAAGAAACTGAAAACTTATGTGGAAAAAGTCTCTGAGTTAATTATAAAAGGCAAGCTGAGACTTCGTCAACTAGCAGGCATAGACCCAGCAGAAATTATAGTGCCTTTCACTGCTGATGAACTAAAGAAATTATGGGAAGATAATGAACCATGGCAAAGAGCTTGTGCTAATTTCTTGGGAGACATTAATAACAACTATCCAAAAAGCAAGCGGCTTAACTTCATAAAGAGAACTTCTTGGATTCTTCCTCGAATCGTCCGTGATGCTCCAATAACTGGAGCCCGTACATTCTATACTGATGCCAATAAATCAGGGAAGGCAGGTTACAAATCAGAAGACTTGGATAAGGTGGAACAAAGTCCGTATACTTCTGTCCAGAAGGCGGAATTATATGCCATTCTTATGGTGCTAAGGGATTTTAAAGAACCTATTAATATAGTTACAGATTCACAATACGCAGAAAGAGTTATTTTACATATTGAAACTGCTGAATTTATACCTGATGATACTGAACTAACCTCATTGTTCCTCCAGGTTCAAGATTTGATCAGGAACAGGCTTTGCCCTATGTACATAACACACATCCGATCCCATACGGGTCTGCCAGGTCCTCTAGCACAAGGTAATGCAGAAATTGATCAATTATTGATTGGTAGTGTGCTACAAGCCTCTGAATTTCATAAAAAACATCATGTTAATAGCAAAGGTTTGAAGAAAGAGTTTTCAATTACATGGCAACAAGCTAAGGAGATTGTAAAGAAATGCCCTACTTGCTCTTTCTATAACCAAACGCCACTGCCTGCAGGGGCTAATCCAAAGGGCACCCAAAGGAATGAAATCTGGCAGATGGATGTGTTCCACTTTGCAGAATTTGGCAAATTAAAATATGTACACCACACCATAGACACGTATTCAGGTTTTCAGTGGGCTACTGCCCTGAGCTCAGAAAAGGCTGATTCAGTAATCACACATTTATTGGAAGTTATGGCCATCATGGGTATACCTGCGCAAATAAAGACAGATAATGGTCCAGCATATGTATCTAAGAAAATGAAACGCTTTTTTGATTATTATAATATAAAACACATTACAGGTATACCAAATAATCCTACAGGTCAGGCAGTTATAGAAAGATCAAATCGTACTATAAAGGATATGCTGAATAAACAGAAAGGGACTGAAAATACCCCCAGAAATAGATTACATAATGCTTTATTAACCTTGAATTTTCTTAACGCTAATGAGAAAGGAACGACAGCAGCAGAAAGACATTGGATAATGGAAAA
Organism: Microtus oregoni; assembly: GCF_018167655.1. Taxonomy (NCBI): domain Eukaryota; kingdom Metazoa; phylum Chordata; class Mammalia; order Rodentia; family Cricetidae; genus Microtus; species Microtus oregoni. The sequence continues at coordinate 64,709,765 of NW_024543063.1, forward strand.
GTCTGCTGAACTAAATCAACCGATTTATTTCAAAGATGTGCTGACCTCTCAGTGGAAGCCAGGAGATGTGCTACGTTGGGGAAGGGGTTTTGCTCTTGTTTCCACAGGAGAAGAAAAATTGTGGATACCATCAAAATTAATAAAGTTTCGATTTGAAGAGGAGAAACCTCTTGGAAAGGAGAAATGACAACTCATCCACAACGATGATATTCATACAGGTGGTAAGAAAAACATATAGAATGGGGGCAGGGTTCTGTTCTTATCTCCACAGGAAAACACTCATCTTTGAGAAATTCAAGGGACCCTGGATGTTTGGATACTGACAGATGGAAAAATACCTGCCCAATAGGAAATATCAAGACAACTGAATGGGTTGTGTAAGTAATATTAAACCATATTTCTAAATTTATAAAGCTGGTTTTGAAGTTGGACTCTGGCTCAGTCCCTCTCCAATTCCAAGCCTGTTAGTAAGAGAAAAACCCAGAGTTTCTGGAGTTTCTGTCTCATGTCAAGAGCCATGATATGGGACAGAAAGAAATATGAGTTTAGAAAACATCTTTGCTTCTCTTCATATCTATCATACTTTTCATTGAATATATCTATCATGTCTTTCATTGAATATATATATATATGTCTATATGATTAATGTTTAAGTTTTTCATAATGAACAATGAGTTTTTCCTGAAGTGACATTTGAAGTTTCCAGGAAGAAGATGGGGCCCCATAACAACAACTCCACCTGGTTGATATGACGTCATGATACTGATAGCGCTACTACAAGACCTGCTTTTGGTACCAGCTGCACAAGACAGTTCCAACTTGGTTAGCTGAAATGGTGCACATCTTATACAACATTTTGGCCAGACCTGCACGAAAATACTCAGAGACTATTTGCAATTTTAAAAGACATTATCTTGAAATTTAACCATCATTTTACTTTCACAGGATCCCCCAGAAAGAACGTCGCCCCTATGACAGCTGGAAGTAATTCTAGAGAACGACGTCCCCTCTCCCAGTAAAGTTTGCCCTTGGGTTTAGGGACATCATTTAGGGGTTGATTATAATTAGTATATGATTGAGGGTTGGGAGAGGAATTTTATAAGCTCAAGGATCATTTTGAAAAAAAAAAAAAGAAGGAATGATGGGATAATAGATTTATAATTGTGAGTTACTGCTTTTAGACAAATATATTGGTATCAATTCTTGTATAATGAAACAAAGTTAAATTATATGGACTATTGTACGCATGCATGTTTCTACCTCTGTTTAAAACATTTTTATGTATTGACATATATTGTATTGATATATATATTGTATATATTTACCATATTTCAGTGTACATTTCTACCTCTGATTAAGATACTTATATAATATTTGTGTATTGATATATATTTACCTACTGCAATGTATATTTGTACATTGTTTATATTTGGAGGTCATTGTCCTCATTTGTTTCACAGTCGTTTATTGTCTTAGTCTTTAAGTTAGATAGATATTGAGAATTATATAGACTAATTGTCATCTAAGTTTGTCATTTATAATTAGACTAATCAGGTTCTTTAGATATATAGAGATTATACTCAGTATAGATAGATAATCTTCAACCTCTTCAAAGAGCTGTAGAATATGGCCTTTAATCTAACTCAGAGTTTCGTGATAGTGAGACACAATTGCTCCTGGCAACACCGCTCTATTCCCGAGAGAATGTTGAGCACCAAAAACACTCCACCTGGAGCCTTTCTATTTTGGCAGAACTGGCCTTTGGGCAAAGAAATGCCCATACCTCAACCACTGACACAGATACAGAGCGTGCATCAATGGATAAAACAGGACTGTCATATCCTGCCAAGACAGGGTAAGATAGTTTTGAAAAGTTCCTTGCCTTTAATAATGGTATGTCAGTTATGTTAGGCCTTAGCCAAAATTGGTTGACTCAACGTTGCAAACGAGACTTTGGGTGATTGCCCAGGTAGTCAGTTGTCTCTGTCAATTGTTGCACATTTTGGATATATCTCGTTTGTTGAGTAGTGTTTATTCCCTTCTCAGATCTTTGACTGAGTTGAAGATTATATAATTGTAGTTACTCTTTACATTATTTGGACTCCTTGAGATAGAATGTTTAGCAAAGCTTTTGTTCTCAATATTGTTTGTTATATTTATTATTTGTTGTTATTGTATGTAGTTGTATTTGGTTTAGTTCTGTCTTATTTAGACAAAAAGGGGAGATGTAGGGATAAGTCCCGCCCCTTAGGGGGCGTGTTCGCCTCGGGCTAATGTCTGCCTATAAATTTGGCGAGCAAGCTCCGAGCGCTTGCTTCTGCTTTCCTGGTCTCCGCGGGAACGGTGGTTCTGTAAGTCTATTTCTACATTAAAGCTATATATATATTTTTACACTCTGTCTGCATTCATTTACGCCGTTACACCAGGCCCTGAGTCATGCCCGGGTCTTCATCCTATCTCCTGCCTTTCCAGTAGGATACCAGCAAGCCCTACCCTTTCTTCTCTGAAACAAATGACTCATTCACAGTTCTGCAGCCAGTATTGCAGGACAAACCCCCATCTTCCACCCCACCTGGTCATACTCCTGGCCATCATCAACCCCCTTCCCCTCAGCCCACCTACCACATCACGCAGCAAGAGGGGGCCTCTGTTACAGAAATCTGGGTTTGATTCTCTTTGGTCAGAACTTAGTCATATGATCCTCCCTAAACCAATCACGGTGGCTAGAAGTTTCAGAACCCCAGATTGGCCAGATGTCTTAGTCATATTGAATTCTAAGAAGTGAGATTTCGGTCACAACCTATTGGCCATAAAGCGGGCCTATGGCAATTCTCCACTGAGGAGTGGGTTTTGCCATAAAAGTGGCATACTAGGGATTTGCTGCTCTGCTTGGTGCATCTCTAATAGATGAGATCAATGGACTCCCCGATCTGATTAAAGACTGTTTTCCTGATTAGAAACAAAAAATCAGGAGCTAGAGAGATCACTCAGTGTTTAAGAGCACTGGCTGCTCTTCCAGAGATCCTGAGTTCAATTCCCGGCACCCACATGGCAGCTCACAACTGTCTGTAACTGCAGATCCAGGGGATCTAACACCCTCACACAGACAGACATACAGGCAAAACATTAATACGCATACAATGAGAACAAACAGATCATTAAAAACTGTTTTTTACAAAATGAGAAATCCCAAAAGTTTGTTCCAAAATCCAATGACATGGGACTTTCCCAAGACTCCTTTAGTGGAAACTGTGGCACCATCTTTTGAAAGAAAAAAGGAAGAGAGGGAGCCTGGCCCTGTGTCTGGAGTTTTAATTCTCTGAGGGACCGACTCCAGGGGGCAGCTAGGGGACTAGAGATCAAAGTAGGAACCAGTGGGCTTTTCACTGTCTATCCTTTCACAGACTAAATTCAGTGAATGTGACCTGAGACGGGAGCTCAAATGTTGTGTAGCCCCCACTGCTTCAGCCTCCCGAATGCTCAGATACAGGTGTGCATACCACGCTCAGCTTAATGAAATTAGAAAAAAAAAAAAACAAAAACAAAAAAACCTAAGACAGATACAAAGGAAAACAACAGTAACCCCACAGACCCTGAATGCATTTGTTCACTGTGACCCTGCTACCCAAGAGAAGGGGTAGGCCTCTTCTGCCACCACCACCACCACTGCAACCTTTTCAAGAGTTTATCTCATGTGCTAAGTGCAGTAAGTGTCCCACACCCCACATGTCACATGCATCACCTCTTTGGATCTTTCCAGAAGCTCGAGGCTCTATCTAACATTATAAATAGTGTGCCTAAAGCCACACACTTGGTGGGAAAATAGTGAAGCTAAGATTAGGACTCCATCAATCCAATTACAAAACCAGCGTTCTCACCCGTGGTGCCCCACTGTCTCTAAATAGAGAAGGAGCTCGTGGCTGAGTAGCCCAAGTCACACAGAACTGGGTGTCCATGTCCCCAGAACAAGCCATCCATCTTAGTCCCCTTTTGAAATTCAACAGTAATTCCCGAATACCTGGACTCACTACACATGACCTCGAGCCTGTCGATGCCTGCTGGGGGCGAGAGACCCACAGTGGCAGCTAGGCAGGGGAAGATGGAAGGCTTATCTGTTTGTTTTGATGAATGTAAATGAATTCTACTGCTTGTCAAAACGTTATCAAGACCCTGGTGAAATGAGCACCCCCCCCCCCCAGGGTGAACAGAGAGTGAAGGCAGGGGGAGAGAAATGCTCAAGACAGATTGCTTTGATTTGAAATGAAAACAAACAACTTTCGAGGGGGAGGCAGTTTTCATTATTTTAGAGACCTTGGCATCCTTGCATATACATTCATGAATTAATCATTAAAATCCTGAAATCTGGAATAAATCATGTGGGTTTTTCAATGCCAGCCCACAATAAAAGGGACCTCAAAACCATTATAAAAAATAGGACATTTAAGCTGACACGGCCAGGAATGACTTTTCCCTAGGAATAAAGTGAATGAGGTGTGTGTGTGTGTGTGTGTGTGTGTGTGTGTGTGTCAGCGCCAGGTCCCAGGCCAAGGCTGTGTGTAAGCCAGCCCCAACCATGTCACCGCAGATTAGTGCTATTTAATATCTGCTAATGGGATGGCTCTGTCTGCCTTCGACAGCAGGATCAAAAGAGGGCCGCGCAGCTTTTAAATTATTAGCGCTAATTAGGCAAATCAAAGAGGAGGAAGGCAGGGAGACTAGAGAACACATTAGCCGCAATGCAAGGGGATCACTGCCTACCTCACACTGTCAAGACCAAGCCGCCAAACAGCCAATTAGTGTTGAAGACCCTTCCAGCACGAAGGAAGAATCATCGGACCTGCTCTGGGCGGAAGCTGAATGGCTTCATTACAGTGGCTCGCTAATTAAAATGTAAAGGTTGCTGATCATTGCATAATTAAATAAGGTAGCAGGCTACAGCCCAAGTACCCTAGTGCTTGTGGATGGCTCCACCTCTAGAGCCTCCTCTGTGACATTCCCAGGCTGCCTGGTGCTGTCCGTTGTCCTGAAAATCATGCTGCCTTCTGAACAAAGGTGTTCTGAAGGGCCATTTCTCCCAGCACTGCCTCTACCCACCACCAATCCCAAGAACCTTCTCGTTTCCTTTAGAACCCCTTTTCAAGCTAATTAGTCAAGGCAAAGGAGGTGAGTGGTGTTCAATGGGAAGACAAACAACCAGGCCTAATTAGCTCCCAGCCACCGCAATCTAAATATAAAATCGCGGAAGCGGAGGTTGCCCCTGTTAATGTAACCTTTATCTCTCTTCTTTTTTACCTACCAAGCAGACATTCTATTTCCTTAAGAGTTAACTGGGGATGATTCCCATGTTTTACATGGGAATCTAAGGCTCTCCTGAACCACAGTCATTCCAGGTCCTTGTGAAAGACGGTGACAGGGTGGGTGTGCCAGGTTCCTCAATCCCTGACAGGTATCTTTTAATATGAGGTTGGAGGAGATGAAGCTGTGCTAGGAGAACTGAATGTTCTCCAAACTGTAGGAATGATGATTCTGTTTGCGTTTTCCCCCTTTGCGCAAGAATGCATTCTGTGTCCTTTCTTTTATGTTCTCTCTCCCTCAGCATCTTCTCGCTCACATTTCTAGCTCCGCTTCTCCTCCTATCTCTCGTGTGCCTTCCTATTCCTCTTCTTCCCTGCTCCCCTTTTGAGACAGGATTTCATGCACTCCAGGCTGGCAACAAGCTAGTGATATGGCCGAGGATGTTCTTTAGAGACTATTGATTCCCATGCCTCCATTTCCCACGTGCTGGGACTATGTGTGTCACAACATACAGCTTACTTTTTTCATCTCCTCTTTCTCTATGTGTGGTGTTTCTCCTTAAAAAAAAAAACTGCTTTCCAAGTTACTGTAGTAGTTATAGTAAAATGAGACCAAAAATGAAGTTTTATTTACTCTTTGCCTTTTCTCTGTAAGTCTGTGTGAGACTTTCCTAAGGAGATATGGACAAACGTCTACCACCCCAGATAGGCATGAATGACACACCAAAGTCAGGATTGCACCGAAGTCCATCTTGGTGAGCCACAGAGTTTATCAGACTTGCTTACAGGAGTATATGTGAGAGGTTCTTAATAGGAACCCGGACAGCTCAAAGACAGCAGCCTGGCTGGAAGGCCCACCCCGCTGTGGGTGATAGCTCATACAGTGCAGTCAGGAGCTCTCTGTACTGTATTCAGGAAGCTCGGCAGGTCTGGGAGTTTCCTCTTCTCAGCTACCCATACTTTTACAGCCTTGGGGAAGGAGAGACTTGCAAATCTGGTAAGTTTTAGGTACTTATTGAGACTTGTGTATTGTTTTCTTCCTGGGGGGTTGTTTTGTTTTGCTCTGCTCTTTGTTTTCTTTTTTATTTATTCTTTGTGTCTTTCACGTCATGCATCTTGATCCCATTCATTTCCCTGTCCTTCATATTCATCCTCTGCCCTTGCAACCTCCTCCCTCAAAAAAAAAGAGATAAAATAAAAATTAAGAAGGGAAAATTTTGTCATGGAAGCTGTAGTGTGACAGAGTGAGTCATGCAGTAAACCCCTTTATTCATATATTTTTATGTTCGAATACTCATCGTGAAGAGTCCTTGGTCTGGTTTGAGGCCCATGGTTTCTGCTACACTATAGACACTGGGTCTTCAATGGGACCCCTCTCAGATACCCTGCTGTGCCCTATGTTGTGGAGATCCTGCAGCTCTGAGTCTGCAGGACTGGCTCTTCCCAAGCTCCAGAAGTTCATAGATGTGGATGTTGGGGTAGCCCAACTCACAATCCCGGTCTGGGGACCACCTACCAGTTCTCCCCTGTCCTCACCACCAGGGTGAGCTCTCCAGCATGGCCCTGGATAGTCCACCCCTTGCAGAGATAAAGGGAGGAGACAATGCTTTCACATCCTCCGAGTCAGCTCTCCTGTACCCACCCCTTCAGGGCCAGCTCCACTCTGTTGCCCATCTGAGGTGTAGGAGGCACTCTCCCAAGTGCTGCAGCTGGTGAGAGGCAGGGACAGCTCTCCCGCTCTTATGACCTCAGGACCAGTTCTCTCACCTGCTACAGGCAGTGAAGGGGGGCATCTCTCCCCTGCCCACACCACCATATGGCCGATGAGGGGCGGGGCCAGATCTCCCATGCTTACATTCTTGGTATGGTTCACCTGCACCCCAGCCAATAGCGTTGGCTCTTCTGTGGTGCCCAGGTGAGGTGCAGGCTCCACAATCCTGAGTGCTGCAGCTGGTAATGGAGAAGGTCAGCTTCCTCGTCTGTCAGCTCTCACAGCAGTGAGGGGTAAGGCATAACAGGGAGCATCTCTCCTCCATCCATAATGATAACTAGTTACCATGACAGATAACTAGTGTGAACCGCTCTCAGGCTCACAGCTGTGGGGCCGGCTCCTCCGCACCTCCACCAACAAGATGGGCTCTATTGTGCTCCCCAGGCAAGGTACAGGACCTGCTCTCCTGAGTGCTGCAATTGGGGGCAGGAGGGTAGGAGCCATTCTCCCACTCTTATGACCTCAGGGCCAGCTCCCCCCCCCCCCCCCGCGCCTCATGCATTAACAGGCAGGAAGGGCATCTCTCTCCTCCACCCATGTCATCTTTTGGCAGATAAGGGGCGGGGCCAGAACGCCTGTGCCTGTGTTCTCGGGGCCAGCTCACCTATGTCCCCATCAACAGGGTCAGCTCTGCTATGCTGCCCAGCTGAGGTGCAGAGCCTGCTTTTCTGAGTGTTGGAGCTGGCAAAGGGGAGGGGCAGCTCCCTCGCCAGCAGAAGGCTGTAGAGGTGAGGTGGGAGAGTATTTTCCCCTCACCCCACACCACAACACTGCATATGAGGGAGGTGGTATCAGCGATACCCCTCTCCTGCCCTCAGAACTGGCTCACCCATGTCTCTGTCTACAGGGTTAGCTCTTCTGTGCTGCCCAGGCAAGGTGCAGAGCCCATGCTCCCAAGCGCTGCAGCTGGCGAGGGGTCGGGTCAGGTCCCCCACCTGCTGCAAGAGTCAAGGGGTGAGGAGAGGAGGGCATTTTTCCCTCACCCATGCCACCACATGGAAGACGAGAGGGGTGCCATTTGATCTCCCATTCTCATACCCTCAGGGCCAGCTAACCCAAGCACTTGCAAACAAGGTCATCTCTACTGAGCTGCTGCAGTGAGGTGTAGGCCCTCTCTCCTGAGTGCTTCAGCCATGTGGGACAGAACCAGTTCTCCCTAGTGCTGCAGCCAATGAGGGATGGGGTCAACTCTGTACAGTTTAATCTTCTCTACCTTTGGAGGTATCGGGAGTCTCCAGCATCAACACAGACCAAGGCTGCATCAGGGCCATGAACCCAAACATGGGCCCCGGCAGCAGCACAGGTCCAGACATCACCATTGTCCTGGGTGGCAATTAAGCCATCAGGCAATTAAGCAGTGATCCTCACTGCTTTTACCTTATACAGCAGCACTGTGTGAGGTCACTTCCTTCTCAGTCACTCACTGGATGCCTTAGTTTGTTTTCTGTTGCTGTGATACAAGCCATCACCAAAAGCAACTTGAAGAGGAAAGGGCTTGTTTGGCTTACATATCCACTGAGGGAAGTCCAGGCAGGAATCTGGAGGCCAGAACACAAGCAGAGGCCATGGAGGAGTGCTGCTTACTGGCTTGCTCCTTGTGGCTTGCTTAGCCTGGTTTCTCATATAACCTGGGGCCACAGGCCGAGGGGCAGTCCAGTGGCACTGCCCACAATGGGCTCGGCCCTCCCACATCAGTCATTAATCAAGAAAATGTCTCACAAACATACCCACAAGGTGAGGGAGAAAGGCAATTCCCCAGCTTAAGTTTCCTCTCCTTAAGTGGCTCCAGACTTATGTCAAGACAACAAGACCTAATTGTAGTAAGAGGCAGCTTATTCGTTTCCAGCTGCTCAGCCCTGAAATAACCACACAGAAACTGTATTAATTAAATCACTGCTTGGTTCATTAGCTCTAGCTTCTTGTTGGCTAACTCTTACAATTTAATTTAACCCATTTCTATCCATCTGTGTATTGCCACATGGCTGTGGCTTACTGGCAAGGTTCCCGCATGTCTGTTCCTGGCCAGGGCTATATGGCATCTCCTGACTCCGCCTTCTTTCTCCCAGCATTCAGTTTTCTCTCCCCTCCCTCCCCCATGTCCTAGCTCTCCTCTACCCTATCACAGGCCAAGGTATCCGCAGCATCCAGAGGGGACTCCCACGTCACCTAACCATCACATCCACTCTGATCATTGTCATTGTCCCTTTTGTGACATTTTCCCTCTACATAAGGGCTTTATAGTGGACAGAAATGTGTTTGCATTACAGCTCCGAAGACTGGAGAAACCAAGATGGAGGCCTTATGTGATGGAAACCCTCCTGCTCTGCCACAGCCTGACTGAAGGCAACACTTGGAGGCAGAGGGAGAAGGAGACACCAAACTTTCTTTGCTAGCAAAACTACTCCTGAAACAAACAAACCACTGATCTCAGAGCCCTTGGACCTCTCAGAGACCCTACACTCCAACACTGTAGCTTGGCAATGAAATTCTCTCTTTGTTAAACAATTTTGTCTTTATTTCTAAGGGTTATTGTTATATTTTACTCTCATGGGCATTTTGCCTGGTATATATGTTTCACTTGCGTGTATGTCTGTGTCCTATATGCTTGCCTTGTTGCCCACAGAAGCTAGACTAGAGCATTGGGTTTCCTGGCAGTGGGGTTACAAATGATTCTAGGACATCGTGTGGCTTCTGGGAATTGAACCTGAGTCCTCTGGAAGAGCAACCAATGTTAACTGCTGAGTCATCTCTCCTTCCCCAGAGATATTCAACTCGTGGCTTTGGGGAACACAATTCGACCATAGCAACTGAGCCCCAGGACCAGCTCTGAGAGATGCCATCTGCAAGGAGCATTCAGTGCCTGCCTTGAGACTGACATTCATGGGCAACAAAGGGAGGTCAGGGCAGAGGAAGGATTCAGCTGAGATTGTACCTTACAGGTGCCTAACTGCCCCACTGGGGGCTCACAGCTGAGGTGACGCTGTGAAGGTCTTGGGGGGGCTACAAAAGTGTGAGGACCTAAGTTTGAATTCCAAGAACCCACATAAAAGCCAGATATAATCGTGCATAATAGTGTGCACTCTGTAATGCTGGCGCTCCTGCAGGAAGATGGGAGGTGGAGGCAAGAGAAGCTTTGGGGCCAACTAACGACATATACAGCAGAAAAAAAAAATCAAGAGATCCTGTCTCAAACAAGGCAGAAGACAAGGACTGACACCTGAGATTGTCCTCTGGCCTTTACATGTAGACACCTGAAACCGCATGCACACATATCCCACACACATGCAGAGAGAAAAAAACAATACACCCTGCTCTCCCACGTGGTATGCTTCTCAGCTTTCACGTTAGCTTGGCGTCTTTTCTCCTGTGCTGGCGCTGGCTCCCCTGCCTTGCCTTCCTTTCACGGGAGCAGGAACTTATTTGGCTTGTTCACTTCCGCATCCTGGTGTCCAACATAATGCCTGCCTCGTCGTGGCTGTTCAATCAGTATTTGCTGAATGAATGCATGAGTGACATGAATAACACAGTGGTGAAGTCCTCAAGGGCAGGCTCCACGGCCTGCTGTTCTTGCAGCCAGAGCAGTAACTCTGTGAATACTTTATAACTGCTACCCTCCCCCCCACTGCCCTCCCCACTGCCCCATCCTCTCTAACCAGCCGCTAGGATTCTGAATTCAAGAGGCCTCACCATCATAATCCTGGGCTATTTTTGGTCTGTTTTTTCCCCCACTCTGCCCTGTTATGGTGGTGAGAAGAAGCTGGCTACCTGGGGCTTGCTGTAGCTCTAAAGAAAACCAATCTCCCTCTCTCGGCAAGCCACGAGGAGGTGTTCTCTGTACCAAGCTACGGGGCGACGGTCACACAGGCTGTGTTTGCAGAGAACCGTGTGATTACATTTTTAGCTTTCTGACTGAAGGTAGCCGTGAAATTGATTATGGAGACATACACAAGATGTAGGGCGACAGGCCCCAGCCACCTCCTCACAGATCCCTTCCTTCTTCCCGGACACACAAGCACGAGCTTCTTCCTCTCCTTTGATGGTCTGTCTCATTTCAGATGACTCCCCAGGCCTCAGATGCTCCCCTACGCAGACTCTGAGGGGCTTCTCCGAGCTAATGAGATTATGAGCCAGAAGTCTGGCAGTGGCCTACTCTAATCATCCTCTGCTCCAGGCTTAACATGTTCATCTAATTTGAATGCTGAAGAGAAACATCTTTTCTTTGTAGAAGACAGGAAGCAAGAGCATGTGAGGAAGGGATTCGCTCTCTGAGACACTATAAACACAGAAGACCTGGTAATGGCGTCTTTCCATGGCTGGCCATGTGGGAGAGAGGAGCCTTGGCTGCCACAGCTCTCCTTCACACACAGAAGTTTCCAGAAGCTGATGCAGCCTAGTACTGACACACAGGAACTAGGAAAGCAAGTGTGTGCGTCCTATGGGATGTACAAGGGAACCCGGTGGAGAAGGCAGTTTCATTGTGGCCTTTGTCAGTTTTGAGAGGTTCCGATGGCTCCCTGGAGAAGGAAGAAGGGCAAGGAAGGATCTTCCCTTTTTTAGGAGGGGAGAAGTAGGCTGGGGTGGTGGCTGAGAGAGCAAAACAGGTAGATCCTGGTGCTTGTCCAGCCTGTCTCGTCCATTTAAACACAGAGATTTGAGCACCCTGGCCTTAAATCCAACTTCTACCCCCAGCTCTGTGACTTGGAGAAAAAATGGTCTTTTTCTAGAAAAGTCAGTGCCCTCTTCTGCCAATGGAAGTAGCAACAATTCCCTCTAGGTGTGTTCAAATCATTTAATAGACAAGTAAGCATAGTGCTGAGCACAGCACAGACAGACAACATCTGCCATTGTGTTTCCATACTGTAAATGGAGATAGTATTGTCAAGGCCACAGGATGTAGGATCTCCTAGGAGACTAGCTTCCAGGCACATCTGTAAGGGGTTAACTAGATTAGGTTAGCCTCTGGAAAGGCCTGTGAGAGGCTGTATACATTATCCAGGAGTTATTTGAGTTGAGAAACCCCACCCTAACTGTGAGGGGCCCTATTCTATGGGCTGGGGGTTCCCTGCTTCCTGATTGCTGACATAATGCAGCCAGCTGCCTCAAGGTCCTGCCTCAATAATTTTCCCATGATGGACTGTACCCTCAAACTGTGAGCCAAAATAAACCCTTCCTCTCTTAAGTTGCTTTGGTGAGATATTTTGTCATAGCAACGACAGACATAATTAAGACAGATGTGACCAGACCTACCCTCTGGGTTGTCAGGTTTAAGTGAAGCAGTGTACACAGCGGTTGTACATTGTCTGATGTCGCATCTTAGTCAGCCCAGGCTCCCATCATAGCAGAACACAGACAACTTAAACAACAGAGATAATTGTCAAAGATTTGTTTTATTTTATATGCATAATTCTTTTGCCTGCATGTATATAGGTATACCATATGTATGCCTGGTGCCCAGGGGTTAGAAGAAGGCCTCAGATCCTGTGAAACTGGCATTACTGGGAGTTGTAAGTCACCATGTGGGTGCTGGGAACGAAACCAAGGTCCTCTGCAAGAACTACAGTGCTCTTAACCCCTGAACCATCTCTCCAGCTCCTTTAACATAGCTTTGAAGTCTGACAAGTCCAAGATCAAGGGTCCAAAGAGTTCGGGTCCTGTTGATGCCTCCCTTCCTGGCTGGCAGATGATCACCTCCTAACCAGGTCTTCAGACAGCAGAGAGAAAGTCAGTTCTTGGCTGTCTCTGACTATAAAGTCGTTAATCCTCAGATGAAAGCCCCACCTATCTCCTGAAGAGCCTGCATCAGGCAGACTTTGTCATTGCAATAAAATATGCAGCATACATAAGTTCAGAGAGAAGTGATTTATTTGGACTTATGGGTTTGGAAGGCACAATCCATAGTCCTTGGCTTCATTGATTCTGGGCCCAGGTGTAAGACAGAAAACCACGGTGACAGGAGCATATGACAAAAGCTACCCACTTCATGACATACAGAAAGCAGAGGGGGTAGGGAGAGCCTGGGACCAGATATAGTTTCCAACCTACTTCCTCCCACTAAGTCCTACCTCCCGAAGTTCCAGAACCTTCCAAGCAGTGCCGCCCCTTGGGAATCAAGCCTGGGAGATACGCTTCACATTCAAACCATAATAAGCCCTTCTCTAGACAGTCACACTGATAGTTAAAACCTAGCGTGTATTTGTGGAGAGGAGGAGAGGTCCAGCCAAGCCTGCAGTTGTGTGCACCCAGCAAGCCTCAGCCTAAACTGCAGTAATTGTTATGATCCTTGAAGAAGCACATGTCGGGGCTGGTAACTCATCTGACATTTTGATGTTCTTCTCATATCTGAATGACTACACTAGTTTCAAATACCCATCTTGGCTTAGAGCCACGCTGGCAGCGGACCGGTCAAGGACAGCACGATGGAGGCTCCTTTCCAGTCACTATTTCTGCATGCCCCACACCCGGCTTGGCTGGGTGTCACTTTCCAGTGACCATATCTGCAGCCGCTCTTGGTCTGGTGTTCGGTCTTAGTTTTGGTTTCTTGAAACAGGATCTTGCTACATAGCCCAGGCTGGCCTCAGATTCACTGTGGGACCTTGGCATCTAGGTCGTCGTGAGTGCTGGGATTACAGGTATGTATACCTGGATCTGACCCCTTCTTACAGGGCTTCCACTGACCTACCAGGATGTTCCTCAAGCTCGGGCAAGGAAACTGTGCATGCCTGGCAACTTCTTTTCCCACACAGCCATGACAACTTGTGGTGTCATGAAATCACTCAGCCAGGTCCCAGAATCTGCTTCTGGGGGACCCAGTTGACTCCAGCTCTTTCTTCAACTCCACCCCCAACCACACCGTACCTGACCCTCAAGTGTTAACCAGTAACTCCTCATGGCAACCCTGGTAATGTCAATGGTCCTCATTCTGCAGATAGGGAAAGACAATGTAGAGAAAGTTCTGGTCACACATCTGTAAAGGACACACATCTGTAAGGGACGTGGATAGGATCTGCTTCCCACCATCCTTTTGCCCCAGTCCTGTCTTGTATTCTAGATACCAGACTCTTCACAGAAGAGCTATTGCTTCTTCCTTCGGATACCCTAGCACTTAACTAATTGGGCAGCACTCATCAGGGGTGAATGAATGAATGAATGAATGAATGACTTGAGTGCTTGTTCAGCAGCTACTTAGATCTTTTAGATCAAGGCAGGTCATTTATCCACCTGCTCAGGAACCTCTGTTTCTCTCCTAGGGCTCAGAAATGATCACTACAGATTTCGTGCGTTCTCATCACCAAAAGCTTCAGAGGATTCTGAACCAGTGCAGCCACAGTCTCATTTAGCTGCTCTTCCCTGGTGTCTCCAGACTATTTCTAACCACGGACCCAGGCGCCAAGCTGCCTTCGCGAGGTAAACAATAGCAGCAGCAAAAAGGGAGCCCCCAAGCTAAATCCACCGACCACAGTTTCATGCCATATGTTCTATTATTGCCTCCATCTCATGAAAGAGGGGACGAGATCAGAGTGTCAGGTCATCTGTCTGACAAAGCAAAGCAGGAGAGAAAAAGCCGGGGTTTGGACCTAGTTCCGTCCAGCTCCTGGACACACACTGTTAGCTCAGAGGCCCTAAACTCGGGGTACAGAGCAAAAAGTCCACCATTCTTTGATTCTGTATTCAGTCGCCCACATTTTAGATGTCTATCTCACTGGTAAAATCTGAGTTCTCAGGCTCTTTTGAACCTACTGATCCCTGAGAGCCATGTGCCCAGTAGATGCAATGGACAGAAGCCAGGAACTCTGCATGACGGAGCTAACACCCCCAGTATGATTAGTCTCCGCCCACTGCTCTAGTGGGGTCACCTCGGCCGTGAGTTACCAGTTTGTTTCACACCATCCCCGCTGGCCACCTCCATCATCTACTGTGCCAGCTCCCCCTCTTATACCTAAGATGGCTCCTCCCGCGAGGAGGAACGATGACAGCATCTAGATGCTGTGGGCGACGCTAAGGTGGTGCCATTCCACATTTAACAAAGTATGACTGCGTCCGTGAGCTTATTTGATTGTCAAGACAATAGACATTTCCTGGCAACTGATCTGGGCCAAGGTCTGTCAATAAACACAAGAGAAGCAGAGGGGAAGAGAAACAGAATAGTCTCTGCCACAGAAGGCCACAGCCCTGCAGTGCAGAGAAGCCACTGAAAATAGAACCAAATGTGGTTACAGAAGATGTTTAGACCCAGAACAGCAGAACAGGGAGGCCAGAGAGGCAGCACCCAACCAGACAAGTGTCTGAGCTCAGGCCTCTATAACCCAGTGTCAGAGGCTAAGCTGACCCGTTAAAACAGATTTGTTTATCACAGTTCTCGGGGCCAAAACTTCAAACTCTAGGTGCTTCCAGGAATCTTCTAGTGGGGTCCTTCTAGGGGGTCTCTCTCTCTCTCTCTCTCTCTCTCTCTCTCTCTCTCTCTCTGTGTGTGTGTGTGCGTGTGTTTCTCTCTCTCTTTCTGTGTATGTGTGTGTGTGTGTTTCTCTTTTTCTCCCCCCCCCCCCGTGTATGTGTGTGTCTGTCTGTCTGTCTGTCTCTCCCCTGGGTCTATAGCCCTGGCTCGCCTGGAATTCACTGTGTGGACCAGGATGGGCCTGAACTCACAGAAATCTGGCTGCCTCTGCCTCCTGGCTGCTGGGAGTTGAAAGTCTGCATGACTGTACCCAGTCTAGGGTCTCTTTCACAAGGGTACTGGTTACCTCCTAAAGTTCTACTTTCCAATTCCATCACATTAGAGGTTAACATGCCAACATACAGGAGGGACACATGAATTTGGTCCACATACGTGGGCAGCTAAGATGTTTCACAATCTCCCTGATTCACAAGGGTGATGAATAGGACTATATAAGTATGTTTCTGGCAAAATCATAACCATGGCAAGAAGTCAACATTATTCCTTTGTAAGGCATGAGCTACTCTTGCCAGAGCCTCGGGGGCATAGGTGACCTTGTCCCTGCTGGGTTTCCATCTTCTCCCCCAACCTCTTGCTCAGCTCTGCATCTGGACAGCTTTCTCTTAACCTGTAGTCTTCACACGTGAGCTTCCCATCCCTTGGTGAGCTTTCAAGTCTCACTCCAGACATCACTTCAGGAACAGCATCCCGACGCCGTAGTCAGGTAGTCAGGTCTCTTTTGTGTTCAGGGAACTTCCCTTCAGAGTGTCACAGCTCATAATTGTGCATTTATGGGGTTCTTGGATGGACGGCTGTCTCGCTCTGAGACAGACTGAACTATTAGCCCCAATCCCTTGCACTTCTGTTTCTACTCATTTTGCTATATGATCTCAAGGTCTTCCCAGCTTTGAGCACAGGACATTTAGGTCATTGTAATGTGGATGAAAGTGGCAATGTACCACTTCTGAATCTAGTACTTAGACACTCTGTGCTCCTGCCATCACCGTAAGAACATGGCTAGCTAGTCCCTGGGTCAAAAAGAATGAAAGTCATGTGGACCAGACCTATAAATCAATCTACCACTTAGAACCACCCCCACAGAACCCAGCTGGTTCAGCCAGTCCAGGCTCAGATACATGAACAAAATACTTCCCCTGAGCCACTGAGATGATATAAAGGTGATGTGGTGTTGCAAGGGCTGAATGACACACACAGAAGCTTGAGCTAAGCATCATGGAAGCATGCACTCACTGTCCTTACACACCGAGTTCTTACCACACACAGCTAGATGCACACCCTTCCTAAATATTTGCTGAGGAATAATGGTGAGCGAAGTAGATGATACCAGACCTGCCAGAGACGAGCGGACCTCACCAGGCACGGTATCCTCCAGTGAGTGAGAACAGCCCTAGCTCCTAGGAGATGAAGAAGGAATGAATGAGTTGTTTGCTCTGAGCCTGCTCTGTTAGGAGCGTTTGCTCTGAATCTCGAGGCTGACAGAAGACACCCACGACAGAATGAGTGAGTGTTTGGACCCTCGGGAATATTAGTTAGACCCTATCAGCCATTGAAGTCTGACTGGACTAGAAATTTTCTCCCATAATGCTCATTTTCATTTCAATCAACGCGGAGGCCAGAAAAGTTGATGCTATTAATTATGATAGATGCCTCTAACAAGAGGCTAATATGACTGTGCTTGGCTAGATCACACCAGACTGTCTCCTTTGTTCCTCACAACTGCGTGGGAAAACATAAGAAACCTGAGTTTGAGGGCCTAGCATCCGCTGACGCACTCAGCCATCAAGGATGCAAAGGAATTCAGTCAGGCAACTTGAATTTAGAGGCTGTGTGTAATGAGTCTTTTTCTGACCCTACAGCCAGCTCCCAAATAATAACATGGAGACTTCTTATTAATTAATGAAAGCCCAGCCTCTAGCTTAGGCTTGTTTCTAATCAGCTCTAATAATTTAAATTAACCCATTTATATTGATCTGTGTTTTGTCATGTGGCTCACAGAAGCAGCCCTGACCACCCCATCCACAGTACATTCTCTTAACAGAGGAGCCACACCGTCTCCCAGAAAGTGCAAAACAGATCTGGCAATCAGCATCTATCTGTCCTCCCAGCACTCGGGAAGCAGAGGCTGGGGGATTACACATTCCAGAACAGCCTAGGTTACTGAGTGAAACTCTGTCTCAACCTCACCCCCAAAATTGGCAAGAATAGCTCATTTCTGTTTTTACTCATCACAGCATTATTCAAAAGAGCAAAATATAAAAGACAATGGTCCAGCATCAGTCAGTAGCAAACTGGTTAAATAAACCACTGGTTTTCACATCTATAACGCCAACACTCAGGAAACTGACCCAGGACTGCCATGAATTCAAGGCCAGTGTAGGCACACAGAGAGTCCCAGGCTAGCCCAAGCTATATAGCATAAATGAATTGGAACTTATGCCCGGGCAATGCTGAAGCTTGCATGGGCAGCCCGTATATGGTGGTTCTGCTGAACTTGTCCGTACTGGGGACGGCTGACCAGGTCTCTTCCTCAAGTATATAACATGACCTTAATGCCAAAAAGCAAAACACACAGTGGAGATGTTAAATCAATCACAGTACAGTTATTAAAGAACCGCTCTCTAGAGGTGAAAGGAAATGAGGAAATCCCTCTTGCCCTTGCCAGGAAAAACTCTCCCAAGTATGGTGAGTTAAGCTGCACCTCTCCCGTGACCCTGTGGTGTGGAATTGTCAGCGCTGTCTAGGCGACTGGCTGGTCTCTCACTTCCCTTTTTTAGCCTGTTAGGTTTACTGTCCCTCTGCTTAGTGATGTAAATAGAACACTCTCCCTGCAGCTATAACGAGGGTTTTTTTTCTTTTCTCAGCTATTCTGCTCATGCATATAGAGTGTTTGCTCACTGCAGGCAGTGGGTTCTGGGAGCTGTCCGAATTATTTACATGTGTGTGTTTGTGGGGGGGGGGGTGGATCAAAACAGAGGCACCTCTCCTAATCTTTTATTTCTGGACCACTTCTTTACTTTTGAGACAGGGTCTCTCCATGTAGCCCAGGTTGGCCTCAAACTCTTGCTCCTCCTGCCTCGCCCTTCCAAGTGCTAGGACTATAGATGTGCACAGTGCCCAGCAAACTCTGAAACACTGTGTACATTACATACAAAATAACATACAAAATACGTTTACATACAAAAATAACACGATGATGAACAGTTTACGCTTTCTCAAGATTAAGTGAATTAATGCCCGTAAAGGACTCAGTAGGATACCTCCCACCTTACCAGTAGTTTTAATGAATAAAAAGCTCTCTTTGCTGGGCCTGCTGACTCTGCTTAAGATCTCAGCACTCTGGAAGCTGAAGAAGAAGGTGGCAAGTTCAAGATCAGTCTGGGCCACATAGGGAAAATAGGGGCTCAAAATGAATTAAAAAAAATTAGAAGTTGGAAAGAAGGAATCCCTTCCCTATTGTCCTTCCACCCTCTGTCTCTGGACCCAGGGTCCCCACTTGATAGCCCACAAGATTCAAGCACCAACTTGGAAGCAGTCATCTTTGTCAGACCACCTCCTAGCTCATCGATCTCAGATTCCTCAACCTTGAGAATTACAGGGAATCAAGCTCTTCTATGTATGTTTTCAGAGCCGACTACTTGGATATTGGATAACGACTTAGGGGGACTGTCCCTGGGGACTGTCCCTGGGGACTGGTGCTGTCATTGTTCCAGTCTTATTTAGGCAACCATCCTCTTGAGGTTGTGTGGCGATAACTTCATACAAGCGCTAATAGACTCGGTGGGTTGCATTTATGTGTTTAGCCATTTACATACACATGTGTGTGTGTCTGTTACTTTCCTGTTGCAGTGACAGAACACTATGACCAGGCAATTTCTAGAATAAAAGTTATTTCCAGGTCCACTACCACAGAGCAAAAGTGTGGTGGCAGAGCAAGAAGCTAGGACTCAGGTCCTGAACCTCAAGTACCAAGCAGAAAGAGAACTCAAAACAGCGTGAGTCTTAAAACTCTCAAAGTTAGACTCTGGTAGCAAACCACCTCCAAAAAGACCACACCCCCTGAGTCTCCCCAAACAGCAGCACCAACTGGGGACCAAATATTCAAATGCCTGAATCTATGGGGGATGCTTCATGCAAACCACCACAACCTAACAATAGTAACTCAAGAAAAATGGCCGTGAATTTGAGAGGGAGTAGGGGGCGTGGCTGGAGGGAGTAGAGGATGATGGAGAAATGATGTAATTACATTACACATAGCCAGGTGTGATGAAACTTCCCACTAGTTCCAGCACTTAGGAGGCAGAGACAGGAGGATCTCTGTGAGTTCCAGGTCAGCCAGGCTGCATAGTATGACCCTGTCTCAAAGAAAAATATAATACATTTATTATATTTAGAGAGTGGGCTGGCTTTCTAAATACAAGCCTTGAGAGTTTTGAATGAGTCACGACAGGATAAATCACAGGCATTCCTTCCCCCAGGGCTGTGGGAATATGAAAGATGGTGGCCTGGGGGCGCTTACAGTCTAGATATGAGCAAGAGTTGGAGACAACAAGGAGACATCGCAAGCCATCCCTGGAAAGGTTTGGGAGGCCTCAGTGGGTCGAACAACCCCAATGGACAGTTCTGCTTCCCAGTAGGGGTGTGACTCAGCCACATCAGAACCCCTGCTTAGGGAGTCAGCAAGGTAAATTAGTGAAGCTATTCTGGCAGGGACAGGGGTGGGAGGTACTGTGCTATGGGGGGCAGAATATGTAACCAGCTTCCATCATTCCTAGGCTCCCTTAATTGCATAGGTGGAAAATTCAGTGTGTGTAATGATGATAAGCCCATTGACCAAGCCAGATAAGGATCTCTGTGTTTGTGTAGCTTGCATTTCAGCGGAAAGATGATCTGGTAAGTTTTAAATGTCAAATCGATACAAGCTACAGTCACCTGGAAGGAGGGGACATGAGTTGAGGAGCTGCCCCAATCAGATTGGCCCATAACAGGTCTATGAGGCATTTTCTTAACTGCTAATTGACATAGGAAGGCCCAGTCCACTGTGGGCAGCACCATCCCTAGGCAAGTGGGCCTAGGCTGTATGAGAACGCTAGCTGAGCAATCCAGGGGGAACAGGTCAACAAGCAATGTTTCTCTATATTTTCTGCCTCACGCTCCTTCCCTGGGCACCTATCCTGGCTTTCCTGGATGATAAGATGTAACCTGTAAGATAAAAGAAACCCTTTCTTTCACCAAGTTGCTTGTCACAGCAACAGAAAAGCAAATGAGAAGAGGAGACCTACAATGCTACTTCAGAGTCTAAGAGGAGTTGACTAAGGATGACTTAGGACATAAAAGAACAAGGAGTGAGATTAAAAGATGGTTATTGGAACAGTGTGTGGAGGTTCTGAAGACACCCCTACCCCAAGGCTGATGTAAAGAAGGACCACCTTCCCGTGGTAGATTTTGAAGGCAGAATTGTCCAGGAGAAAGGCACACCGCAAAGAGCACACACTGAGTCAACAAGACCTGAAAGTTATTAGACAGGTGTCTCCTGTGTGGTTTTGCTGTTAAGAATTGAGAATAAATGAAAGACAAGAAGCCAAGGAAGTTCCAGGTGACCCCTCACCTGGATAAGTCTGGGTAGCTGATGCTACAGTTGACAGTGATTGACACAGTGCTGGTCCAGGCTGCTGCAGGATCACTGCCTTGGCCTTTATCTTCCTCAGAAGACAGAGGGGAGTGCACAGCTCTTCTGTCACTCCCTCCTGACTGACATGACTGAGACTCCCAGAGATCCACGTCACTTCCCACAGGAGTCCTGTGGGGTTCCAGGCACAGGGAAGCCCGCAGTCTTCCAGCCTATGGAAGCAGATGGTGCTGCTGAGCCCAAGTGGATTAAATACCTGGCTCTATCCTCAACTGCGAGCATCTTGAGAGAGGACCAAGTCTCGACCATCATTTTGGTCCTAACACCTCCCTTGGCTGCTTCATGGTAGATGTTCAGTAACTATCTGCTGTCTAGAAAGATCTCGGAGTGATAGAGAGAGGGACAGAAAAACACAGCCAATATTTACCCACAGTTAGATATTGACAGGTAAATTGTAGGTTCTGAGAAAATGTATATACATTGTTGCTGGAAATGTGTATACATTGTTGCTGAAAATGTGCATACATTGTTGCTGAAAATGTATATACATTGTTGCCAGAAATGTGTATACACTGTTGCCAAAAATGTGTATACATTGTTGCTGATGGCAGTGAGGACAGCTTGACAACCGTTTCTGTAAGAAAATCATTAAAAATACCTTGCGGAGGGATGGGGGCTAGAGAGATGGTTCAGTGGCAAGAGAATTTTTTGCTTTTGCAGAGGACCTTAGTTTGATTTCTACCTCCCACGTGATGCCTCACAACTGCCATGACTCAAGTTCCAGGCACTCTGGTGCCCTCTTCTGACCCCTCGGGACCCAGGAATGCACATGGTGCACAGACGTGTGTGGAAGCGAAACATTTATACAATAAAATAAAAAATGAATAACCACCCCAACTAGAAAAGGACACGATAAGCACAAATCATTAAAAGAAGAATAGCTTGCCCAGGCAGATGCAAGCCACCCACAAGATAGCTTGAGGGCTGGGCTGCAACCTGTGGCTTTGTTGGTGTCTACGGGCCAAGCCACCACCAGAGCCATCTTGATCTGAATGATCTGATCTTCCACTCAAAGCCAGGATATCATCCGGGCCCAAGCTGCTGCTGAGGGCCATATCTGGGTCCACAACCTTGCTACAGCTGGTGTCTGCATTGATGTCTGTGACCCTTGACACCTCTGGAGCCCATAGGAACCATGAGAGATAAAATCAGAGGGTCATGCTGAGCTGGCCCTGCCCCTCACTGGCTTCTTCATCTCAGCTCACTTCTGCTAAAAGCCACTGCATGGAGCCCAGGAGCCGCCTGGTCATTGCATCCATTGCTCTGCGGCTGCTGTGATAAAACGCCATGACCTTCGGCAGCTGAAGGCAGAGAGGATTTATTTTGGCATATGGTTCCAGACAGAGTCCATAACAGAAGGAGAGAGGCACGGCGGCAGGAAGAGGAAGCTGAGAGCTCACATTTTCAATCATAAGCACAAAGCAGAAAAAAAAATCAAACTGAAAATGACAAAAGCCTTTTCATCTCCAAGCTTTCCCCAAATGACATACTTTCTGCACCCTCTAAACCTCCCCAGACAGCGCCACCAAGTGGAGGCCAAGGGTTCAAATACCCGAGCCCATGAGGAACATTCTCATTCAAACCACTACTCTCCACAGGACCTTCCAGTTCCCTGTTACCAGAAATGCCTCTGAGACTTGTGCCCTAAGGAACATCAGTGACTTTATCCAAGAAAGAAATGGGGAAATGGGTCTCAATTGCATCACACACTCTTTAAATTGCAGTAAATAAAGACATTGAGCAATTCTCAGTAATCAAATGGAACTGTAATAGTTACAAAATTGTATAGCCTGGAGTTCCTTGAAGAAATGGCATCTTGCATTCTCCCAGGGGCTGCACTGGATACAAACCGGAGAGAGCAGACTTCAGGGAGATCCCTGGGGAGGACAGCCAGGTGGCTGCTCTCAGGGGTTAGAAAGCACTGATCTGGAGCACTGGCAAGTCCTCTGGCCCCTTTTGATGCTATACAGAGAAGGCATCTGCCTGACCAGAGACCCAGACAATGCACACAGCTGGGTGGCCCTGCAGCAAGGCACATGCTGTCATTACATCTGTGGAGCCAGGTGCAGACTTCTGAAAACCAGGGTGGTCGAGTCAAAGCCAGGAACTAAAACAAACCACTTATCCTGGGCTGAGCCCCCTCGCCCAGGGCTCGTCACTGACCCTAGGCCTTGCCAGACCAAAGTTAGCTTTCAATAGGTAGCTTTATCATTTATGGATAAGGAAGAATGTCCCAGGGAGAGAAGACACTAAATCTCTAAAGAGTTCAAATGCCTGCTACGTCCATTTAGAAGATTAAAAATATACTCAGAACATATTGTTTCCCTCTTATGGGGCGCAACCTGCTAACTAGACTTCTCTGGGCCTCCTCTGTAAATCTCAGGCCAAATTAAAGTCCACACTCACATTGGGGAATCAGAAAATTCATATATCTAGTCTCAAACTAGAAAAGGAAAAAACAATAAAAAACAGAAGCTAGAAAGACAAGATACTGTGGGCTGGAGAGACAGCTCAGTAGATAAAGTTCTTGCTCTACAGCATAGGGCTCCTGAGTTTGGACCCCAGGACCCACAGAGAAGCCTGGGAAGCGGGGGGGGGGGGGGGGGGGGGGGGCCTAGAACCCAGGTGGCAAGGACGGAAATCCAGACAAGCGAGGATCACTATGCTCTGGCTTCAGCACCAGGCCCTGCCTCAACAAGCAGAGTGGAGAGTGATGAGGGGGACACCCCGTGTCAACTTCAGGCCTTTCCATGCTCCCACATGCGTGTGCACACACAAAGCAAACCAAGCTACCCTTGAGCAGTCAGGGCTCAGAGGAGCCTTTTGTGTCTCAGAACCCGGCTTCAGATCTTGGTTCCACCCTTTGATGCGCTCTGTTCTCTGTCTTCCCCAGCCTGACCTCCTTTGTTAGCAGAGCTCGTGTTTGGGGGCAGACTATAAAGACTATGGAAAAGAAGGTGTCACGAGACAGAGTATGTGACCCATAGTAGGGTTTTCATCAAACGACCGTAGACAGTGTTGCGTCACTTTCGCACAAAGAAATGACTTACGTTTGCGATGACCCACGGATAACCGTTCCGTAATGCAAGCAGCAGCTAAGTTGAAGTCAGAGGAGTGATGCAGCATGCACCATGAAGAGCTCCTCGCTCTGTGCTACCATTTGGTTTCAGATTCAGCATTTTCACCTTTATTTTTATGCCCACCACAGAAATGCCTCAAGTTTATTTACCAACTCGACAGTAATGAGCAGTTGAAGGGAAATTATCCTCACCAGGATCCGACTTGGTTGGAAAACACTAAATAACAAATCACTTCATGAAAAATAATTTTTTTTTTTTTTTGCTTTTAAATAAAGATGAGAAAGCTAGTGGAGTTCATAAAACACCCCAGTCGGGTCTGTGCTTTGCTCTCAACAGATCACTAGAAGCAAGGGTCAGCTCATCTCCATTTATCTCGTACTGATGGAGGCTGCCTGGCCTTTGGAAATGATCGATTACGTGTTGGTGCACAATGCCAAAGGTTAAGCGTATTATTGCGCAGCACAGGCCAACCCTAACCTCAGCATGAACGTCAGAAACAAAAAGGGAAACTATAGTGAGGGCTGTGGAGGGACTGCCTTTAGTCTCCAAAGAATTTCAAAAGGGAAATAATGCCCCCTACCGTCCGGAGCCCAGACATGCAGCCGGCCTCTGGAACTGGAAACCGGCTTTAGGAGGTGGAGTGTATTCTGAGATTTAACAGGTCCCTTCGGTTACTTCAGGCAAGCTGACCAACATAGTGTGGCTTCCCTCCTAATGGCCTCTAAGCAGTGAAGTCCTCTGTGTAGTATTGGAGCTGGCAAAACAGATAGGGGATGAAGAGGTAGGAGAGGCTTAAAGTCCATGGCGGAATCCTGGGGCATAGAGAAGCCTAACCCAGTCACCACACTACAATATCCACTCTGGCAGGGACAGATCACTCCCAACCCTCTCCCTTACAGATTGTCCCACCCTGATCTTAAACCTGGTCCTGAGAACCTCGAGGTCCTAGTCCTGGTCCTGGAGATTTACAAACTCCGTTGTAAATCCTACTACATCCGTTTCTTCATGTAAAACTTCTTAAAGAGAAATGAACTAGCTGGGTCCACCCTTAGGACTCCAGCACTTAGGAAGTAGATACAAATGGAGCATTAAGGCAGGAAGGTCGTTAGTGAAGCCAGCCTGGACTACATAGCAAGACCCTATGTTTTAAAAAAAAAAAAATCCACTTCATGGCCAACGACTCAGCCTGTAGACAGCTGTGGATGTGGACACCTGAGAGCACCATCACCAGAGCTGCTCAGAGGAACGTCGGCAAGAGTGAAGGATGCTTGTTTTCCAAGTGACTCTGGCTGTCTGCTGCCTGGACACTCACACTGGGATGGCGCCTTCTGTCTCCCTATCGCCCCTGTGATTGGGTGAGAGCTCTTAAATAGCTCCAGTCTATACCTGAGCCAAAGTCAGCACACTGAGAGCGTCAAATCATACTGAGAGACCGCCCACATTAGGGAACCTCAAACCCCAACCCCAAGCACGGTGTGACATCCCAGGAGATAAAACATACTTGGAGGATGTTGTGATACAACCTACCTTTGTCCCTCATGAGTGACTCCTTATTCAAGGGCACAGGGCTTGGAACCTCGTACTTAAGAGAATGCAGAAACCCAAAGAGGCCATGTAAGGCTGCATTAGGTAAGCCAAAGCTTATGCTGTTTGTTTGTTTGTTTGTTTGTTTGTTTGAGACAGGGCCTTGCTGTATAGCCAGGCTGGCCTAGAACTCCCAACCTTCCTGCCTTCTCTGGACTGCCAGTAGGTCTGTGCCACCAGGTCTGACTCTTCAGTCATATTGACATTGTAAAGCTGCAGCAGCCAGGTCAGCTGCTGAATTTGACCTCTCTGTGGAGTTAATCTCCATTTTATGCAGGAAAGAGAGTTCCCTGGGCTCACAATTCTGGAGGCTTGGGAGTCCAAGAGGATGCTGCCAATGCTTGCCCAGCTGGTGAGGACCACGTTCTGCATCCCATGGGACACAGCGGAACACTAGAAAGATAGTAAACGAGCTATATGCAGCAGCTCAGGCCTGCCATCTTTGCCCTTGGGAAGCTGAGGCAGGAGACTTGTGAGTTCCAGGCCAGCCTGGGTCACAAAGAGAAACCCTATCTAAAAACCCAAAAAGAAAGGCAAGTGGCTGCATACGCAAGAGCTAACATCAGGAGCAGCAGCCTTGCTCTGTATCACCCATTCTCGTGACAAACCCACACCTGAGTGTGAGCGTTCACTCCAGCCACTGTTAACCAAGTGAGTCTGTCTTAACTGGGGTTTCTATTGCTGAACCAAAGCATCATGACTAAATCACAAGCTGGGGAGGCAAGGGTTTATTTGACTTACACTTCCACAATGCTGTTCACCATTGAAGGAAGTCAGGACAGGAACTCAAGCAGGGCAGGATCCTGGAGGCAGACACTGATGCAGAGGCCATACTTACTGGCTTGCTGCCCTCATGGCTCAGCCTGCTTTCTTATAGAACCCAGGACCACCAGCCCAGGGGTGGCACCACCCACCAAGGGCTGGGCCCTCCCACATTGATCACTAATTGAGAAAATGCCTTACAGCTGGATCTCATGAAGGCTCCTTCCTCTCTGATGACTCTAGCTTATGTCAAGTTGAGACACAAAATCAGCCGTACACAGTGTGGGAAAGACATTAATCCCTCATAGCGAACCAAGCACTTCATGAAAGACTCACTTCCAACTCTGCTGTCATGACATCATCTTTCAATGAGAGCTTCAGAGAACACGCCCTATTGCAACCATAACGCTTCGTTAAAATGCCTGTGTGTCTGTGTGTACACCATGTACATGTGCTCACAGAGGCCAGAAGAGGACACCGAATCCCTCAGAACTGGAGTTGCTGGTGGTCGTGAGCCACCATGTGGGTGCTGGTCACCTAATCCAGGTTTTCTGCAAAAGCAGCAAGTGCTCTCCATCCCCAAAACATCTCTCCAGTTCCGCTCTTTGATTTTTAAATTGAATAATGTGAGCTCGCTTCAGCAAATATAACTTTTCATATTATCTTATACACTTGAAATGGCCATCATGACCACTTCATACCTGGCTCCCATCCTCAGGGAAGAAAAAACAAAAAAACAACTTGTATGCAAAGGTAGCAATGAAAATCTTTTAATATTTATACTCCAGTCCCAAATTTTCTGAAATTAGTTATGGAATCGAAGAGGCTGGAGAGGCAGCTTAGTGGCAGATAGCCCAATATTATGGTTGACTTTAACGTCAGCTTGCCACATACTAGAGTCAACAGAATAGAGGCCCACCCAAAGAACTGTCCTGTTTACTTTAGTGGATACCGGAAAACCCGCCTCCGTTGTGAGTGACACCTTCCTGAACCAGTTCAGATGAAAAGGGCGTGGCAGAAAGAATTGAACCCACCCTCTGTCTGCCAGGCCTCACGTCTTTCCACGGAGCTGACTTACTCTGTTATTGCTGCTGCTTCCATCATTGTGATCAGAGCCACTGTTTCCAGGCTTCTGCCATGGACTAAGGACCAGAGGCCCTCCAGGAAACTTCCAGGTTTACAACTACAGATTGGGACTGCGAAGACACCCAGCCTTGTGGACTGAGCAAATAGTGGTTGCCGGCCTCCGCAGTGACAGCCACTGGGGGACAACTCCAACCACTGAGGCAGCAGCCTCCAGGACAAAGCAGTTAATAGGTTCTCAGCCTCTTGGGTAAGAGTCAGCTGTTGTTACTATTTTAATGTGATCTGACTTGATTGATTCATATATAACCCATGCCCTTGGTTCTATTCCTCTAAAGAACCCTCATTCACCCAGTGAATGCAAGTGCTGAGCCCCAGCACCAGCACCAGAGAGAACACAGGAGAGAAAGCTTTGTTATTGAGTCTGAGTGTTGTAGCATACACCGGTTATCCAGCCCTTGGAAGGCAGGATTATGACCGGAGGTTAACCTGGGCTGTATAACAGGGCACTAAAATGGAAAAGAAAAGTATCTAATATCTGTTTGATTGTTGAAATTACTTGTAATTGTGGGCATATTGTTTTAATTAGATATACATTTTTCATATTAAGAATTTCAAGATAACAATCTGCAAAACCCACTACGTTGAGGTTTACTTCATGACCAGCTGGGACACCGTGAAAAGGTTCATCGGGCACAAATAAAGATATCCAAACCTGTGATATTTCTGTTTGGGTTTTCACCTAGAGCTGTGCCCTCACAGGCATCGTACTGCCCCCCCCCACACTCCTAGAGTGAAGGCTGCCTCCTAAGTGCTGGGATTAAAGAGGCAAGTGCCACCACCACCACCCAGCCTCCGCCTTCATTGTTAACTTGAATAGATTCAGCATCACCCAGGAGACCGGTGAGGTCCACTTCTGGGCTTGTTTGTGAAGGTGTTTTCAAAAAGAATTAGCTGATGGGGAAAGACCCACCCTGAATGTGGCACATACCACCCACGTGAAGGCCCCAGACAGAATAAAAGAGGGGAAGAAGAAAGCCAGCACTATGCTGGTATCCCCCTTTCCCTTCTTCCTGCCCACTTTGACACCATGCTTTAACCTGCTCTCATTTACCACACACACTTGATAAACTGACACACCTGCAATCACAATCCGCATCCCAGTCCTCCCTTAAGTTGTTTCTCTCAAGCGTTGTGTTGAGATGAGAAGAAAGCTAGCTAATGCAGTACCAGCATGCTATATCTTATTCAATAATTCTGGGAGGGATGCATGGGTGGTGGGTCTGTGGATGGATGCATGGGTGTGTGGGTGGGTGGGTGACGGGTGGTTGGGTGGATGAATGGATGGGTGGGTAGATGGATGGATGGGTGGATGGACGGGTGGGTGGATGGATGGATAGGTGGGTGAGTGGGTGGATGGATGGGTGGACAGATCAGCAGATGGATGAACAGATGGATGGATGGATGGATGGATGGATGGATGGATGGATATTAGGTGAATAAGAGGATGCATGTGGCCCTCCTTCCCCTGTGGACCCAGAAGCAGCCTCTCTCCTAGAAGTTCATTTACAGCCTCCACATGGCTCCAGTCTGATGGGCCTGTGACACTGGAGGCTCAGTCTAGGCAGCTTCTCCCTTACACCTAATAGCCAGCCTCGAAACAGAATGACTCCCCTCTTCAGAGGGAGTCTCTCCCTCTCTGAGCAGCCAGCGTATGCTGCCAAGACACCCTGCGTCTATAAATATGCCTTTCTAAATGTTAAAGGGTTAGAGCAATTTCCAAAGGTCTCTGCCTCCAAGGAGCCCTCAAATGATATTTAATTGAACTACTTTTGCCTTGAGAAGTGAGGAAACTAAAATGTAAAAGGTGGAAATGCTTCTCGGTTTTATGTCAAAATACAGGATTCTAGATAAAATAATGGAAAAAAGAATGTCCTGTTATTAAACTTGGGGAAATGAACATAAACAGCTCAACCAAGCAGAGCTGAGTATAGGATTTTGTGAGGTGATTGGAAGGAAAAGGATCTCCTTTTAAACTCTATCTTCAAGCCCTTAACAACTGCTGGAGACACTTTTGTTGATTAAAAATCGCCGGTAATCGCTCTCCTTTGGCATTGAACATTAAATAAAAGCATGTCTACACGTTTAGTATTAACGTCTTGCATCAGATCCACACCATGCTTTCTAAGCAGAAAAGAGAGGGCTCTGTAAAGGCTTAAATGGAAGAAAGGACCAACACAGAGGGATGCAAACTCTAAAACGAGCAAATGATCAGCTCACCACTCAGCGTTTGTGAAGACAGTCCAGTGAAAATTAGCATGCTCTCCATCGAGGTCACATCAAGAAGGCACCGGCTACAACCTTTGCTGTGTCCAGAATGCTGGTGTGATTCTGCATGTGGTCCAGTAGACTCTGAGGATGCAGAACACAGGGGGCTGCCGGGTGCTGAAAAGAAAGGGCAGGTGCATGGGAGGGTTCATAACCCCAGAGGCGGCTGCTGTGCTGACAACTCCTGCGGCCCCCAGTGTGAATAACATCCCCTAGAGCTGTGCAGTGAGCAGCCTACACACCCCTTGGTACACCTGTACTGCGTTGTCTTTTGTTGAGCTGCAACAGCAGGGAGGTAGATCTTCAGTTTAAGGTGAAACCAAGCCAAAGAAAAGTCAAGAAGCCAACTCCCATCACAGAAGACAAAGGGGACGCATGTTCCTCTTCCCCACTACATGGATTTGGCGCTAAGGGACATCAAGTGAGACACAAAGGCAGTAATGATTAACAGTCATCAGTGGTTAGGTAGGGCACAGCTGCTGTTTACCACTGACTCAGGGTGCCTCAGTAGAGAGAAGCAGAATCCAGTGCACTCTGCTGGTCACAATCATACCCCAAGCATGGCTGCAAAATGGATGCCCCTCTGGTGTGCATAACGAATAGCAGTGACCTGGGCTGGGGCTCAGGTGGGGCATTGAGGCAGCCATTAAACATCTATTTCAGGACCAGAATGCTGACCATGTCATTGGCTACAGAGGCTATAGGTCCCTAATCCCAGCATTCCTGTCAACAGCCATGAGCACCTCATTGCACTGTTAGCATATCAACCTTCTGTGGTTTACAGAGGTCCCTTGGCTACGTGAAAAGCTACCCAGAGAAGCCTCAACCTTGCTTTGCCACCAAATGGCCAGCAGCAAAGTTATACCTAATAGGTTGGACAGAATCGTGATGTGGGATTCCCCTCTGTATGTTGTGAATATCATTGGTTAATAAAGGACTGCTTTGGACCTATAGCAGAGCTATAGGGGAACAAAGCTAGACGGGGGGGAAACTAAACTGAATGCTGGGAGGAAGGAGGTGGAGTCATAGAGAAGTCATGTAGAACCTGCTGGAGACAAACACCAGAACTTTAGCCAGTAAGCCACAGCCATGTGGTAATACACAGACTAGTAGATATGGGTTAAATTAATATGAAAGAGTTAGCCAATAAGAAGCTAAAACTAATGGGCCAATCAGTGATTTAATTAATACAGTTTCTGTGTGATTATTTTGGTTCTGAGCGGCTGGGACAAAGAAGCAGCCTCCTCTTACAACAAATTGGCACCCATGTGACCAACTAGATCCATGTAAAAGCTAAGAAAACTTGGAAAGGAATTCTAGACACTACAAAACAAAGTTTAACCGCATTTTTTTTTCAAATGAGCTTTGCTTGTTGGCGGCATGCTGCAGCTCCTTTAAGAGAGGTTTTCCTGATTCAGCGGTAGCAGAAAAAATAAGTCACCCCATTTTGAAATGTGCACACAACCTCTGGCTCTTTCAGGAAACTGAGCATTTGAATCGGGTTTTTGAGCAACATGTTACGACTTGCTTAGTGGCAACATGGACTGGCTGTGTGCCTAAAGATGGGGCATTGTGCATGGCTCTCGGAAGCAACATCAGCTCAACTCTGCCATGTCCGACTGGGTAGAGCAAGCAGGAACTGCCACATTTCCCCTAGCAATAGCATAGCATAAGTTTTTAAGAACTGTTTAGCATTTTAAGAAGTGCTCTTGGACAGTAAAGAATTACAGATACACATAGGACAGATTCAGACATAAAAGACCTCTAAATGAGTCACAGCATTGGATAAATGTACATAGGCTTGGGAAAGAGAAGATAAAGAGTATAGAGAGTCATAAAAGAAGTAAATGGTTTATAAAATAAGTCTTTAAAGAGACAGAGTACAGACAGTCATAGATTGAAGGAGTAAAGAAAATAAAATAAATATTAAACTTTAAAAAAATAATAGAGTAAAAACAAGCCATGTAAAGATGGAAAATTCACAGAGAGTCTGGATTATGTATATTATTGGGTTTTCTTTGAATTTTTTGACTACAGAGAGCCATTTGATGCTGAGAACTGCTAAGCTAAGCCTATATATATATATATATATATATATATATCTCATATATATGATATATATATATCATATATATATCATATATATATACATATATATATATCATATATATGATATATATATATCATATATATATATATATATATATATCATAGGTATCTTGAATTCAAAATTTGAGGCTAAGGATATGTTGCTTTGGAAAAGAGGTTTTTCTTTTGTTTACACAGAAGATGAGAACCTGTGGATTGCTTCCAGACTAATATTGTTTGATGGAACAAGACCCCCTGAAAGGTCACTTTGAACACCCCTGAAAAAAATTATTTTGCCCAATAAACAGCAGGAAGCAGTTTGGAGAATAATTATGCCCATATTCCCAAATATTGTTTATAAATGTTCTTTATATTTAAAGGGGGACATGCAATAGAGATTTGCATTGGTATGGATCTTGGTTTATTGATACAAACTTAAGGTCAATTTTGTTATATGTACATTTCTGCTCTTGATTAAGGCATTGTGTTTGTGCAGCTCACTTAAAAACGTAATATATAATTAAGAAATGCAGGTTAATCATCTATAATAGTCAAGTTTGTAGGTTTTCTAGGTATATAGAGATATATTTCAGTTAGATAAATATTCTTCAAATATTTCCGAGACCTTCAGAATATGGCACTTAAAATGTTTTAAAAACTTAGGACTTTTCATGACCATGAGGCACATCTGCTCCTGGCAGCACCAATTACTTCAAGAGGAAGATGCGCATTGAAGAGGCTCCTTATGGAGTTGGGCAAGAAATTGCTCTTGCCTGGACTGCTTGATGAACTGGACATGCAGGACCCACAGAGAAATGACTACTGAACTTGCCTAAAGGTGAGATGGTCCTTCGGGGTTTCTGCTTCATGAAAAAGTCTGCCAGACATTCTGTAGGACACAGAAAAAAGTGACTGACAAACTACCAATATAGGTAGACCTGTCTTTAAAATTTCCTACTTCATGGAAAAGTCTGCTGAATACTATGGGCCTGTAGGCTGAAAATGGATGCCCCAATGGTAAGGAAGAACTTTGGGTAACTGTCCAGGTAGCGAGATGTCTCTGTCAATTCTAGAATTTTGAAAGTTGTTTACAATGAACTTATTGCTTACTTAGGTAATATATCCTTCTGGAGTCTTTGATGGAGGTGAAGAATTTATAGCTATAGTTAGTTATGACAAAAAATAAAGTAGATATAAATATTGTAACTGTAATTTTTGTTTGGTACCTGTTTTGTTACATGTAATTTTACAATGTTAAAGTTAAAACCTTCATTTTATTTAAACAGAAAAGGGGAGGTAATGTGGAATTCCCCTCTGTATGCTGTGAATACCATTGGTTAATAAAGGAACTGCTTTGGGCCTATAGCAGAGCTATAGGGGAACAGAGCTAGGCAGGGAAAACTAAACTGAATGCTGGGAGGAAGGAGATGGAGTCATAGAGAAGCCATGTAGCCCCCACTGGAAACGGATGCTAAGACTTTAGCTGGTAAGTCACAGCCATGTGGCGATACACAGATTACTAGGAATGGGTTAAAATAATACGTAAGAGTTAGCCTATAAGAAGCTAGAGCTAATGGGCCAAGCAGTGATTTAATTAATACAGTTCCTGTGTAATTATTTTGGTTTTGGGCAGCCAGGACAAACAAGCAGCCTCCTTTTACAGAATCTTAAAGGAAATACTGTTCCAAGTGAAACTTTAGTTCTGCCATCCAGATAGTAAGATTTGGTCCCTACATACTGAATTTTAGGAGATAAGGATGTTAAAAATCATCTTTCCCAAGCACTGCATCTTTGCTACTTTCCCAATGATATGATAAAAATACCCTAACAGAAGCTATTTAAGGCGGGGGGGGGGGGAGTATTTTGGCTTGCAATTCTATGAGAGCTATGGTCTGTTATGCTAGAGAAGGCATGGCAACAAAAGCAGGAAGCAGAGAACAGGAAGTGGGTCTAGGTTATAAAGCCCCAAAGCCCATCCCTAGGACCCACTTCCTTTAGCAAGTTTTCACCTCCCAAAGGTCCCACTCTTTCAAACAGCACTGCAGCTGAGGACCACATATTCAAACACATGAGCCTAAGGAGGACATGTCTCATCCAGACAACAATGTCCTCATTTGGTGATGAAGCAAAGAGGAGGCAACTGAGTTGTTCAAGATCACCTAGCTATTTAATACAACTTCTCTAAATCCACTGATAGTTAGTCTTCACTGTCAACATGGCTGGATTTAGAATTCCTAGGGATTACTGAGCACATCTCTAGGAATACCTGTAAGGGAGTTTCCAGAGAGGATTCACTAGGACATGGAGATCCACACTTCGTGTGGATGGCATCCCCCAGAGCCCAAACTGAATAAAAGGGAAGAGGGGATAGAGCCAGTTGTGAGTTTTCTGGCTGCTGGTGACACGCAGAGCTCCCACAGCCAAGATGTCTACCCAAGTCCTATGGCCATGGACTCAACCTTCCGAAACTCTTGGCAGAAATAATTCCTCCTCCTTCCCTTAGGATTGTTCCTGTCAGGAACTTAATGCCAGCCACAGCTCCTCAACTGCATTACTTCTGTGGGCACCATGACGAGGCAGGAAGGAAATTGCCTACAGCACCGTGCCATGAACTTTTAGTTCATGCACAGGATACTTAGAGAGAATCAGTGTTGTCCTCTGTCTCAGTGTTCTATCACTGTAAACAGACACCATGACCACATCAACTATTACAAGAGAAAGCATTTAATTGGGACTGGCTTACAGTTTGAAAGGTTTAATCCATTGTCATCACAGTGAGGAGCATAGAGACACACAGACAGACATGGTGCTAGAGAAATAACAGAGTTCTGCGTCTAGATCCACAGGCAGCAGGAAAAGAGAACCACGAGGCCTGGCTTGGGCTTTTGAAACCTCAAAACCCACTTAACAGTCATACACTTCCTCTAATAAGGACACACCTACTCCAACAAGGCCACACCCAACCCTTCTCAAGTAGTGCCACTTCCTAATGACTAAGCATTCAAATCTATGAGTTGTGGGGGACATTTTTATTCAAACCACCACACCTTTCAAACCTTAACCCTAGTCCAGAAGTATTGTAGACTAATCTTTTTGTACATTGTAAAGATGTGTCTTTGCCAAGAACCTTCTGATTAGTTTAATAAGGAGCTGAATGGCCAGTAGCTAGTCAAGAAGAAGTTAGGTGGGACTTCTGGCCAGAAAAAGAGAGAAGAAGAGATAAATCTAGGCACAGGAGAGACGCCAGAAAATATGGAGAAAAAAATAGGAAGTGCAAGATGGAAGAGAAGTAAAAAACCACAAGGCAAAATATAGATTAATATAAATGGGTTAATCTAAGTTAGAAGAGCCAGTGGGGCAAGCCTAAGCTATGGGCCGAGCTTTCATAATTAATAATAAGCCTCCTTATTGTTTTTTTGTGAGCTGAAGGTCCAAAGAAAAATCTATTTACACAGAAGCATAATCCTGACTTATAAAACCTTACACTAATGTTATGGGACATGTTGGGCATGGTGGCTCATGCCTGTGATTCTGGAACTCAGAAAGTGGAGACAGGATAATCAAAGTTAGACTCGGCTATATGGTGAGTTCAAGGCCAGCCTGGGCTATGTGAGACCCTGGTTCAAAAAAATGAATAAATAGATGAGGGTTGGCGAAAGAACTCAGAGGGTAAGAGCACATGCCACACATTCTGGTTAGTACTGTCCGTTTGACACAACGTAGGATCACTTGGAAGAAGAGCAGCTGAGATTCTCTGTGGGATATAATCCTGAGTATGCTAACTGACGTAGGAAGACTTGCAGACTTGCACGTGGTGGGTGGCACCTTTCCCTAAGCAAGGGAATCCAGATTACAGAGGCTGGAGGAATGACTCGCATGGATGCATCCCTTGCTCTCTGCTCTTACCTGTGGATAGAATGTGACCAGTTCTCTCGAGCTTCACAGTCCTGTCAACCTGACTTCCCTGCAACAGTGAACTATAGCCAGAAACTGTGGGCCAAAGAAATCCTTCCTCCCCTAAGTCATTTTGTTGGTGTATTTTACCACAGCATCAGGAAAGGGAATTGAGATGTCGTGTAAGGCTAACGATCTGAGTTCAGGCCCCAAAACCCACTGTGGAAGGAGTGATTTGTCCTCTGACCTTCACGTACACCTCCACACAGGCATAGGCGAGTCTGCAACCTCACACATTCACACGCACGCACGCACAGTAATATATAAAATTACATGTAAAGGAAAACTAATAAATAATTGAAAAGTATTTACAGGGTTGAGACCCTCCTCTTAGCTTATAGGCAGAACCAGGGTGTGGTCAGAGCAGCTAGCACAGTAACTGCCCTCTCTAGCCCTCCACCTTTCCCAGCTCCTCCACCTTTCCCAGCTCCTCCACCTTTCCCAGCTCCTCCAGCTTTCCCAGCTCCTCCACCTTTCCCAGCTCCTCCACCTTTCCCAGCTCCTCCACCTTTCCCAGCTCCTCCACCTTCCCGAGCTCCTCCCCTCCTCCTCTGCCTTCCTTAGCTTGTCCCTTCTCTGCCCTGGTCCTCCCACATACACACCCTCCATCCTTCCCAGGCCACCCCTCTTCTTCTCCCAGGAGAAAAGGCCTCTTGGCACTGTCAATGACAAACTCTCAGCCAAGCTGCGTTCTGTTCCAGTGTCTCCATCTTTGCTCTTAGCATAGAAAACATCAAGGACAGAATAAAACTCTCTTCCTTGTCCCTATTACACAGTGTGTGCTTTTAGCGGGAACACAAAATTGATTAGAAAATTTTTCTGCTGCAATGACTCATCTGAACACATAGAGGGGAGAAAGCTCTGCCTCAACCCATAGAACTGGAGAGAGGCCTAGAAAGAAGGCAGCAGATACCAGAGCCACTCTCTCGGAGCTTTGTCCAGGACACCACCCTACATCAAGGGCAGGGGATCAGTTTATGGAGAACCAGATGCTAACTACAGTCATAGCTACCATTGTGACGAAGGCAGCCAAAGGCACTGTGTAGATACAAGGAGAGATGGTTCCAATGACATCTCACCATCATAAGTGGCTGTAGAGCTCTTGACCCACAGGGCACGGTGTGCCCACTGAAGGGACAACAACGTACTGGAGCATGTGGCTCTGCCAGGCCTTGCCCTTCTTCCCAATTCCCTCTGCCTTGCTAAAAAACCATTAGATTACATTTCTGAAGCTAGCCCGTAAGATCTATTCCCCTATTTGGCCACACCCTCCTCCTGAGGCTGACTACCAAGGTTCAGCTAAAAAGTATTGAAATCCAGCAATCAGAAGCCCCCTTTGGCTCATCTAATTACATGCCCAATCAAAATTAAACACTTCATCCTAACACGGGGTTTCCCCCTTTACCCTTATAAATTCATCATTTGTGTGTGTGCCAAAAGGAGACAGTCCTTTGTCCTCAAAAAAAAAAAAAAAAAATACCCCTGCCCATTTCTCTTGTTTGCTTCCCCTTCTCCCTCTTCCTCTATCTCCAGTCTTTGTCTCTTATTCCCTGCCCTCTGTCCTTCTAGGGCAAAGAAATCTCCTTTGTGCTGAGAACTTGGCCTTAAGGGTCCTGAGAGCCGATACTTTTCCTTCACCCACCTCTCGGTCCTCACCCTCTGACACCCGCACATCCAATTATCACAGACACTGTCACCTCGGCCTAGGACATCTCTCACATGGCAATGGTGGCACGCAAATCCAGAGGTGGTAATGACTTCAGGAAAAAGCAACAACGCCAGTTTTTCATGGCCTGGTGCAGAAAGCTACGCCTTTCCCACTCATGCACGCTGTCAGGGCAATCTCCATTCGCCGAGAGACAAAACCTCACTCACTGCCTGCAGCATCCCTCTGAATAACAGCCCCGGCAACAGAATTAGCATGCTGCATCCCAGCACCTTCCCCAGCGTTTCTGCCCCCAAACAACCCAGGCAGCAGGCTCACAGTGACAACATGAGAATAACTTGTCATTCTGGTAATGGTCTAACTGCAGATAAGTGTCTGTCATAATGAAAATTGGTCTCTTCCGTTTCAATTTATTTTGTCAACAGTCTGAACGAAGCCTGGATGTCTCTTCCGACACCATGGCTTGCACACCAAACAGGAACAAAACTCTAAAAACGAGCCTCATCATCAGATGACTAAATATTTACATTAAAGAAGTCTCTTCTGGAAGCTGTCCCGGGTCCACTGTGCTCCTGCCAGAACACCTGCAGCTTCTTGTACGTAATTAAGGAACTTCAAAAAAGCACATTTAAAAGGGTCTCCGCAAACAGATGCACAATCCATTAATTAAAAGCCGGAGCAATCACCCGTGCTGTAATTGGAAAATGTGCTTCTCTCCGTTTTAAGGCAATCACGGGTGTTTGCAGATGCTTTCCGATGGTTTCTCAAAAGAGCAAGAAGCCTAGCAGCAGGCTCTGGCTGCCTCTGGCCGGTGGGGCAGATGTTTGGGAAAGGTTGGCGATGGGGGCAAACTCATCCAGACTCCTTAATTCGTGCCTCTGCCTCTCCCTCTCCCTCCAGAGCACTGCTAATGAGAAGGGGAAGTTTAAGTGCTGAGAAAAGGAAGGTGCCTGCTTTTTTGCTGCTGAAGATATAAAGATAGACCCGTGCGGAACACTCCAGGTCTCTAATGGGGGAACACACTGCGTCCTGCCATGTCCCACCATGATAATGGAATAAACCTGAAATACCAGCATAATCTTTGTTATCTTTACCCCACTGTAAGCCCCAGAGCCTCCTGCCCCTCTCTAATGTAACTTTACACCCACGGTCTGCCCTTTCCTGTCCCTGTGCCAGCCCTCCTGTCTCTAGATCTGATACCCAGTATTCTACTCTCATCTTCTGTGCAATCTTAGGGTCCTCATATGAGTGAGACTGTGCAGCAACACTCTTTCTGTGACAACTTGTGTGCTCACTAGTTTTCTGTCAACTTGACACAGGCGAAAGTCATCTGAAAGAAGGGAAAGCTCAATGAAGACAATGCCTCCAACCAGGCAATTGGTGGCGCACGCCTTTAATCCCGACACTTGGGAGGCAAAGGCAGGTGGATCTATGTGAGTTTAGGACAACTATGGCTACACAGAGAAACCCCGTCTCAATAAAATAAAAATCCAGCTATAGACAAGCCTATATGGCATTTTCTTAATTAGTGATCAATGGGGGAGGGTCAACCCGTTGTGGGTGGGACCACACACGGGCTAGTAGTCCTGGGTTCTATAAGAAAGCAGACTGAGCAAGCCATGTTCAACAAGCCAGTAAGCAGCTCCCTTCCATGGTCTCTGCATCAGCTCCTGTCTCCAGGTTCCTGTCCGATTTGAGTTCCTGTCCTGACTCCCTCTGATCATGAACTGTGATGTGGAAACATAAGCCCAATAAACTCTCCGCCCCACCCCAAGTTGCTTTGGTAATGGTGTTTCATCACAGCAATAGTAGCCCTGACTAAAACAGCTTAGCTCCCTTAACGTGATGATCTCCATCTCAATCCATGACACCACAAACAGCAGGACATGGTGTATGCGCCACAGAGCTTGCCCCATACCAGATGATGGACAATTTCGGAGCCATTTAGAGGGGTGCCAAGTGAATAGGGATGAGGCTTCTTCTCCTTTGGATGGGGTCACTGGCTCACACGCTAGTTCTCTTTTAGGTTTTGAGGAACTTCAGGTAGCTTCCCATAATGGCTGTACTAACTTCAGTTCCCACCAGCAATGTGAAGGTTCCCTTTGCAGCAGAACTTCCACAGTGTGTCGTCTCGATGTCACCCTTTCTTACCAGGTGAGGTGATACCTTACTGTAACTTCGACCTGGTTCCCCTGATCACTAGAAGTGCTGAGGAGAGTCAAGCATTGACATTAAGGATCCACGTATGCAAAGTAGGACCCATGTTTGTTTGCACACTGTTCTGGAAAACTCCACGTAAGGGCACCACCCCGCCCAGCCCCAGACTGCAGCAATCACCTGCAATTGGAAATGAATGTCAGCTTTTTATTTGTGCTTCCCTTCCCTAGGAATCCTAGCAAAGCTGGGTAGGCAGACTTGGGTTTACTTAGATCTTGACCAAACTTTACCGTATTACCATCTTTCACTCAAATTTCTGACAGAATAAGCAAATAAATAACTATAAGACAGTCCCATGGGAGCTGAAGAGATGGCTCAGCAGTTAAGAATATTTACTGCTCTTCCAGAGGACCTGAGTTCAATTCCAAGCACCCATGTTAGGCAGATCAGAGCATCTGTAACACCAACTACTACAGAGGATACAATACCTCTGGCTTCCATGGGCACTTACACTTGTGCACACACACACACACACACACACACACACACACAATGCATGTGCATGCATGCACAATTAAAAATGATAAAAGTACACCTTTTTGAAAAGGCATAGTCCCTGCCCTGAGAAATGTACAGTTTGGTTAGAAAGATGAGCCCAGGACAGATTTCCACCAGTGCTTCCCTCTGCCTTGGGCATGGGGAGAGCCATGAGTTCCAGGATCACAGCTAAAAAATCGTGGAGACTCTGGTTCCTCCTGAAGCTGTAAAGAGAAGAGCTTTTTGCTAGCCTGTTTTCTTCTCTTAACATAAACAAAAAGATAAAGAATAATAAAGAACTCTCTTACTGTGCCAATCCACCAGTATTTTCCAGGTTGTTACTGAAGCAGAACTTAGCCCATCCTAACAGTATATCAGGTATGCCCTTCACTGTGACTTTGACTCCAAACACGTAGTTCTTATTGACTATCAATAAAATCTCTGGAAGGCCAAATAGTGTCAAGTTATCTCTACCTAAATCTATTAAATTACATTATTCTAAGATTGTGGGAAGCTATGCAACTTGCACAGGCCCTAGTGAGGAGCAGGGGGCTTGTGGACAACAGGCTGTTGTATAAACAAAACAAACAAAAACTGAATTATTAAAACAGGAAAAAACAGTGAGGCATAACTGCTTATACTGTAGTCTTGCAGCCAGAAAGTAAGGTGAAAAGAGGCCAAAGACAAAAAGACACCCCTCTTCATCAAGGCCATGGAACTGCAGATGAGCAGAAAGAGTGTGCACTGTACAAATGTCCCATTTCCCAGCACAGGGCCCATTGAGCTTAAGACCCACTTCTCCAGCTCTCTGGCCTATTCCCTTGCTCATAAGTGATCTCTTGGGAGCTGGGGAGATTGCTCAGTGGTTAGATGAGCTTTCTGCTTCTGTAAAAGATCTCAGTTCAGTTCCCAGCCCATATCAAGCAACTCATAACCACTGTAACACTAGTTCTGAGAGACCTGATGCTCTCTTTAGGCCTCCTGAGCACGTGTGCACAGACACACTCCTGTACACACTGGGGTGGGGGCTGTGGGTAACCTCAGAGGCCTAAAGAAGGTCTTAGATTCCCTGAAGCTGGAGTTACAGGCAGTTGTGAATCACCTGACGTGGGTGCTGGGAACCAAACTCTGCCTCCCCGTAAGAGCAGCAAGTGTTCTTAACTACCGAGCCAACTCTCCAGCTCAATCTTTTTCTTAATGAGATGTCTTTGTTTCTCCCACTTTCCATGAGTCCCTGCTTTCAATCCTTGTTCTAGGACATAGTAACCTGAAAATGACCAGTCTTGGTGGTACATACTGTTAGTACCAGCATGCAGGAGCCAAAGCGAGTGATTCTCTGTGAGTGTAAGGTCAGTTTCGTCTACATAGTGAATTCCAGGCCAGCCTGGCCTGTATATGGAGACCCCATCTCAAAAATGAATAAATAAGTAAAGAATTTGGAAATCCCAGAAGGGGCCTTCCAATCCAACATACACAAGCTTCCATGGGCAATGAGATGCACGACTCTAATCCCTTAAGAGCCTGAAATTTTTTTTTAAGATTTATTTATTTATTATGTATACAACATTGTGCCTCCATGTCTGCCTGCACTACAAAAGAGGGCGCCAGATCTCATTACAGATGGTTGTGAGCCACCATGTGGTTGCTGGGAGTTGAACTCAGGACCTCTGGAAGAGCAGCCAGTGCTCTTTAACCTCTGAGCCATCTCTCCAGCCCCAAGAACCTGAATTTTAAGGAGCCCTGACATCCTTTCCTTCTGCTTCCTCCTCAGTGAGTGTACCCATCTCACCAGTCAACTTGTTTCTTCTGTCCTTCTCTCTGCTTCTCACCTTCCCGACTCTGGGAACTAGGCTTCGAAAGGGCTGGCAAGTCCCCTTAGCCATACCATAGCCGGCTACAACAGAAGGTTCTATCCCCTCTAGCTTCCTTCATGGTCTATCACACACCATGGTGGGAAGGTGGAGGAATACTCAGGTGCAAACAGGCCCCCCTCCTGCTAGGACAACCATGGCCAAAGCATGTACCCTTGTGCCTGTTGAACAAGGCCCCCACTCAGACTGTGGAGACAACAGAGATGTACAGTTGCCTAACTAACCCCATACTGAGCCTGGGGAGCTACTGGGCTCTTACAGGCAAGAAGTACATATTCAAGGAGTACCTTGAAGGACACTGTCTTAGTTAGGGTTTTTATTGCTGTGGAGAGACACTGTGACCATGGCAACTCTTACAATAAAGGCAAACATTGAGCTGGGGTGGCCTGCTTACCACCAGAGGTTCAGTTCTTTATTGTCATGGTGAGGAACAAGGCAATGTGCAGGCAGACATGGTGCTAGAGAAGAAGCTGAGGGTTTTGATCTGCAGGCAACAGGATATGGTATGAAACACGAGGCATGGCTTAAACATATATGAGACCTCGAAACCCATCTCCATAGTGACACACTTCCTCCAATAAGGCCACACCTCCTCCAACAAAACCACACCTCCCAGGACCACCATTCCCTGTGAGCTTGTGGGGACCAATTACATTCAAGCTACTGCAGACACTATGATGTCTATTTGCTGACCAACTGCAGGTGAACAGCTCAAGTCTTCCAAAGATGCTGGCAGTCATGTGGATAACCAAAAAGGGCAACACAAGTCTGAGGGCTCAGAATGGGGCCTGAGGAGGGAGAGATGCTGGAGCTAGGCAAAGACTGGGTAGGTTTTGTACAGCTTATGGTGGTTTGAATAAGAATATCCTCTATAGGCTAGGATATTTGAATGTTTGGTTCCCAGTTGGTGGATTGTTTAGGAAGGATTAGGAGGTGTGGCATTATTGGCGGGAGTGTGTCACAGGAGGTGGGCTTTGAGGTATGAGAAGCCCACAACAGTCAGTCTCTCTCTCTCTCTCTCTCTCTCTCTCTCTCTCTCTTTCCCTCCCTCCCTCCCTCTTCCTCTTTCCCTCGCTCTTTCTGTCATGTGGATCAGATGTAAGTAAGCTCTCAGCTACTGCTCCAGCACCATGCCTTCCTGCCTGCCACCATGTTTCCCACCATGATGGCCATGAACTAACCCCCCAAAATTTGTAAAAATTATGGGCACAGAATTCTCTGCCAAAGGAATATAAAATAATTTCAATAAAATTGTGGAAAATGTCCTAAAACTAAAGAAGAGCTGCCCATGCAGATAGAAGAGGCTCACAGAAACCTACACATCCAAGATGAGAAAAGGAACCTCCCATGTGGCTTTATAGTAAAGCACTACACATTTGGAAAAAGAAAATATAATGAAAACAACAAAAGAGGGGCCAAGTTACATGTTAACATGCACCCATCAGAACCACTGGATTTTTGACGAAAACTCTAAAATCCAAATAGATATGAGAAATGTACTTAAAATTCTGAAAGATTACAACAAGTCAGACTGCTATATCCAGCAAAACTATCTCTCATAATGGAAGAGGAGGAAAAGAAAAGCTTCTTATGACAAAAGCAGGTTAAAGCAATTATGAACATGAAGCCAGCTCTAAAGAAAATACTAGAAGTAATGCTTGGAATGGAAAAGAATGATAAATCCTAGAAGCTGCAGAGAAAAATATGCTGACGTATTTATTAAGCAAATAAAGACTAAGAAAATGCCAAACACCACAAAATCTCTGGCATCAACACACATCTTTCAGTAATAATTCTGAACACCATGGCTCCAACTCACCAGTCAAAAGGCAAGGACTAACACATTAGATCACAGGACCCCTCTCTTTCATGTTGACTCCAAGCAACATGTGTTCCCACTCACAGGAGACACCACCACAGGGTAAAACGACAGGCAAAGGTTTTCCAAACAAACAAACAAACAAACCCAGAAACAAGCTCAAATCATCATGTTGATACCCTGAAGGCGTAAATCAAAACAATCCCACACCAATTTGGTATTATGATTAATAGAATGGTTATTTATTTAAGGGGGAAAAACTTACAGATCACCATCCCAGACAACAGCCCTCTGCACAATCAGGAAGGGAGCCTAGTCATGGAAGTGGACAGGGAAGCCAGAGAGGGAGCAGAGGGAAGTGGCCGCTTTTTTAAAGGGAGAGAGACCATGCCCCAATGGGCTGGCTATTGGCTGAAGGAACGGAAGGAGCTCCCACAACAATACCCAACTGTGCTGGTTGATTTTGCCCACAACTTGACACAAACTAGAGTCACCTAAGAAGAGGAAACCCCAGTTGAAGAACTGCCTCCAACAGATTGGCCTGGGAACATGTTTGTGAAGCATTTTCTTGGTTAATGATTGATATGGGCGGGCCCTGCCCGGGCTCTGCCCACGGAGGGTGGTGC
Source organism: Microtus oregoni (assembly GCF_018167655.1). Classification (NCBI taxonomy): domain Eukaryota; kingdom Metazoa; phylum Chordata; class Mammalia; order Rodentia; family Cricetidae; genus Microtus; species Microtus oregoni. The sequence continues at coordinate 64,754,523 of NW_024543063.1, forward strand.
CACCCCTGGGGAGGGGGTCTGGGTTGTATAAGGAAGCAGGCTGAGTAGCGGGGCAATGTGCATCATTCCTCTGTGGTCTCTGCTGCAGGTTCTGCCTTGAGATCTTGCCTTGATGATGGACCTGGAAGCAAAAACAAGTCCTATCCTCCCCCACTATTGATCTCCGGCCTTACTATGTTTTTCTCCCCTTTTTAAATGTTTCTTTCCACGCATAACTAATATACATTAGTGCATACAATACTATCAGGGGCTCTTTGCTCCCTGACATTCATAGAACTAGAAGCAATGAGGGATGGCAGGGAGGGGGCGGAAGGGTTTTTTTGCTTTGCTTTGGTTTAGTTTGGTTTTTCAAGACAGGGCTTCTCTGTGTAGCCCTGACTGTCCTGGAACTCCCTGTCTTCTGATGCCTGTGTTCAAGTCCCCTCCCCTGCCTGTCCCTTTCCTGGGATAAGTGAAGGCCTGTGTAACACAGTCTTACACTGGGATTAGCAGTTTGGAGTTACTTTTTTTGAGACAGGGTTTCTCTATGTTGCTTTGACTGTACTGAAACTTGCTCTATAGACCAGGCTGGCCTCGAACTCGGAGATTTGCCTGCCTCTGCCTCCCTAGTGCTAATGGTAATGATGGCTGACCATCTGGCTGTCACAATGATATGCCCCTGTATCCAACAAAAGGGCAGCCTGGGACTGGTGAGAAGGCTCAGCAGATTCAGGCTCTTGATGCCAAGTCTGGGTTTAATCCCCAGGACCCACACAGTAGGTGTAAGTTGTCCTCTGACCTCCCACTGGTACGCAAAATTAATAAACAGATAAATACAAGCCCCCAAAAACCCAGCATGAACTTGTTTTTAAAAGTTTGTCCTGGAGGAAGGGCTAAGTGAGTGGTAACAGGGAGTTGATTGCAAAGAAGGCAGAGAATGAGCCAAGACTGTTGAGTCCCCAGTGTGAGATTGGTGAACAATCTCTTGAGTTACGTTAACCCTTTCAGCCTTCCCAGAAGATTGACAGTGCCAAACAGCACGGAGGTCTACTTCGTTTCCCTCCAGAGTGACATTAGGAACCAAAATGAACCACTGCCAGCTGTAGGGAACAGGAGATCCAACAAGAGAACAATTTGTTCTGTGAGGACAGGAATTACCCCTGAGGCCCTTTCTGCTTAAATAGGAAACAACTTAATTCAGAGAAGGGACTGAAAGGCACTTGGGGCTGCAGGGGAACATTGAGATTTTTTCCCTTGTAAGAGGTTTGTTAGAAGAGTTTTATTGATCACAGAAAGATGGCTTGGTAGAGGCTCTGAGGAGAGTCCAGGCCCCCGCAACACAGACAGACATTTGGTGGAGGCTCTGAGGAGAGTCCAGGCCCCCGCACCACAGACAGACATTTGGTGGAGGCTCTGAGGAGAGTCCAGGCCCCCGCACCACAGACAGGCAGTGTGGTGGAGGCTCTGAGGAGAGTCCAGGCCCCCGCACCACAGACAGGCAGTGTGGTGGAGGCTCTGAGGAGAGTCCAGGCTCCCGCACCACAGGCAGACATTTGGTGGAGGCTCTGAGGAGAGTCCAGGCTCCCGCACCACAGGCAGACATTTGGTGGAGGCTCTGAGGAGAGTCCAGGCTCCTGCACCATAGGCAGACATTTGGTGGAGGCTCTGAGGAGAGTCCAGGGCCCCGCACCACAGGCAGACATTTGGTGGAGGCTCTGAGGAGAGTCCAGGCTCCTGCACCATAGGCAGACATTTGGTGGAGGCTCTGAGGAGAGTCCAGGCCCCCGCACCACAGACAGACATTTGGTGGAGGCTCTGAGGAGAGTCCAGGCCCCCGCACCACAGACAGGCAGTGTGGTGGAGGCTCTGAGGAGAGTCCAGGCCCCCGCACCACAGGCAGACATTTGGTGGAGGCTCTGAGGAGAGTCCAGGCCCCCGCACCCCACACAGGCATTTGGTGGAGGCTCTGAGGAGAGTCCAGCAACATGAGGTAGAGTGGGGATGGTCCTCCTCTTACAAGTGAGCTAAGCCACCTCAGGATAGGAACATGGGGAATCAGGTGAAATGGAGCGTTTCTATGCAGAAGCTCTGTAAAGCTTGGTTAGAATCTGGCAACTAGGCAGCTGGGTTAAGTCTGGCAAGGTTTCACAAGGAGCTCTGGAGTTCGTAAAGTCAGGTACTTGCTGGTTATGATACCTGAGACCCCACGGAAGACGCTCAAGTTGAGAGTCTCAGTAACCTGATAGGGCATGTAAGGCATAACCCTGTTGCAGGGTTAACTGCGACGCCTTCCTGACTAAGAGAACCACAGCTACCAGTGACCTGAGACCCCATGCCGCCAGGTCTAACGGCTTGGGAGGATGAGTGACTGGCTGCTGAAATAACTCTAAAGTCTGACTTCAAACCCCCAATGATTCACTTTTGCTCATTTATACGGAAAAAAGGGCTTCGGTGCCATCAGAGATGGACTTCTGGAACAGAGGTCTGCTCCGGTGCTATTTCAGGAGTCCCATCTAACAGCCCCCTCTCTGCCTGCCCTCGGTGCACCCGTCCTGACAAGAATGAAGACCTCTATAGAGCTACCTTGCCCTTCCCTTCAAGTCTCAGATTATTGAAGCAATTGACCTCTCAAAACTGAGATTTCCTCAGGAGTGTCCTGCCGGGAGAAGGAAAAAAAAAAATCACAGCTGCCTGTCAGTGATCAGAGTCCTTCCAGCCACGTAAATGTCACCTTTCCTGTGCTGAGCTGCCTGCCTTCTGTGGAGCTGGTTGAGTCTCAGTGGTTGATTGTGCGATGATCCATCAATTTGACAGGATTTAAGATCACCGAGGAGGCACGCCTTTGGGTGTATCTGTGAGGTGTTTCCAAAGAGGTTTACTGAGGAAAGAAGACCCACCCTGACCATGGGTGGCGCCATCTCACGTCTAGATGAAGTAAAGAGGAGTTGACTTCTGACAACAGGAGAAAGCTAGCCCAGCACCAGAGGTCTCCCTTCCTCGTTGTGGCTGCGTTGTGAGGGAAAGAATGCCTCACACTCTCAGAACAACGCTCCCTATCTGGAGGACACATTCCTCTTAGCCGGTTTTGGAAACTTAATTCCCAAATGGGGCACGTTAATGACTGAAGACAGGGAGGGGTGTTAGTGTGAATGAAGTCTGGAGGGCGGGGCATAGTGGTGGCATTAGTGGCTTCTAAGAAGAGGCAGAAGAACAGGATCTCTCTAACAGGATCTCTTCTCCTCCCAGGCCATACCCTCTGCCGTGTGTTGAGACAGAGCACCCTGCTTTGTGGCTTCTCCACCCAGGCTGTGAATTCGGTGGTGGCCTCAGAAATGGGCTGTTTCATGTAAATCCAATTTTGAGTTTTCCAAGCTCTTCCTTGGAGCCTAGAAGGCTACTAGGAGGCAAAGAGGTCATTACCATCTTCTCACCTGAAATCTCAGAAAAGGGAAGGGCTCAGGTCCCCAGTCTCACAAAGAGGAGCTGACACCAAGACCTGACTCTCTGCCTCCCACCTGGAGCACCTTGCTACTGAAAACTAAAATTAGGTAAGTCTAAGAATAATCTGAAATTGGAAGTGGTTCCCACTTGCAACAGAGGTAACATAAAGATGATTACAGTCGTGAACGTTGGGGCACGCTGTTGTGGGTTCAATTTTGAGTTCCTCGACTGTGAGGAAATCTCTCAGCCTCGGTGCTCTCAAGAGCCCTAAAAGGGGAATATTGCAGCACCTACTTTGTACTCAGAGACTTCAGTCAACTAAGCCATGCATGAGAAACGTTCAGCTAGCGTCTGGCATAAAAGAATTGGTTAATATTGTCCAGCGCCCTTCCTTCCGGGATGGTAATGTTGAGCTCTTGCCACAAGGTGGCACTGTTGCCTCTGTCCACTTTCTGATTCACTAAAGTTTCTTCTCTCAAAATTACAAGATGGGCAAGGATAGGGAGACTCGGAAAACAAAACGACAGTCCTGGTACTACAGACCCTCCTCATCACCTCAAAAGTACTGAAACCCAGACGAGCAAGATGGCTCACCTCATAAAAACACTTGTCTCATAAGCTGACAGCCCGAATTCAGTCTCTGGAACCCACATAAAGGTAGGAAAGGAAGGAACCAACTCCACAGTTATTCTCTGCCTTCCACATACACGTCAGAGTAAATGCGTGTGTGCACGCACACACACACACACACACACACACACACATAGCATACATACACGCAATAATATAATAAGTAAACTAAGTATTTAAAGTGCTGGAACTGGAGCCAGGTGTGTGGTGCATGCACTTGGGAGGATTAGGCAAGAGGATCATGAGTCAGAGGCCAGCCTAGGCTATGCAGAGAGATTCTGAATCAGAAATAACTGCGAACAGGGCTGGAGAGACAGCTCAGTAGTTAAGAGCACTGGCCGCTCCTGCAGAGGACCCGGATTTGCTTCCCAGCACCCACATGGCTGCTCATAGCCTTCTGTAACTATAGTCCCAGGGATTCCAGTGTTCATTCTGGCCTGCACAGGCACCAAGCATAGAGAGAAAGAGAGAGAGAGAGAGAGAGAGAGAGAGAAAGAGAGAGAGAGAGAGAGACTCATTGCCTAGCAAATACTAGTGCCCATGACCCTGTATTTACTCTATGAACCCATTATTTTGTCTTCACAATAACCCCCAGGAAACTGCCTGTTTTTATTTTTGGTGAGAAACAAACACATTCTTGTAACAACTACTTGTATAGGAAGCCAGATCCCAAGCACAACATAGGGTTTTATTGACCTGCAGGTTGCTGCTTTACAATGAAGGAAGCTGGATAGAGCTCTTCCCTCTCACTTTCTCCCCAAAGAAAGACCACTGAAGTGGCCTGGGAGACTGGCAAAGGGGAAGGCCACGTCGTTGCTGTGTGTCCCAAATAAGTTATTTAATCATTCTCTTCATCTCTAAACTAAGAAGTCAGGAGTGATTCGGACCTGTAATCTCAACATGCAGAAAGCTGAGGCAAGGGAGTTGTGAGTTCAAAACCAACCTCAACTATAGAATAAAGACACTGTAATGGTTTAACGGAAGAAGGTAACCTTGGCAGGCTTGAAGCCAAGGGGCACCACAAAGTCCCACCATGCAACAGTGTTCACATGGGAGGTTGATTGGACAGTGGGGGTGGGGGGGCAGACAAAAATCAATCAAACTAAAAATAAGTCCCGAGGAGCCTAACGGCATCCGCTGCAGGATGTTAGGAGGATGGAGTACACTAAAGCACTTAGTAGGGCATCTGGCACATGACGAGTGTTCAGGCACTCACTGTCTATGTTGAGAGCATGAACCAAGGGTTTGCAAACCTGACACGAACAACCTCCACTTGAGGGATTTCTTGACCCAGTGAGCAGAGAAGAAGAAAAAGCTAACAGACAGTCCCTAGCATACCCGTGGGGAGATCTCCACCTGCAGTAGAGCAGGTGCCCACTTCTCCCAGCCCCCACGCTGTTGACTCTGTCAGGACTGCCCCCCTCCCCACCTCCCACGCAAGGATCCCAGCGAGGGGATGGATGAGGGCTGGGACTCCTCCAGTCACGCGCTGACCACATGCGGACTACGGACCACTGCCACAAAGCGACTCTTGATTCCGAATGTAAGGCCTCAAGCAGGGATACAACGCTGAGGAAACAGCAATAGTTTCTGACAGAGGGTGGCCAGGCTAGGCTGTGGGGCTTGCCTGTTTTCAAGGATGAATGACGGTGCATTTTCACCCCTAAGCTGCTGAGCCTGCTCCTTCCCACTGTGTGGAACATGTCTGCCCCCGACTAAAGCATCCCAAGGTCCATCCGGAAGGAAGGACTGAAGGAAGAAAGAGCTCTTTCTTTGGTTTTGTATTTACTTCTTTGTTGGGGGCGAGGAGTGTACATGAGCCAGGGTGCGTGTCTGGGGATCAGGAGACAGCCTTCTAGAGCCTGTTCTCCTTCCATCACTGGGTTGAACTCACTGGATTTGGCAGCACATGCCTTTTCCCACTGAGCCATCTCGCCAGTCTTTGCACTGGTTCGTACAGAGTCCCCGTATCAGTCAAGGAGAGAACGTCCGGGTGCACAGAGAACGAACTCCAAGACACTGTCCAAAAGGCAGACAGCAGGATACTTTGTTACTCTGTGTGAAAAGAGAGAGGGGATGTATAATAAGAAGGGATGAAATCCTGTGTGCTTTAAGATTATGAGAAGGTCTGAGGCCAATCTGGTCTGCATGGTGAGACCCTGCCTCAAAATAAATGAAACCATTTTTTAAAAGTATCTGTGCAAATAAAGGGGGTGGAGAAATAGCTCTGTAAGTGGTTAAAGACACTGGCTGCTGTTGCTAAGAGCCTGGGTTTGGTTTCCAGCACACACGATGACTCACAACCATCTGTAACTCCAGTTCCAGGAGATCCAGCACCCTCTTCTGATCTATGAGGGAACCAGGCCTGCACATCGTGAACGTCCATACGTACAGACAAACACTCCCACACATTCGAAGGAAAAAAACAAATAAATGGGTTTGGGGTTTTTGGGGGGGAGGGGTTGGTTTTGGCTTTTCGAGACAGGGTCAAATAAATGCTTTTTTTTAATGTGAAAAGATTCATCAACAAAAACAAACTAAGAGAAATGATTAGTGGGGTGGGGTCCACTAGACATTATGGAAGACAAGAGGAAGAGAAGAGGAGAGAATCTTGCCTCTGAATTCCCCATTATAAAAGCCATGTTCACCATTGTCAAGTGCATTTAAGTTGCAGTACAGCAACACTAAATACTTTGTAATACTCAGTGGGGTTGAGTTTTGTTTGTTTATTTTGTGAGACGTTGCTATTTTTAAGGTTTTTTTTCAAGCCAGGTATGGCAGTGCACTCCTTTAATCCACACTCAGGAGGCAGAGGCAGGTAGGTCTCTGAGCTCCAGGTCGGCCTGATTCATAGAGCGAGTTCCAGTATACCTAGAAATGTTACCGAGAAACCGTGTCTCGAAAAAACTTTTTTGAAATATTTTTTGAGACAGGGTTTCTCTGTAGCTTTGGAGCCTGTCCTGGAACTAGTTCTTATAGACCAGGCTGGCCTCGAACTCACAGAGATTTGCCTGCCTCTGCCTCCGAGTGCTGGGATTAAAGGCGTGCACCACCACTGCCTGGCTAACTTATTTTTCCCCCTTCGTTTTGGTTTTTTTGAGACGGTGTTTCTGTGTAGCCTGGCTGTCCTGGAATTCTCTCTGTAGATCAGACTGGCCCAGAACTCAGAGCTCTACCTGCCTCTGAGCACTAGGATTAAAATGTTTCTGTGTGTCCATGTATGTGAGGCTGGGTATGTATGCATGTGAATGGAGGTGCCCATGGAGTCCAGAAGAGGGCACTGGATTCCTCAGAGCTGGAGTTATAAACAGTTGTGAGCCATGAGTACTGGGAATTCAACTTTGGTCGCCTGTAAGGGCAGTGTGCCCTCATCTCTTCAGCCCCATAGACGTTGCTACTGTTTTGAGACAAAATCTTTCTGAGTAGCTCAGGCTAGCCTCAAATTGAAACTCCTTCAGCTGCAGCCTTCAGAGTGCTAGAATTATGCCTGGCTTTTTATAGAACTTAAACGGCATAAGTATATTACCTTGGGAGTATGTGTGTGTTGTTAGGAAACAAACCCAGAACCTTATGCTCCATGTACTTTGCTGCTGGGCTACAGCCCTAGCCCTTGGCTTTTTGAGACAGGGGCTCTAAACGTCGCCCAGACTGCCCTTGAACTCACTACCCTCCCGCTTCAGCTTCTGCATTTCTGGAGTTCCAGACACGTGCCACCATGCCCATCTGCATTGCCTTTTTAACTTAATTTTTTGTTTGTTTGTTTGTTTATCATCAGAGAGGATAGTATATAATTGGAGGTCCGAGGTCAACTTTGTGAAGTGGTTCTCTCCTTCCTTCTTTATGTAGGTTACAGGGGTTGAATTGAGGTTGCCATGCCTGAGCAGCAAGCTCTTTCCCCAAGAGCTATCTCACGGGCCTTGCATTGACTATCACCGGGGAAAGTACTCGCTGAGCAAGCCTGGTGACCTACAGCAAGTTGTCCTCTGACCTCCACCTGTGAGCTGTGGTACTCACACACACACTTCATACACACACGTGCACATTAACAATGAACAAGTAAACTAGAAACAACATTAGATTCATTGATTCGTTGATTTCTATCTCAGCTGAGTGAAAAGGGAGACACTGGGAAAGAGGATTGTGGGATAAGGGAAGGGGAGGGAAGGGTTGGTGAAGGGAGAAGAGGGAGGTGAAGGGGAGGAATACAGGGAGAGGCAGGAGGATAGGGGAGGAAGAGGAGAGGAGCAGTTTTGAAATCAGACTGGCACGGATCAAATCCTCCTCTTGTCTTTAGGAAAGTAAAAAAACAAAAAAACTTCTTTAAGCTTTAGCCTCCCCTTTCTTTAAAATGCGCGCGCGCGCGCACACACACACACACACACACACACACACACACACCCCTACCTCAAGGACCTGAAAGGAGCACTGACTAGTTTCAGACCCTAAACCAGTTCAGGCTGCTTCCCAGGAGCTTGGAAGAACTGGAGGAGAGGTGCGTCTAAGCCTGGCCCACGTCCTATGGGCTCCAGTTCAAAACCCGAACCCCGAACTCAGGGCTTCCTCAAAACAGAAATCGCCTCTGATACTTTGGTCCACAATTCCACCACGTCCTCTATCACGGACACCTAGGGATGTTCCTCAAAGTGTCATCGTCCTCACCGCCCCACTCCCTACCCCCCCCACCCCGCCCGCAACGGGAAATCGCTGTTCAACACTGACTCAGAGGGCACTCCCTAGCCCCCACCCCGCCGTCAACGGGAAATCGCTGTTCCACACTGACTCGGAGGGCACTCCCTACCCCCGACCCCGCCGTCAACGGGAAATCGCTGTTCAACACTGACGGAGGGCCTCTTCGCCTGAGGCAGCAGAGTATCTATGGCTCTACGGCAGTGGTTTTAAGGCGCCTGGTGTGAGTGCTGGGAATCGAACTCGGCTCTTCTGCAAGGACAGCAAGTGCCCTTAGCCTCTGAGCCATTTCTCTAGCCCTTTACCGGGTCAGCAACTCTCTTCATACCCAAGAGAGCAGTGGAGACCAGCTCAGGTGTGAAGACGCTGGCGTAGAGAAGGCATGGCCCACCAGGTTTAGAAACACCAGACTGGGTTCTCACCGGATCAGAGCTGCATTGGCGCGGTGGGAGCAGCAGGTGGCGCCAAAGGCGAAGGTGATTCCCAGTCTAGCGTCTAGCTCTGCAGCCACTCAGTAACCGCAACAAGTGAGCCTTGGTGTGCAAAAACCTGCGAAGATTTTTTTTGTCCTCTAGCCCCGAGTCTGAGTACCATATTGGCAGGAAGGAGAAAGAGGAAGGGGGCTGGGATAGCCTCCTTTAAGAAACTGCCATACAAACGTAGTAGCACATGCCTATAATCCCATCACTTGAAACAGGAGAATTTCTGTAAATTCAATACCAACCTGAGCTACCTAGTGAGTTCCAGGCCAACCTGGACTACAGAAGAAAACTTGTCTAAAACACAAAACCAAACACACACACACACACACACACACACACACACCAAAAAAAAAAAAAGGGAGGGAGTGGCTTGTCTTGATCTGGCCCAACCAGCCACAGCACAAGACATTCAGAACCAAGCCTCTTACCATGCCAAGGCTTCCACCGTGTAGGGTACTGGGCCTAAGTGTGACTGTAATGCACAAGGAACGGAAACACCAACTATGATGCTTGTTCCCACATTTAAGTAATTTACATCCCTCTTCTTGACTCTGGATGTATCCTCAGGCCCCCTGAACACTTAAGGGTGTTCTTAAACTTGCTTTAAAAAAAAAAGTTAAATATAATTAAAAGGGACTTTACTTATTGCTATAAAAACTCTTCTCAGAACAGAAAAGAGCAAAAACACAGTAGTTACATTGTTTTTTTTTTTTAGTCTGTTTGCCATTGAATTATCTGACATATTATCAGTGATATATTTTCCACACTGTAGGGCTAAGTAGAGTCCAGGAAGATTTCTCTCAGGAATTCTGAATAAAAAGAGGCCAGGGGTGATGAAGAGGGAGAGGAGGAGGGGAGGCAGAGAGAGAGGTGGGAACACTCAACCCTATCCATTGCAAAACAATCTCGGAGGGAACCTGGCAGCTCCTCGCTTAGCCTTCCTGTGGCTTGTGGATGCTTCCGGAAGCATTAGTTATTTTTACTAGGAAACCAGAGGAGAAGGGCGGAGTCCCAGCTTCCTGTGAGCCTCCCTGACCCTGGAATCTTATGCCAGGTGTTCCAGCATCTGCAGGAGGCATGAACCTTACCACCACCACCATCATCCCCCCACCCCCTCACCCCACCCCATTCCACCCCACCCCCTCTGATGGCTGATGGCCACTTCCACATCCTCCCACCTCTTGTTTGCTGTTGAGGAAGTGGCCTGTGGGTGGAACGGAACCAGGACAACAGGAAAAACAGTGTCTGGGGAAGGGAGGAGATGCTAATGACCCTTCATTAAACCTCACAGAGACTGTATATGCTTGGGGAGCCCTGGCCAAGCCAGACTAGGTATAGGGAAAGGGCCATCGGGTTATGGGAAGTGCACTCACTCTAGCCTTAGTTTCTCAGCTGAGGAGGGGTCAGATGAAATTCTGCAGTCATTCCTAAAGCAAGCTCCTCCACAGTCCCAGACTCGGGGCTGCTGCGGGGAGACCTACAGCCTCTTCAAGCATCAGCTGTGACCCAGGGGTGTGGAAGGGCTGTGTGGCCCCTTATCCGACAGGACAAAGGTCTTGGGGTCCTAGGGAACCAAGAAACCACTGCCTCTCCAGTTCTGCAGGGAAGTCCTGAGTCTAGCGACATGGTGTATCAGTTTAGACTATCATTTCCTAGTGGTGAAGGTTCTGGGTGAGGCTCTTGATCTCTTTAAGCATCAATTTCTTTGTCTGTAAGATGGGTACAATTCTACTTTCTGAGTTGGCGGGGCCATATGAGCTCACTCAGATAGGGTTATGACTGCTGGCATATACTCTAGCCCTTCCCCTGGACAGCATCTCCTACTCAGAAGTGTCCAGGGGGGTGGGGGGAAACAACCCTAAAGGTATGTCTGTGCTCGGAGAGCATATTTTATACACCTTCTTTTTTCCAACTTGTTTTCTATTAATGTGATAAACATCACGACTAAAGCAAGTTGGGGAGGAAAGGGTTTATTTAATCCTAAACCTCCCAGGTCACACTCCATCACTGAGGAGTCAGGGCAGGAACTTAAAGCAGGAACCTGGAGCAGGAACTGAGTCAGAGACCATGGAGGAACACTGCTTGTTATCTTGCTCCTCTGGTTTGCTCAGCCTGCTTTACATACATACATGCTAAATATCCCAGGGTCAACTGCCCAGTGGTGACACTGCCCACAGTGGTCTGGGCCCTCCCATGTCAATCACTAATCAAGAAAGTAACCCACAGACTTGCCTATAGGCCAATCTGGTGGAGGCATTTTCTCAGTTGAAGTTCCTTTCTCTGATGCCCCTGACCTGTGTTGAGTTAGAGGAAAAAACAAACAAAAAACTAGCCAGTTGCGGTCTCTCTATCTGGCATGAATGAGTAGACACGTATAGTGTCTGCTCAGGAAAAGCTTTGCCACACATCAGACAAGCTCACTGCATCTTCCAATACCATATGGAGTTTTCTACCTTCTATTTTATGGACATTGTTTTCTTTCCGCTCCCCTTCCAGGAAGATAGGCTCAAACAGTGTTAGCACATGGGCCACATAAGAAGTTTGCCGTTTGAAATTCCAAGGTGGCTGTGATGACTATTCTTGGTTATCAACTTGACCACACCGAGAATTAACTAAAATGTGAGTGACTGGGCACACCTGTTGGGAATTTTTTTTTAATTAAATCATTTTCAGTGGGAAGACTCACCGTAAATACAGATGTTTTGAGGTAGGAAGATTTACTCTAAATCTGGGCCACACCTTCTGCTGGAAGCCTATAATAAAGGCATGGAAGAAGGAAGCTTTTGCTCTCTGCCTGCTTGCCCTTACCCTGCCAGCAAGTCCATTCCTTCACTGGCATAGAGCCTACTTCTTCGGGATTCCAGTGGATACTGAAGATCACTTGAGACATCGAGCCTCATGGACTGAGCAGCTACTGGATTCTTGAACTTTCTGATCATAGACAGCCATTGTCAGATTAGCTGGACTGGTGTGGGAGTCCTTCTATATATGTGTTGCTTTTATTGGTTAATAAAGCTGTTTTTGCCAGTGGCTTAGCAGAATAGAGATAAGTGGGAAAACTAAACTGAATGCTGGGAGAAAGAAAGTGAAGTCAGAGAGACGCCATGTAGCCACCAGAGGAGAAAGACGCAAGCCGCCAACTGGAACCTTGCTGGTAGGCCACAAGCCTCATGGTAAAATATAAAGTAATAGAAATGGGCTAATTTAACATAGAAGATCTAGCTAGCAATATGCTTAAGTGATTGGGCAAGCGGTGATTTTAATAATATAGTTTCTGTATGATTATTTAGAGTCAGGGCAGTTGGGAAATGAGCCAGCAGACTCCCTCAACACTGGACCACAGCCTATAAGGCATTCTAATAAACCCTCTTTTTATATATAGAGATCCACTCTATCACTTCTGTTCCTCTAGAGAATCCTGACTAATACAGTAGCCTAGACTAAAGTCACACATGTAGTATCCCTCAGTTGGCCATTGGGTTCTAAAAGCATCGATGACCGACCAGGTCATAGTGTGGCACTCTAGGAGTCTCTGCCAGGAAGCGGCAGCCCTTCACCCTCAGCTCAGACAAGACTTCTCCTGCCAAGCAAAATTTATCGAATGGCCTTGATAGCACGTGATGCCAGGACTTAGGAGGCTAAGGCAGGATGACTGTCATGAATTTAACGCTAGCCTGAGTTATGTAGTGAGTTTCAGATCAGCCTGGGCTACAGAGTGAAACTCTGTCTCAAAAACAAATCTTTAAGTCAGGCATGGTGGGACACATCTTTAATTTTGCCACCCAAGGGCCAGAGGCAGGTGGATGTCTGTGGGTTCAAAGTCAGCCTGGTCTACATAATCAAATTCCAAGCCAACTAGAGCCACATAGTGAGATCCTGTCTCAAAAACAAACAATTCAAACAAACAAAAAAGTAACAAAACAAAAAACTTAAAGGAAGCAAACAAAAAAAAAACACTTTGGTTAAACAAATATTTAAATCCTGTTTCAAAAAACAAAAAAAAAAGGAAAGAAAATACAAATATTTTTAAACTACATTGTTAGAACTTTGTGTGCTGTGCTGAAAACAAACCATTCTGGTGTCACACAAAGGGCACAGGAACAGAGTGAAAGCGATTTTAACAAGGCTGTGTCTCTTTTAGAAAAAAGCATACACTAGAACTCAAACTGGGTTAGTGAACTCTCTCACCAAAATGATTGATGGGAGCCAGACATCGCAATCCGAGGTGACTGGTACAAAGAGAGAGGGAAGACGCTAACTACCTTTGATAGAGAAAGAAAAAAGAAAGAAAGAAACTTTTTCACTGTTAGTACCGCAAACAAGAAGCTTGTCTATAAGAACACAGGGCTCTTACAAATTCATGATTTGGAGAACTCAGGTAGTTTGAATGGAATTGGCCCCCATAATCTCAAAGGAAGCAGCACTATTAGGAGGTGTGGCTTTGTTGGAGGAAGTGTGTCACTATGGGGGTGGGCTTTGAATTTTCCTATGCTCAGGACACTGCCCACTGTGTCAGTTAACTTCCTGTGGTCTGCATGTCAAGATGTAGCCAGAAACTTGTCTGTCTGCACCCTGCCATGTCCATGTCCCCCCTCCCATCACAATCTGAATCTGTGAAACTGTAAACAAGCCACTTGAATTAAATGTTTTCCTTGTAAGAGTTGCCATGGTCAAGGAGTCTCTTCACAGCAATAAAATCCCTAACTAAGACAGTGAGTCTGTCTATCCCAGGATGGTGTCCAAGGCCCACAGCTCTGATCTCTGCCCACCTCTCAATACCCCTTGCTCTCCCTCCTGTCTCACCCGGTTGCAGGAACAGGTCCCCTGCCACTCTTCAGGCTCACTTGGACCATCATGCTCCTGCACCCTCGGCCTCACTGCTCCTCCCCAGACGTCCAGCCTGTCCCCCAGCAGAGCCACAAAGGTCCCTTTCCTGAGTTAGATATGCCAGAAACAGATGAGCAGTGTGTGTCTTCCCACGAAGTTAGAAGCCACTGAACAACAATGACTTTACAAGGCACAGTGGGCTTATTAGCAATTTGCCAGATAATCCCCCTACTTTGGTAATCTGGCTCAGTGAATGCTTAATTCCTAATATTTACTTTAATATCACACAGTACTGTAGAAGGAGCTGCGGGCTGCTTCCCACCTCCCAGCTCCCAGCCACAGGCTAGCTTTACCCAAAATAATTACAAGGAAACTGTATTCTTTTAAACACTGCCTGGCCCATTAGCTCTAGCCTCTCACTGGCTAATTCTCACATCTTGATTAACCCATTTCTAATAATCTGTGTAGCACCACGAGGTGGTAGCTTACCGGGAAGGATCTTAACCTGCATACATCTTGGAGAGGAGATCTATAGCGTCTGCCTCACTGCCTTTTTCCTCCCAGCATCCTGTTCTGTTTACTCTGCCTACCTAATTTTCTGCCCTATCAAAGGCCAAGGCAGTCTCTTTATTAACTAATGAAAGTAACACGTAGACAGATGACCCTCCTCCATCACAGTACGCAGTAAATACTTTCTAGGTGTAAATGTGGCTTGCAGAAGAAATACAAATTTAAAAGCTGGCTGCAGAGTTCAAGAAGGTTCAGAAGTCGGCTGATAGAAATGCAAATAGAGTCTGTATTGATTGGACAGCAAATCCAAACAAGCCAGCAGGAAGAAACAGTTGCTGTGGACTCAAGCTGCTGGAGAGGCTGGCTTGACAGTAAAGATAACCTCAGCCCCAGTGACTAAAGGGCATACCTATGCTGCAGTCAGGAACCCCAGGTCTGGGTCCAGATGGTCAAGCACATAGTTGAGCCAGATGACAGCTGAGATAAAGCCCAGGAACAGTTCTGTCCTGTCAGTCCCTGATACACACCCATCATCAGGTGACATCTGCTCGGCTGTTGTCTGCCCAGTGTTAGGCATTGTATGTGGTCTCCAGGCAAGAGTTAGACCCTCTCCTTCAGCTGAAGTGTCTCTTAAGTTCCCGGGCTTTGTTTCCCTGATGTAGTTTTAATATACCCATGTGCCCCTGCAATCTTAGTTTACCCTGAACATATGTACACAAGGCACCCTTTCTACTCATACGCCCTTTATTACTTTATAATGAATGGGTGGTGCCAGATGATGTTGTCTGTGGGTCCACCCTCTAAACAGAGTCAAAAGTTACTTGTGAAACTGGGCAAGGCACAGCCAGGAAACCCACTGTTTGAATACAGTATACCGTGAGTACACAGAGTACCAGGGGCGGGGCATAGCCTGGTCTCCATGGTACCGTCCTCTGTTTGAGTTCTTAATACTGTGAGGAGTAACCTTTCTCTCCAGTCCTCCACATTTGGTGTGCAGAACAGCAGCTAGCATGCCTCTAGTGGCCCCTCAAAAGGAGGGTGTCTCTTGACACACACACACACCCTCTCGAGAAAACTGAAAAATCTAATGGGTGAGCTCCAAAAAAAGCTATGAAGTCACTTAGGATGACAGACTCAGTCTCCTCCCTCTGGGAAACTAGCCTGCCTGCACATAACAGTTTCTTCTGCATTCTGTGCAGAGAAGGGGTTTCCCATTTGCCCAGGAGGACAATGGGAAAAAAGACAGCTGAGAGAACCCAGATGTGCCAGTCATTTCTCCCATTCACAACGCCGCTTTAGCCATGTCCTCCACCTTTACCAGTTAGGTGTACCTATCTGCACTGCACGTCAGTATCAATGTGTTATAAGGTTGGGTTAAGTTTCTGTGTGTGTGTGTGTGTGTGTGTGTGTGTGTGTGTGTGATTTTCAAACAAAAGATCTTTAATAATGCTGGCCACAGCAAGGATCTGAATGCGGAGAGTTTCAGGCCCTCCAGACAAAGGAGTCCCACTCTTCAAGTTCTCCAAGGAAAGGGACAGGGGATGTGCTATACCATAAGGGGGCAGGCTTAGCTCCCGTGTGACCTGGGCTACCTGGCAATTCATAAAGGAATGCTTGGTAGGGGAGCATGGCTGTCAATGTGTGACCACAGTCAAACTACGCTGAACCTTGGTTGACAGGATGGTTGGGCTGTTCCCTGAAAGGTCTCAGTTTGAGGCTCAAGTAGGACCATGACACAGGTTGTCCTTTTGGGTAAGAAATTTAAGAAGATGTACTAACACCAAAGGGAGGCAGCATAGTGGAGGCCTTGAGGAGGATGAGGAGAAGGCCCAAGAGGCAGAGTGGGGTCCCCTCTTACATGTCACAGAAGAGGATGGGGTTTCTGTGCCCCAAAGGCAATGGGTCCTTAGTGCTGCTTTCAGTTAGACTGTCTCTGGTGCCTGGATGGCAAAGGTGCAGGAGGTCTTACATAGGAGGGAGGGAGGAATCACATTAATGGTGGCTTAGAGGCCTGACTTGATGGCACACAAGTGTCTCCTTAGAATATGCTGCTTCTGCCAGTTATACTACTAGGGAGTGTGAGCAACTCAGTTATTACCTAAAACCCCGTGAGCACCACCATTTTACTCAATTAGTTGCCATGGATACTTGGTCAAAGTACTCTCTACTTCAAGATGACGAAAGGGGTAATAAATTATACTACCATTCAAAGAGAAAGCTGAAGCAACCATGTTGAGGGGGCTCAAGACCCCCAGGTGACAGCCCCCACTGAACCCGTCTTAGTTAGGGTTTCTACTGCTCTGAAGAGACACCATGACCACGGCAACCCTTATAAAGGAATACATTTAACTAGGGCTGGCCTACAATTTCAGAGGTTTAGTTCTTTATTATCATGGTGGGAAGTATGGCAGTGTACAGGCAGACATGGTGCTGGAGAGGAAGCTGAGAGCTCTACATATGGATCCACAGGCCAGGAAGTAACAATGACACACTGACCAGTCTTGAGTTTCTGAGACCTCAACGCCTACCCTCTAGTGACACTTCCTCCTACAAGGCCACACTCCAACAATGCCACACTTCCTAATAGTGCCAGGCCCTGTGACACATGCGGGCCATTTTCTTTCAAACCACCACATTCCACTCCCTGGCCCCCATAGGAGTGTAGCCGTATCAAAACGCAGAAATGCATTCAGTCCAACTTCAAAAGTCCCCCCAGCCTCTAACAGTCTCAATGTTGTAAGTAATACAGTTTCTGTGAGATTATTCAGGTCTAGGCGACTGGGAAACGAAGGTGCAAACTTATTTAAAAGTCTAAAGCTCAGAGTCTCTTCTGAGACTCATGCAATCTCTTCACTGTAATCCCCTGTAAAAATCAAAATGAAAAAGCAGATCACATACTTCCAACATACAATGGCGCGGGATATACATTACCATTCCTAAGGGGAGCATGGGGCGGAAATACTGGAAAAGAAGAAGCAGATCACATACTTCCAACATACAATGGCGCGGGCTATACATTACCATTCCTAAGGGGAGCATAGGGCGGAAATACTGGAAAAGAAGAAGCAGATCACATACTTCCAACATACAATGGCGCGGGATATACATTACCATTCCTAAGGGGAGCATGGGGCGGAAATACTGGAAAAGAAGAAGCAGATCACATACTTCCAACATACAATGGCGCGGGCTATACATTACCATCCCTAAGGGAGCATAGGGCGGGAATACTGGAAAAGAAGAAGCAGATCACATCCTTCCAACATACAATGGCGCGGGCTATACATTACCATCCCTAAGGGGAGCATGGGGCGGGAATACTGGAAAAGAAGAAGCAGATCACATCCTTCCAACATACAATGGCGCGGGATATACATTACCATTCCTAAGGGGAGCATAGGGCGGGAATACCGGAAAAGAAGAAGCAGATCACATACTTCCAACATACAATGGCGCGGGATATACATTACCATTCCTAAGGGGAGCATAGGGCGGGAATACCGGAAAAGAAGAAGCAGATCACATACTTCCAACATACAATGGCGCGGGCTATACATCACCATCCCTAAGGGGAGCATAGGGCGGGAATACCGGAAAAGAAGAAGCAGATCACATACTTCCAACGTACAATGGCGCGGGATATACATTACCATTCCTAAGGGGAGCATAGGGCGGGAATACCGGAAAAGCAAGACTAAAAACAGGCTTGGCAGACTCCAAACTCTGCATCTCCACGTCTGACGCCAGCACTCTTCAGAGCTCCAACTCCTTTCAGCTTTGTTGACTGCGGCACACTTCTTTCTCTTGGGATGGCTCTGTAAAAAGCATAGTAAAAACAAGGCCTTTTACACATGTAAGAATAGCTTAGTCAGGAACCCCATTACACCCAAATGCTGCACCTGATAACCAGAACCCGGTGACATCACTCACTCAAGATAGCCAGACAGTCTTAGATGATGCCCACTGGACAGTCTGTAAGCAGAGACCAAGAGCAATGCTCTGCTCTGCGTATCTGGAGAGACACCGCCTAGGTGATCTGCCCTGTGGCTGGAGAGTCTCCCCGAGGATCCTGACCTTTGAATCAGAGACTTCTGTTAGAGGCTGGATCTGCCCTTCAGCTAAGACAGGCACACAGGCAAGCAGCCCTGAAGAGATAGCTTAGGACCATAGTTAGGAATTTAGAGGGTGAACCTTGTATAATAAAAATCAAACACACTCCCTGTTAGCATCTCTCCTTGGCAGATATCCTATAGTTCTAACGTCTCCAACATTTTTGGGTCTCCAAAGCAATCCAGGCTTCACCTTTATAGCTTCTCAATGCAGGGACACCCCTGACACATACCTGGCCTTAGCAGCTTTCCTTAGCCTCAGAGGAAGATTTCATAATTCCTTTCTTCTGCCCTTGACTCTAAAGCCAGAACCACATGGCTGACGCTGCCAAGTTCTGCTGCTTGCTGGGACTGGGACAGGACCACCTTGCTCAATCACATCTTTACCAGATTTCTGTTTTCAATGGTTCCTTCACTGCCTAAGCTTAGCTGTCCTGAAACTTGATCTGCAGACCGGGCTGGCCTCAAACCCAGAAATCCACCAGCCTATGCCTCCAGAGTCCTGGGATTAAAGGCCTGCACCTTTAATCACACCTGGCTCTAAGTTTTTCTCTTATCCCTTTTCACGTCTTGGAAGCTTAGTTGGGTGGGATATTGCCCTAAGGTCAACGTGACTCCCTTTATTCCATTTAACATTGGGTTTTTCTTTACTCTGTTTGTCACCTTGGACACAGGATCTAGCTACATTCCACTTCCTAGTGCCCCTTTTCTCCTTAACTCCTCAGCTTGCTCCTTTTCATTGCAGATCTTCACAAGAATGAACACTAACAACTACACGACAGAGTCAACACTAGGCTGTTTTGAAATTTCCTCTGCCAACCCAACTAAGTCAAAATTCCTCAGTTTAGCCTCTTTACAAGCATAAATACTAGTAACCACGCGACAGAGTCTCTACTAGGCTGTCTTGAGAGGTCTTCTGCCGATGGAATGAGTCTTTCTGCCTCTGTCTCTTAAACTGTTAACTTACTGAATTTCTTTGCTCAATGAAAGTACAGAGTTTCATCTTTGATAGCGTAATTCTTTGAAACTGAGGCGGGGTTGTCTTAGTCAGTGTTCTGTCCCTCTGAAGAGACACAGTGACAAAGGCAACTCTTATAAGAGGAAGCATTTAACTGGACTGGCTTATTCTGAGACAAGGTTTTTCTTTGTAGTCCTGGTTGTCCTGGAACTAGCTTTGGAGACCAGGCTGGCCTCAAACTCACAGAGATCTGCCTGCCTCTGCATCCCGAGTGCTGGGATTAAAGGTGTGCGCCATCATAGCCCAGCTATGGAGGCCAGTCTTATTCAGGTCATCACAGAAGTTCAGTTTTTTGGGGTCCATTGTTTTAATCTGATAGTCAGATTGAGGGACACAGTTTCTCTTTAGCAAATATTCATTTCTGCCAGGCTGGCTACGGTTTCATTCGAGTTAATGCCAGTGTGTATGTGTGTGATGGAGGAAGGTCATTGGTTAAATAAAGAAACTGCCTTGGCCCTCATAGGACAGGAAATTAGGTAGGCAGAGTAAACAGAACAGAATGCTGGGAGAAAGAAGCTGAGTCAGAGAGTCACCATGATTCTCCCACCCAACACAACCACAGGTTAAGATCTTCCCTGGTAAGCCACCTCGTGGGCGACACAGATTATTAGAAATGGGTTAGATCAATATGTAAGAGCTAGCCAATAAGAGGCTGGAACTAATGGGCCAGGCAGTGTTTAAAATAATACAGTTTCCGCGTAATTATTTTGGGTATAAAGCTAGCCACGCAGGCAGTCGGGTGGCGGGGACGCAGCTCCGCCGCTCACACTTCAACATGTGTGTGTGCGTGTGTGTGTCTATGAATGCTGAAAAGAAGATTCTAAGTTACCACAAGCTTAGTTCCCAGGAACATCTCTTTCTTTATATAGACCAGAAAATCTCAACTGGGGACAATTTTGACATCAGGAAATGCTGCTAAAATTCCTTTCTGGGGTAGATATAAACACACCAACCCCTCTTCCTATGGTCCCAACAACAAACCAGGGAACAATACCACCAAAGTTTACACAGGGAAACCAGAGAGTTTATTGGGCTTATTCACAAGAGTAGTGGGTGGAGGCTTACAGGCAGGAGCATAGATGATCTCAACACAGCCACACTGGCAGGTCTGCACCCAGCAGGAATGATGGATTCCCCATAGCTCCATAGAGGGAAGCCCTCTCCTCATTCACTCCCTATCTGAGGCCATGTCCAGTTTGGGCAGAACTGCATAATACTTACCGCAATAATAATGAGGATACGGATACTCAGGTGAGGATCCCATCAACTTCCCTGCTCACCCCTTCTAAAACGGAAGGTCTAACAGTCAGCAAGCCAAGTGGTGATGATTCTTGGTGGACATTCTTCGCTGGACTCCTGAAGATAGAAAAGGCTTAGCTTGGAGGATGATTATCCAACAGGCATTGTCTGGGGGTCCTTTCTATTGTTGTCACACCAGGGGGCTGGCTGTGGCTTACACCTGGGGTAGCTGAGCAAGGCTGCTGCAAAACATCGGGCAATTCACAGGGAGGGCACTCACACAGCAGAGTGTCAGCAGGCTCAAATTAACAATAGCGCTACAGTTGAGAGATTACTGGAGAGAATGCTGGAAAACTGCTGTCAGTTGGAGGCATCCAGGAACTGACAGGCAAGCCCTGTGGGACACCTGTTTCCCCTGCTTATGTTCAAAGGGTTTTATAAAGTCAATCATGAGCAGGTATAGCTTCAACAATACAGTTAATAAAAATGCCAAAGAGGGCCAGAGGTATAGAACAGAGTAGTGCCTACATAGCAAGGCCCAGAGAATCTCACCTGGGGTTCTGCAGTAATTGGGGGAAAAGGGGTCTCTTTGGGGGGGATTCTTTTTTTTTTTTTTGACAGGGTTTCTCTGTGTAACAGCCATGGCTGTCCTGGAACTCACTCTGTAGACCAGGCTGGCCTCAAACTCACAGCGATCCACCTGCCTCTGCCTTCCGAGTGCTGGAAAGGTGTGTGCCACCACCGCCTGACTCTTTGGGGGGTTCTTAGTCTTGTTAGTAGAAGAATTTAAGAACAGACTCAGAAGAAAGCATAGGAATGACTTTATTAGAGTTAACAAAAACAAAACAGAAACCAAATCAAAACCTTGTGGGGGGGGGGGGTGGGGAGCGAGCTGTAAATCTTGGCCATTTCCCAGAAGAGGGAGGAAGAGAGGAGGAAGAGGGAAAGCATGGTAGTCACAGGACGTAAGGGGGCAGCAATGACTTCCTAGGAAAAGACGAGGTCAGAGTGGCGGGAAGAGTATGGCCAAGCTTTGGCGAGTATTCAAGAGAAGGAAAGAGAAGAAAAGAGGGAAAAGTCGTGCTTTCTGGAGTCATTTAGGAGAGCAGGTGGGCTTAGCCCAGTCATCGTTTTCTGCTCTCTATGTGACTGCGCTGGGGGCTTCTGGGGGGGGGGGTTGTGGTAGATTATCTCATTAAAGGGACCTCTATCGCCTAAAGACGTAATTACTCTGTCCTTCTCTTCAGCATGGCATTGGTGAATTTCTTCCTAAAGGGTGATCTCTTAGCCAGGCAATTGCCCGGCCCAGCTGGACTCTCGTGTTTTGGGTTGCTTGCAATATTAATAGTTGATGGAGGAAGGTCATTGGCTAATAAAGGCACTGCCCTGGCCCATTTTATTGGTTAGAGGAAGTGAGCTCAGACTCCACAGCTCTGCTCTCCGGAGCAGATGCCTCAGCAGAGACGCCATGCCCCGCTCCCGGGATGAAGCTCCGACCCAGGATGGACTAGGCTAGAATCTCCCCGGTAAGCGCACCTTGGGGTGCTACACACAGATGATTAGAAATGGGCTAAATTAATATGTGAGAATTAGCCTAGAAGAGATTGGGCCAAGCAGTGTTTAAAAGAATACAGTGTCCATGTAATTATTTCGGGGCATAAGCTAGCCGAGCAGGCGGCCGGGGTGCTGGGAACGCAGCCCCGCCGCCCTTATTACTACAAATAGTTGTTTTTTTTTTTTTTACTTTATCCTTTTGGCTTTTTTTGGGGGGGGGGGACCCAGTTCCCAAATAAATCACACACACAAAAGCTAATTATTCCTTACAAATGCCCGGCCTTAGCTTGCCTTGTTTCTAGCCAGTTTTTCTTAATTATCTATCTTTTGCCTCTGGGCTTTTACCTTTCTCTATTTCTGTATAACTTTTCTTTCTTTCTTACTCCATTGCTGGTTGTGTAGCTGGGTGGCTGGCCCCTTCTTTTCTTGTTCCTTGAACCCTCTTCCTCCCCAACCCCCCTTTTTCTCCTTCTATTTATACTTTCTGCCTGCCAGCCCTGCCCATCCTTTCTCCTGCCTTGCTATTGGCCATTTAGCTCTTTATTAGACCAATCAAGTGTTTTAGACAGGCACAGTAACACAGCTTCACAGTTAGACAAATTTAACATAAAAAAATGGAACTCATCTTTGCATCATTAAAACAAATGTTCCACAGCATGAACAAATGTAACACGTCATAAAACAATGTTCTACATCATAGGACTCCACCCAGGAGAGCCAGACTCTACTCTCAGTCTGAGGGGAATATCTTTAACAGACCTCCAATGCTTTTGCAACGTTCCTTCTCCCCTCTGAAGAGAACTCTAAAATCCCTTAGGGCATGGACTGAAACTGGGCAATGGGTAGAACCATTTCACTGTGAAAATAGAGAGGTCTCTTTCAAGCTGTTCTCCAGGAAGGACTAGTGTCTGGCTGGAGCTCCAGGCTGCTGTCACGTACCCCGGGCAGGGCTGCTCACTGAAGAGGGGCGCTCCCTGGCATGCCTGGCTGGAGATAACTGCAGGACTGCTGCTCTCAAGGGCCCTGCCCAAAGTCTGTCAGCAGAATTGGCATCTATCAAGGCCCTTTCCCAGGTCCTCCTAACTGCCTCCTAGCTCCTGCTCTCAACACATAGCGGTAAGAAGGAAAAGAGAAAATGAGACAAGAGAGAGAAGCAAACACATCAAGATTTTTCTTGAGCTAAGGAAAATGCGTCTTTGGTGTTTTAACACAGAGACACTTGTGTCTGCCCTCGTTGTCTATCAGACCCCTGAGACAATGGACACCAAGACACTGGAATTTCCCCAGGAAATTGTCAAACCTTACAGGAGAGCCTAGAGCTGAGACAGTACTAATGCGTGGGACCACACCTTAACTAGGACTGTTTATTTATGCTTGCTGTTTTAAAAAAAATTATTCTATTTTCTCGTGGGCGGGGTTTCACTTGCATGCACGTCTGTGCACCTTGTGCGCCTAGTACACTGGAAAGCCGCAGGCAAGGGTCAGATCCTCTGAAACTGGAGTTATAGTTGGGAGCTGCCATGTGGCTTCTGGCAGTAAAACCCAGATCCTCTGAAGAATAGAGTTCTTAATCACTGAGTCGTCTTTCCAGTCCCTTGCTTTCTTTTTAAACCTAAATTCTGAGGAATGGGGCTGGAGAGATGGCAGTATTTATGAGGATTTTCTGTGCTGGCAAGAGGCGTGGGTGGGCCAACTGTAACCCCAGCAGTGGGGAAGAGGGGAGGCCTGGGTGGGCGTACCCAAATGGGGCAGTAAGGAAATGAGGAAGAAAGGACAGACACGCAGACACATGTATTGAAAAGTTGGGATCATGTGACTCTGACAGAGTCTCAACAATAGCAGCCACCCAGACACTCAATGTGTTTATTTTATACACCTGTCAAGGAGGTGGGTGGGTGGTACCTGGCTGAACAGGGAGGCGGGTTGGTGGTCCTCAGCTGAACAAGGAGGCGGGTTGGTGGTACCCGGCTGAACAGGGAGGTGGGTTGGTGGTGCCCAGCTGAACAGGGAGGCAGGATGGTGGTACCCGGCTGAACAGGGAGGCGGGTTGGTGGTACCCGGCTGAACAGGGAGTCAGGTTGATGGTACCCAGCTGAACAAGCAGGGAGGCTTAGCCAGTCTCCGTAGGAGGTCTTTATAAGAGACAGTCTCAGGCTGCAGTCATCCCAGAGGAGGAAGCTGTGGTTGCCAGTTCCTACACACACTGTCAACATTCTCACTCGGACCAGAGGAAGGTTTTGCCACCACGGCTCTGAGCCTCACCCTGGGGAATTTTTTGCCACTCCTATGCCCCCATAGGAGTGGGGTCCTTGACATGGTTGTGCTGATGTCAGCAATACACATTCACTTACGGCTTCCCCCAGTCTCCACAGGCTTATAACATACAGATCAAGCAAGCAAGCAAACAACCAATCAATCAAAATTGACAAACAAAATGGACAAACAAAAACCCCACTGAAACCCCAAAGAAGGACTTGGAAGGCGTGTGTGTGTGTGTGTGTGTGTGTGTGTGTGTGTGTGTGTGTGTGTTGGGGGCCGGGAAGCCACTGCGCTCCTTTGTTCCTTTCCCAGGAGGGCCATATTTAGTAACTCTTCTCCACTTCTGGCTCTCTTACTTGTTTCTCTGGTCTAGTGAATCCAGGGCTGAGCCTCGCTTGCTGAGGCTGCCCAGGCTTGACTCAGAGCCTTACAATTTCAGGCACAGGAGCACAGTGGGACTGCGAGAACCTGTAGCAAGGGGACTTGGCTGACCAGAATGTTAGACAAACCCCAATTTATTTTTCACTTTGCGGTGGTGCTGGGATTTAACCCAAGGTCTGAAGTATGTTAGGCAAGAGCTCTACCCCTGAGCTGCAGTCCTTTAAAGGGTTTTGAGGCCAAGGCTTCTCTGAAATGAAAGTGTCTATCAAACCATTACAGATGCTGACCAGAAAGGGACTGAGCCCCGAGTCAAGTTCCTCAGTTAATGGTAAGAGGCAGGTGCAAGCCAGGTAAACAGTTCTGCAGGTGAGGTATATCCCTGGAGCCACATTGTCTCCTACAGCAGACAGTTTCCTGGGTAATAAAATTTTCCACAGAGCAGTCCTTGTGCAGAACAGGTAACAGTCTGTGACAAAATCCGGCACCTTTCACCTTTCCAGAGAGTTCATCTTCCCTAGCTGATGAGTTTTTGGGGGGACAAGAAACATGACAACTGAGTCTTTCATTTGCAGTTTAACTTAAGGCAGACAAGTGCTTCTCTAAGATGGGAGGGGAATGAGACCTTGGTCTACACCAGTGGTTCTCAGCCTTCCTAATGCTGTAACCCCTTTAATACAGTTTCTCATGCTGTGGTGACCCCCAATCACACAATTATTTTGTTGCTACTTTATAACTGAGGTGGTTTGAAAGAAAATGACCCCCAAAGGGAGTGGCACTATTGGGAAGTGTGACCTTACTGGAGAAAGTGTGTCACTATGGGGGCAGGCTTTGAGGTCTCTTTTTCTCAAGCTTCCCTCAGTGTGACAATCAGTCGACTTCCTGTTGCCTGCATGATGTAGCACTCAGCTCCAGCACCACATCTGTCCACATACCACCATGCTCCCTTCACGATCATAACTGACTGAACCTCTGAAACTGTAAGCAGCCACCCTAAGCAAATGCTTCCTTTTTAACAGTTGCCATGGTGGTGTCCCTGCACAGCAATATGAAAATCCTAACTGAGACAACGATGGTAGTTTTGCTCCTGTTGTGAATCCTATCTGTGTTTTCTGGTAGCCTGAGGTGACCCCTGTGAAAGGGCCACTCAACACCCAAAGGGATCGTGACCCACATGTTGAGAATCACTAATCTAAAGACTTCAACATACCCTATGCTATAGCTTGGGCTACAGTTGTCTGAGCACCAAGCAGGATGGTCAACACAGCGCGTAGGTGAAGCACAACTGTGTTCCTATGATTACACGGGAAACAGAGAGTCCTGGAAAACACACTGACCAAACACTGGGCAAATGCCTATTCCTACTGTCCTAATTATCCACTCTGAAGAACGCTCTAGATCTCCCTATCTGCACCTCTAAAGGATCCACTGTTGAAAGTTCTGTGGGTCAGTGAACACTCATTCTGACCCTTCCGAGTTAGAAGCTGAGAAACAAAAGCCAATAGGCAGAGATGAGAGACGTGTGAAATCCTTACCTAGTGAGGGTGAGAGTGTGGGCTGAGTCCCCAGGTTTACTTACCCACACTGCTACCACCAGCAGCAGGGCTTGATAGTTTGGTAGAGATATTATCTTTGAAAGGGGTCAAGATCGTGATGGGGAAACCCACAGAATGAGCGGACCCAAACTATTAGGAGCTTGCTGACTCCCAACTGACAACAACTGTGGAACCTGCATAGGACTGAACTAGGTCCCGTAAAGACAGGTGATATTCATTGGGTTTGAACTGTATGTGACAGTAGGACCAGGATCTAACCCTAGTGCGTGAACTGATTGTGTGGAGCCCATTCTCTATGGAAAGATACCTTGCTCAGCATAGGCATGGGGTGTCCCAACAAGATGATGAGACAGACTTAGGTGACTTCCCAGGGGAGGCCTTACCCTCTCTGAGGAGCAGATGGGGGGTGGGGTGGGAGGAAGATAAGGGGAGCAGGAACTGGGATTGGTATGTAAAATAAATAAATAAGAAAGATATTATCTTTGACTGGGCAATGTGGCACACACCTTTAATCCCAGTACTCAGGAGGCAGAGGCAAGTAGATCTCTGTGAGTTCGAGGCCAGCCTGGTCTACAGAGCAAGTTCCGGGATAGCCAGGGCTACAAGATGTTACCTTTGGGCCTGGAGAGATGGCTCAATAGTTAGGAGTGTGTACTGCTTAGGATCTGAGTTTGGTTTCCAACATTCATGTCTGAAAGTTCCTAACTGCCTATAATTCCAGTTCCAGATCTGCCATCTCTGGCCTTCCAGGGCATCTGCACTCACACCACACATAGACACATGATTTAAAATATAGCTTTAATCTAGATGTTTTCACGTGCATGGGTGTTTTGCCTGAATGTATTTATGTGTGGCTAGTGCCCAAGGAAGACATCAATCGATCCCCTGGAACTGGAATCATGATTCAAACATGTGGGCTGCCGTGTAGATGCTAGGAGTCAAACTGTGTCATTTGCAAGAACAAAAGCTATTAACCTCTGAGCCAGCTCTTCAGGCTCAAAACAGTTATGTCTTTTAAGATTTCACATTTATTCTTGATAAAGTGATACTGGAAGGTAGGACTGAAGTGAAAACCCTCTAACCAGTCATTGGCACGCTAAACCACTACAGGCTGCTACTAATGGTATCCTTACTCTCTTCTAGGGCTACCATGTCTGACACTGCACTGACCTTTCTTCCCCCTGCTCTGGAAGCAGAAGAAACCGAGACATCTATGTTCCTCCTGATGCTACCTGTCTGAGGGCACAGGGGAAATACTTGCCCTCTTGACAGAGAAGCTGAAGATGTGATTTTCTTCAGTACCATCACACGTGGCTGTGATAGAGGATAGAAGAAAAACGCAGTGGAGTGTGGAATGCAGACTCCAGAAAGATCTCATCCCAACCATCAAGGCTAGTCAGTCAGGCAAGGCGAGTCAACTGAGGAAGTTGTGGTTTGGAGGCTGCATGATGCAATAAAGCAAGGGAGTTGCTTTAGTGTGACCCTCCCCTCCCTCCCTCCCCCACTTTTTCTTTACACTCAGAAAAGCAAGAGGGATCCTCTAAGGGGAATACTGAACCAATACAAACTGCAAAGGATTTCTAATTAGGAGAAAACCACCCAAAAGTTGTATATATTCCGTGATGTACCAGCTCTGTAACTATGAACAACGTGACTTTGAACTTTGACCTCAAGCCTCACAAAGACTGGGGTTACAGGTGTGTACCAGCATGCTCAGCTGAACTACTTTTGTTGCTTTAGAGTCCAGTAGGGTGCTGTTTTGAGCTTTGAAAGACAGTCTCTCTCTCCACCCCTTACATTTAAGCACTTACAGAGTCATTGGCAGGGAAATTACTGGAAACACACAGGAACAATATTGGGGAAAGCCCTGCCCAATTGATGAACAATAGCAATTCCACTCAGTCCAACCAAGGAAGTAACAGGTTGTGTTGATAACACTGTGTTCTGGGTGCCATATACCAGCAAGGTCACACTTGCCACCTGGTCTGCCACAGTCAATCCCAGATAACTGCCTTGATGGAGCAAGACAGCAGGCTGTGTGGACACCAGAGGAAAAGCCCAGAGGGAAGAGGAAGCCACTGGACTGTGAGCCCAGTGTTTCTCTTCTCTGTACTGAGTCATCTTCTGGTAAGGCACCAGGAGAACACCTGCCCAAGTTTCTGAAACATGGAAAACCCCAGCAGCCTGGACCCCTGATAGATTTTTATCTGGGGTAATTCCTCTCACCAACAACCCCCTGTCATTGTCATTTCTAACTTGAATATGTTGAGATCCTTTTCTTTCTCCTGCTGGGAGGAGGCACACAGATGGTACAGGCCCAACTTCAATGTAGCTGAAATAAACCTAAGCGGGGTTGCCATAAAAACAGAGGCGTTAAAAGTTCTCCAATTCCTGCGCAGCCAGGACTGTTACACAGAGAAACCCCTTTCTCAAAAATCGAACAACAACAAAAACAAAACAAGTTTCTTGACTGAGCAGTAATAGCTAGTTTGCATCCCTCCTGCCTGTCCACCAAGTGTGTTTTCATTAGTCAAAAATGGAAGCTGAGCCAGGCATGGTGGTACGTGCCTTTAATCTCAGCACTCAGACCAGCCTGGTCTACATAGGGATAAAAAGAGGAAACTGGAGGCTCTGGGCAGCTTCCAGGAAATCAGTCTTTGGGGGTGAGGGACCAGGGAGCATGCTTGCAAAGCTGAAACTTTAGGGAACTGACCGGAGCACAATCAGGGTACAACCTGCTGCTCGGAAATCTGAGGCAGGATTGATTACACCCTCCATTACATGGGTGGGGGTACATGACTGTTCTTGGTAGAGTGATTTTTCTGGTTAATTTTGATAATGAATGAGACTCTTACACAATAGCTAGTATTTAATGGGTATTTTGTGTTGGTATTAACCTCTCACAACAGGACCACTGTTTACCACATTATACCAGTGAAGAGTTTGAATACAGAGAAACTAAGCAATATTTCCATCAGTCCTGCTTACTGTATGCACGATACTTAGCTCAGGACAGAAACCAATGCTTTATTTTTCACTGTTTGTTTTTGAGGACTCAGGAAAGCATATGTTCTGGGAAAAGGAGTTAAGTGAGTGACAGCTTCACTTTACAGATGGAAAACCAGACCTAGTCCCACAGTATGATCACGAGTGAGCCTACCAATCCCTGTTATCTGTGCCTCTCGTGTAACACAAAGAACCTTGCTGAAATTGTCTTTCATCTTTCTTGTATGTGAGGGAGTACAGTAAAGAAACCACCCACCTGAACACTTCATCTGGGGGGACATTGTAGTAGAGAGAAAAGAAAGCAGATTGAACAAGGCCAGGGCTAGGGAAGTGAGAGAGTGGGAAAGAATAGTGGAGGTAGCAAGTGACAGAGTGTAGGAAGAGAGCTCCAAACCTTTCTGCGGTTGGGTCTGGCTCTTGCCAAAGCTGGCCTTGTAGTCTTGATAGTCTTGATACTCTAGGCTCAACTTCCTGAGTGCTGCCAGGATTGCAGGCTTGTGACACCATGCCCAGCTTTGACCTGCTCAATTATAAAACAAAAAAATTAATCTTTAACTGACTTGTGTACACCACATATTCCATACTTGTAATGTATGTTACCTTTAAAAGCTTGTGTATTTTCAGAATAAGGGCACCAACCACCAATGAAAATAGATGGCTCAGGTGATCCAACATCTTGGAATGCCTCTGTTACAGTTTGTGAGTTCTGCATCCAGAACAGCTTCAAGGCTGCTGTCAGAGATGATCCAGCCTCACAGAATACTCTAGCCAAGACGTAACCACTATCCTGAATTTTTTTTTTTTTTTTTTTTTTTTTAATAATTTTTTTATTAAGAAAAGAAGAAAAAAAACATAAACAAAAAAACAAGTTTCCACCTCCTCCCAGCCTCCCATCTCCCTCCCCCTCCTCCCACCCTTCTCCCCCTCCTCCCACCCTTCTACCCCTCCCCCCACTCCTCTCCCCCTCCCTCTCCAGTCCACAGAGCAGTCCAGGTTCCCTGCCCTGTGGCAAGTCCTAGGTCCTCCCCCCTCCGTCCATATCTAGGAAGGTGAACATTCAAACTGGCTAGGCTTCCACAAAGCCAGCACATTAAGTAGGATCAAAACCCCGTGCCATTGTCCTTGGCGTCTCATCAGCCCTCATTGTTCGCCATGTTCAGAGAGTCTGGCTTTATCCCATGCTTTTTCAGTCACAGTCCAGCTGGCCTTGGTGAGCTCCCAGTAGATCAGCTCCACTGTCTCAGTGGGTGGGTGCACGCCTCGTGGTCCCGACTTCTTTGCTCATGTTCTCCCTCCTTCTGCTCCTCATTGGGACCTTGGGAGCTCAGTCCAGTGCTCCAGTGTGGGTCTCTGTCTCTGTCTCCATCCATCACCAGATGAAGGTTCTATGATGATATGCAGGATATTCGTCAGTATTGCTCTCGGATAGGGTCATTTCAGGTTCCCAATCCTCAGCTACCCAAGGAACTAACTGGGAACCTCATGTTGGGCACTTGGGAGCCCCTCTAGGGTCAAATCTCTTGCTCACCCTAAAGTGGTTCCCTTAACTAAGAATTGTGGTTCCGTGCTCCCCTATCCACCTTTCCTTTATCCCAATTCTCCTGATTCCCCAAGTCCCCCCTCCTTCCCTTCTACCTTTTCTCTCCCCATCTCCCCTTACCCCCATCCCACCCCACCCCCAAGATCCTAATTTTCTCCCCGGCAATTGGGTCTACTTCCCTTAGCCAAGAGGATAACTATATGTTTTTCCTTGGGTTCACCTTCTTACTTAGCTTCTTTAGGTTCACCTATTGTAGTCTCCGTGGCCCTAATTTATGGCTAGAAACCAATTATGAGCGAGTACATCCCATGTTCATCTTTTTGGGTCTGGGACACCTCACTCAGGATAGTGTTTTCTATTTCCATCCATTTGCCTGCAAAATTCGAGAAGTCATTGTTTTTTACCGCAGCGTAGTACTCTAGCGTGTATATATTCCATACTTTCTTCATCCATTCTTCCATTGAAGGGCATCTAGGTTGTTTCCAGGTTCTGGCTATTACAAATAATACTGCTATGAACATAGTTGAACAAATGCTTTTGTCATATGATAGAGCATCTCTTGGGTATATTCCCAGGAGTGGTATTGCTGGGTCCAGGGGTAAGTTGATCCCGAATTTCCTGAGAAACCGAAACACTGACTTCCACAGTGGTTGCACAAGATGGCATTCCCACCAGCAATGGATGAGGGTACCCGTTCCTCCACAGCCTCTCCAGCAAAGGTTATCCTTGGTGTTTTTGACTTTAGCCATTCTGACAGGTGTAAGATGATATCTCAAAGTTGTTTTGATTTGCATTTCCCTGATTGCTAAGGAAGTTGAGCACGACCTTAAGTGTCTTTTGGCCATTTGAACTTCCTCTGCTGAGAATTCTCTGTTCAGTTCAGTGCCCCATTTTTTAATTGGGTTAATTAGCATTTTAAAGTCTAGTTTCTTGAGTTCTCTATATATTTTGGAGATCAGACCTTTGTCTGTTGTGGGGTTGGTGAAGATCTTCTCCCAATCAGTAGGTTGCCTTTGTGTCTTATTGACTATGTCCTTTGCTTTACAGAAGCTTCTCAGTTTAAGTAGGTCCCATTTATTCAATGTTGCCCTTAATGTCTGTGCTTCTGGGGTTATACATAGGAAGCGATCTCCTGTGCCCAGCTCCTGTAGGGTACTTCCCACTTTCTCTTCTATCAGGTTCAGTGTGTTCGGGCTGATATTGAGGTCTTTAATCCATTTGGACTTGAGTTTTGTGCACGGTGATAGATAAGGGTCTATTTTCATTCTTCTACAAGATGACATCCAGTTGTGCCAGCACCATTTGTTGAAGATGCTTTCTTTCTTCCATTTTATACTTTTAGCTCCTTTATCGAAAATCAGGTGTTCATAGGTTTGTGGGATAAAATTCGGGTCTTCTATACGATTCCATTGGTCGACTTCTCTGTTTTTATGCCAGTACCACACTGTTTTCATTACTGTGGCTCTGTAATAGAGTTTGAAGTCAGGGATGGTAATGCCTCCAGAAGATCCTTTATTGTATAGGATTGTTTTGGCTATCCTGGGTTTTTTGTTTTTCCATATAAAGTTGATTATTGTCCTCTCCAGATCTGTGAAGAATTTTGATGGGATCTTGATGGGGATTGCATTGAATCTATAAATAGCCTTTGGTAGAATTGCCATTTTTACTATGTTGATCCTCCCAATCCAAGAGCAAGGGAGGTCCATCCATTTTTTGGTATCCTCTTCAATTTCTTTCTTCAATGCCTTAAAGTTCTTGTCAAATAGATCTTTCACTTCCTTGGTTAGATGTACCCCAAGATATTTTATGCTGTTTTTGGCTATTGTGAATGGTGAAGCTTCTCTGATTTCCCTCTCTGCTTCCATATCCTTTGTGTATAAGAGGGCGACTGATTTTTTGGAGTTGATCTTGTATCCTGCCACATTACTAAAGCTGTTTATCAGCTGTAGGAGTTCTTTGGTGGAGTTTTTGGGGTCGCTTATGTACACTATCATATCATCTGCAAATAACGAAAGTTTAACTTCTTCCTTTCCAATTCGAATCCCCTTGATTCCATTATGTTGTCTTATTGCTATTGCTAGAACTTCAAGCACTATATTGAAGAGGTATGGGGAGAGTGGACAGCCTTGTCGTGTTCCTGAGTTAAGTGGGATGGCTTTGAGTTTCTCTCCGTTTAATTTGATGTTAGCTGTCGGCTTGCTGTATATAGCTTTTATTATATTTAGGTATGACCCTTGTATCCCTAATCTCTCCAAGACTTTTAACATAAATGGATGTTGAATTTTGTCAAATGCTTTTTCAGCATCTAATGAAATGATCATATGGTTTTTTTCTTTCAGTTTATTTATATGCTGGATTACATTGATAGATTTTCGTATGTTGAACCAGCCCTGCATCTCAGGAATGAAGCCTACTTGATCATAATGGATAATTTTTCGGATGTGTTCTTGGATTCGATTTGCCAGTATTTTGTTGAGGATTTTTGCGTCGATATTCATGAGTGAGATTGGCCTGTAGTTCTCTTTCCTGGTTGAGTCTTTGAGTGGTTTTGGTATCAGAGTAATTGTGGCTTCATAAAAGGAGTTTGGTAATGACCCTTCTGTTTCTATCTTGTGGAATACATTAAGGAGTATAGGTATTAGATCTTCTTGGAAGATCTGGTAGAATTCTGCATTGAAACCATCTGGTCCTGGGCTTTTTTTGGTAGGGAGGTTTTTGATAACCTCTTCTAATTCTTCGCGACTAACAGGTCTATTTAGATTGTTCACCAGGTCCTGATTTAACTTTGGTATATGATATTTATCTAAAAAAGTATCCATTTCCTTTACATTTTCCAATTTTGTGGCATATAGGCTTTTGTAGTAAGATCTAATGATTCTCTGAATTTCCTCTGTGTCTGTGGTTATGTCCCCCTTTTCATTTCTGATCTTATTAATTTGCAAATTCTCTCTCTGCCGTTTGATTAGCTTGGATAGTGGTTTGTCAATCTTGTTGATTTTCTCCAGGAACCAGCTTTTTGTTTCATTGATTTTTTGTATTGTTTTCTGTGTTTCTATTTTGTTGATTTCAGCCCTCATTTTGATTATTTCCAGTCTTCTACTCCTCCTAGGTGAGTCTGCTTCTTTTTTTTCTAGAGCTTTCAGGTGGGCTGTTAAGTCTCCAATGTGAGCTTTCTCTGTTTTCTTTAAGTGGGCACTTAGTGCTATGAACTTTCCTCTTAGGACTGCTTTCATAGTGTCCCATAAGTTTGAGTATGTTGTTTCTTTATTTTCATTGAATTCCAGGAAGACTTTAATTTCTTTCTTTATTTCTTCCTTAATCCAGCTATGGTTCAATAGTTGACTGTTCAGTTTCCATGACTTTGTATGCTTTCTGGGGGTAGGATTATTGTTGAATTCTAACTTTAATCCATGGTGATCTGATAAGACACAGGTGGTTACTAATATTTTTTTGTAACTGTGGATGTTTGCTTTGTTACCGACTATGTGGTCGATTTTCGAGAAGGTTCCATGAGCTGCAGAGAAGAAGGTATATTCTTTCCTATTTGGATGGAATGTTCTATAGATGTCTGTTAAGTCCATTTGATTCATAACCTCCACTAGTTCTCTTATTTCTCTGTTAGGTTCCTGTCTGATTGACCTGTCCATTGGTGAGAGAGGAGTGTTGAAGTCTCCTACTATTAGTGTGTGCGGTTTGATGGCTGCCTTGAATTTTAGCAATGTTTCTTTTATGTACGTGGGTGCTTTTATATTAGGGGCATAGATGTTCAGGATTGAGACTTCATCCTGATGAACTGTTCCTGATATGAGTATAAAATGCCCCTCTCCATCTCTTCTGATTGATTTAAGTTTAAAGTCAACTTTGTTAGAGATTAGTATGGCCACACCTGCCTGTTTCTTAGGACCATTTGCTTGATAGGCCTTTTCCCAGCCCTTTACTCTGAGTAGGTGCCTGTCTTTGTGGTTGAGGTGTGTTTCTTGTAAACAGCAGAATGTTGGATCCTGTTTTCTTATCCAATCTCTTAGCCTGTGCCTTTTTATAGGTGAGTTGAGTCCATTGACATTAAGTGATATTAATGACCAGTGGTTGTTAACTCCGGTCATTTTTTTTTTAGTCGTAGAGTTTGTGAGTTTCCCTTCTTTGTTTTGTGTTGGTGAAGGGTCTCTAGATGTCTGAGGTATTGTGGTCATTGTTGGACTCCTTGGTTAGTGATTTTCCTTCAATTACTTTCTGTAAGGCTGGATTTGTGGCTGCGTATTGTTTAAATTTGTTTTTATCCTGGAAAATTTTATTTTCTCCATTTATAGTGAATGAAAGCTTGGCTGGGTATAGTAATCTGGGCTTGCACCCATGGTCTCTCAGTTTCTGCAGTACATCTAACCAGGACCTTCTGGCTTTCATGGTTTCCATGGAGAAGTCAGGTGTAAGTCTGATAGGTTTACCTTTATAAGTAATTTGGCCTTTTTCCTTTGCAGCTCTTAATATTCTTTCCTTATTTTGTATGCTTTGTGTTTTGATAATTATATGGCGAGGGGATGTTTTTTTTTGATCCAGCCTATTCGGTGTTCTGTATGCTTCTTGCACCTTCATAGGAAAATCTTTCCTTAGGTTGGGAAAGTTTTCTTCTATAATTTTATTAAATAGATTTTCTGGACCATTGAGCTGCCCTTCTTCTCCTTCTTCTACTCCTATTATTCTTAGGTTTGGTCTTTTTATTGTGTCCCATATTTCCTGAATGTTTTGTGATGAGAGTTTGTTGGACTTGCTGTTTTCTTTGATCAGTGTGTTTATTTTCTCTATGGTATCTTCAGAATCCGAGAGTCTTTCTTCTATCTCTTGTATTCTGCTGGTTATGCTTGTTTCTGTAGTCTCTATTCGTTTACCTAGATTTTCCATGTCCAGACGGCCCTCTGTTTGTGTTTTCTTCTTTGCCTCCATTTCAGTTTTCAGGTCTTGAACTGTTTCCATTATCTGTTTGATTGTTTTTCCTTGGTTTTCTAGGGTATCATTCACTGATTTATTCAATTCTTCAAACTTTCTGTTATATTTCTCATCCATTTCTATAAGGGCGTTTTTTACATGCTGTTTAAGGGTGTCAATCACTTTCATGAAGTCAATCTTTTCTCCTTCCTCTTGATTAAGGGGTTCTTGTCCTCCCGTTGTGAGGTCGCTTGTTTCTGGTAGCTTCATGTTGCTTTTCAGCTTGTTGGGCGAATTCTTGCCTTGACGTCGGCCCATCTCTTCTTCCAAATGCTCCCTATGGATCTTCTTTTACCGGATTAGGTCTCCTTGCCTACCAAACGCTGTCTCTCCCCAATGTTGGCTCTCCCAATGCTGGGTCTCCCCAATGCTGGGTCTCCTGGCGCCGAAAGATCAGGCCTCCGTGCTGGTTGGGCAGCTTGCAGACAAAGCGCCTACCCCGCTTGGTGCAGGCAGGCCACAGAAACAAAGGAACTGCTGCCCCCCCGGGAGCCCCGGCTACTCGGACTCAGCGCCCAGATAGGCTGGGCTGGGCGATGCCACGCGCCAAAAGAGGGCAGTGGGGGCGAAGTGGGGAGGGGTCTGGACGGAAGCTGGGTGGGCCAGGAAGAAAGAGGCAGCAGAGAGCCCAAGCAGGACAGGGGGCCAAGAAACCCCCGAGCTCCCCGTCCCAGGCTGGCGCCGTGGGCCAGAAACTCACCCCAATGCTGGGTCTCCTGGCGCCGAAAGATCAGTCCTCCGTGCTGGTTGGGCAGCCCGCAGACAAAGCGCCTACCCCGCTTGGTGCAGGCAGGCCACAGAAACAAAGGAACTGCTGCCCGCCCGGGAGCCCCGGGTACTCGGACCCAGCGCCCAGATAGGCTGCGCTGGGCGATGCTACGCGCCAAAAGAGGGCAGTGGGGGCGAAGTGGGGAGGGGTCTGGACGGAAGCTGGGTGGGCCAGGAAGAAAGAGGCAGCAGAGAGCCCAAGCAGGACAGGGGGCCAAGAAACCCCCGAGCTCCCCGTCCCAGGCTGGCGCCGTGGGCCAGAAACTCACCCCAATGCTGGGTCTCCTGGCGCCGAAAGATCAGGCCTCCGTGCTGGTTGGGCAGCCCGCAGACAAAGCGCCTACCCCGCTTGGTGCAGGCAGGCCACAGAAACAAAGGAACTGCTGCCCGCCCGGGAGCCCCGGGTACTCGGACCCAGCGCCCAGATAGGCTGCGCTGGGCGATGCTACACGCCAAAAGAGGGCAGTGGGGGCGAAGTGGGGAGGGGTCTGGACGGAAGCTGGGTGGGCCAGGAAGAAAGAGGCAGCAGAGAGCCCAAGCAGGACAGGGGGCCAAGAAACCCCCGAGCTCCCCGTCCCAGGCTGGCGCCGTGGGCCAGAAACTCACCCCAATGCTGGGTCTCCTGGCGCCGAAAGATCAGGCCTCCGTGCTGGTTGGGCAGCCCGCAGACAAAGCGCCTACCCCGCTTGGTGCAGGCAGGCCACAGAAACAAAGGAACTGCTGCCCGCCCGGGAGCCCCGGGTACTCGGACCCAGCGCCCAGATAGGCTGCGCTGGGCGATGCTACGCGCCAAAAGAGGGCAGTGGGGGCGAAGTGGGGAGGGGTCTGGACGGAAGCTGGGTGGGCCAGGAAGAAAGAGGCAGCAGAGAGCCCAAGCAGGACAGGGGGCCAAGAAACCCCCGAGCTCCCCGTCCCAGGCTGGCGCCGTGGGCCAGAAACTCACCCCAATGCTGGGTCTCCTGGCGCCGAAAGATCAGGCCTCCGTGCTGGTTGGGCAGCCCGCAGACAAAGCGCCTACCCCGCTTGGTGCAGGCAGGCCACAGAAACAAAGGAACTGCTGCCCGCCCGGGAGCCCCGGGTACTCGGACCCAGCGCCCAGATAGGCTGCGCTGGGCGATGCTACGCGCCAAAAGAGGGCAGTGGGGGCGAAGTGGGGAGGGGTCTGGACGGAAGCTGGGTGGGCCAGGAAGAAAGAGGCAGCAGAGAGCCCAAGCAGGACAGGGGGCCAAGAAACCCCCGAGCTCCCCGTCCCAGGCTGGCGCCGTGGGCCAGAAACTCACCCCAATGCTGGGTCTCCTGGCGCCGAAAGATCAGGCCTCCGTGCTGGTTGGGCAGCCCGCAGACAAAGCGCCTACCCCGCTTGGTGCAGGCAGGCCACAGAAACAAAGGAACTGCTGCCCGCCCGGGAGCCCCGGGTACTCGGACCCAGCGCCCAGATAGGCTGCGCTGGGCGATGCTACGCGCCAAAAGAGGGCAGTGGGGGCGAGGTGGGGAGGGGTCTGGACGGAAGCTGGGTGGGCCAGGAAGAAAGAGGCAGCAGAGAGCCCAAGCAGGACAGGGGGCCAAGAAACCCCCGAGCTCCCCGTCCCAGGCTGGCGCCGTGGGCCAGAAACTCACCCCAATGCTGGGTCTCCTGGCGCCGAAAGATCAGGCCTCCGTGCTGGTTGGGCAGCCCGCAGACAAAGCGCCTACCCCGCTTGGTGCAGGCAGGCCACAGAAACAAAGGAACTGCTGCCCGCCCGGGAGCCCCGGGTTATCCTGAATTTTTTTAAGGTTCACTCAAAGATGCCAGCACCCCCAGACAACAGGAAGCAGTCTAGAGAAAATGATGCCTATATTCCCCAAAGATGGATTATGGACGTTTGTCATCATTTAATGGGGTTTGATTACAAGTTATTATCATTCATTGTAAAAAAAAAAACAAGTTAAACAAAAGAGTTAAATTCAAAGTTCTCTTTATAAAGGAAAAGTGGAGGATATGATATAGGAATGGTTAAAAAAAAGGGTAAACTTTTGTATCAACTTTAATCTAGAAACAACTATTAATCACAAAATACTTTACATTGGTATGGATTTTGGTTTACTGATACAAATTTAAAGTGATTTTTGCTATACTATATGTATGTTTCTGCTCGTTTAGGATTTGGTGCTTATGCAGCTCATTTAAAATATAATGTATAAAAATACAGATTAGTAGTTAGTCAACTATAATAATCTAATTTATAGTCATGTTAGGTATGTTTTCAAGGTCTTACAGAGATATATATTAGATAGATAGTTGATCTTCAAACACTTCAAAGACCTATAGAATATGGCACTAATGTTTAATAACCTAAGGCTTTTCACGATAGTAAGACATGTCTGCTCTTGTCAGTACCAATTTGCTTCAAAAGAAGATGATGGGCATCAAAGAAACTCCATATGGAGTTTACTTTCTTTACGGAAAAAGCTAACTATTTTGGCAAAAAAACCCCAAAAAACAAAAAACTGTCCTTACCTCAACTGCTGATAGTATACTGTCCAAACTAGACCAGCAGGAAGCAAAAAAAAAAGTGCCAAACTTTCCGAAGACAAGGTAGGACAGTCCATCAAAATTCCCTGCTTCTCAAATTGTCTATCAGCTATACTAGGCCTGTAGGCCAAAGTTGGATGCCCAACATTACAGAACATCTGACTGTCCAGGCAGCCAGATATCCCTATCAGTAGGTAACATTTCACCCTTCTAGTGTCTTTGATGGAATTAAAGATTAAATAATTAAACTTACAGTTTTCCTTAATGATGATAAAATGTCAATTATGTATAAAACTTTAGATTCACAAAGATAGATATTAAAGTATTTTCTCTAATTTTGCCAAACACAAATATTATAACTGTAATGTTATATATAGTTTTACTATGTTAAAGTCAGAATCTTCTTTTTTTAATTAAGCAAAAAAGGAGATGTTATATAATCTTTTTGTACACTGAAGATGTCTTTGCCAAGGCACCTTCTGAATGTTTTAAGAGCTGACCCACGGTCTAGATGGAAAACTCCACCTACATGCTTATTTTAGAATGATTTCATGTATGTATTTGTGTGTGAGCACAAGTGTGAGATGGTAGACACGTCTCTCCAGGCAGAAGCCAGAAGGGGCCTCGGCCGGCTCCTCTACCGCTCCTCATCTCCTCCTTTACAGTCTCTGCCTGAACCAGCGGCTCCCCTTTGGCCCTGTCTCTGCTAAACAAGCAAGCCCTCATGTCTCCCTTAGAGTTGAGGTTATAGGTCTGTTTCTGTGTCTGGCTTGATATGCAGATGCTGTTATCCAAACTCTGTCTGAGTACCCAACAAGCACTCTTAATCACTGAGCCATCTCTCGTTTAGTTTTTGAAACAAGTTTTCTCTTGGTAGCCCAAGCTGGTCTGGTACACCTCAGGCTTGCCCTCAGCCGACTTGCCAACCTCATTTCCTGTTTCACTGGGATTACAGGTACTTGACACTATGGTAGCAATTTATTTAGCCTTTCAATTCGCCGCTAGTGGTTTCATTTTCTTTTTCTGTTACCATTTTTTTTTTCCTGAAAGAAGTAAATAAGGGAAGGAAGTAAAGGGAACAAAAAGACAGGAAAAAAGGAATCATTTGCCTACCAATGTAAAACCCAAAACTTCCGTTTGCTAGAAGACCAAAAGCAACAGGCCCTCATCAAATATGGCCACCCAGGCCTTGCCTGCCGACGCTTGCCCTTAACCAACATGGCGACCGCGTGCGTCGTCGACTTCCGTCGCCCTCAGCCTACCAACCCACCCCCGGCGACGGGGCGGCGAGCTTCAATGACGGCGGCAGGCTGAGCGCATGCGTGGCGGCTGTGGCGGCTGTGGCGGCGGCGGCGGCGGCGGCGGCTCTGGCAGCGGGGCGGCAGGTAGTCACTGCCCGCAGTTGCTAAGCTGCGGCGGCCGTGTCGGGATGGTGTAGCGGGGCCTGTGGACGGGCGAGACGGCCGGTGCGGCCCACGCCTCCCGAGTGGCTCGGTGCAGCGGCGGCACGCTGAGGGGGCGTCGCCGCCGCCGGCCCCCGGCGCCACGGGAGGCCGCGCCCGCCATGGCTGCCCGGGTGGTGCTGGACGAATTCACGGCGCCCGCCGAGAAGGCGGCGCTGCTGGAGCGGAGCCGCGGCCGCATCGAGGCTCTGTTCGGCGTGGGCCTGGCGGTGCTCGGCGCCCTCGGGGCGGAGGAGCCGCTGCCCGCGCGCATCTGGCTGCAGCTCCGCGGCGCGCAGGAGGCTGTGCACAGCGCCAAGGTGAGTCCGGCCTGGCTCGCCGGGCCGCGCGCACTGGGCTTAAGGGTTTTATCCCGGGAGCCTCAGTTTCCCCGTTTGTGAGGGGCGCCGCGAAAGCAGAGTGGGCGAGGTGCGCAGAACGCCCAGCCATCGCGCGGTCGCGCCGCTCCTCCAGTCCCTTGGATGTGCGCAAGGCTCGACGCTCTTGGTTGCTTTGCATCGTCCAGGCCGCCACGGCATGACTTCTGAACCCTT
Organism: Microtus oregoni; assembly: GCF_018167655.1. NCBI lineage: Eukaryota > Metazoa > Chordata > Mammalia > Rodentia > Cricetidae > Microtus > Microtus oregoni. Next base: position 64,795,993 of record NW_024543063.1, read on the forward strand.
TGGAGATCTTAGGCCCTTTTGGAAATCAGGAGGGAGAAAGCATAACCGTAAGTGATGACCAGACCCTTCGGAAGTAGGATGTTTAGTAGCTGCGTTCAGAACAGCATTATTCCTGTATTGTTGATGGTCTACGACTGTATGATGCTTGTAGCACATCTGAAAGGAATAACGCAGTGTTTAAAAATCCAGCGAGGACGGTGTGCTAGGACTCTTTCCTTCTATTAGAAGAACAGCTGGAGAAACTGAAACTAAGCGGTGACTCACCTTGTGTCTAAGCAGTGTTTCAGACCTTATACCAGCTCAACACCGCCATCAGCCCCTCCCTCTCGTCAGAAAACAGTAGTAGAATGTGCCCGAGAAGCCTTAGATGCCTACAAAATCTCCTTGAGCCAGTGAAATAGGTAGTCGACAGGTTGCCTGGGGAAAGGGCATCTTAGTTATGTTTCTATGCAAGAGATCCTACAAGACCTGTGTGGGAGAAGGCCAGATAACCGAAGCTGTAGTGTATAGCATCCTAAGCTGCAGGGGAGGAGTAGGAAGTTGAGGGATAAGTTGGTGCTTCCTCTCCCGTGGTATTTGGAGAGTCAGATCTGGGAACTTAGGAGAAAGCCCCTTGCTGCACCTCCCGGTGTGAAGTCACCAGCTTTTCAAAGCCTGATATCTTGAACTTTATTTCCTGGACACCTTCAGGTGCCCACTTTCTCCTCCAGACGTTCCCATCCATAGGCCCCAGAATTTATGGGTAAGGTATTTGTTTTTTTAGAACCCAAGTGGATGATGCTTGTCAAACAACTTGGCTCTGGGGACGCCCTTTTTACATCCGACATCATAAATTTCACATCACCCTTGAGTGATTGTAGCTCCTGATGTAGTTAGATTTAATTAAAAAAAAAAGATGCGTAGATGTAATGTGAGTAGTCTATAAGGCACAGTGTGGGCTGGAGTCATTGATGTGGGGTCAAGTTTGTTTTCCCATGTAGTTCCTTAAATGGGCCATCTGATTTCTGAACAAATTGCTGTTTCCCTCCTTCGTCCTCAGCACCCACTCTTTTTGCTCTTCAGGCCTAAAAACGTGCCTGAGGCCTGTCAGTTCTAAATATTCCACCATGCACCTATTCTTCTCCTTCCCCTGGCCTTTACTTCGGTTAGGACTTTTGTTCCCGGTGTCCCTTCTAGCTTCATTGCTTTGGTGGCAATGCTCCCTGCCTCCTAGTTCACTTTATATTAAACTGTTGTTCTTCAGAAAGTCCTTGTTGCAGGCTGGAACCTGGTAAGGCTTCCTGTCACTAAGAACACTGTTTGTAAGACAATCTTGCTCTGGTGACTGGCTGGGCTTGAGTTAGCTGTCCTTGAGTTAGCTGTCCTAGCCTTGCCTCTGAGCTGAGATTACAGGCATGTGCCACCACAGGGCACTTAGTGCCATCTTGTTTTCTACCGTATGTGGTAGTGGCGCTCTCTTAGACTTCCACAACAGGCTAGTCTCTTCTCTCTTTGCTGTGTGTTGGACTGATCCTGTTTCTGCTCTTTTTGAGACCACCCCAGAGGTGCTTCCCTTCCACCTTGCCTATCCTGCCAAACCCTTCCTACCCCAGTTCTCTAGTGTGTCTGCTGGTGCCACACAGTTTAGCACAGCCAGCGGGAAAGGTGTGGTACACGATATTTTGGTAATGGTAATGTCACCTGCCCTGTTATCTTTTCAACATGTGTTACTCATACCGTAACCTAACCTCTTACCAGAACCCTTCTTCCGCTCCCTTGAAATTCATAGGAAGAGTTGACTCGCACACTCAAGGGCAGTTTGTTTTACTTTGTAACTTTTTGGCAGGGGGAGAGGGGAGGAAACCATTAACTTGTTACACAGAGAAATGGCGTTGAGGGGGAAACACAGCAAAGAAATGTTCAGCCAGGGTGCTGTGGTGAAACATACTGTAGTCCCTGAACTCTGGAGGCTGAGGTGTGAGGGTGGCGGTTTGCGGCCAGCCTGAGCTTCACAGAGAATCCCAGTCTCACAGACAAAAGTGTTTATTTTTGATACTGCTGGGGCTCAGACTCAGGGCCTTGTATCCACTATCTAGATAAGTACTTTTCCATGGAGCTACACCCCCAGCCCAAGAAGAGTTTTAAAAAGCTCCTGTTACCTCCATAAAATAAGGGGTCAAGGGGCTTAGCTTAGTGGTAGAGTGCTTTGTTGCTTCAATCCCTGGGGCCAGGGAAGAAAATGGGAGGCCCGGTAGGCCACCTGCTCCAGATTGGGTTTGTTACAATATAACTGTGAGAATGGCCTGTGAATTAGGCCTCCAGCAGTCAGGGAGGCAAGTGGGAGAGACTCTTTGGAGTGATAATGCCTGGAGGCTCAAGACAGGCACCGTCTACCCTATTGGACTTTGAAAAGCCAGAAAACCCCATATGAGGTGGCACTTCATGACGACATGTCAAGGTCCTTTGTGAGCTATGCTGGGCACATGTTTGCTCAGCTCAAGACCCCGAATATTCAGGAGGGAGTTAGTGAGGGTTTTGGCAGGGAAAGAGTTTGCCTGAAATTCCTGAATGATAATTTGAAGGCCAGAGGAGAACCAATAGTGAAAGGAATACTGTTTTACAGTTGAGCTGGACTTGGGTGGGATGGTAAGGGACTTGAGACCTGAGTGGAAGTAGGGATTTAGGGTATTTAAACCTTGGTAGCTGGAAGGAGCAGTTCATATTCTTTGACATCTTGGTGTTGAGGCTGCCTGGGTAGTCAATTTTTTAAATTTTTATTTACTCATTTCTTAAAGACAAAGTCTTGTTATGTAGCTCTGGCTGACTTCCAACTGGAGATCCTCCTGCCTCTGTTCCTCAACACTGGGAGTATGGGCATGTACCACAATGACTAGCTGGTGGTAGCATTTGGGGAAAAGCTCACCCGTGAGGGAGTCAATGTGTGGTTGTCCCTTACCCTCAAGGATCCTGTAGCCCAGTAGGAGAGATATGTCGATAGAGGACAGGGTGATTCACATACACTTGCCGTGTGTTCAAAGTATTGCAGTAACAAGAGAAAGGAAAGACTTCTATGATCACTGAGGCTCCACTTAGGTGAAGGAGGGGAACATGGGCAAAGTCACAGGTATTTGAAAGGTGCAGTTTTACTCAGTTTCTTAAGTAAAGAGAGCAAGGAGGAAATTTTCCAATGTAGCAAGAATGTCTGGGGCCTGCTGACAGGTGTGGAAAGTCTTGACTGCGAATGATGTAGCTACAAAATGCCACAGCGTTTTCTTCTGGACTAGATGCTCTGCGGTGATGCAGGGACAGATGTGGTGAGTCAAGTCCAGCAACTTCCATACTAATTTGGCATTACTCTGGGAACTTAAGAGGTAAGGTTTGTCCTGGCTAGTTTTATGTCAACTTGACACAAGCTAGAGTCATCGGAGAGGAGGGAATTTTATTTGAGAAAATGCACCCATAAGATCAGGCTGTAGGCAAGCCTGTAGAGCATTTTCTTAATTAGTTATTGATGGGAGAGGGCTCAGACCATGTGGGTTTGGGTCCTCTCTGGGCTGGTGGTCCTGGGTTCTATAAGAAAGCAGACTGAGCAAGCCTTGGGAAGCAAGTCAGTAAGTAGCACTACTCTATGACTGCATCAGCTTCTGCCTCCATTTTCCCACCTTGTTTGAGTTCCTGCCCTGGCTTCCCCCAGTGCACTGTGGTCCATTCTATGTAAGCCAAATAAGCCCTGTTCTCCCCACTCTGCTTTTGGTCGTGGTGGTTCATCCCAGTAATAGTGACCCTGAAGAAGATAGTGTGAGAAGATAGAAAACCTGGAGAGGACTTACTCATTGGCTGCGGTAAGGAGGAACAAACTTATATTTTTAATTCCATGTAGAAGTATCAACACAAACTTTGTGTTATTGTATTCTTTTTTTTTTCTTTTGGTCTTAAGATTATGTAGCCCAAAATAGCTTGGAGCCCTCAGTTTTCCTGCCTCAGCCTCTCCCCTGGGATAACGACATCTGGCCACATTGATTCTCTTCTTAAAGTCCTCCACACAAAACACAGCTGCCAGTGGAAATAAGTGACTGTTTACCCTGAGCCAAATATGAGTGACAATGGCCTAGGGACACACATTCTGGTTGCCCTGAACAACTTGTCTTTTTTTTGTTGTTTGTTTGTTTTTCGAGACAGGGTTTCTCTGTGGACTGAGCTGGCCTTGAACTCAGTGATTTGTCTGTATCTGCCTCCCAAGTGCTGGGATTAAAGGGGTGTACCACCACCACTAGGCTGAAGAACACGTCTTAACATGGAAACAGTTACATAAACTTTCATCGTCAGAACAAAAGACAGTCATAAATCATCTGACTCTGGTAGCACACACTGAAATCCCAGCACTCTGAGGCAGAGGCAAGGAGGATCACCACAGATTCATAGCCAGTCTGGGCTGTCTGGTCACTGTCTAAACCAACCAAACAAACAAACAAAACAAAAGGGGGGGGGGGGCAATTGTCAAGGAAGTTTTCAGGTATGTTGTTGGGAACTTAAGGCGGGGAAATCTGTAGTTCTCAAGTGTTGTTTGTTTGATAGTGGTCTTAGCCTTTGGGAGCGATGGAAGCTAGTGTCCTGCTAAGTTAATACATCCCAAAAGCTTTACCAGTAGTTAAAAGGATGCAGGTGGACAGTGAATGGCCACTGGAGGGACTAAAGATAGCCTTAGCTCTGCAGTGTCAACTTTCTAAAACCAGGCTCGAATCTTCAGCATAGCCACCTCCCAGGAGGGACAACAACTTCAGGTTACAAGATATGTATTTATTTATTTATTTATTTTGGTTTTTTGAGACAGGCTTTCTCTGTGGTTTTGGAGCCTGTCCCGGAACTAGCTCTTGTAGATCAGGCTGGTCTCGAACTCACAGAGATCCGCCTGCCTCTGCCTCCCAAGTGCTGGGATTAAAGGCGTGTGCCACCACCGCCCAGCATACAAGATATGTATTGTAATAAAATCCAACCCCACATATTGAAGAAAATATGTCAGTGATTCAGGTGGAGCTTTTGAACTGCCCTTCTAACCTCTGCTTTAAAAAGTCTAACACTACAGGGTTAGTAGTAAATTAACACACTCCTCCCGTTGGAGAAGAGAGCCGCAGAAGGCCTGGTGGCCTAGAGCACTGTCTCAGAGAAACATCAGGTGGTTCTTCCTGGTGTGTGTGTGTGTGTGTGTGTGAGAGAGAGAGAGAGAGAGAGAGAGAGAGAGAGAGAGAGCGCGCGCGCGCACTTAAGGCTGCTTTGAGACTGCTTTCCTAAGAAACCAGAAGGGACTTACTTTTATGGGACAGAAGTAGGGACCAGACGGAGTCAGGAACAATGAACTTAGAGTATCACTGGACCTTGGAACTGGCAGGTGATGTTTCCCTGGTGGAGGAGTGAGTTCATCCAGGTATCACAGTTAAAAGGACCTAATTACAGTTGAGCAAGGCAGAGCAGGGCCCAGGAGTTGTGTCTGAAGAGTCCCCGTGTTTGAGTGAGCACAAGGAGGTAGAAAGGCTGAATGAAAGCAGAAGGGAAAAGAGGAGGACCAGGCTAGACTGTCATGCCAGCTGGTCTCCTTGTACCAGGTCCTTGTTTGCTTAGAGAATGATACCTGGTTCATGAGTGAACAGTAGACTTGTTCATGGAGGAAGTAATTTAGAAATGTACAGTTGGGTAGTATTGTGTAGACCTTTTGTGTTGATGTTACCAGAAAGAAATGTGATAGCTTTTTTGCATTTCCTAGAACGATACTACACACACACACACACGCCATATAGTTGTGAAAATCATCTTAAGAAACAGTGGTTGGCTCAGTGTCTTTTATGGGTAACACTTTGGGGTTATTCCAGAATGTTGAAACGGGAGCTACTCATTGCTGTCATTGTAGCTTCCCCTTCCCAGTTCTCTTCCCAGCCAGTGTTGGAGGATTTGCTTTAAAATTGCATTTACTTAACTAGTTTTGTCAGAGCTCTTTATGCCGTAGCCTGTGTGGGGGTCAGGGTCAACTTGTCAAAGCTGGTTCTCTCCCTCTACCATATAGGTCCTGGGGATTGAACTTGGGTCATCAGGCTTGGTGGCTGGTAAAATGCTGAGGCATTTTGCAGACTCTATTGTAGGTTTTTTTAAAAGATGTATTTATCTTTCAAAGATGTTATGTGTATGAGTATTTTGCCATTGTGTATGCCAGTGTGCCATGGCATGCCTGGCACTGAGAGATGTCAGAGGTCATCAGATTCCCTGGAACTGGTGTTACTGGTAATTGTAAGCCACCATGTAGGTAAATCAAGGTTCACTATCTTGTTTTTTGCTAGCATTTTGCTAAGTTAATATTATTGCATAAAGTTAGCTTTCTTAAAATTCAGATGAAGTTATGGGGGAAAATCTCTATAGTAATTAAGGAACTGCTTTGTTCTTGTTAAACTCCTATAAAAATTATAAAATTGTGAGGGTGGGTATGGTGTGTGTGTGTGTGTGTGTGTGTATACATGCCACATTGTGCGTATGGAAGTCAGAGTACAACTTTGTGAAATGGATTCTCTCCTTTACCTGAATTCTGGGGATTAGTTTAGATCATGCTTGTACTGCAAGTACCTTTACCACTAGGGCATCTCTCTAGCCCTGTTGTTATAGTTATTCATGAGACAGAGTGTCACTATGTAGACCAGGCTGGCCGAGATCTGTCTGTGCTATTCTCCCCCCAACACACACACCTCATGGGGCATTAAAGACTCTTAACCCTGGATTTTGTTTTTGTTTTTGTTTGTTTTTAATATAAAGTCTCACCATGTATCCCTGACTGGCCTGGAACTCACAAAGCTCTACCTGCCTCTGCCACCTTAGGCTGGGATTAAAGAAATATACCACTACACCCAACATTTCTGGTGTTTTTTTTTAATTAAGAGAATAAAATTGCTCTTGTTGCTATAGGTAGATTAATGCATATTGATGTATCTCTATTAATTCTTATTAATTCTCTATAAATTCTTGCAGTAATAGATGCTTATACAGATAAGGACTTAGTAACTTTTTTCCACTTGAGAAGTCTAAAGATGGCCAAGCATTTGTGATACACACCTGTAATAACATTTATTAAGGAGGCTGAGGCAGGGGTGTTTCAAATTTGAGGTCTCCTTGGGCTGTGTAGTGACTTGGAGATCAGCTTGGGTAACTTACTAAGACCTTGTCCTCAACCAAAAAAAATTGTAAAGGAATTTGTAGAGGGCTTGCCTAGCATGTACAAGAAGACCCTGTGTTTAATCCTGAGAGGACAAAGAGGGGAAGGAAAGTGAGGATAAGCAAGTCTCAGTAGTGGCTATGAGTTGGTCCCATCATTGCAGAGTGACTCGCTGCCCCAGCTATCACAGCTTTGGCTTAAGAAAAAAAATATATAGAGGTACCTTAACATATTCTTTGCTGCCTCTATTGGCTAGAACTATGTCATGTGATCACTGCTAGTATCAAACTAGAAAATTTTCATTTATGACCCAGGTATATTGCTGCCCTGACCAGAATCTGAATTTTGTAATCAAGGAAACAGAAAATGGATATTGATAGCTTGGCTGCCATGTCTTATTACATTCTTTTTTTTTTTTTTTTTGATTTATTTATTATGTATAGTGTTCTGTCTGCATGTACATCTGCAGGCCAGAAGAGGGCACCAGATCTCATTACAGATGGTGGTGAGCCATTATGTGGTTGCTGGGAATTGAACTCAGGACCTCTGGAAGAACAGCCAGTGCTCTTAACCTCTGAGCCATCTCTCCAACCCCTTATTACATGCTTTTTAACAGGTACCCTCCTTCCTGTCAACTGTTTTAACTCATCAGGGGACCAGCTGGATAGGAAAGGTGTCTCTGAGAGTGTCCAGTATAAAAGTACTGAGGGAGTAAGGCTGCATATTGAAGGCTGACTGGTTCAGGTCCTATAGAGCAGTGACTTTCTCTGCCTTAATATAGATGACATGTCAAAATCATTCATCTAGATACATAGGCCTTCTTGCATGTTTTTGTTTTTACCTTCCTTTCTTCCTTGCTGGGCAGTGGTGGTACACTTCTTTAATCCCACTCCTTAGATGGTAGAGGCTAGCAGATCTCTGTGAGTTCAAGACTAACCTGGTCTACAGAGCAAGCTCCAGAACAACTAGGACTACACAAAGAAACCCTGTCTTGAAAAATCAAGAGAGAGAAAGGAAAAAAAAAAAGAAGAAGAAGAAAAGGGGGGAGTGTCTCCTATAGCCCAAGCTAACCTAGAACTCCATGTAGCCAAGGCTATACCTTCAGGACCCTTGAACTTCTAACCATCCTACCTTCATCCTTAGTGCTGAGATTTCCAGCGTGCACCACCATACTTGGCTCTTTTCTTCTTTGTGTGATGCTGGGTTTGGAACACAGGGCCTAATTCATATGAGCAAGAGCTATGACACTGAGCTGTCCCAGCCACAAACCAGAGTCTCTCAATCTCATCTGAAAGTAGATCCTAATATCTGCTGGACAGACAACCACATGATCGTACCTTGAAGGTCAGATTGCTGCTAGAGGTGCTGAGAACACACCCATGCACATAGAGTGCATTTGAGACTGGCAGACTGGTCCTTGGCCCTGGCAAGGGGATCAGCAGAGCTGGGGATAGTGCAGTACACCTGTAATCACCAGCACTCAGGAAGCTGCAGGAGGGTCATTTGAGATCAGAGCCATCTCAAGGAAAGGGCCAGGAGTGACAAGAAACAAAGAAAAAAGCAGAGAAGGGAAGACTTCCTGCTGCTGAGGACTCATTCTGGTAGCAAAAATGAGACAAGCTTGTATTTAAACAGGTAACCAGATGCCTTTTGGGGTTACAGTGGCTAGTTTCTCTAACACGTGAGTGCACTCAGGCGTCTTAATGGATCCTACAAACTCCCAAAGGGTAAAACACCTTTTGAAGTTACAAGTGGACTTTCAGACAGGCAGTGAGCTCATGACCCAGAACTAGCCAGCAGGACCGTAAATGTAGTTCAGAGAACTTTGAGGACATGGATGAAGAAAAAATACTGGAACCAGGCATTTAATCCAGTGGCTCTGAATTTGGGGATCAAATGACCCTTTCACAGGGTCACCTAAGATCATCAGAAAACACAGATACTTATATTAAAATTCATAATGGTAGCAAAATTGCAGTTATGAAGTAGCACCAAAAATAATTTTATGGTTGGGAGTCACCACAACATGAGGAACTGTATTAAAGGGTTGCAGTGTTAAGGAAAGTTAAGAATCACTGCTTGAATATCAGCACTCAGGAAGCAGAACTCTTGTTCAAGGTCAAACCTGGTGTACATAGTGTATTCCAGGTCTACATAATGAGACTCTGTCTCAAACAAAACAACAACAAAAAGAATGCTGGAATGAAGTTGCTGAGTGGGAAAATAAATTGGGTACCTAATAACATCTTACAGAGCAAAGAAATTGTACTCAGTGGGGCTATCTCTTCTACCAACTTACAGAGTTATCATCTTGATTGGCATAGTTACACATTTCAATTAATTGATTAATTAATTTTCTAAACAATGTGCCATGTATCCAAGGCCGACCTGTAATTCTATGTAGCTAAGGATGACCTTGAACTTTTTTTTAAAAGATGCATTTTTTATGTATATAGTATGAACATTTTGTCTGGGTGTGTGTGTGTGTGTGTGTGTGTGTGTGTGTGTATGCCTGATGTCTTTGGAGGGCAGAAGAGGATACTGGATTTCTTATAACTGGAGTTAACGGATCTTTTAGGTCTTTTGCAAGTAAGTGCTCTTTAACTGTTGAGCCATCTCTTCAGCCCCTGACCTTGATCCTCCTGCCTCCACTTTCTGAGTGCTGAGGTTACATTCATGTATTGTCATTTTTTGATACAGTACTAAGATACATGAATACTAGGTAAAGTGTGTGTGTGTGTGTGTGTGTGTGTATGTGTATTTGCTTCTAAAACTCTGGCTTCCCAGTCTAGACTATAATTAGTAGCAAGATTAGTAACAAGTGGTATGTCAGACAAAAGATATAGTTTTTAGAAAATTAAATAATTTGGGAATAGGCCAAAGAAATAGAAAAGCCATATTTTTGTCTCACTTAGAAGTATTTATTTAATATTTTTGCTATGTAAACTTTGTATTTTGAGGTAGGTATTGCACTCACACATCATATTCTCCAGGATGGCTTTGATCTCCACTCCCAGGTGTTGGGATTATAGGCATGCATCACTATACTCAGTTTTCTACTGTTGGAATGGGACACACACACAAGACTTTCTGTCATTTTGGCCACTCTTTCTTAATGTTTAGCCACATCATTGTTACAAGATGTTGGTCCATATCCCAAACCATCTATATGTATTGGTTAGACATGAAGTGATTTATTTAGGGTTTCTCAGCAGTGATGCCGTGGGGCATAAAGTTTGGGTGTGTGAGGAGGAGGTACTATGTCTGTAGGATGATTAGCAGCATCTGTCTTCCATCCTCTAGGTGCCAGAGATGCCAGAAATATCTCCTCAAGCTGTAACAGTCAGGTACCTTGATGTTGTAGATGCCCCAGAGAATTATGCCTGTTTGACAGTCACTGAATTTGATGGCTAAAAGCAGTTCTCATTCCCTAGAAATGTGCAGACTACTGCACTTGTGATAAACATTACTGTAGTAAAAAGGGCAGAGGGGCTGCGTCCCCAGCACCCCGGCTGCCTGCTCGGCTAGCTTATGCCCCGAAATAATTACACACAAACTGTACTCATTTAAACACTGCTTGGCCCATTCTCTTCTAGGCTAATTCTCACATATTAATTTAGCCCATTTCTAATCATCTGTGTATGGCACCCCAAGGTGCACTTACCAGGAAGATTCTAACCTATGTCCATCCTGGGTCGGAGCTTCATCCCGGGAGCGGGGCATGGCGTCTCTCTCAGGCGTCTGCTCCAGAGAGGAGAGCTGTCGAGACTGACCTCACTTCCTCTTCCTCCCAGCGTTCTGTTCTGTTTACTCCTCCCACCTATCCTCTAACCAATAAAATGGGCCAAGGCAGTTCCTTTATTAGCCAATGACCTTCCTCCATCACATTACAATTTAATAAGATGCTCCTGTGTATATAAAGCAGAGATTAATATACACACTCTGATTCCTCACATGATGGTTTTGGACAAGAGTAGAGGAAGGAAAGGTTAAAGGACATAGCACAAATAAGTGTACATGCTAATTGAAACCAGAGGTCTTGAACAACCCCTTGGAATGTGAACATTAGTTATGTGGAGTTAAACTTTCCTTTGGGCCACCAGCTCACAAATAATGACACTTATTACAAATTATGAAAGCACAGCCTATAGGTTAGGCTTGTTCCTAACTAGCTCTTGTAACGTAAATGAACCCGAGTCTATTAACTTATGTCTTGCCATCTTGCACCTCTCCACCTAGATTCCACCTCTTCTTCCCTTCTCTCCCCAGGAAACCCCCCATGGGGCCTTTCCAGCTGTTGGCCATTCACCTTTTATTACAACAATCAGCAATACACCTTCACACAGTGCACAAAATAGCTCACAACAGTCTTGCCCAGTAGGAAGCTTTCTAGAGTGCTTTCAGAAACACCTCTTATTGTAACGGGGTAGACAAGTTATTGTATTGAGGGCGTAACAAAATTGATGCGTAGAAAGAAGTTTGATTTATAGTTGATTCCAATGAAGCTTGGAGAGGCTAAGAGTGTAATTGACAGAAAGCTACCTAGAGATAATTTGAGAACTACCCTCCTCTGAGAGTCATAGAAAGTGATAGCAAAGTATTTGAGACATAGTCAGGAGAGGGAGAGGCACTCAGTAGTACCTCCTGGACAACCCAGCTTTCCTAGATGAGGAACAGCACTCAGGTCCTGGCAGACCAGAGGCAGATAGATCTTTCGCTGATGAGGGTGGGGCAACAAGACTAGTTGTATTCCTCAGTCTGGGTCAGGAAGCGGCATATTTATGGATTAAAACAGTGTGACTTCCACTTTGCTGGAGTGTACCTGGTTTACCTGAAAATGACGTCTGTGCGCCAGGCACACCCCGGAGTCAGAGTCTGACTAAAGCCCAGCATGTGACTAGTGATTTGCTCATTTATTGTTTGCTGGGAAGGTGAATGAAACTGCACCTGTGTCAGACCATATCCATCGATAGCATGTATGCACACCTGTGAAAAGAGACGTGCTTACTTACCAGAGGACAGCTTGCTGGAAAGTATCTTGTTCTTAACCCAAGCTGGAACACTTTGGTGTAGTTGTTCCTGTCTTCATTCAAGTGATACCATTTGAATAGACAGAACCCAGCTTTTAAGTGGTTGGCTGTAAAATGGGGTCACAAGCTACTGTTTTCATAGACTGTGGAGGTGGAAGAAGGACCAAGATTGGGTTACCCTATACATTCACACCTGGTAGTAAGGCTAAAGGGAACTAAAACTGGGAACCCAAGGCATGTGTGTAGACACCGTGATAGGAGGAAAGAAGAGGACCTGATGTGGACTTGAGGTTAAGAGCACTTACTTTTCTTGCAGTGGACCTAAGTTTGGTTCCCAGCATCCAGGTTAGGTGGCTCATAGCTTCCTCCTATAACCCCAATCTTGATTCCTTGACGGGGGCTGGAGGGATCATCAGATCATCAGCCCTTTTCTCCATAGGCGCCTACATACTCAATGTGAACTTATAGAGAAGTCTGTGTGTGTGTGTGTGTGTGTGTGTGTGTGTGTGTGTGTGCGCGCGCGTGTGCACACAGACACAGACACACACTTGTTTTTAGACAGTCTCTCTATCTGGCCATGGATGTCCTTGAAACTCACTGTGTAGACCTGGCTGGTCTCACATCACAGAGATATGTCTACTTCTGCCCCCTGAGTGTTGGAATTGAAGATATGTGCTACCACACCTCTATCTCTATCTCTATCTCTCTCTCTCTCTCTCTCTCTTAAATAAGAGTCTGGTCCCTGGGGAGGAAGAATTTTTTGTTTTATTTTGTTTTTTAACATTTATCTATTATATTACTTTTTTGAGGCAAGATTTCATTCTGTAGCCCAGGCTAGTGTTGAATTCATGGCTGTACTCCAACCTCAACTGTGCTTATATTTAAAAGCCATCATATCTGGTGTTCCTATCTCTTTTTTGAGATGGGTTTGCTAAATTGTTCATGCTGGTCCTGAATCTAGTGCTCCTGCTTCAGGCTGTTGTGTAGCTGAGACACAGTCATGTAGGACTTCACACACACTGGCCTGTAGTCTCTGATATCATTTGTGCATTTTCCACTAAGAGTAAAGGGGATGAGAGTAAAAATAATTGGGGTCTTGAAAACACTTTGGGGGATGATAAGAATAAAGGATAAATTGTCTTGGAAAGCTTAAAGTTTTAGAGGTTGTTGAAATACAGAGACTGACAGGTTTTCTGCACAGGAACATGTCTTGGGTAGGTCCTGAGTATGACTTTGGTGTTTTGTTTTTTCCTAGGAGTATTTGATAGACAGTGGAGAGAGTTGGGGAGGGGGGAGTGAATATGGAAAATGCATCCCTAACTTGTCTATTACTAACATAGACAAGAAATGGAGACATAATGTAGACCTATTGGAAATGTGTAGCTTATTAGTGCTGAGGAATTTGTTTTCTAAGGCTATACAGGGTATTTTTAATTTGTATATATGATATTGGATGCATATTAGTGCCTATAAGTAAAAATCTTACTTATTTTCCTAGAGATACTGTAGAACATTTTGTTTTTGAGTCAGGGTATCTTGTAGCCCAAGGAGATTTGGGTGACAGGTTTGCCACAGTGCCCGACCCTAGCATCTTAAGAGCTTCCTTGCCTTCATAGTTTACTTACCCTACCTCAGCGATGGTTAGTGGATTTGAGCATCTGCCAACTGTGGGGATGCTTCAGGTCTAGCAGAGCTGCTCGGTTCCACACACCGGTGGTCACATTCAGTTCCTGTGCTTTGCAGGCTGTCCTCTCTTTGTCATCAGAGCCCCTAGCTGTGTGCTTCCAGGAGGAGGTAGAATGGTGAGCCGTGCTGGAGGAAGGCTTCCCCAGGTGCCAGCCACGCTGTAGTTGCTTTACCCACTTCTGGTTTGAGCTCCTTTCTGAGTAGCACAAGTTGCCAGGAACACTTTTGAGCATGTGAGGAGTGGCTGGAAGTGATTGTGGTGGCATATGCTTGTGATCCAGCATTCCAGAGACTGAGGGAGACTGCACAGTCCAGGCCAGCCCCATCAACTTGGGAAGATCTCTGCTCAAAGGTGGGAATGTCAGCTCCCTGGTAACACCTGCCTAACATGCCTCAGACCTTGGGTTTAACCCTTCGTACCCCAGGAGAAAGGGGAAGGAGGAGGGAAATAAATCATGGTTACTTACTGGTCTCAACATCAAGGTCAACTTTACATTTTCTGTTGGTTGCATGACATGGGAAACACACAGAAGCATTGAAGTGTAATAAGCTTAAGACACAGAAGTTTTTTTCTTTTTTTAATTGAAAAGAGTTTTTCATACGCTATTTTCTGATTGCTGTTTCCCCTCTACCTACTCCTTTTAGATCCTCCCAAATCCATACCCTTTTTGCTTTCTCTCATGAAACAAATGCGTGTCACCTTTTGCACAGCTAGTCCCTGACATATGCTAGATGCTTTAATAGCTGTGGTGAGTGAGTGGGTGAATGAGTGAATGTGTAAACCAAGTTCTTCTATGCTTTGAACAGAATTACATTTAATACAGTCTTGACCTTTTCTTCATTTTCCTCCAAATTCTCTTTTTCTGGAGTATGTTAAATTTGTTTGCTGATCATAGCGAGGGAATCTACCCTGTGTTTATCTTTGTTTTACTTCATTTTTGTTTGTTCATTGAGATAGGCGTGCATTACGTATATGTAGCTCCAGGTGGGCCTTGAACTCCGAGTTCCTTCTGCATCAGCCTCCAGGGCACTGGGACTAAAGGCATGCATCACTATGCCTGCAACTTCATCTAGTCTAGCTTTTAAAACTTGTATTAGAAATGAAAGTATAAAATTTATAAATTCTTCTTGTAGTAAATTTGTCATACTTTGTGAAATATGTGAAAAAAGCATATTTGAAACTTACTTAGGAGAGAGGCTGGGCATGTTGACTTCTTGCCTTTACCCCTAACATTGGGTTTCCTGGAGCTGGAATCATAGGTTGTGGTTATGAGTCAGTCACTCAGCATGTGTGTAGGGAACCAAACTTGGGTCCTCACAGAACGTGTTCTTAACTACTGACCTTCTTCCTCTTCCTCATTCTTTCATTTTTTTTAATTTGGTGTTTTGAGACTAGGTCTCACTCTATCTCAGGCTACAATAAAATTGGGACAATCCTCCTGCCCCAGCCTCCAATGGTGAGATTGTAGCCATAGGTACCATGCTTGACTTTATATTTACCAGTACTCTTAACTCTGATTTCTTTCCTTCTCCTTTTTACATCCCGATTCCTGTTTCGTGAATTTAGTATCATTTTGTATTTCTTAGAAAGTGTGAATTTTTTTTTTCTGTCCTGAGGATTTGTGATGGTTCCCTTGATTGTCAACTAGCCTCAGTATAGAATCATGTGGGAAGAAAGTCTCAGTGAGGGACTGTGTGCATCAGGTTGGCCTGTAGGGGATTGTCTTGATTTCATTTGTTGATGTAAGAAGAATCTAGCCTAAGACATGTGTTACCGTTTCCTGGGTTTGGGTGCTGAATGATAGAAAGAGAGAATGTCCGCTGAGCCCCGGTAAGTATGCATGCATCCATTTCTGATAGACGTGATGTGACCAGCTACAAAGCCCCTGCCACCTTGACTATTCTGCTGTCACCTATAATTGTGAGCTAAAATAAAATAAGCCTTTTCTCCCAAGGGTTGCTTTCTGTAAGGTTATTTCATCATAGCTACAAAGATAAAGATAAAGCAGGATTGAACTAGGGCCTCATGCTGCCAAGGGCTCTGCCCCAGAACACTGTTTGCAGCCCTGAAGCTGTCATAAGAATTCTGTTTTATTGTCTTGGTCTCATAGCCAAGCCTTTGTTCATACACAGGTATCTTTATGTGTTTGATGAAATTTTTTTTCTTCTTCTTTTTATTTGGGGGGGGTTCGAGACGAGTTTGATTGCTAAAAACAAAAAGTATACATTGTGTGCTTGGTTTTTAATGTATGTATATGGAATATGAGGCAGCTATTGCAAAAAGTGGGAGAAGACAGGATCCAAGAATAAATGAACTTAAGTCTGGAAATGTAGGTCAGTGGTAGAGTACTTGTCTAATGTATACACATCTCAGACTTTGGTTCTCAGCACAGGAAGAAAACAAAACAAGAGCCTTTATCCTGGCGTATTTAATTACACGTGTGGGGGTGGGAAGGTGGCTCAGTGGATAAAGCACTAGTTACATAAGTTTGGGAACCATGTAAAAGGTCGGCAGGCATAGAGGCAGAGACAGGATTTCATACGATAGCCCAGCTGTCCCCCACTGCTACCTCCTAAATGGCTTACAAGTGTAAGTTCCCATGCCTGTTTTTTTTTTTATTGTTTTCTAATATGTGCACTTATGTCTTATAAATTTCCTTTTCAAGCCAGGTATGGCTGTCCATGACCATAATCACAGTGTAGGGAAGGCAAAGGTGAAAGAACCACGGAGTTCAAGGCTCACTTGATGATCTAGTCATGGTTCTGTTGAGACTATTGGGATAGCCAATAAAATCAATAAATAAACATGTCTTTCAGCACCGCTTCAGTTATGCCTTGATAGCTCATATTATTTTCATTTAGTTCAGTGTGTTCCCAAGAAAACCCCCCTATGGGCACCATGGCGCAGCTCAGCAGCAGAGCACTTACCCAGCATGCCTAAGGCCCTGGGTTCATCGCAGCACTCGTCTGAAGATCCCTACCTTTCCAAAGAAAGGAACAGAAAAAGGAAATCCCCTGCTCGGAGTTACTTAGAAGGGTTCCTTAGTTTCTAATTCCCAACCATTTGGGAATTTTTCTGATCTGTAACTGATTTGTTTGATCATTTTGTGGTCAGATTGTGCTACATAATCTCAGTTCTTTTTACATTTGTTGAGATTTGTTTCATAGTCAGCATAAGGTTTATCTTGATAGTTCTGTGGGTTCCTGAGAAGAGCATGTTTTGGCTGTTAAGTGTACTGTGTAGACCTGCATGGCTGTTTGGTGGTGGCTGTGACCACCTTGTAGGTGCTGGGTCCTCTGAAAGAGCAGCTAGTGCTTTTAAACTTGTGACTTCTGAGCCAGCTCTCCATCACCACCAGCACCAGCCCCCCCCCCCTTTTTGGTCTTTTTTTTTTTTTAAACCCTTTCCTCTTTCATCTAGTGTTGAGAACCAAAGTCAGGGTCCTGTGCTTGCCTTAGCAAACATGCTGTTGCTGAGCTAAAGCTTCCGCTCTTAAATATAAAACCTATATAAATAAGATGACATAGGAGAGGTGTAACAAGTTGGAGCTTAGTGAAGGAAAAAAACAAACAGATCTTTCTTAAAATTTAAGATTTTTTTTTGTTGCTACCACAAAACATCCTGCTAATTCATAGATAACCGAAAGAAGGGTCTGTTGCCATAGCTCAGTTAATAGAGCTCCTGCCTAGCGTGCCTAAATCCATAGGTTCGATTTCCAGCGCCGCATAGACCAAGTATGGTAGAGACTGGCGTAGGCTACATAAGATCCTGCCTCAAAGTGGGGAAATGTGGGAAGACAGCTACTGATGTATATAAAACAGATGGAAGCCACATTCTTACAGAAGATGAGAAAAGATAAAGAAGTCTCAAAACACAGTGATAAAAAGCAGTCCAGTTAGAGACAAAGGAATAAGATGTTTCCCTGGAGAGGACAAATGGTATGTGGTCAGGGTCACTAGCCAGGAGGACAGTGGGGACCGAGATAAGGTCTGCCACACTCCTACTGAAATGTCAAGAATAGGAACTAGTGCTCTTAAAAATTGGCAGAGTTTTGAGGAAACTGGATTTCATACATTTGGGTGGTACTGTAAAATGTGTAGCCAACTGAAACATAGTTGGGTAGCTTGTTAGAAAACTAAATATGTGTTTACCCTGTGAACCAGCAGCCGTGCCTCTCAGCATTGATCCTAGAGACATGAAAACTCACATAAAAACCTGAACATGGATCTTCATAGCAGCTTTGTTTTCCTTTAGGGTGTGTTGTTTTGTTTGAGGCAGGCCTCGCTCTATAGCCGAGGCTGGCCTCAAACTCTTGCTTTGCGCTCCCTTCTTTGCAGTCTCTAGCATGAGCCACCACTTCCAACAACAGCATCTTAAGTTTTAAGGGCATCATATGACAAAAGTCAACCTCACTACACTCACATCCTTGCTTATGGCAGCACCATTCACAGTAACTGAGTCGTGGAGCCAGCCTAGATGCCCACCTGCAGGTAAATGGGCAGAGGAGACGTGGTGCATTGGCACAGTAGAGTTTTAGTCAGCCTTTAGGAGCTGGATAGGAGAGGAGGATGGGGTGAAGGAGAGAAAACCCCATGTATTCTCGTGTAGAACCTGGATTTAAGTGTGTGTGTGAGTGAGTGAGGGGTTGGGGACCAGTAGGAGGTGGAGAGGTACAGTAAGAAAGGTGATGTGTGGGTACAAGTGAAGTGCAATGAGCCCTGTGCACTTTCTGTGTGCTAAATTGTTTAAAGTCAAATATTGTATAATTCCATTTTTATTGGTTTAATAATGTCACAGAACTATGAATTTAAAAACAAACTGAGTATCAAGAGATTGAGGGTAAAGTGGTAGATGTGGCCATAAAAAGATAAGAGCAGTCTTTGTGGTAGTAGAATAATTCTAAACATTGGCACAAGATGATGGTTTTATAAAACCATGCGATGAACTAGTCTAGATCTGTGGACTCATGTGCAATGCAAATGTTCTGATTCTTAGGGTACCACCATGCAGATGTAGTGGTTAGGGAAAATAGATGGAGTGCAGTCTGTATTGTACCTTTAAAAAGTTAGTTCTTGTGAAACATTAGCTCAAGGTAAAGCACTTTATAAAAACATTTTCTCATTCTAAAGAACTTATTTTTTAATCTATGTATATGTGGTAGAGAGGTGGGTATATGCAAATGTGTGTACAGGTATCCACAGAGGCCACAAGAAGGTGTTGCATCCTCTACAGTTGGAATTACAGGCTGTTTTGAGCTGCCTGACCTGAATGTTGTGAACCAAACTTGGGTCTTCTAGAAGGGCAAGAAATGCTCTTAACTGCTGAACCATCTCTCCAGCCCCTATAAAAATATTTTTAAAGCCGTATGTAAAAATAACATAAGTTCAAACAAGTATTAGTAATTGGAGAGAGAACTGTTTGTGTTAGGGTGTCATGTAGCCAAGGCTGGCCCTTTCCCTGTGCACCTGAGGATGATTTTGAACTTCTGATCCTCTTTCCCCAACCTCCTAAGTACTAGAATTATAGACCTGCACTACCTTGCCTAATTTATAGGGTAACAAGTTTGAACTCAGGCCCTGGTGTGTGCTAGGCAAGCATTCTACTAGTTTAGCCACATCCCCAGATCCCACTTGGAGCTCTAAGACTGCTGGCATCAGTATTTAACACTGCTTGGATATTCAAGAAGGTAAGACAATCAGTTATTTGGTTTAAACAAATTGTCATGTTAAAAATAGTAGAAAATTACACTTATTCAAAAGACAAGACTCCTGTGCTTCATCCTCAACACAACAAAGCCCAGTGCAGTCAAGACTCATAGGAGCAGTGAAAGCCTGCTATTTCATCTTTGTGGAGATTTTGTGATTCTGAAGTATAAGTAAATGCACAAAGGTTAGGTATAAATATTTGAATGGATTCTAACTGAAGGGGCGTGGTCAACAACAAGTGCATACTAAGTTCAAGCTGATGCTACACAGGCAGAGCTTTTAAATAGCGCTGGTTTTGGCAACACCCTGGGTTGAAAGTATAGGTCAGATCTCCCTTTACAGTGTCTATGCAGAAGTACACTGCCCGTTGAGTAACAGTCTCACCATGTACCGAGGTACCCTGTAAGGACTTTAACTCCCCTAACCCTCTATGACTGCACTCTTCTTGCCTTTGCTGTTGAAGAAACTGGACTTCGCTTGTGTAACTTGAGCAAGACTGCACCAGTAGTATTTATGGAATCTGAGACTAACATATTCCAGAGCTAAAGTTGGTGGGTATATTAACAAATACGTTTCACCGGGAGGGGTGTGTGTGTGTGTGTGTGTGTGTGTGTATGTGTGTTGCATACACTTAATTGCTTGACTCATTTTTTTTTGTTCCAATTAGCATCCCACTTGCTAAAGAAACTAATTCCCTTAACATTTTTTACTGCATTTATTTATTGGATGTGTGGGTGTATATTGCCACAGCATGTGTGTAGAGGCCAGAGAGTTGATCTTCTCCTTCTCCCATGTGGATCCCTCGGGTCATCAGCAGGCTGGGCAGCAAGCTCTTTCACTGCTGATCATCTCACTAGCTCCCAGTGGCAGCCTGTAGAAGTCCTGTTACTATTCTCTGGTTATACTTGAATCTTACTGTTTTTAAATGTCTTCAAGAAACCTGGAGGTGGGGTGATCATTTTTGTTGAATCTGCAAACCAAAAGCAGTAGTGGTGCAGGCTTTGCTCTCTTGTAGCTCACTGATCTGATGATCTCATCAAATATGTCCCTTTGTGAGAAATGACTGGGTAGGAGGAGGTTTCTTTAGATGTAAATGAATCCAGCCTTGGGATTATCCACTGTGCAGCTAGGCAAGCCCCTAAGATCACGGTGGAAGACATAGTGAAAGGTTATGAATTCCCACTCTGTAGATATACAAAGTTTCGGTTCCCCTAGAGATGATTAAATAGTTTAGAATGAAACACACACACATACACACAAAAGGTCCAAGCTGTAATTTTTTATTTTTATTGAAGTCAAGGAATTTTACTCCAAATTATAAATATGCTTAATGTTTTTTTTCTTAAAAAGTCAGCCTTGCTATTGTAGGAATCTGGTAAATTGGTCTAATTTTGTATTGTCTTTACAGGAATATATCAAAGGAATTTGTGAGCCTGAACTGGAGGAGAGAGAATGCTACCCCACGGCCATGCACTGCATTTTTGTAGGGGCACAGAGTCTGTTTTTAAAGAGCCTAATTCAGGATACTTGTGCTGACCTCTGCGTTTTAGACTTCGGGCTTCTTGGCATCAGAGGAAGCGCTGAGGCTGTGGTCATGGCCAGGAGTCATATTCAGCAGTTTGTAAAGCTCTTCGAGAATAATGAGAACCTGCCCAGCAGTCAGAAGGAGTCAGAAATCAAACGGGAATTCCGACAGTTTGTTGAAGCCCATGCTGACAATTATACAATGGATTTGTTGATTTTGCCCACTTCCTTGAAAAAAGAACTACTGAGTCTCACACAAGGTGAAGAGAATCTGTTTGAAGCAGAAGATGATGATGTCATTAAAACTGGAGATATTCAGCCTCCAGAGTTGATGCAGAATGCTGCCCCAGGACCGAGTATTGCTAGAGAAGAAAGTGTTTTACAAGAAGAGTCCAGAAATAAAGCTAGGACCCCTGTTTCTGAGCTCACAAAACAAATGGATGCAGTCTTTCCTAGCTCTGCAGATGTGCTCTTTGTCCCAGTAAATGGTCTAAATCCAGATGAAGATGCACTATCCACGGACAAAGTTTGTCACAAGAGGAGGTCTTCTGATACAGAAGAAAGGCACACCAAGAAGCAGTTTTCCTTGGAGAATGTTGTAGAAGGGGAGCTTCTGCAAGATGGCAAGGCCTCAGATGGAAATGAAGTCCTTGAACCGTGTGACACTGCTGCTTCCAACTCTCCAAATCTAAGCCCCGATGGGAAAGACACCACAGAAGAAATGGAGTACAGCATCCTTGTAAACTTCTTCAGAACCATGGGCTACTCCCAAGAGATTGTCGAGAAGGTCATCAAGGAGTACGGGCCATCTACAGAGCCCTTACTGCTCTTGGAGGAGATTGAAAAAGAGAACAAAAGGCTCCAAGGAGACAGAGTGTTTGCACCTTGCACTGTGTGTCCAGATGCTGCTCAGAGAAGTGCAGGTGTCGGGAGCAGCACAAATGAGCTCACAGCAGATTCAACTCCAAAGAACACACAGAGTCACACAGAGCAAAACATGGTGGAAAAAATTTCCCAGTTACCGTTCAAAGACTCTAAACCATGTACCTCAAATTGCAGAGTTAATTCTTTCAGAACAGGGCCAGTAGGACAGAAACATGAAATGTGGGCCTCAAACCAGAACTACAGTTGTAATGTAGACCTTGAGACCGATGGCCTCTCACCGTCTGTTGCCTCTTCTAGTCCTAAAGAAGTCAGCTTCATTTCGAGGGGAGCTATAGGTCACCCCCAGAGAAGCCCAGCTGTCCCTGAAAATGGCTTTCAACAGCAAGCGGAACCCTTGCTTCCCAATAATGCGAAGGCTGCCTGTGAGAAACGTTCTGGCTGCTGTAGCTCTTCTCAGCCTAAGCCACACTATTCCCCGCCACCGCTGC
Source organism: Microtus oregoni (assembly GCF_018167655.1). NCBI lineage: Eukaryota > Metazoa > Chordata > Mammalia > Rodentia > Cricetidae > Microtus > Microtus oregoni. The sequence goes on from NW_024543063.1 coordinate 64,818,480, forward strand.
CCCAGCTGTTACCTTCAGCTACCGATACACGATGGGCAGGAGCCTTGGAGCATATGGATTCCTCCGTTACGGGGGTTCAGAGATTTCGAGATACCCTGAAAACGCCGTACAAGCTGGAATTAAAAAATGAACCAGGGAGAGCTGATTTGAAGCATATTGTTATAGATGGGAGTAATGTTGCAATTACGTAAGTCTACTCTGTTCTTACCTAGTTCTCTCAGCAGCGTCTGAGAGCTGTGTGCGGAGCATGGGTGTGTGCACGCAAGACAGTGGTGTTTCTCAGTGAACTCACTCTGTAGACCAGGCTGGTCTTGAATGTCAAGACGGTGTTTCTCTGTGAACTCGCTCTGTAGACTAGGCTGGTCTTGAATGCACAGAGATCTGCCTGCCTCTGCCTCCTGAGTGCTGGGGTTAAAGGTGTGTCTCACCACCGCCTGGCTGGTTGGAAGAGTTTTGCATTTGGTTTTCTGGAGTTCTAAGCTTTTGCTTGACCCTGTTGCTGTGGGTGGGAGATGCTAAAGACTTTATTTTCACGGTACATCTCACTCTGGCATTTAGGGTGCAACTGTAAATAAACTAGACTTTGAAATCTGTGTTAGATTCCCAGTACAAGAATGGAGCTGCTGCCTGCTGCTGTCTTTTGTTTGTGAGACAGTCTCTTAGAGCCCAGGCTTGCTACTAATTTGTAGTACTTCTTACCTCAGCTTCCCCGAAAAAATGTTTTAAAAAAGTAATTAATGTGTGTGTTGTATTTTCCAAGACAGGATTTCTCTGTGTATCCTTGGGTGTTCTAGAACTAGCTGTGTAGACCAGGCTGGCCTTGAACTCACAGAGATCTGCCTGTCTCTGCCTCTTGACCACCTGGCGTATTTTTATTTTTCATTAAGTGTATGTGTGTGTCTGAAAGTCAATTTGTAAACATGAATGTAGTACCCATGGGGGCCAGAAAACATGTCGGATCCCTGTGATTAGATGAATTTGAGCCACCTGATATGGGTGCTAGAAACTGAATTCAAGCCTTTCTTAACTGCTGAGCCATCACTCCCAGCTCCTACAGATGCAAAATTCTGAGAATAATATTCTCTGTTGAATGCCTGTATGACCACTTTCTAGGAATTTGAAAAGGTCAAATCATGTCCTGAAGTTTTAGGAATGCGTTTGGCTTTTTCTTTCTGGTCCTAACGTTTGGACAGGGTCCTTATGTGAGGAGGGCTCATGCTCCAGCACTGTGTTGTCTCCCTGTAGGCTTCTCATCTCGAGATGCTGGGGAGGCGACATTCTGACTCACGATCCTGCTACCCTAGCCTCCTAGTGCTTATGTTACGGGCATGAAAAATAAATTATGGGCACATATCTTTATTTTATGTGCATGAGAGTTTTTTTTTCTGCATGTTTATATGCCAACCACATGCATGTCTGCTGTCCAAGGAGGCCAGAAGAGGAAAGTGGATCTCCCGAACTAGAGTTACAGCTGTGAGCCAAGGTGAGGGTGCTGGGAACTGAACCCAAGTCCTCTACAATGTAGCAAACTCTCTTAACTGCTGAGCCATCTTTCCAGCTACCTCTATTTCTTGTCTTTCTTCTTTCATTTAAATGTATATGCTGTGCATTTGTGTGAACGCATTCCACATGTTTGCAGGTGCCCCTTGGAAGAGGCTAGACAGATGCATTGAATCCTCTGGAGCCAGAGCTGCAGGCAGTTGTGAGCCTTCTCTGTTAATGTGGAAACTGGAGTCAGCTTTACTTAATGATTTATTTATTTTGCTAGTTTTTCTTTTTATTAAAAGTTACAAAGAAATATAACAAGAAGGTATGGCAACTCTCCATGGGTTTTCTCACTCAGTCCCAACAATTACTAGTTCATGACCAATCTTGTTCCATCTGCAACTTTTTAAACCCACTTTTATGGGATTTTATTTTTCTTTACTTTATTCTGTTTATTGTCCCTGTGTTGCTGGGGGTGGAGGCCAGGCTCTTCTGACTTTAGGCAAATGCCCTACTGCTGAGTTCCCTCACTAGCCTTTGTGTACTTCAAAGGAGATCTCAGGTGTCATCCAGAAATACTTCAGGATGTATCAAAGATACATGTTATGTTTTCTGAAAGTATTTCCTACTCAGAGGAAGAAGGAACTTTATATCTTGGCAGTTGCCTTCCTCATGGTGGCGAGAACTCTTGCTCAGTTCCTCTCCCCGCTTTGCTTTTGGTGTGGCTGTATGTTCATCTGTCCTTTTCTTGATGAATTCTGGGACCTGCTTGTCCTTGGCTACACTGAGCAGCTCCAGAGCTCACTGCTGATGGGGAGCAAAGCCACACACCTCCCATATGAACTTGGTGTGTTTGATGAGGTGCCTCCAGCAGCCACTGTGCCTGGCTTGCCCTTGTTAAAGTCCACAGCCATAGGGTAGCACGGAACCATGGCTGCTGACAGCAGTAAGCTGCAGGACTGGAAGCCAGGCTGTTTGGTCTTCTCTGGAATCTTCAGCTTGCTTGCCATCCTCCAACCCACCTTTGAAGTCTGCCCTGACAGTTTTGTATGTTATCTTTTGTTTTGGAACAGGGTCTTGCCATGTAGCCCTAGTCTGGTACTTGCTATGAAGACCAGGCTGCCCTTAAACTCAAAAAAGATCCAATCTGCCTCCTAAGTACTGAGATTATAGGCATGGGCCTCTGCACCTGCCATGTTTGTTTTGAGGCAAAGTCTTACTATGTAGCCCTTGCTGGCCTGCTATGTCAACCCAGGCGGGCCCCCAAGTCAAGAAGATCCTCCCTTGCCTTCCCAATGCTAGGCTTTAAAGGTGTGTGCTACTGTGCCTGGCAGTGTGGATTTTGTGAGCATTGTTTTGGTTTTCTTTTCTTTTCTTTTTTTAATACATTGTATGTTTACATTTTGCTGTCAATTTTTTTTTAAGAGTGCCACCATTTTAGATATTAGAAGTTTGGCAGTTTGCACTGGGGCTGCCTGTAGCTCTGTTGGTAGAATGCTCACCTAGCATTCATGAAGCCCTGAGTTTTATCCCATGCACCATATAAACTGGACTTGGTGGCCCCTTCCTGAATCTCAGCCCTGGGAAGGTCAAGGCTGGGGGATCAGAAGTTGGAAAATGTCAAAGCAGGGAATAAGACTATTATTGTACCTGTATCCTCTTTTCCAAGCAGTACTGCCTCTAGTCATCTACTTTGGGTTTTGGCAGCTCTGTTGGGGGAAACCCAGCAAATGTCCCACAGCTACATAGATTGATCTAAGTAAAACTGTAAGACCCATTTGGGTACCTGTAGTACAAGACCGGCTCCTAGTCCTCCTTGTTAGTTCTTAAGCTGAGTGAGGACACGAGTTTAAGTCGTGATTTTGAGGAATGCTAATGTGCAAAGATTTCTCAGAGTGATGTTCAAGCAGTAAGAGCACAGATGAGCTAAGGCTGAGCATGTTAACGATGTTTGTGTGTGCATGCTGTATGTTCATGAGTATGTGTGCACATATGTTAACAATGTTTGTGTGTGCATGCTGTATGTTCATGAGTATGTATGTGTGCGCGTATGTTAACGATGTTTGTGTGTGCATGTTCATGAGTATGTGTGCACGTATGGATAGCAGAGGTTAATATTGGCCGTCGTCCTCGATTGTTTTCCACCTTGGTTTTTGTTTCGTTTTTGTTGTTGTCTTTGAGTTAGGTTCTTTCCCTGAAACTGGAGCTTACCAGTTTGGCTAGATTGGCTGGCTAGGGACCTCCAAGATTCCTCCTGTCTATTTCTCTTCTTGAGCAGTACTAGAATTACAAGTGTGTGCCACCACCTTCACTTTTTACATGGGTGCTGGGGATCTGAACTCAAGTCCTCATGCTTGTTCAACACACACTTTGCTAGCTGATCCATCAACTTTTTAGAGTAGTAACTAGTATTGATTATTAGAATGTATAGTACTGTTTGATCATGCCAGCTTGTGTTACATATCTGATCCCTTCCAATCTGCCCATAGTGTACTTCCCAGACACATGACAACCCAAAACACTACCACATATTTCCCAACATCCTTGGATATAGTGCTGTTGCTTTTGAAAAGCAGTGATTATCGCTTAAAACGAGCATGCAAGCTTTTATTAGTATATATATATATATATTGTTTTTTATTTATTGATTGTGGGAGTGTGTTTGTGTCTGTGTATATATGCTACCTGGAATTACAGCTGTGAACCACCTGACATGGGTGCTAAGACCTGAACTCAGTTAAGAACATTAAGTACTCTTAACTGCTGAGACTAATTATGATCCTTATTACTTTAGGCATTAGTTTTATTAATATATATGGGGTAGGGGTACAGGGAGGTTGTGCACATACATTCTGGTGCCCGTGGAGGTCAGAAGAGGGTGTTGGATCCCTGGCACTGGGGTTGCAGGTGGCCGTGAATTGCTTGGCCATGGTGCAACTGTAGCTTCTGGAAGCTCGTGCTGGCAGCCGCTGAGCCAGCTCTCCAGCCCCTCACTAGGTTTGAAAACTGATTCTTTCTAGAGGATTTAACATTCCTTTGAATTTACTGATGTTTGGGTTTAAGAACAACACTTTGAAAAGGAATGTTACCCTAAGACGCAGTTGCACTTAATTGGATGTAGGTCCACCTGTCTTAGGGTTTCTGTTGCTCTGATCACGCTGACTCTTCTAAAGGAAAACATTTCATTGGGGCTGGCATAGAGTTCAGAGGTTCAGTCCATTATCATGGTGACATGCAGGCAGACATGCTAGAGGATCTGAGAGTTGTACATCTTGATCTACAGGAAGCAGGCAGAGAAACTAGCTGGAGCTTCTGATACCTCAAATCCCATCCCCTGGTCACACACCTCCTCCAACAAGACCACACCTACTCCCAGGCCACTCCTCCTAAGTGGTGCTCCTCCCTATAGACCCTTGGGGGTCATTTATATTCAAACCACCAAAGTTAGCAATCACAGTTAACCCTTTTTCTGAGAGAAGAAATTGCCAGTATGGGTAGGCCTTGACTCTGAGTTGGGACATCTTCAGATCAGCTGCCTGTGTGCTGCATGATGCTGGGGACTGAGTGCTCGGAGGACTCCCCTCAAAGAGAGTCCCAAAGGTGGAGATGGTTGACTCTTGCACAGCCCATCAGTGAGTGCAGGTAGACTGTTTCTCTAAACCCCTCAGCCACAGGCTCTGGACATGGCGGGCTTCCAGGAAGATGACTAGGATTTTCTTCCCGGCTTCTTGTCACCACTTGTGACTTCATGGCCTGCTTGCCATTCGCGTCACCAATGTAGACTGCATTTTAACCGAGACCAAAGATTTCCTAAGTTTTTTGGCAGTAAGAATTGAACTTTGGTTCTTAGACACCCTAGGCAAATGCTCTGCTTGAGCTTCATTCTCAGCCTGGCATGTTATTATTATTAGCATTGTTGTTGGTGTTGTTGTTGTTATTATTATTATTATTATTATTATTATTATTATTATTATTGAATGCAACTTCATACTCGTTTCTTGGAGCAAGAATTAGGTGTAGCTTGAAATGATATGAGCCTTGTCCAGGATCACACCTAGACCTGGGGCCATGTCTTCCTCCTCAGCACCAGGACTGCCTGTGTCTCCCACAGGAGTTGAGGTTGGACTACTCAGACCTTTTTGTTACTGGACACATTAGAGCTGCTGAGTAACCCTCACCAGTTTGGCACAGCTTACAGCAGTTTAGAAGAAAATGCAAGGCCTGCAAGAATTGGGTCTATTGGTGTGAACTACCCTGAAGCAGCACCCCCCCCCCCCCCCGGATTGCTGTTTATTTGGTCCTTCATGAGGTCTGAAGCTCATATATACCACGAACAGTTCTGAAACACCTGCCTTCTGCTGGGGATGTGTTTTCTGTCGTTTCCGTCGTCACTGTGATGAGTCAGGTGATGAGTCAGTGGAAATGTTTGCAGTGTCTGGCCGACATCACAGTGGCGGCTGAAACTCCAGCTTGAGAGCACCTGACTAGTCTCCTTTGATGACTGTCTGTGTCGATGGGGTTTGCCCATTCGCTTGTCAGAACTGCGCATGTGTCCACTGTGCTTGCTTCCATGGCTATTTTATGAGCTGGAAGCTAGAAGGAAATTGTGCTTTTCTGGTTAACTCAGAAAGGGCTTCCCACAGTATTTCCCTGCACTGCCCTTTCTGGCTTGAAAGCCACTGCTAGCTAGCTGTTATCACCCAGCTTTCCTCTGTTTGAAGCGTGTGGGCTGACTGCTAGAATGTGAAAAATAGCCAGGTAATTTAACTTGTCTCCAGAGGCCTGGGGCAGGAGTTCAGATCTCCCTGAAGAGCTGACACACCTACCTTCCAGGCTCAGTGTTTTCCTACATGTGAGGCTGGGGTCTATTTGCAGTCCCTAAAGTAGAAGGTATTAGTCTGTGCACTGTGAATATATGTTCTCTAGGTCAGGGTAGACCACTAGTTGGCACTTCCCTGTCCACCACCCTGTCTCGATTATAGAGACCAGAAGCAGCAAGGATAAACGCACTTCATCAGGCTTAAAAGAAGAGTTCTTACTGCACTGTCTAACATTATACAGCAGTTTGGTTCTTCTTTTCCCCCACTTCCTGGGGCTGAGACTTCAACTCAGATCACACACATATGCTATATTGGTCACACCCCAGCCCTCATTTCCTTTTTCTGTAGTTTTATTTTCTAGATAAATCTACATATTCTCTAGGCCGAACCTGGAAGCACTGTTTAACTGTGGAGTCTTCGGAGTGAAAATGCTGTGATCTTCTGTAGAGAGCACTGAAAACTGGTGCAGCCTTGGTGCTTCTGACAGCAAACTACTTGTTCTACTGTTGCTTTAAACTTAGATACCCAGGGTAGCAGAATTCCTGCCATCTGCTTTGGCTTCCTTTTCTTCATTGACCGCAAGTGGAGCTCTGTCCCCATCCATTCCTGCTGTGTGGTCAGCTGAAGATTTAAGGAGAAGAGGACAAGCAGGTTCGCTGGATCCTGTGTGCGTGTGTGCTCTTCATTTAGGATCTTCATGTTAGAACTGGCAGGGGATCTCTGTGAGTTCAAAGGCCAGCCTGGTCTACAGAGTGAGTTCCAGGACAGGCTCCAAAGCTCCACAGAGAAACCCTATCTTGAGAGGCGGGGGCAAAAAACAACCAAACAAACAAAAACCGGCTGCCTTAACTCCAGGCCTGTCCTTAGTATTAAACAATTAGAGTACTTATTCTTTAAAAACAAGAAGCCAGTTACTCCCTCTTTTTCACCAGTAACAAGTCATACTGGTATGGTTCATCCTTACTATATCAGCCATGGGTTTGTTTGCTTGCATGTGTTTTCTGGAATAAGATCTCATAGTTTCTTTTTTTCTTTTTGGTTTGTCAACACAGGGTTTCTTTGTGTAGCCCTGGCTATCCTGGAACTTGCTCTGTAAGACCAGGCGGGACTCGAATTCACAGAGACCTAGGCCTGCCTCTGCCTCTTGAGTGCTGGGATTAAAGCATGTGCCACCACTGCCCAGCTGATAGTTTCTTCTTTATTGTTCTCTGAAAAAGCATTGGCTTTATCCTCTAGCAAAGAGAACTTGTGGGCTACTCTTTGCAACCTCCTGGAAGCTTATCTGTGTGTATTCAAGCCTTTCTGTGCTCAAAGGTCAGGAATGCAAAGGGAGTTGGCATCATATTAATGGGATAGTGGAAGGGCCTTGGCCAGGTGTGGGCAATGAGTCTACCCCAGCACACCCACTCTTGACAGTCCACTCTGATACACTGCACAGTAGAAAGTAGGAGGTGAGAAGACAGGAAGGGCTGGCTTCACAGGAGACTAGACTGAGCCCTCAGAGGGGCTGGTAGGGAAGATACACAAGGAGACTTAGCAACCAGGATGGGTAGGGACAAGACTACCCAAGAGCAAGAGCTGGTTGGCATGTGTATTATGGGAAGTTTGCCTTGCCTGCTCTCTCATCTGTCAAATGTGGAGGGGACCTGGAAGCCAGTCCTGGCAGGCAGAGGATGTGTGTGGGAAGGACATCTCTCCCCCACCTCTGTTTAACTGCCTGAGGCAAAATAAAGGGTTATTTGTTTTTTTAATCATATTTGCTTACTTACTTGTTTATGTGTGTTTGTGTTGGGTGAGTGCACACGCCATGGTCCACATGTGGCATTTTTGCCTGTGGAGTGGTATAGCCAGCTGATTTTTTTCTTTTTATGTGTATGAGTGTTTTGCCTGTTTGTGTATTGTGTGCCATATACATGCCTGGTCAGAAAAGGGCTTCTGATCCCCTGGAGTTACGGATGGTGTGAGCTGCCACATGCGTGCTAAGAATCAAACCCACATCTGCCCGTTTGCAAGAGCAGCAAGTGCTCTTAAGTATGCGCCATCTCGGGTTAGGGTTAGGGTTTAGGATTAGGGTTTAGGGGGGAAAAAAAGTGTGTGCCATCTCTCCATCCAGTCTCTGGTTTTGTGTTTTGAAATGTACTACCAGACTTGGGAGCTACATTTTTTGTGTGCCTTCTGAGCAAGAAGTCACACACTGGGCTAAATACAGCCCCATTTCTGTCTCAAGTGCTTAGGAACTCAGCCATATTTGCCATCTACAGCTGTGTGTGGCTGTTGTCGCATTGCTGTGGCAGAAACCGAGTGGTGGGACAGTGACCGTGGTGACCTTTGCAGATTGACTCGTCCTGGCCCGTTTCTTACATGTTTTCCTTTTCCCTGCTTTCTGATTCATTCGGTAGGGTCCCCATGGTTCTAGTTAGTTTCATTTGAATCTTGTTTTCTAAGTGTTCTTTTTAAGTTATAAACCTGGGAGCTTTTCAGTTCCCTGGAAGGTGGGTGGTGCACTCACCCATCCTCCAGAGGTAGCAGTGACATTGGGTACTGTGGTAGTACAGCAAGGTCACATGTTTAATTCCTGTCCTCAGCCATAGGCAGGCACATAGCACAGGCACTGTCACAGCTACTGAGCCACAAATTCTGTGATAAAATTCCCAAGTTCTTAGACGTCCGCTGGCAGTGAAGCACAGCGGTGGAGTGCTAGCCTGGCTCGTGTGAGAACCTGGGTCTCATCCCTAACACAGTAAACAAGCAGCACCCCACACAGCAGCAGAGCCCCCCAGGACATGACTTCAGAGTCACAGTAGGCTAGATGTGCAGTGTACCCCAGTGTGTCAGACTTCAAGGGGCTGAGGCGGGAGGATCACATGCTTTAAGTCAGTTCATTGACTTACAGAGACCACATCTCACAAAAAGAAGATAAGGTTCTTAGAGGCCAATGATTAGACAGACGTTAGAAACAGTAGTAGTTTTCCCAGTAGACTATACTGGAAACCACTGTGATAATAAACAGATATTACAGCAAGCCTGCAGCCCTCCACCAAAACAGCGCACTCAGTTCGTCAGATACAAGGAAAAGACCCAAGACTCTAAGATACAGGAAGGACTCAATCAGCAGGTCTAACTTGGCTCTGCAAAGCAGCAAAGTACACAACACATTGGAAAAGTAATAGCATGTCTGTCTTGTTTCTGTTGTATGATTGTTCTTCTCTGTGGTAAACGTAGGCTTTACATATGCCTTAACCTAATGAAATCGTCTTGCTTTCTTCCAGCCATGGTCTGAAAAAGTTCTTTAGTTGCCGTGGGATAGCAATTGCAGTTGAATATTTTTGGAAGCTTGGCAACAGAAACATCACTGTGTTTGTCCCACAGTGGAGAACAAGGCGCGATCCTAATGTCACAGGTGAGGCCCAGTGACTTTTCCATATTTCTGGTTAGGTATTCAATGAACTGGCTTCAAATTGCAACACAAGGTACTTAGAATAGAATCACACATGTGGGCAACAGATTGAATGATGAAATTCTGAATAGTTTCTGTCTGGTAAAATACCAGTTGAAAACTCGGTGTGGTGCACACCTGTAATGCATTCGGGAAGGAGTGGAGGGCCAGAGCACTCGGGAAGGAGCAGAGGCCCAGAGCACTCGGGAAGGAGCGGAGGGCCAGAGCTGTCCTTGGCTACACAGTAGAGTTTCTGAGGCTGGCCTGGGATAGACATGCCTCTCAGCTGACGAGTGTTGTTATAAAAGGGAGTGGTTAGGAAGGGTAGAAGGCTAGCGTTGCTGTTAGAAGTTAAGTGTCTCCACTAGGTTGGGCTTTGGAATATTTAAATAATGTTTCTTTAAAATAGTTACTTGGCCAGTTTTCTGTCCTTAGATAACGTCTTTCCAGTAGTCTGAGGGCTTATTAGGAATCATTTCTGTTTGCCATTGGGTACTTTGTGCATAACCTACAGCTCCCACACAGGAAGTTTGGACTTACTGTGTTGTAAAATACTCCAGAGAACGTAAGGTTGTTTTTGTCCTGGGCCATCATAGACAAACAGGGGGGAATGGCTGTGGCAGGCACAGCACACGAGGGCTCCTAGAAAGGAGAGGTAGCAGGGGGCGGAGGGGAACATTTGTCCAGCTCAGAAACAGGAAGTGAAGTCTAATGCTGAAGCCAGTCCAGTCCACTCCACTTTCGAGTGTTCCCAGCTTTCTTTATCTGGGAGATGTCAGAACAGAAGGTCCTGGAGGAGCTAGGTGGATTCACTCATTGCCTAGCAGAGTCTTATTGCATGCACACTGGGCAGCTGCAAAATAGGGAACCCCAGTGTGGGCAGGTCAGCTCAGGTCACTGGCAGCTGCTTTGGTTGGAAATGCAAACCCAGGAATCTTAGGTCTCAGCTTCTCTTGCCTGTGACTGCTTTCCCACAGAAGAGCATCAGCCCTCCTCTTGTCACTAGTGTGCCTGGGACAGTCGGGCTTGTACAGACAACTGAGACTAATTGGGAGAGAAGGCTAGCCTTTCTTGACTGGAGCAAAGAGGTTTGTTCCTGCTGCTGCCTCTGCATCTAGAGGGCTCTTCCCCTCCGCACTCCCACTTTTGGGGGACTCTTGTCACTTCTCTTTCTGTATTCTACCTGTCGTATATACCTTTGGAAGAGTTCTTGAGGGCAGCATTGATAAATTACAGGCTTATGGTTTAGTCTCAAGAGGAAATGAATTTAATATTTGTTTGTTTGTTTGTTTAAAAACTACCCAGTCAGTTCCTATGCAGGGTTTGTTTTAGTATGAGTCTTAATTGATTTTCTTTTTTCTACTTGATCTAGTAGTTAGTAAAATTGAGTCAGTAGGAAAAGGAGGTTTTCTGCAAGTCCCCAAGTGAAGTATTTGGGTTTGCGTCCATTTGTTTACACATCTGGGAAAGATGACCTTTACTGAACCCACATCAACTTCTTCCACAAACAGAACAGCACTTCTTAACCCAGCTCCAGGAGCTTGGAATATTATCTTTAACTCCTGCCCGGATGGTCTTTGGAGAACGGATCGCTTCTCATGATGACAGGTATGGAGGGCTGTTTTCCTTCCCAAGGTGGGAGTGGGGTGGTGAGGAGCCAGCTGCCTGCCACCAGGCTGGTGTGCACTCTGAAGGGACCTGCTTGCTCAGTTTTAAAACTCATGATCAAAGTCACTATTAAGCTTATATACTCTATGAGGTTAAGAATGGCACAGAAGACACCATTGTGTTAAGTTTGATTTTATTTAATTTAGTAAAGTATGTCTGAAGTGAGAAAAGACAGATATATGTAGTTGGCTTTCCTTTTTTTTCCTCCTTGAGACAGAGTTTCACCATGCCGCCCTGTCCTATAACTCACTATGTAAATCACAGATCTGAGTGAATCTCTGCATTTCAGGCCAGCCAGGGTTACCTGGTGAGATTCCCACCTCCCAAAAGGAGGAATTTGGATTCCAAGCTTCCCCGGTGATATGTAGTTTTTGCAACTCTATTCTGGTGTTGTCGTGTAAGTAGTGACAAGCGTGGTGTCTGTTGCCCTTGGGCTGTCTGCCCCTTCTCTGCATTGTTCTATGTGTTCCCACCCCTTCCAGTGAAGATAGTGCTTCACGTGTTACCCACACTGCTATGTGCTGGAATGGGAAAGAGGTGATCTAGGAGCACTGTAGACATTCCCTCACCGATAGGAAAGAGATGAGCTTAGATGGGGTGCATTCAAGGTACTGTCAAAGAGCGTGTGAGGAGAGCTGAGGGAGGGCAGCACACGGGTTGGGAGCTTTCCTGGGAATCTGTCCTGGAAGGGCAGTTCTTGTCCGCATCGTCACAGGCTCAGGAACCCCGAAGTGCTTGGGTGGAAAAGCAAGTAGGTCAGTAGGCACAGGAAAAGCCTTCAGGCCTCTACCACCACAGCTTTTTTCTCACAGCCAAAGGATTCGAACCCAGGAACAGGCGTGCAGATGAAACTTCCTCTTGGTTTACGTTGCTCTCTGGGTTTCAGAGAGTATAGTTGTGTGTCCTGGTGGGAAGCCTCACTATCTGCTTTTATTGACAGTGCATAGCACCGTTGACAAGTCATGCCCTTTAGAAGTGAACTGTAATGTTTATTAACAAGGACCTTAGCCAAATGTGGTGGCTCCAACCTGTAATCCCAGCATTTTAGAGGTAGAAGCAGGAGGATCAGGGATTCGAAGTCATGCTCAGTTACATAGTGAATTCCAAGCTAGCCTGGAATTTGTGAGTTCCTGTTGGGGAGTGAGGGTGGTGGTGAAAATAAAAACAACTCTAACTTCCCCAAGTTCCTCAGAGTTAGGAATCTGTTGTTTTCAGTCCCGCCTAGGAGTCGCTGCCACCGTGAAGACGAGCGGCCGCCTGCACCTTAGAGTCCAGTGATTGGGGCTTTGGTTTCACTGTCTTTGTTCGTGCTCAAGAAATAACACTTCCAGTCCTTTCCCAGTGTTTGTTGTTTTGTCTTGTATTTTAGATAGTTTCTCAGTAGGTAGCCCTGACTGTTCTTGGAACTCACTATGTAGACCAGGCTGTGCTCAAGCTCACAGACAGCTGCCAGCCTCTTCCTCCCAAGTGCCGGGATTAAAGATGTGCACCGCTGTGCCTGGCTACTCACAGATATTTTAAGAGGGTTTAGACAGAGGTTATCTTCAGCAATAAAACAAAATACTTTATTCTTACTCTCTTTCATCACTGTGTGTACATGAGACCCTGTGTGCTGGAACACACCTGAAATCCCAGCACCAAAAGGTCAGGGTCATCTTTAGTTCAAGGCTGACCTAGGACAGTTAAGACCCTCTCACACATAGGGTTAGGAGTTTAGTGATAAAGTCCAAAGGGATCCCCATTTCTCCAGAAGGTTGTGGGTGACCCCAAAATGACAGTCATGGTCATATAGTCTGCTTAAGATGGATTGTAGAAGGAATGCTGTCAGAAATGAAGGCTCCCATGTGCAGCATTCCTGCCTAGCAGAAAGAGCCGCTTCCTTTGGCTATGTCTGTGGTTACATAGCAAGCCCAAAACTAACCTCCAGGTTCCTCCAGTCCCTAGTGACTTGTATGTGTTATGAATATCCGAGCCCCCTGCTAATCTCACTATTCCCTCTCCCCTGCACTATGCTTCCAGACTGGGGACCACTCTCTTCGGAATGGCAAACAAGGCCCTCTCGATATTCATTCTTTTCAGCTTCTCTTTATCATCATGTCTCCACTGACCCTGCCCTCCAACACACCTGAGAAGTATCCACAGCCAGTCTGCTTTCTCTCTCTGCTCTGGACCCTTCCAGATGCTTCTGGCTGTTCTCTCTCCTATCCAACAATGTAAAACCTTCCACCAGCCATCCAACCACGGAGCAGCCATCTTGGTTTCTTTACTGTGCCCCCACCTGTGCTTGCCTCACCTGTCAGGCCCTTAGTTTGATCCCAGCAGCACTACAACTTGTTTAAAATCACATAAGGCACCTCGTCACCACGCGTTCTTTTGTAATTGAGCGAATCTATCTATCTTTAGGCCAAAATGATGATGTCTTCTTGACGCAAAGCAGAAAATTGATTGTTCTTTAAAAATTTGCAGAGCTGATTGTCAACTAACCCTGACAACTGAAAGCTGAAGTATCTCACAGGCCTCTTACCTTTAGCTTGTCCTCGGCTCAGGTCTTCATGCATTGTCACCACGGTTTATGGTGGATCTGTTCTAGAAAATGTAGGAATCAGTTGAATTTTTTTTTTTTTGTAGAACTAGACTGCATGAAAAAAGTTGTTTTATAATCCCATTGCTAATTCCAGAGATGCTTATTGTTTTATCCATCTTCAGTTGACGGGACCTAACTTCTGTGTATCCAACCTTGTTTAAAGCGGTTATTTTCTTATTTCATTATAGCCCAGCTTCTCTCAGCGGGGCGTGCTGTTTGCTCATGTTGAACTCTCTTGTAACCATAGGTTCCTGCTACACTTAGCGGACAAAACTGGGGGCATAATTGTAACAAATGATAACTTCAGAGAGTTCGTGACTGAGTCCGTGTCCTGGAGAGAAATTATTACAAAAAGGTAATCTTGTTTTCCTTTGCTGTGATCTGCATGTTGTCTGATGTGCTGCTTACAAGGTGGTAGACCCAGGAGAGGGTGAAGGGGGCTCCTAGGAGCACCTGTAAGACGGGACCTCAGCCATCTCAAGTGTCAGCTCTGGGTGCTGTGACTCCAGCAGGAGCGTAGCACAAAAACAATATGCCGAGAGAGGGGGCACCTGACTGCGGGCTCGGGCAAGTCTAGTTTCGATGGCTGGTGTTTTCCATGAGTTTAGCATGCAGCTTTCCTTGTTGCTGCCGCTGTGAACGTGTCAGTCATGAACTGCTGACGAGCGGTGAATACTGGCTTCCATGAGCCCACCGAAGACTTGACACTCGAGCGGCCGCTACCCACAAGAAGCAAATGGGGAATGTGCAGGGCAGTGCGGGTAAGCAGCACATCTAGACAGGCGTGTCTCTCGTATTTCACAGTCGGCTCTTGTCTCAGACTTACAGCTTGCTACGTCCGAACAGGGTTTCTGAAAGCTTGGGCTGATGAGGACCTGGAAGTCTCCAGAACCACACAGGAAAGAGAGAACCAAAGTTGTGGGCACACAAATAAGGAAACAATGTAACTTTAAAATTTTAGAAGAAAGACAAACCTTGGCTGCAGACTCTTGGACGAAAGTGAATTACTTGATATTTGAGCTCTGTGTTGCTAAGAAGGTCTTGGTAATGGGTGGAGGAAAGTTTGGCCTGGTGGGCACAGTTGATGAGTTGTTGAACTTCTCAGGCACTGTTGTGCTAGACACCAGTCTGCACACAAGGAGGCTCCCACCAACCCACTGCTTTTAGACCTCACCTCACAGAAGCAACTTGGATACCAAAATGTACATCACAGACATAGATACTAGAATTTTTTAAGTTTAATTTAATTTTGTTTATTCATTTATTCGAGAGAGGAGCTTACTACATAGCTGCCACAGGATTAAAAGCATATACCACCATGCCCGGTCAGTTCTTTATTTCTAGACCCCACGGTGTTCCGTGTTCCCGGCAAGACTTTACTGCTGAGCAGGCCCAGGTCCCTATCCTGGAAGAGTAATACTAGATCAACCTTGGCTTTCTCTGCTGAGGACAATGTTTTCTCTTCCAAATCAGAGGTGTGCCTATGAACATGTTCTTTTTTTTCAGTTTCACTTTGGCACACCTGCTGAGTCCCAAGCTGAATGTCTCTAATCGTGTTTTCTCATCTGGTAGAAAACAGAATACCTGGCTGGCGTCTGGATGAGACTTGCGGGCAGCTGAGAGGAGCTTCTCGCAGGACTGTGTCCACAACAGAAGTTAGAACGCTTTCACTTGTGTGTGGGGTTGCTTCCTCTCCAGGCAGATAGCACTGGGAATGTTCAAGCTGACCATTGTCCCAAAACGGGGTGTCTCCTGTGAGGAGTGTTCCATTTCCTCAGCAGTGAAGGGAACTGATGGTCAGCACTGTGACTTTCTGTGTTGTAGGCTGCTTCAGTACACGTTCGTGGGGGACATATTTATGGTTCCTGATGACCCTCTGGGAAGAAACGGACCTCGGCTAGATGAATTTCTTCGAAAGGAGGGCTTTCTTAGGTATTTCTTTGTATGTCCCTTGTATGTCAAAGGTTTTGTTTTTTTTTTTTTTATTTTAACCAAATGTTGTGCTTTGCAACAAATGCTGTCCTTGAAAACTAGAAATGGCATTTGAATGTCTTCTAGGCCATAATTAGACTTAGATATGTGACGGGTATAGAAGCCAGTCACGGAAGCAGCCCAAGGCTAATCTTCAGTGTGGTCTTTTTCAGTGTTGTTTTGCCTGCCTGCCTGCCTTAGACTGTTTCCTCTGAGTCAGCAGGCTAAGCTCAAACTCTGATCCTCTGCCTCTGCCTCATGTGCCAGAGTCTAGGCCTGCCCTGTGTGGGGATCCTTTTCATTTTACTCTGAGAGCACACAGACATTCATGAGGGTCTCAGCAGAAGTAGGTTTTCAAGCTGGTGCTAACTTGCTGATCCCACTGCTCCCCTGGATCTCTGTGTGGGATGCTTTGCCATGCACTTTGTGCAGCCGTTTCTTTGGAGTGTCCAGTGCTGCCGTGAACTTGTGTCCTGCTCAGGAACCGCTGTGGGGGTGGGGTGAGGGCCCACAGCTACTGTTTACCAGCTCTGCATGGGAAAGCCTGCTTGCTTTATTGTCTGCACTGAGGAGTAGAGGTTATGTCTACGGTAAGAATTCTCAGGTGACCTTGTTAACCACAGCCTCCTTCATGCTAACCTAGTGGCAGACCTTCTTTGTTTTAAAACAAAAGTGAGCTATATTTCTGTGCATCTCCTGGCAGGTTTTTGCATGGGGTTGGTCTAGGTACCTAAAAGGAGAACATAGACTCTGTCCCATCTTTCAAGGCTGCTAGTTGGTCATTTGTAGCCTGAGCCTTTGGGATCATCAATTTGAACTTGGTGGTGCACCGCAGTGGTTGATTTTCACCCAGGGATCTTCTTCAGTGGAGACTGACACACTTGGAAAGTCATGGCCTTGTTATCATTTCTCTGGGAGCCATTGGGTTTTATCACACTGTTAAGGCGTTGACTCGGGCCAAGGACATGGCAACCTGCTGTAGGTTTTTCCGGTCTAACCCCTCAACCCCACATCTTCTATGGGAAATCCTCATAGGGTTTTAGGCCTCAAGGCCTGTGTTTGAGGCTGTGTGTGGGCCCCATGCTAAGCTGAGGTCCAGGTCAAACTAGAAGTGAATTCTTTGCTGCCTGTTTCACTCCTTCAGTAGTCCGGTGGCAGGATCAGCCCTGCTGGTCCTTTTCCCTCTCACCTAGTATCATCTTCAAAGTGCGTGGTGGCTACTGGTTGTCACTCCTTGCAGAGGGGATGCCGCTAATGTTAAGGGAGCTTTTGCAGACTATCAAGCTTCTGACGTTGATGGCACTATTAGCCCCAGGTCTCAGCTACAGATGAAATTGGTGGGAGTTTTTAAGCAGGACAGGTGTCCCTGGATGCCTAGACAACACCATGTGTACAGGCATTCAGAGCACATTGCCCCACCCAGACCTCACTGGAGACAGGGATTCCAGGAGCCTCTTGGAGTTGCCTCTGCCCAGAGGGATTCCTCTCCCCAGAGAGCTGACACTGCCTAGAATAAAACCCTCCAGATGAGCAGGAACCTTGCAGAAGCAACAACTGTGGCCCACCGTCAGACAGCAGACTGGGAGAGGCTGTCCATCCCAGAAGTGCTTGTTCCCTCATTGGTCTGGAAATTGTGCTGGGTGCCATCTGTGGGGGCTGATTTCACATCCCCTTGGCTCTGTGGCCTTCAGAAAACATGGAACTACCTAGCATCTAGATCCTCAGTGTCAGCCGTACATGCTTTACAGGATTTCTCACTGCCGCTCTCTCCATGGTCACTATCCACAGAGACATGCAGCCGCTACTCAATGCCCTGCCAGATGTGGGCACGTTCGATCCTGGCTTCCGGAGCCCCAACACCCAAGTAGCCAACACCAGCCACCAGCCTCCATCCCGGAACCAGGGAGCCTCTTCAGGCCCTTGGCTTCCTCAGCAGCCCCACTTCACACCCCTGGCCACCGTTCCCAGTATGCAGCAGAACCTTCTCGTACCAGCACAGAGATCTTCCGCAGAGACCAGCGAGCTGAGGGCAGCCCTGCTAAAGATCTTCCCTGACTCTGAGCAAAAACTGAAGATCGACCAGATCCTGGTAGCTCATCCATACATGAAAGACCTGAATGCCCTTTCTGCCCTGGTACTGGACTGAAGGCTGGGCTGAGAGCCCACTGCTGATGGGGACCAGAGGGAGCTGCCAACTGTGGAGTCCCGTACTGGGGAGAAGCTTTCCAGAGTGCACAGTGCTGCTCTCGGTAGGAGAAGAAAGGGATGTGTTTGATATATACAAAAGTCTGGATTTTCAAAGCCAGCTTTTTTCTATAGATAAATTAAGCTGCTATTACAGATTGAACATTTTCTGTAAAAGAAAAGTACATTTTCTGCCTGTTCAGAACTGTTTAATAGCAGTTTCTCTTGAGTGTATTTACAACTTTATGTTTTTTAAACTATTTTCCTTAAAGCTGAAGAAAAATTGACAAATGAATATGGTTAGCCTTTCTAAATAAAAATAAAAAATAAAAAAAAAGGAATTGCTTCCTTAAGGAAAGCAAGCCCTCTTAAAGTATATTTTCTTGAGGTGATCTGTCTGTCCACTCACATGGTATGTGCTCCCCTGCCTTCCTCCTTGGAGCTGGCCTGCTCCACTCTTCCGGGTCTTCTCAGCAGGCTGTCATGAGAGTGGAGACGTGGAGCCACTAGATGGCACTTGGTGCCTGGCTGTAGTCAGCGACAAGACAAAGTCAGACTCAGAAGAGCAGGGTGACAATTCAGTCCATTCAGCCCCATCCTCCTTCCTCTCCGCTGGACAGAGAAGGGAAACAAGTCCCAGCATACTCCCTGATTGGCCCAGCTCCCTAATGCCCTCCCCAGCTGAGGCCGCCATGTTCCTGATCTGATTCCACAGCTACTGTCACCTCAGAAGGTGAGGTAGGATTGGAGAGTCTGCTAAGGAACTCCCTTCTGTGGCCAGCATGAGTCCACAGCCCACAAGTATGGGGAAGAATCCCATGTGGAGTTTGTACAGCTTTGCCAAAAAGTTTTCTATTCTCAAGGTTGACCCAAGCCAATAAATAGCATTAGTAGCCCTGCTGTTCCCTCTTCTGTCTTTTAGAAATCTCTTAGGCGCTCTTCCTGAGTCTTTCAGTTATCTCAGTATCGCCTCTTCTGAGTGTAGCCTGAATTCTGTGTCTGTGAAACATTTCCTGATCATTCTTAGCATCTTGACTCTCACCTAGACCTTTTAAGGGCTCTGTGTTTTCCATCCGTGCTGTGTCCCAGCCCTCACGGTCAATTCCACTGCTCTGTGGATTGTGTCTTTCTCCTGGTCTCACAGTTAGTGACTGAGGATGTAGTGCTGGTTGGTTCTCTGTGGTGCAGGGACTATGTAGATCCCAGGATGCTGTCACCATGCATATACTTGGTTTCATTTGATCCCTGCATCCCTCAGGAGATGAATACAGAGCTTTCTAGGTGGTCACGGTTGTACTTCAATCATGTTCTCCTGAATTCATTGACGATGTAACCTGCTGGGGAGTCGTTTGTCATCTGTCACTTGGGCTTTTGAGACCTGCAGGCAGTGAACGTAGAAAACAGACTTTGCAAGGTCCAGGAGTAGACACACTACAGCCTTGTGCCCCAGCTTCTGAGCACAGTAAAGGTGCCAAGGTGGAGCCGGGAACCAGGACCTCCTGGTATACTCAGTCCCAGTCCAGCATTCCCGGGAACCAGGAGAGTCAGGGTGCTCTGTAGAGCACAGGGGCCACATCCTGATGCTGGCAGGGAGCAAGGAGCATGAGCTTTCCCAGACTCTTCAGGCAGATTGACTTTGTTGTGTAGCCTCTGTGTTCTTAGTATTGTTTCTGAGATACCTGCCCGTGTCCCCTTCCCCATATAGGAGGGAAGAAAAGTTGGAGGAAATCGAGAGGCATTAATTACTGTGTAGATTACAATATGAAATATAATTCTAGACTCTCTGTGAAATTCATCACCTTTAGGGGTAGCGTCCAAATCCCACTTATCCAGCCACCGAAGGAAGCTCACGACCTGCTTCTCTGCCTCATCCCAAGCTCTGTTGCTGTTAGGTACTTGTAGATGCTCAGCCTCCACCCCTCAGTGCCTCCACAGTGAACTGTGGAGTGTCTTGGCATTCCTCCGTATGTGGAGTGCCTCTGCCTCCTGCGTATCCTGACATTTGGGTGAGGTGGTCAATGTGGCCGAGGCTGATCATTTTGGTCATTGGTCAAGTATCTGATGCTTACAGAGGTTGAAAGGATAAGCAACTAGTGTAGCTGATGGACTTCCAGCCGCTGTGCGCATGCATGCATGTGTCGCAGGAGCTGTCCTGGTCCAGTGTGGTGGCACCATGGTTGGCAGGCTCAGCTTTGAGACAGGATGGAGTTGTGTTTACACAGGCTTGCGAATGTGTAAAGCAAGAAAGAAGACTCCACCCTTTCTTGCCACTGCCAAGTACTGAGTCCCTCCCCCTGGTAGGGGCAATGGCTGCAGACCCTGTGGCCTCTGCACCATGCTCACCCTGGTCCTAGCCTGCCTCTCGCATCTTTTCCAATGCTTCCCCATCCTCAGCACTCTGAGCCATCTCAGCTGGGTCCATTAGTTGCACTGTTCACTGGCATTACCGTAACCTTCCTGTTCCCTTTGATCCCTGAGGTTAAAACGCCCTGCATTTGTTGCTGATGCTTTACTCCACCTTCCCACGTTTTCACTCCCCAGTCTGCAAACTTGGCTTCTGCTCACCTCATGGGAGGAGCCTGGGCATTCACTGGTTGCCGTTTCATTGTTAATGTAACAGCTACAGACAGGGAGGCCATTGGCCTTATTTCTTCCATCTTCCTTCTGGATGCTCTGCATTCCTTTCTTCTCCTTGAAGGCAATCCTTAATGCAGTTTCTCCACAGGCGGCTCTAAAACTGGGCCACCCTTAGGACGCCAGTGAAAGGGGCAGCCCTTGCTAAAATGCAGGTTACACACACCCTGAGGTGTGGGCTCTGCGGTAGAGGAAAGCCTGGAGGCTTGTTCCTTCCACACATCCTGAGTGGCTCCCAGTTGGTGGCCTGGAACTGCACTTTGAGAAGCTGCACTTATTGTAGGAGGTCACCGCTCCTTCCTAATGTCACCTTCAGTAGTGGTGACACTAATCCTGTCACTAAGCCTATGGGATCGTGACTCCCAGAACCTCAGGAGCTCGGCCTCCGTTCTGTCATCTTCTATCACGTATTCCCTTGTATCCTTCTTGGCCCTTGGCTTGCTACTGCCCCCCACTTCCCACAATCCCCCGTGACACTGTTCTCTCACGGGTCCCTCAACACTAGGCCACTTTATAACTCCCCTCTCCCAGACTCCAGGGAGCTCATTCAGGTTCATCTAGATGACCGTTTTTGTGTCCTCCTCCTCCTCTTCAGTGACCTACAGCTGCCACCAGAGCATCGAGTTCCTGTCCTCTGAGCCGAGCGCCCATGGCTGTTGCCCCATGGCCGTACTTCACTATCCACTGTCTATCCCTGCCATGATGCTCACCCGCCACCCAGATCTGGGTTCCCAGGGGCCCTATCCGTGCTTATTTCTCTTCTAGAAATGGCCCTCTGCCCTACAGCCCTCCTCCTCAAAGGCCCAGCCCTGAGTCTTGTGCCCTGAACAGAAGCAGCCCTGTGGTATTCTGTGACCCCCACAGCACTTGGTGTCTCGCTTCTGGCTCTTGCCTCTCCAGCAGGTGTAGCTGCAGCCAACTGTGTACTGTGTTGCCTCCCTCTAGACTGTGAGCTCCTCGTGGGCAGGGACCCTATGGTCACTCTGTATCTCTTGTGGCACCTAACAGTGCCTTGCACTTGGTAGGTGCTCAATAAATGTCTGTTCAAGTGAACTGGAGGATGGTGCCTTCTTGATTGGGGGAACTTTGGTGATCGTGTTCCAGAGATGGGACCCACCTCTGTCAGGTGTAGGGGAGGCTTAGCTTGCCTGCTTCACTCTGCCCCCCTTCCCTAGGGCCTTCATTCAGCACATGCCATCCTGGTCAACTTGCCCAGACCTGGAATCCTGACCAGATGGATCCGTCCAAAGCAGACAGTTGGCTTAGATAGACCTCACCTGCCAGTCTTCCTCGGAGATTTTGCCCATTGTGCTGGGAGCCATGTAGGATGTACCCACAACCATTAGTGCCATTTTCTGCCATGGGGAAGAAACATGAGCAAGAGGCCGGCCCTGAGTTCTGAGCTCACTTTGTCAAGGAGACCTTCCTCAGGTGTCAGGAGGCCCAGGATTCGCGAAGTGTGCCCTGATGCTGAAGCAGTTTCATGTTAGTTCATCCCATGAGATCAGGTGTCTACGCAGAGTGAAGCGCCTCCCTCTCCTTAGCAGAGCCTGGCAGATTGGAGAGCAGGCGTCCAGCTTGATGTTCAGGAAGGTCCCAAAGACTTGTGCTAATAATAGCCCACCAGGATGAGCACCTAGTCTGGGTGTCAGCATGCCACTCTGTCCTGCAGTCCAGGCTGTCCTTGAATTCACAGCAGTCCTCCTGCCTCAGCCTTCCAAGTGTTGGAGTTACAGGTGAGACCCATCGTGCTTTGCTCCACTGGTTTTGAGAACCAAAAGCAATTCAGCTTTCCATTGTCCAGACACGTGGTGCTGTCAGGGCCAGGGGTGACTTCTGGGGAAACAGCTGAGCCAGAGTCCTTCAGCCAG
Organism: Microtus oregoni; assembly: GCF_018167655.1. NCBI lineage: Eukaryota > Metazoa > Chordata > Mammalia > Rodentia > Cricetidae > Microtus > Microtus oregoni. Next base: position 64,841,133 of record NW_024543063.1, read on the forward strand.
TGCGGAGATGCATCCCAGGGGCTGGACTTGCTCCTCCTGACTCCTCCTGTTTGGTGGCTTTTGCTGCAAATCACAGGGCTCTATGCTGCAGACTGTAGCTTCTAGGGTTTTGCTTGCCATCTCTCTCCAGATCCCCAGCTAGCCCCGCTCAACCGCACAGTCTGGTACCCAGACCTGGGTCAGACCCCTCCTCTGTCACTGCTCCCAGCAGAGGAACCAGACCTGTACTGCTCTGCCACATGTCTGGCTCCTGGATCAGGCTCAAGTTGCAACCTCCCAAACAGGCAGCAGGAAGAAGGGTTCTTCTGAGTGGCCCGCAGGAGCTGAAAAGGTTCTGTGTTCCCAGCTTCCCCATCTATAGGGGCTATACCAGCAAGTCACTTGGACCCTCTGAAAAGGGTTGGACACCCACGGAAAACAACCCCAATACCACCCCCACCCCCCATGGATACTTATGCTTTATCTGTCCCCTGAGACCCTTCTACCCAAAAGAAAACACAAGGATGGTCCTGAAGGAAGGAAGGAGGTGGTCAGAATGACCCTCAGGTGAGTGTGTGGGCCCTACACTGACACACCCAGTGCTGTGTGTCATGGAGAAAGAAACCCAGGCTCTGGAAGACTTGATGCTGATGTCTGTAGGGGGTCGCATGATGCTGCTGTGTGTGGAAGGCTCGCTGCCCTCCCCAGGCTCAGCCAGCACTGCTTGTCTACCATGGTGACCCTGTTCTGCAGTAAGCAGAAGAGTAAGCTGAGCAGAAAGTTCTCAGGGCAGGTGAGTATCAACTTTTTACTGGAGTCTGAGGAGAGGAGACTACCGCCTTCCTGTAGGCCTTTCCCCTTTCACAGAGAAGCAGAAATAGCATCTTGGGACAGAGCTGAGAAGAAATGGATCCCTCTGCTGAGATGCTCCCTTGGGGGAGCAGAACAGAAGAAATGGATACCTCTCTGTAGTGACACTTAGTTTCTGTTTGGACCAATAAAGCTGGCCTGAAAATCAGAGTGCAGAGCTAGACTACTAGAGGTCAGGCCGTGGTGGCACACACCTTTAATCCCAGAACTAGTTGAGGCGAAGGTAGAGGGATCTCTGTTAGTTCAAGGCCACTCTGGGCTAGAGGAGATTGAATCTGTCTAAAAGAGAAACAGCTCACACAAATGTGATCCTAGTTCTTATGATCCCATGCCTTTAATCGCTGCACAGGGAGGTGGAGACAATAGGGATGTGGCTGGGAGGAGAGAGGAATATAAGATGGGAAGAGACAGTCTGAGGACAAGATCGCCCCTCGGTTTGAACATTGGTCAAGGTAAAGGGTCTCTTTAGTGGCCGGCACACTGCTCTGACCCTTCAGCCTTCACCCCCTAGTATCTGACTCTGGGTTTTTTTGTTTTGTTTTGTTTTTTTAAGAATAATTGGAATTTGTGCTATATACCTCTACCGGGAAGCTCCCTTGGGAGGGTGGAGCAGAGCTCAGCTGCCCCAGTGCTGAGAGAGCCCCTCCCTATACCCCAGCTTCAGGTAGAGCCTGACTTCCCAACAAGTCAGGATACCTTTCCCTAGTTGCCCGTGTCTTCCTTTCTGGGTGTACTTCTTGGATCCAGAATTCAACTTGATGATTCTCTTCTTGTTGGCCTTGCAGTGCGAATTTAGAGAAACAGTCTCCCACGAGTTCTGGAGCTCATTGGTTCTCCTAGACTCCATCCTGAGACTCTCAAGAGTAGGGATTACCACTGTGTGCTAGTGCTGCCGACATTATATGCAGGTGCTGGGACACAAACCTAGATCCCACTGTTGTCTGACAAGTACTCTGCCAACTGAGGAATCCCCCCCAACACAATCCCTAGTTCTGGTTTCTTAGTCCCTATGTTCGCCATGATTGTCACTCTGTGTGGCTTTCATGAACTGGGTGTTCCTCAGAATGTGGAAGTCCATATCCCATTCCCCGTGGTGTCTGTCTATCCATGTTGACGTGACTTTGGTCTGTGCTCTGAAAACGATGATGACCCAACATGAAGAATAAAGTAGTTTTCTGCCTGTTGGTCAGAACTGTCACCAAAATGCTAGAGGTTTGGTTGCATGGAGTCAGCCCGTCTCCTAGCCTTCTGATTTCTGCCAGGACTGTCTCTTCTGAGGCCCTCAGGGCCTCTGTCGCTAGTCTGTCTGAGCTTTGGGAATTGAAAGTGACCATGTGTGCATTGACACTTCTCCTCCTGTGATACTGTTTCTCCAGTTTCTGACGCCTCTCTCGGTGTGAATATCTAAGAGGGACCCAAGCTACACAACATAAGTGGTGAGCATCCACAGTAATTTTCAGTCCAGAGGAGGTCCTTCTTTCACTTCCTGACACCAGGTCTTGCTGTGGGATAACCCTTCTGTATGCTATTGGCCGATGAAAAAGCTGATTTGGCCTTTAACAAGGCAGAATAAATCTAGGTGGGAAAGCCAAACAGGGAGAAAGAAGGGCAGAACATGTGAGACAGGAGTCAGAAACCAAGACACAAGACACAAGCAGACAGGTAGAGCCACGTTCACGGCAACACATAGATCAAACGAAATGGGTTAATTTAACTGTAAGAGATATTTAGTAATAAGCCTTAGCAACAGGACAAAATTTGTAATCAATACAACCTGAGTGATTATTATTATTATCGATTGTATTTCAAGACAAGGATTCTCTGTGTAACAGTCCATCTTAACTGTCCTGAAAGTAACTCTTGTAGAACAGGCTGGCCTCTAACTCACAGAGATCTGCCTCCCTCTGCCTCCTGAGTGCTGGGATTAAAGTCTTGCACCCCCACCTCCCAGCCTAGGGATTATTTCAAAGCTGCTACTGCACGATGCAGTTCAGAGAAACCTCCGTTTCCAACCCCTCCATGAAATTTGTAAAATGGTTTCAGGATCACCTTAGTCAGGGAGTGTTGCTCCAGCATGCTTTAGTATCTGATACAGATTTGTCGCACTGGACAGATAAGAGGGAGGCCAATACCTGTCATGTCAGCCCTTGGCAGTAGAGCAGAACGGGATGCTTGAGGTCACCATTAGACACGTAGGGCCCTCATTGAGCTTCAGAATGGGTCACTAGCCCTGTCTCAAAGAATCAAAAATCAAAATACTTTGAGACATACCAGTCCACAAAAGTTGAATTCATTCTTTCTGATTCTCCATTCTCTGTCCTGTCTTCCTCTCTCTCCCCACCCCCACCCCGTACTGTGCCTGTGTGTATCTGTGGCTCTTCTTACATGTACATGGATACACTTGTGTCTCTGTGTACACATACATTCCTTTAGTGTATATGTATGCGAAGCCACAGGAAAACCTCAGTGTTTGTTCCTAAGACACACTCACCTTGTTTATTGACACAGGTCACTCATTTATATCGGGTCTGCTAGGCTGGTGGCCTTGACAGTAGAGCCGGTAATCAGCAGATGGCTGCCTTGCCAGTGGTGGGATTCCAAGCATATGTCACCATTCCTGTTTGCCAACAGAGAGGAGGAAGACAGGAAGTCAGAAATCATGCTTGCCTAGCAAGCAGTGAATGGACATGTCTTTCTCAAGCTTCCTTTGCTTTTTCAGGGGACGGTTTCTCTGTAAACAGCCCTTGCTATCCTGGAACTCCCTTTGTGAACACGGCCGATCTTGAACTCACAAAGATCCTTCTGCCTCTGTCTCCTGAGTGTGCTTTCTTTGCTTTGGTTTTTATGTTTTCCCCAGTTGCTCTGATGTCCTTTTGTGTCTTTGAATTTCCCGAGGCAGGTCTGTGCTGATGGCTGGACAGCTGAAGGGGGGACATCTAAGCTGAAGCAGGGACATCTAAGCTGAAGGGGGGACATCTAAGCTGAAGGGGGGACATGTAAGCTGAAGCGGGGACATGTAAGCTGAAGTGGGGACATGTAAGCTGAAGTGGGGACATCTAAGCTGAAGGGGGGACATGTAAGCTGAAGCGGGGACATGTAAGCTGAAGTGGGGACATCTAAGCTGAAGGCACCTTCCCAGGCCTCTTTGTTTGTTGCTGCTGTTGTTTTTTGTTTTCTTGAGCTATAAAGGTTTTTCAATATGGTTGGGCTTTACATCCCTTTAGGCTTCCTTTTCATTTGGCCATCCCAGAAACTGGTTTCTTCCCTCCAGTGAGAGCCCTGAGACCATGTGACCTTGAGCACAGAACACCTTCCTAGCTTCAAGGCAGTCAAGAAGCATCGGGTGTGGCCATGCTGCAGACGTGACACGTCTGTGTGCTTCAGACACAGCTACCAATGAGACATAGGTGCCCTGAAGCACGGGCTGCTACCAGAGTCAATGCCAAAGCCTTGTGGGAAATAGTTCTGAAAACTACCAGCCACAGTGAAATCAAACAGGATTAGAAAATCCTGGCTGAGAAATTGAGCTGCAATATTTCAATTCACTTGGGATTGGATATCACAGGTTTATATCAACGTGAAGAGGTGGGTCAGTGTCAGGGTCTAGCCCCAACATAAATTATCTCCCTGGGCCAGTGAGGAGGGGTAGGAATAGTTGAGACACAGTTCACAGGGCAATATCAGGAGGGAGTCCCAGGATTCATTCAAATCCTAAAGATCACCTGTGTTTATTTTCCAAACAGCTTTTATATCAAAAGGTAAACTGAGGGGGAAGTTCATTCACATTCTGTTTTGGAGTAGGGGGACTAAAGTTACTTCCACAAATATGGTTGCTCTGTCAGGCAGCCTGGATTAACACTTCCCAGGTGATCTCCATAATGGCAAAGAAAGAATCAGAACAATATTAGCATATCCTGATCTTTTTTTTTTTATATTTGAAAAGTAATTGTTGTTTTTAGCACCTAAGAGTCCCTTTACATTGTATCTAAGACAAGAAAAGGAAACCACATGTCATTATTGTGCTTAATCAGAATGTAAGAAATAGTTTTCTTAAAACTCTGGCCCCTTAAAATGATTATTTTAATTATTCTTTTTTTTTTTTTAGGATGGCGACATCCTGTCTGGAAGTCATGTGACCTTCTGTGTGGCCAGGTATGAGCTGGCCTGTAAATTTGGCTGCCATAAAATGTAGGGCCTGTATAATATTGCTCCATGGGTCAGGATAAAAATCAAGTCAACATTTAATAAAGTAATAAACAGAGGAATTTATTTATTGAATAATGAAATAATAAAGATAAATTTCTCTTTCTGGCCTGGGATTAGTTCTTTCGAGAGTAGAACATAGTCCTGATGTGCCAACACCAAACAAAAAGTAGCAGTGGGTTCCATACGACCGTGGCGTCGTTGGAAATGCTGCCACGGCTGTTCTTCATAGGTTCAAGCAACTTGTGATTTTCAGCAGAGTCATCCGAGGAGACAAAAATGAAGTTGAAACCACAGTTATGTAGGAGCTTTTCTCTAGAATGCTGTGGACAAAATCACAGTTATCACAGGTTGAGAAATAGATCCCGCACATAAGAACAATCATTTATGAAAGATGAAGCCTTCACCCATGTTCTTTCTATTCCCTTTTCTTCATGCCTCCCAACTTGTGCGTGTGTCTGGGTTCATATGTGTCTTCTGGAGCACTGCCTGTGCCCACTCCTGTGTGAGTAGGAGGGGGTCTCAAGCGTCATACTTACCTTGCTTCCCGAGACACTCTCCTTAAACCCGTGACTTGTCAGTAACTCTAGACCACCTGTACAAGGATGAAAAGGGGACTTCTCTCTTCCACCTCCACAAGGGTAGGATGATATGCTCACACTGGCCTTCAAGGCTTTTATGTGGCAGCTGGTTCTGAGCTCACGCCCTCACGTTTGAAGACCGAGCACTTGGTGGAGTGAGTTACTCCTGTCACTAAGAGAGCAATTTCATGGCTACATTCTCATCTTATGATATCTCTCAGAAGCCAAGTGTTGTCAACAGAACAAATGAATAATTGACCCTGTGTGGTGGTCAATCCCCTGTTGAAGCTCTGGATGGGAAGCAAGAAAAGCTTGTGGCTGAATGTGTTCATGAGTGCCTGCAAGCTAAGGACAACAAAAGTTGTCCATTTCCTGCCATGGTGAGCAGCCTGGGGATCAGGAAGTTTGGCCAAAAAAACAAACAAAACAAATCACATGGTTTCTTGACTTGTGTGAAGATGAGCAGTGTGGATTTTCTGTCTGAAAGGGGCAAAGAAGCAACCACATTCAAGTCTTTGAAAGGAAGTGGCCTGGCTTTACTGGATGGTGTCCCTAATGGATTCTGTAACCTTGTCTGTCAGGGACAGATTTCTTTCACCTTGGCCCTGGCTAGACAGCCTTTGCTTGGGGAGAGCTGACCAGACATGTGAGTCCCATTCTAACCGTCCATGGTGCTCAGCCTGAATTCTCTGGCCACCTGCCCACCTGCCTCCCATTCAGCTTCCCCATGACAGGAGACAGATCATGATGTCAGAGTCACACAGAGTTTACTAATCCCCCTGCTTTCCAAAGTCTCATGAGAAAACTGAGAAAATCGCCCTTTGCTTGCTTAGATGGCTTTCCCAACACAAGGAGCTGATTGGCAGGGCACTCCCTAAACTCCATGGTGCCCTGCGCTGGTCCAGGACTTATGTTCATGTTGACTACTGTGTCTGATAGTCAGGGGCAGGAAGACACTAACACTGAATGCCCCGCCTCGTTCAGCAAGTTGGCAGAGAGGCTGTGGCATGGGTTAGTTGACGGGCTGCCACAGTGGTCAGGCTTTCATTGTCACATAAGGCAGACCACTGATGGTTTTGTATGTTGTGTCTCCCAATGAGGATTGAGGGGTGTGCCTGTTATTTGTTCTTTTTCTGAGGCTATCTAGCCCATTCTGACCGTGTGAGGTGGTCACAAACATCCAATTGGGTGCAGAGAGGCAAAAAGGGTTCCTCTAGGTGAGGAGTTCCACAAAAGAAACTTCGTTGTGGATAAAACTGAGTGTAAGGGTCTCTTCTGTCTTCCAGACATCTTAATGGAAGTGCAGGTTTGCAAGTTTCAAGAGAGACAGTGGTGTCATCTGCTCTCTGAGAGTGCAAGGAGAGCGGAAGGGTGGGGACAGCAGCAGTCAGAGCTCAGGGCGATGCTACCCACGAGTTTCCTCTCCCCATCCTGGTTAGTATGTGGCTTAGTCTGAATGAGAATGGCCCCCATGGATGAACATGTTTGGATATGGAACAGGAGGTATGGCCTGGAAGGAGGAAGTGTCAGTAGGGGGTCACAGAGCTTTAAGAATTCTAGAGCCAATCCCATTCCAAATAACTCTCTCTCTCTCTCTCTCCCTCTCTTTCTTTATATATATATTTATATATATATATATATATATGTCTGTGTTTATGTGTATATACGTATATATCCCTCTCTCTAATTTCTCTCTCCCTCTACTCCATATATATTCTCTCTAATCTCTCTCTCTCTCTCTCTCCCTCCCTCTCTTTCTCCCCATATATATATATGTCTGTGTTTATGTGTATATACGTATATATCCCTCTCTCTAATTTCTCTCTCCCTCTACTCCATATATATTCTCTCTAATCTCTCTCTCTCTCTCTCTCTCTCTCTCTTTCTCTCTCTCTCTCTCTCTCCCTGTGGCTTGAGAATCACTGTCAGCTATCACCTTCAACTCCAATGCCATGACTGTCTGCCTATTGCTAGATTCCCATCAGGATGTTTATGTGCTGTCCCCCTCTGCAACTGTGGACCCCTAAGTAACATGCTTTTTCACTTAAGTGGCCGTGGCTACAGTGTTTTGTCAGCAGAATGGGCAAATTCAGTAAGTGAATGCTAGAATAGGTATCTGTCTGCACCAAGTTCCTATCTCAAAGGCCCTAGGGTATCTGGCAAATGATTCATGACACAGGGAGACAAGTGTCAAGCCCTCCTCAGGATGACCTGCTGACCCATTGCACCATCAATACCAGTAAAGTTCGGCACTGTAGGCTGCCACAGAGACTTGTGTGTGCAAGCTGTGCTCAGCGGTGGCCGAGGGAGTAGACTGCTATTTGCTAAGCTGACACAACACCCATATTCAGAAAGACCAATGCCAGCATTCTCAGCAGTCATAAGAAAGCCCGATTCATTGGTGGATTCCATCAAGACCAGGCTTCAGAAACTCATCTTCCATACAGAAACACACAGAGGACTCAAACTAATTCATCACTTCAGTGCTTCTCAACCTGTGGGTCTCAACCTCTTTGGGGATTGAATGAGCCTTTCACAGGCTCACCTAAGATCAGAAACAGGAGCAAAGGTAACTGTTTTTTTTTTGGGGGGGGGGGGGTCTCCACAACATGAGGAACTGTATTAAAAGGTTGCAGCATTAGGAATATTGAGAACCACTGATCCAAAAAATCCCCTCAGACAAGAACCCTGGATTCCCTGACAGCTGGGAAGCTCTCGCTGACACAGAGAGCTGTTCACAACCTGCATGGTGACCATGAGGATTCTGCAGACACCTCACTCAGCAAGAATGTACACAATAACACTGGCTGACACCTTGTAGCTCCATGACAGTGACTGTTCCCCCAATCTAGACCCCGGATGTCACCACTGGACACAAAGCCATCCAAGGATGCTGGCCTTGTCCAGCGGTGATGCTCCACAGCCCCCTCAAGTCCTAGTTACCTTTTCACAGTAGCCAGAAAAGTCCTGGAGTTTTAGTCAAAGGGAAAGAATCATTCACTGGGATAAAAATACTACCACAGTTTCTGAACTGCTGGAACATGGGAAGGGCAGTGTGGACCCTGGTGGCAGGAGGCTGTGAAGAAAAGGACGCAGATTCTTCCAGATCAGCCTGAGGTTGGTTAGAGCAGAAAGAGGAGGAGGATCCTGGGAAGGGGTTGGTTTGAACCCCCTAGGGAGGCATGGTCTTCTGTTCCCGGGAACCCATGCCCTGAACTCTATATATCTCTTCTCCAGGGAGTTTCTCCGGATCAGTCCGCCCAAGGTCCCTGTCCCTGCCCTACATGCTCATCTCTTTCTTCTCAGCTGCCTGGCTGGAACTGGAATTTCCTATGGGCAGACTCCTCTCCTTCCCTAGTGTCTTACTGATTTTCTTCTCTCTTGCCTTGTCCCACACACCCCTCTCCTCCCCTCTGCCCTGTACATGGACTTCTTTACAGCTGGTCACCGATAAGGATCTTCAAAAATTAGGGGACGACTTGGTGAAGACCCCATGTTGTGTGGAACATGAAGTTGCATAACGTGGATTGCAGAAGTTGGAAGGCTGGCTCTTTAAAATGGGGTGGCTGTGTATCCGACTTTTCTGTCCAGCCATAGTGCTGGGACAAGTATCAGCTTACCTTATGGGAGCTAACAGCTCCCACTGCAGGGAGAGGAGGGGTATAGAGCTTGTCCTCATGTGTCACAGCGTGTGTCACAGGGCATGATGATTTCGGGTACAAATAGCTCTATAATGTTCTGGCCTGGCCCCCTCTTGTGGCTGGTAGGCCACACCAGGCCGAACGAGACCCATGGTTTAGTAACCATGGCCCCAGGCCTGTTCTTCAGACCTTGAAAGGAGACACAAGCAAAGGACTCTGTTAGTGACTCTGACATAGGCAGGACTCATCACTGGGCTAGCCTCTTGTCCCACAGCGCTCTACGTGATTCCTCTTGCCTAACCTGATCTCCCTTCCCCAAGCCCAAACCCCTCTACTTCCCTCCACTGCCCCTGGTTGCATCCTCTGCTTGTCTGCTTCAGGCTCAACTTTCCCAGAATCCATATAAAGGGGCAGAATGGGAAAGCTCCTTCTAGGGTCACAGACATTAGGGTTCGTGTCCTCTAAATGGTGCCGTGTATCCATGGCAAAAGCAAATATGAAATACACAAGAAGTCACTGGGCTTGTCTACCTGGTCTCACTGGGACTCCATTTCCCACCTCTCCCTGTCCCTCACCTGGGGGTTGGGGCTTCTTCCGTTGGGGTGAGAAGGCAACAGAAGAAACAGCAGCAGAGACGATGGATTTGCCTCCTTAGCCCTTTAAGGCGCCATCTCTTCCTCCTCCTGTCGGGGTTCTGGTTATTCTCCTTATGCAAGTTGTCTTCATTTGGGCTGGGCATAACGCCCTCGGATTCTTCATGATCTTCCCTCCAACTCGGGAGAACATATAGGGACTCCTCACTCTCCCGAGGGGGGCCAGAGATAATGATGACTTCAGGGTACAGACAGGGAGGCACAGGACCACCAAAGCTTACATCACATTCTGTGTCCTGGCTTGGGCCATCACCTATGGTGCCCTCACTCTCCCTGCTGGGGCCAGTGGCCGTGCTGACATCAAGTACTGTATTCTGGCTCTCGGGAGCACAAGAGGCTTCATCAATTGCTATGTCGTGGCCTGGGCCATGGAGCATTGTGGACTCAGTATCCCTGCTGGGGCCAGTGGCCATGCAGACATCAGGGACTCTATTCTGGCTCTCGGGAGCACAAGAGGCTTCATCAATTGCTATGTCGTGGCCTGGGCCATGCCCATGGTGGACTCAGTATCCCTGCTGGGGCCAGTGGCCGTGCTGACATCGGGGACTGTATTCTGGCTCTCGGGAGCACAAGAGGCTTCATCAATTGCTATGTCGTGGCCTGGGCCATGGCCCATGGTGGACTCAGTATCCCTGCTGGGACCAGTGGCCGTGCTGACATCGGGGACTGTATTCTGGCTCTCGGGAGCACAGAAGGCTTCATCAATTGCTATGTCGTGGCCTGGGCCATGGCCCATGGTGGACTCAGTATCCCTGCTGGGGCCAGTGGCCGTGCTGACATCGGGGACTGTAATCTGGCTCTCCGGAGCACAAGAGGCTTCATCAATTGCTATGTCGTGGCCTGGGCCATGGCCCATGGTGGACTCAGTATCCCTGCTGGGGCCAGTGGCCGTGCTGACATCGGGGACTGTATTCTGGCTCTTGGGAGCACAAGAGGCTTCATCAATTGCTATGTCGTGGCCTGGGCCATGGCCCATGGTGGACTCAGTATCCTTGCTGGGGCCAGTGGCCGTGCTGACATCGGGGACTGTATTCTGGCTCTCGGGAGCACAAGAGGCTTCAACAATTGCTATGTCGTGGCCTGGGCCATGGCCCATGGTGGACTCAGTATCCCTGCTGGGGCCAGTGGCCGTGCTGACATCGGGGACTGTATTCTGGCTCTCGGGAGCACAAGAGGCTTCATCAATTGCTATGTCATGGCCTGGGCAATGGCCCATGGTGGACTCAGTATCCCTGCTGGGGCCAGTGGCAGTGCTGACATTGGGGACTGTATTCTGGCTCTCGGGAGCACAAGAGGCTTCATCAATTGCTATGTCGTGGCCTGGGCCATGGCCCATGGTGGACTCAGTATCCCTGCTGGGGCCAGTGTCCGTGCTGACATCGGAGACTGTATTCTGGCACTCGGGAGCACAAGAGGCTTCATCAATTGCTATGTCGTGGCCTGGACCATGGCCCATGGTGGACTCAGTATCCCTGCTGGGGCCAGTGGCCGTGCTGACATCGGGGACTGTATTCTGGCTCTCGGGAGCACAAGAGGCTTCATCAATCTCTATGTCGTGGGCTGGGTCATGGCCCATGGTGGACTCAGTATCCCTGCTGGGGCCAGTACCCATGCTGACATCAAGTACTGTATTCTGGCTCTCGGGAGCACAAGAGGCTTCATCAATTTCTATGTCGTGACCTGGGCCATGGCCTATGGAGGACTCAGTACCCCTACTGGGGCCAGTGGCCGTGCTGACATCGGGGACTGTATTCTGGCTCTCGGGAGCACAAGAGGCTTCATCAATTGCTATGTCGTGGCCTGGGCCATGGCCCATGGTGGACTCAGTATCCCTGCTGGGGCCAGTACCCGTGCTGATATCAAGTACTGTATTCTGGCTCTCGGGAGCACAAGAGGCTTCATCAATTGCTATGTCGTGGCCTGGGCCATGGCCTATGGAGGACTCAGTACCCCTACTGGGGCCAGTGGCCGTGCTGACATCGGGGACTGTATTCTGGCTCTCGGGAGCACAAGAGGCTTCATCAATTGCTATGTCGTGGCCTGGGCCATGGCCCATGGTGGACTCAGTATCCCTGCTGGGGCCAGTGGCCGTGCTGACATCGGGGACTGTATTCTGGCTCTCGGGAGCACAAGAGGCTTCATCAATTGCTATGTCGTGGCCTGGGCCATGGCCCATGGTGGACTCAGTATCCCTGCTGGGGCCAGTGGCTGTGCTGACATCGGGGACTGTATTCTGGCTCTCGGGAGCACAAGAGGCTTCATCAATTGCTATGTCATGGCCTGGGCCATGGCCCATGGTGGACTCAGTATCCCTGCTGGGGCCAGTGGCCGTGCTGACATCGGGGACTGTATTCTGGCTCTCGGGAGCACAAGAGGCTTCATCAATTGCTATGTCGTGGGCTGGGTCATGGCCCATGGTGGACTCAGTATCCCTGCTGGGGCCAGTGTCCGTGCTGACATCGGAGACTGTATTCTGGCACTCGGGAGCACAAGAGGCTTCATCAATTGCTATGTCGTGGCCTGGGCCATGGCCCATGGTGGACTCAGTATCCCTGCTGGGGCCAGTGGCCGTGCTGACATCGGGGACTGTATTCTGGCTCTCGGGAGCACAAGAGGCTTCATCAATTTCTATGTCGTGGGCTGGGTCATGGCCCATGGTGGACTCAGTATCCCTGCTGGGGCCAGTACCCATGCTGACATCAAGTACTGTATTCTGGCTCTCGGGAGCACAAGAGGCTTCATCAATTTCTATGTCGTGGCCTGGGCCATGGCCTATGGAGGACTCAGTACCCCTACTGGGGCCAGTGGCCGTGCTGACATCGGGGACTGTATTCTGGCTCTTGGGAGCACAAGAGGCTTCATCAATTGCTATGTCGTGGCCTGGGCCATGGCCCATGGTGGACTCAGTATCCCTGCTGGGGTCAGTACCCGTGCTGACATCAATTACTGTATTCTGGCTCTCGGGAGCACAAGAGGCTTTATCAATTGCTATGTAGTGGCCTGGGCCATGGCCCATGGTGGACTCAGTATCCCTGCTGGGGCCAGTGGCCGTGCTGACATCGGGGACTGTATTCTGGCTCTCGGGAGCACAAGAGGCTTCATCAATTTCTATGTCGTGGGCTGGGTCATGGCCCATGGTGGACTCAGTATCCCTGCTGGGGCCAGTACCCATGCTGACATCAAGTACTGTATTCTGGCTCTCGGGAGCACAAGAGGCTTCCTCAATTTCTATGTCGTGGGCTGGGTCATGGCCCATGGTGGACTCAGTATCCCTGCTGGGGCCAGTGGCCATGCTGACAACGGGGACTGTATTCTGGCTCTCGGGAGCACAAGAGGCTTCATCAATTGCTATGTCGTGGCCTGGGCCATGGCCCATGGTGGACTCAGTATCCCTGCTGGGGCCAGTGGCCGTGCTGACATCGGGGACTGTATTCTGGCTCTCGGGAGCACAAGAGGCTTCATCAATTGCTATGTCGTGGCCTGGGCCATGGCCCATGGTGGACTCAGTATCCCTGCTGGGGCCAGTGGCCGTGCTGACATCGGGGACTGTATTCTGGCTCTCGGGAGCACAAGAGGCTTCATCAATTGCTATGTCGTGGCCTGGGCCATGGCCCATGGTGGACTCAGTATCCCTGCTGGGGCCTGTGGCCGTGCTGACATCGGGGACTGTATTCTGGCTCTCGGGAGCACAAGAGGCTTCATCAATTTCTATGTCGTGGGCTGGGTCATGGCCCATGGTGGACTCAGTATCCCTGCTGGGGCCAGTGGCCATGCTGACATCGGGGACTGTATTCTGGCTCTCGGGAGCACAAGAGGCTTCATCAATTGCTATGTCGTTGCCTGGGCCATGGCCCCTGGTAGACTCAGTATCCCTGCTGGGGCCAGTGGCCGTGCTGACATCGGGGACTGTATTCTGGCTCTCGGGAGCACAAGAGGCTTCATCAATTGCTATGTCGTGGCCTGGGCCATGGCCCATGGTGGACTCAGTATCCCTGCTGGGGCCAGTGGCCGTGCTGACATCGGGGACTGTATTCTGGCTCTCGGGAGCACAAGAGGCTTCATCAATTGCTATGTCGTGGCCTGGGCCATGGCCCATTGTGGACTCAGTATCCCTGCTGGGGCCAGTGGCCGTGCTGACATCGGGGACTGTATTCTGGCTCTCGGGAGCACAAGAGGCTTCATCAATTTCTATGTCGTGGCCTGGGCCATGGCCTATGGTGGACACAGTATCCCTGCTGGGGCCAGTGGCCGTGCTGACATCAGGGACTGTATTCTGGCTCTCGGGAGCACAAGAGGCTTCATCAATTTCTATGTCGTGGCCTGGGCCATGGCCTATGGAGGACTCAGTATCCCTGCTGGGGCCAGTGGCCGTGCTGACATCAGGGACTGTATTCTGGCTGAGGGGAGCACCAATGGTGTCTTCAAAGCCTGTGCTTTGGCTTGGGCTCAGGGCACACAGTAAATGGAGGCCTGACTGGATGGTGATATTGCCCTTCTCCTGGATCTCAGCCTCTCTGCTGTCATCCTCCATATCTAATTCCTCTATGCAGGAGAAATAGTCTTCCGAATCACTGTCAAGGACAGATTCATATGATGAAGTACTCTCCATCTCCTCAGAATAAATCTGTGGGGCCGAAAATCCTGGCCAGCTCTTATGCCACAGGTTTTCCGTTTTCTCCTCCATGGCCCCCACCCTGACAGGTGGGGGATGGGACCACCACAGGAATCTAGAAAGTAAAAGACAAAACCAGGTCTAAAGAAGAAGTTTGTGGCTCTCAATGTCTACATCATGAAAATCATCAAAAAAAAAATTAGCTATCTCAGACCTCCTTATGATACATATTGGGTCAGAGGTTAAAACGAAAATAAATGCCAACCCAAACCCCAAAGCAGTTATGAGAAAGCATAAGAAATATTAGAGATGAAATAAGTGGTTCCTTAGAGTTTGAATTAAAGACCAAAGAAACCAAGATCTGCTGATTTGAAAGGATGAAGTCTGACAAACCCTTGACCTGCGTCACCCAGAGGGAAGATTCAAATTCTTGAAATGTGAGACAAGACATGAAGTATGAAAGGACAAGTAGGACCTAGGGAGCCCTGCGTGTGTGTGGTGTGAACTGACTACAGAGTTGATACCCCTGTAAACAAGAGATTTCTTGAGTCATAAAAGAGACACTCACATTGATAAGATGTTATTAAACCTACATAGCACTTGCTGCCTTCTAGATACTCCACCCTGGGCATGAGGATCAATTCTGGATGTTACAAAACATACAGTGTGATCAATTTAGGGATGATATGGAAAGAGAAACACAACTTCTGCTAGCAAGGACATCCCAGGACCAACAGAGTACATGATGGGTCTCTTTCTGTATAGCGGAGACCAGTGTTCCTCAGAAGCTTCAAAAAGATACTAGGAAAGATCATTGCAAACACAGTCTTGAAAACCAGTATAACCCTGAGGCTTAACCCATAACAACAACAACAACCACAAGACACACGCACACACAGGCTTGAATATACTCCGATGTTCTTGAGGAATATCCACTTGTACATCTGTTATCAGATTCCTTGCTTCTTCACACAAGTTCAAACAATACATAACAGCTAGGATGTTTCCTGTTCACAGAGAGTTCAACGGGGAATCCTAGGACAATTCTATGGGGAAACTAACAAGCATGTAAGGAGATCAAGTGAAGAGGTCCACACTTGGCCACAAAAACATCAACTTTTGTCATTCTCTGAAGAAGAAATAAACATGAGCTTCGTACTGCAATGCCCTCCCCCCTCCCAGTTCCAGAGAAATGGTGACTAGAGCTATGGATCAGTAGCTCAAGCTTTAATTGAAATGGGGGACTTTGGGGCACACACAAGGGGCAGCTGTAATGTCACAAAGCAGATGAAAATGATCCCAGGTCACTGTTTACATCTATAGAAGTGTTACAAAGGATTTTTTATTTCATACAGATATGGTTTAAAATAAGAAAAATGAAACCAAAGTAAAACATGGCAAAAAAATTTAAATGGAACAATTAAATAAAATGAACACATAAGCAGAAATCTGTGCCTCAACAAAAATCATTGAGTGTATGTATCAAAAAGAACAACTGAACACAAAATCCAGCCAACAAAGAGGAAATCTCCCAATGTCAAGGTCCAAAAGATTAGGAGATTCCAGTTTATCAGGTCAAGTGTAGAAGTCCGGTGCTCTCTATCCAACAAGAGTTTCTCTGCAGCATCAAGACAAACTGCAGTCGGCTGTGGGGCCTTATAGGAAGAGATTTCAATAACTTCTCACAAAGGCTTTTTGTGATGTCACAGTAAGGAATGGACCAGTAACAGCAAAGATCCCAAAAGATGATTCTCTACCCTGCTCCAGGGACTGCATAACTTTTGTCAAGGCTGTGAGCAAATCCCCAACAAGATATAGCTTGAACAGCAAAGGGTAACCCTCCTCTCAGGCTCTCAGGGGACAGGGAGGGATGGCAGACGAGGAGCTGGGGACTTGGGAAGATAAGTCTGAAGCAGTTGGGTGCATGCCTTTGGCAGGTCCATGGTGCATCTAGTCACCCAATTTCTCCTGAGGCCCTGGGCTTTTATGATTTCCCCAAACTGCACCTCCTGCTAGAACCCAGGCATTCAGACATATGAGAAGGTGTGAGACCATTCCTATCGAACCTGAGCAGGACACTTTGACTTTAAGAACATAGTAAGCAGGTAGCATGGTAACAAGGTAACAAGTGCCATAGTAACAAGGTGGACAGACTCAGCAACTCTGTGCTGACCTTTGCTAGGGACACGGGTATGGACTAGTTAGAGAATGAACCCATGGTCTGTCCCAACGCCCTTTGCACTAGGATACTAAAGTTCTCTAAGTATTCTGATGACTACAGACATTGTCTCCACATTTCGCATATTCCATTCCTTTATCTAAAACTCATATAGATGGTCATCTAAAGGATGCTAGCCTTCCCCAACATTGGGATGCTGTAATGAAATGGACTGTACTTCATGGTACACATGACAGTTTTTGGTCTTTTTTGCAGGGTGTTGGGGTGCAACATAGCAAGTGTGGAAGATAGTTACCAGGGTGGATGAACATTTAAGTGCTTCAAAGGATTTATGAGATAATAGAGGGCACAGGTAGATGTGATAAACATTCACATGGTGATGAAATAGATGGCTTTTTACATTGTTCATACTAATAAACTTTGAAAACCAGAAAAATTAAATTTAAAACTATCAAGGAACCATGTTTAAAAATAGAAATATAGGACTAGTTAGAAGAAACTGAATGAAAAGCACAAATTAAGTCAAGAACCACCTCAGAGACAAAAATCAAAACCAACAACCTGGGAAGCAAACTCACTGTTTGGATGTCAAAGCAAATGAACAGCGTCTGTTTTCGTACATCAGTAATATCAAGGTTTATGTTAATCAAAGTCTGAGCTCAACAACTCTGCAAACAACCAAGCTACAGCTTCTCTGCAGAGTGAGAAGAACCAGCCAGGGCCTCATGTGGGCGGAGTCTGCAACTCCTCACAATGGCTCCAGTGAGGTCATAGGAGGAAATGAGCCAATCACAGCTATTCACAACCAAGAAAAAAAAAAAAGCCCTTCACCTTCTGGCTCCTAAAACTGCATTGGTTTTCTCACTGTCATGACCAATTCCCTGAGAAACAGCAACATTTGTTCCATGGGTTGTGCTATGTCTCAGACTCTCAGAGGACAGGGAATCCATGTCTGGGGACTTGGGAAGATGGGTCTGAAGCAGCTGCTTACATGGCTTTGTCATGTCCTGTTGCCTCTAATGACTCAATTCCCCCTGCTGGGTTCCACCACCACGGGGCATTACAATGTCCTGAACAGCACCCCCAGTTAGAGACCGGAAATCCAGAGAATTGAGATGCTGTGAAACCTCTCTCTCACAGCCTTGAGGACATTTGGACTTTAATAACAGCAGCAGTAACAACAAGAGTGGACTCAGCCAGCTTTGGGCTAGCCTGGGTTAGAGACAGGCTATGGACTAGATAGTGAACACACAGGTTTCTTCAAAGTCCTTTTCATTCAGACCCTCAAATTCTGTGATGACTCCAACTACTGCAGCCCTCTTCCTCTCCACCCTCAGGACACTCAGCTCCTTTCCCTTAAACTTGTAGTTATGGGCACCAAAGGGATGATGGCCTGTCTGTGACACTGCGAGGCCACGAGGAAACTGTCATCCCTCAAGACTTTCCAGAGCGTGTTCTGTTTAGTGAGTGGCATGGTGGGCAGGAGAAGAGTCTCTACGTGGTCAGGGGATTTATAACCACAGGGAAATGCCAGGGGAAGTAACAAGGGTATGCTCCAAGTGCACAACCAAATCAAATCCCTTATCTTTTACAGCTAACTTAACAAAAGTTAAGGTAAAGAAATAAACCAATGTATGAAATGTCAAAGATGAATGTGTAGAGAATAACAGAAAATGGTTGCTGATAAAATAAACTGAAGCAAGGCACAAACTAAATCTAAACCAAGTCAGTCAAAATTCAGGCACAAACCCGACCCCACTGGGAAGCACACTCACGATATTCAGGTCAGTTGCGATCACAGATGTTAAGACGCACACTAAAAATCAAAATCTATAAAAATCACAGTCTACAGCAAGTTCTTATCAGCTAACGAATGGTTTCACCGCAGCCTAAGAACAAGGTCTAGGCCCAGCTGGTGCCTAATATAGGCGGGCCTCTCTCATTCATCACAATGGTTCCTTGTGAGGTCATGGAGCCATGCACCAATCACAGTTGACCAGAAGCCAGCATAGCTTTAGAGTTCTTTGCTCATGGCTCCTCCCACATCGATACCAAGACTCAGTGTAAGGGAGACAGAGGTTATTTGGCTCAGGCTTGCAGAGGATCAGACCAACACGGTGGTGGGCTCAGCTGGTGGCACTGGCAGCAGGGCCTCGGGTGAGGGCTTTCACTGCATAGACATCTCCTCACCCTCGAGCCTAGTGAAATATCCTTGCCATCTAGGCCACTCCTGAAATTCTTTTCAGTGTCAAAACCACAAATCCCGGTTTCTCCTGAGTCAAGATCCCTAAAAGCTCAAACTGCTGAGGGTGACAGTTCAAAGTTAGTTTTCTGTCAAGTCAATGACTGACATTTCTGGGGCCTTATGCCAAATCAGCAGGGCAGAGAGCTGACTGTGTTGCCTGGTGGCCTAGGTTTACCTTCTGCATCATTCCTATATAGAATGAGAAATATATAATAAGCAGATCATGTGACTGCTTGGTACTTATCTTTTCTACAAGCTGGGAGCTTTGCTCTCTAACTTGTATCACACTCCAGGATTCCCGGACTCTGACCATACAGCCTCATCCCATCAGCTCAGCAGGGCTGGGCCCAGTTAGCACTTGGATGGGACACCAGGCATGTTGGCACACGTGGTAATCTTACCATATGGGGGTGAAGGCAGGAGGATCAGAAGTTCAAGGTCATCTCTAGACTATTAAGAACAACACGAGCTACATGAGACCCTTTCTAAAAAAGGAAATGAAAACATTTTAATACATTTTCACAGCTTTGGATTCAGCAATGCTTTCTTATCCCAGCAGCATAAGCACACACCAGGTGAGAGAAGGCTGTTAAGGGAGAACCCGGAACAGGCAGACCTGGGCGCTCACAGGGGAAGAAGAGCAGCTTATGTCCAAAAACTCAGAAGGTGGCAGATAGAACCCTTGTTGCAATCTGAGTCATGGAAAAAGGTCAACATCGACTCTGCTCCCCACAAAATGGGAGGGTTCTGGGTTTTATGTAGCCCAAGCTGGCGTCAGATTTACTATGTAGACAAAAATAGCCTGGAACCTTTGATCCTCCTGCCTTTGTCTCCCATCTCCTTGAACTGTAGGCACGATTCCATGCCTGGCACTGCCTTCAAAATTTCTCTTAATTATTATTTTTAGTTCTTTTTGCGTGTGTTCCTAGTGTATGTATGTTCCTATGTGTATGTGTGTTCCTATGTGCATGGGTGTTTGTTCCTATGTGTATGTGTGTGTTCCTATGTATATGTGTGTGTGAGTTCCTATGTGTGTATGTATTCACAGCATGTGGCTATCAGAAGTACTTGCTATATATCATATCCAAAGCAGGCACTAAACTCATAGGAATTCTCCTGCCACTACCTCCTGTGTGCTGTTGGTATTCCAGGTGTACTCCCCCATACCTGGTTTAATTTATTTTGCATTATGAAAAAAATAGTTTACTTAGTTTGTGTGAACAAAACTGTCTGAAAAGAAGCTGTCTGGCTGTGAACAACAACAATAACAAAGCTCCTGGAAGGAGTCTGTGTTGTGTCTAGAGAGACAGACAGACTAGGCAGAATTTCAATACTGTGCAGAGGTTTGAATTTGATAGGTCCAGCGGCTAATTACCTTGTGCTAGTTCTAGCTCCTTGCCACACTCAGTATCTGAGTTTCTTCCTGTCTTCCTTCCCTCTTTTTTTTTTTTTTTGACATTTCAACACACACAGGGTTTGGTTGTCTAGTTTGGGCTGTCATGGAATTCACTCTGTTACCAGGCTGGACTGGAACTCTGTAGATCCACCTTCCTCTGCTTCCTGGATGCTCGGATTAAAGGTGTCTGCCGCCACCACCCAGCTGTCACTCTATCGAAACTAGCACTTCATGATAATAAATAAAAACCTCCTGAAGCTATTAACTTAGCAGAACGTTAGCTTCTGCAAACCGAGAGCTCTAAGAATGTCATCAGATCGCCTGTTCGCCTGTAGAATAGCACTCCCCACTTCTCAATGTACCTGCTGCTCTGGTGTACCCACAAATGTATGGTAAAGCTGCCTTGACTTATGATTGTCTTTGTTGTGTAAAACTGTGCAAATCCTGTGAAAGGCTTCCACATTGGAACATGGAATTTTGGGGTAACCTAAATTTGTGTTCCTGGGCCGTGCTCACTCTAAATGACTCCAGAATAAACCATCTCTTATTCCCTTTAGGATGAGAGCTGAGGTGCTAATGTTGGCATTTCTTTATACCTGGGAGATCGATAACACAAGGCGTTGTCCTCAGCCACCAAATCTTCAGAAACATTGGAAACCCCGTGTTCAACACAGTAATGTGGTGCGTTGGTTTTTTCCTGTTGCTGAGACAACAGTGACTTGAGGAGGTTGGAGGGTAGAGTCTGCTGTGGCCATGGGAGCTGAAGGCGGCCTCTCACATGGCATCCACAGTCAGGAAGCAGAGAGCCTCTCCAGATGGAGCTTTAGCCCCAGCTCCCATATTTTGGTTTGGAAACAAGGTCTCATGTAGCTTCACTGGCTTCACACTGTTAGTAGCCACGCAGAGCTGCACCTTCAAGGGTAGTCGCTGTGTTAATGACAGGTGATCTTTTATTTCCAGATAAAGCTTTGCAGCACACACTGGGCATGTGCAGGAATGCGCCCTCCCCATAGGAACAAGTGTGGCCTTCCTATAAATTCACACTTGTTCTTTGGTTTGGGAGAGCCCAGCTGTAGAGACGATGCCCCGCTTCTCCTTCCTGCTGCAGCTGATAGGTCCTTCTTCCCTCGCTTCCCTCTAGGTGTTTTCATTTTGGCTTTGCACTGGCCAAGAGGAGAATCCACTGAGACCCATCAGCCACTGGCCTGTAACCTCTCACAGAAGAATATGCTCACATCTTTCCTCCATGTCGGAATGTATTGAGTAACACTAAAGCTGTAAGGCTGAGCAGTTTTAATGATGGCAGTTAGTATAAGTCTGCCTATCTTAGCAGTTTGGCCAAGGCAAATTTTGGTTCTTGATTCCAAACCTTTTTGTTTTTTTTTTTATTTATTTACTTTGAGACAGAGTCTTTCTATGCAGCCCTGGCTATTGTGGAACTAGCTATGTGGACCAGGCTGGACTCAAACTCACAGAGTTCTGCCTGCCACTGGCACCCAAGTGCTGGGATTAAAGGTGTGCACCCCACTACCTGGCTTTATTTCCATTTGAAATGCTAATATTAATTCACATCAGACATCACACTGTAAATGTGGCTGCATATCTCTCCACATACAGGCAGGTTAAGGAAAGAAAGCCACTGCAGAGTGCACAGGTTTCAACAGTGTGCTGGGAACGTGATCCACAGAGATAAGGAACGAGGCCCATGTCAGGAAGGAATACGGTGTTACTGCTCCTGGAATCAGGTTTCAGAATGAAGATGCAGAATTCATCTGTGAGATGAAAAGTCTGAACCAAGTCCACAGCAAGAAATGGGTCAGGAGCATGGACCAGTAGTGGGTCAGGTCCAGGTCCGTCAAGTAAGCTCTATCAGTCGTGAGGGAAAGAGCAGAACAGGGGTCCTCAGTCCTTGCACACACAGCATCAGATGGTAGGGTGGTGTGCAGTCATGCCGTGGCAGCGTTTTTGTTTGCTGTCAAAGGGTTTTACTGTTTTGGATCACGAGGAATCGAACCCAAGTTCTCACACATGCCAGGCGAGGGCTCCACCACTAAGCTGTGCCCCCTCCTGCCCCTGCAGTGTGAGGGGACAGCATTTTATGAAGCCCATGTGAGGGAGTTGTGCCCTTTCCACAACCTGGAGTGTCTGGTATGTCCTTGGGCCTGATCTACCTGATATGATTTAAATGCAGCCATGTTGTGTGGGTCTCTGCAAACACCACGGGCAGCAGGGTAACAGTCCAATGGTGGTTCAAACTTCAAGTCTGATGCCAAGTAGTTTATTTGAGGCATTTTTAAGCACAGCACAATTTGGTGAAGTTTCCTGATAATTCACTCAATCTCATGTGCACAGCAAAGCTAAAGACATGACCACATCAAAACTCTGTGTTAAGTACAAATGCCATCTTCTATAAAGATGGATTCTATAGATTAACTGAGAAAACAAGTTCGAGATGAGGGTCTGGGTGTAGTCTTGGCCACATAGTTAGCCCAAAGGTCACCAGGCTGTTAAACACATCTGTTCTCACCTTTCTGGGCAGAAAACCAGTTATAGCCTGTTGTTTTAAGGTCAGTAGAAGTCCATAATGGCTGGAGGAATCCTGATCTTCCAGCTCAATTGAAGGTTTGCTGTGGCTCCTGGCAGGAGTGCTCCCCAATATCATGCCAACACTTCCAGGCCAGCAAAACTTAAGGTTGTGGGAACAGGAAGGAAATTTTTTTCTAGGGAGTCACTAGGGTGTAATGAGTACATATTGCCTTTTCCATCCTGCCTTGACTCCTGGACCCACGGATCCTGGCTATGGGAGAAACTGTACCACATACTGGATGCTGATTCAAAGCATATAGCACCTTCTGGAGAACCCTGCCCCTGCCCTCCATGCTGCTGCCATCTAATGGACACTGGAACTATGTCTTCAGAAGACCATCCCATCTTTCATCAGGTCAGCTCCTTCGGGATAGCAGAGAACAGGGTGAGACCAGTGGATTCCGTGATCATGGGCCCATTGTCATGAACTACACTTTCTACCTCCCCTTACCAGCCTACTGTGCCTTAAGTCTGGTTATAGGTCTAGAGGCAGCTATTGGTGGCCCTGAGGGGCATCAGTATTGTGTTGCCTGACATTTCCTTCACAGCTGGTTTAGAAGACAATGAAGAATGAACTTCCTCAGTCACAGGTGACAATGATAACATTTCAAGGGGGGATGAGGGTGGAGTGATTACCCCTACCCCCCCCCTCAGGTGAGATTAACCCTTGAGAACCTGAGAGCTCACAGTTCTCAGCCCTAATAGAGTCCTCCCACACATCCGCATCTCAAGTCCCAGGATCCCATACTTTACCAATTAATGCCCTTGCCTAACTGCAGACACCATCTGAGGCTGGGGCTTGAGTATTTGCTGTAGTTCAGCCGACCTTATCATGTGGGCTACTCTTTGATTTTCTGTAGCTTGAGGTCTATGGCTGCTGGAAAGATTCTCTTCCGGGACACACTTAGAAACTTTTATCCTGTTTCCTTTTATACTGGAGCCTGTCAATCTTATCACTAAATTCATTGTTGTACTCAGCACGTGCTGAGAAGCTAGAACTTGGTTAACACAAAGCTCATTCCTATCCTTTGTTAGATGCTGAGAGCAACTGACCAGCGCCATCACTTTCCTTATTTTGCAACTGTCCAAAGTTTCCTATATAGAACCACCAGACGCATTCCTGCTCATAATTGGTGAATCGGGATAATGGATGGCATTCTTCTCCTTAATTTGTAAAGTGTCCTCACCATGGGCTCTCAGTTCTCTCTGAGCTCCCAGGAGAGGCTTCATTAGATATAGCTGTTGGCAAATGGGAAAGCCTATGCCAGATACTTGAAAGAGTCACCCTTATCCTTCTGCTGCTCTGGATTCACTTCTGGTGCCAAAATCTGCAGTAGTCAGGGTTCTTCACAGTAACAGAACTTATAGAAGGAATATCTCTATATATATACACACACACAAGCAAACACACACACACACACACAGAAACCCACATAATAAATCCCCGTTTATTATACACATATATACAAACATATATGTGTATACATGTATATATATGTGTGTGTGTGTGTGTGTGTGTGTGTGTGTGTGTGTGTGTAAAACCCTAGAAAGGCAGGAATTTTAAGGAAGGAGAGAATCACAAGTTACAGCTGCAGAGACTGAAAGTTCCACTACAAGACAAGCTCCAGAAGGAAGAAGACAGGGAGGGGGTGGCTCAGTTCCACAGAGAGGAAACTATTCCCTCCTAAATCCAGGGTTTGTATAGATTCTTCTGTTGTTGCCTTACATTTGGTCTAACTGATCATGTCACCTGATCTCTGCTCTAAAGCCTAGCACCTGACCTGCATCTGTCCCTGCATGCAGACAAGACTGTGACATCTGCAGGAAGATCAAAGGAGTGACATGTATTCATTACAACTCTGCCAAAAGTAAGTGACAGAATGGGTAGAAAAGGAGTGATCGTTGGGCATCTTTCAAACTAGCTGAGGATTGCTTCTCACAAAGCAAACGACAACAATGAAGAAAATGCCCAAGTGGCTTCATGAGCGAGCGAGTGGACCACATTGCTGACCTTGGAGTTTGTTTCGTCCAGATATTAATATGTATATGTAACAATATATACATACGCATGTCAGCGCAAAGAAAGCACCTGCAAAGAATGCTTTTTCCCACACCCAGATCACCAACACTATGGCCTAGAGAAGTTTCTACAGTGTGACCTTCAACTGGGCCAAGATCCAGCCACTGGAAAGTCAACCAATAGTAGCTGAGGCATGTTCACAGAGTCTGTTGGCACCCCAATCAATAGGATGTGAAAAGTTAGGAGCATGTGTACTCTGATCCTTTGTCCATACAAAGGATCATTCGCTTCAGACATGCAATTTCTGCAAAGATATATTATTTTGGTGCATATTTGGTGGGAGAAATAAAGAAGGCAGAAGAGGGAGGGGAAGACAGGACGAAGTGGCTGCTGCCATTTTAACATTTGAAAAATATTAAACCAACATATAGCAACTAACCAACACACACAAGGTTCAGGAGCCTGAATGCCACTGAATTCCTGTTCTTTGCTCTTCGGTGCTGGATGCCGGCATTTGCTGGGCTCCAATTAGTTTCCACTTCCCAACAGCAGCCTGATTTCTACCTGGTATGCACTTCTTTAGATACCATGCCCCTGCCTTCTCGGTAAAACTCCCGAGCCTCCTCCAGCTAGAAGATCTAAAAGCTCTCTGGAGACTTTTGCTGTAAGCCTTCCCGTGGGTCCTGCCACAGGCAAGGTCCAAGCACACGACATAACTTTAAGAACCAGCCCTGCATCCCCGAGACTTAGGCTTCTGAACCTAATAAAACACTGATGGAGGAGGCAAAGTTAACATAGTCCGGCCAAGCATGTGGAAATAGAAAGACCTGCTTCTTTGTAGGCTACCTGCCTTCTTCCAGGCAGGCTCTGCCAGCTTCTCTAACACCTCACTAAATAAAATGTCTTTTTGCTTTAGTAGCCAGAATCTGTGTGTTTCCTTGCAACCAAAGTATATTAGCAGACAGCCAGTAACCTACAGGGAAAAACTTAGGGTATATACAATTGGCCATTAGCCATAAATAGAATAAATTACAGCAGCATTCTGTCTACATCACAAAAGGGGAACCTCCTTACCTGTAGCGTATAGTGTAGAAACAAGGCTCCAGCTAAACCTGACCATGATCTCTTTACTCTCAGCGACCAGATCTTAATTCCTCCTTTACCGGGAGCTGACTGACCTGCTTTAGAATAGTATTCTTTGTCATTTTCCCATGGGGCTCCCATTTTAAATCAATGTCACCATAACGGTTGTTTTGAAAAGACTTCTAGACTGAAGAGTTGGCTCAGCAGTCAACAACCCTGGCTGCTCTTCCAGAGGAAGCAAAGTTTGATTCTCAGAACCCACTTGATGGCTCACAACCAACTGGAACTGCAGACCCAGGGCACCGAACACCTCTTCTGGCCAACAAGAGCACTGCATGCATGTGTGGTATAGCAGACATGTAAGTAGGCAAAACACCTCTGTCTGGTAGTATATGACACCAAGTACAGTGAACGGAGTTCTTTGACACAGAGGACCAGAAACATAACCAAGAATGACTCATCTCTGCATGGCCTCCCTTCCAAGAACCAATGAGAACACTACATACTTCCAAGAACAACATAAAGGCCACACAAAGTGTCACGTGTCTACGATCACAGCACTCCAGGAGTGGGTGGAGGATAAGGATTTCAAGGCCAGCCTCAGCTACAGAGCAAGTTCAGGCCAACCTGAGGTACAGGAAACCCTGACTCAAAAATTCCAAAACAAGGGTCTAGAGAGACGGATCAGCAATTAAGAACCCTTGCTTCTCTTACACAGATGGTTTCATAACTGCCTGTAAGACTTCCTCTGATCCCTGTTGACACACACAAACACACACATGAATACACCCATACATAACATGAATAAAAACAAATCTTTAAAAGCATTCTAAAACAAAACATGGCAATAGAAAGATAATAATCCAAAGAGACAGAGCTGGTGAGTTGAGCTTGGAAAAACTAGAAGAAAATTTGAGTCCTTCTCTTTGTTTTGCAGACATAGATCTCCCGCATGGAACAATGAATCAGTTCTAGACATGGAACTGGTGATGGTTGCACAGCACTGAGATTCTGTTTAATGCCTCTCAGAGCTATGAGCTGAAATGTGTTTAAACTGATACATGTTGTATTTCACCTACTTTATCACGATGATTTTTTTTTAAGGTTTCTGATGAAATCTAGTAGCAATCAGAGTTTGAGAACACAGTCATAAGGTGCAAAGACATACAGAAGCCACTTCTTTCTGAAAATAGTTGGGTGGCATTTATCTGAAGATGTGCAACATTGCACTCTTTGATTTATTCCTCTTCTAGGAAATTTTCTAATAAAAAGTTTTGTGAAAATGATCATAGTTCCAGCACGACTTCGACACTTTGCGGCTGCTCATGGTTTAGAAGACAGATGTCGCTCTCAAATCAAGGCTGCCCTACAACCTGAAATCATTCAGCTCAGGCCTCAGAAGTGTGAGATTCCAGGTGTGTGTCATCACACCTGAATCCTAGTATGACTTTTAAAAGCCAAAGATTTAAAGTTTGAACTTGAGCATAGTGGATTTGTGAAGTAATTTATTATATATTCACATAACCAAGTGCTAGGAGGGTATTTAAAATTATAGTGAGGAAGAATATTTAATGATATAGAAGTGTTTCAGTATAATGCTAGTGAAAAAGACATGGAGTTTAGCATGACTGAGTTCTGGGTGTGTGGTCTGGAGTGTTCTCTTACCTTGTCTAGCTATCTTTTCCTCTGATTGGTGTAGTTGGGGCTGTCTGTGTCTCTGGTAATCGATCTTCCAGGTGCCCGTGAATCCAAGGCTCCGATGGTTGCTCCTCATTGTACAGTCAGGGCCATGGTTCCAGTCAAACCGTTGGTCACTCTGTTCCTGGAGGTCACTCAGTGGTGGCTCTGCAATACCAGGGGTTAGATTGTTTTCTTGGGGCTGTTTCTGCTGAGGTGGCTGCCTTGGGCCTACTCTGGAAGAGGTGGCTGGTTCCGGCCCCCTCCAGTAGATATTGCTAGCTCAGGTCTGCTACCTCAGATGTGGCTGATTCATGCCCAGTCTGACATAGGACTCTGGTTTGGGCCTGCTCCCTCAACAGTGGCTCCCTGTACCTGCTCCTGTGGAGGTTGTTGCCTCAGGCCTGCTCTGTCAGGGGTCACTGACTCAAGCCTGCTCCTGTGGAGGTTGCTGCTTGGGGCCTGCTCAGGCTGAGGTAGCTGGCTCAGGCCTGTTTCCATAGATGTCCCTGGCCTAGGCCCCGTCCTGCAGAGGTCCCTGGTTTGAAACCCGTCCTGCAGGTGTCTCTGGCTCAGGCCTACTCCCTCAGTAGTTGCTCCCTTGTCAGGTTAATTTAAATTATAAGAACTATTTAGGAACAAGGCTAAGCTAGGGCTGATATAATATAGTATTATTATATTCATAATAAGTCTCTGTGTCATTATTTGGGAGCTTGCAGCCCCAATGTGAAAGTACTCCTACCCTATGGTTTCTCCCATAGCCAGGATCCATGAGTCCAGGAACCAGGGGTGGGAATGGGAATTGTTTCACTCATTATCACTCCTAACCACCCAGTAGGAAATTATTTGCTTCCTGTTCCTGAGGTCTTAAGTTCTGCTAACTTAGAAGTTTTGGGAGCTCAGACTTCCCCTCATTATTTTGGGTTTCTGGTGCCTTAGACATTCTTAGCCAACATACTAAGAAAGGGAAGACAGCATTGGGAGGGATGACAGATTACCAAGGAGAAAGTGGATTGCTTCTTCACAACGGAGAAAAAGAAGATTAAGTCTAGAGTGCAGGAGATCCCTAGGACATCTCTCGGTGCTACCATGTCCTGTGATTAAAGTCAACGGGAAACGACCACAACCTAATCCAGGCAGGATGAGAAAGGGCACAGACCCTTTGGGAATGAAGGTATGGGTCACTCCTCCAGGAAAAGAAGCAAGACCCACCTAAATTCTCATTTATGGTGGAGGAAATACAGAATGGGTAGGAGAGTAAGTTACTTATATCAGCTAAGGCCATGTGACCATTACAGGAATGAGGATTATTATTAACATGAGTATTTCTGTCATATTTTGGTAAGAATGTTTTTGTGCCAGGTGTTTGTGGTGCATGCCTTTAATCCCAGCCCTGGGGAGGCAGAGGGAGCTATTCTAGGACTGCCAGGGCTACACAGGGAAACCCTGTCTAAAACAAACAAACAAACAAACAAAAATAAGAATGTGTTTGTGCAGATATTTGTTTTGTTTCTTTTATTTCTTTATCTTGTAAAGTAGAATCAATTGAGATAATACTGGTAATTATCATATTTAAGCTGAGATACTAATAGAATGTCCCTCAAGATACATTGCCACCTATTGTAAGATATATCTTGCATTTGCAGCTGCATGTTAGATAGTTATATCATGTTGCCATAACTAGGACCTGGATATTGTTTACATTTGGAAATTGAACTTAACATTGGGTTTGTGATGGCTCATCTTGCTTGTCAACTAGACTCCATCTGGAATCAGCTAACATCCCAGCATCTGGGCACACCTGTGAGAGATCATTCTTGATTGGATCGTGTGAGGTGGGAAGACTCACCCTAAATCTGTAGGATTTGAGACTGACAGACCTACTCTAAATCTGGGCCACTCCTTCTGGTGGCAGCCTATATAAAGAAGATGGAAGAAGGAAGCTGATCTTTGCCTGGGTGCCTTCACTCCTTCTGGCAAGTTCATGCACGCTATTGCTGCAGCACTCCTTCGCTGAGATTGGAATCAACCTTTTCAGGCTTCCAAAGTCCCAGCATGGGACTGCTGAGACATCCAGCCTTGCAAATGATGACTGCCAGATTCTTACTGTTTCCATGGTGAGACAGCCATGGTTAGACTACCTGGACCATACCATGGGAGCCAACCAAATAGATTTCCTTCTAGTAGCACACCCCACATGGCCTGAGAACAGAAACAGGAGGCCCGAGACAGCTACTGGCATGAGGAAGGCTCCCAGAAAGGCGGGGTGTGACGGAGGTAGCATGAGTTTATGTGCAAAAGCTGCCCTCCCCAGAGCCCCTAAAAACTAAAAACTGTGATTTGTTGAAGGATGTTTCTAAAAGTTTCTGTCAAGCCCAGATTCCTCCAAGGTACAGTAAAAGGTTGCAGTGGCCACATTTCTTGCGTTTTCTAAATCAAACTCAATTGTCTGGAGCCCCTATTTGTCAAGGGTACAGAGGCCCATGCTAGATTTTTATTGTGCTTTGAATAGGTATAGCCCCCATAGACTCAAGTGTTAGAGTGCTTATCCCACAGAGGATGGTACTATTAGGAGGTGTGGCCTTGTTGGAGGAAGTACATCACGGTGGGGGCGGGCTTTAAAGTCTTAGAAACTCAAATCTAGTCAGTGGGACACAGTTGCTTCTGCTGCCTATGGATCAAGATGTAGAACTCTCAGCTCCTTCTCCAGCACCATGTATCTCTGCACGCTGCCATGTCCCATCATGATGATAATGGACTAAACCTCTGAAACTGTAAGCCAGCCCCCAATTAAACGGTTTCCTTTGTAAGAGTTGCCGTGGTCATGTTGTCTCTTCACAGCAATAGAAACTCTAAGATACTTGTCATGGCTCTTTGTGTCTAGGGGCTATTCAAGGATAACATGGCCTTGCCACTCACACCTCCTATATATGGCCCTACCTTCCAGCAAAGGTATCCTGGTAGGATTCCTGATTAGACTAGGGAGGTCACAAGACGACAGTATCTGTGGGTCACAGCGGTACTGTACAGGCTATCAAAGACAGAACACCTCTCCCCATGCCATACACAGGTTAGCTACCTTCCCACATGCTAGGCTACGGCGTTCCAGATCTTCCCATCTTTCTGGAGCTGGCTCCTTGTGCTAGGTCTGCCTTCTCCTAGGTCGCTGCCCAGTGCAGTCCTACCTATTGGTGCCAAGCTCCCAGACAGTGCCTATTTGAGGACTTCTCTCTGATGAAGTCACTCAACTTCCCCTGACCTTAAAGGAGCTCACAGGTCTGACCTGGAGATGGACAACATGTGGTGGAATCCCCAACTTATATGGCTCAGGAAATCATCTTGTCATGCGTCCTAGTGCATTGGGACCTCAGTTTCCCCAATAGTAGAAGCCTGCCTTGTCCTTGAGAGCTACTCGATCCCTGCTCTTTTGATTCCTTGTGCATGAACCTGTGGTCACAGCAGCATCCCTGCTGGGTCGGCCTGGCAGTCACTGCATCAGCAGCAGGCAGACATCACTGCCCAGGTAGAGCTTGCTTTGTTTACCTTCAGTCGCCAGACTCTGCTTCCCCGATAAAGACTGTTTTTTCTTGTCTTTCCACACATCCTTTTGGTAGGCAAATGGTTGGTCCACCTGTGCACAGTGTGCTGGTGAGTGACAGACAGCTGTGTTTGCCTGGCCTTTTGTGCTAGGTGGAGGCTCTACCCTCAACTCTATGTCTATGCAGGCAGAGCGCCCCCTAGCCCTCTGCCAGCATGTCTAAGAAGCACTCATTCTATTGTTTTGGAAAACCTGAAAGGCAGGCAGGGATGGGTCTTCAGGGAACTCAATATTTCCCTGCCAGCTGAAGCAACTCCCCCCCCCCTCGGGATTTCGTGCGGGAACTGGGTGGGCCTCCAGAGACCCAGGCAATTCTATTACTCTGGAAAGGGAGTGGTGGCCCCGCCCCTCCTGGTGGGTGCTGGCTTATGGCCAGCCCAGCTTTTCAATATTCTGCTGCTAAATGGGACCCAGATGTTACTTAGGGATCTAATGTCAACAGTGCTCCACAGGCAGTTGGTCCTTCCTGCTGTGGGTTGACAGAAGCCTCAGACACCCAAACCAAGCAGAGTTTTGGGGGACACTTCTAGTGTAGCAAGTTGGGGAGAAGTGTTATTAGTTGGCCAAACTTAGGGGTGATGATCAGGTTCACGGAATGACTGGACAGGGTGGGTAGGATCTCAGGCAAAGTGCTGGCATCATAGGTATGTCCAGCAGTCCCAGACAGCCTGGTACCTTGTGTTCTTAATCTGAGGTCTGGTCTCTGTCAGCCCTGGAAGGGTCAGACTGGGGGAAGGGACATCCAGGAGCTAAGTGTCCTATATCACCCTGCTCTATGAACACTGCTGGGTACCATACACACACTTCCTTCCACCGGGTATACATTGAGCCAGGCATTCTGACAGCATCCAGGCAGATCCTCCTGGATGGCAGTGAAGCCTTGAGGGCATCTTGTAACACAAAGGTCTCTAAAGCAGAAACTGGGCAGGGGTTGGGAGGAGCCACAGTTAAGATACAGGTCTGGCTGATTCCAGGCAAGGGGGTATCCCCCCAGACTCTGGCAGGCATGGCTCTGGGAAAGGACATAAACCAGAGGCTCTGCCCTGGACTAATACCAACACAGGAAGGATAAAAAGGAGAGAAGGAGCCAAAAGAAAGCTGGAGGGGCCAGGAGCTGTCTCTAGCAGAATGGTGATTGAAACAGGGACAGGATCTCACTGAGTGACAGCCTGGGGGCAGTGGCTCTGGAGGAAGCTGGGCATGCTGATTCATAGCTATATGTATTCCTAGGCTGACTTCTGGGTCAGAAAAGAAGAATGCAAAGGGGGACATTATAGGGGCAACTGTGGTATTTAAATAGGACTGTATTTTATATAAGAATAGTGTGTCAATGAATTTCTGTCATTGACATCTAAATTGTAGCTTTGTACGAGAATGTCCTGTTCTTAGAAAACACAGCTGGAATGAGAGGTGATGACTCACAAGGCTTTAACCTAATCTCCAATGACTCCACAAATAAAGTCCATCAAAGTGCAGACTCACTGGGATACAGAAAATGGCAACATATTGGCAGCTGGAGAGTTCAGATGAAAGACGTCGAAGTACTCATTGCGTTAGTGGTGCGACTTCACTCTAATTTGAAAACTTTCCAAGGAAAGGGGGAGAAAGAAGAAAAAAGAAGTGGGGCCAGGTAGAGAAATCAAGAAAGAGACAAGATGGTAGGCCCTGCCTCAGAGAGGAAAGGGCCCTACAGCCTGAGAGGGAAGGAGACAGGCTGCAGAAGGCAGGGTTGTGAGGGGTGAGCAGGTGGCTGGAGAACAGGAGAGAGGGGCTGCTAGGCTCAGGCGTTCAGGAGAGCTGAGGGGAGGAAGCCTTCCTTCCAAGATCTCCCTGGTGCCTGCATGGAGCCGCCCCCATTCAGAGCACAGCAGCTGTGAGCAGAGTCCTGCACAGAGAAGGAGAGGCCTTTCCTGGGGAGGCAGAAAGGACTCACAAAACAGGGGTGACAAGAGCCAGGGGCCTCTTGCTTCAGTCCTAGGTCTCACCACCACGTGGCATTATCTGCCCCCACCTATGGTGCGAGCCCCCACAAAGCAATGACTCTTCATCCCTTCTTTTGTTACTGCTTCATCCTGAGCACTGCTCAAGGGCTTGACAGTGGTGGCTGGAGTCTGCAGGGTGTCCCTGGGCAGGAACTTTGTGGGAAAGTAAGGCAGAGATCTGCTCTAAGTGACTCTCCTGAACTGTCCTCTCTCCTTCCCTATCACCAGCCGCAGAGCATCTTCCCTCTCTAAAATCTTTGTGTCCAAATCTCCCAATCTTTTGGGTGCATTTTATTTTATTTCTGAGACAAGGTCTCACTATGTAGAGTTGGTGTCCTGGACTCTATATAGTATAGGCTGACCTCGAACCGTTCATTCTCCTTCTTCACCTCCCTAGCTCTAGTGTCACAGATGTTGGCTACCAGGCCCAACCTGCAATTTCCCGTTCTTCTGGGGATACAAGTCCCTGGGTGGTGGCACACTCATGACCACCTACCTTCCTCTGCAGCAATTCTATTTCTGAATTCTCAGGAAACTACACGTCAAGCCATAAAGAGTGGGACAGCAGCAAGGGGAAGGAAGGGGTAGGAAGCACAGCTCAGGCTGGGACAGTGGGCTGGCTGGGCTGGGCTGGATCATTGCTTCCTGTACTGTGCTGTGAGCAGAGTGCCTGGAGACACAACCTAAGGAAGGGGGAGTTTCGCTTGTCATGGGACAAAGACACCAGAAAGCAGTTTGGTTCACAGGGCAGGGGCTTGTGGCAGAGGCTGTTCGTATCACAGGGAGCAGGAAGTAGAGTGAGGCAGTAGTTAGATGTGCCCCCCTCTACATATACATATACACACACATATATATGTATATATTATATATACATGTAATAAGTATTTTATATATATTTGAAACAGGTTTTCTCTATGTAACAGTCCTGACTGTGAAACAGGTTTTCTCTGTGTAACAGTCCTGACTGTCCTGGAACTAGCTCTGTAGACCAGGCTGGCCTTTGAACTCACAGAGATCCACCTGCCTCTGCCTCCTAAGTGCTGGTATTAAAGGTGTGCGCCACCACCACCCAGTCACTCTTTTCTCTTTTGTTTTAATTTTTTGTGTATATTACACTTACTTGCATGCATGCACATGTGTGTGTGCATGTGCATTTGTGTGTGTTGGTTGGAGGACAACCTGCAGGTGTCATTTCTCTTCTTTCATTATCCAAGTCCCTGG
Organism: Microtus oregoni; assembly: GCF_018167655.1. NCBI lineage: Eukaryota > Metazoa > Chordata > Mammalia > Rodentia > Cricetidae > Microtus > Microtus oregoni. The sequence continues at coordinate 64,875,659 of NW_024543063.1, forward strand.
GATCAAAGTCATGGTCATCAGGCTTAGCAGAAGGCTTACCTGGTGAGCTATCTCTTGGGCCTGTTTGTTTTAAGACGCTTGTACCCACTTGTGCCTCTGCCTCTTAGGTGCTAGGATTCTAGGTGTGTGCTGCCAAGATGGGCCTTAGGGGCTGGGTATCGGCTTCAAAGTCTCACTCTTGACTTAGGTGGTTGTTTCAGCAAGAATGGCTCCCATAGGGCCATAGATTTGAATGCTTGGTCATTAGGGAGTGTACTACTTTGTCAGGGATTTTAAATCGCCTTCTGTGGTTCCTCAGTCTTCCTACTGCTGGAAACTTTAATATAGTTCCTCATGCTATGGTGACCCCAACTATAAGATTATTTGTGTTGCTACTTCATGCCTGTGATTTTGCTACTGTTATAATTCATAATGTAAATATATGATATACAGGATATCTGATAAGCAACCCCTGTGAAAGGGTCATTTGACCCCCAAAGGGGCCGCAGCCCACAAGTTGAGAACCACTGGATTAGGAGGTGGTTCTCAACAAAGCAACTTAGGGGAGAAAGGGTTTATTTCAACTTCCAGTTCCTGGCTGTCGTCCACCATGGTGGGGAGTCACAATGACAGGAACATGAACCAGCTGGTCACATCACTTCCACAGTTCAGAGTAGGGAGAAATGAATGCATGCTTCCTGCTCAGCTAGCTGGCTTGCTTGCCTATTCTCTGCTTGATTTCTGCATACAGTCAGGACTCTCATGGTGAGCTGGGTCTTTCCAAACAGTTAATTTAATTAAGACCGGCTTTCTCGGGCACAGCCACAGGCTAACCCAATTTAGACAATCCCTCACCAAGGCTCTCTTCCCAGGTGCTTCTGGGTTGTGTCAAGTTGATGATTAAAACTGGCCATGAAAACCCCTCGTAGAGGACTGACAGCATGCCCTCTCACGCTCTGATTTCCTCATTTGTATACAGGAGACTCGGGGCTAGAAGATAATGCAAGGCAGGCCATAGTAACAGTGGGAGCTTGGGATGGCATCGGGACAGGACTTGAGTAAGTCTGTTTCATTACTTCCTAGGCTGTGGAATGGGCATGGTGTTGGGACCACCCAGGGCTGCTGTGCTATAAGGCACTATGACATGAATAATGGTCCTTTGTAATCTCTGAGGGCAATGTACATCGTCATTATTAATTAGCCATGATTAGCCATGAACTTGACCTTTTATGAAAGAAGCCTGAGGGTGACGGCTACCCCAGGGACCCCAACCTGGCAGTTCTGCTGTCCTGGAACACTGCCAGGTCTGGTAGGTAGGGGAAGGACAGATAAGCCCTCTCTCCAGGGGGAACTCAGATCTGGGTTGTCCCCTCTACTAGGTTCTTTTTTTCTGGAGAGGGGAGGTTTTGTTTCACCCCAGCAAAACGATGAGAACCCCTACTCTGGTCAATGATATGCAGGAGCTTTTCCCAGGGTGAGGAAGATCATCAAAACAAGCAGGTAGTATTAGTTACTTCCTAGTGCTGGGATAAACACCATGACCAAAGCAACTTGGGGCAAAAGCATTCATTTCAACTTAGAGATTACAGTTCCTCATGAAGTCTGAGCGGGCACTAAAGAAAACAGGCTGAGAGAGCTGGGGGAGTAAGCAGAAAGTATGGCTTCAGCCTGTTTTCTGACACAACCCAGGGCTACCTGCCCAGGGGTGGCACCACCCACAGCGGGATGGACCTTCCCACATCAGTGATTAATCAAGAAAATGTCCCCACAGACTCACCTACAGGCCAGACCGATGGAGGCATTTTTCTCAAGTGAGGTTCCCTCTTCCCAGATGACAGCTGCTTGTATCAAAGTTGACCAAAAAAAAAAAAAAAAAAAAATGAAAAAGAGGGTGAAAAGTCATGATAGCTCAGAGACTAAGTCAGGATAATACAGAGTTCAAGGCCATGCTGGACTACAAAGCAAGACCCTGTTTCAAACAACAACTTAAAACACACACACACACACACACACGGTAGGGCTGTGTCCTTCAGTCAGCAGACATGAGGAGCTGCAGGACACACGCTGTCTAAACGCACTTCAGCACCCTAGAACAGAAGGGCCTTTGGGAAACCTGTACGATATTGGTTGGTTGGTGGCCTGGGTTCTTGAGCTCAGGAAGGAGAATGCGGGAGGGCTCGTGGGAACCAGTGCCAGCTCAGCAAACCTTCTGCAAATCTAAATGTATCCTCAAAAACAAAGTATTTACCTCAAAAAAATGCACATTTTGTTAAAAACAAGTGATCACAGCAAGATTGTCATTTCAGAAATAGCAATAGTTTAGAGATTTTTATTTTATTTTTCTTAGAATTATTTTATATTTTTAAAATTTTATTTTATGTGTATAAGTGTTTTGTCTGCATGTAAGTATGTACACCATGCATATGCCTGGTGCCCAAGGAGGTCAGAAGAGGGCTTTGGATTACCTGGAACTGGAGTTACAGGTGGTTGGGAGCAGCCATGTGGGTGCTGGGAAGTGAACCTGGTCCTCTACAAGAGAGGCAAGCACACTTAATCACTGAACTGTCTTTCCAACCCCTAGAGGTTTTTACTTTTGTACCTTAAAGAAAAACCTCTTGTTCTTTTGACTGGAGAGATGGTTCCGTGGCGAGGAGCCTGTGTGCTCCCAGAAAACCTGAATTCAGTTCCCAGAACCCATGTCAGACCCCACTACTCCCCTGCTCCCCCATCCTCTCGTAACAGCACCGCTGATAGTCCCGAGGATGTGCCTGCGTGTGCCCCCACACCAACACATGATTAAACATAAAGTAAAAAGGAGGAAGAAGGCCGACAGGGGGCCAGCAGGGAGGGAGGGAGGAAACAGGAAATAGCCACGAAGCTCAGACACAAACAGACATACCTGGCAAGCCATGGCATTCTACTGGGTAGACTTTCACAGGGCATTCTGGGCCCCTTAGGGAACAGTCTCAGGATCCGCTTAGCCTGAATCCGCCAACCCTGACTTAGGTCCCACTGTGCCAGTTTCTTTCCTTGTTGCTGTCACCAAACTCCTAACAAAGCAATTTAAGGGGGGCGGTATTCTGGCTGATTCATGGGCTAAAGTCAATCAGGGCAGAGAAGACATGGCCATGCAACTAGCTCTAGCCTTGTTGGGAGGGGTCCAAGGCTACTTGCTCACATTTCTACTGATCAGAAAGTAGAGACAAGGCAGGAAGGCGGGCAGCCTATACTCTACAGCACCCTCTCTCTTCAGCTGCCTCATCTCCTGTTCAGCAACAAGGCTGAATTCACTGTAGCCTGTTTGGCCTGGCTCTGTCCTTAAAACACGTTGTCCCCTCTCTGACACCACAACTACTCTTCTCTCTCTCTCTCTCTCTCTCTCTCTCTCATTTCCAATATAGCAATTCTCTCTGTGTGTCTCTCTCTGTAGTTGCATTTCGTATTTTAATGAATAAAATTTGCCTGAGGATCAGAAAAGTAAAACAGCCACACTGCCAGCCTTACAGACAAGGCAGCAAGAACACACACCTTTAATCCCAGTAACTACACTAGTTTGCCATAGAAATTAGGCAATAGTGGTGGTGCACACCCCTACTCCCAGAACTAGGGACGATTATAAGATTGGAGGCGACAGTTCTCAGTTTCAGCTGAGAACCTCATTCTGAGATTCCTGGAGGCAGGATCGCCATTTCCGAATGAGGTAGAGACAAGAGCCAGTGACTGGCTGTTTTACTTTTCTGACCTTTAAGGTTGAATCCCAATTTTTATCTCTGAGGTTTTATTAATTGAGCTTCACTTGGTGCCCAACTTTTGGGGCATGAATTTATGAAAAAGTCATTTGCCTGAGGGTTTTTAGCCACCAGCCCAACCCAAAACTGGGACTGGAATTCCAGCTCTAGGAACTGGAGCCCACACCCAGACACCTGGGTTCCAGAGAAGCACTAGCATCCCAGCTGCAATTTAGCTTCCTCTGCTGCCACAACAGTCCTTGCCACCACCCCACAGGATACCACACAGCTTCGCGCACCTTGACAGCCCCCACCACAGCTTCCTGTGGCTCCTGCGGTCTCATGGCTTGACCCTATCCCCGCATGCCTGTGGCTCCCATATGGCTACCACAGCTTCTCCTGACTTCTGTGACCTGTGTGCAACTGCATGGCTTCCCTGTGTCTAACAAAATTCTGTTCAGTTTGGTTTTGAGCTCTGCTTAGAAAATCCACAGATTTTTCTGGCTCACATCATTGCTAAAATTCTCAACTAAATCAGGATTTTAACAGAGGTTAGTCATCTGCTAACTATAATATTTTTTCAATTTGTAAACCACTTCTAAGATAATGCCAGATAATATCTCCATTTAAGAATTTAAAAACCTAGGCTGGAGAGATAGCTCAGAGGTTAAGAGCACTGATTGCTCTGCCTGAGGTCCTGAGTTCAATTTCCAACAACCACATGGTGGCTCACAACCATCTGTGATGAGATCTGGTGCCCTCTTCTGGTGAGTAGGCATACATGCAGATAGAATGCTGTATACATAATAAGTATGAATCTGAAAAAGTTTTGTAAAAAAGAATTAAAAAACTTTTCTTTTCTATTATGGATGGAATTCTAGGAGAGGTATATGACCTACCTGGACTTAAACATTCTTAGACACAGCTGCTATCAGTTTGATAATTCATATTATACCTTTAAAGAAATGGCTTGTTAACACAGTCAAGAATGATAAATTTTTTAAATTGTTATTACTGAGCTTTACATTTTTTTCTCCCCTCCCCTCCCTTCCTCTCCTCTCCTTTTCTACCCTTTCCCTTGACTCTCATGCTCCGAGTTTACTCAGGACATCTAGTCCTTTTCTACTTCCCATGTAGATTGATCCATGTATGTCTCTCTTAGGGTCCTCTTTGTTGTCTAGGTTGTCTGGGATTGTGAATTGTAGGCTGAATTTGCTTTGCTTTATGTCTAAAAGTCACTTATAAGTGAGTACATAGTATATTTGTCTTTCTGGGTCTGGTTTATCTCATTCAATATGTTTTCTAGATCCATCCATTTTTTCCTTTCTTTTTTTTTTTTTTTTTTTGATTTTCAAGACAGGGTTTCTCCCTAGCTTTTGGTTCCTGTCCTGGAACTAGCTCTTGTAGACCAGGCTGGCCTCGAACTCACAGAGATCTGCCTGCCTCTGCCTCCCAAGTGCCGGAATTAAAGGCGTGCGCCACTACTGCCTGGCTCTAGATCCATCCATTTTCCTGCAAATTTCAAGATGTCATTATTTTTTATGCTATGTAGTACTCCATTGTATAAATGTACCACATTTTCCTTATCCAAGAAGGAGAAACTTATAGATATGATACAGACTTTATAGACTAGTAATTAGAAGTTGACTGAAAGGATTCATACCATCGAAAAGATAACCACACTTTGACAGGCTAAATTCAATGCATACCAAAGGGTTATTAAACCTGACAGAATGTTAATGAGAGATTATCTGAAAGGATTCATACTGATGAAATTGACAATCCAAATCTGTTAAAAAGTTACAACAAGCTAGCAGATAGATCATCCCTCCTAGAAGGCAATCTATGTGCCATCCAAATAGTCTCTAAGGATATAAAGATATTATTAATGGAAAAATTTAAAAGCTTGGAATCACAAGTGCAGAATGAGAACCAGAAATTAATTGATTTGATGAAATCATTAGAAATATTCACAGGTCAAGAGATTCAGACTTTACAAAAAACAGTATTAAAAAGACTTAAATCAATTGAGGAACTCATCAGAACTGATAAACAAGGAGAGGAGATACAGGCAAAAGACAATAGTAGATGTAGCATCGCTAGTACCTCTCAGAGTCAGAGATGACTTACCAAGCGTTTTAGCTATTTATTCTGTTACTGCTTCTGAAAAACCAGCAAATGCTCAATACCCAAAAGGATATACAGAATGTAAATGGGAACCTATATGTATGAAAGATCTGAAATATATTAAGCAAGCAGCAGTCTCTTATGCCATGCATTTGCCATATGTAAGGGAATTGTTAAAGTCATGGGTATCAATAAATATGGTTATTCCAAGTGATTGGCTTCAACTAGTCTTAGCTGTACTAGACTGAGGACCATAGCTTTAGTGGAAGAGTTTTTGGAGAGAAGCCAAGGCCCTTTAATATCAAGGAAGAGTCAGAGATTTTGAGGCCCCCAAGATCAAATTCTTGGTGAGGGCTCTTATGCTGATCCATATAGTCAAGCTACACACAATGAACACATATTGTCCATATGCTGTACAACAGCCTTGAATGCTTGGGACAAGATTCAAGAATAAGAAAAAAGAATTGAATCACAAGGCCTGACAAAACCATTTAATGATTTTTGCAATTATTAACTAAAGCTGTACAAATAGGGGTAGCAGATGCAGAACCTAGATGAGTACTCATTGAGACTCTTGCTTTTGAAAATGATAATTTAAAATGGAAAATAGATACTTGGGCCCTTAAAGGTCAGAAGAGCACCAATGGATAAATGGATCCTACACATAGCCAGTGTTGAGTCCTTTGACTATAACACTGTGGCATGGGTAGGAGAAGTGATTTCCAAAAGTATGAAGAGACATCAAAATACTAAAGTCATTAACTGTGGTATAACTGGACATCTGAGAAGGGATTTCAGACAGGGTGTATCTTCTGGGACTCACCCAAATAGAAGGCCCCAATCTTCTGTGTTATGCAGAAGATGAGGTGAAGGATGACACTGGATCACTGAATGTAGAGCAAAAAGAAACAAACAAGGCAACCCATTATCATCAGAAAACTCCTTGAAGGGCCTCTCGCAGGCTTCTAGGTCACATGTGTTCCAGTCATCCCCAATCACCGAGGGAGACACACCTCCCCAGGAAAATGATAAAATCTGATGTCTGTTATAAAAAAAAAAAACAAACCTACGGCTCTGGATGATAGAATAATAATGGAGGATGAATCAAAAATTCCAAAAGAAAATAGAAAACTTATATTTTGGCAGACTTCTATGAATGATCAAAGACCAAAGCTAAGAGTTTGAATAAATAACATCATAATGGAAGGATTATTGGACACAGGTGCAGATGTGTCTATTATTACTCCAGAATATTGGCATCTGAATTGGCCTCTTCGGGAGGCAGATGTTCAATTCTTAGGAATTGGAACCATATCTTAAGTAAAACAAAGCATGATGTGTTTAATGCATAGGGCTAGAAGGACAGAGAGGAAGGCTGAGACCATATGTGGCTAAAGTAAACTAGCTGGGTGGCTGGGACAAACAAGCAGACCCCTCCTTGGAACAAATGGTGCCCAACGTGTGGGCAACTGTATCCACATAAAACTTGAGAGCTTGGGAAGTAATTTTAGACAGAAAAAAAAAATAGAATAAAGCATGGCTTCTTGGTAGCAGCAATTTCTCAGATCTGCTCTGCTTGCTAGAGGCAAGTGTTCACATTTAAGAGAGGCTTCCTGACTCAGTTTTAGCTGCAAAATCCTGCAGCTTTTTAAGAGGACATGCCAAGAAAGACTTAAACAGTATTGATGAAAAGCTGACTGCATGCTTTTTGGTTTTCAGCACTAGCAGGAAAAAAGTCACATTGTTTTAAAATGCCAGCCTTCTGGGCCAACCTGCCAGCACAAACTCTGACTCTTCCAGGCAGAGGTTCAGCTACAGAGTGTTTGAGTGTGGTTTGTGAGCATACTGTTGCAGCTTGCTTGCTGACAGGGACCTTGAAATGCCATAGAGTTGTGGCAATATGCGTGGCTCCATCCAGTACCTCTGCCACCAAGCCTGGAATTTCAGAAAGCTAAGGAATGGGCTAGATCCGGCCATCAAAGCCACAACTTTAATCCTCTCCATAGTGCTTAGCAAATTAGAGACTCATATGGTCAGGAAAAGATAGATATATAGTAAAATAAAAATTCAAAAGTTGAAGAAAACTTCTAAATGTTTTACAGTGTGTTAAAAATATATGCAGGCTTGGGAGAGAAAAGAAAAAGGTTAACAACTAAAAGAAGAGTAGTTGGGTGGCATTCAAGGTGTTGTGGCACACACCTTTAATCCCAATGCCTGGGAGGCAGAGGCAGAAAGACCTCTCTGAGTTCAAGGTATGGTAGCATACACTGTAATCCCAGCATTTGGGAGGCAGAGACAGGCAGATCTCTGTAAATTCAAGGACAGCCTGGTCTATAGAGTGGGTTCCAGGATAAGATACACAGAAACCCTGTTTCAAAAAGCCAAAAATTAAAAATAAAAGAAATAGAGTTTAAAATAAAGCCATGTAAAGATGGAAAACACACAGAGAATCTTGATACTGTATGTTATTATGTTCTCTTTAAATTGTTTGTATGCTGAGGAAGGAGCAACAGATGCTAAAATGTACTTGCTTATAAATGCTGCTAAATTAATCCAAGATAGGTATTTTGAAAATACTTTGACTTCAAAATTGAAGGTACGTTACTTTGGAGAAGAGATTTTGTTTTTGTTTACACAGGAAATGAAAGAGTTAAGAAAAATCAGGTTTGATCAAGGAATACCACTTGATAACAATATCCTTAACAGGGTAAAAATCTCACTACCTAGACTTACATATCTCCCTACTTGTCAATACAATGGTAGTTGCAACTCACTTAAAAAGCAAACCTGTCTTTGGAGTTGGATGGTGGCTTTCCTTTAAATCTGATCATGTTGTTAGAAGAAAACTTCAGAGTTTCTGTCTCATGTCAGGAGCCATCTGGTGTGGAAAAGAAGGAAGATAAAATCTAGGGACTAAGGCTTTCAAAATTCTGCTTTCAAAAATTTTACTTTTGCCCATACCTATTTTCATCTCTATGGTCCCTTTCTTTGAATATATGTATATTGAAACCCAAACTTTTAATTTTGACATAAATAATGTTTAAGCTTTCCACAATAAACAATAAATTCTCCTACAGTAATCTTTGAAGTCTCCAGGAAGAAGACAATTATACAAGTATTCCACCTGGTTCATATGATGCCATTCAACTGATAGCTCTACTTAATGATCAGCTTTAGACTGCAAACTGCTCAGAACAATTTTGAGGTAGCTAACTGAAATAATCCACCTCACAGACCACTCTAGCTAGGACTTGAGACAAGCCCTGCATTTTCCGAATATGCATAGACATGAAAATTAACCAAAATTTTTCTAGCAGGATCCCATAAAGTCACCCCCAGAGAGCAGAAAGTAAATTTAAGAATACCATGCCCAGCCGGGCGGTGGTGGCGCACGCCTTTAATCCCAGCACTTGGGAGGCAGAGGCAGGCGGATCTCTGTGAGTTCGAGACCAGCCTGGTCTACAAGAGCTAGTTCCAGGACAGGCTCCAAAACCACAGAGAAACCCTGTCTCGAAAAACCAAAAAAAAAAAAAGAATACCATGCCCACATTACCAGGAGGTACAGTGGGGGGGTTTTGGTCATTCAATGGATTACGGATATTATAGACAGAATAAGATAAGGGTTGATTTTTTTAATCTACTCTGAAAAGCAAAAGGGAGAATATAGATACAATAAGATAAAAAAGTAGATTATTGAATCTACTTTTAAAAAGCAATTATTAGTTTTAAACGTTTTACATTGGATTGAACTTTTGTATATTATATACAAATTTTGTATATTTATACAAATTTGAGATTAATTTTGTTAAAATATACTATACATACATTTCTAATATTGTTCAAGGTACTGTACCTATAAAATTTATATTTATTATACATTTTAAAATGTAATGCTAATTTATAGTACTTGAAAATTATTATTACCAACAGTTTAAGAGAATGAGGAAATATAGGCTAGTAGTTAGTCACCTAGTATAATTGAACTTGTAGTCACATTAGGTACGTTCTCAAGGTCAAACAAAGATATAGTTAGATAAACAAGTCAACTTCAAACACTTTGGAGATCTACAGAATATGATGTTTAATTATTTTAATAACCTAGGTTCTTCTTTTTTATGACAATGAGACATACCAGGTCTTGACAGTACCAATATACTTCAGAGAAGATAATGGGAATTGAAGAAACTTCACATGGAACTTACTTTCTTTGTGGCAAAAGTAACCCACAAAGAATGGATAAGAAAATACCCTCACCTCGAGTGCTGACAATACGCTGTCCTAATTGGACAAGCAGGACACAAAAGAATGTGACTGTCAAACATTGCCAAGACAAGGAGGAACAGCCCTTCAGAATGTCCTCCTTCACAGAAAGATCTGTCAGATACACTAGCCTTGTATACTGAAGATGGAGTGCCCCAACATTGCAGAGAAACTTTGGGTGACTGTTCAGGTAGCCAGTTGTTTCTGTCATTACTCACATTTTTTGTGAAGTTCCTTGCTTATATTTCCTGCTTACTCAGTTAATATTATTTCATTCTTGGATCTTTAGGGAGTTGAAGACTAGATAGCTATAGTTTTCCTTGTTTACCTGATGCAAAAGCAAGTTATGATAGAAAGTAAATTAGGTACAGGAATATGGACTCCTCGAGATAGGATAGATACACAGTATTTTCTCTGAATTTGTCAAATGAAAATGGATTAGGCATTGATGATATATTTATTGCCTGTATATATTGTATATAGTTATTGTACTTATTGTATATATTTTCTCTTATATTAATTATAGCCTTCTTTTTATTTTAGACAAAAAAGGTGAAATGTAGTATCATTTCATTTGTATTTTAATAAATAAAAATTGCCTGAGGTCAGAAATGTAAAATAGCCACACTGGCCAGCCTTATAGACCAGGCAGCAATAGCACACGCCTTTAATCCCAGAGCCACACTAACTTGCCATACAAACCAGGTAGTAGTGATACATAACTTCAATCTCAGGACTAGAGAGGATTATAAATCGGAAGGGACAGCTCTCAGTCTCAGTTTAATTCTGAGATTCCTGGAGGGAGGGTCACCATTTCAGAGTGCGGTGGAGTAAAGAACCAGTTGGTGGCTATTTTACTTTTCTGATACTCAGGTTGAACCCCAATTTCTGTCTTGGTGCTTGGAATGTTTAATGTTTTTTGCAGGTCTGATATTGGGTGTTTAGTCCCCACCGGGACCATCTGCCTTCTGCCTGCCTCTGACCTGATTGTAGACTGGGATAGAATACCTCTTTCACCTACCCACTAATACCACCTTATGCCTTGGCATAATTCCCAAGGACTCTGGCTGGCTGGCTCCCTGGAGCACCTATGGGGTCCACCCACCCAGCCCAGAGCTTCCCTATTGTCACCACCACATCTAGGACACAGATGAGGAGTCAGGAATCTCAGGCCACATTTGGGGAGGAGACGCCACAGGAGAAATGACACTCTCAAAGATCAGCATGATCAAGAAGAGCTGCTCACTCATGCAATGTAATTTGGACTGTAGCCTAAGTAAGTGGGGAGCAGTGAAAGTCATTGTGTGGAAGAGGGTTATGGCCATTGGAAACCTCTTTGCCTGGGGTGTGGAGCTGGGCGGGGGAGAGTGGGCAACAAGGGCCACAGGAGCAAGTCCATCCACCATTTACCTCTCATCCCCAAATACAGGTGGACAGTTTAAAGCAAGATTCCTCGAGGCATAGTAGGTGCTGAATACACATTTCTTACCTGATTCTATTTGCTTAGGACACTTGGGCTGAGGAATCCTTATTCAAATGCTTAGCGCCAGAAATGCTTCAAGTTTTACATGTGGAGTATTCTGCAAATACATGGCGCGGTATTTCCCAGGAAGTTCACGTGTGAACAAGGAGTGATGTGTTTCATGCACACTGAAATGCACAGCCCGAGGTGGCTCTCATGAAAGGTGGCTAATGTCTCTGTGAAGTAAAGTGCTATTTAATCTTCCACTTGTGTCATGTGATGGTCCCAGAGCTACATGCAGACTGAGAGCATTGAGAATACCCGAGCTAGAGAAGGTGGGGTTAAGGCACCTGATTCTTCACCAGTCAGCATTACCAGGCCTTGCTGGAAGAGTCGCCCCTGCTGATCGTGGGACACCCTTTAGGCACCATAACAGGGAAGACAATGAGAAGCCAGCACTAAGATAGGAGGGTCACAGGAGACACCTGGGCTTCTGGAAGTCAACCCATCTCCCACCTGGCCAGTTGGAGGGAAGAAGCAGTTTTCTAGGGTCCTGAGGGGTGGGAGGCCTAACTGGAGAGTCCCTGATCTCCACCTACAGAATGGAAGGAAATCAGAATGGAATGCTGGTGTTTCAGTCCCGGAAAGGATAGGAAATCAGGTGGGGCGATTTCCCATCACCTGCCCCGTGGAGCTGAGGACAGTGCAGTGTTCAGAGAGTGAGTAGTGGGAAATTCACCTGGAAAACCCCGGACCAAATGTCTGGGAGACATGGTCCTCCTGAGAGAACAACCCTGACCCATGGGGTGCTGCTGTCTCCAAAGGAGCCACCTAGCCACCAATGTCTTCCTGGTCCTGCAGGATAGGGGGTGAGTCAGGTGTGGCTTGTGGGGGGAGGGAGGTGTTCTGCTGGTTAATTTGTCAACTTGATACAAAATGGTCTCACCTGGAAAGAGGGAGCCTCAAGTGAGGAGTTGCCTCCAGCAGACTTCCCTGGAGACATGTCTGTTGGGCATATTCGTCATTCATGATTGATGTGGGAGGGCCCAGCCCACTGTGGGCTAGCAAGCCAAGGTGTGTGCTGTACAGAAGGTATATGGGACAGGTCTGAACTGAACTGGGTGTTCTCCTTTTTAAAAAAAGTTTCGTATGGGTGTTTGGTTTGCTGTATGCCTGTGTACTACAGGTGTTCCTGGTAACCATGGTGGTTGAAGGTGTCAGAGTTCTGAGACTGGAGCTTCAGAAGGTTTTGAGCTACCATTTGGGTGCTGGAGGTTAAACCTGGATCCTCTGAAAGTGCCACCATTGAAGGCCCTTAACTGTGGAAATATCTACCCCTAACACACAGTGGTGTGTTCTTGACAACACTTTTACATCCCCTGAGCCTGGCTTATTCTCTCAGTGAAACGAGGATTCAGTGAGGCAAACAGGGGTGCCCCTTGTTCCTCAGCAGCTGCCTTCATTTTCTGTTGGTTATCAATTAAACACCATGACCAAAAGAAATTCGAGGAAAAGCTTTCCTTAGTTTATAGCTTATAGCAAGCAGTCCATCATCCTGGCAAGGCAGGGATCTGGAGGCAGGAACTGAGGTGGACATGATGGAGGAACTCTGCTCACTGGCTTGATCCTCGTGGCTTGCTCAGGTTACTTTCTTACACACCCCAAGACCACCTGCCCAGGAGTGGCACAACCTACTATGGACTGAACCCTTCTGCATCAATCATCAATCAAGAAGATGCTGTGATGGAGAAATTTTCTCAGCTGAGGTACCTCTTGCAAGATGGCCCCAGCTTGTGTCAAATTAACAAAACGCTAAACAGCATTATAGATATCTGAGAGACTGTGACCTCTCCTATCGTGGGAAGCCCTTTATTTCTGTCCCAGCCTCTTTTTGAGACAGGATAGCATTAAATCATTCGTGTGGCTTGGAACTTGTGAGCTTCCTCTCAAGTAGGTAGGGTCATAGGAATATGGCACTAGGCCCAGCTCACACCTTCCTTGCACCAGGACCACTCTGAGCTCGCTGCCCCCCAGTCAGTCCTGGCACCTCAGGCATGTGTATGAAAAGCCTGACACATTGTGGTCCTCCTCTGGCCACAGCAAGCAGGACAGGGATGAGACTGAACTGTAGGGAAGGGAAACTGCTCTTGGCAGATGCTAGCAAAGGAACAGATGAGCCTGCCCCCTGGCAGCTGCCCACAGACACTTGCTTCTTGGCCCCTCATTCTGCAGGCCAGTGTGAAAAGTAAGACTGCGAGCCCCATGCATCTCAGCCATGGCATCTGCACTGAGAGTCTGTGCCTTCCAGATTCAAAGCCTGATGCTGCGGGCAAGTTTTGGGTGGGCTTAGCACGGGACCTTTGAGTCCTGGAGCAGGAAGCAGAGAAGAGGTCTCAGGGAGGAAGGGCCAGGCTCTGGTTCTGCAAGGAACCCAGAGGGCATGAGACAGCACCCAAGTCTTGCTGCCGATCTGCTGGAGGCAGTTCCTTAGTGGAGGTCTCCTCTTCTGGGGTATGCCTGGGTTGTATCAGGCTGCTAACACTAACCGGCCCAGGATAAAGTGCCTGTATTAGCTTCCTCTTTTCATTATGCTTGTAACTTCAGGAGTTGTGATTGCTTTGCTCTCGAATTACAGAAACCTGACCACAGGGTTTACACTGGAGCTATTTCTGTTCCTTAATAAGTCCTTTTATTGTGAGTTCAGCTGTCAGAAAGCTCCAAGAAGCACCGGGCTTTCTCTCTTTCCTCTCTGCTGTCCTTAGTGGATTAGCTTTTACATGCGTAGGTATCTTCTTTCTGATACAGAAAAGCTGCTCCCGACATCACTCAAACACACTAGAGAGAAAGCAGGAAATGGGATAGAAACAGGATGCTTGTCACATTGTAAGCTGGGTGCTGGAGAGATGGCTCCATGGTTAAGAGGACTGACTGCTCTTGAGAGGACCTGGGTTCAATTTCTAGCACCCACTTGGTAGTTCATACCTGTCTGTCTCTCCAGATCCATAAGATATGATGCCCTCTTCTGACCTCTGAGGACACCAGGCACATGCGGTGCACAGACATATGGACAAACGCTCATACACATAAAATAAAATAAATCATTTTTTTTTTCTCTTTGAAGACAGGATTTCTCTGTGTAGCTTTGGAGCCTGTTCTGGAATTCACTTTGTAGGCCAGGCTGGCCTCAAACTCACAAAGATTCACTTGCCTCTGCCTCCCAAGTGCTGGAATTTAAGGTGTGTGCCCAGCAATACAATACTTTCTTAAAACTTTTTCTTTGAAAGTGTAACCTTTTCACACTTCCTCCTTCAAATCCTCAGCAAAACTCCACTTCAATCTTGTTTAAGTTAAACAGCCTCCTATAGCTACATGGGAAGCTGAGAACCATGTGTGAGATAGGGGATAGACACCAGTGACGCAGGTCACAGGCCCTCACCCCTGACTGTGTCTTCTTGGGATCCTTTTAGAGTACTGGTTTGTACATGGTATTAACCAGGTCTGGTGGTTCTTAATCAAGGGTGATTTTGCAAATTGGGTTGATTTAAAAAATCTGTATGTATGTATATGTGTAAGTGTGCATGTATCTATCTATCTATATATGTATGTATTTGTGTGTGTACATTTGAGTATATGTATATATACGTTTGTGTGTGTGTGTGTGTGTGTGTGTGTGTGTGTGTGTGTGTGTGTAGGGGAGAGGTAAAGGAGAGGAGAGACATGTTTGCCAGAGAATATGTGTGACAGTCAGAAGACCTACCTTGACAAGTGATCCTTATCTTCCACCTGCTGGAGACTAGGTCTCTCTTGTATTTCCCCTGAGTGAGCTAAGTTACCTGACCAATGAGCTTTAGGGGTTCTATATCTTCACCTCCATTTTTACTGTCCGAGTGAAGGGATTACACACGTGTGCTGCAATGTTTGGATTTTTGTGGGTTCTGGGATTCCAAACTCAGCTTCTTACTTGTGTGCCAAATTTGATTTACCCAACGAACCAACTCTTCAACCCTGGAATACATTTAACAAATCTTTAAAAATAAAATGTATTTGCTTAGCATGGAGGGGGAATTTGATTCTTTCTTTCTCTTTTTTTTTCCCTTTTTCGCCTGGCAGGGTCTGTTTCTGAAGCAAGACCTTATGAATCCAAAACTAGCCTCAAGTTCACTTATAGCTGAGGATGACGTTGAACTTCTGATCCTCCTGCTCTGCTCCTGCTAGGATTATAACACGAACCACCATGCTCGGTTTAATGTGGTGCTGGGGATCAAATGCAGGGCCTCGTGCCTGGTGGGCAAGTGCTCTACAACCGAGTTCTAGCCCTAATTGTAGATTCTAAATGTTGAAATTTAACCAGTAGCATCTTGTTATTTATACATTCACTGTAGAGGCTTAGAATATTTTGGGTTTTTTTAATATTTATTTGTTATGTATACAATATTCTGTCTGTGTGTATGTCTGCAGGCCAGAAGAGGGCATCAGACCTCATTACAGATGGTTGTGAGCCACCATGTGGTTGCTGGGAATTGAACTCAGGACCTTTGGAAGAGCAGGCAATGCTCTTAACCACTGAGCCATCTCTCCAGCCCGAGGCTTAGAATATTATTAAATGACTTTTTATTCACATTTTCCCCTGGAGTTTCTAATCACACCCCCACTTCACCACTTGCCTTGGGCCATTCTATTCACACAGCCCCATTGCTCTATGGTATGAAAGGCTGGGAAAGGAAGTCAGAGGAACTGAACTAGACAAAGGTCCTGGGGAACTGGGAGGCTGTCCCTCCCTATTAGATGGGGGAGAATACCAGAGAAATCTAGCTGATTTAGATTAGAAAGATAAAGGAAATTTCTAAGGCTACCTGTCATTCTATGCTTTTGCTAGTCAATCAATATAGTCAAGGCTGTTAAATGTTTGTATCCGTTTGGGAATAGTCTTAATGGAAGCTTCTATTGCCACCCCTGACTGCCACAGCCCTGGAGTAAACAACTTCTAACTTCTAATTTACAAAGAAGAGCAAGCCTTCTTTTCACTTGTCAAACACACAGTAATTCAACACTTTGAGTGACAGCGGTAGCATGGACATGATGTCGAGTGTCTAGTCAATGATGCTCTTCCTATCTCTTCCAGTCTGTGCCTTTAAGCATGTTTAATGACCATGGGTATTTGTCATTATTGGCTGTCCAATGGCAGATCATGAAGGGCTTGGGTGGAAAGAAGGGGTAGAATGGTGTCTCATTCCAGAGCCCAGGCTGACTTTTAACTGGCAATTCTCCTGCCTCTGTCACTCCACCCAGCTTAAAAACTGTTAAGTGGATTATGTCCAAGTTTCCTGGGGCTGGGATGGAAACCCTTGACAACATGGACACCTGGATACAGCATGGTAGGAACACACCATGACACAGAACATCTGTCCCCATTCTAACTCCACACCTGAATCCTTCTGAACTCTGTGGAGGTGTAAGGGACTGTGATGTGCTTCTCAGAGCTGACAGAGCACAGCAGACAGAGGACCTGGCCCTACCAACCGGCCCTGCCACAGATTCAGAGCTTTTCCTTTGTTCTCTGTCACTCTGGACCGACCAGCTGTTGTTTCCCTTGCAGAATGTGGAACTTTTCATGTCACCTCTGCCCAGAGCCATGCTAATTGCACTTCACGGGCTTTAGGGTCTGTGATGCTAACTGACTGACCAGTTTTTTAACGGAGGCAGAGTTAACAGTCCATCGCTGAGAGAAGTCGGGGCAGGAACTTGAGCAGGGGAAGAACCTATGAAGCAGAAGCCATGGAGGAGTGCTGCTTCCTGGTTTGCTTCTTGTGACATGCTCAGCACACACTAACATCTGTCACATTATCTGCTAAGGACAACAAGGAAGGCAGCCTTTTTCACAGGTGTTGGCACAACACTTAGAAGGCTAGAGCAGGAGGATCAGGAGTTCAAGGCCAGTCTGGGCTCTGAAGTGAAGAAAAAGAAGTGTTTTCACAAAAGATAAACGGAAGGAACAGTGTTTCCACTGGCCCACTGGTATCTTTGGTTTGAAACGTAATTTGTATTTCCTACCCCTGGTGCTCGCCTCTCCCCTCAGTTAGATGGCTGGGACCAAGGTCTTGTCCTGCATTCTTCCTGCTGCACGGTTCCCACCAAAACCGACTTTGTAGCCAGTTTTTACTGCACTCAAATAAAGGTCTTCTCGTGTGTAGGCTGGCGAGCAAGCAGCTGCAGTCTCTCTGGAGAAACTGGAAACGACATGAAAAAAGATGCATAAGCATCTGAAGCAAGGACTCAAGGCATCCCAGCCACACCGACCTCAGGCCTGGCACACTGACCGCCTCTCCTGGAGACTGAGGGATAGCTCTGTGGTAGAGGGCTTGCCTAATGCAGCTGAGTCCTGAGTTCAATCCCCTGGCCTGCAATCAATCAATCAGTCAATGAGTGATCTGAAGCCCAGGTCCTGGTACATGACTCCTAAAACCGTTGGTTTCTCTGGCATGCTAACAGTGCCCATTGTGTCAAAATGGGACTACCAGCAGCTGGGACCCAAAATTGAAAAAATAAAAATGAAAGGAGAGAAGAAAAATTTCTCAGCAATGGACGTACATTACAGGTGAAAAAATTGCCTGGAAACGGACATATGTTACAGGGTGTGATGATCCCAGCACTCAGAAGGCAAAGTTGGGAAGGTCACAAGATCAAGGCTAGCATGGGCTAGCAAGATATTGACTGAAAAATAAATGAATAGAGACATACAGAACAGACACTGATGGTTGCTGTTTCTTATTTCCCACAAACTTTCATGAGGAAAAGCAAACCCACACATCCTAGAGAGAAGAGTGAGAGCAAATGCCAAGGCCAGATCTGGTCACTAGCAGCCGGGTCCAAGATAAAAATGACTTCACATACTTCTGGGGGAGGAAATGAGGTCACATCTCTGCAGCTTCCAGCACATGTCTGTGTCACAAGCTTTGTAAACAAGCATTACAGGCTCAGGTTTCTTGACAATGTTCAGTTAGCATTCAGTGTACTGAATTCAGCATTCAGCATGCTGCAGCCTGAAAACAGGCATTAGAAGCAGAGATGTGAGATGTGGCAGGACCATGAGCCGCTGCTAGAGAGATGAAAAACTGCAGAATCCTGCCCACACCTAGGTATGGGAGCACATTTTATCCTGCCGTGGCGGCTGTTACGTCTATTGACTCGGAGGGGCTAATACATCTCAGCAGTACAGTCACTGCCTGTGACAGACACAAAGCCAGTGCCCAGTGAGTTCACAGCAAACGTGCTGCAGACGTTGTTCTGTGCTTCCTCATCACAAGATGTCTCGTGTTAACGTGGGTGCGGCCCCAGTTATCCTGAACTTGCTGAGTGCACAGCACACATGTCAGCATTCTCAAACAAGACAGCCTGCTGCCCTCCAGGTACTGGGCATCCCCACACCCTAAGGTCAGACATGATCCTGGAATAAGAGAGATAGCAGCGGTACTGAAGGATGTGGGCTGGACTGTTATTTGAGAATATGAAGAAAAATGAAGGAGAAAAGAAAGAAAAAGGAGAAGGAGGAGGATGACAAGAAGAAGGAAGAGGTGGAGGAGAAGATGAAGAAGGAGAGAAGATGAAGGAGAAGGAAAAAAAGATGAAGAAAAAAGGAGGAGAAGATGATGATAAAGAAGAAGGAGAAGGAGAAGGGAGGAAAAGGAGGATGTGGAGGAGGAAGAAGAAGAGGGAAGAAAAAGAAAAAGAAGATGATGAAGAAGGGAGAGAAGAAGAAGGAAGAGAAGGAGAAGGGGGAGGAGAAGAAGAAGGTGAAGAAGATAGAGAAGATGGAGAAGAAGAAGGGGAAGGAGAAGAAGATAATGAAGAAGGAAAAGCTGGAGAAGGTGATGTTACAGAACAAGGAGTAAAAACATTCCTTCAAGGAGGCCCGGACTTGTTCTTGCTTCTAATATTTTACTTACATGTTTAGAAATACTTAGTCGGGGCCAGAGCATTGGCACTGCATTAAAAGCACTAGATGTTCCTGCAGAGGACCTGGATTCGATCCCCAGCACCACATGAAGGCTCACAACAATCTGTAATTCCAATGTCAAGGGATTTGATACTCTCTTCTGACTTCCATGGGCACCAGGTACACATGTGGTACACAGACATCCATGCAAGCAAAACATTACACACATAATAACAAAAAGAGTTTTAAAATTTCCTTGTCAATATAGAAAGTTAACTATAGCTTAGCAATAAAATCTATCAAGAAACTTGTGTCTGAAAGATCTGTGACAACAAGGGAGACTCAGGGGAGGTAGGAGGAGAGATTGTAAAAGCTCACATCAATTCTTCCGAACCAACTCCACCCCTAATAGTAATCGAGTCACTATAACCTGAACACCATTGAAGTATCTGTGCCAAGTGTAAGACAGCCGTTCTCTCAGTTACTCTCACCACTGTCCCTCAAAGTGAACAAATGACCTCCATTTTCTCAGGAGAAAACCGACCTTGAAGGAAGAAGAGGAGGCTGTCCACTGTATTCGGGGTGCAGGACACCCCCATTTTGGTTTCTCTTTCATTAGTTAGACTTTAAGTCACACTGACCAAGTACTTGAGGAAAGCAGTACCAAGGGGATGACGGTTAAGACTGCACACCTGGCAGGATCTAGAGCAGTGGTTCTCAGCCTTCCTAAGCTGTGCCCTGTTAACACTGTCCCTCATGTTGTGGTGACCCCAACCGTAAAATTATCTTCATGCCCCTTTATAATTGTAATGTTGTTGCTGTTATTAATTGTAGTATAAATATCTGTGTTTCCTGATGGTCTTATGTGACCCCTATGAAAGGGTCATTTGACCTCTGCCCCCAAAGGGTCGCTACCCACAGGTTGCAGACTGCTGATCTAGAGTCACCTGGAGACAGGCGTCTCAGCCCGTCTGTGAGGGAGTTTCTAGACAGGGCTACAGAAGGAAAAGACTCAGCATAAATACAGGCGGGGGCGGGGGGGGGGCTGGAGAGATGGCTCAGTGGTTAAGAGCACGGCCTGCTCTTCCAAAGGTCCTGAGTTCAATTCCCAGCAACCACATGGTGGCTCACAGCCATCTGTAATGAGATCTGGTGCCCTCTTCTGGCCTGCAGGAATGCATACAGACAGAACACTGTATACTTAATAAATAAATAAATCTTAAAAAAAAAAAAAAAAATACGGGCAGGGGCCTGACTGAAAATCCACAGTGTTGATCTGTGTCTGTGTCCTGACGATGGACGCAATGTGAGCAAACTTCCTGCTGGCATGACTTCGGGCAGGATTTATGTGAACTCTCAAACTGGGAGCCACAATAAACTCTTCCTTCCTTACTTCTTTATTCTTTGTCATTTATTTTGTCACAGCAATGAAAGGAGTCCTCACTATAGTTCCAGGAGGTTGAGTCAATCATTGCTTGGTCCTCTGTGCTCAGGCAATTGTGGTGGCAGGGAAATGTGACAGAGGAAGCGGTTCCCCTCCTTGTGACAAGAAGCAGAGCACAGGGAAAGAGACCCAGGACATGACACACTTCAAAATACAGGCCCAAGGCTAGGGAGATGGCTCAGCGGGTCGGAGCACGTGTGCAGTGCACGCAGTGAGGACCTCAGTTTGAACTCCCAGCATAGATGGAAGAAGCTGAGTGTCAGGTGAACACTTTATACTGAACCACTTTCTGTAGCACAAATTCGAATTGTTCTCAGTAACAAAAACCCAGAGTCAGATATTAGGGGGTGAATGCTGAGAGATCAGAGAAGCAGGGTGGCCAGCCACTAGAGAGACCTTTTACCTCTACCGAATCCTCAGACCAAATGGTGATCCTGTCCTCTGACTGACTGCTTCAGACTGCACCTCAGACTTCATGACTGAATGCCATGAGCCCGTCTCCTCCTGCCTTATATGCCTCTCTCTGCCCAGCCATATCAGTCCTGTCTCCACTTCCCTGGTGCTGGGATTAAAGGCGTGTGATCCCAAGTGCTAGGATCACCTTTGTATGAGTTCTGTTTCTCTTTTATAGACTGGACCATTTTCATGTAGCCCAGGGTAGCCTTGAACTAACAGACATCCATCTGCCTCTGTCTCCTGAGTCCTGGGATTAAAAGTGTGCCATCACTGCCTGACCTCTAGAGGCTTAGCTCTGCACTGTGATGTTCAGGCAAGCTTTATTTGTTAAAACACAAAGTATCACTACAACTTTCCCTGTGCATTGTCAGCCCCTAGGGGTAAGAGAGCATCTTTTCCTGATTCAAGAAGAGGGTTTAGGGCTGGAGAGATGGCTCAGAGGTTAGGAGCATTGCCTGCTCTTCCGGAGGTCCTGAGTTCAGTTCCCGGCAACCACATGGTGGCTCACAACCATCTGTGGTGGGGTCTGGTGCCCTCGTCTGGCCTGCAGACATACACACAGGCGGAGTATTGTGTACATAAGAAAGAAAGAAAGAAAGAAAGAAAGAAAGAAAGAAAGAAGAGGGTTTATTTTATCTCACAGCCTACTGACCAAGAAGGGAAGTCAGGGCAGAAACTCAAGGCAGAAACCCAGAGGCAGAAACCAAGGAGAAATGTTGCTCACTGGCTTGCTCCCCATGGCTTGCTCAGCCTGCTTTCTTATGCACACCAGGGCCACCTTCCCAGGGGTTGCCCAGCTCTCAATGGGCTAGGCCTGACCAAATTCATCATAAAATCACGGAAATGCCCAACAGGCTTGCCTACAAGGCTGATCTGATGGAGGCATGTTCTCAGTTCAGCTTTCTGCCCACAGGACTCTAACTTGTGTCAAGTAGACAAACATCAAGTCAACACACACCCCATCCTAAGAAGGCTGTCTGCTTTCCCATAAGCCTCAGCTCCTTTCGGGCAGGTCAGAGGTAGGAAAAAATG
Organism: Microtus oregoni; assembly: GCF_018167655.1. Classification (NCBI taxonomy): domain Eukaryota; kingdom Metazoa; phylum Chordata; class Mammalia; order Rodentia; family Cricetidae; genus Microtus; species Microtus oregoni. The sequence continues at coordinate 64,898,080 of NW_024543063.1, forward strand.
AACATTTTTCATCTTGGGTGACAGGGGCCTGTAATAGGACCTTTAAGCCTGGATGATGGAGGACTTTGCAGACACATCCAAGCTCCGAGTTCAAACCCCTATCCCCGATAGTAGATACTTGGCACATGCCAGCATCCTTGGTGGATCAGAATTCAGGGAACGCCTGAGCTTCAGCACCCAGCTCTGTTGCTGGAGAAAGACCATGAGAACACACAGTCTCTGGGTGCTCAGAGCTCAGGCCTAGAGGTAGGACACGGTCCATTAAAGCCAGGGAAGTGGAGAGCGCTACAAAGGCCAGCACTTGCCTGTGCTCTACAAGGCCCACCCTGGGTTCAAGGGCATCTCCTGGCAAGAGAAAAGACTAATCTCTTCTAAGACTGTAGAAGCTCTGAAATGCTATCCACCCTAGCTCTCAAAACCCCTTTTTGTTGAGGCCACCAACCGTTGCTAAGAGACCAAGCAGGTTTACTGGCACCATGGAAGGGAATCCCCAGAGTGCTGTGCAGAACCAGCCCTGGCAGCTGCCTGGTGCTCTGCCCACATCCTTGTCTGTCTTCTGGAGCCAGAGTCTCAGTCAACAGCCAGTGGCTGTTCTGAGAAACCACTTGCTTGCAGTGATCTGATTATGCCTGGCAGTCCCCAGAGAGAGGAGGAACTCTTCCATCTTGGGCCTCCTTCTAAATTAATGGGGATAATTAAACATCAGCTGGCCTCCCACTGTGATGGTTGGGAATTAAAGTGACAATGGGTCCAGGAGAAGGCTCAGCAAGGAAAAGTGCTTGCCACACAAACCTGGAGACCTGAGTTTAATCCTGGGAGCCAACACAAAGGTGTGAGGGAGAACCAATTTCACAACGTTGTCCTCTCTCCTCCACAAATTAAGAAAAAGATTCACGAACGTGACATAAAAGCCTCTCGACCAATGAACGGGTGGGGAAAATGTGGAACATTTACACAATGGAGTACTACACAGAAGAAAAAAATAGTGACAGCTTGAAATTTGCAGGAAAATGGATGGAGCTAGAAAACATCATTTTGAGTGACGTAACCCAGACCCAGAAAGACAATTATCACATGTACTCACTCATTAGTGGTTTTTAAACATAAAGCAAAGAAAACCAGCCTACAAATCAAAATCCCAGAGAATGTAGACATCAGTGAGGATCCTAAGGGAGACTTACATAGATTTAATCTACATGGGAAGTAGAAAAAGACAAGATCTCCTGAGGAAATTGGGAGCATGGGGACCTTGGGACAGGGTTGAAGGGGAGTGGAGAGGAAGGGAGGGGAGCAGAGAAAAATGTAGAGCTCAATAAAAATCAATTAAAAATTTATGAAAATGATATCAAGCTGGACAGTAGTAATCCAATCTCTGTGAGTTTGAGGCCAGCCTGGTCTACAGAGTGAGTTCCAGGACAGTCAGAGCTACAAATTGAGCTCCTGTTTCAAACAAATAATTAGTTAAGTTAAATTATAAACAAACAAACCAGAGTAAAACAAAACAAACAAACAAAAAAGCCAAAGAGAAACCACAAGAAACACTACAGAGACACACATTCACACAGAAATCTCATTAAAAAACAAAATCAGAAACAAAACTATATAATCAAGACACCTGTAAACTCAAACAACAACAACAAAAAGCCCAGGCAAAGCATTATGAGACAAAGAACACCCTCCAAAATTACCACTCAGTCTGTTTTATCTTGGCCATCTACTGCTAGGCATAGGGCCTGCCCTCAAGAGTGCATTGTGCACCCAGTGAGACTCCACCGGAGAAAACTGATTTTCCTTTCACGGCAGTTATCAGTTGGAGATAACGTCTAGATTAGGGATAAGGGCTAGTGTCCATGTGGCCTCTCGGGACTAGAACCCCACCTGGCGTAGCCCCACGCAGGCCCTGTGCTTGCTGCCACAGCCTGAGAGTTTGTATGTGTCAATCCTGTTGTGTCTAGAAGGTTTGTTTCCCTGGTGTCCTCCACAGGACTTGATCATAACTCTAAATTTTCTTTAGGTCCCCATAAGATTATCAGCGCCCCCAACCAGCTGGAAGTAGCCTGAAATACTATGCTCACATTCCCAAAAAATGGACTATGGATATTTTCCTTTGTTTTTTTTGTTTTTTTTTTTTTTTTAAAAAAAAAGAGGGGGAAGTGGTGCGGGAGAATTGTCTGTATTCTGTCAATGGTGTTTTTAATGAACGCTGATTGGTCAGGCAGGAAGTATAGACAGGAAAACCAGACAGAAAGTAGAAATGATGCAATGAGGACAGGAAAATTCTGGGAAGAAGGAAGTTGATTCCTCCCACTACTGCCCAGAGTACCGGAGCAGCAGGATGTGATTTATCCCCCTGAAAAAGGTACTGAGCCACATGGCTAACATAGATCAGAATAATGGGTTAATATTAGCTACAAGAGCTAATAAGTAGACTGACCTAATGGGCCAATCAACTTTTTAACTTACAGAGATCTTTGTGTGATTTTCTTTGGGGCTAAACAGCTGTGGAGAACTGGACGGGACAGAAACCCATAAAAGTTTGCCCTCAAGTTACAGGAGAGCCGGCCTTCAGGGGTTAGGGTACTTTCTCTCCCTATCCCAGCTTCTCTACAAGCTATTCATTCATCAGTAGGAGGTTGAAAACACCATGGGGAAGGGATGGGGCAGATTTTGGCTTGTCACAGGGATCTCTTTTTGTCTAGGTTCTGCCATGTCAGGCCTGCTGACAGCACCCCGTCTGCGAGCTGCCCTCAGCCCTATAGGTTTATTGAGAGATTTCTTCTGCTCACATTTTTGCCTGCTTCTAGCAGCCTCAGGCTATGCTCTTCTTAATAGCTATGTTGGTGACAGGACAGGAAGTAGAAATGATGTTACAATGAACATCAAAGTTTTCTTTAAAACAGGGTCTTGTTGGTGTATCCCAGGCTCACCCTGAAATCAAGATTCTCCTACCTCACCCTCCCAAGTACTGGGAATACAGGCCTGCAGCAGGACAATCTGTTCCTCTCTTGGAGGCAGAATCCATGCATGCAAAGGACCACTGTAATGTGTCTGATTCAGTGCTTCACCAGAAGATTTTAGAACATTAGAACAATGACTGCAATATAGCTTATCGTAATTGTTGGTGTTTTCTGTTTGTTTGCTTTTGGTACAGGGTCCATCATATAGCCCAGGCTGGTTCTGAACTTGCTTTTAAGCCAACACTGCCCTCAAATTCTTCATTTTCCTGCCTCTCCCTGTCGGGTGTTGGGATTATAGGTATATACCACCACACTGGATTCAGTTCATAATATCTGACTTATCATCAGGTCACAGACTGAGATAGAAGGGTTCCTAAGAGTTCAAAACTAACCTGAGCTTTGTATCAATGTCCCGCTTTAAATAAGTAAGAAAAAAATCATGTTGCAACAACAGCAAAAAGAAATAGGAGGAAATATACATGTTAGTTATCTAGATTTAGAAGTGCCAAGTTGGGGCTGGAGAGATGACTTAGAGGTTAAGAGCATTGTCTGCTCTTCCAAAGGTCCTGAGTTCAATTCCCAGCAACCACATGGTGGCTCACAACCATCTGTAATGAGGTCTGGTGCCCTCTTCTGGCCTGCAGGCATACACACAGAATATTGTATACATAATAAAACAGTAAGTATTAAAAAAAAAAAAAAAAGAAGCCGGGCGGTGGTGGCGCACGCCTTTAATCCCAGCACTCGGGAGGCAGAGCCAGGCGGATCTCTGTGAGTTCGAGACCAGCCTGGTCTACAAGAGCTAGTTCCAGGACAGGCTCCAAAACCACAGAGAAACCCTGTCTCGAAAAACCACAAAAAAAAAAAAAAAAAAAAAAGAAAAGAAAAAGAAGTGCCAAGGCGTACATATGTTTTGAAAACACTGTACATGACAAACAGAAATAATTTGTATTTTCCAGTTAAAAGTTATTTTTAAAAGAAGCTAGGCCAGGATAGGGGCATACAAGTATAATCCCTAGTACTTTGCAGCCTGAAGCAGCAGGACCAGGAACTCAGGTGCAGCCTACGCATTCAGAAAGTTCCATGTCAGTCAGAGGTCCACAGCAAGATCTTACCACAGAAGGACAAAATAAATAACAGGAAAAAAAAAAGAAATAAAAAGAAAAATCACATAACAGGGGCTGGAGAGATGACTCAGTGGTTAAGAGCACTGACTGCTGAGAACTCAAAAACAATGGCACTGGGTTTTGATCCTACTGCACGTACTGGCTTTGTGGGAGCCTAGGCAGTTTGGATGCTCACCTTACTAGACCTGGATGGAGGTGGGTGGTCCTTGGACTTCCCACAGGGCAGGGAACCCTGATTGCTCTATGGGCTGACGAGGGAGGGGGACTTGATTGGAGGAGGGAGATGGGAGGCGGTGGTGGGGAGGAGGCAGAAATCTTTAAGAAAGAAAGAAAGAAAGAAAGAAAGAAAGAAAGAAAATGACAAATCCACTTTTCTGTTATTAATTAAATAAAGGGCAACAAGAAGCATCCACCTTCAGAGAGATATCTAGCAGGAGCTAATAGACAGCGAGACTGGCAGCAGTCAGCACCCATAGCCTTCGGAGGAAAAAAATAAAGAGGATTTCTGAAAATGAAGAAAACCTGTTGTGACAAAAACAATGAAGGAAAAACTGAAAATAAAATTGATATTAAAAAAAAAAAAGAGCACTGACTGCTCTTCCAGAGGGCCAGGGTTCAATTCCTAGCAACCACACGACAGCTCACAACTGTCTGTAACTCCAGTTCCAGGGAACCTGAAACCTTGGCAAAATACTAAAGCATGTTAATTTTTTTAAAAAGTCATATAAAAAAAAACCACACACATTTAGAATAAATGTACCAAGACAAGACACAAACCCTAACTCCACTGATTCCTCTGTGGGCTCAGGGCATTTACATATTAAAAACATGTTATTTTGTGTTATGTTATTATGGATTTCTTTTATGTTCATGTAATACTATGATATATAGATTGGGTCTTCCAACTTCCTGGTATGCCAATGGTAAAGGAGAGTGATGAGGCTTTTAGCTTTTGAGTTGGCCCTTGTCCTATGAGCCTTTGTTCATACCTTTAGGATGGGAGGGGTCACTCGGAAGAGCTAAGTGTATTGGTGGTTTAGGATTTGAAACCCCAAGGACGGGGAGGAGCTGAAACTCAAGCGATCCCCAGAGACCAACAGCATAAGCAGTCAGCCCACACAAAGATGGGTAAAGTGCTTGCTGCCACCAAGCCTGAGGCAAATCCCAGTGACCCACATGGTGAAGAGAGAGAACCAACTCCTGCAAGATGTCCTCTGACCCCCACACACATGTACACACCCTATCCACACATGCACAGATAAGTGTTATTAAGTTTTTACAAACCTGCCACAGGGTGTGTCGGGATGGCTCAGCACTTGGAAGCCTTTCGCCATGGTCGTTTCTGCAGGGCCAGAAGGTGTGTGTCCCTCGCATGCGCCTCGCCCTGGGCACTTCTCCATCATCTTCTGTACAATAAACCTCCAGACGAGTCTCCCTGGGGTCCATGAGCCGTAGCAGGAGCTAGGGGCATCAAGTATTGAGCTCTCCACATGGGACGGTGCCAGAACTGACCGGGCTCAGGGAAACAGTAAGAAGGAATCCCACCTTTCTTGTCATGTTGCAGACTGACCCCAGGGCCTTGCTCTACCACCAGGCGTCATCCCAGGCCCCGCACTTGCCACTTACAGAAGTCGTTTGTGTTAACTGTGACATCAGAGGGAAACCGGTTTAATTCTTGTCTCACTTACTATTGCTGTGACAAGACACCATGACCACGGCAGCTCTTTTGAAGGAAAATATTTCACTGAGGTGGCTTAGAGTTCAAAGCTTTTGTCCATTATCATCACGGTGGGACATGGTGACGTGCAGGCAGACATGGTGCTGGGAAAGGAAAAAGAGATCTACATTTTGTTCCAGAGGCAAAAACACAAGGAGTCTGTCACATCCTGGGCTTAGCTTGACACGCTTTCCTCCAACAAGGTCACGCCTCCTAAGAGTGCCACTCCTTATGAGCCCATGGGGGCCAATTACATTCAACCTGCCACACTTCACTAGCTCACTTATGGACACATTTGGCTTCAGAAAAATAAAGGAGTTTTCAAAATATTTGTTACAAAGTGGAGACATTGACAATGATGTCAATCTGTGGGAGGAGGTGGTATGGGGATGTGGCTTGAGAACGTCCACTTAGGCAGAGACAAGATTTCAGATGTGAGCCCCACTCCTGCCTTCCCTGGCCTTCAGATGAGAATCAGAAGTCCTCCCTCCCACAGACCTTGAGCCAAGCCTGAAGAGGTCACATGAGAGGCAAGGAGCCCTCCCAGGAGCTTCTCGAAATTGAGACTGCAAAACCCAGCAGGATTTACCAGCTGAGAAAACCCATCGAACTGAAGCGAACACAGGGAGTCTCTTGATGATGCTATTAGCTTCAAATGACTTCCGGGAGGGACTCAGCTCAAACCAGAGCAAGAAGGGAGGAAAGGCATCTGCAGTGTGTCCCTGGGGTTCTGATTGCTCCAGCAACTGTGGTTACCGGAGTATGATCTCAAGGGTCACCAGGCATCCCTGCTAGAGCTCAGATCCTATGACAAAGCATCTTCAAAGTTGGTCCCCTGGCGGGAGGTAGTGTTGTAAATTGTGACCCCGAAATCCAAGAGAACTGTGAGTCATTGGCCACTGAGCTTATAAAGCAAGATCTCCTTGTTGTGGGGATACAGGGAGTACAAAGACAGTCTGTATTTAAAAGTAAAATCTGGCAAAAACCCCCTTTCTTTGAAGGGCCGTCTTCAATGCTGATATCATGACTTGTCCACAAACACTTATCTCATAACAAAGTAGTGTACAGTCCTGTTTGGTCTCAAAGCCTTGTGATGGAAGAAAATGAGTAAAAACAGTGATGTGGGCACCATGGTAACCATCTGAACTTGACACAGTGAGGCCATGGGACAAAGTTCTACCTGGAGAACTTCACAGAGGAACTAACATGTTTGCTAAGACTTGACCTTTCAGGGGTACCTGTGGGAAACAGGCAGATGGAGGGTGAAGGTGGGTGTGAGGGAAGGGCCTGCCAGGACAGCCATCTAGGGAGATGAGTCAGGCAGGCTATGTTGTGGAAACAACTGAAAAAGGACAGAAAACACGTGATGACCCATGTGATCCACACACCAGAATGGATGCGCTCAGCTGCGGGTGTTTGCTGTTTGGGCTGTGACACTCCGAACTGAACATGGGGAGGTGGGCGGATCATGGGGTTGTAGGTTGGGAATCCATTTCAGGAGAGGCTGAGGAGACCCCACCCCCACCCCTTAGGAAGCTCGCCTATGAGGGCGGACACAGGCTGATCTTCCCCTAGACTCCAGGATTATCCTGAGCCTCCCCAGACTTCTCAAAGTAATGGTCCGTGCTCTAGAGAAATACCACTCATGCTGAGTGACAGTGAGCTAGGCGCTCTGCCTGCAAACCCTGGGTCTCAGAGGAAAGATCCCTGCTCTCCTAGCTCTCCAGTTGCTTTTTCTTCCGCCTCACCTTTTGCTCATGTTGACACAAATGTAGCTCTCACTTTAAATAGAATAAGAGATCATTCATTCTGGCTGAATAGGACTGACCATGGCCAGGAACCTAGTTCAGGTCACTTCAAATAGCAAGTCTGACATAAAAAGTTATAAGAGCTTTTCTTAGTTACTAAAAATAAGTCTGAAGCCGGGCGATGGTGGCGCACGCCTTTAATCCCAGGACTTGGGAGGCAGAGGCAGGCGGATCTCTGTGAGTTCGAGACCAGCCTGGTCTACAAGAGCTAGTTCCAGGACAGGCTCCAAAGCCACAGAGAAACCCTGTCTCGAAAAACCAAAAAAATAAAATAAAATAAGTCTGAAGTCGGTGCATTAGTACCCAAAAGATGGATGAGTGCCGCAGGTAGTGAGGCTGAGCGAAGTGGGGAGGCTCAGCTATCTAACAACATCCCTGGGTTGGAGTTTGTCAAAGTTGGTGATCTATAGGTTGGTAATCTGAAAGATTCTTAACTGATAACAGAAGGATGTTAGGTTAGACACAGAGGTCAGTAATGAATGGCTATGAGCAAGACGAAAGATAGCTTGGTCCTGGATCTGCATCGTTCCAACTTTCTGTCTAGGAACTTCTCATCAGGAAGTCTGCCTACAAATCTTCTGCACAGGTGTGGGCCTTTGTTTTCCTTTTTTTTTTTTTGGAAATATTCTATACTATATATAGAATATATATCAAGAACATAGGAACACAAGTCAGAAAACTTTGGGTACTCGTCTCTTTCTCAGGGTTGCCTATGATTTCTGGGGCGAAGTTATCCAGTGATTGTTATAGCAATCACCCAGTGTTCCAACTGTCCTCATGCACAGCTTGTTGGTGGGGACCCTCCTCCCGGTTCTGTAGATAGAACTCTGTTAGTGGGGGGCTCCTCTGCTTTCCACCCTGGAAGCTTTGGGATTGCCTCTGACCTGAGGCTTGGATGGGGCACAGGGGTCAAAGGTCTCCTGTAACACAGTCCTCTATTCCAGGGGCTCCATGCCCCCATGTTAAGCAATAGAATAGTCTTTGGTGCTTGCACAAGAGCATAGGCTTTTAAATGCAAAAGCTGAGAAAAGAGACTTGTCTCTCTCACTTTCATCCCTTCCCCTGAGACATTGGGAATTCTGAGCTTAGCTGCCTGAATGAGGTCAAAAGTCAAAAACAACACAGTTGGGTCAGGATATTCCCTGAGGATGCAAACAAACTCAATTCCCTCTAATAAAAACAAATAAACAGTTAAAACCACAGACCTCTGCAGCCCTGGCTTGGCGGCCCTTGTGGCTGCCTGCTGGAATCTCCCCATGTGGCCTGGCTGCCCTCTCTCTGGAGAGGGGACACTGTAGGACAGGGCTGGGCTCTTAGGTCAGTCTCCTCTCCTGGTTCCAGGAATTGTTTCCTTGGCCACTACCTGGTCCATGCTCAGGGATGGTGGAAGATGAGCGGCAGGAAAAGCTATCCTGCTTGTGATTAGAGCCAAAAATGAAGCTTCTCTTCGAATTCATTTTTGATACTAAAATAAAACAAAAAAACTGCTTTCTGCAGCTACTGACAGCCATCACATCCCATAGTCAGCCATCTGTCCATCCAACATGCAGACACAGCAGCTGCAATCTGAGCTCTAGGTCTGTGGCTGACAGGCTGGGCTCTTCATTTTATGCCTTTCTACTTAATGACATTGGAGAGGAGATTTATGTTTGCCATGCTACGGCTTCTCATCTGCAAAGCCGGGAGGACAATGCCGGCTGGAAAGGCCTGCAGTGGTAACAGGATGAGGAAGAACTGGGTGGCAGTGGTAACAGGATGGGGAAGAACTGTGTGGCAGCGGTAACAGGATGGGGAAGAACTGTGTGGCAGCGGTAACAGGATGGGGAAGAACTGTGTGGCAGCGGTAACAGGATGGGGAAGAACTGGGTGGCAGTGGTAACAGGATGGGGAAGAACTGGGTGGCAGCAGCACTTGGCCCTGCTCACAGTCAGCCCCATCAATGCTAAGTAAATTACAAGTATGAAGGCAGCCCTGTTGCTTAGTGTGTTTGAGACTAGCCTGGGCTACACAGTCCAAAAGAAAAAAGAATTGTTAGGTGGCAGCATTATTACTTCGCAGAGGGCCTATTGAATTTCTGAGGAATCTGGCACTAAGGAACTCAATACTTTACTGGTAAAACAACAACAGCCAGGGATGGTGGCATCCATCTTTAATCCTGCATTTGGGAGGCAAAGAGAAACAGATCTCTATCTGTTCAACATCAGCTTGGGCTACACTGGGAGACCCTGTCTCAAAAACAGACAGATTAAAAAACAGACGAATAATAAATAAATAATCATCAAAGCTGGAGAAACAGCTCAATAGTTAAGAAAACTTGCTGTTCTTGTAGAGGACCCAGGTTTAGTACCTGGCACTCACATGGTGACTCAAAACTGTTATAACTAGAGTTCCAGAGGATCTCACACCCCATCATGGCCTCCACAGGCACCAGGCATGTATGTTGCATGAAATGCTCATACACATAAAATAAAAATAAAATTTACAAACCAAAACCAAGCAACATCTGAGCTTGAGAAGGAAAGGAGGGTCTGGAGACTTAACTAGAAGAGAACTCTGGAGAGTTCAGGCTGTAGGAAGGAAGCAGAATGACATCACTTAATCTATAAATAACAGTGTTACTGTCAAGTTCCCCCATCCTGCAAAACAATGAGCCTGTTCTCCTCTGCCAGAGAAGGACTCTGGAGTCTCATGCTATGTCTCCACCCACCCAGCACAGCCACAGGGAAGTAATCAGAGCTCTTACCACCAACAGAGCGACCAGCAGAGGGTACTGAAGCCCTAGCTTGGTAAGCAAGCATCTTTAGTAATCCTATAACCTTTCTTGACCACTCAGAGAAAGACCCCATGCTCTTGGCTTCCAGGGACTCGACTAAGTCCCTAGGCTGTTGGGTGGACTTTCAGGATTGGGTCTGTGGATCCCCTGCCAGCTGCTGGGCCTCCGGCTACTCTGATAGAGAGAGGAGGGGAAACATCCCTCAAAAGTCTAGAGCTGGTTCCATTCTTAGCACTGGCCCCAGACTCTGTCCTCATACGGCCCAGCCCTTCAGCCCAAGCAGCAGCAGTTTATTTTACCCCCACTGCCCACTGCCAGTCCACTCTGCTGTTCCAATCCGTATTTATCACCCACCCGGCGGTTTGCTAAATGTTGGGACCTTGTCAAGCCTGCACCCAAGTCCCCGAGGCTTCTTCCAAGCCCACTTCAAGGTGTTGTCTCCAGAAAGCCTCAGCTGTGTATGACCTTGTGGGTTTCAGGCCACGGTCGCACACCTATTCTGTGCTGGACCCTGTTCTGAACTGTCATGCTGTCACTGCCACTAAACATTGCAACCTGGTTGGGGGTGGGAAAGAGAAGGCACAGACTCCCACAGAGGAGATGAGAGATATCAATGCTTCGTTGCTCCACTCTCTTTTTTTGTTTTGGTTTATGTGACAAAGGCTTATTATATAATCCAGAAAGGCTTCCAATTTGCCATCTCCCTGACTTAACCTCCCAAGCACTGACATTGACAGGCCCGTGGTACCACAGCTGGCAGCTGCTCCATTTCCTCGGCCATTTGGTCTGCCAACATGTGGCCCACTTTTACCCGGTGGAGACAGACTGTGGGTGACTCTGGGTGGGCACAGGATGTGAGGGCCTTGAGGACAAGGGCAGGCCACACACCTGCATCCAGAAGCAGGCATTCAGGCTTGACAAGAACTGATGCACAACAATGCCATGTCACGGCTACTTCCCATTCCTCCCTCCTCTGTGCCCAAACTCATAGGCTCAGAGGGAGGTATATTGAGTCAGCCAGTGAAGAGAGCTGGCCTGGCAGTGTAGACAGGGAAGGGACACAGCCTCTGTAAGTGTTTGACAATACTTTGGAGAATAACTTACAAGCAATTGTGTGCACAACTTAAAAAGTGACCAGAAAGCTTTTTGCCCGTTATCGTCCATCAGTATTTACTAGTGAGAGTGGAGTGTAAGTCACTACTACAGGACTTCCCAGCACACACAGGCTGTGGGCTCAAACCCGAGTACCAGAAAGACCTCTTAGGAATGTTCACCAGTGATAGACTTTCTACAACCACACAATTGTTCGCTCTCTATTCTTGAAATAAAGCAGCCCACAGGGAGTGGGCTGGGGGGTTGGTGCTTCACCCAGGCACTTTTTGTGTTAACATCCAAATGGGCTGTAGAGCCTGCTGGTATCATTAGCTGAGACAAGGATTGCTGGAGTGAGGGGTGGGGACCACAGAGAACAGCTGCTCAAGAATACAGTGACCTCAGCCATCTGCTCCCTGGGATTTACTCTTTTGTGTTTTCAACATCATTGTCCAATTTCCTTATTTGTTCACCCACCATATGTCCCTGTGTGTGTGTTATTTTATTTAATTTATCCTTTTTTCCCTTTTATTCAGCCCATGGGATGCTGCTGCCTACAATCAGGGTGGGTCTTCCTCCATCATCTCCTCCTCTCTAAAACACTCTCACAGACACGCTTAGAGGTCTGTCTCCTAGGAGAACACAAATGCAGTCACAATTAACATCACAGTTCATCCACAGAGCAGGTGTACACAAAGATGTGGATTCCTAGTTTTTCAGTGTATTCTGAAAGCATACTCTGCAGAAAAATAAAGATGAAAAAGAAAGGCAGGGCACCTGTACCCTCCAAACAGGAAGCCACGGTAGTGATTCACAGCCCTTTCCAGGTCAGGCGTTATTGTCCATGAAGTGGTGTTCTGAGTCCAAAGGCTCCAGGGTCTTGCAACCAACAGCAGGGTCACTCCAATCTGGTGCTTGTAGATGCTCACTGACTAATTATCTCCTCCATGTGCCCTTCAGATTGGTGACCACTGAGGTGTGACTGTCATTCTGGCCTCCACTGTTAATGTTGTGATCCCTATCATGGTGGGTCTTCACACAATCCATTTGCCTGCAAATTTCAAGATGTCATTATTTTTTTCCGCTGTGTTGTACTCCATTGTGTAAATGTACCACATTTTCCTTATCCATTCTTCGGTAAAGGGGCATTTATGTTGTTTCCAGGTTCTGGCTATGACAAACAAAGCTGCTAAGAACATAGTTGAGTACATGTCCTTGTGGTACAATTGCGCATCCTTTGGATATATACCCAAAAGTGGTATTGCTGGGTCTTGAGAAAGGTTGTTGTCTAACTTTCTTAGAAATCGCCACACTGATATCCAAAGCAGCTGTAGCAGTTTGCACTCCCACCAGCAATGCAGAAGTGTTTTCTTTACCCCACATCCTCTTCAGCATAGGTTGTCATCAATGTTTTTGATCTTGGCCATTCTTACAGGTGTAAGATGGAATCTCAAGACTGGAGAGATGGATCAGAGGTTGGGAGCAGTGGCTGCTCTTCCAAAGGTCCTGAGTTCAATTCTGAGCCATCACATGGTGGTTCACAACCATCCAGGATGAAATCTGGTGCCCTCTTGTGGCCTGCAGGCATATAGAGCACTGTATACATAATAAATAAATCTTGAAAAAAAAAAGATGGCAGCTCAGAGTTGTTTTGATTTGCATTTCTCTGATGGCTAAGGATGTTGGGCAGTTTCTTAAGTGCCTTTCAGCCATTTTAGATTCATCTGTTGAGAGTTCACAGTTTAGGTCACAGTAATGGTACCACCACTAGTTTAAAAGTGGAGAGAGGCGGAGCCAGCACCCAGAAAGTTGTAACCAAGCTGCTTACCTTTTTAAAAGCTCTTCAAGATAGTAAAAAATTACAAATAATGCAATAAGGACAGATTCAGACATAAAATATCTCTAAATAGGTCACATTGTTAAATAAATGTACGTAGACTTGCTTGATAACTGTTTTGTTATATGTAATTTTACCATGTTAAAGTTAAAGCCTTCCTTTTTGTTTAAACAGAAGAGGGGAAATGATGTGGGAGGTTCTTCTGTCTATGGGTTGCTTTTATTGGTTAATGAATAAAGAACTGCTTTGAGCCTTTGGCAGGAAAGAATAGAGCTAGGTGGGGAAAGCCAGGTTGTATGCTGGGAGAAAGAAGGGCAAAGTCACAAGAGATTTTGTGACTCTGGAGTCACATGGAGCGACTGCCAGCATCAGACCTGCCAAAATTTTGCCTGTAAGCCACTGCCACGTGGCAATACACAGACTAATAGGAATGGGCTAAATTAATATGTAAAAGATTAGCCAATAAGAAGTTAGAATTAATGAGACAAACAGTGATTTAATTAATACAAATTCTGTATGACTATTTTGGGTCTAAGCTAGCCGGGCAGCCAGGAACGACAAGCGTCTCTCTCCTCCAACATGTTTATACTCCACTTTTTTATTGGATTATTGAAAGTAAAGTTCTAAAATAGGCCAGAGGGTAGAGTCATCCTCTGTGACAGCAGCCTCCCCTAGATCACATCTAGAGGTGACAAGCCTGGCCTTAGACTCGATCACGCAGGGCCCTAATCCTCAGTGGATGTACAGCCCCGAAGACACGAGAAGCGCCAATTCTCGTACTTCCTCTTAGTCTTTTGTGGAGGAAAGGGGCTACTTCATGCTCACTCCTGTGTGGTTGTGATCTCCACTAAGCCACCTCCCTCCAGCCCCAGTTTCACAGTGTCCCTGGTTGTAGTGTATAAAACAGCACGTCCATAAAGGACCATAAGAAACATTGCTTCAAAGAATTACACTGGTATGCAGTGGGGTAAGGTAAACCTGACAAGGAGGAACATCTGTTGTAAAAAAATGAATCTCACGTGGCCCTCTAGGCACAGGAAGCAGAAACAACAGGACAGGGACAACTCCACTCTCAGGCCCTGTAGTAAGGGACACAACATTTCTAGTCTCAAATACTGATTCTCATGGAAGAAACAATTTGTCCAGCTTGGGGCCTGGCTGGGCATGGGATCATGAGTTACAGATATGGCTTTCAGGGACACACTCCCATGTGTGGGAGTAGATGGTGTGTGGGTAGGTCATTTAGAAAGAACAGTCTTTTCTGGATTAGTCAAATGCCCTCCTAACTGTATATCTTGTTGCTGTATAGATTTTGTCACCAATATCTAAAGAGAGAGCCCTGGGAAGTTGGATGCACAGTGGAGCAGGGCTGCAGTACGTGCCTAGCTGCAGGGGCCAGCCTGCTGCACTGATTGTGTCTTTGGTTCTGTTTGCTCCCCAGTGAGAAGCAAGCAAGCACGGAGGCATCTGAAAAGGAAGGAAGGATATGCTTGCCTGCACCTCTCTCATCCTGTAATTATGGCATGGAATGAAAAGCTAAGAGGAGATCACGTGGTGTGGCAAGGGTCCCTTTGAGTTGTGAGCTGGGTGTGGTGGCACACAGAAGTGATCTTGGCTACTCAGTGGTTAAGGCCTCAGGGTCACAAGTTTAAGACCAACCTCGGCAACTTAGGTAAACAATGTTTCAAAGTAAAAATTAAAATAAAAAGGGGTGAAAACTAGGCATGGTGGCACATACCCATAATCCTCAGAGGACTGCATCAGGAGAATCTGGAACTCAAAGTCAGCCTCAGTTCAAGACCAGCCTGAACCACAGGAGACTCTTCTACCAGTAGGTCTGTTAGGTCTCCACTCTGGGACAAACGGTTAACTAAGATGCCTACTGAACATATCAAAGTGGGCCTGGCTGTCAGGTTCTCCTGCATCCCTCTGTTCCTACTTGTTACAGCATCTTCCTGGCTGGCATACCTCACTCCCTACACAAAACTTCTCCAACACAGGGGCTGGGCTGCCCTTCCTGAGCTGCCCTTCCCCCCAACTGCCCTTTCAGATATAATCCAGGCATTTGGTTGGTTACCCAGTCCCCTTTGGTCTACTTTTTACCTTCCTGGCCTTTTGGTTTGGCTTTTCCCTCTCCCCTACCCCAACTCCACACGTGGACCAGCTCAGGGTCATATTCACTTTGGACTATCCCAGACGTCCCTGCCTCAACTCTACAATAAACCTTCTCTGCCAGACCCAAGGCCAGTCATGCCCTTCCTTTATTTATTCATTTTTTTCCACCCAGGACCCAGGGATGGAACTCAGGTTGTCAGGCGCAGTAGCAAACGTTCTCTCCAGCCTCACCCACCGAGTCACCTCTCTGGCCTGAACTAGTTTTTAAAAAGCGATTGTTGGAATAGCATTCCTAAGATGAAAACATACACACCAAATTAAATTAACAAGACACAAAAATCTAAATGACAAAAACATGCATGTATTTAACAACCAAAAGATGACTGGTTTCAATGATTTATTTAGGGAGATGCCAAGAGAAAATTGCTGGGCTTGAATTACACTAATGTAATCCTGCTTAACAGCTGTCTTGAGACCTGAGTCACACATGGTACATGTCACCCGTTTGGGATATACAGTTCAAGAGTTTTTAACATATCCACAAAGTTCTGAGACCATCACCACATCCAACTCTAAAACTTTTTATTTACCCCCATATGAAACTCCAAATACTTTAGCAGTCACCCCTCAGGCCCCTCTTCAGCTCTCCTCCTGCAGCCCAGGCAGCCACTAATCTTTGGTCTGTAGTAGATCTGCTGACTCTGGTCTTTTAACCTAACCGAGTCATGAACGTGGTCTTCTGTGACCAGCTTGTTTACTTAACAGTGTCTCTGGGGCTTATCTGCACCTCAGAGTGTGAGGATGCTGTATTCTTTCTGACCGATGAATCATATCCCATGGGCAGACCACATTTTATTTATCTCTACATCAGCTGGTGGGCTCACCACTTTTTGGCTATTATGCACAATGCTCCCACAAGCATCCACAAACATGCACATGTGTCCTCAGATCTCTTGGTACATGCTTAGGGAGCGGGTTGCTAGGTCCTGTAGAAGCTGACTTGAGAAATTTCCAGAATGACTTCCAGGGTGGGTGCACCATCGCCCCCTCTCCACAGCAGTGAAGGTGACTTCCAATTACCTGACTTTTTAATTCTCACCTGTAGGTGGAGGTTTCCTGTCTCCCTGCAGTCACTCCCAAATAACAAGAGACTTAATAATGATTATAAATAAACGGTTCATAGCTCAGGCTTGTTACTAGCTAACTCCTACATTTGAAAGTAACCCATAGCTCTTATCCACCCTCTGCCACGTGGCAGTAGCTCCTTTTAACACAGCACAGTCATCTTGCTTCTCTCTCTGCATCTGCTCGTGCATCCCAAGACTCTACCTTTCTTCTTCCCAGTATTCTTTCTGCCCTGAAAATCCTGCCTAACTATTGGCCAATCATCTTTTTAGTAATAATGAGAGCAACACATTTTCACAGTGTACAGAGATTTATCCTGCAGCAGTGACCATCCCTGGTGGATATGATATGGCATCTTGTGGTAGTCTTGACTGACAGTTGTCTAGTGACTGGTGATGCTAACCATCCTTCATTATCTCTCCTTTCTAACTCTCCTGCCCTCATTGGCTGGATCCTCACCATTTCTCCACTGCCTGGTGCATAGCCTCTTAACAGGTCCCCCCATCATCGACTCTCTCACTGAAGTACACTCTCAGGTGGTCCCTTTTGGCCTCAATTGACCCTTACCACCCACATGGTGGAGTCCCTGCTTCTGAGCATGGGATATGAGATCCTCAACCTTATGTTTTTGCCTATCCAGCTCCCTCTGCCTATGATCCATCCCTTCCCTGAGATGTCTATCTGGTTGACATTTACCCTTTAAATCTTTTTTTTTATCTTTTTATGGTTTATTTAACTTTATTTTATGTGCATTGGTGTGAAGGTATCAGATTCCCTGGAACTGGATTTTCAGACAGTTGTGAGCTGCCATGTGGGTGCTGGGAATTGAACCTGGGTCCTCGGGAAGAGCAGTCAGTGCTCTTAACCGTTGAGCCATCTCTCCAGCCCTACCCTTTAAATCTTAATGCAGGAGAATCTTCTAGCTGGGTGAGATGGCGTGTGCCTCTAATCTTAGTGGCCAAAAGCTGAATCAAGGTATCATGTTTGAGGCCAGCCTAGACGGCAGAGCTGAATGAAATCTTCTGAGGAGCCAGCCTAATGTCACCCCAGACACGGCATGAGTGTTGCAGGACTCCAGGAGAGACCATGTCCACGGCATTATGTCAGCGTCGCCAAAGATCATCCAAGGGCCAAATCCTCATTCACACATTGCGTGTGACTGTTTGTGCTATGAGAGCATATCTGAGCGACTACAACAGAGCCAGGCCTGGCCCATGAATATGGGTCTCTTCCTATCTAGTCCTTGACAGGAAGTCTGCTGACTTCTGCATGTTGGTCAGCCTGTCATTGCTATGACAGAATTCCCTACATAAACAACTTAAAAAGTGGAAGGACTTATTTGGCATATTGGAGAATTGCATTTTGGAGCATTCAATCCGTGGTCAGCTAGTTCCATTGTTTCTCGACCTGTAATGAGGCACAGCATCACAGCAGAAGAGCGTGGTACAACATCTGCGTACCACACAACAGGGAAGCAGAGAAGATGAGAAATGGGCCCAGGACTAGAGCAACCCCTCTAAAACACATCCTTCCTTCAACTAGGCCCACCTCTGAAAGTCTGCACCTCCTCCCGACAACGCTATCAATTCAACCCAAAGATTATCACAGCATCTTCATGGGCTACACCCTCTGAATAGCTGGTCTCATCAGCGAGGGATTAAACCTTCAGTCCCTGAGCCCTCTGTAGGGCACTTCATATCTCAACTGTGACACTTTGGTCTGTGTGAACAGTGCCTTGGAGTTGTGCAGTGCATGGCCCATGTGGATGTCCTTCGGGAGCCCTGCCTACAGGCTCTCAGGAGCTTTTTCTAGTGTTTAAGGTATGGGCTTCAGCTTCTCGTGTTCTGCACAGATGCTGTGCTCCGAGTTCTCCTGCTCATCTTTGTAGCTTCAGTATATGCCCTAGGTCTGGCCCAGAGAAGGGCCTCAATCCAAGTTTGAGTCACAGACAGAGTTAGAATTTTCCTGGATATTGATGATAAACCCACGAGACACTAACTAGTTCAGGATTAATAGGATCCCTAGGTAGAAACAGCCCTGTCCCCGACAGTCCTCTAGACCTGCTGTGGCTCACATTAAAAGCATTCCACACTCATGCATGACTGCTTTGACTCCACCCATTCCTCTTCAGAGGGGATTGACTAATTGGGACACTTCAATGATGTTAATGTAACCTCTAGAGTTGTTGAAAGATGTTAGGGAAACCAAAGCAGTACCTTAGGGGTAAGGGGCTGGACACTGAAGTAAAGCTGACAGCCTGACTCTGTGCCATGGTGGAGTTCATGGAGCACAACCTTAGTGCTCTTGGTGGAGAGGGAGCCTGGCTGAGTTAGGACAAGGCTGCAGGGTAAGAATGCTGAAGCTTCTTGCCAACCCTAAGGTGGCTCCCTTAACTAAGAATTGCGCTTCCATGCTCCCCTATCCAACCTTCCTTTATCCCAATCATCCTTTTTCCCCAAGTTCCCCCCATCCTCCCCTTCTCCCTTTTCTCTCCCCATCTCCCCTTACCCCCATCACACCCCACCCCCAAGATCCCAATTTTCTCCCCAGCAATTTTGTCTACTTCCCATAGCCAAGAGGATAACTATATGTTTTTCCTTGGGTTCACCTTCTTATTTAGCTTCTTTAGGTTCACCAATTGTAGACTCCGTGACCCTTATTTATGGCTAGAAACCAATTATGAGTGAGTACATCCCATGTTCATCTTTTTGGGTCTGGGTTACCTCACTCAGTATAGTGTTTTCTATTTCCATCCATTTGCATGCAAAATTCGAGAAGTTATTGTTTTTTACCGCAGCGTAGTACTCTAATGTGTAGATATTCCACACTTTCTTCATCCATTCTTCCATTGAAGGTCATCTAGGCTGTTTCCAGGTTCTGGCTATTACAAATAATACTGCTATGAACATAGTTGAACAAATGCTCTTGTCATATGATAGGGCATCTCTTGGGTATATTCCCAAGAGTGGTATTGCTGGGTCCAGGGGTAGGTTGATCCCAAATTTCCTGAGAAACCGAAACACTGATTTCCAAAGTGGTTGCACAAGATTGCATTCCCACCAGCAATGGATGAGGGTACCCCTTCCTCCACAGCCTCTCCAGCAAAGGCTATCATTGGAGTTTTGATTTTAGCCATTCTGACAGGTGTAAGATGATATCTCAAAGTTGTTTTGATTTGCATTTCCCTGATTGCTAAGGAGGTTGGGCATGACCTTAAGTGTCTTTTGGCCATTTAAACTTCTTCTGTTGAGAATTCTCTGTTCAGTTCACTGCCCCATTTTTTAATTGGGCATTTTAAGGTCTGGTTTCTTGAGTTCTCTATATATTTTGGAGATCAGACCTTTGTCTGTTGCAGGGTTGGTGAAGATCTTCTCCCAGTCAGTAGGTTGCCTTTTTGTCTTAGTGACAGTGTCCTTTGCTTTACAGAAGCGTCTCAGTTTTAGTAGGTCCCATTTATTCAATGTTGCCCTTAATGTCTGTGCTTCTGGGATTATACCTAGGAAGCGATCTCCTGTGCCCATCTGTTGTAGGGTACTTCCCACTTTCTCTTCTATCAGGTTCAGTGTGTTCGGGCTGATATTGAGGTCTTTAATCCATTTGGACTTGAGTTTTGTGCATGGTGATAGATATGGGTCTATTTTCATTCTTCTATAGGTTGACATCCAGTTGTGCCAGCACCATTTGTTGAAGATGCTTTCTTTCTTCCATTGTATACTTTTAGCTCCTTTATCGAAAATGAGGTGTTCATAGGTTTGTGGGTTAAAATCCGGGTCTTCTATATGATTCCATTGGTCGACTTCTCTGGGCAGCTGAGGATAGGGAACCTGAAATGACCCTATCCTATAGCAATACTGACGAATATCTTGCATATCACCATAGAACCCTCATCTGGTGATGGATGGAGATAGAGACAGAGACCCACACTGGAGCACTGGTCCCAATGAGGAGCGGAAGGAGGGAGAAGATGAGCAAGGAAGTCAGGACCACGAGGGGTGCACCCACCCACTGAGACAGTGGGGCTGATCTATTGGGAGCTCACCAAGGCCAGCTGGACTATGACTGAAAAAGCATGGGATAAAACGGACTCTCTGAACATGGCGAGCAATGAGGGCCGATGAGAAGCCAAGAACAATGGCACGGGGTTTTGATCCTACTTCATGTTCTGGCTTTGTGGGAGCCTGGCCAGTTTGGATGCTCATCTTCCTAAACATGGACGGAGCGGGGAGGACCTTGGACTTTCCACAGGGCAGGGAACCCTGACTGCTCTTTGGACTGGAGAGGGAGGGGGAGAGGAGTGGGGGGAGGGGAAGAAGGGTGGGAGGAGGGGGAGGGATATGGGAGGCTGGGAGGAGGCAGAAACTTTCTTTTTCCTTTTCTCAATAAAAAAAAAAAAGAATGCTGAAGCTTCAAGTATCGAGCATCAGAGAATTGCCCAGTGCAAGGGGCAGTCACCAGTGGAAACTGGCCTGGGCTGGGTACTGTGTGACCTCTGACCTTCCTCCTCGCTGAAAAATGTACTGAGCCGATGGTGGCGCACGCCTTTAATCCCAGCACTCGGGAGGCAGAGGCAGGCGGATCTCTGTGAGTTCGAGACCAGCCTGGTCTACAGAGCTAGTTCCAGGACAGGCTCCACAGCCACAGAGAAACCCTGTCTCGAAAAACCAAAAAAAAAAAAAAAAAATGTACTGAGCCATGTGGCTAACACAGATAAAAAATAATGAGCTAATATAAGTTGTAAGAGTTAATAAGGCACCTGAGATGGTAGGCCAATGAGTTTATAACTAATACAGACCTCTGTGTGACTTCTTTGGGACTTAACGATTGCGGGAACCAGGCAGGACAGGAAACCTCAGACAACAAATAGCATCCACATGGTAAACTGATCCACATAAAGCCTGAGAGAGCTTGGGAAGTAATTCTAGGCAGAAAAGAATAAAGCATGGCTTATTGATAGCAGCATTTTCTCAGGTGGGCTCTGCTTGCTAGAGGCAAGCACTCTTATTTAAGACAGGCTTCCCAACTCAGTATTAGCTGCAAAACCCTGCAACTCTTTTAAGAAGTCCTGTCATGAAACACTTAAATGGTGTTGATGAAAAGCTGACTACATGCTTTTTGGTGGTGACAGGGACCTTGAAACACCATAGAGTTATGGCATTAAACATGGCTCCTGCCGGTACCTCTGCCACGAAGCTGAAATCTCAGAAAGCTAAGGAATGGGCTGGATCCAGCCGTCAAAGCCATGGCTTTAATCCTACCCATATTGCTTAGCCAATTAAAGACTCAGGTGGTCAGAAAAAGAGAGAGATACACAGTAAAGATATATTCAAAGACAAAAAAACCTCTAAATGGTTTACTGTGTTTAAAAACGTATGGAAGCTTGAAAGAAAAAAGAAAAAAAGAGAGTAGTTGGGTGTGGTGGCATACACCTTTAATCCCAGCTCTTGGGAGGCAGAGGCAGACAGATCTCTGTGGGTTCAAGGACAACCTGGTCTACAGAGTGAAGTCCAGGATAGCCAAACATACACAGAGAAACCTTGTCTCAAAAAGCCAAAAATTAAAAGTAAAAATAAAAGAAATAGAATTTAAAGTAAAGCCATGGCCGGGTGATGGTGGAGCACGCCTTTAATCCCAGCACTCGGGAGGCAGAGGCAGGCGGATCTCTGTGAGTTCGAGACCAGCCTGGTCTACAGAGCTAGTTCCAGGACAGGCTCCAAAGCCACAGAGAAACCCTGTCTCGAAAAACCAAAAAAAATAAAAAAATAAAGTAAAGCCATGTAAACATGGACAATACACAGAGAGTCTGGATACTGTATATTTTTATGTTGTCTTTGAATTGCTTGATGACTGGGGAAGGAGCAACAGCTGCTAAAAGACATTTAAATATAGATGCTGCCGAATTAATAAAACATAAATATTTTGTAAATGCCTTGACTTCAAAACTGAAATCAAGTGATTTGTTACTTTGGAGAAGAGGTTTTGTTTTGTTTCCACAGAAAATGAGAGGCTATGGATTTATTGAGTTAGGAAAACTCAGGTTTGATCAAGAAGACCACCTGAGCAATCTCCAGTAGGAACAGATGGCACAGATAGATGTCTGAGCTCTACATCCAGGACAGATTCAAGACTGCTGCCTGAGATGATCAAGCCTAAATGGTTACTCCAGTCATGACTTGATGATAATTATAAATTTTCTTTATGTCCCCATAAGATTATTAGCGCCCCCAACCAGCAGGAAGTAGTCTGGAAAACTACACCCACATTCCCCCAAAATGGACTATGGATATTTTCCTTTGTTTAGAATGTTGGATACAAATTGTTATGGATAATGGTCATTAGAAAAGCCAAACAAAGAAACCCTGACACCAAGGTTGAGGGACAGAGCTGTTGGTGGCCTAGCCCCCGCCAGACTGCCAGCTCTGGGAAGCCTGGGAGCATGCGCCGTGGGTTTGCGTGAGCCATGCTGCCTTGTTCTCATACTCAGCCTGACCCAGATGAGTGTCTTAGTGCCCCTTTTTCTCCACAAGACCCCTCCTGGGAGTTATCCAGGATGGTAAGAGTCTAGTCAAGTTTTCTGTGTGCTTGAGGAAAATAGAGAAAGCTGGGATCCCTAGATTGTTGGGATCCCAAACTTGCTCTTTTCTCTGCTCCCAAAAACCACTCAAGAACTTGCATGCATGCAGTGAGGAATCTAAGTCTTGGCCCCTCCTTACATGATCAATAGCTGCATGGACCTCGCGTCCGAGCTGCCAGGATCAGAGCTATCAGAGACCAAATCCTCATTCAGAGTACCACAGAGCAGCAGGTGACAGCCTTTGCTGCCCGTGAGGGAGAAGGAGACCCGGGATAGTCTGAAAGGCATGACGCCCTCACCACAGAGAGTCATGGACCAAAGAAGAAAGGGTCAGAGGTCCAACATATCTGTATTGCTGTGTTTCTAGAAGGAAACGGGGCATTTTCCAACAGTCCCGGAACACTGGATGGCAGGGATAGAAGAATTCCTTCTTCTTTCAGAAGTTTTCAAAATGAATTTGATTTCTTTGTATTTTTATCATGAGTATGTATGTCTAATCATTATAAAGCTGCTGCCTTTTAGAAACAATTTTTTTTACATTTATATGTTTTTTGTTTGTGTGTGTATGTATGTGCAGATGTACCACAGTGCGCAGGGGGAGGTGACAGGGCCACTTTCTGGAATCCGTTATCTCCTGCTATGTGGGTTTCAGGGGTTGAACACAGGCCGTAAGGCTTGGCAGCAAGTGGCTTTAACCACTGAGCTATCATGCTGGCCTGGGATTTTTTATTTATCATTTTAATATAGATCTTACCATGGAGCCTGAACTGCTCTATAACTCACTATGGAGCCCAGACTGAATTCTCCTTTTGCCTTACTCACCAAGGTGCTAAGATTGCAGGCACACAACCACCACACCTAGCTTTTTTTTGTTTTGTTTTGTTTTTTTATAGTGTTACTAGGCAGCCCAGGTTAGTCTGGATCTGATAGCAACCATCCTGCCTAACTTCTCATGTGTGAGGATTACAGATGTGAGCCACAGTGGAGAGACAGGGTAACTGCAGTCTCCTTACCCAGCTCTAGCTCTGCCCTGAGCCCAGGAGGCAGCCCTGGCTGATAGCCCAGCATACTGGGCCTGGCTGACTGGCTAGGGCAAGCTCCTCGTTCCTGAAGCTGTAGCTTCTATACCTTCTTGGAATTTCAGACCACCTTAACTTTCTCCTAAGTGACTCATGAGGGAGGAGTGTTTCTCGGATATGTAGCCTGCTAGAAAGCTACAGCCATCATTAGGAAGAACACACAACTCCAGGCTCTCAGGTGTGGGATACAATACTACCTTATTAAGAAGCCTGTCAATGGGAGGGACTCTGGTTTTCTGTTTTGATGATTTCCTTTAGGAAGTTAGTGTTATCGGTAGATTTCTGTATTTTTTTATTGATATTTATTGAGCTCTACATTTTTCTCTTCTCCCCTCCCTGCCTTTCCCCTCCTCCACTTCAACCCTCCCCCAAGGTCCTCATGTTCCCAATTTACTCAGGAGATCTTGTCTTTTTATACTTTCTAATTCCCATGTAGATTAGATCTATGTAAGTCTCTCTTAGTGTCCTCATTGTTGTCTAAGTTCTCTGGGATTGTGGTTTGTAGGCTAGCTTTCTTTGCTTTATGTTTAAAAACCACCTATGAGTGAGTACATGTGATAACTGTTTTTCTGTGTCTGGATTACCTCGCTCAAACTAATGTTTTCTAGTTCCATCCATTTTCCTGCAAAATTCAAGATGTCATCAATTTTTTCTACTCTGTAGTACTCCACTGTGTAAATGTACCACATTTTCCTTATCCATTCTTTGATTGAGGGGCATTTAGGTTGTTTCCAGGTTGTGGCTATGACAAACAAAGCTGCTATGAATATAGTTGAGCACATGTCCTTATGGCACGATTGAGCATCCTTTAGATATATACCCAAAAGTGGTATTAATGGGTCTTGAGGAAGGTTGTTTTCTAATTTTCTGAGAAATCACAACACTGACATCCAAAGGGGTTGTAGCAGCTTGCATTCCCACCTGCAATGCAGAAGTGTTCCCTTTTCCCCACAACCTCTCCAGCATGAGTTGTCATCAGTGTTTTTGATCTTGGCCATTCTTTTTTTTTAATATCTGACAGAATTTTCTATTAAGAAGAATTTTTTATGATTTATTTAACTTTATTTTATGTGCATTGGTGTGAAGGTGTCAGATCCCCTGGAACTGGATTTACAAACAGTTGTGAGCTGCCATGTGGGTCCTGGGAATTGAATCCCAGTCCTCTGGAAGAGTAGTCAGTGCTCTTAACCACCAAACCATCTCTCCAGCCCAATTTTGGCCATTCTTACAGGTACAAGATGGAATCTCAGGGTTCTTTTGATTTGCATTTCTCTGATGACTAAAGATGTTGAACATTTTCTTAACTGTCTTTCAGCCATTTTAGATTTCTCTATTGAGAGTTCTGTTTAGGTCTGTACTCCATTTTTTTTTATTGGATTATGTGTTCTTTTGGTGTCCAACTTCTTGAGTTCTTTGTATATTTTGAAAATCAGACCTCTGTCTGATGTGGGGTTAGTGAAGATTTTTTTCCCATTCTGTAGGCTGTCATTTTGTCTTGTTGACCGTGTCCTCTGCTTTACAGAAGCTTTTCAGTTTCAGGAGGTCCCATTTATTAATTGTTTCTCTCAGGGTCTGTGCTGCTGGGGTCATATTTAGGAAATGGTTCCCTGTGCCAATGCGTTCAAGTGTATTTCCCACTTTCTCTTCTATGAGGTACAGTGTGGCTGGCTTTATGTTGAGGTCTTTGATCCATTTGAACTTGAGTTTTGTGCATGGTGATAGATATGGGTCTATTTTCATTCATCTACATGTTGATATCCAGTTATGCCAGCACCACTTGTTAAATGTGCTTTCTTTTTTCCATTTGATATTTTTTGATTCTTTGTCAAAATCAGGTGTTCAAAGGTGTGTGGATTGATATCCGGTGTCTTCTATTCTGTTTGATTGGTCCTCCTGTCTGTTCTTATGCCAATAAGATTTCTATACTTGAAATTTACTATGTATAAACATCTGTTTTTCAAACAAAAGTGTGAAGTTATAAACAGTCTGAACACCTCTGTGGAGCCAGTTCACTGGAGCTGACTCTGCACAAATCTTGCAGAAGCCCTGAGCCTTACGTCAGAGGTTGTGTAGGAGGCACCCTAGTGTTCAGGAGCACAGCCAGGTTAAAGCCAGTGCTGTGGGCAAGAGGCACCCCCAGGAGGCACTAAGTCAGAATACACTCGTCTGTCATGCTCACGCGTGTTCTTGGAGCATCACTTCAGCATGTGAACAAACTTCTTCAAAGCGTTTCAAACTTCACTCTTGATTTTTCCAACTCCATCCTGAGCACGCAACTCTAGGTTTTCCCCTGCCTCTGGCTTTGGATTGCTACAGCAAAGGACCATGACATAGGTGGCTTATAAACGAAAAAAAAAATCACAATTCAGCCGGGCGATGGTGGCGCACGCCTTTAATCCCAGCACTCGGGAGGCAGAGGCAGGCGGATCTCTGTGAGTTCGAGACCAGCCTGGTCTACAGAGCTAGTTCCAGGACAGGCTCCAAAGCCACAGAGAAACCCTGTCTCGAAAAAACAAACAAACAAAAAAAATCACAATTCTTGACAGCTAGGAGGCTATGGTCAGGGGCAGGCAGGACTGGATTCTGGTGAAGGCCATCTTCTGGGTAGCAGCCGACTAGACAACCTGCCGCTGTGTACTCAGCTGTGGGGAAGAGGGCACTGAGTGCTTTCGGTGTCTCTTATTAGGAAATCAATCTTCATGAGGACTCCACAACTGTGACCGAGTAGCCACCTCCCAAAGATACCATCTTGCTCTCTCCCTGTCCCCGCCCCTCCTCCCCTCTCTCTTTTCTGAAACAAGGTTTCTCACTGTAACCACCCTAACAGCCCTGGAACTCTCTCTTTAGACCAGGCTGGCCTTGAACTCACAGAGATCCTCCTGCCTTTGCCTTCTGAGTGCTAGGATTAAAGGTGTGCACCACCATCACTGCCCAGCAGACACCACCTCTTAATGTCTCATTGACAATTAGGGTTTATCAACATGGTTGAGCAAATGTCCTTGTGGTATGAGTGATTTGGGTATTGCTGGGTCTTAAGGTAGAATGATTCCCAATTTTCTGAGAAACCACCATCATAGAACCTTCATCCAGCAACTGATGGAAGCAGATACAGAAATTCACAGCTAAGCACTGGGCTGAGTTTCTAGAGACCAGTTGAAGAGAGGGAGAAGTAATAATATGAGCAAAGGGGTCAAGACCATGATTGGGAAACTGTCAGAAAGAGCTTACCTGAGCTAGTGGGAGCTCACTGACTCTGGAGTGAAAGCAGGGAAATCTACATAGGACCAAACTAGGCCCACTGAATGTGGGTAATAGTTGTGTGGTTTGGGCAGTCTGTGAGGTCACTGACAGTGGGACCAGGATTTATCCCTACTGCTTGTACTGGCTTTTTGGAACCCATTCTCTTTGGAAGGATAGCTTGTTCAGCGTAGATATAGCGGGCAGGGTCTTGGTCCTGCCTCAAAGTGATACGTTAGACTTTGTTGACTTCCCATGGGAAGCCTTACCCTCTCTGTGGAGTGGCTGGGGAGTGGGGAGAAGGTGGGGGCAGTGGGAGAAGGGGACAGAGTAGGACTGGGATAGGTATGTAAAATGAGAAATGATGGTTTTAAAATAAATAAATAAAAAAGAATTACGGTCTAACGCTGTACAATGGTGGTTCATGCCTTTAATCCCAGCACTCTGGAGGCAGAAACAGACTCTGAGTACAAGGTCAGTCTGGTGACACCGCAAGTTTCAGGATAGCCAGAGCTACACACAGAAACCCTGTCTCAAAAAACAAACACAAAACAAAACAAAACAATAAATAACAATGAAAGGATTAGAGTTTCAGCCTACACATTTGGAGAAGGGACACAATCAGTTCTTTATGCCATGCCAATGAACAGCATTGTTGGTGCTCAAACAAGACATTCGTATTGTATGTGTGTGTGAGGCGGTGTATGTGTCCA
Organism: Microtus oregoni; assembly: GCF_018167655.1. Lineage (NCBI taxonomy): Eukaryota > Metazoa > Chordata > Mammalia > Rodentia > Cricetidae > Microtus > Microtus oregoni. The sequence continues at coordinate 64,926,231 of NW_024543063.1, forward strand.
CACATGTGTGTGGAGCTACATGTAAGAAGTGCTTACATGTGTGTATGTGTAGGGATGCATACATGTGAGCATGTGTATGGACATGTGTCTGCTAGTATTAACATAATTGCACCTGAGGATAGCCTCACGTACATGACACCTGTTGTTTGAGATTGGGCTTCTATGGCCTGAAACTCCAGCAGGTAAGTTAGGCTAGCTGGCTAGTGAGCACCAGGATCATCCAGTCTCTGCCTCCTGTCTCAACACTGTGAAGATGATGAGCACAGATTACAGCACCTGCTCTTTCTTCTTCCTTCCTTTCTTTTGCCTTTCTTCCCTCCCTCTCTCCCTCCTTCCCTCCCTCCTTCCCTTTTTTTCCCCTTTCCCCCCTGATAGCCCCAGATGTTTTGATGCGGCCTTAGTTCTCACTTCCCTATCTACTCCACAGTTTGGCCCACAGCTATCTTTTCCTACTTACCCTCCTTTCTGCACCCAGATCATGACCAAGACAAAGATTGTCTCCTGCCTGAGTCACTGCGCCAGCCCTTCCCTGGTTCCCTAAAGCCTCTTTGGCCTCTCTCCAGCCCTCCAGAATTTGCTGACTAGAATGGTCTTGCCCAGACACAGACCTAACTACTTGTTTGCTTGGACTCTTTTTGGCTCCCTAACAGCTATGAGCTAAAATGGAAACTCCATACCATGACACAGAGGATTGCCCGGTTATCCCGTCTCCCACATCATCCTTCCCACCTCCACGTGGGCTCACACTGACACTCTGTGCTCACATATCCCACCTATGCTTGGCTCTCTCTGGACTTCTTCACTAGAACCAGTTTCTTTTCTGTCTCCTTCCCTGCTCCCCAAATGGCACCCACCAACCCTGCCTACAACTCCTAGCAGAAAAGTAAGAGTCCACCTTCATCAAAGCTTCCTCACTTAGTTTTCAGTCTCTCAAGCAGGTGAATTTTACCAGTTTAATTATTTTTAGGCTGGCAATGAGCCCAGGAACCTGCAAATGCTAAGGAGGTGCTCTATCACCTCATTTACCTGTCTATCCATCTATCTATCTATCTATCTATCTATCTATCTATCTATCATCTGTCTGTCTATCTATCTACATAAAGACAGGGTCTCCTGTAACCTACCTGATCTCAAAATTCATATAGTAGAAAATGACTTTGAGCTTCTGAGTTTTCCACTTAAGCCTGTGTTACCGTGCTTGGTTTTATGTGGTACCAAGACTTGAGCTAGGGCTTCGTGCATACTAGGTTAGCATTCAACCAATGGAACTACACCCTCAGCTCCACACCACCCTTTTATTATTTTGAGTCAGGATCTCTCTAAGTTGCCCAGGCAGGCTTTGAACTCAGAATCTCGCTGCTTTAGAATCTGAGAGTGCACTACCACACTGGCACCTGGTTAGAAATCAAGTTCAAAACCAAATAGTGGCATGACATTTGACAACATTCAAGGGGATGTGAGAAACGTTTCCAGTCAGTGTGGGCACTATGGGGAAGCCCTGAAACATGCTGTGAAGGTGCCTAATCTATCTGCTACCTCTGGAGGGTACAGCCATGACCTCAAGGCCAACACTGGGTGGAGAGAGAAGTGGTAAGTGTTGCCCCTGAGTTGGTCACTTCTCTGATTGAGGGCTTTTGTGACTGGCAGAATATAATAGGGCTTGGAAATAAGGAATGATGTTTAGCTGGCTCTCAGAACGACTCATTCACTCCCAGCTGCCTTCATTAGTCAACAATACATTTTTTATCTGTTTGTTGCCTAATCCCACCTTTACAAAACTGTCAATGAATACATGCAATTCTGAATTCTACGGAGCCCACGTTCAAACCCCTTCAGAGAACGCTGGTGGGTATAGGCTATCTTGGTGTACTATTTATGGATGGATAATTTTTTGAGCTGAGTCCAATTGCTTTGGTTGCTAAGTAACAATTGGCTTTTAGTGGAAAAATTGGCTGAGGCAAGGATCGTGCAATGATATCCTTGCCCTGGTTACCTCAAGCTATTTCCATTAGCAGAGGCTGCTGCAGGGCTGGCTGAGGAGGTTGGTCACGTGTGTGTGGGCAAACCTCTGTAATTAGCACTTCAGTGGTTTGGAAAGGTGTCGCAGCATTCTTGTGTGCGTGCCAAACTGGGGCAGGACTGAGATCCAATCAGGAAGGCTCCTGGTCACTCTGTGAGTTCAAGGGCAACGTCCCCTTCCCGGAAGTCTCACACCCTTGAACTCTAAAAGACCCCAAAGCTCTTCACAGGTGCCTGCTGAGAACCTGAGACAGGAGTGCTGAGGGCAGAGAACACGACCCTGGCCTCAGGATTGCTCAAGAGTGTGCACCGCGACCCTTAACCTACTTCTCCTGAGTTGTCTCTGTCAGAGACTTAGAGGTGGAGCCACTGAACCGACTGTCAAAGGTGACCAAGAAGCCTCTGAGAGAATGGAAGGGGAAGTCTGCTTGCAGTATTCCAGGCCATCACGAAGGCGTTGCTTGGCAAGGATCTCAAAAGTTTCACCTAGCAAACAGATTTGCCGGTTTTTATTAAAACAAGAAAGTGGGCTGGAGAGATAGCTCAGTGGTTAAGGGTACTTAATGCTCTTTCAGAGAACCCAGGTTCCATTCCTAGTACCCATAATGGCAGTGGGCAACTGTCTGTTACTCCAGTTCCAAGGGATCCCACACTTTTTCCTGGCCTCTATAGTCACTGTGCACATGAATACAGGCAAAACACTCATACACATTTAAAAAATCTTTTTTTAAAAAAAAGAAGAGACACATGTGATAGTAAACACCTACAATCTTATCACTTGAGGAGTGGATGCAGGAAGATCATAGGTTCCAGACCCCCCTAGATTGATTACAGAGTGAGACACTGCCTTAAAAATACAATAAAGTAATATTTTATAAAGACGGGGGGAAATGGATGGGAGCTGGAAGTTGTGGGCTTATTTTTCTCTTGTGGAATAGGAAACTTCAAGGTGCCCGACCTGGAAAAACCTCAGATACTAGTAGTTAGCTATTAAAGTGAGATCTGATTAGACCCACGAACACAAATGCTTCCAACACCTAACATTTTAAACTTCCATGACTCAGATCTGTGTCTCTCTGATCTGTTCCGAAGAGAGGATGAAGTGTGACTTCTCAGCTACTGTGTGTCCCCTTGCTCAGCTAATGTCCTGAAAGAAGATGGCAGAGGCCTTCTGTAGCTCACACTGTAAGCATGAGTCTCAGCGTTTCTCTCCACAACCAGGGTAAAGGGGAGCACAGTATCCCCAGTGGATCCCCTCTGGCCTCTTTCCCTCTTCCACCTTATCACCTTTCTCTCTGCTGTGACTTTGAACCCTCCAACACCCTGTGTTCTTCATGTGTCACTTTGTGTGGCCGCATTCTCTAGCTGGTACCTTGAGCCCACACTCCCACAGTACAAACCAGTTACTCACTTAGTCCAAAGTTCCCCCACAGCCACGTCCCAGGTTGACTCCAGGTCTTGGATCCAATTCCAGCTCCACCCTCCCCACATGCACCTGCTTCTTTGTGTCCCCCAAACAAGTCCCTCCCACCACTCTCTGTCCCTCACCTTCTCCAGTCTCCCATGTCCAGGTCAAAGGCAATGTGCCCCCTCCTTCAAGTTCACCTCTTCCACAGACTCACCCCTGTTTTTACCCCATTTGTGTACCCAGCCACCTTCTCAGCAAGAGCCCAGAGCGCATATCCTTTTCTACTTCACTGGTAAGTGTTCTAGCCCAGAGTGACGCCTCTACCCATTTCTATGTGTGGATATGTTTTATGTACAGGTAACATTATAGATAGGTAGGTAGATAGACAGGTAAAGACAAATGGATAGAACAAGTGAATGAATTTGTTTGCTTTTAATGGAGCCGAGGATGGCACACATTAAACTCACCTCCTACCACTGATGCCACATGTTAAACTCCTACTCCTACTCTCTTTCGTGACTGGATTTTTAAAGAACTTCTCTTCTCTCCTTATCTTAGTCCAATTATTGATACCCCCGGAACACTATGCCTCAGTGACTAATCTCTTTATGAAACAGGAGAAAGGGAATATGTTAGAATTTATTCTTGACATTATAATGGATTACATGTTATTTTTAGTGTTTGAAACTGCTTTACTATACAACTAAGTATGCATAGCTATTACATTTTGCCCCATGAGAACAGATATCCCCTCAATGGTGCCAGGCTGCTCCGCCAGGGTTGCGGAAGAGAATTCATATGCACCCGAGCACCATGGAGTGGGCAGCAATGTAGACCCATGGAGGTGCACAAAAGGGTAGGACAAGGCTCCAGATGGTCCTTGCTCTTGTAAGAATGTCGGGAAATGGATGAGATCTTTGTACTACAGAGCTTGTGCAACTCAGTGCTAATGGGTCTGTTGACTGTGTCACTGTGTAGTCTTGTGACAGCCTTTGAGTCCAGTTCCTGGCAATGCACAGCCCAGAAGCAGCATGGATTTCAGGGCTGCTGACACCTGCGCTAGCCCTGGACTCTGGCAGTGTGAGAACACAAAAGTGTGTCACTAGAATTGAGCATGTTGGGAAGTATGGAAGGTTTGGTATACAACAGCACCTGCAGGCTAACTGACTAGTCTATAGATTCACCGGGACCTAGAAGACATGAGAGGTAGATTTTTATTACAAGGCTAGCAGTGATAGAGCATCAGAATTTCTCCATCAGTTCCCCAAACCCAAGGGACTAATAATACACACATTTACCGCTGGTTATACTGCAGGAGAGACCCCCCCCCCTTTTAAGGTCCTTCCCTTTGCAGGTCACTAAAATGCATTTTCCTTGGGATGCTATAAGCAGCCCTGCTCTTTGAAGGAGGCACCATCTCTCTCTCCCCATACACACCCATGGGAAGGTTCTGGAGCAAGGCAGGGAGAGCCTCTCTCCTGGTGGAGAACTGTCTCAGAGCAGGATTGTGTTTGTGCCAATGCTTTCTGTTAATCAAGGATTGGTTGGAGGAGTCGAGGGCCAGGATAATTAGGGTGTGACAATGAGCAGCGTGCGATGCATTATGGAATTGTCATAATGAAACTAATTCCTTTGAATATTAAATAAAAATAAGGAAAGCACTGAGGAATGGCAACAACTTCAAAGAGTGTTGGGGAGGGGAGGAGATCAAAAGGTCATTTGAGGAGACTGGAGCCAGGCCCTTTTGTATGTATGCCAGGCTACTATTCTATCACTAAGCTGCATCCCCAGCTCCGGGAACAAAATTAATTAACTGAAAGTCTTTGATAACATGACAAATAAATCCAAGTTACAATTATCTTGCCATGTAAAAATCAGATAAATGGCCAGATCACCTCAGGCAAAATCCCAGACTTCCTTTAGGTGTGGGAAGACCCATTGGAAGGGTTAAATAGGTCTGGTCACATGATATAAAAAGAAACACACCTGCTCAAAGGGACACCTACCTCCCTGACCTCATGCCCTAGGTTTTAGGTCATCGTAAGAATGGTCATATCCATCCAGTCACCTTAAAATATAATCACAGACTCAATCTTTAGCAGATGTGCCCCGACACTGGCAGGACGGACATGCAGAGAAGAGCTGAGGAAAGGAATGAGTTAGACTGACATTGTACTCTTGATTTCTGGAGTGTGGATGCTCCATAGCTGATGGGCCTGTGTTATGGAGCATGCATCGGCCTCCAGTAATGACCGTTTCCTTTAAAGGACATCCGTTTGTCCTAGTGTGTGAGACCGTTGGCCTCCTATTCCAACCCACCTGAACAGTTCCAGCTGGTCCCGTGAATGCTCTGGTCTGCAGTGTGGACCACATGGTGCTCACCTCATAGACTGGTACTGGGATCACAGTGTCACTATACGAGCCCTCCACAGCGCCTAGCCCAGAGCAAGGCTTCAGTCTGTACAAACTGTCACAGGATGGAGTGGGCCAGGGCCTGCTGCTGAAGGCAAGACTGTGAACCCTGAATTCAAACAGAGGCTCTGAGTGTCCCAGGGAGAGCAATGGGGGCTTTGGCTGCTGTTTTTTGTCAGAGTTTGGGATTTGTAGTCAAAACTGATTTAAGGGGGAAGGGAGGCACAGAAGGTAGACAAAGACCTCACTGTGAAGGGCAGTCCTATGACTATCTAACCAGGATGGCCTTGGTGAAGCATGTCACATTTCCTGACACACATTTCCTTACTAATACAATGGGAGAGCAGTCCGGCAACTGTATTGTCATGACTGTGGTGACATAAAGTGGCTTGCTTTCAGTCTTCCTAGACCTCCCACACATGAAGAAGTGCCTGTGCACACAGAACCAGGGCTAGGAAAGTTCCCTCATTCCACAGACAGAGAACTGTAGAATTAATGGATCTGCCCTGTCCAGAGTTCTCTGCCAGCTCCCAGACCTCACTTGGCTCTCATGTCTATGGGCCCTTGTGACCCACTTGCTTAAGATGGAAGAAGGCTTTCTGAGAGCCTCCCCAAGGAAGGATAGAGAAACTGTACCCCACTGGGAGTTTGTGAACACCCCAGGTGGGCCTGTGTCAGTTGGTTTAATGGACTCTTGTGATGGCCCAGCCAGGGATCCAGAGGGCACAGTAGTGACTGCCTTTTCCACTTGACACCTAGATTGTGTCCAAGTACATCCTTGCATTGAGTTCAAGGCCCTTGATGTTGTTCTGTTATTCCCAGGTCCTGAAAGATGCCAGTTTGATAATGTCCTACCTTTTCTCTTTAAAACTTGCATTCTTTTCAGGTTGGGATGGGAGGGGTTTTAACATGATTCTAAAAAAGTTGTATAAAGAATTATTTGGAGGGTTCTGGGCTGGGGTATAATTCAGTGGGAGGGCCTTTCATAGCAAATGCAAGACCCTAGTTCAAGCTTCAGCATTGAAAGAAATGGAGATGAACTGAAGATCTTCCTTAACAAGGCTTTTTCCTATGCTGGGCTTTTAAAGCCTTATTGCCCCAGGCCTGAATCACGTTGTTATGCTAGCAATGGACTGCTATGAATCTTTCAAACCTGCCTAGACAGTTCTTTCCTCCAGCACTAAATGTCAGGGGTTGGTGGCAAGGGCTGTTCTTCACTGTACGCTTTGTTTTTGATTTTGAGACGGTCTCAAGTAGTCAGGTTAACTTCAAACTCCATCTGTAGTTTAGGTTGGAGGTAACTTTTGACCTCCTTATAGGCTTTCTTCTTCTCCTCCTCTTCTTCCTCCTCCTTCTCCTCCTCTTCTTCCTCTCCCTCCTCCTCCTCCTTTCCCCACTCCTCCAACTCTCCTCTTTCTCCTCCTTCACCTCTTCATTCTACTATTCCTTCCCTTTTTCCTTTTTTTTTTTTTATCAAGACACGGTTTCTCTGTGTAACATTCCTAGTTGTCTCTGTAGACCAGGCTGCCTCAAACTCACAGAGATCCGCCTGCCTCTGCCTCTGCCTCCCAAGTGTTGGGATTAAAGACGTGCATCACCACCAGCCAGCACTTTTCTCTTTCTTAGTAAAAACACTATGCTGAAATAAATCCCAGGAGTCACAATCCCCATACCACTCAGGTATAGAGACAAGATGTGTAGAGAAGAATTACATAGATATAGGGTGCATGCCTGTGATCACAATACTCAGGAGCTAAGGCAGGGTGGTTGCTGTTCTGGGCCAGCCTGGCCTACATAAGAAAGTCTTATCTCAAAACCAAAAGCAAACAATAAAATCAAAACTCAGGTGATGCTGGCCAAATTGTGTTCCTCGTACTAATCTGAAAATAAAGAGGGGACACACACACACACACGCACACAAAGAATAAGAAGGGGGGATTAGTACAAGGTCCACCACAGAAGAACAGAAATTTTTTTTTAGATTGTCTCTAAAAACAGAGATGGGGGAGAGAAAGACAACTTTTCTGACCAATCAGCTGTCTATTTTTTTTTTTAAATCACTATGACAAAATACTGACAAAGCAAGTTGATGGAAAGAGATTTGGGTTGTTTGGTTTAGGGTTTTTTGTTCATTTTTTTTGGGGGGGGACAGTCTTGCCATGTAGCCTAAGCCAGCCTGGATCTGCCCTCACTTCCACCCACAGACAGGGTTTCTCTGTGTAGCCCTGGCTGCCCTGGAACTCTCTCTGTAGACTGAGATGGCCTCAAACTCACAGAGATCCACCTGCCTCTGCCTCCTGAGTGCTGGCATGAAAAGCATGTGCCACCACTGCCCTGCATTCTTTCTATACTGCAGACCAGCCTTGAACTTGTGACCTTCCTTCCCAGTCTCCTAAGTTCTGCCATTGCTGATATAAGAATGATAGCAAAAAGGGGTAGTTTATTGAATCTACTTTAATTCAAAAAACCATTAATCTCAAAATAGTTTGCATTGGTATGGATTTTGGTTTATTGATATAAATTTAAAGTTACTTTTTTTATACTGTATGTTTGTACTCTTGTTTGGGGTACTGTGCTTAAGCAGCTCATTTAAAAATATAATGTATAATTAAAAAATACAGTTTAGTAGTTAGTCACTTATAACAATCAAATTTGTCATATTAGGTATGTTTTCATGGTTAAATGGATAGACAGATAGGTAGATAGGTAGGTAGGTAGATAGATAAATAGATAGATAGTCTTCAAAACCTTCAAAGACCTACAGAATATGACATTGTAAATGTTTTAGTAATGTAAGCCTTTCCTTGACAGTAAGACACATCTGTTCCTGACAGCACCAATTTGCCTGAAAAGAGGATGATGGGCATTGAAGAAATGTCATATGAGGTTTGTTTTCTTAACTGCAAAATCTAGCCATTTGGGCAAAGAAACTGCTGTTGGCAGGGGCTGTTCATTCACTCCCAGCTGCTCAGACCCAAAAGAAGCACAGAGGAACTATATTATTTGCAATACTTTTTGACCAATAGCTTAAGCGTGTTTTTAGCTAGCTCTGATACTCTAAACTAATCCATCTCCATGAATCTGCGCATCACCACAAGGTCGTTTCCTACCAGCAAAGTTTCAGCAGGCTCCAGCAGAGGCATTTGTCTGCTGTGGCAGCTATGTGACTTCTCCCTGATTCCACCTGCTCTCTTCTCTATCTGCTTAGAATTCCGGCCTTGCCCTATTCTGTGCTGTAATAGGTCCAAAGCAATTGCATTCATTAGCCAATAGCATTTATAGCATACAGCAGAGAATCCCACATCAAATTGTCTTTGCCCTAGTTGCCGACAGTATACTGTCCAAAATGAAACAGCAGGAAAGTGACTGCCAAACAAGATAGGACAAACAAGATAGGACATTCCATCAAAATTCCCTGCTTCTCAAAATTGCCTATCAGCTATTCTAGGCCTGTAGGTCAAAGCTAGATGCCCAAACATTGCAGAAGAACATCTGACTATCCAGGTAGCCAGATGTCCCTATCGTAGGTAACATTATACCCTTCTGAGCTATTTGATAGAATTAAAGACTAATAATTACATTTAAAGTTTTCCTTAGTTATGATAAAAGATAAATTAGGTATAAAACTCTAGAAACACAAAGATAAGGTAGGTAATATAGGATTTTCTCTTTCTTCTATCTTTTCCTCTTACTCTTGGAATTTTCACTGGTTTCCAGGTAAGCTTTTCATTCTGATAGCAAATACCTGAGGCTATGGACCTACAAAAAACATTCTTTTTGCTCAGTTTTGGATGTTTCAGCCTGCAACTCATTTAGCACTGGGTCTGTGGTGAGTCATCACACTACAGCAGAGGTGTCTGGGGGAGGAAGGCCTCTCTTCTTATGGCCAGAAAGTAACAGAGATCAAGAGGAGGTGCCCTATGCCATGCCCTTCAAGGACACAGTCTCAATAACCTAAAGACCCCCAACTAGGCTCCTTTTGGTAAAGATTTCACTACCTCCCAGCAGCACCAGGCTGGGCACTAAGCATTTCTAACATCACCGTGGGGGGACACTCAGCATCAAAGGCTCCTGCTGTGACTTAAACACCCACTCTAGGCAGATGATAGCCCACAGCATACTATTCTCTCAACTTCCACTCTGCCCTTGCCTCCTGTCTGCTGCTGTAGTTTTCTACCCACCCCAGAAAACACTCAAGAACACCCACAGAATACTCATGAACACCCCACAGAACACTCATGAACACCCCACAGAGCACTCACAAGCCACATCTCAACTCCCTCCCGAAACCTCATTACCATTCCCAGTCAACGAGATTCACAACCTTTGGTGGTCTGACCTTTCTCTTACCCTATACATCTGTTCTGCTGTGCTTGATCTTAAACCCATGTCCTCACAAATTTAGTGGAAGTATTTTAACATAAGTTCGAATCCCACGGCCTCCTCTCACATGCCTGTCTTATTAAACAAGCACAGTTTGTGCCGCCACCACTGTTGGGATAATTTCCCTGCTCTTCTGCTTATCTGGGAGGCTCAGTTGGATCAGCCAGCCTTCCTGACTTCTGATTCAGAAGAATATGACAATTCTCTTTCTTCTTTTTGTTTATGAGGCTGTCCAGAATCTACATGTTTTTAAACTCCCTAACTAGCCCTTCGGAGGCTCCACTCTGGTGGGTTAAGCACTGGGCCAATGGGTAAGTTATGGTGGTTATGGGTGTATGGGTGGCATCCTTGTTCTTTCTCGAGCTCCCTTTTCCTGGCTGTGTGACACCTGCAACCATGTAGCTGCCCTCCACGCTGGCTTAGCTTCTCCATTCCTTTCTTCTTCCCTTGCTGTGGGCATTTCCTCTTAACCACTAATAAACAGTTCTCAGCTTCTATTTGAGTCTATATTCTTAATATTTTTTTTAATTAAACAAAGAACCCTCATAGGGAATTCCATTTTCCCCATTATCATAGATGGCTTTGCCAGGACTCCCCAATATTTAATTCTTTAATTGAAGGAGAAAGCAAACCTGTTCCTGCGTCCCTAGATGGCATCTCATCTTTTCTGCTTAGCTCATACAGATGAACCACAACACAGCAGGACTTGGTGTGTGCAACGCTCCCGCCCAGGACCTGCCAATGGAGTGCTTTGAGGATAGATCGAGGATGGGTTTTTCAGGGTGCCATACAGGTGGCACAGTAGTCAAATTATGGTGGGCTCAGGCTCAAGTTGATTCCAGAACCTGGTAAAAGTCCTGACGGTGTCTGTTTCCACTAGTGTGTCTCTGAGAAAGCTGCTTCAGCTCTCTGAGCCTTCTTATATCAGTCAAGCTAAGTTTCTGGAGGATGGAACAGCACTCTGTGTGGAAAGTCCTTAACCTTGTTCACGTTAGATGGTGAACTGCTTTGTTACTGATAGTTACTGCTCTCTGCAGACCATATAAAGAAGTTGACCCAGACAAAGTGCTACCCTGAGGAGCTCAACAGTGTTTCCCAAGGCCTCACTATAGGATGCACCTCTGTGTTACTTTTCTTTGGGAATTATTTATTTATTTATTTATTTATTTATTTATTTATTATGTATACAATATTCTGTCTGTGTGTATGCCTGCAGGCCAGAAGAGGGCACCAGACCTCATTACAGAGAGTTGTGAGCCACCATGTGGTTGCTGGGAATTGAACTCAGGACCTTTGGAAGAGCAGGCAATGCTCTTAACCTCTGAGCCATCCCTCCAGCCCGGGAATTATCTTTTCTAATGACTACTAATCTGTGCTTTGGTTTTAAACTTATCTTTTCTAGTTTACTAGTCATCTATGACAAATGCTAAATTTCAAAGGCTTGTGTGAATGTGTTTACTCTAGCAGAGGTTGGAGAGCTTTCTATAAAAAGCAAGAGAGTAAATATTTAGTTAAGGCACATTGTGGGGTCCAGGAAAGCCAGCACCCCACTCTGCTATTGTAGTAAACTCCAGAGTGAGTGGGCAGTATGTAAATGAGTGGGTGTGGCCATGTCACAGTAAAACTTTACTGATGAACAGGAAAATTTGTCCCTTAAGGTAATTTCCATGTGTCATGACTAATTTTTCCTAATCACCTAAAAATGTAAACCCTCTTCCGGGTTAGTGGATTGCACTGAGCACTTGGGCTGAGGCTAACACCTACTGGAGGATTTGCATTTGAATGCAAAGCCATGAAGTGAGGTGATGAACAGTGCAGGCAATTGGTGGCTCTGCAGAATAACCTGACAGTGACTAAAGTAATAAAGAGACCAGAGTTGGGTGCCGAATGTCCCTCCCTGACAACGTGCTTGTCCAGCACTGCAGAGCCAAAACAAAAACACCAAGGACCATTCCTCCCTGCTCCTGAGGAACAGCACCTTCCCTTCCTGCCCTTCTGGGCACTTCCTCTTGGTGATGGCTGCCTGGTGCCTCCACCACTGGGTCTGCCATGGAGTCATTTTCTGGACCAGGGCTCCCTACCTGTCTGACCTGTAACAAACACTCAGTAAACATTTTGTAATCTCTTGCATCAGAATTGAAAGGAGGATCTGAAGAAGGGGGCTGGAGAGATAGCTCAGTAGTTAAGAGCAAGTGACACAAGAGTGACAGAGGACCTGAGTTCGAGCCCCAGCATGACACAGTGGTTTACAACCTTCTGTAACTCCAGCTCCAGGGGATCTGACACTCCCTTCTGACCCCTAACTGCACCAGACACACGCATTTATGTGGGCAAAACGTGTGTGCATACTAATTAATGTCTTTTTGAAACTCTGAAGGTGGGCTTGGTGATACAAGCCTGTAATTCCTGAATTTGAGGCAGAGGTAGGAGGATTGCCAAGAGTTCAAGGTCAGTCTGAACAATATAGGACGTTCAAGACCAGCCTAGACTATATGTGAAGATAAATATTAATATTTGATGTCATCACTGTGGGAATCTTAAGAACTGGACCAAGTTTGATGGGGATGAGGAAGCTGTGTGAAGGCAGCCACTCCTAAACTGGGTCCCCCAGGCATGGTTGCTCTATTTTTGTTAGACCTTCCTCAGGAAGCAAGTCTGAATAGAGAGAAAGTGTGGCCTGGAGCTCCCAGGCACAGGAGGTGAGCTATGAGCATGTGGAGGCCCACTGCTGGTGCTCAGGGCCTCTGGAGGGTGGAATTCTCAGAAGGGCTGGGTTACTAGGGTGCCCCAGTTCCAGGGAGTCAATAGGATGCTGATGCAATCAGCCCAATCACGTGCACCATTCTTGCAGGCTCCCTACAGATGCACTTTGTGTTTCTGCTCTCCAGGGAATCACTGCCCTTTCTCTTTCAGGCTTTCAGCAGCTCCCCTTGTCCAAGGAGACAGCTCAGATTACCAGGTTTCATAGGCAAGGGCGACCGGTGCTGAGGTGGCCCAAATAACCTTGGTGGGACAGACACGGCTTTGCAAAACCAGCAGAAGCCTCACCAAACTGAAGAATGTCAGGATGAAGTTCTGTGAATATCTGTGTCTTCCTCTTTGGCACCAGAGAGGAATAATTAAGTGCTCAAAGTGCTGTAAAGATTTTAGCTCTCAAGAGTTATTATTCTGGGTAAAAGGGGAAATATGATTTTTGGCTCATTGAAACCATAATGATGTAAGCCTGAGCAGCATTTTCATTTATCTTTAAGGCCTATGTTTTTATTGAGAAAAGGGAAAGAGAAGAAATGCAGCACACTACTGAACAGTCAGGTTAGTCGATCCCTCCTGCTTTATACTGGGAGTTGAACCCAGAGTCACACACTTCACGCAATAATGGCTCTATGACTTTCCTACGTCCTCACTTTTATTATCTTTTCTAGGAATCTTGTTCTGTAGTTCAGTTGGTCTCAAATATCCCCATCCTCTTGCCTTAGCCTGCTGTTTGTTGGTACTGGGATTAGAATCCACTTAGCCAGGCTGGATGGAGCCTGCCATTCAGGGGGTTTAGAGAGATGGCTCATGGTTAAGAGCTGGCTGTTCTTCCTAAGGCCCTGGGTTTCATTCCCAGCACCCACATCAAACAGACAAGAAATCTAATATTTTCTTCTGGTCTCCAAAGATACCTGCACCAACATCCCCATATGAATGTGTAATTAAAATTAAAGATATCTAATCTACATGGGAAGTAGAAAGTAGAAAAAGACAAGATCTCCTGAGTAAATTGGGAGTATGGGGACCTTGGGGGCAGGTAGAAGAGGGGAGGGGAGAGGCAGGGAGGGGAGAACAAAAAATGTAGAGCTCAATAAATATCAATAAAAAATGTAAAAAAAGATATCTTTTAAAAATTGCTTCTGTGCTTATGTTTTTACTCAGCAACCACACAGACCTTATTCTGGGAGAATATTATTGGCCTTATTATTGTTAGTTATAAAAAGAGCACAATATAAAACCTGGTATGGCAGAGGTGGGTGTGTAATCCCAGCACCAGCATTGGAGAGACTGAAGCAGAAGGATTACTGTAAATTCTGGGCCAGCCTGTGCTATGTTAGTGGATTCTAATCCAATTTGGACAACACAAAAAGACACACACATAAACACACACACACACACACACACACACTCACACACACTCAAAAGAGAAAAAGAACAACCCAATACAGTATTCAGCTGTCTCCATGGGGCATGGAGCTATTCTTACAACTTCAGCAGGTACCGGGATGGCAGGTGCTCCTGCAGAAGGCCTGCTGGCATATGATCAGTGCACATTCACTCTCCTGTGTATTTATTTAGTGTCGTGCCAGGCATCGAGTCCAGGAACATTGCTGGCAATACTAGGCGAACACTCATCACTGGGCTACAGCTTTAGCTCTTTTTAATTTTTGTTTATTTATTTTGAGACTGTGTACAGCTAGCTAGGTTTAATCCCTCCACCTTCTTTCTGATCCTCCTACAGTTGAGATTACTTCCCAGTTTCTGTGGTAATGAGAGCTGACTGAGGGACTGGCTGTGCTGTGTGCACTGCACCACAAACTTGAAATCATCTCTAATTTTAAATGTCTAATACATTGAAAATGCATGTAAACAGTGTTATACTTTATTATTTATCAGGTAACAAGAAAAACATCCAGGCTAGGCGTGGCAGTGCACACCTTTGGTCCCAGCACTTAGGAGGCAATGCCAGATGGATCAAAAGAAAATGAGGCTAACTAAGGCTACAGAAACGACTCAATAACAACTTGTTTTTTGGAGAATCCATGATGTAGAGAATATGGATAAAGAGACTCAACTACACGTGGTTAAAATAATTCAAATGAAAGCAGGAAGTAGGGACATAGATCAGTCGATAAAGAGTTTGTCTGGAATGCAAAAGCCCTAAACACCATTCCTTGTCCCACATGATCCATGCATAGTGGTGTAAGCCTGTAATATAGAGGTTCTCAACCTTCCTAATGTGACTCTTTAATTCACTTCCTCATGTTGTGACCCCAACAATAAAATTATTTTCATTGCTAATTCATAACTGTAGTTTAACTACTATTATAAATCATAATATAAAGTATCTGCCAAGTACACACTACACACATACACAAACATACATATTTAAAATTTAAAACAAAAATCGGAGAAAGGGGGAAAGAGTCTTCCAGGGCAAAAGACACTATATTGCCTGGAAACAAACAGTGCAGGTGGGAGAACTAAGCAGGCTGTGGCTCTCCTGAGGCAGGAACAGACCTAAGCAGTCTGTGGCTCTCCTGAGGTGGTGGGAGACCTAAGCAGGAAGTTGTCCTTGTGATTTGGAGGGCATCAGTATAAAGTCTTAACTGGTTGGCCAATTTGGCATCATATGGCTTGGATCATTTATTTATCATTTATTTATTCATTCATTCATTCATTTATTTTATTTTGCTAAACATAGCCTTGCCATATAGCCCAGGCTGGCTTCCAGCTTGATACTCTCCTTTCTCAGTCTCTCAAATGTTGGGAGGAAAGGTATGGGATGCCCTGTCTGAAAAACACTGCTTTTTAGTGCATGCAGAGGACACCATGCATTGACGGTAGAGGCCACTCAATCAGTGGGCTTCTTTAAATAGCAGTAATATATTTATTCCTCATAGACTGAGTCAGCAAACCTTAGTGGCTTGATAGAAAAGAGATTTAATAGGTTTTCTAAAAATGGAGGGACTGCAGAGACCCTGGAAAGTGTTAATGAGTGTAGCAGCAAACATGAAATCAAGGTCGGATCTGTGCTTTGGAACGGGGTACTGCACACTGCTGGGGTGAGGGTCATGCTGGCTCAGGCATTTTGAAAGTTAGTGTGCTATCACATATTAAGAGGGATGAGTGGTCTACAAGAGCTAGTGCCAGGACAGGCTCCAAAGCCACAGAGAAACCCTGTCTCGAAAAACCAAAAAAAAAAAAAAAAAAAAAAAAAAAAAAAAAAAAAAAAAGAAAAGAGGGATGAGTTTTTGGATATCTGAGCTGTGTACATACATGAAGCCTGAATTCACCTTTGTGTGTGCTTTCCCTGCCTGAGGTAGAGTCTCCTGTAACACAGGGTGTCCTTGAACTTGCTCTAGGGGGATTAAGAGTTCTCAACAGCCTGTCTAGTCAGGTTTGCAGGCAATCCCAGAGTACTTGAAATTTAAATTTCAGCCACATGTGGTAACCCACACCTGTAATTCCAGCACTCAGGAGGACTGCCAACTGGAAACCAGTGTGAGCTCTACAGCAAGACACTGTCAGGGAAAAGGGAGGTGGGCAATGCAAGACCCATTCTGTTTATTCTACTTGTTTCTACTTCAGCTAAGAAAATCATCAGGCATCAAAGACTTCTTGCTGAGACAATGCAAGGAGCTGTGTATCTCACTTATATTAATCACCCCGATAAAGACAGTCCTGTATGCCCCCTTTGTTCCTAAGAGGAAAGGGACTTATTTCTGTCACTGGAGCCCTTATAAGGAGTCAGTACAGGACAGCTGCTTTCTATCGCATTGGAGATGTGATTGCCAATCAACAGGATCTTCAGACACTCTTATCCTGAAGTATTTTCTGCACAGGACCTGAAATCCCCTCATTTACAGCATTATTGTTTACAAAATGCCTTTCTGGTCTAGAGATGCAGTTTAGTGGTGTAGCTGTTTTTTTTCTTTCTCTTTGCTCTTGGAGGGCCCAACATCCAGTTCCCAAATAATCACATGGAGACGTATTCCTTCTTATGAATGCCCACCCAGTCTTGGCTTATTTCTAGCCAGCTTTTCTTAAATTAACCATTTGTCTCTGTTTTTTTTTTTTTTTTTTGCCTTTCTATTTCTATATATCTTTTCTTTCCTTCTTGCTCCATGTCTGGCTGTATGGCAGCCCCCCCCCCCCAAACACCAAACATCCTCCTCTCCTCATTCCTCCTTCTTTCTTATTCATTCTCTCTGCCGTCCAGCCCCGTCTAGTTCTATCTCCTGCCTAGTTATTGGCCGTGCAGCTATTTGACCAGTCAGGTGTTTTAGAAGGGAAAGGATCACAGTTTTACAGAGTTAAACCAATGCAACATAAGGGAATGCAACACATCTTTGCATCATGAAACAAATATTTCACCACATAGACTAATGTAACACATTGTAATTAAAATTCCACAACATAGTTGACACAGTCCTTCTGTAGCAAGCAAGGGGTTCTGGGTTTGATCCCCAATAGGCCAAGTAGCAAACAGTGCTTTCCTACAGTATCATGGAAATGCCAGCATCCATGTTCCACTATTTTTCTTTAAAATGGGAGGTACATTAACTTTATGAATGTGAGGATCATGTCCTACCCATACCTATCACCTAGATTTAATTTTTTTTTTTTTTTTTTTTGGTTTTTTCAAGACAGGGTTTCTCTGTGGTTTTGGAGCCTGTCCTGGAACTAGCTCCTGTAGACCAGGCTGGTCTCGAACTCACAGAGATCCGCCTGCCTCTGCCTCCCAAGTGCTGGGATTAAAGGCGTGCGCCACCACCGCCTGGCTAGATTTAATTTTTTAAGTTTCTTTTTTTTTTTTTCCAAACAGGTTTCTAAATCTCATTAAAAGCCTGAGATGAAATTAATCTGATGAGATTAGCTTTCTATAAAAAGGAATCAGAAAAATGAAGGAGAGAATTTTGATTTCTGAAGGAGAGAAGGCTTAAAAACAAAGGGAAAAGCAACAAGAGGAAAAGGAGTGAATGAATTCTGGAGGCAAGACCGCATCTAGGTGCTGATGTAAGAATGCCGACATCTTGAGACCAGCCTTCCTTTGGCATCCCTGGGAACACTCTGTCCTGGGTACCCGGCAACTTCAAAGACTCCAGGATTTACAAGGCTCTGAGCTGTCTGTCAGCATTAGGCCAGACAGATGCTGTCATTATCAGATTGACAAATGCTATTTAGAGAAAGGAAAGGTGAGGTGTGAGGAACAGAGCCGGCTGTCTTTGTGCCCCCAGGGTGCTGACAACTGTGTTTCAATGTCAGGTTCTTTTGTTCACCTTGCAGCAGCGTGCTGAGATGGGGGTAGAATGGGGTTGGGGGGATGGACTATGCTCTACCCCAGAGGGGCTAGCTCTCTCTTTCCCAAGTCTGTATCCTTCCAAATCCAGGCCCAATGCCTATGAAAATGCAAAGTTCACTCCCAAACTGTCTGTATTTTCTCTGACAAAGGCATTGCAAGTTTTTCCGAAAAAGTGAAAGGGAAATTCTAGGCAAGTGCTTTACCACTAAGTTGGAGCCTCAGATATTTCTGTAGTCTTCATAATTTATTTATTGAAACAGGGTCTCAGTATGAACTCTGACTGACCTTGAGCTCACAGAGATGTGTCTGCCTCTGCCTCCTGAGTGCTAGGATTAAAGGTATCCCACATCCGTCTCATTTTTGCAAACAGACTCACTAGGTTACTCTTGGACAATGTCATCTCTCCAGAAACTGGGGCCATATGACTGAGACACCATGCCTGGCTTACATTTTATTCTGGTAGTTTGTTGAGATTGGAGTTGGGGGCATTTTGTTGTTGCTGCTGCTTTTGAGACAATGTTTCATTCTGTGCTGACCTGGAATTTACAATATATTCAAGCTTGACTCGAACTCTTGCCTCAGACACAAGCCATTATTACTTATATTTCATAATTCCATTTTACAGTATCTAGTCATGATACCGACAAACCTCAAAGTGTCCATTCCAAAACAAACCATTTTTGGTTAATTTAAAATTAGTTTACTCATGACTCTGGAAAATCTGCCTTCATATAGCCACACAGGGGTTTCCTCAAGGGGCAAAGGACTTCTGACCTCCTTGACTTCTCGGTCCTCATTTCCATGCTTTCTACAGGGACTCCAAGCTACTTCCATTTAAAGAAGGTGTGTGCAAAGTGCATGCCTTTAATCCCAGGTAGAGGCAGGTGAATCTCAGTTCAAGGTCAGCCTGGTGAACAGGCTGAGTTCCAGGGCAGACAGGGCTATACAGAGAAACTGTGTCTTGAGAAAGAAAAACAAGAATTCCTCTTGCTTTCTGCTGGAATCCTGGAATAGCAGTCAGGACACTGAAGCTGGGTTTGTTTTTTTTTAAATATTTATTTATTAATTATGTATATATTCTGTGTGTGTGTGTGTGTATCTGCAGGCCAGAAGAGGGCACCAGACCTCATTACAGATGGTTGTGAGCCACCATGTGGTTGCTGGGAATTAAACTCAGGACCTTTGGAAGAGCAAGCAATGCTCTTAACCTCTGAGCCATCTCTCCAGTCCTCTGGGTTTAAGTTTTTAATAGTGTCTTCAGTGGTGATGTACTGATCTCATTCTCCTGAGCACTGGATCTCACAGCATGCCCCACTGTGCGCTACTGGGTTGGATCTGGATCCTGACTGGCATCTAGCATCTTCTAGGTTTCATGTGCCTTATTTGCTCTAGCAGAGCAAGAATGGGAACAGTAATGGTAGTTATTTCATGGAGGTTTCTGCTTTTTTCGAGACAGGGTTTCCTGTGTAGCCCCGCATGTCTTGGAACCTGCTATATAGCCTAGGCTAGATTAGAACTCCCATAGATGCACCCGCCTCTGTCTCCGGAGTGCTGGGATTAAAGGCATACACCACTTATTTCTGTGCCAGGCTTATTTCGGAGTTTTTGTGGGACTGATGAAATAACCCGTTGAGTCTGGCACTGAGGTATGGTACATTTGATGCTATTTTCACGGGCCCATCCTAGATACCTTTCTCCTTAGCCGCCTCCTGGTGTGGGCTTTCATTTTGTGGGATTTTCTCTCAACTTCCTCCCGGGGTTTCTTCTCTCAGCTTCTTTGGCCTCTCCCATACGGACTCATACCATTCTGTCACCAGGCCGAGAAGTACTGTCCCTTAGGAAACACAAGTGAACACCTTGGTCCTCCAAGTTCGGCATCTCTGAACTCCACTGGATTCGCAGCCTCCCAGGGCCTCTGCTCGTCCTCCCTCAGCGTATAGTGTAACAGTGGACAGCAGCAGGGTCGTCTTCTGACATTCTCTTCTGCTTCATCAGTGTCCCCACAATTTCTAGCCTCCCTTCAGTCTGGCTAATTCCTTGTCCTTCAGTTTTGTGCCAGATACCTGTGCACACATGCAGCAGTTAGGCGCCTTCTTGGTGATTTTTTTCCTCACAGCTGTAATGGTATATGTAGGAGACTAATGTTTATGTCTCCTTCTAGAGTATAAAATGTCTTAAGTACCCAGCAATGGCTCTGTATTCTCAGGACTAGCACGGTGACTACCATTTATTTGTTCAATGAATGGGAGAGGGAACGAATTCTTCCTAATTGGTAAGCTCTGTGACTAAGCACAGCATATGACAGATTATTTGAACATTCCCTATGTAATTAAGTATTTGTTGAAATGGACAGGAACACTACTAAAATCTAAAATCTTTGTGGCTCTATATAATACAAACCCTTTATCTGGCTTTTGGGGACCAACATGTTATGTAGTAATATAATACTTTGGCTAAAAACACCTTAAAAAACATTCTCAAGGGCTGGAGAGATGGCTCTGGCTGTTCTTCCCGAGGTCCTGAGTTCAATTCCCAGCAACCACATGGTGGCTCACAAACCATCTGAGACCTGGTGCCCTCTTCTGGTGGGCAGGCATACATGCAGACAGAGAGCATTGTATACATAAATAATAACAATAATAATGATGAATGTAAAGTACTGTAGTTAAAAAAAAACTTTCTCAACTGGATGTGCCAATGGTTCCAGAGGAAGGGCACGGTTAAGAAAAATGTTAGCTCAAGAACACAAGTACCAACGCAGCACAGACTACAAAGATGCTGAGGAAAGCTGGAAATTCCCCCTTTGAGCACAAGTTCGGGTTATGGCTGGGGTGGTGTTTGTGCTGATGGTTCAAGGGGAGAAGAATGTCTTGCCCCACAGAAAAAGTACTTTGTTTTCACACAGCATTCCATTTCTAGAGTTCTTCCCTGGAAATCCACTCAGGGACCTAGTGGGACTCAGGCACCCATCAAAAAACTTTAACGGGAATTCTGCCGCCTGCCAAGGCTCACCACTGGCGTTCCAGCCCCAGAACCCCTAAGATGTCCCTGTAACCACCCCCCCCCCCCCCACACACAACAGAATCAAATGGAAAGGCTCCCACCCCTTCACCTGCAATTGGGGAATCTCATCCTAGGCAAGCATTCCTCATGAATACATTCCTAGCCCTGAAGATGAGGTTTTCATTTAATATTTTAGATACAGGGTCCACCGTGAAGCCCTTCAATTCCCTACATAGACCAACCTGGCCCCAAACTTGTGAAGATTCTGTTTCTGCTTTCCGAGTGCCCGGCTCCCTGTTTTTTGTTTTTAAATTTACAGTAGCAGGATGGACAGCCCCCGACGAGTAGCTTCCTAGTAGAGTGGGGATGCAGAGGAAAAGGCATGCATGCTTCTAACTAGCCAGCTTTCAACTAGCCTCCGGGGGCGCGGGCCTCCTCCTGGAGTGGGGTCGTGGCGGCCACTACAGGCCGCGGGCCCGCGGAGACGCGAGGCGGAAACCCAGGAGGCCCCACAGAGAGGCCAGAGACCGCACAGTCGCCTCGCGGGGACGCTCAGGGCGCAGCTTCGGTAACCGAACCTTCCCGACGCCAACCGCCACCGCGAGCACCAGTACCACCGTAGGCGCGCGGGCCGTAGCCGCCAGCCGCCAGCGCGCATGCGCGGCCGTGGGAAGCCCCGCCCCAACGGGTTCTCCGCGCGCGCCCGCTCATGGCGGCCGCCGCAGTGTGTGGTGTTTAGCGGGCGCGCGCGCCGGGCTCGAGGACGCGCGGGGCGGCGGCGGCGGCGGCGGCAGGGGAGCCGGGCTGCCGGGCGGGCGGGCGCGCTCTCGAGGGCGGCGGCCCAGGGTGTCCCGTCGGTGTTGGCGCTGCGAGAGTTGGAGGCGCGGCCCGCGGCGGCGGCGGTGGCGGTGGCGGTGGTGGCGGAGGCAGCTGGCGACCGGGCGCGTTAGACGGGGCCGGGGTCCGCGGCGCGCTCTCCGCCCACAGGTAAGCGGGCGGCCTGGAGGGAGGAGCCGGCCGCGGCCCGGGGTGGGCCGGGTGAGCCCTCGCGGAGCCGCGGCGCCTTTGTCTCGGCCGCCCCGGGCGGGCCCAGGCGTGAGCGGCCGTGTGGGCCGGCGGCGGACGGGCGGGCTCACCGAGGCTCAGGCCCGCGCCCTCTCGCAGCCTTTGTTGTGCGGCCGGGTGGACGGCCAACATGGCGGAGGTCATCCGCGCGCTGCGCGGCCCGCGGTCGGGCCTCGCCTCGGCGGCTCCGGTCGGGCGGCCTCCCCCGGACCTGCGCCTTCATTGTGCGGGGGAAGAAGGCAGCCTCCTCCCTTGTTTATGTCGCTAGGAGCGGGCGCGCGGACGCCCGCCCGGGCCGCTCCAGCCTTTAAGCCTAAGCCTTGCTCCGCCCAGCTTCCTTTGCGGGATAGTTGGGGTCCTTCCTCCACGCTCCCAGATGCAACTTCGTGTGCACGCCCTGGTTCGCTGCGGCGCGCCGGTTCCTGGAAAGATAGGAAATTTGTTTACCCTGGCAGGAGTCACATTTGTGCCTTCGGAAAATGAGGCCATGGAGCTGATTTGTCAAAGTCATGGGAGCCCTGAATGTGGGATGTAGGACAGGGAGGGACCTGACTGCCGTTCCTAGCGTTGAACATTTGCCATTTCTTGATTGGCGATTGTCAAGGGTGAAATGTTAACTCCTTAAAGCGTTAGGAACACGGGCTCGGGACTCAGCTCTCCTGCTCCGAGCTCCGATCAAATCCTGCCCCACCGGTTTGTGACCTTGGGCAAGAGTCCTAATTTCTTGGGTGCTTCATTTTCCTAATCTGCAAAATGGGTCTCATGGAGAGTATTTTCCTCAAAGCTGTTGAGAACTCATGAGATGGGAAGTAGTTGAAGTGCAGAGAGCTCTTATAGTAAGTCCTCAGCAAATGATTACCGCTCAGGCTCTTGTCTCATAAAAATATGCCTAAATTAGCCTGGCATGGGTGCATTGGAAGTGCGTAAACCAAAATATTTGGCATTATAAATCGTTAGTGCTTGGGTTCTGTTGTTAAATGAATTGTTTTAGAGGGCAGAACGGCATGCTTTCTGAGATGCTGGAGTTAGGGACTTGCAGAACGGCATGCTTTCTGAGATGCTGGAGTTAGGGACTTGAGTGATAGGGGTGTGGATTGGTAAATACTACACATTCCGGAATTTGGGAAGTCGAATAGATTAGAATGAAGTTTCCTTTTCGCAGTCTTAGTTCATGGTTCAGTTCACCTTCAAGGACTTGAGTTACCTAACTTGGAAAAGTAGGACAGTGAACCCCTTTAATTAGAGTAGTTACCTGTGGTGTCGCGGGCTCCTTCAGCAGCTGCTGTGACAAATGGGATGACACAGTAACTGTCAGGGAGAGATTGGCTCACATTCTGGAGACGGTGTTTACCTGTGCGATAAGTTTGTGACTAGGCTATTTTCTCAAAGTGGATTGCATAAATTCCTCGTACTTTTTTGTTTTGGAAACTTGAATAACAATACAAACTTCCGTAGTCTGGATAGGTTAGTTGCAGTTTTGTTCAGAGCTTTTTTACTTAACCTGGGCTTTGTCAGATTTGTCTTGTATCAGAATTGGTTTAATAGACCCCTGTTGGCATCTTTGCCACATAGCTTTGTAACAGTATTTAAAACTGAAATACAGTGTAGCAAATTTGGGGAATTGCTAATTTGTCATCTCGCAAAAAAAAAAAGGGGGGGGGGAGGAGACAAAGAATTACATTTAGAAACAAATGTAATTCATTTTGCGTCAGAATATCTGCTCTCTCAAGGCTTCAGGAAATTCCTACAGCAGAAAGCTGGGCATGGTGGTAGAAACCTATACTACATTACTTACCTGGAATTCCAACATTTGTGGGGCTGAGGCAAGAGAAAAATTTTAGGCCATTAGGGCTTTAGTGCCACCACCCCCCCCCCCCCCGCGCGCACGCACACACACACACACACACACCCCACTAGAAAATATTGCTTATTACTAGAAAATATATTCTATTTGGTTAAAAGTAGTAAATAACAAGGGAAATATCCAAATATGCCAATGATAGGAAGATAAGGGTTTTGTTTTCAGTGTGTAAGGTATTCTGAAGACCAGTCTTGCATAATTAAGGTAACAGAACAAGTTGAGTGACTTTACATAGTTGTAGATAACTTTCATCTTATTTTATGATAGTTTATACACTCAGTTTTAAAGATTAGAAGTTCTGTTAAGGTCTGTTTCAGATCTTTAAATAAAAGTAGGAATTTCTACATGCAATTTATCAAATACTTAAATATTTGATGTATTTCATCTAGACCTTGCCTTCAACCAGATCTTTATTTTATAAACTTGAGAGCTCACACTTTCCTATAAACAGAAAAATATGCAGAAGTTTTTATCTTTACAGTATAGTTTTACCAGTATAGTTACTGGTAATCGGCCAATGACAGGCAGAAGAGGGCAATCAGATCATCCGGAGCTGGAGTTACAGGTAGCTGTGAGCTGCCTGACATGGATAACTGAACTGGGATCCTCTGGGAGGGCAGCAAGTACTCTTAACAACTGAGCCATCTCTCCAGCCCTGGTTTAACCATTCTTATGGCTTCCTAGTGTTACCAGTGTAAATGAGCTTTCTTATTAAACCTATGAACCTGACTTGAAAGGCCTTCAATATGTAGGCCTAACTAAGTTCCTTGATGTGTTTAGTAAGTACAGTGCCTTGTCTGAGCTGGCCCCTTCTGTTGCTTCCTTGCATTTTTGATGGACTGTGTGCTTCCAGGTCCTTCTCTTTCTACTAAATTCATAATAGCCCAGTCATCATTAGCTGAGCTCTTCCTGAACTCCCCACATTGAATTGGGTGCCATTTCTTCATGTTCCCACAGTACTCTGCTAGTCTCCACTACAATGTCTCCTGAGCCGCTGTTTTTCTATATAGTGTTTTGCTTATCCAAATAGACTGTAATGTCTTTGAGTTTTAGCTTTGTTCTCCTGCTTGTCAAGCACAGCATTGGCATACATTGATGCTCAGTAAGTCAATGCTAAATGACAATATCTTTACATTGACTTAAGTAGACTTTTCTCAGCCTTATCCCAGTGTGTTATATTTGCCCTACTTATTCAAACTAGATTATTTTGTTCCCTGAACACTGTACATTTCTATAGAGCTTTGTGGTTGTGTATAATCTTCAATGTCTGCTACTTTGGGAAGATTAGTTTCTCTGAGCCTTAGTTTTTAGTACTGTGTGAACACCTGTTAAGGATGTTACCTGGGTCCTACTGTTGAAGTACTGTTGTTTGATTAAGAGGACAGCCATTAAGAGTCAGACCTGGATGTGTCTTTTGGCCCTGTCAGTTGTCTAAGATCCTTGAGAGCAGAGATACTGCCTACTTCTGCATTAAAAAACACAGTGCCTACACACACAGCTTAATTAATTAAAATTGCAGTTCTAAATATTAGCCATACATTCAAGTGAAGAAATAAAATTACATGTTACTTTATGTATTATAAACGGAGTCAAAGGTGCTGAAGTAGAGACAGTGGGAGGGACAGCTGCTGTTTGGGGTGGTTGTTACCTTTAAAGGAAGATGAAGAACTGGCACTAGCCCTTTGAAGCAGGGGAGCAGCCTAGTAAAGGTCCTTGAGGCTGGACGGATTTGGATTGCTTACAGGAGAATGTCACTGAAATGAAATGATGGATTGAGGAAGCAGGCAGGTGGGGGTTGATTCTGTTGAGTCAGCAAAAAATGTGAATTGAGGAAACTGAGAAAGGTTTACTGACAAGGACAACACAATCCACAACTCTTAAAGGTGCTTTAATCCAGGCGGTGGTGGCACCCGCCTTTAATACTATTGCTTGGAAGGCAGAGGCAGGCGGATCTCTAAGTTTGAGGCCTGTCTGGTCTACAGAATTCTAGGACAATCAGAGCTATGCAGAGAAACCGGTCTCGAAAAATCACAATGAAACAAAAACAAAAAACAAAGATTGCTTTAGCTGTTTGGAGACTATTTCTTATTATCTGTGATAGCTGATTATGACTGGGATTAAAGTGATGGTGGTGAAGATGAACAAAGTGGATGAATTTCAGGTATATTTTTGATACATAATAATGGGTCTTGCTGATGAGTTAGATGTGAGAGGTAGGGAAAGGAAGGAATGAAGATTTCTGGCTAGAGTGACTATGGGTTGTGTTGCCACTTGTCAAGATGAAAAAGACTGGCCATGTTGAGCCAGGATGGTAGTAACATTCAGAGTTCTGATATGTTTGAGTTGAGGTGTCTGTGCAGTTGGAGGGAGAAAGAAAACCAGAGGCATGCAGTGGCATAGAAGCCAGATGGAGCTAGTAATGCATGCTTGTGTTGGAGAGACCTGGTCTAAGAGGGAAGTGTAACATTTTGAAGCAAGAAAATAGCAGGCAGGGTTCTTCTTGGATTCTCAAGGGTGAGAAGTTAGTCTGTGGCTTGACAGAGAGAAGCTAAAGTAGATAAAACTTTGGTGGTTTCTGCTCTTTTCTCAAAGTAGGAGAGGTGAAACTCCCAGTGAGTGCAAGTACTTTATGTGGCAGGTCAGAGGCATGGAAATGAGTTGAGCAGCTGCACTGGGGAAGGGAGTTGCTACCAAGTGCTTGCTGATGATTCCTGGTTGTTGTTCAAGGGGATTCTGGGAGAATGCTAAAAGTGATGGAATGATGCACTTTGATTCTTACATGTATGTTTTCTGGTTGACATTTTATGCAACTACATATAGAAAGGTGCTCAAATCATGAGTAGGCCTTGACTTTTCACAAAATGAGCCTGCTGTTCTAACTGTTCCCCGGGGTTAAGAAGAACATTACCAGAACAAGACACCCTCTTTCCTCATCTAATTACCACTCCTGACAGGAGGCATCTCCTGCCTTTGAATGCCACAGATGGAATTTAGTTGCTTTTGAGCTTTCTATGAACGGATTAATGCTGCATGTGCTCCTTCCCATCTGTTGTAGTTCTTGAGTTTGTTCCTGACAAGGTCACCAGCCAAATGATATAGCATCCCAGTACTTACACGTCATGTGCACTTTTCAACAGAAAGTGCCGTCTGACAATGCTGATACAAGTGATTCTGCCTGGCAAAGACTTTTCATTAAGTTTGACATATTGATTTGTGCATGTGTGTTTTGTTTGTTGGTTTGTTTTTGTTTTTGACTTTTTTGTATATTCTTTGTTTGGAAAAAAGGTTTGGGCACATGAACTGGAAGGAGAAAAACTAATCTGTGTTTATAAACAGAGACTGCCAGTGGCAAATATGTCATTTCCTCCTTTCCCTCTTCTCGTCCTCTTTTTGTTTTTCTGTGAGATGTTCTTACTCTGTAGCAGGAACTCTTAGAACGGAGTTATAAGGTGTTTGTGAGCTGCCTTATGGGTGCTGGAAACCAAACTGGGTGCTCTGCAAGAACAGTATGTGCTTTTTGGTACCAGGCCTCTCTGTAGCTTCCAATTTATTGAAAGTTTTCTCCTTTAGAACATTTATTTATTTTCAAATTCTGTGTCTGTGTGGAATTGTGCATCAGTATGCTGTGCCCTCAGAAGCCATAGGAGGGCATTGGATCTCCTGTAGCTGGAATTGTAGGCAGTTGTGAACTGCCCATTGTGGATGCTGGGAGCTGAACTCAGACTCAGACTCTCTGCAAGAGCAGACATGCTATTAACCGTGGAGCCATCTCCAGCTCCAGCCATGAATACTTTAAAGTTAATTTATTTGATCTGACTGAAATGGACATTTTTTCATTAAATGATAGATAGCTGTTATTAACTCTTGAGCTGTCCCTATCAAAAGGAGTTTGTGCTTATAAATCTTTTTTTTTTTTTTTTTCCAAGACAGGGTTTCTCCATAGCTTTTGGTTCCTGTCCTGGAACTAGCTCTTGTAGACCAGGCTGGCCTCGAACTCACAGAGATCTGCCTGCCTCTGCCTCCCGAGTGCTGGGATTAAAGGCGTGCGCCACCACCACCCGGCTGTGCTTATAAATCTTGATATCTTACAGCTTGATACTTACTTGTGGTTATAGGTACATTTGCCCCATGCCCTCTGTCCTAATTTTATTCTGTACTTTTCCTCCCTTTACTTGGCTGGGGATAAATCTAGACCTCCAGGCATACTTAGGAAAATTCTCTAACACAGAGTTTTGTTCCCAGATGCCTTACCAGTTTTAGCAGTTAATTCTTATGTGTAATACGATAGTCTCATGTACCACAGTATGTTATCTGGACCACATTTAAACCACATTTTGTTGTTGTTTTCTTTTCTTTTTTCTTTCTTTCTTTCTTTCTTTCTTTTTTTTTTTTTTTGAGGCAGGGTTTCCTGTGTAGCCCTGGAACTCGATCTGTAGACTATACTGACGTCAAACTCACAGAGATCCACCTATCTCTGGCTCCTGAGTGCTGGGACTAAAGGTGTGTTCCTCCACACCTGGCTTAAACGGCTTTCTTAAGAGTTATTTTTAGCTTATTCCTTTTTATACATGTTGTATACCTTTGCCAATATGTGAATCAGAAGAAAATGTGCTAGATTACAGAGGTACACACTTAATATTGCTTAATTGTGAGAGCCTTTTATATTAAGTATTCCCCGAAGAGTTGGAAAATTCCCTACATTTTGCTAAGAGTTAAGGCTAAAATCTTTAAAAACAAATCTATGTATGTCATTTCCCTACTCTTAGAACTTTCCCTTTGGTTGAAAAAGTTTTATATTTACTGTAGATTTCACAAGGTTTATGCGTTTTTCTGTTTTGTTGTGAGGCAGGGTTTCACTATAGCTCAGATTGGAACTCACTGTGTAGTCCTGTCTGACTAATTTACAAACACCTCACTTCCTCTGCTTCCCAGACATCGAGACTGCAGGTGTAAGCCAGTATGCTTAACTTCCCAAGAATTTTTTTGTATTAGGGATGAAACATAGGGCCTCTCAAATGTAACTGAGAGTTACAGAAGCCTTCTCACGACCCTCTACAGAGTTGTTTTTTTTTTTTTTTTCGAGACAGGGTTTCTCTGTGGTTTTGGAGCCTGTCCTGGAACTAGCTCTTTTAGACCAGGCTGGTCTCGAACACACAGAAATCCGCCTCCTTCTTTTAATTTCATGTGTTTGGTGTTTTGCCTGCATGCACCAGGTGCATGCCTAGTGCTTGGGAGAGCAGAGGAGTGCACTGACTCCTCTGGAGCTGGAGATACAGTTGTGAGCTGCTCTGTGGGAACGGGAACCCGGGTCCCCAGGAAGAACAGCCAGTGCTCCTAGCCCTGAGCCATTTCTCCAGCTTTCTGTAGGGTTTTTAACAACGATGACTCCCCATTTCTTCTTTTTTAGGGACAGCTAGACTTAGCTAATTATTTTTGTACTTATCTTTGTTGGTTTCCTGCTGTGGGTGGAGCAAGCCTCCTCCTCCCTCACTCCCACTTACACTTACTTTCTCCACTTGTGTGTGTGCCTCAGCCTGGCTGGACAGGTTCTTATAATTGGCTCTATATGGTAGATGATGGCTTTCCCTTGCACTATTAAAGTTGTATTTCTTACAGCGAATACCCTCTTGTTGTAAGCTTTCCTTTGTTTTCTGTGCTTTACTGTAACTGTCACTACATTCTTTACTACTTTTCTAAATGGTCAAGTCCCTAGCAGGCTGCAGACTATAGGTCACCTAGCCTAAGTTGTCATTCTTAAAGCTCCCTTTATTGCACTGAATTTATTTTGGGCTCTGTTTACTGTACTCCCTGTTCCTTCTTGGTTCATTCCATTGAATTTGAAGAGCTTGTCCAGATTCCTGAGACCATGTGTAGAAGAGGTAGTCTTTCAAAATGTTGCATCAATATTTTGCCCTCAACACTACGGGCATAGTTTGATCTGGATAATCATTTTCTTCAAGAATTGAAAAAGCAATACCGTATTGCTATGTAACTGAATATTGCTGTTCAAAAGTGCAGTGCTTCTGTGCTTTCTACTTACCTATCCAACAAATGGTTTTTGAGGTGATGCTGTGTATCTAAGTTTGATTTTAATTTGAGGCACATCATTCACCTTCTAAATAAGGGTGAATGGGCATAGAACAATTAGCATAAGTAAGTTGTATAGTAGATAGAAAGTAACACAGTCTAAGGAATAAATAAATATCAGAGATGCCTGGGAAGTAAGGAGAGAAAAAGAAAAGTGCATTAAGATGTGTAGAGATTTTAGAAGTACACAAAAGATGAGTTAGTAGTCAGGGTATGGGTTGCTTTTAAAAAAATTGTTAAAAATCTTTTTTATTACATTTTAGTGTGTCCATGTGGGATGATAATGTGTGTGTGAGCAAGAAGTTACCCTGGAGACCCTGTAGGAATGGGCTCTTTTTAATCCACTGTGAGTACGAGTCCTGCAGATTGAACTCAGGATTAAACTGTCCTTGAATAAGGTTTTTTTTTTTAATTTTTATGTACATTGGTGTTTTACCTGCATATATGTGTGAGGGTGTCAGATTCCCTAGAACTAGAGTTACAGACGGTTGTGAGTTGCCATGTAGGTGCTGGGACTGGAGCCCTGGTCCTCTGAAAGAAAGCTCTTAACCACTGAGGCATCTCCCCAGCCTCCTTGAATGAAGTTCTTACTGCCTCATCCTCTTGAGTTGAAGACATGCCCCACCATGCTCAGATGAGGTTACAGCTTAAAATAGAGAAACAGGGTGGTCTCATTGAGGAGTAATGTCTGAATAAAGATTTTAATCTAGGAGAAAAGTGTTTGAAGACAGAAGGTCCAATGGAACAACCTAGCCTTATCATAAGAGTGAGAAGAAAGAAGTGATTGCAAATACATCATATTGTTTAGGCCTTATGGGCCATTTATAGGATTTTAGTTTTCATTATGTATGAGGAGCCATGGAGGGTACGGAGCAAAGGAGTGACATAATGTAATATAAATTTGAATTGGATTGAGCTTGCTGTGCTTAGAACATGAATGGATTATTGGATGAATGTGGGAGACAGAGATGGAAGGAGAAGAGTGGACTAGGAAGATATTGTGATTTTTCAGGTAAGAAAATAGTTCTTAGGTCAGATGGTAGTGTAGGGTGTTGAGCAACGGTTGGGTTCTTTGGTGATTTTTAAGGAGAGACAATAAGATTGACTGGTTGTTTTAAGTGTATGATGTATAAAGGGGTGGCTTAAGTCTTCTGAATTGCCTCTTCCTCTCATGTGTGATATTATAGACAGCTGGGCTTATTTTTTTTTAATTTGAGCTAGAGATACACGTTTAAAGTTTTTTTTGAAATTATGATTACACCATTTCCCTCTTTTTCTTTCCTCCCTCAACCCTCCCATGCATCCCCCTACTAACTCTCTCAAACACATGGCCTCTTTTTCTTTGTTTAGTTGTGTGTATTACATAATATATAAATAAAAAATACAGTTGTAGTAATTGGAGCAGCGGGGCTGCGTCCCCCCCCACCCGACCGCACCCGACCGCCCGCACGGCTAGCTTTATACCCGAAATAATTACACGGAAACTGTATTTTTTTAAACACTGTTTGGCCCATTAGTTCCCGCCTCTTATTGGCTAGCTCTTACATATTGATCTAACCCATTTCTAATATTCTGTGTAGCACCACGAGCTGGCTTACCAGGAAAGATCTTAACTTGCGTCTGTCTGGAGTGGGAGAATCATGGCGACTGATTGACTTGGCTTCTTTCTCCCAGCATTCTGTTCTGTTTACTCCGCCTACCTAATTTTCTGTCTTATTAGGCCAAGCAGTTTTCTTTATTAGTTAACCAATGAAAGCAACAGATAAGATACAAGACCCACCTCCATCACTCAGTTTGTATAATGCTAACTATGTATATGATCTCAGAGTTGACCACTTGGTATTGAATAACCAATTGGGTAGGGAGAGGGTTCTTTCCTGAGAACAACCATTTTTCTTCTCTCAGCTTTTCCCCATTTGCCTGTAGTTCGTTTTCTAGGATTGAAGCTCCCTGTGAGTTTTCCCTCTTCTGTGTTAGCATGTCCATTGGTGGTGTCATTGTTCAGGTCTTATTTAGGTAGCCGTGTTGTTGAGACTTCATGAATATAACTTCTTACATTTCTAGGAGACACAGTCTCACAGCAGACTAACAAACTCTTGTTCCTTTGTCTCTTAATCTGTCCATCTCCTCTTCCCTTTTATACAGTGATCCTTGAGCTTTAGGTACAGGAATTTTATTGTAGATGTGTCAGTTGGGACTGGGCACTACACTATCTCTTGTTCTGGATTATGGTTGGTTTTAGTTTTCTGGTTTATTACAAAGAGAATTTCCATTGAAGAGGGGTGAGAACACTTATCTGTGTATATAAGGACAAATATTTAAAATGTAATTAGGAATTGTGTTGGTTTAGTAAAGTGGCATTGTAGGTTTTTCTCCAAAATTCATGATTTTTTTTTTTTTTTACTAGCCCTAGGTAATTGGCTAGGTTTCCAGTACCAGGCATGATTTCCCTCTTGTTGAGTGGGTCTTAAGTCCAATTAGAGAGCTGTTGGTTACCACCAAGGTAGTCTTGCCGCTGTATTCTGTGGTTACTGTGGTTCATGGGCATCATAGCTGTATAGGATGCTTTCATCTTTTGGAAGCTTGCATGGTATCTTCTGGTACCATGAAAGCTAGTCCTCAGAGGAAGCTTTCAGGTCCTGTGTCCAAAGTTCACGATGTCTTCAAAAATAAGAACTTACATTCCACCGCTGGGAGGCAACCAAGGGCAATAGCACTAGTCTGTAATGTTTTGGGAATCTGTTGGATAACCCTGACTAACAACTCAAAAGGATTCTCATGTATGGTGTTGGGTTTGTATTAGATACACTATGACTCTCATGGGAGCATTCTCAGTCCAGAAGGAAAATTTTCATTTAAACTCTCTATATATTTATACACAGATTTATATGTATTATGTGTTATTTTAGTAGATAAAAAATAAATGATTTCTTATGACTTTTTCTGACAGACTTCCTGTTATTTTACCCTCCTGTAGTTTATCTCTCCCCTGCCCCCCCCCCCCCCCCCCCCGCTCCATAATTAAAGCCTTCCTTCCCTGTTTTTCCCATTTCTTCCACAAAGTCACTTATAATCTGCCTCCTCTCTGTTGTTCTTTCTCCCTCTCCAGTGTCCCCTCTACTTTCCTGGTTTCTGAGGTTACTCCAGGCTTTATACTCACATCTGAAGATTTCAAGTGAGAGCTTCAAAGGAGAGAACTTGCAGTTCACCTCACTCAATATGATCTTTCTAGTTGCATCCATTTACCTTGCTAGATTCTGGTGAACGATGTACCTAGAGACATAAATTTAAATTCTTGGGGGAATTTAAAGAGTCATAAAGTTACCAGTGTAAGAAAAGGTGGCTGTGGGCAACTCTGAAGTTCGGGAATTAGGAGAGAAAAAGAGTAATTTGCAAAGGGCAATGAGAAAGATTGGCAACATAGAAAACCATCATAGTTAGTGGTTAAAGTTTATAACCTGATCTGTTAACTGTCACATGTTGGTGACAGTTCACAACTTGCAAACAAAATGTACTGAAATATTGGATACTGCGTGCTAAATTTATACCTTAAAGCAGCTGTGGAATGTGCTGGTCATCATGCTGGCAGTTTGTTTGTTGTGGAGGTCAGACACCTGGCAGGGGATCCAGCTTAGATGGTGTTTTTGCCTAGCATGAATGAAGCTCTGAGTTCGATCCACAGCACTTCATAAAACTGAGCACAGTGGCAGCAGGTTCAAGAGTTGACATAGTGATTTTGAGACTAATCTGGCTTACATGAAACCCTGTCTCACAAAAACAAAATGAATACACAGAGTTTTATTAGCGAGCTAAGTATTCAGGCCAGTTTGTCTCATTGAACCCAGAGAAATAGTTCAAATTTTGGTGTTTCTTTGGATTGGGGATATTTGCACAGACTCTGTGAGTTAAACATTTCTAATTTAGAATTCTGAAAAGCTTCAGAATTAAAAAAAAACATTTAGGTGTCATATCATTTTGGATTTCAGATTTATTGATGCTTTATGTGTCGAGACATTCTTGTAAAAATGAAGAATTCTATAAACAGCCTGTTGGGGGTGAAGAATACCTAAAATTAACATCTATTGCATTTTATCTGTATCACTAAATATCAGAACAAAGCAGAAAGTTCGCATAGCTTAAGTGCAAAAGGCAAGACCTTTAGATGTTGAGATAGTTGTCTAACTTTTCTCAAAACTTTCTTGAGATACTGTGGTTGTAACAGAAAAGGTACCACATTTATTTTTCCTGGTAAATGGGAAAAGGGAAAAATTTATTATGTTATTTCCCTATTTCTGTCATTTTAGTTACTGGTTTCATTTATCTGATCAGCTGTCCCAAAAATATATGGAAAATTTCAGAGAGAATATACAAATTTTAAATTTGTATGATGGAATCACTGTCCCACTTGAGTCATGAATCACCCTAGTGTGTCCATGCTGTATGTACTGCCTACCCAGCAGTCAGTCAGGAACCAGCTAAGTTAGCATACTGTCTACTGACAAGATGGACTTGTCATGACACTATAGTGAGTAAGTCTGAATAATCCTTGTTTTGCTTAAAATATGGCTCAAGAGGGTTGGAGAGAGCAGAGCGCTTAGCAGTTAAGAGTATTGACTGCTCTTACATAGGACCTAGGTTTGAGACCTAGCACCCACATGGTAGCTCACGGCAGTCACTTCAGTTCTAGGATATCTGAAAACCTCTTCTGGCCTCCACAGGCACTAGAAACACTTGGTGCACAGACATACACATAAGCAAAACATTTATACATATAGAATTTTAAGAATGTTTAAACAATAGATCAGAAGTATAAGAGCTTTATTACTAGTGATTTAAGATTTCAAAGAGAGGGTAGAAATGTCTTCTTTAAATGAAAAGGTCAATTTCTTGATTTAATAGGGAAGAAAAGTTTTCAGAACATACAGAGTAAATTATTGGTAGTCTCTTAACAGTGCCTAATTTTAAATTAAACTTTGTCACAGGTCTGTATATAATGTATGTATGTGTGTATATATGTATATGTACAACTCCAAATCACAGTATATGTAGGGTACATTACTGTCCACAATTTCTGGCATTAACTGTGGGTTTTGTATTTGATCATGAATAAGGAAGGAAAAATACTCTTATTGGAATGGTAAAGTGTTTTGTTTGGGCAATGCTAATACTTCATTTTGACATTATATAGACAAATTGTGTGTGCTGTGTAGTAGAACTGACTACAGTGGTGAAGCATGGCTGTACCATTCCCAAGTGAAGTCTGAGTTTGCAGGGTTCCATGTGCTTATAGCCAGCCTGTTACACAGAGAAATCCTGTGTCAAAAAATAAAGCAACCCAACAGCAAAAAAACCCTTAGCCTTGGTAGGTAGGGGTTTCGTACATATCAACCCCTCCCATCAGTACCAGTTGGGTGTCCTGTAATTCAGTTTTATACGCTCTCCCTCAAGTTTGACCCTACTGGTTAAGCTCTGTGTCTAGAGGTTCTGATGTCATTCTCTAGATTGTAATTTACATTTCTGACCAGCAATGCATTATGGGTGGATATAAAGTAGGGTTTACAGGACTACTTTTTCTGATCTCATAGTTAGCTAGGGTGGTCCACAGAACTCTGATACATATTTTACTAATGTTCTTTTGTTACAAATGATATAAATAACATACTGTGAGCAGGCAAGTAGAAGAAATGAATAAAGCAAGTTAGAAGGGAAGGGGCTTGAAACTTATGTGTCTACCTCTTGGGTATATTCTCTAGATACTTCCACATGCCACTCTTTCTGGAAACTAAGCCCAGTCCTTGTGGGATTTTTATGAGGCTTCATTATTTAAACATGGCTGATTCAACTCTGGCCCTTTTGCAGTCAACCCTATCTTTATCCCCTCTCTGAAGAGTCAAATTTTTGAGTGACTGAGCTGCATCCTTGGCCACTATCAGCCATTCATTAGCATACAAAGATTTTAAGGGCTTGAATCCCTGTGCTGGGGTAAGACTTCAATTACTTGTTAATCATTTGATTATTTCAATAATAGTTTTCTTAAAGGTTCCTTCCATCACTGTTGTTTGAGTCCTTGCCTTAGTTATGTTTGCTTATTATCATTTTACTACTTTTTAAAAAATATGAATAATCTGAGTTCCTTGAAGAATTTAATGACGATAATTTATTCTAACAATGATGTACATGAGAGTTTGTTGTGTTTGTTCATTTATTTATTTATTTATTGAGATAGGGTTTCTCTGGGTAGCCCTAGCTGTCCTGGAACTCTCTGTAGACCAGGCTGGTCTCCTGAGTGCTGGGATTAAGGTGTGCACCACCTCTGCTTGGTTCTTTTCAGTTTTTATACTTTGTTATGGTCTCCATGTTACAACTTCCATGTGAACAGCAGAACAGGCTGGCTATACTTAGGAGTTTGTGCAAACTACAGAAGGCCTACTGGTAGAGCACTTCCTGGAATGTTGAGGGTCCCATGTTACTGGAGTTGGGGTCATAGCAGATACCCCATTACACTTTGTTACCCATCCTCAATAAACCAATGAAAAGAGCCAAATTAATGATGAAAAGCAGAAAGGGGGATTTGGTCAATGTAACCACATTGGGAAGAGGGATAAAAATAGGCGATGCCTGCCCCCAACTAGAGTTTAAAGGGAAGAGGACAGATATACGTATGTAAGGCAGCGAGGCCATGTATTGCCCTTTGTTGCCTCTATTTCCTGTCTTTTCTACAAGGTCATTTGACAAGTGTAAATCTTTCTGCTGGAGACAGGATTCTCTTCTTTTTTTTTTTTTTTAAAGATTTATTTATTTATTATGTATACAACATTCTGCCCGCACGCCAGAGGAGGGTGCCAGATCTCAGTACAGATGGTTGTGAGCCACCATGTGGTTGCTGGGAATTGAACTCAGGACCTCTGGAAGAGCAGCCAGTGCTCTTATCCTCTGAGCCATCTCTCCAGCCCCCCAAGATTCTCTTCTTGTTGTAGCCCAATGACTCAAACAGTTCTTGAGGAATTCTCAGTTTTTGGGATCAAGTTCAGTTAAGAGGAGAGAAGCACAAACATGTCTTTAGACCTGCCATGCAGGCTGGCTATGCTTGGGCTAGATCCTCAGCAGTACAGCATACAAAACCAAATGAAGCCCCAAAGACACAGTCTAGCTTCAGACCTCCCAAATTAAAGTCTATGGTTTTTGTTTTTTAACAAGATTCCCTAAGTGGTAGGTAGCACATTGAATTTGAGAACTATTGTAGTCTAGCGATGGACTCTTTGTTTAATGAACACTTTTCTGATGCTGCTATGTTTCATTTCTTACATAATTCATTCTTATTTTGTATTTTATTTATTAATCATATTGCAGGATCTCTCTTTTTTTAAATTATTTTATTGGTGTTTTAGCCTGTATGTATATCTGTGTGAGGGTGCTGGATTCTGGAGTTACAGACAGTTGTAAGCTGCCATATGGGTGCTGGGAATTGAACTTGGGTCCTCCAGAAGAGCAGTCAGTGCTCTTAACTACTGAGCCATCTCTTCAGCCCCTTGCAGGATCTCTTTTACATAGTGCCTGTGAGGTTCTGATTAGGTATTTTTCTGAAGTGGAAACCTCAGTAGGGAATCTTGGAAGAAGGAGATGAGTTACAGATTAGAGTTCCTTTTCCATAGCAGCTTTCTGTCAGGTACTTTTCTTGACGTGCACACAGAGACCCAAGCTCAGCCCTGTCTTCAGAAACACCTCCTTTGAAAATGAGTCTCATTGGCCACGAACCCACCATATTTGCTAGACTGACTGGCTCTGGAGCTCCAGGAATCCTCCTGTCTTCATTTTCCAGAGCTAGAATAACTCCCCCACACTGTTTTTATATATGTGAGGGATTGAACTAGGTCTTCATACATGTAGAAGTGTAGAAGTGAGCTATCACCAGCATGTTTAAATGTTATAATTCAAATCCCTAATATAAAGTGTAAATTTATAATTGAATAGTTATAATTTTATTGGCATTTTTGCCACTTAGAATTTGAACTTAAGGATTTGCATTTGGTAGTTAGCTATGAGATCGACCACTTGAATAAAAAAAATAAAATAAAAAGGATGGACATGACTGCCGCTAAGGTGGAGAAGAAGGCTTATTGTAGATAAAGGGGAGCGTAGCCAGAGGCAGGAACATCTGGGAGAGTTCAGAGTGAATGTGACCCTGAGCCTGGCTGTGTGAGAAGGCAAAGGGGAGAGAGGAGACCCAGGAGGGTAAAGGGTAGAAGGGTTGGGGACACCAAAATGGCTGGATTCTATAGGAAAGTGCAGCTCCTGGGCTGGAGAAATTTAGGGTGGAGTATACTCTGTAACTGGTAGGGAATGAGGGATCAGGGAGAACCTGGCTGTCAGGTGGACTTTGATATGTTAAATAGACACCTCAGCCTTTTGTCTGCAGTTTGAGACCCACATCCCAGTCTTTTTGTTGATAATCAGTGACTACTTCCTGCCGCGGTGAGAGTCCTTGTTGGATTGTTGGGGACCCTGGAGAGCTGGAATGGTGGCCAAGACCTAGAAGAGCAGGGTGGTTCACTGACTATCCAGGCTCAATGGGATTATCCGGGGTTAAGATATGTGTAGGCACAATGGAACAGTCTGTGAGGTTGGACCACCTAGGGCTAGCTGCTTTGGAGCTGTCTAGGATGCAGAGGCTCAGGCTGGCTGAAAATTCTGTCAGAATGAAACACATGGGTCTGGTGAGTTTGGAGTAGATTGCAGTATTTAGTTGATTGGAAATCTGCTGGAACAGATACAGATTAGGGACAGAAGGTAGAGTTAAAGAGTTTAGGGGAGCCGGGCGGTGGTGGTGCACGCCTTTAATCCCAGCACTCGGGAGGCAGAGGCAGGCGGATCTCTGTGAGTTTCGAGACTAGCCTGGTCTACAAGAGCTAGTTCCATGACAGGCTCCAAAACCACAGAGAAACCCTGTCTCAAAAAACCAAAAAAAAAAAAAAAAAAAAAAAGAGTTTAGGGGAAATTTTTAAAAAATAATTCAGTTTTATTTTATGAGTATTGATTGGTGTTTTGCCTGCATGTATGTCTGTCTGTGTGAGGGTGTCAGATCCTCTGTATCTGGAGTTACAGAGAGTTGTAAGCTGCCAGGTGGGTGCTGGGAATTGAATGTGTATCCTCTGGAAGAACAGCCAGTGTTCTTAACCGCTGAGGCATCTCTCCAGCCCCCAGAGGAGAATTTTTTTTATCTGGGGTATACATTTGAAATTTATAGACCTACAGTCCTGGTAGTTAGAGGACTGGATTCCCAAGATCAAGGGGAAGAGAGAGCCCACTCAGGAATAGCAGGTGGGGGAAATTTAGGAGTACTTGAGTCTGTTTGGCCTGCAGGAGGTGGATTCAAGTTGAGTCCCTGGAACCACTGCCTAGATGGTTGCCGTGGCTCCTGTGGTCTAGATGCCTTTGTTTGGGGTAGTCAGTGTCTATCATACAGGACAGCATTTAATTTTTAGCTGCCAGAGAGCAGCCTTGGCCAGACCCAAGTCTGAGAGATGTTCCTGTGGAGAAGAACTTGAGGATGACTTTACTTTGACCAGGCAGAGTAGAGAAGTCAGCCCAAAAGTGTTCCTGGCATCATCAAAATAAAGCTTTAAGCCCTAAATACAGTCCATAGGGAGACTGGGAAATTTTCTGATCCTTTTATAGTGTGCCATTATAGAAGATCAGTTTTTTTTGTATGCCTTAGTTTATCAAGATAGTTAAAGT
Organism: Microtus oregoni; assembly: GCF_018167655.1. Lineage (NCBI taxonomy): Eukaryota > Metazoa > Chordata > Mammalia > Rodentia > Cricetidae > Microtus > Microtus oregoni. Next base: position 64,966,263 of record NW_024543063.1, read on the forward strand.
GCAACAAAGTGAGCATAGACAAAGAAGCTAGACAGATATTACTGTGACCCTGAGTAGCCCTTAGGAATTTATAAACCTTATCAAACAAATACACCTTATTTAGCAAACATATATTGTTACTTATTTGAATTTTCTAGAAGCCTGGGGTTGAACTGTTAGCAAAGTAGTTAGGTGTAAATCTCTAAATCAACTTTTGTTAATCTGAGTAGACCTTTATAACCTTAAAGTTTATCATCATAATTCATACCAACCCAAAATATTTTAGGCCTGTTGTTGTTTTATTAGTCTAAAAGAGGAAGCAGAGGGCTCAATAGGACTAAAAGGTTGTATAGATGTTACCTTAGTTGGTTTATGTTATGTGGTCATCTTAAAATGGCAGTTAAGTCCCATAGCATGTACCTTTTAACCTCAGTAAAGATGGCTGCCAGCCACATAGCTGTTATTAAAAGCTATTTTTTGAAAGATTTATTATGTATACAATGTTCTGTTTCCATGTATGCTTGCAGAACACTGTATACATAATAAGTAAAGCTTTATTTATTTCTCATTATAGATGGTTGTAAGCCACTATGTAGTTTCTGGGAATTGAATTTAGGACTTCTGGAAGAGCAGTGCTCTTAACTGCTAAAGATTCTTTTTTCTTTCTTTCTTTCTTTTTTTTTTTTTGTAGATCAGTTTTACTTTTTTCTTTCTTTCTTTTTTATTTTTATTTTTAACGAGTTGAATCCAGCTGGGCAGTGATGGTGTCCTTTAATCCCAATACTCTGGACGCAGAGTCAGGTGAATCTCTGAGTTTGAGGACAGCCAAGGATACACAGAGACACTTTGTCTTGAAAAAACAAACAAAAAAGTTGAATTCAAGTTACATATACAGTATATTATAAACAAGGGTTGAATCACATATATAGTAACTTATAGCAAATTAAGATTGCCTCTGTATAGATTTTTAATTATAAGCCTGTTTAAAGCCAAGTTTTGTTACAGATTTATAGATAATTTTTAACTATACCCAGTGAACTTACAACTCCTGAGAATTGAATTTACAGCATAGTTTTAAGAAATGCTTTGAGAGCAGAGCAAAGAGAAATTGTAGAGATAAAAGTTTTTTAAGAGTGGGAAGCAGAAGTATAGAGCAGAGCTAGTGTAGATGGAAGAGATTTGGGGTCAGTTGTTTGTGCTGTGGCAGTTAAGATTTGTGAGAGTTTGAAAATCAAGTGTGCCTATTTTTGGCCATTGATCTATACTGAGGCCAAGCTGTTTATAGTCCAGGCCTGGGTGTGTGTGTGTGTGTGTGTGTGTGTGTGTGTGTGTGTGTATGTTGAAAAAAGAAACTCCCTTTACAGGAATTTCTGTAAGCTCGAGGAGCTGAGAAAGTGTGTGTGGTGACCCAAATGTGGTCATGCTTAGAGAAGCTGCGGGAGGGAGGGGTGGACTGCAAGCAGGTCAGCAGTTCCTGGGGGAGGTGAGAGAGAGTGAGCTAAGCTGAGGTGGATAAAGAGTCTTTGTGACGAGAATTTCCAGCCAGGGCATTCTCAAGGGGAATGGAAAACTTGTCAAGTGTTCCAAATCATGCAGAGGAAAGGTGGCTCTTCTCACGTGACTAGGACCCAAGTAGGGCAAGGGAGCTTCCTGGCACACAGGTGTGGCTTTTGTAGTGACAGTGGAGAAGCAGGCAGCTTGGGGTGACACTGATTCTGTAGAGAGATGAGAGGGCAGGGGAGGGAGACCCAGATGGGTGTTTCAGGCCAGAGCTGAGAGATGAAGGGAGCACCCAGTGGGTACCTTGGGAGGATGTAGAAGGCTCCAGGAGTCGGGGATAGAGTTATGGCATAGACAAGGAGAGGAATGTGGGGGTGGGAGGAGAAGTAGTGAGAAGGTAGACCCTAGAATTTGGGGTTCAGTTATGTCAGTCCCAGCTTTTGGTGCCAGATGGATGAAAAGAAATAAGAAAGGAAGGACATGACTGCTTCCGGGTATGACAGAGAAGATTTATTGTAGATAAAAGGGAGAGCATAGCCAGAGGCAGGGACAGCTGGGAGTCCAGAGTGAACATGACCCTGAGCCTGGCCACATGAGAAGGGGAGAGCCAGGAAAGTAAAGAGTAGATGGGGGGGAGGCAGAGTAAGCAGAATGGCTGGATTATATAGGGAAATGCAGCTCAGCTCCTGGGCTGGAGAAATTTAAGGGGACCGGGGTATCTCAGCCATACCCTGTAACAGATAGGGAGTGAGGGATGCAGGGAGAACCTGGCAACCAGGTCTACTTTGATACATTAAATGGACACCTCAGTCATTTGTCCTGGGTTTGAGATCTCACACCACTGATCTACCTTCATCCTTATTGCTTTATAGTAAATGTAATTTCTAAAAAAAATTTTAGGGAAATTAAGAAAGGGTGAACAGTCTTTGCATTCTACCTTTTTTTCCCCCACTGTAAGTAAAGAATGCAGGGCTTGAAGAGAAGGCTCAACAGATAGGAGCACTTGCTGCTGTTGTAGTGAATTGTTTTCTAGCACCTACATGGTGGCTCACAACTGTCCAAATGCTAATTCCAAGGGATCCTATGGCCTCTACTGGCCTCTGCTGGTGGTGTATATATACACGTTCAGGCAAAACACTGATACACACTAACAAATGTATATGAGCTGGAGACATAGCTCGGGTTTTGGAGTGCTTGCTTGGTGTTTCCAAAGGCATGGTACTACATAAACTAGTGTGGTGGTGAGCAGTCCGAGTAGTCACTCAAAGGTGGTGGGAGTTGGATGATCAGAAGTTCAAGATCATTTTCAGGCTCTTAAGAGTTCAGTGGTAGTCTAGGATTAATGAATGTGTCAGATCTCAACAAACAACCCCAAAACAATAACAAAAACCTAATAGTGGCTAAGTGCCCTGAAAATATTAAGGCAAAATTAAAGGCAATAATGTTTTTTACCCATTTAGATAATAGCTACTTAAGCTTTCTACCAAAATGGGCTTGATGTACAATTTGGAAAGTGTACGTTGTATTTCTTTTCTTAAAGATGTTTCTGTTCTTAAATTCTGTTCTTAAAGATGTATTAAAATTAGGTGAAAGTTACTGAACATAATGAAGGTGGGCAAGTGGTTGGAGTCAACGTTGGTGAAAGTGGGTAGAAGTCATTGTACTGGAATGCTCATCGCCAGATTTTGGTTATGTTTGAAGGTTGTCCTAAGCATGATGTAATACCAGCATAAACCTTTGAAGCTTCAGCTGACACCATCCAGGTCTGAAGTGCATAGGACTTTATGGGGCAAGGGCAATGCTTGTTTAAAAACAAGGCAAGCTACTCTAGTTTAATGAGGCCAGTTAAGAAAACTTTTCCAGAGTAGGATGAGAGTATAATCTCAGTTTGGAGGTAGAAGTAGCGTTTTATGTGTCCTGAATGTGTTTACGATTCTCACTGTACTGGAAGAGGGCATTTGAAATAGGCTGGCACACAAGTGGCCGAGTTAGAATTGAGGAAAATAGTAGTTGAGGCCTGGAAGTGTTGTGTGAGTTCTTCACTGCATGCGAACTTGAGAATTCACAGGACGAAGTTGACGTTAGGAGTACTTGCCTGGCTGTGCACTTCCCTTCATCCCTGTATATTCATACTCTGGAGCCTTAAGAAAGCACTGAGATCCTGACCTCCACAAACATGTTCTACCGGACTCTAGTGCTGCCAAGTGCACAGGCTTCATGTTGCAGGTGGCGCCTGCCAAAGCTGCTCAGGTGGTCTGTGGGGCGGGGCTTGGGACAAAGTCCGTCCCTTCTCTAGGCCCTGCCCAGGGGCCTGCCAGGTGTTGGAGCCTAAGCAGCAGGATGCCAGAACCTCAGGCGGACTTCTGCTAGAGTTCTAGGGAGGTGTTGTCCCTCCTGGGGACAGGCCACCCATTGAGCTACTTTAAATCTGAATGGAAGTGACCAGTCTTCTAAACTTAGGAGCCAAGGGCTGGCCTTGTGGGTTGCAGGAACCTGACGCCTGGCTTCTCATGTCCTGGAAGCCGCCGGCACCCTTTCTGCATTCCTGGAAGGGAGTCCTGTTCACATGCTTGCCAACGGTTAGGACCAGGACCAGAAAGAGGAAAGGTACTGACATAAAAGCATCTGTTTCCAAGACAGAAACTGGACTGCACGAATCCATAACTTCTGGTTTAGGCCACGCGGCGGCTGTGTTTGGCTCTGTGAGGTCCGCAGTAAGGGTTCAGTAGAACTGCAGCGACTCTGGTTTAAATCTAGCTTCAGGCGCGTCACGACTTCTGCAGACTTGTTCTTGGTTTCTACCTTGGGGCTGCTGCATAGTCGAGAATCTTTGTGGCTCAAGATGGAGCCGCATTCCACCCTTCTAACTCGGGAATGGTGTGGCAGTTTTCTTTGTCGGAATCTTTGTTTATCGTGCTGAGTAGAAATCAGTGTGCTTTCTTGAGTGTTTGGAAGGTAATAAAAACATGTTGTAACATGAATCTGAACTTAATGCTGATAAATGTTAGAGGTATTTTGCATTGGGCTAGTGTTTTCTTCTGAACTTGACTGTATTGCATTTAAATAAACTGAGCTTTTTTATGTGATGGGAGCAGTTTTGTTTCAAGGAATCCCTTCCCAATTACTGTGTTCCTTTAAGTGAGCACACTTAACATGGTGGAGTAGATGGGAAACTAATAGGCTTTGGTAATGCCAAGCCCATTGTTTTATAAGTGATCTAAAATGGATAAATCATCTGCATTAAAGAATTTGCTCAGATAGAAAGTAGATTACAGAACGTTCTTTTTATTGTGACACCTGGATCACAGGGCTTCAGATGATGAGAGTTGATTCATGTTATATCCTTCCATACCTTGAGCCTGAGATGTTGTGATAGAGTTTTGTTATACTGTGCGTGTGTGTTGGAGATGAAACCCGAGGGACATGGGTAAGCTAAACATTTGTTAGTACTTTCTTTTGCCCTTTGAACTTGAGAGTACGATTTTAGTAACAAAAGGAAAAAAAATTAACCCTCCATTGCTGCTCTTAGCCCCTTATTTACAATGTCTACTGTCTACTTCAATCTATAATTCATTTGTATTGGCTTGGTTACATTTGTAACCACAGTTATTTTGAAACTTAAAGGTCTTTGCAACAGAATGATTATAACTGGAGAAATTACTATATTAAGTATTTAGTGTAGTCTCAGGGAGTGCACTGTTAGGACATTGATCTTTTGTCAGCTGAGATAAATATCCCTCAGTGGCACAGTTGTGGGGAAAGGGGCTTATCCTGCTTGACTCTCGCTTGCTGGTCCTTTCTCCAGATGACCCTGAAGTCTGTATATAGTTGGTGTGTGCTGCAGCCATCCAAAGGAACCGATGGATGCAGGGAGTTCTTTGCTTGCCCTTCATCCTCATCCAGTGTTTGTTTCTGTGGTGCTTTTACCCTCATTTCCTCTTACTTTTCCTGAGTTTCCCTCACCTTTGTACATTCTGTGAGATTTGTTCTGTGGAAGTAGAATAAGGACTTTCATAAATGTCAGAGCAACAGCTTACTGAAGGATGGCTCTCCAGTTCTCCCTGTTTCTTCAGCCTGGTGGTGGGCACTGATTGACAGGAGACAAATGATGCCTAGCTGGAAAGAAGACCTAGTAGATAGCTGCAGGTAGATAGTGGGATGATAGTGCTTCCTTTCCCTGAAAATACCTCTCCAGAAGATGTTGCTCACTGCTGGGGAGGGTTGGTCTCTCTCTCATAGTCTTTGGCATATGAACTATATAGGACTCAAGCTGTAGATTCTGAAGCCATGAGGCTTAACTCAGTCTTGAAGAAATAGACAGAGGTGGAGACTCTGAGGAGAAAAAGGCCAGCCCAAGTAGGTCCTAATATTGTATTTAAGGCTTCTTCTACGAAAGATTTATTTTCATCTTATGTGTATGGGTGTTTTGCCTGCATGTATGTCTGTATACCACATGTATGCAGGGCCCTAGAGGCCTCTCTTGAACCTCCATTTGGGTATTAGGATTTAAACCCTGGTCCTCTGGAAGAGCAGCCAGTGTTCTTAACTGTTGGGCCATCTCTCCAGCCTTGTATTTATGTCCTTTGTTTTTGTTTTTTATTCAAAATGGTATTTCTCTGTGTAGCCTCTAGCTCTCTTGGAACTTCCACTATAGAACAGGCTGGCCTCAAACTCAGAAATCCACCTGCTTCTACCTCCTCTACCTCCTGAATGCTGGATTTAAAGGCATATACCATGCTGTCTTGCTATATTTACCTTTTTTTCTTCTTCTTCTTTTGGAGGCAGGCTTTCCCTGTGTAGCCCTGGCTGTCTTGGAACTTACTCTGTAGACCAGGCTGGCCAGGAACTCAGAGATCCGCTTGCCTCTAAAGGCATGTGCCACCACTGCCCCCCCCCCCGCCCCCCGGCTGTGTTTCTTATTTTATGTAGCCAACCCAAAGATTTTCAGTACTTTTTTTTAGACAGAAGGTATTTTAAACACGCTATAGAACATTTTGGAAATATTTGGTTTACTTATAACTTTATTAAAATTCATCTTCACCACATTAATTTTATTTTATTGTATATCGTTTTAAAACCATATTTATTTAACTTTAGTCTTTTGCTCATAAATTTTGTGGGATGTTTTATAAGTATGATATGTATACATTATTTATGAATGTGTTATAGTTATAACTTTTTCTCCTGCCTCCTTTTATTTTCTTGTTTTTCATTTCAGAAATGAGCCGCCAGACTGCTACAGCATTACCCACTGGCACCTCAAAGTGTCCACCATCCCAGAGGGTACCTGCCCTGACTGGCACAACTGCATCCAACAATGACTTGGCGAGTCTTTTTGAGTGTCCTGTCTGCTTTGACTATGTGTTGCCACCCATTCTTCAGTGTCAGAGTGGCCATCTTGTTTGTAGCAACTGTCGTCCTAAACTCACATGTTGTCCGACCTGCCGGGGTCCACTGGGATCCATCCGCAACTTGGCTATGGAGAAAGTGGCCAATTCAGTACTTTTCCCTTGTAAATACGCCTCTTCTGGATGTGAAATAACTCTCCCGCACACAGAAAAGGCAGAGCACGAGGAGCTCTGTGAGTTCAGGCCTTACTCCTGCCCCTGCCCTGGTGCTTCCTGTAAGTGGCAAGGCTCATTGGATGCTGTCATGCCCCACCTGATGCATCAGCACAAGTCCATTACAACCCTGCAAGGAGAAGATATAGTTTTCCTTGCTACAGACATTAACCTTCCTGGTGCTGTTGACTGGGTGATGATGCAGTCTTGTTTTGGCTTTCACTTCATGTTAGTCTTGGAGAAACAGGAAAAATACGATGGTCACCAGCAGTTCTTTGCAATTGTACAGCTGATAGGAACACGCAAGCAAGCTGAAAATTTTGCTTATCGACTTGAGCTAAATGGTCATAGGCGGCGATTGACTTGGGAAGCGACTCCTCGATCTATTCATGAGGGAATTGCAACAGCCATTATGAATAGTGACTGCCTAGTGTTTGACACCAGCATTGCACAGCTTTTTGCAGAAAATGGCAATTTAGGCATCAATGTAACTATTTCCATGTGTTGAAACGGCAATCAAATATTTCTGGCCAGTGTTTAAAATTTGCATTTGACTTCACAGAGAATAAGGCACCCATCTGCTTGCCAACCTAAAACTCTCCTGGTAGGTAGAAGCTAGACACATGAAGGTAAATAAAAAGAAAGGCTGTTAATACAGGAAACAGTTGCATGTAGTAACACTAATATATTTAAAAATAATTCAACAGTAAACCACTGAAAAAATATATATATACCCAAGATGGGCATCTTTTGTATTAAGAAAAAAGAAAGGAAGCATTGTAAAATATTTCTGAACTTCGTGTTTGTTGTAGATTGATTGTATTGTTGACAACAATTTTTTGGGGATGTGTGTCTGTGCACACATGGGTGCACGAGTGTGGTTGGTTTTCCTTTAACTGACAAGCCATCTGCGTGGTCATGGACCACTGCTTTCCCCTTGTGAGTAATACATAGTGCTGCTGTGTGTTTTGTTTTGTTTTCTTTTCTTTTTTTGTGTGTGTATTTGCTAATTTTTATTCTAGTTTTTCATTAAATAAATTTGACTTTCTTTTCTGTAATTCAGGTTTTTCTCACTTTTGTACCTTTAAGTTAGTGTCTTTTTGATATTCATAATTGTTTATGTCAAAAGTTTGTGTTCAGTACATACTTTCTTTTCCTTCAATCAGTTTATTAGAACTATTTTTAATTCAGCCCTTTTGTGAAAATAGGAATTCCAGAAAGGAAAGGTAACATGAGAGCGCTGTGCAAGCTGCAGCAGGTATGAGACGGTCTTGTCTGTGTGAGTCCCACCATCAGGCTGACTCTTGGGAAGGTCAGGTTAGGGAGTAAACTGAGTTATATAAATACCTTTAAAAAATCAGGCCTTTCCTCTCTTCAAATGTGTTGGGCAAATCACATGTTTAAATTGGTTCTTGTATTTATTGGTTTTGCAAAAGTGCATCATCATACACAGTATTTGTAACTAAAGGAAATCATTTGTTTTTAAAAAAAGGCAGTTTGCAAAAAATGTTTTTGGTCTTTTATAATTCTCATTAAAAGATTATCTGGCAAATTAAAAAAAATCTTAATGTGTTTACTTTAGCTCTAGGTTGGTTTGTTTTGTTTTGTTTTTTCCTGGAGCTGAGGACTGACTACAGGGCCAGCACTTGCTAAGCAAGCACTCTCTCACTGGGCTACGTCCCTAACCCGTGGCTCTAATAGAGCTCTTTGATAAAGTCCAGAGTGGTTTCCTGTATTTAGAGCAGAAGATTAGGAGATTATATGCCACTGTTTTGAAGTATGTTAGTTTTATTCTGAAGCACAGAAAGGACTAGGTTCTCCCCCCATTTGATTCCCATAAGGACATTTAGGGTATGCCTGATTAATGCTGATCACTCTTTTCCTTTATGAAAACTGAGTTTATCATCGTAGTTCCAGTGGTGGAGTTTGACTCCGCAGCGTGGCTGCCAAGTTCCTATGCACTAGTTTACCTCTGTCCAACTTAACCAGCTGTCTGACCTTGGGCCTAGTTTCCTAATGTGTTAAATGGAGTTAAATTATGGTGAGTATGTGAAGGGTTAAATGAGACACTAGTACTCGACCTAAGTATTCAGCCAGTGTGGAACACTGGATTTTACCTTTAGTGTTGTGTTCCTAGTTACACTCAGGCACACAGCAGAAATCTGTCATTGATAATTTTGTATTTTCCTAGTGGTACCCCAAGCTTAGAAAGTCATTGAGAATTAACTTGCATTTTCCTTTTATCCTATTTCCAATTCTGGATTATGGAGCTTGGTTCTGTTAGCCATTTTCAGTACAAGTAAGCCTTCTATTGAGTTGATTGTCATGTGCTTATGTAGCTATATTTGGGGTGAAAGGGAATAATTTAGCCACAGATTACAACCAGATTTCAGCTTGTGTGTGTGTTGAGACAAGGTCTTGCTATCCTGGGTGGCCCTGAATTCTACGCCTTACCTCAGCCCCCCCCCCCCCCCCCCGCCCCAGTTGAATGCCACAAAGCATTTCAGTGGCTGAAAAGCAACTGAGTGTATGTTTGAGGGAATGTCATTTTGCAGTTTCACTGTATTGTGCCCAGACTTTAACATCTCAAAAAGGTGTGGCCATTAGAAATCCATACTCTCCTCCATGAAATCAGAGCTGACTGACATTTACTAGTTAAATGCATGAGCATGTTCTTGTACACATATATTTTGAGATATTAATTGGTTATTTCTGTAACCTTCACCACATAACAAGATCACCCTAGACTTTACCATTTTGATAGTGTTGGGAAGGCTGGCCATGGTTCATGCTTGTAATCTCAGGGCTTGGAGGCCAAGGCAGAACGCAAGGTTTTGAGGTCAACCTGCTCAACATATTGACTCAAAAATAGAAAATAATCAACCAAACAAAACTTGGACTTTTTGTTGTTGTTGTTACTGGGCTTAACCCTAGTGCCCCAGCAAAACTACCACAAGCAAGCACTCAGTGGCTGAATCCCTAGTAAAAACATTTTTAGTAATTTGGCCACTCACTATATCTCAGCTAATTTTGCTGTTTAATATGTCAAGATTTTTTATTTTGCTACTTACATATTAGTCTGTATGTTCTTAGTATGTTTTGGGCATTAATATTTGAAAAGTCGTGATACTTTTATTGATGCTCTCTGGGGAGGCTTCAGTGGGACCCAGAATTGTAAAGGATTTTGTTTATCTCCTGTTTTTGCTAATTTTAGCAAGTGAAGGCATATTTTATGTATATTTATCAGCAGGTAAGGTTGACACATTAACGTTTATTAGCTATTAAGTCTTCATATTCTTGATTCCCACAGATGAGAAATGTAGCCACATTTCTTGTTCCCTTGAGATTTGGCACACAAAAATGGACTCTTGTCTTTACATTGTAGATAATTTCTGTTGATTGCTTTGACCCTTTTGGTGTCTTTCAGGAACTGTGGGGAGGGTATTGAGACAGGGTTTCTCTATAGCTTTGGAGCCTGTCCTGGAATTCACTCTGTAGACCAGGCTGGCCTTGAACTCACAGAGGTCCACCTGTCTCTGCCTCCATTTGCGTGCATTATCTAAAAAAAAAAAAAAAGTAATCCCAAACCAGCACTTGGGAGGCCATAGTGGGAGGATCATAACATGCCAGTGCATAGGCAGGTAAGCAGCATGTCTGGCCTATACAGCAAGACCCTGTCCCAAAAGAAAAGGTGTGGATATTGTGGAAGCTTGTGGACTGAGCAGTGTTCCATGGGGAGTGTGCAAAACACAAGAGTTCTGTCCGACTTGTCCAGTTAAGCTATTTATATCGTTTATCAAAATAAACATTTTTAAAGATGGCATCACCCAAACAGAATTTAGCTTTTATACCAAGCACTATAGTGTATCTCAAGGGAATTTTTATCGAAGACAATTTTTTCCTAGAATTAAAATCCTTTTGATAGCTTGTTTATGGAGCCAGGTCTTGTGGTGCAGCTCTATAGCACTGGCTGGCTTGGATTTTGATCAGTAAGACCTTGGGTTCTCGGCATTGGCGGGGATTAAAACTGTGTGCAGCTCATTTTTTGTTTTGTTTTTAGTAAAGAATAATCATTGTAAGGCACACTACGTGTTAATACATCAGGGAGAAGAGCATTACTGTTGGACCCTAACCATCAAATCGGAGACTGACAGCCTACTTTTCTTGTCATACACAGTGCAGTTTCTTTCTCCTTTGCTCTGAGAAATGTGACACACATTTATTTCTTTAAGCAAAACTAGTGACTAATCCCAGATTGTCAAAATTAATACTTTTTAATATTTTTATAGTATAGTTTCCTTTGTGTAAGTTTCCTAGGAGAGCCACTAAGTGCTTCTGCCTTCAGCGGTGACTGCCTGAGTTAGGTTTGGTGGGGGAGATGTGTCTTGCTTGACCTGGCACATCTAAAATGGCTGGTGTAAAAGGCTTGACCCTGGTGATGGTGTTGAAAAGTGGATCACTGGTAACTTCATCAGTGGATGTTGATGGCTGAATAGAGTGTTGGGGGAGGGATATGTCACTGGGGAATGTATTTTGGAAGGGTGTCTTGTCTTTGGATCTTCCTCTCTGGCTCTTCTGCTTCCAGCTGCCATGAGGTGAACAGCTTTACTCTGGCACACCTTCCCTTCCCACCACCGTGTTCTGCTTCATCACAAGCCCACAGCGATGGGGCATCTGTGGACGGAAACCTGAAACCATGAGCCCAAAGAAGTCTTTTCCTCAGGTATTCTGTCACAGCAATGAAAAGTGACTGTCCCTTCACCTAGTATTGGAAATGAATGGTAGCCATCAGAACTACTGTGCCCAGATGGGAATCAGTGTCCTGGAGCTCAAGCAGTGCTTGTCTCAGAGTTGGAATTGGTGCTGCACATGAGACCCAGCTGTAGCCCCTCTAGTATGAAGAGGGAATGTGGTATGGCCACAAGTTGTTTGTGTTTCAGAGTTGAAGCCATGGCCTCTCCAGTGCTAAGCAAGAATTCTACCGAGTAATACCTCTAGTCCAGAATACAAACTGTAATTGCTATAAGAGAAGAGGAAAGAAAATCATGTTTTCAGCACATACATTGACCTGGTGGTTTTTGTTTTGTTTCTTGAGATAGAGTTTCTCCGTAGCTTTGGAGCCTGTCCTGACACTTTGTAGACCAGGCTGGCCTCGAACTTTGTAGACCTCCCGAATGCTGGGATTAAAGGCGTGCACTTCCTCTGGCCAACCTGGTATTTTTTTTAAAAAAAGATTCTTGTATCTTTTATATCATTCATAATCTGGTATTTTACTTATAGTCACTGATTTACCTATTGGTATTAAATATTTTATGAACAACTAAAACAGAAGGCATTTGGCCCTAAATTTGCATATAGCTTATTATTGTGACTCAGGATTATAGAGTCTTATTTGTAGTACATAGAAGAGTTCAGAGGGATGATACATGGACAGAACAATTGAAATTATACTTAGAAAGTTGATAACCATGGCATTACAGCTTTGTTTGCCTTTGATACCTAAAAGCTATGCAGGTCCCAAACGGTGCGGCCACAGTAGAGAGGAGATGGGGCTGAGGCTGAGGTGTGCTCTAGCTCAGTGTTTGGGTACTTACCCAGTATGTGCAAGTCCCACTATGGTCCCCAACACCATGTACACACATGGACACATGCATGCATGGTCAGAAAGTTGTTTGTGGCTAGTAAAGGACAGGTCAGGTCTGGAGGCAGAAGCTGGAGGTCAGGGTTGATGAGCTGAAGGATGGGAGCCAGGTGCCCCTACTTCCCAGATGTCGCCTCAGTGCTAACCTGGTAGAGAAGTGCACCTGTACAAAGTAACTAGCTCGTTTTCTGAGCCCTTTCCTATGAGAAATGGAACACATGCATTTTGGGAGGGCATTCTGATCAAAGCACCACCACAGAAGTTCTACTTCTGGGCACACATCCCAAAATAATAGAAAAGCAAGGGATCTGTACATTCCTGTTGACAGTCCACAGTCACAGAACAGTAGGGGAGTGGATAAGCAGTATGTCATATGTACACAGCGGCTTGTTCAGCCAGAAAAAGAAGTTTGATACATGATACAGAGATAAACTTGACAAGTTGGTGAGATGTCAGACAAGAAAAGAACAAAACTTCTTCAAAACACTTAGAATAAGGAAGAGGGGAAGAGTGGTTACCAGGTCTGCAATTGGGGGAATGAGTTGTTTGTGCTGAAAAAATCATGGACAGTGGGAACACTGAATGTCACAGATGTCCCTGAATTAAATATTTGTAAGTTGTTACAGTGGTGGATTTTATGCAGTTTCTCTGATCAAAACCTGCTGCACAGCCAACCAAAAACAGTGTTAGAAAAACAAAAACCACACCATTCAATCCCAGATGGCCCCTTTCAAAAGGAAAGATGGGCTGGAGAAACCGCTCCCCAGTTGAGAGTGCTTGCTGTTCTTGCTGAATACCCAAATTAGTTCCCAGCACCCACACCAGGCAGCTTACAAGCACCTGTAACTCCTGCTCCAGGGATCCGACACCCTCTTCTGGCCTCTGCAGGTGCCTGTGCGCACACACACAAAGATGGACATAAATCTGTTTTAGAAAATGCACACCTACTTCAGACAGCACAGAAGCTGCCCTATGTAATTTCCTGTGTAGGTCAGTGCTGATTTCTAGGCCCCAGAGAACCCTGAGCTTTAAAAGATGTTGTGTTACCACCTCAGGCAGGAATATGAAGCAGGGCTTGGTGGGAAGGCGCCCTGGATGGACAAGGCCTGGATTGTTCCTTTGCTCCTTGTGCACGATTACAGAGGTCAGGAGCTCATCAAGGGTTATGAGTGCCCCCAGCTAGTCCTGGTTCGGTATTTCCTCCAGAGATTTTTAGTAGGCCTGAGCAGGGTTTAGGTAGCTTGCAGACCCCATTCTCATTCAGGAAGTATCAAAACTATATTAGCTCTTCTCATATCTTGTAAGATTCTGACTCTAGAATTAAAATTGTGTTGTTTACATTGCATTCTTGTTCAATCAGCAATAATACTGTTATTTCATACATGAGCATGTATGAAACAGGGTTCAGAAACCTAGTAAGTGTAAGGGGCCTTCACCCTGGTACCTCAGACTGAGTCACAGGAGCAAACAGGCATTCCAAGTTGACATACTTGGGATTTGGCATAAACAAGGATTCCAAGTTTAGGGGTCATCCCGAAACACACAGCTGCTCCCTTGGGCCTGTAGTTTTTCAAGATTACAGGCACCCAAAGCCATTGTGTTTCTGCAGTGACTGCCAACATATGCTACTGTTCTCATTGCTGCTTCCCTCAGCCTAGGACCTGTATGGTCCTATGTGGGCCTCATCCTAGACTTTTAAATAGTTGCCTAGAGTTTTGTCTTTGCTAGTTTCCCTTCTAAGTAATTGGGTTCCAGGATCCAATAAAGTCTACATGGGTCTCCAGAGTTAAGAGTATGTGCCAACTGTTATTATTTTGAGATTGGGTCTCCCTATGTAGTCCTGGCTGGCTGCCTTGGAACTTGGTGTATAGAACAAGCTGGCCTTGAACGTCAAGAGACCCACCTGCTTCTGCCTCCCGAGTACCTGTACCACCACACTTGACTCACCCAATCATTAAACATATCAGACACGTCAGAGGGATTCCTGGATCTCTATTCCACATCCTTGAGTAGGATTCGGGTCTATAGTGGGCCAGAGGGTTGACATTTCTAGCATGTTCTTTGTTCTGCGACCACAGAGAACCTCTGTTCTGTATCTTTTCCAGGGACACCAATCCCACTGGAGACCACACTTCTAGTTTTAATTCTTTATTAAACCAATATTTTTGTAATAAACATCAACAGCTACTTGAGCAGACTCATTGTTATCTTGATTATGTCCACAAATTAGGGATATTTTGCTTACTCTTACTGGTGCCTAAAACCAGCCTTGGCACCTCTTGGCACCTCATAATTAAAATTCCAGCTGACGTTGGGGTCTAAAGTTTGCTGTCAATGAGACCAGGCCTGGTTTTGACAGTGAAGCCACCATCAAAAGCTGCATTTAGAACTTCATCCAGGCAGCTTGCTGTGACAAAACTTAGATCCTGTCTGACGTTGCTTGGGATTTCTTCAAGGTCTTTCTCATTCCTCTGTGGAATTATGATCTGCTTCAGCCCTGCTCGGTGTGCTGCGAGCACTTTGTCTTTAATTCCACCCACCTGCCAGGCGAGAGAAGACAGCCGTCAAGGGTTATGGTCTGCAAGTGGACCTGCTTCTCACTGAGCTTGGGTATTCAGCCACCTCCCATTTGGTTATGGTATGAGCTGAGCTGGGATGCCAGTAAAAAGGCTAATGATAGTCTATCTAAAAAAATGTTTGTGTTGCTTCCATTTTAAATATTTTAATGAGAAAATCTGAAATCATGATATCTATGGATGCCTTTGTGTGTGTGTGTGTGTATGTGTGTGTGTATGTGAATGATTGCAACCTTGTATTTAGGTTGATTCTGTAACAGTATTACATTAGCTTGGTTATACTATTCCTAGCTGGAAGAAAGAATTTTGGAAATTTTTACCATGAAGAAATGACAAATGGACGAAATAAGTATGTTGCTGTAAATGTTATATAATGTGTACATGTACATCATTTGCTACAGTTCTGTTTTTATAAAATAAAGATTTTAAAGTTAAATGATCTGGTCTTACAGAGGATGTTCAGTTGTGTTACAAGATTATTGTCTTCATTACCATAAAGCAAAGGCCTTTGTGCCATCTAAAAATGAGAACACTCCAAACTAGCTCTGGTTGTTTTTTAATTGTTGCTTTGTGACAATTACCCTGTTGATTACCCTGGCCTTAACTCACAGAGATCTGTCTGCCTCTGTTCCCTGCTCCCAAGTGCTGGGATTAAAGGCATGTGCCACCAGGGCTGACCCCTCTTGTGATTTTTTTTTTTTTTCTCCTTGGTTTTTCGAGATAGGGTTTCTCTGTAGCTTTGGTGCCTGTCCCGGAACTAGCTCTTGTAGACCAGACTGGCCTCGAACTCCCAGAGATCTGCCTGCCTCTGCCTCCCGAGTGCTGGGATTAAAGGCATGCGCCACCACCGCCCGGCCTCTTGTGATTTAAAAACAAACAAAAAGCTATTCCTACAACCAATGGTTCCTTCACAAAAGGTGGAGTCTCATTCCCCTTCCCTCTGATGGAAATGATGCTACGTGAATTTCAGTGCTAAGGCATAAGAAGAAAGCTGCTGCCTGGATTGATAGGTTGGATCACTTGCCCTAGAAGTAGCAACGTATCATGTTTGAGGTTATCTACACAGACTGGGAAAGCCCACAAGTGAGGACTTGGGCCTCCTATGCATCACACAGAAAGAAACAGGTTCTCCTGCTCCCTAAATTCTCCGAGCTTCAGCCTAACTGGCTAGCTTTAGGTCTTCCTACATAGCTGTCACCCTGGCCCAGACTGCGCTTTTCTGGAGTGCCTTCTTCAGAGAAAATTCTGAGACAGACTGTGTCCTTCCAGTATGAAATGTCTCTTTTTACACTCACACTGGACTGAGAGCAAGAACAAGACACTGTATGTAACACTGTTCCACTGTGTAGCCAGTGGCTCTCAGTGGCTGAGGACTCTTTCCACTCCAGGGTATGCTCTGCTATTTCTTTTACTCTTTGTTGTAGTCCATCTTCCCGTTCGCTGGATATGGCAGACAGACTATACTGTATATCATTTCCCTAGTCATTCTCTAACCACACTCAATCCAAAAGATTTCTTTTTATTTTACTTATTTATTATTTATTTGTTTTTGGTTTTTCAAGACAGGGATTCTCTATAGTTTTGGAGCCAATCCTGGAACTAGCTCTATAGACCAGGTTGGCTTCAAACTCACAGAGATCTTC
Organism: Microtus oregoni; assembly: GCF_018167655.1. Classification (NCBI taxonomy): domain Eukaryota; kingdom Metazoa; phylum Chordata; class Mammalia; order Rodentia; family Cricetidae; genus Microtus; species Microtus oregoni. Next base: position 64,983,163 of record NW_024543063.1, read on the forward strand.
CTGCCTCTGCCTCCTAAGTGCAAAAGACTCCTTTTTATTTCAGCCTTAGTAAGTTTTTTTTTTTTTTAAATTCTACCACTTTTCATGGTCCTTGCATGGTTGAATGAAAATATTGGAGTACAATTGTTGTAGTGGCTAGAACTAAGGCTGAGCAAGTCCTCTGCTATTGGGCTTATCTCTGGCTCTTTTTCACTTTGAGGTTGGGTCTCACTAAGTTGCCTATGCTGCTTCAGGCTTCCTGAGTTGCTGGGGTTTTCGGTGTGCCTGACCCCTTTAATGATCTTAACTGGTAATCCTATAATCTACTTTCATTCATATTTTGCAGAGTAAAGAACATTAGCTCTTTTCTCTTTTTTTGTCATGGATCTGTCAGTCTGTTGTAGACAAGTCCTGGCACCTAGTCACTGGAAGTCCTAATACTTGAGTCCTGTGTATTTAGCCACAGCATTTGTGTAGACGGATCCGGATATACACTGGAACCTAAGACCCACAGATACGGGCAGGCTTTTTAAGATGTTTTTGTTTGGTTTGCTTGTTTTTCGAGATAGGGTTTCTCTATGTGACAACCCTGGCTGTCCTGTAACTCACTCTGTAGACCAGGCTGGCATCAAACTCACAGCGTCCCAAGTGCTGGGATTAAAGGCGTGTGCCACCACCGCCTGTCAGGCCTTTTGAAATGTAACAGACAACTTTAATTCCGTTCCCATATTTATGCTGGTAGTTTTGCTCTAAATCTTGCCAATTACAGTAATCTAAGGTTTCTGCAAGCTGCCAGGATGTCTCAATTCAAGAAGTGTGGATGAGCTTAAAACTTTATATACATGCAAGTCATCTTTAACTAGAGAGAGAGACTGCAGATGTTCAGGTAAGCTGCTGACCTTCCTACCAACCATGCTAATATTTTCCCCTTAAATCTTTTTAGATGACAAGGGAACATGGGAGAGATGTTTTCTTTTACTTGGCCCAAAGTTTAAAATAAAAATTAGTTACAGGTACTAAATTGTTAATGCCTATTTTAAACGAGAGTGTTTACAGAACAAACTATTATTCATGAAAGTTTAAAAATAATTTGAGTAAAAATTACAAGAACATAAATGTTTTCTATACTTACTGGAAGAACAAGCCCTCTCAGAGTAATTTCCCCAGTCATGGCTACATCTGAACGCACCAGCCGCCCACTGAAAAGTGAGGCGAGACAAGTTACTATGGTAACACCAGCAGATGGTCCATCTTTTGTGACGGCTCCAGCTGGGAAGTGCAGATGGATGTCTGTGTTGTCAAGAAGATCAAAACTTCCAAAAGCTTTAAAAAGGAAAAAAGGAAATTTAATGTAGAAAAACTAAACCTATTTTTTTTCTCTGAATAAAATCAAACACAAAAATGGGTGTTTTGTGTAAATGAACCCTTCAAAAATATTAATGGATAGTGCACTTAGAGTGAGGTCTGGACAGAAAGATTCATTCTACTCTAAGTATGATTTCAAACAAACCTTTGCTCTTGTTTCTAGCTCAGGCACTAAGCCAAACAGCTCTAACACAGTCACTAGAGTCTCCATAGGCGTTCAGAAGCCAAGCACTGGACGTTACTGAGTGGGTCACCTTTGTCACACAGTGTAAGATGCTTCCTGGATCATGATCCCAGGGCCCTCCTTCCCACTGTGGCTGGGCCAGTACCATTAGTCAGGTGGTATTTTTTCGCATTGCTTCGAAGCCAGCTGATGGCAAGATGGGCAGACTCCTTCATGACGTCCCCGAGCTGGCCAGTCAGTGTTAGCTGGCCTTCACCGTCCATTCGACTTGCCTCCACAAACATGATTTTGCCACCCAAGGGAGTCCATGCTAATCCGATTGCCACTCCAGGTTGACTCAAACGCTCAGATACCTTGAAGGATGAAAAACAATCAGTTGTGTCAAGATGGAGAAATTATTTCCAGAGCATTTAATCATACTGTCCTGTAAGACTTGCTCTTCCAGAGCAAACTTAAGTACTAACCCTTTGAGAACTTACTACCTGGCATTATTTTGAGATACCCTCTCACTATCTGGCTGTCTGCCACAAGAGTTACATACACTTCTTATTTAGTATTTGCCAGATGCAGTATAGTCCTAGAACACGGGTGAGTAACTGACTTCCAAGAGCTGGGTCCAATTATATATGCCTTGATCTTCAGGAAGCAGTAGCTCTATCAGTGTATCTTTATTGGACTGTGCATCTCTACATATCCAAAGCCTGACTGGGTTTTCAGTATGTACGCTTGCTTTAGGGAGCAGAGCAGCAGCTCTCACAGGCTTTCTGTAGCTACTGCAGAAACACTGCCACTCCTTGGTGATCATGGGACAGCCCTGTGCGGCCCGACTGCAGTCTAAGTGGAGCAGGCTGCTTAGCTGGGATTTTGAGTCTAGGTGATAAGCTATAGGTTAACATATCCCAGATATGAAAATGCAAAGTAACAGTTGAAAGACAGCAATGCTGGGGCTGGAGAGATGGCTCAGAGGTTAAGAGCACTGACTGCTCTTCCAGAGGTCCTGAGTTCTATTCCCAGCAACCACTTGGTGGCTCAGAGCCATCTGTAATGAGATCTGGTGCCCTCTTCTGGCATGTAAGCATACATGGAAGGAATGTTGTATACATAATAAATAAATAAATCTTAAAAAAAAAAGAAAGACAACAATGCTAACTTTGTCTGCACTCCAGTCTCCAGACTGCCCGTTCCGTTGTGTGATCTGTGCCAGAGGAAATAAGTTCAGTATGTCACCAAGTACCAATCCAATGGGAGGCTTCTCCACCGTCAGGTACTGTGTCACTATGCTCGGGGCTCACACCCAGTCTTTCTCTAGCAGGTGTGTGCAGTGGAAACGGTGGCATCAGGGAAGCCACTGGGGAGTCAGCTTACTGTAAGAGCTAACTCTGACCTTTCTCGTCACAGGTAGGCAGCAGGTTTAACTACCCTAGGCTACCAGCCCAGCTCAACCACAGTCAGTTCCCTCTAGCACTGGCACCTGCTCTGTGCTATATTTAATTGAGAAAGATGGAAAAGATAGGCCAGTGCTGTTTAAGAATAAAAAAACCAGATGATAAAACTGTTCATGACTTTAAAAACACAAGTATGGGTCAATTTTCTTATTCTTGTTATTGCATGGCTTCTTTCCAGGGCTGGATGAACTAATCCTAAAGAATAATCTTCAGAATGCAAAGTTATGTTTAACACAATAAGCCATTTATTACAGTTTTATTAGCTGTCAATTACATTTTTTTTAAAATTGTTTTTTAGTGCCTGTGTGTATTTTTAAAGATTTATTTATTTATTTATTTATTTATTATGTGTACAGTGTTCTGCCTGCATGTCTGCCTGTAGGCTGGAAGAGGGTATCAGATCTCCTAACAGATGGTTGTGAGCTATCATGTGGTTGCTGGTAATTGAACTCAGGACCTCTGGAAGGGCAATCAGTGCTCTTAACCTCTGAGCCATCTCTCCAGCCCCTGCCAATCAATTCTTACAGCTGAATCCTCAAAACTATTAACCATGTTGCTTCATGAAACCAGGCAAAATGGGGAGACAGCTCAGCAATCAAGATCACTTGGGGGTCTTGTAGAGGATCCAGGTTTAGCTACTAACATTTACATGGCAGCTCATAGCCAACTGCCTGTTAACTCCAGTTTCAGGGGATCACATTCCCTCTTCAGGCCTCCATGGGCACCAAGGATGCAAGTGGCACATAGTCATACATTCAGGTAAAATATCCATACACATAAAATTGAAAAAGAAAGAAACCAGGCTGGGATGATGATGTAGTAGGTAAAAGAGCTTGCTCTGTAAATCTGATGACCTGAGTTCAATTCAGGCTCAACTGAAAAGCCGAGTGTGGCAGTGTGTACTTAATCCCAGCATTCCTATGGCAATCGGAGGTAGAGGAGACTCATCTGGAAGGCTGCACACCAGTTAGCCTGATATAGATAGCATCAAAATCAAGAAGGACCCTACCTCAAAACCAAGGTGGGAAGGCAGGTGTCCTCTCATGGCATGAAAGTGGACATGTGCACATATTCACACACACACACACACACACACACACACACACACACACACGTTTGTTTGTTTTCTTGAAACACCATCTGCTGGATAATCTTGGTATTCTGGGCAGGAGACTGGGAGACTGTTAACTGGAAGGATGGATATGGCCAGGCTGAAAGGATCAGACTCACAGTGGGTAGAGACTGACCTGCAGCGGAGAGTAGTGATGACCTGAATGACACACGAGCGCAGAAGGGAGTGGTGATCAAACGGAGGATCCCTGTGGCCAGGGGTAGTACAATTATCCAAGGGAAGATCCTGCCATTCTTAGACATGGGTTCCTGAGGTTTTGTGTCCTCATATAAAACTCAACAATCAAGCACATAGGGAGTTCAAACATCTCTTAAATGCAAGCCTAGCCCTTGGCCCTTTTACAGAGCAAGTTGTGGTTTACAACATTTCTTAAGACATGACTCAACAAAAACAATTCTCAAACCCTGCTTATGCAGCGGCGCATACCTGTTAGCCCCCCATTATTACTACTGATTGTAGGGTCACCAGTTCTCTCCACTAAGACAGGCGGACCCTTGCGGTCTAGACTGTTTTCTAGAGTTGGAGAGATGGCTTGTTGTCAAACCTGATGTCCTGAGTTTGATCCCTAGAAGAATCCATATGGTGAAAGGAGAGAACTGACTCCCAAAATCTGTCCCCTGACCTCTGCATGTATACTGTGACATGTGCCTGTAAACACACGAACACGCACAAACCTTTTAAGAATGTTTTTCTCGCTGGGCGGTGGTGGCGCACGCCTTTAAACCTAGCTCTCTGGAGGTAGAGGCAGGCGGATCTCTGTGAGTTTGAGGTCAGTCTGGTCTACACAGCGAGTTCCAAGACAGCCATGGCTACACAGAGAAACCCTGACTCAAAAAACAAAACAAACAGAATGTTTTTCTCACTATGTGTCAAAGTAGAATAAAAGTGTCAAGTCAGCACCTTGTGCCTGTTGGGTAAGCAGTGTACCACTGAACTCTAACCCCAGCCCTCAGGTTGATTGTTGTTATTTTCCCACTCAAACTGGCAATTAGGCTAATATGCAGATTGAGGAAACATTTAACATGTTTCAAGAAAAGGTTAATGGATACTAGACTGGGCCTCTTAAACTGATGCGTGTGTACATGCACATGCATGCCAAGCACACGTGTGGAGGTCAGAGGACAACTGCGGGTTCTGGGAACTGACCCTGGACAGCAGGAATGGTGACAACTCTGCGGGTTCTGGGAACTGACCCCTGGACAGCAGGTATGGTGACAACTCTGCGGGTTCTGGGAACTGACCCTGGACAGCAGGAATGGTGACAACTCTGCGGGTTCTGGGAACTGACCCCTGGACAGCAGGTATGGTGACAACTCTGCGGGTTCTGGGAACTGACCCTGGACAGCAGGTATGATGACAATCTCCTGTAACCTGCTCTTGTTTCTTCAGCCCAACTGGTTTTTTTTGTTTGTTTGTTTGAGACAGGGTTTTTCACTGTAGTCCTGGAACTAGCACTTGTAGAGCAGGCTGGCCTTAAACTCACAGAGATCCACCTGCCTCTGCCTCCAGAGTCCTGGGATTAAAGGTGTGTGCTACCACTGCCCAGCTCAGCCCAACTGGTTTAATACTTCAAAGATCAATACTTAAGGACCATTTGCATATCTAGTTGTGGCCACGTTTACATTGCTTTATCTCCCATGACTAAGATGATCTCTGCAAATGTGGAGACCTCTCTGTGACTCTTAGTCCAGAGGAAGACTCATGCACCCATCAAGATTGTACAGCTGCTCCATCCCTTCACAAGGAGCCATGGCGTCCCAGTAATGCCCCAGTAAACATTATAGGCGTATAGGTGTGACTGACAGACCACGTAAAGATGAAGAACGTGGTATAAAAGTATGGCAGGCCACAAGTGTGTCGACAAAGTGCCTATCTCTGCAGGGGACAGTGTCAGCAGAGGGTGACCAAGAGTGAGGTTTGCAAACCCCGCTGAAATCCTCCTTTACATTCAAGCTGGTCAAGTTCTATTATGATAGCTAAAATGCTGTTTGGAAAATAAAATGACACCAAAGAGCATGACTAAGCCATGTGTACAGCTTTTCCTTTCTGTTCTTTTTGCTGTTCCTCTGCCAGCGCTGTTGAAATGGCAGAAAGTCAACATCAGCCGAGAAGGGTTACAGTCAGACAGAAACAAGTGTTAGCCTTTGTTTCAGTTCTCAGAGAACTGCTGGGATGAGCCTTTTCTGGAGAGTCTAGAGAAAGAGGCCATGGAACATGGAATCAGAACCCGTCTTGACTCTGACAGTGAAAACTAAGCTCATTTTCTTTAAACACTTTGAAATTCAAATCCCTGGTATCTTAAGAATTCAAAGAACCCAAATGCCTTTGGTTGTACGATTCCAGATCTGAAATAAACAAGGACTGTTCCAGTGAATGGGAGCTTTGTGGGAAGGCTCGTCAGCTGAAAAGCTAGCTCACAAGTTAACACATGAGCAAGAAAGATGGCTGCAGGGAGTTTCTCTTCTCCCCTTTGTAAGCCTTTAGGAAAACCATCATCACTGGTAATGATTTTGAAGTTTTGCTCGAGAGACTTCCTTATGCATGATTTGACAGATTTATTTTCTAGACATCTTTACAAACCTTTCCTAGGAAAGCACCCGGAACATTTAAACTCCTCAAATATGTTGTAATGGCTTCAACATCCTATTCTATAACTATGTCCATCTGCGTCTCGGCTTGTCCTGGCTCTCAGGCCTTCTGTGAGGTAGGAAAGGGAAAAGCAGAACAGGACAGTAAAAGGGTGAGCCCAGCACTTGGCTTAACCCTGAGGGATGATAGGGTCCTGAAATACATTATCTGGTGGGCGGTAGCCCCAGTCTGACACTAAAGCTGGACTCTTGCTTTCAGACAGTGGGGATCATGTGGATTCCCCACCTCCTCCCCAAGCCCTCAGCAGCACAAGACAAGACATCTTTGATTAAGATCACACAACAGAAGCTAGGATTCTTCTGCAGCAGCAAGGCCACAAGCATGAGTCAATCATGAGATGGAGGGGATGACTGAGTCAAGTCAGCCTAGCTGTCCTGGAGCCGACATGGCTCTTTCCCTATGGAGTCACACCACCACGTGTGACAGTACACAGGGAGATTTCCCTTTTAAGACAGAACTTCAGCCTCAGAAACCACAACTCTACTTGCCTGCTACCAAGCAAGCGCCAGTGAAAACATAGATATGAGAGTTCTCACCTCCAGCTCATACATTGGTGGCCCCAGGATGTCTTTCAGCGCGTGGAAGTCGATGAGAATGGGCATTTCGGGCGGCAGGGCCAAGTCCGCAGTGTCCCCGATAGCTTCAGGCTTCGCAGCTTCCAGCACGTGCTCTCTGCACCCTAAGAGAAACACGTACGTACAGGTTCCCAGAGAGCTAGTGGGAAAGTATAACCGGAGGCACAGTGACTACTGCGCTCCAGTCCGTCCCCTATGCACTTAGGGGCACAAACCGCCTTCACCTGTCACAGGGGGAGGAGTCGTCTTTCAAAGCCCTTACAGGAGTATTCACAAGTGCCTCTACGTGGTTACTGTCTCTGCCCCTCACAAGAGGCAGACTGACTATCTTCTTTTCACATATAAATTCTCACTGAGAATAATGTGCAGTGTGGTGATTCAAGCCATCCAGCAGCTGGTAAGCTGAGGAAGAAGGGCTGCTGAAAATCCTAGGTTAGCCTGGGCTATAAATAAGATCCTGTCAAAAACAACAAACACCTGCTACGTAATGATGTCAAGTAGGTAAAATGGACTATATCCCAGCACTTGGAAGGTCAGGCAGGAGGATCACAAGTTCAAAGCTTCCCTGGGTTATAGAGGGAATTTAAGAGCAATCTGAACAATTTAGTGATACTGCCTCAAAGATATGAAGTCAGGCACAATGGTGCACGCCTTTAATCCCAGCCCTTAGGAGGTGGCAGGCACACCTGAATCTGAAGCCAGCCTGGTCTGTATAGCCAGTTCCAGGACAGCAAAGGCCATACAGTGAAACCCTGAGTAGTGTAAACAAACAAGTAAAAGCAGTTGGGGATATTTTCACTGCGAGCATGCTTGCTTAGCATGTATGAAGGTTTAGACCAAAACTTAGCTCACTGTTAAACAAAACAACAATGAACAACAGGCACAGCTCAACTACTGGCTGTGGATACCAGAGGCTGAAGGTGCAGACAGTACATTACTTAGAATAGTATAGTGCTAGCGGATCGGTATAACCTGAGCCTGTCACAAACTCAACTCCCTCTTAGAGGAGTTTGATATGGTGTTGTACTTTCTTTCTTATGTTTTTGGAGATAGAGTTTTATTATGTAGAAGAGGCTGGCCTCAAATATTCAGTCTCTGCCTCAGCCTCCTGAGTGCTGTAATTACAGGTTTGTGCCACCATTTCCGTAGGTGTCCTGTGTTGGTGGAGACTGCTCAGACCTGAAATAATTACATAAAACTCTATCAATTAAAACACTGCTTGACCAATCACTTAAGCATATTGCTAGCTAGCTCTTTTATCTTAAATTAACCCATTTCTATTATTTTATATTTTGCCATGAGGCTTGGAGTTTACCGCTAAAGTCTATCTCCTCCAGTGGCTACATGGCATCTCACTAACTCCACTTACTTTCTCCCAGTATTCAGTTTAGTTTCCCCGCCTACCTCTATTCTGCCCTATCACAGGCCAAAGCAGCTTCTTTATTCTATTCAATAACCAATAAAAGCAAGACATATATAGGATTTTCCACACCAGTCCTGTCTCACTTTCTGATAGGCAATGTGAACCTGGAAATGATAGAACCTCATGATCTATGTATGGGTTTTGCTCGTATGTTTGTGCTTTTAAAGACAGGAGTTTGCTATGTAGCCTTGGTTGGCTTCCAACTCATGATCCTTTTGCTCCACTCTTGAGTGCTGGGGCTGAGGGCATGTGCCATGGTGCCCAGCTGGCACTGGCTCTTTTGTAAGGATAAAGCTCATCTTTAAGGTTATTACCTGCCCATAAATCATTGGGCATGCTGCAGTGAAAGATGCAGAAGCTGAGGTGAGGTGCTTTTCCCCACGGGAGCAGGCTGCTTGGACGATAAAACACATTTATTTCTGTCTGGGTTGGCACATGGGGGCTGGATCATGCTGGGCTCAGAGGTTACCTCCCCCATCAGCTTTTGTAATTCCTCAGGTGAGAGATATTACATGACCTGCAATCAGACCTAAAAAAAGTTGAGGTTTAAAACTGTAAGGGTCAGGGGAGCTGGAGAGATGGCTTGGGAGTTAAGAGCACTTGCTGCTCTTTCAGAGGATCTGGGTTTGGTTCCCATTATCCATATGGTAGCTTACAACTTTCCATATCTCCAGTTTCAAGGGACAGGCGAATATGGAGTGCACAAGTATATATGCGGGTAAATGAGGCAAAACATCTACACACATAGTATAAAAACAAGCAAACAAAACAGAAATCAAACCCTCCAAACCTGTACACTGGAAAGACAGCTTCAGCGATAAAGGCACCGCAGCCAGCTCTGACGGTTCAATTCCCAGGCCCACAAGAGGACTGACTCCCTTAAGTGCACCTGACTTCTGTACGCATGAATGTGCACATGTGCGCATACACAATACCTAAATTAACACCTGTATTTTAGACAGGCTCTCACTATGTGGCTCTGGCTGATGTGGAACTCTCTATATAGATTTGGTGGGCCTCAAACTGAAAAAGAGCTGCCCTTCCTGAGTGCTGGGAATAATGAATGGACGTGTTACCACGTTGGGCATACAGTGTCTTAAAAACTGCAGGAAATTGTGCCTCTGTTTTGTCTCATACATTCCTTTAGTCTATTTTTATCATGGAGAGTTTTTCTTTGTCCTTCAGTTATGACAGATAGAATCGATGGGTATAGTAGTCTGGGTTGGTAGTTACTGTCTTTCAGAATTTGAACTACATCTGTCTAGGCCCTCCTGGCTTTTAAAGTTTCAGCTGATTAATCTGTTGCTCTTCTGATGGGCCTGTGTCTGTGTAGCTTGGTGTTTCTTACTTGCTTCTTTCAGTATACTTTTTGTTTTAAATATTTAGTGCTTCAATTATGACAGAGGGGATTCTTTTCTGATCTTAACCATTTGCTGTCCTAAATGCCTCCCGTGGCATCTCTTTTCCAAATACATTAAATAACGTAAAAAAATTTAAATTAAAAATAGAGAACTATGTAACTGAATGATTACAGATGAATGAACTGAACAGACACTGTAAAACATTCTACTGACACACTGCAGGATATACATTCTTCACAGAAACCCATGGAGCTTTCTCTAAAATAGATCATCTATTAGGACAGAGCAAGCTTCAACAGACACAGGATAATTGAAATAATTCCTCATATTCATGAGACTGAAATAAGACCACAAATCAACAGTAAGAGGAGCACTAGGCCATATATAAACTCCTGGAGATTAATGCCGAGTAGATCTCTAAAGGAGTCAAGAACATGACAAAAAAAATTCTTAGAATCAAATGAAAATGAAAACACAACATTCCCAAACCTATGAGACATAAGGAAAACAGACGGAGGAAAAGAAGTTTATAGCTCTAGGTATCTACATGAAGAATCAGAGAGGTTACAAATAAATAATGAATGATCCACCTTAGGGCCTTAGGAAAACAAGACAACCCCCAAGACAGTCAGCAGAAAGAAAGCATTAAGATCAGGGCCAAAACTGATGATATGGAAACACACAAACACAAAGAATCAACGGAACAAAATTGGTTCTTTGAAAATGTTGACAAACCCTTACCCAAACAAAGCAAGAGAGAAAAGACTTAAATTAATAAAATTAGAAATGAAAAGGAAGCCATTATTTGAAATGCTAGTGGAATCCAGATATCATTCAGTCTTACTTTAAAAATATATATTCTACTAGATTGGAAAATCTATAAGAAATGGATGAATTTCTAGATGCATATGACCTATAAAAATTAAGCCAAGTCAAGATTACACAATTTAAACAAATCTTTCCAAGCAGTGAGATTGAAGTAGTAATTAAATCTCCCTACACTGAAAAAGTTCAGGCCCAGATGGATTCACAGGTGTATTTCTCTAAACCTTCAAAGAACAATAATATGTCTAAAACTAGTCAATAAAATAGCAAAGAAAGAAATATCACCAACTCCCTCCCTTTTTTTTATAAAGCTAGTATTACCCTGATACTAAAGATAGTTAAAAAAAATTTCTCTAATGTACTTAGATGCAAATCTTTTTGGCAAAATACCTGCAAATTGAATTCAAGAACATATCAGAAAGATCATTCACCATGATCAAGTTGGATTTAACTCCAACTAAGATGCTGGGATGGTTCAATACATGTAATCAATAAATGTTATAAATTATATAAGGAGACTCAAAAGACAGAAGATGGCTGTCTCAGGAGATGCAGAAAAGGCACTTGGCATATCCATTGGGCAGCACTCACTGGACTCAGTGGGGCACAGATGTGAAAGCAGGAAGGGGATGTGCTGGAGGGAGCTCGAGATAATCCAGACTGTTTTAAGTTAATTCAGGATATGGCCAAGATGGTCAGAGAAAATTCAAGACAGTGAACTGCAGTAAGGTAGCAGGGAAGCACACAACACAGGGGGCTCCAGTGTGGATGCTGGTACAGATGCAGGCAGAGCTGGAGTGGGTGACTTTCCCAGGGACCAGGCACACTCTTGTCAGTTACTGCGGAGAGACTTGCAGGTGTGCCCTTCCCACTTCCCTCTGCCACTGAACATGATTCTGATGAAAGTAGGTCCAGAACTATCGAAAAATTGCGAGGGGCAAAGAAGGGGAGGTTCTGGAAGGTGAGGAAGGGGCTGGCAATGTAACTCAGTTGGTAGGGTGCAATCCAGATCCTAGCACCACATTAAAAAAAAAAGGTGGTGACACATGCCTGTAATTCTAGCACAGGAGGCAAGAGTAGCCAAAGTTCAAGGATACATACTGAGTCTGAGGCTAGCTGGGCTACATTAGACTCTGTCTTTTTTTTTTTTTTAAAGGAGAGGTAAAGAGAAAGATTCTAGGGTATAAACCTCAGGAAATTGTAGCAGGTCTCTAAAAGCCCAGAGTCCTGCCTTTCAAACAAATCTTTCCTTAGAACGGTACCTCCGTAAGGTGATCTGTCCAAGCAGGTGACCTGTATTGGGGCTGAGAATCAACCCGCAAATGCTAGGCAACTGCTTCCCTGAGCCACATCCTGAGCTGTCACAAACCCAGCACCCGTGAACGAAAATTTTGAAAAAGAAGCTGTGTCCAGCTATAAACAAAACCTCCTGGAAAGGCACTTCTATGTCTGCAGAGATCGGTGGGCTGATCTGAAGCTCAGTGCTGTGAAGACTGGAATTTTGTAGGTTCAGAGGTTAATTACTTTACCTTGAGCTAGTTTTAGCCTCTGGAACAGCCATTCCTTGCCCCAGTCTGTATCTGAACCAACACCTTGTGAAATTAAAACAACAACAATAAAACAAAACAAAGGCCAGACCAGCACCACCAAAAATCTTGTAGAAGCTGTCAATAGGGGAACACTAGTTCCACCTATCCAAGAGCTAATAAGGATGTCATCAGATAGCATCTTGGGCCTACAGAAAACTTTCCCTCATCTTGATGTATCTGCCTCTGTGATGGAACTACCAATTTTTTGTTGTTGTTTTGTTTTTTCAAGACAGGGTTTCTCTGTGTAACAGTCCTGGCCATCCTGGAACTCACTCTGCAGACCAGGCAGGCCTTGAACTCACAGAAAGCCACCTGCCTCTGCCTCCTGAGTACTGGGATTAAGGGTGTGTACCACCACTGCCTGGCCCACTGATGTATTTTAAAGTTAGCTTGATTTATGACTTCCTTTGTTCTATACAACTATAATAAACCTATGAAACTGCTTCTACACTGGAACATGGAATTTAGGGCAACATCATCTATGTTCATGGCCACTCATAATGGCTCTAAAATAAACTATCTCTGATTCCCTTTAAGATAAGAGCTGTGGGTATTTTTGATGACATACCAAAGGACAGCTCCTGCATTCCATCCTTGCTCGGGGCAGACAATCTTAGGTTTTTTATTCTCTACCTTGCTTACCCAAGCCCAGCTGCATAAGTTTAAAAGCTACATTTCTTGGTCTTTGGGCATAACCTTTCAGAGATTATGAAAGGTGTATCTGTTTCCAAAAAAAGCAGGATTTTATGTCTGGGGCAGGTGAAGGCTGAACCGACAGTGTACAGCGCTAACTATGGCCCGTAGCAGTCTACAGACAGGTAATTTCCATAGAAATGGTGCTGTTTGTGTCATATTAACATGGTGTCCTTGGGCAAAGCTTTCTGATAACACCTAAATCACCTCCTGAGGTTATGGAATTTGGGAAGGACTGGGAACTCAAGAAGCACATGAGAAAAGCATGATATTTAAAATCTTAAAATCTGGATTGAGCTAATCCAATTCTCCATTCTGTGTCCAGGGAAACAGACGCTGGGAGATGAAACTCATCACCTGAATCCACAGCTGTCACAGATGTATCAGGCCTGGTCCCAGCCAGACTCATTTCCACAGGCCGGCTGAGAAAAGCCACCAGTAGCCTAGGAGTTTCTTGACAAGGCAAAGAGCAGCAAATCTAGAGACCAGATTACTTGAGTTGGACACGATGGTGTGCATCTATGCTCATACCTATGTGCAAAGCTAAGGCAGTAAAACCACAACAGGCCAGGAGTCAAAAACCAGTCTGAGCAAGAGAGAATCCCAGGGGGGGGGGGGGGGGAATCAAACCCAATGCCCCATGAATGCTAGTCCAACTACAGTAGACACTTTTTTTTTTTTTTTTTTTTTTTTTTTTGGTTTTTCGAGACAGGGTTTCTCTGTGGTTTTGGAGCCTGTCCTGGAACTAGCTCTTGTAGACCAGGCTGGTCTCGAACTCACACAGATCCGACTGCCTCTGCCTCCCGAGTGCTGGGATTAAAGGCGTGCGCCACCACCGCCTGGCTGCAAAAAGACTTTCAGAAAGTTCCTTTGCATCCTTTGCTAGAAGTTGTTTCTATCTGAATAAAATGTGTAGCTCAGTGCTTATGATTTTAACCGGCAAATGACCAATCTGGGCACACCAAGTACATCCACGGCATTATCACTATCTATACCCAAACTTCCTATCATCTTTAGCATAAGTGAACCTGTAAAACCAGTTACTCGCAACCCTCCTAATGCTGCGACCTTTTAGTACAGTTCCTCATGCTGTGGTAAGGAACCATAAAATTATTTTCATTGCACTTTATAACTATAAATTTGTTGCTGTTATGAATTATAATGTAATTATCTAATATGTAGAATATCTGATATGTGACCCTTGTGGACCAATTGTTTGCCCCCAAAGGGTTCTGGACCCAGAGGTTGAGAACCACTGTGTTAAACTACAATTATCCATTTCTCCTTCTCACATATCACATTGTTTCTCACTTAATTTGATGGTAGACATTTAGATCTTCTTTTCCTTTTAGCTTATGGAAATAATTCCACTATGAACATGACTATACACGTGTGCTCTTCTCCTCGGGTCACACAGTGCCCAGGAATAGAACTGTTGGATTACTACAGTTCTATTTTCAATTATTTTGAAGAACTGCCACATTCTTTTCAAAGTGGCTGCACCAGCACCTGACAGAAATGCAGAGCTGTGCTAATTTCTCCACATGTCTGCCAACACTAACACATCCTTTAGCGCTATCAGAGCCAGTCTAGGCATGCGGTGGCGCTCACTGTAGCTCTCATGTGCATTTACCCAGCGAACTATGATCTTATGCATCTTTCCACGTCTTCAGGGACCATCTGTACGTCTTTGTTAAAGAAATATCCACTCAAATACTTGGCCTGTTTCTATGCAATTACGCTGTTGTTCTTTATATGCTCTGGGCATCAATTCTTTATCATGTACAACTTACAAGTGTTTCATTCCACTGTGTAGACTTTTTCACTTTCATTTATAATTTTCTAAATTTACTTTATGTGTGGATGTGTACAGATGGATGTAGGCCATGGTGCAGGCCTGGAGGTCAGAGGACAACTAGCAGGGGTCAGGGTTGAACTCAAGTTGTCAGATTGGTAGCAAGAACCTTTTCCTACTCAGCCCTGCTTTCCTTTTAATTATGTCATATTATATACAAATTTCTAAGAAACTGTATTTACTTTTATTTATTGTGTGTGTGTGCATGCACGCGAGTGTGTGAACATGCTTACACACAGTGCACAGATGAAGGTCAGAGGACAATTTGCAGGAGTCAGTTTTCTCCGCCCATCAGCTGGGTCCCAGGGCTGGGACTCAGGTTGTCGGGATTGGCAGCAAGCACTTTACTCCCCAGGCTACCTTTCCAGTCCAATACATAAAATTTTAACTGGGATGATCGTCAGTTCACTTTTCTCTTTTGGTTCCTACTTCTGGTGGCATTCCTGTAAACAGTGTCAACTACAGTGTCAGTGAAAATCCTCCCGGGGCTCCTTTAAAGGTACGTTTACAGCACTGGTTCTTCAGTGTAGAGCTTGGTCCACTTCCAGTTCATACCAGCGCTAGACATCTGAGCTAAGCTTCATTCCTTGGTGACATGTGGACATCAAGATTTCCCAACACCACTTGTTGAAGAGCGTCTTTCCCTAATTGTACGGGCTTGGAGTCCTTGCTAGACACAGTTCATCACGGTAGCCTTTATTCTTTGTCTCTACTCCATTACACTTATCTGTACTTCTGTTCTTAGGCCAATATCATACTATTTCAATTATGACAGCAGTCTAGCAAGTTTTGAAGTCAACAAGTCCAAAGTCAGAAAAAAACAGTTTGGCAGTTCTTTAAAAACTGCAACATGAAATACAACATATCCTGCCATTCCATTCCCACCCACGTGCATATCTAAAGACTTGCCCGTGGGGATTTCATGTGTGGATGGCGTTAGTCTCACAAGCCCAAAGATGAAAACCACTTACTTCTTCCCCAAGACTTACCTACTTCTTCTTTCAATTCTATGTGATTTGAAGACTCTTTTTTTCATTTCTTTTAAATAGGATGTTGTACCGGGTATGGTGGCACATGCCTATAACCCTAGCAACTGGAAGGCTAAGGCAGGAGAATTGTAAATTTGAGGTCACCCTCAGTAGCATAGTGAGACAGTAAACTCCTGTTTCAAAATCAAAACCGCACACCAAGGCAATTGGAATTTGGAAAGAGCTGCATCGAATGTGTGTATTACCGAGGCATCCTAACAATGCTGTGTCCTGAGCACAGGACTCTTCAAACGTCTTCTCAGAATGACTCACTAAGCCTGTCTTGGCCACAGTGGCTCTGTGGTAACCACTCAGTTGCTGGGGGCTTATCCAGCTGAGCAGCTGTGCTGGTTAGTTTCTGTCCATGGGATACAAACTAGAGTTCCCTGGGAAGAGGAGTCTCAACTGAGGAAGTGCCTTTGTCAGACTGGACGGTGGGCATGTCTGTGGGGCATTTTCTTGGTTGTGAGTGGTGCCGCCCTGGGGCAGATGGGCCTGGGCCTTCTAAGGAAATGTTTGAGCAAGCCACGGAAAGGCAATTCAGTAAGCAGCGTACCTCCATGGTCTCTGTTTCGCTTCCTGCTTCCAGATTCCTGCTTTGAGTTCCTTGCTTGGCTTCCCTCGAGGATGGACTAGGATATGGAAATACAATAAACAAACCTTTTCTTCCCTCCAATTACTTTTGGTCATGGTGTCCATATTGGTTTTAGGGAGGACCGGGGAAGGATTTTGGAACTTTGGGTTGGAAAAGCCATTTCTCAAGGTCGAATGAACTGCTATGGGAGCTTAGAGGACAGAGTGCTGAGAGACACACAGATAATGGAGACCTGGCCTGTGACATTTCAGAGGGAAGACTCTGCCAGGACCATTCATGTGATACATTGTAACTGGAACTTTCCCTTCACTGTGACAAACGATGCCAACAACTAGGGCTGAAGAATAAGCCGCAGTTAAGAAGAGACCAAAATAATAGAGGTGAAATCTTCTGGGAAGGGTTTCCTCAGGGTCAGCAGAGAGGTATGGTCCAGAGTGAGCCATGGATGCATCCCAAGCTGGCATCTGAACTTGGTCTCCCACATGGTGCTGTTTTGGGCAGCATGAAAGCTGCAGGACTGAATGGGTTGTGGAGAGCCACTGAGGCTGAGAAGTGGAAGTATCATATACACTATTTTTTATTCTATGTTCTGAGACAAGGTCTCATACTGTTGCCTAGGCTAGCCTCGAATTCCTGTCTACCCTCTTGCTTCCTTCCTCCTAAGTGCTAAGAGTATGTGTGTGCTCTGGTTCCTGACACTATTTTCATTACTACATAGCAACACACTTACGGCAATAGACAGGAGAATGGAAATCCCCAAATTTGGAGGTTAGTCAGAAAAGAAGCTGAAAAACTAAAAAGCCCCTGGTGCTCCTGCGGGGAAAGCTTCCTGTTTTGGTTAGGAAGGGGGTACACTTTGAATATCTAGCACAGAATGTTTTCAACTTGAAGTCAATGGCAGGAAGCCACCACAAAGAACTCTGACAGCTAGCTGGCCACCACAGGTCAACTCTTCCTGAAGAACTGGATCCTGAGAGGAGCTAAGAGGTGAGTGGGGTGAGGAAGACGCCATTAGTGCAGAGCAGCACTCCTTGAGGACATCTGGACCCTGCCCTAAGAATGAGCGCTAAGAGGGGGGGTTACCACCTCTTCACCCACTCCATTCCTGCTTATGCTGTGCTTGCCTGCAAGAATTAAAGCGAAAGAATGGCTAAAATAAAAAAAACACCAATGATAGCCTTTGCTGGAGGGGCTGTGGAGGAAGGGGTACCCTCATCCATTGCTGGTGGGAATGCAAACTTGTGCAACCACTTTGGAAAGCAGTGTGGCGATTTCTCAGGAAATTTGGGATCAACCTACCCCTGGACCCAGCAATACCACTCTTGGGAATATACCCAAGAGATGCCCTATCATATGACAAGAGCATTTGTTCAACTATGTTCATAGCAGTATTATTTGTAATAGCCAGAACCTGGAAACAGCCTAGATGCCCTTCAATGGAAGAATGGATGAAGAAAGTGTGGAATATATACATATTAGAGTACTACTCAGCAGTAAAAAACAAGGACTTCTTGAATTTTGCATGCAAATGGATGGAAATAGAAAACACTATACCGAGTGAGGTAAGCCAGACCCAAAAAGAGGAACATGGGATGTACCCACTCATATTTGGTTTCTAGCCATAAACAAAGGACATTGAGCCTATAATTAGTGATCCTAGAGAAGCTAAATAAGGAGAACCCAAAGAAAAACATATAGGCATCCTCCTGAATATTAACCTTCATCAGGCGATGAAAGGAGACAGAGACAGAGACCCACATTGGAGCACCGGACTGAAATCTCAAAGTCCAAATCAGGAGCAGAAGGAGAGAGAGCACAAGCAAGGAACTCAGGACCGCGAGGGGTACTCCCACACACTGAGACAACGGGGATGCTCTATCGGGAATTCACCAAGGCCAGCTGGCCTGGGTCTGAAAAAGCATGGGATAAAACCGGACTTGCTGAACATAGCGGACAATGAGGACTACTGAGAACTCAAGAACAATGGCAGTGGGTTTTTGATCCTACTGCACGTACTGGCTTTGGGGGATCCTAGGCAGTTTGGATGCTCACCTTACTAGACCTGGATGGAGGTGAGTGGTCCTTAGACTTCCCACAGGGCAGGGAACCCTGATTGCTCTATGGGCTGACAAGGGAGGGGGACTTAGTTGGGGGAGGGGGAGGGAAATGGGAGGCGGTGGCAGGGAAGAGACAGAAATCTTTAATAAATAAATAAACGGGAAAAAAGAAAGAATTAAAGCGAATGAGTGAGAAGTAGTAAGCGAGAGAATTCAAATCTTTTATTCTGATGCATTTTAAACTGTGGTGGTGCATAGAAAGGATGTGGTAAGGCGGTAAGATACAGGATTTGCCTTAGGCTACAACCAGACCCAGATGGATTTCTTTCTCTCTCCTTACTTGGCGCCATGGGCTAGAATTGACAATTGCCATACTGCAGAGTGCTTAGAAGATAAGCTGTGTTTCCAGTCTTGAAAGGACTTAAAGTCTTTAACTATGAGAAGTTGAGTTTGTCAATACAGAGTTGGCTTCATTGACAAAGGAGCTAGAAAACTTGCCTGGAAATGCTTCCTTCCCTAATGTGACCAGCTCCTAACTGGAGCATGTTCAGGGTGGGATTCCAGAAACCCAAGTGGAAAAAGAAGCAGACAGTAAAGGCCCAACTAGACTCGAAATTGAGAAAATATCACCCTTTTCAGAGGACAATGATTGCTATGGTCTTTATATTTTCAATTATAAGGAAGGAAGAAAACAAACAAAAAAAGAAAAATGAATACTAAGAAACAGGATAAATTATAGAAGGACGTGGAGGAGAAAAACAAGAACTATGTCTGGAGACAGAACTCAGAAGTAGAAGCAAGAATGTGATATCCTAGGTTCCACCTGTAGCTCTGTACTGACAGAAGACAAATAAATAAAGTAAACAAAACAGAAATAGAAGACAACAAATATACCCACCCAACAGCAACAGCAGTCGTAACAGGCAGGTGACAAAGACAGACTTACAGCTGGATCAGATGATGGAGTGATCAAAGGTACCCCAAACCCAAGAAAGCAAGGAAAATGGATTAAAGAAGAAAAGCAGCTAGGTGGTGATGGCATACGCTTTTGATCCCAGTACTCAGGAGGCAGAGGCAGGAAGATCTCTGAGTTCAATGTCAGTCAGGTCTATAAAGCAAGTTCTAGGGCAGTCAGGACTACACAGAGAAACTCTGTCTTAAGAAACCAAAAGAGAGAGACAGAGAGAGATGAAAAGACAATTCTAACTAAGAATCCATGTGTAGTAGTTATATCACATACTACATATGCTATAAGTACAATATTCCTTACAATTATTCTATTAATTCTGGAGGATAGTCATTCACAATAACTCAGTGTTTCATGATATCAGAACCACCTAGGGCCATGTCTGTGCCTCTGATAAGAACTAAAACCAAAGCATCTGAAAATATATATACACACACACACACACATAGCTAATCAAACAAACATTCCATTGGGATAAATACATATGTATATATGCATATACACATTTATAATTAAATGACCATTTAAAAAGCAAAAAGAGCAATTTATGAAAATAATAATTACATGTTTACATAGCCGGAGTCAGCAGTTATAAACTGAAATAAAGGGCAACAAAAAATGTGCAAACTGAATATAAAAGCTAAATTCATGGGAAAAAAAAGGGGGTTAAGAGAGAGTATAGTTTTTTCTTAGAGTCCCAGTGGAGAAGGAAAAATAACAATTATGTGAAAAAAACAATTGTCATAATTTTTCTAAAATCGATGAAAGAAATTAGTTCACACATACCAAAAGGTTGGGAAATCCTAAATGAATAAACATAAATAATACCTATCAGACCTGGTGGTATAAGGCTAAAATTCCAGTGCCTCAAGAGGCTGAGGCAGGAGAATTGCAGGTTCAAGGACAGTCTAAGCAACTTAATAAGACCTTGTCTAAAAACAAACAAACAAAAAATGGAAAAGTAAAAAGAAAACAAGGTGCTAGCATGTGCCAGGCTCTTCATCCAACCTCCAGAACTGCAAACAAATAGACACTGTGGGATAATTCTGTATACTGTCAGTTATGTTTTAAATAAACACTGATTGGCCAGTAGTGAGGCAGGAAGTATAGGCGGGACAACCAGACAGGAAATAGAGTATTATATTCTAACATTAGAAATAATAAGCCACCCACTGAATTACTTGAAAGTTTTGAAACAACTGCTTCAAGCAAAAAACTCCTACTTTAAATAAATCTTTTTCTAACAAAAAACACCCAGTGACTAAGCTCTGCTTAAACATTCTGGCGGGAAAACCTCATGCAGATCCCTTTGTAGGAATGCTCCTTTTGTTTTGTTTTGTTTTTTGAAGTCACAAACATGATTTATAATAGTTATATCACATACTACATATGCTATAATTACAATATTCCTTACAATTATTCTATTAAGTCTGGAGGATAGTCATTCACAATAACTCAGTGTTTCATGATATCAGAACCACCTAGGGCCATGTCTGTGCCTCTGATAAGAACTACAACCAAAGTATCTGAAAAATAACTATCTTCTTAATTAGGAAGGCACATAGATACTATAGGAAATATAGTTTAGTTACTCAGTTTTGCCTAGCTACACAATCATGTACAAGATGACCTATAAGTAAAAAAATAAAATCACAACAAAACCCAAATGACTATTCTCATTAAAATTGTATGTTCATAAACAATTGAACAAGTTCCTGACTATTTGTAAATATAATATAAACACAAATATTAGAAATTATATATACATACATTAATCTGCATTATAGCTATGGAAAATTCCATTTGACACCTATGCATGTATTGAAAATTCTAAAACACCAGCTCAATCTTAAATATAATTTTCTGAGTGTGTTAAATGGACACATTTCATTTCAGCTATTATTATATCACAGATACAAAAAAAGACAGAGGCTTAGATGGCCGAGGGTTGAGCACACTGGAGTACAGGAAGAGCACAGCTCCCAGTTGTAAAGAGACAAGAGAAAGAGCCATTCCATGCTGCTGCATGGCCTTTCTGTTCATAGGTTAGGGAAGATTTTAAAGCATAATCTGAATATCTTTATATTTCCTCTACCCAGTTCTACTAACTTTCTACTAAAACAATGAGAAATGAAAAAGTAAAAACTCTTAAGAATAAGATGAGAACAAAGAAATCTGATAAAGAGATTCTGACAAAATTTTGGAAGTATAATGTAAACAAACAGAAATACAATGAAATTTAGCCAGTTAGAGAGAGCAGAAACCTCAGTGTCTACAGCGTTGGACAGGGTGATCAACAACAAACTGACCTGAGCCATGAAATCCTAAAAAGACTCAGGAATTTGGGGTATGCCTGAAAGTTCTATGAGAACTGACCTAGCCTGTTTTGTCCTGCTATGACAGAATGCCCCAGAGTAGGTAATTAATGGTGAATACAAATGTGTTTGACTCATAATTTTAGAGACTGAGAAATCTAAGAGCAAAGAACTACATCAAGGAAGGTCTATGTGCAACATGACAAAAAGGTCACATGACAAAAGAGCTCCTGAGAGACAGAGGTGATGGAAACCCAAACTCATCCGTTCACCAGGAACCTACTACTGTGAAATGTAATATACACGTCCTCAAGATAATGCACTAATCCCGTCATAGGGAAGAGCCCTCATGACTTGATAAGGATAGAACTCAGGGCTTGTGGATCCTATGCAAACACACCAGCACTGGGCTATAGCCCTAGCTCCCTAGCTCCTCACCACCTCGGAACGCTTGTTCCACTGGAGGTGAAGTTTCCAACAGATGAACTTGGGAAACATAAACCATACAAAGGACAACAGAAGTCTGCTGTCCTTATAAGAAACAATTCTATTTTAATATTCATACCCCATATACCATAATTATATAGCTCCAATTCAGCTAAAGTGGAGGTTTAGACTCAAGAAAAAATGAACCAGTGAGGTTCCAGGCAAGGTGGGAGCAGGTAAGATGATACAGAACTAAGAGGGTCATGAGAGCACCCACTCTCCCGTGCACTGGGAAAACATCTGGTCTACTATGACTGCCACGAAGAGCACTTAACTCTCTCACAGTCACAGGGCTGCATTCTGGAAAGAGTTCTGGAAATAGTAGGACTGTAATAAGTCTGCTTCCTATGGAGCAATGTTTACTTCCTTACTACGTCATGTTCGCAAAAGAACATGCTGTGATGAACTGAAGCTTAAGCTTCTTAAAATTCAGGGACAAGAAGGGCACACATTTCACCTGGGAAGCAAAGGAAACATGTGCATTAACACAGCTAGAGAGTACAGCTCTTCCTAGAGTATCCCCCCTAGAATTACTGGAGGAAAGTTTATATTACATTTAATTGTGTATCGATAAAAGAAGCTGTGTGAGAAAAACACACGGATCTCTTCTGGTGTACTGATGTGTTGGAAGACTTGGACAGCTTATTTTTTTTTTTTAATGTACCATCATCATCAGCATTTTTAAAACAGGTTCTTACTATGTCGACCAGGATGGCTTTGAACTTGCCTCAGCCTCAGGAATGCTGGGATTACAGGTGTTTGTCATCACATTTGGCTTTTAACAACTTTATAACAAAGATTTGAACAATTTCCTGCACTGGTCCAAAAAGAGAACAGCAAACCAAATGTAAAGTGTATATTATAGCAATCTGGAGAAGGTTACTATATCATTAAAATGGTAACTTTGAAGAACATTGAAGAGGAATTAAAACTCTGTTATTTGAAAAAAAAAAAAACTTGAGAAAACCATCAAGCCTTCTGTTAATTCCATCCCCACTCAGACACCACTGTTTCAAGGACTATCTGATACCCTCCTTGGTCAACTGATAGTGCCATCTACTTTTAGCTGCCAGACTGGAAATACCAGAACAAGGCCACAAACCTTCTCCGTCAGCCACATCAGAACGGTCCAGCTTGGCTTCTTTATGCTGTCCTTCTGCAACTTTCACGGCAACGGCCCGGCAAATGGCCCCAAACTTTCTGTCCAGAGAACGGACTCCTGCCTCTCTGGTGTATCTGTTACAAATGAAAACATTTTATTTATTTATTTTTGATAAACACCACCTGTAAGTAAACAGAACCAACCCCTTCACTAAAGAAGCAATGCAGATTTGAAAGTTAATTTAAAAACTAACTTCTCTAACATCATACATCTCATTAAAATGAGTGTATTTTAACTATTAAGGTATTTTTCCAGCCACAGTTGTTTCCTTTACATACATTATCTTCAACTGTTACCCTTCATCTAAAAGCTGACCTTTGGCCCTGCAATTTTACATGCTTAAAGTGAGCC
The DNA here is from genome assembly GCF_018167655.1 of Microtus oregoni. Taxonomy (NCBI): domain Eukaryota; kingdom Metazoa; phylum Chordata; class Mammalia; order Rodentia; family Cricetidae; genus Microtus; species Microtus oregoni. The sequence goes on from NW_024543063.1 coordinate 65,007,199, forward strand.
TGGCAGCGTGTTACACACCACTTGTGTCTTGGTGTATATTAAGTAGCTTCCTGACTACAACCTGTCAGTGTAATTTAGTTCCAAATGCACTGGTCTTGAACTACTGATGAAGAGATCAGAGAAACGGGCTAGGGCATGGTGACACCTGCAGTCCCAGCACTTACTTGGGAGGTAAAAGTAGAGGGACCAAGAGTCATCCTCATAGGCTGGAGGCCAGCCTGGGCTAATTGGTATACTTTTCACAAACAAACAAACCCTCTAAAACCTAAGACAGAGATAAAATTAAAACAAACAAACAGAAAAAAAACTCACTCCAAATCACAAACCAATAAAAGGCTAATGAGCTGAATAGACAGTTCTGTATTAAGAAACACAAGTGGCCAATAAAGACCTAAGAAGTGTTCATCATTCTCAGTCACCAGGAAACGCAAATTAAAACTGTACTGAGACTCCATCTCTCCCAATTAGAATAGCTGTCATTAAGAAATAACAGATGCTGGTGAGGATACAGGGATGCTGATGAGAAGGTAAACTGTATGGAAAACAGTGTATTCCAGTGGTTCTCAACCTTCCTAAGGCTGCAACCCTTTAATACAGTTCCTCACGCTGCAGTGACCCATAACCATAAAATGATTTCATTGCTACTTCATAACTGCAATCTTGGTACTGTTATGAAATGCCATGTAAATATCTACTACGCGCAGGATATCTGATATGTGACCCCTGTGAAAGGGTCGTTTGACCTTCCAAAGTGCTCATGACCTGCAGGTTGAAAACCACTAGTGTTTAGGTCCCTCATAAATCCCAAACCAGAATTACCAGATGATGCAGCTATACTACTCGTGGGTCTGTAAGTCAGCGTGCCACAGAGATGCCTACACACCCATGCTGATGAATGCAATGCACTACCAACAGTAGCCGGAGCATGAAAACAGCCTAGGGGACCATCAGCAGGCGATGCAGTAAATGTGGTGCACGGGCATAGAAGAATTTTATTAAGCAGTAAAAAAAAAAAAAAAAAAAAGAAATTATGGCGCTTGCAGGAAAATGGATGCATCTGGAAATCTCTCAAGTTAAATGAAACAAACCATACTTAAAAGGAATAACCTATTTTTCTCAAATATAGACTCTATATTTGAGTCTGAGTGCGACATGACAGTAAAGGGGGGATGGGGAGGGGAAGAGACTATGAGGAGAGGGAGAGAACCAGGAGGGGAGTGTGAAGATATGCCGCTTAAGCAGAGAGGGAATGTGTTAAAGAGTAGGGGACCACAAGAAGAGTGGGGGAGGACAAAGGGACAAGCAAGAACAAAGTACAAAGATAGGCATGTATGAAAATACCACAAGGAACTCATTTCATTGCTCCTAAAGCATAAAGTTAATTTGAAAAAAAAAAAAAAACTAACGAGGCTTCCCCTGAATCAGTTTAGTAATGGAGCTGGATGCAAGGCTGCAGGATTCCACGGTTATCTACAACTAACCAGAAAAGTGAAGCCTTAAAAGCAAGTCAACAGAAACAAGTGTGGGGAGGGGGAGGCAACACTAGGGACAGAACCCGAGGCTCCGTGCATACGATGTAAACACACTCTTATTGATGTGTGTTCTCTGCCCTGGAGAAGTGGTAATGAACATTCAGTTTGAAGAAGAGCTTTGTTTATAGTGTGGAGACCTCAAAGTACTTCTGTCTAATTTCAGTAGGATTAAGTTTCAGAGCAATTATACTTAGGCTTCAGATGTCTCTATAAGACAGGAGTATAAATTCATAGGACAGTGACTATGAAAACAAATGACATTCAGGATTCTCACAAGGAAGTGGAGCTCAGTAAGTACGTGAGAACTATAAGGTTCAAATCAGCTTGAAACAGGGAGGGGAGGGGACAAGAACACCAAGGGCCATGACTACAGCGCACAGCAACAGATGAAAAGGTCTGGCAGTGATCTTCAGTAGAGCAGTGTCCGCTGCACTGTGTGAGCTGTGCATTGCTTTTGAGAATTGAAAGTAGGAAGGCTGCTTATAAGAGTCCCTAATGTCTACAGCTTTTACTGTTCTGCGTTAACAAGCATGTAGGAGGCAGTAATTGGGAACTACAAATATGAACTCTTTGGCACCATTCTTAGAAGTAGGAAAGCCAGGCGTCTTCTCACTCACTCCCCTTGCCGGGTGTAGACACTATCATAAAGGTTCACGTGGCTTGTTACAAGTCCACAGTGGTGTCACTGCTGGAAGACTCTGGGTAATCAGTTTATTTCTCCTGGCATTATCCAAATAGTTCATGTCAAAAAAAATTAAGAAAAAAGAACTCTTGCGTCAGACTTAGTCCTACTTTCTGTATCTAACTAGATAGACTTAGAAGAAAGTTGGCACAGACCACGAGGCAGTCAGAGGGGCTATGAATGGAGAGAAATTTCACATTTCTTGAAAACAACGGTTACCAGGAAAGGGTGGCTGGAGTTCTTGGCAGACTCAAGTTGTTGGATGATGAAATCAATCTGTAATAGTGAGCGAGGAAAACTGCAAGAGGCTATGGTCAATATAAATTTCCAACAGGGTCTATTTTTCATTCAAACACATGACCTAAAATTTACTCATTTGGAAGGGGGTGGAGGGAGAGACAGGGTCTCTCTACACAGCTCTGGCTGTCCTGGAACTCACTCTGTAGACCAGGTTGGCCTCAAACTCACAGAGATCCACCTACCACTGCCTCCTGGTGCTGGGATTAAAGGCTGCACCACCATGGCAGCCTAAGAGGATTTACGTGGTACTAGTCACAGGTGTAAGCACGTGGCAGCAGATCTGGGAGAGCACATTCTCTATTGCTCCAGTGTTAAATCTCAACATCAAAAACTCCAAGGATTGGTATTTTGTTTTTCTGCTCTCTCAGAGAAGAAAAAGGTGAACAACATAAAATGGGTATCTGAAATTAGCAGCTTGGGGTTTTTTTTGTTTGTTTGCTTGCTTGTTTTGCTTTTTTGTCCCTATCCCGTGACAGGGTTTCCTTTTATAGCCCTGACTGTACTGGTCCTTGTTCCGCAGACCAAGCTAGAACTGGCCTAGGAGTAAGGGATCCACCTGCCTCTGCCTTCCTGCTGGGATTAAAAGTGTGAGTCACCTGGCTTTGGGGGAGCCTAGGCAGTTTGGATGCTCACCTTACTAGACCTGGATGGAGGTGGGCGGTCCTTGGACTTCCCACAGGTCAGGGAACCCTGATTGCTCTTTGGGCTGATGAGGGAGGGGGACTTGATTGGGGGAGGGGGAGGGATATGGGAGGCAGTGGCAGGGAGGAGGCAGAAATCCTTAATAAATAAATAAATTAAAAAAAAAAAACAAAAAAGCACGACTGAAAAAAAAAAGTGTGAGTCACCACCTCTGGCTTTGGCTCTAGTTTTTAATATGCATAAAGGAGCACTTCTATATTTTTCAAGAGTTTGGTTCTTAATCTATTAATTTAATACTTAGTTTGCTATTAAAGCAAAGTAGAAGCTCTGATTCAATGAAGACCCTTTGTAATGAAGACAATTCTACATGGTTTCACTATGAAATTCTTCCTCATCCAGAGTTAGTCACAGCTACAGCAATGTTTTCTGTTGCTAGAGGAATTCATGCTCTACGATGCCAGTTAAACATTTCTTCAGTGCACAGACCTTCAGCAAATTATTGGCATGGAAAACAGTCCCATCTTCCAGATGACTAACCTGGTAATAATGGCCAGGGTGGTAAGTTGAGGGATCTGAATTTGCTGAGGAGTCAGGCCGTGTTGTTCCAGCTGCTTAGGGATCAGGTGCCTGTGGGCGATCTCTATCTTCTCCTCCTGTGTGTACCCTGGAAAAGAAGAGTTCGGTAATTACCTGCCAGACTTCAACAATGTCACATCTTGTTTGGATTTTAAGATTTATTTTCTTTATTTTATGTGTATGAATGTTTTGGCTGCATGTATGTTGGTGTACTATGTGCATGTCTGGTGTCCACAGAATTCAGAAGAGGGTGTAGGAGCCTTTGGAATTGGAGTTACAGTTGGTACACTGTGTGGAGGTTGGGAACCAAACACTGCTCATCTGTAAGAGCAACAAGTGCCCTAGACTGCTGAACCATCTCTGTAGCCCCCGCCACAAGTTTTAATGAATCAAATGCAAATTCAGTAGACCTGAGATTCAGAATGAGCTTAAGCATTACTTCAACTAATACTGGAACCAGAATAAGACTACATAAGTTTTGATTTTTACCTTCACATTTTATAAAAATAAAAAGACTATATTCTTATAGACTAAGAAGCCCCAATGAGCTTAAATTTTGTAAGAAAAAAAATCTCACCTACACTAATATACCCTCTCTGTCTAATAAACATGGCTTGATAACACATCTTTCAGATAGGAAAAAAAGATTTGAAAGCACCATACAGGCTAGAGGACAGGACTGCAGCTGTCAAAGAAAAAGGCAACATTCACGTCTGTAGCTACTGTCTCTGTCACCTCACTTCCATCAGTGTAGCTCATGGACTCACTGGTAGTTTCTGAACAATTAAATGTCCTTTGTTTACTTTAGTCTTATAAATACACAAAAGCAACACTTTACTCCACCACATTTTAAAACTAAATAAAAGAACCTACCAGGTTTGCAGGTAATTGAGAAATTCAATTAACATTTACTTAAAATGTAAAACTGTATTTAGAATGTAAACTATATTGCTACATTTCAATTTTGAATGTATTTATAGTCTGCCCTATTTTTCATTGTAGTTAGTACTCTCTGATGTTGGATCTCTTTTAAGACAAAATAATTTTGAGTAATTAAATAAAGTAAAAAGGTTAGGAACTGAGTATAACTAAAAAAAACTATTTTTGTGCACTACAGTGTAGAGAAGACATGGCTGGGAACACAAACATAATCAACTGAAGGAAGAGTGTGCTGTGAGAGACTGAGGCCAGAGGCATCCAGGAAGAGTGACTACTGTGTAATACTTTTCCAAAAAATGGGAAGAGCCTTCACAACCTTACAGAGATGTGAAGCTGTATCTGGGTCTCAGACACTGGCTTTGTAGAAATTAAACCTTTTCGCCTGTAATTTTGGGAATTGCTTCAGAGAATGTCTGACATTCTAAAAGTAAACATCCCTGAAGACAGCCTAGAGCTGAGTGTGAAGTCCACATACTTTTGCTGTGTCTTCTGAACACACACTAACTCTTACCTGTCATGGTGCAGACAAACACACTCGTGTTGTTTGATGCTGGATCTCCAGAAAGGATGGTTTACACACCATGTGCAGAACCTCTGAGTGACACAGTGACAAATGAGCTTCTGGACAAACCAGCTCCATAACATGACCAGTTTAAGGGTATGCTCCAAAGTGTGTGTGTGTGTGTGTGTGTGTGTGTGTGTGTCTATATACTTATGAATGAAGTACCTGGAACCTGAATGATCTCCATCCTGTCCAACAAAGCTGGTGGGATGGTGGCAGTAGTGTTGGCAGTAGCTATGAAAAGAACTTGGGAAAGGTCAAAGGCCACATTTAGATAGTGATCTGTGAAGTTATGGTTTTGTTCAGGATCCAACACCTAGGAAAGAAGGATTAACATTTAAACAAACTTAGTCACAACAGAAAGTTCCACAAACAAAACCATTAATGTATCACCAAGGGTAATATGTCTGTTCAACAGAGTTGGCTGATAAACACAAGGATAACAACAACAACAACAACAAAATCCTGACCTCCCCATGTCCTAAATCACTTTTTTAAAAAATGTCACAAGTTGTGCTGTCAAAATAACTGGGAGCACAGGAGGGCCCAGCACAGAGCCACACACTGCACCGCGGAGCTCGGTCACGTGGGTCATAAACTACCTACTCTGCAGAACTACAGCTGTCTTAGTCACTATGGAATATATAGTAGATATGCAGATTATCTTAAAATTTTAAGTAAATTAACAATTAGTAGATAACTCTTCAAACAGTATCTGAATGTCTGGTATTATTATTTACCTGGAAGGGGAATGCCAAGTAAAACAAACTTAAATTATCACTGTGTTTTGATGTAGTACAATGAGAAACTGACTTTTTGAAAGACCAATAGACCTAAAAGAAATAGTTAAGCTGATCCAATAGCTAATTTAATAACTAGTATTAATTATGTGGTTCAAATTTTTAAATTTTGGCTATGTGTACACGCACATGCAGGTGCTCCATGGCAAGCTCATGGAGGTCAGAGACAGCTTGTGGGGATCATTTCTCTCCTTCTGTCACATGGGTTCAGGTAGAAACAGGTGTCTTTACCAGCTGAGCCATCCCAGTGGTGCCCTTAGCAATTAGTTTCTTAAAATGAGCAACTTTGTATCAGAGAGATAATCTTGAGGTTATTGCTCGTGTATTTCAAGTTACAGGCACTCATGTTCACAAGCTGCATAGGCCTATAAGCTAGAGAAATCCTCAGGCACACCCTAAACCTTCAACACATTTCACTCATAACTCTCTAGGATTGATATACATATTCAAAATGAAAATTGCATGACTTCATATATATCACATGCTAGGTGTGGTAGTACATGTCTTTAATCCCAGCACTTGGGCGGCAGAGAAAGGTGAATATCTGTGTTCAAGGCCAGTCTAGTCTACAAAGAGAGTTCCCAGACAGTCAGAGCTATACAGAAAAACCCTGCCTCAAAAACAAAAACAAAAAAAAGGAAAACAAATAAAAATTAAAACAAATCCAAAATACCAAATTTAGTCTCTTAAAATATGGACCATAAGTTCACCATTGCTTCTGATTCTTTTTCAAGTCTCTGCCCCCCAACACCTACCAGTCAGTTTTAATGCAAAGCCTTTTACTTACAATCCTGAATTTCAGAAACTCATTGTATCCCTCTAGATTGTATTTCCCAGAAGATCCTAATTGCACATTTTTATAAGACACATTACTGTTTTATAAAAAACAATAGGAAGCTTTCAGCTCCACAAAGAAAGCTCTAATAATGTTCTTGGTGAAGAATAATCACACCGTCAGACTGCTCAAATGAAGCGATATTTTCCCCTTAAAAATAAGACAGTGGGTGTGATGGTTAATATTGGTGTCAACCTGACTGGATCTGGACACAAAAGAAGGTAAGCCACTGGGCGTGCCTGTTAGGAGCACCTCTGCACATGGAAGCAAGAAGCTTGGCTTTGCACTGCTTGCCCTCAGTCAAGTTTATCTGTCCTATTGTTGCATTTATTTCTTCACTGATAGTAGGATGAACTTCTTTGGGATCCAGTATAACATGACGACCAGCAGCTCTCCGGGGATGTTCCAGGTCTTCAGTGCCAGACAGAGATCAAGTGCTCAGACATCTCTTGTTTCATCTCTCTTTTTTTCTTCCTTTTTCTTTTTGAGACAGGGTCTCTCCATTGACAGCTCTGGCTGTCCTGGAACTCGCTGTGCGAGCAGGGTGGTATTGAACTTACAGAGATTCACCTGCTTCTGCATTCCAAGTGCTGAACAGCTATTGGATTTATGGCCTCTCTAGTATGAGACATTGTTGGACTACCCAGACCATACCTGTAAGATGATCTGATAAATCTCCTTGTAATATATGTAAAATATTACATATATATATATATATATATATGTTGAAATGTCATCAATTTGGATCCCACAAAGTTCTTTTCTTCTAGAGAATTCTGACTAATATGATGGGCTTTGTTTCATCTCTCTTTTTTCCTTCCTTTTTCTTTTTGAGACAGGGTCTCTCCATTGACAGCTCTGGCTGTCCTGGAACTCGCTGTGCGAGCAGGGTGGTATTGAACTTACAGAGATCCACCTGCTTCTGCATTCCAAGTGCTGTATGTAATTAAAGGCATGTGTGTAGAATATTAGTTTACAATGTGTTATATTTGTTCATGCTGTGGAATATTTGTCTAATGATTCTAAGATGCGTTGCATTTGTTTAACTGTGAAGTTGTGTAACTATGCCTGTCTAAAACACCTGGTTGATTTAATAAAGAGCTGAAAGGCCAATAGCTAGGGAGGAGAAGGATAGGCAGGGCTGGCAGGCAGAGAGAATAAATAGGAGGAGTGGGAAAAAGACAAAGGGGAAGTGTAAGAAAAGGAGAAGAGGATGCCAGGGCCAGCCACTCAGGCATCCATGAAGTAAGAAGGGAAGAAAAACATATAGAATAAAGAAAGGTAAAAAAACTCAGAGTTAAAGAGAAATTGGATAATTTAAGTTAGAAAAATTGGCTAAGTTAGAAATAAGCCAAGCTAAGGCCAGGAATTCCTAAGTAAGAATAAATCTCCATGTATTTATTTGGAAGCTGGGTAGCAGGCTCCAAAAGAGCAAACAAACAAACAAAAAAATAACCCAACTACAGGCATGCATCACCATGCCTGGCCTTTGTCTGTCTTTTGGAATGGAGTCTTAGAATAAAGCTAAATCTGGCCTGGAACACATCATTTGTGATTAACCTCATTTAAATTAGATAAGAAGATATTTCAAGACAAAACCAGATTTAAATAATACCTATCCATGAATCCAGCCCTACATAAAGTACTAGAAGGAAAAATCCAACCCAATGAAGTTAGCTACACCCACAAAAATACAGGCAATAGATAATCCCACACTAGCAAATCTCAAAGAAGGGAAATGCACACACAATACCAACAACAACAACAACAAGAAAAATATCAGGAACTAGCAATCATTGATCATTAATATCTATTAATATCAATTGTCTCAATTCACCTATAAAAAGACACAGGCTAACAGATTGGATACAAAAACAGAATCCAGCCTTCTGGTGCATACAAGAAACATACCTCAACTTCAGAGAAAGACATTACCTCAAAGTAAAAGGTTTGAAAAAGATTTTCCAAGAGAATGGATCTAAGAAACAGGCTGGTGTAGTTATCCTAATATATAACAAAGTAGACTTCAAACTAAAGGTAATCAAAAGAAATGAAGAAGTCCATTTCATATTCATAGCAGGAAAAATCCATCAAGATGAAGTTTCAATTCTGAATATATATGCCCCAAATATAGGAGCACCCACATTTGTAAAAAAAAAAATTGCTAAAGCTTAAATCATACATCAAGACCCACACATTAATAGTGGGAGATTTCAACATCCCACTTTCACCAGACTGGACAGGTCTGCCAGACAGAAATTTAACAGAGAAATAAAAGAACTAACAGATGTCAAGACTCAAATGGACTTAACAGGCATCTATAGAAAATTCCACCCAAACACAAGATTATACCTTCTTCTCAGCACCTCATGGAACCTTCTCTAAAATTGACCACATACTTGGTAACAAAGCAAACCTCAAATGAAACAAAAAAAATTACAATAACCTCCCTGTATCTTATCAGATCATCATGGCTAAAAGTTAGAATTCAACAACAACTTAAATTCCAGAAAGTGTACAAACTCAAGAAACTGAATATTGCCCAACTGAATCACCCCTGGGTCAAGGAAAAAATAAAGAAATTAAAGACTTCCTAAAATTCAATGAAAGATATGTTTGGGTATATTGCACATTCATTTTCATTGAATTTCATTTTCATTTGAATTTCAAAACAACTGTGAGATACCACTTTACACCTGTCAGAATGGCTAAGATAAAAAAAAAATATGGAGGACAACTTATGCTGGAGAGGATGTGGAGTCAGGGGAACACGCCTTCGCTGCTGGGGAAAGTGCAATCTGTACAGCCACTTTGGAAACCAGTGTGGTGGTTTCTCAGAAAATTGGGAATCAATCTACCTCAAGACCTAGCGACATCACTCTTGGGCATATACCCAAAGAATACTCATTCATACTATAAGGACACTTGCTCAACAATATTCATGGTGGCACATATTTTAATCCCAGCACTCGAAGGCAGAAGCAGGTAGACCTCTGTGATTTCAAGGCCAGCCTGGTCCAAAGCACAAGTTCCACAGAGAAACACTAACTTGAAAAACCAAAAACCAAACAAAAAAGAAAGAAAAGAAAAAAGACAAAGAACGTGCTGCCCATACAGAGTCCCATGTCAAACAGCTCATAATTGCCTGTTACTACAGCTCCATGGACTCCAGTGCCCTCTTAGAGCCTTCAAGGGCCTCCACACATGTGCACAGACACACATAAGATGACCCCAGTGTGCATAAAGTCATCACACTCCATTTCTGTGTTCACAGCTTTCCAAACAGCGTTTTCACTCTTTGCTATTAAATATGACTACAGAATGAAAACTTTGCAGACATCCAATAAAAAACTCTAACACAAGGTGTGTGTGCATGTGTACACAACAAAGAGTTTAAGGAAAAGGAATTTTTTTTAATCTACCAACAATTCTTTTCCATAGAATTACCTCTATGAATCAAAATCAGGATACAAGAAAAGAATATGTAGAGATGTTTTTGAAATGACTAACAAATGAAAAGTTTTATTTTTTAAAAGATAAAGATGGGCCAGGTGGTAGTGGCACACGCCTTTGATCCCAGGCAGAGGCAGGTGGATCTCTGTGGGGTGGAGGCCAGCCTGGTCTACAGAGGGAGTTCCAGGACAGCCAGAGCTAAGACACAGAAAAACCCTGTCTTAAAAAAAATAACCCTGGGCTGGAGAGATGGCTCAGCGGTTAAGAGCATTGTCTGCTCTTCCAAAGGTCCTGAGTTCAATTCCCAGCAACCACATGGTGGCTCACAACCATCTGTAAAGAAGTCTGGTGCCCTCTTCTGGCCTGCAGATATGCACACAGACAGAATATTGTATACATAATAAATAAATATTTAAAAAAAAAAACCCAAAAAACTCTTTACCCCCCCCCCCCCCCCCACGGCCAATAGGCAAAGCTGAAGAAGTTCTGGCAGAAAGCAGAACAAAACTTAAAGGGGTGAATCCCAGGAAGAAGAGACATGGCTACTAAGGTCTAATACCTCTGCGCTGGGGACACAGCTCAGTAGTCAAGGGTACCTGCTGCTCATGCAGAGTACCCAGACTCCCTTCCCAGCACCTGCACGGCAGCTTACAAGCATCCGTAACTCCAGTTACAGGCATACAATGCCCTCATGGGTACCAGGCACAAACATGGTGCATGGCATACCAAGTGCCACGAAAGTCACACATATCAAAGAGAAAAAGTTGAGCTCTAAGACTATGTAAAACCACAGGTGTTTACAAGTCATAACAGTAGCAAAATTCAAGTTTTGAAGTAACAATGAAGTAATTTTATGGCCGGGGGTCCCCACAACATGAGGAGCTGGATTAAAAGGTGGAAGAATTAGGAAGGGCGAGAACCACTTGCCTAGCTTACATTGAGCATTGTTCCTAAGTCAACAAGAACCCTTCAGACAGATAAAGTCCTATGTCCTTTGTAAAGATACTCAGTGCAGACATGCCTTAGGTCTTGTACTCACAGGGCTTAGTGAATTGAGATCAAAAATGTTTCTCCAAAATTGTGCTGTGCTTACACAGCAAAAACAAATGAGGGGAGGCCAATTCGTGGAGCCCTGACTCAGCACTGGTTTTCTAAGTTGGGCTGACCGAGTTTCATGCTTACCTCACCCCGACTGTTTTCCCTGCTGGCTGAACTTCCACACATTCCAGAGAGTAAAGCAGGATGGAAACACAATGACTTCAGACTATGGCAACTAATGGCAACACTAAAAACCAGAAGGTCACGGGGACAAAGGACACCCTTCAAAGAAATTATTCCCAAACAAAATTCCACGTGTGGTCAAATTACCAAGCAAGTTTGTGGAAAACATGAAGATGCTTTATAATTTACATTTAAAAACACCACCCAGATGAGCTTTATCCAGAAACTCCTGTGAATTAACAACACAGAGTGAGGTAAACCAAAACACAGACTGGGAAGGCAGGAAATTCAACATGGTGGGAGGCGAAGGGACAACTCGGGTGCAGTTTGTTCCAACCGGAAGACTAAGGATGGTAAGACCTGGACCATCTGGAGTGCCTGACTGTGCCGAGAGCAGAGTGCAGGCTGTGAGGGGAACCAAAGAGTCTCAGGGCAGTGGAAACCAGCAAAAGAAAAGTGGTGAGGACAGGTGGAGGGCTAACCGTGCTCAGCTGTGAGACGCTCACGCACTCTACAAACTAGAAACCAATCTATAAAAGAAGATGCGGAATCAAGAAAGTAAAGACAGAACAATTTGCTATAGCAGTTTGCACAGAGGAATGAGCTGTTTTGCAGGTTTGAGCCCCTCTTTTGCCCTACCCTGTCCTCTACTTCCCTTTGCCTTCAGGATCTTTCTCTATAGCCTCCTCAGCTGCTACAATTACAGGCCTGTACCACTGTGCCTGGCTATGCCAAGCAATGTAGAGAATGGAGCAAATTAACAAAGCCTTTTAGAGGCTAAAGCGCAGCAGTAGGATCGAATCTTCTTTCTGCAATAAGCTTACTACTTAAATTTGTGAACAACAAGCACACATTACTTTGTTTTACTGTATAAAAATGTAAAAAAAGACATCACAAAGAGGACGGAATTTTTGATCTGTATGTAGATGTTAACTAGCTCCAGACTTCAGTCTGTGCTCTACTGTTTTTCTTAGAAGCAACTGCACACCAATATGTATGTGCCTTGGGTATGGCCTATGCTCATTCATTCACACACAAGTATGATTTCATTGGGAATTTTCTAGATCTTACCTCAAGCAGAGCTGCTGCGGGATCACCCTGTAGGCTTTTCCCCAGCTTGTCAACTTCATCCAACAGGAACACTGGGTTGTTAACTCCAACAGTCTTTAAGCCATTGATGATGCGACCAGGCATGCTGCCCACGTAGGTGCGCCTAGGGAGAGCAGCAGCAAGGTCACAGCAATGATGATGAAAAGGCAAAGGGCAAAGCTACTGAGAAGTGAGACCCCGGGACTGGAAAGGGCTTAGTTCTCACCAGTACACACAAGTTCTATGCACACGGAAGCTTTACGGTCTATCAAAAAGATGTTAGATTCAATTCTAATTTTCTGCTGGATTCTAACTGTGAGTTGCCCACGACACTGGAATAGCTTTAAGTCATAGTTCTGGTTAAAGGAGAGAAATGGAGAGAGATCCAAATATCTCATTTTTGAAAGCAACAATCTGAGGTAAACAGTACTTATATCAAGACTCCATCACTCCCAAGCACGCGAGGGCATAACTCAGCTCAGTCCGGTATTACTGAGTGAAAATGTCGGAGGCTGTGTTGTCCCATTTGAGTCAGATCATTACGTAACTACAGCAGATGTACGCATGTTTACACAACTGGAAGAGGCGCCTTCCCCAAGGGGGCAAGCTTTCTGCAGCTCTCGCTCACTTTACTATATCCTCGGTGCCTCCACCAGGCACAGCAGATTCTGCTTCTGAACGGGCTTCAGGGCAGTCTGCCTGGAAGAAAACCATCAGCAGTAAGGGGAGCAGCAGCAGTTACATCATGACCCACACAACCACAAAGCCCATTTACAGAGGGAGCCTCAGCTCTGCCACGTGACCGCACAAAGTAGGGCAGAGTGACCTTTAAAAAAACAAGCAAGCCTGAAAAACTGTCCTGTCATGGGAATGGCTTTTAACCACAGAAGGTGAGCAGTACTGAAGCCAGATACAATAACATTCTTTTACAATAAGAAATTTAGCACATCCAAGGTTTCAGAATAGAGGTCTGGGGGTGTAGAGCACTTGACTAGCAATGCACAAAGCCCTGGGTTTGAACCCTAGTACTACCTAAGCCAGGCAGGAGGATCAGAAGTTCAAGGTCATCCTTGGCACTATAGCAAGTGAGGTTGTCCTGAGATACATGAGACCTTGTCCTAAAAAAAATAATCTTTGTAAGAGTCAGGGGTAATGAATGACCCCGATGCACCTACGAACTCACAGAGACTGTGGCAGTTTGCGCAGGATTTGAACAGGTTCAAGCCAGCTGAGAGGGAGAAGTGGGCTACAGCACCCAACAAAGACAAAGACACTATATGCAACCGATAATCACTAGCAAAGGAAAATCAGTTTTCTTTAATGGAGTATCCCTCGGTATAGTAACCACACCCCAGAGCCAACACAAAATAAACTCAATAGTACTTTTGGAGACTTTGTGTCTCACTATTCTTTGGGCATTTTCTGTCTTAGTCTTACTGATATTTTGCATATGTTGATTTTCATTTTTGTGGTTTGGTGGAGGTTTTTGTTTGCTTCTTTTTTGTTTGCTTTTGTTTTGTTTTTGTTTTGAGAGAGAGGGCATTAAGTTGGGTGGGTTCAGAGGTGAGGAGGATTTGGGAGGAAGTGAAGTATGGGAAAAATACAATTAAAATATATTGTATGGAAAAAATTTAATAAAAGTTTAAATATTAATAATAATAATAGATTTAAGAATGGAATACATAAAGGACATGAGAAATCACTAAACTTTTCAAACTCTTTCTCTAGTGAACACAGCCTTGCCAGCACTCTGTTTAAATGTGCTGGGAGAGAAAGCTGTTTAAGTTTCAAATTCTCCATGGGATTTCTTGCTTTTCTGGTTTCGATAAGATTTCAGACACAGATACTTAGAATTCTATACCTAAATTCAGGGGAGAAAATGATATCCCGGGCTCTAAGAGCACTGCAAACAAGCAGTCCTTGTTCCGGCTCTCTCTGCCCCAACGCCCACAGAGAAGATCCAAAGCCCTCTGTCGAGAATTAAGGCTCATCACCGTCTATCTGCCAGCAGCTTCCTGCCAGCAGCCAGCCTTCTCTTTCTTCATTCATAAACAAGATCCTACAAACTGGTCTTCTTTTGTTTTGTTTTTTTGACACAGGATTTCTCTGTGTAACAGCTCTTGGCTGTCCTGGAACTTGCTTCGTAGACCAGGATGACCTCGAATTCAGGGAGATCTGCTAACATCGTGTTCCTTGTTGTGGTACAGATATGGTTTGAATGTCCTTTCAAGGACCCATGTGGTAAAACTTTGGTCCCCAGGTGTCAGTATCAGGAGTTAGTGAAACTTTTTAAGTAGGGTCTCTTGAGAGAGGATGTTATTTCTAACAAAGGGATTAAGATATTTCTAATAAATTCTGAGTTAATTCTTAAAAGAAGATTATTAGAAAGAAGTATACTGGATTTACAACTTGTGCCAGTCTTCCCAATATCAATGTAACCACTTGCTCCAGAATGTGCAGCCAAAGAGGCTGTCCAGTGCTATTGGGGCTTTCAACTTTAAAAACCGAGCTAAATACATTTCTTTTCTTGACTGGTTACTTGCCTCAGGTATTTCATTATGGTGTAAAATGCTGATTAATAAATACATTTCCCTTACTTTTCTTGCCTATGCATTTAACAAAATTCTCTGAAAATAAAAATTAGTCTTCCTGTCTTATTTTTGGTTTGGAGGCAAGGCCTCACAGTGTATCCAATTTACTATGTACCCTAGAGTAGCCTTGACTTTGTGGTAGTTCGTCTGCCTTGTCCTCCTGAGTTACAGATATGAGCTGCCACCAAGCTGAATTTCTATCAGTCCTCAGAGACTCTCCTGAACACCTCGCCCACAGTAATTTTCCAATAATGCAAGGCCTGCAACACTGACTGGCTCTACAACCCATCTGATTCTTATTTATGACCTAGTTCAGTCTGGATAATGTAACCTCTCTGTATCCAAAGATAACGAGCAGGCTGCTGACAGTAGAGGCTGATACATAGTGGCTAACATCCTTCTCTCTTGGGTACTCCAAACCACCACTGGTAAGGTAGTCCTTTGGGAAGATTATTTGACCTAAGGTTCAGTTTCCTCACTGTTGTTGGGGACAACAGTGCCAATGCCAATCTCACGAAGTCTTGGAAAGAAGCTATGAGACTTTGGTCAGGAATCATGACTTAAGGTAGAAACCAAGACACCTGAATTCGAGTCTGACTTTAATTTTTGCTTTGTGAAAACAACCCCAAAATGTCTTCTCCATGGCACCAGGGACACACAGGGTTGTTCCTGTTCCTCAGTTGGAAGTGACAACTCTGAACTTCAGGCTATTAGTCTAAAACTAAGCCAGGAAGACAACCGTCACCATCAGATCAAAGAGCAAAGACTCAGTCCCACTGCTAAGGTGACAAGTCTTTGAGTGACACTACAGAGCTCACACCACTGCAAAGATCTCTGTGACTGCACATCGTGCAGCACCCGAGTCTGCCACAGTTATGACTGAGTCTAAATAATGTGAGAGGCTGAGCCTCACTACGAAGTGCTTTCTTTCCATGAGCAGAGAAAAGCATCGATCTAATAGGAACAGGTTAGAGAAATAATGATTTATGGAAAGACTAAATACTAGTTCTAGTTATTAGAGGGAAAACGTTTTTTAAAATTATCCTAGAAATATAGCACCCAGGTGTGTCTACACATGCTTAATTTGTTTGCACGTGTTTTTCTATTCAGGACTGACTTTAGCAGATAAGACACGGTGGCCGCGTAAGTAGTTCACAGACTGAAGATGTAAGAAGTTTGGCCAATATGGACTTGGATAGTGAGAATACACAGATAAAAATATTCTCTCTGAACTCACCAAATCACAGTAGTCATTTCTCAATAAATTAAATATACCAAAGCCTCCTTCACAGAAACCACAAAGGCAGGAAATAAGTGAAAGCTACAAAGGCTAGCCTGGGCTCCCTGCTACACCCCACAGTGTGTGGGTGTATGTGGAATATCACTTCCTGCTTTGTCCCCAGTGTGTAAGTGTGTAAGGAACATCACTTCCTGTTGTGTCCCCAGTGTATAAGTGTGTAAGGAACATCACTTCCTGCTGTGTCCCCAGTGTGTAAGGAACATCACTCCCTGCTGCATCCCCACAGTGTGTAAGTGTGTAAGGAACATCATTCCCTGCTGCATCCCCAGTGTGTGAGTGTGTAAGGAACATCACTCCCTGCTGCATCCCCACAGTGTGTAAGTGTGTATGGAACATCACTCCTACAACCACCTGAGTCTCAGAGCACAACTGCCAAGAACTGAAACAAATATGTTCATTTAAAAACATAAATTCTGTCTGGAGACAAGCCTCAATGGCAAAGGGCTTGCCTGGCATACAGAAAACCCTGCATCCAGCCCTATCACCACAATAAATAAGGCAACAAAATACAGGAGTTCTGTGGAAACATTTCATAGTACCCCACTACAAATTTTGTGTTTATTTATTAGCTAAAAATTAAATTTCATGAATGCATTCAAAGTATTCTAATGTATTTGAATATATATGAATATATATACACACACATATATAGCAAAACCATTAAACTATTTAAAGAAAAATACATGGATTCATACTTTTAATTGCTAATGGTAATTCAAATAATTAGGGACTACTCAGGTACTGTATAAAATATACAAAACCATAACTGTTTCTATAGATAAAAGGTTTAAATTTTAGGATTAGCATTTTTCAATTTTTCCAAAAACATATACATCAGAAACAGCTACAAGGAGCATTCCAAAATGATGTATCTACACCCTGTGGTTATCAGCTTTCTCATTATGTTGTCAAAGACCTAGGCAGCTTCAAATTTAACATAATGCAAAAGGCCAACCAACTTGTTATTCCTGATTAAAAAAAAAAAAACAAGAAGACAGACACGTCTCATCATTAATGTTTGTTCTGCTTATTCAAAGGGCTCTTATTATCTATAGGCATACACCCCTATAATGATGTTCACAAAGAATTTGTAATATAAAGGCTGGAGAGATGGGAAGAACACATACACATGAAAATAAGAAAACTTAAAAAGAATTTATAATATATAAAAAAGTTTATGTGTTATAATATTAAGCAGAAAGGGTAATATTACAATTCTGTTCCTTTAAAAATGATCACTACCACAATATCATCGTCCCCAATGAGGGACTGGACAGATGGTCAGTGGCTAAGGAAGATCACTGCTTGCTCTTCTACGGCCTGAGTTTAGTTCCCAGCAGCAACACCAGGCAGCTCACAACCACCTCTAACTCCAGCTCCAGATCGGATGTCCTCTTTTGGCCTCTGTGGACACTGTACTCACAAGAACAAACCCACACACAGACACACTTTAAAAAATAAATCTGGCTGGGTGGTGGTGGCACATGCCTTTAATCCCAGCACTCGGAAGGCAAAGGCAGGAGGATCTCTGTGAGTTCGAGGCCAGCCTGTTCTATAAGAGCAAGTTGTAAGTTCCAGGACAGCTAGGACTGTTACACAGAGAAACTCTGTCTCAAAATAACCGCCCTCCAAAATCCCCAATAAAAGTTTAGCAGGAAAAAAAAGTTCATAGTGATTGTCTTTGTATGAATGAAAAAACAAGCAAGTATTTTTACCACCTCTCTCAATGGTGCACTGTGGTGGCAGTGGTGAGTGTGCATCTATTTCCTTAGGCAAAAGTTTTCATTGAGAAAAAGGGGGATTGAGGGAAAAGAACAGCATTAGTGTTGGGAACTCTGACTATCCATGTGCACTATTATATGTAGCTATGTTTCAAATATGAAAAAGTAGTAAGCCTAAAGGAGATTTCAATGATCTTCAGAAGAAAACTGCCTTCTGAAGTGATAAAAATATCACGTCTAGACAAATTTGATTGTTACTCTTCAGGCAGTCATTTCTAAGTCTTCATAAAAACAACTTAGACTTATCAAAAGGGGTGAATTCCAAAATAAAATTCGGTTTTAATCTTACATGAATTCCCAAACATGCAGAAACCACGTTTGGCTCTCTCCTATGTGAATAAACAAACATCATGGGGTAACTCAAACAAGTGCAGGATACACAGCAAACCCTATGGATCACAGCTTGTTTTCACACAGGTTGACTGTTCCATCCAACACAAAAATTAATCTGTTTCATATATATTATCACACACATAGCTTACAGGCAATTTATACAATATTTTTAAATACCTACATTAAAGATTATTTTATTTTATATATATGAATAGTTTGTATGTCTGTTGGGGTTTTTGTCCCACCTGGTCACTGCAGTCATTAAATCTCAAAGAAATCACACAGAGGTCTACATTAGTTATAAACTGATTGGCCCAATATCTCAGGCTTCTTATTAACTCTTACAACTTATATTAGCCCATTATTCTTGCCTATGTTAGCCACACGGCTTAGTACCTTATTTGGCAAGGGAGTCACATCTTGCTTCTTCTGTGGCTGGGACAGGACTGCAGAATCAGCTTCCCTCTTCCCAGAATTCTCCTGTTCTTGTCGCCCCACCTCTACTTCCTGCCTGATTGTCTACCCTATACTTCCTGCCTGGCTACTGGCTGATCAGTGTTTATTTAAACTATAATAGATAGAATACAGACCATTGTCCCACAGCATATGTCTGTGTACCACATACATGTAATACCTTAGGAGGGCAGAAGAAGACATCAGATCCCCTGTAACTGGAGTTACAGGCAGTTGTGGGCCATAAGTGGGTTCTGGGAATAAAACTCAAGTCCTCTAGAAGGGCAGTCAATGTTCTTAACCAATAAGTCATCCCTTATCCCTTGAGAGCATCTATATTTTGATCGAGACCTGTACATGGAATTATGTATGCAGTTTTCCACTAAGGCATCATGTCAGCACTCAAAAACTTTTTGATATTTCAGAGCACTCCAGACTTACAGAAAGGATACTCAATCTCTATTTATGCTGCATATTTTCCGATGTGGTAGAAGTGGCAGAAATCTACATTATTTAATCACTAAAAGGTCACAATAAATATCCTATGGTTCATACAGAGAAAAGAATGATCATAACTGGCTGTATATATTAATACAGGAAGCCTAAACTCGGCCTACATTACTTCTTTTTCTGGTTACCATGACAAGATACTTGACAAGAGGCAACTTAAGAGAGGGGGGATCTGTTTCAGCTTACAGTCTGAGGGAGAGACAGTCCACACTGGTAGGAAGGCACATGAGCTGGAATGGGAGGCAGCTTGTCACATCCGCCAGGAAGCAGAGATGAATGCTCAATTTGCTTTCTCTATTTTATTTATGTATTTATTAAGACAGGATCCCATTGTGTAGACCTGGTTGTCCTGGAACTCACTGTAGTCCAGGCTGACCTTGAACTCAGAGATCTGCCTGTCTCTGCCTCCCAAGTGCCAAGATTAAAGACATGTGCCACCAAGTCTGACTACTTTCTCCTTTTTATTCATTCCAAATAGTGTTGCCCACATTTAGGTTGGGGCTTTTTACCTGAATTAGCCCAACTGGAAAACTCTCTTGTATACATACCCAGATGTTTGTCTCCTAGATGATGAACATCTTGTCAAGTTGATAGTCAGTATTAAACATGGGAGCTATCTCAAAGGCAGTGCAGAGGAGGAGATGAGCACTCCAGAGTATGTCTAATGTACTTTGGTAAAAAATGAGATTAAAAACTTACAGCTATTTTTGCTTTGTAGAGGAATAGATGGTTTATTTATATCTTTCCCATTTTACTTACAGATAAAAAATTATCAACACAGAAGTCACAAGATTTTCTTTTAAAACTGAGCCATTGATATCTTGCCATGTCAGAACTGTACATATAGGAAGCAAAGTTATTTCAAAGAATCAATATCAACAGTGATTTGAGATAAATTGTAAGAATAAGTATTTGCTTTTAATAAATCAAAGAACAAGAAATAAGAAAGAGATTTGTGAGCTGTGAGATGGCTGGGTTCTTTTGTTAAAGTACTTGCTGGACAAGCAGGAGGACCCATGTAAACGTCAGGTGGTATCTGCAACCCCAGCCTCAGAAGGTAGACAGATTGTTGAAGCAAGCTGGCTAACAAAAATAGCTGAACTGGCAAGCTGTACTCCAGGTTTGATTGGGAGATCTACCTCAAAGAACAAGGTAGAAGAGCAACCGAAAAAGATTCCTAACATCATCCTGGGGTCTCTATCCATATGCACATGCACTCATACATATGTGCACATACATGAGAGCACACATAAATGCACAACACACACACACGAAAAGACAAAAAAAAGCCAGATTTATACAAACACAATTTCATAAACTTCATCCTTTTGGAAATGTTTCATATTGTATTATTTCTGATAACTCATTTATTTAAACACAAAAACTCATCAAGAAGAATGGGCATTTTGTGGCTTATAGACAGGAAACTATGCATAGAGATAAAACTGCATGAGCGAATTAATGCTACTTAGGTGATACTACTAGGCCAAAGTAAATGTAAAGGCAACTAAAGTCCAATCACAAAGGAAGTTGCAGTTCTATTCAGGTAAGAGTGCAGAAGTTGAGGCTTAACACTAGTGAGCCCACTGCACAAATGTCAGCTACATCATGAAGCAGAACCAGAGGTGAGGCTGAGAGCAGTGTTTACCTGTGTCCTCGAATGTCAGACTGGTCACACACGCCCCCAAGTGCGATCCTGTGGAACTCTCGACCCAGAGTCTTGGCCACCGATCTCCCCACACTTGTTTTGCCTACTCCAGGAGGGCCAACGAAACAGAGGATTGGGCCCTTCAGGTTGTTTTTCAGCTGTCTGACAGCCAAGTATTCCAGAACCCTCTTCTTCAATTTTTCCATAGCATAATGGTCATTGTCCAGAAGAATCCGGGCTGCCCGAATGTCCAGGCGGTCTGCCAAACAGAAGTCACTTCAGCACTCAGAACTCTCAAGTGAACGGATGCCTTCCAAGCGTTGCAAGAGACTAAATTTATTATTTAGAAAAAAGCGATCAAAACCAGATTTGGATCCCTGTAAGTCTTCAAATAGATTATGCTAGCTAGCTTTCTGTCAGCTTGGCACAAGGTGGAGTCATCTAAGAAGAGGGAACCTCAATTGAGATAACGCTTCCACAAGGTTGGACTATAGGTATGCTGACTGCTGTGGGAGGGCCCAATCCATTGTGGTGGGGCCACCCCTCAGCCGGTGGTCCTGTGTACTGCAAGGAAGTAGGATAAGCAAGCCCTGAGGAGCAAGTTAGTAAGAGCCACTCATCCATGGCCTCTATGTGAGCTTCTGCCTGACTTCCCTGGATAATGGACTATCAGCTGACTTCCCTGGATAATGGACTATCAGCTGACTTCCCTGGGTAATGGACTATAAGCTGCAAATTTAATAAGCCTTTTCCTCTCCAAGTTACTTTTAGTCATGGCATTTACTACAGCAATAGAGAATAAGCTAAGACAGAGAACTCCATTGTTGCTTGATTATTCTATTTAAGATTCAGAGTCTCCAGAGACATTCACCCACTACAACCCTATGCTCAAATCATGGACTTTGCAATGATTTCTAAATATACATTCTATTGGCCGGGCGGTGGCACATGCCTTTAATTTCAGCACTCGGGAGGCAGAGGCAGGTGGATCTCTGTGAGTTTGAGACCAGCCTGGTCTACAAGAGCAAGTTCCAGGGAAGGCTCCAAAGCTACAGAGAAACCCTGTCTCGAAAAGACAAAAAAAGAGACTCATATGCCATAACCATGTGGGGTGTTTTACTGAGACTACACAGACAGTTTAGCATACACAAATCAAAAAAATGTACTACTATGTTATGTTGGCAGAATGCAAGCCAAATTCATATAATCATCTCAATAAATGCAAAAAAAGCATTTGACAAAATTCACTTTCTTTTCATGATAAGAATTCAGCAAACTTTGTGGTGAAAGCTGACGACTAAGGAGGAGACTAGAACCAACCAAGGTAAGGCACCAAGAGGCAGGCAGCCCCACAACACCTGGGCCAAGCTGTGGAAGCAGGGAGGAGGCTGGAACTGACCCAGATTAAGGTAACCAGGCTATTAAGAGAGGAAGTATAAATTTCTCTTGGCGTCGTGACCACTGGCCTGTTGCCGATGTTTCGGTGGATGGACCCACACTTGTGTGCACAGTGGCAACACTAAGCAGATTCAGTGGGTTGCACAATAATTTTAAAAAGTATGGTTTTGGCATAAAAACATTTGTAAGACTGGAACAGAACAGAGTCCAGTAATAAATAAACATATATATATATATATATATATATATATATATATATATATATATCCTACTAATTTTCAATAAGGCTGTCAAGACTGCATACTCTTCAAACAAATGCTGTAGGGAGAACTGGATAGTACATGCAGATGAATGAAAATTCTTAGAGTTGTTCTTGGCAATGATCATTTTTAAAATGACATCAACAGCAAGACATCAAATGCAAAATCAAGAGTTGGGCATGGTGGACATGCTTAAATCCTACTATTGGATAGGTGGAAGGCAAGAGGATCCTCCTTAGCTATATAGGGAGTTCCAGGCTAACCTGGCCTACATGAGTCCCTGTTTCAAACAAGCACCCAAACAAATTACAACCAGTGATGGTGAGAACACGGAGAGATGGGAGTCCTCATGCAATGTCATGGGAATGTGAATTGGTATGTCCAGAACTAGAAACAGCACTGAGGTTTCTTTTCTTTTTGGGGGGTGGTTTATTTTAGCTCACACTTTCACATACAGTCTATTATCAAGGAAGTAGGGCTGGAACACACAGGAACTAATGCAGGGGCCATGGAGGAGAGGGGCTTGCTGTTCCCCACAGCTTGCTCAGCTTGCTTTCTCACACACCCAGAACCACCAGCCCAGGGTGGCACCACTCGCGAAGGACTGGGCCCTCTCACATCAATCATTAATTAAGAAAATGCCCCACAGGCCTGCCAGCCTTACGAAAGCATTTTCTCAACTGTGGTTACTTATTCTAAAATAACTCTAGCTTGTGTCAAGTCAGAAAAACAGAAAACAAAACCAGGACAGTGTGAAAATAATAAACACCTAAGATATTAAGAAAATAGGTTTTTTTTCCTTTTTTGAATCAGGGTCTCAGGCAGCACAGACTTGTCTTAAACCCGCTATGTGGACCCCGAGCTATTGCTCTTTTGGCTGCTGCTTCTCAAGTGCTGTAAGTACGGGTGTGTGCACCATGCTGGGAACAAGATGTTTCTAACCCTTTCCTTTCCTCTCACTCCCGTGCTCCTGGGCATGTTTTCAGTGACTGCTACGATCTTGGATGATACAGAGGTTTCTTAGCTATTAAAACATAAACTTGCCAACAAGGTGGTGGTGGTGGTGCACTCCTTTGAACCCCACTTGGGAGGCAGAGGCAAGTGAATCTCTGTGAGTTCAAGGGCAGCATGGTCTACAGAACAAGTTCCAGGACAGCCAGAGGTACACAGAGAAACCCTCTCAAGAAACCAAAAATAAGCAAGTAAACAAGTAAATAAACCTACCATATGACTAAGCAGTCCCATTTCTGGGTATATGCCCAAATGACTGAAATCGGGACCTTGGGAAATGTCCACGTGCTGAGATAAAGTGCAATATATTTACAATACTCAAGAAATGAAAACTGTTCAAATGTCCACTGAGACGAACAGCTGAAAAAAATGTGTGGTCTATCATGTAACTATTATATTTAGCCTTAAAAAATAAGGAAATCGCATTACTTTCAACACAGAGAGCTCATTACCCACATAATGTCTGCTTTCACATACGATGTGGAAGTTAGAAGTCTCGGAAGAAGAGAATAATGGCTGTCAGGATCTTGAGGAAGGGGATGTGGAGGTGATGGTCAAAGAGTCTCACATCCAGTTAGACAAGTGTGAGTCTGGGGACCTACTGCATGGCACAGTGCCTAAAGCTAGCAATACTGCATGCATTCTTAAAATTTGCTACGAGGTGGATCTCAGGGAGTTTGAGGCCAGCCTAGTCTACACAGTGAATTCCAGGACAACCAAGGCTACATAGTGAGACCTTGTCTCCAAAATCAAACCAAACCAAACTTTGTAAAGTGGAGGGCTAGAGATGACTCTGCAGGTAAAAGCACCGGCTGCTTTACCAGACGACCCAGGCCCAATGCCCAGCACCCACAAGGCGTTTCACAAGTGTCCATAATTCTAGTTTCAGGGGATCCAACAAACCTCTTCTGGCCTCCCTGGGTACTGCATGCATGTGATACATATATGGAGTCAAAATACCCATACATATAAAATAAAAAAACTTTAAAAATGTTGCTGAGAGCAGCTGTCACATGTTTTTACCATCTCTCCCTCTCCAACGCTGCTTCCCTATCACACACAATGAATGGGAGTCAACTTTGGGAAGTGATGGGTATACTTATAGTGTAGGAAGTGGTGATAATTTCATAAATGGCATTTTGAATTTCATCAAGACATAATCTTAACATGTGTGCAACCTTTTCTATGCCATGGCACCTCAATAAAGTGGTTTCAAAATAACTGAAGTAAACTTTGTTGCTGTTTGGTTTTTGAGATAGAATTTCCCAGTGTAGCCCAGGCTGGTCTTGAACCTAGAACCACCCCCCCCCCCCCAGTGTAGGAATCCAGGCATGTAACACCGCATCCTGTTGTGTTGTATAAAATGAAAATCTGCATCAGCTTTCTGAGTGACCATGAGACTGAAAAGCAGGCATCATTGTGAGCTCACCGGTTGTGCTTTTGTTCCAAGGAAGCTCCACCATAAGTTCCAAATAATTTCTCGTCAGAGCATATTCAGGCATTGACTGAGGCATTTTTTTGAGTCTGTGGAAGAAAATATGTAAACAACAGGTTCAAGAACACAATAATTCCACAATAACAGAAAAATCAAGTGTGTCTCCTTATCAAGCATACTTGAAAACCCTGACAAAGATTTTAAAGAGCTAGTTCACACACACACACAAAACATAAAATGGATGCTCTATTAAACTCCATGGTTATTATGAATGTACAATCCACTGTAAGTAGGTACAGACTTAATGCCCATACAAGTAAAAAAAAATGAAATATATCCTATTTTGTTTTCAAGGTTTTCCTGTAGTTTGCCTATACAAGGACAAACTGACAGTCCCCATCCCCTGGAGTTAACCAATTAATTCATTGCAACTGGGGACAGAACCTGGGCCCTCGGATGTGACAGGCAAGCATGCTACTGCAGAACTACAGCCCCAGCTCTCCCTGGAATTTATCATCTAATAAGAAAACAAAACCACAGAGCTGGGATGCAGCTCAGTACATGCGTGTCCTGGTTAAACTCTTAGACCCACAAAGCAAACAGACCCCTGACCTGTGAACAACACTGTAACTGAACAAAGGAATTTGGTCAATTCTTTTAGACACTGAAAAGGCAGCTACAATAGTTTGGTGTGGTGGCAGAATACAAGCAGAACAGATGAGTCACCTCTAAATCACCTCTCAGTCTTTGAAGAAAAGATTAGTGCATATGGTGTGATTTAGGAGTATTAATACTGTTTTCACAGCTGAGCATGGTGGTACATTGTCTATGGTCTATTATTAACTGAGGAGGCTGAGGCTGAGTTCAAAGCCAAGGCCAGTCTGATCTACATAGATCCTTTACAAAAAAAGCTGAGAAGAAGAAATGTTTCAAGACGTAAGCTACACAAAGCAATAAAGACGGGGAGAAAATTCCACTAATCACAGCTGCAAGTCAAGAATAAGGGAAGGTAGGGCTGGAGGATGGCTTAGCAGTTAGGAGCGTTTGCTGCTCTTACAGAGGACCAGGGTTTGATTTCCAGCACCACATGGTGGATCACAAACATCTGTAACCAATCCCAGGGGATCCAATGTTCTCTTCTGGCCTCCTCAGGCACTGCATGTATGTACAGGCTAAATACCCATATGAGTAAAAAATAAATTGAAAGAAAAAGAAAGGGGGATGGGAGCGAGAGGGAGGGAGGAAAGGAGGGAGGCCGGTCATTTGGAAGGTCAAGAAGGACAAAAGTGGGCGATGAGGTAATATGCATAGGTAGTCTAAGAACTGATCAAGCATAAGAAAAGATCAGAGAATAAACAATAAAGTAGCTTTAGTCTGTGACTCGAGGCGGCATAACCAAGTTTCCACAAGCAATAACTTTTAACATTAGCAAGCAAAATGAAAATACTAACAAACTTTTACCTTTTTATCTCTTTTACACAGACTTTATGAGCCTGCTCCGGCATGTTAGATGTTTTTATTTTTTTCTCCAGCATGACAATGTCATCATTATCTTCTTCCTCATCCTCATCTTCTAATGTCCCTGGGATATGAGTAATCCTCCTGATGGGGCGTATTGCTATAACCTAAGTAGAAAGTATATGTCAAAGCAAATTGGAGCTGAGGCAAGAGGGCTAAGAATTAAAGGGCAGCTGAAGCTTCAAAGGGAGCCCTGTCTCCAAAATATTAATAAAACACAAGAAAGATAAGACAAGAAAATAAAAGCAAAAAGGAGCTTGAGGGAGAGGAAGAGGGAGTACGAGAGAGAACGAGGAGAGGAAAGAAGTACAAGGCAAGGTAAGCCAGGATGGTGCTCCACAGGCACTTTAGGAAGTAAGGCAGGTGCACACATTTGTTCCGTGGAATTAAAAAGCAGACCATCATAAAGTGAGCATGGTTGTCAGTGCACACAACAAATAGGAAGTGTCTGCAAGGGAGCACAGGTGTCATCTGCACTTAACTGCACGGCTGTTTCCTCACATGTACCACCACTTACACTCAGTAACTGCCATCGCGCTCCTGCACGCAAATGTCTCAGCATTCCCACCCTTTCCACATTAATTTCAACTTCATCTGTCTCATGACCTGTCCCGGATGAGTGCCCCCTTGCTTTCTTGTGATGTTCCACTCCTCCAGCAATTGGCTACTAACCTCACCACGTACACACACTAATTACCGTGCTTCAGTAAGTTCTGGCTTCTGTTCTATCATGCTCAATTGTTCTTTTTCCAAACTAAACTCTTTCCTTTGACAATGTGAACAACCTTTCTCTCCTCAAATGGCTTTTACTTACATTTTCTCTTCCCATAAACCCCCTGCCCTCCCAACAAGACAGGGTTTCTCTGTTGTAGCCCTGGTTGTCCTGGAATTTTCTCTGAAGATGGGGCTGCCCTCGAACTCAAAGCTCTACCTGCCTCCCTAAGTGCCAGGATTACAGGCATGCACCAACACCACCTGATTTTTCCCCATGATTTTGCTGCAATATTTTAAAAGTACTAATGTGTTCTTTGAATTCCCAACTCATTAGTATCATGAACTAACTCAAGCTATTGCTAGACAAAAATGATATACTAGCACTTTGGGAAGGTTGTGAGGAGCTGAGATAGGGCTTATACACTAAACGAAAGAGAAGAAAATCCAGGCAATAAAAAGAACTACTCTGAACACATCAAGATCTTCTGAGAAACAACAAACTTTGTCTTCTTGATTTTCAAATTCTTCTCAAGTTTTCTGTCTGCTTGTTTATTTGTGAGATAGGTTCTTGTTATGTAGCTCAATGCTGGCTCTCATCTCCTACACTCAAGAGATCACCTTACTTCCAGCTCCCTAGGAGCTACAAATACAATCACACCCTGGCTTCCAAGTTTTTCTTTTCTCAAAAGAACTTAGTCTCATATTACAGAGAGAGAGAGAGAGAGAGAGAGAGAGAGAGAGAGAGAGAGAGAGAGAGAGAAATATAATAAAAGAATGTGCTGGGTATGGTGGCATGTGTCTATAATCTTGGTACTCTTGAGGCTAAGGAAAGAGCATTGCTGTGAGACGAAGACCAGCCTGGGTGACAACGCAAGATCCTGCCAAGAAAGAAAAAAAAGAAAAAGATATTTACCCGCTTGTCGTCATCTTGTTTGGGTTTTCGGGTTTTTTGAAGTAATTTCAGGCCTTCAATCTGTCTGACAAGCAGGGGTATGGTCATCTTGAACCGATCCTCCAGGCTCACAGCATCTAAGATCTAGTAAGGGTAAGTAAATTAATAGCACCTTTTCTAGAGGCATATGCTCTAAACACGAGTAGATAGAACCATGATTTAAGTTCTTAAATTACAAGAAAGGCAAAACTATAATCTGCATGGCCCTGGCCCTTCTGGGGCCCTATCAGGTTGGTGTGGCCGTGCCTGGGCAGTTGCCAGTGCTGCCAAGGTGGAACTGCCTAAGAGGCAGCTCTGAGGTACTCTGTGTTATCATGGGCCTCACCTTTAGCCCAACCTGAACCTCTTACCTCGCCACTTTGGGTACCTTGGCCACACTGGGCCTGGGTCATCCAGTCTCCTGCAGGGAGCTATGAGATGTAGCCACCGTGTCAATTTTCATGTATAATCCTCTAAGCGGAAAGAACCTCAACAATCCTGCTAGCAATCATGACGGGAATCATGCATTAGCATGGCTAACACCACCAAATTAACTATACTATCAGCAAAGTAGAAATGACCAGAATTTTTAAAAAAAACACAAAAATATTGATTTTATTTTAAAATGCCATATATCCCATGATCAAGAGCTAAACATATAGCTGGGCTTGGTATCACAAGCCTATAATCCTAGCTACTTGAAAGACTGAGGGACAGAGATGTCAAGTACAAGGCCTACCTGGACTAGAGTGAGTTCAAGGCCAGCCTGAGCAACAAGACATTGTCTCACAACACAAAGTAAAAAAAAAAAAAAAAAAAAAAAAAGGACCAAGCATATAGCATGGTATTCGAGTGCTTGCCTAGTATGTGTAGGACCCAGGGTTCAATCTTAGTACTTAAAAGAAAAGAGAGAACCAAACATAATTGTTTTCAACCGTTTCTAAGAATAGTCTATGTATATTTTGGATCTCAGCAAATTCTAGAATTAAAATATTAATTTGTGTATATGTCTGTGTGTGTACGCATGGTGTTTGTGTGTGTGTGTGTGTGTGTGTGTGTGTGTGTGTGGTGTAGTGTGCATGCATATATGTGTATAGAGGTCAAAGGGTATGGGTATCTTCCTTTATTTCTTTCTAACTTATCTTTTGAGATAGGATTTATCAGCGAACCCAGAACTCACTCACTAGCCAGTGAGCCCCCAGGAACCATTGGGAGTTACTTACAAACACACACATACTCCATGCCTGGATTTGACATGGGCGTTAAAACTCTGAACTCAGGTCCCCGTGCTTGCATAACAAGCAGGCACTTTACCCACTGAGCCATCACTCCAGCCCCAAATACTAACATTTCTATAGATGATTAACAGATCTCAAGGACAGCCTGATTTGGCACCTGCACCCCACACTCCCTCAGGATAATGTGCTCACTAATGCTGCAGCCAGGTGACTCCAAAGCATGTCTTCTCTCTCCTGCTTCCTTCTGACTGCACCAACCACAGCCTATCATTGAGGACCTGAGTCTGGATTCCCAGGAACCATGCAGAAGCTGGGTGTGCTGGCTCACCTCCATAACCTTAGCACTTAAAGGGCAGGGGAAGGGGCAGGCAGATATCCGAGAACTTACTGCCAGCCAATCTAGCCAACCAGAGAGCTCCAGGTTCAATGAGAGACCCTGTCTAAAG
This sequence comes from Microtus oregoni, assembly GCF_018167655.1. Lineage (NCBI taxonomy): Eukaryota > Metazoa > Chordata > Mammalia > Rodentia > Cricetidae > Microtus > Microtus oregoni. The sequence goes on from NW_024543063.1 coordinate 65,037,397, forward strand.
AAGTAAGGTGTAAAGTGATGGAGAGAGACACCCAACATCTATTTCTGACCACCTCATACATCCCAAATATGTGAAATTTTTAAAAAATTAAATTTAAATAAAAATTAAATATTTTCTTTAAAAATAATTTTTGCTTTCTCTGTCTTTATAAACTGACCACCAATACTACTGATTGTATCACCCAAAGCACTGATTGTGTCAACAACAATATAAACTCTGTTTGCTTTGGGTCTTGACTCACAGTGTGGTTGTGCAGCCTAAGTTAGTCTTAAACTGCTGATTCAGAGGGCTGAGATTACAGCTGTGTGTTACCAGGCCTGGTAAAACAATCACCTATGAAAGTCAACGCGTATTCTTTCCACCCCCCACTTCCTCCTCCTCCTTTCTCGAGAGATGGTCTCATGTAGCCAGAGTTGGCTTTGAAATCCACGTGCAGCCAAGGATGACCCTGAACTTCTGATCTCTCTGTCCTTACCTCCCAAGTGCCTGGATGACAAGCATGTGCCATAATGCCTGGCAGAGCCGATTTTTTAAAGAAAAAGCATTTTAACTACATCCTTGAGCCTCTAAAACTCAGTTATGAAGGCGAAAGTGTAAGTACTATCTACTTAGATCTATTCCAGAGGGCACAGTACCTGCAGCTTCTCTTTGTTGCTTGTTCGAATAATCGAAGTTAGAATGTCTGGTAGAGCTTCCCTTGGAAGGCTATCTAAAAGACGTCTCAATTTAGCAACGGCAGGGACTGACATATCCAACATTTCAACCAACTGAAAGAAAAAAAAAGAGAGTCTAATGAAATAACGCAGTGGCATTTGTGAACTAAAATAATCTGATTATTATACAGGTTTAATGTTGTTATGTCTGCATCTTTTGTTTTGAAAGATCACCGATCCATACATGGCAAGAATTTCACAGGCCACAGGAGAAACACTTCCTTCACAGAATGCATATCGGAGGGCCTGAGAGGCAGGTACAGGTGCCGCTCTCCAGGGTTGATGACCTGTGACACCCCCCCCCCCCCCAGGAACTACATGGTAGAAGGAGAGAACTGAATCCTGAAAGTTGTCCCAAGTAAATGTAATATTTTTAAATGTCTATGAATGAAAAGCAAAAATGGCTAGTAAGTACTTAACACTAAAATTACAAGACTTTGTAAATTTGCTATGATTTTAAAACTCAAATTTATTTTTTTATTTTATTACATTAAAAAAATACCAATCCAAATTTCCACTCCTTCCCCTTCCCACTCCCTCCCACCCCACCCCCTCCAATCCTAAGAGAGGGCAAGGCACCCTGCCCTGTGGAAAGTCCAAGGCCCTCCCTACTACATCTAGGCTGAGCAAGGCATACATCCAAAGAGAATAGGATCCCAAAAAGCCAGTCCATCAGTAGAGACAAAGCCCAGTACCACTGCCAGTGGCCCCTCAGTCTATAACAAAGCTACAAGAAGAATACGATTAGCCCCTTGCCTTCCCCATCTAGGTTCACTAATTCTTCCTGTCTGCGATGTGGACTCAAACTGGCGAGGAATAAGGCCAGAAAAGAGGCTACAGAATTGAGCTTCTGCATGAGACGAGAGCCGCTCTACCTCCCACCGCCTCTGCAAACCAGGAGTAGACAAGCCTGCCTGGACCAGTTCACATACTGGGGTTCTTTCTTCCAGGACATTCTTCCTTCAGCCTGAAGTTACAACTCCAGACCCTCCATATTTCCGTTGCTGTTCCCCACATCAGGAGTGCAGATCTCTTTGGATGGCCATCAGATGCAAACACCACAGGCTGTGCACATCTGCTCCACACTGCAGATGTCAGTGATGTCTGGAATAAGACCTTAGACACCAGCTAGTCCTCACAGACTCAGGCAGGGTCAGTGGACTACACTAACAGAGGGTGGAAGACTACATTTCATCATACAATTATGCATTTTTATTATAGTTTTAAGTAAGACGAGGTGAGAGAGGAGGTTTTTAATCTAGGATTGACCGAAAAAAACTGACACGTAGGCTTAAGGAGTACAATTCTTCATGAACAGCCAAGGCACGCTTCCCTCTCAGCATTCTAGCAAGCCAAAAGTGCAACCGTTCTTAAAATTGGGTCACTATGGCTTCACCCTTCCACTGTCACTAACCTGTGCAGTGTGCCTGGACCTGAAACAATATAACTTCTATTGTCCTGACTAGGTATTTCAGTGGCAGCTCCAGGTTATTTTATTTTAACATTAAACACTTAGGGTTAACAGGTATCTGGTTGGGAGGCTCTGGGGATTATCAAGAAATTGTAGTCTTATCTTTTGGAACACTTTTAGAAAGAGTTGGCCATATGTCCAGGATGATTTAAGTACAAACCTAGGCAAAAGAAAACTAAAATACACTGTAAAATACCACAAATCATTTCAGTGTATGCAACTCTACATAGCCCTACAGCTTGGCCACCTCACTGAGTTACCTGAGCCCAGGACAGCGAAGAACCAAAGGGAAAAAGCTTTTGGGGGAGTGGAAGCCACCCACCTGCACTGCATATCTGTAGAATTGCTCCGACAGCTCTCCCAGCTCCTCCCTGGCTTTGCAAGTATTGGGAAATTCCTCAAGTCGGTCCAGCTGCTCCACTTCAGCCACAGGATACGGCTTCTCTTTTAAGACCTGCACAATCTGGAACCGGCACAGGCCTGTGATCAGCAAAGTGTAATGTGGCTTGGGCCAATTACTGCCCACAACCTGAACTGCCAGGGCAGCCGTCCCAATCCTGAAAAATACATAAAACATTGGCATTAAAGTTAACATGGCCGAACAGAAATTCCCTTCAACAAGTGCTGACGTAGCTGGTGTGGTGCTGTCCATCTTTAGTCCTAGAATTCATGAGGCAGGGGCAGGGGGATCTCTGAGTTTGAGGTCAGCCAGGCTAAAGTTCCAGGACAGCCAGAACTACATGGGAAAACTTCCAACCCCCCAAAAAAGTGCCAACTTTCCCAGACTCAGAAAGACAAATATCATGCTTTCTTTCATATAGAAAATACAGATTTAAACTTAAAGATATATGTGTACACCTATATCTATAGCACACAAAACCAGAAAGGGAACATGGAGAGGGGAGAAAGAAGACTAAAGAATGAAAGCGTCACCGTGAGCCAGGCAGTTGTGGTGCATGTAAAGGGAGACTGTGCGTTCATTTCCCAGCCGTCCAGACCCAAATAATTACACAGAAACTATATTAATTACAGCAATGCTTGGCAATGACACAGGCATATTTCTAGCTAGCTTTTACATCTTGAATTGACCCATTCCTATTAATCTGTGTATTACCATGAGGCTGTGGCCTATGGGTAAAGGTTCTGGCATCCTTCTCCTTCGGCAGCTACATGGCATCTCCCTGACTCTGTCTATTTTCTCTATATATCTGTGTTTAAATTTTCCACCTGGCTTTATTCTGCCCTGCCATAGGCCGAAGCAGCTTCTTTATTAACCAATAGTAATAAAACATATTCATAGCATACAGAGAGGAGTCCCATCAGATGTACACCTTTAATCCTAGGACTCAGGAGGCAGAGGCAGGTGAATCTCTGAGTTTGATGCTAGCCTGGTTTACAGAGTAAGTTCCAGGACAGCCATGGCTACAGAATGAAATCCTGGCTCAAATAAACAAAAAAAAGAAAGAAAAGAAAATGCCATGAGACCCATTACTTCATATTCTAACTAAAAAATTAACAAAAGATAAAATTCTAAAAATGTCTGCATTGTGAACAAATTCTTTTAATAACAACAGGGAATCTAACGTATGAATTTTGTATTTCTGCACTTAAATTATCATTTGGTATGTGGTCTGTTAGACTACTACAATCTAGTGAGGTACAAAGCACATAATCTTACTTTACTTGGCACGTCTTTCAAAAATGAAGTATAAATTCTGTTGCAGGATATTTGATCACACTGTATGAAAATGTGTCTATGTTTTACCTCACCTGCCCAAGGCACCTGAGTGGTTTAATAAAGATCTGAATGGCCAAGAACTAGGCAGGAGGAATTAGGAGAGACTTGCAGGCAAAGAGAGGAATTCAGGGTTAGAATCTGGCATGTGCCAGAGAGGCACAAAGGTAGTCAGATACACAGAACCAAGAAGAGGCAAAGAGTCACATGGTAGAACATAGATTAATAGAAATAGGTTAACTTAAATTATAAGATCTAGTTGGGAACAAGCCTAAGTTAAAGGTCAAGCTTTCATAATTAATAAGTCTCCGTGCCATTATTTGGGGGTTGGCAGTATAAAGAAATTCTGACAAGAAAGACTCACTAGAGAATTACATATATTTGGGTTATTTAAATATAAAAATATAGGAATAAAAGTAGTTGGTAATTACATAACTCAATTATATCAAGTAGGAACACCTGAATACCATTCTAAAAGGCTAAAACATAAACAGCATAAATGAATGTCCAAATCTGTCCCAGTATTACCTCTGCTAACATCAAGCCAATTATCTCCATCATCAACCTACTATTTAGATTTATATGCACTTAATCTTCAACTACTACACATGGACGGCAAAAACTCCCAAGCACACACTGCAGGACTTAGGAGAACTAAGGGCATGTATCCCAAGAATCCTTAAGCCTAGTTACAAGGGGCAGAATACCATTGAATGAATTGAAAGGTTTTAAGTTTTAGCTCCTTATCTGAAATATTTCTGATCAAGTCATATGCACATGTAATATATACGGAAAGAAAAGTCTTATCTGCAGGACCAGAAAAATAGCTCAGTTGGGAAAGGATCCTGCTACCAAGTCTGCCAACGTGAGCTCAATTCCTAGGACCCACAGGATGGAAGGAGAGGACCAACTTCTGTGGGCTGTTCTCTGAACACCAAAAGAACACTGTGGCATGTATACAAAATTCCCTCCAACACACAAAATAAATGAAATAAAAAATATCCAAACTAAAGCAAAAGGCTTCCAGATCCCAAGTTAGAATATGTTATCCCCTCAAGGAAGGTGGTAATCTCAGAAGGAAGCTAAAATTAACACAACACTGTCTTAAGGCATTGTGATAAGGCATCATGACCAAAGTAACTTGGGAAGGGAAGGGTTTCCTACAGCTTGCTCCATCATCCAAGTAAACCATCACAGGAAAACCAAGGCAGGAACAGAGGCAGATGTCATGGAGGGGTGTGGTTTATTGCCTTGCTCCCTATGGCTTGCCCAGCTTGTTTTCTAATAGAACCCAGAACCATCAGCCCAGGGGTGGCACCAGTCCCAGTGAGCTGAGCCCTTCTACATCAATCAAGAACATGCACTCCTGGCTTTCCCTTGGGCCAATCTGGTGGGGATATTTTCTCAGTTGAGGCCCCTTTTCCAAATGACCCTGGCCTGTGTTAAGCTGACATAACTAAGCAGCACACCTGCACTCTGGGGAAATGGAACTAGACTTCTGCCTATTTATCTCAACTGTACCGAGCCACACACAATATGGCGACACTCTTAGTAAATTTGCTGACTTGTATATATAGCAAATTCCCAATTACTATAAACTCTATTGGATTATACACAACATTTACTCTCCTAGCTTTGCCTCGCTCTACTTTATAGAAAGAAGCAAAACTAAAGAGATGAGCCAAATCAAAACCTCCAGATTGAAAGACAAATTTAATTATTTTGTCTATGTCACCAATAAAATGTTACACTAAAAAATGAATTTTCTTACAAAGCATGTGTGTGTGTAGTGAAAGGAATGTGTTGCAAACTAAACCAAATTTAAGTTGGACTTACATTATACCTCTCAGTTCTAAAGGGACAAAGGTTTCAGTGTATTGTTTCTTTCTTGAACTCGCAAAGAGTGGAAAGAACATATGCCTTTTTATGTGTGTGTTTGCACGTGTACATGTGTGGAAGCCAGGGAACTTAGAGTAGTTGGTTCTCTCCTCCCACTATGTGTTCAGAACTGAACTCAGATTGTTAGGCTTGGCTGCAAGCACTTTTACCCACTGAGCTTCTTGATGGCCCTGAATATATGCCTTTCAAAGAAAAACATGACTTGTGACATTAATTAGACCTTATTGGTATTATTAGATATGATACCTGATAAAGACACTTTCAGATAACAAGTATTGTGGAAAAATCTAATTCTATTTTAGGCAAGACATAGCATCTTTTTGTGGCAGCCTGAATAAGATGCCCCATATATTCCGGGGTATTTGTATACTTAGTCCCCAGTTGATGAGGAGACTCCTAGACGAGGCACTGCCAGAAGAAGTGCGTCACTGGGAGCAGGTTCTGAGGTTTCAAAGCTTCCTGTCACCCTGTGTGCCCTCTCTGCTCATGGTCTGAGATTTAAGCCCTCAGTTGTTTCTGTCACCATACCTGGGGCTTGCTGCACACTTTCCCACCATGATGGTGACAGACTATTATCCCTCTGGAACCATAAGCCAAAATGAAGCTTTCCTTCTATTAAGTAACCTTGGTCATGCTGTTTCATCACAACAATGAGGATGTAACTGAGACAAGTTGGCACCAAGGACTGGGCTATTGCTGTAACAGATCTGACCACACTGTTATTTTTATTTTTGATGAATGTTAAATGTAGGACCATATTTCTACGTGGTGTAACAGCCAGGTTCTCGGGCCATGGTTGGTATCTGAAGCAGTCACCTACCCTTTCAGACAGGCTGTGCTACCCTAACAAAAGCTCCTGGCTTTGTAATTATGTAGATGCCTGGGAAGAGAGGTCAGTTCCAAGCTAGTGACAGAGCTGCAGATGTGACTGCAGTCCTGCTACCCCGAAACAGAATGTTAACGAACTTCCACCTCAGTTTACCTTGGGGGATAAAAGGTGTTCGGATAATAAAGGCGGGTGATCTTCAGGATTTGAATGAACCCTGAGACTCCCTTCCAATATTGCTGTGTGAACTGTGTCTCAACTATTCCCGCACCTCCACTCCAGTCCAGAGGGGGAAAATGGTTTATGTTGGGACATCGGACCCTGTCAGTTAAAGAATCTGGAAATTTAGAGTAGGAAATCAGCAGAACACTATAAGCAGAATCAAGGTACCATTCTGGTAGGAGCTCGGAAGACAGGGCTGAGAGCTATGAAGACTGTGGAGGCCCAACTCAAGAAGTTTTAGAAGAAAACAGTACTACCAGCATGGCTAGAGGACTGGTTTTGATATTGGTAAAAAGTACAGCTCTTTTTTGCCCACATTCTAAGAATTTTCCTGAGGCTAAATTAAGAAGTAATGGACTAGCTTCTTTGGTAGAGGAGATTTCAAGACAGTTTAGTATTGCCTCCATCACACAGTTACTAGTAATTATACTTATGCAGGACTACATGAGGAAAGAGCAAGGGAGACAGAAATGTAGAATGAAAAGGGCCACTGGAAAGCTTAATGGTACAGCCAAGGCTTGCTAGAAGAGAGACAGACACTGTTAAAATTGGTGTCATTAAGGATGGGTCAAATCTGCACTGGAATAAAGGAAAGGGCCTCCTCAGGGCAAGATCCCACTCAGCTAAGCTTCCAAGCTGTGAAAGGAGAAGACAGAAGGAATTTTCTGCTCTTAGAAAGGAAAAACAAACAAAATCCACTGCAAATGTGATTCAAGGGACCCGGGCACATCACAAGCTGCAGCTGAACCCGAAGTGCTGTTCACAGGCTCTGGCTTTAGAGTCCTTAGGGATACATGAATAAAGAGGTTGTAAAACCCTCCTCCGTGGATTCAAAGAACCATTAAGACCAGACACATACATGACAGGGGAGTTTCTGAATGAAGTCCCTGAGAGGGCAAAAGGCCTTGAAAGGCCATTCACAAAGCTGTGAAGTTGAAGCCTGAGTTTCAGTGGAGACTCTAAAATATTGAAGATGCCAGAGTCGTGCGATATCTGCCAATGAGAGCTGCACATAGGGCACAGAACCAGCCTAGGAGCATTTATAAGTGTGTTGCAGGCAGCAAAGCTGGAGGGATAGAGCCATCTAAGTCCTGACACTAGATATGAAGTTAGAAATTTTGGTGTTTGACCTGCTGGGTTTGCTTCAGTATTTCCTAACAATGCCCTAATCCCTCTGTACTGGAAGGGTAATATGTATTCTCTGCCATTGTATGTTGCAATTATGTAAATAGTTTTTCAATTTTACAAGGCATTATAGTTAAGAGATTTCCTTAAGTCTCAAGAAAACGCCATCTTTGGACATTAATACTGTTTTGATTGAAAGACAATGGAAAATGTTTAAATTGAACTGGATACATTTTGCATTATGACATGGCCATGAGACACTGGGGTCTGCAGAGTAGAATATAGTAGTTTGAATAAGATGTCTTCCATATTCTTGGACATTTGAAGACTTGAGCCCCAGTTGGTGATGCTGTTTGGGGAGGCTTAGGAGATATGGCCTTGCTGGAGGGATGTATCACTGGGGGTGGGCTTGAAAGCTGCAAGGCCTCCTGCCATCCCCAGTGCACGGTTGCTGTCTCCTTGTAGCAGGCTTTCTTTGGGGCCACCAGCCAGCTCCCAAATCATGACACAGAGACTTCTTATCAATTATGAATGCTTGACCTTATCTAGCTCTTACACTTAATTTAACCTGTTTCTTTTCATCTATGTTTTGTTTCAGGGCTTTTAACCTTCCTTTCATTCTGTATGTCCTACTCCATGTCTGTCTGTCTGTCTGGTGGCTGCCTGGCTCCGGCATCTCCCTTTCTTTCTCCCTCATTCTCTCTTCTCTCCTCCCACTTATTCTCTCTGTCTGCCAGCTCCACCTATCCCTCTACTGCCTAGCTATTGCCTGTTCAGCTTTTTATTAGACCAATCAGGTGCCTTAGGCAGGCAAAGTGAAATAGCAACACATCTTTGCATAATTAAACAAATGCAGTAGAAACAAATGTAATAATACATCTTTGCCTAGTTAGAGGAATGTTCCACAACATGTTCTGCTTGTGGTTTGAGATGTGAGCACTCAGCTGTTATTTCCACCATTCCTAGTGCTTGCTGCTACGTTTCACCACCATGGTGGTGATGAACTCTTATCCCTTTCAAACTGCAAACCCAAATAAACCCATCTATAGGCTCCCTTGGTCATTGTGTTTGATCACAGCAAAAGCAAAGTAACCAATACACTACTCATCTCCAGGTTTTATACATGAAACTAAGCAAATGAAATAGTCAACAAATCTACTTTTATACTACCATATATACATTGTCTTTACATTGTTTGTCACTGTGATGGCTAATTTCAACTGTCACCTTGATGGGACTCTGGGCATGCCTGTGAGAAACCAGCTTGATCCAGTTAATTGAGAAAGTAAGGCCTGCCCACTGTAAGTCCCCTGGTCTATGATACTGCTCTGTATAAATAAGATGAGCTGAGCACAAGCATTCTCTGCTGTCCCAGGTTCTTGATTTGGGTGATGTGACTACTACTTCAAGCTCCTGAGGCCCTGACTTTCTCACCTAAAATGTGAGCCACAGCTCCTGAAGCACCTTTTGTCACAGTATTTTATCCCAGCAGAAGAGAAATATTCATGATACACATTCTTCTAAACAGCCTTGCCTTCTACTAGAGCATGCGCCTTGTAAGACATGGCCAAGAGGTCTACTTGGAATTTGCAACTTCAGATCCAAATTCATACCTTTGGATGAGTGATGCCTTTCCCTTCATGTGATTGCCCTGCAATAAATGCATCGTTGCAGTACTGATTTTGTTAAAGATCAAAGAAATTTGAAGTTCCCAGTTGCAATGTTCCTTCAGAGCTTGTAAAACATTATAGAATATAATTTCACATGAAGTCTGAGTAGGAGGGCTGATGTGGGAGTGTCATATATCAATCTGTTGATTTCATTGGTTAAGCAATAAAGAAACTGCTTGGCCCTCATAGGTTAAAACATAGGTGGGAGGAGTAAACAGAACAGAATGCAGGGAGGAAGAGGAAGTGAGCTCAGACTCGACAGCTCTGCTCACTGGAGCAGAGACGCCATGCTCCCCTCTCCCGGACAGAGGCGATAGCTCTGCTCTCTGAGGCAGACGCATGAAGCTCAGACCCAGGATGGGCATAGGCTAGAATCTCCCTGGTAAGTTTACCTCGTGGTGCTACATAGATTATTGGAAATGGGTTAAGAGGCTGAAACTAAGGGGCCAAGCAGTGTTTAAAAGAATACAGTGTCCGTGTAATTATTTCGGGGTATAAGCTAGCCAGGCGGCCGGGGTGCTGGGGACGCAGCCCCACCGCTCCTATTACAACAGAGGGCTATTGTTTGTGTAATCTGGAAACTACTTTGGGCAATCCAGGAGAACTGTCTGAAAATCCCCTCTACAGTGGTAGGAAAATCTAAATCTATACTCAAGAAAGGCAGTTTTCTAAGGTGAGAGCAGAATGGAATTATCTAAACTGTGCCCTCTGTACCAAACATGAGATTTTTGTTGTCATTGCTATTTCCATTTTACTTAAAAGCCCTTCATTCGTTAGAATTTCCAACCCTCCAAATCCTATCTGTAATGACACCAGTACCAGTTCAGTTCTGCCCATGCAGGGGAAATGGAGGGTTCTCCACTCCTCTCCTCAATCCTCTTCTATGAAATCTATGTTTAAAATTAGCTGCCTATTCAGAGAGCAATACCACTAGGGGCTGTATAGCTGTAGGTGCATTGCTGCTCTAAAAAGTTTCCTTGTCTATCATTTTGCTATATCCCTTTTACTGCTAAAAGGTGCCTGATGTGTGAAGTTAAGCTCTTCGTACTCTTTTGGGGGGGGGCACTACCCAGCTCCCAAATAAATCACATACAGGGGCTTATTCTCAGTTATGAATGCCCGGCCTTAGGTTGGCTTGTTTCTTGACAGCTTTTCTTAACTTATATGTTATCCCAACTACCTTTTGTCTTATCTTTCTCTATTTCTGTGTGCCTTTATTTCTTTCTCCATGGCTTGCTATGGCTGGCCCCTGATGCCCTCCTCTCCTTGTTCTCTTTTGTCTCTTGCTCCCAGATTTCTCCTTCTATTTATACTCTCTGCCCGCTAGCCCTGCCTGTCCTTGTTACTGCCTCAGTCTTTATTAGGAGCATCAGGTATTTTAGACAGGCAAAAAAATCACAACTTCACAGTTAATCAAATGCAGTATAAACAAAGTAACACACCTGAAAATATTCCCCAACAGGTGCCAATATCTCCTTGTGACAAGTGAGTAATCTAGATTCAAAACTGGGGAAATAAAGTGGCTATCCACAGTTATAAAGACATGTGCTAGCAATGGAGAACCTGGCTTAGGTCTTATGACAATTCTCACTCTATCTCACCACAATGGATGATACGAATTTGCACTATCAGGAATTAAGAAGTGAATACTTAGTAGCATAGTGCCCTGGCTAGTTTTATGTCAACTTGATACAAACTAAAGTCACCTGAAAGGAGAGAACCTTGGTTGAGAAAATGCCTCTGTAAGATCAGGGTGTAAGCAAGACTACACAGCATTTTCTTAATTAGTGATTGATGTGGGAGGCCCCAGCTCATTGTGGGAGGTGCCACACCTGGGTTGGTGGTCTTGCGTTCTATAAAAGACAGGCTGAGCAAGCCATGATGGACAAGTCAGTAAGCAGCACCTCTCCATGACCTCTGCATTAGCTCCTGCCTCTAGGTTCCTGCCCTGTTTGAGTTCCTGTCCTGATGAACAGTGATAAAGTGTAAGCCAAATAAATCCTTTCCTCAAGGTACTTTGGTCATAGTGTTTCATCACAGCAAGGTAGCTCCTTACTAGGTGAGAAACAGAAAACACAGTATTAATGACTCAGTGGAGAGAGTTACCCATATCCGGGAAACATGGTTTTAATTTTGTCTTAGTGGCACACTCTTGGCTTTGTTGCCAGTGATAATTTCCTGAAAATGTAACATTATTAATAACTATTTAACAAGGCAGGATTCTATTAGAATAATCCCAAATTGTATAAACTAAAGGAGATGTCTGTTCACTGTTACTTTTGCTTACACATTATTTCCAAATGGGAGACACACGGCTTGCAAACAGACTTTTCTTAGAAGAGTCGATAAAGACTCTAGAAGAGCTAAGTAGACTCTTCACTACATACCTGTCTATATAAAATAGTAAATCTAAAATTTTTTTATTAGATAGTATTTCTTTTTTCTTTTTCTTTCTTTTTTTTTTTTTTTTTGGTTTTTCGAGACAGGGTTTCTCTGTGGCTTTGGAGCCTGTCCTGGAACTAGCTCTGTAGACCAGGCTGGTCTCGAACTCACAGAGATCCGCCTGCCTCTGCCTCCCGAGTGCTGGGATTAAAGGCGTGCGCCACCATCGCCCGGCTTAGATAGTATTTCTTGAATGCCTAAGAGTATTGATAGGTATTACATACCTGTCGATATAAAATAGTAAATCTAAAATTTTTATTATTAGATAGTATTTCTTGAATGCCTAAGAGTATTGATAGGTATAAGTAGGAGTGACATATGGGCAGAAATTGATCCTTCCAGCTACGGACTATGTATCTGTTGAAGCATGTATACTTTGTTATATAAATGCCAAAGAAACTAACCTAGGGTCTCACAGATAAGTAAGAACACCAACAAATAAGCAGAGGTATAAGTAAGAACACCAACAAATAAGCAGAGGTTAAGGGACTAGCACCCTGAAGAAAGGCATCCATGAACCCTGAACAATATTAGGTGGCTTTTTTAAAAATTCTCTTTGCTCTTTGGGGGCCCACCATTCAGCTCCCCAATAATCACACAGAAGCTTATTCTTTATTATGAATGCCCGACCTTAGCTTGGCTTTATTTCCAGCCAGCTTTTCTTAACTTATATTATCCTGTCTATCTTTGGCCTCTGGGCTTTTACCATTCTCTATTTCTGTATATCTTTTTTTTCCTTCTTACTCCATGTTTAGCTGTGTGGCTGGTCCCTGATGTCCTCCCCTTTTTCTCGTTCCTTGATCTTCCTTTCTCTCTTTTCCCCGTCTGTTGATTCTCTCTGCCTGCCAGCCCTGTCAATCCTTTCTCCTGCCTCGCTATTGGCTGTTTAGCTCTTTATTAGACCAATCAGATGTTTTAGACAGGCAAAGTAACACAGCTTCACAGTTAAACAAATGCAACATAAAAGAATGCAACTCATCTTTGCATCATTAAACATTTGTCCACAGCATGAACAAATCTAACACATCTTCAACTAATACTCCACAACAGTTAGGTAGGAAGATGGCTCAGTTAGGTAGACAGTGAGATGGCTCAGCGGTAAGGGTGCCTTCTGCCAAGTCTTGTAGATGTGTTAAATTCCAGGGACCTACATGGTGAGGGTGAGAAATGACTCCCAAGCTGTCTGGCCTCCACATGTGCTGCATGGAGTGCATCTGACCCCCTCCCCATTCACATTCACACAAAAAATAAACAAAAGCTTTTAAAATGTGAGACTGAAAACTGAATGATACCATGCAAATGGTGTTAAATGATCACCCACTTTAATAAGACAGCTAATCACACAGGAGCCACTAACTATGTCCTTAGGTGTCATGGAAGAAAAGTTCCACATTTTTTTTAAAAAGTCTCTTATCCAGTAACATGCCTATATATGAAACATGAAAGAAGGAGCTGTGCTACACAGAGAAGCCAGCAAACAGGTGGTCAGAAACACAGGAGACTGTAAAGGAAAGCAGGCAGGAAGAGCCCTCCACTCACCTCTGGGCATGACCAGCATCCAGAATAGGAGGTAACTGGGAAGGACAGATCTGTGCACAGAAACCGGTGATGTTCATACTACTAAAGCATGAAGTGTTTTGAAAGCCACGATAGAGAAAAGACTTCAGAATCTACTCTGAGGGATATAGTACAATCTTTCTGTACATCAGCTTCTCAAGTAACAAACAATTCTAGTATAGCTGTGGCCTGGTGAGTTCTGACACTGCTGAGGCTCTGAGGAGGCTTTTTATAGACAATTTCTCATTGAAATGATCAGAACGGGGTGTGGCTCAGTGGAGAGTGCTTTGCTTTGCTTGCCAAGACCCTAGATTAAATTTCCCAGCAATGTAAACAAACAAACAAACCAACAGCATGCCAATTTTGAGTCACCTAAAACAAAGGCACTATCTGAATGTTAAGATTGCACATCACTGGACTTATTAGTTTCAGGCAAGGAGAATTTAAGTTATTGTTATTTGTAGTTATTTATGTGAAGGTAATTAGTAACCCTCAAAAACATTGCCAGAATAATACAAAAAATTACTAACTCAAACCTAAAATACAACTAATTCTACTTTTAAAAAGATTTTAACTCACATGTACATGTATGTATCTATGTGTGTGGGGGGGGTGATATATGCACATGTCAGCTGTATGCCAGTGCCTGCAGAGGTCAAAGAGGGCATTGGATCCCCACAAGATGTAGTTAAGGCAGTTGTAAGCAACCTAACCTAGAGTTGGGTAACAGTTAGTAGGACACTAATAATCACTAAGAAAATGCCCTGCAGCCTGATCTTATGGAGGCATTTTCTCAGTCGAGATTCCCTCCTTTCAGATGACTCTAGCTTGTGTCAAGTTGGCATAGAACTAGCCAGGACAACTGACCCTCTGTCAACTCAACACACAAGTATATTATGGTTAAACCATGGCCTTTACTTTCTTGTAAAGAAAGTAATGTGTAATCCCTAAGATTACACATTATATCAAAATCACAATATAAAATATTTTTACAAACTTTAAGTCTCAGTCTTTAGAAAAATCCAAACTTTCCTTTAAAACCTAAAATTTCTTAGAAAATTAGTCCTTTAACTGTGGGTTCCTGTGAAATCATAAATATGTTCTTATTTCAAGAGGGAAGAACCAGAGCACAGTCACAATTTGAACAAAGCGAAAAGCAAACCTTCCATGCTTTCTCAAAATCGAGTGTGCACTGCACATTTATGACACATTTAGGGTGACTAACTGCCCAAAACTGCCTGGGGTTGACAATCTTTCTGGGACACAGCCACTCCCGTGCTAAAACTCATATTAGAGCAGCCACACTTCAAGTGCTCTATATCCAGAGTCACTGTACCGTCCAGGGGAGCATGGCCATCCCTCAGGCATGGTGCAGAGCAGTCTACACAGACGGACCTTCATAGCACACCTAAGAGACACATGCCTTTCAAAGCAGTCTACACAGATGGGCCTTCATAGCATACCTAAGAGACACATGCCTTTCAAAGCAGTCTACACAGATGGGCCTTCATAGCATACCTAAGAGACACATGCTGTGTCAAAGCTGCAGATGAAAAGTCAGATACGGGTGAAATCTATCACACAAGTCACAGAACTCAAGCCAGAACACGGAGCACTCCAGTGACAGGAACAGGGCCTAAGATAAAAATGCTAGGAAATGAGGGGCGTTGGTGATGCACGCCTTTAATCCCAGCACTCGGGAGGCAGAGGCAGGCGGATCTCTGTGAGTTCGAGACCAGCCTGGTCTACAGAGCTAGTTCCAGGACAGGCTCCAAAGCTGCAGAGAAACCATGTCTCGAAAAACCAAAAAAAAAAAAAAAATACTAAGAAGGGAGAAGTTGAGATGAGAGGGTAGAAAGGTTTCGAGACCCCAAGGAAAATGGGAACAGGAAAGGCCCTACAAGGAGGAGGCCACTAGGGGTGGAGAAAACGGGTAACATAAAGTGTAAAGAAAAACACTCAAAAGTTAACTGCGCAGTTTAGGCATGGGCAGGAGAAAAAGAAATCACTAGATTCATAGCGTTTCAACTGGAAAACAAGTTGAAAGCGACAGGCGGCCAGTTAAAAGGAAAGAAAGGGAACAGGGTGAAAGGTGGGTGGGGGAAGGGAGAAGGGAGGGGCCTGGGAAGTAAACAGCACTGGCCTATGGCCCTGAAGGGGACCGGCAGGGTCGGACCAGGACTCAGATTAGATTTTTAACAGCAACAGGCAGGTAATCAACAGCACAGAGTTCCTACCCCTGTCAGGTACAGCTCCGTGAGTTATCCAGCTCGCTAACGGTCACTGGTTAAAAGCGTCACTCCCCCTTTCCAAGTGAGGAGACACAGCCGTGCACGCAGGTCGCTAGGGCGCGGGCGGAGAGGCCTCGGGTGCCCGACCTACCTGTGCAAAGGTGGCAGGTCCTGCGAGTCGCTGCCCGGGTCGGGCGTGTTGGGGATGACTCCTAGGATGGTGCTCTGCAACGACGTACCCTTGAGCAGGCGGCTCCGCACGAGCTGCAGGTTGCGGGCCGTGTCCACACTCGTGCGCATAGTGGAACCGGGCAGCAACACACCCTCGTGGGTCAGCAGCAGCGGAAGGCGATTGGGGATCTGGATGGGGCTCACGGACGACATGGCGACGGCTCTTAGCACCCGCGCGGTCAGGAGGACTCCCGCAGGAGAGCGCTGAGCGTCCTGTGGCAAGGCCACCGGAGAGCGCACCACGGAGAGCTCACTACGGCGCGCCCCCAGGCCGGAGTGCTAACGCTTCCGGCCCCGCCCCCTTTTCCCGGCCCCGCCCTCTCCCCTGGCCTCTAGGCTCAAGCCTCGCCGCTTGGGCCCCGCCCCCAGGCCCATGTGCCACCGCTTCCGGCCCGCCCACAACCCTCCCAGAGGCCCGAGCGACTAGGCTTCCGGCCCGCCCCCAGGCCAAAGCGTTCGGCTTCTGGCCCCGCCTCCAGGCCTGGGTGTCGGGCAGCACCCCTAGGCTGGTTCCTACCCCAGGAGACTTCGGCTTCCGGCTAGCCCAGAGGTACGGTGGGCCCCTGGACCCAAACTCTACCGCTGCGTTCTGCACTTCTTTCTAAACCTGCGGTGCCAGAAGTTAAGAAAGAAACCGGTGTGCAGTCAGCGTGAGCTGTGCCTACATTTAGACTGGACAGGAATATTGAGAAGAATATTCGTATTTGAACGGTGTACCCTAGAAAGACTTTGTAACCTGTCGTTGAATAGATTTTAGATTGTAACAAGTTTCACACACCTTTCACCCGGTTTTCCCTGTTCCGTTACACAATCAGGGTTCATGATCAAAACCAGGAAGTTAATATTACCATTTCCTAATCAGCAGACCTTCCCTCTGCCTTCTGGGTTTTCCTATTGTCCTTCATTTTTCACTTTGCCTATCTCTAGATCTCTTAAGTAGGGGGCATTGCTTCTGTTTCGCTTTATTTTATTAGTACGTTAAACAGATACTTTAAAGGAATTATATAGAGGTGGCTCTTCATTTAAAAATCATTTCACATGATATAGAAACCTTGAAGCTTCAGAGAAATCCAGTATTGTCATTTGCAGATGAGGTAAATTCCAGAGAGGCCAACTAGTCACTCTTAGTAACGCAGTTCAGTGAAGGATGAAGTTGGTTTCTTCTAAGCAGCCTTACTGATTGACTGGTGTACAGTGAACTGTAGATATTAATAGATATGATTTGATGACATTTGACGTGTGTATAGCCTAATGGAACAGTCACCTTGATAAAGATAGAAAACAGCCATTATCTCCCGAATGCCCTTTGCTCTTCTTCTTTATCTCTTTCTTTGAGCCCCACCCTGGCCTCTGACACCTTGCTGTTATGGTACTGTAAACTTTTTTGTATCTTCTTATATATGAATTCTTTATCAAAAAACATAATTTTTTTATTGATTCTTTGGGAATTTCACATCATGCACCCTAATTCCGTTCACCTCTCAGCTCCTCGTATCCTCCCCTCACCCCTGCAACAGCCTCCAAAAGAAAATTTTTTAAAAAGCAAAACAAAACAAACAACCAAACAATAAAAACCCCTTTACTCCTCCATTGTTCCCTCCTCTCCGACACCTCTTCATTCGTCCCAGTGGCAGTGGAAGCTACGTTGAGGTGCACAGTTCACCCTTTCGTCCAGTCAGCTTCACTAGCAAAGGATCACAGCAATGAGTCACTGGTCTAGTTCACGGCCTCTGGTTTCTGGCACACCACCATTGCTGGATCCCTACTGAAACTTCTCTGGTGTATCCCACGGATGCCCCAAATCATGGAGACCCTTCAGGTATTATTCCATAAGACCAGTCCCTTCATGAGCTGCAGCAGGTCCTAGATGGGGTAAATGTTAGGATGGGTCAGCCCCAGGCTCAGCTGAGGGTCTGGGTGGTAGCTGAGCTGGCCTGTCCAGGATACCCAGGCTACCCACTCAGGTGAGAGTTGGAGCCGGCTCCTTTATGCCCAACGCTGTCAGGGTCAGTTCTCCCTCACCTTTGACCTTTGATGAGGGGTGGGGCCATCTATCCGAAGTGTGTGTATTGGGGGAGGGGGGAGCTCTACTGTGCTGATCGGGGCCAGCTCTCTTGCTACAGTGTCCAGTGGGAGGCAGGGCCAGCAAAGGGTGGAGCCAGCTCATCATGGCCCCCTGATTTCATCACACATATTTCCTATGGCCACCTGAGGTGACACAGGCCACAGACATCAACACAGACCCCAGATGCACCTGGACCACAGACCCCAGTACGGCCCTCGGCAGTATCTCAGGCCTAGATGACATCCTGGCTCTGGGTGGAAGCACTGGCCACTCAGATCAGGATGAGGCTGGCGGTGGTACGGCCCCCAGAACCCCAACAAGGCCACAGATCGTAGCCCCATCCCAGGGCTTCCATATGACAACATGGTCCTCAACTTCAACACAGACCCTAGCCGTGGTAGAACCATGAACCCAGACATGGTCCTGAGCAGCAGCCAGGACTGAATGTCACCGTGGCCCCAGGTGGCAGTGCAGGCCACTCAGATCAGCACAGCCCCGGCAGCAGTGTGGCCTTTGGACACTAACATGACCCCAGACCTTGGCTTCCACATGGCCGTCAGTGGTAACAGGAGCCTCAGATATCAACACAGACCCTGACTGCAGCAGGGCCACGCACCCATGTCCTCCGCTGCAGCTCTGACCTGAGTGTTACCATGGTGTTAAACAGATACTTTTTTATTTATTTATTTGTTTGTTTGTTTGTTTAAATATTTATTTTTGGTTTTTCGAGACAGGGTTTCTCTGTGGCTTTGGAGCCTGTCCTGGAACTAGCTCTTGTAGACCAGGCTGGTCTCGAACTCACAGAGATCCACCTACCTCTGCCTCCCGAGTGCTGGGATTAAAGGCGTGCACCACCACCGCCAGGCTAAGCAGATACTTTTTAAATTGTTTTGTAGAGTCTCAGTTCCAGTGATAGATTCTAGGCTGAGTAGCTGAGGTCTAGAGGGAGAATGAGCTGGTGGCTGATTCTGACTGATCTTGATGGACACACAGGTCTGGATCATTCCTCTGGGTGTGTGTTGTGTGGTGTATCAGATAGACTGTGAGGGTGATCTGAAGACGAAACGTCAAGTCTAGGGCCACCAGAGCTCACCTTTCATTAAGAGCCTCACTCAGCTGGAGGGTAGAGGGCCCTTACTCTCTGTGACTCCTGGTGTCTTTTGAAAAATGGTATTGGGGATTGGACCAAGGGCTTTGCACATGCTGGGTATTTTGTTTTGTTTTGTTTTTCCAGACAGGGTTTTGCTATAGCTGTCAAGCCTGTCCTGGACCTAGCTCTTATAGACCAGGCTGGCCTTGAACTCAAAGAGATCCGCTTGCCTCTGCCTCCTGAGTGCTGGGATTAAAAGCATGCGTCACCATTGCCGGGCTCATGCTAGGTATTTTATTAAGGAATCTCTATGACAATCTTAAAATTCTGGGGCCTATTTTAAAAACTGTAGTTTAATGCTTTTTTACCATGCCCACATATCTTAAAAGCAACAAACATGTAAGCTAGCTTACTAATCGCTGGACTGATTCTATGTTTAGTAAGTTAGTTATATTTATTCTATTATTTATTTAGTGAGTTAGTTTTTTGGAGACAGAGTTTCTCTGTGTAGCTGCCCTAGCTATCCTGGAACTCACTCTGTAGACCAGACTGGCCTTGAACTCAGAGATCTGCCTGCCTCTGCCTCAAGAGTGCTGGGATTAAAGGCGTGTGCCACCACCATGCTTGGCTTTATTATTTTCTTGGCTTTCTGATATCCTCCCTCCAAAAAAAAAAAAAAAGCCCCGACAGAATAAATAAAAGGACCCCAGACCAAATTGCCTAATAATCAGGGTCTCAGACCTAAAGAGACAGTGACTGGGGTGGGTGAGAGAGGAAACATTCAGAGGCTCCAGTGTTTCAGCAAGTACTCGAAGCGGAAGGAGAAACCATGAAGAAATTCAGAACCACTGTCCCAGGCCCCAGGCCTGCATGCCATACAGAGCAGGGTAAGACTTCACAGCGCTACTGTGGGAAAGAGTTGGTGACAACATCTTAAATAAGGGGAAAGGGAGGTCCTATACACAAGGAGATGCCACCCCCTCTTCCATTATAAAGAAAACGAAGAGACTGATTGTTTGAAGTAGAGAAAAAAAATAGATTTTTACTGAATGGGGAAAACATCTAGAAATGGCAGACTGGCCCCAAAAGGGTCAAGTTAAGTTGCAAGCAGATGGCCCGAGGTGGTCAGCTGGGAGGTGCCAACCTTGGGGGCTGCAACCTTTACAGCTCCGAGATAAAGAATAGGTGGAGGCACAGAAAGGAGAAAGAGCAGCCTGAGGGAAGCCCCAAGGGGTGCTGTTCCCTGCTGTTGGTGGGACTCTGGCATGGAGAGACCAGGACTACTGTACTAAGGCTATATGGAAGACAAATTGGCATGCTACTAAAGCAAATATATTTCTATCTATATCTATCTATATCTATATCTATCTATCTATCTATCTATCTATATATATATATATATATCTGTGTGGTGGTGGTGCACGCCTTTAATCCCAGCACTAGCACTCGGGGAGGCGGAGGCAGAAGCAGGTGGATCTTTGTGAGTTCAAGGCCAGCCTCTTCTATGTCTACAAGAGCTAGTTCCAGGACAGGCACCAAAGCTACAGAGAAACCCTGTCTCAAAATACCAAAACGAAAGAAAGAAAAAAAAAAAGAAAAAAAAGAGGCAAACAAAAATTATATTTCAGCTAAAAAGCAAAAGAAACTCTTAGTTTACTTTCTCTCTAAGACTATGTCCTTTTTATGGTCTGTCACGTGCTGATTGATGCAAGGAAGATAAATGTTCAAGCTCGCCACTCTAGGATATTTTCTGGTTCAGCCTTGTTAAATAATGAGCCAAGGTTCTGGCTCAGATCAACCAGGATCCTGGGCTTTTCCTGTGGTCCTAGGCTTTTGCCTGCCGTGATTTTGTCCCCTGGCTACTGCCTTCACTTTTGCTGGAGGGTCTTGTGTAGTAATCACTCACCTGATCCCTGATGGGCCTCTCCTCTCCCACCTCTGCTGGTAATTTATCCTCTCCAAGACCTTGCCATGCTTCCCAGGTGTTCACAACCTGGGTCACCATTAGGCTCACCCACACTTTTAAATTCTTTCATTCTTTTCTGGTTGTTTGAGACAGGGTCTCCGGTGATCCCGGCTGACTTCAAACTTGCTGTGCAGGCTAGGATGGCCTTGAACTCCCAATAAGCCTGCTTCTATCTCCCGAGTGCTGGAATGTACCACTGTGGCTAGTGACTTATTTCTATCTACACCACGGGAAAGTTAACAGTCACACAGGCAGAACAGTATCAGTGCACAGAGCCCTTAAGAGCAAATTGTGAAAGATGTCTTAGTGGAAGGAACACTTAGGCAAAAATCACCATTACCTTTTTTTTTTTTTTTTTGGTTTTTCGAGACAGGGTTTCTCTGTGGCTTTGGAGCCTGTCCTGGAACTAGCGCTGTAGACCAGGCTAGTCTCGAACTCACATTTTTTTCCCCCATTTTTTTAGATTTTTTTTTTTTTAAAAATTGCTGTGTGTGTGTGTGTGTGTGTGTGTGTGTGATGTGATTGATGTCTGCAAGCATGCCACACTCATGCAGAGGTCAGAAGGTAAATTTTAGGAATCGGTTTTTGCCTTCCACTTAGCTCAGACGTGTCTCTGGTTTCTGTCATGGTGACACATCCTGCAGGTTAGCTAGCCTGCAAACTTCTGGGTGACTCTCCAGTCTCTGGTTCCTGTCCAGAAGCAGGAGTGATGGGATTACAGATGCGTGCTCCTCCATCTGGTTTCTTGACTTGCTCAGGCCTTCCGGCTTACACAGCAAGTGCTTTCCTTGGCTAAGCCATTTTAGCAGCACCAAGTGGCCACCCAACTAAACGGGGTGCTTGTGGAGCCTGCTCACAATGACTCATGGAAACTGATGGCCCAAACAAGGAATTTTGACACGTTTAGTTTCACAATACAAATACTATTTTTAAATAAACTGTAGTGTTTTAATAACTTAGAGTTAAACAAATTATAACAAGAACAAAGGTGTCTTAGTTAGGGCTTTTGTTTTCTTGTTTTGTTTTTGTTTTTTGAGGTAGGGTTTCTCTGTGTTACAGCTCTGGATGTCCTGGAACTCACTTTGTAGACCAGGCTGGCCTTGAACTTAGAGATCTGCCCTCCTGTGCCTCCTGAGTGCTGGGAATTGAAGGCATGCGCCGCCACGCCCAGCTATGATTTGTAGTTTTGAAGCTCACCGCTGTAGGGTGGTAACCGTATGGAGGAGGTATCATGTGCTGCTCTTCCTAGTTCTACCTGTAGGAGTTTCATTGCGCCCTTGAAATCAGCCACTGCGGGAATATGCACGTGATGGAAATATGGAAAGGACACACAAAGGCTTGATTATTATTTTGTTAATTATGTGGGTTTAAACAGGAATTAGAGGAAATGTTAATATGAATTAAATTCACAAACTTGTTGTCTATAGCTGCCACACGGTGAGTAGCTGCGGGGTGAGTTCCAGGCTCAGGAACTATTCTGCAATTCCTAGGGTTATTGACAAACAAGTTCAAATACAACCAGCATGTGTCTTTGGCATTTCGCTTTTCTCTTTAATTATTAATGGAAAGCAAAATTTCAAGCAGCCCTGAAATTTGACTGCACACACTGACTGTGAGAAATAGTCTCGATTGTCAACGTGCTGTTCTTGAGAAGAGAAAAACTCGGCTGAGGAATTGTCTCTATCAGATTGGCCTTTGAACATGTCTGTGGGGGCATTTTCTCCATCGCTGATTGGTGTAGGAGGGCCCAGCACACTGTAGGTGGTGCCACCTCTGGGCGGGTGGACCTGATACAAGGAAGGTGGCTGAGCAAGCCAGGAAAAACAAGTCAGTAAGCAGGGTTCCTCCATGACCTCTGCCTCAGTTCCTGCCTCCAGCTTTTTGCCTTGCGCTTCTGCGTTGGCTTCCCTCAACCACCACTTCAACCTTGAGGCCAAATAAACCTGGTCTCCTCAAAATTGTTTTTGGTCAGCCTTTTATTACAGCAACAAAGAAGCAAACTAGGGCACTGACCCGTGGCTTGTAGATTAGTTACAGACACCTTGGTCAATGCCAAGGATGCAGCAACTTGCCAGGGTGCATGACTTGCAATCTGGGCTTTTTCTGCCTTCATCCCTCACCTCTTTCTGGCCCATGAGAGTCTTTGTGACTAAACCTCACAGCAATATGGCAGCAGGGTCTCAATGGGTTGCAGCATGTCAGTATTTGTCTCAGTGTGTTCATGACCCAGGCTTCGCATGTAACTGGAAAACTGCGCCCCCTGCTCCGAATCTTAATCAGAGTGAACAACACCCTCTCTTACCCAAAACAGTCTTTTCCCACCATGCCCTTATGGGCCACATTCCGCCTTTATGCAGCAAGTAAATGTAGCCTAGTGATACAGCAGGGAAGTCCATCTTCCACAAGCAAAGTCTATTAGAGTTTTTGTCAGCTGTTGAAGGAAAGAGGAAGAGATAAAGTTAGAGAATCTTCTCTCAAAGCAGTGTGTGAGTTTTTACTTGCAGCATAACCCAATCTGAATGTCAAAACCTATATCTGGATTCCAGGACTTAACTCATAATTGCAAAGGCTCCAATGGCAGGTGAAAATAGCAGATTCCTTGTAGCCTAGGCAAGCCTCCTGCCTCATCCTCCCTAGTTCTGGGACAGCAGTCTGTAGCACAAATTCTAGTTGGTCTTAATAATAAAAACCCAGGTCAGATATTAGGGGATTAAAGCTGAACGATTGGAGAAGCAGAACAGCCAGCTACTAGTTCTTACCTCTCCGAAATCATCAGACCAAATTGGTGTTCCTATCTCTATGTAACCTCAGTCCGAATCCTGAGCTCCTGTCTCCTCCCGCTTATCTTCCTCTCTCTCCAGTCATACCACTTCCCTTTTCCACCTCCTAAATTCTGGGATTAAAGGTGTGAGTCCCCACCCCTTGGTTCTGCCACTCTTTTAGACAGCTTCAACCTAGTGCAGCCTACGGTGGCCTTGAACTCACAGAGATCCCTTTGCCCCCGGTTTCCAGGGACTAAAGGTGTGTACCACCACTGCCTGGCCTCCATGGCTAACTAGTATGGCTAGTGCAGCACTCTGATCTTCAGGCAAACTTTATTTGTTAAAGCACAAGTAAAATATCACCACAGCAGATTTTCCACCAGGCCTGGCGGAGAAGATGGCTTTCTGAATAGGCCTATGGTGAGTCAAAGGTGACATAAAAGATTGAAGACTGGGAGCAAAGTGGCGAGGGTAACTAAAGAAAGCTAAGTGACTGCCCCTTGAGGCAGTCACCAAGGCCAAGCACGTTCCCAGTAGAGAGGAGTAGATGACGCTATGGCAATGACATGTAGGTTTTCATGAGTAAATGAATCATAATGCCTTCTTAGGATACATTTCCATGTTTTGTGCTATCTGACTATCTGACCCTCTTTTATTCTGTATCTATGCATAAGCCATCTATTCTGTTTATTTATTTGTCTGCTTATAACACATATCTGTAAAATCATTACCAGCGTAGCAACTTGGGCCTTAATGATCACATCGATCTATTTGCCTATAACGGCTACTATTCTCAGACTGACTAATCCAGACTCACCTACGAGACAACCCTTGGGCAGATCTACAGGAGAGTCTCAGGACTGGGCTGAGGTGGAAAGATCCACCTTGCGTGTGAGCAGTGCCATCTCTGAGAATTCTGGGTGTTCATCTCCCTCTGCTCCGGAGGACACAGTGTGGCTGAGTCTCATGTTTCTCCTGCTTCATCTTCCCCACCTTTGTGGCTGTGTCTCTTCACACTGTAAGCCAGAATATCCCTCCCTTAAGTTCCTTCTTGTTATGTGTTTGGTGACAGACTTCAAAGCTACAGAGAAACCCTGTCTTGAAAAACCAAAAAAAAGTAGGGGGGGGGGGGCACCTGGAGACTCTCAGGGAACACATAACTGGCCAAAGAAGAGGCCGCTGTGACTCAGGCAGAAAGTGAGAGGCTGGGAAAAGGGCTCCAGAGCCTGCCTTTCCATGGCTCCACTCTTGGTCTACAACCTTTAGATTTTTTATCTTGCACCTCTTCAGAGCCTGACAGAGCAAGAAGTATTTGTCCAGCGTCAAATCAAATCTGTCGCCAAGCTCACAGTCCTACTGGGCTCTGTCCCTCCAGGTTTCCCACATTGTCCCATCAGCTACTGGTGTTGTGCTTTCCTGTTGCTTTAAGGGACAAGCCACCTGGGACCCAAATCAGCACACCAGCCTTGCTTGGTGGGGACCTGGCTGAACCAAGTCGGCACCTGCTGATTGATGCTACCAGACGATATTAACGTTTCTCTCGGTTCTGCTTTTCATTTTTAGATCATGGTCTTGTTCTTAAGACTTCTTTTCTCTGCTCAAATGCAGTAAAGTTGTACCTGAAAAGAATAATGTCTTTTAAAGTTAAAGCAGCTAATTACACTGCATTGAGCTGCCTATTGGGAAAAATTCCATGACTTGAATTAAATGTTCCCATGTGTGGACTTAAAACCACCACCACCAGCAACAACAAATGAATATTTGATATTGCTTCTCCTGTATGGAGAATGGCCTATTCTGCTATTAAGAAAACCCCATTGACTTTATTTTTTTTTGTGACTTTTTCAAGTACGCACAAAGTAAAAATGGTTTAAAAGAAGTGTGTTGTACAAATGGCACCCAACACAAACTTTTTTAAAATTAGTAAGACAGTTGTTTTAAGTTGCATTTTGACTTTTTTCATAAGAATGTATATTGTATGTTTAACCATCATTAACTAATGTTAAATACTGCAGTGTAATTTGCTGTTGGTCTATATCCTCAGCCTTCAGTGTTTTGAGACAGGGTGTCTTCATGTATCTCAGGCTGACCTCTTCTTACTCTGGATCCTTCCCCCACTTCTCCTTTTCCTTCTGAGTGCTGAGATCTTAGGGATGGGCCACTGTGAGCTAGCTATTCCATCGCTGGGAGACCGGGCTGTCGGAGATGACAGCATTTAGAACCAGGAGGGACCTGCATCCCGGGTTCCTCCTGTGCCTGTCTGTCTTCCTTTTATGGACACAGCTGTGAATATAAAGTGTGCAAAGAGCTGTGGGTCTCTTCCTGTGTCACCAGGCTACCTGAGAAGCGTTCCCTGCGTAGAGTCTAGCTACCTGGCAGTGGTGGTCATGTGATGGACCGGGATCTTACAGTTCAGGACTGAGGACTAGCACCACCTGCACTGACCACTTTTATGCTAGTTGGCATTTGTCTTTTTCTAGAAAAACAAGTGTAGGCGTAGGATACAGCCTCAACAAAAATATCTCTTGCCAGGGTAGAGGCATGGGGATTTTAGTAAAGAATATGAAGACACGAATGAAAATAATAAATGGAGAAACAGACATTAATGTCATTAACGTGATACAAGGAAATGAACAGGCCAGTTGAAGGTCATGGGCTATGCCCCTTTTAAACCTTCTGTTGCTAGAACAAAACAAGTCAGGCTCCTCACGCCCTACACCAAAACAGTCTATAGGAAAACCACTCCATTGGTGGAATCCAAAGTTCTCTCCTTAAGGGAACTGGAACTTAGTTGGATCTGTAGACTTTTGTTTGAGGCAGAAACATATGTACTTCTCTATTCTTGAAATACGAGGTCTGGCTATTAGCCACACCTGTTGACAATAATCTTGAGAGAGCAGAACTCAGTGATGTAAATCTAGGTGGATTTCTGTAAGTTCAAGGCCAGCCTGGTCTATGTAGTGAGTTCTAGGACAGCGACAGTTACACAGAGAAACACTATTTTAGAAAAGAAAGAAAATAAAGCATCTTACAGGGAAATTGGTAGAGAGGAGAGGCAGAGGGGTCTGTGCAGAGGGACCGGAGAGAAGAGGGAGCATCTGAGAGAGAAAGATTGGGAAACATAGGATGGGTTGTTTGACTGATGCTTATGTGGGTGCCAATAGGCAAGTTAAAAAAAAAAACTCATAGGGGCTGGAGAGATGGCTCAGCGGTTAAGAGCACTGACTGCTCTTCCAGAGGACCCGGGTTCGATTCCCAGCACCCACATGGCAGCTCACAACTGTCTGAAAATGCAGTTCCATGAGATCTGACACCTTCACACCAACAAACATAATAAAGTTAAATAAATAAGTAAAAAAAAAACTCATAAATCATTCAGCCAAGCACAGCGGTGCATTGTAATTGCAGCACTCTGGAGGCTGTGGCAGGACTAGCCAAGAGCTCATGCCAACCTGGACTTTATACTGAGTACCAGGTCAGCACATGCTAAATGGCAAGACTATGTCACAAAAACCTCCAAAAAGCTAAATGAATCTCTTCTACAAAATTGTTGAAGGTTTCCTCTATGCTATACAACTGTATTAACTGTTATAAAAAGGAGAAAATGTTTATAGCATTGGTAGTGAACCAGATTACTTTGCGTATTGTAAACTCTGTTTTTATAATGAATTCTGTTTATGAGTATGCACAGTAAAAATGGGAACTCTGTTGATAAAAAAT
This sequence comes from Microtus oregoni, assembly GCF_018167655.1. Lineage (NCBI taxonomy): Eukaryota > Metazoa > Chordata > Mammalia > Rodentia > Cricetidae > Microtus > Microtus oregoni. The sequence continues at coordinate 65,065,122 of NW_024543063.1, forward strand.
CTTGTGGTGTACTCATAGAATGTTCTATGTGCATATTCAAGAATGACAGTTGATAAAATGAAATCAGATTTTCTTTTTTTAAAATATTTATTTATTTATTATGTATACAATGTTCTGTCTGTGTGTATGCCTGCAGGCCAGAAGAGGGCACCAGACCTCATTACAGATGGTTGTGAGCCACCATGTGGTTGCTGGGAATTGAACTCAGGACCTTTGGAAGAGCAGGCAATGCTCTTAACCGCTGAGCCATCTCTCCAGCCCAATTTTCTTTTTCTTAAAAAAATAGTTGAGCCTGGGAGCCAGTGAATCTCAGCTAACTGTAATCCTGGCTCCTTTGGCATTGGAGAGAAACCAGGGTGGGACAGACAGAAGAGATTTATTCATTCTGTCTACAGGTGTTGGACTCTAGCGTCCAAACACTGAGGAGGAGTTGCCCCCAGAGACCACCTCACACACCACAGCTGATGTAAAAGCATGAGGATTTTATTAATTCTATCATGACAGGTTCCCTCACCATTCCAGAAGCCGAGAGACCTCGAATAGCTGGCACAGGCCACTTTTAGAGGAGAAGGCCACAGAATCAAGGAGGGCTGTGATTGGCTTATTCTATTTTTTTTGTTTGTTTTTTTTGTTTTTCGAGACAGGGTTTCTCTGTGGTTTTGGAGCCTGTCCTGGAACTAGCTCTTGTAGACCAGGCTGATCTCGAACTCACAGAGATCCGCCTGCCTCTGCCTCCCGAGTGCTGGGATTAAAGGCGTGCGCCACCACCGCCCGGCGATTGGCTTATTCTAAAGGGCTATTACCAATAATTGGCTGTAGAGCTGTTGCCAGATCAGATGAGTTAAGAGGTCATTTTGACCCCATTTCCCAGCGGACTGAATCTAAATATACGTATATGGGTAATTGTTCAGGAACTGAGTAAGTGCATGTGTAGTAGTTAGGTCCTTGGTTCCCAGGGGAGGAGGGGAAGCATTATGGCACGGAGGCTGAGAGGATTCAGAATTGTCAGAAATGGCTTCAGAATTGTCTTAAAGTCTTACACAGGGTCCCTGCCAGTAGGATAGGCAATTAGGAAGACATAGACCAGGCATTGGTCTTTGATCTAGGCACTCAGGAGGCAGACACAGAGTTTGAATCCAGCCTTATCTACATATTGCCTTTCAGGCCAGCCGGGGCTACAGAGTACTGAGACCTTGCCTCAAAAACAATCAAACAAACAAGCAAAAAAGCACACTCCTTGCTTGGCCTGAGGCACAGAGCAGGATGAGGAGCAGAGAGAGGCCGGAGATGGGAACTGGAGTTGCTCTAAGGGACAGGACACCTGGTTGAGATTGTGATCAAGTGAGCATGAGCTACAGAAAGATGTCTGTCAAGCCGAGAGAACTGGAGATGCCAAGACTTATGTGGGGATGTAGACCTGAAGGCCAGCCAAGCGGCTTGACACAGAAACCACACTGTGGTCAAGTGTGTTGTTTTAAGCATAGGAAGGCCTCAAGATGAGGGTGATTCATCGCCATGGAAGGCTCTGAGGGACGGAATGTGAAGAGGTTTGTGGAGGAGCTCGGGGTGTGGCAGTGTGCTGTATAAACACCATGGCTGTGGCCAGTGCCCACTCCAGTGATAAATGAGGTGGTTTTGTTTGGGTTGTAGACCCACACTTTCTATTTCAGTAAACAAAAAGTTTATTTGAATATTGTTTAGGAAAAATATATAACTGACACATCAGACTCATTTTTATAATTTTTATAATTTGGGGGGGAAGATATAGGCTTCATTTTTAATGTTAATTATAGAATATGGTGACCCAAAAGGAAACACATTATTCCATATATAGGAGCCAGGCACGGTATCTGCATGCCCATCATGATAGAACTTGGCTGAGGCAGGAGAATTATGGGTTCACAGTTAGATTGGGCTACACAGTGAGCTCCTGGCACGTGTGTTTTGATCTGGAAAGTTGTGAGGGTGGCGTGTGAAAACTGAACATGGGTAGATCTCTTTCAGGTAGAAGGGTCAGGAGAAGACTGTTCACATGAGCTTAGAAGAGGCTTCAAAAACAGCAAACACATTAGCACTTGCTAAATTAGACAGAGGACCTAAGGATGCTCATTAGATCAGCATTTTAACTCCTCTGAGCTTAAAAATGTGTATAAGCAGAGGTTGGAGAGATACGGGTAGAATGCCTTGTTGGGAGATATGGAACATAGTAAGGGGACACACAGTGAGGACTGGCCTTGGGCTCAGCCAGTATCCCCAGGTGTGCTGGTGGACCACCCCTCTTTGCCCAGTCATGTTACTTTATCTTGTTTACCTTGGAGACTCCCAGGCAGGCTCAGGGTTTCCTTGTGGGAGCAAAATGGCAATCTCAGACTTATGCTTCCACTATGAGGGATCCCTTCCCTCCGTGCCGCTCACACACAAATCCTGGCATTTACTGACACTGCACTTGGGAAGAACAGTCAGAGATTCCCAGGTTAGATTGGGAATGAAGCTTTGCCTATGTTTCTCTAAGAGATGGGAGTTAGTTAACTCTGTGCCTTGGGGCCTGAGTCTCTCCATGCCCTAGCACTAGGTGGATGAGAGGTGGCGTAGATCAGAGTGCCCAGTCAAGGGTCATTGTCCGCCGAGTCCCACAGGAGGGCTGGGGGCAGAGCGCTGTGGTTTTCTCCGGGCATCCTCCCTGTCAGGATTACTCATTAACTTCTAGTTTGTGGCCTTCCCTCTACTTGGCTTCTCCTCAGCATGGAGAAATTATTGGGGTGTGCCAAAGAAGTGTCCTTGCTCTTCAGGACCCCCATGCAGCGAACTATGCACGCACTGGTCACATCTTGTAACACATGCCTGGACATGCAGAATTCAGCTGCATAGATTTCTGTGCTGTGTTCACACTCAGATCTGAGTAGGGACACGTCTGTATTTACCAGGAGCACTTAGCTTTGTCTGCTGCCTGGGTCCTGGTGGGACACTGCCCAGGAGGGCAAAGTTCAGGAGCCGGACAAGTGAGGTAGAGTCCTCGGCACACACGAAATCACTCCTCCACTGTGGAGACATCTGATCCCACGCCAACTAGATCAAAGGCCACAGATCCACACAAGAACAGTGAGTTGCCTGAAGGTGCCCAGAAGCTGTCCAACCAGGGCTTGGCCTGGCACAGTTAATACTAACCATTCTGCAGGACCTTCAGCAAGTCTCCTGAGGCTGTGTTGTCTGTAAAGCACATATTAGCCCAGGCTCCATCCATTGCCAGGTGTGTGACTCAGAGTAAGTCTGCAGCCACTCTGTGCCAGGACATACAAGGTTGGTAGTTCAGGTTCTGAAATCATAGACTTGTAAGGAATACATGCAGAAATCAGCGGCTCCTACACCCTCTTTGGGACAAACCATGCTCTAGAAGCTGCCCAAGATCCACCTTTCCCTGGTAGTCCAAGCCTTTTGGATTTCCGTAGATGCTTTATTGTGTATCATAGATTCTGTCCTTAGCTCCTGGTGATCAGCTCAGCCTCAAGTTTGTCTCCTTTACCAGGAGGCTGCAGAGTGCAGTGGGAAGCCCCAACCCTCTAATCTTGCCTGCGTTTTCCGGTGAGCTCTCCCATCTTGAAGCCACCTAGGGCCCTAGACCGTAGCCACTGGATGGCTTTTTTTAAAATTTTTCATAACAGGGTTTCACTGTAGGTTTGAAGCCTGTCCTGGAACTAACTCTTGTAGACCAGGCTGACCTTAAACTCATAGAGATCTGCCTACCTCTGCCTCCCAAGTCCTGGGATTAAAGGCGTGCGCCACCATCGACCAGCTCTGAATGGCATTCTTAGCAAGCACACTGAACATTCTAAAGAGGGTAGGAGTTTTTTGTTTGTTTGCTTTCTATTCTCCTAGGTAACTCTAAATCCAGTGAAGTTGACAGTGAAGATTAATCATCCCATCTGTGAAATGCATCTAAGAAGGCCTATCACACAAGGTGAAGGATGAAAGAGAGAAGGGAAGTGGGCGAGGCGGCCCAAGGGTTCTTTTTTTTGGAGGGGGAGGTTTCAAGAAATGGTTTCTCTGTAGTTTTGGAACCTCTCCTGGAACTAGCTCTTATAGATCAGGTTAGCCTCGAACTCACAAAGATCCACCTGCCTCTGCCTCCCGAGTGCTGGGATTAAAGGCGTGTGCCACCACCGCCCGGCAGGCCCAAGGGTTCTAAACTACAAACATGGGGGCTCATTTCTTTGCTACCTATATATCAGTCTTCTGGATTCTAATTCTTTATTTTATTTTTTTTAAACATTTTTGTTGCTATTTATTGAGCTCTACATTTTTCTCTGCTCCCCTCCCTGCCTTTCCCCTCCCTACTTCAATCCTCCCCCAAGGTCCCCATGCTCCCAATTTACTCAGGAGATCTTGTCTTTTTCTACTTTCTACTTCCCATGTAGATTATATCTATGTAAGTCTCTCTTAGTTTCTACATTGTTGTCTAAGTTCTCTAGGATTGTGGTTTGTAGGCTGGCTTTTTTTGCTTTATGTTTAAAAACCACCTATGAGTGAGTACATGTGATAATTGTCTTTCTGTGTCTGGGTTACCTCACTCAAATAATGTTTTCCAGCTCCATCCATTTTCCTGCAAAATTCACGCTGTCATTTTTTTCTGCTATGTAGTACTCCATGGTGTCAATGTACCACATTTTCCTTATCTATTCCTCAGTCGAGGGACATTTAGGTTGGTTCCAGGTTCTGGTTCTGATAGTTCTTTATTTTTTTAGACAGTTTTTAATATTTAGCTATTTTTATTTTATGTATGTGGATATTTAGCCTACATGTAGTCTGTGAACTATGTGTATGTCTGGTGTCCACTGAGGCCAGAAGAGGGTGTTTAACCCCTGGAACTAGAGTTACAGATGGTTGTGGTCTGCCATGTGGGTGCTGGGAATCACACTCAGGTCCTCGGCAAGAGCATCTAGAGCTCTTAACCACCAGGCCGTCTGTCCAGTCCCGAGGATTCTAGCTCTTTGAGCTTCACATTAAGTTAGCAAAGTGCTCTGTGTCATTAACAGGGGATCCTACAATGTGTATTTTCAGTGATTATGGGGTGAAAAGCTACTCGTTGTGTGATGTCCCTCTGACCACACATTCAGCAGCTTGGCCATGAGTAGCTTTGGCTCGGGTTTGTTCCACAGCCAGGGGCTGAGAGCTGGCAGATCCACAGGGCCTGGGCAGAGGTTTATGTAACTATTGATTTCCTTTTCTTTCTTTAAAAACAAGATGTGTGTCTTTGTGGCTCCTTTATACAAGAAGAACAAGTTACTCACCCAGGTGGTCACAGCAGGAGGATGTCACATCCACAAAGGCGCCATCAATGGTCTGCATAGGATCTATTCATTCACAGCTGAGAAGCGGTGGGCTTTGGTGACTGCTGAGCTGGGCTGCAAGAAAACAGTGCCCTGGGGCACCATCTTCTTTAGTGTCCCCCACATGACTCACTCTCTTCTCACTGGTCAGGAGCTGGGACATAGAACTTTCTGCAGAGATGTATCCAGGGCAGGGGGAAGGGCAGCCACTGGAGCAGCTGGCACTGAACACCCCAGATGAACACCGTAGCATCTACTTCCTTGGCGCTCAGTTCAGGGACTGAGCTATTCCAGCTGAGCGCCACTGCTGATGGTGCAGTTCACTGTAAGGGGCAAAGGGGTGGCCGTGCAAAGAGGACTGCCGCATTAAACCTGCTCCGATTTTGAGGGATGCCTTAGTTGTTAAGAGTACCGGCTGCTCTTCCAGAGAACCTGGGTTCAACGTCCAGCACTCACATGGCAGCTAACAACCATCGGTTGTTCCAGTTCTAGGTGATCCCATGCCCTCTTCTGACCTCTGCAGGCAGCGGGCATGCCTCTGGTGCAGACATACATGCAGGTAAAAATCCATACACATAGAATAAATAAATGAATCTGAGAGAAGGGAGAGGGAGAGACAGAGACAGAGAGACGGAGGGGAGAGAAGGGAAGGGAGGGAGAAAGGGGGAGGTAGAGAGAGAAGGAGAGGAAAAGAGAGAGATATTCTTAGAGGTGAAATGTTAAACTGACCCCCAGCTTCTGTCTCTTTCTTCATCCAGCCTAGTTAGTTACCTGGCCTTTTCTGAGCTGCTACCAGGTCCAGACACTGTGATACCTCCTGGGGACACTTTTATGAAGAACATTTTCTGTACAGAACCTGGTGGCACAGACCTGTAATTCTAGTTCTTTGGGAAGCTGAGGCAGGAGGATAGCAAATTCAAGGTTAATCTTGGCAACATGAAGCAGAAGGCTGGGGACATAGCTTTGTGGCACTTGCCTGGTATACATGATGCCCTAGGTTCAATCCTCTGTGCCATGGGGAGGTTAGGGGAGGAGGTGCTTCCTTGGGAACTTGCACCACTGTCTGGGTGGGCGGTTCTGTATAGGTATAAGATCTGATGGATTACAATGTAAGATGGCAGCTCTTAGGTCAGCTCTAGGAGTCTTTGCTTAGAGAATTAGGGTGGGAGAACGGTGCTGCCTGAGTTAAATTGTCATGGATGAGGGGCTATTTAAGTAAGGTCTGAAAGAAAAAGTAGTACCTTGCCTGACAGTAAAAGAGAGAAAGTCTTTGTAGGGCATGAACATTGTGTGCACAAACTGTCTGGGAATTAGTTACATCAAAGTAGAACTTGGCCAACCCTATTGTGATTTGGTATAAAGGGTGGTAAAAACGACCCATTATTGAGCAACTATGTGTGCCATATTCATGCTTTAATATACTGTTTACTGCCACAGGAAGCTGTTTCATTTCGTTCACATTGCTGTTGAAGGAAAGGATTCTGGAAGGTGACACAGTTAAAGATTATTGAAGTCCTAGCACATTGAGTCAGCTGTGACGCGCCCCCTTGTGGCAGGAAGGTAGAGCCAAATCTAGACTCCCTCTTACTGAGTTGGTTTTTTTATTCCAGCCTGGCTTTCGCGTGGATTATGCTTCTGTGACCTCGAGCAAGCCATTTAGCACACAAAATCCATCATTTCCTCATCAAAGAGATGAAAGGGTCATCTTCATCTCGAGGAGGGATGCCCATAAAAAAAAAACCACCAGAGAATATAAATAAAACATCACAAGAATAAGGCATTGTGCTTGCTTCATTTGTCAGGTCGCAGAGTCTGACAGGCCCAACATCCCGCAGAAGCACCCGCGCCACTGCTTGCAACCCTCCTGGCAATAGCCAGCTCTGTAAATGGAGACGGAGACTGCATGTCCCCAGCTATTTCCTCACCTTAGGAGACACGGAAACCTCATAGGGGCTGGCGGTGGATCCATGGCTTCCTGTCTAGAGACGAAACGCACCGGGGCTGAAAGGCAGCGAGGGGAGCTGGGGTGAAAAGGGAGAAGCGGGCAGCAAGGTACGAGCAGATCACTGTGGGGTTTCAACATCTTAGGACCCCAACCCTTTCTGACATGGCGCTCTTCACAATAACGTACGCGCTCACAGCGTCCTGGCTGCGCCAGAAGGGCTGCAGTGACTGACGTGTTCGGTTTGGAAGCAATCAGGCCAAGAAGGAAAAGCCTCATGTTCTGCTTTGTGTGTCAGTTAGCTCCGCTCAGGGACTCCTTCAGGCCAGCTCCCACAAAGACACTGTATTGGCGCTCGTGTAACAGGAAAGTCCAGGAAAAGTTCTGGGCCGGGGCCAGTGTAGCCAGGATCTTGATCTTGAAGACACTGGCTTTTACTTCCGGCCACCTTCCACTTCCTGGTGGCATTGTAGTGACCAGACTCCAGCCTCATGACTACCCAGTTTAGCAATTCCTAGTCAAGGTTCCAAGTGAGGACGCACTCATTGGGTCAGCTCAGTCATGTGCTCATCTCTGAACCAATCGTGTTAAGTGACTAGAATTTGAATTTGCCAGGCCCATGTCACATCTCAATTCCTTCACAGCACAGGGTCAGTTTCTCCAAGTCATAGGGCCTGGATGGAGGCGTTGTCTTTCTAAATTGAGGCTGAATGACTATGGATACCAGCAGGCCCTGCAAGTGTGTTTATAGATACTAAAATAGAAAAAGACATGATTTTCAGCTTCTAGACAGATCCCTAGGGAGACATGTTTCAAAGCATATTATAAATTGTTTTCAAATTATGCTCACAAGTTCCTCGAAATTCCACAAGAAAAACAAATAGTAAGCCAATAGGCGCCATGGTTTTCCACACTGGGATAGAGTTGGGGATGAATAATATTTCCTTGTGGTTTTGGAGTCTTGTGACACTAAGAACAGTAAACAAAGTCAGCAAGCTATTCCAGAGTGGTGCCAGGAGGTGTCGACAAAGAGCTGAGATGAGGTTCCCTAGAGCTTGCTTCCCGGGGGATGCGCTGCAGCCTGTTCCTAGGCCCGCAGCAAACATTTACTTAGGTAAGAAGGACGGGGTCGGAGGAATATTCAAGGCAGAAGGACCAGCTTTGAGGAGTGTGAAGCGATCTTGGGACCAAAGAACACCATCTCCCCTGAGGATGGGGAAAGGTTCTCTTCCCCTTTTCCTCAAGGCGTCCCTAGTGGCACCTGTTTCTCCCTAACAGTGAATGCCTCTTCTCTCCTGACAGCCCTTTGCCGGGTTATTTTCTCCCTCTGCTCCCCTTGGCTCCTTTCTTTGCTTTCTGACTCCCGAAGAGCAACCGAAGCAGCTAGTGCCATCCCATCCGGTTTGTGCCAGGCCAGAGTTTGCCAGTTGAAAATCCCTCCACTTACGGGGCCCTGCCCCTCCCACACTTGCTGTACCTCCAGGATGCCCTCCAGGAACAGCAATCTCCCCATAACCCTTCTTCCTAGGCACTCACCTAAGCGGCCACGGTTTCCTCAAGTTGGTCAGCAGATGGCAGCTTCTTCCCAATAATTGCTGGAAGGCTCACCTGACTCAGAACTATAATACTACAGAGAATCCAGCACAGAAAACCCAGACCTGAGTCAGAGGCCAGGAGAGAGGCCACTGCCCCCGATTCACAGGGCCCCCACCCCCTCCCTGTCCCCACCTCTTTCAGCAGCCTCTCTTTCCGGACCCATTCTCAAAGTCAACAGCAGCTAGGTCATTTATTTTAATGAATTATAGCAGGGTCTCACTCTGTGGCCCTGGTTGGCCTTGTATTCACTCTGTTGTCCAAACTGGCTTCAAACTCACTACATGGTCCAAGCTGGCCTTGAACCTGTAGCCTTGCACTCTCAACCTTCCACGTGCCTGGGGTTACAGGTGTGGGCCACTATGTCTAGCAGTTAGTTCTCAAAACAAAAACTGCTTCCACGCACGAGATATTCCGGTGCCAGTTCTCAAGACTGTCAAATTCTAACCCAGGGTTAGGTGGCAGACTTTGGCGGCACCAGCATTTGAGAGGCAGAGGTAGACAGATCTCTCTGAGTCTGAGGCCAACCTGGTCTACACAGTAAGGACATCTGGGACTACAGAGTAAAGCTCTATCTCAGAAAAAAGAAATCCTAACCCCTTCCCCTATACAGCCCCATTCCGTCCCTGTGCTTCATCTGATAATTCTGTGGACTCCAGCCAGGTCCGTGTTAGAAGCAACCTCACAAATTGCCAATCTGGAAGTTGCTCTGTGGTCCATGGGGCCGTGGGCCAGAGCAGAATATATATATATATATATATATATATATATATATATATATATCATCAGTTTTACTAATTGTAATTTAGCATTTTTCTTTATTATAACAGAGGCAACCAAACATAACACATCTGTGCTCCTCGTGTGGACATGCCCCCGGTGGGTGTTCTCAAGCCTCCTTTAGCTGCCCAGTTTTCACAAGCCTCATGTGTATCGATGCTTCCGACTTTTGATCAGGATCAAAATCGTGATCAAATCAGGATCTAGATTGCGTTCCTTAGGGTGTTACACAGCAGACTATGTTTCATAATATACAGCCTTGTGTTTTTAATCATAAACCTTTGTAATATAATTGGCTATCTGTAGTTCTGTATATCTTGTCTTTGATATTTGAAAAACTATCCTGAAAATACACTGGAGTATCAAAGAGGCCCATGGCATGGAAAAGATTAATACCAACATTCATCTAATTCATCCCTTTGGTCTGATAGAGGGACCCTGACTTGCTTCCTCTGAAGCTCAGCACTGGATTTGAACAGGTTTCCTTGCTCTCTGGTTATAAGACAGAGGGGGGAAAGACAGGAGGGATAGGCAAACAGCAAGAAATGGGGACATGGTGACTCTAAAGGCTCATGTCCTGGTCCAAGCTTCCTCTCTGAGCCGTCTGTCCCTCTGTCTGTAGTGGGGGTGGGATAAGTATGTGGTGGATGTGGGGGTGGGGTGGGATGAGTTTGGGGTGGATGTGGGGTGGGGTGGGCATCCCACAGGCTTCCCTTCCCCAAGGCATAAAATCAAGCTCTCAACTCTACTTCACGGAGGACATTTTTCAGGGGCTCCTTAGCTTGCTGTCGGGAATTTTCATACACTTGGCCTAGGACCTGGTCCCTTTTCTGGATGGATGGTGTGTCTAGCAGTTGACAAATCCTTTTGTTTTAGACACCCTTAGGCTTGTGATCTTCAGTTTAACAGTATACGTTTAGAATTTTTCAAAGGGTGAGAAAATATAGCAAGTTTTCTTCCCTTCCTTCCTTCCTCTCTCCCTCCATCCCTCTGTCTCTCCTTTCCTCCTTTCCTCCCTTCCTCCTCTTTCATCCCAGCATGTAACAGGCAGCTAACCTGAAACTACTGACCCTTCTGGTTCAGTCCCTCTTGCTGCCAAGGGCTGAGATAGGGGTGTGCCTCTATGCCAGGCTACAGCAAGGATGCCCGACTTTTCTTCTCATCCTACAATACATTCTTGTGCTCCTCACACCCTCCCAGGCATGCTCATTCAGCTGAGTTTCTGCTCCCTGATCTAGGATGAGTCCCGGTGCTGTGTGAGGTGGGAGCTCATCTCTTCTGGAAGATTCCTTTATGCAGAGACCTATGGTCCCTCTGTGTCATTCTGCTCCAGAATCTGACCTCAAGATCCCATCTTTGGTACCATTTGGGATATCACCAGAATACCATCTTAGTAGAAATTCATCTCTGCTTTGCCTCGCATGAAGATGGAGGTAAATCCAGCATCCTCCTTTGGTAAGCATGCCATATCTGGATCTATTCGGAAGACTTTGAAAGGGAGTCTGGCTGGGCTTCAGAGGTATCCTGAGGCTGTTGAGAAGATCAAGCAAAGGGCTTTATAAATGTCAAGTGATATTATTAGCAGCAATTTGCATCCATAGAGGAGGGAGGGGGCACTCCAGGCATATGCAAAGAGAACCTTCCCAGGGTCCATCCCACTCCCCTTGAAGCATCCATTTTACTATCCAATTGTCCAGTGACCATGTTTCTACCTCCCTGCAGGGCAGAGAGAAAAACATCGGGTTTATTGCAGGCAGGCAAATACATCCAAATTCCTACAGCAAATGTAGAAGCCAGAAACAACCAGCAGAGGGAGGAATTGGCAAAGCTGAGACCGGGCAGGTCTTAAATAGAGCAGGTCCCTGTGGTCTGTGGAGAATGTGTTCCAAGACCCCCCCAATGGAAGCCTGAGACAGCACCTGGCCCTGAGCCCTCTGTCATATGATGCTTTCCCTGCTACCTACGCGTGCTAAAATTCAATGTCAGGTGCAGAAAGAGAATAACTGCAATAAATAATAATAAAGTAGAACAATTCATGCACTGTAATAAAATCACCAGCAGCACAGCTCTGGCGCTTTAGGGTCCCTTGAACACTGTGGTTCTGTTGACAGTGGATCTGATAACCTAGTCGGCTCCCAAGTGACTGACAACAGTGATGTCCAGACTCAGGGTTGTCCAAGTTTTGTCAGACTCCTCCCAATGGGCTCCAACAAAATAAAACCTTCGGAAGGGTTTGCTTCTAGATTCTTCCATTTAATATTTTCAGTTGACTGCAGGTGACTAAAACTCGGGAAAGCAAACCTCCAACTGGACCACAGCAAAAGGAGTCCTTTAGGCCAAGTACGCTCGGCAGAAGTCTTCTGGGGGCTCAACAGCACCTTGAAGCCAGTCATGGTTTGCTGTTTCTGAGATCAGAGGCCCTGCTCCTTCTGTACCCATTCATGGCCACAGTGGTATCAGAGACCTTGCTCCTTCTGCACCCATTCATGGCCACAGTGGCACCCTTCTACAACTTTGTGATTGGCAGCCTACTCTGGGCAAGGTACAGAAGCCACTAAGGAATCAGCCAAGCCCTCTGCCCCCTACAGTGCTCACTGTAGAGTCCTGTACACAAGAGTGAGTTCTAGTCTCAGGCTGAGCATTTGTTCAATGCAAGGGGAAAAATAGAACTCAAATTGCCCCTTGATTTCTGTTAATGAATGAATGAATGAATACATGAATGGGATTTTCTATTTTGAAGGTTAGTTTCTTACCACCTTCCAGTCCCTACAGTTGGCATCTTCAGAAGGAACACAGGACCAGAAATGGGTATAGCCTGGAGTAGCAGTCAAGAAGTGTGGGCAATGACCTCAGCTCTGCTGACCTGTGCTGGAGTCAGCTGTGGGAGGCCTCTGCTCCTTGGTTTCCTCACGTAATGGGATGGGGGTTGGAGGATGATTCATCTCCTCAGAGACAAAGGCATTCTGGGAGAGACTGGAAAAAAGGCCAGGCCAGCTTGCTCTGTGAGCTCTGATGCCCGCTGCAAGAGCCCGGTGTCCTGCAGATCAATCCTGGGATGGGGCAGTGCCCTTTGATGTGGGCCCGAGGGAATGTTGGCTGCCCCAGAGTTCCCTCCACAGGTGTGGTAGGAGTGGCAGTTGAATGGGGCAGTTGGAGAGGAGGGATCCTGGCAGGTGGGACCAGGGAAACTAAACCTGCTGTCTGTAGCGGAGGAGGCTAGGTAAGAAGGGCCGCGACCATGGCTTCCGGCCATTCTCCCTCATCACCTCATCCCCTGCCCAGGCAAAACTCATCTCTGTTGCAATTAGTGGCCCCATTTAGTTCTGAGGGGCCTCTGTCACTCCTCCCTAGGTACAGGTCACCTAGGGGTTGGGGGGACATGTACGACCTTATCTGCCCCTGTAGGAGGAAGCCTTGGCTTGGGGTTCCCAGAGCTGGAAGAGGCCGGGACAATTCTAGTTTTGGAGGCTTGTGGTATGTGAAAGAAAAAAAAATAGAAATGAGACAGGATTTGAACAACTGTGATGTATAGAAGCTTGCATTGAGTAAGTGAGGTCCTTCAGTCATCTTCACGCGCGCGCACACATGCATGCTCGCAGGGTACTGCTCAGTTTCTTTGAGAGATTAATTCTTCCAAGAAAGATCTTGAATCCACGCTGTATTACTATGTGGTTCTCACGGCTTTAAAATGAGAGTTCTTATCTTTCTTCAGTCATGGTAGACCATCTTTGTCCTAAATGGGTGACGTCATTTGGAAACACCTCCACAAGCTACCATTTTAGGCTCTGTAGGCATGAGAGGACTTGAGCAGACAGCCCTTGGTCTTTCTGATGCTTATCTGTGGCCTCCCCTGACCCCCTTCCAACTCTGACACCAACTCCTCATCACTCAAGATTAACGTTTTAGGCTGACTGACTGTAGGGTACTGGGCTCAGTCAGTGTGACTGACCGTAGGGTACTGGGCTCAGTCAGTGTGGCTGACCGTAGGGTACTGGGCTCAGTCAGTGTGGCTGACCGTAGGGTACTGGGCTCAGTCAGTGTGACTGACCGTAGGGTACTGGGCTCAGTCAGTGTGGCTGACCGTAGGGTACTGGGCTCAGTCAGTGTGGCTGACCGTAGGGTACTGGGCTCAGTCAGTGTGACTGACCGTAGGGTACTGGGCTCAGTCAGTATGGCTGAGTGGTAGAAGTGAGAGGCCAGAGGAAAAATCACCTAAAGCTTCTCCTCTGAACTGCAGGCAACTCAGGTCTTGAAAGAAGTTGAGAGGAGGGTATGAGGCTTTGGATACTTTACATTAAAAATGGATTTGCTGGGCTGGGATGTAGCTCAGCAGCGTGCGTGAAGCCTTGGATTCAGTCCCTAGCAGCAAAGAATGAGAGTGTGAGAGAGGCATGGAGTGGGGAGGGAGGGATGGAGGGAAAGGGAAGGGGAGGGACAGAGGGAGACGGGGGAGAGAGAAGTTTTACGGGGAGGTGGAAACCCTAGCCTCTTCTCTGGATGGGTTTTCTGGTGAAAGATGCAGCCACAAAGGTTCAATGGGGTCTTGAGGAAGAGACAAACTTGCAGACGTGAAGTGACGTCAGAAGTCTGATCTGCAATGTGCCCTTGTAAATGTTCTGAGTCAGAGAGGCACGAAGAGCATAAGAGCACAGGAACAGGCATAGAGGGTGTTTCTCATAAAGCTGCCCTCTAGACATCTTTTCTCCTCTTACTGTGAACACAGTCACAGGCAGAGAAAAACAAATACAGAATGAGGTGAACCACAGTGCCCATGTGACGATAAAGGTTGGGAGCCCAGAAGCTCAGAGCCAGGGGCCAGCAGTGGTGTTGCAGGCTGTGACTCAGAGGAGCATGGGTGCCTGCTCTTGCAGTATCTGATTATAACCATAGGACCTGTCAAGATTTTTTTTTTTTGACCAAGCAAGAAATCCTTTAAAGAAAATGTGCTGCTCTTAATGTTTTCTAAAACGGAAAAAAAACCAAAACTATGCAGACCATATAAAATGGACTTCTAAATTGTGTATGTTTGTGCTCTTTGTTCTAAGTAGATCCTTCTCTGCTTCTGCCTGCCCAGTAGATTGAGGATAGGTTAGGAACCCCCACCTGCAAACAGCAAGGGACTCCAGGGATGGTTGGCAATCTCCTGCCAGTCCTAAGGTGCGCCATCATGAATGATGGCTGCAGGGTCCCCTGCCTAGCGCTGCCTGTCACTGTGCCTCCTCCTCCGCCCTTCTGCTCCTGCTTCTCTGGGGCTGCTGGCAAGCAGCTTCCTCACTCTAGGCAGCTTCCTGCTCCTGGCACTGCTCCTGGCAAAGGATGGCACGCCAGACGGGAGAGAGACGTTACCCAAAGCATACTTCCTGATTTAAAGAGTCTCACTCCACCCCACCCCGCCTCAGCTGCCAATTTTAGTAAAATGCCGATCCAGCTGCAGAGCTTCCACACCATCTTAGGACGTCTCCGCTCGGCTGTCTCTGTGGAGTGTGGAAGGAAATCAGCTCCCAGTACCAGCTTCCTAGGTATGGCCTTCTGTGCTGGCCAGCATGGAGGCTGGCTTTTTTTTTTTTTTTTTTTTTTTTGTGCGGGGAATCTTGGGCTATTTGACAACTTCGAGAAGCTGTTGACAGGATCCTTCATCACTTAAGAGGTGAACAAGAGACCAGAAGTCAGTCACATAGAAGGCAGATTGGGTTTGTCAGGGTGGAGGAACAGAAGCTGAGACCGGACAAGAAGGAATAGAGGCTGGAGGCTGGCTGCGAGCTAAAACGAAACACAGTGATTGCCTTGAAATGGCAAAGGCATGTGTGTGTTTTCTCTGGTCCCCGGGACTCAAGCAGGGATCACAGGGAAATGGCAATCAGTTTACAGAAGGAAAACAACACATTCCCTGTAGGGTTCTTTCTTCTTCAAATGTCTAACTTATCATTTTTAAATGATTTCAAATTCACAGAAAGGTGGAAAGAATAATGATAAGAAATTTCAGCTATACCCAGACAAAATAACAAGCTGCGGGGATGACTTTAATATTCTCTGCATGCATTATTTATTAGCACCGTCTGTGACCTCCAGACCCCTGTGCCCGAGCTCTGGGCTTCAACTGCAGGTGTGCGGCTTGACTCTTACTATTTTTATTGACACATTTGAAAGTCTCAGATAATTTGCTGCACTTCCTCTGATTGCTTATTTCTCAGGAACGTGGATTCTTATATAACCAGAATCATCAAAAGGATAAGTATCTTCAACCATTCAGCAATCAAAAGCAGGACATTGGACTTTAACTTTTAACACTGCTGCACAACCCACGCAAGCTTCTCCGGTTGTTCCGTTCATGGCATTTAATTTGTTTTTTTTTTTCTTGTTCAGCATAACACACAGGACTGTTGTTCATTGCTTTTAGCTGTCCTGTCTTTGGTTTCCTCTAAAGCAGGAACATTTCTTTGTCTTCTATGATGCTAAGGTTCTCAAGAGCTCAGGCTATTTTGCAGGGAGCTCCTGTGTGCCTGGGCTTCCCTTTAGATGAGATTATACATTTTCTACACAAATGCAACGTGAGGGCTGTGTTGAGCGATGACTGGAGCCTGTGGCCAGGCTGGCTGAAGCATGTTGTCTTGGCCAGGGGGAGGCTCGCACACAGAGGCTCTTTGCTGTGCCGAGTCTTCTTGGTTCTTTCATTTTCTAGATCCTGTAATTCTCCTGAGATCCCTTGTCTTCTTTACCTGATTTGCTCTCCTCCCTCTGAGCCGGTCGCAGTGAGCAGGGAGTGGACGTGGAAAAGGCCCCCAGCTAGAGAGAGGCCATGGAGGTAGCAGGTCAGGGGCCCCAGTGTGATTATCACTCATGCTATGGCAGTAGCTAGGGCGTGGCCGCAGGAGCAAGACTGAGAACAGCGACTGAACCAGGCCCGGGGCTCTGCGTCCCTCGATGGTTGCAGCTGAATCACATTTAGGCTGAAGAGACCAAGGTGAGAGGCTTGCAGCGAAGGCAGAAAAGTCAGGAGAGGGCTACAGAGATGGAGCCTTCAGTAGAGAAGGCTGAGAAAGGATTTCTGACAAGCACCGGGGAAGCTTTGTAGGAAAAACTTCCTGTGACCTTTGCTCAGGGGCCCTGACACCCTCGACTGTCTGCAGAGTAGGGACAGGTCTCAGACCTTTAACAGTGGTCAGCTCGCTAACTCGCTTGCTCAGACTGTTAGGTTTCCTTTGTCTTGTTCCTTACCGCCCCACCCTGCTTATGGCATGTGCTACTCACATAGGCTGATATGAGGGCCTTGCTCATTTGCCCTTTGTTGTAAATGGTAACACACCGTGTTGGTAGTATACAGTTTTTCAAGCCGTTTTCCTGACTGTGCGTGTTGAAGACAGGGCAAACAGTTGCTAGACACATTCTTGGGGACGTCTCTAAAGCATGTTTTCATGAGATTCCATTGTCTGTGGGCTGTTTGCTGCTGTGTGTGCTTTATGTTTGTATTCTGGTCTTCATACCAATAAGCATGAAAGAAGGAAGAAAACAGAGGCCGGAGAGAATCTGAGAGGGGAGTGAAAACGAGCTTGCAAACTTTGGGCTACTTTATGCGCAATTGCTTAAGCATGGAGACCGCATCATCTGCCATGTGCCTGCCTGATTGCTCTCTATGTTGATAAGAGAATCTTGAACTTGACCAGATGATGACACATTGATTTATAAATTATTGGCACAACTTACTTCCTCACCAACAGGATTTAAGAGTGGCTGTGCTCTTTAGCTGTGCTAACACCTACAACTTCCAGGCTTTATAATATTACCTATTTGAAGAATCCGAGGGAGAGGTTATTGTGGTTTGATGACATCACTGCGACTTAGATAGAGGCCGAGCATGTTTTCCTGTGGGTTTAAAAAAGCATTGTTGTTTTGTTGTGACAGGCTCTTACTGTTAAACTCACTCCCGACTTGTCCTCTCGGTGCTGGGACCGCAGCTGTGTGCCACCACACCCGGCTTCGTGTGCTCCGTGAGCTCCTCTGTCAATTGCTTAGCTACTTCTTTTGTTTAACTTCCAAATTGAGTATTTATTCATTATTGGTCTATTGAAAACTGTTATAGATTGCACACACTAATTCTTTACAGTTAAAGGATTGTATTTACATCAGTACGTTGATTAATATTTTATTTAAGAATACCTTCTGATTGACAAGTTTTTTTATATGATTTTTGTCTTAGTAAGGGTTTATTTTGCTGTGATGAAATACCAAGAGAAAAGGCAGCCTTGTGGGGAAAGGGTTTACTTAAACTTTTGCCTCCACAACACAGTCCATCGTGAAGGGAAATCAATACAGGAACTCACCCCAGGAACCTGGAGGCAGGAACTGAAGCCGGGGCTGTGGAGGAACAAGGTGCACTGCATTGTTCTGCATGACTTGCTCATCTCATTTTCTTATATATCCAGGAACACCAGCCCAGGGATGACACTGCTCACAGCGAGCTGGGTTCTCCCACATCAATCATTAATTAAAGAAAAATGCACCGCGGACTTGCCTGCAAGCAGAATGATGGAGGCCTTTGCTCAACTGCGATTCTTCTTTGCAGATATTCTAGCTTGTATCAAGGAAATGCCTATCCGAATAATGAGATGTGTTTCTTGGAAGCAGCAGAAAGGTGGACACTGGTTTCTAATCCAATCTGCTAGTCTGTGTCTTTTTATTGGGGATATGAGGTTATTAATGTAGAGTGTTGTTAATGAACGGTATTCGTTGATTCCTGCTAATTTGTTGCTGTGATGTGGATTTTGATGATTTACTGTTCTGTGATTATTATTTTCTTAGTCAACATCTTTGGACTAAATTGTTCCGTCTAGTGTCTTCTTAGACCTGGACTGATAGAAATTAGTTAGACATTTTATTGTGCAATGTTTTTCTTTCCTCAATAGTTGTGATTGACGGTTTTGCTGGATATAGTAGTATGGGCTGGCATTGGTGGTCTTTTTTTCCTTTTCTTTAGGTATATTGTATTTTTACAAGGCTTTTTAAATTGTTTTATTGAGCTATATATTTTTCTCTGCTCCCTTCCCTTCTTCTCCCCTTCCCTTCTACTCTCTCCCATGGTCCCCAAACTCACAATTTAATCAGGAGATCCTGTTTTTTTTTTTTTTCTGCTTTCCATGTAGATTAGATCCTGTATACCTCTCTTAGGTGTTTAGGTTCTCTGGGATTGTGAAGTGTAGAAACTGGTTTTTCTTTGCTTCATGTCTAAAAGCCACTAATGAGTGAGTACATATGATATTTGTCTTTCTGGGTCTGGGATACCTCACTCAAAATGATGTTTTCTAGCTCCATCCATTTGCCTGCAAATTTCAAGATGTCATTTTTTTTTTCTGCTATGTAGACTCAATTGTGTAAATGTACCACATTTTCCTTATCCATTCTTTGGTCGAGGGGCATTTAGGTTGTTTCTAGGTTCTGGCTATGACAAACAATGCTGCTATGAACATAGTTGAGCACATGTCCTTGTGGTATGATTGAGTATCCTTTGGATATATACCCAAAAGTGATATTACTGGGTCTTGAGGAGGGTTGTTTCCTAATTTTCTGAGAAATCGCCACACTGACATCCAAAGGGGTTGTACCAGCTTACATTCCCACCAGCAATGCAGGAGTATTTCCCTTTACCCCGCATCCTCTCTAGCATAAGTTGTTATCCGTGTTTTTGATCTTGGCCATTTTTACAGGTGTAAGATGGAATCTCAGAGTTGTTTTGATCTGCATTTCTCTGATGGCTAAACTGATTGACAAGTTTGAGATTTCAGTGTGGTGGCCTTAGTCAAGACTTTAATTTTGCTTTTAAATTTGCTTTAAGAAACACGTCCCTCGCCGGGCGATGGTGGCACACGCCTTTAATCCCAGCACTCGGGAGGCAGAGGCAGGCGGATCTCTGTGAGTTCGAGACCAGCCTGGTCTACAGAGTGAGTTCCAGGACAGACTCCAAAGCCACAGAGAAACCCTGTCTCGAAAAACCAAAAAAAAAAAAGAAAGAAACACGTCCCTCTCCAAAGCCCGTTCGTGTCTTTCTCTATACTTATGCCTTCTCACTGGGGTTTTCCTTTCTGAGCCACTTTGCCTATGTCTTTGTTTATATCAGTGGTACTTCTGACTTAGGGCGTGGCAGGAACCTCTAACACTGAGTGCTAGGTCCAGTTCTTTGCTGATGTTGTTACTTTTACTGTGAGATAGGGTTGTGCTAAGTTGACCAGGGAGGACTTGAATCTATGATCCCTCTACCCCCACCCTCTGAATAGCTGTGCTTGCAGGCATTTGCCGCCACGAGTAGTTATACCTTCACATTTAAAACATGTCTCTTGTAGACAGCATGTCATTGAATCTTGTTTTTCTACTGTCTGACAATCTCTGTTTTGAAACGTTGAAATGCTTAGCTCATGTATATCTAATGTAATTATTACTGATTCAGTTTAAGTCCATTAGCTTGCTTTTTGTCTTCCATTTATTTCTTATGGTTGCTGTTGTTTTGTTTTTAACATTTTTCTATTCCTTAATGTCTGCTTTTTAGGCGTTTGTGGGATCTTCTGCTATTTAGTGTTCTCTCCTCCCCCGGCCCCAGTTTCTTAGCTCACCCTTACTTTGGTGTCTTTTTCTAGAACGTATGCTGTCCTGTGATTTGTAGTATAATGGTCCTGTTGTGTGCTCGTTTCTTCTTTCTTTGAGGGGAGCATTTCTGTTTCAGCCTTCTCAGGTACTTGTCACTCTCAATCCCAGCTGACACGTATGCACCAAATAGGTAGCGTATACAGGGCGGGGCTAAGGGTTAAAGTAGGGCTGTTAGCGAGAAAGACATGAAATCCCCAGTCATTTGTGTAGAAAGAAAATTTTCTCAGCCAAGGAGAGGTGTGATTTGAGCCTCAGAGTCTGAACAGGAACTGGGCAAGTGAAGGAGGGGCCAGCTTGCTCCAGCTGTGTGCGTGAAGACCCAGCAACAGCAGGAGGGATTGGCATTCTGTTCAGGGGACATTAATACATTAAGCCTGGCTGGAGAGGAGTGTGAGATTGTATTTATGGAGAGAGCAGGGCCCACATCAGTAAAAGGATTAGCAACTTTGGAAATTTCTATTTTCTGATTGAATTAGGATTCTAGAGCTGTGTCTGTGGTATTCTGGTCATTAATATTCATTAACCGAATGAAAAGACTTTGAGCAGATCTACTGCACATAAAACATGTGCCTCTCCCATCCGGTTTCATGTTTCAGCTTCTACTTGGGAAGATTCTTCCTGTTTCAATAAAGGAGTTTTTGTTTTCGGATTTTGTTGGGAGGGGAGAGAAAGGCATCTCGTTCCAGAGGCATGCCTCTTGTAATATAGGACGTGCAAGGAGTTTTCCCAAGGATCCCCGGGGAAGAGGAGCAAGCTCCAGTTTCCCCAAGTTTGGATCTGCCACAGATGAGACTACCATCCTCAGAGTAAGGAAGTCCTTCCCTTTTCCTAGCCTCAGTTTCCTCTTCATGATAGTGAGGGATCTGAGTCCACGTAAGGGCTGCTTCCAGCGTGGACCGTTCTGTGGTTTATCAGTCATCAATGCCTCAATGAGAATTGTTTTCATCCCTCTTGCTAACCGTGAGAACTTCCAGAGAGAACTCACAGGAAACTGAGCCCTGTGTATACATAACAATATGGATATGACCTCTACTAAAGAGAGACAGAAATCATTTCAACACAGCCTAGCAATAAAGGAACATTATTCTTGTACCTGGGGAGAGGGGTGCCATGGTAACTCAGGCAAGCATAGGGGTAGGCCCCAGAAAAGGACCGGACCTTAAAATAAGAAGAACCTGCTGTGGGAACGCCACAAATGGGGCCGTAGATCTGTAGGCCAGGCAGACAGAATAATTTCTCTTGCCCTGGGTTCTGGGTTTTTACTGATGGCACTGGCTATGGAATCTATGGAAACACGGACTTGCCAAGTCGCGGCTGGTCCTGAGGCGTGGCCTTGATGAAGTTCTTTTGCCCACTGGGTGGAGGGAATGTGGATGTATGAGCTCCTGGAAGGATCTGGACAAATGAAGGTACACATGTGTGACAGAAGTCACCCACACTGAAAAGGAAAAGCCATATATATGTATTTTTTTTTTTTTGAGGCTGCCTTGCTGGGCTGAGAACCAGCCTTGCCTATGGGTTGACCCTTACTGAAACTTCACAGGAGAATCTATGGCTCCCAGCTAACTCAAGATGGGAACAGAAGAGGAATGAGATACTCTTACTCAAAATGTAAGTTAAGGGGCATTAGTAGTCGAGCCACAGTCCTTTCTAGATATTGAGACTAGTGGGTAAAAGCACATCCGAGGCTCAAAGCAAGCGAAGAGGTCTGGGCCCAACAGTGATTTTTGGCTCTACCCTCAATATCCCCATTTCTCAGTATACTTTCTCCATCTTTGTCTGCAGAGTGAAACGGTCCCAAAGCCAAGAGTCTAGGGCTCCCGAACGCCATCAGGATGGTGGGTGAAGGCCCCTACCTCATCTCAGACCTGGATCGGCGAGGCCAGCGGAGATCCTTTTCTGAGAGATATGATCCCAGCCTGAAAACCATGATCCCAGTGCGGCCCCGTGCAAGGTGAGGCAGGAGGGGGACGGAGGTGGGCAGGGCCCCAGGGGTCCCAGCCTCTGCTTTCCATGTGCCCTCCACGTCTGTGCCCTCCACATCTGTCCTTTATTTACCCAGTCAGCCACACGTCTGCTCACTTCTGGGTCACTAACTTCTTGCCTCTTCCTGTGGTTGGAGGGATGAAGACAGACCATGTTAGAGGAGCTTTTCCTGTGCTGAGATGGCCTACAAAGTTTATAAACTTTTCATTCAGTTTTATCTTTGCCCTTCCTTCTTTCTTTCCTTCCTTCCTTCCTTCCTTCCTTCCTCCCTCCCTCCCTCCCTCCCTCCCTCCTCCCTCCCTCCTCCTTCCTTCCTTCCTTCCTTCCTTCCTTCCCTTCCTTTCTTCCCTCCCTTTCTCCCTCCCTCTTTCCTTCCTTCCTTTCTTCCCTTGTGAGTTGCCATCTGGGTGCTGGGAATTGAACCCGAGTCCTCTGGATGAGCCGAGGTGCTCTTAACCGCTAAGCCATCTCTCCAGTCCCTCTGTCGCCATCTCTAGCTGATGGGAAGACTACTGGAAGAGATTAAATCACTTGCCTGAAGTTCAACAGGCAGCCTTCATTTTTTCCCCTTTAAAAAATTTAAATTTAATTTTCTTTATTATTGTTATTGCATCTCAACTGCAGTTTCTGTTTCCCCTCCATCCTCTCTTCCCAGTCCCTCCCACACACTGTCTCTCTGCCTTCTCCATCCACTCCTCTGTTTATCTTCAGAAAAGGGCAGGCCTCCCATGGAAATCAACCAAACACGGCATATCAAGTTGCAGTAAGACTAGTCACCTCCCCTTGTATTAAGGCTGGACAAAGCAAGTATGAGGAATAGGGTTTCAAAAGCCAGCAAGAGTCAGAGTCCTTGCCCTAACTGTTAGGAGTTCCATAAGTGGACTAAGCTATACATCTGTAACATTTATGCAGAGGGCCTAGGTCAGTAGTACTGTTTGAAGTCAGGGATTGTGATACCTCCAGAAGTTCTTTTATTGTATAGGATCGTTTTGGCTATCTGGTTTTTTTTTTTTTTTTTTTTTTTTTTTTTGCTTTTCCATGTGAAGCTGAGTGCCGTTCTTTCGAGGTCTTTGCAGAATTTTGCTGGGATTTTGCTGGGCATTGTGTTGAATCTGTTGTGTCAGGAACTTTTTTAGTTTTGACAATTTTCATTGACCACTGTATTTATTTCTTTTATTTTATCTTCTACACCTGAGATTTTTCTCCTCCATCTCTTGTATCCTGTTGGTTATGTTTGCATTTGTAGTTCCTGTTCACTTACCTTGATTTTCCATCTCCAGACTTCCCTCAGTTTGTCCTTTCTTTATTGCGTCTATTTCCATTTTCAGGGCTTGAACGATTTTATTCATTTCCTTCACCTGTTAGTGTTTTTTTTCTAGATTTCTCTAAGTGATTTGTACATTTCTTCTGTAAGGGCCTCTACCATCTTCCTAAGCTTGGATTTAAGGTCCTTTTCTTGTACTTCATCTGTGTTGAAATATCCAGGGCTCACTATATCAGGATGGTTCGGCTCTGGTGGTACCATATTGTCCTTTGTGATATTGTGTTCTTACACTGGCCACTAGTCTTCTGGGTTTGGGGTTGTTATAGGATTAGGAGCCAGTTTCTGAGTTTATCTTTGTTGGATGAATTTTCCTCCCTTGCTTTCTGTTTCCTCTCTGGTCTGAGTGACTTGTAGTTTTGGTGACCTGCAGGTCTTTAGCTCCAGTAGCCTCTCCACTGGAGTTTTGTCAGCCTGTGTGACCTCTAAGGTTTTGAATGCTCACATTGCCTCTGGGGTTCTGGAGTTCTGGGAACTGGCATGGCCTCTGGAGTGCTGGATAGTGGTGTGGCCTCTAGGGTTCCAAGTACCTGGGCTTTCTGGTTTCCTAGTAATGGTGTGGGCTGCAGAGTGGGAATCTTCTATTGGTGTTGTGGGCTGGGATATGGAACCCAGGGTAGAGACTGCTGCTGGAGACTGGGTTTTCTAGTACAGATGGGGCCTCAGGTAGAATAGTAGTCTTCTGTTGTGGGCCAGAATATTGATATTTTTTATTTTTATTTATTTAACATAATTTCTTTATTGATTCTTTGGTAATTTCATATCATGCACTCTAATTCTGCTCACTTCCTGGTCCCCCCATGTCCTCCCTTTAACCCTGCAGTGTCCCCTCAAAAGAAATTTAAAAAAAATTTTTTTAGATTTATTTATTTATTATGTATACAACATTCTGTCTCCATGTATGCCCACACACCAGAGGAGGGAGCCAGATCTCATTACAGATGGTTGTGAGCCACCATGTGGTTGCTGGGAATTGAACTCAGGACCTCTGGAAGAGCAAGCAGCCAGTGCTCTTAACCTCTGAGCCATCTCTCCAGCCCTCAAAAGAAATTTTTAAAAAAGCAAAACAAACAAATCAACAAAAGCAAGAACAACTCAAACGAAAACAAAAACCATCAATCTCTTCATTTCTCCTTCTTTCCTGCTTCTCCAACGCCTCTTCATTTATCCTGGTGGCATTGGGAGTGGTGTGCCACATAGTACACCCTTTTGTCCAGTCACCTTTATGAGCAATGCTCATTGCAATGAGTCCCTGGTCTGGTTCAAGGCCCCTGGTTTCTGGTGCACCATCATCACTGAGTCCTCACCTGAAATCTTATGGAATAACCTGTGGCCTCCCTGAGTCATGGAGGCCATGTTAGTATTGTTCCACAGAACCAGTCCCTTCAGGAGCTCCAGCAGGTCCTAGATGGGGTAGATGTTAGGGTGGGTCAACCCCAGGCCTGGCTGTGGGCCTGGGTGGTTGCCTAGCTGGTCAGCCCTGGCCACTGGAGCCACCCACCTCAGGTGAGGGGTAGAGCCAGCTCTCCTATGCCCATGCCATCATGGTTGGTTCTCTGTCATCTGTGGGGTGGGACCATCTCTCCACAGAGTAGGGATCAGCTTTCCCATGAAGGTCAGGGCCAACTCTCTTGCGATGGTGTCCAGCGAGAGGCATGACCAGCTTTCTCTGGGCCAGTGAAGGGTGGGGCCTGTTCAGTATGTCCCTCTGATTTCATCATGCATGGTTCCTATGGCCCCTGAGGTGACAAGGGCCACAGACATCAACACAGCCCTCAGCTGCAGCTAGACTATGGATCTAGACATGAATGGCCTTTGGTAGCAATTTGGCTGTAATGGCATCCCTGGCTCGAGGTGGAAGCACTGGCCACTCAGGTTTTGATGGCTCTGGCAGCCCAGCCTTTATTCTTAGCAAACTGCCCCACCAGACAGCAGATGAAAGCCTTTTTTACAGCTTACAATTATATGGGTAACTCATAAACTAACGCAACCTGGGCTGAGAGATGGTTTGGGTAGGGTCATCTGGTCTTGACCAGGTTTACTCAGGCATCTGGTGGGCAAGGTGCCTGTGTTTATGAGGGGTGACCAACAGTTGGTTAACTGGGACAATAGAGACAACTGGGCCATGAGGTCACTCAGCCTCCAGTGGACTTCCAAGAGAATGGGCAGATGTAGCTGGACCTTTGCGGTAGGACCACCAGCTCCCCAGTAATGACACAGAGACTTATTAATTATAAAAGCTAGGGCATAGCTTAGGCTTGTTACTAACTAGCTCTTACAACTTAAATTAACCCATATCTTTTAATCTATGTATTGCCATGTGACTCATGGCTTTACCTGTCCTCCAGCATGTCTTGCTCCCTCTGCATCTCCTGGTGACCCAGCATCCCTGTGTCTGGAGGTCCTACCTATACCCCTATCTATCTAATGGGCATTTAGCTTCTTATTAAACCAATAAGAAGGTGCCTTGGCAAAGACACATCTTCACAGTGTACAAAATGACTATTCCACAACAAGTAGATGCAGGCAGGGCACCTTCAGACTCTTATTGAGACCAGCACACTACTTTTGCCGTATTCTGTCCACCAAAGTGAGCTGCAGGGCGTCTCAGATTCTGGGCAAGGGAAGTAGACTCCACCTTTTGCTGACATGAGCTGCAAGAGCACACCGAGGATCAGAGAGCCAGGGAGTGGGTCATTTTTAAACTCTAGGATAGTCTCAGGTAGCCTGACTTCCGAGCACACATGCCCAGTAGTTTGGTATATTTTATATATCATTAACTACAACACTAGAAATTGCTGCCTTTTCTGAGTACAGAGGTTCAAGTGACATCTCTCGGGCTTGCAGCATGTCTCAAATTTTATTTAGTTTTGACCCCCCCCCACAACACTCCATTTGACCATATTTATTCTACATATTTTTCATTTTTTATTGTGTGAGTAGTATACCCTGGTCACCAACATGACATTGCTGTGTGTGAAGCTGGAGAGACATACAGGGGCTCCCCACTCCTGGGTATTCCCACCCAAAAAATGTGAGGAAGGCCTAAGAAGATGAGGACAGTGATGGAAATGCTCACTTCAACAGCATGTTGGTTAAAACTGGAACAATCAGTGTGGACCCCATGCAGGATGACGTGCAAATTAACGCAACATTCTGTAGTTTTTGACATCTAATCTAATAAGTGTATTAAAAATTATAACCAAAAGTAGTAAAATAGTTAGGTAGTGTTCAGTTTGGGCACGGTTACCTTTGATTTCAGGATAATATAGTTAAATGTATGCGACTCAAGTTTGAATATTGGCTGGCCTGCATCTTTCTACAGCTTTCACCATCTGTTCTCCTGAGCTGGGGTAAGCTAGACCAAGAACTACCCAAAGGGTTGATGAATGCAAGCCCCAGGGTCCACACATGACTGTGATGGGTATTAGAGCGGTGAGCCCAGGCACCCAGGAACACGAGAATACCATTTGCTCTAGGTTGGCACCCAATCCCGTGGATGATGCTGGCCTGCTGTCCTTTGCCACGTTTTCCTGGCTCACACCTGTGATGATTCAGAGTTACAAGCACACGCTGACTGTGGACACCCTGCCCCCACTCTCACCATATGACGCATCTGACATCAACGCCAAGAGGTACGAGGGTCCCTAAGGGGTGGCATAAGAAGCAAGGGGTCCCAAGGGTTCTGTGTCTCCTGTGGAAACTGACACCTTCTCAGTAGCTGCTCACTGAGATGTGAGCTGAACTGCCTGCACTTCTTGGCCCGGTCTCTGGGGAAAGTGTGGCTGGGTAGAAAGGACACAGGGGACCAGAGTGTGAGGCTGGGGGCTGTAGGAGCAGCACTGTGGACAGTTAGTTGGGGGCTTGCTTTACTCTGTGATGTTTGGAGCTCACCTTGGGTGCTGCACACAGCTCTAGGCATCATTTCTGGCTTTATTTTTTTTAAAAATATCATTGTATATCTGTGTTACAAACTGCCCATATTAGCCAATTTTGACTTGTGAAAATGTACCGCTGGTCCAAACTAATTGATTTAGTTGTAGTTTAGTAATGTTTAAGCAGCACAACTATTCTACACCATATTCCTGTTCCCCTACCAGCGGCCGACACCATTAACATGCTGGTACCCTGCTCAGATTGTTTTCTACTCTGCAACCAGAACCTGTTCTGCCATTGTTTGCAGAAAATGCCTCGTTTGCTTTCCCACACACAGGCCATGATGTTTTTTGTTTGTTTATTTGTTTGTTTGTTTTGTTTTTGTGAGACAGGCTCTTACTGTGTAGTCTTGGCTGGCTTAGGACTCACTCTGTAGATTAGGCTGACCTAGAACTCAAAAAGCTTCACTTGCCTCTGCCTTCCAAGTGGTGGGATTAAAGGCATGCGCCACCATGCCCAGTCCAGGCAATGCTTTCTATGTTGAAGTTAAAACATAGAATCTGAGGGTGGAGAGATGGCTCAGTGTTTAAGAACACCGAGACCCAGGATTGGATTCCCAGCACCCAGAACTATCTATAACTGTATGGGATCCAATTCCCTCTTCAGGTGTGCAGCTATATAGGTAACCAAACACCCACATACATAAAATAAATAAATCTCTTAAAAAATTTAACATGCTGTGTGGCTGCCACCTTGCCCTTTTCAGGTGAAAATTTATAAAGACTTGTTCACGTCTGCACGAAGACACCGATCTCCTTCATTCTTTGCTTTTTATGTGCATGAGAGTTTGGCCTGTATGTATGTATCGGGACCACACATGTGCTTGCTGCCAGAGAGGTCAGAAGGGAGTGTCATATCCCCTGGAAGTGGGGTTACAAACTGTTGTGAGCTGCCATATGGATGCTGAGGAGCAAACCCGAGTCCTCTGCAAGAGCCACAGGTGCCCTTAGCTACAACCATCTCTCCAGAGCCAGGCTTCAGTCGCTCTGATACTTGCACTGAAACTGGTGCTGAGGACCTGGAATGTCTTGACCAAGGCAAGGTCCTCAAAACTGCTACCTTTCTTTGTCCTGGAGATTGCCCTAACTTTGGCCACATGGTCCAAAGTACGACACATCCTCGAATATATAATAAAGGGGATGAGCGCAAGTTTCGTCTCGAAGTTGCTTCTAGGGGAAGAATTGCCCTGCCCATCATCCCTTCCCTGAAGGAATCTCAGCTGCTGATACTTTCTCTACAGTCTTGAGGAGGTTTCTAGAGAGCTCTGAGGGGCCATGCCAGTTTCTGTGTGCTGCTGGATTGTCCTTCCAGCTTTCCAGCTAGTGTTTCCCATTAGGGATTTTTTTTTTTTTTTAAATCGTTTCCTGCCCAGCGTCAACTGCTGCTTTTTTCTCAGCCGATTTCACTCAGGCTGGGAGATTAAGCACCAAATAAATTCTGACTGCTCAATGATGTGTCCAGCTTCACCCCAGGCCTCTCTTCTAGAATCTGAATTCCGTAGGTCCAGCATCAGCAGCACTTGGAGGCCTCACGAATTTCAATATCTAAAGTGCAGGGTATTTCATTTGGGTTTGTATGGATGTAGCATTTTCTTTGCCTATGGGTTGAACGGGTCTTCACACACGCTAGGCAAGTGTAAAGTTGCGGTCTTGACCCTCAGCCCCAACCTCATGATACTCTCTCCTCTCCCCCTCTCCATTCTCATAGTCGCTAAGACTGGGAAACTGGGTTCTACCCTTGGTTCCCATGCTCCTTTCCTCCCACATCTAATCTGCCAGCAAGTCCTGTTGTCATCCCCTAGCAACCTGTCCTTGAATCCTCCCCCCTTAACTTGTCAGCACTGTGTCTCTGGCCTGATGCCCCTCATGTCCTGTGTGATTTTTTTTCTTTTGCTGTTAGTACCCACAGCCAATCACACTGCCAGCCACCAAGTAATCTGTCAAATATGCCCATTATTTCACCACATTGACCTAAAGACCTGCAGATGCTTTCCTTGCATTTAGAGCATGGTGCCACCTAAGTGCCTCCTGAGACCCGTGAAGCCCCATAAGCGTCTGCTCGGCTGGGTCTCCTAGCATCCTTTGCTCATGTGCCATAGACCTGTTGTGTGGGACTCCTTTCAAAACTTTGAAACGGACAGTCCTTTTTGTTTCCTTGAGACAAGGTCCTGCTACATAGCCTAGTCTGGTTTAAAACTTCAAATTCTCCTACCTCAGGTTCCAGAGTACTTGGATTATAGGTATGTAACACTGTACCTTGCTAAAAGGTCAGTTTTTTCCCAAGGAGGACTTTTAACTCTCTATGGCTACCATCTTCTTCATTATGAGGTAGCCACAGACTAAGATGGGAAAGACCTGGGTGGTGCCTAGTGCAGATATTATCGGAAGCTCTGTCTGGGCATCGCCCCCTTCCTCTATCCACTCTTTACCTGTCTTGAGGAAGGAGAAAGAGAATGAAGGAAGGCTGCGTGCCCAAAGACACCAGGTACCAGGACGAGGGCTGTGCCATGCACCTTCGCAAGTGTTTGCCCATCAAAGCAGTCCCAGGTGATAGGCGACATGGCCTGCCCATCCTTTCCCCTTTCCCTTTCTTTCATTGCAGATTTCAGATCCTTTGGGATGAAGAAATAGAGAGGGTGGGGCCGGAGCAGGCCTCTCTGGGCCGTGTGGTCTGGAAATTCCAGAGGACCCGGGTGCTGATGGATGTCGTGGCCAACATCTTGTGTATCATCATGGCAGCTTTAGGGCCGGTGAGTCGGGCTGGCTCTTCTGAACTGTCTCCCAGGTCCCCAGCTGGGGGAAAGCATGTCCTTAGTCACTCTCTGAGAGCTGGTGGCTTTAGTGCCTTGCCTTTATCTCTGTGTTCCTTGGGGGCGAGTTTTCATAAAGCCAGTTCCTTGTCAAGTGCAGCCAGCACCACTTTCAGTAATGAAAAAGTCTGCCTGTAAAGTCAGCTTGCTGGCATTCAAGGCTCCCGTGTGGGGCTCCATCCAGCGGCGCTCCCTTCTCTCCACCGCACTATTTTACAGACAGTTCTCATTCACCAAATCCTTCAGCATATCACCAGCATTTCCTCCGGACACATCGGTATTGGCATCTGCTTGTGTCTGGCCCTTTTCACCACCGAGTTTACCAAAGTCCTCTTCTGGGCCCTTGCCTGGGCCATAAATTACCGCACAGCGATCCGGTTGAAGGTGGCCCTCTCCACGCTGGTTTTCGAAAACCTGCTGTCTTTCAAGACCTTGACGCACATCTCTGCAGGTGAGGTAAGCGGGGCTGGAACGGGCATACACTGCTCCTGTTCCTGTGAGTGTGTGGGCTGTGCTGCCTGGATGGAGTACCTGCCTCCTTTTCGCCTGTTCATATCCTGCCTGTCACCTGCCCAAGTGAGGCGGTGGAGACTCAAAGCACCAGAGGATGTCAGACAGAGGAGGGCTCGCGTCTGAGCTGCAGAACTTGGAAAGCTGGCGCAGAGGTCAAGGGTGAGACCATTCAACCCCTTTGATCACAGTGAGGACCATAAAACTTTATAGAACACACTATAGGAATTTGGGAAAACTGCCGGACAAGCTAAGGAGAGTGCATGCCTGTAATCCCAGTACTCAGGAGATGGAGGAAGAGGCTATTAGTGAGAACTTGTTTCTTTCTGGAAAAAATATTCCAATTATGTAAGATCTCTGGTGCCAAAGATATACTATAGAACCATGTGCACTGTCCTTCAGAGTTGACATTTTCTCAAGCCCTTAATCTTTAGTAATGAAATCCTTGCTGCTTACTCAAGAAAAACTCCCTAGTCAAGGAAACTCCACGTGGTATTTGGAGAAAGGACTTGCTTCTCTTTCCCAGTTTCTCCTTGAGAGTATTCAAACCATCTTATGTCAACTACGAGTAGATTGCGTATGGAATGAAACCCAGGCTGGGGACAGGGCTCAGCAGAATGCTGTACAGAGCTCTGGGTTCCATCGCCAGAACCACGCAGACCAGGTGTGGTGGTTTGTGCCAGCAACTCCAGCAGTTAGAAGGTGGAGGCAGGAGGATCAGAAATTCAAGGTCATGCTGAGCTGCACTGCAAATCTGAGGTCGGCCTGGGATACACAAGACCCTGTTTTCATAAAATAAAATAAAAGGATTTATCTCACTTTATTTAAAAGGAGTTTAGAAGAAGGCAATTCAGGGATGGGGGGATGGTTTGCAACCCTTCATCATTTTCTTGTTGCTTGTCTCTCCTAATGGCTCAGGATGGTTGCAAGAAATCCAGCCACACCAACCTTTTCAGAAGGTCAGCAGGAGGGAGAGAAAAACACAAACAACGTGTCTTCCTTTAAAATCTCTTCCCCAGGTCCCATTCTATTCTTTGGCTCACCCGTCACTTTTCAACCCCACAGTCACATGGCCACACTCTGCACAAAGGAGGCAGAAAGGTCTGTTCCTCCCTCCCTTTTTCCTCCCCTCCCTTCCCTTCATCTCTCTCCCTTTTCTTCCTTGACTGTTTGGAGACACGGTCTCACTATGGAGTCCAAGCTGGCCCTGACTCAAGATCCTCCCAGGTGTTGGAATCACGTGCATGGGCCACCATACCCATAAGGGAGTAGTCTTTTAGTTGGGCATGTTGGCACCTCGAGTAAAGCAGAACTGTGTTAATCAAGATATAAATAGGGCCCAGTGTGCTACCGAACCCCATCGTATCTCTTTGTAGTTCTCCTCTTTGGGATCTTCAGTTCTAAGAAACTGGCCATCCGAAGTCATGGCAGAGTGAGACCACACAACTCATCTCATTGGTCCTTTGATGTGCCCCACCTCCTTCTAGCTTCCAGAAGGGTCCCAAGCCTGAACCTATGTACTTTCTTTCTAGGTGCTCAATATACTATCAAGTGATAGTTATTCCTTGTTTGAGGCTGCCTTGTTTTGTCCCTTGCCAGCCACCATCCCCATCTTAATGGTCGTTTGTGCGGTGTATGCCTTTTTCATTCTGGGGTCCACAGCTCTGGTCGGGATATGCGTGTATATCATATTCATCCCCGTCCAGGTAAGTCAGGGTTGCGCAGTGTAAAATACTTGGCATTTGTAATTGGCCTGCACGCTTTTGCTGAGTGGAGGGCTTCATTTCTGCAACACGCACCCAAAGCCCAAACCTTTGAGCACAGGTGTTCATCTTCGGCTGGCTCTGTGTCATTCTCTAAGAACTTGAATTTGAGTGCCCTGGGGGAGGAGGGATGCTCGTGTCGTTTGCCAAAGTTCCCATTCTCCTGCCCTTCATTCTATCATGTGGCAGACGCCCAGTGGTTTCCTCCAGGCCAAGGCAACTGCCACAGGGCAGAGGCAGGACCAGCCTGAGCCTCCCAGCCAAGGCCCCTTAGAGCTTGGCTTGGCGCTATCCTCTGATCCCTGCATTTTTAGGCCAACTGCAATTCAGCAGTTCTCCCTGAACACAGTTGCTTGTACCTTGATTTCAGATGTTTATGGCCAAGCTCAATTCAGCTTTCCGAAGATCCGCAATTTCAGTGACGGACAAGCGAGTTCAGACGATGAATGAGTTTCTAACCTGCATCAAGCTGATTAAAATGTACGCCTGGGAGAAATCATTTATAAACACGATTCACGGTAAGATGAGCAGCTGCTTCGCAAAGCACTTACATGGGTAGAATGTGCTCTTTTAAGGGGTTCCTAAGGCTCTGCGGGACCAGGCATTGCAGCCGGGGGCAGGGGCAGGGCGCTGAAGGTACTCTTGTAGGTCAGAGGATTATTTTCAAGGATTGTAGCAATTTTTTAATAGATCCAGACATCTGTTCTAATGAACCCAAGGGTGAGTAGCATATGGTTTCACGTTTTCTAGGGCACAGAAAGTGTAGTGTTGGCCAGTTGCCCTTAAAAAATAATCCACAAACATTTTGGAGCGGTAAAGGAGCTGTGTCAGGCTATTTCCTTGACTTAGAAGATGTTTACACACACACACACACACACACACACACCACACACCACACCACACACCACACAAATCACACACCACACGCAAATATACACACACTACACCCTTCACACACCACACTCATATACACACATACCACACACATCACACAAATCACACACCACATACAAATATACACAACTACACCCCTCACACACCACACTCACATACACACATACACAAATTACCACATACACACACCACAATACACCCCCACTCCACACACAAATTACACATCACACACAAATATACACACACTACACCCCTCACATACCATACTCACATACATACCACACACACATACACACATTACCACATACACACACAGCACATACACCCCCCCCACATGACACACACACACACACACACACACACACACACACACACACACCATCTCTCCTTGATCCCAGTGACTTTTTGTCCTTAAATGGCCCTCTGACACAGTGTTTCTTGAGCAGCTATGAGGATGCATTTGTAGACTTTTTTTTCCAGGTGATATTAAGTTTTTTCAGACAAATCTAAATGTAAACTTTCCCTCCCCAGCATTGTTTTACTTAGGGCAGAGCTGGGGAGAGTCTATGCCCTTCTTCCCTTCCTCCTGTCACTCAGTCCCACCCCAAGCCAGGCTGGAGAACCCACTGGCAGGGCTCCCCAGAGGGCACTGGAGAGCTGCAGGGTTTATGGCCTTTGCCTCAAGCAGTTTCCCTCCCCATACTCCAAAGACCCAGGGACTCCAGATCTCTTCTAACGGAAGCATAGCTTTTCTGGCTCTCAGATAGAACCCAGGATTCTCCCTTCCCTGTAGACCCTGGAGGTCCATGGAAGGTCAGACAGGCTCCCCTAAGGTGGGGACAGGGGTAGCCCCTCAGGAGAGTTAGCAGGGGCTAGAAGGTCTCTTGAGTGAAGCTCACACAGGGTGGGGCTGTCCAGGCCTGCCGCTTCTGCTCTCACACCCCCTCCTGCATGTATACTTTGCTTTGAAGCCGATGCCCTACAGGCTTGTCCCTCACAAGTGTCCTTCCCTAACTGACACGGACCCCCAAAATACCCAGCTCCGAGATGCACTGGACCCCTTGAGAAGGGCGGCCAGGCTGTAGCAGGCAATTCCCAACCTTCTCTGTGAGGAGGCAGGAGGCTCTCCCGGCTATCCTTCAGCAGCTGCACGGGTTGTACCACTAAGTGGACCCCTTGACTGCGGGGACAATTACAGAGTTGCCGATGTGACTTCAGGTGGGGTCACTCCAGGACCAGAGTCACTGCTCCTGTCAGCTCTAGGATCTGCCCTCATGTCTAGGCATCAGCGTAAAATTGGGGTGAAGCTGTACTTGTGTTTGGGGGATTGGTTCTGGAAAACCTGCTTTGGCCCGCATAGTGGTGCAGGCCTATACTTTAGTTCTTAGGAGACGAGGCAGGAGGATTGCAAGGCCTGTCGTGGCTTGGACTGCACAGTGAGACATTGGGTCCCTTCACCCTGAGCAAAACAAAACAAAACAACCCCCAGAGATAATGTCAAATAAACAAACCTTGCCCCTAAGACAGGAGAAAACCTGTCCCTCATTGATGCAGATCCCCTGGCTGGAACACCAGCCACTCAATAGCCCTTCTTTGAAGGTGCAGAAATATTTCCTTCACACTCTAAATTTAATTCAATTTCATTTCATTTCACTTCATTCTGATTCCATTGGACTTAATTCAACGTAACCCACTTCAGTGTAGCTCAAGTCAGAGTGGATCAAATTCCTACCATTTGCAGACCCCTGGAGCTGCCCAAATGGCTGGGAAAGGTTCAGGGGGAAGTGCAGAGTTTAGCTCGAAAATAGCCCCTATGTTTGTTGGCTCCAGACATACCCAGAACCCATCTGCTTCTCTCCATCCCATGACTGTCCTGGGCCAAGCCAGTCTCCCCTCAGAGGTCATGCAGAAGCAGCAGCAGCAGCAGCAGCCCACCTCTTGCCCCCAGCAGCCACTCAGAAGCCACCCAGCAGCTACCTCTCACTTCCCAGCAGCCACCTCTCACTTCCCAGAAGCCACCCTTCTTCCTCCAGAGTGACATTTTAAAGTACCAGTCACTGCCTCTCCCCTGCTAAAATTCCTTAATTTCTTCACTCACCCAGAGCATTCAAATTTAGATCCTTCTATTGAAATCCAACTCCTTCCTTGGCTCTGTAGGTCTGGCATCTGGGGACCTCATTTTCCCGTTACGTTACCTTTGGTGACTTTACTCCAGTCATGAGGACCTCTGTTTGTCTCAGGAGCATCACGCCATACTCCTTCATGTTTCAAGCTCCTTGCCCTGCTGTTTCCTCTGTTAGGTGTTCCTTTAGGCTTTGTGTTTACCTTGGGTCTCCCCTTAATTGCTGGCTTCCAAAGACCACCTGGACCAGGGTTCCAAAGCATGTTCACACCCTGCCAGTGTCCCTTTATCATCACTTAGCTCTGGCTATTTCTTTCTGGCCACCCAACACACTTTGGTTTTATTATCACCGTTGTTTTCCTTTTACAATAGTGTTTTAGGGCTGCCCAACCCATGCTGGCCTCCACGCCCAGATCCTTTTACCTCAGCTTCCCAAATGGTGGAATTGCACGCACTTACTTCTATTTTTCCTTATTGCCCATCTTCCTCACTGGGAGAAGGCTGTGACTCTGCTTCCTCTGTGTCCCCAGCCCAAGGCATAGCACCTGTCGTATAGTAGACACCAAATGCAACTCCCAGAATGGTTGAAAATATGGTTGACAGACCATTCTGTAAGGTAAAGTGGGCAGAGTACCGCCAATGACCCGAGAGAAGCTTGGCAGTGAAGGCTGATGGGAAGCCCCCTGGTAGAAATCAAGGTACGGACGCTGTGGGTTCTTGAGGTGAAAGGCTCCTGAACAGTAGAGCCCCGGATTCAATACTGAAATGGAAAACAACTTCCCCTGCTGAGCAGGTCCTGTTGTGTCCAGAACTGGCTTCTCCTTGTCCTAGTAGTTAGAAGAACTTGGGACCTGGTGAGGTAAGGGCAATACGCGGCGGCCACAGCGCTTGTGTGAAAGTGATTTTGCCTAGCATTAGGTTGATTCCTATAAAACCCAGGGGAGTAGTGCAGAGTCCTGGGACACCTGGCAGGGGCCCCACTTTGGATGTCTCTAGGCAACTAGAGGTGCCTGTGACTCTGCAATACTTACAGACATCCTTTTTTAACTCCTTCCCTGCATCTAAACTTAGGGAGCTAGCATATAAAAATTCAACCATGGAGTCTGGACAGTTGAAGAGCAAGCCACGTGAGGCTCCCTGGGCCCAGACAGAACTTTCCATTCTTCATGCTCTACACTCTTGCTCTGGGCTCAGCTATGCTCACTCTTATCATGTGTAGTCCTGGTCTGATCCCTGTAGACATCTGGTTTATGGCTCAGTCTGTGGAGGAAGGGATCTCAGAAACCACCAGCTTGCAGGAGCGCTGAGAGCCTGCTGCTGCTGGGTTTATGTCCTGGGGTTTTGACATTTTACATTTCACCCTCATTTGGAGGAGAATCAGGCAAAAATAATTTGTGTCTTTTCATTGTATTGTTAACTATTCTATTGCTGCTAAGGCAGATCTTAGGAGAGATAATTTAACTAGGAACTTGTTTACAAGTTTCAAAGTGTTAGTCCACGGTCGTTATGGCAGGGAGAATCATGGCAGGTAGGCAGGTATGGTGCTGGGGCAGTAGCTGAGAGTTTACATCCTGATCTGTGGGCAGCAGGGAGGGGATGGACAAGACTGGGCCTGGCATGGATTTTTGAAACCTCAGAGCCAACCTGCAGTGACACACCTGCTTCAATAAGGCCCCCATCTACTCCAGCGAGGCCACACCTCCTAATCCTTCTCAAACTGTTCCACTAACTGGGACCAAGCATTCAACCATACACACGTATAGGGGCCTTTCTCATTCAAGCCTGCATATGTATCTTTCTTTTTGCTTGTGCGCGCGCGTGTGTTTGTGTATGTAGTTTGCAGTATGTATGCATGCTTCTATATGTATGAGTGCATGTATGTGGAAGCCTGAAGCTGACATTTGGTGATGTCTTCCTTGATCTCTCTTCACCATATCCGTAGAGGCAGGGTCTCACACTGAACCTGGAACCTACTATCCTGGCTAGTCTAGCTAACCAGCTTGTTCCAGAGACCCACTGCTCTGTCTTCTGAGTGCCAGGATGTCAGGCGGTAACCCTTCCTGTACAGATTTTAGGTGAGATCTCAGGACCCAAATTCTGGTCATAACACTCACATGGCAACACATTTTTGCCTGTTGAGCCTTTTCCGCAGCCTGGGAGGGATGCGTTTCTTAATGTTAGGATTTGGCATGTGAAATAAAATCACCCCCGATTGCCTTCTCTTTTGCAGATATAAGAAAGAGAGAGAAAAATTTACTGAAAAAGGCTGGCTATGTCCAAAGCGGAAACTCGGCCCTGGCTCCCATTGTGTCCACCATAGCCATCGTGTCGACCTTCACCTGCCACATCTTCCTGAAGCGCACGCTCACTGCCCCTGTGGTAAGAGCTCCCTCTAGGCCGTCAGGTTAGGAGTTCCCCCGGCAGATGCTCTGCTTCCAGACAGCTCAGTCTCAGCTGAGGGCTGTGTTCTACAAAGCCAGCTCCCCGAAACCACAACTCCCAAACTCACCCCAATCCTTGCCAAGGCCCCGGTGAGAAGCCCCTTTCCAACTTGGTCATGCATGGCATTACAGCTCCCAGTTGTCACATACCAAATGATGCCAGAATCTTTCACTGGACTAATTCAGTCAACGCAGACCTGGTTGTCAGTGCTAGGGTTTGAGTCCGGGGGCCTGTGCGTTATAGGGAAGCCCGGTAACGTACACCTCAGACACTCATCCAGTTTGTGGACGAGAGCTGAGGCTGACAGTGCGCTCAGGAGAACCTTCCTTGGAACTTACTCTGTCCAGGCAGAGCAGGGGTGGCTGTTAACAGTGGAACACAGTTTTTGGCTCTCCCACCCTACCCTGCCCAGGGAACCTAGTGAGTACTTGGTTGTTTTTCCTCCTGTGGTGTGTGCTATAAACAGGGAACATCAGATTGTTCTTTGGTAGGGAGAAATCAAAGGAATTCGGCTGAGGTTGGACTTAGGTTCCTCTGAACTTGAGAGCTGGGTCTATTCTGTTTAAATCTTGATCCTCCTACTTCCCAGCGATGACTTGTGACAGACCATTGACCACACCTGGCCTTGGTGTCATTATCAGTAAGGAGCCTGGTTATTAGTTCTTGTCAGTGTAGCTGGGAGGAGGGGTGAGTAGTTTGCATCAAGTCCGGGGGATCCTGGGCTGGGGGCCCTTGCATGTTCTACGTTGCCTGCTCTTCCCCAGGCCAGGTGGGCGAGGGCTGAAGCCTCTGAGGGCAAATGGACGAATGTAAGGCACGCGAGCCTTTAATGAGGGAACAGTGCAGTCAAAGCTAAAGAAATGTTGAGCTGGAGGGAAAATGGCTCCTGGGCCCAGCTAAGATAGTAAACCAAGTGTTTGCAGGACAAGTAGCTGGAGGAAAATTAGAAAAGCAAGGGAGAAGTGTGTGTGTGTGTGTGTGTGTGTGTGTGTGTGTGCAAGGATCAAGCATAGCTAAGTTCATATACAGCACCCAAATCAGGGACTTCATGGGGGGTCATGATGCAAAGCAGATGCTTTTGCTGGGCCATCCTCTGCTAACTCCATCAACATGCGCATTGTTTTTTGTACGTGAAAGGAGTGGTTTCATTTTCAGGCTCTTTGGACTGTAAGGCTTCGGACCCAGTTGTGAACTCAAAGCCAGGATGAGTGGCAAGAGTGTCCTGCCTGAGTAGAACACTGCTCAATTATTGTGACTGCTTTTGATGATCACACACACACACACACACACACACACACACACACACACACACACACACTTTCTCCTCTAGTTCTATTACATCAAACAAATGAAGCTGAAACCAATCGATGTTAATTTTTCTGACATGATAGTTTAGAAGAAAACAAGATCCAAAACAGATCTCTGGGTTCAGAATCTTTTTTGTTCCCCTCCTCTGCTAGGGTCATGGCACCTGAGATTGGCTCCCAGGTCTACCAGGTAGCCTGTGCGCTATGTCTTTTGAGATCTAGGTTTTTGTTTTGCTGTGTGTGTGTATGTGTCAAGGGGGTACTTTTTGATTTAGGGAGTTAGGACGAGATGTAATGATGTCATGGGAGTATCCATTGTTATCCTCTTAGCAATGTGGAGTTTGCTCTAACATGGGGCCTGTCCACAGGGTTTGTTTGGCAGCAGACATCACTTGAGATTTGCTAGAGGAAGCTGTATTTTCTTTCTTTCTTTCTTTCTTTCTTTCTTTCTTTCTTTCTTTCTTTTTTGGTTTTTCAAGACAGGGTTTCTCTGTGTAGCTTGACTGTCCTGGAACTCCCTTTATAGATCAGACTGGCCTCAAACTCACAGAGAGCCACCTATCTCTGCCCCCTGAATGCTGGGATTAAAGGCATGAGCCACCAGTGCCTGGCGAGAATGTTATTAATTTCTTAAATGGGGTGGAAAGAAGCTAATAGTTGAAGTCAGACACATGAGAAGATAGCATTTGAGAGAGAGATGAAATTATGCATCCCGGCGCAGCCACGGAAAGCTTCAGTGAGGCGCTCCAATACCCAGAGATACTGCATAGAGCTCTGAGGGAAAACCCCTACAGTCCGCGACTTTGGAGCTGTGCACTCTGGAGAAAGATGCTGTGGCCCCAGAAGGTCAGATGCTGCTGACTGACTTAGGGCAGGAAGTGAGTTAGTCAAATCTACGCAGGGCTTTGAATGAGCGGTCTTGGTTTGAAGAAAGACATGCTATGGATGGATATGCATGAAGCTAGCTAGGGGATAGTCTTCTTTATGAATTGACAAGGGGGTACATTTCCCACCATTCTTGTGAAAATTCCCAAAGTGAGATAGATTACAAAGTCACTGCCCGCCCCCACATTGCCAGCTCATGGTTTCTGAGCCATGAAATGAAAAAGCGTTCCTCTGTGAATCCCAACTGTGCCACTGTTTCTTAGGTTAGTAAGTACAGACCCCCATGGATAGAACAGCTTGGAGCCAAAGTAACTTGCAGTCCTAAACCCACGATCCTCTCTTTCCTTCTTCAGGCCTTTAGTGTGATTGCCATGTTTAATGTAATGAAGTTTTCAATTGCAATCTTGCCTTTCTCGGTCAAAGCAGTGGCCGAAGCCAGTGTCTCTCTAAAGAGAATGAAGGTATAACTAACACTGGGTGAGTAGGGAAGAGATCTCATTTCTGGGGGGAGGGGGCGGGTGATGCTTGGAAGGGGGGATGCTGTTCAGGTCTACTGGGGGGCTTGG
This sequence comes from Microtus oregoni, assembly GCF_018167655.1. Classification (NCBI taxonomy): domain Eukaryota; kingdom Metazoa; phylum Chordata; class Mammalia; order Rodentia; family Cricetidae; genus Microtus; species Microtus oregoni. Next base: position 65,105,934 of record NW_024543063.1, read on the forward strand.
TCAGGCCTGTGGCTGCGTGGACATGAAGCCAGAATAGTCAGTGTGCAGAGGGGAGAATGAGTGGTGACAGTTTCGAAGGAGATCTGATGGTGGGGGAGATGACAAAATACTCACAGGGGGATTGCTCCTAACCTCCCCAGCTCGTGTGAGGCGTGATTCTAATTCGCTCCAGCAATGCGAATGGCCTTTGCACTGAGTCAGCCCCTGTTTGTCCTGTGACGAGTGTGGGGACATGCACCACTCCTCAGGGTCATCGTTTAGGCACTCTATCTATCTACCCATCAAAGGCAATCTGAGGCATGTAAGTAATGAAAAGAGGGAAGAGAGAGATAGTCTTTATCCTTAGGAGCCCTCGTTCTGGTACAGGACCAACTGCTCTAGTACGTTATGTACATGGTAAGGTGGAAGTGAGAAGCAAGAATAGCTTTTCATGGCTTGAGGTATAGGCAGAACAAGGAGAAGGACAATCTTGCCCATGGAATGACAGTTGTCTGTGAAATCTGGAGTTATCTCAAGCATCCTGGGTCCCTGCACCCACTTTTTTTGCTTCTCAATGGTCTAGAGTCCTGTAGAGACTGTCCAGGCGATGAGGAGAGAGGCACTCTTGTAAGACAGGACCGCCAGACTCTCTGTTGCCCCTATAGGTACAAGAATCAACAGTGCTTCCTTCACTCTGTATCCCCATACTGAAGACAAGGAAAGGTGGTTTAGATTCAAGGAAGGGTGCTATTTCTTCAATCCTCAACCTTCGCACTGTCCCACCACCTTCATTAAAGTCTCCATCCTTTGCCCTCTGAGCTCACAGTGACTTATAGACCAGTCCTCCGTTTCCAAAGCTGCCTTCCTCAAATCATCATTTTGCCCAGCTCCCAAAGAGCTGTTGAATTACTGGTGTGCCAGCCGGCACTCAGCCGTATGGAATCTTTGAACTCTCGTCTCTTCCCGGACTGCACCTGAGCCCTTATCTCTGGCTCCGCAGTTTCTCCACCTTTGTTTCCCGTCCTGTTTCTGCCTTGAGCGCTGTGAGTCACCAATCCCATCAAGTCCATGGCTTATTTCCTGACCTGCCCACCTACCCAGACCATGCTTTGCAAGCTTCCTTGTGTGCCACGTGGCCTCTACTCACGTTTCCTGCTTTCTCCTCTGCCTCTTCTCTGCCTGTACGGTGCCTGCACAGACTCAGCTCGGGCACCAAACACATGGACCTCCAAAGAGGGGAATCGTGTGTCCCTTCTCTGGCCACGACACTGCACTGCACTGATCCTTCATGTCCCCTTCTCACAAACAAGTTTTCAAGGTCGAGAGTTCTTCCTTATTGATGAGTGTGTTTCTACTTCTACCCCACAGGCTGACACAGAACATTTAGTAACTCGCAAATGTTTTGTTGAGCGGTGTTGGGAAGAGAACAAAGAGACCGAACAGGGACCCTGGTTTCTTATGTTTCAGTGTCATACAGTGAAGCCCATCCCCCACGGGCAGATGAGGATGAAATATAGCTCGATCAGCATTCTCCAATGTGGGTGACCCACATAGGTCTCCGGGTTAAAAGACACCTGTCCCAGATAGTTTGAGTCGGTGGACTATTTCTGTTTCAGTACTCCTGAGGGGAATAACTTCTGGTCAGTCCTGGATGTTCTAGGTAGAAATGTCAAGAGTATAATTTGGGGTCATTAGAAGGTGTATTGGGAGGACGGATGACAAATGCATGACATCTGCTCATTTACTGTTGTCTCTTTCATCTTAGAAAATTCTCATAGCCAAAAGTCCCCCGTCTTACATCACCCAACCGGAAGACCCGGACACTATCCTGCTTTTAGCAAATGCCACCCTGACATGGGAGCAAGAAGTCAACAGGAGAAGTGACTTGCCGAAGGCCCAAGATCAGAAAAGGTCTATTTTCAAGAAACAGAGGCAAGAGCTGTACAGTGAGCCAAGTCCGTCAGCGCAGGGGGTTGCTAGCCCTGAGTGGCAAAGTGGTGGCCCCAAGTCAGTTCTACACAACATTAGCTTTGTGGTGAGAAAGGTGAGTGTGTCGGCCAGTTTTGTATCACGGTAATTAATGACGGGCTAAGCTTTGGGAGTCTGGGGAGATGGCTCATTGGTGAAGTGCTTGCCGTGCGAACCTAAGGACTTGAGTTGGGAGCCCCAGTACCTATATAAAAAGCTAGGTACAGCCGCGCATGCCTGAAATCCCAGCACTGGAGAGGCAGGGACATGGAGATCCCTGGGTTCATATAACCAAATCAGGGTCAGTGAGAGATTTTACATCAAAATATAAGGTGAAAGGTGATAGAGGAAAAAAACACCATGTCTCTTCTGGTTTACACTGGGGATGGGATAAGAGGGAGACAGAAGGAGGGGAGAGAGAGAGAGGAGAGACTTTTGACTCAGTTTTGGAGAGTACAGTTCAAGATCAGGCTGTGGGCCTCTAGTAAAGGCAGTCCAACCACTGCTCTATCTTATGACTGAGGAAACTGAGGCACAAGACAGCTAAATAACAAGGACCAGCCAGCAACTGGAGGAAGACTGCACCCTTGTGGCTTCTAACTCAATCTGTGTTCTTTGTTTGTTCATTTGTTTCAAGACAGGAAGGATCTCACTATAAGGTCCAGGTTATTCAGGTCCTCATCTTTGTCCTGCCTCAGCCTCTAGTCTGAACTCAGCTCTCCCCTTCTTCCCCCAACCTTACTCTTGCTCACCACAAAATCCTGCTTTTGTACAAAATACAGTGCAACGTTTTTTGTTTGTTTGTTTAACCAGTCCGGCAAGGGGGTGGGACTGAGTTTCCCAAGCCAGCCAGGCACCATGGTCCTTTCTTCCCTCAAGAGTGAGCATTGAGCTGGGTGGTGGTGGCACATGCCTTTAATCCCAGTACTTGGGAGGCAGAGGTGGGTGGATTTCTGTGAGTTCAAGGCCAACCTGGTATACAAGAGCTAGTTCCAGAACAGGCTCCAAAACTATAGGGAAACTCTGTCTCAAAATACAAAAAACAAAACAAAAGAGTGAGCACTGTAGTCCAAGGGAGCACTTGGCCTCCTTTGGCTCCTCCTGTCTGCATCTTGTTACACTGGGAACCTGACAATGGCACTGAGAAGGTGGCGTTGATTTTGCTGCTGCAGGCTCAGCATTAATCTTGTTCCTAGTGATGTATAATCTCCCATCTCGTTGACCGCTTTTCCCCACGCAAATACTGCAGAAGGAGAAGCTCCGTAGCCAAAGACTGGCCCCTCTTGCAGCTAGCAAGACCATCTGCTACATACTTCCTGGAAATGGTATCTAATGTTTGGTGGGCCCAGTGCCATGGAGCTCGGATCTCGGTTGTGTTTTGCTCCAGATAAAGCACTACTTTCTTGTAGCTCTCCCCTGCCTCTGGGGGCAGCACCCGAATTTCTTGAGACAGCTCAGAAAACTGCTGTCACCTAAGGAAACTCTTTATAGTCCTCTAACTGCTGTGCACCATTCTATCTTCCGTAGATGGTAATGTCTGGATTTGCGCATCTGCGGTTTTCTCTGGGTCACCAGCTCACAAGAAATAACATGGAGACTTAACTTATTATTAGTTACGAAATCTTGGTGGCCTTAACTTAGGCTTTTCCTGCTGGTTCTTATATCTTAAATTAACCCATTTATTTTAATCTATGTTCTGTCATGTGGCTCATTACCTCATCTCTCCATACCTGCCCCTGCTGCTTCCTCTAGTTCTCTCTCGCTGTCTCTCTCTGTCTCTGTCTCTCTCTGTGCCCAGAAGTCCCACCTATACCTCCTGCCTAGCTATTGGCCTGTCAGTATTTTTTTATTACACCAATCTCAGCAATACATTTTCACAACATGCATCAAAGGCCCAGGCAGCATTTTGTGAAGTAGTTCCAGGCCCCAGCCACTTACAGCTACTTTACCTTGGGCGTGTAGCCTCAGCTCTGAAGAGTCTGTCTCTTTGCCTGTCCTCTTCACACATTGGTTGTGAGAGCAGAGAAGCTGCATTCAAAATGCTTAGCTCACGGTGAGCTCTGGCTGCCGTTAGCAACCGCTGCCCTCCTTCCCTTTAGCAATCACAGCGAGCCTAAGTGTTGCCCTTACAGGTTCTAAATTCAGGCCGTCTGCGTGGCTCCAAATTTAGCTCCATGATTCCATTAGTCTCTGTCCTCCAGGATGAGATCAGGGCATGCTATTCCGAGTTACACCCTTAGCCCCGAGCCCATACCTGGTGCAAGGTTCTTAATAATGTTTGGTGGCTGAGAAGGAAATAATGAGACACCCAGAAGATGCAGGCCTCCTGGGGCTCATTCTGAAAAAAAAAAATGGGCCTTGGAGGCTCTTGCCTTTCCCCAAAGAAAGGTCAGGACCCAATAGAGTCTTATATGGAAGCTTCCATGAAGCTGACCTCCACCAAGGCTCCATAACAGGCCTCATCATCTTGAAGAGCTACTGTGATTTACAGGGCCAGCTTCACATACTTGCAGCTTTGACACCATGGGTTCCGTGGGACAGGGACTCCATCTGTCCTGATCATGGTGTGTGATATTCCATAAAGATGAGTTAAAGAAGTCATTGATGACAGACACCATGCCAGGTGTGACAGAAGGTCTAGCTTATCTAATCTAGTTTGGAGTGGGAAAGGAGTCATATTCGGCTCCATACCGAATGGCTCTCTGTTTTAAAGGGTTGCAGCAGGTCTGTTTCTGTAATGTTCCATGTACAACCTCTGTTCAGACACAGAAGCAGACAGACTATCCACCTCTCTCCCCCTGGGGCTACCCCAGAGGGCTATGTGACCCCTGCCTTGCCTCTTTCAGGTCTTGCTCCAATGTCACCTGTGACAAGTGTTGTCCCATGGCTCATGTCCTCGCTTGGGACCTTTAAGTGTACATGTCCACCTTCCACCCACAGAGTCTAAGACTTTGACAGGCAGTGGAGGGGTGTTGGGTGTCATCCGAATCTTTGCTCACTTTCCCAGAGTTGCTGGAGCTTCTCTGCAGCCTGGAGCTTCATTTGCCTCCCGTCTGGGCTAATTTAACAGAGCATGGTTTAGGGGTGTCATTCTTGGCCTGAATCATCCTTCTCTCTCCCGGTGCTGCCTGCACCTCCCAGACAAGCTGCTTCCACTCCAAGGCTCACGCAGCAGGTGCTGCTGGGCCAGCACAAAGGAATGGGTCAGCTTTCTAGGAACTGTCCCTTGTTCCTCCAGTCCCACCCTCTCATCACCCTTTCCAGGACACACCTTTGACAAGCTCCACATTTCAGTCCTCCCCTTCGTCCATCTCCGACTGAACCCCAAGCCCTGTGGGGCCAACACAGGACCCACCTGTTATGTTCATCCGCTGGTCGGCTGCGATTTCCCTGGGATCTACAATGTCCTCCATGATGACCGTGGAGCCAGGGTGACCGCTGGTGCTCAGTACAGCGCCTGGTGTGCCACGGGTACTCAGTGACAATTTAATGGCTGAGCTGGCACATCGACAGCTATACAGCCATTCTGTAGAAATAGTGGGAAAAACTTGGAGTTCTAAATTGAGTTGTTATGATAAAAGATTACTTAAAAAATGACTTCTGAAATCTCCCAGCTCTCTGTCTTTCCAAGATGTCCCGTGTCTCCCTGGGTCACATGCCCCTTTCCCTGTCATTAGACTCACGTCCTCGGCCCCTGGGCACAGGACAGCCCTCATAGCCAGGCCCATGCCTCCTGAACTGGCACAAGGCTGTTTCACATCAATGTGTGAACGGGATTTTCGGAAGCCCTTTGGGTACTCTGCAGCCCAAGGGACGGCTCTTAATTAAAACTCTCTTCTCTGCGTCCTTCCAAGCTGTGCACAGGCACAAAGGCTCAGGCTGCAGCTGCTACCTTGTCCTGCCTGGCCTGGTCAGCATAGAGCCCAAGACCCCTGACAATGTGTGTGTGTGTGGGGGGGGGGGGGGGTAACTGTCTTATCTCTCTTCTGTGACAGGGGAAGGTCTTGGGGATATGCGGCAATGTTGGAAGTGGGAAGAGCTCCCTCATCTCGGCTCTCCTAGGACAGGTAAGTGTGTGGTGAGAGCTGGGAAGACTACATTGACAGGAGACTGGAAGGATTTCCTTGCTGTAGACTCAGGGGACTTAACAAGCCTGTAGAACAGTGGTCAGGTTTGGCTGCACATGATTAACGTGAGTGCTGTTGATTCCCTTGAGTTGATGCATTTGACAGCTCCGTGCTCGGCTAAACACGGGCCAGGATTTTCTCACATCTTTAGCTTTACCTCCCGAGGAGAGGAGTTAAAGAGTGATTGCTTCCTTGCCTTCAGCTCCATGTTGGTCCAACCAAGAGATGGATTATTAAATCTGTGGCTTCTCCCATGGCTGTCCTGGCTTATAAAACCCAGAAAAGCAGCTTGATGGGGAATGAAGGAACTGGGACTCATGGGAACTTTCGATGAATTTTTGATTGCTTGCTTTTAAAACCTTGATTCCTGCTTGAGAGCCTTGAGTAAGGGTGACTCACTGATTGCCTAGAGGCAGCAGTGTGACCCCAGCTGCTCTGAACACTTTGTATTGGAAGAAGGAGGTTCCTAGATCTTGACCTGTTTCTGCCACTTCTGACTGTGAGAGCCTAAGAAGGTGGTACAGCAACTTCCTGTAGTCACAGGTGGCCTTCATGATTGTCGTGGTTTACAAGCATCACCCTAAATGAGTAAGACATGTTCAGAGGAGATTGGGGAATTAACTCTCCCTTCTGCCTACTGTTGTTCCTAAAGGGAAGACTGGTTGAGCTGGGGTTGCCTCCCATTTCTTAAAGAACTTAGGGGACTTCTGAAGGAATAAAGAAAAGAGGCCTAGCAGGGCCCCACCAGAATGGGAGCGTGAGTCTTCTAAGTGCCAGTGTGATTGGCTTCTTTGCCGTCTCTTGACTCGGCAGGGAGATGACTGTGATTATGTCCCTTCCTGGAGGTGAGGCAGGGCCTGGGTCGGGTAGGCCCTGGCTGCTAAGTGTGTGTGCTTCTGTGAGGACCTCAGAGTCAGTGATAGACTGGAAACAGTCTCACTCTCCACCCATCAGCGCGGGTCTTCCAGCAGGGCAGGAACTGACTTAGCCGAGCTACACTCAGACTTCGGCATTGGCAGCTCATCCATTCGCAGCCAGTCCCTTCTGCGGTGTGTCGATATCTATTGCAAGGAAACTGGCCTCCTTTTAATGTCTAACCTCTGATTTATCCCTTGGGAGCATCTCAGAGAAGATAGAGCCTATCATCCAGGAAACAGTGAGGGAATCCGGCGCTTTTCCATGACCAGGGGAGCGGTAGAGTGGCGGCAGGCGGGGGATGGGGGGGTCTAAGCGAGTATGTTCTAGATTGCGGGGTCACGCCACTTTGCCTCAGTTGCATGCTCACCAGTTCCCTTTGGACAAAGAGACTGACCTCTCTGGACCGTGCCTTCTACAAAATGGCCAAGGAGGGCTGCGGCGAGGGTTAGCAAAGGGAGTGGACATGCCAGCCAGAGCTGAGTCCTCGAGCCCAGTCACAGCTTCAGCCGGCTCAGCACAGCGCCTGGAAGGCAACTACGATTTTAGATCCACTCTTTAGATCTACGATTTAGATCATCTCTTTTCCAAGTCTAACTCCAGGCCCCTTCAACCACTCCCAGGGGTTTCAAAATAGTACTGCACCATGTGACACTGTCCCTGCTCAGCCACGCTGCCACCACCCCACGGTCATCCGCCCCAAGTGTCATGCTTTTCCCTATGAATCTCCTCTACGGAGAGGGTTGGTTGTTTGTTGCCATTGCTGTCTGCCGTTGTCTATCAGAAGCACACCACGTGGGGTCAGGTTAACCGCCTGTATTTACTCAGCATCACAAGCAGGGCCTTGCATGCTTTCTAACGGGGTCGCTCAGTGTTATCAAGGTCCCAAAGTTCCTCATGAAACAGGGTTTCCCACTCTTCATGGGGGGGAAAAGAGAGTTCTGGTCCCATAAGGTCTGAATTCTTGCATGGTTACATCCATGTAACTGAGTCAGAGCTACTTCTTTGAAGTGGGCCATACCGGAGTCTCCACCCCAGGGGTATAGGCTGTGCTCTGCTCCCAGGAACCAGGCTAGGGAGAGTTGGATCCATTCGGCACACCCGGGGGAAGGGGATCTCGTTGCTCTTCCTTAAGGCATCTTGCTGTAGCTGGCCCAGGGGTGAGATGAGTGTCGCCTGTATCCTCCAGTTGGCAGCAAGACTCTTTACTTTCTGCCTGTTCCCTGAATTTCTTGCCTCGCCCTTGCACGTGTCCCACCTATAGACCCTCGACTGCACAGTTGGGCTTAAAGGGTGCGGATGAGACACCCGCCAATCCCCTGATATCCACGTGACGAATGCTCATACAGTAAGAGGGTGGCATTTGGGAGGGACTCTGGGATGTGTCTTCTAAGGCTCCCCCATGACTGTTTCTCTAGATGCAGTTACAGAAAGGGGTTGTGGCTGTCAACGGACCTTTGGCTTATGTGTCTCAGCAAGCGTGGATCTTTCACGGGAACGTGAGGGAGAACATACTGTTTGGAGAGAAGTACAATCACCAAAGGTATTACTAATGTGGACAGTGTCCGGCACTGTGGTAGTTGGTCCACCCAGCTTCGGCTGTGGATGCCACTAGCAATGGTTTACTTAAGTGGGTTTCTTCAATGCATTTTGATGAAACATTCATGGGATCTTCCCCTGAGCAGGATCTTCTTTTTCTGACCCAGGAGTTCAGGAGAAGCATGTTGTTCTGCAGACCTGCGACCACATGGCCTGCCGGGAAGAGGATGTAGTTGTCAGTTCATTCCCAGGGCAGAGTACCATATGCTCTGAGGTTCTCTGTAACAGGGGCATATGTTGTCTGACTGGAGAAAAATGAGCCTTGCAATTTTGATTTAGGCTAAGTAACTAAAAGTTTGTTTGGGATCACGAGCAGAAGGCGTGTGATTAGTCACTGCTCACATGATTAATTCACGTAGGCACCAGCCAGGTACATTGTTGTTAGTGTCCTCAGATGGTCTGATGAAATAAAATGGAAACTTCCGGTTATAAATCTTTGATACGTGTTGGGCCATTATCTCTAAGCTCTGGGAAGTAATGCCTTCTTAGGTCTCCTTGCCTCAGATAAGTCCCATCCCAATTTTCTTTAGGGAGAGCCAGGCAGTAGACCCCATTTCCCTGATGGGGAAGCTGAAGTCCAGAGAGCTGAGTTGACTGCCCACAAAGCCTGAGTCTTGGACCTGTGCAGGCATCACTTGTTTCCTTTGAGGCTGCTTATAGCAGGGTCACTCAAAAACATCCCCAAACACCACAGGACTGAAGGAGTAAGAGTCAGGTTCAAGAGCCCAGTTGTGGTTTGGACTTCCCTTATTATCTGAGCCCACAGACTTCGTAAGCTATAGGGTGGCATTGGTCAGCAGGTGTCTTCCCAGCAGGAAGTCTGTGGCTCTTCCTCCTTTTTCCCTGGATGTAATGACATCAACAGAAGGCTCACATATGACAGGAGATTCTGATCAGTGGTGGGAGTCCTTGGTATGAACCAAACAGTTCTGCTCAGTGTCTCATGGCCACACCCCTTTGCCTATGCCTACACCGTCCCTCCCTGGAATGCCTTTGCTTTCCACAGAAGCAGGCTGGAGGGACAATTTCTTAGCTGATCAATTAAAAAGGTGAAGGTAGAAAATATTAGCCAAATGCCTGTCATGTGCAGGGCACCATAAGGAACACGGATATTGCTCCTCACGTGCTTATACGAGTTACTTTAGCATCGTGTGACAGACAGCCTGACAGAAGCAACTTAATGGAGGAAAGACTTCTTTGGCTCATGGTTCCAGAAAGTTTCAGTCCACCAAGGCAAAGGAGGCATGGTGGGACAGCTCTGTTTGTGGCTAAGGCTGTTATCAATCAATAATGAACTTAGCAACCATCCTTGGTAGAGGTCCGCAGCTTGCCAGTGGGACGGAAGTCTCGGGCGCAGTGTGGGACCCAGCAGCTGCTTGGATGTGTGCAAATGAGAATGCCACTAGGAATGTCAGCTGAGCGAGGGAACGGCCAGAGTCGGAGGCTCTGGGTCATCGTGGTGCCTTGGGGACAGTTCTGTTAAGACAGAGCGGAGCAGTGGAGTGTCAGCTTCTCCCTTGATATGGGACCGCACACCCCACTAGATTGTAAGGAGTCAGAAGCTCTGAGAGGTGGCGTTCTACTGGGTCTGTGTGCGCTTGTGCCCAGTAAGACGAGGTATTTGCCCAGCAGTCAGACTGTGCAGAGCTAGCTAATTCCTCATAAGTCTGAACTCCAAGGCTTGAGAATGGGTGATACTTAGGAACACTACAGTCCCGGAAGCCCCAGAGGTAGGGACCATTTCCCGCTCTTCCTCTTTCCTGTGAAGTGATGTCTTTTGTGCCTACGCCTTGTTTTCTCCAACATGGTGGGTGATGGGTGAACAGAGTAGCATTTTGGAGCAGAAGGAGTTCATCAAGGTCAGGGTTGACCTTTGCAGTCACGTAACCCTATGCTGCTCCACCACATACATGCCATCTTTCATCACGACCTTGATTCTGCCCTGTGTTCTCCTAGATGCTGTCAACAACAGCCCACATCTCGATCCCTTTCTTTGACTCAAAGAGCAATGATAGCAGTTGGCACCTCTAGTATTTCATAGACCGTGGGAGAATTTTTCCCCCCTACATGACAGGAACCCTGTAAGGGGAGTCAACTCTGAGGCAAGGAGAGACCCCAGGGGTCCAGGAGACACTGTTCTCGGGACAACTTGCTTGTGAGCCTCGAGCATAGCAGCAGCAAGAGTCTCACTTTGTCCCCTCAGCAACAGTGGTTCCTTCAAAAACAGCCCGGGCAGCAGTGCTGTGTGCTACTCTGACCATTCTGATCTCTATGCCCCCAGGTATCAGCACACAGTTCACGTCTGTGGTCTTCAGAAGGACTTGAACAGCCTCCCTTACGGAGACCTGACTGAGGTGAGCAGAGATGAGTCCCAATTGCCCAGTTGACCGTGAATCTATAGCTACATGTCCCAGAGGCAGAAAGCCCCAAGGAAATCCTGGCAAAGTCCAGTTTCCACCTGTCAAAAATTCTTCTTTGTGGTCCACCAAGTGGAGGTGAACCCAAGCCTGCTTGCGTTTGACGCATCGTGGTTGCTTCCACAGCCCACTTCCAACCTTCCCACCATTTCAGGAAGGGTTCCTGAACTCAAGGTCCAGCTCCATCCTTAAATCAGTGCTCCAGAGTGCTCCAGAGTGTCAGGGCTCCCGTTCCTCCCTGGCTCCACACAGCCCAGGAATGCTGAGTCACCTTCAGACCCCGCCGCTCAGGGTTGAGCCTGCTGACTCAGGCAACCCAGAGCCATTGTGCTGCCCTTCCTTTTCTCCCCAGCACACCATGCCTCTAGGACCAGCTTTCCCACAGTGCTAGCTCAGAGAACATGAGCTTCTGGTCTCGCATTCCGCCTGTCAGGCTTTTCCGAATGCACAGGCGGCTCTGGCTTCCCCTTCCGAGTTGTGTCTCTGCACCCCTGTCAGCCAACCAAGGTGTCCAGCCACCCCCTAGCCTTTCAGGGTCTGGCCCAGCTCCACGCAGGAAGACTCTGGAGTTCCACCGTCAGCAGCAGTTTGCCACCAAGCGCTGCAATTAACGCTTCTTGGTTAGCGCTCGGTGAACATGCGGGCTGCTGCTTTTGTGTGTCTAGTGCTCCCTGCTAAGATGTCAGCTCCTGATTCATTGGTTACTTTTCTTGTCCAGCACTCAGCACTCAGCACCCAGCTTGGTAGCTGGGCATCTGAGTACAATGGATTTCACTCTGGGCTTAGGAGGATGGGATTTCCAGAAAAACATAACCTAGGCTTTTCATCTTGCAGTAAATGTTTACAGAGCATCTAATGCATGCCTCAGATAAGGTGCTGGATCTTAGGGATCTTATGGTGAGCAAGACAGTATGTTACATACAAGGAAGTGAACAGAGGGGTCCCTGGTCCCTGGTCCCTGGTCCGTCCCCCAGGCTCTTTCCCTCCTTTTCACTATTCACTCCTCTAGACTTCCCTGGTTTTAAAGAATCTTTGTTGTGTCAATACACAGTCAATACACAGTGGGCTGGGAAGCTGGAGCCATGCAATAGGCATCCCTTACTCAGATGGGTCCCATCACAGTTGGCACTGCGCTTCAGCGAAGTGAGGGAGATGGAGTTCTTCCAGTCAACCCTGTCTAGTGTGTGTGTGGCGGGGGGAGCTTGTGTGCAGAGGCAATCAGCGGGCATGTCTCCTCCCTGAAGACCTGGGGAACTTTCGGAAGCGCCTGGTGAACAAGAGCTAGAGGGTGGCAGGTGGACTTAGTGATGAGCTGTGCTGTTATCCCTGTCTGTAGATTGGGGAGCGGGGTGTCAACCTCTCCGGCGGACAGAGACAGAGGATCAGCCTGGCCCGTGCTGTGTATGCCAACCGCCAACTCTACCTGCTAGACGACCCGCTCTCGGCTGTGGATGCCCATGTGGGGAAGCATGTCTTCGAGGAGTGCATTAAGAAGACACTCAAGGGGAAGACTGTTGTCCTGGTTACCCACCAGTTGCAGGTGACAGGGACATGGAAGGTCCATGAGGCTTGATGTTCACGGAGACCCCTATTCTGCCTAAATAGGCCTTCTCCATTTGAAACTGGCCTTACCTGGACAAGGGATAAGAGGGAAGGGAATGGAGGGGACACTGGTGAGTCCTGCAGCCACCCTGACTTCCGGCCACCCCTGCCTGTTTTTCTCTTTGTATGACCTCCATTGGCCTAGTCTTTGGGGTCAGTAGGGACATGACCTTTCCTCTACCTCAGAGTAGATTCTCCAGGATCAGTTGACTCCTGGTGCCAAGGAAATGGGGACCCAGGCCGGGACAGTTCATGTCCCACCCTTTGTCCGATGGGGACTGGATGGACCTGAGGTCAGAGGATTCTTGTCTGGGGATGATAGACTCTCTGCTTTCTTTCCTCACCCGGATAGCCCTGGACTCCTCTGATGAGGGGCCCAGGTGCCCCAGTCTTCCTCTGACCCCAAAAGACTCTGGAGGACAGAACTAGGGGCCAACTGATGGGACTTACATTGGGTGAAAATGGAGAATCTGGCTGCGTGGTCATGAACCTTGTTGCATCTGTTCCACATACGGGTTCTGAATACTTGATGGCAATCTAGGATTCCTTCTCTCTCATGCTGTCTCGCTCTACTCTCTCTGTGGCAGGTCCTAGAGATACACAGTGTGTGCAAACATGCATATGTGAGCAAACACACACGTGTGTGCAAACATGCCCCAATATAGGAAGCCTCCCACAGGCATTGGGAGATGGCGCATGGGGCAGTGGTGTAAAAGTCCCATCTGCTTGTCCCTCAGGCCTGACCTGGGGGCAGGAGGCAGGTCTCATTGCTTTTCAGTGAAGGGGAAGTTGAACTGGTGAAGCTGGGAGGGTTAAGCAAGCAGCAAATAAACTTGCCATAGCTATAGTGCTTTGGACTTTCTGACTGAACCCAGGAGGACCACCCCAAAGAGAGAGGGCCTTCTCAAGGACCCAGGAAACCCAGCTGCTCCAGAGCCTCCCCAGAATCAGCTTGAAGCATTCCAGTTTTGCACACGTGGGTGTCTGGTTTCTTCAGCAGGTGTGCCAGCCACCACTCTAGTAAACACTGAGTCAGGCTGGTTGGACACGAACTCCTAGATCCTCTGCAGGCCAGAGCCAAGATAGAGGAGAAGGCTGCCTGGGTTCAGTCTAGAAGGGATCTCTGGCCTAGCCAGAGCCATAAGTGTGGGTACCATCACTCTGGCTTGTGAGCATTGTCTCTAGCAACAGCCTGTCTTGGGAAGGCTGTCTTCCTGAGGAGTCCTGGGTCCAGGAGGATGCCTTGGTCGAAGGTATGAGATGGAGCTGTCCCTCCAGGAACCCTCACGGAGGGCAAATCATAGCCATCTCTGACACTCACTAGCTGGTGCTATGATCTTAGGCAAGCCTGTATTTCCCCAGATTCCTCAGCAGCACACCTTGCCAAGGTCACTTTAGCTCACTTTATTTTTGCTTGTTGGAAAATGAAGAGTCCACCAGGTGGCACCATCATCTTGGTGCGCTCTTCGTCCCGGTCTTTGTGGGGGAGGGGAAGAAGCCTCAAACTGCAGCCCTGGGGCTTGTGAGAACATTTCTTAGCAGCTCTGACCTCGGATGCTTTGGAGTAGCTGGTCAGGATAGTCACTCATCTATTTACGTGGGGAAACAGAGCCAGGCCAGCCGTCAGTTGTTGGTACTACTCAGGGCTTGGCTTCCGAAGGGTCTGCAGACCGTGGCCACACAAAGCTACCTGCTATCGCTGGTGTGAACTGAGGGCTTGCTGGGCTGTGGACCATGTACAGGCAGAAAACCCTATAGATTGTATCAGGTCCGAAGTGCTTCCTTTTCTTATCTGGAAAATCGATGGCTTAGCCAAGCTGCCTGCTTTCTTGAGCTGGGGGCTGTGGGAGGTCGAGAGATAAGATGTGAGAGCAGATTGTAAAATGTTGGAGGGTGAAGTACGAAGTTTGTCTTTGGTGGGGGGAGTTCTGTCAGAAGGTGTCTCCACGGGGCTCCAAGGACCGGGTTCCTGCTTGGGCTGCTTGGGGAAGGAGACAAGTCTTAGATAGGGGACACACAGAGGCTAGAACTATCCACGCTGTTGGAACCACTCTGGTTGAAGCATGTGTATACCCACTCCATCAGGTGTACAGGCATCAGTGATAGCCCATGCTTGCAGGATTCGAATCAAGTGGGACTTGGCCTTGTATGGAAGGGAAGGGCAAAGCAGAACTCTGGCCCTGGCGTCTTTAGACGGAACTGTTCCCAGTCTTACAGCATCTTGCCTGCCTCTAGGAGGGGTTTTTTGCCTTTTGATGGGTGGATACAATCATCCCATTCTGGGAAGAGCTCCAAAATAAAAGAGAGTTCCTCTTAGCAGAATTCCTTAATCACGGACTACCATGGCTGTGGACAAGAAGGGTCTCAGAATCAGAAGTGCTTTGGGTACAATGGGGTGTGTGGTACTGTTCATTATAATAGTTATTGTAATGTTAAAGCTGATGGGGGTGTGGCCTGTTGTATGGTTTCTATACCCTGAACTCAGTATACAGTCTGTCTTTTCTTTACCAAACCAAGGCCTCTCTAGTGGTCAATCAGTTTTCTGAGTAGGGTAGCTCCTTCAGAGAAGATGCAAAGGAAGGTTAGTTGCTTCCCTGTGGCAGCCAGAGTCCAGCTTCTGTACTCAAGACACTGGGGACTAGCTCAGCGCTTCTCAGCTGGGGCCCTCTGAGGCATTTGGCCATACTTGCAGATATTTTTGCTTGTCACACTAGGGAAAGGTGTTCTACTGGTGGGTAGAGACCAGAGAGTCTGTGAAATAGCCTACAATACACAGGACAGCCCAAAGACAAGAAATTATTTGTCCTCTAATGCCAGTAAGTAGTGCCAGGATTGAAACCCGAACAGCTCAGTGCACCTGGGAGAGCTGGCTGGGTGTCTGGCACGCCATCTTTCTGCTCTTACCAAGACCGTGCCATTGTGGGTCACTATGCTGTCCTTGCAGTTCCTGGAGTCTTGCGATGAGGTCATTTTGCTAGAAGATGGGGAGATTTGTGAGAAGGGCACCCACAAGGAGTTGATGGAAGAGCGAGGGCGCTATGCGAAGCTGATCCACAACCTCCGAGGACTGCAATTCAAGGTAACTACGTGCCTACCGGGGTGAGTGGGATACAGAGCCTTGCCTCATGACTTCCCGCCTGGGAGAAATCTGACATTGCACCTTCAGAAGTAATTTCATTTCCTCTCCAGGATCCAGAGCATATTTACAATGTAGCCATGGTGGAGACCCTGAAGGAGAGCCCCGCTCAGAGAGATGAAGATGCTGGTACCGTTGACAGTCCCCCTCTCTCACTGCCCCTGGGTCCTGACTGGACACAGACCTTTTCATTTATTTATTTATTATGTAATTTCTCGTCCTAGTCTTGGCTTCAGGCGATGAGAAAGATGAAGGAAAAGAACCTGAAGTGGAAGAATTTATAGACACAAAAGGTATTTCACATCCTATCCCTCAGTTGTATACCCTGGAGCAGGTGCTAGGCAGCCGCTATTGGGAGAGAAGAAAGGAAACACGGTGGCTTTTGCTCTGGGAAGCTAGGGGTATGGCGTGTTGTGGTGTGAGCTTGTGCTCTGTAGTCAGCACTGTCAGTGTGACTGGGTTGTGAAGCTTCTTGAAGATTAATCAATGCCATCACTGGGTTCTTTCTGAGGACATGCCCAGAGGCAGTTGCAGACAAGGAATGAATGAATGAATGAATGAATGAATGAATGCTGAATGAAGACAGCAGCATCACCTAGGTTGGGGACCCAGATGGAATGAAAGAGGGAGGAGAGAACATGCTCATTAATGCATTCATCTTTCTTTCTGTGTCCTGGCCACCGTGAGCAAGACATTTGACCACTCTTGTCATTAATTTTTTGAGATTATAGCACAATTATATCACTTTCCACTTCCATTTCCTTCCTCCCAAGCCTTCCATATACCCCACCCCCTTGTTCTCTTTCAGATTCATGGCCTCTTTTTCTTTGTATGTGTGTGTGTGTGTTGTGTGTGTATTCCTAAATATAAAAACACAATCATTCAATCCACATAATGCTACTTGTATGTACACGTTACCCGTTTTCAGGGCTGGCTCTGTGGATAACCAGTTGGTGTGCTCTTGCCTGAGGAAGACTGTGTCTCCTGCTCTCAGCACTCCTAGCTGCCTGTTCTTTGTGTAGGGTTGAGCTCTCCTCTTTTGCGATAGCATGTCTGTTGGCATCACCCTTGGTCAGGTCATCTAGCTGGACACTCTCAAACTTCGTTTCTTAATCTACAATGCAGAGAAATAATAAAATCCACTTCGGAGAGTCTTGCAAAGTTAAAATGAGAAACTGTCCAGGAAGTGGTTAGCAAAGTGCCTGGAAGAAAATGACTTCTAGAATCAGGTCTACGCTGTTTCCATGGGTCACTTTTACTTCCTCCCCCAGAGGTCAAAGCAGCACATGAACATGATCTAGAGGCCAGAGAAAGCCCACGAGCCCCCACTTTCCACAGGGAGCCTTGAGAAAAGGTAGTTTAGCAGCAGAGGGAATAGAGACTGGAGCAGGTTACATGCCCACTCAACAAATAGCCAGGCATTGCGTTGAGTCCCAAGTCCTGAAAGAGTCTGGAAGAGAAGGCTGTGCTCACGGTTCTCATTATATAGCCTGGTAGAGGTCTCAGGCAGATGGGTAGCTGTGGCGAACTGCGGTAAAGGTAATGGGGAGTTGGCACGGTGGTGACAGGCTGTGGGAGGATCCATACAGGGGGCGGTCTTTGCACTGGTCCCTCAGGAATGTGCACTGGTCCTTCAGAGATGTGTAGGAGTTTCCTTCCTTGTGGTACGGGATGAGGAGATGGGGGAAGGTGGTGAGGGGGAACTTGAGAGCAAGGGTATGAAAAACTTCTGGGGAAGAGGAAGTAGAGATGAGACTGGCCAGGGCCAGCTGTCGACTCTACCTCTTTTCATTAGACTGTTGCTATCCAGCCCTTGTCCCTAGGGGACAAACTCTGCACCTCAGACTGTTTAGGGAAAAAGATCACGAGTCTTCAAAGTGCCCACAGTTGGGTGGCTTTCTGCTAGAGTCCTGTGTGGCAAGAAACACACACACACTCTCTCACACACACACACACATTTTGGACAGGTGCCGTGACACAGGCCTGTAATTCCAGAATGAGGAAAGCCGAGGCACGAAGATCATGAGTTTGAGGTTTGCCTGGGTGGCCATAGCATATACTGTTTCTGAGAAAACAAGGAAATAAACAATCAAAAGCTGAGAGCATACAGCAGCAGACCGAAGAGGACATTCATCTCTCAAGCTCACCATCATTTTATATAGGTTTAGAGGGGGAAGAAAAACAAAACAAAACAAAACAAAACCTCTGCCAACTAAATGGCAGCACCTATCGAATGGAGGCACATCTGGATGGCACATCTGGATTTCAAAAAGTTAAAATGTGAAGAAAAAGCCTTGAGTTACTGGAATACGGCACTGTTAATGCTGCTTATGACAAATGCACACATATTTGGAAAGACAACTAGTTTCTATGGCCTGTAAGTCTTCCTGGACCAAAGGGAAACACCAAGATACCTTTCTCATGCCTTGGGGGGATCTCCAGGCTGCTGATATCCTGTGGGGGATGGAGACCCCTTTCCTTATGTGCTCACTACCCACCCTTCTCCAGACAAGAACATGGGCTGTGGAACATCACCGGAGTCAAGAGCCTGTCCCCCACAGTTAGCCACTGGCCTACGGAGTGCTCTGCGCGGTGCTGGAAGGGCAGGGCACACGCTGAAGGCTTCACTCCACTCCTCGCCCACTGCTGAAGTATTTTTTTAAAGCTCAGGAAAAGTCCAGAAGGATGCCGGTCAGTCCCTTGGATGGACTGGCAGGCTGAAGAAACTCTTACCATTTGTGCCTTGGGTCCCCTCCTCTGATGCCTTTTCCTCATTTTGCAGCCCCAAAGGGAGTGGAACATTCCAAACAAGTTTGCAGGCTCACAGGTGGAGCATGATGGGGCTCAGTCCATCGGGCTCCTGAGAAGTAGAAAAGAGACCATGTATAAAGTCCCCCACTCCGTCCCCCTGTCCTGTCACAGCAGTGCACACAGCCCAGCTGAGCTTGGGAGCTCTCAATGAGTGCAGACTAATTGTATACTCATTTGTGTCTTCTGCTTGAGCTTCAGTTCTGGGAGCCAGCACAGCCCTGGACTCCCAGGCTAAACAGCCCTGTCTCCCAGGGCTGAAAAGAGGATTAAATAATATAAAATGAGCAAAGGTATATTAGAGATTTGAAAGTACTTGGAAAATAGGACAAGTGCCCTTGGTAGTGGAGGGGAGGGTGCAAAGGGGACATGCTGGCCTCACTGTACCCAGCCTGGCCACCAGGCTCATGGCCCTGTGTTTGTCGCCGTAGCTCCTGTGCACCAGCTTGTCCAGATTGAGTCTCCTCGCGAAGGAATCGTGACCTGGCAAACATATCACACGTATATTAAGGCTTCTGGAGGTTTGGTATAAAACATCAGGTTTCTTGATTTAATTTGCATTTTAAAAATCTGTTTTTTAAACCGTTGGATTCACGTTTTTATGATTTCCTTCACCAATTACTCTTTTTATGCTTATGCTAGCGCTGCTTATCAGTGCTTTTATTTCCCCCCCTAAAACCTAAAGTCTGATAATACAGCCCTTTAAATGGAGTCATTTTTTTATCGCCATTAAAACTGCCAGGTTCTGTTTTATTGGAGCTGAGTGGGCAGCAGCCAGAAGCCATCAATGGTTCTTACACACACACACACACACACACACACACACACACATGCGCGCATACACACTGATTGCTGAGCACAGCTGCAATCAGTTCACCACACAAGAGACTATCTGCATGTGCAAGTCTCTTCCAGAAAGATTGGGGATTTGGATATTTATTTAGAGACAGAATTCGTGTGTAGCCTAGCTAGGCCAGCCTCAAACTTATGATCTACCCAACCAAACGTTCCTGGCCTGGACCGACAGACTTGTCCCACCAAACTGGACTCTTGACTTGCTTTTAATACACACTGAATTCCTTTTGTTAAATGGAACATTGAATGGGCATTGGCGTACATACCTGTAATCACAGCTCTGGGGGAAGCTGAGGCAGGAGGATCACAATTTCAAAGGCAGCCTCAGCTATATTGTTTGAGGTTATCTTCGGCTGTATAACAAGAGCCCACATCTCAAACAGATGAACAAACTGGACATTGAAGGTTTTACTAACATGTTCCATTTACTAACATGGTTCTATTTCCACCCAAATGGAACAGATGTCTTTATTGGGGTGCAGGGACCCAACATCAAGACATCTTGAGTCAACGTAGCACACGAACCCCCCAGATAGGGATCTTTTCTCTGTAGGCTTTCCCAAGATCCCAAGGGCAAGGCTCAGAGTAGGGGAATCTGCTGCTGGCCTCACATCTGCACCCCCTTGCTCCTCTGGCAGGGTACCTGGTCTCTTTCCTGGTGCTGTGTCTCTTCTTCCTGATGATGGGCAGCTCTGCTTTCAGCACCTGGTGGTTGGGACTCTGGCTAGACAGGGGCTCCCAGGTGAGTTTCCTTTGACAATACTGAGTCCTCATCTTGGAACAAAATGGTTGTCAAATAGTGACACCTTGTGTGTTCCCTTTGTTCCCTCCCCCCTTTTGGTGACTCCAAGGCCAGTTCCCGGGTCATACAACTCAAATTCTTGAGATCCTTTCCTGTTCCCAAAATAAACAAGGCACCTGGACATTTTCATGTGCAATTTCAGATTTAAAAGGGTTTGTGGAAATATGACAGCCCCAATGTGTGGAGTCACACTTGTCCAGGTAGGGTTGTATCAGTCTGGAATTTCCTCTGAGGAGGGACAGGGAGGGACCTGGAAAGATGAACAAAGCTGTTGTATTCCTGACCCTGAAGAAGTGTGTCTTAACACAGACACCACTTAGTGCCAGAAGGTTCTACACGGTTCTCCAAAGGTCCCTTGGCAGGAAGAAGACTGACCCAAAATGGGTGCAGCCTTTATAAGTGCACCAAGGGCCTTCCATTTTTCCCACGGTTTCCCTCTTGGCCAGGCCCTTCCTGGGCAGGACCGATATATTCTTCTTCCTCCAGCTTGTTGGAATCTTCCCCCACTTGTTGGCCGTTGGTTTCAAAGCTTTTCCTGGAGCTCCAGGGAATGCCGTGGGGGGGGGGGTGCCTGCTCATCTTCTGAGATTACACATGGTACCACTTTGTTGCTATGGCATCAAAGTAAGGACGCATGGGTGTGGGGGAGGGGAGGCTATTCCCACAGGCATAGGGCAGTGAGAAGCCTGCTCTGTGCAGATAAAACGAGAGCAGTCTTCAAATACGTGTACTCTTCCAAGTCCCCACTTCATGACGATTCTGTCCGTTCCCCAGAGGACTTCAGATGTAGGGTCAAGTGGAGCCATCCCCTAGACTCAGGGCTTCTTGAGTAGGCCACTGACTATGCAGCACCGGTGCCATGCCCCTGTGGTTATTCCTGATCCCCGATGATGTGGGCACAACCTACAGCACAGCAAACCCCTCCTCCTCTGCAGCAGGCTGAGACTTCCATCAGCCAACCCCCCAGGGATGCCTTTGCCTGGGCAGATGCTCATCCATCAGCCCCCTCTGGCTTACATTTTCCCCATTACTGTAATCAGCAGAATGGCATTTAGAAGAGACATGTTTGTTTGCTCCCCAAAGGCATCCTTGACTTTTAGCACGCAGCCCAGAGAAAAAAATGAAACTGTCAATTCCTCAACAACGGGTGGGCGAAGATAGTCTCTTCTCTAGAAACGCTGGCTGGCGAAGTTGTGTTCCTCTCACTGGGAGGGGTGGAGCTGTAGGTTGCTGGGATCCTCAGAGAGCCCCTGGGCTTTGCTAGGCTCCATCTCTCTTGCCAGGGACTCCAGGGCAAGGGCAGCAGCACCCTCACAGTTGGCCCGTGGAGACAGGCCAGGGGAGAGGGTTGAGGAATTGGATCAGCCCACATAGACACCCCTGAGTCTCACCAGCCCATGACTGTTGCCTGGCAGCTCGGCAGGTGGGAGGACAGCTCCTGCCGGTCTGTCCTGTCTGGGTGGCCTAAGGGGAGCCAGGTCAGCTTCTTAGAATCCAGGTCTTGTTTGCTTCTGGGTCTTCTTGGCCTAGCATCACTGCAGGTCTCCCGAGGCACAGGTGGCTTCTGCAACAGCTGTCCTACACCTGTTTATCTGCTAAGTTCTCCCCACCATCGGGTGCCCCTTTGTGGATGAGGCATGAAAAGCTCAGATGGCCCCTGAGGGACCTGACTTGATTTTACTTACATGACTCAGTCTTGATTCGAATTTAAATTTTATTCTTCTAAACTGCGTTTGTTGCTATGTCTGTATGCAGGCACTTGCCCGCATGGGAGTGTGTGTGTGGAGGCTGAGGACTGGCCTTGAGGGTCCCCCCTATCACTTTCTACATTAATTTTTGAGGTCTGGTTTCTCACTGAATCCAGACCTCACTGGTTCTTCGAGGATGGCAGTCAGCGAGCCCCAGTGATCTGCCCATCTTCCCCCAAATCCTGGCACTGGGGGTTCAGGCCTCTGCCACCATGCCTTGCTTTTACATTTTACAGGTTCTCATACTTGTGTGACAATAATTTACCCCCGAACCATCTCTTCCATCCCACCTGGCTCATCTTTAAGAGGCTATGCCCCTCTTTTCGGTCTCTTCCCTTTAGAAAGATGCTCTGAAACAGCCCCCTTCTCCCACTAGGAGATCGACTCTTGATACTTCTTTCCTGTCGCGCTGCAGGTCATCTGTCCACCCCAGAGCAACAACACTGCCTGCAATGTGAACCAGACCCTGCAAGACACTGAACACCACATGTACCAGTTGGTATACATAGCAAGTATGGTGTCTGTGCTGGCATTTGGCATTATCAAAGGCTTTACCTTCACCAACACCACACTGATGGCATCTTCCTCACTCCACAACCGTGTGTTCAACAAGGTAGTGCCACAGTGGGCTGCAGGCCTACCTGCCTGACTGCTCAGCCTGCAGGGCAAAGCAGGCCCTGCACTGTGCTATGCACTGTGTTGGATTCTGGGGACAGGACAGCTTTCCTGGAGTCTGCTATCTGGTTCTGAAGGTGTCTTCCACGTGTTTGAGTACCATATAGGAAAGTCACTTTCAGAGAGCAATAGGAATACATCCCTGGCTCTTAGGTTGGAAGGAGGGTGGGGGAAGATTTCGTCTCACTCCTAAGAGTTCCAGCTAGCGAGGTCCCGGAGATGGACTCCTGCTTCCCATTGCTGTAGCAGGCAGGGCCCCTGCTATCACCTTCCTATCCTGCCGGAAGTCCACGGAGCACTCCCCGTTCCGTCTCTCTGCTTTTCTCCTCAGATCGTCAGGAGCCCAATGAGCTTTTTTGACACAACCCCCACAGGCCGGCTGATGAACCGTTTCTCTAAGGATATGGATGAGCTGGATGTGAGGCTGCCGTTTCACGCCGAGAACTTTTTACAGCAGTTCTTCATGGTGGTGTTTATTCTGGTGATTATGGCTGCCGTGTTTCCCGTGGTCCTTCTGGTTCTGGCTGGCTTGTTAATAATCTTCCTCATTCTTTTACGGTAGGGCTATACACAACCTAAAAGGGGGCAAAACTCTACTCCACCCTGACACACACGTGGAGTGAGGGTGGGGAGAGAATATGGATGAATATGTACACCAGCTGGAAGGCAGGTGATGCTGGGAGGCAGGTGATGCTGGGAGACAGGTGATACTGGGAGGCAGGTGATGCTGGGAGGCAGGTGATGCTGGGAGGCAGGTGATGCTGGGAGGCCAAGTGATGCTGGGAGACAGGTGATGCTGGTAGGCCAGTGATGCTGGGAGGCAGGTGATGCTGGGAGACAGGTGATGCTGGGAGACAGGTGATGCTGGTAGGCCAGTGATGCTGGGAGGCAGGTTATGCTGGGAGACAGGTGATGCTGGGAGACAGGTGATGCTGGTAGGCCAGTGATGCTGGGAGGCAGGTGATGCTGGGAGGCAGGTGATGCTGGGAGACAGGTGATACTGGGAGGCAGGTGATGCTGGGAGGCAGGTGATGCTGGGAGGCAGGTGATGCTGGGAGGCCGGTGATGCTGGAAGGCAGGTGATGCTGGCAGGCAGGTGATGCTGGGAGGCAGGTGATGCTGGGAGGCAGGTGATGCTGGGAGGCAGGTGATGCTGGGAGGCAGGTGATACTGGGAGGCAGAAGATGCTGAGAGACAGGTGATACTGGCAGGCAGGTGATGCTCGGAGGCCAGTGATGCTGGGATACAGGTGGTGCTGGGAGGCAGGTGATTTATAAGTCAGATGATGATGTTGAACACTTGCCTTTTCTTTGATGGGAGAATCCTAGATTTTTGACACTTGTTAAATACCATGTGCTATGGTAAGTTCCTTGCACACATCTGGCCTTTTGGCCTCAGAGCAATGCTGGGAGGTGGGTAAGTTATTAGGAGGTTAAGTCCCAGGCCCCAGGCCAGAAAGCTAGTAAGCATGGTTGCCATCTGTCTCCTGATTCATTCTTAAAACCATTGGGCTCCATGGACACCCTCTGCCGTCACTTTGAATTTTGATCAACAGCTTCCACTGCAGCTAGAGACTGACGTGTACAGAGAGGCATGGAAAGGAATGGGGACAGCTCCTGAAGTCGTGCACATCTGTCTAGAGGGGAACTGGAAGTGGCGAGCTTCCAGCTTCCGGGGCACACAGTTAGCTTGTTCTGCACTGGGGGTGGTGGGCTTTCTCGTCAGTCACTATGGGGAGTATTGAGAGGGAGGAAAACTGTAAGTCAGAAAGGTCTGTACCAGCTGTCCAGCTTTGCCAGGAAGCTAGCTGGGAAGCTTGAAATGCTGCAGATCTGTTCTTTCTTAGGCATTAAAGTGTACGCTTTGTGTCGGAAGAGCAAGTGAGATGAGGTGATTAAGTCTGTGCCCGTTAGAAACAGAATAAGATGGTGAGCAAACTGGAGAGGTTTAGAGTGTGGGCAAGGACTGATGAGGATCCGACATGAGTGACAGTAGTGAGGGCAAGAAAGGGGTGGGGTGAGGGACATTTCCAAGGCAGTGCCATTAGGGTTTCACAGGTGGGAGACTTTGGGGTGTCAAGGAGATCGGTACAAGCAAGGACAACCTAAGGTGGGGGACTGATATGCTGAGAATCGTGTTCTGGGAGAAGAAGCGGTTGCAGTCACAAGTGCAGTTTGCTTAAGTCAGAGGCAGTGGTAATGGCAAAAGCATGAGGCATGTGCTGGGGCTGGAGACTGGCATGGGTACCCAATGAGAGCAGTGAGAGCATGGGAATTAAGACTGGTGCCCCAGGGTTCTGCAGAACCAGGCTCTCACTGAAGAACCCTTTGGAAGTTTGGAATCCGGAAAAGTACACATTTCCAGGTTCAGGCTTTCATCGTGATAATGGATAAAATAGCAATGAGTAAAAAATGTTTTCAGAAAATCCATCGCAAGGATGGAACACGTCGCGGAGGTCAGAAGTTCAAGTGGATTAGTTTGCTACACTTTTGTTGGCCATTTACTTTGTTGGCTCTTGATCTACTCTGTTGCTGTTGAGTGACTAAGTTAAAGTTTAAAAGAAATCTGCCCTACATACCCTCTTCCTTGCTATAAGCACAGGAAAGACCAAAGGGGACCCCTATGTAGTTATTCATAAGTTTGCAATGAATTCACCGAGCTCTGCGCTTTCCTTACTCTGGGGGTTGATTTCAGCTGAGAGTCTGGAGGTAGGTGTGGCTGTCTCTGAGCCAGCAAACTTGAGTGCGCAGGGACATAGTTCTCCCATTGTCAGGGCACTTGGGGCTCCCATTGTAAGGTAAAAGACAGTTCTCTGAGAGTTCAGTTCAGTACTCTGAACTCAGTTCCCAAGGCTATCATGATGTTTGTACAAAATTGCCTCTGGAAGGCAACCCTCTCAGCTTGTTCTCTGATGGGTCATCACAAACAGGTTGGCTTGTGTTCATGGCTGTGTTTTTGGGTCTTCAAAGACTAGAACAGCATCCTGTACTGCCTGCCGTTCTCGTGACAGGAAGTACTCGGGTCTGAAGCAACAGTGTGCTCAAACTGCTCAGCAGCCCAGGCCTTAGACATCCAGACAGGGCATCCTGGAGAGGAATGGCAGGCTCCTCTCTCCCAGTTATACCAACTTTGACTTAGCTGTCACATGGAAGGCATGGTCGGATTGTCTGTGTTGAGGGAGAGCTCTCTGAGACCAGTCTTTGTGACCCGCTTGGACCCTCTCAATCTCCCTGCAGCATTTTCCATCGAGGAGTCCAGGAGCTCAAGCAGGTGGAGAACATCAGCCGCTCGCCTTGGTTCTCCCACATCACCTCCTCCATGCAGGGTCTGGGTGTCATCCATGCCTACGACAAAAAGGACGATTGCATTAGCAAGTGAGTTGATGGGCCCCTGCACCAGGGTCTCCCCATCACATGCCCTGGCCCAAATGGGGGATCCCAGGCTTCTTTGGCACTGAGCGTAGAAATGCTGGGGACAGGTAAAGGGCTGGCAGAATCTATTTCCAGTATTTAGGGCCCCAAAAGATAAATGACTCTGTGTGTGTGTGTGTGTGTGTGTGTGTGTGTGTGTGTAGACAGGGGTGGGGGGAGGAAAAGGGGAGGGACAGAGAGAAGACATGCCTGAGCCATGCTGGGGATGAACCCAGGGCTTTGTGCAAGATTAGCACATCATGATTGAACTATACCTCCAGTTCCGTATATATACAACTTTATATATATTTTTTTCTTGCTGAAGTGTGTTCAATTTTAGGAAAATAGGGAAAAACAGAAAGTAGGCAAAATCACTCCTAGGCCTCAAATTCCAGTCTTGCTCATATTTTCATGTACACGTTATATGCCTAATCATGAGTTAATAATCCAAAATCTGAATAGCTCTGAAATCCCAGACCCTTTGAACACTGTTGTCATGCTGTACTTGGCCTCATGTTGCAGGCTGTAGTGAAGACATGGGCATAGTAAAAAAATATGTGTGAAAATTATCTGCAGGTGTCTGTCCCGGAGGCACAAATCTGTGGTCCCAGCTACTAAGGAGGCTGAGGCAAGAGGACCCAGCCTTGGCTACAGAGTGAGTTCAGAGCCAGGCTCCACATCTTAGTGAGACCTTAATGAGACTTAGTGTCTCAAGAAGTCAAGAAAAGGACCTGGGGTGCAGCTTGTTGCTTTGAGCTT
Organism: Microtus oregoni; assembly: GCF_018167655.1. Classification (NCBI taxonomy): domain Eukaryota; kingdom Metazoa; phylum Chordata; class Mammalia; order Rodentia; family Cricetidae; genus Microtus; species Microtus oregoni. Next base: position 65,132,734 of record NW_024543063.1, read on the forward strand.
TAAGCATTGCTTAGCCTGTGCAAGTCCCTGCTTGGAATCCCCAGCACTGTAAGGTAAAATAAAGCAATCAGGGGAATAACCTGCCACTTTGCAGATAAACTTGTTACTCATATCCAAGCTTTCTCATTATGCATATACAAATATTCCAGGATTAAAAAATAAACACAGACTGGGGCTGGAGAGACTGCCCGAGAGCACTGGCTGCTCTTGCAGAGGACCTGGTTTTGGTCCTGATTCCCAGCACATGGAAACTCACGACTGTCAGGAGCTGTAGTTCTAGAGGACACGATCCTCCTCTGTGACCGCTATAGACGCCATGAATGCACATTGTGCCAGACATACAGCCAGGCAAAGTACCCATTCGTATAAAATAACTAAGTAAATTCATTCATTCATTTGATTAAAAAACCCCAAATTGGAAATGTTTCTGGTCTTAAGCATTTCAGACAAAGGGATAGAAACTTTTATATTTCTTCCTATCTTTTCTTTTTCAACTCACAAGGTTTTCTTTTTAAAAGTTATTTTGAATATGATTTTCATAGTATTGAATGTTCTTTTACAATAAACACATATTTTGAAAACAATATTTTAATTCTTTACAAATTTCATATAACATATTTTATCATATTCAACATCCCCCATTCCCAACTCCTTCCTCTCAGCTCTCAGCTTTGAGTTCCTTCTCTCTCTCTCTCTCTCTCTCTCTCTCTCTCTCTCTTTTGGTCAAGTTCAGTTCACATTATTCACCTGGTCTGTAGAGCGAGGCCTGTCTCTGATTCACCCTGACGGAGGTCACCTCGTTTACAATCACTGACTCGCTTCAAATAGTCACCAAATGCCAATATCTTCTCAGCTAGTAGTGGGACTTCACCGTCCCTTCCTTCTTCTCCATGCTGGACTTTTGTCTGGCATGAGCTTGTGTAGGCTTTGTGCCCAGCTTTGTGGTGTCTGGAAGATGCTGTCCACCCCTCTGACTCTTACAATCTTTCTGCACTCACTTCCATGAAGATCCCTGAGTCTGGCATGGAAGGGTGTGATAAGTATGTCCTGTGAAGGGCTGAGCACACCACAGTTTCTTCTTCTCTGTACATCGACCAGCTAGGGTCTCTGTGCTAACTGCCATCCACCGCAATGAGAAGCTTCCCTAATAAGAGTCAAGATACTCAACCGATCTATGGGTATAGCAAACTCCTCCTATACCCATAGTTGACTAGCTGAGACATGGTCTTGATAGGCGGCCTAGGCCAGCCTGTAAGTTGCAGTCATATATCCACCCCAAGCGGGTGAGGGTTGCAGGTGTAAGCCACTATGCCCAAGTTCATAAAACGAACTTTGAAAGCCTGTATTTATTTATTTATTTGGGGATAGGCCAGTTTCCTTCTTGTCAAAACCTGGAGACTAGGTTAGTTGAGTCATATAGTTTCAGACTTCTAACATGTTCTAGAAAATACATAAGTTGCAACTTCCGAGTGAGATAGTGAACTAGAAGCCACCGCTGAGTATCTCCGTGAAGAAGGAGCAGAACATAATGAGTGCTCTTTTCTTCACAGCAAGAAAGAGAGGAGGAGCTCCAGAAATCCACGAAGGTGGTAACAGGATACCTAAAAAGTACAAAGAAAAGGATAGGTACCCCACGAGATAGAAATCACTACTGTTCAGCCCATGGGACTCCTAGTGGTGTCAGGGAGAACAAAAGACTTCCCTGAAAGTGTCATGGGGGTCCCAGCCCTCAATAGTTGGCTGTAGAGTTAGGGAGGGAGGGCACTGGGAGGCCAATGAGGGAAGGAAACGAATTATAATGCCATGTATCATCTTCACAGATGCCATGGGAAAATGTACTATTCTTTTCACACCCTTAAAAAAAATCAGTTCTTCCATATGAAGATCCACAAATAAAATTAAAAGAGATATTTAACTCAAGAGGTAGACAAATGTCACCATAAAAAGAGAAGAAATAAGATAAAACCTGGCACTGTGACTCCATGGGCCATAATTTTTCTGCTGATGACTCAGAAGATAAGGAAATAGATGAAATGCCGGGGCGAGACTTTCCAAAGTGTCCTAGTGAAAATAATGAACTGCCTAAAAGAGGACACAAACAAGCGAACGAAGTCAACCTGGGACAGGAAGAGGACAGTTAGAGGGGAAAAAAAAAACCAAGAAAACCAGCAATAGGGGGCTGGAGAGATGGCTCAGAGGTTAAGAGCATTGTTTGCTCTTCCAAAGGTCCTGAGTTCAATTCCCAGCAACCACATGGTGGCTCACAACCATCTGTGATGAGGTCTGGTGCCCTCTTCTGGCCTTCACGCATACACACAGACAGAATATTGTATACATAATAAATCAATAAATATTTTAAAAAAAAGAAAACCAGCAATATAGACAAAGAGAAATTCAACAAGGAAAAATAAGTTAGAAACCAAACAATCAGTGGCTCAAATAAAAACACCATAGGAAAGATTGCCAGCAGATGTGATGAGGCAGGAAAAGGGCATCAGAGATGGAAGGCAAGGGTAGGGAAACCCTATGCTTAAGATCAGTAAGGAAAGGAAAAGTGAATGAGTATGACGACAGCAGCCAAGAACTCTGGGATGCTACCAAAAGACCAAAACTAAGAGGCCGGTGCTGAGATAAGATAGAATAATCCATTCAGTGAAATCATAGTTGATGCTGTTTGTCTAGAGCCCTGTATCACATAGGTCCCTCTGATGACGAGATCATGAGCAATAGTAGAACATTCAGTTCTTTGCCTGGAGCAAACAAAAGACTTTGACACTTTGTTTTCCCGTAGCTCCATCAAGTGCTTGGCATAGTGAGCTTAGCCTCACACGACTGGCAGGGTCCCTCCTTGTGTGACACTCACCTTTGGGAGAGCTCCGACTTTTGACGTAGATTACACTTGCCACCAGACCAGTAGAAAGATTGTGGTATTTGGGAAAGTATTTTGACCAAGCTCTGGTAAAAACAAAACAAAACAGAAACAAGCAAGCAAATTAGAGAGGAGACAAAATAGGAGGTGGGATGGTGTGTGGAAGAGTTGTGTTGCCTGGGGATTTACACTTGGAAGACTTTCCTTTTCTTCCCACAATTCCCACCAATTGTTCATAAAGGTCCCTTCCCACTAGGTGAGGGCCCATTAGTGTGCCAAGGAATAGATGTCCCTGGCAGCTCACCTAAAACTTGAGGCTCTGACAGAGGTTTTTCTGCCTGGAGGCTTGGTGAAGCAGGCTGTGCTCTGTGTGCACATGTGTGTGCATGCATGTGTGCATGTGTGTGTGAGCATTGGGGATGAGAGACAGGATGGCAGTGGGGAAGCTCGCTGTGTTTTAAAGCCCTGCTTCTCTTCTCTGACGCTCCCACAGGGGAGGCTAGGGAAAGGACCAGAAAGGAATCCCCAGGTAACTACTCATCTTCATCCAGTCTCCCCTTTCTGTTGCTCCTTTCTTCTGACCCAGCTCCCTAAGTGGATGTAGTATGGCCCGGTGGAGGCCTCAACACAACCCAACCACAGGCAGCTCTGCCTGGCCGCACCCCATCGCGTTCCTCGGCTGTGGCAGCCTCTCTGCTCCTGTCACAGAGACCACTCTAGTGTCACCTTCACTCTGTCAGCTCCACACTGACTGTTGTGATGCATGCTGCTTATGTCTGGGGCATGCGTGGGAACCAGTGTCTCCGGAGTGGGCCTTTCTTGGATCTCCTGGCTATGCCATCTTTCTGTCATTCTGCCCCATGCAAAGACCTGGGACCCAGGGGGCATTGGAACAGGGGCACAGAAATCAGTCTCCTATCCTTGAAGAGAAGCCCCCACCCCACCCCACCCCACCTCACCCCCCCCACCCCACCTCACCCCACCCGCCTTTTATGTAGTGATTTGATTGGTTGGTTTTGAGATGGGATCTTGCCACATAGCCCATGCTGATCTTGGGCTTCTGACCCTTCTCCCTTATCCTCCCAAGTGCTGGGATCACAGGACTGTGCCACTATGCCAGCTCAAATGATAATCTTGATCTTGGTGAGGGGAGGTGGGAGGCATGCGGGCAAACACCTTCCTTTCCTACTAGCAAAGGAGCCATTTATAGATTTCTCAAGGCCTGTGGATACCACGAGGCTAGAGTATGAATGAGGTTTTCAACAGTTTTGTGCTTAGCTGTGGGCTCTAGCTGCTAGCTCTGGGAGAGACAGAGAGAGAGAGCCCACTTAGCACCCTGTCAACTGCCACATGAAATTTCTCAGAATGTGTGCGAATCAAAGATGCCTGTGGTGGCAGCAGGAACATGGATATATGCTCATTTTTCTAACAGTCACCTTGTAAGAAGGCGTTCAAAACGCCCCGTTTTGGTTCCATTAGGAGCCCAAATCTCCCATAAAGGCAAGCAGGGCCTGAGTGAGCTCTTATTTCCTCTAATTTCTCAACTTTAGGTTTAAGACACTGAACGATGAGAACTCCAGCCACCTCCTGTACTTCAACTGTGCGCTCAGGTGGTTTGCGCTCCGAATGGATGTCCTCATGAACATCGTCACCTTTGTTGTGGCCTTGTTGGTGACCCTGAGCTTTTCTTCAATCAGTGCTTCCTCCAAAGGCTTGTCACTGTCTTACATCATCCAGGTAAGAGCCGGTATGTGGTGGACGTGGCCTATGGTGTACCAGAAGGGACGCTTTCAGGTGGATGCAGCAGAAGACTCCAAAAAGGTTAAAAAAAACCCGGAGCTTAGCTACAGGCGTCATTGCCATTTGGAGCAATGGTGTGGGCTTCAGGCACAGTTGGATCCCGGAACCTGGTTTTGTCCCCTTGTGTGACGCCTCCCTTATAGGTGAGCAGTGGGGTGACAAACAGTCTCTGAGATCTGTAGGAAAACAGAGCAGAACATTTCCCACTCAACAAAAGTCCGGGCTTTATTCTCACTGGGTTGATTCAGGACGCCAAGGACTAGGTAGTGGTTTGGCGGGAGTGGGATGATTGATTCAGGCCAAGGTGTGGAGTTCCATTCCATCTCAAATCACACGCGGCTTCACAGTGGGACTAACTAGGAAGAGGCTTCTGGCAATGATTAGGAACAGGCTCTCAGCTGCTCGGGTGCCTTTCTCTTTTAATAATAACGCACGAGGTGAACACACACAGCACTCCCTGCCCTTCAGGTACCATAAATGACTTCCTTCGGGGCTCTCGACAGCCCTGTGATGTTTCCATAAGTCTCACTTTGCAGATGAGAAAAATGAGATCCAGAGAGATTCACTTCTGCCCTGTGATTTAAGCTAAGGGTGGTTGGTCCCTGAACCTTGTCCCTGGGAATGTGCTGTTTGGAACCTTTGATAAGTTATTGAATATCCACCGCCGCTGATGTAATCAATCAATCAAACTGAATTAATAAATCCAGTTTTAATCTGAGCAAAGCATTCCCAGGTGGCCCCAGGGGAAGAGGAGAGAACCACCGAGGAGGGGTGGCGCCACCAAGGGCAGGCTTCCTCAGGGCCAGAGTGTGGACTGAAGTAACTCCAGGGGAGTGGCCTAGGGTAGATGCTGCTTGGTGTGCTGAGGGCAGGGTCTGGAATGTCCCCCCTACCTCCCCCCCCCCCAGATTCTAAACAACCTTTTCTGTTGAGTTCACTTCAGGACAGATTCTGAGTGTGGGACTCTTAAAACATACTGTGTTCATGTGTATTTATTATATTTTTGAGGCAAGCTTGAGAGCTTCCTGCCTCAGGCTCCCAGTGCTGGGATCACAGACTTGTGCTACCACACTCCTCCCTGTCCCATAATGCACCGCGCTGACTCTTTTCAGGTCAAAGTCAAGTCTCTTCTGCACTCAGGAAATGTTCTCCCGCCCTTTTCATTTGTTTATTTTCGTGTCACATGTATGGCTGTTTCATGAACCTCATTCATTCCGGTACCTGCAAAGGCCAGAAGAGAGCACTGGATCCCTGGAATTAGAGTGACAGAAAATTGTGAGCCACCAAGCAGGTGCTGGGAGTCAAACCCAGGTCCTCTGAAAGAGCAGAGCTATCTCCGGCCCCAGTGTGCTCCCTCTGCTTCCTCGTTTGCCCAGTTTCTTCCTGTTATGTTTTCTGGGAATTTTTCTCAGCTTTGTGATCTAGCCACAGTTTTGAATTTTCAGCGTGGTTACCCTGTATTCGCGCATCAGATTTCACATACTCTCGTTCTTTCAGTCTTTAAAAGACTTATCTTAAAATGACTTAAATATGTTTTTATGCTTTCTAAGGATATTAATCTAATATTAATACCAACCCCCCTTTCATCTCTTCTTTAATTTATATGTTTTCTCCAGGGCCAGTTTTTCTTCTTGTTTATCCAGTTCCTACTCTCTCTCCTCCCCTTGGTTTCTTTATCTATCTCTCCATTAGTTTGTATTTAAGGATGGGAGAATTATTTTGGCTTTTCAAAGTGTGGCTTGTGACTTCCCTCCTGGGATATTCTCTATCTCTGCAGGTGCTGGGGTGGGATTTTTTTTTTTTTAATATATTTGCTTCTCTTTTCCAAAGCAGCCAAGGAGTTGGCCTGTAGGCACTGTTTTTCCCTAGAGTAATATTCTTAGAGTCCCATATATTCCCAAGTTGTCAACTCACTTTCTTTAGGAAAGGGTGTGTGTGTGTGTGTGTGTGTGTGTGTGTGTGTGTGTGTGTAGATATGCACAGGCTCTTGTGCATGAACTTAGGGGAAAATGTGTCCATGTGGTTGGGGGGAAGATGAGGAAAGGCATGAATGGGTCCACCAAGAGCAGTTGCCTTTAGAAGGGCCACCAAGCAGCCCACCTCTTTGTGGCCCTCATCTCAAATTGCGAGCCTCCGGGGCTCTGCTCTAAACTTCAGAAACACCTTTCCATTCTAGCAGAGGGTCTCACCTCATGCCCTCTGGTAGAAACGTATTACTTTCACACACTGAGATCTCTCCCATTGTCTGGATGTGGAAGGTGTTCTTTCTGAAAACATCTCTGGTATCATTTTAATAGTTTGTTGGGATGGAAGCTATAGAGAGTGTAAAAATGGAAGACATGACCACTCTGCAGTATGATTAAGGGGATTATTATTTTTTTTTTTACTGTAGATAAGGGAGGCATGAGCTAGAGTATGTTTATGGCAGGGAAGGAGGTGCCAAGGGCTAGGATGCCAGGATAGACTTGGAAATCTGCAACAGGCCATACTGAGGGAGCCTGGATGCCAGCATGTGCTTTGGTATGCTAATAGGTACCACATGTGTCCTTTGCCAGAGGTAAGGGAAGGACTCCTTTTGGTAGTTCCCAAGGAAGGCTGGCTTTATCTAACTGCCCGAAAGCCTCCTGTAGTCCAGGTTGAGCCTGTTTCTGCATATTTGGACCGCCTTTTGGAATTTGGGGAACTGGAGTTGCTTTTCGACCTAACAGAGACATCGTCAGTGCTCTGAGGTGGAAAAATGACTCTTGCTTGGGTAGCCCAGTTTTCCCCACTGGAAGTGGGTGTCTTCATTGTTGCCTCTTAATGCATCAAGCAGATAAAAGGTTTGCTTTACTTGTTCTAAGTAAATCAGCTTTCACCAACTAAGCCCATGCTTTTGGGCAATACTATCAGTTTTCCGGGAGACAGCTGTCAAACTTTCCTGCAGGGCCAGAGAAGACTTTGCATGTGCTGAGGTGTGCTAATGCCTGTTGCCTGCTCTTCAGCTGGCTGTGGGCCCTTTTGACAACGGTACCACCTGGAGAACACAGAATCCAAGTGGCAGAGCTTCACTTGAGAATGGAAGAAACTCCCTAGAGAGACGAGAAATGGATGTGTAACACCACAGGGCAGAATACGAGGGCTTAATGGCGTCATACGGCACAACGGAGACCTTGTGTTTACTTGGGTTTGCATTGTGCCCACGTGGAGACTCTGAATGCGGGTGGGCTGCCGGGCATTTGGGAGCTGATACTTTTGCATTCAGCAAAATGTATCTGTGCCCTTCTTGGGAGCAATGTGCCCTCTCTTTCTGAGCAGCTGTCATGAGGCACAGGCTTATTCAGGTTGCTACATTTTGAGTCTGGGCACGTTTGACCCACCAGGCCTTAGGTTCTAGTAGTACACAGCTCAAACAAGGTTTTGCCCTGAGGGAGGGGATGGGGGCAAAATCATTCAGACTGAGGCCCAAGAGAAATGGGAAGCCCTGGGCCTGTGTTAAGAGCAGGGAAAGTTGCAAGGGCCTGCTGAGAAGAGCTCTCTAAGGTTCTGGAGGGGCCTCCTCAATTATCTTAAACTCCTCCCCCACCCCCCACCTGTTCTGACACACTGCCCTTTTCTGAGAAAGCCTAGTCGCTTACCAGAGCTTTCTTAGGTTCCCTGAAAACACGATGTCATTTCACATCCAAATCTTGAGCATCTGTAGAATTGGGTATCAGCAGGGGGTGGTGGTGGTGCCAAATATCATGGATCCCATTCCCAAGACACGAAGGGACCGCTAGGAAGATCGCAGTCTGTGACCTGTCGTGGTGCACCTGCACAGTCTCCCAGTCTAGACTGGTCTCAGTGGCCCGCAGTGCTAGAGTCTCAGAAGCATGCCTCAGTGGCCTTCTCTCCTCTCATTTCTCCTTTCCGCTCCCTTACTTTCTGGACTAACAGTCTGTAGTCATTCGCTCAGCCATTGCACCAGATCCGCAAGAGCTTGAGGAATTAAACTCTCAGCATGTTGGAGGTCCAGAGTCTGCGTAGTGTTGGTTGGCAAAGCCGCTTTTCTCCTTAGGCTCCAGGGAACTATTGCATGTTTGTTGAGCTTCCAGAGGTTAGTGGCATTTCCTGGCACTCTCTTAACTTTTGCATCTGTCTTCTTTTCTCCTTCTCTTCTGGCTCTTTCCTGTTTCTTTTGTTAGAATGCTTGTTATTGTCTTCGGGCCCAACCAGGGACGCGGGGTGTTTAGTCATAGCTGCGAAGGTCCTTCTCTGCATGGGTTGACATCCTTGGGTTCTAAAGACCTGGATGCAGACATGTGCAGCAGGGTTATGACTTGTACTCATGTCTTGAAGATAGATTCTGAGTGATCCTGACCTAACGTGGGTCCCCCGGGGCAAACTGTCTCCCTCAGTCTGGATCCCGATTTTTTACATCTGGAGCAGTTGTGTGCAAGGGTTCTCTGTTTCAGTGACTTTCTTGTGCCTGATGTTGGGGTTAGGGAGTGGGAGTGGGATGCAGGGCCCCACCAGGTGGCAGTAAGGAGCCAGTCCCTAGCCACTAGGCTCTCAGGATGAGCTCCTCCCTGTGGCAGTAGGACTGGCTCACAGGTGCGACCAAGGTGGGCTGTTCCTCACCAGCAGGAGGGAGAGAGAAAATGTAAATACCATTTGTTTTTAAATATAAAGGAAGTCTTTAAAGGCAAAACATCCCAACAGGAAATAAATGCGGCCTTCTGGGTGCCTGGCTGGGCCTGCCAGCCTCTTTTGAAGGTTGCTTCAGCCCAAGTAGTAATTTGAAGTGTCAGACTTCAAAACAAACAAACAAACAAACAAACAAAAGCAAGACAAAACAGCGGGGACCAAGTGAGGGTAGGGGACCCTCAGTAACTACCTGCTTCTTCCCAACAGCTCAGTGGACTGCTTCAAGTGTGTGTGCGAACAGGAACAGAGACCCAAGCCAAGTTCACCTCTGCGGAGCTGCTGAGGGAGTACATTTCGGTAAGGAGTGAACAGCGGAAAACGGGCAGGCTCTTCCCTTTGAGTATGTTTTGATTTTTCTTTAAGGATTTATATAAATTTTAATTGTGTGTGTGTGTGTGTGTGTGTGTGTGTGAGAGAGAGAGAGAGAGAGAGAGAGAGAGAGAGAGAGAGAGAGAGATGGAGGCCATATGTGTTGGGAGCTGGAGTTCTAGGTGATTGTGAGCTACCAGCGTGGGTGCTGGGAATCAAAGTCTGGTCCTCTTAACCACACACGCTCTTAACCACTGGGCCATCTTTCCAGCCCCTGTTTTGTTCTTTCCCTCTTTTTTTTTGGCCTGGTGTGTGAATGGTAACTGGTGTCTGACCCGTCCTGTTAAAACCTGTATTCACAATCCAATCCAAAATTTAGTGCCTTACTTCAGTTCCTGAAAATTAATATTTGATTAGAGTTATAAATAGCAAAAGAAGATCAGCCCACCTCGTCTTTGAAAGTAATGTAGGAACACAGCTGTCCTGAGAAAGATGTCTGCATGAACCCAGTCATCACTTTCGTGGGCCTTTGCACAATGTTTGGCCCCCTTCGCAAGCTTAATTCAACACTGCTACACATTTTAAAATTCAGAGCATTCAATTTCTTGTTTAAAATGCCCTCATAATTTGCTTTAACATACAAACCTTCCTGGGTGTGCGTATTCTAATTGAGCTTATGGATGCGGTGGGCTCACAATCCTTGCGACAGTTCCACACGTAAGCAGAAAGCCTTTGACTGGACACCACATTTCAATTAATTATCCAAGTATACATTTTAAGTTAGAATCCCAAGCCCAAATTCTGTAAATACTGAAATATTTGGAGCATAAAATAAGCAGATTCTTTAAGCCAAAAGCATTGCTAGTGCAGTATTGTTTCTCTTTAAATGCGTTAATCTTTAATTACGAATCTTCTAGGGTTTCAAAATACCCGGAAAAAAAAAGTTCCCTCTAAGAAGGCAAATGTTTTCTCAGCTAATTGAAGTCATTCACTGACTAGACTTGGGCTGGCCAGTTAGCCTGATGGAAGCCAAGGGCTCTCCTCGTGCTGAGAGAGCTGTCCTAAAGTGAGCCGTGGGGCTGGTCTCCTAATGGAGCCGGCTTTGTGCTCATTCGAGTGGGAGGTTGGGTGCCTTTGAAGAAAAGTTCAATTTTTTTTTTCTGTTGAGCTCTAAAGATTTTTGAGCTTGACCTTCCCCACACTTTGCCCCTTCCTATCCCAGCACCACAATGGCTTTTGTAGACACTGAAATTAGATTGAGTCCTGCAGATCTCATGGTTTGCTGTGGATTTGTCCCACAACTTCAAGGTCATTGTGTTGACACTAACCCAGGCCACGCGGCTCAGTGTCAGCTGTCTCCTGCTTGGCCTCCTAAGTCATCTATCCTTCCTTCGCTAAGCTCCAGCCCTACACGAGTTTTCTTTTTATTCCTGGAGTTTCTCAAGGTTCTTCTGGCTGCCAGGCTTTGCAGTACCTGTCTGCCCTGTCTAGAAGGTCCTGGACAGAAACCCTTGTAGCTGTCACCCTTTCCACCTTCCGGGCCTCGGTTCTAGTGCCACATCCTCAGAGATGTCTTCTTCAGCCCTCACATAGTTTTATTCCACTTGTCCTACCTGCCAAACAAGTCCCTTTCTGCATTTTATTACAATACTCTTTTTTATTACCTAATGTACCCCTATTAAAATGTGACCTGCTTTTTCACATAGAGTATCTCACATAGCCCACGCTGTCCTGGAACTCTCAATCTTCCTGCATCAGCTTCCTGGATGCTATAGTCACAGGCTATAATTGTAGCACCACACTGGGCAGAACGTGTGTTCCTTGAATACAGGGTTATGGATCTCGCTCACCGCCACAGGCACCAGCATTGCCTGCTGCGGAATGAGTGAGCTAAGTCAGCGGAAACCCGTGGCTGTTGAGTTGGTCAATGGCTTTTCTGCTTTTCAGACCTGTGTTCCCGAACACACTCACCCCTTCAAAGTGGGGACGTGTCCCAAAGACTGGCCAAGCCGTGGGGAGATAACCTTCAAGGACTACCGCATGAGATACCGAGATAACACCCCTCTCGTTCTCGATGGGCTGAACTTGAACATTCAGAGCGGGCAGACGGTTGGGATTGTGGGAAGAACAGGTTCTGGTGAGGACAAACTCTGCATTTATTTCTTCTGGGTTGTTGGTTTGAATGTGTACTGGTTGAGCTGCTTAAGCCACATCAGAGAGACGAACATGAGTGCTGGATTCATCGTTATTCCCCCCTCAAATCTCTTTACTGTAAATTAGGGTTTCAGGTTGATCGGGTGTGGAGAGTTGGAAGCAAATACATAGTAGTTTTTGAATTAATTAAGTGAGAATAATTCTGGAGAAATGAGGCCCAGAAGATGAGTTATACGCTAAAGGCCTCTGCGGGGACTGGCAGGTTAATGGTGTTAGGGCAGCCTGGTCCCCCAGAGTGAGGGTTGTCTGCCTGCAAAGACATCCACATGGAGCTAGTTCCATTGCATTAAAAATTCCCTTAATTAAATGCCTGGCCATGATGGAAGTGGAAACTGCTGTTGGAGTCGTTGTTCCTGCTCTCATTGTCCCCAGGAAAATCATCACTCGGCATGGCCCTGTTTCGTCTGGTGGAGCCAGCCTCTGGGACCATCTTCATCGACGAGGTGGATATCTGCACCGTGGGTTTGGAGGACCTCCGAACCAAGCTGACGATGATCCCCCAAGATCCTGTCCTGTTTGTAGGTACAGTAAGGTAGCTGTTTTCAATCATCGTGCATTCCTGTTTGGAGACGGTGAAACTGGGCCAACCAGCAGCTGAGAAACTGCCGGGCCGTGGCTGTTCTTGGCAGTCTTAGCTCAGGGAACTGGCCTGCGCAGGCACGCGGAAGCCCTGTCGGGTTTTGATTAAAGCTTTAGGAGGAGCTGAGGAACGGTGTCCTGAGTCTTGCTGGTATTTCAGAAACTCTATTATTATAATATTATATCATCACACCATTAACATCAACATATTATTAGTAGTGATATTAATAGTTTTAATAACATTAGCAATACTATTATTGGTGGTTTTATTACACATTGACTGAGCAGATGCCACAGGTGGTCCACACAGCCCTATTTTATGCCTGTGCTCTGGCATTGCGTCACAGCCAGCAATGACCAGTCTCAGAAGTGCCCCCGAGTGCACAGTGGACTAACCGACTCCTGAGTCTGCACGTGCAGCAGGCTTTGGGCAAGCACATTCGTTCATTCCTGCCATAGCACAGAAACTGATTGAGTACAAGAAGACCAAGGTTGAGACTTGCACAGGTTCAGGACCTGCTGTTAAAACGCAGAGAGACCTGAGTATCTCAGCTGGTCCAGGGAGAGGGAAAAGTCCTCCCATCAGGCACTGGACGAAACAGGGAGATGCTATAGAGCTGGTCATATGAGAGCTACAATATGAACCTCCAAACACTCGATTCGCATTCCTGGGTGAGGCCTGGAATCTGCAGCCACGCCTCTTGTCCTGGAGGCTGAAAGGGGTGCTGGTCCAAGTTTCTTGTACCCGCTTCTTTGCCAAGAACTTGTATAAGATCCAGCATGTTTTGTGGTGTGGTGATGCTGTGGACCCTGAGGTGGTTGTGTTTTGTCTCTTCCTGGTGGGGTCTCTCACTCCTTCCTGTCTCCAAGGTCTCTGTTCCATCACAGAGAGTCATGGGTCCTTGGTCTTATGGCCTGGGCTGAGCAAGCTCCTCCCATCACAACTCTTCTTGTCCCTCAGGCTTCTAGAGGCCACCCATGGGCCTTCGTGCCATCACGTCTCCCCATCCTCTCGTCTTCACCGTGCTCACCATCACCTCATCCTTGAGAATCCAGCTTGCTTTCCTTTGCTTCATCGCAGGTTCAACTTGGACCCCTTGGGCAGTCACACCGACGAGATGCTCTGGCATGTTTTGGAGAGAACATTCATGAGGGACACAGTAGGTTTCTGGGGCTGCCCCGATGAGTCCGTCCCCGACACCACTACCCCAGACACCTGGTCAGTTCACTTCAGTTCAATCCTTCGTTGTTCCTGGTTAGCAAAAACAAGCAGAGTGGTATTTGTTAGCCCTCTGGCTGATCCGGGCAGCAGCGCTACACATCATCTCGTGGTCCCCTGCACAGCCCTCGGAGGCTGGTGCTGTTATCCTTCATTTTCAAGATGACAAAATTAAAGCTCAAAGAAGTGACGTGTCCATGCCGGGTCCATCTGGGTCCAGAGTGAGGGAGGGCCATGTTACTTGGCCTGTGGCCTCACCAGCTTCATCAGAACAGAGTGAGGAACGGGTGTAGCTTGTGCGATTGCAAGGGTGGCTGGTTTGAGATGTCCATGACATAAGACCTTGTCCTGCTAGGAGCCCCAGCTGAGGTCAGTAGCACCAGGGCACCCAGGCAAGCACCTCCCAAAGCCACTTTAGTTTGTTGCGATGGGCAGGCAGACTTTGTCTCCGTCTTCTGGAAAACTCTCCCGTCCCATCTGTTTTATCCATGAAGCCCACTTCCATTTGCTTAGACATTCTCTGGAAGCGCATGCCTGTTTTGTCCTTTCTGGTGAACCACACCGACTTTACATTATTAACGTCTCCCTCGCCCTGGCCCTCCCTAGCGCCTGTTTGCAGGGTTGAAATGGTTGCTGCTTTGCACTTTCTTTCCCATTGTAAGATAAAGCAAGCGGACGAATGTGAGAGGAGGGGCAATCCATAAAACGGTGCAGGACAATTTTTATAGATCATCAGCATAAGTGTGTCATTTTCCGTGTTTTATAGATAATGAAACTCCCGGAGAAATTAGAGGCAGAAGTCACAGAAAATGGGGAAAACTTCTCAGTAGGGGAACGCCAGCTGCTTTGTATGGCCCGAGCACTTCTCCGTAATTCAAAAGTAAGGAAACAGCATGGGAAATGGATTGGTCAAATTCTGGATCTTCCCCGTGGTGCCGCTCCACCCGGGAGGCAGAGACGCAAGCCTGTCTTCCGGCAAAGACAGAGCAAGGCAGCAATTTAAAAGCCGATCACTGTCTCTTAAGACAAAGTTGTGAGGGGTAAAAAAAAAAATTGAAAAATAACAGCCGTTTTCAGGAGCGCCACCTTCCTTATCCGGGCTTCACGATGGGAGGTCTTGCTTATGTGATCTCCCCATTCTCCTAGGAAGCTTGAGTTTGGAAAGTATGATCTCAACTTTTTCCCTTTGTCCCTGAGTAATCCCGAGTCCTCAGGCATAGTACCTGGACACCCAAGCCTTCAGAGTGCTCGCTTAAAAGATTCAGAAAATTTGCATATGCTTTCCAGAATAGCTTACAGCCTTCCTGATTCTGAGAAAGAGAATGACAGTTATCATTGTTGTTATTATTTTTAACAAATCCTATTTTCTGGGGGCTGGAGAGATGCTCAGTGGTTAAAAAATGTTTGCCGCGCTTCCAAAGGATCTGGGTTCAGTTTTCAGTACTCAGATCATGTGGCTCATAGCAAGCTGTAACTCCAGCGCGAGGAGGTCCTACACCCTCTTCTGGACTCTGGCTCATAGCAAGCTGTAACTCCAGCTCGAGGAGGTCCTACACCCTCTTCTGGACTCTGCATGCACTTGCATGTACAAGTATATGTACCCGCACACAGACATGTACACATAACAATTAAAGAAAAACAAAGAAATCCTGCTAGTCGGGTATTCATCAGTGTGAATCCACTTCATATGTGCCCAGGAGGTGTTCACAGGAGGAAAGGGGACCGTTTAATGCCCTTGGTGGCACCATTCACTGTGAGGTAGCTACGAGTTTTCGTGCTTTGTGTGAATAATAAGACGTGAACTCTTCACGTGGGAGGAGATTAGGTCACTTGGCAAGGTCAGGAATAGTTAGGGGTTGAGGTTAAGCCTTCAAATTGTAAACTCCACACAGCTTTGGCAGTCAGAAGGATGCTCCTCTCAACTCCAGAGTGGTGTCCTTGTCATGTACCCCGAACTCGTACGCTCCCCCATGTGGCAAAGGGGACCTTGCTATTAGGTTAGGACAGTAAAGATCTTGAAATAGGAGGATTATCTGGGTGGGTCTAGTGTGTCCTGTTCCCATGTGTCTCTATAAGACGCCAGCAGGAGCATCAAAGAGGGCAGACGTGATGGCGGGAAAGGGCAGGGGGGCTGAGGAACGCAGGCGGCCCGCAGATGCTGGAAAAGGCGGAGGGAAGGCAGCTCCCAGTCTTGATTTCAGATTACCAGGTTCTGGAAATGTAAGATGCAAATTTGGGTTGCTGCAAGTCTCTAGGTTAGAGGTAATTTATCCCAGCAGCTCTAGCAAAGGAATACAGGTGCTTCGGCCAGGCCCACTGTGGCTCATTCTGTGTGCACACTGTACTGCAGAAAGCCCTCACCGCGTCTCTTCCTTCCTACTTGCAATGTGTGGTGCTTCCTCCTTCCTCCTGGCAATGTTTGAATAAACTACTTGAAGAGAGGAGAAGATACAGTCTTGTTCTGCTGGTACATTCCGCTGAGGAAGATGACGGGTGCGGTTGGACTTTATTTCTGGCCTTTTCTGCAGGTTTTCAAGATGGGCGCTTAGTTTATTGTGTTTACCTTTTAGGACAGAACGGAGGCTATGCCTTTTCCTCTTTGCACAGCTTTGGCTTTTTACGGCGCTTCTTCCTTAACAGATCATTCTCCTTGACGAAGCTACCGCCTCCATGGACTCCAAGACAGACACCCTTGTTCAGAGCACTATAAAAGAGGCCTTCAAAAGCTGCACGGTGTTGACCATTGCCCATCGCCTAAACACGGTTCTCAACTGTGACCTTGTCCTGGTCATGGAAAATGGGAAGGTGCAGGACGTTCTGGTTGGAGTTACCTCCTCAAAGGCTTCCCCGGTTAGGGCTGTATGGTGTGTCACTTTTTTTTTCCTGAAAATTTCAGTTCTTCTCTGCTTTTTAGGTGATTGAGTTTGACAAGCCCGAAGTCCTTGCCGAGAAGCCTGACTCTGCATTTGCGATGTTACTAGCCGCAGAAGTCGGACTGTGATGGCCTACGGTTGATTGGAGAGGAGGCAATGGGTGGGTGAGAGGAGAACCCTGAAGGTGGAGTCTTGAGGCCCTAGCCACGGCCCCTCCCACCATGGCGCACAGGCTGAGCTGAGACCGAGATGTGTCCCTTGCTCTGCCCAGCCCTTTTGGTCACCCCCTGTGGCAGACTCAGGGCTGGTTCTGGGTGGTGAAGAGTGCAGACAAAACTGGTGGGTGGGAAGCTGCCTCTCACCTCTGAAAACCCCAAAGGTCCCTCACGTGTTCCCACCAACACTGTGTAGTGCCCGAGAGTGGGTACATTCTAACTTTCTGCAAAAACCAGTCATGGCAAACAACGGGAACATGCCCGAGGCTGGAGTTCACAGGATTTGCAGGATTCCT
Organism: Microtus oregoni; assembly: GCF_018167655.1. Classification (NCBI taxonomy): domain Eukaryota; kingdom Metazoa; phylum Chordata; class Mammalia; order Rodentia; family Cricetidae; genus Microtus; species Microtus oregoni. Next base: position 65,149,773 of record NW_024543063.1, read on the forward strand.
CATTTCTGTTGCCAGACAAGGAAAGAGAAAGTTGTTCTTTCCGTTTAACTTCATCTCACTTTTGTCCCGACTACGTGACATGTAGGAACTGCGCGCGTCCACAGCACAGAAGACAGATGATAGTGTTTGGCATGAGATTTTTCAAAGAAATCATATTGAATGTTGCAGTTGATCTGTTAAAATAACCAGAAAGCAAAACACTGGGGTTTCTGAATAAATGACATTTTTATATCTTCTTTATCGGTCATTAAAATGCAATAAGAAACTAAATGACCCTGAAATGTTGCCTTGCAATCATGTGCCTGAAGATGTCTCTATTTGAACTATTCCTTCTCTTAGACCCTCGCTGCCATCTCTGGCTTGGCAATGAATCTATACAGTTGTTCACCAACCTCAAGGTTTTCTGTGAGGATCATAGAAAAGACATGCCCAGTAGCCCCAGTGTGAGTGCTGCTAATTTATAATGGCATTTGTCACTCTTTGGGATTGAAGGCCCGCTTTCTCTTTCCCGTGAGGGTGAAAGGTTGTGACGTTTGAATGAGGTTCCCTGCACTTTCTTTCCAGTACTAGACCACTCCTTAGGTACAACATACAGCAGTGTGGCCGACAAAGCTCCTCCCGAGTCCTGGTCACACCCTACCTGTTCCTCACAAACCCGGAGAAAGGCACTTAGGAACATTCAGGAAATGCTGATGGCAGGCCCATTATGTCTGCCTATGTCACCAGCACGATAGAAGATTAATCTGGGAATTTCTGTCAGACAAGCTATGACGGTTCTTGACTGTCAACTTGACAGGACCTAGAATTACCAGGAGCTAGACCTTGGGAGATGTCTGGGAGGGAGTATCTAGATTAGATCAGCCGGGGTGAGATCTACTCTAAATGTGGATGGCAGCTTTCATGGGCTGAGGGCTGGACTGAGTGAAAAGGGGGAGCGGTGGTTGGGCACCAGCTTTTGCCTCTGCCATGATGAACCGCACTTGTTGCAGGGAGGGCCGCCCAGAACCAACATAACCACACAGAAACTGTATTAATTAAATCACTGCTTGGCCCATTAGCTCTAGCTTTTTATTGGCGAACTCTCACATCTTAATTTAACCCATTTTTATTAATCTGTGTATCACCACGAGGTCGTGGCCTACCAGCAAAGTCTTAGCAGGTTTACCTCCGTCTGTGGATCCATGGCGTCTCTCTGACTCCGCCCTTCTTCCTCTCAGCGTTCAGTCCAGTCCTCTCCGCCTACCTAAGTTCTGCCCTATCAACAGGCCAAGGCAGTTTCTTTATTCATTAATAATAATCACAGCACACAGAGGGGACTCCCACATCATGCACTCCCTTAATAGGTCAGAATAAGTCCTTGGTTCTTCAAGTTGCTTTGCCAGGTTTTTTTTTTTTTTTGTTTTTTTGTTTTTTTTTTTTTTTACAGCAGTAACAAAAGTGATTCACACAGACAGCTAGAACCGAGAAGTGGTACTGTTGGTCTAACAGGCCTGACCACCGTGTCGTTTGTAGGTTTTTGGAGCTAGTGTGTGGGAGGAATGTGGAAGAGTCTGGAATCTGGGTCAGAGAAACCCTAGAGTACCGTAAGCAGAGTTAAAGGGGCATCCTAGTGGGAGTCTGGAAGAGCAGAACGCCAGCAGAAATGAGGACAGTAGAGGCCCTGCTTGTGAACACACAGACGAGAACCGGGCTAGAGGCTCTTCACGTGTGTTTGGCAGATCATGTCACTGCATTCTCCTTGTGCCCTGAGAACTCAAGTGAGGCTGGATCAGAAAGCAATGGACAGATTTGTTTAGTGGAAGGAATTTCAAGAAAGGATAGTATGCAGGCTGGACTGAGAAGCCTGAATTGAAAATGATCTTAAAGGGGCTCCCTGCCCCCAAACAACTGTCCAGGGACGTGTCTCTCTGGGATCAGCACACAGAGGCCTCTGCAACTGTCTCCCAAAGGGGCCAGGCTGCATCTTGAGCTGGTAGCAGAAGTTGGCAGTGTTGTTCACATGGTACAGTTTTCCATCATTGATGGAAGTCAGGGGTCTTGGCTTATCTCCAGTAAGCAGGGAGGAACACTGCTTGTTGACTTGTTCTCTGTAGCTTTTATAGATTGCCTAGGCCATGTGCATAGGGAAGATGTCCCACAGTGGACTGGGCCCTTCTATGTCATCACCAGGCGAGACAGTTCTTCACAGGTGTGGTCGCTAGCCAGTCTGACCAAGGCAATTCCATAACTCAACTTCCCTCTTCCAGGTGGTCCCAACTTGTGTCCAGTTGACCATAAAAATTAACTAGTGCACCCACTGTGTATTTACTGAAGCTATGTAACTTGCTTTTTTCTTTTATAGGAGGAGCTCGGCCTTGAGTCTCTGAAGAGTTGAACTTTGTATTGTAATTGTCAAAAATTATGGGGACCATTGAAGATGAAATGAATGTGTCCCTCATAATGAAATGATTGTGAGCCTGTAGGGACCAGGGGACCAGAGTAGTATCAAGTTGGCAGGATAGGTTTATGATGGCTAATATGACAGGATCTGGAACCATACAGAAAGCAAACCTCTGGGCACGGCAGTGAGGGAGTTTCTAGATCAAATTCATCAAGATGGGAAGACCCTAATGTAGGTGGCACCAACCCATGGGATAGAACCCTGGACTGGACACAATGGAGAAATTAAATGAGCTCTATTTTAGTATTTCTCTGCTTCCTGGCTTTTCTAACTCTGCTTCTTCTATATGTTCTCCACCATAATGGACCACATCCCTCCTTAAGGTACTTCTTGTCGGGTATTTTGGTTACTTTAAGAAAAGTAATTAATAACCTACCCAACAGTCAGCATGGCAAAGGCTGAGCTGGTAAGGTTTATCTCCAACCAGACAGCCTACATCCGATGTCTGAACAGGCTCCAGGCTAGACTAGAGGATGAACCAGAGCGGTTGGCCCCAGGAGGAGGTCCTCGTCAAGTATGCTAAAGCCCTTGGTCAAGCATTTCCACTGGATCCTTCCATCAGCAGATGGGGGTACCCTCAAAAGGGTGTGGCTGAAAAAGTCAAAATTCGGGTGATTCCTTTCATGGGTAACTTTCTGGCAATTGTGGGCTTCCTACAAAGGGACACTTTTGTCATCAGACTTGTCCACAGGGCTCTGGACAGGTTGCATAGCTCTTTGGTAGATGCCCCATGACTCCATTGACGTGACAACCTGACTTGGCTATCCCTGGTGGCCTTGGGAATCCACAGCAGCTATGGGATGTGGGTGAAGGATGCCTGGTTGTCTACTGACTTGGAATCAGACTTGACAGTCTGTGGCTTCAAGGAAAGGCTTTCACAAGGGCGAGGGCAGGCTGCTCTCTCAGACTTTGAAAGAGATGACTCACCCTCCACGGCTCCTTTCTGCCCATGCTCTTCCGGCTGTGCTGGCAGGAGAGAATACTGATATTGATCCTGATGTTTGCTGAGCCTTTGCAGTGTGCCAGACACCATGATAAGCAGTTTTTCATGAATCATTTCACCTAATCCTTACCTCACCCCAAGGAATGCAAGATGAGGCTTCCTGAGGATACGGGTTTAGCTACAAGCACACAGAAAGGAAGGGGAGAGCATTTGAACCCTAGCCAATCTGATGCCTGGGGTTTTGCTCCTAAACTCTCTTCCCCATGCTCCTGGGCCTGCGCAGAGGCAGTGACACTTGTCAGTGTCACATGGGGGAGAGCAACTTCTGGGAATGTGGTTGTTGGCATATAGAACACAGGATAGTTTCAGTGAAATCCCTTGACCTCAACCATTTGGCGTCACTGGAATTGTCATCCAGGGCCACACAGACTATGTTGAATGGCCTGTGGTCTTCAGGTGTGGCTTGTTGAATTATTACCACGTCTTCAAGGAATATCTACCTACCATGGTCTGAAGTTTATGTCCCTTATATGTTGAAACCTAATCAGAAGTATAATAATAATAATAAGAGCCTTGGCTTGTAGAGAATTAGGTTATGAGGGCAGACACCTCATGAGTGGGTCTCTATGAGAAAGGGTTGACAGAGTTTGTTCACTGCCTTAACCATGGAGGACACATCTTCATGAAGTAGACAGGCCCATCCGGTACGGTTTCCAGTTCCAGAACTATGAACATTCAATTTCTGCTGTTTATAGATTACCTGGTCTATGGCGTTTTGTTATAATGGCATAGGCAGTACTAGTGTTGTACAAGTGATGGGGAAACTGAGGAACTGAGATGGTGGGTGACCCCACTATTGGAACATGAATAGCAAGCAGGCTGTTTTAGTAATTGCTTTTCTTACCGCTACTTTGAAGTACATGGCAGAAATAGTTGACGGGAAGAAAGACTTATTTGAGGTGGCAGAGTCGGAGGGTCCATCATTGTACGGAAGGCACAGTGGACTATTTTAGTTTACCTCATGGCAGGCTAGGAAGTAGAAGGAAAGGAAGTGAACGACCAGGAATAAGATGTCCCCAAAGACCCATCCTAGTGGCCTACTTTCTGTGGATTTTTCCTTGCTTTCCAAGTCCCTAGAACCTTCCAGACTCATTTCACCATCCGAGAGAACCAAACAGTCAAGCCACAAGCCTATGGGGGACATTCCTTAGCCACACTGAAGCATCTGCACTACTAAATTCCATGTAATATTGGTGGCAACCTGGCACCTCAGGGGACAAAATAAGTGTTCAGGGTTGAAAAGCTCATGTATTGGTCAGACTCAGTTATGCTGCAGTAACAAGTGACCCCATATCCCAACGGCTGACCTCTCATTCCTGTGACAAGTTGATGGAAGGTCAGAGATGGTTGTTCTTTATCCTCCTCGCTGTTGTGAGGCAGTCTGACAGAGCGGACTGCCTGGAATAGTGTCAGTCTTGTGGCAGAGGACAGGTGGGTGTGGTAATCAGTGACAATGCGTGTCACTTTAGCCTACATTTCACAGGCAACACAAGTCATGTGGCCACTCCTATGTTCAACAATGCTCCCTCTGCAGGAAGGGGCACAGAAGCCCAGCTTGTCCTTGGAGGAGGTTGTACAGTCCAGGTGTCTTCGTTGGAGTGGGAGCAAAGGTTCCAAACAGTATCACAACCTACCTCAGCCTAGGTTTGGATCTTTGTCCTGCTACCGTGACACCGTCCTCTTCTGGGCTTCCATTCCCTAGTCTGAAGAACTGGGGCTTTAGATGGGTGGCGATGTCTTTTCAGTCTCTTGACTTTCAATTTAGGAGAAATAAGGACAATTTCTAGAGTGTTGACAGAGTTTAGACATCCAGAGGACTCCTCATGGCCCCCCATCTATTAGTTTCTCAAAAGTTAAATGTGTAAAGTTGAACAAAGTTGAGCCAAGTTCTTCACCTTGCCCTGGCATCTGTTTGGAGGCTCGCTATGAAATAAGAAGTTCTGTGAGATTTTATTCCCATTTATCTTGGCCTTTCAGCTTTGCAATGCTATGATTCATCTGCCCACTGGGCGCTCTTTTGCCCCGTGTTGTGAATTAGAACCTCTTGAATAGCCTCAACCGATGCCAACAGGGAATGGAGGGATGCACTTACATTGTCATCATAAATTAGTAACAAATCGCTCACGACATGATTTGTATTCAATGGTATCCTGTGTTTGAGAATAGTTGGAATATAATAGGGATGCAGAGTGACAGTCACAGGCCAGCTCTATCCAGTCACATTTTATAGACATGAAGATTAACTGGAAAGCACCCAAACATGTTTGTAGATAGGCTCTTTGCAACAGCTACCACATTCTAATGGCAGAGTATGGTAATTGGACCAAATGTATGACCTCAAAGCAGAAACATTTGCCGTTATGGCTTTATACAAAGCCAGTTCACGACTCCTGCTGTGGGCATGTGAGAGGAAAATGTCCCGGTTGTTGTAGAGGGTCCTGGAAGGTTTGCCCTCCATCACCCAGTCTGCATGGGGTTCTGAAGCTCTGGTAGCTATCTCGGGAACATGGAGCAATGGGGCAGGCCCTTGCTTATGACATTGACGTGCAGATTACCAGCCACACAGTCTCCTTGCCTCCAGCCTTGTTGAGAGAAGACACCCTCCATTGCTCAAGCCATTTTAGGTTGCAGCTCCCAGTATCACAAACAATGCAGAGGGCTCAGCCTGTCCTTCCTGGGACTCTGCTGATGGTGACCAGAGGGAACCACAGCTGCCACTCTGCACTCAAGTCCGGCTTCCTCCAACTTAGATGTGGTCTAAAGGGTCATCAGCTTGCCCCTGATCTTCATCCACCATTCCCTGCTCTGCCCTCCCCACCGCCCTCCCCACTGTCCCTGCTCTGCCCTCCCCGTTGCTCCCAGCCAGAGAGACAGCTCAGATTTTCTGCTTCTGATCAAGTAAACGATTCTGAAGCTGGCCCAGGATCATTGGGAAAGCCATGAGCTGTTGTTTGCTAAGAGTTGGAATCACACTGGCCAGTGCAGCATGATTTAAAAAGAACTGAAAAATGCAAGAGGTCAGTTGGGGTCAGGTGGATGAACAAAGAAACCACTTTTCTTTTGGCGCTGTGCAGAAGGTCACCTCTGGGTGAGGCTAAATGGAGCACTAAGATCTTCAAATGAATGTCGATCTCCACCGAGCGGCCCCGCATGATGTCACTGTGTGTATGCTCGTGGCGCCTGATAAAGAGCTGTGGAGGAAGCAGCATGAAAGGGCCAAACCAAGTTAGCTTCTGCCGTTTTAGCACAAGACGAGGCCGACTGGTCTTGACTCTCCACTCCATGTACATCTAGAACGTTTGGTCTCCTTCGTCTGGCTAGAGGCATGTGGCACAAACCTAAGCTCAGGTGGGCCATGGCAGCTGTTTTTAAGACAGTCCATACGTCTTCCTTGTCAGCAAGTTCACTTCATCGTGCAGACGTCTCGAGGGCTTTTCAATCTTCCCACACCGAAACCCTGTCCCCCACTAAATGTCCCCTCAGGCTCTACTTTGTAGGCTGGCACCAGATTTTATGTTGAAACTTAATCCCATGCTTTCATGTGTGTGTGGTGGAGGGGATGGGTTTCAGAGGTCATTTGGCCAGGACAGCTCTGCTCTTTGATCATCCAACAGATTACTGTAAGGTCGCATCCTCAAAGAAACCTCTAATAGGTATGGCCTCTTGGCCCTGGACTTCCTGACCCAATTATTAACTGATTACACTGAATATACATTTATTCTTTCTATTTTTTGGCATTTAGTAATAGCAATAGACAGAGAAACCCACATGGGCGTTTTGTAATTCTTGTCCCTATGAACTTGAAGTCTAGTTGCTGACGTAAGGAGAATCATACAATGTTTGTTTTACCTGGCGTGTTACAGTTTGCACAGTGTCTTTAAGGCTCACTCAGCATGTGTTAGAATTTCCTCTTTTGCCCAGGCTACTCTAACAAGCAGTCAGTGAAGCCATAAATTTGACTTATATTTCCTCGATGACTAGCAGAAATACACAAATTTCAGCCCGACGGTGATGGCGCATGCCTTTAATCACAGGACTTAGAAGGCAAAGGCAGGCGGATCTCTGTGAGTTTGAGGCCAGTTTGGTCTTCAAGAGCTAGTTCCAGGACAGGCACCAAAGCTACAGAGAAACCCTGTCTCGAAAAAAAAAAAAAAAAAGAAATGGGTCTATTGGCTTTGCATTTCTTTAAAAGAGAAACTGCATGCAGCATTCTTGAATAAGCATTTTCATGGCGTCAATTTGAATAAGGACTTAGAGACTGTGATTATTAACTGTGGGCAAAGCACCTGGGAGGCCTATTATTAAGTTTTTTAGTGAGCACCAGGCATGGCGGTATAGGCATGCAATCCTAGCATTCAGGAGGCTGAGGAAGGGGAACCACAAATTTGAAGCTATTCCAGGGTATAGAATGATATCTTGCCTCAGAAAGGAAAAACAAAAATATCACCACCACCAAAAACAAAGAAGAAAGCCCAAACAAACCAATACACGATGGGAAACAACCTCATGGAGGTACCAGTGATTCCTTCTCTGGGAGAGATGGGTATGTCAGCCTCAGCTTGTCCAAACGTCAGGCGGAGGAAATTGGATTCTTACTCAAGAGATGGTTCTCAAACCTGGAAATGGGCTCAGAAAGTTTACAACAGTCCCAAACTCATCCAAAGACTGGCAGGGAGAAAGGGGATCTTAGCTTCCAGTTTCCTGTTTCCACATACTTTGGTCTCTGACTGCTCTCTAGAAGGGAACCTGGTGGGGGAAGACAGCCAGTGACTGCCCGAGAAAGGTTGAGGACTTTTGGAAACCTGTCAGGCATTCCACTGTCTGCTTCCCCAAACACAGTTGGTAGCCATCATGACTTAGACCCAGCCAGTGGTGGGAGGACAGCTTGCTGGGGCATCATTAGCACAGTGGCTTATAAGAGCCCGTTAGCAATAAAGAGAGTCTAGCCAAGGAAACATCCAGACAATCCCCCTGTAGCAGGCCCAGTGAAGGTCCAGGCAAGTTCTGCTTCTGCAGTATCAGTCACACATCTCAGGACCGGATGTGCAGGGACACATCTGAATTGCACCTGCCAGCCCCTAATGGTGCATGCGACCCCTGTGGGGCAAGCAGCACTTTGCCGAGCTTGTGGGGCATGCAGCCGTCTAAACTGTGTGCTGCTCTGATTCTGCTGTGACCGAATCAAAGATCATCTGCATAGCAGGATCCACAGGCCACTCTCTGCAGAGAGCACATTTGGCTTGGCAACCAAACGGATTATTTTGAAGTGGTCATAACAGCATTGCAATCCTCATTAAATTCCTCTGTTTTCTTCAATGTAAGGATTTTCGAGCCAAGTGTCCTCATTCTAAGCAAAGGCAGCATATCAATCTGGACTGATGCACTGGAGCCTGGGAAGCAGGGCACAGACCAGAAGGCCTCTATGATGCCAGCAAACACGCTAGAGGCCCTCGGTCCTAGTCCTCCAGTGTAGTGTGCTTCAGTGCACTCCTGCTCCCTGCTGTTGAGACCTTTTAAGTTTTCCCAGTGGCCTGCTGGAGCTAGATTGCCCAGAGTCAAGAGGAGGCAGCTGTCCTAAACGCTTCTGTTTCTGCAGGGCACCTTGGCAGACTGGCTAGGCGCCCGAGTTTGGGGATCACTGTGAAATGTGCTTTGCACTTCAGACTGCTCTATGGGTTCATAGTTAGCCCCGGAAACTGTTCTCCATCTAGACTTTTCATCTTCTTCATCCTTGTCCTTCAGTGCCCTGATCCTTTTACATTTTCCCTGGGAAAACCTCCTTGATAAATTGTGTGCATTTAAACAAGTGTATTTCTGGAAACTCGGACTTGTCACTGGGTCAAAGACAGAAATCTGAGCTCCAATTCGTGTCCACCATTTCCAAGTTTCTAGGACCTTGGAGACTACACTCCCCATCCTCCAGCTTGAAGCTATGTTGCTGACACTATCAACTTTCCCCGGAATGGGCCTGTGATCTGAACCAGGCCAATTGGAATATCCCATCTCTGTGGCATCATGGTCATATGATCCAAATTGTGCTATCTTAAAAAAAAAAAAGACCTTAGCTGACCCTAACTGGAGGAGATGAATTATCTCTTTTGAATAATGGATAAATTAGATGTTTTAAGATTTTAGATGCCATTTTTAATGTCACAGGGACACTGTCTAAAAGACAGGCCAATGCAGAAGACAGCATACTGGAGAAAAAGAGAAGGAGCTACTATGTGCCATGGGCTTCCTTCCTCTCTCGAAAGAGTCTCCTTCTTATTGGTAGATGTGCTACCCAGTTTTCCATCAATACAACAAAATGCCCAAGGCAATCAATTAATGAAAAGAAAATGTTGACTTTGGCTTTTAACCTCGGAGCATCCAGCCTGTGATTGGTTGGCTCCGCTGCTTTGGGCTGCTGGCACAGCAATAGCACGTCATGACTGGGGATGTCAGACAGAGCAAAACTGTTCATGTAATGGTTTGGAAACAAACAAAAGGCAAATAGAGAGGAATCACAGATCCACAGGCTCCTCAAGGGCACACCCTCCATGACCTAAAGCCCTCCTTTGGGCTCTAACTCTGAAGGTTATACCACTCTCAAACTTACACTCTGAGAACTAATCCTTTTACACACTGGCCCCACTGAAGACACTTGAGATCCAGACGGTCAATGCTGCCGTTGGTCTGCCCCAGGATGCTAACTCATGGTGACCCTCAGAGCTTGCTGGCACCATGCCCCCATACCACATCCCCTTACTGTGCAGAGCATGATATTTTGTACCCTGAATGGGACAAAGGATCCTCTCTGGATGCCCAGGCTAGCCCATGGGGCCAGGGTGAGAGCTAGGTGCTGGTTCAGGTTCAGGCTTCCCCTGATTATCCCTGCTCATCCTCTTACATAAATCAGTCCTGGAGGCACTCTGGGGCTGTCAGAGTGTCCTTAGAGTCTTGCCATTGTCAGACCCTGTTTTACAAGACCCCCTCACTGATTCCAGAGCAGTGCAGGAAGTGTGTGGGCTTTACTGATTAGTGAGGATGTTATGTATGCAGCTATCTGGTTGGGTTCAAGATTCATGTCTTCTCTCTCTTATGGGATAAGTCCCATTATGGTCTGAGTATGAAATGTCCCCCACAGGCTTACACAACGAAAATGTGTTCTCCAGTAGGTGGCACTATTTTGGGTGATGGTAGGAAATTCTGGAAGCATGGCATAGCTGGATGAAATAGGCCAGTGGGGAAGAGTGTTGGGGGAGGGGTAGTCCTAAAGATTGTACCCAGTTCTGGTCCCATTCTCTCTGCTTCCTGGATGGACTGCTCCTCTGTGCACTTCATATCATGATGCTCACGTGGTCCATACACAATAGAGCTCACCATGATTGGCTGAAGCCACTGAAATAGTGAGCTGAAATAAAGCTGCCTTTCTGCTCTGTATGTCAGATAGTTTTGACACTACAATACAAAAGTAACTCATACAGTTACCCTTGTAAAGAAGCTTGTTTGCCCTTCTGCCACGTGAGGGCATTCTATGAGGAAGCATCCTTACCAGACACTAGGCCTGATTTGTCTTGATCTTAGATGCTCAGCCTCTGGACCTATGGACAATAAATTTATAGTTTTCATGACTTGTTTATTTTATGATAGGCCTGGACAGACAAACATGGAGGCACAGGCAAGCTCAGTAACTTGCCTAAGGAGCTCACATTTTTAAAATACTGTGAAGTATTTTCAGTGCTTTCACTTCTTTAGCTTCTTCCTATACCTCAACAATCTCTTGAATTGGGATTATCTTCCTCCAGCTAGTGTTTAAAATGTGAATCGTAAAAAGTTGAAATAAGCTGCCCTTAGCCAAACTTCTCCTAGTCAGCATTCATTTGAGAAGCAATAAAAGCGCAGAAGTGAAGAATGCTTAAAGTATTTGGCTCCCTCTTTGATCATTAACTAGTCGACAGACAGCTCCTAACAGAAGAAGAGTGACATTTGGATGGAAGGAAGTTGAGCAGTTTGAGGCCTGGAGTCTTAATTTTCTCATTCCTCATGTTCTACTATGTTTCTGTGAATCTCTCTCTCTCTCTCTCTCTCTCTCTCTCTCTCTCTCTCTCCCTTCTTCCTTCTCAATTTCATCTCCACTCATTCCCAACTCCCTGCCTGAAAATGACTTTCTCCTGAATTCAAAGATACCAAGGATCCATGGTAGCTACACTCACCTCTGAAGAATTAGGTGAGTGCCAGCTTGTAATGATTAATTTTCATTGTTAACTTGCCTGTATCTATAACCACGTAGAAGAACCTCTGTGTGTGTGTCTAAGGGCATTTCTAGAGGGGATTAACTCAGGAGGGAAGGCCCACTCTGAATGTGGGCAGCATCATCCTCTGGGCTGTAAGCTTGTACAGAATAAGGGAAAGGAAAAAGAAAGCTAGTTTGCCATTTTCTTCTCTCTGCTTCCTGGCCTCCCATGCTGTGAGCTGTTCTGCTCTGTCCCTACCTCCCCACCTTGATGGACCAGCTCTTCTGAAACTGTGAGCCGCAATAATCCCTTCCCATCTTGAGCAATTTCATCAGGTATTTTGGTTATAGGGACAGAAACTAAACAACACACAGCTCAAATGGAAATGTCAGAAGGAGTTTTATGTTTCCCTGACATTTTAAGGAATAGAAAGCCAAGGAGGGAGGCAAGAGCACAGTCAAGAGATCAGCATCTCCAGGGAACAATAAGGCTTTTAGAGAGGAGACCTGAGGACTCTTTGTCTTCCCCTGCCCTTTACAGACTGGGAGACTTTACAAGGTATTTGAGTGGAAGGTTCCTTCAGTCAGACGGACAGGGAGCTGGAGTGTGAACCTCCCCCCATTGCTAGCAAGCAGAACCATAGAGACTGTAGCCTGGGTGAGCTGGTGGGAAGAGGTCAGCCAGAGAAGCGAAACTCCCTGCCCTGGAGATGACGAGGAGGAACTCAGCAGAAGCTGCACAAAGCTGGCGTCTAAGGCAGGCACTGCTCTCTCCCTTCTGAACAGTGAACACACGTGGGTGGACAGGCATCTCCTGAGTCAGTCTGCAGCACACAGAGAATTAACGAAGGCAATAGCATTGAAATGCACCGCATTAATAGCCCCAAGCAGAAAGCAAGCTAAATTGACTTTCAACAATGAGTGGAAGCGAAGGGCAGAAAGGAGATGCATAGGATAATAGGTGGGTGGGAGGAGGTGTTAGGAGAGGTGGGAAGACACTGAGAAATGATTACCCAAAGCTCTTCATTTGAAGCCCAGGGTGACAGCAATCTCAGAGATGAGCTAGCTGATTAAATGGAAACACAACGTGGCAGTAATTCAAAGAATTGGCACCAGAGAGAATAAGGCTGAGAACAAAAGAAAATGTGAACGGAAAGCCAACGCGATGCTGCATAATCGTGCCTCTCTGCTCGCCTCTGAGCAGGGTCCCTGGGGTCAGGTGTCCTCCGGAGACACACGTGGGTGTGGAAGCGCTGCCCAGGCACCGCAGCGCCTGGCTTGCTATGGAGACGGTACTGTACCGGAGAAGAAAGCCAGGACTAGTCAGGCTGGCCTTGAAGCATTTCCATGGAGAAAGAAATGGATCACGAGTGCTTCCCAGACTCCAGGCCTCACAAGAAACTGAGTTCGTTCCAGCCAGAGGACTTGATCCCAAGCCAGACAGCACAGTTTGGTGGCTCCTTCCCCACCACTCCACAGACAAGGGAAGGGACTGACATTCCTACCTGTGGCAGAGTCCCCAGGTCACCAGACACTCCGACTACTTCTCTGTCACCACTCCAGCCCCTGGCTGGCAGGAGAGGGGCTTTTACAACTCTCTTGCAGTTTTTGTAAGGCTTAAGTGAATGACATGTTAGCACGGGTGGTTATGAGGAAGAACCATTCGGAACCCTTCCAGAGGACTTTTATGCTCTGGCCACAGATGACATCTTAAATGGTGGTGTCCCAATCTCCTGAGTTCATGAGTAGGCACATGAAGAATTCTCTCTTCTCCTTCTTCCTCCTACTGCTGACTGACAGGAGGAGTGAGTAAGAAACATATTACTGACAAGTGAATTTCCAGCTCCCCCAGAATAACCTCCTCTGGGTTGAGACTGGGTCTCAGTAGCATGGCCTGACATACTCTAGTCAGACATACCACCGAGCAAGTGCCAGCCACTAACCAAGCTGACACCTGAAAAGCAACCATGACACCGGTTAAGCTCTCTCAAGATTTGATTATTTAAACCCAGTAGGTGTTTATGGGGAAGCCACTGATTGCTGGGCTTTGTGGTTTACCAGGTCGCCGTGGTGAACTAGATCCATGGCCACCCATCACCTGGGAGGCGGTTTACAGAAACAAAGCAAAGGTGCTGAGGGAGAAGTCCTTTCAGAGGAGCCAGAGAGCCTCGTGCCAGACACTGGAGGGCGGGCAGGGTTCAGGAAGACCCCAGAGGAACAGCATCCTTCGAGTTGGGCATTGAAGGCAATTTACTAAGCAAAGAAGGCTTGGGGAACATTCGAGACTTTAGGATTACAGAGGATCAGGACATTTATCGACTCTGTGTGTCTTCCCTGTGCTAATACCTCCTACAGACGGTAGTGATATTTTGCTTGTGATCTAATCAATAAAACCTGCCTGAAGATCAGAGTGCAGAGCTAAGCCAGAAGTTAGTCATAAAGGCCAAGCAGTGGTGGCACACACCTTTAAAACCAGCACTTGGGAGACAAAGGTAGAGGAACCTCTGTGAGTTCAAGGCCACCCTGGGCTATGTGAGAAACAGAGCTCACAGAAAGGTGATCCCAGCGCTTGGGATCCCATGCCTTCAATCCCAGCACTAGGGAGGTGGAGACAGGAGTGATACAGCTGGGCAGAGAGAGAGTGATGAGGCGGAAGGAGACAGGCATTCAGATGCAGTCTGAGGATTCAGTCTAGGATACAGTCTGAGGATTTGTAGAGGCAGGATCGCCCCTTTGGTCTGAGCTTTGGTAGAGGTAAGAACTCTAGTGGCTGACTGTTCTGTTTCTCTGATCCTTCAGCGTTTATCCCCTGATAGCTGACTCCAAGTTTTTATTAGTAAGGCCAATTAGAATTCATGCTACAACATATGCATGAAGCCACCTTAGCCAGCACCCTTCCTGGAAGCCTTTCTGCCTCTGCTCCTCCCACCTCCTCCTCCCTTCATCTCTGCTTCTGGGGGCACCTGAGTCCCTGTTCTAGTAGCGTTTTCTCACCATTCCCTGTCTTCCCCGCTGCACTGGGGCCTTTCCAGAACCGACCCTGCCACTCTATTTCCAAGCCCAGCAGCGATGCTGTCCTGTAAGAGGTACTAAAATATATATGAAAAGGTAACAAAGAAGAGGAGCAAACCAACTAAAAGCAGTTGAAATTTCATCCCAGAGTTCTGGGTTCTTTGGCTTCAGTTTCTAAAAATAATGGAGAGGCAAGAAAGGGCTGCCCAGGCAATGCCCAGGGACCTAGCCCATTTGGGAGAACTCAGCTGAGCTAGGAGGGGACTGCTCTTGAAAGCACAGAAAGGAGAAGCTCTTTCCTGTGGTGAGGTCATGAAGTCCCACAGCTGTGGACTGCTGATCATCAGTGGGCTGACTGTTGACCAGAAGACAGCATCTCTCTTTCCTCTCATTTTTAACTTATCTATGAGTGTCTCTAGCCTTCTGGGATTTCTGTTAACACTTTTCAGCTTCTGGAGAAGCCCTTGCTGCAGAGAGTAGGGAAGGAGCACTGAGAAGTCAGGAGTCAGAAAAGACAGGAGCTGAGATGCCAGTGAAGAGTAAGGAAAGCCAGCCTGAAGTAGGTTGTTGTGGAAGTCCCACGCCCATTTGTCCTGGCTGTTAGCCACACTGTGTGTGCGTGGGGCGAGCTGCTTACAGACCGAGAGTCGGGATATACCTCTGTGTAGCTTAAACTCTAATCCTCCAAATCAGTCCTAAGGTGAGCTGAGGCCAAGAGGATCCAGTCCAGCATGGAAAGTCATTTCAAGGTCATCGTGCCTGCCCTTGATATATATTTTCCCAAACCCAAGGAGCACGGACATAGACCTCAGCCATTTCAACACATTCCTCTTTCCTTCGTCATCCATTTTCCTTAGTTCCTGAAGCATCTCTGACTCCTCCTTCTGCCCCCAAATAATTCTAAGCCCTGCCCTCTGACTTCTTTTATTTCTCTTGCCTCCATTTTTTCTCTAGATTCCGAGTTTGAAGGGCTGGTCTGTATCCAATGCCTTCCCTTGGAGGGGTGGAGGTTGGCCCAGCCCAGATGCTCAACACTAGTGAGGACTGGAGAAGTGGGAGCATATTCTCCTTAGAAACATCATAGTCTATCACCTATGAAACGACGTGATGCAGAGGCCCAGGGGAGGCCCAAGCATGTGTATGGTGTGTCTAGACAGAATTCTCTGAACTGGTTATGGACTATCACAGAGGTTTCCTAGGGAAGGGACACCTTCCATGTCCTTCTAGAAGCAAAGACTCTTAGCCTATGTTGAAATTCAGAGGGTGTCATATGCTGTTGGTGACTAGAATCCAGAGGTGGGTTTGACCCAGTGTTTCACGGCTGATTCCCCCGCTTGCATCCTTAACCAACTTTAATAATTGCCCATGATTTGACAGCAGAGCACATTTCAAATTTCCCCACTATGAACTCCATCCTATTCTGAAATATTGCAGGCATTACTGTGTCGCTTGAATACTTCCCAGGCTTGGAATCAATCCTCCTCTAACCAAGCGGTTGAGAAAAGGTCCCCTGCCACCTTCCATTCATCTCATATTTCAGAGATCCAGATGTAATCGGTCCATTCTAAAACATCTTTTTTCACAAGTCTCTGAGAATTAAGAGGCTGCTACCACTTCCTCACAGCAGACTCAGAGCGGGAGGGTTCATTCTGCCACAGCAGCTCAAGTTGTGTGTGGAGCGTGAATTCACCAGGAATTCGTATTGTTACCACACCACAATAGAAGTATGAGGGCTAGAATTCAAAGCAGAAACTATAACAGCAAATAAACCGGTTAACTGCCCACGCCAGCCACATCTCAGGAGGCTGAAACTTTGAGAGTCCTGAGTCTGAATATTTTTAGAGAGCCTGGTATTTAGCCACCAATATCTTTCCACCTGTCCATCCTGATCATCTATTCCATTCTTGGCTTCTTCCCTCTGAGGAATGCTACGACAACACCAAGCCATGCTGCCTGATTGGGCCTGGTGTTCATACCTGTAATGCCAGCTGAGAAGGCTGAAACAGGAGACTAGACTACATAGTAAAACCTGGTCTCAAGAAACCAAAGACTGGAGGTGTAGCTCATTGGTACCACTCTTTCCTAGCCTGCGCTGGGTTCAATTTGTAGTTCTGTAAATTAAAAGAGACCATTATTCTCAAAGAGTATTCTCTAGGACTTTGGTCCATCAAGGTGGGCTGTGAGAAAAGCGTTCTCCAGTTAAATGCATTTGGGAAAGGACTCAGACTTCCTTGGAGATTTATAGCACAAACTGACTAATTTGAGTATCTCAAGAACGTGGACTGGGACAGAAGTGCCCGTGTCCTGACAGATGAGAGAACTGTGACAGGAAAGGTAAGCATCCAGTCTGGGCTGCTCACAGGGAAGAGACTCAGTCCTGCTGGGGGAATATGTGCTGTACCATCACCCCATCAAAAGGGCTGAAGGGATAGGGAGGGGAAGTAGGGACCAATCAGATGTACTAATTTATGAATAGAGATACATATTTAAAGGGTAGTTTGATACTATGTTCTTTTATCAAAATAATAGTAGTTAAGTTCACCCCTGGGGACTATGAGCTTCCTAGTTCTGGGTTCTGGGTCACATTTACATGTGTTTTCTCTTGTGAAGTGGGACTTAAATCCAACCAGAAACATTTGGTTACCCCCATAACATTCATGCCACTATAACACTCATGGTACATTTCGCCAGGCTGGTCGATATTGCAGCTCCCATAATTAAAGCTTGCCTAGCCGCTTCTAGTATGAAAGCCAGACAACAGGGAGGAAGCTCCCTTGCTAGCATCAGTGTGATTTTTGCCTGTCCTGTGACCAAAGTGTGTGATGTCCTCAGCAGCAGGGTCTTGTCATCAAGCCCTTGGGAGCAAACAAGAACAACGGCAATAGTCTGTGTTGTGTAATGTTCTGGAAGGAACAATATCCTCGTGCAGAGCAATTCTAACTAAACCCGTATAAATGTCAATCTACTATTTTATAAACCAATTAAAATATGTTAAAACAATAAATTAGAATTAGAAGGTAGAGATCCTGCTTGGCTGGATAACGGTGTTCCTAAAAGTCATCGATTATTAAATAAAACATCTGTTGCGAGCTCTGTGCTATTTTCTTAGGAGCTGTTGGCCAGGGAGGCCCCAGAGGTCTATAAAACAGTAACAGTCTCTTGCCATTCTTCTTAGCTGCTCACCCGTGAAAGGACCCTGGCCAGTTTGAGCATGGTGAGCATGTGGCTCTGGCAGGCCTTGCCCTTCTCGTATTCCCGCTGCCTTGTTAGAAACCACTAGATTATATTCCTAAAGCTAGCCACCAAGGCCTATTCACTTATTAGCCACTTCTTCCTTCTGAGACTGACTACCAAAGTGAAATACTATGTTCTGACCACTGCAATCACTCATGCATAGCCTTGGTGGTTGGCTGCACTAGCTTGCATGAGACTGGACCTAAGAACAGCCAATCAGGGCCGTAGGAGGGGATCATGAGGGCTTATCCCTTTCTGGTAAATTATTGGCCATTGCTAAAACTCTGGCATGGGGGAAGTCTTATCTTCCAGTGTATAAGAACTGGGGAAGTCTTAGCTTCGCCTGTCTAGCTCACCAGGCTGCATTGGATAGTTCCATACCCACGGTTACTCAGGCACTCTTACTTAAACCAAACAAAGCTATATGAGTATGGGAAGGGATCTGTAATGGGGAGGAGATTTGACTGCTGTGGAAGAGAGGTGAGGAAGGTAAAAAATAATCAGAATGCACTATATACAGGTGAAATTGTCAAAGAATGAGTTCAATTAATAAAAACATCTAACATTTGTCTAAAGGAAACCTAGATGAGAGAGGAAAAGTTCTTCCTCTACCGCCATGTGGAAGATCCCAGAAGAAATTCCTAACCCTATTAAAGCCATTAGAGTGTTAAGGAGACAACCGCTTGCTGGTGTCTTAACTCAGAGAGTCAGGCTTTTCTAAACACAGCTTCTTAGACTGGCCATGCCGACTCGGGCTTTCCCTGGTAACAAGTTCTTCTTTGTTCCAAAAGTCAGAAGAATGGATTAGCCCCCTGGGAACACGCAGATTTGGTTCCTTTAATCTTCTAATGACTTTTTAAGAATGTGAAGAAAGCAAAACAAAACAAAATCCAAATTAATAGTATTAGGAACTAGGGTACTAGCCAGGAAAATATAACAAAAGCAAATGCGGATCTTCAAAGCCAGGAGGGCTTTGCCCTGCTCCGTCCTGAAAGAATGACCATGGGGACCTTGGTGCAGCTCTAGGACTTTGGGTCTCAGTTTACCCTGACTTTGCACACTGAACCCTCCTTCTTTTAAATTCCTTTATTAAGTTACTTTTCATAAGCAGATCACCCTCTAATCAGAGCAATGAAGGGCAGCTGTCTCTCTGCGGGGGTGGAATCCGTGGTCCATGCCCAGGGAGGGTGCTTGGGGCCTTACAGGGAGGAAAGGGGAACATGGGGGTGGAAGATTTGATCTGCAGGTCTGTTCACTGGCGGTCTCAAAGCTGGAACTACCAATGCGAGGCTGGTGAAGGAGACACAGCAGAGGCTCCCACCTGGATCCTGGATTAGGCACAAACCAAACACCCATTTTCACAGATGCTTTATTCAGCTGGGATGAAAAGTTGAAGTAGCTGCTTTCTGACTCAGAAAAACAGCAGCAATGGCCTTGCAGGGGTCATTCAAAAGAGGAGAAGAAGGGGAGGTCTGTGCTGGAATGGACTCAGAAGCCATGGTAAAGGAGATGGGGGATGAGGGAGAAGGGAAAGGGGACAAGAGAAGGGGGCAGGGATATTTGTCCCACAGGGACAAAGGACTGCCTCTAGCCAGAGGGGGGACAGATGTGGCCCATAGGCAAATGATAGTTTATAAAGATGAAATAAAAAAAACCCTATGTTAGGAAGAGGTGTTTAATTTTAATTGGGCATGTTCATTAGGTGAGCCAAAGGGGGCCTTTGATTGCTAGACTTCAATACTTCAGTAGCTGGGCCTGGGTAGGCAGCCTCAGGAGGAGGAAGTGGTCAAATAAGGGAATAGACCTTGGTGGCTAGCTTTAGGAATGTCATCTAATGGTTTTTTTTTTTTTAGCAAGGCAGAGGGGATGGGAGAGAAGGGTAAAGCCTGCCAGAGCTACAAGCTTGAGTGGGTCAGTGTCCCTTCAGCTGGTATATTTTCTCATCTGAAACTTCCAGATTCTAATAACCTAAAGTTGTTATCAGGGAGTCATCTTCCCTGTCCAGAGTTTCTCAGCTCACCTGAGGTTTTCAGGTCATTTAACCCTTTATACTAGACCCTGATGGCATATAAAAGGAGAGAGGTTGTGTGTGTGTGTGTGTGTGTGTGTGTATTTTTTTTTTAAGAGACAATGCTCAGGTTGGCTCTGGAGGAAACATATTACCTAGGAAGTGGGACAGGCGAGCTTGTCGGCTACTTGTCTTCTGTTCAAATGTAACCACTGTATAACTGTTCTTCCAATTGAAATGTTCCCTCCTGGGGGCAGGTGGGAGGGTCATTAGACTCAGAAAGTAGAAGAAACAGACAAGGCTCAGGAAGATCCTGAAAGTTGCAAAAATCCATAAGGACCGTCTCCAAAGTTATAAGAGTAGCGGCAATTGCCAGGGTGATCCAACTGGCTGATTTCCCAGCGGGGACTCTGGAGAGTTCAGTTCCTGTAAGCTGCACCCATGCTGGGGTGGTCTTTCGGGGGATGCAATTGCCTTTGAATCATCCATGTTCCTGTCAGTAACTTCTCAGTAACACTCCTTTCACCTGTTTGCTGAGTGAGACGTGGGTGGAAATGTTTCCTCGGAGTGTTGCCGGGGTCCTGTCTAGAGTGAACAGATGTTTGTTCACACTTGTCTAGGGTACACATGACATGGTTGCGTTGCGTCGTTCACACAGTCTCACAGGAAGCTACACTTCCAGTCCCACCTCGTTCCCCAAGTGAGAAGAGTCTAGGAGCAATGCGGGTTTCTTCCTGTTTCCGCTTCTGTGGTATCTCTAGAAGGAGATGTCGCCTCCCTGGTGTCAGCATCAGTCCTTGCAATGTTTCAGCTCCCTCTTGGGACCTGGCTACCTGTGCTTGGCGTAGGCCCCTCTCTATCTTTCTTCCATCCCTTGGTGTCAGTGGCCTCTTGATGCTGCTAGTTTCTGTCTCAACACCATTCTCTCCTGGGCTGCGTGGCTCTTGCTTTTTGTTTCATCAATTCTCCATATTAAACTGCTTTCATTTGGAAGACCTGGAGGAGTTTTTCCTTTCTGATTATATTTCATTTAACACAATAATCTGCCCTATAAAATGGGACAGAAAATATCCTTTTTTTTTTTTCTCAATGGGCCAATGCAGTGAAAAACCAATTTCCCCAATTAGTGTCAATGTTATCATTACAAAAGCCACAGAGGACACTCAATGTCATAGTCCCTACAATTAACCCGTCTTCATGCAGAACATACCAGAATTTTCACTAAAACCAAAGCCCGAAGGTTAACCAACAGGCCAGTGTTTGTACAGGGTTGGAACTTGTGCATGTGCCCCTGACTCTGACATTGTTATTCCCATGGCTTGTTCTCTTCTTGGTCCCCAAAGTTGACCAGGTTTCTCTGCTCTGAATCTTCTCAGATCTGTTCTGTTTTCTTCTGGCTTCAAGTAGAAAAGTTAGGAAAGAAGAAAAAAAATTCAGATTTCACATTTCAAATCTCATTTGGCTTCTAAGATAAGCCACAGTCAGATCTGCTCTACACTGTTAGGCTGTAACTGTGGGCTTACTTCCCTGGATAAAGATGTCTTCTCCAAGCCTCCAAGCCTCTTCCTACTGGTGTGAGTATCCTGAGTGATGTGGAACTCCCCCTTGTATGCTGTAAATATGTTTTATTGACATTGGCTAATAAAGAAGCTACTTTGGCCAATGGCAAGGCAAGAATATAGGTTGGTGGAAAAACTAAGTGGACGCAAGGAGAAAGCAGGCTGAGTCAGGCCACGTAACTGCTGAAGGAAAAAGACTCAAGAACCTTACCGGTAGGCCACAGCCTCATGGTGAAACATAGATTAGTAGAAAATTATTAATTTAAGATGTAAGAGCTAGTGAGAAATATGGGCAAACAGTGTTGTAATTAATATAGTTTCTGTGTGATTATTCAGGCCCAAGCAGCTGGGAAATCAATGCACAGTCTCCATTTGCACCTGGGAGCATTTGCAAGATGCCACACAAGATGAGGAGTAGCACCATTCACAGATGGAGCATGATTTGATGAGGGAGAAGGCGGGACTCATTAATAAATGTCTTTAAACAACTGGTGACACCCATTGGCATAAACTCTCTTCTAAGAATGTTTTAGGACACAGACTAAAAAAATCTGTGTGCCTACCCATTCCCTGGAGCCGAACCTCATTAAGAAAAGAACTTAGTTGTGTCCAAAAGTTCTCCGAAATGACAAATTAACTAAGCATTTTATAAACGGTGGCTTTGGGGATGAGAAGGAACTGGGCTATTCCCAGTGAGCCTGCTCCATTGATGCAGGAAGCCTGCTGTCTTGCAAAGAGCCCTAGATGGAGTGGTTGGAACGGCACAGGTCCCCATTAGGAAAGAAAAGAATGTAGAACTAGAACTGGAGTTGACCTGATTTCTCACTGGCTGATTCTTTCATGGATTTGAGAGGAGCAGTGCAAGGAATAGTTATTTATTTTAGGTTTTGTGTGCATGTGTATATGTGTCCGTGTGTGTGTGTGTGTGTGTGTGTGTGTGCGTGCATGTGGCCACAGGAAGTTGACATGAGGCATTACTTGCTCCTCAATCACTTTTCCCCTAAATTTGGAGACATCTTCTCTCACTGAACCCAGAGCTCACTCATTCAGCCAGGCTGTTTAGCCAGCTCTTGGGATCCTCCTGTCTCTGCCTCAGGAACGCTGGAGTTAACAAGTGTAGACCACTGTGCCTGGCTTTCACAGAAGTAGTGTGTGTTGAACTCAGGTCTTCATGTTTGTGCAGCAAGCACTTCACTGACTCAGCCAGCGCCCCAGCCCTGCTTCAGATTCCTCTCACCGCCACCATGTAGTCACCGACATTGTTATCTGTAGCTCCACACCGATATCAGCCAGGACAGGTATCTTGTAAGGACAGCCAAGGGAACAATTGTGATGGGACACAAGTCAGTCAACTAGATATCCACCGACCATCTGTTGGCTCTCTCTGAGGTGCTAACCCACTAGTTCCCAGCAGCACCGTACATTAGAAGCACTGGGCATGCTTGAAATGTGGCAGTGTCTGGGCCTCACATCAGATCAATTATTTAGGGTGTTACAGTTCAGGTTTCTATTGCTGTGAAGAGACACCATGGTCACAGCAACTCATATAAAGGAAAATATTTAATTGTGGAATATTATTGGTTTTTTCTTTTACTCTAGCCCCATGTTGGAGTGCCAAAATGTTGTTTTTGTCTCCTTTCCTCGTTTGGCTTTTTTTGGGGGGGGGGCCCACCACCCAGCTCACAAATCACAATGGAGGCTTATTCTTAGTTATGAATGGCCCATAAACAAGCTTGAGCTTGTTTCTTGCCAGCTTTTCTTAAATTAGCCCATCTACCTTTTGTCCCTGGGCCTTTTTCTTTTCTTACTTCTGTATATCTTACTTTCCTTCTTACTCCCTAGCTGGCTGGGTAGCTGGGTGACTGGGTGGCTGGGTGGCTGGGTGGCTGGGTGGCTGGGTGGCTGGGTGGCTGAGTGACTGGGTGGCTGGGTGACTGTGTGGCTGGGTGGCTGTGTGTCTGGGTGGCTGGATGGCTGGATGGCTGTGTGGCTGTGTGGCTGTGTAGCTGTGTGGTTGTGTGGTTGTGTCGCTGGCCCCCAATGTCCTCTTCTCCTTGTTCTATTGTCGCTTGCTCCTTCTCTCCTCCAGATTTCTCCTTCTATTTAAACTCTCTGCCTGCCAGCTCTGCCTATCCTTGCTCCTGCCTCACTATTGTCTATTCATCTCTTTATTAGGACCACCAGGTGCTTTAGACAGGCAAAGAATCACAGCTTCACAGAGTTAATCAAATGCAGCATAAACAGAAGTCACACACCTTAAAATAACATTTCTCAACAGTGGTCACTTGCTTACAGTTTGGAGGTTTAGTCCGTTATTACTATGGCAGGGAGCATGGCAGCATGCAGACAGACATGGTGCTGGAGTAGGAGCTGAGAGTTCTGTATCTTGACTCCCAGGCAATAGGAAGTAGTCTGTCTCACTGGGTATGGTTTGAGCATATGAGACCTCAAAGCCCAGCTCCACAGTGACACACTTCCTCCAACAAGGTCACACCTACTCCAACAAAGCCACTTCCTAATAACACCAAGCCCACTGGGGGGACACTTTTCTTTCAAACCACCACAGGGGTCTGACACAGAGTAATTAACGATTAGTGTTATTTTTGGTATTATAAAGCACAGAACATGTTTAGCAAGTTGGACGTTAGGTATAACTTGCGTTTTAGATATATCATGGATGAAGTGTCTAACAGGATGGCATTGTGGTGCCTTATACCTGTAATCCTCACACAAAACTCAAAGGCAGGAGGATTGCTATGAGTCTGAAGCTATACCCAGTAAGCTCCAGGCCAGTTTGGACCACAGAGCAATGCTTGTCTGAATAATCAATCAATTAGTAATCAATCAATCAATCAAACAAACAACCATGTAGAGCTAGGCAGATAGATGGGTGAGCAGTTCAAGGCATTCAATTCCTGGATCCCACGACCGAAATAAGAACTGACTTTAGAAAGTTGTCCTCTGACCTCCTTATGCCCACCTTTGGACTCATATGCACACATCACACACACACACACACATGCACATACACACACACACACTCAGTCATATATACACACACATGCATGCACACACACACACTCAGTCATATATGCACACACGTGCACACATACACAATGAAAATCAAAAAGCAATATAGTAGCAATAGGAAATGGGGCCTGGCACAGAGCTAAGACGCTAAACAAATAAAGACCTGAGAATTATCTGCCCTAGTGGAACCGGCAGAAACTTTGGGAGGTGTGTGAGATGGGCCGGATAAGAAGCAAGCAGGTTCAAGAATGGGTTTGGGTTCATTTTGTTTCGTTTTGTGGGTGGTGAATCAGGTAGAACTCTGCTTACAAATGGCTGAACATCAAATCAACTGCTTAAAAAGAAGTGGAAAGAAGTCCGGGTTTGCTGGTGCGCACACCTTTCATCCCAGCACTCAGGAAGCAGGGCAGGCAGAGCTCTGTGAGTCTGAGGCCAGCCTGGTCTACATAGTGAGCTCCAGGCCAGTCAGCACTGTAGAGTAAGACCCTATACCAAAAAGAAAAGAAAAGGGGGATAAAGTTTATGAACTGGGATAACCAAGGACATGGGGTAGGGTGTGGCCTCACACGTGGTCACACAGCTGAGTCCAGCTGCTGGAAAGATGTCATGGATGACAGGAAGCGCCATCCTCCTGTGGTTACACACTCAGGCATGCGCTATGGCTCTGGTGGCCCCAAGCTTCTTTCTATCCACTCAGAAATCAAAGCAGAAAAAGTATGTGTCTTTCTAGCGGGCCAGATCTTTTCCTCCCAGAATCTACTTTCTGTATGTACACACACGCATGCACACACACACACACACACACACACACACACACACACACACACACAGCGCTGTCCACATAAGTGCTGTTTTGGGCTATTTGAGTTGCAGCCACAGAGCTATAGTTATAGTGACCATATGGCTTACACAGACTACAATATTTACTATCTAGGCCTTTACAGAGAAAGTCTGCCAACGTCCGCACTAGCAATTAAGTTCCAAAGAGCAGGGCTCTTCATCTGTAAGCTTCAAGCTATACCTAGGGCCATATGCCCTTAGGGTGGGAGAAGGGGACATAGAAACCTCAGCTTGAGGATTTTCTAATGGTTTTCCCTCTAAGCAGTGATCTTCTGTTTTTTTTCTAAATGCAGACCAATTCTTCTCACATGGGGTGGGACTCTTTAACTGTTATACCACAAAGAACAGAAGGACTTGGGGTTGTACACTCTTACCCTAGTCAACCAACAATTCCAGAGACAGAAAGCCAAGCCAGAAGGGGCACACAGTCATCACTAGACACACAGAAAAAGGGAGAAAGTGGGAACCACCAGTTAGGAAATCCTAACCCCAAATTAAATCCCTAGGCACCTAAGAGCTCGTGGTCTCTCTAGCCCTGGGAGCCTTTCTCTATGGAGAAGTCTGAGACACTTGCCAATAAGCTTTGCCTTTTCTTTTCTGTTTTCCTGTCTAATTTTTTAACTGACAGAATAAGGAGTCAACATGCTAGCTTACACCATGCCCTTAGTGCCTGGCGAGTGGAAAGTCTCCACTGAGTGCTTCCGGGATGAATGAAGGTAGCGGCTGTGGCCTGCAGTTGGCTGTAAAGACTAGATGCCAGAATGAACCATTGGCAGAATAAACCTCCGAGACTCATGGAAAAACAGAAGAGGAACTCCAGAAGGACACACATCTCAGGGACAGCTACAGCCAGAGGCCTGAGAAGAGGGTTTGGGATCTGGATGTTGAGGCAACATTACTGAGCTTCCCAAAATCAGGGAAGGGCATGGTGTGAGAACAACTGACGGGTGCCCACTTTGTCTGGGGAGAGGCAAATGCCCTGCAATCAGAAGTCCAGCTGGAAGGAATAGTCCTTTCTTACATCCAGATTAGCAATCAAGGGAGGGGGACAGGCTGCTACCAGTGGAGGCTCAGCGTTTATAAAAGCCTGGGCCCATGGGGTGCTTTGCCTAGAAGCTGGGTCCCGAGGGTTTATCTAGTTTATTCTGGCATCCACCGTTCAAGTGACTGAGAAGCATCAAGGCCCAAGATAATACATCACTGGAAGGATCCTCTGCTCCTTTATGGGCCTCTTCACATCTCTCTCCCAGGTTCCAAACCTTGGACTTTGCTCGGTGGGCGATCATCTTCCTCTGCAATGAGCCCAGGGGAGCTCACCTGCCTAGGGATGGCACCACCCACAGTGGGCTGGGCCCTCCTGCGTCACCAATCAAGACAACGTGCCTATAGACAAGTCTTCAGTTAAGATTCCCTCTCCCCAGGTGACTCTAGGTTTGTGTCAAGTTGACAGCTGAAGCTAACTGAGAGCCTCCTTGTGAGAGAATCAGGCTCAGCGTCCATTCAGGGCCGAGAATAGCATCCTTTGGCATGCTGTTTCCAGTGAGCTTTCGCGGCTAAGATTTCTCTAGGAAAAGTTCCTTCAGCTGTCAGCCAGTCGATACTGAGGTTTTACGTCACTCCCTAGGAAGAGAAAATTCCGCTGCTTGATCAAGGATGCTGTCATGTTTGTTTTACTTTGGCTGCTGACAGCTATTTGTGAGAGCACGGAGAATCAGAGGCATAAACCTGGTGCCCACCCTCCTCTATCCGGCAGCTGACTCTGTGGAAATCACTCAACTCAGGGCCCAGCTGCCGCTCCTACCTAGGGGACCAGTGGCTTTGAGACTGCTAAGATTCTCTGTTTTACTTACCCCTACTCAACATCCCCACCCCGGGGAAAACCTGACATCTCCCCCACTCCTGCAATGCTGGCATGAGCGTACCTGTATGCTTGCTTATGGAAGGAGACCTTGCAGTCTCCTGGGGTCCTTTGCTGTCCTGTGTGTTCCCGATTGCTGCCACTAGGGGCTGCTGTGGTCAGGGTATAGAGCCCAAAGCAGAGGTGTTTACAAAAGAGAAGACAGAAGGACAAAGCTAAGATCATTTCATGACTAATTCTGTGGTTTAGGATTTGGGTAATGTACTTGGCCCCTGCCCTCATTTGGCAAGTCCGCGGCTCCGGCTCCGTTCTGCCACAGCGGCTCTATCAGAAGGTCTCCCCTGTCTGCCCTGCAGGCCTTGGGCTGACAGGTACAGGCAACTTTGTGTGGCTGATGCAAGCTGTTCTCCGTGCTTCCGTCTCTGTCCAAGACCCAGGGAGAAAGAGCTCTTCCTTCAGGGTGACTGATTCAGATGGAAAACTGATTCCTAGTGATGGGTGTTGGGCAGCAAGCATGGGAGAGAATAATGGGGAGTGAGAGCTAGGTGTGGACAGTGTGTTTCAGATTCTGTAATTCCCTGCTAGACTAAGATCAAGATAGGGCACTTGTTCAACCTACCCGAGCATTTATTTAGCGCCTATTGTGTGCAGGATGTGCTCTTCAAGTTCAGCAGTACTCTGTAAGATCTCTTTAGGAAAACAGGGTTGGACGTTTAGATGGAGGACTGCGGAAGGGGGGAGCTAGCGAAGCGAGAGACGCTAGTACATTGCAGCTATTTAGTGCACCCAGAAGTAGAAACTGGATGGGGCAACAGCAGATTTAGAGGGTGAGGTGCAGTGCTTTCTTTATTTCCTGTGGCTTAAAGATGTGAAAGTGGAAAATGGATCCCTGCTGAAGTCTGATTTTCCCCGCGTTGCCGAAAGGCTACGGCGGCGTTGTTATTATTTTTGTCATTCTTATCTCGGGCAGTGTTTGCTTAGGGAGAGCAATTGACCACAAAGGACATGCATTAGTGCTTATCAAGTTAGCCCTTTGCAATCTGAAGAGGAAAAAAAGGCCAGCAAAACAAAACAAAACAAAAATTATGTTGACTAGTTGAAAATAGACCCAAAAGGAACAATATTAACCACAGGAGCCCTGTGCCAGAGACTTCAGTATGGACTTGGGCACTTTGGCAGTTTAGCCCTTTAGGGTTCTGCAGTGGGTCTGTAATTTTCGTGAGGTGAAATCCAGGCAGGATTTCTCCCTACACTGTCTGTGGTCCTCCCCTGGAAGCAGTAAACTGTACAGGGGAGGAAAAACAACTTGGATCCGGTCCCTAGGTCCTTGTGCAGCCAGAAAGTCTTTGTCATCTGTCTTAGACCCCCAGGATTTCAAGACACAGAGCCAGTCAGAACCTGTGTTGTGAGGGATGTGCAGTCTGGGAAAACCTTTTGGTCCTCTTATGCCCAAGTGTATGGAAGTTTCTCCTTTTCTACCCTCCAAACCTCTCTATTGGCATAGGGGACATCAGGGCAAACAGAGCAAGGGGCTGGACCACTATTTAGCTCATAGGAGATGCTCAGCTAATACAGTGCCCCTCCCCTCATTCCTGTGAACAGGTATTCATCCTTGTAAACAGATATCCCCACTATCCAGAGCTCTTGACCCAGAGCTCTGGTCTCTGGTGAGGAAGGGCTACATCCTGTCTCAGGGCTGCAGCCCAAGGTTAGGAAAGATAGTGTGGTTGGCTTCTAAAATAGGCCTGGAAGAAATGAAGGTATTCTAAAGAGACACTTGTGTTTTTAACTTGACTGTCTGACTGCTGAAACAATGGATGCTCCCCCCCCCCATGGGTATTTCCGTGGAATCTCATACTAGGAGAAGGAAAAGGTGCCAGCTAGAGGGGGAGATTGTCTCCCAGAAAGAGATTTCATATACTTCTAAAAACACGTCAGACCACCTCATAAAATGAGACTGAAGCCTAGGCAAGGATGGGCCCGTGGTGGGTGGGACTGTTGGGAGCTGCAGACCCTCTGACCCTGAACTTCCATGACCCCTTTCCTGCCTGAGTAAACAACTTGTTTTTCTATGCTTGCACAAAACCCTCATGAGTTCCTGATAACAAGGAAGTGGTTTCTGGTGGGCTTGCAGTAGAAAATCCTGAGAGCTAGAGTGTGGCCACTAGTCAAGGAGGGCACTGTATAAGCTGCCTGGGAACATAATAAAATTGGCAATCTTGCTTCAAGAGTGACCCGTGTCTCTATGTGTCCTTTACTCCCCAGACCCTTGACTGACCATGGTTCCAGGTCATACCGGCATCACATGGGACCACACCTTGACAGGACTGCATAGGTGTGCATATTCTTGGCCTTCTGTTTAAACTTTAATCTCACTCAGGATCCTAGGAGACAGACTTGAGGGGCTCGCTGGATTTCTTTGTTCTCCTTCCCAATGTGACCACATTAAATAAATCTCTTTTTCTGCTTTCCATTATTAATTTGATTCTTTTAATTGTCTTGTGGAGGACGAGTAACTTGACTTGGCTTGGGGCATGATTGTGACCCTCAAGTTTGCTATCTGGCTCTCTTGGGGCCAGAATGCAATTTCCTTGGGTTCTCCAGGAATGCAACCAGGGTGAGTGTGAAACTGGAAACTCCAGGAAACAGGCTGCATGGAGAACGGGCAGATGGAAGACTGAATTCTGCTGAGAAGCATGGTGGGGCTCTAAGTGTTGTGGATTCTGCATGAGTCGTGTATTTTCTGGTTGAAAGCATCTGACAGATTTTAAAGGCATCGAATTGAGCAAGTTTGTTGTGGAGTGCACACACACACACACACACACACACACACATACACACACACACACACGCACATTGAGGTCTTCCGGTGGATCCCAGCCACCAGAGATGCTTCTCTTCTGGCATGAAATCAGACGCACACTTCCTCTCCCAGCACAGAGATCTCCGGATTTACGTAAATATGAGCTGAATGTGTGTGGGTCTGGAAATCACACCCTGCCAGACTTCTCAGTTATGTCTTTTCATGTGTGTGGAAGGCTCCGCACACAAAGCTGGTCTATGGAAGTGACCCAAAGTGACTATTGGCCCCACCCTCTCCAAGAATTTTTCACATAAAACACTTTGCCTAAGAGGTGCCCATGAACAATAAGTACCCCTGGGAGATCCCATGCTGTGGCTTGAAAGTCTTGTCCCCCAAAATGCAAGTGGGAAGCCTAGTCCCCAGTATAGCAGAATTGGGGGATAGGCCCAGTGTGGTGTGATTCGGCCACCGCAGCCTGACCCTCATGAATGGACTGATGCTGATCACAGAAGAGCTTGTGTTTGGAACTGGATTGTGAATGTTCTCCTGCCCACGGGATGCCTTCTGCCCCTTTACAGTGTAGCTAGAAAGTCCTCACCGGATGTAGCCTCTCAACCTTGGACTTCCTGATTTCCAGAACTGTAAGAAATGTAATTACCTCTTTATTTTTATAGATTACCCAGTCTGTGATGGGTCACAATGGATCAAAGCCTCAAAAGGATTGGGATCTGCCTCTTATTCAGATCTCTGTGGAATAAAAACCATCTGGGTGTGGTGGCACTGGCCTAAAACCCCAACACTCAAGAGCCTGAGGCGGGGGATTGTGAAAGTTCCAGGGAAGTCTTGACTAGATGGCAAAACCTTGTCTCAGTAAAATAAAATAAATCAAGAGGCATTGTCCTTTGTTCTTACAGTCACATCCCCCCAAAGCCAGCCGGAGACTTTGCAACAACATAGCTGATAGTGAGCCTCTGAAGCTGTGTGCTGTGGGAAGCAAGACCCTGGACTCTAAGCACAGTGATTAATTCGTTCTTACCACAAATGTTTATGGTGTACCCACTCTACCTATGGGTGAAGATGCCCTTCTGTGTCGCCCTCACCACCTTCTCCATGCTGCCAGGAATGCAGACGGTTCTCAAAATGCCGTGACCTCCAGACCCCTTCATCTTGTCTTTAGCTAACTCAAGTTGTCAGAGCAATGCTCTCAGTGCTGACTCAAGCCAAACAGATTTTTTGGACATTTCTTAAAAGCAGAATGTCTGTTTCTAAAGCAATCTCACAAACTACGAGTTTAGGGGACGCTCGCGTCTGTAGTTTGAATGTATTTGCCCAGGAGTCTCTAGGCTTGACTCTGGCCTAGGTAGCTGGTGGCAAGGCAGCAGGCAGCTTCTTTCATTTCCTAGATGTTCAGCATGAAATGAGGCCATTGGCATACATTAGTAAGAGCCCCCCGGTCCCACAGTTTATCTGATGCTACTGGAGGAAGAAGAGACACTGGCAGACCCCTCCCCTGACCCTCCCACCTCCGTATCAGCCGTGGCTGTTAGCTCCAGAGCAGAGTTCATCCTAGCATCAACCAGAGCTGCTGCTGCTCTGTTTTGCTCCCCTGCTGTAACCCTGTCCACGCATCTTTCTCAGCTCTGTTTCTGCCAGGAAATTCTTCTTAAAAGGAGAGGATGAATGAAGTAAAATAAACCTTTGTTTTCTGCCAGATGCACTTCTTTAACGCCAGCATCCACACCAGGCAACTGTTTTCCTTTCCCCTTAGAACAAGTGAGGAAGCAGAGGAAAAGAAGAAGGTAGCCCCGCTTCACCCCCACGGTGAGTCAGACTCTCAGCAGAAGGTAAACTGTAAATCTGTGATTTCCAGAGGCCAAGCGCCAGGCCTGCTCCCAGGAGTGCTCTGCCAGGGGACGCGTAGCCCAGGGATGGATGCCTGTGCCTATGCAGAGGTCAGCTGCAGTCTTGATGCCCAGCCATTGCCCAGCCAAGCTCTTTTAAGCATCACTTTGCCACAAAGAACAGGAGAGGTTCTCTGGACTTTCCTCTTCAGTCTTGTGCCTCCCCCTCTCCAGGCAACGGCAGTTAATGCAGCTTTAGACCAGACACTCCCGGGGATGGGAACTCTTCCGCCTCATCACTTTCTCAGCCTGGTCCTACCGCTTTAACAGAATTGGATGGCATTTCTCACAGCCCTGGCAGATAGCAAACCCAAGACAATAGTGCTGGTGAATTAGGTGTCTGGAGAGGGTTCACTCTCTTTCCAAAGACAGTATCTTTCTGTGTGTGTCCTTCAAGGGGGATAGAACCCATGTCCTCAGGGTCAGGCAGCTTTCCATTCGTGAGGATGGGGCCCTCCCAGGCTGATTATCTCCCAAAGGCCTGTATCTTACTGCCAACACCTGGAGTTTTAGAGGGATGAGTACATGTGAGTTGTAGTAGCCATAAGGCCGCCGAGAGGGCTTGGGCTTTTCCCTGTGATTTTAGTCATGAGTGTTGAGCAACCGGGAATCAGGATCTGCTCCCTTGCAGCTGCATGGCCCAAGAGGCTAGCGGCTTTGCACAGGCTGGAAATCCTTCCAAGTGTGCCTCAGTCAGGGCTCCCGGCGCATGCTGCAAAAGCCACCTTTGGCCTCTATACAAATGGAGGTGTCTGAGCAAGGTGGAAGAGTGGAGAGCTATTCTGCCTGTCAAGGGTGCCAGTGTCACCTCTGTTATTGCCACAGTGAATGGCTGCCAACCTTTTGCCCCTTTGCCTGAAGTACTCTGTCAACACCCAACGTCTAGAAACAAAGTCCCTGTTCCAGGTTCCTTCTCTATAGCAAACGGTGATCATTTAGCTTTCTTTTGCAGTGAGATGGCCTGACCAGAGTGAAGAGTCAGAAAGCAGGCAGCTTCCTAACAGCGGGTTCTGGGTCGCTTAAAATGATGGGTGCCCGCCTGCTACATGACCCCAGCTTCCATCTTGCAAAGAGCAACCGAGAGAAGAGATGTCTGAGCTTTCCCGGTTTGTCTGCCTTCTTTGTCTGTTCTAGTGTTGTCTTTTGGATATGCCAGAGGCAGCATCTCATAGACAAGGCTGCAGGATGACCCACCAGCAACCTGCCATCTCCAAGCTCGTCTGTGGAGTGCGGTTGGTGCTGCTAGCTCCTCAGGGTGGCTGTGAGGAGTGGGTGAGGGATGGTGGGAGGGTTCCTGAAGGGCGGAGCGCAGTCCTCCTGTGACTGAGAGAGATTAAGCTACTCTGAATGGGCCAGCTGTGCCTCCGCGGCTGCCATTCTTTTTTCCTTGTTCACTGTCCCCTTTTCAGGAACTCTTGCTCTGGTTTGTTTGTTCAGTTAGTTTTACCAGATTTATTCCCTGGAGGGTCTGGCTTCAGGTAGCAATGCTTCACCCTAGTATCCTGTCAGGCCAGTGTTTGCTCACATCCTGACCTCTGATTTCCACCTGAGCCGTTGTCCTCCAGATATCAAGCGTGTCTCATCCGAGAGCTGGAAAAAGTTGGGGCCAGCCCTTTGCAGGGCAGCCTTTCTATGGCACTCAGTAAGAGCCAAAGGAACTTTCCCTTTTAGGAGGGCCCCTCCTTCTTGTCCTTCCACCTCCCCCTTCTCCCTCTTCTTCCTCCTCCCACCCCTCTCCTCTTCGACTCCCCCCTCTCCCCGCAGTATGGTATGGACCACTACCGTCCAACAGGCTGGGGATGATGCGAGATGCTGTCAGCATCTCTGCTCTCTGGTTTCAGAGTATAGCTAGAACACACCTCCCCACATTATGGTCCTTTAACAAGATGCTACTCAGTTATAGCTACAGCAACAAGGTTCTGGATAAGGAAATACATCATCAAAACAATAATCCCAAGTCCCCTTGAAGAGAAGACCCAGCCCCAAAGCCATACAAAACAAGGGAGAATTTGAAATTTGAGCAGGCAGAACAATCATGAGGAATGGTATGTTATGTATTTTCATCAAGTCATTTTGATATAAACAAGAACTAGACAGGTGTGTGATGAACTCCTCCTGGTTCGAGGCCAGCCTGATTTACATAGTGAATTCCAAACCAGACAGTGCTAGGTAGTGAGTCTCCATAAAAAAGCAAACAAACAAAAAAACAAAACAAGGCTCAATGAATTGGAAATTATATTACAAAATAGACGGCAAATGTCATAAAACTTGAAATTTTAAAAAGACCTAACCAGAATAAGGAGAGATGTAGGGCCAATTTCCTCATGGTCTTTAGAGTAGACTGTATAAGTATTATGTAAAATTGTTATAGAGGGTTGAATGGGTCTCCAGAATTTTTAAAAAAATTTATTTATTTATTTTACATCCTGGCTGCAGTTTCTCCTCCCTCCTCTTCTCCTAGTCCCTCCCCTAACCCTCCTCTGTTCCCACCCCTACCCCCAATCCACTCCTTCTCTGTTTCTGTTTAAGAAAGGATAGGTCTCCTATGAGTATCAGCCAAACATGGCATGCCAAGTTGCAGTAAGACTATGTACTACGGCTGGACAAGATAATCCAGTATGAGAAGTAGGGTCTGGAAAAGCAGTAAATGTTGGAAACAGCCCATGTTCCCACTTTTAGGAGTTCCATAAGAGGACCAAGCTACACAACTGTAAGTTACTTGCAAAGTGTTTAGGTCAGACCCAGGCAGGCTCCCTGGTTGTCGGTTCAGTCTCTGCGAGCCCCTATGAGGCCAGGTTAGTTGATTCTGTGAGTTTTCTTGCGGTGTCCCTGACCCCTCTGGCTCTTACATTCCTTTTTCTTCCTGCTGACTCATTGTTTGACTGTGGATCTGCATCTGTTTCCATCAGTTGCTGGATGATATTTCTCAGATGACAGTTGGGTTAGGCACCAATCTGATCACAGAAGACAGCCTGTTCAGGCTATGTATCTGTTTTGCTAGGAGTCTAAGCTGGGGTCTTCCTTGTAGATTTCTGGGAGATTTCCTTGTGCCGGGTTTTTACTTGATCTCAAAATGTGCCTCCTTCCCAATAGTCTATTTCAGTGCTCTCCTCCTTTGCACCCCACTCCCCACAACCTGATTGCTCATGTTCTAATGCCCACCCACCCCCAGTCCACTCACAAAATCTCTTCTATTGCCCCTTCCCAGGGAGAGCTGGGTGTCCCCCCATGGACTCTCCTTGTTACCTAGTCTCTCTGCGCCTGTGGATTGTAGCACAGTTATTCTTTATTTTACAACTAATATCCACGTATGAGTGAGAACATACCATGCTTGTCTTTCTAGGTCTGGGTTACCTCACCTAGGATGATTTTTTTTCTAGTTCCATCCATCTGGCTTCAAATTTTCTGGTGTCTTTGTTTTTAACAGCTGAGTAAATTGAGTCCGTTGTGTAAATGTACCACGTTTTCTTTATTCATTCCTTGGTTGAGGGACATCTAGGTTGTTTCCAGGTTCTGGCTAATACAAATATAGCTGCTATGAACATAGTTGAGCAAGTGTCCTTGTGGTATGATTGGTCATCCTTTGGGTATATGCCCAAGAGTCATAGAGCGGGGCCTTGTGGTAGCTAGATTCCCAGTGTTCTGAGAACCCGCAACGCTGATTTCCAAAGCGGCTGTATAAGCTGGCACTCTCACCAGCAGTGGAGGAGTGTTCCCCTTGCTCCACATCCTCTCCAGCAGGAGCTGTCACTTGTGTTTTTGATCTTAGCCATCCTGACAGGTGTAAGATGGAAGCTCAGAGCCATTTTCTTGATGGCTAAGGATGTTGAACATCTCCCTAATTGGTTTTTTTTTTTTGTTGTTGTTTGTTTTTCGAGACAGGGTTTCTCTGTGGTTTTGGAGCCTGTCCTGGAACTAGCTCTTGTAGACCAGGCTGGTCTCGAACTCACAGAGATCCGCCTGCCTCTGCCTCCCAAGTGCTGGGATTAAAGGCGTGCGCCACCACCGCCCGGCTCCCTAATTGTTTCTAGGCCATTTGAGATTCTTCTGTTGAGAATTCCCTGTTTAGACCTGTACCCCATTTTTTTTTTTAAAAAAACTGGATTATTTGGTTTGTTGATATCTAGCTTCTTGGGTTCTTTATATATTTTGAAAATCAACCTTCTGTTGGATGTGGGGCTGGGGAAGATCTTTTCCCATTCTGTAGGCTGCCATTTTGTCCTACTGATGGTGTCCTTTGCCTTAAAATACCTTTTCAATTTCATGAGGTCCCATTTATTAATTGCTGATCTTAGTGCCTGTGTTATTGTTCTGTTCAGGAAGCTGTCTCCTGTGCCAATGCGTTTGAGATTATTCCCCACTTTCTTTTCTGTCAGGTTCAGTGTATCTGGATTTATGTTGAGATCTTTGATCCACTTGGATTTGAGTTTGCTTACGAAGGGTGATAAATATGAATTGATTTGCATTTTTCTACATGTTGACATTCAGTTAGACCAGTATCATTTGTTGAAGATGCTTTCTCTTTTCCATTGTACAATTTTGGCTTCTTTGTTGAAAACCCGGTGTCCATAAAAAAGTAATTTATGCCTGGGTCTTTGATTCAATTCCATTGATCCATCTGTCTGTTTTTATGCAATTCCATGTAATTTTTATTACTATAGCTCTGTAGTACAGCTTGAAAGGGACGGTGATATAGCTAAAGTTCTTTTATTGTACGGGACTGTTTTAGCTATCCTGGATTTTTTGTCTTTTCATATGAAGTTGAGTATTCGTTAAAGGTCTGTAAAGAATTGTATTAGGATTTTAATGGGAAATCTTGCATTGAATTTGCAGATTGCTTTGGGTAAGATGGCCGTTTTTACTATGTTAATTTTACTGTTCCATGAGCATGGGGGGATCTTTCCATCTTCTGATATCTTCTCCAATTTCTTTCTTCAAAGTCTTGAAGTTCTTGTTATACTATAAGTGTTATATATAAGTGTCATTCACTCGCTTGGTTAGAGTTACACTAAGATGTATTATTTGAGGCTATTGCCAAGGGTGTTGATTACGTGATTTCTTTCTTAGCATGTTTGTTATTTGAATACAGGAGGGTTACTCATTTTCTTGAGTTAATTTTATATCCAGTCACTTGACTAAATATATTTACCATCTGTAGGAGTTCCCTGGTAAGAGGTTTTGGGGTCACTTATGTTTGCTATCATATCATCTGTGAATAATCATACTTTGACTCCTTTCTTTCTAATTTGTATCCCCTTGATTTTCTTTGTCTTATTGTTCTAACTAGAACTTCAAGTACTATACTGACTAGATACTCACAGAGTAAACAAACAGTCTAGTCTTGTTCCTGATTGTAGTGGAATTACTTTGTGTTTCTCGCCATTTAATTTGATGTTGGCAATCAGCTTGGTGTATATTACTTTTTATTATGTTCAGATATATACATTGTATTCCTGCTCTCTCCAAGAATTTTATCATGAAGGAGTGTTGGATTTTGTCAAAGGCTATTTCAGCACCTAATGTGATGGTCATGAGGCTTCTTGTTCTTTCAGTCTGTTTATATGGTGAATTTACATTGACAGATTTTCATATGTTGAACCATCCTTGCATCTCTGAGATGAAGCTTCTTGCTTTTCTCCAGTGTGTGTTTTTGGATTCTTTGACAAAAATCAATTGTCTGTAGGTGTATGGACTTATGTTTGGGTCTTCAGTTTAATTCCATTGATCAGCACGTCTGTTTTTATGTCAGTACCATGCTGTTTTTTGTAAATCACTGTAGTGCTGTAATACAACTTGAAATTAGGGGTAGTGATACTGCCAGTACTTCCTTTATTATTCAGGTAGACATATATATTATATTATATTACTATATATATATGTGTGTTGCTATCCTAGAGTTTTTGTGTTTCTCTATGAAGTTGAGAATTATTATTCAATTTCTGTGAAGAATAATGTTGTAATTTGATGGGGATTGCACTGAATCTGCAGATTGCTTTTGGTAGGATGGTAATTTTCACAATATTAATTCTATTAATCCAGCAGCATGGACAATCTTTCAATCTTCTAGAGTCTTCATTTTCTTTCTTCTATTTCTTAAGGTTCTTATAATAAAAGTCTTTCACTTGCTGGGTTAGGGTTACCCCAAGATTTTTTTTAATGTTACTGTGAAAGATACTGCTTCTCTGATTTCTATCCCAGTTTGTTGGTCATTTGTATATAAGAAGACTACTGATTTTTGTCTATTAATGTTATAATGCATCTTGCTACGACTGAAAGTGTTTTTCAACTGTAAAAATTTCCTGGTGGAGCTCTTAAAGTCTTTCATGTATAAAATCATATCATCTGCAAATAATGACACTTCAGTTTCCTTCTTTCCTATTTGTATCCCCTTGATCATCTTCAGTTGTTTTATTGCTTTGAAGTACTATATTGAATAGATAAGGAGAGAGTGGACAACCTTGTCTTATTCCTGATTTTAGTCGAAATGCTTTGAGTTTCTCTCTGTTTAGGCTGATGTTGATGATGTGGGTTTGCTATAAATTGCCTTTATCATGCTGAAGAATGTCCCTTTTATTTCTAGTCTCTTCAGGACTTTTATCATTAAGGGATGATGGATTTTGTCAAACTTCTTTTCAGAATTAATAAGAAAACCATATGGTTTATGTCTTTCAGTCTGTATATATAGTGGATTGTGTTTATTGATTTACATACATTAAGTCATCCCTACATCTCCAGGAAGAAGTTAACTTGATCATGGTAGATAATCTTTTTGCTGTGTTTTGCATTCACTTTACATGTGCTTCATGGAGAATTTTTTGCATCTATGTTTATAGGTGATAATGGTCTATAATCTTCCTTTTAGTTGGGTATTTTTGTAGTATAGGTATCAGGGTAATTGTGGCCTTATATAAAAAATTAGGCAATGTTCCTTCAGTTTCTGTTATTCAGAGTAATTTGAGAAGTATTGGTATTACCTTTTCCTTGAAGGTCTAGTAGAATTCTGGACTGAATCCACCTGGGTTTGGACGTTTTTTGTTGAGTGACTTTTAATTGCTAATTCTATTTTGCTGGGGGTTGTTGGTCTGTTTAAATTGCTCATTTGATTTAACTCTGGTGAGTCACATATATCATGAAATTCATCCATTTCTTTTATGTTTTATAGTTTGATGGAGTACTGGTATTTTTTATTGTTTTTGTTGAGTTATATATTTTTCTCTGCTCCCCTCCCTTCCACCCCCTCATCTCTCCCATGATTCCCATGCTCCCAATTTACTAAGGAGATCTTGTCTTTTTCTACTTCCCATGTAGATTAGATCCATGTATGTCTCTTTTAGGGTCCTCTTTGTTGTCTAGGTTCTCTGGGATTGAGTATTGTAGGCTGGTTTTCTTTGCTTTATGTGTAAAAGCCACTTATGAGTGAGTGCATATTATATTTGTTTTTCTGGGTCTGGGTTACCTAAGTCAATATGGTGTTTTCTAGATCCTTCCATTTGCCTGCAAATTTCAAGATGTCCTTATTCCCCCCACCCCCTACTGTACCAGGCCCAGTCCCACAGAAGTCACTGGCTTAGGCCTGTTCCTGTGGAGATCGCTGGAGTACTGATTTTGAAAACATGTACTTATGATTCTCTGGATTTCCTCAGTATCCATTGTGATGCCCCTCTATTCATCACCAATTTTGTTAATTTGGATCTTATCTATCTTTTAGTTAATTTCACTAATTATTTATTAATTAATTATTTGTCAATCTTGGATATTTTCTCAATATCTCAACCAGCTCTTCATCTCATTGGTTCTTTGTATTGTTTTTTCCTGTTTCTGATTCATTGATTCCCCGTGTTTGATTGCATTTTTCTACCTACCCATTTGAGTGTTATTTCTTCCTGTTGTTCAGAGCCTCCAGGTATGCTGCTCTGTGATGTAGTCCTTTAGAGCCATAAACTTGCCTCCTCCCTTGATAGTGTCCCACGGGTTTGGATATGTTGTCTTTTCATTTTCATTCAACTCTAAAAACAACTTTTTAATTTCCTCCTTGATCTCTGTATTGACCCTTTTTTTTTTCATTCAGTGGTGAGCTATTCTACTTCCACGAGTTTGTATACTTTTTGTTGTTATTGGTAACCAACCTCAACGCATGGTGATAAGATAGGATACAGGGTGTTATTTCAGTTTTCTTCCAACCATTGACACTTGCTTTGTTTCCATTTTGGTCCATTTTAGAGAACGTTCCATGAGCTTCTGAGAAAAGCATGTAATGTCTTGGATTTTGTTGGAATATTCCATGAATGTCTGCTATGTCTGTTTATTTGTGATTTTTTTTTTAAACTCTAGCATTTCTTTGTTTAGTTTTGCCTGGATGATCTGTCTACGTATGAGAGCTGGGTACTGAAGTCACCCACTGTTTTGTTGAAGTGTATTTTAGTGAGTTCTTCTATCCTCCCATTTGTATGTATAAAAAAAGAGGAAGATCTATTTAGAATGGCATTCTTTAAGCTTCAAAAATAGTTCTATTATTTTAATCATAAGTGCTGGGGATTAGATTTTGGTTTTTTTCTTTCTATTTTATAGATTTGATACCACTTAGTTATAGTAATCTCAAACTCTTTTAAAAAAATAATACAACCATAGCCAGATATGTTGACACATACCTGTATCCTGGCACTCAGGAGGCTAAGACTGGATGAGCTTGAGTTCAAGACCAGCCTGGGCTATGCTGAGAGCCTATCTTCAAAAATATAATAAAATTATACTGCTCCCTCCTTAAAAAAGCCTAAAAATAGAATTTTGAGACATTTGAAAAGTCTGCCCCAGGAATGACTCATTTAACATGGATTCTCAAGACAACACCCATAAAAACCATTCGTGTTTATAGACCGTCTGTAAGTCCTGTTGATTTAAGGCAATCAGTTACTTTCCTATTGCTATGACTAAACCACCTTGATCAAGATAACTTACAGAAGAAAGAGTTTGTACCAGCTGACACTTCCGGAGGGTTGGTGTCCACAATGGCGGGGGCAAAGAATGCTCACATCTTGAACTGCAAGCCTGGGGTAAAGATAGTAAAGCAGACATTCTTTAAACTTTCAAAGCTGGCTTCCGGTGACACGTGTCTTCCTACAAGGCCACACCTATTAAGCCTTTCCAAACAACTCCACCACCTGGGGACCAAGCATTTAAGAGCTCAAAGCTGTGGGGGACATTCTTCATTCAAACCACTGGAGACCCATACTTCTTTTCAGTTTAAAAATATTTCTGTCTGGAAAATTCCCCACATGGTATTGAAAGGCCACATCATCCCTGAGACAGATCCAGGCTTTGTTGGTCCACATTCTGGGCAGACCTGAGGTTAAGGCAGGGCAGAGGATGAAGAACGGACGCTGTGCTACAGGCAAATGCATTTATTACGCTCAGTACTTCCAGAGCAAGACAAAAAGAGATTTCCCAGTCAGTGAGTGATGAGAATGGAGAGCCAAAGGGAAGGCTCTGACCCTGCTGCAGCATTAGCAAGCTTAACATTGTGGCTTAAGACCCGGTTTAATGCCGCCACCGCTGCTAGTTTGGCCTTGGTAGAGGGACAGCCCTATGCTTTAAGATGCTCTCTTGTTCAGGTTATTTTTCCCTGGGTGGCAATTTTTCTGCTCTAAATTCAGGGACTGTGAGCTAAGAGCGAATGCGTGTTGGAAAAGGCTACGCTGTAGAAATCCTCACAAAACTAAGTAAAGGCACTGGTGACATGAATAATGAAGAACCTCTGTAAAGCAGGCAGTTTAAATTTTAATTGATCTAGCAAATTGCAACTCCCCACATTCATACGGAATTCATGCAAACCCAGGCCCATTCTGACTGACACCAAAGGGCTGATGTTAACCGAAGGGCTTCAGCTTGATGTCGAAAAGCAAGGAACATGTACCTGCCAACTGAAATCTTTGGGAGTTTTCATAAAAATGAAAAATCTTTAAGAGTTTGCCTTAGAAATCAGGAAATATATATATATGTATATTATATACATATATACCTATATATATTTCCCTATAGAGAAATAATTTTTAAATTTTATTTTAATGCAAATTGTAGCATGTTTTATACATATATATATATATATATATATATATATATATATATATGTAGATTTGGAAATCTCCCTTTGTGACAATGGTGGCTTCAGAGGGAAGGAGTGGGGATGATGACCATTTCTATTTCTTTAGGAGTTATAGGTCTATTTAATTTGCTTATCTGGTCTTGATTTAATTTTAATAAGTTATATTTATCCAGTAAGTTGTCCATTTCCTTTAAGTTTTCCAATTTTGTGGAGTATAGGTTTTTTGACCTAATGATTTTCTGTATTCCTTCATGTCTATTGTTATGTCCTCCTTTTCATTTCTGATTTTGTTAATTTAAATATTCTCTCTGCCTTTTGGTTTGGATAAAGGTTTGTCTATTTTGTTGATTTTCTCGAAGAACCAACTCTTTGTCTCATTGATTCTTTGTATTTTTTTTGTTTCTATTTTGTTGATTTCAGCTCTCAATTTGGTTATTTCCTGCCATCTAGTTCTCTTAAGTGAGTTTGCTTCTTTTTGTTCTAAAGTTTTCAAATGTTCTGTTAACTCAGTGTGGGATTTTTCCAGCTTCTTTATGTGGGTGTTTAGTGCTATGAACTTTCCTTTTAACACTGCTTTCATTGTGTCCCATAAATTTGGGTATGTTGTGTGGTCATTTTCATTGAATTTTAGGAACTCTTTAATTTCTCTCTTTATTTCTTACTTGACCCATTAATGATTCAGGTGAACATTGTTTAATTTCCATGTGTTTGTGGGCGTTTGGAATTGGTATTGCTGTTGAATTCTAATTTTAAGTTATGGTGATCTGAAAAGATACATGGGGCCATTTCAATTTTTTTTGTATATGTTGAGGTTTGTTTTGTTACCTAGTATGTGGTCATTTTTTGAGAAGGTTCCATGAGGTGCTGAGAAGAATGTATATTCTTTTATGTTTGGATGGAATTATCTATAGATGTCTGTTAAGTCCATTTGAGTCATAACATTTGTTAGTTTCCTTATTTCTCTGTTAATTTTCTGTCTGAAAGACTTGTTTAGTGGTGAGAGTCAGGTGTTGAAGTCTCCTACTATTAGTGTGTGGGGATTAACATGTGATTTAAGTTTTAGAAGTATTTCTTTTAAATATGAGGGTCCACTTGTAATGGGGCATAGATGTTCAGTATTGAAATTTCCTCATGATGGATTTTTCCTGAGACTAATATGAAATGTCCTTCTTTGTCCCTTTTGATTGATTTTAGTTTGAAGTCTATTTTGTTAGATATTAGGATAGCTACACCAGCTTGTTTCTTAGGTCATCTGATTGGAAATTTTTTTCCAAACCGTTTACCCTGAGGTGATATCTGTCTTTGAGGTTGAGGTATTTTTCTTGTATGCAGCAGAAGGATGGATTGTTTTCATATCCAATCTGTTAGCTTGTGGGGTTTTTTTTTTGTAGGTGAGTTGAATCCATTTATATTAAGGGATATTAATAACCAGTGATGGCCAGTTCCTGTAATTTTAGTTTTTGTTGTTGATGTTATTTTGTGTGTTTTCCCATTCTTTGGGATTTGCTGCTGTGAGGTCATCTATTGTCTGTGTTTTTGTTGATGTAGCCAACTTTCCTGGGTTGGAGTTTTCCTTCTAGTATTTTGTGTAGGGCTGGGTTTGTGGCTAGGTATTAGTTAAATCCAGTTCTGTCATGGAATATCTTGTTTTGTCCTTCTATAATGATTGAAAGTTTTGCTGGGTATAGTAGCCTGGCTGGCATCCATGGTCTCTTAATGACTGCATAACACTTGACTAGGCCATTATGGACAAAGAATTTCATTGTCTCCCTTGAGAAGTCAGGTGTAACTCTGATAGGTATGCCTTTGTATTTTACATGGCCTTTTTCCTTTGCAGCTCTTAATATTATTTCATCATACTGTATGTTTAGTGTTTTGATTATTATGTGGCAAGGGGACTATTTTTTTGAGTTGGACTTCTTCTTCTATACCTATTATTCTTAGGTTTGGTCTTTTCATTGTGTCCCATATTTCCTGGATATTTTCTGTTAAGCTTTTGTTAGAATTAATGTTTTCTTTGACTGATGAGTCTATTTTCTCTATTGTATCTTCAGCACTTGAGATTCTGTCTTCCATGTCTTGTATTCTGCTATTTATGCTTGCATTTGTGGTTTCTGGTTGTTTTCTCAGAATTTCTGTTCCTATAATTCCCTTGGTTTGTGTTTTTTTTTATTGTCTCTATTTTAGTTTTAAAATCTTGAATAGTTTCTTTCATATATTTGATTGCATTTTCTTGATTTTCTTTAAGGGATTTCTTGATGTCTCCCGATTTTTTATTTGTCTTTTCCTCCATTTCTGTGAGGGAATTTTTTATTTCCTCTTTAAGGGA
The DNA here is from genome assembly GCF_018167655.1 of Microtus oregoni. NCBI lineage: Eukaryota > Metazoa > Chordata > Mammalia > Rodentia > Cricetidae > Microtus > Microtus oregoni. Next base: position 65,194,104 of record NW_024543063.1, read on the forward strand.
CTCAAAAAGTCTCCTGAAGTTATTTTGTAGGTCATTTTCTTTTGCTTATATATATATTTGGTTGTTCAAGTTTTGCTGTTGTAGGGCCATTGGTTTTTTATTGGTGTCGCGTTGCTCTTTGTGTGCTGTTGCATCCGTTCTTACCTTGTCTATCCATCTTTCCCCCTGATCGGTATATGGGACTGTCTGTGTCTCTGCTGATCAATCTTCCAGGTGCCAGTGGATCCAAGGCTCAGATGGTTGCTCCTCATGGTGCAGTCAAGGCCACACTTCCAGTCACCCTGTTGGTCACTCTGTGTTTTTAAACATTGCTCAGCACTCCCAGGGGTCTCTCTGCAATACTGGGAGTCATTCAGTGTGTCTCCATGGAGGTTGCTTGCTTGGGGCTGTTTTGCTGTAGTTGCTGCCTTGGGTGTGCTCTGGCAGAGGTTGCTGGCTCAGGCCTGCTATCTCAGAGGTCGCTGATCCATGCCTGGTCCTGCAGAGGTCTCTGGTTTAGGTCTGCTTTTTTCACAGTAGTTCCCTTGTACCTGCCTCTGTGGAGCTCGCTCCCTCAGGCCTGTTCTTGTGGAGGTCAGTGGCTGAGGCCTGTTTCCATAGATTTTCCTGGTCTGGGCCCACTCCCATGGAGTCGCTTAGGCCCAGACCTGCAGAGGCTTCTGGTTCAGGTCTACTCCCTGGGAGTTCCCAGACTCGCTCCTGGACCCACAGAAGTCTCAGGCTCTGGCCTACTCCCTCAGTGGTTGCTTCCTTGGTCCTGCTCCGGTGGAGTATGCTGCCTCAGGCCTTCTCCAGCAGAGGTCGCTGTTTCAGGCCTGTTTCTATAGATGTCCGCGGCTTGGGCCCACTCCTGTGGATGTCCCTGGCTTGGACTTGTTCCTATGGAGGTCCCTGACTTGGACCCGGTCCTGCAGAGCTCTCTGACTCATTCCTACACCCTCAGAGGTCCTGGATTGGACTCATGCCTGGACCCACAGAGGTTTTAGGATCCAGCCTAGTCCAGTTTATTCTTATTTAAAGAAATAGAGACATACTTTACCTTCACAATTAGAAACTACTTTTAAATGTTGGGAAATAATACTCTCTAGAAAGAACCAAGAAGAGTAATATATATAACAATTACTTCTTTGAATGTTTTAAAAACTGATTTTTGCATAGTAAGCCAGTTTGTAATGCAACTGATTCTATGTGGTCACTGGGATGAATGAAAATTTCAAATAGAAATTTTCTTTTTAGTTTTTAATGTTTTATCAAAACAAATACTTCTTATAGCTAAGAAGATGCTCATGAGTAGTCACTGAACAAAATGCTGAGTGATTGAAATGGATGGATGAATGTTTGAATTGAATGGATGGATGGATGGATGGGTTGGTTGATGGATGGATGGATGAATGTTTGGATTGGAGGGTGGATTGATGGGTTGAGGGATGGATGGATGGATTGATGGGTTGAGGGATGGATGGATGGGTGTATAGATGGATGGATAAATGGATACATTATTGGGTGACTGAGTGGGTGAGATGGATGAATTCATATATACGCACTTAAGTAAGTAGGTGATGGATTTTAAGTAAGTAAATGATGGTTTGCTGTATAGATGGATTAATCACTTGTGAAAGAATTGCTTGTTAATATAAAGGTGACTCTAAGCACAGGTTATATAAAATTTGGGGGAAAATCAAGGAAAATTAAAGCACATTCTTACTGTCAACTGTTTGATAAAAATACTATTTATTTCCTTAAAAACTAATCAAAATGGGGCTAGAGTGATAACTCTGTGGTCAAAATATTGGCTGCTCTTCCAGACAACCTGGGTTCACTTTCCGATATCTATATGGCATCTTACAACTTATAATATCAGTTCCAGTGGGTCTGACACCCTCTTTTTCCTCTGTGGGCACCAGGCACACATACAATACACAGACACACATGCAGACAAATTAATGCATATAGTTAAGATAGTAAAAAATGAGGGCCTCGTAAGATAGTTTTAGTTATACAGCAAGCTGAAGACAAGATTTGGTGGGAACTAGGGGACAATGAGAGGTTTGAATTTGTCTTTATTGTGGTATCTGTAATCATTTTCTGATCAGGAGCATTGTTTTTTTTTATTAAATGCTAAGCAGGCGTGGCTAGAACTAAGGCTGCTTTGCCTTTTGGCTCTTCCCAGTCCATCATGGTGGATGTATGTTTACCGCATGCTCTCCACCCCTACTCCGGGGACACAGCAGGTCCACTTCACCATCAATCAACCTGTAGCACTCTGCTCACAAACCCCATTCAGATGATCCATACCCAGACCTCCTAAAAGAGCCAGAGCCTTTCGTGCCAGAGCCAACCAGGAAGTCCACCCCTAAAGAAGCCATGCAGCCTTCACTGCCAGTGCTGAGTAAGGAAGACCTCTCTTAAAGAAGCCCTGGCACCCCTGTTCACTGCCAGCAAACAGAGCCCATCTGGAAACAAATGCAGTTTCCAACAAGCTGTGCTACACTTTCTTCTTTTGTGTCTAGAATTCCTTCCCAAGCTCTCTCAGGTTTTACGTGGATTTAGTTGGCCCACGTTGGCACACCATTTTGTAAGCTGAGACTGCTTATTTGTTTTCCAGCCGCTTAGACCCAAACAATCACGCAAAAACTATATTAATTACAACACTGATTGGCCAATAGCTTAGGCTTCTTATATCTTTTTTTTAAAAAAAATATTTACTTATTTACTTGTTATGTATACAATATTCTGTCTGTGTGTATGTCTGCAGGCCAGAAGAGGGCACCAGACCTCATTACAGATGGTTGTGAGTCACCATGTGGTTGCCGGGAATTGAACTCAGGACCTTTGGAAGAGCAGGCAATGCTCTTAACCACTGAGCCATCTCTCAAGCCCATATCTTATATCTTAAAATAACCCATTTCTATTATTTTGTGTATTGCCACGAGGCTGTGGCTTACTACGTAAGGTTCTGGTAAACATCTCTTTTGGCAGCTATGTGGCACCTCTTATACTCTGCCTACTTTCTCTCTATATCTGTGTTCGGATTTCCTGCCTGACTTTACTAAGTCATTGGCTGAAAGAGCTTCATTAATAACCAATGGTAATTAAAACATATTCATTAACAGCATGCAGATAGGTGTCAGGGACCAGCCCAGACATAAATCATTTCTCATACCAGAGTGGAGGTGTGGGAATAAATGAAGACACAATTCACATGACAGTATTGGGAGGGAGTTTCAGTGATCATTTAAATCCTGAAATCACCTGGGTTTATTTCCCAAACAGCTTTTATATCAAGGTAAACTGGGGAGGGGGGGCAGCTAATACAAGCTTTATTGGCACTGTTTCCTAGGTAGCAGGGGAAAGACTTAGGTCACATCCTGTTTATGCCTATTTTGTCATAGCTGTACCTATTTTGTCAGGTAGACTGAAAAACCTCTTCCCTAGGTGACCTCCTAACTTACAACAGAAGGGGGCAGAATGACATTAGCATATCCTAACCTCTTATTAGGGTGGCAGCAACTACCCCCTATGTGGAAGATGCAAATTGCACCTTGTAAGTTGCTCAGATTCTCTGACTGCCAGACAATGTGGAATATGGGCCTGCATAATTTGGCCTCCACAGAGGGGAATCCCATGTCAAGGCCAGAGTGAGCCCCCCCCCCCCCGCCTGTAATTACTTTCTCTCCATCCCCAGTCCTCACTCCCAATCTCAGGGTCATTGCCCTTTCCTTTCTGCCTAGCTCTTCGTATTTTTGCACCTTCAGTTGTAAGGGAAAACAATGGCAGAATGCGATGTATCCATCTGACCATCGCCCCGATGGTCCACCTTTTGTAAGTCTTGAACCAGGATGGGGAAACCCTCTATTTCCTCTGAATCCTAGGTTTTCAACGGGTGTCTTGCTGGAAAACACTTCTTCGCCTATGCCACAAAGAGTTTTAAGGCTCTGTACTGAGCAATGCCCTGGGGTTCCCAGTTTTCCAAAGCTACCAGGCATTGTTAAATTAGCAGGACACAAAAGTGGGTTTGTTTACTTCCTACAGCCCCCTGACCAGACAGAGTGGAGCTCTGGATGGAAAAAAGAGAGAATGAAGTCGCCTCCACTTCCTTTTCTTACCCCCCCAAAAAGCTGCCAGTGATTGATTTTGGAAGTGCCACACACCCATCTCTGCTTAAAACACATGCTGTCAAACTTGTTTTTCTGTCCTTGAACAATTCTGTCAAATGCCATAAGTCATGCTGTCAAGAGAACTCTGTTTTTAACTGAAGCGCTTGTGCTTTGGTTCCATCTCCAGCACACTAACCTTGGCTACTGGCCAAACGGGGTGGGGAACCCATGCCCCCCTCCCTGAGTGTGGCAGCTAGGGATGAGCTGAAAGAAGCTCAGGACTTATGTCTGCAGGGGCCGGGCAGTAACATACACAGGCGAAGCGGTCAGCACTTGTTCCTCCTGCAGTGAACCTTCCTTAGTTTGGTGTTGCCAGACTCATGGCTCTGTCCTTCTGCTTATGGAACAGCAAGAAGTCAACCAGAGGGAGTGGAGAGGAGACAGCAGGAGAACAGAGTGCTCCTGTGCTGAAGAAGGTTCAGTTCTAAAAGCAGGTCCCTTCCAGGGATATTGGAGAGATTCCTTTTCAGCTTGCTCTTGGAGGGAAGCCTCTCATAACGTCAGAATCCCTGCCAGGTATCTGAACGGTGACTTCAGGGATCTGGATGGTGACTTCCGCTCACCCTGACCAACCACTTGTTAACTGCACTGTCTGGAGGACAGCTACAAAGCTTTGCCCCTTCTGTACAATGGGACAGCAACAGCACCCACTAATAGGGCTAGAGCAAAGATTAAGAGACCATGATGTAAAGAACATGGAACCTGAGTATTGTCTGAGTGGGAAGAAAACAGAGAAAATGGTAAAAAAAAAAAAAAAGACTAAACGTCCCAGAGAGAGAGAGAGAGAAGCAATCCACTGGGACCAAAGAACTACTCCTGCCCAGAGACACTCTGAAATCTAAAAGGCATTTCTTCTCCTCTCCATCCTCTCTGAAAAGGATGTTAACTGTAAGAAAGATATTTCTTCTTTTCATCTCCAGAGAGAAAGAGAACGTTTATGCAATCAAATTCATGTTACATCAAGAAATTAGAAGACAAGCTAGTCAGGAATTCTAGAGCAAGGTGGAATTCATTAATATTCCGAGAGAGATGGAAAGTTGAAGAGATAGTAGAGTCATTATGAGACATTTAAACACCCACCACAGAGAGAAACTCCTAATGGGTGAGTGTAGGTATAATTTAATGCTTGCATTTGTGAGAAAAGCCAGGAAATGACAGGCCTGTAATTTTGACTTCACGAAGGGGAGGTAATGGAAGTGCTGCTCAGACTCCCAGCAGTGGAGTGCTGTGAAGTTATTATTTAATTAGGGGCTGTAAGCACAGATTCAGATGAGGGACGAATTCTCGCTCTGTAAGCAGGAGGCTCACTGTCATCCCAAGGAAACGAAGAGGCAGCAGACAGCGCATGGGCAGCTGCTCTGTGACATCCTACCTTGAACCCATCTCTGAGGACCTACGTCCAGAGAACCTCATGCTGCCTCCTGCCTTTGTCTCTGAGAACTCTTGGGGTCAGCCTCAACAGAACAGAATCACAGAATCAATAATGTCTTCAAGAATAGGAAGGTGGAAAAAAAAAACTTCAGTGATTGAACTGGGAGAGAAAAAGATGAAAAAAGTTTCAGTGATTGAACTTGGAGAGAAATAAGATGAACTGAATGCTGAAGGGGTTGAGTTAGGATAGAACAACCGGAACCTGGTGACAAAACAGTTGGAAGCTTTGTAGTCGGGGCCAAGCGTTCCCCATCATGCCTATGAAGGGATGTGATACCACCCAGGAGACAATGGCAGAGGCGGGAGCCATCCAGGCCCACGAGGCCTAGATTTACAGTGATTTTGTACGGTCCCGAAGCCCTGCTGTCCTTGCAGGATCACTGTGAGTGACACTGATGTTGACAGACATGTATGAAATCCCCTAGAGAGAAATGAGGAGCTGGCAGGATGGCTCAGTGGGTAAGGGCGATTGCCACCAAATGGGATGATTTCAGGAACTCTCATGGTAGAAGAAGAGAATCGACTCCAACAAGTTTTCCTCTGATTTACACACACACACACACACACACACACAGAGAGAGAGAGAGAGAGAGAGAGAGAGATGCACACACTAAAAGTTAATTAATTAGTTAATGAAAATGAACAGAGGAATTCATGCTGCTTGAGGAACTGTCTCCTTTACTGTGGTGGGAAAAGCAGGGAAGCTTGAGGTTATGCCTGGCATCAATATTTTTCCAAAAATTGACTTTGAAAGAAAACCAGACTCTGACTTGGAGAGTCCTAGAACTCAATGGGTTAGCCACACGGTCCTCAGCAATTTGGCTGCAAACCCTGGGCCTCACGTGCGAAAGTATTGTTATGTGTTCCTTGAGGACATTACTCTTCATCTACAGGCAGCAGGTGTCCGGGTGTCCTACCTGGTCAGAGCTGCCTGCTAATCTGAAGGTTATAACCATGGGAGTTTCCCAGGGCTGAAGAACAGGGTTATTTGGATATGAATTCTTGTCCTGGTGACCTTGGGAAATGTGCTTCCTCCCAATACCAGTCTCTATGCTGGACACCTATGTAAGAGTCAGGGTTCCAGGCTATAGTTATACCGAAGTGCGCTTTGGGGGAAAGCAAATTTAATAATGAATACAGTGTGCATTGAGACTAGGCCCGGGGCTATGGGAGACTCAGGGGCGTGAACTCAGGAGAAGCATGTGAGGAACCCCAAAGAGCAATGCTAGCAGAGAAGTCATGCAGATGGGGAGCAGAGCCAGTGCAGATGGTGTATGGGTTTCTAAGCAGGCCCTGTCTGCTCCCGGAAGGCAAGTTTGGGATGTGTTTCTGAAGCCGCATCGGCCCAGCCGCATCTACGGCGTCCTGCCTTCTGGCGCTCCTCGGTCTGGAGGATAAATTGCAGAATCCCTATTCTGTTTCCCAAGTTTACTTCTAGACTTCTTTCTGGCCAAGTCTGAACGTCCTTTCTGGACCGTCCTGAGCCTTCTTCCACTGTTCCATCTGGAAAGTCCTTGGCCCCTTCTGCCTCTGCTGGGGTGACGAAATGTCTTCATTTACCAAGTTCTATGGCACCATTTCCAACTACGAAGTTATTGTATCCACTTGGTCCTGTAGAGTTTTCAGGAGCCTGTGACAATGTTGGAGTCTGGAGGTAGAGGAGGCAGCTAAGAGATATGCAAAGTCAAAATAATATCTGTTTTTAGAAGTCATTGTGTTAGTTACTGTTGCATAATGGTGGCAAAAATCTTGGGGGTGCTTATTTTAGCTCATGGTTTCCCAGAGTTCAGTCCATGAATGATTGCTTTCATTTATTAGGGTAACACATCATGGTGGTGGGAGACACTTCATGCAGACCAGACAGGAAGTGAGGGGCATGGTGATGGTAAAGATACAGCCACAAGGAAATGTGCAGAGACTTACTTCCTCCACCAAGGCCCGATCCCTACTTTTCAACACCTCCAAATAATGCCAGCATACTGCGAAAACATCACCGGGGTCTAGCCACTTACTAAAACAGCATCCTGGGGATTTAGCTGTCTGTGGCAATGCCCTTCCAAACACTCTAGAGGTGTGTTCCACAGCCCTCCTAGCAATTGTTCAACCCAACCAAACTGACAGAAAGAATGAACCATCACAGTCATAAAAATAATTCTGACAGGCCTTTACTGTTTAATGTGGAAAGTAGATGCATTTCCATGTGGTTACTGTATCCACGAGGGAGGCCTTCAGAAGAGGAAGGTGAGGGTTGCCAGACAAATGGAGAAGCCAGGGCTCAGTGCACCAAGCAAAGTGCTTCTCCTTCAGCTGCAGGGCAGACCCTAGCCTGGAACACCCCCACCCCCACCCCAGTTTCTCTCCTCCACACAGCTCCTCCCTTCCTTCCTCTCCCCCAACTCCAACTGTCTTGAGAAGTAAGGATTTGACATGTGTCTGCTGAACAAATAAATCGTTGTAGGGGTTGGAGCTTGTCCTTGCGATTCTTTGTCATAAACAGACCTTAAGCTGTGCAAAAAGAAACTTTAGCCTTTTACTAATGACACTATTTTCCTCTTATCAGCAGCCGAGGGAATAACGAGCTCTGTGGAGTGTAATTGGATCATTTTACTGAAAATGATCAGAGCAGCAGCAAATTATGTCTGTATGATGGAGCTTCAGCATTACCAAAAATTTTTTTTGTCAAATTTGTAGGCAAATTATTGTCTTAATTCCAAAATGATGGACCCGAAGATTTGTTAATGTGTCAGCTGCAATGGTAAGTTGTGACAAAATATAAACTGAAAGCAAGATGAATGTGTGGCATCTAGTACTTTCATTTGCTTTTTTAAAAAATCAAATCAAATTAGTCTTCACTCATGAGTTGGTAAAAGGATATCCTTCATGAAAGTCAAAAAAAAAAAAAAAGCTGAAAGGGTTGCTACAGAAAGCCAAACATTGTTGAGTAGAAATTCAAAAGCCACCATTTCACAAGCTGACATTTCAAGTTTGCATCTGAGAGCCAAGCTACAAAGGTCAAGTCTGAGACACATGTTCAAAAACATGCTTTCTCACAGCCCCAGGTGTGAAGTGTAAAGTGATATTTTCAGCAGAATCACTAGTCTTTGTCAACATGAACACCTCAGCTGTCAATCAGACCCAGAGCAATTGGAGGGCAGAGACTGTTTCTCCCTCCTGGGTCTGTCTTCACTCCTTGTCACAGTGTCCCATGCTGAACTAGTATCTAAATATGGAACTATTTCACACATAAATGTGCTTAAATGCATGCAATGTATTTGCATTAAATTTAAGACCACACTGCAGAACAAGCGGTGTTGCTTTCTAAAGAGAACAACACACCTCTGAGGGTTTTCAGAGTACGGGGTGGGGGGACTCTAACAGGAACCCCGGGACCCCGATGATCAGCAGGATCAGCCAAGCAGGAAGGTGGTGCTTGCCCTGATCTTCACAGGAAGTCCCAGTTGGAGCTCCCTTGTCCTTCGTGTCTACATGAGGGAGCACACATCTGGGTTATTTTGTAATGGCTGCTACAGATGATCTCTCTGTGTGCTGTCAAACAGCCATGAGCGGAGTGTGATGGTTTGGATGAAAACGGTCCCCATAGACTCATAGGGAGTGGCCTTATTGAAGATGTGACCTTGTTGAGGTAGGTGTGGCCTTCTTGGAGTAGGTGTGGCCTTGTTGGAGGAAGAGTGTCACAGGGGGTGGGCTGTGAGGTTTCAGAAGCTCAAGTCAGACCCAGTGTCACTCTCTCTTCCTACTGCCTTTGCATATGGTTGTAGAACTCTCAGCTACCTCTCCAGCGCCATGCCTGCCTGTAAGCTGCCACGCTCCTGACATAACATTAATGGACTAAACCTCTGAACCGTAAGCTATCCCCAGTTAAATGTTTTCCTTTATAAGAGTTGTTGTGGTCATAGAATCTATTCACAGCAACAAAACCCTAACTAAGACTTTTTTTTTTTAATGTGTGACTTGGAGATTCACAGGATCTTTGCTGTCTGTCACCTTACAGGGTTAGAGGGAGTGGTACATGGAAAAGGGAAAAGTTGTCCTTGGGGACCAAGAAGGGAAATTTTTATAGCCAACTTGATTGGATTCAGAGACACCTGGAGCATTAGTGCAGTGAACTTCTGGGCATCTGTCACTGCAGTGACATTTCCAGAGGCAATCATAAGGGCGCTGCCTAATGAATGGATTAATCCCTTGATAGATTCATAGGATGGCATTAGTAGCAGAAGGTCAAAGTAGTAGATGGGGCCTGGTTGGAGGAAGTTGATGGCTAGGGGTGTGTCATTGTGGGCTTTGTCTTGCCCTACTCCTTCCTGTACCGTTTCTTCTTTCTAGACCCAGTGTTGTGAACGGAACTGTTTGCCGTAAGTTCCTGCCGTGATGGACTGACCGTCCTGTAACTGTGAGCCCAAATTGTTTCCCCTTTAACATGTTTGCTTTAGGCATTTTGCTGTGATGATAGAAAAGCTACAAATACAGTCCCACAGAAGGCGCTCAGGCAGGCAGGTATGGGTATCGATGTCAGGACTCTGTCACATGGGTGCAAACCTGAACCTGTGTTTCTGTGTGCCTCTGCCTCCCTCTCCTTCCCATCCTCTTCCTCTGCCCTCCTATTCTCCACTTCCAACCCCCTTCCCTGCACCGGATCCTACTACCCTCCCATCAGAGTGCTGTGTCCTGGGGCACATTATTCTCATTAGTAGGTTGGTAGCATCCCTTGGTCTCCAGTCTGGTCCTTTTCATTTTCTTCCTGCTTCCCACAACACGAACCACCAAGGGTCTTTTCAGAGTCCCAGCTGTGTGTTAACTCCCCAGGACAGCAGACACTCCACTTGGTGCCCTTGTCTTCTATACTTGGTCTGGAGGAGGGACAAATGACTCTTTGTCCTTTGTCCTCTGAAAGCTCTGGTTCTTGCTGGGAGAAGAGTCAAGAGGTAGACAACACTCACAGTTTCCCTTCCCAATGTTCCTTTGTCTGCGGGAATTTGTCAACCACCTACTATGTGCTGTCTCAACCTAGAGAGAGTTCCTGTCTTGGAAAGTCAACCACCTACTGTGTGCCACCTCAGACTAGAGAGAGAGTTCCTGTCCTGGAGAGTCAACCACCTACTGTGTGCCATCTCAGACTAGAGAGAGGTTCCTTTCCTGGAGAGTTTGTCTACAGAACAGCAGATAGGGAAGAACATGAGGAAAGACACTTACATAATTGGGAGATTGATAAGTAAAACATCGCAACTTTAATTTTAGTTTTTTTTATTTAATATAACTCATCCAAAATGCTGTAATGTCAGAAAATAGTCCATTTGTGACATTATTTTTTTTTCCAGACTAGACCTGTAAAGTCTGATGTGCTGTTTGTACCCACAGTACATCCACTGGGATTGTCCGCTTTTCGGGTGCTTAGCCAATGGAGCGAGTGGCTACTGCACTGGGCACAGTACAAGAAACAAGAGACAAGAGATTAATGGCTTATGCCTATGTGGAGGACAGAAAGCTGAAGCCTGCTTCAGAGGCAGCCCAGGAAGGTGGTAGGAGAGATGGGGCGACTGGGTGTCAGGGCTGGGAATGTGTACAGCTGGCAGGAACACAAGCAGAGGAAACATTCCTGCCAGGAGCGGGTTCACAGTGGCCGGGCTGGTGGGAAATATGAAGAGACATCCCAACGGAAGGATCTGGGGTAGCACAGTGACACCATTCTGAAAGGAGAAACCATGGCAGTTTCCAGGAGAGCAACACATAGTTTGGCCTCTGAATACTGACTCAGTTTTTATTGATACACAATATTTATTGAACATCTGCTATGTGTCAAAGACTAATTATCCATGATTTAATGGTGAATAAGAGGGTTCAGCTCCCTTGACCACGGAAGCCACATTGTACTTAGGAATGGAGGCAGTAAAGAAATACATTGGAACAAGACCATTTCAGACACTGGAAAAGGCATGAAGGGAAGGTGGGTGGGTACCAGAGGGCTAGTGGTACAGTTAGGCTGTGTGGTGATCTAGACACTATCCATTCGCCCCTTCATCTGCTTCTCCTCTTTCTCCTGCAGCTGGTGGTACTAACCGATGCTGGGTTGGAGTTTTCTGGTGTAGTTATGCAAGGTGTTAATCAGAAATGCCTGTATGAACAATGTGGAAAATTGTAACTCAGGTGTCTCAAAGTATTAAACAATCAAAAGAAAAATAACCGGTGTGTGTTGGTGCACACTTTTAATCCTACCCTTTGAGAGACTGAGACCTGATCACTGTGAATTTGGGGTCAGTCTAGGCTATAGGGCACATAATGAGTTCTTGTTTAAAGGGGAAGAAGGGGAAGAGAAGGAAGAGGAGGAGGTTAAGAAGTACACAGCCCATGTTGAAAATACGCGTAACAACAGGCAATTTACATGTAACCACACTAAATTACTGGGCAATTTTAACAGCATTGTGCACATGTAACAGAGTGTTCTATATAAAACTCAGCCTTCCTAGACAGGCTGCCTTTGCTGCAGACACCAAGTCAAGTCTCTTCAGAGACTTTTCTCCTAACAGACCTTGCCACACAGAGGCAGGGCTTCCACTTACCCAGACATGCCCTCCACTGTCTTTGTCCCCCATGAGCTATAGCAGCTCAGATTTGGCCTGTGTGGCCTTAGTGGTTCCCCTGGCAAGGAGGAAGGAGGGGATGTGGAGTGTCTAAGCCCCCTTGGGTCTGAGATACCTCAGTTCAAGTGCAGATTTGCTGGATATTGTACCCCAAGTCACTGGCGCCACATGGAGTCAGTCAGAAAGCATTTCTACCTCCTGGGTTGGAGGCTCGCCCTGGTGGGAGGCAGAAGTCAGGGTTGTCAGAATAACATGGAACTCTGGCTGTGTCCTCATGTATGCTAACTGGTGAAATTCTTTCTACAGCTGCCATTGTCATCTTCCCTATTTTATGGGTGAGGCACAGAGAGATGAAGGCTGTAGCTCGGGTTCTATCACTACTGAGAAACACAGCTAAGTTAGCCCTTGACCACGGCTGAATCCCATTCCTGAAAGTAGAAGCATTCCTTCCGTAGAGGAGAATGGAGGCTGGAAACGATCCGGAATCTAAGGATGCTTACAAGGCTCAGAAAATTACAAGATTCACAAAGATCCTTCCTAATGTGTCCCAAGGGCAAGACAATGCAGAGGTTCCTCCATCTTTTATTTTTGCCGAGGCCATTTTAGGTTTAATGAGAATTTGATCTCCTTGATGGAGAATCCTGTGGAAAATTACCCAGCTCTGTTCTAGGACCCTGAGGTCAAGATGCCCCAGCTAACCTAGCTTCTGTTAAACTGCTTGCTTATGCAAACGGACCCATGCAGCTGCCAAGACAGTTACCAGGATGTGACTTTTGCCTTGAAAAGTCCTTTTGCCTTGATCTGCACTCTCAGGGTTACACTTGGGCCCCAAATACCTGCGTGTAGACTCAGCCTGCTGGAATAAGGACATGCAATTGGCCATAAACTGTGTCTGAGTGGTCATCTCTGGAGGGCTCCCCTAACGCCAAGATTGTAAAAACAGTAAGGGTCTCTAAAAGCCTCAAACGGCAGGCAGAACAGATTTGGGTGGAGCTGCCTGCATGTTGTGCAGAGTGCTTTAGGGGTGCAGCTTTTGGGGATAGCTACCTGTGTGTGGGTGGACTTTCCAGTGGCATAACTATCTTTAAACCACCTGTACCCCATAGGTAACTCACCTCACTGGCTCACTGGGATAGACTTGGTAGACTTGGATAGGGAACTTCCTTAGCTCTGTCATTGGTGCCTTTTCTAGGGCCAATAAGTTCTTATTAATGTGCCCTCCCCCCAAATTCAGCCATACAACTACCATGGCATGCAAGGAGTACAGGCTGCCCTGTGCCTGGAAAGAGTAGGAACAGGAGACCGGGTGCTATGACCGAGGCTGGATGGAGGTCTCCCTCTGAGCTCTGGAAGCCAGGGTCCTATTTCAGAGTGTACTTACCATCATTCATGCCCCGGCAATGCTTGAGCATGCATGGGCAGCCCGTTTATGGCGGTTCTCCAGTTGTTCCTATCCTGGGCAGCCCTAGATGCTTGTCTTATTGTCATACCCAAGGTACCACAGTCTTCCTTTATGCTGTCTATCCAGCAATTTTTAGACCTTTCTTTATCCCATGCAATCTTCTAAACAGTGATATCTTCGGGTATCTGTCGTCATTCATTCCCATAGCATGGCCGAAGTATCTCACGTGCTGTTGTTGTATCCTGTAGTATCCTGTAGTTACTTCCTTCTGTAGATGGAGATGTTTCTTAACATCATCGTTGCGCATCCTATCTCTTTATGTGACCCCTAGAATCCTCCCTGAGTCACGTCATCTCCAACACACTCAGTCGCTGTTCTGAGGAGTGTCTCATTGTCCAGGTTTTGGGTTGTAAAGAAGGCAGCTCAAGATAAGTGTCTTATATACTTGTAATTTTGTTGTTGTTGTTGTGTCCCTTGCTGACCAAACCTTTCCTAGTGCCAGGAATGCGGCCCTCACTATCCCTATCTGCCTTTTGACATCTGAAAGAGTTCCCTCCTCTGAACTGAAGTTTCCTCCCTGATAGACAAAGTTGACTGTTTGCTTGAGTTTCTGATTCTTTATTACAATGTTGAAATCCTTATGCGCCCCTCCCATGTGTTGTATCTCAGTCTTCTCGATGTTTACTTTCTTTTTTAAAAAAATATTTATTTATTTATTATGTATACAATATTCTGTCTGTACACCTGTAGGCCAGAAGAGGACACCATGGTTGTGAGCCACCATGTGGTTGCTGGGAATTGAACTCAGGACCTTTGGAAGAGCAGGCAATGCTCTTAACCTCTGAGCCATCTCTCCAGCCCCGATGTTTCTTTCATATCAAGGTTTTCACTTACTTCCACCACTCTGTTCCACCAGCAGCTCGTTTGGACTTTCAGCAAGTAGTGCTGTATTGTCGCAAATGCAAGTTATTGATTTGCACACCACCCATCTGCACGCCTATCTCCTCATCCTCCAGGGCTGTTGCTTCTGTTAATTCCAGGACCATATTAAAGAGTGGAGGTGAGAGGATGCACCCCTGCAACACTCCCACGATGGTCTAAAACTGATGCAAAGATCTCTTTAGAGGGATTTTCTTGAGTTTTTCTCTGGGTATCTATAGGATCTCATTGTTTCCCAAAGTCCTTTCCTCCAAATGCTATCCAATGGCTTCCTGAAGTCATCGTAGCAGACATGTAAGTCTTTTCCCAATTCTTCATATTTTTCTGCCACTTGTCTCAAAGTGAAGATCTGATCAGTTGTGCTCCTGTTAGCTCTGAATCCACACTGGGCCCCTGCTAGGATTTCCTCTGTTCTGCCCTTGATCCTCTGTTGTATAATGGAGGAGAAGATCTTGCCGCTGTGGCACAACAAACTAATGCCCTGTAATTGAGCAGTCCGGCTTGTCCTCCTTCTTGTGTACGGGAATTACGACTGAGTGCTTCCATTCAGTGGGAATCACTCTGTGTTCTCATTTCTTTACGAAGAGTCTGAGAAGTGCCTTGCCCTTGAGCCTACTGGAGTTGCCTCCAGCTCCTCCACCGTGATATCATCCACTCCTGGGGCCTTCCTATGTCTCTCGATAGCTTCCTCTATGTTGCTCTTGTCAGTATTTAATATTTCCTTATTATCTCTGGTGTTCGAGTGGCTGCCGAAGTGTTTCTCATTGTAGTCTATGTTGACAGCATTAGGGCCATTGTATCGGTTGTCACAGTATTGTCTCCATCTTTGCTTTATTTCTCCTGGTTCTGTTAATAAATGACCTTGCCCATCTTTACCCACCCAGATCTGAGGAGCACATCTGGCAGTTATCCACATGATACCTTCATAGACAAGATGTGTTTTTATTACAGAGTCTAGCCTCTTCGACCTCTTTGCATATACTTTGTATATACAGCTCTCTATCCTTCTTCTCACTTCTTTTGACCTCCCTGCCCACATAGTTGTGGTGTTTTGCTGCCTGCAGATTTCCTCTTTGCTCATTAGTTTCCTTCTTTTCTTCCGCCAGGTTGATCGTCTCTGCAGTAAGCCATTCTACTGGTGTTGCCCTTTTTGCATAAACAAGCATCTTCTTTGAAGCCCCCCCCCCCCCGTATAGCTCTTCTGATTTTCTCTCATTCACTTACTATGTTTACAAAGGGGTGTTTAATGATTTCCCTTGTCTTTTTTTTTTTTTCCCAGCGGTTCTCTTATCCTCTCTCCGTAGAGCTGGGTTCACCAGGTGTTTACGATTGATCTTCCCGTTTGTCTTGCCTGGTGTGCCTCTCCTAGGTTTCAGTTGAATGTTGGCCACGACAAGTGGGTGATCTGACCCTAAGTCAACACTAGGAAACGATTGCTGTTTTAGATACTAGGAAAGAGTTTCCTGCTGACCAGAATGTACTCAATTTGGCTGTATGTGTGTTTACCAAGGAATTCCCACATCCACCATCTTGATGGCTTGGCCTGCTTGAATTTCGTGTTGGTTATGCACAAATCATTTGCACAGCAGAGATCAAGCAGTCATTCCGCTCTATCCTTCCCTTGGACAAATCCATATGTTCCCATGACACCATAGTCTGTTCCTCCTCCGGATCCTGCTCTTCCATGAATCACCCATAATGATTAGTACGCCATTCTTTTGTGCTGACCTCGTCCTGGAGATCTCAGTGTGCATACTAACTGGCTTTTGTTTCATTTGTTTCTAGGATCCAGACACAAAGAAAGGCATGCTTAGATAGCCTCACTCAGAGAAAGATACATTTAACCAACTCCAGGAAAAAATTTTCAGCTGCTTCTCCTGGCAATTTTGGGGGAGCATCCATCTGCCCAATGGTCCCCTCCTACCTCCTAGCTCTCATCTCCCAGCCCTGCTCTTTATGGATGGTCCGTGCATTTATTTTGTTTTCTCTATTCCTTTTATAGAAATTGCAGAGTGATAAATTTTCATTGTAAAAATAATTAAAATAGCATAGAAATTTATAGTGGAGGAGGTAAACGCCTCCCTCCCCCTGCACCCTTGCTCTAGTTTGCTCTCTATTGTGAGAAACACCAGGACCAAAGGCAGTTTGGGGAAGAAAGGGTTTAATGTGCCTTTTTATGCCAAATATAGAACTCCGTGAAAACAAAGATGTGTCTCTCTCGCATACTCTTATATTCCCAGGAGAGGAATCTGCTTGCTGTATGGATTGAATACTGATTGACAAACTCGGCGGACAGACGATTGCATATCATGGACACTACTCAGCAGTGGAGACACGGGCCTACATCATGCTGTAATCCAGACGTGCCCTAATGTGAGGGTCCAGAGTAGCACGCTTGGGTGTCTCACAGTGCTTCCGTAACAAACGGCGCCATGTATTCTCATGTCATTCTTCTCTTTTATTAGAGTGTAATAATTGTTCTCTGTGCAGACTTTCATTGTGACGTTTCCGTATGCACATAACGTACTTTGCTCATGCTTCCCGTCCTTGCTGCTCTGCAGCCTCCTCCCCTGTTTCTCTGTTCTTTTCCATATTCCAGGAGTTTCCCTTCTTTACATTGAATTCTCCACAGGAGACAACATGCGTGAGATTTGCCTCATGGTCTGACTTACTTTACATAGCATGATCTTGAGTTCCACCCCCACAAAAAAAAAAAAGCGGCAAGGAGGCACACCTAACCTCAGCACTGGGGAGGCAAAAGCAGGTGGATTCCGGCTCACTGACCAGCTAGCTTGGCTTGTTTGGTGAGCCCTGGGTCCCATTGAGAGACCCTATCGTTTTTTTTTTTTTTTTTTTTTTTTTTTTGGTTTTTCGAGACAGGGTTTCTCTGTAGCTTTGGTGCCTGTCCTGGAACTAACTCTTGTAGACCAGGCTGGCCTCGAACTCCCAGAGATCCGCCTGCCTCTGCCTCTCGAGTGCTGGGATTAAAGGCATGCACCACCACCACCCGACTCTGAGAGACCCTATCTTAAGAAACAAGGAGGATGGCTTCTGAGGAATACGGCATGCACAAGGTCTATGTGCACCTGCACACAGGTGATCACATGGGGAGCACACACATGCACATGAACATATGCATGGACACACACACACACACACACACACACGAAATGGAAGTGTTTGGGCCTTGCGACTGTCAGTTTCCTGTCAGCTCTATGGGAATGAGAACCATGATCACATTAATGAGATACATCTTTAGGTGTGTCTGTGAGACGAATTCTGGAGAAGATCTGACCCAAGCATGGGAGACATCCTAGGGGCTGGGTGTCTAGTCCTAGAATTTCCTCGCCTCTGCTTTCCCGACAGCCAATGTGTTACGCCAGTTTTCTCACACCCCTTCAGCCTCTTCTCAGGCTCCTCCTGATGAAGGGGCTCCCTGCCATGATAGCATATTCTCACATCGTGAGCCAGGGTACATTTCTCTTCCCTTCAGTCACTTCTTGTCAGGCATCGAATCAGGCCAAACAAAAGCATAACCAATGCAGGTCTCAGGGTTTGTGGCAGTCACCATATTGTCTAACACAAAAAGCCACTGTTTCTTTAAAAGCAGTTCATGTTGTAAGCATTGTTACTTAGTTCAGTTAATCAGGTCACTTAATTACCCCAATCAGAGGGTTTGATGACCAGGATCACCATTAACAGAGCAGGGTTCACAAAAGACCTGCAACTGCTGTCCCTTTGGGGAACATTTGACTTCTTCAGTCTTTGAGGAGCCTCACAATGCAGGGTATAGTGATGAGGTGAGCAGGCCTGCTTTTCATCCCTCCTGGCTCCCTCATGGCTAGCTTAGCCCCAGAATAATTACACGGAAACTGTATTCATTTAAACACTTCCTGGCCCATTAGTTTCAGTCTCTTATTGGCTAATTCTCATATCTTGCTTTAACCCATATTTAGTAATCTTTGTAGCACCATGAGGTGGTGGCTTACAGGGAAAGATTCAGCATGTCTGACCTGGTGGCTGGCTCCATGGCATCTGCCTGACTCTGCTTCTTTCTCCCAGCATTCTGTTCTGTCTTCCCCACTTACCTATGTTCTGACCTATCAGGTCAAGCAGTTTTCTTTATTAATTAACCAAAGAAAGCAACAGATAGATAAAAGACCCTCCTACATCAGCAAGGATTTCCCAGCAGTGAGCAGCAAAGGGTTCCCTACCCTGGTCAGCATTGCTGAGTTGGAAGTCGGTAAGTGTGCAGTAGAGAAAGGAAGAGAATGAAGACCTGTGCTGGAGGGCAGGCTGAGCGCTGGAGATGGAGCCCCAGGATCCATCAGTTCCTAAAGACAGACTATTCTTGGCAATTAGGCCATGACGCTCCTCATTTGTCGAATTTGGCCTCCATCATTTAAGGATTCCTCATTAGGATGCTACCGTAGGATGCAAACTATCAGTCTGAGTACAATAATGTATTTTCTGGTAATTTAGAAATAGGAGTGTAATTTACACAGGTGGAAATTGCAGATCACAAGGGTGCATTTGACTGATTTTTGGCAAACGCAGGCACGCTTCCACTGAGATGCTTGTCACTTGCACAACCATGGGAACACCTCCTGGATGCCCTCTTCAGGGACAACCCTGTCAGGTTTTCTTTACCAAAGTAGCTTTCTTTGTTCTGGGATTTTGCTTCAGTGTAGGCAGACAGCATGTCCTCTTTAGGGTCCTACTTGTTCTACCAGGTGTGTGTTTTTGTTTGTTTGGTTGTTTTCAGAGTGTGTGTGAGGGGGGTTGAGGGCTAGGATAGGACATACTGTGCACTCCAGGCCTCAGGAATGTCAGGGACATTTTTCTTTCCCATTTCCTTCATCCTGGGCTGAAATCCCATTTTTGGTGCCCTCTTGAGAGGTCAGCATCGCCACCATCCATGCACCTGAGTTTGGGAAGAGTGGAGTGGGAAGTGACCTTCTGAGCAGCGTTTGTGGGCAGAACCTGACCAGAACCATTCCTGAAGAAATGCCTACCAGAAGAAAGATTGCTTACAGCTGTAAAGGGGCAAGGTGAAGTTTAAAACAACACTTGAAAAATCCCTGCTTTTGAATCTAAAAAAGTCTTTGCATCTAAGTTGACACCTAATTCAAAATGGAATTTTCTGAAGAGTGCAGGAAGCTATTAGCTGTGACTCACCCGTGAGTCCTGGCGCTGCGTGGGCCCCATCATTACTCAGCGGGGATGAGGGATGGGAATGAACCTGCTGTTTAGGAACCTCTCATTCATGAAGATCACGCCGCGCTCCTGGACCCGCCAGCTCCTTCCTTGCTCTTCCAGAGCCTTCAGCCAAAGCCCTTGAGGTGAAAGCCAAGAAAAGATCATTAGGATTCTCTGGGAAGCTGGTGGGGGCAGCACTATGCGGAAGGAGGGAGAGAGAGGCGAGTGTTTGTGCATGTGTTTATATGACCTTGAAGAACACAGTGCTGTTTCCAAGCTGTGTGATCATGTAAAAACTGTTTAACGTCTCTGTGTTTTAAAACATGCAGGGACCACTGAGTCAGTGGAAGTACCTAGCCTAGCTTCTGGTAGACAAGCACTCAGCGCACAATCCTACTCATTGTGTTTAATATTGTTAGGGCTATGCAGGGACATTGGCTGACAGATCCCTGCCTTGGCTCTGCCACTAACTCTCTGTATGGCCTCCAGCAGCCCCTTTCCTCTGTTTCAATTTTTCTGTCTGTGAATCCAGAGGGTCTTTGTAGCTCACGGCCTTTGCTCGCACTCAGGCCAAGCCTTCCTGCTTCCCCTCACTTCTCAACACCTGAGTCCGGGTGAGGTCAGCCTTGTCTCAAGGGAGAAGACCTGGGGTAGCTGGGAGTGCTGGGCCAGTTTTATGTCAACTTGACACAAGCTAGTTTTCTGAAGGGCAGGAACCTCAATTGGGAAAATATCTCCATAAGACCCAGCTGAAAGGCATTTTCTTAAATCATATGACTGATGGGGCAGGGTCTAGTCCATTGTGGGTGGGGCCATCCCTAAGAAGATGGTCCTGGGGGCTATAAAAATGTAGGCTGAGCAAGACGCGAGGAACCCATAAGTATCACCCATCATGGTTTCTGCATCAGCTCCTGTCTCCAGGATCCTACCCTGTTTGAATTCTTATCCTGGTTTCCTTCATGATGAACAGCAATGCTGAAGTGTAAGCCCAATAAACCTTTTCCTCCCAACTTGCTTTGTTTCATCACAGCAATAGTAACCCTGAGTAAGACAGTAGGGATGGTTCAGCGCCTCCCTGTTGTATGAGGCTGCTAGTTCATTTCCCGACCACCCGGCAGCTCAGACCCAAAATAACCACACAGAAACTGTATTAATTAAATCACTGTTTGGTCTATTAGCTCTAACTTCTTATTGGCTAGCTCTTACATCTTAATTTAACCCATTTCTATTAATCAGTGTATCACCACGTGGCTGTGACTTACCAGTAAGGTTTCAGCTCGTGTGCCCCGGGCAGCAGATACACGGCATCTCACTGACTCCTTTTTCCCAGCATTCAGTTTAGTTTTCCCCTCCTAGCTAAGTTCTGCCTTGCTATAGGCCCAAGCAGTTTCTTTATTCATTGACCAATAAAAGCAACACATAGACAGAAGGACCTCCCACATCACCTCCCCTTGCCCACACAGAAAGTATATCTGTTCTCTGCTTCTGCAGACCCTTCTCCAACCCTCACTGTCCAAAGCTTTGACGGGGCCGCTGGCTTTGAACTGTTGTCTTAGTCTCAGTGAGTCCCCAATCCCTCTTCTGCAGAGTTGGGGTGAGGCCAGCAGCTATCTCACACAGTGAGAAGAATAAATGTGATTCTTGTACCATGGCTGCCTTAGAATAAGTGGTCAACAAAGGTCAGACATTTTTATATCACCATGATAATCAGGTATGGTGGGGCTACACCTGTCTTCCAGTCCTGGTCTCAGTAGGCTAGTATACAAAAATAGCACAGCCCCACTCCCACTGCCATGGGGGGCTGTCTGCCTTTCTACTCTCTGTGTGACCAGGGGTGCTCCAGTGTGTGTCCTCATACACACAGTCCACATTAATGTCCCCACTCCTGGCAACTTGGATCTGGGACATCTGGGCAGTGTGCCTGCAGTGTGAGGGCAGAGGCAGGAGTTGGCATGTGGTTTCCAGGCCTGAGCACAGTGATTTGTGACCCCACGTGGGTCGTTTCTGTGGGTTCCCCTGCAGCATCAGCTGCCCCATAAACACAGCGTGGGCTTGGTGGTGGGCAAACTGCGTGCTCAGACCTGTATTTAAGATCTTCCTTGGACAGAGACTGGCAGTCAGAGGACCAGGGGTATAATTTAGATTAGTGTATCACTAGCAGCTAGGTTTGTCTAGGCCACAGCAGCCTCTTCTGGAGGTGGAAAAGTAGTTGGTTACTGGCGTTCGCTCAAGAAAGGAAAAATATTGTGTATGCGAGAGTTTCTGAGATCAAATAATAGCACCTCTTGTGTGTGCATGCGCGCACGCGCGCACACACACTCCTTTCTGTTCATCTCCCCTGGGATTTTTCCTTCTACTCTCCTTGTCTGGATTGCCTTGTCTCTTCCAGATCTTTACTGGAACACTTCCTCTGCTTTCTTTGCATCTGGCTTTATCCTCATCTATGTTTTGTCCTCCCTTGAACCTACAATTGATCACAATTTGGTACCCATGCCACCTTCTTTACCCTTGTGAGCATCAACTAAAGGTGGTGGCGGGAGCAGCCAGCTGTGTGGTAGTCCTGGTGCATCAGGCATGCACCGACTCCTCAGAGCAGATCCTGGGGCAGGGGGACACATATCTTATTCCCGCCATACAAGTAAGGGGCACACAGACTAGAGAAGTGTAAAACTTTGACTGAATCTCTACAACAGTTCTGGAAATGCTGGCACCTGTGCATGCGAGTCTGACCCCAGAATCTCTGTTCTTCACTCTGTGCTTCTGTGCCTCACAGAGTCACACGTGGTCTTTGCAACATTCTCCAATGCTTCACAGGCTTCTAACCATGAAATCATCTTAGGGGGTCATAATCATCCCTCAAGAGTTTGGGCTAGGTAACAGAAGGGTACCCAAGAGCACAGCCCTCTGCAGAAGACAAACACGTTTCAGGTTGACGTGGCTGTGTGCACGGACATGTTTCCACTGTAAGGTGATCTCCAAGCCAAGCCACGAGCCGAAAGCATCATGCACTCACGACCACCTTGTCTGTGGGTCCCTTTGGGGAAATGCTGGTGTCCTGGATGCCTTCTCCCTTTCTTTTTGAAACAGCGTGGGTGGCAGTGGTGTCTCATTGCCATGCTGAACTTGTTCAGTCGGTCATGAAGAGGAGAACACAAATAAGTTCCAGAAAGGCAGTCATGGTTGCTGGCGGGGGTGGTTGTTTCTACCTGTTCTTATTTTCTTTTTAAAAAATCTTTATTAAATAAACCTGTGGAGCAGCGGACTTTCTCATGAGTGCCCCATTTACTCTTCGTTTGGTTAACTTCCCCTCTGTACCTCACCTTCTCTCCAGTTCCCCACCCACCTTCTTTCTGTTTCCAGGTCTCTACAGAATTCCAGTTTAAGCAGACAGATCTAAGAATCAGAAGCTATGATCCACACCTAAGAGAGCGGGTGGCGTTTGCTCTTGGGGCCATGGTGAATCTGCCCAGTGGAGTTGCTTCCATTCCATTCCTTTTCTTACAGATTTCCTTCTCCTTTCGTTGAACAAAAGTCCATTGTGTGCGCTGCATTTCCAGTATTTGCTTATCACTCGATGGCTGTCCAGGCTGAACCCGTTCTCTAGCAATTGTGAGCAGAGCAGCGATGAACAAGGCTGAGCGAGGATAGAGACCTTTAGGTTGCCCAGAGTGGCATGTCTGGGTCAGAGGTGAGTTCAGTCCTTCAGACAGATTTCCAAAATGAATGAACTAGTTTACATCCCACCAACAGTGTGTAAGTGTGTACTACATCCCCACCAACACTGTGTAAATGTGTATTACATCCCCACCAACAGTGTGTAAGTGTGTACTACATCCCCACCAACAGTGTATAAGTGTGTACTACATCCCCACCAACAGTGTATAAGTGTGTACTACATCCCCACCAACAGTGTGTAAGTGTGTACTACATCCCCACCAACAGTGTGTAAGTGTGTACTACATCCACACCAGCAGTGTGTAAGTGTGTACTACATCCACACCAGCAGTGTGTAAGTGTGTACTACATCCACACCAACAGTGTGTAAGTGTGTACTACATCCACACCAGCAGTGTGTAAGTGTGTACTACATCCCCACCAACAGTGTGTAAGTGTGTACTACATCCCCACCAACAGTGTGTAAGTGTGTACTACATCCCCACCAACAGTGTGTAAGTGTGTACTACATCCCCACCAACAGTGTGTAAGTGTGTACTACATCCCCACCAACAGTGTGTAAGTGTGTACTACATCCCCACCAGCAGTGTGTAAGTGTGTACTACATCCACACCAACAGTGTGTAAGTGTGTACTACATCCACACCAGCAGTGTGTAAGTGTGTACTACATCCCCACCAACAGTGTGTAAGTGTGTACTACATCCCCACCAACAGTGTGTAAGTGTGTACTACATCCCCACCAACAGTGTGTAAGTGTGTACTACATCCCCACCAGCAGTGTGTAAGTGTGTACTACATCCCCACCAGCAGTGTGTAAGTGTGTACTACATCCCCACCAACAGTGTGTAAGTGTGTACTACATCCACACCAGCAGTGTGTAAGTGTGTACTACATCCCCACCAACAGTGTGTAAGTGTGTACTACATCCCCACCAACAGTGTGTAAGTGTGTACTACATCCCCACCAACAGTGTGTAAGTGTGTACTACATCCCCACCAACAGTGTGTAAGTGTGTACTACATCCACACTAGCAGTGTGTAAGTGTGTACTACATCCCCACCAGCAGTGTGTAAGTGTGTACTACATCCCCACCAACAGTGTGTAAGTGTGTACTACATCCCCACCAACAGTGTGTAAGTGTGTACTACATCCCCACCAACAGTGTGTAAGTGTGTACTACATCTACACCAGCAGTGTGTAAGTGTGTACTACATCTACACCAACAGTGTGTAAGTGTGTACTACATCTACACCAGCAGTGTGTAAGTGTGTACTACATCCCCACCAACAGTGTGTAAGTGTGTACTACATCCCCACCAACAGTGTGTAAGTGTGTACTACATCCCCACCAACAGTGTATAAGTGTGTACTACATCCCCACCAACAGTGTGTAAGTGTGTACTACATCCCCACCAACAGTGTATAAGTGTGTACTACATCTACACCAGCATGTGTTGCCATAATAATTTCTTGACCATAGCTATTCTAACTGGAATGAGAGAATCTTAAAGTACTTTTAATCTACATTTCCCTTGATTATTATGGATGACACACACTTTTTAGAGTGTTTACTGACCATTTTAGTTTCTTCTTTCCAGAACTCTGTTCGGTTCTATTGTCCACTTTTAAATCAAGTGGTTTGTTTCCTAAGATGTTCAGTTTCTAGAGTTCTTTATTTATTCAGACATTGATCTTTTGTCAGGTGTATAGCTGGGGAAGACGTTCTAGTCTGTGTGCTTTAGGGTCCCATTTCTCCCCATTCAGAGCTCAATGCCTCGAGATGATGAGATGTTCATTGTAAGAGTACTTCCTGCTCTCTCAGAGGCCCAGAGTTTGGTCCCCAGCACCCACACCAGGCAGCTTACAACTGCCCAAACCCCCCAGCTCCCCAGGGTATCTGACAGCTCCTTCTAGGCTCCATGCTCTCTCTCTCTCTCTCTCTCTCTCTCTCTCTCTCTCTCTCTCTCTCTCTCTCACACACACACACACACACACACACACACAGCTAAGTCATAAACAATAAAGTAAAAAATTGAAAAATAAATCCTGATGCTTAGGGGCTAGCTATTTTAGTGGTAGCGATGAGAAAGGCTGAACTTTTGAGAAGTGTTTGTGGGATTCAGCTTTGTAGAGCCAGTCAGGCCCCAAACACACCTACCATGTCTGCTGTCTCTCAGCTTCCCTGGGAGAGAGGGATGGGAGTCTGCTGGCTCTTTCCTTGAAGGTTTTGTACATCTTTCCATCTCAGGTCAGAGAAGAGCTTCAGGAATCATTCTCAAGACAGCCTGAGTCTGCACCACCAGGGCAGGAATAGAGCAGCTTTGGGAGTTCTCAGCCCTTCTAGCAAGTTCGTGCCAGCTTCTTGATCACTGGGAAATCTTTTAAGTCTGACATGCAAAGCACATCTCTCCTGCCAGTTCTCGACATGTGTGAAGTGTGTGTGTGTGTGTGTGTGTGTGTGTGTGTGAATTTGGAAGTTCTAGCCTTGATTCCACGCTGGAGTTGCAGTCTGGGTTTGGCTGTAGGGTGACTCCCCAGGCCTCTGGTTTCTCCGCTCGCTTTGTAGTGTCACTTCCTCAAAGAGCTTTTTCAGACATTTTCCCCTACTAGTTGCCTTCATCCTGTTTTCTGTCCACACAGTGTTAGCAGGAGGGACACACTGTGTGCAAACTTACATTCTACATAGATCTTGGTGCTTTTCTGTTGCTGGGATAAACACCATGACCAAAAGCAGCTGGAGAGACAAGGGGTTCAGCTTTCACAGCCTACTCTGAAGGGGAATGGCAGAAACTCAAGCTGGGCCCAGACCAGGAAGTGAAGCAGAAGCCATGTAATAACCATATTGTCTGGGATGCTCCTCACGGCTTGCTAGGCCTGCTTTCTTGCACAGTTGAGCCTATCTGATCAAAGGTGGCACCGCCTACAGAGGACTGGGTTGAACTCTTTCTCATTAATGATCAGTCATGAAAACGTGTCTCCGGCTTGCCTGCGGGCCAGTATAATAGGGGCATTTTCTTAACTGAAGTTCCTTTCTCTCATATGACTGTAAATTGACTCACATTGACAAAAATCATCCAGGACAACATACAAAAAGTATAATGCGTCTCCACTGCCACCCTCAGGAGTTGATATATGTCCACCTTAGGGATGACTTGACCCTGTTGAGAATGTATGCTCCAGAGAGAGGCCAGAGAGGGCACAGACACTGAGTGTCTGACCAACACAAGACAGTAAATAAACTTGGGAAGCTTGACACAAACTAAACATTTGTGAGAACCATCTTATTATTATGAGCGATGGTCACATTAGATAACATTATCAGGGACCAGCATGATGGAGTTTTGAGCTTTTCAATAGGCTTGGTGAATGTATTTCTTTGTGAAATGGGAGCCATTACTATCATTCTCACAGCCGGGCGGTGGTGGCGCACGCCTTTTATCCCAGCACTTGGGAGGCAGAGGCAGGCGGATCTCTGTGAGTTCGAGGCCAGCCTGGTCTACAAGAGCTAGTTCCAGGACAGGAACCAAAAGCTACGGAGAAACCCTGTCTCGAAAAATCAAAAAAAAAAAAAAATAAATAAAAGAAACTATCGTTCTTACAGCAGAAAGGAATTCTGAGGCACAGGTGAGTTGACTTATGACAGTAACATGGCCACGGGGTAGCCAGGCCACAGCTTGAGTTCAGGGAGGCAGGTGCCTAGGCTTATGATAGGTTTGACCACGATGCTCTTGTACTAGACCGTGTGCATGTGAGATTAATCTGAACACTAATATTAACACCGAAGCAAA
The DNA here is from genome assembly GCF_018167655.1 of Microtus oregoni. Taxonomy (NCBI): domain Eukaryota; kingdom Metazoa; phylum Chordata; class Mammalia; order Rodentia; family Cricetidae; genus Microtus; species Microtus oregoni. The sequence continues at coordinate 65,221,291 of NW_024543063.1, forward strand.
GACAGGTGCTGACACTGTGGCTTCAGATGGGCATTTTAGGGCTTTGGTGAGACCTTTCTGAGACTTTTTTTACAGGCTCAGAGAGCTGTGAACTCCTGATGAGGGCCAAGGTACTCAGTTCCCACCTCACAGCCTGGGAAATTGCTCGACTCTCCCCAGTAACCACTCCTTCTTTCTGGAAGCAAGATGGCACAGACCGTGAGATGCTGCTGTAGAGAGGCATGTTGCCATGGCAGCCACTCATGCTGCCTTCCCACCCGCTCTGAGGTGCTCTGACACAGGCAGCGGTTTCCATGGCAACGGGAATAATTGAGGGTCTGTGAAGAAAGGACTTGTGTGTGTTCTGACATGGGGAGAATTGAAAATGAATCCTGGGCGTTTGGAGGGCTACCCTAACATATGTCAAAGAGAAACAGCATCATCACTACAGGGATAATCCCTGAAAGTGGGTCTTAGTGATCTCAGAGACGCTTAGCTTCTTCTCCACTAAGAGTTCATCTTTCATCTTTCTATGAAGACAATTTAAACCTTCATAAAATAAGATGAAGAGGTGGAAAGTGTAGCGGAAAGTGAAAGATCAGGAGGGTGTAGATCAATAGCTGCACTGGGGACAGACCTACAGATAACGCTTAGATGCGGCTCCACATCTCTTGGAGAGATTTCAAAGGACGAAGGGGCCGATGCTCTGTCTATTCTATTCAAAGCGGCTCAATGCCCTTCCCGCTAACTGACGGCAATGCAGACTCCTCTGCCCCTTCAGAGCGCTTGTTTTCACGGGTGCTAGGAAGGCAGGGATGCTCCCCTCCACTGTGCCATGACTAGCTGCGTTTCTAGCATGGGCCTTCTTGTCAAGACTCACATTGGCCTTTTTAGGCTTTAGGAGTAGCAGGAGATAAAGGAAGGAAGTCAATTGGCATCCGTCCATGATTCCAGGCCAGTAGGAGAGACCTCTTAGCCCGATCCCTGTGTCATGTCTCCTCCTAGACCACACGTGAGTGTGAGATGTAGTGGGCTCGCTAATGCTGGAGAGCTGGGTTTGCGTGCACAGTTCTAAGGAAGTGGCTAATACTGACTCGGTATAAGTCTAACCCTCAAAGAGGTCCTGCTGCATCATCCTTTGTGCAGATGAAGAAGCAGGCATAGAGTTTGAGTAACTTGCACAAAGTCTCACATTTAATACTTGGCTGGGAGGCAGACCACATCCTGAGAGCCTGAACTGAGGCCATGGCCACGGGAAGGAACCAAAATCCTATGTGCAAAGAGGGTTAGGCAAGACCAATCCTCGGTGACAGGAATCCAGCTCAGTCTTCAGGAACAAAAGGGATGCAGTATGTGGAGCTTTGAGCACTGCTGGATCCGGGCACCCCATCTGTTAGCTCCGCTCAGCCCAGCACCCTCCCTTTGCTAAATTCCCTCATTCTGCCTTTGCGATGGCAGAGATATCTGCTGGCAGCTTCTAAGTGTCATCCCACTTAGTTTAGCTCAGCTCCAAGAGCTAAAGAGGACCTTGCCCATCCACCCATCATCCCAAGCAAGTCCTGCAGTTGATAATGTTGACATGGCCAGTCCAGTATGGGCTGCATGCCAGCTATTTAGTTCAGGCTGTGTGCTTTTTGGCCAGACTTGGATCAAGTGCCTAACCTTATGGCTGTGGTAGGAGGAAGTTAAGCTAAGGGGATTCCTCAGGGGCAAATCAGGACAGAAAGGGAAGAAATGGATGTTGGATGGGAAGAGTGACTAGCTGTCCTCAGCCCTTGCTCTCTGCTATGAGCAGAGAAATGGTGGGACTCAGGAATCCCCAGCCAAACCACATCTATTGCTCCTCGCTGTGCCGAGTTCTTCCGTTTTGAAGGCACAGCCATGGACCAGTCTCTCCTCTATTTAAGCAGTGGGAAATCTCCAACACATCTGCTCAGGCTACTTTCCTCTCTGGCACTCTGCAGGACACCCTCCTCCTCTTTGGAGATTTGCTCTCTCCCGCACCTGCATGGCATTGCCTCGTTAACTTTCCTTCAGCGGTTCTCACTCGGTTCTCTTCAGTCCCCTCACTCAGCCTCATTCATTAGCAATGCTTCAAGTCTTTCATCTTCCCCGCTCTGCCCAGCCTTCTTGTATTTTCTCACTGTCATTAAAAAAAAAAAAAAAAGTCTGCTTCTCCTTGGTCTTCTGTGATTCCTCTGTGGTCCAGGCCCACGGGAGCTTGTATACTTTCCTTCATGGGTCTCTGCGTACTTTGAAGCTTGTGATTTAGAGGCCCGAGATTCAGGAAGCTGAAGAATCTCTTTGGGGCATTTACTACAGAAGGGGGGTGGTGGCAGGAGCAGAGTAGGGTGCAATGCCATGCTTATCATGTCCCTCTGCACACCAAGGACTTTTCCTAGGCACACGTCATGCCTGCCTGTGCACACTGATTCCATCGCCCGTTGACTCCTGGTCCTTCAGACTCTCATTCAGTCTCCTGCTTATTTTGATCTCAACACCCGATTTCCTGAGAGCTAATGAGAATTAAGGCCCGTTTGTTTGGCCAGCAGAATCGTTAGAGATTTTGATGTTCATAAATGGCATTCTTTACCCAAAGTATTAGAGTGTAGAAATAAAGCTGGCCTTGAAAACTCACGGGAGAGAGGAGGGAACTGTTCTGTTTGTCACCTCACCCCCATTTATACCTGAGGCACTAATGTCTAGTGCAATGGTGTTTGGGTGGTGGTCTGGGGTGATGATTAGGTTCAGATGAGGCCAGGAGGGTGGTGTCGCTTCATCGTGGAATTAGTTTCTCGTCTTAGCAGAGGAAGACATGAGTGTCCTTCTGTCATGAGCACATGCTGAAGAAAGGCTATGTGAGCCCAAATAGGAGTAATCAATGAACCACAAAAATAGCCTTTGCCAGAATAAGTCTCTCCTGCTGAAGACACTGTGCACTTCAGGCATAGGACTTGGAGCGTCTGCACAGGATCTGCCTGGAAAGCCTCCTCCATAGGTCTTACAGTAAGGGAAGGTGCTATGCAAGGGAGAGAAGCAACCGCTACTTCTACCCAGCTGTAACACCTATGACAACCAGCGGGTATGATAACCTTAAGAGTGCAGTAGCGGCGCTCATATCTTGCTTGTAACCAGCTGTCTAATTGGGGTGAAGGCGAGCCCAACAAGAGAGAAATCATTCCTGGTATCAGAAACCTGCCTGACTACCCCAGAGATAGTGAGATCATGGATCTCAAAGGATAGCCTACTACTGCCATTTTACCCAACCAGCAAAAATGTATATAACTGCCTTTTAAATATTCATCCCTATGCTCACAGGTAAGAATAGCTTTCACTGCTTGTACTGGCTAGTTTTTATGTCGGCTTGACTCGAACTAGGGTCGTCAGGGAAGAAGGAATCTTCACTGAGAAAGTGCCTCCATAGAATTGACCTGTAGGTAAGTCTGTAGGGGACTTTCTTGATTGATTATTGATGTGGGGAGGGCACGGCTCACTCTAGGTAATGACACTCCCTGGCAGGTGGTTCTGGGTGCTGTAACAAAACAAATGGAGCAAGCCCTGGGAAGCAAGCCAGTAAGCAGCACTCCTCCATAGGCCCCCGATCCTCTCCTGCATCCAGGCTCTTGCCTTGTCTGGGTTCCTGCTCTGACTGCTCTCAGTGATGGAGAGTGCTATGGGACTTTAAGCTGAATAGTCTTTTCCTGTCTAAGTGACTTTTGGTCATTGTGTTTTTTCACAGCCACAGAAACACTAAGATATCACTCATCAAGGGAACTCTGCAACAGATGGAGACCATTACAGAAAATCACAACTGGTAAAAAAAAAATGTAGATAACAACCAACTGTGTGTGATGGGGGGCAACCACAATGCATCTACAGCTCCTGCACCTAAAACCTAGGGAACATCGCAGAAGAGGTGGGAAGCTTTTAGAAGCCAGAGGACCAGGATCTTTGCTGTGCGAGTGTGTCTCCTAGAAAGGATGGGGAAGCCACACCCACGAGAGCATGCTCGTTATATGGCTGCCCTGTAAGTCCCGAAGATCTATACCACCAATAGGTATGTGAGCATGGAAGGGGAAAATTCACAGGGCTCCACCCACAGACAGAGAAGTAAGGGCATCTGAGAAATACTGCGAGTGGGAGAAAAATTCCTCCCCAGGGATGAGCCTCCAGTTGGTTACCCAATACCAAGCAACTGTCCCCGAAATCAAATACATACAAAAACTAAGCAAGCTGTATTTATATACTTAGGCAGATATATATTTCAACGATTTCAAGAGGAATCAAGGATTTGGAACAATTAAGAGGGATTGGAGGGAAGAAAGGGAAGAGAGAAAATGATGTAATTATTTTTTACTTCAATTTTTTTTAGCCTCTAGAATGGTGGCAAATAACCACTAAGGCAATGCTATGAGGTTATAATAGCCCTTCAAGACTTATCAGTAGAAGCTAACCTTGCTCCTTTGTCTAAAGAACTCAGATAAAACCAACTCTCCTGGAGCTGGATGCTAAATGTCTAAGTCTGAAATGCTTGACTTCACTCACCAGGCTCGGAAGGTGCAAATTCCTTCCCTTTTCTATGTGAAGTCATTGTTAGTGCTGTTGTTCGCTTAACAGGTCCCCCTTTCCAAGTACAATTTAGGATTGCATTTCGTTATTGTCCATGGACTCCGACTGCATAGCTGACATTTCATCTGATGAACACGCACACTCTCTTCCAAGGAACTTGTGTTCTTTCTTCCTCTCTGGACTTTTGCCTTAAGAACCAGCAGCAAGATTGTGAGGAGGACAGACAAAACAGAGACCATCCCTACACATATACTATTCTATCTGCCATGCGTTTGTTGGCGTCACAACAATTGAATACAATTCGGAGTTACTTATTATTTCAGCATAACTTGAGCTGTACTGAATTTTTTTTTCAAGAGGGACCCATGAGCAGATCAAAGCTTGAAGACAAATTTGCTTGGTAGAGAGTTCTCCCTTTTTCACATTTATTTCTTTATGCGGGGGCAGAATCTCGCATGCATTTAGTATACCTGTGGAGGTCAGAGGTTGTGGTGATTTGAATGAAGTGTTCTCTGTCACCTTTGGCGTTTGAACGTTTGCCTAGTTGGTGGCATCAGTTGGGGAAACTTAGGGGGTGCAGCTATGCTAGACCAGGTATACTGCTGGGGGTGGGCTTTGAGGTTTCAAAACCCACTTGCCATTCCCAGCTTGCTCTTCTTCCTGCTTTCAGTGTAAGGTACGACCCTCAGCTTGCTGCTCCAGCTGCAATTGCTGCCTTCTGCCACATTTCCCAACTCTGATGGTATTGGACTAATCCCTCTGGAGCCATAAGCCCCAATAAACCCTTCCTTCTATAACTGCCTTGGTTGTGTTTTAACACAACAATAGAAACCCTAACTAAGACAGAGCGCAACAGGTAAGAGCTGGTTGTTCCTTTCTGTCATTGTTTATGGGGACCTAACTCAAGTTATCAGACTTGGCAGCAAGCCCCCTTATTCCCTGAGTTGGTCTTCAATAGAGATTTCTCCATTAGTCCAAAAGTTTTCTTTTCTACCTTCCACCAACATCAGAAGGCTCAACCCTGACCTCTTAGGGATCAGCTCAAATATCACCTCTTCCCTCCTGATGTTTAATCTTGATCAACATGTCATCAGCTTAATAAGATTGAGGGATACCCAGAGTTTAGCAAGCACACCTCCTGGGGGTGTCTGTGAATGCTTCCAGAACTGAGTAGATCCTGGAGCTCTGTACCAATGAAAGTTTCAATTTGTTAATGGATGTAAACTTTCAGTAGGACTATTTGGAGGTCGTAGGGCTGCAGCATACAGGACGGCTTGGAGGAAATGGGTCACTGGGGGAAGTCATCTAGGGCTATATCTTTTCCCAACTTCTTCCTATTTTTGTTTACCATGAAGCAAGCTGCCCTGAAGTACACTGCTTGCCACAAAGGACAGTAACCCCATAACTTTAGGGAAAATCAATTTTTCCTTTTTTTTGTTTCTGTTGGGTATTTGGTTATACTGACAAACTGATATATGTCACTATTCTGTATAGATGAACTTTTCATGAACTACCAGCTCCCCCCCCAAAAAAAAGACACAGAGACTTATTATTAATTATGAATTCTCTGCCTTTATTTTGGCTTGTTCCTAACTCTTCCAACTTAAATTAGCCCATATCCATCTATGTACGCAACAAAGTAACATAGAGGATACAGATTCTATATATTTTCATCTTTATGTGGCTTATCCTTTTTATATTATTTTATTTTGTCTTTAAATACTCTATCTTATTATTTATAAAATATTTTTATATGACTGTCTATACCCATTTTCTGTAGTAGAAACCTGTTTGTTTGTTCCCAGAATCCCAGACCTGAAATAATCACACAGAAATTATATTAAATTGCAATACTCTTTGGCCAATAGCTTAAGCGTATTTCTAGCTAACTCTTATATCTTTGGTTAACCCATTTCTATTAATCTGTGTATCACCACTTGGCTGTGGCTTACCAGCAATGTTCCATCCAGCATCTGTCTCTTGTGGGGCTACACAGCTTCTCCTGACTCTGCCTTCTCTCTCCCCAGCATTCAGTTTAGTTTTCCCCACCTAGCTCTACTCTGTCCTATCACAGGAAGGCAGCTTCTTTATTCATTAACCAATAAAAGCAACACATATACTGAAGGACTTCCCACACCATTTTTCTTTTTACATCTAAGCACATTTTAAAACATACTCTATCTATTTAGAGGTTTTTTTCTGTCTGGACTGCTTTACTAATTATCTGCAGCCACACACTTGCAGTGTTCTCTGAAGCATATGACCAAACTTTAAACTGCTAAGTGACAACAAGGCACTCCTTTGCTAGCACATGGCCTGGTAGTGCTTCAGGTTGGTAAAAGCAGGGACTCATGCCTTCTGGGTGGTCTGGAGCCAATTTATCTGCCCCAGATCCAGAAGGCACTTCTACTTAGTCTCCTGCCATCTGGTAGTGTGTTGGTTGCCACACATAAATTCCATTTAAGTGCTTAGTAGCAGGACCTCTTAAAAGAGCTGTTCTTCTGTATATGGAAGCTACCCAAGAGACTGCTTTCTCAGGCTCTATGTGGAAATATGTGGCCCCATGTTGGGTGCCATTTATAGATAAACTTTTCTTTTTGGACTGCCAGCTCACAAAACATGACACAGAGACTTATTGTTAGTAATGAAAGCTTGGTCTTAGCTTAGGCTTGTTGCTAACTAGTTCTGTATATCTGGTGACTCTGCCTTTCTTCTTCCCAGTATTCTTTCTCTGCTCAGAAGTCCTGCCTATCCTCACCTGCCTAGCTATTGGCCATTTAGCTCTTTATTAAACCAATCACAGTGGTACATCTTCACACAGCATAAAGGAATATTTTGCAACAATTCTGGGTCATTTTGGCTTAAGATTGGCAAATTGAAATTCTTCTTCCTCCATCAACTCCTTGTTAATAGTTTTGACACCAGACTTCAATGTGATTAGAATGTTGTATCTTAATATCAGCCCAATGCCCCAGATCCTTCCTTTGAAAAGTCTGCCTTGACTTATAATAAGCCCATTATTTGCTTCATGAGACAACACCATTTAACATACTGCTAAATATGGTCACATTGTTTTGTGGCTCGTAGACCACAGCTCCTTAAAAATGCTTTATTATTTGTATTTTCTGGGGCTCACAGCTTAGGAGCTACTTAAGAGGGACTAGACCATCTTGGTTATCTGTAATTATTTCCCATATACGAGGCTGGTCACTTCAGTAGGAATGAAGACAGATCACTAGGGGCAGCAGCTTGTTTTTCTTGTCTTCTTTGTGTCAATCATCAACAGTCAGTGGACTTTGGAAGTTGCTCCCTTGCTTGCTGTAAACTCCAGGAATGGAACCTCAAGGCTTCTCAGAGGACAATAAGTGTATCAGATATATGAATTGTTACATTTGATGATATAGTATCCTTCCTTCTCTCCAAATTTTTAAAGTCTCAAATTATAATACTTTATCAGTGAAATGTTTCTGTAATGTTGAGGTACATGAGGGAGATTTTGAACTTGCAATTCAGCTTCTCAATAAACATTAGTTAAGTGTACAAGTGAATGAATATCAAAACTAAGATGTGTGACAAAGTTAAAATTTTGTATCTCCTTGGTATAAAAAAATGAATTATATCCAGATTTGAATCTCTTCATTTTCTATAACTCTCTAGAGATATAAAAAATATTCTTCAAATGGAATCTGAAGCAAACTCATTTTTCTCTTATGGTCTGAGATTTTGCCGTGACTTTCTTATTAGAATTCATTCAAGAGGACAGAAAGATCTTGGTCACATTTCTCATGCTGGTCAAACACTCAATGTATGTAAATAGCACTCCAAGGGTGGGTGCCCAGCTGGCTTGTCATCTTCTCATGCTTGTGTTTCCTTCAGACTGTAGCTCTATTGTTCTCTTGTCGGGTGTAATTCCTGCTGTCCCTGAGATATAGGGGAAGAGAAACATGACAATAAGCCCCAGTTCCAATGCTTAGTGTTATATCAAAAAAGGCTGTAAGAACCAGTAATATCAAAGAGGAAGTGGCCCATTGTAAGGAAATGATAGTGTTGTAAGGTATGTTTAACCTGAGCTCTGTGATGAACAGGAGAGAACACTTCAGGGATGTGGGACCACATGGTGCTTACAGGGGAAGCGGGGATAAATCTGTCAGTTTTCATCATTTTATATAGTTTTCCTAGCACAAAGCACCATATAGTAACGTGCGCACATGCTCAAAACTGGTCACATACCAAACCTTGATGGACTTGACCTAAAATTTATTTCTCTGAAACTCAATTCAAATGCTTAAGATTAAATTATAAATATGTACCTGCACAATCCCAGTGTCTTGGTGTCTTTGTTTGGCACCTGTATTCTCTGTATGTAACTAAAGTAGACTTGGATATCCATCCAGAAAAATCCTGGAAGAAAAGATTTTTACGAACAAACATAACCTATCTCCATGACTAACTCCTTGGTAAATATAACTACTCACTCTTGTTTGTATCTCTGCCATACCAACTGATAAAACAAGGGCACCTATTAACCCCAGACCTTCCCAGCTGTCTGTAAGCCAGACAGAACCCAATGCTATTGTCCTCTCATGGGCAATAGAGTGACCATAAACACCATCCAGTTCAGCTTTAACCTTTCCAAGAGATGAATGATTAGGGGTTAGTTTGGATGACAGCTTTATGGGTCCCCCCCCCCCCCCCCCCCGTATAAAAGCAATCTTGTGACGGGTTGGAATTGTAAGTGTCCATGTGATGGCTCACAATGACTTTCAACTTGCTGTGATTTAGAATCACCATGGAAACAAATCTGTGAGGAAACTTCTAGATTAAGTTAGTATTGATAGGAAGACTCCCCTTATGTGTGGTACCACCAGTTCCTAGGCTGAGGTCCAGACTGAAAAAACAGGAAAAGGTAAGGTATGTGAGCACCAGAATTCACACCGTTTTGCCTCCTGACTGTAGATGGGATGTGATGAGCTGTGTTACACGCCAGCCATTGTGCCTTCTCTGTCATTACGGACGGAATCTCTTCAGATTGCAGCTGAAACCAACTTGGTAGCTTCTTAAAGAGTATTTTTTCCGGTACCAAGGAAACTGGCAGTGATGAGTAGTGATAGGTTCTTTAACTTCACAATGACAGACTCAGAGCTCCTGTCCCTCAGCTATGGCTTTGTTTCCTTGGAAAGCAACCAAGTAGAGTTCTGTATCTGTTTAGCATTCCTTTAAAAATGGACTCCAAGAAATGGGATAGATCAGAAGATTCATGACTCAAGTGGTGCACGAGTGAGCTACAAGGTGCCATTCCAGGGGGTCTGGGGCGATGCACATAGGTCATCATGGCTAATGTGATCGAGGCATGCTTTGCTTATTTCACAGCGTTGTCCAAATTCATTTATTCTTATTATATTTTTATGTGTATAATAGTGTGTATGTGCCTATGCATGCAGGTGCCCACAGAGGCCAGAAGAGGGCACCAAATCCCCTAGAGCTGGAGTTATGGACAGTTGTGAGGTACCACGTGTGGGTACTAGAATCCAAACTCTGGTCCTCAGCTAGACCAGCAAGTGTTCTTAACCCATGGCCCATTCCCCAGCCACCCTTTACCCCAAATTAATTTCTAGAACATTGTAAAGGGCATTCCTGAAACTTATGCAACTTCTTCCATAGATACTGCTTGTCTTAAAAGGGTGAATCCATTTTTTTTTCCTGTTGTGGTTACCAGAGTATATCTGTGCATATTTACAAATAGAAAATCAGGGAAGCAAAGGCAAGGGAGAACTCACCTATATCTGAGCACAGGTAGTATAGCACAATGGGCATCCACAGGCCAGTTGGTTCCAGCAGAGATCACACACACACACAAACACACACACACACACACACACAGAGAGAGAGAGAGAGAGAGAGAGAGAGAGAGAGAGAACTGGCTTCATTTCCTCCTCACTGCTAGTCCTACGAATTTCACCTTCCCTCAAAGTCCAGCAGCCGGCACACACACGACAGTGATTTATTTCAAATCTGATGTTATTAATAGCTTCTCATTTTCTTGCCATTGCCCAGAATGTTAATGGAGGGAGAGCAGAAGAGCCGGCCTGAGAGGGTCTCCCGGCAGCTGCATGCATGCATGTGTTTAGAGGCAAAGGTCTTCAGAGAACCTTGCAAATCCAAATGCCTTCAGCATTTAGCTCAGAAAAAAAAGATGCGCTTCTGCAGGCTGGTCTAGACCCCCCTCCCTGATGCTTTTTCTATGTCTTTTATAACTCGAATTTATCTTTCTTACAATGTTTCATCAAAATCCCTTTTTTTCTTTCCTATTCATTTCTTTTGGGGGATTTTTCCATTTCCATAAGTCAATTCCTTTAAAATGAGTTTTGTGCATTTTAAGTAGCAAATTTGCAAATGAACAGGACCTGCCAGCTCGTGGGTAAGAATATTATTTTCACAAACACGAAATATTTGGGCGGCTGGAGGATGGGGTGCCACATTGTATTTCGCTAGGTCTTTTCAACAGAGCGCCGGTGCTTGGGTTTTCTCCATTGAAATCTTGTATCTGTTGATTGCTTTGATGCTAGCTCTGCTTGTGGGGAGAGCTCTCCAAAGCCGGAAGATTAACTGTGAGGTTCTTGCTACCCGCACTTAGTCTTCTTGCTTGGGAAGCTGCAGCTGGAGGGAACATGTCACACAGACCAGGTGCAGTTGCGAGGGGACATGATGCTTCTTTTAGATACCTCTAGCCCAGATTTCAGTCACAAAAAAGGAGTTTTGGTTCAGGCTGTGACCACAGCCTCTTTCCCCTGGCATTAGAGGCACCCGTGGGTCCATGCTAAGATCCTCCCTCCTACCCACGTGTCTCTGCTCGCTGTGTATACTCAGTGGAGCCGGCAGCAGGGCTGAGGTCTTGTACCCTTCCTACATGACTTTGGAAGGAAGTAAACGGGCCTGGTTTTGGTAGAGTTAATCTAATTCTTAGATGATTGCTCATAAGAGCTCGGTCTAACAGAGTCCCGGCAATGAGAAGGAGGCCACACGTGGCAGGGATGATGAATGGTGGGCGGGGAAGAGTCAGACGGAGGTTAGAAATGGTTCAGGCGCAGACAAAAAGCTTATAGCGAAAAATGATTTGCCAGCGAACCCACAGCTGACCCTTGACTGAGATGTGGCGAGTTTTGTTTTTAGGACCATTTTTTAAAATTGTGATAAAATACAGCTATTATAAAAATTTCCATCTGAGCCACTTTAAAGTCTCCAGTTTTACAATTAAACACATTCTCATCAATGTACCGCCCACTTCCTGAGCTCTTGCAAAGCCCAGCCCCCTTCCTCCAGCTCGGGGCAGCCATGTTTCTATGTTCTCTCTTCCCAGGACTATTTTAACAGTCTGTGCCCTTGGGGCTTTCCTAGAAGTTGCTGGAACCTGTTAAACCAATAAGAGAAATCTCTACGCAAAAACAAACAAACAAAAAAAAACAAACAAAAACAAAAACAACCCCACAAAGGAAGCTTGAATCACCATCCACAAGAAGGGCTGGGATGAGCCTTCTTGAGGAGACCAGGTCTGAAATGCCATCAGATGCCTGTCCTGCTCCATGACCTAGCTTCTTCCTCCATGCCAACTCCATCTCCGCTCTGCAGAAGGCTTCCTCTGCAAGGTAGAAAACAGGGCTGCCAACATATTAGCTTCATCTGCCTGCAAAAACCAGTGTCCAAGATCTGTGGTATAAATTCCTAGGCTGCTGAGTCACGTGTCAGAGGCTCATGTCTCAGAGTGAGAGTACTGTCATTGGACTGGCTTAAGATGCTTCTGACCAATCAGCTGGGTCTAGGGTAGAGGCAGGTACCATTCTGCCAGAGTCCATGGAAACTGTCCGGGAAGTGGAAAGAGCTGAATGTGCTCCCAGCAGAAAGGGCCAGTGGTGCTGAGCAGACATAATACCCGACAGTTTCCCATCATGCTTTTCCTCTACCAGCTGCCCATGAATGTCAAAGACACTTGTGCACAGCACAGCCCCACCCTGTTCCTATTTCAGCCTTCTGTAGTTCACCCACATTCTGTAGGTGGTCTTCTTCTTCTTCTTCTTCTTCCTTCCTTCCTTCCTTCCTTTTTTTCAAATTTTATTTTATTTTATTTTTTTCAAGGAAGGGTTTCTCTGTGCTGTCCTGGCTATCCTGGAATTCACTCTGTAGACCAGACTGGCTTCAAACTCAGAGATCTGCTTGTTTCTGCCTCCTGAATGCTGGGATTAAAGGCATGAACAACCACCCCCAGTTTATTTTCATCACTATCATCATCATCATCATCATCATCATCATCATCATCATCATCATCGCTGTTTTCTGGCTGGAGAGATGGCTCAGAGGTTAAGAGCACTTGCTGCTCTTGCAGAGGCCCTAGACTCAGTTCTCAGTACCATCATGGTGACTCACAACCATCTGTAACTACAGTTCCAGGGGATCTGATGTCCTCTTCTGACCTCCACAGACACCAGGCATGCATGTGGTATACACACATGTGTGCAAACAAAGCACTCATATACATAGAGAATATACATGAAGTTTAGATATATCTTTTTTTCTAAGGTCCTAGAATTCGAGTCAGGGTTTTCACACTTTGGAAAAGCACCCTGCTGCTGAGTCACACCCTCGTGGCACCCTTTCCTACTAACAACAGGGTATAGTTAGGTTGTCATCTGCATAGTGGATGGCACATGCTTTCCTGTTCCCTGTTAGGGTTTCAAAATGTGACCCTCCTTGGTGACATTCTTCTGCTTTACAGAAGAGTCTAAGACCAAAATCTCTTGAGGGTTCATTGTTCTAACCTAACCATTGGTTGTCATTTGTGGCTTCTGGTCCCCTCGTCTCCCTTCTGGAATCAGCCTGGTAGCATTTTCAGACTGGAGCAGCTCTCAGATGCTGGCAAGGAGACAGAGAGAGGTCTGCCCCCTTGGTCTCCTTATTAGCCTAATTCCCTTGTTTTGTGACATTTAGCCAGGCAGGCTCCATCTGCGTTTTTATATTGCCCAGATTATCCTTGCCTTTAAAGAACTGCTTTGGCATTTGGGCTGAGCAGATTTACACAGGCAAACGCTTCATCTCCAAAGCGTATTAGCCGAGGAGCAAAATCCAGTTGGGTACCAGGCTTTCGTCAGCGAAGGCTGGGCAGTGTGGGGGACACTGATGCAGCCATCCATCTGCGTCTCCAGAGAAACTCAGTGCTCACCTGCTTCTCAAGGTGAAGAATGTGAGGCCGCTTGTACTAACACTCCCGCCCCCACCCCGGCTCAGTGGGCAGTATTTTCACGGCCTTTCCCCTTGCTGAGTTGCCAAAGACATTGCAAGCAGTGCTACATGCACTGAAACGGGGGTGCCGGCCACAGTTTGACGAAGGGAGAAGGCTTTCATCAACACTGCGGTATTTCGGATGGTATAGGTTACCCCAGGCTTCTCTGCCTAAATAGTGAACTTGAATAACAGAATTTATGTCAAGGAGCCTTTTAATCTGGACACGGGTTGGAAAATAGAGTGAAGAGAAAACCACTAACCAAGTGCCAGCCACCCACGCATGGCGCCAAACACTGTGTTCAGGAAAGCAGAAGGTGTGCGCTCTGCCCCAGGAAAGCGGAAGGTGTATGCTCCGCCCCAGGAAAGCGGAGGTTGTGCACTCCACCCCAGGGACACACAGTTCATCCCAGGAGCCATTAGTGGGCCCGTGCCATATCTGCCCAAAGTCCATTTTCCTTATGCTACTGATACACACTTGACTTCCTTCTGGAAACATCTTCACTCCATTCTCAGATTGTGTCTTTTATACACTTTCCTTTGCCAAAGGTCACAATTAGTCACATGTCTGACAGCTAACCAATGAGACTTTTCTTTCCTTCTGATTGGCTCATAAGTGTACACATGATCCAAGGCTGACTGATGCAGTTACCCTCCAGGACTTACTTAGACTTGAACTCTTAGGTCAGGGTCTTGCCTTCTTTGTTCCTTACTTGGAGAACTCAGTTTTTCCAGGTAGCCAGTCCCAAAGCAGAGAGGGCTGCAGCAGGACAAGGGCTTACCTGTTTCCCAGCACCCTGGTTATGGGAGGCAGCTATTATTCTACATAGATCACATATTAGCCAAGCCCTACTCCTCTACCTAGAGAGTGGCCCCTGTCACATAGCCTGCATCACACATGCTCAGCTCCCTACCTCGGTCATATGGCATCGGCTATCTGTTAATTGGCCTCCTTCCTTGTGGTGCAAGGCTTTGATTCCCTGGAAAACCTTTAAAAGTGAACACCTTTGGCTGGGCAGTGGTGGTGCATGCCTTTAATCCCAGCACTTGGGAGGCAGAGGCAGGTGGATCTCTGTGAGTTCGAGGCCAGCCTGGTCTACAACAGCTAGTTCCAGGATAGGCTCCAAAGCCACAGAAAAAAACCTGTCTCTGAAAAACCAAAAAATGTGAATGTCTTTGGATGTGTCTGGGCTCTCTTTTAGACCCCCTGTGGTACTGTTCCCACTGCTTATGCTAATAAACTTCTTGCCTAAAGACTGGGCTCATCACCCCTCCTCTCAAATACCCTTTCCTTTCTTTCCCTAAAATCTAACATTGACAAGATGGTGATACAGCGTCTGGTACCTACACAGTTCCCCATTTTACAATGGAGGAAGCCAAGAGTGCAGAGGATGAGCTGGAATTCAGATCGTCCAGAATCCACGCTCTGCTAGCAAGACTCATACAAACCGTGTGCCTCTCATTTCCTGCCAGCAGGAAACTCCTTACCTTCTTCCTTGCTCTTTCTTTCAGGAGCAAGTCCCTTCCAGAACAGTGTTGAGGTCCATCAGAAGTGTCTGGCTGGGCAAATACCCTGGCTAAAAGAACTGATTTCTGGATAAAAACCCAAGAACCATAGAGAAGCCAACGGTCCAGTATAGTGCCTAGAAGGGCTTGTGACCTTGTTTGTGCTCCTGACCCCTCTGAGAATTTGATGAGACCTAGAGATTCACTACCATGGCCATCTATAGTCTTTAAGAATGGCCTATGCCAAGGCTCTTGGGCTTGCAAGCAATAGAAACTCAGTTTAAATTAGCTTGCCCCGAGGAGAAAACTGTTGACTCCATTAAGGGTCAAGGGAAAGGATGCAGCCAGGCCCTCTGGATGATTGGAACAGGTACAGGGCTTTTCCCCGGATCCGAATACTAAGAAAGAATTTAGGAAAGATTTTGTTTTATTTCTGACCACAAATGTTGCCTCAAGATCTTAAGTATACCTAGGCAAGCATTCTACCACCAAGCTACAGTCCCAATACTTTAAAACTCTTTAGTTTGAGACAGACCTCACTGAGCTGTTGAGGCTGGCTTTGAACTCACCATGTAACCCAGATTGATTGTAATGTTTGTGCCTCAGACTCTTCCATAGCTGGGATTACAAACCAGTGCCACTAAACCCGGAGTATTGTACTGACTTTTGTATTGTTCTCTGCCTCAGCTGGGTGTCACCCATGTGAGGAATATGGCTGACACTGGGTCATTTAACACTGAGAGGCCACATCTACAGCCCATCCTCCAGCTTGCAGAAGACTCTGTGAGTCACCCCTGTGGCTGAGGATCGGAGAGCTGAGGGGATGAACGAGAAAACCAAGCGAGGACCTGGTTCCACAGCCTAGAACTTTGGAAAAGCAAACTGAGGTCTGACATGAATAATTCAGAAAAACACGGACCTCAGGATGGATTATCGCCAGCATCCAATAGACATATTTTGACTAAGGTGACCCAGAATGCTGCCTTCAAATTTTCCTTTCTCTGGTTAAGAATTAGCAATGCAGCCCACGCTCCCACGACCTACCGAAGGGAAAATTGCTTTAGAAAATACAAAGATGTCGATTTCCTACTGGGAAATGAAGGACTCTGAGACCAAGCTCCTTCTGTTTCTAGACTTTATAAGAGGGAAATAAAACAGAAACAAAAAGTTGCATCAGACAGGCCTTGTCCAGGTCCTCTAATGCTTTCTTTCTGTTGGTGCTCTTTTTGCTTTGCTTCTTTTCTAAGATGGGCCCAGAAGGCCTCAACTTCTTCATTCTCCTAGCCCAGTCTTTTGAGGGCTGGAATGACAGATATAAGCCATCTACATCTGATATTAGTTGTGAAAAATATTAAATCCCCCAGTTGTTTTTCCAAAGGCACTGCCAGCTTCGATTTAAGCCCTTTCAATTAGTCCTGTGCGCAGATGCCAAGCTAACCTGAAAGCACAAAAACAAACCTGAGAGCAAACTCCTAGTTGGCTATGATTCCCCTCAACCTGCTCGTGATCAAGTCTGCGCTTTATGAGGAACCCGAGCCACGCTCATCTCTAGCTCCTTCTCTGTCTTCCAGCCTTCAAAGTTTCATGTCACTTTTGCTTCCTGCATCCTGTCTCTCCTCCGAACTCACCCTAAATATCTTCTGTTGGAAGCTTGGTTCTGCATTCACCCTCCTAGTCATTGATCTTTTGTTCTCTGACTTACGGCCACCTTTACCCTGTTCTACTGTGTCTGCAGAAATCTGGGGCAAACTCGCTGCAGGCAGGTGCATTCGGTGGAAGGCCAGAGGACATCTCCAAGGAGTGCTCTGCTGATAGCATCTGCCTCCTCCACAGATAGTTCTGCCTTTTGGTCTTTGCTGTTACTAACGTCTCAGCTACTGTACCAACCCTGTGTGATTTCCCGCTTCTTCTGATGTGTCTCCATATTAACTACCCACCAGCCAGCTGTCTGATAGGATTTCGTTTCTCCTGACAGAGCACGTCTGGAAACAGGACCACGATCTAAAAGCATCTTCAGGGCTGGAGCGGTTTCCTAGTGGTTTGAGCACTTGTTGTTCTTGCAGAAATCTCGAGTTTGGTTCTCAGCACCCATATCAGATGGCTCAGAACAGTTGGTAACTTCAGCTCCGGGAGATCTCAGGTCCTTTTATGAACTCCGCGGGCGTCTGCATGCACACACACACACACACAAGTAAGAAATAATCAAATAAGCCTTTTAAAAGGCGTAATGATTTTATTCTCCCATAAATGACATTTATATATGTGCAATTGTTTCAAGAGTATCGCTTAACTTTTTAAAAAGGCAACACAGACAGCATTATTTCCAATTGTATGAAATAATAAACAATAGGAAGACTTTCCTTCTCATTCCAATACTTTGTTTGGAGCAAATAAAGATACTGTATACCAAGCTATATACAGGAATTCCTATTATTACATGTTTGGGCTAATGGGAGAGTACCATACAAACAGCTCTGAAACTTTGTATTCATTTAACAATACCTTTTGGACTGCTTTCCTTAGCTGTACATATAAATAGATTTCAGCCCCTTTTCATTGGCTACCTGGAGTCTCCTTGTATGGGTGCTAATTTATTTAACTGATTCAGATAGCTAAATATTTATGGTGCTTTGTATAGTCTGCAATTATAAGTCTATAATGCAAATTACTCTGTATATTGTAACAAGCGCAATAAACTCTGAAAGAGTTGTTACGGTGAGGGCTAAGGAGTTGATTCACTCTCTAAAGTGCTTATACTACGAGCATGAATGTCTGAGTTCCCGTCTCTAGCATGCGCATAAAAGCCCAGTGCTCAGGGAACAGGCAGAGCTTGGAAGCTCATTGGTCAGCCAGTGCAGCTGAAACAGCGAGCCTAGGTACAGCGAGAGACACAATTTCACTAGATAGCGTGGGGGAGCAACACAGAAAGACAGCAAGAATTGGCCTCTGCCTACCATATGTGTGTGTGCAGGGGGAAGCGCACACCACACCACACACACACACACACACACACACACACACACACACACGGTGAGAAGTATAAGTTTTTATGAATTAGATATGATCCAACTGGCTTTCAAAGGACATGTCCTGTTTTACCTTGTCCCCAAGATCATCTGTAGGTTTTGTTTACCCCTGATCTTTGCAAAAGTGTTATTGGAAGTTTTTGATTGCTGATCTGGAAGGTGAAAAAGGTTGCTTCATCTCCAGGTGCTGGGCTGTGCTCTTCTCCTTGTCCCCAAGGTCTTACACTTATCCTAATACACACGTGTGCCCCATCTTTATTATCATCACTAATAAAACCCACTTTTTGAGGGCTTCTCTATGACAGCTCCTGCGCTGAACTTTATGTGAATTTTCTCCGAATTTAACAATCTTACGAGGCATATGGTGTCCTTACTTTGCAGAGGGGGAAACAAGCTTAGAGAATCCCAAGTTCAGGGATTTGTTTACAGCCTCCGAGCTGGAATTCTACAAGGATGTATCCCGTGAGGTTCTGGTCTTTCACATTACTGAATTACAGTTGGCTTGGAAGGTTAAACTTCTGCTCTTCAGTAGAGCTCGCTGATTCTTCCTTCTCTTAAAGGTAAGGATAATGTTTTAAACTGTTAGCCAAGGGAATGAATTATCCTATGTTAAATCAGACAAAATAGCTTAATTTATTTTATGCTTTATGTGCATTGAGTGTTTGTCTATCTGTATGTACACTACATACATGCCAAGTATCCGAGGGTGTCAGAAGAGAGCCCTGGATATTCTGGAGGTGAATTAGAGGTGGCTGTAAGGAGATAAGTTGATGCTGGGAATCAAACTTGGGTCTTCTATAAAAACAACCAGTGCTCTTAACTACTGAGCCATCTCTCCAGCCCCCTAGCCCTAAATTAGAATTTCTTAATGGAATAGAATATTTTCCCAAGATACTACTATCCATAAGAGTTTGATAAGCTGTGAGATACCTTGAAAGCTGCTAGTTTCCTTCCCACGACAACATAAATATAACATTTGGTACAGGCAGGGATCAAAAAATATTCTCTGGGTGAATGATTGAAAGGGCGGATTCCAGGCTGTTGAGTAGACCCTTCTGAAGAGGGAGGGCCAATGGACTAGAAGACAGGAACATACTTAGCCTCAATGTGGCCCCAAATATCTAACCCTCTTCTCCCTGATATCTGTCATTTATGAAAGTTATTTGATGTCTTTTAATAATCAAGCAGAACTCACACAGAGCCCAAGTGACTCGTGCTGGAGAGGCTGTGCAGGCGAAGGGACATGTCACAGGGTGAGGGCAAGCCACAGCTCTTTCAGAACTGTGTTTCTAATGAGGCACTCATGGAGAGGTGGGAAAGCAGCGACCTCTCTGTCATGCTGATGAGGTCAGCCATTCTGGAACCCTGGGCCCCAGACAAACTGACAAGAAACCACTGTTCATAGATTTACTGAAGCTTAAAATATGTCTTCAGCAACCCCTTCTGCCCAAGATGGAAAATGTCATAGAGCTATCACCTTTCTGGAGTCTCTTCTGACACAATGGTCTTGGGGCTGGGGATGTGGCTTTCTTAGGCTGCATACGCAGTATCATCTCCTGATGAGTACATAATATGAATAGAAATGACCTTGCCCCCAAAGTCCTGGTGCAGCGGGATGCCAACAGCATTTAAAAACTCACACAGCCTGCTGGATCCATGGCTCTCCACTTTTGTTCTTAACCTGTTTCATACAAATGATCCTATGGGTTAGTAAGGCAGACTTGCAGCTTTCTTAATTTGGGTCAAATAAAGAACAGATTCATTTCTTATTGCACCATCATTTTGATTTCAGTGCAGGTAGGTGGCTGGATACAACGTTTTAGGATTTGGTCAGAGACTCATGTGGTAAGTCTCCCAATATTTATTATTAGTTATTTATAACATGAGAATTTATTCACATGTGCTATTGTTTTCTTTGTACATCATATATATTTTTACCAATAAGATATTCCTCTGTCCCGAAAAGAAAGTGGTTCACTGCTCACAGTTCTGACATCAGGGCTCGGCTGGGTAAGACTTCCCCCTCCCAGAATCAAAGAATTAGTTTGGGCCTCCTGAAATTCTGACTGATCAACTCCAAGCCAGGGGGTTCCAGCATCCTCCTTGGGTTTGCTAATTTTCTGGGATGGCTTCAAGGATGCAGGGAGTCACTTAGGATCCCACCAGGAACAGCATGGGACAAAGTACATGGAGGCCGGCAGGTTTGGCATCGCCGTGATTCCTCTGGTCTCATTAAGTCTAATTGTTCAAGTGTTTACAGAACACACTCTCCAACATCCTTCTCCTTCCCGGAGACCAAGGTGCTCCTCCAGAGGCTAGCTAGGGTCCCCATTCAAATACTTCCCATTAGCATAAACTCAAGCCTGAGCACCAACTCCTCATAGAAAACAAAAGACATTGTTAATATTCAAGGAAATTCCAAGGGCTTAGGAGCTCTGTGGCTGGACAGAGGATAAAGACCAAATTTATTTATTATTCTTTATTCTCTTTGGTGCTTTTGGCCTGCTGCTGTCTCTCCTGTGACTGCACATTCGTAGGCTGGGCTGCCATATTTATTTAACCTTTCCTCTGAGGTAAAATACTTGAATTGTTCCCAGGTTTCGCTACTATCTTTATTTATTTATATCTTTATTCTAAACATCTTTAGGCATCTTAGTTTCAACTCCACTCTGACGAATCTGCTTTGATGAAAATGAAGAGGAGAAAAAATGAGCCAGTGTGCTTTAGAACAGTGTGAGATGTTTTGATTAGCCAGGAGCCTCAGGGACTCACGATGCTTTTTAAAATCTCCCCTTTCCCTTGCGTTGATTCATGTGGGTTCACCTCTGTAGTGCTTGACAGTTGGGAATCAATTTTACAACCATATCATAAAAACTGGAGGCCACTAAATAAATTATGCCGAACAGCTTCTTTAAGTCAGAGATTTAATGCTAGCAATAAACAAACAGAATGACTCACTAGCCGAATGGAAGTGAAGAGTATTGCGAGGAGATCTTCAGAAACTCAAAGGCAATGCTGACATTTAATCCAGTAGCGTAAAGCCTCGCGAGATCAAAGGGACTGGGAAATTATAGTTCCGTATGGCTGTTGTTACAGAAAATCTCCAGGGCCTCTTAGCACGTTCATTAACAAATGCTTGTAATAAAAAAAATCATCACATTAAGAAAGAGAGAAACCTCTGACTGTGAGGGTAGGCACGTCAGCCTGCGTCCACACCACAGAATATGTCACATGGCATAGAATGTCATGTCTAGCTTTTTCTCACCTAATGATAAAAGGAGAATGACGATTACCCGATAAAACGCCACAGCAAACTATGTTTAGCAAAATAAATGTCCCCAGCAGCGCGAGCAGCAGGTTTTGGTGAGCGATGCCTTGCTGTGGTGGAGTGCAGTAAGCCACATGCAGCATGCGTGTCTGAGCGGCAGCTGAACTCTGCCTGAAAGAGGAAGAAACAATCACAGGCTTCAGATGGGAGAATTCTACCAGAAGGTCTAGGGGATGATTTCGTTTCTGAACTATGACATTTCTTTCATGGGGAATTTTTCCTTAGAGACGCAACTCAAGTTAATAAACAAACAAACAAACAAACAGATGTGGCCCTAGAGAAAGTAGCCTCCTCCTGTATGTTCCGGGGTCAAATTCAATTAGACCATCCCTCTGTATCCGAATTTTGCATGGTCTCTCTCTCTCCGTTGAGGCTAGCCATGCCTGTAACATACTGGTCATTTGAGAGGAATAGTTTCTAAACGCCAATGGGAAGATTTCCCTGCCAGTTAAATTGTTCAGTGCCTTGCGCCTTGGTGCCTTTGCGGGAAAAGCTTTTCTCGGCCTTGTGAAATGATGTCACTTTGTTTTTAAGGGACAGGAACTGCCTTTTTCCTGCACGGTGGAACCAGTAGCTCTCTGTTAGCATTTGTATAGTGGTGATACACCTTTGACATGTGTGCTCTCAGAGTGTGCTATAGTTTGAACCTGGAATGTTCCTCACAGGCTCTTTCTCCTACATGGCAATGCTCTCGAGTAGAATTATGGGAGGATTGATCTGATAGTGAGGCCTCGTTCGGTGATGACACTTAGCTGAATGACCTGTCGGGAGATGGCGGAAATGTTAAGAGTTACAACCTAGCTGGAGGAAGTAGGTCTTGGTGGGGGTGTGCCTTTAAATGATATATTTTGCCCATGGACACTTCATTTTTCTCCCTCTGTGTCCCCCAAATTAACAGCTTTACCAAATGCTCGCTGCGATGATGGTTTGCTTTGACATAGTCCTAAAGTGATGAGGCCAAGGGATCATGGGTTGGATCATTTGAAACTATGAGCCAAAGGGAAACCATTCCTCCGTGTTGGGCTTCTCCCAAGAAGTTGGCTCCAGGGTTGGAGCTAACTCCCCCCCAGCCCCCAAGTCACTCTCCCACCTTCCCTCCCTGCAGCACCTCAGCCAAGGGCTGGGGAGACTCTGAAGGCTTTTGTAAATTGCTGTACTCACCATATTGTAGCGATATTGGTGTTCCCCAAAACTCCAAATATACAGTAACAAGCTCTTTGCCCTCTGTCTACTCTCGATCCTGAAAAATCTTTGTTGTTTGGTCAAAAGGCTATAGATTTAGTCTCAAACAAATGTCCTTACTAGTTCCTTCAGCAAGGTTAATACCACTGTGTTTGAAAGCAGAAATGACATAGACTAAGCTATCATGACATTATCTCATTTGATTCTTTTTTTTTTAAATTTATTTATTTATTAAGGATTTCTGCCTCGTCCCCACAACCGCTTCCCATTTCCCTCCCCCTCCCCCGATCAATTCCCCCTCCCTCATCTGCTCGAAGAGCAATCAGGGTTCCCTGACCTGTGGGAAGCCCAAGGACTGCCCACCTCTATCCAGGTCTCGTAAGGTGAGCATCCAAACTGTCTAGGCTCCCACAAAGCCAGTACGTGCAGTAGGATCAAAAACCCACTGCAATTGTTCTTGAATTCTCAGTATTCCTCATTGTCCGCTATGTTCAGCTAGTCCGGATTTATCCCATGTTTTTTCAGACCTAGGCCAGCTGGCCTTGGTGAGATCCCAATAGAACATCCCCATTGTCTTAGTGTGTGGGTGCACCCCTCGTGGTCCTGAGTTCCTTGCTCATGCTCCGTCTCCTTCTGCTCCTGATTTGGACCTTGAGATTTCTGTCCGGTGCTCCCGTGTGGGTCTCTGTCTCTGTCTCCTTTCATCGCCTGATGAAGGTTAATATTCCTGAGGATGCCTATGTGTTTGTCTTTGGATTCACCTTCTTATTTAGCTTCTCTAGGAACATGAATTATAAGCTCAATGTCCTTTATTTATGGCTAGAAACCAAATATGAGTGAGTACATCCCATGTTCCTCTTTTTGGGTCTGGCTTACCTCACTCAGGATAGTGTTTTCTATTTCCATCCATTTGTATGCAAAATTCAAGAAGTCCTTGTTTTTTACTGCTGAGTAATACTCTAATATGTATATATTCCATACTTTCTTCATCCATTCTTCCGTTGAAGGGCATCTAGGTTGTTTCCAGGTTCTGGCTATTACAAACAATGCTGCCATGAACATAGTTGAGCATATACTTTTGTTGTATGATAGGGCCTCTCTTGGGTATATTCCCAAGAGTGGTATTGCTGGATCCAGGGGTAGGTTGATCCCGAATTTCCTGAGAAACCGAAACACTGCTTTCCAGAGTGGTTGCACAAGTTTGCATTCCCACCAGCAATGGGTGAGTGTACCCCTTTCTCCACAACCTCTCCAGCAAAGGCTATCATTGGTGTTTTTTATTTTCGCCATTCTGACAGGTGTAAGGTGGTATCTTAAAGTTGTCTTGATTTGCATTTCCCTGATTGCTAAGGAAGTTGAGCATGACCTTAAGTGTCTTTTGGCCATTTGAAGTTCTTCTGTTGAGAATTCTCTGTTCAGATCAGTGCCCCACTTTATAAGTGGGTTGATTAGCCTTTTACGGTCTAGTTTCTTGAGTTCTTTATATATTTTGGAGATCAAACCTTTGTCAGTAGCAGGGTTGGTGAAGATCTTCTCCCAGTCAGTGGGTTGTCTTTTTGTCTTAGTGACAGTGTCCTTTGCTTTACAGAAGCTTCTCAGCCTCAGGGAGTCCCATTTATTCAATGATGCCCTTAGTGTCTGTGCTGCTGGGGTTATACATAGGAAGTGGTCTCCTGTGCCCATGTGCTGTAGAGTACTTCCCACTTTCTCTTCTATCAGGTTCAGTGTGTTCGGACTGATATTGAGGTCTTTAATCCATTTGGATTTGAGTTTTGTGCATGGTGATAGATATGGATCTATTTTCATTCTTCTACAGATTGACATCCAGTTTTGCCAGCACCATTTGTTGAAGATGCTCTCTTTTTTCCATTGTATACTTTTAGCTCCTTTATCGAAGATCAGGTGTTCATAGGTTTGTGGGTTAATGTCAGGGTCTTCTATTCGATTCCATTGGTCGACTTCTCTGTTTTTATGCCAATACCAAGCTGTTTTCAATACTGTAGCTCTGTAATAGAGTTTGAAGTCAGGGATGGTAATGCCTCCAGACAATCCTTTATTGTATAAGATTGTTTTGGCTATCCTGGGTTTTTTGTTTTTCCATATAAAGTTGATTATTGTCTTCTCCAGATCTGTGAAGAATTTTGATGGGATTTTGATGGGGATTGCATTGAATCTATAGATTGCTTTTGGTAGAATTGCCATTTTTACTATGTTGATCCTCCCAATCCAAGAGCAAGGGAGGTCTTTCCATTTTCTGGTGTCTTCTTCAATTTCTTTCTTCAAAGACTTATAGTTCTTGTCAAGTAGATCTTTCACTTCCTTGGTCAGGGTTACCCCAAGGTATTTTATGCTATTTGTGGCTATCGTGAAAGGTGATGCTTCTCTGATTTCCCTCTCTGCTTCCTTATCCTTAGTGTATAGGAAGGCAACTGATTTTTTGGAGTTGATCTTGTATCCTGCCACATTACTAAAGCTGTTTATCAGCTGTAGGAGTTCTTTGGTAGAATTTTTGGGGTCGCTTATGTACACTATCATATCATCTGCAAATAACGAAAGCTTAACTTCTTCCTTTCCAATACGAATCCCCTTGATCTCCTTATGTTGTCTTATTGCTATTGCTAGAATTTCAAGCACTATATTGAAGAGGTATGGAGAGAGTGGACATCCTTGTCGTGTTCCTGATTTAAGTGGGATGGCTTTGAGTTTTTCTCCGTTTAATTTAATGTTAGCTGTTGGCTTGCTGTAAATAGCTTTTATTATATTTAGGTAGGACCCTTGTATCCCTATTCTCTCCAAGACCTTTATCATAAAGGGGTGTTGAATTTTGTCGAATGCTTTTTCAGCATCTAGTGAAATGATCATATGGTTTTTTTCTTTCAGTTTATTTATATGGTGGATTACATTGATAGATTTGCGTATGTTGAACCAGCCCTGCATCTCTGGGATGAAGCCTACTTGATCATAATGGATAATTTTTCTTATGTGTTCTTGGATTCGGTTTGCCAGTATTTTATTGAAAATTTTTGCGTCGATGTTCATGAGTGAGATCGGTCTGTAATTCTCTTTCTTGGTTGGGTCTTTTTGTGGTTTTGGTATCAGGGTAACTGTAGCTTCATAAAAGGAATTTGGCAATGACTCTTCTGATTCTATATTGTGAAATACATTAAGGAGTATAGG
The DNA here is from genome assembly GCF_018167655.1 of Microtus oregoni. Taxonomy (NCBI): domain Eukaryota; kingdom Metazoa; phylum Chordata; class Mammalia; order Rodentia; family Cricetidae; genus Microtus; species Microtus oregoni. The sequence goes on from NW_024543063.1 coordinate 65,247,328, forward strand.
TATTAGTTCTTCTTGGAAGTTCTGGTAGAATTCTGCATTGAAACCATCTGGTCCTGGGCTTTTTTTCGAAGGGAGATTTTTGATAACCATTTCTAATTCTTCACGAGAAACCGGTCTATTTAGATCATTCACCTGGTCTTGGTTTAGCTTTGGTATGTGGTACTTATTTAAAAAAATGTCCATTTCTTTTGTATTTTCCAGTTTTGTGGCATACAGGCTTTTGTAGTAAGATCTAATGATTCTCTGAATTTCCTCTGTGTCTGTGGTTATGTCCCCCTTTTCATTTCTGATCTTATTTATTTGCGTGTTCTCTCTCTGTCGTTTAATTAGTTTGGATAGGGGTTTGTCGATCTTGTTGATTTTCTCCAAGAACCAGCTTTTTGTTTCATTGATTCTTTGGACTGTTTTCTGTGTTTCTATTTTGTTGATTTCAGCCCTCAGTTTTATTATTTCCAGTCTTCTACTTCTCCTGGGCGCGTCTGCTTCTTTTTTTTCTAGAGCTTTCAGGTGTGTTGTTAAGTCCCCAATGTATGCATTCTCCGTTTTCTTTAAGTGGGCACTTAGTGCTATGAACTTTCCTCTTAGCACTGCTTTCATTGTGTCCCATAGGTTTGAGTATGTTGTCCCTTTATTTTCATTAAATTCAAGGAAGACTTTAATTTCTTTCTTGATTTCTTCCTTGACCCAGGTGTGGTTCAGTAGTTGACTGTTCAGTTTCCATGAGTTTGTCGGTTTTTTGGGGGCAGCGTGGTTGTTGCCTTCTAATTTTAATCCGTGATGATCTGATAAGACACAGGTGGACACTGATATTTTTTTGTATCTGTGGAGGTTTCCTTTGTTTCCGAGTATGTGGTCAATTTTTGAGAAGGTTCCATGAGCTGCAGAGAAGAAGGTATATTCTTTCCTATTTGGGTGGAATGTTCTATAGATGTCTGTTAAGTCCATTTGCTTCATTACCTCCAATAATTCTCTTAATTCTCTATTAGGTTTCTGTCTGATTGACCTGTCCCTTGGAGAGAGAGGTGTGTTGAAGTCTCCTACTACTAGTGTGTGTGGTTTGATGTCTGCCTTGAGTTCTAGTAATATTTCTTTTACATAAGTAGGTGCTTTTATATTGGGGGCGTATATATTCAGGATTGAGACCTCCTCCTGATGAATTGTTCCTGTTATGAGTATAAAGTGACCGTCTCGGTCTCTTCTGATTGATTTTAGTTTGAAGTCAGTTTTGTTAGAAATTAGTATGGCCACACCTGCTTTTTTCTTAGGACCATTTGCTTGAAACACCTTTTCCCAACCCTTTACTCTGATTAGGTGCCTGTCTTTGTGGTTGAGATGTGTTTCTTGCAAACAGCAGAATGTTGGATCCTGTTTTCGTATCCAATCTTTTAGCCTGTGCCTTTTTATAGGTGAATTGAGCCCATTAATATTAAGTGATATTAATGACCAGTGGTTGTTTACTCCGGTTATTCTTATTGCTTTTGGTAGTAGAGATTGTCTCCCTTCTTTGAGATGTGCTCGTGAAGGGTCATTAGATGCCTGGGTTATTGTAGGCAGTGTTGGATTCCTTGGGTTGCGATTTTCCTTCTATTACTTTCTGTAGGGCTGGATTTGTGGCTACGTATTGTTTAAATTTGTTCTTATCCTGGAATGTTTTGTTTTCTCCATTGATAATGAATGATAGCTTGGCTGGGTATAGTAGTTTGGGTTTGCATCCATGGTCTCTTAGCTTCTGCAGAACCTCTATCCAGGACCTTCTGGCTTTCATAGTTTCCATCGAGAAGTCAGGTGTAAGTCTGATCGGTTTACCTTTATAAGTTACTTGCCCTTTTTCTTTTGCAGCTCTTAATATTTTTTCTTTAACCTGTATATTTTGTGTTTTGATTATTATATGGCGAGGAGATGTTTTTCTTTGATCCAGTCTGTTTGGTGTTCTGTATGCTTCTTGAATATTTAAGTGAATATCTTTCTTTAAGTGGGGAAAGTTTTCTTCCATAATTTTGTTGAAAATATTTTCTGGGCCTTTGAGCTGTGACTCTTCTCCTTCTTCTATTCCTATTATTCTTAGGTTTGGTTTTTTTATTGTGTCCCATAGTTCCTGAATGTTTTGTGTTGAGAATTTGTTGGCTTTGCTGTTTTCTTTGATCTGTTCGTTTATTTTCTCTATGGTGTCCTCAGCATCTGAGAGTCTTTCTTCTAGCTCTTGTATTCTATTGATTATGCTTGTTTCTGTAGACTCTGCTCGTTGGCCTAGATTTTCCATATCCAGCTGGTCCTCAGTTTGTATTTTCTTCTTTGCCTTCATTTCAGTTTTCAATTCTTGAACTGTTTCCATTACCTGTTTGAAGGTTTTTTCTTGGTTTCCCAGGGTATCATGTACGTATTTACTCATTTCTTCAAACTTTTTGTTATACTTCTCATCCATTTCTATAAGGGCATTTTTTACATGTTGTTTAAGGGACTCTATTATCTTCATAAAGTCGATTTTTTCCATTTCTTCTGTGTTAGGTTGTTCAAATACTTCTGTTGTAAGATCATTGGGTTCTGATGTTTTCATGTTGTTTTTCGGATTATTGGGAGAATTCTTGCCTTGACGCCTGCCCATCTCCTCCTATTGATCCTATCCAATGGGTCCTTTAAAAACCGGATCAGGTTTCCCTGCTGGCCAAGGGCTCCGCTTACAAAATGCCCTCACTCTCTTTCGTGGTTCCTGCTGCAGGCCAAGAACCCTCTCACCCCTCTGAAGGATCTTCAGGACAGGACCAGGCTCCCCTTGTGCCAGTGACCTGGCCAACCAAAGGCCTACCTCTTTGATTCGATTGTAGTAGGGCGATCTGCTCTCCTTATTGCACGCCTGTTCCCGCCGCTTGGGTCTGTCTCTGCGCCGGTCCCCGAAAGCCTCTTCCTGTAAGCGGTGTTGCTCCGCCGCGTCTGGCCGCCGCCGCTCCGCCTCTGTGCGTCTGGCCGCCGCCGCTCCGCCTCTGTGCGTCTGGCCGCCGCCGCTCCGCCTCTGTGCGTCTGGCCGCCGCCGCTCCGCCTCTGTGCGTCTGGCCGCCGCCGCTCCGCCTCTGTGCGTCTGGCCGCCGCCGCTCCGCCTCTGTGCGTCTGGCCGCCGCCGCTCCGCCTCTGTGCGTCTGGCCGCCGCCGCTCCGCCTCTGTGCGTCTGGCCGCCGCCGCTCCGCCTCTGTGCGTCTGGCCGCCGCCGCTCCGCCTCTGTGCGTCTGGCCGCCGCCGCTCCGCCTCTGTGCGTCTGGCCGCCGCCGCTCCGCCTCTGTGCGTCTGGCCGCCGCCGCTCCGCCTCTGTGCGTCTTCTCATTTGATTCTTATGAAATACCTTTTATATCCCTTTTACAAGTGAGGAATGCAAGACTCTAAGTGTAATTTATCAAGATCATGCAAACTACACTCAGAGAAGCCGGAGTTTGAACCCATGCGGACTCCAGCTCAGCATGACTCCCACTAATTATGAGCCGAGGTAGGGTTGCCGCTGTACAGACACCAGTGGGTAACTTTTATTGAGCTTCTATGTGCCAGAGTCCGTAATAAGGGCTTAATGCATCGTTTTCTTACCAAAACTCATTCCATTTCACACAGGAAGAATATGCTTAAAGAGCTGGAAACTCAGTTGGGGAGCAAGTCAAACAAGATCAGTCGGAAGCCCTGGGTTGTGCTCTTTACCCAAGGAGGGCGCAGGGTGTGGCTTTCAGTACTTGTCAAAACTCTCAAGGACATGGCATTCTGTATCAGTCGACTCCCCAATGGATAGACGTCTGACTCTGCTGATTGCTGCTTAAAGCAGTGCCACTTGGGCAGAGATGCGGAGAGCACAGGCTGTGGCTTAGGAACACAGGCACTTGTGACTTAAGTCCTGAGGACACAGCCCAAGATCCTTTGACTCTGAGGACACACTGTTCAAAACACACAGCCGTAGCGGCTGCTTTGGACCAGGTCCTGAGGTTCATTATTCAGAGGGCAACTCACAGCTGAAATGTCTGTCCCTCAAGGGAAAGCTCCAAGGCGGAGTTTGACAGTTCCTCCTAAGAACTCTGAAAACGGAAAGCCAGATGATTAAAGGTTGCGACAAGTAAGGGTTGTGGAGAAAAATGAACCCAAAGACCTAGAGGTGAGACCAGAAACACTGAACCGGCTGGAAGAAAGCATAGGCATGGTGGGGGGCTTTTCTGAATAGACTCCATTTGCCCAGGAATTAAGGCTAACAAACCTCTGTCGTGGGGAGTCTTGGCATTTGGCTTAAGCTTGCCATGTATTTTTAGGGCCACCCTTTTGTCCAATGGGCCTGAGAGCTCTGTCTGAAGCTGGGATTCTGCCTTCTAAGTGGCTTCGTTTAACCGTGCGCCACCACTCCCCACCACACAAATTACCCTACTTTATGGCGCTCTCTGGCCCTTGACTCTTGTCCTTTCTCTCCCTATCTCACTCAGGCCCATTTTACTTAGAATCCGGTGTCTCCACATCCTCCCCAGCTGTCCTTCATAAGCAACCACAGATCTGAGCCCCACTGAAATTCAACCACCATGGCCGCACGGGGTCTGAAACCTCACAGGTTGCCTTGTGGGTGTAGAAAATACTACTGGCAACCGTGGAACCGTGGTTTGCTGATTGCTGAAGGAAAGAAGTGAATCAATCCACCATCTCACTGGCCATTTCCCACCTCCTGCCTCAAGACCTTTCTCTCAGGAGCAAAGTTGAGAAAGATTTCTGTAGGTTCACTCATCAGGTGAAGGGGAATTCCTCCAGAGGGGCTGCATTGCTGGTTGTGAACTCCCTCGTCGCTTCTGCCTTAGCCAGCAGAAGACAGTGAAAATCAAGCAGTATCCCCAGGTTCCCTTATCTGCCCTGAGAGTCCTTTACTCTTCCTCCAGTGCTGCCTACTGCTCCTCTCTCCCTCCTCTCCCATGAAAGGGGTGTGTGAGCTGCAGCCCTTTGAATCTCACACGTCATGTGACTCCCTCGTATTTGCATGTTAATAATTTATATTTGTTTTCTCTTGCTAACTTGCCTATTGCCAACATGATTCAGACTAAGTTATTGAGCTTTCAGAAGATAGAAATGAATGCCCCTTGGTACCACTAGACGCTCATAGTCCAATCTTAGCTGGCCAGAAGGCTTCGTTTTACCATTATTATGCTCACGTTCCTTTTATTTTTAGTTTTCTTCTATGGTCTTAAATGTCAGGTTCTCTTGCTTCCTCTCTTCTTGTGCATCCTTGACTCCAAATGTGCAAATGTCCGCGTCTCAGTCAGTGCCTTCCCCTGTGCTCCAGGCCCCTTGTTGCTCTGGCTTCCCGGGAACTTAGCATAATCAATAAGCTTTTCTTGGCTCTTCCTCATAAGGGCTGAAATGCATTCACATTTCGTCCATCAGAAAAATCAACTTTCTCGTCTTGAACTTCGTTGTTAAGCTGTTGGAGTTTTAAAATAGTTTCTCCATTCTTCCACTTCCCTTTATATGTAGAGCAGAAAGGACGTCTATGGTGAGATTAGATCTTGAAAGGCTCGAGATTCAGTTACGTGGAAGCCCTATAAAGATGCGCCTGCCTTTCTTGTTCTTTTGAGTTTTCTGGCATATGAGCTAGGGAACGCTGCTCCGGTGGTGGTGTTTGCATTTCCTCCTCAGTGTTCCCACCTCCTACTCTCTTCTCAGCCCACTCCAATCTGCCTTCTTCCCCGGAGGCTCTGCTCTGACCTCCATGTTGCTGGATGTAACGGATGCCTATCGGTTGGCAATCCACTGGTTTCCTTGGCTTCTCAATCTTGGCTTCCTTTCCCGTTTTTCATCCAGAAATACGATGGTGAATCTCTGTTGTCCACTGCATTGTTATTGAAAAGCACTTGTGAGACTAAGGCACACACACTGATGGGCATTTTTTTTTTTTCAGAGAGGATTAAGGAGAAAGGCCCTCCCTGAGTAGGTGGTACCATCATCTCAACCTGGATGCCTAGTAGGAAGCTGGAGAGCTCCTATGAGTGCATGCATTCTCTCTGCCGGCTTCTGCTTGCCACATCTTCCTTACCATGATGGCCAGAAACCTAGGAAGCCACAAGCCCAATAAACCTTCATACTTTTCAAATATCCTGTCACAACGACAAGAAAACTAGTTCAGCCCATCACTACTTGTATTCTCAGACATCTCCACAACCTCTATTTGTCGGTGTCTTTCAGAGATGAGTGCGGACTCCCACTCCCTCATTCTGTGCATGCCCCAAACAACCTTACACATTTGCAAAGCTTCAGTCTCTGGAATTCCAGATACCCAACCCAGGCTTTTCTTCCAGATATTAGGCTTACGTATTCACCAGCCTTTGCCATAGCTCCAAATATATATATTTCAAAAATGTCTTTAATAGAATGGGGTTAGAATTAAATGTGAAGTTTTCTGCCCAAACCATTCCCACTTCAATCTTGATAGTCTTAAGAAATGGCAGTGCCACCCACGTCGTTTTTCAAGTCAATAATTTATGAGTCAGGTGTTATTCGCTCCCAACCTTGGATTCAAACGGTTACCGAGTCCTTCCGATTCATTTTCTTAAATCTCTTTTCTTCTGTTCCTTCTCATGGCATCATGCTAATTGAGGCCAGTGATACATCTTGTCCGAAATAGTTCAGCAATCTCTGTGTCAGCTGGAGAATAGCTCTAAGAAATGGACATCACTTCACTTTCTGTGTAACAGGATTTAATCCAGGAAATAAGCTTGCGCGGTTCTGAGAGACAGGGAGGCTAAGTAATGGCTAAGGGTCTTAATGGCAGCCCAAATAAAGCCACAGAAGTGGTCCAGCGGCAGAGCTGATAGCCTACCAGAATGATGCTTTTAAAAGCCCAAGATCGAAGCTGAAATTCTCCTTAACCCTCATCATGTTTCGAATTGGACTCCTCCGCACTGCCCTGAGCATTGTGTTTGCTGTGTGCTCTGTGTGATCCCGGCTTGGGCTAAGTGATCTTTGTGGGTTATCTCACTTAATCCTCAGCCTAACCCTGGGAATTAGGTACATTATGATAGCTTTGCAGATGAGTCAACTATGATTTAGAGACGTTAATATGCCCAGGGTCGCCCACTTAGGAGACAAGGTAATCAGACTTCCGACTTCCGACTCCACAGCCCATCACTCAGCATTGCCGTATTACTGCCTCTGTCGTGACAGAGGTTTATAGCTCCAGCACCTTTTCTCTCCACAGCCTTTCGTATTCCCTATAGCCTCCCATTCTGACCCTCTGCTTCTCAAACTGCTTTCTTTTTTTCACTAATGTTCACATTGATTGGTTGCTGTTTTTTCTCCCCTTAATTTTCTTTTCGTGCATGAGTGTTTTGCTTGCACATATGTGTGTGCACCATAGGCATGCCTGGTGCCCAAGGAGTCCAGAAGACGGTGTCAGATCTTGTGAAACTAGAGTTACAAATGGTTGTGAGCTGCCACGTGGGTGTTGGAAATCAAAGCCGGGTCCTCAGCAGAGCCGAGCCTATGAACTGCTGAGTCATCATCTCCCCACCCCTTTTCTGCCTCTGTTTTTCCTAGCTATGTATAATTATCCCCGGAGGAAACTACACGCTATTTCTTCTCTGAGAAAGCCATCTTCTGACCATCCCACTGGTCTGAGTCGCCTCTACGGCATTTCATACACACAGGATACCTTTTACAGATCTGTAACGGTGGCCACACACAACTGCATGGAGGTGGACGGCCCTGCTATGCTTACTCTTCCTCACTGTATTGAGGAGCTACACAGTCATGGCAAACACCTGCTGCAAACGACAGTAAAGTGGGAAGGATGCTGAAGTCTGCTGTGGTCGGCTCTGTTGACCCTTGCCTTGTGATTAGCAGAAGCAGCGTGGTGATAGCAGCAGGCAGGGGAACTGTTCTGTTCACACAGGACTGGGAACAGAGACAGGAAGGGATGAGGACTGTATTCCTCCTGCTCTGCCTGACCTCTCAAACTTCGTGCCTCCTCCCCCCATCGTGCTCCTGTTAGGAATGAGAGTCAGACCAGGACCATAATAGGTTTCTAATAGTCCCTTCCAGGGACCAGGACTTATTTCTGGTTTACTGGAGCTGGCTGGACTTGAACAAGCAGTTCTCGGAAAAAACCCTCATCTTGCTTAAAAGAAGCCTGCAAGCTTCTGTGAGTCACCCTTTTGCCAGTCCTGCATGCAGGCATTTTTGTTCTCAAAATAAATGCTCTTGTTGATTGCATACATGGTTGGTGGTCTTTTGTGAGACTTCTGGTGGACCCTAACAAGGAAGGTCCTATTCATCACACTCTGGGGAGCAAGCCTGTGGAGAGGAATTCACAATTGAACCATAACATCATACTCCTGCCCCCCAAAAGCTCATTGGTCAGCTCATAATGAAAAAAAAAACATTCATTCCATTTCTAAAAGCTACTGAAATCCTTCGTTGTTTGTTATTTTGAGATGGGGCCTCCACATGCAGCCCTGACTGGGCTGGAACGTGCTGTATAGACCAGGCCAGCCTTCAACTTGTTGTAATCTTCCTGTCTGCACCCTCCAAATGCTGGGATCACAGGCTTATGCTACCGAATCTGGCTCCAAAGTTGTAACAACCCCAACATTGTCTAAAAGACAGAATTCAAAGTCTCCCCTGAGACTCAAGGCAAACTCTGAGCCTCTGTAAAACAACAACAAACATAAAAAGTTGCATACTCGCAGCATGCGCTTCCCTGGGAAGTGGGAGCAAACATTCCCACTTGCAATGGAGGAATGGGTGCATGGGGAGGATGATTGTGAGCAAGGCAAGACTGTAGCACACCATGGGGCGTTACATGCTGTAGCTTCAAGTCCGGCTTCTGAGATACTCGGAGTCAAGTTATGGCTCTAGTAGGCTCTGGTAGTCCACTTATAGGGATTTGCCACGTGCAACCCACATGGCCTCTCCCTTCGGCAGGCCTACTTGTTGCTGGGAGTTTTCTTTGTCAGTCATTTCTACATCCGGGGATCTTGATTGCATATTTAGCCTTTCCTTCAGAGCTTCATGGGTGACCCCCACCAGTGGCTGACCCTGCCACACACTGCTCGGCTTCCCAGGCCTTTCTAGTGAAAGCATGACATCATGACTCTTGCATACTGCATTCGTGCGAAAGCAGCACTGTGTGGCTAACACCTAGGTATGCTACCACCTTTAGTGGTCGCTTGCATCCTTGTACCACAGCTGCAGTGACCTCTGAGTACCCGGGCAGCAGAAGCCAAAGGAAGTCTTTCCTTCAGGCAAACTGAGTGAGCAAGGAAGCCTGGACTTCTCTCCTCAGCAAAGCCTTTCAAATGAGTTCAAGCCTTCGCCCTTGCATGGATGGCATCAGCCAATTTCTGAGCTCCTCCCATGCAACTTTCGCCTTCTCCTGACACAAAGTGGTTGGCTGAATTCTGGTGATGCCAATAGCTTTAGAGATCACGTCTTCCTGCTCCTTAAATGTTTCTTCTGCGTACTCTTTGGCATTCTGCTTTTCTAAGCTCCAAGCAGAATTGACACTCAGCTCTGTCATCACCCTGGAACTCTCCTAGCCTGCGTCTCAAAATCTGACTAAAATTCACCGGATTTCAGTTCCAAAGGCCTAAGAACCACATGGCCATGTTTAATCACAGGGGGAAAAAACGACCTTCTCCTCTGGGATGTATTTTTTTCTTTTATCCCCCTTTTAATATTTTTATTTTAGGGAGGTTAGAAATTATAATTTGATTTCTGCTTGTCCTCTTCTTAAGATCTACAAATTCTGCTGGTGCTGAAGTCCAACACCTATCTCCTCCTACCGAAAGAGAACATTCTTCTTTAAAGAGGGAGGGCAGGGCACAGGCAGTTTCCAGAGAAGGGAAGAGTAGGGAACTCCCACCAGACAGAGGCAGAGGGCATATGGACTAACCTGATGATCCTGCCTACTCGAAGATGAAAACCCAGATGAATAATGGCAAACGCTGAATGTTGTCCCCACTTCCTGTTTGACATTCTGGGCACAACCCTACAGGATACACACAATCAGTACAGGGCAACTGCAGACCAAATACAGCAGCATCATGGAAGAAGCCAAGGAAGGTGCTGCCATGGCAGTCCTCAAGGTTCCTTGGCTCCTGCACGGCAGCTTCTGTGTCCTGGAGTACCTTCATGATCGGCTATGTTGGTAAAAGCAGACAGTGAGAAGCCATTTGGGTCACTGTGGGGGACTCCAGAGTTACCGCAGAGCACAGTCGGGGTTCCCAAGAAAACTGTGGCTAAAATGCAAGAACCTGCAATGCTCGAGCAGGCTCTAGGAGGTGGAATCCAAGTCTCACAAGATATCCTGGACGTCAGTGCTGTCTTTGCGGTCACTGCCACTAACATCTCCGGCCAGGTTCTGCTGACCGGCCTCTTTGGAACCAGGAAGTGTGCGGCCCCGATTCTCCTTGGAACCCAGAACCACGTATCTGCCCTTCTTCAGCACCAGCTGCCATCTCTGCTCATCCGCCATCTGTGAGAGATCCTGTTTCATGGCGTATGCATCTTCTCCATCTGCATAGTACTTGTGCTTTATCTCTCTAACCTGGAAGTTCTGGGTGTTGGAATAAAGGTGCAGGGCCGCCCTGTTGCTCTTCCTGGCATGCACTGAAGTTCTTGATCATGGCCCGTGAGGCCCGGTCCATCAGCTTCTGGGCCAGGCCGAGGCACTGGTGGGAGCGTTTCACAGCCAGTGAGGTGACGTGTTCATGAGGGACATTATTGGGGTCGTCTTCCATCTTGGCCAGGTCACAGCCCACAGTCTTGCCATCCTCATCCTCAGCAATTGTAGGGGCACTGGGGCCAAGAGAGGCCATGGTAGAAGTCGTACTTCATCTGGTAGCTCTAGGCAGGCAGAGCAGGTGGCAGTAGTGCATGGTCATCAGGTCATGGGGCCGAGCATGGCAGAGGTTCATATTGGCAACACATAGGCCTGTCAGGCTCCGGAGAGCCAGAGAGGATGCCATGGAACGCAAGCGACACCAACACCGTTTGTTTTAAAACAGCCGGAGTATCCAAACAGGACTCACACAAGATGAGAAAGATCTCCCACTATCTTCTGTTTTTTTTAGCATGTGTGAGGGGGAAAGAGTTTCATCATTTCTATTAGTCTCTATTCTTCTTGAAAACAAACTCTTGGGCTAGGCATGGTGTCAAATGCCTTCAATCCTAGCACTGGGAACTGGAGGAAGAAGCAGGCAGAGACGCCTGTGGGGGCTAGACAAGTTCCAGAGTTACTTATGGAGGCCCTATGGGCGATGCTGTACAGAACCTCGTCCATCTTCATGCGAGCGGGGTCCCAGTCGTGTCTGAAACAAATGACCACCACGCGGTCCTCCTCTGAAAGAATAGCCTGCCTGGTCTGCCTGCCAGCCATTGTGCAGATGCAGGAGCATGTACGACATCTTGAGTGGGCCTGCGCGGCAGGAAGCCAAAGGCTCATGAGAGCCCACGAGGCCCTGGGATGCATTTTCTGTAGTAGTCACCTTTCTCATTGCTGTAACAAAATACCCAACACAAATGACTTGAAGCTGAAGGGCTGAGTTTTGTTTCATGGTTTCAGAGATTTCTGTCCATACTTCTTGCCTCTTGATTCTGGACCTGTGGTTGGACAGAACATTACTGCAACAAGAGCTGGAGGACAATATTCAACTGAAGAAGTGGGGAGGGGGCTTCAGAGACAAGGCCCTAGGCCCCACCTCCTGAAGATTTCATCGCCTCCCAAAATATTGCTCTCAGCTGGGAACCAAGCACTCAATAAATAAACCTATGTGTGACTTTTTATGTACAAACCATAATAACTCAGGTATTTCCAATTTTACCCCCCCCCACAAAACCAGGAACTCCATGAATATTTATCAAGTGAAGTTTTAGAAGTCCATTATCTGAAACAAGGGTGACAGAAATAAAAACATCTCAGCACGAACTGTGGGCAGGAGGAGTGCTCATCGGGCCCCTGCATCCCCAGGTGCTCATGTCTATCCCTACAGAGCACAGGAGGACAGACACAACCAGAAGAAGTGCAGCTGGATCTGCGGGCAGAATGCTGATTCTACTCCACAGCCCCCTTAAAGCAGGGCTCAGCTTCTTAAAAACCTCAGCTCCTCAGAAACAAAACAAAACAAAACAAAAACAAAAAGCCTCAAGAATTGGAACCTAATTCACAAAATTGTATTTCCAGGAGGGCAGAGCTTTGCATTTCATAGTCTGAGGACAAATTGCATAAACATTCCTTTAAACATTGCTGTTTGTCTTAGGGTTTCTATTGCTGTGAAGAGACATGCTGACCATGGCAACTCTTATAAAGGAAACAATAAATTGGGTGGCTTACAGTTACAGAGGTTTAGTCCATTATCATCATGGCGGAGTGCAGGCAGACATGGTGCTGGAGAAGGAGCTGAGAGCCCTACATCTTGATCAGGCAACAGGAAGTGAACTGCCACACTGGTTGTAGCTTGAGCATACATAGGACCTTAAAGTTGACCTCCATAGTGGCACACTTCCTCCAACAAGGCCACTCCTCCTAATAGTACCACTTCCCATGGGGCAAGCATTCAAACACATGAGTCTCTGGGAGGCATTCCTGTTTAAATGTTCATACTGTTCAACTCCCAAATTTCCCTCCTGAAATCTCCCTTTTCTGTATTATAAACCTTTCTCTACAGCCTCCCGACCACAGAACTAACTACGTTCTGTGTCTTTGCCTTCCTCTCTTTGGGAGGGAAGTATGGTGTGCCTGCTCCATCCTGACTCGGTCCTTGCTCATATGCATCCCTTGGGATTTTCTTGTCTTAGAAGGCAGAGAATAATAGTAATACAGTGAGTATATTGTTAGTTTAAGCCAGTAAAACTTTGCCTCTGATAGTCTTCTATTCCTGGTACTGTAAATTTCCATACCAAGAACAATGCTTGATGATTCGGGTCAGTTTCTTCTAGATGTGGAGAGGATGCTCTCCATTCTGTTCTTTGTGCTGGGCCATGAGACTTGTGCCCTGGGAGATGGTAAGAGCCCTGGACGAGAAGTGTGACATGAACGTGTAATGAAATAGAGGAAGAAGCCAGGTGAAGGTGAACACCTGTGCCCTACACTCTTTTATTAGTTTCTCTTGTGGTTGGCAGAAATATCCAGTGGGGTAAACAGAGCCAGGATGGTCACGGGACCAGCACTGAAAAGTAGCGTGCTTCAATGGGCCGAACCCTAGGGAAAGCTGGGCCTGCACGGCCATGTCAAGCACAACCCAGATGCCCTAGTTTCACTTCTGAAGCAGGTTTTTTCTTTTGGGTTACCAACCAGCTCCCCAGTTCTTGACACAGAGACTTATTTTAGTTATGAATGCTCCGTCTAGCTTAGGTGTGTTTCTGGCTAGCTCTTTTAACTGAAATTAACCTACCCCTTTTTTTAACCCATCGTTTGCCTTAGGACTTTTACCTTTCTGTACTTCCTACTCTGTGTCTGCTGGCCCCAGGCATCTCCCTTTCTTTCTCCCTCTTTCTCTCCTCTCCTCTTCTTACTCTTGTTCTTCTCCAGCCTAAATGTCTCCTCCTAGTCATTCTCTCTGCCCTCCAGCCCCACCTATCTTTTCTCTGCCTCACTATTGGCTGTTTAGCTCTTTATTAGATCAATCAGATGCCTTAGGAAGGTAAGGTAAAACAGCAACACATCTTTCCATAGTTAAACAAAGGCACCAGAAACAAATGTGCTTTACATAGTTAAAGTAATATCCTGCAGCATAAACAAACGTAACACATCTTTACACAGTTAAATAATCCACAACACACTTCTGTTGCTGTGAAAAATATCCAGACAAAAAGCAACAATTCCAGCTTATGGCCAATCACAGCAAGGAATCCAAGATGGGAAGAACCGAAAATAGTGAGGAATACCAGGTCCACAACCAGGAGCAGAGAGAAATAAGCGCATGTATGTGTGGTGTTCAGCTAGCTTTCTCTGCTCTTATGCAGTCCAAGTCCCCCAAACCAATCAAGGGTGCTGCTCTCTCTCTCAAGCTGTGTCTTCCAGCATCAATTAAGACAATCAAAAGCACCCTCACAAACATGCCCGTAGGCTAACCTGGTAGAGACAGCCCCTACAAACATGCCCGCAGGCTAACCTGGTAGAGACAGCCCCTCGTTAAGACTTCCTGGGTGATTTCAGGTAGTGTCAAGAGAACAGTTAAAGTTAACCATAACAGCCAGCGGTGCAGCATTTTAGAGTGATGGTTTGCACGAGTGGCAGTGCCACCTTCTCAGATTACAGACTCAGAAATTCCCACGGGATCCTGTGAGGCTGGCCTAGAAAGTCTATTGTGATGGTGGAGACCTGGTCAGGAAGAAAGGTCACGAAGGATGGACCTTCATTCCTGGGGGTATTGGCAGGTACCAGTCTAGCTCACCCCCTCAACAGTAAAGACTGGAGAACAGCCAGCGTGGTCCTCATGACATGACCCCCATACCAAGAGTTCTCAACAGTTTCCTGTATCCAGAAGTACGGGGAAGGAAGAGGTAGAATGGAACTAACTCAATGTTTGTCCGTCATACACTTTGTGAGCCAAAGGGGAGTCTGTAAGCGCTTCCTGTTGGAACGGGCATCATTTACGAAGCAAAGTTAAAGTGGTTCTTGTGTTACCCTCCCCACTCTACAGTCTATACTTAGGAAAGAAGGCTGGAGATAGCTGTGGGCTTAGTAGTCCCAGAGACACGGGGGTACCAGTGACTCAGTACTTAAGGGATGCCCGAGTCATCGGGGTCGATCCCAATAGCCATATTGTCTCAGCAGCGATGCTGAGGGAGGCTGTGCTGGATGGAGCACACCTTCTAATTTTACCTGAATACGGAACGCAGTTATTAATGCGATAGCACACCCCTTCAGATCCTCAATGCCAACCGCTGTCATAGACAAAGGCTGAGAGGAACTGACAACCACAGGGCTGTTTCCAGCCATGAACCCCCAACCTGGCACACAATGAGTGCACACAGTCAGCTGGATGCACAGGCAAACACTCGGTAGGCTAAGGACACCAGAAGGCTGTCAGCTCATGGTCCGCAAATGAGAAGCTGACCTTGAGCCAAGACGCTTTCAGCAAGAGGGGACATCTCAGGCGATGGCTGTTTTCACACTGCGGCATAGACCTCCTTGGTTTATAGAAGGGCAGGTGATGGGAGGTGAGGGCTGAGTGCTGTTGGGTGGGGGTGAGCTGAGCCACGGAAGGGCCAAGCTGCTGGAACCACAGTTTAGGCAAGTCGCTCCGGTGGTTAAAGTACCATGGCCTACCACACAAAGCGATTATCCGAAGACTTAAATTCTGCTGATTCAATTGCTCTTATTTAGATTTTCAAATTATTCCTGACAAGATAATAAGTCTCTTTCAAAACATTAAATCGAATAAATCTCCTGGTTGGAGGTCTTCAGCTCGATTTAATTTTCCGCAGAGCGTCTAAGGATCTAATGAGAAATCAAAATGAAAGGGCTTAATTGGAATATTCCTCCAATTCCCCGACACAGATCCCGTGCTAGGAAACGCGCAGAGATGTGAGCTTGGAGCCGCATGCCCCTCCCATGTTCGCAGAGTGAGTCCCACCCCTGACCTTTAGATCGCCTTGGTAAACGGCACAGTCTATAAACAGCAAAGCATTAATTATGGAGCCTGTTTTTTGCTTGTTTCTGTCCCCAGTTTTAATACGCTCCCCAGTGTTCTTTCTATTTAAACTGGATGCTGTGTTTTCGGTTGAGCTATGCGGATAGAGCCTATCAGAAATGGATCTGCAGGGCTGCTGTTCCGTGCTCTTTAGAGGGCCGGGCACTGAGCTCACCGAGTCTCCTAGCGAAAATTCTCCTACATTCATTCCTTCTCATCCTCATCGCAGGAGCTTTCCCCGGGGACGTCTCCTCCCATGCACGCCTTGCTGAGCACTCGGGAGGTATCAGGCCCTTTGCTATGTCTCTTGCTTGTGTGTTTATTACTCCATCTCCCCATGGCATCCCAGGGAGGCAGGTGCACTGATTGTCTCAGCATGAGGGTGAGCAAGTAGCCTCAGAGAAGCCATCCACTTCGTAAAGGAAAGACAGAGAGTTGGCTCTTGATGCAGCCCCCAACCCTCATGCTCGTGATCTAGGATTAGTTAATTCAAATACTTATAGCGAATGAGATCCCGGGACAGTGTGACACTCTTGAGACAGTAGATCAGATCAGCCACCAAGATGTGCATCTATGGGTACTAACTCATCCACTGCTGTGGGGATTTTTCAGTCTACGGTCAGGAGGAAGTACAGGTAGCATTGTTTCCTGGGTAATGGGACATAATTCCCTCTTCAAAGAAGTTGCTGTCACCCATATGGGGAGAAAGACAGACTGGACAGAAACTGGTTTTGTGCTCCCCGTATTATGAGAGAAAAGACAGGAAGTCACATTAGCCATTCTTGGCGAAGATCCCACCTCATTAGAGATAATAATGGTCACATTAGTGGTCCTGGGACAAATACAGAGACTGCTTTCCCGGAGAAGCAAGCCAGAACCACTGTGCCTGTCCCCGACTTGCTGACTGGACTGGCGGCTTCGCCTCCCAATGACAGGTGCTCCTGTGTCCTGAGATTATCACGGTCACCTCAGATGAAAGGTAAAGGCCTGCTGGCCCTGCTTTGAAAGGTAAGGTTAAGTGTGACTCAGCTCTTGCGCCATCACTTCCTGACTTGTATCATTGGCCCTGATGGCATTGCACATGGAGGAAGCTCTAGACAGACTCTTCCAGATCCACCAGCGATATGAGGAGGCCTCTGTCCTCTGCTTGGAGCACACAGGGAAGGAGTGCTGAGAGAAGGTGCAGCTTCTGGTGGGTAGGCCACTTGTTCCAAAAACAGCAAACAAAGTAATAGTGAAAAGGCAGGAAAGGAACCCAAAACCAAATGCTGGAAAGATAAAAATGAAGCGAGTTGTTGACCCACCTTCAGGGCCTGACGTGAGGCTCTGGTCTGAATAGGGGAGGGACCAGAGTGAGACGCTGGTGTAATTTAGTGACCTCCGTCAAGGTGTGGTCTGGCTAACCATTGTCTCTGCTCTGGTTCTGCAAGGTGACTTGAAGAAATCCTTATTCCTGCAGGGGACAAGCTGGTTCCCATGAGATGACGGTCCCTGTCAGGTGATCCTGGAGGCTCTGCTATCCTTGCAGTCCAAGATGACTACAGGTTTAGGGTGGTGGCTACGGCATCCATCACGATCTATAGTGGTGCAGAACCGCACACTGTGGAAACTGGGAGTAAGATGCCCCTTGCTCTTATCTCTGTCTTTCACCTTGAAGGTGATGGCACGGGTTAGGCATCGCAGTTTTAGACAGATGTGTCTTGGATGATCATCATCTCTACATGCAGAACTAAGCTGGAGTCTAACCCAAGAGAAAGAAGATGTGTGCTCCAAGAAGATGTGCGGGCAAAGCACAAAGCCTTCGTCCTGTTTCAGTTACTTTGCAGGTGTGTATGTGGGGTGAGTTCTTTTCAGTGAAAGCAGTTTCTTGGGATGTTTATGGAGGGGGGCCAACTTTGGCTTAATAAGGACAGAAACTTTCCAAACTGAGGGGCATCATGAAAGAATTTCAATTTAGGAAGTGGAGACTTCCTTGCAAATGGTTTAGAGTGCCTTGTACCAGGTGCCTGGTGCCATAGTGGGGGCACATACCCTCGATCTGGGTAGCACTTCCCTCCCCACCCCTAGATCTGCTCCTTGACTTTCCTCCTCCACCAGAGTGAAACACTTGAGATGTGAGTGAAGAAAAGTCTCCTTTGGAAAGTTTTGCTTGGCCAGCCAAGTGCCAGCCTCTTGGCACTCAGGAGGCATAGGCAGGAGGACCTCTGTGAGTTCATATCATGAGGTTCAGATCAACCAGAGCTACAAAGTGAGACCCTATACAAACACCAAAAAAAAAAAGAAAGAAAGAAAGAAAGAAAGAAAGAAAGAAAGAAAGAAAGAAACTTTTACTGGAGAGCTTCAAGTCTAAAGTCTTCTGTGGAGAGTATAGTTCCTAGTTTGGAATATCTACTTCAGGAGCAATAGGAGAAGTGGAAATTCATATCAATGTCCCAGTGAACAGGTATGCTGTGTGGGCGGGTCTTGGCTGTCTTGGGGTCCAGATCATGGCTAGCTCAAATCCCAGTGAATTATTTATCATTTACTGTCAAAAAATGTGTCAGCTTGTACCCCAAACTAAACATATGCTGTTTATCAACTCATGACTCCAATGATGAGAGAGGATCAGAAAGAGACAAACTAGAAGATGCTAATGCAGAAACCTTGACTATAGAAGTGAGTTATTTGAGCTTCCTTACATGGTAAAGTGTGGACTTCTAGCACCATGGCTTGGTTGGTTTATTTTGTTTTGTTGAGATAAGTTTTCACCGTGGAGCCCAGACCTACATTGAGTTCATGATCCTCCTCCCTTAGCCTACTTAGTACCAGGATTATAGTCATGTACCACCATGCCTGTCACTATCTGCTTTTAAAAGCATGCCAGATTTGGTAGGGTGTGTAGGAAGCACAGCTTAGAAAAAGCATTGGAGAAACCAGGGTTGTCAATCACATCAGTCTATTTTCTTCAACAGGGGGAAACGAATGGTGCTTAGTCACCTGGAATGCCAGAGTGGAAAGTGATCAATCAAGCTGGTGATTCCTTGCTATTCAATAGGAGCCAGCCTCCACCTGCACACCCCAATACCCTGAGCATCGTTCAGACCCAATGCAGTCAACAGAGCACACCCTCATGAAAGGGGCCCCATGTACTTTGCATCCTCCATTAATAGAATCTGTCCTTATGCTTATCATAAATCCTTCCTCTAGCCCTAGCCCTGAGCTCTGTTTATCAGCCAATAGAATTCATTGTTACTGCAGAGGTCGTAAGCTCTACTATGTTTAAATGTGTAAGAAAAATAAACCTCAAGGCCAGTCCCTGGAAGGCTATGACCCAGTGTCTGCAAAGATGGCAGTGTTTGAGTTTTATTCTTCATCTCCTCTTACAGACTGTCCTGGGGAGGGAGGGTCCCTGATAGGTGTGCAGGAACTACTCATCTTACTGTCTTCAGACTTTAAGGATTGTTGGATGAGCCTATCTGTCTTATACAGAACTACAAGTACTCAGCAGAATCTGTCGGTGGTAGTTTGAATGTAATTGGCTCCCCATAAGTTCATAGAGAGTGGCACTATTAGGAGGTGTGGCTTTGCTGGAGAAGGTATGGCCTTGTTGGAGGAAGTGTGTCCCTTTGGAGGTGAGCTCTGAGGTCTCATATATGCACAAGTCCAGGGTCTCAGTTCACTTCCTGTTGCCTGCAGGATCAAGATATAGAAATCTCAGCTCCTTCTCCAACACCATGTCTGCCTGTATGCCACCATGTTGTACCATGATAATGAACTAAACCTCTGAAACTGTAAGTCAACAAGTTAAATGTTTTCCTTTATCAGAGTTGCCATGGTCATGGGTCACTTGGCAGCAATAGAAACCCTAATTAAGACAGTGTCCAACTGCTAGTCTTCCAGGCATTTATCCTACGGAGAATATATATTTATTTCTCAATAATGCTCAGTTAAACTTTGGGTAGAAATTAACTCTATCAAATCTTTTCTGCAGGAGCAGATGGACAGTTATCTGGTAGTAACAGCTGAAGTTCATGTCTTAAGTTTTCTTGGAAGCTGAGAGTTTTCTTGGAGCCACAGGGCTGCTTGTAACAGGGCCCGAGCTTTGAGGATTATGTGGAAATGGAAGTCTGAATCCTTCAGTTATTGTTCTGAGTGGACAGAGCCGACACAGCTGTGTGGTGGGCAAGTTCCCTCTCCTGCTTGGGCTGTACCACCCTGAGAGGGCTGGAATAGGTCAGTGGTTCTAAACCTCTTCACCTTGGAGGACTGAGGCTTGCACCTCATGCTCCTTACCTCAGACGAACCAGTGATCAGTATTTCCTTGGATGGAGCAGGGGCGGTGCTATTAAAGCACTTGGGAGAGTCTGAAGTACAGCCAAACCTGGACACTGGTTGCGGTGGTTGCTAGCAACCCAGCTCCTCTCTATCCTCAGCCAACCACAGCCATGCTTCTGTGGAGACACTCCTTTTCAGAGGGAAACCTCATTTAGTGGCACTGTGCTCTGACTCTGCACTTGAGCTACAGAAGCACCTCAGGCTGTGCCTCCTTCCCCTTCCTGCTGGAGACAGAGGGTGCTTGGCAGAGGAGAGCCCCATTATCTGCCTCACTGCCCCTCTCCTCTCATGGCTCCTCTTCCTTCATTCCCACCTCAAAGTGAAAAGGAACTAATAATCCTATACACAATACCTCAAGGACTGACCAGCCAGATATAGATAACAATACTATTGATAGTTGTTTCAGCTTTGAGTAAACGTTAATTCAACATCTATGTGATGGGGTGAGGTAGGCTTGCTGCCTGTTTTTTTTTTTTTTTAAAAAAATGACTGGCATTTGTAGGAAAAGGGATATGTGACCTTCCCACATCCTGACCACCACCATTCAATGAGCATTAAGTGTCAACCAAGGAACAGGTTAGGAGGAGTCCAGAACGAGCACCAAAGGGTTGTTGAGTTGGGCCTCTTCCAAGGGACTTGAGGAGCAGGCAGGAAAATTGGATGTCAGTGGCATCTGCCAGGACCCGAAGAGCCACCTTGCCATGTCCCAGGGACCAACGAGCATATGGTATGCCTCCTTTTCTTCCAGTTATTTGGCCGGATTCCATCCTATCCTTTCATCCATTGACCTAAATGTCTGTGTCAGTATTTTATATTCCCCGTACCATTTGAAAATCATGTAATTGTCAAGTATAGCCCCACTGAATACACTCACCTCTCCTGTTCAAACCGACCTGGAAATCAGAGCCAATGCTACAGAAAAGACTACGGACAAAGATTTACTAACAAAGAATAAATTATTGAGAGTTTGGGTTGCAGTAGGGAATAAAAGCATGTAACATTCCGATGTCCTGAAAATAGTTTAGCCAGCAAAATTGGGAGGTGAAAAGGGAAAGGAGATAAAATTGTTAGGCTAGGGAGACCTGACAGGTGAGGAACATCAACACGCAGGAAACCGAAATCAAGCTAACGGAGGAATTCATCTCCAAAGCTTTCCTAGCATAGTCTCTTGACAGTACTAGAATGCCTTGGAAACAGCGTTTGTCACCGAGAAAATATTTGCTCAAAGTTGGGGAACCTAAGGTTTTATCAGATCCTTTTCTTCTGTTGGGTTCATACATAATTGAATGCACTTTTTAAAGTACGTTTAGTTCTGTTCTTACAGGAAGATTTTTTTTTTGCTCAGCAGGCACTCACAGAGGTGTCTGGAAGTGTGTTTGCTGAGTTCTGGTACGAGACTACAACACGAGATTGTACTTGCTGTGTCAATATTTGTGTTTTCCTGTCTTGTTTGCATATTTGATCACAGACGTGGACTGTATTTGCAGATTAAATTTTTTTGGTTGGAGATGAGGGTCCACTGATGGCTTGCACTTAATATTTTGAGTCATGTGTGCACATACCTTTTTTACTGGAAAGCATGCGACACTGTGATCAGGTTACCAGAAGTGTCTGTGGCTCTGCACTTACTTCCTTGCCCCTCCCTCCCCCCACGCCAAGCCTCTTCCAATCACATAGCCAACTGGAGACATCACCCTTGGGTTCTCACACAACTCTGGGAAATTGACCTTTGCATATCTATACTGTGCATGAGGGAGGTTGGGAGAAAGAGTCAGGAGTGCCACCACCACTCAGGGTCACACGGGAAGACAGGCAGGATGTAACCCAGTTCAGCCTGAGTGCAAAGAACACACTTGGTCAGCTGCGTTATGTTGCCTGATCGTCTCTCTATGTCTTAGTTCTAAGTTATGCACTTAACAGCATAACCCATATTGATAGTGTTTTTATGCATTTCAGACACAAACGTGGAAGCACGGTTTCTAATCTTGCCGTGCAGTGGGTCATCTTGCAGTCACTTATGATAAGAACCCTCCAGACTGCTCTCATCACCAAAGCATGAAAATCAGACTCAGCATCCAAAGGCATGGATGTCCAACATCACATACATCAGTAGAAAAGCAAAGATATCAATGAGGGACACAGGAGAGTAAGAAATGCCATGGCCATGGAAAGTCTTATAAAAGAAAGCATTTCACTGAGACTTGCTCACTATTTCAGAGGTTAGCTCGTTATCATGTTAGGGAGCATGGACAGACATAGTGGTGGAGAAGTAACTGAGAGTTCTACATCTGGATCTGCAGGCGGCAGGAAAAGAGAGACTCTGGGCTTGGAATGGGCTTCTTGAAACCTCAAAGCCAACAGCCAGTGACACACTTCCTCCAACAAGGCCACACTTCCTAATCCTTTCTAACAGTGCCATTTCCTCTTGAGCCTATTCGCACCTGTGAGCCTATGTGTGGCATTCCCATTCAGACCACCATAGAAGGTCCTCTAGTTCAATCTCCAAGGTATGAATTATGAATGCTTAAACACCGTCAGTTCAGGTAGGTGTGGGGGCACACGCCTGTCATCTCAGTATTAGAGAGGTAATAAGAGAGGCGTGAGAGTTCCGGTCTAGCCTAGGCTACATAGGAGACCTTCCTCAGATAATAACAACAGCTCCCCCCTCAGTTTATCTTTGGGGAGCCTCATTTTCTTTATCTGTGTAAGTGAGAAGACGGGACAAGTTGAAGTCTGGACTCCCTGTGGTTCTAACACCCAGAGCAAATCGGAGCAGGCCGCACTGCTGTGCGGTCAGGAACATCGCAGAAGGAAGAGAAGTGTGTCGCTTTTCCTTCCTCCAGATACCAACATAGAAGTGCTAACCCTAATTTGAAGCATTGAGAGGAAATGTCGGCAAATCTGGAAGCTATGCCTAGATATGCCAACGATACAAACACTTCTATTTCTTTCAGAATGGTGGCGAGCTAATTATAGGCATTGATTTTATCAACCCTCTTCCCAAACGTGTAACCCTGATGGAAGTGTGAAGTTCCCAGAGCTGGAAAGAACCGCAGAAAGAAGCAGGCAGATTTCCTTAGCCTTCTCCGAATGCTAATCACTCACACTGGCAAGTCCTTACCCAAATCCATTTCTCTAAGGTCATGAGGACTGCACTGGTCAAAACAATAGCATCTCAGATCCACCTAAGGCTGCTGTCAAGTGAACCCCACACAGACTCAGATTCACACTCTTTCCCCAGGTTGAGCAAGGCCAGCCAGTACAGAGGCAGCTTTAGAAACCTGGAGAAAAGACACCGTGCAAGGCATATGTCTGACAGTGGGCTGGGCTGCAGGTTACCAGAGCTACGGGCTTGTCAAGAGTCCCCTGGAACATCATCTCAACTGCATGAGCCTTCTGTGGAGAGGACTCACAGAGACAGAAACGCAGTCAGTGTCTAGAACTCAGAGATGGGGACTTGGGAGTTCTTTGAGACAAGACAGAAGAAAGTTAAAGGATATGGCAGCTGATAGCAAGGATGATATAAACAAACATTCTGTAATCTGTTTCTGGCCTAGTAAAAAGCTTACTTCTAATTTCATATATTCTGTCCACAAATGTTTTCTGAGCATCTACTTTTTGCCAACTACCATTCCAGATCCTAGGGACATATCAGTGAATGAAATGTATAACATTCGCTGTCCCCGAATTTCCCAAAGGAAAACACACAGTGACTTAAGAAATAAGAAAACGTAGCTTCACGACACTGAACACCTATGCTCAGTGCACTGGAGAGAACGGGAGGGAAGAGAGAATCTAGGGGACCTTTCGTTCTAAGCTTGTAGAACTCATGGACGTGAAGGCAGATGGGATGTAATGTCAGCTTAGGAACGGTAGCGGTCCAGCGCCTAGGCAGTGAGGTGGGCACTGAAGAGAACTGAAGGCCTGAGGGTATAGGTCAGTGCTGAGCCCTTGCCCCACACCCGCAAAGCTGCAGCAACACAAACACACACACACATACGCATGCACACACGCAGGCACACACACAGAGGAGTAGGAACTATGAAGAAAGGACCACGCAGCTGGAAAGCAGGACAAGCAGGAGGAGAAAGGGAAGAACTGAACACGTGGGTGGAAATCACTGCTTTCCAAGGCCAGTTAGGAATGCAAAGCGGGGCGCTGGTGACAGAAGCTGGGAAGCAGTAGCCAAGGCTGCCGTAGGGAAGGCAGATTGCAGAGACCAGAGGAGGTTGCCTAAAAACTAAAAATATCTGAGAGAGGCCCAAGAGCCTTGTAAATGAAGGTGTGGGTCCAGGAAAGGGCACAGAGACACTGACGCATTTCCACTGGAGAAAGACTTGGTGTTTTCTAAAGAGTGCCCTGGCTGTAAGTGATTGAAATTTGGTAACAGAAGGAGACGCTATCAGAGCATCTTAGCAAGACAAGGAATTGAAAAAGCAGAAGGTTGAGCCTGTAAGATCCTATCTTCACCAAGCACAAACAATAGCAAGACAAGGAACTGAAAAAGCAGAAGGTTGACCCTGTAAGATCCTATCCTCACCAAGCACAAACAAGCGACACTAAGCAATGCACTAGAATTTTTTTTAGGGCCACCACCCAGCTCCCAAATCAGGACAGAGAATTTTTATTAGTTACGAATGCTTGGCCTTAGCTTTTTTGAGGCATGTTTCAGGCAAGCTCTTTTAACTTAACCTGTTTCTCTTCATCTGTGTTTTGTCTTAGGGCTTTTTACTTTTCTTGCTTTTATATATCATACTTTCTTTGCTTCTGGTGTCTACCTGATGACTGTCTTGTTTCTAGCCCTGGGCACGCCCCTCTCTTTCTCTCTCGTTCTCTCTTTTTCCTCCATTCTCTCTCAAGCCTAGATTTTTCTTCCTACTTATGCTCTCTGCCTGCCAGCCCCGCCCATCCTTTCTCTGCCTAGCCATTCACCATTCGATCTTTCATTAGACCAATCAGGTGCCTTAGGCAGGCAAGGTAAGACAGCATCATATCTTTATCTAATTAAACACACATCCTTACATTGTTCAACAAATGCAGCATAAACAAATGTAACACATCTTTATGCAGTGAAAGTAATATTCTACAGCATAAACAAACGTAACACATCTTTAAAATTGTTAAAGTCTAGTTAAAGCAATATTCTACAACAAAGCAATACACAGCCCACTACCCACCAGCCACACAACACAGGATCAGCAAAACTGTATTCACTAAAATGTATTCCCAAGGAGTTGAGTGTGTACACATAGTAAAACTTAAGCTTCAGGCTCATGACGGTGGCCACTGAAGCTTCAACTCCCTCCAACAGCTTGTCTATACATCGTATGCTTCCCCAACTCTAAGAGATCCAGACATCACAGGGAGGCAAAGCAACTGGTCCAAGTTCACACAGCAAGGTGAGAGTTGACTAGAATCAGGACTTCTCACATTGGCATGGTCTTTCCACCCTCTCCATGCCTCTCAAACACCAGACATAAATCGCCATCTTGAGGTCATCCCACTCCATACCCAAAACACTGTGTCAGCCGTCATATTTGACAGTTACCTTTTATTCACCAAAGCCCTTATTTGTTACACATATGCATTTGAGTGTGTGTGTGTGTGTGTGTGTGTGTGTGAGAGAGAGAGAGAGAGAGAGAGAGAGAGAGAGAGAGAGAGAGAGAATATGCCAGGTGGACAGATGCGAGGTCAATCATTTAAGACCTCAGAGTCTTGATGCCTGTCCAGGTAGGAGCCTAAGAGAGAAATATCAGGGAGGGTTATAAAATACTATATTCTGATTTCACATGCCCAAATGGCCTAAGCCTGGCAGAAACGCATCAATATTTATTGTAGAGGATCTTTCTAGAGACCTGAGACACCTAGTGGGTTATTTCTTCAAAGGTAAATCTTGCTATTATCTGCTGAGCATTGCCGAACTACACACCCTTTGTAGGTGTGTTCTTGTTTACTCTACAGGGGAAGAATTGCTTGTCCTTGATTTCTTTTTGTAAGTGAGGAAAGTGAGAGTCTAAAAAAAAAAATGAAGTGACTTGTCCTGTTGGGACAGAGGAGTGGCAGAAGTTGATCTAGACTTCAATCTAAATGATTTCACCGGCTCCCCAATCACCACCATCAACCCCAAACTCAGCGCACCTTTGCTCTGTATTCTGTTAAAGGCATCCTGATGGCATACAAGTGTAATAAAACTAAAAATGCGTTTGTCATCACTTGGCTTTGATACCAACATTTCTGAGGTAACTGGGAGAGAATTCTGTTTTGATTGTGAAGAGACATATGCCAAGGTGTCAGATGGCACTGGGGTGCTCAGTCCTCTGCTCCCTTAGGGGACTCCGTCTTCTCCCTGACTGCAGACAATCCTCATGCCTGGGACCTGGTGGAGGGGCGTGGGAGTCGAACCAGCAGACACAGAGGCACAGCGGGGCACTAGAAACCTGCTGAAAAAGCTAGAAAAATACTACTTCCAGAGATTTATATCACACTTAACTTCCTTAGAACTTAAGGTAGCTAAAAAAAAAATCTACTTTTAAAGTAGAGGAAATAGGATTATTGGATTTTGAAATTGAGAGCCATGAAATTTAGAATAATTTTATATAAAACTTCAAGTTCTTTTATTTCAAAGTAAAAGAATCATATGGTCTCATGTAATTTTGAATCTCAAAAAAAAAAAAGGACAAATGTTTCTCTTTGCTGAGTGCCTGGAGTCCAGCTCAATGGCAGGAGACTCGGTCGGATACCTGCTCTGAAGCTGAAGGCGCTGACCCTTGCTGCTGCTTCCTTCCCTTCTTCTTCTTCTTCTTCTTCTTCTTCTTCTTCTTCTTCTTCTTCTTCTTCTCCTCCTCCTCCTCCTCCTCCTCCTCCTCTTCCTCCTCCTCCTCCTCTTCCTCCTCCTTCTCCTCTTCTTCCTCCTCCTCCTCCTCCTCTTCCTCCTCCTTCTCCTCTTCCTCCTCCTCCTCCTCCTCTTCCTCCTCCTTCTCCTCTTCCTCCTCCTCCTCCTCCTCTTCCTCCTCCTCCTCCTCCTCCTCCTCCTCCTTCTCCTCCTTTATTTGGGTTTTTCAAGACAGGGTTTCACTGTGTAGCTCTGGCTGGCCTGGGTGGCCAGGCTGGCCTAGAACTCACAGAGATCTCCCTGCTTCTGTCTCCAAGTTCTGGGATTAAAGGTGTGCACCATCATCTCCCAGATGACAATTCCCCTCCTCTTAACTCCCCTCCCACTTTGCTTCTTGTAAGAGGCAGAGACTAAACCAGTCCTTTCCAGTTTCCTAGGTCTCACACCAGTCCACCCAAGCATCCCTCGTGTGTTCTCCAGTGAAGAGACTGTTGTCATGTCGGGGTCTGCACGTCAGCTCTGTACTTCACCAGGCTCTTTAAGGCATCGATTGCATTTTTACCTCCTTCTTCTGTACTAAATTTCTTTTTCACTGGAAAAGTAAGGTCTTTTTGCTAGGACAACTCTTTGATGTTTTTTTCTTTTTCTTTTCTCTGGTCTCAAGTATACGGTGGCTTAGTGTAATGGCTGCGATTTGTGTTTGGATTCTGAATCTAAATGAACTGAATAGGTTACTTGTTCTTTTTTTTAATCTGTAAAATAGGAATTAAATGGGCATGAAGCCCTTAACCCAGCGCCAAGAACATACAGGTAGCTTTATTTCTTTGCCAGTGTTTAGGACTGACTGGGAGAAAAGGCTTGGGGCCTGACACACAGCTGAGGACCTTTGATGGATGACACTCCAATCCACGCCTCTCTGAGTTCAGAGATTCCATTCCTTCCTTTTCAAGATAAGGAGCTGAGCCCTTCTTTCATCCACACCAGCGCGATAGCTCCTCTCCATCTGATTCGAGGGTCTATTACCATCTCATTGAGATGCCACTTCCACAAGGCTTCGAGGGGAAGCGGGGAGTGGGCTGGGGTAGAGGACTGCCCCATTAGCATTCAAATCATAATAGAGACCATTATCTTGCCAGCAAAATACCCCAGCAGTAGTGATGGGAGGAAATGGGAGTGGGTTGCCAAAGCAACGGAGGAACTTGAGCAGTGCTGTTTCCATGGCAACAGAGAGCCTGTATGGGAGTGTTCTCTTAGCTCCAACACTGGTTAGACACTCAACAGCATCAGTGACTCATCGGGTAGATTGCACTGCAAAGGGCAAATTAGCAAGAGGTTTCACTTACAAGTTAGGCCGGCGCAAAACCTGCAGCCAGCACCTAAACTCTTCAAGATGGAGCCCGGGCCTGTCTGTTAGGAATCAGGATTCTCTTGGTTGCTGTTCTCTCGATGCCATCAGATCTTGGTTATGACATGTAAAGTCAAGGAAGCCCTGCCTGGGCGAAATGTCCACAAGGAAATCCAACTCATGAGGTATATAACTTCAGCGGCAGGCAAATGCCTGAGCTGTTTCTCCTTCTTGTCTCAACTTTAATTTCATCAAAGTAATATACTCACATAATTAAAATGTCAATTAGAGCCTATAATCAAACACACCAGGCCCCACACATCCCAGTGCCTTCTTCCAGAGGCAACCGCTTTAATGTCTTTGGTTGTATGCCCTGTCTTCACACCCGTATTTCCAAATGCTTCCACATTGAAGACATTGTTTTTTGCATTTACAATTAAGTAGAGGAAGCTGTCTCGTGTCCCCTTCAATCTCAACCTCCAGACACGATGCAGAAACTTTTAAATAAGTCATATTTGTGAACTGTAGTGTTTTTAGCGTCACAGGACATATCAGAATTGGTTAGCTGCCAGTGGTGACATCTCTTGAGTAAAGGGCTAGAGGTCTCCGTATTAGACACGCAGGCTCATTTTCGAACACTTTACTTTGTTAACATGTATTCATTAATTGTACACATGGATGGGATGCAGTGTGATATTTTAGTAAATGAATAAAGTGAGCGCTAATCACACCTAGCTTTCTTTAGTCTTCCCTGTCCCTCCCATCCATCCCTCCTGTGTGCCTTCTCCATCCATACTCAATCCAACTCTTTTAGCTTTCCCGTTTGAAACAATGTAGGCGACCTGCCTTCCTCTGCTGGGATTATTTCACTTGCCATAATGTCTTCTAGTTCCATCCATTTTACTGCCAATGACAGGGTTCATTCTTCTTTATGGCCAAACACACACACACACACACACACACACACACACACACACAATCACACTCACTTCACTCAGTATGTATGTGTCTATTTTGCGTTTTCTTTGTTCATCTGTTATTGTGTATCTAGGTTGTTTACTACCTTAGCTAGTAGGAGTAGTGCAGCGACCAGCAAGGGATTGTAACTCTGTCTGTGGTATGCTGATTTCATTTGCTTTCGATTCATACCCAGGAGTGGGATAGACTCATGATTTGGTAGGTATAGTTTTAGTTTGTAGGTTAATAATTTTATATTCCCATAGTTATTCATGAGAAGTCCTTTTATTCACATCATTACTAGCGAGTTTTTTAAGTTGCTGTTCTAACTGGAGCGAGGTGACATCTCATTGTAATTTTAATCTCCATTTATTTCTCCAATAAGGAGATAGCTGTCTAGTTGGGATTTTTGTTTGTTTGTTTTAAACTTTTTCGCATTTTATTTATTCTCATATTTATAGTGCGTGTGTGTGTGTGTGTGTGTGTGTGTGCATGTACACGTACATACACACATGTGGAACGTGTGGAGGTCACAGTTAGAAGAGTTAGTTCTCATCCTGTGGTCTCCAAATAGATCATCAGATTTGCTGGAATATTTCCGTTAAGTTTCTGAATTCCTTACCTAGTCTGGATATTAACTCTGCGTCAGATGAACAGTTGGCAAAAGTTTTGCCACTCTCTCTGCTCTTCCGCTCTGTGGATGGCTTCCTTTGTTGTGTAGAAGGTTTCAGTTTGCTATAATCCCATTTATCTACTTCTCCTTTCGTTTCCTTTGATCCTGGGGAAGTATTAAACATTTCATCACCTCTGTCAATATCTGAAAGTATTCCCTGTGGTTCTGTGTTTTACACTTAGGCATTGGATGCATTCTGAACTGGTCTTTTGCAGGGTGAGGGGGATAAAGTTTTGGTCTCTGGCGCATGGTTTTCCAGGCATCACTGGCATAGCCCATCCTTTCTGCTGGGAGTCTTTTGGCACCTTTGTTAAAGTCCCTAGGCTATAAGATGCCGACTCCTATGCCCTCCCTGGGTCTGGCCTGGCCAGCCTGCTGGGCTGTGTCTATCTTTTCTAGGCTCGAGCATCATCAGGCACGCTGTCATCCTGCAGGCCAGCTTTACCCAGCCTTTTGGTCCCAGCCTGCTGTCATTTGCTCCCCTCCAGCAGCCGCTGGCTCCTGGGGTTGGGAGAATTCCTTGCTGCCACTTGTTCCTCTTTTCCTTCCTGCTTCGCTCAACTATGCCTAGGATTGGGGTCACAGATGTCTCCTGAGACTGCGTGGAATCCTGTGCCAGGTTTATTCTCTTGTCATTCGGGAGTGACTTAATACAAGAGGGCAGATGCGATTTCTTGCCTTCCTTAATCTAGGTATTTTTTCACTGTCTTAGCTATCACACTGGAGTGACTATGCAAAGAAGTTGCATTTTACATAAAGTACATGTGTATTTTTATATTTCATTTTTAATCTTGGCTATTTAGACTACCCATAGAATAGTTCTATTTCAAAAATATTGAACGTTTAAAATTTTCATGTTCTGGTGTGTTAAAGTCAAAGCCAAATGGTTTTACCTTTTGACTGAGTAAACCCACTTATGCAATTATCCCAAAAATAATTTAATGAAAGCACTAGTTAATACTGATATTACTCTGTTGCATCTGCTTCAAAAAATGGAAATTTACCTACAAGTCTCACAAGACACGTTCAATATGAATACAGTAATCTGTGACATAGGAGAGAGGCCAAGGGCAAAGTAGGTTTGGTGCAGTGCAGAAATGTCCATTGTAATGTTTATGTCACCAATCTCCATCTGCAAAGTGGGCTGGTAAAGATATGGTTATTCCTGGCAAGTCCCAGAGAAGTTAAAGGTAACCCTTAGAGGAGGCACAAGGATTGGGAGAAAGGATACCCTGCTGCCTCAGCCCATCCTTGTACGTGTGCAATAAATGTTAGCTTCTGCTGACACTGTTGCCATTATGTAGTGAAGTGTGAGTATGTGTGTGTCTAAGATTATGGAATTACATGTAGTATCTTCCTATTTCTTTTTTAATTTCCATGTTCTTTTAACTGTATTGTTTTTCAATAAATAAAATCAAGATATAGAAAGTTACCTCCACAACAAAACAGAAACATTTCTGTTACAGCGTTGTTTGTTTGTTAGTTTGTTTTTCTGTACAGTCCTGGCTGACCTGGAACTCAGGTGTAGACTTGGGTGGCCTTGAACTCACAGAGATTCACCTGCCTCTGCCTCCTGATACAGGGATTAAATGTGTGCACCACCACAACAGGCCCCAAGAGAATGTTGAGCATTGAAGTCCCTCTGAGTATTTGAGAGCAACACTGTCACCTTGAAAGTCAGAAATGTGAATTCTTGGACCTATTCCAAGTCTTATAGATCAGAAACTCTGGGGTGGGGTACAGCAATACATTTTTTAACAATCCCGCAGAGTATTCTGGTGCAGTAGATGGTTCTCAACCTTGGGTACACATTAGAATCATTTCAGTAGCTCATCTGACTATGTCAGACTCTTGAGAACAGTGAGCAGGCACTGGTTATTTTGAAAAGTCACCAGGGATGCTAAAATGTGGCCTCTTGTGAAAACTTAGGCTTTGGTGATTCTCTGCCAAGTGGCCAGGCTGAGTGACAGGAGCCAGTAATATTGGGGAATATTATCTTAAGGCGTGTGACTTATTTAACTCTGTGAAGCTATGGTTATTTGTCTAAAACAGTTGATGGTCTAATAAAGAGCTGAATGGCCAATAGTGAGGCAGGATCAAGGATAGGTGGGGCTGGCAGGCAGAGAGGATAAATAGAAGGGGCAACAAGAGAATGAGGAGAGGAGGATGTCAGGTCAGTGACCCAGCCAGCCATGGAGTCAGAGTGGAAGTAAGATATACAGAAGCAGAAAAGGAAAAAGCCCGGAGGCAAAAGGTAGTTGGGATAATTCAAGATAAGAAAAGCTGGTTAGAAACAAGCCAAGCTAAGGCCGGGGATTCCTATGTATAAGCCTCCATGAGTGATTTATTTGGGAGCAGGGTGGCGAGCTCCCCAAATGACAAAAGGTCAAAAGAGTAAAACATCCCAGAATAAGTAGCCTTTAGGCATCTCTCTGGCTTTATTCCTCCATCCTAGATTTCACAAGGTCTTCTCATCCTTTTGCTTATGACTGAGTCGGGAGAGACAAAGAGGAACTGATGTAGGGTCTTGGGGAGGTAAGGCAGAAGCAGAGATGGAGGATGGTGGGGTAACATAGACGAATAGGACAGGACTTCCTCCACACTTGGGAAAATTGTCCCCTTGTAAACAGAGGTCCAGGGAAACAACCTGGTCCTTTCTTAGCAACTCTTGTCTCCTTTCCCCTATAACAATTGATACCCACCAGAAGCCCAAAGAACACGGTACATGGGCAAGGCTCAGCTCTTGCAGATTTTCTGGATTTCATTTTGTTGATTCGCTGACAGGTTTCTATGAAGAAATGACCAAGAGATGAGCACCCCTGCTTTATTCCACTCTCTCTCCACTCTCTCTCTCTCACTGGCTCACTTCTCTCTCAGCCAACATGACGTATTTTTATAATCCTCTTCAAATATGGCTTTAGAATTCAGTGGGATAAAATAAATAAGAGGCAATAAAAGCCAATCAGTTACATTCTACATTTGCCCCCCCCCCCTTTTTTATTGAATCCTTCATCTACTCAATCAGTCAGCATTTATGCCTTTCATTTTAAGAAATTTCTGTGGAGGATCTGTAGGTGCCCTTTCAAAGCCACAGAAGAAGACAACCCTGCTATTGTTCCTTTAAGAGACATAGTCACTGCTGAAACATCTGAGACAGTAAAAAGCCCGCTGTGATAAATGACTGAGCTAAACACAAGCAAGGTCTGGACCACACAAACACTTCCAGATGTCGGGCAGGGCATGGCTTCCATCCACAGCTCCTCAGAGTCCAGATGCATCCTCAAGGTAGTGAGTGGGGCATTCCAGCTTCAAGAACTCCAGTCCAGGCTCCGGACTCTGCTGGGCAATCTGCCTAACCTCCCTGTGCCTTCAGGGTAAATGGGGATAATAAGTGTACTCAATGGGCCGCAGAGAACAGCAGAAAGATTAAGAAGTCACACAACCAGCACTCAGCTCATCTTAATTACTGAACACACTTCATGGCCCGGCACGTGGAAGCTACTTCTCATTGTTAAATGGCATCTTCTCCTCCCATTTAAAAGAGAGACAACTAAGTTTGGGACAGTTTGTCATTGTTTTATCCTGGCACGAGTTACACCCTGGAGCCTGTGTGTTTTCTGCTTCTTTGTTTGCAAAACCAGATACTGAAGCGTTAGGATGTATCTTGTAGCAAGCTTTCCTGGACCACTGCCAGCCCCTAAATCATGACACGCAATCTTATTACTAATTATGAATGCTAGGCCTTAGTTTAGGCTTGTTTCTTAGCTAGTTTTTTTTTTTTAACTTAAATGAACCCGTTTCTATTATGTGATTCCCCGAGGCTCGTTTACCTCAGCTACATACTGTGCATCCTGATTTCCTGTTTCCTCTGCGTCTGTTGACTTGCTGGTTGGCTCTCCTTTTCTCTCTGCTTGCCAGCTCCTCCTACCCCTCCTCTACCTAGGTATTGGCCATTCAGCTTTTTATTAGACCAATCAGGTGCCTTAGACAGGCAAGGTAAAACAGCAGCACAAACATAGTTCATAAACAAATGCAACATATCTTTGAACAGTTAAACAAACATTCTGCAACATTATCTCAACTATTGGACATTGTGTCTGTAGTATATAAATTCTTGTCACACTCAAGTTTGAATTCAACCCACTTGGTTGTATTTACTTCTTGATTTCTAAAAAAGAAAGACGTTGTAAGGAATACTACATCTATCCTCAGCTAGTAAACTACCAGACTCGTCATGGTCAAAAGTTCAAGCCTCTGTGAGCCCTCTATGCTCTGCTCTTCTTTGCCCTCCAGCCCAGGCATATGCCATCCCTGCCTCTGCCTTCTGCTCTCTGAAACATTCCTTTTCTCTCCCTTCTCCTCCTCTGCCCCATCTTCCTGTTCTTCCTCTTTTCCATATTCCAGGATCCAACCCTAGCCCATCCCCAGTGACCCCACCTCCTCTCTTCTGCTCCTCAGAGCCCACACAGCCCCCAGAGTACTTAGAACTGTATCCAGCGACTCCCCAAGCCAGCTCATCTACTCCTCAAACCAGCTTGATTGTGTAACTCTTGCTCTTCAGGGGAAGAAACCTGGGCTCACAAAACTGAATGTGACCCTGGCTCTCTAGCCTGCACTGCAATAGTTCACACAGGATGGGCTCCACCTTAGCAATGACAAAGCAGTCATTCAGCAATGCTGCATTAGGATGGAACGGGCCACCATCACCAACTTAGCTTATAGCTGGAAAGCCACGCAGAGCTGTGAGCTTCTGTGTTAGTTACCTTTGCCACCACTGTGACAGACCCCTGAGAAACAGCACAAACACTAGAAGGAAAGATTTGCTTCATCTCACAGTTTCAGGAAGCTCAGTTCCTGTCTTCTCCTAGGCACACTTGGGCAGCCCATCATGGTGGTGGTAGCACACGGCAGGCTGTCCCCTGCATCTTAAATGGCGAGTAACAGAAAAAGCGAATGCCTGTGTTTCGCTCACACCTTCCCTTACCCCATGATTCTGCCCAGGCCTGTAGCCCAATGAGATAGTGCTGCCATTGTGCAGGGTTTGTCTTCCTCAGTCTTCTCTGGAAACATGCTCGACATCCTCTCCCTCTCCAAACAGGGGTACCTCACTCATTTCCTAAATGATTCTAAATCAAGTCCCGTCGACAGGGACAAGTAATTGGGGTAGCTGTCACTGTGACTACCACAAAGACACTGGTGATGAGCATAGTCCAGGGTGACCCTGGCTACAATCAGACCTCAGCGAACAGGCCCCCTTCCCTTCTACTTCTCCACAGGATCTGAGGTTTCCCAGAGACTTGCTGCTCCCGCTCTTAACTGACATGGCTTTTTTTCTGGGTGCCCATTTAGTATTTGTTGATTTTAAAACAGTGGCCTGCCTACAATGTATGCGAACACTGTCCCAGTGACTGCAATGCAATGTGGCGGCAGCAACAACAAAGAAACACAGCTCCTGCCCTGGGGAACACATGAAGGAAAGAGTCCCTACCTCTGATGGTGTATGCTGTGATCAGGGAATGCCCCCGTGTCACCATGACAGTGCTGTGATCAACTCTGAGAACACACACTGGGGACTTGACATTTTCAGAGGTAAGGGAAGACCTCCCTTGAAAAACAATAATCGCGCAGAGATCTGAACAAGAGTAAACACTCTAGAAAGTAAGGGAAGGGTCAGGAAAGAAACAGAAGATAGTGTGAGCCACAGCTTTGCTGAGGGTCCTGTCAACAGCCAGAGGTAGTGCCAGGTGAGATGCTGAATGTGACCAAGTAGAGGCCAGGCCATGAATGGCCCTGTAGACATAGTAAGTGTTCAGAGTTTCTCCTTTGGTAGCTTTACTATGTAGCTCAGACTGGCCTTGAACTTGCATGTAGCTCAGGTTAGCCTCAAACCCACCCTCTTGTGTCAGCCTTACTAAGAATACAAGTGTGTGTCGCCATGCCTGGCTCAAGGATGTGGATTCTCACCTTATAATAAGTTGGAAAACTAAATGTTTTTAAATAGGGGAAACACAAGATCTATGTTTCAGAACGTATGTGATGTAGAAAACAAAGTGTGGCCATGAACAAGCTGGATGATAGCTTTAGGTAGAAGATGATACAGGATGCTGTGCTCATGATGCAGCTCAAACAAGTGGTCCTGTGAACTGGTCAGGAGATGGAGTAGTGACCAGTGATGCAGTGGGCAGGGTGGTGGGAAGACGACGTGCCAGAGAAGATGCCTGGTTTATTTGGAGGATGGTGGAGGAGGAAACCTGGAGGTAGATAGCTTCTGGGATGGGGGACCAGTTCAGATTTTATAACAGGCTGCATCTGAGGACTTTGGCACTTTCCAGGAAGATGTCAGGAAGCCAGATAGGCAAGTGGGTTTGAGATTTGGGGGCAGGTGTGGCTTTTCTACCTAAGGATTGTGAGCCATCTGCCTACAGGAGTCAATTGAAGTCATGAACACAGAGAAAATGCCCAAGCGGTGACCAAATAGACTAGGGAGCAGGACCAAGTCCTGAGATTCTTTAGTGTTTCAGAGCCAGGAATATATAAGAGGATGGAAATAATGGTCAGAACATTAAGTGGAAAACCAGGGCAAGGACAACTTACATCACGGTATTTGCTGGAGTCTTAACCCGAGCTTTGGCATAGAGTGCTTCCAAGAGCGATAGAAATAGTCTCCTATCAAGAGTGCACTTCAGGAACGTGAATTATCTACCCTGAATCTTTCATTTAGCACAAGTAACCTTGGACTTGGTATTTGGGTTCAGACCAAGCTGCTGGAAAGAAAAGTGGTCATTTGTCCAACTAACCTACCCTAGTGCTCCAGTCTGGCAGAGAAGAGAAGGAATTTGAATGTGTTGACCATCTTTGGTGTAAGGGTCAGGACAAGAAAGGAAGCAATTATCTGCTGCCGCAATCAAACCTCTGTCTCCACTAAAGGTGGTGAATTCCCAGGTGGATACAAGGTGCACCTAATGAAGAGCCCATCTGCTACAAGATGAATCAGGGCCCTGACAAGACCACTTTGTCCTTTCGAGCATGCTTTAAAGGCTCGGGAAAGGCTTCATTTTGCACCTGACATTAAAGCGCCATTAAAGGATTCTGAGTACATTCTCAAAGCCGAGCGGCTCTGAGGCTGGCAGGAGTCACGAGCTCATCCCATTACTTTTAGATGGAGAAGAGACATAAAGAAAAGAACAAAGTCCTGTTTAAAGAACAGAGGACCCTGGGAATGAAAGAAGAGGAAGGTAATTCCCGAGGAATCGCAGCTTAAAAATAGCACAGAGTGTACCTGGTGTCTGGTTACGACATCTGGGTTCAGATGTGTTGTCACATGAGACTTGTAGCCCTCATCCCCAAACTCCAGGGGCAAGCAGGTATTACCATCTTGGGATAAGCAGGGGCTGCCTTTTAGCCATGATTTCTTTCTAGTCCATACCTGTTGGGGGCTGCAGAGCCCTGGCCCCTTGACTTTCTTTGCTTGCCTCAGACCCTTTGCCTGGTGGAGTGAACTGAGCAAAACAGCCTGCAGCCTGTAGCTGCTCTGAGCACGAGACCTTGATGGCAGGAGAGTGGTTTCTGGAGGGCCTGCAGCTGAAAGATCCCAAGAGCTGGGGCGTGGCCAGAGCCCTATATAAGCTGCCCCTGAGCACAATAAACTTGGCATTCTTGTATCGAGGATGACCTGTGTCCCCATCTCTCTCTCTCTCTCTCTCTCTCTCTCTCTCTCTCTCTCTCTCTCTCTCCCCCCCCCCCCCGTGTGTGTGTGTGTGTGTGTGTGTGTGTGTGTGTGTGTGTGTAAGTCTTCAGGCCCTTACCCAATTTGTGTTAACGCCATGCAGTGGCATGGACGTACAGGTGGAAGCTCCCAGCAAGATTGAGAACCGAGGAACCCTGAGAAATCACCCTTGGGAATGGTGAAGGTGGACTGAAGATGGGTAGGTGTCTATATGTGCTTTTTTTTTAAAAAAAAAAAAAAAGGAGGGGCTGGAGAAATGGCTCAGCGGTTAAGAACATTGCCTGCTCTTCCAAAGGTCCTGAGTTCAATTCCCAGCAACCACATGGTGGCTCACAACTATCTGTAATGAGGTCTGGTGCCCTCTTCTGGTCTGTAGGAATACACACAGACAGAATATTGTATACATAATAAATAAATAAATATTAAAAAAAAAGGAAGAAAAAGAGTGAGTTTTTTAAAAGAGAGTATAGACAGTCAGATTAAAAGGAAACAGATGGGATGTGTACAGATGTATGCTATTGTGTTGTCTTTTGATTTTTTGACTGGAGAAAGACGTTTGATTCTGGGAACTGCTAAGAAAGGTATCTTGACTTTAAAATATGGGTATAAGGATATGTTGCTTTGTAAAAGAGGTTCTTCTTTTGTTTCTATAGAGGATGAGATACTTTGCCCAACAAACAGCAGAAAGTAGTTTACAGGAAACAACAGCTGAATTCCCTAAATGATTGTTTACTGGAGGAAGTGGGGCTCAAGAGCCTGTCTGCCATTGTGGGCCTGAGGAGCAGAGGAAGTGCGAACCCCTGCTGTGATTCTTGAGAGCTAGCCTGCTTTCCAGAGCCCCTGTGGGCAGAGAGGCAGCACTGGAGCCAAGCTTCACATGGGCAGTTAGAGGTCCAGAAGATGACTCTGCACGCCCAAGTGGTGAGCTTTCCTGCAGGACCTGAGGAGCCTGTGCTGCAGTCGCAGAGGGTCCCCTAGTGTGCCTGCTGCCCCAGCTCCCAGCGGTGGGTGGTGGGAGGCATGCCACTGTGGCCGGTTCTGGTGGCACATGCCGGTAGGATTTGCTGAAGGAGGCAGAGGCAGGAGGATCGGTTAAGGAGACTATTTGGCAGTTTGTGTTTTGTTTTGCTTGTCTTTTTTTTTCTGAATTTTCTTTCTCTTTGTGCTAAATGTTGGCCCAGTACTATGGTTTATGGCCAGAGCACATTATCATTATAGTGATGAGGACCATGATCACTTTACAAGAATGTTAGCAAGGGTTCTCAGGAGTTTAGTTTCCAGAATCCATCCCAATGTGGTGTAGTATCTACCTTCACAGGATGGTATCTCTGTGGACTTCGTGCCTATTTAAAATTTCAACGCTTGGCTGTGCAGGATTCTACCCTGTTTAATAGCACAGCAAGATGGAAAACCAGAGCCAAAATAGGGCTTCTCATGTGGCTGTCTGTGGCTAATTAATGATTCTGCCCTTAACTGTTCTCAAGTTTTGTGTCTTTTGAACAGTTGTTGGGCTAACGAGATGACTGCCGTTGTGGTCCGGGTTCCAGGCTTGGTGCCTGTTTCAGTGAGTCAACTTGTGCTGAGCCATCCTGGCCAAGAAAGTGGGCTTTCTCTAGGAGCAGAATAGATTAGCAGGCTATGGAAAGACCACTGAGCCAGAGATGGGTAAGACAGGAGCCTGTCATGTGCTTCTGCAACCCAAGACAGGCCTGGTCTAATTATACAGTAAAGGAGGAGCTGTTGGGAGCTGCAGACCCCTGGCCCCTTGACTCTCTTTGTCTGCCTCAGATCCTATGCCTGCAGCTGCTCTGAGCACAAGGCCTTGATGGCAGGAGAATGGTTTCTGGTGGGCTGAAGCTGAAAGATCCCGAGAGCTGGGGTGTGGCCAGAGCCCTATATAAGCTGCCCCTGAGCACAATAAAGTTGGCATTCTTGTATCAAGGATGACCTGTGTCCCCGTGGCTCATGTTCAGACCTGTAGTGGCATGGGCACTACACATACCTGATTTACATGGTAACAGGCCCCAATCCTGCTTCTTATCTCTGAATAGCTAGTCAGCTCATAACCTGTCATGCTGGCTAATTTTATGTCAACTTGACACAAGCTAAAGTCTTCTGTGAGGAGGAAAACCTAATTTAGAAAATTCCTCATAAGATCAGGCTGTGGGCAAGTCTGTAGGGTATTTTCTTAGTCAGTGATTGACTTGGGAGGGCTCAGCCCATTGTGCATGGTGTCATCCCTAGGCTGATGGTCCTGGATTCTATAAGAAAGGAGTTTGAGCAAGACATGGAGAACAAGCCAGTAAACGGCACTCATCCATGGACTCTACATCAGCCCCCTGCCTCCAGGTTCCTACCCTGTTTGAGTTTCTGTCCTGACTTTTTTTGATGATGAACAGTGATGTGGAAGTGTAAGCCAAGTAAACCCTTTTCTCCCCACGTTGCTTTTATTATGGTTTTTATTACAGTAATCATAACTAAGACACCCATCATGAGGGTGCGAGATTCCATGGTGGTCGTGGGGGAGGGGTAGAAAGGATGGGGGTGGGTCACACCTGCTTCTGCATCAGGGAACTGCAGCTCACCTTCTATACGCCACAGACTGTATACCGTACTCTACACAGGTTGTCACTAATCCTCCCAAGAACCCAGACCAGACAGATTACTCACCTTCATTTATAGGCAAGGAAACTGAGTCTGGCGAAGATTAACACTATTAAGTCACCTGACGAGTAGGTGACCTAGCCAGCCATGTCTAGCCTCCCAGTCCCTTCTCCCGGCTTGGTACTCCAGAAGCATGCACGGTCACGAGTGCAGTGTGCAACCTAGTGAGGAAGAATCCCAGAGGAAGGAATGTTCCTGCTCATCCATGTCCAAATCCTCTATAGATTATTGCCTCACCCCCTAGGTGACTCTGTGTTGGAAAGAAACTATAGGGGTCTGCCCACTGTGGAAGGACCTTCTGTCAGATCCCTAGCCAAAGATTTGACCCCTAGACTAAGCTCGTAAGCCATGGTTTTTCTCCTGGATTGTTGACTCCCACTGAGAGACCAGAGCAGGCCAATCGCAGACATTGTTTGTTATAGCAGCAGAGCCCAGTGGTCTACTGAGCGCTTCCTGCCTCGTCCAGGCCTGTTTTTTAGTCCCTCTTAGCTCTGCAAAGCTCTGCTGTGTGCAGCTGGCTTCTGTCACTTGCAGTTGAGCGCTCTCACAAAAGAGCCTAATGTGCACCAGAGTTCTCAGTGTCTTTCATAAGACTGGGAAGGTGTGTTAATGACCAATTCAAGGGTACTGGGCTATGTGGGGTCGTGGTGGGAGGGTTAACCGAGCAACTACTGTCACAAATAGAACACAGCAGAGCTGACGCCACATCAGTCCTGAAAACAGCTCTTAGCAGGCTTTGAATCTTTGGCTTTTGGCCTCCTGGAACACTCACTGAGAAATTCTCCCTCCTGCAGCCCGCTCCCAGTATTCGAGACCTAAGTGACTCTGAGAGGGCATAGAAAGAATAGCCACAGAGTAATCCACACCCCCAACTCAGAGGCCAGCAGGTACCATGGCAGCCACAAGAGCACACCATCTTGGATTTCTAGCTTTTGACAACTGGACTCCAGCCTCACTGTGACCACAACTGCATGGAGAGACCCTGCGAGTGGCTCTCTTGGTATCCCAGGAGTGTGGGTGACAGTAACAGTGTTCTTGTTTCCAGTACTTGCATTTCTAGATCAGAAGTTGGAGAGCCATAGATAACTGGACCAGGCTGACCAGGCTGCCCAGAGCAGGGACGGTTAGGTAGAAGGAAGATATTCTTGCTGTTTCAGTGGATACTGTCAAGCATCCTCCCTGCAGGCTGCCCAATTCACACACCCAGCAATGGCAGATGATAATAAAATATGGGCTCCTGGAGCCAAGTGCCTAATATTTTTCAAATCTGTAAGAAATCAAGGGCGCTCATATATCATCTAGAATTCACAATTTCAAAACTCTTGTCAAGGAAAAAGAATGGAAGAAAAAGTGGTTGGGAAGCAGGCAGGATGCTTGGAACACATTTTAGCACCTTATGTCATTGGCCTATTAGTCATTTTGCTCTAATGGTGGCAAATCCTGCTAATATTTGTGGTGAGGGTAATGACACAGTAGTATCGGATTAAATTTCATGTGTGTCACAAATACTGATGGAGATGCTTCTCCATGCAAAGTAGCCAATCACAAAGATGCCTATGACAAGAAGGCACAGGCTGCACCAGTGTTTTGCTTTGTTTTTTTAAATAAGAGGTCAGTTTGCTTCCTTTTTTTTTTTAAATGGGAAAGGTCTAGCATGGACTCTGCACCTTGACCTCCAGAACAGTGAGAAAATGGCTTTCTCTTTAAGTCACGCCGCCTACCCAGCCGATGGTGTTTACTTAAGGCAGCTCCTAAGCTATGTCAGTTTAGCAAGAATCCCCTTATTGCGGATGCTCCTCTTAGAGATGTTCAGTTCACTGCCCGCTCTTGCCCCTTGGCTGTAAATCCAGACATATCCTTGCTTTATTCTGAGCTCAACCTCCATCCCCTGCTACAATACCTCTATTGCTATGGCCGTGAGCATCCATCCTTAATGCTTTAACCAGTTTTTTACAATAGTTTTTCATTTACAAGTGTACATTAAAGACATGGACCTTTTGCCTCCTTTGGCTTTGAACACCAGTGTCACATTATGGTTATGATTTTCACATGATTGTCTGATTACATCACTTGGGCAGCAAGGAAAAGCTCGTGTCTTTGTTTTTGTGTCTCCAGACACTGAGTACAGCTCTGGCATGCATAAGTTTGAACAAGATTATTTAAGTGCACTACTTAGACACAAAGCATGGGCTGGTTATTCCTGGGGGGGGCCCTTGGAAGATGCAAAGGGGTCAGAAAAGACAGGAACTTTGAGCGGTCACAGAATTGGGAACAATGTAAACATAGGGGACAAGATGATGTGGGACGCCCTTCTGTTTATGTGTTGCTTTTATTGGCTGATGAATAAAACTGTTTTGGCCAGTGGCTTAGCAGAGCAAAACCAGGCAGGAAATCTGAACACACACACACACACACACACACACACACACACACACACACACTAGGCGGAGTAAAAAAGACACCACGTAGCTGCTCAAGAAGCAAGAGGGACAAATCATGAGCCTCAAGGTAAAATGCAAAATAATAGAAATGGGTTCATTTAAGATATAAGAGCTAGCTAGAAATATGCCTGAGCTGTTGGCCAAACAGTGTTGTAATTAATATAGTTTCTGTGTGATTATTCAGGGTGGGCAGCCGGAAAAGGAACGAGCAGTCTCAGCTTATACAGAGTCAGTAGCCTGTGGAGAAATGGCTCACCGAGTGTCAGTTGGTAACTGCTTAAGATTTAAGCAGTTTCCTGCATATAAGATATAAATTTCCTGATATCCAAATTAAGGGAACCAGGGCTCATGATCCAGACTGGATGCCTGATTCACCTGTGTGCCCCCAAGTCCGAGAACTTCCCACCCACCCTCTGTAGCTTGCTAACGCATCTGTGAGAGGTTACAGATCGGAACCGGGTCCTGTCAGCTGTGCTGTGGCGAGGAGACAGTCTGAGGCTGGCGGAACCTACTCCCAATGTGGCAGAGGGGCCGTTTCCAGAAAAGGGCCTGTGCTAGGCGAGAACACCACAGGTGTGTTAACTACAGCCCCAATAAGGTGACCAGCCTCTTCAGCAGAAAGCGCTTGCGCCAAGTGGAATGGGGGTGGGCTTGGACCACTGAGATTAGCTGATCAGGCCCAGCAAGGTCAGAGGCACTATCTTTGGGAAAAATAGTCTGTGTAGAGGAATGCATTATGGTTGTAATCTGGGATCCCTGATTCCATATCCTGTAACCCTTCTAGAAGTAGGTTCCCATCCTTGAGGACTGAGAGTAAGCCAGGCCTTAGCCACAGACCAATTTTCTGTTCAAAGTCCTGCTGCGGGGACTTTAATGACCTGCCTCCTCTCATTAGAGGCTCCCTTCCTCCTGACAGGGGTGGGGGTGGGGACAGAGCCCTCCCAGGTCACCTGACTCTAATGGCAGGTGCATTTCCTAGTCTCCATCTGCACCAACTAGCCCTGATTGCCACTTCGAAAAGCAGAACAGACTTGGCTCATCTCAAAGAGCCCACACACGGGGAGGCACAGCATCTGCCTGCATCCTGACTGATTCTCCTGGTGACTGAGCACTGAGGCAGCCCCACGGGTAGATGTGGGTGTGAGGGAGTCTGCAGGACCTGCTCAGTCCCCATCCTGGAGCACCCACTAGTGTCACCAGGAGTTCTATACATCCCAGCTTCTGTCACTCAAACCATTCTGGAAATCCTTGCTGCGAGTGCCACCTCCCTGGTTTTTTGTTTGCTTGCTTGTTTGTTTGTTTTGGTTTTTTTAGACAGGGTTTCCCTGTAGCTTTGGAGCCTGTCCTGGCACTCACTCTGTAGACCAGGCTGGCCTCGAACTCACAGAGATCTGCTTGCCCCTGCCTCCTGAGTGCTGGGATTAAAACACCACCACCCAGCCCCACCTTCCTGTTTTTAACTACAGTTATCTCTGAAATTCTAAAACAAAGCGTACCTCACTTATTTTGCCTAAGCCAAAGTTTGCTTTGGCTGAAACACTAGAAACAACAAAGTTTAAGCTTGAGTTTTTACATGTTTTGTTTATCTAGCATGGATTGTGTATGCGCACATCATTAAATCAGAAGGGTGTGTCCATGACTCCCTGAATGGATTTCACATTCTATAGTGATATGAGCACTACCCTTGGGGCTGTCATACCCCTACCACTTAAGTAAAGAAAACAGCAAAGGATGGGGCATGTCTGCCAGCACAGAGTTCAGATTCCCATTCCAAGCTGTCCAATCCTCGGCAAGTCAAAACCTCTGTAAGCTTTGGTTTTTACATTTGTCCAAGTGGGGACTTGTGTGGGTTGGGGCAGAGGATGCAAACTAAAATCTCTTTCAAGAGTGTGTCACGTAGAAATGGTCCCATTGTGGCATTGCTACGGTTTAGATCCAGAATGTTCATCGATGGCCCATGTGTTAAACCCCAGGTGGTACTGTCAGGAGATGGACTAAGGCCTAGAAGGTGATCCTTAGTCATTGAGGAGACCCTCAAAGGGGATTGTGGGCCACGTATGTTCTCTTTTCTGCTTTGCTTCTTGACCCTGGGACTTACTTGTTTCTGCAGTCACCCCCGCCATGGTCTTCCTCACCAAAGGGACTTGTTTGACTCTGCAGTCACCTCCACCATGGTCTACCCCACCAAAGGGACTTGTTTGACTCTGCAGTCACCCCTGCCCTGGTCTACCCCACCAAAGGTACTGGTTTTGCTCTGCAATCATCCCCGCCATGGTCTTCCTCACCAAAGGGACTTCTTTGACACTGCAGTCACCCTGCCATGGTCTACCCCACCAAAGGCCTCTGACAATGCCCTAGAATTCCCGCTCTGTAGTCAA
Organism: Microtus oregoni; assembly: GCF_018167655.1. Classification (NCBI taxonomy): domain Eukaryota; kingdom Metazoa; phylum Chordata; class Mammalia; order Rodentia; family Cricetidae; genus Microtus; species Microtus oregoni. The sequence goes on from NW_024543063.1 coordinate 65,292,287, forward strand.
AGTAAACCATTACTGCTTTATGAGCTGAACATCTCAGTTATTTTGTTATCGTAACAGGAAGTCGCTGATACCTAAGGATGCCCACCTCAGAATTCAACCTTTCAGCTTTCAGTGTGAACCTGGGTCCTGGGTGGGGACTCTTACAGGAGCAGAGCAATGGGACACTAGTAATGAATGAGTTAGGAGCTGGCAGAAGAGGCTTAAATATCAGTGCTGGTATTTACTGACTGGGTGACCTCGGGACAGTGTTGGAACCTCTCTGAGCTTCTGTCTCCTACCTGCAAAAGCGATGGCAATGATAGTCCCGAGGGTCCTGGTGAGGTACAGTACGCAGAGGTGGCCCTTCCAAAACTTCCATCTGCCTGCATTCTCCAACAGCAGTCACCTGCCATTAGCCACCGTGACTGTGACAAGTCTCATGCATGCCTTGACAGGAGCTTCTATTTCAGGCGTGTGACAGCTGAGCTGGCGACTGCAGAGGGACTCCGTGGGAAAACAGTCTCAGCCATCAACTCCATGAAGTCTGACAGCGACGTGTCTGGCAATGAAAACACTCATCATTTCCCACAGGGGGATGGCATCTCGCAGACCCCTGTAAATGAGAAATAATTCATGCATGAAGAGAGTCATTCCAGAGCGATATTATTAAAATCCTGCCCTTTCTTGATATTAGAACAAAGTAGGCAGAAAGAACTGAAGGAGGGGGAGACTCTGCAGCTGCAAAGTACCAAATGGGTTCTCTTTAAAGTCTGACCCTTTGTCTGTCTCATCCCAGACCCTTGAGAGAGATGGAAAGTGTAAAATCTATTCATGGGGACTCACTTTAATCTTACTTTATAAAGCCACAGGGTTGGTGGAGAAGGGATGGAGCCTCCTCTGCTGTTCAAATGCAAGGCTGGTCACCTTTGATGTGGCCAGAAGGCTTCTGAGAAGGCAAAAAGTCTTCAGTGGAGTTGGGCAGCTGATTTGGAGCCCCTTTAGATCTTGAGATTGGAACCCCACATTGAAGTTCAGACTACCGACTTGAGAGCTAGCAAGGCTAAACAGGCATCTCTATTGCTCTGTCAAAATGCTGGTGCTGGGTAAAGAAAAGGCATTCACTGAGCACTGTTTTGGGGGTTCAAGGTCAGGAGCTTCATGAAGAGAGGACATTACATGGCCAGACAGGAGACCAGAGAGCGAGGAGGGGTGGACCCTCCCCTTTTATAATCACTTCCTTCTGAGAACTCTTGGCCACACAGTGAATGCCTTCCTAGGGCACCTCTCTTAATGACACAACCACACCCTCTACACGATCCAGTTTCCTACTCTCTGGAGTAGGCTGCCAACACAGGAGCCATTAGGGACACATCCAGACCCTCTCCAAAGCACAGCTGATTTAAATAAGCCAGGAGCACACCTAGAGAGTGCCATGTGCTTCAACGAGGACCACTGCTCCCAACCAGTCAGCTCCTTGTGTGGAAAATGAATTGTCTGATCATCTTCTCTTTATCAAAAAGGCAAAAAAATAAATGTTTGGTCATGATTTAAAAAACTTTAAATATATCAGTCAAACACACATATATGCACACACGCATGCACGTGCATACACATGAACACACATGCAGTATACATGTGCACACACATGAAAATACATGTGAACACACACAGGAACACACATCTATTGGTAACACCTGGAACTAATAGCAATCAGTTTGACCTCGGATTCGATCTTTTGGTCCCGGATGTTACTGGAGTGGTTCCAGGCTGTTGTACACTTGTGGTCATACTGTGCTCTTTGAAGAACTGACTTGCAACTCTCATTCGCAGTCCTGAGTGGCCCCTGCCCCCGTTCCGTTAACGGAGGAAAGATGTACGTCCACACTTGCCTGCCCGCACTTCATAGTTTCCTCAAACTACCCTGTTTCAGGGGAGAAACATTTTTCCAATCTTAGATGTGGTTTTAGCCTGAATGTTTTCATCCCTGTCAGCATAATCTACTGTGACTCTCTCTGTTTTCTTGACAAAAGACGAGACAGGGACTTGGCAGTGGAGCTAGATTCTTAGCCATGGGCCTGGCCTACTGCTTCCTGAAGGAGCCTCTCTGTTGCTGGGGAGCTCAGCAAGCCCCTACCCCTTTCTGGTTCCCTGATGCACAGCTCTCCTGTGGGGAGACGTCTTTCTTTTCACTATGAACTCAAGCTATGTTCTTCCATTTCAGTCACTTAAACATGCAATCTTCAGATGGCTGCAGCCTCCCCAGAGGGTGAGAACATTTTGACATCCATATTTAGGGATGGCATTAGAAGGCTCCTGGAGAAATCAGCCCTGACAGGATAGCCCTTCTGCGTGAATGACATACAGTGTGTACAAACTGTTCACAGTCCCACTTATTTTAATTGATAAAAATTGTGTACATTTGCACACAACATGATGTTTACACACAACATATAAAACATATATACATATATACACATACATATATATCAGAATGGCTAAGTCAAGGTCATTACGTACACATTACCTCAAATGGATTGATGTGTGTGGTGAGAACACTTGAAATCTACTCCCAACAGTGTTGAGTACACACTGGGCGTTACTGGCAACAGTCATTGCCTACAGCTCATCTGAATTTGTTCCTCGCGAAAGACGCTTTGTCTCAGATGTTCATAAAGACCGTTCCGCTCAGCGTGAAAGCTCTGCATCTTACAGGATCTAAGTCAGTAGAGAGCTAGGCCTGTCTCAATAACTTTGCCAGAAAAACGGTGATAATTAGTCTCCTAGAGACCTCGTGGGGATTAACTGAGGCGAGTACAGATACTTTGTAATTTTATGTAGGGAGAAAATATTGGGTTTATTCTTTCATTTTTTTTTTAAGCTTTTTATTTTTATCTATGGAGGCGTGTGTGTAGTGAGTGCCCTCAGAGGCCAGAAGAGGGCACTAGATCTTCCTGGAACTGGAATTACACAGTTGTGAGCCACCATGTGGGTGCTGGGAATCAAACCCTGGTCTCTTCAAGAGCAGCGAGGTCTCTTAATCACTGAGCCATCTCTGCAGTCCCTTTGTTTCTTATTGAGAAAAAAATTACCTTCAAGTCAATGGGCAAATGGAACAGGAAGAATTATACCTACTACATTTCAAACCGTGAACGTTTTAGGCATCTTAAACTTTATTATTAGGTTTGCAATTTTTCTTTTCCTACACTCATCTTGAATTTACCTAACATCGCTCTTTATTAGGACCTCAACGTTTCTAAGGGATATGTCATCCATCTTCACAGGGAAACAAGTAACAGTACGCCCTTGAGTGTAAGTTCTACCTTCTCCTAGTTTCAGTTTACTGGTCTGTGAAATGGGATAACTTAATGTCCTCAGGCCCAGGATCCAAGTGAGACAAAAGCCTGTGTTACTAAAGCACCCCAGAGAACAGAAGAAGCCTGCACACTCGTACCTCAGTAAGAGCCGCTTACCCACGAGTTCCCAGGAGCCTCTGTTCTTGGCTTTTGCAGGGAAATGACTTGGGACTCTGCTTGGCAGCATCCGGGGAAAACTCTTAAGAAGTTGAATCCTGCTGAGTAACATGGCAGATAGTGGGACACAGGGCTAAGTCCAGGCCCGCTGGGGGAGGGGCAGACAGACTTTAGGGTCATGTGGGACTCTTACCGCCATACCTCTCACCTATCTTCATACCCCTCAAACCCCCACCTTGACCATTCCTCCTCATCTTACTAGGCTAAACCATCCTCCACTCTTGTCCCTGGTTACCTCTCTCCCCTGTATTCTATACTCAATAAAATTGCCAGAGTAATTTTCTACCATCTCAATCAGCCCAAGGGTTCCTCAATTCAGGAGCCTCCAGTAGTCTTCCACTTACAGAGAATAAATGTTGGGTCCTGTCACAGGCCTCAGAGACTTCCCTAAAATGACCCCTGGCTCCAAGTCTGCCTCAATGCCCACAGCTATAGCCCATTGGGCACTAACTGCAGGTCCTGAACCAGGAAATCCGATACTCTTGCATAGAAAGGAAATATAGCTAAAAGCAACAAAATTACTCCCTGAGGTCACGCAATTAGGAAGTGATGAAGTCGGGATTTGGATTTGAGCATCTCATTTGCACTGATCTTTTTAAATGGTATCCCATTATATATTGGCTAACTCTCTGTGTCCATGGATTCCACTTGAACAGACTCAGTCACCTGTATGTCAGAAGTATCTGACAAAAAAAAATGTTTTCATTGCACATGTAAAGACATTTTTTTCTTGTTTCCTAAACAATATCGTGTAAACCGGGAAGTGGGGGTGCATATCTTTACTACCAGCACTTAGGAGGCAGAAGCAGGTAGATCTCTGGGAGTTTGAGGCCAGCCTAGTTTGCAAAGCGAGTTCCAGAACAGGATCCAAAGCTACACAAAGAAACCCTGTCTTGAAAAAACAAAACAAAACAAAGAAACACAAGACAATATAGTGTAAACAGCTACTAGCATGGCACCTACACTGTATTATATATTAAGCATAACAGAGATAATTTAAAATCATGAGATAATGTGCACAGACTATAGCAAACCTGCAATCTTATAGAAGCACAGTAATACAGATTTGATATCTGCAGTGCTCCTGAAGCCAGGTCACTTGCCGGCTCGTCATCAAGAGACGACTGTAAGATACTTCATACTTAACTTGAAGTAGGCAGGGAACAGAGCGGGGAAGAACAGAAGGATTCTTTGGGACTCAGAACCAACCATACCTTTGGACCAAGATAATCCAGAGGCACAAAAAACAACCAACCAGCCAAACAACGAACAAAACAAAACAAACAAAAAAACTCATTAGTTTCCATTAAAAAAGTTAGTTTAGGAAAAATCAACTTAAATGTTGGAAGCTGTGTCCAGGGCTTCAGGAATTTTCAGAAAAGAGAAGGCAGAGAAAAGTTCTGACTCATCGGGCCAGCGTTCAAGTTAACGACACAGAAAATGTAGTTGAGCCATCAGAAAAGTGTGTTAATGTCCAAAGTTCCTGCTATTGTGCTGCCATTAGCATGATGCTAATGAAACGTAATAAAATGTGGCTCGCAAAGGAAACCCATCTGCTCTGAAAGTTCAATTAACATGATGAAGACGGATCTCCTACACGGTAAACTTGCATTTGGCGCACGTTCTGTGCTTTACGGATTATTATAGAAGTGCTAATTCAGTCAGATAAAGTCAAGCCATACCCACTTAACACGCGCAGCCAGCTCAATAGCCCGGAGCTTGCTGAGGAGGGAAAGGAAGGACCGTGGTCTTGACCCCTCCTTCCTGGATGGCACACGTCCTCCTTTCCTCAGGACAGAGCAGCTTCTCCAATACTACTTCCCTCTGCTCCTGACATACACCACCGATAGAGAAGAGGAGGCAGCTATGACAATGGCATGCCCAACAAAACGCAGGGCTCTTGGGCTGAAAGAGGAGCTTACGTCTTGCTTTCCTTGTAAGCCACTGAGAGCCATTTGGCAGGGGCCCCTTTCTATTTCTTCCAGGAGCTCACCATCAAACTGAAAGATTACAGCTGGGCTTCTACCAAATACCAGTCACCATGAGCGGGAGGAACAGACGGAAGGAGGAGAGAAGGCAGTACTCAAGCTCTGGGAAGACCTTAGGAGAGAAAGTGACTTGCTCTGCAGTGTGGGACTTCTGTAATTAGAACACAGTTCCTTTCCCCTTTCTTCGCAATTCACCCGAGCCCAGGCGGTATGGGCAAGGTGGTGGGCAAAGGACGCAGAGAGGGAAAGCCAGGCCTTCTTTCCCTTCAGTGGTGGTGACATCTGCCGTGGTGATTAGGCTGTAGATACAGCCCAGGAGAGCCACGTCAAAACAGCGGGAGGACAGAGCCCAAAGCCTCAGTGTGAGCATCCATCCGGCTCCAAATATCCCGGAAAGCTAAGGATTCCTTGTCTGCCCCTGACCAGGTTTATGATTCACCTTTATAAACCTAGTTCCGGGGCCTCTCAGGCGCCCATCTTTCAGGGACTGGACTCCTGCTGGCTCATGTTTGATGTTCCCATTTTGGTCTATACTATTTCTCCTGAGTCACTTCTTCAGGAAGTTGCTAGCCTATGAGTGACCTGCCTTCCTCTATTGAGTTCTGCCCCACTGCCTGGTGTTCTGCATATATTCCTGGAAGGGAGAATGAGGCAGGCGCAGCTTCACTTGACATCTCCAACACATTGTTCCTGGAGTTCACAGACATGGGGCTCATGAGATCTTACCAGGAGTCAGGGTCCTACAGTCATGGTCCCCGGGGCTGCCTCCCACACGTGTAGCCTGCAGAGTGTAGCTAAGTAGGAAGAAACAGATGGAGAAGGAGGAGGCTGTAAAGATTGTTAATCCTGCCCTGACCAGTTCTGTGGCGCTGACAGGTTTCCTGCCTTCCCCTTGCCCTAATGTTCACCTTGACAACGCAGTCATCCCGTCCTCACAGAATCAGCGTGTGGACTCATGAGCTAAGGTTCGAGGCTGCTTATCTCAGGGCCTGCCACACGAAATTTCCTATAAATATAATTTTTATACTCAGGCACCGAGATAGGAGTACTGGCGTTGCTTTCTAACGCAATAATCTCTGTTACAGATGTGTTATTTTTCTTGACTTAAAGGCAAGGGCTGTATCCGTCAGCTCTGTGGTTTTAAGAAGTGGAAAGAGATTTGCTGTCTCAAGCAGAAAGGGAAAGACGCGAAGGGCTGCTGTGTGATGCTGACCTCCAGGCATGGCAAGACCCTTGTTGCCTTGACATCAAAGCAGCTGTGCTAATCCAACAGAGACCACTGGGCCCACCTTCATTCCTTCAGGCAGTACACACAGGTCTCAAGGTCACTAGGAGGGGGTCCTCTTTGATGGTATAAACAGCTGTAAGTTTCCCATGTCATAGAGTTTCTGTTGTTGCAACAAACACCATGACCAAAAAGCACCTGGGGAGGAAAGGGTTTATTTGGCTTATACTTCAGCATTGCTGTTCATCAGTGAAGGAAGTCAGGACAGAGACTCAAAGAGGGCAAGAAGCTGGAGGCGGGAGCTGATGCAGAGACCATGGAGGGGTGCTGCTTATTGGTTTGCTTCCCACGGCTTTCTTACCCACCGTATAGAACCCAGGACCAGCAGACCAGGGAAGGCATCACCTACCATGTGCTAGACCCTCTCCCATTAATCACTAAACAAGAAAATGCCTTAGGGCTGGATCTCATGGAGGCATTTCCTCAACTGGGACTCCTTCCTCTCTGATGACTCTAGCTTGTATCAAGTTGACACAAGAAACCAGCCAGTCCAGCCACATTCATGTAAATAACTCCAGTTCACATCTTTGTTGCCAAGCTGGACTCAGGGTCATTTCTTCAACCTGTTCTATCATTGGTGCCTTACCTGGGACAAATAGACATGTCATGCCTCCCTGAAAAAGCTTCCAGGGATTCCGAGACCCACTAAGCTACCAGAGGGTCAGGTTTGGTGTGGGTGTTCAGCAGGACTTGTCTGACCACCACTCCCTACCCCAGTGGCAAGAATCCAATTCTAGATGGTCCCTCCAGCTTTTATTAACTGCCAAGGTCATAGAAAACAGTGGATGAATTCATATCTCACTCCTGTATGCTGGCTGAGCAGGAACTAAAAGGGTGGAGGCAGGATTTAAACCCCTCAGCATCCAAGGTGAGAGGTGACCGTAGGGAGGAAGCCTTCAGACTGTACGATGTGGTACATCCCAATCAGAGACGGAGCACTGACAGGACAGTGTTTGACTCAAGACAGCCCGTGCTTCCAAAGGATGTTGCAGAGGAAACCGATGTTTTATAACTCGACCACGAAGCATTGTCTACACACTCAAGCACATGCATCTACAGGGAAGTGGATATTGCCTGGGGAAGTCTAGCAACTGTACTGAGGGGACACAAAGCAGCCCTTCTGAGAGGAGACTTTCTAGGATGAGCTGGGCTGCAAGAAGAGCGGGTGCTTCCTCTACATAACACAGGAGGAAGGGAGGGGGACACTGGAGCAGAGTGGCCGTGGAAAAGGAAGCAGGGCCCCTGAGGTCTGCAGAGGGGCTGCACGAGTATGGACTGCCCCAAGAGAGGCAAGCATCCAGCAAGTTACCTTCGGGAGCTGAGTCAGTGCGACCTGGAGCAGCTGTGTCCTCAAACATGGCACTTCCTAATCACCACTGACAGCCTGGAGCCTTGCTCACCCTTTCTTTCAGGGACAGATGGCCCCTGAAACACACATGTGGACTTGGTGTGATTAAAGACCTATATGTGCATTTGGAAGTGGTGAAGACAGAGATTATTTCTACCCCAAGCCCCTTGGGCCATAGAAGTGTTTTCTATACTTAAGTTTAAATACTAATTGTAGCATAACATTGTCCTGTGGACTCAAGTTTTGATCCAAATAGACCTATTTGTAAAATACATTTTAGATAATCTGTTACCAGTCTGACATATAGGAATATTTAAAAGTCTCAGTTTCATCGAAACAACAGACAGAACGTTGGACAAGACTAAAAAGCATAGCCTTTCTTTAATTTACAAAAAGCCCACGGAGCAAGCCTTGGCTTACCAACCGGTAGAGACGAGAAATAGCTGAATGCAGAGACTCGAACCCGGCACAGCAGAAACAAGGGAGCTGAGCCTCTGGAGCTCCAGCATGAGAATAGGAAAGCCTGAACTGTAACTGCGAGAGGCTCAGTGTGAACCAATCTCAGAATTAAACGCTGTGGGAACCCAGGCACCGAGGACCCTGGATCTGGGGGACTGTGACCTCTTGTGAGTCAAGTTCTCATAGTAAAAGCTGGGGAGAAATCTCATTGTCTAGCAGGTGCAGGAGACAACTGTTTTGGTCGGGCCAAACCATTCCACTCTGGCTGACATGAGCTGTCCATCCTGTCCCACTGAGGATGGGGATAACAATCAGAAGCACTTGTGGTCCACAGCCCAGGTCCCAGTCCCATCGGAGACCAAGACCTCATCACTACTCTGATGCTTTCTGTCTCCCACACCTGGCCACCCCACTGCAAAAGACTTGTCTACTGAAGTTCTTTTTACATGTCTTATCATGCCAGGAAGCAAATTACAAGGCCTGCTGAGAGGCAAAGAACACAGTCTGAGAGACAGGACAAGCATCAGAACTTGACAGACTCGCAACGACGTTAAAATTAACACCGAGAATCTAAGACAGCAATGACCAAACCCAACGGGATGGAGGAGAGACAACCCACAGGGTGGTGTCAGAGCCACAGAAGGGAAGCAGTCACCGGGGAAGCTATAGGAGGGGGCCATGAAGGATTCTGTCATTGCTCACGGAAGCCAGACTTCCTACTGCTGGGAAGGAAAGAACCGAGAATGAAGCGGAAGTGTTGAGCTGGAGCTAGCACTAGCTTGTGAAAGGCAGAGAGATTGTGTAATACAGAAGCCATGTGTCTTTATAGATGTGCTTGTGCGTGTGTGTGTGTGTGCCCCTGTGAAAACTGGAGCTATGTGTGTGCATAAAGGGGGTGGGGAAGACCTGAAGACAGTCATATCTGAGTAGCAACGAGCCAGCTAGCACTCTTCCCTTTGTTTCTAAATGCAGTCACTACCAGCCAAGATTTCATGGAGAGGCGACCCCAGCAGAGCTTACACTAAAGGACCCCGCAGAATCTTGTGCCCAAAGCAAGAAAGTCCCCAGAGAATGACAGGACAGGCCAGGTCAAAGAGGAGACAGAGGGGCTTTCACTGGGGCAATTTGAACCTCCAAAACAGCTAATTAGAGTATGAGATTATAACCAATTAAATAACATAGTAATGTTGAGTACACTCCACTCGGGAAAAGCACAACATTTTCTCTCAGCAGAAGGAATGACAGAATTATAAATTCAGCATTTGGCAGCCATCAAAGTGGTAAGCAATTCATCCAAGAAATGCCCATGGATGTTAAAACTAACCCTCAAGCTTTTCTGAGGACAGGGTATTATATAGAGTTAAGATTCCTTTCTATAGCAAAAGATTCCAGAACTACCATGAAGAAATCCATCAGACAGCACCTTCAACAAGCAGCCTGAATTAATAGTAGCAGCACCAGGGCACGTCAATATCATGTGACATTTGCTAGGAGACAATATTAAGGGGACAGTATCCTTTCTAAGATACTCTGCCTAAGATATGTAATATAATTTTTAATTTATCAGTATGTCTATGTACTGTGTGTGTGTGTGTGTGTGCCTGAAGCCTGTGGAGGTCAAGAGAAGGAAGATCTCCCAGAACCAGAGTTCCAGATGGTTGTGAGCCACCATGGGAATGCTGGGAAATGAACCTGGATCCACTGCAAGAGCAATAATTGCTGTTACCCACTGAGCCATCTCTCCAGCTCCTCTAATATGAATTTAATCATGAAGAAATGCCAGACAAATGCAAATTGAGGGACTTTCTACAAAATAAGTAGTCTGTGACGCGTGAAGTGTCCAAGTTGTGAAAGTCAAGGGACAACTAGAAAGTCATTCCTGAGAGCAGGCTACAGGCACAGGACAACAGAGTACATTGTCGTTCTGCTCTGAAGGGCAAGTGATGGCATCGGTGAAACTCAAGGGCTGTCTGTGGCTTGAATGGAAATTTCTTCATTGTAATAGCTGCATTGTGGTTATGAAGACAATGCTCTCGTGGGTAAGAATTACACTGTTGAATAATTAAGGGCGATGGGTCTTATCAACAACTTATTCTCCATTGGTTAAGAAACAATGATCTGTGAATTTAAAGCTCTGCAAGCTCCAGGTGGTTTTGAAAATGTTTAAATTACCTTCAAAAGAGAGCTAACGGAACTGTAAAGTAAAACCAAAATAATGTTGCTTAACTCAATTCTGTTGCCCTCCAAGAGCTGGAAGACGGAAGATCCATTCCCTGTTTGAAATGGAGATCAGCAGGAGCTGGTGTTCAGAGACCTCACAGCAGCCTGGTACTTTCTTCCACCATCAGAGAGGAGGAGAAATTACAAAAGGGAAAGCTATTCCCAAGATAGATTTTTGCATTCTCTAATGCTCTGTTTGTATTGGCCCAAACCATCCCCTCTACCACCTAAAGAGCCTGGCCTTTGCTTTGACAAATACTGGAAAACAATATCTCAACACAAACCTAGCGAACGTGCATGCCCGGGAGGACGCGTGAGGTTACCTGCTCTGTACCGCCCACTAACTTCTCTGTACCGCCCGCTAACTACTCTGGAAAGAGAGCAGTTGAGAGAATGTGGCAAACTGAAAGGCCAGCCTATCCCTACATTTGATCTTGACATCCCCAAGTGACTCAGTCTCCCCTTGGCAGTAAGTCTTAGAGACTCAGAGGCCAAGGGACATATTCTGAGACCCAGACTCCAAGAGCCAACTCCCTCTTGACAGTTCGATATATTCTGCCCTAGATCACAAAAGCAAATATTCCCCTCTCTCTCTTAGCACTGCCCCCTATTGCCCCCTGCTGTGGTGAATGTCATTCTCTTTCACCAGTTTCTCAGGCCAGAATCTTAGACAACACTCTTGAGGCCCACCACCTCCCGTTTTCCCCCTGTAGAGAGCCCCTCTATAACCACGTCCTCAGATTTCTTTCCAGAAGACATGTTTCCCACACATACTGTCCCCAGTACGGCCCAGTACATCACCGACTAACACTCCCTTCTGCCAATTCTCCAGAATTTAGCAACAATGAGTCCTTAAAAGATAAATATGTTCCTTTAACTCTTCCATAAAGTCCTTCAAAACTCTGCTGTCTCAGTCAGAGACCATTTTAAATACTCCATAGTCAAGCAGCTAGTGGCTGCCATAATTGGACAGCAAAACTTCCCACTGATTGGACAGCAAAACTTCCCACTGAATCACATTGCTCCAAAGCCTGCATGCTGCTTGTGGAGAAAGTCCAGACTTCTCACTGAGGTCAGTGGGGGCTCTGAGGATCTGAGCATCTCTTCTAATATCATCTCTTAGCTATTGTCACCTTGCAGGGCCTTAATTCCTCCTTTCCGGAACAGATGGACCGGAAATCTTTCTTACCTCGGGGCCTCATTGATGCTATTCCATTTGCCAGAACACATCCCCCGTCCTCGATATCCTGACCCCAAGTCATTTCTTCCTGAGGATTTCACCTTAAATGTCTGATGACAGCCCTCAAAGATGCCTGGTGATATGTTTATTCAACCCTAGACCACTAGCTGTAAGGAGACCCTGGTACTTTTCTTATGACTGTATCTCCGTCATCTAACACTGTCTAACACGTAAAGTTCACTCGAGAATTATTTGCTGAACATAAAAAGAGTGTAAGTGGCACAACATGGGGAATTGGCCGGTGTCTTAAGAGTTGGGTGGATATGGTGGGGAAACCAGCAACCAGGAAAAGCTCATCTTTATATCCATTTCCTACTAGACCGTTTCTCAACCGTAGGGCCTTGTCTGCAAGACAAACGTTTTCTATGGAGGTGTTCCGATAAAAGACACTTCTTCTCTTCAGTTGACCTCAAAGTCCAGTTTCCCATCTGGGAAATGGAAACTCTCTTCTCTGCTGATGTCTGGGGCCTCACCATGGGATCTCCTGGGCCCCATCCCTGTCCTGGTCTTAACTGGTGTCATTCTCTGTATCAAAGGCTGCTTTCTCCCGCTGGCAAACTTGGGACTAAGTTGTCTACTGTAGAGGTTAATTGCACAGAAAATGTAATTCTCGGGCCATCAACTTTCTTCCTCGTGTTTCTGGCATTAGGCTCCATTAATGCTTAACTTTAAAGTGTCCTAAAAGCATTGGGAAGGAAAGGAAACCAACCAAATAAAAAAAGGAGACTGTCCGCTCTGATTCCTGTGCAGGAATGCAAGATTGACCATCTGTCTTCGGCAGCCAGTTGCTGTCAGGCTGCCCCCCACCACCATAGTGGACTCTAACCCTCTGGACCTGTAAGCCAAAGCAAGCCCTTCTATTTTAAACAAAGAAACAAGGCTTGGGCTTGAGATATTTGTATTGACATTGTCGCCAGAGAGCACAGTTGACTTCTCTCTACAGACGGACAGCGAAGCAGGCCACCTCTCTCCCTTCCTTTCACTCAGCCTGTGTCTGCGTCTGTTCTTTCTCCCTGCACTCTATTACTCTTGCACTACACTAGAAGGATAAGAAGTAGGTGTTCCATTAAAAAACAAACAAGCACAGGGAGATACATGGGGGAAAAGGTAAATTAACTACAATGTGGTCACCACGAATGACCTTAGTCTTATCTGCCAAGGTGACTCCAGGCACACAAGCAGACTGCCACATGCTAACACACGGCAGTGTTTCTCGTTGGATTTCCTGCTCCTGGCTCTGGAAAACCAGAGTCTGAGCCCCCAAGCAGGGCTGCTAATTGAAGATCTGAGCAGGTGTTTCCCTAAAAGTCAGGCTGCCATGGTGAGACTGGGCACGCCGCCTCTGCTCCCCATCTATCCTCCTGGAAATCTTGTTCTTCTTCACACAACCGAAGGTTGCAAGGTGCAGCAGACAGAAGGCTGAAGGTCAAATGGTGGATTCTAAGTGCTAAGGCACACTTTGTATCTCGGTGCTTCTGCTTACATAACACAGCTCCTGGGGCAAGCAGCAGAGAAACACAGTCTCAGAAGAGCTTGAAAAATCTGGGTCAGGATTGAGAGGAAATTCTTCTTTGCCTGGAAACAAATCACTATTTCTTAATATCTACAATGTTCCAGGATAGACAGGTAGATAGGTAGGTAGATTATATAGATAGATGATAGATAGGTAGAGTATATAAATAAGTTAGATGATATATATATATCATCTCTCTCTATATATATATGTATATATATACACACACACACACAAACACACACACATAATTTTTTGCACACAGTATTTGCATTATATGTTTGTGTATATATTTCCTGGGATGACTAGTGTTGGTAGTGTGGCAGAATATAGAAACAAATTTGGGGGCTGGGTCCCTGGATGTGCCTGTTGGGTTGTGTTTATAAAGTTTTTGTGTGGCAAGACCCATCTTACTTATGAATGGAGTCATTCTATGTGCAAGGGACTCCTGGACTGTATTCAGTGGAAAGGGTGAACCACACACCTACGAGTCTCTGCTTCTTGACTGTGGATTCAATTGTGACCAGCCGCTTCAATCTCCTGATGCTTTGGTTTCCTTCCCCACTATGGAGTGCAACATGAACTATAAGCCCCCAAACAGAACGAATACCCTCCCCTTTAAGTTGTTTTTGTCGGAGTACTTTATCCTATCAGCGGGAATGGAAAATAAGACAAGCCTATAAAGATTATATGCTGCTTGTGTTGCTCCTCCACTGGAGTGCTGCTTAATCTTGGACGGCAACTTGTTTGGCTCTGGAATCAACTAAGAAAAATGCCTCTGGGTAGGTCCGTAAGGGTATTTCTGAATGCAAAGAGGTCTGAGAGAAAAGATGCCACTTTGCCTGCCTGCCTTTGCTCTCTGCTGATGAATGCTTCTGCTCTGTCGATGTCTCTGCTGATGTCTTTCACTGATATCAGAACCCAGCTTCTTTGACCTTTTCACATAGGCTGAAGACCCAAGATTCACTTGGACTCCTTCTGGACTTCATCATCAGACTGGGCACCTGAAGTCACATAAACTGAATGATTACTTCGTGCAGATAGCTATTGTTGCACAACACAACACAAATAGTGTAAGCCAAGCTAATAAATCCCTTTTGTAACCTATACACTCTATTCTAAGGATCCCTGACCCATACAACTGACAAACTATTTTCTCCTATACTCAATGCAGAACAAATCTGTGCTCACACGTCAGTTTTTCAGTATCCACTGGGTATCCTATAACCATCTCAATTCTGGTATTTCCCACCTGGAGTTAGAGCCAGGGCCCACTACATCACAAAACAAGCCTACTTCAGAAGCTGATCACAATCCTTGCAGTTAGAGGTTCTGCTGATTCCTCTGTATGTATGAAGCAGTCATTTGCTAGAATAACTCGCTGAAGTCGGAGAAACCCTACACCCATGGACTGAAAGGGGTATTCAAAAGATCCAGATGAACAGCAGGGGATGACTTGGAGCAAGGTCTACAGATGTAAGGTTGCTGTGTTTCAAGAAACTGCAAGTGAAGGGATTTTTACTGGGGCTTCATCGAATACATATGATCCGCTAACTTAATCCCATCTCCCCTCCCCTTTCCAAAGCACAGAGTTGGGTAGGGATTGGATATCCTCAGTTTCATTAACAGATTGCATGATATCCTTCCGCACAGTGAAGGCCTCTCTCAAAAACACAACGCATGTAGATTCCGTGATTTACCAGGTATTTGGGCATCTCTTAACCCAGTCGAAATAAAAGAAACCATCATAGCAACTAAAACAACCCCCATTTATTAAGCTTCCAGTTCTGCAGGCTGGCCATTCAGGGTGGTCTCTACTGAGCAGTCCTTCTGTTTTGGGTGAAGTCACTTGTACAGGTTATATTTGGTTGGCTCACTCTAGGTCCATGTGACATATCAGTGTGTGTGTGTGTGTGTGTGTGCATGTGTACATATGTGTGTGCTAGCAAATATAAGGGCAGAGGTCAGCCTTAGGGTCATTCTTTAGGTGCCATCTGCTTTGTTTGGGTTTGGGTGACTGTTTTGTTTGTACCTGAAACCAAGCCTTTCACTGGCACCTGATGCTCCCCAACTAGGCTAGTTCAGATGCTTCCCCAGCATGGGGACTGCAAACACACCTCCAACCCCGGACTTTGTATGTGGGTTCAGGGGATTGAACTCGGGCCTTCATTCTTGTAGGGCAAGCATTTTACTGGCAAGCTACCTCTTTGGCCTATACAAACTCTTAATTTTAAAAATTATAAATAAGGTTCAGAGTGGGTAAGTAACTCAGCCAGGTTCACCCCGCTTGTTAAACAGTGTGCTTGGTCTTTGTGATTGGCTTATCCAACCAGACAAGAGAGTAAGGAAATAAAAACCAGTGACACTGCCATCAAGGAGTCCAGGCTGAGTCTTCGGTGCTGAGAACAACACAAATTTTCTGTCATCTGTCTGTCCAGGGTGAATCATGAGACGCTGCCCAGCCTACACCTAAAGCAGTGGTATGCAATATTCTCTCGGTGAATCCATTCTTTATGGGGAACTAAATGGCTCACAGTAGAAAGCTGTCATTATGACATCTTTAAAAGGTATCTCCAAGACAAATGGTGCAGGTATTGAAACACTCCGCTGTGAGACAATCTGGGCTTCTTTTGAACCAGGAAAAGGACCCGAGACAGAAAATCTCAGTTAATGTACAGAGAAGGATGTGGCCATTTGTCACCTGCAACTCTGTTACGTTCCTTTGTTTTCATATTGATGAGTTCTCTCAAATTCATTTGGTAAAGAGAAGATAGTGTGAGCTATTATTAAAGCCTCGAAGCAACTAAGCGAGAATCTGACGGGTTTCCAAGCTCAGAACCACCAAGAGGGGTGCCCCACTTGGGGTTTCCAAGCTCAGAACCACCAAGAGTTGTGCCCCACTTGGGGTTTCCAAGCTCAGAACCACCAAGAGGTGTGCCCCACTTGGGGTTTCCAAGCTCAGAGCCACCAAGAGGTGTGCCCCACTTGGGGTTTCCAAGCTCAGAACCACCAAGAGGGGTGCCCCACTTGCCGCCTCAATGGTACTTGCAGCCTTTGCTGACTTAGTCTTCACAGTTCTGACTGGCGAAGAGAGAAACAAGGTAGCTATTAGGCAGATACACGCTCCTTAACAAGAAACAAGAACTTTTGTGCTGGCAGCACACAGTTGCTGTCCGCGTCTAAGCTCAGGTTTAAAAACATGGCTGAGCAACTTTTGACCCAGAGTTTGCCTTGAAAAACCAAACCAGCCAAACTGACACAACATAGAAGGTAATTATCATATGGATTCTCACAGCTAAAAGTTAATAGCATGCAGAAATAACGTTAACTATTATGCAATGTTTACCCATACATGTCCACCTCGGTCCTTCTCCAATGTTGTTCTCCTCCCAAGAATTAGTCTCTGAAGTTTGGTGCATACCAAACTGGCTAGATTGCTTTTTTTTTGCCTTTATAGTCAGATATACAAAGCCTCTTATTGTACATAAATGGCAATCTTCTCTACATTTTTAAATCTATGTTCATTTTTTACATTCAGTTATGTATCTTAGTAGTTTTTCCATTTGATCACACATATGTAATTAAACACACATTTATTTCAGTACTATACAGTATTTTGTAGAATGGAAGCATAGTATCTTGACCTCCCTTCTTGAACAAATGTACCAGTTATTTCTGGCTATTTTTTATTATTAAAAGTCATGGCATAGTTTGTATGTGTGTGTGTATGTATTTTTGTTCATGTATGTGTATGGTGTATGTCTGAGTGTGTGTATGGGTGTTTGTCTATATGCATGTGTGTGTATGTGTTTGTGCATGTGTGTGTGTGCATGTGTATCTGTGCCTGTGTATGGGTGTTTGTGCATATGTGTTTGTTTATTGTGTGTATGTATTCTTGTCTGTGCATGTGTATGGTATGTGTGTTGTGTGTGTCTATGTATCTGTGCAATGTATGGATATTTGTCTATATATGTGTATGTGTGTACATATGTGTCTATGTATGTCTGTGAATGTGTGTTTGTGTGATAGTACAAATGTTAATGATTCCTTGTAATGGAATTGTTGGATTATGGAAACGCGCATGACCAAATTTCAATAGTTTTTGTTCAACTATAGTCCAAACAAGGTCTACACATTACATTTTATGTTCAATACAGACTTGATTGGAAAGCCCTGGAGTCAAGTGGCTAGGATTGATACCCAGACTCAACCACATCTTAGGCAGGAAGTTCCAAAGCTCTTGGGGCCTTGGTTTCCTTCCTTTTGTAAACGCAGGACTCCTGCATGCTTCTCAAATACGTTTGAGAGTTTGGGGACAGAGGTAGTAATTGTAGATGTGCCAGTTGTGGCAGATACTCTGCTTCCCAAAGAGCAGTAACTCAGTTTTTAAACATTACTGTCACTAATACCTTCTGTTTACAACACAGAGTCTACGGTGCCATCAGCAGAGGTGGGGTTGGGGTGGCCTGACAGACAGCATGGACACTCAGGCCTCAGGAGAGTCTGCTGTGGTCTCTGGGTCACACTTCACCAGGCAAGTCTTACTTCCACCGACAGCTCTCCCCATCCTGACAAATCCCTTGCACTGTAGACAAATAGACAGTTTCTTGTGCTTATTCCCAGCTGCCTGGGGCTATCCTTTCTCACACAGGAAGTTCAGTGAGTCAGGATGGATTTATTTGTGATCACAGCGTCTTAACTACTCCTCAGAACTTCGAAGACTTTGCACAATTTTTGTCTTGAAACAGAGAAGGTTGTATCTAAATGTACAAGGATAATAACTTCTTCATTCCTGCATTCAACTCAAAGTGTCATATTTAATCAAAATGGTATAATTGTGAAGTGCCCTCTTTTGTAACTCACATTCTAATTTCAGAAATGTTAGGGCCTGGGAAACTCTTAGAATTGACCACACAGAGAGATTTGTCTGAAAGAAGTCTTACATGCAAGAGAGGGAAACTGAATCAGGTCCAACCACAAAAGATGATTGCAAGAGATTTCTAAAGGAGACAGTCTTGTTACCAGATGTCATTTGGTTTGCTGAGCACCTAGATGAGTGTCATTATACAAGATGAAGGTGGAGGAGAAGGCAGAACCACTGTGTGCCGTTAGTGAACCTTAAAGATGTGTGACATTTAGGAAGGAATACCCAGAGGAGGGACAGAAGTGTAGACTCTGGGCTTTACACAAAGGAAGATGCAGAACCTTCAAACACTCACACACATGTAGTCTTACACTTATGTATGCACATACACACTCACACATATACTCACACACACATGCAAACATAAATCTTCATGTCTCATCACCCACTCAGGCACAGTCTCTTTGGGCTATTCCTTAGAAGCAGGATGGCAGGATGAACAACGACATTTCCTCCCTTTTGTAGACCAGATTCTTGGAAAATGGCATTGCTCCTTCATATTCTCAGTGTGAAAGGAGGCCTTTGGACCTCCTCAACATGGAGGACCAAATGATAAGGAAATAGCAGGAAGCATCATGGGAATGGCACCAATAGTGCAAAGCATCCTATCTGTCTGAAGCTCAGCCCCTCAGTCCCTCTGCTTCCAGGTCTTGAACTCTATTATGTTTGAACATGAATTGACCCTCCCCCACAATAGGCTCATGGGTTAAAGCTTAGTGGGGGAACTGTTTTGAATGGTGCCACAATCTTCAGGAATTGAGACCTCATGGGAGGAGGCAGGCCACCAGGAATAGTTCTTGCCTGGTCTCTGACTCTGTTGCCGTCTCTCTATTTCCTGACCGCCAGAACATGAACTGCAGGGTTCTGCCACACTTTCCCTGCTATAATAGACTGACTCTCTGTAACTTCTATAAATTGTTTATGGTTGATATTTTGATCACATCTGTGCAGGAAGCTAACTGATGTAAGCGCCTTCAAAAATCAGGGTGTTACTCCTTCGTACAACATCTAGTGCTCTGCTCTTCAAAATTAGCTATGAGGTGGAGATTTCTAGATCCCAGTGGGTTCTGCTGCTGTCCATTTCTCTATGTAAAAAAAAAAAATCTCTATGCCCTGCAGTCACTGACGGTGATGCTTCTCTTTGTTCTTCTGTGGGTTCAGCTATGCTACCCCTGACTGTGGTCATGGAAACCATTCTGCTCACAGTAAAGTGTCTTCTGACCCCTCTTAGAGGAAATTTGATTGGGCATTTCTATGAGAGTAAACATCACTATAATTCAGATGTGCTGTGATTCCTGGTACCCTGGGTACCTCCAATTTAAGACTCAAATTGCCTTAATAGAGAGACTCAGATCTATGGGTCCTAATATCGAGCATGGCTCTTGGCAATCATCCCAAAGGAGCCAGGCCATCAAGAAGGCCTGTTCTGCCATTGCAAATTAAACAGGATGCTTAATAGTTCACAGGAGGAAAACACAAAGCCCATAAACAGCTCTTTCAGGTTTAACAAGCGGAGGACTTAGCTGAATGTTTGCTGCCAGCTGACAATGAGAAGTGGCATCCGCACAATGGGGTGTCACTACTCTGAGCACAGCCGTTCTTTCTCTTCTAATAAACACAAACACTGTGTGTGCACCATCTACATCCCATTTAATTCTCGGCAGCACAATGCAGAACTAGACCACAGCACCCCAGCAGTTTCTAAACATGCTCTCGCAGGAGGGAGGGACTCCCCCAGAGGGCGGATGCCTGTGTTGGGCTCATTTCCATACCAGAAAGATACAAGTTTCTCATAAGCGGTCACCTCGACTAGACCCATGTCTGTTCAAGGGCTCTTGACCTCTGGGAGTTCAGATGTATTCAGGTATAATACATCCCATAGATTGAACATAGCACTGGGCTCACCCCAGTAATCCTGGCACTCAGGAGACTGCGGTGACAAGACCCTAAGTTTGAGGCCAGTCTAGGCTCTACAACAAGACCCTGTTTCAAAAACAAGAGCATGAACAAATTAAACCTTGGAAAACGCAACACTGCGAACCATATAATCAAAACAGAGAACATGGAGGCTGCTCTTTCCTTTTTCCTTTCTGCAACTAACCCTCTCAACTCACGGCTCCAGAAAACCATGCCCCCTTCCTTGAACAGATGCTTTGGGCTGCAGAAATGTCACTGCAATTGATATGTTTTGCAATTCCTGGCATTCTGGGTGTCCCCCGTTTAAGACAACATCTTTTCTCATTTGCCACAGTGATTGAGGCATTTACTCATATTGTCAGGGGGTCTCTCCCTTTGTTGCTAAGCACACCCCAAAGCCCTGGGATTTCTTTATTCACGTCCTGAGTGCAGACAAGGTCCCATTGGAGTGTGTAGTAACGTGAGCCGTCCCAAGTATCTACAGCCAATGCTTTGAAGGACACGGACAGTGTGCTTCATGTCTCCCGGGTGAAGGGCAGTGGGACAGTGTGTTTCGGGTCTCCCGGGTGAAGGACAGTGTGTTTCGGGTCTCTCAGGTGATTATGTGCAAGTAGACCACGGGTCATGTTGTAAGGGTTCAGTTTTACAAGATACGGGCTGTTTTCCAGCATGGTTAGACCACATTTCAAACCCTCTCCAACCCTGGGATTTCATGACTCTCACTTTTAGAATGTTCCAGTGAAGGGAAGGCAACATCACACTGTAGCTTCATTTGCATTTCCTGGAGGGTTTATTAAAATATTTTGACCACTTTATGCACCTTGTCATTATGTCTCCTTCTTATTGAGTGTGTGTGTGTGTATAAAATTCTATATTTAGATAAAACTCATTTGCTATATACATTGCATGTTTTGGGGGTGGGTGGGAAATAGAGGTGTTTGTGGTTTTGTTTGCTTGTTTTTGTTTTTCTCTTCATCGTGTGAGGCAGTGACTCTCCAGGACCTAGCTGGCGTGAAATCCACAATCTCCGTGTCTCCTGCATGATGAGATTACAGGAATCAAACCCAGTTGTCAATTGCTTTTTAAATAGGTTAGACGTGTTTCTTGCGATCTGTGGCTTGCCTCCAGCAATTATTAATGATGTTTCTTGCTTTTTGAAGGATAGATATGTTAAATTGTGATAAAACCCAGTTCTCAAGTTCTTACACAATTCTTTTGTGTACAACCAGAAAAAAAAAAAAAACACGTGAAAAAAAAAACCCTTATCTTTCTGCTCCTAAGGCCACAAAGTCTTTTTTTCTATTTTTGTGTAGAGAGTTCATAGTTCTAGTGTTAAGTCTGAGTCCATAAAGATTTTCTGTGGAGGCCCAAAAATGTGAGCCTTTCCCACCTTGTCTGAAGGTCAGAGAGTTCGAGCTTGTTCAAAGTTGTTGACAACCCTGACCTAGGATGTGGTTAGTTGGTGTTTTGGACATTAAGGTGGTCCATACAGGGAGATCCATTCCACCTTGACCAGGTCAGAGAATTCAAGCATACTTTTGCTCTTTCTTTTGAATTAAGAGGTTTGACATAGGGAGTAGCTGCCTTCAGGATACTTGGTCTAGGGTGGGCTCAGTGCTTAAACAACAGAATGCTTTTCTCAGGAATTAATGACTTAATATCTCGAGTACTGAAGCAAATAACTGTTCTAGTTGTCCTTTGTATCACATTAAAGCAACCTTCTGTCTTCTTCCGCCTGTTGTATGGGGGTATGAAAGTATATGGAAAATTAAATGCAGGTATATTTCAGTATTCACTGGAACTCCTTCCCAGTACTATCATATGTTTCTGGTTCATTATTTTTCACTCAAGTTTTTGTGCTTTTTACCTATCTTTCTAATCCCCATGCCCTACCCTGGCAAGTGGTATCCTTGTCGAAGCTGGTCCCCGACAATTTTCAGCATGAGTTATCATTCCCCTTGGACTTCCTTGGCATCTTTGTCAAAAATCAATTGAGCATATGTATAGTCTTTCCTAAAGTCTATTTTGTCTCTCTGACA
This sequence comes from Microtus oregoni, assembly GCF_018167655.1. Classification (NCBI taxonomy): domain Eukaryota; kingdom Metazoa; phylum Chordata; class Mammalia; order Rodentia; family Cricetidae; genus Microtus; species Microtus oregoni. Next base: position 65,314,729 of record NW_024543063.1, read on the forward strand.
TGTGTTCATCTCCAGGCCAGCAACACCCTGTCTATACCATCTTTATAGTAAAGTTCTCAAATCACATGCTTAAGGTTCCAACTTTGTTCTAAGGGAAGACCAGAATTGAAAAGTGAGATTGATAAAGCAATTGATAGTACCATCGTAATATGAAAAAAAACGTAGGAATAATTTTGACAAAATATATACAAGATCTGTATAATGAAAACACATTTTAAAAATGGAACAGATAAATTGGAGAGGTGTGTAACGAGCCACAGGCAACAATATTTTTGAGACGTCAATTTCTATCTGAGTTTGATGGGAGGGTTTTTAGAAACACAAATGATGAATTCTATCAAGTACCTTTATTTCATTTATTAAAATAACCCAATCATTTTTCTCTCTTTATTTTGTTGACACAGAGAATTGCAGGTTGATTGTGGAATTGATCGAGAAGTGTAAACCTATTTCGCACTCCTGGGATAAACCCCAGTTAACCATGATGAATCATCTTTCAGACTGTTACTGGACCAAGCAGACACTTTGGAAAAGATGGCAGAGAAGCATTAACAGCTGTGTGGGAAAAAGCACTCAAAACCATTGGCCTTGGGAAGAACAAATTCTAACCCCAATGATGGTGGGGCGTGATGTTACACATCTGTGTCCCTGAATGGGGAGGCTGAGGCAAGAAGATGGACAGTTTGAGACCAATCTGAGTTTCATAGCAAGACCTTGTCTCATCTACCTACAGACAAGCCAACACAGAGACTCTACAGGAATATTACTTCACAGCCTTTTGAGTAATAATAATAATAAGAAGAATAAAAATAGGAAGTGTTGATGAAGACTCAAAGCAGCGGGAACTCCTCCCTGATGCTTGGTCTGGGAAACCCTTTGACAGCTTCTTCCAGAGTAAGACTTAGACTTTCTACATGGGCTAGGCATTCTATTCCTAAATATTTACTCAAAAAAACCTATATGGCAGTGAATCACACGAATACAAATTTGTCTAGCATCTTTATTCCAATTGCTTTCTACTGCTGTGATAAACACTGCAACCAACAGCAACTTGGGAAACGAATGGTTTATTTGGCTTACACTTCCCAATCAGTCCATCACTGAGAACAGGCAGGAAACTAGAGGCAGGGACTGAAGCAGAGACCTAAAATAACGCTGTTCGCTGCCCTCTACCCCTCCACCCCTAGACCCACTTGCTCATCTACCTTTCATTTTATATAAGCCAGGACCGATTGCTCAGTGGTGGCACCACCCACAAAGGACTGGGCCTTCCCACAATAATCATTAATGAAGAAAATGCTCCATAGGCCAATCTGATAGAGGTAATTCCTCAACTGGCATTCCCTTTTCCCAGATGACTCTATTTTGTGTCAAGATGATAAAAAACAAACAAACAAACAAACAAAAAGCAGAAATAACTAACATGTAAGTGCACATATATTGCACATACACACACACAAAAAAATATTAAATTTTAAACAGTCATTTATTTGAGTAAATACTATTTAACATGCCTCCTTGGTTCACAGGACTGAATGTACCTTACCATTGAGTGCTCAGTGCCTGTGCAAATGGAAGGATTCTGGCCTCCAGCTGTTAAAGGAAGAAAAAAGAAAGAATAACCATGGAGGACAGTGGCTGTTGCATAAAACCATGCGGGTTTCATCACTACTGCAGGGTGAATGTACCAAGTCAAGGGCAAGAAGAGAAAAAAGGCGCATGCGTGATCTGCAGCCCTCGAAGGAAGCATTTGAAAATAACTGAGTTTTAAGAAGCAGCAGAATTTGGAGAGTTGGGAGATGGAAGTGGTGATGGAGAGGGGGTGAAGGCAGAGGGGGTTTCAGGGATGTTCATCTTAACTCCAGTGCACTGGAGTCCACTAGCTATCCTGGCTACACTTAGGTCCAGCCCTGACCCCTAAATACAGACCATTGTGCCTGTCTGCCAACCTGTGCCATGCCAGCCCCAGGCAGGCTGTAGAAGGGTTTCCCCACCCATTCTGACAGGGGCATGACTTTGAACACTCCCACTGATCTCTGTGAGGCCCCCTGGTGTTTAATGGCGGGTCCAGCCCTGGGGCCTACTGCAAATGGGTTTCAAAAGAAGCGTCTTTGGTCTTCTGAGTGCCACACACCAAAGACAGCAAGTTAGCAGCCGAAAATTCATTACATTTGTGGAAAACTTGCATTTATTTAGACAAAGGCAGATGGAGAGGGTGGGTAATCTCGTTACATTTCAGCGCTCTCCGCTTTATTGAGAAGAAATGAAACATCGCGCTATGCGTTTTCTTTCCATCTGCTTTCTCTTGCCTAAGCTCAGGTTTGTTATTAATATAATGAATTCATCTTGCCTCCCTCTCGGTTCCATTAGCCTGTACTCGTAATTAAGTTCTGTGTGCGTTGTCCTTTTCAACAGCTCAGAGTGTCTCTTTTTGATGCAGCTATTTTCCTCAGACCTCGAATCTTCCGCACAGATGAGCTGCTTCTTCCAGACATACGAAATGTCTTAATCAAATTATCATTTTTCTCGAATGTGGAGAAATTATCTAGTCCCTTCTGTTCCCCAGACAGCTCTAACCTGAAGGGCAGATTCTACAAGGGACTGGGACCAAGTCTTGACTTGGAATTTTGAAGAAGTAAAGGATTCATGCCTTTCTGACAGCAAATGCCTTGGGCAGCTGGTATTGACCACATCGTTAATTTCCTTTCTCTCTCTCTCTCCCCACAGTTTGCCCCATACCCAACAGTGCTATATGTTTTTCATAAGGAATAAAAAGACCTTATTTTTAAATATGTGGGGTAGGGAGGTGTGCGTGTATGTGTGTGTGTGTGTGTGTGTGTGTGTGTGTGTGTGTGTGTGTGTGAATGCAGGTACCTGTGAAAGAGGCACTGGAGCCGCTGCATCTGGAGTTACGGTTGAGTTACCTGGCCTGGGAGCTAAACTCGACCCTTGGCAAAAGCACTCTGCACTCTTATCTGCTGAGCTGTCTTCCCTTCCCCTCGTTTTCCTTATTCCTGAATGCAGTAGACCAGAGAGTTCCCAGAACCTGAGCCTCCCAGACAAGAGAGAGGGGTTGTCAACGGTGCCTAGCAGGACGTAGTGACTCAGGCGAGTCCCCACCCCCCTCAATTAGGTGTTCAAGCAGGCTGATGTTCCTAATATTTCCATTTCCAGTCTGGCAGATGTGAGAGCAGTTTGCCTGGGTGGTACGGCTGCGGCCCACTCTGGCCTGGGGAGTCTGTCTGCTATCTTCTCTCCTCGTGAAGTGGTTCTGACCTTTAGGTTACAGACAGGGGACATGCCATGACATCAGACTTCTGCAGTAAATCCAAGCCCCACTTGGCTAGGGCAAACTTAGTCAATGCGGCTTATGGCTCGGTTTCTGCAGCTATAAAAGGGGCTTAGGATCCAAACCTGCTTCCAAAGGCTGCTGGGAGATACCAGGTAAGAGCCATCAAGAAACGCTCAGCCAGGGGCTTATTAAAAGTACCGGAAACACATTGGCCGTTCTCACCATTGGTGTCTGGATGCCCACGGTTAGGGGTCCTGTCAGAGTGCCATGATCTGAGGCAAATATCCAGGAAAACAGCCCAAATTCACATCAAATATTAAAGAGACCCCTTTCCCTGCCATTTTCTTTTGGATCTTTCCCAACATCTATCCCATAGAGAACTGGTCCTGACAGTTACCCTCCGGGGGTAACTAAGGAAAATGTGGGTCGGGTCACCCTACCTGCAAGGCCAGAGAGGAGGATGCCCCCCGTCTTATCTCAACCCCCCTTGGGAGGTGATGCTTGGTTTGGTCAGAACTTCCTTCTTGGGGCACTGCGTCCTTTAGGCCTCAGTGCTGGGTAAGGCTGTGTTGGCTGTGAGCACGGGGCCGGCGAAGTCTACTATCGTGAAAGTTATCAGGTAGGACTCACCTGACTCCCACACTCCTGACCCTGGGTCACGGGAAGCCACCCCAGCCTCTGGCCTTTTGTTCTTCCCACTGCTGATTTTGGGGGACAAGCTGAAGCATCTCAACTGCAGGAGCCCTGCTTAACGCCCTTTCTTGGAGCGTCTTAGACCCGGAGCAAGCCACCTTCTGACCAACGTTTTCCTCCTCAAAGCAGGAGCAGGGCAAGTATGTACTGACCTCCTCGACCAGCAGGAGGTGCCCCATTGCCAGTGCGCAGGAGAGTGGCTACCATCTTTATTACATGCTTGGAAATCTCCAGAATGAACTAACCCAAACCCCTGCCTGCAGAACCAGTGAGCAAGCCTTAATGCCTGTGCTCCCGGGCTCTAAGGAGAAAGCACATTTTCTTAGACTTAAATCTTTTAAATTGGAATTGCCACCTTTAAAGGGTAAGCTGACCCAGTGTCCTTGCTGGTCAGAAAAGCGTCTCCTGCGGTAGAAAAATTAACGCTTCTCTTTCAGACGCCGGAGGCCACAGATAGGTCAGAAGACCGGCTCAAATCAAATTGCTGGCGTCCTTCAAGTGTATTTTTATAGATGGGAGGACTGCACGATGCCAATCCTTTCTATTTCCTTCCTCTCCCTCTACCGAGGACACGTCCTTGGAGCTCTAGAGTATTCTACGATGAGCCTGCTTGCCCACCCAAGCAGATGTGGCTGGCCCCGCTGACCCAGGAAAGCCGTATTCATCTAGAGAGGCCAAAGAGCCACTGAGAAGGCGGGAGGGTGTGTCACCACGGTTGTCCCCAGCACCTGAGCCTCGCTGCCCCCAGGCCGTATTCTCCACAGGTCAGCTGATGCCCAGTGATGACAGAGGAGAGCACCTGGCTGTTGTGGGAGGTAGCGAGGGAATCAGAGACACCACCGACATGGGACAGTGTTTGGGGTGGGGGTGAGAGTGGGGACCTCAGGACATGGTTCTGGAGAACTAACTTGCGGACACTAAAGGCAAACCCCTAAGATTTAGAGCCCTGAGCACAATTACCTGAGTTTGAATCCTGACTCTGCATGATAATGTTGAGACTGTGGGGGATTCCTACCATTCCCTCACAAAACATGTAAAGTGTCTTATTTTGAAAACACATAGATTTTAAAATTATTTAAAATTTTATTTATTATATTCATTTGTCAGTATGTGTCTGCAACAGCACTCGCAAGCTGGCATGTGTGCTATAGCTCATGTGTGGCAGTCATAGGACAACCTGCAGGAGTCTGTCATTTTTGGGGATTGAACTCAGGGTATCAGCCTGGGCTGCAAGAGCCTTTACTACTAGCTAATCCATCTCGCCAGTCCCTTGATTTTAAGATTCTTATGGAATCCATCTCAGGATTGAAAATATAATTTGTTTAAGAGAGTGCTTGGCGAACATGTACAAAAGCCTGGGTTCCATTCCCAGCGTTGCCTCATCTGGGTGTGTGGTTCTTGCCTGTGATCTCTGCTCTTGGGAGAGGAAGGCGGGAAGGTCCGAAGCTCAGGGTCATCCTTGGTGACACAGCAAGTTTGAGACCAGTCCTGAATACATACGGCTCTGTCAACAACAATAACAATAATAACAGACAGAGGGACTGGAGAGATGGCTCAGCAGTTAAGAGCACTGGCTACTCTTCTAGAGGACCTGGGCTTGATACACCCACATAGCAGCTCACAACTGTCTGTAATTCCAGTTCCAAGGGATCCGACACCCTCACACAGGCATACACGCAAGCAAAACACCTATGCAAATAAAGTCAAAATAAATAATAATAATAATAATAATAGAAAAAGAAAACATTTAGCTGTCCCCAACAGCTCTCTCACAGAAAGAGCAAGACCCACGTTCCCCCATAGGCTCCACAGCCCTGCCCTTTCCTACCCCGGAAGTCTCTATCCCCTCCTCCGCTACCCAGCCCCAGACACGCTAGTCTCTTTGCTCAGATGTGGAGACATCGCTCTCACCTAGGGCTCATGCGCCTCTCCCAACCACAACGCCCCACGACCCTCACACCTTTCTTCCAGCTGGTGCCTTCACTTCACCCAAGAGTCTCTTCGCTCCACTGTATCTGAAATAAAACGTATCGTTCTTGCTGTTAGTCCCGTCTTGCTATCTCACAGAATAAACCCCCCCGCCCCTGCCCTGCAAACTGACATCATCTGCTGTGCTGGTCCCAGAGCTTAGAACAACATCTGACAAATGATAGACTCTAAGTGAATGTTTGTTAGTGGATGAATGACAGGCAAGTCGTCAACAAGCGCTCATTGCCTCTATGATTAGCGGTATCTTTCTCCCATGGCCTAGCCCACTTCTGATTTCAGTGGCTGCTGGCTGGATGGTGCCACAGTAGATGTAATTCATTTCTGGCTGACGACTCTCATCTCGAGAAGATTTGCTTTCTCCCCCAGATTTTCCCTAACGTCTTGTTAGTCTTTCTCGGTCCTACCGGCCAGCTCCCAAATAAACACATGGAGACTTCTTAATTATGAAAGCTTGACCTATAGTTTAGGCTCGTTTCTAACGAGTCTTATAATTTAGTGAATCCATGTATGTTAATCTACATGCTGCTGCATGACACACGACTTGTTCTGGCAACTCCTACACATCTTGCTTCTTCTGCATCTGGCTGGTGAGTCCTCGTGACTCCACCCTTCTTCTTCCCAGCATCCTCTCTGCCCCGAAAATCCTGCCTAACTATTGGCTGTTCAGCTTTTTATTAAACCAACCACGGGGATATATCTTTATATAGTATAATCAAATATCTCACAACACGGATAGCCTAGAGTTTCAATAGATCTAAACCCAAATGTAGTCTCTCAGTGTGCTGTTCATGTTACTAGGGGAGCCTACACCCTGTGGAGGCAGAAGCTGCCATTGCTCCATCTATCCTGGACAAGCAGCTATGGGAGATGTTCTTCAGGCTGCGGACTCCAGGCCCTCAGTGCACACGACACCAGTCTCAGAGTCACATGCCTGGAGAGACTGCTGTTTACCACCTCCCTCACTTAGCCAGTTTCTCAGCCAGCTTCCTGGAGTCGCCTCCCCAATACAGTCGTGTCCCAAGCCCCTCGCCCCAGCCTCTGCCTTTGAGGAATCACTGAGAAGCTGCCTCTAAGCAGGACCAGACTGTGACAGATAAGTCAAGACTTCCTGAGGGAATGAACACACAGGGCTGTGGGTGTCAAGGGTTGGTTTTGTTTGTTTGATTGATTTCAGAAGAAAAAAAATGTGAATTATAAACTCAAAAACAGCCCTTCTCTGGCATGATGTTTCAGCATTTACCCTCAAAGGTGGTGGCAATGGCGTCCTGCCTTTCCATCCCTAGCCTTCCCTCAGAGAGACAAGATTTCTAGAAAGACTTGTCTTCTAATAAAAATCTAGCCTTTCGAGTCTTATTAACACTAATGGGGGAAATGCTTCAATTTATTTTGTTCTGGAGGTAAAAGCAATGATATTAAGTGATCCAATTTACCCATTTCTAGTACCATGCTGGTCACTAATGAAGATGCCCCTGCAGCCCAGTGTGTGGTTTATACAGGAATCACTGCCTAGCAGTTTGCGGATGGCTCCACGCGGTAAGGAAGCGGTACGTGCAAATGAAAGTGTTGTGAAGCAAACATTACTCTCTTCTGGATTTTTGTGGTGTTTAAAAATAACAGCGTTGTCTGGCGATGCCTTCACGGGTTTCTCCCACAGCTGCCTTTCCTCAATGGCACATAGCTGATGCCCGCAGGTGCATACCCACACGAGAGAATACCTTTGCAATGAGCCACATGTACTGAGTGTTGGGCAAGCCAGAATTTTTTAGTAGTGTCTAGTCAATTACTTTAGCAATACTCAGAAAAAAAAATATCCTATGTGCTGTACCAACATTAACAGCCCTCTGAAGTGAGCTGTACTAGTATTATTATTGTCTTTTTTCTGTCTGTGAATTCTAGACTGAGAGACAAAGTAAACTGCTGGTTCATGGAGCCAAGTTACCCGAATGTATCCTAGGAACTGCTCTACAGTTTGAAACCAAAGTGCCCCTTCAGACTCATATTTTGAAAGGCCGGGCCCCAGGCAGTAGTTCTATTCGGAGAGTCTGTGGAGACTAGCTGTCAGAAGTCAGCCACCAGGGTGGGCCTTTGAAGGGTCTATCTGCCTGTGGCTCTTGTTCTCCTCCCTTAGGGTCTCTGTCTAAACAGTCCCTCCCTTAGCCATGGGCGTGGTTACAGAGTGCAAAGGTGAGTAACAAGAAGAGCACGCTGGCCAGACCACTCCTCACCTGAAGGAGAAAGGGGTTTACGTATTTGCTTCATATTTTATACCTGCTAGTTTGCTCACTCGGTATCCTCCAGGCATGCCTTATGTGAGCTGCCTCATCTCAGGGGATTCTCAGAATAACCTTATTCTCACTTCTACTTTATGGACGAGAAGGCAGAGAGATATAACTTGATAGGCTAAGCCACACAGCATGAGGCCGAGGAGTGGAATGGAAGCCCATTCTGGGCAGACCCCAGAATGAGTCTCTTTGCCTTGCCCTAATATTCCCTCTTGCAGTACGCAGTTAAATTCCAGCCAGAGCTATTTAATTTGCTACCCACGAAGCGCAGGTATTACATACTGGGTCTGCATATGCAGGGAGTTACAGCTGTGGACGCGTTTGCAGATGTTCAGGACATAACCAGTGACTGTCCTCTTCCTTGCTGGAGTCCTCTGTCTGCCCAGTGCCCTTCACAAGTAAGGCCTGTAACTGAGCTCTTTGTGTATCTTGTCTACCATATACCCTGGAGACATGCTTCATTCAGATTGAAATAATTGCGAATCACAACCTACGCCTGGAAGAAGTTTATCTAAATCTCAGGTCTCTGTCTCAGGAGCCAGGCAAGGGAAATGTGGCAGCGACTCCAACTGAGGCTGTGAGCACTGCCCTGGTAAACTCTTGTCTCTATGAGCCCTCGATGGCTGTAGTGGCTCTGGGCTAGGCCCACGCTCTTCTCCACTCAGCATCTGTGCTACGTGCCCCCAATGAGCTTCATCTCAAATGCTTACATGGGAGACGAACAGATTATCAATGAAATATACGCTCTCTGAACATATTTATTTATAAGGATACATGAAGTCGGCTGTTTAAAGGAAACAGTTCTCCAACAAGAAAGGCCCTGATCACAATGTGAGCTGCCAGGAGGCTGACTTGAAAGCAGGAGAGGCTGAGAGTTTTTCAGCATATAAAACGCACAATCAAAGAGCCATCTGCCTCCATTGATAATGACGGGAATTGACAGACAATGTCATTAAGTGTAATCTTCAGATTGGGACTCTCATGAATGATGTGCAAGAATGGATTTTGTTCAAGATGGATTATGCTTATGAATTATTTTTGTACAACACAGACTGAGAGTAAATGGTTTCCTCAAACGTTCTTGAAACGAGCGTGTACATCCGGGCTCTTGAAGCCCAGGCGTTGTTTAGAGGGCTCTCGATGGCCTGCCACTTTATTTGGCATGTCTTTTAAAATGTCAGCAAAAGATCTTTGTTTGGGGATATTAGTAAGCATTTCTGTAAGACATGGAAAACAGAAAATGACTGAATTAAAGTAAAATTACATCTAGAGTGGCACTGAACTCGGGCTACGCTCTATTTGCTTTTAAGTGATGCTGTGTGAAAGTGGTGAAGGCCACTGGTGCGCTTGCGCGGGGATCTGGACCAGCACCCAGAGCTCCGCGGTCTTTTCATACCATCCCAGCCTCACAGTCGGAGACACTGTTAGCCACCCGCATGCCATCATTCAACCAGACTTCATTGTCTTTAGCACTGTCCTTCCAGTGAGTCCCATTGCATCCTTTATCTTGCAGGACTTCAGAGTAACACAGTTCATTTTCCTTCCACAGGAGACCTTAAGAGCGACAACCGGGCTCTTGAGGAGGCCCTGTCAACACCTCACTTTGAGTGCATGCCCCTTCCACACGAAGGGCCAAGGTCTTGAGAGAGAAGGACTTTTGCTTCTGTTCTCTGGCAACAAAAACAAAACTAAAAATCAGCATCCTTTGTGCTCGCCCCTCGCCTGCTCGCACAGTTCTCTATTTACACCAAATGTTTTGGTGGCTTAGCCTTGCCTATAAAATAAATTCTCCTGGAATCAGATATCAGTTTAATGCAGAGAACGGGGATGAAAGGTGAGTTTTGTATCACCAAAGACAGACATGAAGAACGAGCATAGCATTTTGCTTGTTGTTTGGTTTGGATTAATAGCGAACAAAGCAATGTTCTTCATGTCAAAAGTACTCCTCAAGTATAAATGGGGCCCAGGTGGGATAGGAGATTTCTTTTCTTCTCTGCAAGTCTGAATTATATTGTATTCTTCCCTCTGCAGCCCCGTTCTCAAACTCTCCAAACAAATTCTCTTGTCTGTGTATCCCTGTATGCTGACACTCAACTGCCCTTTCTTCTGCCCATGCGTTGAAAACATTTCTAGTCACTGAATTAATTCCGAGTATCTCCCATGAAGCCAACTATTCTGTTTTCTCTTCCTTTGTTTAGTGATGACATCAGCTGCGGAGAAAGAATTCAAGCTTGTCTCGACAACAGAAAAAAAGCTGACGAAGGGAATGGAGAAATCGAAGCCCAGGGGCACAGCAATCCAAGCAAGGTTCTTGATCTGTGTCTCCTTGGAGCCTCTGAGTTGCCCTCTTGCCATACAAACTGTGACAAACTGTGTGTCTTACAGCAACTCTTATAAAAGAAAGCATTTAGCAGAGTAGCGCAGCGGAAGCGTGCTGGGCCCATAAAAGAAAGCATTTAATTGGGGTTGGCCTACAGATTCAGGGGTTTAGTCCATTTTCATCCTGGTGGGAAGCATGATGGCCTATGGGCAGATGTGGTCCTGGAGAGGGAGCTAAGAGTTCTGCAGCTGGATGGGCAGGCAGCTGGAAGTGAACTGGCTTGAGTTTCTGAGACCTCAAAACCCACCCACTAAATGACACACTCCCATAAGGTCACACCTAACAGTGTCACTCCCAATGGACCACGTACTCAAACAGGAGCCTGTGGGAATCATTCCTATTCACACCACCACAGTGTGAACAACGTTAATGTGGGATATGGGTTCTGTGGGGTAACACACAAGTATGCAAAGAACCCATCAGTCCCAGGATCAGAAAAGGGCTTTTTAATCTATCGTGTAAAGTAGGCAACAGGGCAGACAATTAAAATGGCAAAAGACAGATTGATGGGAGAAAAATTACAGAAAATACACTTGATGTATTATTTTAATTTATTTTTTTATATACCTAGGCATTCCACAGTAAAGGAAGTGGACCCCTGATGTGGGATGTCTCTCTGTATGTTGTGAATATGTTTTTATTATCACTGGTTAGTAAGAAAGCTGATCTGGCCAATAGCCAGGCAGAATAGAGCCAGGCGGGAAATCCAGAGGTACAGGAAGAAGAAGAGAGGAGTCAGGGAGAAGCCAAGGAGCTGCTGGAACAGCACAATGTACTAGAGAGGGTAATGCCATGAAGCCACATGGTGACTATTAAAATGGGTTGATTTATATGTAGGAGCTAGCCAGTAATAGCCGGAGCCATCATCGACCAAGCAATTATAATTAACATTAACCCTCTGAATGATTATTTTATAAGCAACTGTGGGGACTGGCAGGCAGGAGAGAAACTGGGATGGAGGGGGGCAGTGAAAAGCATATGCTACACCCCAAAGAAAGTTGGGCCTGAGAACTCACAAAACAGCAATTATCTGTGAAGAAATTGCAAGATAGAAGAAAGGTGTTTAGGACTTTAGGTTTAGTAAATTGAAAAGAGATGAATATATACAGGAAATTAATGGAAGATAAAGACTATTCAATAAGTAAGGCTTTATTTATGCAGATTCATCATGGACCAAATTATCTGTGGGAGAAGGCAGCGTGGACACCTTCACCAAGGGAAATTCATAGCCATCTTTCATATACGATCCTCCTTCCTCTTCAGCCCAAAGCAACCGTAAACCCAAGTGGCATGATCTGGTCACCCCGATTCTCTCTGCCCATTAGTGATTACATAATCGGGTGATTGATTAAAGAGACTATGCAATGAGTTAAAAAATTTTCTTTACCCAAATGTCACTGCTATAGAACTCAATATTTCTTGTGCAACCATGGTGTTTAGTGTCCCCGCTTGTTCTATCACTAACATTTTTATTGTATTTAAATATAGGAACAATTGCTGGTCAATCTGTCCTTTCTTCTGACCCAGCACTGGTGACTTGACGGGAGGGTGTGAAGAAAGAAAGGAAACAATAAAGACAAGTGGACTCAGAGGGCCAAAAGGACCCGGAGGGATGGAGTTGGGGAGAGGGTTTCATATGATCAAACAAAATTCTTATCCCAATGGAGCTTTGAAACAAACATTTGATCCACAGCTTATAATGTTTGGAGAAACCGAGGCACAGAAGAAGACACAACTACAGTGGCAAAAATAGATCACAAGATTCAAGATTCAGCTTTCTAAAATGAGCCCTCCCCCCCCCCGAAACTCTTCCTTCTGCACCACCCTCCTCACATACCCACTTACCTAGTTAATATCTAGTCAGCTCAACTCTAGGCTCAAGCGTTTCCCCATCCACCCCCGCCAAAGCCTCCCTGGGCCACCCACTTCCGAGTGGATCCGGATCTGGTAATGCACTTCCAGAACACCTGCCAATGTGTCTTTCCCACCGCCTCCTTCTCCACCCACTGCATAGGCCACACAGTCTGTGCTCCTCCATCAAGCCCACGAGTCACCAGGAGGGGTGCATGGAGCGTTGCACCATGGGGGATGATGTCACTCCCGCAAACACTTCTAGGCAGTTCATTCACAAAGCAGGGGGCAGAAATGGTTTCCATTCATGCATTTTTCACTAGCAAGGTTCATGATGGGAAGCTTCTCCAATTAATCCTGATGCTCTCTCCTGTGGAGCCAGTGTGGCCTTTCCTCTCCTTGGCTCCTTCTCTCAAGGCAAACACTGCCGGAAGACAGGGGCCGACGAGCAAAGCCCGTGGATTGTTTTGTGTTTTATTTCTTTTCTAACTCTTGCTCTTATCGCCCTAGACACACTTTATGTGGAACAAATTGATTAAAATATAAAGTGGGGATTTACTTTCGGTTAGGCTCTGCAAGCTATGGTTATCGGGATGGTAAAAGATCCAAGGAGCTAGAAGAGGAGGAGGGGGCAGGAGAGAGTTGCAGCAGCAGCAGCCGCTGCCGCCATCAGACTGTCTCATCCTCAGCTCTAAAGTTTCAGTTCCTCGCCGAGAAGGTTAGAAGAATCGCTGTTTACTGAGTCCGCACTCTGTGCCAGGCACTGGGGAAGGAACTCTCATGTTTATTCAGTAAACATTTGAGGGTCAAGCTCTGTTTCCAGAACTGGGGAGACAGCGGTGAAGAAAAGGGGCTTGCTGTCATGGATTTCCGATTCCTAAAGAAGAGAAGGTACACACATCACATGACAGGAAGCAGCAGTTAAAGCCAGAAAGAGAAATAAACAGGTTAAGGAAATTAGAGCGATGGGAGCTAGTTCAGGCTTGGCAGCAAATAGTTTCCCGAGAAAGTGGGACTCGGGCAGAATAATGTGACCAGAAGGCTGGAGACACATTGGAGGGCGTGTTCTGACCAGAGGGAGCCATTGTGGATAAACCTCTGGTGGCAAGGTGTGAGGGCAAGGACTGGAGAACAGGATAAAGGCCACTCTGTGGGACACAAAAGTGGGCAGAGAGGTAGGGAAAGGCCAGGTCCTATCCACCCACTCCCGCTATAGCTCATAGTTTGAATGCTTGGTCCCCAGTTTACCGAACTGTTTGGGAAGGATGAAGAGGTACGGCCTTGGAGGAGGTGTGCAGTTGGGGCCTTGTTTTGAGGTCTCAAAGGACTATGATCATTCCCAGTCTCTCTCTCTCTCTCTCTCTCTCTCTCTCTCTCTCTGCCTTATGATGTGATTAAGATGTGAACTCTTAGTTCCTCTTCAGTGTCATGTCTGCCTGCCCACTGCTATGTCCCCACCATGATGGCCATGGACTCGAACCTTCTGGAACTGTAAACCCCACATCACTGCTTTCCTTTATAAATTGCTTTGGCCATTGTAGTTTCTCACAGCGATAGAAAAATAAGACACCTAGTGACCTTTTGCAGTGTTTTGAGTGAAGGCCTGCCATGACCACGTTCACTTTGTGTAAGTCAATACCCTACTCAGTCCTCAGAAGGACCTTAAGGTGAGCAGCATTGACCCAGCTTGCTCATGGAGGAACCGGGACTTGGACATTAAACCTTTCGAAGGCCCAAATTTATGAAAACAGATTGTGAGTCCAGCTTGCGATAGGATTCCAAAAGGACCCTTTTCACACAGTCCCACACTGTCTAAGGACACGAACTTGGTCTTATGTGACCCTGAAACATCCGCACAGTTCCAAGCACATGGCTGCTGCCCAGTGGCTACCGCCTAGATGAATGCATTAGATTCAACTCAAACCTGCCAGACTTCTAGGATGCCTGGTGCTTGAATCAGATGGGAGAAGAAATTAGGAGGCAAGGGAGTTTTCAATCAAAAGGCAAATAGAAAAGAACTAAGATGTTTATGTCTGTGCTGTTTTTAGTAATATCCTTCTCAGGGGGAAAAAAGAAAAAAAAACCATAACTGCTTTTCAGAACTTCAGCCTTTGCCCCCATTTGATATTTCAGATTGTCTTCAGCTCTGCACTAGCACACTTCAGCTCTGAAACACTCGGCTTGCTCTTCAGTCCCGGGCCAATTGGAAATGGCACCCATTAAAATTCAGCTGAGTTCTGCGCTTACTCTGAATGGCTTTCACACCCATGCCTCGTGCCAAGAAGCAAAATTATGATGGGATCGTATTCTTTCTCCTTCCCAAGCCTTCATATCCACATGGGGTAGCTTCTCTTCCCATGACTTCTGGGGTGACCAGGAAAAACAAAGATCACCTCCAGGGGAGCACACGAGTATGGCCTACTACTGATTCAAGCCTTGTCCCAGGCCCCAGGGCCACCTGCTGTAGTCACAATAAACAAATCATGGCTCCTGCAGATGCATAATGCCATAGGTGCCCTACCTGCCTAGGAAGCTCACAAGCTGACAAAGTCCCTTGGGAAACAGTGAGGTCTCTTGGGGAACAAGGTACTAGGTTCTTTCACAAACGGGGAGCAGCAGAAAGTTATGAAAGAAACCAATGGGTATTCTGGAGACTTCTGGTTTGGGTTAGAAGCCAGAATTCCTCTGAGGACACACAGCAAGAAGAGGAAACTCTCAGAACTTTGAGGCCAAGACCAGAGTAGGTTCGAGGCTAGCCTACACTACAGAGAGAGAGAGAGAGACCCTGCTTCATATAACCAAGGGCTCTCTGGGCATGATGGTGTATGCCTGTCATCCTAGCACTTGAGAGGTGGAGACAGTAGGATTGGGAATTTGAGATCATTGACTATCCAGCCAGCCCAGAATCCAAGTGCTTTGTCTTAAAAAAAAAAATCTAAACCTAAGGGCTGGAGGTGCTGACCTGCGTTCACACGTTTTCTAGACCTGGCAGTGTGTTGGGTTTGATCCTCTGCACCACCTTCATAGCAAAAGACAAAGAAGGGGCATCATGGCTAGGAGCTTTTGGGGGGGTCCCAAAAAGGATAGAAA
Source organism: Microtus oregoni (assembly GCF_018167655.1). Classification (NCBI taxonomy): domain Eukaryota; kingdom Metazoa; phylum Chordata; class Mammalia; order Rodentia; family Cricetidae; genus Microtus; species Microtus oregoni. The sequence continues at coordinate 65,330,306 of NW_024543063.1, forward strand.
GAAGAGTTCAGGAGACCTGAATGATGCTGGTATGGCTGGACACAAGAAGTAGGGAAGGAGTGGTAGGCAAGGACTCTGGGGATCATCTGAATGGATGTCTTTTTCACCTCAGCATGCAGTGTTGACTCGGAGGTCCTAGGACCATGTATGTGTTAATGCCCAGATAGGGTAAACTGAGACTCAGGCCTACCTTCCTGTTGATCTGTAGAGCGTGTCATGGCAGGTGTGCACCAAGCTGCCCTGAGTCCTGCATTATGTACTATCCAGTGTCCACTGACTTACTCTACACTGGATAGTGACATACTATACCTTGGATGGTGACATACACTACACTAGATGGTGACATATTATACACTGGATAGTGACATACTCTACACTGGATGGTGACATACTCTACACTGGATGGTGACATACACTACACTGGATGGTGACATATTATACACTGGATGGTGACATACTATACACTGGATAGTGACATACTATACCCTGAATGGTGACATACTCTACCCTGGATGGTGACATACTATACACTGGATGGTGACATACTCTACCCTGGATGGTGACATACTATACCCTGGATGGTGACATACTATACCCTGGATGGTGACATACTATACCCTGGATGGTGACATACTATACCCTGGATGGTGACATACTATACACTGGATAGTTCTACAATACCAACAGGTGAGGAGCGAGAAGGGTGATTTGCAGAAAAACCGTCAGGGTTACTTCTTCAGATGGGGACCCCAGATGAGGCCCCAGGAATCTGGCAACATTCAGTGTTGTGCATCCTGGGGCCCTTAGAACCTCTGAAATGAGAACCAGTCATTGAAACAGTGAGCTGCCCACCTCTCTCTTCTCCACGCTAACACTGTCACCCGAGAATGGAAAATCACCCAGACAGCTCTGTGTCTCCAAGTTGCACCTCGGTGATGGGCTGCATAGGCAAACAGCCTGGTGGAAAGCTTGCCAGGCTTGTAAGCAAAGAGCTAATAAATAGCCTTGAAATACACAGTCTGATGGCAGCTTCGCTCTGTGCCGCCTGGCTTCTGCCCTGGAAGGCTCATGAATCGCTAGGCTTGGCAGGTGGAGTCAGGAGAGCAGAGTGCCCAGTGTGTTGAAGACCAACAAATAAACACCCAGTGTTGCTGCTCAGCCAATCCCTCCTCCAGGGAGAGGGGCTGGCCTGGAACAAGGATCAGGTAGGAAAAGAACATTTCCGGCCACCCCGGAGGAAGGTCGGAAAAGGAGCCATGTTGCCTGCACAGGCAGCTGCTGCAGCTGCCAGGCAAACGGGGTTTTCAGTGCGGATTTAAAACCTCCTCAGGAGAGAATAGGAGGCATTAAGTGAGCCCTGGTGGAAGGTGCAGAATTGTCTGTCAAACACATTCTCAGACTCACCAAAGCGCTTTTGCGATCATTTGTAAATTGCTCTTCCAAGGTGTCTGTGAGAATGTTAAATGACTAGGAGATGAAATCAATACCTCAGCGCTAGCTTGGGGGTGGGCATCCCAGTGCAAAGCAAGAACCACACATCCATAAAAGGATGCAGAGATGTCCGTCTCCTTGGGGTGAAAAATAGTTGAGCAGAAGGTGGCAGGCACCAAGCTAGAAGATTCTCTAAAAGGCAGACACAAAACCGGCACAGGCAGCTAGGGATGTGGAGGCTTCCTGAGGAGAATGCGGTGCAAGTCTGTAATCCCAGGGCCTGGGAGGCTGAGGGAGAGCTGGTGGAGGTTCAGTGCCCACTAATCTGCATAGTGAGGCTTTGTCAGGGGTAACACTGACAAGCGATACCACAGCAGGTTATAAAGAAACCTGGGTTGTTGTTAAATAGTGGCTGGGGGAAAAAAAAAAAAAACATGAGAAAGAAAGCCAATATTTGGGACATATAATGTTGAATCTAGAAATTAATAAAGAATTTGTTAAAAAAAATTCTGTCTCCTAGGAGAAGCTGCTTGGTAAGGTAAACTGCTGCCAAGAGCAGCAACAGTTAGCCCTGCTCAGTACTGAGTCCATGCCTGGTACGACACTGTGGGTGGGTGCTTTGTTTGGTTTGGTTTTGGGAACAGGTAGATTCACTGGACAACCAAGAACGTTATGAAAGATGAACACTATCAGCCTTGTGGATGAGGAAACTGTAACAACGAGAAGTTAATTATCTTCTCCAAGGTCACACGACAGACCTGGTGTCCCACATAGTCCCCCAACATCTCCATAGGAAGGCTCATAAGCACCTATGTTTCCACTGCCTGGTACTCTCTTCTGGCCCTCAGGGACACACACACACACACACAGAGGCACACACACACAGAGGCACACACACACACACACACACACTGGCTTATGAACTCATACTTCATGCAGGCCTCTCATTGCAATTCCAACACTTCTGTGGCAGGATGGGATGTGCAGACAGGATTATTAAGGACGATCTTAGGGCATCTAGCTTGGGTTATGTAGAGCGGGAAGAACAGAGAAATAATGCCTCAACAAAGCAAAGGCCAGAAGCAGCTCTCAAAGGTTGCCCTTTGGCCTATACAAGTGCACTCTGGCGCTGTGTGTATCCACTCACACTTGGGCTGGAGCAGTTTTCGATTTTTAAAGGAAGAACAGTTGAACGTCTCAGCCAATGCCGTGCAGCAAACTACCTCCCCTCAAGCGTTTTTATGATCAATAATCAGATGCCGGGAATAAAACAGGACTTGCTCCCCCCCTCCCTTTTGGCTTGTGTTCTCATATATCAGCAACAGTTTCTTTTTCCTCTCAAGTAAACATGCAAATAGGATTCTCTTTCCAAATAACAAATGTGTGGTTTTATTGTGTGAGCAGGAAGCTGGAGTGAGGCTGGCTGGCCTTGTCTTCCATCCCTTCTGTAGGATGCCCTCTATTTGGCAGGCATTTTCCTCCCCAAAGAACTGATGTGTAATCTTTTGTTCTTTCAAAGCTCTTTTTTGTTTCCAAGAGACAAAATACCCGCTTCGTGTCATGTTCTCTTGTGTGTGTCTAACGATAAGAGAACAGTTATGAACTGTGTGTTGGTATTCTTGCAATATAACAATTGTATTAGCATAAACTACTGCTGAAACATAACCTGGTAAAGCAAATTAAGTGGCTTAAAATATAGCTATACACTGACTGCTAAACATTAGGAGGTAGACACCGGTAATTCTCCATCCAAATGTTCCCTGATGTCTGGTGTCTGGGAGATGCTCATATGACTCACTCAGAGCACAGAGGCCTCTGGGTAGGGTAGATCACAAATGCCAAGCCAGACAACTGTGGGCAATGCCACTTCTCACCCCACTTGCTTTGTTGGTGGCCTCTTGAGACTTTTGTGAGTTAATTAATATTACTATGTCAGTAAGCAGAACACATGAAATAACCAAGAGGAAAGGTCTATAGAGGCTCATAATTTCTGAGGTCTGTGCTCACTTTGCCTCATCATTTTGGTGCCTGAGGTGACACAGCCTGGGAGGGCATGAGAAAGAAGTTGCTCATTCCATAGAAATGAGGAGAGAGAAGGAAGAAGGGAGGCTGTGTGGGGGCATGACTGACTGACTCTCTGTGATCTCAATATCCTCTTCAAAAGCCTCCCCAGTGGTCTGCATTCCTTCTACAGGGCCCTGCATTCAGAATGGTCCACCTACCCCCCAAAGCACCACAAGGTGGTGAATAAGCCTTCAACTCAGGCCCCTGGAGAAGAGTCAGCTAAACCATGGCATTTGTTCATGAACTAAAAGTATTTGAAAACTGTAGGTTTTTCCAGGCATAGTGGCACATGCCTATAGTCCCAGATAATCTGAAGGCTTGGACAAGAGGTTGCTTGAGTCCAGGAATTTACTGTATATAACCTGAGCAACACAGTGAGACACACAGAGGGGCAAAGACTGTGGTGGATAGATGGGTGGGTAGATGGGTGGGTAGATGGGTGGGTAGATGGGTGGATAGACGGGTGGGTAGACGGGTGGATAGCTGGGTGGATAGACGGGTGGGTAGACGGGTGGGTAGACGGGTGGATAGCTGGGTAGGTAGACGGGTGGATAGCTGGGTGGGTAGATGGATGGGTACACAGGTGGGTAGATGAGTGGGTAGACGGATGGGTAGACGGGTGGGTAGACGGGTGGGTAGACGGGTGGGTAGATAGGTGGGTAGATGGATGGGTAGACGGGTGGGTAGACGGGTGGGTAGATGGGTGGGTAGACAGGTGGGTAGATGGGTGGATAGACGGGTGGGTAGACGGGTGGATAGCTGGGTGGATAGACGGGTGGGTAGACGGGTGGGTAGACGGGTGGATAGCTGGGTAGGTAGACGGGTGGATAGCTGGGTGGGTAGATGGATGGGTACACAGGTGGGTAGATGAGTGGGTAGATGGATGGGTAGACGGGTGGGTAGACGGGTGGGTAGACGGGTGGGTAGACGGGTGGGTAGATAGGTGGGTAGATGGATGGGTAGACGGGTGGGTAGACGGGTGGGTAGATGGGTGGGTAGACAGGTGGGTAGATGGGTGGGTAGACGGGTGGGTAGACGGGTGGGTAGATGGGTGGGTAGATAGGTGGGTAGATGGATGGGTAGACGGGTGGGTAGACGGGTGGGTAGACGGGTGGGTAGATGGGTGGGTAGATGGGTGGGTAGATGGGTGGGTAGACAGGTGGGTAGATGGGTGGGTAGACGGGTGGGTAGACGGGTGGGTAGATGGGTGGGTAGATAGGTGGGTAGATGGATGGGTAGACGGGTGGGTAGACGGGTGGGTAGACGGGTGGGTAGATAGGTGGGTAGATGGATGGGTAGACGGGTGGGTAGATGGGTGGGTAGATGGATGGGTAGACGGGTGGATAGCTGGGTGGGTAGACGGGTGGGTAGATGGGTGGGTAGATAGGTGGGTAGATGGATGGGTAGACGGGTGGATAGCTGGGTGGGTAGACGGGTGGATAGCTGGGTGGGTAGATGGATGGGTACACAGGTGGGTAGATGAGTGGGTAGATGGATGGGTAGACGGGTGGGTAGATGGGTGGGTACACAGGTGGGTAGATGGATGGGTAGATGGGTGGGTAGACGGGTGGGTAGACAGGTGGGTAGACGGGTGGATAGCTGGGTAGGTAGACGGGTGGGTAGACGGGTGGGTAGATGGATGGGTACACAGGTGGGTAGATGGATAGGTAGATGGGTGGGTAGACGGGTGGGTAGACGGGTGGGTAGACGGGTGGGTAGATGGGTGGGTAGACAGGTGGGTAGAAGGGTGGGTAGACGGGTGGGTAGACGGGTGGGTAGACGGGTGGGTAGATAGGTGGGTAGATGGGTGGGTAGACGGGTGGGTAGACGGGTGGGTAGACGGGTGGGTAGATAGGTGGGTAGATGAATGGGTAGACGGGTGGGTAGACGGGTGGGTAGACGGGTGGGTAGACGGGTGGGTAGATAGGTGGGTAGATGGATGGGTAGACGGGTGGGTAGACGGGTGGGTAGACGGGTGGGTAGACGGGTGGGTAGATGGATGGGTAGACGGGTGGGTAGACGGGTGGGTAGATGGGTGGGTAGATGGATGGCTGGATGATGAAAGGGTGGAGGTGTAAACTGCGGCGCTGAAGGGCTGGAGTAGATGCTGGCTAGACTGAAGGATGCTCAGGGTGAGCAGACTCAAGTCAGGGCACATAGTCTAAAGAACATCACCAGTAGCTTGGCTCATTTCCAATTATTCTAGTGCCTGATGACATACAAGATAGGACCATAGCAAAGGACATAGGACAATCTGCAGCAGAGGTAGGGGCAGTGGCAAAGAGTCTGCAACACAGGGGTAGGAAATGAAACGAGCGAGCTGAAGAAACACGTAGAAGGGTCTTTCCTGACTCACTGGACTGTCCTTGGGGTTCATGGCATATACTGACGTTCAATGACGTCTTTATGTGGATAGTGTTGGGCTGTTCCCCTGCCTACAGAGCCCTGGCAGCAAGCAAGACATGGAATGGCGACAACGTGAGAGTCGTAGCTGGGCAGCCATGAAGACGAGCTAGTTTCCCACGTTTTTGCAGCTTGAACTGTTTCATTTGAAACGGAGAGGTCCAGAGGGGACTGGAGCCGTGCACTGATGCAGCCTAAACAGTCTTGCCTCTAACTGTTTACAAAGATCAGACCTGATAATATTTTGCCCAGATTGTTCTTCGAGAGGACGAGAGCATCTCTCCCTAGACTTTAGCCTTGCAAACAGCGGCATGTGGTAATTTAATTAGTTGGTTGCTGTACTGGCAGTTTATAAGACAAGTTTTAAAGTTTTCTTTAAAAACACACACGCACACACACACACGCGCGCACACACACACACACACACACACACACACACACACACTAGAAGTCCCGAACTGGAAAAACAAAAAAGATCAGTGGGAAGGTGGCTTTTCCCAAAGGTGACCATCTTGAGCAATGGGTCCTGTGGGGAAATTTAGCAGTGTCTCAGTTTGTTTTATATTGTTGTGATAAACACCAAGGCCAAACACAGTTGGGGGAGAACAGGATTTCTTTCATCTCACAGTGTACAGCCCATCATGAAAAGACATCCAGGCAGGAACTGAAACGGAAGCCATGGAGGCATGTGCTTAATGACTTGCTTCTCATGTCTACTTCCTTACATGTCATCTGCCTGGGTGGCCCCATCCGCAGTGATCTGGGTCTTCCAACAGTAATCATTAATCCGGAAAATGCCCCCCCCCCCAGCCTTGCCTACAGGCTGATTTGAAGGAAGCATTGTCTCAACTGAGATGATTCCAGTTTGTGTCACATTGACAAAAAACTAACAAACACAGTCATGACTGCAAGTTTTCTGGGCTGCTCCAGCCCTGGGTTTGTTAAAGCCCACATGCCCCATACACTGTGCCTTGTGGATGTCCACCCCAAGGCTGGGGAGAATACTGAGGAGACAATGGTGGAAGGCAAGGACTGTTGTCACCTCAAGCAGATGGCCTGCCTCAGTGACTTTGCTTAGACGCTCTTGCCCTGTGACCTAGGCTTCCTTCCGTCCCCACATCCGTCAGACATTAACCTGATATCAACCCAAAGGCAGGCGTTCCTAGGTCACTCTAGTTGTTCTAATACCACTTTTTTTATGACCAGCTTTGTTCTCTTTGCCCTGCTCTTTTTACTCCAGTGCTGGCTGCACAGAAAGCAACCAATAAATATGTTCTTAATGAATAAAGGAGAACTTATTGTTTTGCTGCTGCTTTTTGTGTATATTTAAGCCTTGTTAAAGAGCCAAATTGAAAGCAAGAGATCTAGTAAGACATGGTCAGCATTGCTCGCTCCCCACATGCTCACCAGCTCAGCTAACTCCCCACTTCTGTCTGAGTTAGGGTTTCCACTGCTGTGAAGAGACACCGTGACCACGGCAGCTCTTATAAAGAAAACATTTACTTGAGGGTAGCTTACAATTTATGATCATGATAGGGAACATGGCAGCATGCAGGCAGACATGGTGCTGGAGCTGAGAGTCCTGCATCTTACAGGCAACAGGAAGTCAACTGAATACCACACTGAGGGAAGCCTGAGAAAGGAGACCTCAACGCTGACCCCTAGAGTGACACTCTTCCTCTAACAAGGCCACACTTCCTAGTAGTGCCACTCCCATTGAGGGCCATTTTCTTTCAAACTACCACAACTACAACCACCATGACATAAGTTCTAGGATGCCTCTTCTCCATGATGTAAGTTCTAGGCTGCATCTTTCATGGGCAAGCAAGCTAATAAAGCTAGCACGCTCTGTAGACGCACTCCCTACAAGGGACTGGTGTTTTGATTATTGCTTGGCAGCCTGTGCTTCAGCTACCTGACTTATGTGAAGCTGGGGAGAAGGAGCCAATATGGAGTGCTTAGCATTCATTAGTACTCTCTTAGTGCATGAGCCGTGTTCATCTAGTCCTCATCACAGCCTTTGTAAGGTGGGTACTGTCATTAGCTTCCTTTTGTAGATAAGGAAAGCAAGCCAGGAAAAAGTGTCTTACTCAAGGTCAAACAGAAGCTAAGCAGCAGAATTTGATTCCAAGGTCATGAAGAAATCCCTCCGAGTGGGGAAAACATGAAGGAAGGAAGCTGGAACTAGAGAAGTGTTTGAGTGGCTGGAATTTGTGGCAGTTTCAAGGAGACCCTGCATGGGCTGTCATTATGGCAGGCTACCAAGGATTCGAAGACAAGAACATCACTTCCCCCTGAATAAGCTTATGCAATATTTACAGAAAACTGCTCACTGCAGGGACCAATAAAGGTGGAATCTCTTGCCAACGGGGATTTTTTTTCTTATTGCTAATAATCATAGATGAGTGGGGGAAAGCATATTCCAGAGAGTTAAAACACTTTCTGAGGATGCTGAAAAAAAAAACAAAAAAAAAAACAGTCTCTAAAACAAAACCAAAACTAAAAGGAACACAGTAGAATATGATTATGCTAAATAGCGACCATGGAGAGTAAAGCTCGCCCAGTCCCTTTGCGTTAGACTAAAAGGTTTTTTGTTGTTGAAGGAGGGTTTAACACTTGCATCTAAGGTATTTTTTTCCACTTGAGCTGCCTCAAAAAAGAGTGAGTCAGAAAGAAGAGTTGGTGAGAATGGAATTCAATAATATTTAGAGAGAAGTGAAATTAAATATTATTTGAAGCCTCAATTCCTAGTTGGCCGTGCTTAAGTTCCTGGCAGAGCTGGCACTTAGCTATGCATCAGGAAGCATGTTCACTGGGTTGTGAATTGTGCATACGTTTGTGTACACCCACGATGTGAATGCGGAGGCAGAACAGAGGGACACAATCCTTCCCCGGGGAAGCATGCTTCCCTCTGCCCAGATGTTACTTCCCTTCATCCTGATGCTGCTTCCCTCTGTCCAGATGTTGCTTCCTTCTGTCCAGATGCTGCTTCCCCCTGCCCAGATGCTGCTTCCCTCTGCCCAGATGTTGCTTCCTTCTGTCCAGATGCTGTTTCCCTCTGCCCAGATGCTGCTTCCCTCTGCCCAGATGTTGCTTCCCTCTGTCCAGATGCTGCTCCCTCTGTCCAGATGCTGCTTCCCTGTGTCCAGATGCTGCTTCCTTCTCTCCAGGTGTTGCTTCCTCCTGTCCAGATGTTGCTTCCCTCTGTCCAGATGTTGCTTCCTCCTGTCCGGATGCTGCTTCCCTCTGTCCAGATGCTGCTCCCTCTGTCCAGATGTTGCTTCCCTCTGCCCAGATGCTGCTTCCCTCTGTCCAGATGCTGCTTCCCTCTGTCCAGATGCTGCTTCCCTCTGTCCTGATGTTAGTTCCTTCCATATTGGCACCGTCCTACTTTATGGTTTTACATCAGCATAGTGAACATAGAACACAAATGTAATATTTATATGAAACAGGATCTTATGCTTAGTTACAAATGGGAGACATAAATGCGTAAGCATATATTGAGTCCTCACAGTAGACAGTGGCACTGCCCCACTTTTAGATGACAGGGTCATTGTGATCCTCGACTCCAATCAGTACATGGAATTGGGGTGCCTACCATCAAACCTGATCACTCTAAGACCCTTTTCAGAAGCTTTTCCCAGTTCCCTACAGATTTGATCTGGGCAGAACAATGATGAACAAGAACCCTAGAAGCCCAGGGTCAGAAAGAGTTAGCTATCCTACATGATTCTCTTGTTCCACTGTCTAGGCAGGAAACAGACCTACTGGCTTTCCTCAATTCCATGCATAAGACCAGCACACCTCTTCCCAGCCATGGGGGCAATGAGCCATGCTCTCTTCACAAGGCTTGTCTCCCATCTTTCCAAATCTTCAAACAACCCACCCTCTGGTGTACTTGATGTCAGCTTCTCACATCAGGACTTCACACTGTCTGCAGTCACACTGTGTAGAAGGGGTCAGGGAGAAGGACTTTGGCCAGGTCCAGCACACCAAAGTAGGCCTCTAGTAGATAGTGGTGCCTTGTGTAGAGATCTTGATTTGGTGATCTTGCCCAGTCTGCCAGGCCTCTGGACCCATGCTCAAGCTGAATTTCCTCAAATCACTGATAGGGAAGGTCTGGCAGATATAGCAGACAGACTAGACAAAGGGAGGTAGACCTGCTGCCCTGTAGAGGCCCCAGTGCAGAATTCCCCTCGCCTTCAGAACTGCAGAGGCGGCCGTCTGTTTGTACTTACCCTGGGCTGGGTCCCTCCTTCCTTCTTATTTTCCTTTTGTTCAGCTTTTTGAGACAGGGTTTTATTGTGCAACCCAGACTGGTCTGGAGCTAAGTAGCCCAGGCTAAGGGTTTGGTGAGGAAGTTAGGCAGGCCACTGGCTAGTTGCCACCCCAGAAGGACTGCTCAACCTGTTTCTTGCAAGAGCATGAGGCCCACCTTGCCTTTTTACTGCCTGTGTGTGATCTCCACACTGGCGGGATGCACCTTCGGCAGCCACCTGGTCCACTGGATCCAGGCCAGGGCCATCTCGGAGGTGGCCATACCCCTGGTTAAGATGTCCTTGATAAAGTAAATGACCTTTTCTGTCCTGATGCCACAGCTTGAAGTGATGTGCAAAACAGGTGGGGAATGAGTGGGAGAGCTGGCAGAAGGCCACTGGGCTCAGTCTGCAGTTACAGAGTACAAAGTCACTCAGAACTTAGAAGTCGCTCCTGCCACTTCTCAATCAATGAGAATGTTACTAATTTAAATATCAATAATTACTTTTTTTGCCGAACACTTTTAATAAGCCCAGAACTATACTAATGGGACCCTTTGACTACCTACTACCTGGGTGTCCATGACAAACCCACGATGAAGGAATTGTAGACTTCAAAAGGTGTCCAGGGCTTACCCCAGCTCAACTGGTAAGATATGTACCTAAATTTGAAACATGTCACACTTTCAGCACCCCAAATGGCTAGCCATCCCACAGCATAGACAAGGGTCTTTGGGGGCAGCTTTAGCATTAGGAGGTAGAGTTTGGCTCCCACCCCAGAGCCCCACAAGAAGAGGTCTGGTAAGAAGTGGTGCTTCAAAAGGAGTGGCAGGCACTTTGACCAAAAGAGAAAAATACGGGACTATAATTCCAGCGCGTAGGAAGCAGAGGCAGGAGGATCAAACTTCAAGGACAGCTAGGACTATACAGTGAGTTCAGGGCCAGCCTGGGATATATACACAGTGAAATCCTGTCTCTGAAAGGGTGGGAAGAGTGGAAGAGCGATGGGAGGAGAAAGAATGGACTCATCACAGAAGCTGTTGTTTACACATGGCGTGGGTGTCTTCCTCACAGCCCACACTGAGACACAAGAGACCGACAAATGGTCTAGAGACACCAGCCAGAGGTGAGGAGCCGGGGGTACTAGAAATGAAGATGGACCAACTCCAGGAAGAGAGCCTAAAAACAAACCACACACCATCTGAGGATGCCTGGGGCCTCTGGGGCACTGAGAACAGAGGTGTGTCTCCTGACACTGGACCAAGAAATGACAGCCAGGCCAAGTCAGCTACAAGGCTTTTATGTTCTCCTTTTAGGATGTAGTTAAGGGATTGTTTCATGATCTCTTCAGAAGCAAAACCTGAGACAATGTGTGTGTGTGTGTGTGTGTGTGTGAGAGAGAGAGAGAGAGAGAGAGAGAGAGAGAGAGAGAGCGCACTCACGTGTGTGCATGCATGTGTGTACGTGTGAGCACACGCACAAGAGAGTGCACTCACAAGTTCCTGTGCATGGGTGGCACCTATGGTGCCTGCCACAGACACACGAAACATTATCTTCTTTGCAAAAGTCTTTCTCAGCGTGGGAAACTGCAGCATCTGCTTGTCTCCAGCCCGTTATTGGCTATGTGAGGACACAGGCCCAGTGCTTAAACAGAACTAAAAGGCAAGTTTTATTTGAGCCCTAGATTTTCAAATATGTTTTTACTGTTCATGGTGTCATTTCTGTGGCTGCAATAAAATACACTGACAATAAGCACCTTAAGGGAAGAAGGGGTTCCTTTCAGCTTGTTTCCAGGCTACCATCAATCACTGCAGCAAAGTCAGTGTAGGAGCTTCAGGTAGTCACAACGCAGGCAGCCAAGAACAGAGAGATACACACCACTAGCTGGCTTGTGCTCATCCTATTTCTCCACATTTCGCCATCCAGAACCTCCTGTGTGGGGAATGATGTCATCCACAGTGGGCTGGGTCTCCCCACATCAGTTACTTAAGACAATGTCACCAAAGACATGTCCACCGACAAAGACAATATAGACAGTCCCTCACTGAAGCCCTCTCCCTGGTGACTCTAGATCATGGTGTCCATAAAATTAACCATAGTAACCAAGTGAAAAATTCAAATTACGAAATCCACGTGCCTATTTTAGTTTATAGTTCCTGCTACAGCAGAAACACCTCTTAATTTGTTACGTTTTCATCTAATTGAATTAGTTCAGTGCTTATTCACTTATTTATTGATTGGTTGATCGATTGCTGTTTGAGACAGGGTCTTACTCTGCCTACCTTAGTCTTCTAAGTTCTATGCTCATGCTTGTGCCCCACCGTATCTGATTTGTTCCCTTCTTTAAGTTTTTTTCCCCCTCTGTCACCTCACAAGGCCCTCAACACATCTCATGGAAAGCATACTTTCTGAAAAAGGGAGGTTACAGAATATATCTCAAAATTAGTCCTGCTGAGAGGCATAATTCAAGATGAACGACTTTTCTGGGGGTATCATGCTACTTGTGATACAAAGTTCTGACTATTTTTCTTCCTGCCAACAAAAGCAGTATTTTTGTGACCTGCCGCCTCCCCATAGAAGCCTCGCAGGAGGGAATTGATGTCTCTGGCTTCTGGAGAGATGATTGTCTCCTCTTCTCACCTGCCACATACAGATGGGAATCTCTCACAGGTAGATGGCATCTGTTAGTCGATATTTCTCCGAAAATTCTCTTACACTGGAAAAATCCCGTTCTCATGATCTATCAATGGCATCGCAAAAGATGAATGTAATGGGGCCATGTGAGTCCTAAAAATGACTATGTCTATAAAAGTGACTCTCCACTTTTAACTTCCGGAGAGTGGTCAGGGAAAGAGGACTAGACTCATACATTCATTAATTCACTCAGTAGGTAATTACTGGTGCCGGCTGACTGGAGTTACTAAGACTGGCAGGCTCCCTTGTGCTACTTACAGCCCATTCAAGGACACCAGTGCTCACCCTGGGACAGAGAGGAGCTTGAGCTGGCACTGGGCAGCTGTGGCACCATCTTCACCTAAGCATCATGCCCCAACCTACCCACCTTACTGATCTGTGTCAAGACCAGACGAATCCATGGGTGTCGAATGAATGGGGAAACCGAGGCAGCCATCACGCTAAGCCATGCTCCTCTCTTACCTTGTCCCTGCCTCTCCCAGGTGAGGAGGAACAACCGCCTTCCAGTCACACAGGAAGATGTGAGCAGGCAACAAAACCCACATTTAATCAGGAACTTAAACATAGGCAGAGACTGTTTTCTCAGAAATCAGAGATAAAAGTACTCTCAACTATAAAGATGCACCGTTTCACAGAAAATCAAGATATTTTGCCTTAAAAATTGTGAACTTGAACTTCTAATCCTCCTGACTCCACCTCCCAGAGGCTAGGATTACAGAAGTGTGTCAGCACACATCTGGTGAATGGAACCAGAGCTCCATGCATGCTAGGCAAGCACCCTATCAGCTGGGCTACACCCCTAGCCCTCTTTCTCTTTTCCTTACCTTATTCTGATGGAAGAGCTTTAAAGTGGAGCCAGAGAGCCTGCTCACTATGACTAGTGCCTCTAATTACTCTGGGAGTCAAGTCAGCCGGTAAAATACCAGTATGGCTGGCTTTGGAAGATAAGCTGGTTGGTTTGTTGGTTGTGGGTTAGTTAGCTGATTTGTTGGTTGGTAAGTTTTTGTTGTTTGAGACAGTCTGACTTTGTAGCCCAGCCTGGCCAGGAATTAACTACATGGCTCAGGCCAACCTTGAACTCACAATCCACCCAAGTGGTTGGGATCATATGGTCATTTTAGCCATTTTTTTTTTCATCTACCACTAGGTAAACTAAGGTCTCATTACCTACTCAACTTGGGATACAGTTCTTAACCAAAGCTGCGCATGACTATGCATGAGTACTCATGCCCAGGCCCCTTCTCCAGGGATATCTTGTAATCATTTCACTGTATTTCCAAATGTTTTCTGTGGTGAATCCAGGTACAGCATGTTTGGGGGAGTGTCCAATAGTGGTGCTAAGATCACAGTCATTATTTGTGTGCTTCAAACCCCAAGAGATAATGTCAACAAACTCTACATACCAGAACCATTGAGGAATCAACACAACATGAGCCAGACAGAGTGCACCCTGCAGCCTAGTGCTTGGTCCATAGCTCCTACAGACGCCAGGCTGTCTCAGTATAAGTGGTCTGCCAAAGCTACGCTGACCTGACAGCTTAAGATTGCACGTGAAACTATGGTGAACGCTGTTAGAAGACAGCCTGCTACCGAAACTTTGTCCTACATAGGAAATAAGTATACGAGCCTTACAAACATTGATTTTTTTTCAATGTTGAGCTTTAATGAGAAAGTCATTTCCACACTGTGAAAACTTCCTTTCCAGTTTCTACATCTGTCTTCTGTCCTCCCAGGCTTTCCATGTGTGCTCTCCATATTCTATCTATCCCTCACCTGAGAAACATTTCCTGGCGCCAGCATCCTGGCAAAGGAAGACTTCCAGGTCCATTTTTACTCAAGCCAAAGCACAAGTGTTGATATCTCGGAAAATCCCCGGATCTTCCAAGGTTACCCAAGAACACTGCTGAACTGATGGAGATTTTATGAGGTGACCCACTTTTTTTTCTTTTTCTGTCTTTTGGGTTTTGTTTTTGTTTTGCCTTGTTTTTCCTTTTTTTAGCAACTTCCCTGATTAGGGGTCAGAGTGAGTCATTCCTTTTGGTGTTCTGCAAAGAGATTATCCTATTCTAGGGGATAAGACTATTTCAAAGGACCTTACAGAATAATAAACATACTTTCCGTACATTTAAAGCGTCTGCCTCCTTTGAACTCCTCATTTTAGAAGCTGCGCTGATAAGGACAAATGCAATTTTCACCATCAGTGGATCTGAACAGACAATTACATTAAGGCAAATAAGACAGGGTGAGGCCAATGATGTAAATCACATTGGGTGCAGCTAATGTGCAAACAAAGCTCTCGAATGAAAATGAACACACTCAAAACAGAGAGTTTTTTTGTACCTAATCAAGATTCAATTTGCATAAGCATTTCTTTACCCATCACCTACACACAATCACTTGTTGGCACTTGGGGGGCTGGGGAGTTGGGGGAAGTTCAACTAATTTTCAGAACCCTTTCACTAACGAAACTGTTTGGCCTCTTAGGAAAGGCTTAAAGACTCCTAGAGAGCATCCTTCTTTGTCTGTAGAGCACACTGGGCTTGCAAAGACCTCAGGCTCATCCCAAGTGTGGTCCTCACCCCATCCTATGAGCTGGAAGGAAGGATGCAGCTTAGTTAGTAGAGAGTTTGTCTAGTATGTCTCAGGCTCTGTCTCTAATCCCAGTACTGCAATCCCAGCATTCAGGAAAAAGGCAGGAAGATCAGAAGTTCAAAGTCATCCTTGGCTTCATGGTGTGTCTAGATGGGTTACATGAGTCAATTCAGTTAGTTCTAAAGGCTCTATGCAACTTCTACTTTTTCAGAGCTGGACTATTATTCAGAATTGCACCAGCCCAGCTAAAATTTATATTTTTGACAGTTGCGTATGAGCTAGACAAGCAAGGCTGAGCTAACATAACAAACTCCATGTTAAGATTTTACGCACAGGAGGAGGAGAAAAAATAATATTTAGGAAAAGAATGCCAGGGAGACTGTGGGCCAGTGTGGTGGAGTTGAGGCACAAATGTTTGTGCGAAGAGAAACAACAGCCTGCGCTTTAGACCCTGCCCAGTGCTTGGCTTGAAAGGCAACAGAGGCCCAGACTGACGGAGCTGGTGGCTCATGGTGTTAACTGCAGCCCTCATCACACACAGGATCCAAAGGCTGATGAGGGCCTTGGGCCATGTTGAGGTGCACTGGGACTTTATGAAGAATAAAAAGTTCTCCATAGCCTCCTCTCCTCCCCTTGGCCTCTGACATGGTCTTGCTGCTGATGGGGAGGTGGCTAAGGTCACTTAAATAGTATCTCTATGGAAGGGACAAACAGGGCACAAGATTCAGGATGGGTATGTCCAGACTGGCTTTGGGGGAGCTTTGATTTCCACAGAGGAACAAAAGACAATTTATCCTAGGTCACAGCCAGAGTGACCCTTCGCTGCTTTGTGAATCATGCCAGCTGAGGAAAACATTAGAGATGATGACCCAGATCTTCAGAGGTGTGAGAAAAAGCTTGCGACACAGAAAACGTTACAGCCCTGAGTCTCACCACAGGTCCGTTTTATTTCTCTAGCCCAGTGCTTTCCCAGAGTGATGTAAATTAGCAACGGGGCTTTATGTGGCGCATCATTCTGATGGGTGTGCATCCACTGCCAAGAATTATGTCAGATTCACAGCAGGTGTTGCTGGGTGTGCGTCTATGACACTTAAATGTGTTGTCTTTGATGTCACTGTAGCTCCTTCTTTAAAAGTGAATTGATTTTGTTATCTTGCAATTAAGTAATGGCATATGTTGGACATGGTGATGGCTTCCCGACATCTGGTTCCCAATAGTTTGGGACTTTCTGTGAGAATCCAATCAGTGGTTTCAGCCAAGGAAATTATGGGAGCCAAGTAATGTCTAATCCCTGGACCCATTGACTCTTGGAACAAGTGGCATGAGAATCTAGAGTTGGCCAAATGCCTTCCATGCCAGGAGCCAGCATCAACTAAAGCTGCTAATGGCAAGAGAAGATGACAAACCCCAAATCACAGACAACAAAGGGCAGAGGTTGTTGTGGAGTGTCTTGGTAAAAGGAAGCTATAAATCGCCTTTATGAGTCTGTGTCCAGGAGAAACTCTGTCTTCTGACCAGGCCTCTCTATCACTGCCTGTAGCCCCTCTGTTAACTTTCACCCTACATCTCTGTCTAAAGTGACCTAAAGTGACCTCTGTTCCCAATCTCTAAATGCAGAGCTTGACTTCCAAACTGCTTTGTGATTGAAGCCCCCCAGTCACCCCAACAGCGCCAATTTCTAGTGTCTACTTTTACATCCATATTACTTTACCCTGATTTCTCTGGAGCAGGGAGTGCACCCACTGATCATACCTGAGATGACTTGAGAGTGGACCAACTATGCCTGAAATAAAGCTAAATCACGAAGGAGAAAGTCACCTTACTCTCGCTTGCCCTTTAGCCCATTTTGAAGGAAAACTGTTATCAACACCTGTGACATTTGCTAATGTCTCTGTTTAACAAAGAAAGAGTTCAGGATAGGAGCCTTTATGATGCAGTAGCATCCATCTAGAATGTGACAACATTATTTTGATTTTGTTATATTGATTTTATATTGGAGTTAATGTCTGACTGATGTGTAAAATCCATAAACATTATACACACTGATGGGGAAACAAGTTGCCTTGATGCAACTTTGTGGAATGCTTGTGTCAAGTGACACTTGGCCCTTTCCTCAAACACGTATCATTTCCTTACAGTCACTTCCAAAACCCTTTTTTCTGGCTTTTTGAACAGTGCAGTACTATTGTTATCTGTAGTGAGCCTGGTGCATACAACCACCAAAACTACTTGCTTCTAGCTAACTGTAGTTTGTTACCCATTGATCAACCTTTCCCTCCCTCCCCTAGTCCCTTACACCCCAGTTCTGGTCATCACCATTATACTCTCGATTTCTGTGAATTCAGCTCTTTAGATTCCATGTGTGAATGAGGTCATACAGTGTCTGTCTTTCTATGCCTAACTTATTTCACTTAACACGATGACCTCCGATTCGTTCCTCATTGTTCCAATGTCAGGGCTCTGTTCTCTCTTTTCTTTAAAGAGTCAATGCTATGTGTTGAGAGTATATGTGACATCTTGTCTTTTTTGCTCATGTATATACACACCAAGATGTTTTTAATATAAATATATAGATATTTCAGGACATTTAAAAATCATACTTGGGCATGATGTAGTATTCCTTCCACTCAATGCTTAATTTCACGGAGAGGAGCGCTGTCCTCATTTCTGTGTTGATTTATCCTAAGCAACATTTCCTACTTAGGCACTGTGTCTATATTCATCACTGACACTGGCTTGTGTTTTCCTCTCTTCCTTCTAGCAGGACACACCCTTAAGACATTGTAGAGTTGGTTACAGACTATCAGAGTGAAGCTAAAAATCACAATAAAATAGATTATAAGCATTTTTTTTAAATTCTCAGTACATATAAAAAGTATGCTTACATTATAGTGTAGTCTACTAATTATGCAATAGTATTATGCCTGAAAAAGTACACATGCTTAATTCTAAAATGTGTTATTGCTAAAAATGATATCACCTGAACCTTAAACAAGTCAGTCGTTTTGCTGGTAGTAGGCCTGGCCTCAGTGCTGATGGCTGAGTAACCAGAATGGTGACTAATGAGTGTTGGGGAGCTGTGGCAATTTCCTTTTTTAAAATTATTGTTTCCTTTTTCCTTTTGAGACAGGGTTTCACTGTGTAGCCTTGACTGTTCTGGAACCTACTATGTAGACCAGGCTGGACTTCAGCTCACAGAGATCTGCCTGCTTCTGCCTCCCGAGGGCTAGGATTCAAGGTCACACCACCACGTCCAGCTAGCTGTGGCAATTTCTTAACGAGAGCCGTGAGTGAGCTTTGTCATATTAGTTGACTTCCCCTTTCAGGAGAGATACCTCTTCAGCATCTGATGCTGTTTGATAACATTTTATCTGCTGTAGAGTTTCAAAATCAAAAGTCAATCCTCTCAGTTTGATGCCTTATCAATCAAGTCCCTGCCCCATTCTGAACCTGTTGTCATCTGCTCACAGAAGCCTCGCCACTAGAGGACTCCGTCTTAAGAAACCACTTTCTCTGTCAGTCTGTAAGAAGCAATTTCTTACCCATCCAAGTTTCATCTTGCAGCTGCAGCAATTCAATCACATCTGCAGAGCGTTAGCTTTGAACTTGCTATGTAGCCGCGTATGGTGAACTCCAGATCTCTCTTAGTTAGGGTTTCTATTGCTGTGATAAAATCACCATGACCAAAAAGCAACTTAGGGTGGAAAGGGTTTATTTATTTAATTTAAACACTTCCAGAGATAGAAGTCAAGATAGGAATTCAAACAGGGCTGGAACCTGGAAGTAGGAACTGATACAGAGGCTATAGAGAGGAGCTGGTTACTGGCTTACTCCTCATAGCTTGCTCAGCCTGCTTTCTTATACTACCCACAACCAGCAATGAGTTCAGGGGAGGCACCACCTACAATGGGCTGAGTCCTTCCACAGCAGTCACTGATAAGAAAATGCCTTCAGGCTTGCCCACAGCCCCATCTTAAGAAAGCCTTTTATTTTTTCTGGTTGAGGTTCCCACCTTTCAGATGACTCTAGCTTGTGTCAAGAGGATATAAAAACTAGCCAGCACACAATCCAAGTAACCACAGAGGTTAGGTAACTGGTAAGAAACTGGGGAAGAGGAAAAGATCTCCCAAAGAAGGGGAAATATGTATTTCATTTGCATTTCAGGTGTATTTTAATAAATAAAGTGTGCCTGAGGATCAGAAAAGTAAAACAGCCACACTGGCCAGCCTTACAGAGCAGGCAGTGGTGACACACACCTTTATCCCAGAAGCCATATTAGCTTGCCACAGAAACCAGGCAGTAGTGGTGCACACCTTTAATCCCAGAACTAGAGAGGAATACAAAACGGGAGGAGACAGCTGTCAGTCTCAATCTCAGTCTGAGATCCCTGGAGGCAGGATCGCCATTTTCAAGGTCAAGGTAAGAGTCAGTGGCTGGCTGTTTTGCTTTTCTGACCTTCTGGTTGAACCCCAATTTCGATCTCTGAGTTTTTATTAATCGTACTTCAGAAAGAGAATGTAGTATTAAGGAGAGATAAAGGGGAAGTGAGAATAGGAAGATTGAGTAGGGAAGGGAAGGGGAGAGAAAGGTAAAGGAGGGAATATGGGGAGAGACGGCTAACATTAAAGCCTTTTGAAAGCCACATGGAAGCTTGCTGCTACAGAAGCTTCCTAAAATATGCATAAATGTATGGAAGGAATCTAAATGGAGTCACCATGTAATGGAGGAACAGTCCCAACTCGACATCTTATGCCACCGAGCAGACCCTCCCGTGCCAGGAATAGGGTACATGGTGCTGTGCTATTTTTATGAGCTCTTTGTTTTATCTTTTTCCCTTTTATTTGTTTTTATTTTCACTTTTTAGAGTTTTTTTCCCCCGATATTTGTTTGTATTAAGGAAGGTGGGGAAAGAACTTGAAGTTGGGTGAGTATGGAGGTAGGGAGGAAAAAAGTTGGGGAGAGGAAAACATGAACAAAATATATTGTAAAAAAAAATTAATTAGACTAGCCAACACAAGCGCCATCTGCTTGCAAATCCTGCGTGCGGGATTACAAGTATGTGCCAACATACCCAGCTTCACTCATCCTAGGTAAGCACTCTGCTAACTGAGCCACATCCCAACCGCTAAGCTCCACTTCCTGTCTCCGGCCACCCCAGTCCACCCTGTTTCCACCAGCCCTATGCTGACTTCCTCCACTGAAATGCTGAACCCCTCCAAGTCATCCAGGAAAGTCGGGGTCGACTTCTAAACTCCTGCTCATGCTGATGTTTTGACTCCCCCCCACTTCCATGAATCAAGACTGTTCCTGATAACATCTAGAATTTAAATCCTTTCCAGAGGGGCCTTGATTCTCCGTGTCCAGTTACATCAGAAGAACTACTATCTGTCCTATCTGCCGCAGTTTTACTATATGCATGTTAAATTTATCTATAACCAAGCTTAATTCAGTCTTTGTTTATTAATGAAACTTAATTTTCAGCCTTCATACAGACATTTTACTTTCTTTGGATTAGTTTGGTGCCTTTCTAGTTTCGCATGTTAAAGGTGAGTTTCTTGATTCATTTTCGGTCACAATAACTGAATTCCACAGATCAGGCAGTTTATAAAGGCTGTAAAAAGTCTTTCTTAAATATATCACTTGAAAGTCGGACTGACTCCTGCCGGCTGCGGAACGGCTGTAGCAGGCTCGAGCGACCTGGGGTTCTGTCAGTGAACAGTAAGCGTTTTTTCAAGGAAGTGTTTTGTTTTGTTTTCTGAGCAGTGAGTCTTCACAGCAGGCAGAAACAGGTTGTAAACACACACACTGCCATCGTGACTCTATCGTTTCTGGAGCAGAGAGCTGGTGGTGGTGTTCTTTAGGCTGAGAACTAGCTAGGGAGCTAAGTGGATGCTGGCTTCAGCTTCATGTTATCAGCCCCATTAGCCCCTCGCTTTGAACCTTGAAGCCAAGCGTGGCTTCTCACTAACTGTTCGAGTCCTAAACGGCATCTTCTTCCAACACAAGGCTGCCTCGTTCCCTTGATAATGTGCTCCTCAGTGGGTATCCCTTTGCAAGGTTCCTCAGCTGTATCTTCTGAGGAAACTGCCGCTGCACCCACTGTCCCCTCTCGCTGTTCAGGGTTGTAAAACATCTTAACCCTCATGGACTGACCTCAGCTGGCCTCAAGCTTTCCTTCTGAAAGACGTGGGCCTTGCTCACAGTCTGCTTCTATTTGAGCATGGTCTTCTCTCCAGACCATGAAAGTTTTCTCACACCAGAGGGGAAGGCCCTTTGTTTTCTAATACGAATTTTCCTCTGCATCCACACCTGGGTTAATTGGTGCAAAGGCCTTGCTTCAGCTGTCTTGGGTTGGGCTCGCCTTTTTCATTAAAATTATCAGTGGTAGCCGTTTGGAATATTCCTTTACACTGTGTGAAGACATGCCACTGTGACTGCTTTAGTAAAGGGCCGAATGGCCAATAACTAGGCAGAATTTGGGGGGAGGGGCAAACAGAATGCTGGGAAGGAAAAGGTAGAGTCACCAGCCAGACGCAGAAAGGATTCAAGACATGCAAGAGGAGAGGTAAAAGCCACAAGCCACACGGAAACATGTAGATGAATAAAAATGGGTTCATTTTAGGTATAGCCTAAGCTACAGACCGAACACTTAAAATTAATAAATCTCTGTCATTATTGGGGAGCCTATGGTCCTGACAGATTGCCTACAAACAAGGAGCCTTTGCTTTATAATAAGACAGGTCATGCTCTTTCTTTTACTGGGGCACCTCAAGATCATTGTAGGTTTACTTGCTACTCTAGCTTCAATATTGTGACATGTTAGGGAATAGCAAGGACTAAGTGGGGAAAGCTAGGCATCAGTGGAATAGTCAGGCATACATGCAGCATTGATAAAGGGGGTCTACTGACTTGCAGAAACATACTTTGGGGCCCCTCCAAACAGTGACAAAGGTCACATCAACGATATTGTGAGAACAATCGAAATGTACCACAGAGACGTGAAGGGAGCATGTGATGTTGGAAAATAACACAAGTAGCTTTGTTCAACACAAGGGCACCATGTCATCTGTCTTCAATTTGTGGAAAATGTATGTATGCGAAGTGTAATAAAACAAATGTAATAGAGTAATGTACAGCTGCACTAAAGGACATCACAGAAAAGATTTTCTAATGTAAGTTCACATATTTATATTAATAAGCTATATTTATATTACAGACTTTCACATCATTTTCTGCACTCCTGAAAGTGTGCATGTCGGTGCACATATATATATATATATATATAAAACACATATATATGCACATATATGTATGTGTGTTTATAACATGTAATTCACTCATTTATTAATGGCCAGAACTAACTTACTACACTAACTAGATCTACATTGTATTGGGAGTTATTATATTTTTGATTACCTTCCAATTTCGTTCATGATTATTATTCATCTCAAGTATTTTATTAAACTGAAGTTAATTTTATTTTTAATCAAATTTAATTAATCTTTTTTATCAATAGGAATTAATATTGACTTTTAACTTTCTTTGGTTTATTTTATTGCCTTTTCTAGTTTCCCAGAAACTAGAGTAGGTAATTCATAAAGGACAAAGATATATTGAGTTTGTAGTTCTGGCAGTATCTGGCACAGTGTCATAATGCAGAAGAGAGTGTCTAGTGGTGAGAGAAAACAGTAGAGAAGCAGTAGCAAGAAAATGCCCAGGAAAGCTCCCTCCCAAAAGAAGAACCCAATTCTCCAAACAGTTAACTCTCTCCTTTGAAACCAGCATTAGTCATTTCATAAGGGCTGGATCCTATCCCACCCTAACCCCACCCTAAGATCCCAACTCAGACCACCACCATGTAAACAGAGTCTGCGTGTTCATTTCCTGGCCACCCAGATCCAAATCATCACACAGAAACTATGTTAATTATAACACTGTTTGACCCATTAGCTCAGGCTTCTTATTAACTAGCTTTTACATCTTAAATCAACTCATTTCTATTAAACTGTGTATTGCTACGAAGCTATGGCCTAATGGTAAGTTTCTAGCATGTCCTTCTCCTTCAGCAGCTACATGGCATCTCCTTGATACCTATTCTCTCTATATATCCCTTCCAGCCTGGCTATATTCTGCCCTGCCATAGCCAAAGTAGCTTTATTCATTAACCAATAAAAGCAACACATACAGAAGGACACCCCACATAATCTCCCCTATTCTGTCTAATTGAAAAGGAAGGTTTTAATTTTAACATAAGAAAATTGCATATACAAAATATTTATGAAACAAGAATTATTGTTACAATATTCAGTTCATTTACATTTGACAAATTAAGAAAAATACTCTATCGTCTATCCTATCTTTGTGAGTCTAAAGTTTTATATTTAATTTATTTTTTATCATAACTAAGGAAAACTATAACTATAAATATCTATCTTCAACTCTTCAAAGACCCCAGAAGGATATATTACCTAAGTAAACAGGAAGTGCATTGTAAGCAACATCCAAAGTTCTAGATTGACAGAGATATCTCACTGCCTGGACAGTCACCCAAAGTTTTTCTGTAACATTGGGGCCTCCATTTCACCCTACAGGCCCATAATATCTGGTAGAATTTTCAGTGAAGCAGGAAATTTGAAGATCTGTGCCTGGTACTTGCAAAATTTGTAAGTTGCTTTTTTCTGTGTCTTGCAGAATGTCTGGTAGTTTCTTCCACGAAGCAGGAACACTGAAGGATCATGTCATCTTTTGTGAAGTTCAGCAGACACTTTTCTGTGGGTTCTACATGTCCAGTTCATAGAGCATATCATCAAGCAGTCCAGGCAAGAGCAGTTTCTTGCCCAAATGGCTAGCCCTGTCACATTGAAGGCAAATTCCATAACGAGTTTTTTTTTTCAATGCCCATCAACACTTCTGAAGTAATATTGAGTCATTTGACTATAATACTGAGACTTGGGTAGGAGAAGCAATTTCCAAAGGTATGGAGAGACATCAACATACCTAATGTTAATTGTGGTAGAATAGGCCACCTGAGAAGGGATTGTAGACAAGGTGTTCCTAGAAGTAGTGTTTCCTCTAGGAATGACAGAAATAGAAGATCTCAATCTTCTGGATTATATAGAAGATACAGAAAAGACCAACAGTGGGCCAATTAATGTAGATCAACAAGAGACAAACAAGGCAAGCTGTTACCTTCTTAGGGAAGCCTCTCACAGTCCCCTAGGTAAAATATGGCCCAGTCATTTCCAGTCACTGAGAAGGAAAAATCTCCCCAGGAAAATTATAAAACCCAATGCTTATTGTAAAAAACCATGCTGCTCTGGATGATAGAATAAACATGGAGAATGAATCAAAAATTCCAATAGAAAATAGGAAACCTATATTTTGTCAGAATTCTATAAATGATCAAAGACCAAAGCTGAGAGTATAAAAAATAACATTATAATAGAAGGATTACTGTACATGTGTGCAGATGTGACTAGTATTACTCCAGATCCTTGGTATCCAAATTGACCTCTTCAGGAAGCAGATGTTCAGTTCCTAGGAACTGGAACCCTATCTCAAGTAAAACAAAGCACGAAATGAGCTAAATGCATAGGGCTGGAAGGACAGAAAGGAAAGCTGAAGCCATGTCTGACTAATATAGCAGTGAATCTATGGGGCCATGATCTGTTACAACAATGGAATACCCAGATAAACATTCCTGTAGCCTCAGAAATGAACATAAACATTCTGGGAAGGATATTATAAGGTACTATAAAAAACAGTCACTGACCATTCAGGTAGTACAAAAACACAAAACAACTAGCAAACCTTCTGAGGTACCAAAGGCCCTACCTTTAAAATGGTTAACTAAGAAACCTATATGGGTTAAACAATGACCTTTAACAATAGAGAAACTTCAGGCTTTAGAACAGTTGGTACAGAAGTAGCTAGATGCTCAGCATATTGAAGAATCAACCAGCCCTTGGAATTGTCCTGTATGTTGTTATAAAGAAATCTGGAAAATGAAGAATGGTGAC
This sequence comes from Microtus oregoni, assembly GCF_018167655.1. Taxonomy (NCBI): domain Eukaryota; kingdom Metazoa; phylum Chordata; class Mammalia; order Rodentia; family Cricetidae; genus Microtus; species Microtus oregoni. Next base: position 65,355,765 of record NW_024543063.1, read on the forward strand.
AGATCTAAGAGCTATTAATAAGGTGATTCAACCAATGGGCCCTCTACAATGTGGAATTCCTATTGCCTAAAGGATGGCTTCTTATAGTTAATGATTTAAAAGATTGTTTCTTCACTATTCCTTTACAAGAAAAATACAGAGAAAATTTGCCTTTACATTGCCTACTTATAATTCTCAGCCTAGTATCAATGGAGGGTCCTCCCACAGGGACTGTCAAATAGTCCCACTCTGCACCAATATTTTGTAAGTTAGTCATTGGGAATTACATGTAAGCAATTTCCTGAATCTATATTTTACCATTACATGGATGACATTTTGCTATCTGATTCAAATGTAGATAGATTAGAAAGAATGTTTAAAGTAAAGAAATTTTGCCTAGTTGGGGATTACAAATTGCTCCTGAAAAAATACAAAGAGGAAATGCTATCAATTATCTAGGTTATAAAATATACTTACAAAATATTTGAAAACAAAAAGCACAAATTAGGAAAGATTTATTGCAGACTCTTAATGACTATTTCTAGGAGACATTTGCAGACTATGAACCACTTCTGGGATAAAACCTGATCAAATAATTCATTTAAACAAAACCTTAGATGGTGACAAAGACTTAAATAGTGTCATGGAATTATCAGCTGAAGCTGAGGGGAAAAAATGACTTTGATTGAAAAGAAATTACAAAAGGTACATGTGGATCCGAATCTTAACTGCATTCTGGTTATATTTGCCCTCCAAATATTCCCCTACATGAATTTTAATGCATAGGGAAGATATTATCTTAGAATGGATCTTTTTACCAAATAAACTGAGTAGAAGATTAAAATCGTATGTGGAAAAGATCTCTGAATTAATTATAAAAAGGAAACTGAAACTTTGTCAATTATTAGGAATAGACCCAGCAAATGTTAGTCCTTTTTACTGATGATGAAATTTAAAAACTATTGAAAGACAATGGACCTTGGGAAAGAGCTTGTACTAATTTTTGGGGGGAGAGATTAATAAAAACTATTCCAAAAGCAATAGAATCGACCTTATAAAGGGAGCTAATTGGATCCTTCCTCACATTGTTTGTGACACACCAATAACTGGAGTCCCTACATTCTCTAATGATGAGAATTAACTGGAAAAAGCAGGTTACAAACCAGAAGATTTAAGCAAAGTGGAACAAAGCTCTTATAATTCTATCCAAAAGTTGGAATTATATGCTATTCTCATTGTACTAAGGAATTTTAAAGAACTCTCAATATTGTCACTGATTTGCAATATGAAGAAATAATTGTTTTGCATATTGAAACCACTTAATTTATACCAGATGATACAGAATTGACTTTATTATTTATTCAGATTCAAGATATAATCAGAAATAGGCTTTGTCCCATATATAGCAGATCTGATCTAATATGGGTCTGCCGGGTTCTCTAGTGCAAGGTAATACAGAAATTGATTAATCATTGATTAAAAATAAGCTGAAGACCTCATAGTTTCACAAAAAACATCATTGTAATAACAAAAGTTTAATAAAAGGACCTTTCTATTACATGACAACAAGGTAAGGAGAATCTAAGGAGATGTAGTACTAGTTCTTTATATAACCAAACACCCCTACTTACAGGAAGTAACCCAAAAGGTACTCAAAGGAATGAAATCTGGCAGATAGATGTGCTCCACTGTGTAGAATTTGGAAAATTAAAATATGTACACCACACCATTGATACCTATTCAGGTTTTCAAAGGGCAATTGCTTTGAGTTTGGAAAAGACTGATTCGGTAATCACACATTTACTAGATGTTATGGCCATCATGAATATATCTGCACAAATAAAGACATAGTGAGTCAGCATATGTCTCTAAGAAATGAAACTTTTTGTTTATTATAATCTAAAGCATCATATAGATATACCACACAATCCTACAGGTCAGGCAGTTATAGAAAAATCAAGTCAAACTATAAAAGACATCTTAAACAAACAGAAAGGTATGAAAAATACCCCCAGAAATGATTGCATAATGTTTTATTAATCTTGAATTTTCTTAACGCTAATGAGAAAGGAACATCTGCAGCAGAGAAATATTGGATAATAAAAAAAATTTTCTGAATTAAATAAGCTGATGTGTTGTTTCAAGGATGTGTTAATCTCAGAATGGAAACCAGGAGATGTGCTACATTGTGGAAGGTGTTTCACTCTTGTTTCCACAGGAGAAGAAAAGCTATGATACCATCAAAATTAATATTGATTTTGTTTGAAAAGGAGAAACCTCTTGAAAAGAGAAATGACAGCTCATCCACAGAGGTAACAATTCTACAGGTCATAAGGAAACCTCATAAGGGTTGGGGTAGTGTTCTCTTCTTGTCTTTGCAGGAAAATATCCATTTTCAAAAAGTCAAGAAACCTTGTACATCTAGATGCTTAAAGAAGAAAAGTTAGCTATCCAGAAAGAATCACCAAGCAAAGAGATCAATATCACTTGCAAGGTAAGATCTTATTGACATACATATAATAGTAGTCACCATTTATTAAAAAAAAATCAAAGCTGGCTTTGGAGTTTGACAGTGGCTATTCTTCTCTAAATCCAATAATGCTTGAGTTTTCCACAATAAACAATAAATTTTCCTGAAGTAATCTTTGAAGTTTCCAGGAAGAAGATGGGGTCCCACAAAATGGATTTCTCCTGTTTGGTATGCTGATAGCACCACTTTAAAATTGGTTTTGGGATACAAACTGCTCAAGATGATTCCAACTTGGCTAGCTGAGATGGTGTACCTTCTTACAATGTTCTGGCCAGAACTTCAAATAAGAACTTCAGAAAAACCCTACTGACTATTAAGAGACTATCTGCAATTGTACCAGACAGTAATCTTAAAAGTTAACCATTGTTTTAGTTTTTACAGGATCCCATAGAAATAACATTGCCCCCATGACAGCAGGAAGTAATTCTAGAAAAGCACATCCCCTCTCCCAGTGAAGTTTGTCCTCAGGGCTAGTGATATTATTAGGGGTTGGTTATAACTGGTATAGGGTTGGAGGTGAAAATGAAATAAACTCAGGGATTTCTCTTGTAAAATTAAAAGGGAGTGGATGGGATGGGATGGGATAATAGGTAGATTAGTGTAAGCTTACTCAGAGTAATAATAATAGTGAGTAATAGTAAGATTACTTTTGAGCTATTATTTATAGACAATTTACATTGGTATTAATTCTTGTATACTGGTACAAATTCATTGTATTTGTTATATTAAATATGCTTCCATTTCTGTTTATAATATTTGTGCACTTACGCAAAGTTATTTTGTCATATTGTATACATGCATGTTTCTACCTCTGCTTAAGATATTTTGCATATTGATGCAATTTTAGGATATATTTATCATATTGCACTATACATTTCTACCTCTGATCAAGATACTTATATATGTTTACATTTTGAGGTCACTTTCCTCATTTCCTGCACATTTGTTTAAAGCTTGTTTAATTTTTTAATAGGAAGCCTTAATCTTTAAGCTAAATAGGTATTAAGAATTACAGGTCAATAGTCATCCATGTTTGTCATACTTAGAGTTAGACAAATCAGGTTCTTTAGATACATAGAGATCATATAGGTAATTTTCAAACACTTCAAAGAACTGTAGGATTGGCATTTAAATAACTTAAGATTCTGTTGATGTGAGACAAGATTGCTCCTGGCAACACCAATCTATTCCCCAGAGAATGTTAGACACTGAAGACACTCCACTTGGAGCTTGTTTTCATCTTGGCAAAACTGGCCCTTGGGCAAAGAACTGCCCCTGCCTCTACTACTGACAAAATGCATGGTGTCCAGATTGGACAAACAGGATACAAACAAAAAAGACTATCAAACCTTGCCAAGACAGGGTAAGGTGGTTTTTCAAATTCCCCTGCCTCTGAAAATGGTCTGTCAGATACTCTAGTCTTTAGCCAACATTGGCTGCCCCAATGTTGCAAATGAGACTTTGGGTGATTGCTCAGGTAGCTGGTTGTCTCTGTCATTTCTTGCACCTTTTGGAAGTTACTGAATTGCACTTCCTCTTTACTCAAGTAATATTATTTCCTTTCTCATTCCAAGCCATTTTTAATATAAGACTTAGACTCCTTCAGGTAGGATAACTATTGAAACATTTAGCATATGTTTCTTGTTTGATCTTGTTCATGCTGGTTGTAATTCTAGTTTTTATGTATGTTTTTGCCTCTTCTTTTTCCTGGACAATACTTGATATTTGTTCTTATTGTATGTAATTTTATATTAGGCTTAGAACTCTCTTATTTAGACAAAAGTGGGAGGTATTGTGGGAACTCCTTCAGCCAACAGTCTTTAGGATAATGGTCCACTTTGGGCATGAGTAAAACCTTTGTTTTACTCCATTCTGAGCTATTGCGGAACTCTTTTGATGGAGGAAGGCCATTGGCTAATAAAGAAACTGCCTCGGTCCATTTGATAGGCCAGTCTTTAGGTGGGTGGAGTAAACAGAACAGAATGCTGGGAGGAAGAGGAAGTGAGCTCAGACGCCATGCTCCACTCTCCTGGGCAGATGCGATGAAGCTCTGACCCAGGATGGACGTAGGCTAGAATCTTCCCGGTAAGCGCACCTCGGTGCTACACACATTAATAGAAATAGGCCAGGCAGTGTTTAAATGAATACAGTTTGTGTGTTATTATTTCAGGGTATAAGCTAGCCAGGCGGCCAGGAGCCATGCTGTGGGAAGAGGCCCACAGCTCTTACTACACTCTTTCATATGCCAACACCCCCATACTGGGGATTAAACTTCAACAAAACTTTTTAAAGGTCCATTTAAACTGCAGTTTGTTCACTGGTTTTTAATATTTCTTATTTTCCATTGTTTGCATGGGAAGCCAGATATATTTCTCTAAATGGAGTTTTGGCTCCTTCCTGTTGGTTTTGATTTGTGATATTTTTATCGTCATTCATTAAGGTTGCCTTGTGGAGCTCAGAAGATGGCTCACCAAGCCTGATGACCTGAGTTTGATCCCAGGAATTCACATGGTGGAGGGAGAGAACTGATGCCTGCAAGTTATCCTCTGACCTCCACACTAGTGCTGTAGCACACTCATTCATGCACACATAAAATAAGTAAAAATATGATAAACGAATTTTTTAAATGAATGGTTTGTAATTATTAATCTAGCTATCTTATATGCCAAGTCATTTCTTTCTTTTTTAAATATTTGGCTACCTTGGGAGTTTTTCTTCTGTGTGCAAAATATATAAAATATTTTAGGCTTTATATTATTATTTATTTACTTGAAGACAGAGTCTCACTTTGTTTATCAGGCCAGCTAAGAACTCACAATCCTCCTTCCTCAGTCTCCTGAATTCTGGGATTACAAGTGTGTGCCACCATACCTGGCTTTATTATGATTTTAATAAAGAACTTACAATTGGAACTCTATAGTTTATTTGAGATGAATTAATACTAGATTGTCAAAAACTGCCGTACATATCTCTACTTGTTTTGATTCCATGTCCATTAGTAATTTTCAGTGTTACCTCTACATAGAATTTTTCATCTTATTTTGTTATTGCTATGGAGCATGCCATGCAATCACATTAATGTTTCTAACTGATATTAATCACATGTTTACCAACACTTTTGTGATTTTTAAACATTTGACCACAATAATAAACTTATATTGGAATTAATAGCTACTTGAAGTGTTTTCATGTATTCTCTGGGTAGGCAATCAAGTGCAAACTACTGTACAAAATTAGGTGCTTAACACATTTTATAAAATGAGTGCTTGAATTTTGGAGCTCACTTCCCAAGTAATTAGATGCTTTTTCAGCTAGTTAGGTGTCCCTCAAGAACCATGTCCTAAAGAATGTTCTCAATTTCTCTGAGATTCTGAGTTTTCTGTAGAAATTCTTTGTAATTCTGTAATTTATTTCATCATATTATAGAAATTTCACTTTGGTCTTAAATAATTTAGATAGATTGGAATGTAAAGAATTCAAGAATATAGTTTTTCCTCTTAAATATTTCTATTCTATGTCTACTCTAACATCCAGTAAAATTCTTCTTTGTTTTTAATACCTATTCATTTTATTGACTTGTTAAATTTCATCTATTTAATAAAGAAAAAAAAGAATTCAAGCATAGTAACCTCATAAATATCAGGGCCTCACTGGCAAATACGCTTCTTATTTTCATACACATATTTTAATAATAATCACCCCCTTTTACTCTCTTGTCCTTCTTTCCCATCCCTGGTTCCCTTCCTCTTTCAAATAGCTCATTCCATGTCTTTTAAAAGAAATCTAGGCTCTGCCTAAGAGAATTTATCTCACATAGCCTTCAGTTCCACCTATTTTATTCAGGTGGCATACTCTTGTTCTTTATGGTTGAATAAAAATTATTATATATGCATCTGTATCACTAAAGGTATTATATATGTAAATAACACATTTTTATCTCTTTAAATTTTTAGTATTTTATTTATTATTTGAAAAATTCCTAAGTGTATACCATATGTTTTATGGCACCCACTCCTAATCCTCACCCATCCTAGTCCCCTAGACTTCTCAATATGCCTTCCTCCTATTTTTACCTCTTCCTCAATCTCCATTTCTTCTTTTCAAAATAACTTACTGAGTCCAACAAGTGCTATCTGCATGAGCATAGATGTAGTAGTTTGAATGAAAATGCCCCCATAGGCTCATATATTTGGATACATATTGATACCCAGTTGGTGAAACTGTTTGGGAAGAATGAAGAGGTGTGGCCTTGTTGGATGAGGTGTGTAATTAGGTAGGGGTAGGCTTTGGAGTTCCCAAAGCTCATGGCATTCCCACTAACTTCTCTCTGCTTCATACCTGTGGATCAGGATGTGAGTTCTCTGGTACCTGTTACAGGACTGTGCCTGCTTGCCTGTCTGCGGCCATGCCCCCCCTCCCATGATGGTCATGGACTCTAGCCCTCTGAAACTGTAAACCCCAATAAACCCTTTCTTTTATAAGTTGCCTTGGCCATGGTATCTGCCACAGTATAGAAAGTAACTAAGACATTGGTAATCTACCATTAGCCACATCCCCTAAGAAAAATGACTCCTGTTCCCCCAACAGCCTATAATTCCCAAAGCCTCTCAGCTTTATGAACTCTCCCCTCCTCCAGTGCTAGAATGCTGACTGGCTTGATCTTGGCTCAGCAGCAGGGCTGTTGCAAGAGTGTCATGGGAACTATGGGTGTTCAGGGACCCCACACATACCATACACCCTAAAGCAACAATCTCCCATCAAATCTAAGCTGAAGGGTGTTATGGTGAAGAGCCCTACCTTGTTTCTAAAAGCAGAGAGGCTCCTTGAGCCTTTCATACCCAGACTCTTTCCACCAACAGAAACCAGAGTCACAACGTGCGCTGTAAATGCTTATCCAGGAGGAATTTAAAGATTTCAAGAGTGCAAACTGCCCTCCTAAAACAGGTTTGCTTTTCCTATATTTGGACATAAGCTATCCAAACTTGAGAGGGGAGAAAAAAAGAATGATGAGAACAAGGGAAGAATGAGGAGCTGGAAAATGAGCGCTTTGAAAATTCCTCTGGAGAGCAAGTGCAGCCGGTTAATATTAACTCCTAGGACCTTTACCCTTGGATGCTTCCGGAGCCTCAGGGCTGGCTCCAGGCACCCCTGCTGGGAATGGCTCATTTTGATGGTGGACAATGAGACTCTCTGCTTCTAAGGGAGGCAGAAAGTGTCCTTGTCCTTTGTATGCAAGCGTTCAAAAGCTGCCTCTGCCACAGAAAAGGAGAAGGCAGCAAGAATTCTTAACCACTAGCTGTTTCTTGGCAAGGAAATTCCTTATTTAAGAATCTCACCAAGTGACAAATGAACAGGACGCATGAAATAAAGCTGAGTTCTTGGAAGAGCTTTCTGAAACAGACATTGCTTACAACCACGTATACCTAACGTGGTGTGGGGGGAACAGCAGACAGCCTTAAATGTGCTTGTCAGCTGTTCCCCAGATGTAAGAAGCTCTTTGCTAGAAATTCAGACTTGACTTTGGACACCAATGGAGTCTCACTATCCAGAGTGAGGTAAGACTTACCCACCATGCTAGGCTCAGTCACGTGCTCTGTACCGAGTCCCCTGAACATGCCTGGTCATTTCCTTTTTCCTATCCACCATAAGCTTTTAACCTCTTAACTCTTACCATCCTTAGTCAGTTCAGTTGCCACTTCCTCCTCTGATCCTCTAGACCGTGTGGTCGCATGAGGCTGTGGCCATCCATTTTGTCGTCCACCTTTCCCCACGAGACTCCCTGTCAGCTTGAGTTGAATACCGCTTACCCATAGTGGGCCTGGTGTGTGGTAAGAGCTCAATAAATAGTTTTCGATTGAACGAACAGAATATAGACTAGCACAGCCTTTCTAGGAGAAAAAATATAAAATAAAAAGCTTCTTCCTCACTCTGGGCCGCTTCTCTGTTTGAATGAAGGTATTTTCAAGGTTAAATACATTCTTGGAGCCACATTTAATTGGCTGGTTTCCCAAATGCCGAATCATTTAGTTCCAGGAGAAAGAATGTTTTTCCCCCACAGCAAATGTTTCCTAAAGAAAAGTGGATGAGGTGATGGTTGGAAGAAAATGAAGCATTCCATGTCGCCACAGGGCTGTGCGAACGCTGCCAAAGCTGTCCCACAGCCTTGCCCACTTAGGGTGTATCTATAAATATTTTCCTCGCTTAAGCTATTAAGATAAAATTATCCTGAAAACACTTTCTAAACATGAAAGCAGAGAGTTTGCTAATAATTCAGGGCTCTGCTTTTCTGCCCTACAATACAGCTATATTGGAAGGCATGTTTTATCCAGTAGGAGCACCTTTGGGGCTTTGGCCTCCTCTCTCCTGACAAGGACAGGCACAATGGCTACACATCAGCGATTGATTAAGAGGGTCTTTCATCCTCAAATCAGGCCTATCTGTCTTTTCTAGGGGCCATAATGAAGACCATGGATGAGTGGCTTAAACAGTGGCAACTCAGTTTCCCACATTTCGGGCTACAGGAAGTGGGCAGAACTGGTTTGGTTTTATTCTCTGACACTTCCTCCTTGGCCTGTAGACGGTTATGTTAGTTGCTCTTTGTGTTATTGTATTCAGTTGCCTGACAGAAACAACTTAAAGGGCAGACAAGCTTCCTTCACAAGTTATAGCCCATTGGGGGAGCAGGGAATGGCCGAGCAGAGTGGTTCACAATTATGGTGGACAAGAAGCAGGGAGGAGACACACACACACACACACACACACACACAGAGAGAGAGAGAGAGAGAGAGAGAGAGAGAGAGAGAGAGAGAGAGAGGAAGGGACTAAGGCAAGGTACAGCCACAAAGACATACCTGCAGGAACCTAATTCCTTCAACCAGCCTCCGACTTTCACAGTCTAGTCACCTCTGTATAGTATTTTTTTCAAATTTAGGATCAAGCCATTGAGAGTGTCATTATGTAGCCAACTCTGGGAACATCCTGGCAGACATACTCAAAGAGTGTGCTTCACCAACCTTCTACACATTCTTAAGCTGACAGTCAAGACTCTCGCCATCACCAAGGCCATCTCCCAGTTCCTTCATCGGCTACATCTGTGTCCAAGGTTGCTTTTCTTGTACAGAGCTCAGTTCTGTTATGTAGTATCCATTTGAGTAACCCCATTTTACCTGTATCACCTTTTCATAATTCCTGTTTCTAAATACAGTCCCATTCTGAATTACAGGGGTTGAGACTTCAACATATGAACTAAGGAGAAGACACAACCCATACTACCAAGATGCAGTTTGTTTTTCTGAGATATTTGTGGATAGAAATGGTAAAGTATTACAAACATCTAGGGTTGGGAGAGTAGCTCAGCGGTCAATGCTCACCTAGCATACAAAATGCTGTGGGTTCACTCCCTACCACTGGGAGTGATGGATGGAGAAAGAGCGAGAAACACACACACTCACACACTCACACATACATGCACACTCACAACACACTCACACACACATGCACAATTACAACACACAACACATACACACACACACACACACACACACACGGAGAATGTATTAAATCTCTAATCTCTTGAAAACCCAAAAGAAGCAGAATTTGCCATTCCACATGGGATGAACTTTTATGGGAAGACCTGAAATGGAAAAAGACGACGATTTGATTATTCTGTGTTGTAGTCTCCTTCTGCCTGTGAGTAGGAATAAGATTACTATAGATTTCATTGTTTCCCATTCCCAAAATAATCGGAGACCAGGGGAAAGGGGTAGAATTGTCAGAGTCAGCGAGCACTGGACCCTTCCAGTCCCTACCCACCCACGGGTGGGCCTGTAATTGACAGGTCATTTTCTTTGGAGATGCAGGGAGGGGGAGGGGCTGTTCTCTAAAAGGGAGAAAACAGGATGAAAAGTGACTCGGGTGTTGCAAATCTCATCTGCCCTGACTTTGATTAAGCTGCCGCTGCCTGCTCTTAGGAGATAAACAGTGTTTAATGAGAGTGCCACGTGTGCCTTTGCTCTTCCTGCAGACGTGGACTTTGAGCAGATGGAAAGCTGGCTGTCAGGAGCATCACTCACCCTGATTTGACAACAGCAGGGAAGCCAGGATCAAACGTCGGTTACAGCCACAGCTAACCCTGCCCTGGACCCCTGCCAACGCCCACAGCACATGCTGCCCTGGACACCTCTGGAGATGCAGTGCCCTGTTCTGATTTTATTTGGAACAAAGTCCCTGATGGTCCTGCTGCTGAAGAGTTCCCATGGTTCCTGTCCTTTCCCGGCGGCTTTGCTGTGGTTTGAATGAGCAATGTCCCTCATAGGCTCATGTATTGGAATACTTAGTCCCCAGCTGGTGATGCTCTGGAGATGCTAGTATGGAACCTTTAGGTCATGGAGCCTTGCTGGAGGAAGTACGTCACTGGGGGGCGGGGTTTGAGAGCTGATAGCTTTGCCCCATTTCCAGGGCTCTCGGCTTCTCATGTACAATTATGACGTGATCTCTCAGCCACACCTTCCAACCATTAGAGACATCTAACCCCTGGAAGTGGAAGGCTATCACCTCTCCCAGCAGCCAGGGTCCATCTTCCTGTTGAAAATTAGAGCCTGCCACCCACCCCTCCACTCAGACCAGATACAGGAACCTATAGGGGATATTTCTCATTCAAACACCACACACCTTACTTACCTTTTCCAATAAGAAACTGGATTCTGTAAGTATGAGAATCTTTGTTCTGTTCTTAGCTGCTCCTAGCAACTGAAATGATGCCTGACATACATTATGTGTTCAATAAACCATGGTTCAATGAATAAGAACAATGAAGTACCCATCTTTCCAGCGACTCTTTTTACTCAATATATCCAGAGTCTCTACTGTTGTTTGGAAATAAATCACCCTCAGCTGAGGGAATGTCTTTCTCAGCATACCGCAATTCCAAAGAGGAACCTGAGACTCTTCCATGAATTAAAAAAAAAAAAAAATCAGCTGGGTCACAGGGCATGGCTGCAACCTTCAGTTGCCTGAGGCTAGAGGATAACGTATGTTCAAGGCTAGCACAGGACCCACAGTGCGACCTTGTCTCAAGAAGGGTTTTAGTTCAGTTCCAAAGTCCTTGCGCAGCATGCTTAAGGCCCTGGTTCAATCCTCAGCATACACACTGATGACAAGTGTTCAGGTGGGCACTCTGCCTTGACTGCCCCCAAACCCAGTCTCAGAAAGCCCGCAGAATGGCAGTTCCTCCCCCAGAGATGTTCAAGACCACACCTACAGGGTACTTAAACAGCCTCCTAAGGAAAGCTCGTGTAGTTTTCTGGCACCTTCTCCCCGACTCCTCTCTGGGGAAGGAAGACCATCTGAGAGTGGTTTACTCATTAAACCTGGATTTGTTAATTCTTAATTTGGCTTGGTTTGGTTTGCTACAGTAGAGAGACTTAATATGGGGGAACGGAAAGCTTTCAAAAATATGGGGACTTCTGTACATCTAACATTGAGTTCAGCTGTTTTGGGACAAGTTCTTCCTGCCTTCCATGTTAAGAGTTGATTTATTATCATCTTTAATAATAATAATAATAATCAAATCTCGGGTTCCTCTTTGGAATTGCGGTATGCTGAGAATGTCATGTAGATGCTGATGAGAGAGAACACAGCCTTAGATCCTCGGATCCAGCTGTACAGCTGCTCCTGCCACTCGTGGGACATACAGGCTGCATGTCCCCAGAGCTCCCTATACCCCAGTTTCTTTCCCATACATCCGAGCTGGCTCCCCCTAAGCCTCGGAGTTGTTGTAAAGATTAAATGAGTCACCCAGCACTCGGCCTGAGATGTGAGTAGAGACCCCTTTCAGTCACAGTAGCCTGTAGTTGGGAACAGGCGTATTTTAAGACAAGCAAACCCAGCTCAAACTCACAACCTCCAAATCCTACACGCTCCTCCCCACCCACTGCTGAGCAACCCTGGCACATTGCCCGTCTCTTCTGAGTGTCCTTTGCCTAATACCTAGAGCCAGTGGAGAGGATGGGCAGAGGATCCCTGGTTTTATGCCCAGTAAAGTGGCCAGCGGACATCTGTTGTCCCTGGAGCCTGTTGGTAGCTCTAGTCCCTGAGCCAGACCAATTCTCTCTTTTTGTCCCTCGATGCCAATAATGGCACATAACCTACCCCAGCAATATTTTGCTCCCCATGAATATTTCGATGAAATAACAAAAGGATGTTTCTCAGGCTTTCTACAGATCTAGTATTATTACTCCTGGTCTGGAATTGTCAATGTAAACCGGAACCGTGGGCTTCCTGCCAAGAGCTCTAGAAGGAGGGCTTTCCGGGTACTCCTTCTCCGTACACCCCATCTAATCCAGTTCCTCTGCTGCGGTATTGTGCCAGCTGGGCTTGAGAGGCTCAAAAACAGAAGCTTATTTTAGCTACCTCCGCAGAGCCCAGGAAAAGGCCCAAGGGTAGAGATGTGGGAAGCTTGTTCAGACAGTATCAGGGAGCTGCAGGCAAGGGCTCTATCTTCAGGGTCCTGAGCCGCCTTGAGTCACGGCTTCTGAAACTCCGCGTGTTGATCCGGAGTCAGTAGCGGAAGACACAAGGACGCCTGGGTGCCTTGAATCAGGTCTTTTCAAGTGAGAAGAGATACCGGAAGTAGCAGGTGGCTGCTCAGCCTTGTTGACACATCACAGATCCTTCGTCACATCTGGTCATGATATGGATCAGGTAAATCAGACGCCCCACTGAAGTGTACGGAAACAATTTTACCCGCTCTCCCAGGAGCGCACTCCACTGGCCTTCCCTTCCTCGGCTGGCTGTGAGAGCTGTAGAGACTGTAAAGGCAGACTCTCACATGAGCTGCATCCGGCTCCTCTGAAGTCATGTGCCCGTCCACAAGTCAGCAGCAGCACTAAGGCAAGCCTCTGCTGGACTGTCCAGCTCCCTGGGACAGATATTCAGAAACTGCCCCTCTGGGCATTTCATCCCTCGTCTCATTTAGAGAGCTTGATATGGCCAGAGCCACGGTGCAGGTAGAAGAAACCACCTGAAACTGGCCTAAGCTAGTGAGGAAAGGGGCAGGGTCTGTGGCCAGAGGTTTGGGGCAACTCAGTTTCAGGTGCCAGGTGCTAAAAAATGTGGAATGCTGTGTCCTTGAGCAGATGCTGGCTTCTCCAGGCCTCATCCTCTGCAGGGTGGCTGTCTCTATGTGCTGTGCGGATGAACTCCCACCTGCCTGTTTAAGCCTTCTCCACAGTTTAGCCGTCCCGACATCCCAGAACAATCCCAGCAGAAAGAACCCACGGATCTGATTGAGAGCACTTGGCTCTCACATTTGCCCTTGCTTATCCCTGTGACTGGGGACCCATGATAGACTCACATGGTCCCCATTTTAGTCGCTGTGTTAATGTTCTACTGTGTGTAGACTGCACATCATCGCTCATTGTCACTAAATAATTAAATCTACCTATTTCTGGTGTCCACTGCTCAGGTGAGAAGCTAGGATGAAATAACCTGCCCTGAGTTCACATCCCAAAATAGAAAACCCAAAATTTTGGCCCAGTTCCCCAATACTCCTCATCAGAGCATTGAAATGGCCCATATCCCCATGGTATAAAACAAGTGAACTTATCTCAAGACTATTCTCCCATCCCATAGATGTCTGTTAGACAACCACAGTGAGACAGGCCTTGGCTTCCATACCTGGTCCCCAGACTCCTCCCAAAACACTGCTGTGGCTTTGTAGAGTAAGACCCTGAGGTCCTGTGAGGAACATGGATCCCAGAAAGGAGCAAGTCACAGTTTGTAACGTCTGTTTGACCCCCTCAAAACTCCCATCATCAGGTGAGATAGAGTCATAATAGCCTTGACTCCATCCTAGGTGGAGCCTGAATCCCATCATAGGTAAGATGGAGTCATAGCCTTGACTCCGTACTAGGCAGAGCCTGAATCCCATCATAGGTAAGATGGAGTCATAGCCTAGACTCCATCCTAGGCAGAGCCTGAATCCCATTGTCAGGTTAGATAGAGTCATAGCCTAGACTCCATCCTAGGCAGAGCCTGAATCCCATCACAGGTAAGATGGAGTCATAGCCTAGACTCCATCCTAGGCAGAGCCTGAATCCCATCACAGGTAAGATGGAGTCATAGCCTAGACTCCGTCCTAGGTGGAGCCTGAATCCCATCATAGGTAAGATGGAGTCATAGCCTAGACTCCATCCTAGGCAGAGCCTGAATCCCATCACAGGTAAGATGGAGTCATAGCCTAGACTCCATCCTAGGCAGAGCCTGAATCCCATCATAGGTAAGATGGAGTCATAGCCTAGACTCCATCCTAGGCAGAGCCTGAATCCCATCACAGGTAAGATGGAGTCATAGCCTAGACTCCATCCTAGGCAGAGCCTGAATCCCATCACAGGTAAGATGGAGTCATAGCCTAGACTCCATCCTAGGCAGAGCCTGAATCCCATCATAGGTGAGATAGAGTCATAGCCTAGACTCCATCCTAGGCAGAGCCTGAATCCCATCATAGGTAAGATGGAGTCATAGCCTAGACTCCATCCTAGGCAGAGCCTGAATCCCATCATAGGTAAGATGGAGTCATAGCCTAGACTCCATTCTAGGCAGAGCCTGAATCCCATCATAGGTAAGATGGAGTCATAGCCTAGACTCCATCCTAGGCAGAGCCTGAATCCCATCATAGGTAAGATAGAGTCATAGCCTAGACTCCATCCTAGGCAGAGCCTGAATCCCATCACAGGTAAGATGGAGTCATAGCCTAGACTCCATCCTAGGCAGAGCCTGAATCCCATCATAGGTGAGATAGAGTCATAGCCTAGACTCCATCCTAGGCAGAGCCTGAATCCCATCATAGGTAAGATGGAGTCATAGCCTAGACTCCATCCTAGGCAGAGCCTGAATCCCATCACAGGTAAGATGGAGTCATAGCCTAGACTCCATCCTAGGCAGAGCCTGAATCCCATCACAGGTAAGATGGAGTCATAGCCTAGACTCCATCCTAGGTGGAGCCTGAATCCCATTGTCAGGTTAGATAGAGTCATAGCCTCCATCCTAGGCAGAGTCTGCTTGGTCCAGGTGGCACTTTGTTTTTTCTGGAGTGAGTTTGCTTACAGTGTTGAAAACAGGGCGCTTCTCAATCAAAGCCATCCTTCTGGTTCCACCTCTACATAACTGAAATAGTGGTACTGAGTGCCCATTTCCATAAATCAGTGAATCTGAGCAGAGCAGCCTATATATGGGGCACTTGGCCTGAGTACATGGCTGTTGATGGTGGGCTGCGTCCCGCCACCTGGCTAGCTTTACCCGAAATAATTACACGGAAACTGTATTCTTTTAAGCACTGCTTGGCCCATTAGCTCTAGCCTCTTACTGGCTAATTCTCACATCTTGCTTTAACCCATTTCTAATAATCTGTGCAGCACCACAAGATGGCTTACCAGGGAAGATCTTAACCTGCATCTGTGTCAGGTGGGAGAATCATGACTCGGCTCCTTTTCCCAGCATTCTGTTCTGTTTACTCTGCCTACCCAATTTTCTGTCCTATTAAAGGGCCAAGGCAGTTTCTTTATTTAACTAATGAAATCAACACAAAACAGAAGACTCCCACATCACGTGGCATTCCCTATTGTACAACCTGCCTTATTTACTGATTTTTCCTGCTGAGACAGCAAAAAGAAAATGTGTCCTGTTAAAGAGAAGACATGGGAGATTCTCCTGAAGAGGAAGGGGAAAAAAGAAGTTCTGGGAAGAGACCAAATTTGAGCCAGACTTAAAGGCAAAGTGGGGTTTGTGGAGCAAAAGCCCTGTTCATACGCTGAGTTCTGTTACAGGTGCTACAGCCTGAAGAAGACGAGTGGAGGGCTCAGAAAGGCATAGAGAGAACTTGCAAGAAGAACTTTCGGAAGGCCCTGGTGTCTGGAGGCTGTTGGGGTACAAGCAAGACCAGCTGAGCTGAATTCTGTAAAACACCCAAGCAGCCTGAGACTTTAAAGACAGTCACAGTAACTCATGGGCCTAGAAGTACAAAGTGTCCCAGCTGGTGGGCCCAGCCTGTGGTGACAGGCTAGGGGACTGTGCTCCAAACTCAGCCTTGCCTCTTCCTTCCCGTGGGCATAGCTGTATAACAGATGGGCTGATGGGCAAGCTGATTCTTCTGCTGCTGGGACCAGGGCCTCTTGCTGCTTCTTTAGGGTGTACAGGGGGAAAGTGTTAGAATTCAGGCATTATGCTGGCCTGCCCTGTCATCTAGCAGGATGTACCCAGGCAGGACCCTGACAGCCTAGGGTTCTAGTCTGTAAGTAGGTGCAAAGGCCCCTTTAAGAGACAAGCTTTATCTGTTCCCTTCTCTCTTCCTTTCTGTCGTTCTCTCTGAGGAGGCCTCTCTCTCTCTCTCTCTCTCTCTCTCTCTCTCTCTCTCTCTCAGTCTCTCTGTCTCTCCCTGTCTCTCTGTCTCTCTCTCCACTCTTACCTGCCTACCTTCCTCTCCTCACAATAACGCTCCTCACTTAAGCTCTGCCTGAATGGCATATTCTCTCACCCACTGTGGTTTGGACCCACCCACCATGGGACACCACAAAGGGCCCAACTTGCGCTACGTTGTAACAGAAAGAGCTGGGAGTTGAGTAATGGCACTCAAATACACCTGGGTGCTTTCTTCCAGATGCTCTTGGGAAGCTGCCCCAAACCCAGATTTTCAGAACAGACAAAGGCCTTCCAGCTTCATTTGGTCCTCTGTAATGAGGGTAGTTTCCGAACATTTCAGGATATTACACCATTCTCATTGTGTGCTGGCCCAGTGCCTTGTGTGCATTAACTTATTTAAAATATGAATGAGTGTCTGGGACAGTCGAGGCAGTGCTGGGGCAGTCACCACTGACAGAATGGGCACACTTCCTGTGGAGTTAAGGTCCTAAAAGACTCAAGTGGATGGAGACGTGCTGGACAGCAAAGTTGGCTTGACTGGCAATGC
The DNA here is from genome assembly GCF_018167655.1 of Microtus oregoni. Taxonomy (NCBI): domain Eukaryota; kingdom Metazoa; phylum Chordata; class Mammalia; order Rodentia; family Cricetidae; genus Microtus; species Microtus oregoni. The sequence goes on from NW_024543063.1 coordinate 65,373,236, forward strand.
CTGTGGAAGCTTCTGATGTGGGCCCCACTCCAAATTCACCAGGACCTACCACTCCCAGAATGCAGAGCAATGACCAACAGTAGAGTGTTCCATCCCCAAAGGTACCCCTTTTCCATCCTATAAAACCCAAGACCCCCACTCTGCATGCACAATCTCACTTCCTCAGAGAGAGACTGCAGCCCTTCAGTTGTCCTGACTACAGAGCAATTCCACCTCTGGAGATGCCTGACTTCCGTTTATTTTCACATCACCCCCTTTAATCCTGGTCTAATACTCGTAATGCCTTATGTGGTCTGACTTGTAGCTTCCCGTTTATATTGGATGAGCCGGCCACCAGTCTACTGCTGCCCGCGTCTGGTAACCCAGCCCTTCCCAGATGGCTCGCTCCCCTTAAGGCTTTCCATCTGACTGATGGCTCTGCTACCAGCTCCTTCTTCTCACCCTCACCGTCTACGTCTACAATTTTGCCAGAATTTTACCTTCCCGTGAGGCTTCCTCAGACCTGCTGAAGAATAAAACTATCCCCTAAATTCCTCTGACATCTGCTCCCTCTTTTTTATTTTATCACAGTTATGCATGTGTACGGATGTGCCACAGCCCTCCTGTGGAGGTCAAGGGTTAACTTTTGAGAGTTGGTCCTCTCCCACCAACGTGCGTGTTCTAGGGATCAGGAACAGGTTGTAAGCTTGGTGGCCAGTATCTACTTGCTGAGACACTCCTCAGCCCTGTCCCCTCTGTTTGATAATATTTCTTTGCTGTTTGTGTAACAATTGCCTTTTTACCGTCAATGTCCCTGTGCCCACTGGTTAGAGACCACCAGGAACATGTTCAGCTTGCAAGTGTTACAATGAAGAAGACCAAACGGGAAACCTGTAGTGTGCCCCCCATATTACAAAGTATAAGCACACCTGTGTGTGTTCCTGGTGGGCTAGAGCCAGAGGCCCTTGAGAGCAGAGACTGCACTTTCATTTCCGGGCCCCCCCAGACCCGAGTAATCTCACAGAAACTATATTAATTCCAACACTATTTGGCCTATGGCTTGGGCATATTTCTAGCTAGTTCTTACATCTTAAATTACCCCATTTCTATTATTCTGTGTATTGCCATAGGCTATGGCTTACCGGTAAGGTTTTCATATCTTTCTCCTTGGGCAGTTACATGGCATCTGCCCGACTCCACCCTTTTTCCTCCTCTGTCTCTGCTTGGATTTGCCACCTTGCTGTATATATTCTTCCCTGCCATAGGTCAAAGTAGCTTCTTTATTAACTAATGGTAATAAAACCTATTCACAGCATACGGAGGGGAATCCCACATCAAGCCCCGACAGGACTGTAAACATTATTTGTCTGGTTGTAAACATTATTTGGTTGTTTTTGTCTGTTTGTTTTCTGTCTCTCTGTTGCCATTTCAGGGAGGTAAGGACATTTTCAGAGTCCTATTAACTGACAAATCTAATGAAAACAGCAGACCAAATTGGTTGGGCAGTTCAAAGTAAGGAATCCTAAAAAGGAATGGATTTTTTTCATTAGTTAAGAGCTTGACCCTATGGACAACTCTATCCCCCCCTGAGACCTGAGATTCTAGAAGTAGTTAAGCTGGAAAGGCTTTGGTCCTGCCCTGGCCAGCTGCAGGGGTGCAGAAGAGGGAGGGAGAAGGGTTCTGGTGTTTCTTTATCTCTTCCCCCAAATGAGCTTCTCTTTCCTCGGAATCATACATGGGGACACCGGAACTAACAGGCATGTGGACACCTGGAGTGGGAACTGGACTCCCCAGCTCATCCGTGGTCTACCCAATGATGCACTAATCATGGAAGGCAGTGGCCTGCCGTGGTACCCACTCCTAGGGACCCGCTCCCAGGGACTTGCTCTTGTGGCAGGAGCTCTGCCTCTTTCTGTCTCTGAAGCTTCCTGCCATAAAACACTTCTTTCTGAAACTCACCTCTGTGCTATGAGGATTCCATTTGTCAACTCTGTGAGACAAGAACCGGAAGGCCACTTACTCCGTGCTAGTTTTATGGGACTGCGAGCATCTATCATCCTATCTCCTGATTTAAAGGTCCACCCAAGAGCCAAGAAAAACCCTGTTACTCTCAACAATGCTCTAAAATTTTCCCACAGCACAGCCACATGCGTAGTAATCCTCTAACACTCAGGGAAAGCTCAAGCCTCACTTGTTGAAGGAGTTATTAATGCACGTGCTCACAGGACTTGGTTGTGAGACTGAGGAGTTCCAGATGAGCCAAAAGAATGACCCTGGGCATGGGGTGGAGAGACAGGGTGGACAGGTCTGCAGACTGGGTAGAGTCAGCAAGCAGCTCATAGCCATGAGCTGGTCCCACCTCTCATCTGTCTGAGGCATCATGGGCCCTCTGTGAGCAGGAACCACAGCCCTCCTCTCCTCTCTAGCCCCACGTGCCTGCTCCTGTGTTAAAATTAGAACACATGCTGGGCATGTTTACCCACCTGCAAACTCAGAACTTGGGGATAAAAGGCAAGAACATCAAGAGTCAGAGGCCAGCCTGAGCTACTGAGGAGATGCTAAGCCAGCCTAGGTTAGAGTAAAACTCTCTCAAAAGCCAGAAAATAAGATGAATAGCAACCATAAGATAAAAATTAAATTTAAAGGGTCAACACTATTGTGGATATTAAGCAAGATTCCTTTACCAATTAGCATCTCTAAAGATGAGGAAACGGAGGCACCAAGCAACAATTAAGTGTTGAGTGGCTGAACTGGGATTTAAACATTCATTGCCTGCTTGGAGGATCTGAGCCACCCGGAATCAGCAGGTATGGATTGAAATGGCAAAAAAAAAGGAAGGCAAAGCTGAGAAGAACCCCAGGAAACTTGACCTTGGGGTTAAATAAAGAAGAAACCTTTATTTTGTACTATTAGAATGAGGTTGCTTTCTCTGCATCTCATAGGGAGCCTTGAGGGCTGCACCAGGGCCCCCTCACAGCCAGTCACCCTCATTCAGCTGCCATTGTCCCCGCTGAGTTGTGCAATAGGATGGGATTGGTCCCTCCAACACAGGCATCAGCTGACCTGACCATAACAGTGTGAGAAGAAGCCAAGCTAGGCCCCATCCTCACCACCACTAAAGGAGAGCAGCTGAGTTCTGAAAACAGCCTTGTTAACTCTACCAGGCTCTGAAGTTGCCATGGATACCACTAACCCAGCCTGTTATCTCTCTACCTCTTGGTCCTAAAACTGCTTTGCTCTTCAGCCCTGAGTCACGCTGGCAAAGAGTGGGTTTTTCTTCCCACCTCTTCAAATGGGCCCTTGAAGTACAAATGGCTATTGAGGACTCGGAACCGGGGAGAACTCGTCCCATTCCATGTAATGTACCAGTAATTGGTTCATTTTCAAAGCTATTGTCATCATGCTGGCTGCATTCGCGTGAACATGGACTCGTGTGGGTGAGAACTGTGTTCTTAGGAAGCGTGGATCTGTTCCCTGAACACCAAAGACCTTGGGAGTTTGAAGAAAGGACATTAATAATCAAACTAGAAAGTTCAAGCATCTGTGTCTGTGCTTGTGATAAATGGTGGTCACGGTGATCTTGGAAGGCAGTGGTAAGATTATGGATAACAATACAGCACAAAAAAATCAGATCTGTCCCTAAAAGGAACTTTCAGATTAGTTTATGTTCTCAAGGTCTTGGCAACCAAATTTTCTCCTGACACTAACACTCCCAACAGAGGCCTTATCTGGTAGACATATTTGATTGCTGCTTTTAACTTCTCGTCCCTTACCTCGCTTGAGCCTTGCAACTCCATAAGACCATCAGGGCAATTGTTGCCCATTACAGAGTAGGTCATAGAAATGCTACTCACTTAGTAGAGCTGCAGGAGACCTGCTTGAAACCCGCACCCCAGCGTGGGTCTATGGGTAGCCAGAAGACTGTCAGCTGGTGAAAGAAACAGCAAGGGTAGCACAATGCCAGTGCCTGGGTTGGACGGACCTCGAGAGTTCTCCCACTTGCCCAAATTCTGTTTTTATCTTGATTCCCTAAGTGTTTCTCAGACTTAACACTTGCTATACAATGAAGATGAGTCAGCATGACTCAGCTTAAGAAAAAGACTCGGCAGCTCTGAATGGAGCTGTCGCGCATGTCCTGTGTGGTAAACATGGAGGGAACCTTGGGCCAATCCTCCAGAGGTCTGTCTGCTGCCAGGACTGTGTGATCATCACAGGTTAGCCGGGGCTCATGCCAGCATCACCTTTGGCATTGTCGTCTGTGTTATTCTCTCTTGGGATCAAGATAAAGAGAACCATTTTATATCCCCTGAGCCATGGAAGAGAGGCCAGCTAAGCTCCAGGTGTGTCTCATGCTTCTTCCCTTTCCACTGGGTTAAAGCAAACCTCAGAGCTAAGGAAGCTGGGTGGGGGTGGGGAAGGTCACTTCAGCAGTTTTACAGCCTGTTGCCTACACACAGGGAAAAGCATCTTGTTCATAGGCAACTCAATGTCACGTTCCTTGGGGTTTCTCTCATAATTGTGCCGTGTGGATCTCAAAAAACTTATTTTCCCTTCTCTTTACTCAACACCTGCCGTTGGTAGCAGTTGCCTTTTTCCTGTCTACCCTCAGAGAAAAGCGCTTCTCTTCTACAGGCCTCATCCTTATTTCGCCTGTGTGAAAATGAAACGCTGTGGAGAGTGAGTCTCCAAGCCTGTGAAACAAATACCTTCTGCTGTTTTCTCTACCAGGTAGAGATCTGAGACTCAGCAGTGTGGCAGTTGTCTTTCTGGGGTTCTCACCTTGACATTTTGCAGGAACCCCAGGAGAGAGAGAGAGAGTCTTTAAGGACCTACAATTCCTGGGACATTTCTCCAAGACTCAAGTCATAATGAAAACTCACCAGGAGAGAGACAATAGGGTGAGGGAAGATAACCATTGGCAGCCTGAATTGTGGGGAGGATAAGGCTTAGAACCCCTCCTGGGAAGAAAGGCCCATGTTTGATTTCAAAGAGAAGCTTTCAGTCCTCACTGTGCAGCTCCCTGGCCCCTAGCATGAAGTCCATGCCTTGCAGCAATGTGTGGGGCCAAGCAGAGACCACGGAGCTGGGTGATTCATGCTGTACAACCTGGTACATTCTAGTGCAAGTTCTCTCAAAGTAACAACACAAAAGCTGAAAAGCACTAAGCCTTGCAGAGCCACAGCCACAAGTCCCTAAACGAATCAGCCCTCAAGCACTCTGAGCAGCAGGCATATTTACTACAGGAACACGCTGGCTGGGGCCCAACTCTTGGCCTCCTAACTGTGCTAGTCAATATCACCCATCAATTAGAAACTGAAAGAGTTTTATCACTCCCAACACCCTGGACTCCTGGCTCAGGAAATGGATTTCAAGTCAGCGTGTGTAGCTTGCTTCACCCAGCAGCTGCGTTGCTGAAAAGATTCTTATAAATCAAATCCTCTTAAAATGCACAGAACTTTCTATTCAACGGGAACACTCTGATTAATCCCTTTGTAGAGCGAAGAATCTTTCTATGCTATCTGAAGTGCCACCACCACCTGTCCCCATCTGCATCTTCCTCCTCCTTGCCTTCTCATGTCTGTCATCGGCCCCCACCCTTCTGTAAGGTCAGCTTTAGGCACCCAGAACAGTTTTTAAAGTGCTCACATCTTTGTGGCTGGGAAAGAAGCCAAAGACCCATCTTTTTAAACACGTGTCTTTCAAACACCCTGGAAGAGAGGCCCACAGAGCACATCACTATCTAACAGAGCCCACAATACACAATCACCATAAATGCTGATGGCCGTGGCTGTGAAAGGAACTCACTGATGTGTTCTGAGGGATTGGATCATCATCCCCCACTCACAACAAACCAAGGACAGCGTCTTGGAAGACAAGTGGAAACCTAGTTAGGGACATTTTCATTTCTGTCCAACTCACCCCTTCTCTTCTAACAATGAAGATGAAAGGATTAAGAAATTGTAGAAAACAGAACCCTCCAGACATCCTTATACTTTAAAAGGTATTTAATTTATGCATATGTGTGTGTTCCAGAGTGTATGTATGTATGCCATGTGCATGCATAAGCCCATGGAGATCAGAAGAGCCATCAGGTCCCCTGGACCTGGTATTCCACAGGGACTAAGCCAGCATCTGGGTTCTCTGCAAGAGGAGTAAGCACTCCTAACCACTGAACTGCCTCTCCAGCCCAAGGATTATACCTTTCTTTAAGGATGAAGCCAAAAGCCAGTCCAGTGTTCCTCCATCTTTGGCCACTTGGGATTTTTGCCATGCCCATGTATAGCCTGTAATACTATTTAATTCACTTCTATTAACTTGACCTCACTGGTTTTCATTTTGACTCATGAAGAGTAATGAATCCAGGACACTGAGGACTTGAAACATAGTTAGTTTTTTCTAGAGCCTAGTAAAACAAGTTTATAACTATTTTTTTCAGTGTATCCAACCAAATGCTCCCTAAGGCCACACTGTGAGCCACCTATGGACAAGCACATCACAGGTTGGCCTCTCTAGATTGCTCCCTACGGTCACCCCGTGATCCACTTAAGGGCAAACACATCACAGATTAACTTCCCTGGATCTGTCTGAGGCCTGATGGTCTCTCTCAGTCTGCACACCTGCCCTGAATTTGTACAGCAAATATTACTAGTATTTATTTGTGGTGGTTTAAATAAGAGTGTCCCCCATAAGTTCATATATTTAGATGCTTTGTCCCTAATTAGTGGAACTATTTGGGAAGGATTAGCAGTGTTCCTGTTGGAGGAGGTGTGTCCTTGTTGAAGGAGATGTGTCACTGGGGCTGGGCTTTCAAACGCCCATTCCAGGCCCAGTGTCTCACTCTCTCTGTTATTTGTTGTCTGTGTGTTCTCTGTTACCGCTCCTGTGCCATGCCTGTCTTTTTCCTGACTTGTTGATCATGGACTAACCTTCTGAAACTGTAAGCAAGCCCCCATTTAAATATTTTGTTTTATAAGAGTTACCTTGGCCATTACGTGTCTTCACAGCACAAGAACAGTAACTATGCTGGAAATTGGTACCAGGAACCAGGTGTTGTTGTGTCAGGCCTGACCATGCTGTTCTTTGGAGAAATACAGAAGATCTGAGGACTTTGGAAGAAAAGTGGTTGAACACTTTAAATAAGGCTTAATGGGCCACCCTGATAGAAACATGGAATATTGTAGTGCTGTGGGCAGGGTGGACTATGGAGGCCTGGCAAGAGATTTCAGAGGTGGAAGAATATTAGCAAGTGGCCTAGAGACTATTTTTGTGATAATCATGCCAAGAATTTGACTGTTTTTTACCCTTGTCCTAAGAATCTGCCTGAGACTAAATTGAAGACCTTTGGATTAACAGCGTTGGTGGAGGAGATTTTAAGACAGCTTTTTACTGACTGTGTCACATGGCCTTTAGTGATCCCTCTTATGCAGATCTACAATGACAGGGAGAAAGTGGGACAAAAGGAAATACAAACCGTACAGTTTGAGGAGAAGAAGAGCACAAGGAAATGTAATATGGGAGTTAAGTCCTGTGCTCAAGAAAATTAATTTCAAAGAAAAAAAGGAGCGGTTTCCTCAGGACAAGACCCCCAACCAGCTAAGCTTCCAACTTGTGGAAAGGAATTAAAGGAAAGCATAAACTGCAAAGGAAACCATCAACAACAGAAAGTTTCTAGGTGAAGCAGCAAAGGAAACCATCAACAACAGAAAGTTTCTGGATGAAGCAGCAAAGGAAACCATCAACAACAGAAAGTTTCTGGGTGAAGCAGCAAAGGAAACCATCAACAACAAAAAGCTTCTGGGTGAAGCAGCAAAGGAAACCATCAACAACAGAAAGTTTCTGGGTGAAGCAGCAAAGGAAACCATCAACAAAAAGCTTCTGGGTGAAGCAGCAAAGGAAACCATCAACAACAGAAAGTTTCTGGGTGAAGCAGCAAAGGAAACCATCAACAACAGAAAGTTTCTGGGTGAAGCAGCAAAGGAAACCATCAACAACAGAAAGCTTCTGGGTGAAGCAGCAAAGGAAACCATCAACAACAGAAAGCTTCTGGGCAATAACAGGTTTACAACCCCTCCCTTTGAAGGAACAGATCTGTGTATTTGACTTTACTGGTTCCCCTAGTGCTTATCTGTAAGCACAAAAACTTCTGTGCCTCCCACAGAGACAAAAAGGATGCATAATGAAGTAGTGCTTGTCAAGCACGGCTGCAGTAATTGCCTCAGTTTCAGCATTGCAAGATGTCTAACAAATTATTAATCTGTTAATTACTGGTCTCTATAAAAGGATGCCCCTTGGTGTGGCCTCATCATCACAAATCACTGTTCTCATCCTAGGAATGGCCTGTCCTCCAGGACTTGCTGTTCCTGAAATCCAGGGTACCTACAAGTTTGGGACAATGTTTCATCACTGAACACTCAGCCTTAGGAGGGTATTGTTGTATCTTAAAGGGCAGATTCACAGAAAGGAAGCTGGAATGGAATTGCCCTCCAGACAGCTTTGCTTGAAGTTATGTCTCATGAACATAAACAGATATTGTGAAACCCTGCAGTGAGAGAGCTGGTCACTGTAAATAGCATGCCAGAGGTCCCAGGGGGGGACCCCCTTTTTGTAGTATTAAGAGTGATAGCATCATAACAGACAGCATGGTGGGGCCCTTAGGGGAAAGACAGAGTCTTCAGTTACCACCATATTTGGAGAGTCATAGTATCGTACCATAGGTAGCATGTAGGAATTTGAAGGGAGAGAGTGCCTTCAACTCTATAAGGGAGTTTCTTGCTCTTATATATGGGTTTGTTGTTGTTTTTGTTGTTGCTTTGTGTGTCTGTGTGTGTATTTCCATAGAATGTGACCTAGCCTATGTGCTACAAGTCACAAGGTCCTGATAAAGGTAGTTATATATAATTCAAAGCTGCTTAGTAATGGGAAGGGAGATGGCCCTTGCTTGCTCTGATAGTTGCAAGCCCAAGTGCACTTTCTTATTGGCTTTCTCCTGGGAGACATACTGCAAGGTGGTGGTTTGCAGCCTGATTTCTGGAAGGGAGAGCAGCAGCTAGAGGACCTAGGGTCAGGTAGAAGTGAGTAAGTCTGGTAGACTCCAGTGACTAACATGTCTATGCAGAACCCAGCAGGAGTCTGACTCAGAGGAAAGGAAACAGAGACAAAATGAAGGCAGGTGTGCCTGGCTTCCATCCTGCATTTAGTTACCTTGTACACCAAATGGGAAGTTGATTTTTTTAAAAGCAAAATCAGCTTCTACGAGCTGGTCACAGTTCAGGGCATGAAAGCGAGGCTTTCTTAGAGCATGACCAGTCATGTGCAGACACAGGGGCATGTGACAAAAAGCATGTGGGCTAGAGGGGAAATTTTAAAAATCAAACTGTAATGGTAAAAGTAAAATGCTGCAGGTCCCCAAGTGGTAGCAGTGGGCAGCAGGTCCTGAGAACAATCAGTCCCAGGCAGGGATGATGCAGTTCCCAAGTGACTGTAGTGGGCCATGAGGGGCAGCAAGTCTCCCGAGGAGAGACAGACAGATGGGCACACCACAAGACCATGCCACAGATCTCCAAAGGCTGATAGCTGCAAGCCCAAGTGCATTTTCTTATCGGCTTTCTCCTGGGAGACATCCTGCAAGGTGGTGGTTTGCAGTCTGATTTCTGGAAGGGAGAGCAGCAGCTAGAGGACCTAGGGTCAGGTAGGGGTGAGTAAGTCTGGGAGACTCCAGTGGCTAACATGTCTATGCAGAACCCAGCGGGAGTCTGACTCAGAGGAAAGGAAACAGAGACAACAGAGGGCAGGGAGCCATGCAGCTGGTGAGAGACAGACAGATAGGCACGCCATGTAGAGTGAGGTTGGATATTTATTTAGTGGATTATGGAAGGGGAGATGGGAGAAGAGCAGAGAGAGAAGGAGAGAGAGAGAGAGAGAGAGAGAGAGAGAGAGAGAGAGAGAAGGGGGAAGGGGAAAAGTGGGGAGAGATAGAAGCTGCCTCTTCAAGAACAGACAGAAAAGAGAAGGGACTCGGGACTCAGGCTGGAAGCTAAAGATCAGCTTGCCTCAGCAGACAGGGGAGGGAGTGGGCGTGGCTTGTCTCTTAAAAGGACAGAGCAGACCATTACACAAACCATAGAGGTCTTTGATGCAGATTTGGCGGTAATGTCCTCCAAGCCCAAGCGTGTCTTAGCATGACACAGGATTCTTTTATTGCTGAGTGGTGTCCATTATATGATGTTACAGGTTGAATTATGCTTTCACCCTCAAAGGTTATTATGTAGAAGCCCTAACTTTTATGATTATATTTGGAGATAAGACCCTTGAACTGATAATTAAGGTGAAATGGGATGAGGAAATGGAATCCTAATCCAATCGAATGATGGTGTTCCTAGAAGAAGCAACAACAGAGAGGCAAAGATACAAAATATCTGGTAACAACACAGCCATATGGCAGCCCTCTGCATGATAGAGAGAAGCACCTCAGGAAAAACCAGCTATGCTTGCTTGCCTTTTGAACTTGGATCTTCAGCCACAGGAACACAGGACAGTAAGTTTCTACTGTTCAAGCTGCCCATCATCTACAGCAGCACTAGGGATGTGGATCGTCCATCAGTGGGATTCAGCTCCTGCGTACAGTGGATAATGCTGCCTTTGAACTCCAATGGACAGCTCTGCTTTCAATTCTTGGAGATATATATCCAGAAGTGGATTGCTGAAGCATGGGCTAATTTTATGTTTGAAGGAAACACTGTTGCTCTCTATAGTGGCTGCACTATCTTATAGAAAAAGACAAGATCTCCTGAGTAAATTGTTAATATGGGGGTCATCAGAGAGAGTGGGGGAAGAGGAGGGGAGAAAAATGTATAGCTCAATTAAAAACAATAACTATTTTATATAGAAATAGTTATTAAAGAAAACCCCAATGTTTAAAAATAAATAAATAATCCACACATAGCTCTCTGGAGTCCTTTTCTTCACATCTGCACCAGTGTTGTCTTCCTCCTCCTCCTTCTTCCTCCTCTTCCTCCCTTTTTTGAGACAGGGTTTCTCTGTGTAACAGACTGGCTGTCCTGTAACTCACTCTGTAGACCAGCCTTGAACTCAGAGATCCACCTGCCTCTGCCACACAAGTGCTAGGATTAAAGATGTGAACCAGCTTCAACAGTATGTTTTAGTTTCTGTTTGTTTGTTTTTCAAGTAGCTATCCCAACATATATTTAATGACCTGTGATATTTAGTGTCTTTTTCATATGCTGCTGGCCACATGCAAGTCTTCTTTGGAAACTCAATGTCTAGATAAGTCCTTTATTATGAAGTGCCATTTTGCCTTTTCCTTGCTGAACTTTAGGAGTTCTCTGTATTCTGCATATTAATCAATTTTCAGATGTAAATTTGGAAATAGTTTTTCCCATCCCACTGATTCCTTTTACTTTGTTCATACTGACTTTTGATCATCTTTGAATGTTTTATGAAGTTCAATTTGACAATTGTTTTCTTTTGCTGCCTGGGCCTTTGTTGAAAAATCATTGCCCAGCCCAACACTGTGACATGTGGGCACTGTGTTTTCTTGTAAGGATTTATAGTTTTAGGCCTCTCAAGTCTTCTATGCATTTAGAGTTAATTTTGTCATGGTATCAGGTAAGGGTGCAAGGAATACATGCAGGTATCTAGCATTCTCAACACCCTTTGTTGTCAAAACTATACTTTCCCCACTGAATATTCTTAGCGCCTTTGCCGAAAATCACTTGACCACATATGCGAGGATTTATTCTGGGTGAACTCATTTTTTGTTGTTGTCGTTGGGTTTTTCTGCTCATGCTACTACACTGTTTTGATTGTTGTAGCTGATAGTAAGTTTGAAATCAGGAAGTGTGGCTCTTCCAGCTTTGTGACAGACAGTGTCCATCATCGTGGGACAATACTCATGACAATGTAAAAGGAGGCGAGGTTGAGTTTGCTTCCAGCTCACAGTCACTTCATCATGCTGCTTCTGGGACTAAGGCCAAGTAAGTATCACTGTGGGAGTCATGTGGTAGAGCACAATGGTGTCACATGGCAGACAGGGAGAGGGAGAAGCCAGGGTTCAGATGTACCCTGCAAAGACCTACCCCAGTGGCCTAACTCCTCCAACCAGGCCCTGCCCGCTATAATTTCTACCAACTCCATAACAGTACTAACAGTTGGGTCCAAACATGGCAGCCTTTAGAGAATCTTCCAAACCCAGAATATAAAAAAAATTATTAGCTAGATTAGTTTGGCTATTTGGTCTCTTAATAGTTCATGTGAATTTGGAGATGAGTTTTTACATTTTTTATATAAAATATCTTGAATTTTTTAAATAGAGGCTGTACTGAGTCTATATGTTGTTTGGGGATAATGTTGACATCTTAATAATGTTAAATATTCTAATCCACAAATATAGGATGTATTTCTGTGTAAATCTTTAATTCTTTCAGTAGACTTTATTAAATTTCTAGCATATTCTTTACCATGCTGCATACAGAATTTTCTTATAATTTCCTTTCCCTATTATTTACTGAGAGTATATAGAGATGCAATTGGTTTTCATATTATTACTTTACCTCAGTACATTGCTGAATTCGCTTATTAGCTTAACAGGATTTTCTATGTGTAAGATCATATCACCTACAAGCAGAGTGAAATTTTCTCCTTTTGTTCCAATTTAAATGCCCACCATCTCTTTCTGTTGCCTATTGTTTGGGCTAGAAATCTCAAACGTCTGCTTTTGAATAGGTGTGGGGAGGGGAGGCATCCCTGCCTTTTCCTAACAGTAAAGATCCAGCCTTTGCCCCTTCCCTTGTGCGAGTGTTTGTGCTGAAGTCTTTTCTATTGTCTTTATCAGGTTGGGAGAAGTTTCTTTCTACTGCTAGTTTTCTGAATGTGAAGAGTTACGTTTACATTTGTCTCTACATACTAAACAAACATGGAAGGCTGGCTTATGCAGAAATGATGCGGGTTTCTGTGTTTTCCCATCTATTTGCTTTTGCTAGAGGACTTCTGTCTAGATGTGACCTCACTTTGTTCTCTGGCATCTGTTGGTTTCAATTTAGAGGCTCCTGTGGTCTTGTAGGGCAAGCCTAGGGGGAAGATATCCCATAGCTTTCGCTTACTGGCGAAGTCTTTGTTTCGAGTGACACTTTTGGCATATTAATTGTCCTCGCTGTCAGTCTTTCATTCCAGCAGTTTGAATGTGCCATCCTTTGGGCATGTAGAGTCTCCTGGGTAGTCCATGGATAACCCTACTGACCTCCCTGGCATGTTATTGTCTGCTTTTCCTGTGGTGTTCTCAAGACTCTTCTTTTTATTTATTTATTCTATATATATATGGGGGGATATGTGTGCATGAGTCTTGGTACCAGTGGAGGTCAGAGGGCATCGGATTTCCAGAGCTGAAGTTACAGGCAGTTGTGAATTATACAACGTAGGTGCTGGGAAGAAGGGAACTTGGGTCCTCTGCAAAAGCAAAGTGATCTCTTAACCACTAAGCCATCTCTCCAGTCCCCCTTTTTGCCTTTTATTCTGATGAGCTGATTTACTGTGTCTGTGCAGGTCTCTTTAGGTTTGTAATAGCTGGAGATTTTTAGTCTCCTAATCTGACATGTCCCTTAACTTTTTAAATGTGCGGGTCAGAGTCTACTTTCTCAAATAAGTCTCTTCTTTCTCTTTCCCCTTCTAGTCCTCCTCCTGGCTATCTTGGTCCACGAGTAAGTCCTGCAGCATCCCTTACTGAAGTGGAATTCCCCGTCGGTATGTTGTAAATATGTTTTATTACCATTGGTTAATAAAAAGCTGCTTTGGGCTATGGCAGAGCGGAATATAGTTAGGTGTGAGAACTAAGCTTAATGCATGGAGAAAGAAGGCAGAGTTGGGCAGGCACCATGCAGTCACCCAAGAAACAAGAGAAAACAAATCATGAGCCTCATTGTAAAATATAAAATAATAAAAATAGCTTAACTTAAGATATAAGAGTTAGTTAATAAGAAGCCTGAGCTAATAGGCCAAAGAGTATGTAATAAAGTTATTGAAATAAACTTATGAAAGTTAATTCATAAGTGGCTTCAGGAACAGGTGGACAAAGAAAACCCACTCCAGGGAAGCCAGTGAGATGGAGAAAATTTATAGCTATACCGGAGCCCAACGTGGGGCTGATTCGCATGACCCACCACCCACTTTGGGTCTGGGTGCTTATACACCCTCTTGGCGTTAGGAGGAAAGTAACTGAGAGCGTACCAGTAGTTCAGTACTTCCTGCCTTGTAAACCAGCCAGATCAGGTCAACTAGGTGTGCACAGGAAGGAGAACATGGCAGATTCCTGCCACCATACACAGAGATATTTCCAGGCTGTGCAGTGCACTACATGGCAGACTTAGCTTTCACTCAGACAAAAAAAGGTTTATGTAATGCATGTTCCTTCCCAGAGTTGTGGTGGTGGGCACAGCTCCTACCTGGTGATCCCAGAGCTGTTGGTAAATATATCTCTGCCTTATTAAAAAGCTAAAAGAGGCAGGGCCAGCATCCAGGGCCACTGTGACCAAGCTGCTTACCATCTTAAAAGTGTTCCCAGTCAAAAAAAAAATGATTACAGATATACAATAAAGACAGATTCAGACAAAAATAAACCCCTAAATGGGTCACAGAGTATTTTTTAATATGTACATAAGCTTAAGAAAAATAAATATAAGCAGTTATAGAAAGAAATAGTTTTAAAAAATAAAACAAAGAGACAGTAAAAGTAGTATAAAAGAGTCATGAAAAGACAGGAAATACACAGAAAGTCTGGATTATGTATATTATGTTTTCTTTGAATTTTTTGACTGGGAATGAGTTAACTGCAGAGAGACATTTCATTGTAGAAGTTGCTAAACTAAATCAACATATATATTTTAAAGGTATCTTGAATTGAAAATTTGAGTCTAAGAATATGTTACTTTGAAAAGAGATTATGCTTTTGTTTCCACAAAACATGAGAACCTATGGATTTCTTCTAGGCTAATGTGGTTTGATGGAACAAGAACCCCTGAAAGGTCTCCATGAACCCTAAAAATGCTTCACCCAAAAAGCAGCAGGAAGCAGTTTGGAGAAACCTCTGCTCAAATTCCCAAAATGATTGTTTGATAAATGTTTGTTTTCATTTTCAAAGGGTTGGTTATAAATGGTTAATGGTCATAGTCAATTTCTAAAGGAAGATAGAAAGAAAGAAAGAAAGAAAGAAAGAAAGAAAGAAAGATTGAAATAAGCCACTTGTTGATTCCTGGCTGCCCAGACTCCCGAAATAATCACACAGAAACTATATTATTTAAATCACTGCTTGGCCCATTGGCTCTAACTTCTTATTTGCTCACTCTTACATATTAATTTAACCCATTTCTATTAATCTGTGTATCACTAAGTGGCTGTGGCTTACCAGACAAAGTTCCTTCTGGCTCTAAAAGGACTACATGGCTTCTCTCTGACTCTGCCTTCTTCCTCCCAGCTTTCAGTTTAGTTTCTCCACCTACCTCTGTTCTGTCCTGCTCTGCTATGGGCTCAAAGCAGTTCTTTATTAACCAGTGGTATTTACAGTGCAAGAAGGGAATCCCACATCAAAAAAAAAAAGAAGAAAGAAAAGAAATAATGGAGAGATGATATAGAGGTAAATGCATTAGTATGGATTTTGATCTATTGATACAATTTTGTTGCCCTATACATTTCTACTCTTATTTAAGGTATTATGTTTATGCAGCTCATTTAAAATGTAATGTAAAATTAAAAATACAGAATAATAGCTAATCATCTACAATAATCAAACTTTTAGTCATGCTAGTTAGGTTTTCTAAATATACAGAGATATATTTCAGTTAGATATATAATCTTCAACACTTCAAAGACCTACAGAATATGACATTTAAAAGGTTTTAAGAACTTAGACTTTTCTCAACAGTGAGACATGTATACTTCTGGTAGCACCAATTTCTTCAGAGAGGTTGATGGACATTGAAGAAACCCATTATGGAATTTATCTTCAATGTGACAAGACTAGCCATTTGGGCAAGAAACTACTCTTGCCTGGATTGTTTGATGGTATGTTGTATGAACTAGACATGCAGGATTTACAGAAAAGTGACTGCTAAACTTTCCAAAAGATGGTATGGTTCCTCAGTGTTCCTGCTTCACAGAGAAAACTGTCAGACATTTTACAGGACACAGAAGAAAGTGACTGACAAACTACCAATATAGGCAAAACAGTTTTTCGAATTTCCTGCTTCAAGGAAATGTCTGCTGGATACTATGGACATGTAGGCTGAAGAGGGATGCCCCAATGTTACAAAAGAACTTTGGGTGACTGTCCATGCAGAGATATGTCTCTGTTAATTCTAGAGTATTGAAAGTTGCTTACAATGCACTTCCTGTTTTCTTAAGTAATATCCTTCTGGGGTTGTTGATGGAGTTAAAGACAGATAGTTATAGTTAGTTTTCCTTAGTTATGATAAAAGATAAATTAGATATAAAAATTTAGACTCACAAAGAAATATTATAGCTGTAATTATTGCTTGATACCTGTTTGTTATATGTAATTTTACTATATTAAACTTAAAAATTTCCTTTTATTTAGACAGAAAAGGAGAGATGATGTGGGATTCCCCTCTGTATGCTGTAAAAATGTTTTATCACCCTTGATCAATAAAAAACTTCTTTGGCATATATCAGGGCAGAATATAACTAGGTGAGAGAATGCAGGGAGAAAGAAGATGAAGTTGCCTGGTAGTAGTAGTACGCACCTTTAATCCCAGCACTTAGGAGGCAGAGGCAGGCAGATCTCTGTGAGTTCAAGGCCAGCCTGGTCTACAAGAGCTACAAAGAAACCCTGTCCAAAAAAAAAAAGATGAAGTCATGCAGACACTATGTAGCCATCCAAGAAGCAAGAGGTAAAAAAAACCACAAACCTCAGCGGTATAATATAAAATAATAAAAATGGGTCAATTTAAGATATAAGAGTTAATTAATAAGAAATATGCACTAATAGGCCAAAGAGTATGTAATTACTATTAAGCCTCAGAGTGATTACTTCATAAGCAGCTTCGGGAATAGGCTGGCAGAGAAAACCCAGTCCAAGGGAACCAGTGGGTCGGAGACTATTTGTAGCTGCACCTTATCTTTTCTTCATTCTTTATCTCAGTCTTTGGATGTGATCACTTCAAATGACCTGCCCCCTAGCTCACTGATGCTTTTGCTTGCTCGAGTGTGATAGTGAACCCTTCCATCCAAGTTTTAAATTCAAACATTTTACTTCCAGCACCAACATTCCTGTTTTATCCCTTCAAAATTTAAGTTTCCCCTTTCTATTTTGAAAGCATTTTCAGAATATTTTATGCCCATTTCCAGCTTTAGTTTATCTGGTTTTGCCTGATTGACAGTTGTGTTAAACTCTTCATTTAGAAACCTGTGTGTCTTTGGGTCAGTTTCTCTTTATCGTTTCTTTGCCTGACCGTCATTTTCCTTTCTCTTCCATATGTTTTGTGAGCTTTTGCTCATATGTAGGCATTTGAATAGTTACTGTTTCCAGTCTTTATGGGTTGGCTTTATGCTGGGGGAGATGTTGCAGATCTGCCTAGCTAGTTTTCCAGCCTCTAAACATTGCCCTCAAGTGCATCATCTCTGGGATGGTATTTTTATTCCAATATGAAGGACTACTGTAAACTACGTTATTTTCTAAAATCTCCCTGCTTCTGCCTGTGAACCTTCAGATTCCATCTCTATTGTGTTTCCTTTGTTCATCACCTTTTGGTTTTGGATGCTGCTGTAGAATTACAGACTCTCTGCTATCAGCACAGTGAAGTTCTTGATTATTTTTCAGAGTGACCTCCATCCTATCTAAACTATCCCCTATTTTCCTTGAATACACCAACCAAAAGTGAGAGAAGCCATTCCCTGATACAGCCCCAGAGACATCACAGTGTTGTTTCCAGATCTCAATTTAGAAGATAGAAAGGAAGGGAGGGAGGGAGGGAGGGATGAAGGGAGGGAGGAAATAGGAAAGAAGAAAGCCCAAAGGAGAACTGGGATGTGGAATAAAGGTTTTCTTCAGGTGATACCACCCTGCACTTGGGAGAAGGAAGGGCCAAGCCAAACAAAATGTCATGAACCTTAATGTATTTTCAGTGCTTTTCATTCATTGCTTTGTCTGTGTGTTTGCCTAGACTTTGCATTTTCCCAGTCATTCCCAGTGATTGTGGGACTCAGAGTTTGAACAGCTACCTTTCTGACATTTTGATATTATTAAAAGACATTTCAGTGCCAAAAGAATATTTTTCAATTATATAAACACTATTGGAAATTAATCTTTACCCAATACCATGACTTGAAAATGAAGCAGGCTACCCAAAGGCTCATGTGTTGAAGGCTTGGTCCTCAGCTAGTAAACCCATTCACTGAGAGGTGATGGGGCCACCAGGGCTCTGACCAAATCAGTGCTATCTTTCTCTCAGGGCTTTGTGTCACCCCATGTAGTAGAAATTGCTTATTCATTAGTCATTCATGGGTACCAGAGCCCAGCATATGCTGGGAGAAAACCAGGCAGACCTAGGGACTTGTACTTGAAGATGAGGAAGAGAGTATGAAGCTCCTTCTGTCCTTAAAAAAAAACTATGAAATCACCAGGTGGTGGTATTTGCATTGATCGTAATAATCCTGAGCCCCCAAACTCCAAGTGATCAAAATAATAAAATGGTCGGATGTCCCCTTGGTGTACTTACACAATGTTCTACCTGAATATAGCCCTTGGATAAAACGTGAAGACGATGACGTAAGAACTCAGTCAAGAGCTTCTTGTTAAAAAGCTGAAAGTGAAAGTGGAGCCTAAACTTGGACCGAATGCTCAAATCTTAATTTTAAAGGGATCACACTTGATCTTTATGTAGCCGATGAACAAATAAGGCGGCACATCCGGGCTCAACGATGAGGGTGCTGATGCACGCATCATGAAGTGGAGGCATCGGGAAGTCCCAGGGCTCAGAGCGCAGAGCATGGGAGATGTGGGACACACAGTCTTAAATGGGATATCCCCATCAAATTTCGTCTGTCAAAGGTCAGGAATCTATGTGGAAGAGGAGGCAGAAGGATTGTAAGAGCCAGACGTAACCAGTAACTCCAAGGAAACGTCCTCCAGACACAAGCCTGCTGCACGTATGAACTCCCAGAGACTGTGGCAGCCAAGGGGCCCCAGCACTGAGAGACGAAAGTGCTCTTACTTCTCACTAAGAAGCTCTGTGGCAAAAGGAGACTCGGTTTTGTTTTTTTCTAAACGAACTAAGTGGTATTTCTGCGGGTGTTTTGTCTCATATAGCTTTGTTTAGATTCTTTGTCTTATTAGTCATTGCTTGTTTATTTTAATCTCGGATTTTGTGTTTTTATGTGCATGTGTGTATTTCTTATTTTTTTGTTGTTGTTGTTGTTTATTTGAGACAGAAAGAGAGAGAGAACATAAAGTTGGATGGAGAATCTGGGTGGTATTGGGGGAGGGGAATACACAATAAAATTACTTGTATGAAAAATTTTCTCATTTAAAAAAAAAGTCTGAACCCTGAGAATAACTAGTTACTCTCAGGGGATGCATTTACTCATAGAGGATTGATCTCAAGACCAATTTAATTTCATTTATAAGAATATAGTCGTTAAAAGAGCTAAGAGGGTTTTTGTAACTGAATTTGGAGCATGAATGTACAGAAATGTTTCAAAGAAGGGACATTTAAATGGAGACCATAAGGATGACAGATGCTGGGTTGGGCAAGAATTTGGGATTATGTCCTTAAGGCTGTGGAATTCCATATCCAGATCTCAACTAGTGTGAGGCACACTTAGGAAACATGAGGTATAATTTAAAAATGCCACATGGTCCATTAGAGGAGAACTATAGCCTGTGTGAGGGCAAAGTGGTAAACGTACCCCTTCCTTCTGTCCACCTCCCCACTTAATCCCCCCACTCCAGTCTCTCCTGTGTCTCTCTATAACAATATATTATATTTCCTCTTCATTGGGAGATCTTCTTCTCCCACCTAGTCCCTTACTAGGTACCTAACCTCTGTGGTTATATGGACTGTAATATGTATAGTGAAGGCATAAAAACTAACAGCCACATATGAGAGAAAACATAATATTTGTCTTTGGGGTCTGGATGATTTTTTTCTAGCTTCAGCCATTTACCTGCAAAATTCACAACTTCATGTTTTAAAGTTTATTCCATTGTGTAAATGTACTACATTTTTATTATCCATTCATTAGCTGATGAACATCTAGGCTGTTTCCAATTCCTGGCTATCATGACTAGAGCAGCAGTGAACATGCATGAACAAGCATCTCCGTGGTAGGATATTGTATGCCCAAGACTGGTGCAGCTGGAGATAGATCTATAACTGAGGTAAGTCTATTCCCAGCTTCCCAATGAACCACCATGTTGAATGACAGAGTGGCTGTACAAATTTGCACTTCCACCATCAAAGAATAACTCTCCAGTGCCAAGGTTGCATTTAGTTAAGTCATGGGCCAAAGGGGTCCCACTGAAATCTCCAAACATCTCAGGCTATCCCTAAGGCTATTGGTTACTCAATAATGGAAGCCCTATTGCTGCAGATAACACTTAACATATTTCATTGAGCATGGAAAAGTCGAGCAGGTACCTAATTAGAGGCATCACCCCTTCTTGCTGGCATTCGTGGTACCTGAGAAAGGGAATCATCAACCCAGTTACAAACCTGCAGCTTACAATGGTGACCTGCCTGCATGGCACTCCGGTACAATAGGGGCACAAATGTTGTGAAAATAATCAGTCACTCTCTAATTAGATTTGCATCCCACTCTGCGAGATGGAACCCATGCCTGACACTGTTAGGGTGGCCAACAACCCGAGACTGGATAGGCTAGGGATTTAGAGGAAAACCAGACACTATGGTGCTAAAGGAACATAGCAATCAAATGATTTCCAATGACGTTCTGTTGTACCCATAGGTCAGTGCCTCACTCAGCCGTCATCAGAGAAGCTTCTTCCTGCAGTAGATGGAAACTAACACCAAGACCTACAACTGGACAATGTGTAGAAAGTGAGCGACACCGGAGCATCCAGTCCTGAGTGGGATGTCGTCGTCAAACCCTCCCCTCAAAGTTCATGGACCTTTGCAGAAGAGGAGACAGATTGTAAGAGGCAGAGATGACGGATGGCTAAGGAAACGCTGTCCTCAGGACACAACAGCACTGGTGCACACAGGAGCTCACAGGGACTGGGGCAGCACGCACAGGGCCTGCGGAGGTTCAAGTCAGGTGGGGTTCCAGTGCTGAAGGAGGAAGTAGAAAAGGGCTCCTACTCCTAATCAAGAAGCCATCTGCAATTGATACCTACTGGCCAAGGAAAGTCAGTCCTTGCTAATGGAGTCTCAGCGGGTAGATTAATCACACTCCAGGGTAGCCCTATGCTCAGCTGCAGATAGCTAATGCAAAAAGAACTCAATGGCATTTTTGTAGACTTTGTCGGATACAGTTTGTCTCTGGCATTCACTGCCTTAGTGGTCTTTTGCTTGTGTATTTCAGCTCTGTTTCTGATTGCATATATGTGTGTGTGTGTTGTTTTTTGTGGTTTTTTAAAATTGTTTTTTAAAAATAAAAAGTGTGGACTTAGAAGGTGGGGGGAACAGAATATACTGTATGAAACCAAATTCATTTCAATAAGAAAGGAAGGAAGGGAGAAAGGGAGGGAGGAGGAAAGATGGAAGGAAGAAAAATGAAGAGGATTGTTCCAAACAGAGGGTATTTATTGTGAGAGCTTTTTGAGCAATAGAAAGGAGTTCAGAGCTCGGAGGAGGGATAGGCAAAAATCACCTGAGACATTCCACCAAGGCACGTGGAGGTCCTGTGCGGAGCCCAAGAAAGACAGAGCACTTGTTAACAGACAACATGGCATTTCTGAGCCACTGGGGATGAAAAGGGCACATCCACAGGAGACGTCTCAGCTCCGTGTGTCTGAGTCCAGAAGGGCGTGCAGGTGGCAGCTTGGCCTGGAGTGCTTGCCCAGGCAGGGTACAAAGCGTAACCTCACAGGCTCCAGCCAGAATGGAGGTCACATCCAGATGCGTGAGGCGAATGACAGCTCAGATACAGCAGGAAAGCAACCCAGGGTGGGGGTCACAGGGACTAAGATGACTGTGTTAGATGCAGGGCACCTGTAAAGGTGACAGGACACACACACAGAGACTGAGAAATAAATACAGTAAGGACAACTGCAGACAAGTCTCTCTCTCTCTCTCTTTCTCTCTCTCTCCCTCCCTCCCTCCCTCCCTCCCTCCCTCTCCACCTCCCCCTCTCCCTTTCCCTCTCCCTCTCTCTCTAACATAGAACATGAGACCTTGCATATCCCAAGCAATTGCTCTATCACTGAGCCATATCCTCCAGCCTAGGAGACTAGTCTCTAAATGGTCAGAGATTTATAAATATGCAAAGGGAGAAAACTGTAACAAATTGACAATGCTGCGGTTAACCTGTGATTGTCAGCATACCAACACACAGGGCACCCGCTAACCTGTGATTGTCAGCATACCTACACACAGGGCGCCTGTTAGCCTGTGATTGTCAGCATACCTACACACAGGGCGCCCTTTAGCCTGTGATTGTCAGCATACCTACACACAGGGCGCCCGTTAGCCTGTGATTGTCAGCATACCTACACACAGGGCGCCCGCTAACCTGTGATTGTCAGCATACCTACACACAGGGCACCCGTTAGCCTGTGATTGTCAGCATACCTACACACAGGGCGCCCGCTAACCTGTGATTGTCAGCATACCTACACACAGGGCGCCCGTTAGCCTGTGATTGTCAGCATACCTACACACAGGGCGCCCGCTAACCTGTGATTGTCAGCATACCAACACACAGGGCGCCCGCTAACCTGTGATTGTCAGCATACCAACACACAGGGCGCCCGCTAACCTGTGATTGTCAGCATACCTACACACAGGGCGCCCACTAACCTGTGATTGTCAGCATACCTGCACACAGGACGCCCGGTTACCTGTGATTGTCAGCATACCTACACACAGGGCGCCCGCTAACCTGTGATTGTCAGCATACCTACACACAGGGCGCCCGTGAGCCTGTGATTGTCAGCATACCTACACACAGGGCGCCCGCTAACCTGTGATTGTCAGCATACCTACACACAGGGCGCCCGCTAACCTGTGATTGTCAGCATAGCTACACACAGGGCGCCCGTTTACCTGTGATTGTCAGCATACCTACACACAGGGCGCCCGTTTACCTGTGATTGTCAGCATACCTACACACAGGGCACTCGCAGAGCTAAAAGCACGTGAGAGGACAGCCTTTTGCTCGCCCACTGAGAGCAAGCGCCTGTGAGTCTCGACAATGTAACCCTAAGAGCACACCCACAGTATAGATCTGGATCTCTAAATGTAGTTCTTCAATAAAAGGCACTTCACAGAAATGATTTCTTTTAGAGCTGAGATGGGCACATACAAGGCAAGCCTAGATATTATACCAGAAAGTGAGAATATGCTGGAAAAAAATCAATAAGTGATATCAAAAGTACAGAATCCAGCACAAAAGGCCCACAGCTAATCAAATTTAGAGTAGTGTGAGCATCAAAATAGATCGTAGCAAGAGTCTAACTGGTCAAAACCAGAATCTACAACTCTATACTGATGGAAAGAGTAAGCAGAGAGATGAAAGCAAAGTATTTATGAAGTTTCAACGTGTCATTCCTTCCCTTCCAGAGAGAAAAAAATCAGCGTGGAAGGGAGCCAAGAAAGGAATTGGGTCTCTGAGTGTAATGTTCGGGCAGATATCACTGAGCTAGGTTGGGCAGTCAGATAACAATGTCAAAACGCCAGGGTGCTCCAGTACAAACTCATTTCACATCCCTTAGGGGTGTTGAGTCCTCCTTCTCCTCCTTAAAACTTTCCAACCCTGCCTCAGCTCCAGCGTGGACACCCCTCTGGTGATGCTTTCGGTCTTGTAGAGATTGGCTGAACTAAGTAGTCCACCAAGTATGGACAAGACCATGGCTGAATTGGCTAAAATGGATCAAATCCCTACATTAAGGTTACTAGTCTACAATAAATCGTGTCAAAGAGGAAAAAAGGATTTAGACTTACTATTAGAGAAGAAAGTGTTGGCTGTACAGGTAAGAATTCTGAGGCTGACCTTGATGACAATAAAAACACTATACAGTTTAAGCAACAGTTAAAACTGAAGAAGCAATATGGTGTGCATGCAACAGAGGGGCCAATGGGACAGAGGGAGCTGGTGAAGATATGACTGTAACCAAGAGCCAGGCCAACTTCTTCTGCCCCAGAACACACAGCTGGAAAAGAAAAATAGTGTGGTCATACCTATGAAGAGGAAGCTACTGTGAGCAAATTCTGGGATGAGTGAAACAAGGCCAGCTCTTCTGGAATTGGCTGCAGATATGAAAACACTGGACCTTATCCTGGATGAAGGCCTGAGAAGAGCAATTGAGAGTCACAATAGGAAGAAGAAAACTTGTCATTCTGAGTAGGAACAAGCCACCTACCCACAGGGATGTGTGTATCCTACCTCTGCCCCAGCCTCCTGGTGGTGAGGTTAGAAATCACTTGGGAGCTGCACAGAACACTCATTTGAGATAAAACTTGATGGTTGTTGTGGTTGAAAACATCCTTTTTAAGTTAGACAATAAAAACACAAATGTATTGTGCATTGTAGTCTTTATTTTTAAGTGTTCTGTAATTTTAATAAAACTGATTATCCTCAAGAAAAAAAGAAGAAAAATTGTCAACCATAAAGGAGAAAATTTTTATGCAGCTAAATAAAAGCTCCTTGTTAAGCGATCAAAGATAACAACTGGAAATTGAGGAGAAGAACGTCCTGTCACTTCCATCATGCCAGGCCGAAGATAGGAAAGTCATCTACTTGTGAGGCTACAGCAGCACACTGAGCCAACCGCCAAGCAGCCTTCGGTCTTCAAGACTGTTAAGGTCAGAAAAGCCAGGAGAAGACGGCCCTGTCATAGGCTGAACAAAGTTGTGATCAAGTGCAGCGTGTAGCTGAGCTGTGTCTGCCCACCAACCCGAGCACTGGACACTGGAACACTGAAGAGCTAAGTGGGGTCCGGATTGTAGACTGTAGTCATGAGTCCATTTTTATCTTTCTCTTTCTGTGTGTGTGTGTGTGTGTGTGTGTGTAGTGTGTGTGATCTGTAAGGTGGTATTTGCTTGTGATTGAAGATGTTAGCAGAGACTGGAAGAGGGAATCAGATCATCTGGAACTGGAGTTCCAGGTGTTTGTCAGCTGTAGATGTCGGCGCTGTGAATAGAACCCAGGTCCTCTGGAAGAGGAACCAGTGCTCTTAATCTCTGAGCCATCTCTCTTGCCCGGTCATTTAACAGGTCTTTCTTTGGACTGTCAGCTTCCAAATAATGGCACAGAAACTATTTATTAATTATGAAAGCTTGGCCTTGGCTTAGGCATGTTTCCAACTAGCTCTAAAAACTTAAATCAACCCATTTATATTAATCTACGTTCTGCCACATGGCTCATTACCTCCTCAGTACAGTACACCTGGCTTCCTCTGAGTCTGGCTGGTGAATCTTCCACCTCAGATTCTTTCCCAGAGTTCCTATCTCTGTCTGGAAGCCTTGCCTATTTTCCTCTGCTTAGCTATTTGCCGTTCAGCTTTTTATTAAACCAAACAGAAGGTTCCTTAGGCAGGTAAGGAAGGACAGAGACACGTCTTTGCACTGTGTACAAAAAGATTATCCCGACGCCATCATATATTCATTTTAATTTCCTGGAAATAACGCTGCATTGCAGATTTCACAGTAATTGCATTATTTGAAGGTAATGAGGCCACATTTCTTGGTAGCTTATTCTCAGATGAATTGAGTGCAAAAGGGAATTTATGCTGTTTTCATAATTTTCTGAAAGTTTGCAGTTGTTTCAAAACCAACACTGCTGTCGAGATGGCAACCGTGGTTCAGGCAGCCTCAACGAAAATGTGAGCATAGAGTCGTCTTGGCGAGATGATGAGGATGGAACCTAAAGATTGCAGACCGGAGGAGGAGGCAGTGGCAGCAGGAGAAGCCTCACAGGATGCTTGGCTGGGGGCATGCAATATTGCAAAGATATTGATAACTTATTTGGGAAAAGGAAACAGAAATACATGATTCATAGGAAAAATTAGGCTTGAGGGAAGATTAAGATGAATTTGGTTTTTGTGTATAATGAATCAAAAGAGTAGCTAAGCACATTGTGCGTGTGTGTGTGTGCTCATCCCTATGTGTGTATGTTTCTATGTGTGTGTTTTTTTATATGTATGTGCGTTTCTATGTATACCTGTCTGATTTTGCTTTTTTCCTCTCAGCTCCCCGATTGTTCACACCTGTGGTGAATGAGCCTAAAGAGGAAATTGATTGCTCTTGGAAGGGTGCCAAAAGCAAAAGCCAGACCCTTTCCAAGCTGTCTCGAGAGAAAAATATGTTTTCAGTTCACACAAATTCTCCATGTCAAATGGTCTGTCACCAGCCTAGATCATCAGGGAGACTGAGAGCGCTGTGGTTGCGGTTGCATAGGCGTGTCCTCTGAGCACCTCATGGTTTAACCCTCTCTAGCAAGGTGGTGCATGGAGCAAACACCTTATCCAGGCATTTCAGGAGCTGCCAACATGTAGCTGTACGGCCTCATTTCCTCTCATCTCCCACGCGAGGCTGTTAGCTGGAGCTCGGTGTGCTCGCCCTTTGAGTTGTCACTCAGTTTGTTCTGCCTCTTGGCCTCAGCTCACTGTGAACAGAGAAAGCACCGAACTAGGTACCATGGAGAAGCAAGTTAAGACCCAGACTTCACGCTCCAGGAATCCACAGTCACACTACAATGTAAGATGCCTAAATGAAAGTGGGGAGACTCTGCCTTACGCGGGCCGATGTAGGAGAGGCATAAGCATGTGGACCCCCGGGCTGGTAGCTGCCTGCTTTTGTGATCATGGTTTGCAGATGTAGGAGAGGCATAAGCGTGTGGACCCCGGGCTGGTAGCTGCCTGCTTTTGTGATCATGGTTAAAACAATCTATTCCCAGATTTCTTGCTTACTCTTGGATGCTTCTACCATCGGAAAGCAAACACTTCATTTTGCCCGACTCACCATTTCCCATTCTTCAGGCCTCAACTAAAAAGTAGAATTCCCTAAGAATGGCCCACTTCTACCACCATACCGAAGGCGAAATCTTAAAAGAATTTGCCCTCAATTCTTTTTCTGCCTTTCTTGTCAGACAAAACAGACTGGTTGGTTTCCCACAGAGAACTCCAAGCCAAACTCTGGAATGTATCTCAGCAGCCTAGATGCTCATTTGACAGGTTAGGAAACCCAAGTTCTGAGGTAACATAACTCACCAATCATCACACAGCTCAGATGATTTAGTTGCAAGAAAGTTAAGTCTCATTCCAAACAGGCTCATGGGACAAAATGAATTTTATGGTTTAGAGACACATCTCCCATCCACTCAGATGAGATTTGAAACCTAATGATAATATTAGTCTTCTCTCCCTTTCCATCATGGTGGAATCAGCTGGACCCGAAGGCACCTCAGAACTCTGTGCTTCCTCCTTGCAACACTGTTTTCACCAGTAGTTCAAGCAGGACCCAGAGCGGCATCTTATTGGCTCTAATCTCGTCTTGATGCAGGGTACAGCTCTGAACTGCAGCCTCTGGGAGAAGATATGTGGACCAGCTGAAGCCAACAGATCATCGCCCTAGAACTGGAGTTAGAATGAGCTCCCCAGAACCCCTTGGCTTAGAAATGTTAGCTGTTTTCATAAAGTGGAGAACAAAATGGGCGATGGGCATCATACGATCCATGGAAGTCATCTACAGAAAGATACTGCAGAGTCGGGGCTGAAGTCCAGGCTGCTCAGCGCTGCTTCCCAAGTTCCACCACATTCTAGAAATGCAACTAAAATTCTGCCAGTATAGCTTTGCATTAAGACAATTCTGTCCTGAGTCTAAAGTAGTAGTAGTAAATTCAGTGTTCCTTGGGCCAACAGATAAAATTCTCAGATCCATGTCTGAGTGGATCTAGGACGCAAGAAGAGGAAAGATCGCTGAACAAGCTATAGGTTCAGATCAGGGACCGGAGGCAGGGGGGAGCTGTTCTAATTGTCCTATTGGTGCTTGCAGGGGAGCAGGGACAGCACGGTTGATTTAATCAGCACAATGAGACAGGGCTCTGGAAAACTGCCTGTGAGCATACTAACACGATCCATAATTGGCCTAAAGGTTGTCCTGACCCGTGTTGTCCAAGGCAGGGTCAAAAGAGAAGAGCTGGTTGGGCAGAGCAGGAAGAAGGGTTACAGGTATTTACGGCAAAAGAGCCATGGCCCTGAGCTGGCTTCTTTAGGGATCTTTATCTGTAGCTGACATAAGCATGAGGCACACACAGAATGCAGTGTGCTTCTAGTAATGTGCCCTCTTGCTTCTTATTTATCCGTAGACACAGAATGCTCATCAGGTAATCTCCTCCCAGGCCTGAAACCATAAACCCCTCTTCGCATATAATATTGTCACCTGGTAGATCAATATTATATTGATCCCTGGAGCAAGGGGCTATTATAGGAAGCTTGTGAGGGTCTCTTATGGTATATGCCTAGTAAGATGAGAAATTCATGTTCCTCGACAAAGCACTCCATCATCTAGACTTGGCCCGGATTCTAAATCCCATTTCTCATTTATTGTGGTCAGTCCCTTCTGTGACAAACCGGAGCAAATTAGATTTTGCCACAGTGTCTACGCCTGCTTGCTGCTCTGCCATAAGTCTTTATTCTTTGCTTCTCCATATGTCTGTGTGTCAGACTTGAAGATGATGGTTAGCTTAGCGACCCACCTTCTTGGCGTGGTAGCCTTTGATTACCATCAAGAGGAAATACTCTCTCTTATACACTACATGGATTTACTCCCCTCTCCCGCAGGCCACTCATTGCCTGTCTTGCCTTGTGGTAATGATTTGTGGAACCGTCTTAGCTTTCACATAAATCTCCGGATTTTCAAGGCAGTGATCATAGGTGATTTATCTTTGAAGTCCCATGATGCCTAGCCTAGATAGATTTGTTGAAGAAAATTCGTAGTGTAAGGACTGTATATTCTACTAAATGCGGCACCTTGAACAAGTGAAGTCATATATCTCATGGAGGTTTTGAGGGCAACGAAATGGGTGAGACTGAGGGTCCATTCTCTGACGAGACTTCCCAAATGTTCCTCTCACTGCACCAGCCCTGAGTCTTTTACCATGGAAAGGGTTTGTCATCCTTCACCCAGAAGAACCTTCGCTTGCCGAATTACTGTGACCGGGCACAGTTACTAATCCATGAGGTAATTACGGGTCAGCATTTTGGGTGGCACTAATCATCTATAAAAGCATTTGTGAGGTGACCTCCAGACAGTGGCATACCTTGGGGTGGGACCAGAAAGTTCTGTCAGTTGGAAAAATAGATTCTGAAGCCACCAGGCGTATAACTGAATCCTGTAACACAGACCATTTCTTTCTTTGCTCCCCCTTACCCCAGCACACAGCATCTCACTTCTGGACTCCTCGACCTCCCTGGTACAGTCCAACACTATTAGGAGGTGTGGCCTTGTTGGAGAAGGCTGGGTGACACACACCTTTAATCCAGACCTTGAGGCTGGAGGGCACACTTTTAATCTGGGCCACACCTTTTGTTGGAAGTGGTCACTGTAAATATATATATATATATATATATATATATATATATATATATATATGGTATTGGGTATTTTTTGCAGTATTTTTTTTTCCAAGCTTCCCTTGGTGTGGCAGTCAGTCAACTTCCTGGTGCTTCTGAGTCAGGATGCAGGACTCAGCTTCAGCACCATGTCTGCCTGCACACTGCCATGCTCCCCATCATGATGATAATGGACTGAACCTCTGAAACTGTAAATGAGCCTCCTCAATCAAATATTTTCACTTATTTAGAGTTGCCATGGTCATGGTGTCACAGCAATAAAAACCCCAACTAAGACAAGGATCTTCCAGGAATCAGTGGCAGCTAGGAAGCTCTGAAGACAAAAGGCTCTCAAAGTAAAACATTGAGCAATACACCTGCGTCATTAAGGTTGAACTGAAGTGCAGTGGCGTGGGCTGTTAGAAACGTGGATTTTGAGGTTGAGATCTCAGGTTGGAAACAGGCCTCTTCAGTTAAAGCATTTTAAATAAGTTATCTAACCCCTCTGAGCCCTGGTGAACTCATCTGTAAATCAAAAGAAGCAATACTGCCTGTGACAAAGCTGTGGGGTGGGGTCTCCTGGGATCAGATAAGAACACCCGTGTCTGGAGGTCTGGCAAAGGAGGCTGAGTCATACAAAGGCAGGTCCTAGCTTAATCCCTGACACTTCATTGCACTAATAATGTTAGCTATCATTTGATCAACCTCATCATCATTACTAATAATCTGACCTAACAAAATCCCCAAACTAACAGCTTCAAGGATAGAGTCCTGGCCACCCCTGAGACAGGCTAGAGAGGGGAAATCAAGGCTGTATGGGAAGGAAAGGAGCCCCCACCCCCAACCCAGAGTTGCTGGCCTCTTGCCAGCAAGCACATTTAAGATTCGCATCAGGTTTGCCAGCACAGAAATAACCTTTCTTCCACAGGCAGCTAAAACAGCAATGAAAAGTCTCCAGGTCTGTGAGTGACTTTGGGTGGGAATTTATTCCCTTCCCAGGATGCTTTCTGGGAATCTAAAACAAGACTCAACTTTGAAGCAAAATTTCCTGCTTCCAGTGTCCCCGTGATCTTAGTGACTCTAATCCTTCCAGGTGCCTCTGAGGAATCACCTGTGATCACAGGGAGACCTTTCAAGGCTGTAACTCCGAAGCCTCGGAAATGCCTATCTGGTGTGTTTACTACATTTCTGCTGATATGATAGAAAACCATGACCACAAGCAACCTGAGGGGATATACAAATGCAAGACAGGGGTGCTATAGCAACCTGAGGGGATATACAAATGCAAGACGGGTGCTATAGCTATTTTAGGTCAAGGAGGATCTGTGTCTGAAAGAGCAGTTCTGGGTCCATTGAAAAGGTGGCCCTCTGGTCGTGTAGTGGGGCGGGGGGTGGGGGGGAGTATTAACTTGACTAGGTGCAATGGATCATGCAATTACCTGGCCAGTGAGAGAAAGTAGGAATAGACTTGATTCAAGGTGAAAATGACTGGTCCCCTTGCCAGGCCTGTTGCACCAGATGAGCCAGCAGAAGTGACAGGGAGCTAGAGGGCACCAAAGGAAGGGAACAGGAGAGACTAGAGGGGGAACATAAAGGGTTGTGTCTGGCCTGGGGTGAGAGGGATGAAGGTCCCTTTCAGGCAGTTTCTCCACAGCATCCAAAAGGTCTGGTGCAGACGCATCAGGAGCAAATGGAGCTGCTGTAGGGTATGAGCTATCAAGTGAGCTGACGTGGAACATTTGTCTGGGTCTAGGGTGAAGCTCAGAAAGTGAAACATTTAACAGACAGGGTGAAAACACAGGTGTGTGGATAATAAGGAGGAAAGAGTGACCCAGGGGAGGAGCCAGAGCGGGAGCGGACCAGGGGGAAGCTGTGCCTGGTCCCTGTGTCTTTAGGCCCCATCTCAAACCACTTAGGATTTGTTAGTGTGGAAGCAGGATTGTTCGAGGCCCAGGGGAGGAGCCAGAGCGGGAGCGGACCAGGGGGAAGCTGTGCCTGGTCCCTGTGTCTTTAGGCCCCATCTCAAACCACTTAGGATTTGTTAGTGTGGAAGCAGGATTGTTCGAGGACGCACAGGTCCCATCCTTAGCAGGAGTCAGATCTGGTCCTATAACCTTGGAGTACTGCAGCAGGCACCGCATCCAGCTGGTCCTGAAGGCCGTTAGGCCGATCTGAGCCTGTGAGACAGAGAGGTGAATTGAAGCTTAGGAGGCTTCAGTCCAGCTGTTTCAGTTCTGAGACCCAAAACAATGTCCAGAGTGTCAAAAAGAGAGATGACTTGGATAGTCCACAGGCCAACAGTCCTTTTAGAGATCATCCAAACTGCTCTTAAAGGTTGGGGGGGGGGGCATAAATATGTTGGTAACTTTTTGAAGGCTCACAGAGGGCAGTGAGGGGAGCTGCGGTTAGAACACCTCAGAAGAGCGTCCATCCAAGGGGCCATGACAGAACTTAACAGTTGGCAAAGATCCAGAACAGAGGTCAGGAGGGAATAACTGTACAGCTTTGTGGGGAGTGTGAAGAGACAGGGTTACATGGGGAAAACGTTTACATCATTGTTAACATGAATTAAACGCAACTGTACAACTGGTTTGACCCAATGTCAGAGTTCTGTAGAAGGACAAGGTGACCAATTAGCTATTTGTTACGTCAGTCTCCAGCACAAGGAACAAGCACCTGGCAGGTTTGTAAAAGACGTCAGTTAAAGTCAGCATCTAAGGAATCTGAATAGAAATCATCAAAGTGATACCCCTTGCTTCCAAGTATGATGGCCTTTGTATATTTATTTCAAATATTAACAACACTAGCTACTACTGGATGCACAAAAACAGAGTATCTCATGTGTGGTGGTTTGAATACAAACGGCCCCCATAGGTCTATAGGGAGTGGCACTGTTATTAGGAGGTGTGGCCTTGTTGGGGTAGATGTGGCTTTTTTGGAGAAAGTGTGTCACTAGTGGGTGACCTTTGAGATCTCAGACGCTCAATCCAGGCCCAGCGGCTCACTGTCTCTTGCTGATGCCTTCAGATCCAGATGTCGAACTCTCAGCTACCTGTCCAGCACTATGTCTGCCTGCCTGCTGTCAGGCTTCCCACCATGACAATGGACTGAACTTCTGAACTGTAAGCCAGCCTCAATTAAACATTTTCTTTTAGAAGAGTTTCCATGATCGTGATATCTCTTCACAGCAATAAAACCATAATTCAGATATCAAGTAAAACAAAATTTTTGGTTAAAAACAATTTGATAAGGTAAACTTTAAAAATTGGGACTATTACCTTAAGTGACCATGTCCAGTATTTGAAAAGATAACAACACATATTTTTGTTAACATTGAATGGTTATCATTCCAAGAGCATATAGTGAATATATTTTAATGTTGTCAGGCTATGTAAAGAGACAATTTAATTTTAAGTTGTATTCCACCAAAAGAAATGATTTCCAATTTCTAGATAAAAAATATAATCCTAGAGATAGTGTCTGCCTTGTCAAAAGTAAATGATGCACTTTTCAAATTTTTATAAAATTAACCTATTAACAAGTCTTTAAAAAATTCTCTATAACATCTTTATTCCATACACTCAACCAACAGATGAAAGATGAAAGCGGCCAGTCACATCAAGTCTGTAACAAATAATTTACATGTAACAGAGTCTGAATTAACAAAGAATGCTAAAGCCAGCTCTCTACCCCTTCTGTGGAAGGACAAATCTCTAGGTCACCACACACTGACAGCAATAAGCATATTGCTTAATATCAGTCTATTTAAAATAGATTGGTTGTTTAGAGGCATAATTTATAAAGCAAGAAAACCAAATTAAATGAGCTTTTGGCTTTTGGAATTGTTTAAGAAAATATTTACAAGCCTCGTTGAATGCCTGGAGAACAGTAATGTCTCTGTTTTACTCGGGCATTTTATTTATTTGACTGCCAAAGCCCCTATACTTGTAGGCTTCAAGGGGAGAGCACAGGCATGGTCCCAGTCCTCTCTCTCTGGGTAGAGACTGGATTATAGTCTCAAAGTACCACAGGGTAGCCCATCTTGGAGAGAAACTCCTTCTTCTGAGTCATCTCTTCCTGAAAAACTTGAGGGCTTGGGGTATCACTTCATAGAATCCTTTGTTGACCATACAGACACAAAACCAGTGTCAAAGATACCATTTGGATATTCTGAATAACTTACAAAGCTGTGAGCCGGATGTCAGTATCTGGCATCCTCCTATGATCAGGGAACATGGGTAGTTAGGGTGTGGACCCTGAGATTAGCTTTTGCTAAGAAGAGGACTGAATGCTAAGGTAAAGGGCATGACACATGAACTAGTGTGAAGACCCCATCCCAGTCTCTGGTAGGCTTACATGCAAGGTTTGCTCCCTGTTTCCATCAGCCTCACGTGTCAGTTCAGGAGACACTGAGGGCAGAGGAATTGATGTTTGCCTCTCTGCTGTTTGAGACAGTTAGAATGTGGGTGCAGATTCTGAGATCTTCCTCTGGGCAAGGGAATCCATCCCCTCTTCTGTGAGACAGGAGGAGTAACTCATCTTTAAATGAGGAAGAGGTTTTGGTTCACTTTGTTTTTCTCGTTTGGCCTACATGGCTGAAACTGGTCAGGCCTACGCAGCCAGAGGTAGAAGCAGCAGACTTCTGGCATGTCTTATTTCCCATGCGTCCTGGTCCCGTAAGGAGGCAAGCATATGACTTCCTCTGATGGCATGATTTGTGCTCCATCCACGGCAACTTCTTGAGCCTGGGGGTTTTCCACATGCAAGTATATTAATCTTTCATAACCAATTTTATATACCCTATTTTGAATAATATTTTACATTAAAATAACTGTTTACTTTAAACTTATTTTGATTTACTTGTTTCAGGATTAGCTTTGGCACTCTATAGAAGACTACAAAATGGGAGATATAAATTGGTTTCTCACTAGGCTTATCTCTATAAATAAATTATATTTGCACTTAGCATGGCATACATAGTTCTGATCACATTAAATCATTTGATCATTTATAAGGTGATCATTTACTTGAAGGTCTCAATTATCTTTAACAGTTTACAACAAGTTGGCACCTTTTATAAGATTAGGATTTTACAGTTTTGTCTCTGTTAAATTTGAATCTTTAAAAATGGAATTGGGACAGTCAAGGTTACATAGAGAAACGCTGTCTCAAGAACACCTCCCCCCCCCCCCCCGAAAAAAAGTCAGAGCCAGATGGTGGCACACGCCTTTAATCCCAGCACTCAGGAGGCAAAGGCAGGTGGATCTCTGTGAGTTCGAGGGTAGCCAGGTCTACATAGCTAGTTCCAGGACATCTAGGGCAACACAGAGAAACCCTGGAATTGGGAATCATTTAGCAATCAAAACAAAATTTTAAACCATAAATAAGTCTGGCACCATTGTTAGATTAATTTAGAGCAACTCTAAAAAGATTAAAGGGGAAAAGAAAGAAAGGCCCAGGGGCATCTTTTTCACCCTCATGTGAGGATGGCCAAAATACTTACAGAAGATGGGGTGCAGCCTTTTACAGGTGTAATGACTTCTGTAGCCCTCAAGGTGAGCTGGGAAGTGTAGTCTTTCATCAGCAAACTATCAGTGGCTCTTCCTGACAGACAAGCCTGCTTCACGAGCTCCTCAGGAAGTCTGACTTTAGACTTTTGTTTATCCACTAGCAATCCAGAGTCCAGACTGGGCTGAGCTCAGACTGTCATTTTGGGGGTTGGGGACCCACTTTGGACATAAGAACCAACTATCATATTCTCTCTCTCTCTCTTTCTCTCTCTCTCTCTCTCTCTCTCTCTCTCTCTCTCTCTCTCTCACACACACACACACACACACACACACACACATTTGCCCATTCTTACAGAAAAATCACTCAATAACATTGAAAAACTACCCCCAATCGGTTATAGTGGGATTTTCTGAGACATACCCCGAAGCAGCAAACCCAACTAAGGACCTTCTTTAGGGAGCATTTTTTGCAAAGCGAAGTTTCCCAAACTAGGGAAACTAAGTTCATCATATACATGTATGAACTTATCAAAGAATAAATTTTAAAATATATTTATCACCAGCCATGCTCATTCTTGAGAAACCAGAAAAGCATTTACTGACAAAGTCAGGACACACACCTGGAATCCTAGCACTGGTGAGTCTGAGGCAGGAGGATGGCAAGTGTGAGGCTAGCAGGGTCTACACAGAGAGATGTAGGCATGCCTGGGCTACAGAGTGAGGCCTTGTCTCAAATAACCACCATCCCCCAATATATAAAAAAAATAGAGCATATGATAAGTTCCTTAACTATATGTGCCTTGACTTGAATCAGGTTCAAGAGCAGAATGAGTCCCCAAATACTTGGCTTCTAGCTTTTGGTTCATTCCACATCTTCTGGCTTTGGAATGTACCTTCAATCTTTTAGAGAGAATAGAACCTCTCATTCTAGTCTAAGAGTATTTATTAGATGCTCTTGTATGGGAAAAAATTGTGGGCTCATCCTAGGTTCTTGGCAAGGAAACTCCAAGATTTCTTGAGTAACAAAGATGCTTTGTTTCGATGAGAAAGTTACCCATGGGGACCCTTCAACAGGATGGAGGCTCTCTGCTTTCAGTTTAAGATGTGACTCTCGCTGCTGCCACAGCCGCCATGCCTGATGCTTGTTGCCATTCTTTCCTGCCACAATGTGATAGACTCTCATCCCTCTAGACCTGTAGGCTCAAACAAACTCTTCCACCATGAGTTGCCTTGGTTATGGTGTTTTGTCGCCGCAATAAAAACTAAAGCGATTTTCTGTTGAAATCATCGCTCGGGTTGTGAAAGTTTCCGTGGCCGAGCTCTGATTTCAGCTCTGCACCATTGCCCAGCTCTGGAGTGTGTGGAACAAGATGTTAATTATAGACAGTGGTCTAGGAGAATCGCAGCACAGCCCGTTGAGGCTGGGAAATGTGATTCTTGCTTTGCCCTTTTAAGATCCTGGCATGGATTCAGAAAAACCAAGTACCATGATTTGTGAAAAGCAGTAGGATAGGTTGGGAAGAAACTAGAACACTGGAAGACTGTGGGGAGAATGTGAGTTCTTCAGAGGACACCCCACACTGCAAGGAGACAGCAGGAACAAGAGTAAGTTCTGGTCATGGAAATTCAAGGAATAGGAATATAAACCCAGATATGGTGTTTTCTAAATACTCACCAATGCTCTTACAAACCTATCAGATAATCATTTTTCTTTCCTTTTATATATGAGGAAATGAGATCCCAAAAGTCTAATAGGATGAACCTTGTAAGGAGCAGAGGCAGGACTCTGAACCCACCCTGATTAGATTTGAACTTTCCCCTGTGCACTATATCATAATGCCTGACTTGGTAAGAGGAAGCATCCAAGGCAGAGTCTGCGGCCTGGTTGCTCAGAGGAGAAAGAAGAACATGCCTACAGGAAGAGGGGAGATGGCCTGGGAGAACATGGTAGAGAAATTGAAGATTGTGGAAAGGTCATAATGACACATAAATGCATAATGCTTCAA
The DNA here is from genome assembly GCF_018167655.1 of Microtus oregoni. NCBI lineage: Eukaryota > Metazoa > Chordata > Mammalia > Rodentia > Cricetidae > Microtus > Microtus oregoni. Next base: position 65,410,483 of record NW_024543063.1, read on the forward strand.
CAGGAAGAAACTCATACTCCAAACAGAAAAGAGGTAATGTCAAACCCAAACTTTGCTTTGATTGAGCCTTAAATAAAGTTTATAACTTCACACTGGAAAATCTGTAACAGGCTTCTGTGGTGAATGCTGTTTCCCAACATGGCAGCACTGATGTGGGAGAAGACAGGAACTTGGAGATGGATCCAGCTGGAGAAAATAAAACACTGGGCCTGTGCCTTTAGAGGCTGCAGCTGCCCTCCAGCATCTTTCTCTGCTTCCTGGCCACATAATTATGAGTCGTTCCTGCTGCCACACCTTCCGCCACCACGGACTGAATCTCTGAAACTGTGAACTGAAATAAACCAGTCCTTCCCTGAGTTGTTCCAGTCAGGGATTTTGTTTTTTATCACAATGATAAGAAAATAATGAACATAAACTCATTAGTCTAAAGGTAACAGGGAACAAGTCGCAAATGCTGGCATTGTGACAAAGCCTACAGCCAGTTTGACCTAGAAGGAATTCCCTTTTAAACCTGATGGTAGGTCTCCTGCTGAAGAAGGCACCATGCTTTATAGACCTGTCATCCTAGAATAGGAGAGAGAAAGAAAATGGACTGAGCTGGTCTCACTTCTGAGATGTTCCAAGGAAAATATGGACCAGTCTTTCGCTAAATCCAAAGAGAAAATGTTCCTCGGCTGCCCAGGAGGTGAGGAACATGAAGCACCAGGGAGGAGGTGACGGACCAGTTTGTCCATCCTCAGCAGCTAACCTTCTAATTTTATCAAGTTTAACATCACGTTGTTCAGGTTCACAACTTGCAACATAGCAAAGAACTTTAAATTGGCCTTTACGTAATTTAGATTAACTGACTGCAATGTTTGCTATGGTCCTGCATGCTTGAGGTTTCTCAAACTTGAATCTGGACACACATCTTCTTACAGAACAATGATAAAGCAATGTACTGAGTGGGTGCCCTTTCAGCTCTGACTCTCAATTTTAAAAATGTCAACCTTTTTCCCTGGCTTCTGTTACACACACATAAAAGGATATTATAAGATTCCAGTTCTTCTGGTGTTCATTTTAGTAAGTTGCATTTGCCCAGGAATTTGTCTATTAATAATTTATGCCAACACTATTGATGAGCGTCAGTGGTCAAGAGCTTGGCTGGCTTGGTGAGGCCCTGGGCCCCCCTCTCCCTCTCTGTAGCACTGGACAGAATGCCTCCTCTTTTTCTACCTGGCATTTTATACATGACTCTTTAGATATACTTTCTATTTTTCTCAATAAGTCTCAACTGACATACTAAATAGTATTATTCTTTAAAATAATTTAATATTATTTTAATAATTATTTTATATTTATGGTACATTTTATTATATTTTATTTGAAGTTTGCACTGGCTAGGGAAGAAATTTACCACTGAGCTTTGTCCTCAGCCACTAGCTTCTTGAAATGTTTACGTTATTCTCCTTCTGTTAATAAGCATTTGAGATCACCATTTCCCTCCAGACACAGCTTTCACTAGATATCACAAGCAAATTTCGAATATAAAATTTAAACTTTTGGTCAGTTCAATTTTTTTTCTATATTTGTTTAAGACATTATTCTAGTTTGCTATCTGTTGTTATGATAAATCACTGATCAAAATTAACTTGGGAAGGAAAGAGTTTATTTCATTTTGTACTTCTAGATTACAGTCCACCATCAGAGGGAGACAAAGCAGGAGCTCCAGGAAGGAACCTGAAGTCAGGAACAGTACAATTTTTCTTTGGAGTGCTAGCTCCCAAATAATGACATTAATAATTATGAAAGCTTTTTCTTAGCTTAGGCTTGTTCCCAACTAGCTCTTAAAATTTAATCTGTCCATATTAATCTACATTCTGCCATGTGGCTAGCTACCTCTCCTAGTACCCAATCCTGTATATTTGGCTTCTTCCACATCTAACTGGTGGATCCCTCCCGCCTTAGGTTTTTCCCAGAGTTCCTATTTCTTCCTGGAAGTCCTTCCTATCCTCTCCTGCTTAGCTATTGTCTGTTCAGTGTTGTGAAATATTAGTTGAAGATGTGTTACATTTGTTTATGCTATGGAACATTTGTTTAACAATGCAAAGATGCATTGCATTCTTTTGTGTTATATTTGTTTAACTCTGTGAAGCTGTGTTACTTTGCCTGCCTAAAACACCTGATTGGTCTAATAAAGAGCTAAATGGCCAATAGCAAGGCAGGAGAGGAATAGGCAGGGCTGCCAGGCAGAGAGAATAAATGGAGAAAAAGAGAAGAGGGAAGAGTAAGAACACTAGAAAAGAAGGAGAAAGGACAACAGGGAACAGCCACCAAGCTACACAGCAAACCATGGAGTAAGAAGAAAAGATACACAGAAATGGAGAAAGGTAAAAGCCCAAAGGCAAAAGTTAGATGAGATAATTGTTAAGAAAAGCTGGCCAGAGATAAGCCAAGCTAAGGTTGGGCATTCATAAGAAAGAATAAGTGTCCATGTCATTATTTGGGAGCTAGGTGGTGGGCGCCCCAAAGATTTCAAAAATAAAAAAAGCAGCTACAATCCAGCTCTGTATTAATCCAATCGTAAGGTGCCTTAGGCAGGCAAGGAAGGGCAGAGCCACATCTCCACACAGTGTGATCAAATATCCTGCAACCAGAAACTGAAACAGGGACAATGGCAGAACACTGCTTACTAGCTTGGCCCCCAGGGCTTACTCTACTTCCTTTGTTTATTTTACTATTTTAACAAATCTTTGAATTTTAACCTATTTTCCCTAATAACACTTAATAAAATTGGGTGAAAGCTCCAAATTAAAACTGCATGTGCCTGTAGTGACCTTTTAAAAAGATTTACTTTACTTTAATGGGTTTAGTTGAAATATAATTATATTACTTTCACCCTGCCTCTCTTCCCTCCAGTCCCTCCCAGCTACCCTTCCTCAGACCCCTCCAATATCCACAATATCAAACCCTCCACTCTCTTTTCCTTTGATTATAATTGTTACATGTATGTATGCTCATGTTTGTACTCAGTTCGACCTGATGAGTCTGTTTTGTTGTTTGTGTACAAACGGTTTCAAGGATGACAGCTCTGTGTTAGACAACCAATAAGTGGACTTCTCCCCCCCCCCCGAGGATGCTCATCTTCCTTTCCCCAGCTGTCACTGGTTAACTTTAGTTCTTTGTCAAAGGGACCCCATGGCAGCTTGCCCCTTGAACATTAACATGTTCACTGATATTGTTGTTGTTTCAGTCTTGGTTATGTAGATCTTTCTAGGAGAGACTTTCATAGCAGACTCCCTGATAATCTGGCTCTTAGAATCATTTTGCTTCTTCTTTCATGATGTTCCCAGAGCCATGGATGCAGGAGCTGTGACGCTGATGTATCCACTGGGACTGGGCTCCTCATGACCGGCTCATCTCTGCAGTGTGTCCAGTCATGGTTTTCTCCATTTGCCGCAAAGAGAGGCTTCTTTGAGGAGGGGTGGGAGCTACACTTATCTAGGAAAGATGGCTCTCATATGAGCTCAGCCTACTTTTTTATATGGCACACATCCATAAAAGGCCCCACTGATAGGCTCACAGACCAATCAGATGGAGGCAGTTCCCTGAGATTCTGTCAGGTTGACAACTGAAGCTAATTGTAACAGACATCTTAGTATTATGTGTAACACTGAAATAGATCTAACTTTTAGATAAGTAAGGGGATACATGCTTTATCTTTATAATATACAGATATAATTCACTCCACTTCAATTCAGGGATGGCAAATGGCAGGACAGCAACTTCACCTCTTTCGGTCTCCTGGGCAACCCGTATAAAGCACTCAGGGATCCACATGATGTAACTATGAACCATCAAAAGGTGTTAGAAATTATATATGTGACGTAGTTTAGGAAAAACTTGCAGAAATATCGGATTGCTGTTTTCTTTCCTCTCTGGGCTGATCTCACCCTGGACTTGGTGCTTAGGAAGGAACAGATAATGGGATCTGAACACAAAGAATGCTTCTGGAAGGTGGACAGTGGCTTAGACAGGAGGGAATAACCAAAGCCAACAAGAAGTTCCAGAAATCACTCTGACCTCAGGGCCAGAGGATGACCCAGCATGAACCACACACTCATCTCTTTACTTCTCTTCTCAGGCTTTCTGCAGCCCCCTCCAGATGTATACCAGATATCTGCCACCCTAGACCAGCTGGGGGCCCGAATGATGGTCTATGCCTCAACTCAGTTCTCAGCATCATTGTGTGCAGATTACAACCTGATCCACCCAAGTGCTATGAGCACACAAGGATGCCTTTTCCATGCTATTTGTCTCTCTCCAGGGACCCTTTCCTGCCCTCAACCTAGAAATCCAAGGCTTTGCTTTCCTGTGTTGTGTTTATTACTGTCTGGTCTGCCTGGATGGCCACGTGAGTTGGTGGTAGAGAAAAGGAAGTAATAACTCTCCTCTTAGGTCAGCCACTAACAGTCAGACAGAGGACCCGTGTTCTCCAGGGTCTGAGACGACTCCTTGCCTGTTGCCACCACTGCTATTGATTTCACACTTGGGATTGGGGATAGAAAGAACAGACAGAAGAACAGACAGGTGAACTCCTCCACAAACTCTCTCTGCAGGTGCTCCTCTTCCAGCTCCTCTGACGAGAAGGGAGACCTGCCTTTGGAGCTCCTTCCTTCCACACTCAGGGACTCCTCCAGGACCCAGCTCCTCCGAGAACATGGCAGAGGTCACAGCAGGGCACAGAACTCACCGCCACCCAGTCCTTCTTCAAGCCAGATTTTTCCCTAGCCTGACGTCATTGGCCTTCTAGTCCACATGTTATCCAGTTACATCCAGTAGGAAAACATAATGGAGTAGGATTCTCCATCTTAATTGAAATTGCAAGTAGCTCGAATATTTTTCTTTTCTTTTTTCTTTTTTTTTTTTTTTTTGAGACAGATTGACCATGAAGCCCAGGCAGGCCTCAAATCCATGTTCCTTCTGCTTCTTCCTTGCAAGCAGCTGGGATTTCAGACACATTCCATCATTTTCCACTGTATATTTTTAAGTTTTATAGAAATTGAAACAGACACTAACACTAATTAATTTATTAATTGTATTTATAATGCATATGTAATATAAAAGCCCATGTTAGCAGCTACATCCATTTCTCCACAGAGAAACATTTACTTTGTTCCTGCGTTTTACTGTCGGAGGATGTAACCCATGTCCCTTAGCTGGAAGGTTTCTATGTTTGTGAGTTTGGCTCTAGGACATGGATAGAATTGTCACCACTAAGTCAGAAAGAGGCACCCTCAGCTTCACAGTTTCTAAAGCAATTGTCAATTAACACTCAGGCTAGAAATACTGCAACAGTCTCCACTCCGTTCTCACATCCCAGCAAACAGTGTTACTGCATGAATTGTTATATATATTCTCCTCCGATGGGCGTAAGATGGTATCTTTATTTAAAGTTTCACTTTTCTTTCAAAATGTTTTTGGCTGCATAAAATACCCATACATATGCTGTTATAGAAATACAGAAAAACTAAAAGAACACAGAGAATAATGAATAGATTGTTTCAAAGGTTCAGTACACCTAAACCAATGTCATGTGTTACCTCAGAGGAGAAGGTGGTGGGCCTGTGTGGAGTGGCCAAAAGGTAATGGCCTCACTGCAGCTGTTCAATTATTCACTTTCTTCAGCCTCAAGGAACTTTATTTTCCTTCCACCTTTCCCCCCTTTGCTCCAGCATCTGCAGAGTGGGATCTGCAGATCTCAGAGGTTGGCTGGGGACTGCAACCTTCAGTAGGGAGCTGCTGGGTGGGTACAGAGGGCACCTGCACACCTCAGACCAGTCTGCCCCTCTGACTGAGCAGCAGTGAACTCAGGAGCTGGCGCCGTCCATTCGCCCTGAAATTCCTCATGCTCACAGCCTCACAGCAGCAGCCTGCTCCTCCCTCTCAATCTCCTCTGGGTCTCTATAGAAGTAAAGATCAGGCATATCCTCCATGGGTGCTCACAGGAGATAGTGCCACGCATGTGGAGTACTTCCGGGGCCAGCATCCCACATCAGACCCACCGAGTGAGCGCCCTTGCTGCATGGGAAGGCAATGTCCACATAGTGCAGGAGAGAGTCTGTGTCACACAGAGCATTGGCAGGCAGTTGACATAAGGTGTCCCTGAGGGACTGGTGGTCAGCCCTGGGATCAGTCACCACTATCAGCTGTAGCTCCCTGAAGGCTGCTTAGATCTGGTTAGTGAGGCTCCAGGGGTGAAGCAGCCAACAATTGGATTGGCTCCAGGGGCAGCAGCAAACTTCAGCATGGTTTGCAGGCTGATGCTGACATCAGCAGGGTTCTCAGTGGCAACAATAGCACAAGCTACAAGCAACAGCTTCTCTCAGGTCCTCTTCAGATGTAGATGCCAGGGCTTTTCCTTTTGTAAATGCATTGCTTCCCCTGCAAGTCAAGGTTGGTGCCCCCTCAGGGGGTTCCTGCAGCTAGGAATTTGAGGATATCATTCTGCTTCATCTGCAGAACATCAAGAGCTCTGGACATTGTGCAAGTTTCTCTTTAAGTTACAATGGAAATCAAGAACAACGCCCTAATGGACCCATCCCTGGGCAGCTTGCAAAGTGGATTCATACATTAACTTTAAAATAAATATAACCCTCTTGTTGGTGTGATCCATTTTATTTTATTCCCTCCCTCCCTCCCTCCCTCCCTCGCTCTGTCAGTCTGTCTGTGTGGTGTGTGTGTGTGTGTGTGTGTGTGTGTATTATGCATGTGTGCTGGCAACAGCTTAAAAGTCAGCATTTGATACTGGAAAGTCTCCTATCATGTCTTTTGAAGTAGGGTGTCTTACGGAACCTGGAACTTGTGGTTTTGGCTAGAGTGTCTATCCACTGAGCTCCAGAGTCCCACCTGTCTCTGCCTAGCACCGATATCACAAGTGCATGATACCATGTCTGGCTTTTTATAAAGACTCTGGCTATTGAATGTAGGGCTTCATGCTTGCATGGCAAATATTTTATCCACTGAGCCATCTCTCTAGACCCATTTCTTATCATTTTTACATGTTATGTTTGCTATAACAAATAAGAATAGATTATATTTTTGAATCAAAATCTTGATTTTTTTTAAAAAGCTAATTACGGCACAAGAATTTGTCAAAAAATTCTAAGCATCTCCAGGGTTGCACATCCCAAGTATAGAAACATGCTGTGCAGCACACAACTGTTCACTCCCCTGTGGATTTCCCTCCTAAGATGGAAAATATAATAGTTCAAGGGAGATCTTTGTCAACATGCTGGATTATTTCCTCAGGATAAGTTCCCAGAAGAGGAACCAATGACTGGAAAGGCTTAAACATCACCAGGGGATTGAAATGTTCTGCTTTATGGCTCTTCAGAAAGAAAATGTATCACCACTACTTGGAAATGTTGTTTTTAATAATCTTCTAATTTCTATATCATGATAGGAATCCCACTTAAAAGTCCTTTAATTGTCTAAGATAGTGTTTTGCTATGGAGAGAACAAAGGGGAAGGGTGGTATATTATGGTTCTCTAGAGTAACAGGACCTAGAGAGTGAATAGGTATGGATAGATGGTAGGTATAGATACAGATATAGATGGAGGGGATTTATTAGAATGGCTTACAGGCTGTGGTCCAGCTAATACAACAATGGCTGGCTGTGAATGGAAAGTCCACAAATCCAGTAGTTGCTCAGTGAGGCTGGATGTCTCGCTGGTCTTCAGTGTATGTTCGAACCCCGACGATGTAGGATCTAATGCCAGTGAAGGAATGAACTTGCTAGCAAGGCGAGAGCAAACTGGTAAAGAGCAAAGGCTTCCCTTTTCCATGTCCTTTTATAGGCTTCCAGGAGAAGGTGTGGCCCAGATGAAAGGTGAGTCTTCCCACCTTAAGATCAAGATAAAAGCCGTGTATCTTCCTAACTCAACCATCCAGTTCGGAGTGGATCATCCTACTTCAAATTAAACAAAAATCCTCACAGGTGTGCCCTCTACTTTGGGTCTTTGTTCCAGATGTAGTCAAGTTGACCACCAAGAATAGCCATCACAGGTGGAGAGAGAGTACCTCCAGCTAAGATGAGAAAGGGCAGAAACAAGCCCATTGTTTTCTGGCTAGACCACTGCTTGTCGCTGCAGTGGCTGGGTCACGTCTTCGATCCTGACTGTTCTGTGTCATACACAGGTAAGACAACGAATGCCATTGGTATCAGCACTGGAGTTGGCCCATTGGCTCCATCCTGGAGAGAGGGAGAAAGAGGAGACAGCGCCAGTTATCCCCAGAATAGTGAACCCAGAACAACACAGAAGGCTATATCCACCCTACACACAGGCACCTTTTATATCACATGTACCCCAAACAGCTTTCTGCCCCCAGAAAACCTGCTTCTGGGTTCTCTTTGAGATTCCCCCAGATCATAAAATATTAAACACACACAAAATGTAGTGATATAGAACAGGGCATAACAACAGATGCTGAAGTTGAGTATAGAACATAAAACAACTTCGCAAAGACAAAAACAGTAATTTGAGTTTATAAAGAAGGACCCAGGTTACAGTGTCGTGTCCAGTTTTTCTCTTCGTATGTTTCTAAGCTACTGAGGACGCACCGGTGAGTTACTTTCTCACTTCGCCTTCAGTAGAAGCATCCCATCTGCCAGTCTTGTCTCTCTGTAATGTCGTTCTGAAGCCTGTGCAACATCTGCCATTTCCTAGTTGTCTTTACTAACCTGAAGCTTCTCCAGCATCAAGTTATGTGCTCAGTGCTCTGCATGCAGAACCTTGTGACGTTCTTATGAGTCAGGCACAATTATCCCACCTATTTTTATAGATAAGGCCACTGTACGAAACCTGGCATCCTGTCTCAGAGATGAAGGAGTCATGATCTTCTAAACAGTGGTCCTTGGCTACTAACTGTGATTTTCATAGAAGCTAAAAGAGCCCAAACAATCACTGTTTCAAAACTTAGGTACCTTGTTTTAGCTTAGGAGGTACCCGTTTCCATGGAAACAGAAGTGACAGCAGCAGAGGGGAGAACTGGCTTTGGTAACCCTTGGAGACCATGGCTGTCTGGAAGCGGGACTGTTGCTCCCTGAATCGCACCTGCCCAGCCTGGGGCACAGAGCAGGTGGCTGGAGCTTAGTGATCATTGGCTCTGGAAACAGAGCAGATTTGCCAGTTTGACACCCGATTCCTAAGCTAAGACTCACCAGTCAGCTTAAATAATTCAGGCAAAATTAGAATTTTTTAAAGCTAAATATTCAGAGAGACTACCTATTGTCTCGAACATTTTAAGAATAATTGCTAAATATTCAGCTCACTCATATAGAAGTTTACGTTTATCGCATAATTACTGTTGCTGAATGGCTGTTGGCGGAACAAAGCACACATGTCAGGATTTCACAATTAGGATTGCATTCCTTTATCACGTATTATATAGATATTGCCATATAAAGCTTTGCACACAGATATTTTAATATTTTACCATGCATATTTTAAGACAGAATGAAGAGCTGGAAAATGCACTGCAAACCAAACCCGACCCATCACTGTTTGGGAAATAAAGCTTTGGTAACACACGGGAGTGTTTTGCAGCTTTCCTACTACGAGGGAATCGCTGAGCAACATGCTACAAAGCTTCGATTCTTTGTTATCTGGCCCTTTAGAAGACAGGATCCTGAGCCCTGATCTAAAGAACACCCCATAGTCATCACTGCCCGGCAGCAGCCATCAACTCATGAAAGGCATTAGCAAGTGAAAATCCATGTCCCTTGCAAATTATTGATGTATGTGACATAATCAGTCTAAAAGTGTTATAAACCACAGAGGTGATAATTAAGTCAAGAACAAGCTTCAGAAGCCACATTGGGTTTCGTTCCTTCTTCCTGTCTGGCGTGAGCTCATTCTGGACTTGGTATTGGGAGGACTGGGAGCAGACAGCAGAGTGGAAACACTGTGTGGCAACACAGACGTGAGGCATCAACTGGGCCTTGACAAGAAATCTCCTGGAAGCTCCTCTGTCCTCCAGTCCCAGAGGCTGCCCAGTGCAGTGTCAAGATTTCCTCTTGCCAGAGCTTAGGAGTGATAGAGAACATCTGTATTCCCAGGGCTCAAGAGGCTGAGACAGGTAGATTATGAGTCTGAGGGGAGCCTGGGTTACAAAAGGAGACCCCGATTCAAAGCCCTGGTTTTGGGAAGATGGTTCAGTCAGTAAAGAGTTCTCTATACAGACGTGCTTACCTGAGTCAGTGTCCACTGTGCACAAGAAAAGCCGGCACAGTAATGTGTGTCCGGCATCCCAGTGTGGAGGCAAAGAGGAGGATATTGGGGGCTCGCTGGCCAGTCTAGCCAGATCAGTGAGCCCCAGGGACAGTGACAGACCCTGTCTCCCCAAAATAAGGTGGAGAAACAATTTAGGAGACAGACACCGATGTCAACCTCTGGCCTCTACAGCACATGGACCAGCCAATACACAGAAGAACACAAATACACATACACAACACATACACACACACACGCCAATACCAACTCCCTCTGAGTGCAGAATGCTGTCTGGTGTGATGTGGAGCCAGCAGAGGACTCAGCTGCCTTCTAACTTACTGCGCAGTTCTGGGTAAAGGAGTCCACGGCAGATACTCTTTCCCTCGAAGCAGGAGATCAGCCCTGCTGTAACTCCATCACAGAGCTCTGAAGGTCCGATGGAGAGATGTGCAGACACCTCTTTTCTGGAGCACCGTACGTCTCAAGTGTGGAAGAAGCAAGGGTCACTTGGGGAGACACAAATAACACCCCAGAATGTGGAGGGAAACAGATCAACAGTGACAGAAAGAGAAAGGCCGGTCACCCCATTTTCCTCATACCCTTTAGCTACTTTTGTTGTTGCTGTTTTCTCCATGGTTTGTGCTTACTTTTGTCTTAGACTATATAACCCTTTCTGGCCTGGAACTTGTCAAGTAGGCCAGACCAGGCTGGCCTTGGATTCACAGAGATCTACCTGCCTTTGTCACCTGAGTACTGGGATAAAGGTGTGTACTATTTTTAGTAATATGTATGTATCTGCGTCTGTGTAAGTATGTCCACTTCTGTGCCAGTGCCTGCAGAGGCCAGAGGCATTGGATCCCATGCAGCTGGAGCTCAGGGCAGGTGTGAGCTTCCTGGTGTGCATGCTGGGAACCCAATTTGTCTGCCAGAGCAGTCCATGCTCTTAACCACTGAGCCATCGCTCCAACTCATCCTTTAGCTTTTTAAACACGCTTCCAGATTTCTCTATTTATTTTAGCCCAGCATATGCCTTTGAGGTACATGGGCAATTTGTCTAAGCCAACACATTATAGATGAGGTATACTAGGTGCTAAACTGTAAACACCATCTCTCAAGGCTTCATGAAGGCATGAAAAAGATTGGTTAGTTGGTGGGTCTAACCAATGAGGCTTAGATTTCAAATCCCAACATATGCCATCTCCGTTCTTGAGCGGGTGCTCGCCCTTTCCCCTTTATATATACACGATAATGTTGAACAGATCTCAACAGATGCTTTTTCCCCTGGTATATATGTTGGGGGAAGGAAAGTTTAACCCAGTGTCTTGCTTAGGGATGGCTTTTATAAGAGAGGGATGTTAGGATAGGAGGACTGCAGGGCGCTGTGAGAGGCCAAGAATAATAAATGCGCACCATTTGGGAGAATGCAGAGCATCCATTAGCTCTCAGTTCAGGCAAGCTCTCCAAAAACACGGCTCTAAATGGCAGAGCTACTTGGCTATAAACTTTAATGTTTACTTCAGAACCTGATCTTCACCAAAAATTTGAGGGAATTTAAGAAAGGGGACTTCTGAGTTTGATGTCACCATCTGAAAGAGAGTAAAATATTAGGAGCATGAGGATACTTCTGCTCAGGGAATTGCACCTCCCACTCCGCATCACGCTCCTTCTAGAAAGTAGAGGCTCTGCAGGTCCAACTATGAAGACACCCGGTGCAAGCGGGCATGTCCTGCTAGGCACAGGGAAGGCTATACACATAAACACCAGTCTTCCCTACGGTCTTCTTAAAGCCACACTTCTGAGTTCCCTTAGCAGGAAAAGCTGCTCCCCCCTCAGGCTGTGGATGGCGTTCATGGGTCCTGTCAGCACATCATGGGCTGTTTATGCCTGCCTCCAAAGCAGCAGAGAAGTAATGAAGATAAATGGAATCTAATAGATGGATCTCTACCCACTGAGATCGAGCCATTAATTAGCACATGAATATTTAGGAGCTGTTGCCTTGCTTCTCACTGCAGAAGGTGTCTGGGAGATTTTGCTACAAATGCAAATAGGGGTCTGGGCTTGAGAACCAGAAAGAATCAGGGCAGAGAGTTGAGAGCGGGCAAGTTCCAAGCTCCCTTGTTAACTGGTGTGATTGGCTGCGTTTTGTAACAGGTCTCAAACTGTGTGGTTTTATTTGCTTATCTGAAAGGGGCTTCAAGGATCTCTCTGGGTTTTGAAATTATGACTATGAAGAAGAAGGCTGCAGGGAGGGGTGGCTCCCATTTTACACAGTCTTCTCAGCCTAACCTGCCTCTGGGTTCCGGGGCCTCTTAGTCCAGACAGCACGCACTCTGGGAGGCAATCCCACTTGGATCAGGCTCAGTCTCACAGTATAACTTAGGTTTTCACCACCCACCCCAGCCTCCTATCCCAGGATGTCCTCATCTGGCCTCTGTGAAACACTCTTCACTGTACAATCTGAAGGACAAGGGTTCATACCCCACAGGTCAAACATTTGGCCAAAGGGAGAAGGAGACTGGCAGAGAATCTTCCCGTACAGGACAGATGGACCAGTCTAACCAGCAGCTTTCTTTATGACCTTGTAGAATACGAGCCCCACGGGAGCACAGGGGTTACCACTTACAAAGCGACGGCCAGCTCATGCAGCCCCCCTTCCTTCTCTGTCCCATTCTCCCTGTCCCCCAGTTTTTTTTTCTCTCAAATAAAGAGTTAGCGTGTGAACTTGGGCTCCAGGGGACTTTGGTTTGTGAAAAATGAGCCAGTATCCTGTGCTCAGGAACCAAAGGAACACATGTGAAATTTGGTGCTCAGTCCTGTTCTTGACTCGTGACTGTTCCAGGAAAGGGAGCTCCACTCGGCACGTGTTTTCATCCGTTTGTCTATCTATAGAAAGAGACACAATTCCCTTCAAAAAAAAAAAATCTTCAAAAGAGGGGAAGGACAGACAAGACATGGATCCCTCTCTGAGACTCTTTCTGTGTGGGGGAAACAACCCACGTTCTCTTTTCCAGGGCCAGCTGTTTAACCTGAATCCTCAACTCAACAACAATTTCTGCTGACTTCCTAAGCCTTTGACTGTCTCTCCTGTCACCATTCCCTGCTGCTACTCATAGGCTTTTGATACTGGCCTTCTTCAGGAAGTAAATCTGAAGGAAATTCTTATGCATTTCAACATGACCTCACCAGAGAATAAGTCCTAGTCCATGAGAAAGAAATGCCAGTTTCTCTAACAGAAACCTGAATTCTGAGATTCTACAAAAAGTACTCATTTGTTGGTTCTGAGTTATTTTCTTAAGTCCCATGTCTTTTAAGCTTATACAAAGCTGAATTTGGAGGCCCCGGCCATTTCCACCAATCCAGCATGCGTCCCTCAGTCTGGGTCCTTATCTTCTTCTGGTCAGAAACCTTGTTCCCCATGTAGGGCTGGGTATAGGGCCCAGGATAGCCCAATCTTATTATCTTTACCCTTCAAAACTACAGTGAGTGGCAAGGGTGTCTAGACCCAGGCTACAGAACTCACGTGATTTCTGTGTTTTTGTTTGTTTGTTTTTGTTTTTTTGTTTTGTTTTGTTTTTGGTGGTAGGGTTGAGATAGGATTTCTCTGTGTAGCCTTATCTGGAACTCACTCTATAAATCAGATTGTCCTCAAACTCACAGAGATTCACCTGCCTGTCTCCTGACATGGAAGGCTCCCTTATTCCTTAACCAGAAGCTACAGAGGTAGAATCACAAAGTTTTCACTAAGGAAGATCACCACCTACCATGTTGAGAAGGTACCCAAAAGGATGGAGCCAAGACCAAAGGGAAACAAAAAGGAGAAATGGATAGAGAATATAGCATCTTGATCTCATCAATTGTCAGCTCCAGTCTCTGAGCATCATGTAGTCCAGGAGTTCATTTTTATCTCAGAGGGAGCCCAATTTCTTACTAATAATCCAATGCTTCGCTTAAACTGGCTGAAATTGAGTTTCTGTCACTTGCAATCAAAGAATTCTGGCAAATACAGGTCTATATCAGAAGCAACGCCTTTGCTCTGCCTTAATACACTTTGCTATTTTTCTTTCTTCCCTGTCCGAAAGAATTGCTCTGGTTCAGAGATGAAGCAGGACTTTGCAGCTGCCCGTGCCCTCACTAGTTAAGCTGGACTTAGGGATGGATTTGTTTGGACTCTGATCTGTCCACCACTCCATTTTTCGTGTCATATAGGGATTTTGTTTGGATGTTCTCACAAGCCAGAATGGAAAGCTCCAGCGTAAACCAAGAGAAGTCAGCCCAACCAGTGTGTGCTGCTTGCTTTCATGCACGCAGCCGATAGAAGGAAAAATGAAGTGTTTCAGTGTTGTTTAGCCTGGTTCTGAATCCGTGTCAGGTGAGTGGAAAGCTTGGCTTTTCACCACGGACTTTCATGATCGTTTATTTTCATGGTGTCCAGACACATAGACAGCTGAGTAATTACATAGCATGGAAGCACCGAATTGAACTCAATAATTACACGGACGCTTCAGCGTGGGGAATAAAGAGTTACCAAAATAACACATTGTTCCTGACAGAATGGGAGGAAATCATAGTTCTGGAGCAGCTGCCTTCCTTGAACCTCACGCCCAGCCCGGGGCTCTGGGTAGTTTTGTTACTGTGCACACAGATGTGAAAACAGCTTAAGACTCTAAGAAACGCACTCCTGTGAGTGGGGCCTTCCCGTCTGAGGAGTATTATGTGAGTTCCTTTTTCCTCTTATTATTATTTGTATTTCTCTTTTTGTTTTTGTTGCTACTGTTGTCTGTTTGTTAAAGACAATGTTTTTGTTTATTGTTTTGTTTTGTCTTGTTATTTATTTGAGAAAGGGCCTCACTATATAGCCCAAACTGGCCTGGAACTCACCATATAACCCCGTTTGGCCTCAGATTCCCTACAATCCTCTTGTCTTGGCCTCCCAAATGCCAAGATTATAAGTATGAGCTCTTACTTGAAAAAAAAATCTGTTACAAAAATTGATTTTTATGTAATTGTCATTCTCGCTTCTGACATGTTTTCTTCATATCATGGGGCCTATATCCTGACTGTAGATTGTGAACAGGTCCAAGATGAGACCGTACTGGTCATAATTGATGTAAACCAACCCATTGCTTTATGTGTTTGTTCCAGGGTGCTGGTGAGTACACACACACACACACACACACACACACACACACATATATATATACTAAACTCTCTCTTACACACACACACACACTCACAAATGGTAGCAAATATTTCTTGCCTCATTATTTCCCCTTGGATCTCTGAGAACAGTCCCAGCCCTTCCTAGCCAGGCCCATTGATTAATCTACCCTGGGATAACACAACTATGACCCTGTGATTAATACTTCTCCCACAATCACTAGCTGATAGAGAATTGAGTGTGGGTTATTTTTATGTTTTTTTTTTTTTTTACAAGAGGGGAAACCCCACATACTGTATGGTGTCCCTATCTATGCCAAGCCTCTGGATTCCTGTATCAGGGTGTTAATTCCACAGACAGTACCTAAAGCAGACCTACAGAAAACTGTTCAAAAGATGATACAGAGTGATGCAAAGGGATGCAGGGAGAGCTCTAACCACAGAGAGGAGTGGCTCTCTTCAGCAGGCGTTAGACATATACTAGACAGATACCGCAGGAGATTCTATAGAACAGTAACTAAAATACTGCAAAGCCCGTCTTCCTATCTGACACACCTAAAGTCGCTGCGGGTAGAAATTGTCAGTGCAAATGAAGGCAAGGAGGGCGGTGGGAGGCAAGCATGCTGGTGGGGGTCTGCTCGGAGACGTCTAACAGATATAGTGATTCTGCACAAGGAGAAACATCCCCATGCCAGAACCAGAAGAGAATCGGCATTTGAGTGTGGCAGCAGAGTAAGGAGATAAACATATGACCTCCCTGGGTACCAGTGCACTTAGGAGCAAGCAGGGAAGTCACTTACATTTTCAGAGCTTTAGTCCATTATTATCATGGAAGGACATGGTGGCATGCAGGCAAGCATTGGTCCTGGCTATATCTTGATCAGAAGGCAACAGGAAGTGGACTGTTTCACAGGGCATGGCTTGCGCATGTATGAGACCTCAAAAGCCCGCCTCCACAGTAACACTTCCTCTGACAAGACCATACCTCCTCCAACAAGGCCGCACCTCCTCCAACAAGGCCACATCTCCCATTAGTGCCGCTCCACTTGGGGGCCATTTCCCTTCAAGCCACCACAACTATTATTCCTGAAACTGATTAGTTCAGTTTTCTAGTTACTTTCTTGTTGCTGTGAAGAGACTCCATAACCAAGGCTGTTTTTAAAGGAAAATATTTAATTGGGAGCTTGCTCCTAACTTCAGAGAGTGGGTTTTTGACCATCACAGTGAGGAACACAGCAGCAGGCAAGCAACCATGGCACCAGAGCAGGAGCTGAGAGCTCACATTTAATCAGCAAGTAGTAGAAGTGGCAGGCAGACAGGGAAGGAAGGAGGGAGGGTGGGAGAGAGAGAGAAGGGGCTTTTGAAACCTCAAAGCCCATCCCTTGTGACACCTCCTCCAACAAGGACATATCCCCTAATCATTCCAAACAATTAAACCAATTGGTGACCATGCATTCAAATATATATATATGGGGCCATTCTATTCAAACCACCACACTCAGTTACCTATATAGCCCAGTATACTATATCAATAATCCTGGAACCTCAGGCTCCCTCAGACTCAGCTGCTATACACTCTCTTCTCAATATTCAACAACTGAGCCTTTAAGGACTGGACCAAACACTGACATGGCCACCTTACAGGTCTAGACACTCTCAACAAAACAGATCTACAGACCAAACAATGCCTTTTCCCAGATGTCCCAAGAGTTAATCTTGTTCCTTCCAGAGAAAGAGATAAAAATGTTTTACTTTGTCAATGCAGTTATATCATGTATGTTCCTAATTGTTTCCATGTGATTGTATGAATGTCATTCTATGTTGACACAGCATGGTGAAAAATCACAATATACCCCCAAGTAGGTACAAAGAGCCAAGTGACAAACCTGGTACCACTTCAGATTTTTTCATGCTGAAATTATTACTTTATTTTTTTTCCTATTTTTATATTCTTTATTTCTTGGCTTGTGAACTTAAAAAATACACATGTGTGAGTGTAAATGTGGTTGGAAATGTAGTAAAAGGCCCCTAAACTATGTGCTTATAAGCTGAGGCACTCTTATATTAAAAAAAAATCAAAATGGCACCTTTGGATCTCTTATATGTTTTGTTAAATATTTCTATAAATTTTTAAATTTTATTTAATGTGTATGCATATTTCTGGTGTGTATGTATGTGTATATGGTGTGTGTATGTATGGTGTGTATGTGCAGTGTGTGCGTGTGTGTGTGTGTGTGTGTGTGTGTACAGTGCATGTGTGCCATGGTGAGCACACGGGGATGAGAAGACAACCTTCAGAAGGTGGTTCTTCTGCCCTGCGTTCTGAGGACTAACCTCATGTCACCCCCAGGCTTTGCTGGCAAGGACTTTTACTGTGGCGCCCTCTCACTGGCCCAACTCTCTCACAGACTCCTTCAACTGCTATTTGTTTGTACAAAGCAGCGTTCATAAGAGTCATAAAACTTTCATTAAGCTATATAATTTAACATTGGATACACAAATTTTGATAATGGTTCCTTCCAGTTTCTAGAAATAATTCTATTTCATTTTTAATAGTCACGATTAAAAATAACTTTAAAAAAACATAAAAACACCTCTAGGCAACAGGCACCACAAATCCTGATGAAAGGGTCTAGAGAGGCAGTTCCACAGCTGGGGGAACACACTGCTCTTGAGGGTGAGGCAAGTTCGGGTCTGCAGCACCTAAGGCAGCTCACAATTGTGTGACTCTTCAGCAGTTGTGAAGAGTCCATGGGCACTACCCGCCCCCCCCCCCACACACATTCTGTCTTACTTAGGGTTTCTATTGCTGTGAAGAGACACCATGACCACAACAACACTTACAGAGAAGAGCATTTAATTGGGACTGGCTTACAGTTCAGAGGTTCAGTTCTTTACCACCATGGCAGGTGGCATACAGGTAGGCATGGAGCTGAAGATGGAGCTGAGAGTTCTACATCTTGAAAGCAACAAGAAGTGAACTGGTCTCACTGGGGTGGTTCATATATGATAATACAAAACCTGCCTCCATAGCGACACACTTCCTCCAGCGAGACTACACAGGTGTCTTGTGGTCCACTCACTCTACGCCTCTTAATAGTGCCACTCCCTGTGGGAGGTATTTTCTTTCAAACCACCACATACCACTCCCTAGCCCCCAAAGACTTATAGTCATATCATAATGCAAAAAATGTATACAGTCCAACTTCAAAAATCCTCATAGTCTCTAACAGTCTCTATAATGTTTAGAAGTCCAAAGTTCAAAGTCTCTTCTGGGATTTATGTGATCTCTTAACTGTAACCCCTTGTAACATCAAAATCAAAAAGCAGATCCCATACTTACAGCATACAATGGCACAGGGTGTACATTACTATTCTAAAACATAGAGAA
This sequence comes from Microtus oregoni, assembly GCF_018167655.1. NCBI lineage: Eukaryota > Metazoa > Chordata > Mammalia > Rodentia > Cricetidae > Microtus > Microtus oregoni. The sequence goes on from NW_024543063.1 coordinate 65,429,285, forward strand.
GGGAGCAGAGTGCAGAGATACTAAACCAAAGCAAGATTAAAAACCAGCCAGGCAAACTCTGCATCTCCATGTCTCAAAATATTCTCCGCTTCTCCAGCTCCCATTAGCTCTGTCGACTTCAGCACACTTCTTTCTCTTGGGCTCGTTCCAGCAAGTATCCCAGGCTCTGGCATCTCTAATGTTTTGAGGTCCTCAAGGCAACCCAGACTTCTAAGCTTTTCTTTAGTTCCTTTTCACAAGTTGAAAAGTTTGCGGAGTTGGATCTTGCCCTGGGATCACCACTCCCTTTATTCTATTTCTTTGTGTTCTTTGTTAAAATTGTTTTTACTGACCTAAAAAAAGGATAACAAGCCTACAGTCCACAACCCCAGAGAACCTAGACAACAAAGAGGACCATAGAGAGACATCATGGATCCACTTAGGAAGGAGAAAAGATCTCCTGAGTAAATTGGAAGGGGGGACAAGGGGAGGATAAAGGGGAGAGGGGAAGAAGGAGGGGAGTGGGAAAAATTTATTCTACTTCTTAATCTGTTTATTTCCTTGAACACAGGATTTGGCTCCAGACCAGTTCCTATTGCCTACAAGATGAAGGACTCTCAGCCACTTCTCTCCAGCACCATGTCTGCCTATACACCACCGTGGCCTACCATGATGATAATCCTCTGAAACTGAAAGCCACCCCAATTAAATATTTTCTTTCAAAAGAGTTTCCATGGTCATGGTGTCTCTTCACAGCAGTACAAACCCTAAGGCACACATACACAAGCATACATATAATTTTTAAAAATTAAATCTCAGCTAGCGACCTCTGAGAGAGCAGGCCTGAGTCAGCCACCTCAGAGGAGGCAGGCCCCAGCCATTGACCTCTGTGGAAGCAGAGCCAGGGACTTATGCAGGAGCAGGCCCGTGACAGCAACCTCCATGGGAACAGACCTGAACAACCTCCAGGATTGCAGAGAGACCTGCAGGAGTGCCAAGTGACCTCAGGGAAGACTGGAACTGTGCTCCTGATTCCACCACAAGGAAAAACCATGTGAGCCATAGCCCTGGAAGAATGATCATCAGAGACACGTACCCAACTACACCAATCAGAAGAAAAGATGGGTAGACAACAACATAAGAGCACATTCAACCCCACAAAGTGCAACATGGCACCACCAAAAACTAGTGACTACAACAGCAAGACTTGAACACCCCAATACAGATGAAACTAAAGAAAAGGACCTAAAAATAACTTTAGAAAAATGTTTGAGGCCCTTAAAGAGGAAATGAAAAATTCCTTCAAAGAAATGAGGGAAAAGACAAACAAAATATTGGAAGAAATTAATAAATCTCTTAAAAGAAAACCAAGAAAAAACAATCAAACAGGGGAAAGAAATGATTCAAGACTTGAAAATTTAAATAGAAACAATAAAGAAAACATAAACTGAGGGAATTCTAGAAATGGAAACTATGGGGAAACAATCAGGAACCATAGTGCAAGCATAAATAGTAGAATACAGGAGATGGAAGAGAGAATCTCTAGTGTTGAAAATATGATAAAGGAAATAGACTCATCAGTCAAAGAAAATGTTAAATATAACAAAAGTTGACACAAAATATCCAGGAAGTATGGGTACCATGGAAAGACCAAATCTAAGAATAATAGGGATAGAAGATAGAGAAGAAGTCTAACTTAAAAGCACAGAAAATATATTCAACAAAATCATAGAAGAAAACCTTCCTTACCTAAAGAAAAATATGCATATGAAGATTCAAGAAGCTTACAGAAAACCAAATAGACTGGATCAAAAAAGTTCCCTCACCATATAATAATCAAAACACTAAACATACAGAATAAAGAAAGAATATTAAGAACTGCAAAAGAAAGAGGCCAAATAATATAGAAAGGCAAACCTATCAGAATTACGCCTGACTTCTCAGTGGAAACAATGAAAGCCAGAAGGTCCTGGTTAAATGTTATGCAGACATTAAGAGGCCACAGATGTCAGCTCAGACTACTATACCCAGCAAAACTTTCAATCACTATGGATGGAGAAAATAAGATAGTCCATGACAGAACCAGACTTAACCAATACCTAGCCACAGAACCAGAACTAATCAAAGTAATAGAAGAAAAACTTTAACCCAAGGAAATCAGCTACATCTACAAAAACACAGATAATAGATGATCTCACAGAAGCAAATCCCAAAGTAGGGGAAAATCACACACAATAACATCACCAACAACAAAAACTAAAACAACAGGAACTAGTAATCATTGGATGTTAATATTTCTTAATATAAATGGACTCAACTCACCTATTAAAAAACATAGGCTAACAGATTGGATACAAAAACAGAATCCATCTTTCTGCTGCATATAAGGAACACACCTCAAACTCAAAGACAAACTTTGAGTAAAGTGTTATAAAAAATTTTTTTTAATCAAATAGACCTAAGAAACAGGCTGGTGTAGCTATCCTAGTATCCAACAAAATAGACTTCAAACTAAAATCAATCAAGAGACAAGGACATTTCATATTTGTCACAGGAAAAATTCATCAAGAGGAAATCTCAATACTGAACACCTATGCCCCAAATACAAGGGCATCCTCATATGTAAAAGAAACACTACTTATGTGGGAGTCCCCTCTGTATGATGTAATTACCATTAATGAATAAAGAAACTGCATTGGACCTATAGCAGTGCAGAATTTAGCTAGGCAGAGAAAACTAAACTAAATGCTGGGAGGAAGAAAGCAGAGTCAGTGAGAAGCCATGGAGCCACCAGAGACAGATGTGCTGAAACTTTGCTGGTAGGCAGATTCAATGCAATGCCAATAAAAATCCCAGCAAAGTTCTTCATAGGCCTCAAAAGAAAAATACTCAACTTCATAAGGAAAAAAAAAAAACAAACCTAGAATAGCTGAGACAATCCTGTACAATAAAGGAACTTCTGGAGGCATCACAATCTCTGACTTCAAACTTTACTACAGTGCTATAGTAATAAAAACAGCCTGGTATTGGCATAAAAACAGACTCGAGGATCAATGGAACCAAATTGAAGATCCAGATATCAATCCACACACCTACGAACACCTGACTTTTGACAAAGAAGCAAAATATAAAAAACAAGCATATTTAACAAATGGTACTGGCATAACTGAATATCAACATGTAGAAAAATGAAAATGGATCTATATCTATCGCCATGAACAAAACTTAAGTCCAAATGGACCAAGGACCTCAACATAAAGTCACCCACACTGAACCTCATAGAAGAGAAAGTGGGAAGTACACTTGAATGCATTGGCACAGGAGACCACTTCCTAAATATAACCCCAGGAGCACAGACACTGAGAGCAACAGTTAATAAATGGGACCTCCTGAAACTGAAAAGCTTTTGTAAAGCAAAGAACATGATCAGCAAGACAAAATGTCAGCCTACTGAATGAGAAAGGATCTATCCCCACATTGGACAGAGGGTTAACTTCCAAAATATACAAAGAACTCAAGAAATGGGTCATTAAAAGAACAAATAATCCAATAAAAAAATGGGGTACAGACCTAAACAGAGAACTCTCAACAGATGAATCTAAAATGATTGAAAGACTCTTAAGGAAATGTTCAACATCCTTAGTCATCAGAGCAATGCAAATCAAAACAACTATAACAGTCCATCTTACTCCTGTCAGAATCGCCAAGATAAAAAACACTGATGACAATTTATGCTGGAGAGGATGAAAGGTAAAGGGAACACTGTTCCATTGCTGGTGGGAGTGCAAACTGGTACTGTTGCTCTGGAAATCAGTATGGCTATTTCTCAGAAAATTAGGAACAACCTACCTCAAGATGCAGCAATACCACTATTGGGTATATACCCAAAGGATGCGCAATCATACCACAAGGGCATGTGCCCAACTGTGTCCATAGCAGCATTATTTGTAGTAGCCAGAACTGCAAACAATGTAAATGCCCCTCAACTGAAGAATGAATAAAGAAAATATGGTACATTTATACAATGGAGTACTAAACAGTGGAAAAATATAATTACATCTTGAAATTTTGTGGGCAAATGAATGGATCTAGAAAACATATTCAGTGAGGTAACGCAGACCTAGAAAGACAAATATAATATGTACTCATTCGTAAGTGACTTTAGACATAAAGTAAAGAAAAAGCAAGCCTACAATTCATAACCCCAGAGAATCTAGACAACGAGGACCCTAAGAGAGACATACATGGATCTAATCTACATGGGAAGTAGAAAAAGATAAGATCTCCTGAGTAAGTTGGAAGCATGAGGACCATGGGACAGGGTAGAAGAGGAGGGAGGAGGAAGTGAGGGGAGCAAAGAAAAATATATAGCTCAATAAAAACAATAAAAAAGAAAATACAACTTCCACCATGTTAACTTTCTAAGATTCGGAGGTTGTGTCTGCTACAAGATTTAGCCAATCCTGATAGAAGTTCATAAACGTAGGATGAAAATAGGAAATAGGTTTGTACAATTATAGATCAAAGGAACTGGAAATCTAATGAGTTAAATGTAAGAAGGTGAAATTTAGAACAAAACATTTTTTATAAGGGAATATCGTCTTTAAAAAAAAGTAAATCTTAAAAACAAAACCTGATTGGGCTAATTGTTATGGATTTCTTCTTCAGAAAGATTTTTAGAAAACAAATGTTGAGTGTAGTGTTGTATTAAGGCCGTGATATTGGACATAAATGCCAAATTCCTCTGTGTTAAATTTCCTTTTCATAATGGAGACTACAGGAGATAAAATTCAACAACAACAAACAATAACATTCAAAATTTAGGTAAGCTTACAATAAAAATATAATATTTTCTGCACATAATAAAATAATTGTTATTAGGTCTTAAGACAATGATCACTACGAATACCTTATTTTTAGAATAAACTTTGATTCAGGTTTATAGCATTAAGATGAAAAACATTACCTCTCTACCTGTGCTCTCCTTTCTCAAAAACAAGTTTTTCAAGGCTCTTATCTTGTCCGGTTTAATATTTTTTTGTGTGTGTTTTTGAGAGAGGGTTTCTCTGTAACTTTGGAGCCTGTCCTGGAAACTAGTTCTTGTAGACCAGGCTGGCCTCAGACTCACAGAAATCCACCTGCCTCTGCCTCCTGAGTGCTGGGATTAAAGGCCTGCTCCATCACCACCCGGCTTTAAATTTTTTTTAAGTAGTGATTCTTTATTTTTTAAGAAGAAAAAAAAAGCTATTAGTGCCTTCTCTGATGGAGGAAGGTCATTGGCTAATAAAGGCACTGCCCTGGCCCATTTTATTGGTTAGAGGATAGGTGGGAGGAGAAAACAGGACAGAACACTGGGAGGAAGAGGAAGTGAGGTCAGAGACTCCACAGCTCTCTCGGGAGCAGACGCCTGAGAGAGACGCCATGCCCCGCTCCCAGGATGAATCTCCGAACCAGGATGGACTAGGCTAGAATCTTCCCGGTAAGACCGGTTCTCACAGATTACTAGAGATGGGTTGATTGGGATGTGAGAATTAGCCTGTAAGTGCTAGAGCTAAAGGGCCAAGCAGTGATTAAATGAATACAATTTGTGTGTTGTTATTTCGGGGCATAAGCTAGCCGAGCGGGCGGCTGGGGTGCTGGGGAAGCGGCCCCGCCGCCCTTATTACTACAGTTGGCGCCCAGACGTGTGGACAACTAAACCCACTTAAAAAACCTGAGAAGGCTTAAAAATAAGGGAGCGAGAGTTTAACACAGATTTTTGCTGTTTGTTGGTGGCATGCTGTAGAGAGATTTCCTGATTCAGCAACAGTAGCAGAAAAAAGGCTGTGTCATTTTAAAGCGCGACTTCCTGGGGCTGTGCCGCCATTGTGATCTCTGTCTGGCTCCTGCAGGAAACAGAGCTTTTGAATAGAGCATTTGGAGTAAAGTGCTACGATTTGTTTGATGGCAATTAGACTCGCTGTGTTCTCGGGTCTGCTCTGCTTGCTAGAGGCAAGCGGGAGCCTCATCTAAGAGAGGCTTCCTGACTCAGCTTTAGCTGCAAAAGCCTGCAGCTCATTAAGAGGTCCTGCCACAAAACACTTAAACGGTTAAAGCTGAACGCATGCTTTTCGGTTTTCAGCCGTAGCAGGAAAAAAGCTGCGCCGTTTAAAAATGCCAGCTTTCTGGGCTGTCCTGCCAGGGCAAACTCTGACTGTTTGAGGCAGGAGGGCCGGCTACCAAGAGAGGACGTGAGTGTTGTCTGTTGTAGCTCACTTGCTGGCAGGGACCTTGAAATGCCATACAGTTGTTGCAGTAAACATGGCTACAGCCTGTATATCCGCCATGAGGCTGGAAAGCTAAGGAATGGACTGGATCTAGCTGGCAAAGCCACGCCTTTAGTCCTACTGAGATTGCTTGGTAAATTAAAGATTCGTGTGGCCAGAAAAAGAGAGATATACAGTAAAGAGAGATTCAAAGGCAGAGAAAATTTCTGAATGGTTTAAAGTGTGTTAAAAATATATGCAGACTAAAAGTTGAAGTTCTTAAAGTAAAAAACAAAAAAAAAAAGGAAGAGAGTTGTTGTGTGTGGTAGCACACGCCTTTAATCCCAGTGCCTAGAAGGCAGAGACAAACAGATCTCTGTGAGTTCAAGGTGTAGTAGCTTACACCTTTAATCCCAATGCCTGGGAGGCAGAGACAGGCGGATCTCTGAGAGTTCAAGACAGCCTGGTCTACAGAGTTACTTCAGGTCAAAGATACAGAGAACCTGTCTCAAAAAACAAAAAGTTAAAAGTAAAAATAAACAAAATAGAGGTTAAAATAAAACGAACAAAGATGGAAAATACACAGAGAATCTTGATACTGTATGCTATTATGCTCTCTTTGAATTATTTGAATGCTGAGGAAGGAGCAACAGCTGCTAAAAGATATTTGTTTATAAATGCTGCTGAACTAATCCAACATAGATATTATGAATTTGGATCTAAGGATATGATACTTTGGAAAGGAGTTTCTTATTTTGTTTTCACAGAGGATGAGATGCTGTTCATTTCTTCTATTCCGATTTGGTATGATGGACCACGCCCTCCTGAAGGGTTGGTGTGAACGCCTTCAAAAAATTGCTTCGCTCAACTGCCAACTGAGATGAAACTAGCACATAGGTTATACCATGAAAGACCTAATTAACGACGCCCCCATTCAGCAGGAAGCAGTTTGGAGAGAAAAAACTGCGCCCATGTTCCCAAATATGGTTTATAAACGTTCTTTTACATTTAAAGGGGGATATGATATAGGTATGAATAATTTGCATTAGTATAGATTTTGCTTTATTGATAGAGATTTAAGGTCAATTTTGTTATATATATAAGTGTTTCTGATTTTGATTAAGGTATTGTGATTGTGTAGTTCATTTAAATATGTACTGTATAATTAAGAAATATAGGCTGTTAATGGATAATCATTGATAATAGTAAAGCTTGTAGTCATGTTAGTTAGATTTTCTAGATATATAGAGATATATTTTAGATAGACATTCTTCATGTCTTTCAAAGATTACAGAATAGGACATTTAATGTTTTAATAACTGAGGACTTTTCATGACAATGAGACACTCTGCTCCTGGCAGCACCAATCTACTTCAAGAGGAAGATGGGCATCGAAGAGGCTCGTTATGGAGTTTTGATAGCCATTTGGGCAAGAAACTGCTCTTGCCTGGACTATTGCATAAACTGGACACAGAGAACCCGCAGAGAGAGGACTACTGAACTTGCCTAAGGTGAGATGATCTTTCGGGGTTCCTGATTCATTTTGAAAGAGTCTGCGAGACATTCTGCAGGACACAACAGATAGTGACTGAACTGACTTTGAATTTTCCTGCTTTATGGAAATGTCTGCTGGATACCATGGGCCTGAAGGCTGAAGATGGATGCCCCAACGGTACAAAAGAACTTTGGGTGACTGTCCAGGCAGTGAGATGTCTCTGTCATTTCTAGAGTTTTAAAAGTTGCTTTTTTTCTTGTTTGCTTAGGTAGTATTGTATCTTTCTGGAGTCTTTGATGGAGTTAAGAATAGTTAGTTATAGTTTTCCTTAGTTATGATAAAGATTACTGTAACTTTTACTTGATAACTGTTTTGTTATATGTAATTTTGCTATGTTAAAGCCTTTTTTTTTTGTTTAAACCGAAAAAGGGGAAATGATGGAGGAAGGTCATTGGCTAATAAAGGCACTGCCCTGGCCCATTTTATTGGTTAGAGGATAGGTGGGAGGAGAAAACAGGACAGAACACTGGGAGGAAGAGGAAGTGAGGTCAGAGACTCCACAGCTCTCTCGGGAGCAGACGCCTGAGAGAGACGCCATGCCCCGCTCCCAGGATGAATCTCCGAACCAGGATGGACTAGGCTAGAATCTTCCCGGTAAGACCGGTTCTCACAGATTACTAGAGATGGGTTGATTGGGATGTGAGAATTAGCCTGTAAGTGCTAGAGCTAAAGGGCCAAGCAGTGCTTAAAAGAATACAGTGTCTGTGTAATTATTTTGGGGCATAAGCTAGCCGAGCAGGCGGCCGGGGTGCTGGGAACGCAGCCCCACCGCCCTTATTACTTCACTTCTCGGCTTCCTTAAAGCCTTATCCATAACCAGGCTAGGCCTCTGCACTTACAATCAAGGGTCTTCTGCTTTCTACTAAACATCGTGTCTTTAAAGGTAACAACTTTGAGATTAAGTGTCATTAATACTTTAAAAAAGAAAATTATCTGATCAGCAGTCTAATTTAAAATTGGTAATACAGAATCTTTGTTAATTAAAAATCTATTCTTACATATGGATTTGAGTGTACATGCTTATTTTTTTACATAGTTTATGTGATACCAACTTAGCCACATGGTCAGATAAATTAAAAATTTTAAATCATCCCAAATTTCTCTTATTCTATAATGTAACTGAAAGTTTAAAACACAAATACATGTAATCAAACAGTCTCATCAGGAGGCTGTCTGGTTCACTAATATCTCCACTCTGTCTCCAAGTGACCTAAGATGCCTTTGTCTCTTGGGAAAACATACCGGCCTTTGGGACATGTGGCTCCTTCTCCAAGGTACAGCCTCATCCTCGGGAACAGTGACTCTCATCTGGGGACTCTATATATCAGAGTCCTTTGACTCTGTTATTCCTACAGTCCAAAGACTGGTACAATGCCTTAGCTCTGTGTTTTCAACTTTCCTTGAATAGCTACTGTGTTCACCTACAGAAGTATACATTATACAAAATAAAAACAAAAGTGCCAAAATATTTATCCTGAGAGAACGATGCGTCTTTCTAGCTCACAAGCTATTTATTGTTCTGTAATTTCAGAGCACACTTCTGGGAGGTGTTTAGCAACACTAGCACTGGCAAAAAGGGGATAGTGGCGCCTAGTAATTCTGTGAAGGAAATGGAAAAGCAAGTTTCTGAGCAGAGAAGTCAAAATTGATAAAAGAATAGAAAAAAAAAACCCTCAAAAGCAGGCTGTGTCTAATTCCCTCTGGCCTTACATTGTACATGTTCATACCATTATTGCTGCTTTTCTGTCGAGACTGTTGAGAACTCGGGATCACCCATAGACGGAGCAGGAGGGCTTCTGCGGTGTGATTTCTGGGGCAGGAAGACTCCAGGCCCCCAAATAGGTTCTTCTCCCTGGTTTGACAGGGCACATTAAGGAGCAATTGCCTCAGGTTTCTCTATCTAAATGCAAATAACTCAGGGAAAGATAGTAAGTTATGAGAGTCTTTAGACATCAGAGTGATTAGCTAACTAGCGTGCTTCCCTGGAAGACTCCTGAGGGAACCCGCTACAGAAATGGCCACGGCGTAGGGATCCATCCACAGTAAGCCCCACAGTCTCAATCTCCACCACAGTACGGACTCCAGGGCTGGCCCGTCTGCTTCTCGGGTGTGTGGGAGTTGAGCAGGAGGCTGGGAAGCATCAGAAGCGTCTGCTCTGACAAGCAGAATCGACCACACTGAAGACCTGAGGGGAAGGAGCTACGGATCCATGTCAGAGGTCTTGAGTCTCAGCCAGAAAAGCAGGCAAGGACCTGAGGAGAAAGCTAAGATTCCGGTGATCAAAAAATGATTAGGCTGGAAAAATAGCCAGCCTAATTATTCATGCATGAAAAGGAAATTAAACAACAAGATACCAGATTTACCCATAAAATGAAGGGAAAAAAGGCTATAAAATGACGACACTCGGAGCAGAAGAATACAGATGAAAACGGGCTGCTGGGGGGAATACAAATTGTCTATTTAGCAGCATGGATCAAAAGACCTTAAATGTGTGAACCAGCAATTCTAGCTCCAAGAGCCGACCGGAATAAATAAATGAGCATGTGCATCCAATTCAGCTGTGGGCCTTTTCCCCACAATAGCGCTTGTAATCACAGAGGTACCAGGAATTTTCTAAATGACCGACGACAAAAAAAAAAAAATGGTCATAAATCATGGTTAGAAACCACAGCTGTATACTACTCCTATTTTGAAAGGCCATGAACATATATTTATTAAGAGGGAAAATGATTAATGATCTTCCAGACGACGGCTGTAAACGGGTGTACTGCACACTCAAATCAGGTGTTTTCTGTGTAGGTATCTCTCCTCACCGAGAGCTATTTGCTGACACACGAAGAGTAGCTACAGATGTTGAGAAATCATGACGTCTTTTCTTTTCACTCGTCGTTTAGCTACCCTTCTAGAAACGTCCCCAATAACTATGTTCGCATGCGTTCAATGGGAGGAGAAATTCTCATACGAGGACAACTCTTTTGGTTTGAGCCAAGGATTTTAAATCAGCTTCCCGATGTAGTCCGTAAAACTCTGAGGAAAAGGGATAAGAAATGCGGGAAAAGAGTTTTGAAGCCAATAAATCTCCCCGTAGCATCAAAGGGGAGGAAGGCTGCAGCACCGTTATTTCCACTCAATTGCCTGTGAAAAAAAAAAAAAAAATATGGTTTCAGCAATGTGAACAGCAGGTTTCTCAGCTGAATTGGAAAACTCGCCCCAACAAAGGCAAACGGGGGGGGGAGGGGGCAAGAGAGTTAAAAGCAGCCTTGAAGAAGTGCTTCAATTAACACAAGGTTCATTCAATTAGAGGGGCTGTAGAGTGAGTAGTCGGTCCAGGCTCTCGTCCTCCCACGAGTCTCTATCTGCTCCTCCTATCTGTGGTGGGACTGGGGGGCTGCCTGCACTACTGTGTACTGCGCATTGCACCTGAGCATGGGGCGCCGGCAGCCCCACCACCCGCCAGGACAACTGCACACAGGAACAGTGGGTAGAGAGCAGGTCTTCCTGATTTTGCTAACACTGCACCCAAATTCATCCATTGCTTCACGGAGAGTCCTGCAGTTCAGCACAGCCGCTAGAGCTGGCCACTGAGCGCTCTCCTCCAAGCCCCCTGCTCAGAGCAATCACAGCATCCCAACCCTCAGACATGGCTCCAGCAGGGGGGAAAAGCAGAAGCAAAGGGACTAGGAGAGCTGCCCCCAGGGTTGTTCTCTGGTCCAGGTTCCCCTCCTCTTCACCCTGTTTTTACAAAGAATGGTCTCCCCACTTGACAAGACTTGCTTTGCAATTATTAGTGAGCACAGTGGTACTAGACCTAGAATCCAGCACAAGGAGTGGGTAAGACAAGACGCATCCAGTTGTGGAGTTAACATTTTGGTAGAAGAGACAATGAACAACAGCGAACTAGTAATGAAATGATGATGGGGTGATATGAACAGTGGAGTGAGATGGAGCCCTGGGCCAGCCTAGGGACCGGTAGGTCCTGGGGCATGATGTAAGACCAAAATGCATTCAGTGTGGAATGGGAAGCCAGCTGGGGAGTCTTAGGATGGAGACTAACACTATCTTTATATATATACACATACATATACACATACATGTATACATTTATATAAGTGTGTATGTGTGTATACATATATATGTATATTTATGTATATGTGTGTATATAATTTCTGAACTATTTTTAAAGCTGCTAACTGACGTACTATGGAATTTTACATGAAATCCTTCCAGGGTCTTTATTTAAAATGCATTATAACCTTTTCCCTCACTCCCGTTCAGTTAGATAATGAAAGTGATGGGCATCTGACTAGGAGCTCTGAACCCAGGCAGAAGCATTTTATACAGCAACCGCATACGTAAACTCAAGGGCAAATAAAGTTACCAAGGTAAGGGGATGGAAACTGGTGAGGAAAGACAGTCAACCATGGAGCCAAGCACTGCTAAATTCGCTCTCGGAGTCCTTATTCCCTGCCTGCTACCAGCGCAGTCTTGGCCGGCTTCCATCCTTAGAAGGTGGTGATAAAACGGCATGAAACAAGCATTCCCATAGTTGGAGATTATTGGAATGTATCTAAGCCACCCCTGTGAGTTCCCGAATTGGTACCATGCTGGAGGAGCACGGTAGGGTTTAATTTCGTATCATCACACTGAGCATGCTCAGCTAGGTACCACAGCTTCAGATGAATCAGATAGCAACAATATCTACACGCTTCTTCTCTGTGCATCGTTTATTTCTTTTCCCTGAAAGTGATGAAATTTTAGAAACAGACTTTGGCAAAGAAATGTTCTTATGTTAAATAAAAAGGGGAGGATAGATATCCTAACCCACTCCGATTTCTAAGCACTCTTGAATATCGGTATGACTCTACCAGAACTAAAGAGTGTTGCCTTTTGCTAGAATCTTATGCTGAATTAGTTGTCCAGGTGAGTTGGATCCACCACTAATCCACAGAGGACTTGGCAGAGTGGCGACTGTTCTGCAGGGTGAGTAGTCTGAGGCGCTCTGATGCTGCCCCTGTGACATAAGGCTTGGCATCGTATCATGCAGTCGTCTAGGAGACAGGGCTTCTAACAGCCACTCTTGACTTGATTACAATGTCTGCCCTACAAGTGAATTCATAAACTTTAGAAACCAGTTTCATCAAATTGAGGAGCCTGGAGAAAGTTCTACAGTGTGGAGAGGAGTGTGTGGTGAAGAGACAGGGAAGGTGAAGACGCCACTCAAGAGAAGCTCTTCTGACAGGACTGAGAGGCAATGTTCCAGGATAGACTGGAGACCAAAGACGGGCAGTAAGTTCAAAACCTGGAAGAAAGGTAGGAAGGCCTCAGTGTCCAACAAACCTTCCCATGGGTTTGTCTGCCTTCCAGCCACCCACTTCATCCAATCAAGGTGGCGAGTTACCAAGAAGGAATCGTTCAGGCAAACACCACAGTATTGTGTGCCTGACCATCTCAGCCTTCACTGTCTCAGATAAGCAACTGTAACACTGGGCCATGAGACAGAAATCTCAGCACTGGCACTGGGAGATGGGTCAGCAATTAAGAGTCCTTGTGCCTGCAGGGGCCCTGGATTGGCTCTCCAGCACCCACCTGGTGGCTCACAACCATCCTTAACTCCAGTTCCAAGGGAACCAACACCTTCATCTAAACTCCCTGGGCACCAGGAGCACACATAATATACATACAGACAGACAGATAAAACACCCATAGAATTAATTAATTAAAACAATTCTCCATCATACTTTACCCACCTCTGCCAAACCACAGCCTCTCGCTTATCTGAGGTAAACAAACTTTTATCTTCTTCACTCTTGTCAGTCATTTTTCTCTCAAAGTCCTGATATTTCTTAAAAGTTGTTTTGCTTTTACACAAGGTCTCACTATGTATCTCAGGCTGGCCTTGAGTTGGAGACATCCCTGCACCCGGCTGCTGAGTGCCGGAAGTACACACGTGCGTCATCACGGAAGTACTGAGAGTCTGAACGTTCTTTTTCAGTTACATTTTTTTAAAAAATGATTGTGTGTTGGTGGTGAGGCTGCAAGGGCGGGCAAGCGTGTAGCATGGCACATGCGTGGAAGTCAGGGGACCGCTTTGGGGAGCTGATTCTTTCCCTCCACTCTAGAACCCAGGGTTCTAACTCAGGTGTCTCCACTGGAGGCCAAGTGTTTCTATCTGCTGAGTCTCCTTAATGGTTCTTAAATGGTCTTTTAAGTCAGCTAAGGGCAGACAAGGAGCTCAGGATAAGAGGCCTGGTAACCTGAGTTTGCTCCGTGGCACTGACTCAAAGTGGAAGGACAGAACTGAGACCACAGAGATGTTGTCTGGTCTGCACACATGCACCTCTTCATGCCTGCCCCACCCACACCATATTAATACTTCTCTTATAACGGACTGTCTGGTCTGTATAGCGAGATACATGTCAGCTAGAGAGGGAGCTAGCATGCGGGTTTTCAATGCCCAGCTCAAAGCAGGATGTGTTTAAAGCTCTCAATAAGGTGACACTCGAATATATAAATGCACCTTAAAAATTGCTGTCACCTTCCAAAACATGACTCAAGTCATAAATGAAGAGTAGAAGGCCACTGTGAGTGAGATTGAGGCCGATGACAAAGAATTCAGAACAACTGTGGAGTCCATTGTGGTAGCTGGGTGTAAGAAGAATTTTCCTGCTTAGAAAAAACTTTGGGTTAGAACCATACATACATGGAGCATCCCTCATCCTGTCTCAGTTCTCTGGAGACAGACTCTGGGATGGAGACATGGATTCCACAAACTGAGAGGGCAATGTAGGAACCCATAACTGTTTGAGAGAGGTGTTGGGAATTGGCAGAGGGCAAATCTAAACTTTATTGCTGATACAAGAAAAGACAGAAAAGAGCTGTGGTTGAGCCATCTTCTGATGGTGGGGCAGGGCATCAGTTGCTCAACCTAGAAACAATGAGTCCAGACTGTTTTCACCTCACTGGTAAATCACTGGATAGAGACAGTCCTTGGGAAGAGATGTCAACTTAGATGAGGTGGCTTCCTGGGGCAGAGGGAAATTCCTCAGGGGGAGCCATGGGTGGCCGCATTCCCTGCATCTGGAAGATTGCATACCTCAGTCCTAAAATCAGCAACACACATCACTGAGCTCCAGTTGGTCCAGCCTTGGAGCTGAGCTTCCCAGCAAATGCTTGAGTACCTGAAGTTCCTTCTGCTTTTGGATTTGCTTCTTCCTTCTACTAGTCATCTCTGGTCACTGATCCACCTGTTGTCCAACCTGAATCTCCCACACTCTGTCCACAGTCTGAAATGTCCATGGAGGAGGGAAAGGCCCCCCGCTCTGGAAGACATGTGATCTGCACCTCACCTTTTTCCTCCGTGCATCAGCACTCAGGGGCTCCTGACCTGCATTCAGTCTGGAATTTGAAGAGATAAACAGGACACAATGTCTTCGAAGGAATTCCCAGTCTCTGAGGTGAAATCACATCTCAAAACAATATGCTAAGATCAATGGCCAATGTCATGTACAAAGTCCCCGCCCCATATTTCTTGTATTTTTGAGACTGTAATATAATTACATTATTTTTCCCTTACATCAAGACTATTTCTCCTACTCATTCTCAGCATTCCTTAGTTGCCTGTGGTTCTTTGTCTAGAGTCGAGGCCTCATAGATCTCCCCATCCACTTCACATGTCTACTGTTGTCCTTGTTCAGCTCGTGACTGGGCGGTCATCTTAGTGAGGCTTTCTGGATGTCACTTCTGACCTTGCTTACTATCTCATAGTAAACTCTCTGATCCTCTGGCTCTTACAATCTTCTAGCCCCCTCTTCTGCAGGCTTTCTGAGCCTGGGATTCAGAGTTGTTTTGTGGACTTATCTATTAGGACTGGGTTCCACAATCTGTATTTGGTGGGTTGTGGCTTTCTGTAATGGTCTCCATTGCAAAGAGAAGTTCTTGGTGAAGGGTGAGGACTCCACTCCTCTGTGGGCAGAAGGACAAATATTTAGAATATAATTAGGGTTTGTTTTGGTTTAATAAAGTGTCATTTGTAGGTTCTCTTCCAAGATTCATGCCTTTACTAGCCCTGGGAAGTGGGCAATGCTTTCAATACCAGGCCTGGTTTCCCTCTTATTGAGAGGATCTTAAATCCAACTAAAGAGCTGTTGGTTACCAACAAGGCACATGTGTCACTACTGAACTGGTGTGGGAGGTCCTTCCGTCTCTGTGTTGCTTTTATTGGTTAATGAATAAAGAAAACTGGCTTGGCCTGGGAGGAGCCGAAGGCAGAGTTAGGGAGAAGCTATGGAGCCACCGCCAGAGTCACACATGTCGAAACTTTGCTGGTAGGCCATGACCTCGTGGTGATATACAGATTAAGAGAAATGGGTTAAATTCAGAGCTAGCCAATAAGAAGCTGGAGCTAATGAGCCACTAAACACTAAAAGCAGCGTTTTAGTTAATGTAGTTTCTGTGTGATTATTTTGGGTCTAAGGTAACCTCATTGCAACACTGAACCATTAGGGTTGTTGCGTCATGCTGGTTGTTGGTGCGGTTCATAGGCGTCACAGCTGGATTAGACTTTTGGTTTCTTTGACTGCATGGCATTTGCTGGTAACACGAAAAGCTAGTTACAGAGAAAAGACATTCAGGTCAGTTCCAACTCAGGTCCTCTGTGGATGAGGTGCATGGTGTCTTTAGCAATAAGAACTTACCCTCCACCTCTGGGACCTCCAGGGACAATAGCAATAAGCTGTGTGTTTGGGAGTTTCTTGGATAACCTTGACCGACAACTCAAAAAAGAGCTTTTCATGTCTGGTGTCA
This sequence comes from Microtus oregoni, assembly GCF_018167655.1. Taxonomy (NCBI): domain Eukaryota; kingdom Metazoa; phylum Chordata; class Mammalia; order Rodentia; family Cricetidae; genus Microtus; species Microtus oregoni. Next base: position 65,445,866 of record NW_024543063.1, read on the forward strand.
GGGATTTGATTAGGTGGCACTTGGATCTTGGAGGAAGTAATGTCAGTCCAGATGAGAAAACTTCAGTAAACTATCTATGTATACTTTTATATAGAATTATGTATGTTATAGATTTTAGATAATTAGTGAATATAATTACTTATGACTTTTTCAGACATCGTTTTATTTTACCCTCCTCCTTCCCCCTTCTGTATTTATCTCTCTCTCCTCCCTACAGAGTCCCCCACTTTGCCATCTCCCCAGCTGGATTCCTTGAATGCTGTTATTCCCTTTTCTATCACCTCCCTCCGCTACCCTGGCAATGGTCCCTTTACTTTCTTGGTTTCTGAGGTTACTCCAGGATATGTACTCACATCTGAAGATTCGGAGTTAGGAGTCTCTGATGAGAAAGAAAATGCAATGTTTGCCTTTCTGTGTCTGGGTTACCTCCTTCAATATGATCTTCTCTAGTTCCATCCTTTTATTAGACTGGATCCTGGAGAGAGAAAAAATGTTTTGAGACTCAAAGGGAAAGATGGCCAATGTCTGGTTGGAAATCATTGATGGAAGATTCCCAAGGGCTGGGATTTTGGTTGTGCACACCACACCCATTCTTGGTCAGTATGGAGCACTTTTAAAGATGCCAAAATGCCAGCTGTCCTTTCCTCCCTTGAGGACACAGTGAAGAATCGCCATCTCTGAGCTGGGAGGACACTCTACAGACACCAAACCTCCCGGCACTTGGACCAACTCTGTAGCCTCCAGAGCTGGAAGAAAGCATGTGTTCATTGTTTAAGCTAACACTGCTATGTAAAAGTAGCTTAGCAGACCAAAACAATCATAAAAGACTTTCAGTTGGATGCCTGCTCAGGTGCTCCAACCAAAAGACAGACGGGGCCCTAGTGGCTGCTGGGGGAAAGTGGGCGCAAAGGGTACAGTGTCTCCCTGCCTTCCGCCTGCCCTGTCCTTCCACTTCCTGTCTCCACACCTCTGGTATCTCCAGCTGCAGGAGTGTTTCTCTAACATTGTCTCTACAAAGGAGAGCTGGATCTACAATGGGCCCAGACGGTAGAATGGGTGTATCTGAAAGTCAAACCAAACTCCCAGGAGTCTGTTCCCTCCTGCACCCCAAGTGACCTTTTCCTATAAATTAATCTCAGGGATTTTTCAAGATGCAGGCACTGAATTAAATGGAACATTTTCCATTGCAAATTTCCTTACTGTCTTGGTTACTTCATATGCCTGAAATTACTTTATTTTTAGTTAACACATTAAAAAAAAAACAGAATTAAATGCAAATCCTTGCAGAAATTGTCGGACTCCTGTGATGCTTAACGACATGAAATTTTCACTGTATTATTTATATCCAGATATGCTGCAGCTGAAATTTCATATGTAAATGTTCAGAATTCTAAGTTACTTCACTGAAAAAAAATATTTTTGAAATCTCTCTTCAGCAAAAGTCTTCTCCAACCTTTCATTAAAAAGCCTTAATGTTGATACTTTAAAACCAAACATGGCCCTCTTACACCCCAAAGACCCCAATCCAAGCTAATAGCTCAGGTGATTCCCAAAAGAATAGAGCCCCAACACATTTGAAAAATGCTTAGCTTGTTATGTAGACAGCATAAATGGAACAAAAGCCCTAACAAAGGTCCGAGGGCGAGCACTCTCCCTGCATGCGGGAGATGAGAAAGATCTGACTTCTTCCAGTAGCTTCCCCCATCTCTGATTTTGTGCCCCTAAAGTCAATTATTAAACTTTTGGACTGCAGTGAAACCTGAAAAGAAATTAGACAGCTTGAAAATCTCCAGGGCAACGGGAGGCTGATTGATTGGGAAGGAACACGAGGGTACCAGGAACAGAGCATGATACTATGTAGATACAGACTGCCCAGCAAATACCCCGAGGGACTCAGGGTGCAGAAGGGAGAGCTGGCCACAGAATCTCTCTTCCTTGTGCCACCGCGTTCTCCGTTGTCCTCTGCTGGACGTGTAACAAGGCCGTTGTTAACTGGGTTGCATACTCCACCGTGTGACCGACTCTCTGAGTGTCTAGGAGGGGGAAGTAGAGGGAGAATCGTGCACACCTGTGAAGAAAGGCCTTGCTCTAAGTGAGGACTTTTCAAGCAATGCTTCTGGCCTGGACGAAGAGACCCCAGTGTTGCTGTCATTTTCGTTCTACTAACGTGACCCAGGGTTATGTAATTCCAACACTATGAGCATTTCAGTGCAGGCTGGTGGTTGTCAAGTACTTCTTGAAACTCTGGAGTGCTAAGATCCTAGTAATTTGCATTGGAGTTGGAGCATTTTCTTGATTAACGATTGGTGTAGGAGGGTGCAGCTCAGTGTATGGGGTGCTGCCCCTGGTCAGGTGGTCCTGGGTGCTGTGAGAAAGCAGGTTGAGCAAGCCATGGGGAGCAGGCAAGTGAGCAGCACTCCCCCATGGTCTCTGCATCAGCTTCTGCCTTGGGTTCCTGTCCTGACTGCCCTTCATGACGGTCTATAAGCTGTAAGGTGAAACAAACTCTTTCCTTTCTAAGTCGTTTAGTTTTTGTTTGTTTGTTTGTCATGGTGTTTTATCACAGCAACAGAAGTTCCAACTAAGGAATTCTGCCAGGCAAGAAGCACAAAATGCAGTTGTCTGCTTTTTCATCTTGCTTTTAGCTATCTTGTGGTCCTAAATAAGGAGGCAACGCTTCTTAGCAAAAGCATCTTCTAAGAGGCCCAGCACCCCCTGGAACAGGATTCTAGGCATCTCCCATTTGTGTGGCCTCCACTGACACTCACATTCATGATCTGCTGTCCTCAGCAACCAGTGGTGGCTGGGAGAAGACAGTGTCCCCTTTAGTTTTTTTTTCTCCCCCAGAGGAAGCCACTTCTCCCAGATGGCAGGTGCTGGCAGAGAGGAAAACTCCCCGACGAATGTGGGAGCAACCATACAGTGGTGGGGTCTGGGCTGCAGAAATGAGCAATGCACACCTTGGGGTCAGTGCTGACCCCATGGCGTGGAGCTTCTGGGGGTAGAGTACCACCTCCCTCATCTTCTGGCTCTGAAGATGCTGTTTCTGGGAGCCCAGAGCTTCCTGCTGGAGTTCAGAGCTGCCAAGACTGCAGGAAAGCCACCCTCTCCCCCACCCCTTTCACAGGTCCCACACACACCCACTGCTGCCTGTGGTGGCACCGGAAATGAGAGGGTAAGGGACGGAAGGCCAGCAGAGACTGGGGGAAGTTGTAGGGAGGTCAGAAACTTTCCCACAAGCAGAGCAAAAAAATGACTGCAGAGAAACCCAAGAAGAAATCACCAAATGATGTTTTAGAGAGAGACCCTTGGGCTACAGCTGACAGGTGTCAGGCACTGAGGCAGCCAAGAGAACAAACCATGACTTCACAGAATCCTTCCTCTATTTGCATACCTTGTTGTCCTCTGGGGAAGGTTTTTGCTTCCGTCTGACTCCCCTTTTTCATTCTCTCCCCAGCACTATTGGATTTGGGGGTGGGAGTGCTGACAAGTGGAGCCCAGGTACAGGTGGATGGAGGTGGAGAAGCAGAAGGCAGGAAAGTGAGGATGCTGGTGACATTAAAGAGCTTAGAGACAAGGCTTCTGCATCCAGCGATGCTACTGACCTTTCTATCAGCCCTGCCAGTGGGTGTTCCTAACCCTAAAGACTCCTTAAGCAAAGCAGGGAAGGGAATCCCTTCCTCCAAGCAGATGACGCTGGTGGAAGGCGGATACGGATAACCCACGCCAACTGATGACGAGGGTGGGAGGCCAATATGGATAACCCACACCGACGGATGACGCTGGTAGGAGTAGGTACAGATAACCCACACCAACGGACGACGCTGGTGGGAGGCAGGTACGGATAACCCACACTGACTGATCCCACACCGACTGACAATGCCCATGGGAGGCAGGTACCGATAACCGCGTAATTCCACCCCTCCCTCTGCCAAGCTCCTAGCGCAGTGAAAACCCTGCTGGACTCTCCTAGCATCTCTGTTCAGTCAAGCCTCATAGCCTTTGGGATCCTTTCCCAAACAGAGTTAGCACCCTGTTCAAGTTGTATGTGTATTATTTCACCCTTTTATTATGAAATAGAATGAAAACCAGAAAACTGAAGAAGCGAATGTGAAATGCCCCATGGCTGTTTCAGAGAGAAATGAAGCCATGTCCGAGAAGAGGCCTTGGGGATAAAGCTTCTACATCAGTACTAACCAGTAATTGAGCCGGAGCTACTGAGGAGAACATTTTCTGTGGGAGAGCCTTGGTGGAGGGTCTCTTTCTTGTTCTGAATTTGAGTCTCTCTGAGATCTCTCAGATGGTCCCTGTGGCTGCTGAGCTGAGCCATAGTGGACGGTCAGAGCTGAGCTACTATGCTGGGCCTACCAGAAGCCCAGGGGCAGATGGGAAAGACAGGAAAAGCTGTCATGGAGGAAAGTAGAGAGCCACAAGGGGACTGGTCTCATCCTCCTACTCTGTGAGAGTAAGGGGGGGGGGGGGACTACAGAAGCTAGCTAACCTCTTGTTTCCTGCTAAGACCTTCCACAGCCAAGAACCCACCCTGAGAAGCGGGAGCCCAAGTCTTCCACACATCCAGCAACTCTAAGGACTACAGACAGGGACCTATTTGAGCCTACCTGACCTAACTTACAGACACAGTATCTGTCACAAGTGCTATGTCAGCTTTCCTTCAGGTTTGCTGTCAGCTGACTCCCAGCATCGTTGATGGCGTAGGAATAGAGCCGAATCTTTAGCACACTGCTTTTCCTGCATCTTAGTTTCATCCTGCTGCTATAATAAAACACTCCGACCAGAGTAACATAGGGGAGGACAGGGCTTATTTCACCTTAGAGGTTACAGCTCACAATTCAGAGAAGTCAGGGCAAGAGGTTGAACAGAAACATGGAGGAATGGTGCTTACCAGCTCACTCCGTGGTTCATTCATGACTAGCTTTCTCACACAGCCTGGACCACCAAGCTAGGGAATGGTGCTACCCACAGTGGGCTGGGCCCGCCGATATCAATTAAAAATCAAAACAATCCCTCATAGACATGCCCAGGAAGAATGATAATTGATGTCTGGTCTCCAGTAACACATATGCACACACACATGTTCACATGCCCATATATACAAGTGTGCACACACACACACACACGAGTTTACGCATCATACTTTTTTCTTTTTGTATCTTTTATTAACACATATTAATTACACGAAACTTGCATTTCATTGTGACATTTTCATATGTGCATATGATATACTTTGACCCTGTCTGCTCTCCAATACTTTTATTGTACCCCCTCAACCCGTTCTGCTCCCCTAAAAGTCTCCCTTTTGCTATCATGTCTTTTTCTCAACTTAGACTGCAGTTATGAGAAGAGAAAATGCAGTACTTGTGTTTCCCGAGTCTGCATTATTTCAAAACCTAAGCTCCACCTCCACCCATTTTCCTATGATGGCATAATCTCATTCCTCTTTATGACAGAATAGAGCTCTGTGTCTCCTGCATCTGTCTGATGATGGCTGCCTAGGATGGAAACATCTCCAGGTGACCGAGGAGCCACGTGAGCATTGCTGGGCAGGTGTCCCTGTACTACCCAGGAATGTGACTGGACCACATGGTGGTCCTAATTTCAAGCTTTTGAGGAACCTCCATACTGACTTTTGCGCTGGATGCATTCACTTGCATTTCCGTCAACAATGAAGGCTTCCTTTCTCTAAACATCTTCACTAAATTTTCTGTTTTCATCTGTATTTCCCTAATGGAAAGGATGCTGAACAATATTTTATGTGTTTATTGATAATTTGTACTTTTTCTTTTGCAAATTGGCAAGTCAGTTCATTTGCTCATTTATTGATTAGAATCTTTCTTTTTCTGTAGGTGTCTAATTTTTGAGTCCTTTATGTATTCTGGGTATCAATCATCTGTCAGATTAGCGTGCCGCCTCTCTGCGGTGTGTGCTGCCTCTTCATCTGATAATTGTTTCTCTTGCTGTATGGAAGTTTTTTAATTTCACACAATCCCACTTGCCAATTCTTGCTATTACCACCTGACGACTGGAACTGACTGAGACAGTTCTCGGTGGTGATTTAATGGAAATCATCAATAGACTGTGGAATCTGGGAGCAAGTCGCTTAATCTCTTGATCTTGGAAAATGGCTTACTCAATTATTTATTTTCATACATGAATACAATGTATTTGGATCTTTTTCAACCCTCATCTTCCCCTCCTCCCCCATATTTCTTCCCAGCTTCCTGTCACCTTACACTTTTTAAAAAAAAATAACACATTGAGTCTAATTAGCACAACCTAGCAGGGGCCAAACTCCCAAAGAAAACTTTCTCCTCCTTCCCAAGTAGGTGTTAATTGCCAATTGCTCTCAGCTGGAGTGGGCTTTGCGACCACTTCCCAATTTAGCTGAAATACCAGTTGACTTTATCTTGCACAGACAACCACAGACACTGTAAGTCCATAGGAGTGATGGCTCTTGTTTGGTCAGAAGTGAGATCTCTGCCCCTGGCATTCATCCTTGGAGCCCGATGGAGCAGGAAGCTCCATTTCAAGCCCCCTCCCCTGGCAGTTGCCTTGGTCTGGACTCCACCTCCAGAAAAGCCAGCCAAGCAGTGACCCCTCCCCAGGGAGGGTCAGGACCACTCCCACAGGTTATTTAGGCTGCTGCCCAGAAAAGGAACACATGATCTCTGGGTTTCGCGTGGTCTCCCTCCCTCCCCCTATGCTTTTCCCGGTCACCCCGGAGGAGAGCATTAAATGTGAGCATCTTTTATTTGGTCTAATTTGGTCTGATTGGAATTATTTGTGTCGACAGAGAGGCTCGTCTTAAGAAATATACCTAACAGCTCTGTGAAATATCTTTTCATAAGTACAGGAAATAGCTCAGTAGTACTGACCATGTCCTGACTTGGACCAGCAGGTCATTTTCCAGTGACAGAGTCCTAAGGAGGATGACCAGGGGACGAGAAAATAAAAAGATTAAAAAGTTTGGAATCAGGAGGACTCACACAGCTAATGGCTCAAGCAAACAAGTTTATTTAAAAATGCAACTTCTTATTTATAAGAAAAATGAAAGGAAAAATGGCACAGTGCCAGCAACAACAGCCAAACAATGAAGCAAAGTCAACAAGAAGCCAATCAAGCAATGTCATTGCACAAAGGGAACGCAAGATACCTCAAGGGCATCCCAAGGCAAGCACACAACAGCCTTAGGCCTGAGGACTCTAGTCTCTTCAGAGGGAAAAGTCAAAGCTCCCAGGAAGCCTGAACTCCTCTGAGGCCCTGGTCCCAAGCTCTAGGCCACTCAGCCCCAGTCCCAGCCCAGACCTTGCAGAGTCTGCCCTGGGCAAGGACACAGCCCTAGTTTCTTTTAGTCCTATCTCAGTACCTCTGAAAAGCCTTGAGTCAGCTTGGCTGTCAACATCATCCAGTGTTTACCCAGGACCCAGCAGAAGTCAATCCTTCTCCAGGTCCTTGAGGAAAAGTTGCTAAAGTCTCAAGGTTATCACCTCAGATCCGTAGCTGGCCACAGCGCCTCTTTGAAGATACGACACAGGAATTTTTGCACAGCAGCTACAAGGTACAGTTATCCAAATATCCATGGCAGAGTGCGTACCATCCCAGACAAGTAGAAGATTAGAAAGAATCTCCAGCTGCTGGGGTCATTTGATGAAGGTGTCTTAGTTCGTCGGGAGGAGTAAAGAGCTTTCATTGACGTTGTGTTGCTTGTGACACGGAAGACTCCAATCCAAGATCAGAAGGCGTGGACGGCCTTTCTGGAGAGAGCATCACGCCATAGCTAGAACATGTAGTAGAACAAAGTGCAGAGAGTACAGTTCAGGAAGTAGAGAGACAGACTTTAGGCATGGGATCTCATAGGTCCCACTCCTTAAGGGTCCCACCATCTCCAACTGCAACACCCTGGGGGCAAACTTTTTAGATGTGGACCTGTTGGGAAACACTCATCCAAAATGTAGCAAAAGGACTGCTGGGGATTGGCAAACTTTAGATTGCCCAGTGTGTCCACGCTGGTCCCTGTGTGTTTTATTCCTGTAGTCTGAGCCAGGAAAGAAAGTGAGTTTGTGTTCCCACACTGAAAATGGCAGAGAGTAATGAGAGATCAGCAAGCCCTGCCACAGCACTGTTGGGCCTTCTCATGCGTCCTCCAGGGAACTAAATGAACTTGAGACAGAGGGGTGGCCTTGTGAGCTGACTTAGAGCTAAAGGATGCTCAGCACTGAGCAAGGGCAGGGAGAGAAGTATCTGCAAGTCCCTGGTCATGTGTCTCTTTCCTGTACCGGTGGGACAGCCATAAAGTAATGATGCCGACATATCTGCTTTATGTATGCTCCTGCATCATACGGAGTGGAGTGACTAACCACAAGAACAATCCGACATGTTGCTGTTTCACAATCACCCACAAGTTGCCGCTTGCCTCCCAGCGTCTCTTGGGTGGACAGCTTTCTCTGGCCTCCCCAGGTCTGCTCGTACCCTGTCCTCTGTGCTATGAGGCTAGCCTCTATGGGCCACATCAACTGTTGTTCATGTCATCTCAGCCAGTGAAAATGTACCAGGGGACCTAGAGAGAGGGACTGAAATCAAATCGGCACTCCCACCCACCCTGCAGGTCACCCTTATGCACAGCCACCACCTAGAAGAAAAGCATGTGTGCTAGTCTGCACAGGTATCTACAGAAGAACAGGAGATGGTTTAGAAGTGTTGTCTTCTTTCTTCACTATTGCTGCCTTTTAAGCTACAGCAACTGCACTACCAGGGTTGGGGAGCAGCCTGAGGAAATTCTGTTCCCTCAGGCACCGACTCTTTCAAAGGTACAAAAGGAATTTATCTAAATCTTTGTCCCTTTAAAGAACTCAAGATTCAAAGGTTAAGGTGGAATTCTGCTCCCCCAGAGAGGCTGAATAGCAAGCCCAGCACTCACCTAGCTCACCTCCTGGCATCTCTTAAGAAGTCCTTGTGCTTCTCCTCGCCCTTCCTTAAAAACCCTCTCCACCTGGCTCCTCCCTACCACTTCCAGTCAGCTCGTTGCTGCTGTAGCCTCCTGACCACAGGTAAATTTTATTTAATCAAACACATCTTTGCATCATTGAGCAAATATCCCAGAGCATAAACAAAAATAACATACCTTAAAATAATATTCTACAACACAGACTAAAATTGGAAGATAATCAACTATGGGGAAACTGGTGAGATTTGAGGAGGGCAGAAGGTACAAGTTTTGGTTTGGATATTTTTGATGGCATATATTCATACTCTTGTTGTAACTATAAGTAGTTGTATTGGACATTTGTGGTGTCTGAGGACCTCAAGGTTTGGCATCTCTTAAAAACTTCATTCCATTTGCCTCTGTGGTCACACCGTCTTGCTGAAACCACCCGGCAATCCCGGACTGGCTAAACCCATTCTGGTATACTTTCCAGTACTGCAGAAATGGTGGCTGTGGTGATAACTTCCACCCTGTGGTAGGAGGGCAGTACTTCCTCGGTTGCCTAGTGCTACAGTTTAATTTTCAGAATTACGGGAAGATCGGCCTCGACTCCCATTAGTTAGGGTTCTCCAGAGGAAGAAAGTCATTTGGAAAGAAGATAGATCAAGGCTTTTTATAAGGAAATAACTCACGTGATTGTGGAGGCTCTGCGAGTCCCGAGAGCTGCAGAGAGTAATTAGAAAAGAGATAAAGGTCAGTTCAAGTCCAAACAGGGAGAGCTGGTGACCCAATTAGAGGACATCCAGGCCGCGTGAATTCTTCCTGGGTAAAGAAATCTTTTTTTATTTAGCTGATGGGACTTTAACTCGCATTACAGAGGCCAATCTTCTTTATTTAGTCTACTTATTTAAACATTAATCTTAGAAAAGACCTTCACAGAAACATCCAGAATAATGTTTGACCAAATATCTTGGAATCCTATTGTCTGGTCAAGTTGAAACTCTGATTGATTCTGACATCTATCCACAGCTCTTAATAAACGTTTTTTTCCCCTTAAATTAACTTAGTTTGGCTAAGGATTTCACTCAATAAAGTAAGCCATGATAGATTGCTTCATGACTAAAGTCTTCAGGAGAGTGAGAATATAGACTTTGGCTGTGCTTGGGCATGAAGACAATGAAGACTAGTGGAATTCAGCTGCCATTACATTGCATCTAGCCAGTAGTCCTGGGATAGAACAGTAAGTTTTATGTGGTCACTTGAAATTGAAGACCTATTGAGATCAAGGCTCAGGAGGGCAGAATGGTGGATGGGATAGGACATTCTGGGCACATGAAGAACTTGAGGTATTTCTCAGGGTGTTAATTACTTGAAAAGAATTAGCTATCTATAGCTCAAAACATACAGTAGATAAAGGGAACTTTCGGAACTGTTACAGAAGATGATTTGCATAATTACATAATATATGATTTGTACGATTGTATAAAATATGATTTGTATGTCCATAGGATAGACACAAGCAAAATCTGGATAAAAGTCAGACCTTGTGGTGATTGTACCCACATAGTCTTCCAGTGTTTTCTGTCAACATTGGGTATAAACGAGGAAACATGTGACCTTGTGGATTCAGTTGGTGATTTTTGATGAGGTGACTGCCTCTGAGTGTCTTGAGCCTCTCTCTAGGCCTTGCTGATCATCATCACGCATCCCTGCTCTGTCTGCAGATTGTATTCTGCTTCTATTGAGGAACTCATAGTAACTTTGCCATAGGCCTTCAGATTGCAAGGGACATTAACTGCCCTCGTGCTCCACATCCAATACCTTCCTTTGCTTTCAGGCTGGACTCTCAGCTACAGAGTCAAACTAAACTAAAAGCCAAGTCCCAGAGAAGACACCAAACACTAAAATAATAATAATAATAACTTCAGGGTTTGCATATTTCTTAATAACAAGCTGGGGAAATGTCTGGATTGGACTCTAAAAGTGTGTGGCACGGGAGGCAGGAGCAGTTTTGTTCCACATACATCTACATATGCAAATGTGTTTTCAGTCACTGGATCCAGTGGTCCAGCTCAACTCATTGAGGTTCTATTTGCTTAATTCACAAACTGCTGAAAAACCCGATTTTGTGCAATGTCCCTCCCCTGAAAAGTCTCTCCTCTCGTTTCTCTTATCCTGCAACTTCCCCAACCTCAAAAAGCTGAATTATAAGCCTGTCACCCCAGCCCCCCTATTCTTTGGCCAGTAATAAACTTTCCCTCTGTTCAATCAGTGCTTGGTCCTTTTACCAATTCCAAGAGGGAAAAGAAGCCAGTTTGGGTCACAGAAAGAAAGTAGCCCAGATGACATTTTTTTCTATAAATAATGGAAAATACATTGTTGATCCACATCTCCAAACTCTTAGATGAATTTTGACTCTTTTCTCTCTCCGGGGACACATTGAAGCCAAATGTAGATCACCGTGGTCCTGCCTTCATAATCTATCCACAATCCAAGCAGGCCTCACCCTGTCCACTGATCCCTCTCCCCTGGGATGCTACACAGGGCTCGAGACTTATCCCCTGAACCTTCTGCAGTTCACCCTTGTCATTCCACCTCCCAGACAATGCCTACAGTGACTCTGCGCTGTGTCTTTTGTTCAATAATCAATCCCCAGTTATCTGTTATCAACTGGATTTCCTGTAATTCAATTCAGTTATGACACTAACTCAAAATTATCACACATCCCCACATGTTAAAGGTTTGATCCCAGATGACTGCCTCCACTTCAGAACCTGGTCAACTGGGGTTCTCAAAATACCTGCACTTCAGTGCAGTCTGTAGTTGAAGGTTACCCCAACTCAGTTGCTCCCCTCCCCAAGTCAGATAATTTGCTAGAGGAACTCAAAGATCTCTGAGTGTGCTACATTTGCCTTTGCAACTTTTTTTGGTTTTGTTTTTTGCTTTTTTGTTGCTTTTTGTTTTTGATTTTTGTTTTGTTTTGGTTTGGTTTGGTTTTTCTAGACAGGATTTCTCTGTAGCTTTGGAGCCTGTCCTGGAACTAGCTCTTATAGACCTGGTTGGCCTCGAACTTGGAGAGCTACCTGCCTCTGCTTCCCGAGTGCTGGGATTAAAGGCATGCACCACCACTGCCCAGCTTGCCTTTACAGCTTTTTAACAAACAATGATATACCTCAGGAACCAACAAATGGAAGAGCTGCAGAGGGCAAGGTAGGTACATTACACCCTCTTCAGAGACCCTAAATGTGCCTCACTGACTGGGAAGCTCTCCCGGTCTTCGTGTTTCAAGATTTAGTGGAAGCTTCATTACACAGGCATAACTGATTAAATGATACCCATTGGTGAATGGACCACATTCCACTCTTGAGAGGTGGGGCAAAGCCAGAAGACTTAACCCCTCAAACCTGTGTACTTGGCTTTGCTGGTGATTGGCAAGTGCTCTGAAACTCTGGAGGGTTCCTCATTCCTCCATCACCTCATTAGCGCACAGCCACTCCTGTCACTGCGTCAAAGACTTCAGTTCTTTTCTCAAATGTACAGCTCAAAACATTGAGTTTATTCTTATGATCATAAACAGACCTCCAGGCTTTTCACCTCATAACTGAAATTCTGTCCATTAACTCCTCATTTCTCCACGTACTCCACACCACACACAAGCCAAACCCTAAAACCTTCTATGAATGTGGCTATTTTAAGAATTCCATGTGACTAGAAGGATATGATATTTATTTTGGGGGGAATTGGCTTATTTCACTTATCATAACATCTTCAAGAGTTAAATGTATTATAGCATGATTCTATTATTCCTTTTTAAAGCTGGGAGGCGTGTGCATGTGTGTGTGCATGCGAGTGTGTTGTGCATGTGTGTACGTGTGTGTGTGTGTGTGTGTCTGTGTGTATAATTGTGTGCCTGCTCATTCATCATTAGTTGAATTTTGGTGACTTCTACTTCTCAGTTATGTGGTGATGTTGCTATGAACACAGATATGTGAATATATTGGAGACCCTGGTTTAATTTCTCTTGAGTAGGGCTGATGGCTAAGTTGGTAAGTGCTTACCATGCTCTGAATTTAGATTCCCAGCAGCCACATAGAAAGCCAGGCACAGCCATGCATTGGTAGAGCAGAGACAGGCACATCCCTGAAGCTCATTGACCAGCTAGTCTATGAAATCAATGCATTCCATGTTCAGTGAGAGACTGTTTGAAAAAAGGAGAGATCAAGAAAGACACCTGACATTGACCTCCAGCCTCAACATACACTCCCACACTACCCCTCCTACAGAGATAAGTACATAACAAACACATAAACACATACATACATACATTCTCTTGAGTTAATCCCAGGATTAGAGTTCCTGGATAATATAACTCTATTTGTAATGTTTTGAAAACCTATGTAATACTTTCCATAGTGGCATCAACATTGCACAATCCCACGAGCAGGGAACCGGGTTCCAGCTTCTCTACATCCTCACCAAAATTTGTTTCTGGGGCTTGTCAGTTTTTGATGGAAGCCGTCCTAGTATCTGTGATGTGGCATTGAGCTTTTTAATGCTTGTGCCATTTGCGTAGCATCATTGGAGAAATGTCAGTTAAAGTGCTTTGCCTACTTTTTTTTTCAACCAGGCTATTTAGTTTGCAAATATCCCACAAAATATACAAAGTCCTTTGAGGAGCTGAGTTGGATTGCGTCAGCTTTCTTTAATATTTGTGTACTTGATGTGCGGTCCAAGACAAGTCTTTGCTCAGTGTGGCCCAGTGAAACGGAAGGTTCAGACATCCCTAACCTAACGCAGTTGTAAGGGAGAGGTAGTGTGGAGACACTTAAAATGTTGATAAACAAATGGATAGACAATTTCGGAAATATTGTATTTATTGTGTATATATCGGGCAATGTATAGAAAGTCAAGTACAAAAATTGAAGAAAACAAAAAATATAGATTTAACCTAGAATATGTATTATCATCCCCTGTAATTTTCCATAATCAAGAGCCATACAATCAAACCACAATAAAAAAATCACACAAAAATTCATGTTTTAGATAAATTTATGATTTGCAGTTAGACTGAATTCATAGTTATTTTGAGCTACAGGTTTACACGCCTACTCCAAGTCTTGCATCACACACATGCATAAATACACACATATGTGTACACACATACATGCACACGTACATATGCACACATCACATGCACATACACACATACACCCATATATAGATCTTATCAAGCCTCAACCTACATGCCAATAATTTAGCAACATAAGGAAATAATCCTTACTTCCTTGTGCTTTCTATTTCCACATGTAACTTATATTTTGAGCTACAGCAGACTATGATATTTTGGCTTCAAAAGAATATAATTTTGGTGGGCAGTGGTGGTGTACGCCTTTAATCCCAGCACTCAGTAGGCAGAGGCAGGCGGATCTCTGTGAGTTCAAGGCTAGCCTGGTCTACAGCTAGTTCCAGGACAGGCTCCAAAGCTACAGAGAAACCCTGTCTTGAAACACACACACACACACACACACACACACACACACACACACATATTCCTTTAATACATAAGAAAAGGAAAATCTGTTGTTCCAGTCATATTTTTTTCTTATCGCATTCTGACTTCCTTGCTGATATTCTGAGATTTCTACTTCTAATTAAAAACTTGACAATTTTATCCATTCTGATAACTCTCACACACCCCACTCTCTTATCTTCCTCCTGTCCCTATCAATCCCCCTCCTCCCTACGAGTCCTTTCCCCGTGTTCATTCTTGTGTTACTGTGTTTTGTTCTGGTTTATGACTCCCTGGCTTTAACCAGGCCACGCACATGACCATGGATGTGGAACTGTTCACTGGAGCCTGCTGGGCCCACCAGGGAGTGCACAGCTACAGACAATTCCCACTCCCCATCATGCTCACAGACAAATACTATGCTCAACCCTGGACACAGTGCTTTTCTTTGCAGCAAACTATGTAGAATGCAGAGACTCTTGACTGCTCAAGGTACTGGAAATAAATGATAGCTGAGCGTTCATTTATACCACCCGCCCTTACTGTCCCAGGAACATTGCGGGAGAGGGGGTGGAAAGAGTGCAGGCACCGGATGATATGGAGAAGGGCTGTGAATGCTGTCTCCTGGGCGTGACACCACCACCCATAGCAGTTGCTGCCTTCACTGGGCCTGCATGAGGTTAGACCTGTCAACAATTAGTCATGGGTAGAGGAGGGGCTAGTGGGCCCTGTCTCTTTCTCCTGAACTATTGGCTATTGGTTCTTACTTTTAACCTGCTTTTCTGTTTAAAAGTCATTTTTATACAAGCAAATTAGACAATAAATTCTCGTTGGCTTTTTTTTATCCATGAATATTGTGATTTCTCCCTTATTCCTGAAAAGTACACACCTTGGGTTCAGGACTGGGAGGGAGCTCTTTCCCTTCTGTATTAGAATGTACTGGGCTGCTTCTCTCTGGACCATTACTTCTATGGTTCCACTACTGTCCTAGTTCCTTTCCTGTTGCTTTTCCTCCAGCTTTCAAGACTGTGTTTCTCCTTAGTTTCTGGAGGTCAATATTGGTATGTGCTCGTGTGACTTGGGGTTTTTTTCCCTGCCTGGAATTTGCTCAGCATTTTCCATTTGTCGGTTTCTATCTGTTGGCAACTTTGGGGACGTTCCAGCCATTACTTCTTTGGGTTCACTGTTAGCCAGGTGCTTTCCCCTCCTTCTGAGACATAAAGGACACAAACAATAGATCTGCAGTAATAGACTCCCATGTCCCTGATGCTGCTCAGGGTTTTTGACGACTTCTCTCTCTGTTATTTAGAGTAAGCAATCTCTACTGCTCGAGTTTTGCTTTTTCTCATTCTCCTCCAGCCTTCTGCTGTACACAGCATCCCTGGTATTGTCTTCAGCTACTTCATTTTTCAACCCTAAATTTCCACTTCATTGTCTATATTTTCTGTTCCACTGATGTGTCTATTTCTTCACTTCTGACATAATATTGATAATTGTTCATTGAGCTTCTTTTATTACTGTGTCAGAGAAATCTAAAATGTCTGTGTCAACATGTATTGGTTGTCATCTTTCATTAAGTTTGATATTGTTCTGAATCTCCTTCTTATGAGATAATTTGTAATAATATTTTCATTGATCCTGTGGACATTTCAGACATCTTACCAAATATTTTGATCACCTCCACCAACCACTACCTCCCTCCAGCATTTTTTTCATTTGCCCCACCTCATCTCCCTCAGATAAATGTGTTTTTTTTTTCAAATTGAACATTTTTATGTACATTGTAAAACTCAAAATACTCTTTTAAATGTTTTTAGTTGTATTTTCTGAGGCTTCTCTGGTAGGGAAGGAGTCCTGCCTTGCTATTATCAAGAGGGAGTGAAAGTTGAAGGTCCCCCCATTCAGTCTTTGAACCTTGGTGTTGGGGGCTCTCGTTTCTGCTAGCAGAGGTAGACTCCCCCTGTGGTCTCCATATGCTATGTCATAGATGGCAGTAGAGAAAGCCCCAGCTCTCTCCTCTTCCTGCCTTCACACCCACCAGAGGGGAAGAGGAGGTACCATGTAGTAACTGCCCACCGCAGCTGCAGTCCAGAAGCTTCACCAACACCATGGGGTGGAAGGCCCCAGATCTCCCTGCGCCATCTCTTTGGGTTGGGTACTGGGGCCTTGAAGATGACAGTTAATTATCTAACTTGGTGTTTGATGGTATGTGAGAGAATAGGGAGCCATTCTTTTCCCATGGTACTCAGCTAGAGCAGAGAAGCCATTACTTAAGTATCTTCCACCTTTATCGGTTTGAACCTGACATCTTCCTCATGGACTTATGATCTGAGCACTAAATCACAGTTTACAGAGCTATTTTGTAGATTCTGCAGCCTTTAGGAGGCAGACCTTCCTAGGAGTCGCTAGCAGGTTTGCTTTGTTTCTTTGTTTGTTTTTATTTGTTGAGACAAGGTCTCATTGAGTAGCCTTTGTTGGCATAGAACTCACAGTGTAAACCACACTGGCTTCAGACATAGAGAGATCCACCTGCCTCTGCCTCCTGAGTACTGGGATTAGAGGAGTGTGCCACCACACTCCACAGGAGCAGGTTTAGAAGGCAGTCTCTGCCGGTTTCCTGCCACAGTCTCTGCTTCCATAAATGTGTCATGAGATGCTCAGTAGACACACGCTTCCATCATGATGGATAGATCCCTCCTGCCATCACGTCCTCCCTGGGTAGCAGACTGAAGCCCTCTGAAACTGTGAGCCCAGGTTCACCTTCCTCCCTTTCAACTGTCTTGGATTACAACTGCGTAAACATTACCACACACCTTTCCTGGACTCTTTCAGGTTCTCTGCAAGGTCTCCTGCTGCTCTTTGTTTAGGCCATTGTATTGTTATTTGCAAGTTGCTAGCTCCTTCCTCTGCATGTCAGGGACATTCGAAGCTGGAGAACTCAGCGTCCTGAAGTCCACCAGAGTCAAGATCCCTCACTCACCCCATCCTTCATGTTTCTCCTGAGGGTTATTTGTATGTAACATCCAGGGAATGTTAGTTAAATTCTGGTTTGTAAATGCCATATTTACTATTTCGTTGCTCTTGTTAGATTTGTTTGGTTGTTGTGGATTTACATTTATACCCCATTTTGCATGATAACTTATCACTGCATATTTGGATATGACGTGATAGAAAGGCCAATCCCCAGTGAGGATTTTGTGCTCCTCTGCCACTCTTTGTCAAAAAATTAAGAGACAATTAATAAGGTGAATTATAGGTGCTTGGTTTTCAAAAGGTCTATGAACTTGGCATTTATAGCCTAAGAATAAATATTTTTGGTCATGAAAAGTGATTTTGAACCCATCCCTTGGAGGCAGGAGATCCACAATCCAACAGCTTCCTTTTTCCACAAAGGACAAGGCCACTCCTGGTGAGAGCGGACCACTAGCAGTGCTTTTAGGGTTGAAGAGAGCTGAAGTCCATTTAGTCAATGGGTATAATGCCCATGCATCTGAACTAATACCTGTTGGAAGATGCTTATCATTGAATCCCAAGGACAAAGCAATGAACAGCACTGGTCCTGCTTGCCTTGTATGATTAATGATGCCAAGTGTCTGAAAACAGGGCTTGTTTGCGTCTGTGAGATAAGAAAAAGAATGAGTTCTATTCCTGAAAGCCTAAGTCTGGTGTAGATGACAGCCACTGGGTGAAACGTGCACTGAGATGATACAAGTGTGCGCGTGGGAGAGTCTGCCTTCCTGCCGCCAAGGGACCAAAGATCAAGATGACTCTCCATTAAGGACATGAAAATACAAGAGCGGCTTGGAAGCGAGTGGACTGCAGCTGCTGCTTAATAACAATAATAAGGAATATTTCTGGATCCGGAGGAGACTCGAGGGAA
This sequence comes from Microtus oregoni, assembly GCF_018167655.1. Taxonomy (NCBI): domain Eukaryota; kingdom Metazoa; phylum Chordata; class Mammalia; order Rodentia; family Cricetidae; genus Microtus; species Microtus oregoni. The sequence continues at coordinate 65,464,196 of NW_024543063.1, forward strand.
GCACCTGGCCCGTGCAGCACTGAGACAGTCCCGGTGGGGATGTAATCCACGTATGTAAAGAGATCCCGTGACTCTCCTTCCTACCTCCCAGCAGCTACCTGGGAGCACAGGAACCCAAACCTAACTATCCAGGAAACCATTTCTCTCCCTTGCTGGTGTTGCGGGAGGTCCTCCCGCTCCTCCAGCCTATAGCCGCTGAGATACCAGCCCATTGGGGCGTGGGGTCTCTCAGTGGTTATAGGCTGGAGGAGCGGGAGGACCTCCCGCAACATGCCTTCCTTGCTCTCCCTTCTCCACTTTTTTCTTTTACTGAAAGATACAGAGATGAATGATGAATGAATTGGAGGTGGCCCTCCCAGCTGTGCTGCCCATAGAGAAAAGCACGAGCTGTCCACTAACAACTACTCTCCCATGGCACAAACAGCTTCACCAACCTTACCCTACAAACCTTGGATTGCCAAGTAAGAAATACAATAAATTTGCTGGGCAGTAGTATTAGCACACACACCTTTAATCTCAGCATTGAGGAGTTAAAGGTAGGTGGATCTCTGAGTTCTAGGCTAGCCTGATCTACAGAGTGAGTTCCAGGACAGCCAGAGCTGCACAAAGAGACCCTGTCTTAAACTCCACACTGCAAAAAAAATCATTTATCCTTATAGCCATAGTATTGAAGAGTCTCTGTTCAAATCCCAATACATACTCTAATGGCCAACTCATTTCTGACATGGTCTCATGTTTCACTGTTCAGGGTCACTGGGGGATTCAATAGTCTCCTTTATTGATAGAATCATTACAATTTTAAATACTCCTGGATTAATAAATAGTGCATCCCATCTTCAGCTGCATAGGAGCGAATAGAAAGGGGTTGAGATTCTATGAAAACATCGCTCTGAGAGAGATGTACAGTTATCCAGATGTTCTCCCACTTTTAGCTGACGATGGGACTAACCAGATTCCTCTGAAACCAGGTAAATGGCCAAGCCCTGGCCAAGAGTATGCACACATATGAAGCTTTCAGACTGTGTTCTGGAAAAAGGGGGTGCCCTCTGCTTGCTTTGTACACAGTGCAGACATGGTGAGGGACTGACTCTGCTAGCGAGTAAGGGGAACACTGTAGAGCTAGCAGAAAATAACCTATCAGAGAGGGGGAGAAAGTCTATTTTATGGAAATAGTTCTGGTGGGTACAGAGAAGATCTCAATAAAGTCCATTTCTTCTCACTATAGAAAAGGTGAATTTAATACTTGTTTTTTTTTAAAAAAAAAAGAAGAAGAAGAGGAGGAGGAGGAAGAAGAAGAAGAGGAGAGGAAGAGGAGGAGGAGGTTTGTTTTCCTCCTTTTTTGAGGTTGAAAGTGAAAGATCAGGGCTATCCATCTGCTTGACTCCTAGTGAGGGTCTCTTGTTGGAATGCAGCATGGGGATGGGACCAAATGCTGGAGATTAGCTGGTGAGGGAGTCAAGAGAATCAACCATCAAATTTGCTGTATTGTTGACAGTGCAGGCTCTTGGGAGCTAACCAGGGTCCTGAAAGAATTATCCTACGCTACCAATCTCTTCTGAGGGAGATGCTCACAGTGACTTAATTATCTCCTGCTAGATTCTGCCTATTAAAGGTGCTACCAACCCCTATCACCCCCAATTACCACCACTCAAGACCAAACTTCGAATATGCAAAAACATTGAGGGATACATTCAAATCACAGCTAAACAATAGCAGACAGCCCAATCAGTGTTGTAACTGATCACATGTTATGCTGTCAAAGTGTAACGTATGTTGTCAAAGTGTAACTGAGATAGAAAAAAGAGAAACCTGGCTTAAGAGTCAGGAGAAGCTGTCTTTCTGTAGGGTCACAGAAGCTGTAAGGCTTCTGTATGGGTGTGATTGGGACAAGTCCATTTGCTTCTGTTGGTCTCATTTTCTCCTTCTAAAATGGAGTCTGGACAGACAAGACCAAGACAAGAGCATGCCATACCAAGCCCAGCAATGCACAAGGGGAAAAAGGTGTAGTTGAGTGTGCTAGAGGTGAGCAAATAATCAGGAGCCATTTTTTAACGTGTATTTTATAGGAAAAAATTCATGCTTTTTCTCTCCTCTCCCTCCCACCCTTGGTGTTATTCTCTAAGACATTTGTGTTTTTGAATAAACCTTACACATTGAGTGCCAAAATTCCATCTGCATCCTCCTGCTGAGAAGTCATAATGCCATGTTTATGACACCAGGCTCTGTTTCCATGGGGATGAGTGTGTCAACGTAATTCTAGCATATGACTTCTGGATATGTCTAGGAAGATGGGTGAAAGCAATAGAAAAATCTTCAGATACACACATTTATTTTTTGATATTCCGATAACTGACAGCTACAAGAATGATGTTGCTGAAAATAGCAAGGCTCAGAGAGATGAGTGAGAAGCCCGAGATCATCTTTCCCCTGCGCAGAGGGCACTTACTCGCTCAGACCTTCCTCTTGGAAGATTTGGATCTGCACCATTGTCTTGGTTTTGATTGTTTCTAATGTAACATCATGTGCATGAGGTGATAGTCGGGCTCTCCCTGTTCTGCCTCGTGCCCCAGTTTCCCATCTGGGTGGGACTGGGCTGTGAGAACCTGAACAATGGCGTCTTATTTAAATTCACTACTCAAATTCAGTTTTACACAGAAGCCATCCCTCCCACTCCATCTGCAAATCTGGAAAGTCAAATGTAGAGTCTCCTCATGAAATTTCCCACAGAGGGAAACAGCCATTTAAACGTGTGCTGTGGGCACTGCAAATCTGATGAAAAATACCCTTTTAAAGAACTGATTTGATTTCGGTATAAAATTGTGGTTTTAAACTTTTCCTGATTATTAAAGTAATTTGTGTTCACTATGTCAAAAAAAAAATAAATCGAACACTGAAGCTAGAACAAAAGGTACTCTGAAGAGCTAGCTCCTATTAAAACATCGTTTTATTACAATGCTTCTTTTCTGAATTTTAAATATAAAAAGCATGACTATTTACATAAGTTGCATCCTGTGATGCAGCACAGACTGAAATGCAGAGGTGACCACGACACACTCCCTAACCTATGGTCTCTCCCAGGCCTTCCCACTCCCTAGCAGCAAGTGTTGTCCTTGCTGAGTTAGAGCAGGCTCTTAGATTACTTCAGTACCCAGACTATGCAGATGTAATGTTAAGTTAGTTCCACACACAAATCTTGACTAATTTGGCCACTCCCACTTTCTGCTCATTAGCGGCTTCCTTCTGTTAAGAAGTGGGACTGCCCTGGCACCGCCATGCTGTGAGGAAGCCCAAGCAAGCCCAGAGGAGGAGATTTCTGGCTGGAAAGTAAAGACATCTGATTGCACTGGGGCCCCAGCCAGCTGTTCTGTCCCAGTTCACACGCTTTGGGTGGAAGACAAAGCATCCAGGGAGCCCCCAGGCCTACTACAAAAACAGAAGGGCTTAGCTGCTCTTAGCCCCGAGATAATAGGAATATTTGTTACATTACCCGCAACCATACCGCACTGTGAACTTTTTAAAATGTGTAAACAAATTTAAAAGTTCTCATCTCTTAGATGCCCTCATGATGCCTGTGTCTTTAGCTGATTGACCCATCCATGGTGTGAGTGCTTTAGCCTCTCTCTTACGGTATGTTGAAGTGAATGGTTCTTTACATTATCAGTTCCCATCTGTCGGACCTGAAGGATGCGTTCTTATGTTGGATTGCTGAGATAAAAGAGAACTGAAGCTGCTTTTGGTATTGCCAGCCTGATTATGCTTTAGAAATAGACATATTTGTCTTCACCCCAGGGTTCCAGGAGAGAGTCTCCCCCACAATTTTTATCTGCCTTCGCAATCCTAGCCAAGCTGCTGTGGTTGGTGTAACTGAATTTCTACATTCATTTTTATAATTTTATTTAAAATTACTTTTATTCTTTATAAGTACTGGGCTGGTGTCACCTTCCTGAATTTGAGCACTTAGGAAGTTCAGGTAGGAGGATTCTAATTTCAAGACGAGCCAGGGTTATTTAATGTAATCCTGTCTCGAAAGAAAGAAAGAAAGAAAGAAAGAAAGAAAGAAAGAAAGAGAGGGAGGAAAGAAAGGGAGGGAGGGAGGAAAGAAAGGGAGGGAGGAAAGAAGGAAGAAAGAAAATCCTTAACTAATACAAAAACTGAACAACAAAAAGCCATGTAAATTATACTTGTTTTATAATAGTGTTATAAATGCATATATTCTACATCTTTATGTAACAAAACCAAGGCTATGTATTATATATTATACATGACATAATATAGAATAGTTTATGCACCAAAATATTTATTGCACATTATATTTAATGCACAAAATATATTGAATGCAGTGCCTTTCTATTCACGAGCATGCTCTTACTTTCTTCTTAGACTTTAGACTTATATGTGTCATGTGTCTTGATTTTAGAAAAAGAAAAAGGGCCAAATGTAGTGGTACACACCTTTGATGCCAGCATTTGGAAGCCAGAGACAGGTGGATATATGTAAGTTCAAGGTGAGCTTGGTCTACGGAACTAGTTCCAGGATAGCCAGGGCTACACAGAGAAACCCTGTCTTGAAAAACAAAACAAAATAAAATAAAAAACAAACAAAGAAAGCAAAAGGGGGCATCCATATCTAGAGAAACCCCTGGATTTGTGGTAGTCTGGCCCTCTCCCCTCGCCTCTGGACGTACCTCCCTTCCCACCATGGCAGCAATCATGACTACGCATTAGTAGGGAGATACCCTGACATCCACATGGAAGTTTTAGCTAGTGCAACAAGAACATTTGCTGAGAAGTCTCTCAGATCCTCACACTTTGTATGAGCAAGACATGAGTTTTTGATTATTAATATGGAGATACTGGGTAGCTTATTAATCGAGTAGCCTCACTCAAGACTTCCTAAGCACTTCCCAGCTATGGCCCTTTCCATTCGAGAAATCTTTACATGGCCTCAGATATACAGGTACATAAATAATTACTGATGATAAATCCCCCAGAATTTGTTTTAAAACAATTATTTGGTATGCACGTCATTCCAGGCTTTACTAGAAACAAAAACAAGTTAAATCCCAGCTGAACTTTGGAAGCTAAGTAGCTTCAGGGTTTTAGACCAGTGTTTTGGGAAATGGCTGGGAGCACCCCTTCAAATAAATACCCAGTACAAAATGGCAGAAATATTTTTAGGCCATTTCAGAGACTGCTAGAAATTCTGACCTACCTCAAGCCAAAATTTATTTGATGTTTTCTTTTATAATGGAGTTTAAGTAAGTAACTATATAGCAGGATTTTCACATAAGCAATGTGCTATGGGCGTCTTTGATACTTACATGTTAAGAAATGGCAATGGGGAGTTAGGGAGAGCATTTTCCCATCACTACACTGTGAGATGTCTGAAAGAGTCGAGCAGTTGAGCTCACTGGAAAGCCTCTGAAATTCCCAGCATACGCTTGTCCAGAATCCGAGCCAGATATTTCCGGCGGTGTTCTTCCTTGGTGAATGGCAGCAATGCCAGCAGGGTGTTCATGGCGTGTGTTCAGAACCAGGGCTGTGGTGCAGTCAAGTAAAGCAATATGCCTGGGTGCTGCCGGAAACACCCTGGATTCATAAGCATTTGCTTTTGAGTTGTTTATTGTGACACACACCCACAGCTGTGCACTGGGGCAGTTAAGTCCCAGTGCAACGCATATGTGGACAGAGGCGAGCTTTTCCAATCGGAACTTACTGTTTGTCTTGTTGGTTTGTTGTTTGTGTCCACCAGCACCTAGGTGGCCAATGCTGACAACATGACTGCCTTCAGAGAAGGGTTAAAAACCTGGTCCAGCTTCCTGTGTTTTGCCTTCATGCTCATACCGCCTTTTAAATAGGAATGTGTCCATGCAGCTCGATTTTACTTTGTTTTATCAAAAACAAATAGGCTGTTTTACATCTTAATGTCTTACTCCATAGTAAGTGGCAGACAAAGCCACCCACTGGTAGCTCCAAATCATTCATTTTGCTGATAGCTCGATGGGTAGCAGAATTTACTGGGTCTTTGCCTCTTGATGGACACCCACTGTGATCTCGTTTCTGTGCCGTTAGACACAGCACAGCAATAAACACGTCATTGTGTTGATCTGTCTGTTTTGATTTCCTTTGGCTTTCTCAGTGGGGACCTAGTAAGGTTAAATGACACATACGATGTGACCTTATTCTTCATAGATGTTAGATTACTTAGGCCAAGGACCATGACATGAAACACTTCCATCAGGATGTATCTGCATTGTTTTCTTTATGGTCCTCCGAGGATAAAGTGCTACAGCTTCTCCTAATACTGGGATGTCACCGCCCATTGACCCTGCATCCTTCTGACTTTAACCATCTCTTCATATACCTTAAGTCATCTGAATTTACTCTTCCGTGAGACTTCTTAGCTAATTTTAGACAGCTTGGTGTTTGTGTGCTGGTCAGTTTGGACAAGGATTTTGAATATATGGATTACTTATCTCTATGCATCATTTATCTACATGATTTTTTTTCTTGATGTTCTTGCTTTTTAACTTTAATTGCCTTCATAGTCACATATAAACATTATCAATCCTCCCCGACCCCACACTGGAGATGGCGCCTAAGGCACCGTAAATACTCAGCAAGCACTCTACCCCTCAGCTGTAGCCTCAGGCCTCCTTTTTACTTCTTATTTTGAGACAGGTTATCGTGAAGTTGCCCCAGCAGGCCTGGAACTCACAAGTAGTTGGAATTACAATCATAAAATTGTATTCTTACTTTAGCCAAGAATGTCTCCCTGATTCTTAACATTGCAAACCTTTCTTGAGTTTTTTTTTTCAAACTTGAGCATATTGGTAATATGAAGTTTAATTTCCCTTTTTAAAATTAAAGTATTACTTATGTAAAATAAAGCATCCTTATTTTAAGTATACTGTGTGATAAGCTGCGATTACTGTATAGATCAAGTAACCTTAGTCACCATGGAAGAACTCCAAATCAAATATTTCCTGCCCTCAACACTCAAGCCAGGTGATCACTGCTCTGCATTCTGATACTATGGTTTTGCCATTTTCTGGAATTTCATGCAAATAGATCACTCAGCATGGATGTGCATGCTGAATTTCTCACTTACAGGGTTTCTGAGACTCAAACGGGATGGAGAATGCATTGGTCATCTGTTTCTTGTTGAAGTCTAGAATTCCATACGACAGATAAACCACAATTAGCTTGTTTGACAATTTACAAAGTATCCCATTATAAAGTTTTGTGTGTGTGTCTTTGTGGACATCTTTTTCTTTCTCTTGAGTAAATACCTAGGAATGAAATTTATGGAGCACATGGCAAAAATCACTACTATATATTTTCTTTTTTACTATTCTTTTTAAAGTTAATTTACTGTATGACAATTTCATGAACATAGAGTAAAATGACAGCAGTATGATGCTTCTAGTCTTTATAGTCTCCTTAGCCACGGGCCTTTGACCAGGTCCACAGTACCAAACATAAACTTCCTCTACATATATCCAATCAGAAAACAGCTGGTTAAATAGACAGTCAAGTCACCACCACATCAGTGAAAGCCTCTTAACTGGAGGCTGGTGATACAGTACACAAGGTCCAAAGTTGAGAAAACTCACTGGTGAGTTGTGGGATATTAGCTAAAGATGTGTTACATTTGTTTCTGCTGTGGAACATTTGTAAATGATGCAAAGATACATTCCATTCTGTCCTATTGCCTTTATTTAACTCTGGGAAACTATTACTTTGCCTGTCTAGAACACCTGATTGGGCTAATAAAGAACTGAATAGCCAATAGCAAAGCAGAAGAGAGGATAGAGAGGGCTGGCAGGCAGAGAGAATAAACAGAAGGGGAAAAAGAGAGAGAAAAGGAAGATCAAGAAATGAGGAAAGGAGGAGGAGAGGAGGAGATCAGGAGCCAGCCCCCCAACTACTCAGCAAGCCATGGAGAAAGAAGTAAAGAAAGGTATATATGATAAAAGTCCAAAGGCAAAAGGTAGATTTAAGAAAAGCTACCTAGAAATAAGCCAAGCTAAGGCCGGGCATTCATAAGAAAGAATAAGCCTTTGTGTTTTTATCTGGGAGCTGGGTAGCAGGCCCCTCAAAGAGCTAAGAGCTGAAAGAGTAAAAACAGCAACAGTGACTTCCTCCCTCCAGCTGCCAGCACAGCTACTTTGGTACTATGAAAGCCAGCCAGCAGGGAAGAAGCTTTCAGATCAGTTCCTATGTAACCTCTTCATATTCTGCAACCAAGTTATGTAGAAAACAGGGTCTTACCACCCAGTTCTGGCTGCTACCCAATGTCAGTGTCCACAGTCTTGATAGTTTGTGGGGCTTCTGGAGCCTTCCTGGAACTCCTATAGGAGTGTACCACAGTTGGCACCGGAGTTTCTGTTTAAGAACCCATGGCTTCTGGCATTATCCACCCATGCAGGATACCTTTGTTCAAAGTCTTGTTATTTTTTTTCTTAGCTTACAAAGTAGTAGATTTTATGTGGCTTCTCTATACATTCCTTCTGCACCCAATCTTCTCCTCCACTCCTATCAAACCATGCCCCCTCCAGTATTCCCTCCCTTTGTTCTCATAGCACATATGTTCTATGAGCTCCACACTCGTTAGAACCTCTGCTGCCTCCTTTCTCACTTCCAGGCCTCCACAGCCATTCCAGTTTAAACAAACAAATCCAAAACCGTATTCATATATGAAAGGGTCCACAGCGTTTGACTTTCTGGGACAGAGATACCTCACTCGGGGTAATCTTTTATAGTTCCACCCATTTCTCTGCAATTTTCATTGTTTCATTTTTCTTTACAGCTGAATAAAATTCCATTGTGTTTCTGCACCCGGTTTCCATTATCTGCTGTCTGTAGATGGGCTGGCTCTGTTTCCCAGCTAATATGAACAGAGTGGCAATGAACAAGGATGCACAAGTACTTCTCCAGCTGGATCCGGAGGCCTTTGAACATCTTCGGTGGTGCAGGGCATTACCAGTACTTACCAGTGAAACAGGATGTAGGTTTTAACTGGGTTTTCTGTGATGAACAGTGGCATGAAGAATTTTTTAATATGCCTTTTGGTTATCTTTGCATATCTCCATTTATACAATGTCTGTTTACAAATCTAGCCCTTGTTTTGCAAAGCACATTCTTCAATTTTTGTTAAATAATTAATTTTTCGGTTATAGTTCTTTGTGTTTCCTAGGATCAAGCCCATTATCTGATGCATGCTTTGCAAATTTTTTCTTCTACTCTACAGATTGCCTGTTTAGCTGCCTGTGTTGTTTTTTTAATTTGAAAACATTTAACCTAAACAAAGTCCACGTTTTTTCATTTTAATTTTCATTTAATTTACATCTTATGCTTTTTGTACCCTATTCACAAGGTTCCCATGTATGTTTTTCTCCAAAAGTTTTATAATTTAAGTTCTTACATTGAGATCCACTTGGAGTTAATTTTGTATAGTGTAGGCAAGGGTGTTAGTTCATATTTTTACATGTGAATATACAATTGCTCCGCCACCGTTTGAAAAGATGATCCCTTCTCAACAGTCTTGACACTCAACTGACCACACAGGCAAATGTGGACTATCCTGAATTTTACCTTATTCTGTTGGTCACATGAGCGTCTTTACGGCAGTCTTGGCTGCCACAGTATTATAGCAAGTCTTTAAATCAGATAGTGAGTATTCCAAGATTACTCTTGCTTTTCAAGTTTATATCGACTACGAGGTCCATTGCTTTTCAACACTAGGTTATAAATCTGCTTAATATTTATTTAAAATCCCAGTAGTTACCAAAAGAAGGAACCTGAGTTCTCAGAGTGCCTGGATGGCAGAGCTCGGAACTAGGGGTAAGCGCTAGTGAAGGAGTGAGAGGGAACGGCTAATAATCGAGCAAAGCATTATGGGAGAGTTTCAAGATGTTGGCTGCTAGGTTAAAGATAGTGATTCCCTTGACTTTGTCTTGTCCCTATAAGTAGGAGGAGCCGTGGAGCACCTAAGTATGGTCGGGAGAGAATTTCCTGCTGGACACACGGGAGCCGTGGAGTACCTGGGTAGGGTTCTCACTCTGTGCTGTGGAAGTGGGGATGCATGGCGGGGAGGAGCTTGGAATGTCCTGGATACAAGCCAAAGAGTTGGGAGCAAGAGAAGTCCGAGTGCAGGAGCACCAGTGCCGCTCAGCACATGGGTGTGAGAGCCACAGCCTTCCAGAAGAGCAGAATAATACCTGTTCTCACTATCTGGAGTGGAAAATTCCGGAATCCTAAGGCTCTGGAGAACACTCAGAGGAGTTTCGCCTTGTAAAGGAGACCATTTTGCCCTAAACAGATGTTGCCCCGTTGCTTCTGCTAGCAAATCTTAAGTCAGAGCTGGCAGGATCAAATTCTTTCCAAGAAATGAAACTTCACCCCCTAATGTGGCTCAAGTATATGTGAAAATATAATCATTTAAAGGACCCACAAAGAAAAATTTGACAAAATTTGGCAAATATGCAAAAATTATGAAAGGAGCAAAGTAGGCCACGTCCGGCCCATAATGAGGGAAGTCAATCAAACTGACCCAGAAACGACACTGACAATAAAGAACCAGAAGAGAAGCATCAGGACGGCACTGAGTGGCCCAGGAAGACTGACCATAATGCTATATGGACAATATTTAAAAATAAAACCTACAGGGCCAACAAGACAGCTCCGCAGGTAAAGGTGCTGGCCCCCAAGCCCGATGACCTGAATGACATCCCTGGAACTCACATGGTGGAAACAGAATTGACTCCCACCCACAAGTTGTCCTCTGATTTCCAAATATGAATATGATCTCTCTCTCTCTCTCTCTCTCTCTCTCTCTCTCTCTCTCTCTCTCTCTCTCACACACACACACACACACACACACACACACACCCCAAAGAAATGCAAGTGAATACGTGAAACATCTAACTCAAACTGTTTGCCCCCCAATCTTTTTATTTCTTAATTTTATCACTCGAGTTTATCATTCTATCTTCAATTTCTTAATTGTCTTCTGCCACATCCTTTCAGATTTTAAATCTAATCATTGAGTCCTAAATATTTTATTTTTCAATCCTAGGAATTTCCTATTTTTATGATGATATTTCCTTGTCTGTCCAAGACTTTCATTCATTGACAATTTGTTCTGTCTTATTTTATTGAAGACAAAATTATTACCATAGAATAGTCACAGTTTCTTGAGAATGTGATCTGTTTTCTTGGTTCTTTTGTGGTTGTTTTCGGGTGGTTATTTGCTTGTTTTTAAGTAAAGAAAAATCAGGCCGATACAATGAATATAAGGAATGCACTATTCAGACCAAACTGTTCTTGAATTTATGATCTTTTGGCTTCAAACTCTAAGGGCTAACCTTGTAAGCCTAAATCACCATAGCTAGCCATCTTCTTAGTTCTTTGCACGTTAGATAATCTTGGATAGAATCCAGAAGTTATGGTAACAATTCTATTATGAAAGTTATCGTAACAATTGTCGGTTCTGCTACACAGAAGTGTTTTCCCCTTTCTTCTTGCCTGTATTCAAACTCCAATTGCTGCTTCTAGGCGAGCAGCCTTAGTCTCACTAAACCTATATCTCAGCTCCCCTTGGTGTTGCTTTGAGTTTTCTGCATACTAACAAATTTGGAAGTCAAGCATAGCCATACCTAACCCCCTCCCACATCCTCTTCAGTGTGTGTAGTATCCAAAATTCAATTTTCTTGCTCCCTAGGCCAGAATGAAGACATATTTGACCACACACACTGTTCTTGTATAACTTCTCATCTCCCTTCCTGTGAGTAAGTGGCTGCTTCCTACTGACTCTCTGCTGCCTCAGGCTTGAAGGTCTTAAAAATATCTGTTTTCTAGAGTAGAAGGGACTGCCTTTGTCTTTTTTCTGCTGTAAAATTCCTGAGGCTAGAAAGAAAAGAGGTTTACGTAGCTCAGTATGAGGAGCATCTGTCCCATGGATTTCATGGTCCCTCTGGTTGTGTCACAATGTGGAAGATGGCATCATTACAGAAGGGTTTGTATAGTGAGATCAGATACCAAGATGGAAGCCAGAATAAGTCAGGGACCAAGCTCACTCTTTGTAGCACCGTCCTTTGTGGGGGCTACCTGGGGTCTCAGGAAAACTATAATTATACATTCTAGGAGTAGTGCCTCTAATGATTTTATTACTTCCCATCAAAGTCCATCTCTTAAAGGTCTCGCATCCTCCCTGTGTGACTCAGTATAGACTGGGCTTCCAGGAAATGAAACACTGGAGGACACACTTAGACTACAGCTGTGTGCTAGCTAACATGGGTTTATGTTGTGTGATATTTTGATTGTGTTCAATCAAATAAAGACAAATAAAACTTGCTTGGAGTCAGAGGACGGAGCTTGCCACCAGCTAACCAAAATTAACCAAACAGGTTTGGAGGACTGTAAACAGAGAGGAGACAGGAAGTGGTAAGGTGGGACTAAGAGAGGATTTCAACCCTTTTGGCTGGAGGAACAGGAAGTCATAGAAAGCCATTGGCAGCTGCTCTCTGTTCTCCTATCTTTAAGGATCTTACCTGATATTTGACTCACAATTTTTATTGATAAAGATTGATTAGATTAATGCTTCAGTTCTATCTCATTGTACTGAAACTTGGAGGAGTCTGTGAGAAGCTTATTTTTGAAAGAAGTATAAGAATTAATACAGCTATAGGTACAATTGTTCCAGCACATTTATTAAATCAGCCATCATCTTTGTCCCCAAGTAAATAACCATTTTTGTCCTATGTCATGTTTTCAAACACGAATTCAGACTTTGAAGTCTCTTTTCTATTTCTCTGGTCTTCAAGTATGGCACCGATTTACAGCAATTTCACTTCATAATATTTAGTTATTTATTTATGTGCGTATTTGTTTGCTCATTCATGCATGTTCCACAGTGCTCATGGGAAGGTCAGAGGCAAGAGTCATTCTCTCCTTCCACCATGTGAGCTCTGAAAGTAAAACTTAGGTCGTCAGGATTGGAGGCAAGTGCCTTTACCCAGGGAGACATCTGGTCTACTCATAAAAAACATGGTCTGAAAAGGAAATTCCCCATCTCTGTTATTCTTGGTTTATATTCTTGGTTAGATCATGGTTTTCTAGGTTATTCCTAGAGGCTTATTCTTTAACATATATTCTGAGATTCTTTTGGGGGTTTCACAAAGTATCTGTATTTAGAAATTGCATAATACCTATATATTCATTTAGGAAGAACTGACTTAAAATGAGTTCCCATTTAAGGATGAGTTTCTCTGGAAGATAGCTCTCATATCAGCGCAGGTTTGTAATTGTCATCAATAGCTCCTGGAGATTTAAATGACCATTTCATTCCAAGCACCGTATAACTTGCTTTTTATAAATAAAGATAGCCTTGAATCCCACCTCCCAAGCACAGGGATGACAGGTGTGTGCCACCAGGCCCGGTTTTTATGCTCACTTTAAAGACTCAATATTAAACACTGGCTGTACTCACGCTCTCGCTATCATTGAAGTGAGTGAAATTTGTTTGAGTTTAAATTCATTTTTGTTATTTGCATCTGTGAACCCTTATCCATCATCGTAACTCTATTTTCTCTTCCTGCTATTTTGCTCACGACTTTAACAGCCACTAAATTTTATCAAATATTTTTCTATCTACTGATCTGACTCTCGTTTTATTTCATTATTGTTATAAATTACACTGATAGATGACAACGTTAATCTTTCGTTCCTTGAATAAATCACAGTTATGGCTTTGAAATAAAAATTCTACACATACTGGCAAAAGTCTAAAAATGATTTTGTATTTATAAGTAACATTTGTTTAAAGCAAATTTTACGGACAACTATCACGAAGCAGTGCTAAAATTGCATTGACTTTACAAAGAGAGTGTGAAGGTTTGCGTTTTCCGTGGCCTCAAATGTCTAACAAGTGCCATCCTAACTTATCCTTGGAGCTCGAGAGATGGCTCTGTCAGCTAAAAATTTGGATCCCAGTATTCATTCAACACGGTGGGCATCTTACACATGCTGCAGCCCCTGATTCAGGAGGGCAGACACAAGAGAGTCATGGAGGTGTGCTAGCTTCAAGACTAGCTGAGAAAATGTGAGCTCCTGGCTCAGGAAGAGACTCTGCCTCTAAGCGATAGTCGTGGAAGACCTTCTCTGGCCGCTGCACATACAGGCGTACCATACTCCACACACACGCAAGTGCACGCTCACACATGGACACATACATAGAAAGTGAATAGATAATTTTAAGAGAATAATTTATTCTCTAGGGAATAAACTCATCTCAACCATACTGAGTTTACCAGGATGGAATTTAAATAAGATTTTAGATCTTCCCACAGTCTTTGTTCAGCCGACTAGTCTAACCCCTGAATTATATTTAGTAATTTTATTTTTCTAAAAATTCTCTATTTCCTTAAGGCTCCAAATCTGAATGCCACAGAGTTCCACACAATCCTTATTTGTAATTTTTCAGATGGATACAGCCTCTTGCTCCTGCCAAATGTTGCCTGTTTTTGTTCTTTATTGCCTTAATCGGGCTCTAACGTGACAGCGTTTTTCAAAGAAGCCAATTTCTCCAATTATCTTCTTCATGTTTTGTTTCCCCATTTCAGCTTTCATCTCATTCATCCCCTCTTCTTAGTCATTTAGTTTATGTAGTTACTTTTCCTAATGCAAATTAAACGCAGGTTCCTTTGCTTTTGAAGTGTTTTTGTCTTTTTTGTTTGATATTAAAGTTTTTAGCCATGGCTAACTTCAGTTTTTCTGAAATATGTTTGCAAAGGAAAAATGTCTTTTACACTGGAACGACATAAACATATGCTTGCAATTACCTGATCAAACGCATGTGATCAACCCCCCCCCCACACACACACACCTTGATCTTTCTCAGACGTGCACTGGAGCCAACCAGGAGCACCTGGTGGTCAACCAGGAGGGATTTGAGCAGCAAACTAAATAAAGCCGAATGGGTGATTCCAATTGGGATATGGAATGGCTCCTGGAAGATGACAGAACTGCTGGGCCTAAGGGAGGAAGTGAGATCACTGGAGTCTGTCCTTGAAGGGGATGTTGGGACCCTAAGCCCCTTCTCTCTCTTTCTCTTTCTGAATGCTGTGAGCTGGGAAACCTCTGTCACTTTCGAGGACCATGACGTTTTGTGCTGCCAGAAGCCCAAAGCGATGGAGCCAAGTGACCATGACTGTTGTGGAATATGGCATATTCCTTTACACTGTGTGAAGCTATGTCACTGTGACTGGTTTAATAAAAAGCTAAATGGCCAATAGCTAGGCAGGAGGTATAGGCAGAACTTCTGGACAGAGAGAGGTCTGGGAAGAAGAAAGGTAGAGTTGCCAGCCAGACGCAGTGGGAGCAAGATATGCAGGATGAGAGGTAGAAGCCACAGACAATGTGGGGACATAGAGATGAATAGAAACGAGTTAAGTTATAAAAGCTAGTGGGACAAGGCTAAGCTATAGGTTGAGCTTTCATAATTAATAATAAGTCCCCCGTGTCATTTTTTGTAAGCTGGAGGCCCAAAAAAAAGTCTGTCTACGGTGGACTGACACCTTTGAAACCAGGAGCCAGAGCAAATCTTTCCTCCCATTGGTTGTCACTGTGGTGGAAAGCTGCTGCCTTCTACAAAGCCACACCCAAAATATAAAATGGAGCCAAAGCTCATGTTTGCACAGAAACCCTTGGATTAAAAATGGGGCAACAAAGTGACATTTTGTTTGCAATCTAACAAATAGAGCTTGCCTGAGGATCAGAGCACAGAGCTAAACCACTAGTTAGCCATATAGACCAAGCAATGGCGGCACACACCTTTAATTCCAGCACTCAGGAGACAGAGGCAGATGGATCTCTGAGTTCAAGGCTACCTGGCCTACACCAGATTGAATCTGTTTAAAAGAGAAACAGAACTCACACAAAGGTGATCCCAGCATTTGGGATCACATGTCATTCATGCCAGCACTAAGGAGGTGGAAATAGGAGTGATATGGCTGGGCAGATAGAGGATTGTAATGTGGGAAGAGACAGGAGCTCGGATGCAGTCTGAGATTCCAAAGAGACAGCAGTCTGTCTGAAGATTCTGTCTGAACATGCAGTCTGAGGATTCGTAGAGACATGATCACCCCTTTTGGTCTGAGCACTGGTAGAGGTAAGAACTCTCTAGTGGCTGGCCACTCTGTTTCTCTGATCTCTCAGCTTTCACCCTTAATATCTGACTCTGAGTTTATGTTATTAAGAACAATTAGAATTAATGCTACATGTTCATGTAACTTCATTAAAATCATATCAATGCAAAATGAAAAAAAAAACTTTTCTCTAAAATGTATTTGTCAGTTTAAAATCTTGGATGCTTTAGGCTATGAATAACATTTGAAGTGAACAATAGACTAACCAAAAACTTAAAAAGTTGAAGAGACATCTTCATAAAGCCAGAAAGGCTACTACAGTTCATGTAGGAACAGGCCTGAGCTCAACGAAGCTAAGAGGGGCTTGGGAACTGGCTCAGTAGTTAAAAGCAGTTGCTGCTCTTACAGAGGAACAGATTCAGTTCCCAGAACCCAGGCAGTGACCCACAACCAGCGGTAATGCCAGTCCCAAGGGATCCAATGTCCTCTTCTAGCCTATGTGGATGGCAGGCATTAAAATAAAATGGCAGAGCCGGGCGGTGGTGGCGCACGCCTTTAAATCCCAGCACTCGGGAGGCAGAGGCAGGCATATCTCTGTGAGTTCAAGACCAGCCTGGTCTACAAGAGCTAGTTCCAGGACAGGCTCCAAAACCACAGAGAAACCCTGTCTCGAAAAAACCAAAATAAATAAATAAATAAATAAAATGGCATTTAGAGTAGAAATAAGAGAACACCAGACTCTGTTATCAGTAATTACAGCAAATATAAATGTGATAAAGGTAGAGACCAACAGAAGGCGTTAAAATATAATTCAACCATATGCTATACAAAATTCACTTTACATTCAAGAACCTAAGTGTGTTGAGAGACATAAAGAGACGTAGAGTTAGCATCGTTAATCTAAAATATGAAACCAAAATGTTACAAAATCCAATGCTCCAGAACAGACATGATACCAAAGTCCTCTACCTGATCTCAAAGCAGAGGCACACATGGGTGGGTGTGAGTCATATATGCAACAGTGAAGGGGCAGGCGTAAATTTGCCATGTGTAGGCTTGAGTACCACTGCAAAGATACTTTACTCTATAGATAGTCTATATGATTACTCCCAATAGATGCAGAAAAAACATTTTACAAAAATCCAATACCGTTTCATAGTAAATGAGGAATAGAAGGTCTTTCTCTCAATCTAATAAAGGGCATTTTGAAAAGCCACAAATCTTCAGTGGTGGCATGGGCATGAACATCAACAAACACCCAGCTGCAGTAAGACTGTGACTTGCTTTTTTTATACCATCCACCACAGTGACTTGCCCAGGTCTGGCACCTCTCCCAGTAATCTGGGCCCTCCAACATCAATCATTAATCAAGAAAATGCTTCCCACAGACTTGCCTACAGGTAATCTGATGGAGAAATTTTCTCAATGGAGGTTCTTCTTCCCAAATAATTCTAGCTCGTGCCAAGTTAACAACAAACAACCAACAACAAAAGTCAACCAAGACAGACTGTTTATTGTTTATTTTTGTTGTTTGAGACAGGGTCCATGTAACCAAGGCTGCCCTCAAACTCATAATCTTCCTGTCCTCAGCTTCCAGAGGGCTGAGGATGTTGAAATTAAAGATATATACACAACCACACTCAGTTTTGAAGAATGATTGAGATATCTATTAGTGAGTTTTGATCAATTCATGTGTTCAGTCTTCCAGGCTCTGATCCATGCACACAGATGCGATTTGCTTTATTTGTACGTTGTAGTTTCTATTGTTTCATATTTACCCTGTTTATTGCTCTTGTCCTAAACAGCATACAGTGTTAAAGGTAAGTCTGAGGTGAGCTAATTTAAGAATGGCTAAGGAATAAAATCATGAAGCAGCATTTCTGAAGGAAGTTGATTCATAATGTCCCAACCTATCATATGCATGGGTTCTATTTATAGTCAGTGAAAGGAAGTGACATACAGAAGTATTCTGATTGACAATATATTCTGATGTCAATATAATTGACATTTGCCTTCTATGGTCATAATGTGGTATACTAGCTAGTTTTGTGTCAATTTGACACAGCTATTGTCATCTGAGAGGAGGAAACATCAATTGAAAGACAGCATCCATAAGATCAGGCTGCAGTCAAGCCTGTGGGGTATTTTCTTAATTAGTGATTGATAAGGTAAAGCCCAACCCATTTTACCCATTGTGGTTGATACCACCCGTGGGCTGGTGGTCCTTAGTTCTGTAAGAAATCAAGTTGGACAAGCCTTGGGGAGCAAGCCATTAAGCAGTACCCCCTCTATGGCCTCTGCATCAGCTTCTGTCTCTAGGTTACTGCACTGTTTTAGTTCCTGTCCTCAACAACGAACAGCGATGTTGAAGTGTAAGCCAAATAAAGTGTTTGGGTTGTGGAGATTCATCACAGTAATGGTAATCCTAGAACATGTGGCAATGGTTAGACCGGATTGACTGAAGGGAGGGTTGCTGTGATTGACCAAGCTTCAGTTGCTCAGTTATTAGAGTATTCACTTAGATTAGGTTATAACCCACCTGCAAATCAAGATAGGTTGTTGCTCAATATATACGGAGGCGACTTTAGTCCAAATTTTATTGTGCAGTTGCAGAAAAAGATGAGGCCAAGTTAGTCAACACTTTTAACTGCCCTGTTTCCGTGGGTGATGTCGCATGTCACATTAGTACAGCAAGGAAGGATCTTTGAAAATTTTTATTGTTATCTTCATTCTTCTTCATAAACTATCTCATAGTTACAATAACTTTAAGATTTCTGAAACTTTCTGGCTTCTCCTGAGTCCCCACCTCCCACTTCCACTTCCTCCATCCCTTCTGTTTCAAGAACTTTTGTCTTTGTTCTCTTGTTTTATGATGTTTACTTATTTATATCTGTCTATAGATATTTTGTTATTCACCTCATTTTTCTGGTTTTTCTCAACTTGAGTGTGTGTATGTGTGTGTGTATGCGTGCGTGTGTGCATATGTATATGTGAGCATGTATACATATATGTGTATGTGTATGCATGGATGCATTTGTGTGTGTGTGTCTGTGGCATGTGTGTGTTCACTGTTTCCATAGTGTTTTCTTCAGGGCGAGCATGCTGGTGATAAACACTTCAACTTTGCATGAAAACAAATCTTTTTAGACCCATTTTTTAAAGCATGAACTACTTCATGAATCTAAACGACTCAGGTTTATAAACAATAAAAGAGTTCTCTTCTCCATCTGGTCTCCCAGATCCAATCCTCCTGTCTCACCCCCAGCTCTGCAGCAGAACACCTGCTGTGGATCCCACAGACTTCCTCCTCCTACCTCCTTCTCCCCACTTTTGCTTTATCCCAGCCCCAGCTCCAACAGGCACCCCCTGCTAATCCACAGAGCACTCCCGCCAGGGAAGCAGGTGGGCTGACTGTAGACCTTCTGCTCTCCTTCTGTTCTACTACATACATCCCACTACATCCAAACCAGTGCTATGGCAGAGCCTTTGGGGTGACCTCTCTTCACTGTCTCCTCCCATTCCAAGGAGCTAGAATAAGAATATCCTTCTTGAAGACCCTGCTCCCTCCATGGACTCCCTAGAACCTCTAACCTATCGCCATTCCTGTCAGCTCCCAATGCCCAGAAACACATTTTACCTGGAACGCCCAGTGGTCCAAACTGTCAGGTCAAAAGAATAATCCCTACCAGGCAACACACAGGCATCAAACTCTCTGGAAACCCAGAGAGGAAACAGAAGAAAAGGAACAGAATACCACTCAATGAAGACAAAACCAGAAATCAGCACAAAGACTTATAATCAACCCAATTCCAAATGCATATACAGTAACATAAAAACACAATCAATAACATTCAAGGCCATGTGTCTCCACTAGAGCCCAGTTATTCTACCACAGGAGGCTCTGAATACTCCAACACAGCTGAAGCACAAGAAAAAGAACTTCAAACTGCCTTACGAAGATAATAGAGATTCTTAAAAAGGAAATTAATTTGAAGAACTTTATTGTTATCTTCAATCCTCTTTCTAAGCTACCTTATAATCATAACAACGTAAAGATTTCTGGAACTTTTTGGCTTCTCCCAAGTCTTAAAGAAATCCAGGAAAACACAAATTGTATCTGGAAATGAATAGAACTGTTCAAGATCTTAAAATAGAAATAGAATTAAAAAGAAAACTCAAACTGAAGGAATCCTGGAAATGAAAATTTTAGGAATTGGAACAGGAACTAGAGAGGCATGGTTCACAAACAGAACACAAGAGATGGAAGAGCGAATACCAGGCACATGTCAAAGAAAATGTTAAATCCAGAAAACTACTGACACAAATCATCCAGGAAATTAGGGACACTATGAAAAGACAAAACCTAAGGAAGGAATAGAGAAAGGAGAAGAAACAGCTCAAAGACCCAGAAAATGTTTTCAACAAATCATAGAAATTGTTCTTAGTCTAAAGAAGGAGTTGTCTATAAAGGTACAAACACCATCTAGAACACCAAATAGACTAGACCAGAAAAGAAAGTCCCCCTGGCACATAGTAATCAAAACATTAAATGTACAGAACAAATAAAGAATATTAAAAGATGCAAGGGGAAAAGACCAAATAAAATACAAAGGCAGACCAATTAGTATTACACCCTACTTCTCAATGGAAACTCAATGACCTCAGAAGGTCATAGTTTGCTGCAGACTCTAAAAGACCACATATGCCAGCCCAGAAAAACTTATAATCACCATAGATAAAGAAAATAATAAAACCAAATTTAAACAATATCTATATATAAATCCAGGCTTACAAAAGTTGTTAGAAGGAAAACTCCAACCTAAGGAAGTTAACTACATCTATGAAAACACAGGAAATACATAATCTCACAAAAGCAAAAGAATGAAAGAACACATACACACACAAACATCACCATCACCACCACCAACAAAATAACAGGAATCAACAACCATTGGTCATTGATATCTCAATATCAATGGTCTCAATTCACCAATACAAATACACAGAATCAATATGAAAGCAGGATCTATTCTTTTGCTGCATGCAAGAAATACATCTCAACATCAAGGATAGATATTATCTCAGGGTAAAGGATTGGAAAAATTATTCCAAGAAAATGGACTTAAGAAACACGCTGGTGTAGCCATTTTTAATATCTAATAAAATAGAACTCAACCCAAAACTAATGAAATGAGATAGGGAAGGATATTACGTGCTCATCGCATGAAAAAGTCACCAAGAAGATACTTTAATTCTTAAAATCTATGTCCCAAACACAATGGTACCCACTTTTGTAAAAGAAACACTACTAAAGCTTAAACCACATATTGATTCTCACCCACTGATGGTGGGAGCCTTTAACATCCTGTTCTCATCAACAGACAGATCATCCAGACAAAAACAAAATGGAGAAATTCTGAACCAAATGGATATTAAAACCAAATGGATCTAATAGATATTTATAAACATTTCACCCAAACACAAAAGAATATATGTTCTTCTCAGAACCTCATGGAACTTTCTCCAAAATTGACCACATACTTGGACACAAATAAAGTCCCAACAGGTACAAGAAAATTGAAATAACTCCCTGCATCTTATCAATAACAACAGAAGCAACATAAAGCCTACAAACTCATGGAAATTGAAAAACTCTCTACTGAATGAAAATTGGATCAATACAGAAATAAAGAAATTAAAGACTTTCTAGAATTCAATGAAAATGAACATACAGCACAAACTTGTGGGACACAGTGAGAACAGTGCCGAGGCAAGTTCATAGCTCTAAGCACCTACATTAAATAAAAAAAAAAAAACTGGAGAGATTTCATACTATCAACTTAACAGCACACCTGAAATCTCTAGAACAAAAAGAAGTAATAACACCCCAGAGAAGTAGACAGCTGGAAATAATCAGACTCGGGGCTGAAATCAGTAAGATAGAAACAAAGAGAACAATACAAAGAATCCATGAAAGAAAGAGTTGGTTCTTCGAGAAAATCAAGAAAATAAACATACCCTTATCCAAACTAACAAAAAGGCAGAGGAAGAATTTCCAAACTATCAAAATCAGAAATGAGGAACATAACAACAGACAACCAGGAAATTCAGAGAATCATGAGGCCATGCCTTTACAACATGTATTCCACAAAATTAGAAAATTGAAAAGAAATGAATAATTTTCTCAATAGGTGCCACTTGCCAAAGTTAATCAGGATCAGATAAACAATTTAAATAAACCTATAACCCCTAGTGAAATAGAAGCAATCATTAAAAGTCTCCCAAACAAAAACAAAAAAACAAACAAAGAACAAAAAGAACAAAAACAGGGATGGATGATTTCTATCTACCAGACTTTCAAAGAATAGTTAACACCAATACTCCTCAAATCATTCCACAAAATAGAAACAGAAGGGACTTTGCCCACTTCATTGTATGGGGCCACAATTACCCTGATACCCTAAAACAAAGTACCAACAAAGACAGAGAATTACAGACAAATTCTCCTCGTGAACATTGATATAAAAATATTCAATAAAATGCTTTCCAACCAAATCCAAGAACACATCGAAAAGATCATCCACAATAATCATATAGGTTTCATCCCAGAGATACAGGGATAGTTCAATATAAAAAGAAACAATAAATGTAACTCATCATATAAACAAAGTGGAAGAAAAAACCATGAGATCATCTCATTAGATGCCAAAAAGGCCTTTGACAAAATACAGCACCTCTTCATGATAAAAGTCCCGGAGAGATTAGGAATACAAGGAACATACCTAAACAAAATAAGGGCGATTTACAGCAAACTTATAGCCAACATCAAATGAAATGGAGAGAAAATCTAAGCAAGTCTACTAAAATCAGGAACAAGACAAAGTTGTTCACTCTGTCCATACCTATCCAATATGGTACTAGATGTCTTAGCCAGAGCAATACACGAACTAAAGGAGATCAAGGGAATACAAATTGGAAAGAGCGAAGTCAAAGCATTTTTATTTGCAAGTAATATGATAATATGCATAAGTAACACTGAAAATTCCACTAGGAAGCTCCTATAGCTGGTAAACACTCAGCAAAGTAGATGGATACAAAATTAACTCGGGAAAATTAGTAGCCCTTCTATATACTATGACAAACAAACTGAGAAAGAAAACAGCATCTTTCATAAGAGCCTCAAATAATATAAAATATCTTAGAACCTCAACATAAAACCAACCACATTGAACCTCATAGAAGAGAAAGCGGGAAGTAGCGTTGAACACACTGGTACAGAAGACCACTTCCTAAATATCACTCCAGTAGTCCAGACACTGAGAGCAACAATTAATAAATGGGACCTTCTGAAACTGAGAAGTGTCTATAAAGCAAAGGACACAGTCAACAAGTAAAAATGCCAGCCTAAAGAATGGAAAAAGATCTTTGTCAACCCCACATCTAACAAAAGAATGATCTCCAAAATATACAAAGAAATCAAGGCTAGACATCAAAAGAACAAATAATCTGATAGAAACTGGGGATACAGACCTAACAGAGAATTCTCAACAGAAGAATCTCAAATGGTCAAAAGACACTTAAGGAAATGCTTAACTTCCTTAGCCATCAGAGAAATGCAAATCAAAACAACTCTGAGATTCCATCTTACACCTGTCAAAATAGCCAAGATCAAAAACAGTGATGACAGCTTATGCTGGAAAGGAATTGGGGTAAGGGGAACACTCCTTCATTGCTGGTGGGAGTGCAAACTTGTACAGCCACTTTGGAAATCAGTATGACAGTTTCTCAGAAAATTGTGAATTCACCTACTTCAAGACCCAGCAATACCACTTTTGGGCATATACCCAAAGGATGCTCAATCACATCACAAGGAAATTTGTTCACCTATGCTCATAACAGTATTATTTATAATAGCCAGAATCTGAAAACAACCTAGATGCCCCTCAATGAAGAATGGGTAAGGAAAATGTGGTACATTTACACAATGGAGCACTACTTAGCAGTGGAAAATAATGACATCTTGAAATTTGCAGGCAAATAGATGGAACTAGAAAAAAAAGCTATCCTGAATAAAGTAATCTAGACCCAGAGAAACAAACATAGTATGTACTCACTCATAAGTGGATATTAGACATAAAGCAAAGGATAAACAGCTTACAATCCACAACCCCAGAGAACTTAGACAACAAAGAGGACCCTAAGAGAGACATACATGGATCCACTTAGGAAGGAGAAAAAGACATCTCCTGAGTAAATTGGGAGTGTGGGGGCAGGAGGAGTTTGGAAGGGGAGAGGAGAGGAGGGATAAGAGTGGGAAAATGTATAGCTCAATAAAACAACAAGAGGCAGAAAAAACAGTATAATGGCTGTTTATGTGGCATTAAAAAAAGAAAAACAGTTACACTGAATTGGATAGATGAGAAAGTGGGGAATAGCCCTGAATGCATTGGCACAGGAGAAAACTTCCTGAACAGAATACCAATAGCAAAGGAACTGAGACCAACAATTCATAAATGGGACTTCATGAAGCTGAAAACCTTCTGTGAGGCCAAGGATACCATCATTCAGACAAAGTGGCAACCTACAGAATGGAAAAAGATATTTTTTAACCAGCTCTACATCTGATAGAGGACTCATATCCAAAATATAAAAAGAACTCAAGAAACTAGATATCAAAAATTAAATAATGTACTTTAAAAGTGAGGTAAAGATCTAAACAGAGAATTCTCCATAGAGGAAATTCAAATGGCTGAGACTCACTTAGAGAAATGTTTGACATCATTAGATATCAGGGAGATGCAAATCAAAACTACTTTAAGATTACACCCTACACCTGTCAGAATAGCTAAGATCAATAATACAAGTGACAGCTCATGCTGCTATGGATGTGGAATAAGGGGAACACTCATCCATTGTTGGTGGGAGAGAAAAGTTGTATAGTCACTATGGAAATCAATATGGCAATTCCTTAGAAAGTTAGGAATCAATTGACCTCAAGATCCAGCTATGCCACTCCTGGGCGTATGCTCAAAGGATGCTCCATCCCAGCATAGGATACTTGCTCAGCCAGTATCACTGATGCTCTATTCATAATAGCCAGAAACTGGGAACAACCTAGATGTCCTTCAACCAAAGAATTGATAAAGAAAATATGGTACAATTATACAATAGAATATTGCACAACTGCTTAAAAAATGATATCATGGAATTTGTAGACGAATGAATGAAACTCCAGAAAAATCATCCTGAGTGAGGTAATCCAGACCCAGAAAGATAAATATGCTATGTATTTATATGTCATTATTAGCCATGAAATAAAACTAACCTATAATCCATAGACTCAGAAAGGTTAGGTATGGAGACAGGGGCTGTGGTAGGACACATGGATCCCCCTGGGAGAGAAAAATAGAACAGATTTTAGT
Source organism: Microtus oregoni (assembly GCF_018167655.1). NCBI lineage: Eukaryota > Metazoa > Chordata > Mammalia > Rodentia > Cricetidae > Microtus > Microtus oregoni. Next base: position 65,489,765 of record NW_024543063.1, read on the forward strand.
GGTGGACTGGAGTGGGGTAGGATATGAATGGGAGTATCAGGTGGGGAGAGGGAGATAGGTTTGAGGGAGGAAATTTTGGGAAAGACAGCTAAAATTGAGGGCATTTGAGGGATGGTATGGAAACCCAGAGCAGTGGAAATTCTGAAATATATGAAGGTGAGCCTAGTAAAGCCGTAATAATGGGAGTGACAGAATCACAACTAGTCATCTCTTGTCACCAAATGAGGCTTCCAGTACTGGGACTGGGTTGCATTCAATTGAGTTCCCATGGGAATCCCCAAACAACCTAGGTCGTTGCTAAGATAAGGGTTGCTTTCCACAAACTGACTGTAGGACCCCATTGCTGAGGCAACACCCACACAACTCATTGCACATGGAGAAGCCAAGTTGAAGCCTGCATGGAGCCTTCACCCCTCAGTTTTAGTGTCTTTAGTACATGGAAGTACTCTGCAGGCTACCAAAAGAGAAATGTAAATATCAACCCGAGATAATAGGTTCTGCCTGCAAGGTATACTAGAGCAACGGTGGCAGAGAACTCAAGAATATCCAACCAATGTCTGATTTGACTTAAGCTCCACTTCACAAGATAGAACTCATAGCTGACACTGGGTAACCAAGGACCAGAGAGTACACAGAGACCTAAGATTAAAAAAAAGTAACAATAAAATGACTGCTAATGATATTGATTCTTCTATACTCATAGATTGGTGCCTCATCAGAGAGGCTTCCTTCTGCAGCAGATGGGAACGAATGCAAAGACACACGGTCAGACTTCACACACACACACACACACACACACACACACACACACACAGAGAGAGAGAGAGAGAGAGAGAGAGAGAGAGACAGAGAGAGACAGAGAGACAGAGAGACAGAGAGAGACAGAGACAGAGAGACAGAGACAGAGAGATTGGAATACACAGCTCTAAACATCTCTGTTAAATCTCTCTCCTCAGAGCTCAGGGAACCCTGAAGAAGAGAAGGCAGAAACAGTGTAAGAACCAGAGGGGATAGAGGACACCAGGAGAACAAGGGCCTCTAAATCAACTGAGCAAGGCTCACATGAACTCACAGAGACTGAAGCAACAATAACAGTCTACACAAGTCTGCACCAGATCCTCTGTGTTTATATCATAGCTTTCAGCTTCTATTCTTATGGGACTCCTGGATGTGTGGACGAGTGGGTCTCTGATTTGTGTGCCTGCTCTTGGGGCTCTTCCTTCTGCTGAGTTGCCTTGTTCAGCCTCAATATTTGTGTGTGTGTGTGTGTGTGTGTGTGTGTGTGTGTGAGAGAGAGAGAGAGAGAGAGAGAGAGAGAGAGAGAGAGAGAGAGAGAGATTGATGTAGAATGATTAATAAAAACCCAGAAACAGATATTGAGATTCAACCTGAGGTCAAAAAAGCAAAACAGCCAGCCACAGGCTATTACTCTACCTCAGTCTGAAATGGCGATCCTGCCTCCAGGAATCTCAGAATGAGAGTGTGTCTGAAAGCTGTCTCCTCCCATCTTAAATTCCTCTCTAGGACTGGGATAAAAGGTGAACACCACTACCACCTGATTTCTATGGCAAACTATGTGGCTACTGGGATTAAAGGTGTGTGTCACCACTGCCTGGTCTGTAAGGCTGACCAGTGGGGTTGTTTTACTCTCTGATCTTCAGGCAAGTAGTATTTATTAAAATATAAATGAAATACCACTACAGATTGAATTGCAGTTTGGTTGTTATCTACTAGAAGTCCATTCTGTTCTAAGGGGAGACAGAAAAGGAGTGGATTTAGAGAGGAGGGAAAGTGGAGAGGGACTGGGAGGAGTAGAAGTAGGGGTGGCTGTAATCAAAATATATTATGTAAGAAAAAGAATCTATTTTCAAAAGCAGAAGAAAAAAATTTAAAAATCAACAATTTAAGACTTCAGTTATGGAAAGTAAGAAAGACTCAACCTACTTTTCTGTCATTTGACCTCTGCAGAAGGATAGTTCGCATCTCATTCCTTCCTGAAGTCTTGGGAACAGGTAGAGCTTTTCTCTTCCAAGAGAGACCCCCAGGGTGACAGGAGAAAGTGGAGGCTCTCAGAGGCATCTGCCTGGAGCAGTCAGAAAAATGTGCAAACAAACACAAGGACCTCTGAAAACCTTAGCCAAAGATTTTGCTTCAGAACAAATACGTTATTTCCTCCCTACATATGCTGTTCATTCTCTTGATCCCAGATTCTGGCGCCACTTGCCAGGGTCTCAAGGACTCACTGTAATTTCAGTACAATCACACTTTCTCAGATCACAAGGAAAAGCCCCTAGAGGAGATTTTTAATTACCAGGCAGACTCAGCATTTGGGCCTCTGCAGTATGGAACATCTTGGTCAAAGTCAGGCAGGTGAGTTCTGGGACCAGGTGGGAGCTTTTACAGTCTATGGAAGGCACTAAGCTCCTCTTATTCCCAGATGTGCTCTCCCCTCATCATCTGAATATGGAACATCTGCACAACTGTTCTCAATTGCATCCTTTGCTAGGAAGCTGTATAAGCAGACCTGCTGCACAGGATAGCGATTGCATCAGGCTTATCATTTCCACTGGGAAAAGGGCACACTCCAGGGGGCCACATATTAAACATTTTATCTCTTCTCTTTAAAACAATCAGAGCTAAATGTTTTTACAGGTAACCCAAGATCTCATTACGGAGAGTAAATGCACACGTCTGAACGCTCCTCCTTGGCTTATTAACTCCACTGCTTCTCTCCCTGTGCCACATTTAACCCCATTTTCTCACTCACTGAAACACACCTGGAACATCTGTATTTGGTAGAGCAATGACGGTGTCCCCCAACGCCAAATCCAAAGACAGTTCCTATGAACTATTTACTTAATGCCGCTCATATAGCTTCACACACAACACAAAAGCTTCCTGTCCTGGCTGTCAGGCTTGTCTTTATTTAATCTCCACGAGTTGCATTGTATTTTGAAGAGGGGACAAATCACTGCACCTAGTCATTGCTACTCATGCCCCGTCCTGAAGTATTATTATTATTACTGAGATATGATTGAGTCTGCAATCACTTTCTTATTCTATTTTCTTATCTCTTATTTTATTCATATAATTATTTTTCCTGCATGCAAGTACATGCGCCACATGTGTGGGTGGTATTTGTGGGAAAGTTACAGATGTTTGTTACAGACGGTTGTGAACCTCCACATAGGTGCTAGGAACAAACCCAGGTCCTTGGCAAGAACAAGAAGTGCTCTTAGCTGCTAAGCCATTCCTCCCGCCTGTACACTTTCTTTGACGGCAACAATGCCTCTTGAGTGGAGTAGTCCAGGGAACTTGTCTCTTCTCCCTACCTCTGGGTAGGCTTTGGTTTGGCTACCATGCTTTCTAGACAGACAGATATATTCAACTCATCCTTAGCCTCCCTCTACCATTCATAGCCTCTCTACCAGGTGAGTCACTGAAGGAAATCAAGACAAAATCTCAAGCAGAGCAGGATCCTGGAGGCCATGGAAGGGTGCTGCTTACTGACTTGCTCCTCATGGCTTGCTCAGCCTGCTCTCTTATAGACCCCATGGCCATCATTCCAGGGATGGCTCCACCCACAACGGGCTAGACCTTCCATCATCAATCACTAATTAAGAGATGTCCTTATGGAGGCATTCTCTCCAGTGAGGTTCCCTCCTTTTAGACGACTCTTGCTTGTGTCAAGTTACTACAAAATTATCACTGCTGCTCACTCTTCACCCCATTCTCCATAAGACATCTGTTCTCACTCTCCATGTAGGTCCCCCCAGCCTGAGAGCTCCACTATTGATCCTTGCTACTTAAGAAAGGCAAACAGTCTGCTCAGAATCAAGACATGATGAACCCGGATCTTTATTTCAACCAGGTCCTCAGATCATCTGTTCACACAATAAAAATGAAAAAGTATTGGATTAATTTACTTGTTACAAATTTGGCTTGTACATTGACGCTACCTGAGCGGCTCTAAAACATGCTACTACCTGAGTCCTGCTCCCAGAGATTCCGTATATGTGTAAAATACAGCCACACTGCCGCCTGTCTTTTTTTTAAATCTCCAATCCAAGTGATCTGAATGTGTGTGTACATGGAGCATTAAGAACTACTGGTCTACCACACGACCCACTCCTTCCTGTTGCCTCCCAGGCAAGACACCCAGCAGTTCCCTCAGCTCTGCGGCACCTATATGGTGTACATGTGTGTAATCTACATGGAAGTAAATCACACATGTAAAAATAATCTTAAAATTCTGGTGCTTGCTTTTGTCTCTTTGATCACGAATCCTGCATTATAGAAGCTTACAAGCATTTTATTTGTATCTGTGTAATATGCAAAGTCTCCCAGTGTGGTAAGTATTACTGAGGAAGAGGACAGCTAAGAGGGAGACAGAGGAGGGTGATGGGAGTGAATATGATCAGCTTACATACTCATGTGTGCGATCATGACAAATCTTGTCAGTTTGGCTCTCCTATTGGACCATCTCTGTACTCCTTTGTTAGGCAATAGAGTTAAATCAGTTGGAAGTGGTGCGTATTTAGGAGACAGGCCTAGCGGCATCAACTCTCTGCCCCTCTAACAACACCACTGCCTTTCCTCTTCTATTTCCAGCCCAGTGGTATGAGCTTCTTAACTTGAGTACTGAATTGAAATATGAATAATGTTTAAATTCTGAATAATATTAAGTAATATAGCTTATGCCTTAAGCATTTCCTGAAGGCAATATGTTAAAGAACTGGTACTGGTCTGGGAACTATTTGGAAGTATGGGACCCAGAGGAAGGGCGTTACATCACCGCGAGTGTGACCCTGAAAAGATACTGGGGTCCTGGTGCCTTTCCCTTTCTTTTCTCACTTTCTGCCACTGTGAGATGAGTAACTTTGCCCCACGACATGCTGTCACCATAATGTCCTGCCTCACCATGAGTCCAAAGTGGTAGAGCCAATTGGACTGAAACGTTTGATACCAGGAGCCAAAATAAAATTTTCTTCTTTTTAGTTGTTTATTTCTGGTGTTTTGTCACAGTGGTGGAAAGCTAATACAGAGCATAGAAATTCCTTATACAATAATGACTACCATTTGAAATAATTCTGAAAGAGATGGGAATATTACATGCCTTACCGTTTTCTGCAAACTTCTTGAGACTATTGAACTATTTTAGACTAATAAAATAGCAGTGCTGGGACTTCTGGAAATCACTTTGATATGTAGTTCAAATGACAAAAGAAAGAAAAAGCATGCCATCATTTAAAAGATCCCACAGGCATCACAGACTCAGGCTTGTCTTTTCCCTGTTCTTCATACAGCTCCCTAGCAACAAGACGAGAACAGTACTTCTGAGAGCTGTACTTTGTTTGGTCCGTGGTCCAGAGCTACCGATTTGTTTCTCTAGGGGCTAGAGAAGTTAAAGGAGGCCATGGAGAAGTCAGGAAACCAGCAGAGAGATTGAGATACCGTTTATTAGATAATCAGATACACTTTTAGAAGTATGACCAGGCTGAATGACTCTCTGTGTGTGCATATGTGCCGAGCACGAGTACTCATGTGTGCAAACATGACCACACACATGCAGTTGTTGTTTTTACTCTTTTGGCACTTTATTGGGGTGCTTGCCACCCAGCTCCCAAATAAATACACACAGAGGCTTATTCTTAGTTATAAATGCCCGGCCTTAGCTTGGCTTGTTGTTAGCCAGTTTTTACTTAAATTACCCCGTCTACCTCTTGCCTCTGGGCTTTTTCCTTTTCTTATTTCCACACATCTTCCCTTCACTCTTACTCCGCGGCTGCCTGTGTGGCTGGGTGGCTGTCTCCCAGTGTCCTCCTCTCCTCCTTTTCTCGTTCCTTGATCTCTCCTTCCTTTCAAATCTCCCCTCCCACTTGTTCTCTCTGCCTGCTGTCCCTGCCTTTCCTTTCCTACCAGTCTATTGGCCATTCAGCTCTTTATTAGACCAATCAGGTGTTTTAGACAGGCAAAATAACACAGCATCACAGAGTTAAACAAATGCAACATAAAAGAATCCAACACATCTTTGCATCATTAAACAAAAATAATCCACAACATAAACATCTTAAAATAATATTCTTTAATACACACACATACACACCAATGCATTTGTCTCATTGAACAGCCCTTATCTTCTGAAGATCTCTGGGAGACAGCACTGTAGTCACTTCCATTTCCTCATGTCACTGTGAGCTAGAAAACACGTGGGACAGGTAGGCTCCTAGAGGGAGAAAGGGCCCCAACTGTTACCAGTGTGATGAGAGCACTCCATACACGGGAACGAGAAACCCAGCACTACCATGCCTTAAACATCATGTCAGGTCCCTGGGGATAGCAGTTCTTTGAAAGCTCTGTGTGCGATGCCATCTGGGTACATGGCTCCCATCACAGCGATAAAATAGTACTCGCTCCCACTCTATCTGTGATTATATCTCAGAATCGTCTATGCTTCCAAGTTGTCTGAGACTCTGTTTCTAAAAACTAAGGAAACTTTATCTTTGTACAGTTGGTTTGCGATACAATTGCAATCCATTTCCCCAGATTCCCAAGGAAAGGATAAGTAATTTACATTTGAGCTAGGAATGTGTGAGGTTTTTAGATTATTTTTCTTCTTGCTTCCTGAACGCGTTCTCACTAATTGGAGAGTGAAGTTATGTTAGCTCTGTGCTCAAGCAGACACAAGCTGAGTGTGCAGGGAGGAACGCGGTGGAAGCTGGAGGGGAGCCAGGCTGACTCAAAATTTATCAACAGCTCTTTAAATCCCACACCAGTGAATATTCCTGACTTCCTAGAGAGTGGGTCACTAACATCCAATAAGACAGAATCCACACGAGTGGGATGAGGAGTGGTCTTTGAAGAGCCCCGGTGGAGTTTAAATACGAATACTCACTCTCATCATAACAGAACTGGCCAACCTAGAGATGGCAACTGCCCCTTGCAGTTTATTAAAATGAACCTCTCCTCCTAATTTTATTGAATAAACCCCACCGACTAAGCATGCCACAAACTGATGGGGGAGTGTCATATATCAATCTGTTGATTTCATTAGTTAAGCAATAAAGAAACTGCTTGGCCCTCATAGGTTAAAACATAGGTGGGTGGAGTAAACAGAACAGAATGCTGGGAGAAAGAAGCTGAGTCAGTGAGTCGCCATGATTCTCCCTCTCCAGACAGACGCAGGTTAAGATCTTTCCTGGTAAGCGCACCTAGCGGTGCTACACAGATGATTAGAAATGGGCTAAATTAATATGTGAGAATTAGCCTAGAAGAGGCTAGATATAAATGGGCCAAGCGGTGTTTAAAAGAATACAATTTCCGTGTAATTATTTTGGGGCATAAGCTAGCAGGCGGCTGGGTGCCGGGGAAAGCAGCCCGCCGCTCTTATTACAACAACAAACAACCTGAACCCTGTAGCATGTAGCATCCAGCTGTCTTCATTAAACTGTAGCCATCATGCAAGGATCCTACAGGCTCCCTAACACATCTCTAGAAACCAGACCCGAGAAAAACAGGAGAAGAATCAAATGGAAGGGGAAGAGGCTTCAGTTTGCTCTCAGGTACACAGGGAGTAGAGCACCAGAACAAGAATCTCGCTCTCCTGTGGCGTCTTCTCAGGCAGGACCTGCAACTCAAGCCTTGATGCGGCTCTCCACGGCTCCTCGAGGCTGACCTGGAGGCCTTACCTTGGCTACCACACCACAGATCTGTGTGTGTCTATAGCGCCCTTCGCTGGCCATGTCATTCACCAGGAAAACCATTTGCTGTGCTTGACTGCATGACCTGTGGTGCTTTGCGGTTGTGCATGCAAATGTCTCTTTACAAAAGAGAGCCAAGTGTCTGTGTATGGACTCCCCTTTTAAAGATGTAAACCAGGGCGTACAGGAGAGCTCACATGGTAAACGTGCTTTCTGCCAAGCCTGACCTCTGTGTTTGATCCCAGGAACCCACATGGAATAAGGAGAGAACCAGCTCCTAAACTTGACCTCCATTTGCATGTCACAGTATACATAAGTGTGCACACACTGTTGAATAAATAAAATGTAATACATGGTTTTCGGATTTGTTTTTTCTTTCTTTTCAAAGATTTATTTATTTATAATGTATACAGTCTTCTGTCTGCATGTATGCCTATATGCCAGGAGATGGTGCCAGATCTCATTACAGATGGTTGTGAGCCACCATGTGGCTGCTGGGAATTGAACTCACGATCTTTGAAAGAGCAGGCACTGAGCCATCTCTCCAACCCCTGTTTTTTTGTTTGTTTGTTTTGTTTTAAGAAATGTAGGCACTGGAAAGACAGTTCATCAGCTAAGAGTTCTTGCTGCTCTTCCAGAGGACCAAAGTTTGGTTCCCAGCACCCACATGGAAGCTCACAACCATCTATAACTCCATCTCCAGGGGACTTGACACTTTCTTTTGGTATTAGCACCTGAACATTTGGCATATATACACATACAAATAAAAATAAAGATACATCTTTAGAAACAGAACTGTAAACAAACACTCTGGCCCACACAGACCACTCTGATAGCACCAAAGCATGTAGGGAACACGATCTCACTCCATTTGAACCACTTAACATTTAGACTTCAGAGTCCATAAACAATGTGCAGAATAATCAGAAATTCAAAGTCATCCAACTTGACTCAGAAAGTTTGAGGCTAGCCTTGGTACATGAGACATTGTCTCAGAACAAAAGAAAATAAAACAACAAAAACCAGAAAGATTAAAAAAAAAACAAGAAAAGAAAAGGAGATGGCTGGCCATGGTGGCATGCACTTTAATCCTAGCAGTTGAGAGACAAAGGTGGTGGTTCTCTATGAGTTCAAAGCCAGCTTGTTCTTCGTAGCATGTTCTAGGTTGGCCAGTGAGTGTCTGAATCACAAACAAACAAACAAATAAATAAATATGGGCTTAGGGAGTTGGGGAGCTGACTCAAAGAGTAAAGTAGTTGGCATGCAACTATGAAGTCCTGAGTTCAAATCCCCAGAATCCATATAAAAGTTGGACCAGTGTCACATGTCTATTGTCCCAGAGCCCCATGACAAGACAGGAGGCCAGAATAAGAGAATCCCTGAGGTTCACAGGCCAGTGAAGGTAAACACGATACACAAGATTTAGTTCACACACACACACACACACACACACACACACGAAAGATGCGTTGAGCCGGGCGGTGGTGGCGCACGCCTTTAATCCCAGCACTTGGGAGGCAGAGGCAGGCTGGTCTCTCTGTGAGTTCGAGACCAGCCTGGTCTACAAGAGCTAGTTCCAGGACAGGCTCCAAAACCACAGAGAAACCCTGTCTCGAAAAACCAAAAAAAAAAAAAAAAAAAGAAAGAAAGAAAGATGCGTTGATTGGGAAAGGAAATCCAGATTGCGTCCACGTTGGCCCAGAAGACAGTGGGTGGGGTGTGGTTGTGTACAGAGCAGATACATAGCCTTCCAGCTCCATCCCCATGGCTAAGGTATTTGAACCCGGCTGAGCTGTGACGTCTTCGTCTCTAGGGTACAAATTAAATGTGGTAAGAATGCATGAATAGCCTGAGACACAAGGGAAATATTCAGCCAGTGCTCGCTGTCATTTCTTAGACTATTTCCCTAGTTTAATCTCCTTTCAGCCCCTCGCTGAAGTATCCTGAGAACGCTAGCTAAGTGACTTCAGACTAATTTGAGGTCATTTTTCCATGGTGGTGATGGAGGATTAATTAAATTGGAATTAGCACCCAAACTCAACCAGACACGAGGGGTCTGGTAGATAAGCCAGTCTACAGAAGAGCTGTGCTCTGGTTAGGCTGGAGCTGGAGGAAAAACCATGTGGAGTTAATAGAAGTGGGGAACCCTCATCAGACAGAGCTTTCATTTTGACTGTGGCTGCTCTTTGCACTGTACCCTTGAACAAGATGAACCTTGGATGTGGGGTGTGTTGCAAGAGTCCCTGTTTCAATCTGCTGACTCCCAGAGCCAGCCATCTGCCACATCTGACTGGGGAGTAGAGATGAACATCACTCCCCCACTCCTGGAAGGCCAGTCGGCTGTTTGTACACGGTTCAATGAATATGGCATAGAAAGAGGCAGGGCTGCCAAAGTGGGAGAGTTGTACCTCCAGGAAAGACAGCATCCCACAGCAAAGTGCATAAAAGAAACCATTATCCTGTTGCTGTGTGTACATCTCTGTATTGTCGAGGCTTCCCAAACCAGAAGAATTGTGCATAGCTTTTAATATATACATATATGAGGGGCAGCTAGGAGTATACAAAATGACATAAACACAAGTTTGTTGCCAAGGTAACTGATTCAAAGTTAACTTCATTAACAGTCTTGGGGTGTCACAGTGCAATCAGATATTCCGCAACATCAGAGTCTACATAGATTTAGAGAAAAATAAGCTTATTTTTACAGTTAGGGAGTTACTTGCTGGAGTGTGCCCATGGGAGCTGTCTTCTTTAAATAAAGTCATGGAAAACAGGACTGATATTCTTATGATTGTGACAGCCCACACGACTCTCTCAAAGTTCTTCCAACCAGGGTCCAACGTTGGAAAGGATAATGTCATTCAGCTGGGTGGGCCCTGGTTGGCAGACACAACTCCAGTAGGAAAGCAAGTCCTTGAAGAATCCAGTCAGGCTGAAACTTTATTTCAGTATGGCCTCAATGAGAGAAATAAGAGTTTCAAATGTGCAAAGAACCCTAAGGGTATTTCTGGGCAGACACACACGGGCTTCAGAATGTCATGGTCATGAGCATTACTCCATAGTAAGAGAGTGAGCTAAGTACCGCTCTCCTTATTTTACAGAGGGTAAGTGTCAAAGAAAGAGCCAGTGCAATGTGTCTGTGTTTTTGCTTCCTGTCCCTTCCCATAATTCAGCCAGAAATAGGTGAACACATGTGAAAAGTATGATGTGCTCATTAAAACAGGTATCTTCAGGAAGTCTGAGCTGTTGTACGGAAAACAAAGCAAGCCCTCTACATCTGTATCGTACTCACCTCCACATGCTCAAAAATGGTCCTGCCTCTAAAGCACCTCTACTCGGCCCTCTGGGCCGGATGAACAGCATAACCCCACCCCACGCCCTTCTCTCCACAGCAAGCCAGACAGTATGCACCCCCACTCCAGCCCTCCTTTCCATATGTAGACGAACACATGATTCACCTCACCCTACTCCCTCCTCCACACAGGTAGCCAGACATGACCCCCCCACACATCCCAGCCTCTCTTCTACACAGCAGAGAACTAGCAAGTTACTGAGTACAACTTTCCCTAAGACACAGTTTAAGGAGTCTAGATTTCAGTTTATAAACAGTGGGGAGCCAAGGGGTTTCTGGTCAGAAGAGGAACTCAGGCTGGAGACATGCGTCAGCAGTCAGCAGCAAATGCAACTTTTTGTGGAGGGAAGTAAAGGTAGGGACTGGGTGCTTTTGTTGGTGGTATTTTATCCCAGCAACAGCAAGAGAGACCCTACCATGAGATGGTTGATTCTTCCATACATAGAATCATTAGTAATATGCATGAAATTAACAAAAGCCCAGAGATTATGGCTTCAGAGGAAAAGACTGCTGCAGTGTAAAATGGACATGAGTATCTGGGGACAAAGTCCTCTGCGTGTACTGGTTTGCGTCTCTGTTGCTGTGATGGACACCATGACCAAGAGCAACTTTAGGAGGAAAGGGTTATGTTGCTATTGTACAGTCTAAAGTCCATTGCTAAGGGAAGGCAAGGCAGGAACCAGGAAGCAGGAACCGACGAGGGACAGGTAGGGCTATTTACTGGATTGTTCTCTATGGCTGGCTCTGTTGGCGTTCTTGTATAATCCACAACCATCTGCAGACATTTTTACAGTTGAGATTCCCTCTTCCCAGATGACCCCAGCTTGTGCCGTTTGAAAAAAAAAAAACTAATCAGCACACTGGGAAAGAGGTACTAGAATCTCTCAAACTCTAGCAAAGGTGTCTCTTACTTTCCTTTGCTGGGAGAACCATCATCAGAGAGAGGCTTTGCCAATTACATCAATCAAAGTCCCCATTGGTTTTCACTGGTGCCGATATCCTAATTCAGAGGTGTTAGCCTCCAAAGTGACCCTGCTGGCTCCCTGAAAAGATGGCAGATGGTATCTTGCGCCTGTGGGGTTATCATGTTTTTAGGGTTAACATTTTATAAATGTGTAGGATAGACTTTAAGATCATCAGCTCTATTATCCACTGTAGGCCTCACTCAAAGCTAACCCTGTGCCCTGCTTTCTCCACCTACTACAAAAATAAGAGCTGTCTAAAGATCTGCTTCCTCTTCCTGCCCCCATTACTATCACCTTAACCGTAGCTATTAAAATGTTACTTGAGAAAAGCATGCTATAATTCATTAGCAGCTTGGCAGGGATGCTGCTGGGAGCCAGTCACAAGGAAGCAAAGGAACATGCAACATTGAGATTCATCACAAAGTTGCACCTCCCTTGTGCACCGCGACCCAGACACCGACCCTTACTTGTGAAGGACATAAAGGTTTGTGTCTGCACATCACAGGAAAATAGCATGATGGATGCTGTTGTTTTTAAGTGTTGAATTTTTCATTTCTCCCCTGCCAGAAGAGTGATGCATTTTAGAAATGAGCCGATTTCTTATCTATAATCAGCAGAAAACAAAGCACAATTTAGTTTACTTTGGGTAAATAGTGTTTGGACCAGAGTCCCCAAGCAGATAATGTGGCTGATGGGCAAGTCCCCAACCTCCGAGGACTCGACAAGAGCTGCAGAAGAGCTTTGCCTGGCATTTGAAAATGTCTCTTGAAACCATTAGGGACCTGCCTACGTCTTGACAGGGAGCTGGGAAGGAGAGGCCTTTTAGAGGAGACTAGGCAGTTCTGGAAGCCTGCCGACTTGTCTGGTGGCAGTAGTTTTAAAGGCAGAAAGCTAACTCTGCAAATGTGGCCAAATAATTTTAATTAAGGCCAGAGCTTCTTCATTAAAAGAAAGTAGAACCTGAGTTCAGAAATCCAATATAAGTTGCTGCAATGAAATCGAAAGGGTGGAGGTCACTGGCTAACTATAGAACTGAATGTATGGAGGACTGGGGGCACATTTTCTTACAGCTTGTCTCAAATGAAAAGCCAAGGATTTAACTGGGAACACAAGAGGCAGTATGCTAAGAAACAGGGAGTCTGGGGCTTGGTTCAGATGCTACACACACTCCCACTGTCCTCGGCCTGGGGTGGAACTGTCCCTCTGTGTCAGAACCCTGGCTTTAGTCCTCAAAGTTCTTCTGGTTCTCTGAGGTATTATTCCTTCCCACAGACTCTTACAACTCTCCCACACTTCACCTGTTCTTTCTGCTGAGCGCCAGACCACAGTCAAGGTCTGCACACCTCCTGCCTAACCCTCTGAGCACACACCTCCGCGTCTTTTTCATCTTTCCCCTTTAGTATCCCTCGGCTCGACGCCTTTCTGTTCATGAGCACAAGCAATCTGTTCCTGCCTGGGGGCTTTGCATTAAAATCCTCTGTCTCTGGAATGATTGGACTATTCTCTGGGTATAACTAAGTCCTTCCCATATTCAGTTCAAACATGCCCTGCTCACAGGTTTCCTGAACATTTGTCCGTCCACGATGTTCTAATGAGTCCTCTAGGCTGTTTTTGTCTTCAGTCTCTGCCATCATGTTTCTTTGCTTGCCTATTGCCCTCTCTTGATAACAGACGGTAAGTTCACTGGGAAAATCCATGCCTCATCTACCACTAGATCCTTTACACCAGGGCTCTGGTTATCCTGAAATGAATGAGTTCGTTGAGAGACTCATTGTTATAATTTCGAATTTTTTATTTATGTGTATGTGTGCCTGCATGAGTTTATATGCACCATGTCTGCTCATGTGCCCGCGGAGGCCAAAAATTGTCAGATCCCCTAGAAATGGAGCCACAGATGATTGTGAACTCCCTCTATGTGGGCCCTGGGAACTGAACTCTGGATCTCTGGAAGAGCAGCCAGTGTTCTTAACTACTGAGCCATCTCTCCATCTCACAAATGATTTAAACTTTAAGGAAAAGAATCTCTAAAGATCTTGCAGCAATGAGATGAGTCTATCTGGGGTTAGGCCAACTGGCTATGCTACAGAGAAAACCAGCATTTGAATCCTAGCCATCCCAGAGACTCCAGCAGTTTGCTCTCCCAGCTGGCCCTTAAGGAAGCACAGTGAACTCGGTGTTCACTAGCTGGTGAATGAAATCGCTCTTCGAACCAGAACAGGAAAATGGCTTATTGACAGGCTGGAGAGCAGAGATCCAATTGGATGGAAAAGATTCTGGGCTACAGGGGTTTCCATTGGGGAAAGGTAACTTCAGATTACCATTAAGTTTCTTTGTGGGGTTTCCTGCCCATGTAAATCATGCCGTGTGAAGGTCTACAGTCAAGATTGGCTGGTACAGAGTTATGGGAGGATAGCACAAGACACTGTGCACATGGTTCCCAGTTGTGCAAAATCTGCTATGCAAATAGGGGCCACACAAATAGGGGTCACAGGAAGGACCGTGCAAATAAGAAAAGTTCCGGTCAAAGCACAAGTCAGGGAGTAGAGGTGATAGTTCTGCAGCATCTGATATTAGAATCCCACAGGCTAGCAGTTTATAACTCCTGGACCATGCCTGTGAAGTCCCAGTGGTCTGACTTGATCTCACTTCGGGTGTGATGGAGGTGAATAATAAGTGTCAAGGAGTGCCAATTTTAAGCAACAAGGAAGTACAGATGGGGTGGTTCTTAGCTCAGGCATATCTGAATATCACTGTGTTTGCCCTATAGAGAATGTCCTAGCATCCCAAAAGTAGTTGTTCAGGCTCCTTCATTAAAGGTTGTACTTCTACTGATACTGTTTTTGTTTTGTTATTTGAGATGGAGTCTTACTATATAGCTCTGGCTGGCCTGGAACTTGCTATGCAGATCAGGCTGATCTCAAACACTGTCTCTGTCTCCAGAATTCTGGGATTAAAGGTATATGTGAACCCTAGCTGGGCTTTTGTTGTTTGGTTGTTTTGTTTTATTGTTGTGGTGGTTTGATTGAAAATGGCCCCAAGGCTCATAGGGAGTGGCACTATTGGGAGTGTGGCCTTGTTGGAGTATGTGTGCTGTTATTGGAGGAAGGGTATCACTGGGGGTGGGCTTTGAGGTCTCTTTAGCTCAAGCTACACCCATTGAGACAGTTCACTTCCTGTTGCCTGAAGATCCAGATGTAGAACTCTCAGCTTCCTCTCCAGCACCATGCTGCCTACACTCCACCATGAGGCTAATTGACTAAATCTCTAAACTGTAAGCCAGTCCCAGTTAAATGTTTCCTTTATAAGAGTTGCCATGGTCATGGTGTCTCTTCACTGCAATAAAACCCTTACTAATACAGTTTTAGTTTTGAAAACAGTCATTAAGCCTTACAAACACCATTAAAAAGAACAATTAAAGAAAACAAATTTGAAAATTAGTTACTTGTCTGCAGATCTACCAATATCTAATACCTATCTTAAATTATCCTGACTACCGTTTGTCTCTGAGCTTTTACCTTTCTCTTACTTTTGTGTATCTTACTTTCCTGCTTATTCCGTGTCTGCCTGGGTGGCTGGGTGGCTGGCCCCTGATGTCCTCCTCTCCTTTTCTCTCATTCCTCCTCCTCTTCCAGATTTCTCCTTTTATTTATTCTCTCTGCCTGCCAGCCCCACCTATCCTTGCTCCTGCCTCAATATTGGCCATTCAGCTCTTTATTAGACCATATGGTGTTTTAGACAGGCAAAGAATCACAGCTTCACAGAGTTAAACAAATGCAGCAGAAGCAAAAGTCACACACCTTAAAATAATATTCCCCAACAAAGGTATATATACATACCAAAGAGCCCGGGATTATTAGAATAATTATATAGAACTATATAAGCCCTTTATGTATTAACTTAGCTTCTAGATATAAAGCAAAATTTAAAATCTTTTAGTTCAGTAGGATGAATCTATAGTACTGACAATCAGAATTTTAGAGTGTTTACAAATTCAGGGAACAAAGATAATTACTACAAATAAATAATATGCAAGTATACTTAATATTTACAATGACAATACACTTAGGGCAAACAGTATTTCAAATAGCAAGCTCACCCAAGTGGCAGGTTTTTGCTATGAATATATTGAAAATAGCACTTATTGATCTCTTCACATATAGTAAACTTTTGTGACTTAACCTTTATAAGCTTTGAATGTTATATAAAGTTCAAATACATAGTTATACATACATACATCTTATGGAATTCAAATCAGGAACTTGGAGCAGAAGCCCCATGGAACACACACCTGAGGTCACTAAACCCCACGTCAGACCATGGTCTCTAGTCAAGTGGCCCCCATATTCCCTTATTGAGGAACTAGGAGTTAAACAGATTCTCTTATAAGCAGAACATGTTTCTTCAACAGTCCAAGGGACTGTGGTTCTCAGATACGACATTTAATCAAACAAGATGTTATTTGGATGACTATTTCTCACTAATGATTCTCCTTTTGAGCTAGATGGATGGATGGATGGATAGATAGATAGATAGATAGATAGCCCATATAGAGACAATCTTTGGCTTAATTCAGCACTGTAGTGTCTATCTGTAGCTGAGGAAAACAGGCCTAGCTTCTTAAATGCTGAGGTCAAAAACAAAAACAAAACAAAACAAAAACAGAAACCTTATTAACCAATTGTGGAATACTGTTTCTTTCTGGAAGAGCTTCCCACACAATGTGTCCCTCTGCACCTAGCCACCACGTTCCCAATTAGAGGAGGCTGTTGTCAAACTCACAGGTTTGAAGAAAGTTTTCATGATACAAGAGTAGAATGTCCTTGGACAATCCCTTAAAATAAAAGATGTATTTCTCCTCTAGATTGTCAATTAGACACTGATGTAGTTTTCATGATACAAGAGTAGAATGTCCTTGGACAATCCCTTAAAATAAAAGATGTATTTCTCCTCTAGATTATCAATTAGACACTGATGTATGGTTGTGACCTCATCAAATAGAGCTGGATTTCTCCCAGGTTTTGCCCTCATTGTCCCTGACCACTGAACCTCACACCTGGTACACAGGTAGAGGCATCTCTTGCTGGGAGGGCAGTGGGTACCACTGGGACAGTCCCTTGAACTGACTTCTCTTACGGTTTCCTGCCCTTTGCTCCTCATGCAAGAGTCTGGTGTAACAAACCCCTGTTGCACGGTTATACTGATCTGCCAAATACAACTTATATCAATCTAGAAATAGAGAAGACGATTTCTCTGACCTTATCCATCCACAGGGCTCCAATGCACAGTCCAATCAGCTGCACAATCATGCTCTGGCTTGCTAAACGAGACTTCTGTTAATCGTAATGGCAAAGAACTTAACTCATTAACTTCGTCTCTTAATGTTCTCCACAAGGCTCTAAGAGGGGACACAACAGTCGACTTTCTGAATTTCATACTGGCCAGGAAAAACCATCTCAAGCTCCTAAGCCTTATTGAGGATCCACATCTTGTAACGGACATGTCCTCTTCCTATAATAAAGGCAAAACTGCCCCAATAATTTTCCTAACTATGCTCTCAGTGGGAATTATAATAGTACTAATAGTTTCACTTTCTGTGTTACAGGTGCTCACAGGCATGCCATGTTCCAAGGATCCATGCTAGCACCACATGGTTCTTACTGAGTCTTCGAATCTGTTCATCTACATCACAGCGCCTTAGATGGACCCTCATCTGAGACCTTGAATGCTCGCCCTCCATTACTCCATTACTCCTTTTGACGCTCATAGACGCAACAGTGGTCACTTCCAAACTCCTAAGTACAGCTAGGGTGACCTCTGGGAGCAGAGAATGAGGGACTGGGAGCTAGATAGACTCCATGGTAGGCAGACAGATAGGGAGGGGACCATGACTTGAGAGTAAAGATGGAAAACTTCCAAGATGGCTGGATTCTTCCTCACACGATTCTTCCTCACACTCCTGACCTGAGACAAACCTGGCATCTTACAATTAAGGCGTGGTGGACTTTCTCTCCCACCAGTAGGGCCCCTGTTAATGGACTCTCTAGACAAGCTCACGACTGGATCAGGACGTGTTTATACAACAGTTGTGTGCCAATCAACCATCCATCTTCCTTTAAAATGAACAAATCTAATTCAGGGAGGAAAGCCCTTTAGAGACTTTACATCAGTTGTTCTTCATCTTCCCAACGCTGCGGCCTTTTAACACAGTTCCTCACGTTGTGGTGACCTCCAACCATAAAATTATTTCGTTGCAACTTCAAAACTGTAATTTTGCTACTGCTGTGAATCGTAATGTAAGTATCTGTGTTTTCTGATGGTCTTGGTCGACCTTTGAAAGGGGTCATTATTCACAGGTTGAGAACGGATGCTTTAAAGTAATCCAGCCCTCAAGGAGAGGCTGCACTTGAGTTTCCTGAGTGTCCCCTCTGCTTTGCAGGGGGTCTTTTTCTCTGTGTGTCTGCTCTATGTGTGTTTCCTCAGCCCCAATAAAAGGAAGGCTTTATCAGTTGGTTCTGTCCCTGCTTGTCTGCTATGTCTGAGATTTTCCCTGCTAGAATTTTTCCCACATGTTCATTCTTTACTTGGCAAATCAAACAAACCTGATCAACACTTAGATGTTGTGCAGCTAGTTTGATGTCAACTTAACACAAGCTACAATCATCTAAGCAGTGGAACCTCAGTTAAGAAAATGTCTCCATAAGATCTGGCTATAGGCAAGCCTGTATTTTCTTAATTAGTTATTGATGTGGAAGGGCCCAGCCCATTGTGGGTGGGGTCATCCCTGGGCTCATGGTCCTGGGTTCTATAAGAAAGCAGGATGAACAAGCCATGAGGAACAAGCCAGTAAGCAGCATCCTGCATGGCCTCTGCATTAGCTCCTGTCTCTAGGTTCCTGTCCTGTTTGAGTTCCTGTCCTGACTTCCTTCAATGATGGACCACATTTCAGAAGTGTAAGCTAAATAAACTCTTTCCTCCTCAGCTTGCTTTTTGGTCATGTTATGTTTAGGGCAGGGTACAGACATTGGAAACATGAACTCACAGTGACTGTGATTGCCTGCACTTGGCCTGTCAACAGCCAATCACAGACAGAGAAGAGTTCATGAGCCCTACCCTCTCAATAAACTTCTGGAACTGGTGGATTCTAGGGAAGTCATTTCCTTCAGCTGTGTACCACATGTGAGCCCACCAGGCTCCCAAGGGTCCTCCTAAACCTGTGGTCACATGGATCGTCTTGGGTAAGATCAGAGGGTCACGGAACAAGAACAAAGCACAGTAGTATGAATGTGGACAGGGATCCATAGTGAGGGAGTCGGGATGAAGTGGGTGGGGTTTGAACAAGAGGACAGAAAGCACTGTATGCGAGCAGGAAATGGGCAAAGAACAAATGGAAACCTGAAGAAAGAACTACTCCCCAGCTGCCAAATCTGCTGGATCCGCTCATTCACTTCCCAGTTCAACAGAGGCTAAAAAATCACCTGCGGGATTAATCTGTATAAAACCTCCCAACTTCAGATGTGATTTGAAAGCTATTTTTATAAAGCAAAGTTGGAATCCTCAGCTTTTTGCTTTCAAATGACTAAAGTCATTTATCAGCTGTTCTCATAAATGCCAAGCTTACATTTTGGCTTTTTTTTCAAGATGAGATAAATATATACAGGTTTGCAGAATGCCTCTAACTTCACAGTCATATATAAGACTAGGAAAACAGCCACTAGTACTTCTCCGACTTTTAGATGTGATTTTCAATCATATCTCCCCTTAGAGAATTCTCCTTTCTCTTTATTTATTGTTCTGTTGCTTAAAACACGGCAATCAGCAAACATTTATTTAGCTTCTGCTGCGTGTTCATCATGAACCGCGGTGCTGGCTGCTGCGTCAACCCTGTTCACTTACCCTTTATTGAGTTCTGGTCTCAGAGTCTTACATGTCATGTAAAAGGAAGGTGACTTTAAAAAAGTAATGACTGGACTAATGGATCCCCGAGTCTACAGTGGCACGGAATGACTTGACATCTCAGGCATTCCAAGATAGAGAGAGACACAGAATTTCCTGAGTCTAGAGGGGTAAGAGGACTTAAAGATGCCTTTTTAGTTAAAGACAAGGGCAGGCGACACATTTGAGGTAAGGGATCACAGCTTGATTGTAACTTGTCTGAGCTGACTCACAGAGACAGACATTAAGGACCAGTGAAGGTTTGTTTGCAAACTGAACAAAGCATTTAGAGACACCCCACTTTGCTTCAGTGACTGGAAGGAAATAGTGAGACTCGAGCCTGACCACGGACAGGCAGAAGGTAAACATTTAGCAGAAGGATACGACCTCTCAGACACAAAAATTGACCTGTTCAGCCTTTGTCTTACTTTCCTGGCAGAATCCAGAAGCAAAGGATCCTAAATGGAGAGGCTGAAAAGTTTTTACCAGCAGATAAATCTCCCCACCTACGCAATAATCCAAATCAGACCAAATCAAACTGAATTAGAAAAAGCTCAGGTTTAATGGATGCCAGCGCTCCCTGGTAGGCAGGGAAGAAAGACCAGGAAACCACGTTTGTTGTCTGGGTTGCTGTCTAAACACCCCGTGAGAGTGGTATCAAGCATCTCTGGGGAGGGGTCATCGTATGGCAGGCTTTCTCAGGGGTGGACTCTGGACTGAGGCAGTTCTTGTGGAGGAGGCTTGGGATTGGGATGGAACGTCCCACCCAAACATTCCAGACTCTTTGGGTATAGGGGTGCCAGGGGTTGGGGTGAAGCCTTAACCCAAACATTTCAGACTCTTTGGATATATGGATATGGCTGGGGTGACACTTTTAACCAAACAGAGGCTACAAGAGAAAAGGGGGAAGAGAATACTAATCCCCAGTAGTACCAATAGCCATGCTATAGTTTGATTATATACAATTAACATCAGGATCCCAGGATCCCCAGGATAACATCATCTTCTTTCCAGTAGCAGAAAGAAGAACATCTTTACACTTCTTTAGATCACTTTTTGATGGTGTCTGGGGAAGGTAGGCATAGTGGAGTGGTGTTGTATCTAATTGGAAAATAAGAGGTACTGCCCCCATGGAAGATGTGTGCTTAGCACTGGACCTCTGGGTTGAAAAGAACCATTTAGAATAAGCATTACCACTGGTCCTTTCCAGGTCTGCCTACCTTGCTTGCTGCCTTCCTCCCTCAATCCTCAGGGCTTTCTACCTGTGAGCCTCCTCTCTAGGATTAGGGCAAGCACATCCTGTGGAAAGCCCCAGCAGTGGTTTGAATGAGAATGTCCCTCGGGGGTTCATATGTTTGGATACTTTTTCTCCAGTTGGAGGCCCTTTGTGGAGGATTAGGAGGTGTGGCCATTGGGGTTTTGTTCTGCAGTTTCAAAAGGTGTATGCCATTTTTCTTTTGTTAACTCTCTCTGCCTCCTGCTTGTCGATCCAGATGTGAGCCCTCAGTTGTTCCTGACACTAGGTCTTGCTTTGGCCATCATGGACTCTAGACCCCTGGAACCACAAGGCAAATTAAAAGCTTTCTTTTATTCGTCATGATGTTTTGTCACTGTAACAGAAAAGTAGTGGAGAGAGAAACTGGGACCATTATGGGTACTGCAGTGACAGACATGACCACGTTTTTTGTTTTTTTTTTTTGCAGGGGGGGGGGCATGAAAAGGTACTTAAGACTAGGAAAGCGGTTGAACAAAGTAAGCAGAACTTAATGGGCCATTCCATGAAGAGTTTGAAAGACTGCAGTGCTGAGAGCTATGCAGACCGGGGAGACCCAACTCAAGAGGTTTCATTTGGACAAAGAAAGTGACTGCTTTCTTTCCTTGCCCTGAGAATTTGCCCGAGGGTTAAGTTTAAAGTGACGGACTAATTTCTTTGGAGGAGAATTCAAGGCCGCCTCACGTTGACTCTGCTGCAGGGCTGCTCGTAATCACTGCTATACAGGATACAAAGAAAAGGGGCAAGCCAGCAAGCAGCACTCCTCCACGGCATCTGCTTCCAGGTTCTTGCCTTCCTTTGATGATGGGTTGTGACCTGGGAATTTTAATCTGGGATAAACGCTTTCCTCACAGTCTTTACCACAGCAATGAAACACCTAAGATATCCCCATCATATCTGCTCCTGACCATGGCATGTAACCACATGGCTGAACCAATCCAGGAATTCCCTATGCAGCCAGGCTAGCCTTGAACTATGATCCTCCTGCCTCACATTCTTGAGCATTAGAGTTACAGGTGTGAAACACTGCGCCCAGGTAAGACCATGAATAATAGTGAGCTTCTAGACAGGGGGTGATATCAACAAGCTCTGCTGTCCCTATCAATCAAATGCATCATGCCCATGGGAACTGTGGCTTGGGGAGAACCAACCCAAGAGACAACTCTCAGGATGCAGGACAACCAAATGTCCCAGCTCTCGGTGAGACTGTCCTTATCTGCGGCTGAATGGCACTAAGAGCAGAGGAAATTTCGAGATGCAACGGAACAGGAACAGAAATCGAGGAGAGAGAAATGGAGAGGCAGTCCATTCTTCCGAGTCTACAGCCAGGGGTTTTCTCCTGAACATTACTTCAGGATTGCTCGCTACAATTGTAATCTTTAAAGAGGAATGCAGACGGTTTAAAAATAAACCCAAACTAAACAGTTTAAAAGGTTAAGTCAATTAGTGAAGTTCAGAGTCCAGACACAGCATCCTACAGACTCGGTTCTGACCAGCTCTGTCCCTGGCCTGGCACAGTCTGTTGAACCTCTTCATTTGTAACAGCGAAGCAAGAACACTGCCTCCTCCCTCACAGAACTGGTGATGTCTTAATGAGCTACATCATGCAAAGAGCTTAGCAGGGGTGTAGCTCAGCCTCCCAGGGTTCTTGGCAAGGAGTCCCAGGCTGGTCCATAGCCAGGCTCTGATCGGGACCCCTGGGAAAGCCTCTGACAGCGACACGGTTTCCGTCTGTCACGATCTAGCAGCTCAGCTCACGGTGGTGGAAGTGTGTCCGGGAAGGGAGCTTGTACCAGAACTAACCAGGATGCAGGCAGCACTGCAGCTGGCAGGAACTTGGCATAACCTGCATAGACCTGCCGCTAGGACGTCGCCGCTGCCGGCAAAGCGCCACTTCCCCAGAAGCGCCACTAGCTGGGGAGCAAGCCCTCACAGCGTGAGACTGTGGGGGACATTCCCGATGGAAACCCTAACACCAGGCAGGCAGCTGAGTCCCACAATACATTCCTTGTTTGCTTCACTTGTGATGTTGTCATTTGTATAATCGGGCGGATGAGACGACTCCCCTCTTAAGTCAGAAACAAACGTGCTACAGTCGGACTGGACAACGTGGGTCCTGGCAGTGGGAGAAAAAGGGAGATGGCAGATTCTGAACCAAGTGAGAAGGCGATGGGACTTGGCAACCCTGAAGAGGGCTGTTAACCGGGGCGTAGGTCACAGAAGAATATGCTGCCACGCAGATGAGACCTTGGAATCGGAATACAGAATGTCTGCTGGGAAGAAACAAACTCTACAGTTTGGAAAGGTGTTTGACAAGACCCAAACAAGGCAACACCAACAGATGTGTGAAGACGGAAGGGGGAAGAATTCCTACATTCTTATTTTATGGCAGACTCAGTGTCAAACGTGCGCTGTGCGCTTCTGTGCTTCTCTGGTGCTTTGAAAGATGGAGCTAGGACCTGGCTCTCCTATCATGTACGTCTCTGGTTATCTGTTTACCAGCAAGGACTGAGCTAGGCTCCAGAGCTACATGGGTCCCACCAGCTCCCTCCCTCTGGAAAATGCTCCACACCCATCCTGCTGTCTTCAAGGTACCTCACGTCACAGAACCACAATGCTATCGCGAAGTGGCCAAAGGGAGGGGACAAGGGGATCATCTCAGCCCTACTCCAGTTTCTAGAGAAACAGATGAACTTCTTCAGGAAGCCTCTTTGCTCTCATCATATGGCAAGTTTGAGAACTGTCTAATGTTAGTGTGTATCATTCGTTTTTAAATTTATCTCTGCCAGTGATGGCATTCTCTGAGTTCTGGTTTTGTAACCCAGAGACCGACTGTTCAGAGGTTTACTAATGGTGGGAGTTCAGAAAAGATAACTCTGCCCCGATTTTCTCCTATGTAAGATGCATACTTCTTACATAGAGCTATCAAGTAGAGCTAAGTGCTGGGTATGGTGGCCTATGTCAGAGATCCTAGTACTTAGTCAGGGGAGGCAGAGGGATCAGGAGTTCAAGGTCATCCCTAGTTACACAGCGTGAGTTCCACAAGCCTTGTCTCAAAGTGAACAAACAGGAGAGCTCCGGTGCCCTTTGTGTTGTGCTTGGTAAATATACACAGTTATCAGTCCATCTCTGATTGACTGGACTAAATGGTATCATAGCTAGCTCACATTTTCTTCAAGACACCATGACTAAAGCTAATAAGGACTCGCACACGTACTTGGGGGTCGATAAGGGAGCACGTGTAAGCGTCCTCACCACAAAGCCCTGGGCAGCATGGCTATTATCTCAACAACACACACGTGTCAAACAGCACCTTGCGCTGTGGATGAGGGGACTTGGATCTTAGATTATTTTCCTGCTCATCCCCTCACATTCATTCTGCTTTCCTTAGGCTCCCTGTAAGTTTTAAATTAAAGGGGATTATCTTAATTCATTATTTGTTCTATTTTGTTGGTCACATGCTTAAAGCTATTACTTTTTCTATGAATCTGGATTTAGCTTTTTTTTTTTTTGTTGCAATAATTTGATTACAGTCCAGATATCCTGAAAATTGTTTCGGTTTCAATTCAGAAAGGAATTTCAAGCCAGGTGTGCTGGCGCAGGCCTGTAATCCCAGCACTCAGAAGATAGATCGTCAGTTCAAGATAAGCCTGGGTTCACAAGACTTTGGACAGCTTAGACTCTGTCTCAAAATACAGGAATCTCAAAATTCCCAAAGGCATGCTCCTGTCCTTTTCAGTCTGGTTCTTAGTTGCTGGTTCTGCTCTTGTCTTAAAGTATGTGAAGGACTGAATGCCTTAGCACCTGACAAGTTCAGCTTCAAGAAAATGTTTCAGAAAAAAAAAAATAAATAAAAGGAGTCCTCTGTTTGGAGGGGGACCAAGTATTTCTAATTAGTGATAAGATTATCCCCACTCTTCATCTATGCCTGTTTCCCCCTCGGTTCCAGACCTTGTACTTAATACTTAGGCTGCTGGGAAACAGAAGCTGCCTTGCCTCCGAGCAAATATAACACTTCACACCCTTTCAATTTCCTAACTTCCATAAACCTGGTTAAAACATTCTTTAAAGTCTTCCTAAGTAACGAGGGGAGTTTCTAGTGCCTGGACCCTGGCTTGCCGCCAAGGTGTGGGGCAGGGTATAGAGCAGCTGTCCTCCAATTGAGCACCCAGATGAAAATGGTTTGGCCATCTTCCACCCCATCTCCTGTGTTGTCATTCCTGGCTGCAGGCATGGGGAAGAGCAAGGAGCAAGTACTGAGGGTAGAGACAGAACTAGCAGGGTCATGTTGACAGAAGTTTTCTGTCCCACCCAGTCCTACAGCCAAAGAATCACACAGAGGTCTACATTAATTATAAACCGATTGTCCCATTAGCTCAGGCTTCTTATTTACTAATTCTTATAACTTACATTAACCCATAATTCTTGTCTGTGTTAGCCATGCGGCTTAGTACCTTTCTTGGTGAGGCAGTCACATCTTGCTTCCTTTGAGGCTGGGTCACAACTGTGGACTTAAACTTCCCTCTTTCCAGAATTCTTGTTGTCCCCGCCTCTACTTCCTGCCTGGTCATCCCACCTATACTTCCTATCTGGCTACTGGCCAATCAGCATTTTATTAAAAATAATTGAGGTGACAAGATAAAAGACCATTGTCCCACAGCAGGGTCACTTGAATTTCTGTTCCCTTTCCACAGAATGCATGGCTAGCTGAGCAGCCAATGCCCAGCTATGATCCTGGTGTGCGGTAGATACGGGTATATAGCTAGCAGTTTCTGCTGCAGTGCTGATCTGTCATGTGCATTCTACTTACAGGTGAATACGCTACAACTTGATGCAACGTCTGATAATGAGCTACAAATTGCATTGGGTTGGGAGACGGCCAGTTTTCTTTTATCATAAGCCTTCCGCCCCCAGACACTTTCCTGGTAATTTAAAATTTTCAATAATAATGTTTTCTTTTTATTGAAAGCTTTGCTTATTTGCAATGAAACATGATCATGTCCACTCCTTCCCCCCTTCAATTTACCCAAAGTCCTCCTAACAAAAGTCCCTCCATAATTCATGTCCTTTTTTTTTTTGATAACCCACCAAATCCAATTAGTGCTGCTTATGAGGACCTCCACAGGAGCATGAGAACTCTATCATTCAAGAGAGAATGATTCCCTCTCCCCAGCAACTAACTGCCAGGAGCTCCTCAGGAAGGGTGAGGCCTGGAGAGCACCTCCCATCTATTCCAGAGTTTTGGCTAGATTGCTCTTTCACAGGCCCTGTGCAGGAGACTGCTGATGAGCACAGTGGCTGTGTCGAGTCCAGGAGACTGTATTTCATGGCACCCCTCCCCACCCTTCTCATCTCCTCCTGAGACAGTCTCTGAGCTTCAGTGCTAGTGTGTCAGCAGTGTGTGTGTGTGTGTGTGTGTGTGTGTGTGTGTGTGTGTGTGTGTATGTGCATGTGCACGCACGCGCGCGCATTGGGGAGTAATAAGGATGTCCCAGTTTAGGGATGCCACTCAGTCTCTTTCAGCACCATGAGGAGTTCTGTATTAATTGTGGAAAGAAGCTTCCCTGACTCAGGCAGGAGCAGTGACGGTCTGTGGGTGTAAACATGAATCCGCATAAGGTGTCTGATTTTGCCTTTTCTGTTGCTGTGTCTTTGTTACATGTCTACTGTTGTGATAAACATGATGACCAAAGGCAACTGGGGAGGAAAGGGTTTATATCCTATTATGGACAGGAACCTGGAGGCAGCAACTGAAGCAGAAGCTGTGGAGGAGTGCAGCTTACTGACTTGCTCTTCATGGTTTGCTCAGCCTGCTTTCTTATACACATCAAGACTACAAGTCCAGGATTGTGTCATCTACAATGGGATGATCCTCCCACATGAATCATTAACAAAGAAAATGCACCCACAAGCCATGCCCACTCCCTCCTTGTCTGCCCAAGGCAAGCTGATCTTCAGCTTCTAGCCTGAGTCCTGTCCTTTCCTTTCCTTTCCTTTCCTTTCCTTTCCTTTCCTTCCCTTCCCTTCCCTTCCCTTCCCTTCCCTCCCCTCCCCTCCCCTCCCCTCCCCTCTTCTCTCTCTCTCTCTCTCTCTCTCTCTCTCTTTCTCCCCCCCTCCCCTCTTCTCCCTTTCTCCCCTTTCCCCTCCATAACCACTAAATAAATATCCAACCTCTGCATGGAATGCCTATCCACATCTCTGTCTCTGGCCTGCCATGTGGCTCCCTGCCTGGGACAAGCCGCCTTTGGAGACCCGCAGTGTGGTCTTGTGGCATGCCCATCTGTGTGTCTCTCCTTGTGGGACCAGCTGCCCCATCAAGGTCTTTAACTCACTATGTGGCTCCCTGCCTGGGACTTGTAGCCTGCTGCAGCCACTTGAGGAGCTGTGCCATCCCTGCCTGGGACTGGCTGCTCTAGGGACCCGCTGCCTGCTGCCACTTCAGGGGCCTGCAGTATGGTCTCATAGCCCGCTGCCCGCTGCAGCCACTTGAGGATCCACAGCATTTTACTTAATCCATCAAACACAAGCCGGGGGGGGGGCACATTTCCTCAATTATGGTTCCCTCTTTCCAAAGTACTCTAGTTTGTGTCAAGTTGACATAAAATGGACCAAACACTTCCTGGGGGAAGGAAAGGATTTGTTAGGTTACAAACCAAAGGAAGCAGAGCAGGAACTCAGGGCAAGAACCTGGGGGCAGAAATTGAAGCAGAGACATGGAAGAAAGTTTCTTAATGGCTTGCTCAGCTGCTTTCCTCACACAGTCCAGTCCCGCCTGCCTAGGGCTGACAGCACCCAGAGATGTATATACCTGGGGGCTAATCTGATAAGGCAGCTGCAATAGATTCCTAGGCTTGTGACAAAATGACAGAAGGCAATTTGATAACATGACCATTTAGCAAAATAAAAAGCAGGTTCTACTGCAGGACTCCTAACCTCTCCTGCCATGGGCTCCTGACCAGAATTACAGCAGCAGACATGATTCCCTCCCGTGGAACAGGCCTCACATCTAGGCAGAACGCTGCCAGTCACCTCAATACAGTCATGCTGCTATTGGACCAGCAGGGCACCTTACCCGGTAGGTCCAGCACTGGAAGACCACTGATGTCTTTTCGTCAGCAGCCTGCACAGCACCTTAGGGCACCATGGGAACTAGCCAGCAGGGAGGCCTGCTCAGTTCAAGACTGATTTCTCTTGGCCTTTAGCCAGTGTGTGATGCTTTTAGTAGTAGGGTTTTACAGCTACAGTGGATGACCAAGGACAATGGTCATGTCTGATTATTTTGGAGACTTCCGAGGTCTCCCTTACCAATAACTAATATGGATAAAAAAACCCTGCATTGCACTGTGATACTCATTTAATAATCCAAGTCTGGGAACAGGATTGCCCACTCTTCTTAATATTTTTTTTTTTTGAGGCAGGGTCCCTATGTAGTCCTGGCTGCTCTGGAGTTTGCTGTGTAGACCAGGATGTAGACCAACA
Organism: Microtus oregoni; assembly: GCF_018167655.1. Taxonomy (NCBI): domain Eukaryota; kingdom Metazoa; phylum Chordata; class Mammalia; order Rodentia; family Cricetidae; genus Microtus; species Microtus oregoni. Next base: position 65,518,466 of record NW_024543063.1, read on the forward strand.
GAGAACCTCTTGCCTCTACTTCCCAAGTTTCCCAAGTGCTTGGACTAGCTTACTAACCAGTGGGATCCATAGGCTTTTCCTGTGTGTCCTTGGTTTCAGTGAACTCACCCATTACTTCTTCCCTCACCCCACCTCCACCCTATTAACCCTTTAAACCTCAGTACCCACTTTTCTTCCACATCACATTGTGGTCCATTAGACCTCGAGTTATGCTTTTTAAATGAGTTTTGAGATAGTAGGTTTCCACATGGTTTTGTATGCCCTTCCTTCAGGTGAGTGTCCCCTTTTCCTAAATATCCTGCTCTCCTGACTGCTTAAGCTCCACCCCCAAGTATTCCACCTTTCTCTTTCCTATAACCCACTGTCTCCCCTCCCTTAGTATGCCACCCCATCCCCATTTCTAATTCTCTGGCTTCTACTTGTGCTCCAAACCAGATATACAAAATGATAATACTTAAACACATTTTTACACGGTAAACATTCTTTTTTTTTTAATTCATTTATTTACTAAAGATTTCTGTCTCTTCCCCGCCACCGCCTCCAATTTCCCTCCCCCTCCCCCAATTAAGTCCACCCCCCCCTCAGCCCGAAAAGCAATCAGGGTTCCCTGTCCTGTGGGAAGTCCAAGGAACCCCCACCTCCATCAAGGTCTAGTAAGTTGAGCATCCAAACTGCCTAGGCTCCCACAAAGCCAGTGCACCCAAATCAGGAGCAGAAGGAGAGAGAGCACGAGCAAGGAACTCAGGACTGCGAGGGGTGCACCCACACACTGAGACAATGGGGATGTTCTACTGGGAACTCACCAAGACCAGCTGGCCTGGGTCTGGAAAAGCATGGGATAAAACCGGACTCTCTGAACATAGCGGACAATGAGGACTACTGAGAACTCAAGAACAATGGCAATGGGTTTCTGATCCTACTGCATGCACGGTAAACATTCTTACCAATAAAATTAGAAAATAAAATGAGATTGTTATTGGTGTCTTGTGAAAGACCAAGTAGAGAAATCCCTTCTCAGCCCTCACTGAGCTGCCAGAAGCTCTAGAGATTTTGTTGCAGTACATTAACTACCTACGGAATAACTTCAAGTTTCACTTTTCTTACCATTCTTATTATATTCCAGTGTACTCATGGTCGTACATGGTTCACAAGCATTCTGTTTTCTCTGTTACCACAGCCTCTACCCTGGTTCTCTGGTTGACTGAATTTAACCAAGTATTTTCAAGAATGGCCTAAGTTATGATTCTTGAGTCCTCATTAAGATTTTTATCTTTGACTTTTAGAACACCCCCCCCCCAAGACAAAAAGTGTTTTGCTTTTGTTTAGCTTTACGATGGGTTTAATAAAAACAACTCGGGATTATACTGCATGTCTTAGTTAGGGTTTTATTGCTGTGAAGAGACACCATGACCATGGCAACTCTTATGAAGGAAAACATTTAACTGGAGCTGGTTTACAATTCAGAGTTTAGTCCATTATCACCATGGTGGGAATGTAGGCAGACGCGGTGCTGGAGAAGAAGCTGAGAGTTCTGCATCTTGATCTGCAGGCAACAGGAAGTGGACTGTCTCACTGGACATGGCTTGAGCACATATTAGAATTACTACACACTGCAGTCTTGCAAATCTAACAATGGCTGGCTACGAACAGGAAGTTCAAGAATCCAGTAGTTGTTCAGTCTGCGATGCTGAGTGTCTCAGCTGGTCTTTGGTAGATGCTGGAATCTCAAAGCCCACCTCCACAGTAGCACTCTTCTCCAACAAGGCCACGCCTCCTAATAGTGCCACTCCCTTTGGGGGCCATTTTCTTTCAAACCGCCACATTGCACAATACTGAATTTACGTGGATAAGTTGAGCACTTCATTAGTTATTTTTGTTTTATGTATATTTTGTGGAGAAGGTCAGACTCACAGAAAGCAGCCATCTGTGCTAAAGGTGTGACAACACAGACTGACTGGTTAGAACTTTCTGTGACCTGTGATAACTATTCTTGGCTGTCAGCTTGACTGTATCTTGAACTAAAACGCAAAACTTGAGAGCACACCTATGAGGGATTTTTTAAAACTTAATCTGAAGTATGAAGACCCTCTTCTCACCTGGGTCTTTGAGCCATGGAGACATACTTTTAAACCAGATCATCTGAGCTGGGAAAACCCACCTCTAATCCGGGCCACCTTTCTGCTGGAAGCCTATATAAGGACATGGGGGAAGGAAGCTTTGCTCTTTCCTGCTTGCTCTTGCCTTGCTAGCAAGTCCATTTCTTCACTGGCATTAGAGCCCACCCCTTTGGATTCCAGCATCTACCCAAGACCAGCTGAGACACCCAGCATCGTGGACTGAACAACTACTGGATTCTTGAACTTCCTGTTCATAGCCAGCCATTGTTAGATTTGCAAGACTGCAGCCTATAGTAACTCTAATAAATCCCTTTATCTATCTATCTATCTATCTATCTATCTATCTATCTATCTATCTATCTAAACAAATGGTTGTGAGCCACTCTGTGTGTGCTGGGAACTGAACCTGATCCCCTGCAAGAGCAGTAAGTGCTTTTAACTGCCGAACATTCTCTCCAGCCCCATTCTGGATTCTTTTTATCTGATGATTTATTCTTTAGGTAAAGGCTTATAGTATCTTCAACTTTTCTCTCCACATGTGTGTGTGTGTTGTCCACAGTTTTCTCTATCCAGCATATTTCTTTTCTGTCAAGCCAAGCATGCTCACCCCCACTCCAACCTTTCCTGCCTGTGTTCATTGTGATTGTCTTGCTGCTCAGAAGTCCCTCATGAGAGGCTTCTCATAGACAGGAAACTCAACTGGCTTAAAAATGGGAATCATAAGAAGCACGAACTCAAAGAGTGACCCCCCAGGTGGTTGGTGGAAATATTCTCTTTAAGAGGAAAGAGAAGTGTGGCTGCAGACGGTTTCAGAGAATGAGCAAGAGTTTTGAGAGGGCAGCAGGAAGAATAAACAACAGCTTGGGGTGAAGTTCACTTGGGTTGGATGTGGACTGAGTTCCAGCTTTCCTTCTGTTGAGTTACTCTGAGAGATTCTGCTTTAGGTGGAATGGAAGCTTCAGAGAAAGCCCCATCATGCCCTTAGTGAGGAAAAGGGTCAGGGCAGTGAAAGGGCAGACAAACCATGGGTCCACAGTAGTTCAAAACACTTAGCATGCCAATGGGCCATACTTTGGGCGTATTTCTTCTGAGCCCCAACAGCCTCCCACTACCTTAATTTTCTTAGCAGAATTTATCAATCCTTATCTCATTTTTAGATCCAGTTAGAACACAAGATCCACAGAGAGCTGATCTGCCTTAATCTCCATGCAGAACAGTGTCTGGTAGACACTTAGCAAGCTGGCTTAGCTCATTACTGTGATTCAACAGAGCTGTGACCTTCTGAACCTCATCCCACCCTGACTGAACCTGTGTCCTTTCCTAGCTGCTACCATGCCAGCCCCTTCACCTCAGCCACAATAGTTCAGGAGAATGCAGCCCTCAGGAAGGCAGGGTCTAAAATGATAAGGCCAGGCACGGATTAAATCTGATCTACTCTGTTGGAGGAGAACCCTTAGTTTGTTTCCCAGCTGCCTGGAAGCTCAGGCCCAAAATAATCACACAGAAACTATATTATTTAAATCACTGCTTGGCCCATTAGCTCTAGTTTCTTATTGGCTAACTCTTGTATCTTAATTTAACCCATTTCTAGTAATCTGTGTATCTCCACAAGGCTGGGTCTTACCAGTAAAGTTCCCGGCATTGGTGTTGGTTGGGCTACATTGTTTCTCTTTGACTCTGCCTCCTTTCTCCCAGCATTTGGTTTAGTTTTCCCCGCCTACCTAAGTTCTGCCCTGCTATAGGTCCAAAGCAGTTTCTTTATTCATTAATGGTAATCATAGCACACAGAGGGAAATCCCACATCACCACCCTTTCAAAGAGGGCACCCCTCCCTTTAAGTCAAGGCATGGAGTCGGGGGAGGATCTAGGCTACTGCCACCCTCTCCTTACTGTCATGAATGGGGGATGTGTGTGCCTCTCACACAGTGAGTGCCAACAAGGGGCAGGAGATAGATCTAGAAGCTCTACATCCTATTTCTGAGAGAGATGAAAGTTTCTAGAAATTAACTCCAGTTTCACATGGGATAGATGAAAATGGTCATCACAAAAAACTCTTAGTAGAGATTTCCAGGACAAAAATATATCCCCAAGCACCTTCAACTGTATGGGTGCACACTCTGTACCATCACTAATTAGCTGACATACAGGAAGCAGCAGAAATTAATCTTGGAACTGTTCAGACTATACTCTGCTGGAATATGCGAAGGACAAGCAAGGGCAGTTTGTGGGGGGTCACCACCATCAATTCTGCAGCATCCACACCCACTACCACCCTGGGGGAAACTAATGGCGAGGCTCCGTCAAGGAAGAAAAAGAAAGAGTAACTTTGAAAGCACAGAATGTGAGAATGAAGATGAAACACACACGGAGCCTCTCCTGAAATGAGACCTGGGTTAGTGTCAGGAAGTTAAACATACCTGGCTCTGGAGAAGGAGAACAGCAGCTGGAAACCAAGCCGACCAGACTACAAAGCAAGTTGGGCTTAGCATCTTTCGTTGCTCTTTCTGGTATTGAGGTGGCTTTTTAAAAAATAAGATACATTTCTTCTGTTTCTTTAAAAAATATCAGTGGGAAGTTCCTGAAGGGCTCTGGCTCTATCATGCCATTTCCATAAACTTGCCTTAAAAAAAGGCGAGTTACCTGTTTAGAATACTTTGTCAATCTTGTTGGGCTTCATAACTAGACAAATTAAGGCTGACAAATGCCTGGACAGATGTGGTTTATTCTAGCATCTGTGGAGATTTTTAGGGAGTGTGAAGCCCCTTTTGAGCCGTCACCCAGGTAGAGCAAAGCACCGAGCCTGCAGTCACTCCACAGCGCGACCATTAACAGGCTCATCTGTGTGTGCTCAACAACCTAAGCATGAACTGCTTCACATAAATTGCAATACTGGCATTTGAGCCTTCTCGGATTCCTTCAGAACTTTCTTTTTTCAACAGTGAGTTGCTTTACTAAACTGACACCCATTTGAAATAGAAAACAATGCCAGAAGAAAAATAAAACGGCAGCTCATGGGCACAGTGTTTTCCCAGCATCAACAAATCCCTAGGGTTGGTTCCCAGGCCGAGTGAGGAGGGGAAAACTCACGGAAAGCCTAGCTCTGAGTTCCACTGAGGAACAGGGCCACATTTTCTCCCACCAGCTAAAAGAGCAGGAGTGAAGGGATAGATGTGTACCTTTAAGGCTGACCATACACTACTGCTGAACAGCCCATGCATGGATTGTCAGGAAACATTTCACACTGCATGTTACACTCATGGACACAGGATCTATGCCTTTGATCAAGCACAGTGAACACAGAACCAACAATTTCTAATAACATCACAGGAAAAACTAAACAAATGAGGGCGGGGAGAGTGTGTAGTTATCAAATACAACCAGATCATCCAGTCAGAAGCCTCACCCTTGCAGGGACCAAAACACAGGTGGGAGGTAGTCGCTTCCAGACTGTCAGCTTAGACGTTACACCTTTGGAGGGATTACGGTCACCCCTACCCCTCATCTGCCCCCCTCTCTCAGATGAAATGTCAAAATGCCCACTCTCAATAGTTTCCCCCGTGCATGGGCGGCAAAACTGTGGTAGTCACCGGGGCTGAAATCCACTTCATTCTCCGCCACATGTCCTTGTGTTGGACCTGTTCAAAGAATCTTGTACTTGGGCCCTACGGTTGGGTTGTCTAGAATGGGCTCTTCTCTAATCCAGGGGTGGCACTGGTCCTGCTGGAGCATATGATGGGATGCTAGAGCATGTGCTGGGAGAAGAGTTTTTACTCTGGAAGAACATTTTCCTTCCTTTCTTCCTGATGCTGACACCACACTCATCCGAGTCTCTGGATGCATTAGAGTTTTTCATAATCTACCCATCAACCTGTTCAGCTACTGGGAAGCTGGAATATGACAGCCATAGACAAATTCTTGCAGCTCTTTTGTCTTTTGCTGTTTTTCTAAGTTTATGTGGTGCCCGTCCCCTTGTGTGAAGGCTGCTACGCTGCCACTGTTATTATGACTCTGGCCTCCCTCGTTTCTCATGCACACGTTTAGTCTGAGACAGGGCTCTGACAGTCTGGCTGCATACTACGATGCTGCTCCGGCTCTTCCTAGTTTGAATGGGGTGCACCTCTGCTGCTAGGGCTCGTTCCACACTGGGTTGCCTCTTAGACTTTTATGTGGCATCTATTTAATATTCCTATTCATGGGGGGGCGGGCTTAGCAGTGTATACAAATGCAGTCTTTAAGATTTGGGTGAAAAGTTGAATGTATTCAGGTTTTCAACAAATGTTTAATGAAAGCATTGGAAGCTTATCAAAGATGTCATCAAGATGATCTCATATTTTGATTTTTAAAGGCTGAAATATCTCTTTTTAAGCCTTAAATAAAATGGAAGGAAGTCTGGAAACACCATGCTTCTAACAATGCTCTGGAAATGCAGTTGAATTTGATATGCAGGCAGGAGTTTCCAGCAGACGCTGATTGTACAATAAACTTAGCACCGAGAATCTGCCAGTGTGACGGAGCAGCTTTAAATCAGGTTTAAGGCTTGCCGTGCCCCAATACATGTGCTAGTATTTCAGTCAGCCTCGAGTGCAGCTGTTAAAACATGTGGGCTCTGTAGATCAAATGGGACTTCTAAATTTCATGAGTTCTGTGTTCTGAGTCTCAGGACTATTTTGCTTTTCTAATTAGAAAGCAGACATTGCTTCTGATAGATGAACATCAAGATTTATTGATCATCCCAAAAATATCTTCCAGAACAATAAATTTTGCATTTCATAATTTAAGAAGTTGATGCACAGTCACTGATTTTGAGCACTTTCAAGCAGCAGAAGAAAGCGCCAAAACCTCGAACATGGGACAGGAAGCTGGGGCTCACTCAGAAAGCAGATCTGCAAGTGGCGTCTGTTTCGACCAGACAGCAGTTTCTCGCAGCTTTGCTCAGCTAATCAGAAAAATTAATTCTTAAGGATACGAGTGTTTACTTTCTTCTGAATTTTAACAAGTCTTAAATATTTCAAGGGCTTTTCCTCTCTGTCATTCTTTAATTTCTCTTCCCTACCCATCAACCACCAGAACTTATTCTCCTCCATGGGCTTCATGACTCTTTTTCTGGCTTAAGTTTTGTGAGTGGCTTCCTCAGGACCGTCTTTTACTAACTTCTCCTCACACACTGTCTCATTCACAAGGCTGGATTGTACCATTATTCCCAGGCTTGCTGACTGACACACACACAGAGTCCTATACATGTTCTAAAAGCAGCCACACCTCGAGCTGGTCAGAGCTGTGTGGGACTCTTCAGTCTGCACACACACTTACTTGGTATCAGTTGATTTGCATTGGGCTACACATCCTATATGACAAATTTGATTACCTAGAAGAAACTCAGGAGGACTGGTCAGAAAAAAATGATCCTTGCTGGGATTGGAGCCCAAGCAAGTGGGCCACATTGTGACATCTAAAGAAAATACTTTAATAAGATTTAAACACTTAATCTACTTGCATAAGTAAATTTGGCAGCAAATTCCATTTTCCAAATGAATTAAATAAAAACATTCAGGACTGTTAAGTTCAGTGTTATGAACTTGAGCAAAGAATGTTTCCAGATACATTTGTTAGTCCAAAAACAGAATTTTTTGGCTTTCAACTCTGCTTTTACAAGGTTAACAGTCCTAAATTTAACTATTTAACCATTTTTATGTTTATTATTTGCAACTATGTGCAGGTATGTATGCCTGCCTGTGGCACGTGCATGTGAGGGCAGCTGACACACTGCTGAACACTTCTGTTTTTAACAGGTGCTCGGAGACTGTTTGATACGTTGTATCTTAGTCCAGCTCTCATACTTAGCATAATACCAAACCACAGTCATGTTTACGAGGTAAAAACTAAGAGTTTTGAACAGAATTATTAATAATGCAGCTTCTGAAGTTAAATATCAGGGTTCACTTTGTGTTTTTTGGTGTGCGCCGCACATCTTCTGTTTTTAGTACAACAGTGGTACAGCCTTCACCATCCTCGCACTACCTTGTAAGTCTCAGTAAAGTTTGCTTTAATGGCTGGAAGGTGAGAATTCAGTCTAAAGAAGCAGAGTTTGGATGGAATATTTGATCACAAAACATGCAGTACTGAATTTTCAACTCACAAACTATTTCTATGGTTCAGTGAAGATCATAGGAGCTGGCACAAATGGTGGAAACTGGGGTTTCACTTGATTCCAATCACCGCCTGCCATTCGACTGCCGCTGACATGCAAAGGTCTAATACCAGCAAACAGAATACAGCATCTACCTCGCTAACACATCAGTTCACCCATCACTGGCTGCCTGGGCTAGTTAGCTTCAACACAAAAGGCACAGCCATCACCTCTGCTTCCTGCACCCCTTCTAGCTAACCAGACACGAGTCCCCATTGCTTGGTTTGACTTCCCCTTCCAGCAGCAAGCTCATCACAACCTTCATCAGATAGCTGCAGGTTCCTCGTTTTCCCAGTGGGGGCGTGTTGTAGAAGGAGGTCATATCATCCTACAAAGGAAGAGAATAAACAAGGCCTTGGGATTGACAGGTGAAATCAGCAGCTGCCTACGAAGCAAACAGATTTGCAGAAATATTTCCTCATGGAAATTACGAGCTTTCCTCACTTCGCTTTCATTTTCCCAAGGTGTCTTCTCAGCACATAAAACAAAAGCAGACGTTTTTAGTAGCCTTCTCTTTGCTAGTAATTTTTATTTACTCAGGGAACCCTTTCACAGATGAGCATACCATATTAAGCAGAGAGCCCAGAAGGGACTACATTAGACAGTACACAGCCCCAGTAATGCCCGTTCTACACTCCCATCTTCCTCTGAATTTATTTTACAGCCTTCTGGAATCAGTGGTTCCTCCCTGGCAACACACATTTTAATTGTCAGCGATATAAAAAAATGATCTCATCTCAGATTTCTTTTTCTTCTTTTGTCAGAACTTCATAGCTCAATTGACTAGCAATTAGCTAAAAAGTAATATTAATTCCTCAAGTAAGTCTGACTGACTCTCAGCATTCTAGTTTTGTAGTCTGTAGATGTGTTTGGGACGTGGGATGGTAAGATTAGTGAGCGTTTTAACAGCCGAGACGATGAGACATTCTCCAGAACGCTGTCCTCTCCACTTACCTGTTTTTCCGTTCCCTTGAGCCGACTCTCGTCCTTTTGGAACTCGTGAAATGCTTCTTTGACCAGTCTGTCTAGATCTACTTTGTCTTGAAATTCTAGTTCAGGGTTTCTTTCCAGCACAATGGACACGACCATTAGTAACTAGAAGAGACGGATGTCAAAAGCCAGTGACATGAACCGCAACGGTGACACAGTCTGGACAGGGTGTCCTCACTGACCTGATGGGCAGTGCTCTGCAGATGAAGATTAGCAGCACATGTTCTGTTTAGAACATACATGTTTATCACAGTATCCCCGTGGCCACAGAGAGGTCTTTTTAGTAACTGCTGGTGTTTTGAAGATGACATTTTGGGGATGGAGAGAAAGCTGCTGGCGTACAAAAGAGCCCCATACAGCGGAAAGCTCAGTTGGTGAAGAGCTTGCCTTCATCAACCTATTTGGCTGCATCTTAATTTATTCACAGAAGTACTGCTCATTTTGAGATTCTATTTTTGATTATGTCTAAGTGTGTGTGTGTGTGTGTGTGTGTGTGTGTGTGTGTGTGTGTGCAGTATGTGCAAGTGAGTGCCGTGCCCACAGAGGTCATGAGAGAAGAGGGCACTGGATCCCCTGGAGCTAGAGTTACAGGCAATTATGAGTCACCTGATGCGGATGCTGGGGACCAAACTTTGACCCTCCTGGAAAAGCAGCAAGACTCTTAATTACTGAGCCATCTTTCCAAGCCCTTATAATTTTCAGGTTTTTTGAGAGAGGGTCTCTTTATATAGTCCTGGCTGTCCTGGAACTCACAGTGATTCACCTGCCTCTGCCTCCCAAGTGCTAGGATTAAAGGTCTGAGCCACCACAACTGGCTTATAATGCTCAGGTTAGATAACAAACGTCCATGTCCAGACTGTAGCTAGCTGTATATGTGGCAATCGGTAAGGAAGAGCCTTCTGATAAACCTTATGCTTTGTACACTAACCAGGAAAACTCCCTAGTTCTAACTTTAAGAATCTTACTGGGATCTTACTAGGTGCATTTTATCTAAATGCTGAGAGGCAGAACCTGGAGCCACTATAGTAAAATCCAGGGGCCACAATGTGGTGGACCCATGGGCAGGGCAGGCTAAAGCTAGGGTTTTGACAGTTTCAGACAGAGAATACGGACTTGTGTTGCAGTTCTAAAGGAAATTTCTTCAGCCAGGGGAAAGGCACCAGAGTCATCAGAGGTCAACAACAACAACAACAAAAAAAGCCCTAAATCTACTATCTGCCCTGGACACTGGATACGCAAAGCTAAAGACAGCATACAGAACACATCCTTCCAACTCTGCCTTTCCAGACCCCCGTCTCTGCATCACTCCTTCTACCTGCTCCTATTCCACATCCTGGGCCATCAAAGATGAGACTGAATGTCACTCAGGTTTGACTGCAGCTCCAGAGATAATGGGCTCGGCAGGGGCCAAATTTACCTTCATATTTACTGATAGCTTCTATGTAAATAAGACATATGACTTACTTGCAAGAATATAATGTGTGATAGAGACATTGCCAGAGAAAGAGGCAGTGAAAGGACTGCCATGTACTAACTTCTCCACTCCAGGAACTCACCACACAAGGTTTTGTGGGACGGAAGGGCGAGTGTGTAAACGTGTGTGCCCGGGTGCACGTACTTCAGCACTCTACACAATGTCTTCTCTGCATAGGCAGACGTTTGGAAAAACATCTTTCAAAAAACTAGCAGCAGTGATCTCCTGCTCCCCATAATTCTCTGGATTGTTGCAACACTCTACAACAGTAGCTATTATTCCTAGAAGTAGGAAAAGCTAACAACTAACTGGAAAGAAATGGTCTCTCCCTCTGCTGCTACGGCACTGCTGATGTGCTGAGTGCAGCTGGGTGGTGGTAGGTTTGGATTTTCCACTTAAGGGAGTTTAAGGTACTTGAACCATAGGACAAGGGACTTGATCCAGGTGAGGGATGTCTGTCTTCTTGATGACTCTTTCAGAGAAGCTGACATGTGATGGACAAAGCTCTTGGTCTCAGGGGGAGAGGGTAGCTTTCCTATATTAGTCTTCAGTGAGCAGACAGAAAGCAAGCCTTCAGTGATCTATATTTTTGTTTATAATACAAACCTCTACAATGATCTGTCTGTACTTCGGCTGGTCAATGTTTCCCAATATGTCTTCAACAAGGAGAGAAAAATTCATCTCATACATAGTCATATCCGACAAGGTTGGTTGCTGGAAAAGAAAAAGCCTCCACATTAACATGCTGAATGTTATCCTCTGTGTATTGTTTAATAGAGGAACTTCATTTTCTAATCAATAACCTTTCCAGTTTCTATAAAACTGGAGAGAGCATTTTCACCCCTGTGACTAAATCTTATATATGTCAAACTAGTGATTCCAGCCAGCTGACTATTGTGATAAATTAAGCCTCCCACTTTTAGTAGTTATCATCATTATGTTAATAATTTTAGGAGAAAGAACTGTATTAAAAATCCATCCCATAAATAAAAGTAACAGCTCAAAATTGAGACTATGATTAGAGCGCACACTGCATTCAGAATTAACATGAGGAGTTGTGCTTGCTGTTGGACTTTAGGATGTAAGTCACTGCTACTGAATTTATAGAATTTCTGTTTTTTTTTTTTTGGCCAAGCTTCCATCAGAAAAATATTACAAATAAGCAAAAATTATGTGCAGAAATCACAGAAAACAGAAAAAAGAGACAAAACTAAATGAATCTTTCGCTTTGCCTTTTCTTTAGAACAAATCAACAGTCTTTTATTCACTGAGGCCACCCAGTCCCATACAGATTGGAGCATGGACAGCATACTGGCCAACTGTGACTGTCAACTTGAGTGGACTGAGAAACAGAATATTACTGAGGCACGCGCTTGGTTGTATCCGTGAGGATGTTTCTATAAAAGTTTGAGTAAGGAAGACCCAGCCTAAATGTAGGTGGCAAGAGCTGGAGTCTGAACAAAAGGGAAAAAAGCCTATGCTGTACTGGCATCCTTCTCTTTCTGCTCCTTGGTTACCACCCTAAACCCAACCGTTCTCCCTGTCACCCTTCCCCTGCCACAGCGGACTGTATTCCTCTGAACCATCAGCTACAATAGACCCTTCCTTCCCTTGTTGCTCTGGGCCAGGTACTTGTTGACGAGAAAAGTAAATGTAAGAGAGAGCATCCCTTAAGGACGGGAGGGAGAATGATGAGGAAAGTGAACACAACAGGGAGCAGCCCTCGGCACAGGAGGGAGAGCCCTGATGATAGGCTGGTGTACCAGAAAGCAGAGAAGGGCAGTGTTATCCCAAAAGATGCAGAGAGGACAAGGCCGACTTGTTTTATCTCAGTGGTTTATAGTGAAGGTAGCCATAGCTTTAAAACAAAGTACATCTATTTGATCCTTAGACTGGGACTGAGGAAGTCCTTCTTCTTGACTTAAGGTGACGGAAAGGTCTTCAGTCTGGTGTGATAATGCCTCAGTCCAACATTCAGTACGACTCCTAACCTGGCATACTGTTACAAGCAGTACCTGACCTGGGAAATCTGAAGCTTGGCTGCCAGGACAGTTGGCTGCTGTGAGTGCCTAGATGTCTAATAATAGGGTCAATGTGGTTATAGAAGGAAAGAAAGATTCTTTTCTGGTTTTGTATTAACTTCTTAATAGATCTTGTTAGAAAGGCAGCCTAGCTCCTAGGCACTGGTGATAGTTACTCACAGAAGAGATATCAAGCTTAGCTTATTTTCTGCTTTTCTGTAAGGACTTAGAGTAGAGCAGAGAGGTAAAGAGAAAAAGCCCAGACACCAACCCATCAGTGTCCATTTCTTGCTGAGTGCGGGACACTGGGGAAAATCATCCCACTGTGTGGTTTCCTCATCCTGAATTGCATGGAATAATAAAGCACCTTTCTTGAAGTATGGGCAAGATGGAGAGCTAGACTTTGCCCCTGTGTGATCTGGTTAAGAGCATCAGAACCCTCACAGCCCAGTAAAGAATTAACTCCATGGAAGATGAACAAACAAGAGTGAAGAAAGCTGATCATGTCTAATTCAGTAAATCAACTAGAAAATGCACCAACAAAATTATAGGAATTAGTAAACATCTTTAAATAATAGCCTTCAATGCAAATAGTCTCAACTTCCCAATAAAGAGACACAAACTAGACAGATGATTGAACTTAAAAACTGGACCTATTTGTTGCCCCCAAGAAACACACCTCACTGGTAAAGATACCCACCAATTCAGAGTCAATGAATGGAGTCAATCTATTAGGTGAACAACAGCTAGAAATGAGATGAAGTAACTTATGATAGCTGAGAAATTAGACTCAAATAAAAATAAAAAAGAGGAGATAAATAAGGTCATTACAGTAATACTAATAAAGGGAACAATCCATCAAAAACCTGTAACAGTTGTAAATATTTATGTCCCAAATGTTGGGACTCCCAATTCCATAAATAAATACTAACAAACCTAACACACGTCCTAATATAATAGTGTGTAATGTCGGCACCAACTCTCATCTTTAGATAGGTAAGTGCTAGGGGACCTCAGAGCTCATGATAGCTAGTTTTAATTGTCAGCCTGACCTTGGAGTCTCAGTGAAGGACTTTTCTACATTAAGTCAGCCTGTAGGCATGTCTGGGGGCGGGAGGGGGGAAGCTATCTTGGCTGAAGGGAAGACTTGTCCACTGTGGGTAACACCGTTCCCTGCACTGGGGATCCTGGAATGTATATGAGATGAAAAGAGAACAGAATGTTAGCATGCACACAGTGATTCACTGCTCTGCTCTCTACTACGGAGAGAATGTGATCTCCTGCTTTAAGTCCCTGCCACTTGACTGCCCTGCAATGATGGCCACAGCCTGCAGCTGTGAGCCAAATACACCTTCCTCTCTTCAGTTACTCTTGTTTATCAGAGCAGCACGAAGCGAAACCAAGAGAGATTAAACTACAACAGAGATCAAATAAAAGATATGTCAGAACATCCACCCAACAGAATGCACAGTTTTCTCAGCAGCTTATGAAACTTGCTAAAAACCAGATCACATTCTAGGCCACAAGTCAAGTCTTACAAAATACAAAAGAATGAAAATAACTTCTGGTGTCTTATCAAACCAAACTGCACTAAAACTAGAAATCAGCAGCAAGAAGAACTATAGAAACTGCACGACCATGGAGAGAATGAACAACACCTGAATGACCAGATGTTTGTTGAGGAAATCAAGGGGAAAATTATAAATTTCTAGACTCAAATGAAAAAGAAAGTACAATTTAGCAGAACCTTTGAGATACAGGTCAGGCAGTTCTAAAGAAGAAAGGTTATATGACACTCACATGAAGGGGTGGTTGGAGAGGTGGCTCAGTGGTTAAGAACGCATATTGTTCTTCCAGAGGAACTGAGTTCCACTCCCAGCACCATGTCAGGTGGCTCACAGCAGCACCAATGGCAATCTGGCACCTCTGGCCTCTGTGGGCACCCACACTCATGGGTACATACCCACCACACAGGCCTTTAATGCAGATCTTTCAAGCTTGGAAAAGACACGCCTTTAATTCCCAATCTTGAGGTTCTTTAATTTGTCTTTCATCTTTCCCTTATGGTACTATCTCTTTAACTTCTAAAAATGACTTTCTTTCACTAAATACTTCTATTTATTTGAATGTATTAATTTACATAAGTAGGTATTTTAATTTATGTTTGTTAGGGATAGGGTTAGTTCAAAATGTCTAGCAGTTATGGATTCTTCTGTGTAGATCCAGATGTGTTTTTAAGTTAACCTACACTGTGATTATTCCAAGCACACTACCAGTGTGCTTACCTTGTTATGACTTGTCTCCTCTCACAGGCTGTTGACTATGAATCAGGATCAGATGTTTAATTTGAGGAGAGTGACGGGCAGTGTGTGCATACTTCATCGCTCTGTTCTTAATTTACTACTAAAGCCTGCCTAGTCCTTCACATTTCATAAAGGATAATGTGAGTGCTCTAATTAGGAAAATGTAGCCTATTCCTTCCCAGCTCATGGGCTACTGCCCCTTGACCTAACATCTTTAAGGCTGTTCTTTGGCTTACTGTTATTTCTCTTTAGGGTTTGATAAAGATGCAGTATATAGGCTGGGGGAAGGCACATTCCTTAGTCTAGGTGTTGAGGCTGGAAGACACACCTCTAACCTGGTCTGCGCCTTCTGCTGGAAGCCTATAATAAGGACATGGAAGAAGGAAGCTTTTGATCTTTGCCTGCTTACTCTCACCTTGCTGGCAAGTCCATGCCTTCACTGGCATTAGAGCCTACTTCTTTGGGATTCTAGCAATGCTGAAGATTCAGCCTTGTAGACTGAATGATTTTTTTTGAACTTTCCATTCACAGCCAGCCATTGTTGGATTAGCTGGACTTCTGCCAGTAAGTCTTTCTAAAAAAAAATCCCAATTATACACATACATACATACATACACACATATACATACGCATGTAGAGACATATTCTTTAAGTTCTGTTACCCTAGAGAAATCTGATAAATACAATATACATAGTGAAAAATAAGAAAAATAAATAAAGATTTCAAATAAATGACCTAATTATGCACCACATGGTTAGAAAAAAACAATATTCTAAATCCCAAAGTAACATATGGAAATAAATAATACAGAGCAGGGCAGAAATTAATGAATAGAGACTAAAAGAGCAATACTTAGAATAACTCTGGTCTATAACAATCAATGAACCTGAAGCAGCAAAAGTCCCCATTGAAAAGTGCAGGAATGGATGGATTCACTGTCAAATTCTCCTAAACCTTTAAGTAAAACCTAATGCCAATGCTTCTCAAATCATTTCATAAAATAGATTTTTCTTATTTTCAAATTCATTCCAGGAAACTGGCATTGCTCTCATAGCTCCATTAGAAAAGATACAACAGAAATAAGAAAACTGTCATAACATTTGCATCAAAATTGATGAAACTAGGAATGGTTTTGTTAAGCCAGACTCAGAAAGACAAATTTTGAATTACTTCTCTCATATAGAGAACCTAGATTTAAATGTGTGTGTGTGTGTGTGTGTGTGTGTGTGTGTGCGCGCGTGCGCGCGTGGGCAGGTGCCACAAAAATAAGAAGCAGATTATGAGAAAGGAGAAAGAGATCTTAAGAGACGGGGAAGTGGGGAGGGTAACAGAATACGTGTAATAAGAAAGCAGAAGGCGGGAAGAAAGGGAGCCATCTTGAGGGGTAAGGGTATGCACGGGGTGTAGTTGAGGAGCAGAACGAAGACATGCACGAAGATACTGTGATGAAACTCATTACTTTGTATATTAACCTAAAAAATAAAACAAAAAGACAAAGAAAATGAATCAAACCAGAAATTATTATATTAAGAGATGTAAGACTGACTTAGACAGACCTCATGTTTTCTTTTACACACGAAGCCAGGTGAACTATACTGTGTGTGTATCTACATAATGTACACACATCATATACAATAAAACTGGAAAGTGGATCATGAGAGGGGGAAAGAAATCTTGAGCAAGCGAGGAAAGGGAAGGTGTAATAGATTAAAAGCAGGAGAAGGGACTATCTGGAGAAGGAAGGGGATTAGCCAGAGGGGAAGCAGGCATGGAAGAGGGCAGTGGGAGAGGAAAATGAATGAGAACAAAGTATGAAAATCCAATAACAAAACTCAATGCTCTGTATCCTAACTTTAAAAATTAATAAAAAAGGAAGGAAGGAAGGAAAGAAAGAAAGAAAGAAAGAAAGAAGGAAGGAATGGAGAAAATGAAGGTTACCAAAACTAAATGCCACTTGAGTTTGTAAAACAAAACACTACATAATATATATGTACATATTTTTAATGCAAATAGAGTCTGCTAAACATAACTGAAGCTATCCCAGAATCAAATGGAACATGATAGGGGCAGTGGGGCGGGTAGTGGGGCAGGGACACTGCACTGCCAATGAGGGCGGGATGAGCAGCATCGGGGCCGACAGCAGAGGTGCTGCCATGGCTGTCAGGAGCAGGCTGGCCAGAGCAGCAGCCACACAGCAGCCGAGCAAGGTTAGAGCAATCAACTTTTGTTTGGTTTGGTTTTTCAAGACAGGGTTTCTCTGTAGCTTGGGAGCCTATCCTGAACTAGCTCTTGTAGACCAGGCTGGCCTCGAACTCACAGAGATTCACCTGCCTCTGCCTCCCAAGTGCTGGAATTAAAGGCATGCACCACCGTCTGGCTTTAGAGCAACCAACTTTTGGATTCAGTTTTTGAGTAAGAAATAGACTTATGATACAATTCAAACTTTGAATGGCTAAGGGGTTTCATTGCCAAGTCCACAGCAGACCCTAGAACCTCCTCCTGAGAAGAACACTACCAATTTCTTGTGAGTTGTTCCACACTCTTGCGTCTATACAAGCAAAATACATATTGGTACATCTGAGACTGTTCCTTTTCATATAAAGAGCTACCTCAAAATTAATGTGGTTAAAGTTTCAATACTAGAAGCAGATACAGTACTCTATTTCTGGTTCTGTATAAGAGGAGTGAGTTAAATACCAGGACTAAATAAATGATATCACATCAAAGAAGCAGGCCATTTTATATAATCAAGAAAACTATCCATGCACAGGAGAGTCAGCAGTTCCTCAACACCATCAATAAGTCGCACCACAAGGAACCTGAAAGACTGTAGCCCAGTGTTATGTCTCAGCAGTGCTTCCCTGAACCACACACCATAAGGCCACTCTGCATTGCTAGGCTGGATCTACTGCTTTTCAGCACATGTTTTATGTCTGGGAGGCCCCAGCACTGGCCTACCCCTTAGCGGTGAAGAGATACCATGACTTGAAGTAAAGCTAACACCATGTGCAGGTTAGTTTCTGTCAATTTAGTACAAGCCAGGGTAATCTGGGAAGAGGGACCATCAACTGAAAATTTGCCTCCATCAGATTGGCCAGTAGGCAAATTTGTGTGTATGTTGGGGGGGGGCATTTTCCTGATTAATAACTGATGTAGAGGGGCCAGCTCCCTGTGGGCTATGCCACCACCCCTGGGGCCAGTGGTCTGAGTTATGTAAGAAAGCAGGCTGACCCACCTGCCAGCAACTGCAACACCTGGGAGAGCCAGTCCTGTACCTCACCTGGGCAACACAATAGAGACAACCCTGTTGGCCGAGGTGTGGGGGTGTGGATGAGTATGCCCCGAAGTTGTGAGCATGGGAGAGCTGTCCCCATTACTCATCTACCATGTGGTGGCATGGGTAGGGGAGAGAAGCCCCCTACCTCATCAATGCCTGGGGCAGGTGGGAGAGCTGACCTGAGGGCCTAAGAGCAGGACATCTAGCCCAAATGCCACCCCCGGACAACACAGTAGAGCTGGCCTTGAAGGTGTAAGTGTAGGAGATCCAACCCTGGGGATATGAATGAAGAACTGGCCCCGCCCCTTGCTTATTGCTGCAAAGGGTTAAAGCAATGCAAGAGAGCTCACCCTGGTGGTGGACGAGGGAGAGCTGCTGAGCTAACCAACCCAGCAACCACTCAGGCCCAGAACCAGGATTATGAGTTGGCCCATCCCAATATCCACTCCATCTGTGATCTGCTGGAACACATGAAGGGCTCGGTCCTGCAGACCCAAAGATGCAGGATCTCCATGACACAGGACAGCAACAGGATAACCAAGAGGAGTTCCATGAGGGCCCAGCATCGGTAGTGTAGCAAAAAGTAGAAGCCTCAAACCAGACCAGTAACTCTTTGCAATGAACACTTGCAAGTAAAGACATATGAACAAAGGGGTTACTGTGTGACTCACTGTGTCACACTACAGCTTCCATGATGAGATTCCTGCCACTTCTTTCTTTTTTCTTTTAAATTTTATTGGGGGGGGGGTGGCTGCAAGGGCAGAGGGTGGATACACAGGGATGGGAAGTGAATGGGACCGAGGTGTTTGATGTGAAGGACACACAGAATAAATAAAAAGCAAGTCAAAAAAAAAAAAAAAGGAAGGCTGAGCAAGCCATGGGGAGCAAGGCAGTAAACAGCATTCCTCTGTTCCTCTTTCAGTTCCTGTCTTGAGCGCCTGCCCTGACTTTCCTTCATGGTGGACTAAACACTGAGATGAAATAAGCCCTTTCCCTCACAAGATGCTTTTGGTTATGGTGTTTATCATAGCAAACGATGACTTATTTTCTGGCATTTTATTCTGTCTTGAGCACTCCAGTTTGAACATTCTTAGAACAAAGAATGTTTGCAAAGAAGAAAAGTTGTCTGCAGTGCAAAGAGGAGAGAATCCCTTCCCTCGTCTTGGTCCTTTCTCCCGAATTAAGTGAACTTTACCTGTGGCAAATGCTTCCCGGCTACAACTATACCATTGGGTGTGCGTTCCAGGATCTGCCATACTCGGTCGTAGAACCCCGGGGGAGTTCTATTCAATGACCCATCGATCTGACGTCTATCCAGCCAGCATCTGCAGAACAGAGGAAAAGTTGTAATATTGAAAATCAAGTTTGTTCTCGGAGAGAGCAGGGTTCTGTGCACTAACTGAGTGAGCAAGAGTGAACACTTCAGTGGTGCATATGTGCATGTTTAGTGCAGGAGCCAAAGGAGGGGAGCGCCACAGCTTAAGGCATTAGCAGGCAAAACCATGTTCTCCAGCAAGCTATGAGCTGTTTACTACATCGTCAGATGATTTCCCAAATCAAAAATGGGCACAACCAGCTTCACAGTTATTTATACTGTTCTCACATTAATAAAAAACAAGCACCAGAAAGCCATGGGAATCATATAGATAGATCCTATAGATCCTCCCCAGAGTTGGCTCAACAAATATTTGGTAAGAAATGAACGAGCGAATGTTCAGAAAAGTATTACATAGCTACTTATTTATGCATGTATATGCTCATACAAAATGAAATGATCTTATTTTAAATCTTTTTATTAAATAAGAATGTCTATTTAAATAAGGCTGAAGACTCAGCCCAAAAAACTAGACATAAAATCTTAAATGTCAACCAGATAATCTTATACATCAAAGTTATGACCAGAATTATAATAATAAACTTAAATTCTAGAGTAGATATTAACCTAATATACCATTCAAAACTGCCAAAGGTTCAGAACCTCCTTTGTTTTTAAAGAATACACAATGACACAGTATAATTTTATAGAACCTAAAAAATTGTGTGTGTGTGTGTTTTGTGTGTCCATGTGTCCACGTGTGTCTATTTACACAAGGTCCTTAAAAAAGACAGATTGAAATAAAGAATTATCACATGCAGGATGTGTCAGGATCAACAGACTGACAATATTTCTAAGTACAAAAGTGGCTGTGTAGGACAGAGTAAACAGCTAAAGACACTTGTTTTGTGGCAGAATACCAGTGCAATCTGATAAATTTAGTAATTAGGAGAAGCCTTTTCCAGATGGCTGAAGTTTCCATCCACAGACCCAGACTTACACTGTTGCTTTCAGTGTTTTGTTAAAAGGCAACACAGTCAATGATCTAGTGGTTCCTTGATAATGTTTTCCTTTGCTAACTGAATACCCTCTGCATTTGGTTTTTAACCATATTCCTTAAATATGGTTAAAAAATGGTGACAACAACAAAAATATATTTTAGAGCTCTACGAAGTTATGCTAATACTATAAAAGGAGCATTTGTTTAGAACATAAAAAGAACAAAGAATTACTCGTAATGGAGCTGGGAAGTTCTTTTAGAAGATATTATTATTAATTATTAATCTGTATGGGCGTTTCACCTATATGTATGCTTGTGCACTATGTGCAGGGCTGGTGCCTGTGGAAGCCAGAAGAGGGCACTGGATTCCCTGACTATGGAGTCACAGGAGGTTGTGAGCTACTATGTGGGTGCTGGGAATGGAGTCAGGTCATCTGTAGGAGCAGCCAGTGCTCTTAATGGCCAAATCATTTCTCCAGCCTCCTTTAAAACTGTCATTTCATTTTGAAAAACTTTATACTTACAGAAGTCACGAAAATAATGCCAATTTCTTCTACCTCTTCACTCAAGCCCTCTTCCAGTCATATCATCACATATAATCATAGCTTAACCATTGGCACCAAGAAATCAAAAGCCATACAATAACAGGAATTTATCCGTGAGCCTTCTTGACATTCTACCAAGTTAGGCTCCAGTTCAGGATGGCCTGTGTCATTGAGTTTCCATGTCCTGGGGGCTCCTTGAATTTGTGGTAATTCTTTACTTATTTATTTGTTTTAAGCTCTCATAGTTTAGCAATATCTGCTGTCTCAGGATTTTCCTCTGATTGGGTTCTATAGTGGTTTCTTGTGAAATAATGCATTTTGGCAAGAACATCTGGAAGAGATACAGGGCCAGCCCCATATGAGGGTGTACGGAAGTGAAGCCTTATCACCAGCGATGTCATCCTCATCACTTGGGTTAAGGGAGTCATCAGGTTTGTCCCCTATATAAAATTGCTTGTTTTCCCTGTGCTATTGTACAGAAGGAAGTTGGAGAGAAATACTCAGAGGCTGTGTGAGCTCTCACTCCACGTTTCTTCTAGCAATGGCTCTGGCCTGCAGCTACTGCTGCATTTTCTCAGTGATCATTTTCTGTTCCCATCCGTCTATCTGAACTTAACTAGATTCTGCCTTAGGTGGAGTCCCTTCTCCACCATTCACTGATCTCTATCAGCTTATCTGTTTATAATCTATTACTAGTCTATGTGTATTTCTTCTACACAAATGATTAGGTACCCGTTTGGAAAAAACAAAAACAAAAACCACATCTCAGTTGGGGTCCCAAGAGCCTCTTCCAGACTCTGTAGTGTCCACCTGCACATCTCTGGGGTATATTGAGATGGCTTTTTTTTTTCTTTCTGGCATAAAGATGGTCCTGGCTTACATTTTTTTCCCTCGTATTTTTTCCTGTCTTCCTCTGAAATCAACCATTTCTCCAAAAAGGGCCAATTCTTTCATTGCAATGTTTAGAATGCAACTGCTGCAGGTTTGCTCACTACTGTGGCAGTTTCACGGCTCCTAGGGCATCTCAGTAGACAGAACTAGGAAACACATGGATGCATATGCGCATACACAGACCTATGTTCATTTCTGTATCTAGCAGCGCAAAACCATGACTTCATATTGGTTTGTCAACTCAAATCAACCTACTCCGCCCCCCCCCCCCACACTTTATAGGAATGGCCACTAACAGTGAGAAATCTCCTTTTCAGTCATAATACACTTACTCATTTATTCAATCTCAATACATGTATATATGAAATTCAGACTGCTAGTGAACAAACATTGGCGAGAAGCAAGCTTTAACAGGAGGCAGCGTTTGTGTGTGGTTTGGCTTATTCAGATTTTCGGGGTCTAGCCAAAGGAATGCTTTGACAGGGCCTCTGGCTTTGCCACCCTCCTCAGTGTGGCACTCACTGTGTGAGCGGGCTTATTTGTTGGTTTCCGCTCTACCATGAGCCCTTCCATATATGGACTGATTTTAATGCATTACTTAATTCTGGGTGCATGTAACACCCCTGCCACTTAAGAGGAGGTGCTCCATGCACAGAGGTCAGTGGGGAAAGGCTTACGCTGTGCTTACTCTGTTACGCTGTACCGGCTTCACCATTCCCATTCCTTCTTACCCTTCCCGAATAGCACTAGCTGCAGGAGTTTCTGACTTATTCTTCCTGTATTTCTTCTGCACAAATAAATGCATACATTTTTAAAACTAAGAACTGACATACTTTTGCATCTTGCTGTTTCATCTTACAATATATCTTAGAATATCATTTTTCAAAGGCACACAGTACTCTTGTGTAGCATACCATATTATGTTCCAATCATTTCTTGTGTATGGACAGTCAGGTTGTAGAAATACTAACATTTTCAGTTATAAGCAATGATCTAATCAATGATCTTATGCACACACATTTTCATGTTGTATTTACTAAAAGGACCTGAGTTGAAGCAGAGTTCTCTGATGTAAAATTCCACCAGCAGGGTTGTACCCCAGCTACACAGCAGGTCCTTCTCTTCATAGCCTTGGCAAATGCTCGGCATATGCTCTAACTTGGGCGCTGAGACAGGTAAGAAGTCTCTTGGCATTCCCCAGAAATGGCTCTAATTGTATATTAATATGAACATCTTTTAAAATAGTCAAAGGCCATTTTTTATAAAATGTACATATTGTTGATGTTCCCCTCCATTTTGGTCTGGGGTGGTTATCTCTCAGTTCTTAAGAATTCTTGGATACTAACTCTTCAGAACATGTTTGGATCTAGTTTCTTGGTTTTCTTTTGAGATTGGCTTTGCATTTAAAAAATGTTATTTAAAATCTGATAAGCTTTGCTAGTTGTTTCTCATCCTACCTTTGGGTTAAATCCTACTTAAGGTCTTTCCCACACCAAGGTTAAAGAGAAATTCACCAGTGTTGTCTTCTCTGTCCCATGCTTTACATGCCGACCTCTAGTCCACTTGGAGGTGCTTGTGCTGTCATAACAAGTATCTGATTTGATCTGTTTGCAAATAGTGATCCAGTTGTGAAAAGAATTTATTTTAAAAGTCCATTCTTGATGCAGAGACTTGTGATGGCAATGTTCCCATGTAGTGGATCCCAAATGTGTGTTTATGGAAGGCTCATCGCTGCTGTCTTTCCTGCCTAGGGTCATCTGTTTACCACGCTGTTTTACTCACAGAAGCTATGCCCCCGGTTAAAACCATCTGAGAAAGCTTTTCTTTTATGTTTTCCAGTTCTCTCGCTAGCTTTTCCACATGGAGCTCAGGAAACGGCTCTTGGGACATCACTATGATGCCATTACATTTACAACCAACATCTTATAATGTCAACTGTCCTATGACAAGGAGACTCACTTGTTTGTTCAAATCTATTGTTAGAGAAGACAGCGAGGCACATATCTATAATCTATCTATCTATCTATATACATATATATAATTAATATAATTACACTACTGTTCGTTCTGGAATTAAACATATTAAATTCAAGGCAATCCACAAACACTTGTTTTTTTTGTTTTTCTTCTAAGAGAACTATATGGAAGGATTTATGTCTGATGCTTATAGTCTACTTAGGGAGACAGGGTCAGGCAGCACATCTCCATAAAGCTACTAAACCCAAATTCTGCCAAAGTGTTGGGAGGAGATGCCAAATACTATAAAATTCCATACAAAAATTTAATCAAAGTTGTATAAAGTGTTATATAGTGCACTGATAATAAAAAAAATAGGAGAGTGTTATAAACTATACCTAGAAAAAATATAAAATGCGAATCAACACAGAATCATAAATCCAGACATTTCGATTCCTCCGTGTCCATGCTGTCTGTGCCTCCTTCTGTTTTGGCCAGTCTGGTACTCATGGTACTCATCAGAAAGCCCACACAATCATTTTGTCTCAGCATCATAAGTGCTGGGATCATAGGTATATGCCACCCTGCCTAGCATCTTAAATTTCTTATTGATGCCATACTAATTTCTCATCCATATCAGCTAAAAAATCAGATGTTTCTGTGTCTTTTCGTGTCTACAGGAAACAAAAGCCTCTATTACCTTCCACTCTGCTGAGGCTGGAGAATGTCTAGGAGCAGCTGTTTAACCTCACTGGGCGAGAGCTGATACAAGTCCACGGCCGGCTCATCTCCACCACGGATCTGTAGTTCATACTCCATGGCATGGATGATCCACCTGAAGCAAGAACAGAGAACTCTTCAAATGCAATCACCTGGAGCTGCTTCCGGCAACACCCTTCACAGCACTGACGCATCCATAGCGGAATGAGGAAAAGGCCATTTCCATTTCCTGGATCACTGATATTTCTTTCATCCAGACTGTGACCTGATCAGAATCTTAAGGATGCTTTTAAATATGCAATTAGTTGTAAGACACAGGAAAAGCTAAGTACTTAGATTCCTTCCAGGTCAGACTCACTATTGCCCTGTAATAGTGTCTGTAGCTGTTGCAGGAAACAAGCTGCAACCAAACAGCCCGCAGACGATTCCTCTTAAGATAGGGCTGAGATGCGCTATCACATAAAAGTCTCTTCCTGGGAATGACAAGAATAATGATGATTTCTAAAAATACAAATTTCTTTTTTAACCTCGTAAGTCACTGCCTGTGTTTGGAATACAAGGGGCAGTGAGTTGCAACTTAACTGCAGCAGTGTGTTACAGAAAAAGCACTGCCCCAGGCAGAGTACTGTCTTTCTCTGTCTGTATCCCCTTGAAGAAAAACCCACCAGGCTACTATGGGCACAGAGGTGAAAACTTAAGGCCGATATAGTCAAAAGATACAGTCTTTCTGCCAAAGCTGGTTTGTAAAACAACAGTGGCACTTCTTCGTGGGAAGAGTTTAATGTCTCAGTGCAAAGGATGGGAGAAAAACCTTAAACCACTCCAGGTGAGCAAGAGGTGCAGGCGACAAGGTTTAGGTCCCTGTGTGCTGGGCCAAGCCACAGGCCACAGACCAAGAGTCTCGGGTCTGTGACTTCCAGTCTCTGTGGTCTCAGATGAAGACAATTCTCACTTCTCCTCTCTCCTATTGCTGTTCTTTCTGGATACCAGAAATTTGAGTACACACCATAAAATCCTTGGCTTGAGAGAAACAAATTGCTCACTTGGATCTGACTCCCACCCCATCACCACATGCATAAACACACACACACACACACACACACACACACACACACACACACACACACCTGATGCACTCCATACGACTGAGAACTGGTAGAAACTTTAAGAGGAGGGTCCTGGAGTGGGTTTTCTGGTCATGGGATCATGTCCAAGATGGGACCTTCCCCTTTCTGCTTAGTGTCTCTTGAGTGCCAAGATTCACTCTGCCAAGTGATGCTGCTGTGTTGTGCTGCTTGCCTCAGGCCCAACAGCAATGGAGACAGCTGACTATGGACAAAAACCTTCAACACTGTGAGCCAAAACAAGTTTTGTCTTTGTAAAGTGATTCAAATATTTTGTTTCAGTAAGGGAAAACCCAGAACACAAGGACAGGATGTTAACAATGCACTAAAAATCATTACAGGGTTTGATTTTGTCCACCCCAACTGCCTCCAGACTTCCACAACACATTCTCATCCCCACTCATGTCCAGCTTTTTCCAGGTGACCTAGTGAGTCCAGTTAGTGCCGTCTGTTGCAGTGTGGACTGATAACATGGTTTGGTGGCTTGATCTTGTTCAGCACAGCTACACTGAAATCACGAGTACAGTGGCCATGTCACATCCAGAGTTAGCATTTCATAGCGGCTTCTCCATCCTCCAGCTCTTTCTTCCTTCCCCCTCTTCCTTGATGTTCCCTAAGCCTTGGTGTATTTCTTTAAATCAGCTGAAAAGTGAACGAAGAAGTTTCTCTATCTGGCAAAAAGTAGAATTTCTTGACTTGTTCACCACCTGTATTAGAGACTATATTTGCCAAAATGGTATACAAACATAACAGTCACAAGAACACAGTCATTTTGGATGCTTTGATGTTAAAATTTCTTATAAAATTGTTACAAACATTTTAATTAAAAAAATTCTCAACAGACTGAACCTTTTCTTTTTTATAGTCTACATAAGTTTAACTTAAAGTTACTTATAATTCTACTTTATTTTCCTTTCATTTTAATGCTAAATTTTATATTTGTAGTAGCTTAGAGTAATGGCCCATTATTGAGCCATGCAATGGAAAACCTGTACTCTGGTCTCTTAGAAAGCCAATGGGATAAAAAAGAACCACGGAGTGAAAGGCACTCTTCTAGACTACATGGCTGCAGATATGTACTAAAAATGCCATGTGTGGCCTTGTTTTAAAGAGGAGGCAGAAAGTCCTTTGGGGGCTAGAAATTGGATGTTTGGTGATGTTAATTTTGGGTCTGATAACAGCACTGTGGTTAAGAAATCATGCTAGTTGAGCAGTGGTATACATAGTACTTTTGGTGCTTAGCAAGTAGAGGCAGGAGGACCCTGACTTTGAGGCAAGTCTGGGCTATATGGTAGGACCATGAATCAAACCAAAACAAAAACCAAACCACCAACAAAATGAACAACAGAAACAGAATGTATGTATGTATGTATGTATGTTTGAGACAGACTTTGAAGTTGGCCTATGTAGACCAAGCTGGCATTGAACTTGTGATAATCTTACTCTCTCATGTATTTGGATTACGAGTGTGAGCCACCATGTCTGGCTACAAACCCCTTTCAAAAAGACTACACCTTCTCTCTTAGATACTCAGGAATGAATGTCAAAACACTCAATGGCAGATGTGATGATTGCCACACTCACATGTGTAAGAGGCACACTAGATTTTATTCAGGTGCAAAGAAAAATGGAATTCTGAAGTTCTGAGGAAAACGGATATTACTGGGAAATATACCAAGTGAAGTAGTCCCAGGCCCAGAAAGACAAACGCAACATGACTGCTCTCATTTGTAGAGCCTACCTTTGACCTCTAGTACGTTTAACTTGTAGTGTCTTTAGAGGTCAGGAAGCTAAGAAAGGGTCAATAGAGAGGGCGGCTTAGGGGACGGGGACATAGAAAAATATACAGAATATGGAAGTAGTTAGGGGATGGAGAGGCTTAAGCAAGGATAGGATATGGAAATTGGAGAGAGGAAAAGCTGAAGGGAAAGATTAACCAAAACTAAGCATGTTAGAAATGTCTTTATGTGAACCTATTATTTTAGAGTAAGCTGATTAAAAAACATAGTTTAAAAAATTTGAACAGAAGCACCCTGTATGAATGGGTACCACTCTTCCCAGAGGCCACAAGTTACTACCCCAGTGTCAGATGTGGTTTTCCTCCTTACAAGTTGGGGGTTGGAATGTCCCAGAAGCTTCCAAAATAGAATAGGCAATTGTCACTGCTCCTGGTTGCCCATTGAGCTAGATGGTAGGACCCAATTGTTGAAGACGCCACACACTTCAGCTGCAGGACACAGAGAAATCATGCTGGGACTGAGCTGCAAGTCTCCGCTCTGCTGACTGGCTTTCATGATACCTGAAGTACTATGGAGGCTCCAGGGGAAGAAAGGGCATCAGCAATTCCACACAGCTGTGGACTCTGTGGCTACAACACCAACCTGCCAGGCAAGATGTGTCCACTGGTGCACTGTGGCCTGGCTACTGTGGGAATGGGTGGCAAAGCACTTTTGTAAGGCACGTGAGGCCTGCCTCACTGGAGGAAGGCCATACCTGCTACTTTAAACCTGGTCAAGAGCTATGGGAGTTTGGATGTAATGGCCCCCAGTGCTCATAGGGAGTGGCATTGTTAGAGGAAGTTTGTCTCAGTTCACTTCTTGTAGATCAAGATATGGAACTCTCAGCTATCTCTCCAGCACTATGTCTGCCTGTGTGCTGCTATGCTTCCTGCCAAGTTTAGGCAGTGACGGTAACCATGGAAAATAGAAAGCTGGTGAAGAGATAATTCAATGAGGGGGCGTGTTCTAGCTCCAACAAATAGTAGAACTTGATAGCTTTGGCCACATGGTTCTGGCTTTTAGGACAGAAGAGAGGGGCTGTGTAATATTCCTCCATGATTAAGGAAAGCTGCTGAGGCCAGGCATGCATCAAGGGTGTCCTGGAATGGAGGCCAAGAGAGGCCATTGCACGAAGCTGAGGAGGTAAAGTCTGGGTTGCCTGGTAGACCCCAAGATACTGGAGACACCAGTCTTGGGATACCTGCCAAGGAAAGCTGCTAACAGGGAGTGGAACCAGTCCAAGAGAGAGCAGTGTGTTGCAGTTAACAAAGCTGAAAGGAGTTGGAGCTCTGAAGAGTTTTTGACAACAGACATGGAGATGTAGAGTTTGGAGTTTGCCAAGATGGTCTTGCTTTGGTCCAGTAATTCCTCACTGTGCTACCTTCCCTACATTTTGGAATGGTAATGTATATCCTGTGGCATTATATGTCAGAAGTTGATGTGGGATTCTGTATGACTGAATATGTTTTATTACCATTGGTTGAAGCTGTTGGCCAATGGCTTAGCAAAGCAAAGCCAGGCGGGAAATCTGAGCAGAAAAATAGTGAAAGAGAAGATGGAGTCAAAGAGACACCACATAGCTGCTGAAGGAGAAGGACTCAGAACCTTTCCGGTAAGCCACAGTCTTGTGGGAATACTCAGATTAATAGAAATGGGTTAATTTAAGATGAAAGAGTTACCTAGAAATATGCCTGAGTAATTGGCTGAACAGTGTTGTAATTAATATAGTTTCTGTGCGATTATTCAGGTCTGGGTGGCCAGGAAACAAAAATGCACTCTCCTTTTACAGAAAGTATGTGATCTATTTTTTTTATTTTGATTTCATAGGGCATTACAGGAGGGGTGGGTGGGGGAAAGAATGTATGGGGGAGTGTGTGCGCAAATGACCCAAATCCATTATTCAAATGTATAAAACTGTCAAAGAATTAAAATAAATAAGTTTTTAAAACACAGCTCCAGTTAAAGAATGAAAACTAAAACAATAACAAAACCCATCACTTACCAACTGTGCCCTACTGTTGAGTTACTTTTCAAATGGGGATATTATTATTTCTCATCTAACTTACTACACTGCAGAATAAATAAGGCATTTATATTTTAAAAGGCCCTTTGAAAGTCTAAAGAATCATAAAAATGTTAGTAAAGACTAATTTTTATATCAATTTTTAGAACGACTAAAATAAAAACAGGAAACAACATTGCACATAAAGTACTAAGGACAGTGTCAGAGACTCAGAGAAAGCAAATTACCCAGTGTGACACCGTGAAGATCAGAAGGTTGTGACCCAGTACCACTGTAACAATCACATGCCAATGGGAAAGTAACAATAAAGGGGCTTACTTAAAGGAGAAGATCAAGAGACATTTTATCCAGGACTACTAATAGTTTAAAAGTCCACAGGAGTCTCTACTTCTTGTCTTCATTCCCATTGCCAAGGTCACAAAGGATGTGGCAATTCCAGCAATAAAAGCATTTAATTCCCAAAGTGGGGGAAAGAAAAACAGAAAAACGCGGGAGGTCAGGAGAATGATGCTTATCCTTGGACCACTGCCTGAAGAACCAGAGACACATTCAATTTGCCAATAAGCAAATGAGAAAGTGACAGGCACACACGACTGACGCATCAGGCTTCAGACGTTTCACGGTTGGCTGGAGGATCAGAACGTCCTCCCTAAGGACAGCTGGAGGAGTTCTCCACAACTGTCCAGACAACAGGCTTGCCTCTGAACACACTCCTGTGGTGAGTGAACTTTATGTGTCAGCATGCTATTTAATTAGCACGCCCTCCTCAAGGCGCGGCAGTGAAAAAAGCACAGGTAACTGACACCGCTCAATACACTCAGCTGACGTCTTCTGAAAACACAAGCCAGAAATAATAGTCCTGGTCCTGGGCAAGAAACCATGTTAGCAATTGTTTGCATATTATTTCAAGAGAATAAGGACTGATATTTGTGCTTAAACAGCACAGTAAATGACTGTCCACACTGTCAGTCTCCTAAACCATGCTATTTGCTACGCTGCAACACTACCCCTTTAAATCCCTGCCTTGAAGCCCTGGTCCCAGTGGAAGCACACCTGGAGCCAGGGCCTTTGGAGGTAATAGGGTTAGTTGAGTTCGCAGGAACATTAGTGAGAGAGTATCTGGCCACTGGGAGACTCTTCACCAGAGCCAGATCAACTGATGCCAGGACCCTGAACTTCCAGAAACAGTGAGAAAATTAAATCTGACTACTTAAGTCACTTTACCTGTGAGATTTTTACTATGGCAGCCCAAGATGTCTCAGATTCCAGGGAACAGGAAGTGGCGAAGATACAAGGGAGGACTTTCGGCCTGATTCACACTAAGGTAGAGAGTGTAACCGTTTGATGAAGCAACTGAGCTTCTGGTCACAAAACTGGAGTGCCCCGCCCCGTGACGCACTCCCTTGGTCCCAAACCTAATCATCAGAACAGGGTGGGCCAGTTGTCACCTCACTTCCTCACCTCCCATCAAAGGTTCTTCAACTCAAAGGTACCAAAATGATGCTAATAAACTTGGGTTTGCAAGCAGCAACTCTCTTCCATTGCCCCAGCAATGCTAAAGTCTGAATCTTTGACACTGGCGGCCTTCTCTGAGCACCAAATACGTGATCTACAGTGGCCTCCTTGGACATCAGACAGGACTCACCTGGGTCACAGTTGCTTACAGAATGCCAAGGCAACACAAAAGGCGAGCTGAGAAAGGCCTGATAGCACACATCCCCAGGGTTTCTCCTAGTAAAGCCTGACTGACAGGCCTACAGTAGAAAGCAGTTGATTGCAGGTCTTTACAGTAATGGCCTGTCAGGAACTTGATCTATTTTAACATGAAGGCTGGCACACAAATCAATAATGAGACAGCAAATCAAATCATTATAAGGCTAGGATAGCATCCCTGTGAGCAGGCTGATTCTCTTCACAGCAAAGCTGAAGATGCCTCACCAGCAGGATTAGCAGTGGAGAGGGGGAAAACACTGGGCAACGTGTGATGCGGATCAAGAAACCTTGGAAAAGACGCAGGAAGGTTAAAGCACAGATAGAAGTGTGGGCAGCCCGTGGGAACTGAGGATAAGAAGTAACAGGATTAAAGCACACGCCTAGTGGATGCTGGCATTTCAAGAATATTAACATTAGAAGAAAATAACTGAAAATTTCAGACAAGAATACCCATCTGAGATGCTACCATCATCTAAATAATCAAGAAATTACTTTCTTTATGTTATGATTTCAGTCACAATAAGGCTGATACTTCTGGGTTCTAGGGCAACGCATGTGCAGACAAGCCCTCAGGCAGAAGTGCCTAAGGGCCCCCACGTGACTCATGTGTGGTGTGGTTGCATCATCCATGTTATGACTCAGCTAAGCCCTTGCACACGTGCATGAGTCCCGTCATCTGCATATGATGTAGTCAAGTCAACCCTCTGTGCGCACACGCTAGGCAGCTTTTAAAAGCTGGATGGGCTCGCTCTCTCTCTCTCTCTCTCTCTCTCTCTCTCTCTCTCTCTGCACATCGACTTCCCCAGGCCTGTGCACACCCCCTCTAATAAACCCCTATGCGGGCTTGTTGCGTGTTCCATGTTTCCTTCTCACTAGCGCCAGGTAATTTCACTTTAAATCTTCTATTTAAAAAAAAAAATTCTACAATTAATGAATAGCTTAGAAGCAGCTACAGGTTCAACAATTTACAAAGAATTTGGCCTTCAAAAACTGTGTGAATCATTTATTCACCAATTTTAAGCCAATCAAAACTGTTCCAGGACCTAATTTATAACAAAACGTATGTTTGTGCCAGCAGGCAACCGTTAAAGGTGTGTACAGGGGAGGGCGGTCACCTAAAGGAGTAGAGATCTTAGTAAAAACTTACTGAGTATGAGGTAAATAAAAAGAGACAAACATGTAAACTGAAGTCCCAGAAGGAAAAGCCACCACTGCGAAGACTCTAGCAGATTAATGTGTAAACTGGAGGCCCAGAGAGGAAAATGTCACCTGGGTGAAGACTCCTGCCAGCTGACAGATCAGAACTCCCTGGTACACACCAGGAAACTGTTGCAAATAGTGACCTTGAAAATATGGCCAGATAAATCATTTCAAGCTCTTCTTATAGTTTGATTAAGACAATATAGATCTAGATTTAGACAATATAGATAGTAGAAAGATTTGTATTTTACAGTTTTGTTTTGTTTAAGTGTGGTTAACATGACAAAAGGCTACTTTGCCAGAGGTAATTTCCCGTATCAGAAGGGAAAAGCTTATTCTAAGAACTCCAACCTTTAAGACAGCCTTACTCTATCTCTTGAAGCAGAGCGGGGACTTAGAATTAGTTTCAATTCATCTGCATTTCTTGTCTCATAAGTAAAGGAGTAAAATCTCAATTTTTTATGTTTCATTATAACCTTAGACATTTTCAAGGTATAGCTTCATGATGGTATGAAATCAACCTGAGGTTCATGGCAACCACACTTCAAATCTTTATCTGGACCAGCGGTGTGCAATATCATACTTCTTCATGACTCTGGGTAGCAGGAGTAAGCTACAGGTCCTAGTTACTGGTCTAATCATAGACAAAGAATTGATTACTTATGGTATACTCACGGTGTTGCAGAGAGTAAGGATAAGTAGCTATTACCACAAGAGTGTCTACACTTTGGTAGCTGTCTGAAATAAAAACTAAGAAGTTGGAAAGCAATAAATGATACAAAGGAAAATATAATAAAGGCCCTTGCCACCAAACTTGAAAGCCTCAGCTTAGTCCCTGAGACCTACATGGTGGAATGGGGAAACCATCTCTGTCTCTCTTGCTCTCTCTCAAACACATAAATATAAAGGTAAAGATTGCTTATTTCAAGAAGAAATTGATATGAGAAACTGCAAAGATTATTTTTTTTAATCAACAATCCAGGGTCAAGCAGAGCAGAAACAGTGTCCTTATTCATAGTTACATACCCATGCATTCGTACTCAACAAATAGGGAATGTATATTCTTTCCAACATTTGTTATTCTATATGTTTGGATATGATTGATCTGACTGTTTTGGTAAGGGTGTATTTATATGCCACTTATAATACACTTTATGGGTTGCCACAGTTTTTGAAGCATTTCCTTCTTCCATAGAGCAGTGAGGATGATGTGGAGGAAGGTTGGGCAGGCCCAGCACCTTCCCAGGGCTACAAAGCTGTAAAGGAGTAGGACCACAGAGGTTGTCACCCTACTTACACTTCCCCAAAAGACTCTTGGTTAGGAACGAAAGTCAGAGAGCTTGAGCCTACTCTTGCTCTTTCAAGGTTATTGACCAGAGGTCTGACTTAAGGTGTGGCTACAAACAAGATATCTTGACCTAGGGTGTGGTTACTTGGTGGTTTTGGTGTTGAGAAGGCCCACAGAGGTAGATCCATCCCACCCTGACCAAAGGTCAAAGAATTCAAGCCTATTCACCTTCTTCAAGGACTTGATAGGAGGTTTGACCCAGGGAGTGACTACCTAGAGGATACTTGGTCTAACTTGTAGTTGCAGCTCGTCTTGCCTTAACTACAGAATGCTTAACTCAGGACACAATGGCTTTATGTGTCAAATACTGAAGCAGGTAATTGCTCTGTTTGTTCTTTGTATCATGTTAAAACAGTCTTTTGCCTTCTTTCCCCCTTTTTGGACTGGGGTATATAAGCATATGGAGAATAAATGCAGGTATATTCAGTATTCACTGGATTGTCCTCCTGGCTCTGTCCTATGCCTCTGTATTTCTTTCATATCTCTATTCCTCCTACCGAATTTTCTAATCCACATGCCCCTCTCCTGGAACAGGCAAACCCCATTGGGGCTAGACCCCGTCAGTTAGGGACATTTGAAACCACTAGTACCTTACTTTTAATTTTTTATCTAAGTTTACAATAGCAGCAATCCAACACTAGAGTTCAGTAGAAAACACATGCAGAGTATCCTTAAAATGCCAATTTCTTATTGGATCATGTCTTCTGACATGGTTTTGCTGAAAAAAAAAAACATTTTCCTATCATGGCTCATCCATTTTATTTTTAAGAATTTTCACAAGTATTTGCCTATTTATTTATTTATTTATTTTTATGTGATATAACTTGAAATCCTTGGCATTTGATTCCATTGCTATTTTACTTGGAAAGTACATACAGGTGTGGATTCTTTGAGGCCCCTGGAATTCGTTCTTTAAACCACCAGATGCTACTTCCACAGGATGGAAGAAAGAGGCACTGCCCTAAGAATCCACAGACACTGGCTTTACATGTGAAGTCCGGATCTGCTGGAGGACCACTTGAGTTAAGTCTCTATGCAAATCAAAGCACTCACCCAATTCGTATTTTCAGCATGCCACTGAACAGCTCGGGGCTATTCGAGATGATCCAGCCGATATGGATGACCAGTTCTTGCTGAATGACTGCCTCCCTTTCATCATGGGTATTACATTTATAATAGATAATGTTCTTAATCACTCTTGGAGACAGTGGATTAGAGATGACCTCCTCTTCATGTCCAAAGGCGCCCAAAGTTACCTGTAATTGCCAGATTGTACTGTTAAAAAAATTCCTAGCTACAAAAGAAAAAAAAAAGAAAAAAAGAAAGAAAAGAAAAAAGAAAAAGAAAAAATTCAAGGTTCAGGATGACTGGCAGGCTGAAATTGCTCTATGCAAGCTAGGGAGTTAGGAAGGATAACTGTTTCTAATATTTATTAAAATGGCTTTCAAAGCATGACTCCCACTGGGGTGCACGATGGTTCAGGTCTGGTCTAAAATGTAAGTGCAGATGAGGGTCTCAGGGGAGTGAAGGTTGAGCAGATATAAATAACTATTAATTTGGGGTTGGGGCAATGTTAGTGCTAGAAAAGTCCCTAGAGCAGCCAGAATACACATATAGTGTATTTGGGAGATCTATTTTTACCGTTCTCAAGTAGAACCTTCTGCTCTATAACAACATTTCAACCTTTCCAAAGTCAGGAGGAAGGCCATGTAGTCTTGGGTAGCCCTCACTTACCCTGGTATAACGGTAGGTATATGTGGAGGGTTATGATCCATGGTACTAGATGCTCACCTATGAAATGAATGGATTGGCTGCCCACAAGCCTGCCAAAGAAAAAAGCTCAGAGGGAAATGACAAAGCTCAAAGCAGAAAGTGCTGATAGAGCTGGCAAGAGAATGCTCGCATCTCCCCTTTCCTTGGCCAGCTGCTTCTCAGAGGGCCTGCAGCGCTGGCTTCTTCCTCATCACTACTCCTCATCTCTTTCATGTACAGCTCCTAAGTGTATGAGGTAGGGAAAGCAACAGCACCTCCAAGACACATGATTTTAGAGATGAGGGATAAGGAGCAGAACATGGTCTTTTGCTCCAATGTTGTTGTGGAATAAAGTAAGAACTAGCTTGGTATAGTGGCAAACATCTAAAAATCTATTCTCTTGGGAGCTGAGGCAGGGTGATAAAGAGTCTGGGACCAGCCTGAGCTTTAGATAATACATACATATACACATATATATTTAAACCAACCAACCTCTAAGAACTACTGATTTAGCAAATACTAATGATACCAACTAGTAAATATGAGTATGATTATATGGATTAAATGTCACCATGTAAAGAAAACAGAGGTACATTATTGGCGCCTAGATATAATGAGACCAAACTACTTTTATCCAAGAGAGCTTGAGATAATTTACAAGTCTCTTGAGGAAACCACACTACTTCAGGCAGAAACAGATCTTTGTACACTTTGCTCTATTCCCATGTCTCTGTTTGTGGAGGATGAGAATCAGTCCATAAAGAAACTGCCTGCCTCTGGTCATTAGGCAGAGCTGTTGGCATCTGGCCTCACTCTTGCAGTAAGAGAATATTTCCCGGGGAGATGGTGTTGGTCTGGTAGTCCAGCCATAGCTGGAGCGCAGGCTCTGAGGCTTCTGAATGTGGGAGCAGGGTATTGAGGGGAGGCTGCAGCATCTTATAGACATTGTTCAGAATGGATACAACAAACCTACCCTTCTAGTGTCAGGTCAGTGACCTCCAAAAGTTCTAAGACCTATCAGCACAGGCGTGAGAATAAGCTGTACTTCAGTGCTATGGGCCTTAAACCAGGGGAGACATGTTTCTCAAACCCTGGCTAACTTTCTTCCACATATGCAATGATGTGGGACAAGGGCACAGATTCTGGCTACAGATAAAGACTCTAGAAATAAAAAGGTACTGGGTAAACGACTTCCTGTTCCTTGGTTTACCAAATCACTGACAGTGGTTTAAAGTTTACCTCCTAATGGAGAAAACTATATGGAAAGTAACTTTTGCTCAGCAATTTCTTATTAGAGTAATTATTCTTCATTGCTGAACAACATCATACGAGAAGGTAAATAACATTATCCCAACATCCCTAAAGCTGGGTTCTGAATGAAATTATTTCAGTTTTAATTAAGAGTCCTGAAATATGAGTAATTAGTTGGTGTTATTAAGGAAGGTTAAAGAACTCCATTATTAAAGCTCACTATATCCCTAGATTAGCTGTCAGGAACACACAATAAACACATACATCTCCAAAGGAGAGACAAAGTAAACAGAGCTTCACTCTAATCAAATAACAACCAGCCAGATGATTAGAGATTACAGAAGATGAGCAGCAGCACCAAACTCCACATGTGCAGCTCAAGCCAGCCCATTCACCATCAAGCATTGAATAGGAAAGAGACATGGGGCTGGAGAGGGAGGAGAGGGGAAGGAGGGGGACAGAGAGGAGAAAGAGAGAGCGTGTGCAACTATAGATGGGCCTGTGAGCAGAAGTGAAGAGCTGACCCTGGTTGGTGGAAAGGAGCGAGGCCACAGGAGATGGCCTGGAGCGTGAAGGGTGTGGGAGCAGCACAGGCATGTAGACTCTGGCTCCTCTTCAATTTGAATGAATCCGTAAGGAGTGGGAAGGGAGCGGTCAGGTGGAGTAGAAGGAAAACGTATCTTTGCTATGCACCTAGCTTCTGCTCTGAGCATCATAACCTGGCTGAGTGCCCCCCTCTAGGTACATTATTCTGCTCTGAGCATCACGACTCTGGCCGAGTGCCCCTCTAGGGACATTATTCTGTTTTCTACAATGGAAACTGCACTGAACTTAAGTAAACATGGGGGCTGAAAATGAAAGTCCCAAGGTGCAGGGCGAAAATGAGATGGCCCACTAAATGTTCTGCTACTTTCAGACTGTGTGCATCTTTCCTGCTTGAGAAGAGACTTTTGAAGGAACCCCAAGCCACTGGTAACCTCTTTGTGAGCCGTCTATGCCATCAAGGTGTCCAGACTAAGTGTCCTAAGCAGAAACTGCTGTGACTGTGATGTGGAAAACAGATACTTACCTGCTTGCCCTGCACTAAAACATTAGTAATGGATGGGGCCAGGCTGTCCACTACTTTACTTAAAAGACTTGCTGCACGGCGTACAACCGACCTGAGGGCAAAGAAGAAAGCAGGCCAGATCTTCACAAATAGAAAAGATGATGAGTGAATGGTGCCCTTGATCTGAGGAAACTTAAGACATAAACAGCTGGGCCTCACATGACAGAGAAGAAACAATAAACTGTCATTAGACCTGACTCCTCAAAGACAGTCTCACCCTCACCTCAGCCACCAAGCAGTGGTAAAGTGCATCACTGGTGCCAAGATCAATGTCAAAATAATAAGAGAAAGAAAAAGACCAAGAGGCCCTAACTATTCTTTTAACTGGGGCAGGAGAGGGAGGAATTGAGAATATTCTGCTCGACAGCAACAGATGCATGAAAGCATCTCTGGTGCTTGTGACTGACTCCTATGCCAATTATACTACAGGTCTCTCTACAATATGACTGTAAATCATGTGTATATGTGTGTGACTATGGGTACATGTGTGCACGAGAATGCAGGTGCCTGCAGAGACTGACAGCCTGGAACCCATGGAGCCAGTTACCAGTGGTCCTTAGCTGCCAGATGTCGGGAACCAAGCCTGAATCCTCTGGAAGAGCAGTATGCGCTCTTAACTACTGGGCCATCTCTTCCTAGCCTTGAATTATGTTTCTTTTGATACCTGGATAATCAGATGCCTGGATTAGTGAATTTCAGAAGTGAATTACCCTCACTTTCTTTCTCCATAAAGACAGAATGTTGGGGGATAGAATTCACACTTCTATTTATACATTCCTGAAAAAGTCTTAGAATATAGAGAGAACAGATTTACAGCCCCCAAATTACACCACATGCAATATATAAGACATTCCCCTCAAAAGTAAAATTTAGGTGAACATTTAGAGAAAGTAAAATCAAAACCAATTTTTAAAAAATATTTTAGGATCTCCACAGAAATTGGCCTATAACAAGCATTTATATTTCTTAATTACAACATGAATGGACTAGTAGAAAATCAAGCCAATAGCTGACTGAGTTAGTGAGACACATACTCCCATTTCTAGAGAAACACTTTTACCGAATACTTGAACACCAAAAGACGCATATAACCCTCGGAATGCAGATAAACCCACACATATCAAGCAACTCAAGTTTCCCAAATCCTGAGCATGTTACCTGTTTCCCATGCACCAGAAAGGTGGTAATGTGAGGGGCTATAGAGGAGGAAAATTTCTGGGTAAATGCAGCCCCGTATCGCACAGCCAGCCTGGGGGCAGTGGAAAGCCATAAAAGGGAGAATAGAATAAATAAAGCTTCCAGGACTCTAGTGCTTAAATATAACAGTCAGCATTTCCAAATGTTTGCTACTTAGTGCTTTATCAAGACATAAGTATAATGCAGAAGCAGGAACTGGCTTTGCTTAGCGCAAGCAATACTCTATGTACCATGAAACACACTGTATGAACACATCTACTGACGGCATGTCTCACTGGACCAACAGCTTACGGTAGAAATTTGAAATATCTAAACCGGATGCTTATTTCTTTAGCAGGAAGAGTGTATTCACCATAAAGCAGAGCTGTAGTACCACTTACAAATTATTTTGTCCAGTCCCCTAACTTCAGAGAATAGAAAGCTGAGGTTTACTACCATCCAGGGAGTTTCATAAGAAACTACTTGAGACTTAATTGCATCAAAATGTCTATCTGGGTATACTCTTCTCATTCTGAATTTAAACAGCTTTATTCATGACTTTTTCAACTTAAGTGATAACTACCTTTAATTATTTTTGCTAAGGATTAAATGGTATTTTATGACCTTCTAAAACAACAGAACAGATTTTCTGGACATAGGATGGAAATGAAAAAAAACCCTCCTTGGGATAGTGCAGCCTGGCAGAGTGACTATCCTGCCGCCCGCGAGGACGCTCAATCCCTGGAGAGGTTTTTATCCCATATGTTTTTCTAAGTCTGAAGTCAGGATGCCATAACTTTAGAGTTCAAATGTCAAAATGAGGATGAGTATCATCTGTAAGAATAAACTGTTATTGTTAAGGTGCCAAATATAACAATATAAAAAATAAAATAACAACAAGGAAACTAATACAAACCAAAGCTTTTTGCTGCCAGCTCTTCTATACACTCTCTCAATGTGATCAGACACAGTACCTAGGCATAGGATAAGAAAAGTCTTTATTGAAGAAAGCTTTTAACTAAATGCACAATATTTATTCCCCTTAAATAAATAAGTACGGTGGAAAACCACCTCTTAAATATTCCTTTTGTTTTAAACTGACTGGTTTAAATACACAACCCAAATACGCAGTGTAGTGCTTTTGCAGTTATCGTCTCCTAACTAATATGTAATCTGATCTTTTAAGCAAATGCAAGTATTATTTTACCTTTCTACAGAAAACAGAACATAGTAAAATAATTAGGCAACTGAATATATACCCATTTTTTCAGTGGAAGGTTACTAAGGCCCTGTTAAGTGTGTGGAGCTGTGATAACCCAACACACCCCGAAAATTCACACTTAAGCCATGACTCACATGTGGTCAATACACCCCCCACCCCTGGGATTATCACTTTGGCCACAGCTCACATGTGGACTGATTTGTCAGTAAGAAACCATGTGACAGAATTGAGCACCAATAAGTTAGTAAGGATAAAGAAAAACACCTTTACAATTTCCTATTACTTATTTTTACAGCCTTAAATTAGATTAAATCTATCCAGGTTCCATGACGCCTGCAAATGCTGGCTTGGTGGTGCAGACTGTATTCCAAGCTACTCAGCTGAGGCTGGAGGACTGCTAGTGCAGAGCGTGGCTGCAGCACAGAGAGGACAGAGAGGCCAAAGCACAGTGTGCACAACCTCTAATGAAGTGTGATAGCAGGGTTAGAGAGGCAGCTCAGTGCAGCACATTCCCCTAGCAAGCACCCCCAGTACTGCAAAATAAAAACAAATTTAAAAAAAAGCAATTCTAAAGTCATTCAGATACCTAAGTAAAAGACGATTATTAGCAAGTTTATAAAAAATGCCTTGAAAATATTTCCCAGTAGTAAATAACTGAAAATAAAAACCCCAAGGTAACTCCAAGTGTTCTTATTATATAATATTTTAATGATTTAAAAGATTTAAACATTGTTAAATATATACTTAAAATTTTAGATTCCTAATAACAAGTTGAATTCTTTTTTAACTTTAAAATATCTTACTTCCTTTTGGTTTAACTAAAGGTTAAATGTCAATGACTTTCCTTAATACAGTTAAGATTCTGTCAGTGTTTAGTATTAAGACTTAAAAAAATAAAAGATTGTGTTTGAAATCTGCTTCATATTACTCGAGAATTATGACTGCTACAATACTGTAGAAACTCAGGAAGCTTTGTCTGAGTAACTTGAGCTCATTACCAGACTGTAACAGTGAGTTTCACAATGGCATTTAGGGTACTTACACTTTAACCAAATTAACACATACCATTGAACAGTGTTTTGAGATAAGTCAGAAAATCTGATGACTACAAATTAAACATATTTCAATATATTCTATATTATTCTGTATTATAAAATGCCAGAAACAGATCATGATATAGAACGTTAGGATTCTTCATAGCAGAGACCTTATATTCAAATGTGGACTTCAAGGATAACTGGGTCTCCTTTCAGGGTAGAGTGAACAAAGACACAATTAGAATGACTTATTTTTTTTATTGATCACCGTCAGAGCAAAATTCTATTATTCTGTTCCAAATGGCTACAACAAACCATGAAGAAGCCATTTTTCATAAATGTAGCTGTTCAATACTATTTTTGAAAAAATGGCAGGAAATAAAGAGGGAAACAACAATGTCAATAAGCATCTATGGGGCACTCAGAAGGTCAGAGTCACAGGCAGAATTCAGGCTCTAGAACAGCCAAGCACAGAAGCAAGCCATTGCATGAGAGTCACATCGGAGTCTGCTGTGCTAGACGGAGAAGGAATGCTTCCCATTTAAGGAGTGAGAGATTTACTGGAAGAGGAAAATAACTTAGAACAGTAGGCATTTTTATGTACATCTGATAGATATTCAGATTATAGAGGTCCTCTTATAAATATGTCCCCTGCTTATTTACTCTTACCTTCCATGGTGATGAAGTTAGGGCCTTCTCTTTTCAGCAGGATACCCAGCAGGATGGTTTGACCGGCCAGACAATTGCAGTCCTGAAAACATCAATTGGCATAAGAACTTGGATAAAATAAATATCAGTAACCATAGGATTTAACTAATAATAAATCATGATAAAGAAAGGAAATATGGAACCGAAGAAAAAGAAGATGTCATTGATATAATAAATACAAGATGACATTACAGACCTCTTGGTCTGAGATGTCTGGAAGGCAGAGGGTACACAGGCCAGCTTCTGGATATAGCAGTATTTAAAGATCAAATCAGACTCTACAGTGTGTACAATATTAATGTACCAGTATCTGAGACTTTGCCAGTATCCAAGACTCTTCCTGATTTTACTTATTTATTAATGGCAGATCATGCTACAGTCAGGGTATAATGAGACACATGAAAGGAAGGGACACATATAGAATATTTGCATTTCAGGTCTGTTTATGGTTTTTGTGGCTGCTATGTGATAGCCTTGTTTATGTGGATTAATAAGAAGCTAGCCATGACTGGAAGGAAAGTAGTCTCTATGCTCAAATCTGTGTGGTCAAACAAGACCCAGTGTTTACAGCTCTACCAGTAAGGTTTAATCTCTTTTTATAAGTGTGAGTAATCTCAAGAGATTAACAAATTGCTAAAACACTCATGTAGTCACAGTAAGAGGACTATGTTCCTCAGTGACGGGAGAGACAAAGCACTCATTGGAACTAAACTCTGGGGCAGAAGAGCTGCGAATGGAGCAGAGAGGGAAAAGGGCA
Source organism: Microtus oregoni (assembly GCF_018167655.1). NCBI lineage: Eukaryota > Metazoa > Chordata > Mammalia > Rodentia > Cricetidae > Microtus > Microtus oregoni. Next base: position 65,561,460 of record NW_024543063.1, read on the forward strand.
CTGAATGAGCTGCTTCACACAACCAACTCCAACCCGACAGATTCCTGTACTTCTGCACTCTTTCATGCATGCACACCGACTCTGGCCAAGAGGACAACTTTCCCTTGCTTGCCCTGGGTACAGAGCAGAGGACACAGACCCACAGCCTGACGGAGAGGTCCTGTCCTGGCAAGTGTGATTACATCTTTGCTCACTTTCAGCTTCTGGAGGATTTCATGGGTGGATTTGTTTCTCCACGCGGTAATGGTGATGTCCGGTTCCTGTCTCAGCTCAGGAGTATCTACGGTACTGCTCTGTCGTTTGACTTTTGAATGCTTGGGAAATTCAAGTTCTTCAAAGCTCTTAAATTCTGGAAGTCTGGAAAGCAAAAGAAAACATTTCAGATTCCCCGCTTCCTTAATGTAATCACAAGAAATGCAAAAACCAAGTAATTCAAGGGGACTTACTTTTCTGTGTCACTAATGCGTAGAAAGTCAAGCTGTTCTAGCACAGCTCCAGATATCAGGGTCTGAAATGTGAGGATTGAAAACGTTTACATCTGCTAAGCTACACTCGGTGCTCAGACTTTTCTAGAAGCAATGTTGAAGTTTGCTTAAATACGACTTTGAAGTGATTTCTTAAATGAACATTCCAAATTCAAAGATTTCTATATGTAACAAATGAAAACAGAATACAAGCATCTATAAATAGACTGTAGACACCAAACAACAAGTTCATGAGTCATATAAAATAGGAAAGCCACCACAAGATAGTCTCTCTGTTCGTTGAATTATAAGCGTTTATTTATTACAGTGCTGGGGGTGGAGCAGAGTCTCCGCTGATTGTTTTAAACCTCCATCTTTATATGCTTTGTTTTTAAAGTAGGTACTAAAATATTTCAGCATTTATTAAACTTTTAGAAAATGAAGTACTAAATTATTTGGGGGAAAGGCAATAGACAATTATGCCTTGAATTCTGATATTGCAATATATTTCAGAGCCATCCAGTGATGTGATAATCAACTCTCCATTTTACAGGATCATGAAGGTAATGGTTATCTAAGTAATTGCTTCTCTTCCTTCTAGCACATGACAACCCATATGGTCATTCTATATCCCACTACTTCTCAATTATAAGTTGAGCAAGCTAAGTTGAGTCTAAACTCAAACACATTTTTTTTGTTTGTCAGTGTATCATGGTGAGTAGCATGAATGGATGATCATACGTAATGGCTTGTAGCTTTATCTATCACTTCTAATAATCTAGAGAAATAATGTCAGAAAACAAACTGTAAGTTATTATTATTTTTTAAATTAGGTATCCTTTTTAAGGTTATCTTACAAATATCATTTTATCCAAGTTTGTTTCAAATATGAAGAAGCTGAAGGTAGGAAATATTGCTTTGGGAGGCATATGAACCCATCATTTCTCTAGTAGAAATGATGAAAGAGGAACATTCACAAATACGTAATTACAGATGCAGGGAGGACACACAACACAGGCACATCATCTTCCCTGTAGAGCAGGAATAAGAAAGCCAAATGTCCAATTCCTGTGTGCATGTCAATGACGTTCAACTATAAGCAGATTGACCATATACAAGCATTATGTTAGGTGCTAAAGATTAGCATGAAAAAGATGTATGAAACCTTTGTTCCCTTGAAGCTGATTGTGGTGGTTTGAAAAAAAAATGGCCCTAAGGGGAGCAGCACTATTAGGAGATGTGGCCTTGTTGGAGGAAGTGTGTCACTATGGGAGCAGGCTCTGAGGTCTCTTTTGCTCAAGCTTCCCTCAGTGTGACAGTCAGTCAACTTCCTGTTGCCTACAAGATGCAGTACTCTCAGCTCCAGCACCATGCCTGCCTGCACACCACCATGCTCCCATCATGATGATAATGGACTGAACCTCTGAAACTGTAAGCCAGCCACCCTAATTAAATGTTTTCTTTATAAGAGTTGTCATGGTCATGGTGTCTCTTCATAGCAATGAAAACCTAAACTAAGATACTGCCCTTATGAGTATGTCTATGAGATGGATACTATAAACTTAGTACCCATCAGATGATGTGAGTGCAAAGCAGAGGAATAAGTGCTAAGTAGAAATAAGAACAGCAAGGGGAAGGGACACTAGGACGGAGAAATCTGAGGAGGCAGGTTAGCCATTATATGTATGTGACCAGAGAAAATTTCTCTAACAAGATTCACATGTAAATCGGGCACCAGAAGGAGGACTATAGCCAATATTCAGGCTGGAGGAGGATCTTAGTCAATGCTCAGGATGGAGGAGGACCTTAGTCAATGCTCAGGATGGAGGAGGACCTTAGTCAATGCTCAGGATGGAGGAGGACCTTAGTCAATGCTCAGGATGGAGGAGGACCTTAGTCAATGCTCAGGATGGAGGAGGACCTTAGTCAATGCTCAGGATGGAGGAGGACCTTAGTCAATGCTCAGGATGGAGGAGGACCTTAGTCAATGCTCAGGATGGAGGAGGAGTGTAGTCAGTGCTTAGGCTGGAGAAGGACTATCAAGTGCAAAGGTCCAAGGGCAGGGGCATGAAGGGTGAATTTTAGAAGCAATAAAGACAGTGTGGCTGAGAGTGGCTGGGAAGTTGGTAGCAAGCTGTGCCCATGATGCAGGTACAGACCTTACAGATCACACAGGACCATCTTTGGGACTCTGGTTTCCACTTTTGTGTGTATGAGAAAAGAAATTACCAGAGGTTTACAATCCATGTGACTACCAGTGACAGGCGATTATGACAAAGCTAACTGTCTGTAGTAGAATCCAGGAGGTGAAAGAAAAATCTAGTGAGGGACAATGGTAGCCTGCATCCTGGAAGCAAGGTAGAGCCTAGATATACTCCAAAGGTACAGGCAACGGGGTGTAGTGAGAAAGTAAAAAATTCCTAATTCTTAAAACTGATAACAATGTTGAGAGCACACAAATGAAACTTTTACTTAACATTTTTTATTTATATATCCTACCAACCCTTATTGGATATTTCTGTTTATAAAGTAAATGTTTGCCTTAAGTTAACTGGCCAATGCCAAATCCTAATAATACTCTACAGATTTCAGTTTTAAAACATCACTTGGCATTAGAGAGTATTAAATTAGTTAAATGCTTCATTTTTTTCTGGAAGAGGATGTTTAAAAGGGGCAACAGTGCTTTAGCTGGGGAGTAACGGGGCTTCTGTCCAGGAACTGTGTGGCAATGCTGTGGTACTGGAATGGAACAATGGTTTCTCCTGTTGAATGTTATATAGTTCTGTAAGCAAAACAGCACATGACCAAAATGCCCGGAAAAGCCCAAGGTTATAAGCAAGACATGTGTTCACTTAAGCATTCGTCTCCTCAAATACGAAAATGAAGTTAAGCTTCCAAAGTCTAAAATTCTGGACAGGAAACAGCCACTGTTCAGCACCTGACTGGTGCAACTGGATAATCCAGGGGGGGATAACAACAGAGCAGGGAGGTAGTCACCCGAGAAACATGGCTGCCCCGAGACCAGCAGTTCAGAACAAGAAACACGCTAAGATTTAGAAGGCTACCTGTAGACGATCAACATGAACTTTGACTCCTCCAATTACTCCCTTTTTAAAGGCTGCCAGCATGTCTAATATGGGGTTGAACCTGCTACCTCTAGAATAAAACAAATAAACAAAATAAGTTTATTAACAGCAGAATGGGACATTAGCAATCGAATATCTGATACATATGTGAAAGAGCTTGCAACATGCTAAGAAGAACACAAAAATACCAGGAGGCCCTGCTTTCAAACATTCTATGTTAATAGCCAGAAGGCAAGTAAAGTTTATAAATATTGTGTGTTTTACTTTTAGTTATGTGATGTGTGTGACTCTGTGTGTGTGTGTGTGTGTGTGTGTGTGTGTGTGTATGAATGCAGTAGCCACAAGGGCCAGAAGAAAGCATGAGATTCTCTGGCGCTGGAGTCACGTGTTGTTGAGAACCACCTGGTATGAGTGCTAGGGACTGAACTGAGGTCCCCTGCAAGAACTGTATAGGCTTTTAATGGCTCAGCCATTTCTCCAGCCCCACAGCTTACTTTCCTCCAACCTACCTTATGTTGTCTTCCCGGATGAGAAGAAGGAAAAGTGGGCGTCCGTGCATTTTCCAGTATTGCTTAATGAACTGTAGTGCATTCTATCAAAAAATGAGATGGAAGAAGGACGTCATGGAGTAACATCTGAGGTTACTTGGGGACATTAACTGAGCGGCAAAGAGCCTGTGACACTTGTAACGACTGCTACTCAAACCCTGGATAAATTAGGCTACTCAGAAGTGTAGAATCATTTTCAGTTTAGACTTTGCTCTCTGTTTGGAGGTTCTGATTTATTCACACCTTTTTCTACCTTCTCCCTTCATGATTCTTTCTCTCCCTAAAAAGGTAAGCTCATGAATGAATCGATAAAACATGATCCCCATGCTCTATCCTTCGGAAGACTGTCACTGCCTTCACTATGGAGAAGAGCAAGAGGCAGAAGAGAATGAGCTGGATCTATGGAATCCATCAATGACGTGCTCTCATCGCCATCACATGACCTTTCACCGCTCAGTGATGAAGTGCTCAGCACTTGTTGAGTGTTTTACATACATGAATTCATCGATTCTGCAGAACAGCCCTTTTATTATCTGCACAGGAGCTAAGTAATTTGCCTGAGAACACACAGGGTCAAGAATGTAACAGATGCAGTCTGGCCCAGGTGTTTCAACTATGGTTCTAAGCCTTTCTGCCCTGTATACGGCGTGGAGTGGAGCAGATCTTAACCCATCCATTTATGGGTTAGCTGAAGTTCTACTGGACAGTCTTCACAAAGATATTTATTCTGCTAATTCAACTTTTTTCAAAAAGGGATGAACTATTAGTACCATAGAAGCACAGTTTTAAACTGTATCTTTTCCATTTCTAGAAAAGTGTAATTTTACTTTAGCACGGCCAGAATTCCAAACTCTGCCAAGGTGCTGCTTACTTGGTGTGGCCCACTGTCACAGACACCCAGGAGCGCGCTCCATTTAACAGCACCTGACACAAGTCAAAGCGAGCACAGCCATCTCTCCCAAAGCACCTTAATGTCATCTATCGGAATCCCAAACTCTCCAAGGTGCTGCTCGGTGTCATCACTGTCACAGACACCCAGGAGCATGCTCCATTCAACAGCACCTGGCACAAGTCAGAGCAAACACAGCCATCTCTCCCCAGAGCACCTTTATGTCATCTATCAGCAGGAGAACATCCTGGGACATGTAGAAATCGCTCAGGTCGAAGATGATGGGATAGCAGACCACCGTCTTTCCAAGGATGCGATAAATCTGCAAGAGGAAATAGAAAGAGAACAGATACAAAAAGAATGGTGTAGCATCCTAAGTATCAACCACAATTAATACTGACACTTACTTCTGAATAGGCAAAGTAATAGCTTACAAAACTCTTAAATTTTAAAGGTTTTTTCTTTTCTTTCTTTTTTTTTGCTTCAGCCAGTATGATAGTAAACTTAAAGGATCTTATTTCTAATAAGGTTGAAAACCCCTATGCTTGAGTAAATATTATTATAAACATTTTACAAAGCTTAGCAATAACGTGCAGTGAGATGTTCATTTATTCCCGAGAGCTTCAGTAATACGACACTCAATAAGTAAGATTTATGTGCAGAAAATAATAATTCAAACAAATGCCTCAAGCACTAATGAAATGTGACAAGGGGTGGCCAGAGGCCAAGCATGACTTCAGCATGCAGAATCACTACCCAAAGCTCCTCCATAAGGAAAAACGCTCGCTCACCTTTGATGTGCCAAGGCAGCCAATGGGCCTATCCGGCCTTCCAGACAGTCCTAGCTTTTCATTGATACCCAGATGGAAATAAGCCTGCAAGAAACAAGTCCTCTGGCTTATTAAAGCTATCTCTAGAGAAAATGATACTGCATAAGCTCCATCTAGGATCAACAAACTAGACAAAGAATGGTGGATTTGGGGTAACTGAGTTTTTGAAAGCAAAACATTTTAGATTCACTTAGCGACATTCTAAACTTCAGCACTGCTATTGTATTGATAGAAGTGTATAGCCTGCATGGTTGTGATTCACTAAGCAATTCAAAAGAGACAAATGTTTCCCTTGTCATTACAAAAGAAAAAAAAAGAAAGAAAGAAAGGAAGGAAGAAAGAAAGAAAGGAAGAAGGAAAGAAAGAAAGAAAGAAAGGGAAGAAAGAAAGAAAGAAAGAAAGAAAGAAAGAAAGAAAGAAATCCAACCACTTAAAGTTTTAAAAAAATCAGGGCTAGCAGGCAGTGTTGGCGTATGCCTTTAATCTTTAATCTCAGCACTCAGGAGGCAGAGGCAGGTGGATCTCTATGAGTTGGAGGCCAGGCTGGTCTACAGAGCAAATTGCAGGACAGGCTCCAAAGCTTCACAGAGAAACCCTGTCTTGAAAAGCAAAACAAAACCAAACAAACAAACAAACAAAAACTCAGGGCCACACATCTCCCACTGAGTTTCTATGATTAAAATGGAATCGTTTTTATTGATTTGTTTCCTGATTACATGAATTTCAAAGTACTCCAAACCAACACGTTGGCTTGTTTATTTTCATACTTTATGCAACAATTATTTGACTCTGGTATATTTTGAAAGGGATGTATAAGTTATTGTGTAAGCCTGAAGAAGCATCAAAAGATTCTTAAAGGACACAGGTTAAACATAAATCTGCAATATATTCATGGATCAATGGGCACACATTAGCATAATGGTTCCTATAATATATAATCTTCTTCATGTCCCAGTTATTGAGCTTATTACGGCAGTGTTCCAGACATGATGTGGAAACAGAGCATTAGAGGGCAAGAAGGTGCCGCACAACAGCAATTCTGCAATTGCTGAGTTAAAAACATCCAGGCAGGAAGCCCCTTTTCCTAGGTAGCTTCCAGTCCCTGATGAAATTAGCTCTCATTTTTTTTTGTCATTTAAAAAATATTTCAAGCAATATCTCTGAATAGTATGCAATTATATCTACAAGACAATTTCTTAGATTTGCTTGACCAAGGAGACCATCCTTTCTTTTTGAAATGTAATATCTGGTTTTTCACACTCTAGGAATATATACCAATTTACATAGTTCTTTTATGTCATTTTGGGTTGAAATGACATTTCATTTTACTTCCACACTACGGCACTGACATATTTTTGGGTCATTTTCCCAGTGTATTAAATGTGAATATTCTATATTTTTCATTTGTTCCCCCTTTTTCTGAGTATTTGTCCCTTTTTTTTTTTTTGTAAGATAGAGAGCCTTATCCTTTGAAGTAAATATTTATCCAGTTTTCTGTGTCTGAGAACTCCATAGTGGGGAAAACATCACTCACTGAGTGGTGTTTCAGTATTGATGTATTTTCCAACGAGGAAATTTCATAACCAGCTATGACTTATCAGGCTTTTATGCTTTATTTAGTGAAATCTGCCACTCATCTCCTAAACTGCGTGTTTGGGCTGGTATCCTAAATATGGCCTTTCCGTCTTAATAGGCTATAAAATACATTCCTCTATTTTTTCTTCTAAGTAATTTTATATTTAAATCACTTTAAATACTTAAATGAGATTGTCAAGATGGCTCAATAGGGAAGGCACCTGCCTCTAGGCCTATGGACCAGAGAGTGATGTCATGGGTCCCACTTGGTAGAAGGAGAGAACTGACAGCTATAAGTTGACTTATACATGACTACCACATGTATGCTGTGAAATGTAAAATAAATAAATAAATAAATAAAATGTAGTGAAAATTTAAAGTACATAAATGTTTAATCTGCCTAGAATGAATTTGCATTTCCATTTGATAACATATAAAACCCTAAATTTTTCTAGATGGATTATCAAACTCTTCCTGTACAATATGATTGTGATTCAAACTGTGTGCAAATAACATCATCACATACAAAACTGCTGTTGTATCAGAGCTCTTTAAACTATTATGAATGTCCTCCAAGCAGCCTATTGTCTGAATAGCAGGGACTTTAAACAACTGCTCAGAATGAATACTTGGCAGCACCACACTGCCCAGGTGCGGAGACTGCAGCACAGCACACTAGACTGGACACTCTTTCCCACAAATATTTTTACATTTTCTGAAATCACTGAATGACTAAATTTTGGGAAGTAGTAAAATTAACCAATCATGCGCAAGTTAAAATCAGCCTACTTAGGTAGGACTGAAGTTATTCTTTATTACAGTAAAAGGACTCTCCTTTTTTTTCCCTGAACTATGACAAGGCATGTCTATGACAACTAGGTAGGTGGTGCCTGGTAATGCTGTCCCTGTGCTGAAACACATGGAGGAGCACAACCACCCAAAAACACAGCCATGCTTCAGACTTTGTACTGTATCCAGATCACCGTGACGGATATCTCACCAGGCACATTCCAAGTTTTAACCACACGAGACAAAGCCCTGCTCCCAGTTGTCTGTCCTTACGTCCTCTTCTGAGTGCTGAAACAGGGTGCAGCTTCTCAGAGGAAACGGAGCAGTGATTGACATTAGATTATGTGCACCCAAATAAAATTAGTGACACACACACACACACACACACACACACACACTAAACAACATATCTTAGGGGAGGAAGCCCCACATAGCAGCTAGTTTGGAAAACAGGTTGGAGCCACAACCAACAAATCCTCTTCCATCTTGACACAAGCACAGGGAAGCTTTGTTGGTCACAAGTTTGTCTTACGTCCTATCTCACCACCAGAGCATAAATCACTTGCTAACATCATTTTAAAACGATAAAATGCAAATCAGGACATGCTTCAGATACTGTGCAATAGAATGTTTTCTATTGCTCTGTGATCCTATAGCACTTTGTACAAATACCTAACTATATCTGCTATCACAGTGAACTGTCACACATACTACTAGACTCAGAGGTCATTTAAGTCACACTCAGTGCTTTGCATATTCTAGCAGTTTGCTGATGAGTGGATAAAAGCTATATTCAAGTGATTTTGCTTTTTATCTATACTGTCTTTTTACGTATAAATCACATGTCATCTGGTTAAAAAAAACCCCTACCTATCTACCATTAAAAATGTGCTCATATCAATTAGACCTGAAGGACGAGCTTTGGGTTCCTTTGCTTCAAGGCCATACTTCCCAAGGACTAACCTTCCTTCCTATTCTCTAGCACTGCCAGGCAGAGACCAGGAAGCGTCTCGGCTGACACAGCCTGTGCCCGGCTGTACTATGTGATCCTTTGGGCTCTGGCATCCTTTCCTCCCATTTTGTGTTCCCGTTTCTCCTTGCAGCTCCCCATTTCCTTGTTTCTTTTATCATAAAACAAAACGAAACAACAAGAGCAAAAAACAAACAACAATAACAAAACACAAAACTCCATCATTTCTACTTAGGTGTGATTTTATTTTAAGTGTTATCTACTTTAAGAATCCTTATATTTTTTAACTTTATCCTCTTTTTTTGTTTGTTTGTTTTGGTTTTGGTTTTTCAAGACAGGGTTTCTCTACAGCTTTGGAGCCTGTAATAGAACTAGCTCTAGTAGACCAGGCTGGCCTCGAACTCACAGAGATCTGCCTGCCTCTGAATCCTGAGTGCTGGGATTAAAGGAGTGTCTCTGCCCAGACTAACTTTGCTTTTCTACGGTGTGTTGAGTAGATGGGGAAAAAAAGGGATGCAAATGTAAAAAAAGAACACGTTTAAATTTATTTATTGTGTGGGTACACACGTGCCATAGCTGTGCGTGCAGGTCAGAAGACAGCTTCGAGGACTCAGTCTTTCCTTGCCTGATGTGGTCATGGAGAGCTAATCAAGCTCTGGGGTAGTGCTCTTATCCTCAAGAGCCCTGTGCGTTTTAAAGAAGAATGAGGTAGTGCTCTTGGTGCCTCGAAACCAGGTTTTCGTTTGTGCTGTCTTATTGGCAAGCCAAGTCTGATGATCACGGATTATGGGCCCCTGCATTTTCCTGAATAACACACACCTCACTTTCAGCCTTCATTCTTTAGCAACGGTCAAGGCTATGACTTCTATCATTTATGTCAATGTAACCTTGATTCCTGGAGAGGTATTGTTGTAAACACTCTGTCAAGCAGTGGGTAGCTTGTTTCTGGACCTTTGAAACCAATTATTAAATAAAATGTGTTTATAAGTAACTATTGGTGTTGATAATTTCCTATATTCCACAAGCAAGAGAACCCACAAACACAGGCACCTCGGCACCCGTCTTCAGACTGAAGGGTCCTAGAATAAAAACAGAAAAATGTAGATTCCAGAGATAGGAATGTAGAAATAAAGAAATATAAAGTTATAAGTCTAGGAGAATGAGAACAGACTGTCAGTAGCTTTCTCAGCAGCTTGAGGATTAACATGGGTTACTCTGCTTTACAACTCATAGCTCTGTTAACAAGGCCAAAGCATCTCTCTGCAAACTGAGAGCTAGCCTATGGATATGAGCTGGGTCAACTTTTACGAAATAGATATATGACCTCTGGGTTACGCATTATCCCTGCTATGTGAAACTGGCAGCATCAAAGGGGGGAGCACAGGGCTTCAGTAAACACTACCTGAAAGTACCAAGAAAGACAACAGATTAAGTACAAATACTAGTTTAACTCAAAAACTGTTAATGGAGATTGTAAAGTAAGGCAATCTGTATCTGAGTTTTAGCTTGAGATTGTAAAAATTCCTTTGTTCAGACCTAATGCTTGGTGCTCCTACTATAAAAAGGTGGGTTCAGAAACAGGCCTTTGCCATAGCCTTACAAAATCCATCTCTGGCTGTGGGCTCAGCTAGCTGATAAGCTTTTTGTGCCCTATGAAGATTTTTTGTTTTTTTATTTTATTCTGGATTATAGTTTCTGGAATAAGGTTTGCTTCTGTTTTTTAGTCTTTGCTGGTCTGTCCCCATCTTTGCGCGACCCCCCGGGACCCAACAAGACTAGTTCTCAAAGCCAACTTTTAATCTCACCCCAAATAGGCATCTAACTATGTCATAGCCAGTTATTGCCATTACATTTCTTTAGAGTCAACAAACCTAACATCTAAAAATGATCTCACCTTCCAAAAAGTAAAGCTAGAAAAAAGCAGGGGCAGGGGGCAGTGATTATTAAAAAAAAAATTAAACTGAGGTTTTTACGGTAACACGAGGAAAATAAAATAAAACTATAACTGATGATTTCACATATGACAATTAAAATTGAGATTGGTCTGTCATTTAAAGTACTTACCCAAGTCTAGTAATTGATTTTAACAAGAAAAGAAATCAAGACCCATGAATATAATGTACAAACACACACAATGAAGGATTTTGTTAATTTTGCTTTTTAACTTAAAATATAAAAAAGTGGACTTGTTAACTTAATTGCCAACTTTGAGATGGTGACCTCTCAGATTTTAAATTTAACTATGCATCTTGCCTTTGAATTAAGTCCAGCAGTTCTGTTCCAATACCTCTGCGCAAGGAGAAAGACACAGAATTACTTACTTTTACCAGCTCCTGCTGAGGCCAGATCTGAATAGGTTCCACCTGCTGGGGAGTTTGAGTTTGAATACCATACGTATTGAGGAAAACTTGAAGGCTGAATAGAGAACAGAGAGATGAGGAAGAGATGGAGGAAGCTGTTTATATACATTACATTTTAGTTCGGGAAATGGGAATGAAGGAGGTAGAAGGGAACAGACAATGCTAACTTGGAACATATGGTAAATTTGTTATTATCATAAATATACCATGCACACTAGATTCCAAAGGGCTTTATGGCTTATTCCCCCAAAGTATCAGGAGCTTTGGGGAGCAGTCAGAAAGATGGGCAATGATTTTTGGTAAGCTCTGTAATGTGTGGGCACTAATTTCTCATATCCACATTTATGTTTATGATTTACCGTAAGTTAAACATGGAAAGTATGTTGTACGACACTTAAGGTCACACTGATGTGCTTGAAACTGCCGAGGTTTATTTCCACCGCCATTCTCAACACGATAAACAGAAAGCAACCATCCCCACCCCTTCCCACAGAAGACTGCACCATACAGCCGCATCTCATACCGTTGGCTTTCTGCTACAAGGGCTACATGAACCACCAAGTCATTTTCCAGTGGACCCTGCAGGGCACAGAAAGAGGAAGGAGAAACACTGAGAAAGATTTGACCATGACCAGCTATAATGAGAATCAAGCCCAATATTAACGATCTCCAAGCAGTTCATGAAAGTGACGGACACCAGCTGGGTCTAAGCGCTGCCTTCCTTTTCTTGCCCATCACTATCTACTGATCAATTTGATGGTGTGGACAGAGTAACAGAACACCAGGAGGGAAAGTCATAAATCTCACCAGTTCTAGAGAGGCTAGCTTGTCAGGGCTTTTTTTGAATGATGCATAAGAGTGGTTTGGGGATGGAGAGTAATTTTCCATCATTTAACTCTGAAGGGAAGAGGAGGAACTAAAAATAAAAAGCTCAATTTATGTGCTCCCCATAAAAAATGACTGTGAGTTAAAACTGCTCATTTGACATCTTAACCATATATAAGCTTATTCCCTTTCTGTTAGCTAATTTTCCTTTGGCACTTTATATATATCAAATTGTTTTTCTTCCTAATATTTTGTTCCTACATATTTGTCTACATCATTAGCATTATGCCATTAAACATTAGCTGTTAGTATTGGGAAAGAGTCACTATGATATATATTATACATATGTAATTAACATATATGCTAAAATGAACCCAACTTCAAGCCTGTATAAATTATCTATATTAGGTGCTCTGAAAGTACTGATCAACTATAACTATTTTCCAGTAACAAATCCAGCAGTCCCAATAGTATGCTATAGCACCTTTGATTTACCGTAAGTTTCTGTGGGATGGCAGACAAGAAACAGTGGAATACTTCTATTAGCAGTAAACATCATAAAATCAATAGGAGAATTCCCAGAACCATCATGAAAGTGACATTACAGGCAGACTGTCATATGATTTAAGTAAATGAAGAAGAGAAATATGACTTAGCAACCCAACAAAATCAAACACACCTTACAAGGTTATAAACTGAAACTTGGTAAGACCTTGCAAATGACTGTTTCTCAAAACAACAAGAAAAGTTAATAATTCAGAGTCTCATCAAGATTTCAAATAACAAATAAAGCCATTAAGCCAATGAGACCTATTAATGACTTTGTTTCCAGGACAAAGATGTTTATGGGTTTCTTAGTAAACAGTAAGTAAAAACATACACTCTAATACAGGCGTCACAACGAAGCCCTTCCAGCCCCCACTGCTCTCTTCTTTCTGAATCACAGGTGGGTTAGGGTGACACTGTCGCCACTTGACTGTGTTCAGAGTTAAACAGCCATTATACCTTGAATCACCATGAGTAAGTACCTCGTTAGGCTCATTAGATAACAGGGCAGAAAACCAGCATGGCACAGAGTTCTGATTCACAGTCGTCTCCCAGAGGCGGCTCGGCTCTGCACCGCCAGCACCACCCCCTCCGCCCACTCCACACACTGGAAGCATTCAACAGGGGTGGTCCCACCACCACTCTTTGCCTTTCACTGTCAGAGTCAGAACCATCTTTCCCATTTTTAAAAACCAATTGCTTTCTAAAGATTGCAAATTTGCTCTGACAACTTTCTTATCAGAAGGCAATTAGTACCTTCTGAGTGGTATTTTCTCTAATACAGTATTTTCAATGTCTAAAGTTCTTCTCTCTCTCCTTCCCCTCTGGCCAGCCCTGTGAAACCCACACTCTCCCTTTCCCATCATGCCTCCACTTCCTCACTTGACCATGCACGTATTGATACACAAGGCTCCACATAAGACCATATTTCAGCTAAATCTAGCTGTGTCCCTCCTTGAGGAGCTCAGTCCACCGAGAGACATGGAGAACTGAAAGCTGTGACATATGTCTATGATAACATGAAATCTTTCGTCACATTTTATTATGGTAGAGCTACCTTGTTAGGAAAACGATCTCCAGAGCATATTACATCACACAGACAGACCACGCTTTACTTAAGGAATGCTTACTTTAAGTAGACACTTGGGTGGTTTCTAATTTTTTTGCTTCTGCAGAAGAGTTGTCGTTACTTCAGAGAACTGTCTTTCGGGGAGAACAAAGCGCTTCACATATCTGACAGAGAAAACACTCACTGAAAGGGCACTGCTGCTGTAGCTGTGCTCAGCTATTTTTACAATCACCATGGGACAGCTGACCCTCTCTGATGAGTTAAAAACCTATGTCACCCTGGATCCACCATTCTAAGACATGTAGATCTGCCATTATCATATTTGTATAAGACTAGTTCCTCCCTAAAGAAGTTCAAAATATCTCAAAAAAGTATGAATGTCTGTCTTCTTTACTCTTTAAATTCAGATGCTGAAATTTTAACCCTGAAGTAGGACTTTAACCAAAAAGTGGGCCCACACTAGACAGCAAGTCTGCCAGTTCAGGCACGTGAGACCTGCAGCTTCCAGCACCGTAAGATGTCATTTAAAAGCTGCCCGGTTCATGGTGTTCTGCTTCAGGAGCTGAGCAGACCGAGACACTTTTCATCTTTCTCTGCTCGAACTTGAACAAAACCCTTCTGTGCCTTGCCTGTGCAGGTCTCCCTCTGCTCTGCCTCCAGGGATGCATGACCCACATACTGAGGTCCTTGGGAATGTGTGAGCACTCATTCCATTCTGTCCATTCTCCACAGGCCTCATTCATTCCAAAGCTTCAAATTATTATCTCTGAGCAGGTCTTTCTGTGATTTCTAGTTTTCAACTTGCTTTTTAGTTCCAGTTCTCACAGCTTACTTGTTTTATGGACATTTTCCTCTAGGTTCTTTCTAAAGTGAGTTTTAAAACTTGACTCTTCATTAACCCGACCCTCATTCCAAATAGATTTTTATTACAACTATTTAATTGGTCACCATCTCTCAGTGCCTCCGAGTCATCTTTGATACTTTACCCTTTAAGTCCAATTTCTACAGCGGTTTTCTGGAGTGAAAAATGACATCAGCTAATACTTAGAATACCACTTTGTGTATAAGAGCCATTTAAGTGCTTAACAAACTGTTCCTACCTTAAAGATGAGCAAAAGAAAGCCCAGAAGCCTCAGCCAGCTCACATCCAAGAGCGCAAAACTAGTGACCATCAACACTAGAATCCAGAGTCAGGCAGCAAGTAACCATTCACTTGCTACAGGACCACAGAGAGGGCAGATTTGGAGACTGAAGAAATCAATCTCATAGAATCCCATCTTCCCACCTTCAGTTATGATCTGGGTCATCTAACAAGAACCTTAAACTTAACCTGACAAAAACAGATGTGTTAATTTCCAACAAAGGATTCTTTACTTATATGAAGCTCACATTATGAATTCTTGTTCTGTTAAAAAAAAGTTAATTCTTTTTCTGTCTTTTCAATAATAACTAAAAAAATGATCAGCACACATGAAGTATCAAGAAGTTATACTAAATTACTCATGGAAATGCCACTATTCGATATGTTATTACAATGGCTCCATTTACTGATGAGAAAACTCAGGCATGGAGAGTTTTAAGAACTTATGGGCTTGGGATGTAGTTCAGAGGCAGAGTACTTGTCGTGAATGCATGAGGTCCCTGTGTTTGATCCCAGCACCACAAAACCAACAACATTTATAGAACAAAATTAAATTCAGCAAGTGGCAAGGCTGGGATTCAAACCAGTCTAGCCTGTTTCTTATACCATTGGAGTGTGCTGTATGCTTGTCTAATGTGTTGCTAACTCACAAAAATAAGTCCACTCGCTCTGCCTGCCCCCTTCCCCCCACATCCCTAAAAACGTCACAACCCTCCATCTGCACTGTCACTAGAATCCTACTCAAAGACGCCAGGATCCTGTACATGGTCACCTAACTGGTCTATCTACCCCATCTTAACTTCCACTCAGTGCCTCCCTCCTGCAGACAGGGATTTAGAAAGTATAAATCCACCATTCATAATTGGCATCCCACCCCATCCCTACATGCATATCATCCAAACTCTCCAATGGTTTCCTGTCACTTGTAGGTCAAGAACCAAGCTGTTTTAAGGGCCTTCCTGCTCTAGCTCCCACCCACCTGATTCTCTCTCTTCTTTCCCACCATGCTGTATGGACACTGAATTCTCTCTGCCCCATCACAAGGCTTTGCAGTGGCTGCTCTTACTTGGAATGGTTTTCCAACACATTGTTAAATGAATGACTTCTTACCACATGGGTCCAACCATAATCCCTCCCTCTTAGGGTTAATCTTTCCTCTACACCTAACCTGCTTTGCCCAGGAATCTCCAGCTTCTCTTGCTAGTCTACTACCTTTCAGACTACCTTAAAGGTCCTGTCAGCTCCAGAACCTGTGTTACATAGTTCATTGTTATTCAGTCAGCAGAAAGTAACTCCATGAGAGCAGGGACATCAAGCTACCTTGTGTTCACTGTTCTGCCCAGTGCCATCACCATTTGATAAATGAGCGCTCAGGAGAGTCTCTCAATTCAGTGTTTATCTGTAATTAGGTCTACCACACATGGAGAGGTTCAAAGTAAAAGTGACGTCATGTAAAATATTCACAACCCTTGATTTACTACACAAATCATATTTATACTATTGTTTTTCATGTGACTCCTGAAGTCACTTTTAGCTCAATCAGTGTTTGCTAACTTAGCTATTCACCAGAAATAGTAAAAGTCTACTTCAGAACCGGGGATATAGCACCTGCCCAGCACACACATGATCCTAGACTCAATCTCAATTGCTGGAAAAAAAAAAACCTAAAACAAAATATATATTGTACGTAAATATGATGACTATATTTACATTTATAACACTGGAATCCAAGACCACTAACTCTACGGCATATATAAATATATTTTTTTTGGCCTGATAAACCTCTCTGACTATACAATAACCCAAATCAGACCAAATCAAACCAAATTAGAAGTCCAGGTTTAATGGATGCCAATGCATCCCCACCACCACCCCAGAAAACGCGGAGAGGGAAAAGGAGAGACCCTGTATTGGTTCTCTGAGGGACAGTTTAAATAGCCCGTGGGAATTGTCTTGATCCTCCCTGGGGAGGGGTCACCGTTGGCGGGCTTTCTCGGAGGTGGAGTTTGGATTGAGGCAACTCTCGGGGAGGGGGCTTGAAATGGAGCTTTCCGCCCAACATTCCAAAATGGATGCCAGCAGCTGGGGTGAAGCCCCCAACCAAACATTCCAGACTCTTTGGATAAAGGGGTGTCAGGGAGTTGAGGTTACGCTTCCAACCAAACTATCTAGGGCCACCCTGACAGCTTCCCTGGTGTTTTCCTTCAAGCAGGCCTCTGTCAGTCTTCTGGACTGTAGAGTCAAGTTATTGCCCTTGTGCCACTGATTTGCATGAAGGAGGTAACCAATTGTTGGACAAATGAAGAGAGGAATGATGGGTAAGAGCATGGATAGCCCTACGCCGTGTTTAGGACATGGATTCTCTACTCCCCCAGTGTCTCATTAGAACACTGCTCTCCTCGCTGCCTACATTAGAACACTTCACAGAAAACCTGGTTCGCTCTTGCCCATCTCAAGCTACTGCCTGCTGTCCTTCATGTTAGGACGCAATTCTCTTCTCTGTCTATCCACATCCTCTGCCGAGGATTTAGTCTACTCTAACTACGACTCCAAAACATCAGAGTGCTCGTGCTTCTTCCATCTCTGCTAGCAAGAGCAGGTTCCCACAACAATACTGAGCACTCATCACAGACTGCTTTAGGCCATTTGTGGAAGGGTTATCCGCTTATGGAACGTTTATGAGTCTAGATAATGATAGACTACTGGAAGGACCCTTTTTTACACAGGAATGGACATGGTATTCATTTAGGGACTTGGAATAAAAACATGTTTAGTATTCCTGATTGCAATATATGGATCCTAAACACACACAGCAAATGTTTGCAAATATGGGGCTGGAGAGATGACTCAGAGGTTAAGAGCACTGGCTGCTCTTCCAGAGGTCCTGAGTTCAGTTCCCAGCACCCACATGGTGGCTCACAACCATCTCTAGTGGGATCTAATGCCCTCTTCTGGCATAAAGCTGTACATGTGGATAGAACACTCATACATAAATTAAAAAATAAATCTTTAAAAAGTGTTTGTAAGCCTGGTGGTGGTGGCGCATGCCTTTAATCCCAGCACTCAGGAGGCAGAGACAGGCAGATCTCTGTAAATTCAAGGCCAGCCTGGTCTACAAGAACTAGTTCCAGGACAGGCCCCAAAGCTACAGAGAAACCCTGTGGCAAAAAAAAACCAAACAAACAAAAAAAAGGGGGGGTTGTAAATTAAACAGGATTATTTTTAACAATAGGAAATAATAGTAACTAAATGTATATATATTTCTATAAACAATCATGTTAATCATGATAATTAATGTTAACCCATAGTTGAAAATATTCATTAAAAATTTTCATATCTATAAATAAAACCAGGCTGCATCTTGTTTTTAACATTTTCCACCTTGATAACAAACACATTTAACATTAATTTATAATATTAACCATTTTTAAGTAGACAGAAGAACATTTATGGAATGCCTTGCCCATCAGCTGGGTACTACTTAGATTAAAATTGCAATTCATCTTGCTTAAAATTTGAGATGATAATTAAAACATTGCACGTACATCTGTCTAGATTTAAGTTTTTAAATTACTCACATCAGGCCAAAGTAGTAGCAGAGAAGATCTGCACCTGGGAACTATAAATAAACAGTAAGAAAAGTTTCAAGAGTGTTCAGAGAAGCCGTAATGCGGGTGTGTCCCCAGACTTTTCTCTCTCCTGTTCTTTGATTTATCTAATGCTTTTCAGAAGACAATTCACCCGTAAGAAACAAAAACTTTAAATTATAGAAAGTTTTCTGTAAATGTCTAATAATTGCATCATTGCTCACCTACTTCATCATCATCTCACAGAGACTTGCAATGATTATTCATAGCACACTCTAGAGTTAGCCCATGGGATCTATATAAACATGGAGTACTTCTGGTGCTTTTTCCACTTAATGATCATATTCCTTTTCACATGTTAGTACAGAGAACACAGAACATGTCTTCATATGCATCTCATTTAGCAATCCATTTTAGAGTTGATTAATACTATCTCACCTTTTTAACCACTTAGAGAAGTCAACCTACTGCACTGAAATCTCGGGAAACAGTTGTGCTTGCATAGTAGAACCATCAACATCAGCTGTTAATTTTGCTTTTAAGAGTTGACCACTCAACCCAACTCATTCAAGGCATTACTACCACTGGTTTATGTGAGTCACGAGAAAACTATTATGAGAAGCGATCAGTAGGTCCAACTTTGAGGAGGAAATGTGGCTCCTTTTTTATAAGATGATGGCATGGAATGATACACAGATGTTCAGTAGCAATTTATTCGCAGAAAGTGCAGCTTCTGAGAAGATGCATCTCGTTATTTCTCTGCTTATTTTGTCTTCTGTTTTTAGAATGTTCATGTTGAGAATGCTAGTGTGTTTCAAGAGTTGCTACATGCCATGTGTTATTCAGCACTCTGTTGCACATTATCATGACAATGCTTTAAAAATGAGGAAACTGGCACTGAGAGAGAGGCTATGGAATTTCCACAAAGTCACAAATCTCATTGGTAGAAGGGAACTTGGCTGAAGTCATATCAAGGGCTAAAGTCAACATGGCCTTTTGTCATAGTATTTGTTTCACAGACTACGTGCTACGGCTACTGTATTTTATACTAAACAGTTCTCCAGAGATTCAGAACTCACACATGCACACTCACGTGGAGAGGAGCAAGGTAAGGGACAGAAGTGGGGAAAGAGAATCACTGTAAGGAGGTAGCCTGCATAGTATGAAATGGAACAGATTCCAAGGGGCACAGGGTTGGTGGTAAGCTCTTGTACTGGATGGTTTTTCATCAACTTGACACAAGCTACGGTGATTTGGAAAAAGGCTCTCAACTGAGAAAATGTCTCTATAAGATTGGCGTATAGTCAAATCTGCTAGGCATTTTCTTGCTTAATGATATGGGAGGGCCCAGGTCACTACTGATGGTGCCGCTCCTGAGGATGAAAGCAGAGCAAGTCATGAGAAGCAATCCAGTAAGCAGCACTCCTCCACGGCCTCTGCATCAGTTTACTGCCTCTAGGTTCTTGCTCTGACTTCAGTGATGGACTGCGATGTGGAAGTATAAGTAAATGCTTTCCCTTTCAAGTTGCTTTTAGTCATGATGCTTATCACAGCAATAGAAACCCTTACTGAGACAGCCGAACTCAGGAGCCAGTATCTACAGTTCGAGTCTGAACCTGAAGGGATGGGGTAGCCCCAATCCAAAGGCTGAAGGCTCAATACCTAGGAAAAGCCCAAAGGCAAGAAAATAGCCACTGTTCCAGGGAGTTTCACTGGGAGGACCCTCCCCTTATGTAGAAGGTTGGACTTATTCTATTGAGGTCTTCAACAGTTGAGGGTGGTCGAGCTACAACAGGGGAGGCAACCATGTTTACTTCTTGTTTGAATTGAAATATTAATGCCACTCAGAAACACCTCATAAAAAACTGAGGAGAATTGTTCAAATCCTGATCAGTCTGTGGTCTAGACATACTGACCCATAAAATTAGCCATTATGTGCTCGCAGGGAAGTGTAACATTGGTGGAGACAGGCGGAATGGGGTCAAGTCCCACCAACAGCCACTTGAGATAGTTTTAAAGATAACCTGAGCCAGGCGGTGGTGGCGCACGCCTTTAATCCCAGCACTTGGGAGGCAGAGGCAGGCGGATCTCTGTGAGTTAGAGGCCAGCCTGGTCTATAAGAGCTAGTTCCAGGACAGGCTCCAAAGATACAGAGAAACCCTGTCTCAAAAAACAAAACAAAAAAAAAATAAAAAAATAGTTCTATTAAATAATCTACATAGTATGGAAAATTCGCAATTCTTTCTTCAACACTGCCCTGAGCTTTGATATAATTCACTTCATTTTTAATATGTCCTATGCTACATAAAATAATCTTCTGTGGATGGCCTTTTACTGAAATAAAGACAAGTGAGGAGAGAGAGGAAGAAGAATAAAAGCAAGTCAACAAATAAATCCAAGACCAGTTTTGTCTCCAGGGCACAGCATTTGCAGCACCCTGTCCTCTGCTCTGGGGGATTACAGACACCCATCTCTGCTCATTAGCCCTCAGCAGGAGGTCTTGCCAGCATTAGACATTTTGTCATTATGTGCCGTTTTCAGCCAAACCTTATTAGTTGAAGAAACCTAGCAGACACTTTGTCCATCTCAATTCCAAAGTGAATGCTACTCCACAATGTTGTCTCCCTGGAGCTAAGGAACAGGCCACACAGCGAAGAGGCGCACTCGGCCTATGATGAAGGCTATCTGACATTCCCAGGAAAGCCAAGGCAACAACCTGGAGTGCCCAATAGAAACCAGAGGAAAGTCGAACAGGAGTATCAGAAATCACAGCGTCAAGCATAATTAAAAGGCTAAAACTGGCTTAAGATTAGAGCTAGCCAGGGAGAAAGAGCCTGAGGGGCCCATCTATTCATATATTAGATTAGTGATTCTCTACAATTTCATTTAAAAGTAGAAAGTGAATTTTAAAAAGTATCTGTGGATCTCAGCTGCAGTTCCAGTGTCTGAAAGAACAGAGCAGGCCAAGCTTGCTGACGCTTCTTCCAGGGACGTAAATACCTTACAGGAGAATACCAGCAACCTTGACACAGAAAAGTCATTTTTAAAACAGTTTTTACCTCTTTCAAAAGCACTTTCTGTCACTTGATGGTTCTACATACTTATCTTAAATGACAGAACTAAAGGTCTTGCCTCCGTCCCGGAAACAACAACAAAGCAGCCACAAGGGCCCAGGCTGGAGAGCCCAACCCATGCTGTTCACAGCTGTGATTACATGGAAGGGAAGAGCAAACATTGAGAAACCGATAGGACAACTACAGGAAAGACCAACATCTGTGAATGGGGATGGGAGCGGGGAGCAGTTGGAAGCGCCAGTTCAAAGTCTAGTCATTTCATTCTTGGGTTTTGTGTGAGGAACTTCATGTGAGTTACAATGAAAGAAGATCCCTAACGGCAAACGAGAGAGCCAGGGTTTAGAAGCACAAGGTCAAAAAGCACCAAGTACAGCAGACAGGCTTGCTCTGGGTGTTCTCCTCTGTGTGTGACTGGCCCAGTTCTCTGGCGTCTGAGTTAAAACTGTTGGGTTTTCTTGTAACAAAGCAGAAGAGGTGAAGGAATTTTGTGCAAGAGGTGAAATAGGAAAAGCGTTTGGAGAACATTTTGCTTTTAGGGGAAGACACTCAAACACATCTGCAGAATCAGATAAATCTGTAAACTGAAGAAAGTTAGAAATCTGAAGAAAAGAGTCTCTAGACAAGGATGATGACACACACGTCAAACCCCAGCACTCAGGAGGCAGAAGCAGGGGCTCTCCGTGAGTTTGAGGCCAGCCTGGTCTACAGAGTGAGTTTCAGAACAGCCAGGACTACATAAAGAACCCTGCCACTATATATATATAAAGAAAAAACTCCATATGGAACAGGTTAAAGATGGAGGGAAGGGCCAATGAGGTACTTACTGCCAATTGATGACCTCAGTTGGACCCACAGGAAACCTTGTGGAGCAAGGACTGTGAACCTAGTCCTACAAATTGTACTCCAAGTTCCACATGAGCACCATGGTATATGTGCCCTCTTGCAAGAAATGTATGTAGCTTAAAAAGCTTTAAAGTTGGATGAAAGAAGGGCAAGTTAATCCCAGCATTCGGAGAACTGAAAGAACCCTGCAGATATAGTAGAGGCAGGACCTCAGTGCACACTAGGATTTAGTAGTCCTCTTTGACTTTTATTTTATAAACCTTTCTGAGAACTTAAAGGCCAACCTTTCCCTTTTAATAATTTTAACTTAAGAAGTTAAAGAAGTATTAATGTTGTGAAACACGTAATTCATATCCTTGGGGGGACTTCATAGTCTTTCAGACCTCAACACACAACATGATGGGAAGAGTCATGAGCAGCATCCATTGTCCCTTACAACTCATCTTTACACATAGTCACAGGCTCCCACAATGAAAGACCTTTGTAAACAAGGCTGGGAAATATGACAGCCAAAACCAAAATAAATAAAATATAAATATTTGCTGAAAATTCATGAAGATTCGTGAAATCACAGGAAAATCATATGAACTGTATGAATATGCAGCCTTCTAGGTTCCAAACAATATTATTACACATTAAATTTGGGCATTTATAATTCAATATTTATGAGCAGAATATGCAAAGATAATGCAATCTGAGAAAGGACAATAAACAAGCCATATCTGAGCCAAATGAAAACTATCAATAAGCAGAGCTAATACTTTAATGTAACTAAAACCATAGTTTAAAATCTGCCTGAATTAAAACAATGGTTCACATTTGTATGAGTACAATCTTAATCACACAGAGATGTAAGAAAACTGACAGATAAAACAATAAACAAAGTTTAACATTCCCTACAAGAATAATGTTCTCCACTTCATGAGGGTGGAGCTTCCTCACTATTACTGCAATTCTTTATCAAGTCAAAGCTTCAAGCATCATTTGCAAGACACCAACAACATGGAATACAAAAATATTATCAACTTATAGGAAGTAACGGGCAGAGAGCTAAAAGTAAACAGGACGCTTTCCAGTTCTGAAGATGACAAAGACACCCAGAAAGTACCTTGGTTTTATAGCATACAACTCCCTCGGTACACAGACACTTATTACTGGTGTGAGGAAGCAGCCATGCAAACCATGCCGTTTAGGAGGTTTATCACAGGGGTAATGAGGGAGATGAGAATGCGGGACAATGACGTCAAATTCATATTTCCCAACACGGCCCAGAAGGCCCCACATTAGCACGCCAGAGTCCAGCCCTGTGTCTGCTACCTTGACCTGAGAGACGCCATGTTTCTTTCAATTTCCATGCCAGTTTCATGACTTAAAAATTAAAGGCTCTACCCAAGGTCTTAATAGTCTCTAACGCCTATGCTGTGATATAGGCAATGAGCCTAAGACTCTGTACATGATTTTGAATTTTCTTAATGAAAGTAGAAAAATAATTCCCCTTCTGTTACAGAGATGAGCAGCTTAATGGCTTATTCAAGCACTTAAAAATAGGAAGAGAAAAACGAAGCCAAAACCCCATCTCCAATTCTAGGTCTACAACAATACATTGTGGGGAAGTTTACTGAGAGAGGCTTTCATTTGTTTAACTATACACATAAATTGTTTTATCATCTCTTTCCTTTTTTCAGGAGCTATACAGTATAAAATGTTCTATTTATAGAGAAGTATTGAGTAAACAGAAATCATCCGATGAAAAGCACGTCTCATCAATAGTTTTTACATGCTATAGCAGCATTTTATTATTAATTTATTTATTTTCACAGCAATAAATATCAGACTGTGGTTGGTTCCTATTAGGACCAACTTGTAGCGTAGAAATGGTCAACAGTTGTCTGGTAAGGGTCACCTAATATGATGGTTAGTCTTCATGCTAACTTGGCCTGATTTGGAATCACCCAGGAGACATACCCCGACCATGCTCCAGGTGTTTCCAGGGAGGGCTAACTAGGGAGAGAAGATCCAGCCTGAGTGTGCTTAGTACCATCAGGTGCAAGGAGTCCAAGACAAAATAAGAACAAAAGCGGAGAAAACTGAAATTAATCTTCATAAATGAATGAAGTGTGACCAGACACCAACATGTCGCCACAGCTAGGACAGTCTTGCTGCCACATCTCCCTCTTCAATGGACAGCACCCTCAAACTGTGAGCCAAGATGGACTGCTTCTTCCTTCAGCTGCTTTTGTCTATTACTTTGCCACATAAACACAAAAAGAAACTGATGTGCTTGCTATAGAGTCAAATGCGGAAGCATTACGCAGACATTTAAAGTACTTTATAAAAATGACTAGTAATTGAGTATCAAATATATGTTAATGATTATAAAATGACTATCCAATAAAGATTTAACCACAAAATGACATTTACATGTATCTACATATTTGTAAATAACATTTTCTATCAGACTTATCAATATTTTTCTTATCTCTTAGTTATGCAATTTGAAATAAAAGTAAAACTAACACTTATTTAGCTCTTACAATGCATCACACATTTTCTTAAGTGTCTATACATTGTCATTTGTGACTCTGTAGTCAGGAGTTATCATTTCTATATAATAGACAAGGAAAGGCTTAGAGAGGACCTAGTTGAAAATGGAAGAGATAGGCTAGGCTTATATGATACAAAGACCACACTGCATCACTTCTGCAAGTGTGCGCATGTACACATACACATACACACAATCACTCAGTGCTTAATCTTCAGGAAGATACTTCATAAAGAATTTACAGTATTTTTTGAGACAAGATTGTAGTCAGTTTGAATATATAAGTGATTAACTCCAAAAGGAAAAAAAAATGAAGAAACCATTTCCTTTGGTGTCACTTAACAAAGAAGGATTCCAGATTTGTGTTCTCAACTTTACCCTCCCTGTGTCTTCTATCCTCTGTCTGGTGTGTGAGTCTGGATCTGTGTCTGCCTGAAGGCTGTCTTGTGAAGTGCTGTGTCTGTCTGTGTCTGTGCATGACCATGTTCCTAACAAAGGGCTTCCCTCTGTGTGTGTGTTTAACAAAGGGCTTCTGTGTGTGTGTGTGTGTGTGTGTGTGTGTATGCGCGCACAACAAAGGACTTCGCCCTGTCTTTATGAACAGCACAGAAAGCATCATGTTTGGGGAAGAATGTGATATTTTACAGAAATATTTAACAGAGTTTTATAAGGGATAAAGTCACTGACTCCAAAGGACCCAGAAAACAAAACAGTATTCCAAACATCACTGTTTATCAAGCAGAATCCAAATGTGTTTGACATTATCCATTTATGATAGATATTCATTCACTTTGGAAGGTTGCTTTCAACTTCTGTGTTTGCTGCTTTCAGCGAATGATCCACATTCATCACCATGGAGCCACGGCCTGGGAGAGCTCATAATTTAAGATAATGACTGTACATGAGCTTAGGCTGTAAAAACTGATGACAAGGGAAATCCAAGGCAAGTAAGGATGGTTGTTACATTGTTCTAAAAATAAGTTACACAAAAGGGTTGAGGCCTTTAATCTCAGCACTTGGGAGACAGAGGCAGGTGGATCTCTGTGAGTTTGAGGCCAGCCTGGTCTACAAGAGCTAGTTCCAGGATAGGTTTCAAAGCTACAGAGAAACCCTGTCTCGAAAAACCAAGAATAAATAAATAAAAAAGTAAAGAAAGAAAGAAAGAAAAGCATTACAAGGCAAAAATAAAGGAGGGTAGAGGAAAGTTCCAGGTAAAGCTAATAAATTTATACATAAGTGTAGAGTCCAAAAAACTGTGAACCAATTTCACCTTGTGTAAAGATAAAAGAGTTTTAGCTTGCTCAAAGTTGTTGACAACAAGTGTGGCCACATACTCTGACCTAAGTTGTGGCTACTTGGTGTTTTGGACATTTGGTCCAAACAGGTAGTTCCACTCCACCCTGACCAAAGGTCAAAGAATTATATCATATTTCTGTTCCTTCTTTTGAATTAGGAGGTTTGGCCAAGAAGTGACTGCCTTCAAGGACACTTGGTCTAGGGTGGGCTCAATGCCTAAAAAATAAAACGCTCTTCTCAAAAATTAAGGATTTGATGTCTCAAGTACTGAAGCAAGTAACTGTTCTAGTTGTCCTTTGTATCATGTTAAAAGTCTTTTGCTCCCCCTACCCCCTGCATTGTATTGGGGTATAAAAGTGTATAAAAAATTAGATGCGGGCAGATTTCAGTATTCACTGCAACTCCCTCTCGGTACTATCCTATGTTTCTGGTTTTTTATTTTCACTCGCGTCTTTATTCCCTTTATTTTTCTAACCCCCATGCCCTACCCTAGTAAGTGGTAGGTATCCTTGTCGAAGCCAGTCTCCAAAGCATGAGGACACTCACTGATGTTGAGTAAGGCATCAGAAATGATCATTAAGACAGTACCAGTGTAACGGTAAAAATAAAACACTGTGGTTCCCTTGAGGGGCGGCAGCAGGTGCCAGGCAGGGAGCCACATGGTGGGTGAGAGACCTTGGTAGGTCAGTCTGTCCCACAAGGAGCTGAGTCAGGTGAGAGACAGAGACAGATAGGCACACCATGCAGAGGTAAGATATTTATTTAGTTGGCTAAGGAAGGGAAGGGGAAAGAGGAGGGGCGGGGCTTGTCTCTTAAAGTGACAGGACAGACCATTACAGCCAGGCCTACTACTCACTGTGTATCTTTACTTTGGGCCATACATCTTACTTTCTTAGTTGGATCTGTTTCCCCTTTCATATTTCATCCATGACTAAAATCATCTTACACATGAAATATTTTATTATGTATCATGCTTATAACTGAGACTTAATTTTAATAAGTTCAGCAGGTTAATTAGAGTGATGTTATTAAAAGCTCTCTTTAAACATGCAATTTAACTTCCCTAGTTCTTAAGTTTTTGATCAAGGTACTTAGATTTTTAATAGGCTCTGGTACAAATAGTGTTGATAAGAGAGTCATATTTCCTTTGAGAGCAGAGAGAATTACCTAAGGCTAACCCCTGCATGGCTGTGGCATAGACAGCCTGGGTTTTCAGAAACACTGTGGAAGCCTTGACTATTTTAGTCTATTTTATTATGATAATCATAATAATTTCTATGCTCTATTAAACTTACTCCCACACATACAGGTAAATAAATTTAGATTTTTGGTCCCACAGGAACACCTTATTTATTTATTTATTTTTGCCAAGCTAATTGAGTTAGCTTGTTTTGTTTCTTTGAAGAAGAAATTATGTCTAAAGTTGGTTAATTATTTAAGGTCATATTGATGAACCAACCCAAAGAAAAGTGAAGATGTTCCTAAATCATCCATGATAAATAAACCTTTAAAATCTGAATAAACTTGTCAAAGAACCTAAAAGGAAAAATAGCTGT
Organism: Microtus oregoni; assembly: GCF_018167655.1. Lineage (NCBI taxonomy): Eukaryota > Metazoa > Chordata > Mammalia > Rodentia > Cricetidae > Microtus > Microtus oregoni. The sequence continues at coordinate 65,589,450 of NW_024543063.1, forward strand.
AAATAATGTGGGAGAAGTGTTATATAATTTACATACTAAGTTATGAGACCAGACAGTCTTTTTAAAAAAATTGCTATTCATGTGCATTGGTGTTTTGTCTGCATGCATATCTGTATGAGGATGTCAGGTACACTGGAACTAGAGCTACAGAGAGTTGTGAGCTGCTGCGTGGGTGCTAAGAATTGAACCTGGGTCCTCTGGAAGAACAGCCAATGCTCTTAACTGCTGAGCCATCTCTCCAACCCCATAACTTTTTTTTTTTTTTTTTTGGTGGAGCAGCAAACTCAACTTTCTGCACAGATGGCCTTTTGGCCATGTAACTGCTCCTTAACACTCAACAAAAATTACGCAAAGTTTACTGAAAACCTAGACCACAGAAGACAGCAACAGAAGTGCTGGAAGGGAGAGTCTCCTGTTAAATCTTGCCAAACAATTTTAGATTTGAGGGTGACACCCACGATGCTGGCCACGAGCGCAGACCCACCACCGAGAGTGGAAACTGGAAGGGCACTCTGCAGGTACACAGTACAGGGGGGAGAAGTGAGAGTGGCACTGAGACTGAGTGCCCAGCTCCGCAGGGAGCTAGTCGGCTCTGCAGCAGGACATTTCCTCCACAGCATTAAACACACAGGCTTGTACTGCCTCCAGGGCAGCTAGAAGCTCCAGCAAAGAGCACTCTTAATGTTCCTGCGTTCGCCAAGGGCAGAGTGATGAGGGTCTGGATTGCTTCCTAGCAGACACTTGGCTCATGAACAAGGCTAGCCAGGAAAAACCTCCCAATTACATTCTCCACTTCTTATTGGGGAGGAGACTACTTAATTTAAGTCTGAGAATAATCGGCACATTTATTGTACTATAAACAATCAGCTAATGAATCACTCCAGACACATAGCAAAATAACTACCAGGAAGAAACGGGAACTCCACATTAATGAAAAGTACAAAATTATCCTGGAAATTATGCTTAGTGAAATGATCAAGAAGCAGAAGAATGATTATTGTGTGATTCTGCCTACATTATTTGCCTATAATAGACAAATTCAGAGACAGAAAGTATAACAGGGCTTACAAGGTGGAGGGAGGGGGAGCTGTCATTAAATGAGTTTTTGTTGGAGACAAAGATTATTAAAAAGGTTTTAACATGGACAGTGGTTGGTGATGGCTATAAATATTGCCAAGGTATTTAAAGCCAACACACTATTTGCTTTATGAATGGTTAAAATGATGACCATTGTATATATTTACTCCACTTAGAAGTGTATGTTAGAAATTACTCAGAAATGAAGGCAACTAGAGATTAAACATGCAAAGAAAGAGGCTGGATTCCTACCTCATATCAGATACAAAAATTCAGGAAAAGCCGGGCGGTGGTGGCGCACGCCTTTAATCCCAGCACTTGGGAGGCAGAGGCAGGCGGATCTTTGTGAGTTCGAGACCAGCCTGGTCTACAAGAGCTAGTTCCAGGACAGGCTCCAAAACCACAGAGAAACCCTGTCTCGAAAAACCAAAAAAAAAAAAAAAAATTCAGGAAAAATGGACAACACACCTAAATTTAAGGGATAGTACTGCAGAATTCTTAGAAGAAAGCTACAAGGTTGTGATTTTGAACTAGGTAATGGCTTTTAGACATGACACTAAAAGCAAAAGTAATCAAAGAAAAACTGGGCTTCATCAAAATTTAAAATTTCTATGCTTCAAATGACAAGAAAGTGGAATGATAGTTTACCAAATGGGAGAAAATGTTTGCAGTTTTACAAAGGAATCATCTGGGACACAGAGAATTTTGGTAACTCAACTGCCAGCAAACATGAAAATATGATTATTTTTTGCAGCTGGGGTCTGAGAATCAAACAGTTATGCACAACTTCACCACCCCCGCTACCTTAAAGCCAAGGAGATAAGTATTAGTACAAATGTAGAAGAATGAAATCCCTCGCACACTGGAGGAAATGCAGAATAGTGTAGTCACATGAAAGCCAGTCTGGCAATTCCCCGAGAGTTCAACTGCAGCTTAGCATATGATCCAGCAATCTCACTCTTAGCTATATCCAAGAGAAATGAAGGCATGTGGAACACAGGGACTGCACTGGGAGGCTGGCAGCAGAACTATTCATAATGGCCAAAGCTTAGAAACAATTCATATGTTCATAAACAAAATATACCATAAACCTAAAGTGGCATGTTGTTCTACCATAAAGGGATTGGAGTGTTGTTAAGTCCTGCGACTGGTATAAATCTTAAAAATGTTATGCTGAGAAAAAACGCCAGTCACTAAATATTACAGATCATACAAATAAGCAAAAGCACAGAGATGGGGAACACCATGAGGGAACCATGACTAAAAGTGCAGGAGTTGTTTTTTTTTTTTTGGAGCAATAAAAAAGTAAAATTGATTTTAGTACATACAGTGCAAAAACTATTGAGCTACACACTTACTTTAGTGAATTTATGAAGTACAAATTATGTGTTAAGCTGTTAGAAAAATACTTTAAATGATATTATTAGTGTTTTGAAAAATAATTTTTTTTTTTTTTTTTTTTTTGGTTTTTCGAGACAGGGTTTCTCTGTGGTTTTGGAGCCTGTCCTGGAACTAGCTCTTGTAGACCAGGCTGGTCTCGAACTCACAGAGATGCGCCTGCCTCTGCCTCCCGAGTGCTGGGATTAAAGGCGTGCGCCACCACCGCCCGGCTTTGAAAAATAATTTTAGAAGAAGGTCAAGGAACACAAAATCCTTCTTTATTCATTAGAAGACTTTAAATTATTCATTAAAAAATTCTGGTATGAGGGAAAAGGTGCCCCAGACAGATGGTTCCAAAACACTCTGAAAACAGGTAAGCCAGACTGCTCAGATTTCTGAGTCTGAATACTGGCATCCAAGTGGGATTCTGAGACCCTGCACTCTCTAGGCTGGGTCCCGGAGAGGTTGGTTTAAAGCAACAAACACAGCCAAGAGAACAAAAGAAAGCATTCTTTCTCACCGTAGGAGCAGGACACAAAAACAGTGACCATGCAGAGCCTAGTCCTAGTTTCTCAACAGAGGCACCAGTTGCCTACCCATGGTTCTGTACAAATTCCTATGTGAGCGTAGTTAAGCATACCTACAGTGGCTTCAGAGTGTGGCAAATCTATTCAATCCCTGCTCCATGAAGTAGAGAGCCACATAGAAGGTAGATTCATCTATCAGCTGGGAATAGTGACATAGGAGACTTAACACACAGTCAACAGTTTTAAACTGGCAGAATTTCTCATCTCAAACTACGGAAGCCATTGACCAGGAATCCTTCCTATATTAAAACAAACAAATTCTACACTTCAGTACTGAAGGCAACATAAAAATGTTCCTTGACAAATGGAAACTATGGAACTGGCTGCTGGAAGAGTTACCCACAGATAATATAAAGACGCTTCTGAAACAGAAAATAACACTGGAAGGAAATAACAATGAGAAGGCAGAGTGAGGTAAGCACAGTGCACTGTCTTTCACTTTAATGAATTTCTTTAATCAGACTGGTAGGTGAATAGAAATTATAACAACTGGACTTGTCGTTCAATGACCAGAGGGGAAATAGTGAAATATTCACACCCAACAGCATGTCCTTTACAAGGCAATGGTGAAATAAACTAGGGTATAGTCATACTGTGGAGTATAACTCAGTCATGAAAAGGAGCAAACCATAGATACATTTAACTACTGGCTGCTCTTACAAAAGACTTGCGTGATATTTTGACTGCGTTCTGACAAATAAAGCTTGCATGGAGTCAGAGGGTGGAGCTAGCTACTAGCTTACCAAAATTAACCACAGAAGTTTGGAGGACTATAGACAGGAAAGAGGAAGTAGTAAGGTGGGGCTAAGAGAGGATCTCGCCCCTTTGGAGGAAGAAACGGAAGAGGCAGGAAGTCACTGGTGGCTGCTCCCCTGCTTCTCTCATCTTTCCGGTTCTTAGCCCAATATCTGACTCCCAATTTTTTATTGATAAAGAATAATAAGTTAAGGCTTCACAGAAGTGTTAAGTTATACATTAAGTGCAAAAAGACAGTCTTCAAATTGAAAGCTATATTCATTTAAGAGTCTTGAAGTGAAAAAAATATAAAGATAAAAGAGAACACATTGGTAGCAAAAGAAGCAAGCATGGCCCTAAGCTGGAAGTTTTTGTGGTGACATATTCACCGTGCAGTGACGCCGCGCTACATGTGATGCAGTAGATAGATGTAGCACTACAAATGTGTGTGAGATCAACTGGTTCAACAAAAGCTTGCACCGATGCTAGTTTTCTGATTTTTATACTGTTTAATAAAGTACACAGGATCTGAGGGTGTAGATTCCTAGAAACTCTCTAAGACTTCTTGTGGGAGGGTTGAGGAAGGATTCCTAGGAATTTTCTCTGTAATTTCCTGTGGCCTTTTGTTTCTTTCAAATTAAAGAGCTATTTTTTATTCAATCAGTAGCTAAAATTTTTGACTACTTAAACGTGTACATGGCTGACAGTCGGTAGGAGTCATGGGCAAGGATACCTGAGCATCTTTCCTGCATGGCACTGCTATACACTGTTGAATTACTAAGCACATCTCTTTATCTCCATGGGAACAGAGGCTCAGCTTCATTTCCATAAAACTAGCCAAAGCCCCTCTCCCTTTAATGGTCTTATTTGGCAGTCTTTCCCTACACCGAATTCTGTGTGTCTACTACATTTCAAAGTTCTGTGGCCTCTAGCGACTTGTGAAGGCCAGAAGCCGACCTGCGACCTCCTGCCACACCTTCCGTTCAGATTCTCCTTCAGGCATCATCTGTATTTCACTGCTCTCTGTTTACCTTCAGAATATCTGGCAGAGCTTAGAGCACTTGGTCAATCCTGAGAGACTCTTTACTCACAGCTTTCAACATGGCCAGTCACAACCCAGCCCCAAAACAAACCAAAGAGAGGGCTGCATATCTGGTGCATTCCTGACCCCGTCTCATGCCCTCAGCCCCAGCAATGGCTACAGGCATGTCAAGCACGCTATCACGGTAAGAAAGCAGCACAAGAGGACTTGCTGCCAATGGAGAGGGCAGTCCTAGTTCCCAGCAGTTTTCTGTTGGGAATCCTCATCCTCCCTCGCAGAAACTCGGGTTAATGCTGCACAGACACTCTCTGCTCATGCTGCAGGAGAGGAGCCCCACCCTTCACCCCAGAGAACTCTCTTAGCTAAGAAGTGGCTGCATCTAGAAGGCTTGCCAGGCATAGCCCTCCAGCAAAATTAGCAAATATTCTGATATAAGTAGTTAGCGGGAAACACTCTCTAAGTTTACCCTTACTGTTCCGAGCTCTGAACAAACTTTCTCGAGTAGGAGAGAAAGAACTGCAAGTATATTGTGTTCTGTAACCCACAGGCAGCCTGCAACCTGCCCGACATATGCCAAGCATGAGAAAAGGGTACTTTTGCTAGTCACACGCCTATAACAGGCTTTGTTGTTCTATCTCCTCCTACACCTCAATTTAAGAAAAGGCTTAATATACTGTCACCCTGGAGAACTAGGTCAAGCACGTGAAATACGGTGTAAATGACAGTCTGAATGTACACACAGTCTGGCAATAGCGGAGTCCCCGCACTCTGCTCTTTAGATAGACTCCTCATTTTATACTTCTAAAGTAAACCTGAACATCTCACATGGTACAGGCTGTACTCTGGCAGGACACACTGGCATAAGATAAAGGTCAGTCCTTACCTTACAGAGGATAATAGGTCAGTGAAATTTCTTATTTCATATTAACACAAAGCTTTTTAAAAATGTTTTAACATTCATTCATATTCTCTCTCTCTCTCTCTCTGTGTGTGTGTGTGTGTGTGTGTGTGTGTGTGTGTGCGCATACGTGCATTTTTTAAAACCAGCATTTGGATTTGTAAGCATATCACCAGCAAGTGCTGATGCCACTTTTATTAAATGCATGCTAACTGCTTGGAAACCCAGGCACACACATGTTCATTTCCTTTCTCCTCAGGCAGTTCCCACATTCTACAGCATTTTCATTTTAACAGTTCTCATTACTGGTATCATTTAATAGTTGAGGGTTTGCTCAAGTCAACATCAATCTTGCTGATACTGCAAACACTTTAGTGTGTGTTGACACAACACAGTCTAAATCCATGGCTGGTAAACATGAGAACTTAAAAACCATCCCTTCCCGGAACATGGCACAATGTGCTTAAGAACAGCTCTCTCCAGGTACACAGTCCTGTCAGGGAGACACAGGAGGAGACATCAAGCATAGGACCTTCCTCTCACATGGCCTCCTACTCCCTTCCCTGGCTTCCTACTCCCTCTCCTGTGGTCCCCTACTCCCTTCTGTGCCTGCCTACTTCCTCTCCCGTGGCCTCTTACTCCTTCTCCCGTGGCTCCCTACTCGTTTCCACAGCACGCTGCTATCCTCCTGCAAACACATGCACCACATCCATGACGTCTGGAATCCCTGTGGTCTGGAAACGTCTATATGGAGGACACTTAATTTGGCTTCCTTATCAACAAATAACCCTTGCTACTTAATCTTAAGTAAAAAGATGTCTTTCTGACAGAAGGAGCAAGAACAAATACATTTTGGATAAAATTGCTTCTTTAACGAACATTTCGATGTCTTTAGATAAATCTAAACTAAGAACTGAATTATCTCTTTACCTGGTTGGAGTATCTCATGCTCACGTTACGCTGATTCTGGAGTGGGACAAAGCGCTGGACAGGGTCGATGTCTTTAGGACTGATTAACTCATCAACTGTAAAAAGAAAGCAAGTGACGTTATAAACAAAGCACAACACACCAAATACTCAACACTGTGAGCCAAAAGAGACAACTACAGGAAATCTCACTCAACAAGAGACAAGTATCTGTTTTCCTCAGCCCAGTCCCTGAGAGATAAGATGTGCTAGGTCATTCTCTCACTACAGTGCAATGAAATAAGAAGCAAGTGACAAAGACATTTCGGAAATTTACAAATATTTGGAAATTCAGTAACACCTTCATAAATAACCAATGATCAAATGCAAAATCAAAGGGAAATCAGAAAATACTTTCAGAGTCAGGCTCAGAGCGCTTGTTAGCATATACAGTTCTATTCCCAGTATTCCTCATGCCCAAACAAGGGGAGGAAGAGGGGAGGAGGAGGGGAGGAGGAGGGGAAAACATACTTCAGTGCACTTTTGATGAGATGAATGAAGATAAACACATCGAAATTTAGGGGCTGTAGAAAAAGTGCTGCTCTAGGGAAAATATCCACCATTTATGTACATATTAAATAGAGTTAACATATAAAACCAGTCTCCTAACTTCCCACCTTCAGGTGATGGCTGAAACACAAAACTAAATCCAAAGCGGAAGAGTGGAAATGATGAAAGTCATAATTAGTGAAATAGAAAGACAACAGAGAATATCAAATTCAAACCAGGCACAGAAAAGGGTAAAATAACACTGAGAAATGGCTAAACCGACCCCCAAAATAAATACACAATCAAGAACAGTGACAGAGAAAGAAATACTCAGAGACCGAAGTGGGAACACGAATACAAAATGTATGGAAGCAAGTTAGACAACCCAGGTAAAATGGATACATCCTGCAAAAACACAAACTATGTAAACAGGCTCAAGAGGGCACTCATATGAAGAATTAAATAGATTTGGAAAAAAGAAAGCGACTGAGACTTTATTTATTTATTTATTTGATTTTTTAAAAAATTTATTTATTAAAGATTTCTGCCTCCTCCCTGCCATGGCCTCCCATTTCCCTCTCCCTCCCCCAATCAAGTCCCCCTCCCTTGTCAGCCCAAAGAGCAATCAGGGTTCCCTGACCTGTGGGAAGTCCAAGGACCACCCACCTCCATCCAGGTCTAGTAAGGTGAGCATCCAAACTGCCTAGGCTCCCACAAAGCCAGTACGTGCAGTAGGATCAAAAACCCATTGCCATTGTTCTTGAGTTCTCAGTAGTCCTCATTGTCCGCTATGTTCAGCGAGTCCGGTTTTATCCCAGGCTTTTTTCAGACCCGGGCCAGCTGGCCTTGGTGAGTTCCCAGTAGAACATCCCCATTGTCTCAGTGTGTGGGTGTACCCCTCGCGGTCCTGAGTTCCTTGCTCGTGCTCTCTCTCCTTCTGCTCCTGATTTGGACCTTGAAATTTCAGTCCGGTGCTCCAATGTGGGTCTCTGCGACTGAGACTTTAAATACACACATCTTCATACAAATGCTCCTTCATATACACAATACCACACAAACACACACACAAACGACCAGCATAAGACGGTGGCAGTGCACATGGAAGCCCTCTCCACGTGGCAGTTCTGTGTGGCAACTTTTGATAAAATCCAAGTACAGAACAAGCAAGCCAACATCTGGATGGGAGGGTTGGGGTCAGGCAGGTGGGGAAGAGAGCCCTCAGTCAGTATTTCTCTGGCATTTTGTAGACCACACCTGGGTGATGGTTACCAGCACCTGAGAGTTGGAGGCGTTGTGTTAGGGAGAGTTGGCAGTAGGTAAGCACCCCTGAAATAAGATTCTGAGTAACTTATTGGGATTCGAGTTGGGAGATACTATGCAAATGTGCAGGACAATCTCCACTCTAGACATGTTTACATTTGCACATTAACTTAGTTATGTCCACATCTATACACAAGTAGAGTTAGCACTAAAAACTGAAATCAACGTCTACTAAAATGCATTGATACACCCTGTATTTTATTACAATAAACCTACAGAGCATGCTCATTTTACTTTTCATCTTTAGCTATACAGTGACCATATAAAAAACAATACCACACCGAGTTTGGTATAAATGTGCTTATATCCATAGATCCTTTATTTTTTATTTTTCAAAAAGGACAGTTCATTTTCAACAATGCTTTAGGTACTGCTTTTAGGTAATGAGTACTTCTGAAAAACAGACCAGGGAGGTAATGATTGTAAAATTCTCTGCAGCTTTGGGAATATTTTTCCATTATAGTTCTATTTCGTGGTAACTCAGAAGCATGTCTGCAATGTCGTCCAAGAAACAAAATCACCAAAGGGTATTTCAGTAACTGCTGGAAGTTCTCATTAATAATAGGAAAATATTCCGAACAGCAGAAAAATCAGCAAGGGCAGGAACCCTTAAAAGGTGCTTACTAAGGTCTTACTATTGTTTAAGCACTGAGCATGTATTAATTCTAACAGCCTGTTCATTTTACAGATCACAAAATTCGCACACAAATGCTTAAGCGAATTGTTCATAGCTATCATATAACAGATGTACTTTATTTGGAAGAAAAAACTTCTTTTCCAAAATGAAAACCAAACACAGGCTTCATTGCAGTATCTACATGTAACAATTTGTTGATTTCAGTTTAGTTTGTGAATCAGGGTTGATTTGTATATCCATATTCTAAAGAAGCAAATTATTCCCCCTGTTCATTCGTATCATCATTAAAATGTAAAAATACATCCCACAATTGGCATTATTTTATATTGTGTCGCTGTTATTCTATAGAAATGAAATTATTTATTTATTTATTCTTCATTTGTAAGTGATGACAAATCAGTTAAGAAAAGCTTTCCCAAGCTTAAATCTACTAAAACAGATAATAAATCACGTGGTTAGCAAGTCCTTGAACAGATTGTTTGCATGCCGTCTGTATTTCTTTGGGCACTACTTCTATTTGTGTGTGCACATTCCATTTCTACAATGTGCACTGAACTCCACAGGCTGTGTGCTTCTCCTCATTCCAATATTCCTAGTACCTGGGACTCACACAGAAACCTCCCTAGACTGACTCACTAAACAAAAGAAACGAAACTGGTGGCATTAGTGAGCATTGACACACTAATTGTCCTTGTCATTGCATTAACTTCCACAGTGGTAAAAGTGACAAATGCCCTTAGAGGAGTAATGACACGTGCCAAACACACACACACACACACACACACACACACACACACCACACACACACACCACATACCCACACCACTCCCACACACATACCCCCGCACCCTCCCCCAATCCATCATGATTTCTGTCACTCAGGAGACATAGGTACAGGTCCTCATGGTGTCAATTCAATGACTTAAGTTTTCTCATGAGGAGAGATAATGAATAAAATGTATGTAAATGGTCATTTATATTTTAATATTTTAACATTACAACAAACCATGGATGAAAGAAGAGAGGATTTCTACTTTAACAACACAATGCCCAACCTCAAAGGTAATCAAGTATTTCCAGGACAAGACTGTAAAGAAAAGCAGTCAAACCCCCATTGGGTGGGTAGAAAGAATGCTTATTTGGTGACCAAACTGATGTGGCTGTCTAGGGGTGGGGTGGAGACCAAGAGCAGCAACTGGTGGGAGAAAGCCTTGTCAGTACAGCCTGGGGACTAGCAAGGAGACTCTGGACTGGGATAGGCTTGTTCGGGTGAATCAGAAACTAGATGCCCATTGCCACAGGTAGTTGGCTGTAGTGGGTGGGTTTAGGGAACTAAGGGCTTTTCCTAACAAACAGAAACCCACTTCAAAAGCCTGCTGAAGGACACTGAGTTTTGTTTATCTGGCCAGAGTCCAGCCTGAGCCGAGCCCATACTGTCATTTAGGACACTGTCAGTGGCAGTACCATATTGGGGGCCTGCTCTGGACCCTCCTCCCAGTAGAGGTAAGGTGGGTAGGCACAGAAATTAGCAAAATAATCAATAAAAGGATGTTAGCATAGTTTTTATGAAAATTCTCTAGCCCTAGTAGTAAGTAGCAATTAAATAAAATGTTTCACTTCTAAGAAAGCCACTCGTCTGTATAATAATCTAAACGTCCTCAACATGTTTACAATACCTGCTATAGTCTCCTGGATGCCACAGTTAGAGAGGCTATCATTAATAAAACAAAGGACAACAAATGCTGGCCAGGATGTGGGGGAAGGGTAATCCTACACACTGTTGGTGGGAGTGTAACCTGGTGTAACCACTATGGAAATCAGTGGGGGGGGGGTTCCACAAAAAGTAAGACAAGAGCTAACACATGATGTCTGTACCACTCCTGGGCATTTATCTGAAGGACTTGTACACTCCAGAGGTGCTCGCTCGCCCGTATTTTTTTGCTGTTTATTTACAATTGCTCAGAAACATAATCAACCTAGGAGTCCACCAACTGATGGATGGATAATGAAAATGTTGTACACATATATGATGAAACTTTATTCAAGTATAAAGAATGAAATTTACAGGAGGATGGATGGAACTGGAAAATATACTGAGTGAGTAATTCAGGCCCAGGAAGGCAAACACTGCATGCGTGTTCTCTCTCAGTTTCCAGATTGGTGTGTCTAACTTGGATTGTCTGTAGAGGCCAGGAAGTCAGAAAGGCCCCAGAGAGGGTGAAGGGGAAAAGACCTTTAGTAGGGTAAGTCAGAGAACAGATCTGATCAGAATGTCGGTGAGGAATACAGAGAGCGAAAAGGTTTAAGCCAAGAAGGGGGTAAGAGAAAGGCTAAATCCAAACTAAGAAGACATGAAAAAGCTTTGTAGAAACCTACATACATTGTAAACTATATAGGAAATATTATTAAAAATAAAATTTGAGACTGGGTGTGGTAGCACACACTTTTAATACCAGTCCTTGATAAGCAGAGGCAGGCAGCTCTCTGAGTCTGAGGTCATCCTGATCTACATAGCAAGTTCCAAGATAGCTAGAATTACAAAGTGACATCCTGTCTCAAAAAAATGAAGTCACACCAAATTAAAAAAAAAAGAAACAAAAAAATGAAACTTCTTCACGGATGGATAGTCTGCACGGGTAATCCTGCTCCCAGAAGCCACGGGTTGTTAAACAAAACTCCCAGTGCCAGGAGTGAGGCTATTTGGTAAGCTGTTGGTCAGTACAGTCCCAGAGACTCCCACAGGTCACTGGGTGTCCACCAGAACTAGAAATTTGTACCTTATTACTAAAGATACTACTGTTAACCAAAGTTATCAGAAAACAAGCTGGACCTGACCTGAAAACTCCGTAACTTCTGACAAGCTTTGGTAGTACTGGAAGGTACTGTCCCAGGCCGATGCAGGCAAAGTCATCGGCAGCCTTACCCAGTGCTACTGGGTTTTATACTAGCAACCTGCCAGGCATGAGATATTTAGTACAGTACAGGCATGACTACACCGGGGTACTAACGGCCTGACCGGGGTAATAACGGCCTGCGGATTTAATCTAAGGCTTAATTATCTAAATAGAGGACAGAACTCGTGATAAGTGGTATAAATTTTGGTCATGACTGGGGATATCCTTCAGGCAGCCCGGGTGGTGAAAGGACAGCAGACACAAAACTTCGGGCAGTGTTAGAACAGAGGTGCAGTCGCCTTGCCATCTGCAATGAGGTCATGGGGCACCCCAAGGTGTTTACAACTGAAGGAACGATACCACATAGTCAACACGTGAAAGGAGCGCACAGTAAGAACTTATTTCTCAAGATAGAAAAATTAATATAGATGATTTGGCAAGATGGTGATGGGGTGGAAATATGCAGTTTGCTAATGAAACAGCCACGCTAGAAAAACCAAAAGTTGGTTAAAGCTGTGTCACACCTTTGGTAGTCTTCTGTGTCGATGGAGATATTAGTGATTTTCAATTCAGCTTCTCTAGAGGAGGACATGAAAGTGTGGGCTTTTATTCAAATGGCTAGTGCTGCAGTCTGAGTCCCAAAGACTTTCTTCTTTGTGTGAAGGTGGCTGGACATGATCCCATAATACTAAACTTTGATTAAAAACTAATTCGGAGCTGGACATGGCAGCATAAACCTTTAACCCAGCAATCGAGGCAGAGGCATGATCTTTGAGCTCGTGGCCTGCCTGGTCTATATAGCGAGTTCTCGGCTATTGGCAACTACTGGCCACAGGGGAGAGGCAGTCATTTTTCTTCAGTGATATAAGCACTGCTAAGTTGCCTATGCATCTGGAAATGAGCTCATGCCAAGAACTCTGATCAAACTCTCTGGGTCGTAGAAAACAGAGTAATATAAGTAGGCGGACTTGCTGGGAAAAACAGCTCTAGACAGCATGGTAGGGAAAACTAGAAGGTAACGGGGCGAACGTGATCAAAATGCATTGTATACTCTGTGAAACTGCCAATGAATAAAAAATATAAGGGTAGGTTTGACTAAAACTAAGGAAGCATGAAAAAGCCATACAGAAACCCATTATATCATTTGCTACTACTTTTAAAAGGAGTTTGTCTAGAGCTACCTTCTGTACTCCCACAAAAATATTTTAGCCCAAAGATCACAATTTTAGGCTTATTTATTTCTGTGAAAACATCAAAAAGGTACTCTGTGTTCTACAGACCAATCTTGTGGTTGGCAAGTTTTCAAGTTAAATAAGAGTTGAAAGCATTACAGATGATGGGTTTAAGAACAGTCAAATAGGTCTTAAAATACATCATGTGATTTAAAATAAACATTTATAATTTACTTATTAAATAGAAACTGACTTTCTAGAAGTTCATTTTCGAAGAAAAAGGATATATTGTAAAAATGACTCATTTTCTGAAAACAGTGGGTATTAAGAAAACTATACATAGTATCTTTCTTCATCACTAGAATAAGAGGCACAGTTTTGTTGCATAAAATTGACGTAGGCATGCACACAGCATAGTATCCTCACTAGATTCAGCAGGGTAAAAACCGACCCGAATTAGTGAACGTCCAAGTATTTCTAAAGATCCCTTTGCATTCACTTGTACATGATTCACACGTAAAAACACTAACGCCAGTTAACTGTCCTTATATTTTCATTGTGGAGATATCAAACTGAGGTTTCTTTAATGATTAAATACAACTTTGTTAGGAAATACTATGTCTAGAACCTTAATGCACACCCATGGACATTTGAAGGGTTATGAAATGCTCAAGAATTCAGAGTGGCGGTGAAATTACCCAGCCTCCTAAATGCTGATTGGAACTAGCACGCATGCTCAGATGATGCGGTAGGCCAACGTGGCGGGTTACAACACGGATTTCCCTTCTCGCAGATGGAAATCAGTACATGATCTCATGTAACATCCTTCTGCACGTTCTCTAACGCCTTCAGAACTTCAGGAGGTAGGAAAAGACAGACATCTTTTTAGGACAGTTCAGAAGTGTTCTTGCTCATTTGGGCCATGAAATAGAAGTGGAAACAGAACTTATACATTCCTGCTCACAGGAAAAAGCGACCTACATTAAAGACCTGCACACATCTGACACTTAGGTTTGCAGTGAGAACGGCAGCGCTTTTCTGAAGAGGGAGAATGTTCTAAAATCCTGATTTTAAAGGTCAGTTTGCTGTGGAGAGTGCAGTTTCCTCATCCGTCAGCTTTTCCCAGGGCTTCTCTAGGCTAGCACTCTTTCCACCTGCAGCAACTCCAAGCTGGAAATTTACCAAACACCAGGAAGAAAAGGGTTTACGGTTTCAAGGCCCAGGTAAGTTTTCAGACCCAGGGTCACAGAAACATTTCATCATGTCCTTTACATTCATACCTCACCTAGCTGCCCCTCAGCTAAAACGTGTTTAATTTGGTTTTGAGTCTCAAAAACCTTTCCATTCAAAAGGATGAGATGGACATTGACTTTCTAGCCACAATAGTCTTTGTATCTTTTCTGTGAGCCTGGAAGCAGCACCTGTATCAACAGTTGCTGAGACAAAACAAATTCCTTTACCTCTTTAAAATGGGAAAACTACATGCCCTTAATTAGGGTTAAATTTACACCAAGACTGAGAAAACAGACACAGAAACAAACAAACTGAAAGGAGCATTGGCTTGATTTCTCTGCCTGGTTTATGTGCTTTTGGGCAATGTGTGTGAAAAGCTCAAACTGAGCCTTGGGAATCAGGCCTCCAATATCTTCTTTCCTCACTGATGATGAAAACAAGCCAAAGATGCTCATTTTTCCAGCACATTCTCAAACAACATAGGCAATAGTATATCATACAGTAAGAAGCTTTGTTTTTTTTTTTTTTTAGCTTGCTTGCTTCATAATCTGTCATACATGGATCCTGACTCTAAATCTCAACCATTTGGGTAAAGTGCCAGTATTACTAGAGATGTTTCAGAAGTATGGGATGGGAAAAATAGAGTAAGTCTTTTGTTTTTGCCAAATTTTCTCATAGATATTCTTTTTCAGTTCTAGAAATAGCTAAAAAAAATTTTTAAATAATTATAGTTTTATTAAGCCACTAGTAGGAAAGAAAATTACCAACATATATTTACTGGAAAAAAAAGACAACTTTCAAAGATGACCAAGTAGTTTACTACAGCAATGCTCAACAATGCTGGTTAGAGTAAGTCAGAAATGTTCTCATCTTATACAAAACCAACTCACAGTTTTCACAACCTTCTGCTACAAGTTCCAGGCTGGATGCAGAGACCGTCACACACAGCCACAGTGCACCCGCACCTACTGCACCTTTCTTTCAGGAGCTGTTGGACACCATCCTCACCTTTACAGTCTAGAGACTCACCAAAGAACTAACAGGGCAAAATCCACCCAAATCCAATTTCATCCAAAGGAAGAACATCACCTAAGCTATATTTATTGCTAACAACCTGATAACAGGGAAAGAAAATAGGCTCCCAATCGGCTCCACTTACCGAGGAGTTTCGCAATGATATAAAGAGCTTGTCCCCAAAGAAACAATTTCCCGTCACGGCCACAATTACTAGGAAACCGTTTCTGACTACCAGGGTTTCTCTTTTCATATTCTACAAAGTCAGCAGGCACGTAATAGTACTTTGGTACTACAGGATATCCTATAGAGTAAAATAAAATAAAATTTAATTTAGTTTAGAAGCAAGCATGTTAGAATACAACAAAACAGTGTTCTCCCCAAATTTCCCTTTGAAGAAACTGTGTGAACAGAACAGCAGGGACAGCGACAGGTTGTATAGGGGCAGATTCAATGAGCTACAGAGAAGTCTAACATTCTGGTCGTTTCAGATATTGCTAGGGAAATCCATGGGGGGAAGGTTTCTTGACTTTAGAACTAATCCAAGAGTATATTAGGCTTTAGACAGCGACATATGTGTATCTCCTATAACAACAAACACTTTTAAGTCAATATATACAGACATATGTGTATATGTATATGTATGTATAATATATGTATACATATGCACATGTGCATATATGTGAATATCACTGATATAGATGTGTATTCAGAGCAATAAGAGAAGTTATATTAAATGAAGTCAGTCTAAGAAGCATTATAAATGAGATACTATTTACTCTTTAGTTAAATTCCACTTCTGAGCCATTAGTTAGTGCAAATAAACCCCTATTTAAATATTAAGCCTGGGATTAAAGGCGTGCGCCACCACTCGGGAGGCAAAGGCAGGTGGATCTCTGTGAGTTCGAGGCCAGCCTGGTCTACAAGAGCTAGTTCCAGGACAGGAACCAAAAGCTACGGAGAAATCCTGTCTCAAAATTAAAAAAAAAAATAAAAATAAAATAAAAAATAGAAAATAAATATTAAGCCTGTCTTCTACCATTCAGTGTCCCTAAAGGCCAAAAAAAAAAAAAAACCAACCTTTTATTAAAACATATCTGTAAAAGATACATCCCTCAGCAAATAAAACTATTATTTAAAGGATATGTTCCTTGTAGGGTGCAGCAGATGATATTTTGTAACAGCAGTCTACAGTAAACTTAATTTTTGTAATAAAATTAAACAATAGCCTTGAAATTCTGCTGTCTTCTTCATCCATCAATTGATAGTGACAAATGTGTCTAAAGTCAGGAAAAGCGGTTAAGAGCTGTGGGGAAGACTGTGAACATTGCTTTGAACACGAAGCCAAAAAGCAGTGTATGTTAGACCATGTGTCAATGATCCCTTCCTGAACACTACAAGACCTGATTGTGGAAATTTCAAATATTCCACTATTGCACTATTTTTCAAAGAAGACAAGGAAATATTGAAAACACAAATATTGAAAACAAGTGGATATTGAAAAAAACTCCTTTTTAAAAATTAGCATTTATTTTTAATTTAAAAATGTTTGCTGTGTCGTGGTGGTGGTTCATCCCAGCACTAGGGAAGTAGAGAGAGGTGGATCTCTGAATTGGAGGCCAGGAGGTCTAGGACGGCCAGAGCTACACAGAGAAACCCTGTACTGAAATACCAAAAAAAAAATCATTCATAAACATTTCACAAGTTTTAACATTATAAGCATTGAAAGGGTAAAACAAAATAAGCAGTACTTTATTCAGGTATTCCTGGAAGCTTCTTCCCCTTCACCGGCTCACAACTCCATGTACAACAGGGATGAGCCCCAGTGCTGTGAATGACACTCCATGCTTTATGTCCAAAAGACTATGGATTTGTTTTGACTAGCACATCAAAATTCCAAACATGTTGACCCACATACAAATTTTTAAAGCTATTCTCATAAGACTATAATTCTATATAATTCTATTAATATTTTCAAACCAAAGGTATCCAGAATACTGCCCATGAGTTCCTTTGAGAAGTTTCCAATTAAGCTTTCTTTTTCCTTCTGGTATTTGATTGAAATGAATATATTCTTACCTCCAAGATTTGGCATTTTGATTATTTCTAAAACATTGAATCTATCTGCAAAGAATGGCATATTGGTACAAGGGCAAGCACTCAAAACTTAATGCTAAAATCCCAGATGTGTCTCCATAGTAGAGTCTCCTGCCTTCAGGCGAAAGCAGTCTTTGTAAGCAGCCGTCCTAGGGCCTGGGGCTTGAGGGTAACACTCACCCAGCCATACCATTTTTGATGACTTGGATAAAATCTGGCGCTTTATAGTATGTAACACTACACAGAACAAAGGAGCAATATCAAGAAATCACACAATTCTGTCTGTGTGCAAACTACGTTAGCATCACCAGAGCCATGACCAACTACATTCATGTCCATCCCTGTCATGCATAATGAACTTTTAAACTAAATTAAGAGATTATTCTAATTTCAGTTGAGGTCTCATTTATTTTTCAATATAACATATATATATATATATATATATATATATATATATATATTTGTGTTTTATAAAGGACTGATGCACACATTTTACATGAACAAGGGCATGCTGGTAGAAAGAATTCGTGATAAAGGAACTATACCTTCTGTGGTCTGATGAAGCAAAGGAGTCAAAAGGTCCTGATATTCCTTGACTTGTTGAAGATTACCTCTAAAAACACCTAAAACAGAAAATACAAAATCTAAGACTAGCCATGCTCAATAAGCATAGAAACACTATGACTTATAAAAATTTCTATGTCCTTTTAAAATGATTATGCCGAATCTTATATAAATGAAACATAAAATTGAAGAGAAATGTAAATAGGTATGACTTTTTATAGAAACTGATTTCAGAAAGTCATGTTAGCACTTAGAATTAAATATTGAATTAACTGAAATTTCACTATGCTTAAGCATAAATGTTATAGATATTCAATATTATGATCATAGTATTCATGACTTCTACAATACGCTTTTCTTTATAAGTGTGAGCAAGATACTGGCATCAACATTAAAGACTTCAAAGTGATTTTGAAAGTTCTTTAAACATGTGGAAGGCAAGGAGTAAAATCTAAGGTTGTCCTGACTTCCAGGCATGTGTGCACCTGCACTCACATGAATGCATGCACAGACATCATACACACATACATATATCATACAAATACTTCATACACACAGAGAGAAACAGACAGAAATTAGATCTGACATTGACTCAGAAAGCAGAACAACATAAAAGCAGAGTTACCATCGCTTAGGTCTAATCTATTGCTAAATGTAAGGAATCACTCACTTCAGCTGTTCTTTTAAGATTTTATTATTTTCACTTTGATGTTTGAATGTGGCTTATGTGCATGTTCATGAGTACATACAGGTGAACACGTATGTGTGTGCAGGTGTGTGGAAGCCGGAGATTGGCTCTGGATGTCTTTCTTAATCCCACTCCAATTCTATGAGATGGTACTTGAACTGAACCTGGGGCTCCTCCATTTGGTTAAGCTGGCTGGCCAACGGCTTCACGGATCCACCTATCTCTGCCTCCCAGCGCTGAAATTACAGCCACGTGCTTTTCAGGCAGATGCCAGAGATCCGACTCAAGCCCTCATACCTACACGGCAAGCACTTTACCAGCTGAGCCATCTGCCCAGGGTTCAGCTATTCTTTAAGACACGTGTATTCTACATCTTAAACTTCAGGATAAAGGTCACTTACCATCAATCATCATGTAAAGAAAAAATATGGGAAATTCACATTCAATACCATCAAAGAGCTAAAAGAGAAAATAAAACATTAAGATGTCCATTAGCAAATTAGAGCAACCCATTTTAAGTTATATGTAAGAAACTTATTTATAGCAATAAATTCAAGTTGAGAACAACCATTCTTTAAAATTTTTTTAGAACTCTTATTCAAAAGTTCATTTATTGAACTCACTAAAGAAGAGTAATTAAATAAACATATACTAACTACTCACTAACAGCCAGCATTAGATGGTGTTTCTCAACCTTCCTAATTCCATGACCCTGTAATACAGTTCTTCATGCTGGGGTGACCCCAACTATGAAATTATTTCATTGCTACTTCATAACTGCAATTTTGCTACTGTTATTAATCGTAATATAAATATATGAGGGATATCTGATATGCAACCCCCAAAGGGTCATGACCCACAGGTTGAAAACAGCTGAATTAGACAGAGCCCTGGAGACAAAAGTTAGACACTATGCCCGCAGAGGTGCACAGCATAGTGGGAAGACTGGCAAATGAATAAATAAGCACAGTTCAGCATACACTGACCATACACATACATTAGCAACATAGCCTGAAAAACATCTGGGTCTGTCTTGAGTGCAGAGAAGAGTTAGATGGCAAGAAACCAGCTAAAATGTAATGCACAGAGCAAACAGCAGAAACTACAGACTTGCAGAATCATAAAACATGTTAAAGAAGCAATCACGATTCATTAATTCTAGAATACAAAGGCATAAGCAGTAAAAGTGGAAGCCCAGCGGATGGGCAGGAAGTCAAATCAGGACTCGCACTGCGATTTGGAGGTAGTCATGAACACTGAGAAGGGTCAAAGTCTTTGTTACATTTATTTCCAGGCTGGGCAGCTGGCAGTACTTAGAAGTGGAGGAATAAGAAATATGGAAATCAACTCAAAGCCGTAAGAGCAATTCAAAGAGAAAAGGTGACACCCAGAACTACGTGTCTCAACTTTAGTACTATGGACATTTCGTGCAAATAACTCATGTGCGACACGGGCTAGTTTGCATCATTCTCAGCCTCCACTAATCTGATGCCAACTCAAGCAATAATAACAAAAAAATTTATAGATCCTGTTCAGTCTAGTTTGGTAACAAAAGTGTTCAAGGTTATGAACTACCGGCTTAAGTCAAGGAGTAAGACTGAAGAAGGGGGAAATATTAGGATTTCTGAAGAGGCTAACTCAGTCACATTTTGTGAATGATAAAATTGGTTAAATGGCTGGGGCTAGCAAGACGGTTCAGTGAGAGAGATTGACACTTGCTGTCAAGTCCAAGGGCTTTACTTCCACCCCCAGAGTCCACATGGTGGAAGTTGTCCTCTGATCTCCATATGCTCACTGTAGCATACTCATACATATGGGCACATGCATGTGTGCGCGTGTGTGCACAGACACGCCCAGTCAGTAAAATGATTAATTTTTTAAAATGTGGTTAAGTGACAAGAAGAAGCCTAGAGTGACTCAGATATGGGCCTAAATGGAAGCAGCGTGTAGGCCACCTAAGTGAAGATGTGTGTCTAAGCAGCAGGTGCACATGTGCGCAGGGCACCCTAGGCACACTATGAGTCAGGGATAGAGTACATCATTAGCAACAACAGCCGTGAGAGCTTGGTAGGAAGAAAAGCACAATGACAGTGGATCACAGAAGTAGAAGACGGAAACTGACAAGGGGAGTAGGGATGGAGGGGAAGACGTGGCCATAGCAACCAGAATACTCCAAAAGAGAGAACAGAGTTAAGAAATACAGACACCAAGATGAGAGAAGCAATAATCACTCTGACCCAGCCACTGAAACTGCCTGAAATCAGTCAAGAGCTAGGAGGAGGCAATCACAGTGTCCCAAGTCAGGGTCGCTGTTTTGTTTTGTTTTTTTTTGAAATTAATCTTTACAATTGTGAGTGAGCCTTTATTATAAAATTTCCCCTGAGCCCAGTACCTTTTGACAATGCAGTCTTTATAATAAATGCTTGACTTTGGTGTCTCTCATGAATGCTTTGTCAGAATAAAATGATAATTTCACAAGATTCTTCTTCAAACATGTTTTTATAGGGGCTGGAGATGGCTCAGTGGTAAGAGCACTTGTTGGTAAGAGGTAAGAGGATCTGGATTCGGCATCCACATCTGGATTCATTTGTCGCTCACAACTGTCTATAACTCTATTTCCAGCGGATCTGACACCCTCTTCTGACCTCCATGGACACCTAGCATGTATGTGGTGTACATCAATACATCCAAGCAAAACATTCATACACAGAAAATCAGATACAAAATTTAGGAAACCTGTTACAAAGAGTTTTAAATATCATCCTTTGTGGTACAATTGTGGAGTAGAGTTTCTTTTCTTTCTGTTAGACAAGGTCTTGCTGTGTCCCTCAGTCTGGTCTTGAACTCAAAGAGAAGAAGTTGAACACTTTCAATATTCACCTAATTATTTCTACGTCTGCACAACTATTAATATCCCTTCCCCATTATAACACAACGTGAAGTAGTTTGAATGTGACATTCACACATAATAATAAGCTCACAGACAGTAGCACTATTAGGAAGTGTGGTCTCGTTGGAGGATGTGTGTCACTGTGGGGAAGCTTCCTATGTTCAAGCCATGCCTAGGAGACAGTGGGGCTGATCTATTGGGAGCTCACCAAGGCCAGCTGGACTGTGACTGAAAAAGCATGGGATATAACCGGACTCTTTGAACATGGCGAGCAATGAGGGCTGATGAGAAGCCAAGGACAATGGCACTGGGTTTTGATCCTACTTCATGTTCTGGCTTTGTGGGAGCCTAGCCAGTTTGGATGTTCTCCTTCCTAGACCAGGATGGAGGGGGGAGGACTTTGGACTTTCCACAGGGCAGGGAACCCTGACTGCTCTTCAGACTGGAGAGGGGAGGGGGAGAGGAGTGGGGGAAGGGGGAGAGGAGTGGGGGGGAGTGGGAGAGGAGTGGGAGGAGGGGGGGAGGAGTGGGAGGCTGGGAGGAGGCGGAATTTTTTTTTTCTCAATTAAAAAAAAAAGAACCATCACAACCATGGCAACTCTTATAAAGGAAAACATTTAATTGAGTGACTTATAGTTCAGAGGGTTAGTCCGTTATCATCATGGTAGGGCATGGTGGCCTGAGGGCAGACATGGTGCTGGAGAAGGAGCAGAGAGTCCTGCATCTTGATCCATAGACAACTAGATGTGAATCGGATGAACTAGGGTCGCTGTTTTGAAAGCTTGTGAGGTAAGGCTGGATTGACAGCTGACAGAGCAAGGCACTGAAGGTAGGCTTTGGGAGTTATAATTCAGAGGCTTTGCTTCAGCTCGACTGCCCGAGAAGCACATAGTTCATGCTGCCAGAGCCATGAGACACGCCTTCCTGCCTTGGTGGACTGTATCCCTTGGACTAGGAGCCAGAATTACTCTTTTACCACATAAATTGTTTCTATCTCCAGTCCTGTAACCCAGTAAAATAACTAATACACTAGGTCTACACACAAAACACAAATCACGCTTTTTAGGGTGACGGTTATAGACAGAAGACAGAAGATGGACAAGACTAAGCACTGAGGGAGGTTTAGTTGTATCTTTAGTTAGAGGCATTAATATGTTTATGCCAAAGGAAAAATTAAGTCGGGAGAACTAAAAGGGAGGGAAGGTAGAAGTGGGGAAGATGAGGAACAGAGTCATATGCCCTATCAGTGAAGAAAATGCTCAGTGGGCTTCCCAAGAAAATGAGTAAAAAAAAAAAAAAATATATATATATATATATATATGTGTGTGTGTGTGTGTGTGTGTGTGTATGTGTCTGTATCTATGTAATATTTCTCCATATGTAATGCCTCAAGAAAGAGTGATGACATCTTCTATGAGGTATGACACACAGAGGGTAAGCACTGATGAAGGGAAAGATGCAATGGAGGCTGCCACACAGAGACAAGGGGTTAGCAGCAGGAATAAGGCAAAGAACTGAGAGCCGGTGTCCAAGGTTGGTTTGCTTTTTAATAGGGGCTGTTCTATAGGATCACACAGCAGAAATGACAAGAATTGCAAGCAGTTACAAAACTGAGTCAGCATAGGGATCCTGGATTTGGGATGGCATGCACTCAGGCTGTGGCTTCCTCTAGCTGTAACCCGCAGGTGGAGGAGTACAAGCTGTTTTGTTTTGTGAGAGTGTCTCTCTGTGTAGCCCTAGCTGGCCTGGAACCCACTATGTAGACCAGATTGATCTAAAACTCACAGAGATTGCCTGCCCCTAAGTGCTGGCATTACACACGAAACACAATGCCTGGCTCAGAGTAATAGCTTTAATGAGATCATTTGCTTAATAACATAAAAGCAGATCACAGATAGAAACAAAACCATGTAAGAGAAATAGGCAAAAGACTGAAAATGCTAAAAGAATTATTTAACCAATGAATCCATGTGGCCCATGTGGTGAAAAGCATTAATACTGTTTGAGCAGTTACTATGGATCAAGCCCAATTCTAAGCATCCATACATAAAATCATCCAACCCCCAGAAAAGCTCATGGTATAGGTGATATTATTTTTAGCAATAAAAATAATATTTTTATTTATTTGTTTTATTATTTGTTTATTTATTATGGAGCAGGATCTTAAATCAAGAAGTCAGTCTCCTGGATCTGTGCTTTCCACCATTTGCATGTGCTAGCATGGACCAGTTTGTGGTACCTTAATTTCAGCTGGTTTGTAATAGCGTCTGTTGGGATCTTCTAGTGATGTTCTGTACCCGTCTCTCAAGAAACGTTTAAATCCATATTTTCCTTTTAATTTTCTGACCACTTTATCAAGTGTCTGGCTGAAGAGAACTTCATCGTCCAAGGCAAAGGCAGGGTAACTGATGCATGGGAGCAGGGCAGCGTCTGTGTTCTAGGGACATTAAGACAAAGAGACTGCTGTTTTAAAAACAAATAAATAGATAGGCAGATAAGAAATAAAGAGACTGTGAGTGTCTGTGGTGATGTGACCAACACGGTACAAGAAGAATCATATCAAAGTCAAAACCCTTATCAAGTGACAGCTACCTTAAGACAGACAGAAGTTTCTATGATGTGTTTCTGTAAGCCTGATAGAACAGATAACACTTTATCCATTAACAAAATGAATTTTCCAGCTTCAATATTAGGCTGTAACTTAAAACTTATAACTAAACAGAATGTAAAAAATGTAATACTTATTACCACAACTTAGTTAGTACAGAAATTTGCCTACAATAGCGAAAAGGAGAAAACTAACAAAAGGCCCAATAACTGAGTAAATCAATAGCCATTAGAATTTACATTACAGAAGCAATTAGCTTCATATTACAGAAATTTGTTTATTGAATGGAAACATGCTTGCCCATAAAAACCACTAACATAATTTGTAAGGCAAAAATTATGTTCACTAAAATATGTGGAAATGTATCAGAATGTTGCCAAAGACTATTTAAATGGTAGGCTAAATGGATAGAACATCATTAAATAAACAGATAATACTTTATTGGTTTTGTATTCATTACAATCTGGCATTACTCATATAAAACAGTTAACTATTCTACTTGGTGTAGTTTTTGAAGGCAAAAACCATAAACAATCCCTGGGAAAATATACAGTCGGTACAAGAAGCATACAGATGTTCATTAGACAAAGAGTCAAACGTGGTCTGCCGCTGTGCCATGCTGAAAATGAATTTTTTATATCCCATTATTAAAAAAAAATGCTTCATTTGTTAAAAACAGAAAAACAATGTCTATTTTTCTGTGGTCTAACAAAAGACTCAACGGACTGGACAGGTCCGCCTAACTGTTCACTTCCTGCCCAGCATCAGAGGCTAGAGAAGGAGACGTCTCCACTGCATCGCCTTATCCTGCATGAACTCAGCACTGCAGTGTGCGCTCTTGACAGGCAGATAACAGCACAAGAACTGTAAAGGAGAACACATTCTAGTCTGCGGCACATCATCTCACATGAGAGCGTGATTCTCGGGGTAGCAGTGAGCACAACGTCTGCCTGTTGCGATTGTGAGCGTCGAGATCCACAAATATAACTGACCAAGAACAGCCCTGGAAATCGAAAAAGAAACACATTTCAGAGAATTATAAACCATGTGGTATTCTTTCTGTGAGAAAAGACATTTAAAACACTTTTTATCACTGAATGTAACTCTGTAAGAGATTATTAAAGATTAAATAAAATATTATTATTATTATTATTATTATTATTATTATGCTTTACATATAAATAGATGCTTTGCCTGCATTGTGTACCACATGACTGCCTGGTGCCCATGAAAGCCAGGAGAGGGCATCAGATCTCCTGGAACTGGAGTTACAGACAGTGTGAGCATCTATGTGGCTGCTGGGAATTGGACTTGAGTCCTCTGGAAGAACACCCAGTGCTCCTTAGACATCTCTCTAGCCCTTTATTTTCTTTTTGTATGCTTTCAATATTTCCTGAATTTCTCGAAACAATCATATAATCATTAGATATTATTTTAATATTTTCCTCTTTTCTTATAAATCATGTTTTGATCTTATAAGTTGTCTAATAAATACATTCATTTAAATGAAGAAACAGTATAGCTACTATGATGAGATAAATCAAGAAATAACTTTGATAAATAAATCTGACTTGTGAACACCTAAATAATTTTGATTATATTATCAAACTAAACAAGTTCAGGTAACAATCCAGAATTATGTATAAAAATATGTTATAGTACAAAGTGATGATAGGAGAATCACAAGTAACAACACTAGCAACTCCTCTTCATACTTCTCATGGCTGGCTTCATGAAAAGCCACTTGTGGCTAGGGCTATCCCTCCAACTGAAGATGACAAACCCAGGCTCAACAGAGCAAAGAGAGAAAATCCAGTCTTCCACAGAAACCCATTTAATGAACAATTAGGCTATATAATTTCCCTACACTTAAAAAATACTTTGAAGAACAAGAAATTTGAATAAAAAGACATACATAAAAAATGCCAATTGATCTGCAGCATTTAAGAAAAATTTTGCCATTTAGACATTAGTGCATTTCATAGTCAACGGCACAGGATAAATGAACATAACTTTAATGGGAAGATGAATATTTTTAAAACAAATAAAGGATACTAGAAAGACTGCTTCCATTACAAAAAAAATACTCAAAAAATAAATGAGAAAAAACAGACATCATATATTTTAGGTTGTTTTAAAATCACATTCTAAATCTCATCCCAATTCTACCCAACACCAAAGACTCACACACTCTGAAACTGTAAATCCTGGACTCAATCGCCTGACTGAAATTTCTAGCCTAGGCGGACCAGCCAGGAAATCCAATGTCAGACTCACTAGTTAGATATGCTTCCTGTTAACTCATGTTCTCTGTGAGCATTATCTTGTAAAACAGAATGATTCCTCATTCAGAGCACCATCTTCAACAAGTCTCTAACTCTGGTAATGACTTGATAAAGGATGAGTGAGGCCCCCTCAATAGCTATACTGCAGCTGAACAGTCGTGGGCTCCCTATGTTCCTACTGGCTTTAGAAGGCATTGCTAGTAGCTGCTCCAGTCAGAGTACAACATATTCACTGTGACGTAAGCAATAATGAATTTGAACACTGCTCCAGAACACACAACTGACCCAGTTGCAATTATTGTTGATTATATGAGAACCCCACAACTGGCTTGGGTGGGAAACTGGCACTAAGTCCCTGAGTCAGGGAGAGAACCAAGGATCAAAGCCGGAGCCTGAATTCTGGCAGAAGCAGCAGCAAGCAGACAGAAGGAAGTAAATGGGTTAGGGGTCTGTGAACACACGAAACGACAGGAGCTAACGTATCTGCAGGCCAATAACTGTCTGTCTGGAATAGGACCTTTAAAATATATAATCTATGAAAGGATAATTTCAAACAAAAAAAGCAAATTTGGTAAATTTCTCTATTATGTGATAAAACAGTAAACTACTATTTTCTGGCCACAAATAAGTAACTTAGTTATTTAAACTCATCAAGAATTTGTTGTGGTCCCAGTTTTTATCTGCCACTCTTGAAGACACATGCCTAAGGAAAAATAATCTCATGAGGTGACACCTCCTAACACTGAGATGGAATATCAGTGAACTCTACATTTGTTTAAAAATATCTATCACGGGAGTGGGGGGATATCTATCACACTATAGGCATCATGGCCCAGATTTCTAGGAGGGGAGGAAACAAAACTCAAACTATACAAGAGCTAGAAGCAAGTCTTTCAAGTCACTGAGGAAAGCCCTCACAGAATTATCACCCGCACATTTCAAAGGGATGCAGATGTGTGCTCTGTTTTGAATCTGCAGAACATGAGCAATCTGTCATCACCAATTACAGATTCTGACCTAGCTGCATTTGTCAGGCTCTTGCCTCCCACAAATAAACACAACAACAGGAAAAGACGTGTTATGGGAATTAGTTGAGAGACCCTCTTAACTCTGGCCACTTGATATTTATTTTATGTGTATTAGTGTTTTGCTTGTATGTATGTTTGTGCCTCATGTGTATGCCTGCTGCCCACAGAAACCAGACAGGTTGTCAAATCCCCTAGAACTGGAGTTATAGTTGGTTGTGAGCTGTCATATGGGTGCAAGGATTAGAACCTGGCAGAGCTCTTAACCATTGAGCCTTCTTTCCAGTCCCCAGATTGATTTTTTAGCCTCTGCTCCCTAAAACCACAGCTCTGTAGCTATGTTGACCCTACCCAGAGCCTCCTTACAACTAACAGCTCAATCTTTCTGTTCAAGTTAGTATCTGCCATTGCTTGTTCTAAACAGAGACACAGATGACTGAACTTGACCATCACCATGGACATGAGCTTTAGCAGCATGGAGGGCTGTCCTCTACCCTTCGGCCTCATGACCAGAACAAACACTTCTGAGACTACTGAAATACTTGTTGATCTGATAGTTTCTGTTTCATTTTTCACTTTTTCATGTACACTTTGGTACGTCAATTGGCTGCTTTTAGGTTTTGTCTCACCTGACAGGCTTTTATGACTGTCTTTTTTCTGTATCTGTTCCCATTACTACTTGTGTGGCTAAAGGAAAAAGACCTAATTTGCTTCTATTTCTACCTGCAATAACAAATGAATAGCTCATTTAGTAACACTTAACTATGTGTTATGTTAAAAAACAGCCATGTTCTTGACTGCAGTTTAGAATTCCTGAGCATTAAAACTCTAGGGCGGCTATAGCTTCTTTTATACCAGGTCAGGAGGAAGCCTAGCTGTCATGACTGCTTTTTGAATTCCTGTAATGTTTCTAATGTGCACACAAGATTGAAAACCACATTCAGAAGTAATATTGACAGAACATTTATAGCTAAGACTCAAAATGCCTGGTTAGGCAGGTTTCAGAAAGAGTTCAGCTTTGCTAATCAGGCAGGGACAGCAGTCACAGGGACGGTGTGGACATTCCTGGAGAAGAGGGGCGCTGGGAAACAGCATCATGGCCTCAGGTTCTTCAAAGGAAAGTACACCGTGACCAAAACCAAGCCAATCACTACAGCCCGGACACTCAGCCTGACTCATTTTCTCCTTGGCAGCCTAGGCAGGTCTGACCTTTCCAAATTGCTGTTATACTAAACGCTTCTGCTTTAACCCAGGAAGCCTTGAGAAACTCTAGAGGAGTCTTGGTTCAGCCCAATTTGTTAACTTCCTTATCAGGCTTCCTTTTCTGACCACTTTAGCAGAGCCCACTGTCCCTGGGGTCAAGGACATCACAATAAAACTCACAGAATCAACTAAACTGGACTCACAGGGCCTCACAGAGACTGAACCAACAACCAGGGAGCCAGCATGGGGCTGATCTGGACCCTCTGCATGTATGTTACAATTGTGTAACTTGGTCTTATGGGACTCCTAACAGTGGGTGCAGGGGCTGTCTCTGACTGTTCCCTGCTTTGGGACCCTTTTCTCCCAACAGATTGCCTTGTCCAGCCTTAACAGGAGAGGAGGTGTCTGGTCTCACTGCAATTTGATATGCCATGACTGGTTGATGTTGATGGGGGTGGGGGGCTGCCCTTTTTTGAAAAAAAAGGGAGGAGGAGTGGATAGGAGGGAAATGGGGAACTGCAGTCAGGATGTAAAAACAAACAAACAAATAAAAAAATACCACTACCATCAAATGGAAGTTAAACCTTAATTGGCAAATTATTTCAAAGCAAAGCTGCTCGAGCATGGGCGGCCACATACATTTCAGATAGTCATAAATTTTAAGGAAATGACTTTGATAACAGACAGTAAAATTACATGAACATGCAATTAATCAATTAATTTTTTTTACCTGGTTTCCAAAGAGGTTAAATCCATTAATTGCTTCTAAGGCTGCTTTTGCTAAACCAACAGAGCTAGAGAGAAGGAAAAACATTGTTTTAATTTTATTTTTTATACTAATCACCCCTGAAAACTGTTTCGAGGTTATCCTTGACTTAGATTCTACCACTGAATGGAGCAATTTTATTTCCGTTCATGAACCCCAGAAAGAATGGTGAACTTGGGGGTGAACCTCGTGCAGTCACCGCCCAGCTGGACATTCCTCAGATCAATGGAACGTGCTCTTCGGATGTCAATTCTGAGCCTTACACCAGGCACCAGAATTTTGTGTGTCATATACCTATTACAGAATGCAATTTGGCATAGTCACTCAAATATGCACTTTCTAGGATCCAATAAAATCGGCATTACTTTATGTTCACAGAATTACCGATCACTGTAGCTCTCATTCTGGGCTATATTCTCTGTAATAAAATGAGTGCTATTTCCCTCAGTGTCCCACTCCTTTGGCCTCTCAGAGGCTACGTATAACTGAAAATGACTCATTCCATTAAAACTACAACATTCTATACAAGTGTTCCAACAAGAGTGGATTTTCATCCTTGCTCAGATCATGCCTGTTTCTGGTGGAACTGAAGCTCTCAAGTCCAGTTTACTTTACTTCGCGCACATCTGTATTTGTTTTACACAGAGCTCACATCATTGAAAATCAACAAACTGTCATCAAGTCCATATTTCTCTATTACAGTCTCCAAATAGCAGCAGCGAGGAACATGCTAGGAATGCCAGTTTTCACTCTCCGGTACAGCATGGCAGTTGCTATCTTAATCAGAGCATGGGTGACTACGCAAAGGGATGGGGAGGGGCATTACACCCTCACCCGAAATCCCAGCCCTCTTCCGATTAGCTCCCCTCCCCCCCAGCATATCTAATTCTGGTCAGATGCATGTGGCTTGTGGAGATGCCCAAGTACAGAGGGTAGAAGGCGAACTGAAGTGGGGGTCAGAAGAGTCACCCCAACTATGCAACTGTGACATCGTCATTCATGCTGGAGTGGGGTGTTCTGGTGATGCAGCTACTGTGGTCACGAATGTTCCCATAACTACCCAGCACCTTGCTCTTGTAAGTACGGTAAAGTCACTGGCTCACCAAGTTGAACACAGATGCAGTGCTCATTGGTTAGGGCCCTGTCTATGGTGAGTAGTAGTTTACCCACATCTCTCCTAGGAAAAGTTCATTCAACAAGCTCAGTGCTTCCTACTTTAAGGCCTTGGACTCTTTTGGGACCTACCAAAAACTGAACAAATTAATGAATAAATTAGGACTGTCATACTAAGCTATTTATTACTGCCGTATCAGCATTTATAGATATTCATATAAACTGTTCTCAAACAATTTATTATAAGACAAAAAGTGATTAAACACTTTAAAATTGATGTGGTTGGGAGAGTGAAATGGGAATGGTATTCCTTGTTCTCATTACGTATAACAAAATCCCAGACATTACAAATACAACAAACATATTAAGGCTCAAAAGACAAAGAAAGCAGCTAGGCCATAATCTTCAGAACTTCAGAAACAACAATGTAGTAATTTCCCTGGGTTTCCTTCTTTGCCTTATAGACTGACAGCTACAGATAAACTGAAAATGCAGGGAGACATACCAACTAAACAAGGCTCATGACTAACTACCCTGGAGTATGCAGTGCAGTAGATGCAGGAACAAGATGCATGAGAGACTGTACCCTGGAAAGTTGTGCTGTGACCCCCACACCACTTCCCATGGCACAGCATATGTTCATACAAACACATGCGCTCCCTCCCCCCCCCCCCCCTCTCTCTCACACACACACACAATTATGTGGCAAGGGAACTTTTTTTTTTTTTTTTTTTTGGTCCAGGTTCTTTGATGTTCTGTGCTTCTGGTACCTTTATAGGCATGTCCTTCCTTAGGTTGAGAAAGTTTTCTTCTATGAATTTTTTGAATATGTTTTCTGTACCTTTAAGCTGTGATTCTTCTCCTTCTTCTATCCCTATTATTCTTAGGTTTGGTGTTTTCATGGTTTCCCAGATTTCCTGGATGTTTTGTGTTATGAATTTACTGAATTTAATATTTACTTTGACCCGTAAATCTATTTCCTCTATCGTATCTTCAACACCTGAGATTCTCCCTTCCATTTCTTGTATTCTGTTGGTGATGCTTACATCTGTAGTGCCTGTTCGGGTTCTCAGATTTTCTATTTCCAGAATTCCCTTGGTTTGTGTTTTCTTTATTGTTTCTATTTCAATTTTCAAGTCTTGAACCATTTCCTTCACCTGTTTGTTTTTTCTCGGCTTTCTCTAAGAGATTTATTGATTTCTTCCAATTTTTTTATTTGTCTTTTCCTTGACTTCTTTAAGGGAATTTTTCTTTTCCCCTTTAAGAGCCTCTATCAGCTTCATAAAGTAATTTTTAAGTTCATTTCCTTGTGTTTCAGTTGCATTGGCATGTTCAGGTCTTGCTGTTGTAGGATTACTGAGTTCTGATGGTGCTATATTGCTCTTTCAATTGTTGAATGTATTCTTACACCTGTGTTTACTCTTTTTCTTCCAACTAGTGTGGTCCATGCCTGTGCTTGTTCTTCCAACTGTGGTTTGCACCTGTGCCTACGTAGTCTGCTGTTTTTCCAAGTGTTGTGGTTTGCCACCTGTGCCTATGTAGTCTGCTGGGGTTGCTGGGGGGAGAGGTGTTGGCTACTGGGAGGATGTTCAAGTGCATAGGGTAGCAGGGTGGATCTTGGAGGGACAGTGTCCAGTGAGTGGCAAAGTTGGGGGCACAGCCTGGAGGCAGGTATCTCCCGTGCTTGCAGGCTGGTAGGGACTGCACACACACACACACACACACACACACACACACACACTAGAACTATATAAAAAAGGTTTCTCTATTTGATACCAAGGACCAGGAAACAGCAATCATTTAGATAATAGCCAGCCCACTGAGATAAAACTATGATGGTGCCCTAGTCAGTCCAATGCATGCTCAGTCTCAACATCCTCAGCTTCTGTGATGCCAAGAAAGTAAAGAGAGAAAGCCAAGGGTTCAAGATGGATGGTAAGAGCCCTTCCCAATCAACCTTGGTATCAGCAGAGACTCTGGGCTCTCACCACCCCCATGATTTAATTAAAGAAGTGAACATTTCTTTCCTATTAAGATGGTGTCAGAAGTGACCTAGTAGAGAGGCATGCAGTTAAGAGCAGCTGCTGCTCATCCTGAGGCCCTTAATCAGTTCCTAGCACTCTCATCGAGTGATTCCCAACTGCATGGAACTACAGCTCTAGAGGATTCAATGCCCTCTTCTGGCCTCTGGGGCATCTGTACACATGTGCACACAAACACACAAATAAATGAAAATAAGAAATCTTTAAAAAATAAATTAAAAGAAAATGAAGAGTTAAACTACAATTTAACTACATACTGCCAGAGAAAAATCTCATTTCAAATATAACAGTACAGGCAGAAAGAAAGTAAATGATTAGTAAAAGGTATATGTCATGTAAGCACTGTTCAAAAAAAAAAACAGGATGAATACAATAATAATAGATGAAGACAACTTCAAAGCAAAGAAAATTATCAGAGAGACATTATATGATAAAAGAGTCGATGCAACAAGAAGACACAGTAGTGCTAAGTATATATATGAACCAACCACAGGACTTCAAGGTACACAAAGTCAAAGTGACAGAACAGAGAACCATCAAAGGACAGTCACGCTGGAAACATCAACGATCTTCTTTAACAAGCTGATAGAACAAGGGGGTGAATCAGTATGGATACAGGAGGACTGAATGCCACTACCACTGGGAACTGGGATACAGGAAGACTTAATGTCACTACCACTGGAAACTGGGATACAGGAGGAATTACTGCAGCTACCACTGGGAACTGGGATACAGGAGGACTTAATGTCACTACCACTGGGAATTGGCTTTTAGAATGATCTATATAAGGCAAACCACACAAATACTTAAAAGTTTGTTATTTCAGTCTACTCTATTGTTGTTGCTTGCATGTACATATAATGTGTGTACCATGGTGTGTGCGTGGAGGCAGAGGACAACTTCTCATGTTGTTTCTCTCTGCATACACTTATGTGGGTTTTAAAGATCAAATTCAGGTTGTGAGGCTTTCAAAGCAGGCTTTTCACACACCAAATATTCGCATTGACCCCAAATACACATCTTTTTTTTAAAAAAAATATTTATTTATTTACTTATTATGTATACAATATTCTGTCTGCATGTAGGCCAGAAGAGGGCACCAGACATCATTACAGATGGTTGTGAGCCACCATGTGGTTGCTGGGAACTGAACTCAGGACCTTTGGAAGAGCATGCAATGCTCTTAACCGCTGAGCCATCTCTCCAGCCCAAATACACATCTTTTAAAAGTATATGCTAATATACACCAACACAAACTATACACTGGCCATAAATGGAAGCCTCAAAAATAAAAATGACTTAAGTCATATTGTGTTCTCTGTTAACAGTGGAATGAGTGAAGTTGGTAGCAGAGAAATAACAGAATCTGACTGTTCTCTCATAGTAGGTCTAAAAAGGCACACCCTTGCAATAGCCACAGGGCTCACAGAGAACATCCCCAGGAAATAAAGGAAACAATGGATACAGCCAACATATGTCAAAACATGTATGGAAAAGCTAAAGTAAAATTGGGAGAGAAATTTTATAGCATGTATTTAGAAGAGATTCAAATCAATTATCTAAACCTTCACCTTAGTTAAGCCTTCACCAGAAAAAGAGCAAATCAAACCCAAATGATATCAAGAACAGAAATCAATGAAATTCAAGACCAAAAAAAGTCAGAAAAGTTATGAAATAATGAGCTGGTTTTTAAAAAACCATCACTAACTAAAATTGACAAATATCTAGAAAGACTAGCAAAAAAAACCAAAATGATAGACACAGTGACTAGTAAGAAACACCAGAGACACTACAGATATCAAATGGATAATAAAAATACTCTACATGCAGAAATCTGCAACTTAGAAACTCCATAGTCCCCAGAAAAGCAAGAAAACACAAACTACCACTATTTTTCTCAATATGAAATTAATAAATTATTAGGAGGTCTATGCACAACAGAAAAAAGCAATTTATAATGGGAGGTTAGGGAGAATCAATGGGAAGGAGGAGGAAAAAATAACACTAAGGATGTTTGAAATAACCACAGGGAATTTTACATTAGTCTAAAATAATATATAATATGTCTAAGTATATATATATATATATATATATATATATATGAATGAAGTTATGGTTATGTCATTTGGGAAAATAATGTTTCCCCAAGAGCCACAGACTATCAAAAATCCCAGCACCAATCATAAAAAACCTCCTTTAGAGTTTGCTAGGGGGATCCAAGAAAACCCCCAAATAATAACAATGTAGGCTATTGCTGTTGCCTTTGGTTGCCTCCCAGAAATTGAGCGTAGGACCGTGTAGCTAAAGACATCACCAACTTTGGACACAGGACTTGGAGGACTCAAGCTTGATCTGACCCCAAAACTTCCTTCTTGAGGACTAGCTTTCACAGTATTAGAAGGTCTATGCAAGCTGCCAACAGAAGAAAGCAATCAATAGTCCTGTCCTGCGGTGACCCCTATGAATCATAACAATGATTAGCAGGGCAGGATGTCCTTGAAGGTGGCATTTATGTTTCAGGAGTAACCAACAGTTATCTAATGGGACTTAAAGCCATTAGATATCTAGCCAACCTAGTGAGGTCCTGGGTCTTAAGAGAGCAGAACCTACTGCGGCTGCTGCTTCCTGAACAGCATTCCTCATGCGTACCCTTCTACCCACAGATAGTGTAGGTCTTAGCCTTCACCAGAGAAGCTTCCTTTTCCGAGCACATGGAGACCATGACAGAATGCCACAACCAGTCAAAATACAGACAGCAACTGACCATGGAGTGTCCAGTCCCAGTTAATACATCTACAACAGAACTCTTACACCAAAGACTCGCGGAACATTGTGGAAAAGGGAGAAGAAATATCATAAGAACCAGAGGACCAAGAAGCCTACCGTTGTCTGTAATCTACAGATATGACAGGAAAGGTACACCCATGAAATTTCAACAATACGGCTGCTTAAACAAAATCTGAACAATGGCAATGCCAGCCGACATTTCAACACAGGGGAAATCCTAAGAGTCCACCTTAAATGAATGACAGGCAATTAACAAGTGCTGAGAGAAGAATTATCCTTCCCCGAGGAGGGGCCCCCTAAATGGTTACTATACCAAGTAGTATAAAATAAGCTACAAACAAGCAACACTGAACAGACCCAGTAGATTGTATTTGTGTGTGTGTGTATATTCATTTATATATGCAATAATAGTAATTCAAGAAAAAGAGGCCACAAATTTTAAGGAGAATGGATAATACAAAGAGTGTTGGATAGTATAAAGTAATGTAATCATAATTTAATTAGAGAAATAAAGGTCAAGACAAAATTTTGAGGACTATAGGATTTCATTAGATTTATGCCAAATATTTAAAATGAATAACAGAACACAATTCTCCCATGTAGAATTCATGTTATGAAGAAAACATTACCTTGACACCAAAAGATATACATAAGATACAAAATAAAGTCTATATCCTATATACCTCTCCTGAACATATCCATTAAAATCCTCAACAACATTCAACAAGGTATTAAATGAACTTTCATTATAACTAAGTGGGAATTACTCCAGGGATACAGCCTCGTTTAATAATAAAAAGGTCATTTGATGTAATCTATCATATCAACACTCTATAGCCATATGGTTATATCAACCAATGGATAAAAAGGCATCTAGAAAAAACTCAGTGCCTGTTCATAAGAAAAGTTCTCAATAGCTAAAAATGAAATTTGATCTAAAGAAATCCCACAGCTAATATTCAATTTCCAAAAGACATGACTATCTGTATGAGAAGTCTATTAAAAAAGATGTCAAAGCTCATCAAAATCCCAACAAGACTTTTGTAGTTACAAACAAGATTACTCTGTATTTATATGAAGAATATAAAAATAATTGCAAAATCAAAGAATAAAGTGAAGGAAGCAGTCTATTCCATTTCAAAATTTATTATACTACTGTATAATTGTATTGAAGTCCACATGGTACTGGTAGATGACAGACACACAACTCAGCAATAGATCTGATGTGCATGTCCATTTTAAAATTATTGATAATAAATTATTATCTATATGTGTATAGGTGTATACATACATGTGGACATATGTACTGTGTGCCATGGCACATGTGTGGTGGGAAAAGAACAACTTTGTATTGTAGATTCCAGGGAGTAAACTGAGGCCTTCAGGTTGCATGAGAAGCATTTTTACTTGCTGTGCCATGCTGCCAGGCGTATGCTCATGTCAATCAATTAACTAATTGAATTTATTTTGTCACGCTAGTGTTCAAACTCCAGGCCTTAAGCATGGTAGGTAAGTGATCTACTGAGCTATACTGCCCCATTTTATTCTTAAGAGTGAGACATGAAGACAGCGTATGGAGTTCAATATCCAAACAGGCAAATAAAAAAAAAAAACTTTTCCAATCTCAATTTTCACACTTTATAGCAAATTACCTGAAAACAGATCATGAATGTAAAACTATGAAACTTTATGTGTCGGGGGTGTGTGTGTGAAGAAAATCTTCAGGATCAAAGAGCTATCAAACACCACATCAAAAGCGTAAAGCATAAAATTAAGAATTGATGAACTAATCTTCGTTGGAATGAACAACTTTCCCTTTACAAAAGTAATAATGTATTACTGTTAGAATGCGCAGGATGGAGAAATGACGCAGCAGTCTACAGTCAGTTCAGCTCCTGACACACATGGCAGCATTAACCACTGCAACTCAGTTCCAGGGGATCCAATGCCTTTTCTGACCTCTGAAGGCTCCTGTGTGCATGCGGTACTCAGACACATACACATATACATGAAATAATTTTTAACTTTTTGAAGATAGGATGAGATGCTGTGGCTATAACACAGGGCAGAGCCCTTGCCTAGTGAGTATGAGGTTGAGTCCCCATGACCCCAACAAATAAATAAACACTGGTATACAGATTATAAAAAGAACTCTCAAAACTCAGCAAAAAAAAAAAATCTAACTAGAACACTGACAAAAATATAGAGAAACATTTCTGCCGAAAAGGATATATAAACCACAAATAAACACATGAAAAGATGTTCAACATTATCAGCCAGCCAATGGGAAAGCCACATAAAGACAGAATTAGGCATCATTATAAGCCAGCTAGACTGGCTAAAATAAAAACTACTGACTAGACCAAGATAGAGACACACCACATCATCACTGTTGTTGGAAAAGCAAGTTTATACGTGTATTCTAGAAGGGCCTGCAAATTTCTGGACAAAAACCAACCATGTAACTATGATATGCATATAATAAATAAGTATAAACTATCCTATATACTATGCATTGAGCCCAATATCACTTCACACAAAACCTGTATGATGCAGTTTCCTTTTGTGATGCTTGTGCTTCAGGCATCAGATCCTAGAAACCATCACCTAATCCTAGGTCACAACTGCTTTGCTTAGCTTCTTTCTGGCCAGCTATAGTTCTCCATATTATATACAGTCTTTGAGCTACATCAAGTTTATTTCTGTACATGGTGTGAAGTAAAATCCATATCTACCTATTGGTTTGCACGTGGCTATCCATTTGTCACATGATTCCATACTGAAGAGACTATTCTTAATTGGGTTATTGCACTATCAAAACAAATTGACCATATATAAATAGATTTACTTCTGGACTGTTAATTCTATTCATCTATGTCTATTTGTATCGACAAATCACACCATCTTAAATTACTGTAGCTTTGTTGTGAGTTTTGTTTTGGTGGAGAGGGGACTATTTTATCTTTTTTTTTTTTTTTTGAGTCAGGGTCATATGTAGCCCAAACTAGCCTCAAATTCACTATGTAGCCATGATCTTGAACTGCTAATCTGTCTGCCCCTGTTCCCACCTTCCAAGTGCTAGTATTAGAAACATCAATTTTGTTTTGCTTAGTGTGGGTCCCAAATACTCAGGAGGCTGAATCAAGAGGACCATTTAAGTCTAGCAGCTGAACCGTTTGTAAACATAGAAAAGGCAGTGGGCTGGGGAGGAGGGGCAACTGAGTGGCTATAAAACAATTTGTAAATGGTTTTACAAAAGAAGTAAACACTGTATCTTAATTAAAATACACATTTACTGCTTACGTATATTTTAATCTTCTTTCCAAATATAATTAAATAAGTAATTAGACATGCTATAAATTGACAAACACACTAATTAACTAACTAGTTATTTAAATCTCTGGCAACAGCAACTTATTTCTATTGTGATCTCACATTTAACTGACAAATAATACATGTTGTTGGGAGAATTAAGAAATACTTCAATGGCAGAAGGAATTCATGATCCAGTTACGAGTTCTTGACTGTGTTATGTGACTGTGCAATAGAACATATGCTGAGAAGATCACTCCAAGGTGATAACACAGGTTTTGTTCCAGAGTCCATTTAAGAAAGCTAAAATACAGCAATAATTACTTAAAGGTAGTAAGGTAGTTTGTAACAAAATGATTTGTAATAAAAAACAAATAATTTATAGAGAAGATGATAAAATTAAAGCTAGTTAATTAATAAGATACCAGGAAACCTACACATCACCAGGCTGAAACCAGGCTCACAAACTTCTGCTTAGACCACTTGGTCTTAGCTCCCTGAGCTGTCCAATCGTATTTATAGGACAAGGACTTTACAGTATTGCAAATCCAACTGTTGTTTACAAATGCTCCATATGAAAAATGCATAAAATGAAGCAGAATGGTAGAGAGATGTTTATAGTCAAATTAGAAAACAAAAAGTTACTTAAGAGTTCCTAAGTAAGCCAGGCATGGTGCTACACCCCTTTAATCCCAGCACTTCCAGTGGATTGCTGTGAATTTTAGGCCAGAGCTACTCAATGAGATTCTGCTTCAAAAGAAAGAGAGAGAGAGAGAGAGAGAGAGAGAGAACAAAAACAATTTAAAAAACACCAACTAGTTAACTAATTAATGCCATAGGAATAAAAAGGAATCAAACTACTACTTATCTAATATTTTTTCTTTACTAGAAAACAAGGAGAACAGAATATAAAACTTTTAAAACTTAATTGGATTTTAATTCTTTTACTTCTAATGTCATCTTTAATTTCAAACACAAGAGTTACTGAGGAAGCAAGGGGATGCTGTGGTTGACTGGGAGAGTCTATTTAGGAGTCAGTGCTGGAAAACTGTCCCTTAAGGCTAGGGTTAGGGTTCAATGGATGCTTTATCAGTAAAACTTGACTTTTCGCCAAGAAAAGGAGTCCAGGCTTAAACGCAGCCCCAGAGGCAATTTGAGATTAGTTGGATATGCAAGCAGAGTTGAGAAATGATACTGCTATAAATAGAACCAAGATGCTATTGGCCTCAGGAACGAACAGGAGAGCAAGGAGGAACTTGGTCTGGTGGATCCCAGGTGTCCTGGGAGAAACTGGAAGTTCAGACTCAGAAAAAAACCAAATCAGCAGAAAAAGCATGCGCCCAGCAAATGAGATGACTCAGGAGACATTTAAGAGAAGAGGTAAATTTGGAGCAATTAATGGAGCCTTCTACTGAAGCTTTGGGAAGGGTGGGGCTGCACTTGATGGAGTTCAGATGAAGGAATGAAGAGTATGGTGGAAAAACGACAATCTGGGGCTTATCTAAGAAATATTAAGTAAGTGTAGACTGGAGAGCAGAATGTCAAGAACTAAAGATAACCTTGTAACCACAGTGTAGTGGGTTTATGTTTCATCCTAACATTCTTGACCTGGAATCTAGTTCTGATTCTATCATTTACAATGAGTATAATTTAAGGGGGAAAATTATACACCCCTTCAAACTTTACTTTTTCCCTTTATAA
This sequence comes from Microtus oregoni, assembly GCF_018167655.1. Taxonomy (NCBI): domain Eukaryota; kingdom Metazoa; phylum Chordata; class Mammalia; order Rodentia; family Cricetidae; genus Microtus; species Microtus oregoni. The sequence goes on from NW_024543063.1 coordinate 65,629,975, forward strand.
AAGGGGCAAAGGGGCTAAGGCTCTCTGTATGATTGAAATACATATTTGATAGCACTTCAATACCACAGACTGCAATTATTAAAGAATTGATAAGCATAGATATAAAAAGGGGGACTGCAGAGTAATCTCAGAACATGGAAATGAGTTTTTCAGTGGCGCAGGGACCGAAGCCTTCTGCATACAAAGTGCAGCTTAGAAGGGCATTGCTCAGTGTGCCAAGAGAAGGAAGAGCCAAAGCTTCAGCAACAGTCAGATCCCCCATCCTCCACTCCATCTTCTGCTGCTACAGAGATCTGTAAAGTGCAGACACAGGAGCGGCAAAGACTCCAAAAAGTAAAGAGAGTATACATACCACGAGCATTGCTACACACAGACAGATGCCTGATCCAAGAGAATCACAGTGACCATGAGTTTAGAACAATGCACTCACTGGCCTGGGCCTTGCCAAGTTGGCTAAGCTAGTTGACCAGCAAGCCCCAAAGACCTACTTGTCTTTCCCTCCCCAGTGCACCACCCACACCCTGCATTTTAACAGGAGACCTGGTTATCAAAACAGGTCCTCAGTTCTAAGGCAAGCACTTTAACAACCCCAGCGATAGATGCTAATACTGACGCCCCACCCTACAAACAGGATTTGGGTAACTGACTAAAGGGTCCTGTTAGACTCCACTAGTTGTGCTGGTTCGAATGAGAATGGTGTAATGAGATTAAGCACTCATATATTTGAATGCTTAATCACCAGGGAGTGTTACTGTTTGGGAAGCCTTGTGAGGTATGACCTTACTGGAGGAGATGTGTCACTGGGATTGGGTTTTACGAATTCAAAAGCCTAAACCGGCAACCCCTCTCCCCCGCCCCGCCCCGCCCCCGCCACCAGCCACCTGCTACCTGCAGGTCAGTATATAATGCTCTCAGCTGCTGCTCCACAGCCATGCCTTTCTGCTTCCTGCCATGATGATAATGGACTCACCTCTGAAACTGTAAGCAAGTCCTCAATTAAATGTTTTCTTTTAAAAGAGTTGCCTTGGTTATGCTGTCTCTTCACAGCAAGATAGCGGTGACTAAGACACTTGTATTTTTATTATACAATGATGTAAAAGTAATAGCAATTAAGCAGAAAACACATTTTAAACTTTTATATTTTCTCAGGTTAGAAATACAATTACACTCTAAACAGCTCCCAGTTAGCCATATCATTATGAGGATAAACAGCTGATAATCCTTGGTGTACTATATAATGCAAAACTATGATGTTTAGTAGAGTAAATATACTAAACACATTTTCTACTTATGGTCTGTTCAATCTATGATAGGTCTGTCTAGAAGTAGCCCCATTTAGAAGAGCACCCATATAGATGAATTCAAAGCAGTGTGAATTAAGAGAAAAGCTTACAGATACAGTAAGCCTTGTGAATCCTGTGGTGGTGAACAGATACAAATAGGCCCACATAATATGTAGGTTTCCTGTTATATAAAGCAATGAAGGGTCATGACTTGATCCCTAGGTGGAATCAGCTCTATATTCTACTACACAGTACAGAAAGACACTAGTTGCCTATTATTAATACCATTACTGTGTCCATGAACACAATGGAACACAGTTTCCTTATTGTTTCAAAATATATTCTTTCGGCATCAGAGATGAGACACCTAAAACAGGCAAATATGGAAAATAGTTCAGAGATGAGGGTGTCTACGAAAAAATAAATTCTCATAAAATAATAAGAGTAATATTAAATGCATGAAACCTACCAAACTCAAATGGCAAACCTCATTACCTCATTAGCTGGCCAGCTACAGTTAAAATTAATTTTTCATGGAAAGCATAGCAAAGAAAAAAATCACAGAGAGATTTTCTAATCATTGATTAAAATCTGGCACCTGAGTTGTAAGAAAATCACTGGATGTTTCTGTGTGTTCATCACTGACATCTCAAGATGGTTACTTTTATTTTTATTATTTTTATGTTGTATTTATTATTATTATTGTTTGTTTGAGACAAGGTTTCTCTGTGCAACCGAGATCCGTCTGCCCCTGCCTCCCAAGTGCTGGGATTAAAGGCGTGTGTGCACCACCATGCCTGGCTAAGATGTTCATTTTCAATAGGGCTTTTAACTAAGAATTCTTTCTGAGTTTCTGGTAGCTTCTGTACATGGAAAAAAATTTAGTTCAAGTATTTTAGGATGAAAATAATATAGTAGAATCAGAATAGCATCTAATTAAGTGGTTACTAAAAAGCAAAGAAGGGGCAAAATATTAAAAAAGCAAAGTTTTAAATAACACTGTCTATACAGATCAATTTTTTCTCATGCAATTTAACTGCTGTCTGAATGTTGAGGATGTAATTTAGAAGATAGCAGAAATAAAACATATTAGACTTGTTTAGGAGTTGTCAGACATAAATGTCTAAATGAAGCTTTCTCAGAAAATTTCTCTACTTCACTAAATTCAATGATTGCCGCTATTCTGCTCTACAAGTAAAAATGCTTCATGTGATATAAATCTATACAGAAGGTCTATATACTAGCTTATCAGGATTAATTTGACAGTCCTTTTTATTTCAGTCTTTTGTACTGAAATGTTCTTAAATAAGTGATATATCAGTATTCTAGTTCTCACTAACGATAGGTATTCAAAATATATAGTGTATTTAAATTATCGTAGCAACCCTATAGAGTAGCTACCATTAGTCTCATTTTAAAGATGAAACAGAGCTGTATGACGATTATACAACTTATTCAAGTTTACACAGCTAGGATCTGGAGGTAGCTTTAAAATAAGCCTATTACATTAGCTTAATTAGTCATAGATTAGTCATTGATCAAAACATACAGAGTTGTAAATACTTTTCTAAAAAGATTAATTTTATTATTTTAAGTTATGCGTATATGTGTGCCTGTTTAGGGGCATGTGCACATGAGGTGGCTGTAGAGGGCATCAGATTGCCTGGAACTGGAATTACAGGGGGGGTTGAGCCACCAGACAATAGAGACTGAGTGAGACTCTAGTACTCATTGAAAGACCAGCACATGCTCTTAACTGCTGAGTCATCTTCCCAGCCCCAAAGATGCAGAGTCCAGTCTTAACCACTATTTTCCAGCCTTGTTTCTATTCTTCATCGGAATGTCAGCAATTCAAACTTCTTGCTAGTGATGGATGACCTTTGCTTAAGATTTTTAGTGCACCACCTTTCAAAAAAAAGCAGAGCCCATGAACTTGTACTGTTTTTTAATCAGTCAAAAGATAACCTCCAGAACATTTAGTTAGGACAAATAAAAGGTCTCATCAGTTATTAAAGCTATTTCTTCAACAACAATGCATACAGAGAATTTATAAATTACCAACCTCAGTCATCAGCTATTGTTGCTTTATTTGAACACGAGTTACAGATCAATGTGTGACGGCAGTTAGGCTTTATGGAAAAGGATGAGAGTCCGTGCTCCGGGTAACAATCATCTCTAACATGGAAAGGGGTCTTACATGCGCTGCATATACCGCTGGCGCTTGGACATAACATCTTTGCTATCTCAAATAATGTAATTGCAAAGGAAAAGATACAACATGGTTTACCAGAAAGGCCAAGCTGTGGGTTAAAGAGAGGGCTGAACTGTGGGTGAGGAGTGGAAGACAGGCCTTGCTCCTTTCAGACATCTGTCTATGATGCCAAGAACATTGCTTTTATTGAAAGTGAATCCTATTTGGATTACGGACAGGAATACAAGCTGTACTAGAATTAACAAGAGATCCAACTTAATGCTTTGAAGTTGTAGTTTCATATTCAAATCAATACATTTAAACAACACTAAAATGCCCCTGAAACTGGGGAAGTACCTCGAGTGTAGCTCTGTGCTGCCGTTATTGTATTTGCTTCCTCTTTCCCAGACACCAAAGTCAGGAACACGGTAAACTCTTTCAACACAAAATACAAGGTTTTGAATAAAAGAGACCTAAAAGAAAGGAAAAGAAATGAACATGAGAACACATGGAACACTGAGAAGAATAATTAAATACCATATGAAATCCAAGTATGAACTTATCTCCTAAAGTATATTGTTGTCTTTCCTTCTTTTTCTTAACATGGTATTATATATTCCAGACTAACCTCTAACTTTCTGTGTAACCAAGGATGACTTTGAACTTCTCATCCTCCAGCCTCCACCTCCAGAGTGCTGTGACTATAGGCGTATGACACGCCTAGACTGGGGGATGCTGGATATTGTGCTCAGGGTGCACTCAGGGCTTTGTGAACACTAAGCAATCACTCTACCAACTAAGCTATATTCCGGGACCCTAAAGAACTTTTTAAAAACACATTTAATTCTTCTGATTATTACATTATTATGAGTCCTCTGCTATACTTAGATTTTCAAGTATAATGCTTATAAAATTTAAATCTTTCAAGTTTCCAACTATATTTCTTCTATGAGGTAATATCACTGTTTATGAGGGCTATGTATCATATCATAAGAAATGAGTAAAACATAGAACAGTATTTTATATTGGGCAATATTTTGAAACTAAACTGTCTGTATGAAATACACACACAGACACACACACACATATACATATATAAACTGTAAAGTTTTGAAGAATAAAAAAAAATAAGCTTTTAAAAACTGAAATCGAGTTTTCTTTTCTGCACAATTCTGGTTCCTTGTTGATCAAGCTGGAGTTTTCAGTCCATGTTTCTGGAGAGTAATTTTCCTCCCTGTCCTTTCTGTAACTATAGATCCTGATTATAAACACAGCCCACAGTGGGAAGCTGTGCAGGACAATGGAGAATGGAGAGAGCTACACTGAGATTAACATAGAGGAAGCCACTGGCCGCAGGCTAAGCCTTCTCCAGTCTTAAAAAGACAGTAACTTCAGACAGTCAACCTGATTTCTGTTGCATTTCTGTCTTCTTCAGCCCTTTTCTGACAATAAAGCCAGCTTCTTCTGCATGGTCCTGAGTGGTCTTTTCAAAATCTTTGGAGGTGATATTTTCCAACTCCCAAATCACTAATGAAAGTAATTAGAGGTCAGCCATTTTTCACCTCTTTTAGTCAAAAATGTTTTAGGAATCTTGACAGTGTTGTGATTTTCTCACTGGACATTCAAGCCCTTCTTACTCTACCACTCTCCTCACAAGGCTCTATGTATTAAACTAACCTCTGACTGGTACGTTGGGTTCCAAGAGGTACAATCATGTTAGTCCTGCTCATTTCCAAATGAAACACTTTTTAAAAAAATGAATTTTCCTCCAATCTTAATTCAAAAGAATGGAATAGCTAATAATTCTTGATGTTCTTGAAGCCATAACCACAGCTTGTTATCTTTTGTTTCACACGTTGCCCTCCACCCCCTCTAATAGTACACTGGTCTACTCCTCTTGTTTGTAGCTACGAAATTCCACAAGCTCTCAACCAGCTTCTTTCCCCTTAAATCATTCTTCAGCAAAACCAGAAACTGAGATGAGATTTCTGCCTAAGGATTTTATGTGACTATTCATATGCTTTATTAGAAAAATATTAATTGAGGATTATGGAGTTCTCTCTTAAGCCTTGCTGGAACTATTGTATTTCTGAACAGTATTGCCTTTAAGATTACATTCATTTATTTTGTGCACACGTGTGTATGTATGACTACGTCTGCATTCATGAGTCCATGTGCACGTGAGTGAGGACATGAGTGTCACAGTATTGCATGTGCAGGGCAGATGGCAACCGTGGAGGTAGAAAACCATTTCTCACCATGTCAGTGACCTTAAGATCTGAAATATATCTAACTGCAAAGGATTTTGCAAATAAGGAGATACAGACCTGCATAACAACCCTGATTCATAAATATAAATCCTTTATAGTTTTCACATAAATACATCAACAGATGAATAGATGAGAATCCAGACCCAGGATTACAATAAATTATAATAAACTGAGTGGAGAGAGAAAATGTGATCTAGATAAACAGAATATTATCTGGTGTAGGAGTTCCTTCTTTTCGTGTGTTGCTTTCATTGGTTAATGAATAAAGAAACTGCCTTGGCCTAGCTGATAGGGCAGAACTTAGGTAGGTGGAGAAGGGAGAACTGAATTCTGGAAGGAAGAAAGCAGAGTCGGAGAGACGCCATGGACTGTGGCCAGAGGTAGATGTGCTAAAACTTTTCTGGTAGGCCAAAACCTCGTGGTGATACACAGATTGATAGAAATAGTAAGAAGTTAGAGCTAATGGCCAAGCAGTGTTTTAATTAATAGAGTTTCCGTGTGGTTACTTCGGGTGTATGGTAGCCAGGCAGCCGGGACAAACAGCGGGCCCTCCCTTGCAATAATTATCCAATAATTAAATAAAAAAACCAAAATTATACAATTTCCAGGAAAATAGATTAATCTGGACCTCTTCCTGATAAGTTAAATGTTACTCTAGGCCCGGGGAGACAAATAGTATATGTTTTTCCTTGAAAAGGAACTGAAAGCAGAGGAAATACTTCGGAAGAGGAGGAGGATCAATGGATGGGGAGGAGGGAAGGAGAGAACAACAGGGTGGACCAGATACAAACACATAATTTGGATGAAAGAGAACACCTCTTTCATCATTGCTTAAAGAGAGAGAACTGGGTACCCAAGGAGACAAGAGGTTGCCCAAATGTGAGAGCAAAGATCACAATCACTTCCTAGGTATTCTTTGTATTAACTTCAATGCTGATTCTATAAACCCGTGCAAGATTCATTCTGTTGCTGTGATAAACAAACAAACAAACAAAAACAACAACAAACGACTTTGTTTGCAGCCTGGGGAGGAAAATGTGGGGTTGTTTTTTGAGGGGGAGAGATGCTTCCAGGTTATAGCATATCATTTAGGGATGGGGCAGGAGCTCAAAGCAGGAGCCTGCTGGGCAGGGACCAGGGAAGACCTCTACTGCCTGCTGACTTGCCCTCTGGGAAGGCTCACTCCTGCTTAGCTAGTTTTGTCAGATATCCCAGGAATTTCTTGAGGAATGATGTCACCCACAGTGGGCTGGCCCTTCTAAATCAATGAATAAACAAGACAATTCCTCGCAGACACGCCCACAGACCAACCTGATCTAGCCAGTTCCCCAGGTGAGGCTTTTATCTAGGCTGTGCCAAGGCAACAAAGAAGGTTAATCAAGACAGGGACCAACGTTCTTTGCCCCCTTTCCATCTTCAAACCAGTTTCTGATTCGTGACAACTTGCTTTGAAGGTATATATCATTGAAATCTATTTTTGGAAGAATATATATCTATATTTTGGAAGAATATAAGAATATAAAAATATTTCTAGTATAAACACCTTCAATATTCACCTCCAAATTATGGGTCTGTTATTTTCTAAATGTTTTATGAATATCTTTAAAAAATAACTGAAACATTTGAAATGCTTTGACAATATGGAGCAAATAAAATAATATTTTAGGACACAGTTTAATGTGCGAAAAGCAAAATCTTAAAGGGCTTTATAAAATTTAAGGCATGTAATGATAATAAATTTGCTATATTTGATATCAAGAGGACCTCAAAGTGAATAAACAAGTGTAAGTTTATAATTCATTTACTGTTCACTCAATAAAATTATATATGTGTGTGCATGTATATAAAACATTCACTACAATAAGCCAAATTAATCAATATGTTTAGTAACTCCTCATTTTTTTTAAGTTAGATTCTCAGAACTATTTATGGGTAGATGGTTAATGCTTACAAAATTCAGTTAAGAAGAATAAAATCTAGGATCCAGGAGCACTAGGACTAGTTAGTTAAGTGACTATAGTTAGCAGTTATTATATATTTCCAAAAGCTATAGAAGGGATGATTTTTAATATTTGCAACACAAAGAAATGTGACTGCTATGCTAAATTACCTATTCTAATTTGATACAATGTATATCTTGAATCAAAACATCACACTCCACACTTTAAATATATATTATATCAAGTAAACTTTTTAAAATCACATATAATTTATACGGCAACTTCTGAGTAAGAGTGAAGAATTTAGGGCTTGAAGAGATGGCAGTTAAGAAAATGTATCTCTCTGGCAGAAGATGGAATTGGTTCTCAGCACCCACATTAGACAGCTCAAAATCACCTGCAATTGCATTCTAATTAAAAATAAAAAATTAAATGAAGAAATTAGATGAGGACTGACTGAAGTTATAAATGACCCAACAAAATCATTAAGAATATCTTAACTAAAATTTACCAAAATAAAATAATTCATGGGCTAGGGAGAAAATTCAGTGGACAAGAGAACTTGCTGAGCAAGCATGAGGACCTAAGTTCAAATCCCCAGCACTACAAAAAAACTCTAGTGTTGGTGAGCAAGGGCAGAAAAGAGGGAAAGCTGGGGCTTGCTGGCTGCCAGCCTGGCTCTAGTTTTGCTGAAAAACTCTGATTCAATAATGTAAAGTGGAGCAATAGAACCAAACACCTGATATCTTCCACAAATATAAGCACTTTTATTTGCATAAGCATGTATGAATAGCAATCTGATGCACATACAAATACACATAAACAAAAATCACAGATCCAACAGTAAAGCCAAATTTTAATGACGTGTTTATTATACTTTGGAATGGCTATTGTTGGTTGTCAATTTGGCTATATCTGGAATTAACGAAAACCCAAGCAGCTGTGCCCACCTGTGAAGGATTTTTCTTGATTGGATCATGGGAGGTGGAAAGACCCACCTTAAATACACAGATCAGTTGAGGTCTGAAACCCTACTCTAAATCTGGGCCATGCCTTCTGGTGGCAGCCTAAATAAAGGACATAGTGGAAGGAAGCTTTTAATTTTTCATCTGTTTTCCCACACTCTCACTGGCAAAAATCATTCCTCCACTGGTACTAGAGACCACCTCGGGATTCTGATATACTGAAGATCAGCTGAGGCATCCAGCCTCAAGGACTAAGTAAATAACTTTTGGATTCTTGGACTTTCCACTGGGAGACAGTCACTGTTGGACTAGCTGGACCACAGCAACTCTAATAAATCCACTTTCTATATCGATATTTATGACTAAATACAGACTTATTCTATCAATTCCGTTTCTCTAGAGAACTCTGACTGGAACACATATGTTTAATTGGTAAAATTGAGCGCTATGTTTCTACTTACTGTTTACCTTTGATAGAAATATTTCATGATTATCTTTACTCACAATTTCAAAATTGATTATTATTATTATTTTAAAAAGGCATGAGGCCTCAGGCTTAGTTTTCAGTATCACTGAAAATAAAACAAAGCAACCCCCTCTTCCCTGTTTAGCACAAAACACCAATAACAAAAGTCTCAGGAGTTCTCACAAAGTTCAGAAACAAAGACATGAAATCTAAGATGGATAATCATATATGGTAAGCCAGTATCCAGGAAAACAGACATGCAAAACAGATAGGGAATGGCCACACCAGGGCAGCAATACCTGAAACCAGGAGACTCCTCCTTCTTTGGGCACTTAGTAATGGCAGCTACCCCAGGGAAACAAGACTCCATTCCAAAGACTTCCCTTGACCCAGGTGGCTCAGCAAAGGAGAGTCTCTGTGAAGTACACTGTCAGCAAACTCCAACTGGGTCGTATGCTGAAACCTGACAGACATGAAACTGAAGCTGGGACGCGGGGGATCAAAGTCTGCAGAAAAACCTTCACAGGCTCTTCTTCCCATGACACTGAAGAGCTGCACAGTGGGCAAGTCTATCATGCTAACCAGGGCCCTGAAGGAGCCCACAGACGAGAGGGAAGCAAAGGGATGAAAAACAGAAGAAAGAAATTGAGGCATTGTGACTTGCAGATAATATGACTCCATACATCAAAACCCTACAGAGCCCACTAGAAAACTAAGAGATAATAAACAGTTAGAGCAATATGTCAAGATGCAAAATTACATATAAAAATGCACAGCCTTCTTGTGTACCAATGACAAACATGCTGAAAAAGCAATTAAGAAAGAAGTCCTGTTCACTACCCTCAAAAAAAGAAAAACAAAAACCTAAGCAAAAATGTTGAAATAAACTTCACTAAGCAAGTGAAGACCTGTATACAGTGAAAATTTTAAAATACCAAAAAAGGAACTTGAGGAAGACTCTAGAAGATGGAGAGACCTCCCATAGTCACAGATTGGGATGACTATTGTGAAATGGATGGACTATGTCTGCAGATACAATTCAATCCCCTTCAACATTCCACACCATGTTTCAGAGAACTACAGAGAACAATCTAAAAATTCAGACAAAACAAAAAGATCTGAATAGCCAAAGCAACCCTGAGGGGAAAGTAATGCTGGAGGCACCATCACATTCAATTTAACAGAGTCATGGTAATAAAAATTGCACGAGACTGGGACCAAACCAGACCTGTAGATTAACTGGGAGAAAACAGGGGGACCCAGATATAAGTATCCATAGTTACACAACTTGATTTTTGACAAAATCCCCATAAATATACCCTGGAGAACAAACATTCTTTTCAAAAAATGGAGCTAGAAAAACTGTGTATTAACATGGAGAAGAAAATAGATCCTTACTTCTTACCTGCATGAAAACCAACTCCATATTGATTAAGACCTTGACAATAACCAGAAACTCTAAAATTACAGAGGAAAAAGAACACAAAACACTTCAAGATCTAGGCATTCATCATGACTTTGCGGTTGGTACTTAATGTTGCTGAGGAAACAGAGAAAACAACAAATGGAACCTCAAGAAACTAAAAGAGCTTTGCTATAGCAAAGTAAACAGTTCATGGAGCAGAGACAGCCTGAAGACAGGAAGAAAATCTGCTAGGTCTAGACCTGACAGAGGATTAATACTCAACAATAAACATGGAAATAAACAGTACAATCAAAAAATGAGAAAAAGAACTTCAAAAGAAGAAACATAATTGGCTAATAAGTATTTTTTAAAATGATCAACACCCATAGCTATTGGGGAAATGTGGATTAAAATAGCTTTTAGAGTCACTCTCACCCCAGTTAGATTGCTATCCTCAAGACAGCAAGACAAGTGCACGCAAAGGCCCATGGGTGGAAGTCAGTGGATGACTTCCGTTTGTTGGCTCTCTCCTTCTGCCATGGGTTCTGGAGATGCAGCTCAGGTCATCTGAGCTGTGATGAAAGAGTTTTTACATGTTAAGCCATCTCAGTGGCCCGAGAAACTTTAAAAACCCTCTATCTCAATTCTTATTTACCAATGCAGACATGCTATCCAGAAGCTATAACGTTTGGATAAATTGTGTCAATAATGGTACCAAACAAGCAAGGAAAAAGTATTTTACATTCTCAACAGCATACATCAGCCCAAGATGGCCGAGATGGTCTACAAGCAGAGTTACTGGTGCATGAAATAAAGCTGCTACTAACTGGCGGGGCTGTTGTTTAATTTGCAGCAGAGCACAGCTTTCGTCGATACTTGATTCACTGCCATCCCCAGCATCTCCTCCTCTTCTTACTGTCACTTGGCATTGGTTTGAACATAATTCACAATCTTAACTTTTCTATCCAATCAAAGCAATGCATTTTTCGTTCTCTATCACACTGTGCTGTTTGAGCTGGGGGCATTGAATTTGTCTTATTTAGAAAGTGGGCTTTTTGCTAACTTCCCCAACTAAGATATGAATTTCAAAGGCAGGGTCTTTGTTTTCATTGTTCTTTATGTAGAACAACCGCCACTGGCAGAGCAGAATGAGAATTAAAGAATAGTTAATGATCAAAGGGGCATGAGAGGAATGGAAAGAGAGAACACATGCACGGGTAGTCTACAATTTGACATCTCTATACTAGCTGTTACTGTTGCTCTAGTTTTAAAGTTGGTTTTGCTGGGAATTGTAATTTTGAAACATATTCCTATTTGTAGTCTTCGGTGCTTTCTTCCTTCTACATCCTTTATGTTTCCTAAGGCTTTCTTTTTTCCAGTACTAGGCAAATGAGCCAAGGAGCTTGAGCATGCCATGGGAGTACTCTATCATGAAGTATATCTATTTCCAGTCTCTTACTTTTTGTTTTTGACATGGTCTCAATATATTGTCCAGGTTGGCCTTGAACTCATGCCATAATTCAGGTAAACTCTGAGCTTACAATCCTGCTGCAACTTCCTGAGTAGCAGGAATTGACCCTGATAACACTGTCCATAAATATTAAAACGTCATTTTATTGTCATTCCACAGTACTTCCCAATTTCCAGTTTTCCTTCTTTAAATTATGCCTTATTTACTGCCGTTTTATTACTGTGAAGAGACAACATGACCAAGACAGCTTATAAAATAAAGCATCTGATTGGGATGGGCTTACAGTTTCAGAGGTTTAGTCCATTGTCAATAAGGCTGGGAGCATGTGGCAGGCAGGCAGGCAGGCAGGGCACTGGGGCAATAGCTAAGAGCTTACATCTAATTCACAAGTTGCAGACAGAGAGAAAGAGAGACAGAGAGAGAAAACCAGACTGGGCCTGGCATGGGCTTTTCAAAAACCCACCCCAGTGACACCCCTCCTCCAATAAGGCCACACTTGCATTAGGACTTATGGCAGAAGAGAAATGAAGAAAAAAAAAAAACTACGTGAAGCAATTTCCAGATTCTGCATATTGCATCAGGAAGAGTAGATAATGTGTAAGTGACAGTGAATCGAGTAAGCAACTGTGACCAGTGCACAGACTGTGTGTGCACTCCTAGCACTTGCCGTGTAGCCAGAATCGGTTTCCAGCAGGAATTACAAAGCAGATTTTAAAGAGCCTCAAATAAAGAAATAGGAAATTTCTCTTTAATCTTTTAAATGCATTATACACTACACTATCACAATAGGCTCCATATTTATCAACAAATTTTCAAAGTGATTTTATCTGTCATTTTCATGTTGTTACCAGTAAACTGTTAATTACCTATGTGGTTCACGGTTTCTCTCTACAGAGAAAGCTTCTCAGCTTCCTTGTTCATCTAATGGCCACTGCAAACAGCTTTGCCAAGAACAGCAGAGTATTGGGGACTTTTTTTTTTTTTTTTTTTTTGGTTTTTCGAGACAGGGTTTCTCTGTGGCTTTGGAGCCTGTCCTGGAACTAGCTCTGTAGACCAGGTTGGTCTCGAACTCACAGAGATCCGCCTGCCTCTGCCTCCCGAGTGCTGGGATTAAAGGCATGTGCCACCACCGCCCGGCAGGGGACTTTTGATATTTCTGAAAAGAATGACTACATTTGATGGGAAGAAGCTAATATCCCTCTTCTGCTTTAATTAACCTTTCAGCTTCTTGTCACTTTTTAAAAAAGCAACTTGGGATAAAAAAACAAATCAAGCTGCTAGCTATCCTCAGTCATCTTACTATATGAGAAAAATCAGTACTTGTTTATTTAAGACACTGAAATCATACGAAAAAGATGAGTTAACCTAGTATTTCATGATTATAATTTAAGAGCTAGGTTGAAATGTAAATTACAAACAGGCTTTTAAAAACATGATAAAAGTACCATACATCCAACAAAAGTTACAAAAGTAATTATTTTAAAGTCTGAATTCATTTTTTAAAAATCAAAGATACTCATTTGGACTAATCATAAATTCATTGCCTCATCATGAAATCAATGAAATGACAGCAATTTCAAGATAAGAGCTCAATTTTAAAAATTTAAGTATCCCACCAAAAATATGAATAAATATTCAGCAGAAGATCACTAATAGCAGCATTAATACATATGTGTACCATCACAGGAAGCTAGAGTTCCAGCAAAGGACTGACATATACACAGTCACAGTAGACAATGGTCTGCAGAGTTCTGACACATGGCACCGTATTAGCCAGCCTGTAAAGCATTTAGCGAAGCCTATAGAATCACGTGCTTACTCTGAGAGCTTCCAAACCGTGCCCTGAAACACAAGCGGAGGGGATGACGTCTCGAAAGACTAGGAGACAGAAGGCTAGGAGATGGAGAAGTAGGAGGCAGACAGGTAGGGGATGCGTAGGTAGGGGATGGATAGGAGATGGACCAGTAGAGGAGATGGATGAGTAGGAGATGGATGGATAGGAATACAGGGAAATTATGGTGAGGAGGGAAGGAGCCTGTCATCCAGCAAGAATTCCAGCACAGTTAACATCTGGAAAACAGCAAGATGGCCCAGCAAGTAATGGTGCTTGCTGCCAAGCCTGAAAACCTTACTCCGATCCCTAAATCTCACATGGTGTTAGGAAAAAAACCAAATCCTATAAGTTGTCCTTTGACCTCTATGGGTATACCATGGTACACACATTCTGCCCCCCATAAGTATACAATAATTGTACCCCAGGCTACTATTCATTTCTTATGTAGCCATTTTATATTAAAGTAGCAATGACATAAGGCCTACAGTCTAAATGTATATGACCTTGGGAAGAGCCTCACTCCTTTCCCAAGACATTGCCTAAGAATTCTAACAAAACTGTGGATGTTACAGACATCCCACCTTCCAGGATCCCCGTGATACAGACTTTTTCCTTACCAATTCCAATCCTCCAAAGTGTGCCCCTTTAGGGATCACCCAGTGATAAAACAATAACTTCAAACTCCACCAAGATTCCACATCTAGCTACTGAAAAAACACTAGCTACAAATCTCACTTGAGGAGGCCTTGCCACTTTTACGTATGCCTTCCTTTCTTCTGAGAGCCCACTCCGCTTCTCTCCTAGTTCTCATGCTCAATAGAATCTCCAATTCTGCTTCACAAATGGGCTCTTCCTGAATTTGACCTGAGTTAAAGTCACTAAAACTGTAGATCTCGTCAGGCTGCCAAGGATAACAGTGGGGAGGTGTGACTCCCAAACCCGGATTCCCCCAAATGCAGACAGATCACTTAAGCACATGTTCAGTCATTAAGTAAGCACAAATTAAGAAAGCAAACCCATTAGTGGTCACATAGGACAAACAGCACAGAATACAGAGAATAAAGGGAAGACTCAGGAAAGATACAAGCAGACACACAAACACAGACATCAGCACCAGCACATGTGTAAGAAGAGGACCTGATCCCCTGCGATGGTTGAATATATTAGTCAAATTGTTCATTTTCTTTATTTAAAATGCAAGTCCAGGCCACTGTTGAGACTCTGTCTCAATGAAACCAAACTGCAAAAGCCCTGAAAAGCCATAAGAAAGACCAGGCATGAAAAGTCAGAGATGCCAAAAATGATCAGGTTCAAGAACCAAGAGGGGGAAGCCATTAGAGAACTTATGAGTGTAAAATGATAAGGAATGTTCTGGAGAAGTGCACACTAAACAGTTGAGGCTTGAGAATGGAAGAGAAATGTGAACACCCGCAACTCTAACACAAAAGGCACAAAAGGCTCAGTGAACAGGAGTTGGGATGAGGATAATGGACCTTCACTTATATTTGGAAGTTTGCACTCTGAATATGAGTCATAAGCTGTGACTTAATATTGGTACTGGTCAGAAAAAAGAGAGACATGGCTGATGAATTTTTAAAGATTTTATTTTATGTTTAAGCATTTTTGCTTGCATGTGTGCCACCATGTGTATGAAGCAGCTGTGAAGGCCAGATCCCCTGGCGCTGGTGTCACAGAAACCATGAGTCACCATGCAGGTGCTGGGAAGAGGGCCTGGTCCTCTGCAAGAGCAACAGTGGTCTTTACCATTGAGCCATCTCTCTAGCCACAAATTTCAGGCTATTAATTTTCATGTGTATAAAATTTAGCAAGATAGTATCTCTACAATTAAATAAAACCTTTGAAGCCTTTAAGATGTCAAGGTAAGCCAGATGTATTAAATCCTGAAGAAATGTAAACAAATGGCATAGTGCCAGAGGCAAAGGGCAGCATTGCTCACTGGATACTGAGGACTAAAGAGCACCGTTGCACTTAAATCCCCAGAGTTCTCACTCTTAAGGGGCTATCGTATAATTTTGCCTTTGTGATTAGAACAGACAAAGTGTGATAATGCTGACTCTTATTAGGGAACCTTCTATTTGCTGATTGGCCTATTTCAAAAGCTCAAAAAAATGCTAAAATGTTTTATTATCTATGTATATAAGCTACAAAAACCTTGTAATTAAGATGACTAATGTATGATATTCTTTTATAAAGAGGACTAAGGAGTAATTTATTAAAGCCACAGTTGTGTTTAATGTTCCTAAACTGCTTATGCAAACAATATTTTTGCATAAATAGGTGTTAAGATAAACAACTTGTTTCCTACAGGGACTTTGAAATTAGCACATAATTAAGCATAGGATGTGTGTATGATCAGTCTCAAATAAAACCTCAGCAACAGATCTTTTAAAAGTCAACTTGGTAGATAACTTCCAAAAGTGTTTTCATGGTAGATGCTAGAGGAAGCAACTATGTCCCATATGACTATAAAAGACGCTTGCATGCCAATTTCTGAAGTTTTTGTTCCACACATCCATCCTCTTCCTGGTCTCCCTTCTATTCCGTCACTGTTAACCACAGCTATAACTGAATATGTTGAGTCCTCTGAGTTCTGGCAGACAAGCACTTGAAATAAGAGTTTGTCTTCAAGGCTTCCCATACAGTGCTATTAATTTATTATCATGGCACATAGAAGTAAAATTTCAAAAAATGACTTATCGATTGACTCAAAGAAGATGTGATAATTCATTTGAAATAAATTTCAAAAGAATATAATAAAATGAGTGACTCTAGTTAATTAACAATTCATTTGGGATAAACGGTTTGTGGCATAAATTCCCAATCCTACCCCAGCTATTCAAGAACTTTGCTCATTCAGTTCCCAAGGAGTAAATTTATTCAGTTCCAAATGATCAAATTTTTACATCTACACTGAGTCTTTTGCATTAGTTTATCCTCTAAATACAATTCCCCCATCAGAAGATTCTCCATTGGAGTTCTTCAGTTCTTCCATGTGTGTCAGTTGGGAACGTTGAGGGTCAGGCTTAGGGTCTCAAGGAAGCTGAACAAGCACTGACCATCACTGAGCGATATCCCCAACCCTCTACTATCATATTTCTGTGGTCCTTTTCAGAAATACTGTTGCTCCTCCTTTTTCCTCCTCATCACAAAGACATTGATCCTACTGAAATCCTTCCCAGAAATCTCAAGGATGACCTCAGTGATGTACAATTTTGATTTATATCTGTATTCCTCAAATAATTGCAAATAGTGCCCCCCTTCACTCTAAAAGTATTCTCATATGAGATGAGTCCCCCACTATGGCTATCCATTAAGAAAGATGGCGCTAAAATAATGGTAAAATTTCCACCCCTATCGTTGATCTTGTGATACAGCAGAGTTATTCCCGCATTTTAAATTACTTGCTTCCATTCGCTTACAGTTTGTTCTGTTTCACTAACTTTTTGCCTTTAACATCGTTTGCTAGATACTCATTATTTCTCTTACTGATGTGATGAGGACTCAGCCCTCTTCCTTATGCTTCAGATACATATAGTTCCATGATTTAAATATCCTGTGTATTTGACACCAGAATTCCCATTGCCAGTCAAGCCATCTCCCCTAGACTTCTGATGAGGCTCTGAAGCCCTTTCCTTCAAAGTTTCAAAGCTATCCTGAGTTCAGTATTTGCAAAGATGACCTCCCAACTGCTACACGTTCATAAATTAAAAGTACTGACTTTCTGTTATTATGTCTTAAATAAAGTACCTGCTGCTAAAACATGAATCTGTCGCATGAGAAGTCAGAAAAAAAAAACTAAAACAAATAATGCACTGATCCTTTTTAAGGTTTTAGAAGAATGAGAACCAAGCCAACCCTAAAAGCAGTAGACAGGGAGAAATAATTAAGAGCAGGGCAGAAATAAATGAAATAGAAACAAACAAAAAATACCGAGAATCAATGAAATGAAGAGCTGGTTACTTGAAAAGATTAATGAATTTGTAATCAAATTAGCCATTGGTGGGGGTGGGGGTGAAGACCCAAATCAGTAAAATAAAAGATAAGATGGAGATATTACTAAAGGTAACACTGAGATTTTAAAAATGACATAACTTAAAAATTTGTATTTTGCTAAACTAGAGAAAACAAAAGCAAATGAGGTTTTGATATCTACGACAATCAAAATCAGCAAAGATGAAATAATTTTAAAATCTATAACCAACAACAAAACTGAAGTAATAAAGTGTGTCATTCCTCCCCGCAAGGAAAAGAAAAAACCCACCCAGAAGTAGACAGATTCACTGTACCAGACTGTCAAAGGAGAACTAACACAAACACTATATAATTATTTCACAAAATAGAAAAGGTAGCCATGACTCCAAGCTCTATTTTACAAAGCTAATATTAAAACAAAAGGCAGACATAATGAAAAGAAAATTACAGACAGATTTCCCTGCTGAACATTGATACAAAAACTCTCAATAAAATATTTGGAAACCAAATTCAAAATCATATCAAAATAATCATTCATTATTACTAAGATGACATCATTTCACAACACAGGCTTGGTTCAATGTAAGTCAATAAATAAATGTAACTCAACATATAAGTGGATTGATTTAAAGACAGAAATTACATAATTAACTCAATACACACAGAAAAGGTCATTTACAAAATTCAAAACTCCTTCATGATTAAAAAAAAAGTTGGAAGGGTAGAGGTGGAGGAGGGATACTGCAACCTAATAAAGGCTGTGTACAACAAACCTATAGCTAACAGCTCAATAAATGGAGAAAACTCCAGGCATTTCCACTAAGATGAGGAATAACGTAAAAATGTCCAGTCTCCAGTCTATCCAGCATAGTGCTTGAGGACTTAGCTAGAGCAATAATGCAAGAGAAGGGGGACTAGGAGATGCAAACAGAAAAGAAGTCAGACTTTCCCCATTTGCATAACATAATCCTATATAAAACATTAAAAGTGCTACTAAAAAATCTTAGAACTGGTAAGTACTTTCATCAAAGTGATAAGTTGTAAGTTAACACAAAAAGAAATCAGTAACTTGATCAATGATAAACATACTGAAAAAGAAATCAACAATCCATTCATGATAGTCTATAACTAAGTGAACAAACCCAGCCAATGATCTGACCAATCTCTACAATGAAAACTTAAGACACTGATGAAAGAAATTGACGAAGACACTGAGAAATGGAAAGAACACCTATGATCATGAATTAAAAGAATTAACATTGCAATAATTACAATCACACCAAAAGCAACCTGTATATTCAATACAATCCCAATCAAGTTGCGTGACTTTGTCAAAGAGTAGTTATAAAAAGGAATATGTGAAAAAAATACTGAGACAATTTGTAACAGTGATTTCATTTTCATTGTGATTAAAACTTTCTAAAAGTTACGTGCTTCTGAGTATTCTCTGAAGTTCCACCACCTACATTATACTATGCTTGCTTGTAAACTGCAAGTGTCATCAGCAGAAAAATGGATGAACTGCACCAGACTCAGAAAGACGAACACCAAATAATTTCTCTCATATGTTGTGACAGCTGGTTTTATGTCAGTTTGATACACAAGCTAGAGTTATATAAAAGGAGAATTCTTAATGGAGAAAATGCCTCCTTAAAATCAAGCTGTAAGGCATTTTCTTAATTAGCTATTGATGGTGGAGTGTCCAGTCCATCGTGGGTGGAGTCATCCCTGGACAGGTGGCAGGCTGAGCAAACCATATGAAACAAGCCAGTAAGCATCACCATGGTGTCTGCATCAGCCCTGCCTCCAGGTTCTTGCCTTGTTTGAATTCCTTTCCTGACTTCCTTTGATGATGAACTATGAAAGTGTAAGTTAAATAAACGCCTTCCCCACTTAGTTTTTGGTCATGGCCTTTTTTACATGGTAACTAAGACATATGTGGAAACTAGTTGTATGTGTGTGTGTGTGTGTGTGTGTGTGTGTGTGTGTGTGTGTGCACGTGCGTGTGTGCATGCATATGTACACATGACACATAAAACTAACAGATGGGCTATAGAAAGGGAGGAAGTCGAAAGGAAGAGAGAGAAGACATACAGACTAATAGGAAGAACAAAAGAGGAAGCCGGGAGGATAAGGGTCGAGGCAATATGAGGGAGGTACAACAATATCTACCTATTGTATGAGTGCATATAAATGTTATATTGGAACTTATTTCATACACTAAAAAATTAACACAAAAGGAATTTTGGTAAAAAGATAATTTAGATTTAATCCAAAATCTAGTATCTACTATCTAAAATTTAAAAGTGCTTTTTTTTGTGTGTGGTTTCTTGAGACAGGGTTTCTCTATGTAGTCTCAGCTGTCCTGGAACTCACTCTGTAGACAAAGCTGGCCTCAGAGTCACAAAGATCCACCTGCCTCTGCCTTCCAAGTGCTGGAATTAAAGACATGCACCACCACAGCCTCGCTAAAAAGTTTATTTTTAATCAAATTAAAAGTAAATTGTTAAGAAAGGGAGAAATCAGATATCCTCTACATGAAATTCAGTAACAGAACATGTGGGCGATCATACCTCGTCTGTGTTATAGATTATCTGGAGCCCTGAAGAAATCATTTCCACCAGATAGAGGAGAAACAGTGACACTGCGTTTATCTGAAAACAAACAGCAACAGTTAGAAGTTAAAGGGAGAATGAAAATATTATGATATGAAATTAATATATATGCTGTAATTGTTGTCAATAGTGCCAGATACAAATAATTTATTCCCTATCACTAAATAAAAGATATGAACCCAATATAGAACAAGAAAACCGGCATTTTATGTGATGTGCTAAAATTCCAAATTCACTGTGCTGGTTATCACATGACGGGATCTGAGAAGGCCGTGAGAAGAATTTTTAGCATGGCTTCTGTAACATTTGTTTCCTTCAATTTCCAAATTCTGAGTCTAAAGATCTTATTTTTGGAACAATTTTGCCCCAGAGGAACGAATATGATGCCATCCATCTGTAATGAAAAAGCTACTGAAAAACAAGACATCGCCTCCATCGAGACACTATTAACAATGAGGAGTGCGTCTTGAAAATATCTCATTCTAAACAGAAGTGAAGGAGTGTGTTACCTGTATTCACTGGTATGCTTTATAATTTAAAGCCACTTAGGAAAGGGTGTTAAGAACACATGAAACTATTAGTGTATTAAATGCATGCGTTATTTGATCTAAACAAATCAATGCTTCCTAATTTAACTCGTAATAGAATATATGAACATCCCATATAAAAAAGGAAAATGAAGTCTCCAATATGGACACATCTTGAGTGATAATTAATTTTCAATGTCAACTTGACTAGACAGAAGGACTCCCGAGTAGCTAGTAAAACACTGTCTCTGGATGTGGAACAAAAAGGCAGAGGAAGGTTGCTTTCTTTGCCAGAGCCAGGATATTCTTCTTATGGCTTCAATGGTAAACTCTAGGTTCTCAAGTTTTGGGGTTCTAATCCCAGATTTTGGTCCTTTAGCCTCTAGATGAGAACCACACTTTCGGACTTGGAATGAGCTTCACTACCTGAATCCTTAGCATTCCTTGTAGCTAGGCTGTTGTAGGACTTAGCGTCAATAGTCAAGCGAGCGAACACATGTGATGGAAACACCTGAAATTCTACCATTTGGAAGGATAAGTTCAGCTACGCAGTGAGCTGTAGCTACTGTGAATAACAGTGAGACCTTATTTCTCCAAAGAGATGAATAAAAATTTATATGAGCCATTTCCACAAACACTACCTATGTACACTCAAGTATGAACATACTGGTCTCAAGTAGATACAAGTCTATCCTTCCTTCCCTCCCTCCCTCTTGGCTCCTTAACTCGGGAATGCTATTGGTAATAGATCTTGAATCAAAGAAACAAAAGTCTCTCCAACATCTTATCTTATATGATTGCATTTATATTTGAAATATGGGGTCCAGAAAGATGGCTCAGCAGTTAAGAGCACTGGTTGTTCTTCCAGAGGTCCTGGGTTCAATTCCCAGCAATCACACAGTGGCTCACAACCACCTGTAATGAGATCTGGTGCCCTCTTATGGCCTGCGGTATATGATGTATACACAGTCTATAGAGGCATAAAGTGGACTACAGGTTGCTTAAGGCACTTCAGGAAAAATGGAGAGTAGCTGATTTTGCTTAAAGTTTCAGGGTGAAGAAAGGTTCTAAATTTGAATGTGGTAATTTGTTGGTGATTGGGGGACCACCAGACCCTGAATTTCCTGTAAACAACCTGTTTTCCTTGGCTCTGAGCAGCCTGCAGCTGATCTGAGCAAGAGACCCTGATGGCAGGGGAGTGGGTTCTGGTGAGTCTGCAGCTGAAAGATCCCAAGAGCTGGGGCATGGCCAAAGCCCTGTATAAGCTACCCCTGAGCACAACAAAGTGGGCATTCTTGGCATTCTTGCTTCAAGGTTGTCCCCGTGGCCCCCTCTGTCTGTCCGTTTTTGTGTTTTTAAATTTTCACCCTAGTTCCCATAGCGCATAGGGAGTAGAGCGCGGAGAGCAGAACAGAACCAGTATAGTTTTACAGTAACTGTCTTACAACTTAGAATATACTAAAACCACAAAATGGTACACGTCAAATAGATAAACCATATGGCAAACAAATTATATCTCAATAAAATTTTAGTTAAACAAATAAAATTTAAGCAAAAGTATGTCAGGATATTGCAAAACTGAGTTAAAAAGTGTAAGTAGGTGACCTGCAGTCTGTATTTATATGTAAAAGATTGTCATTCCCTAACTGTGTGGCTGGTTTGCATTTCCCGACATTTCCTAATTTTCACTAAGTTACATCAGGAAGTTGGGGCAGAAAATTACTGGTGCCTTTCAAAGCCTTGGACAAAGTAGCCCTGTGTCACTAAGACCCTGCTGCTGGGCTTTATAGAACCCACGCCAATTTTGGAGGTCTCCATAGCTCCTGGAACCCTGGAAGCCAAGTTTGTCAAGGTACAAGCGTGCCCTACAGGAAGACAGAGTATCTAGGTTCGGAACATTCTTCTTAAGCACATGCCAGAGTAGAGTTTTCCCTGCAGGAAAGCTCATCCAAAAATCTTCTATCACTGTGAAGGGCCTGCCAGGAATGATTTCAGAGAAACTCCAGTCCTATGGGCAGAGTTACAGGAACAAGTAGAAGCAGCAAAGAATTCTGCGCTTGAACGTTTAGGGTATGTATGTGAGTAACTAGAAAACTATAACAGGATTCTGTTCAATGCCTACAATGTAAGAGGCACCGCGTTCAAATTCTGGATTACAAAATAAAGCATGCGGAGCTGACTTCCAGCTACCTGAGAGGCTGAAGCAGGGAGGATCATTGATCCCAGGAGATTAGCACCAGCCAGTGCACTAAAAAAGATCCCATCTCTTAAAATAACAGCAAAATAAAATAACAAAAAAAGAAAGAAAATAAACAGATTGAAGCATATGTTGAAAACAGAAGGACCAATGGACCTTGACTAATATTAAATTCTAAAACAAAACTTTTTTACAACCAACTGGGCTGTTGAGAAAGATAACCATAGTCTCTATAATGACCAGCATTGAGAAAGGGGATGCTCCCATACAGAAGGAAGAAATCTGACCCCTCACTCATCATGTGCACAGCTAGACCCAAGGAGAATAATGAGTTAAATGGGAGGCAAAGAATTATAAAATTGATGAAAGGAAACACAGGGGAAAAGCTCTGGGGGCAGATGTGGTGCCTGACTCCAAAGCACAAGCAGCAGTCAACAGAGTCAAGAGAAACTGCAGAACGAGAGAATCTGTAAACTACATAAGGGACTAATTTCTAGGATATGATATATACAGAATTCAATGCAGCAACAACAAAATAATACAATTAAACAATGACTTAAATAGGCATTATCCAAAAGAGAACATAAAATTGAGCAAAAAGTATAAGCAAGAATGGAGAAGATAAATCAAAGTGATAATTAGATACCATCTTTTCCCAGTCACATTGTCTATTATCAAAAAGACAGAAGATGAATGTGAAGTGAGGGGACTCAATAGTGCAGCTGTCACAGAACATCCCACAGGGCTCCTAAAACACCCTACAGCTACCATGACCAACAGTCCTAATCTTACGTGCACATGAAAAGGACAGAAGCCAACACATCAAACTGACATGTAAGCTCATAAGCTCACTACAGCAGCATTCACAACTGTCAACACAACTTCAGCTGTTGATGGATGGGCAAAGAAAAAGTAGGACATGCACTCAATTCAGTGTTACTCAGCCATGGGAAAGAATGAAATTCTGCCATTTGTACCAACATAAGTGGACTAGAGGACATACATGAAGCAAGTCAGAGTCACAATGACGATGAACACATGTTCTCATACATGGATGCTAACTAGGCAATCTCAAAGCAGAGACTGGATTAGCATTTACCACAGACCTGGGAAAGGCGTGGAAATGTGGGTAAAGAGAGGACTGTTAACTGACACATGGATATAATTGAACAGAAAGGTCATCAGGTAGGGTGGCAGGTACCTTTACGTACTGTGACATCTCACTAACATAATGTTTATTTGTTTAAAAGAAAGTTAAGACTACACACTTCTATTTTGATTTTGCTTATCTATATGCAAGTTTTTGGAAAATACATTTAACTGCATTATCATTAAAAACAAACAAGTTTCTGCTATATGGAAATGGGTACAGCACTTTCTGTGTTTGGAGACAACATACAAAAGTTTGGTATTCTTCCAAATTTATAAACATGCTTTTATTTCTGAAGGTAGGTTCCATCTTCTAAGTAGAAATAATAATATAATCCACTCAACTGATTCATTAATTTAATAAGACATTTACAACAGGGGGGAAATTATAGAAAAGAGAAACTCCAACTGGAGAGATAGCTCAGTTGGTAAAGTGCTTGCCATGTATGAGAATATCATAATCTCCAGAACCCACGCTGGATGTGCTGGCACCTCTGGTAATCCCAATGCTGGGAAAGCAAAAACAGACAGATCCCGGGGCTCATTAGCTAGCCGACCTAGCCTTATCAGTGAACACTGGAGCAATGACAGGGCCTATCTCAAGTTGGATCGTGCTCAAGTAACT
Organism: Microtus oregoni; assembly: GCF_018167655.1. Classification (NCBI taxonomy): domain Eukaryota; kingdom Metazoa; phylum Chordata; class Mammalia; order Rodentia; family Cricetidae; genus Microtus; species Microtus oregoni. The sequence goes on from NW_024543063.1 coordinate 65,654,906, forward strand.
AACTATACTGCAGGTTGTCGCTGGCTCTCTATGCACTCATCTACTATATTTAGATGTATGTGCACGCGCACCTCTAAGTGTATGTGCACACACAAGGGCAACTATACACAAGAAAAACTATTCTTTTTAGTAAGGAATATATGATTAATAAGTATCTTATTCCAAAGTAGCAGGACATACAGGTAAACAAAAATAAACTCTGTTAAGGATAAATAGTATATATAATATTTATATCTTACAAACAAGCTACAGGATATCATCTTAAAATACACAGACGTGAGGGTGGTATTGAAAAGAAAAGAAAACATTCTATGGTACATTTTTAGCATAGGTATAGAGTTTAACAAAACACAAAGCTGACAGGTTTCAAAATGTTTGTGATATTCCCATAGGAGTATTTAGCCTTCCCTAGAGTAGATATACTAAAAATGATCTGTGGTCCAACATAAACTTCTGAATAATTGTTTTACACCTGTCAACACTTTTTATTTCCAAGTGCAGGAATTCTTTTAAGTATATAAACAAATTTCGCTTACTGGAGGAAGAGTGGACATCCACCTTCTAAAGGGAAATATCCCATCTGATCACTCCATGAACGTGGTATGTTCTAATATTCCATGACAGCAATTCCTTCAGCCTCATGGGTTACCAATAAACTTCCTTTTCCATTTCAGGGTTCATATATTCTACTATTTTAAAGTTATGAAATTTACTTTGAAACAGTATAAGTAGCCTCAAACATGCTATGATACGGAATGTAAATGGTAGAGAAGTAAATATTTTTCTTTTACCTGAAGATGGCCATACTCTTCATAGGTGAGCAGCTCGTCTCCTGTGTGCACACTGAAAATGGAGTGAAGACACGTTGTGGGCCGTGGATCTTGCTTAAACTGCTGGACCTGGAAGTGAATATAAAATAAGCGTGAAGGTCATTCACATGCTCATCTAAAGTTAGGAGTGTTAGTTATTTTCACGTGATTTTTCTTATAAGGAAAGCTAAAGCTTACAGGCTGGGGAACGGACAAAGCAGAAACAGCACCTTTCTAAGGAACCATGATAGACAAAGGTCACAATGACTAACTTATTAGAGTAGACATATCTACCAAATGATAGTTCACAGCACTGAATTCGAAAGGAGTAGGGAGCATGTAAGCATGACAGCAATAGTTTGTTGGCAATGTTTTGCATATTATTGATTGAGTTTTTAACATTTATTTTATTTATAGTGTATAAACACATAGTGTGTGTGTGTGTGTGTGTGTGTGTAAGCTCATAGGGAGTGACACTATTAGGAGGTATGGCTTTGTTGGAGCAGGTAAGGACTTAGAGGACGTGTGTCACTATGGGGGTGGGCTTTGAGGTCTCATATATGCTTAAGCCATGTCCATTGTCTCAGACAACTTCCTATTACCTGGAGGTCACTATGTAAGAGCTCTCAGCTCCTTCTCCAGCACCATGTCTACCTGCATGCTGCCTTGCTTCCCATCATGATGATAATGGGCTAAACCTCTCAACTGTAAGCCACCCCAGTTAAATGTTTTCCTTTATAAAAGTTGCCATGGTCATGGTGTCTGCTCACAGCAACAGAAACCCTAACTAGGACAGTGTGTATAGCGCCACACATGATATTGAAGGTTAGAAGACAACTTGTGGGAATCAGTTCTCTCCTTCCATCATGTGTGGCCTGAGGATTGGCTTAGGTCATCAAGCTTGTTGGCAGGTACCTTTACCTGTTGAACCACCTTGCCAGTCAATCTTATTTGATTTTGAGTAAAACATATGTTTCTTAAGTAAAACAAGGTCCCTGTGACAATACTTAGCTATACAGTTACCTTGAAATGCTTATTGACATGACAGTTGAATGGAAAAGTACTTTAGACTATATTCTAATGCAATTAAGTATCCAAACTTCAGATTTTATTTCCTTCTCTAAAAATAAACACATTTTAACTATGGTAGAACAAATATATTTTCATTTCTCATCCAGACATAATTACCAAGATAACAATTCTGATGGTGTAGAATACATTTTTATTTACTAATTACATATAATTTGTCGTCCCCCCCCCAGCTGGCTGTCTCTTGTTCTGTTGGCGAATCTGATCTCAAATAACAAGCTGAGAGGATCTATCTACTTCTTTGGATTAGCTGGAACTATGTATGGGCTAATGACCCTGTATTAATCATTGTAGATTACAAAGTACAAATTCTAAACAATCAACATAACTCCAAAGACAGAAACATCCATCCCTGTTCAGGGCCTGCTCAATTGAATGTAAACAACATTTATTAATTCCAATGTTCATTCCATGAACTGTTAAACTACTGACCCTAAGGAAAACTCACGGGACCTCAAATTCATAGTGAAGTCAGATGTGGGTAACCTGAGGGCCCACTGCTTGCTAGTGGGCTCTGAGGTCAGAGGTAGTTTTAGAGTATTGAGCCTACAGCCTCTGTAATCTACATCGAGTCCAGGCAGTTGATGGTAAAACTGAATTAAACAACAGAACGCTGGGTGTGTGAAGCATCCATAGATTTGGTTTTAGAAATAATGGGAGTAAAGAAAGGTTCTCCTTTCTCCTATCCTTTCTCCTGCCTTGCCATTGGCTGTTCAACTCTTTATTAGACCAATCAGGTGTTTAAGACAGGCACAGGAACACAGCTTCACAGAGTTAAACAAATATATCATAAAAGAATGCAACACATTTTGCATCATTAAACAAATGTTCCACAGCATTAACAAACGTAACACATCTTAAAATCATATTCCAAATCACCCATGACCCTGCAGAAACAAATATGACTAAAGTCAACAAGACCAAAGTCAGGCTCTATCAGCAAGATATCAGACTGAGAAAACGAGGGGATACTCTATGAGATGCAGTCTTCTGGTCATGACACGATCACCGAACTTAGGAATTCACTGCAGTTACAATTACCCACATAAGAGCAAGCCTTCAGAGCAGTCTAAATCCCAATAGCTATCACTAATTAGACTCAAAGGCTTACAAAAACCAAGAAACTGGAGCTGGGGGGAGGTAGAAAGGGCTGGAGACATGGCTGAGCAGGTAAGAACATTGGCTTCAAGCCCTAGCAGATACATGTGGCTTATAACTTCTGTATCTCTAAGCCTTTGGGATCCAACACTCTTCTTCTAGCCTCCAAGAGCAATAGACACATATCTGGTACATAAATATAAACAAACAAATAAATGCCTTTTCAAAGTAGAAGACATGAAGTGATGTTGAACGTATTAGGGTGGATGTGATTAGAACACATTTATATGTACAAAATTGTCATAGTATATTAAATAGTGTATGAAAAAACAGCAACAAGACAGGCAGCGATAGTGAATGCCTTTAATCCCAGCCCTCGGGAGGCAGAAAAAGGCAAATTTCTGTAAGTTTGAGGCCAACCTGGTATACAATGTGAATTCCAAGACAGGCTCCAAAGCTACAGAGAAACCACCCGCCCTTCCCACCCCCCAAAAAGAGGAAACAACTGGAAGTGTACATTTTCCATTTATAAAGTAACTGAGGGACTCATAAAAAGTAGACATTCTGTTTCCATAGAAGAACATAAGCAATAGCCTGGAAAGGCACAAGCAAAAGTCATTCCTTTCTCACTGCCGTGATTATTCCATTATTATCTCAAAGAAATGAACATTATTCCAGACTCCTAATCAAAAATATAGCTGAACTGAAACAAAACTCGTGTTCCCTAATGTCCTAGTTTGCTGCGTTCCTGACCCTGAGAAACACTTCCCTCCACGATGCCGGTCTGAGATTAATCACAGCTGAGTGTTCAGCCCCAGGAGCCAGCATCCATCGTCCTAGGAAAGCATTCCATGTTTCGTTCCCACAAATTTCTAATCCACATATATCACAGGAGCAGTCCCAAGAGAGTCTTCAAGGAAGTCAAACTTTCCTGAGATTTCACAAGCCAGGCTTCCAGAGTCTGCATTTCTCTCGATACATTTATCTTCCAATCCCTCTGAGGACTCAATGGCTTTCCCAGCCAACAGTGCCAAGCTCTCCCACAATCCTCCCCGCAAACACGGTCAGGTCCAGCACATCACTAACCCCCTCTGTCCTAGACCACTCTTCTGCTGCTGTGATAAACACGGACTGATAGTTAGCTTACAGGTTACAGCCCATCGTTGAAGGAAATCAGGACTGGAACTCAAGGAGGAGGCAAGAGGCAAAGCATTAAGCAGAGAGCATGAAGGAAGCCCTGCTAACCACATAGCTTTCCACATCTTGCTCAGCTCGCTTTCTTACATAGCCAAAGACAGCAGGGCCAGAGGTGACACTGCCCACAGCGGGCTGGGCCCTGCCATGTTTATAATCATGAAGTACAGGCCAATCTGATGGAGGGATTTGATCCAGCTCCCCTCCTTCCTCAGGCCACACCTGTGTCAAACCAACAACTACCAGCACCCCATGTAACAGGGATCTAACATGAGGCTCTGTCAGGTGAATGAAGCCACGGCAGCTGTTGACAAGATGATGCTTATCATTTGTCTTTAAGACATGCAAGAACCCAGCAGGAGACTTTATTTCTAAGGGCTGTGTCAGGGGAAAACTCACTACTAAATGATTAAAGATGCTCACAGGGGAAGTTATAGAATGGCTTTGAATTTCAAAGCTGCTAAGAGGCATGCAATTTAAGATTTCAGAAAAAAATCAAATTCTGTACACTTTGAAAATTAATGGGGTATGCTGTATGTCAACTTCAAACAAAATGTACTCTTGAGAACAGTCAAGAAACAAAATACATTCATTAGTAGTTTATAGGCTACCTAGCATTTCCTAAGATCAAGAAAACGATTATAGTGCATGTTTCTAAACCATATCAGAATTTATTTTACTTGTATTTTAAATTTTTCATGAAAATTTTTCCCACTGTGAGTAAATAGTTTATTTGGGAAAGCTAATTTGTCATATATTCTTAATTTATAGGCTTAAAATACACAGTTAGAGGAAAATAATCATCCCATCTTTGTACGTGTTCTGGAAGAACAAATTTTACAAAAGTTCAGTGATTTCTCACTGGTTCAAAACTACTCAGCAGCATTGTGAATGAAATTAAGCATGGGGCACAGCCACTGAAAGCCCTCCAGGCCAACTGCAGGGCAGCCATGAAGCTCTGCACTTTTGTCACAAGGGCGGTGAGACAGAGCTGTCTCGCTGGGGCTTCTAAGGTGATGAAATACCATGGCCAAAAACAGCTTGTGAAGGAGAGGGATTATTTCATTTACACTTCCACATCACTGTCAAAGGGAAGCCAGGGCAGGGGCCTTGAGGCAGGAGCTGATGCAGACGCCACTGAAGAGTGCTGCCTACTTACTTGCTCCTTGTGGCTTGCTCAGTCAGTCTGTTTTCTTATAGAACCCAGGACCACCAGCCCAGGGATGGCCCCACCCACAATGGGCTAAGTCCTCCCTCATCAGTCACTAATTATGAAAATGCACCACAGACTTCCTACAGGCCAATGTGGAGGAGGCACTTTCTCCGTTGTGGTTCCTCTTCCCAAATGACTCTAGTTTGTGGTAAGCTGACATAAAACTAGCCAGGACAAGAACAAATGGAATATTAGGAAGTAAGACATTAATAAACAATAACCCAGACAAAGTAATAAAACACAAAATGATACCGTTGCATATCCTACAAATCAAGGCCAATTCCATGTACTCACTTCAACTCCCTAATAAATGTAAAATATCTTTTAGTGAATGTTTTTACAAAATGCTCAGGAAGCACATTACACACACACACTCTCTCTCTCTGAAACAAGAAAAACTCAGACTTTCTAGATTCTGAATCAATTTCAGAAAACAAAGAATATAAGGCTTGAGGCCAAACAAGTCACCCAAGTGTGCTTGCTTTAGTTGTAAGAAAAGGTCATTTCACTCTTTAAAGGCCTAGAAAGGAGGTTGCCACCAAGCCTGATTCTGAATCATGGTGGAAATTGAGAACTCACTCCTTTTAGGTGTCTTCTGCCCCCTACACATGCACCGTAGTCTATGTGCGCACACACACACACACACTAAACACACGTTCACAGGCAGGTGAGAGCTGAGCAGGTAAAGATGCTTGCTGTAAAGCAACCTGAGTTCGTTCCTGGGACCCATTTGGTGGAAAGTAAAAACTGACTTCAGCAGGTTGTCTTTTGACCTCCACACATGTGTTTGGCACACACATACAATAAAACAATATTCGCCCTGCCATCAATCCATAAGGAAAATGACTCACTCAGAAGGGAAGAAGTAATAGAAGGTGTGATGCTTAGATTACTTCTCTCCTACTGTTACCACTGTGCAGGTTTCAAAAGGAAAAAACCTAGAAATCTTTGTGCAGAGTCTTTCTGAAGAATTATCTAGATCAGGCTGGCCTGTGGGAATATCTGCCTTGATTTCTAAAGGCAGCAGGAAGACTCGCACCTTGGAAGCAGCAACAGAGTCTAGGTGGGGATGGCCTGAACAGCACGAGAGGAGAAAGCTAGCTGTGCAGGAGCAAGAAGGGTGTGCTTATTCTCTATGCGCTAGACTGTGGTGGGATGGGACTTGTTGGGTGACTTCATGCCTTAACAGTTCCCAAATGATAGACTGTAATTGGAATAACAGCTAAATAAACCCCTTTCTCTACCAAGAGGCTTTTTGTCAGGATGTTTTATCACAGAAACATATATAAAACTAAAACAACTCCCTTCATCAGAGCTGCTGTCACTACCTGGAATAGACCCTTAACATCCAGCCTGTTGCTGGGTGTGATAGTGAACACTTTTAGTCCCAGCACTTGGGAGGCAAAGGCAGAAGCAGAGAAAGAGACAGGCAGATCTCTGTGAGTTCAAGGCCAGCCTGGATTACAGAGTGAGTTCTGGGACAACTAAGGCTATGTAGCAGGTTTTTTCAGAACGCCAACTCCCAAATAATGAAATGGAGACATTATTAGTTATGAAAGTTCAGCCTTATCTTGTTCTTGCCCCACTAGCTCTTATAACTTAAATTAACCTGTTTCTCTTCATCTGTGTTTTGCCTCAGGGCCCTTTCCCTTTCTTTCATTATGAATGTTCTACTTTTACTGCTTCCTCCCTGCCTTGCTAACTGGAGGCTGCCCAGGGTCTCCCTCTCTTTCTCCCTGGTTCTCTCTCCTTTCCTCTCTTGAGCCTAGATTCCCCCTCCTATTTGTTCTCCCTTCCCGCCAAGCCCTCCACTGCCTAGCTATTAGCCACCAGCTTTTTATTAGACCAATCAGGTGCCTTATGCAGGCAAAGCAACATATCTTTATATTATTAAACAAATACCACATAAACAAATGCAGCACACCTTTACATAGTTCAACAAATGCAACATAAGCAATGGTAACATATCTTTGTCTAGTTAAACAAATATTCTACACTGAGCTACAAAGAGACTGTCTCGAAACAAGCAAGCAAGCAACCAAACAACAATAGAAAGATACAGCCTGTTGACCTTCCCTCTTAGGAGGAGGGTTATTCAACCTCAACTGAGATCTCTGTCTCTCCATTCTACATCTCCTTCACATATGTTTTAAGCACGACCTACATGCATGTGGTTTGTGGCCTAGGCTGATGGTAGAGTCTGTAGTGTTGAAGGTTAACTCAAGAGGAGATTCCATCTCGGCAACCATTGGGAAGCTAAGGTGATGTAATTTTTGGTGGTATGGCTGCTTTGGAGTCATCTGTGCTGTATAAGTAACCCTTCATCCATGTAGGCAAGAATAAGAAACTCATAGGTTTGCCAAGTTGGATTTGGTAGAACTGTACTTTGTTCTGTTGTTTATGCCCTTTCTGGGGCAACAGGTGTTTGTTCGCATCTCACCATGAAAAGTTCACAGAACGTATGGTAACCGACATTAATCTAGCTATAGCATCCAGTATCTGAATCAATTCCTCATACTCCGTGTAGATTATAGTAATACATTCCACTTCCCTACTCCAAAAAGATAGAGGGCTCAAGAAAGGTTATGATAATAAAATTACTTGAAACCCCAATATATATGTGGTACAGACAATGCTGTCCAGGACTATTCTCTGAGTCATTAACTATCACCACCTTCATGAGTTCAGCTGTGCCGGCTTACAAAAGATCATCACAGCCAGGCTTGCTGACTGTTGACAGCCCATCATTGGAGTAGGCACAAGAAGAGTCATGGGATCATCACCCAAACATCTGACTCCTGCCCTACCAGTTAGTTCTATGAATTCTACCTTGATTGTGAATGGACTCAGAAAAGAGCTAGAGTATATAAGCTAGCAAGGACTCAGGAGAGGTTCCATCTATGTGGCCATGGGCGAATCACCACCCATGCTGGGTGCAGACCTCCCAGTGTGGCTGCTTTAAGGCCACATATACTACTGCCCATGACCCCTAACCCATGCACTATAAGTCATCCTAATAAGCCCACTGATTCTCCAGAGTAAACTTCAGTGCAGTAGTTCAGTTTGTCATTAGAACTCTAGAAAAAGATGTAGGCATTGTTTATGTCTCCTGCATGGAAGCAATTTTAGTAAGATAAAAATTCAAAATAATTCAACCCCCCATTTATTTTAATGGTTTACATTAATAATACCTATGGAAAGTAATGTTAGTTCCTTATAATTTGAAGGATTTCAAATAGTTTAAGTTAAACTCAAGCTCTATTTAAAAGAAAACACAATTATGGTACCTACTTGGTAAAAGTGAATAATATTTAGAAAGGGCCAGTACCCACTGGCTACTCATACCACAGAGGGAGGGAGAAGGTTTACGTCATCATGTCACTGCCTTCCATCTGATGACAATTCCAAATTACGTCTGTCAGCTTGTTTAGCAAACACACGAAATTCATGACTCTTACAATATTTTAAAGAGAAACGTTGACCTTTTAAAGATTTAGCATTAATGAAGGGATACTTAGAAAGTGAACAGTACTATCACATTTCAAAAAAAAGTAACCATAATTATATCAATTTAACGTATGTCTTGCCAGTTTAATTCCATCAATCCAAAGTACAACATATGACATTTTTTTAGCATCTTGACAATCTTTGCAAAGATTATCTACAAAATTAGATCTGAGTAAATCGGTGGTGCTTTTGTTGAATGCCTCCCTTTCAGCTAAAATAAGTACACTTTTTTCTGCCAACTAAAGATACTGCTATATTCTGTTGGCAAAATATAATAGTTTTTTAAAGTTATGAATTCAAAGACAGATCTTAGAAAGATCTGTTATCACATTTGAATTTTTTTTCAAGTGGAAGTTAAAACAATATATTCATATGATCATGACATACAAACCACTAAGAGATCACTGCTGTGCATCTCTGCCCAAGTGAAGAAGCCATAAGCACATTGTAAGGGCACGGTCTAATAGGAGAGGGGAAACATTAATACCTGGAGGACCAGTACCCCAAGTACTTTTGTACTCTGTTTCACTTTCCTCACAGGAACTGTACGAAGCAGGTATGACTGGGATTCATACTTTACAGATAAAAACAACAACAACAACAAACAAAACAGAAGCATGTGGAAGTCAGCTTATCTAAATGCAGCTGGTAAAATTAGAAGCCAGCGCATCAACCTGTTGATTGTCCTGAAAAGAGCTGATCCAGTAACTCCACATCTGACAACCTCAGAAGAGAATGTTTACAAGTATCACCGTTGGCCCTGTGAGCTAACTTGTATTTGGAAGGGTTTCCACTATTCTCTCCTAAGAGTGACGTGCATGTGTAAAATTGATGTGGTTTAGGCCACACCAAATTTTCTCTTAGGAGTCTGGAATTTGGGTGTTAGGTAGAGGGTACCTACACTAATAAAAATCTTGAGGGAAAAAGAGCTTGGCATACAGCATCTTACATGTGCTGTTCTGGGAAGCCACCAACTATGACCTTGATGAGTCCTGTGAGAATCATTACACCTGATGTCATCTTAGAAACACAAGTATATATGTGGACATGGTGTCAGGAGTTAGGGACTCAACATAATAGGTAAGTAAAGGGAACAGTGTATTATAAAAATTTAGAAATTTACAGTTTAGACAAACCATGCTAGGAGTATTGTTTCTTTCATTTCCATATAACATCAGAAGGCTCTGTTTGCTAACGCTGTAATTCCTGGCCTCTTTGCATGCAAATGAATGAGACATTATACTTTTAAAATTCCCCTTTGCCACACCAATCCACACATCCAAAATTAAGGTTGACAAGGATATTCTTTAAATAATAAGTAGTTTAGAACTAGCTATATTTGTTAGCTTCCCAAGAATCTGGATCTTTATCACAGAGAAAAACAAATCAGGAGCACAAATTCAAGTCTAAATTATAATTTTCAATCATCTCTCACTGAAGCAGCTACCTCAGTTTCAGGATTTCAAAGGCTTGGGCTGGGAAGGGAGAGGCTGATTTAAACTCCACCGACTGTCTAGGAAGTGGTTTTACCTTTTTCAAAGTACATTCTTCACAAGATTCTATTGCAGTGCTGGTTAAATTAATCCTTTAGAACGATATGAGAATTTCAGTGCACACGCTTTACCTTATCAGCCTGACGCATATAGCAGTAGAGAATTCCTCTCATACATTTTATAGCAGAGTGCTCCAGCTCATGGGTCCTTCCCTTGTCATCATCAATGCGCCTGGGTGAGAGAGATAACCCAGGAAACAAATTGGAATTGCATTTGAAAAGGGAGTAGAGCTTTTGATAATTAAGTATTTAACTACTGACTAATCCTGTGTTCTGGTGACATCTACTAATTCTGCCAGTGAAGTTTCATCTTCCCAGCAGATGTAGAAATGCTGCAATTTAAAAAAAATCCTCACAGTAAAACTTGTGCAGCTTTTTCCTTACTTTATGGGAGTGAGTCAATTCTTTTTAAACGGGAATTTTCTACAATGATCTAGCTAAAATTTAAAGCTTATTTCTACATTAGAAAAAAAATCGCCCACAATTATTTTAAATTCACTGTTACAAAATGCAGACAAGCTATCTCTTTATGATATGTACTTCCCGGTTGGATTCAAAGGAGCAGAAATGAAGGTAGACATAAGCTTTCTTTGCTGTGCCCCAGGGAATACAACAGTTCTTAAAGAGGCGCTCGACTAAACACATACCCAATGATACATATGGTATATTCTTTTTTTTTTTGGTTTTTTTTTTTTTTTTTTTTTTTTTTGGTTTTTTTTTCGAGACAGGGTTTCTCTGTGGTTTTGGAGCCTGTCCTGGAACTAGCTCTTGTAGACCAGGCTGGTCTCGAACTCACAGAGATCCGCCTGCCTCTGCCTCCCGAGTGCTGGGATTAAAGGCGTGCGCCACCACCGCCCGGCCATATGGTATATTCTGCCATCAGTTTTAATTTAAAAATGAATTGATCATATTTTACTTCTCTTGCCTTAAAAAAAAACCAAAAATCTAATCATAAAAGGTACAAGAAATAACCACTGCTAAAATAAGTAAGAATGATATGCTCGTTTCACCTAAATATCCACAGATCACTGCCACTTAATAAAAACTGCCCATGCCCACTTAATGAAGTTGCTAAATTCTGTTTCTGTCGCTATCATAGGCATGGGGGGAGGGGGGCCGGAATGTCAGAAAAGTAAATTACTCATGGTTGGCACATCTTAGAGCATATATGATGTAGGCATTTGTCCTGTACCCTATTTCTTCCCTGGTATCAGACACAGATTGATGGGAGACTCAATTCTCTTCTGAGGTCTTCGGGAAAGGCTACTGCCTGACTCTAGCCCCTCTGATATATACTCTTTTAAAACAATGTTCTGTTCCTGTGCTGTTTCAAAACTTTCAAAAGTGCAAAAACGTTAAAAGTGGTTTACAATATAAACCACATATTCTTTACCTAGATTGACCAGCTATTAACATTATCTTGTCTTGTATTCCATATCTAAGTATAAATTTTATTCTATTTGAAGGCATTAGAAGCATCTCTAGGAAAAAAAGCCATTCTCTTACATAACCATAAACAGCATTAACTACAGTCAAGACACTTAAGGGTTGATGCTGTATTATATAATACACAGTCTATACTCGAATTTATCAAATGATCTTCAAAATATGCCCCTTTCAATGTCTTGGTTCTATAAACTGGTCTACTGGGAGCTATTAGAACAAACCAGCTCACCTGTACGCTAGTGCCAGAGCCCAGGCGCCTGCAGCACAGTACAGGCTCTCATGGACTTTGGACTTCTGATCTCCACCACATGTTTTAGTAGGAAAGAGCCCTGTCGTCGGACTTTGATACATCAGCATTGTTGATTTGACTACAAAACAAGAAGAAGAAAAAAAGACAGGGATGAATGCACAAGCAGTCCTTTCTCTCGGTTTCTTCTTCCTATTTCTTTTTGACAGTTTATTGTTTCTAAACTGAGCTTTAACATAAAACTTTCAAAGATGTTAAGCGACTTCAATTCACTCTGGCCTGGTGGAAACCCACACTGCATGAAGATGTCTCTATGGTTCTGGAGAAAGAACTCAACTAATTAGAGCACTAGAAGCTTGTCATTATTATGCTGGTTAATGTTAATAAATAATACAAATCTTATCAAAATAACATCAGATACAGGGGAGAAAATACTAACCAAAAAAATGACTATAATATTTTGGTCAAATTCAAACTAGAAAACTTAAGGCAAATGTACAATACATGATATCATTGACTTCCTAAGTCATAAGGCCAGTTCTTCTGCATTATGAAAACTAAATGATCAGCAATTTAGGGAGAAGAAAGAAGAAGAGCACAAAACGGACCAGAGCCCCGTGTTTCACAGATGACTGCTATTCACCAAGGTGTTCATTTACTCACTCAACTGTGCAGGTTAGGGATCTGTTGAAATTTCAGAAGTAAAATCCCATTTTTATATAGCAAGGACAGCAACAGGGAAATGATTGTGGACAAAGCAAGGGCTGAAATCAGTGCTTTGTTCTCGATGACAGAGTCCCAAACTAGGAAAACAGTCTACAGGACATTTTTACATTTCCTAAAAGAAACTTTATTTTTGTATAAACCACTGTTTTTCCCCCAAATACACTAAATCAATGTAATCTACATTACAATAACAATTTTTTTCTTTTTTCTATCTCTTTTCATGTAAACAATGTAACAGCATATATTAGTTATATATAATGGGTTCATTATGACATTTTGATGTATACAGATACTGCATTTTGATCATATTCACCATTACCTTTTTTCAACTCTCCTCCTCCTACTTAATGCCTCATTGGTGGTCCAATGAGTTTCATTCAAGTTGCTTACAAGAGTAAAGGTTTGCTTGCAGGAGTCTTGGCACCTTACCAGTGGATTATAACTGAAGAAAAATCTCTCCCTCCCCTATCAACCAAATAAAAATCCTCAGGCAAGGGTGGGGTTCCATAAGGCCCCTCTACTCCATGACAGGGGTAATGTGTGATTCCCCTGTGTACGCTGTGAAAACCACTGATTAATTAAAAAACTGCCTTGGCCTGTTGATAGGGCAGAACTTAGGAAGGGGGGGGGGACGACTAAGCTGAAGGCTGGGAGAAAGGTGGTGTCAGGGAGAAGCCATGTAGCCCTGCTAGAGACAGATGCTGGGAACCAGGTAAGCCACAGGCATGCGGTGATACACAGATTACTAGAAATGGGTTAAATTAAGATATAACTATTAGCCAATAAAAAGCTAGAGCTAATGGGCCATGCAGTATTTAACATAATATAGTTTCTGTGTGATTATTTAGGTTATGGGAGGCCAGGACAAACAAACAGTCTCTTACAACACAGGGTGTTATTAGGCTCAATCTCACACAGATTTTCTAAGTTCAAGAGCATCCATGTTGTGCTTAGAAGAAAGTTTTCCATTCTGCTCCCCAACAACTCCCCTTTTCCAGTTCTGACATTAACCCTTTTTTGTTTTTGTTGCTGTTTATTTGTTTCTTAATACAAGATCTTCTAGCAGCTAGTGTGGAATTCACAATCATCCTATCTCTACCTCCTGGATGCTGAGTTCAGGTCGAACCACCAAAGTCAGTATTGTTTTCTCAGACTAACAAATATTTCCCAGAACACTGATTATCTTTCTCATGGTAAAGAACTGGTCCCTACAGTGCAAAAGTAAATACTGGCTATTTCTTTTTAAACTACAATTAGTACTCTTTAGATTGTTATTACTGTAAAGATAAAAAAAAAGGACAATATAAGAATGCATGTCAGAATCTTGATGGAAAATAAGCTGAAATAAAGCTGATACGAGGTTGAAACAGAAAAAAAAACATGTTTGAGGAGGTGAATAAAATTTTATACTTCTTATCATAAGAGAACAATAAATAACACAAGAAGCAAGGTTGTTAAAAAAAAAGGCATTCTAATTCATGGTGTGATGAACAAAGGATTCCATTCATATATATCTCAAAGCTGCTTACTCACATTGAAAAACAAATTTGCCACATTGACCTTGGACAAACAAAACTTAAAATCAAACAAACCAACAGCCAAAATCCCCAGATGGCTGATACTGTTAATGGGAACAATTACCTGAGACTGACTCTTTAAGTTCGGTTGGTTCCTTAGAAACTAATACATATATGTAAATGGTCAAGGTAATACCCATATGAAACAAAAGGAAAACATACTCAAGTTCTAAAATCTATTAAGGTTGACGTGGTGGTGCACACCTTTAATCCCAGCACTGAAGAGGCAGAGACAGGCAGATCTGTCAGTTTAAGGTCAGCCTAGTCTACATAGAGAGTTCCAGGACAGCCAGAACTACACAAAGAGACGCTGTCTCAAAATACCAAAATAAAAAAAATAGAATCTATTAATACTTAGGAAGGTTAAAGTGACACAAAAGATATTGGTAACAAAATTATTCTTGGGCCAGATATTAGCTGTGGATTCCCTTTATGTCCTGTGGACATACAACTGGAATATATAGTACTTAAACAGTAAAATTACCCAATCTCCAAATTATAGAATAATTTCTCAACATAATATATGAAATATAACTATGGACCAGTGAACACTAGTTATAGTTAATTATGATTTCCTCAGGTGGTACTTACCAATTCTGTAATAATGATCCAATTTATCCCAAAGGGTTTCATTATCAGGTCTTGGAAGATTAATGCTTTTAAGAGGTTCATAAACAGAGCCTAAAAGAAAATTGAAAACATGAAATTAAGTAATTTGGACCTAGATAAACAATGAAATTTTCTAAATAAATGATGATGCAATAGCTAACAATATAATTTTCACTTCATTTCTGAACTACCCTATGCACTCCTCATAAAAATTTCAGGAAGAGAAGAGCAGAGAAGATTCCTCACAAGCACAGAGAAGCCCTAAATGCTATCCTGCCTTCAAAGAAACCATTCCATCCAGCAATGTGGTCTGTACCCCAAGCCTCATAACCTAGTACCCTTGACACTCTTGGAGTGGTCAGAAGCTCAATGATTTCTTATCAATGAGAAATAGATCTAACTTCGGGTCCTTAAGTCTAAATCACATTACTTATGTTAATACTTAGTACACAATATCTGTGGAATGACCACAGTTTACAAAGCTCCAACAATAAAGACAAAT
This sequence comes from Microtus oregoni, assembly GCF_018167655.1. Lineage (NCBI taxonomy): Eukaryota > Metazoa > Chordata > Mammalia > Rodentia > Cricetidae > Microtus > Microtus oregoni. The sequence continues at coordinate 65,670,475 of NW_024543063.1, forward strand.
GCGCACACATCCCAAAGCCACCAAGCCCATACATAGTCAGCTATGCTTCAGTAGCTCACATGTCCCAGTCATCCACTATATATTCAGCTACATTTCATACTGGGATTTTTAAACTTCCATGTTCTCTTGCATTGCTATCTTGACTACAAGCAAAACTCACTGTTTCTCAGTCACAGAAACTATTCTAAGGCATCAGCAGAGCATGTTGCTCAAAAACTCCAGAATACACAGTAATCATGATGATTTGCCACAAAGTGAGTACAGAAAATTGAGCACTTGACTATGCATTTTCTTAGCTACTCCATGAAAGGAAGCCACCCGAGCCATAAGCCATCAGACTAAGTACCTATCTCCACGCTTGCTAAAAGCACTCAGAAATTATAACATCTCCGTCATAATAAATTCATCTCTAGATTCAGATAAAATGTTCCACAGAGTTAAAAAACCCAGTACAAAAATTAACTTACCACTTACCAAGGTTAGATAAACCATGCTGACATACATTAAAAGTCTATTTCTAAATAAAATTAAATAACTCATGATTATAAAATTACTATATCCAATATGTTAATTTACAACCAGACTAGGGCTGACAGATGTCTCAACAGTGCTTGCCAGCAAGTTTAACAACCTGAGTTTGCTCTATAGAATATTGGGAGGAAAAACCCATTAGTTGTCCTCTGACCTCCAGATGAGGCAGTATGGCATGCCTGCTACTTCCCACAAACAAACAAGTAGAAATTTGAAATAACATGCTCTGCATTAAGCCATTTTCTAATGAGTCCTAATAACGGTATCAACAGGAATAGCTCCGTAGTAAAGAATGGAGACCTCTGCAAACACACACTGATCTTCACAAGAACTTTCCTCCAGCTACACAGGAAACAACAGCCTAGTTCTATCCACTGCCATGGCTGAAAACCCGTATAAATGTAAGGAAAGCTTGTCAGCTGGGAAAGGACAATGAGGCCACTGTTAATTAGTAAGGAATTAAAATTTGGGAAACTATATATTCCTAGTGAAGTTCATCTAAGAGAGAAACAGCAAATGCAAATGACCACAGCTTTTAAGCATGAATGAGTACCCTAAAGACAGTGTTTTTTAGGGGAAAAGATTATAAGCATATAATAGTTTTCTTTTTACTTAAGTCTTTTTTACATTATATGTGAAAAGTAAAATTATCAAAATTTGAATATATATGGATCTGAGAAGTCCCCGCTGGTAAAGTAGTAGCCACATAAACATGAGGACCCAGCATGGGATCTTCAAGAACCCAGGTAAAAAGATGGGCGTGGCAGTGCAGGCACCTCTGCAGTCCCAGAGCTGGTGAGGCAGTGACAGGCAGGTCCTCACAGCTCACAGCCAGCCCATCTAGCTAAACTACTGAACTCCAACTTCAGTGAGAGAAACGGTCTCAAAAATTAAGATGAAGAGTAACAAAGAAGACATCTGATGACACCTGATGTCAACCTCTGGCCTTCACATCCACATGTACAGACATAAACACTTATAAACACAGAGAAAACATATAGACCCACACAAAGATGAATATGTACGTCTATGGCAATTACATAAAGGATGCAAGTGCATGTGAGTAGAAAATGAATATGCAAAACTGAAACCAGTGGCAGGTGGCTTCAGAGACAGTCCTGACTGATCACGGCTAATACCATTGCACTTACTACTAAACAGATTAAAATTACTGTCATATAATTTTTCTTTACAAAAAAAGCACAAATGAAGGTGCTTATTACCATTTGCCTTCATGTAAAGAAAAAAAAAGATAAAGAATTCTTTAGAAAATACAAATCTAGTTAAAGGTAAAACATTTAGCAAACACAGGTCCTCAGTTCAACCTGTAGGGCAGTGGAGGGGGACAAAGGGACACAGAGAAGGGAGAGAAAGAGAGGAAGAAGATAGAAGGGAGTAAGAGAGAAGAAAAGAGAGAAGAAGAGGAGGATGGAAAGAAAGACTGTTCAAAACAAAGCAGAAAAGTATAAAAGTCAAATCATTTATAAAATTTATTTATTTACTTATAGGATTTTCATTGCATCTTCTTGAAGTCTACACGTGTTTAAGCATTGTGACATTGCTAGTGTTATCTGGGAAGAGAGAACATCAATTTAAAAAATTAACCAGACCAGATAGGCCCATGGTAAGCACTTTTTAAAATAGCTCATTGTGCCATCCCTAGGATGGTGATCCTGGGTGCTATAAAGAAAGCAGACTGAGTAAGCCCTTAGGAGCAAGACAGTAATCAGGATTCTTCCATGGTTTCTGCTTCAGTTCCTGCCTCCAGGTACCTGCACTGCCCAAGTTCCTGTCCTGACTTTCATCACTGATGGACTGGCACCTCAAAGTATAAGGAAAAATAAACCTTTACTTCCCCATATTGCTTCTAGCCTTGGTGTTTTATCACAGAAATAGATACCCTAACTAAGAAAGAAACTGTTACTAGCAGGGGGGAATTGTTTTAAGAGACCTGACCAAGAGTTTTTGGAGGATTATGGTAGCAGCTGAACTTTGGGCTGGAAAAGCTATTGAGTACGAAGACTCAGTGGGCTGCTCAGAAGCGGAAGCTTGGAAGATGAGAATGTTAAAAGATAAACAGGCAATGAAGGTCTGGCATGTGACATTCCAAATAAAAGTTTGAGAGCTCTTTAAAGACTACTGGGGCCATTTATGAGATACACTGAATTATGGATCTATAGTTTCAGTCAGCTGGGAATGAAGAGTCAGTGTGTTAACAAGAAGCCAGCGACCTTTGCTTTGTGGGGACAACTCATTCTGGTCAGCAGGGGCTGAAGAATCAGCTGTGGTGAGAAGAGAACAGTATTATTGTTGGGAAATCTGGGACCATATCTTCAGCGTCAGCACACAGATATATGGGCCCCCTCCACTTCATCTCATGCTGGCAGCAGAACTCGGTAGTGTAAGAGTCACCCGGGTGGTGCTAGTTTTGAAGGCCTCAAGAGGCTATAGAGAACAGCTAAGGCTTGGCATTGTGTGGTATGGCTGCAGTCCCTCAAGATGGGCCGGGAGAGGCCAGTGGTGAAGGTACAGTCTCGGCTACAGTAAAAGGCCCAGAATTGAGAGGGTTATAGAGAGAAGTTGAAGCTTGGCACCACCTGGCAGGGTGAAAATTGCTGCAGAGAGCCCAGAAGTGACTATTGGTGAAAATACGGCCTCATTGCAGCAGGAGACTGCAGCATTTTGGAGATTCCAGTAGCACAGCCAAGCAAAGCAGCGCTGTGGAACACAACAGGCTTGAGACTACAAGACAAGTCGTGGTGTGTTGTGAGTGGCAAAGCCAGAAGGACGACTGCCCTTCGGAGGCCAAAGGAGCATGAATGAATCCCAGACAGAGGATACTAAATTATTTACACTGCTAGAGTTTAGTTTTGCTTTGTTTTATGAATGTGCCTTGATTCTTCCTTCTGGAAGTAAGCAAATATGCAACTGATTTTTGATTTTACAGGAACCCACAGTTAAGAAACTAAATTTTTGGAGACTGAAGGCACCCTAGCCAACTCAAGCAGGTGGTTCTAGCAGGCCCTTCTCCCTCATTCCCTCTGCTTTGAAAAACAAAACAAAAACAAAAAATATTACATTCCCAAAGCTAGCCACCAAGGTCTATCCCCTTATTTGACTACTTTTCCTCCTGAGGCTGACTACCAAGGTCCAGCAATCAAAAGCCCCTTTTGGCTCACCCAATTAGCATGCCCAATTAAAATGAAACACTTCACCCTAACACGGGATTTCCCATCTTTATTTTACAAACTGCCATTTGCCTATGTGCTACATCTGTCTCCTCTTTATCCAAAGGCAGTCCTTTGTCCCTATGGGACAAACATCCCTTCACCCTTTCCCTTGTCCCATTCCCCCTCTCCCTCATCCAGTATCACCACAGCATCTGAGCCCATTCCAACACAGACCTCCCCTTCTCCTCCTAAGAATGACACCTGCAAGGTCATTTGCTGCTGTTTTCTGCCTGAGTCAGAAAGTAGTTCACTATAACTATTTTTCCAAGCTTAATAAAGGATCTCTCTGTGAAAATGGGTGTTTGGGTGTGGTTTGTGCCTATCCGAGATCCCGGAGGAAGCCCCCACTATGGGATAGCCTTCAGAGACTGGAGTTTTACAGAGATTTGGAGGTTTAGAGAGACTGAATATTTTAGAGAGGCCCGAACTTTGAGTATTATAAAAAGACTGGACTTTTAAGGTGTTTGAATTTTAAAGACTGTGGGACTCTTAAAAACTTAGGATGTTCTACTTTGTCATATTAACATGTTATCTTGAGGACAAATGAGAAAAACATTCTAGTTGAACAGTGATGCATTTGAGTGGTCAAGATGACTAGGGGTCAGTTGTGCTGGTTAGATTTATGACAGCTGGCCCAAGCTGGAGTCATTTAGGAAGAGAAAACCTCAATTGAGAAAATGCCTTCAGGAGATTGGCCTGCAGTCCAGCCTCTGGTGGATTTCTTTAATTGTGATTGATGTGGGAGGACCCAGCCGGCTGTGAGTGATGCCATGTCTGAGCTGGTAGTCCGGGGTAAGCAAGCAACAAGGAGCAAGCCACTAGGTAGCATTCCTCTGTTCTTGGGCAAGGACACAGAGCTTTTGTTCTCTTGGTCCTTTCATTAGGGCCTCTGGGAAGGTCTTGAGCCTGCCTGGCTCCCAAAAGATCAGAAACAATGCAGGCTGTTGGTTGAAACCTCTGCAAGGAAAGGGCAGGCCTCAAAGTGTTGGTTCCTGGGAACTTGGCTGTGGTTATCAGTCCTAAGACAACTGTGTCTATGGTATCTTGCATTCATTCTATGGCCAGCATTGACTTAGCTCTCTACTGACCTTGGCACTTCCCCCCTCCCAAAAAACACCATACTTTTTTGCTGTTATTTTTACTGAGCTATACATTCCTCTCCACTCCCTTTTCTTCCTTCCACTCCCATTCTACCCTCTCCCATGACCCCCTTGCTACCTTCCTAGGTAGATGCATGTATGTCTTTCTCAGGGCCCTCTTTATTGTCTAGGTACTCTGGGGTTGTGAACTGTAGGCTGGTTTTTTTATGTGTAAAAGTAACTTATGAGTGAGCATATATCATATTTGTCTCTCTGGGTCTGAGTTACCTCATATAACATGTTTTCTAGATTCATCCATTTGCCCACAAATTCAAGATGTCATTATTTTTTATCACTGTGTATTACTGCACTGTGTAAATGGACCACATTATCTTTAACCATTCTTCGGTCGAGGGGCATCTAGGTTGTTTCCAGGTTCTGGCTATTACAAATAATGCTTTTATGAACACAGCTGAGCACATGTCCTTGTGATATGATTGAGCATCCTTTGGATATATACCCAATAGTGCCATTGCTGGGTCTTGAGGTAGGTTGTTTCCTAATTTTCTGAGAAATTGCCATACCGATTTCCAAAGTGGCCTATGCCTTACTTCTTAATAAACTTGCTTGACACAGCCATCAGGTATGGAAAACCTCCTGGCACCAGCTTTTCTATCGTCTTTATTTTCCCATCCCCAGTTATTCCCCTCAGGAACTTGTCACAGAACTTACTGGTCCAAGGTACTAGCCTATCTTCCTTTCTTGAGGACAACTGAGAATTGAAGAAAAACGAGCCCTGGCATGCTGACCTTACATTATAGGATGGAAAATATCTAAAGAAACAGTCTGCTTTACAGAAGCTTCTCAGTCTCAGGTGTAGTAATAGGGACGGCGGGGCTGCGTCCCCAGCACCCCAGCCGCCCCGCACGGCTAGCTTATGCCCGAAATAACAACACACAAACTGTATTCATTTAAACACTGCTTGGCCCATTCTCTTCTAGGCTAATTCTCACATATTAATTTAGCCCATTTCTAATCATCTGTGTATGGCACCCCAAGGTGCGCTTACCAGGAAGATTCTAGCCTATGTCCATCCTGGGTCGGAGCTTCATCCCGGGAGCGGGGCATGGCATCTCTCTCAGGCGTCTGCTCCCGAGACGAGAGCTGTCGAGACTGAGCTCACTTCCTCTTCCTCCCAGCGTTCTGTTCTGTTTTCTCCTCCCACCTATCCTCTAACCAATAAAATGGGCCAAGGCAGTTCCTTTATTAGCCAATGACCTTCCTCCATCACTCAGGAGGTCCCATTTACTCAATGAGGTCCTTAATGTCTGTGCTGCTGGGGTTATACGTAAGAAGTGGTCTCCTGTGCCTATGTGTTGTAGAGTACTTCCCACTTTGTCTTCTATCAGGTTCAGTGTGTTCGGACAGATATTGAGGTCTTTAATCCATTTGGACTTGAGTTTTGTGCATGGTGATAGATATGGATCTATTTTCATTCTTCTACAGGTTGACATCCAGTTATGCCAGCACAATTTGTTGAAGATGCTCTCTTTTTTCCATTGTATACTTTTAGCTCCTTTATTGAAAATCAGGTGTTCATAGGTTTGTGGGTTAATGTCAGGGTCTTCTATTCGATTCCATTGGTCGGCACTGTTGCTAAGACACAAAGGCAACCCACTAACTGGGAGAAGATCTTCACCAACCCCGCAACTGACAAAGGTCTGATCTCCAAAATATATAAAGATCTCAAGAAACTAGACCGTAAAAGACTAACCAACCCAATTATAAAATGGGGCACTGAGCTGAACAGAGAATTCTCAACAGAAGAACTTCAAATGGCCAAAAGACACTTAAGGTCATGCTCAACTTCCTTAGCGATCAGGGAAATGCAAATCAAGACAACTTTAAGATACCATCTTACACCTGACAGAATGGCTAAAATAAAAAACACCAATGATAGCCTTTGTTGGAGAGGTTGTGGAGAAAGGGGTACACTCATCCATTGCTGGTGGGAATGCAAACTTGTGCAACCACTTTGGAAAACAGTATAGCGGTTTCTCAGGAAATTCGGATCAACTTACCCCTGGACCCAGCAATACCACTCTTGGGAATATACCCAAGAGAGGCCTTATCATACAACAAAAGTATATGCTCAACTATGTTCATAGCAGCATTGTTTGTGATAGCCAGAACCTGGAAACAACCTAGATGCCCTTCAATGGAAGAATGGATGAAGAAAGTATGGAATATATACATATTAGAGTACTACTCAGCAATAAAAAACAAGGACTTCTTGAATTTTGCATGCAAATGGATGGAAATAGAAAACACTATCCTAAGTGAGGTAAGCCAGACCCAAAAAGAGGAACATGGGTTGTACTCACTCATATTTGGTTTCTAGCCATAAACCAAGGACATTGAGCCTATAATTAGTGATCCTAGAGAAGCTAAATAAGGAGAACCCAAAGAAAAACATATAGGCATTCTCCTGAATATTAACCTTCAGCAAGCGATGAAAGGAGACAGAGACAGAGACCCACATTGGAGCACAGGACTGAAATCTCAAGGTCCAAATCAGGAGCAGAAGGAGAGAGAGCACGAGCAAGGAACTCAGGACCGAGAGGGGTGCACCCACACACTGAGACAATGGGGATGTTCTACTGGGAACTCACCAAGACCAGCTGGCCTGGGTCTGGAAAAGCCTGGGATAAAACCGGACTCTCTGAACATAGCGGACAATGAGGACTACTGAGAACTCAAGAACAATGGCAATGGGTTTCTGATCCTACTGCATGCACTGGCTTTGTGGGAGCCTAGGCAGTTTGGGTGCTCAACTTACTAGACCTGGATGGAGGTGGGGGTTCCTTGGACTTCCCACAGGACAGGGAACCCTGATTGCTTTTCGGGCTGAGGGGTGGGGGACTTAATTGGGGGAGGGGGAGGGAAATGGGAGGCGGTGGCGGGGAAGAGACAGAAATCTTTAATAAATAAATAAATTAATAAAAAAAAAAAGAAACAGTCTGGCAGAAAAACCGAAAGGAAGCCTTAAAGAACACTCAAGACTTAAGTTTCCTCCAAAGATAGACACGACTTTATATATTGTTAATGCAGTTGTGCTCTGTGTGTTCATAACTGTATTCATGTGGCTGTCTGTATGCCATTCTATGCTAAGACAGAATGAAATAAAACTGAACCTGCCCTAAAGTTGCCCCAAATAACTAATAAAATCTTTGGATGCTCTGATTTTTTTGTAAGTAATTTTAATTTTGTGTTCTTATTTTTATTTTTAAATGCTTCTTAATTCTTGGCATGCCTAATTTAACAATGTGTGTGCATACACATGTGAATGCATCTACTGGGATATATATAAACAGGCTTAGTAAATACAGATTCATAATTGTAAATACTATTATTTCCTTAAAACCTACTGAGGTGGTGTTTGGAGCTCTATTAACTGTTTCATACCTTTAAAATGCTACTTGTTTCTATAGGATAACATTCAAAGGAGTCATTAAAACATTGTTAAACTATGAAATTTTACACTGAATACATGGGTTTTGGTTCTGAAAGAAATAATTCTAAATCTCCTTTTAAAATCAAAGATAACAGGAAAATTATATAAACGGCTTTCTGTTAAACAAACTATTTCTAATTTAACCAGGAGAGATGGCTGGGTGTCATCCAAGTGTGACAACTCGAGTCTGAAGCTTCAGAACCCAGTGCCATCTGTAGTCCGAGCACTCCGGCAGAGAGATGTGAGGCAGAACCAGGAGAACTCCTCCCAGCTCACGGGCCAGTTAGGTTAACATATGCAGCTTTGAACATCAAGAGACCCCACTTCAAAGGAGAAGGCCGGGAGTGGTGCCCGAGGGTGTCCTCTGACCACTCTCACTGCTTCGCACATACTCATGTGTTGCATGCATGGATGTACACAAACACACCCACACACATACATGGTAAATATCTCTAAGAAACATACATTAAAATCCTCTTATTAGACTAATTATTATGGATTTCTTCAGAAGTTTTATTAATATATAAATGCTACATATGATTTTTTTAATAAAGCTATGATGCGGGTTAAATGATAAATATGTCTGTGAAAAATTAAATTGTTAAATTTTGTGTTCACAATAAAAATTTGAGGAAATACAATTCTGATAAATAGGAGTATTCTATGTTTTTACTCTAGATGTAACAAAAACAGCTATGTTATTAAGTTTCAAAATACTAATAGCTAATGTCTTACTTTTGCATTTATACTCAAAGAATAAAATGTTGGAAATGAGAAAAATCTGAAAACTGTAATGATATATAATAAGATATTCTACATGCAGCTTGAACTTAACTGTAGCAAAATTAGATTAATAACTAAGTGTTCAATGTCTCCAATTGTATGTACACATGCCGGTCACTGAATACCTTCCAAAGGCCTAGAAAGACACAACCAATGGTTAAAAGACCACCACTAAAGAGACTAGTGTGCTTTTATTGCCTAAAGTTTGGATTATGTAAGTACCATATAAGAATGTATTTATTTACCACGTGTATAATTTTTTAAATGGGAAAAGGAACTTAGAATGCCTAATCAAAACACATCATACAGAGTTCACATACACCATTCAGTCTCAAAGTCTTGGCAAAGCTATGAGGTTGATATTAAACAGAGAAACAAGGAATGTATCAAACGGTGTAAAGTTGAACACAGGGCTCTCTGAGGACAAACAAGATTACGTACTCTTGTCCTTATGACACAGTCTCATGAAACAGTTTACTGAGAAGTCTGATCCTTAATCTTTGCTTCCATTTTCTGCTTTAAACAACAGCCTGCCCCGACCTGTGTATGTGTATGCCCTTAGCTATTAGTGGAGATCTTCTGAACCTCCACGTTGGTATGTGTCACCATAGATGAGCTCAGGCTGGGTAAGAAACATCTGGAAGGAAATACAAACTAGCAAATAGCAACACAATTGTGTAAGAAGGAAGTCAAATTTGCTTCTTCACCTAATCCAAAGATGTGGAGCAGCCACGTGCCATTCACATTTCCTCTTTAATAAAAAGATATTAAGTTCTTCCAGTGCCCTTTAGAGAAGGAGCAGGGCCCATAAAATCCACTTAAGGGCACTAAATACGGCTGGCATTTCATGTGTGACTTTAGAATACCAATCATTCAGTTGGTGATTCCATTTTCTCTTTGTATTTATAGTCTAGTACTGGAGTACCTGGCCAAAAAGACTTGTGATATGTAATTTCTGCAAGGTCAGAACTGATTAAAACAAGTTTGATATTTATAATTTTTAAACTATTTTTTTACATTTTTTAGTATATAAGTGAGCTTGGCACATTTACATATGTGCAATTCTTGAGCACACCTGGCGAAATGGGTGTTGGATCCCCTAGTACTAGAGTTACAGGGGTCTGTGAGTCACCATGTAGGTGCGGGGATACACAGGTCACAATTATAACACATTAAATGTGCTCCTGATCACTTATCCTCACTGCAGCAATCCTAGTGCCAATACAGTATTTAATAAATACTTAGTAAGCAAATGAAGCCATCGCCCTCTGATGTCTTCCCTTCCCCAAGGGCTTAGAATCAGATGCAGTAAATGAAGTGAGGCAGATGGACTTAAGCGTGACTCACATAGCCACATAGCCTGTGACCAGAGGAACTCAACGTGCTCAGTTATGGTCTATATATGCTTTCCTGTTCTTATAAAGACACGAGTGACGGAAACCATGAGTGAATGATTAAAAATTACCTGAGCAACCACCAGATTATGCATATAACCTTTTACGTGGATCATTCTATAAAGGATAACACTAAATCTAAACATAGATAATTTCTCAAGAAAAATCCAGAATAAATATTTCACACTTAAAATTTAAATTTAGATTCCAAATATCTAAGATTAAAATCATGATCTTATTCCAGCATTAACTGAAATATATACAAGGGAAAACCATACCACAGCATTCTGTCTTCAAACATAAGATTTATCATGTCTCTTGTTATCATATTAGTTTTAGCAATATTACACAGCATATTTAATACAAAAATCACTACTGCTAATTAAACAATTTCCTGGTATTACTTTACCTTATACAACAGGAATGGCTAGAAGTCTTGAATGTTAAATAAAATTACAATAAGCAATGAATTATTAAGAGCTTCAGTTGCAACATTATTACTGACCATAAATAAAAATACTCATGATCAAAATAAGACTAGAAATACTTCTGAATGAGAGTAGAATTTGCATGTGTATTGTAAAGGTTTTACTGTAACAAATCACAAATGTAGTATATTTTTAAGAAATATGCATTAAACGGAGGAACAGTTTATTTAGGTTCAAGGTTTCAGTTCACATTCATTTGAGCTTGTTACATCTGCCTGCAGTGACACACTATAACACAGTAGAACACATGACAGAGGAGGCCTGTCCCTATCACAGTGGATGCAAAGAGAAAGACAACAGCATTCCAATGTCACTTCCAAGGGCACATTCATTCAACTTCTTCCTGCTTACAAACCAGGCATGGTGGAGGCAGAGGCAGGCAGATCTCTGTGAGTTCAAGACCAGCCTGGTCTACATAGAGCTGCAGGACAGCCAGGGCTATATAATGAGACCCTGTCCCAAACACAGTAACTTCTTCTTGGTAGGCCCCATCTCCCAAAGATTCTACAGCCTCCCAATAGCACCAGAGTCTAGTAAGCAAGCATTTAAGATATGGGCATTGTTTCCATGATTTCTTTTTCATTGTTTGGCATTTGTTTATATTTGTTTACTGATTTTTGTGTATTAATCTTGTATCCTGCTACTTTGCTGAAACTATTTATCAGTTGTAGGAGTTCCCTGGTGGAGTTTTTAGAGTTCTTTATGATTATAATCATATAATCTCAAAAAAAGATACTTTGACTTCTCCCTTTCCAATTTGTGTCCCCTGAATCTCCTTTAGTTGCCTTATTGTTCTCGCTAAGACTTCAAGTACTATACTAAATAGGTATGGAGTAGACATTCTTCTCTCATTTCTGATTTTAGTAGAAATGCATGGAGTTTTTCTTCATTTAATTTGATGTAGGCTGTGGGATTGTGGCAATTTGCCTTTAATATGTTGAGGAAATTTACTTGAATGGTAGTCTTTCCAGGACTTTTAGCATAAGAAGAAATATGATTTTTGTCAAAGGTCTTTTTCACATCTAACGAAATAATCGTGTGGATTTTGTCTTTCAGTCTGTTTATGTGATGGATTATATTTATTAGTTTACCTGTGTTGAACCATCCCTGGGACAAAGTCTATTTGATCATACTGGATGAACTTTCTGATGTGTTCTTGGATTTTGTATGCAAGTATTTTATTGAGAATTTTTGTATCTATGTTCATAATAGATATTGGTCTGTAATTCTCTGTCTTTGTTGGGTCTCTGTGTAATTTAGGTGCTAGAATAATTGGGTGGCTTATAAAAATAGGAAATATTCCTTTAGTTTTTATTTTATGGAGTAATTTGAGGGGTGTTGGCGTTATTTATCTGTGATACTCTAGTAGAAGTCAAGGCTGAATCAATCTGACCTTGAACATTTTTGGTTCACAGACTTTTCATTAATTGTTGTCAAGGTTCTCTGGGATTGAGATTTGTGGAATGGTTTTCTTTGCTTTATGTTTAAAAAACACTTATGAATGAGTACATGTGATAATTATTTTTCTGTATCTGGGTTACCTCACCCAAAATGATGTTTTCTAGATCCATCCATTTGCCTGCAGAATTCAAGATGTCGTTATTTTTTTCTGCTGTGTAGTACTCCATTGTGTAAATGTACCACATTTTCCTTATCCATTCTTCGGTCGAAGGGCATTTAGGTTGTTTCCAGGTTCTGGCTATGACAAACAATGCTGCTATGAACACAGTTGAACACATGTCTTTGTGGCACGATTGAGCCTCCTTTGGATATATACACAAAAGTGGTATTACTGGGTCTTGAGGAAGGTTGTTTCCTAATTTTCTGAGAAATTGCCACACTGACATCCAAAGAGGCTATACCAGCTTGCATTCCCACTAACAATGCAGGAGTATTCACTTTACCCCACAACCTCTCCAGCGTAAGTTGTCATCAGTGTTTTTGATCTTGGCCATTCTTACAGGTATAAGATGGAATCTCAGAGTTATTTTGATTTGCATTTCTCTGATGACTAAGGATGTTGAACATTTCCTTAAGTGTCTTTCAGCCATTTTAGATTCCTCTGTTGAGAGTTCTCTGTTTAGGTCTGTACTCCTTTTTTTTTTTAATTGGATTATTTGTTCTTTAGATGACCAATTTCTTGAGTTCTTTGTATATTTTGGAGATCAGACCTCTATCTGATGTGGGGTTAGTGGAGATCTTTTCCCATTCTATAGGCTGTTGTTTTGTCTTGTTGACCATGTCCTTTGATTTACAGAAGCTTTTCAGTTTTATGAGGTCCCATTTATTAATTGGTTCTCTCATTGTCTGTGCTACTAGGGTTATATTTAGGAAGTGGTCTCCAGTGCCAATGTATTCAAGTGTACTTCCCACTTTCTCTTCTATAAGGTTCAGTGTGGCTGGCTTTATGTTGAGGTCTTTGATGCATTTGGACTTGAGTTTTGTGCATGGTGATAGATATGGGTCTCTTTTCATTCTTCTACATGTTGATATCCAGTTATGCCAGCACCATATGTTAAATATGCTTTCTTTTTTAAGAACCCCTACCTCCAACTTTTTAAAAAATGCATTGCTCAAAGAATATATTTTAAAAGTAAACTTTAACGATTAAAAGGTTACCAAGGTGTTGCCAAAACTGATGGATGAGAGTCAAAATTCATCATTCTGGGCAGAGGGAGGCACAAATGGCTTTGCAATCTGAGAAGAGTATCACAGCTGAAAGGTCATAAGCCATTCTGGCCCTAAGTACACACAGATGGCTTCCAGAATCTGAGATCACTGCTAACTCTTAAAGGTCGTAAGGCATTCTGGCCCTGAGTAATCACAGTGAGCTCTCAGAAGGACTTACTGTAGCAGTTTTCATCTCTGAGGTGTTTCTGACTTCTTGGATCTGGACTCCACCAGCAGGACAGTAAAGCTGGACTCCAGGGTGAACGACCCCCTTTCCTTCCCATGTCCCCTTAATTTTCCATCTTACTCTCATTACTATTGGTATCATAAGGAAGTAACTAACATTACTTGAGAACAAGTAAAATACTTTATTGGGAGCTTTGTAATTTTATTTTAATTAACCCTCTTATAATCCTAATAAGTAGATACTATTATTTCCATTTTAAAGACTGAAAGTGAAGGTTCTGTGAACTGGAGCAGCTGCAAGTTAATCATAGGAACACAGCTTATTTCTGTTTCCAGTAAAGAAAGAAAAGGAAAAGGGAGCTGAGCAGAGTCACCAGTTCAGGCTTCTGAAAGAGTCTTAATTGTAAAGCAATAGATTCACAATGGAAGAAACTTTCTTCTCTGTCACAGATGGCTATCCTGCCAAGAGCCAGCTTTCATAAACTTCTCCATCGTATGAAACTCTCATGTATACGCCTGCTTACATCCCTAGGCATCCTGGCTCTCCACCATCAGACCCTTCCCCTTCACGCCAATACCAATCAGTCAGCTGTGTTGGATTGGGAGGCTGAGCTCTCATTACTGGGGAGAGTCACCACCTAAATCAGAATAAAAACTAGGTACACATCCCAGCTTGCTTCCTGGCTTTGAACCAAAGGGCACCTCTTTTACAACAACAACAAAAGGGGGCTTGCTGTGTACCTGTGTTTCTTTCAACACCAGGAATTTTCCTTCTCAACAACAGCAATATATAGCCTGTTTCCAAGGCAACACACTCTTACAACAATTATCACCCAAACACTAATGCATGTTCTAAAACAGTTCTGGTATTTACTTTTGTACTTTGTCAACTTCAGTCATGAAAGCAAAGATAAGTCATTTGGTGGTTATTTTATATGATGGCCCTCCCCTTTACTTAGATTTTAGTTCATCTTATTTCTATTTCAGAAAAATGAAGACAACTGCAATGCACAAAAATAAAAGACCTGCCTTTCAGAATTAAATAGAAGAGTACTGAAACTCAGATTTGAAGAAGTCTATCATGAAAACACTGTTCTTCTCTAGTATATTATTGAGCATTGGGTTAAGGCTTTTCCAAACCAGATTTCATGTAATAGCATATTTGGAGATGGGGTGAGATGAAGCTATCTAAATCACAAGATTTAGGGTGCTAATTTTCCCCACTTCACTTAAGAGTATTATTTCATTTCTTCACTAACAGATTGCTTATATTTAAATGTCATGTTCAAATTCCTTGTTAATTGACGGGGAGTCTACCCAGGGATAGACAAGGCCTATCATGTAGATCTGAACTCTTTAGGCTACTAGTGACTTAAATTTTGATAACAATGTTAGTAACTAACTTAAGAGATCTCTTCCACTTCCCCTTTTAGGGAAACAGAACCCAATACAGACTGACTGATACTTTAAGCAGAGACAAACGCCATGATAGTCACACAGGCTGGCCTAGGCGTGCCGTCACTGTGTTCGCTTTTCTATTCTGCAGAGGGCATTTGTGCTTATGATACATATGTTCAGGTTAGTGGGCAGCTGAGTTTTCATGCATGAACACACATATGTGCCAGCACGTGTGTAGGAGGCCAGAGATGGACATCAGGGGTATCTTACTCAATTGCTCTCTGTCTTAATTTTTTCAGACAGGGTTTCTCACTGAATATGGACTTCATGGATTCAGCTAGGATGGCTAGCTAGTGAGCTCCAAGTTTCCAGCTGTCTCCTTTTGATCAGCACTGGGATTATAGTGGGTACTGGGGATCCAGACTTAGGTCCTTAAGTTTGTAAAGCACACACTTTACCAACTGACTTAGCCTCTAGCCCCACACATTTCTTTTGTAAACCTGACTTTTGGACTTTTCTGAGCGTTAATCACTAGCGGGGAAAATACACTTTTACTTAGAATACATTTTCCCACTCAAAAACTAAAAGAAAATAAATTCAACAAACAGAGAAAGTTCTATAATTAGGCAACACAGCAAGAAGGCTCATTTTGTAGAAAAATCACATTAACTTTTCAGTATGCTTCATTAACTCATTTAACTTTCATTTCTATCCAACCTGAGACTCCCTTGCATCACACCCTGTGCATACACCCTACTGCTCACACACTATTGATACAAAAGTGTGATGGATCTGTGCCCTAACCCTGAAGGATTTCACAGCCTAGTAAAGAAAACGCGTTAGTCGTTATCTAATAGGGACGCAGTGGCAACAAAAATAAAAGAACCATGTAAAAATCGTCATGGAAAAAAGTAGAAATTGAAAACCAGGGTACAGAGGTGTTACCAAGAAACACAGAGGACAAGAAATTATGGAGCAGAATAAAAAGATATGGTGTGCACCAAACTTACAGTGGAAGGCTCCTTAACATACAAGAAACCTCATGATAAAGGAGCAGAAGTCAGAAGAGAAAATAAGGAGAAGGAACTGGGAAAGCATCCCCAAGGGTATGCTGAAGACACTGAGCAGCAGGCTACACCTTTCCATGTTGTCCTTGAGCTAACAGAGAGGCAGGGGTTCAAATGAGAGGCTTGATGGCATCAAAAGACAAGAAACAATGAGTCCTCGGAGTAAAGGTCCATTTCTAGTCAATTATCTTGAATTAGGACAGTGACATCAGATATGCAAAGGACAGGAAAAAATATGTTTTTTTAAAAAAGGTATTTAAAAATAAGAAAACAAGGAAGTCATATATTAGATCTGGATGGCAGAGGTAAAGTTTTTTTTAATATATTACAGTAAAATAAGAACAGTATAGACCACTTATAAAATTCTTAACCTCAAGTTGTTCACTCCTTCACTTAAACTCTGCTATGATTTTTCTAACTTTGCAGTTGTTCAGCGAAAAACTATTATCAATGCTAAAAGTCTACTGAAAATTAGAATAAGTAGATAATTAATCAGGTCTCACTGTATATTTTCAAGAAAATAAAATTATGTAAACAAAGAATATTACCTGGATAGATACGAAAAATGGATTAAAAACTCCCATAAAGAGCCCACAAAGCAAACTAGGAAAATAAGTTCAAATTTAAATATCTCTATATTAATAATGTTTAACATGAAAAAATTTTTGCTATCAATGAACCACTTAAAAACAATTTATTACAAATAAAAGATAAAAGCCTTAACATTTAAAAATTAACATAACTTCAACAAGCCATACTCAAAAGGGCCAGATTTGAATGTAAAAACTCCTGCAAAAGCAATAACAATTGATGAACTCTATACTAGTGCATGTGTCAACGTGACACAAGCTAATCATCAGAAATGGAGGAGCCTCTGTTGAGGAAAGGCCTCCATGAGATCCACCTGGAAGGCATTCTCTCAATTAGTGATCAATGGAGGAGGGCCCAGCCCATGGTGGTAATGCCATCCCTGGGCTGGTGGTCCTGGGTTCTACAAGAAAGAAGGCTGAGCAAGCAGGCCCCCTCCACTGCTTCTACATCAGCGCCTGCCTCCAGGATCCTGGCCTGTTCGAGTTCCTGTCCTGACTTCCTTCAATACTGAACAGCAATTTGGAAGTGTAAGCCTAATAATCCCTTTCCTCCCCAGCTAGCTTTTTGGTCATGGTGTTTTATCTCAGCAACAGAAACCCTAACTACAACAATCTCTATCAATACTTACCAGACTACCAAAAATTATATTTAAGTAGGATTTAAAAAATTCAAAGATAGATACATTTTAAAGAACTCTAAGAAAGCATGAATGTTTGCAGGGTTAAGAGAAATGTGAGTCCACAAGGCATGCATTATTTCTTAGTCACCAAGCCTCACGATACACAGCAGATTTTCTCTACATCCTGAGCTTTCTTACAGTGGTTCTCCAGATGTAGCCTAACAGAATCTATAGCCCCTACCTGGCTGAAGTCCAACCAGTGCTACTTAGCACTCTTAGACTTATCTAGCAACAGGACTGTTCACATTCTGTTTGTTTAAGAAGGAAGTAAATGGAGCTGGACAGATGGTTCACCATAAAAGGCTAGGCACAATCAAAATGACTAGAAGAAAATAAACAATAAAGTCACCTGGTATAGAAAGACAGGCAAAAGCTACTTGAGATATGGCAAAATTTCTATCCTTAAAATATACCAATAAACACATCAAACATTTGAAATCACCAATTGCATTAAATTTAGAGATGCAATCTCTTGTCCTTACTTTAAAAAATGTATTATTATGTATGTATGCATGATATGTGTGTAGACACAAATGCCACAAAAGACAGCTCTCCAGAGTCGGTTCTCTCCTGACTACAACTTTGACAGAGTCCCAGGGATAGAATTCAGGTCTCTAAGATTGTGCAGCAAGCAGCTATACCCACAGAACTATTTTGGAGATTCCTTAACAGTTGAAGTGTCAAAACTGCCATTCAGATGAAAATTCATGATCAAGACAGTCATACAGGACAGGAAAAAACAGACTAGACTCATTCTAAACCAGAGGCTATTAAAACTTCAGATGTGAACCAGCACTCAGGAGGCAGAGACAGTGGGATCTCTGTGAGTTCAAGGTCTACATAGCGAGTTCCAGAGCAGGTTCCAAAGCTACAGAGAAACCTATCTCATAAAATTAAAAAAAAAAAATCAGATGTGAATTGTGAAAAATAATAAATTGGCCTAAAAGCTGAAACCCTAATTTAAAAACACTGTAGCAGTAAATTGAAAACAGAAAGCTAAGTTCATGATTTTTGATGGGCTTACAATCCACAACTAAACCCTTAGTGTTCTCTGAGACATCAGTGCTTTCAGCTTTAAATACCTGGTTTATGTGTACAGTAAGCAGAATAAAAAGAACAAACAGCAGGTAGAAACAGTAAAGATCAGAAAATCCTCAAATCAGGACTCTATAATATCCAGACATAAT
The DNA here is from genome assembly GCF_018167655.1 of Microtus oregoni. Taxonomy (NCBI): domain Eukaryota; kingdom Metazoa; phylum Chordata; class Mammalia; order Rodentia; family Cricetidae; genus Microtus; species Microtus oregoni. The sequence goes on from NW_024543063.1 coordinate 65,689,272, forward strand.
TGGTGTAACTCAATTGGCTAGCTTAGGTACTATTCTGTTGGGAAGAGAGATCAGAACCAAGCCAACTACTGTAAAAAAGACATTTAGTTGGGGGTTGGTTTACAGTTTCAGAGACTTAACCCATTATGACCACGGCAGGAAGCATGGGGTACAGAGGCAGACATGGTGCTAGAGAAGAAGCTGAGAACTCTACATCTTGATCCACATGCAGCAAAGAAAGCCCAGGCCTGACATGGACTTTTGAAACCTCAAAGCCCACCCCTAATGACAGACTCTTCCAATAAGCCCATACTTCCTAATCCTTCTAATCCTTTCCAACAGTGCCAACGCCTAGTGAATAAGCATTCAAACATATGAGTTATTCCTATTCAAACTGCCACAGAGAAAAAAGTAGCATCCTCAAATCAGGGTCTTAACAAGCATGCAGCAGAAGTCAGATGGGGAGGTTGAGGCAGTCAGCCAGAGTTCCCCACAGAACTTTTTCTCAATGGGTTAGCTTCTACTTCTCTTTTCCATCACAGGCATTTTTATTCTGCGAGATAAAAACAGCTGTAACTTCTTGGAAACAGTCTACATTTTGCTATTTTCAACAACACAGTAATTTTCATCTTGAGCTGTTATTAAGTTCTTCTCTTTCCCTGCTAAGGAACCAGAAGTCAGCCTGTTCCCTGAAGAAGGGATCTTGGAGGACACTTGGAAACAAACATGCTTACATCTGAAATGGGGAAGGAGAACGGTAACACTATATGCAGAGCCAGCTTCTTAATGAACGTAAATAGACCATCAAATTTACCAACACTATTTAGAATTAACCAACATGATATTCTAACTGCCAGAAGACTATTATCAAAATGCATATAAAATTCTTCAGTGTTGAAGAAAACAAGAAGAAATAGAGCAAGAAAGATAACCATTTGGAGAGACTATGTTTTTAATAGATACCAAGAAGCTAAAAATGTATGATAAAGGTCAGCTACCTATTATACTTTCTACTCTCAGCTTGAGCTATAATTCTTGATATATAATCCAAATAATAGTATGGATGTTCTTTGCAAAATTCATTCCTGACCTAAAACTTGAATTGTTAAAAGCTAAAAGAGGGAACTAGGATATTGCATGAAGTTATTAATGATAGAGGAAAAAAAGCTTTTACTAAATTAAAAACCAATAATGTTTATTTTTGAAAGATTAAAATTTGGATCATAATATATTAAACTGGGGTGAGTTTCAATCAGGCACTTAGAAAGGTACTGGGATTTTCAGAAGTGACGAAGTTTAGTTGCCACAGTGATCCATCTGAAAACGCCATTAGAAAGACACCCACCTACTTCAAGTCCCCACTTGCACCCAAGCAGCCTGCGTTGAGTGTTGGGCCTGCGATATTGTAGAAGTAGTTACTCAGTCTCCAAAGCCTGCCAAGCTGGTCATACACTCTACTGTGGCCTTGAGAAGCGTTCAGGCCACTCATAAGGAGCACTTTGCCTCTCAAGTCTCCAAGAAGTAACTAGATGCTTCCCCCTACTCCTCCTCCAAAACCCAAAGGACCAGAGCAGCTGGATAATTTTCCTGAGAAGTTCGGCCATGAGATCATACAAAGATAGCCACATGCCACTAAATCCTGATTAGACCTCAACGGGGTCCGCCAGGGCAGTTTAGTCCCCACCTGCCCCACTTCGTCATTGCTACTGGCCTGCCTCGCCCTGCTATTTGTGGCCTGGCTCCAGTATAGTCCTCCACTGTGACAACAGATGAGCCTTGCTTACCTGGTCCTACTCAGTACATTTGAATGTACAGAACCGATGAGATGCCTGCCAGGTCGACAGGAAGCACTAAGAGAGTCCAAACCCCTTCACCTGAAAGAGCTCCATCCTAGCTAGTAGGGCAATCCTACAAACCTCTGCAGTGTAGACTACTAAGGCAGACATCTAGGGGCATTGCCAACTTCGATTGCAGCTGAAGAATCTACATATATACCGACTGGGATCTGAACCTAGTTTACTGATACCTAATACCCTACCTAAGGCATTTCAAAGAAAGTCTTCTACTGCAAAAGCCACTTGTAAGATTGTAAAATTGCAAGGAGGCCCTGAGAGGTCATGACAAAAGCCTGTGAAGCTGAAGCCAAAGTTGCCATGGAGAGCTGTTTGGGTGGAAGTGTCATTCCAGGCCCTGGTATCCATATACCCAAAGAGTATATGGATACCAGTGTTTGGGTTCAGGTTTCACCTCAGTCCCTGGCATCCATATATCCAGAGTCTGGAATGTTCTGGTGGAAGTTCCATCACAAGCCCCCTCCCCTGGGAGTTGCCTCAGGCCAGGCTCCACCCCTGAGAAAGACAGCCAAACAAAGATCCCTCCCCAGAGATGCTCAAGATCACAGGGTATTTAAATTGTACCTCGGAGTACAAACAAATGGTTTTCAGGTCTTCCTTCCCCGCTCATCTCTGAGGGGCTGGAAAGTCATCTGGGAGCACTGGTATCCATTAAACATGGGCTTTTTCTAATTTGGTTTGATTTGATCTGATTCGGACTTACATTGGTGGAGAGGCCTATCAGGGTGCAGAAACTTTTCAGACCCTGAGATGTCAGAGATGCCAGAAAGACAGGAAAAAGGTGGGTACATGAGAAGAAACCTCTCATCCTGGGGGTCTGGTTGAAAACTCTCACCAGCAGCAAAACAGGAACTGATCCAGCATAATTGGAAACTGCATGAGCCTTTCACCTTTCTAGTCAGCAAAGGGATGAGTCTCTAGTAACCTCACTACGGAATCTACTTACAGGAAAAGGACATGTAATACATCCTCTGACTATGCTTAGTGGCTCCACGCTTTACCTTAACATCATAATTCTGTCTGCACTGGATAGTTTGTATTCACTTGATGCAGGGTAGAGTCACCCAGGAAGAGAAGCTTCAGTTCACCCTGATTCTCACTGGCCAGTCTGTCAAGCATTTTCTAGATTAATGATTGGTGTAGGAGGCCCAGCCCACAGTAGGCAGTGACACCCCTTGGCAGGTGGACCTGGGTTGTATAAGAAAACAGAACGAGGAAGCTATTTCTGCAAGACCTCTGCTTCAGTTCCTTCTCTGACTGCTCTCAGCGACATATAAGAAGAAAGAAACCCTTTGCTCCCCAAGCTGCTTTCAATCCTTATGACAGCAATAGAAAGCAAATCAAGATGCCATCTAAGACATCTTTAGAGCCATCTTATCATCTAACTCATCAATAGAGAGAAAGGGAAAAGTGTTTCTCAGAAACTGTATGACACATAACTTGAGAACCACCAAAATGGTCTATGTGGCTAAATGCCAAGGTAATTAATTTCAGCTCTCCCTTCAGAAGCCCACCCTTACATCTGGATATGCCCTACTCTCTGATTTTCTCATGATGAACCCCCTACCCACACTTCAGTATGTCTTCCTCTCTGCAACACCCCCTCAAGGAGCCTTACCTACAGCTGAGTTGTGATTGTAATGGTCTGTCCTGTCTCTTTAAGAGAGAAGCCACGCCCACTACCTCCCCTTCCCCACCTCTGTCTGCTGAGGCAAGCTGATCTCCAACTTCCAGCCTGAGTTCCCTCCTTTTCAGTCTGTCCTCCTGAAGAGGCAGCTTCCGTCTCTCCCTTCTCTCTCTGCTCTTTTCCCCTTCTTCCCTTCCCCTCCATAACCCACTAAATAAATATCAAACCTCACTCTTGCCTGCAGGGTGGCTCCAGCTGCCTGGGACCAGCTGGGACTAGCCAGAGACTTAAGGCATGGTGGTTTCATGGCATGTCCATCTGTTTATCTCTCCTCGTGGCCTGCTGCAGCCACTTGGGGGAATTGCACCAATCCCTGTCTGAGACTGGCTGCCCACGGTCACCGCTGGGGGGTCTGCAGCATTTTTACTTAATCCATTGCAGTGATTCTTTGGGACTCCCCCTTGAGGAGCCCTACCTATGACTGAGTTGTATTCCTTGGGACTCCCCATTGAGGAGTGCATCCCTACATTTAGATGTGCCTTCCTTCTGCCTCTGTCCCAGCTTCCCACCATTCCATTCCCAGAAGCCCAAGACCATGGCTTTTCTCCTTACCTCCAAGTGTAAAGTCTATATTAAACTGCCTTTAATAAAATCTCCAGCTATGGCTTTAAATTCCAAGTGCTGAAATCCTTTCCTATAAGTGCCAAGAGTTTTAGGTTAGTCTGACTTGACCAAACTCCCTAAAAGACTAGGGAAACTCCTAAGTTTCTGAGGGTGACAGCATGGAACTATGTTTCTGTCCCCAAGCCATGGGATATTCCCTGAGAAAAACTGCCAGAACAAAAGGGAACGAGCCCAGGAGTGGGGTTGTGTGTTAGATGCAACAGGAAGGGCGGAGCTGCCAGAGCCCCTTGGAGTCCAAATGATCCCAACACAAAGCATAGATGTGAGACAGAATTTGGTATTATCCCTCCCTAGGGCATGCCTCAAACAGGTTATTAATGTAAACATGCAATAAAGAAGTCTCTTGCAAGGACAATGTCCATGGAAATATAATAATGTAAAGCACCCAATTTCTAACATAAATGCAAGTTCTAAATGAGTAAATTACAGATGCAAATTAACTGAGATATTATTTTAACAAATAAATGTCTACACACTTCTTTATAGCCTTGTAAATTATGGGGAATGAATCTCATCAAAATGCAAACATTCAAAGCATTAGTCAAGGAATTAGTCTATAAAATGGATAATACTGGAGTCTGGTATATTTCTACTTTGTTTCTTGATGCATTTGATTTAATAAGTTTCTGGTCTCGTTTCTGCAAAGACTTTGTTAATGTTAAAACAAAATTCTACTTTCTTTAGCATTCTATTTACCCTGAAGTAATTAGTAAATTTAGTAGTTACAAAATTTCACTCTTTAGTAAGAAAGTCAAAATAAACAACAGTGCCTGTTGCTGAAAAATTCACATCAACAAAAACCCAATCAACTAAGACAGTGAGATGGTAGACAAGGGCACTTGTGTAAGCCTGTCAGTCTGAGCTCAGTCCAAGAAACCCATGAAAGGTGAAAGGAAAAGGCAGACTCCACCTAGTTGTAGTCTGACCTGCACAGGAATACTGGGGCAAGTACAACTCCACTTCCAACACACCACACATCCAGACACACACCCTGGGCTGGAGAGGGTGGTTCAGCAGATAGTGTACACTGCTCTTGGAGATGTCCCAAGTTTCACTCCTAATATCACATCCAAGGACTCATAACCACAGTTACTCTAGCTCTAGGGCAATAGGACATCTCTGGCCAGCAAGGACACCTGTGCTTACATGCACATACTCACACAGACAGACGGACATGATGACAGGCAGACACTCACACACAAATTGAAACTAATAAAAAATAAATCTATAAAAAATAAATTTTTTATAAATTTTTTTTTATTTATAAATTTTATTTATAAATTTTATTTTTTATAAATCTATAAAAAATAAATCTATAAAAAAATAGGTAAGTGAAAAACAAAGGCAAATGTTATCCCTCCCTGAGCGGGGAGCCTGCTCCAATCAAACCACCACACATGGTCCAGGCTAGGAGGGACCTAGAAAGGAAGGCCCACATCAGCACAGCCTATGACCTCTCCCTACCCCTGGGGGCCTGCTCTAGCAGAAGTACTGCATATGAGAACTGGCCCAGCACAGATCAGGTAAGACAGTTGCTATAACTGGAACCCTCTTCCTGTTCCAGGAGCCGGCTCCAGTTAAAGCACCTAATGTGGCCCTACCTGGTGAAGAACTAGGCTGGCAGCCCTTTACCCTGTCATCTGTGACCTCTCAGCTGCACCACAGTTCCCTGTTACTCAACCACGACATAAGACATAACCTAAGTGTGGATTTGCAAAGCATTCCCTCCACTCCAACTTCCTCTTCCACCGCTAGGGCCTCTTCAGCTGATGCTCCATGAGCAGCCCAGCCAGGATCCAGCAAGTCCAGCCTCCTACCCTCCTCCAGGCTCTCAGCTCGAGGTCTCACTCAGTGGGATAAATACAAATAGCAAAAGACACACACACACACACACAAAACCAACAATGTCACTCCAGATGCATGACTCATCAGAAAAACACAAAAAACCAAGATAGTATGCCCCTCACAAAAAGCACCAATATCATAGTAAGTGGTCCCCAAGGAGGACAACTTAGATGAAATCCAACACACAGAATTTAAAAGAACAACTACAAACAGTTTAAAAAGGACACTAACATCAGAAAAAATTAAGACAGAACAGGAAAAAAATGAAGTTCAAGAAAACAGAAATAGGTAAATGAAATAAGGAAGACAATTAAGGATATGAAAAATGAATTCAATAGATAAGAGAATTACTGGGGAAAAAACAAAGTAAAATAAAAATTTTCAATTAGTTAAATAAAAAGTTCAGTAGAAACATTACTGACAGAATGAACCAACACAGAACACAAGGATTAGAAGATAAGGTAGAGGAATTCATTCTATTCATTCACAGAAAATGGTCAAAATTTTTATATCCAAGAATGGAACATGCTTTGGGATACTATAAAAAGACCAAATCTACAAATCTTGGCATAAAAGGAAAAAATTGGAAGGCAAAGGCATAAAAAATATTTTCAATAAAATCATAAAAGAAAATTTCCTAACTCTAGAAAAAGAGATGCCTTCCAAACCAAGAGGCCCACAGAGCAAAAATAGGTATGAACAAAAAAGAGATTCCCCATGGCATATCATATTAAAATACTAAGATAACAAAATGAAGAAAAGATCTGGAAGCTGCAGGGTACATGGGCCATGTCACATGAAAAATCTGGCCCATTCGAGGGACAACAAATTACTTGATAGAAAGTCTTAAATCCAGAGGGCTGAGAAAGATATATTCCAACTTCTGAAAGACTACAACTACCAACCTAGAATATTATCCTCAGCAAGGCTCTTTTATAAGTGATATTGCAATAAAAACTTTCCATGATCAAAGCAAACTAAAAGAACTTATGACCACTAAGCTAGCTCTACAGAGGAAACTAGAAAGTGTATGTCAGATAAAAGAAAGATAACCATATAAGAAACCACAAGGACAAAAAAAAAAAAAAAACAATATTAGAGCAGGCAGAAGGACTAGAGAAAAATATCAATATGACTAAAACAAATATCTTTCAAAAACAACTAAATATTAATGGCCTCAATTCTTCCCTAAAAGAAAAAAACCACAGACTAACAGAATGCATTAAAAATAAGACCCATCTTTTCATAGATCCAAGAAATGTGTCTTTCCTTCAATGATAAAGAACTATCTTGGACTAAAATGACAGGAAAAAATATTCCAAGCAAATGGAATATTAGGATGCAAAGTAAACTTAACAAATATAAGAAAAGTGAAGTGACATCCTTATAATATGCTTACAATGAATTAAGTCAACAATCAAAAGCTAGGGAACACGTAAAAGTATACAAACACAGAGGTATTAAGCAACACACTATTGAGTGATAAATTGGTCCTTAAATAAATCAGGCAAGAAAATTTAAAGATACATTTTTAAAATGAAATAAACTTGGAAACATGATATTCTAAAAACTATGCAACACAGTAAGTACAGATCTACACAGAAAGTTTGTAGCCTGAAATGCCAAATATGAGAATGCTCAAATAAATAACTTAATGATGTACTCTAAGACCTTGGAGAAAAGAAGAAGAAAAGGTCAAACCCAAAAGCAGCAGCTGGAAAGAAATAATTAAGATCAGAGCAGAAATTAATGAAAGAATAGACAGACTCAATGAAAGGAGCTGAATGTGGTGGTGCAAGCCTTTAATCCCAGCACCTGAAGGGCAAAGGCAGGCAGCTTTGTGAATTCAAGGTCAGTATGATATACATAGTGAGTTCCAGGCCAGCCAAGAATACACAGTGAGACCCTGCCTAAGAGGGAAAAGAAAAAAAATGAAAAGAAAAGGTGATTCGTTCAAAGGATAACAAGACTTACAAATTCTTTAACAGAAAGAAAATAACCCAATAAGAAAATTGGAGTAACAAAGGGACACATTACAACAAATGCCAATAAAATTAAAAATAACCATAAGGAAATTCCTTAAATTTTTGTATTCCTCTAAATCAAGAAATCTAAAAGAAATGAAGGAATTTCTGTATGCATATGAATCAACAAAATTAAACCAAGATGAAATACTTTAAATCCATAGATAATTTAGATAATAATTTAGACCTATAGCCAATGAGTTTGAAGCCATAGGCCATCTCCAAAGGCGGGAGGAAAACAGAATCTGATTAATTCACTGCAGAATTCAACCAGACTTTAAAAGAACACCAATACTATTTAGACTATTCCGCAAAATAGAAAAAGCCTCCAAATTCTTTTTAAGACATCAGTAGTTCTCTGGTATCAAAACAAAATATTGCAAAACAATCTCCCACATAAATAAAGATGCAAAAGTTCTCAATAAAGCACTTGCAAACAGGATTAGTGAGATGGTCCAGCAGTTAAGTACACTGTTTGCTCTTCCAGATGATCTGGGTTCAATTTCCAGCATCCACATGATAGCTTATCACCATCTGTAATTCTTTTTCCAAGGGATCCAACACCCTCTCTGACCTCTGACACAGAAAAGGCTTTCAAGAAAATCCAACATTGTTTCATGATAGATGATGTAAAAAGGTTAGAGATGGAGAGAGCATAGCCCAACAAAATAAGAGCTATACTACAAACTTACAGCAAACATCATAGTAAATAGAGAAAAATTGAAAACATTTCCACTAAAATAAGGAAAAAGACAAGGCTGTCTAGTATCTCTGCTTGTATTCAACATAGTGAATGAAGTCTTAACTAGAACAAGACAAGAGAAAGAAGAGGCAACCAAAGGCTTAAAATATTTGTTAAAGTATCACTCATTGCCAACACTATAATCCTACAATCTTATACACGAAACCCTAATTCTAAGAAACAAAATTCTTTAGAACTTGATACTCAGAAAAGTGAGAGTACAAAGTTAACACGCAAAAATTATTAGCCTTCATATATATCAATGACAAACATACCAAAAAAGAAACCAGTGAAACAATCTCACTTACAGCCGCCACCAAAAAGTAAACTGCATGGAAATAAATCTAAGTAGTGTAATGAAAAATAACTATAAAGAAAATTGTAAGACACCGAAGAAATAAATTGAGGAAGACACTAGAACACGGTAAGGGTTTCTATGCTTTATGGCCTGGAAGAATCAATATTATGAAAATTACCATCCCACCAAAGTTAACCTGCAAATTTAATGCAATCACAATCAAGAGTTCAAGGACAGTCTTCACAGACAATGAAAACAAAACGTTAAAATGTATAGGGAAACACAAAAGACTAAGGAGAGCTACAGCAATCCTGATATAAGAGGTATCCCCATTCCTGAGTTCAGGTTATTACACAGAGCCACAGTAATGAAAACAAAATGGTATTGGCACAAATACAGACACATAAATCAGTGGAGTAGAATAGAGGAACCCACACAGAAGTTCCTATAGATAAAGCGATCTGATTTTTTACTAAAAGCCAAAAGCCTATGTTAGACAAAAGAAAGAATCTTCAGCAAATGATGGTTGGAAACCTGGACATCATTATATAGAAGAATGAAACTAGATCCCTATATCTCACCCTGCACAAAACTAAATTCCAAATCTATAAAAGACTTCAATAAAGAGCGGACGCCCAAATCTGCTAGATGAGACAACAACAGTAGACTTCAACGTGTTTTCAGACTAGCAAGGGTCAAACGGTCAAACAGCTCTCATGAAATTAAACGCGTTTTCTGTAACAGAAGAAACAGTCAATTGGGTGAAGAGAATTGGTAACTAGAATATACAAGAAAGTTAAAAAGCTAAACCCCAGTCAGGCGGTGGTGGCGTATGCCTTTAATCCCAAGACTCAGGAGGCAGAGGCAGTCAGATCTCTGAGTTCGAGATCAGCCTGGTCTACAGAGCATGTTCCAAAACAGTCAGGGCTACACAGAAAAACCCTATCTCCAACAAACAAACAGACAAACAAAACAACCCCAAAATGTAACTCCAAGAAAACAGCCTAATTAAAACATAGGCTATGCATCCAAAACAAAAATAGAGCTCTCAAAATAAAAATTATAAAAATCTAAGAGACTTTTTTAAAAGTCATCAACATCCTTAAACATCAGGGAAATGCAGATTAAATAAAACTACTCTGAGATTTCATTTCACCCAAGTCAACATAGCCATCATCAAGATCACAAATGACAAGAAAGAAAATGCTGCCATCAATGTTAATAAAAAGGACTATTATAAATTGCTAGTGGCGTGTAAACTAATTAAGCTACTTTTAAAACAAGGCTGAAGGAGTCTCAAAAGCCTAAAAATAAACCTACCATCTGGGCATGTAGCCAGAGGAATTTATCCCACATGACAGAGACACTTGCACAACCATGTGCACACAATACCTAGAAAGTGGGCAAAAATCATTTTCAAATCAATAGTCCAAGTCCAGCTGAGGCTCCCAGGCACTAAGAAACTGCCTTCGGTCAAACAGCATGCGACTGTCAGGACAGGGCCTCCACCACAAGACACATTCAAAACACAATGGAAACATAAGCCCAACACTGACTGAAATGGTGCTGAAAGTTCACCCAAGGGGAAATAAGAGAAATGAAAAATAGCATATAGTGACATCAATCTTCGGAAACAATGATATATAAAATTATCAGTTGACCCTTTCGGGGTCTGTACACTTACCAGACCTTAACAAAGCAGGTGAAGAGAAGGCTGCATCAGGTGAGTGGGCCATTTCAACTGGACTCTTATCATAAGCGTTGCAGGCTAAACTACACCAATGTTACCACTGTTTAGTGAAGGTTAGAAGCAATCAGCATTAGATTAATTGAAAGCAGTATCAGCAGTTATTAGCATGATGCAATGTGCAAAAGACAATCAAATATCACTACATAATTTTAGTTCGTCTTTAATGACTTGAGAATTTGATTTCCTTTATTTGGCAAATTAAGTTTGCTTACAGGAATAGACAGAAACATAATACCCACTTACTAAGAAACATTTCATGAGTAGCATCCTTTATTGTATATTAAAGTTGTTATGATACTATGTAACAATGTTTAGAACTCCAAAGGGGAGTCTATCCCAGCAACAGATTAATTCATCTTTAAACAAGGCTGTTTGTATATTCTCCTAATAGTTGTAAACAGAATCAAGTTCATTCTTTGTAACAAGCAGGGAATAAAGAATGTGGTTCAAGAGCGTTTATTGTCTATATTTCCCAGAGTCTGAAAATCAGAAACTGCAAAGATTTGCCTCAGCTGCTTTTTTTTACTTCTATCTAAATTTTACTCTTATAAGATAAACATATAGGAACATTCAAAATTGGTACTATCCAGGTAACTGGATGCATGGGGCTGGGTTTAGGAAACAACATTCAACAATAGCAAATAAAACAAAATTTACCCTAATAAGAAAAGTAAGGTTTTCAAAGATTACTGCTGTGACATACATTTGAGTAAAACAAAGACTTGAAGAGAAAATTGGATCTATATGCTTATTAAAAAGAATTATGTTGCAAAAGTAAGTGTTGGGAATTGTTCAACTCTCTGGAAGACTAGTTATTCTTTGCCCAGAACGCATAACCTGGCTAACACTTTTTATACTTCCACAGCCACACTGTTAGTAACCAAGTCAATATTTTTATATGACATAAAAAATTAGAAAAAGTAGGAAACAGATATTCTGTGCCTGTCAACTACTTTTGAGAAATTCTCTCAGCTTTTCATAGGGCTGCTCCACTAAGTAAATAAACACAAGGATTATCAGATGTAAAACAGAATGAAATTGGTACTTTCCATAATCTTTCCTCACTCTCTTACAAGGGAAAGGTCCTTCCTTGCTGAAAGATTTATCAGTCCACCACCTCTCGTGTTTAAGGGCGCACTATTTGCTCAAGATTCTATCCAGTTTTAACAGGGGCAGTTTCAATCTTGGTTCACTGAGGAGTTGTTAACCAGGAGTACAACTTTTAAAGCGTTGGTGACTTTGCAATTTGAACAAGTCAGTTCAGGACACTTGAACTGTTGGCATCTTCTGACCTCCGTGGTTGGGACCCACAACTGGAAACTAGGTGCTGGAATTACTTGGCTAGGGAAGAGGCCAGTTTCATCATGGACCCTAACTGCATGCTATCTTCCTCTGTGGCCCAGACCCTGTCTTCCTCAATTTCTGACACACAAATTGGCTGCGGCTCAAGATAACTGCAAAGTGTGACGGGGGTATATGAAATAAGACAAAAGTAGTCGCCAGCTCTTTAGGACCTCACCAAAATTGAAGGTCTACGTTTTCAGAGGAAGAGAGGTGGTAGGCACCTTCCTTTCCCAGAATTTGTCACTGCCATTCTTCTAGGTGCAACTTTGCAGGAGAAGTCAACTTGCCGCTAATTTTGGAGAGGAAATAGCTTGGGGAGGAGAAACACCGAAGTTTTCTAAATGCGGGAAGTGCAGGGCATGGGGAGTGGGGCACAGGTGGGCCCAAGATCAGGGCACAGCCAGGACCACCTATTGCTTTCTGAAAACAACTTGGGGACACCAGTTGATCCCCCACAATCGATCCCATCTGCCCCCGGCCAAGGGATTTGAGGAAGCGCACCACCCACTGTACCCAGCAGGGACAAGGTTGTTGTCACAGGCAGCCAAACCTGAGCGCTTGGCCCGGGCTCGTCGCTCCAAGACCTTCCAGCTTACTTCGTCCATGAGTCCCTCCGCCCCCGCCATAGCGCAGTGCCCACCGCCCGGACTGCCAGTCAGCTCCGCCCGCCCAGCCCCGCCCCCGCGCGCGACACTGTCGGGAGGCACGCCGGCCGGAAGTGAGCTCCCAGGCAGACGTCGCCCTAGCTCCTTGGCCTCTTGGTCGTCGGAGGGACAGCCCCAGGCGAGCGTGCGAGTGCAGAGCGAGGCAGCCCGTGAGCCCGCACCCTGAGTCTTTTCTCGGTCGGGAGGTTGCACGGTGCTTTGCGGCTGCCGTCAAGCGCGGCGGAGGCCGGCCGGGCCGAGGGCGCCATGGCGGCAGGCCTGCTGCCTAGCGCCGGGGCGTTGGTGGCGCCCCTGCTCTTGGGGCTCGCGCTGCTGAGCATTGGGCCTGCCCCGGCGCGGGCTCTGCACAATGTCACTGCCGAGCTCTTTGGGGCGGAGGCCTGGGGCACCCTGGCGGCCTTTGGGGACCTCAACTCCGACAAGCAGACGGACCTCTTCGTGCTGCGGGAAAGTCAGTGCTTGCCGGCCCTCCCTCTGTTTGCCCCTCCCGGTGTACCCACGCCCCCTTCTTCCTGTTACCTTCCCTCTTGCATTTCCCAGCCTTGGGGCTCTCTCCTTTTATCTTCATCATCCTTGACAACTTTCCCTTTCCCCAGTTTTCATCAACCCCGGGTCCTGACCCAATCACCGCACGTTTTGACTATGAGCCTCCAAACCTTAGGAACACACCAATCGCCCTTCACCCAGGAGCCTGTAGCCTTCACCTGGTGCATAGTCACCTGCCTGACAAAGTTCTTCCTGATTCCTAAGAGTCTTGGTTTCTAGCCTCTGAGTTTGTTTTCCCTTCTTTTGTCCAATGTTCCGCCTCCTTTGTTTGGAAAAGGCGGAACAGAACAGAGAAGTGCACTTACTGCCTCTACCATTTGCTCAATTCGTTTAGTCTTCCTTTAGTTAAGATCCACGTCTCTCTGAAGGCACTGCCTTCTTGAGGACCAAACCCACCACAGCGCACACAAGCATTTTTTGTTGTTAACTACTGATCTCATTCTCAAACTACAGACTTAGCCAACGTGAGCTGCCTGGTCTGTAGAGTACATGAACCTTCCTCACCCTAGTTACTGCTGTAGTTTTCAACAGCTCATCACTCTAGTTTTGTACATCACTTTTAGACAACTTGCCATTCTTGAAGGTTCGATAAGTACGTTAAGCCTTTAAAAGGAAAAAAAAAATGAATACTAACAAAGTGTGTTCATTGGAAGATGCTGACATAGGACCAAAGCCATGAATAAAGTTAAAAGCCCATACAGAGCAGAGTGACAGGGTCCCAACAAGGACTTTATTTTTTCTCTCACTTTTAAGGAATATTTATTCATTTGTATCTTTGTGTGTTTGTCTGTTGAAAGAGATTTCTGTCCTGCCTGGTCCCACAGCTGTTCAATCCCAAAGAAATACACAGAGGCCTACATTAATTATAAACTGGTTGGCCTATTAGTTCAGGCTTTCTTATTAACTAATTCTTCTCCCCTCCTTTTATTGATTTTTATTGAGCTCTACATTTTTCTCTACTCCCCTCCTTACCTCTCCCCTCCCCTTCAATCCTCTCCCAGGGTCCCCCTGCTCCCAGTTTACTCGGGAGATCTTACCCATGTAGATTAGATCTATGTATGTCTCTCTCAGGGTCCTCATTGTTGTCTAGGTTCTCTGGGATCCAACAAGGACTTTTGAGGGTTCTTTCCCACACTGCAGAACCTCTCTCTTATAAACCTGGATGGTTTCCCTATATTTGAATAATTACCTGTGTTATATGAATGGTGCAAGCCTATAGCTAATGCATCCAAACTGGATATAGAGATGCTCCTTAAGTTTAAAGATATTCTGTTTTTAAAAAAAAAAAGATATTCTGTTTTATTAAGCATTTCTGAAAGTGTAGCCCAGTGAGCATTAATTGAGTTCCATGGACCCACCCATGTGGAATGTAGTTCCATAGCAAGCAAAGGAGGAATGTTTAGAGGGCTCTGCTTTTTCTGCTTATGTGCTGAATTGTGTTCTTATTATTTGCGAGAAGATGTAATAGGAATTCCTGCATCATTGGTATGATGAATCTGTATAATGAAATAAACAGGTTCATATAAGGGAGACCTGATTGAATGCGGAAAACACAAGACTAAACAGTAGCACAACATAAGGGATTTTTGTTGGTTTGGGGTATTTTTGGTGGGGGGCGGTGTTTTCTCCATTGCTGGAGATCAAACCAGAGTCTCACACTCGATGTACAATAGGATAGTTTAAAATGTGTTCTTTATGTAGTGGTTCTTTTAAATTAACTCATCAGCCAATTGATGGAATCCCATGGCTTCACTTTGCCTTGAACAAATATGTTTTTCCATACTTCCCTTTCCTACATTCCATTAGGTTAGGGTGAGTATCCTTGCTGTCTGACTAGATTAGAATAAAAGGTTTCTCATAGAAACCATACCCAGAAGTGTTTAAGCACTGACTGGATGATTTACCAAAAACCATTCTTTCTAAAATCATTTATTTGCTTCTTTTAGGAAATGATTTAATCGTCTTTTTAGCAGATCAGAGTGCGCCCTATTTTAAACCCAAGGTAAACATATCCTTGAGGTAAGTACAAATGATTATTTTTGGAAACATTAGTTCTTATAATACAACTATGCAATACCTTGGGTTGTGTTTGAAATCAGTTCTGTCCAGCTATGGTATTATGACACAAAGTTCCTGGTTCTAAAGTCTGAGTAGTAAGCAATTTGTTAAAATAAATAAGTAAAAGAATATGTAATGACTGGTGAGATGGCGCTTTACTACTAAGTCTGATCCCCTAAGCTGGATCCACATGGGGGAAGGAGAAAACTGACTCTGGATTGTCATCTGATCTCCACTTATACACTGTGGTGCCAACACACACACACACATACGTGCACGCACGCACACACGAGAGAGAGGGGTGTGGGAAGGGAAGAGAGAGAAACATACAGAAATAAACAAAATATTTTTTTTTAAAAAAGAAACAATTGAAAAAAAATTTAAAAATAATTCATCTTTACAAAACTAACTTTTGGTGGATCCAGGTCTGTTCCTTCACTCCCTTGCAGACTGCTTTCTTGAATGAACTATGTCTCATGATAGTTCCAGCAGAAGCAGATCACTCACAAAAGTCTCACCATCTTAAAAATATTTTTCATGTGGAAGAAAAGTCAATGACCTGTCCTGTTCTGTTTTGTTTTGTTTTTCCTTTTGTTCTAATGGTGAGTTTTTAATATTGATTTTGACAGAACTGAAATGAAGCTTTTGAAATATCTTAATATTTAAAATGTGATTTAAATAATAGTTCTTATCATTTCTTTTTCCTGGTTGGTTATAATGAAACATTGATCCCAATGATCATGAGCCAACATGATTTGGGAACTCTCAGAAACAAGTTGGATGCTCTCTCTAAGTTAATGGAGAAAGAAATGGGTCAGTGCAAACCAAAGTTGCAGCTCCAGACAGTCATGGGATTTGAGCTTAACAACATAGCTTCAATAAAATTTAGTTGATGGCGTTTAAGTTTGAGTACATAGCATTTAGAAAAGATGGCAATGAAAATAGCATTTTGCAAAGGTGTGAAAAGATTAACTTGACAGAAAAGGTAGAGACACTTAGAATGGCAGTCTGGGGAAAGAACATCAGAGCAGACTGGCATCCTTCTAAGTAATGAAAATGTTTAAATTCAATTGGATGAGATCATATATGTTGTACAAAACACAGATTACGAAAAATGTACTTACATTGTTTAGCCTGTAAATCACATACAGTATGAATTGGGATCACAGACTAAGAGATGTGTTTTTAATTACTGCAGAAATGATAGGAAGATGGCTCGGTAAAGTGCCTGCTTCACACACATAAGGAACTGAATTTGCACTCCCATCTAGGAGAGGGGACAAGATTGACAGACAGAGTCCTCCACATCCAGTGAGCAAGCCCACTGAGGAAGGCTTGCACTACCATCTCTGTGCATTCGTGTCCCTGTGTGGAATACGTTCTGCTCAAATTCAACAGTATCTAAACTCAGAGTGCTGTTAACAAAAACATTGGCCTTAAATTAGACTATTGGGAGGAAATTTGTAAATGAATGAAAAAGAATTTACTCCCAGAAATATTTTTGGAGTAGTTGATGCCATGAATATTTGGAGTAAGAAAAACAGAAATGGATAAATACAAGAAATGAGCTAACCACCTAGAAATGAAGGTTTTTTTTTCTTTAAGAATTATAAGTCGAGGAAATATATAAAATATAGAGGGCTTGAGTTTTAGTTTGGTTTGGTTTGAGTTGTTTTTGTTTGTTTGGTTGGTTGGTTGGTTTTTTGAGGCAGGGTTTCTCTGTGTAGCTTTGGGGCCTGTCCTTGAACTTGGGCTATGGACCAATCTGGCCTCCAACTCACAGAGATCCACCTGCCTCTGCCTCCTGAGTGCTAAGATTAAAGGCATGAGCCATAACTGCCCAGTGAGTTTTATTAGATTAATTAAGACCTCTAATTTTTTTTTGATTAATACATAATTGATTAATAATAATTAATGTTAGAAATTGCTATTTTAATTTCTTAAAGATTAAGTGTGTGTATGTGTGTCTGTCTGTCTGTCTGTATATGGGCATGTGAGTGAGTGCAAGTGTCCAGACTGGGCTTTGGCTCCACTGGAGTCTCATGTGTTTGTGAGCTGCCCTCCCTTCCTGGTGCTGGGAACCAAACTCCTGTCCTTGGCAAGAATGGTACATTTTCTTAACTACTGAACCCTTTTTTCAGCCCTTTGTTTTAACTGTTATCTAGAACACTTTCAAAAATGAAGCCAATTGTCTTTATACCTGCACTCTATTATTCCTCTTAGATGCAACCATTTTTAATCTTTAGTGTTTATTTCCGTATTTTCAAATAAATTTTTGTACAGTGGTTTTGTTTTTGTTTTTCTTAAACATTTCTTTTTTAAATATATGAGTGTACCTGAGTGTCTGCAGGTGCACCGTGTGCAAACAAGAAACGCCACAGCTCAGAAAATGGCACTGCATCCCTGGGAAACTGAACCATTTTGTGGGTGCTGGGAATCTTACTCATGTCCTCTGCTAGAGCAGCAAGTGCTCTTAACTGCTTAGCCATCTCTTCAGCCCCTTGTATTTGTTTCACTTATGTTTAGGGGATAGTGGAAGCCAAATCCAGAGCCTCATCTATACTACACAAACACTACCACTGAGCCGGAACTTGAATATAAATAAGTTTTCTATTGTTATAGCTTAGATTTATGGTATTATATAAACTGTTCTATATTCCATTCATTATGAAATCTTCTGTAAACTAGAAGGTTCTACATACCCAAGGGGCATAAGATACAAAAGAAATAATAAATTTAATTTTTATATTAAATATTGAATTTTGAATTGAAAATATTTTGCACAGTAAATATATAGATGTCCTTTTCTGCTGTAACTTTTCTGTTATTTTGTAAATTTTTATTCCCTTAGGAGTCACAGTGCTTTAGTAACAAGTGTAGTCCCTGGTGATTATGATGGGGATTCACAAATGGATGTCCTGCTCACATATTTCCCCCAGAATCGTAGCAACAGTGAATTAGGAGCTGTTATCTTCTGGGGACAAAATCAAACATTAAGTGAGTTTTAAATTTTTTACTATTTATTATTGGCTGGGAAAGATAAATTGTGAAAGCATATCTGATATTCTTAATGAAAATGAAAGTTATTGTTCTCAAAACAATTGAATATTCTGTTCTTGTATTCTAGTAAAATTCTTCTTAAAAGTTCATTTTCTTTTGCAAACTAGTGTAGTCCATTCCAGAGAACAAAATTCTCTCCTGAATACCTCAAGAAGAGACATATTGTTAGCGTTTAACTATATTGCAGTAACTAGAGAATTAACTTCAGGCCTACTATGATGGCACACACCTTTAACTCAGCACTTGGGAGGCAGAGATCTCTGTGACTTCTGTGCCTACCACAGCTAAATGTGAGCCTTTGTCTCAGGGGAAAAAGAGCACCTTAGGACTTTGGGGGAATAACCCTAAGGACAATAAGGAAGGTACTGTGTCCATTAGCGGTGAGAAGTGGCTGGGTGCACAAAAGCTTCCCTGATGATGCCCGTTCTCACCAGAGTCTCATCAGCAAATGGATGATACACTTAGTCTCTTCAGACTGCCAAATCCAGTGCAGACACGCAAAGATGGGTGTACTAGGATTATAGACGGTGCCTTACCACACGTGCCAGTAAAAATCAGTCTCTCTGGTTAGCAAGTGTCTTAATTAGGGTTTTATTGCTATGAAGGGACACCACACTGTGACCACATAATTCTGGTTTACAGTTCTGAGGTTTAGTCCATTATCATCATAGTAGGAAACATGGTGGCAGGCAGGCAGACATGGAGAGGGAACTGGGAGTTCTACATCTTGATCCGCAGGTAGCAGAAGTTAATGCAACAGTAGTCTTGAGCACCTGAGACTTCAAAGCCCACCCCCACAGTGACACACTTTCTCCCACAAGGCCACACCTCCTAAAAGTGCTACTGCCTGTGGGCCAATCATTCACACACATGAATTTTGGGGGAATCAATCTTATCAAACCAACACAACAAAGTTTACATTTATTTTGCATTGCAAATGCGAGGATGTCTGGCAAACCCTCCTTTTTGCTTTCTACTCTTGCAGTACAGAAAAGTACTAAAAGTATAAATTGTGAATCAATCTACTATATCCATTCACGAATATCGAAATTCTATCTGAAAAGCCAATTGATAATTCAGAAGTAGAGCATCTGTTGAAAGAGCATGCGGACAATACTCTTACTGCGTCCAGTCATCCTTTAATCTACAAGAGTGCCTTATAAAGAGCTGCTTATGAAAAAAGCATGCACATGCAGAGTGGGATAGGTTCAGACCTGCTATTTTATTTGTCTACATTGAAGTCTTGTTGATTATCAAATTGTATAGAAAAAAATTCAGCTAAAAGATATTTAGATGGAAACCACAAATGAAACATTCAGTTGAATCTTAACTTAAAGTGAACTCTTGTCAATGGCTTATCACTAAATAAAGCTTTTGATGTCTCCTTAGTGATAACTGTTACAGGAAATTAAAGATGAATCTTGTAAAGAGTGAAAGAATACTTTGTAGATCAATGCCACTTCATATTCACAAGTATCGTATGCATGTATGTGTGTGTGGATATACTCATATACATCCCTTTTTTTACAGATACTAAAAACATGACCATACTCAATAGGACTTTTCAAGACCAACCACTGATTATGGAGTAAGTATGTGCTTGCCTTTGAACAATTTAAAACTTGGAAACATAAAATAAATCTTTTACGTAGGAAGGTACTTTGCTAAGTAAGATTGACACTAAATTCACTTCTTATAAGAATCTGTATGCATGATTACATGAGATTTGTTTGCTATGATGAAGGAAAGGCACAAATGAAAGAAAAAAGTTATCATCTTGAAGAAAGGAATATACGGATTTCGATGACTTCGTATGTGTTACTTGTGGATCTATAATGATATGTAGTCATATGTCATTCTTTAATTAAGATAGCAGTTTTTGAGTTAAAATGTTCGTTGAAAGATATGAAGAATATAGCATCCCCTCCAGAAATAGGGAAAGATTACCACATTAGAAGAAAATGTGGTCCTTCTTTATCTTCCTTTTTTTATTTATTTCCTCAAAATAAACGAGATGACTAAATCTAAATTTCAAACAAGATGATATTGGTAAATGAGGTAAAGATCATTCTTGGAACATAAACTATGATCACATTCTTGTTTCCAGTGATGCCATTTATAGCTAGTAAAGTCATTCCCACATCATGGGTCAATGGTGGTGAGAAATCTGAAATATAAACTTGTGTATTTTTTCATTGTTGTAATAATCAATGACAAGTTTGAGTTTTTATAGCAGCTAGGGATTCTTTTGTGGGTTAAGCCTAAAGTTTCCAGAAATTGGCACTGTTTCCCTCACTGTCAGGGAGAGACAGGAGCAGAACATCTTAATGAGCCCTTTTCTGTCCACATGACTCTGCTGTGTATGTGGATGATGGAGGTGTGCAAGTCAATCACTAAAAGCAATGACTGTCAATCACTAAAAGCTTTACCTTAAAATAATTGGGTTTTATGCATATAATTTTATTGTTAATTTAAAATTAGTCAAATTACCTTCAAAAATGAGGGTGTTCTTTTTAAACTTTACATAGTGTTGGCAGAGGCTGCTTGTGCATTCCTGGCCACTGAGACCCAAAATAGTCACACAGAAGCTATTAATTACAACACTGTTTGTCCAGTAGCATAGACATATTCCTGGCTAACTCTTTTATCTTAAATTAACCCATTTCTATTAATCTGTGCATCACCATGTGGTTTTGGCCTACTAGTAAGGTTCTGTTCGGTGTCCAACGTTTGTCTCCTGCTGCTGCTACATGGCTTCTCCCTGACTCCGCCTACTCTCTCTGTCTCTCTCTTCCAGCATGGCTATATTCTGCCCTGCCATGGCCCAAAGCAGACTTATTCATTAGGCAGTAAAAGCAACCCCTATACAGAAGGATGTCACACATCAACATAGGAACTAAATCTTGGCTGCACATTTCATAGTGCAGAATGTGGAGCTTCTTCATTGTTTTCCATAGATGATCGATATTTCATTTTCTACACATTAATGCTGAGAATGCCACTTCATATAAATTTTACATAATTTTTTTTAAATGGCAGATGTTTGTTTAGGGTCATTTCAGAAATTGTTGGAAAGTCTATTTAACCCCAAGCCATTATTGATTGAATTTTTTCATGAAATTTAAGTGAACAACTTAGAAGTTAATTTTAAAAAATCAAACATGCCAACAATACAATTCAAATAGCTGCTAATTTGTTATTCACATGCTGAGGAATGACAGTAGGAAAATACCCTTTTTCTCTCTGTAATAAAACGATCGTGTTTCCATAGCAGCAGAAACTCTGTGTACTCAGAGCACTGCAGTTCATACCATACCGTCCTACTGATGTGAACCGGGAGTTTCAGGCAGCAGAGCCTTGGTTGCCATTGGGTGGTGCACAATGATTGTTTTGTGTTTATAACCAAACGACGATGCAGTTATATTATAGAAAAATACCTCAGATTCATCATATATTTGCCTTTAAATTAATTTTTGTTCATTTCAAATTCAAAAACATTTTACTGTTGCCAAATAGTTGCAACTGCTATATCAATTATGGAATCCCTCTTGAGGTCACAACCCATCCTTTAAGAAGCCAAGCCTTATATTACACAGAACTCATAGATTAACCCAAAAAGTCACAAAATAACATTAATTCCTGCTTTAAGATATGTCCAGGATGGGTTAGCAAGAGGCTTTCCTTTATGCTACTGCTTAGAAAGTCCAGCGTCAGAACCCCTCTGTCTCCAAAGGTAACTCATGCAAATACAGTTCTTTTAAGATTATATTATAAATACATTATTTTGTCCTTCCCTTTCCTCCATCTAAAACCCTCCCACATATCCTTTCTTGCTCCCCTTCAAATTCATGGTCTCTTGTTTCTTAATTGTTGTTACATGCATATATGTATGTACCTATGTATTCCTAAATATAACCTGCTCTGTCTCTATGGTGTTACCTATATATCTGTTTAGAAGGCTGACCATCAGATACTGGAAAAATGGTTGGTTTACTTGTCCCTGGAGGAAACTACTTCTCCCACTCTCAGTCTTCCTAGTTACCTATAGTTCTTTTTGTAGGGTTGGGACCTCCTGGGCTTTCCCACATGCATTTGCATTTTAGCATGTCTGTTATTGTTATCCTCGTTCAACTCATGTTTAGGCAATAATGTTGTCAACACTTCATAGGTATAGCATGTATGACATTTTTTAAATTAAATCCTTCTTATTTTAATTATTTGGATAGGAATGTGCTGTACATTATTCCCTGCTCTTCTTCCACTCTCCCACCTCCCTTTCCATCCATGCTCCCAATTTACTTAGGAGATCTAGTCTTTTTCTACTTCCTAGCCAGATCCATGCATGTCTCTCTTAGTATCCTTTTTGTTACCTAGGTTCTCTGGGGTTGTGGCATGTAGGCTGATTATCCTTTTCTTTAGGTCTTCTATCTACTCATGTGTTAGTACATATTATGTTTGTCTTTCTGAGTCTAGGTTACCTCACTCAGGATGGCTTTTTCTAGTCCTGTCCATTTGCCTGCAAATTGAAAGATGTGATTTTATTTTACCTCTGGTTAGTATTCCACCATATAAATGCACCACATTTTCCTTATCCATTCTTCAGTTGAGAGGAATCTGGGTTGTTTCCAGATTCTGGTTATTATGAATAATGCTGCTTCAGGACAGCCAGAGATACAGAGAGAAATCCTGTCTCAAAAAAACTAAAAAGATAGATAGATAGATAGATAGATAGATAGATAGATAGATAGATAGATGCTGCTATGAACATAGTTGAGCACATGTCCTGTGGTATGGTTGAGCATCCTTTGGGGATATGGCCAACAGTGGTATTGCTGGATCTTGAGGTAGATTGTTTTCTAATTTTCTGAGAAATTGCTATACTGATTTCCAAAGCAGCTGTATACGTTTGCACTCCTACCAGCAATGGAGGAGTGTTCCCCTTACTCCACATCCTCTCCAGTATAAGTTGACATCAGAGTTTTTGATCTTGGCCATTCAGACAGGTGTAAGGTGGTGTCTCAAAGTTGTTTTGATTTGCATTTCTCTGAGGACTAAGGATGTTGAGCATTTCCTTAAATGTCTTTCTGCCAGTTGATATTAATTTATCAAGGAATAAAGCATGTTGATCCAATAAGACACAATGGTTATTTCAATTTTTTTTGTATCTGTTTACGTTTCTTTGTTATCGAGTATGTGATTGATTTTAGAGATCATTCCATGGGGTGCTTAGAAGAAGGTATATTCTTTTCTGTTTGGGTGGAATTTCTATATATGTCTGTTAGGCCCTTTTGAGTCATAATATCCATTAGTTCTTTTATTTCTCTATTGAGTTTCTCTCTGGCAAACCAGTCCAATGGTGAGAGTTGGGTATTGAAGTCTCCCACTATTAGTGTATGGGACTTGATGTGTTATTTAAGCTTTAGTAATGTTTCTTTTACGAATGTGGATGCCCTTGTATTTCAGGCATAAATGTTCAGAATTGAGACTTCATCTTAATGAATTTTTACTGTGATGAATATGAAATGACCTTCTTCGTCTCTTTAGACTAATTTTAGTTTGAAGTCTATTCTGTTAGATATTAGGATTGGTACTCCAGCTTGTTTCTTAGGTCCATTTTGCTTGGAAAATCTTTTCCCGATCCTTTACTGTGAAATAATTAATGTCTGCTTTGTAGTTGAGGTGTGTTTTGTGTATGCAGCAGAAGGATAAATTCTGTTTTCGTATCCAATCTGTTGGCCTGTGTCTTTTTATAGGAAAATTGAGTTCATTGATATTAAGGGATAATAATGACCTGCGATTGCTAGTTTGTGTTATTTTTGGTTTTGGTAATGGTGGTGGTATTGTGTGTGTGTGTGTTTCTCTTCTTAAGATTATCTATTGCCTATGTTTTTGCGGATGTAGCTAACTTCCTTGGGTTTGAGTTTTCCTTCTAGTTCTTTGTGTAGGTTTATGGCTAGGTATTATTTAAATCTGGTTCTGTCATGGAATATCATCATTCTCCTTTAATTCCTATTATTCTTAGGTTCAGTCTTTTCATGGTATCTCTGATTTCCTAGATATTTTGTGTTAAGAATTTGTTGCATTTAACATTTTCTGTGACCATTGAATTTATTTCCTCTATTGTATTTTCAACACCTGAGAGTCTCTCTTCCATCTCTTGTATTTTGTTGTTTATGCTCACATCTGATTATTTACCCAGGTTTTCCATTTCCAGAGTTCCTTCTGTTTGTATTTTCTTTATTGCTTCTGTTTTACCTTTATTGCACCTGTTTGATTGCTTTTTTTTTTTTTGGTCTTTAAAAAGGGATTTTTTTATGTTTTCCAATTTTTTGTTTTTCTGTTCTTCCATTCCTTTAAGAAAATTTTTTCTTTCCTATTTTAGTGCCTCAATTATCTTTATGAAGTTTTTTTAGTTTCATTTTCTTCTATTTCATCTGTGTTGGAACATTCATGTCTTCTAGCTGTAGAAGCCCTAGTTTCTGGTGTTGCTGTATTGTTCTTTGTGTTGTTGAGTGTATTCCTACCTTGTTGTCTACCCATCTCTTCCTCCAATTGGTATGGATGGAACCTGTGCTTCACAGGGTCTGGTCCCCTAAATTTTCTTTCTTTTAACTTGAGCTTCCTGTTTCTTCTCCATGTCTCCTGGCATCTCTCTTGTGACTCAGGATTCCTCCTCCTATTTCCTTTCTCTGCCGTATGACATTTTTAAGAGACACAATTTCACAGCAAACTGAGAGCCTTTTCTTCTGACTTTCCCAATCTTTCTGTCCCCTTTTCTGCAATGACCCTTGAGCCTTAGGTCCAAGAGGAGTTATGTTGTAGATGTATCACTGGGAATGAGTGGTCTTCTTCTGTTTCAAAGCGAATGCATAAAGAAGTTTCCTTGATGAGGGGTGTGGACTATGTCTGTGAGTATGAGGATTAATATTGAGACTATAATAGGAATCGTGCAGGTCTAGTAAAGTGAGATTGATAGGTTCTCCTCCAAGATCCATATGACATCCCCACATTGGGTAGTTGACTTGGTTTCCAGTACCAGATATGATTTCACTGTTGTTGAGAGGGTCTTAGTTACAACTTAGTGAGCTGTTGTTTCCCACCAAGGTGTGTGTGCCACTGCTGTAACCTTAGGGTTATTATGACATGCTGTTTGTCATTGTTGTTCACTGGAGTCTAGCTGGGTAGGACTGTTAGTTGCTTTCCTACGTTGGAAATTTGTATTGCAACCCCTGTTACCGTGAAAGCTTGTCTTAGGGGAGAAGATTTCAGGTGAGTTCTAGCTCAGGGGCCTCCAGACCCTGGGTCTGAAGAGCATGGTGTCTTCAGGAGTAGGGACTCATGTAATATTTGGGGAATCTCTTAGATAGCCCTGACCAAAAAGTCAAAAGAGAGTTTGCATTCCTGGTGTTGTGGCTTTTCTTAAATGGTATTTGACCCTTGGAGGAAGCATTGTTATCTTAGGTGAGAAATTTTCTTTCAAGTTAAACATATGTATATTCACCAACTTAAAATGTATTATATGTATTTTAGATAGATAGCTAATGTATGATTTCTGATCATGCAAATCTAATTCGTATAGACATCTTATAGTTGGAGGTTTATTGTGGCTGGTGGGTCCATTAGCAAAACTAAAAGACTTTAGTCTGGAAGGGGCAACTGTTGTTTCTGCTTCATTGGCAACAAATAGACACAGTTGAGTATTGGTAATATTCCACATTCCTGAAAACTAAGTTAAAAGTGACATTTTAATAAAACAGCTACCTAATTTTTATACTATTTTCTTTTCAGCTTCAATGGTGATCTAATTCCTGATGTATTTGGTATCACAAATGAATCCAGCCAGCCACAGATACTATTAGGAGGGTGAGTAACTAGCAGTATACCTGTGTAATTAATCATGTATTCTTTTGCTGCCAGGGCTATGTGTGGACATTGCTTTCATCTTTGAAGAAAAGCCAACTCATTAGAAATGGTTGTTTGAAAGAAAAATTTCAGAGTATTTGGTCAACATGGAAGCTTTCTCAAAGAGTTGGGATTTGATCTGTAACTATTTCGTATATAAACCTACCTTAGTCTATTCTGCCCGTAGGATACAGGCTTTACAGATCTCTGTGTAAATAGCAGTTGATGAGATGTTGCTGGAATTTAATAAAATGAATAACTCTAGTCTAGTAGGGCTATAATTGTTCTGTTAGCTCCTGTACTTTAGTTCATAAATTGTGCTTCTTTATTTCATTTGTTAAATAAAAAAGTAAATGAATAATTGCCAAAAATTTAAGCACCCCCATTAGTTCTGGATACTGTTAAGTGTGAACTTTGTCATTGACCAGATATATACTAAGGTTTTAGTATTGTTTAAGCATGCAGTTCAAAGGTCTATGCCTCAATTCCTCTGAATTTTAATACAATTTTCCCCCTAACTTGGGACAAGTGATGGCATGGTACTTGTTATGAGGAACCTTCAATATGTTTTCTAATGTTTCATTATTTTCTGCATCTAGTAAGGCAAATTTTTGTGCATGTATAGAGATCATATTTGTTTGATTGTTTGTTTTTTTGTTTGTTTGGCCTTTGAGGAATTGTAGAGAATCACCCTTTTCAGTATGTCTTCTAATAGTTACTTGACACTCCAACAAATTTCTCTGTTTTTGAGGCATAATATGTTGTTATGATTATGTTTTCTAATGTGATTTACAGGACGACATTAGTACATTGTATTTAAGGTGTCTCATGGAGAAATGCTCAGATTTCCTGCCATCCTTTTGTAAAGATTTTTCATAAAAAAATACAAATTTTTAAGTACTTATCAAAATGAACTTCTAAAAAAATTGTTGTGAATCTTAAATGAGAAACCTTTCCCTTCCTCCAAACTAAATATTTCAGTCGTGCTCTAGAGATAGCTTATAAACAGATCTTCATTGGGTTTAGGGCCATTTCTAAAAGGAACAGGATGACGGACAAGAAAATCATACACTCACCATAACCGCCCCAGCAGGTCGGTACTCCTCAGGAAGCCCAGACTACTCAAAGTCGAGACTTGTGACTGAGATTGTGCTGGTGACCCCTGGCTGGTTTTTCATGACATCTCCGTTTGGGCACATATTACTGAAATATCATCACTGTATTTTTTTTAATTTTACAGATACTTTTTGCAGCATTTCTGTTTGATCCTTTTATAGATTCTTAGTTTCCTTGCTGAACTTTGCGACTGTGCTTTTGAAATTGTTGGAAATATTACTTACATCTTCATACATTCTGGTACTTTCTTAATCAGTCCTGAACTGGTTTTCTGACTCGAGTTGTCTTCTGCTACTTGAGTCCTTTGTGATCTCTACATTTTTTGGAAAGGAGGACTCTCAAATCTTTCTGCCATTTCCTTTTCTTTCATTTCCAACACTGAGGGCATAGGAGGCTGTGGTGGTATCATGATAACTTGTTTCTCATGCATTTCATTTTGTTGTTGTGTTTAATGAATTTATTGAGATAGATGTGTCTTTCTGCTAGACACTGAAGATTGTTATTTCCCGGCTATTTGTTTATGTTTTCCTGGTGAGTTGTCTTTGGAGGTTTGCTTCCTATTGCTAAGTTAAAGGGGAAACCAAAGGTAGTAGTGGATACAATGATTTGACAGCAGTCCAAATGTAAACAGGCAGTAACAATACTGTAAACTTCCTGTATTTTTCTAGTATGGCTCAGAGGCAGAAGCACTAGCATTGGTGGGAATTCAGTCTGTACGTTTTTAGAACTAAGGGTGCTAAAAAGAAAAGGCAAAGGAAAGGAGGAAAGAGGGAGTGGTTTATGAAGAGGAGGGAAAGTGTGTGGGTTGGAACTATGAGAAATAATAGAGAAAAGTGTTATAGAGAAGGTGCATGAAAAGAAAGAGGGCCAGCAGGTTGGTCCAGTGGTGTAAATGATTGTCACCAACCCTGAGGAGACATGGATTTATCCCCAGGACTCATACTGGTAGAGGGAGAGAACCAACTCCCTCAAGTTGTCTTCTGAGCTTCACAAGCATGCTATGGCATATGCCTCCTCCCAGAATAAGTAAGTGTATGTAAAAATTAAAAGTGAACAGTTACATAAAAAAGTCTCTCTTGCTTAGACATTGCGAAAAATGAAATAAAAAAACTATAAATTTTAAAAATAAAGATACAAAATGAAATAAGAATTATATATTATCAGTCAGTATTTTTTCCTAGTTAAGATGGTTTTCCCCAGCACCTTGGTTCTGTCTTTGTGGTTGGCTCTGAGTAAAGTAGGAATGCTAATCTCCACAACTCAGACCAGTTAGATCTGTATTTTAGTGCCAAAAGGAGATTGTGTGTCTGTGTCAGCCTTTCTGACTTTCTTTCTAAAGGCATTTCTTAATTCTTTCTGGTGTGCTGGGATCAAACTCACCTTGTGAGATTTTATGTGGGATTTTATGGGCTTTGGGTTACAAGCCCATGCTTGGTTTTACCTTTGCCACTGATTTTTTTTCTACCTGCCTCCATCCTACCCACAGTTTTTTTTGTTGTTTTGTTTTTGTTTTTTTTTTTATTGAGAAAAGGAAAAAAAGTTTGAGCCTCCTCCCAGCCTCCCAATTCCCTCCCCCTCCTCCCACCCTTATTCCCCTCTTTTCACTCCTCTCCCCCTCCCTCTCCAGTACAAAGAGCAGTCAGGGTTCCCTGCCCTGTGGATGTCCAAGGTCCTCCCCCCTCCGTCCATGTCTAGGAAGGTGAACATCCAAACTGACTAGGCTCCCACAAAGCCAGAACAAGAAGTAGGATCAAAACCCTGTGCCATTGTCCTTGGCTTCTCATCAGCCCTCATTATTCGCCATGTTCAGAGAGTCCAGTTTTATCCCATGCTTTTTCAGTCACAGTCCAGCTGGCCTTGGTGAGCTCCCAATATATCAGCCCCACTGTCTCAGTGGGTAGGTTCACCCCTCGTGGTCCTGACTTCCTTGCTCATGTTCTCCCTCCTTCTGCTCCTCATTGGGACCTTGGGAACTCAGTCCAGTGCTCCAGTGTGGGTCTCTGTTTCTATCTCCATCCATCACCAGATGAAGGATCTATGATGATATGCAAGATATTCGTCAGTATTGCTATAGGATAGGGTCATTTCAGGTTCCCTATCCTCAGCTGCCCAAGGAACTAACTGGGGACCTCGGCTTGGGCCCCTGGGAGCCACTCTAGGTTCAAGTCTCTTGCCAACCCTAAGGTGGCTCCCTTAACTAAGAATTGTGCTTCCATGCTCCCCTATCCAACCTTCCTTTATCCCAATCATCCTGTTTCCCCAAGTTCCCCCCATCCTCCCCTTCTCACTTTTCTCTACCCATCTCCCCTTACCCCCATCCCACCCCACCCCCACGATCCCAATTTTCTCCCCGGCAATTTTGTCTATTTCCCATTGCCAAGAGGATAACTATATGTTTTTCCTTGGGTTCACCTTCTTATTTAGCTTCTTTAGATTCACCAATTATAGGCTCCATGACCTTTATTTATGGCTAGAAACCAATTATGAGTGAGTACATCCCATGTTCATCTTTTTGGGTCTGGGTTACCTCACTCAGGATAGTGTTTTCTATTTCCATCCATTTGCATGCAAAATTCGAGAAGTCATTGTTTTTTACCGCAGCGTAGTACTCTAATGTGTATATATTCCACACTTTCTTCCTCCATTCTTCCATTGAAGGGCATCTAGGTTGTTTCCAGGTTCTGGCTATTACAAATAATACTGCTATGAACATAGTTGAACAAATGCTTTTGTCATATGATAGGGCATCTCTTGGGTATATTCCCAAGAGTGGTATTGCTGGGTCCAGGGGTAGGTTGATCCCGAATTTCCTGAGAAACCGAAACACTGATTTCCAAAGTGGTTGCACAAGTTTGCATTCCCACCAGCAATGGATGAGGGTACCCCTTCCTCCACAACCTCTCCAGCAAAGGCTATCGTTGGTGTTTTTGATTTTAGCCATTCTGACAGGTGTAAGATGATATCTCAAAGTTGTTTTGATTTGCATTTCCCTGATAGCTAAGGAAGTTGAGCATGACCTTAAGTGTCTTTTGGCCATTTGAACTTCTTCTGTTGAGAATTCTCTAGTCAGTTCAGTGCCCCATTTTTTAATTGGGTTAATTAGCATTTTAAAGTCTAGTTTCTTGAGTTCTCTATATATTTTGGAGATCAGACTTTTGTCTTTTGCGGGGTTGGTGAAGATCTTCTCCCAATCAGTAGGCTGCCTTTTTGTCTTAGTGACAGTGTCCTTTGCTTTACAGAAGCTTCTCAGTTTTAGTAGGTCCCATTTATTCAATGTTGCCCTTAATGTCTGTGCTACTGGGGTTATACATAGGAAGCGATCTCCTGTGCCCATCTGTTGTAGGATACTTCCCATTTTCTCTTCTATCAGGTTCAGTGTGTGCGGACTGATATTGAGGTCTTTGATCCATTTGGACTTGAGTTTTGTGCGCGGTGATAGATATGGGTCTATTTTCATTCTTCTACAGGTTGACATCCAGTTGTGCCAGCACCATTTGTTGAAGATGCTTTCTTTCTTCCATTGTATACTTTTAGCTCCTTTATCGAAAATGAGGTGATCATAGGTTTCTGGGTTAAAACTCAGGTCTTCTATACGATTCCATTGGGCGACTTCTCTGTTTTTATGCCAGTACCACACTGTTTTCATCACTGTAGCTCTGTAATAGAGTTTGAAGTCAGGGATGGTAATGCCTCCAGAAGATCCTTTATTGTATAGGATTGTTTTGGCTATCCTGGGTTTTTTGTTTTTCCATATAAAGTTGATTATTGTCCTCTCAAGATCTGTGAAGAATTTTGATGGGACCTTGATGGGGATTGCATTGAATCTATAAATTGCCTTTGGTAGAATTGCCATTTTTACTATGTTGATCCTCCCAATCCAAGAGCAAGGGAGGTCCTTCTATTTTCTGGTATTCTCTTCAGTTTCTTTCTTCAATGCCTTAAAGTTCTTGTCAAATAGATCTTTCACTTCCTTGGTTAGAGTTACCCCAAGATATTTTATGCTGTTTGTGGCTATCGTGAAAGGTGAAGCTTCTCTGATTTCCCTCTCTGCTTCCATATCCTTTGTGTATAAGAGGGCGAGTGATTTTTTTGGAGTTGATCTTGTATCCTGCCACATTACTAAAGGTGTTTATCAGCTGTAAAAGTTCTTTGGTAGAGTTTTGGTGGTCGCTTATGTACACTATCATATCATCTGCAAATAACGAAAGTTTAACTTCTTCCTTTCCAATTCGAATCCCCTTGATCGCCTTATGTTGTCTTATTGCTATTGCTAGAACTTCAAGCACTATATTGAAGAGGTATGGAGAGAGTGGACATCCTTGTCGTGTTCCTGATTTTAGTGGGATGGCTTTGAGTTTCTCTCCGTTTAATTTGATGTTAGCTGTCGGCTTGCTGTATATAGCTTTTATTATATTTAGGTATGACCCTTGTATCCCTAATCTCTCCAATATTTTATCATAAAGGGATGTTGAATTTTGTCAAATGCTTTTTCAGCATCTAATGAAATGATCATATGGTTTATGTTCTCTCAGTTTATTTATATGATGGATTACATTGATAGATTTGCATATGTTGAACCAGCCCTGCATCTCTGGGATAAAGCCTACTTGATCATAATGGATAATTTTTCTAATGTGTTCTTGGATTCAGTTTGCCAGTATTTTGTTGAGGATTTTTTGCGTTGATGTTCATTAGTGAGATTGGCCTGTAATTCTCTTTCCTGGTTGAGTCTTTGTGTGGTTTTGGTATCAGAGTAACTGTAGCTTCATAAAAGGAATTTGATAATGACTCTTCTGTTTCTATATTGTGAAATACATTAAGGAGTATAGGTATTAGGTCTTCTTGGAAGTTCTGGTAGAATTCCGCATTGAAACCATCTGGTTCTCGGTTTTTTTTGGTAGGGAGGTTTGTGATAACAGCTTCTAATTCTTCGCGACTAACAGGTCTATTTAGACTGTTCACCTGGTCCTGGTTTAACTTTGGTATATGGTATTTCTCTAAAAAAGTGTCCATTTCTTTTACATTTTCCAGTTTTGTGGCATATAGGCTTTTGTAGTAAGATCTAATGATTCTCTGAATTTCCTCTGTGTCTGTGGTTATGTCCCCTTTTCATTTCTGATGTTATTAATTTGCATATTCTCTCTCTGCCGTTTGAATAGTTTGGATAGGGGTTTATCAATATTGTTGATTTTCTCCAGGAACCAGCTTTTTGTTTCATTGATTCTTTGGATTGTTTTCTGTGTTTCTATTTTGTTGATTTCAGCCCTCAGTTTGATTATTTCCAGTCTTCTACTCCTCCTAGGTGAGTCTGCTTCTTTTTTTTCTAGAGCTTTCAGGTGGGCTGTTAAGTCTCCAATAATGTGCTTTCTCTGTTTTCTTTAAGTGGGCACTTAGTGCTATGAACTTTCCTCTTAGGACTGCTTTCATAGTGTCCCATAAGTTTGAGTATGTTGTTTCTTTATTTTCATTGAATTCAAGGAAGACTTTAATTTCTTTCTTTATTTCTTCCTTAATCCAGGTATGGTTCAGTAGTTGACTGTTCAGGTTTCATGAGTTTGTAGGCTTCCTGGGGGTAGCATTGTTGTTGAATTCTAACTTTAATCCATGGTGATCTGATAAGACACAGGTGGTTACTAATATTTTTTTGTAACTGTGGATGTTTGCTTTGTTACCCAGTATGTGGTCAATTTTCGAGAAGGTTCCATGAGCTGCAGAGAAGAAGGTATATTCTTTCCTATTTGGGTGGAATATTCTATAGATGTCTGTTAAGTCCAATTGATTCATTACCTCCATTAATTCTCTAATTTCTCTGTTTCGTTTCTGTCTGATTGACCTGTCCATTGGTGAGAGAGGAGTGTTGAAGTCTCCTACTATTAGTGTGTGCGGTTTGATGGCAGCCTTAAGTTTTAGTAATGTTTCTTTTACGTACGTGGGTGCTTTTATATTAGGGGCATAGATATTTTGGATTGAGACTTCATCCTGATGAATTGTTCCTGTTATGAGTATCATCTCTTCTGATTGATTTAAGTTTGAAGTCAACTTTGTTAGAAATTAGTATGGCCACACCTGCTTGTTTCTTAGGTCCATTTGCTTGATAAGCCTTTTCCCAGCCCTTTACTCTGAGTAGGTGCCTGTCTTTGTGGTTGAGGTGTGTTTCTTGTAAACAGCAGAATGTTGGATCCTGTTCTCGTATCCAATCTCTTAGCCTGTGCCTTTTTATAGGTGAGTTGAGTCCATTGACATTAAGTGATATCAATGACCAACGGTTGTTAACTCCGGTCACTTTTTTAGTAGTAGAGTTTGTGTGTTTCCCTTCTTTGAGTTGCGCTGGTGAAGAGTCTCTAGATGTCTGAGTTATTGTGGTCATTGTTGGACTCCTTGGTTAGTGATTTTCCTTCTATTACTTTCTGTAAGGCTGGATTTGTGGCTACATATTGTTTAAATTTGTTTTTATCCTGGAAAATTTTGTTTTCTCCATTTATAGTGAACGAAAGCTTGGCTGGGTATAGTAGTCTGGGCTTGCATCCATGGTCTCTTAGTTTTTGCAGTACATCTATCCAGGACCTTCTGGCTTTCATGGTTTCCATAGAGAAGTCAGGTGTAAGTCTGATAGGTTTACCTTTATAAGTAACTTGGCCTTTTTCCTTTGCAGCTCTTAATATTCTTTCTTTTTTCTGTATGCTTTGTGTTTTGATTATTATATGGCGAGGGATGTTTTTTTTTTTTTTGATCCAGACTATTCGGTGTTCTGTATGCTTCTTGAACCTTCATAGGTACATCTTTCTTTAGGTTGGGAAAGTTTTCTTCAATAATTTTATTAAATATATTTTCTGGACCGTTGAGCTGCACTTCTTCTCCTTCTTCTACTCCAATTATTCTTAGCTTTGGTCTTTTTATCGTGTCCCATATTTCCTGAATGTTTTGTGATGAGAGTTTGTTGGACTTGCTGTTTTATTTGATCAGTGCATTTATTTTCTCTATGTTATCTTCAGAATCTGAAATTCTTCTATCTCTTGTAATCTGCTGGTTATGCTTGTTTCTATAGTCTTTATTTGTTTACCTAGATTTTCCATGTCCAGCCAGCTCTCTGTTTGCGTTTTCTTCTTTGCCTCCATTTCAGTTTTCAAGTCTTGAACTGTTTACATTATCTGTTTGATTGTTTTTCCTTGGTTTCCTAGGGTATCATTCACTGATTTAATCAATTCTTCAAACTTTCTGTTATACTTCTCATCCATTTCTATAAGGGCATTTTTTACATGCTATTTTAGGGCGTCAATCACTTTCATAAAGTCAATTTTTTCTACTTCTTCTTGATTAAGGTGTTCCTGTCCTCCTGTTGTGAGGTCTCTGGGTTCTTGTGGTTTCATGTTGTTCTTCAGATTGTTGGGTGAATTTTTGCATTGGCGCCTGCCCATCTCTTCCTCCAAATGCTTCCCTATGTATCTTCTTTTACAGGATCAGGTCTCCTTGCGTACTGATATACCTTCCCAGTGATGGCACTCCCCAGTGATGGCTCTCCTGTTGCTCGAATGATGTCTCTCCTGGTGCCGAGATCAGATCTCTGTGCTGGTTGGGTAGCTCGTAAACAAAGCGCCTAACTTGCTTGCTGCAGGCAGGCTATTGAAACAAAGGAGATCCCGCCCGCTAGGTTGTCCTGGGGATCTGGCCCCAGAGCCCCAAGAGGAAAGGGAGGCAGAAATGGGGGAGGGTTCTGGATGCAAGCTGCTACCCACAGTTTTTATTTGAACATATTTGCACCCATTGGGAGTCTTTTTCTGATTTCACATGCTTCTCATGTTCTCATGATATGACTCACCTAGGCTGTAGTGAGTGCAGCCTCCCCTATATTCTTCAGGCTAGGATTCCAAGGCATGTGTGTAGAATCCCAGCTTCAGTTTTGCACACTGCACCTCTGCAACAGCCGGCACTACCCCGCCATCTCTCAGCCCAGCAGTGCCCATCCTGTGATCTTCTCTCTGCACGTCCATCTGTCATCACTGAAAAGCTATTACTTCATTTTATTTGACTGTAAATTTAAATTTATAAAACAGCAAAAACAATAGTTCAAAAATAAAATTCTAGTGTCTGAAGGACTTTTATTAAATCAACCAGAAAAACTCTTGAGAATAGCATATGAACGTGTCCTGTCTTATTTATTTTGACTTTTATTTAGGTTTTCTCTAGTACTTCTTTAAATAGCTTTTTAAAAAGTAGTATCACTTTAAAAAATTATTCTGCCTAAAAATATGTTCCTTTATGTTTCTTATAAACTGTATTCTTATATGCAACAGATTAGACTAAAAGTCTGCTGTTATATGACATCTCTCATTCAAATATCAGTCACAGATTAAAAAGTAGCAGCCAAATTTTCTCTCCAACTTAATAAATTTTTAAAGATGTGTGTGTGTGTGTGTGTGTGTGTGTGTGTGTGTGTGTGTGCAAGCAAGAAAGAGAGAGAGAGTTGGGTACCCATTATGCCCAGTGTTGTTCAATTCCCTAGAGTTGGAGTTACAGGCAGTTGTGAGCTGCCTGACATGGGTGCTGGCAATTGAACCTGGGTCCTCTGCAAGAACAATATTTACTCTTAACCTATATCCATCTCTCTAGCCCTGAATAATTTTTTAATTCACTCACACAAAAATTTCTCTTGTGTTGGAAGTATAGTTTGTGCCTCAAATTCACTTTACCCTGGCTTGAACCTGTGAAATACTGTATCACGCTGCTTAGAAATGACACCTAGCTATGAAGTGTTAGAGCATCTTCCACAGTTACATGAACTTATCATGAATAGGCATTTTCTCTAACAGGGTGTTTGAAACTGATGTTGATAAGCTTTCAGAATACCTTTAGTATTGAAATAAAAACATTTGTGTCTGTAATGTTAGTCAGGGGTAAAAATAAAGTTTTATGCTCAGGATTTCTCTGGGTCACAGACTGGATTCAGACACATTTTTCAGTCAAACCAAAGTTTTAAATTTCATAATATGAATGCAGCTACGTAACAAATACATACTTTACCATTTTCTGTTTACTTCACACTTAAAAGACATGAACAGCAACCATATGTGTATACAACTTTTTAAGAGTATTGTAAAATTTTTAATACATGCATAATTGTTATACATATTAATGGTAGCAATGTGATATTTCAGTGCCTTTATACCATATGTAATGATTACATGAGAATATTTATTATATCCCCTACCTCAAACATTTTTGTTTTTATTTTTTTGAGGTTATAATTACATAATTTCCCCTTTCCTTTCCTCCACTGAAACCCTCCCATATATACCTCTTCTATCGCTTTCATTAATTATGATTATGTAATGTATGGACATGCTTATTCCTAAATGCAAAAATATACCCTGCTCATTGGATATATTACTTGTATGTATATGTTTTCAGGGCTGACCATTTCATACTGGGTTAACAGTTGGTTAACTCATCCATGGAGGAGACTATTTCTCCCACTCTCAACCTTCCTCATGTTTAGGTAGTCATGTTGGTGAGACTTCAAACAACAATTTTAGGAGACATAATCTCACAGCAAACTATGAGAACCTGTTTCCTGGCCTTCCCAATATTTCTGTCCCCTTTTCTGCAATGATCCCTGAGCTGTATGTTCAGGAGTTGTATTGTAGATGTAGCAGTTGAGACTGGCGTCCACAACTTTGCATTTTAATTGCTTGTTATTCTCTGTAATGGTCTCTATCTGTTGCAAAGAGAAGTTTCCTTGAGGAGTGAAGACTGTATTTATCTATGGGTATAAGGAGAAATATTGAGAATGTAGCAGCGATTTAGTAAAGTACATTATCAAAGATCCATGATTTCCATAAGAGTCTTAGGTTCAATTAAATAAAGAACTATTGTTTATCACCAAGATATGTCTGCTATTACTGCACCCCTGTGCCATGCCCTTTGTTGTTGTGGTTCATAGGAGTCTAGCTAGGTAGGACTGTTGGTTGCGTTCCTTTTTTGGAAATTTACAATACAACCTCTGTTATCATGTCCTCAGAAGACAGTCAGGTGAGTTTCACCTATAGGGACTTACCTGTGGGTAACTGTTGGAACATAGCAATAGCATGTAATATTTGGGGTGTCTCTTGGACAGCTCTGTTGAACAACTCAAAAAAAGGCTTTTCTTGCCTGGTGCTGGGGGTTTTACTAAATGGCCTTGGAAGGAGCATGTCAGCCCAGATGAGAAAATTATTTAAACTATACATGGATGCGTGTACACCTATTTATTTGTATTATAATTATTTAGGTAAATGGTTAATAGTATGATTCTTTGTGACTTTCTTCAAACATTTTCACTGTTATTTTACCTTCTTGCCTCAATTCTTTGGCAAATGGAGTCCTACTCAGAAAGTCCTCTCTTACACCTGTGTCATGTTCAGCACCGTCAGTGTTTTCTTCTAGGGGTTTCAATGTTTTCAGTTTCATTTTTAGGTCTTTGATTCTTTGGGGGTTAGTTTTTGTGCTGAGTGATAGATAGAGGTCTAATTTCATCCATATGGATATCAGTTTTCTCAGCACCATTTGATAAAGAGGTTTTATTTCCTCCAGCTTATGTTTCTGATTTCTTTGTCGAATATTAAATGGCTACAATTATGTACTTGTTTGGATCTTTGATTTTGTTTCATTGTTCTACATGTCTGCTTTAATACCAGTGCCATATTGCTTTTTTAATTTTTCCTAAGATCTAAATGGTAATCCCTTCAACATTTTTCTTTTTGCTCAAGAGTGTTTTGCTGTCTGCAGTCTTTTATAGTTCCATGTCAGGTTTATGGTAGTTTTTTTTCATTTGTGGATAAGGATTTGGAGTTTTTGATTGGGATTGTATTGAATCTCTACATAGCTTTTCAAAAAATAGCCATTTCACAACATTAAATCTATCAGTCCATGAGCATGGGATGTCTTTCCATCTTCTCGTGTTATTCTCTTTCTCTTTCTTCAGAATTTAAAGTTTTCACTGTAGAGGCCCTTCACTTCCTTGCTTAGGTTTATTCCTAGATATTGTTTTTCTTTGAGGCTATTTTGAATGGGTGTCCATGAGCTCTTCTCTCTGTTGGTGTATAGAAAAGCTATTGACTTGTGTAAGTTGATTCTGTATAGAGCCACATTGATGAATCTGTTGATCATTTCTAGAAGTTTTCTGGTAGAATTAGAATCTCATATATAAAATATTGTGTCATCTATAATTAAGAATGGTTTGATTTCTTCTTTTCCTATTTGTATCCCTTCAATTTTCTTCTCATGTTTCATTTCTCCAACTAGTACTTCAAGTATTATTGAAAAGGAGTAGGTATAGTGGAGGGGTCTTGTCTGCTTCCTGACTTCAGTGAGATTACTTCAACTTTTTCTCTATTTAGGATGATGTTCACTGTGAGTCTCCCATATGTAGCTTTTATTGTGTTGAGGTTTGTTCCCTCTAGTCCTATAGTCTTTACAACTTTTATCATAAAAGCATATTTGATTTTGTCAAGGCTTTTTAGTCTTCTGAGATCATCATATGATTTTGTCTTTAAGTCCATTTAGGATTTATTAATTTATTGACTTGTGTATATTGAACCATCTCTGTATTTCAGGAATAAAGCCAACTTGGTCATGGTAGATAATCTTTTTGATATATGTCTGTATTTGGTTTGCTGGTATTTTATTGATCACTTTTTAATCTAAGTTCATCAGGAAAATTGGCCTGTAGTTTTTGATTTTGTTTTTGTTTTTCCTTGTATATTTTCCTGGTTTTGATTTTAAAGTAGTACTGGTCTTCTAAAAGGAGTTTGAAGGTGTTCTTTTATTCCTATTTTTTTAATAGTTTAAGAAAGACTGTAGATCATTTTTAAAAGTCCATAACTCTTATGAATCCATCTTACTGTTTTTTTTTTTATTGAAAGAATTTGTTACTATTTCTATCTCCACATTTGTTTCATGTTTGTTTTGGATATTGAACTCTTGTTGTTTGGCTGAATTTGGTTGTTTGGCTGAATGTGGAAATTTGTCCATTTCTGTTAGGTTTTCCAAATTAATAGAGTACAAGTTTTTAAATTATTTCTTCATAATATTCTGATTTTGTTTGAGTTTTGGCATTTTTGTTTGTGGTGATGGTAGTAGTGTTTTTGGTTTGGTTTGGTTTTGATGTGTGTCTATTGTAATGTTTCCCTATTCATTCTTTCTTTTGTTTAGTTGGGTCAAAGGTCTGTGAGGCTTCTTTATATTCTTGAAGAACCAAGTCTTATTACTTGTTAATTCTTAATATTATTTTGTTGTTGCTTCTATTTCATTAATTTTTGCTCTGATTTTTATTATTTGGTTTGGCTTTGGTTTTTGTTTTGTTTTGTTTTACAATTATTTGAGTTGCATTGATATGTCATTTATTTGTGCTCTTTCTGATTTTTTTTAATCTTAAGTATTTAGAATTATAAATTTCTCTTATAAGTCCACTTTCCATGTGTCCCGGAGTTTTTATTGTGGTGTGCTTTCATTTTCATCTAGTTAAGGAATTTTTTTTAATTTCTTTCTTGATTTCTTCTTTAACCCTTTCATCATTTAGTAATGAGTTGTTCAATCCAGATAAATTTGTATTACTAGAGATTTGTTTGCTGTCAGTTTTAAGTTTTATTACATAGTGGTCAAATAGGATACAGTAAGTTGCTTAGGTATTTCTGAATATGTAAAGATTTATTTTGTGTCACAGAGTTCAGTCTATTTTAATGATACTTTCGTATGCTCCTTAGCCAAGTGTGTATGTATTCTTTGGTTTTTGGGTAGGATATTCTCTTGATAACTGTTAAGGTCGTTTGATGTATGATGTCATTTAAATTCTGGTGTTTCTCTGTTTCCCACACACACACACATATACATAAACTGTTTATTGGAGAAACTGAAGTATTCAAATCACCTGTTATTGGATTGATGTTAATCTCTGTCTTTAATTCCGTTGGTACATTTTTATGATATTGGTTGCTCTGGAGTTTGGGTACATATGTACTTAGGATAGGAATGTCTTCTTTGTTAACTGTCCCCTTGATTAGAATGAAGTTTACCCTTTTTCTCTGATTAGTTTTAGTGTGAAGTCTGTTTTATTAGATATGATAATGACATCTACTTGATTCCTGGACTTGTTTGATTGAAGTACTTCTTTTTTCTATCCTTTTACTCTATAGCAGTGCCTGTCTAAAGCTAGGATGTATCTTTGTAGATAGCAGCAGATCTGTGGAATGTTTTCCTTGATCTATTCAGCTAGCCTGTTTCTTTTGATTGGAAAAGTGAGAGCATTAAAATTTAAAGTTACTGAAATGTGCATGCTAATTGGAGCTATTGTGTTGTTGATTTGTGGTGGTGGTGGTGTTTGTGTTCTCCCTGTAAATTTGTGTTTTAGTAATTATGACTTTGTATTTCTTTCCACTGTATCTTAGCTATCCTCTTCCTCTCTTCAGCTTTATATATTTTCTTTAAATTTGTGTGGTGGAATATAAATTTTCAGGGGGTGGGGGGCTGTTTACACTCTGGAAAGTTTTCTTTCTCCAACTATGCTTGATAGTTTTGCTGGGTATATTATTTTAGTTGAGTGTCATAGTCTTTTCAGACTTGGAATACATTGCTCCAGCCTCTTCTGGCTTTCAAAGTTTCCAATGAGAAATCAGCTGTTATTTTAGTGGGTTTCCCTTTGTATGTGACTTGTGTTTTTCTCTTGAAACTTTCAGTGCTCTTTCTTTGTTATGTATGCTTACTGTTTTAACTATGATATACTCTGGGGATTTTCTTTTCTGGTCTTTACTATTTGGTTCTCTTTGTGCTTCTTGTATATGTATGCTTCTGTCTTTCCTTAGGTTGGGGAAGTTTTCTTCTTTGACATTGTTGAATATTAAATCTATGCCTTTGACTTGGGATTCTTCTCATTCTTATGTGCCTATAATTCAAAGATTTCATCTTTTCATGGTGTCCCACATTTCCTGTATGTCCCTTTCCTGTGTTATTTTTTTTAAAAAAACTATTCATATTCCTTGATTATTTTGTCTATATCTTCTATTTTATCTTCAAGTCCTAATGTTCTGTCTTTGGCTTGTTTGAATCTACTTGTAAGGCTCTTGTTTGAGTTTCTAGTTGAATCATTAAGATTTTCAATGCCATCTTCAATTCATCTTGAATCCCCTTTCAGTCTTTCACTCTATTAAATTCCAATTTCAGTTCCTGGACTATTTTCATCATTTTATCATCAGTCTTATGTTTGTGTTTTCTTGGTCATCAATTGGGCATTTAATCTCCTTCATGTCTTTCTTTTTAATTTCAATTAATTCTTTCTTTGTGTCTTCTTTATTCTTTGAATTCTTTGATGAAGTTTATGGTTCTTCTTTTAACTCCTGTGTTCTAGAGTTCATCTAGGCAATTCTCATTGACAAACATTTCTACAGGACTGGTGATACTGGCTTGAACTTTCATGGTTTTGGATCTGTTGGCAGAAGACAGGATAGATGCCCCAAGTGGGTTAGGCCTAAATGTCTGATATTCTTAGGGAGAATGAGGTCAGGTGAAGAGAGAGGATTGGACTGATGTGCAGGATGTTCATTCCCATCTAAGACTTGTGTCTTTGTTAGGGCTTCTTTTGCTGTGAAGAGACACCATGTCCACAGTAACTCTTATAAAGGAAAACATTTAATTGGGTGACTTACATTTTCAGAGGCTTAGTCCATTATCATCATGGTGGCATACAGGCAGACATAGAGCTGGAGAAGTAGCTGAGAGTCCTACATCTTGACTCACGGAAAGTGGTCTATCTCACTGGTTGTGGCTTGAGCATATATAAGACCTCAAAGCCTGTCTCCACAATGGCACACTTCCTCTAACAAGACCACACCTCCTAATAGTACCACTCTCTTTAGGAGCCATTTTCTTCCAGACCACCACACCTAGAATATTGACCTACATCTGACTGGGTATAGAGGTTGCATGTGGTATGGGAGGTTCAGTGGGTCTGAGGCAGACAGGGCCAATCCTGGTAGAAACCTTGTGATTGGTCCAGGTAGGGGTAGCCAGACTAAGCTGAGGCAGTGAGTATGGTCTTTGGGCTAGACACATGTGGGAAAGGGTCAGGCACTCCCTGGAATATGCCATGGAGAAGGATGTGCAGAATCTGCCTGAATGGACAGGCTGGATGTACTGTTAAGGGGCCTGTATGTCAGGCCTGGCAAGACAGGGCCTGGCAGAATCCTGGAAGTTAGTTGCCAGTGGGTGCCAGACTAGGCTGGGGCACTGGATATAGGAGCTGCTCTAGATCTTGGGGGCTGGACATGATCAGACTGACTCATTTTGCTATACCCTGGAGAAGGTTACACAGGATCTGGCTGGATAGAGGGGTTGGATGTTCTGTGGGAAGGGCTTGTGAGTCAGAACATGAAGGATTGGTCGTGGAAGAGTCCTGGAGATTGGTTTCTGAGCAGGGACAGCTGGTCAGAAGTAGGACGATGACTAGGTGTGGTGGGTGTAGGAAAGGTCAAGCCGCCTCACTGGGTTAGTCCTTAGAAAAGGATGTGTAGGATCGGGCTTGATGTAGATGTCAGATTAGTGTGGGAGGGACCTGTGTTTGGAGGAGGCAAGGATGGGTCCTGGCGAAAGCTATTATTTTTAAATTTATTATATTTTATTTATTCATTGAGTGTATGTGTGTGCTAACACACATGTGCTTGCCCTTGCCGTAATGTGCATGTAGAGGTCAGAGAACAACTGGCAGGAGTCTGTTCTTTCCTTTCATCTTGTAGCTCCCAAGGATCAAAGTCAGGTCGTCAGGCTTGTTGTCCTGTGGCTTTGCCTGTTAACCCATCTTGTCAAGCCTCAAGCATTTGTCATTTGTTTCTTGTTATCACCATTCAAAATTGTTTTTGAATTATGTTTTAAAATTTCTTTTATTTTTTATTATGGGTAGGGATATATGGGCATGTGCATGTGAGTGCAGGTGCCTGGCAGTCCCGAATAGTGGGTCAGAGTTCTTGGAACTAGAGTTACAGGTAAGCGACCTAGGAACTGAACTCCAGTCCTCTAGAGAGCAGTGTGCACTCTGACTCCTGAGCTGTCACTCCCACTCTTCCTCCTTACTTAACTTTTTGCCATTTTTACTGCTAGTTTTGCAAATGACTTTTTCCTTCTACTATCAGAAATAACCCTGTCCACCATTTAAATGTATTTCTGCTATCAGTCCAAAATCAATAAATCTCTAATTTTCATTTAACTTTCATGTTACTACCCATAACTGACCTTTTAAATCACCTTTTATTTTTACTACTAATTTTATGTGATGATGCATTGTACAAACTATTACAAATATTTCTTAGTCAAATAATATATCATGCCACTTCAATCTGTTGTGTGAAAGAATATAAAAACTATGAGATTTATAATATAAATCAAATCAAATAACCCTATGGCATCTTTAACTTTATAATTAACTTCAGTGTGAAGAATCTTTTTGTAAAAGTGCCTGTGAGATGATTCGTATTTTCTTAGGATTTTATTGACAGCCTTACCTCTTCTCATCCTGTGTATATGTCATTGATATTTTATAAGATTGTTAAATGGAATCTATAAGAATTAGATAAAGCAGATTTTTGTCAACATTTCCATGAAAATAAGACATCATTTCTGCATTCTTAAAAAGATTTTGCTCTTGGAAATAAATCATTTCTCCAAAATTTTGTCTTAATAAAATTAATCCATGTAAATAATGAAAAGTTTTAATAAATGGCTTACTATTTTAATGTACATTTTGAGGGCTAGAGTGTAGTCATACAAGCATCCGTCATCTTGTCTCTTGCAGTCCCACCAGACAGCTTGAAGGGATCAAATGGATCAACTTAAGATTTTCACACTGCTTTGTTTTAAGTTCTGTGTGAATCTAAGTGGATGATTTAAAGTTCTCTGAAGATTCTCCACTTCACTTTCCCTCACACCCCGACTTTAAAAATGGATTTCTGGCAGTCGTTCAGAAAGATTATCATTATCTTTTCGGAAAAACAAAGTTTTATGTGTTTTGTCCAGCAAAATTTAATAATAACATTTCACCATGAAATTAGTAACCAAAAGTGTTGTAGACAAGGCATGGTTGCTCATGCCATTAATACTAGCTAGTACTTGGGCTGCTGAGGCAGGAGAGTTGCCGAGAGCCTGGGCTTTGTAGTGAGTTCCCAGGCAGAGTAAGACTGTCTGAAAAGAGCCGTGAGGCC
This sequence comes from Microtus oregoni, assembly GCF_018167655.1. Taxonomy (NCBI): domain Eukaryota; kingdom Metazoa; phylum Chordata; class Mammalia; order Rodentia; family Cricetidae; genus Microtus; species Microtus oregoni. The sequence continues at coordinate 65,733,981 of NW_024543063.1, forward strand.
TGAGCTATGACTCTGCAGGTTACAGCACTTGCCACCAACTCTGGGTGGCATGGCGCCTCACACCTGTTATCCGAGTACTTAGAAGCAGAAGCAGGAAGATCACAGGAATCTTCAGGCCAGCATGGTCTCTAGAGTAAATCACTGTCTTAAGAAGTGGGGGGGGGGCACTTATTAAATATGAAAGGAAAAATATAAACTTTGATCTGTGGGTTTGAAAGTATAAGGGAGCATTCTGATCACTCATAAAGTTTTTGTCACCATCCTTTGGGATGAAAGACCACTTTCCTACTATGAGTTACCTATCCTAAAGATGAAGCATTGACAGATAGCTAAAAGGGGTTTTTATTTACTGTTTTACAATTTTTAAACAGCTTTTCACAATACATGCATTTCTTTTGTTAATGTTATAATAAGTTTTATGTTTAATGGAATAAAAATATTATATCTGATTTTTATACTCATTTATTTATTGTTCTCTGAAAGTAAAACACTAGGCTTCAGTGGACATACATTTACTGAAGGACCACTATGTACTTCATTATACTTGTTAAATGAATTATTCCATTGTATTGAAAAACAAGAAACTATCTGAAGCTCTGGATATTCTTTTTTGTCCCAAACCCTGTCTCCTGTTATCTGCTTTGACCTGAATTTTTTAAATAGTTAACATTCAGTGATGAGATGATCTTTGATAAGTGGGTAGGAGTCATTTCAAATAACTGTTACCATAGGCAACCAAAAGCTACCTTGGCATTAATTATATGTAAATTCATCCTTTGATAAATGCTATTCTTTTAGATAAAAGCTGATGATGCCCAGAAATTAGAACACTTTGACATAATTATGTTTTCTGTGGGGGAAGTTAATTGAAATCTACAAAGGTCAAGAAGCGTTAGTGAGTAAACTTAATATTAGCTTGGAACTATCCATTTTATTTTCATCTCTATCCTTCTGTTTTAATCAGCAGTGTGTGACATTAAACTTCAAGAGAAGCTGAACACTTATAAGAGATTATAGTTTTTATCTGTTCACTTACCCACAAAATATGTTACCTGCTTCTTATATCTAGAAGGCTGTGATGTGCACATAGAGCAATTTCAGAGATGAGAGAAGCAAATTTTATTATCAGCCATAGATTCTAAGTAATTTACTTACGATTGGACCACCCTGATATGCACTGCCAAAATAAACAGCAGCTCTTCCCTGTCCCCGGCATCAGCTCTCAACAGTAAATGGACATTGCATATAAACCTAAGGGTTAGTTTGCTGCTACCTCTTAAGTGATGTCCATGTAATGATGTGGGAGTGTCATATCAATCTGTTGATTTCATTGGTTAAGCAATAAAGAAACTGCTTGGCTGGCCCTCATAGGTTAAAACATAGGTGGGAGGAGTAAACAGAACAGAACGCTGGGAGGAAGAGGAAGTGAGCTCAGACTGACAGCTCTGCTCTCTGGAGCAGAGATGCCATGCTCCCCGCTCCTGGGCAGACACACTCCATGAAGCTCCCACCCAGGATGGACGTAGGCTAGAATCTTCCCAGTAAGACTGGTGCTCACAGATTATTAAAGATGGATTGATTGCGATATCAGAATTAGCCAGTAAGGGCTAGAGCTAAAGGGCCAAGCAGTGTTTAAATGAAACAATTTGTGTGTTGTTATTTCGGGGCATAAGCTAGCAGGCGGCCCGGGTGCCAGGGATGCAGCCCCACCGCTCTTATTTCTTATTACTACAATGTAAAACAGCAGATCATTGACAAGTAGAAAACTTAAAGCACTGTAGAGAAATTGAATGTTGACTTGAAACATTAAAGAAAGCTAGAGTATAATTAGTACTTTTTAGGAGTTTCACATTCACATATCAAGAGGGACTCAGAAGGAAGCCCAAGAAGTAATTGGTTTGTCAGGAGTGGGTCTCTGGCTGCCCAAAGCAGCAGCTCCGTCTAGCAAAAGCCATTGGCCACCTGACCTACTTATATTCCAAAAGAAGGTAGAAACCTAGATTTTCGTGTGGAATCTGATAGGTTGAGGGTTTAGGTAGTTTTATTATTTATTACACCAGTAAAAACTCAAGTTTTAGGAACTGTGGGTCAAACACACATTTGTGCTGAATTTCATAGTTTATCACTCTGTACCCTTTTCTTTACTGCTAATAGTAAGTTTAAATGTATAGTTAGTTAAGTAAGCCCCGGACAAAATGTCACAAATGGAATTGTTGAAATATTTAAGCTATAACATACTTCAGACAAGCTAGAAACTGGGGAATGAGACCTGTAACTACTCAATGTAGTTACGTGATCAGTCTCATTGAGGCCAGTGCCATAAAACCTGCTTTTAATTGAGTCAGAGCTAATTTGTATGTATTTGGTTTTGATTTTACTCTTTCATCTAACTTAAAAGAAAATGAATATGAACAAAGATTATAAAGAAAAGGCTGCTGTTTCTTGCTTTAGGGAGAGAAATTCTTTACTTGAAAAGTGCTTATTCTTTCCCACATTCAACCTTCTAAGAACAAATTAGTTTGTTCTCTCTTTTTGCTTTCCAAAAATATCAAAATCAGCCATAAATAAAACCTTGGTGCCTGGTGGATTCACCACTAAATACAGGTCTGAGGATAGTTACTCCCTCTCTCCCAGAATCCATCAGCAGTCAGTAATCAACAGGGAGGTGGGCCCCAAGAGCCCCTCTCCCATTTAGGACTATCTGTTGGCAGGTTCATTCTTGTATGGACAGCATTATTTTTAGCACCTTGAGCAACCAATTTTTGTATTCATTCACTGCCATTCATTATAAAGAGAAGCTTCCTAATTAATACAAAAAGCAGCTTACAATTACCATTCTGGTGGTGGTGAAGTGATTTCTCATGGTGGCTGTATTTAGCATTTCCCTAAAATGATGTATGGAGTAGCCAGTTTTTGTTTTCCTTGTTGTGGTTTATTTAAGATTTATTATTTTATTTTTATTTTTGGTTGACCCCTTCCTGCCTTCAAAAGCAGGACCATCTGGAAAACTATTCCATATTACCAGACTTACTGTCAGCTCCTTCTGGACGGCAGCTGATCCTAGGAAACACTTCTCAGAAAACTTTGCCTCAATGTGCTGCTGTCTTGTTAGTCACAGCTGATTCTTCAGTTTCTACTGATGACTGTCAGCCCAGAAAAGCAAAGATTTCACTTTATAGAGTTCTTAACTCAAAGTACCGCATGGACCACCATGATATAGTATGGGTGGGATTTGTAAACTTTCCAGCTAGGCCTTCATCATCTGTACTTTTCTCAGAATTATGTCTAAGTTCCCACAACAGCTTAAGCTCTGAACACTCGGTGATGTTTCTGACTCAGAGTCTTTCTATTATTACCGCTGAAACATGGTCAGGTCTATCATAGCAATACCCCACTCCTAGTAATAATCTTCTGTCTTAGTACTTGTCTGTTACTGTGATAATCACCATGACTGAAAGCAACTTCAGGAGAAAAGGGCTTACTTGAAATCCATTGTTCAAGGAAGTCAGAACAGGAACTGGAACAGAAACCATGAGGGAGCATGCTTACTAGCTCGATCCTTCATGACCACTCCTGGGTAGGTGGCACCACCCACAGTGAACTGGGCTCTTTCACATCAATCACAAATCAAGAAAATGCCCTATAGGCCAATGTTATGGGGCGTTTTTCAATTGTGGTTTTTATCTTCTTATGTAATTCTCACCAGTGTCAAGTTGACATGAAAATTTATCAGCATAAAGTCCTTTTGCCTTCCTTTGATGCATAAAGTTGTTTTTAATTTCTAATAGAACAGTTTATCTATTTACTTTCAAAGATTTACTAATTTTATTTTAGTATTTGAGTGTATGTCTGTGCACCGCGTGCATACTTAGTAGTACTTGAGGAAGTCAGAAGAGGGCATTGAATCCCTTGAATCCCCTAGGACTCTTGTTAGGATTAAGGTTGTGAACTGTCGGGTGGGTGCTGGGAGTCAAACCCCAGTCATCGACAAAGATAACTGTTCTTAACTACTAAGCCATCTCTCCAGCTCTCATCTGTTTGTTTTTGTCGTGTAGTGATGGTGGGGGAGACAAGGTTTATGAATTCCTTGTCAAGGGCATGATGTTGCATAGCTACTCCCTGCCCCAGAGAGGCAGAGACAGGTAGATCTATGTGAGTTCTAGGTGCCTTGGATACAGAATGAGACTCTTAGATACAGAATGAGAATTTTCCTCGCCATATCCAAAGACATTAGTATTTTCTTTGCATTTATTTCTAGGAATTGTACGTTAGCTTTGGGGTGTATTTTGCATATATTGTGAAGTAGGCTTTGAATTCATTCTCTCTCATGCTCCAAAGAATCATCATTCTTTTAACCACTTCTGTAAAATAAATTTTATGCCTTCTTACTTTACAGAGAATGCAAAGCCAACATGAACTAAAACCATTTTTATGACATGTAGTACCAAAAGAATAAGTAACAAAAAGAAAAATAGATGGAATGGGGTTCATCAAAACTAAAAACTGGTTTTCTGAGATCCCCATCAGAAATTGAAAGACAGCCCTGAGACTGGAAAACAGTGTTGTCTAACGTCTAATATCAAAAGAACTCTTACGAATCAATAATAAAGCAATAAAGATACAATTTTAACATCAGCAGATGATTTGAACAGTTATTTCCCTAGTGAAGAGCTACAGGTGGTCAAGAACCATGTGAACATGCTTGAAATCTTTAAACATGAGTAAAACACAAAGCAACCCCTTTGGGGTGGTGGGCAAATTATCAAAGATATGGCAGTATTGAAACATTCCTTCCCTGATAATAGGAATAGAGAATGGTAAAGTCACCTTAGAAAATAGTTTGTTTAGTTCATCAAAAGTAAACATTGTAGCCCAGCAGTTCCACTCCAGCTGAAACATTCCTCCCCACAAGACTTACAGATGAATGTTCTTAGCCAAAGTAGAGATAACCCAGTGTCCATCAACAGATGGCTGAGTAAACAGAATAGATAGCCATACAATGGAATATTAAGTCCACAATAAAAAAGACTGCAGGGTTAGCTGGGCAGTGGTACTGCACACCTTAATTCCAGCACTCAAGAGGCAGAGGCAAACAGATCTCTGGGTGGGAGGCCAGCCTGGTCTACATAGTGAGTCCCAGGACAACTACAGCTACACAGAGAAACCCTGTTTGCAAAAAGAAAAAAGGTTTATTGTTGGTTTGGTCTTTTGAGACAGAGTCCAGCTGTCCAACTGAACAGCTCTGACTTGTCTGTTACTCACTATGTAGAACAGGCCTGGGGCACAAATAATAAAAATCCAGAAATAGATAGACATTGGGGTTCAAGGTAAAGATCAGAAAAGCAAAGCAGCCAGGTCACCAGAGAACTCTTACCTCTATAAGATCTCCAGACTGAAAGAGCATGAGTTCCTGTCTCATCCCACCTTACCTTCCTCTCTAGTGCTGGGATTAAAGGTGTGTACCACCACTGCCTGTCTTGTTTGGCTGATTAGTGTGGCTGCTTTGCTCTGATCTTCAGGCAAGCATTATTTATTAAAACCAAAATAATATACCATCATACAGGCTGGCCTTGTACTCATAGAAATCTGCCTGCCTCTGCCTCTCAAATGCCACCACGCCCAGTGTGGGTGAACTTGAAAATTAGCGCGACTGCATATGAATTGTCTTCTGTGATGTGTACATTTCTGTGAAGTGTCCTGGGGGGAAATGTGAAGGTACCAAATTAGTGATTGACAAAGGAAGGAAATGGGAGTGACTAATACATCCAAAATTTCTTTTTCAAATAAAAATGTTTTAGACTTTGAGAAAAGCAACAACTTTACACTGTGACCACACTAAATCCCATTGGATTATATATATTAAAATGTGGATTGTGTAATATATAAAATATATCATAATAATATTTTAAATGATCATTTGCTAATATTCTTATACTTTAGTACAATACTAACTTAATACATGCCCTAAAAATATTTTTTTATATTTTAGAAATTTATCTTGGCATCCTGCCTTGACCACTAAAAGTAAAATGAGGAATCCACATTCTCATGCATTTATTGATCTGACCGAAGATTTTACAGCAGGTGAGTTTCATAGAAATGAAATGTATTATGATCTGCCTAAGAATAATGGGATTTTTATATCCCCATAAAAATAATTTCTTAATCACATTATGCTGTGATCAAACCTTTAAAAAGTTACAATGTAATGTAGGTAGCAGAAGGTTAATATACTGGAAATAAGAGGAAGTATTTAGTGTGATGAATATGACCTTAGTTCTTACAGTTCTTATTCATGTTAAACACCTTATATTTGAATTCTCTACTGTTTAGAAATTTTTTATAATTTGGACATATGCCACTCAATATTTCTTTCCCTTTACATTTAATTCTTTTACTAATAAATACCATAAAAATTAATGGTTGAAAAATTATTTAGCTTGAATCCTGAAAAGGGACAAATAAGAACTGTTGTTGACTGTGGAGCACTTGCTGGTTAGTGCTTTAGCACTGAGCTCCTTCTTCAAGCCTGGAGACTCCTGTAGTATGTTACACATTTGCCCATTGCCTGGCTTTAAGAATTATAAGTGCTACATATATGTGGATAATTTATCTGAATGCTACCAAATGTCCCTTCATCTCAGAAAATCTTAAAGAAAATCACAAATTTCTCATTTCACTTGTGAATACTTCAGTATGTACTTCTAAATGATAAGAATGAGTATTTTAAAGATTCATTATGTTTATTTAGTGTATATAAGAGTTTTGCATGCATGTCATATACCACATACGTGCTAGTACCTAATGACACTGAAAGGGGGCACTGGATCCTGGAGTTCAGATGATTGTAAGCCACCATATGGGTTCTGGAACTAAATCATGGTCCTTGGAAAGAGCAGCAAGTGCTCTAGACCAACTGAGCCATCTCTTCTAGCCCAAGAAAATTTTTTTCTTTATTTTCACCAGTAGATTGATTATTCTGAACCCAAAATGTTTTACAATAATTATTTAATAGTAAGTATATAGTCATTATTCAGAATAACCCTATATATTCCTCAGGGTTTTGTTTTGTTTTTGTTTTTTGGGTTTGTTTGTTTGTTTATTTGTTTGTTTGGGTTTTCGAGACAGGGTTTCTCTGTAGCTTTGGAGCCTGTCCTGAAACTAGCTCTTGGCCTCAAACTCACAGACATCTGCCTGCCTCTGCCTCCCGAGTGCTGGGATTAAAGGCAACAGAATACCATACAAAGAAATGTTACCAGTTTGCAGAAATATCTCTTTTTTGAGTCTGCTCTGGTTTGAAAGAAAATGACACCAAATGTAGCGACACTATAAGGAGATGTGGCTTTGTTGGTATGTGTGACCTTGGTAAGTGTGTCACTGTGGAGGCAGACTCTGAGTTCTCATATATGCTCAAGCCATGCCCAGTATCTTAGTTCACTTTCTGTTGCCTGCACAAGATGTAGAACTCTCAGCTACCTCTCCACTGCCGTATCTTCCTGTACACTGCCACGTCCCACCATGATGTTAATAGACTGAACCTCTGAACTGTAAGCTGTCCCATTAACTGTTTTCCTTTAAAAGAGTTGCCATGGTCATGGTGTCTCTTCACAGCAATAGAAACCCTAACTAAGGAATCTGTCTCCATGGTGTTTCTGTGTTACTTTGTCCTTAGGTTTCAGTAGTTAGAGTCTGGAACATAGTCTGTGTTTTAGCTAATTAAGAAGATGCATAAATTTTTAATGTGTTATGATATTAAAATTCAATATCATAGTAAATTTCAACTTACTGGGCACAGATCATTATAATCCCCTTTCATGGATTTAGGCAGTATAGTGGTTATTGTCAAAGCCATTGTTTCAAACAGTTAGAATGGCACTATGTCTTTCGCTCTTTTACATTAAGTGTTACCTGGAATTGTCTGTTAATAAAAAGAACTGCTGCCATTGTCTCTTTAGTCACCTGAAGTACAATTGAGACAGGCAAAATAAATGAATAAATGTGTTTGTTCTCTCATCCCATCAATTTTGGGCAGTCAATCCTCACAATTCAAATTTTCAATAACATTGTATCGTAAATCAGGAAACTAATTGCAACTTATTAAATCAGGCCTGGTAACTGCTAGCAGTAAATAACTTCTTTTAATAGTATCATGTAGCCAGGTATGTTAATGTTTGCTGATAACCCTAACACTAATTTCCTGAGTTCAATCCCTGGGACTCACACGGGAAAGGAAGAGAACTGACTCCTGCAAATCCCCTCTACCTTCCCATGTTTGCCATGGCACATGAAACATGCACACAAAATGGAAGCAATAATGCTTACCAAAAAAAAAAGTATTCTAAGATGAAATACTTAAATTTTATTTGAGACAAAAAATAAGTAAAATTTTATAACCATATGTTAGTAGATTGTTGACTAAGAATTCTTCTAGTATATTTTCACTGTTTGTATATAATTTGCAATGTTAAGAAAATTGTAAGGACCCGAGTAAGTATGCTCTACATCTTACCAATTTTAAATAAAGAAAAAACATTCCTGTTCTGATAAGTTTATTACGGTTCAAACTTCCTGGGTCCTTGAATGTGCATCAAAATGGAGGCGTTGACGAAACAGAAGATGTTCTGGTGTAGCATGTCTGGTTTGCTAAATCATACCAAACCTCCAGGAAAGGTTCTAAGTGTATTGTAATCAAAGCCACTCTTTTTAATTTATTTTTTAAACTATTTTTTCTTGTGTTACATACCAATCCCAGTTCCCACTCCCTCTTGTCCTCCCCCATCCCCACCTCACCGCTCATCCTCCCCTCACAGAGCCGTGGGAGGTCAACAAAGTCTAGCATGTTTCTTTGATGCAGGACCAAGGCCCTTCCCAATATATCTAGGCCGAGCTCGGTATCCCTCTAAAGAGAATAGGCTCCAAAAAGCCCGTACAAGCAGTAGGATAAATCCTAGTCTCACTTCCAGTGACCCCACTGTCTGCACCAGCCATACAACTATCAACCACATTCAAAGGGCCTAGTTTGGTCCCACGCTGGTTGTCCCCAACCCCCCTCCACCTCTCCACAGGGCAAAGCCAGTTCAGGCACCCTCACTACAATTGCTTAGGGTCTTAACTGGGATCATCCGGTATTTCTGGGATTTTCCCTAGTGCCAGATATCTTGCTAGCCCCATAATGGGTCCCTATATCAAAATATCTCTTTCCTTGCTCTTCCTCTCTGTCCTTTCCGCATCTTGACCATCCCTCTTCCTCAAATGCTCCTCTCATTTCCCTTTTCCTGCCCTACGACCTCTTCTGTCCCTTCTCTCCCTAGCCGCACACTCCCAATTTTTTCAGGAGATCTTGTCTATTTCCCTTTCTCAAGGGGATCCATGTATGATTTTCTTTACCTATAGACTAACTTCTCTGGAGTCATGAATTATAGGCTCCTTTTGCTTTGCTTTACATCTAGTATCCACTTATGAGTGAGTACATACCTTGCTGTTCTCTGCATCTAGGTTACCTCACTCAGGATGATTTTTTTTCTAGTTCCATCCATTTGCATGCAAATTTTAAGATGTCATTTTTTTTAAACTTTTGAGTAGTACTCCATTGTGTAAATGTACCATATTTTCTTTATCCATTCTTTGGTTGAGGAACATCTAGGTTGTTTACAGGTTGTGACTATTACAAATAATGCTTCTATGAACATAGTTGAGCACATGTCCTTAAAGTAGATTAAACATCCTTTGGATATATGCCCAAGAGTGGTATTGCTGGGTCTTGAGGTAGATTGATTCCCAATATTCTGAGAAACCGCCATACTGATTTCCAGAGTGAAACTGTACAAGTTTGCATTCCCACCAGCTAAGGATGAGTGTCCCCCTTACTCCACATTCTCTCCAGTATAAGCTATCATTGGTGTTTTTGATCTTAGCCATTCTGACTGGTGTAAGATGGAATCTATGAGTTGTTTTGATTTCCATTTTCCTGATGGCTAAGGATGTTGAACATTTCTTCAAGTGTCTTTTAGCCATTTGAGATTCTTCTGTTGAGAATTCTGTTTATTTCCATACCCTATTTTAAAATTTGATAATTTGTTATTTTGATGTCTAAATTCTTGAGTTCTTTATGTATTTTGGAGATCATTCCTCTGTGTGGTGTGGAGTCAGTGACGATCTTTTCCCATTCAATGAGCTGCCTTTTTGTCTTACTGACTGTGTTCTTTGCTTTACAGAGGTTCTCAGTTTCAGAAGGTCCCATTTATTTATTGTTGTTCTCAGTGTCTTTATTACTGGCATTATATTTAGAAGTAGTCTCTTGTGCCAATGTGTTGAAATTTAATTCTCACTTTTTCTTCTGTGAGGTTTGCTGTTAATGGGAGACTTTTGATGACTGTTTCTATTTCCTTTATGGTTATAGGTGCATTTAACTTGCTTATCTGGTCTTTATTTAATTTTGGTAAGTGATATTTATCCAGAAAATTGTCCATTTCCTTTAAGTTTCCCAGTTTTGTGGAGTACAGATTTTTGAAGTATGACCTGAAGATGACTCTCTACATTCCCTATGTGTTTATTGTTATGTCCCCTTTTCATTTCTGATTTTGTTAATTTGGATATTGTCTCTCTGTCTTTTGTTCAGTTGTTATTTTGTGGCAGTATTTTTTATTGAAGATATTCTGATTAAGGTTTCCCCCAACTCCTCCCTGATCTTCCCTGGCCCTCCACACACCCCAAATTACACCCTTTCTCTTTGTCTCTCTTTCATTAGAATACAAATAAGCGTCTAATAATCATAAAAAATACGATAAAATAAAACAAACAGACAAAAATATGATGAAGAAAACAAACTACCAGGAGAAAAGGGGCCAAACAAAAAGCTCAAGAAACACCTCCCTTCTCAACAGTGGGGCCCCATCTAGTTCAGGCACATTCAGGGAATTCCTCTTCCCAGAATTCTCCTGTTCTGGTCTCCCTACCCATACTTCCTGCCTGGCTACTGGCCAATCAACATGTTATTAAACTAATAAAAGCCACAAATCTTTACAGGGTACAAGGCCATTGTATCACAGCATGCCTGGTGCCCAAGGAAGTCAGAGAAGGCTAATAATATATTCTTGGGCAAATTATTTAGCCTAAGTTTCAAGCACTTTATCATGTAAAGTGGGAATGACAGCTGAGTTGTGGTTATACAAGCCTTTAGTTCCATAACCAAGGAGGCAGAGGCAAGTGGATTTCTGTGAATTTGAGGCCAGTCTGGTCTACAAAGTGATTTCTGGAGCATCCAGGGCTATACAGAGAAACCCTTTCTTAAAACCACATGATGAATGATGTATGGATGGATGTATGGATGAATGGATGGTTGGATGGATGAATGGGGAGTGTTAAAAGTACATGGGGCAGATAGAACCAAAAAGCCATGCCATTTTGACTGTGTTTGTTTTGCTAATAAAAGCATGAATACTTAGAGAAAGAAATATTTGCAATTCTACTAACAGAGACTTTCTGGCTACTGTTGAGTAATTATAAAGTATAGAAACTGCAGATGAATTTTCTGTTGAACAAAAATGTAATTTCCATATGACATGAAACAAAGTCTTTACTTGCTATAGGGAATATACATACAAAGCTAGCTATGATATATTTAAAACGTAACTTATAAATCATGTATGCTGCATGGCATGAAGAGTGTGAGTAACAGACAGAAAATATTCAATTTCTGAATTTTGTCTAATGGAAACTACTTCCTCTGAATGTATGCTTCTCTTCTTTGAGTATTATTATTATTTTTTCTTTTTTCTCTTTTCAAGAGTTTAAGGCCTGGTTTGGTACAGGGTCTTATCTTATTCCAAGGTAGCCTTAAATTAATGATCCTCCTACTTCAGCCATTTGCGGACTGATATTTGCAATGTGTCTATACATTTGGCGTCCTTCCTTCGTTTTCTTTTTTATGTTGGTGGTAATGGTGCTATTTATTGCTGGGATGGACTCAGGCCCTCATGCATCCCAGGCCTGTCACTGAGCTGTAACCCAGCATGTAAGTGTTCTTTAACTGTTCTATTCACCTTTATTCTTATCTCTGTGTGGTGTGTGTGTGTGTGTGTGTGTGTGTGCGCGCGCGCGCCTGTGGAAACCAGAAGAGGGTGTCAGAACCCCGGATTTTGTACTTCTGATGTGGGTACTGGGCACTGAACTCAGGTCCTTTGGAAGAGCAGCAAACACTCTTAACCACTGAGCCATTTCTCTAGTTCCCTTATTTTTTTGTTTTATGTGCATGAGTGTTTGCCAGTGTATTTGTATGTTCACCATGTGTATGCAGTGCATGCAGAGGCCAGGGGATGGGAATGCTAGATCTGCGGAACCTGCGTAGCAGTTGAGAACTTCCTGCTCTGCAGGAGCAGCAAATCCTTTAACCACTGACCCACTGTCCAGCCACTCAGGAAGTGCCATTAAAGAAGAAAATTTAAAAATTGCTCTCTGAAATTCCATTTAATAGTTTTAGAGCTCTTTAAATTTTTTGTTTGTTAAAGCATTATTTCATACTAGCCTAGGCTGGCCCTGGACTTGTACCTATCCGATTGCCTCAGCTTGTAGGTGCTGGGATTATATATTATGAGCCATCACACACCTGGCTAAAATTCTCCTAATGGCATTTCTTCATTTACACTTTATCTCATTTTTACCGAATCTATCCACTAGCAGGTAGTATCAGTTGGTCTGTGTCTTGGTAGCAGTTCTTTGACTCTCTGCAGTCTGTCTGTTCTTTGCTCTCAAATGTGGACCTGCAGCAAGAGCTCCACCTGGTTCCTCACTAAGAAAATGTTTACCATTGTGGGTTGTATTGAGCCTAATCCATGCATGCAATGTGGAGAGCTGGGCTTCTCTCTCTGATAAATGCTCACTGGAGCATTATCTGATGAATACACTTTACCTGAGCATAAATAGGAATGTTGAAGTTGGATTAGCTCTCTAATGTCACCAGGGCTCCATTTAGTACACTGGAAGAAGAATAAATGACGCTTTGGCATTGTGTTTGTCATTCTGAATGGAATGCCTGCCAGCAGATCAAATTCTTCCGCTGTCAGAAAGGATCTGATTCATCTGGGGATGTTGCTACCTTTGTGGCCTTATCTGATGGCTTCATTTATTTTCAGGGAGCGGAACAGAAAAAGCAACTTAATATTCTCTTCGTAGGAGCAGATTGCCTCAATTATATTTAGGCTTTTATAAATCTCCATCATTACAGAAAGTAACTGCTAACTGAAGTGAGCCAAGCCAACTAAACACTGGTGCTAGCTCAGCCTGAGCTGTTCCTGAAGAGGGGTTAAAGAGACCACAGAAGGGCAGTGCCTTAGGGTTGACATGTATGAACATTTCCAGTACTACCAGCACAGCACAGCATAGGCTCAGTATTTCAGCAGCAATTTGGATGTTTCTTACATCCGTTCAGACCCTTTTTCTCCTTTTCTTTTTCTATCTCTTGGCTTCTTCCATATCGTTCCTTGTACTTCTCCATAGACACTGGGAATGAAAGGGGAAAATTAGCCTTTTCCATATTTCCTCTGATTTCAGATTTTGAAAGGGTACATGATAAGTTGTTTAAAAAAACACCTTGTGGATTGGGAGAATATTTGCAAATCATTTCTCTAATAAAAGGTTAATAAAAAATTATAGCAAACTTATATAGCTTAAGTATAGTCCAATTATAAATGGTCATATAGCATAAAAATACAGTATAAAATAGCCAACATGTGTAAGACAAGGCAGTCAGCTTAACTAATCATCACAGACAGAGAAAAGAAGTTTACTTATGCTGTTGATAGAATTGTATGTTGGTGTAGTCATTTTTTTTTAAAAAAAGAGTATGGAAATTTATCTTAAAAGTAAAAATAGAATTGCTGCATAACCTAGTCATCTCTTTTCTAAGATGAAATCACCCTGTGAAAAAAGTATCTCTACTGTTAATGTTGTTGTAGCATCAGTTACAACAGGCAGAACATGGAACTGACTGGAGATGTCCATCAGCAAATGAGTAGAGACAGTGAATTTGGGGTGGTTTGCAGAGTGAGTGTGCACTCATAGAATGGGATGTTTTCAGACTTTAAAGGAGTTCTAGTCCTCTGGCATGACACAGAAGGGCCTAAAGACATCATACAAACAAAGTATGCTTCCTGAACCAGACTGTTTTTTCTTGAATACCCTCTAATTTTCCTCATCTGTCCTTGCTGCTTCCTCTGCCTTGAGAACTCTAATATGGTACTATTGACAGTTTGAGTTGGATCGTTAGCATATAATGTTGTCTGCACATTGTAAGATGTTTGGCAGCATCCTTAATTTTTACTTTCTTTTTAAAATTCTTCGTGTATGTGTTTATTTTGTGTGCGAGGAGCTGTGAAGTCAGAGGACAGCTTGTAGAGGTCATTTCTTTCCTTCTACCATGTGGAACCTAGGGATTGAACTCAGGTCATTGGGTTTGGCAGCAGGTACCAACTCCAACTTCTGCCTTTTAAGTGCCAGTAGCAGCCAAAAACGTCTTTAGACATTTCCCAGTATTCCATGAGAGGCAGAGGAGGCCCTCTGAGAGCCAGTGCTGTACAGGTGAACTATAAACTTCATCTGAGATACTGCTTGTGTCTAATTTGTTCCTGTTTTCTCTTTGCTTCCTTGACTCCTGAGTTGTTTCTAGTGCCTGATGCAGGAAACCATGCACTTGAGTTGTGTAAATTCTCCATCTTACCCTTGCTGGTCCCTGTGCTCTCTTCTGCACTTCTACTCTGTCTTTTCACATGCAAGTCAAAGATCAACCTTGCCAGCTACATTCATTCTTTTCCTACAGTGTTTCCTTCACAATTAAAGGAAGCATCCTTCCAACTGTCTCAGGTAGAATACACCACAACTCATTCTGGTCTTGGGAAAATATCTTTAGTCCTCAGAAATGATTTTGCAACTTTCCTTTGCAGCTTCTGCCTTCCAGCTCTACAACCGTCTTCTACTCTGATTTCCCACATAGACAGATTTGCTCCTTCACTGGAGTCATAACTTCCCGCATAGCTACGTAACTATGGTGTTGTTTCAGGTTACTTCAGAACCCACAGAGATGACCCAGCCCAACACTTAGCTCCCATCTTAGCTATCTCAGTTCACTCCCTGTGCCTCATGGGTACTGGAAAACTTGCTACACTTTTTTTTTCCAAGACAGAGTTTCTCTGTAGCTTTTTGAACCTCACTGCACCCTCTAGTTCACTAATTTTTCTTACTGCATTATTTTCATCTTTCCCCCTCCAGTCTTCATTTCTCCTGTTCATTCTAGAAGCATTCTTACAAATACACTTAGCTCACCTATGTTCCTAGACACTCTCATCCTAGGACCATCCAGACAACTATAGTCTGTCCCCAAGAAAAACACATAATCTTTGTTGGGAAACCATCCCCGGCTACACGTAGCCCTTTTTTCATACTCTCTTATGATTACTGAACTTTTCCTCCACTTCAGTCATAGGTTAAATTGAGTCTTCTTTCTCCTCCTGATATATTGACAGCCTTCTAATCTTGCCTCCTTTGCCTCCCCTCCCCACCTCCCTCTTCCTTCCACTTTGATGGGACCCCTGGGGAAGATAACAGTCGCACTTATGACAACAGCTAATAGCTATACTTACCTTGTCTGGGCATTTAGCAGTGTCTGTGCTCTGGGGCACTGCAGAGGCAAATGTAGCCTCTGCTTTCCCCTGTGATTCTTTTTTTTTCTATGACAGGGTTTTTCTCTATGTTGTCCTGGCTGTTATGGTACTTACTCTGTAGATCAGGCTGGTCTTGAACTCAGAGATCTGTCTGCCTCTGACTCCCATGTACTAGGATGAAAGATATGCACCACCTTGCTCAGCTCTCCCCTAGGATTCTTAATTGTTTTCACTCATAATTGATAGATTTGTGTTGATGCCTTAATTTTAACCTTTAAATTGTTAATTTCCTGTGTGTGTATGTATAGTCTTCCACCTTTTTGAAGTAGGGTCTCACGTGGTTTTAGTTAAATTCATTGTACATAAATCAGCATCTCTGAATACAGCCCCACCCCAAAGCTTGTTATTGTTTGCTCATTCCACATGACAGGCTATCTTTTGCATGTTTTCACTATAATGTAGAATTCTGATACTGTTCCAAAGAGGCTGTAGCTTTGGATGTCTGTCCGGTATTCTGGGATGTCCATGCTTTTAACAGACCTCTGTCCCTCCTGTTATACTCAGCTATTAGGCTCCATTAGTTGCCAACTGATTATTTTGTAGTTTCTGATAATACATTGCTCTATAACTTAATAATTGCATATGGATTCCTTTCCGAGGTTGTTTTTTTTTTTTTTTTTTTTTTTTTGCCTGTAAGCTTTATAGGTTTATTCAAACTCCATGAAGGTTCTTAATAGTTCTTTGAATAGTTGTTTCTTAGTAAAGTAGCTGGTCTGTTGTTTAGGTAAACTGATACTCTACTTTTTCCCACCAAATCTGTATTTGTTGTGAGCACACACTTAAGTTTGAACTTCTCCACATGCTCGTTTGGATCAAGTGAGCTTTTCTTAAAGCACATCTTTGTAGTTGTCTGTGTTACAGCCTGCCTTTCCTCCAGGGCATAATCTTGAGCCATGAAGATGCCCTTCTGAATGATACCACTGTTTTACAGAAAAGAGGCCGTGTTCCTTATTCTGAAAAGAATAAACATCTATTCATCCCAGATCAGGCACCAGTGAACAAGGATACGATTTCATCCAAGTACAGCTTGGGGAACAATGAGTTTATTGGGCTTACAAGAGCGTGGGGGAGGAATTACTTACAGGAGTAATGTTAACTCCCAACAACTATGTCACTGATGAGTTACACCCCAGCAGCAGTGACAACCTTCCCAGAAGCTGCAGATGGAAGCTCCTTTTTGGACTTCCCACATGTTTTGAATATAGCTATAGCACTATCCGAGTTCACATGAAGGCCTACATGTAACTAGGATACGAGATAGGCTGCGAGACTGGAGTCACCAACTCCATCCATGGGGAATGGTAACACAAGGCACATCTTGTGCTTGTTGGGAACCAGAGCTGCTCAAGTTTTAAGATGGCTTGGCAGTGTCATCCAGAAGACAGTACTCAACAACAGAGACAGTTCAGAATGATATTGGTGCTTCTGATCATTGCCTCTCGCTCTAGAAGGGAACTTTAGCATCTAGTAGATATTTGCGTACCTAAAAATTATCAATCCTAATGTCACATTAGGTAGTTTGGGTTGCACTGAGGAAAAAGATTTTGTGATGGTGCTATGTAGAGTTTTCTGTCATGTTTTTCATTCTATAAATTTTAATATGAGAAATTAGCAAAGCAGCATTGGAACTCTCTTGCCTGGCTTGATTAACTATTTTTTATTTTTGGTACAGTGTTTTGTTAGTTTTCAGTTTAGGATACTAAAAGTTCTAGTTCTCATTTAAGACCCTTTGTCATTTAAAAAAAAACTTGTAATGAAGTGAATACTCTTATAATAATGTGTGAGTAGCATTTTGCTGTTAAATAGGCAGAGAAAAGAAGGAAAGGAGATAATTTAACATTGATAGATAGCTATAAGGTTTACAGTTTGCAAATGTACATTAAATTGGGATTGTTATTTAAATTGGTTAATATATCTAATTGAATTGAAGTTTTTAAAACACAAGTTTAAATATTTCTTGGTGAGATGTGTGTTTGTGTGTATACATGTATGCATGTGGGAGATGTGGGGAGTTAGGTGTGTGTATGTGTATGTGGCGGTGCATGTGTGCCCAGAGGGTGCGTGCGTGCGTGCTGCGTGCGTGCGTGCGTGCGTGCGTGCGTGTGTGTGTGTGTGTGTGTGTGTGTAATTCAGAAGAAAGCCTCCAGGAGTCAACTTTTGACTTCTACTTTATTGATGAAGGCTCTCTGCTATTGTTTCTGCCATGACCTATATGTACTCCACAACAGCTTCCCGGTCAACTCAAGAAACTTTTCTTGTCTCCAGCTCCCATCTCATCATAAGACTGTTGGGATTACCCATCTCACTGGAGGAGTGTTAGGATTAAGTTGCATGCTACTATGTCCTGTTTTTAACTTGGGCTCTGGGGAAGGCACTCGGGATTATGCAGCAAGCAGTTTCATTTGTTTAAACCCTCTTGCCAGCCCTGACATTTCATTCTTTGCCAGTGTTTTCCTTGTTTTTAAGATAAATATCTACATTTTCAAATGACAAATTTAGGGACTACATAAGTCAAAGGTCATCATGCTGTATAAGTTACTAACTTTTCATGAGTATCAACTTCAGATTTCAAAGATGAAATGTTTTTATAAATGTCAAGTGTCCATAGCATGTCTACTGCATTAATAAAATAAGCTCAGTTCTGTGGTTTTGTTTGGGGCCTCAGGTAGAAGATATGTGTCTTTTTTTTTTCAGTTTCTTCATTTGATTATTGATTTTTACTTATGTACATTAAAAATTCTTTAACATCTATAAAATGTCACATATCAATAATGTATGCATTTCATTGATAAAATAGTACGTTTCTGGTACTAGGGAGATAACTTAGTGGTAAAGTACTTTCTATGTAAGCATGAGAACCTCAGTTCAGATTCTGGGACTCTAATAAAACCCAGATGTAACAGCATATGTTCATGGCCAAGACATCTGCACCAGGATAAGCCGAACCCATTCCAGCCTTGTTGCCCACCAGCCTTGCTGAAATGGTGAGCTCCAGGTTCAGTGAGAGACCCTGTCTCAACCACAGTTAAGAGGGACAGAGGAAGACACCAGTATAAAAATAGGGACGCTCATTGAAAAGAAGTTTTAACATGTAAGGGAGTGAGAAGCTAAGTGGGGGGTGAAAATTATCTGTAACTACTTGTGCACCTATGAAATTGTCAAATAACGGAAGATATGTTTTGAAAATCAGATGACAAAGCAATTGAGGAAGGCATTCAAGCTTCAACCTTTGACCTCCAAATGCATCCATGCATGTGATACATGCATGTGATCACATACAAGTACATATGTACAAGTGGAGAAGAATGACACATTTCTGCCTAGCATGTATATGTCACTTCTTCCTTGATGTCTTCCCAAATTCATCCGAGCAGATAGTGTGTCCATATGAATAGGATCCATTCAATTCTGGCACAGCCATTACTGCAAGTATTTGTCAATTTGTACATCTGTCTTCTCAAACATCAGGGGATTCTTAATCAGTTTCTCTCTGATACCTGTTTGAGTGCCAAGCATATGGAGGGTTCTTGAAGATGTTGAATAGATGGGTGGCTATAATGTGCGCAAAAAGAAAAGATCATTTACTTTAAACAAATTTCATAGCCTGAGAGGAATGCCAGGATGGCCCACACTTTGCATTTCCTTCTCCAAGTCCCCAGGATTTATCACATTGCAGACATTTTATCATACTACTCTAAGTTCAGCACAGATGTGATATCTGGGAACTGTAAGACCTTGTTCCTGTAAGGTCACTGTCATTCTGCCATATGAAAGTTCCATGGTAGTATGTAGACAGGGAACTGTGAACAAATAAGAAGAGAGTTTCTGGACTGGATAGGAACTAGCTAGAGGTCTGCTGGCTCATTCTTAGCTATATTTCGAGTTCAAGGCCAACCAGTGCTGCATGAGACCATGTCTCATAAAAACAGTAAATTGCAACAACAAAAATTTATTTCATATTTAACTATGCTTTCTGTGGTTTTACAAGAATAAACTACTAAAGTTAATCTATTTTATTATGTTTTGTAGTTTATTCTGATCTAATAATTATTACAGAGAACAACTCTACTCAAATATTTTAAGTGTTTATTATTATTATTGGGTGGCGGTGGAGACGGGATGGTACTTGAGTACCACAGCATGTGTATGAAGGTCACAAGGCTATTAGTCGGGGCCAGTTCACTCCTTCCACCATGTTAGTCCCAGGAATTGAACTGAGGTACTCAGGCTTGACTGTGAGCACCTTTATCTTCTGGGCCATCCCTCCAATGCTATACTGATAAATTTTAAAGCAATCATCTTCTTGATTAAAATGTGTGACTTTAGAAATAAATTACTTTCAATTGAAATTGATTTTGCTTTATTTTTAATAGTTAAAATTTATAGTAAAGAACTTGCAAATTAAAAAATTACATGGTGAGATTAGCTAGAGCCCAAGTCTATATGTGTCAGTGAACTTTTTACAGTTAGAACAGCTGTTCTGAAGCCATGGAGCTTCATGTTGGATTTTCCACTTTCACTGTCAAATATCTTTTTCTGCACTTATCCACACCGAAGCAATCACCGTTGTTGGCTGTTGTGAGTAGTGCTGCTATGGGTACAGATGTCTCCTATATCTTGGTTTCATTCCTTTCAGTTATATTCCCAGAATTGGGAGAATAATACACCTTTCTCTTTTCTTTCTTTTTTCATTCTTTCTTTCTTTTTTCTCTCTTTTCAATTTTTGTGGTCCTTCCACACTGTTCTCACTAATGACTATAATGACTTACACTTCAAAACAACATAGAAAAATTTCCTGTTTCCTATATGTTCTCCCAATATTTTTTTCTTTCTGATAATAGGTATTCTAACTGTGGAGAGACATCTCATTGTGCTTTTGATTTGTAGTTCTTTGATAACTGATGATGTCAAGCATTATTTCTTGTATTTATTGGTCACATACCCCTTTTTTCTTTTGAGAAATGTGTATGAGATTATTTGCCTATTTTTAATTTGTGCTCTTTGTTTTTTGTTGAGTTTTTGTGCCCTTTCTATAACCAGATATATAGTCACTATCAGATAAATACAACCAGTATTTTGTTCTTCTTCAGTCTTATTATTTCCTTTGTTATTTGTTCATTTTTGCTTTTCATTTTTATGCCTTTGGGATCATATCCAAAAACATCATCTGTATTTGTCCTGTGTTTCCTTCTGGTATCATAGCTTTGTAATTTCAGATCTTATATTTTCACCTTTGAAGCATTTTGAGTCAGTAACCTGTGTCCCCACATTTATTAAAGAGGCTATACTTTCTCCAGTTAACGATTTTGATGCCATTGTTAGTAGTCTGTGGGTCTCTGATGGGATTCTGTCTTCTTCTACTGTTTTGTGTGTGATGTTGTCAGTACCATGCAGTCTTGTAGCTTAACTTGAGACTGGGATTGGGATGCCTCAGTTTTGTTCCTGTTACTCGTGGCTACTGGTTGCTTTGGCTATTAAGCATCCTTTGTGCTTATATATGGATTTCTCCCTTTAGGTCTAATATTGCTGTATGTAACTGGGTAAGACAGTGTTGGGAGCATATCAGTTTGCAATTGTTAACTTACAGTAACCTTCTGTATCTCTTTTTATAATTTTTTTGTTTTATTTATTTATTAAAGATTTCTGCCTCTTCCCCGCCACTGCCACCCATTTCCCCCCCCTCCCCCGATCAGGCCCCCCTCCCTCAACAGCTCGAAGAGCAATCAGGGTTCCCTGACCTGTGTGAAGTCCAAGGACCACCTACCTCTTTTTATTTTATATACCTACTTCTCATTTTTGTTTTCCATTTTGATTTTACCTCTCTCCCTTCATTCCAAATGAAGTAAGTTTCTTGCAGTCAAAATATTATTCATTGGGTTTAATTTTTACCCCTTCAGGTAGTCTGTATCTTTTAATTGGGAAATTCATTTCATTTATATTGAAATTCCTTACTGCTAAATAAAAATATGCTCTTGACATCCTGTTGGGCTATTTTCTGGTTGTTCTGTCAATCTTTTGTTCCTCTCTTCCTCTTTTGTTCATCCTTTTGGTTTAGTAGTTTTTTTTTTCTATTGATAGGATTTGATTATATCTTTTTCTGTGTTTATCTGCTTTGCTGGTATTTGTGTGTCTACAGAACTTCATGGTAGTGTTTCTATCTTTTGCTTCTACTATAGGAGTTTCTTAAGTATTTCTTATAGAGCTGTTATGGTAGTGGTAAGTTGTTTTGTCTTTTTCTTATTTTTATTTCATGTGTTTGGGTGTTTTGCCTGCATTTTTCTGTGTGCCGTGTATGTATCTTCACCTAGAGCTGGAGTTACAGATTGTTGTCAGCCATCTGGTGCTAGGAATCAAACCCAGGTTCTCATGTTTGCTGCTTGTCTTAAGAAAAAAAAAATCTACTCCTATATATCTGAAGTAAAACTTTGGTGTATATATACTTCAGTGGCATCTTTCTTTTTCTCTTCCTTCCTTCCTTTCTTTCTTCCTTTCTTCCATCCTTTCTTTCTTTCTTTCTTTCTTTCTTTCTTTGTTTCTGTAAGGACTTTGAACATATCATTCCATTCTTTCCTGGCTTGTAACATTTATGCTACTAATGTAAAGAGAATCCCTTACAAATAATTGTTTTATATTTAGATTTCTGTCTTTGTCTTAGATTTTTCGACAGTTTTGAGAATGATATGCCTCTGAGATGGTTGTTGTTGTTGTTATATTTGAGCCCTAATGAATTTCCTTTTACTGAAGATAGACAAGATTTGTAAAATTTTCAAGAATTATTTCATCAACTTTTCTATTTCTCTTCCTTCCCTTCTTTTGGTTCATATGCAACTGTAATACACATGATTCCTTGCTTCCTGATCTCCCATAAGTATCAAATATACTTTTTAAATAATTCTTCTTCATCTATCTGGGATATTTCAAGAGCTTTGTCTTCATGCTCAGTAATACTTTTGTCTAAAAGTTTTATCTGCTCAAGTCTTACATTGTTTGGGGGTTTTGTTGTGTAGCTTCTAATGCCAGTGAAGAAATGGACTTGCTAGTGAAAGCAAAAGTAAGCAGGAAAAAAAAAAGAAGAAACTTTATTCTTCCCTATCCTTTATATAGACTTCCAGCAGAAGGTGTGGCCAGGAGTAGAGGTGGGTGTTCCCACCTCGAAGATTTCGATTAGAAAGAGATCTTCTCACTTTGAATGCTTTAATTAAGCAAAAACTCCCTCACATGTGTGCCCATCAATTTTGGCATTTTAGTTCATTTCAAATGTAGTCAAGGTTACAACCAAGATAGCTATTACAACTACTCACATTTAATTGCTCAATAATAATTTAAACATATACTCTTTCCAAATACATAGAAACCACAGAGATAATCAATTAAGCAAGACCCCCCCCAAGAAACTATGAAGACGTATGTGAATTCAAAATTTCACCATGCAGAAAATGCTTTGCCTCAAAGAAAGGCAGAAATTTGAGCCACTTTTGAAAAATTCATCTGCGAGATGGTTCTGAAGTAGAAGTGTATATTAGTTAGGGATATTGCTTCTGTGATGAACACCATGACCAAAAGCAACTTGGCTTACACATCCCAAATCACAGACCACTGAGGGAAGCCAAGGCAGGAATGTTACTGTGCAGAAGCTGATGCAGAGGCCATGGACCTTCTGGACTTGTTCTTCATTACTTGCTTAAACTGCTTTCTTATAGCACAAGACCATGAGCCCAAGATGGTACCACCCACAATGGACTAGACCCTCCCCCATCAATCACTAATTAAGATGCTCTATATAGGCTACATCCCAATCTTAGGAAAGCATTTTCCCAATTGAGGTTCCCTCCTCTCAGGTTACTATAACTTGTGTCAAGTTGGCATAAAACTAGCCAGCACAAAGTGCAAGTACAAATGGAATGTACATGTAGATACTAGTAGATAGGGACAGCTTGGTGAAGTCCCATGGTAACTGCTCTGTGAGCGCATGCCTGTGCGAATGGTAGGGCTGGAGCAAAGAAACAGATACTAACTAAGGCTTTCCCGTGGAAGGTGGGAGGTGTGTTCTACACTCCGAATAAAAGGAACAAAAACAACTTTGATTTGGTTAATTATTCTAAGTGCAATGTGGGGGATGCATAACAAAAAGAGAAGTAAGTGTTGGTAGGTATATCATTACCAAATCCCAGATGTTTCCAGAGAAATGTGAAAGTGAGTGCCTCACCCAGAGTAGGCCTGTGATGAAAAAGGTATCAGTAATCTTCATCAAATGCAATAATTCTCCATCTAACGGTAGAATGTCTTCAGCTTGATAGCAAATGCTGAGGTATTTGATGTGTGAACATAAAAATTATTCTCCCTGGAGCCGGGAGTCTGATTTCAACTAATTATGAGAGTGAACAAATTAGCATTCTTTGAAACAAGCTATAATTATTACATATACCACCTTCATAAACTTGTATAAAATTTGACACAAAGTAATAAAATGTGTCTGCTAATTTTCTAGACATCATCTTGGGGGAAAGCATGTCTTTAAAGTATTCCTGGTCTCACTTCACAATGAGTAATAGTCATTTTAGAGCATAGGGAAACCACTTTAATAGTCCTAGAGTCACCGATTAGGCTTCAGATCGTAATAATCACTACATAAAATTGCTGTTTTAAAAACAGTGAATCATATTTCTCAAATAGATACTTATTCACCTGAAATCGGCATTAAGAGGGTGTTTGATTTCCCTGTCAACCTATCATTTTCTAAAGACATTTTACCTGTGCACTTTGAGGTCACTTCCTGTTGTGTGGGTTTTGAGGACAAACCTTTAGTTACTCAGAGTTACTGCCGACTTCTTGTGAGCTCTAAGATTTCATTTGCTGAGATGCTCTGATTAAATATGGTACTGGACCTTCCTGTGATAAACATGTGTGGCTTTAAGGGTGAAAATGTAAAATGATTGTGATCAAAATGTCACCTATACCTTGATATAAAAGAAGATTTAGCAGCCAAGTGTGATGGTACCCGCCTTTAATCCCAGCACTTGGGAGGCAGAGGCAGGTGGATCTCTGTGTGTTTGAGACCAGCCTTGTCTACAGTGTGAGTTGCAGGACATCTAGAGACTCTCTCTCAAATCAAATAAATAAATAAATAAATAAATAAATAAAATTTTAAGAGCATAATTTTAAAAGCTAGGATCAGACTTGTAAGTAAGAGATAGTGTTTTACTGATATGGAAGAACCTGAGTGTCATCTCTACAAAAAAGAAACAACAACAAAAAAAAAAGCTGGAAATAATTGTCCCTGAAAATACAGATTGCCTTCAGAAGTCTCATAGCAAATGTGTCCTTAACAACAAAGAGTACATTTTCCTTAATTGTTCTCTTTAGGGTCATCTGCCATTTTAGAGGTGTGATCAGACTTGCTAAAATGTGATCAAACAATTTATGTTTAGATATATTAATAGCCATTCTACATATCACACTTCCTCCTGCTTTTAAATGTGTACATCAGTATGACTACAAACATTGCATCTCCGTTTGTTCTCCTTCTAGATTTATTCCTTACGACATTGTCTGCCTCTGATACATTCCAGTTTGAGATATGGGAAAATTTGGTAAGAAATCATTTCTCTGAAGCATTTTTAAATTCTCACTTTCCATAAGGGCACACCACATTATAAAGTAAGATTACTGTGATCATTTGGTTGGTTTCAGTAATAAACAGAACAGCATTAAGAGCCTTTGGTTGCATTGCTGCACTCAAACTGCTGAATACTGAAGAAGGTGATTTGTTAAGCATCAGGTCCTCTGCAGGTTTTTAGGCATGACTGCCAATTAAAGCAATAAGCCTGCTCTAATGGGGATGTTAACAGGACCCCTGCCGGCCTGTCAGCTGTTGAAAGAGGATCCTGACATTTAATTTTTCAGTTTGGTGATTTGTGAACGTTTTTTTTTTAAAGTATTTTTTTCTCCTCACCTTGAAACTTAGATAATTACATAGAGAACTAAATAATTGGGGGAAATAAGAAAAGGTAGAGTGGCATAATCAAAACACATTATATATCTATATGAATGTGTCAAAAAACAAACTTTTTAAAAGAATAATTAAAAACAAATGACAAATAGCTGCCAGATTGGCTGAGATTAAGGAGTCTTTCCCCATTGATGTTCATAGTTAATGAAAGGTTTTCAAGATTTGATTTTTAGTTTAATATAGGTCATATGAAAGATAAATTAGTGAAGATCAAATCACCAGGAATAATGAAAGCTCAGTTTCAGGCTGCATAATGGAAAGTAGAATTCCAGGCCAGTGAAAATGCCCAACTCGGTGACGTTAGTCACGTGTTAGTCAAATATGAAGGTCTCTTTCCTCATGGGAAATGGCATAATAGCCCACTCAGAAAAGTGTTTGAGAAGGAAACATAGTGGTGCAGAGTAGGCATCAAAGTTTAGTTTTAAAGTTTTTGATTTCCCACCTAATTACTCCTGATTAACTAGTGTCTTTTATTCAGTCCAGAGTAAAGCCATATCCTAGATTTTATGAGAATTCTGATAGTAAACAATCAGTTCTAGCAAGTGTATAGTAAAAACTCCTGGGACGAGATTGCTGGAAAGTCATTTCTTACCACAGGGCCAGTGATGTTGCTCATGACTCATGAAACTAAGATTCCTGTTTAAACCAAACGGGATTGGAGCATCTGACTGCCTCAAGATGACTCTTGGCAGTTGGTTTTTAATAGGACAAGGGAGGTTGAGAAGAACGCTGAAGCAGAAAGTAACCTTGGTCAGTATCCTAGGTTTTGAAAAATGTAACTGCATTTTGTGTCTGATATTTTGAATCTTGTTAGTGTTATTTTTTGTAGTTGACACTAAGACTCTCACTGTTAGAGAACACTTGCTTGAAGATGGTCTTCCATTCCTACCTCAAGTAAATCTTGAGCTTAGAGCACACAAGACCTATTTGATTAGTTTGTACCAGAGATAGGCAGGCAAGCCTCAATACAAATAAGTAGAACTTATATATGAGATCATAAAGTACATGTATAGGATCCTCTCATTCTAGCCTGATATGAAGGGAACCAAACATAGCAAAGCAAGGTTCATGAAGAATACAGATTCTTGATTGAGATTTTTTTTTCTTCAACATCTTTTTCTTTTGTAGAAAGCAAATACGTTATTAACATAAACTAAGTTGTTTTAATGAAGTGGCAGGGTCAATAAGTAACTATTAAAGTAAAGATTATTTACACACTTGGATACAAAGCTAGTCCTGGTGACACATTTCTTTAATCTCAGCACTTGGGAGATTGAGGTGCACATGTCTCTGTGAGTTGGGGTCAACCTGCTCTACATGGCACATTCCAGGCCAACCAAGGCTGTATAATGAGACCCTGCCTCAAGCAAAAATCAAAAATAAAACAAACAAAATAGCCAGGGGGCTAGAGAGATTTCTCAGCTGTTCAGAGCAGCAGCCTCTCTTCCAAGGATGCTGAATTTGAGTTCAGGTCTCAGCACCCACATGGTGGCTCTGAGTCTTTCACTCCAGTCCTCCACAGGCACTGCATGGGTATGATTGTGTGCAGACAGAACACCCATGCGTGTAAAATCAAAATTAAAATGGTTTTTAAAATATCTTTTTAATTAAACACTTGCTAAAGATGGAAAGACAGGTTTGGTTTAGGGAGACTATTTACAATGGGGCTTTGATATGGGGATGGAAGTATTGAACTTAACTACAAACACAAATAAAAAGTGAAATTTTTATAGCCAAGGAACAAAAGAATAGTATTACTAAGAGGAAGGAATGGTCTTTGCCTGAACCTACCTAATAGGATCCTAGCTTAAGGCAGGCCAGAGCTATTAGTTAAATGAAAGAAGTGGGGATGCTAAATAACCGAATTTAGTTGCCTTTTTATAATTCTATAAAGATGGGGATGAAAGGCCAACTTTGGGCTAAGTAGAATTCTTCAAAGAGAAGTTACACAAAGAGACACTCTGTGTCAGTACTCACTGAGTATATCACTAATATAAGTGAAGGGAAATATATGTTGAAAATTAACTCAGTTAGATAACGGTATTCATAAAATAGCTTATCATTTTCAGTGAAAGACTAGTTAAATACATTTTAGTAATATATCAGTTGACCAAATAGAACCTCAGCATTTAAAACCACATTAACTAGTAGAACACTGAAACTGCAGCAAGTCTATGCATGCTTAGCTCAGTGACCACACTCTGGGAAAGAGCAAGCATCTCACACACCTGTCTTCTGTGGCTCACTATGGCTTCTCTGATAATAAAGGTGGATAGGAGATTGGGGTGCTTTTAGAGAAAGAACAAAAGGATTGAATCATTTTCTCTTCAGTTTTCCACTTGACAGATGAATGCATTATGATGGCCTAATTGAAAATATTTTGGCTTTAACAGGGTGGAAACTTCTCTATCAGTAGTGTCTTTGAAAAACCTAAAAACCTGGTGGTGGTTGGACAGTCAGCGTTCGCAGACTTTGGTAAGACTGCTTTTGCCTTTCAGTGCCTTCACATTCCCAGATTCAAAACACATCCACAAAGATTAGAAATGATCAAAATAACGGGTTATCTCCTGTCTGCCTTCCCTGCTTTCTCTTACGTGGTTACTAGAGTAGGAGTAAACAACAAATTGTAGAGTGATAAAGAAGAAACTAAGTTAAGGATTTATTACCCAATAGAGTTTTTTTGAAAAAAAAAATAGTTGTAAGAATTTCTGTCACAGAATTTCTTAGTTTGTGTAAAATTGATTCTATCTTCATTTACATGAACAACTCCATTAGAAAAGTCATATAATTTTACAGGATCGTTAACTCTTACAAATTAAATGCAAAACTTAGACCTCTATTATACTTAAATTGCTGTACTAAAACCAATGTAATAAAGCTGAAGTTTTGAAAATAAGATCCTTGCCTTAAACAAATATAGTGTACAAGTGGGAAGACAAAGGATAAATATCCCAGAAATAAATACAGGAACAATGAAAACAAGGACCACATTTAAGAGGGAAAAGAAATGATAGTTTTTTTGTGAGTGTGGAATTGATACCATGGGAAAAGTGAAAACTGTCACAGTGGGAGTGTGGACTGTACTTGGAGGCACCTGTAAAGTTCATACAAAAGTCATGTATGTGGTATGGTTAGTGACCAGTAAACACACCAGTTCAGCTTACATGGAAAGTTTCTGTGAAAATGTAGAAACATACAGAATTGACTGAACACTTTGGGTTATCAAGATGATTATTGATAAGCAAAGACTGGTTTTATTCTGTAGAATTTGTGGTAAATAGAACAGGTTTGAAGAGTTCTTAGTTTAAAACCTTTATATATTGACTTCCAGAAATAAAGTTTCTGGAAGCCTTTGATCTAGTGGAATGTGCTTAAGGAAAAGCTTCTCAGGCTTCAGGGAGACTGCTGGAATCTATGAGATGCCTCAAGTCTTCTGTCCAAGAGAGGCAACTGGAAGCAGTACTAGGACACTTCTTTCTAAAGTCGGAAAGCAGTCAGGGATGGAGTTACAGCCACATGAGTGAATGAAGAGGCGGGTGCAGGAACCTACGAAGGAAGCATTAGTAACCCAGCTAGTTATTTTGACACTAGAATAGATGAAAAGTAAAACTTTTGCTTTCATGTATGTATGTACACTACATGTATGCCTGGTGCCTGTGGCAGTCAGAGGATGGCGCCCAGTTGCCTCAAACTGGGGATACAAAGAGTTGTAGGCCACCATATGGATGCTGGGAATGGAACCCAAGTCCTTTGCAAGAGCAACAATCACTATTAACCACTGAGGCAACTCTCCAGCCCACCTAAAAAGTAAAGTAAATTGATTCTGAAAGACTTAAAGAATAATTAAGACATGTAAATAATGAAATAAAGCTAGATTGCATACTTCGGTGCTTTAATCCTGTCACATTAATAATACGGACAGAAACAAAGCTGCAATATTTACCACGCCTAAGCAGAGAAATAAAACCAAAGCAAGTTGGAGAATACCTCCAGAGCCCAAATATCAGGAGTTGAATGAACTCTCTAAGGAAGTCATAAAACATAAACTGGCAGAGGACAGAAGATGGAAGGAGAGCTACAGGCGGTCGAGAGCCACTGGCAGATGGAAAATGTGATGCCGGAGGATGACAAGAAGAGGGTTTATAGTTTAATGGTGTATTAGTTTTATCAGAGTTACTATTTGTAGAACTCAGGGCCCTTACTGAGCTGTAGAACCCACTTAGTAAGTAACAACTGCCAGTGGGGCACTAGGTGGAGTGCTGTGTCTTAGCCTCACACGTGGAACTGTTAGTGCCTCTCTTACTTGACATTGTAGCACCTGTATCTTCTAGAAGGCATTTTGTTGCTTTAGTTTGTTTTGTGACTAGATCTCAACTGTGTGGTCTCAAAGTTCTGTAATCTTTTGCCTCTGCCCTCTACGTGTTCTAATTACAGGTATGTACTGCCGTGCACAGCTCTGGAAGACATGTTTTATGTCTTATTCTATTTCATCTGTATCTGCCTTTTAAATGATAATGTTAGTTTTGTCTCTTCCTACTCAGAATATCAAAGTATAGAATATCAAATAAGTCGCTTTTTACCAAACTACATAAAACAAAAATTGGTAAAAATAAGGGCATTTTTCTAACAAAAAATTATATAGGGCTAGATCTAGAGAAAATGTATTAATTTTGTATGTATGCAATACCAGAGCTAATGTGAAAATCAATGAAAAGCTGTATGTATAGCTGGGCTGAGAGTTTAACTCAGTTGGTAGAGTGGCTTCCTGATATGCACAAAGCCCTGGTTCAGTCACTAGCAGCACAAGAAATAGGCATATTGGTGCATACCCACAATCCTTGCACATGAGAAGTAGAAGCAGGAGATACAAAATTAAAGGTCATTCGCAACTATATAGCTAGTGAATTTGAGACCAGCCTGGTCTATATGAAATCTCTGTTGGTTTGAATAAGAATGACACTCAGAGGCTCATATATATACATACATAGTTACCAGGAAATGGTACTGTTAGAAAGGATTAGAAGGTTTAGAAATTATAGCCTTGTTGGAGTAGGTGTGGGCTTTGAGGTTTCACAAGCCCATGCCAAGACCAGTATCTCTCTGCCTTTCTACCTGTGGATCAGAAGGTAGCTCTCAGCCACAGCTCCAGTGCCATGCATGCCGCCATGCTTCCTGCCATTATGATAATAAACTGATAAAGCTCAGAGACGGATATTGGGGCTTAACCTGAAGATCCAAAAAGCAAAACAACCAGCCACTGGCTCTTACCTTGAACTCTGTCTGAAATGGCAATCTTGCCTCTAGAAACTTCAGAATGAGACTGAGAGCTATTGTTGTCAAAAGTTTCTCTCCAGCCCAGTCCCACAGTCGTTCAGTCCCAAAGAAACACACAGAGACCTACATTAATTATAAACTGGCTGGCCTGTTAGCTCAGGCTTTCTTATTAACTACCTCTTACATCGTATATTAACCCATAATTCTTATCGGTGTTAGCCATGTGGCTTGGTACCTTTTATCAATGAGGCATTCTCATCTGTGTCTGGGTGATGACTGCAGACTGAGCCTTTCCTCTTCCCAGAATTCTTCTGTTCTGCTAGCCCCACCTATACTTCCTGCCTGGTTACTGGCCAATCAGTGTTTTATTAAATCAATACAAGTGAGAAATCTTTACAGGGTACAAGGCCATTATTCCACAGTAATCTGTCTCCTCCCATTTTATAATCCTCTCTAGACTAGGATTAAAGGCGTGCACCACTGGGACTAAAGGCTGCACTGCCCAGTTTCTCTGGCAACTAGTGTGGCTACTGGGATTAAAGGTGTGTGTCACCACTGCCTGGTCTGAAAGGCTGACCAGTGCAGCTGTTTTATTTCCTGATCTTCAGGCAAGCTTTTTTTTTTATTAAAATTCAATTGAAATGCCACTAGAAACTGACCCTCTGAAACTGTAAACAAGTCCCCAGTTAAATGCTTTCTTTTATAAGGATTGCCTTGGTCATGGTGTCTCTTCACAGCAATAGACACTGACTAAGACAGGATCCTTTCTCAAAATACAAGCAAACATAGCTAAAGGGAAAACAAAACCTTACATAAGATACTGACATTTTCTAAACATGGAATCACTTCAAAACTCAATATATATCATATATCCATACTGATATTTTCATGTATCAGACCATCATAGTATCTGATACCCAGCTCTTTAACAAGAACTAGGCATAACTTTGAAGCATCCATGTGTTGTCTTAGTCTCCAGGCATCCTATCTTTTTGGTTTGGTTTGGTTTGGTTTAGTTTGGTTTGGTTTGGTTTTTCGAGACAGGGTTTCTCTGTGGCTTTGGAGCCTGTCCTGGAACTAGCTCTTGTAGACCAGGCTGGATTCGAACTCACAGAGATCCGCCTGCCTCTGCCTCCCAAGTGCTGAGATTAAAGGCATGCATCACCATTGCCCGGCCAGGCATCCTATCTAAAGAGACTAGTAGAACAGAAAACTTTGCTATCCATGAGGTTGTTACCATAGAGGAACATACCAACCAATGTAAACATATTGCCATTGATTGTTAGCACCATTGTACCTATCATAGTGGATAATTAGAAGTATTAGGAAAATACTACCATAAAATTATCTTATGAAATCTGGATAATGCTTGGCAAATTTTTTTTGTAATTTCAGGTTAACCATGGTGGACCAGAAATGATCATATCAAAACAACTCTTAGAGCACTCAGATCCACTGGGTTTACTGATAGGTTATTTAGTAACGGTCTGACAAATTTAAATTTTTTTGTTATTGCTTGATGAGGAATAAGAAGTCAGATAAGCCATATATAAAGATTTAAGTTTTATATTTAATCTGTATGTTAATTAGCACCTGAATGTTCTTATTCTCTCTTAGAAAAGAATTTTAAAAATTAGATACAATCAGTAGACAAGCAATAACTATATCATAAATATAATCATATAGGGGATATTCTAGGTAAAGTTATGTGACTCATTTAAGAATACCTTT
Organism: Microtus oregoni; assembly: GCF_018167655.1. Lineage (NCBI taxonomy): Eukaryota > Metazoa > Chordata > Mammalia > Rodentia > Cricetidae > Microtus > Microtus oregoni. The sequence goes on from NW_024543063.1 coordinate 65,766,708, forward strand.
AATTACTAATTTTCAAGTTAATGCCGTTTTTATTTGTTTAATTCTTATTGTTGAAATTTGGCTGTTCTCCTTCATTGTTTTCTGAAAGAAATGAACTCCAGTGAGAATCATCAATGAAGCAGAAAAGTCTTGGAGATCTAAGAAATTAATTTTTAAATTTATTGCTATATCACTTTTACCACTAGTCATAACTTTTTAAGAAAATATAGGTACTTTCCTAAGTATAATATGACAGACTTAATCAAGTGATGGGTCCAAGAAATCTGATTAGCTTTTATTTGTTACGGCTTTTATATGTTATGGCTTTGAATGCATTGTATGAGTAGGCATTGGTTCAATCAAATAATCAATTCACTATGTTCTTTAAAATCATATTCCCATTTTTCTTCCATTTAGCTTCCTTCTATTTTGTAATAAAAAGTTTATACTATGTACAAGATGTCAATTAATGTGTTCAAAAAATAAACTTTGGTTCAAGGCCAGCCTGGTCTACAGAGCTAGTTCCAGGACAGGCTCCAAAGCCACAGAGAAACCCTGTCTCGAAAAAACCAAAAAAATAAAATAAAATAAAATAAAATAAAAAAAATAAAAAATAAATAAATAAACTTTGAATGCCTGACGTGTGAATTAAATCCGTTTCACATATTTAACATTTGGCCATGAACAAATCATATGCTCATGAAATTTAAAATCTATTGAAGAAGAAAACTAAACAAATAAAGTAAATTATTTAAAAGATAGGGAAAGAGGTATGAGGAAGTAAAACAGGGAACTGAAATGAAAAGTTGATAAAGGCTAATTTAAGTAATAACTTGGAGGTTGTGTTTGACCAAGACTTGACTAAATGAGTTTGATGTTCAAAGAACAAAAAAGAAGACTGTCTCTTGGCAAGGACTTATTATGGGTTTGTGGACATCCCTATACCCCCTCCTTGCTCTCTTTCAAATTCATGCCTCATTTTTAATTAATTGATGGTGTGTGTATGTATATATTCATAAATACATAAATATAACCTGCTTAGTCTGCATAATGCTACTTGTATGTTTTCAGGCTGATCATTTAGTATTGTGTAAACAATTGGTGTTTCCCCCACTCTCCACATTACTCACTTGCTTGTAGTTCTTTGGGCAGGGTTGAAGCTTCCTAGGCTTTCCCCATTCACATTAGCCTGTCTGTCGTTCTTATTTGGCTCTTGACTTTGTATTAGTCAGGGTTCTCTATAGTAACAGAACTTATAGAGTGAACACACACACAGAGAGAGTGAAAGGAAGGAAGGGTTTCACCAGCTACAGTCCAGCTCAGTCAGCAATGTTTGGCTATGAACAGAAAGTCCAAAAATCCAGTAGTTATTCTGTCTACAAGGCTGGATGTCTCAGCTCATCTTCAGAATACACTGAAGAAGTAGGCTCCAATGCTAGTGAAGGAATGGACTTGCCTACCAGTGTGAGGGCAAAGCAGGCAAAGATTCCTTCTTCTGTGTCCTTTGTATACAGACTTCCAACAAAAGTTATGACCCAGATTAGAGGTAGGTTTTCCAGTTTAAATGATCTAGATTAAAATTATGTTCCGCCTCAAGATCTGTATTAGAAGTGGATCTTCCTACTTCAAATTGTGCAAAAATCCCTCAGAGATGTGCCCTTCATTTTGTGGTTTTAGTTAGCTTCAGATGTAGCCATCACAGTTGTTACGGGTGTAGCTTCTGTGATGCTCCTTGGAGACACAACCTCACAGCAAACTCACTGTTCTTCTGGTGCTTATAAAATTTTGCCCCCTCTTGGAAAGATCCCTTAGCATTTTGGGATCAGAGATCCTTAGCATGATATTTGAAGACGTTTAGGTACTACATTTGAGTTTGATTCTTAAAAATCAAGTAATCAATGGAACTTTTTCATTTGCTTAAAATAATTCATCAAAACTATTTAGGACACACCCTTCTCCAGGGTCTAGCCAGAGGTCTGTTCTTAGGAATCATATTGATTGAGGTGATCCAGAAAAACAAACATCGCATGTTCTTTCTTATATGAGCCTCCTAGCTCTAAATCTTCAGATGCAAATTCATAACTTAGAGTAACTGTAGAAACCAGGAAATTAAAAGGGGATCAATGAAGAGGGGAATAGCACATTACAAGTGATCTGAAGACGCGATTGGGAAAACCAGTCTTCCTATTTTCCTTTTTCTAATTCTTGAATTCTGATCATTGAAAAACATGTTACCTTCAGTACTTATTTTAATGGAAAATAATATTTATACAGCTACTTAATATTTTTATATTCTTTTGGGCGTTCGAGACAGGGTTTCTCTGTAACTTTTGGACCCTATTCTGGAACTTGCTCCGTAGACCAGGCTGGCCTCAAACTCACAGAGATCATCTGTCTCTGCCTCCCAAATGATGGGGTTAAAGGTGTGCACTACCACCGCCCGCCTTCCTTTTATATCTTTGTTCTGACAATTTTGTTTTCGTGTGATTAAAGTCAAAATAACCAGTTTAGACATTTCTCCTTCTATCACTCCAAAGAAAGACACTACTATAAAGTTTTAGTAAAACAAACATTGCATTTATATATATATTCCATGTGGTAAGTGAAGTGCTGAGATATTCTTAGAGTACTCTTGAAACAAATACTAAGTGTAATTCATCGGCATTTCCATTCCATGTCACTTTGCGGATGACAGCCTCACATCACCCGTAGCAGACATAATTAGTCCCAGAATTTCTACTCCGTAGCGAAAGGTTGCACATGGGATCTATTATGATGAGTCGGTAGATGCCGACTATCATTCTGATAAATGAATGGGTTTATTGGGCATGGTAATTATGGTCAGTGTTAGTTTTCAACTTGAACAAATCTAGAATCATCTGGGAGCTGAGTCTTTTAAGCATACTTGGGAAGGGTTGTCTTAATTTGCTAATTGCTGTGGGACAACCTGTACTAATTGTAGGCAGGGAACTCTAAATAGATAAAAGTGGGCAAAGCCAGCAGAGCACTGGCCTGTATGCCTTTATTGCTCTGTTCTGAACGTGCTGCAGTGTGACAGCTTCCTGGGGTCCTGCTGCTGGGACATACTTACTCTGACGGACTGCAACCTGAAACTGTGAGCTGCAGTGAACCCTTTCTTTCTCCAGCTGCTTTTATTTTTTCAACTTTTTTATTATTATTATTAAAAATTTCCACCTCCTCCCATTTCCATCCCCCTCTCCCCACACCAACTACCTCTCCCTCTCCAGTCCAAAGAGCAGTCAGGGTTCCCTGCCCTGTGGGAAATCCAAGGTCCTCCCCCCTCCATCCAGGTCTAGGAAGGTGAGCATCCAAACAGACTAGATTCCCACAAAGCCAGTACATGCAGTAGGATCAAAACCCAGTGCCATTGTCCTTGGCTTCTAAGTCAGCCCTCATTGTCCGCCATGTTCAGAGAGTCCGGTTTGATCACATGTTCCATCAGACACAGTTCAGCTGGCCTTGGTGAGCGCCCATTAGATCAGCCCCACCATCTCAGTGGGTGGGTGCACCCCTTGCGGTCCTGACTTCCTTGCTCATGTTCTCCCTCCTTCTGCTCCTCATTTGGACCTTGGGAGCTCAGTCCAGTTCTCCAATGTGGGTCTCTGACTCTATCTCCATCCATCGCCAGATGAAGTTTTTATAGTGATATGCAAGATATGCATCAATATGGCTATAGGATGGGGCCATTTCAGGCTCCCTCTCATCAGCTACCCAAGGAACTAGCTGGGGACATCTCCTTGGACTCCTGGGAACCCCTCTAGAGTCAAGTCTCTTGCCAACCCTAAAATGGCTCCCTTAATTAAGATATATACTTCCCTGCTCCCATATCCACCCTTCCTCCATCCCAACCCCCCCACCCCCAAGTTCCCAATTTTTGCCTGGCAATCTTGTCTACTTCCAATATCCAGGAGGATAACTATATGTTTTTCTTTGGGTTCATCTTCCTATTTAGTTTCTCTAGGATCACGAATTATAGGCTCAATGTCCTTTATTTATGGCTAGAATCCACTATGAGTAAGTACATACCATATTCATTTTGGGGGGTCTGGGTTACCTCACTCAGGATAGTGTTTTCTATTACCATCCATTTGCATGCAAAATTCAAGATATCATTGTTTTTTACCACTGAGTAGTACTTTAATGAATATATATATATTCCACATTGTCTTCATCCATTCTTCCATTGAGGGGCATCTAGGTTGTTTCCAGGTTCTGCCTATTACAAATAATGCTGCCATGAACATAGTTGAACAAATGCTTTTGTAGTATGATAGGGCATCTCTTGGGTATATTCCCAAGAGTAGTATTGCTGGATCCTGGGGTAGGTTGATCCCGAATTTCCTGAGAAACCGCCACACTGATTTCCAAAGTGGTTGCACAAGTTTGCATTCCCACCAGCAATGGATGAGTGTTCCCCTTACTCCACATCCTCTCCAGCAAAGGCTATCATTGGTGTTTTTGATTTTAGCCATTCTGACAGGTGTAAGATGATATCTCAAAGTTGTTTTGGTTTGCATTTCCCTGATCGCTAAGGAGATTGAGCATGATCTTAAGTGTCTTTTGGCCATTTGAACTTCTTCTATTGAGAATTCTCTGTTCAGTTCAGTGCCCCATTTTTTAATTGGGTTAATTAGCATTTCAAAGTCTAGTTTCTTGAGTTCTTTATATATTTTGGAGATCAGACCTTTGTCCATTGCAGGGTTGGTGCCGAGCTGCTTTTATTGAGGTGTTTAGTCATAGCAAAAGGGAAGGACACCAAGAGAAGTTTATATAAGAATTATAAAATTGCTACTTTAGATTCTTGACTTTTTTATATATACTCAGCATTTAAAGCTGAGTTGGATATGTTTAAGGAAAAATTGGAACACAGTGACCCTGAAGCCTATGTGTAGGTTTTTATATGATAAGTTCTTGACTTACAAATGAGTTTTTATAAAGCCATACCTCAGACTTAATTACACAGTCTCAAACTACTGCACAATTCACAGTTTTTAGCGATGCCTATTAGTGTGAATGCAAAATTATCCCTTTGAATGTAAAATTTCTGTAGACTAATGATGTCTTTTACACTGTTGCATGTATTTCATAATTTAATGGATATATTCAATGTTTGGTAATATAACACCACTTAGTTGAACATGTATCACTATACTTCTGCTCTGATTAGTATAACAACCTGTTTCCAGTGCCCTGTGAACTTCACAATCTCTTCATTCTTTGGTTTCTACAGCACTGTAGTAGTGACTACTGAAGACACTTTGTCTATTCTTAGACCTACTAGATTCATACATCTAATAGGATGGTAAAATATATTTCTCTCTGGCAAATTATACCTGAGAGAAATTCCCTGCTGTCAGTCAGAGCAATATAGAAGCCTCTGAATGATATAAAGGGACTAAATGTCCTGTGCTATTTTCAAACAAGTCTCACTCAAATTTTTAAGGTAGCCAAACTGTGTAGAATATACTGCAAAGCACATGCTATATGTATTTATGTAAGGATACTCAGGAAACGACTACCGTGCTGCCCCTGCAGAAGAGAACAGAGAAGAGCAGGGGAACGTGCTTTCTAATACTTACTAACCCCTTAATGGTTTTGAAAATACCAGAAGTGATCTTTAAAAACATACTTTTTCTTACAGTCTGGCAACATTGGCTAGATCTTTGTCCCATGCAACCTAACTTTTTTTTTTCCTTTTCAAATTAATTATTGAGGTGCCTTAAACTTGTTTTAATCTTATACTTCTCTTCATATAGCTCTATACAGTGAAGGCTAATTTTGTATTGATAGTCCTTTGATTTACAGCCAGCTATAAATCCTACATTGCGCCCAAATAAAATAATGACTAAATCATAGTAAATTAATTAGTGGTTAAAGAAGCTCAAAAGGTACCCCAAATTTAGAGGTTAAATTACTACTCCGATCACAGAAGGATTTAGCTCTAGACTTCCAAGCTCTCTAAACTTCAGACAGGGGGGTCTTCATGTGTGAGCGAGCATCAGAGTAGGTGATTTCAGGATGTTTGGTGTATCTGTCTCAGAAGATATATGCAGAATAGTAGCTCTCTAACCAAAAATCCAGGCAGATATAAAGAAACTGTGCCAGACAACCTGGTGATATCTATAAAGTTCACACTCAAGAACTATGCAATCAAATTACATTATTTTCAGAATGTCTCTAAGTGTTTTTTTTAGTTAACAGTTGCGTTTGGGACCAGTATGCATGGGAATTGGACATAGCAGTGGGTGTATTCCCTTCATGTGTATCTTTATTGATGAAAATACGTAGGTTTTTTGAGAAGCCAATGAACAGAAAACTCGGTAACTCGTGAGTTAAAGTTCTGCTGGCTAAAAGCCACTTAAAACTACATATATGTCCCCCATATTTAAAATTGGCTATATAATAATGTTACTGTGTGGATACATGTGTGTCTTAATCTCAATATAGATAACTATATAATAAAATCAAAAACTGCCTTTTAAAATATTGATTATTTAGAGTTGACAATGTAGCTCAGGGCTAGAATACTTACCTGATATGTGGAGACACCCGAGTTCAGTCCCCGAAGCATCATCATCATCATCAATAACAATAATAATAACTCTGAATAAGTTTTCAAATGACTTTAAATCAGGATTGACTTTAATAATTATGTATAATAACATCTAATCACAAAGGAGTTTGCAATTTAAAACAAGACTCAGAGAAATAAAGTAAAGCAAGATACAGTGTTAAGGATGGAGTGTTACTTTGTAATGATTCACCTTCATTATAAAGCTATGTGTCCAGTTGTTGGTTTTGTCTGGATAGATGGAATTATTTAACAAATAGGAACTTTAGTTATCACACAAGAAGATGTTTTCCTGGGCTGTTCATAGACTCCCGAATTCCCTTTTGACAGATGGAGATGGACATATGGATCACTTGCTGCCGGGCTGTGAAGATAAAGACTGTCAGAAGAGTGCCATATACTTAATGAGATCTGGAACAGGGCAGGTATGTCAGCTCTGGGGTGCTAGGAATGATGTTATGTGCCTGAAAAGTCTTAAACGTTAGAAAACATGTTAAAAGAAGCAGAACAGAATAAAATACAAAATTATATTATAGAATTATTCATTTTACCTAAGTAAAATACATTTAAATCTTTTCATTCTTTCATTGAAGTAGAAAATGCTGCTGTGTTGATTTTTAGTGACGAAACCCCATTCTGGATCTTGTAGTTAAATTAAATGTAGCATTTTAGATGTCAGCAATATAGAAAGCACATTATAATAAAAACTTACGAGGAAGATGATTCCGCACCTAGAGCAACTCCTGGTTTGTTTCCATGTGCAGATCCATCCCATTTCTCATGCGGACTTGTTGCCCCTTACTTAATAGTTTAGAATTATGAGAGTCACGGTGGAGGATTAATATGGAAATAATAGGTCATGACACTTTTAGAGTTAACCAGCTGTATTTTCTTGGGGCGTTAATAAATAATAGGATACCATGCTGACTTTTATAGCCCTTTTGAGTAGGAAACACTACATTTTATATTCAAAAACTTGATAAAAAATTTTGTACATTCAGCATTTTAAAAATCATTGAATTATTTTATTATCTTTGACTATATTTGGATAGTCATGAGTCATTTAGAACACTAGCTCAAGAGACTTCTCATGATTGGCTCATAGGAATAAAAATATACAACAAGAATACTTGAAAATTATATAGTTAACCAGGTATGGTGGTACATACCCTTAATCCCAGTACTTAGGTAGCAGAGGCAGGCAGATCTGAGTTTGAGACCAGCCAGTTCTACAGAGTGAGTACAGGATAGCCAGAGCTATACAAAGCAACCTGCTTTGAAAAAAGGGGGGGAGGGGGAGTAAAGAAAGAAAAAAGAAAATGATATAATTACCTATATCTACAAAGACAAATATCATGTTCTTTGATGAGTGTTATAGATAATGAATTGAGTGGGAAAAAATTAGCAGTTATTTTAACAGAAACTCTTTATCTCTGTATATTTATCCCCCATTCATGAATTCTTGACTACTTCAAAAATTTGGGGTTTTTTGGGTTTGGTTTCTTATTGCATTTCGTTGTTGTTTGTTTGTGGTTTAGGGTTTCTTTTTGTTGTTTTTGTTTTGTTTTGTTTTGTTTTTCCATTTTTTTTATTGAGAAAAGGAGAAAAAAAAACAAGTTTCCACCTCCTCCCAGCCTCCCATTTCCCTCCCCCTCCTCCCACCCTTCTCCCACTCCTCCCACCCTTCTCCCCCTCCCCCCACTCCTCTCCCCCTCCCTCTCCAGTCCAAAGAGCAGTCAGGGTTCCCTGCCCTGTGGTAAGTCCTAGGTCCTCCCCTCTCCGTCCATTCCTAGGAAGGTGAACATCCAAACTGGCTAGGCTCCCACAAAGCCAGCACATTACGTAGGTTCAAAACCCCGTGCCATTGTCCTTGGCTTCTAATCAGCCCTCATTGTTCGCCATGCTCAGAGAGTCCAGTTTTATCCCATGCTTTTTCAGTCACAGTCCAGCTGGCCTTGGTGAGCTCCCAATAGATCAGCTCCACTGTCTCAGTGGGTGGGTGCTCCCCTCGTGGTCCCGACTTCTTTGCCCATGTTCTCCCTCCTTCTGCTCCTCATTGGGACCTTGGGAGCTCAGTCCAGTGCTCCAGTGTGGGTCTCTGACTCTATCTCCATCCATCACCAGATGAAGGTTCTATGATGATATGCAAGATATTTGTCAGTATTGCTATAGGATAGGGTCATTTCAGGTTCCCTATCCTCAGCTGCCCAAGGAACTAACTGGGGACCTCGGCTTGGGCATCTGGGAGCCACTCTAGGTTCAAGTCTCTTGCCAACTCTAAGGTGGCTCCCTTAACGAAGAATTGTGCTTCCGTGCTCCCCTATCTAACCTTCCTTTATCCCAATCCTCCTTTTTCCCCAAGTTCCCCGCATTCTCCCCTTCTCCCTTTTCTCTCCCCATCTCCCCTTACCCCCATCCCACCCCACTCCCAAGATCCCAATTTTCTCCCCGGCAATTTTGTCTATCTCCCATAGCCAATAGGATAACTATATGTTTTTCCTTGGGTTCACCTTCTTATTTAGCTTCTTTAGGTTGACCAATTGTAGACTCCGTGACCCTTATTTATGGCTAGAAACCAATTATGAGTGAGTACATCCCATATTCATCTTTTTGGGTCTGGGTTACCTCAATCAGGATAGTGTTTTCTATTTCCATCCATTTGCATGCAAAATTTGAGAAGTCATTGTTTTTTACCGCAGCGTAGTACTCTAATGTGTAGATATTCCACACTTTCTTCCTCCATTCTTCCATTGAAGGGCATCTAGGTTGTTTCCAGGTTCTGGCTATTACAAATAATACTGCTATGAACATAGTTGAACAAATGCTCTTGTCATATGATAGGGCATCTCTTGGGTATATTCCCAGGAGTGGTATTGCTGGGTCCAGGGGTAGGTTGATCCCGAATTTCCTGAGAAACCGAAACACTGATTTCCACAGTGGTTGCACAAGTTTGCATTCCCACCAGCAATGGATGAGGGTACCCCTTCCTCCACAGCCCCAACAGCAAAGGCTATCATTGGAGTTTTTTATTTTAGCAATTCTGACAGGTGTAAGATGATATCTCAAAGTTGTTTTGATTTGCATTTCCATGATCGCTAAGGAGGTTGAGCATGACCGTAAGTGTCTTTTGGCCATTTGAACTTCCTCTGCTGAGAATTCTATGTTCAGTTCAGTGCCCCATTTTTTAATTGGGTTAATTAGCATTTTAAAGTCTAGTTTCCTGAGTTCTCTATATATTTTGGAGATCAGACCTTTGTCTTTTGCGGGGTTGGTGAAGGTCTTCTCCCAGTCAGTAGGCTGCCTTTTTGTCTTGGTGACAGTGTCCTTTGCTTTACAGAAGCTTCTCAGTTTTAGTAGGTCCCATTTATTCAATGTTGCCCTTAATGTCTGTGCTGTTGGGGTTACACATAGGAAGCGATCTCCTGTGCCCATCTCCTGTAGGGTACTTCCCACTCTCTCTTATATCAGGTTCAATGTGTTCTGACTGATAGTGAGGTCTTTAATCCATTTGGACTTGAGTTTTGTGCATGGTGATAGATATAGGTCTATTTTCATTCTTCTACAGGTTGACATCCAGTTATGCCAGCACCATTTGTTGAAGATGCTTTCTTTCTTCCATTGTATACTTTTGGCTCCTTTATCAAAAATGAGGTGTTCATAGGTTTGCGGGTTAAAACTCAGGTCTTCTATACGATTCCATTGGTCGACTTCTCTGTTTTTATGCCAGTACCACACTGTTTTCATCACTGTAGCTCTGTAATAGAGTTTGAAGTCAGGGATGGTAATGCCTCCAGACAATCCTTTATTGTATAGGATTGTTTTGGCTATCCTGGGTTTTTTGTTTTTCCATATAAAGTTGATTATTGTCCTCTCAAGATCTGTGAAGAATTTTGATGGGACCTTGATGGGGATTGCATTGAATCTATAAATTGCCTTTGGTAGAATTGCCATTTTTACTATGTTGATCCTCCCAATCCAAGAGCAAGGGAGGTCCTTCCATTTTCTGGTATCCTCTTCAGTTTCTTTCTTCAATGCCTTAAAGTTCTTGTCAAATAGATCTTTCACTTCCTTGGTTAGAGTTACCCCAAGATATTTTATGCTGTTTGTGGCTATCATGAAAGGTGAAGCTTCTCTGATTTCCCTCTCTGCTTCCATATCCTTTGTGTATAAGAGGGCGACTGATTTTTTGGAGTTGATCTTGTATCCTGCCACATTACTAAAGGTGTTTATCAGCTGTAAAAGTTCTTTGGTAGAGTTTTGGGGGTCGCTTATGTACACTATCATATCATCTGCAAATAACGAAAGTTTAACTTCTTCCTTTCCAATTCGAATCCCCTTGATCCCCTTATGTTGTCTTATTGCTATTGCTAGAACTTCAAGCACTATATTGAAGAGGTATGGCGAGAGTGGACATCCTTGTCGTGTTCCTGATTTTAGTGGGATGGCTTTGAGTTTCTCTCCGTTTAATTTGATGTTAGCTGTCGGCTTGCTGTATATAGCTTTTATTATATTTAGGTATGACCCTTGTATCCCTAATCTCTCCAATACTTTTATCATAAAGGGATGTTGAATTTTGTCAAATGCTTCTTCAGCATCTAATGAAATGATCATATGGTTTTTTTCTTTCAGTTTATTTATATGCTGGATTACATTGATAGATTTTCGTATGTTGAACTAGCCCTGCATCTCTGGGATGAAGCCTACTTGATCATAATGGATAATTTTTCTAATGTGTTCTTGGATTCAGTTTGCCAGTATTTTGTTGAGGATTTTTGCATCGATGTTCATGAGTGAGATTGGTCTATAATTTTCTTTCTTGGTTGAGTCTTTGTGCGGTTTTGGTATCAGGGTAATTGTAGCTTCATAAAAGGTATTTGGCAATGCCTCTTCTGTTTCTATATTGTGAAATACATTAAGGAGTATAGGTATTAGTTCTTCTTGGAAGTTCTGGGAGAATTCCGCATTGAAACCATCTGGTCCTGGGCTTCTTTTGGTAGGGAGGTTTTTGATAACCTCTTCTAATTCTTCGTGACTAACAGGTCTATTTATATTGTTCACCTGGTCCTGGTTTAACTTTGGTATATGGTATTTATCTAAAAACGTGTCCATTTCCTTTACATTTTCCAGTTTTGTGGCATATAGGCTTTTGTAGTAAGATCTAATGATTCTCTGAATTTCCTCTGTGTCTGTGGTTATGTCCCCCTTTTCATTTCTGATCTTATTAATTTGCAAATTCTCTCTCTGCCGTTTGATTAGTTTGGATAGGGGTTTACCAATCTTGTTGATTTTCTCCAGAAACCAGCTTTTTGTTTCATTGATTCTTCATATTGTTTTCTGTGTTTCTATTTTGTTGATTTCAGCCCTCAGTTTGATTATTTCCAGTCTTCTACTCCTCCTAGGTGAGTCTGCTTCTTTTTTTTCTAGAGCTTTCAGGTGGGCTGTTAAGTCTCCAATGTGAGCTTTCTCTGTTTTCTTTAAGTGGGCACTTAGTGCTATGAACTTTCCTCTTAGGACTGCTTTCATAGTGTCCCATAAGTTTGAGTATGTTGTTTCTTTATTTTCATTGAATTCAAGGAAGACTTTAATTTCTTTCTTAATTTCTTCCTTAATCCAGGTATCGTTCAGTAGTTGACTGTTCAGTTTCCATGAATTTGTAGGCTTTCTGGGAGTAGGATTGTTGTTGAATTCTAACTTTAATCCATGGTGATCTGATAAGACACAGGTGGTTACTAATATTTTTTTGTAACTGTGGATGTTTGCTTTGTTACCGACTATGTGGTCGGTTTATTGAGAAGGTTCCATGAGCTGCAGAGAAGAAGGTATATTCTTTCCTATTTGGGTGGAATGTTCTATAGATGTCTGTTAAGTCCATTTGATTCATTACCTCCATTAATTCTCTTATTTCTCTGTTAGGTTTCTGTCTGATTGACCTGTCCATTGGTGAGAGAGGAGTGTTGAAGTCTCCTACTATTAGTGTGTGCGGTTTGATGGCTGCCTTGAATTTTAGCAATGTTTCTTTTATGTACGTGGGTGCTTTTATATTAGGGGCATAGATGTTCAGAATTGAGACTTCATCCTGATGAACTGTTCCTGTTATGAGTATAAAATGCTCCTCTCCATCTCTTCTGATTGATTTAAGTTTGAAGTCTACTTTGTTAGAGATTAGTATGGCCACACCTGCTTGTTTCTTAGGTCCATTTGCTTGATAAGCCTTTTCCCAGCCCTTTACTCTGAGTAGGTGCCTGTCTTTGTGGTTGAGGTGTGTTTCTTGTAAACAGCAGAATGTTGGATCCTGTTTTCTTATCCAATCTCTTAGCCTGTGCCTTTTAATAGGTGAGTTCAGTCCATTGACATTAAGTGATATTAATGACCAGTGGTTTTTAACTCCGGTCATTTTTTTAGTCGTAGAGTTTGTGTGTTTCCCTTCTTTGATTTGTGTTGGTGAAGGGTCTCTAGATATCTGACTTATTGTGGTCATTGTTGGACTCCTTGGTTAGTGATTATCCTTCTATTACTTTCTGTCAGGCTGGATTTGTGGCTGCATATTGTTTATATTTGTTTTTATCCTGGAAAATTTTATTTTCTCCATTTATAGTGAACGAAAGCTTGGCTGGGTATAGTAATCTGGGCTTGCATCCATGGTCTCTCAGTTTCTGCAGTACATCTATCCAGGACCTTCTGGCTTTCATGGTTTCCATGGAGAAGTCAGGTGTAAGTCTGATAGGTTTACCTTTATAAGTAATTTGGCCTTTTTCCTTTGCAGCTCTTAATATTCTTTCCTTATTCTCTATGCTTTGTGTTTTGATAATTATATGGTGAGGGGATGTTTTTTTTTTTTTTTGATCCAGCCTATTCGGTGTTCTGTATGCTTCTTGAACCTTCATAGGTATATCTTTCTTTAGGTTGGGAAAGTTTTCTTCTATAATTTTTTTTTTTGATTTTTCGAGACAGGGTTTCTCCGTAGCTTTTGGTTCCTGTCCTGGAACTAGCTCTTGTAGACCAGGCTGGCCTCGAAGTCACAGAGATCCGCCTGCCTCTGCCTCCCGAGTGCTGGGATTAAAGGCTTGCGCCACCACCGCCCGGCCCTATAATTTTATTAAATATATTTTCTGGACCATTGAGCTGCACTTCTTCTCCTTCTTCTACTCCTATTATTCTTAGGTTTGGTCTTTTTATTGTATCCCATATTTCCTGAATATTTTGTGATAAGAGTTTGTTGGACTTGCTGTTTTCTTTGATCAGTGTGTTTATTTTCTCTATGGTATCTTCAGAATCTGAGATTCTTTCTTCTAACTCTTGTATTCTGTTGGTTATGCTTGTTTCTGTAGACTCTGTTTGTTTACTTAAATTTTCCATGTCCAGCCAGCCCTCTGTTTGTGTTTTCTTCTTTGCCTCCATTTCAGTTTTCAAGTCTTGAACTGTTTCCATTATCTGTTTGATTGTTTTTCCTTGGTTTTCTAGGGTATCATTCACTGATTTATTCAATTCTTCAAACTTTCTGTTATATTTCTCATCCATTTCTAAAAGGGCGTTTTTTACATGCTGTTTAAGGGCATCAATCACTTTCATTAAGTCAATCTTTTCTACTTCTTCTTGATTAAGGTGTTCATGTCCTCCCGTTGTGAGGTCGCTTGTTTCTGGTGGCTTCATGTTGCTTTTCAGCTTGTTGGGCGAATTCTTGCCTTGGCGTCTGCCCATCTCTTCTTCCAAATGCTCCCTTATGGATCTTCTTTTACCGGATCAGGTCACCTTGCCTACCCAACGCTGGCTCTCCCCAACATTGGCTCTCCTGGCGCCGAGAGATCAGGTCTCCGTGCTGGTTGGGCAGGTCCCAAAGAAAGCGCCTACCCTGCTTGGTGCAGGCAGGCGATAGAAACAAAGGGACTCCCGCCCGCTTGGGTGCCCCGAGGATTCGGACCCAGTGTCCATACAGGCTGGGCTGGGTGATGTTATGTGCCGAAAGAGGGCGGTGGGGCCGAAGTGGGGAGGGTTCTGGATGGGAGCTGGGTGGGCTAAGAAGAAAGAGGCGGTATGCAGGGAGTGGAGGCCCTGCAGAGCTTGTTTTTGTTTTTTGAGACGGTCTCTGGCTCTGGCTTTCCTGAAACTCACTACATAGAACAGGTTGACCTTGAACTCATGGAGATCCACTTATCCCTGCCTTCTGAGCACTAAGATTAAAGGTGTACAACCCCACACTGTACCTGGTTTCAGAAATTTGTAAAAATTTAAAGTTTTGTGAAATTTCCAGCTTTCTTGCAACAATTTTGTTTTTTCAAAATCAGGTGAAATTATTTACATTTTTGTTTTATGAAGTTCACAAAATACAAAGTAGTACTTTTCCTTAAATAAATTTATTCAATGTCTTTGTCATTAAAGTTCCTCCTTCCTCTACACATGGCAAGTCATACTTTCTTAGAAAAACTTATAAAACATTGGAGATACTCTTTTTTTTGCTAGACCTTTGTTTTTTAAAGATGCCATTTTAATATACTTTGATTTACAGCAATAAAAATTAATGAAGTGCTTCTGAAGAAGAAAACTGCATGTGTGTGCATGTGTATGTATGTTGGCCACTACCATTTGAAGTCTGCTCTACCTGCTTCCTCTTAAGACATGTCCAGGTTCAGTGCTAGCATAGGGACTCTTATGGGAGCATGGGCACATCTGTGATGTTAGTGCCATGATTTCTAGTCTTCAGATTTTAGTGTTATATTAATTTATCGGAGGGTGAAAAGAGCTGTGCAATCAGAAGAGGAGGGGAGAAGATCAATTTAAAGCCAACCTGTTCTTTTCTGTTCTTTAATGGTAATCATGTAGAAATATGAAGAGTTACTGAAAACTTTGCTCCCAGTTATTTTAGCCCATCCTCCTTGTCTGTACTTTGCCTGTTAGGTGAGGACGGAGCTTGTTCATTCCCGAGGTTGAATACATGTTGTGAGGGAGCTGTGGCTCTGTGTGCTGTTCATGCAAAGATGCTCATGACAATGCCTGTGGAAAACCAGCTCCCCAGTGTCCTACACATACATCAAAGTAAATTGTATTAGCCTATCATTGCATGAAGATGAAGAAGTAAAATGAGGCTGTTTCCAGCATTTTTAATAGATCATTCCTTTGTGAATGATGACTTTTTCTGAAGTGATTATTATGATTATTCTTTTTTTTTTCTCTTTATCCTTAGTGGGTTCCTGTGCTTCAGGATTTTAGCAACAAGGGTACACTCTGGGGCTTTGTGCCATTTTTGCATGAAGAAAAGCCAACTTCAATACCAATTCCAATCACCCTTCACATTGGAGACTACAATATGGATGGCTACCCAGATGCTCTTGCCATATTAAGGAATACTTCTGGAAGGTATGGAGAGTAAATTCATGGCACACACTTGTAAAATGCCTTTACCACAGCAGCTTGTGACTGACAGCACTTAAGCTGGTACAGTCTCTCCAAGAAGCAATTGGTGGGCTCAGCTTATGCTTCCTTGTGTGGTCAGTGAACTCATCGCATGACTTAGGAAACATTCTTTCTACAGACTCATTTTCTATTGAGAAAAAAATAAGCATTCACTGTAAAATGAAAAGTTATTTTTTTATTCAGCTTTGTTTTTTCTAAAGACAAATGACAGTACATTTTGAGGATGAAGATTGGTGATTAAGAATTGATTCTAGCTTGAGTTTCAGCCTAGCACTTTCTGTGTGATCTTGGACAGGTCACCTAAACTCATGAAGTGTGAAATGAGAGTAATAATTATACCTCTGGCATAAATGAGGTAAAGTAAATGGACAAGCCATTTAGGAAGATACTCTGTGCGTATCAGTGCTCTTTAAGTAAATATTATCTATGACTACTTGTTTTCTAAAAACACTAGAATTCCCAACGTGATTATTGATACGATTTATGTATATATGAGGTATGTAACTATGCTCATTATATAACCTGTGATTTGGACACTGTGGCAACTCTTTTCTTTTAAAAGATACTAGAAGATAAGCTGAAATTCATAATTATCCCAATGTTGCTAGACTCCATGACTGTGACTTCCACTAAGTTCCTCTTGTTTTGTTGACCTTACAATTAGTTGTATTCTTGGAGAGTAATCTTTCCTGTGCTGCTTACCCACAGTTCATCTAAACATTATTTCATTGTTTACTTGAAAACACCCTGAGTACCTCTAAAATACCTTTAGAAAGCTGTGAGTAATCATTACACTGTGTCAGGGTTTGTGTGGACAAGAGAGCCGTGAGGATAATTCTTCTTAACAATACACTGACTGGCATTGTGCTACCTGGAAGGGTTACCACGAGATCACATATTCCAGAGCAGTGCACATGTAACAAGATCTGTCCTTTTTGGAGAGAAGAACAAAAGCATAAAGTCTCATGAAAACAAAGGAACATAAAATTGCTTTATTATGGACATAGCTGTATTTACGAAATGATACATTTTAAATTCATTCAAACCTGATTTCTCATCCTTAGAAGAGCATCCAAATAATTTATATTTTCCTTTTAAAAAGGTTTTAAAAATTTTAAAGTTTTGTCAATTTTTCTCTTTTAAACTTTCAAATACTTAACATGCGTGCTTTAACTTTTAGCTTATAGTGATGGTATACATAGCTGCTCAACTGACACAAAATGAATTTGCAGCAAGAAATCCTAATTTCCAAAGCAAGCATAGGAGTAGGTTTGGTTTGGTTTTGCTTTTATGTCTACTCCGGGCATGGTACCATCTTATTCCAAAAAAGGCTGAGACAGGTGGAACTTGAGTTTAAAGTCAATGAGACTATATAAGTTAATCCTGTCTCTAAAACCAAATTTTAAGAAGTCTAGATAGTTTTATAAATGTAACTGTTAGGAGCCTAGAGTTTAGTTTCTTATCTGATGTTTTAGCATAGATGAGACTGGACGGGTAAATTTCATCATATCTCAGTGTCAGTTGAACCGCCAGCTGGGAAACATCTAATTCTGCATTAAAAAGTCTTGAAAATACAGAATAAGAAAAGAAACATGGCATGTATTTGAATCATACCCCACATGGATTTACTTTTGTTTAAGAGTTATTTATAACTTTCCCTGGCCTCAAGACTAGCAGTGCTGTGAGTATCTGTGCTGAGTGCTGTGTCTAAGTCCCCAAGGATTGCCAGCTCAAAGTGGAGATTTCCTTTTGCCTGTAATTTTTGGAAATCAGATAGGGAGCAACCAGAGTAGATGATTTGTCATGAAAAACTATTTTGAGACCATGGTTCAGTTTGTTTTGTGCTTTTTCTTGTTGTTAAGAAAAGGATTGCATAAATATGGTGATGCTGACCTGTAATCCCTCACTCAGAAGGTGGAGGCAGGAGGATCAGAAGTTCTTGGCCACTCTTGTCTACCCAGTGATTTTGAGGCTGACCATATACGTGAGATTTTGTCTCCAAAACAATAAAATCCCGTTGTTGTGACTATTTATTGTAACTGCTAATAGGATTTGGGAAGAGTTTCATTATCTTAATTAATTGCAAGCCAATTGAACAGAGCTTCCTGGGCCTTCTTGGGCTTTTATAGGAAAAGAAAACCTATTAGTAGCAAAGAGAGCAAAGTCTAAGACTCATCCATGAGAAAATATTGTTCAATTCCAGTAAATAAGTAACCAAATAGAATGTATTACCTGAGAGCCAGACACATGAAAAAGCTCCTATACCCAAGGCTAGTGACCATTATGAGTCCTAGGAACTGGAAACAGCAAGGTAACCATTAGAAACTGACACTTTGTCAAAGACATGATTCCTGGTAACTTCTGGTGTCCATGTTGGCTAGTTAAACCGTCCAATTGTAATCTGCATTTTCAACTGCAACCTCTGCTTTATGAATTAATTTAGCTTGATGTTGATAACCTTATCTCTCAGCAAGAAAGGATACCTTAGACTCCAGATGCTCTGTTTTGAAGGGCAAAGAGGTTCACACTACAGGTTCCTGCCTTTCTAACACTTGTTTTTAATTTTTACTATGAAAAATAACAGATTTTCTTCATCATTTAAAATAACACATTTCTAAATTTAAATTTAGTAACTCAAATAGCTCATAGTTTCTGTTTTAAGTAAAATTTTCCTTTATTTTTTTCTATGGATGTGGGAAATATAAATGCTTCCTAACTTGCAACAAACATTATACAATAAGCATCTCATATACTTCCTGGGAATGTTTGCTGTTTTTTGGTAAAATCAATTGTGGTTAGCTATGTCACATACCATGATAGTGTTTCTAACTGTTCAAATGTTATTTAAGAAGAATAGCCTGTTTTTAATACTATAGCCTACATTATTTGCTCTTCGTTGCAGTGATCATATTTTTAAAGCATACAACAAAAATTTATTTTTAAGAAACTATTGAAATCACCATCCGAATCAAGAATTTTAACAGTCTCTTAGTTCTCTACCCATGCGTCACTCCTAATGATGGCATTTCACTTACTGACTGATCTTCCCACTTTGTTGATATAGTTATTGACCCATAATTTCAAGATTTGATAATTTCTTGGGTTAGCATTATGAACTGTGTCTTTTATCCTTTCTTAAATTTATGTTATTTTACTGGGGAAGAAGGGCTGAGCAGCTGAGAGCACTTACTGTTTCTACAGAGGACTTGATTTGTTTCTGGAGACCCACATGGTGGCTCATAACTACCTATAACTCTGATTCCAAGAATCCAGTGCTCTCTTCTGACCTTCATGGGCACTAGGCATGTGATGTATATTCATTCATATGTTGCTGAAAACACTTATACATAAAGTAATATGTGTAAATCTTTAAAAAACGTTTATGTCATTTTTCTAGGTGGATTCTCAAGTAACTCCCTAGAAAAGTTTCCATTCTCTAAGATCTTCCCAGTCTTTTTTTTTTATTGAGAAAAGGAAAAAAAAAGTTTCCCCCTCCTCCCAGCCTCCCATTTCCCTCCCCCTCCTCCCATCCTTCTCCCCCTCCCCCCACTCCTCTCACCCTCCCTCTCCAGTCCAAAGAGCAGTCAGGGTTCCCTGCCCTGTGGATGTCCAAGGTCCTCCCCCCTCCATCCATGTCTAGGAAGGTGAACATCCAAACTGGCTAGGCTACCACAAAGCCAGAACATGAAGTAGGATCAAAACCCCGTGCCATTGTCCTTGGCTTCTCATCAGCCCTCATTGTTCACCATGTTCAGAGAGTCCGGTTTTATCCCATGCTTTTTCAGTCATAGTCCAGCTGGCCTTGGTGAGCTCCCAATAGATCAGCCCCACTGTCTCAGTGGGTGGGTGCACCCCTCGTGGTCCTGACTTCCTTGCTCATCTGCTCCCTCCTTCCACTCCTCATTGGTACCTTGGGAGCTCAGTCCAGTGCTCCAGTGTGGGTCTCTGTCTCTATTTCCATCCATCACCAGATGAAGGTTCTATGGTGATATGCAAGATATTTGTCAGTATTACTATAGGATAGGGTCGTTTCAGGTTCCCTATCCTCATCTGCCCAAGGAACTAACTGGGGACATCGCCTTGGGCTCCTGGGAGCCACTCTAGGTTCAAGCCTCTTGCCAACCCTAAGGTGGCTCCCTTAACTAAGAATTGTGCTTCCATGCTCCCCTATCCAACCTTCCTTTATCCCAATCATCCTGTTTCCCCAAGTTACCCCCATCCTCCCCTTCTCCCTTTTCTCTCCCCATCTCCCCTTACCCCCATCCCACCCCACCCCCAAGATCC
This sequence comes from Microtus oregoni, assembly GCF_018167655.1. NCBI lineage: Eukaryota > Metazoa > Chordata > Mammalia > Rodentia > Cricetidae > Microtus > Microtus oregoni. The sequence goes on from NW_024543063.1 coordinate 65,786,971, forward strand.
CAATTTCCTCCCCGGCAATTTTGTCTACTTCCCATAGGCAAGAGGATAACTATATGTTTTTCCTTGGGTTCACCTTCTTATTTAGCTTCTTTAGGTTCACCAATTGTAGACTCTGTGACCCTTATTTATGGCTAGAAACCAATTATGAGTGAGTACATCCCATGTTCATCTTTTTGGGTCTGGGTTACCTCACTCAGGATAGTGTTTTCTATTTCCATCCATTTGCATGCAAAATTTGAGAAGTCATTGTTTTTTACCGCAGCGTAGTACTCTACTGTGTATATATTCCACACTTTCTTCCTCCATTCTTCCATTGAAGGACATCTAGGTTATGAACATAGTTGAACAAATGCTTTTGTCATATGATCGGGCATCTCTTGGGTATATTCCCAAGAGTGGTATTGCTGGGTCCAGGGGTAGGTTGATCCCGAATTTCCTGAGAAACCGAAACTTTTAAAGATTTGTTTATTATGTAGACAGTATTCTGTCTGCATGTATGCCTGCAGGCCAGAAGAGGGCACCAGATCTCATTACAGATGGTTGTGAGCCATCATGTGGTTGCTGGGAATTGAACTCAGGACCTTTGGAAGAGCAGGCAGTGCTCTTAACCACTGAGCCATCTCTCCAGCCCAATCTTCCCAGTCTTAAAAGTCGTTTTATTTTCCTTAAAGTTCATTCACCATTGAATCTTAACTCACTTTTTCTATTAGAAAACCTCATGTAATCTATTACTCTGGTGCAGATCACCTGTGCCCTTCTGTCTAAGATCCTAGACTGGTGCTTCATTTAACTGTTGTCAAAGTTACTCTGTTGGGTCCAATTATATCTCATGTCATTGTCCTTTTTATTAATTTCTTCTCTTCATTTTCTTTTAAGCTTGTACTAGAAAGGCCTTGATCTATTCTGCTTTTTTCTGCCCCTACCCTTTAATGTTGTTTGCCCTTCTTCTTTTACACAGTGTTATAGAAAAGTCTTTTGCTCAACTGAGAAACTATTTTTATTATAAAAGTAAATAAGGCAAAACTAGGATTTATTCTCTTTATCATGAACAGGACCTTCTGATGTGTCAGTATCTTACCCCTCCCCACTTTCTGGCCCTCTTCCTTTTCCCAGCATTCCCTTCTCTCCCCTCTCTTTTTTGATCTGTGCTGAGGATCAAACCTACAAAATCACTCTACTACTAAATGTCATTCACAGTTCATCACTTCTTAACCAAGCACCCTTGCATTTGCTGCATTATATCAAACTTGAACTTCATAGAATAGACTGCAGTTGGTGTGGTTTTGTCTGTCTCAGTGCACTTGTGATGGTTAGTTAAGTATCAACTCCCACAACCTACAGTCATCTGAAAAGAGACTCTCAGTTGAGGAATTATCTGGGTCAAGTTGGTCTGTGGGCACATCTTGTAAGGGATTGATAGGACGACCCGGCCCACTGTACTGTGCCATCCCTAAGCAGAGAATCCCTGCCTGTGTAAGAGTGAGAGCAGCTAAGCAGACAGCATGGACATATGCTTTTCTGCTATTGACCGTGATGTGAGGCTTGAGTTTCTGCCTTAACTTCCACTTAATGATGGACTGTCACCTGTAATTGTAAGCCAAATAATCCCTTCGCTTACATAAGTTATCTTTTGTTAGGGGATTTTATCACAGCAACAGAAATGAAAGTAGAACTGGGCCAAACCTTTTAATTTTTAATAGATTTTTATACAATATATTCCTATTACAATTGACCCTCCCCCAACTCCTCCTAGATTCTCCCCATTTCCCCACCCACCCCAATCCACATTCTTTTTTTGTCACTCATTACAATACAAATAGTTTCTAAAATAACAATGGTAATAAAATAAGATAATTTTTTTAAAAAAATGACAAAACAAACAGGGAAAAAACGAGCCAAAGAAAGAAAGCACAAAAATACATACAAAAGTTGAGACGCACACATTCACATACATACACAGAAAAGGGGGGGGGAGCCATAAATATAAGCAAAAGATTTGAAAAGTAATGTAAAAGGTAAGGTGAGTTAGGAGACAGGGAAGGGGGAGGGCAAGGGGAAGGAAGGAGGGGAAGAGAAGGAAGGTAAAAGAGAAGAAACAAAGGCAAGGAAAGGAAGAGGGAAGGGAAAGGAAGCTGTCCAGATTTAAAAAAAAAAAAAACTCAAAAAATAACACTGAGTTCATTTTGTGTTGACCATCTACTGATGGATTTGGTCCAAGCTTAAGTCTGGTTTGTTTACACACTGAGATTCTATTGAAGAAAACCAACTGTTCTTTTGTAAACACTTATCAATTAGAGATAGCATCTATGCTAGGGACGGCATGTGTGTCCACTTCCTCTCTCAGAACTAGAACCCCATATGTCTTAAACCTGTGCAGGCCATGTAAGTGCTGCCACAGTCTCTGCAAGTTCACAAGTACATCAGTACTGTTGTGTCTAGAAGCCGTAGTTTCCTTGGTGTACTCCATCCAACTGACTCCTACAGTCTTTCAGGCCCAAACCTTTGAATAACTGTGTATACTTGGGAAACATTCACTAAAGGCAAACTAAATTTAAAGATAATAGAATGAGCATAGATATTGAAAGCCAGCCACATTATTTGTGAAAAATTTTAACACCCCTCAGCCATAGTAGCCTCATAAGCAGAACAAGTTCAACAGGAGTAATATTTTGTACCTCACAAGATTGTAAGGATCAAACTAAACAAGGTATTTATTTAAATATATTTATTGTGTATACAATATTCTGCCTGCAGGCCAGAAGAGGGCACCAGATCTCATTACAGATGGTTGTGAGCCACCATGTGGTTGCTGGGAATTGAACTCAGGACCTTTGGAAGGGCAGGCAATGCTCTTAACCACTGAGCCATCTCTCCAGCCCCCTAAACAAGGTATCCTTGTTCTGTACCCAGCACATAGTACGTAAGCAGCCTAGTGAGTGATGTGCTACTCCACACATGGTCTCACGACCCCTGGGAAAGTCCCCATCTGAGCATCTAGTCAGTGACATACTTCTGTGCACTTTCTCAGGGCAGGATCTGGATTCGTGCTCTGCGGGACTCTGGGGAGTATTCAAATGAAGAGCCCTGCAGAGTAGCTGAAGCCTCTGTTAAGACTGAATCACCATCACATTGCTCCCTCTAACTACCCTGATCCCTTGTCTTCCTCAAAGACAATGGTCCATCTCTCTCCTCCTTCCTTGAAAGCCAAACGTGAACAATGATTAGGTTAGTACTGAGCACCATTCTAATGCATGGGACTCAAACTCAAATGGCATGATTGGTTGCTTTCCTTTTTAACCAGCACTGTGGGGCCAATGATCTAGAAAAGCTAGAGACAAACTGATACGTAATTGGAATCTGAGAGGAATCGGAAATAACTTGGGTATGGTGGCACATTTGTTTAATCTTTGGAGGGTGAGAGACACAATTTTTTAATCTTATTAGCATTCGGGAGAGTCAGGAGCTCAAGGTCATGCTCAGCCACATAGCATGTTTGAGCAGAGCAGGGAGACTCTCACTCAAGTCTCTGGATAACATGACCCCCCCAGGAACTCACAAGAGACCATCCTTGCTGCAATCACACAAGGTTTATCGACAGGACAGGAACCAGTGCACTGGGGCCAAAACTCATTTCCCACTCAGGGGTAGAGAGTTTGACCCCGAGTAGCTGGGAGAAGGGGTATTTAAGGGAAGAAACCACAACCCAGTAATCCAAAAGGGCTAGGGAGGGAGGGCATCATTGGAAAATCCCGAAAATACCAATGATAATCACAAGGGGGTAACTCCCTGTTTCTCAGGATTATTCTCAAGATTATAATCTAACTTTATCTTCAGCTAGTTCCTGAAACAGTCACTGAACCAGCTATCCTAGATTTTTGGCTCTTCTCTTCCCACTAGATTTTTGGCTCTATTTTTTCTGCTAGAAGGGTCTGGATTCATTTGGGTTTTTCAAAAGAAAAGATATAACTTACCTTTGAGTACAAAAATATGACTGTATTACAGAGGAAGAACAGCATTGACCAGGGCCCAGACAGATTGTCTGGCAGGGAGCATGTACATAAAATTGCAAGAAATAGTATGTATGACACTTCTGAAATTCAGCTAAACAGTTGTCATTGTTTTTCTCTTCTTTTGCAGTAGAGAGTAATACTTGACCTTTAGATTACTTTTTGCTTTGGTTCTAAGTAAACTCCTATCACATATAGTTTTGATAATTTTCGATGATTTCACTTCTTCGGAATAAGTACTTCATTGAAAATTTTTTGAAATGTACATATGATTCAAGAAAATTTTGGGTGTCCATCTCCAGGTTTAAGAATGCTTCAGGGAAATCACCTTTCCCGTCAGTTAAGAAATATTTACTTCACTTGAGGATATTTTGTTTATTGATGAGATGTTAAAATCACTATGTAGTTTTAGAAACAAAATTATCCTTCCATGAATTATATCAAGCATGTGGTGTTTTTCAAAGATGTGTATCAAAAATAGCACACTCGTTCCTCTCTTGAGTCTCCAGGGAGCACAGAGTTATTGTAAGGTTGGCTTTGGGGAAGGCAAACATAGTTGACTTAGGAATTAGTCTGACAGGTAGTTGAAGAATGCACTGAAATGCTTACTAGGATGTTGGCTAATTTTATGACACTATTATTATGGGAGCATTTCTGTGTTTAAAGAATGGCTACACTCTACAGTGCAACTCCAAGTCACATCAGAAAGGCTGAGTTTTATCCATTTGTATTAAACATTTTTGAGTATGAAGAAAGTACTTTTTAAGGATACTATGTAATAACACACTATCTGCTTAGGAAGGGTACATACAGTCATAACTAGAAGAATATATGATGTTCTTTAGACTGTGATTTCATCTACTTTATTCATATTTTATAATATTGTCTAACACCAATTATAAATGTATACATTGAAAATATATAATTTAATGATCTTTGTTATGATTACAGGTTTGCATTGTTTTAGGGATTCTTTTTGCTGTGAAGAGACACCATAACCACAGAAACTCCTATAAAGGAAAACATTTAATTGAGGTGGCAGCTTACAATTCGGAGGTTCAATTATTATCAGTCCATTATTATCATGGTGTGGGGAGTATGGAGGCAGGCAGGCAGAGATGGTGATGGTGACATCTTGATCAGAAGACAACAGAAATTAGACTCAGACACTGGGTGGTGTCAAAGCCCACCTCCACAGTGACACACTTCCTTCAACAGGCCACACCTACTCCAAAAGAGACATGCCTCCAGATAGTGCCACTCCCTTTGAGAGCCATTTTCTTTCAAACCACCACATATACCCATCCCCATATTTAGTTTTAAGATTTATCCTTCCCCAAAAAAATCCTATTCCATAAGCCCTTATTTTCTAAACAGTAGGAAGCACTCCCCCAAATATCTGCCTCTATATATTTACCTATTCTATACCTGTCTCTATATTTGCCTATTTGAAACAAATGGAATCATAAAATATGTGACCTTTTATTATGTATCACTACCTAGAATAGCATCAAATTGTGTCTGTGTTTCCAGTGCCATAGTAACAAGTTGCCACCAATATAGTATCTTTTTTAAAGTGTAAATTTATTCTTTTACAATTTGGGAAGTCAGAGCTCCTAAATGGCTTTCACTGGGATGAAGAAAAAATAATGATTTTCCTGGAGGTTATAAACCATTCTTTTCACCTTCAAAGTTAGCAACATGACATCTTGGTAAGAGTCAGGATTTCCAAACAGCAGAAACCCTAGGAAGGCTAAGGAGCAAGACATTGTAAAGTATGACATAATACTGTGTGCACTGTGCATCTTTAATACTCTAGAACTAGCAAGATGGAGATCCAAGAGAGCCAAGTCCAGAAGACAACAACAAGGACAGTAACATTGTAAGTTCCAGTTCAAAGCCCCATAGGATCTAGAAGCCAGAAGAGTCAAAGTATCAAAACACACTTGAAGCCAAAAAAGACTCTACTCAAACAGGGAGAACATCCTTCTTACACTACTTTTTTACCCTGTTTGACTTATTAATTGATTAAATGTATTTTCTCCAGCCTACTGTACCAGATGTTAATCTTATCCAGAAACAATCATAGAGATACACCCAGAGCAAAGCTTAACCAAATGTATGAGTATTCCATGACCTTGTCAGGTTGATACATAAATTAATCAGCAGTCTTTCTGACCTCTGCTTCTTCCTAGCTCCCTCTCTTACCCCATCTCCCTCTGTCTTCCTTCTCTCTCCCTCCCTCCCTCCCAGTCCTCATGTCCCTTGTCAACTTATTACTTCATAAGGATTCCTGTGGTCATCTGTGAGAGAATATTGTTTAGCCTACTAGAACCACCCTCTGGCTTTCCAAAGAGCCAAACTTGTCCTGTCTGTAAAATGCACCTACTTTCTGAGTATAGTGATGCACCTCAAATCTCAGCATTTGAGATTGTAAGGTACAAGAATTAGAGTTCAAAGGCAACCTGGACCTTAGAGTAAGATCCTGTCCCAAAAAAGAAAAAAAAAATCTTTTTCATGACCCTGACATTGCTTATGAAAGAAAACGTTTAATTGGGGCTAGCTTACAGGTTTAGAGGTTTAGTCCATTATCATGGTGGGAAGCATGGTGGCACACAGGAAGACATGATGCTGGAGGAGTCAAGAGCTCTACATCAGAATCCATGGGCAGTAGAAAGAGAGAACCACTGGACCTGTCTTGAGCTTTTGAAACCTCCAAGTCCAACCCCAGTGGCATATTTCCTCCAACAAGGCCACGCCTACCCCAACCAGGATGCCTTTTAATCCTTCTAAGCAATGCCACTTCCTGATGACTAAGCATTCAAATGTATGATTTGAATGGGGGGTCATTCTTACTCAAACAGCCTCAGGTGGTATCAGTTTTCTTGGCAATAATGAGGATTAAATAAGACACCATATAAACAGGTCTTTGCAATTGGTCAGGTCATAATTTTAGTGCTGAAGGATATTAGCATTTATTCTGATAAAATTATATAAATGAGTAGTAAAATGGATAATGACTTCCCAATGACATTCCTGTAATGTTCCTTCAGACTTAGAAAACATGTAACCTCCATGATAAATGCCATTTTTTTTAGAGTGTCATTTGGGTAGGGGGTGTTTTGTGTTTCTTATTTGGGCCCAAGTAACAGGTTCCTGAAAAGAAAGATGCTTGTGGTAATTTTAGGAAAGCAACAGGTGAAAAAGGTGACCTGATTTGTGGCCATATGCTAAGAATAAGGACAGCTTGTAGAAACTAAAAGAGGCAAGGAATAAATTCATGCAGGCATAGTTTAACTTATTTTCTCTTCTTGTTTGTTTATTTTTATTTTTTTACCTTTAATTTCCCACTCTTGTCTTATTGTTTTAGTTGGTGCTTTAAGCACAGTGTTGAACCAGAGTAGGGATGGACAACCCTGCCTTGTCCCTGACTGCAGTGGGATTGCTTCAAGCTTTTTTCCATTTAGGGTAGTGTTGGCTGTGGGCTTCTCACATACGACTTTTATTATTTTGAGGTGTGTTCCCTCTAGTCCTGCATTCTCTAGGTCTTTTATCATGAAAGTATGTTGGGTTTTGTTGTTGTTGTTGTTGTTGTCAAAGGCTTTTTCTGCATCTATTGAGAGATAATCATGCACCTTTTGTCTTTATATCTATTTGTAACACGAATTCTAATTGTTCTTAATCAAAACCTGGAGTCGGATATTAGGGAGTGAAAGCTGAGAGGCCAGAGAAGCAGTAGCTGCTAGCCACTAAAGAGACCTTTTACCTCTACCGAATCCTCAGACCTAAAGGGTGATCCTGTCCCCAGACTACCTCCTCAGGTTGCATCTTCTAAATGACTGTTTCAGACTGCGCCTCAGACTGCAATGACCTCTTTTCTCCTCCCACCTTATATTCGTCTCTCCGCCCAGCCACATCAGTCCTGTCTCCACCTCTCTAGAGCTGGGGTTAAAGGCGTGGGATCCCCAGTGCTGGGATCATCTTTGTGTGAGCTCTGTTTCTCTTTTGGACAGATTTCTATCTTGTATAGCCCAGGGTACCTTTGATCTAACAGGGTAGCTTTGAACTCTGGCTCTGTCTCCTGAGTCCTGCAATTAAAGATGTGTGCCACCACTCCCTGGCCCCTAGTGGCTAAGCTCTGCACTCTGATCTTCAGGCGAGATGTATTTGTTAGATTGCAAACAAAATATCACTACATCTATTTATGTGGTTTATTGCATTTATTGACTTGCATATGTTGAGCCATTCCTGCATTTCGAGGATAAAGGCAGATTGGTCATGGTTGATGATCTTTTTCGTATATGTCTGTATTCAGTTTGCAGGTGTTTCATTGACCTTTTTGAAATCTTTTTTAATTCATCAGGGAAGTTGGCTTGTAGTTTTTGTGTTTTTTTTTTAATTTATTGTTGTGTCTTTACCTTGTTTTGGTAATTAAAGTGATAGTCCTTCTGTGGAGTTTGGGATTGTTCTTTCTATTTCTGTATTTTAAAAAGTAGTTTAGAAAGGATTGGCTGAAGATATTTGGTTTAATTCTGCTTTGAATCTATCTAGCAATGGACTTTTTTTTGTTTTTATTGTTATTTTGAGCTATACAGTTTTGTCCACTCCCCTCCCTTCCTCCCCTTTCCCCTTCTACCCAATCCCATGGCCCCCACACTCCCAATTTACTCAGGAGATGTCTTTTTCTCCTTCCTATGTAGTTCCATGTGTGTCTCTCTTAAGGTCTTCTTTGTTGTCTGTGTTCTCTGGGGTTGTGGACTGTAGGCTGGCTTTTCTTTGCTTTATGTCTAAAAGCCACTTATGAGTGAGTACATATTATATTTGTCTTTCTGGGTCTGGGTTACCTCACTCAATATGGTTTTTTCTACATCCATCCATATGCCTACAAATTTCAAGATATCATCACTTTTTAGCACTGAGTAGTACTCCATTGTGTAAATATATTACATTTTCTGTATCCATTCCTTAATTGAGGGACATCTAGGTTGTTTACCCTGGACTTTTAGTTGGAAGGGTTTTTACTACGTTTTCGATCTCTTCATTTGTTGTGTGTCTGGGTTATTCATTCATCTCTTCTTGGTTCAATGTTGGTGCTTTGGCTGAATCTAGAACTTTATCCCTTTCTTTAGGTTTTCCAAATAATAGAGTACAGATTGTATTCCCTTTTTAAAAATTTAATGTTTGTTACAAAGTTTTCTCTGATTGTTTCCAGTTTTGTTAGTTTGAATCCTGTCTTTCTTTCTTTGCTAAGGTAGTCCAAAGGGCCTGTGAGTCTTTTCAAAGTACCAAGTTTTAGATTTGTTGTTCATTATATTGGTTTCTTTGTTTCTGTTTCATTAATTTCTGCTCTGATTTTTATTATTATTGGGTTTGAATTTGGTTTGTTCTTGTTTTTTAGTTGTTTGAGTTGTATTCATTAAGTAATAAATATTTGTGCTCGTTCTGATTTTTTAATATAGGCAATTAAAACTACAAATTTCTCTCATACTGCTTTCAGTTTGTCCCAGAGTTTTTATTGTGTTACATTTTCATTTTCACTTTGTTCAGGACTTTTTTTTTTTTGGATTTTTTTCTTTGACCCATTCACCATTCAGTAATAAGATGTTCAATCCATGAGAATTTGTGGTTTTTCTAGAGATTTGTTTGCTATTAAAGTTTTACAGCCTTATGGTCAATTGAGATACTCAAGAGTTATTTAAATCTTTCTGAATTTGTAGATTTGTTTTGTCCAGGGTGGGGTCTATTTTAGTGAAGCTTCAATGTGATGTTTTGGTGTTTGGGTGGAATATCCTGTTGATACCTAAGTGCATCTGATGTATGATGTCATTTAATTCTAATGTTATTCTGCTTTTTTGTGGAAGGGGTCAGATGACCTGTGTATTGAAGAAAGTATGGTACTGAAATCACGAACCAGTATTGGGTTGGTGTTAATCTGTTTTTAATTCCATTAGTACATTTTTTATGAAATTTGACACAGGTGAGTTTGGTGAATATATATTTAGGATAATGTCTTCTTGGTCTGCTGGTTAGCTTAAAGTGTACCCCTTTTCTCTTCTGATTAGTTTTAATTTAAGTCTGTTTTGTCAGACATTAAAATAGTGACACCTGCTTGTTTCTTGATCTAATTTGATTGAAGTACTCTTGTCCATCTCTAAGGCAGTGCCTATCTTTAAAGCAAAATGAGTTTTTTGCAGACAACAGCTAGCCTGTTTCTTTTGATTGAAAAGTTGAATCTGCTAATAATTAAAGTTATTATTGAAATGTGTACTGATTGCAGTCATTATGTTGTTGCATTTTGGTGTTCTTTTTGTTTAGTAATTGTGGCTTCATATTTCTTTCTACAGTCTCTTGGCTGTGCTCATTCCTCTCTTCAGCCTGAAATGTTGCTTCCTGTAATTTTCTTTAGGTTTGGTTTGTTGAATATAAATTTTTGGGCTGTTTATATTATGGAAAGTTTTTCTTTCTCCTTCAGCTAAAGCATATAATTTTTGCTGGGTATATTATTTTAGTTGGCTCTCATAGTCTTTTCAGACTTGGAATGCATTGCTCTAGCATCTTCTGACTTTCAAAGTTTCCATTGAGAAATCGTTGGTTATTCTAATGGGTTTCCTTTGTATGTGACTTGTGTTTTTATGTTGAAGCTCTAAATATACTTTCTTTCTTATGTATGCTTACTGTTTTAACTATGACATACCGTGGGGATTTTCTTCTATGTTCTTGTCTATTTGGTGTTCTGTGTGCTTCTTGTATGCTTGTTTCTTTCCTAAGTTTGGGGAAATTCTCTTTTATGACCTTGTTGAAGATCTGTATAGCAGCTCTGCCTGTCCTAGAACTCACTCTGTAAACCAGGCTGGCCTTGAACTCACAGAGATCTGCCTTGCGGGATTAAAGGCTTTTGCCGCCACCACGCAGCACCTGCTGGGTTTTTTGATCATGGACATTTTATCATGATTTTTGTTTTTTTTAACCTATTTTTATATTTTATATAAACTACTTTGTATTTCTTATAAACAAACTATTTTAGTCTTAGTTTTTTTTTTAATCAATCTATCTCTAGGTTTATACTTTTTATATTTCATACCAATGTTGAGTTGGTTAAAGTCCACCATCTTACCTTTTTATTTTCCTTTTTCTACTATGATTTTAAGTAGTTTTATGATTTAATTTTGTCCTTTTTGTTATAAATATTACTTTATATTACTATAAATATTACTTTAGTGAATGTCTTAGATTTTTTTAGGCCACCTTTAAATTCTGTTTTCAATAATACTACATATCACTGATAGTTCTAGAACTTTTCAGCAGTGTGTGCCTGGCCTCTTCCAGCTTTGTACTGTTTTCTCTGCTGACGTTATTAGTGCTGTCCTTTAAGAGATGCAGTTTGCTTAGGCATTTCATATCTGCCTTCACACTTGACCTGTGTGCACTCATTGCTCTTCATTGCCTTATATAGATCTGGGTTGTTACCTGGTATTGTCTTTTCTCAGCCTGATAGACACCCTGTAATATTAATTAAGATGCCATAAAAATATTGACAAATGATTATATAAATATGTATAAAACTCTTGATGAAAAACACTGGACACAAAATTTTTTAAAGAATGGGAAGAAGTGCTCACAAAATATCAAAGCCACAACAATAAATATTCTGAGAAAATTCCAGTAGCACATTAAATAATCCCAAGATTTCAGAAATGGAATTATGTGAAGTTACAAAGCTGCTTTGCAACAAAGGAAATATTTGCCAGTGAAAAGACAGCTTGTAGTATGCAGATAAGTCTTTGCCAACTACACATCAGATGGGGGATTATTCTCTAGAAAAGAACAACAGAAACTGAACCTTCAAATTCCTAGTCATCCAGTCAGTAAATGGCCGATGAACTGGGGAGTTGGTTCTCAAAAGCAGGCATCCAGGGGCTAGAGAGATGGCTCAGGGGTTACAAATGCTTGCTACTCTCCCACAGGACAACCTGGTTCCCAGCACTCACCTCAGGGGCTTATAACTGCCTCCACCTCCGTTCCTTGTACACAAGCACATGTGTGCACATGCATGTGAGAGTACACACACACACACACACACACACACACAGGAAAGTAAATCATTTTCTACATTTTTAAATTTTTAATTAAAATCTAATTGCATCACTTCCTTCTTCCCTTTCCTCCCTCCAGTCCCTTCCATGATCCCATCAAATTGATGGCCTCTTTTTTTGTCATTATCATTACACAGAGAGAGAGAGAGAGAAAGAGGAGATGATGAAGTGTGATAAATTATATTACAACCTGCTAAGTCCATTTGGTGTTGCTCGTATGTTTCAGGACTGACCATTTTTTATTGAAAAACCAGTTAGGTAGGTGGCCTCATCCCTGGGAGAGATTTAATTTTTCCTCTCTCATCAGCAGATGCGGAAGAGTAAATGGATGCGTGGTTTGTCTTCAGTAAAACGGGCTGAATGTGTACTTATTAGGGAGCGAAAATGTGGTACCAGTCATTAATTGCTTATTGGTCTTTATCTATGGGTGAGGGCCCCTATGTGAAGGCCTCAGTGAGATTTCTCCCACATCAGTATGTCTGTTTATGTTGTCATTGTTCGTATTTTCTTTAGACAGTCATTTTGTTGAAATATTGTGGGTGTAGCTTCCTTATCATTTCTTTTTTTTTTCTTTTTGTTTTGTTTTTTTCAAGACAGGGTTTCTCTGTGTAGCATTGGTGCCTGCTCTGGAACTAGCTCCTAGAACAGGGTTGTCTGCAACTCTGCCTGCTTCTGCCTTCCACCACCACCCTGCCCTTCCTTGTCATTTCTAAAAGACAGTCTCACAACAGACTTCCTGGTTCTCTGGGTCTTGCAGTCTTTTCACCCCCTCCTCAATGTTCCCTGAGCCTTAGGTGTACAATTTGTGTTGCAGATCTATCTGCTAGGGTTGGGCTTCCCAGATCAGTTGATTTAACCCTTGCGGCTTTATCTAATGGGCTCTGTGAAAGCTGTTCTTATCTGTGCGTACAAGGATAAGCTTTAGAAAGCAATTGGGGATAATCTGATCTAGTTGTCCTCTAAGGCGCAAGACTTCATAGCTCTGGGTAGTTAGATGTTAAAATCAATGACAGATTACTGGTATAGTAGAGTTGCTATTAAAAGTGGCCAGCCAGGAGGCTGAGAGGTAAACATGATACAATGTCTATGGAGGGAGTTTTCAATGCATGTCAAAACTGTGTTTTCCCTCAGATTATATACATTTTCTCTATGAGTGTGCAATAGTGTAAAGGAAGAATGTTTTAGAATATATGTAGCAAAACATAACTAGGTTTGGTGTTTTTGTTTTGAGGGAGATAGAGATACTTGCACATCCACATATATTGCTGTATTATTCTCAATGTATTTCCATGTACTTGCATGTGCCTAGCAGTCTTAGAAATATACACACCAATGTATTTATAGTGGTTATCTGTGAAAATAAATTATTTTTTACTTTTTAAATATTTCTGTTATCTGAATTTTATAATAGTTCCCATAGTCATTTTGGAAATAAAACCAATTTTTAAATGGTGTACTATGTATATAATTGCCAAAAATACAAACAAACTAAATCAAGACCATTCCCCCAAGATTTCAGAAACAAATGGATCAAAGTTTTTCTCTGTGAGGTTTAAATGAAATGTTACTTTTAAGAAAAGTAAGGCATTGACTCTCCCTATATGAAACACATATTAACAGTAAGAGGCGTTTTAAGTTGTATGACTTCACTAAAAGTTTCTATAGATTATTTATGTAGACCATTGCTTTACACTATGATTTACAAGACTTTGGGAATTCAAGAGTCTCTGATTCAAATTCAAATCATTGATCATTAATACACATCTGTGTGGGACTTGAGATGAGAGCAGAGATCTGTTCACTTTAGAAAGAGCACTGATCAGGCCAAAGAAGCACATGTCTGTTTTGGTGAAACAGTGAGTTTATTGAGGATACTTAGAGGATCATAGTGAGTGGGAGTGACTAACCAGAGCATGGGTGGCCCAAATACAGCTCCAGACCAAATAGCCCGCCCACTCCACATAGTGACTCACATAAGCCGTATCATTGGAGCCCTCCTGACAGCTCTCCTCTCCCTAGAAATTCCTGACCTTTGTAAATTTCATTTTATTATTGAGTCTTATGAGCCTCCTCCAGGAGAGAATACTTCAATTTGAGAGGATACTTGCACATCTAAAATGTTACCCCAATAACTTAAAATGCAAGGCAGAGAGGATAACAGTAGAAACAGGAGGGATGGATGTAGACACTCTACACTAAAGGGGACAGAGCATTTCTCACCGCAATGTAGTAATCCTAGAATTCTACACATAGTGTCTGGATGACAGGCACAGCTGCTGCTGCCCAGCACTGATTTTAACTGAATCCTCTTGTCTGTCACACAGCAATCAGCAAGCCTTTTTACTGGAGAATGTCCCATGCAACAATGCAAGCTGTGAGGAAGTACACCGGATGTTTAAAGTCTACTGGGACCTATCAGGCCTAAATCTTATCAAAGATGCCATGGTTGCCACCTTTTTTGATATCTATGAAGACGTGAGTTCAGAACTGTCCTTTGTGTTTAAGAGTTTGCTATCTATATCATCTCATTGTAGCTTCATAGTTTTTACCAGAAAATGGAATGAGAATGGTTCATTAAAGAAAACCTCTTTTAATGTTCAGTAAGTGTGGGGGCTGACTGCTGGTAGTGATAGTTATCTCTGTAGTTGACTATGGAAGTGTTATCTCTTCTTGTGCTTATTTGGAATAAACTGCTGCAGAATTGTGCTTTAAGACTAGCAGATCTACAAGTTCATCCGTTGACCCAAGCAGAACCAGCAGGTACCTGCACACACAGCAAGGGAGTGCATTCACACATTTGTCAACTGGAACATGGCATCTGCTGACACTTTCCTGGCTCTGTCACTAGTTGCCAAGTGAGCTGGTGGAAGGCTCTGTAGGTGCCTGGCATCCACCTTTCTAAAAAGAAAGCTAGTTTACTACTTAGAAGAAGAAAAGAGAGAGGGCTGAAGGCTGGAGAGATGGCTCAGAGATTAAGAGCACTAAGTTCAGTTCCCAGCAACCACATGGTGGATCACAACCATCTGTATTGAGATGCAGTGCCCTCTTCTGGTGTGCAGGCAAACACATAGACAGAACACTGTAAACATAATAAATAAATCTTTAAAAGAGAATAAAAGCTTTTGAAGAATATAAAGTTAATTTATCACATACATCCTTACAGATTGTTTACTATAGAAAGTAAAAGCCCATCAGAACATTTATATCTTCATTAACCTTTTATTTTGTTGTTCTGTTTTGCTCTGGGTTTAAGAGGCTTGTATTCAGTGGTGAGTTATAGATACCCACATTTCCTTGCTTTTTCTGCTGCCAAATCGCATTTCATTTTATTTTTCATTAGCAGTTTCCAAGCATAAAAGTAATTGGTAGAAATATTACAAGAAAAAAAATCAACAAAATTGCTTACAAATCAATTTTTAACTTCTGTACATCAAAAAACATAATAAATGAAATTTCAAATTATTTTTAAGTATGGAAAATAGAAATGCTACAAATGAATGAAGTAATTCATATCCTTAATATAAAAGTAAGTATTCAGGCCAGCCTGGTCTACAAGAGCTAGTCGAAAAACCAAAAAAAAAAAAAAAGAAAGTATTCATAGACACAGGTGTGTCACCAAAATCTCTCCAGAAAAGTATAGTCAATTTATAAAAAAAAAATATATTGCTAACATTTATAAAATGAAAAATGAGTGGCATCAGGAGATGCGGAAGAGCATCCACTTTAAATGGATGTGTGGTTTGTCTTCAGTAAAACGGGCTGAATGTGTACTTGTTAGGGAGCGAAAATGTGGGTACCAGTGCGACATGCAGCACAGCAGGTAACTGGACCATGTTTGCAGAGGGTCTGACAGTTCTGCACAAAATAGTGAGCTGTGTCTACATTTCACAAGTGTGTGCTGCGAATGTCTGGAAGCCTGACTTAGATCCCCAAACCTACTGTGAGAAAAGAGACTCAGTTCCTGAAAGTTGTCCTGGACGTCCACTGCACTTCCCATCCCCACTTCCCCACACATGCACACAGTAATGGTTCTAAATGAATTGTAAGGCTGAATGTGGTGACGTCCATATTACTCTTCCCATCCCCACCTCCCCACACATGTACACAGTAATGATTCTAAATGAATTGTAGGGCTGAATGTGGTGACGTGCACCTTTGATTCCAGTGTTCTTGAAGCAGAGTCTAAGGCCAACCTGATCTACAAACTTGGTTAGCCAGGTTCAAGCCAGCCAAGGCTACACAGTGAATACTATCTTTAAAAAAATAAAATCACAGTGTATATACATACAATCAGAAGGAAATATACCAAAATGCTAACAGTTACTTCCCAGGACTGTTTTCTTTTTATTTCCTATTTAAATTGTGTACCTACATTTTTAGTAAACTTATTTTAGACATCAGCCTACTAAGGTTGTACAAATAACAAACTACCTGAGAAAATTAACTTAAAAGGACAAAGGATTTCAGTCCATAGTCACTACATCCTGTCTCTTGACTGGTGCAGCACAGTACATCATGACAGGACCACATGGTAGAACAGGCCAGCTCACCTGTGGCGGCCTAGCAGCAGAAAGACGGCAAAAACTGAAGCCACAGTGTCCTTCAGGGATATCAGGAACATACCCATTCATAGGCCTTACCTCCAAAAGTTCCCACCACCTCCAACAGGCTGCCAAGCAAATCTTTAATACGTGAGCCTTTGGAATAAGAATTACTCAAACTATAGCACAAGTCACACAGTGGTCTTTTTCTTTCACCTAGTAGTTTTTCTTACAATTTTTTGTTTTTTTCAGGGCATCTTGGACATTATAGTACTCAGTAAAGGGTACACCAAGAACGATGCTGCCATTCATACACTTAAAAATAACTTTGAAGCAGATGCTTATTTTGTAAAAGTCATTGGTGAGTATTCTAGATGTTACCAATCATCTTGTTTTCCTCTCCCCTTCCCTTTTCTCTCTCTTCCCTTCTCCTCATTTCCTGGTACAAGTGCACACTCCTGTGTGGTACATGTACAACCCTCCAGATCAGGAAGTGAGCTGCAGCAGAACATCATGCTAGCTATACATAGGCCCCATTCACATATACCAGCTGTCCCAACAATGACTCTCTTTCCCTTCTGGTTAGTATTCTGCCCAGGATGTGTTGAATTTTCCACATCTTTCCAGACTTCCTCAATCTAGGACACTTTTTCAGTCATTTTCTATTTTTATCTTCATTGGTTTTAAAGAATTCAGATTTTATATTGTTAGATAATCCTCGCTATCTAACTCAAGTTACCTGTTTTTGGCAAGACTCTACAGCAGGGAATTGCAGAGCAGACGTGCAGCACTTCCAGGTCATTGGACCAGGAGGACACAGTGCACACTGCTCACCTGCTCACAGAGAAGAACAGTTCAGTATTTTTATGTGTGTATGAGTGTTTGGAACAGAACCCTTGTCCTCTGTGAGAACAGTGCTCCTAACCACTGAGCTGTCTCTCCAGCCCTGAGATGATCAATTTTTGTTTGTTAATTTATTTACTTTAATGTGTATTGGTGTTTTGCCTGCACGTATGTCTGTGTGAGGGTGCCATGGCCTCTGGAAGTGGAATTACAGACAGTTGTAAGCGACCATGTGGGTGCTGGGCCTGGAAGAGCAGCTAGTACTCTCAACTTCAAAGCCATCTCTCCAGCCTCATGATGGCCAGTTTTATCTCTCCTATAGCCACTGTTTTTCCCTTCCCTATTCCTACAGAGTTCTGGTATTGCTTGTCTCCTTTTTATATCAAACTTTTACCTGCTACCATTAGAGTCTATTGATCACTCCTGCCTCAGCTTTTGTCAAATAATGATTCTGCTTTGCATCATTCTTTCTACATTATCTTTTTTTTTGTATTTATTGATTGTATTGTGTATGGCTGCCTGAGTGTGTGTATCTCTACCACATGCATGCAGGAACCCTTGTAGATCAGAAGGAGGGAATCAGAGCCCCTGGAACTGGAGTTACAGTTGTTAAGTCACCATAGGGTTCTAGAAACCAAACCTGGATCCTCTGCAAAACCTCTTAACTGCTTAGCTCTCTCCACACCCCCATCCTTCTACATTCAAAGTTTCATTTTGTACAGCCCTTGACCTGTGCCTTGAATAACACACACATTTTTCCATGTATGTAAAACCCAGGCTCTCAGTACTTAGTGTACATGTTAGTGGTTTGTCATTTCTTGCAGGTTCCTTTTGGACACAAATAGGAAAATGGAAGTCAGGCTTCACATACATGTACGTCTAGTCATATGTCTGATTAAGCTATGGATTTCTGCCACTGCTTCCATTTTTAATACAACACAGTCTCTCCGTGTGCATCCTCTGTAGCAGTGAAAGTTTTCCCTCTCATTTCCCTGTGTTATTTCTCCTCTGTAGCCAGTTCCTTGCAGGTACCTGTCTCACTGGGGCTGGATTCATAAAGGCCTTGTGTATTTTATTATGTATATTCCTGTATTATCTGGAAAGAGTTGTTAAATACTGCTGTATATTTTAATTTGGTTTTCATTTGTTCATTTTTAGTATGTGGAAATAAACATTTCAGTGCAGCTCACTGAACTCACTTATTGATTCTAGGAAGGTATTTTTTAAAATAGTTTTTTGGGAAAATTTTTCTTTATAGACAGCCATTTGTAAGGAGGAACAATTTTCTTCCCCTCTCCAATCTCTTTGCCTTTCGTGTCTTTATTGTGCTAGCGAAAAGGAGTAAGAATGGACATCTTTGCCTTCTTCCCTCATAAGCACCACATTTCACCACTGGGCACATTCGCTGTACAAGGACTTTTCCTTGTGTCATGGTGAAAAAGTTCACTTCCTTCCTCCGTGACTGGGAGTTTTATCAGGAATTAGTGTTGGAAGATAGCTATTTTTTAATACTACTAGAGTTAATCTCTGACCTCCATACATACACTGTGCCCCATATATATCTACATCCCCACACATGAACATATACAAAGATGTAAATTTTTTAATTAATTTTTAAAGACACATGTATAAAATGAACAGATTTTAAGTTTTTTAAATTAATTTTGAAAGACATAGGTATAAAGTGAAATTTGATTTGCTCAGAAATTGAGGTGGTTCCTATCTGTGGTCAGAGTCAGCAAATGTATTAATAGACTTTGAGGGGGGAATTAGATCTTATTTTTAATGTAAGCTTATAACGTTAGTAATAGGCTGTTCTTTATCTTTCCACAGTTCTTAGTGGCCTATGTTCTAATGACTGTCCTCGAAAGATAACAGTAAGTAAACTTAATTCTTTTTTTAAAAAGAGATCATACAATTTATTCATTATCTCTAAATGATAAGAGACACAGGGACCAGACAGAAACCAGATGTGGTAGATATCATTCGGAACATACCAGTGATAAATTTTAGATCTAAAAGTGCTAAATATCTTAACTAAGTCTAAGACTGTTATCTTTGAAGAATAATACAGTCCCTGACTATATTCTGTCTTAGGATACACATGTCTGAAATAGAAGAACAGAAAAGTTGAAAACAAAACCATACAGAAGGGCATACCACACAGTCATGAACCAGGATGAGAGGATGGCTCTATTAATACCAGAGCAGACAGTGTGGCAAGCAGCTTAACTGGAAGCAGAGAAGGTGTGCCAGTTACTAACTTACTGTCTGCCAGCTTCAAACCCACTGTATTCCGATAGTGGAACTGAAATCTGTAGGTTTCAGTTCAGCAATCCCAGAGCGAGAGAAACTGTGCAAGGCTGGAAGAGGCCTTTTTCTTCTGCTCTGTTCCCACTAGCAGTCAGTGCCTCTGCATATAAGGGGCCAGGCAGCATTATCCTCTGTAGGGCTGACTCTCACAGTGCAATAGAGGATACATGTCCTCTTTGCAAACATCACCACAGCCATGCCACTCTTCTGGTATCACGGCAAGTAAACACCACATTATAGACAATAATTACCACATCCAGCCTTTACAAGAGTCTGAACTCAGCTCTTAAGCCTTGCAAGGCTTTAACCTGCTGAGCAATTTCCCCAGCCTCAAAAAATACTAACCATCACTTTAATATATATAGAAACACTGAGCCTCAGAGAAGTTAAATTTTCCCAAGTCTTGGAGTTCAGTGAGAAATTTCAACACAATGGTAGATGTTTTGATTATAGTTTCATATCCTTACAATCCATTTAAAGCATTACAATTCCAATACTTTCATGTAGGTATAGTTGAGAAACTTCCATAGTGGAGACATCTTTACTGTACTTGGAAACAAAATAATTCTGAAGTAGTCAGGAAAGCAGGGTTGGCAGGATGAAAGAGGTTGGTTTGCAATGCATGGAGAGCCCTAAAGCTAAGGTGATTCTTCAGACAGCCTCACCTGAGGCAGAGGGTGAGGGCCTCTCTATCCCTGCGTTAATCAGATATGCACTCAGACATGTGGCACAGCACACGTTAGCTGAGAAGGGTTGCCAGGTAGAATCCAGCTGTGAACTTGCAGCAGAATCCAGGAAGTAAATGTCTTAGTCCTGACATGCAGACCTAAATGAAGCAGGAATGCATGATGGTGACCCTAGCAAAGACACCTAGTAATAGGGGATACAGAGCCTGAACCAGTCTTTTGTAACCATACTGGTATCTAGCATAATTGTCATCAGAGAAGCTTCACCCAGAGACCGATAGGAGCAGATGCAGAGACCCACAACAAATCATTAGGCGGAACTCTGGAAATCCTGGAAAAGAGGGAAAGAAAGCATTGCAGGAGCCAGAAGACACCACAAGAAAACAGTGCACAGAATCAATCGGGATTGATAGAGGCTCACAGAGACTGAAGCAGCAATCAGGGAGCCTGCATGGATCTGACCTATGTCCTCTGCATATGTTATGATTGTGTAGCTTCGTTTCCTGTAGTACTACTACTAGTGGGAGTGGTGGATGGGGGTTGTCTCTGTCTCTTTGCCTGCTTTTGGAACCTTTTCCCTCCTACTGGGTTGCCTCATCCAGCCTTGATATGAGAGGATGTGCCTAGTTTTACTGCAACTTTATGCCATGTTTGGTTGATCTACATGGGAGGCCTGCCCTTTTCTGCAGAGAAAGGAGGAGGAGTGGATCTGGAGTGGGCGTGAGGGACTGGAAGGAGGAGAGGGAGGGGAAACTGCAGTTGGGATGTAATATTTGAGAGAAAAATAAAGAATTGGTTTGTTACTGATGGTAAATTGCCTGTTCTATCGCCTGCCCCCCATACAGACACGGCATAAGAGGCAGCACTAAAGTTAGACTCATTGGACTACTTAAAAAGAAGAAAACACGAAAGTGGGGTGGGATATTGGGGACTTTGGAGCTAGGAGGGGAAAGACAGGTTAGGTATGAAGATACAGTATATAAATGTATGCAAATTTCTAGGAATTAATAAATATTCTTCACTTTTGGCTTTGGTTTTTGTTTTTTTACCTATATAATAAATTTTCCTGACATTCAAATCATTTACTTACTTTCCAAGGCTAACTGTTTCCTTTCTCACTGCAGCCCTTTGGAGTGAATCAGCCTGGACCTTACATCATGTACACAACAGTTGATGCAAATGGCTATCTGAAAAACGGCTCAGGTAAGAGCACGCGGGAGGGCGTGCGTGTGCGGAGGCAAACTGCTGCCACACTCATGGCACAGCCCTGCCTGGTGAAACTGTTTTTATTGTACCTTTTCTGTGTCATACAGAAACAGATTTCAAGAGCTATTCAGGACAAAAATATCAACATTTATTTCTTCATTTTTTATTACTGTGATGAACCAAACCTATTATCCTTATTTTTCAGCTGAAATAACAGGAAATGAGAGGTACCTTGAGTTATCTTAAAGATTGAATTGGTAAATCATATAAATTAGCTCATTTTAAGAGAAGTGAGAGCTAGAAATCTGATTAATACTACAATCTACACTATCCTATATTTTCAAATATAGAATAAGAGGTCTAAAATTTAGAGAGATGTTTTGATATAGTTTTACAAAAGCACAATTTACGTGCAACAAATATTATGGAGAAATTCAGTCAAAAAGGAAACAGACTGAAAGATGTCTGCATGTGACATACCTGAGATTCCTTCCAAATTACAGTCAATCCAGCTACCTGCAGAAAAAAATGACAGCCCAACTAGGTGGTGGTTGTGCATGCCTTTAATCCCAGCACTATGAGTTTGAGGCCAGCTTGGTCTACAAGAGCTAGTTCCAGGACAGGCTCCAAAGCTACACAGAGAAACCTCTTGCAAATGCAAAAGAAAGAAAGGGAGGGAGGGAGGGAGGGAGGAAGGGAGGGAGGGAATAAAGTCCCAACATTATATGATTTCTTGAGAATCGTAGAATCTTGTCCTTGAAGAAGCATAAAATAACCAGAAAGAATGTGTTAGTGGCCAATTTTGTATTTTATTATGGCCTTATGTAAATTAAGTATTTGTACTACAATGAGTTTATTTTGTAACTAATTATAAACATCTAAGAATTCATTGTGATGGGTGTGGTAGCACATGCCTTTAATCTCAGTATTCAGGAGTAGAGGCAGGCAGGGAGAATCTCTGTGAGTTCCAGGCTGGGTTGATCTACATAGTGAGTTCTAAGACTGCCAGGGCCCTGTAGAGAAACCCTGTCACCAAAAAACAAGTGGGGGGGGGGGGAGAAAAAAAGATGGAAGGAAGAAAGGAGAAAGAGAAAGAAAGAATTCATTGTATTTCTGCTTAAGCATATAAGCATTCTATAAACAAAAATATCCTAAAAACAATTAATGAAAGTTCTGATAAGATTATCACAAGTCAAATAATCTGATGTATCACTAAAGAAAGAAGTCACTTAAGTTTTAATTCCTGTATATTATATTTTTATTGTCCGTTAATTCTTTCTTAATATGCAAATAACTTTACTGCTAAGTGAAATGTTCTGAGACTCATTTATTTCATAATGCTGGTAAACTCAGGCAAATTAGCACACTCCAAATACAAAACTTACCTCCACTGGTGAATTATTAGTGAAACTCATATCTACACATTAGCAACTTAAGTTCACTTACACTTCAAAACCTTACTATTTCACACCAACAGGACTGTGTTGTTAATTTAAAAATGAAGAGAAAATCTCTTATCACAGCTATACACCAATATCTTATCCCACTGTATTATCCCACTTTTTTCTTAAAATTATATGCTATATAATTTTAATACACACACATATTCACAAGCAGTTCTGGTTTCTTCTGCACTTTGTTATGGAGGTACAGCAGCTATGCTGGTCAGCTGTCTGCTGTTTCTGCTGCTTCACTACACTAAAGCAATGCAACAGCAAACCTCTGTTGGGAGCACAGCAAAAGCGCATGTAACAATGGACTAAACATAGAAGAGACACTAAGGACATATAAGTGTAGTGTCCAGTCAGTAGAGGGGTACTAGCAGGTTTGAGGCTGCTACCCAACTTTCAAAATGAAAGATAAATACTAACAGCTAGGAACACTGCCATAATGAGAGAATTCTTGGTGGTGCTGCCCAGAAGGTCGGTATTAGCTCAAATCAGGACTTTCTTCTTTGTATATTTTCATTGTGCATAATACTGTGTTACAGTAAAGATATTCTCATATAAGCATGAATGTACATTGAGTAGACCCCTATTGTACTCCCCACCACTCTCACCATATAGTGATTCCTCTAGACAAGATTGTTTCCGCTTTCATGATCTATATACATACACAGTATATAAAATCAAAGCACAAAACAAGAGAAAATATGAGATATTTGTCTTTCTCAGATAGGCTTCATCATGTAATATGATTATCTCTCCTTGTTTCCACTTGACTATAAACAACTCCATGGCTGGAAGAAAATCCATTATGTATAAAAACATATTTTCCTCATCCATTACCTCTGTCATTGGGCATTTGAGTTGGTTCCATAGTTTAACTCTTATGAACAGATCTATAATAAACATATGCAGAAAAGATCTCTCTGTATTGAATTCTTTGGATGAACAAACACACAGGAGTGCTAGACCTGGGCAGTATGGCAGTTCTAGTTTTAGTGTTTTGAGGACCCTCATGCTGGTTTCCATAGTGGCTGGACTAGCTACATCCACTAGCAGACTAAGTGTTCTCCTGTCCACATCCTCACCAGAGCATCTCTTAATCTTCTCTTCAATTAAAGTTTCTTCTGTGAGTTTGGCTCTTGTTCCAGTGAGATTGCCTTTATATTTTACTTGTTTCTCTTGCAGCTTTCAGTCAGAACACATCCTTTGTTTTGTATGTTTAGTGTTTTGGCTGTGATGAAGCGAGGTTTTTCTCTGGTGCTATTTGTTTGGTATTCTAAATTCTTCCTGTACCTGGATGGACACCTCTTTCCCTACGTGTTGGAAATCTGCTATTATTTTATTGAAGAAATGGTTTCTCCCATCAAATTATAACAAGGCCTAGAGGGTAGAATGACCATAACTTGAAACTGTTTTCCATGCCATTAGCATGAAATTCTTTCTATACCTGAGTCATATAGATTTGATCTTTTGTAGTTTCCCATAGATCTTGAATGTTCTAGTCATAGTTTATCTTTGCCATTGTATAAATATTCAACCCTTCTACCTTGAGATTCTTGCCTGATTTGTGGTTCAAATTTTGACTCTGAGCATTCCTTTTCTGTCTCCATAATGCCTATTGTACTCCTGAGCAGTTCTTGTAAAGACATCACAGATGTTGATCCCATTAGTGGGCAGCATTTCACAGGCCATGACATAATGGCTGGTCATACCACTGGTTTAGTTATGAATATTGTACCCACCCCTGGGAAGTCCTTCAAGAAGATGTCAGCAGTGCCACTTAGAGCCTGCGATGCCATACAGACTCTAGCTTCAAGCAGGTTTTCACCTTGCATTGTGTGCAGAGCTAACTCAGAGTTTCTCCTCCATAGTCTAGAGGCAGGAGTAGCTCCCCAGACACATCAGTTCCTCCAGGATGAACACTAGCTTTTTGAATTGTTCTGCTTTGTAAGATTTCCTATTTTACTTTACTATTAACTAGATTTAGGGGCACTACTCACCTCCTATGTCTGTTGTCCAACTCTCCCCAGTGTACTCCCTGAAGATTCTAGTAGATTATGCCTGGTTATCATCTGCCATTTTTCAAAATAACCCTTTAGACTAATTTCTAGTAAAATATTTACAGTCAATATATTGCCTAATGCCGAAAAAATAACTGTCACATGGCAGCTTTGGGAATGGAGGTGAGAATAGGGTTTCTATTCTGCAGTCTCTGCGAGGAATGTGTTATTATTCACTGTGTTGAAGTAATTCCTCTGCTCCATAAGTATGTTCAGTATGAAAGATCTGAGCACCTCTCACATTATTCAGCACTGCTCTATGTTCCTGTGGTAGTTCAGCATTTGACTATTGTCAGTATACCATGTAAAGCGACTGTGTGCTGCAGTAAAGGTTGAAACTCACAGACATGATGACATAGAACTGCCTAAAGCAGCAAACATATAGATCAATGCAAACAACAGAATCAGAGGCAAAAAGCAAACACCATAGCACAGACTTGTTCACTGTGCTCATAGCTCCTATCCATACCCATATATTTTCAAATCATGGGTCTGCATTTTCTCTTGTTCCCACCACCTCTGGCCTAGTTCACGATAAAAGTTTCCATTTCATCTCCAATATCAGAGGTTAACATTCAGGATATTGAAATATCCTAGAAGCTTAGTTTCTATCCAAGTGCCTTCCTCCTCACTGAGAAGTGAACCTTGAACTCCTTACCATCCATATTCATTTCTGTTCTCTTTATGTGTGTTATACCTGTCCAGCTTGATTTCTGCTCCTTCTAATCCGTCTCCATGTCCCAGGCCCTTTTTCATTTTTCTAGTCTCAACCTTTTCTCCATCCCAATGCCTCAACACTTTTTTTTTCCACGTGCAAGAGCTCTATTTAAATCAGTGCTTATAAACCAATGTTTATAAATCAACCTTTATAAATCAGCATTAAGTTTTTGAAAAACTGATTTACAGAATAAAGTTAAAGTTCTTAACAGAAGGCTATATCAGGACCTGCAGTTGAACATGAAATTCAATAAATTTCCTTAAATAGTATGGTTTCAGTTGACATAAACAGACCTTGCATTGCACTTTATTATACACTATTCCTATGTTTAATTACTGTCACTTCACAACTAAAAACATATCATAAAATTATTCAGTCATAATTTTCTTCTGCCATTTTCCCTTTTTTTTTATTGAGAAAAAAAAATTTCCGCCTCCTGCCAGCCTCCCACTCCTCCCCCCTCCCCACTCCTCTCCCCGTCCCCCCACTCCTCTCCCCGTTCCCCCACTCCTCTCCCCCTCCCTCTCAAGTCTGAAGAGCAGTCAGGGTTCCCTGCCCTGTGGAAAGTCCAAAGTCCTCCCCCCTCCATCCTGGTCTAGGAAGGTGAACATCCAAACTGGCTAGGCTCCCACAAAGCCAGCCTCAACACTTTTAAGTCTGGCAATAATCACTAAACTCACTCCCTAAACTAGAAATAAACTCCACCAGGTTTCAATAGAACTTTATCTTTTACTTTTCTGTGATATCTGCCTTAGGGTAGAGAGAGGCCCTATATCAACTAGTAATTCCCCATCTTAACCGCCCATGAGTCCTCATTGAGAACTGGCTCTAAATCTTGTCTTTTTGGTTCTTTCTATTCAAGGATACCCAAGTATTTGTTGAATGCAGTTTTTAGACTTTTTAGTGGGACACAATACTCTCTGTGTCGAAAAAACAAATGTATGCGATGGTTTGAATAAGAATGGCTCCCATAGGCTCATATGTTTGATGTTTAGTCACCAGGGAGTGGTACTACTTGGAAGGATTGGGAAGTGTGGCCTTGGTGGAGGAAATCTGTCACTGACCATTGGCTTGGAGATTTCAAAAGCCCAAGCCTGCTGGCTTTTTTTCCCCTGATGTCTGCAGATCCATATGTTGAACTCTTAGCTTGCTCTCCATGTCTGCTTGCATGTTGCCATGCTTCCTGCCATGATGATATTGAAATAGATCTCTGAAACTGTAAGCCATTCTCAATTTAATGCTTTCCTCTGTAGGAACCAGGTCGTGGTGTCTCTTTCCATCAGTAGAACACTGACATTGACAGTATATTAACACAAGGATGGGCACTAGGATTCACACAGTTCTAGTACCTACTATTGCCTATGTTACTCTTTATGTTCACTAAGTAATAAGCATTGTTGTATAAGCAATAAACATTTTATAATTTTAGTTACATCTGAAACAAACATGAAGTGGGATAGATATTCATTATTATGAAGCAACGTATTTGTCTTTCACCTAAGTGGGTAAACTAGTTAGAACAATAGACAATAGTGGTCTCTTAACTTGTTACTGTTAAAATAGAATTATGCCCCAACCCTAGCAAGTTCAACTTTGTTTTCAGCTTAGAGAACTAGATAGTTGAAACAAAAGTGATTGAATTAAACCTTTATACCTTGAATTAATTTTAAAATGTGTCACTCCTTCTCATAGCACTGATTTTTCTCATACTCTCACTTGTGAGAATTCACAGACTCTAAGCAATTACAACTACTTTAAAATTAAGCATAAAGATGCATATAGGTATTCCCTCCCAAAAAAAAAAAGATCTTAAAACATAGAGGTATTCAACAATAACAACAATAAAATATTTAAATAGGCATAGGCCTTGAATAGACACTTCCCTAAAGAAGACATCCAGATGGCCAAAAAGTACATGAAAAGATAACTCAGTCTGATTATTAGGAAAATGTAAATAAAAAATTTGACTCCTGTTCAACAGAATAACTGCTGCTAATCAGAATTTGAGGTTGTGGAAATATTTCAGTAAGTAGGAGTGCTTGTTCTATAAGCATGAGGATCTAAGTTCAAATCCCCAAGCACCCACATAAAAAGTGTATAGCACCTGTAACCCCAGCATTGGGAGTTGGAGACCGGTAGATTCCAAGAGCTAAATGACTAGCTAGCTTAGCCAAAACGGCAAGCTTTGGGTTCATGAGAGACCTCATTTATAGGCAATACAAGATCAATAACGGACCGAGTGTCCAACTCTGGCTTCTGCATGTGCATGCACAGGCACATACACCCCAGTATTCACATGTCAGTACTACACCCACCACCCTCACCACCCATGCCCTCCCCCACACACAAACGCACGAGAAGTTACCTGGTGTATACTAAGGTAAGGAAAAAATGACTGTGAAGCTTCTGTGGAAAACTGTGTTGGTGCCTCAGGAGTGAACAGAATCACCATGTCTTAAAGCAAAACCTCTGCAGGAGATAACATGCAAAAAAAAGCAGTTTTGCTGAGAGAGATTTGTATAACCAAGGTGTCTTTGTTGTTGTTCTTGTTTTTGTTGAGACAGGGTCAAAAGTATCTATGCATATATGAGTAGATAGACAGAATGAAGTATATACACATAAAGAAATAGTATTTACAGGGAATGTTGACGCATGCTACAACATAAATGAACTTACAGAACATTGTATTAAGTAAAATGTATAATACAGTCACAAAAAGATCAATACTATATGATTGTGTTTATATGAGATTCCCTCATTGCAGAATCCATATCTAAAAAGTACAACTGTGGTTGTAAGGGCAGAGGGCTGAAGTGACAATGAGTTTAATTAGGAGCTCTGGAGACAAGTGGTGATGGCTGTACAACTGTGGAGATGCTTGGTCTCTGTAACTGCACGGCTAAAGATGGCTAAGGTGGTAAATTTTGCATCAGTGTGTTTTACACAACTTAAAGTTAAAACTAAAGATCCTCTAAAATGTGACGGTTCCAAGGAAATGCTCTAAGGTCCCATAGAAAACATCGTTTTGTTCAACTTCATCATTAGCCTTTTTATCTCGTCTTACCATGTTCCGTTTTATTTTTTAGGATACCATACAAAATAATGAATTTCCTTGCAACATTGTGATGCATATGTTAAACTTTTCTAATTTCTCTTCCTCTCCACTATGGTCCCTTATGGAAGATTCTCTTCCTTCCCCCACATAGTTCTTTCTTCTTTCATGCCAAATGTGTCCGATGACATTTTCTCTCCTCCACTTCAGATCTCTCCCTTCCCTCCCCACCACACTCGTTTAAATCTAGATTCCACACATTAGAACAGAAGCATGCAGAATTTGACTTTCTGGGTCTGACTTGTCTGATTTAAAGAGTGGTTTCTATTTTACCTAAAAATGTCATGGTTTCATTTTTATTTATAGTAGCATAAAATTGCATCATATATTTGCAACATTTTCTTCATCTACTCATCTGTTGATGGGCAGCTAGTCTGATTCTGTTTCTTAGCTCTCTAGTACAGCAATGTAAATAGATGTGCAAGTATCTCTGTGATATGTTGACTTGCCATCTCGTGTGTGTGTGTGTGTGTGTGTGTGTGTGTAACATCCCACAGTGTTATAGATGGGCCATATGGCAGTTCTATTTTCAGTTATTTGAGGGTTTTTTTGTAAAATACTTTATAATGATTTCCATAGTGGCTACTCAAGTTTACATTTTCACCAGCAGTGAATAAGAGTTGCTCTTTTGCCAGGAAGTGGTGGCTCATGACTTTAATCCTAGCACTCCAGAGTCACAGGCAGGTGGATCTCTGAGAGTTCAAGGCTAGCCTGGTCTACAGAGCAAGTTCCAGGACAGCCATGACCGTTTTCACAGAGAAACCCTGTCTTGAAAAACAAACAAGAAGAAAAGAGTTACACTCTCACCAGGCCTCTCTCACAGTAGTAATTTGTTTTCTTTTGTTCATTATTGTTAAATCTGTACATACATATACATGTGTATGCTTTACACACACACACACACACACACACACAACCTCCTGGGTTCCCTCATCCATGTTGACATGTCAGCTGGTCTTTCCACTGTCCAGGTCTTGTTTGGGCTACTATATTGCTGAAATTTTATGGGTACAGTTTTCCTGACCTATATAGGAGACACAGTCTCACAGCAGATGTTTTATTTCTTGATAATAGCTATTTCTGACCAGAGTTAAGGTAGAATCTCAAAGTAGTTTTAATTCGCATTTCTCTGATGGCTGAGATTGTAGAACCTTCTTTGAGTTTCTATTGTCCATCTGTAATTCTATGAGAAGCTTATTCAGTTCATTAGCCCATTTATTGATCAGATATTTTGGTCTTAATGTTTTTTGTTTTTTTTTTTACAGTTCTTTATAGATCCTCAACAGTATTTCCATGCTTGACATGAAATTGAAAAAGCTTTTTTTTTTCTCATTCTGTAGCTGTCTCCTTTGCTGAGCAGAAAGCTTTAGGTTCGTGTAACGCCACTTTGCAATTCTTTGGATTGTTCCTATGTCCTATTTTCAGAAGTCACTGGCCTGTGCCTATTAATCTTAAAAGGCCCTCTCCTTTCACTTTCAAGTCATACGTCATGGTCTGTGTACTCAGCTGACCTGAACTTCATGGCAGTCCTCACAGCCCAGCCTCACTGTGATTTCAGGCATGAGCTAGCACATATACCCAGCTCAGTGTATATTTTGATACCTTTTGGCTCTAGCTGTGTGAGGTTATTTCGATTCCCTTGGTCAACATGTCTGTTTTTGTGCCAGTTCACACTGGTTCTATGGCTCTTGAATTTGGGATCAGGTAATCTGAGATATTTTTAGTATTGACTGTTCTATCAGCTCAGGATGGCCTTGGCTGTTTGGAATCTTATCTACTTCTCTAAGAAATTTAGGATTTTTATTCTAGTACTGTGAAGAATGCCATGGGGATTTTGATAGGCACTGTGATGAATCTGTATCATTTTTTACAACATAGCCATTGTCGCAACACTAATTTTGACAATCCATGAGTCTTAGAGACATTTTCCTTTTCCTATGCCTTTAATTTTTTTCAGTATCTTAAAAGTTTCCTTTGTAGAAGTCTTTTACATCCTTAGAATTATATCTAATTATTTTTTGAAACCTGTCATTAACCTGGATTTCTTCCTCAGCAAGTTTATCATATATTCAAATATATATTGCTTTTGTGTTCTGTAAATTTGCTGTATTTACAAGTCTAAGGGTTTTCTACTGGGGTCTGTAGGGTCTTTGAAGTACAAGATCATTTAACATCTGCAAAAGAATAAATTGACTACTGTTTGTAGCCCTCTTGTTTCTTTCTCTTGTTACATTACCCTAAGACTTCCAGCACTTTATTAACAGTGAAAAGCGGGAATACTATCTTTCTGATTTTTAGATGAAATGGTCATTTTCCCATATAATTATTGCTATATATTTGGCATATGGAACTTTTTATTATGTTGACACATGCTCCTTTTATTCCCTACTTTCTTTGGAGGTTTTATTATGAAGGAATGTTAAGCATTGTCAAAGAACTTTTCTGTGTCCATTGAGCTGTCCTTGTGTTTTCTGTCCTTAAGTCTATTTATATGCTATAATGTACTTACTGGTTTGCATATGTTGAACCAATCTTAGGAAAGAAACCAGCTTGATCATGCTGTATGGTTTTCTTAATGTAGTCTTAAATTAAGTTTGTCATAACTCACTGAGAATTTTCACATCTATGTAAAGATAGACCCTTCCTTCCTTAAGTTGTTTTGGCTGGGTATTTTGTCACAGCAAATGAAGACCAAATACAGCCACCAAACACATAACAGGAACAGCAAAAACAGCTTTAGGATGGGGGGCATGATAAATCATTCTATATTTTAGTTGTCATGTTACCTAAAAAGTTAATTTTCAACAAAATTTATAGGTCATATAGATAAATAGAAATGTATCATATATACATACCAAAAAAGAAAATACGTCTAAGGAACCAGATATTGGAATTAGTAGATATAGACTATAAATCAGCTACCTCTGTATTCAAAGTCTTAAAGGAAAAGAAAGTTAAACTTACTAAGTAAAAAGGATAAATAGAGTCATTTTTAAATCAGATAGGCATAGGAAGGCAACCCAGTAATAGTAACTTCCAGCATGTATGCGTCCTTCAGTTTAGGCCTCAGACCTACCAAAATCAAGTAGGAATTTTGTAGTTGGAAAGTACAGTATTTGAAGATATTAGTAGATGGCTCTGTGATATTTGAGCTAGGAAAATAATCTGAACACTTGAATATATATCAGTTGAAGGTATCCTCTTAAATTGTAAGCAAATAAAAGTGACAGTCTCAGAGACTTGTGGAGACACCATCAAGCATACCAAGATATTGATAATAGAAGTATTAGAGCAAAAACAGGGAAAGAAAAGCAGAAATAATGTGTAAGTCATTGCTAAAACCACCCAAATTTTATGACAAATGTTAATACACACATCTGAGAAGATCTGCAAACCCCAAATAGGGTAAACCCAAAAACCCATATTCAAGCATATCAAGTCTCAAGAAATATTCTTGAAAGCAACACAAAAAAAGGTAACCTATCACATCATATGTAGACAAGAAGGCAGTGGATAATACATTATACATGCTGCAAGGGAAACTATCAGTCAAAGATGGGCAAAACTATCCTTCATATATGAAGTACCCTAGATATGCTCAGATAAACAGAAACAGAATTAATCACACTAGTAGAACTCTTTATCACTTAATAGATCCCCTTTAAGACTGATATAAACAGCAATTTACATAGGGAATTCTAGACCAGTCTGGGCTAGTGACCCCGTGGAAATAACTGTCTGTAGTGAGTATTGTAATATTTCACCTTGAGAAACTGGAAAACATAAAGCATCTAAGCCAAGCAGAAGACAGGAAATAAATGAAGTAGAGAATATAGAAAAACAGCAAATCAAAGGATACTTTAGAAGCATATTTAAAAACTAGCAAACCTTTTCTTATACTGATCAGGACAAAAGACAAAAATCCAGTTTGAAATAGATAACTACTA
The DNA here is from genome assembly GCF_018167655.1 of Microtus oregoni. NCBI lineage: Eukaryota > Metazoa > Chordata > Mammalia > Rodentia > Cricetidae > Microtus > Microtus oregoni. The sequence continues at coordinate 65,819,945 of NW_024543063.1, forward strand.
AGTTCACAAAAATAAGAAGACACACAGATGAACAGTAAGCATTTGAAAGAAGTTAAACATCATTTGTTAGTGGGAATATAAGTTCAACTCTGATATCAGAGAAGCTGCTTCCCAGCCATCAAGATGCTAATAGTAAGTGTTCACTAGGATATGGAAAATTTTAGACCTTCATACAGTTGCTTGTATGTGTATGAAATGGGACAGGTACATTTTACCTTTACATAACATATATACTACATTTAATTGATACATCACGATTGTACATATTTATTTATACAATATAACATTTCAAAACATATATATAATGTATAATGATTAGATTGCGGTAACTGGCAAATCTAATATCTCAAACACTTATGATTGCTTCATGTTGGGAATACAAGAGATTGTCTCTGGTGCCTATTTTGGAATAGGCAATTAATTATCCATATTCTTAGGTATATAATCTAGTAAATACAAAAATATGTATATTAATGTTCATAGCAGTATTATTTAATGATAGTCAAAGGTGGAAATTACTCGTCTATTTATGAAATTAATTAATGAAACAAATGTAGTATGTATCATGCTATTTGACAGTTGATGAAGTATTGAAACATACTATAACATTAACCTTGAGAACATGTCAAGTGAAAGAAGCCAGCTAGAAAGGCCATATTTTGTATGACTATATTTATATGAAGTCTTCAGGATAGACGGCTTAGAGAGATTGCCCACAGCCGCAAGCGTAGCACGGCTGACAAGTAAAGTGTACTAGCCGTGGGCATCGAGTTTTTACTAAAGGTCCTAAAATACATTGTGCTTACTGAGGTGAACTCTTAGGATATCTCAGAGCCATTTGCTATACTTTATAAGAAGATATTATTTATAGTATAGAAATTTTATCTCAAACAAAGCAGATTTTTGTGAACCAATAATCATTAATATTGATTAACTGAAGGTTCATCTCACATATTGTACCTGAATTTAACATTTTAGGACTTCAAGACTTGATGAGTGCAGTATTTTCAAAGGTGTTTTTGTTTGTTTGTTTTTGTCTTCATGAATCTAGCTGGACAGCTCAGCCAGTCAGCACACTTAGCTCTCCAACTACCTTACAATGTACTTGGTTTAGGCCGAAGTGCCAACTTTCTAGACCATCTTTTTGTTGGTATTCCCCGTCCATCTGGAGAGAAGGCAAGTAAACATTTAGTTTATTCACAATCTGTTTTAATATTTACCATTTAAACATTTAAATCCAATAATTTGATTATAATTGAATTTGAATTCAGATACTTTATTGCCTTTAAATAATTAAAAACTGATTCATAGTGACCTGTCTAAGTGTATCTGAGAACGTACCATGATTTGTTATTATATAGTTTTTCCATTTCTTCCCCATTAAACTTTGTGACTTCTTATCCTTTTTATCTGCTATTTCTTCTTAATATCTATCACTTATGGCATAAGTAATATCTGTTAACATAAAAGTAGCATTATTGCAATTATACACAATTTATATTTCCTGACTTGAATTTTCGCTCCAGTCAGCATTTACACATGGCACCTTGAATAATGCCTGCTAAAACTGTCCAGTAAGTATCTGTTAAGTGAATGAATTCATAACACACAAATATAATCCTCTTTACTTAGGATTTCAAATTCTCAAAATACTTGAGGGTTTAGGATTTTGTTTGGTTGGTTGCTTGATTGGTTGGTTGGTTTCTTTTTCATATTTAAACTAATAATTGCTTTTTATATGTGTCTTAGCTATTAAATGTTATTAAATTCTCTTTTCAGTCTATAAGAAAGCAAGAGTGGACAGCAATTATTCCAAATTCCCAGCTGATTGTCATTCCGTATCCTCACAATGTCCCTCGAAGGTAATACCCTTCCTTGTTTGAACTCAATTTGGTAGACATCCAGTGGCATGTTTTATAAACTATAATATTTATATCTGTTTCCCTGGGTGCCCAATGCCTCATTTACTTAGTCAACTTCAAATTATTAAACACACCTACCCTAGTGTTTCATAAGGAATAAATTTCATTCCTATTAGGGCAAAAGACAACTTAACTAGTAATTTATACATATTATATATGTTTAATTTTCACTAGTTGTAAATACTAATTTTATTTATTTGTTTGGTGTGTGTGTGTGTGTGTGTGTGTGTGTGTGTGTGTGTGTGTTTTGCAGTGCTGGGAGTTGAACCCATTGCCTCGTGCATACCAAGCAAGCATTCTACCAATGAGCTACTCTCTTAGCTCCAGTATTTATTAAAATTTTAGATGGGTATATTAAGTGGTATGCTAGAACCAGTACATATCATCTCATGAGTTCACTGTGTCCATCTTTTTCTATCTTTATTCAGTAAAGTCATATTAAAGTCTGTTACTGTGATAGAATTTACCCCGTGAAAACTAATACATGTCATAAAGCAGATTTACGCACCCTGCTAGACAGCTGACTTGTCAGGACATCACTGCATGTATAAGATAACACTAATAAAAGTAGCTGTTTGCCCCTGCTAGACAGCTGACTTGTCAGGACATCACTGCATGTATAAGATAACACTAATAAAAGTAGCTGTTTGCCTGCTTCAGAGCTGGAGTGGATTGAGTTTGGTTTTGTTATTGTGATAAGGTCTCACCATGTCAGCCTTCTGAGAACCTGAAACTACCATGCTTGGCCCTGGTGCCTGGTTTTGTTTTTTTTATTTGTTTGGGGAGTTGTTTGTTTTGTTTTGTTTTTTTCATTTTGTTCTTTTTTTTTTTAATGATCCAGTGTTGTATATTTGTGGTATCTTTCTCTACATGAAGTTGACAAGGAACTATAAAATGTGTATGAGGAGCGGGAAAACTATAGAACATGTAGTAATAATAGAGCACACTGTAATGACTCATTTATGTTTATTGTCATGGACATAGATCAGTATACAACAAGCAAAATGGAGAAATATATATTGTTATCTTAAAAGAAGATATCTGTATATACATGGTCATGTGTGCATATCTCTGACAGAGTATACAAGAAATCTCCTGAGTAGAAAACTGAAGATTAACCTTTTGTTTCTCTTAAAGTGAAAATGACAAATATCTTGATCTTTGGGGAAAAAGATCTTTTAAAAAAAAATAGAACTAGAACAACTCAAGAAGGAAAAGAAACAACCGTTTTAGGGGCTAAAGAGATGACCCAGTAATAAAGAGTGATTGCTGCTCTTGGAGAAGACCCGAGTTCAGTTCCCAACATCCACATTAGGAAAGCTGAGTTCCTCTTCCATAGCCACACATCCATGCATACATGCATGCACACAAAATAAACAAATTATTTTTAAATGTTTTATTAAAACTGGTTTTTTTCTGAACATAATTGTTCACACCTGAAACCCCAGTACCAAGAACCTGAGGCAGGATAGATAATCTCAAGGATACACTGGGCTATATAGCAAGACCCTGTCTCAAAAAAATATGTAAGTTTTATTTTCTACTGTAAGGTACTCAACAATACTCGTTTTTCTTAAGGCTTATACTTACGAATTCCTGAAAAATCCTGTCACAGCTTTCTTCCATAATCAGAACATTTTTCATGTTTCTCTTGCTCTTTCCAAAGAAATATCCTTTTCAAATTTATGTACATAATAAAAACCCTAATTGATTTTTGTTTGAGGTGTATTCTGAGATTTACTGACTAAAGACTAACTAACTTATGGATCAATAAATTTTAATTATGTCAAAATACATCAATAGGTACTTCCTGTTCATTAGAATGATCTTGCCCTTATTAATCTTTTAAAATGAGAACAGAGTCATTTCCTGTTTCCAGGGAGGACAAGAAGCTCTGTGTGCATAACTGCCCACAGAGTTAGTAATAAGACCTCAAATTTAGGCTCTGCCGTGTTTACAGGTGCTGCATTATGTTTAGTGTTTTAAGAGAGAAGACCTGGTTATGTTTATGCTGATGTCATTGTCTACATACTGACATTCTTGGAGAGGCCAGATGACTTTGCTAGTCTCAACATAAAAGTTACTGTAATAATTTTAAAATGTCCAACGTAACATAGAAATGAAGCAAGTTTTACATAGCTGACTCAGACATAAGATTGTTTTACTTGTACTACATGTGTGGGCAGGGGCATCAGAAACTAAGGCTTAGTGAAATCATGTGACTTACAGAGCTGTTAGAGTTAAAAATTTCAAATTCAACACATCAAAATGTTCTTTTTTAAAGACATCTTTAGTTGTCTAAAGTACTATTGGTAAGTTTACTTAATAATTCTGAAGATCAAACTCAAAAACACATGAATATTATATATCCCATCAACAATTCTACTTCAGGGAGATTGGAATATAAATCAGTTGTAAAGTATTGGCCCTGCATACATGAAACCTTGGATTTAATCCCCAAAACCATACATGAAAAAGAAAATTCTAGTTCACTTCTAAGAAAATGATGAATACTTTAGGATCATCAATATTCTTCAAATTATCTAAATTTAATTGCTTTTGTTAGATGAGTGAGCGATTTAACCAATGAAGTTTCATTAATTAATAAGCTTCTTTGCTTTCTGATCTCAATTTAATTGTGTTATTATGTTAAAATTTACAATTTTAATTATTCTGTTTTTACAGCTGGAGTGCCAAATTGTATCTTACACCGAGTAACATTGTCCTACTGACTGCAGTAGCCCTCATTGGTGTCTGCATCTTCATCTTGGCAATAATTGCCATCTTACATTGGCAGGAAAAGGTTTGTTTTTCAGTGTAATTTTGGTTAGTTTACTATGGTACAATGTTTCTCTTCAGAACTGAAGAGCTGGGCTGTATAACTGCATGATGGAGGGAATAGGCTCAATTCCGAGCAGCACACAAAGAAAGAAGAAAGTAATTCCAGATATTCAGCCATAGATGCCAGCAATGTCCTCCAAAAAGGCTTCTGTCACAAAGGAGAGGGTTTTTCTTTTTTCTTTGGACTGCCATGCCTACCAGAATTATGTTTTGCTAACTAAAATTACTATTGTATCTCGCTGCTCTTGTAACTTACGAAAAAGAGAACATGTTGATTATTCTGATAAATATTTATAGATTTGTCACTCTGAAGAAAAATCACTTATGTATGAGAAATAATAACCCAAAATTATATATTAAGATTGTAGACTGACACTGTACTTTGTCTAAAAGCAGCATAACCCAAAGCACTATATATTTCTTGACCTGTGAGAGGAAACTAAGTCCCTTATTTTATCAGGGTCTGGCTGTGGGGTATGTGTGGGGTCACAACAGCTCTGGTGCAGTAGCTGAAGCTGGCTGCTTAGCCATGTACCCACTGTATCACCTGGGACTCTGGGCCTTCTATTTCTTTACCCAGTTTTCACCTCTCTCAGCTGCTGCTATTTTCCATCCTCCCAATGCACCTTTCCTACACATCTGCCAAAAGCCCTCTTCTTTCTACACTTTTCAGCCTGTTTCCCCTAAAAAATCAACTATTATATCTCAAAATGTTTTCTCTTCATCGCTGTCTCTCAAAGTTTCTGTCTCCATTTCTAATTGTAACAATGATCTATCTCTACCAGGATCACTCACCCCAAAGCCAATATTCTAAACTTCCTCTCTCCCCTCTCTGACTCATCTTCAGTGTTAGTCAGCTGCCTTCCTGAGGACCCCTGTAGCTGCCCCCATGTCTGCCTTCCTCAGCTCCAGGCTGGTGTCTCCGACTCCAGTTCTCCCCTGTCTGCTGCAGTAGACCCTGCACTCATTATCTGTCACTCACCCTCTTGCTCACTTCAGGCAACTACCACTGTCTAAGACACACGCGTGTTCCTTCCCCAGGCCCTCACACTCCTAGCTTGTGTGTTCCATTTCCTCTCCTGTGTTCCACCTCCTACACTCGCCAGGCTTCCTCATGCTAAACTCCAGTTTGAGATGAACGCCCCTTCCATTTCCATAAACAATATTTTCAAAGTTTGCCCTTTCCTCACTCAAACCCAAAATAATACAGTTAGGGTCAATCTGCTGCATGGTAGGTTTTGTTTTCATCCTTTCTAGGCTTTAAATGCTTGAAGAACAAAATATAAAACTTTTTTTTTCTATCTTACTAGGAGAAGATGGTCAATTAAAATCTGCTAAGTCAATAAGCTAACTAAGACATAATAATCATCTTACTATAATTAGTTTAGATTGACTTGTTAACAGTAGTGTTAACAGTGATTCTATTCTAGCATCTAATGTTTACTCTTGCTTTCAAGGAGAGAGTAAGTAATGATAATGTAAACATTTCTTTTGATTTTTAAATTCAAGTAATATATCCTTAATCATATAATAGCTACTAGATCTATACAAATATTTTATAATATAGCTGAATTATGAAAATCATACCTGTTGTGTTCTAAATTTCTTTGATATTTTAAAAAACTATGTTTCAGAAGTGAATCTTAATATTTTCTGAGCACTTAAATTACTCTACAATTCTCTTCCAGAAAGCAGACGACAGAGAAAAACGACAGGAAGCCCATCGGTTTCATTTTGACGCTATGTGACTTTGCTTTAAGTATACATAATGGAACTCACTTGATTAGTGAAAGACTACATTTTGACTCATAGTAAAAAAAAATGGATTTGAGATATTTATAAATTATGCCATCGTGTCAATTATTGGAAAATACTAAAATAAATATGGCCTGGATATCTCATAAAGTTTTTTTTAAGCACTTTGTATGTAATAATTGGGGTTCTTTACTCAGTAGTACTGAACATTTCCATTCCTTTGTGGGATAGTTGCATGGACTCTTGTGTGTTTGCACTTATAATCTTACTAGAATAATGAAGGTGGAAAGACATGTAAATAACAATATTTAAATGAGCTGGGGCAGAAGCACTGTTCCACCTGAATTGATCTTGCTTCTTATCTTAAAAAATACAAACTATACTTTCATAAATATATGGCAGATGAAGTTATTAAACTAAGATTTATCACAGATCAGAGCTCTCATGAATGGCACAGAGTAAGACTAATTAGCCTGGCTCTGGGTCACAGTAGGACAGACTGCCTCGGATACCTGGCTCTACAACTTAATAGTTATTTGAATTTGGCGATTGCTTAGCCTCTCTGGAAGCCTCAGTCTTGTTTATATGGTGAGGTTAACTGGCCTGTTCACTTGAGTTATCATCAACAGTAAATTGTATGATGTACATGATGTGCGTAGCTCAGTGTTTAATTGTACAATAAGTGTTCATCAAGCAGCAGCTGTCATTGCTGTTCAGGTGATTTTATTTGACTGCTATAGATAATTATCAAAATATAGAGAACTGATAGTTATCTTAAACATAAGGACATATTCTTGGGAAACTTAAATTCTTGGTGGTACATATCTTATAAAAAATTATTTGTTCAACTAAATGTTCTCCATGAGTAAATGTGTCCTTAAAATTGGTATTTGAATGCTAAATCCTTGTGCGATAATGAGAAGCATTTGGTCTTGGGAAAGAAAGCTGACACAGGCGGGACCCGGAAGTGCTCGTGCGCCAGGACATTTCTGTCCTCGGGCTGGGAAGTCTCTCATCTCTGTGCAGGCCTCAGAGTTTATATTGTGAACTTCGCATTGCCACAGTTTACTTTAAAATTATTTAAATCTAGAGGTCAGGAGAGCGGTTATAAAATCATTATCACAGCTAACAGTGTTCTGATTAGCAAGACATGCTATGGCTGTAAAATATAAAAATTTCTGAGAAAGTTTTGTTCATGTTATTCGTGAATGCAGGGTGTGCGTTCATTTTTCTTTCTATCTAAGCATGTTAATATATCTTCTAATAAAAACTCCTTACTGAATGAAAGCACTGTGGTGAGCACTTGAGTAATTTTTTTGGCGCTTTAGAGGACAGCAAGTAGATGAGGAGCACAGTGAAGTAACTTGCCTGTTCCCTCCAGGAGCCGCGGACAGGACTCAGGTCAGCCCATACTTTTACAGAGATCATGAAGCTTAGCACCTTGCCATTGGTAAAACGTGAATTCTAAAACTTACTTGGAGTCAGGATCTAGAAGGAATAGTGTTATAGATAAAATGTTAGTGACAATTAAAATATATTTGGTGGCAATAATATTTCTGTATTACCAAACAAAACTTTGATATTTATTGGGTGTAGCAGGTTTTTAAAAAAAAAAAAAATGTGAGACCAGGTAGTGGTGGCTCATTCCTTTCATCCCAGCACTCCGGAGGCACAGACAGGTGGATCTCTAAATTCATTTCCAGTCTGATCTACAGAGTGAGTTTCAGGACAGCCAGGACTACACAGAGAAACTTTGTCTCAAAAAAACAAAACAAAACAGTGTCACTACACTGAAATTCCACAAAGATCCTTCTGTTAGTTTTACAAGTTCTGTTGGAGAGAGCAGACACAACTGGACACCCCAACTTTGTGGCTTCTAATTAGTCACTTCATGGCAAGCTTTGGTTTCTTCATCAAACAAGGATAGTGAGAAACACCTGCCGTGAAGACCTTTCTAGAGCCCAGGAATGGCAGTGTCCATACGGAAGGCTCAGGGAACATGCAGCTCCTTTCCTTCCCCTGCTGACTCCCGGTACAGCAGCCAACCATCACGTCCTGGTGTTCTCTGCAGGGCTGTATTTCAGTGGTCCTCCTGAGGAATGACAAATGATTAAAGTTTACAGTCAGTCTGGAGAGATGGTTCAGTGCTTAAGACTCAAGCTGCTCTTCCAGGTTCAATTCCCAGCACCCACTGGAGGCCCATAACCATCTCCAGTTCCAGTTCCAGGGGATCTTACACCCTCTTCTGACCGCCACAGGAACCAGGTACAAATGTGGCACATAAACATCCAAGTGAGCAAAACACTCCTAAATAATCTAAAAGAGGCCTAACTCAGAAAATGCCATAAACACATTGCCAAAGCTCTGTTGATTTGGACTCAACATCACATTTCCTGTCATTCTTACAAATACCTAAAAGTTACTTCAAAGGAATCTGAAAAGTTAAATTATGTCCCAGAGACCTGGGTGCTAAACCAATCCTTGTAAATGACTTAAAGCCAGCCTGACTTTCCACTTCCTGGTTATTCTTAAGCTAGTAAAACAATTCCCAGGCTAAGAGATGCCTGTGGTCAACAGCTGTGCCCAAGGAGACGGAAGGAAGCTGGGACAGAGTGGAAAAGGAGGTATATCGCGCCCTAAGCAGAGCACTCCAAGAGGAGATAGCATCCCCTCTCCTGACCTGTCCACAAGGCAGAAGGCTGAATTCCACCCTCAAGTCATCAGCTCAGAAACCTCTACCCAGAAAAAGGAGGGGGAGCAAGGAAACAGTATGAAACATTGTGAATTGCAAAAGATAGCACAATAGAAACTGTACTTTTAAAAATGTTTTTAAAAAGATAATTTTATACCAATTAATTTAGAAGTTTATACAAAATTGATTCTCAGGAAAATATCACCAAAATGGACTTCAAAAGAAAAATATGGAATTCTCTAGCTGATTCTGTGATGTTATACTGAGGCCTTCTACCTCGAGTAACACACACGTATGGTAAATGAGAAGTAGTAAAAAGAATAATGAAATGCATGAGACATGAGACTAGAAGAGGAAGATCAGCAAGAACAGTGAGCTGAGGGGCAGCTGGGGAGAAACATGCTGAATAAGAGCAACACACACACACACACACACACACAAAGATACCATAATGAAACCCAATGCTTTGCTACCTTGAAAATAAATTTTTAAGAACATAGAACTTATCATTTGGATGTCCTAAAGTGCCAACAGTGTTTTGCTCTCAGCCTCATCTAAAGAGAGCGCATTTACCCAAGATCACTGGTCACTTCCTAATTGTTTTCAGGATGGGGCTCAGGAGGCTCAGCCCCTCCCTGAAGGGTTGCTGTCAGCAAGTGGTTGCTTGGGGAGGGGTGATATTTTCTTCAGGGTTGTAGTCACTACTAATGTACGTGCTTATATAAACAACCCCTCACCATGCTGATATATACAACCCTAATTAAAAATTTGTTACCAAAAAAGGAAAAAAAAATATACGAAAATGGAAGGGCAACTAACTGGGGGGAGGAAAGAGATCAGTCGAAGTGGAAGAGAACAAGAGAGGGTCATAGGGCGTGAATAGGACCAGAGTCCATTATATTCATATATAAAATGGTCAAACCCTAAATGTGCATGAACTAAATACGTACAGTAAAAAACTGACAGATCCATAAGGAAAAATAGGTGACTGTACCATTTAAATCAATAACATTTCTCTATAGTTAATGATTAAAAACAGGAAAAAAAACATGAAAGCTAGGTAGTTGGGATGGCTCAAATGTAAAAGTGCTCCCACCCAGTACTGGAAATGGAAGTTCAATCCCAGGAGTCCACCTAAAGGCAGATGCGGAGAACTGGCTCTACAGAGTTGTCCTCTGGTCTCCATATGTGTGCTATGGCAAGGACGCATATCAAAATCACATACCACATACACACAATATTAATAGTTTTTATCAGTTTAGAAATGACCTGAAAACAGTCAAACTAATTGATACTTATATAATATTCTGCCTAACAACAGGAATGGGATTAGAACAGAAATCAATGAAGTATAAGGGTGAATCACTTTATAAAAGTCAATAAATTGAAAAGTATTATTGTCCAGCTAATCAGGAAAAAAGATAATGGAGGTGAGTTAGCATAATGATGAAAGAAAGAGAAGACACCATGCTAGTCCTACAGACAGTAAAAGAACAAATTATGCCCAGACATCCATCAGTAACTTTAAACAACAAGTTACTAAAGTCATCCAAGAGAAACCAATACTTTCTAATTATGATTTCCTTACAATTAAAGAAAACTTAGCAAAGGAAACTAAGGGGAAATGATCTAACTGGAAAACATTTAAGAATGAAGTACTATTTTATACATTCCTTTGGGAGAAATAGGAAAGGAAGGAATTCTTGAAAACTCCTTATAAGAGGCCGTGAGTCTGAATAAGAAAACCAGCACAGATATTATGAAGAAATAAAATGTCTGGTTATTATATGTCATCACACAGACATACACACAAACAAAAAAATCAATAAATAGAAAACAGTATCCAGAAATAGACTAAAAGGTAGTTCATAACCAGAGCCGCATTCATGCAAGACTGATTCGGTATTTGGAAAACCAAAGCAGCTGATTCATCATATTAACAAAAATTTAAAAATCCTTTCAATGACGACAGACATTCCTAATTTTTTATTATAAATCTAAAGAACTTCCTTAATAATAAAGACATGCATTTAAAAATCTACAGCTAAAACAATCTAAGAATGTTCTGTTCTCACTAAGATTACAGCTAGTGTCCACTTATGAGTGAGTACATACAATGTTCATCTTTCTGGGTCTGAGTTACCTCACTCAGGATGGTGTTTTCTAGATCCATCCATCTGCCTGCAAATTTCAAGATGTCATTGCTTTTTACTGCTGATTAGTACTCCATTGTGTAAATGTACCTCATTTTCTTTATCCATTCTACAGTTGAGGGGCATCTAGATTGTTTCCAGGTTCTGGCTATTACAAATAATGCTGTTATGAACATAGTAGAGCAAATGTCCTTGTATGACTGAGCATCCTTTGGGTATATGCCCAAGAGTGGTATTGCTACTTGAGGTAGGTTGACTCCCAATTTTCTGAGAAACCACCATACTGATTTCCAGAGTGGTTGTACAAGTTTGCATTCCCACCAGCAATGGAGGAGTGTTCCCCTTACTCTACATCCTCTCCAGAATAAGCTGTTATTGATGTTTTTAATCTTAGCCATTTTGACGAGTGTAAGATGGTATCTCAGAGTTGTTTTGATTTGTATTTCCCTGATGGCTCTTATGGGGCTAGCAAGAAACTTGACACTAGAGAAATTTCCAGGAATCCACAAGGATGACCCAAGCTAAGACCCTAATAGAGGAGACGGTGCCTGAACTGGCCTTGCCTTGTAGTCTGATTAATGAATACCACCATAGAACCTTCATCAGGCAACTGATGGAAACAGAGGCAGAGACCCGAAGCAGAGCACTGGGCTGAACTCCCAAAGTCCAGTTGAAGAGTGGGAGGAGTGAGAATATGAGCAAAGAGGTCAAGACCATGATGGGGACACCCATTGAAACAGTTTACCTGAGCTATGGGAGCTCACCAACTCCAGCCAGACAGGGAAGGAACCAGCATAGGACCAAACTAGACTTTCTGTAGATGGCAGTTGCATGACTGGGGCAGACTGAGCGGTCACTGGCATTGGCACCAGGATTTACCCCTACTGCTTGTACTGGCTGTTTGGGAACCCATTCTCTTTGGATGGATACCTTGTTCAGCTCAGATATATTAGGGAGGGCCTTGAACCTTCCCCAAAGTAATGTGCCTTACCCTCTCTGAGGAGTAGATGGGGGGGTGGGGGGAAGGTAGAGGGAATGGAAGGAGTGGAGGGAGTGGGAACTGGGATTGATATGTAAAATGAAAAAAAAGATAGTTTGTTTTTTTAAAAATAAAATAAATAATATTAAGTCTTTGTGTGTTTATTCGGGAGCCATCAGTCCCAACGAAAAACTCCTACAATGGGGCATGTTCTTAGTGATAGACATGGGAAGGTCCAGCCCACAGGGAGACTGTGCTATCTCTGGACAGGTGGTCCAAATTGAGCAAGCCAGGGGAACTAGCCAGTAATCTGCATTCCTCCTTGGCCTCTGCATTCCTCCATGGTCTCTGTATCAGTTTCTGCCCCCAGATTCCTGCCTTGAGTTCCTGCACTGATTTTCCCTGCTAGCTGTAGGAATAAGGGAACCTGGTCCTCCTCAAGTTGCTTTTGGTCATTGGTGTTTATCACAGTATCACAGCAATAGAAACCCTAGCTAAGACAGTAGCCTACCAGCCTGGCCTTTAACTTTTCAGTCCTCCTGCGTCGGCCTCCCAAATGCAAAAGATTACCAGCATGGTAAAAAAAAAAAAAAATCAAGCACACACAAAAATATTAATCAAGGATCTAACACAGTATGCATCTTATCTCTGTGGAGTAATTTATAAAACTTTAGGAATAGACACCAAAAAAAGTTCTTTTTTTTTTTTTTTTTTTTTTTTTTTTTGGTTTTTCGAGACAGGGTTTCTCTGTGGCTTTGGAGCCTGTCCTGGAACTAGCTCTGTAGACCAGGCTGGTCTCGAACTCACAGAGATCCACCTGCCTCTGCCTCCCGAGTGCTGGGATTAAAGGCGTGCGCCACCAACGCCCGGCCCAAAAAAAGTTCTTAAATAAATCCATACCCTAGGTATAAGGATCAAAATTATAGATAACCAAATCCTTCCTAACTCCAATCAGTACTCCAGTACTCTAAGTGGGGGTTGTAGCTACTATCATTATTGTTGTTATTCCTGAAATTGATAAGTGTTTCTTGTTTTGTTTTGTTTTTCAAATAGGGACTCTCTGTATAGCCCAGAGATCCATCATCTGCCTCCTAAGTACCACCACGTAAAGGTGTATGCCACCATGCTGGGAACTGCTGTTTCTAAAATGTCTCCAGAAAGACAAAGCCAGATATAACCAAGATAAGTCTGAAAAAGAACAAGGACTTGTCCAACGTATGTCAAATTATAATGATTAATAAATTATGGAACCGCTGTTAGGGGTCTAGGGACACTCAAAGATTCACCATGGCCATTAATAAATTTTAATAGGTACTGATGCCCAAGAGCACTCCCGAGACACAGGCCCTAGCAGCATCTGCCAAAGGTTTATGAAGGCAAAACCACAAGATTACATGTATTCTGTCTACATGTAGACAGGCTCTAGTTTTAACATATATATCTTATAGCTGCTCTAGTCATCTTTTAAACAGAGTAAACAGGTTTAATTATAAAACAAAAACAACAGTCTTATAACCTACTATCTTTCTAAAACAACAAATTTTACAAGATCAACTGATTTAAAAATAGTCCTCAACATTGGGGGTGGGGGGAGTGGGCAGCTAGGGTACAGCCTATACAAGTTAGGGGCTTACATGTTAGAGTCTTCTTCTTTTATTTTTGGTCTCTCAAGCATACTTTACATGTAATGTTAACCATCACACTGGTAAGCAGACCAAGAAGAAAGTTTTAACAGTAAATGTAGCTGAAACAAGTTACATGAAGACTAAAGCTTAATAATACTCCTAACTTTCAAGCATATTGAGAGTAAGTGTGATGTGTAAATGAATAAGCTTCTGGATCTTTGAGGGTTGGGATTGCTGTGGTTGGGGTTTTTGGTTTGAATTGGTTTGGTTTTTGAAACAGTCTTGGAGTAGCCAGGCTGGTTTTGAACTCTTGATCTTTTGTAGGTATTTCCAAGCTCGGATAATTATTTATAGCTTAATATAAGTAACTTCATGATTCTGGAGAATCTGGCTTCCAAGTCAAAACAGGCAGTAAACTGCCCAGGAAGAGTGGGCGTTGTGGCAGAGGAGCCAAAACCGAGGGCCTGACTGAGCTACACAGCCAGGCAGCTAGCTCAAATTCAGCAGCAACCAAAACAAGAAAAGCGCTCATCAGTAAGGCACTGTTTAACGCCTGGAATGCACTAACATTAACAACCTCTGTCCATCACAGCACTCTATAAAAAGGATGAAAACAAAAATGAAGATAATATTTTTCAGTGCATGCAACTGCTTAGGACTCAACATACAGAAATTAGACTAGAATAGTTTCTAAAGAAAAGTACATAACAATAAAAATCAAGCAAAAAGACTGACAGTCTTATAGCTGACAACAGTCAAATGCTGGTGCTATGTGGAGCACTGAGCCTTAGGTTCTTGGAGGCTTTGTAAACAATGGCGGCTCTTACTTTCATTGAAGGTTTTCTGTAAATTCACACCTCTAGTCTCCTCTACAGAGATAAACTCGAGGCACGGAACATGCTGCATCCCCTGCCCTCTGCAGATCCCACACATGCTTCTATCTACTGAGGTACAGTCACAGCCCTAAAAATATCATAAAATTTTCTCAAAGATCTCTTTTTAGATAATACATCTATAAATGAGATTCATTACAAATCCTAGGTTATATATTTTATAGAACAAAGTAAAAATTTTAGTTAATTATAACTTTATATGCCTTACACACACACACACACACACACACACACACATATGTCGAGGGTATATATTTATATATGAGTTGTGTAAATCACTAGTGTATAGTTATTGTTTTATTATTAAATAATACATGTACTTCCACCAGTACAAATATTCCTAGTTCATCAAGTCTTTAAACTGAATTTCCAACAAATTGCTATTTCCTAATAAACACTTGGTGCTAGAGACACAGCTCAGCAGCTAAGAGTATTTCCTGCTTCAGAGGACCCAGGTTTGTTTCTAAACACCCATGTGGTAGCTCACAACTGTCCATAACCCATCCCAGGGAATCCTGGCCCCCAGGGGTACCAGGCACACGTGGTACAGGTACTTAGATGCACACAAAACACTCGTCTCATGAAAGTAAATGTATCCTTCTTTAAGTTATGCTTTAAGGCTCAACTACAGTGCAGTGCACAGAGCTTTCCTGGCAGGCATGTGCGCCTGGGTTAGATCCTCACTACAGAAAGTGGCAGAGGCCTAAGGAGAAGAGAGAAAAAAGAGAAAATGCTTAAAGTCAGGTATGATGGGTGGTACATACCTATAATCCCAGCACTTAGGAGGGAGACTGAGCCACAAGGAAGGTTGCAAGTTTTGAGGTTAGCCTGGGCTACACAGTGAGCACCATACACCATCCAGGGCTACATAGCAAGACCCTGTCTCAAACTGTTTTCATTTTAATGCTATAGTCACAAAACCAAGAGTGTAGTTCTGTGGTAGATAGAACCCTTGCCTGGCATTCTCAGGGTCCCAGACTCAATTCCCAGTACCACAAAAGAAAAAAGTGGAGGGAGGGGTAGGAAGGAGAGGGGAAGGGAGGGGAGAGGAGGGGAGAGGAGAAGCAAAGAGAAGAGAAAAAAAGAAAAATGAAAAAAAAAACAGTTTCATATTACATGGATAAACAAGAATTTCTATCAGCTAACAATAGATTCAAACAAGAAGTAAACAGACATTTCAAAATGAGATTTTAGCTTTAAATTTATCTTTGAAGATACCATTTATGTTATCAATTTTATCCTAATAAATATAATGAGTCTTTGTCTTTCACAGTGAAGTGAAAGTAATTGGTGACCAGAAATCTTCCTGATAAATTGAAGTTTTCCTGATAAAGTAAAATTTAGAAAACTACTATCAAAAAAGTCAATATTTCATAAAACTGTCATAATTTGCAATTTTATTAAAAATTTGGAAACAAGTTTTGCTGATAGTTTACCTTAAGACTTATTTTTGATTCCCTTGATGTTCTTTGGGGTTACTAACAACTGGATTCGTGTATTGTGATCTGAACTGAATGACATTAGCCTGTAACAAATTAGCATGTTACAAATTAGTGCACCCCTAACACCCATGTGGCTACATCTGAAGACAGGGTCTCTAAAGAGATAATTAATATTAAACAAGGTCATACTGTTGGTTTCTTTGCTAATCAACTGGGGCCCTTATAACAAGTGGAAGAGATGGGAGGAATGTGGAGTTAAAAGCACTTGTGGTGGCCTTCAAGGCGGGGAAGAGCGAGCAACAACAGGCAAGCTTGTTGGCACCTTTCTCCCAATCCTCCAGTCTCCTAGATGCCCATGGCACAGGATACTAATTCACCCAAAACATTTTTTTAAAAGGTACTTTTGCCTTTTCCTTCCCTACACCTGCCCCCACCACAGCTCTATAGTGTGCAGTCTTCACTCACTGAGATCCTGTATAATTCTGGTTTTTCTCTCAATTTCATCATTATTGTAGCCATACTTGCACACTAATGTAGGGCGGTTTTATTATTCTTTAATAAAATAGATTTTCTGTGGATCAGAGTTTGGTAAGTTATAAATCCCTTTGTCCTCCTTAGCTGTGTTTCTGAATTAGTCAGCTTGGGCTGCCACAAAAAGTTGTAGACTCAGTGGCTTAAATAGTGGCCTTTATTGTCTCACAGAGCTGGAGGCTGGAGTCCCACATCAAGGCACCAGCCAATTCAGCTTCTTACGAGGATTCTCTTTCTGGCTTGCAAATGACTATCTTGTCCTCGTATGGCCTTTCCTTGGTGACGGTGTGATGAGAACAAGCTTTCTTTGCTCTTATGGTGACACTCGATTCAACAGTTCAGAACTCTGCCTTTACAGCCTCAATCAACCTTCAGTATTTATCGAGGCCCCCATCTCAAAACACGACCCACACTTCGTAAGAGGTTTAACTTCCACTGTTTAGGGAACATAAGCATTGTCTCTATGCATAGCAACGCACCTTTATAGTTAAGAGTTCCCAAACTACCGAAAAGAAGCAACAAAGCCCACTAAGTATACAAACGTCCTGATAAAATGCTGCTACTTCCATCTCAAACCTCCTACCTCAGTCTTCCAAGCGCGGAGATTACAGGCATGTTCGATCATGTCTATTATTTTTTTAATGATTCATTTCATTAATAAGTCAATGACAAATGGCCCTCTTTTTCTTTTTTCTTTTCTTTTCTTTAAAAACAGGGTCTATGTGGCCTTGGCCAGTCTGGAACTCACTATGCAGACCAGGCTGATCTCAAACTGATAGAAATCTACCTGCCTCTGCTGGGATTAAAGGTGTGTGCCACCATGCCCAGCACAGACAGCACTAATGAAATGTTTCTCTTACTTGGTTAAGAGAAAACCAAATCTGAACTACAGGAATGATCCTATGCAAAGGGGCAGAGGCTGTATATGCCCAAAGGACTGGCCACAATACTACAAAAACAGGGTCCTTGATCACCCCCAATCTGGCAAGTAATGTAGGAACAGAATGAGTGTTACTGAGTGGTCTTTTTCTTTTGATTTAGCTTACATATGACCACACGGAAATCTCATGTGGGTTCTGCTTTATTACATTTTTTTTTACCACAGTGCATCTAAAAGACAGGTGTCTTAAGGGGGTCGCTAAATTAGCATTCACAACTGAAGTCTACTCCCGAGCCGTTAGACTGGAGAAGTCTTTCTTTCTTCTATCAACATGATTCTATCAATAAAGGCCACAAAGCTAAGTGAGTAGGAGGCATTTACTTTTTTAATTACCGTGGTTTCCCTAATCTATCCCTTTTACCCCTTCAACTTGGCCGCCAGATTAATCTTCACAGAACTCCATGACTCCACTAATGAAAATGATTCCCTTGGCCTAAAAATCAAAGTACAAACTGCTATATTTAACATTCAAGCAAGCCTCCAAATCCTAAGGCATTAGCCTCCGAGGGTTCAACCGCTAATGGAGCAAACATCACTTTCTAAGTGTCTGTATTGGACATGTGCAGAGTTTCCCTATCACCTCTCCCTGACCAATACAGAATAATTACTATTTGCATATCATCTACACTGTGCTCAGTATTATAATTAATCTAGAAATGACTGAAAGCCTACGGGAGAATGTGTAGCATACATGATCACCATTTCCTCTGAAGGACTGGACAAGTGCCAACTGAGGTAAGGGACAGGTGTCCTAAAACCAGTGTTTCCTGGATACCGAGAAACAACTGTGCCTCTATATTCCAAGTCCACCTTATCTTTAATTTTTATTTCCAGAACCTGACACTTGACTATCTCTCCTACCTCTCTCACCTTCACTCGCCAGCCAAAGCCTTTCCATTCTTTTTTCTCTTCCATAGTCATTCTCTGATGACATCACATCTCTGATGACATCATATCTCTGATGACATCACATCTCCGATGACATCATATCTCTGATGACTTTTTTTTTCAGTCAACAACTATGCATTATTGATCCAGAAACTCAAAAAGCGTCTCAATTTCTTTATCCACTGTTGCCCAGGACTCAGACTGAATTATTACTTATTGGCCCCGTTTATCATTATTTTATTGGTGGGAAAGGTTCTGGAATGCCTTATTGGCTGATTCTTGGGTGCAGTTTTAATTGAACTGCAGGTGATTAGCTTAGAAACCGAAATCACACAACTTTCATAACCACTGAAGCACACAGCAAATGAGTTAAACAACTTTATGTTAATTAATGTTAATTTGTTTTATTTATAAACTTGTGAATTACTTACACTTTTGTGCCTTTCTTGGAGACAGTCAAGAAAAGAAAGAACTTGACACCCTTGGGATATTTTGTTCAGTTGCCGGACATTCTAACTTAGCTATAATTCGCTGGACAAACATTTATGTGTCCGATCTATTACTGCAGGGCTTAATACTAGTTGTCTCCCCAACAGCATCATTGTTAAGCATGCACAGAACTCATGCCAGTAACTATGTGAGGTGTGAAATAACGACTGTAGCATGCCTACATTCAAGTAGTTGCTGTTTCAATGGGATGAAGGGAGTTCTGTGACCAAGGCAATTTTAAAGCACAATCGCCAGAGGAAAACATGATAATGCCCAAACTATACAGTTGTGAACAGATGGAAATACATCTGTATGGCCATGGTTGTGGGTGTCCTTGGGTTGGCCCACCGTCTGGATTCAGTCTTGCCTCCCGTCTTCACTTCAGCCAGTACAAAAAAGTTTATTCCTCCAGCTGGTGTAGAGTTCCAGCCCACAGTGGCGAGGCGATGCTCCCACCAGCAGAACGATGCCTGGCAGCTTGCTCACGGCTCAAGAACTGCCATGGAAGTATCAGCAACTGCAACAACCGTTACTGCTGCTCCCCTGAACTCACCAGAGCACGTCCAGGGCCCCACCGAGGTCGCCCCTCCACCGAGATCAGCAAGGCTGAGCAGCCCGTTCTCAAGCACCTAGGCTTGGGGGTCCTCGGCGAGGGGCCGGGAAGACAGCACGGGGCCGGAGGCCTCGAGGAGTCACCGGCAGGGAGGGGTCCGCCGCGCGCGAGGACGGGAGGCGAGGGGCGGGCGGGGCACGCGGGCGGGCGGGGCCGCGCGTGCGCAGTGGCCGCGCGGCTGGCACGCGGCGCTGCGCTCCCTGCTTAAATGAGCCGGGGCTCCCGGCGCGCGCCACTTCAAGGGAGCCCGCCGCGGGAGCGGGCGCCGCCAGCTTTCCTCGGCGCGGCGGGAGGCGGCGGCCGTCGGGGAGCAGGCTCGGCGGGCTGAGGCGCTGCGCCCGCTGCAGGGAGGCGGCGGCGTCCGGCGATGGGGACCGAGCGGAGGCATCGCGCCGGGCCGTGACCGCCGCGCCGCCGCCTCAGGCGCTCTCGGAGCGCCGACGCTGAGGACCATGGCCCTGGAGCAGCTCTGCGCGGTCCTCAAAGGTAAGCGCGGGCGCGGATGGCGCCCCCTGCGGGCCAGGCCGCGCTCCGCTCCGCCGCCGCCGCCGCCGCCTTCGCGCCCTTTGTCTGGCCCAGGCCGCCCGCCCGCCGCCGCTGCGAGCTAGCCCTAGGGGGGAGCGGAGGCCGGGGGACGCCGGCGACTGCGCTCGCGTCCCGGACCATTCCACGCCGCGCTTCGCAAAGTGTGTGAGCGAAGGCCGGCGGTCCCCGGTCGCCACCGCAGAAAGTCATTCCGCACAGACCCCAAAAGCCCCGACTCGGACGCGCAGGAGAGGCTTCCGAGAAGCCCCGCGACGCCCGCGCCTCCCGCGGGTCCCACCTGCTGCGGCCGGGAGGCTGCGACACTACTGCGGGCTCCGGCTGCGCGCGGCCGCCCTGCCGGCGACCCGCACCCCGCACCCCGTGCCGCCTTCCCGGGAGGGATCGCAGGGTCCTGCTGCCCAGTCTTGTGCGGAGGAGGAAGCCGGTCATCAGCGGCCGGCCGACCGCACAAAGCTCGGAAAGCCGCTTGGCGGCTGCCTCGTCGCCGAGGTGTTATGTCAGCTAAATATTTCTAGATCGTTTACATTGAAGGCAAAGTTTATTCTGAAACTCGTCCTGGATTGATCCTTTTATAAATCTCCGGGGAAAGCACCGCCATTCACTAACTGACTCCCTTTTCCCTTAATGATTTAATTGCAAATGGAATGTCTGACTGCTTTATTTTAAAATCTCTCTTCATATTGAGAGACACGTTAAGACAGTGACAATATGGGCATGTATAGTTTTAGCACTGAATCTGAATATTTGCACAATTACAAATGTTGGTGTTTCTCACGTCCGTGTTATCACCGTATTTTCAATTTTTGTTTTTATTAGAAAGTTCAATAGAACTTTTCGTCGTTCTTGAACTAATGACGTTTTAGACAAACTTCATAACTGGACAGATATTCATAAATTCGTAATTGACGTTACAGCCATTGAATTTAAATATTTACCTACCAAGCTATATGTATCAATACTTGTATATTCAAATTGTGCCAGAATAACCAATAACCTTCTAGCCAGTAAATATTTCGGTTATTCCATAAATTCTTAGTGATTCCATTAGTACATAAAAACAAATCCAAAATTCTGTCGTTACTTGTAACTCCTGATTGATGCAGTCATTGCCTTGGAAATGAACATTTTGTTTCACTCTTTGGTAATAAACGAACCACATGCACAGCTGGATTTCTGCTGCTTTAGGGGAATTTTCTTCATTCTAATCGTGAACCCACCATGTTAGTGTTGCAACATCATAATGACAAGTCCATTTGAGTAGCCTTCCGCGAGAAATCACTTGGATCTCCTACGCAGCTTTACCTGCAAAACTGAACGAAACTGAACTGGATTGGGCAATCTCCATGGGTACTCAAGGAATTGCAGCGTTCCTGCCTGTCTCTTTTCAGTGGGTACACACTGCCCTCTCTGGCCAACGCGGATTGTTGCGCCTATCCGGAAAAGATTCCTTCCCTGATGGCTGAGCTCCAGTGAAAACAGTGTAGTATCTGGCTTTTATTATTTTTTTCAAATATTATTCAACCTGAACTATTTTTACATGGCAGAAGTATTTTTACAGCTCTAGATAATTGTGCTGTTGTGGGCTTACTACAGAGAGTGCAAGCTATTTTTAGTTCTTCTATACTATGCCTTGTAAGCATTAGAATTTGGTTTGGAAAGACTAAAAGAAAATATGTTAACAAAATTTGAACCTGAGAAGATAATCTGGAGGCTGAAAGAAAAAGGGAGGGATTGGGCTTTACTGCACACATTGAGTCATTTGCTTTTTAAATCAAATGCATGTATTTCCTATATAAATAATACTAAAATTGTGCTTTAAGACAACTACTCTTTTCCAGTGCTACTATTTCCTTGGGTACCAAGGCATGAACAAGCACCCCTTAAGTGTCTTAGAAGTGAGTTTTATCCACAACAAGAGGTTCTTCTCTGAAGTAGCCATTTAACACTTGTATAATTAGAGATGCTACAAGATCAAATCCTTGTTTTGGGATATAATGGACAGTTTTGGGTTAAATATCAGAAACAAGTGTAAAGTTATGAGTAGGAAGTGATTTATTAAATTACAGTAATTTACTTGTGTGTGTGCACATGAGTGTGTGCGGGCATATAAGACAGCATGCACGTGGAAGTCAGAACCTGTGGGAGGTCGCTCTTGGGGACTGAACTCAGATTGTCAAGCTTTGCAGCAGCTTTACAAACAGACATCTTGCCAGCCGCTGGTTTTACTTTTTAAAGGTACCATTATTCTTTTTCTGTTTTGCAGCAGTTAGAACAAAAGAATTATTTGGCTATTTGAGCCTTCCCAATATCAGTGAAAGTGAATACTTCACTTGTGTTATTAACTCCTTCAGGTATTACAGAATTTGAGTCAACCTTCTGTCTACGGTAGCTAGGCATGATAATCCTATGAAAATCGTCTGCTGAGATTTTGAAATCCTGTTAGAGCTATTGATATTCGAAGCTCTATAATCTGAGGTTAAGTTTATGACATAATGGAGCTTAAGGACTCTTAGTCACATGCATTTAAAGGCCTGTCGGAACTGAGTATTGCCTTCTGTTCTTTCATCTTAACCCTCATCCAGGAAAGGTTCAGGGGTACTATCCCTTTAACAGCAAAGCCTCTTTTTAATACAGCCTTTTTTTAAATGTGACCACCACCTACACGCACACACACACACACACACACAGCTTGGAATAAATTGCTTAATTATCAATTGAAATTTCTTATTAAACAATGGCTTTATTATAATAAATGTTGAACTAGAAGCCAATTTACATTTTAAAACCACAGTGTTCCTTAAGGGGGGGAGAATGTGTGCATTACAAAGCAAGTTTAAATCAAAGCTGCTTTCAGTCCTTTGAGAATACGATAGGAAAATGATAGACTCCAAATTTCATACCCAGTTTTCAAACAATATTTTAAATTTTAGAGGCTCTACCTGTTCAGCATAGTCTATCTTCCTATTTATTCTTCAGAATAATTACTGATGTTTTAAATGAATTTCTGGAATTGAGTTAAAAAGGAGGCTCTTAAGAGTTGATTTACCAGGATTCCTAAGCTTTCCTTAATGGCAGGAGCCCTTCAGAGGCGTTCTCCCAACAAAACCCAGAGCAGCACTGAAGAGGAGCATTGCTGTAGTTGTGGTTCCGAAACCACCCACCTTTCAACATGTTAGCCTGTTTCTTACAAAATGACATAGTGCCATATGCTAATCAGAAAGTTAATTGTGTCCTGGTTAAGGTTGGTTGGATCACATATGCATAGAGTAATATATTAGAAATTACAACACTAGAAGATAGCAGTTACTCTTTCAGGTCTGACTTGACCACATGAAAATTTGACGACAGTTGCTATGGATGTGGAAAGTCGACTCCTTTCACCAAGGTGTAGCAGACAAACCTGCGCTCAGAGCACACACTCGCCGCATGTGTCCCTTGTGCAGGAAGGAGCAAGCATTTCTGCTGCAGTCACTTTCTTAGAAATGAGCCTGGCCGGGGGATCAGCATCTGCAGGCTGCAGTGATGTCATGTTCACCAACCGTCTTCATCCGCCACCAGTAATAGAGGAAATTTAAGTTTGGGTATTTTTGTGCTTTGGAATTCAGTTGGTCAAAAAAAAAAAAAAAGCCATTATGCTGTCGTCTCTTGTCAGATTTAACAAACCTTATATTTACTGTTTCGATGCTTACCACAGGAATACCTGGAAAGAGACATGTTTAATTGCTAGCAAAGACAAGTTGAGCCAAGTTGATAAACAAGAGTAGTGTCTGGTATCTGAATTTAAAAAAAGTTTGTTCTTTCCATATCCTCCCTGATCCTGATTTATGATCAGATAAAGAGCTAGGCTGTATATGTGCTACTTTTTAAGTGAGATGTGAGTTTGCCAGTCAGTACAGCTCTCTCAGTACTGTGTGCAGTCAGATCCCTGCTTAGTCACTTCATGCCTTCCTCTAATCTGTGTGGAGTGCTGTTACCTGCCAGGTCAGTCTAAGCAGTGAAGATTTGTCAGTGAACCAGACAAACATGGCTCTTTAGTAAGAAGAAACTAAATAAGCACACATACGCACATGACAAATACTGGATATTATAAATAATAGTGACAGTGGAGAAAGATGATAAAGAAAACAGATTGGAGAAGCATCACAAAATCAGAAAGAATGAAGGAATAAGCCCTGCAGAGACTGATTCTAGAATATAACATGGTTTAGTCCCTAAGACAAGAACTACTTGGCATTGAAGTAATGGGAGGAGGTCTGTGGACCTACAGAGAGCAATCAGAAGAAATGCTAAGGTTCCAGATCCCACTGTACCTCAAAAGAGTATGGCTGGTGGATTTATTTTACATGTAATGGGCATCTTTTGGAAGATCTAGTGAAAGGCTATGATGTGATCTAAAATATACTTCGAAAAGATAACTGGTTGCTGGCCGCACATTAGTCCACAGAGGTCTGTAGCACAACTTTTGATTTTCGCCAAATAGCCATTACTCTTCTTTATTAATTCTTTGAATTTTAGTTAAAAAGCACAGTTACAATAAAAATTGTTCCCAGTCTCTCTTGAGGTTAGGTATGGTTGCATCATTTTGTCCTATATAAATATAAAATTATATGTACATCTTAAGGAAACTGTTTTAATAAACTTGTTTTAAAATAATTTTAGATTCTGGGAAAGTTTTGTTTTAGTTTGTGTTTGTTTTAAGGAGAAAGGAATAGCCTATGCCATGTCTTCCTGCATGCAGAGTATGATACAGTCATGGTAAATATGGAAAGTTGTAATGGCTGGCAACCTAATATTCACATTGAGTCATGAGATGACTTTGGGAACAGAAAGCCTAACTGAATAATAAGACAGAACGGTCTTGGCTCTCTGATAACAATCTGCACTTTGCTTTGACTGCTTACCTCTAATTTGTCATATATCAGAAGTTTGATAGTATCCTGTTTAAACTGTTCATTTTGGTATTTCTGCTACATAGTTCGGTCCTAATGCTAACATACGAATGCACAAATCGAAAGGTAGCAAAGTCAGATTGGTAGAGAAGCTAATAAATAGTCCCAGAAATGAAAATGAGGATTCTGTCAAGTAAAGTTAATCTGGAAGAAGTTCTTAGAAGGAGGAGGTTTTAGACATTGTAGAGATGATTTTCTAGATGAAAACAAGATGCCTAACAAGTGTGGATAATGTGAAACATTGAGAAATGTTTGTAGGGCCTTAAGAAAACAGCAGAACAATTCTCCTGATCAACATTACAAGAACCAGTCAATCCACCTCCTGCTCCATCTGTTATTGACCCAAACTTGTCTCTTTCAGTATCAAGAAAGAGAAAAGACCCTTTCTCTTTCTTTCCTATTGCAGGGACCTCACAGTAAGTATGGTCCCGGGTCCAGTAGCACCAGCATCAGGAAAATGCACAAATGCTTGAATCCTGCTCTAGACCTCGAGATAGCTGAGAGTAAACCCCATTCACCCACCACTTTCTCATCCAATAACCCCGGAGGTGACTGGTGCATACTGAACTTTGAAAAATACTCTGTAATTCCTTTCTCAAACCTGAAATAGAATTGCAAGGTCAGGCCTGCACATATTTTTGTATATATTTTTTATTGAGCTATATATTTTTCTCTGTTCCTCTTCTTTCCCCCTTCCTTCTCCCCCCCCCCCTTCTACGCTTTCCTATGATCCCTACGCTCCCAATTTACTCAGAAGATCTTATCTTTTTCTACTTCCCATGTAGATTAGATCCATATATGTCTCTCCTAGGGTCCTCTTCATTGTCTAGGTTCTCTGGGATTGTGAATTATAGGCTGGTTTTCCTTTGCTTTGGTTGTTTGTTTGTTTCTTTGGTTGGTTGGTTGGTTGGTTGGTTTGGTTTTTTGAGACCAGGTTTCTCTGTAGCTTTGGAGCCTGTCCTGGAACTAGCTCTTGTAGACCAGGCTGGCATTGAGCTCACAGAGATCGCCTGCCTCTGCCTCCTGAGTGCTAGGATTAAAGGTGTGTGCCAACCCTGCCCTGCTCTTTGCTCTATTTCTAAAAGCCACTTATGAGTGAGTACATACTACATTTGTCTTTCTGGTTCTGGGTTACTTTACTCAATGTGATGTTTTCTAGATCCATATATTTGCCCACAAATTTTAAGATGTCATTATTTTTTTTGCTGTGTAGTACTCCATTGTACAAATGTACCACATCTTTATCCATTCTTTGGTCAAGGAGCACTTAGGTCATTTCTAGTTTCTGGCTATGACAAAGAATTCTGCCGTGAATATAGCTGAACACATGTCCTTGTGGTATGATTGAGTATCCTTTGGGTATATACCAAAAGTGGTATTGTTGGGTCGTGAGGAAGGTTGTTTCCTAATTTTCTGAGAAATTGTTATACTGATTTCCAAAGCAATTGTACCAGTTTGCACTCCCACCAGCAATGGAGGACTGTTCTGGACCTGCCTACTTTTTAAACCATAGTACATTACCAGATGTAACATCCAAAAAGTTGTGCCACTTTCCAATCCAGTGGCAAAATGTGAATATACCCTTTCTAATAGCCTTAGCAACACTTGGGTGAACTTACTAAAAAGATAATTATTCTAAAAGCATCCCAATTATTCTAGTTAGTAGGCTAACTGAACTGAAATTAAAGTAGGTCTGGTAGCCATCTGTTGGCATGTATAGGGTGCTCATTTTTATTCTGTTCTTAGAGAAACCACAAATTTTTTTAAATTTTTTGGTCCTTGCCTGGGTATATTCCTATGTCAACTGTCAAGATAAGTAACTCCAGGACTGGAGAAATGGCTCAGTGGTTGAAAGCACTTGTTCTTACAGAGGACTTGGCTTCATTTCCCAGCACCCATATGGTAGCTCACAAACATCCGTTTCCAGGGTATCTGATAAGGAGACCAAGCACACACGGGTACACATACATGCATGAAAGCAAAATACACATAAAATAAATAATTTTTTTAAAAAAGATAAATAATCCCTAAAGGAAGTCTCATCTTTGCTTACTAGGACTAGCCACAGTTTAAATATCAGCCAGTCAAGCCCAGCACTTCCTCTGTGCTACCATTTATATAGCCTCATTTATATAGGACTAGAGCCAAAGCTTTGTCTTTATCAGCCAGCTCTTTGTTCTTTTAAATCTCATTTGGATTTTGTACCAAAGGCTGTTGTTTACTCAGTTTGCAAAACACTGAAATACAGCCTCCTTATAGGTCTGTCTTAACAAATTTGTGTTGACATTCAGTGGTATGAGAATTGAGATCCAAAGGGCTCTTCCAGTTTTTGTACAGTATTCTGAATCAGCACATATGCAAGAACAAAAGGCACTTGAGTTCGTTTGCCTCCATCGCTGTACCAGGCACACTGGGTAAGCCCCTTTTGTTTTGTACATGCTGTGATTCATGTAGAGGTCTTGAGCTGCACGCAGAGACGTCTTTATTAGGTACACACAGAAGGGGTAAACCAGGGTTTAAGCTCTCTTCTGCCACTCCAGGTGTTTTCGTGACTAAGAGTCATATCAAAAAGAGTGATTGGTTAGGTCTCTGGACCTAGATAACCCACAGTGAGCTAAAACTCGTCTATTTGCATGCCTCATTAAAACAGATAAAATGCTAAAGTCACCCCTTTATTCCCGGCACTCAGGAGGCAGAAGCAGGCCAATCTCTGTGAGTTTAAGGCCAGCCTGGTCTCAGAGTGAGTTTCAGAACAGTGAAGGCTACACAAAGAAACCCTGTCTCCAAACAAAACAGGAAATAAAAATAAAGAAACACTAAATTTGGCCAAAGCGTTGGGAAGCATTTTAAAGCTGGTGCTTTAAAACTCATTAACAAGTGTGAGATCCGGGGCTGGAGAGATGGCTCAGAGGTTAAGAGCATTGCCTGCTCTTCCAAAGGTCCTGAGTTCAATTCCCAGCAACCACATGGTGGCTCACAACCATCTGTAATGGGGTCTGGTGGCCTCTTCTGGCCTGCAGGCATATACACAGACAGAATATTGTATACATAATAAATAAATAAATATTTAAAAAAAACAACTGTGAGATCCCACAGTCACTTTTCACAGAACTTTAAACGAAAACTCAGCAAGTTTAATGAAGAAACAAACACCAACAAAGATAAAACTACATTTTCCCAGCCACCTACCCTCTACATCCCACCCCTCTTCATGCATCTCCCATTCTCCAGGCTTCCCTTTAATTTCTTCCCCTAATTTCCCTACTCCTTTCTCCAGTCATTGAGAGTTTTTTTTTTAATTGCACCCTTTAAAATCCAAATAACTAGAAGTAGAAATATATTGCTGACACTCTTTATACTAACTGGAATATTCAGCAATTCTAAGAAATTTTCTAGTCCTCCAAACTGATGGTTCTAAATTCCATGTTAATTTTATCACTTAATGTTTATAGGAAATGGACAGGCTCAGGAATGGAAGCTAGTTGCCTAGTGACAAAGTCCCTTAAAGATTTTAAGCTAGCTGAGTACCTGGGATTTGATAATTCACACAGGGGGGGGGGGGAGAGAGAAAGAGAATGCAACTAAAAGTCTTTCTTAGTATCTTAGTATAAGACCTTCGCAAAAAGCTAACCCTGTACCCTTAATCAGTTTAATATAGTAGAATGTACTTTTTGTCAAAACTTAGAAGTTACAGAATTGTGATGAGACTTGATCTTTGGCTAGATTCAGAACCTTTCAATGGCCTGATTTGAACAAGCAACACAACACCCCCATGAAACATCCTCTTTTAGCCAACCAAAACTATTAAAAGGACAAGAAGCTTAAAACCACTGAAGCCTTTTCCAGGAGAAAGTAAATCAAATTAAGGACTCTCCAGTTAAAACTACCCATGGCCTCCACATCTCCCCCAAAAGTCCTGGTTTTGGTTTTCTATTTGGGTTCTGTGAACTAACTGTTTTACAAGCAATTGCTTCAAATACAAACAGTTAAACCCTGATAAAGCGATTTCATTCCAAATCTTCAAGCAAAACTAGAGATCGCCTATGGTCATTTTTCTTATTTGAAACAACGAACTAGGCAAATTAAATATTAAAATTGAAGATGAACTAGTGCTGTGGATGTAAGCCCAGGGACTGATGGGATGTCTGAGTGAGTACTGTGCTTGGGATAGTACTTGCAATATGAGGCACAGTGGACTATAGCTGTAATCTTGGCACTGGAACGGCAGAGACAGTAGAATCCCTGGGTCTTGCTAGCCAGACAATCTAATCAAATTGATCAGCTCCAGATTCATTGAGAAACCTGTCCGCAAAAAGTAAGGTAGATAACTTGTCTGCTCATAAGCTGTTCCTCTGAAGGAAATGTTCCCTCCCTCAGCACCCAGTCTCTCAGTAAGAGGTGGGGCCTCATGAACCCTTTCCCATGTACTGTGAAGTAGTGATGGGCTCAGTCTTGTGCAGGTCGCCACAGCTGTGGTGAGTTTCACAGGACTCTTTCCTGACCTTGGCCTCTTCTATTCTCTGAACCTCCTTTTCCATTGTTCCCTGAGCCTTGGAGCAGCTGATGTAGATGCCCTGTTTAGATACAAACATTCCACAGTTGCTTTATTTCCCAGTTCGACCAGTTGTGAACCACTGCATTAATGAGTTGCTGTATTCATGACCATTCACTTCAAAACGAAGCTTCTCTGGTAAAGGCTGAGAGGAGTACTAAGCTATGAGTGTAAATATCAGTATTTAGAAGGTGTTTTAACACAGTACCCCTACTCATGCTTTTACACACAGCGTTAATTTACCTCAGTGAGTCAAAAAAATAGAAAACATTATAGTAAGAGGAGGTTTATTGGGAGAAGCAGGGTTTCAGCAATAGAGTACATGCAAGTGTGAGAGGGAGTAACGGGAGGGGTGAAAATGACCCAAAATTCAATTTAGGCATATGCGACGTTGTCAAAGAATTATACACATGCACACACACACACATATGTGCATGCGTGTGTCGGGGTGTGGGGGTGCTGTAGTATTAGCAGTCATTGAGGAAGACACCTGACATTAGCCTCTCTAGCTTACACATGCACATATACACACAAAAATAAAGTCTACTCCTACACACAAAAAAACCCTTATGGCACTATTGAGAGATAATTGAACCATAAAGGTGTTAACTTTATCAACGACTTGATATGTGTAATTATCACACATATGGGCTATTGAGAAAATAGCCCCTGTGGAGGAAGGAGGCCACTGGGGTTTGCCTTTGATGGATATATCTTGTCTTGGCCTCTTCCTCTGCTCTATCTGCTTCCTGGCTGCTGTGAGGTGAGCAGTTCTACTCTACCACACTCTTTCTACCTTTATATGCAATCTCAGTCCAGAAGCAATGGAGCAGTCTTCCTGTGGACTAAATCACTGAAACAGATATAATAATGAGCCAGAATAAATCTTACTTTGTTTCTCAGGTGTTTGTCATGGTCACAAAAAGCCTGGCTAGAGCAGCTAATCAGATCCACTGTTTGCCATGGTGTTTTAGTTACTGTTCTACTTCTATGAAAAGACACAATGACCAAGGAAACTTACAGAAGGAAATGTTTAATCAGGTCCTCCTTAACAGTTCCAGAGAGTTAGCTTGTGGTCATGATGGTAGGGAGTGTGGCGGTAGGCACGCTGCTAGAGCAGTACATTCTGATCTACAGGCTCCAGGCAAGGGAGAGAGTAAGACTGAACCTGGTGTGGGTTTAAACCTCACAGCCCACCTCCAGTGACATAACTCCACCAACAAAGGCCACACTTCCTAAACAGGACCACAAACTGGAAGCGGAACATTCAGCTATATGAGCCTCTGAGGGCCGTTTTCCTTAAATACAACACAGCAGATATTCTATTCCTTATTAACCTCGACACCCTCATGTCTTCCCCCAGAGTTCCAAGTTCCTTCAGATGGTTGAAATTGTTACCCAATCTGTGACAGTTTCCAAATCTCAACCTTTTCTTTCTAATAATGCTCTCTCCTGGAAAGTCACTCTGCTGCTTACTGATTGCTACAGCCCTTCCCCCATGCACCTTTTAGGGAGAAATTTTAGGGACACAAAATCAAGTTTTCTTCCCAAAGGGAGAAACATATAATTAATCCCTCCAGAAAGCCATTTTCTAATACTGCCACACATGCCTACATTCCAGTAAACTGACCAAGAACCTTTGGGCTCACTCCAGTACTAGTGTTGATCATATCCATTCAGTATCTCCAGGTAAAATCCAGGTGAATCCTAACAAATTTCTCCCCAGTGTTAAGCAATAGTCATTAAGTCTTTTGGTGGCCTACAACTCATAGTAGATGATTTTACACATAAGAAATGTGTTCCCTCTACCTACTCTTATGGTATTTTTATCTTACCTGTCCACTAGCCTAATGGTAAAGGATGGAGATTTCTTCAAGATTTAATAGCTGTTAACAAAATCATTATTCCTTAACAGCCAGTGATTATTGTCCTTCATACTTTGTTGTCCAATGTTTCCCCCTGAGCAGCCATTGGCTTCTATGGTGTTTTTTCAGTACATCTAGTACATAGCCAGTACCTTTCTATTTTAACACAAAAGGATCAGCAGTTTACCTGGGAAGATAAGATGAAAACCCTGCCTAATTTCTTTTCGATAATTCAGGATGTCTTAGGTAATATATCTTTCTAATATTGTTCAATTTTTCTTCAGTATTAGAATAATCTATTTTTATGTGCCTCATCCCAAGAAGCCTGTACTGAAAGCCTCCACTTCTCTCATAGCCTGTCCTCTAGAAGGTATAAGGACTCCAATTCTGTCAAACCCCTATCAAACTTGGGAGTTAGCTCTTGATGCATAAGGATCTGAATCTTATCCTTACTGCCCTCAAGACATATAGCTTCTCTTCTTCCCTGCCCTGAAAGACAACTCTGGGAATTTTTAGAACTTATTACTTTTTTCCAGAACTGGCTACTAAACTTTTCTTTGGTTCTCTAGTCTCTTTACAATTACTGAAAAATTCCTGTCCTTACCATATTTAGTGGTTCTACAGTGGAAAACAGTTCTTCGAGTATATCAGGAAGTAACTGGCATTAGCTCACCCAGTTACATTCTGTCTTTCCACATATTTATGTATGAGAAAGGAAGGCACTAAGATCTAGGAAGGTAAAACAGACCATTGGATCAATACAGACAGCAGCTAGACCTACTGGCGCAAAGACTGTGTTCCTGTCTATATGAGGTTACTACCTCACTGAACAGTTTTCATAGGATCTTCTTTCATCTGTATCCCTCCCTCTGTTGAAGCTATTTTCAACTCTCACTATACTGAATGCTAACTAGCTATACTGCTGGCCGCTAACTCAGCTAGCAGCTCGCCTAGGAAAGTCTTTTCCTCCTCAGCTCATCTCACTCTCACTTGTTAGAACGTGTTGGGTTCTGCTGTTCTGTTTCCTCTCCCAGGCTGTGGTGTCCCTCCTGACTTTTTTTGCACTAACAACGTGACTTCTCCATGACTAGATGAACAAGAAACTCTTTTGTGGAGTACATGCTACAATAATTAGTTTGTAAAAGATTTTATCTCAGATGATCCAGTAGTCATTATCAAATCAGATTTTCTATAGTTTCCTTTAACAAGATTATAGAATCCAGACCCTTTGCTAAGGCTACAGCTCCATTCACTGATTATAGAAACATTTATACAGACAGTAGATACATCGAAGGTCACATGTGTTCTGGGTCTGCTCTAGAAGCCCAGAAGACATTTACTTCCTTAGGACTACCAGTGACAGTAAGGACTATATCTTTGCCCCCTCATGTCACTCAGGTTCCAAGAGTTCATATAAAAGCTCTCTTTTAAGAAGTAAGCATATTAATGTCATAGCCTATATAAGCTGCCCTGGTCCTCCTCAACCTTAGGTTTGTGCAACCAACTAATTAAGGATTTTCTGCATTACCAGGAGTGGGGAATGGTTGGGAATGGGGGTTGACAGGAGTATTATTTGATTTAAATGAGATATCTTTGGACAGGTCTGAACTGGCATCCCATCCTGCACAAATTTTTTCCTTTGTGTCTTGACTTCCTAGAATATTGGCAAAATGGTCAAATAGGAAAAGGAATATTATCGAAAGCCCTCACTCATCACTGCTTATGAGATATATTGACTGCAAATATGTCCTTGGTACAACCCTGGAAAGCCAAATCATGCTTCCAGGGTCATCTCTCAACTGTCTAATGGTCATTGGAAGTCTGACAAGGTTTATTTGCTGTACCACTTCACAGGATACTGGTATATAGCTGGCATGGTTTCATCTTGAGTTGAAGCTTTCCCTTACCACTAGTCTAGAACATGGAAAATATTTACCAGGAGGATCCCCCAAGAACTTTGTAGTGATGAAAGGATTCATTATACTAGACAGATTATTCCAGTTGTAAAATCAGCCCATCAGTATCTCCATTGTACTTAATATACCCAGTTGTCTAGATACATTGCACAGACCTTTGGAGAAATAAATACCTAGTTGGTAAGAATTTGTGAGATATTTAGTCTGTCATTATCTAAGGTTCCTTCCCTTAGTTTCCCTCAACCTTCCACTCCTATAGGAAGACATTTTTATCTCTTTTTGAGATCATTACTGGCTGAACAAATCACTTAGCATCTAAGCATTCGACAAAGCACTTCGCCAGCCTGTGCTTATTAGAGGATAAGTGCATTGCTACAAAGAGTTGCTTGACATCCTATAGTGCACTGCTACCCTTGTTAAAGATTCCTTCAACTGCATGCCCCCAGTATACAAAGCTCGCTCTTACATCCTGAAGCCTGGAGCGTTTATTAGAAATGTACTACCTTAGCTTCCTTCTAGTCCCACTAAAGGGACTCTTTCAAGTACTATCAATTAACCTATATCTTTCCTTCTATAGAAGCTTTTTTCAACCCGTGTACAGCTATGTAAATAGAGACTGTGTTCATTTCCCAACCACCCGGACCTGAATAATCACACAGAGACTATATTAATTACAACACTGTTTGGCCAATGATTCAGGCATATTCCTAGCTAGCTCTTACATCTTAAATTAACCCATTTTTATTAATCTATGTATTGACACAAGGCTGTGGCTTACTGGTAAGGTTCCAGCTTCTTTCTTCTTCAGCAGCTACATGGCATCTGTCTGACTCCACCTTCTTTCCTCCTCTGTCTCTGCTTGGATTTTCTACCTTGCTATATTCTTCCCTGTCATAGACCAAAGCAGAGTCTTTATTAACCAGTGGTAATAAAACATATTCACAGCATACAGAGGGGAACTCCATATCACAGCTAAATTAAAGGGTATGGCATAGGGGTTCATTTTCTAGGGTTGTACCCATTTACAAAAATTTCCTGACCCTCTCACTCTGAGCTAATGGACCTCAACTCCTGTCACTAGTATCAAAATCAAGTTAAAAAGAAAGCTTACATTCCAAAAGAAATAAAATGACATCTGAGAAAGCATCTTCTCCCAAGAACCAGGACAAGAACAGTACAACTTCAAAATGAATTTGCATCTAGCTGAAAACTTACAGATTTTCTTTATGCTACTTCCCCATGAAGTAGTCCTTCATAGTCCCCTAACACCAATGTCTCTTTGTTAATCACATTGACATCCATTCCAATTCTTTAATCTTCTTGCTAACATTTTTCTCAAAATGTCTTCACTACCTATGCTAGTTTGATCCACCATGAGATGAAATCATAAACAACCTCTAGCACAG
The DNA here is from genome assembly GCF_018167655.1 of Microtus oregoni. Taxonomy (NCBI): domain Eukaryota; kingdom Metazoa; phylum Chordata; class Mammalia; order Rodentia; family Cricetidae; genus Microtus; species Microtus oregoni. The sequence continues at coordinate 65,854,942 of NW_024543063.1, forward strand.
CAGTTCTTAACCTGTGGGTCACAACCCTTTGGGGGTTACATATCAAATATCCTGCATATCAGATTCTTATGATTCATAACAGTAGCAAAATTACAGTCTTAAAGTAGCAACCAAATAATTTTATGTTTGGGGGTCACCACAACATGGGGAACTGTATTAAAGGATCGCAGCACTAAGAAAGTTGAGAACCACTGCCCTAACATCTCCCTGATACTTACATCTTCCCCACTCAGCTTCTCTGACATTGAAATATAATAGTGACTTTTGTTGCTGTTCTGCCTATCCTAGCCATCCCTTCTGCCCTGCACAGATCACCATTATCTACCTCCCAGATCTTGGCCATGAACAGAAACTTAGTGGAATACCGGACATGCCATGACACCCCTACTGAAAACTTTGGTATGAGTCTGCAACTTCACTGAGGCTTGTTCTACAGTGTCCTGTCCTGAGACACTCAGGAATAAATCGTCTTAATAAGATCTGTGAAGTTTCTTCCTTAGCATTTTTCCTTACTCTAGATTTAACTTTGTATCCTGAGCTGATCCAAAAAAAAAATCTACTCACAAAACCAAATTCCATTGTTACCAACAAGAAACTTCTCGCTTGGACTGGTCACCTGGAAAACCTATCTCTCTCCCATCACAAGCCACAAGCCAAATGAATTATTGCCGAGGTTTCTTCCTTACTGACTTGGTGCTTATTTCTTCTTACCTCTCTCCCACTGAAACCTTAAAAAAAGGTTTCATCTTAACCTTAAAAAAGAAAAAAAAACTCACATGTCAGGGTTGGGATTATTTTCATTTGAGCTATGAGAACAGAACTTGGCAGTTAGAGATTTGGAGGTACCTACCTCTTGGATATCTGGCTATGCCTTTTGCCATCTTAAAAGTAGTCTATTGTTCCCAGCCCAAATAACACAGTGTAGAAAAAAACTTTTAAAAATTATTTTAGAGGTAGTTACCATGATGCCAACCCTTAATTCTAAGGATAACAACTGTGGTTTACTAAGAGGAATTATCCTGGACATGGAAAAATACTAGGATCTTTGCTAGGAATTGGTACCATCTAGAATGAATTCATAATTGAAAACTTTTTCCATTCTGAGTTTTTAATTTTTCTTACTATTGTGTATGAGTGTGTGTTGTACATATATGAATAGAGATCAGAGGACAACTCTAAGGAGTCTGTTCTGAGGAATGAATTTAGCATTATTTGGAAAGTGCTTTTACCCAGTCATCACACTGACCCCTCCTGTGAAACCACCAGTTTCACTACCCAAGACCATTAGGCCCCACCAGAGCCCTTTGGGCTCCTGTGTTCATATACTCCTAAATAATGGTCCTTGTTGCATGGGGCGGTGTCAGTTCTGTTGTACCTCAAGTTGTACCTGGAGACTTTGGGGCAGATTGAATTGGAAACTTTCAAACTCTTAAAGGTGGCTAAATCATATCTGGCACTGGTTCCCTCTTGTGTTTTGCCCTACCACTTTCAGTGATTCTCTTCATACAAGGAAGACATTTGGCTTCTCTTGAAGCGTATCATGAGCTGTTTTAACAGGTACTACAAGAGATGCAGACCAGACTCAGGGTAATGTTAAAACCTTTAAGACTTTGAATTTATCCCAACAAGAAACCAGAACCCAATTAACCCAAGAGATTTTGGAGATCTAACAGGTATCTAGATGCCCTCACTGGCAGCTGGCTCCAAGAAGAGGTCCAGATGACCAGCTAGCAATAAAAATGAAGTCTGGTGACAATTTGCTAACAGAGGGATAGGTTGATGTCACATTTTTCACGGAAAAATGACAAGCTAAACTTTTGGGGTCTCATGCCTAGTCATATTCCTATTTCAGCTGCCAAGATAAACAAACCTAACCAATGAGCTATATGACCTACAGTAAACTATGTTTTATTTTTTACTTTGTTTTTATTTTTATTTTATTTGTTTTATTTAAGCTGGCTTACAGTTCAGAGGTTTAGTCTGTTATCATCAAGGCAACTCGCAGGCAGATATGGTGCTGGAGAAGGGGCTAAGGATTCTGACATCTTGAATCACAGGCAGCAGGAAGTGGTCTGTCTCACTGGGAATGGCTTGAGCATGTATGAGACCTCAAAACCTGCTTCCACAGTAACATACTTCCTCTAACAAGGCCATACCTACACCAGTAAAGCCACACCTCCTGATGGTACCACTCCTTATGAGTTTATGGGAGCCAGTTACATTCAAACTACCACAGGTGTACACCACCCCACCCAGCCTTAAGCTTTAAATATCAGCCAATCTGTAATGAACTCTTGGGCCAGCATGAGAACTTGGTCAAGAGCTTTATTTTAACCAACCCTTCTTCATTCCTTTGGATCATACTAAGTTTATGCCAATGGCTCTGTCTCCCCAGTTTGCAAACTACATGAAGTAAGTCTCTTTTTTTTGCCTTAAAATTTTTCCTGGCAATATTTTTCATCTTCATTAAGAACTACATTTTTAGAGTGCATGTTGAGAGAGAGAGAGAGAGAGAGAGAGAGAGAGAGAGAACATCTGTGCAGATGTCCAAGGAAGCTGTAAGCTGTAAGAAGATGTGGGGTCCCTAGAGCTATAGATACAGACAGTTTTGAGTCACTTGCTTTGAGTGCTGCAATATCTAGTCTTCTGGAGGAACAGCAGCTGCTTTTAACTTCAGAGCCATACTGCAGCCCCAAATATACATTGTTTAATATTAATAAAGCTGAATTTTGTGGTTTTTTTATTTTGGTACATATTTCTGATGGTATAACCATTTTTCCATGTGTATATAAAATAAATTTATATATTTTATTTTAATATAATGTGCAAAATAAAAACATTTGTTTCTGTCTTTATTAAAATTATTCACACACACCCATTTGGTTTGGTTTGGTGGGGTTGCTTTTGTTTTTCAAGACAGTGTTTCTCTGTATAGCCCTGGCTGTCCTAGAACTCACTCTGGTAAACCAGCTGACCTCAAACTCGGAGATCCACCTGCCTCTGCCTTCCAAGTGCTGGGATTAAAGGCATGTGCCACAGCCACCCAGCTATTTCTTTAGTTAATATACTATCCCCAAACCATTTGTTTTTAAATTTTATTTTATATGTGTGAGTTTTTATTGCTTACTATGCTTTTAATTTTCTGACACACTTTTTTTTATTTCTAGTTGTACTATTGGTCTCCTGCTTCTGTTTGTTAATTTCTTTAAGATTATTTATCTTTATTATATATGTATGGATGTGCTACCTGCATGTATCTATGTGTACCACATGTGTGCCTGGTCCCCTTGAAGTTCAGAAGAGAGCATCAGATCCACTGGAACTGGAGTTACAGATCATTTTGAGCCACCATGTGGTGCTGGGGACTTAACCCAGGTCCTCTGCAAGAACATTATGTGCTGTTAACCCCTGAGCCACCTCCAGCCCATGTTTGTTGATTTCTTACCCTTTCAGCTCTCTTGGTGTCACTTACTTTAAAGCTGTGAGTTATAAATGTGAAAACTGATAGTCTACCTGTGATTCTAGAAATAAAAGAACGTGAACAAAATGTATCGAGCCGTTGTGTGTCACCTAAATGACACAACATGGGAGCTGGGTTCCTCTGAGAGAATAGCCGACATAAAAGAATGTTTCATTTCCTGAACCTCAGACTCCTAATGTTTGGGATTATAAGTTTGGTTTTGTAATCATAACTCTCTTAATTTTGTTGTGGTTATTGTTTTTTAAGTTCAAGGCTCTGTTCCTCTAACTCAGTTCCAGTATAAAGATGGGAAGTATTTTGTTTTGAGATAGGATTTCACTATGTAGCCCTGGCTGTCCTAGAATTCACTAAAATCCTCTGCCCCTTGATTTCTGGGATTAAAGACATGCTCCCACAACACCTAAAACAAATTTAAAAGAAAATAAAAAGAATCATTCATTCTGACATGGAGTCTTTAATCAAACAAACAAAAACCTACAGTGGTTTTTCTTGTCCTAATTAAAAGTTCAATACCTATTCCAGGCAGACTGGTAGTATGCTTTCTACTGAATGGAAGAAAGCACCATTCATTAAAAAAAAAAAAAAAAAAAAAAAAAAAAAAAAAAAAAAAAAAAAAAACTTTGAAAAAGGAAAGGCAGTCAATATAGTTGAAAGGAGACAAAGGTTAATAAGGATTCAAGAAGCCAAGGATGAAGAGGTCAAATGCTTAGATTTTAAGATGTAAACTAAGTGACAAGAACTATATCTTCGCACATGATAGTCTTGTTAATAGACACTAAAGGTATGCTATTAAGCAAACCCGTGCTGTTACTCTGTGTGTGTGTGTGTGTGTGTGTGTGTGTGTGTGTGTGTCATTTGGCAAAGTCGTCAATCACTCTATTTCCCTCTCCCTAACATCTTGTAAGTTATAAATTGCAGTTCACTGTGTCTTAAGCATGTCATTAGTCTCTCCTTTCCAATTCCACAGACTTCTCTGCTTCAGTACATCACCATTACTTTACTTCGCAAATGATTTTCTCATAAGTTTAGCCTCCAGACAACCATTAGGAGAATGAAAGAAGTAGTGATATACTCTCTTGGTTTAAAAAACAATAGTGAGTGACTGGGTTTGGTGGTGCACACCTTTGATCCCAGCAGAGCTCTTTATTCTAGGCCAGCCTCCTCTACCTAGCAGTTCCAGGCCAACCAATACTATGTAGTAAAATCCTCTCTACAAAAAAATCAAAAATAAAAACCTACAGTGAGTAACTAGGAATGTATCTAAATGGCACTGCACTGGGCTAGCATGCACAGCACTGTGGGTTCATTCCCTAACACCACAATAAGCAAACAAAAGTCTTCAGTGCTTTTTCTTTTTAATTGTAATTGAAAGTATAAATTCATCAACATGGTATTTAAGAGTTTTTACTCTTAAGTCTTACCTTGCTTTTTTTCTAACCTGCTATGCTACCATATTTCTTTCTCAGGAGTTCAAGTCCAATTAGGTCTGTTCCAGATGTTTTCCTCACTCTGCCCTTTTATCTCAGAAAGAATGAATACCAGTTCCCTTCTCCATGTTTCCATTATGCGGTCTCTAAACCTCTCTTTTCACCTGTATTTCAGGTAGTCTTTGACAGTTGACTCTAGGAAGATGATAATTTTCACAGTATCTACCATTTACTTAGCAGAATGCTTGGTACATACGATATGATAGTCACACCATTGAGACTGGTCCCATCATATTAGTACATCTTCTGGATTTTGCAGATAACTAACATGAAGCTTAAAAAGACCTCACAGCTAGTACAGTAATATAAGACAGAAACCTAAACTCCTATATTCACCTGCCTCCTGAAGTCCATACTGTTAGGCATTTTGCTTAATTTTGTAGCCATACCTTTGCCTTCTTAGAAGGAGATAAATGCTATTGACTAAACGTCTATCTACCAAACTGGTAGTTTAGGGCAGCCTGGTAGCACGTTTTCTATTAAATGGAAAAAGGTGCCATTCATAAAAAATGTCTTTGAAATCTCCAAAACACAGAAAAAAAGGTATATATTGTTGGTTGGGTCTCAAACGTTCGGGGTGAGGAGTGAAATAGCTTTAGTGTCTAATATGGCTTCCTGTTAGAGCAAAACCAGCACAGTGATGCACAGCAGCAGTGTCAGTGGACTTCTAGAAGTCAGGTGAGCCACTCGAGCTTTGGCATAACACACTGCACAACTGACCAAATGCATAAACACACTTCAGGTAGAGTAAATGGAATGGTTAGGCTTAGCAAAAGCCTGCACAACACATATATGTGGGCTTGTTTTCATGTTGAAAAAAAATGTTTTTAACAGCACATGGTATTCATTACTTCTTATATAAATAAGTACAAAATCAGTTACATCTTTTCTTTGGTTGTTTTGGGAGTCAAATAGTAAATAAGAACATAGCATTTGTTTATTTACATTGTGAATATGTATGTGTGCTCATGAATATTCGCATGTTTGAGCTTTTACACATTCCCCCTGTGGTACTCATGGGAGGTTAGACACAACTTTCAGAGTTGTTCTTTCACCTTATAGATTCCAAAGATCAAGCTCAGGTGTTTAGGCTCAATGGCAAGCATCCTTACCCGAAGAGCCAGCCTTCTCATTAGCCCAAGGGCACAGTATTACATATCTCAAAGACTCAGTGTGAATGTTGGTAAGAAATGGCGATTTTAACCAAAATGTGTGCACATGTTTATAATCCTAGCACGGGGGAGATAAAGGAAGCCAGATTTTGAGTTCAAGGCCAACGTGACCTCTATAACAGTACCCGTCTAATTTTAGTCACTAGTCCTTTATTGTCATCAGAGTTTCCTTAGAGGCGTAGTAAAATGTAAAATAAATGCAACTTTTTAACTGTTCTTTTCTGTTCTTTCTCTAGTGTTGCTAATAACAGTACTTGTAGTGGAAGGGATTGCTGTGGCCCAAAAGACCCAAGGTAAAGTATGGAGAGGAACATGGTATGTTTACGCAGTTTGAAAGAATTACAACTTTTGGATGCTATTTCATAATCCTTTGTTTTAGTTTTCTCTCTATTACTGTGATAAAATACCATGACCAAAACAGCTTGGGAGAGGAAAAGATTTATTTGGCTTACAGTTTTCACATTACAAAGCATCATCAAGGGAAGTCAGAGCAGGAGTCAGGGCAGGATCCTGGAGGCAGGAGCTGATGCAGAGGCCATGGAGGAGTGCTGTTTACTGGCTTACTCTCCCGGGTTTGCTCAGTCTGCTTTCTTACAGGACCCAGAATCAGCTGCCCACAGTGGCCCTACCCAGTGAGCTGATCCATCCGACATCAGTCATTAGTCAAGAAAATGCCCCACAGACAACTGAGGTGCCCTCGTAAATGACCCTGGCTTAGTGGATAAAAAATACTTACTAACACATTCCTCTTAATCATTTCAGTGACCAAAAGCATTCTATTAACCTATAGATCTCAACTTAACCAGAATCAGCTACTAAATTGTCTGCACAAAGTTTGCCCTGATAAGCTTTTTAAAAGCCAGCATCATTAATAACTTTTAATACACTGTTACTTATATCCAAAATTTAAATGAAATTTACAGTTTTATCACTAAGAAGAATAAAAAAGTGTCTTTTCTAGTGTGAACAAGAAAAGTCTTTCAGTACAGTCTTCAAAGCCCTTTGGTCCTGTTGTACTGTCTGACTTTGAAGAATAGCTACTGTGATTGTTTAAAGCAAATTTTCATGTTAGAGTTAGTGCATTTTCTGTACAATTTTATTTTTTATTTTCATCAAAGTTATATGTTCACATGATAAAAAAATCAAACTATAAACAATTGGAAAAATTGTTTTTCATTCTATTCTTCCTGTTTCCTGCTTTAAACCATGACTATGATATATATGATATTTTGTTTATATTTTGTGTGGGGAAAGGTAGACACACATATGCTACAGTACACATTGTAGAGCAGGATAACATTGGGAAGTGAGTTTTCTCCTACCACTCTCTGAGTAATGGAGACTGAAATCATGCCATCATCTTGCAAAACATGAACTTTTAATCCTCTAAACCAGTGGTTCTCAACCAGTGTGTCAAGATTCTTTTGGCAAGCCTCTATCTCCAAAAATTATTTGCATTATGATTATAATTCATAATCGTAGCAAAATTATAGTTATGAAGTACCAACAAAAATAGTTTTATGACTGAGTGGTGGTGGCGAATTCCTTTAACCCCCACATTCGGGAGGCAGGGGTAGGCAGATCTCTAAATTCAAAGCCAACCTGGTCTACAAAGTGAGTTCCAGGACAGCCAGAGCTACACAGAAAAACCCTGTCTCAATAAATAAATAAATAAATATTTTTTTTCAAAAAAGGGAGGAAGAAAGTAAGAAAAGCAAAAATCAGCATTTAAACCACTTATTAAAATTTTTCGATACAAATTTGTCTTTAGGTTTAGAAATATTTTGGTTTTGTTCAGTTTCTAAAATTTCCTCATCCAGGAAGAGAGAGAGAGTTGATGCTGGGGCGAGTAACAGGAGAGACTAAGAGAAGGAGGAAAGAGGAAGGGGAAACTGATTGGACTGGGGAAAAATTAATTGATTAATTAATTATAAAAAATTCCTCCTTCATTTTCTCTAGTGTTTTAGGGGAATTCCTATTATTATAATACTTACAGCCTTTAGGGGTTTGTATTGCTGTTTTTTAAAGTTAACATACAAAGTCCTGAGTTTATTATGAAGTTCAACATAATGAATTCAATATATATTTAATTTATGTATATTTTCACACATATTTTTATTTCAATCTGGAGAGACTGCCTCAATTTTTATTCCATAAACTAACAATTACAAAACTTTTTATGGAAAGAGCCAATAAATATTTAAGCTTCTATGAGCCTGTCTCTGAAACAGTTACCCAGTTCTTTTGTTGTGAAAGCAACCAAAATGAGCAGTTGAAGGGTATTAATATGTTCCAGTAAAACTCAACACACGCCTATGGCATCACACCTCTGCTCTAAACTTTCTCGCGCTTTGATTTTCTCCGTTTGGTGGAGCTGAAGAGCCGGGCGGTGGTGGCGCACGCCTTTAATCCCAGCACTCGGGAGGCAGAGGCAGGCGGATCTCTGTGAGTTCGAGACCAGCCTGGTCTACAAGAGCTAGTTCCAGGACAGGCTCCAAAACCACAGAGAAACCCTGTCTCGAAAAACCAAAAAAAAAAAAAAAAAAGGAATGTTTTTTTTTTTCTGTCTCTGGAGAAATCGCAGGAAACCCTGTTGTTACTCATTGGTTGATAACTTGGGTTTATTGTTTGTTTTCATTTCCTTGCATGAGCTTTATTTACTCAGGGTTGCTTTATTCCATGTTTTCCAACATGTTTTTCATACTGGAAGCTTTCTTCAAATTCCTGGTTGTCCTTGCATATGTACTTAATATTTTAACGGGGGCACTGAAAAGCTGACTATGAGTTGTCTGTAGGTATGGGTAGGATGTGTTTACCGTGGCTCTCATCTGAGATTTGAACTGACATTTGGGACTCTCTGATCTGTATGATTAACCCTTTCTTAGATAGATTGGATTCCCAAAATAGAAATCTCTGTTTGCTGTCAGAGTCTCTTGCTTCAACAGACCAAGTGGGAGAAAGCTGGGACTGTCAGTGAGTTCATTAACATTCACCAGCCTCCCAATTTTCAATTGCTGTTTTCACCTCAGCTGCACCTGGTTGTCCCAGTTCATTAATTCTGCTTTACTTTCACCAAAGTAATGGTGAAACTTATATGGGTGCAGAGGTCAGAAGACAGCTTGCTGTCTCTGTTCTTCCACTATTGGCTTCCAAGAATCAAACTTGGGTTGTCAGACTTGGTGGCAGGTACCTTTTGTGGCAAACGCATCCTTTACCATCAAGCCTTCAAAATAAGTATAATATACAACAGCTTTCTTCCACTTCTGCTGTGATCAGTTGGTTATACTAAATTTGTCAGTGGTTCTCGTGAAGTTATATATGCAACTGAGTAGGCAATTGTTTAGGGTGTTTGGGGGAAAGAAAAGAATGCTTCTTATATATGGTATTTAAAATTCCCTTCAAGATGGACAGAACATTGGAATCAAGCACATTCCTGCAACCCAGTGTGGCATTTGGGTTCGAACCAGCAATGGAGGTCATTTTGCTTCACCAAATTATCCTGACTCATATCCACCAAACAAAGAGTGTATCTATATTTTGGAAGGTATTTAACAAATCTGTTTTCTTGGATAAACTTCTACTTCACTATAAAACTGAGGACATTAGCTAAATGCCCTATTTAAACAAGTTGGGACAAATTTTAAATATGTTTGTGAATTAAATTATAATAAAGATAAATATTTGTAAATATCAAATACATTAACAAAATAATAGTTAATTTTAATGAGAATTTGTAATTGTTTAAACTATGTTAAACTATGTGCATCACTGTATGAGAAACTTCCTGATAAGGAACGTAAGTTCACCAGCGTCCCTGCTGGGCTTTCTGTTCATGCTGAGTGCATTTGCTTTCTTCTGTATTACATATGACACACTGTACATTGTTTTTAAAGTAAGCAAGAATTAGCCTTTCGCCTCTGCTAATTTTAGTCAACCAAATACATTTAACTAAAGTAATGACATATACCACAGGAAATGTTACTATAATTCTATAACATAGCATGACTATTCCTGTGAAAGAGCTTTTCTTACGGCTTTGCATACACAGTTCCCAGTGAGATTCTCAGATGTGAAGCACTGACGTGATTGATTTGCTTGTCCACACCTGTCTTGTTCATGCTACCCTGTTTGCCTACTCTTACTTTATAGCTGCTCCTCGTCAACGGATAGAGCTGACCTTTGACGAACGCTATTATATAGAGCCATCATTTGAATGTCGCTTTGATCACTTGGAAGTTCGAGATGGGCCATTTGGTTTCTCACCTCTCATAGATCGTTACTGTGGCATGAAAAGCCCTTCGTTAATTAGGTCAACAGGAAGATTCATGTGGATTAAATTTAGTTCTGATGAAGAACTTGAAGGACTAGGATTTCGAGCAAAATACTCATTCATCCCAGGTAACAAATTAAGCGTTCTTAAAATATAAGTTACCTTTCAGTATTTGAATATACCACTGACTTTAGAATCTTAAGGTTAGAAAAGGATAATTTGATCAAGGTAATCAGATTAAGACTAAAGAAATTGTCAAAGTCAAAAGAAAATCAGTCTAGGAACAAGTAAAAACTTTTTAAAATAGGAAGCAGTAGACCACATCCCAGTCTAATTCTGTGGTAGATCAGGCAAAGTTACATTTTCTTCTTATATACCTTTTTGGACACACATCTAAGACCAATAACAACAAAATAAATATATACCTTTAAATAATTGAATCCACTGTCGTTTCACAATTCCCACAAGGCAGATTTTAATTGAACTTACTATAATTACTTTAGAAACTACTTAACAATAGAAATACTCCTGCACCTGCATTTAAGAGGGCTAGATTTGGTTTGTCTTTTCTCTACCACTCAGTAGCTATAACATTGAAGCATGAAGTTGTACCTGAGATGTAGCAATACCTGAATTCACCTCCTGGATCTGACATAACCACATCTGGCAACTTAAGAAAAGAGAAATATGAATTGTAGTTCTAGAAGCCAAAAATTCCAAAATCCAGTAAAGCCTAGCTCAAAGAACAAATCTTGTTTTTTGGGGGATACAGGTGGGAGATTGAGACAGTCTTTATGTACCGCTAAGCTGTCCTCGAACTCTCTATGTAGACCATGTTAGCCTCGAACTCCGCCTGCCTGTGCTGAGATTAAAGGTGTGCACCACCACACCCCATTACATCTGTTCTTTATCTCTTCCGTTGTCTGGAAGATTATCCCAGCATTTCTGTATTTGTGACCATATTGCTCTAACTTCTGACTTCACAGTTTTTCTTAAAATTCTTTTTCTTTTTATTTCTATATGTGGGGTGTGTGTGTGTGTGTGTGTGTGTGTGTCTGCATCCACTTATGCACAGGGTGCCTACAGAGACCAGAAGAGGGCATCATGTCCCATGAAACTAGCTACAGGTGGTTGTGAGCTGCCTTATGGGTTCTGGGAACAAAACTCCAGTTCTCCCTGCAAAGAGCAGCAAGTGCTCTTAATCGATGATCCATCTCTTCAAACTCAGTCTTCTTAAAATTCTTATTGATGTATTTTATGTTGTAATGTAATAGTCACTCTTTTTAATAACCATATATAGTAAAATTCACAGAGATTTGGATGTGGATATATCTGGACTACTACACCGTCAGCCTACTGCATCATCTTAGCTACACCTTTTAGGTAAAAAATACTGATCAAATGCTGTAAGAAGTCTAAAACTCTATCCAGTGAAAAGTACATATACACTAATGTGGAAACTCAGAAATTAGTATGTTATTGTGCCCAAGGAGTTTGCAAACATAACAGAATGAGCAAACAACCTTATACAGCAAGTGTATAATCTTTAGTTTTGTTTTTTATGGAAGAAATTTAGTTGAAAAATACACAAATGAAACTAATTATAATCCTGTCCCGTTATGTTTAAAAATCATTGCTAACAATTTGGCAGTTACCTCTTAAGATGAATTTCTTTATTCAGTTTGTTTTTACAAAACTGGCCATGCTATGCATAAAACTCTATTACTAGCATTTTTTTTTCCTTAAAAATCAAACAACTTTGTATCTGAATCAGTAAGCATTATGGAAGTTTTTTGCACCTGTATCATCTATCTAATACTGAAAGGACAGTATTTTCAAACAGTAAAACTCACCTAATAAACTTTATGATTTTTTTAAAATATTTATTTATTATGTGTACAATATTCTGTCTGTGTGTATGTCTGCAGGCCAGAAGAGGGCACCAGACCTCATTACAGATGATTTTGAGCCACCATGTGGTTGCTGGGAATTGAACTCAGGACCTCTGGAAGAGCAGACAATGCTCTTAACCTCTGAGCCATCTCTCTAGCCCCCCCTAATAAACTTTAATAACAATTTTAGGATCACAACAAAACTAAGCAGGAGTAATTATTAGATAAGCCCCTCCATTCCCTTATATCCACATCTTTCCAAAAGAATGGTATCTTTGGTAGAATCCATAAACCAACACGGGCACATCATAATTACCCAAAGTCTTTAGCTTACAATATAGTTCACCCTTGGATTATATGTCTGATGAGTTTGATAAATAGCATATATCCACTGTTATACAGAGAAGTTTGACTGCCTAAAATTTTCCTGTGTTCCACTCACTACACATCCTTCCTCCCCCGAAACTGCTGGCAATCACTGGCCTCTTTCTTGGTTTACCATTTCCATGTCATCATGTACAGTTGGGATCATGCAGTATGTTGATACTCTGGTCAACTTCTTTCACTTAATTATATGAACATAAGGTTTTTCCATGGCTTGATAGTCGATAGGGTGTGTGGTGTGTTACATTTATTGTGTATATGTTTGTCACTATGCATGGGCGGAAGTTAGTAGACAACTTGAAGAAATCAGTTCTCTCTACCAAGTGGGCCCCAAGGTGAATTATGATATGTGCTAAGGAAAATTATTTAAAAACAAAAGGCAAATCCAGTTGTCTAAGTCCAATTGTGTAAGTTATATTAAGTTGTTTGCTGCTCTAGTTGGTGACATGAACCTGGGAAAGCGGGTTCCTAAAAATGAGGTGGGCTAAAGTCTCATGCAGTAGCCAACTTTATTCAGAGCATCAGACAGTTTATACCTGAGGGTTAGGAAGGATCACATGAGTAAGGTACTCAATTACAAGGACAGGCCATACTTGGCCGAGACATGCTTTTTCAGAGAAGCACATGAATAACAACAGCAGAAGCAAACTCACTCCTATCTGCTACACCTGGGAGAAAGGCAAAAGAACATTCTAGGAACAATTCTGTGTTTTGAAGAAACTGAGGTCACTAAACTCTTGTTTTCTTGGAGTTTCTCACAAGCACTCCAAATTATCACACAACTCCATTCTTGTACTGTGGTCTGACATCAAGTAGGCAAATTTATGGAAATAGAAAGTAGAAAATTGGTACTTTAATGAGTACAGACTTTCCTTTCTGATGGTGGAAACTAGTTCTGAAAATAAAAAGGGTGATTGTTGAACAATACAACTATGTAAGTGTACTAAAACCACTGAACTGTACATCAAAAAATAGTTAGCATAGCTAGGTATGGTGCCACACACTTATGATCCCAGCTGCTCAGGAGGTTGAGAAATGCAGATAGCACAGCCTGAGCTATATGCAAGACTATCTCAAAAACCATAGTTACCGTGGTATGTTTTATTTGGAATTTATTACAAGTAAAATGTAGTAACTTGTTTTCTCAAAATGGCAAAATTAAGAAGAATGGCTGACTCAGTGATACAAAGGATAGTCTCCCTGTAAACTTGTTCACAGAACTGGACCAGCTGATTCTAATAAAGTGTAAAAAATTGATTTGCTTAAATAGGTCAGGCATGTAATATTTACAGTCTAAATTAACTGAAGTAATCATTTTAGTGTCGGAAATGCTATTACAAAATCTTACATATGAATCACATCTTTCCGAGTTATAAGTTCTTGAAACAACAAAATAGACAGTAAAAGGTGTTTTTTTCAGGATGTGGGAAGAAGTTCCAGTGATTAAACTGCTTGCTCTGCACTTGAAGGCTATACTTCCATGTTAAAGAAACCATGTAAAAATGCACACACCTGTAGCCCAGCACTGGAACCAAGTAGATCCTAGCAGCTCTGACCCGTGCTGGTCCAGCCAAAAACTTCAGACTCTAGGTTTTGTGAGAGAATTGTTAAGTACAATGAGAGATCTGTTTCTTATTAAAACAAAACAAAAAATTGGAGCATGAGAGAGGAAGATACCCAAGTAGACCTCTGGCCTCTACATACATACACAATTTTTAATAGTCTTTTTAAAATATTTTTTAATAATCCACCAAATTTAGGGCTGGAAAGATGGCTCAGCATTTGCACAAAGGCCAGGCAGACTGAATTTAATCCACAGACTCCACAAGGTGGCAGGAGAGAACTGACTTCTGCAAGTTGTCCTCTGACACACACACCCCTAATTAATTAACTTAATCATCTAACTTTATATGTAAAGACACTCATTTTGAACGAAAATACTTTTGTTTTGTGCTTTTTACATATCATGAGAAATTTTTATACAGTTTATAGGTAAAACTGCTTGGAATTTCTGGAATATTTTATCTTTGTATCTTTATAGGTCTTCTGGTACTACCTACATTAAATTTTATACTAATGGAAGTAGCATAAAGATTATATAATATCCTGTTTTATAGAATTTATAGAGGAAGCTTAGGAATTAAGTACTTTTCTATACAGTAGCAAATCCAGGACTATATTGAGCTTCCTAGGTTATTTCTTCTAATGTATCATATTTCCTTTTCTGTAGGACAGGGATTCCCCAGTTTTATCTCCAAACTTAGAAAACAAACTCATATCAATAAATATGTGATACATCATGAGCTAAAGAGCAGTGTTTATTTTGCTGTTATTTAAAGGCATATTTCCATTTATACACTACATAGAGAGTTTAAGGCCCCCTATACACACTACAGTAGCAAGGTAGATAGGAAACTTGTGAGTTCAAGGCCAGCCTGAAAGAGACCCTTTCTCTAAATAAATAAATAAATTTTCCAAAAAGAAAAAAAAATTCTGATTAATTTTCCAAAAAGATCCTATAGCTTTTCCCCAGTATAATTTAAGATTTTAATTCTGCTTTGATTTTTTTTTCTTGCAAAAGAATTGGTGTCCATTAGTTGACTCTTTAAACAAGGATGAATTTAGTTTTAGTTTAAAAAGAACAATCACTGAAATGTATTTGAAGTTAAGCCAATAGTTTATTTCTCCACTTTCCAATATGTAATTTGGTAACTTGCTGAAATATCTTCAACTAAAAACAGTATTAGTAAGAATTGAGTGCCCTCTTACTTGGAGTAAACCATGTATGTAAATTAGTTTTTAGAGCATATATTGTTGCAGAGCATAAACAAATGTAACACACCTTAAAATAATATTCTGTAACAACATATAGAGTCTTATATTTGTAATTTCTATTTTAACTTAGAAATAAATGTTGATGCATCTGTGTAATATATTTCAAAAGAACATTTGACCGTGATTAAATATGAACTATTTACAACTCAATAGCACTGGGTATATTATTTTACGAATATTACCACTACTAATTAAAGCAAATATTTTAGAAAACATTTAAAATAGCTCAACACAAAGGAAATCTATTCCTTTTAAGACTAATAGTATTCCATTGTATTAAATGTACCATATTTTATTCATCTGTTCTATGTTAGTGGACTAGCTATTACATTTGACAGTTGATATTTTCAGTAGTAAAGCATGCGTAATTAAATAAAAAGTTACAAATTTTCATTAAATGCCAACCCCATAAGCATTGTCACAGATGGCTAGGGATATGCAGTATCTATCAATAAAAATGCCTCTTAATGTTGCGATGTGGTGAAGCGTTAGATCTAAGTTAGGTCTGAAAGAAGCTCAGCACCAATGGCTTTCTTCTCTTTTCTGTTGCAGATCCAGACTTTACTTACCTTGGAGGTATTTTAAATCCCATCCCAGGTTTAGTATATTACCTTTTTCTTCCTGTGACATTTTTTATTAGTCTTATTTTTCTTTGAATATATTTTCTTTTTTTTCTAGATTGCCAGTTTGAGCTCTCAGGAGCTGATGGAATAATACGTTCTAGCCAGGTAGAACAAGAAGAAAAAACAAAACCTGGCCAAGCAGTTGATTGCATTTGGACAATTAAAGCCACCCCAAAAGCTAAGGTATTGTTTATTATACGTTGACTTACTCAGAGAAGGACCTAAAGAGACATGATTTCTATAATGTACTGTATGAATCATGTAAATATTTGTGACGCTAAATTTTTTGTTTCATTTCCTCTATTGGGCACCTACTAAGACCATAGTGATTTTGCAGTTAAATAAACTGAGATAGAAACAATTAAAAATTTTATACATATATTAAGATTTTTCTTTAATTTTTAAGTATTGTGTGCATAAAGACATACATGCCACAGCACACCTTTGGAAGTCAGAGGACAACTTTCATGGAGTTGGTTTTCTCCTTCCACCTTTATGTGGGTTCTGGGAGTTAAATTCAGGTTATTGGGATTGCACAACAATCTTTTTACCTCCTGAGCCATCTTATCAACTCCATATTAAGATTTTTAATCTGGGAGTATTACAATTTTTAAAAAATTCATGGAGTCCTAACTAATGAATACAAGTTATTGATCAATCACTTGTTGGGCCTGGTTATGTGTTTGTTTTGGTTGCTTGGTTTCATTTTGTTTCTGTGCTTTAAGGGCCCGAGGAGATGGCTTGGTGAGTAGAGTGCTAGCTGTGCAGTCTTGAGGACCTGAGTTCAGATTTCCAGCACCCACATAATCAGGGCCCTTTGTGGTAGCACACACACATCTGTCACTTCCGTACAAGGAGGGAGGGAGACAGGCGGCTCCCAGAGGCGTGCTACTCGGCCAGTCTAGCTCAGAAGAGGAGCTCCAAGGTTCAGTGAGAAACCCTGTCTCAAAAAATAACTAGGTAATATCAAGAGAAGAAGTTACTGGCTACACATGTACAGACATGACACACACATATGTACAAAATGTCTTCCCCCTTATATGGCAAGGACCTTTAGGCTGGAAGAAGTTAATATGTCTTAAAGAGTTGGTCATATAAGTTGAAATACATCATTGAATCTCACTCCCGTCTGTGTTCTCACTGCTGCCCTCTGTGATGGTGAAACTGTTATGGAACCATGCTGTGAGAAAGAGTGCCTTTCAACGACTTTGAGGATGATCGCTGACTACCTTTGCTTTAATTTTCAATTGGTACTTCTAGGATTATCAACAGAAATAAAATTAGACTTAATGTTTGCATATGTAAAAGGGGGAAAGAAAAGAAAAAGGAACTGGGAGAACGTATCATGATTTGGGGACCAACCTGGGCTACATAAGTGAGATCTGACCCTCCCACAAAAAAATAAAAATAAAAATGAGATTTATAATTATGGAAATGATTAATAGCCTTAAATGTTTTAAAATAGACCAAAAACACTTGGAAATATTGGACAAAACTTATCAGGTATTCCCCAGAAAGCAAATACAAGTTCAAAATAAAACCAGTAATTCTTATGAAAACAGACAACTGTATATTAGTACAATAAAATAAAACTGATACAAATGCCTCTGGCAATTTCAGTTACTCATTACTGCCCAGGGTCAGGGATGGACATACAAGGAGTTTGGTTTTAACACTAACTCTGAAAAAAAGAAATAAAGCATAGGGCTTGTGTAACCATTTGAGGCCTCTTACACAACCAGAACTGTTTATTTTATTTTATTTTACCAATCTTTTCTCATTTTACATTCCTACATTCCTAGTTCCCACTCCCTCCCAGACTCCAGCTCCCTTCACCTTCCCCCCCACCATCTACTCCTCAGAGAGGGTAAGGCCTCTCTTGGGAAGTCAACAAAGTCTAGCACATCATTTTGAGGCAGGACCAAAGCCCTCCCCAGTACCGCCCTTCGTATTTAGGCTGAGCAAAATATCCCTCCAAAGAGAATGGGCTCCATTCAAACACTAGGGATAAATCCTGGTCTCACTGCCAGTGGCCCCACAGACTGCCCCAGCCACACAACTGTCCCCCACTTCAGAGGGCTCAGTTTGGTCCTATGCTGATTCCGCCACACAGTCAGAACTCTCAAAGGGAGAGGACTGAAATGAAAGGGTAACCAAGAAACACGTTACATGGCTTCTTCTGGTGAGGTAAGGTTTGTTTTGTTTTGTTTTTGAGACAGGGTTTCTCTGTTCACAGTCCTAACTGTCCTGGAACTTGCTTTGTAGACCAGACTGACCTCAAACTCACAGAGATCCACCTGCCTCTGCCTGCCAAGTGCTGGGATTAAAGGTGTGTGCCACCATGCCTGGCATTATTCTGTGATTTCATACCTAGATGGTTAACTTTGTGTTTGGGATGTGAGTTGATATTGCTTGGTCAGTCCAGGAAGTACAGATCACAAAAATTAATAAGAGAGTCTAGTCCTGAGCTCACAACTGTAAGGCAATTAATTCATCCAAAATAGCCAAACATACTGTGGAGCTTGCACCCATAAAATGTCACTAAAGGTCACCTCCCAATCCCAAGTAAGTAACCCCTCTGCTCACAGTCCATCATGAGGTGAAAGTAGACAAAACAAGGAGAAAGAAGTTTAGTCTCCTGGGTTTTTGATTTCCAAGAACTGTATCCTACAAGAAGGAACAGAAAGATCAGAAAGAAAAATGACCAGGTAGATTCTTTTAAAGGACGACATGTATAGAACATCAATAATAAAAGGAATGGTTATTTTTTTTTAACTGAGGAAATTTAGTAATAGGAATGTGTAGCAGTATCTTAAGATATTTTTTCAAGAATTGATGGAAGGCATAACACGGTGGCTCCCAAAAAGAAAATATGTTTAAATGATGTGAAGATTGAGCTCACAGACAGGAAAAAATTTAAACCACCTGAGAATAGGAAAATGGTCTCCAAAGGGATATTTACTCATTTATTGATTGCATGTAGTTATTTATTATATATGTGAAGGAGACACATGCGTGCTTGGCATACATGTGGAGGACAGAAGACAACATGCTAGAGTCAGTTCTCTCATTTCTCCTCTTGGGACCCAGGAATCAAACTCAGCCTTCACAGTGGTGTCTTTACCCACTGAGTTATCTTGCTGGCTTGATGCTATTTGGATTGACCCTAGTAAAATAGAAGCCCAAGGAGATGGATATCTTGAAAGTAAGAAAAATAATAGCTGGTAACTACGTTTCTATGTCTGGATGAAGAATGAAAGCAAAGCTAAGGGATTTCTGGCTGAAAATGATAAGTGAACTAGGTGCAACATTGAAAATCCAAGTGAGTCCTGTTTATAGGACAACTGTGCAAAAGTTTGAAGATAGGAAGTTAGGAGATGTGTCTAGGAGTTGCCTCTGTGAGTAAAATGCTTTCTGTGTGAGCTTTAGGAAACTGAGTTTGGTTCCTGGCACCCATGTAGGGCAAGGCTGGGCATGTCTATAACCCAAGCACTGGGATGGAAGGGGCAGGAACAGGCAGATCCCAGTAGACAATTACTCTAGCTGGAATGGGGAGTCCCAGATTTAGTGAGAGACCCTGCCTCAAAGAATAAGATGGAGAGAGGAAAATACCCTCAAAACATCCACACGCAAGTGAGCGTACCTGCACGCACATGAATGTATGAGTCACACAATAAATAAATAGTAAGACATGCATATAAAATACCAAAAGAAAGTAGATATTACCTTTTAAAATAGGAATCTAGAGTTACTAATTCACAAGAAAAACATAATTTAAAATCTTACAGATTATGGCTTCAAAGTATACAAAGCACAAACTAAATTTTCACTTCAATAATTAATAGACCAAAGGTTAAAAAAATTATTAAGGCTCTTAAGGTTTAAACAACATGGGGTGTCTTGATAACAGCATCTGGACAATATATGTTCTTCCTAAGCTTAGACTTATCAAAATTGATACATGTATTAGACCATCAGTTTTCAACCTGTAGGTCTCAACCTCTTTGGGGGTCAAATGACCCTTTTGCTAGGGTTACCCAAGACCATCAGCAAACACAGATATCCTGCATATCAGGATTGCAATTCATAACAGTAACAAAATTACAGTTATAAAGTAAAAATAAAAATAATTTTGTGGTTGGGAGTCACCACAATATGAGAAACTGTAATAAAGGGTTGCAGCATTAGAAAGTTTAAACTGTGTTAAACTAATGTATATACAAGGTCAAATGTTTGGAAACAGGACATATGCTACTTAGTAATTTATATAGCACAAAAGAAATCAGGATGGAAGTTTAAATACATATAAAACTTAGTAATTAAAATACTTATATTAAAAATTGTGCGATACATTTAAAACAATGCTTTAAGACTATTTATGACCATACATGCGTCTTTTGGGGGGAAAAGCTTGAATTTAATGAGCTAATGTTCATCCTGAAAAGAAAAATGATAAATTTCAAGAAGGTGAAAGATAATTTTAAGAACAGATATAAGTAAAAGCCTAATGTCCTTGTTAGTCGTAATTGTCAGCTACCCTAGAGTCATCTGAAAGGAGAAGCATCAGTTGAGGAGTTGCTGACAGACTAGTCTATCAGCATGTCTGTAGACTGTGCTCTACCACAGTTTCCTCAGCGGTGCAGCCGCAGTTTTTATGTAGACCCCCTGTTGATACTCAGTGCCTCTTCCTGTGCTATTGAAGTTCTTCCTGGAAAGTTCCTGCACCCACTGCAGGGTCTTGAAGAGGGTTTCCCTATGACTTCCTTGAAAGGTTCAGTGCTTCACATTCTAAATTAAGGTCTTTGGTCAATTTTTATTTGATTTTTGTATAATGTGGATGATATAAATTTAATTCTATTCTTTGGCAGGTAGAGGTCCAGTTTTACCAGCACTATTTATTGAATAGACTATCTTTTTTCCCCCAGTGAAAGTTTCTGACTCCTTTGTCAGTTAGGTGTGGGCATAGTTTTGTTGGTTTACTCCTGGGTTCTGATTGACCTCTCTGTAGTAGTACAAGGCCTTTATCACTATAGTCCTACAATATTGTTTGAAGCCAGGAATTGAATTGCACAGGAAGAGGCACCAAGTGTCAACAGGGGATCTATAAAAAAAAAAAAAAAAACACTGCCACTGCTGAACAGCTAAGGAAACTGTTGGTAGAGCACACAGCCTACAGAAAAGGAGAGAATCTTTACCTCAGATAAGGAGCTAATATGCAAAAAAAGAACTGCAGAAATTAAATACCAAATAAATAAAACTGTCAGTCAGCAAATGGGCTAATAGACAGTTTTCAAAGAAATACAAATGACCAATAATTATTTTCTAAAATGTTCAGCCTCCCTGGTCATTATATAAATGTAGTTTAAAGCTGTTTTTAAGATACTACCTCTCACCAGGTGGTAGTGGCACACACCTTTAATCCCAGTACTCAGGAGGCAGAGGCAGGAGGATCTCTGTGAGTTCAAGACCAGTCTGGTCTACAAAGTGAGTTCCAGGACAGCTAGGGCTGTTACACAGAGAAACCCTGTCTCAAAAAGAAAGAAAGAAAGAAAGAAAGAAAGAAAGAAAGAAAGAAAGAAAAACTAACTGGTTATAGATGCCATAGATAAGAAAGAAGAACTCTTTTCATGGTTCATGAGAGTACAAATTAACACAACCGTTATGGAAATCAGTTTGGAGGTTCCAGGGGGCGGGGACTAAAAGTAGGGCTGCCATCTGACCCAGCTATTTTACTCCTAGACGTAGACCCAGAGAACTCCTTACCTATCATATTTGCATTCCCCATATTTATTGCTGCTCTCTTCACTATAACAAGGAAGTAGAACTAACCTAGTTGCCCAACAACACATGAATGGATAATGAAAATATGGTATATATTTAAAATGGAACAGCCTAAAAGAAAAATGAAACCACAAAATTTGAAGGAAAATAATAGACTTAGAAAATATCATCTTAATCAGTATCACCCAGTCTCAGTAAAAGTTCTCATGATCTTCCTCATACGCAGATCCTAGCCTATAATGTATACATGTATAAGTAAACAAATTACATGTGCTTATAGAAAAGAAAAATGCTTACAAATGAGTTCCTTTATAGTATAGTTTGTGTAAGTCCTTTTAATGCTGTGTCAAGGTATAAGGCATTTTCAGTGCAAAATAGGTCCTTAAATGAGCAGTGTCCATATGTGATTCCGTGAGGGGCTATTACTGGGAGACCTAAACTTGAAGTTATGCTTTTCTCTGAATATTCCTATAAAATGTAGTTCCTTGTAAGTGCTATGTTTAATTGTGTATTTTATTCTTTAACAAGAATTTTAGCAATTCAAATTATAGTATAAAGGTTGTTAGGTATATATTTAAAATAATTTTGAAAGCACTGAAAACACCTGGTAATATTAATTTATTGTCCCTGAATCTCAGTAACATGCCAGGCATTTGTTCTTTTCAGTATATATTATAATTCTGAACTGTATCATTTTTGATAAATAACATACTTTGAGTTTTTAATAAAAATATGCAAATAGCCAATAGATTTCAGAAATAGCTAAGCACCACTATTAATCACAAAAAAAAATGAAAATTTGACCAATTAGAATGGCTGTTACCTAAAATTCAGTAGCAAATACTGAGGAGGCTGAGGAAAGGGTAACTCCTGTACCTTGTTTAAAGAAATGTCTATTAGTTGAAGCCACTATGGAAAACAGTGTAGGACTTCCTCGGAACACTATAAATAGCACTGCCATGGGATTTAGCTCCTCTGTGACCAGATATATCCAAATGGAAAACAAGTCAGTGTTCAAGGAGATGATTGCACTTTGGTGTTTCAGTGCTGTTTACAGAAGCCAAGCTATGAAGTCAACAGATATACGAATGAACAAAAGAGGTTATATATACACAGTAGAATATTATTCAGCTATGAAAATGAAGTACATTCTGAGCCTAGATGAGATTAAGTCAAATCTAGACAGGTGTTACACGTGCTCACTTATACAATGTGGAAGCCAAAAACAGCTGGTCTCATTAGAGAGTAGAATAGTGATGAGCCCAGCCTGGAATTCAGGGAAGAGGAAGGGAAAGAATGACTGACAGGTACCGGGGTCCTGTGGGATAATTAGTGGACAATTCTCTGTGTATTGCAACAAAAATGACAGAGGTTGTTTTTTATTTCTAACACAATGGTAAATGTTTAGAGTAATCGCTATATGCTTATCAGCTTTAGTCATTACATAGTATAGTTTGAATGGAACAATTACTATGTGTTTACTAAAAATCAAAATAAACCAATCAGTGGTGACACACCCCCTTTAGTTCTAGGACAGCCAAGGCTACACAAACCCTGTCTCAGAAAAGAAAAAAAGAAAGAAAAATTAGCTGGGTGTGGTGGTATCGCATGCCTGTAATTGCAAAGTGCAGGAGAGAGTGGCAAGAAGATGACAAGTTCCAGGCCAGCTTCAGTGAATTTAAGCCACCTGGAACTACATAGTAAAATCCTATCTTTTAAAGAGTCAATAAAAATATAGGTAAAGGGTTTTTTTAATTTTATGTGTATGTGTTTGTCTCCATGTATATAAGTGTACCACATACATATCTGGCACCCTCAGAAGTCAGAAGAGGGCATCAGATTCCCTGGAACTGTATTTACAGACAGTTGTGAGCTGCTGGGAACCAAGCCAAGTCTTCTGGAAGAGCAGCCAGTGCTCTTAACTACTGAGTTCTCTCTGTCTCTCTCTCCAGCCTCCTAAATAAAGATATTTTTAACTATTGTAAGACAAATCAACCATAAAGTATACCAAATAAACAGCAGATACAAATCTGAGAGAGCCACTGGATTTAGATATTAAATCCAGTAAACTCACAGAATTAAATTATAAAAGGAAATGATTCCTGATATTAAAAGATGATTGGAAATTTGAACACTGGTGTATTTGATATTAACAGTTTGCTTATTTTGTTTTGACTGTAGCGTGAGATAGGATTTGTGTGTGTGTGTGTGTGTGTGTGCGTGTGTGTGTGCGTGTGCGTGCGCACGCACACGCACACGCATGCAAGCGCACACACATTTGCGAGTAGGGGCCAGAGGTCAGCCTCAGGTATGGTTCCTTGAAAACCATCCACTTTGCCTTTGAAAATAGGCTGTCTCACTGGCTGAGGGATCACCAGTTAGACTGAGCAAACTGGCTTCAGCAACTCTGGAGACCTATCTAATCCACCTTTCCAGTGCCAGTACTGCAAGCCCACCATGCCCAACTTTCCACTTTGGTGGAAAATAAAGCAGATACTTTATTGACTAAGCCATCTCTCCACATTTTTTCAAAGTGGTGCGTATAGAACCACTTACAAATAAAATTAGTGTCTGGCATTTGTCTGTAATGGGGCAGAAGTAATGAAAGACAAAAGACAAAACAGAATTAGCCAAGTTGGTTGTTAGTGAAGTTGAGGGGATAGTTTGTGGAAATATTATATATTTTGTCTGCTTTACATGTTTAAAGTTTTCCAGTTGAGAATTTTTAGATGATCGCAAGAATATCATGGGAAACTTTATTAATAGGATGATAAATAGTCTAAATTGTGATGTCTGGATTATAGAATCTCCCTGTTTCCTCTCTGTGCCTTTCTACCCTGTATCTTTCTCTTCACAATAGCTTAGGAGACTAAAACTGAGGAAATTCTCTCATTCTTGCCAATGAAGCTGGGGAAAGGAGGAACACTGCCAACTCAGCTAGAGAAGGCACTGGAGAGAAGTAGAGGGGGACAGCACTGACTGCTCCTCCAGTGCTGTGCAGACAACAGAGCCACAGCATGGCAAGTTACAGAAAAAGCCACATTCTCAGTCTCTGAGTGGAGCATTACCTGGATAAGCTTACACAGCACAGCAAAGGATTAAATACACCCACCACCACATGAAGTAAGGTTGAGCTTGTAGTGGGAAGCTAACAGCATTGATTGCCTGCAAAGACATTAGGGAGAAAAACAAAAATCAGTGATCTACGGGATATTTCAGTCTTACATCATAATATTCAAAGTGTCTAGGATTGACAAGTAAGTTAGCTTATGTTATAATCCCAACACTTGGGGTGCTGAGACAAAAGGATGACTATAAGCTTCAGGCCACCCAGGGCCTCATAGCAAGATTCTGTCTTAACACAGAAACGGTCTAGAATAAGTTTAATGCATACAAACAACCAAGAAAATAGAATTAATTCTGAAATTAGATTCTAACAATTCCCCCACCTTAATGGGATCCAAATACCAAATTGTCATAACTTAAGATCATTAGTGTAACCAAAATCGGGGAGGAGGTTGGGAGTGGTGGTGACAGGACTCAGCAGAGAAACTGGCATTTAAGAACCAGACTGAAACAGTATCTGAAGTCTTCAGAACTGCTGAAGATAATGTCGATCAGAATGGAGATAATGGAAAGTCAGCACAATCAAACTTGAACTGGTAGAAATTATCTAACCTAAATTATAGATAAATGAGTGAAAACAAGCTGATAGAGCCTCTGGCAACTGTAGGACGATTTCAGGAGGTCTCGCAATTGCATCATCTAATCTATGAAGAAAAAGCTTAGTGTAGAATAAACATTAGAAGAAGTGTTTGCTTTTACAATCTCAAGTTTGGTGAAAAATATAAAACTTACAGACTTAAATTCACTGTGATTTGGACATGGCAGTGCACACCTTTAATCCAAGCAGATCTCTGAGTTTGAGGTCAGCCAGGTCTACAGAGAGTTCCAGGATAGCCAGGGCTATGCAGAGAAACCCTTTTTCAAGAGAGAAAAGAAACTTCATTTGCAAGGGGTTATTAATTGGAACTAACTTCTGAGTCCAAGCTGGGATCTTGTATCCACTTCTTTCAGCACTGGACCCTCATCTAGCACAGACCCATTCAGGCCCTGTATTTGCTGCCACCGTATCCTGAGTTCATATGTGTGTCAGTCCTGTTGTGTTTAGAAGGCTTCGCTGCCTTGGTGTCCTCCATTCCCACTGGCTGTTAGAATCTTTCTGCCTTTTCTCTCACTTTTTTTGAGCTCTGAGGAAAGGGTTTTAATGAAGACATCCCATTTAGGGCTGAGTGTTCAGAGGTTTCTCACTCTGTACTTTGTTCTGGTTTTTGTTCTTATCTATTGCAGTAGCTTCTCTGGGCAGCATCTCTGAGGATGGCTGAGTAAGGCACTGATCTATGAGTGTATCTGACTGACAGGAGCCATTTTATTATTTCGTTCCTTTAGCAGAGCAGTAGTAGTTGAATTTCCCCCAGGCTCTCGGGCCTATCTAGTCTTAGACTCTGGGCCACTCTATCAGTATCAGGCATGGGTTCTGTCCCAGGGAGTGGGCCTTGTGTGGCTGCGTTGATGTATCACTCCACAGGAAATGACCAGTTTAGGCTCCATATCCCCTACTGCTAGAAGTCATAGATTCCTAGGTTTCTAGCTCATCCCAGAGATTCCAGTTGTCTCTCCCAATATTCTCTCCTTCCGTCTGCCTCACAACCTGATCTAATTTGTAGTTTTAAAAAACTAATTATTTATATTTATGGTTGTGAGCCTAGACTTACCCCTGGACCCAGCAATACCACTCTTGGGAATATACCCAAGAGAGGCCTTATCATACAACATAAGTATATGCTCTACGATGTTCATAGCAGCATTGTTTGTGATAGCCAGAACCTGGAAACAACCTAGATGCCCTTCAATGGAAGAATGGATGAAGAAAGTATGGAATATATACATATTAGAGTACTACTCAGCAGTAAAAAACAAGGGCTTCTTGAATTTTGCATGCAAATGGATGTAAATAGAAAACACTATCCTGAGTGAGGTAAGCCAGACCCAAAAAGAGGAACATGGGATATACTCACTCATATTTGGTTTCTAGCCATAAACCAAGGACATTGAGCCTATAATTAGTGATCCTAGAGAAGCTAAATAAGGAGAACCCAAAGAAAAACATATAGGCATCCTTCTGAATATTAAACTTCAGCAGGCGATGAAAGGAGACAGAGACCCACATTGGCGCACCGGACATAAATCTCAAGGTCCAAATCAGGAGCAGAAGGAGAGAGAGCACGAGCAAGGAACTCAGGACCGCAAGGGGTGCACCCACACACTGAGACAATGGGGATGTTCTACTGGGAACTCACCAAGGCCAGCTGGCCAGGGTCTGGAAAAGCCTGGGATAAAACCGGACTCTCTGAACATAACGGACAATGAGGACTACTGAGAACTCAAGAACAGTGGCAATGGGTTTCTGATCCTACTGCACGCACTGGCTTTGTGGGAGCCTAGGCAGTTTGGATGCTCAACTTACTAGACCTGGATGGAGGTGGGGGTTCCTTGGACTTCCCACAGGACAGGGAACCCTGATTGCTTTTTGGGCTGCGGGGGGGGGGGGACTTAATTGGGTGAGGGGGAGGGAAATGGGAGGCGGTGGCAGGGAAGAGACAGAAATCTTTAATAAATAAATAAATTTTAAAAAAACTAATTATTACCTTCTGTGAGCAAGAATATGATAGATTATGATTTAGCATATGATCCTTCTCTATGAAGACATTACAATCTAATGGAAGATAAAATTATAGTGTTAGAACCATGAACAGAGTGTTTTTATTACATAAATAGTGAATTAATGAAAACTGCTTATTCTATATACCTAGAAAGGGTTTATTTTATCTGAATACTTCCAGGTAACAGTCCATCACTGAGGAAGTCAGGTCAGAAACTGAAGCAGAAGTCATAGCACCTTACTGCTTACAGGCTTGCTCAGTTTGCTTTTTTATATACCAAAGATAATCTGCCCAGATATGGCACCTCCTACAGTGGGCTGATATATTACAAATTCTAATTGGTATTAATAATAAGAACCCAGAGTCAGATATAGGGTTAATGCTGAAGATCAGAGAAGTATATATACTATATAAAAGAGAGTTTTTACCTTTATCAATGCTCAGATTAAAGGGGCGAGCCTGTCCTCAGACTGCATCTCCAGAGTACTGCTGTCTCCACCAAACCTCAGACTGCCATGAGCTCCTGTCTCCTCTCGCATTATATTCCTCTCTCCACCCAGCCATATCACTCCTGTCTGTACCTCCCTAGTGCTGGGATCACCTTTGTGTGAGCTTGTTTCTCTTTTAGACAGATTCAATCTCATGTAGTCCAGGGTAGCCTTGAACTAACAGAGATTCCCTCTGCCCTGGTCTCTAGTGGCTTAGCTCTGCACTCTGATCTTCAGGCAGGTTTATTTGTTAAAACACAAACAAAATATCACTACAAGCTGAGTCCTCCTACATCAATCATTAAATAAGAAAACCTGTACAGACTTTCCTACAGGCAATCTGATGGAAGCATTTACTCAACTGATGTTTCTGTTTCCTAGATGTCTAGTATTAGGTTAACAAAAGCCAACCAAGACACAGACAAATAGTAAACATAATTTTAAATTTTTAAAATATACTTTATTTTAATATTAATGTTAATTATTTTTTAATATTTTTACTTTTGATTTCTCACTGGGCTATTATGTAGCCCAGGTGACCCTTGAACTTGGCATGTGATGCAAGTCTGAGTTCCTGGTCCTCCTGCCTCCACTTCCCGAGTACTAGGATTCCAGGTGGGCACCACTTCGCCAAGCTTGTTCTGGATTTTGCTATAGGTAGTTTTGTTTGATTGGTTTGGGGATTTTTTTTTTTTTTTTTGAGGCAGAGTCTCATGTAGTTCAGGCTAGTCAGGAATTTGCTATATAGGATGCTGTTTTGCCATGATTTTGTTGGGTTAAGCCTTTTAAGGGTAGAAAGACTACCACTGCCTCATGAGTGACATCTGGGAGGTTGAGTCCAGTGACAAGTCAGAGGAAATACTGCTTTTCACCCAAGGAAATTTTAATTATAGCACCGACAAGGCAAGTAGAGACAAAAAGTGAGAATATGTGTATGTGTGTAAATGTAAGGCTTCCCTTAAAGTTGAGAAACACACACTTTAAACACAAATCAGCCTGAGTTCAGATTCTTACCCTTGGGAGCTGGAGAGGTAGCTCAGCAGGTAAGATCACTTGCTGCTCTCCCAGAGAAGCCGGCTCTGTTCCCAGCACCTGTATTAGAGGTTCACAGCCACTGTGAGTTCAGCGCCAGGAGTTATGGTAACTTCCTATGACTTCTATGGATACCTGCATACACATGACAGACACAAAAACCTACAAATACACATAAATCAAAATGAATCTATTTTTAAACTCTCTGCTCCATATGACCCTGAACAGGTTGGATCTCTCTTGCTATAAATAACAATACTTTATAAGGTTCTGTTAGAGATTAATGCATAGTCTTTGTAGCAAAGAATATAAAAATTGACTTATTATTTATTGCAAGTTGGTTTACTTTTGTCTGAAGATTTACATTTTTACATTAAGAAATTTTATAAAATGAATAAAGCAAACACTAATAGTGGTTATAATACGGAAGCTATGTTTTGTCTGAAAAGTAGAAAGTGTTATTTACAGAGTAGAATTTTAAAAATGCTTAAGTGTGTAGCAGTGGAATTGTGAGTAAATGATAGGGTGCTGTGTGGGGGAGGATTGGAATAAAGACTGTAGATGAGCCTAGTGATGTGTTACTACAGAAGTGGGGTGCATTATCTTGTGCATCTTATAGTTAAACTCAGGTTCTGAGAGGTACAGAAAAGGCTGGGGATGCAGTTCAGCTGTCAAGGCACTTGTCTTCTATGGATGCAGCTCTGGGTTTTGACTCCCAGCACTGCATAAGACCAGGTGGGGTGGCATATGTCTGTAATCTCAGCACTGGGATGGAGGAAAGAGGAGGATTGGAAATCCAACGTCACCCTTGGCTAGATTTTGAGTTCAAGGTCAGCCTAGGCTATATGAGATGTTGCCTTGAACATAGATAAGTAATAGAATGCACAGAAAAACTGAAAGTACCACTAATAACTGTTAGAATAGAAAAACTTTGAGCAATTCTTTTATTTCCTTTATATATTAATACCATGAAATTATCATTATAATGAGATTAGATTATGTAAGAATACTCTTTGTTTAAAAAAAAAGCATATTTAGATTTCTTAATGTTTGGATCCATTAGTAAGACTGTTAATCTTAGGCCTTTAACTACTGAGGTATCATCCTTCTGTCATTGTGTTTTTCAGTCAGTCATTACAATTCAGTCTACTATGTTGACCGAATCGTAAAATAGAAAACTTTTAAGTATTTTTTTAAAAACTCTTGTGTTTTGGTATTACAGATTTATTTGAGGTTCTTAGATTACCAAATGGAACACTCAAATGAATGCAAGAGAAATTTTGTGGCGGTCTATGATGGAAGCAGTGCTATTGAAAATCTGAAGGCCAAGTTTTGTAGCACTGTGGCTAATGATGTAATGCTGAAAACAGGAGTGGGAGTGATACGGATGTGGGCAGATGAAGGCAGTCGGCTTAGCAGGTTTAGGATGCTCTTCACTTCCTTTGTGGAACGTAAGTAACTAATTCAAATCTATTGCATAATTTTTCCTCATTCACGATATGCTTACTGAATATCTACTTTTTTGACAGAAAAGTACTTTTATAATGTCATTTTGTAAATTGTCATATCACACTTTTTAACTCAACAGGAACATTTTCCTCACTAACTTACAGCAAACCCTTTGCCAAGTCAGCAAGTTAATACAGGAATAAAGGTCGTCAGGGCAGAATTTGGGAGTCAGATTATGGCACATGATGCAAAGACAAATGATTTTATACACCATAAAACACTAACTTTAAATACATAGTGAAACATGCTTGTTTTAAAAGCATCAACATTAATTATATTACAAACCAATGAATTATCCAAAGGAATTGTTTTTTCTCTTTCAGATACTTTTATCTTACATGCAGGGGGATAGATACAGATCTATTTGCATTCTTCTGCATGTTGACATCCAGTTATGCCAGCACTGTTTGTTGAAGATACTTTCTTTTTTTCATTGTATAACTTTAGGTTCTTTGTTAAAAATCAGGTGTTCATAGGTGCGTGATTAATATCAGGGTCTTCAATTCAATTCCGTTGGTCCATCTGTCTGTTTTTGTGCCAGTACCAAGCTGTTTTCATTACTATAGCTCTATAGCAGAGCTTGAAGTCAGGGATAGTGATGCCTACAGAAGTTCCTTTATTGTACAGGAATTTTTGGCTATCCTGGCTTGGTTTTTTTTTTCCATATGAAGTTGAGTATTGTTCTTTCAAGATCTGTGAAGAATTGTGTTGGGGTTTTGATGGGGATTACATTGAATCTGTAGATTGCTTTTGGTAAGATTGCCATTTTTACTATGTTTATCCTACCTACCCAAGAGCATGGGAGATCTTTCCATTTTCTGGTATCTTCTTCAATTTCTTTCTTTAAAGACGTAAAGGTCTTGTCATACAGGTCTTTCACTTGTTTGATTAGAGTTACCCCAAGATATTTTATATTGTAGCTATTGTGAAGGATGATGTTCTCTGATTTCTCTCTCAGCCCGTTATCATCTGTATATAGGAGACCTACTGGTTTTCTTTTAGTTAATCTTGTGTCCTGCCATATTACAAAGGTGTTTATCAGCTATAGGAGTTCCCTTGTAGAATTTTTTGGGTCACTTATGTAAACTATCATATATCTGCTAATAGTGGGTTTGACTTCTTCCCTTCCAATTTGTATTCCCTTGATCTCTTTTTGTTGTCTTATTGCTCTAGCTGGAACTTTGAATACTGTATTGAGTAGATATGGAGAAAGTGGACAACCTTTTCTTATTCCTGATTTTAATGTAATCTCTTTGAGTTTTTCTCCATTTAGTTTAGTGTTAGCTGTTAGCTTGCAGTATGTTGCCTTTATTATGTTTAGATATTATTGGATTTTGTCAAAGGTTTTTTCTATATCTAATGAGATGGTCGTATTTTTTTTATTTCAGTTTATTTATATGGTGGATTATTACATTGACAGATTTTCATATGTTGAATCATTCCTGCATCTCTGGAATTAAGCCTCCTTGGACATGGTGTATAATTTTTCTAATATGTTCTTGATTTCTATTTTCCAGTAATTTGAGTATTTTTACATCAATGTTCATGAGTGAGATTGGTCTGTAATTCTCTTTGTTGAGACTTTCTGTGGTTTGGGCATCAGGGTAATTGTAGCCTCATAAAAAGAGATTCTCTCTTCCATCTCTTGTATTCTGTAATTCCTGATAATTTACCCAGATTTTCCATTTCCATAATTCTCTCGGTTTGTATTTTATTTATTGCCTCCATTTCAGTTTTCAAGTCTTGAACCATTTCCTTTACTTGTTTGAATGTTTTTTTTTTTCTTGGCTTTCTTTGCTTTCTTTAAGGGATTTGTTGATTTCTTCCCATTTTTGTTTGTCTTTTCCTCTACTTTAATGGAATTTTTTCATTTCTTCTTTAAGGGCCTCTAGCATGTTCTTTAAGTTATTTTTAAGGTCCTTTTCTTCTGATTCATCTGTGTTGGGCTGTTCAGGTCTTGTGGTGTGGGACCACCAGTTTCTGGTGGTGTCATACTGCTCCTTATGTTTTATGTGTTCTTGCACTGGCGTGTGCCCATCTCTCCCTCCAGTGGGTGCAAGTGCTTCAGGGGTCCCTCTTCCTCCAGTGGGTGCAAGTGGGACCTGTAGCTTATGTGGTCGATCTTCCTCCAGGTACAGATTGGTCTTGCCTCTGGTGGTCACTAATGCTGACCTGGGGCTCCTGCAATTGTAGACAGGGCCAAGGCTCTGGTGGGTGCAGAAGGTGGGGGTATGTAGAGGCTGCTCCCAGGTCTCTGGGGCTTGGCTGGGTGGGAGTAGGGCACAGGATATGCCTCCAGGGGCTAGGGCCTAAAGAGTAGAGCCCTCCAGGTGGGGACCCAGATACTCACCTCTCCAAGTGGGGGCCATTTTCAGTTGTTTACTGTCTGAGCTTTAAGAGCTTCGCAGCCAGGTAGAGGGGATTTTTTTGCAGAAGAAGTTGATATTCAGTAATTTATATACATAAGTGAGTTTTTAGATGTGTATTCTATTATTATATGATTATATATTACTACTATTATTCTAAAATCCTGAGATTTTGATGTATAGAATCCCAGCTTCAACCCAGGAGTCTCTAAGTTTGCCTCCTGTCTCTTTCAGTGTCCAGACATTACTTTTTTTCTCGTTCTCCCTTTTTATTGTCCAAAGTATATCATTGGACCAATTTGCTACCAAAGAGTAAGGCAGAGCAAATCTCTCTTCCAAGGACAGGGGGATCTATAGGCCACAAAGAAGCAAGCAGAGCATGGAAAAGACAGGAAACTGAATTTACAACCAAGCACTCAGGTTTAGATACAGCTGTGTAAGGCGTGGGAACATCAAGTTTTCGAAGGTGTGTGGATTAATATCTAGGTCTTCGCTTCGGTTCGATTGGTTCTCCTGTCTGTCTTATGCCAATACCAGGCTGTTTCCAGTACTGTAGCTCTGTAGTTGAGTTTGAAGTCAGGGATTGTGATGCCTCCAGAACTTCTTTTATTGTACAGGATTGTTTGGGCTATCCTGGGTTTTTTGCTTTTCCAAATGAAGTTAAGTACCGTTCTTTCAAGGTCTGTGAAGAATTTTTCTGGGATTTTTGAATTTTTGAATCTGTAGATTGCTTTTGGTAAGATTGCCATTTTTACTATGTTAATTCTTCCTACCCAAGAGCATGGAAGATCTTTCCACTTTCTGGTGTCTTCAATTTCTTTCTTCAAAGATTTAAAGTTCTTGCCATACAAGTCTTCCACTTGTTTGGTTAGAGTTACTCCAAGATAGTTTATGCTAGTTGGGGCTATTGTGAAAGGTGATGTTTCTCTGATTTCTTTCTCAGCCCTTTTATCATCTGTGTACAGGAGGGCTACTGATTTTTTTGAGTTAATCTTGTATCCTGCTACATTCCAGTCATTACTTTTAACCCTATACTTGGCATTTGTTGATAAAACAGGTCCACTTTGTTTTTCCAGCTTTAGAACTGACCATATTTCTAAGGGCACACTTCCTTTTCTTACTATGAAAAACCTGTCTAGTTGATTTCTTCAACGCATACACATAATTTCAAAACTGCTAGCCATTATCTCTGTGAAGAACATCCTAACAGAGTATTCATGTGTCCAGTTCTTTTTTTTTTTACATACTAGGTAAAATATACATAAAATTTATCATCAACCATTTTTACATGTACAAATTTGTGGTGCTTAGCATTCAGCTACTTTCATCTTATTTTACATCTCTTACCATTATCTTAGTCACTGTTCTGTCACTGTGATGTGATACCATGACCATGGGGGCTGGCTTACAATGTCAGAGAGTTAGTTCATTATTATCGTGCTGGAGGGCATGGCCCACACATGGTGCTGGGGGAGTAGCTACGATCTACATCCTGATCCCACAAAGCTCAACCCCAGAGACACTCTTCCTCCAATAAGGCCACACTTCCTAATCTTTCTAATCCTCAAATAGTGCTACTCTCTATTAACATTCAAACATATGAGCCTATGGGGGTTGTTCTTATTCAAACTTCCACACCATTATCTATCTCCAGAGACATTTTTGTCATCAAAACTGAAATTCCACACATTAAATAGCCATGTTTATTTTGCTCTCCCTCTTCCTTGTAAGCTCTGTTCTCCTGCACTGTCTGTTAGTAATAGTAATTCACATAAGCAGACCCTGCAGTGCTTGCCCTTTCCTCTTGGTGCACTTAGTTTCATACTTTAGAGCTTTTTCATGTATCAGAATTTTGTTCCTTTTAAAACTTGATAATAGCCCATGATAATTGCATTCCTATGAACAAATACCTACCAAAACCAATATAAGAAGGGTATTTATTGAATCATGGTTTGAGAAAGTTCAGTTCTTGGTCATTTGTCTCCATTCACTTGGACAGAGAATCGTGGTAGTGCTGGTAGCATTCATTTGTGACAAGCAGGAAGCAGTAGTTATAGGAAATGGCTAGGGACCATGACTTGAGAGGTGTGTGTGTGTATGTGTGTCTGTGTCTGTTTATAGGTCCTACATCCTACCTAATCCACAAGCTTCTCTTATAGCACCACTGTCTATATTTAAAGCTTAAGCTGTGAGAAACATTTCATATTCAAACCATAGCAGTATTTGTTCATCCTGTTGTTCTTAAATCTGACTGATAGAGACTTTTGCTGTTTGTACCTGTTGGTTGTTATGAGGAATGATGTTGCAGATATGGAGGTGCCAGGACCACAGTTCCTGCTTTTAATTTTTTACTAGCTCATGTGGTAAATACATGTTTAAATTTCTAAGGAACCAACACATTTTCCACAATGGCTGTACTATTCTGTCCCACCAGGAGTGAGCTCCAGTTTCGCCACAACCTTGCAACATTTGAGCAGCTTTTCAATTATTTTTTACTTATAACCCTCACTGTATGAAAACCGGAATCTCATTGGAGGTGTGAGTCATAAACATCTTTTCAGGGTTACTTAGCTTAGGCTTTCTCAGGCCTTTTACTCATTTTTAAATGGGGTTGTTACTAAGTTGTAGGAATCATATGTTTGGTATCATTCCCTTATCAGATAAAAGTTTTTACATTCTGGGTGTTATCTCAGTATTTGACAGAGTTTTAAGGTTTGCTGCTGTTTTTGAGACAATATCTCACTATTCAGCCCTGGTTTGCCTGAAATTCACTATGTAGACCAGGCTGACCACTAACTCCCTTTCTTCTGCTATCTCCCAAATTATAGGATTAAAGGCATGCATCACCACACTCAACAATATAAATGGTTTTTAATTTAAATAAACGTCAATTTATTTTTTTTCTTTTGCTACCTGTGCTCTTACTGTGATAAACAAGAAAATCACTAATAAACCAATGTCATGAAGTTTTTCTTCATCTATTTCTGCTAAGAGTTGTATGAGATTAGTTCTTATTTTGGGTCTTTGATACATTGGAATATATTTGTTGTATTTGTACAAGGTGAAAACCCAGTTCATTCATGTTCAAGTACATAACCAGTTTTACCAGAGCCTTTTGCTGGAAAGATGGTGCTAGCACTCTTCCCAAAACCCAGTTGACTTCTTATAAGAACTCTTGCTTCTCGCCCCTGTTCTGGTCTGCTCTTGGCTGCTTCCAGCTGTTTTGATTTGGAGTGTTGTAGAAGGTCATAAAATCGGGAAGTACAGGTCTTCCAATATTTTCTTTTTCAAGACAGCTTGAACTGTTCTAACTCGCTTCAGAGTTGATGAAGTTTACTATGGATTTTCTTTTCTTTTTTTTAATTTTAGCAAAATATACTACTGGGATTTTGATAGGAGTCACTTTAAATTTATGAATCAGTTCAAGTAATACTGCCATCTAAACTACATTTTCAAATCAGTGAACATAGAATGTCTTCCCATAAATACAGACTTTTGTCATCTTTCATTTTTTTAATAATATTTTATAATTTTCAGTTTCTAAGTTTTTCGTTACCTTTGTGAAACTTCCTTGCAGTTTATTTTAGTGCATATTTATTATGATAAAAATAGATTCTCTCCACTATGTTAGTTTCCTGCTGCTATGAAAAAGCACCATGATGAAACAACCTGTAGAGCAGTGGTTCTTAGCCTTCCTGTGCTGCGACCCTTTAATATGGTTCCTCATGAAGTGGTGACCCCAGCTATAAATTATTTTTGATACTCCATAACTATAATTTTCCTACTGTGTGAATTGTAATGTATAATAGGCAGGATATCTGATATGTGATTCTCAAGGGGATCATAATCTACAGGCTGAAAATTGCTGCTGTCGAAGAATTTATTTTGATTTATGGTTCTAGAACGTCCATAATGGCTTCCCCGATTCCATGGGCATTCCACCAAAAGCCCTTGCAAAAATGGGGGGAAAGCACAGCCTTACTCTAGCAACTGTCAAAGCTTGATTTCTTCCCCTGGTTCCTTCAGATATGGAAGTATTTCATTCCTGCTGAGAAGAGAGGTCAGCCTTGCTCAGATCAGTTTTCATTTCCAATGAGAATACCTCACTCTGTGACTTTTCATTAATATCAGTGGCAGGATGATTCTTCTGAGAATCATCTAAGGGCCTCCCCTTACTGTGTTTGTGGTGGTTTGAATAGGTATGGCCCTCATAGACTCATATGTTTGAATGCTTGGCCCATAAGGAGTGGCCTGTTAGGAGGTGTGGCCTTGTTGGAAGAAGTGTGTCACTATGAGGGCAGGATTTGTAGCTTAAGCTATGCCCAGTTTACAGTCTCTCCTGCTACCTATGGATCAAGATATAGAACTCTCAGCTCCTTCTCCTTCTGCATGCCACCATGCCCCACAATGATAAGGGATTAAAGCTCTGAAACTACAAGGCAGCCCAAATGTTTTCCTTTCCAAGAGTTGCCGAAATCATAGCATCTCCTTCACCGCCATAGAGACCCTAACACCAGGAACTGGGGAATTGCTGTGATAGGCCAGACCATGTTTTTGCTTGTAGTAATATGAACTTTGGTACTGTGATTCAGAGAACAGTTGAATGCTTTAAGTGGGCTTAATGAGTCATACTAGAAGGAACAAGGAAGACTGAACTGCTAAGGATAGTTTGAACTGTGGGAGCTTGGCTCAACAGGTTCAGAGAAGAATGTTAGTATGTGGCCTGGAAACCGGTCTTGTGTGATATTTGGTGAAGAATGTGGCTGCTTTTTGTCCTTGTCTGAACCCATCTTTTTTTATTGCTTTTATTACTAAATATATTTTTCTCTGCTCCCCTTCCTCCCTCTCCCATGATCTCCACACTCCTAATTTACTCAGGAGATTTTGACTTTTTCTACTCCCCATGTAGATTAGATCCATGTATGTCTCTCTTAGGGTCCTCTTTGTTGTTTAGTGAACCCAAGTCTTAAACAGCTGTACTTATGAAATAAAAGGCCATAAAACTTAACAGATTTTCAGTTATAAATAACTTGGTAAATATGATCAAAGTACATTATGTGCACATATGAAAGT
This sequence comes from Microtus oregoni, assembly GCF_018167655.1. NCBI lineage: Eukaryota > Metazoa > Chordata > Mammalia > Rodentia > Cricetidae > Microtus > Microtus oregoni. Next base: position 65,893,058 of record NW_024543063.1, read on the forward strand.
ATCACAATGAAACATTATTGTAATTAGTATACACTAATTTAAAGATATGTAACACAATTTTATATAAAGTAGTCTGACTATATCAGTGCAGTCTTCTGGTTACTTTAAATAATATAGAGAACAATTGTAAAAGAAAAAACCCTGTATTAATAGGCTGGCAAGATGGCTTAGCAGGGACAGGTGCTTGCTATCAAGCCTGATAACCTAAATTTGATCCCCAGGATCCACATAGTAGAAGTAGAGAACCAGCTCCTGCAAGTTGTTCTCTGACCTCACACCTGTGCTGTGACATGCACACCCACAAACATGAATTAAAATGTAATTAAAAATTAAGTAACCTGCTGAGCAATGGTGGACACCTTTAATTCCAGCACTCGGTAGGCAGAGGCAGGTGGATCTCTGTGTGTTCGAGGCCTGCCTGATATACAGAATAAGTTCCAGGACAGTCTCCAAAGCTACAGAGAAACACTGTCTTGAAAAGAACAAAAAAATGAGAAATATAGAGCAGAGAACCTATCTTTTACAACACCTTGAAGTTAGAAAAAGCCATCAAAATGTGGCCACATGATGGTCTAAAGTAAATCAGAATACCAAGGAGCCATAATGATGTTTATAGCCTCATCAACTTGTCTTTAAAAGTAACTTATCTCCTCTGGATCTCTAGTTGTGAACTATATAAAATAGGTTGTAGAAATAGAATATGATTTTTATCGTGTATAATACAATTTGTGAAATTGTTTAGACCATTCTTTATAATTAAAGTGCATTCATCATAGATAAGTTTTATTACATCCATGCCACAGCTAAAGTAAATATACTAGCAAATTTACAAAGTAAATAAAATGTGATTGTGCTTTTTCATTGAAAATCTTCAGTTTTTTATTTATATATATTAACTATAGTGCCTCTCGTTTTATGATGGCTTTGAAGCCACTAAGCACTTTGAAGAATCATAGAATCTTGAGTCTGGGGTAGAGGCTTAATTGGCAAGTATGCTTGTGTGCTTGTCCCATATGAACAAGGCCCTGAGTTCAATCCCCAGCACCCAAAATTAAATGTATGAATGAGTGAATAATCATGAAATGTTGCTTATGTAATGTTTTAAGTGACAGTGTTTAACAGTATAGTAAATCTCTTATTAGTTATATGCCTCTTTGCTCTTATATTAAAGGCAGAAGGATCCACATTGTTGTGACTACTGTTTACATTGCTGTGTCCACTCTTAGAACCAAGAACTCTGGAATACATCATATGCTATCCAAGCCTTTATTTTTCCTGAGACAGGGTCTCATGGAAACTCATTCCACAGCCCAGACTGACTTCACATTTGCTGCATTCACTGTCTGCTCCAGCTGCTGGGATTACAGTTGTCTCTGGAATGCCCAGAAACTTTTAGGTTTATTTGTTTCGTGAAACAGACTGTGTAGCTCCTGATAATTAACTATGGATTAATTACCAACTGCACAGGAATTTTAGTGAATGCTACCTTCTAGGGGAAGTCAGCCTTTTGTAGCAAAGAAGTTTTAGATAATTTCCATTCAACTTCATTTCCAGGTTTTGTTCTGGATTTTACCTCTTTCCCCTGCCCATACTGAGTGAGAGTCAGCAGCGGCAGAGACTACAGCTCTGACTGGTGGGCACTAAGATGCCAGTTATATAGCTGATACTGTGCAGTAGGAGAAGATGGCCAGGCATTCCAAAATCACCCAAAAACTGTACTCTTTAGAGGAAAAAATATTACAGCCCTAACTATATTTTAATGAGGTTTATTGTTTACATATTAAGAAAAAGACAATGATTGGAAAGAAAAATAATTTATTAATCTAGTACATTTTTAGACCTTTCACCTTGAAAAGAAACTTTTAGGATTTTATTTGACTGTTTGTTTGTTGGATCGGATTGGTTTGGTTTGGTTTGGTTTTTGGTTTTTGAGACAGGGTTTCTCTGTTTAACAGTCCTGGCTGGCCTCGAACTCAAGAGACTTAACCTGCTTTCTGAATCCCAAGTGCTAATATTAAAGGCATGTGCCACCAAAGCCCGCTGAAAAGAAAAAAAGCTTTTTAATTTATAAGTATATGTGTGTGTCAGTATAATATATCACAATATTCAATTCTTCTCTCTGAAAAATAATATACTTTCTAAAAATAAAAAATATAGCCTTAGGAGGGATATACATTTTATACAGTTGAAAGCTACAATTTTTAGAAGTTAGAACAGTTGAATTTGGCAAGCTTGTTCTACCTCCATAATCTTGTTTAATGGTGGAAAATATTAAGTCACCCGTCTCCTTGGCCGTGTGTGTGTGTACTCTGGATCACATGATACTGTTGTTCTCAATTTTTTCCTGCATTGTTTTATCTTAGCAGAAGCAAGCACACTGCATCATGACCCAGCATAATAAATGTTCACCTGTACATGAGAAGGTATCAAAGACAGAAGCATGGAACATTGCAAAAACACACTAGAGGCATTAACACTTAGGAGAGTAAAGGGCATTTCTCATTTATGGGAAAATATTAAAGATTTTCTTGAAGTTGGCATAAGGGCTCACGCCTGTAATCCCAACATTTGGGAGATTGAGGCAAGAAGATTGCAAGAAGTCATCCTGGGCTACAGGATAAGACCCTGATTCAGAAAACCAAGAAGAAAAAGATTATCTCGAAAAGCAAAAATCATAGTAACCCTTAAGAAAATGAGACATTCCCACTTGCAAGAACTACCTACAGGTAGTGCATACATGGCCTGTCTTCTCTATGTGTGCTATTCTTGGGGAAAAGGATTTTTTTTTTTTTTGTAATTTTAAATGGATTTTATCCTGGCAAAAAATTAACAACACAAAACACGTTTTGGTTTCTTTTTTCTGTGAACCAAAACCAAGGCCTCGTGTGCTAGGCAAATCCTCCACTAAGCCATATTCATTTCCAGGCCCAGAACTTTTAGTTGTATGATCCAGTGGCATCAAATACATTCACATTGTTATGCTTGTACAACCATCACTACTGTCTCTTTTTTGTTGGTGTGTGTGTGTGTGTGTGTGTGTGTGTGTGTATGTGCATGTATGTACAAAGCATGATGGGTGTGGAGGATAAGCTTGTGTACCCCAGCATGTGTTTGGAGGGCAGAGGACATCTTTGTGGAACTGGTTCTTCTTTTCCACCTTTATGTGGTTTCCAGGGGGATGGTAGGCAAGTCCCTAGTCTAACATACCAAGCACCTTTGCTACTGAGACATCTCACCCACCCCTCCTAAGCATTTTTATCGTTCCAAACTGAAACTCTTTCCTTTAAATACTGTTTCGTCCCCCAGTACCTGAGAAGTTTGGCTCTATTTTTGATCTCTGAATTTGCTCAGGTAACATCATATAAATGAGGTCATATGTATTTGTTATATAATAATTATTATCTAATTATGGGAACTGAATAGCTGCCTTACTTTGCTTAGCATTGTGTTATCAGCTCTCAGCCATATGTGCAGCAAGTTCTTTTGTCTTAATATTCCATTGTCTTGTTTTCTTTTAGTCGTGGTGGACATAGGGGTTGCCTCTGCCTGTTGGCTAATGTGATTAATACTGCCCTCCATTAGTATTCAAGTACAAATTTGAGCTCCTACAGAGTATACTGTTGGGTACAGCTAGCAGTAGCATTTCTGGATCATGAGACAATCTCGTGTTCAACTTTTTAAGCAGGAACCAAATTTCCACATCTTACGGATTTTCCCACCTGCAATACATAGACAGCTCCTAATGTTTTTATGTCCTCTGTATTGATTGCTTTTCTTGTTGCTCTGACAAAAGCAACTTAAGAAAGTATAGGTTTATTTTGGCTCATAGTTTACGGAGACAATCCATCATAGCAAGGAAGATTTGACAGCAGGCGCAAGAGGTAGATGGCCATGTGATGTCCAAGGTCAGGAAGCCAGACAGCCAATGAACACTAGTGCTACACTTGCCCTCTCCTTTCCTTCAGTGAGGGGCTCCAGCCAGTGATACCTCAGCAGACCTTGCTAGCAGCATCCTCACAGACGTGTCCACAGTTCCGTCTCCTGGGCTGTTCTTATCGCATCAACTCGTAATTAGCCATCACAATTGATAGCATGGTCTTTTAAAGTTTTGAAAAATTTTTCTCACCTATGTAGAAATTTGTTGAGAAGTATGGGGCATATACTATACTCATATTGTCATTACACTGAAAATAACCTCTTGGTGCCCAGCATTCAAAAAGTTGTATGAGTCAGAATTATAGAATATTGGCCCTGGTCTTGCTGGTTGTATATTACATTGTGTTCATGGAAATTTCTAAGCTAAGAAATTACTCTTATAAAGTCAATTCTTTATTTATTTACTTTGAGGCAGGGTCTCTGTACATAATCCTGCCTGTCCAGAAACTCACTTTGTGGAGCAGGCTGGCCTTGAACTCAGAGAGATCCAGCTGCTTCTGCCTCCTAAGTGCTGAGATTAAAGACATGTGACTTCACACCAGACTGAAGTCAAATTCTGAAGTACAAAATAAATAAAGATAGGTTTTTAATCTTTATGTCACTGTTCTTAGCAACGTTAGTTTTCTTTCTTCCTACAGCTCCCTGTACAAGCAGTACTTTCTTTTGCCATAGCAACATGTGCATCAACAATTCTTTGGTCTGTAATGGTGTTCAAAACTGTGCGTACCCTTGGGATGAGAACCACTGTAAAGGTAAGTCTGATGCAAAGGCCAGCATTTCTGTGAGGAGTAGGGGTTCCTTTCATAAGAAACAAACTAAAAAGTCTTTTTCTATTGATATGCTTAGCATAGTTGCTATAGCACATAATAACATTCTTTTTTTTTTTTTTTTACCGAAGAATAGGTTTCTCTTGGTAGCCCTGGCTGTCCTAGAACTCACTCCATAACCAAGCTGGCCTCAAACTCAAAGATCCACCTGCCTCTGCATTCCAAGTGCTGAGATTAAAGGCGCATGCCCCCACAACCTGATATAATAACATTCTTGAAGAATAATTGGCTTCTAAAGCATTTCTTTGTAGAGTGAAAAGTGTATCTGTATATTTTTTGCCCTGTATTGTTGCTGAATTGTGGAGTTAGATAGTTTGGAGGACAACCTCGAGAATGGAAGAACTGATAAGACCAGCTGATAGATGAGCACAGTGATGTAAAGCAATGCATTAGAGAGTGCTTTTTCTTTCTTTGTTCTTTTCCCTTCATCGAGTTACTTGTGTTTCTAACATATACTCTGAAGTGCAAATATGATGATGAGAGGCCTTAGATACCTGTAGCTTGGTTGTTGCATAGTTGGAGAAATAGAACATATCTGTCTTTCGCTTTCCTGAGCGTTGGATGAATAAATATCTTACTGGGGGAACATGGTGTAGTCTGAAGGCAACACTTACTACTTGGCAAGTACTTATCATTCCAAAACAGTAGGCTGTGGTAGTACACCTGGATTGTTAGTTTGATCCCACAGATATGAATCAACGCAGCATTTGTCAAATCTGCCTTACAGCAGAAAACCAAACTTGATAGATCAAGAGTATTTGTTTTGACATTTTCTATATTAATGTAATTTGCAGATTGTAAGCACTTATGAACCTTTTGAGTAAGGAAGCTGAGTTTTTCTGTTCCTAGCTAGCTATATCATGATTTGTTACTTGACTCGAAAATCATGGTTAATAGTATTTTCTATTTGTTTAAAAAACAAAAACAATTCTTCAGTTGAATTTTCTCTGGTATGTTTGAATCAAATATCCTGTTTTACAGAAAAATGTCTAGTCAATATGTGCTGGAATTCCTATTAATGAATTGTGAAAACCTCAACATTTCTTTCTTATAGAGAAGAAGAAAGCTGGACTATTTGAACAAATCACTAAAACTCATGGAACAATTATTGGCATCACATCAGGGATTGTCTTGGTTCTTCTCATTATTTCTATTTTAGTACAAGTGAAACAGCCCCGGAAAAAGGTAATGGCTTGTAAAACTGCATTCAATAAAACTGGGTTCCAGGAAGTATTTGATCCTCCTCATTATGAACTATTTTCACTAAGAGAGAAAGAGATTTCCGCAGACCTGGCAGATTTGTCAGAAGAACTTGACAACTACCAGAAGATGCGGCGCTCCTCCACGGCCTCCCGGTGCATTCATGACCACCACTGTGGCTCTCAAGCATCCAGTGTCAAACAAAGCAGGACCAACCTCAGTTCCATGGAACTTCCCTTCCGAAATGATTTTGCACAACCACAGCCAATGAAAACATTTAATAGCACCTTCAAAAAAAGCAGCTACACTTTCAAACAAGCACATGAGTGCCCTGAACAAGCTCTAGAGGACAGAGTAATGGAAGAGATCCCCTGTGAAATTTATGTCCGGGGGCGAGATGATTCTGCGCAAGCATCCATATCCATCGACTTCTAATTGTCAGCTTAAGGCGTTAATTATTAAGTATGTGTATGCAGCCTACACCAACACCCATTCTGTCTCAGCAACCAATCTTGTTCTGTCAGAATTTGAAAGACCTTCATAATCTTTCATAATGCTGATGTTTTATTATCTCAGGCAATCTATATATGTGAAACCAACCAAGGAACTTAATGTATTCAGTGGAAAAAGTCATCATCCGTTGCTTGGTATCTTATCTACAAAATACCAACAGTTCAATAGTTGAGGAGCGCGTGGTCATGTTGAGCCAGGCTCAGCAGCCTGGAGGTGTTGACATCAGGATACTGTTCTTGTTCACACAGCCCCATCAATTTGATCCCACAGTAAATTTAAAAGTAAGATTTTTCTTTTTATTCCTTTTGTCTTTCTTTTCGCCGATGTGTTTGTTTGCCTGTGGTTTTACCATTTCGGTTTCCTGCATAAGGGGACAAAGCGTCACTGTATTCAGCATGGGCCTGTATTTGCTCTTATGTGTACAGTATGGCTAGTCCTGTGATGAGTGGCAGTTTCAAACACAGTCACATTTCATTTCTCCCGGAATCATTTCTATACTGTTGTCTTTAATAACTGTAACTTTAGACCTTTTTATGTGGGAAGCAATAGATGACATGATTTATCACCTTGAAATCATGCTTCATCTTAATTATGCTAGAAAAGTAATAATCCTGGGGTGTGTTATTACCAGTTAATCCTGACTGGGGATTTGAGAAAGATTAAAGACATGCAGCAACCTCTGAAGTCGTTCCTGTTGGGTCTCATTCAGTGACAGACATTCATCCCAGTAATTGGTCCCAGAATTCACTTGTGGGCAGGCCTTTAATATGGCTTCATGCAGAGCTTCACGTCAGATCTGTGCTCCCTATCATCTTTCCAAAACATTTATTTGTTCTCTTGGTATTGGTTTGTCTCTGGCACATGGTAACTATGGTTAGTGAAAGTTTAAAGAAGTCCTCTGAGAAACTGTGTGAGCCTTTACATAGCTTCTGCTTGGAACAGTGCATTTTTCTAGCCATTATCATCAATAGAAACTTCAACTTTTTTTTAAAAAGCACTTTTGACCTTATGTTTTATAAAGTATATAAAATGATAATTTATAAACATCGAAACTCATTGGTTTTTTAGACTTTTGATATTATTTGATACTGTACAAACTTTATCAAACCAATATTTACGATACACGAGACAGATTTCTTTGAATGTTCACATTAGAGACTATATGTAGAAATAGGCTGTGATGGGACTGTACCATAAACTATTATAAAGACCTTGGTCATAGGGACGTGTACATAAGCTTCTTTCTTTGCTGCTGTATTTAGTTGGTGATAAGTTTTTCACTGTGGTATTTATTGTTCCAAATCACAACAGAAATCTTATATTAAAGTATACATTGTTAATGATCCTTCACTTACATTATTTATAGCAGGAATACTTTGGATAAGTATGTATGGGGAAGAATCCATATATTTAATGATAGCTCATATAAATAATTTTATTTTAAAGAGGTAAATTCTCACTTTCTTTATTGAACTAAATTTTCAAATGAAATGTACATGTCAGGTTTCACTAGATTTCACTAATTCTTTTAAATACTACATAAATCTGATCTCTCAGATTGCTGAGAACTGTGACCTTCAGTGTGATGTACTTTCTGCCCAAACTCTGTTCTCTGTATGACGTTTTTATTTTTAAAAAGGAAATTATATCAAGAAGATAGGAAAACCTACACTTAGCATAAGCATGATTTTATTTTTTTAAGCCAGTAAACATTCCTGCTTCTAAAAATAGAACTTGAAAAAGAAAAAGTAATTTCAAAACATAGTAATCACTGAACTTTCCAGAGAAAGATTAGTAACTGTGTTCTTTCAGCAGCTATTAAGTCGGCATTTTATTAGATGAGACTGGTGAGCCGGTGTCCCAGCAGCACAGTAAATACTTAAATTGACAGCTGTGACCTCAAGAAAGAAAAATTAACATTTCCTGTATAAAATTATAGCCATCATAAAAATAGTTGCCTTACTCATTCTTAATTTTTAGGTTATAGAGCTTATACTTTGATTTTGTTCATCATTATCACTTGTAGCTATATATATATATTTTAACACTGTATCCTATTTTAAAGGAATTTGAAGAGACTTACAAAACACTGGTATTTGTAGAAAACACTGGATGTAACAACAGTGTAGATTTGCATGATCTCGTGCAACTCAGCTTGGGCAGTCATTTGATTCTAAATTCTCTAACGAAAAAAACCTGAAAGTTGTTTCTTTGCACAGTAGAAAACACTTATATTCAGAGGCTAAAGTGAAAGCCATAAATTTAGTAACAACCGCCATGAAATTTAGCCATTTTTTTAATTTATTTATTTATTAAGGATTTCTGCCTCCTCCCCACAACCACTTCCCATTTCCCTCCCCCTCCCCCGATCAAGTACCCCTCCCTCATGTGAATTCTTACATCCTACAGATTACCCCAGTGTTAAACATGCCTTCTGACTAAAAATGTAAAGCAGAGGGTGGTAAAAATCTCCCAGGCCGGAGAGTACTAAGTACTGGCTATCTGATATCACCATTGCTATCTTGCATCCCAAGGTTAGCACAAGCAGTCAGTGCCCAGTGGCCACAGACCACAACCTACTCCACCACTATCTCAAAGACATAGGAATAAACTGTGCTATTCCTTTTGCAGAGGACGGATATTCAATATAAATATTTAACCAAAGCCAAAGGATATTCACATTTCATATCGCAGAGATCTAAATGGCTCCTTTACTTTGATTTAATGGAACCTTTGTCACTATCCTAGTGGTGTTTTGTATAATTGCTAAGCATTGAGGAACCGCAGCATCCCTGAACGCTTCTGTAGTTATGTTACTACCTAATGAGGGTGCTTGCTCATTTCCGGGGCATGTCAGCTGCTGAGGGAAGATGAGAAAAGCCTGGTTGTTCCAGGAATAATTAGCAGTCAGAGATTACACTTTGTGGCAAAATGGTGTCTGCTGTATGTCCATGTTTCTTTATTGAAAATACTAAAAGAAATATGCCTGATTTGGCACATTGATTCCGGACAGAAGGAACTTTAGGTTTTATTCTTTTTAAAGATCCAAAAGAGATGGTGTCGTCTAGTTTTGTTAATGAGAAGACTAAACCCTAAAGACAGACTTCCCACATGTCTGGACTCCTAGCCCAGTGTTCATTCTCGGCTTCTCGTTCCCTCCCTGCTTAGCGTTTAAAGTCACAGTTCTAAACGTCAGCCTAGATGTTCTATGCAAAGCTCGTAAGTTGTTCTTACCTAAAATGTAATGCTGTAATTTTGTTTACATTGTGGCTTCCACCCCCCCCCCTTTTTAATTTATAGAACACTGCTAGCCTATCTTTTTTGTTGTCAGACTTTCTTGGTACCTGAAAAATATGTGATTACTGTGAATTCTTAATAAACAGTGCTGGTTAGCAGCACACAGGGTGATGCCAGAGAGGAAGCGCCTGTGCTTTCGCTTTTGTAATGTTTTTTTAAGTTAAAAGAACAAACGATGTACATTATAGAAATTATAAATATTGGGGTACTGTATCTTGAGTTTTGAGAATTATTTGAGTCTGAACCACAATAAGGAGACAAGCTGACCTGGAATATCTTTTTAGCTTCCTGCACCATCAATTACCTGTTTTATATACCTCTACTAGTAATATGCTCTTCTTTACTAAGCTTTTTAATATACTTGTGACTATCTTTCTGAGATTGGTTTACTGGCTCAAAAAGCCCACCAACCTAAGGATGAGGGTGCACGTATAGTGAGTACTACCTAAACTTGTTTTCTAAAGCAGTAGATTTTTATTAAAGGTGAACTTCCAGATCATATAAGACTTCTCATGTGCTTAATCCACATTTGGCACTTTAAAGTATTTAACCCTTGAACTGCAAATAAAAACTCCTGTTTTGATTTTCTTGCTTGCCTCAATTTCTAAGGTGTATAAAATTAGACCATTTAGGTCACTCTGGGCATCAGAATTTACATGTCCTTCCTAGGACAGAGTAGGCATTTCCTATTTGTTATTATTTTCAAAATAAAATAGTCATAGTTGAGATTTATTTGTTAAAGTAACTTTGGATGATTATTAAAATTAAGAATCATTTTTTACTTTTAAATTAAGAGAAGATGATCTTTTAAAAAATAAAGTTATAGAATGGGGAAGAGATGGTTTAGCAGAAAAGAACACTTACTACTCTTCCAGAAGACCAGGGTTCAATTCCCAGCACCTACATACATGGCAGCTCACAGCCACTGAGATTCCAGTTCCAGGGAATCTAGCTCCTCTTCTGGCTCTGTGGGTTCCAGGCATGCATGCCGTACACAGACAGACATGCAGGCAAAACACTCATCTTCATAAAATAAAATTTGTAACCAATAACTCTCTAATTGGATTTTAGGCCTACTCACCAAGAGAGAGATGATGCCTGGTTCTGGAAACCTAGCCAAATACCCAGGGCTAGTAAAGTCGTGGATCTTGGAGGAGAACCTATAACCGCCATTTTACTAAAGCAATACAAAGCCTAATTACACTTTATTTATTCCTATACCCACAGATAAGTGTAGTTCTTACCCCTCATCAAGAAAATTTCTCTGTACAGTGGAAGGCGATGATTACAGAAACCACAACTGATCAAATTACAGAGTTGTGGAAGCCGGTCCCAACTGACGCATCTACAGCACAACTCCTGTACTACAGTAGAGATCTGTGTGAAACAGGGTGCAAAAATTGCAAGAGCCAGATACCAGGAGTTCTGAGAGACTATGTCTCCTTGAAGTGTCAGAAACACTATATCCTCGAAGGCTCACCAACATAACTACATAAACATGACATCAAGGATGACATCAGACATGCATGCATGGAAGGGGAAGCTCGTGAGACCTACAGGCAACTAAGGAGTGCTGAGAACTGGAGAAGTGGTTTCCCCTGGGCAAGGGCACAGCAGTCGGTTATCCAATAGCACACGATCGCCCTGAGAGCAAACATCAAGTAACATTACTCAATCTGGATAGGTAGGAGATAGATATGTAATTAGATAGATCAGTCAATTGACTGACTGATTGATTGATTTAGGGAAATAGACAACACACACATCAACTATTAAAGAGGGCCAAGTATCTAAGTGAGAGCAAGAGGGGATACATGGGAGGGGTTGGAGGGAGGAAAGGAAAGGGGTGATGATATAATTAAAATCTCAATAAAAGTAAAAATGTATACTATAAAATAAAAATTCAAAAATTTTAAAGATTCTCTGACTCTTTAAAGAAAAGTTAGAGACTGGAGAGATGGCTCAGCAGTGCAGGTAAGAGTTCTTGCTGCTCTTCTAAAGGACTTAAGTTGGCTTCAGTCACCTGTAACTCCAGCTTCAGTTCTTTTGGCCTCTGAGGGCACCCACGCGTGGTATATCTTCACAAATAGACATAAATAAAAATAAAAGTGAATCTCTTGTTTAAAAAGATAACCTTTATTTTTATATGTATGGATGCTCTGCCTGCATGTATGTCTATAGAGCACATGTGTTCACTGCATGTGGAGGCCAGAAAAGGGCATTGAATCCCCTAGGACTGGAGTTAGACCGGTGACTGCTGGGAATAATCTGGGTCCTCTGGAGGAATCACAAGTGCTGTTAACTGCCGAGCCATCTCACCAGTCACTGAGCCTCCTTTTGAAACTGCATATTTGTTGTACATTGTTAGCAGGGTTTAGTATTTCCCACACTACCCTCTTGGCTCATTATGTTCCTTGAACTAGTTTCTCAGTGCTAGGATTATAGGTATTTGCCACCAAATCCAGATTGTGTCTTGATAGTGGTAGAACCCAGGGCTTTATGCTCTACCAGCTGAGGTGTATTGTATCCTCAACCCTTGCTGTTCCTTGGAGATGCAGAATGCATCCGTCATGCCTTCACTTAGTGAGGATGAACAGATAGATCTCTGGAAGGTATACATACGCTGAGGGGCGGCCAAGGAAAGCAACACACCTCTTCCCCTAACTGTTACAGTTACCAGACACACCCAGAAACAAAGGAAGAAGGAACAGAGGGAGCTAAAGGTTTTTCTCCACTAGTAATTACAGAGAAGTTGTACTTTGTGCATTATTTGGGATCAAGATGCAGGTTTCTTTTGAAAGTGCTCTCGTCTTTCAATCTGTCATCCTCTCACTACAACATTCAGTGCTATCGGTCTTCTCAGCCAGCAAGTATATCATTGAAACATGTCTTTTTTTCATTTTTGAGACTGGATGCTGTTGCTAGAAGGAATTTTTATCAGAAATCTAGGTATTGAACCATGCTTTCTTTACATATCTTCTATTCATCAGTAACATGTGGCATTGTGTTAACTGCTATTTCAAAGAACTGTTCTCAAATTTTGAAAAGGAAGAGGATGGACGTTCTTGGCCCCTGGAGTTGACACTCTGCTATTGCACACCTCATGAGATAATTAGCTCACAAGATAGCCAACTGGCTCAGCTCTAAAACCAAAGCCTTTTAAATTCAATTAAGGAATTTCTTAGACACTGGCTTTCAATGTACAAAAACACTCACAGTTGGAGACTTCTGAGATGGGACCGTCTATAGTTCTCTGTCCTTCAGTAGGACTTAGCCACAGATGTCCTTTCAGAGATAAGGTGACAGACCAACCTCTAGCTGCTTTGTGCGGTCTTACTGTTGGGCTTCCTGCCCAGGAAACCAATTGCAATGTTGAGAGAAAGGCCTGTGTGATAAATGGAAATTTCTGTCCAGCAGCTGAAGTGGAACTAAGGCCCGACTGCCTCATCCTGTAAAGAATGGAGTCTGTGTCCTGGCTTGGTCCCAGCACTCAGGGAGGCAGAGGCAGGCAGCCTGGTCTGTGTATCAAGGGTATATATCAAGTTCCGGGCCAGCCAAGGCTGCATAGTGAGACCCTGTTTCAAGAAGAGGAGCAGCCTCTGGAACCATGGAGTGGCTGCATCAATACCTTACCTGCAGGTATGTGAGAGTCACCCAGGACACAGATTCAAAAAAACAAAGGTGTTTGCAGTTTAAAACAGCTACTAGATTTGGAAATTAACTTTTTATGCGGTCATAGATAACTAATATAAAACTAAAAAGAGAAGGCAAAGTCTAGAGAGATGCCCAATGGTTAAGAACACTTGCTACTCTTGAAGACCCGGGTGAAGTTTCTAACACCCAGATGGCAACTCACAACTGCCTGTAACTCCAGTTCCAGGAAATCTGACCCCCTCTTCTGGCCTCTGCAGGCACATGTGTGGTGCACACACATGCAAGCACACAAAATAAAAATTCTTAAAAGAAGGGGGTGCAGGAGAGATGGCTCAGTAGTTAAGAGTAGCTGTTGCTCTTCCAGAAGACCCAAAGCACACAAATGGTTCACAACCATCTGTAAGCTTCACTCCACCCCTCTGATGTGCTGGAAGTGGAACCCAGGGTGGAACCATGAAACGCACCACTGATCTGTACCCTCAGTGCCCACCCTGACATTTTCAATTTCTAGATGACGGTCAATAGCCACGTGTCCTGGTTATGCTTTCTGTTGCTGTGATGAATCGCCATGACCAAAAGCCACTTGGGAAGGAAGGGGTTTGTTTGATTTACACTTCCACTTTATAGTCCAGCATTAAAAAGAACAAGAACTCAAGTAAAGCAGGAACCTGGAGGCAGGAGCTGATGCAGAGGCCATGGAGGAGTGCTGCTTACTGGCTTGCTCTTCATGGCTTGCTCAACAGTGCCCTTAGGGTTTCTGTTGCTGTGAAGAGACACTATGACCATGACAACTCTTATAAAGGGAAACATTTATTTGGGTCTGGCTTACAGTTTAGAGGTTTAGTCCATTATCGTCATGGCAAGAAGCATAGCATGCAAGCAGACATGGTGCTGGAGAAGGAGCTGAGAATTCTATATCATGATCCGAAAGCAACAGCGAACTGTCCCACACTGGGCATAGCTTTAGCATATGAGACCTCAAAGGCTGACCCACAGTGACACACTTCCTCCCACGAGGCCACACCTAAAATGCCACTCCCTATGGGCCAAGCATTCAAACTCAAGAGTCTATGGGGCCCATTCCTATTCAAACCACCAGTTTTCTTCTAGAGCCCAGAATCACCAGCCCAGTACTTGCTATCCACAGTGGACTGGGTCCTCACCCATCAAACACTAGTTAAGAAAATACCCTACAAAGCCGGGCGGTGGTGGCGCACGCCTTTAATCCCAGCACTCGGGAGGCAGAGGCAGGCGGATCTCTGTGAGTTCGAGGCTAGCCTGGTCTACAAGAGCTAGTTCCAGGTCAGTAACCAAAGGCTACGGAGAAACCCTGTCTCGAAAATCAAAAAAAAAAAGAAAAAAAAAAGAAAATACCCTACAGCTGGATCTATTGGAGACGTGTTCTCAATTAAGGCTCCTTTTAGATGACTCCAGCTTGTGTCAAGTCGACATAAAACCTGCACACCAGGGTTGTTGATGCGGCTTTACTGCTGTGTTTTAGAGACCTGGCCTCCACCGTGCTGAAGTCACACCCCGCAGTGGCTGTATTCCAGAAGTACTTCAGTCTGTCTTGCACAAAGCTGGAAGAATGCCTCCTGAGTGCCTGTTACTCTTTTAAGAGAATGCACCTCTGCTAAATCCTTCCTCTCTTGCTCTTAGCACTTCCTGTATTGAAAATCTGCTTTGGTTTCTTTTTCTTTCACTGCTCAGAAGCCACACAAATCGGGCTCTGTGAAGAACAGGCCAGTCATGAAAGGGAAGGAAGTAACAGATTGGGCCTGTCAGCAGTAGACTGGAGCCATTTAAAGAAATTAGCTTTACCAAAAGGCACATTTTAAAGAGTGTGCCAAAGAATGCTTCTATTTTAAGCTCCGTCCTCACCTCTCCATCCTTAGAAATAGCTAACCACTCATTGCTCCCCCATTAGGTGTTTTAATTGAAGGTTTACATAAACTAAAATTCAAGAAAGAGCTCTGATTCATTGGCCTGTAATTGACATTCCAGGTGTGTAAGGGGGGAACTTAATCAGGACATCGCAATAACAGCTGCAGATTTTAGGCCACTGTGGAACACCAATGAGCTGCAGCCCGAAAGCCCAAGCTGTTTCTCTCACCTGCCCTTTCGTTCTTTCCCTGAAGAGAGGGAGACGGGAAGCTGCTGCCTGTCACAAGAGATTCCAACCAGAAGCCACTCCGAATTTGAGCTATGTATCTGCTACTTAGCAAAGTAGCACAATTGTTATTGTTTAGTGCAGTGCCGAGAGTCAGGTGTGGATCTTACACTTGTTATGCAGGTGCTTAGTACTAAGCTGGGGTTATCGGTGTGCACTGCTATGCTGATGGAAAGTTAATTTCTAATGCTTTAAACCATGCTTCCTGGGTACTGGAGTGTTTTCCCAGTGGCTTTGGTCCAGCATTTTTTTTTTTTTTTTTTTTTTTTTTTTTTTTTTTTTTTTTTTTTTTTTTTTTGGTTTTTCGAGACAGGGTTTCTCTGTGGCTTTGGAGCCTGTCCTGGAACTAGCTCTGTAGACCAGGCTGGTCTCGAACTCACAGAGATCCGCCAGCCTCTGCCTCCCGAGTGCTGGGATTAAAGGCGTGCGCCACCATCGCCCGGCTGGTCCAGCATTTTTATTTCCTGAAGAAGCTTATATACACAAGAAATATTGTGAGCAAGTTGCCAAGTGATAACAGTTCTGTTCCCTATCTTCTAAATGAGAAAAAACGAAAATCTAGTTTTTGAGAAGCTTACTTTCTTGCACTGAAGAACAGTTTCTCAAGTTCTTCACTGTGCCTGTTGTGGGCCCAGTGATCTTTGGCAGTGAGGAGACCACTGTGTGCCTTGTAAGTAAGACTGGACAGCCTCCCTGACCAGATGCCAGCTGCACCTGCCCCTCCAACACACCTCCAGTGGTGACCACTGAAAGAAGACAATGTCCCCTACTGGAGGATGGGAGATAAACACAGAGCCTCGCTGAAAAACACTACTGCTTATAGGAAAGCTTGAGGATTTAAAAAAAAAAAAAAAGTGAAAAAACACCAATGATGTTCTTTTTCCGTTAGTTTGGACATGATTAAATATAAAGAGCAATGAGCACCACCATACACAGACCCCTACTTTAAAAGATAGAACCGGTCTAGTGAGATGGCTCAGCGGGTCTAGGAACTTGCTGTCAACTTGGCTGACCTGAATTTGATGCCCAACACATTAGAGTTCAACTCCTACAAGTCACCTACTGACTTCTACATGCATTTCCCTCTTCCCGCTCCATCCCAGAGGGCCCAATCTTGACATTTGTAATTGTTATGCGTGTACAGCTTAGAAGACATAAATATTTTGCTTATTTTCTTAATAAGCAACCTTATTATTTTCAGATTTTCTCATGCATAATCAAGCAAACCTAAATTATTTTTTCTACCCTCTTTTTGATAAGGAATTATATAGTGTTACCTGCGGCAACCTCCCCATCTTGAATATTTCTTCAGTGTCTTAATTCAGTGTCTTGATTAGCTCTTGGAATGGTGAATGTTTTCTTTGTGTGGTAACTATTTCAAGTTTCCTTTGCTTATCAGCTCGCTCGCTCTTACCTGCTTGCATGTCACCCACCTCTGCCCTGTGTCTTTCAGAATCATTCGTGGACACTCTGGGGACCTGGATTTCTGAGACTCTCCCTGTCAGCTTGTGAATGCCTCCACCCACCCACAGTTCTGTCTCTGGGCTCACTTCAGGGTCACCTGGCTGCTGGGAAATCTGAATCCAGGAGCCTGTGATCTGTTTCTCCCTCTTTATTGGTTTACAGTATTCTGTTTAGCAAGGTGTCCAAATATAGGGTGTTATTCTGGTGACTCCATGGTTCTTGTGATACCTTTTATCAGTTTTGGAAAACGCTTTCAAGTCTCCGTCTTCCAGCATTTCCGTCTGTTCTTATTTCCGTTACAGTACACATTCCCTTAGCCACCGTTCGGCTTGTGTTCAATGGTACAGTTAGTATGGGATTTGGATGATTGTATTGCTTATTTTTAGAATTTCTATTTAGGGGACTGGAAAGATGGTTCAGTGGTTAGGAACATTACAGAAAACCCCAGTCCATCTCCCGGCACCCATATCAGGTGGCTCGCCATCTCCTGTGACTCCCGATGAGCTGAGGTCCTGTGAGGTCTGTGAACAGCTTGCACTCACACATGCACAGAATTTAAAAGAACTTAAGAAATTCTGACTTTAGTGACAGGCCCAGCAGATCTGTGCTGATGAGACCATCGGGTCACATGGACCTCTTCAGCCCTGTCCACTCTCTACCCTAGTTTGCCGATTGCTTTTTAATCAGTATTGAAAGCTGTTTGATTCCTTAAACTACAGTTATCTGCTTGCCTGTTCCTCTCTTTTTGTTAGGTTTTATAATTTTTTTGTTTGTTTGGAATTGTTTTGAGGTGAGTTTCAGGGGGTTTTTTTGTGGGTTTTTTTGTGGTTTTTTTTTTTGTTTGTTTGTTTGTTTGTTTAGAGGGTTTTTTATTTTGCTGTTTTGCCTTTGGGGTTTGTTTTGTTTCAATACAGGGTCTCACCCTAACGCTAAGCCCAGCCTGGCCTAGAACTAGCTCTGTAGGTCTCTAACCTGGATCTTGCTCTGATCTCCTTCCCCTTTCTCGTTAGTGCTGGGTTAGTGCTCACCACCCCCGGCTGAGGCTTTGCAAGTTTTCAGCTCTCTTTGTCTTATGGCGTTAAGCCCTCTGTCATTTCAGACTCAGCTGCTGCGTCCCTGGCAATGGTCCTCACCCTCAAGTCTGATTTGTTTCTAATCAGTGTGTTCAATCCAGCTTCGCGAAATTATTGTTTGTGGTATACATTTTCATCTTAATGCTTTTAACCTCTGTTGTGGAATTTTTTTCACATTGGAAGAAATCTTCAGTCATTTTCTTGTTGTTGGTGGTGGTGGTGAGGGTGGGGTTGTGTTATATAACTAGACCTGACCTCACACACTTGGGTTGTGTGGTGGTGAGGGGGGGGGGTGTTATATAACTAGACCTGACCTCACACACTTGGGTTCAAATTACCTGTCGTTTCATCCTCTTTCGTCGCTAGGACTGTGGGTATGTGCTACCATGCCTAGGCATTTTTACCTATCTTCATTTTGTAAACTTCGTTTGGGAGAATTTATAGACTCATAAGCAGTTGCTCAAAATAGTTCAGAGAAGTGCCATTTGCCCTTCGTCTAGCACAAGCTTGAGATCTACTCAGGAATTTTTAAGCAAATATTACAGTGCTATCTGTAGTCACCATGTACAGTGTTTATAATTTTATGCCGCCTCAGCGTCCATTTTTAAATAGTTGAATTTTTTTATACCAAAAGCTGTTGCCCTGGACAGGTGTCCAGTATCGTCTGTGTACCACGCCCTAACAGCTGATGACCAGAGACAGAACCCTAGAGACTGTCCTGCCCGACAGATCAGGCTCTTTCCTGCCACTCCGTTTTAATGGCGTTCACACGTTTGCCTGGGAACATCTAGGGGCTACCTCTTCACAGTGTAGCCTCCTGAAAGTAGTGTTGCCTAATTTAAAGCAGCCACCTGAAGCTCCCAATACAAAATGAACCTATTGAGCACCTTGGCTCAGGGCCCTCTCTCCCTTCACCCTTGGCTCCAGGTGGTGGATGTACCACATGCAGCTTGTACGTTGCGGCTGTGCTGTTAAAATCATGCCTGGAATTTGAGGTCAGAGCTCTGAACCCTACAAATGAAACCAGCTCAGGAGACCACACCAGTAGATTCTCTGTTGATGTCTTTTCTAGGCCTCTGGTGGCTCCTGGAAGGAACTAAATTTTGTTTGATTTCAACAGGGTATGATGGGGAATGCCTTTCATTCCAGCCCTGGCGTACATAGCAAGTTCATGGAGAGCCAGGGCTACATAGTGAAACCCTGTCTCAAATGAACAAATAAATAAATGCTAAAAATTGATAGGGTTCTGATGTTTTGAAACAGGGTCTTATAGTAACTCGGGCTGGCCTTGACCCCCAAGTGCTGAGGTCATGCCCAGACTGTCAACTGAAATGTTATGTCTCTTGACCAACAGATCCCTAACCCATCCCCTGCCCCCAGTATTCCACACTCTACTGAGAGCAACCGTACAGTATTTGTCTTTCTGGATCTGGCTTACTTCACTTAGCATGTCCTTAGAGTTCACCCATTTCTCAGATGGCAGGGTTCCCATCCTTCTGTAGCTGGATATATTGTTTTATATAAACAGTGTAATTCATCTACCCACTCACATATTAGCAAAACCTTCCATGAATTCTGTACCTTGGCTCTGTTACAGTGTTGTAGTGACCGTGGGAGTGTGCATCGCTTGGCATTGGTGCCATCTTTCTTTCCTGTGCAGCTTCTAGTACAGCCAGCACTGCGCAGGGTTCCCCTTCCTCCCAGCAACATAGACATTCTGCAGGTTTAGGAAGATAGCGTTGCTGGGTATGACTGTTGGGTGGCAAGGTGTGGACTGTCTTCCCGTGCTTGTAGCCCTGACAGTGAGGAGTTGATGATTTCCCCTTCCAGTGTTTACTCTTGTCTTGGGGTGAGGTTCTCTGGTCATGTTTATTTGGTCCTAACTGCCTCTTATTCGGCTGTCACTTTTTTCTCTCAGTTTGAGAAATTCTACATGCTAGTTTACTTGCATGTGTATGTACCCATGTAGCCACCATGGCATACCCGTGGAAGTCAGAAGACACTTGCAGGAGGCAGTTCTCTCTTTTCCTGGGGTCCCGGGAACCAAACTCAAACTGTCAGGCTGGGTGACCCCTGTCTGCACCCACTGAGCCATCTTGCTGGTCCTCACCTGCTTTGACAGTCCTTTATCCTACCTTGTTCAGTACAATCCCCTAGATACAAGCCCTGCTTTTTAAAGAATGAACTGAATAAAATTTCAGAGATTAAGAGCACTGTCTGTAACTCCAGTTCCAGGGGATTCAACACTCTTACACCAGTACACATGAAATAAAAACAAATCATTAAAAAAAGAAAAGACATTATTTAAAAAAAAAATACATTACTCCTGAAAATAACAGGCAATACTCCAGAAACCTAGTCCTGTGAATCTACCTAAGAATTGAGAGAAGGCGTTGGGACTGGCAGCAGACCTCACATATGGGAGGCAATGCTGTGAGACACTGGGCATTTCTCACCACCAGGCCGCAATTGCTACACAGCACCTCTTTACAGGCGACAGGTATCACCCACCTCCTGTCTAGCCCAGGGCGCCGGAACCAGTTCTCTGAGAGTGTTGCTGTATCATTTGTCCCCAGAACTCGTTACCAAAGACTTGGGTTTAAGCAGTAAATGTTGTGTTTACTTGAGTGTGGACTTCCTACTTTTTACTTTCACCTATGTAGAATCCTGTTCATGAAAAAATTTTAAAGATGAATTTGTTTGAATATGTTTAATCATTTCAGTTGATAAATATAATTTCTTTATATATGGCCCTTATGCATGTTTGGCTTCCCCCTGACCCTGAACAAGTATCTTCTGTCTTACTTTCCATATGCTAGGTCACTGTCATGATGCTGGCAGCTGATTCTCTGGGCTCTTTGTCTGATCTTCTAGCCTGGGCAAGCACAGGGACCAGTTTCATGAGCTAGAGTGGAAAGGCCAAGTCAGAGTCAGATCCCAGGGGCGCAAGAAGTCAGAAAGTTCCCAACTTCTTACCCTGCCAGGGTGGCCTGCCAGAGACTCCATGCTGTGAGCACAGATCCCGAAAGCCATTGGCAGCTAGAGTTCACCCTCCCAGTGTCTGCACCCCTTTCTCCTTGCTTGTGTATTCATGGTGGGACCCTCAGTCAAAGGGCCTCTTCCTCCTGGGAGAGGAGCCTGAGTTCTGGAAATGGCTGCTTCCCTTGTATGTCTAGGTAAACACTTAATTACATCAGCCAACCGCTGCTCCCCTGAAACCAGAGAACCCCAAGAACTACTGTGCCCTTTCTCGAGATGAACAATGTCACTTTGTTCTTTAGATTTTAAGCTCAATAATCGTTAGTGGAGTCCTGCTGAGTCCTCTTCTCTGAGCTGAGAGAAAATCAGGTGCAGCATCCGTGAATCCTCTCGGAGCTTCCTGGTGCGACCGAGGAGTGGCTGGCTGGCTGGCAACAGGGAGGTTAGGACTGGAGGAGGTCTCAGGAGCCAGCCCAGCTCCAGAACTCAGCGTTTGTCTGGGGTGCTCCAACTCCAGCTAGCTGACACTGCCTCCACACCTAGACAGGACTGCCTCGCTTGTCCCTCATTCCCTGGCTTGTGTGTCAGGCCTGTGCTTTAGGCTGCTGCTATTCTGAACTGATTCAGAACCCATTTGTGACTTGAACACGGAAGCGTGGTGACACAGAATAAGCAGCTTCGTGGTACTCACTGCACAGCCATCACCATCCTGATGATCCTAACCGAACCAGTGAGTTCAAGGTTCAGTGAAAGACTTCGTCTCATAAAATAAGGCCATGGTAGGAGTGATAGTCAGGCCTTTAATCCCAGAACTTGAGAGGCAAAGGCAGGTAAATCTATGTGAAATTGGGGCCAGCCTGGTCTACACACAAGTTCTAGGCCAGCTGGATATACATAGTGAGACTCTGTCACACACCAAAACAAAGAAAAATAATAAGGCATGCAATATGGCCCAGTGAATAAAGGTGCTTGCTGTCAAGGCTGAGGAGCTCAGTTCAAACCCCAGGACCCACATGGTGGAAGAAAACCCATTTCTGTACCACACACATGCACATACACGTTATCTTTATGTTTTAGTATTTTGCAAGGCTAAATGTGGTAATATTCACGTTACCTTAAGGAAGGTTTTAAAGCTATTAGAATAATGGGTATACTAAATTTAAACACATTAAGTGGTAATTAAAATGGCATAATTGTGCTGTTTCTCTTTTCTAAATTTAAAGTTCTTGGAGCTAGAGCAATGGTTCAGTGGTTAAGAGCAATACCTGCTCTTCCAGAGGACCCAGGCTGTATTCCCAGCACCCACATGGTAGCCCACAACTGTAACTCCAGATCCAGGGAATCTAATGCCCTCTCCGACATCCGTGGATACCGCACACCTGATGCACAGATGGTACATATGCAGGCAAATATGTGCTTGAATGTGTCAATCCTATCCTAGCTTGCCAAAAGCACTAACACTCCCTATTGTCTTCCTCCAGTGAATTCTATTTCTTGGCAGACTGTTCTACCTGCCCAGACACAGAAGGAAGTGAGATGTTGAAAGCAGAGGTAGGCACGTTCTGTCCTAACTCAGGCCTTTTAGGCTAGCAAGAACCACAGTCCCTTGCATGAGAGCCAAGGCTTTAGTACCTAGTAGAGGCTGCTGCCTGCTCGGGTTTAGTGCCTGTAAGCCACTTTAATGCAGGAGGGGAGCTGCATCCTTGAGGCACAGTGCACTCTTCTTGTTGCATAACCAGATCCTCTGAGATTAGGACCTGCTGGAGAGAAGTTTCTTAAGACCCTGCAGTTGTCCAGCAGTGATGGCGCACGCCTTTAATCCTAGCACTTGGGAGGCAGAGGCAGGCAGATCTCTGTAAGTTCAAGACCAGCCTGGTCAACATAGTGAGTTCCAGGACAGCCAGGGCTGTTACACAGAGAAACCCTGTATAAGAGGGAGACTCTTCAGTGGTATGAATAAAAATGGCCCCATAGACATCGGAAGTAGCACTGTTAGAAGGCGTGGCCTTGTTGGAGTAGATGTGGCTTTGTTGGAGGAAATGTATCACTGGGTCTCAGAAGTTTAAACCAGTTCACCTCCTGCTTCCTGCCAGTCTCAATGTAGGACTCTCAGCTCCTTCTCCAGCATGCTGTCTGCCTGCTCACTGCCATACCCACCATGATGATAATGGACTGAACCTCTGAAACTGTAAGCCACTCCCACTTTATAAGAGCTGCTGGGTCATGGTGTCTCATGAGACACAGCGATAGAAACCCTGAGACAGACTCAGAGTGTTCTCAGGGGAAGTAGAGTTTTACTTCCTATAAGGAAGCTCTTTAGCTCAAGAAATAAACAACACAGTAGCTTCAGGAAGTCTCTGAAACTGACCATATCCGCTGTTTCTCCCTGCCCAAGCATATATAAGCAGTCAGAACTGCTGAGGGACACTCTCAGACCAGCCGAGATGCCTAGAAGAGGCTCAAACCAACAGAACCACCTAGGAAAGACTTTCTTCCACCTGGTCATGTGCCTGCTGTCTGCTCCGGTGGGCAGCCCCAGTAACTCTCCTTGGCTCAGCAGGGTGTACTTTGGCAGTGTCCCGTCTGCCACCAGCTCCCTATCGGGGTGAGCAGACATTTGTTCACGTCTCTCCAGGAAAAGTGTCACATACCTCTGTGCAAGGAACAAGCAGATCACCTTGTTAAATACTGAGTGCATGCTGGCTACTCAAGTATTAGGGGAGAAAGGTAGGAAACTCCTACCTATTAATGCTGTGGGACAATGGTCTGTACACTGTCAATTGTATTTTAATAAAACTCTGATTGGCCAGGAGCCAGGCAGGAAGTAGAGGTGGGACAACCAGGCAGGAAGTAGAGGTGGGGCAATGAGAATTCTGGGAAGAGGGAAGTTTCAGGCTGCAGAGGATGCAAGGTGTGATTGCCCGTTTTCATACCACACCTTCCCTTCTGGATTTTGAGCTTTTCCAACAGACGTGCCAGGGGCAGACACAGGACATGCTGCATTCACATGCCTCGTAAGTGACAGACTGAGAAATTCCCTGTGGTCACTGAAGCCAATCGCATGTGAAGAGAGAGTGAGTGAATAGGACTGTCCCACTTTTGGGAGGGCAGAAACCAGGGCAGCCTGGGAACACAAGAAACAGGAACTGCACTACGTAAACTTATAGTTGGACTTTTTTTTATCAGGGACCATCAGCTCCCCAATAATGATACAGAGACAGTTGGGGGATGTCTCCTGCCCCACAGGAGTTTCCAGAAAATTTCCTCAGATCCATGGCTGTCCTTGTTTCTCTGTTCAGCGCTAACCCAAGTGTGCAACCCAAGCGCTCTCGCGCGCGCTCTCTCTCTCTCTCTCTCTCTGCCTCTGTCTCTCACTGTCTTTGTTTCTCTCTATCTCTGCCTCTCCCTGTCTTTCTCTTCCCACTCCTCCCTGAGGTAGGGTCTTGTCTTGCTGTGTAGCGCAGGCTGGCCTGAGACGTACATTATCCCAGCCTCGGCCTACCAAGTGCTGGGACTACAGTTATGAGCCACCATATCCAGCTTCAGCCTCGGCGTCTTTCCCTGACCTCCCCAACAAGCAGGCTGCCTCCTGCAGTCCGATCAGATTCCTCCTGTGTTTCTGAGAAGAGTCTCACACAGAGAATGCCTCACAGTGCAAGCCTACCCCAGAGCATTGCAGGCCTCACAGGAGTGAAATAGCTTGTCCTGGGCAGAATACACACCTGTTCCTGCCCCGGAGTGAAACCTGCCCCTGATTAGGAGGACCTTTTTATTCTATTTTATTTTACTTTATTTTTGTCTTTTGTAACAGACTTACACTGTAGCCTAGCCTGTCTTGAACTCACAGAATCCTCCTGTCTTCACCTCCCAAGTGCTAGGATTACAGGAGTGAGACACAGGCAGGCAGTTTGTGGAGCCATTTTAGCAACCTGGGACTTCTGCCTGCACTGAACTTTACACACACCTCTCTCCAAACAAAACAACCAGTCACTGCCCTTAACTCCCTGACAACTTCCCTTAGTGCTCAAACACATCTGGAACATATCCTGGAACCATCAGGGAGATGATCGCCCTGTACTAATTTGGGGAGCATGAGCAGTAAATTGTTTCCTATTCGAGAGGGGCGGGAGAGATAGCTCAGGGGTTAAGAACATGTGCTACTCTTGCGGAGGACCCCCATCAGGTGGCTTACAACTGCCTGGAACTCCAGCTTGAGGGGATTCGTCACCTCTGTCCTTTGGAGGCACTGATTCAAATGCGCATACTCCTGCACACACACACACACACACACACACACACACACACACACACTTAAAAACAAGAAAATTTGGGGCTGGAGAGATGGCTCAGAGGTTAAGAGCATTGCCTGATCTTCCAAAGGTCCTGAGTTCAATTCCCAGCAACCACATGGTGGCTCACAACCATCTGTAATGAGGTCTGGTGCCCTCTTCTGGCCTGCAGACATACACACAGACAGAATATTGTATACATAATAAATCAATAAATAAAAAAAAAACAAGAAAATTTAAAGTTCCTTTGGGCAGTAAATGGTGGTTGTTGCAAAAGCTCCCAACTGGTCACAGTTGGAAATAGTGTCCATGGTGTGCCCAACCACACATGGAGCATCCGCATCACCCTCCGAAGAGGAGGACCCCCTCCACAGGGGAAGGAGAAAGACTGAAAGACAGGAGCAAGCAGTGACTTCTGGGGGTACCAGGAGCCTTGTGCTCATGAGCTCACAGCTGACCGACACAAGGCCTGCACAAGATCAAGCCAATCAGCATGGACCAGGAAAAGTCTCACAGACTCCCTACCCCGGAGGAGCTGTGGACACTGGATGACTTTGGGGGGAAGAAGAATCCGTTTTCATTAACAGTGGAGCTCCTAGTAGATCAGCCATGCCCCCGTAGATGACCCTGCGCCCACAGGTATATTGGCAACACTGATGGGGGTTCATGGGTTACTAAAAATAAAATAAAAGTTGAAGGGGACGGGGGTTGAGAGTAGATTGGGAGGAGTTAATATGATCAAATACAGTGTGTGAAATTCTCATTAATAAAATGTGCATAGTGAGCAAAGGCTTATATAACCCAAGCCTGTGAATCAAAATAAGAAACCACACATGTCTACCTCCTGGCTGCCAGCTTTTCTTTCTCTTGGGCCCAAACACTAATCCAGGGCGCTTGAGCAAACCTTACTTGGGCCTAATGGTCGCTGACAGATCATCTGCTCTGTACTTTTGCTTTTGAAGAAGCCTCGTCATTGCCTGTTGTTTATGTGGGCTTCTCCGACTCTCTGAACCAGGGTCCAAGAACCTGGAACACCCGGTTCAGACACCGACTGCAGGTGACAGCTCTGCACACAGCTTTCCTCCCAAAGCTCTACCATTCAAGCGTCCTGGGAAGAAAGGGTCGGGGACAAAGGCAGCAGTGCCCCTGCTCACAATCTGTGCAGAGATTTGGGAGACCCATGAAGGCATGTATCCCAACAGCTACTCGACTTCACCACCCTCTGGACAGACTGGAAGGCTTTGGGGAGGGGCATGGAAGGGGTCCAGGCTATCATAACATCTGAAGGGAACCCCAAAGAGAAAATGTGACATCAATCCATGCCTGGCCTTTGGTCCTGATGAGACAGTTCTGAGATACAAGCTACGACCCTACTCTGGGGAACATGTCCAGACCTTAGTCTAGAACTGGGGTGCATCCCCATTCTCCCCTCTGCCTGCTGCCTGTTCATCCATCCTCTGCCTCCCGATGCCATCTCTTTCTTGTTTTATTTTTCCTCTCTTCAGTGATTATTTCTTCCTCCCTCCCTTTCTTCCTTTCTTCTTTCTCTTTTGATGGTTGTATCTATGAGGCTATAGACAAACTTTTAAAAACAAGTTAGGGCCAGGTGGACCAGTGTAAACTTGGGACCCCAGCATTTAGATCTTTAGGTAGTGACAGCAAGTGGGTCTGAGCTTCAGACTGGTTGTTGTTGTTGTTTGTTTTGTTTCGTTTTTCAAGACAAAATTTCTCTGTGTAGCCCTGACCATCCTGGAACTCATTCTGTAGACCAGGCTGGCCTTGAACTCACAAATATCCACCTGCCTCTGTCTCTGCCTCCCGAGGGCTGGGATTAAAGGTATGTGCCTCTACTACCGCTGCCCAGCTAAATTGCAACAACAACAACAACAATAATAATAATAATAGCTGGGCAGTGGTGGCGCATGCCTTTAATCCCAGTCCTCGGGAAGCAGAGGCAGGCAGATCACTGAGTTCGAGGCCAGTTAGTTTCAGGACAGGCTCCAAAGCTACAAGAAACCCTGTCTCAAAAAACAACAACAATAATAATAATATAAAATCGAAGTTCAGCCAAGGTTTTCTTATTTGGAGATGACCACCATTTTAGACAAGTCCCCCTCACAGGTTTTCTCTACACATAGCTACATGCTTACCATCAAATCAGGATTTCCAAAGATAGCATTCCGTTGTCCCAGTAACTCCAGAAAAAGTCAAGGGGTTAGGAGAACTATGGAGAGGCAAGGCTTGCCTGTCACCCCCTGGAGAAAGGGGACTGGAAAGAACCTGAATCCCGGCTGTCTAGAGCAGTGGTTCTCAGCCTTCCTAATGCTGTGACCCTTTAACACAGTTCCTCCTGTTGTGCTGACCCCAGCCATAAAATTACTTTTTGCTGCTTCATAACTGTAATTTTGCTACTGTCGTGGATTGTAATGTAAATGTTTTTGGAGACAGAGGTTTGACAGAAGGCTTACGACCCCACGTTGAGCACTGCCGGTCTAGAAGATGGATCACGCAGGACAAGGGCAGACCGAGTCTCCTTTCCTACCCCATTCCCCTCAGGGAGTCTGGTTAGGGATGCGACCATGAGAAAGCTTTAGCTGTACCTGTCCTCAGCTGAGAGCTGGACAGGAAGCATTTCTGTTCTCCCCAGCCCTGGACAGGCTTCCTCTGGAAGGAAACTGGTAGAAGCCAGATGGGACCAGACCCCACTGGGCAGAACCGGGAAGACAAGCCTGCCACGTCCCACAGCCTGCCTCCCTCCACCTTGCATCTGTACCAATTCCCATTCTCAGATGTTGTCTGAACCTTCAACACCTCCACCCAAGTTGAGCTGGAAGGGCATCCTGGCCAGATAGATCAGGAAGGATCTCTGGGGTTAGCTGGGGACATTTCAGTGACGTCATTTTCACTATGACAAGCAGTTCACTTCCAAGGTCTCTAAAAATATTAAGCTTATTACAGAATATTCAAAGACTGTACATTTTTATGTCACCTTCAGCCTGAAGGTCAGAAGGTCCCCACAGAAGTGGTCACTGAAAACTAGTTGCCATCTTCGAGTTGTTCTTAAACATAAATAGAATATAAATGAATGTGAACTCTGTGTTTCAGTTCCGCAGAAACTCTCTGCCACACCCAAGCCTTTCTCCCACCAAGCCTACAAAGACTTGCAGCGTGATGCCTGGGCGGCAATGAGGAGACACCACATCAGTGCCGAAAGTCTGGCGGCTGCACAGTCTACTCAGCTTTCCCACCGGCAGTCCTCAGGGCCCTGCAGACAGAGCCCATCCACCTTCTCCCACTGTGGGACCTTGGCAGAGTCACCAGCCCACCTGAGTACCTGCCTCATGCTAGGAGGATTAAGTGAGAATCTGTATGGAAGGCTTGACGGAGCTCCCTGATTCACAGAAGACCCAGAGTAATTAAAGTCATGATTATTATCTCAAAAGGTGGATGAACTGGGCTAGAGTTTAGCTCACTGGTAGAGCACTGGTCTAGCATGTCTAATAACCTTAGAGGTAGAGCACTGACCCTAGGTTTAATAACCAGGCCACAAAACACCCTATAGAGTCTTGGGGTCACATCTTGTCCCATTGAGGGACACGGGGCCAGATCCTGGTTTCCCAGTTCGTTCATTCAATAAACAAGGCTACTTTGTTTGGAAGAAGGGCAGTGTTGGCCCTCACTGCTTAAGTCACTGCAGCAGCCTCAGTACCACTGAGACTCTTGCTTCCTGTCGCTAAGATTAATATATAGATATATAACCTTATTTCAGCCAATTTAGAAAATTAGAGGTCAAATTAAGAAACTGCCATTAAATATGCTTTGTATCTCTGACGCCATGCCAAGCAAATAAGACAGCAGCCGTGCTCGAATATTCTCTCCAAGGACACCAGAAACTGAGATCCACAAATGTTTATTGAATTAGGAACGATCACCTCATCCAAAGAAGATAATGATGATGATAATAACAGAGCCCAGGTTTTCTAGAATATTTAACACTAGGAAGGGGGATGTCAAATCCTTCCAGAGAGCGCTCCTGTCCTCTCTGTTCCCCCTTTTAGCTGTCTTCCCACTCTTTGGCTGAACCCCTAATTTTTTAAAGATTTATTTATTCATTCATTTTATGTATATGGGTGCTTTGTCTGCATGCATGCCTGCACACTAGAAGAGGGCATCAGATCGCATTACAGACAATTGTGAGTTGCAGTGCGGTTGCTGAGAATTGAACTCAGGACCCCTGGAAGAGCAGCCTGTGCTCTAAACCTCTGAGTCATCTCTCCAGCCCCTGAACCCCTAATTTTTTAAGAAGCGCAGAGAGTGTCAGTCATGCTGATTTCAGCCCCTTGCTGACAGAGCATTCATCATAGGCACATGTTTTCCAGCGTGATCACTGAAGCGGCTGAGCTGAACTTCTGCTTCCCAGATGTGGACGTGAAGGCTCAAGCAAGGTCACACAGTACAGCTGGAAGCCCATGGTGCCAGTCCTCCATCACCTTCGCCACCCCGCTCTCTTCCAGTCTCCCATGACTCTGCCTCTCTGACATCTTCCCCTTCGCGGCTAGAAATCGGGTATCCCAAACATCTGGGAGGAGATGCCTCTGAGAGTTCCCTTCGTGAACATAGACTTTCTTTTCAGACACCTTTGTGAACTGGCCCAGCTGTTTCTTCCCTCTCCTTTCTCTGTGCCCTCCATGCAGGGAGCTTAGTGGTAAATGCTGGGGAAACACCTCTGGCCCCCAAAGGTACGATGTTTTGTCAGGATTCATCCAGGGGTTTTCCTGTCTTGGTTCTAATGGACCATCTCTAGAGGAAAGCACTAGTGGTGGGGGTGGGGATCATTTCACAAGCCAGCCTGCCCTCTGCTGGCCAGAGCTGGAAACTGGTTCGTTCATCGGGGAAACCCTTCACCTGAAACTGCTCCTCCACCTGCAGTCCTGTGACACAGTCCACCTGAGTCTTTTCTGACAGCATCTTTCTGCCCTTGCTCTTCTTAGCCACAGGAGCACCCCCAGAAGGTCCCCTCCAAAACCTCTGCTTCCTGGAGCCTTCCCCCAGCTTCCGTCAGTCAGAGTGGTTGGCAGCATACAGTCTTGCTGTGGGGTGTGCCCCTGTCTGACCAGGAGGTAAGTGCTTCTAGGGTTCAAGCCCCTTGGGAAGAAGGTTCGGATGGTTTTCAGAGAAGCCAGAGAAGCTGTCTGGTGGCTGAGAGCTAACTCACTCCCAACCCACACACGGACTCAGCATACGTCTCTTAAATGATTTTAGGATCTCTGCACTGGATGGGAATGTTGGGCAGCTATACCCACACTAGCTAGCAGGGAGAACACTGAGGAAGGACCCCTCCCTCATGGCATCCTCCTTGAACATTTATCAGAGAGCCTAACAGGTGTCCCCTGATCGGCTCTAGCAGTCCAAGTCCAGGTCAGTTCCCTAGCCGCTGCTGCCCTGCAGGACTGCCGGGATCCCCATCTCCTGGCAGCTACCCATGAGAAATCTGGGCACGTCTGGATGAACAGTGATGCATCTTTACCAAGAAGTCAGCTCTGGGAAGAGAAGAGACACAAAGATGAAGAGATAGAGCCGTTGCTCTCAACGGGCCCCCAATTCATGGCCAGCCCTCCAGCCTCCCATCCCTGCCGTACCCGTAGCCTTCTACCCTGTCATATGGGGGCTCCTCTTTCTCCCTTAAAAGTCTTTTGTAGACCTACCTTTGTGTGTGTGTGTGTGTGTGTGTGTGTGTGTGTGTATAAGTGTTTTTGCTGCCATGTCTGCTTGTGTACCTCTAGAACTGGAATAAGGTGAGCCACCATGTGGATGCTGGGAATCAAGCCCCAGTCTTCTACAAATAAAGAGATTGTTCTTAACTGATGACCCCTCCCGGTGGCCCCTCCTTTCCTCTCTTATTTAACCTCTTCCAGAAATTTCCTGAGTGACCTCCATGAATGCATCAGAGCCATCTTCCTTCTTCAGGCTCCTCATCCCCAAAGCCAAAGTGGTATAATAGACAGTATTGCCCCTAACTACAGAAGGAACAAGGGCACCACACAGAAGCAGCCCCCACCCTGTGACTGTTTCCCACCCCCCACTCCTGCCCTGTGACGACATTCCAGCTGGGATGGCATCCCCTGACCTGACTGCCACTCAGTTTTACAGAGTCAGTTTCCTGTTGCCATTCCTGCTGCGGTCCTAACTTAACTATTCACGCTTGCAGTGAATCGGACCTTTGTCCCCTCAACCTGAATAAAAACCCCAGCCTGTAACAGAAGTTTGTGCTTCTGCCTACTTTTGTGAGTGAACTTCTCAGGTTTACTCTGAAATAAAACTGTCCCAACTGGTAAGCCATCTTACAGTGACATACCCCTAAAATACCAGTGCTCAGAAGTCTGAGGCAAGAGAATGTCAAGTTCAAAAGCAGCCTGGCTACATAGCAATATTTGTCTCATTAATTAATTAAATGGATTGGGTATATACCACAATGCCAAAGCCCTGGATTCAATCCCAGCATGACAAGAGTAAATACACAGAGAGAGAGGTCTCACCCTAAAGGAGCATGTCTGTGTATTTTCAAGCGATGTAGACCAATTCTGCAACCTCCTCTATTCCAGTCTCTGCGTTGGCAGCATGGAATAGTGAAGCCAACCTCAAGAGGGACCATAGTTGCACCCACTGATGCTAGCAGCCCTTACGTTTCTTATTGTTTGCACATGGATTCCTGGTCTTTCTCCTAGCACAGCGCTGCGTTCTGCCCGTCATGTTTGGTTTGTTTTCTTTGGTTTTGTGTTGAAGATAGAACTAGGGGCAAGTGTTCTTCCATTAAGCCACACTCAAAACATAGAAAAGAGATTGCCTTCTGCCTGAGCCAAGGACGAGCCAATCTGCCTTCCCTGGCTGCCGTGATCTCTTGACACCTTTTCCTGTGACTGGGACTCGTTTATTCTGATTCTGGCTACCGTGCTGGGCAGGGCTTTGATGGCCAGCAGGGCTCTTCATTGAGCTGAAAAGCGTGTGAAACATGGAGCCCTGTGACACAATCAGTGCCATCGCCGTTCTGAAATATGCTTACATTTGGAAGCAGTTTGGGCTGTCATTTTTGATCACACAGCTCAGCCATCTCGGAATTCAGGACCTTGAGATCTGTGTTCTCCTGTTCAAGCATGCAGGGATGAGCGGTGACTCCACACCTGCTGGAGTAGGAATCTGCCCCACGAATCAAATTCACAGTGGCTGCCCATCACCCTCAGCCTTTCCATAGGATGGGGTCAAATTATCACTCATGACAAAAAAAAAAAAAAAAAAAAAAAAACCTTGAAAGTGACTGGCATATCCTTTATACCCAGGAACTCAGGGGAGGCTGGGGTAGGCAGAACTCTGTGAGTTCAGGGCCAGCCTGGTATATATAGTGAATTCCAAGCCAACCAGAGCTACCCAGTGAGACCCTGACTCAAAAAAAAAGGCCATGAGATTATAATAATTTTAAAATAATAAAAATAGTCTTGTTAGCTGGTGAGACGGCTCATGGGTAAAGGCCCTTATTGCATGTAAGAAATATTAGGCATGAGTCTTCTCTATCAAATACTATAAATTGATGTCTAGGACAGAATTCACATCTTCTTATCTCTCCCACCTTATAAGGCTTTTCTGAAGATTGACCAATCAGATAAGACTGTGAGATCTGACCCAGCCAATGAGAAGAAGGTGTAGCCACAACCTGAGTTAGAATAAACTCATGAACAGGTAGAAGGAAAAAGCTAATGCACACCGTAGCATGTGCCCAGGATCACACACACACACAGATGACAATGACAATGTGCGCAGGATCACACACACACACACACACAGATGACAATGACAATGTGCCCAGGATCACACACACACACACACAGACAGATGACAATGACAATGTGCCCAGGATCACACACACACACACACAGATGACAATGACAATGTGCCCAGGATCACACACACACACACACACAGATGACAATGACAATGTGCCCAGGATCACACACACACACACACACACACACAGATGACAATGTGCCCAGGATCACACACACACACACACACACAGATGACAATGTGCCCAGGATCACACACACACACACACACAGATGATGATGATGATGATCATGATCATGATCATGATGATGAATATTTTTTTTTTTTTTTGGTTTTTCGAGACAGGGTTTCTCTGTGGTTTTGGAGCCTGTCCTGGAACTAGCTCTTATAGACCAGGCTGGTCTCGAACTCACAGAGATCCGCCTGTCTCTGCCTCCCGAGTGCTGGGATTAAAGGCGTGCGCCACCACCGCCCGGCTGATGATGAATATTTTAAAAGAATCTCTGAAATTGTGTTTTTGCTTTGCTAGGTTATAAAGAAAGTAATTGACCGGCCAGATGTTTAGGTTTCCAGAATAACAACTGCAACATGTTCTTCCTCTTCTCGTGTAGCTTTCCAGAACACCATAGGCATAGGCTCGGGCTCCAAGCCTGTGAGACAGATTCATGTAGGTACATTCTTTATAAGCGCCAAGAGCAGAAAGAGGCAGGCATGGCAGAACGTACCTGTAATCTTAGCACTTGAGAGGTAGAGGCAGGATAATCAGAAGTTCAAAGGTATTTTAAACTAAAAGCAAGTTCAAGGCTATATGTAACCCTGTCTCAAAGAAGAAGGGGTGGGTGAGGGGGGGAAAGGAAGGGAGGGAGGGAGGGAGGGAGGGAGGGAGGGAGGGAGGGAGGGAGTTGGCTCTGCCCAGGAAGCCCTAAAGAAAGGCTATGACTACAGATGTCTAACCAAGGACCCAAGGTTGTCCCATACACTCTGTTGTAGGCCCATGGTCTCTCCATAGTCTCCAGGACCCCCAGGGAGATTTCTGTCTCTAAAATCAAGGTGTCATCAGATTCTCTTGACCTTCATTTTAATGCAGAAAGAAAAATAGGGAGGTAATTACTGGGTTAAATAAAGAAGCAAGGGCTGCTTAGGCCTGGCAAGTCAAATTCATTTATCCTTTTCCTTGGAAATTCAGGTTGACTTTAATGATGAAAAATTCAGTGGCTTTCAAACCCATCTTGCAATGCTAATAGAACCTGACACCCTTTCTTTAAATGGACATTGACATGTGCAGGAACACACATATCGTCTGCTCGCTATTCCCGGCTATTTTCCTTGCCCCTGATAATTTGAAACCGCCAGCACCTTCATTGTCTTCGTAGGAGAACCATTGTTTTTATATCCAAGTAAAACAGAGGGTCTTATTTGCATTGAGAAAACTCATGAACTAGGAACTGGAGATAAGAACGAAAATCTAGGCCACCCTATACCTGGCCTGGCAAGGATGGAGATGCGGGAGACACTGTGTCTCTCCTTTTGCCATGGGACTGTGAAATGAGGCACCCCAGGGAGTTAGACCTTCCTTCATGCTTAAAAAGGGAAAAGAGGAAGCCTGGTGCCAGCCAGAGAAGAGCTTGTCTCCTGGGAACAGTACCAATGCTTCATCAGACCACCTTGCTGGAGACAGTGATGGGGGCCACACCTTGACTACATTGCTTAGCTGTGTATAACTCTGAGCTTCTACTTAAACTTAAACTTTGTGTCAGAACCCCAAAGATGGACTTGGGGGATCATGGATCTCTTTGTCCCTCTTCCTAATGTGGCTATATTGAATAAATCTCCCTTTTCTGCTTTTCATTCTTCATTTGGCCCTTTGATTGGCTTACCCAGGATGTGTGGTGGACCTTGTCTGTTGGGACACAAGCTTAACCCTAAGTCTGGTCACACTTCCATTCTGGCCCCGTGTGGACTGGGATGACAGAGGAGCCTGAGGCTGTGTTACCGTTCCCCCTTCAACTGCTGCTGTCCTTCTGTCTCCCCGAAACAGATACTCCAGACCCCCATCTCATGCTGCGGTCCCACCAACAACACAGAAACCTGCTCTTAGATTTTCTCTTATTTGCCTGCATGGCATGGAACATATGACCCATCCATCCACGTGAGTGAGATCTGAGATGATCCCCTTGCCATGTTTCTACCAATAAACATGACCCTGCCTAAAGGTCTACTCATAATGACCTACCATGCATTAATAACCTAACATAATGGGTACTGGAATCCCAGAATGGGACATCTGATCCCATCAGTGGCTCAAGACCACCCCCAGATAAACTTCCCTGGCTCTCATACACTCCCCAGGTCCAGGCCGAGGGGGGCAGGAAGGCCCACCCTCAGACAATCTTTTCTTTTCGCTTCCTGTCTCTGCCCTTTCTCGCTTCACTGTCTTGCTCTGACATAGACCTCTAAGGAGGAAGCCACACTACAGTCAGCCAGAACACTCCTGCGAAGCATAGCAAAACACCTGGACAAGGCAATCCGATGGATATTGTAGGGCCCGGGTCTACCCCTGTTCCTGGGGTTCATCTTGACAACAGTTTCTGGTCAGCCAGCTAAAACATTCTGTTTGTTCCTGTGCCCCCTCTGCCCTGCCTGGTGATTAGCTGTAGGACATTGTTTACCCCTTCTTGGGTATGACAGTTTCCCACCTGCCTGGGGGGAATTCCTTGTGCAACAGCTAGGTATATAAGGATTTCCCCAAAGTTAAATAAACTACATTCGGCTGATCTCCTTTCGAATGACCCGGGTCTCTTATGTGTTCTTTCAATCTCCAGGCCCTTGCCTGGCTCGCGAACAGTACAGTGGCAAGCGAACTGTACCGAGAGGGTAACACAGAATCGAGTGTGACAGGACATAGCTCAGAGGTGCCATAGTTAGGTCCAGGAGCTCAGTGGAGCCTTCTTCTGTCCTAGGACCCACTTGGTCAAAGGCACCAGAGCCCTTCCACTGACTGTGAGAATGTCTGGCTGAGCATTCTAACTCTGGGAATTCTCCACTGGTCTAGCAGTTGATCCACCAAAGGGCTCCAAGAACCTTCCACTGGCTCTGTGGTTTCCTGACCCTGGAACTGTAGAGGCTGGAGCCATCCCCTTGCTTTCCAGGTACATTGATCAAGGGTGCTCTGAGAAGTCAGGTATGGACCTTTGTTTTGGGCACTCTTCCAAAGTACATACCCGGGGCATGGGTGCAGGCTAGTCTGAAAGCTTCTGTGGTAGTTTGAATATGATTGACCTCCATAATCTCATAGGGAGGGGCACTATTAGGAGGTGTGGCTCTGTTGGAAGAAGTGTGTCACTGTGGGGGTGGGCTTTGTGGTTTCCTATGCTCAGGACACCCCACTAAGTCAGTTGACTTCCTGTTGCTTGCTAGATGTAGGACACTCGGCTATTTTTCCAACACCACTTCTGCCTGCGTGCCACCATGACGAACTGAACCTCTGAGCTGTAATGGAGCCACTACAATTAAACATTTCCTTTATAAGAGTTGTCATGGTCATGGTGTCTCTTCACAACAAAAGTAAACCCTAACTACCGCAGCTCCTTTGGGAGACCTCATACCCAGTTCACTTATTCAGCTCTAGGTCCAAATCTGACCTCAATATACATTGGACAGGTGGCCACTACTGGCCCAAATTAGAAACTTTTGATGTCTAATATCTAAACTGACTTAGAAATCTCCATTAAATGGAACGGCAGCATGGTCTGAGGCCCAGATCCCCATAAAACCCACAGTTCAATGTTAAACTACACCAGTTCCGTTCTGCGCTCTACTTGCTACACACACACACACACACACACACACACACACATACACACACACAAAAGGAGACAGACAGACAGATGGGGCCACGGGAACATCCTTGCAACAAGAATGCCAAGAATGCCCACTTTATTGTGCTCAGGGGTAGCTTATACAGGGCTCTGGCCACGCCCCAGCTCTCGGGATCTTTCAGCTGCAGACTCAGCAGAACCCACTCCCTGCCATCAGGGAATTCAGGGTCTGGTGGTCCGCAGTCCCCAACAGTTCACTGTAACCTTCTCTGAGCTCTGCTACAGTTACTCCTAGATGGGATGACCTCAGCCAGGAAGACCATAACAGTTTGCTGGGCCTCCAAACTTGAGTCTTTCCTAGCTGAGATAGCACAGAACTCTTTGCCTGATGCTTATGGTCTACTTATGTTTCTGCCTCTCCAAGCCTGGAAAGTCCTGCTTGAATCTTTAACAACTAGGAGATAAAAGCATTCCAGCTTGTCTGCTCCTATCTGCACACACACCAACTGGCTCTCCATAGTGTGATTTTATAAAATACAAGTTCTTTATTGGACTCAGTTTCACCAGATAGCTAAAGCTTAACAAAGATAGCAAAAATATCACAGTTTTTTATATGACCTGGTTTTAAAACAAATCATTTTAAGCCTGGTATTACTATCTTAGTCTATATAAAGGAATATAACACTAAGCAGAGGGAAACCATGTGGTTACCTTAACCAAGATAGTAAAGTCAGTGGCATGCTGCCTGTGCCTCCTACACTTTTCTGTATGTTGTCAAAGTTAAACCTGGAACACGTTAAGCAAAACAAGTTTAATGTAAACCATGTTTAATGTAAACTTGGTTTGCTTAATGTAGAACAATATCAAAATCAGGTTTATAAAAATTTGATTATGAAGAAAAAGAATGCTTGAGTAAAATGGGTTAAATTTACAATAAACTTTTGTGGCAGCAAGTCTGCAGGCTCAAGTAGCTCCCTTGCATGAAGCACGATAGTAAGTCGTATGCTAGCCTCTTAGCAAACAAGGATGCATGAGAAATAAGACACGCCAGAAGTCTGCTGATATGGTTCATTTCCTTTGCACACCCACACAGTTTTCTGTGTTGCGACTCCCTCAGATTTTATTACAACAGTATGGCCTCGGTACAAATCAGTGGGGAAAAGGGGGGTTGATTTCCAAATTCTCACAAATCTCTAACAATTGCTACCGCCACAAATGACCCCCAGATTTCCCCTGTCTAAACTCGCTCTGCTCTCCAGTTCTAAAGGTCTCTTACCTCGAAGGTTCTCCTTCCCACTCGTAAAAATCTTTAGCTGAAGCAAGATTAATAAAAGATCAGGGTCAGAAATTGGGGTTCAACCTGAAGATCTGAAAAACAAAACAGCCAGCTTCTGGCTCTTATCTCAACCTCTGTCTGAAATGGCAATCCTGCCTCCCGGAATCTCAGAATGAGACTGTCTCTGAGAGCTGTGTTGCCCTGTCTTATCATCCTCCCTGGGGCTGGGATTAAAGGCTGTACCGCCCGATTTCTGTGGCAACTAATGTGGCTACTGGGGTTAAAGGTGTGTGTCACCATGACCTGGTTTATAAGGCTGAGCAGTGGGACTGTTTTACTCTCTGATCTTCAAGCAGTCTTTATTTATTAAAATACAATTGAAATGCCACTACCTTTAATCTCTATGATTTCTTTGCACTCTGCTCTCAAAAACAATCTTAAGATTATGCTGTAAACTCTTAGGATTTGTAAAAGTTGCTCATCTGGCATACTTTAAAATCTATATAATCTGTAATAAAATTTGGCTTTAAACATAACAAAAGGCTTATAATTAAAATCTATACATAGGTGTGAGAGAGAGAGGGTATGTGTGTATGAGTGTATTGTGTGAGTGTGTTTATGTGTGTGAGAGAATGTATGTATGTGAGTGTATGTGTGTGAGTGTGTGTGTGTGTGTGTGTGTGTGTGTGTGTGTGTGTTTGATTCACTGGAGTAAACAGAAAGTTTACTAGTTACTGGGTGTCTTATTTTGACACTTGAAGAGTTTCAATTCAAAAATCATTATTTTTAAGGCTAAACCTAACAGGGATCAAATGTAAAGTCCTAGTCTTATGAAAGCCAATAAGTTACTATAAACTATTAAAGATATTCAGACTTGTAAGTTAATAGTCAGTCACCTTATAAATGATCAAATTCTTATGAACTATACTGTAATCATGCTAAGTACTAATGTAATTAATTACAGGAACAAGCCTTATTTAGCTTCCTGTATGTTTCCAAAGTTAGCCTAAAGTAAGTAACTAAATCAGGTATATGTAATAGATAATGGTCCTCAGACTCTTCAGAGATCTGCTGAATATGGCACTTAAAGTGTTTAATTTTAAAAATGCTTTTCATGATAGAGAGACACACCAGCTCGTGGAAGCACCCCTGCCTCCTCCACAGACGATAATGGGCACAGAAGAACCTCCTCCTGGAGCTTGCTTTAAATGTGGTAAAGCTGGCCACTGGGAGAAAAACCATTTGCTGCCGGCACCCTGTCAACACTGCACAAGCAGGACCCAGAGCTGATTGCCCCGCTTTGCCTAGATGAAATAGGCCAGTTCTTCAAGATCCCCCTCCAAAGGAAAGTCTGTGGGGTTGCCTGGGCCTGATGGCCAGAGTCTGATGTTGCCCTGGAACCTCTGAGCCTAAAGACCATGAAGGAACCTAATACGATTATGCAGGTAGCCAGAAAGTCTCTGTAAGTTTTAAAGATCAGGAAGCTGCGTGGTCTGCAGTTCCTGTTTACTCCAGTGAGATTTATCCTCAGTCTCTGTATTGATGACGAGGCTGGTGGTAGCTTTGCCGGTTTAACAGTAACAACCAAGGCTTCAGCTGCCTCCTCAGATCCCTTCAAAGGTAAAAATTGGGCCACATGTCTCTCTCTCCTAGAGCTATTGCAAGATCTAGACGCGGTTTACCTTGTTACCAGACTTAGAAAAGAGATAAATCGCTACACAGATTCCAAAGTGACTTTTTACTATTCCTTTATTAAACGGAACTCCGTTTACAAAGACTGCCCTCAGCCATCAACCTCCCGTGTCTCCTGAGAACGGTTGTTTGGAAAAGGTGTAAGCGTATGTAAGGCGTGAGGCCGGGAAGCATGAGTGGGATAGGAAAGTGGCTGAAGGTGTCCAAAACTGAAACAGGTTTCAGGTCTCTTTCCCTTGCCATGCTATTGCTATATTAAGACTTCAAAAGTTCAGAGCTTTAACATTAACCAATGGAGTTCCAATAAGCTATTAGTCT
This sequence comes from Microtus oregoni, assembly GCF_018167655.1. Classification (NCBI taxonomy): domain Eukaryota; kingdom Metazoa; phylum Chordata; class Mammalia; order Rodentia; family Cricetidae; genus Microtus; species Microtus oregoni. The sequence goes on from NW_024543063.1 coordinate 65,933,400, forward strand.
AGCTCTGATAAGCACTGACTACTATTATAGTTACAAGATCGAGATTTTAAATCCCCTTTGGTGGTTTTCTAAGTATAGACTTCTCATTGTGCTAAAAACATCTGTCTAATCTATATATACCTAGTTTTCAGGATAGAGGAAAGAGGCCCTACTTCCACGGTCTATAATCATACTGAAAATCTAGATCAGGTGAGCTTTTGCCCTTCTGCTCCGTGGCAGGTTTCTGTCCTCCCTGTGCTCGCTGTAAAGAGTACACATGCTTTTAACCTGAAAGACCCCCGGAGTGGGGAGACTCTCACTCAAGTCTCTGGATAACATGACCCCCCAGGAACTTACAAGAGACCATCCTTGCTGCAATCACACGAGGTTTATTGACAGGAACCAGCGTGCTGGGGCTGAAACTCATTTTCCACGCAGGGGTAGAGGAATTCGACCCCGAGTAGCTAGGAGAAGAGGTATTTAGGGGTAGAAACCATAACCCAAAGGGGGTAGGGAGGGCGTCATTAGAAAATTCCGAAAATACCAGTGATAATCACAAGGGGGTAACTCCCCATTTCTCAAGATTATTCTCAAGATTATAATCTAACTTTATGGTCAGCTAGTTCCTGGAACAGAGTCACTGAACCTGGGTAACCTAGATTTTTGGTTCTTCTCTCCCTGCTAGATTTTTGGCTCTATTCTTTCTGCTAGAGGGGTCTGGATTTATCCGGGTCTTTCAAACCCAAAGTCATTTTCCAAGTCTCAACTATGACACAAAGGTGTGAGTCTTTTCTCCAACACATATTTCAGTACAGATTACAGTGGTAATGCTAACATAGCTAAAATATATCTCTTTTCATAAACATAAAAAATTTCTCGTAGTGGGGTGGGGGTGGTGCACGCCTTTAATCCTTGCACTCAGGAGGCAGAGGCAGGAGGATCGCTGTGAGTTCGAGGCCAGCCTGGTCTACAGAGGGAGTTCCAGTGTTGTTACAGAGAAACTTTGTCTCAAACACACACACACACACACACACACACACACACGCACAAATTCTTTTTTTTCACTGCATCTTTGATTAGGTTTTTATTCAAATAGGCTGTCTCTATTTGCTCAATGGAATGAAAGTCATTTTAATAGATTAAGCAGCAGACTTTTTCTCTTCTTTAGTTGGTTTCTTCTCCACTGGCTTTTTCTCAGCCGCTGGTTTCTTGGTAGCTGCAGCCTTTTTTCCTGCAGGCTTCTTCTGCTTCTTGACATCCACAGGCTCCTTTTCTTTCTGACTTTCTGCAGGCTTCTTGTCTGCAGTCCCCTTCTCTGATTTGGCAGCCAGTGCCGCTGCTGCTGCAGTTTCTTCACCCGGAGTTTGTGATTTCTGGCCTGGCGAAGAATGGTATTTCTGCGCATAGTCTTTGCATATGGGTTGAGCTTCAACATGATTCTCAGGTTCTTCAGTGGATTCTCCTTCAAAACTCTACACTGAATCTTCTTGCGTGGTGCTCGGAGGGCTCTTTGAATTTCTGGACTTTTCAAGAATCTGCCAAGGTCTGTGTTCATCATCTTGTGCATGAAGGTTATAGTTACTCTTGAGGGTAGCAGCCTTACGCCAAGTGCCATACAACTCATCCAACTTGCTGGGCGGTGGTGGCGCACGCCTTTAATCCCAGCACTCGGGAGGCAGAGGCAGGCGGATCTCTGTGAGTTCGAGACCAGCCTGGTCTACAAGAGCTAGTTCCAGGACAGGCTCCAAAACCACAGAGAAACCCTGTCTCAAAAAAAAAAAAAAAAAAAAAAAAAACAAAACAAACTCATCCAACTTGCGGAAAGCACTTTCAGTCCAGATGCAGAAACGCCCCACGTGCCCACCAGGAGCAAGTTTCAAAATGTTCAGCTTGCTGACATTAAGCAGAGTAATACCAGGGATGTTTCTGAAGGCTTTGATGATACCATTATCTTTATTATAGATGATGCAGGGCCCCCTGCGCTGGATACGTCGTGGGTTTCTCATTTTGCCTTTGCCAGCTCTCATTCTCTGAGAGGCATAGACCTTTTTGATGTCATTCCAAGCTTTAAGTTTCTTAAGCAGCTGAACAGCCTCCTTGGTCCTTCTTGTAACCTTCAACCTTATCGTCAACTACCAAAGGGAGCTCAGGAACTTCCTCAATACGATGACCTTTAGACATCACCAAAGCTGGTAAGGCTGAGGCAGCCAGCGCAGAACAGATGGCGTATCGCTTTTGGGTTGTGTTCACTCAGCGGTGCCAACGACTCCAGGTTTTGGTTGGTGCAAACATGCGGCCTCCCCGACACATATTTCCAAAGGCAGCCTGGCCAGAACGGTGGGTACCACCACCTCGAACTCTGGGAATTCGAGCCACAGCTCTGCCAGTACCCCAAGACTCAGCACTGGTCTGATGAGCTGCTAATTCACTGACGGCATAGGACTGCCTGTTGTTTTTCCTCAAGTTGGTTTGAACAAAGTTCACAATATCCGGTCAAATGGGAGCTTTGAAGACAGCTGGCAAAGTGACATTCTTGCCAGATGACTCCCCCTTTTCAGAGTCACCGATACGAGAGGACGGGCACAAGCCATGACGGGGAGAGGAGAGAGCCACGCTCCACGCACAAATTCTTGTAAGCATCAGGAAAGAGGCTTGAATCCACCTTTCTTGGGTCAGCTGGACTTCAGGTAAGTACTCCTGTCAATCAACAGCCTAAGTTCCTCACCTACTGCCTATGCCTGAGGGTGGGAGCACTCCCCCTTTTCTGTTCCTGGGACCCCCTTTCTCAACTATCAGGACCATGGGCCTAAAAGTTTCAAATGTACACCTAAGAAAAGATTTCCCTTACACTCCTTAACTTTATCTCCTGCCTCTACTATACTGTTCCAGCATCCTGCCAGGTCCAGGTGTTCCCTCCTGGGCAGTCCCCCAGTGGTCCAGTCTCACAGACTGCTTCAACTAGGCCTACATTTCCCTAGCTCCAGATGGTCCCACAGAGGGACCTGAAAGAAACAGCCTGCTCTCCCAGGCCTTGGCCAGCATCCCAACTGTCCTGGGTCCCCAAAAATGTCGACACCCCCAGACAACAGGAGGCAGTCTAAAGAGCATGGTGGATCCGTTCCTGCCTCACCATTTTCCCCTTCCTGACTCCTCACCTTTTGTAATAATCAAAAATCAGGCATTTCAACAGCATGGGACTGTTCCCCAGGGACTCAGGGTCTCAGCAGGTACGTCACTGAGCTGCCAGCCCTTTGAAAGGTCCCCTGCCATCCCAGATGGCTTTCTCTCATTCTTGTCTGTCTCAATCTCTCTCCTGTCTCAGCCTTTTGCTCCCCACCCCAGTCAACCTTTCATGGGAGATGTTAGATGCTGTGATCTCTTTGCACCAACCTTGGCCCCGCCCCTGATAAATCCTAACACTTTAACCCTGGCATTCAATTCCTCCTCCTAGCAAAAATTAAGTTCAGGATCTATATCCTAGCTACCTATATTCCCTGATTATAGGAGGATGCCAGATACTGTTATTACTCTCACAGCTTTGAAAGTTATTCAGAATATTCAAATGGTATCTTTGACAATTGGTTTTGTGTCTGTTTAGTCAACAAAGGATTCTATGAAGCCCTCAGGTTCTTCAGGAAGAGATGACTCAGATGAAGGAGTTTCCCACCAACCTGGAATCACCTGTTATAGGGAGCACGGAGGTCTTCATGCTCACAGACATGAATTTGGCCGGTAGTTTTCAACCTTCCTAAGGCTACGACCCTTTAATACAGTTCTTCATGCGGTGATAACCACCAACCATAAAATTCTTTTCCCTGTTACTTCATAATTGTAATTTTGCTCCTATTATGAAACATAATATAAATATCTGTATTTTCTGATGACCTTAGGCAACCCACAATGGGGCCGCCACTTTGGAATCACTGTGCTAAAGGAACCGGGAACATTAAGCCTCAAGAGAAAGAGTGAAAACCCCGTTTCCGGCTGAGAAGGCGGAAGTGGACATGCTTTCTAGCCTGGGGACCTTTGCAAAGTCTGTGTGGCCAGAGACTTTCCGGCACCAAATCCTCCTCCAAACTCTGCTCGTAAACTTGCTTCCTTCAGTCAATCTGTAGAACTATCTTTATGGAAGGCATCCCGTGTTCTCTAGAGCTTCCATCTGGCCACAGCCTGTCCTTATTTAGTTTACTTCGTCCCTCAAAGAGACTTAGGTGCTTTGTTGTGCACATGGAAGGAGACGATCATCACAGCATTTGTTTCTGTCAGATTATGCAGTTCTTCAATGCACCTAAAATAAACAACTGGGGGTCTGGCCCCGAAGTGTGAACTAACCCTGGCTACTGAGTGGTGCTGTGCCTGCGTCTTCTTGCCTCTGTAACGCATCATTCCGTTGCCTGTTGCAGAGATCCCCGGAACCAGTGGCTTTGAGACTGTGGTCTAATCTCTACCCAGACAGACAGCACGCAGGCCTTGGCACTGATGCTTGTGGATGTTTTCTGAGAAATTCTAAGGACCAATATTTGTTAAAGCTCGTTTAATGTAGTTATCTTGCCTTATAAATAATGCCTCTAAAAGGTTTTTTTTTTTCAGATAGAGCAGTGTTAAGAAATATGCATACTGTGGTCACAATGTGGTGACCTAGAGATTTGTCCATTTACAGAAAGCATAAAGAGTTGGTATCTAATCAGGGTTTCTACTGCTACGCTCAAACACTGTGACCAAAAGGCCTTACAGCTAGATCTCGTGGATGCGTTTCCTCAGCTGAGGTGAGGCTCCTTCCTCTCTGATGACCCGAGCTTGTGTCAAGTTGACACACAAAACCAAGCAGTACAGTTGGCTCTCGCTTTTTCTGCTAATTCAGTCCATGTTACATGTAAATTATTACAGACTAGGCATGAAGGCTTCCACCATCTGTTGGTTGAGCGTATAGAATGAGAATGTTATAGGGAAATTTTAAAGGGATCTGTTAGTAGGATCAGTTATAACATGGTGGTTAAAGAAAGCATTGACTCTTGACCTGGCACACTGACTCAGGCAGTCACTTTGGCTGTTTTGTAGTGTTCTAAAGAAATGCCCACTGAGGAGAAACAAGGTATTGTTGTCTCTGAGCGGATTTTTAAACTGAAAGTTAAAAATCATTTCTTCTTAGGGAATACAGCTTAGTTTTGGGGGGTTTATTTGTTTTTTGTTTGTGTTTTGATTTCTAGAGACAGGGTTTCTCTGTGTAGCCTTGACTGTCCTGAAACTCGCTTTGTAGACTAGGCTGGCACAAACTCACGGAGATCCATCTGCCCCTGCCTCCTGAGTGCTGGGATTAAAGGGGTGCGCCACCAGGCCTGACTTTACAATTTAGAATTAAATAATCTTTTGATGTAGCCTGACAATATAAAATATACTTACTATATAATCTTGGAACTTAGCTATAAAAATTCGATGCTAACAAAAACATGCATTGTTGTGTTTTCAAACACTGGACATTTAAGGTAATAGTCCCAATTTTACAATTTTACCTTATCAAATTGTTTCTAACCAAAAGGTGTGTTTTACTAAGGAAATTCTGGTTTTGCTCATTACGTAATAGCTGGTGTTGTTAATATTGAAAATAAATATACAAAGTTCACCGTGCGTGAAAGCCCATGTTGCGGGGTGGTGGTGGCACACGTCTTTAGTCCCAGCGCTCTGGAGGCAGAGGCAGGGAGATTTATCAGTCTGAGGCCAGCCCGGTCTACAGAGTAAGTTCCAGGACAGCCAGAGCCACACAGAGAAACCCTGACTCAAAAAACAAACAAATAAAAACCATAAAAAAGTTGAAAAGTTTTGCCCGTGTAACCCTGTCTCTTCACGCTCCCCACAAAGCTGTACAGTTATTCCCTCCTGACCTCTGTTCTGGATCTTTGCCAACTGTCAAGTTCTGTCATGGCCCCTTGGATGGCCCCTCTTCTGAGGCATTCTAACTGCTGCTCCCCTCACTGCCCTCTGTCAGCTTTGAAGCAGTTACTGAGAGACTGATGTCCCCAAACCCCTAAAAGTAATTCGGGTGACCTCTGAAAGGACTAATGGGCCATGGGCAACCCGACTCATCCTTGTTCTTGCCACTATGGACATTGTTTTGGGTCTCAGGACTGAAACAGCTGGACTGAAGCCTCCTAAGCTTCAATTCTCCTCTCTGTCTCACGGGCTCAGATCAGCCTAACAGCTTTCAGGACACGGTGCTCACTACAGTACTCCAGGGTTATAGGACCAGATCTGACTCCTGCTAAGGATGGGACCTGTGCCTCCTCGAACAATCTGTTTCCACACCAACAAATCCTAAGTGGTTTGAGATGGAGCCTAAAGACACAGGGACCAGGCACAGCTTCCCCCTGGTTCCCTCCCGCTCTGGCTCCTCCCCTGGGTCACTCTTTCCTCCTTATTATCCGTATACCTGTGTTTTCACCTGTCTGTTAAATGTTTCGTTTTCTGAGCTTCACCCTAGACCCAGACAAATGTTCCAGGACAGCTCACTTGATAGCTCATACCCTACAGCAGCTCCATTTGCTCCTGATGCGTCTGCACCAGACCTTTTGGATGCTGTGGAGAAGCTGCCTGAAAGATACCTTCATCCCTCTCACCCCAGGCCAGATACAATCCTTTAAGTTCACCCTCTAGTCTCTCCTGTTCCTTCCTTTGGTGCCCTGAAGCCCCGGCCATGTCTGCTGACTCATCTGAAGTAACAGTCCTGGCAATGGGACCATCACTGTCACCCTCAATAAGCTCTATCTATGCCCACTTCTTCCCTATCCCTCAGCCTTCCCAGAACAATCTCCATTTTCCTCTGTAAACCAAACTCTCTGCTTATAGTCCTCTAATAATTATTTTCCAATTCTCTTCAACATGGGAATCACATGATCCATTGCAGATAATAAGGTTTGATAAGATTTAGACTCTCCCGCAACATATGACCAGAGGACCCTCTCCTCAATGGACCCAGAGCTACCCCCTCTGGCAAAGACCTCAGCAAAAAAACAGCTATGATGCCCCTGCCCTGCATTTTTCTATCTTCTTAGTTAGGAACAATCGTTTCCTGCCAAAAGACTACACTTCCCAGCTTCCCTTACTGCCAGACCAAGCAGTTCTGCAAGGAAGGGACTAGGGTGTGGTTCTGCCCTACAAAGGGCAAATCCCTTCTGTATTTCCACCATCTGCACTTGTGGGTGACGACAGTGTCCCCTCGCCGTGAATAAACACGGTCCCACACGGGTCAGCCCAGCCTGTCTTTCCGATGTCTGTCTACAGATGCTTTAGTAATCTAACACCTGCTAGTTACCATTAGAATCCCAACCAGCTGCTGCCTTTCTGCAGCCTCCCTATCTCCCCTCATAGCTGATGTTGGACTCTGTGGCCCCAGGGAGACAGACACCTCCGTGAGAGCCTGAGTCTGGGAACAGACTCCCAGGTATCCAGATCCAGGAGCCAGGCCCGTTCTCACTCCCTCAAGGGAGCTTACAGGCCTCAAGCTGCCAGACTTAGTAGCATCAGAGGGCTGCGGCGCATCCCCTGCTGGTATAATGGGTACACCCCACTAGCTATGCCCCCTCTTCCTCACTTCCCCTACCCCCTCAGTCTTGTGTTTCTTCCCTGTGGGGAGAAGAAGAAGCCTCTAGTGAGATGCTTGAAGACCTGGACTGACTGGTTCCTGTGTCAACTTGACACAAGCTAGAGTCATCAGAGAGGAAGGAGCCTCACCTCAGCTGAGGAAAGGCCTCCATGAGATACAGCTGTAAGGCTTTTTCTCAATTAGTGATCAATGGGGGAGGGCCCAGTCCATGGTGGGTGGTGCCATCCCTGGGCTGGTGGTCCTGGGTTCTATACGAAAGCAAGTTGAGCAAGCCATGGGGAGCAAGCCAGTGAGCAACTCCTCTCTGTGGTCTCTGCATCAGCAGAGATCAGGATCCTGCCCTGTTTGAGTTCCTGACTTCCTTCAATAATGAATAGCTATTTGGAAGTGTAAAGCAAATAAACCCTTTCCTCCCCAACTTCCTTTTTGGTCATGGTGTTTGGTCACAGGAGTAGAAACTCTAAGACAAGACCAATGAAGTCTTAAGAGAATGTATATTGTTGAAGTGGACCCAATGCTTCAGACCCATGGGAACTGCAGAACTTTACCCCACAGTAGGGTTCAGAGGAATGGCAAAATCTTCCTCTGGTCCAAGCCCGGATGTTGGCAATGTCTTGGAAAGCTAACAACACAGCTTCCTCCTTGATGTTTACAGCCTGAGGATGCGCACCTACAGAGAACTACAGGAACCAGCTCTCCCCACCCCAGGATGTACCTAAAACATGCTGAGGTTCCAGGTCATTGCGCACACCCCACCTGACCACAGCTTTCCTGTGTGTGTGTGTCTGTGGTTCTGTCATTTTTTCCCTTCCCTTCACTGCCCCAGTGAGGTTTCCAGGATACAGGATGCAGCACTTCCCCGGGATGCCCCCTGCCGCCCAAGAGTCAATGACAGCCTGGCTGAGGCTTGAGATCTTCCCTTTCCCTGAGACCCACAAGGAGGTGTGAGGTCATCTAGGGTTTCAGGAATGACTGATTTCAAGAATAAAAAGAAGGAAAAGCAAGGTCTCAGCACTTCTCAAATTTTATTGAAAGCAGAAACACACGCACAGAGAGAGAGAGAACAATATACACACACACACACACACACACACAGAGAGAGAGAGAGAGAGAGAGAGAGAGAGCGCAATACACACACATAGCAAAGCACACAGAGTCCACAGCATTGGCAGGGAACCCGAGGATGGTTCTGGAGTTGGGTTGCATGTATTTGGGAAGGACCGAGAGATTGGGTAATCCAGACAAATAAGGAAAGCTGGGTTTTCTCCCCATCCTCAAGTCTGCATGTCCCACTCAACAGTGCCCTCTGGAGGAAGGGCACCAAATTTTTGTCTTGGAGAGGGAGAAGAATTGTGAAGCCAATCATCCTACATGTTTAAGTGAAAGGCATATTAACTATCTGGGGCCTCTTTCCTGTCTGTGTGCCCGCTGGGGATTTGTCTGGCTCTTCATCCCTCAGAGGAACCCTGCCGGCCTGCTTTGCCTCATGGGCCTGAACCACTGCTCCTACCCACTCCTGTGACGTAAGCTGCTCCTTTCCTCCACCTGGTAGACACCTGGAGGTGAGACCTCACCAGAATCACAGAGAAACACTGCTTACTGCCTGCTCAGTCTGCTTCCTTGTATCTCCCAGGACCACCTGCCCTGGGGTGGCATCACCCACAGTGTGCTGGGTCCTCTCACATCAAACATTCATCAACAAAATGCCCCACACATATGTCTACAGGCCAGTATGACAGGGGCATTGTCTCCGTTGAGGGAACAATCCCTCTTCTCAGATGACTCTAACTTGTGTAAGGTTGACAAAAACGTAACCAACACACCTTGTAAAGTGCATTGCATTGACCTGTGGGCCAACTGTCTTCCGCAGACCAGTAATGGACCACCCAGCTCATAGAAAGGGTTTGACAATTTGCTTTTCCGTCTTTGCCATGTGACAGAAAATGGGAGAAAGGGCTGTTTTTTTCTTTTTCTTTTATTTTTATTGATTTTATTGAGCTATACATTTTTCTTCACTCCCCTCCCTTCCTCTCCCACGGTCCCCATGCTCCCAATTTACTCAGAAGATCTTGTCTTTTTCTACTTCCCATGTAGGTTAGATCTATATATGTCTCTTTTAGGGTCCTCATTGTTGTCTAGGTTCTCTGGGATTGTGATTTGTGGGCTGGTTTTCTTTGCTTTATGTTTAAAAAACCACTTATGAGTGAGTATATATGATAATTGTCTTTCTGGGTCTAGGTTACCTCACTCAAAATGATGTTTTCTAGCTCCATCCATTTGCCTACAAATTTCAAGATGTCATTATTTTTCTCTGCCGTGTAGTACTCCATTGTGTAAATATACCACATTTTCCTTATCTATTCTTCGGTCAAGGGGCATTTAGGTTGTTTCCAGGTTCTGGCTGTGACAAACAAAGCTGCTATGAACATAGCTGAGCACATGTCCTTGTGGTATGATTGAGCATCCTTTGGATATAAACCCAAAAGTGGTATTGCTGGGTCTTGAGGAAGGTTGTTTCCTAATTTTCTGAGGAATCGCCACACTGACATCCAAAGGGGCTGTACCAGTTTGCACTCCCACCAGCAATGTAGGAGTGTTCCCTTTTCCCCACAACCTCTCCAGCATAAGTTATCATTAGTGTTTTTTATCTTGGCTATTCTTACAGGAGTAAGAAGGAATCTCAGAGTTGTTTTGATTTGCATTTCTCTGATGACTAAAGATGTTGAGCATTTCCTTAAGTGTATTTCAGAAGGGCTGTTCTTTCAAGTGAGCCTGCAGCCAGGAGAGCAAGCATGGTGAGCCCCACAGACTTTAGAGGGCATGCGTAGTTTACATCTAAACGCAAGGAAGCAAGTAGCTTTACAAGTTCTGGAAAAAAGAATCTACAGAATTTTCAGTCCTATTACTTAAGATACTTGAGCCCCAACCTGGGCATGGTAGCTTGGGCTGTGGTCAAAGCTTTAGAAAGAAAGTAACAGGAGGACCAGGAGGATCAGAGGTTCAAGACCTGCTGTGGGACAGCAGTCTATACCCTGTCAATTGTGTTTTAATAAAAATGCTGATTGACCAGTAGCCAGGCAGGAAGTATAGGCGGGGCGACCAGGCAGGAAGTAGAGGCAGCGCAATAAGGACAGGAGAATTCTGGGAAGAGGAAAGCTCAGTCGGCAGTCATGACCCACCCTCAGAGGAAAGGTACCAAGCCACATGGCTAACTCAGACAAGAATTATGGGTTAATGTAAGTTATAAGAATTAGTTAATAAGAAGTCTGAACTAATGGGATAATCAGTTTACAACTAATATAGACCTCTCTGTGATTCTTTGGGACATAAGGGCTGCAGGACCACAGGACCAGGTGGGAGAGAAAACCTCGGTTAACAAAGACTAGGCTTAGCTCCATAGTGAGGGCAAGGTCAGTCAGACTAAATGAGACCTTGTTAAAAAAAAAAAATACAAAGGTTCGTAACCCTCAAATGCAGTATGACTATCACTTATACATATGTCAGAAGAGTTCAATGAGGGCTGGAAATGGAAATGGCCCAGGCGTTAAGAGAGCAAACTGCTCTGCCAGGAAACCTAAATTTAGTCCCCAGGACCCTTGTCAGATGATTCACAACCACCTCTAGCTCCAGGGGATTTGATGTCCTCGTCTGCCTTTCCCAAGGCACCGGCACTCAGGTGCACATACCCCAAGCCAGACACACAGACATATAATTTAAAAGAAAGAGATCTCCAACAGATTCACTAAATAGGCCGGAGAGCATCATTAGATGTTAAGAGATTCCTCCCAAGCCCTCAATTCTATATGCTTTGTTTACTTATTTTAAAATATATGCTATTTTATGATTCTTTGAGAATTTCACACATGCATAAAACACATTATATTTACCCTTCTCCCCTCTGAAATAGCCCAGATACCTCCTGTTCACTTTGGGGGGGGGGGGGGGGTGTCTGAATTTAATCTAGTTCTCTTAACCTAATATTTTCCAGTTCCATCCATTTTCCTATAAATGTTTCTAGCAGCTTTGAGAAATGTGTAGGGTGTTTTGCTGGCGTGTGTGTCTGTGCACTACTTGCGTGCCTGGGACTTGCAGAAGCCAGAAGAGGGTGCTGGATCCCTTGGGACTGGAGGTACAAATGGTTGTGAGCCACTATGTGGGTGCTGGTAATCGAACCTGGGTCCCCCGGAAGAACAGCCAGTGCTCTTAACTGCTACCATCTCTCCATTGCCCCTCTAGTAGGGTTATTATTATTATTATTATTTATTGATTATTTGGGAATCACAATCACGCACCCCAGTCACGCTCACTTCCCAGTCTTCTCATGTCTGCCCTCTCCCCTGTGACCTCTGTCCCCTGCCAACAAGAAAAAAGTCGTCTATTTTGTGTTGTTTATATAGTCAAATTCCTAGTGGCCAATCCTCCAAGGGAGGATGAATCTTTCTCCCCCAGCGTCTGTGCCCACAGTGGGGCAAGGCCAGCTCTCCCTCACCCATGCCACCACCTGCATCTCCACGCTGTGGGCTGGTGGAGCCAGCTCCCACAAGGAGCAGGACTAGCTCTTCAGTGCCCATGGATAGTAGCACGGCTTCAGGGAGCAACCCAGACCTCAGGCATCTGCGTGGCCTTCAGTGGTAACGTGGGCCACAGACTTCAACACGGCCCTTGGCTGTATCAAGACCACTGACCCACTCACGGCCCTCAGCGACTGTATGGACCGTGAACCTCAGCACGGCCTCTGGTAGCTACACTTACATCAGCATGGCCCCCGAGGCAGCAGAGACCCGAGAATATCACCAAGGCATCGGGCAGCAGCACAGACTGCGAATGTGCACATGAATCTCGGGCTTCCTCATGGCATGGGGCAGCAGCGTGGAGCACAGACACCAGCATGGCCTCCAGTAGCGTTGGGACCACAGAGATCCTCCGAGGAAGTCCAACACGGAAAGTGAAACTCCGCATCTTGAGTCTCCGGTGGCAGGTTTGGGGGCTGAGTCTTCACCTGTATAAACTCCAGACTGTTGCCCTAACACCTGTGTAATGACCGCTCTTCCAGGAGTCCTGAGTTCAATTCCCAGCAACCACATGGTGGTTCACAACCATCTGTAATGAGATCCGGTGCCCTCTTCTGGCCTGCAGGCACTCTATACTTAATAAATAAATCTTTAAAAAATCAATAATTAAAGTTATATATGTCTAAAAAATAAACTTTAAATAAAGATTATAAATGAGGCTTTAAAAGGAAGCATTATGGCTTAAAAAATTAAAGCAATTAAAATTTTTTTAAATAAGGAAAAGCTATTGATTTTTATTTGAATGAAGTATCCTGCTAGTCTGCCGAAAGTGTTTATCAAGTTTTCTTGTGAAGTCTTTAGGGTCTCTTATGTATAAAATAATCATATCATCTGCCAATAGGATGCTTTGACTTCTTTCTTTTCTATGTGCATCCCTTTCTCCTTCTCTTGACTTTCCTGCTAAGTCATCAAGCAGTGTATCTGACGGGTGGAGGAGGGAGATGATGCTGTCTTGTTCCTGATCTTAGCTAATGACTTTCAGTTTTTCTCCACCTGTAAGATGTTGGGTATGTGTTTCTCATACGCTGTCCTTATTGTGTAGAGACAGTGTCACACTCTGCAGCTCTGGCTGGTGTGGAATTTGCTATGTAGACCAGGCTAGCCTTGAACTCGTAGAGCCACACCTGTCTCTGCCTCCGGAGTGCTAATCCTGAAAGAAGGGGTTATTATTATTATTATTATTATTATTATGAAAGAATGTTGAAATTTGTCACAGGCCTCCATGTCTCCATTGAAGGGATCATGTGATTCCTGTCCTCAAGTTCATTTGTGTGACGTATTACATTTACTGATTTGCATATGGTGAATAATCCCTGCATTCAACACCTACCAATCCCGAAATAAAGACCCCAAAATGTGGGTGGTTTAGATGACATTGCATTTCACACGAGAGGTCTCAGGTCTGGGCATATCTCTTCAGATTCCTTCAGGGCTCTGATTACAAATACTGGCTCTGTCCTCATTCAGATCTTGCCAATGTCATGCACACTGCTTGGAGTCCGCAAAAGTTCTGGTGTTTTCTCTCGCTCTTTACTAGATTTTCAGCTCTTTGAATGCTATTCAGATCTTATTCAAAATTTCTTAAATAAAAAAAAGTGGTGTGTGTGTGTGCACGTGGACATGTGTGTAAGTGCCATGGTGCACATGTGGACATGTGTGTAAGTGCCATGGTGTACATGTGGATGTGTGTGTAAGTGCCATGGTGTACATGTGGAGGTGTGTGTAAGTGCCATGGTGTACATGTGGACATGTGTGTAAGTGCCATGGTGTACATGTGGAGGTGTGTGTAAGTGCCATGGTGTACATGTGGACGTGTGTGTAAGTGCCATGGTGTACATGTGGACGTGTGTGTAAGTGCCATGGTGTACATGTGGAGGTGTGTGTAAGTGCCATGGTGTACATGTGGACATGTGTGTAAGTGCCATGGTGTACATGTGGAGGTGTGTGTAAGTGCCATGGTGTACATGTGGACATGTGTGTAAGTGCCATGGTGTACATGTGGAAGTGTGTGTAAGTACCATGGTGTACATGTGGAGGTGTGTGTAAGTGCCATGGTGTACATGTGGAGGTGTGTGTAAGTGCCATGGTGTACATGTGGAGGTGTGTGTAAGTGCCATGGTGTACATGTGGACATGTGTGTAAGTGCCATGGTATACATGTGGAAGTGTGTGTAAGTACCATGGTGTACATGTGGAGGTGTGTGTAAGTGCCATGGTGTACATGTGGACGTCTGTGTAAGTGCCATGGTGTACATGTGGACATGTGTGTAAGTGCCATGGTGTACATGTGGAAGTGTATATGTGGACATGTGTGTAAGTACCATGGTGTACATGTGGAGGTGTGTGTAAGTGCCATGGTGTACATGTGGACATGTGTGTAAGTGCCATGGTGTACATGTGGACATGTGTGTAAGTGCCATGGTGTACATGTGGAAGTGTGTGTAAGTGCCATGGTGTACATGTGGACATGTGTATAAGTACCATGGTGCACATGTGGACATGTGTGTAAGTACCATGGTGTACATGTGAACATGTGTGTAAGTACCATGGTGTACATGTGGACATGTGTGTAAGTGCCATGGTGTACATGTGGAAGTGTATATGTGGACATGTGTGTAAGTGCCATGGTGTACATGTGGAAGTGTATATGTGGACATGTGTGTAAGTGCCATGGTGTACATGTGGAGGTGTGTGTAAGTACCATGGTGTACATGTGGACATGTGTGTAAGTACCATGGTGCACATGTGGACATGTGTGTAAGTACCATGGTGTACATGTGGACATGTGTGTAAGTGCCATGGTGTACATGTGGAAGTGTATATGTGGACATGTGTGTAAGTGCCATGGTGTACATGTGGAGGTGTGTGTAAGTGCCATGGTGTGCATGTGGACATGTGTGTAAGTGCCATGGTGTACATGTGGACATGTGTGTAAGTGCCATGGTGTACATGTGGAAGTGTATATGTGGACATGTGTGTAAGTGCCATGGTGTACATGTGGGCATGTGTGTAAGTACCATGGTGCACATGTGGACATGTGTGTAAGTACCATGGTGTACATGTGGACATGTGTGTAAGTGCCATGGTGTACATGTGGAAGTGTATATGTGGACATGGGTGTAAGTGCCATGGTGTACATGTGGAGGTGTGTGTAAGTGCCATGGTGTACATGTGGACATGTGTGTAAGTGCCATGGTGCACATGTGGACATGTGTGTAAGTACCATGGTGTACATGTGGACATGTGTATAAGTACCATGGTGTACATGTGGAGGTCAAAGAACACCCAAGAGGAGCCAGTTCTCTCCTTCTCCCATGTGAGTACTGGCCATTGGATTCAGGTGGTCAGCTTAGCAATGAGTTTCTCCGCCCACTGAGCAATCGTGCAGGCCTGAGTTTATTTTCAGTCATCCTTTTAATGTCCCAATATACAGTCCTCTGTTACAGACTAAAATCTCTGCGTGAAGACAGCATGTGCTCCACGACTGGGCCTGCTCACGTCCCCAGTCCTGTGCCCTCCAGCACTGTAACATCACAGAGGCAGAAGAACGGGGACATAGGACATCAGCAGACAGGGACAGTGTGTCTCAGCCCAGAACACGTGACTTGAGAGCCAAGGCATTTGCCTTGCTCCCCTCTAGTTTGAGAGCAATAGTTCTGTGGTCCAGAGTTATGTCAGCTTCCTCTTGGTGCCAAGACTAGATTACGAGCTGATGGCAATAAAGATTAGATTGACGAGACAGTTCTATGCTCTCCGAAGCAACACTGGACTGAGATCATCTCGGAACTTTCCAGAACAGAGCTGTCGTTGCAACAAGAGCTGGGAGTCTCAAACAGTTTAGGCTACAAGTCATTGCTCATGAACAGAACCCTTACTGAAATAAGGAAAATATTTTTTTGCCCTATGTTTTGAGAATTTTCTCCAGGTATATGTGTGTGGCAGGGGGTGGAGCTTCTCTCCTCATAATGACAAAGGCCGGTATGAGTCTACCAAAGTTCACTGTGAGAAGCCAATGAGTTTATTAGGGTTCCTTACAGAGCACGGGTGAGGAGTTGATCAGGAATGTGGTGGCCTTAAAGCAGCCACACTGGAAGGTCTATACCCAGCAGAATGACAACTCCTTATGCATAAATGGAGCTCCTGTCCTGGTCTTTCCCTCCTGTGGACCTCTAGTCCCCCCTCCCCCAGGCCAAGTGCAGTTATGGAAGATTGCATAGACCTGATTGGGATGAGTAACTGGTACTGGGAGAAGGTCCCATGAGCCTGCCTGCCCTTTCTCTGAGGGAATGTCAACAATCTACAAGCCCAGATGTGATGATCTTCTGCAAGCAGGCACAGCAGAACTCGTGAAAATGGCGTTGGGCTCAGAGGACAGTTCTGGCCACCATCCTGCTTCTGCTTTCAGACCAAAGCAGAGCAGCTAGATTACGGCCTTTAGCAAATGTCTCTCTGAATTGCAAAGCTGGTTTCCAAATATGAACTACTTGTGCTAAGTGCCAAGACCTACCTCAATAGCAGCTTGTTCATCAGATTTTATTTCTCTTTTATAGCTCATAACCCTCTGGGTCCCCACCACCACTCACAGGCAGCCTGCAGGAGCGATAACTAATGTAATAGCCAAAATAAATGCTTAAATCCTTTGTGAGGGAAAAAAAGTAGGTGTATCTCCCTCCTTAAGCATTTAACTATATATTGATGGCTTTCCTACTGAGACTCTTTCCTACGGAGCTGCCCAGAAGAGATAACCAGAAAAGATTTTAATTTTTTTTTTTTTTTTTTTTTTGGTTTTTCGAGACAGGGTTTCTCTGTGGTTTTGGAGCCTGTCCTGGAACTAGCTCTTGTAGACCAGGCTGGTCTCGAACTCACAGAGATCCGCCTGCCTCTGCCTCCCGAGTGCTGGGTTTAAAGGCGTGCGCCACCACCGCCCGGCCAAAGATTTTAATTTTATATTTATTTTAATATCATATTTTAATTATAGATGTATATATGTGCATACACGTATTTTTTAATCCAGTAAAAGAGGACTGGGTTGACGTCAAGGTGCAAGGTCCTTAGTTTCGTACTCAGGACCAAAAAGAAAATCTAGGAAAAATAGATAAAATGACAGTATAAGCAATTATAACATTTGAATGAAGAACTGAACTTTCAGACAATCCTTATGGATACCATATTACAAAACCTCTTTTTTCTCCACTGAACTGTGCTTTTTCTTAAGAAATTAATTTGAGGGGGAGGAGGAGCAGGAGGGAAGTGGGGAGGAGGGGAGGAAGTGGAAATTTTGAATGGTATTATTTATAAAGTAATAAAAAATATTAGAAAAAAGAAATTAATTTGATTTGCTTGGTTGATTTCAAGTCCATGCAGTACATCGATTTCTATTGGTGCCAGTTACCTGCCTCCTAAACATTTGGCACTGTATTCTATCTGAAGTCAAAATATCCTATTGGCAGATATATGATTACATAGGATGCATAAGACACCCTAAGGACTCCACAAGAAAACTCTTAAAGGCTTGATAAACACAGCAAACTAGCAGGATACTTTGTTCCAAAAAAATTCAATAGCCTATATGGCAAGCATACTGAAAAAGAGCTCAGGGAAACACTCCTATTTACAATAGTTTCAAAACAAAGAAACCAACAAAAGAAAAACAAACTAACCCTCCCGGACAGTCCACTTGGAATACACCTAGCCAGGGAAGTGAAATTTCTCTGCAGTATAAACACCAGAGAAGAAACTAGGACAGCACTAGAAGATGGAAAGATTTATGCTCAGGGATTAGAAGAACTGATATTATGAGACTAGCAGCCAGATGGTGCGCACACCTTTGATCACAGCACTTGGGAGGTGGAGGCAGGCAGATCTCTAAGTTCGAGGCCAGCCTGGTCTACAGAGTGAGTTCCAGGACAGCCAGGATTACACAGAGAAACCCGGTCTTGAAAAGCTAAAACGGGAGGAAAAAAAAAGAAAAAAGAAAGAAAGAAAATAGTCATTCTACCAAAAGCAATCTACAAATTTAATGCAACTTCCATCCAACACCATTCACAGAAATAGAGAAAAGTCAGAGCAAAATTCTTGAGAACTCTATTTCATTTCATTAGGCCATTTGTTGGTTGGGTTGTTTTCATGATTAGTTTTTTAGTTCTTTGTATATTTTAGATCTTTTTTATTCTGTCGGCTGGTCCAAATGTCTTTCACATCTCAAATATGTAGATAAAGATTAAAATCTAAAGACCAATGGCAAATTAGACTGTCTCTGTGAAACAAAACATTATCAAACAACCATTCAGTGAATGGCTCAACCGAGGCTTCAAAATGACAGCCATTTCAATTCTAACTTCTCTAAAAATTGGTACCAAGAGCACAAACCAAACCACGGTCCAGAACTCCCTGGGTCATAAAACTGAGCAACTAGAGTACTTCACACAAGCAAGACTGGGAAAACACAAACTCCTTTTCTTCAGCAATTAATCCATATGAGATCATACGCAATCAATGAAAGAACTGAGAACCAGGGAAAAACTGGAAAAATTCCTGGTGGGGAGTTTGCCGTGATTCAGCTGTAGGAAGCGACTTTTGCTTCTGGTTGACTTCACCAGAACCATTGCAGGTCACTCAGGAAGATGAGCCCACCACCCCAGTTCCCTGTTCTTTCCTTTCCTCTTTCTTTTTCTTTTTTCTTTCTTTACTTTTTTAAGGTTTATTAAAACAGGATCTTATTCTATAGTCCAGGCCACCCTCACACTTGTAGCAATCCTCCTGCTTCACCCACTTACAGGCTTCCATATGTAAGTCACCACATAAGGTTTCTCTGTATTCCTAAAGATGTAAAGAAACAAAAATTGGTATAGAAAAAATTGAGTTATCCATTGTTTGTCCAAACCAAGGAAAGTTTTTCCTAAACTCCCTCCACCTTTCTTTTTTTTTTTTTGATTTTTTTTAAATTTATTTATTTATTAAGGATTTCTGCCTCGTCCCCGCAACCGCTTCCCATTTCCCTCCCCCTCCCCCGATCAAGTCCCCCTCCCTCATCTGCTCGAAGAGCAATCAGGGTTCCCTGACCTGTGGGAAGCCCAAGGACTGCCCACCTCTATCCAGGTATCGTAAGGTGAGCATCCAAACTGCCTAGGCTCCCACAAAGCCAGTACATGCAGTAGGATCAAAAACCCACTGCCATTGTTCTTGAATTCTCCGTATTCCTCATTGTCCGCTATGTTCAGCTAGTCCGGATTTATCCCATGCTTTTTCAGACCTAGGCCAGCTGTCCCTCCACCTTTCTTATAGCAGTGTACCATATCACAGACAAGACAGACTGGACTGGAAAGATGACTCACCTGGAAAGTGCACTGGCCGCTCTTCTAGAGGACCTGGCTTTGATTCTCAATGCTCATACAGCAGCTCACAAAGTTCCAGGGGATCTGACACCCTCTTCTGGCCTCCTTAGGCGCCAGGAATGCATGTGGTGCTTAGACTTACACACAGGCAAAATACCCATATGCATAAATCTAAATTTAAGAAAAAAATAAAAATAAAAAAGGCGATGGTGGCACATGCCTTTAATCCCAGCACTCGGGAGGCGGAGGCTGGTGGATCTCTGTGAGTTTGAGACCAGCCTGATCTACAAGGGTTAGTTCCAGGCCAGGCTCCAAAGCTACAGAGAAACCTTGTCTCGAAAAACCAAATGAAATAAAATTAAAATAATAAGAAAGGAAAAAGGGATGAAACAAAAGCTAGAAAATTGGGTGAAATCTTTTCCTGGCAGGCAAGATTCCTGGCAGAAATTATAATTCTGGGGGGACCTGTTGTTCTAATGTAACTAGAATGACAGAAGTGGATACATTCTAGAGACACCTGTGTCCCTCACTGTAACACTTAACTGCTGAAGCAACAGACTCTGGGAAACTGGAATCCCCCGCTTGAGGCCAGGGTGTTTATGCTGCATGTGTTTAACTCTGTGAAGCTGTGATCCTTTGCCTGTCTAAAACACCTGATGGTCTAATAAAGAGCTGAAGGGCCAATAGCAAGGCAGGAGAAAGGATATGTAGGACTGGCTGGCAGAGAGATTAAGTAGGAGGAGAAAAAGAGGGATGGGAAAGGAAGAGAGATCAAGGAACAAGGAAAGAAGGGGCCAGCCACCCAGCTACACAACCAGCAACAGAGTAAGTAAGAAAGAAAAGTTATACAGAAATAAAGAAAGGTAAAAGCCCAGAGGCAAAAGGCAGATGGAATGATTTAAGAAAAGCTGCCTAGAAACAAAGGATGCTAAGGCTGGGCATGTGTAAGAAACAGGACGTTTCCATGTGTATTTATTGGGAACTGGGTGGCAGACCCCCAAAAGAACAAAGAGTTAAGGGCAAAAACAACCAGATTATCCCTGAGTTCAGTCAGAGGGGTGAACTTGTCTCCCAGAAAAGACATTCCAGGGCTGGAGAGATGGCTCAGTGGTTAAGAGCATTGCCTGCTCTTCTAAAGGTCCTGAGTTCAATTCCCAGCAACCACATGATGGCTCACAACCATCTGTAATGAGGTCTGGTGCCCTCTTCTAGCCTGCAGGCATACACGCGGACAAAATATTGTATACATAATAAATAAATAAATATTTTTAAAAAAAAGACATTCCACACCGTTCTTCCACCTTGTCAGACCATCTTAGAAGATGAGGCAGGAGTCCAGACAGTGATGGATCAGGGGTGGGCAGGACCACATCTTGACCGGGACTGCTTAAATGTTCATATCCTTGGCCCTCTATTTTTTTGTTTGTTTTTGTTTTTTGAGACTAGGTTTCTGTTTAGCCCTGGCTGTCCTGAAACTCACTCCATAGCCCATGCTGGCCTCGAACTCATGATCCCCTTGCCTCTGCCTCCTTCAGCAAATCCTACCGGCATGCACCACCACAACCAGCTCTTGGCCCTCTGTTTAACTTTTAATCTTGCTTCAGGACTCTGAAGATGGACTTGAGGGATCAATGAATCCCTGTCCCTCTTCCCAATGTGGCCACAATTAAAGAAGCCTCTTTGGTCTGCTTTTTACTATTCGTTTGGCTCACTTTTTGCTATTAATTGAATTCTTAACAGTGGGTGGCCAAACGTGGCTTCTTGGGATACAGTATAACCCCAAGTATGGTAACAAGAGCATCCATGTTTCAATATAGTATGTAAACAAGACGCCAGAAGCAAAACTATAAAGAACCAGACATGGCGACACATGCCTATAGTTACAGCACTTGGGGAGGAGGTGATGAGACAGGGGATTGATGTGAATTTGAGGCCAATATGGACTGCATATTAAGAGCCTGTCTCAAACAAAATGGAGTGATAGGAACAATGGGCATAATTTTGAGGAGCAAAACTATTTATCAGACCAGAATTCATACGGAAGCTGTAATAAAGAATAGATACTGTGAGCAGAAACAGGAGACAAATACAAAAGGGGGGATATGCCCCCACTGGGGAATAGGAGTTCTTTTATATAAGTTGGAAGGGATTACCTAGGCTTGCCTCTTTGACCACTTGTTGGGGCTCCCATGTGAACTGAGTTCAAGACAGCAGCTCACTGTTTTATATGACATAATGACACTTGTCCTCCCTGCGATATGCCACTTGAGGTCCCATTACTAAACCTACGGTCAAAGTCTGTACTTCAAAAAATTGAGTTCAGTGGGAAGAGAGACGAAAAATCCCCTGATCCCCGCCCCCTCAGGTCTTCCTCAGGATCTGGAAGTGGGAGTAAAGGGTAAATGGAAGGCCAGGGCTAGGCTTTGGTCTTATTCTGTAAGGTGGTGGGACTGTGTGAAATCTATTTTCCAGGAAACATTTCCCCTCTGCTGGTGCCTGAAATGTCCATTTCTTTGAGGTCCACGGTTTCAACGGTCTGATCGTTAGACTGAGGCACAAGTGTCTCTTTATTGTATCTTCATTTCTTCCAGGCCAGTTACTGTGAGGCACCAGGGACCATCAGGATCTAAGCTCCACTTGTTTATATGAGGCAACACTGGTTAAGTTCCAAGCTATTAAGGACCATCTGCCAGAGAGTGGGTTTTTTTTTTTTTCTTTCTTAAGACAAGCTCTCACTATGTAGACTTGGCTGGCCTGGAACTAGTTATGTCAAGGTAGACCAAGCTGGCACCAAAAAATAGCCCCTGTCTCTGCCTCTTGAGAGCTGAGATTAAATGCATATTCAACAATGTCTAGCCTTGTGGTGGTCTGAATAAAAATGCCCTACCATGGGCCAATACAGAGGGGCACTTCTAGGGAGTGTGGCCTTGTTGGAGGAAGTGTGTCACAAGGTGGGGCTTTGAGGTCTCCTTTGTTCAAGCTACACTCAGTACAGCACACAGTTGCTTCTGCAGCCTGGGATCAAGATATAGATCTCAGCTCCTTCTCCAGCGCCATGTCTTCCATGATGATAATGGACTATTTTTACCTCTAAATGGACGGTTTTTTACCTCTAAAACCGTAAACCAGCAACAGAAGTTGGTACCAGGGACTGGGCTATTGTTGTGACAGGCCTGACCATGCTTTTGTCAGGAGGAATGTGGTCTTTGGATTAAAAGGGCAGTTGAATGCTTCAAATGGGGCTTAATGGCCATATTAGTAGGATTGTGGAAGACGGTGATGCCGAGGGTGA
Organism: Microtus oregoni; assembly: GCF_018167655.1. Classification (NCBI taxonomy): domain Eukaryota; kingdom Metazoa; phylum Chordata; class Mammalia; order Rodentia; family Cricetidae; genus Microtus; species Microtus oregoni. The sequence continues at coordinate 65,956,172 of NW_024543063.1, forward strand.
TTTGAACTGTGGGAGCCTGGCTCAAGAGAGTGCAGTGGAGAAAATTATTAGTATGTTGCCTAGAGACTGTTTTTATGTTTTGGTGAAGAATGTGACTGCTTTCTGCCCTTGTTCAAAAAGTCTGTTTGAGGCTTAATTGAGGGATTATACATTAACAGTCTTAGCACAGAACATTTCAAACAATGCAGCATTAACTATGTTGATTATGCAGATCTATATGAAAAGGAAAGAGCTGAGCAAGGAAAAATACAAAGTGTATGGAAAAGGAGCACCAGGAAGTGAGATGGAGCTAAGCCCTGTGTTTAAGGAGATAAACAGATTGAAGAAAATCCTGATGTTAAAAGGAATAAAAAGGGAGTGGAGACTTCAGAACAAGATCCCACCCAGATGAGTTTCCAACTGGTGACAGGGAACTAAAGAAAGGCTTAGAGCTTGGTGTGGTGGTAAACACCTTTATCCCAGCACTCGAGAGGCAGAGGCAGCAGGGTCTCTGAGTTTGAGGCCAGCCTGGTCTACATATCAAGTTTCAGGACAGCTAAACAGTGAAGGAAACCATCAAAACCAGAAAGCTGGAAGAGATGTAACTGAACAAGGGGGCCATGTCTGCCTGCATACCACCTACTGTGACGCAAAATGCAGAACTTGGCACTCTGGCCATGTGGTTCTGACTTTAGAGCCAAGGACAGAAGAAAGGGGAGATAGAATCTCCCTTCGTGACTAAGGAAGACCAAGGCCAGGCCTGTGTCAGAGCCTGTGTCAGGGGAGTGACCCTTGCATAGAGGCCTAGAGAGGCTATTGTGTGAAGCTATGAAGATAAGGCCTGGACTGCTTTGGAGACTCCAAAATGTTGGAGATACTGAAGCAGGGGGACATTTGCTGAGAACACAGGTGTCCCACTAACTAACTAACTAACTAACTAACTAACTAACAGGGAGTAAAACCAGTCCAAGAGAAAGAAATGTGGTTGTGGTTAACAAAGATAAAGAAGTTGGAGATCTAAAGAGTGCTTTCACATCCCAAAGTTTAGGAAGCCAAGGCAGAAAGGAGGTCAAGACCAGTTTGGGTTATAAAAACACAACAGAATCTGTAAGAAAAGATAAATAGCTAAACATGATGGCTGACCAACCTAGCAACCAGGAGGCAGTGGCAGGAGGAGCACTATAAATTTGAGGTCAGCCTGATCTACAAAGAGTTCCAAGCAAGCCATGGAACTCTATCCAGAAAAAGGGAGAGAGAGGGGGGAAGGAAGGAAGGAAGGAAGGAAGGAAGGAAGGAAGGGCCCCATAGCTTGTATATTCGCAAGCTTAGTCCCCATTTGGTGAACTGTGTGAAAGATTAGGAAGTGTGGCTAGGTGTGTTCTGATTAGAGGAGGTGGGTCTCTGGGGTTGGATCTGAGGGTTCGGTCTCTATTTCTCTGCTTGCTGCCTATGCATCAGAACATAGCTCTCAATGACATCTCGAGCACCATTCCTGCCTTTGTGCCATGCTTCCCCATGATAATGGACTAACCCTCAAATCTGTAAGCAAGCCCCCAGTTAAATACTTTCTTTTGTAAGAGTTGCCTTGGTCATGGCGTCTTCACGGTGACAGACCAGTGGCGTGAGCCCTACATTCATGCACATACAGGCAACATTAGGTAGACTCAATGAGTTTTTAAAAAGAGCACATGAAGTGGGAGGGAAAAGTGATAGAAGGAATTGGAGTAGAAGGAACAAGGGGAGGGGGCCTGATTAAAACACATTTTATGCATGTGTGAAAATTTCAAACAGGGCTGAAGAGATGGCTCAGTGGTTAAGAGCACCGGTTGCTCTTCCAGAGGACCAGAGCACCAGAGTTCAATTCCCACCATCCACATGGCAGCTCACTACTGTCGGTAACCCCAGTTCCAAGGAATCTGGCACCCTCACACAAATAAATGTGCAGGTAGAACACTAATGCACATAAAACAAAAATAAATAAATCTTTTAAAGAATTTCAAACATACAGTATATTAAAGGGGGGGGGTGCTGGAGAGATGGCTATGGTGGTCGGAAAGAGAATGGCTCCATAGGCTCATATATTTGAAAACTTGGTCCCCAGCTGGGGGAATTGTTGTGATGTATTAGGAGGCACGGCCTTGTTGGAGGAGGTATGTCTCAGGGGTGGGTGGGTTTTGAGGTTTCTCAGTCCACTCTCTGCCTTGTTCTCATAGATCAGATGCAAGCTCTTGGCTACTTTTCCAGCACCGTGCCTGCCTGCTTGCTGCCATCCTCCCTGCCATGATGGTAATGGGCTCCACCCACCTGGAACTATGAGCCCCAAATCGAAAACTTTTCTCCCCCAAGTTGTCTTGGTCATGGTGTTTTGTCAAGGAAGTGGAAAAGTAACTACGACACTGCTCAGTAGTGGAGAGTACTTACTACTTTTGCAGAAGATGTGGGTCAGTTCGCCACACCCACATGGTGACTCACAGCCGCCTCTAGCTCCAGTTTTAGGAGATCCCAGCACCATGGGCACCAGGCATGTACATGATGTACATACATACATGCACACAAAACATTCACACACATATAATAAAATAGAATTTAAAAATAAAAAATAAAGGATTTTTTTTAATAGGAAAGGATGTTGTAGGAGGCTGCTTGTTTGTTTCCCGGCAGCCTAGACTCCCGAAATGACACAGAAACTGTATTATTTAAATCACTGTTTGGCCAATCACTATAGCATATTCCTAGCAAACTCTTACATATTAAATTAACCCATTTCTATTATTTTATATTTTACCATTAGGCTCGTGGCCTACCTGCAAGATTCCAGCTAGCAGCATGTATTTTTCCCCTCTGACGGCTACATGGTATCTCACTGACTCTGCCTTCTTTCTCCCAGCATTCAGTTTAGTCCCCTCCTTAGCTCTATTCTGCTAAGCCACTGGCCGAAACAGCTTCTTTATTCATTAACCAATAAAAGCAACACATATACAGAAGAACCTCCCACATCAAAATGAAATGAGAGGACAAAGGGATTAGGAAGTCATATGATTCAAATCTCTGGATGCTTCCTGCTGGATTGGGGTGGTTCCATCATCTGGTAGTGGGCAGTGTGATATTGGTCTTTGGGTGAGTAGTTTGTATCTGAATTTATGCATTAGTAGGACATTGTCGATGTGTTGTAAAACCAATTAAAATTGGATTTGTTGAATTCTAGAAGAAATCAACCATAAGTCTAAGAAGAAAAGGTTGAGAGTGAATAGAAAGGTTCATAGTGGATACAGAACAGACGCCATCAGAAGAAGCAATGCCTATGAAAGCCACGCCTCCAGTTGTACCAGCTCCCTGAAGAATATATTTGATATTTTGTTAAGTTAGAGGAGGCTGTAGGGGAAGGCATTCCAGTCAAGATAGTTATGGAATAGGGTTGTTACAGATGCCCTTAAGGCTAATCTCGGCTAATAGCTTTGGAGTTTCCACTAGGAAAATATATTGGCAGAGAGTAGCAGACATGTTTTCTTTTTTTACATGTGGGCCACAGACCCGTTATTATAAAAACAGAAAGGTAGTATTAGTTGTATCCTGTAAACAGAGGTGGAGCTTTCATTTCCCAACCACACTGTTCCAAATAATCATACAGAAGCCTAATATTAATTACAAAACGCTTGGCTAAACAGCTCAGGCTTATTACTAACTAGCTCTTACTTCTAAATCAACCCATTTCTATTAATCTATGTTTTGACACGTGTCTTGTGGCTTTACCTCTACTGTAATACATCTTGTTCCTCTGGCGGCTGGCTGGCATCTCCCCAACTCCACCCTTCTCTCTCCCTGTCTTCAGTTTGGCTTTCCCACCTAGCTGTGTTCTGCCTTGCTATAGGCCAAAGCAGCTTTTATTATCAACCAACGAAAGCAATATATATTCATAGCATACAGAAGGGTTATCCCACAGCAGTGTCCTAGGTTAAACAAATGAACTTGTGAAATAATTTCCACTATGGTCAGCTTATGAATATGGCACATTTTAAGTATGGTCTTAAGAAAGCTTTCTGGGAAAAGATGGGTAATGATCATCGACTGGCAGAGGGGCCACAATGGCTGTCTCATACATTTCCTGTGTTTCATAAGGTCCACCCTTGAGCTGGTGTCATTTGTATGTTGCTTCAGCCTTGAGTGAAGTCAGGTAGCCAGAAAGGGTGAGATTTGAAAGAGAAACAATTTGATTGTCTGGTTATTAGAGGTGGGTCAACAGGGGAGGGAATAAAAGAGGCCAAAGGAAGATTTTTTGGAGGGGGGGGGTGTTTATGACATCAAAAAGGAGAGCAAGGCTTAACACCAGTGACCACTGGAATGCACAAGAATGCCTTCACTCTGCGAGCAGAAGCAAGTCCTCACTCATGGTCTAGCATGCAGTGGAGTGTCCTAGAACTCCAGCCCAGATCACTGTGTCTCAGAGCACACGGTCTAGCATGCAGTGGAGTGTCCTAGAACTCCAGTCCAGAACACCGTGTCTCAGAGCACACGGTCTAGCATGCAGTGGAGTGTCCTAGAACTCCAGCCCAGAGCACCATGTCTCAGAGCAGTCCAATAATCACCGATTATCTGTTTGACTGTGGAGCCTTCTAGAAAGGCATTTCATATCTTTCGCTGGTTCACATGAGGCAAGCTGATGGACTGGCTGCTTCTGCCCAGGAGTCCTGTCATAGGAATGCGGGATCACACACAGAGGCGGGAATGGCTTTCTGCTCTTCTGGAGGACCTGGGTTAGATCCCAGCACCCACTGGGTGGCTCACAGCCATCTGGAAATCTGGCTCTAAGAGGAACCAAGTGCCCTCTTCTTCTCTGCAGGCACCGGGCACACACATGCTGAGTCACAGACACAGACACGGGCAAAGACCCATGCACATAAAACTTCCTTTGATAATTAAAAGGTTGTAATAAATTGCTAGGTTAAAAGACTAAAATAGCCCAAAATCATCTTCACTTTCATTTTAGTTAGGCTTCTATTGTGATAAATACTATGACCAAAAGCAACTTGGAGAGAAAGGGTTTATTTCAGCTTACAGTTCCCACCATGAAGGGAAGTCAGGGCAGGAACGGAAGTAGAGGCTATGGCGTGGTGCTGCTTACGGGCTTGCCCCCCATGGCTTGTCCAGTTGCTTTCTCCTATACCCAGAACCACTTGCCCAGGCCAGTCTGCTGGAGGCAGATCCTCGGCTGACATCCCCTCTTCCTAGATGACTCAAGTGTTGTCGAGCTGACCTCCATCCTCGGCTGACATCCCCTCTTCCTAGATGACTCAAGTGCTGTCGAGCTGACCTCCATCCTCGGCTGACATCCCCTCTTCCTAGATGACTCAAGTGTTGTCGAGCTGACCTCCAGTACAGCTCTGGGTCTCTAATACTTTACTCTCCACAAATGCGAACTGAGTTGCTGAAAAGTCTAACAACCAAGGTGTGAATTTTGTTCTGGGAACTTTAGTTTATACCTCCCTGTTGGTCAAGCACATCATTTTGTCATTTAGAACATATTATCTTACGTCCCTTGGCACTAGAAAGGCCTATTCCTAGGTTATGCTGTAGGTGAGGCTGAATACTAGAAGTCAATCTTCAGGTGAGAGAAGTGGTTGGTAAAGCCATTAAGATATCTGTGGGTCACATTAAATCTACTAGCCATCACGGTCTGGGTCTGAGTTTTCTATTTTGTCCTTTGTATCTGACATAATATTTACCTGTAATGTATGAGTATTATATCTAAAGTTAATAAGAACACATTGTGATCCAAAAAAATAAAGGTAGCAGATAAGGGAAACAGGTATTTTGGAGAAGAGCTAACCCAAATCTTTGGCTATCTCTCACTTTAAGGTTATGACAACTTTAAGGTTGTCAGATGTCTGGGTATGGAATGGGACTTTTAAGAGCATTTCATTGGCTGTATCTTAACATTCTTATTATGGGGGAGGGGTCTCACTAGCAGCCTGAAACTTGCTATGTAGACCTGGCTGGCTCTGAATTCTCAATATCGGCCTGCACTACCATAGTACAGTATGGTAGTGCTACAAAAATAAACATGTAGGCCAATGAACCAGAATAAGGGACCCAGTAATAAACGCACATGGCTATGGACACCTACTTTTTAGCAAAAGATGTCAAAAATATTAACTGGAAAAAAGACCACCTACTCAATACATAGTGCTGGCAAAACCCACAAAAGAATGGAATTAGAACCCTATTTACAAAAAAGTAAAACCTGGAATGTAGAAACTGATATGGAAAACAATTCCAGATATAAGTATAGGCAGAGACTTTCCCAATAAAACAGGAAATAGCCCTCAGAACTGAAAAACGAGGTTACATTAAACTACAAAGCGTCTGCAGGGGTCAGGGAAATGGCTTGTGGGTACAGGTGCTTGGTGTGCAAACCTGGTGACCCACATAAAAGTGGAAGGAGAGCCGGGCAGTGGTGGCGCACACCTTTAATCCCAGCACTTGGGAGGCAGAGGCAGGCAGATCTCTGTGAGTTCGAGTCCAGCCTGGTCTACAAGAGCTAGTTCCAGGACAGGATCCAAAGCCACAGAGAAACCCTGTCTCAAAAAAAAAAAAAAACAAAAAAACAAAAAAACAAAAAAAAGTGGAAGGAGAGTACCAACAAAGTTGTTCCCTGACTCCTTTAAGCATGTCAGGGCACACGTGCACACACAATAAATAGCTTCTGTGAGTCAAAGGAAATTTCAACAGCAGAGTGAGCAGTCTACAGGGAAAGTATCCTTGCCAGCTGCACGTCAAACAAAAGGTCAATATAGACTATAGAAAACAAAGGTTTGTAAAAATTAGCTACCCAAAAAGACTATAAATGGGTCGATAAATTGAACATACAGTAAGTATTTAAAAGAAATACAAATGAGCAATAAATATTTAGGAAAATGTTCTATATCTTTAGCCATTAGAGAAATGCAAATTCAAATGGCTAAGGATTCCATCTCATGCTGGTCAGAACGGTTATAATGACGAAAACCAGTGACAACCAGTGCTTATGTGGGAGGAAAGGGAAGCCTTATACACTGTCAGTACGAGGGTAAATTTAATAAAAATCTCCTACCCAGAAGGCATGGCCATGGAGCAGGCCCAAGCTCTAGGCCACGGAATTTCAAAAAGCAGCTAACCCCACCAAGGGCCCTGGAAGCAGCAGTTTGAATGTGCGAGGCCACGCCCAAACCCTCCCACTCTCAGCTGCAGAAGCTGCGCTCAGGACTCTGCAGGGCACAGATGCCCATGCCTGCTGCTGCTGTACCCCTGCGTCTTCCCAGACATCCCTGTTCATCCAGAGGCCCCGTCCATCCCCAGTAGGACCCTGGGACTTTTACTTTCTTTCAGATCCTGGGTGGGGAAGTGTCTCTTGTTCTTCCCAGTAGTTCCTCTAGGACCCCTAAGAAACTCTCAGAAACTTCATTCTGGTGAGACTTCCAGCTTCCTCAATGTAGGAAATAGTCCTAGCCCATTTCAACCCGTAACATGTGCAACAGCCTCCTATTCCTAACAACCTCTGGTTTGTCTCAGAAAACATTCAAACATTTGTGCCTCAAGTGGATTGATCTGCCTGCCCCCAATATATCCGCAACAACCAAAACTGCTGTACTAAGTTCGGCATGTTCAAGCCTGCGACCTTGTGGGTCCAAAACAAAATAAATGGTGAGAGGGTCCCCACCTTCAAGTCTCCTTTCGCTTTGACCCCTGTTCTTCCCCGTTTCTCCATTCCGCACATCAGGCTTTACTAAGCTTAAACTGCTAAACCCGATTCCTGGGATCCTCTTGCAGATCCTTACTGTGATCTGTAAGATGAGGCCCCTCCCTAGCAGATTTCATCAGGTTCATCCACTCTGCCTCTCTGCACACACACACCTTCCCTCCCCCACAGCATCTCCACAACCCATCCACCACTCCCTCTAACTTCCTTAGCTTCTTAAATTTGCCCTCACTGTGCCTCAGGACTGAACTGCTGGTCCATAGATCTCTTTTTCTTTGACACAAAAGATCCAATTGAGATCTGTGATCTCTTCCTCTTGGAGGACTCCCGAGATCCTGCCCAGAACAAGACAGTTCTGGTCCTCGTGGTTGCTGATGGTTTTAATTATCCCAGGTGTGCCACAGTAGAATTTTATTTGTGCTAGGACACTGACCAGGAGCTGCTGGAGTAACAGCCACGGCAGCAAGAGTGCATCGGCCCTGTCCTCTCACGGACCCCAGACCCAAGGAGTCTCTGCAGCCTTGCCAGCCGGGAGATCAGGGGCCCCACTGCAAAGTGAAGTAGGCCAGCTAGTTTTTAGTTCAAGTCCAGCCCCTTAGCAGGACAGACTGTGTAAGCTATGCAGGGTCCCAACACCTGTCTTTCTCCTTGGCCTTGACATCAATTTCTGGATTCTTGAAGATGTTTGGATTTTAAACTATTGAGTTCATTTTATACAAAAACAAATGCCTTTTATCTGTATATCATATTGGCAAATTATCATGTACTTTTTTTTTATTTGTTTATTTATTCATTATGTATACAATATTCTGTCTGTGTGTATGTCTGCAGGCCAGAAGAGGGAACCAGACCTCATTACAGATGGCTGTGAGCCACCATGTGGTTGCTGGGAATTGAACTCAGAACCTTTGGAAGAGCAGGCAATGCTCTTAACCACTGAGCCATCTCTCTAGCCCTCATGTACTTTTTTTTAAATATTTATTATGTATACAATATTCTGTCTGTGTGTATGCCTGCAGGCCAGAAGAGGGCACCAGACCTCATTACAGATGGTTGTGAGCCACTATGTGGTTGCTAGGAATTGAACTCAGGACTTTTGAAAGAGCAGGCAATGCTCTTAACCTCTGAGCCATCTCTCCAGTCCCTCATGTACTGTTTAAGATTACTGAGAAGCTAGCTCTGGATATGTGATTTGGCCCATTTCAGACTCAAACATGAGTTTCAAAGTCCTCTGTCCTGGGTCAGGCTGGTTCCAACTCTGTGGCAAGAAAAAGAAAAATGCTGGGATTGGCATGGGCTTTTTAAAGTCCACCCTCAGTAACACACAACTTCCATCAAGCCCACAAATCCTGATTTTCCAAAACAGTTCACCAACTGAAGGGGAGGAGGTGCTGAGGGGGCATGCAAATATTTGAGCCTTAACCACTTCCATTCAATCCACTACACCTGCATATTTAGTTAGGATTCAAATTTTATTCAAAATTCAAATAATCTTTTAAAGACAGTATTACACAACACTTATCTTCTAGGTCAAACAACTACCATTTTCATAAGAGCACCTATGGAGGCTTATAAAAGATCATGATGGGTGGCTTGCTAAATGTTGGCCTTCCTTTGTAGAAACAGGAAGAAAGAGGGTCACTAGGCCCTTACTCCAATGAAAACAATTCTGTCCAGAGTTAATCTGAGATGTGGGGATCCCACGGAGAGTCATGCCATACTGGGGGATAGGCTTCCTTCATCATGGAGCTGAGTTCATAAGCAGAAAGAACTTGTGGCTTGCCACCATCTTGGCTAATGACATCATAAAGAGGACAAATGCTATGTAACTTCACCACCATCTTGGTTACTATACCCACATGACATAAACCAAAATGGTGTCGCCCATAAAACTTTTCCATCCCACTGTACCCTCAGGGGATCACTACAACATCCCCCCCCCCCGTTTTTATTTTATTTTTTTAAATCAGAATAAGGAGGCAACACCAGACATTCAAGATTTTTTTTTTAATTTTTCAGTGTTTTGTTTTAATTGTAACACTATTTTTAAATGACATTGTTTACTGGCTTTTACAAAGAACTAAGATGGAGGAGGTGGAAAATTTTAATAAACAAATAAATAAAATTTAAAAAAGAAATTAAAAAAAGAAATTGAAATGATTGAGGGACATCGAGAGATGTGTACAACTATTTAAGCTGTGATTAATTACCTTAACACAAAAAAATTATTAAATTACTTAACACATTTAAAAAAAAATTTAAGATGGGGCTGGAGAGATGGCTCAGTGGTTAAGAGCACTGCCTGCTCTTCCAAAGGTCCTGAGTTCAATTCCTAGCAACCACATGGTGGCTCACAACCATCTGTAATGAGGTCTGGTGCCCTCTTCTGGCCTGCAGGCAGACACAATACTGTATACAATAAATAAATAAATTTAAAAAAAAAAACTTAAGAGTTTTCCCCCCACGTGCCTCCAACACTAGCCTTCTAACAAAGGGAGCCAACACACTGAAATTTGCAGGCACCAAGGGCTGAATAAAGCAAGATTCCAACAGGGACCCAAAGGACAAACTGTCCGGTGCTGTCTGCCCCACGTGCCCTGGATACCCTTGGTTTTGCCTTCACTTGTCAGTTACAGCAACAGAAAAAGAGTAAAACTACATCACCCCCTGAGTTCTTAGGTATTTTTTCTGTGTGACTTAAACCCAGTTTACCTGTGTGATGAAAGGAGGCTGTCCCTAGGTAATAAGGAGAACCCTCCTGGGGAAGCTGGAGGCGGGGGAGGGGAAGGAGGACCTCGGCTCTCTGCACACGGGTGAGAGTTGTGTAGCTTTGGTCTGTTTGTAGGGCCCTTAGCAGTGGGATTAGGACCTGTCCGGGCCGCATGAGCTGACTTTTTGGAACCTATTACCCACGCTGGGATGCCTTGCCCAACCATGATGCAGGGGGAGGAGCTTGGTCCTGCCTCAACTTGATGTGCCCTGCTTTGTTGACTCCCATAGGAGGTCCTCCTCTTTCAGAACGGAGGAAGAGTGGATGGGGTGGGGGTGGGGAATAGATGGGAAGTGGGGGAGGGGATGGGAAGAGAGGAGTGAGGGGAAACTGTGGTTGGTATGTAAAATAATAAAAAAAAATGGAAAAAAAGGAGGCTTTCCCAGTGAAGACAGTTCTCAATAAATAAAAAATAATAAATAAATAAAAAGACAGTCTGGTCTACAAGAGCTAGTTCCAGAACAGGCTCCAAAAGCTACAAAGAACCCCTGTCTCGAAAAACCAATAAAGAAAGAAAGAAAGAAAAAAGAAAATCACCATGAATGCTTATCATGTTTGCTTCCTATCTGGGTTTCTAAAATTGTAATATGGGCTTACAAAGTAAGAAAGCAATCACGAGATGGGGAGCATAAGGCAGAGGAATTCCTCTCCTTTCTATTGTAATTGGAGCAACATGTACTTTCCTTCCCTCCTCCACCTGCCGGGAACTCTCAAAGCTTAAGTCAGGCTAAGCCAGGGCCCTGGTGTGTTCTCTATCAGCTAACACTTCTTCAGGCTGTGATTTGAGATGTACTAGGAAGAGGGACACTCCCCTTTGCATAAGACAAGAGGTGACTTTAGCTTCCATGAACACCGCAGCAAACAACAGGACCTATCCCACTGTGGTTCTATCTCTTCAGCTTCAGGCACCTCACCTTGATCTGTCAAAGGGGATTGATGCCTACCTCTTAGAAAGCTGGGCTTCTCAACTCAACCTGCCCTAGGAAACATTAAACATATTAAACATATGTATATACATATTTTTTTTTGAGACAGGGTTTTCTGTAGCTTTGGAGCTTATCCTGGTACTAGTTCTTGTAGACCAGGCTGGCCTCAAACTCACAGAGATCCACCAGCCTCTGCCTCCCAAGTGCTGGGATTAAAGGCTTGTGCCACCATAGCCCAGCTATGTCTCTTTAAATATAGAAAGGTGTGGTTTTTAAAATATTAGGCAGTAGTTAAAATACCAGCCTGGTGGGACTTACCTTCTAGGTGTTCAAGAACCATATCTGGAGGCCTCTACTGATGTGGTCAAAAGGATTAAAAGGAAGAACATCTTTCCCCCTCCAAGGTCAACTAGATTCCAGGGATCTATGGGGGCATCTCTTGGATGTTCTGTAACCATGGAGAGTCACCTATTTCTTGACCAGAGAGAGCACAGAGATGCAGCTGGTGAATTCTAAGCAGTGTCCAGTCTAGTAAGAGGAAAGTTAAAGAGCAAAACTTTCTTCCATACTTCCAAGAGAAACAGTGGTTACAAAAGGCCTCTGGGTTATCCTCACATAGATGGAACAAGTGGCAGAGGAAAGAGCAGAGGAGCCAGAGGTTCCTCCCGAATCCAAAGACACCTGAGAACTAGATCTGCAACTGGAATTTGAAGTAAAAAAAAGTATTTAACTTTGGTCACCTACATGGCCTAGAACACCAACAGAAGAGTATAGTCAGGATTAAAATGATCAGCACATTTCTTTAACAGCCCAAGGGACTACGCTCCTCAGATGTCAGTGTATCTCTCACTAATGATTCTCAGGGGAAAAATATTGCTCATTTGTAAAAAATGACCTTGGCTCAATTCATCATTGCAGTTTCTACCTGCAACAGCAAAAAACAGGCCTAGTGTCTTAAACGCCACAGTCCAGATCAAAGCGGCCCAGACTCCGAGTGCTGCCAACAGAGGGATTGTGCTCCTCAGAACAATGCTGCTTTTTAAACTTTTCAGAGAAGTTCAATCCTGAACTGAAGTGCCATCATCACTTGGTTCACAATAGAGGATGAAGTAGAACACTATTTCCCTTAGAGTCACCCCAGACTCAATATGCTGAGATAAAAATGGCCCAAAGTTTGGGCCACTCAGAAAGTTTCAGGCCATCCAAGACTGCACGGCAGGATCCTATCTCAAAATACCAAAAGACAAAGAAGTAAAATGATGCATTATCCTTCTTGCTAATCAACTTGACAGAAGCTGAAGTTACTGAGAGCAGAGAATGCCAATAGAGAAAATCCCTCCATAAGCTCCAACTGAAAGACGTCTAGGGCCCAACCCACTGTGGGTGGGGCCATGCCTGGGCTGGTGGTTCTGGGTTCTATAAAAAGCAGGCTGAATGAGCAATGAGGAATAAGTCAGTCAGCAGCACTCCTTCTGTCTCTGCCTCCCAAGCACTGATGTTAAAGGTGTGTACCACCACCAGTGATCTGTTTCTCGACTATGGATGCAATATGATCAACTCAAGCTCTGGTAGCATGGATTTCTCTGTCACAATGAACTATAGTCTCAAATTATGAATCAAAATAAGCCCTCTTTCCCTTAAGCTGCCTTTGTATTGTATTTTATCACAGAAACGGGAGAAGTAATTAGCACAATTTGTTTGTTAAGTGTGGGGATTTTGTTTTTGTTTCTTGAGACAGAATTGCCTCAAACTAACAACAGCCCTCTTGCCTCATTACAGGAATGATAGGCCTCAGCCACCAATGGGCTATTCTAGCAGTTTAGGTGAAAGTTTATTTTTGCCTCATCCACATTTCCACCTTAAGCTCAAAATATATCCAGAATATTAAACATTCTTCACCAACTCTATCATTTCTACATTAGTCCAAATAATTTCTAACCTGATCTTTTTATTACTTGGGGTTTTAAAAAAGAGTTTATTAGGGCTGGAGAGATGGCTCAGAGGTTGAGAGCACAGGCTGTTCTTCCAGAGGTCCTGAGTTCAATTCCCAGCAACCACATGGTGGCTCACAACCACATGTAATGAGATCTGGTACCCTCCATGCCAGAATACTGCATTTATAATAAATAAATAAATCTTTAAAAAAAGAGTTTATTACATTTATTTATGTGTGCACACCTGAACAGCTACACACCACAGCGTGCACATGGAGGTCAGAGAACAACTTTTAAGAATCAGTTCTCTGGGGCTGGAGAGGTGGCTCATCGGTTAAGAGCGGTGCTGCTCTTCCAGTAGATCCGAATTCAGTTCCCAGCACCCACATGGTGGGTCATTATTATCTGCTTCACTAGTTCTAGGGGAGCTGATGGTTTCTTCTAGCCTCCGAGTATACCACATACACACACACACACACACACACACACACTGTGCAGACACCCATGCACACAAAACACCCACATACATAATAAATATTTTTTAAAAAAAGAAAAAAGAATCAGTTTTTCACCTACCATGTGGGTCCCAGGGACTGAATGCAGGTCATCAGGCCTGGAATCAAATACCTTTATCCTCTGAGCCATTTCCCTGATTCCCGTTTGTGTGTGTGTGTGTGTGTGTGTGTGTGTGTGTGTGTGTATGATTATATATTATATATTGTTATATAGAATATAGTTTACACATCTTTTTATTATTTTCCAAATGATGTGTATATATGCACGTAGGTTTATAGATGAATGCTGGGGCCCAGATATTGGAGTCCCTGAAGTTAGAATTACAGATGGTTGTGAGTTGCTTGATGTGACTGCTGGGATCTGAATTCGGGTCTTCTGGAAGAGCATTAAGTTCTGAACTATCAATCCAGCCCCTATTTTGGCATTTTTATGACAGGGTTTTGCTGTACAGTCCAGCCTGGGCTGGAACTTGGGATCCTGCTGCCCACATTTCCTGGTGTCAGGATTCAGATCTGTGGGACCATTTCCTGACTCATCAGACTGGGTTTCCTTACAACAGCTTTTCAATAAAGCTGAGAGCTAGTTTCAAGATGCAACTTGTAGCTTACGATTTAGCTCAGAGGCATTACAATTGCCTAATATGGGCAAAGGTCCTGAGTCCATTCCCCAGTACTGAAAAAGAAAAACAAAAACTTTTGTGACTTTTCTCTTTAACCAGAACCTTTAAATGACCTTCCCATCTCACTCAGACTTAGTCGTATTTATAATGGATCCAAATCCCCACAACTTTTCCAACATTAGCTCTTCCAAGACCTTCCTAATTGTTTCCCAGCCATACTGGCCTCTTTCCTGGAATAAGCCAGGCATATTCTGCCTTAGGGATTTCTTTTATCAAATGTCCTCACAGCTAATTGCCTCCCTTTGTTCAGATCAGTTTAAACTTCAAGTTATCACCTTCCTTTTTCTCTAGAAGGCATATTACCATTCAATACCTTATGGGGTTACGTATTTTCTGTATGCCTTCCCCATTAGGATGTAATTTCTGAAAAGAGAATGAAAATATTCATTTTATTTCTTTTATGGTGTTATCTCTAGCACTGAACAGTACTTGGCACACAGTAGGGCCACTATATATACAGCTGAAGGAATACAGACATATCTTCTCTATAACTTTATGCATATATGTGTGTGGTGTGCACACATGTATCTAAGTGAACTTGGAGACTGGAGGTTAACTTTGGAAGTCATTCTTCCGGAATGGCCCACTTTTTGTTGTTTGTTTGTTTTGAGACAAGCTCTCACTACAGAGCCTTGGCTGGCCTGGAATTCATTATGAAGACCAGGCTTGTTTTCCCCATGAGGTGCTTATTCCCTCCCCACTACCTCCCCAGTACACTTGGTTTCTGAGACAGGATTATTCTCTAGCCTGAAGCTCACTGATGGAGCTAAGCTGGCTAACCAGCAAGCCCCAGGAAATCTACCTCCCCTGACACCTCAGCACGCAGATTACAAGTGTGCGCCACCGTGAATGAGTGCTGGGGACCAAACTCAGATTCTTGAACTTCCCTCTTTTCTATCATTTTCCCAACTCAGATATTTAGATAGCTAAACTTACCAATCAACTTCTTTGCTTCCTATACCACTGCAACAACATAAAACATCTAAGGGCCAGCAAGATGGCTTAGTAGGTAAAAGTGCTTGCTGCACAAGCTTGATGCCCTCAAGAAGAGAATTGACTCCACAAAGTTGTTCTCTACCTCCATATGTGTTTGTTTCCATGTCCATATGACACACAGAGAATAATGAATGACTCTAATTAAAGTATTTGAGCTAAGAGTGACGGCAAGCACTTGTGAGACTGAGGCAGGAGATTGTGAGTTAGACGCCCACCTGAGATCCTACTTAAAAGGAAGAATGAAAGAAAAAAATGAAAAACTTGGTGTGTACTGGAGGTAGTCAGTAGAATCAGAAGCTTGAGGCCATCCTCAGCAGGGTTTGAAAATTAGGGTTCAACAAAACAATAAACCACATGTCAGTATAAATAAACACAAGTTTTTGATGAAATCATAGTTTTAGTACCCTCTCCCCCCCCCAAAAAAAAAAGTAGGGCTTAAATACAACATATTGCCTTGCTGTCCCCTCGATGAATAATCTTATTTAAGCACTGCAAGATATTTAGAGATTATACAAAGATTGTAAATATCATGTGTATTTCTTCAGTACCTAGCAAATCTTAATGTGGTCTGACACCCTCATAACAAGAACCATTAATATCTTCTTCTATATCCCTGAAAATAGTTTAATCGCCTTTTATATATTAAAAGCTAGTTAAAGAAGTTTGGGATTTAATTTAGTTCAGTTTCTAGAACTAAATCCTAGTGGTATGCAGGGGCCCTGGGTTCAATCCCTGTTGTAATAGGAGGGGCGGGCTACGTCCCCGGCACCCGGCCGCCTGCTTGGCTAGCTTATGCCCCGAAATAATTACATGGAAACTGTATTCTTTTAAACACCACTTGGCCCATTATATCTAGCCTTTTCTCGGCTAACTCTCGCACCTGGACTAGCCCATTTCTTATAATCTGTGTAGCCCAAGAGCTGGCTTACCAGGAATGATCTTAACCTGCGTCTACCTGGAGTGGGAGAATCATGGTGACTCACTGACTCAGCTTCTTTCTCCCAGCCTTCTGTTCTGTTTGCTCCTCCCACCTATGTTTTAACCTATCAAGGCCAAAGCAGTTTCTTTATTGCTTAACCAATGAAATCAACAGATTGATTATATGACACTCCCACATCAAATCCCCAGCACAAAATAAATCAGGCGTGGTGGCACATGCCTATAATTTCAGCACTCAAAAGGTGAGAGCAGAAGGATCAGAGTCATCCTTAGCAACTTAGCAAGACTGAGACCAACCTGAACTACGTAAGACCCTGTCTTGCATGGGAATAAAGCTGACACCAGTCTGGAAGCTTGATCTATGCTAGCTAGCTTTCATAATGTTGGAAGGTGCTATGGACAGTATCTGGTTAATAATCAACAATCTTACTCAGCTGAGAGCCCTGCAAAGTATAACAATTATCCTGGTGAGATACGCCCATTGGTGCAATAGTAGCATGACTGTTAAGGGAGTAACTGACTATTTTTTTTTAATTGGGTATAAGACCTGCTCCACAAAATGGAACTCATGCTTGATACCTTTAACTGGTAAAAATCCTGTGGTTGGCTAAGTAATATATATGCCCTAAGGAAGAACCTAACACTGCTATTCTGCTAAGTGGCCATAGTAATAAACTGCCTACTAAGTTTTTATCTTTACACCTGTAGAGTATTACATCTCTCAGTCTCGATCAGAGAAGCTTCTTTTTCTAGTAGATGGCAACTAACACAAAATGCACAGTTGGTCAACATGCAGAGAATAAGAGACCATGGAAAGTTCAACTTTTTAACATCTCTGTATTCCCTACCCCCACCAAGGCTCAGGGATCGTCACAGAAGAGAAACTGCAGAAAGACTGTAATAATCAAAGGGAGTGGATAACTTCTGTAAAACAGGACTTTCTGTGACAGGGACACTGAACACATGAACTCATAGCAGCTGGGGCTGCATGTACAAGATCCAGTCAGCCACAATTCCAGCATGGATGGGAGAGGAGACCAAGATGTCCCGTGCATAGCTGTAGAATTGGCAACTGATGACTATGGGGAGGGTGTCAGTTTTCTCAGGGACGCGGTCCCTTAGCAGTTACCCATGCAGCAGATGGCCCTGCACCTATGCACATATAGGCAGCACTCAGAGAACTCTGTGAGTTTTAAAAAGAGCACATGAGGGGCTGGAGAAGTGCCTCAGTGGCAAGACCACGGCTACTATGGCAGAGGACCTGGGTTTGGGTACCAGCACCTACATGGCAGCTCACGACCATCTGTAACTCCTTCCTACTCTAGGGGACCTGAAATACTTTACAGATCTTTGTGGGCACAAGGCACACAAATGGTACACAGACATTCATGCAGACAAAACACCCATATACACACAAAATAAATTTCTTTTTAAAAAGAGTAAATAAAGTTAGAAGGAAAAAATGGTAGGGAGGATAAGGGAGAAATTGGAAGGTAAGAAATGGGGAATGGATTTGATTAAAACATATGCATGTATAAAATTCTTGAACAATTTTAAAAAAGACCCCCATCTTAAAAAAGAAAGCAAGCTTTCCTGAGGACTAGCTTTCATGGTACCAGATGATTGACATGCAAGCTTTCAAAGGAGAGAAGCAACCAACAAAGAGTCCTACCCAGCTATGATGTCTATGAATTACAACAACCGCAGTGGCACACACACCTTGGTGCTAACCAACAACTCTCTAATTAGACTCAAGATCTGCTCAACAACAGAAATCATGCCTGGTACTGGAAACCTAGTCTCTGTAGTCCTAGTGACATCATTGGTCTTGGAGGAGAACCTATAACTACCACTTTACTAAGTCAGCATAATCTGTAACTACATTCTAAACATTTGTCCTTATACCCGCAGACAAGTGTGGTCCTAGCTCCTCATCAACAAAACCTCTCTTTGCAACACACCAATCAATCAAAGCACAGAGTTTTGGAGCGCAGTCCCAATGGATATACCTACAAAACAACTTTTGAACCTAAGGCTCAAGGAACACTGAGAAAGAGGGTATGCAAAGACGGCAAGAGCCAGAGAATCGAGGAGTTTCCTATGAGACCGTGTCTCCCGGTAAGGTCAGAAGCGATACCCATAAAGCCTCACCAACATGACTGCATAAACATGAGCTCAACAGGGACAGCAGGGACGGCAATAGACATGCTGACAGGGCAGGGGAAAGTCCATGAGGCCTCAACCCCACACAAAGAACTACAGGCAACTAAGGAAGGGCTGAGGGTGGGAGAAGTAGTCTTCCATACTGAGTGGTCGGGCTTGGAGAAACAAAGCTTTAAAGTGAAAGCAGAATAAACAAAGCACTAGCAAATTCCTTTCTGAGCAGCCTGAATGATACACAGGGCTGTCTAAATTAGTCCACTGCACACTTCTACATTCAATTACCTGTAAACAGGAATGGCCTTCAAAACATAATGATGTAATTCATACACTCCCCCTAGTCCCTATCCATCTCTATCTCAATCCAAACACAAGCATACTGAATCAAAATAAAAGAACTAAACAACAGTGGAAGCTTGGCAGAAATCGGAAATCACCTTAGCCTTAAATTATTTGCGTAATGCGAACAGCCCTCGGTATGCACTGTGACTCGGCACTTTCTGATCCCGAGACAAGAAATGAGATGAAGGTGTCGTCTCCTCCCTGGCATTAGCTAAATAACAGAACTAAACTAAAGAGGCATCTGGAAAACTCAGAAAATGTCTGAAGTGCTACAAGGCTCACACTGACACAGGCTTAACTCAGGCTCACGATGTCAGGAATGACAGTGTCTGTCAGAGGATGCACAGAACTATTCTGAAATAATTTGGAGACCTACAAAATTAGCAGATAAAATGCTGACAACAATTACAACTCAGAAATGAACAAAATATTATTAATAAATTTTCAAAAAACGGTTTAGAAGCAAGTAATAAATAAACAAATAAGGTAACAGAGCTGAGGGAATCTCCTGACACTGGTCACCAGAGCATCATAAGTTAAAACTGAATCAAGTGAAGATTTTTTTTCCCCCTTACAACACAGCAAAAAAGAAAAAAGATAAATTAAACTAAAAGTGAAACCAAGGGGAAAATCCTGCTCTATTCAAACTGTTCATGGACAGAAATAAGATAAAAATAGTAACTACACAAAGGTACTTCCTGCCGTGTGCAGCAGAAACTGACTGGAAACGGGGGAAGAAATGAGAAGAGTCAGCAAGCAGGAGACCTGGGAATGTTAGAACATGAGAAGGGCCGGAAGGGCATTAATCGCATAAGGAGGAGTTGAGGAAGCATGGGAAGCCAGGGATGCCAGTGAATAAAGACAGCAGGCTCTGCCAGGAGGAAGGTGGGCCCAAACTAAAGTTAACACTTCACACTACAGGTAAGAGCCAGCACACTGCCTTTCTGTGGTTCTGGGGACAGAACTTGGGACCTCAAAACGCCGATTTATTCACTAACTTATCACAAAGCCACAGCCTACTTGAGAAAATCAGAGCAGTCGCATCAAAAGTTGCCGTTACTTTTCTACCCTTTTCTTCTTTCCCAGAGACTGAACCCAGGGCCTCTGTGCACTCTACACAGACACTCTCCCAACTAAGCCACATCCCCCAGACCTGTGGATACTATTGAGAAATACCGTCTTACACTAAGGAAAAAACCTCAGGAAAGGAAAATGCTACAGCTCACTCTTAAAAGAAGGCAGAGCCAGGCTACCAGTTATATAGTCTAACTTCACAGTTCTGCACTGTCTCATAGGAACCTCGCAAATTGGTGAAAAGTGGAGAAAGGCATTTCAGAGTATTACACGAGGGAAAATCCCTGGCCAACCTTTAAATGATTAGTAATAGGACTTACGCTCTTGAATTACTGGGGGTTTTTGTAACAGCCAAAGCCGTCAGTGAATGTGGCTTCAACATCTGTCAGTAGGGTTGATCGGGTTGCTCTGAGGGTCTAGGTGGGTGTTCCCTTTCCTCTTCATTGCTCCGTGTACGTGCCCTCCTGAAACTGGATATTGGTAGCTGTGATCCCCTGTTGGAAGCTCCAAATAAGTTCCCAGGGCCAGATAGATATCTCTATCCTATTAAAGAATTTAGACAGCATTTGAGACTAGCTTCGTGTTATGCAGCAGAAATGTCTATAAAGCAAGCATATTGGGGCCTCAAATAAGACAGGAAGTTTCCCCAGGTTATGAATCAAGGAAAATGTCACAGGTGACGGAGCATTTTGATGGGCAGAAGGAGCATCTTAGTTTCTCATCAGACTCCTTAAGTGCTCAGGCTAAATTTCAGAAGTCATGAAATTGGCATGGCAGGAAAGGCCTTCCACAACTAGGTCAGGAACCATTGACAAGAAAGGAACATTATTACCTCGATTGACAGACTTGGTCAAGCATTTGCTTACCAGCTCAGGTTTCAACAGACCAGGAGTGTTTTACTCTCGGAAAAACAATTGGATGGCAAGCTGTACATCTTAGCACGTGGTAGAAGCACAGCATCTCTGAGCTAAAGCAAATGACAATCAACTGGCAGCCACTAAACGACGGCACGCGGCCATACTGCCTTTTGCCAACCGAAACTTTGCTGTTAGCTAATTTTAAAGCTGTCAAGTGAGACACTTTAACACTTGATCCTGGTGGGACAGTGTGACCTTGGTTTATCTGGACAGCCCAAACCAATCGTAAAAGGGCGCTTTTGATACTGTGTAAAGAACTGTCCTTTCTTCTATGTGACAGCGTGGCTACGCCTTTAAAATCCGTCTGCTAGACATGTACATATGTATATATGAGTATTTATGAATGAAATTGTTTCCCTACGCGGGGATGCTGAGGGGGAAGTTAAGGAGATGAAATGAATTGGTGAACGTGCTGATAAAATCACATCAGGGGTGTCACACGCTATTTGGGAGCCGCACACACTCACACCCACGTGCTGTTTTTCACCGCGGCCCCGGGAGTACCACCCCGGGATTCCAGGTCGGCTTCTTCCCTCGGGCCTCGGCTGCACCGAGAGTTCCTTCCGAACGCCGAGCAGAGATCTCCTCCACGGAGCCGCGGCTCACGCGTGGCCGAGCGGCGTCAGGAAATGGACCCCACCTGCCGCTCACCGGCGCCCACCGCCCAACCGCCCCGCCCGGCCCCGGGGGCGGGCCTGTGCGCCTACGTCATGGCGCTGCGCCGGGTCAAAGTTCAGCCCCGCCCGCGTCCCCTCGCCGTCTCCTCGGCCTGCGCCGCCGCCGCTCGTGGTCCGGGTCGCGCTCCTTCCGCTCCGCCGCCTGCTCGCGAGTGCTGCCCGGCAGGCCGCCATGGCGAACGTGGCCGACACGAAGCTGTACGACATCCTGGGCGTCCCTCCCGGCGCCAGCGAGAACGAGCTGAAGAAGGTACTGGAGCGAGCCGGCGGGCGGGCGGGCGGGCGGGGCGAGAGCGCGGGGCCTGCGCGGTCGGGGCGGCCTGAGCCGGGCTGAGGCGCGGTGGTGGCGGCGGGGGCGCAGTCGGATCGGCTGACCTTGGGCCTCCGCCCGTCCGCCCTCCCTGCGCCGACGCGGCCCGCCAGCCCGGCGCCCCGGGCCACCCGGAAAAACAGGTCGGACCACGGTGCCCGCGCCGCCCGGCCGGCGAGGAGCTGACCGCCGGCGCCGGTGTGGGGCTGAGGGCCGCAGTCGCCGGCGCCGAAGCTCCTCCCTCCGCCTCACTCGCCCGGCAGCCGGAGCGGCGTGGGTCTGTTTGGGAGCATTGTTCTGTGGGCAGGTGATCCAAATACCCGGTGGCAGCTTCGGAGATGAGTCGTGTGTCCCAGCCAAACACCTGAGTGTGCACTCACTAAAAATAAGACACATCGCATTGTTGTCCTTTGTATCGGTCCAGAATCATCTCTGGACTTCAGAGCATTGAACGTCTTGATAAAGTCCCGCAGCATCTTCTCTGGCTGTCGGTACCGAATCTGAATGTGTAAACCTAGAAAAACGAGGCTGTCCCGTAAGCAGTGGGACTGGTAAAGTCCGAAGTAAAATAGACTTCCTGTTACCCTACCGGAAATGGTAGGCTGTGTTATATAATTCATGAGTCTGTGTGAAGACTTAAATGGTGCATGCTCAAATCGCTTAATTGAGAGTATGTAGTTTCACTACCACCTAGGACCTCAATCAACCCACCATGTGCTAGTAGAACATCACCTAGGACGGTCTGGATTTTTTCTTCCTGTTAGAGGGCAGGCAAGAGCCAGCACGGGCAGGGGTGCTTCTACCCTGGCTTAATTTGTGTAAGTGCCTGGGTTTCTGTAAAATGTAGTCGCTTAATGTGGAATTTGTTAGGTTATTGCAGTCTTGGTCTGTTTATGACCATATTTGAGAATAGTGAATGAACAAGGAATCATGTTCCAGCGTCTTTGTAGTTTTGTTTTATATTTTTCTTCAGTATAATCTCTTTTTCAACAGTAACTTATTTTGTCTTGGTACATTATTAGCAAGTAAGCAGTATTGAGGTGGAAAATATCAAATAGTTCTGACAACTAAGTGGCATTTTTGGAAGACTGTAACGTTAGAACGTTGCGTTAAGTGAATTTCTTAAATTGTTGTCTGTGTGTAACTTTTTAAAATCTCTTTTTGAAGGCATACAGAAAGTTAGCCAAAGAATACCATCCTGATAAGAATCCGAATGCTGGAGACAAAGTGAGTTCTTTGAAGTTTTATTCTTGGGGTTTTAGTTTTAAACTGAATTTAAAATAAATCACCCTCTCAGAAACAAGGAATGTAGTAGGGGGAAAATCCATTTATGCCTACAGAGCAAAACTTTTGTGTTATTATTTTAACTTATTTGAAAATGCCATAATGAAACCTGATGCCTATAATATTCTTTAGAAATAAGAAAAATTAGCCAGTGAAGATGGTGATGGTGGTAGCCCATGCTTTTAATCCCCGCACTCTGGATGCAGAGGCAGGTGGATCTTAGTTCAAGGCTGTCCTGGTCAGAGCAAGTTCCAGGACAGCAAGGAGCTGTATAGAGAAACCATGTCTCTGAGGGGGTGGGGGGAGAGAGAGAGAGGTTCCAGCTATTGAGATATCGCACAGCCTGAGCTTGATCCACAGAAGAAGGGAAGTTGTCTTTCCACCTCCGCACATGCTCCAACACTCTCACAGTTCATATACAATAATGATGATAACTTTTAGAAGAATATTTCGGTTTTACAGTGAGAATTATTAAGATTTTGAGCAATAAGTGATAAAGAGAACCAAAATGAAATCAAAGGTAACTTGAAGCTTTTTATTAGAATAAATGGATTCTGAGTTTCTGAAGTCTTTTTTACATTCTTGTGCTTAAAAATCCAATTGTTTTCATTCTTACTTTTCCCTTATAGTTTAAAGAAATAAGTTTTGCATATGAAGTATTGTCAAATCCAGAGAAGCGAGAGCTCTATGACAGATATGGAGAACAAGGTCTGCGGGAAGGTAGCGGCGGAGGCGGTGGCATGGATGATATTTTCTCACATATTTTTGGTGGAGGATTGTTTGGCTTCATGGGCAATCAGAGTAGAAGTCGAAATGGCAGGAGAAGAGGCGAGGACATGATGCATCCACTGAAGTGAGTCTTGTTTTTAAATGAGGTGCTTTTCCAAGTGGTGATCACAGAGCTCAGTTGCTATAGAATGGTTCATTTATTTTAAAATTTTTACTGTGTTCTCATTAAGTGACTAAGTAAAATTGTTAATTGAATGTATTTTACTTCAGAGCTTACAGGATGGAGGAGGTGCTCTAGAAATGTAGGTCAGTTGGTAAAGTGCTTAACTCACACCCAAAATTCTGGATTTGATTCTGGGTGGTGTGTAATAAACCAGGTGTGGTCTTTATCTATAATTACAGCACTGCGGGGCGGGGGGGGGGGGGGGTGGAGGCAAGAGGATCAGGAGTTCCAAGTCATATGCTCAGCTGAGGATACATGGAAGCCTATCACAACAAAACAGCCAGGATCTTAAAGAATAGTTGATGTTTACTGAGATTTGTTTTTTACATTGTTGAGGTTGATTGTAACTATAGGATTTAAAATTTCAAGTGTGAAGATTATATTCTTTGAAGTATTTAAATCCAAGCTTTAAAAAGAATGGTTGTTTGCTTAGATTATTTACATGGTAAAGTCCCTCATTACTTGATCCTCAACACTAACTCTAAGTTGGTTTCCATGGAGCCTACTGGCTGCCAGCCTGGCATTAACCTGCCAACATACAAATAGTGTGGACCTTGATTGTGAACTAAGACTCCACGGGTCAGCTACAAACTGAAAATAGCCATTTCACTTTAGTTTGTTAAGGTTTTCATGAACAATGGTTTTAGTAACAAATGCTAGAGACTGAATGGAGAGAGCGCATGCACGTGCTGTGTGGCATGCTTACAAGGTCTCATGTAGTCCAGGCCGATTATGAGTTTGTTTCTGGTATCTGCTTCTACCTCTGAAGTGTTGGGATAACTGGGGTGTATGATCGTGTCTGATTCTCGGTTTATTTAAAATATTTCAGTTATGGTTTTTGTTATTATGGGGATCATGTGCTTCCTGTAGTTGCACTATAGTGCACACATGGAGGTCAGAGGACAAATTGAGTTGGTTCTTTTCTTCACCGTATGGGTTTCAGGGATTGAACTCAGGGAGGCAGGCTTGGTGATAAGTGCCTTTATCCATAGCTGTCTCACTAGTCTTGAGTTTTTGTTTGTTTAGATTTATCTATTTGATTTTGAAGTGTTTTGCTTGCCTATCTGTATGCTTGTGCACCACACGAGTGCCTGGTGCCCAGGGAGTTCAGAAGAGAGTGTCAGGTCCCCTAGAGCTAGAGTGACAGGTGGTTGTGAGCTGCCAGGTGGGTGCTAGAAATCGAAACACAGGTCCTTGGTAAGAATAAGCTCTCCAGCCCCACTGTATCTGTCTTTTTTAATACAAGTGCTGGGGGATTGAACCCAGATACTAATGCCTGTGCTGTGTAGACACATAACGAATTGATCTGTCTTCAGAGCCCCCACTTTTTTTTCCTCTACTAACACCACCATACCTGCCTATTGACGTTCTTCTGGGTCCTTTGATTTCATTTCATGATGATTAATCACTCATCTTTTATGTGCTGTACAGGGGCCTATAATATTGTTGCTGTGCATTTGTTTGTATACAGTTTTATCTCTCTTTGGCAGATTCCCAGCCAACCATCCATGGCTTTATTTCTTTTTTGAGGCAGAGTATCATACTGGCCAGGGCTGTCCTTGACTTCACAGGTACTATTCCTGAGTTAACATCCATATTTTGAAGCTGATTTTAAAAAACAAACAACAACTAAAAACCAAACATTTAGTTTGCTTTATAGAGGAATTTAAGCCTCACTGGAGAGTGCCAATGCTGTCAAATCATTCAAATCATTACTTGTAGGATATTTTACACTTCTGGCATTTTGAGGGGCCCAACACCCAAATAAATCGCATGGAGGCTTATTATTACTTATGAATGCCTGGCCTTAGTGTGGCTTGTTTCTTGCCAGCTTCTCTTAAATTATGCCAACTACCTTTTGCTTGTGGGCTTTAATCTTTATTTCTGTATACCTTACTTTACTTCTTTCTCCATGGCTTGCTGTGTAGCCGGTTGGCTGGCCCCTGATGTCCTTCTCTCCTTTTTCTCTTGTTCCTGTGTCTCTATACTCTCTGCCTACTAGCCCTGTCTATCCTTGCTTCTGCCTCGCTGTTGGCCATTTGTCTCTTTATTAGGACCACCAGGTGTTTTAGGCAAGGAATCACAGCTTTACACTTAATCAAATGCAGCCTAAACAAAAGTAACACGCCAGAAATTAATATTCCCCAATGCTTCCTTTTTCTTTCTAAAAAAATGAAGTTTTAACTTTAACATAGTAAAACTGTACACAATAAGAACAATTATCAAAGATTACATTCATAATGTACCAAATTTCAGTTCATTTGTTGTATAGTAAATTTAAAGTACTTCGTTATCTATCCTATCTTAATAAATCCAAAATTTTATTCATAACTTACTTGCTATCATATCTAAGAAAAACTACATCTATCACTAGTCTTCAACTCCATCAAAGACATCAGAGGGATATAATAGTATTTAAATAAACAAAAAGTGCATTGCAAATGACTTCCAAAAACTGCAGAAGTAAAAGTGACATCTGATTGCTTGGATAGTCAACCTAAAGTTCCTTTGCCACATAGGGTCATCCATTTCAGCCTGCAGGCCATACTATCTGGCAGACTTTTCAGTAAAGCAGGAAATTTGAAAGACTGTCCTGCCATATTGTCAGTTTGTCAGTCACTTTTCTTTTGGACCTGCAGAATGCCTGGCAGTTTCTTCTGTGAATCAGGAACCCTGAATGACCATCCTGCCTTGTTTTGGCAAAATTTGCAGGCAGTCACTTCCCTGTGGGTCCTGCATATCCAGTTTATACAACAGACAGTGAAGCAGTCTAGGCAAGAGCAATTTTTTGCCCAAAAGGCTAGCCTTGCCACATTAAAAGCAAAATCCATAAGGAGTTTCTTCGATGCCCATCATCTCTGAAATACGTTGGTGCTGCTAGGAGCAGATATCGCTATTCATGAAAAGCCCTAAATTAACAGACATTTTAAATGCTGTATCCTGTAGGTCCTTTGAAATATTTGAAGATCATCTATCTGAAATATATCTCTGTATGATATAGAAAACATACCTAACATATCTACAGATTTGATTGTTATAGATGATTATAGATGTTATAGATGATTAACTACTGACCTGTGTTTTTTGATTATCCTAAATCATAATAGTTTTCAAAAACTAGAATTTTACCTGACATTTTTAAATGAACTGCATAGGTACAATACCTTAAACAAGATCAGAAGCATATTACAGTATTATAACAAAAATAACCTTAAATTGGTATCAATACACAAAAATCTTTTAAACAAGAGTAAAAACATATACACAGTGTAACAAGTTTGACTTTGAATTTATATCCATATACTAAAGTCATATACCATATACCAAGACAAAATATCTGAGAGTACTTGGTTTTTCTTTTTCTTTTTTTTCCCTATATTCCCCTAAATTATAACAAACATCAATGACCCACAAAATAGCCAATAGCTTCCCACATCCCACTCTTGGAAATGTGATTGTTTTCTCTAGTCTGCTTCCTGTTGAATGTGGGTGAAGTATTTTTAGGGTCCCAGAGAGAAAATTTGGGATAATGGCCAAGTTTTGGAAAGAGCAGTTATAATCTTTGTTGACAAATATCACCTGTCAAGTTTCAGGTTTCCCTTGATCAAATCAGATCCAAATCAACGTGGAATGAATCCACAGCCTCTTGTTTCCTTTAGAAACAAAAGCAAAACCTTCTCCAAAGCATTTTTGCTTTCCACTTGAGAAGTACATTTCTTAACTTTTAAAAGTTTTTGTTTTTTGACATTTTTAAAGTATCGAGGCTCATTTATTTCTACAGTCCCTCTCTCCCTCTTTCAATTCCAGGTCTCTTAGCAGCTGTCCTTTGCTTTTCAGCAATCAAAAAGTTCAAAATCAACACAGTACTCTACAGGATCCAGACTCCCTGTGTGTTTCCAATCTTTACGTGGCTCTTTTTCTTTTACATTATTTTAACTGTCTCTGTAAAGACTTTATTTTACTTTTTAAAAACTTACTTTCTGTATGTGTCTGTACCCATTTTCTTTTTTTTTAATTCTACATAAAACACACTGGAGCCTGTTTTAGAGGTGTTCCTCTCCCTTCTGGACCTCTTTCACTGCATATCTTTTAGCCTTTTTTTGACCGCAGGAGCAAACTTTAGACTGTTGAACTACACCTGTGTGCTCTAGTAGCTGACTCCGCCCACTCTGGGTTGGGTTGTGAAAGCCCAGCTCAAAACTTGCAGCCAGGTTGGAGGTACATGACCAGAAACTGCATTCAACCTTTCTAGAGCTCTAGAATGCTGATATGTGTGCTGTGGCAGGCATTTTTACTTTGTTTTTTTGTTATTTCTTTCCATACTGGCTGCTCTAGGACTTGCCAGCAGGCACAAATTCTTAAAGGAACCACATTTTTTTTTCCTTCAGCTTTCTTAGGCTCTAGATGGATTTTTCGAACCCTATGATGGAATGCCAAAATGTTGTAGGCTGTTTTACTCTTTTGACTTTTTGAGGGACCCAACACCCAAATAAATCACACAGAGGCTTATTATTGCTTAAGAATGCCTGGCCTTAGCATGGCTTGCTTCTTGCCAGCTTTTCTTATCTTAAATTATCCCAACTACCTTTTGCCTCTGAGCTTTTATCTTTATTTATGTGTACCTTACTTTACTTCTTTCTCCATGGCTTGCTGTGTAGCTGGTTGGCTGGCCCCTGATGTCCTTCTCTCTTTTTTCTCTTGTTCTTCTTTCTGTCTTTATCGTCTCTGTCTGCTAGCCCCGCCTATCCTTACTTCTGCCTTGCTATTGGCCATACATCTCTTAATTAGGACCATTTAGACAGGCAAGAATCACAAATGCAACATAAACAAAAGTAACACACCTGAAAATAATATTTCCCAAAAGTTACTCTTTCTCTCTCCTTGTTTTGTAAGACTCAAGACATAGATCAGTATATCATTAAATTCGGTGTGATGGTGTGTTGTTGATAATTTTTCGTTCATAAGTGGATTTTAACATGTTTATTGTGTGCACACAAACCAGGGAGAGGGTGTGAAGGTCAGAGGATGACTTGTGGGAGTTGGTTCTCTCCTACCATGATTGAACTTAGGTCACCAGCAAGTGCTGAGCCATCTTGCCCTCCTGTAATTGTTTCTTTATACTGCCTACAATATAGGAAAGTTTGAGCTTAAAGTAACACTTTTGTTACCAGCTGAGCGTTGGTGGCCCGCTTGGGAAGGCAGAGGCAAGCAAATCTCTGAGTTCAAGGCCTACCTGGTCTACAAGAGTTTGTTCCAGGACAGCTAGTACTATTATTCAGAGAAACCCTGTCTCAAAAAAAAGAAAAAAGAAAGGTTGAACATCACAAAATGATGTGCCTTGGAGAAAGATTTTGAACTATTTGTTCCTTTACCTAAATTCAAGGGATTTAAAATAGTAAGGAAGGCTTAAGTCTGGTTGTACATAGATGAGTGGCAGAGCACCTGCTTAGCATATGTGAGGTCCTGGATTCACCCTCAGGAGCATGGGAGAAAAAAGATTTTAGAACACAAGAATAGCCAGGTGTGATTGCTCACACCTTTAATCCCAGCACTAAGGACAAAGGGACAAGCGGATCTCTTGAGTTTGATACCAACCTGGTCTACACAGCCAGAGCCAGATCCAAACAAACCAATCAGCACACACACAAGAGTATTATTAAACTATAATATAGATGGGTGGTATTGGTAAATAATTTTTAGAATTTCTTTTGCAATTTCATACACAAATGATTGTTCTATTACCTTTTCTTATACCTTCCCTCCCAGCTGAACAACTCTTTCTTCCCAACAAGCCCCTCCCACTTTCTTGTCTGCTCCTCTCTCGGTCCTTTGTATTTAATTATAGTTTCCTGCACGAACAGGGATGGTGGGTTATTTATTTGAACAAGGGCAACTTACCATTGGCAACATTGCTAAGAATATAAGTCCCCTCCCTCAGCAACCAATAACTCCTTAGGGAGGGGTGGGACTTTTGTTTTTTGAAGTTAGTTTGGAAATTGAATTGTGTCTTTTTAAGTTTTGTATGTACATATACACACGTGTCCATATAGTTTATTTGGTTTAACTTTGCTGGCCTAGAATTTGGTATGTAGAAAACGCTGGCTTTGGACTTTTGACAGTTTGCCTGTCTCAGTATTGACATTATAGGTATGCACTGCCACACCTGACAAATACACTTTTCAAATTTATTTATTTACTTATTTGTTTTTTTGGGACAATTTGTAGCTTTTGGAGTCTGTCCTGGAACTAGCTCTTGTAGACCAGGTTGGCCTTGAACTCCTAGAGATCCACCTGTCTCTGCCTCACGAGTGCTGGGATTAAAGGTGCTGCACCGCCACCACTGCACAGCAAATTGTTATATTTTAAAGAAATGTTTTTTTTTTTACCTTTAAAAAAATTATTTAGACAAACACATAGGCATCCTCAGGAATATTAACCTTCATCAGGCGATGAAAGGAGACAGAGACAGAGACCCACACGGGAGCACCGGACAGAAATCTCAAGGTCCAAATCAGGAGCAGAAGGAGACGGAGCACGAGCAAGGAACTCAGGACCACGAGGGGTGCACCCACACACTAAGACAATGGGGATGTTCTATTGGGATCTCACCAAGGCCACCTGGCCTAGGTCTGAAAAAACATGGGATAAATCCGGACTAGCTGAACATAGCGGACAATGAGGAATACTGAGAATTCAAGAACAATTGCAGTGGGTTTTTGATCCTACTGCACGTACTGGCTTTGTGGGAGCCTAGGCAGTTTGGATGCTCACCGTACGAGACCTGGATAGAGGTGGGCAGTCCTTGGGCTTCCCACAGGTCAGGGAACCCTGATTGCTCTTCGAGCAGATGAGGGAGGGGGAATTGATCGGGGGAGGGGGAGGGAAATGGGAAGCGGTTGTGGGGACGAGGCAGAAATCCTTAATAAATAAATAAATAAATAAATTAAAAAAATAAAAAAAAATTATTTAACTTTATTTTGTATGCATTGGTGTGAAGGTGTCTGATCCCTTGAAATTGGAGTTAGAGACAGTTGTCAGTTTCCATGTGGTTGATTGGAATTGAACCTGGGTCCTCTTAAAGAGCAACCAGTGCTTTTAACCGCTGAGCCATCTCTCCAGCCCCATTTATTACTTTTTAAAAATGTGTTTTGAGGGGCTGGAGAGATGGCTCAGCAGTTAAGAGCACTGCCTGCTCTTCCAAAGGTCCTGAGTTCAGTTCCCAGCAACCACATGGTGGCTCACAACCATCTGTAATGAGATCTGGTGCCCTCTTCTGGCCTGTAGACAGAATACTGAGAATACTGTATATAATAAATAAATCTTTAAAAAAAAATGTGTTTTGATGTTTTGCCTGCATGTATGTCTGTGAGTGCCCATGGAGGCCAGAAGAGGGTGTTGAATCTTCTGGAATTATAGTCACAGACAGTTATTCACCATGTGGGTGCTTGGAACTGAACCCAGGTTCTCTGAAAGAATAGCAAGTAACTTGGTTGAATCTTCTCTAGCCTTCATGTATATTTTTAAAACCCCTTTTTTTTTTCCCTGTACCACTTTTTTGAGGTGTGAATATATAAAATATTGTGTACGTTTGAATTTACAGCCGACTGGTACTTTTTAATTTTGCTTTTTGCCTTTTTAGTTAGATACTTTGAAGATACATTAAAAAATGTTCATGGCCACCATGCCAGTGTTCATCATGAACACCAAAGTGCCCTTGCCTCCATGTCAGAGGGCCTCCTCTTCGCTCACCCAGCAGCTGCTACAGGCCACCAGCAAGCTGACCCAGTACATCACAGTGCTTTTGGCCAGTCCTGTAGCAAGCTGCTATATGACCTAGTGGCCTGATGGCGTGTGCATCAGCTCAGACCAGATCTAAATCAGCTGTGTGACTTGAACTTGTCTAACCAGGTCTGCAGTGCTTCTGTCTTCACTTGAGTACTGGTCTGACTTATCTGGACTGCCATTCTTGGAGCCTTGCTGCATACAGTGTTCTGTGTTCATCTACCCATAGTGACGTCCACCTCCTAGCCAGCAGAAGTTAATTGTTTAGAGACCAAAATTAATAAGCAAATAAAAGTTGTTCAGATATACAGTATTTATTATGATTTGGCAGAATCTTTAGAAACTGAAAAAATTAAGTTTCTCTGAAGCTATGTTCTTTCCCTCTCTGCAATAGTGAGTAGCTTTTTAAACATAAACAATTAAGTGCCTCTTTTTAAGAAATTCTGTGTATGGGTATTTGTTTGCATACATGTCTGTGTACCACATGTATCTTAAGCCTGTGGAGGTAAGCAGAGAGTCAATTGTCCTGGAACCAGAGTTACAGACAGTTGTGAGCCTCCATGTGGTTGCTGGGAATTGAATACAGGTCCTCTGAAAGAGCAGCAGTGCTCTTAGCCACTGAGCCATCTCTTCAGCTCCCTAAGTGCCTATTTTAAGCTATAATATACATTTAATTGTAATATAACTATGCATTGTAATCTAATACATATTAGATTACAAATGTAATGTAATTATCTATAGCTTGCCCCCTCCCCTCCAACAATAAAGCTCTGGCTTTGGTCAAGTTAGTTAACTTCTCCTTGTTTCAGTTATATCACATAAAACTGGATGATAATTACAATTAGTAGCTAGGGATGCAGCTTAATTGCTTTAGTGCGTGTCTGATACAGATGAGTCCCTGGGCTTCCTTTGTTCCATATAAAACTGGGCAAGATGGTATGTGACTGTAATCTAGCACTTTGGAAGTAGAGGCATGGATATCCATTAAGTTCAAGGTGATTTTTGGCTGCATTTTGAAGCCATTATGAACCATAAAGTCCTGTCTTTATAGTGTTATTGATGACTTGCAGCAAGTTGCTAGCTAGGTCAGCCCTGTAGGTTCAAGAATTTAATTTTTTTTTTTCCTGGTCGATGGTAGCACACATTTTTAATCCTAGTTACTCAGGAGGCAGGGACAGGTGGACCTCTGAATTTCAGGCCAGCCTGGTCTACAGAGCAAGTTCCAGGGGCAGCTACACAGATAGTCCCTGCCTGTAAGTATGTGTATACCAGTGCCTGAGAAAACTGGAGATGAGTTACAGGTGGTTCCAGTGTGCGGTTGAGAAACTTGCCTCTGAAGAGCAAATACACCACGTGTTTTATCCAAATTCATAAAGATTTTCTTGGATTCTATCTTAAAAAGTCAGTGAAATTTGGTCTGTAAGCTCTATATATCTTTTAAAAATATTGGCAAAATTTGGTTGAACCATGTTCTTTTTTCTGCAGAGTTTCTTTAGAAGACTTGTATAATGGCAAGACAACCAAACTACAACTTAGCAAGAATGTGCTCTGTAGCGCATGCAGTGGGTAAGTGTGCTGTTGCTTAGGCAGGCTGTCTGCTTTTTGAGTGGCATGCTCAAAATCTATACCAGGTAACATATTCTTCATTTAAATTAATATGCAGCCGGGCATTTTCTGTTTCCTCTAAAAACCCTTTCAAGTGGTTACACTGGGGAGTGAGAAAGCACAGTTTGTTATGTTTGAATGACTAGTGGTTTGCAGACAAAGTGTGACTTATACTTTTGCTTTAGCCAAGGTGGAAAGTCTGGAGCTGTTCAGAAATGCAGTGCTTGTCGGGGTCGAGGTGTGCGCATTATGATCAGACAGCTGGCTCCAGGAATGGTGCAGCAGATGCAGTCTGTGTGCTCTGATTGCAATGGAGAAGGTAAATGTACCAGTGTTTTCATTGCTTTTATAATAGAATATGTTGGGAACATAGAAGTTGGAAACGTTTACAATTTTACTAAGTATGCTTATATTCATTTTATTCTAAAAATGATATCTAACAGAAGATTGGCAATTATTATACCATTACTGTTTGAGCATAGTATCTCTAACCTAGGCCGACCTTAAACTGTGTATTCAAGGATGATCTTGAATTCTTAATCTGCCTTTACCTCTGAAGTGCTGAGGTATTGTTCCAACCCAGCTGAAATGAATCTTTATCACCTAACTTGTAGAACTTCAGGGGCATTCTAAAAAGTCCTAAATCAAGTTCTAAATCTATTTTTAATAGTTTGATTTTTAAATTAAGTTGCTTTAATAAGGAAAGGAGAGACGTGTCTAGTGTAACTAAGAAATTAAGTTTTTAATTAGATTAATTTATGTGGTAGAATTTTTCCTTACCAGCATTGGAAAGTAAACCCAAGTCCATGAGGGTGCTTGGCAAGTACTGAACACTAGCCCTCATTCTGACTAATTACATTACTATGCTTACCCAAGCCCTGGGACGGGGAATTAAACCTAGGGTTCTTAACCATTGAGCCACACTCCCAGCCTTTCCCTTGGCTAATTGTTAGTATAGTTGTAGAACTCTCTTTCCCAAATTCTTGGAGGTGATAATTTTCAGAAGGTATATATTGGGCTAAGGTAATAACTTAGTTGGTAAAGTGCCTGCCTCGCTAGCATGAGGACCTAGCCCTGGCACATGGCTAACCCATGTTAGAAAAGCAAGTAGTGCAACCTTAAGATCCCCATGTTCAGGAGAGAAGTTGATCCCAAGTGCTCACCAGCTGGCCAGCCTAACCTGCTAACCTCTAGGTGAAAGATTCTGTCATAAAAAGTGGAGTGGAGGACAGCTGAGAAATGATACCTGAGGTTGTCACCCTCCTCGACTGCAAGTTATATTCCTCTGAGGCGTCTCTGCATTGTACCTTGCTAAAATTCCTAGCTTCACTATCAAGAAGCCAAAGTCAGCTGAAACCTAACAGCGAGAAGCAGAGCAGGACAGTGAGTTTCAGTTTTGTCAGTGCGACATAACAAGACTCCTTTTTAAACACAAGTGCGCCAGTGCTCAGTGATTAGAAAACCTTGCCTTTTCCCCCATACATTGTTAGATACTCTGGAGTTCCAATTTCTTATACCATAAGCAAATATTAGAGGGGAATATCTTCAAAAGAAAAACAGTTACCATAACCTTGGTACAGAAGTGTTCAGTGCTCTAGTTGGTTTTGAGAATTTTCAGTTACAGTGAAACTACACAAAAGCAGGATTGGAGGTGGGAGGACAGTCCAGTGGTAGAACCTGTGCAAAGAACCAGCTAATATCTGAGCAAGATTTATTTAGTCTTTTGAAATAAACTTGACTACCAACTTTACAATTCAGTAATAAGTCATCAAGGATATGTGGGGATTGAATGTAGCAAACTTTTAGGTTCACTAACCTCTACTGGGAAGAACAATTAAAGTTTGACTTGGGCTGTCTCTGTCTGATGGTAACCTACTTGGAGTTAGAACTGAAAACTTTTGCAGAAGTGTTTGTAGAAGTTCCAGCACCTGACTGCCCAAACTTCCTTGTTCATTAGTTTTAGGGAATAGAGCCAGGAACTAATGAAATGTCAGGGTGTTTGACTCTGTAATCTTAGGTAGCTGAACCCTTTGGGTGACCTTTAGTAAAAATGTTTTGTCATTTGCAGTAATCATAACCATTGGTGCCCAAAATGTATCTTTTTGAATTAAGGGCACTGTCAAGACTCAGTTTAAGATTGGGGTATTCTTTCTTACTGGAAGCTTGAATGACCTCTCTTTGCAGGAGAAGTCATTAATGAAAAAGACCGCTGTAAAAAATGTGAAGGAAAGAAGGTGATTAAAGAAGTCAAGATTCTTGAAGTTCATGTAGACAAAGGCATGAAACATGGACAGAGAATTACATTCACTGGGGAAGCAGACCAGGCCCCAGGAGTGGAACCTGGAGATATTGTTCTTTTGCTACAGGAAAAAGAACATGAGGTAATTTACTTTTGATTTACTCATTTTTCCCCCCGTTTTTGTTTTATTCAGAATTGATCTTGCTTGTGAAAAATAGGATAAATGCCTTGGAGTGAAACTGAAAACAAATGAAGTTGTTAAGGGAAATGTGACTGAGTTAATCTTTAGCTCACAGTGAGCGTGGCTTACTTAGAGAAATGCCGTCTAATGTCTGTGCCCTGTCATAGGTGGAACTCAGCACTCTGCCCTTAAGTGATCCTATTGTCTCTGCACCTCATTTTCTTTTATGTAAATAAAGCCATTGGACTAGGTAGTGTTAGGCAACATAATTTCACTATAGAGCTCCTTGGATGCATGGTGAGTGGGTAGAGGCTTCACTTCTCGGCACTTCTCCATTAATTTTACTGTACTTGCTACAGTAACCTTGCTGGGGTCAGGGTTTTTTGGTTGTTGTTTTTTGGTTGTTTGTTTGTTTGTTTTTATCTGTTTTATTGGTGTGATGGGAGCATGGGTCTTCCTCATGTCCCAGTATGTATAGAACGACTTTCTGGAGTCACTATTCCCCAGTGGGTTCTGGGGGTCAAACATGTTGTCAGTCTTTGTGGCAAGCACTTTTTATCTTCCGAGCTTTCTAACTGACCCAAGTTTTAGAGATTTAAAACATCTTTTAATTAGTTCCTGATTGAATGTGTATTGGTTATATCTATTATGATTGAGGCAAAATGAACCTGTCTAGCAGTGAGGGTCATTATGTGCTGTTTTTATTCTGATCATACTTCCGTTCTCTGTCCTGTACTGCCATGCTTAGCTCACCTGTAATTTGTAATACCTGGTAGCCCATTTCTATAATCCCAGAACTTAGGAGGCCAAGACAGGAGAGAGCAAGATTGAGGTCAACCAGGGCTACAGGGAGACTCTTCTCAAACAAAATTAATGCCCTACATTGTATCTTGTCTACTTCTGTCCTAAAGAATATGTCTGTGGCTCTTGGTTGATAAAGCTGTTCAGGAAACACGCAGTACTTACATGTGAACACTTGACAGGGTTTGTACTGGAGACTTATTTAAGAGTTCTCTAAACGATTGCACTTAAGTTTTATTTATTTTAGACAGACTTGAATCACTT
Organism: Microtus oregoni; assembly: GCF_018167655.1. Taxonomy (NCBI): domain Eukaryota; kingdom Metazoa; phylum Chordata; class Mammalia; order Rodentia; family Cricetidae; genus Microtus; species Microtus oregoni. The sequence continues at coordinate 65,993,231 of NW_024543063.1, forward strand.
TGTTTTTCTTGTATACATAGCCTATGTGCAGGGCTGGAGAGATGGCTCAGTGGATAAGAGCACTGACGGCTCTTCCAAAGGACCAGGGATCAAGTCCTAGCACCCACATGGCAGCTCACAACTGTCTGTAACTCCAGTTCCAAGTGATCTGACACCGTCACACAGACATACATGCAGATAAAACATGTAAAATTAAAAAACAAAGACAAATCCTCATTAAGCCAGGCACTGGTTGTTACACCTTTAATTGCAGTCCTCAGGAGACAGAGGCATGCTGATCTCTGAGTTCAAGGCCATCCTGGTCTACAGAGTAAGATCCAGGACTGTTAACACAAAGAAACCCTGTCTTGAAAAACCAAAACAAAAAACATGCTATCCACAGCTGGTTCATGGAGACTAGTGTGGGTTCTTACAATATGGTTGGTGTATTCCTGATAGACCTGGAAAACATGGACTTCTTTCAGAAAGAAGTCAGAGTTGGGTAGCTGTAGGTCCTAAAGATGGCATCAGAGGTGTCCTTGGCAGTGTAGCCATGCAGCCTGTAGCCGCATCCGGTCCAGCTGTCAGCAACAACCTCTTGTGCAGAGGAGCAGAGACAATGCCATGGCCTCCGGGGGCAAGGATGAGGTGCACCACACAGATCCACAGGGCCCATCACCTTGCATAGAATAGTGTAGGGATTTCTAATCTTGATCCCCCTGTAGCCTTGGTTTTGGTCTGCTGGTCAAGTCAAGTTTGCTTCTGCACTGGCATGACCTTTTGAAACCACATCCTTGAGATGCTTGCTGGAGAGTGGGAAGATAGCTCAGAGGTTAAGAGCACTTGCTGCTGTTGTAGAGGAACCTGGTTCAGTTCCCGGCACCCACATATAGCGGCTCAACCTTTTTTAATTCCCGTTTCCAGAGGATCAGATGTCCTCTCTTCAGATCCCTGCATACATGTGGTACACATACATACACAAACACCTAGAAATAAGATTAATGTACTTAGGGCTCTCTAAAGGAACTAAACTTAGAGAATGTGTATGTATGTATAACAAAGATTTATTACAATAACTTAGTCCAGCTAGTCTAACACTAGAAAGGAATCCCAAAGAAGTAGGCTCAAAAGCCAGTGAAGGAATGGGCTTGGCCAGCAAGAGTGAGAACAAGCAAGCAAGGAACAAGCTTCATTCTTTCATGTCCTTTCTATAGGCTGCTAGCAGAAGGTGTGACCCAGACTAGAGGTGGGTCTTTCCATCTCAAAAGATCTGAATTAAAGGTTTATCTTCCCATCTCAAATGATTTAAAAAGAAAAACCTCATCTTTGTGCCCAGCCATTTGGGTTTTAGGCAGTCATGTTGACCACCAAGAGTAGTCATCACAATTAACATAGCATAAATAAAGACAATTGCTAGGTAAAGTTCAGTAATCTCAGATTCTCTGATGGGCAGAGAGGACAAGTAGATCTCTGGGGCTTGATCTTCATGACTTTGACAGGCAGTCAGTCTAGCTTAGTTACAGGATCCACTCATTGTCTTAGGCTTTGCCTCCAAGTGCTCAACAACCCCAGCACTGGATCCTCTGGTAGCCACTGTGACCTCCCAAGCCTTGGTCCATTCACCGTTTGGTTTTTTTTCCCAAGGAAGAAGCTGCAATTTTAAAAGTAAAATCACGTTGAAATTTTAGTGGAGAACAAGGTTATATTGAAAAGCACATTGTAGAAGTTGATCTATCCTCAGAAGATTACAACTTGCTCCCTAGACTGATCTTATGAAGAGGGGTGTTACTGTTTTCTGTTTTTTGGTTTTTTTGTTTTGTTTTGGTTTTTGTTTTGTTTTTGACTTTTCTTTGATATGGCATATTTTAGATGGCTGTAAAATAACAGTTTCCAGAATTCTGCGTTAAGGTCATAAAGGATGAAATATTCATGACTACTTTTTGATAATAAGGTCTGGGTCTTAAATGAAGAAGGTATTAGAAAATGTTCTGTCTCGGGCTGGAGAGATGGCTCAGCGTTTAAGAGCACTGACTGCTCTTCCAGAGGACCTGGGTTCAATTCCCAGCACCCACATGGCAGCTCACAACCATCTGTAACTCCCAAGATCTGACACCCTTACAAAGACACATGCAGGCAAAACACCAATACACATAAATAAATTTTTTAAAAAGGACCACTGTTTTTTTGAAAGAAAGAAAGAAAGAAAATACTCTGTCTCTGAGCCACATCTCCAAGCTCTAAATTTTGTTATTCAAGATTCTTATTTGATGGCTTTTTAGCTACTTACTCATTTATTCAGTATTAGTATCCACAATACCTACAAGACATAAGAAGTGGAAAGCTAACCAGATAGCAATGAGCTATATCGTTAAAAGTAGATTAAACCTCGGTGTTTTGTGGAATAGGTATCACTAGGGTATTAGAGTGTTGTAAATACCTTTAATCTCAATGCTTGGGATTAGAATTGTTGAAAGTGGTATGATCGCATGGAATTGATGGCCTAGGCTAGGAAGTAGTAAAGGGCAGAAGTTAAGAGCAGTCAGTGTAAGCCAAGGGTGAGGTTTACTTTTGGTTTTTTCGAGATAGGGTTTCTCTGTGGCTTTGGAGCCTGTCCTGGAACTAGCTCTGTAGACCAGGCTGGTCTCGAACTCACAGAGATCCGCCTGCCTCTGCCTCCATTGCCCAGCCCAAGGGTGAGGTTTAGACAGCTTAATTCATCTCGCTTGGAAGAAAAAACACAAACCTACTATAGTTTAAACTAGAACATCAGACTTGCTAAGTGTTCAAGAAAAGCATTGGTTAAGTTTTGGGCCTTCTCTCTTTACTCCAAGTAGCTGTCTGAAGAAGATGAGGCCATATTTAGGTTGAGTGGGTGCAGGGCTGAATCCATACACATGTGATTAAAAGCTTTGAGTGTTGTGTCATGTGCATTCATCCTGCTGCGCTGCTCTTCTGTGAGTCTGGTGTCCTTTTGTACAGTGAAAGTGCAGGGTTTTAATTGTGTTCCTCAGTAACTGCTGAATGTTTGTTATGTGGTGCATGGTAACTTTTATTTGTTTAAATGTTAGTGTTAAATTATCAAGTCATTCACACACACACCCCCCCCCAGCCCCTCAAATGACAGCAACCACCATGTTATTTTTTGGTGGTAGTTGCTTTGAGTGCTTTTTGGTGGTGGGGATGAGGGTTTGGTTTGGTTTGGTTTTTCAAGACAGGGTTTCTCTGTATAATAGTTCTGGAACTTGCTCTATAGACCAGGCTGGCCTTGAGCTCATTAAGATCCACCTGCCTCCGCCTCCCACATGCTGGGATTTAAGGCGTGCACCACCACTGCCCAGCTATTTGAACACTTTGATACAAGTACACAGTGTCAGGGCTGGAGTGATGGCTCAGAGGTTAAGAGCACTGACTGCTCTTCTCTTCTAGAGATTCTGAGTTCAATTCCCAGCACCCACATGGTGGCTCACAGCCATCTATAATGAGATCTGGTGCCCTCTTCTGGCCTGTAGGCACACATGGAAGGAATAAATGAATCTTTTTAAAAAAAAAAAAAAAGGAAAGATGTGTGCTACTGCTCCTGGCTCCAGAACACCAAATCTTGGTGACCTTTTCACTACAGTTAATTTTATTTCAACTTAAATTTCAAAATTTAAGTATAGATTTGGCAAGTTTAAGTAAAAATTGCAAGTTGAATATTTTTAAATTGATTTTTTCCCCCACATCAAAGCTCAGGACATTCTCAGCACTTATTCAGTAACGTTTGCAGCGTTGGTGCAGAAACACAACTCAACTCCAAGGGAAGAAGAGACTATTCTGGAGCTAAATGAATGACCATAACCTGTAATATGGATTTAGGTTACAGCAAAACCCATGTTCTAACATCGGAGCAGTAATAGAACAGAGAAAATCATAAGTCAAGGTGCTATCCAAATGCATTGGAGAAAGTAGACAATTACAGCAAAGTACACAACCTCAGCAATAGGCCTCGGAATCTTCTCTCATGACTCCTAGCCTTGGGTTGATAGAAACTATAGTTTTGTTAATAAATTCCAAAAGGTTTTATCTGTAAAGTCAAAGGATGTTAGGTCTGACACAGCAGTGGGCAATTGGCTAATTTGGGGGACTTAGGTAGCCTAAGGTAAATTGTCATCAGGCTTTGAACCTGCAGTGTTCTGGTTGTATCTGAGTCACATCAGCATGTATAGTCTATAAGCATATACTGTAGATGGAATAAGCCAACTTTAGCATTTGCTGTATAATTTACATTAAGCAAGTTTGAATTTTTTAAAGGTGTTTGTTTGTTTGGTGTTGTATTCTGAGATCTGGTTTTTCTGTGTAACAGTACTCACTGCCCTGGAACTCAGTCTGTAGACCAGGTTGGCTTTGAACTCACAGAGTCAACCTGCCTCTGCTTCCTGAGTGCTGGGATTAAAGGCGTGCACCAGTCACTATATCTGTACTAGTTTTTTTTTTTAATTATGTGTATACATGTTTTCTCTGCATGTATGAAAGTGTACTGTATGTGTGCCTGGTGCTCAGTGAGGGTCCGAAGAGGCCCTTGGATCCTCTGAAACTGGTATTATGGATAGTAGTGAGCCACCTTCTGGGTGCTGGGAGCCAAACCTCTGCAAGAGCAGCAAGTAGGCTTTACCACTGACGATCTCCATGCCCAAGTTTGAATTTTAAGTGCAATGGAACTCCATTGTATGTGTAAAGTGCAGAATCGAAGCCACAGCTTTCACAACTGGGCTTTACTGGTTGAGGTTTTTGAACACTGAACTTGGACTTCCTTCTTGCCTCATTGAGACCATGTCTGGGGGACATTCCAGGTTGACTCTGTTCTTTTGAAGCCTGTAGGATCTATTTGGTGTTAGGAAATGGAATACAATGGCAGCAGCAAAAGCACTATTAGGAGCTTCAGCATTTTTCTTAGTAGTCAGCTGTCCTAATAGAAGTTTCTGTCATACCCCTTGAAAATAGCTAGTTTTGCTAATAATAATTTTGGAAATTAGGGACAGTGGCATTTTGGTTCTTCCAAGATTCTGATATTGACTTAAGAAATGTGCAATAGGATGTTATGGGATCGTAATCTTTTTTAAAAATATGTTTTGTTTGTGCTTTTTTTATAGGTGTTCCAGAGAGATGGGAATGATCTGCATATGACGTATAAGATAGGACTTGTTGAAGCTTTATGTGGATTTCAGTTCACATTTAAGCATCTTGATGCTCGTCAGATTGTGGTAAAATATCCTCCTGGCAAAGTAATTGAGCCAGGTAAATGACTTCATCTGATCAGGTTGTTCGTGTATTGTTAAAATTTTTATTTATAGTGGGTAAAAAAAATATTATTGAGGCCGGGACGTGGTGGCGCACGCCTTTAATCCCAGCACTCGGGAGGCAGAGGCAGGCGGATCTCTGTGAGTTCGAGACCAGCCTGGTCTACAAGAGCTAGTTCCAGGACAGGCTCCAAAACCACAGAGAAACCCTGTCTCGAAAAACAAAAAAAAAAAAAAAAAAAAAAAATATTATTGAATACCTTTTGGGTAATGTTCTTACCTAATTTAATTTTTTTTAATAATAGGATGTGTTCGTGTTGTTCGAGGTGAAGGAATGCCGCAGTATCGTAATCCCTTTGAAAAGGGTGATCTTTACATAAAGTTTGATGTGCAGTTTCCTGAAAACAACTGGATCAACCCAGACAAGCTTTCTGTAAGCTGTTTTTGCAGTTCGTCACACAGCTAATATGGATGTCCCTTCTGCTGCTTCTCGCTCTTCCTTGCTTCCTGTGTGCTGCTTTTCTCTTTCTCTTTGTTTTGTTTTATTGTAGGGTTTCTGTCTGCACCCTGGGCTGGCCTACAACTCATGGCAGTTCCTCTGTTTCAGCCTTTTGATTGTTACAGATATAACCAACCATGCCCAGCTTTTTTGAGACTGTCTTCATGCTTGCTTTTTTTAATATTTCCATGGTTGACTTTTTTCTTTATTTTTTTCTGGTCATTCTGAAGATGAAGTTGGCTAATAGAAATGTTTATGGGGCCCATCAGGCTTGTGAGAGTCTTTGAACTCTCTGGAGAGCAGATCCTTCAGATAACATTCTGTTTAGAAGTACCATGGAACATTTCTGCATGTAGTTTTCTAGTGTTTAAATATGGATGTTTATTTTGTGTGACTGTCAGCTACATAATGAGACACAACTCCTGTTCTTTGTTTCCTGAAGGAATTAGAAGATCTACTGCCATCTAGACCAGAAGTTCCTAATGTAATTGGAGAGACAGAAGAAGTGGAGCTTCAGGAATTTGATAGTACTCGAGGCTCTGGAGGTGGTCAGAGGCGTGAAGCCTATAACGATAGCTCTGATGAAGAAAGCAGCAGCCACCATGGACCTGGAGTGCAGTGTGCCCATCAGTAAACTGCAGGCGGCTGCACAGGTGGATTTTCGTTCCACATTATCCGGATAAGCCAGCTGCTGGAGTACCTGATGAGTCCAGATGAACTGACAGACATCTGTTGATCTATGTGTAACTTCTAAATTGGTATAGTATCCACAGAGTGTATAATTTAAACTAACCACGAAGCTTTACATCTTCATTTTGACTGTTCTGTAGCAGAGTAAAGCACTTGAAATAAGACTCCCTTTCACATGTGGGTTATAAGTTTCAGTCCTGGTATCTGCTTGATTTTTATCAGTTTTGTGTAGACTTTATGTTTCATATTTTAAACTCAAATCCAGCATTGTAAAGTTTGTATAATTTGTCCTGAAGCTTTGTGTTTGGCTGCACCTGCATAAGCTGCTACAAATAGAATAAAGAATTCATAGCCTGTATCTATCATTTAGATGCATGGAAAAATGGGCTTTGCACACAATGGGTTTGAAGCTGACTGGGAACAGTAGAAAAGATTACATTAGCCATGGTTGTAAAGTTTTTTGGCTTTTTTTTAAAAAAACCATTTTGTGAAAGGTTTCTGAAACTTGATAATAAAAAGCAGTTGGTGTAAATTATTCTGTGTCACATTTTTAGAAAGAGCCTATTTTGAACTGTAAACAAGTATCCTTACAGTGAGGAGAGGGACTCTGGTTCTGGTTTTAAACAGCCCTTAAAGATCCATTGGTCTGAAGCTTCAGGGCCTGCCGGTTTTATAGTTTGCAAACACTAAAGTTGATTGAAACAGGCTTTATTGATTTCAGTTGATACTCTGTAGCATCAAGAACATCCAAATCAATCATCTAACTCCCAGGTTACCCTGAAAATTGGGACAAGCCCAGGCCTCAGTTATCTTGTACCCCACTTTTTGAAAATAAGGTAATGGCAGATGAATAGTAGAACCATGTTTACACAGACCTGTTAAAATGTGTTTTTATTAAATATTATGAAAAATTGCTGTCTCATTAAGTTAAATATCTGAATTTAGGGAAGCATTGACTGATAATCTATGTAGAAAACTAAGACTCTTAGGTCAGCAAACATTCACCAAGTGGCTGAGCCAGCGGTGAGAGGGTTCAGTTTGATCCATGTCCTGGTCAGCACCTAGTTTTAATTACAACCATCCTAATGAAATGAAAGGATGGGTTTCCATCTTCTGGTGATTACTTTTTTTCTCCCTGAAGTATTTTTTTTTTTAAAAAACACATTCATTTGAGGTCCAAGCAACACCAGCTACACACATTTTACATTTGTGGAAGGAACAACAGGACAAAAATGGAATTCAGATTTTTTTTCAGTGTTATTATACCATCTCTGAGCCTAATAGTGCTTGGGTTCATTTCTAGAGATATTAGAACCTGGATGAAAAGAATGTCCCCAAACTAATCAAGACCTGTGAGGGTTAAATTACTGCCCTATTCGCTCTACCTCCATTGTACAAAAATACTTTGCAACAAGCCTGGGCAAGGTTCAGCGGCATAATAGTTTTGTATTTGAGGTTATTTCCCCACAACACTTTAAGCCTAAGCAATGCAGTGATAATATAAACTTTGTAGCCTTTCCAATAAAGGTTTATAAAACAGTTGTTCAGCAGTCTTCAGTTCTTCTGCGTGTGTGTGTGTGTGTGTGTGTGTGTGTGTGTGTGTGTGGTGCTGGGGACTGAACTCAGGCCCATGTATCCACCAAGCAGCTGCTTTCCCAGCTTAGCAACCTCCCAACTGCTCACCTTTTTTACTAGAACAAAATTTGCAAGCATGGAAACTGACCTGGAAGTGCCTCTAACTTCATCATTTTATGGTTTTTATGCCATAAAGTTTTATCTTTAAGAAAATGCCCATTTCAGTGGTTTCCATATATCAAGACTTATGTAGCAAAACAAAAAGCACACCGAGTCCTAATTAGTCCCATGTCGTTGTCTTCCAACCCTTTATGCAATTACTAATTCTGTTTTTAAATATTGCACTGAATTGTGTTTTTGAGTTTTATTCTTATCCAGCATATAGCTTTACTTTTTAAAACCAAGTAGTATTGGGTATGAGGATGCCATGCATTTTACTCACTTCCTCGTGGACATTTGGAGTATACTATCCAGACTGTAACTATGGAAGCATGAAAGTTTTGTGGTGGAGTGGAATTTGGTCAAGGTAACTAATGATCTGAGGAACTACCAAACCAGGGTGGCTGTTCCTTAATCCTACCAGCAGTGCAGGGAGAGTGTGCAGTGTGACCCACATCCCCACAGCCTTGGCAGCAGATAACTTTGGTTACAGTCATCCTAGTGGCTATAAAGCAGTTTGAATTTTATTTCCCTGCTGACTAATAAATGTGCTTTAAGTGGCTTTTAAGTATTTGAAGAAGTATTTTACCTACTGCCCCTTTCCGTGTTTCAGAATTCTGTATCCTCTGCGTAGGCTCCTGTTGGCTCCGACTGTTCCTCAGTTCCAGGGCTACTTATTATCGACCCATTTGGTTCTAACAAGTGATACTTACCTTCACAAATTGGTCTGTATTTCTCGCCAAGGATTGGATATCTTATTGTGTATTATTTTTTTTATTGTTTTCAACAAAATTCTTACTTGTTGAGACACAAGCTGCCCAGTCTGCAGGACAAAGAGATGGATAAAATCTTGAGTCCCTGACCTGATTCACCTTGTACCGCTGTACCTTTGTGTTTTTTCTCTATGTAAAGGGGCTCACCTTCCTGTCACGGTGTCCACAGCTCATTTGTGAAGTAGGATGATTCACAAGTAGGTGTGTCCATAGGGATTTGTGATAAGACTGAAGCCCAGACAACCTTGGGTCCATAGTGGGTGGGACCACACCACGACTGAACTGCCTAGGTGTGCAATATCCCTGGCTCTCTATTTAATAAACTTGGATTTCACTTGAGGACCCTAAAGATGGACTTGAGGGGTTTGCTGAATCTTGCTTCTACTTAATAAACTTTGATTTCACTTGAGGACACTGAAGATGGATTTGCTGAATCTCTTGTCCTGTGGAAGAGCCAAAGTTAAACTTTAAGTTTTAATCGCTATGCTTAAGAGAACTATGAAGCAAATATGCTTCTTTGTCCAAGGACAGATACTTCCTTAAATTCTGGAGGCTATTGTTTATGGGGGATAGCAAGCTGCCTGTTTTCACTCCCCTAAACAAGTTGGTTTGGCCCCCATCTGCACTGATGTGGGCTTGATCACATGTGAGCAGGAACTATGTCAGAATACACACTTTTCCCTTGATTGAACCAAGGTGGGAGGTACCCTGGCAAGCAGGAAGTACATCAGGCCGTCTGCTTGCCTCTGATTGGACCTCATAGGAAATGCAGTGAACTAAGGGTTTGGCCTTTTTAAGCCCCTGCAAAATGTGACTTGGTGTCATTTTCTGGAAAACCGGAGATGGACCTGGCCAGAGAGTTCATCAATCTGGTCAGAATTTAAAGCTTGCTTTTTGACTTTAGACTGTGGTATTTGTCTTATTCTCAACCAGTGAAATTAACAGCCCCACTTCCCAATGTGGCCACATTGAATAAATAGATCTTTTTCTGCTTTCCACTGTTAATTTGGCTCTTTTTATTGGTTTATTGAGAATGAGTGGCCAGACTCGGGGCACAAGTTGTAACCACCAAGTTCAGTAACAATGTCAAAATGCTGCTTCCTCACACTGACTAAGGGATTTTCCCATAACTCAACACTTGTTTTCTTGGCACATTTTAGGATGATATTTTGCAAGACTTAACCCTAGGCACCGCCATTGTTCACCAACTGGTTTTGTGGCAGTAGCAAAAACAAGTTAATTTTCGACTTTGAAGTTAGCAGCTGAGTACTTCCTCTGGTGCAGGGCCTCTCGAATGGCACCAAAACAGCGCCCCTCAGTGAACTTCCCATTGTGCTGGTGAATCCAGATTGTCCACATGATGGCATCTTAAGTAACTAAGAAGTATGTTTCGGGGCAGGCATGTCTGCATGGGAAGGGATAAAGGAAGAAGCCCTTCCCCAAGGGCAGGCAGCACCCTCTGGCAGCTGGCACAGAAGAAAACCAGTGTTGCTTGTCTGCCTGCACTGGCTCTTGCTAAGTGGGTGTGCCTGGCCCATTGCTGACCTGGCTGCTGCATCCTTACGTGACCTCTGAACTCAGATGTGCAGGAATTAATCCTGCAGGCTTCCAATGCCAGACAGACTTCTGAAGTAACCATCTTTCTGGACTGAGGAGCTACTGTGTTGTTGGCCCTCATTGGCCTCCTCAATCCCTATCATGCCAGCCAATCCACAATCATTTTCATGCTGTCAGTTCTTTTCCTGTAGAGGATGCTCGTGGATCTGTCCTTCGGCTTCTCCACTGTAGGGTTACTCTGTTGAACCACACCGTGAATACCAGCTGTGGCTCCAAGTTTCTACACCCTGTGTGTGGCTTCCCGGCTTTCTCACTTGCCATCTTACAAGATGAGAAAGAGAACTAGGTCTTCTTTATTTTTTTAAACCAGTGTTTTATTTTGTGTGTGTATGTTTCCGCTGCACATCTGCTGTGTTCTATGTGCCTGGTGTCTGTGCGGAGGCCAGAAGAGGGTGTCAGTTCCCCTGGATGGAGGTATATATAAATGGTTGTGAACCAGACTGTAAAGTTTCTAGGGCTGGGCATGGAACTCAGTGGCAGAGCACTTGGCCTTGGATGAGTAAGGCACTGGATTGAGTCTGCAGAACTAAACACAATACTTCCTAGTGTACAGAATATTGGAACAAAGTAGACTGTAAATAAATATTTACTGATGGAAGCACTTCGTGCTTTTTAAACTAAATTTTAGATATGGGTGATCTGAAATAATAACCTGAAAACAAATTCTAGAAGAACAATACAGCCCTTCATTATAGGAGGATTGCAGACAGAACAAACCATGTTTCTTCTTTGTGTGTGTGTGTCCTGTGGCCGACTTTGGAACTACAGAGGCAGCCCATGCTGGTTTTGAACTTAAGAAGATCCCTCTGCCTTTGCTTTCCTAGTACTGAGATTGTGGATTCTAGGCTTGAAATTTTTTTTCCAGATGGTGTTTGGCTGATCCCCAATCCCTGGATTTAAGTGATTCCTCCACTTCATCACCTCATCCTGGGACTAATCTCTCGTGTCATCATGCCTGGCTCTCAAATCCCTTTAAAATGGATGTCATCCTGCAGTACTGGACACCAGCAATTTTTTTTTATAAACTTTTTTTTTAAACGTCAAGGCTCTCATGCTGAAATACTTGACTTCTCAAACAAGTAGTGATTATTCGCTTCTGTACTTAAGTACAATTTTAAATATAGAAAACTGTGACGTAATTTATAATATAATCAAACCCATAAAATGGGGGATCTGTAACGATGTCTACCTCAGAGGATACACGAGGACACTGCAGAATTTGTGACCTGAACAAAGATTAAAGTAAGTCATGGAAGGTCCAGAAACTAACAGCCAATTCCACATCGCTGGTATTAAAAAAACATTTCAACTCTTATACTTTCTTTCTCATGGGTAGAATGAATTGTATAATGGCTGCACAGAGAGACTGCTTTGTTGATTTTACACTCTAAGACCTAGAAAGACTCCCGCTATGAAAGCAACATAAACAGATTCTAAAATACCAGACCTCGTCTGTTGTCACATGTCTGAAGAAGCTGATGCCAACCCATTATGTGATACTCAATTAGTACAATAAATTGAGCCTGGGCAGTGCAGGGTGGGGTGGGTACAGGATTCAGCCAAGTAGAATGCTGGGTAGGTAGCTGAGAAAAGATAGGTATTTATTCAGTCAGACTCAAAGCCCAGAACCAACCCTGTGCCAATCTCGATACCACCAGGAGTTGAGGTCCTCTGAGGGCCACTGAAAGATCAAGAGGGCATCTGATCGTATGGAACCAGAACTATGGATGGTTGTGAGCTACCACGTGGGTACGGTAACCACACCTGGGTCCTCTGCAAGTGCAGCAAGTCCTCTTAAGTGCTGAGCCATTTCTCCAGTTCCCTGCTATGGTTCTGTGCTTCTTAAAGTTTCTGTATTACTTGTTTGCTTGGTTTTGTTTTTGAGACAGGGTTTCTCTGTACAGCCCTGGCTATCCTGGAACTTGCTTTGTAGACCACACTGGCCTCAGATTTAGAGTTCCGCCTGCCTCTGCCTCCCAAGTGCTGGGATTAAAGGTGTGCATCACCACTGCCCGGTTATTGTTATTTTTGACACAGGGTTTTACTCCATAGCACTGACTGGCCTGGAACTCACTATGTAGACGAGGTTAGCTTCTAGTTCAGAGATTCGTCTGCCTCTGCCTCCTAAGCACTGAGATTAAAGAGTGTGCTTCCATGACTCCCTGCTCCCATGGGCTGTGCCCTCAAACTGTGAGCCCAAATAAACCCCTTCTTCCTTAAGATACCTGTTTTGGGGTGCTTTATCATGGCAATTGGGAAAATAGTACAAAAAATATTGATAAGTGGGCTATTGCCGTGATAAACCCAGTTTTGTCGCGCTTGGCTCTGGAACTGGTTTGATGGAGAAACGCAGAAGTGTTTGGCATGCAGGGCTAGGAAACCCTCTGAATCCTGCAAGCAGAGTTTGATGGGTCACGCCTGTGGGAGTCTGCAGACTAAATGAAAGGAGAACAACAGAGGCCTGGCTCACGGGGCTCCAGAGGGCAGCAGGATCCATTGAAGATTGAGGATGGAGCCGTTCATGTCACATTCTGGTAAATATTCTGCCCGTGTCTTCAGAGCCCGAATCTGGTGGGATTTAAAGGTTCAGTGTCTCCTTCTGGGCTCTGCTTACACAGTGAGAAGAGGACTGGGAAGCCAACATTGCGTCCAGGGTGCGCCTCCACCTCACACTTCCATTAGAGCCCACCTCCAACAAGGTCCACCGTCTCTTCAGAGTGCCACAGACTGGTGACCAAGCTTGAATGCATGGCATTTTGGGGGATATTTAAGATCCAAATCATCTCTCACCCTATGCTCTGTAGACTTTTTACTATCTTGATCCACTCGGGAAAAAGTTTACCTACTTCTGTTAAGAGACCACAACCTTATAAATTCTCAGTCCAGAGAATTAGTGCTATCCTGTAATTGACTGGCTAGGTTTTCCATCCCTTGACAAACAACATCGTCCTGCCTGGCAGAAGGCAGGCCTAGCACAAATCACCTCCCATGCATGGCAGGTCTTTCTGCACCAGAGATAGGTAGGGACTATGCCCCACTGGCCAGAAGCTGCCGTATTTTCTGTCAGTGGGACCAAATGTCTGAAAAAGTTTTTCTCATCAAACCCCAGGCTACGCCCCCTCCCCCGCCAGAGATACTTCATTTGCACACGCACTTACAGTGAAAAGGTAAATTCATAAGCGCACAACAGTGCTGTGGGCTGATAGGCTGGTGTGAACCATGTCTAGCAGGCAATGCATATAGAATAACTTATACATACCAAGCTCAGCATTTAGTGTTTATATATGCTTTCATTGGAAACTGACAGCAACCTATAAAGTAAGGATTTTGATTTTGTTTATAAGCAAGGAAGCCACATCTCAGAGATTAAGAAATTTCCAAAAGGAGGCTGGAGAGATGGCTCAGTAGTTGAGAGCACTTGCTACTCTTGTAGAGGACCTGGGTTCAGTTCCCAGCACACATGTGGTAGCTCGCCAACATCTGTACCTCCAGGTCCAGGAGATCTGATGTCCTCTTCTGGATGCTGCAGGCACTGTGCACATTTGGTACACTTAATATACACATAGGCAAACACACACGCAAAATATAAAATAGATGTTTAAAAGGGAACAAGAAAGGTCACTTGATCAATGGTGAAGAAGAAATTCCAGTTCAAGTCTGAATTCCAAAGGCCCTGTATTTCAACATCATCCAAAGAGCCACACCAGCCTCCCCAGGAGAACAGCAACTCTCTATACTTCCAAGATAAATATTGAGGGCTGGAGAGATGGCTCAGTGGTTAAGAGCATTGCCTGCTCTTCCAAAGGTCCTGAGTTCAGTTCAATTCCCAGCAACCACATGGTGGCTCACAACCATCTGTAATGAGGTCTGGTGCCCTCGTCTAGCCTGCAGGATTACATACAGACAGAATATTTTACATATAATAAATAAATATTTTTTAAAAAAGATAAATCTTGACTGGGACTCTTATTGATCTGATGTACGTTACGTGTCATTCTGAGCTAATCACTGTGGTCAGTGTACCAGGGGACATTGATTAGCCAGGACTGGTCACATACTCAACTGGGAATCTTGAGGGTGCGCCATTTTCTCCTAAACGGCAGGACTTGACAGTGGCACTGCCAACATGTCCACAGAGCCAAGGTTTAGGGAGCATGCGCAAGGCTCTGGATTCAGTACTCTGGACAACACACCAGGGCAAGCGGGGGGCAGTTACCCAGAAAGATTTGGGACGTGAAGGGGAAATACCAATCTTCCATAGTAAAGAGTGTGTGTAGGGAGGGGGGCGCCTGTTTAGCATTCCTGGGTGCCAGGTGGCGCTAAGAACCTGTAGGGAGTGCGCTGCATTTGGGCCATGTAGAGTGAGAATTACTACATTAGAAACAAAGGGGTTAGCTCTGACATCCCTACCCACCAATCCACAGCAGATTACTAGAGAATGCGCTGCTCTACGACATAATGTCAGTGATGGAATAATTTATTAATGCATCCAATATGGCTTTTTAAAGTTCAGTCCTGAAAACTATGAGTATGTGTGTGTCTGCATGGGCATGTGCACAAGAGTGCAGGCGCCCACAGACGACGACACCTGACACGCAGGCCTCGGAGCTGGCGTTGCAGCAGTTGTGAGCTGGCTGCCTGGGTGCTAGGAACTGAATCTGGTTCTCTGGAAGAGCAGCACAGCATGCTTTTTTCTGCTGGGTCATCTCTCTTGTCCCTCTTTCTTATTTTAAAAACACTGAGATGGGGTTCACTCTAGTATAGCCCGTCATTGAGCGCTTGTCAATCCTCCTGCCTCACCTTCCTGAGTACAGGCCTGTGCCACCAGGTATGCTCTTGGCTTCCTGATTTTAAGAGCCAATGAAGTCTTTGTGGTTGTTCCTATCAGTTAAGCTTCCATTGTTTTCAGACAAACAGCCTTACCATACATGTGGAAAAAGTGCTCTGTAAATAATTGTCTTTGAGCTTAATTTTTAGTTAAGAGAACTGGGAGGTGGCCGTGTATCTACAGGTGCAGCTGTCCTTTTGTCAGAGCGGTAACAAAGCTGAGGCCGGCCCTGGTTGTTTAGCGGTAGACAGTGAAGGGGCCAGTGCGATGGCTCATTGGACAAAGGTCCTTGCTGCCAAGCCTGATGATCTGAGCTCCGTCTCTGGAACCCACATAGAAAAAGGAGAGAATCCACTCCCCCAAATTGTTCTTAACCTTCCCATGTGTACCGTGACATATGCACATACATGTACACACTAAAAAAGTGAAAAAAATAACTCATAAAAATCTAACAATAACCTGGGTTATGCACAATATAGATTGTTAATTTTGTTAGATGTGATAATGGCATTAAAGTCATGAGAACGTCCCTTTAATCCTTAATCTCAACACTCAGGAGGCAGAGGCAGGCAGATCTCAGTGAGTTCGAGGCCAGCCTGGTCTATACAGCAAGTTCCAGAACAGCCAGGACTACATAGTGAGACTCTGTCTCAAACAAACAACAAACCAACCACCACAAGAAAAGAATCCCACACATAAACACAGGGCGAGGTGGTGAACACCATTAATCTTAAGAATTGGGAAGCAGATCACTGTCTACATAGTGTGTTCCAAACCAGCCAGTACATAACAAGGCCCTTCTCAAACAAATAAGCAACGTCCTTTCAAAGGATGCCCAATGAACTTCTTAATGTCATGGTGCACAGCAATAATCCTGGCGACCTTGAAGCAGGATACGTGGTGAATCCAGTCCAGCCTTACACACTACCTCTAAAACACTGGGGGCGGGGAGTAGGAGAGAAACGCACATTCAATTATCTAGGGATAATAGTCAATGTCTAAAACTTACTTTTAAGTAGTTTGGAAGAAAAAACTCAACTTGTTAAAACCAGGCATGACAGAGACATGAGGCGACGTGTGTTTGTGTGTTTTCAGCAAAGGGTTTCTCTATGTGGCTCTGGTTGTCCTTGAACTTGCTCTGCAGACCAGGCTGGCCTCAAACTCTGCCTGCCTCTGCCCCCTCCCCTGGCAGTGCTGGGATTTGTGCGCCACCACTGCTGGGCTCTGTCACTTCTCCCTTCACTGCCAGCAGAAGCCCAAGTCCACCTTCGTTTTAATGTCTTGTTAGAGCAGGGGATGGTGGTGCAGGCCTTCACTTACAAAGTGCCGAGGGGACACACACAAGGTCATCGTCAGTGCACAGTGAGTCTGAAGTCAGCAGGGCACACAGCAGTAGTATTATGCTAGGCAGCCAGACAGCCAGACCCTGATTCAAAGATAAAACACAAAGAGGCCTGAAGCTTCCCTAGCTCGGCAACTTCTGTCTTTAGGGCCGAACCCTAACCAGAAGCTGTTGGTTGAAGTTTGGGGTGTTTACACAGATTTGCTGTTCAGAACAAATATAAGCTGGTGACATGCGCTCACCTATTCACTTACTGTTTGTTTTTATTTTGTTTCAAGACAGGGTCTTACTGTATAGGTCAGACAGGACAAAAACTCACAGACACCCAGCCTGCCTCTGCCCGGCAGTGCACTTGAATCACACTCCTCCCCATTCAACTCTCAGAATTAATCGACAGAGCTAAACAGTCACCATTCTGGGCACATAGTTTATTGCTCAGAACCTCCCGGCACAGCTATTACCGAGGACCTCTGTCAGGGAGGCCTGAAGAACAGGGATGGGAAACAGCCGAGAACAGGCAGGTCTGCCCCTGCCCTTGCACCCAACGCAAACAATGTCTTTGGGTGTCACTGACCCAGGTCCAGCCTGGCCCAGGCTTCCACAGCACCACCCACACCCATCTCTGGAGGAACAGCAACCTCACAGGAATCAACTCCCAAGGGAAACCCCAAATGACAAACAACTGTGTTCATTGACGCTGGGAGAGAAAAGGCGTGGGAACAGATTCTGTGGAAAACCCAAACTGCCACAACCAGTACTCCTACCTGACGTTATTAATCTCTCAGAACACCTAAGCTTTTATTTAAAAAGCAAACGTAGCATATTTATCATCTTTTAAAAAAAAAAACATGTAAACATTCCAAAATTTGGAGGATTATTTATAATCTGAAGAGACTTATAAAAATTATTGGACTTGTTAGGACTATAAATACTAACCCTCCCACCCCCCCCCCAACATGAAAAAAGCAATTGTTACAAAAATATAAAAAATAGTCTAGCTTCTAGTTAACCATTCATTGAGATATCGCAGAATGTATATGCCTAGCAAGCATACACGCTACCTTTTCAACTCTTTAAGGAAAGTTCCAGAACATTTCATTTTGATAAGACCGTGGCTGCTTCCTTCACAGTAATCTCGTGTTAGCAGCTTCAAGCTCTTTTAAAAACTGCACCCCCTGCACAGATCCAGGGTGGAATCACAGCACAGGACCCCACAGCCCTGCGCATCGCTCTCTAGCTCTTTGCGTTCCCCCAGACTCACTGGGTACATGGGCCCCTGAGCTGGTCATGGCTTCCCTCACTTCTCATGAAGAAGGCAGACCGGCTAAGGGATGTTGGGGAGG
Organism: Microtus oregoni; assembly: GCF_018167655.1. Lineage (NCBI taxonomy): Eukaryota > Metazoa > Chordata > Mammalia > Rodentia > Cricetidae > Microtus > Microtus oregoni. The sequence continues at coordinate 66,011,312 of NW_024543063.1, forward strand.
AAAACCTGGCCTGCTGCTCCCTGTAGCACCTGTCTCCTTGGCATGCACCTGGCTCCACCCAGGTGCGGTATTTAAGGACTAGGCCTGCTTGGTGGCGGCTACTGTGACACGGAGGGATGGCTGATGAGGTGGGACCCTGTCCACAGACGGGGAGGGAGGCAGGAAACTGCTGTAGGAGAAGTTTGCTGACTCAGACTGCACACCCGTTCCTGGCAGCTGGTGTAGCGGGCACTGTCATCAATTACAGTCACAAAATGAGCCAAATTTAGTTTGAAACAGTTAGAAGACCTGCAGGGGCTGCACTTCAGATTTTTAAAAAGATCTACCTGCTCCTAATGTAGGGCTCTTCTCAGCCTTTGCTTATTTCTACTGCCACCAGCAGAGGGCAATCGGTACAAAGGCTCAGACAAGCCCTTGGGAGAAAACTGTCCCTAGGTAACCAAGTGGGATGGATCCTCGCGTCACCAAGATATTTCAGGGCTCTCCCTGGTGTCCCTGCAGCCCGGGAGACCTTTTATACCAAGGTCTCAGCAAAAGCATGCGCAGAGCTCAGGGTGCTGAGTCATCCCGCACCTGCTGCGCGGCTCAGAAGACCCAGCTCAACTTGCAGCCTTTTTTCCCCCACTTCCCCTCAGGACCTCTGACCAAGGTCATGGCCCCTGCCAATGCTGTATTCAGTACAATCTAGCCTGGAATCTGATGTGACCCCGTGCCACTACTGACTTCAGTATTCTGGTCTGTGAGGAGCTGTCTATATCCAGACCAGAATGACAAGTTTTCTCTGGGTGCTTGCCGGACTTGCAGGTTTACTGTTCAAAACGTACGTCTCCACGCTGCTAAGGGATCTCACTGTTGATTTCTGGGCTTCCGGTCCTCACCATGTAAAGTCACACATTCCCAACACCTGCTTGTTTCTGCAGGTAAGAACGCTCTCATTTCAATGTACCCTGGCTGTTCAAAACCCAAAGGAACTTTCCGAACACAAGAAGGATAGGTGATTCAGAGAATCCCAGCCACATCTGCCGGGCAAGGTGACTCTACTTTGGCTGCATTGAAAAAAAACAACAGGGCCTGCGAGACATTGCAAAATCACTGTTTGCTCAAGGCACAAAGAAAGTCTCCTGGGAAACATGATGATGAACCGGGTTGACGGTCTGCATGAGGTCTGTCTGAGGCAGAGTCCAAGAGGAAGGCCTGGGTGGGATCGGGACCGAGACCCTCTGGCACCTGAGGAGTCCTCATGCGTATTTCTCCAGGAACTTGAGGTGAAAATCTTTCACCTTATGGAGCACTGTCTTCAGTTTCTCCACGGGAGGGAGAATTGTCATTCTGTCAGGAAAGAGAGCACCATCAGCCGGGCTGTTCATAGGATGAACAACACTCCTTGCACTGCAGAGTGAAGAGGAGTTCAGGAGGGTGATGAGTTCAGGAGGGTGACGAGGTCGGGAGGGTGACGAGGTCGGGAGGGTGACGAGGTTGGGAGGTCCCCGTGTGGACACAGGGCGCCACCTTGTCTGATTTAGAGAGAGCCTCTCATTTGTGAAACTACTGTCTCCCCTAGGCCTTCTTCCCGATCTCACAAGCTGTCCAGAAGAGCCATGAAGCCCTGAGCCTCAGCAACCCTCTTGCCTCAGCCTCCAGGAAGCTGGGAATAGAGACACATACCTCCACAGTGGCTTGTACACAGACATTTTCACTATGGTGAGACCTGTCTACTAAAGCAACGAACTGGATCAACTCACCAAAATGTATCTTTCATTACTACAAAAGGCCAGCACCATTGTTTTGCTTATTGGGTTTTGTTGTTGTTAAGACTGGGTCTCTGTATGTAGCCCCAGCTGTCCTTAGAACGTGCTATGTAGGCCAGACTGGCTTTGAACTCAGAGATCTACCTGCCTTGGACTCTCCCTTACCCCCCTACTCCCACCTTTTCTTCCTCCTTTATAAAACAAGGTCTCATATGGGACTGGCTGTTCTGGAATTCACCTGCTGCTCAGGCTGGCCTTGAGGTTACAGTAATTCTTCTGCCTCAGCATCTTAAAGTGCATGCACCACCACATCCAGCTAGGGCACCACATTCTGACTAGTATAGAACTTTCTAGAATATGATCCCCCCATTTTTGTGGTGCTAGGGATTGGATTTAGGGTTTCATGGATGCTAGGCAAATGGCCAAACTATTTTCTAATCCTAGAGCATGACTCTTACTCTTTTTTTTTCCTTCTTCAGAAATTAAACATTGACTCTTTGGGTGTGCATATGTGTTCCAGGATCCAGCTTCTGACAGGAAGGCAGCCTCAAATCTCAGCTTTCACTTCACAGACATCTCCAGTTGCCACAATAACACAGCTCTCCCTCTGGCCCCGACAACAGACTTCCCAGCTCATCAACACTTTGGGTGGCACGCGGGGCATGGAACCCGGGACTCACACTCGTCGCATGATCGACCACCGAGCTACACCGCAATCTCAGCTCTACAGTTCCGGTGGATCTTAAACCACAGCAGAGACCCTGACCAAAGGTAAAAGGGTCAGGTAGGCAGTGTGTCCCTCTTAGGGCACAACCCGTGTCCTCTGACTTAGCAAAGACTTGGCTCCAGATGCCAGCCACTCATGACATTTCTTTTTTTAGCATCTGCTAGAAGATACACAGCCACAGAAGCGGTGGAGAAATGATCGGATTCTGAATGGAGCTGGCCTTGGGGAGGAACCCTTGCCGAACAGCTCTGGGAATCCGTGTTCATGTCTATCCAGGGCTGGACCAGGCATGGCTGTGAACAGCCTCTCAGAATGTGGAGCTACCTCTGTGTCAGCGTGGAGCCTTGGCAGCCTTTGGGGCCTAGGGTAGTGCCACGGCCATAGTGCAGCCAAGGGGCTATAGAGCACCTGCCCTGCGCCAGGCTGTCCTGGTTGCTTTTTCTGCCAACTTGACACAAGCTAGTGTTATCTGGGAAGAACTTCACTTGAGAAAATAACTATCAGACTGGCCTGATGATTGATGTGGAAGGGCCCAGCCAGGCACGGGCAGTGCCATCCCCGGGCAGACATCCTGGATTATATAAGAAAGCAGGATGAATGAACCGTGGAAAGCAAGCTAGTGAGCAGGGCTCCTCTGTGGTCGTGGTTTCAGGTCCTGCCTCCAGGGTCCAGCACTGGCTCCCCCTGACCGTGGACTGTAACCTGTACACCAAATAAACACCTTCCTCCCCGAGTTGCTTTTCATCATGGGGCTGACAATAGTAACAGAAACCTAACTAACGCATAGGCTTTGCCCCGCGCACCCAGAAGCAAGGAGGGTGACAGAGACAGGAGGCGGCAGAGAGAACAACCCAGGAACACTCAGGAGACGGCTGTGCAGTGTACCCATTTTCCTTCTCTCTGACAGGGTCTCAGCTTGCCATGGTGGAATTGCTCAAGGAGAACAGAGGCTCAGACCCCTCAGTCTCTAAAGCAGGAACCCAAGTTGCCCTGGACAAGCCAGGGACCAACACCGCCTGCCTCCACAGAAGATATTTTACCTGAAGTGGTAGGTGCCTTCTCGCTGCCCAAAGCCACTGCCAGGCACGACACAGATGCCGGTCTCCTCCAGGAGCTTCATGCAGTAAAACATGTCTGGGGCCATCTTATGGGCCTGCGGGAGGAGGACAGAACTTGAGATTCATGTCTGGCTCTACACTAGACCCGCACACATTAAAACCAAAACCAGAGCCAGAGCTGGTTTTGGTTCACACCTATAATCCCAGCACTTGAGAATCTTCAACAAGAATGGCTTGAATTCAGCGCCAAAGTGAGCTACATAGTGCGGTCCCACCTGGGCAATCAAGACCCCATGAGGTGGTGATCAAAGCCAGATAGAACCAGAATGCGGAATGCCAGGCCCCCTTTTCTGTGCCTGAGCCCTTCCTTCCCCCGGTCCTGCCTGCAAAATAAAGCAGGATATCAGGTCACGGTCAAGAAGATGGTTCTGGGGCCCAGACATTCGAGGACACACGGTAAACTGCATCTGTCCAAGAGGCCCACAGAGTTCAGAACCCCTAAGGCCAGCAGCGCTGCTCACCAAAGCAAACGCCAACCATGACCCAGACAGCTCAAGCGAAGCCAGGAAGACAGCCGACCCTCCACTGACCTGAGCCGCCTCCACAGCCTTGGCAGGAATGAGGATCCGGGGAAAAGCATACATAGCTCCTTGCAAGGGGTTGCACTGAATCCCTGGGACTTGGTTAAACAGATCTTCTGTCAGCTTCGCTTTCTCGGCCAGATTACCAAGAACGAATTCTTTTTCCTGACGATGGACAGAAAGCACAAGTATCAATAACCCTAGGTAAGGCTATGGAAGGCTGTACTTTCAACACATAGGTAATAGAACACATTGACAGAAATGAGCTGTGTATGCATAGCACAGTAAATAGGGCAAGGGGAAGGGGTGGATAGGAACAGATAGACAGGGCTTTCTGCAGGGATTTTTTTTCTTTCTTTTCTTTTCTTTCTTTTTTTTATTTTTTTTTATTTTTCAAGACAAGGTTTCTCTGTAGCTTTGGAGCCTGTCCTAGAACTAGCTCTTGTAGACCAGGCTGGCCTCAAACTCAGAGATCCACCTGCCTCTGCTTCCTGAGTGCTGAGATTAAAGTTGTGCGCTACCATTGCCCGGCTGGGATTTTTTTTCCTTTTTTTCTTTCTTTCTTTCCTTTTTTTCTTTCTTCCTTTCTTTGTTCTTAAAAGATTTATTTATTTATTTATTATGTATAGTTGTCTGCATGTACACCTGCAGGTCAGAAGAGGGTGCCAGATCTCATTACAGATGGTTGCGGTTTCTGGGTATTGAACTCAGGACCTCTGGAAGAGCAGCCAGTGCTCTTAACTGTTGAGTCATCTCTCCAGTTCCCAGGCATTTTTTTTTCATTCATCAATCTAAATGGACCTGACTCTGGAAGGAATATCCTAGAAACACATCTATGAGAGTCATGGGTCCTCCTGGAGACCAGCCCAGTCCCATCATGTCATCCAGGGACTACCCCTTTGCAGTCTCTGTCAGTGTGGTGTACACGGACACAGACCCAGAGAGAAGAGAGTCAGCAGAGCTGGAAAAGCGTCCACAGCCGGAATAGAATCAATCGGACTTTCGGCAAGTACTACTGTGCCAAAGGTAGGTCCTGAAGATGGGTGGATAAAACAAAAGGGGGCACAGCCATGCAACGACATACGACCCAGTCCTCAACCCCAAAGAGACTTCTGCTCTTCCGAGACACTGCACCAAGTGGAATAAGCCAGGCACAGAGGAGCAAACATTGTATAATTCCACCTCTGCATATACGTGTTCGGGGGACTCATGGAGACCTAGTAGAACGATGGCTTCCAGGAAGCTATGCATTTACTGGATCTGAAATTTCAGCTGGGGATGATGGAAGAGTTCTTGAGATGGAAGGGAGAGATGGCTGCACACAATCTGAATGTCTTTCCATAATGAAGCTAACTGTTTGTTTAGACGGGGTCTCACTGTGGCTCTGACTGTCCTGGAACTCACTATGTAGACCAGGCTGGCCTCAAACTCACAGAGGCCCTTCTGCTTCTGTTTCCTGAGTGCTGGGATTAAAGGCATTCACTACAGTAGTCTAGAACCATGTATTTTAAAAGAGCAAAGGTTTAGTTATTTGTATTTTACTGTAAGAAAGAGAAAAGGTGAAGGGGGAAGGAGTGTGTGGTAGTGTATGCCTGGAATCCTAGCCTTTAAGAGGTTGAAGCAGTAGGATCATGAACTCAAAAACAGGGCTATTAAACCCTCCAGTGTGTGTGTGCGTGAGAGAGAGAGAGAGAAAGAGAGAGAGAGAGAGAGAGAGAGAGAGATGAATTTATACCGTCTGGGAACTGACTTTTAGACTGTACAATCTAAAATGGTTTTATTGTTGCTTTTTAAACCAATACTCTGTGCCTATCTACTTCCCCTTCTTTTCAGGTTAGTAACAAAAATGTCTGCCAGACACGGGGGCTCTCCTGGGATCCTCCCCACTTACAATGCACACAGGCGAGAAAGAAGAGAACATTCTTCCCACTTCTAAACACACTCCGTTGCACTTTTGGACTTAACTCATGAGAGTGGTTCAGCCACCACGAGGCATCATGGTTGACCCTTGAAGGATGGATACAGACGGACACCCACAGACACACCAACAAATGTGGCTGGTCAGGAGCCGTGACCCTGACAACAGCAGTGACGCAGCTGGGTCACGAGGACTCACCCTGATGAACTGTTCGAAGGATTCCTCGCCTGGGACAGGGGGATTCACGACGATGTCCATGGCGGCTTGTCCAGACACTGGCGGGCAGAGGCGAACCGACAGTAGCTTTACCAGCTGCCCTTTGATCTCAGGGTGCAAATTAATCACCTCCATGTAGCCCCCTCGGTAGCCGCACCTGCAGAATCGGCGAGAGGGAGCACCAGTTACAGGAAGGCAGATTCTGTACCGCCACACCCTGAGTACCAGGCAGGCAGCTGAGGCTGAGCTCTTGCCAGGGGTAGGGAAACAGGTATTGGGATTAGGTCACTTTCCTACAAAGAAAAGCTAGTGCTCGCCTTCCTTTCTTCCCTTCCTGTTTCCGGGGAGCCGGAGACAGAGACTACAGACAGCCCTCACCCTAAAGATGGAGACCACGTGTTGAGGAAGCAGACTCGCAAGCCACGGTCCTCGAATGACCCCGAGGAGCACAGCCTTGTTTTCCTGGATTCTTTGAAGCATTATGTCAAAAATAGATAGATTTTCACCCTTTTGGAGCCTCTATATTTTAGGGCCATTTTTTTAAAATATTTATTTATTTATTATGTATACAATATTCTGTTTGTGTGCATGTCTGTAGGCCAGAAGAGGGCACCAGACCTCTTTACAGATGGTTGTGAGCCACCATGTGGTTGCCGGGAATTGAACTCAGGACCTTTGGAAGAGCAGGCAATGCTCTTAACCACTGAGCCATCTCTCCAGCCCCGGGCCATTTTGTTATAGCTGCTTACCCTGAAACCTAATCCACATACTAGTCTACATCAAATTAAGTCAAGAACAATCTAAGGAGACGGTTGCCTTGACCAAGGCAAAATATTCCTTCAGACTTCATATGCCATTCCCTCTGCCCAGGACGTTCTTCCTCCAAATGTCTCCCTTCCTGCAACTCCAGTCCCAGCTTCCGGCATGTCTACCTCCTCTGGGACCTCAGCTCTCCACCTGCCACGTGACTTTCCTCTTTGCTCTTCACTCTTCAATAACATATTGGCCATATATGTTACATGTATGCTACACTGATACATGTACGTTACATGTATGTTACAGTGCTACAAACTCGGGGTGCTCGGTGAATCCTAGTCAAATAAATAAAGATGGACCCCAGACTGGTCCTTCAGCCTTACAATCCTACGCTAAGGCAGCCTTGGACGTGGAGCTTGGTACCTGTCCACCCAGCTCCTCTCTTCATGGGCCCTCAGACTTCAGTCAGGGTCAGAGCAGAAGATCCCAGGCTCAGAGCTGCTATGGGAAACTGTATTCATTTCTGTCCCTTACCCAGAGTCTGGTCTGAGCACGGCTGCAGGTCACTTGAGCCCCTGCTCTTACACCACTAGATCTGCCAGGGGGGTGCGGCCTGTCCGTCTCCTGACTCTCAGAGCTGCAGCCAAGGATAGGGGCTGCTTTCCAACCCGTGGGCCACAGGGTCAGGCAGAAAGGAGGGAGCAGAGCGGGGACAACAGGCTCGCCAGCAGCGGCAGAGGAGGGGAGGCCGACATACTCGCCCATGTAGCCCTTGGAGGTGGAGTAGAAGGACGCGAGCTCCACGTTGCTGGAGTACTCGTGCCCCATCTGGTAAAGCACTTTCTTAAAGGAGTGGAAGCGGCAGTCGGGAGAGTACACGTTGTCCTGATATACCTGCAGCGGGAACATGACAGGGCAGTGAGTTCTCCTGGAAGGCCTGGACAAACGCAGGCTGTGGCTGAGAGCAGCCAAGGGTCCACACCCAAGAGGGGTGCACAGGCACCGCGTGAACCTGTCGGTCAGAGGTAGGTCACAAAGTCCAGCCTTGAACAAACCAACCAGCCCAGCTTCCAAGGCTAATTCCACAGATAAGCCAGAATGTACCTGAAGGAACCTTCCAGACCAAGCAAGGGAAAAGCCTCAGGCTGGATGCTTCCCTGACATTCCTTACGCTTCCCATACCCAATCTCCAGCCTGCCTGTTTGACACATCAGGTCAGCGATGGCACTGGGTACTCCCAGCCTCCCACACAGATTCTTCTTCTAAAGCACTGTTCACTTGTCTAGTGACGCAAAGTGCCAGCCATCTCCTGTCCTCCGCTTTCTCTGTTGTAGGGGTACACTCCGTCAGGTGTGCTTTATGCCACTTACCAGGTTTGGAACCATTTGTCTTCGCCTCTGCTCTTTCTGCCAGAGCAGGGCCCACGCGCTTCATTCTCCCCTGTGTCTAGATCTGGCACTCAAGGCCTACAAGTACCACCCTGCCGGTTCCATAGCCAGGGAAACTGACTTTCGGGACCAGTGGGAAAATCAGGCAAGCTTCCACCTCAACGGCGGAGGACCTACCCTCCTCCCAGACCAGTGGGATGGTTAGTACATTGTCCTAATCCCGAGGTCTCTCTGTTGCCTTTTTTTTTCCTTTTAGAAATTAAGGCTTTTAGATCCGTAGTTAATTATGACTATTTAAATGTGGTAATATTGCGGGGTGCTCATGGAGGAGAGAAAATAGTAGCTCGAAACTACAGCTAACCAGAAAACATGCACCAACAAAGATAAACTGACAACGGAACATGGTGGGTCCTCGGTTTCCTTCTTCCCGAGAAGACAAAGAATGGGCGAGCCTAGGAGTCATAACTGGGGTTCAAGAAATTACAGTTACAGACCCGAGGTCCTCACAGGCTCACCAGCGGTTGGAGAGTAAACGAGACAGAAGGTGAGAACTACCAAGAGAGCTCAGAACTGTACACTGGGCCGGGCGGTGGTGGCGCACGCCTTTAATCCCAGCACTCGGGAGGCAGAGGCAGGCGGATCTCTGTGAGTTCGAGACCAACCTGGTCTACAGAGCTAGTTCCAGGACAGGAAACAAAAGCTACGGAGAAACCCTGTCTTAAAAAAACCAAAAAAAAAAAAAAAAAGAAAGAAAAAGAAAAAGAACTGTACACTGGGAGTGGCATCGGCCATCTCTGCCGCAGGGCAGCTACAGCCGGCTCTTAGGTAGGAGCCCATGGAGTTCCCTCCGGGAAGGTCCTCCCTGGCTTTCCGGGTGGACGTTGGGGAAGAAGAGGGTAGACATCCTGCACCTTGCCTAGGTCTGGCCAATCTGCATATTACAACCCCAGGCAACAGTGATTGCTTTAATAATCGTAGCTCAAGTTGAATCTATCAGGCGTAAACTTACTGGAACCACAAGGATCAAAGCTAGACTGGAAAGATATGGGGCTGACACACAGAGATGAAAGAAGGATTCGGAAGACATAATTTGAGTCCAGGATCTAGCCTGTGACCTGTGACCCCCATCATCATCATCATCATCCTCCAAGTTGAAAGCAACTTTAAAGCTGACAACTTTAAAGCTCTCAGCACTGGGAGACTGAAACACCAGGGTTGCTGTGAGTTTAAAGCCAGCCAGGGCTACACAGTAAGTTCTAGGGTAGCCTGAGTTACATAGCAGTTTCAGTCTCCCTCTCCCCATCTCCGTATACATGGAGAACTGTGTGTGTGTGTGTGTGTGTGTGTGTACACTATAGCTGGAGTCCAAGTCAACAGAGAGATAATTCGTTGTCCAAATTCATAGGTTAAGAATGTACATCCTCAGCCGGGCGGTGGTGGCGCACGCCTTTAATCCCAGCACTTGGGAGGCAGAGGCAGGCGGATCTCTGTGAGTTCGAGACCAGCCTGGTCTACAGAGCTAGTTCCAGGACAGGCTCCAAAGCCACAGCGAAACCCTGTCTCGAAAATCAAAAAAAAAAAAAAAACAAGAATGTACATCCTCATCTTTGCTTGCCAGAATCATTCTGCCTAGAAACTTCTCTCTGGCTATAGAATGATTAGATCTGAATCCCTCCCCTAGAAGAGCAGGCTCGCCCCCTCCCTCTCTGAGCTTGCCCCACCATCTCTGGGACTGCTCTTACCTCATCAGCCAGTAGGAAAAGCTTCTCTTCCCAGGCAAAGTGAATCACATCTTCTATGCACTTTCTGCTTTGTACCTGGCCTACAAAATCCCCAAAAAAACCAAAATGTAGGTTGTATTGCTACTGAAGTTGTCCCCAAGTAATACTCCCACCCAAATCACTTGGGTGTCCTAAGTTCCCTGGAGATCCCAGGAGACCGCCCTCCTAGTTGCTCTACCGAGCAGTGAAACCAAGCCCCGGTCATGCCTACGGGCTCCACTCCTGCCTAGTTTAATGACGTCAGGCACAGGCAAGGAAAAGTATTCCACACCTAGCTTTTTGGTTAGTCTCACGACTGGGGTGTGCACATGTGTTTGTCTTTTCTGAAGGACAGAAAGGCACGAACATGTCACGGTGAGCAGGAAAATAAAACAAAGGCGTTAACTTCATTAGCTCCCCACGACTCCTCTGCTACGCACCAGCAGCAAGCAATGCAGAAAACTGCATTGGTTGATATGGTAACTGAGCTGGAGTTACTGAAGAACTGTGGGTGTCTTCCCAGAAAGGCAGGTGCACACGCCCACAAGGAAGCGACAGGCTCATCCCAGCTCATCATCTACCCTCAGAGCTGGCAAGTGTTCAAAGCGGTACTTGCAGAATACCAAATGAACGAGCCAGGCTGGTGTTCCCTGCCAACGGCTACTGCAGAGAGCTGGCCCCATTGGGGACCCTGAGAGAGCACACTGCGGTTCTCCTTGGCCTCCTTCAGGACGTGCCTCAACACCGGCAGGGAAGATACCCACTACGCATGTCAGAGAACGGGTGCAAACGGCAGGATGGCTAAGTCAGCAGCCTATAGGCACACCACCAGAGCAGAGGGCAAAGGGGAAGAGGGTGGAGGTGGAGCTTTCCCCTGTAGTTTCTCCTCGTTTTGAGTGGAACACCAGGGATTTCCGGTGTGCTCAATCGGGCTGATTGTATGTACAGCAAATCTATGCTGTGTGACGCATATATGCACAAACATAAACATATATGCATGTATTATTCCTGCATGTATAGACACCCTAAATCAGAAAAGCATGTAGACTATTACCTTTTGACTAAAAAGAAAAAAATGTCTATATACCTATCTATGGAATGATATGAGAATATCTATAAAAACAGAAATGTATCTTATAATGATTCAGCCAGGATTTCTACCTTCCACTACTTAAGCAATGAACCAGTTTCTTTAGTAAGGGACTGACTTTTCTTTGGCCATCAAGTGCCAACCAGGCTTCCTAAGCAGGGAGCTCAGGGCTCTGGGACTCCAGCAGAGTGCCAGGCCCTGGTTTCTATACGGAACCAGCATTACTCTCGCAGACAGGGGCTGACCTCTTTGTGGGTAGAGCCTACTGACAAACCTTCTGTGGGTCTTGGGATCTCCTAACCTCATCCTACAGGAATGCAAGCAGAGATGTGAGCATCAGAATGTGCAAACACGTGTCCACAGAATGCTAAGGGGAACACAAAGAGAAACTGAAGGACCAGAGCCTTGAAATGAGCTCAGCCTGGTGGCGGAAAGGAGATTGAAGGGATGCAAAGATTCCACTGATATACACAATGCACACTTGAAGATAAAAAACTGGCTTATGTTTACCCTGGGCCCGGAATCCAGCAATCACTAGGGCACAGCCATGAAGACACTGAAGAGACAAACATGAAAAGTTATGGAGAATAATTTACGTGGTTTTATAGGGGCCATGTTATGCCCAGCTGGGGGAGACATAAGACTCAACTTTGCTTACAGGTCCAAAAAGCTGGCCCCTAAGAGCAGCACACCAGAAGATGGGCCTAAGCAATTCCCTACAAACGGATAGGAACATCTGTGATTACCTCCTCCCTCCTGCAGCATACCACAGCTGCCTTGTGAAGACCACATAGCAGGAGATAAAAGGTCCTGGCCTAGACGCACACTTCTAATCCAAGCACTGTATAATGAAGCAGGAGAGATACAAGTTCGAGGCCAGCCCAAGAAGGACTTCTGAGTGAATAAAGGAAAGATCTGTGTTATCAAAGTTCTAGTGATTTGACTGGTTCGGAGATGGGCCAGTAAGTACCCTAGGACTCTCAGTGAAATCACAGGGAAAGATGGACTCTAAGGTTTCCCCTGATGAGCAAGGGATGGAGTTGCTGAAGGCCCCCCAAGGACAGATTCTAAGAAGGAATCCAACTCAGAGGACAGCAGAGCAGAGATGTGAACTGAGGTACTTCCCACACGAAAGCTGATTCAGATGACCGTTTTATGACGAGACGTCAGGTTCCACCATACGGCCTTTCAGTTTTGAGCCAGGTTTCTCTCTTGAAACCCAAAGCATCCTGGCTATGTTGACATCTTTAGCTGAGCTGGTTATGGTATGTAGTTGGGAAGTTTCCTTTTCCTGCCAACCCTCCCCTAACAGCTGACTGATTTCCAAACATTAAGGCCTCAGAGAAGAAGGGCGGATGGTGCCTACTCATAAATCACTCTTCATAAGGGTTATAAAGCCGGGCGGTGGTGGTGTATTAACCCAGCACTCGGGAGGCAGAGGCAGGCAGATCTCTGCAAGTTTGAGGCCAGCCTGGTCTACAAGAGCTAGTTCCAGGACAGCCAAGACTACATAGAGAGACCCTACCTCAAACAAATGAGAAACAGAGAGAGAGAGAGAGAGAGAGAGAGAGAGAGAGAGAGAATTACGTATAATAATACACATTCACAGAGTCCCTTTACTCACAACAGGCAAGTCTTTGGTGGAGGTATGTCCTCCCAGGCAGGGAGGTAAAAAGATTTACAGGGCAGAAAAATCCTGACTCAGAAGACATGCGCGTGGCTTATGCCTGTAATCTCAGCACTCGGAGGCGGAGGAATGGGGCAGCTGTGACTCTGAGGTCTGCCTGGACGACACCGCCAGTACAGGCCAGACAGGAATTCACTGTCTCCAAAGAAACAGACAGGAACTGACTCAAGAGCCGACTCAGCAGACAAGTGCTGCCGGACTCGCCGTTCCAAGCGCGGCCCTGGGATCAGCACAAGTGTCATCTTGGACTGGGTGGACCCGCCAGTTCTCCAGCCCTACCCCAGTCATTAAAATACGGGTGAGCGGAGTCTAGCGAGCTCAAAGTCTAGGAGCCGGTGTCCTGAAGAAGCAGGTCTCAGGATTAAGAACACTGACGTCTGGACTGACCTGGGAGGTTTTCCAAGCTCGCTTTGTGATACTGATCTACAGCCCGATTGAGAACAGAGTCCCGTGTCTTTTCCCTGAACTGCATCATGGGTAGTGCTACAAGGCACTGGAGCACGCACACCAGTGTTTGCACCAGGTGCACCTTGGCTGCATTTAGGAATTAAAGTGGTTGTTTTCAGCTTATTGAAGCATCAGCTCATGTTTCGGAGAAGCAGATTCCACAATCAATTCTGATGTATTTTGGCCCCACTCCAACTTAGCTCAACAAAGAAAGAGAAGGGAGTTCCTGTTCTCTCATCCAAATAACCCTGGAGCCACACAAATCAGCAGCTTGGGGGTCAAAACAGGCAGGACTGGATACTTTTTTTTCTAAGAAAAACATGCAAAATTTGGGGCATTTTCTTCAACTTCTAGAAAGAGGCTTTTTTGTTTGTTTGTTTGCTTGTTTTTAATATGGCATTTTCTTCTCAAAACCAAACTCCACACACCAGCATTCTGAAACCCAGTGAGAAAAACAAGAGGAAGTAAATGTGCTGTGCCCCGGGCTGGAGGGTGATGTTTGTGTGCAGAATCTTGAGGAGATGAGACTTTACAAATGGAGGTAGACTATGAAAAAGAGCAGGTCCTGTTGGTAACACAACCCTCAAAAACAAAAACAAAAAACAAAAAACAAAAAAGAAAAGGAAAGAAAGAACGAAAGAAAGAAAGAAAGAAAGAAAGAGAAAAAAAGCAAGAAGCTGCCTGCTTCTCATCTCCTGAGGTGGCCTGAAGCGAGCTCTACAGCTGTTAGCAAATGTGAAATGAATCAGGAAACTGGCACAGAGAGGACCTGCGTCCTTCAGTTCTTTAGTGGCCAAGCGTCCACACACCAGCCCTCCGAGCCCCTGAGAAAGCGGCAAGAGAGTGACGCGCAGACCTGTGGGGTTCCCGGGGTTGATAATGCAGAGAACTTTGGGGTCACAGTGGTCCTTGGCTTGCCGCACCGCCCGCCGGAGCTCGTCCACGTTCAAGGCCCAGCAGTTGTCCTCGTCTAGGTAGTAGTTCACCTGGATGGCATCCAGCTCGGAGATGACCGCGGAGTAGAGGGGGTACTGGGGGATGGGGATCATCACGCCTGTCCGGGACTTGCCGCCCCCAGAGACCAGGAGCTTCAGGATCGTCTGCAACAAAAGGTAACATCTACAGGGCCCCTGCTGCTTCTCATCCTTCCAGAGGCAACGAGCAGACAAGCCTGAGGCGGCCCAGCCCCAGCTCTCTCTCCACCAGGGGCCCTGCTGCCTGCTTCCGTTTCCTTAGCTGGAACATGAGAGCTGAAGTAGGCAGTACAAAACACATGTGTTGGGGCTGGAGAGATGGCTCAGAGGTTAAGAGCATTGTCTACTCTTCCAAAGGTCCTGAGTTCAATTCCCAGCAACCACATGGTGGCTCACAACCATCTGTAATGGGGTCTGGTGCCCTCTTCTGGCCTGCAGGCATACACACAGGCAGAATATTGTATACATACTAAATAAATAAATATTAAAAAAAAACACATATGTTAAAGCTCTTGACTTATATATGGCATGAAGTAGAGGACTGACCACTTGACAGGTGTGGAGCAACATATGTTCAATAACAGCAGTGGCTGAGGCATGACCACGAGGCCAGCCTGGGCTACACTGTGAGATCCTGTCTCCAAAAGCCCAACCAACCAACCGTACAATCCCTTTCTAAAAAAACAGTATCCCAGCTGGTCCTGCCCTAGAATTATTCTGACCTCACCCTGATAATCTCATTTAAACTCTACGTTATCAATAACCATCAGTTGCCCACAACAGCTGGACGGACTTCTAAAGAGAAGACTGTTGAAATGGCACCACCAGCGAGCAGGTTCAATTCCTTGCTGCGAGAATCCCACTAGAATGGGAAACGTGACATCTCACTCTCTCTGGGCCTACTTCCTCAGGGGTTCCAGGAGGTAGGAGATCAACTTATCTATTTGAAAGGCTTTGGGAAACAAGCACTCTACATCAAAACAAGAACCTGTGAGCTCAGGAGACAAAGGCCTCCAGTAAGTCAGAAAGGATAGTAACAGCTGCTCACGTACGAAGAATACACTAGCTAATGGCACTTAGCACAGAACCAGAGCCAGAGAGAAACACACCAAAGGTGAATGGAGGGCCAAGGTGTGTGCAGCTAAGTGGCCCAGCACTCGCCTAGTATACCGAGGGCCAGGTTTGACCCTCAGCACTAAAGAGGAAACAAAACACGCTGACAGGGGGCTGGAGAGATGGCTCAGTGGTTAAGAGCATCGCCTGCTCTTCCAAAGGTCCTGAGTTCAATTCCCAGCAACCACATGGTGGCTCACAACCATCTGTAATGAGGTCTGGTGCCCTCTTCTGGCCTGGAGACATACACGCAAACAGAATATTGTATACATGATAAATAAATAAATATTTAAAAAAAAAAAAAAAAAAAAACACGCTGACACACAAAGCCCAGGAGGCCACGAGCCCTTTCCCCAAGCCTAGAATTTCAGACTTCAGCCACGTAACCACGGATTCCAGTCCGCCCACCCTCATGCCATTGTTGACTCTTCAGCCGTGTAACCACCGATTCCAGTCCACATGCCCGTGCCCTCCTGACTGCCTCCCAGTCTGAGCCAGCTCTTCTCTCTTCTCCCACGTGCTTCCTCACTTCCTGCCCACGTTGAACTGAACACTGACTGAGTCGTGGGGCCTCCCTCCCTTTACTGAGGTGGCAATGATTCCCTAGCCTTCTTAGGCTGACCTGAATCCCTAGCACGGTCTCTAGGATCCACAGAACTAGCCTTACTTGCTTCCCTGATCCTGTTTCTGGTCACTATCCTTCACTGTGTGAGCTCACCCACCTTGAGTTCATCTCCACAACACTAAGCCTCTTTCCGGACCAAGTTCTTTTCATACCCCGATCTTCAGCTAAGAAAACTCTCCCTCTCCCACCTTCCCCAGTCCATTCCTGCATCTTTTAGTCTTTTTCAGTGGAGCCTTCTACAGTTCCTGCTGCGGCCATGGCAGCACTTGGTCTAACAGAAACTGAGAACTCATGAGGTGACCTTTACCTATGCGGTGTCAATGCTAGACTGTCATTAACACTGGCGTGTAGTCCAAGGCCAAGTAGTGAACCTAAGGTCTCCCCAGCACCCAGGACAACGCCCAGCAGAAGAGGACAATGGAGGCCAAGGGGCACCCTCACACCCTACAGCTCCCCACCAGTTGGGCCTGCTGGTGGATTGATCCTCTGGAAGAAAACCGAAGCTGTGGTGGTATCCAGGGTCATGAGACTATCAGGGACTAGAAGTTACTGGGACAGGGATACCAGAGGGCGACTCACTCTGCCCACTGAGCCTGTCTCCTGGAAAATTAGTTCAAACCCCCGGCCCTAACTTGTTCATCTCGCGAATGAACACCGGGCTAAGAATGGGCCATCTCTGTACATACAGAAATACCGTCGCTAGCTCCAGTGGTCAGGTAGATGTTGTCCGGGTCGGCAGGCACACCGTCTCTCCTGGTGATAAAGGCTGCCACATCTTCACGGATGCAGTTAACACCCTGGCTGGCGCTGTAGGATCCTGTGAAACAACAAGCGAGATAATTAGAGGTAAGATGTCCAGTGCAACGAAATGAGTGTGGTACCCGTATAATTAGCTGGGGGTAAAGATGGCTGCGGACACCAAAGTAGGGCCTCTTTCCCACGGCTCCGGGCTCCGGAACTACAGCAAGCTGCTTACCTACTCATTTGGGCTCTTCCACCCAGTGTTTACTGAGCATCTATTACGCAGTAAGCCCTGGCTTCTACTATGCCGGCAGTGCCCATACAGACATGCTTTATGACACAGTACCCATTAGATCTGGGGTTTCCATGCTTTAGTTAGATGCTTACTCATGGGTCTACAGAACTTGAGAGAATGGGTTGATACTAGTCCTCCAAAGTAGCTCAGGGCTCTAAGCTCTGGAGACTGACCCTAGAGTATCTAGCCACCACTGGCCCCTCAGCTTAGAAGTCACTTCCCTGAGTGCTCATCCCATGTTCCAGTTTACAAACTGGCACTCACCACCATTGCCAGATTGCCTCGCCACCCTGAATAACCCGGTCCCTTCCACTGGGTCACACCATGCTGCACCCCAAGGTCTTTACCCACACGCTCCCTCTGTCTGCCATGCACCTGCAACCTCTCTTTTGCTCATCTTCTTCTTGAGCTCGCATGCCAACCTGTCCCCTTTTGTTCTTCCTGTTTTTTTGAGGCAGGGTCTCTACACGTAGCCTAAGCTGGCCTGAAAGTCACTATGTAAACCACACTGTCCTCAAACTTACAGAGATCTGCCTGCCTCTGCCTCCCGAGTGTTGAGATTAAAGGTGTGTGCACTATCACATCAAGCTCCAATCTGCCTTCTTAAACTTTCCCTCTACATTAGGACCCCTTGATGTAATCCTGTAGCTTTCTGTCCCTTATCCAATGAGTCATGAAGGCTGGGAATAACACATACATATAAAATTCATAGTAATTATTAAGAATTACATGAATGTGTATGTATCTATGTACGTGAGTACAGGTGCCTGCAGAAGCCATAAGGACACCCCACCTCCTACCCCTGGAGCAAGAGTTAAAGGCAGTTGTGAGCAACCTAACATGGGTGTTGGGAACTGAGCCCTGATCCTCTGCAAAAGCAGTACAGACGGCTAAGCCGTCTCTCCAGCCCCGGACTATTGTTAGTGTTTGCTTCTCTCAAAAGTGGCAGTACACTCCACGAGCACACAAACTATTCACATCAATGGCTGGTGTCCCTCAGTGTGAGGAATAGCAGCTGGGACATGCTATGTGCCCAGAGTCAGGTCAGACAACGCTCACAGCTCCCACTGCCTCTGGATATTTAGATATTAAATATTTATTTAATATTAAAGCCAGGATACAACCTAAGGCCTGAACTGCTTGTCAGATGGACAAGAAAGAAAGCACTAGTAAGAAACACACTTGCATTTTTTTTTAAGGACAGGGTCTTCATGTAGCTCTAGCTGGCCTCCAGTTTATAAGATCTGTCTATCTCACACGCCTTTGATCCCAGCACTTGGGAAGCAGAGGCGGGCAGATCTCCATGAGTTCAAGGCCAGCCTGGTCTACAAGAGCTAGTTCCAGGATGGCTAGGACTGTTACACAGAGAAACCCTGTCTCAAAAACAAAACAAAACAAAAAAACCTGCCTACCTCTGCTTCATGACTACTGGGGTTAAAGGGCATGTCACCACACCCTGCCAAGTAAAACACGATTTTAAGAGTCATGAGAAAAGCATGGCTGAACTCTAAGGCTTCACACATGGGACCTAGAAAGACAGCCCAGCAGGGAAAAAGACTGGCTGTCCTTGCAGAGGACCCAGGTTCAATGCTCAGCACCCACGTGGTGGTTCACTGCTGCCTGGAACTGCGGTTCCAGGGGAGTCAACCCCCTCTTCTGGCCCACGGGCAATGCACACACCTGGGGCACATACAGAGAAGCAGGCATAAACATATGCATACATTAAAACAGATAAAAATGGACTGGGGAGATGGTTTGGTGGCTGAGGACACTGACTGCTCTTCCAGGGGACCTGGATTCAACTCTCCATATCCACAGTGGCTCACAACCATCTCGAATTTCAAGTTCCAGGAGATCCAATGCCCTCTCCTCTCCTCCAGACACAAGGCTTGCAAGTGGTGCACAGACATACATGCAGACAAAAATGCCCACAGACATAAAATAAAAATGTTTAAAATTAAAACCCTTCATATGTATAGTCAGCAATTGGTACTCTGGTCAGCATGTTCCTAGAAAACACGGACACATTCTACTTCCTTTTAATTCTATGGCGGGAAAACAGTTTGGGCTGCCGAAGGCTCTGCTCTCACTGGCCGCTCAATATCACCGTTAGAATGAGGACACTAACTCCTCCTTGCAGCGGGCAGAGCCTGGCTGTGTCTCGACATCTACCAGGAGGCTCTAGCCAACACATCAGCCTTTCTCACAAGTCCAGGAGGAGAAGACAATATAGTTCCTAGTCTAAAGATGAAAAGGAAAGGCTCAGAATGTGTTTCCCTCATCTGTATTCACGAGCTCCTGAGACAGAGCCCAGTGTAAGCCACAAAGCCCTTATGGTCTACTGGTTTCCTCATCTAACACTCCAAGGCAGCCCTTCCACAGACACAGCCTCTTACTACCCCCTCGCTTAGCTGACAAAGAGGAACAAAAGTCAACAAATGAGGGTTAGTGGGTGGAACCAAGGTCCACTCCCTATCCCCTCACATTAGACATGCACAAAGCAAACTCCCCTCCTCTTCGCCTGCCTCTCCCGCGGAACTTCTGGAGACCTCAGGGCCACAGGGTTTTGAGAAATACTTTTGTCCTCCGTGCTGGGAGGAGGGTAAAGGAAAAGCAATTCCTCTGCACCAGAAGATTTAGCCCCCAGGCTGGCAGGCAGGCAGGAAAGCAGGGGCACTGGCCTCTTCCTAAGACAGATACCACAGCACCCATACCAAGGGTGTTGACAGGGTCACCATGGCCAGCAGGTACGCACAGAGCCCACAGGAGACAAAGCACAAAAAGAGAGAGGGGAGCAGAGAGGGAGGCAGGAACCAAGGGGCAGTTTAGCTGTTCTCTGACCTGATTGAGCAATTTAGAAAAATATCTGTTTCACTCTTGGCTCTAGGTCTCAGAACATTAGGGTGCACATTCTAAGAAAGCTTTAAGAACAACCGTTTTGCTGAGAGGTGGTGGCGCACGCCTTTAATCCCAGCACTCAGGAGGTGGAGGCAGGTGGATTTCTGTGAGTTTGAGGCCAGCCTGGTCTACAAGAGCTAGTTCCAGGACAGGCTCCAAAGCTACAGTGAAACCTTGTCTCAAAAAAAAAAAAAAAAAAAAATTAGACAACAAAAAAAGAACAACCATTTTTTTTTTTTGACTGAGCTATGCTGTGCAGACACTGGGGGAAAGGGGAAATAAACAGGAAAGAAAATGAGATGGGAACAAAGAGCCAGAGCCAAGAGTTGGATTCTAAGCAGGGTAGGGAGGGAGAACATCACTGTTGCATCCACAGAGGTCAAATTCAGGACCTCCTTGTTGGGAGCCAGAGGGCACCTGCCTCTACCAGGAGGCAGACTGCTGGCCCTGGACCGGGCCTGGGCTCTCCACAAAGAGGAACAGGGGTAGGATGCAAGGGTTACAACAGAGTGGAAGGGGGAACAGGGACAATTCAACTGAGGAAAGCCAAACAAAGCGGGGCAGAGGGGACACGGATGCTCCCTGTCCCCGGCAAATAGCAGCCGTTCTTCAGACAGTGCCACAGACACAAGAAGCTTCAGCTAAGCTGGGAACTATCCTTTGACTTGGCCTCCAGCTGGCCACCGAACAAACCCAAATCAGAGACTAGAATATCTGCCCTTGGGTATCCGACCCCCCCACAGGACAGCAGGGAAAGCACTGACTTAGTAAACTGGGGGACAAAGAGCACACATATGTGCATCTGTGCACCCTCGACCCATCAGCCACTGTCCACACTTTTAGCGCAGCTACCCCATAGCTCTTTGCGTGCTAATGGGTCCAGACCTATCCTGGAACCCACATTCATTTCACATCCTTGAGGACTTTGCAAGTTGGGCCTCACCCAAGCTGTTTCCACCACAAGCCTGCAGGATCCGCCGGGCTCGCTTCTTAGCATCTTCTGGGAAGCTGGGGCTGCTTAGCAGGTTTGGGTAGGTGCAGAGTGCCATCACCTAAAGAAAGAGGGTACAGCTGAGCTTTTAAGGTGGTACCCCCAAGACCACAGGAAACTAGGCAAGGAACAGTGAGAAGATGCCAAATCCGAACACCACGTCATAGCACGTCTCTCCCCATGAGGGCTGAGGCTGTGGGAGCTCAGGGTAGCATAGAGGGAGACGCTGGCTCTCTGCAGCAGGAGAGATTCTGACAGCCAAGAGGCACGACTTCCAAGGCTTGGTGCAAGAATGAGGTACCAAAGGGGGTGCCATGGCGGAGTGTGAGGGTGCTACACAGCCCCGGCCTCCACCCATCCATGAAGAACACTGGACCCAAACACCCAGGATCTTAAGAACTAGAGGGTCTTCCGGATAAGGGGCCAGGCCTCAGTGGGCAGCAGAATCTGGCTGACAGGAAGAAGGCTGTGAGGTCCTGCAGACACACAGCCTGAAATCCTTCTCAGCCTGTTTTCTGCGAGACTAAACTTCAGACCCGAAAGCCGGAAAGGCTCCTCTTCCCTGTAACAAAATCACCTAAACACACAGACTGAGAACACAGACTGAGAAGATTAACCAAGCCCGTGTGTGACGGGGTGCCAGCAAAACTCGCACACCTGTCTAAAGCTGGCGGCTGAGGAACCACGCCAGGCTCACTGCGGGGAGGGGAGAACAGGTCATGGTGCGGATACCAGTGGCATGACTACCTCCCTGCTTGTTTCTTCTTCCTCTGGATAAAGAGCAACAACCTAGCCTGCCCCTCCCCCAGGGGCATTATGAAGAGCACAGGAGACAGATGAAGGTTACAGGTAGCTGACACCGTCTGAGACAAGTTAGGACAGCTGGGGTCCAGGGCTGGGTTGGCTTGGGGGATGAGTTTGACAGCTTGTGAAGGTAAGCACTGTTGGGAACCAACTCACGACCCGAGACCAGGTCCACATCTGGAACCTCTACTAACAATCAAGGACCTCGGCCTTCCACCTGCCTCTGCTTCTCTGACGGAGCTACTGTTTGGCCCTCTATCTCTGCATCCGGGGCCCTAATCCACTCCTCTCCACAGTCCTCTGCAGGTCAGCAGTAATGGCTTCAGGACCTCGCTCAGGCAGGACCAGCTGTATGCTCTCCTCTGTCACACAGGGGCTGGGGCCCCAAAGGACAAGGTGAGGGGACCCCCGTAGTTTGCCACTTCTGAAGGTGGTGACACAGGGAGAGAAAATGGAATAAGGCTACCATTTTGAAAGTTCATTACCTGCCCTGCATGTGAACCATAACCACACACGGTACACCAGAACAGGCCCAGTCCTGCTCCAGGAAGAGGCTTTCCATAGCTAGGTCTCCTACCCCTGATCAGGCTGCCCGGGGGCCTTTTCCCACCATGCTTTCCCTCCTTCTGGCTGCTGATCCTTCATTGTCAGCTCACGCAACGTTTTGTCATTGATGTTCAGACATAAACACCGAACCCCCCCACCACTTGGAGCCCTTACGAGGGGGGGGGTTATGTTGGAGGCAACCAAGAGCAGAGGCAGTCGCTGCTATAACCTGAGCTTTTGCTGGGCTGGAGGGAGACCTCCATCTGCCACTCAAGGGAGCTCCATTGGGCAAATGCACAATGCCAGCCAGCACTCCAGCACAGGGGCTCCCTTTGGGCTGTGTTTTCACCCTGGCGTTCTTCCTCCGGGCCCTCTGCCCCACATACACACACGAACACCCTCATGGAAGCTCGGTCGGGATCCCAGATCTATCATGGAAGAAGAGCCTTCCTGGAAGTTTCCTACCCCAGACCACCACAGATGGGTTAAGGCATTTTTGATACCCTTAGAAGGGGATTACTGAGAGAGAGAGAAAAACAGGGGACATCAGGTACCCGAAAGGGCTGCTACTTTGGTGGTACATCCCTCAGGGATTCTAGTGCATGATGTACCGGCCCCTCCCAGGTTCCAGGAGGGAGGGCTCACCTGACGGAGGAAGGTGATTGGCTGCTGGCCCATAGCATGGGCATCCCCAATGTTGGCTCGGATAACCTCAGTGAATGGCTTTTTGATACCCTGCAGAGAGAAGGTGGCAGGTGGTTATTTAAGGACTCAGATTCTACATTCCTGAGGCCATGCTGTAGAATTACCACAAGATATTAATAAGCAATCCTATTTTGAGCCTCACCAAATGTCAGGCAGCGCTAACTAAGCCTGGTCCCATTTAATCTTCACAGCCATTTCCATGAGGAAGAACTAGGAGCAACCCCATTTCACAAATGAGGAAACTGAGGTTTCAAAAGACTAACGAACTCGCTTGGTGTCACGCAACTGATAAACACAAGCATTAGAGTTTGAACTCTGGAAGGCAGGCCCCAGTGTGCTCTGCTCTATCACCCCCCACTTTCTGGACAAACCAGAGGAGCTGTTAGGTAGCTGAGGCATCGTGACACAGATAGATCCACAGCCTGTCACTTCACCGGGATGTCTAAAAGGCACAGGGACCAAAGTAGAGGAAGAGCAGAGGCCAGCAGCAAAATATGCCCAGAGTCAGGGAGGGAGAGCCAGATGTCCCTACTCCTGTGCCCAAACAGAGTTTCACTTTGAAACCGCAAAGGGCTAGAGACACGGAGTTCATGGCCCCCTCCAGAAGACATCCATCCATCCATGGGAATTAGGACCTGGCCTTGTTCTCTCTCAAGCCTGGTTTTGCAGAATGGCTAGTTTTCTTTTCTTTCTTTTTAGCAGGAAGGATAAGAGACAATGAAGTGAGCACTAAATAGGGATCACAGAGGGACTAACTCAGAGGGATTTGAGCCAGGCGGTGGTGGCACAAGCCTTTAATGCCAGCACGCTGGAGGCAGAGGCAGGTGGATCTCTAAGGGTTCGAGGCCAGTTCGGTCTACAAAGAGAGTTCCAGGACAGCCAAAGCTTGAAAGAGAGATGGAGGTCCCTGGGGAGTGGAGGAGACACTTCAGCTGCCACGGAGACGTGGAAGAAAGGGAGTCGACACAACCCCCTGATAAACCCAGCATCAGCTGCTGGAGGAATAAACTAGCAAGTTCAAAGACCTCCCTGGGTGATGGGAGGATAATCAGGAACAAACCCCGCCTCACACACACAGCTAGTCCAGGAAGGAGGCCCTAGTGCCACTGTGGAGGAAGGAGGGACGAGGGTGGGAAGACCTGGCAGCCCCCACCCCATCTCCAGCTGTGCTTTCCCAAATATAATATTAAAGATACAGTTATGCGGTTTTGACACTAGTGACATTTGTTCTCCTGAGTGTGTGCACATGTGTACAAGTGTATGCATGTCCCTGCACATGTGTGTGCCACACTCAGGTGTGTGCTTGAGCATGGGCAAACACGCAGAGGCCAGAGGAGGACACTGACTAGTCTCCGCAGCTCTCCCTTGGTGCTCTGATACAGGATGTCTTACTGCCCGTGGAGCTCGCTGGGTTTTGGCCAGGCCGCCGGCCAGTCAGCCCTGACGCTCCTGTTCCCACCAGCACTGAGGCTTCAGGGTCGGGGGGACCAGGTCTGGGCACTGGGGATTTGAACTCAGGCTCACACCTACATGATGAGCACTCTTATGGAGCCATCTCTTTGGCCCTTCCCCACCAAGTTTTTTTTTTTTTCTTCTGAGCCTCACGAGGCAGAGTAGGCTGAGAAAAGAATCCGAGAAAGGGCCTCAGAGTGTCACAAACAGAGCCCAAGTCTCTGAAAGGTGTGTCTGGGAGACGGGGACCCTGCAAGTGCCTCTTGCCCCATCTTTAGTTAGAGATGGCCAATATGGAGCTTTTTTCTGGGCAGTCACACATCTCTAGACCAAGGCACTTGCTGCACCAGGCTGGGTAAGGAGCGAGAGCAGGAGATGGGCACGTAGCTGCAAGGCTCACCCCACAGGTAGAGGCCAAGCAGGACAGTGGGGGCTATGAGGTAGCTGCCTAAGTCATAGCATACAGAAGACAGGCCCACACACCCTAGCGCTGGCCTGGGTTCCTCGGCTGAGAAGCCCTCCATCACTCTTTAAACCATTGTAGCTCTCAAGCCCACAGCTACTGAACAGAGGTGACTCTCTGGTATGGCCAGAGCCTATTCTTCAGTAAGAAATAAATCTGTCACGGCCGAGAAGGCCAAGACTCAACATACAGTTCTAGGCCTGGGCCATGGGCCAGCCCAATACAGAAGAAAATAATGCCTGGAATCCAGCCCTGGATGTCCCTTTCCTGTGCCCGCCCCCTCGCACTATTTAGCCAGTTCAGAGCTTGCTGACACAAAGCCTGGGAACACTGAGCACCCCCTTTCTTGGGTCACTGTGCCTACAGACCATGGACACTTTGCATGATGGATGGATGAGTTTGGGCCAAGATGTGGCTCCCTTGAATAGACAAGCAGACTGTTCTACATAGCTGAGCAACCACTCAGAAGGGTGTCCTGGGCAGACAAGATCTGCATGAGCTGGGAACACTAAGGTACCCCAGAAAGATTCTGGCCCAAAGTACGTATCCAGGCCTGGTATGTGCACCAGTGGTGCCACCGCCCCCAGTTCTGCACCTTGGCAGAGGGGCTAACAAGCATGCAGCGTTTGGTTGTCTCTCCCAGCATTCCAGAGTTCCTCTGTCTGATACACTTGGACACATCTAAGCCACAACTGCATCCCACGCGGCACCGAGAGAGGGTCCCGGGGGGGGGGGGGGGGCGGTGCTCCTTTCCTGCCACTTGGACTTATGTAGGGTCAACAGTAGTGAAACATTTCTTCAGAGGAAAAAGAAAAAGATTTATCATTGTCCTTCCAGCCCACAGTTCAGCACCACTAAAGGTCACCAGACTAGTGGACAAGTCGCGCGGGGACAAGGCAAAATAAAAGAAGTAACAAAAAGGGAAGGCTGAGGAAATGGCTCAGGCGCCATGACCTGAGTTTAAGTCCTAGAACTGCATATAAAAACAAAACCAAAAACCTCAAGTGCAATGATGTATGGTTTGCACTCTCAGTGCTGGGAAGGGAAACCAAGTGAATTCCCAGGGTTCACCAGCCTAGATGAATCAATGAGTTCCAGGCAAATGGGAGCCCTCGTCTCAAAATTTAAGGTGTACAGCATCCAAAGAATGACACCACTGTTGTTCTGTGGCTTCTACATATACCCTACACATGTTTACACCTATATATGTATATATATACACACACACACACACGAGAAAAATGCTATTTTAAAAAAAGAGCTAGTCCAGTGTGGTGGCACATGCCTTTAATCCCAGGGCTTGGGAGGCACTGGCAGGTATTCTCAGGAGCTAGAAGAGGACAATCAAGATCCCTTGAAGCTCAAGCCGCAGGTGGTGTGAGCTTCCCAATAGGGGTTCTGGGAATCAAATCGGGATCCTCTGTGAGAGGAGCAAGTGCTCTTAACCATGGAGCCGTCTCTCCAGCCTCCATGCTGAACATCTTAATCACGTACACTTTGCATCTGCCAGTTACACACCCCCAACAGAGCTGGGGAGGAGAGGAGGCAGAGACGAGAGCAAGTTAATTTCCTTGTTCAAAGGACGGCCCAGTCACTTCAGGAGACCTGTGTTCAAGAAGCCCACAGAGTTTCCCCTTCGTTCAACAAACATTCCCAATGCAGCAAATAAGAGACTGAGAGCGAGAGATGGTAGGCGGGGCCCAATGAGAAAAACCAAAGCAAATGTTGGAAGTAAAGACTAAGAAGGGGTAGGTGCTGCAGAGATGGCTCAGCGGGTAAGTGTGTGCTATCCCGCTCTAGCAGAGGACCCGAGTTCGGTTCCCAGCTCTCGGGAGCAGCTCACAACTGCCTGGGACTCCAGCTCTCTGCCTCTGGCCTCAGTAGGCACCTCTACGCACATACACATGAACACACACACAAATCTTTACCACAAGTGGGTCCAGGAAAGGAGTGGGGTACACGGTGGGAGAGGGGCCTTCCCAGACCCCAGAAACCTCGTACGAAAGGCCCCTTGCTCCCAGATTCAAAGGGACAATTAACCAGACTAGAGTAGGCAGAAGTCCTGAAAGACGCTCTGGAGACAAAACCGCACCGGGTCCCACGGACCCTGAAAACAGGTACATCTCAAGCAAGCCTCTGACCTCCACAGACAACCAGAGAAGTCAAGATTTACAAGGAGCAGGGTGGGAAAGATGGCTCATCGGAAAAAAGCACTTGCTGCTCTTATCAAAGACCCGGGTTTGGTTCCCAGCACCCACACAGCAGGTCACAGCTATCTCTAACTCCAGTTCTGGGGAACCTGACACCGTCTTCTGGCCTCACATATAGTATATACATACAAACAAAACACACACACATAAAATAACAAACATTTAAAAGTAAATAAATCTAAAAAATAAATTGGAAGGAAAGCTGAAGGATTTCCGTTCAGGTTCATTATTACAGTGAAGTGGCAGCTGACCCAGGAAGCCCCACACTGAGAGATTCAGAGGTAGCAAGCAATCTCCACTTCTTTTTTTTTTAATATTTATTTATTTATGATATACACAACATATTGAGGGCACCAGATCTCATTACAGATGGTTGTGAGCCACCATGTGGTTGCTGGGAATTGAACTCAGGACCTCTGGAAGAGTAGCCAGTGCTCTTATCCTCTGAGCCATCTTGCCAGCCCTGCAATCTCCACTTCTTACACTCAAGCAATGCATAGTAGTTTGGGAAAAAGCCGGGTGGTGGTGGGACACACCTTTAATCCCAGGGACTCAGGAAGCAGAGGCAGGTGGGTCTCTGAATTTGAGGCCAGCCCAGTCTACAGAATGAGTTCCAGGACAGCCAAAGCTACACAGAGAAACTCTGTCTTGAAAAACAAAAACAAAACAAAACAAAGTTTCAGAACAAAGAAGGGTCTTGCTGTGCTGACCGTGATTGGTTCGGAGCTCCTGGACTCAAGGATCTTCCTGCCTCTGCTGCCCGAGCAGTTGGAACTGCAGGCCCAGCCACTGTGACCCAAGAACAAAGACTCTAACGATTTTAATTGGCTTCTGTTTAAAGGATTGTCACTAACACTGCAAACCAGTTTGTGAAGAAGAGAGTGCAGGCCAATACAGTCTGGATGAATTGCCCGAGGGCCACAGCCCTTAAAGCCTGGGATGCAGGTCTACGGCCAGAACAGGGTGGATGGGTGCAGGATTCATCCTGCCAAGGAAATCTTCTAGTTCTCTTTTTTATTATTCAATTTTTCCTTTCTCTTTGCAGCCTTGGCTGTTTGGCTGGCCTGGACCCACTATGTAGATCCAGCCTCAGCCTCCCCAGTGCCATCACACCTGGAAACGTTCTATATCAGCTCTGAAGATGGCCAGCAAGACCCCTTGTGCTTAGCACATCCAGGGCTAGAACTTCTATCCAGAGAACAACAGCCATGTGGTAGGGTCCCACGTTACACACAACACACACTGAAGGTAACACAAGTAATCAGACTTCTCTAGTTCTGAACCTTCTGCTCTTTGAGAGCTTTTGGTTTCTCTGTTTTGCTTACTTTGTATATGATGTTCCTGTAGGTGCATGTGTGTGTATGTGTGCCAGGGGGTCACAGGTCAGTCTTGGGTGTGGTTTCTCTGTTTTGCTTACTTTGTATATGATGTTCCTGTAGGTGCATGTGTGTGTATGTGTGCAAGAGTAGGTCACAGGTCAGTCTTGGGTGTGGTTTCTCTGTTTTGCTTACTTTGTATATGATGTTCCTGTAGGTGCATGTGTGTGTATGTGTGCAAGAGTAGGTCACAGGTCAGTCTTGGGTGTGGTTCCTCAGGAGCCATCCACCTTGTGTTTTGAGAAAGGGTCTCTCATTGGCTGGAGTAGGCTCCTAGCTGGCCACGGGAACCCCAGGGATCCTCCTGTCTGCCTCTCCAAAACTGGGGTACAGGTGCACACCTCCAGGCCTGGCTTTTTCATCTGAGTTCTGGGGATCAAACTCAGACCCTCATGCTTATATGGCAAGCACTTTTATATTTGTAGGTTTGGAAGCAGAACTTTCCTGTATTCATTGCTCAGGCTGGCCCTGAATTCCTGGACTCAAATAACCCCCCTGTCTCAGACAAGTAGCTAGATTTATACTCCCCCCAATACTCCACCTGGCTGGTATTTACTTTCACAATTGGAAAAGTAAAGCCATTCTTTCGTTCTACTGTGCCAAGTCCTGATCCCTGCCCTTAAACAAGCAAGAGAAAAAACAGTAGGGGAGAAACTGTCAGATCCTCTCAAACCCCCTTTAATTGCAGCTTATTAAAAAGTGCTGCTCCCAATGACCAATGGGATCCGGAACCCCAAAACAGGCTCTCCCTTGGTGGAGCTGCTATCGAGGAGAAACGGTCCCCTTAGCCTCTTCCCCTCTTCCTTCAGGCTACCTTATCAGAGGAGCAAAAAGCACGGGGACTAAGCCCTGCCAGCCACCTTGAAGACAAACACCAGGGCCACGTGTCTAGCCGGCACTATTGGCAAAGAACTCACTGAAACAATTCCATAAGCAGCATACAATGCTGGGACCCAGGGCTAGAGAGATGGCTCCGTGGTAAAGAGTAGTACTTGCTGCTCTTACAAAGGTCCTGAGTTCAATTCCCAGGACCCACATGGCAGCTCACAACTGTCTGTAACTCCAGTTCCAGGAGATCTGACACCTTCACACAAATGCACACAAAAAGTAAATTTAAATAAATTTAAAAAAAAGATGCTGGGACCCATCATAGAGGTCACCTCAGGTCCCTAAGGATAAGGCATTAGAGAATGGAGCAAGTGGGCCAGCTAAGCTATTTGTCTACTTCACAGACTAGGGAAACCAATGCCCAGAGAAAACATGGAAACTGCCCCAAGTCTTCACACAAACTTCTTGACCAGATAAAACCCCTTAGAACACCCGTCCAATTTGGATTGCTACATTCAAAACAGAGGCAGAAATAACAAACCTTACAAAGCCAACACAAACAGAAAATAAATAAAAAAGTAACAGGGCTCAGAACAGCTCCAGGTCAATGGTAGAGGGCTTGCCTAGCATTAGTAAAGCTTTAAATTCATCCCCAGCATCTACCCTCCCCTCCCGGCCAGAAACAAACAACTGACAAATACGGCTGACAGAGTTGACCATTACGGCTAGAGAGGGCACGGTGGTGCACACCTTTAATCCTAGCACTGGGAAGCAGAGGCAGGTGGATGGACCTCTGTGGAGTTCCGGGCCAGCCTGATCTACCTAGGAAGTTTCAGGTCTGTTAAGCCTACACGGTGAGACCCTGTCTTAAAACCAAAACAAACATCAGAGAACGTAGGTGGACAGAGAGAACTTCTCAGCTAACTTGGGGGTACTCAAACTTGGATGTGTGGGATGTCTGTTTAGGAAGTAGGGATGCTTCTGGCCCAATGACCAAGACATGTCTGCCTGAGCTATACCACTGCTGGAAACCCTTCCCGGCTCCTCATGTCCAGTCGAGAGGCATGGTAAAGTCCAGAGTCATTCAAGCGACTTCTGCTCCTCCACCTCATCCACCCTGCCTCCCTCGGCCACACAGACTCCTACTAAGCACATCTACCCCTTCCCCTAAACCTAGAACTTCCCAACTTCTCTGCCACTGGTCACACCACTGCCTGCTTCTGGACCATTCTCACATGTCCTCTGTCTGCTCCTGGAACATTCTTACATGTCCTCTGCCTGCTGAAAAATCCCACCAAACCATTATGAGCCGGGGGAGATGGAACTGGAACAACAATACGGCAGCCTGAACCTAAGGTCGGGGACCTCCTGGTCCTCACCATCCTCTGCTTTATAAAGCCAACACGGAAGCTGCTCTTTAGCAAACGTAGAGAGAATTCCTGGAACCGCTCCCAGCTCTGGAGCGGAGAAATCAGCTGTGACGTGATAAAACAGGGAACACTTTAATCCGAGCTTTGTTTTAGCAGGGAGACTGTTGCCTCAAGGAGGGACAGCTGCAGCCTCCCAGATCCCAAAGTTCGGAAGAGGAAAACACATGCTCCATGCCCACCAGTGTGTCAGGCAGGCACAGAACAGAGCCAGGCTTCTCTGGGCCCAGCCTTTAACAGCTGCGGGCTGGAGAGACAGTGCAGGGGTTGAGACCACACTCTGCTCTTGCAGAAGACTCCACTTCAGTTTCCACATCAGGGAGCTGACAAGTGCCTGTAACTTCAGCTTCCAAGAAGATCCACCTCTTGCTTTGCTTTGTTTTTTGAAACAGGGTTTCTCTTGTAGCTCTGGCTGTCTGGAACTTGCTCTGTAGACCAGGCTGGCCTCGAACTCAGAAATCCACCTGCCTCTGCCTCCCAAGTGCTGGGATTAAAGGGGTTCACCACCACCACCCAACGCAGATCCAACTCTTGCCTCCATGGGCACCTGTACTCCTGTGCACATAACTACACATATACACATTTTTGTTTGTTTGTTTTTGTTTTTCAAGACAGGGTTTCTCTGTGGCTTTGGATCGCTCTTGTAGACTAGGTTGGCCTTGAACCCACAAGAGATTCGCCTGCTTCTGCCTCCCAAGTGCTGGGATTAAAGGTGTTCGCCACCACCACCCAGCTACATATACACAGATTTAAAAATAATTTAAAAATCTTAAAAAAAAAAAAGCCCAAACCCATCTCCATAAAGGTCGGCAGCAGACACTGAGCTAGCTCCCTTTCGTCTAACTCACTGTTCTGAGTCAAACAGTGTCTGAGGCCTCATCAAACTCCCCATGGAAAGAGTAGACCAGAAGAGTTTCTCTCACTCATTCAAGGATACTGAGTCCTGGAGACACTGGGACCTGGTGACTCTGGGCAAAATCAAGAAACTCACATTCTGGGTCAGAACTATCTGCTAACATTTTCTTTTCTTTTCTTTAGTTTTTTCTTTGATATAGGGTTTCACTGTGGAGATCTGGCTGTCCTGGAATTCACTCTGTAGACCAGGCCTTGAACTCACAGAGATCCACTAAAGGCAAGCACCACCATCCCCCAGCTAACATTTTCTTATTAATCTTAGGAGTGTTTCTTTTTTTTTGGGGGGGGGGGTTCGAAACAGAGTTTCTCTGTGATTTTGGAGCCTGTCCTGGAACTAGCTCTTGTAGGCCAGGCTGGTCTCGAACTCACAGAGATCCGCCTGCCTCTGCCTCCTGAGTGCTGGGATTAAAGGTGTGTGCCACCACGGCCTGGCAGGAGTGTTTCTTTTTAATGTTCCCTCTTGACTCTGCCTTCCGAATTCCACCCAGGTTAAAATTCAGTATCCTAGGATGCAGGGCTGTGGAGTGTGCCTGTAAGTTCCAACACAGGGAAGGTGGAGGCAGGAGAATGTGAAGTCCAAGGCCAACCTGGGCTACACAGCCAGACCTTGTCCCCAGCACAAAGAACTTGGTTTCACCCAAGGGTATGTCTTACATACAGCCACACCACCCTGTTTGGGGCAGGGAAAAATCACCCCAGGATTTTTACAACAGCTATGGATTCAAGCCAACATCCCTGGCATCACCAGGGTGCCCTTATTAAGACCACAAGGACCCAACTCTATGATTACAGAAGTCACGGTTCTCGAGGTACAAAAGAAGGAATTCTGCCAGTCTCTTCTGCAGAGTCCCATTCTTGTCAAGCAACTGTGGCTGGCAAAAACCCAACCGGCCACAGCCCTGAAAAAAGGTTCGGGAACAAACTAGCCACACAACCTCCCTTCCTCCCTCCGTTTCTACCTAACAGGGTTTCTCTCTCACCACCCCCAGGTCCCTTCGTCTTACTTTCTTGAAAGCATCTGTTCACTATCTGAAACTCTCACTTCTATATTCACTTGTTTTCCTCCTTCCAAGGGATCTTAGTTCCACGAGGACACTCAGGGAACACGCAGTGCCTGGCAGCATAGGCCATTCAATAATTGGGTACAATTCAACAAGTGAACCGTCGGAAGGCCTCACTTTGTGCCAGATGCGGGGCACTGGTGGGTAACGGGCCAAAGAGGGGGCGTTCTCTCGTTCCAGCCAAAAAATGGTACAATGAAAAAGCTGGACGCCGGGGATGGAGGTCCTGCTGGAGGACCCCAGATGGTTTTGCCAAGGTTCTTCCCGCCATGAGCGCCCCCTGGCCTCGCGCCCCGCAGGCCCCGGGCTCACCCGCTGCAGCTCCATCTCGATCTCGCCGGCCTTGAGCACGATGGGTCCACGCACGGCATACTCCACCGCCTTCACCTGCGGGTTCATGGACTCCAGAGTGAGGATGCGGTCTCGAGGGCTGCGCTCCGGTCGCACCTTGAGCGCCGCGGAGGCTTCGGCTGCAGCGCTGCTGTGACTACGGACCCAGGGGCCCGAGGCGAGGGGGCAGGAGCCCCGCCGCACCAGCACCGCCGCCCGCTGCATCGCGAACCTGCCGAGGATAACCCTGGCCCAGAAAGAACAAGAGCAAGTCATTGCGCACAGCCCCAGGTGGACACCAGTCCCCGCAAGAACCCAAGGCTCTCGGCTAGCAGCGCCAGCCTAGCTCCGGGGTTGGATTCCTACCCCCTGGTTACCGGGACCCCGCGCCGCGCCTCTGCAGCATCAAGACGCTGCACAGCCGGGTGGCCCGGGCTGCACCCAATGTGAGAATGCAACGTGCCTGTCGCCGCGGAGCCGCCCGCACCGATCTGGTTAATAAGCGTCTGGGCTGCTCCCAAGCTGAGTGGCCGGCCACCGCATCCTGGCGCCTGGCACCCGCACCTTCTGGCCCCCTGCATTCGCACACCCACCGCCGCTGACTCCGCCTTGGGCCTGCGCGCTGGCTTCTGGGTCTTGTAGTTATCTGGGCCGTACCAACACTGCTGTGACGAGCTGGATAAACTACAAGTCCTCTAGGGCCTGGCGCAAGCCGGACCAGGCTGGACAGGGGGCGGGGAGCGGTTGTCTGGGCGGGTTCTCGGGGGACAGAGAATCCCTACTGTACGGCGGTAGCTGTCCTTTCCAGAGGCTTTTGGAATTTAGTTATTTGCTGCTTGTCTGCTTCTCCCTAGACGCAGATCCCGCCTCCCTCCACCCTCACCTCGCGACACCTATCGGGACGTGGACTGCGAGGTGATGCAGTTTTCTCCTTGAGTTTCATCATCCAGGCCATTTGGTTCTCAGGGGCAGCTGTTTAGGGAGTAGGGCCACTGCGACTTGATATGCCACCCTGGCTCCTTCTCAATTTCAGTGTTCTTCTCAGCAAAAAACATGGGGGTGGGGGTGGGGGGAGCGGAGCGCTCGGAAAGGACCACACACCGAGTGGTAAAGTTTTTCAATACCACTCTATCTGAAGCCTCACCTCTCCTATAATAATTCCATTTTATTTTCTTTCTAGCCTTCTCAGCATCTAAAATTACCTTGTTTAAGTAATTCTTGCGTGCTCAGAAGGGCAGGAACAGTGTCTTTCTTGCCTGTTTTCACAACTCTTGCACATAGGCACTTGGTAAATATTTGCTGAACACTGAATCCACAGGGCATGGTGCTAATTGCTTTGGGCAGAAGTATCCAGCTGGTGGGTTCCTCCACACGTGCATGGTGCACACACATAAGGGGCAAGCTTGGGACAGACTAGGTTGGGTGTGCGTTTGGTGCAAAGGCAGGATCACCCAGGCTGTGCCACAGACATCAGTCTCAGACTTTCTCCACATCTACAAAATAAACTAGGTTAAATAGCCCGTCTTTTAAAAACCTTGTTGTCCTGGAAATTGTGTGATTCTGGGAGTTTTCAGGCGGAACAGCCCACGGCTTGGCACAGCCACAACAAACAAACACACAGAGCTTGTGAGAGTTGGGGGAAGAAGATGCGGAATAAACGCAAAAGTGTAGGGGAAACAGAAGCGGGAAATCGGAGGCTGAGAGTAACTGCAGACAACCACTTTTTAATCAGAGATGTAATTAAATTAAATTTATTTATTTCCTGCAAGTAGGTCTGTATGAGGGTGCCAGATGTCCTGGAACTGGAATTACAGACAGATGTGAGCTGCCGTGTAGGTGCTGGGAATTGAACCAGGGTCCTCTGGAAGGGCACTCTTAACCTGTGAGCCATCTCTTCAGCCCCTACAACCACTTCTGAGTCACCTAACTTTAATTAAGCATGTTACTGTCCCCATGTGTGAATGGGAGTAACAGGCACCTACCATGCACAAACGAGGAGAACGTTCTGAGGAAACTTGGCGGGACATGGATACTGAAGTTGACACCGCTCTTGTTGATCTTTCCTCAAGGGAATCCCAAATGCTTTGAGCAGACAAATTGATTATTCACGAGAGAGAAATGTGCCAGGGAGAGCAGAAACCACAGAGAGTGTTCCTATCTTAGCAGACTGGCTGACTCCTCAAGTCAAAGAAGTTGCTTGGGTGGCAAAGGAGCTGCTTCTGCTTCTGCTCCATCGTCATTGTCTCTGCCATCTTTCTTCTCTTACAAGAAAAGAGATCGTTTATTAAGGCAGAGGAGCACGGAGGTGAGCCAGGCCCTTCCTGTGGCCTGTCTCCCAGAAGGCAAGAAGAAAGAGGTGCTGTTCCGGCTTTTCATTTTTATCTTATTTTATGTGTACTAGTGTCTTGTCTCCATGTTTGTCTGTGCACCATGTGGGTGCAGTGCCCATGGAGGCCAGAAGAGGGCGTCAAATTCCCTGAAACTGGAATTACAGACTGTTGTGAAGGGCCATGTCAGTGTTGGGAACCAAACCTGAGTCCTCTAGAAGAGCAATCAGTACTCCTAACCACTGGACATCTCTCCACTCCCCTGTCTGGACGTTTAGTCCAGCACCCCTGTCAACAGCTCTCCTTCCCAGCTTTTGTCTCAGTGCCCATCCATTCGGTCTCCAGGTTGGAGATTCCCCCAGTGGCCTAGAACCTCTGAGTACTTCACTGCCTTCGACGTCCAGTTAACTCACTCTGACCAGCTGAAGAGTCACACACACACACCCCCCTTCACCTCCAAATCACACTTAACTTTGACCTATTCACTGTCCTTTGAGCCGTTGTACTATCAACCCAGCTATCTCTAGCCTAACCAGGAAGAATAAGGGATCTGGGAGTTGGTCTCCCGGAAGTAAACACAAGGCTGTTTGTACAACTGAGAAAACAACACCCAGCAAGTTGCGCACTTAACGCAGGTTCCCACATCATCATTGCAAAACACAAATCGTTCATATCCCTAACAAGTCCAGTGCCACTGTGTCTCTGAGACTGTATAAGCAAGTATCCCAGGCTTGGGGGTGTGACTCAGTGGTAGATGGTCCAGAGTTCAACTCTGATGTGGGGAGGGGAGGGCACTGAGAACAAACAAACAAGCAAACACCTCCCTCGTGAACCACCTTTCAGTGTGTGCGGACCACAAAAGGGCAAGCGTGTTACTTCTGCGCTGCCGACTCTGGTTAAGCAGCTTGCTCAGTCAGGAACGTGGAGTAGGAGCTGTCTGCCCCCCATCACCTATGCCCCCCTGCCCCTCTGATTTGCTGGAACTCTAGAGTCACTCTTGTGTAACGCTCTGAATTTGGAAATTTGAACAGTTGATTGCGATGCACTAAGCTTTGGAAGTTTCTTCACGGTACTTGTAAGAGGGGGTGGCAATTCCGCGAACTTTGCTTCTCTTCAGCTCTCTCTCAGCGGGGGACCAGTATGAACAAGAGCCTAAATACTGAGACTAAAACCTGACCGAAACGATCAAGAACGTCCTTCCCCAAAGCAGAGTAAATACCGCAAGCATACAGCAAACATAGTCTGCCCACGCAGTTGGTGGTGTGTTCGGAAGACCTGGTACTTTTCTTCATCCCTTAATTCAACAAGTTCTTTGTGGAGACCCATCATGTCCTCAGCACTGTGCTGAGACATCAGTAAGTCAGACACGCTGTCCCTGTGTAGGACCATTTCGTAACAAAAGCAGATGTCATTCCGCTCATCCCACACCCAAACGTGATTACACACTGCACTGTAATAACTGCTGGGAAGAAAGGGCTCTGACAGCCAAGAAGCCTGAGGGAGAATTAGCCAGAAGTGGCCTGTGAGCTTTGGAGAAGCTAGAGGACAGCAGTATTGATAAGGTGGTGTGGGGGAGTCTTCTTGAGGCAGGAAGCAACATTTTTTTTAACCTCTCTACCCCCTTCCTCTCCAAAATAAAGAAAGCAAAATAACAACAACAAAAACCTCCTGTTTGCAGGCATAGTGCCTTGAGTCTTTAATCCTAGCACTCTGGAGACAGAGCCTGTAGGTCTCTGTGAGATCAAGGCTAGCCTTGTCCACAGAATGATGTAGTGCCCACCCCCACGCCAGTCAGAGCTACTTAATGAGATCCTGTCTCAAAAAAAGGGGATCACCTTTAATTCCAGCACTCGGGAGGCAGAGGCAGGCGGATCTCTGTGAGTTCGAGGCCAGCCTGGTCTACAAGAGCTAGTTCCAGGACAGGAACCAAAAGCTACGGAGAAACCGTGTCTTGAAAAATCAAAAAAAAAAGGGGGGGGGGATCAGCAACTTATTAAGTCTGAGACCAGCCTAGGTTGCTTGAAACCTTGTTTTGAAAAAAAAACAAACAAAAAACAAAACAAAACAAAAAAAAAAAACAAGAAAAGTGCAACGTGGTGGTTGGGGGTGGAGGTAAAGGTGCCATGTGCAAGTCTGGCAGCCCGTGTAGGCTGAAGGAGAGAACTGACTTCGCAAGGTTTCCCTGTGACCCCCGCATGGGACTGAGGCACACAAGCCCCTCCACATACATCACAAGGACACATACATACAGTGGTAATTTAAAAATAAACAACCCTTTTCCTCTCCCCAAAAAGCAATTCTGATAAGGGATTAATACCTAGATATCCAAGAAACTGAGGTACAAAAAAAATCTGATTTGAAAAGGGGGCAAGCTATCTTGTCAAACTAAACATGTCACCAAGCTTTGGGGGCGACAGAGAGTCCCTTTCCCAATGAGGAAAGTCAAGAGTCTTCTCCTGTCTTCAACTTCGGGTCTCCAAACACATGTGCACACAGATGTACACACACACACATGCATATGCCATAAATACATGAGAAAAAGGGACGAGCGAGCTGAATAGGCACCCAAGAGAAGATAACGACCAACACACATATGAAAAGGTGTTCAATATCACTAATCGTCATCAGAGAAGTGCGAATCAAAACCTTGGAATGTCATCTCATTCATTAGAAGGCTTGTATCACACACACACACACATACACAGACATACACACACACACACACACTGGCCTCGATAAGAGGAGAGGGAACTTTTATGTGCTGGTCCTGGGATATAAGTCGGTGCAGCTCTTAGGGGTGTGGAGAATCCCTGGAAAGGAGCTGAGTCTGCAAAGGCTGATGGATGAGTCCTGCAGCGGTGTGGGGGGGCTGGAATGCTGCAGATCCAGGGCCTTGTTACAAATTATTTCAGGCTAGCTTTAACCCCTAATTAGTCGTTCCTTGCTCACCTCTGGGTCACACCTAGCATCCT
Source organism: Microtus oregoni (assembly GCF_018167655.1). Lineage (NCBI taxonomy): Eukaryota > Metazoa > Chordata > Mammalia > Rodentia > Cricetidae > Microtus > Microtus oregoni. The sequence continues at coordinate 66,049,741 of NW_024543063.1, forward strand.
GTGACTAACAGATAAGACCTTTTCAGAGCCACTAACTTCCACCAACACAGATTCCCTTTAACTGGGAATATCTATGCCCTTAAAGTTCAAAATAAGGGACTCAGAACCAGATTGAACGAGCCGTGCTGGGAAAATGTACATCAAAGGTCTGAATTCCGGCTTCAAATTCATCATCAGGGTTGGCTGCATAACCACCCGACAGGACTGTTCCCAGTCTTTGCCTTGAGATCCTCTGTGCAGAATGTCTTGAATATCCATCTGATTTCTGGGCTACTTAGTGTTCTAAGAATGTCAGAAGCAGCACCTCCTCTCCGACAAGACTAACTTCCTATAGAGTGAGCCTCACAAGTCACCAAGGGTGGCAATATCTGCCCCACAGGGATGCTGAAAGGGCTTATATTGGTAGGTGAGATTCTGATCTTCTCTGCGGATATCTGAATAGATAAGAATGTCTGAAATGTACGTCATCCGGTACGAATTGTGCGTATCTTTAAGTAATGAAGTTGCTGGTGGCTCGTTCCCCCTTTTAATGCATACTCAGTTTAAGACATGGCTGAACATGATAGCATACACGTACTTACAACTCCAGCACTTGGGGTGCGGAAGCAGGCAGATTGCCTCAAGTTTGAGAACAGTCATGGCCTCACAGCAAGACCCTATCTTAGGAGGAAGAAGCTAAAAGTCAAATGCCATCACCCAGACACACATAAAATAAATAACTGTGTGATTGGGGCTGTGCAAATTATTTGTCTGGTAAACACTTCATGATGTATCGTTATGTTTTACGTCTTTAAAAAGACTTTGTGTGGCCGGGCAGTGGTGGCGCACGCCTTTAATCCCAGCACTCAGGAGGCAGAGGCAGGCGGATCTCTGTGAGTTCGAGGCCAGCCTGGTCTAGTTCCATCTAGTTCCAGGACAGGAACCAAAAGCTACGGAGAAACCCTGTCTCGAAAATCAAAAAAAAAAAAAAAGAAAGAAAGAAAGAAAGAAAAGAAAAAAGAAAAAGAAAAAGACTTTGTGTGTGTGTGTGTGTGCGTGCACGAGCGCGTGTGTATGCACATGTGTGCAAATATCCTCAGAGTTCAGAATAAGGCATTGGCTCTTGTAGTAGCCACTTCTCTTTTGCTGTAATAAAACGCAATGATCAACACAATGACCTAGGCAGCTTATAGAAAGGAGGGTTTATTTGGGCTTAGGGTTCCAGAGGGTAAAGATGATGGCTATTATGAGGACGCCGCAGGCACAGCAGCATGCAGAGCAGCTGTGAGAGCTCACACCCTGAGGACCAAGCAGACAGTGAACTCAAAAGTTACCCTCCGGCAACATACCTTCCCCTAGGAAGACTCTATCTCCTAAGACCCCCAGAACCATCGGCTGCGGACTAAGTGTTCAAACGCCTGAGAATATGTAGGATCTCTAATTCAAACCACCACAGAGCCCCTGGAGCTGGAGTTACAGGTGATTGTGAGCTACCCAATGGGCACGCGGGGTCAGACTTGGATCCTCTGCAAGGACAGCACATGCTCTTACCTGCTACCGAGTCACCTCGCCATTGACAGCTGTTGTTGATGCCTGAGCTGGCTTTGCTCTGTGTTCAGTAGACTCTGGTCCCTGACCTCGCCCTGCTGAGACAGCACTTGGGGAATGTTAACATTAACAGAAGACAGCTATGAGAATGAGCACTGAAGGATTATCTGTGTCTTTGCTGTGCTTTCCTGGATAAAAGTGTAACAACCAAGAATGGTTGAACCCCTCTCCCCCGGACCCTGGCGCAAACCACGACATTAAAAGGTATACCTTGGCCAGGTGTGGTGATCCGTGTCTATAATCCTAGCTACTGGAGAGGCTGACAGGGTTCAGGTCAGTCTAAGCATACTGGGGAGATCCTGTCTCAAAATAAAACAGAGCTGGTCATGGCAGTTCAGTGGTAGAGCCCTTGCCTAATATAAGCAAGATCCTGGGTACAACAGCTGATACTGCAGAAATGAAGCAAGCTCAGAAACAAAAACAAAAGTGTATATTGGTTGACAGAACTAAACTGTGGGGGCATTGGACACTTAAAGAACAGCTACATTTCCTCATATAGAAGTTCATCCACAGACATACCGGGCTCTGGGTGAATACTGAGGAAGTCAAGGATGTGACACTGTTAAATGAATAAATATGTTCTTAAATTTTATTTTATGACTATAGATGAGCTATTTGCATGTGTGTATGTGTGCCGCACTATGTGCCTGGTACTCCTGAAAGTCGTACTATGGCATTAGATCCTCTGAAACTGGAGTCACAGATAGCTATGAACTGCCACATGGGTGCTGGGGATAAAACCTGGGTCATTTGAAAGAGCAGCCCATGCTCTTACTGACGAGCCATCTCTCCAGTTCATGGATTAAAGCAAAAAAAAAAAGCAGTGGCTACATTTAGAAGAATGCCTATGGTGGCAACACATCCTTGGTCCCCAGCAGGGGAAACACAGAGGCAGGTGGCTCTCTTTGGGTTCAAGGCCAGCTTGGCCTACAAAGCAAGTTGCAGGCCAGCAAGGGCTACACGGTGTTACCCGTCTCAAAGAATCAAAGTAAACAAAGAAATAAATAAAAAGTGAATAAATTAACAATGATGATAATGATAATCAATAAAAATAAATCAAATCAAAAGAAGGTCCTGGACTCTCGGAACTGAGTGCTGTCGGCCTTTTCTTGGAAGCCTAAGCAGCAGCTCCTTATAATTTCTGGCTCTCGTTGGGTCAGAATTCTATCCCGAGACAATTTCAAGGTCGGGGACAGCTGGCACACTGATCAGCTGGGGTCTCATCCACTGCTACACTGCTGTGAGTGGCAATGGAGAACTCGGCTCCTTCGGAATCTACTGAACAAGGAGGTAGGTAGAAAACCAGGCATATGTATCAGACGGGACCATGCCAGGGATGATGGCATTCTGTCTTAAGAAGAAGCATATAGCATATCACGTGGTTGAGAGTGTGGACCGTAACAAAGACCATTTCGTTCTAAAACCAGCGTTCCCAAGAAGAATGGATGACCTTGACAGAGTATCAAACTTCTCTGTGTGAACGGGAGCTATCAGCCTCCCCCCTCTTAAGATCCTTGTGACACAAGCTTGATTTAATATGCTTAGAACTTTGATTGGCATGGGACAAGGTCTAGATAAGTCCCTGCCATTGCTGTGACCTCATATTTGGTAACAGGGCCTGATAGGGTAATCATTACACAGCAAGTCCCGAGTAAATACGTAACTACCTGTGCAAAGACCAGTATGTGCTGCTTAAAACAGAGACCAACTCTAGCCAGGGAGGCGGAACATTGGGAATGCAAGCAGATTCCTAGAGTGTCTGGGACAGACGGACTGGAAACGCCCCCTTTCGTTGTCTCTTTCACGGCCCCCACCCCACCCCAATCAGCTTCCAAGTTCCTGACGTTTTGCAGGATGGAGTTTGGTTTGTTTTGAGGCTGGTTTAGAGTTTCAAGGAGAGCTGATGAATAAATAATTACTTTTATGGACCGTTCCACGTGAAGTTTGATTCACAAATACTGCTCGGGAACTTAGGACTCTGAGTCACAGTTTTGTTCCCAGCCTGTGTTGTGTGATACAATGTACCGATTAATAAATCATTTCTCAGCTGGGCGGTGGTGGTGCACACCTTTAATCCCAGCACTCGGAGGCAGAGGCAAGCTGATCTCTGTGAGTTCAAGGCCAGCCTGGTTTACAGAGCGAGTTCTTGTACAGACTCCAAAGCTACACAGAGAAACCCTGTCTCGAAAAACCAATCAATCAATCAATAAAGAAACAAACCATTTGTCATTTGTCTTTCTCCTTCTCTCTCTCTCTCTCTCTCTCTCTCTCTCTCTCTCTGCACAGCTGTTTCACAAATACAGCTCACAGCTGGATGGAGATGATAGACTCCAACTGAACATTTGCTATAACAAAGTGCAAATTCTCCTTCTGAATAGGACTTTTTAAATCCCAAGCCTCAAATATGCTAATTAGGCCTGAGACACAAAAGATGATTGTGTCCCCTGTCTTCATTTCAGAACCCAAATGCTGAATTCTCTGAGCCTGTGTCCCGGCTTGGCATCTTGTTTCCCCCAAAGGCCTCTCATCTCTTTCTCGGATATTAGCATGTGCTGTTAGGAACATTTTTGTTGCATAACGGTAATACAAATCTTCCTTTTTGAAGTAATTTTTTTTTTTGCCTTTTATTTCTTTGGTCTGTTCTGTGGGAGGAAGGGGTGGCATACGTGTGTAGGCAAGAAGTCAACCTTGGGTGTTTGTAATGAGTCTTTCTCGGTCCCCCCAGCCTATTTATTATTTATTAGTACCTACCAGATTATCTATTATGAAAGCTCTCAGCCTTAGCCTAGGCTTGTCCCACTACCTCTTATAACTTAAATGAACTCATGTATATTAATCTGTGTTCACCTTTTTACCTTTCTTTCATTCTGTGTGTCCAACTCCCTCCATGTCTCATCGGCGTCTCAGGCACCCCTAGATTCATCTCCTATTCGCTTCCCCACCCCCCGAAGTCCTGCCTATACCTCCTGCCCAGCTATTGGCCATTCAGCTTTTTATTACGCCAATCACAGCAGTTCATTTTCTCACAGGGTGCAAATATCCCACAACAGCTGTTGCCCCTCAGGACTTGTCTGTATTCTTTTATTTTTAGACAATCTCACGGAGATCCGGGACTCAATAATTAGGCTAGGCTAGCCGGCCAGCAAGCCCCCAGGAATCCTCCTGTCTCCACCTTCCGAATTCTGAGATTACAAGTGCATGCTACCACACCCAGCTTAATTTTTTTTTTTAAATCAACATAGTTATTGTATGTGTTTGGGTCTCTTGCCTGCACCTCTGTCTGTGTGTCATGTCTGGCCTTTGGAGGCCAGAAGAGGGTATCGGATCCCCTGAAACTGGAGGATGGTTGTGAGCTGCCATGTGCGTGCTGGGAATTGAACCTTGGATCATCGGGAATAAAAAAATCGGTGCTCTTAACCACTTAAATATGTCCCCATTCCCCTGGCTTTTTTTATATGGATGCTGGAAATCAAACACTGCTCCTCCTGCTTGCATGACAAAACACTGTTATAGAACATTACTTTAAGCCCAGTGGTGGTGGTGCATGCCTTTAATCCCAGCACTCGGGAGGCAGAGGCAGGCGGATCTCTGTGAGTTCGAGGCCAGCCTGGTCTAGTTCCAACTAGTTCCAGGACAGGAACCAGAAGCTACGGAGAAACCCTGTCTCGAAAATCAAAAAAAAAAAATCTTCATTTCTGCAACTTGTTACAATGCTGTTGAAATCAGAGGCCCTCTCCGTGTTCCTATTCGAGAGCTCTTTTTGATTCGTCTCCCCTCAGCTCTCTGCTCTTCAAAGGTATCTGAATGTTCTAGTTTCTGCATAGCTACTTCCTTTCAGGATAGTGGAGATCCTGAAACTGAGGCCAGTGCATCCCTCCCCCGCCACTGACATGCCAAGTTTTGTAACATTTCCTTGCCTTCCAATATGCTTTAAAGGACATCAAAAAACACAAGTAACAGCTCATGCTGAGCAAGGGGAACACTTCTCCATTGCTGGTGGGAGTGTAAACTTGTACAGCCACTTTAGAAATCAATATGGCCGTTCCTCAGAGAATTGGGAATCGATCTAACTCAAGATCCAGCTATAATACTCCTGGCATGTACCCAAAGGACGCTTCATCCTACCACGAGTCCACTTGCTCAGCCAAAGTTCATTGCAGCTTTATTCATGATAGCCAGAAACTGAAAATAATTTCCATGCCCCTCAACTGAAGAAGAGATAAAGAAAATGTGCATTTACACAATGCTAAAAACACAGCTGTTAAAAACAATAATATTATGAAATTTGCAGGCAAATGAATGGAGCTAGACAAGACCATTCTGAGTGCGGTAACCCAAACTCAGAAAGACAAACATGGTATGTATGCGCTTATAAGTGAATATTAGCCGCTAAGTAAAGAATAATCACGCTATAATCCATAGACCCAGAAAAGCTAAGTAACAAGGAGGGCTTGAGAGGGGATACGTGGGTCTCCCTGGTAAGGGGAAATAGCATGGATTTTGTGGGTGGACTGATTCGAGTAGGGATGGGAACAGAGGATCAGGCAGTGTGTAGGAGAGATGGGGTAGAGAGTATTGGGGAGATAACTGGAATTGAGGGTATTTGGGGGGCAATGTAGAAACCTATTGCTGTGGAAACTGCCTGAAATCTAGGAGACTGACCCTAATGAAGTCTCCTAGTTATGGGGAATATAGAGCCCAAATTGATCATCTTCTATAATCAGGCAAGGCTCCTAGCAGTAGAACTGGGACATCAACCCAGCCACAAAACCTATGACCTACAATCTGTCCTGCCTGCAAGATGCACTAGGGTATGACAGCACAAAACCTGTGGAGGTGGCTAATCAATGGCTGGTCCAACTTGTGGCCCACACCATGAGAGGGAGCCCATGCCTGACATTGCCTGTATGGCCAGGAAAAAGAGGCAGGACCTCCCAGAGACCCAGGATAGAACCGAATATGACTGGTGAAAATAATCAATGAAATGATTATTAGTGATATTCTGCTATACTCACAGATCGGTGCCTAGCCCAGTTGTCATCAGAGAGGTGTCATCCAGCATCTGGTGAGAGCAGATGAAGAGACCCACACCAAACACTAGGCAGAGCCAGGGGAAGGTGAGGGAGAGGAAGGATTGTAGGAGCCAGCTGAGGACAGCACAAGAGCATGGCCCACAGAATGACCTAAGCAGAACTCATAGGAACTCACAGAGTGACAATCAGGGAGCCTATATGGATCTGAGCTAGGTCCTCTGCATATACTTACGGTTGTGTAGCTTGGTGTTCTTGTGGGACTCCAAATAGTGGGAGTGGAACTACTCCCACTATTACTGGGTTGCGCTGTCCACCCTTGATATGAGGGTTTGTACAACTTGTTAGGCTATATTTGGTAACTATCTTTGGGAAACCTGCTTTTTCTGCCTCTGTCTTTGCTCTGTGTCTGTCTGTCTGTCAGTCTCTCTCACACACACACACAGAGAAAGATTTGTTTATTAGGGATACAGTTTTCTGCCTGCATGTATGTCTGCACACCAGAAAAGGGCACCAGATTCCATTATAGATAGTTGTGAACTACCATGTGGTTGCTGGGAATTGACCTCTGGACCTTTGGAAGAGCAGCCAGCGCTCTCTGCTTTTTTTTTTTTTTGAGGGAAACAAAGGAGGAGTGGATCTGGAGGAGAGGGGAGATGGGGGAGACTAGAAGAGGGAAGGGAGGGGAAGCTACAGTCAGGATGTAATGTATTAAAGGGAAAAATGGTTTCTTTTTAATAATACATTTAGTGTGTGTGTGTGTGTGTGTGTGTGTGTGTGTGTGTGAACCCATGCACATGCACCGTTGTATATGTGTTGAAGTCAGAGGACAACCTATAAGATTTGTCTCCTTCCACCACAGGGTTCTGAAAATTGAAATCAGACTTTTCTGTAAAGCAGGAATCATGAAGGACTGTCTTACCTTGTCTTGACAAAGTTGGCAGTAACTTTCTTTTGTATCCTGCTTGTCCAATTTGGACAGCATATTGTCGGCAATAGAGAAAAGGGAAGTTTCTTACCCAAATGACTAGCTTTTGCCATAAAGAAAGTAAACTCCATATGGAGGTTCTTTGATGCTCATCATTCTCTTTTGAAGTAAACTGGTACTGCCAGGAGAAGACATGTTTTACTATCATAAAAATTCTCATTTTATTATAGCATTTTAAATGTCATGCTCTGTAGATCTTGGAAGTGTTTGAAGATCATCTACCTATCTCCAATATATGTCTATATGAACTTGAAAACATGCCTAACATGACTATAAGCTTGATAGTAATAGATGACTATTAACCTGTACTTTTTAAAATATTCTAAATAGCTTTTAAAGACTAAAACTTTACAAAACTTTTAAAAAATGAACTGCATAGGTTCTAAAGAAGAATAGGAACTAGATATAGTATAACAAAAATAATCTTAAATTTGTATTTATATACAAAAATCCATATTAATGTAAAATAGAGACTAGTGGTTGTTTAAAAGTAGATTCAACAATCCACCCTTTGATCTCATCATTTTTATATTATATCCCCCTTCTTTGTTTAGCTTTTTTTCCAACTAAGACCAATAACAACTTGTAACTAACCATCCTTAACGGATGACAAACATCTATATCCCTTTGAATGACCAAAAACCATTCACCCTGCCTCTTGAAAAAGTGGACATCATATTCTCTAGACTGCTTCCTGTTGTCTGGGGGTGTTGGAATCTTTAGGAGACCCTGAGAAAATTGGGATAATGGTCAAGTTCTGGGAGAATTAGCTGTATAATTTGCTGCCCAGTCTCTGTGTGATGGGAAAGTGCAAGGTTTATCTGAAATCCTGGCTGGAGTAGTCTGTGAGAGGGTGGACCTTCTCAGCCAGCAGCCTTGAAGCTGTTCTGGATGCAGAACTCTAAAGAAACTGCAAAAGAAGAGCTCTGAGATGCTGAATCACCTGGGCCACATGTTTTCTTTGGTGTCTGGTCTCCTTGCTCTGAAAACACAAACTTTCAAGGTAACAGACATATCTGCATTAACACAGTATGGAATGTATGGTGTGCCCAAGTCAGTTAAAGATGCTTTTTTGTTTTATTTTTGAGCAGGTAAAAGGCATCTGTCAACTTTATAAGTTCGTTTGGACTGCATAATCAAACTGTAATATAAATCTCTATCCATCCATATGAAAGGATGGCATGTAATCAGTCATGAAGATTCTGTAGCCATCAAGATTCATCATGTCTCATCCAGTCTCAGAGCTGTTCCCATGTCAAGGGATCGGCTTACATGTCACCTGTCCTGTAGTCTTTTTTGGCTCCCTCTCCGACATCTGTAGCTCCCCTGGTCAAATCTGATCTCTGTTAAACTGGAAGGAATCTATAGTCTTTTGTTTCCACAGGAAACAAACCTCTTCTCCAACATAATACATTATCTGACTTCTATTTTGAAGTTAATACATTTTAAAAATATATAGGTTGGTTTAATTTAGCAGTTTTCTTAATCCAGTGTCCTTAGGCAGCTATTGGTTTTTGTACAAGAGCATTTACAAAATTCAAAGTTAACAAGAAACTGTATAGGATCGAGACCTGCCCCCCACCCCCGTGTATTTCCATCCTTACATGGTTTATTTTTTTATTGCTTTACTATTTCTTTAAAGACTTTGCTTTATTATTTCTAAACCGTTTTTTTTTCTATTGCTGTCTATACTCATTTTTCCCCTTAACATTGTTAAACACACTGTAACCTGTTTAGAGGCTTTTTCTGTCTGGATCTGCTTTACTGCACAGCTGTAACCTTTCCTGTCTACATGAGTGAAATCTCAAACCACTGCTTTCTCGGGTCTTACGTGGACATTCGTGGCCCCACGTTGACTGCTATATGCAGTCAGACATTTTTGTTAGGACAGCCAGCTCCCCAATAATGACATAAAGGTTTATTATTAATTATAAAGGCTTGACTAATTGTTTACACTTGTTACTAACTAGCTCCTATAACTTAAATTAACCCATTTTATCAATCTACTGTTTGTCTTATGGCTCTATTACCTGTACTCTGTACTGCCCACTCTGCTTCCTCTCCATCTGGCTGGCGACTCTCCGCATGTCTGTCCTTCTTCCCAGCATCCTCTCCGGCCTGAACATCCTGCCTAGCTATTGAGCGTTCAGTTTTTATTAACCCGATCCGAGTGACAAATCTTCACAGTGTACAGAAAGACTATTCTATTTTATTTTATTTTTTATTTATTTATTTTTTTTTTTTTTGGTTTTTCGAGACAGGGTTTCTCTGTGGTTTTGGAGCCTGTCCTGGAACTAGCTCTTGTAGACCAGGCTGGTCTCGAACTCACAGAGATCCGCCTGCCTCTGCCTCCTGAGTGCTGGGATTAAAGACTATTCTATAACTTCCTTCCTTTCAGTTGGAATCTTGGATCTTTTGACAGGGCAGTTGTGGGACTTCCCTTTTTGAGTGTGTTGCATGGGAACTAGGAAGACATTTCAAAGGTGCCTATGAAGGAGGGGTCCGTACCCATCGACCTCAAAGTCTGATCATGGCTATCTCCTGTCCAAATGACAGTTGGGAATAAATGCACATTGCAAAAATAATTAAGACAGGACCAATACTGTTCATGAAAGGGCAATGTTAGAGTTTCTGCTTATTGAATTATTATTTGTGAATATTTGTGTGTGTATGCTATCAAATTTCTTTGTTAATCTTTAGTTTTCTTTTTATTGTTCACTGAATTATTAAACTCAGTATTTACCTTTGTGGGTAGAATATTCTTATGAGGTGCTAGAGAGATGGTTTGAGGGCTAAAAGTGCTTCTTGTTATTCCAGAGGAGCTAAGTTTAGCTTCCTGGTATTCACACCTGGCAGCTCACAACTGCCTGTAGCTCTAACTCCTAGGGATCTGACACCCTCTTCTGGACTCTGTGGGTACCCACATACATGTAACCCCTGTTTTCTTCTTGTAATTCAAGGAGTGAGTTCCCACTTCTCCATCCTAGATCTTTGATCAAATACTTATATTTCTTCAGTGAATTGAAACTTGTTTGTTGGAAAACTTGGTCTTTCTCTCTGGTGCTGTTTTGTATGTTTGAAACTGTGATGCTATGTCCTTGCTCCAAGTGTTGCATGAGCTAAGTGTACGCTCATACCAGGAGGAGACGCCTCTGATGTCGTGTCCTCCTCCAGGTGGATGATATGTCCTCCTCTAGGTGCTACATGAGCTACATGTATGCTCTTACCAGGAGGAGATGCCTGTGATGCTGTGTCCTCTTCCAGGTGCTCACAGGCTACATGTATGCTCTTTTTTTTTTTTTTTTTTTTTTTTTTTTTTGGTTTTTCGAGACAGGGTTTCTCTGTGGTTTTGGAGCCTGTCCTGGAACTAGCTCTTGTAGACCAGGCTGGTCTCGAACTCACAGAGATCCGCCTGCCTCTGCCTCCCGAGTGCTGGGATTAAAGGCGTGCGCCACCATCGCCCGGCTTACATGTATGCTCTTAACAGAGGAGACACCTCTGATGCCGTGTCCTTGCTCCAGGTACTGCACAGGTTACATGTACACTCTTACCAGGAGTAGACGCCTGTGGCGCCGTGTCCTCCTCCAGATGTTGCACGAGCTACATGTATGTTCTTACGAGGAGGAGATGCCTGTTTTTAAAGGACAAACGTATCTAAAAGGAGTGTTTATCTTGATTATTCTGTGCCCCTTCAGCTTAAGCTAAATTCAGAATGGAGCAGTGGAAAGACCTAAAAATAGCATTAAGCTCATCTTCTCCTTCTGCCCCAGTTTCTCTGAAAATAATTTTCTTCTGGGAACTGGAGACGACAGTTTGTGTGAGTATGAGCCATCTTAGAACTATATGGTTGTTCTAGAAAAAAAAATGCTTTGATGGAGGAAGGTCATTGGTTAAAAAAATAAAGAAACTGCTTGTCTGGCCCTCATAGGTTAGAACACAGGTGGGTGTAGAAAACAGAACAGAATGCTGGGAGGAAGAGGAAGTGAGCTCAGACTCGACAGCTCTCTTCTCCGGAGCAGACGGGCCTCAGACAGAGATCCCATGCTCCGCTCTCCCGGGCAGACGAGATTCAGCTCTGACCCAGGATGGACGTAGGCTAGAATCTTCCCGGTAAGCGCACCTTGGGGTGCAACACAGATGATTAGAAATGGGCTAAATTAATATGTGAGAATTAGCCTAGAAGAGGCTAGATAGAAATGGGCCAAGCAGTGTTTAAAAGAATACAGTTTCTGTGTAATTATTTCGGCCGGGTGCCGGGGACGCAGCCCGCCGCTCTTATTTCAACAATGCTTTTAAAAAAAGTTTTGAGTTTTGTCTTAGTTAGGGTTTCTATTGCTGAGATGAAACACCATGACCAAAAAGCGCCTGGGGAGGAAAGGGTTTATTTGGCTTACACTTCAGCATTGCTGTTCATCAGTGAAGGAAGTCAGGACGGGGACTCAAACAGGGCAGGATTCTGGAGGCAGGAGCTGATGCAGAGACCATGGAGGGGTGCTGCTTACTGGCTTACTTAATCCATGTTCTTATTGAAGGCAAGACCAGCAGCACAGGGAAGGCACCACCCACTATGGGCTGGGCCCGCCCCCCATTGATCACTAAATGAGAAAATGCCTTTCAACTGGGTCTCAAGTAGGCTCCTCCCTCTGATGACACTAAAGCTTGTGTCAAATTGTCACACAGAACCATCCAATAATGGTTTTGTTTTCTTTTTAAAACTTAGTTTTTGCTACCAGGTTGTGGTAGCTCACGCCTTTAATTCCAGCACTTGGAAGGCAGAGGCAGGCAGATGTCTGCTGAGTTTGAGGCCAGACTGGCCTACAGAGTGAGTTCCAGGACAGACACCAAAGCTACAGAGAAACCCTGTCTCAAAAAAAAAAATGGTTTTGTTATTTTTAATTCTCTCTATCTCTCTCTCTCTCTCTCTCTCTCTCTCTCTCTCTCTGTGTGTGTGTGTGTGTGTGTGTGTGTGTGTGTATGTTTGTGTGTGTGTACATGAGTGTAGGTGTCCACAGAGGCCAGCTGGGTTAGATCCCCTAGAGCTGGAGTTACAGGTGGGTACTGAGAATCCAGCTTGGGTCCTCTGGAAGAGTAGTATATGCTATTAAGCCATGAGCCGTCTCTCTAGTTCACCTTTGGGTCTTTGTGAAAGAATATAGGCACAGACAACACATCTTGCTATGATAAGAGGCAGAGACATTCCCCTAGAATTTGAGAGACCTCAACTTAAGTCTAGCCAGGATTTGTAGCGTTGATGCTGAAAGGAATTTCGGGACTAGCCAGTAGAGAAAGTGGAGTTGCAAAGATATTTTTAATGCAGTCTTACTTCTATTTAGTGATCACATGGTCTGAGGTCCTTAGACCACGTGGGGCGGAGGGAGTGGAATGAGACAGTACCTGAGGCCATATACACTCGAACCTTAAGCTGAGTCCTTAATGTTTTAACATAAAATACCTATAAATAAAAGGAGTCTTCAGCCTTGTTCGTGCAAAAACACAACTCTAGCCTCAAAGGGAATAGTGACATTTATTCTTGAGCTGGCCTGTGAACAAATTCCGTGTTCCAACATAGAAGCAGTTTCATGACGTTCTTATGGTAACTGAACAAAGAAAAACATGAAATCAAGACGCTTTTAAAACACACAGATGGAAACCTCAGAGAGGAGAGTGACAGGAAATCCGAGCAGACTCGCCAAAGGCAACCAAGCACGTTCTTAGCTTTTTGGACTGGTTTTATCTGTTAATCGCAGGCTGTTAGGTCCGACACAGAGGTGAGCCAGAAATGACTAACTAGGGGGCTAAAGATGTTCCCCCAAAATTATAATTGTGTAACCGGGCCCCAGCATACTGGCACCATGAGAGAAGTACTATTTAGGCCGTGGAACCCAGCAGGTAGGCAGCACCACCTGCCAAAACTAAAACAAAGACCCATTCCATCAAAGTCCATCGTTCCGGAAAAGACCCTAGCTATACTAACCTCGCTTTTTGGCTTCCGTAGTTCTGCTGGCTAACTGCTGTGTCAACCCAGAATGTGGTGTTTGTATTTAAACGCCCACCCTGAGAAAGACTCAGGACTGCACTTGGGTCCCAAACACCCAGCGAAGTTGCAGGCCGGCTAATAAATAAAAACTTCCCATCGCCTTGAACCCGTGTCTGCGTAGTCTTCTCTACGCTGGATCTGTAGCATCCCGACCTCCCTACGTCACTGCCGTTCAAGCCAATCAGACTCTGCGGACTCAGCTTCTTTCCAGGGACTTTTGCTCGCAGCGCCGAACTCGTTAATTGTACTGCAAGTTCCCACTTCTCTGTTGGCAAGGGGCTGATTTTTCTAAGACTCCAAGAGAAAGGATTTCTTTCTCTCTCATACCCACCCCCCAAACTTTCTGTCTTTCTGTCCTCCCTCAATTCAACCTTTCAAAAATTCAAACTGTAAATGATATTAATGGGGCGAGGTGCTATCTGGAGAGCGGGTTCAAGAGTTGAGACTGCCTGCTGCTCTTGCCGAAGACCGGGGCTCAGCGTCTGACTTCCATGTCAGGAAGCTCACAGTTGCCCAAAAGCCCCACCTCCGTGGACTCCAACACCTTTCTCTGGCCTTTGCCGGCACCTGCATATACTCACATGCATATACCTTGACATAAGTAAAAATAATACAATTATATGTTTTTTAAACTTCTGTCTGTTTTTCCTAGTCATCCATTAGCTGCTTGTGGAAAATCACAAGCTTGCTGGATCAGTTAGTGGGTAGAAGAGAGCGGTTTTCTAAAGAAATAACAGAGTATCTATTTATCAGAAACCTGGACAAATAGGAAGTGGCCTCAATGCACAAATAACCGAATAACCGCCTAGAATCCTCTGAAAGAAAACTTAAATGTTAATAATTTAAACTTGGATTTTTCTGCATTTGCTGGAAAGACTTTTCAACCTTTAGACCAAGGCTGAAAGAGAGAAACTAATAAAATGAGGGCCACCGATTTAAAAATTGTGAATTTCCTAGTGTAAAGACGCCGGTGTAAAATTAGAGCCCACCTCATGCCCGAAGAAACAAGACGTACTTTCTTGTTGTTGCTCTCATGGGTGTTTACCACACACCCCTACTGTAAGTTGTCTGATAACTTCTGTGGATACAAGACTGAGAAAGTCATGCCCTGTGGTCTGGCCCCACAGCACAGTCTCCTCAGTCTTAATGGAGGATGGTTAGCATTTGCCAGACCGGCCAGCAGTTCTGTAGTGATTGGGAGCCTTGACACTGCGACCTCATGTGTTGGCTTTCTGGTCAGTCATGGAATCCTCCTGTCCTCAGTCATGTGATGTAGGATTCCCCTTTGTATGCTGTGATTATCATTAATGAATAAAGAAACTGCTTTGGACCTCTAGCAGGGCAGAATTTAGGTAGGTGGGGAAAACTAAGCTGAATGCTGGGAGAAGGAAGGGCAGAGTCAGAGAGAAGCTATGGAGCTGCTGCCAGAATCAGACATGCTGAAACTTGCCGGTAAGCCACTGCCACGTGGCGATACACAGGTCAATAGAAATGGGCTAAATTAATATGTAACAGTTAGCTAATTAGAAGCTGGAGCTAATGGGCCAAGCAGTGATTTAATTAATACAGTTTCTGTGTGATTATTTCAGGGCTGAACAGCCGGGAACCAACAAGCGCCCTCCTCCAACAGCCATGAGATTCTGAAAGTGCCCTCTTGCATCAGTAGGAGAAACAAGACATTCTTTTTTTTGATATATTTATTATGTATACAACATTCTGCCTCCATGTATAAGCACACGCCAGAAGAGGACACCAGATCTCATTACAAATGGTTGTGAGTCACCATGTGGTTGCTGGGAATTGAACTCAGGACCTCTGGAAGAGCAGTCAGTGCTCTTAAACCACTGAGCCATCTCTCCAGCCCAAAACAACACATTCTTAAGGATATTATTTTCCCCATTACATCCTGTAATTGACTAAAAAGACACGATTTTAAATTTTGTAAAGAGTTGCGTTTCTACTTCTGACTTTCAGCCTCTTTGGAAACTGTCTGTGCCAAGGCAAGGTTCATTTGAGTATCAGTTTGTGCAGATGTCTTTTAGGTGACTTTGTAAACAACCATTTTTAAGTTTAGTACATTTGGTGTCTTACAGATCCTAGAAATATGGATAGATACCAGAGCAGCCTGGGCAGTGGGCACATCAGGCCAGAACATAGGCTGCTTTCCTCTGGTCTTGGGGCAGGTTCAATAGCTTGGCTAACCCCACTGAGGATGGAGAGCCACAGGGCAGCCCCAGGGACTGGAGGAGAAACAGGGCCGACTGCGGGAGCTGTGAGTTTTGAAGCGCGTGGCTAACAGAGGTGTATTAGTTGTCTTTCTGCTGCTGTGACAGAACACGGTGTCCAAGACAACTTCAAGAAAGGAGGATTTGGCCGAGTGGTGGTGGCACAAACCTTTAATCCTAGCACTTAGGAGGCAGAGGCTGGTGGATCTCTGTGAGTTCAAGGTCAGCCTGGTCTACTAGAACTAGTTCCAGGACAGGAACCAAAGCTACAGAGAAACCCGTCTCAAAACAAAACACAACACAGTTCAGAGGGATAAGAATTCATCATGGCAGAGGTGCCAAGCATGGTGACAGGCACAGAAGAAGGGGACTCACATTTTGAAGCAAAAGCAAGAAACAGAGAAAGGAAGCAGAATGGCTTTGCTTTCTTTTGAAACTCCCAAAGCCTGCCACCCATGACATACTTGTGACATACGTCCTCCTAAGCCTCCCCAGAGGACCAGCTGGGGACTGAGTATTTAAATGGTCAAAGCTGTGGGAGCCATCTCACCCAAACCACTGTCAAGGGCTAAGGCAGAACGCCTCCCACCCACACAGCTGTACCTAACTTTGCAGGAATGTTGATACAAATAACAGAGCCTTTCCCTGCTGGCCGCTCATGTTTTCTTTTGTTCCTTTAGCTGCCGACTTCAGAAAGAAGCTAGCGCCTGTTTACAGTGGACAGCTGTGAGCTTTGTCAATCCCTCTGTAGAAAGTTTCCATCGTCACGTTTAAACTTTAAACATGTGTTGTGTATGGGTGTCTTGCCTGCATATGTGTCTACGCAACACATGGATGCAGTGCCTTTGTCGGGTCCCTGGACCTGGGGTTACAGATGACTGCAAATCTCCACGTGGGAGCTGGCAATGGAAGCTGGGTCCTTGGGAAGAGGAGCCATTGTTCTTTTTTTTTTTTTTTTTTTTTTGGTCTTTTCAAGACAGGGTTTCTCTGTGGCTGTGGAGCCTGTCCTGGAACTAGCTCTGTAGACCAGGCTGGTCTCGAACTCACAGAGATCCGCCTGCCTCTGCCTCCCGAGTGCTGGGATTAAAGGTGTGCACCACCACCGCCCAGCTGGAGCCATTGTTCTTAAAGGCTGAGCCATCTCTCCAACCTTAAAAGGTTTTTATTATAAGTGCAGTATAATGCTGACCTTTTAGTGGTTTACACACTTAAAAGGACATTCAAGAAAAATCTGGCATCTGGACAACCTTGCTACTTGAAAACCTGGTGTGTTTCTGTTTGCTCTGACCACGTAAGCATTTTGTCATTGTATATGTGAGGTACACTTGCATGTAATTTGTTTGTGATATCTGACCCTGTTCCTGAACCTGTAAGACATTTAAATGTTTGTCAATAAATATTATAGATTTATTCTACTAACGCTATATTTATTTACAGATCTATCCTACTTACATGCTATATTTATTTATAGATTGTCGATGATATAGATTTATCCTATTAAACCAGATATTTGAAAGTTTCAAATAAATCGGTTTTTTTGTTTTTGCTTTTTGTTTCTTAGTTTTTAGACAAGGCCTCATTATGTAGTCTCAGCTGACCTGGAACTGGGATTAAAGGCTTGCGCCACCTAGCCTATTCATTGAATGGTGCAGCCCATATTTAGGGCAAGGTAACTCACTCTGCAAGCTCCCTCACGAACGTGCCTAAAGGCTCGTCTCTTGGGTGGGTGATTCTAGAGCCTGCCAAAGTGACAATATTAATGATCATGGCATCTAATAGATAATTATCAAATAGATGAACTAAAGTTATTTAGTTGGTGCCTACTATGTGCCGGTTGCTATAATAGATTCTGAAGATATGAATCCTTGTCCCTGTGAACACTATACTAGGGAAGTATATGGTAGAAAGACACACATTGGTGAATAAGCTCACATGCCACCATACAGCCAGGACTCATGACTGCTTTAATACACACATGCCACGCCACACATTGTAGTGAGAGGACTCGGGGACTGGATAAGAAGGACTGTTATCTATGGAGCGTGCACGAGGAAGAGCTTCCATACTGAGGTGTGCTGGATGTGTGCTGGATGAATAAACAGACGGAAGAGTCGAAAGGAAGCTGGGCGCCCAGCCCTCTTGGCACCTGCTGGTTCATTTAACTGCCCTGTGGATCCCCATCTCGAACAACAGACACGTGGTATAACCAAGCTAAATGTGGTGTTTCTTAACCTCCTTTCTTTCTTTCTTTTTCTTTTTTTTCATTTTGGAGATAGAATCTCACTCTGTAGCTCAGATTGACCGAAAACTCACTCTGTGGCCCAGGCTGGCCTCAGATTTGCAGCAACCTGCCTCAGCTTCCACATTAGAAGGATCTCAAGTATGAGCCTCTGCATCCTGTTCCACACTCTCCTCTAGACACCCAGGACTGAGGTTGTATAGACTACACTCTCTCCTCTAGACACCCAGGACTGAGGTTGTATAGACTACACCCTCTCCTCTAGACACCCAGGACTGAGGTTCTGCACACTATACCCTCTCCTCTAGACACCCAGGTCCGAGGTTGTACAGACTACACCCTCTCTTCTAGGCACCCAGTCCAAGATTGGTATAACACTGGCTATCCAGGAACTCACTCTTTAGACCAGGCTGGCCTCAAACTCACAGAGATCCACTTACCTTTGCCTCCTGAGTGCTGATATTAAAGTGCTACCAGTGGGGCCTTATCTCAAACAAACAAACAAACAAAACAAAAAACCTTTTACTTCTGCTGTGAAGAATCAGGCAAGTAAGCAGACCCAGGGGGAAAGTCCAGAGGTTTTATTCCTACCTCAAGGGGGTCTGAGTCTCATTTTGATTGGTCAGCATCCAGCCTCACATTCTTATGTGATTGGCTAGCAATACAGAATGAAGCAGTTTCTAGGGAAAAATGAAATTTGAACACATATTTAATTCCAGAAACTGCTGCCTTAGGTGTAATTTTCACCAAATGGAGCTAGCTTCCTTCCTTCCCTTCTTCTCTTTCCTTCTCCTCCTTTTAACTAGCTCTGTGGCTCAGACTGACCTTGAACTCAGAGATCCACCTGCCTCTGCCTCTTGAGAGCTGGGATAACTGGCTCTTTCTCTTGTGACAAGATCTATCTCACTATGTAGCCCTGGTTGGCTTGGCACTCACTATTGTAGGTCAGGCGAATTCACGGAGATATGCCTGCCTCTGCCTCCCAAGTGCTCGTACTGAAGGCCCATCTGACATGATTCGTGTGTTAGGACACACTCTAACTCACTCCTGGGATGTATTTTCAAAAACAAGCCTAAGTTTGTTCCTCAGACTCTAAAATTGAGAAAATACAGATGCTTATTTTTCTTTATAACGAAATTTGGTTTTGCTGGGCAGTGGTGGCCCATACCTTTAATCCCAGCATTTGGGAGGCAGAGGCAGACTGATCTCTGTGAGTTCGAGGCTAGCCTGAGCTACAGGAGCTAGTTCCAGGACAGGTTCCAAAACTACAGAGAAACCCTGTCTCGAAAAACCAAAACAAACAAACAAAACAAAAACAACAACAAAAAAACAAAAACAAAAATTCCCCCTAAATTTGGTCTTTATACTATTCCCAGATCGAGAACCCTGGCTGCCTTAGCATACTGGATTATAACTCTATGCTGTAATTGGACCTCATTGGTCATAATTTAGGCTAGGATCCTGAGATCCTTTATACCTGAGCTGTGGAGACTTGAATAGAAAATGTCCTCTATAGACTCAGGTGGTGCTGTCAGGGAAAGTGGCACCTTGCTTAGGCAGTATGTCATTGAGACGGGTCTTGAGAGTTTAAAAGTCTTACCCCGCTTCCAACTTACTCTCTACTTCCTGTGTGTGGTTGAAGAGGTGATCTCTCAGCTTCCTGTTCCTCCCACCAGGCCTGCCTGTTGCCATGCTGCCTGGCTACTATGGACTTACAGATTGTCCCTCAGAAACTGCAAGCCCAAATGAACACTAAGTCACCTTTAGTCATAGTGTTTAAAGACAGCAATAAAAAGTACCTAGCCCACAGGCCTTGCCCCAGAACCCTGAGCAGAGAAAAGGACGCCATGTGTGCCCTGGACTCACTTACACTACCTTGCCCGTCTCCCTTAAACTCAGCCCGGATGACGTACTCGACATGTTTACCTCACAAGTTCAACCTCTGCCTTCACCGCCTCTGTTCCGGTCACCCCCTCTTGAACAACCATTCCCCCTTCCTCTCTAGCCACACTTCCTCCTTACCCAGACACACGCAGTCTCTTTCAGACACTGTGGGAACAACACAGAATCCTCTGGGAGAACATCCTTCTTCATGACGTGGCTAACAGGGATCCTGGTACCCTTTTCTGAGAGATCTCGAGTACAATCCAATTAAAGTGATTTAGTAAGGATCCCCTCCACCTCCACTAAAGGATTCCAAGGGCTTACTGCTGCTTTTGCCCTAACTTGGCAAGACCCCTGGCTGCATATCCGAGTAAAAGCTCCACAACCAGTCTTTGACACACACTTGTAATGATGAGTTCCATTCAATTACAGCCTGGTCAGCTCCATTGCTAATGTGGAGCTCCCCTGGTCACTGACAAAGGAAATGCTGAAGGAAGGACCCATTGGAACTGTAATATTATCAGAGGAAACAGAAAAGGCCATTGTCAAAACAGGAAGCTTCCAAAAACAAACAACCCCCACCCCTCCCCCCGTTTTCTTTCAGCCTAGCCTAGCTGAAGCCGTGTATACATATACTAACCTGGACCCTGAGACTATAGAAGGACAAGCCATCCTGACAGTACACCTTACAGTTCAAGCCTCTTCAGAAACTGGGGCATACATGCTCCATAGGACAAAAGCTTCAAAAACTAGACCAACAACTCCTGAACTCCTTTCCCTTCTTTATGAGACACAGTCTTCAAAGTCTTTAATAGGTGGGAGGAGTCTTCGACAGTCAGAACAGCTAAAAGAGCAAAGAGCCAAAAGACCTGGCCAACCTACGTCCAGAGCTATTGTGGCTGTTACTCTCATCTCTGCAAACGCTGGAGCTCCCTCTAGTGGCTACCTGGTTTAGTCTAAGCGACTAACCAACCTTGGGTCTTTTAGGAGTCTGTCTTGTTATCCTGTGGTCAGCCAGGATGTTTTAGACACTGGGCTACGAGCATCCAAGAACCATGCCTAAGCTGCAAAGTGAGGTCCCACTGGGAGCAACAACTTCTTTCTCTTTCTCGTGAGGGAGGACCAACTTCCATCCAATGATCATATTCGTGCCCCTGACTTTGTCCTGGACAGGGAGGAGTTCAATAAAAAAAGAGACCTCTTCGAGGACTGACAGGGTTCTGAGATTCCCATATTTCCTCTCTGGGTGTGAACCCCAGGTAATTCTAGGTAGCATAGGGAACAAAATTACGTTCCTTTTAGCATTAGAGGGGTTTATTCAGCTCCAATCACTTCCCCCAGTTTGACCTTGCTTGCTACAAAGTTGAGAACAAACTGATACCTCTGCCTTCACCTCCTGAGTATTAGGAATACAACCAACGGCTACCTGGCCTGGCTTCTGTTTAAACTTTTCAAAAACAAGAAATCATCAGTTACAAGGGAGCCATAGTGGCACACGCCTTTAATCTCAGCACTCGGGAGGCCGAAGCAGGTGGATCTCTGTGAGTTTGAGGCCAGCCTGGTCTACAGAGAGAGTTCCAGGACAGCCAGGGCTATAGCCAGGGCTACACTGAGAAGTCCTGTCTCAAAAAACAACCCCCCCCCCAAAAAAAAGAAAAAGAAAGACAAAGAAAGGAATCAATAGTGAGACTTGCTTATCTTTGGTATCAGATCGTTGCTGGAAATTTGCTCTTAGTGCTGGAGAGATGAAGAGTGCTCGCTGCTCTTGCAGAGGACCTGGGTTCAGTTCCCAGCACCCACCTGGGGGCTCACACCATCTGTAGACATGGTAATGGGTCACACTCACCCTCTTCCATTTCCTATTCTCATGCTGCCTCAACTGTCCTCTTCCTTCACTTTTGTTTCTTTCTTTCTTTCTTTTTTTTTTTTTTTTTTTGGATTTTTCGAGACAGGGTTTTTCCGTAGCTTTTTGGTTCCTGTCCTGGAACTAGCTTTTGTAGACCAGGCTGGCCTCGAACTCACAGAGATCCGCCTGCCTCTGCCTCCCGAGTGCTGGGATTAAAGGCGTGCACCACCACCGCCCGGCTACTTTTATTTCTTTTTGCTATTTTTTTTTTTTAGTTATAAACTGATTGGCCCATTAGCTTTCTTTTTGCTATTTTTTTTTATTGACTTTGAATTTTTTCTTTCTTTTCCTCCCCAACACAGGGCTTCTCTGTGTATCCCTGCTGCCCTGGAACCCACTCTATAGATAAGGCTGGCTTGGAACTTAGAGATCCTCCTGCTCTGCCTCCTTGGCACTAGGATTAAAGGTGTACACCACCACACCAGGCTAAGAAATTTTTTTCATACAATATATTTTGATCATATTCTTTCCCCTTCCTCAACTCCTCCCAGATCCTCCCATCTCTCTACCTATGCAAGTTTATGCTCTCTCTCTCTCTCTCTCTCTCTCTCTCAAAACAAACAAATAAATAAAAGTAGCAAAACCCACACCCAAATCCAAACAAACAAAAACCCAAAAAAAGACAAAAAAATCAAACCATAAAATTAAAAATCCCATAAGAAAAGATCACAAGAAGAGTATGAGATCTGTCTTGTGTTGGCCAGCTACTCCGCCTCAGCATGGAATGAGGCTTATACACCCAGTCCACCTGAGCGTGGAGCCCACTCTGGAATGAGGCTGACACACCCAGTGTCACTCCACTAGAGAAAATCAATCTCCCCTGTCTCAGTAGGTATTGATTGCAAATAGCTTCTTGGTTAGGGATGGGACTCTGTGCCAAGGCCCCTTCTCTGTGCTGGGATTTTGCCTTTGCCTTTTGGCTGTTTGGGTTTAACCAGGGCTGCTTGAAAGGGCAAAGCTATCCACTGAAACATGACTGCTTCAGCTGCCCTTGACTACTGTCCGTTCCCCTGGACAAGACCCCATGAGCCCTCGCCCTGTCTGTGACTGACCCTTTACCGCTCAGCCTTGGGTAGGCCTTATATAAGTAACCACAGCTGTCCTGGGTTCATGAGAGTCAAGCCTCCATCACGCCATGCATGAGAGGGCATTTCACAGTCCTTCCTTATCGTTGGCTGTAACATGCTTTCTGCTCCCTCGTCTGCTGCATCCCTGAGCACTGGGAGGAGTGATGCTGGGATGCCTTTTAAGGCTGAGCAGTTACAGTTGCTTGTTAGGCTCATCTGAACCACTTGTGAGTCTCTGCGTCAACTGCTGTGCACTGTAAACAAAAACTTTGACCAAGGGTAAGCACTAGTCTGTGGATGTAAACATAAATATTTAAGGAGGACTTTGATAAAAAGTCCATTCATCAGGTAACAGTAATAGGTTCATCCCTGTGGCCTATGACTCCTCCAGTCATAGGGGTAAGTCACAGTTACACGTTTGACTTCTAGAGTCAGTGAGATATGAGCTTTTGATTAGGTCCTCCGTGTTAGCCACAGCCACAGCAGATTGTAAAGCTTTTAGGTCTTTGGTTGGACTATGACAATTCCCATAGCTATGGTAATTTGGTTCCTTGAAATCAAATAGCTTATTTCTCTAGTTTCTTGCCTTCTCTGCCCTAAGGGCCCTGAATAATGGCCAGCCAGGAATGATGCTTTTCACGTCACATTCTTTAACTGACTGCTCCCTGGTGACCCCTTGCAATCCAGCTGTGGGCCACAGCAGGAAACAGTTCAACCTCCTTCTCCACCCCTGCCCTGCTGCCCTATACCTGCTTCAGCTTGTAAGTGGCCTCTGATTCCTACAGAGCTCTGCTCCGCAGGCTTTGCCCCCAGTAAAAGTTTGCGCTGTCTTAGCCACTCATTGCCTTCTCACTGACATTTCTCTTGGTGTCCCAGACGGGAAGTAGGGGTGCAGGCTCTCCATGGGGGTTCTCCTTTGCTCCTTTCTCCTCTCCACCCAACTCCTCATCTCTCTTTCCCCTTGAGAGTCTGACAGAGACCATCTCTCTACTGTGCTCCTGCATCCGGTTCACTCAGTCTTAGGGGCATTTGGAGACAATTTTTTTCTTCTCCCTTATCCAGAAACCATTCTTTTCTGACTGTCTTCCAGGTGGATTTTCCCAAAACCCTGGTGCCTGGGAGAGAACCATTGGCTCCCTTAAGACTAGTGGAGACATCTTTCTTTCCTATTGCTGGGCCCTTCTACCAAGTAGCGCCATTGATTGGCTGATGACTCTGTTGTTCTTTTTTAAAAAATGCTGCAAGATCCCCGCAGCAGTAGGCAGCAGAAATGCTGTAGGTCCCAAATGGTGGCGGCAGGCCAGGTGGTGGCAGGCAGCGGGCCCTGGGAGCAGCCAGTCCCAGGCAGAGACAGCTGCTGGTCCCAGAGCAGTGGTGGCGGGCCATGTGGCAGCAGGCAGTGGGCCCCAGGCAGAGACGGCTGCTGGTCCTCGGCAATGGCTGGTTCCAGGCAGGGAGATACATGGCGGGCGGGCAGAAGACAGAAACATGAATAGACACGACATGCAGGGTGAGTGGAATGTTTATTCAGGGGGTTATGGAGGAGGAAGGGTGAAGGGGGGGGGACAGAGAGAGAGGGAGAGAGGGAGAGAGAGAGAGAGAGAGAGAGAGAAAGAAGAGAAGAGAAGAGGAGAAAGAGACAGAGAAGGGGGGAAGAGAGAAGTGGGGAGAGAGGCAGAAGCAAAGCTGCCTCTCCGAGAGGAAGATGGAAAAGAGAGCTAGCTCAGGCCGGAAGCTGAAGATCAGCCTGCCTCAGCGGATGGGGAGGGGAATGGGTGTGGCTTGTGGCTTGTCTCTTAAAGGGACCAAAACCATAACAGACTCTTCCTTTTGACCTGTTTTCAATCAGGAAAGATCTTTCTCACCCTTCCAGTCACGGGCACGTGGCTTTTTGGCATGTCTCCTGAAAACTGTTTCTACTATAACATTCTGTACTGCTAGTGTGCCAAGCTGGCACAGGCCAGGGTCATTAGGGAAGAGGCACCTCAATCCGGAGAACGCCTCCATCAGATTGCGTGTAGGCAAGTCTGTAGGGCATTTTCTTGATTAATGAATGATGTGGGAGGGCCCAGTACTGGGGGCTGTATCACTCAAGGAAGGGGGTCCTGGGTGCTATAAGAAATGAAACTGAGCCGGGCAATGGTGGTGCGCGCCTTTAATCCCAGCACTCGGGAGGCAGAGGCAGGCGGATCTCTGTGAGTTCGAGACAAGCCTGGTCTACAAGAGATAGTTCCAGGACAGGCTCCAAAGCCACAGAGAAACCCTGTCTCGAAAAACCAAAAAAAAAAAAAAAAAAGGAATGAAACTGAGCAAACCATGGAGAGCAAGTCAGTAAACAGTGCTCCTTCACGGTTCCTGCTCCAGTTTCTGCCTCCAGGTTCCTGCCCTGCTTGAGTTCCGGCCCTGACTGCCCTCAGTGATGAAGTGTAAGATAAAACAAACCCTTTTCTCCCCGTTGCTTTTGGTCATGCTGTTTTATCACAACTACCAAACCCTAACTAAGACACAAGGCCTGACCTAAATAACCTCCACAACGGTTATCACTGGCCAGAGGCTGACACATTTGACTTCTAGATTCAAAAGGACCTATGTTAACTCAAAGGAATAAACCTGAGGTCCTACATCTAAACCTTTCTCTCAGTTTCTACCCTCTTCATTCATGCCGCTTAGCTTCTCAGGTTCCTGTCTCCATAAAACTCCTCCTCATGTTGCCTAAATCTATTTTCTCCGCCTCCTGATTTTCTGTGGTCATGTGTTCTCTCACCGCTGACCACACACAGACCCTGCCTTCTCTCATAGTGTATGTAGCCCTTCCACAGCTAAAGGTCAGCCTCTCCTGGAAAAAGGGAGGAAGAAAGGGAGGGAGGGAAGGAGGAAGGAAGGGAAGGAAGAAGAAACCCTTCTCTCTCGCTGGCTGAGGACAACTGCTGCCCTGTGGAGCTTCTTTCCCTGCTAACCCGCTCCTCCAGGCAGTTTCTCCCAGATCAGAGCAAATACAAATTCTCAGCCCTTGGAAAACAGACAGTCTCTTCCCTCTTGCTGTCTGTGCTGTTCTTAGTGCCCCGACCACCCCACCACACTTTTTTAAAGCTCATCTCTATTCAGTCCAGAGTTCCAAACAGCTGCTCTAGCTTACCAGACTCCTTCGTCACACCGGGTTCTTGCTCCCCGAGTGCCCTCCTACAACAGCTTTAAGGTGACGGAATGACACCCTGAAGATGGGTGAATGTTCACAGGTATACATGGATGGGGTAGAAACGCGCGTGTGTGTGTGTGTGTAAGTATATAACATTTTAAGGTGTGTTTTCTTTTTTTAACATTTATTTATTATATATACAACATTATGTACACAACTTTTATTATGTATACAACATTCTGCCTCTATGTATGCCTGCACGCCAGAAGAGGGCACCAGATCTCATTACAGATGGTTGTGAGCCACCATGGGGTTGCTGGGAATTGAACTCAGGACCTCTGGGAGAGCAGCCAGTGCTCTTAACCTCTGAGCCATCTCTCCAGCCCCTGGTTTTCTTTTTGATACAAGGTCCCCTATGTAGTCCTGGCTGACCTGGAACTATGTAGACCAAGCTGGCCTTTAACTCCAGAGACCCACCTGTCTGTTCCCTGAGTGCTGGGATTAATGGTGAGCTCTACCTGGACGGGTGATTTAATTCTTGCAAACCGTCAGTTTCTCATTTTCCTCATGTTTAAGATGATTGCCGTTTTCTGTCTGTTTCTGATTGTCAAACAGCTGGAATACCATGAATACCTAACTCACTCTGTAGACCAGGTTGTCCCCCTACTCAAAGATCCACCTGCCTCTGCCTCCGAGTGCTGGGATTAAAGACATATGCCACCACCATGCCAACTCTAATACATTGTTTAAATTTAAAATGTATTATAAAATCTTATAAACAAAATTAAGCTATTAAATTTAGAAAGACGTGAAATGCTGTCTCAGTGTTAGCTTCTGTGGAGGCAGCAGCCTACCTCTGTCACGGAAGCAGTTCATCATCACCTGCTGCCAGGTGCCTTCCACAGTCAGCTAAAAAGTGCCCTCCAGGCAGAGTTTGCTCTCTTGCCTCTTGCTCCTCTCTTTTTCCTGCTGTCTCTTCCCTCTTCTCTCTGTTTCTCTGTCTGCCTGCCTCTCTCATGTCCCCTCTCTCATGGCCTTTCACTCTTCGTACACACGCACGTGCACACGCACACAAACCACTACTGCCTCTTCCTGAGGGTGGAATCTCCCTACCTTTCCCTGGTCTTGGGAGTCGCCTCCCTCAACTACCAGAACTGACAAAAAATTTCCCCCTAAACTTCTTAACTTTATCTTCTGCTCTGTCAGCATCCTTCTGGGTCTAGGTGTCCCCTTAAATAAAATCTGTACCCAGGACAGCTTCAAAGTGGCTAGCCCCAAGTGGTCCAGCACAGTCTGCTCCAGCTAGTCCGCACTTTCCTGGTGCCGGCTACTCCCATAGAGCCTGGACAGTGAGAGAAACAGCCAACTGTATACCCAGATCTGCACAGTCCTCCAAAAACCAGCAAGGAGACCGAGCCCTTTCACATATAGTGAAAGCAAAGAGCCTTTATTTTATACAAGTTTGCAAACTCGGTCTCTCTGTATGTCCAACATATTGGAATAATCAGAGAGCCTCAAGCTCAGTTAGAGTTAGGTTTTTATAGTAATAAAGGTGGGGGTGGGGATTTCTAAGGTTCAGGACCTCTGATTGGCTCACGTTTGTCTAGGGGTGTCCTGGTGACCGTGTGCTGGCGGGTGATCCTATCTACAAGGGTTGGAATGTTAGGCATTTCCTTTGGAGGGTCTGTTCCTGGGTGGTGCCTGGGTTATCTCAATTTGTGGTCCTTCCTGCAACCAGGTATTGCCTCAGAGTAAACTACTGAGACTCGGGCCTCCCCTTAAGCTTATCGTGGCTGAGTCCCACACCAACTACACCAGGACGTGGCCAGCATCCCAGCTTTCTCAGGTCCCTCAAAGATGCTGAAGCAGTCTAGAGAACAAGGCACCCCCATTCCCACCTCACCAGCTACCTCTTCCCATTTCCTCACCCTTTTGTAATAAACAAAAAGGAAGGAAGTTGGTTTCCTCCACAGCAGCAGCCTGCCTCTGCTTCCAAAGCAGCTGCACCATCACCTGGTACCAGGCGCCTTTCTGTCAACAGCTACGTGACGGGTGCACCTCTTAAAAGTGCCCTCCAGGCTCAGTTCACTCTCTTGTCTCTTGTTCCTCTCTTTCCTCTTGTCTCATTCCTGTTCTGTTTCTCTGTCTGCTTGCCTGCCTCTCTCTTGTCCCCACTATGACATCGTTTCTCACTTTCTCTTCCCTCTCCCCCATAAACCTCTTGCACTAACTCCTTTGTGGGTGGTGTGCTTGCTTAGTGGCATACCTTGGCAGGGTCCACAGAAGGGTAACCACTTCACCTTTCTTTTTCTATCCTTTCAGTTAGGGTTTCTGCTGCTGTGAAAAGACACTGTGACCAAGGCAACTCTTACAAATGTGAGAACATTTAACTGGTGTGGCTCACTTAAAGTTCAGAGATTCAGTCCATTATCATCATGGGGGGACGTGGTGCTAGAGAAGTAGCTGAGAGTCCTACGTCTTGCAGAAAACAGGAAGCGAACTGAGTGTCATGGTGAGCAATGCTTGAGCAAAAGAGATCTCAAATCCCGCCCCCACAGTGACACACTTCCTCCAGCAAGGCCACACATACTTCAACAACACCACAACTCCTAATAATGCCACTCCCTTTGGGTACTATTTTCTATAAAACCACCACAAAAAATATAAAGTATATCATCGATAAAATGTTAAAAGAATATTTTTTTTTGACACAGGTCCTGTTTTTCCAGCCTTGGCTATCCTGGAACTCACTCTGTAGATAAACTGTCCTCAAACTCAGAGATCTGCCTGCCTCTGCCTCCTGAATGCTAGGATCAAAGGAATGGATCATCATGCCCAGCTAACAAAATGGTTTTACATTAAAGTAGCTCTACAAATTTTTTTTTTGTTGTTTTTTCAAGACAGGGTTTCTCTATGGCTTTGGAGCCTATCCTGGAACTAGCTCTATAGACCAGGCTGGTCTCAAACTCACAGAGATCAGCCTGCCTCTGCCTCCTGAGTGCTGAGATTAAAGGCGTGCGCCACCATCGCCCAGCTCTACAAAAATTTATGAAGAATGGTTTTAACAATTATAAATTCTAAGGTCAAAAATTCTTTTCCATCCAGATAAAACTAAGTTTTGATTCTCTACAAAATCTTAGTAGTGTTTACAAAAGCAATGATTTTGTTTTATTCTTTTACTATAGGAGATAGTAAAAAAAAAAATAATAAACCTATAATTTACATCAGTTCCTGGCTTGATGGTGATGCTCAGGAGACCGAAACAGGCGGTTCTCTGTGAGTTCAAGGCCACCCTGTTCTACAAATCAAATTCCAGAACAGCCAGGGCTACACAGAGAAACCCTGTCTCAAAAAACAAAACAAAACAAAAAACTTTTGTTTTCTATGTATGGGTGTTTTGCCTGCACATATATGTCTGTATGTGTGTATGTCTATGCACCATGTGTGCAGTGCCCACAAAGGCCAGAAGAGGACTTTGGAGCCCTGGAACTAGAGATACAGATGATTGCGAGCTGCCATGTGGGTGCTGGGAATTGAACACAGATCCTCTGCAAGAACAGTGCTTTTCAACGCTGAGTCATTGCTCCAGCACGGCCTTCTGGTGTTAAATAACAGGCCTGAAGATCCAACCCCCATGACCCCAGGACTGAGGCACTCAGGACAGACTAACCTTAGCACAAGACAGTCTTCTCAGTGCCACCAGAGTTAACCTCATTCCCTCCAAAGACCTCTTCACCTTGCTGATGTAATTGTGTAATCGCTTGTCTGTCTTTCTATTTTATGACATCACGGAGCGGAACACAGTGCACCCTTAAAATTCCCCAGAGCCACTTGTGACAACTTAGATTTCTCTTTTTCGTTAAGTATTTTGCATGCTGAAATTATTTTTGAATGTTTTGCCATACTTAGAACTGTGTGTATGTAAATGCAAGTGTTTTGAAGATGTATTAAAAGGCTACAAAGCGTGTACTTCTAAACTGAGGTGCTTGTTTACCCTCTTCAGGTCTATCAGAATGGTATCTTTGGGTCTATTAGATATTTCATAAAACCTTGAAATATTATTTGTTTATATGAAACAAGATTATTAAGGTCATAAGGTAAAAGTCTCATTAGGTTATAGAACTTGACATTAGGGCTAGGTAGGGTGGCACAGCATTTGGGAGCAAAGGCTGGTGTTGCTCTATGAGTTTAGGGCCAACAGGGGCTACATGCTGAGGCCCTACCTCAAAACAACATTTTTTTTTACATTAGATACAAAGATTTTAATGATTTTTTTAAAGAGATAATATTGATTTCATATCATTTGTGTAATAGTCATGGGTAACAAAAATAAAAAGATATAAAATTGCTTTTTGTCCAGCTGAGGTACTTTTGGGTGCTGGCCATTGTTTCTGGACTAGTTGCTATTGGTTTCTTTGAAAAAATTGTTTTGTTTTTAGCTGGGCAGTGGTGGCGCACGCCTTTAATCCCAGCACTCGGGAGGCAGAGGCAGGCGGATCTCTGTGAGTTCGAGACCAACCTGGTCTACAGAGCTAGTTCCAGGACAGGCTCCAAAACCACAGAGAAACCCTGTCTCGAAAAACCAAAAAAAAAAAAAAAAATGATGTTTTTTAAGTAACTCAGTTAAATTTCCTTTGTATGGTGGGGATTACAGGAGATTCAATGCTGATAAAAAAATCTATGTAAACTTACTCTATAAAGAACAGAGACGGCTATGCTATAGTTAAAAAATAGTCACTGGTCTCTTACATTGCTAACACTGCCTTAGTTTGGGTTTCTATTGCTGTGCTCAAACACCATGACCAAAATCAACCAGGGAAGGAAAGGGTTTATTTCATCTTACAGCTATCACTGAGGAAAATCAGAGCAGGAGCTCCAGGCAGGAACCTGGAGGCAGGAGTCCATATAGAGGCCATGGAGGGGTGCTGCTTACTGGCTTGCTCTCCGGTGGCTTGCTCAGCCTGCTTTATCACTCAAGACCACCACCTGCCCTGGAG
The DNA here is from genome assembly GCF_018167655.1 of Microtus oregoni. Taxonomy (NCBI): domain Eukaryota; kingdom Metazoa; phylum Chordata; class Mammalia; order Rodentia; family Cricetidae; genus Microtus; species Microtus oregoni. Next base: position 66,080,837 of record NW_024543063.1, read on the forward strand.
GGGGGGGCATCCACAGTAAGCAGAGCCCTCCCATATCAGTCATCAATCAAGCCCCTCCCCCCCTCCAATCTGGTAGGGACATTTTCTCACTTGAGGTTCCCTCTTCTCAAATGACTCCAGTTTGTGTGTCAGGGTGACCTAAACTAGCAACACAATCAGTGATGGTGGCGCACGCCTTTAATCCCAGCACTCAGGAGGCAGAGGGAGGCGGATCTCTGTGAGTTCGAGGCCAGCCTGGTCTCCAAGAGCTAGTTCCAGGATAGGCTCCAAAACTACAGAGAAACCCTGTCTCAAAAAACAAAACAAAACAAAAAATAAATAAAAATAAAAAATAAGGTTTTCAAGGTTATTTTGTCCAACTTAAAAAAATCTATGCACATGACTTGTGTACACACATTATTTACATATGCCTATATTTTATATTGTTTACAAGATATCTAATTAGCTTAAGTAAATTGTATAAACTTGAGACATGACCACTCCATGGTATGGTTAAGGGGAAGGTTTTTATTGTAGATATGGAGGAGAGAGAGAGAGAGAGAGAGAGAGAGAGGAGAGAGAGAGAGAGGAGAGAGAACATACCAAGCATAGCAAGGCCACAAGAGGAGTGAGTATCTAGGGGAAGGAATCCCCTGAGCTGGAGGGTGCTTAGGGCAGGAGAGACAGGTCACATTACAGGTACTTGTGATACTGAGGGGGCGTGAAGCCCAGCATTTGCTTGATAAGCTGACAGGGGCCACACGTAGCCATATATCCCTTCTGCCAGAAGTAGGGGATGTTTGAAAAGATGGGAACTGGCTTCACAAGTTCCAGAGCAATGCTGGCAGTATTTGACCACCAGAAATGCTCCCACATTCCAGGTTGAGCTCATTTTTGGCTCTTTGGACAGCCTTTGGGGGTTTGGGGCACTGGAGTTTCCTTCGTACCTGACACCAATGATTATTTTAACTGAAAGCCCAACGTTAGTCCAAAGCCTTTTAATTCACAGTGTAAGGAAAGTTTTGAAAAATGTCAGGCAGCATCTCAGATGCTCTGTAGTTCATCGTTGTCTTGGCTCTGGTCCACAAGCAATCTAAAACTGTCCTGTTGCTTGGGAAAGCAGACTGGCCTCCAGGACACAGTATCTTCTGTTCCCGGTACAGCTCTGTCCTCGGAGACAGTTGCCCTCCCTCAGAGGTGACTCTCTAAAATTTGCTGCTCCTAGAATCCAAAGGAAAAAATTACTTCCTTTCAAAATAATTGTTTATAGTTTCTATAAGGTGCATGGGGCTTCTAATGAAAAGAACAAATTGATTCTTAAATCAGGTTTATTTAAAATAAAAATCTCTGCCAAACTATATCTAAACGTCATACAACAGTTACACCAGCTGAGCTGTTCTCCAAGACTGTTTAACTGGCCTTCCAGGGGCACACTAGCATACCTGGTCCCGTACTTGGTCCCATACTTCGTCTCAGGGCCTAAAATGGATATTATTTTGACCCTGACCCTCTGTGGTGGTTCAAACGAGAAATGTCCTCCCGAAGTACGTGTGTTTGAATGTTTGGTACCCAGTTGGTGGCACTGATGTAGCAATGAGGTCTTTTTTTTTATAAGTATCTTTTTATTTATTTATTTATTTTTTCTTGGAAAAAAATTTCCGCCTCCTCCCATCCTCCCATTTCCCCCCCTTCCTCCCACTCTACTCCCCCTCCCCCCACTCATTTCCCCCTCCCTCTTCAGACCGAAGAGCAGTCAGGTGGAAAGTCCAAGGTCCTCCCCACTCCATCTAGGTCTAGGAAGGTGAGCATCCAAACTGGCTAGGCTCCCACAAAGCCAGAACATGAAGTAGGATCAAACTCCAGTGCCATTGTCTTTGGCTTCTCATAGTCCTCCTTGTTCAGAGAGTCCGGTTTTATCCCATGCTTTTTCAGTTCCAGTCCAGCTGGCCTTGGTGAGCTCCCAATAGATCAGTCCCTCTGTCTCAGTGGGTGGGTGCACCCCTCACGGTCCTGACTTCCTTGCTCATGTTCTCCCTCCTTCTGCTCCTCATTGGGACCTTGGGAGCTTATTCCGGTGCTCCAATATGGGTCTCTGTCTCTATCTCCATCCATCGCCCGATGAAGGTTCCCAATGATGGCTCTCCTGGTCAATGAGGTCTTTTTTTGTATTTTGTTGTTATTTTTAATGGGGGTTACTAACAGGAGTTTGTGGGGTGAGGGGCTACTTAAAAGGAGGAAGGATAATCCCAAACAGCTGCAGCACCGCACCGGCTCTCGCTCCCCCTCCCCACCAACATGGATGACTTTTCAGAACCTCTTTCCTTTTCGGTCTGGTAGCATGTGTTTAGTGCTTTTTATGGTGCTGGGGAGAGACTTTTGAGTTTTCGTTCTTCCAGATGTGAAGCTTTCTGCGATCTCCTGTTTCCCGCTGACTCTGCGATCCTTCCCTTCCGTCCTGGAAGAAGTGGTTCAGTTTAGAGGAAAAAGCCCGACAACAAATCCACGCTTCTGGGATCAGCACCAGTCACTTAAGGACTGTTCAAAGTCTGTTTTTAAATTATGTTTTTTAATTAGTTTATAAAGTACTAGGTTTTGGGGGCTGGAGAGATGGCTCAGCGGTTAAGAGCACTGGCTGCTCTTCCATAGGCCAGGGTTAGATTCCCAGCACCCACATAGCAGCTCACATTTTCCCAATCCGTTCATCGGTTTATTCCATTCCCTGGCTTTTTTGGGCGGGGCGGCAATGAATGTGGATAAGCAAGCATCCCTGTAGTTACTACAGTGCAACAGGATGGAGAGTCCTTCGGGAGCATGCCTAGGAATGTAACCCTCCTCATCCGCTAGTTCTACTTCAGATTTCCAAAATAGCTATACCAATTTAAATTCCCACTAGCAGTAAATAAAGCTTCCCCTTCCCCACATCCACACCCGAACTTAAGGTCATTTATGTTCCTGATAATGTACTGGATGAGGCTGTTGAGATATTGAATCCACTGCAAAAGACCAAAGACTTAGACTCAAGTCAAATTTAGATTAAATGAGTTTATTCTTACTGCTGGCAGAAGGAGGGCACCTGAGAGCCAAGCAGCACCCCTCGCCGAAGGGGCTAAAGGGGAAGGGGTTTGTAAAAGGTGATATCAAAGGTGCACATTACAATTATCTGTGGGGTCGCAGCTGGGCAAGAGAACTGTTTCATCCATGTCTCCAGCCCCTCAAAGTACCAGATCTTCCGTACACATCTTTGATTCATCTGAAGTCGAGTTTTGTGCAGAGCAAGAGATAATGGTCTAGTTTCATTCTTTTACAAGTCGATATTGAGTTTTCCCATTATTTGTTAAGAATAATGTTTCTCTAATGTATGTTTTTTGACAACTTTGTCAAAATTTAGGCGCGTGTAACTGTGTGGATTTATTTATGGACTTCCTAACATATTCCATTAATCTACATGTCTGTTTTTCTGCCAGCACTAACCTGTTTTTATTCCTCTGGCTCTATAATTTAAGATGAGTTAGGTATTATTATCCTAACAGCCAGTATTCTTTTTGTTGAGCATTGTTTGGTTTTCCTTGATCTTTTGAGCATTCATGTACTTTTTAACTGTTGGTTTGATTTGGTTTTTTGAGACAAGGTTTCTCTGCATAGCCCTGGGGGGCCTGGAACTCCCTCTGCAGACCAGGCTGTCCTAGAACTGAGAGATCTGTCGGCCTTTGCCTCCTGAGCGCTGGGATTAGCGGTGTGCACCACCACGGCACCCAGCTGCATTCCTGTACTTCTTAAGACTCATTTTCAATGCCTGTGAAGAACGGCCTTGGGATTTTGACTGAATCATCCTGCATCTCTGTAATGAAGCCAATTTGACAATTTAGATGTTTTCTTGAATTCGGTGTGCAAGCATATTGGGAGTTTTTTGTATTGATTTGTGGATCGTTTCTGGCAGGAAAGTTATTTTCACGATATTAACTCTTCCAGTCCGTGAGCATGAGCGGTCCTTCCATCTCCTAGCGTCTTCTGTAATTTCTTCAAGCTTTTGTTGTAGAAGTTTTTTTTTTATTTTCTTGGTTAAGTTTATTCCCAGACACTTTATTATCTTGGGGGTGGCTATGCAAGTGGGATTATTTCACTGGTTTCTTTCCACTGAGGTTTGTTATTGGTATAGACCAAGACCATAGATTTTTGTGTGTTATTTTTGTATCCTGCCATCTGGCTCAAAGTGTTTACTGGCTCTTTTTTTATATGAAGATTTTAGGGTTTCTTATGTATCACATATCATACTCTTCAATGGGGATACTTTGACTTCTCTTCCTATAAATATCCCTTTTACTCATTTATATTGTCTTCTTGCTCTAGCTAAGCCTTTAAGTACCATATGTATTGAATTGGATTAGAGAGAGGACATGCTTGTCTTGTTCCTGGTCCTAGTGGGGCTGCTTTGAGTTTTCCTCTATCTAGCATTCTGCTGACTACAGGTTTGTCATATACTACCTTTATTATGTTGGTATATGGTACCTTCATCTCTAGTCTCTCTGTGACTTTTATCATGAAGGGCTGTTTGGTTTTGTCAAAGGCCTTTTCTTTTTTTCTTTTTCTTTTTCTTTTTTTTTTTTTTTGATTTTTCGAGACAGGGTTTCTCCGTAGCTTTTGGTTCCTGTCCTGGAACTAGCTCTTGTAGACCAGGCTGGCCTCGAACTCACAGAGATCCGCCTGCCTCTGCCTCCTGAGTGCTGGGATTAAAGGCGTGCGCCACCACCGCCCGGCGTCAAAGGCCTTTTCTGTATCTACTGAGATAATCATATGATTTCTGTCTTCAATTCCATTTAAGTTATGCATTACATTTATTAATTTATATGTGTCGAACCATCCTGCATCTGTGTAATGAAGCCAAACTGGTAATTTAGATATTTTCTTAAATTTAATTGGCAAGCATATTGGGAATTTTTCATGTATTACTAGGGAGATCAGTCTATAATTTCCTTTTTATGTGTGTGTAGGTGTGTGTGTATGAGTGTAATGAATCTTTGCTCTGGTTTTGTTATCAGGGTAATAGTAACATTGTAAAGACAATTTGAAATATTTCTTTCCCTTTTTATTTCATGGAATATTAATATTGGTGTTAGTTCTTTGGCAGCTTGATATAACTTGGAAGTGGATCCATATGGTCTTGGACGCTTTTATTTGAGGAACTTTTAAAAATTACTACTGCTTCAATTTCATTGCTGGTTATATATTTGTTCATATTATTTGTTTAATTTTGATAAGTCAGAATGTAGAATTTCATTTATTTCTTTTAGGTTTTCCAGTTTAGCAGAATATAGGTTTTTAAGTTATATCTTTATGGTTTTCTGGATTTTACTGGTACCTCTTGAGTTTCTCCTCTTTTGCCTCTAATTCTATTGGCATCTGTTGAGGGAGCTGTGGGCTGCATTCCTGCTACCCAGCTAGGCCGCCTGACTAGCTTATACCCCGAAATAACAACTTACAAACTGTATTCATTTAAACACTGCTTGGCCCACTAGCTCTAGCCTCTTCCGGGCTAATTCTCATATTTTGCCTAACCCATTTTTAGTAATCGGTGTAGCACCAGTCTTACCGGGAAAGATTCAGCATGTCTGACCTGGCAGCTTGCTTCATCGCGTCTGCCCGGGAGAGGGGAGCATGGCCTCTGAGCTCCTTCCTCTTCTTCCCAGCATTCTGTTCTGTTTTCTCCTCCCACCTATGTTTTAACCTATGAGGGCCAAGCAGTTTTTTTATTTTTTTAACCAATGACCTTCCTCCATCAGGCATCTGTTATAAAAACTCTGTTTTAACTTCAAATTTTATAAGATTTTTTTCTCTTACTTTCTTTTGGTTACTTTGGCTAAGGGTTTGTCAATCTTGTTTATGTGTACACAAATCCAACTCTTTGGACTAGAGAGAGAGCTCAGCAGTTAAGAGTACTTGCTGCTGCTGTAGGGGGCTGGCGTTTGGTTCCCAGCACTGAGTGGATCACCGTTCCCTGTAAGTCCAACTCCAGGAGATAGAATCACATTCTGGCTGCCATAGACACCAGAACTGGCAGACACATACTTATACACAGAAGCACACACATACACATAATTAAAAAGATTTTTTTTTGCCAGGCAGTGGTGGTGCATACTTTTAATCCCAGCACTCAGGAGGCAGAGGCAGGCAAATCTCTGTGAGTTTGAGGCCAGCCTGGTCTACAAGAGCTAGTTCCAGGACAGGCTCCGAAGCTACAGAGAAATCCTGTCTCGAAAAAAAAAAACTTTCAAAAATATCCAAGTTTTGTATTATTTTACTAATTTCTTCTTTGAGCTTAATCATTTCTCCCAATTTGCTGTTTTTAGGTTCAGTTTATTCTTGTTTTCCCAACGCTGTGAGATACACTATTAAGTTATTTGGATTTTCCCTGATTAATTTATTTGCTGTAGGCACTGAGAGCTAATATGCTATTTCTTAGGTCTGCCTTCATCTTATCCCATAGACTTTTGGTGGGTTGCATTTCCTAACTCACTATTCAATAGTGTGTTGTTTAAGTGTTGTTTTATCTCCATGACTTGTGTGCTTTATATAGTTTCTCTTGATGTTGATTTCTAGATTTAGATTCATTGCGGTCAGATACAAGAAATTATTTTAATTTTTCTATGTTTGTTGAAATTGGCCTTGTGTGTTAATGTATGATCAATTTCAGAGGAAGTCCTGTGGGCTGCTGAGAAGATAGTGTATTTAGTGTTTGAATGAAATGTTCTGTAGATATCTGTTAGGTACATTTGATTTCTGATGTCATTTAACTTCAACATATCTCTGTTTAATTTACCAGATGACCTGTCCATTAGCAGAGAGGTGTTGAAGTCACCCACTGTTACTATTTCGGTGTTACTGCATTGCCGTTACCTAACAATGTCTGTGACTTAGCATATGGCTCCATTTGCTCTAGAAAACTGGGTACACTGGAGTTTGAATACATTTAGAATTATAATAACCTCTCGGGGGATTGTTCCTTAATGAGTGTGAAGTGACCTCTGACTAGTTTGGCTTTGTTAGAATTTAGAATGAATAGCCCTGCTTGTGCCTTTCTTTTTCTCTGGAGTGCCATTTCCTGTTCTTTTACCCTCAGTGGTGTTTGTGTTTGCTGGTGAGGTGAAGTGTGCTTTTTCAGAGCGGCAAGAAAGGTGGGCCCCATTTACTGGTCCTGTCAGCATCTTTTTCCTGAGACCATTAGTTACTGAGACAATCAATATTAAGTGTTACTATTCTTTGTCATTTTGTTGCTTTTGTGGTCTTCAGTCTCTGTATGTTGTGGGTTCCTGGGAACCCTCTTGGCCAGGTTGACCTAGTCCCATCTCCACTGTGTGTTGTGGTCCCTGCACACTTGGGTTCCTTCCCTACGTTGGATGTACTCCAGCTGCTTCTCCTATCTTGGATGTACTTCATGGGTTCCTACGTGTTTGGGTGCCCTACTCTGGGTCCAGTGTGGCCCACTTCCCACTCGTGCTGTATCCATTGCATTCCGTGAGTCCTTGCACACCTGGGAGCCCTACCCTAGGCCAATGATCCTAATTCAAGCCTCTGCACCCACCACCCTGCTTTATTGATCCCTGTGCATCTGGGCACAGCACCCTGATAAGGTTCTACCCTTATATTTTGTACTTTCAATGATCCTAATATTTTACTTTTACCTTTCCAACTTAAATGCCTCAACATCTCATTATTCCCTTTTCTTTCTTAATTGCTCTGACTAGAACTTGTCATATTAAACTGGATATTATAGCTTTGTTCCTGAGCTTATGGGAAGACTTTTTAGTCCAATACCATGGAGTATGACATTACCTATGGATTTTTCATATATAGTCTTTATTACATTTAAGGAATAACCTTCCATTCCTGGTTCATTGGATTTTTTTTTCCTCCTTTTTACTTTGCAAAATAGGCAGAAAATAAAAATTTACATTTTAGCCATTTCATTTTTAAGCATATGGGCTAGTCCTTTGATGACGTTATGTTTTACAGTCCTTACTGCTACTCATCTTTATCACTGCATGTTGAAACTCTACATCCACTAAAAATGTCTCACCTATCTCTCTCTCTAAGGCAGTGGTTCTCAACCTGTGGGTCCCAACCCCACTGGGGGTTGCATATCAGATGTTTAAATTAATATTCCCAACAGTAGCAAAATTACCATTATGAAGCAGCTGTAACTTAACTCTGTGGTGGGGTCACCACAGCAGAGGAACTGTACTGCAGGGTCTCAGTGTTAGGAAGGTTGAGAACCACTGCTCTAGGGTATGGGAGCCTTGCCTCTGCTTTCTGTTTCCAGGATTTTTTTTTTTTTTTGAACTGAGCTTGTCTATGGTCAGCAAGAAGTACACCACTGAGATACGCTGCCAGATTCCATGAATTTGGCTACTTGAAGTGCACCATACGGATGGAATCAGTCACTGAGAAACTAGTCCTTAAGATTCATACATGTCGGGATTTCCTTCTTTTTATGATTCCATGTGCTTTCCCCATTTTATTCCACCTGGGACCAGGGCCCACATTCATTGACTCTCTCATGTCCATCTCATAATTCAAAGTGTAGGTGGAATTTTCTGTCCTGACAGCCAACTCCCAAGCAACCACAGAGATTTATCACTCAACTGATAGCTTAGGCTTGTTGCTAACTAGCTCATACATCTTAACTCCTATTTTTTTGTCTCCCAAAAAATGGTGGTACGTTTCTTCAGCACAGCTTGTTCATATCACTCCCCTCTCCCCGCACCCCGCATCTCCTGGTGACTCTCTGCCTTTCTTCTTCCTAGTCTCCTCTGTGTCTGGCTGCCCCGCCTATACCCCTTCCTGCCTCGCTATTGGCCAGTTAGTTCTTTATTAAACCAACAAGAGCAGCACATCTTCACATTAGACGAAAGGATTATTCCACAGCACAAAATTCATTTAATCTCTCTCTAAAAGTCACCAAAGTCTTAACAGTCTCAAAAGAGTTTAGAAGTCCAGGCCGGGCGGTGGTGGCGCACGTCTTTAATCCCAGCACTCGGGAGGCAGAAGCAGGCGGATCTCTGTGAGTTTGAGGCCAGCCTGGTCTACAAGAGCTAGGTCCAGGACAGGCTCCAAAGCTACAGAAAAACCTTGTCTTGAAAAAAAAAACCAAACAAATAAATAAGTACAAAACAACACCAGAGCAAGCTACATACTTCTAATACACAATGGTACAGAGTAAATATTCTCACTCTGAAAGGGAGAACGAAACATGAAAGGGAGATCTGACCAAAGCAGGATCCAAACTTTTGGATCAAACATTGACCCCTACAGTTCTCTGTGTGGCATCTGGGTTTTTTGATGGATTCATCTGAGACCCTTGGGCAGGCCAGTCTTCCAGTTATCCCTCCTACATCCCATGATGGGCTGGTAGCTTTTCTCCATGGTTGTAGCACGTTTGTAGCGTCTCTAACGGCTTGAGGATTTCACCTTCCCAGCTTCGTAAGATTGTCTCTCAGTGCCTCCCTGCAGGAAATCTCATCCTGCCACACATTGCTGGGTCTCTGCAGCTATAGCACAAGGCCCAAAGGCCCTATCATAATTATATCTCCCTTACTTGCAAGACAGGTGCTGTCAGCTCCAGATTTCTTCTGGTCCTTTGGATCCAAAGTGGCAGTAGTTTTTTGTCCCTTCAGGGTGATCCTGGAGACTTCTTTAGGGGGTCATTTTGGAGCAGGGAACCCTTGTGGCAGGATTTTATTCTTCTTTTAAATGAATTTACATTTTCTCAAGTTTAGATTTTTTTGACACGCGGTGTCTTGCCCTTAGGATACCTTTCCTATAGTACCGAGTACGTAGATGCTTTGTGTCTTCCCTCTTCCTTTTCTGCTACTTTAAAGCCAGCGCATGCTCCTTTCTTCCTCAAACTGTACATTTAAAAAATATCCTTCTGTTCTCTCACTATGAATCTGAACAAGAGCAGTAAGAGCTGGGATTACAGGAGTGCATGGCATTTTGTTTCCTTTTCCAAATAATTTACTTTTAATTTTAATCTAGTCAGTATCAGTGATACATCGAATCAAAACAGGGCATCCTCTCCCCCTTCCAGCCAAATACAAAGCACTGTAGAATGTTCTTAAGGCGGATATTTCCTATTCAGTGTGCCTGATAGCGGATCGCAGGCAATTATTTATTGAATAATGAATATTGAATCCCTGACGCTGTGAGCCTAGAGGTTTCATCGAACGTCCATTACAATTTCTCACGGATTAGCATTGCTGACATTTACAGGGGTATTCTTTGCCAGTATCCATTTTCAGGATCGGGTTCTGGGGCAGACAGATAAGGGGGCGTGTCCCGCCCGGTCCACGGGTGCGTTGGTTGGTGGAGTCTCGCAGAAGCCACGCCCCTCGCGGCCAGCAGGCGTGTCTGTGGGACTTCCCTGGAAGGGCTGCGCCCCCCCCCCCCCCCCCCCGCACGCAGCCCCGCGCACGCGCACGCGCGCCTCCAGGGCCCGGTCGCGCCTGGAGTGAGGAAGCGCTCTGTGGAGCGGCGGAGCTACGGCGCTGCTTCCACGGCTGCTGAGGAGGGGAGCATGTCTGCAACTCGAGCCAAGAAAGTGAAGATGGCCACCAAATCGTGCCCCGAGTGCGACCAACAGGTGGGCCGGGCTGGCGCGAGCGAGCGGGCGGGCGGGGCGGGCAGGGCGGGAGGCCGTTGCTCGGCGGCGGTTGGCGGCCCGCGGCCGGCGGGGGGTCTGGGAGCCGGGACCCGGCGCTGCCCTTCTGGTCCCCTGCGGGCCCGCGGCCCCCTGCCGCCCCGGGTGGCTTTGTTCGCCTTTGCGGGGAGTGCGGTGCGGCTCCTCAGCTGTCGCCCCCCGCCACCTGGGTGGCAGCATAACGTAGACAAAAGGACAGTAATGGTGCTAACTTTTTGCAAATTTGTGGACTTCCGGAACACCGCAATAAAACCAGTTTTGATGGGTGATTTCTAGTCCTTCCATCACGTTGTTAAGGTTGTTAACGGAACACGATCGAATGAAGTTGGCATTAAGACTCTTCCTCTCTGCATGCGCCCCTTCCTATTCGTGCTATTTACTGTTGTAAATTTGACTTGTCTGCTTCCAGATTTTTTTTTTTTAAATTATGCGGGTTCGGGAATTTGAAACGAGTCGTCTAAATTGAATTCATGGAGTAGTAGCTGCAATCTTTAAAAGATACATGTTTTTCTTTTCCTGCATTTAAGCACGCTTTATTCTCATTACAGTGTAATGAACTAAAATTCTCTCAATTAAAACCATCCTTAAGGCCCTTCCTGCCAGCATGCAGACCTTGATATACTTCCTTTTCCACTGACTGAATATTCAAATTTCCAAAATGACTACCTCGCTCTCCTCCCCTCCCCCATCCTTCTCTCTCATTCTCTCTGGTGTAATTTTAAATGGGCGGAGACTTAAGCTGATTTTAATTTATTATTTAGGGCGTTTTCTTGTCGGTTTATCAAATCTTTTAACAGAATGTTAACATATTTTTTTCATATAATTTATAAAAACGCCGATCAGGGAAAGTTGTGCAAGAATAGAGACGCTAGAGCTCTATAAAAACAGTCATATTTTCCAAAATGTAGTGTTACATTTATTCTTTCCACCAAACTAAAATTTTAACAAGCTTGAACTTTGTGCTCAATCTGTTGGTACATTACTTGGATGTTTTAATAATTTCCAGTTAAGGCTTCTATAAAGTGAATTATGCATTGTTTCTGTATGACACAAATCCCATGTATCCTTTTGTTTTACTTGGCATAAAGTAATCTTTTGGGGGGAAAGGCCTGATTTTAATATTCTTGTTAGGGGCCAGTGAGATGGTGCAGCAGGGAAAAGTTCTGCTCAGGCCCAGCCACCTGGGGTGGATGCCCAGGAGCCAGGAGAAGGGAGGAGAGAGCTGGCTGCAGAGTTGCCCTATGACCTCCACGTTTAGTGCTAAGCAGGTCAGAGATGGGTGTGGGTACACCAATTCTACACACACTAATGGTAATAAAAAATACCGGAAAAAGCAAACAAACCAAAAAACCCTGGCTAAAGAAAGAGCAGAAGACAGAGTCCTTGAGACTGCTCAAGACGTCAGGGTTTTATTTGGAAAGATGACCTTCATCTCGGTATCCAAATACACGCGTCTCTTTTCTCATTTTAATTTTGGATGTATCTGTGTTCTGTGGGAGTCAGAGGACTATGGTGGCAGTCTACTCTCTTCCACCGTGCAGGGTTGCAATCAAAGTGGCAGTGGTGCCCTTAGCCTCCGAGCCATGTCCAAGGCCTCACATGCATTCCTTTGTGTAATATCAGCTTTATCTTGGCTGCAATAATAAAATACCAAAAATAATTATCTAGTTTTTTACAGTTCTGATGGAAGTTCAAGGCTAGGATGGGTTCTAGTGAGAGTTCCCTTGGCTTTCGATGCCAAGCTGTCTTCTCAGTGGCCTCGTGTGGCAAAACGTGCAGGTTTCAGTCTTGTTAAGGTCACTAACCCCATTAGGGGCATCCCACTTCACTTAAACTCAGGCACCTTTTGAAAAGCCTTACTTGGAGATACCGTCACAGTGGGGTTTAGGGAGTCAGCATGGACATGCTGGTCAGTGGACACTATTTGGTCCTTTATAAACTAGTGCATCGTCTTTTAGTCTCAATACTGAAGAGAATATACAGGATGGCAAATGAATTTTTTGGTGATCTCCTTGTGGTAGGGTTGAATCCAGGGCCTTGCCCTTTGCTGATTTTTTTCTCAAGTAATAGTAATTGAAGAAAGTGATAGGTTAATTTTAGTTTTCTAATTACTTAAAAAGTAGAAGCTTGCTGGGCAATGGTGGTGCACACTTTTAATCCCAGCACTCGGGAGGTAGAGGCAGGTGGATTTCTGTGAGTTTGAGGCCAGCCTGGTTTACAGAGTGAGTTCCAGGAAGCCAGAGCTATACAGAGAAACCCTGCCTCAGGAAAAAAAAGTCGAAACTTTTAGTTTTAAACTAGAAAAAAAAACTATAATTGTAAGTAACTTTTTAAACAAAACACTAGAATATTGTCAAGACTAGAAGTTATTGCATAAACGTATTGGCTTTGTGGGAGCCTAGGCAGTTTGGATGCTCACCTTACTAGACCTGGATGGAGGTGGGTGGTCCTTGGACTTCCCACTGGGCAGGGAACCCTGATTGCTCTTCGGGGTGACGAGGGAGGGGGACTTGATTGGGCGAGGGGGAGGGAAATGGGAGGCGGTGGCGGGGAGGAGGCAGAAATCTTTAATAAATAAATAACAAAAAATATTAAAAAAAGAAGTTATTGCATAAATACTGAATGAAGTTTTTGTATATACTTTACAAGCATAAATGAAAAATCTTTAAGGTGGAAAAATTTCCAGTTGACTAGGTAGGCTACTTTAAAAAACTGGTACGAGGAGGCAGAAAGCTCGATTTTTAGCAGCTTTTTAACATCTCTTATTTAGGCCCTTAAAAATACAGTTTCATAACTGTTAAAATTTTGTGTTCTACACTTTCATGAAGGTCTCATTCACTGACTGGAAAATTACTAAACTGTTTTGGGTATATTACTATTCAATGTATTTGTCAGGTTTTTTTCATTTTTTTAAATGTGTATTTTTGGCTTGCTTTCATTTTAAACAATGTACAGTTTCTCCATATATATGTCACATCTGGCAAATGTGTGTGCCGTATGTACCCACACCCATCTCTTATCTGGTTAGCACTGAAGAATCTCGGTATTCACCCTTATTTTGGGCAGATACATTAACAACTGTATTAGATGTCCAAAAGCTCAGACAATGCAACCCTGTCTATACTGTGTTTTTGCATATGTACACACACCTAGAATGAAATCTATGTTAGGCATAAGCAGTCAATAGCTAATAATTAAATAGAACAGTATATTCCAATAAAAGTTCTGTGATGTCTTGTGAATGAGAATTTTTGAAATGAAACTGTCTACAAAGACAGTTAAAACGTCAGTAATGTGGAGAGGGCGGAATGTTACTGGCTTAGTAGCGATGGGAGCTATCTTTAGCCCACAGATAGCCTTCTCTGCCTTGCTCTGTGTCAGATCTAAATCTGGAAAGATAAAAAGCTTTTGAGATGAGTTAACTTGAAACTCTAATTTTCCACCAATCAAAGGGCTAAAAGATTTGTCAGACAGCATCTGAGGCCTGTAATGAAGATTTCTCACTTTGCTGTGACTTTCTACTTAAATACCAGTTTATTTGAGAAGTGCTTTGATCTATGACTCTGTTCTGTCCCTATGAAAACTTCATGGAACTGCTTTTCATGTAGGAACATAGAATTTGGGATAACCTACATCTGTTCTTAGGCCTTGGTTACTCAATTTAGCTCCAGCATAAACTCTCTCTTACTCCTTTTGATGTGAGTGCTGTGTTTTTGCATCAACAACCTCAATCTGTTTCTAAATACCCCTTTCCATTTTTAACCTTCTTGTTGACTTTGGATAACTAAAAACTCAGAAAGCAAAAGTAATGAGATTTCTATAAATGAGTTTTCTGTATTGGTTTTAGTTATTTTCAGGATTAAAAAAAGTTAATGAAATATTGTAGTGCCCAAGTCCGTCCGTTCGTCCGTCCTTCCTCCTTCTTTTTTTTTTTTTTTTTTTTTTTTTGGTTTTTTCGAGATAGGGTTTCTCTGTGGTTTTGGAGCCTGTCCTGGAACTAGCTCTTGTAGACCAGGCTGGTCTCGAACTCACAGAGATCCTCCTGCCTCTGCCTCCCGAGTGCTGGGATTAAAGGCATGCGCCACCACCGCCCGGCAAATATTTATTTATTTGTTATGTATACAATATTCTGTCTGTGTGTATGTCTGCAGGCCAGAAGAGGGCACCAGACCTCATTACAGGTGGTTGTGAGCCACCATGTGGTTGCCGGGAATTGAACTCAGGACCTTTGGTAGAGCAGACAATGCTCTTAACCACTGAGCCATCTCTCCAGCCCCTCCTTCTTTATTTTGGTCCTGGACAACTTCAAGTACAAATTTTAGGAGTGCTATCATTTTTATATCTCGAGACTTTTTCACCCACAAATATTTATTGAATGTCTATTTTGTGCTAAACATGAATCTAGACATCAGTAGTGTGACATTGAACAAATGTGTAGCTGACCCTGTTTTTCCTTTTTTAAAATTGACAGCCTGAATAGTACTTTTCAAAGAATGAATTGGTAAATAATAAATCTTAGTAAACAATATTTTGGATTTTCTCATTAAAAACTGAAAGTATATTATTAGAACTTAAATTATTATTATTATTTTAATGTGAACTGAAATTTAAGGAGTGTTTAGGGCATTTGTATAAAATCTCCCTAACACTATAATTTAATCAGACTAACTAACATTATTCAAGTTGTCCAGCCTGTTTGAAGATTCTTTTTATAGGATCTGGTTGTGGTGGGGTTTTTGTTTTAAATTTCTGGGGCAGGAGTTGAGAGGGACGTTCCACTAATAACAGGACTTTAGTATTCACTAGCTCCTACGTAGGAAGTGTTTTGAGTGGAACTCATTAAAAAAAAAAAAACCATCTCATCATTGAATTAGTCAATGGGCACCTGGGTATCAAAGCCAGTCTTCATCTGTTAATTACAGAAACAGGTTTCTATGATTTTATTTTCTTCATATTTTTTCTTTGGTGGTATTCAGTGTTGAACTTGGGGTTTTGTACATGCCGGGCAAGTGCTCTACCACGGAGCCATTATATTCCTAACTTTTTAATTTTTTGAGACAGTGCCTTAGCTGTCTAAACTAACCTTGAACTGATTGTATAGCCCAGGCAAGCCTTGAACTTGTGGTCTACCTTCCTTAGCCTCCTGTGTTTCACTGAGTTGTACCATTGTTCTCTTCTTTTTAAATTAACTGGCTCACTAGTTAATTTATAGTGTGTGTGTGAGGATGGGCGTGCACACACACACCCACACCCCCATATGTGTATGGAGAGTACAGCCCTCGGGAGTCAGTTCTTTCCTGCCTTTTACCTGGTATTGAACTTAGGTCATCATACATACAAGCCATCTTGTAGGCCCCATTTGTTTTCTCCTAAGTGTAAATTAAAGATCTTATGTTGTAAGCATAGTGACCCATGCTTACAACCCCAGCTCATGGGAGGGAGAGGCAGAAGAATCAAGAACTCAAGGGTAGCTTTTGCTATATATAGCAAGGCTAGTCTAGGCCACATGAGACTCCGTGTCAACAAAGCAAAAACCAGAGCAGCTGAGGTGGTTCAGTGATGAGGTGTTTGGGTTAACGCAAACCTGATACCTTGAGTTTAGAACCCAGGAAAAGTGGAAGAAGAGAATGAGCTTTGTAGTGCCCACACCTCTCCTACGCAATACACACTACTACTACTACTAAGTACTACTACCAGTTACTAATAGGAGTTAGTAGTAGTAGTAGTAATAATAATTTTTGGGGGGGTGTTTTCGAGACAGGGTTTCTTTGTGTAACTTTGGCACCTATCCTGGAACGTGCTCTGTAGACCAGGCTAGCTTCGAACTCGTAGAGATTTGCTTGCCTCTGCTTCCTGTGTGCTAAGATTAAAGGCATGCGCCACCACCACCACCCAGCTATAATGATAAATTTTTAAAAAAGAAAAGAGCCAGTGTTCAGTACTTTTTGTTTGTCTTATTTGTGTTTTTCAAGACAGGGCCTATCTGTTCTAGAGCTAGCTCAGTAGACCAGGCTGGCCTCAAAGTCAGAGATCCGCCTGTCTGTGCCCCCCAAGTGCTGGGGTAAAAGTGTGCACCACCATGCCTGGCCATGTTCAGTACTTTAATGCAAACAAACAAACAAAAGAACGGGTTTTTCTCCTGCCCTGTTAATAAGCCTCAGTTGTTTGGGCTCCACTCACGTGATCAGTAGTTTGGTTTGGATCCATTTCTTGTTTTTTCATTCTGTGAAATGTAGCTAATCTAATTTTTCAGTTTCCATTCTCATTGCAGCTGAGTCTCACAGTCTTCCGTTCGTATTATTTAACTTCCCTCTTTTCCTCAGTTTGCTGTAAACTGCTGTCATTGTAACAGTATAGAAATGCTGCCTCATTGTATGTAACCTCCCCTGGCTCTGATCTGTTAGGGTTTTCTGTTGGTTATTCACGTTTACACGCACTTACATTGTGTTTAGTATTTTCATATTGGTACCGTAAGATAGTTCAGTGTCATAAACACTAGGAAAATGCGATTGTCTGTGAAGCGGTGATTACCTCAAAGAGATTTGCATTCACCTCTGGTTCTTCAAGTAGTTCATTCAAGAGACTTCATGAGTACTGAGAAATCTAACCATGGGAGAAGAGTAATCCAATTTTTCTTTTTTTTCCCTGCAGATTCCTGTTGCATGTAAATCATGTCCCTGTGGTTATATATTTATTAGCAGAAAACTTCTAAATGCTAAACATTCAGAGAAATCTCCATCTTCTACAGGTAATTGTGAAAATTAAACACAACAGTTTAGCTCTTGAAAACCAACTTGTGACATGGGTTCATTTTACTTAAATGTGAACTCCCTTATAATATAATATTGATAGTGTGTAGTATAGTTCTAACTTATTTGTTACTAAGTGTGGTAATGGTATAAAGTGAAAAACAGCGTGTGGCCTGCCATTTGATGGTTCTGCTGTGTGGGTGCCCGGTTTCTCACCGGCTCCCTTGCTGTTCTTGTCTCCCATTGCCGCTCTTTGCTACTGACCTGTTGGTGGAATCACAGTATGTGAGACTCTTTATCTGGCTTCTGTCATTGAACAAAATAGTTAACTTTCACGTCCTTTGTTTGTCTTGCTCAGTTGTGTTCTTTGTATGGATATGCCGCCATTTATCACTTCCCCTATTGGTGGACCATTGTCTTTTTTTTGTTCCCTTTCACAATGCTGGCAAAACTTGTAATAACTTTGGAGTTTTTTGTTTTAATTATAATTTTTTCAAGATTATAATTGTGTCATTTTCCCTTCCCTTTCCTCCCTCCACCCCTCCCTGTGTAACCCCTTTCTCAAATTCCTGTTTTCTTTGTTGTTGAATGTGTGTGTGTGTGTGTGTGTGTGTGTGTGAGAGAGAGAGAGAGAGAGATATGAGAGAGAGAATGTATTTTTAAATATAAACAGTTTGCTCAGCCCATATAATATTAATTGTATGTGTGTGTTTTCAGGCCTGACCATATGCTATTAGATAACTAATTGGCACGCCCCTTCTTGAGGAATACTGTTTCTCTCACTCTCAGGATTCCTTAGCTTTGTCTTGGCTTGAGGCCTCATGAACTTTCTTTTTTGTGTTGGTGTATCTATTGGTTTCATCCCTGTTCAGGCAAGCCATGCTGGTGAGACTTCATGGATATAATTTCTCTGACAATTCTAAGAGATATAATTTCACAGCAAACTTCTTGTTCCTCTGGCTCTTAGAATCTTCCTATACCCACTGTTCTCAGTGATCTCTGAGTCTTAGGTGCAGGAGTTGTGTTATAGATGTATCAGTTGGTGGGTCTAGGCTCCACAACTCTGCATTTTAATTGGCTGTAAAGGTTTCCATCTGTTGCAAAGAGAGCTTTTTTTTTTTTTGATGAAGGATAAAAGCTTTTGTTGTTCTGTTTTGAGACAGGGTTTCCCTGTGTAACCATTTTGGCTGTTCTGGAACTCATTCTGTGGACCAGACTGGCCTCAAACTCACAGAGATCTGCCTGCCTTTGCCTCCTGAGTGCTGGGATTAAAGGCATGCACCACCACCTGGCTGCATTTGAAAAATAATTGATACATAATTCTTGTAAGTAATTTGTGCGGTATAACACCAACATTTGAATCATATGTAGTGTACATGGCCAGGGTTATTAGTGTTTGCATCTGCTCACGCACTTATCACTTCTGTTGTGGAGGTTCTGAGTCTTCTAGTTATTGGAAATATGTTATCAATCATTGCAGACCATAGTTACCAAACTATGCTATAGAATCACTAGAATTACTCCTTCTGTCAAGGTTTATTTTGGTACATGTTACTTATTTTATCTTCATTCTTTTCCTTTGTGCCTGGTACCATTATTTCAGAATCGTGAGTGACAGCATACAGCATTTCGCTTAATGTGATGCTCTTTGTGAGGGCTGATCTTCGTTGTCGACTTTATTGGACTGAAAATCATCTGGGAAACATGTCTCTGGGAATGTCTGAGGCCTTTTCCTGAGAGTTTTAACTGAGGGGGAAAGATCCACCCTGAGTGTGGGCAGCTCTATTCTATGGGTTGTGGTTCTAGACTAAAGAAAAGGAGGAAGGGAGCTGAGCTCTATGTTCTCTGTGCTTCCTTAATGCAGGCACAGCGTGACAGACCTCACGTTCCTACTTCAGTGGGGCAGCAAGACGAACAGCTAATATATCTTCTGCTTCTGTCACATTGCTACAAATGCTAGAATTTGACACCCCCTCCCCCCATGCCACACTCATAGGGATTCTTTGTGTAGCCTTGGCTGTCCTAGAACTTGCTCTGTAGATCAGGCTGGATTTGAACTCACAGAGATTTGCTTGCCTCTGCCTCCTGTGTGCTAGGATTAAAGGCATGCACCACCACTACCCAGCATGATTTCAGTTTTAATAGCTGAATAATATTCATGAACGTTAGTGTGAGATTGTGATTTTCTTCATTAGTTTGTCTGTTGATGAACACTTGGGTTGATTTCTAAGATCTGAAGAGTTGTAAATGGTTTTGGAGTAAACCATTTACAGGCAGTTTTTTTTTTTTTTTTTGGTTTTTCGAGACAGGGTTTCTCTGTAGCTTTGATGCCTGTCCCTGAACTAGCTCTTGTAGACCAGGCTGGCCTCGGGGAGTTCAGGCAGCTTTTTATTTGTTCATTTTATTTGCTTTTTTGTATGTGTACCTAATGGAGACATTGGATTATATACGATACTTCTATCTATCTATATAAGTGCATATATATAGTATTCCATATCAATTATACTATATTTTTATTAACATGTCAAAATATGTCCTGTGAACACAAAGACGTAACTTTTACCTCAAAAGCAGGGAGAGTTTATTCTGGTGCCAAGTGAGTGACAGTGGCCCAGGTTACCTCAGATTCCATGTTTCAAAATGGTAGCAGTTTGATGAATTTTAAAAAGTAACAGAACAAAAAAGTTTCAAATTAAGTCGCCTTTCAAACTCATTAGAAGAAATACTCGGTAGATGAGTTAAAAAGCTCAGCTGTGCCTTTCCGATGCTATTTGAGGACACTCTGAGATTTTTATTCAGTGGAAGCTAGTGGTCCTTTAATACTTTCCAAAAGGTTTTGCCTGATATCTCAAGGATAAAAAGATAGCCCAGGATAAATTGTAATTAGACCCTGGATCTGGCGCCTCTGACCTTTCCACATCACTGACATTCTGTTCCGCTAATCTGCTTGCACACTGTTCACTGGCAAGTATGAATTTTTTCATGACCTTTTGTTCACAGTAATTACATGATAGCACGAGGCAGAGCCTTTAGCGCAGTCTTAAAGCAATTTCTGGGAGTTTGAAGTATAGCTACCTAATATCTGTAGTTCTTTTTGAATAGTCATGTAACTTAAAGAGCCTTAATTGTTTATAAGCACAAAGGATTATGTGAATTTTTAAGGCAACATATTGCAACAGCAAATGTTAGCAACCATCTGTCATGAGTGAGAGATTGGTTAAAATAGGGTGCGTCTTTTAGAGAACAATAAGTACTAGTTAGAATGATAATAATTTTTACGAATTTACCATGGAAAACTTCTCAAAACATTGTTATGTAGTGGCATATGCCTTTAATCCTAACCCTCAGCACTAGGGAGTAAAAATAAGTAATAAATGATCTATTATATAAAGTTAGGAATTTTTAAATGTTTAAAATGAATTTTTGTTTGTTTTTGTTTTTTTTTGAGACAGAGTTTCTCTGTAGCTTTGGAGCCTGTCTGGAACTGGTTTTTGTAGACTAGGCTGACCTTGAACTCACAGAGATTCGCCTGCCTCCCAAGTGCTGGGATTAAAGGCATGCACCACCACTGACCACAATAACTCTTAATAAGGAAAACATTTAACTGGGGCTGGTTTACAGTTTCAGAAGTTAGTCCATTATTGTTATCAGACATGATGCATGAGAAGGAGCCAAGAGTTCTACTTGTGGATCAGCAGGCAGCAGAAAGAGAAAGCGCGAGACCTGGGCCTGGCTTAAGCTTCTGAAACTTTAAAACCCACCCTCAGTGTCATCCTTCCTCCAACAAGGCCACACCTACTCCAAGGCTGCACTTCCAATAATGCCTCTCCCTGTGAGTCTGTGGGGCCATTTTCATTCAGACCACCACACCAGCCCATGTTCATAGCTGTTTTCCCGCTGCCCTACTGTTTCTGTGATACAATACTGACGAAAAGCTTTGTTATATCCAGTGCTGTGGGCTGTCACATTTCTTAAGTGACCTGCTTTTTTATAAGCTGAGAGTTGAGTCTAAAAATGGTGAGATTGGCTTTCAGTGTCAATACTTTTCCTGCAGACATGATGAACATTCTTTTTTTTTTTAAATATTTATTTATTATGTGTATAATATTCTGTCAGTGTGTATGTCTGCAGGCCAGAAGAGGGCACCAGACCTCATTACAGATGGCTGTGAGCCACCATGTGGTTGCCAGGAATTGAACTCAGGACTTTTGGAAGAGCAGACAGTGCTCTTAACCACTGAGCCATCTCTCCAGCCCCATGGTGAACATTCTTTAGCCCCACAAACTTTGTGCAAGAAGTATGGCAAGCACGAGCCCCACAAAGTGATAAAGTACTGGAAGGCAAGAGGCTCTTGGTGTGCCTAGGGAAAGCGGCATTGTGATAGGAAGCTGTGACTGCAGTGGGCAGGCTAAGCCTGTTCTCCATAAAAGGCCTAAAGCTACAGAGAGTCGTGCTGAGGCATGAGTGTGTTGAACAACTGTATATCTACGGGAATATGAGCATTTGAACAGGGAGCCATTAAAGGAGAAAGAGCCACTGGCCCAGTTCTAAGCTAATTTTGTTATAAGACAATAAAATCATGAGCTTTTACTCAAAACAAACAAAACCCCTGAGACTGGATTCTTTAATTTTTGCCTGACTGTAGTAGGTACTTGCCCGTGTCTGTTAGAGATGTTAGCAGTTGTTGATGTTAGAAGTGGTTCTAGCACTCACGTATTGTGTTTGATAGCTTAAGAATGAAAATCTTCTCTTTGTCTGAAGATGATATGGTCTGAATAGAAAGATAAAAACAGGTTTGTTTAGCTGGGCAGTGGTGGCGCACACCTTTAATCCCAGCCCTTGGGAGGCAGCGGCAGATGGATCAAGACCAACCTAGTCTACAGAATGAGTTCTAGGACAGCCAGAGCTACACTGAGAAACCCTGTCTCAAAAAAAAGAAAGAAAAAAAATTAACAAACTAAACAGCTTCTTCAGTATAGTGGCTAAGTATTTAGAACTTTAAATATCATATACTGGAGGTGTTAGGATATTTGACATGTTTCAGTTTGTTACAGTTGTGGTTTTTTGGTACTCAAATTGAACTATTATGGTCATTAGAGCCCTCTTCAAATTGGACCCTACATTTTTCAATAATTTCTCAACTGTATTTTTCTTGCACTCTGGAATAATTGAATATTCTTATTTTTGTGTAATCCAATATGATTTAGTCTGAGGCGTAGGATAAACTATTCTGCACTGGCATGTAGAGATAACTAATACTGGTTTAATACCCGCCTCTCCCCCTCTTTTTTTTTTTTGAAAGTACACTCTGTTTATGTAGTTCTGGCTGTGCTGAAACTAGGTAGACCTAGCTGACCTCAAACTCACAGAGATCCACCACCTACCTCTGTCTCCTGAGGGCATGTACCGCTATGCCCCCCCACTTTTAAAGATACTCTCACTATGTAGCTCTGACTGGTCTTGAAGTTTCCACCTTTCCCCCTTTACCATTGTGATTTTAGGTTATTTGGAGAGTTAGCTTTCTAGTTTTTGAAGTTAGATGTATATTGAAGTAAAAAAAAAATCAACCTAACCTTTTAGTTTGTTGTAGGGAGTGATTTTTGCAATAATGAAATTACTGTATTAGTAAAGTTTCTGTATTAGTTTACTCCACTTGGAACAAGATTCTATTACATCAGTGATTACCTTCTTTGTGGAAATTCCTTATTTTCTGTGCTTTAAAACCATGTTGTATGGTTGCTCTCTAGTTGGTTTTTATTATAACCTTTGTTGTGCCTAAAGCCAGTTTTGCTTCTGTGTATTTGACAGTCACAGTTCAATCTGTAATTTGGGTAAGGGTTAGGAAGCAGTGGATTTTCCGTGTATTTTTCTATGTTAAACTTGGAAATGAGATGAAAGACCCGGGAAGGTTGTGGAGTTGTTTAAACTTACAGAGGCTGAAATTAAAGTTGCCAAGTGAAGAAATTTGTTTTCTCTTACAAGTTTTTTTTTCTACCTACATGGAATTCTGTTGTTTCTTTGTTGTGTGTGAGTATGGGGAAGATATGGGTGGGATTTCTAGATAATACAGAATATGCTGGGAGGTGTGGTTTAGAAAGTAAGAGGAGGCGATGGAAACTGGGCAGACAGTTGTGCGAAGCCTAAAATAAACCACTTTTATTCATCCATACAGACAACAAGCATGAGGCCAAGAGGAGGCGGACAGAGAGAGTTAGGAGAGAGAAGATAAATTCTACAGTAAATAAAGATTTAGAAAACAGAAAGAGATCTCGAAGTAACAGCCATTCAGATCATATCAGACGAGGAAGAGGAAGACCTAAAAGTACAGCTGCCAAAAAACATGAGGAAGAAAGAGGTATGACTCGGTCCCAGCAGCCCCTTTTCAAATATTAAATTGGTAGAGATCATAACTAGATAACAGTAGTGAATATGGTGGAAGCTTTGAGCTCTTGGACGTAGAAAAAAAAATCACAATTCATAGTTTGTAAAAGAAAAAAAAAACCTTTTTTTTCCCATTGCAGTACTGGGTTTTGAGCCCAGTACACAGGCCAGGTACCCTCTACTACAGAGCTGCGCTCTCGTCTCTTACAGTCTTAGTTTTGAAATGAGAACAAAACACAAAGTCTTGTGAGAAACCTGAAGTCTCACTCTAGGTAAAATTCACATTGTTACAAACTGGCAGTAAAAAAGTTAAAGATAATTGTATGTGTATGATGTGTTTCGAATATCAATAAAAATGATTGTACCTTTTTTAAAAACACAGGTCTAAGCAGTTATTTTAAACTGTTTTACTGTGCATTTTTAAATTGCTTTTTGGGAGATTTACATGCTTCCTACACAATTGGCTTTTGAATAGTTAGGTAAATTCTTGGTGTTTTTCTTTTGATAAGTAGTGTTTCTACTCATAACTTGTTTCTAGATGTCTGGTAGGACTTCTGCTTCTCTTTTTCCATTGTTTATACATTTTTTAAAAAAGTTTTATCATCGAAGATTTCAACATATAAAAGTGCAAGAAGTAGCCAGGCGGTGGTGGCGCACGCCTTTAATCCCAGCACTCGGGAGGCAGAGCAGGTGGATCTTTGAGTTCCAGGATAGCCTGGTCTACAAGAGCTAGTTCCAGGACAGCCAGGGCCACACAGAGAAACGCTCTCTCAAAAAGACCCCCAGCAAAGAGTAAGAAGAATCATATAATGAGCTCCTGAATACCTGTATGAAAATTGAGACTTTGACACCGATAATTAGTGGAGTCAGGTAGTTGCTATTTATTTTTATGTAGAACCCTCAGCTAAAATGATTGCATTTCCAGTGAAATAAATTTATAATTGTAGTTAGCTATGTTTTATGTATCTTTGGAAGCTTAATTTTAGATATACAGATATTTCCTATATAAACACAAATGGTATTTGAGACACAGAATTATTCATGATTTCTCTGGTATATAGCTGTCTCTAGCTTTTACCAAAATGAAAAGTGTTTTGATACTGTGCAATTAAAGAACATAGTTTGTGTCATGAATTATTGTATAAGACTTAGGTATTCCTCAATTCTTGGAGTAATCTAAACCTTCCCTTCTGTTACACTATTCCAGCCACTTTGAGTTACGTAAACACGACTTCTCAGCAATGAGGTCGTCAGAGAATCTTACTTGAAAGGCTGTTTTGGAATAGAAACTGGGCAAGAAAGGTCCATAGAGAAGAAGAAAAGATGCAGTAATTGGTCAGACCAGACCATTGTTCTCAGCTGAAGTGAAACCAGCGGGGAAGGGCTGCTTCTGATGAGAGGCTGAGAGTCTGAGAGGACAGTGGGGAGACAAGGCTGTGTTGTTGAGCACATCCGGTTTCTGTGTACACAGCACTGAAAATTCACTTTATTAGTACTTGAAAAAGGAAGCACTTATTTGGCAGTGAATATTTTTCAGATATTTTTTGTTCAAGAATATTTGGCTGGGAGTAATGGTGCATGCCTTTGATCCCAGAATGTGGGAGATAGAGACAGGTCTATGTTTTCTAAGAAAGCCTTGTTCCCCCTAGTTTGAACCCAGGACCTTTTGTATACTAGGCAAGTATCATTCTACAGAACTACATCCCCAGAAGCCAAATTATTTATTTATTTATTTGATTTTGATAAAATTTCAAGATATGATTTGGTTTCCACCCCCTTTTCAAAAGATGGCATCTTGCTATTTATCCAAGGCTCTCTAACCAAGTTCTCTAACACAAGATCTTCCTGTATTAGCCTCCCAAGAGCTGGGATTATAGGCATATCCCATCATGCCTGAAATAAAGTGGAATCTCTTATGTTCATTGGGCCCTCAATAAACTTTTTCTGTAAAGAGCCCAGATGTAAATATTTTAGACTTTGTGGGCCATACAGCCTCTGTCTCAGCTGCTGAGCTCTGGAGAGCAGCCGTAAGCAGCGTGTGAGCGCAGAGAGCTGTGCTTCGGTGAAAATAGGAGGGTGATGTTGCTCACTGGTCTTTAAGTAGAACACACGAGGGATGTCCATGAATTTTACAAAAGACCTCTTAGTAATGCTTTGTAGGGCTAATTAGCTATTTGGTTTAATTTATTCTGCCTTTATTGGGCCCTTGCTCTTCAGGAACTTGAAAACTTTGAAGTAAGCGTAATTTTAAGTTATAATTTAATCTTAATGAATAAGAAAAACTTGACACCATATAAAAATATTTTAATTGACTTTTTTGCTTTCTATTTTTGGCGAAAAAAGACTGGGAAGAAGAGAAAATGAAAAAGAGAGTCCTTTATTCACCAAGTTGACACTTTGAAAAGGAAAAGAAAAAGGAGTTTTGGTCTAGGGAACCAGACGGTGAGGGCAAAGGCACTGTAAAAAACTCAGGGAGACTAAGATTGAACAAGGTAAACACTGAGTTCTCTGACTGGTCTTCTATCTTTCAGGCAAGAGAGACTAGAAGCACTTCTAGGGAACTGGAAAAGCCCAGGAGAAAAGACCTACAGTAAAATACAAAGACGCACCTAGTAGACCATGACTGCAGTCAGGTCTCACATGTGTGCATGCTGCTTCTAGTCAGCCCTTTCTATACTTTTAAATATAAACCACTAGAAGATCTAGAAGAAAGCATCTAGTAGAAAAAGTCAAGAATAAAGAAAAAGGAGAAAAAGAATGGGGAGAGAAAAAGCATTTTTCAGGGAAAGGAAACTAAGTGTTAAGAAAAAGATGCTGCCCCAGCAGGAGGAGCAAGACGCTTGAGAGTCAGTGCAGGGCAAAGACAGAGCATGCCTAGCAAATAGTCTTCAAGGATCGCTTTAAATACAAAAATGCCAAAATGTGAGTTACAAGATGAAAAAGTTTAATAGGTTTAAAGACAAAATTGAAGAAAGACTTCAGGAAGTAAAAAATAGATTGAGAAAATAGATGGAGAAGATAAGAAAGTTAAAGGACCAATTTGAAAAGCTAGCATCTATGGTTTCAGTAAAAGAATTTAGAAGATGGAAGACGAGGATATTTTTTTTTTAATATTTATTTATTTACTATGTATACAATATTCTGTCTGTCTGTATGCCTGCAGGCCAGAAGAGGGCACCAGACCTCATTACAGATGGTTGTGAGCCACCATGTGGTTGCTGGGAATTGAACTCAGGACCTTTGGAAGAGCAGGCAATGCTCTTAACCTCTGAGCCATCTCTCCAGCCCCCAAGACGAGGATATTGTTGATGACTTCCAGAAGTCTCTCCAAACCTGAAAGATACTGAAAGGGCCTCTGAAATTCCCAATCCAGTGGAAGGTCAAAAATTAGAACAAAGCATATCATCACTGTTAAAGAAAAAGAAATGCCTAGGGTTTTTTTTATTTTGACAAAATAATCAAAATATTTGATTGAGTATAGTGGAATTCTGACTAGCAAGGAATAGACTACTTCTGTGTGAACGGCGCTAAGGAAGTTTTCAAACATGGAAGGAAAGCTACATATAGTTTATCACTGACATTTAAGAAAAAACACAATCCAGTGTGTCACCAGGCAGGGCAGTGTGAATATTGAGAAGTGACAGGGAAGAGCCTGAGGAGTCCTGTAGAGCGAGGAGGGCCTGTGGCATGCCAGTGCCCTTTCTGTCGCCGTGATGACTCCGTGGCGGAGAGCACCATATAGAAGAGTTTGCTTGTGCTTATGCTTCCAGAATGCTAGGAGCATCATGGTGGAGAAGCATTGCAGGCATGGTGGCAGGAACAGGTGCAGAGAGCCTGCATCCTCACCTGCAGCCCCGAGCAGAGAGAGCAAAGGAAATAGGCAAGACTTTTTTTTTTTTAAATATTTATTTATTTATTATGTATACAATATTCTTTCTGCGTGTATGCCTGAAGGCCAGAAGAGGGCACCATACCTCATTTCAGATGGCTGTGAGCCACCATGTGGTTGCTGGGAATTGAACTCAGGACCTTTGGAAGAGCAGGCAACGCTCTTAACCACTGAGCCATCTCTCCAGCCCCTAGGCAAGACTTTTAAATCTCAATGTCATACTTCCTCTATCAAGACTACATCACCTAAACCTCCCCAAACCAACTGGGACCCAAATGTTCAAATGCCCAGGACTGGGAGGTGGTTTTTAGTCAAAACAATACACATGCCTTAATATTTGGGTTGCATGAATATATGAATCTGTCAGAATATATTCAGATTCTAAAGAATTTGTGCATTTTTTATGGTATGTAAATTTAGCATTGATTTAAAAAAATAATATAAGAAATTTAGGTTTTCTCAACAGCGATACCAGTGGTCAGAAGAAAATTTATTGCATTAATAATTCTAAGGGGAAATCGCAAATCTTTTTGAACCAAACTGCAATTTATTGTGAAAATAGACTAAAGATACTTTGTGATATTCAGGGTTTCAAAAGGTATGCTACCCACACTCCTTTCCCAGGAAGCTACTGAAAGTTGCACACACCACAAGGAAGAAGAAAGTCAAAAAGGAATACTGGGCTCTAGGACAGAGAGCAGCCGGCTCAGGAGAGGTGGAGAATCGCCCTTTGAAGAGGGTCCCAGGGTAATACTTGCCCTGGAATCCTCGAGAACAGCCGTTTCAGAGGAAGCAGATGGGGAGACTGGGAGGGATCTTTCCACGAAGATAAAATAGTGTGTGAATATCCTGAAAGATTTGTACAACTGAGACAGTTTGAGTTAAATTAGAAACGAGAGCTAAGCAAGTAATGAGCTGAGGCTGTGGAATGCTCAGCAGGTAGAGGCCTTGCTGCCAAGCCTGGCCACCTGAGTCTGACCTTTGAAACCCACCTCGGAGGAGAGGAGACTCTAAAGTAGTCGTCCTTGATCTCCTGGGTGCAGTGTCATCCATACGCACGCTGGCACATGCACGCACACACAGAGTTAAATAGGATTGATTCTTCAGAGTAGTATTCAAAAAAATAAAATCACTCGTAGACATAATGTAGCCATTGAAAATTGATGTTACTAAAGTTGTGATTTAAGAATAAGATGAAGGGATATGCAGTTTTGAGTTGGCCGTGAAACATAAAAAACAGTAAAATCCCGGTTTTCTAAAGTAGAAAAGGAATAATGCAGAAAACTCAGGAAGGAGCATCGTGTAACTGTTGTGTGGATACAGATTTGTTTTATAAACAGAAAGGAGCAGCTGGGGAGGTAGTTGGAAATTAGGAAATAAGTATATAGGGATGCATTTTTTAGAACTTTTTTTTGACAAAATGAATTGGCTAAATTATATGCATGTTTAACTTTGATTCAGATAGCAAAATATTAAATCAGAAATAAAATTATTGCAAAATATGAAATAATTCGAAGCATAAACACAAAGATGATGTTTTAACTGATTTTATGACTTTTGGGGATTTTTCTATTGCTTAACTTTCAAATTTTCTACTTTGAATGTGGTTTGCATTTGTTATTGGGTAGAGAAAAATGACAATTAAAATGTTGGCTATTGGGCTGGAGAGATGGCTCAGTGGTTAGGAGCATTGCCTGCTCTTCCAAAGGTCCTGAGTTCAATTCCCGGCAACCACATGGTGGCTCACAACCATCTGTAATGAGGTCTGGTGCCCTCTTCTGGCCTGCAGACATACACACAGACAGAATATTGTATACATAATAAAAATAAATAAATATTTTTTTTAAAAAAAGTTGGCTATTTCTGTAGTGAGGCTAAGGTGAAGATGTTAATATGTTCAGAAAAGTATTCGTTGTTCAGAAAGGAATAACTTCTAGGGTGAAAAATTAATTTTGACAGATACAGTTTATGCTAGTGAAGGGAAAGAAAAAGACAAAATTTTTACAGAAATTATGCAATATTAGAAAATGAATAGAATTATAGTCTTCATTTCAAACCTCATTTGTGTCATTTTTTAAAACTATAGTTCAATAGCATTATAGTATTGTATAGTATTTGTCATTTGAATAAATACTTGAAAGCCTGAGAAATGTTGTTAAACTACTGCATCTGCACGTTTGTATTAAGATTTCCCTTTTTCTTTTAACAGAAAAACAGGAAAAGGAAATTGACATCTATGCTAACCTCTCTGATGAAAAGGCTTTCGTGTTTTCAGTCGCCTTGGCAGAAATAAATAGAAAAATTATCAATCAAAGACTTATTCTCTGATGTTTATCTGCACAGTCTGTTGACACTTTCTTCAGGATTACATCAGCAAATTCTCAAACAGTTACGGACTCTCAGGAGCGGTTTGACTGTATGAATGAGGCCATTGATTGTTTCTTTTCTCTGTTACTTAGTCGGGTGCCACACTTTGGGAGCAAAGCTGTGGGATTAGACTTTGCTGGAATTTCCTTGTTTACCAAGGATTATTATCAGTGTTTTGTGTTGGGATATAACTAAATGTATTTACAAAAAAAAAAAAACTACCAAAAAATAAATAAATAAAAAGCCCCGAAAACTGGATGGATATTTACAGATGAGAGGGATAGGAGTGGAGGTGGAAACGGGAAAACTAGGGCAGTTAAAATGCTTCATGGTTTTCAGGTTTGCACCAGAGATGCAATATTTTAAGTACTGTCAAGAGAGTGACTTTTAAATATTTATATTTCAGGCTTTCATCATTAACAGATTGCATATATACGGTCCATTGACTTAATAAATTGGTAATTGATATTTTATTAAATGGAGAATTACGAATATAGATTATTAATTCTGTCTTCAGTTGACCTTTTCCTTGGCCACTATTTTAATGATTTAAGGTAGAAGTTATGTATTAGAAACTTTTTAGACAGTTTGGAAATTTGGGTGCTATATGAAGAAAAGCATTTAAGGCTGTATCGTATAAACACCTTGTTTTCTTGAATGTTTATTTATTGGTTTAAAAAAATTTCTGTTATCAAGATGGTGCCTGTTAATCTAAACACAAGATATATTTATTACATGCAAAATATTTCTTAGCTACTTGTAAACAGTGATGTTTTGTCTGAATGAATGTTCATTTATACATAAATTCTGGTAATTATTTAAACTGTTACTTCATCCTGGAAAGAAATAAACCTTAATATTGAAAGTGAGTAGATTAGTGTGGTATAACTCTTTGTCCTGGTGAAGTCTGTAAAATATTTCAGCCAGTTTTTCCAGTGTTAAGTCATGTTCCTATGCTTCGTGCGTGCTGACACACTAATGCTCTGATTAATTTTTCCACGCTTGCAGCTTTGCTTCCTTTCATTTTTTCTTTCCCAGTCTGCTTGGAATTCCTATAGCTGCTTAGGGAAATGAGTCACTGTTTAGTGGACTTTTTAAAAAAGACTAATTTATTATTTTGTATGTGTGTACACATGCATTGAAATGTATGCATATCCCCACATGTACACACTAGTGCCTGGGAAGGCAGAAGATAAGGTGCTCCTGAGCCTCTTACTGGGAACTGTCCTCTGTAAGAGCAACATGTGCTCTTAACCACTGAGCCGTTTTGTTAGCCCCTGCCTAGACATTTTTGCCTGTTTAAGGTACCCCTCCAGTATGTATATGTTTATTTTTGAGATGTAAAATTGTCCTTATAAGTCACATGGTAGTTATTTTTCTACTGTTGTGGTAATATGCCATGAACCAAAGCAACTTACACAAGGATGGGCTTATGGTCTAAAGGGTTGGAGTCCATGGTTGTGTAATGGAGATAATAGGTGGCAGCCTGCTGGAGCGGTAGCTGAGAGCTCACATATCAAACCACAAACTAGAAGCAGAGCTAGATCGAAATGGCACAAGTCTTTTGACGTCTCAAAGCTTTCTCCCTGTAATATACTTCCTCCCGCAGGCCACACCTCTTAATCTTCTCTAAACAGCCACCAAATGGGGACCAGGTGTTTAACTGCTCAAAACTTATGGAGGGGACATTTCATTTCTATTATTTCTCAACAGGTCTACATTTTTTCGCCCATAAATTTGCATCCAGCAGAGGGAGCTTTTGAGGCACTGCGGACAGGAATCCTCTCCACCTTGCTACTCTCTTCCTTGTTTCTCAGCAGTGTCTCTGAGACAAGTCTTAGTGTGTAGGATCTCCTGATGTGTGTCGTAGGCTGGCCTGGAATTCATGATTCTCTTGTCTGCACCTGCAGATATTGCTGTAGTTTATGCATTTGAAACTCCTAATAAAGCTTTTTTTTTAATTTCTGAACCATAAAAACGTTAATTTTTTTTTTGCCAAAAATGCTTGCTAGTGATTAATACGTAAGCATCTCAGTGTGTGTTTCTCCATATGTTGTGAGAGTAAAGCACAGCTTGTCGAGGAAGCGTCTCTTCATAAAGAATTATAACAACTTATCCATTCAAAACTGAATAGTTTTAAAGAAAAGTTAGAATTTCATGGAGTATGATAACGGCTAAAAGCTGAGCTTGCTGTGTAGAAATTATTTTATTTCAGATAGTATTAAATTATGAAGTTATTTCAACTTTTTTTTTTTGTTAGAGGAGCAAATTAAATTAGGTTTTCCTTGTTTGCAGCCTAACTTATTTAGGCAGTTTCTCTAAACACTTTATTTTCTGGTTGTTTTAATTGTAAGCTGTTATTAAAAAAATTAATGGATTTGTCTAGGTGTCTCCTCCAGAGCACCGTGCTGTCTCTGGTGTTGAGGTTTCACTTGTTAGCAAATGACCTTGGAGCAAGTAGTTCTTTAATTACTTGATCCTAAACTTTATTCTGTGGTATTACCCATATATGATTATTGAAGATCTCTCTTTTTTTTAAAATTATGTATACAACATTCTGCCTCCAAGTGTGCCTGCAGGCCAGTAGAGGGCGCCAGATCTCATTACAGATGGTTGTGAGTCACCATGTGGTTGCTGGGAATTGAATTTAGGTCCTCTGGAAGAATAGTTAGTGTTCTTAACCACTGAGCCATCTCTCCAGCCCCCAAGATCTCTTAAAGATAATTAAAATATTAGGTTAGGTGTGTTGAAAATATTCGCAAATGTGGACAAGAGTAAAGTAATTTGGGAGGTAGGCCGAATCACAAATGTGGACGCTTACCCCCTGTGCTGGTTGGTTTTTGTTATCCTAACACAATCTTAGATATACCTGGGAAGATGGAATCTTAACTGAGGTGCTTCTATAAGACTGGCCGGTAGCCAAGTCTGTGGCTTCATCTTGATAATGACTGAATGTAGGGGGCACCCAAGCTCACTGTAGGCAGTGCCTTTTCTGGGCAGGTGAGCCTGGGTGTGTAGGGAAGCAGGCTCAGCAAGCCAGGAGGAGCAAAGCTGGTAAGCAGTGCTCTTCCATGGTCTGCCTTGGTTCCCTCCAGGGTCCTGCCTTGCCTTCCTCTAGGGAACTATGATTCTGGGGCATGTAGGCCAAATAAACCCTTTCTCAAGCTGTCTTTGGTCACGATGCTTTACCACAACAGTAGAAATAAGTAAGACGAGTTCCTACTCCACTCAACTTCGTGATACTCTAAAACATTTTGGGAGTAGTTTGTTTGAGGCTTGAGTTTGCTCTTTATTAGTTTTAAATATGAGCCATCTTTCCATTGTACGGATTCCTTGAGCTACACTGTACATAAATCATCACACCATTTTTTTTTTTTTGAATTTCCGAGACAGGTTTCTCTGTAGCTTTTTGGTTCTTGTCCTGGAACTAGCTCTTGTAGACCAGGCTGGCCTCGAACTCACAGAGATCCGCCTGCCTCTGCCTCCCGAGTGCTGGGATTAAAGATGTGTGCCACCACCGCCAGCTTCATCATACCATTCTAATTCTCTTTTAGGTTTTATTTTTTGCATGTGGTGTATAGATGTACATTAGTGCAGGTGCCTATGGAGGCCAGAAGAGGGCGTCAGGTTCCTGGAACCCCTGCCCAATGTGGATTCTGGAAACCAAATTCTGGTGTTCTGCAAGAATAAGTGTTCTAACTGCCGAGCTGTCTCGCCAGCTCTTTGAATAGAACACTTAAAGTATCTTTTCAGAGGGGAAGTGGACACAGCCCCACCCCTGAACCGAGAAGCTATTGCAATTGACACCTTCTGGAGAAGGAAAATCAGTTTTCTCCAGTGTAGTGTCTGTATTGTCAACCACATTCCAGGGTGAGCCCCATGCCCAGGTATAGCTGACCAACACAAAATGGATATTTTGTAGGCAGAGTTTCTCTGTGTCCCGGCAGTCACTCCCAAATCTAACCACCCAGAGACTTAATATTAGTTATAACTGCTCAGCCGATAGCTTAGACTTGTACTAGTTAGCTCTTAACACTTAAAAATTAACCCATTTCTATTTATCTGTGTGCTGCCCTGAGGTTTGTTTACCTCATCCGTGAGCTTTCCATTTCCTCGGACCCTGTCCTTCCCAGCATTCTTTCTGCCCCCAAAGTCCTGCCTAGCTGTTGATCAGTTAGCCTTTTAGTAACAATGAGCAACACGCCTTCAGAGTGTACAAAGATTGTCCCACAGCAGACTCCGTATTTCTTTGTGTGTGCTTTCTGTTCTGTTCTTTTTTCTTAGTGATTTTGTTTTTTGAGACAGGGTTTCTTTGTGTAGCCCTGACAGTCCTGGAATCCACTTTGTAGACTAGGCTGGCCTCAAATTTATAGAGATCCACCTGCCTCTGCCTCCTGAGTACTGGGATTAAAGGTGTGTGCCACCACTGCCTGACTGTCTGTTTTATTTTCCTTTTTGTTTGTTCTCCTTAGTCAGAACAACACACACACACAGAGGGGCAGAGAAAGAGAACAATCATGAAGTCAGGGAAGTAGGGGTAAGATCTGGGAGAAGTTGAGGAAAAGAATATTATCAAAATATGTTGTATGAAAAAAAGATTTTAAAGAAAGGTAAAAAAAATCTCTCGGCCATTTGTAAAGTAATTGACAGTAGTAATGTTACTCATATACAGGGCTTTGAACTTCTGCATAACTGAAACTTACGTCCTTGGACTGCCTTCCACTTGTCTTTCTTTACTTAATCCTGCATTTTATCTTTGTTATCACAGATAATAGAATCTTTTAAATACTGTGTGTGTGTGTGTGTGTGTGTGTGTGAGAGAGAGAGAGAGAGAGAGAGAGAGAGAGAGAGAGAGAGAGAGAGAGAATGCGCGCGAGAGAGCTCTTAGGAGTTGGTTTTCTATTGTGTGGGTCCCAAGTGTCAAGCTCAGGTCAGCAAGCTCGGCAGCAAGCGCACTGACCTACTGAGCCGCCTCACTCCAGGAGCCTCCGTGTTTTCCAAAGCGGGTATTCTGGTTTACATTCTCACTAGTGTACAGGGTCTCTGTTTCCACATCGTGCCGGCACTTAATACTGTGTTTGTGTGATAGCTGCAGTAGCAGGGATGAGGCAATACCTCTTCATGGGTTTGATCTGTGTAGCCCCATGCTTGATAGGGTGCACCTTTTCAAATACCTGCTGGCCATGTGTGTGTCTTGAGAGATGCTTGTGTTGGTCCTTTCCCCACTTTTTAACAAGGCTATTTGTTTTCTTTCTACTGAGTTGTTGGAAGTACTTTACATGTGGTAGCGCACGCCTTTAATCCCAGCACTCAGGCAGAGGCAGAAGGATCTCTGTGAGTTTGAAGCAAGCCTGGTCTACACAACAAGTTTCAGGACAGCCAAGGCTACACAAAGAAACCCTGTCTTGAAGAGAGAGAGAGGGAGACAGAGACAGAGACTGAGTTCCAGAACAAGTTTCAAAGCTCCAGAGAAACCTTGTCTCAAAAAAACCAAAAAACAAAAATGAAAACCAGTTGGTTGGTGGTAGCACATACCTTTAATCCCAGCACTCAGGAGGCAGAGGCAGGCAGATCTCTGTGAATTTGAGGGTAGTCTGGTCTACAGAATGAGTTCTAAGACAGCTCCAAAGCTACACAGAGAAACCCTGTCTAGAAAGGTCAAAAAACAAAAACCGGGCTGGAGAGATGGCACAGAGGTTAAGAGCATTGCCTGCTCTTCCAAAGGTCCTGAGTTCAATTCCCAGCAACCACATGGTGGCTCACAACCATCTGTAATGAGGTCTGGTGCCCTCTTCTGGCCTGCAGACATACACACAGACAGAATATTGTATACATAATAAATAAATAAATATTAAATTAAAAAGACAACCCCCCAAAACAGAAATTATGTATATCTTGTAGCTATTTTCTCCCATTCTGCATGTCGTCTTTCATTTTGTTTTGTCCTCTGCAGCGCAGGAGACTTAGTTTGGCTTACATGCAGCCTCTACTTCTGCTTTTGTTGTGATGCCAAAAAACCATTAATGCCCTACACTGGAGCTTGCCCCAGCTGTTTTCTAGTTTCAGGTCTTACGTAACGAGTCCATTTTAAGTTGGTTCTTTTGTGTGATGTAGCTTCAGTTTAATTCTTTTTTTTTAAAGATTTATTTATTTATTATGTATACAACATTCTGCCTCGATGTATGCCCGCACGCCAGAGGAGGGCGCCAGATCTCAGTACAGATGGTTGTGAGCCACCATGTGGTTGCTGGGAATTGAACTCAGGACCTCTGGAAGAGCAGCCAGTGCTCTTAACCTCTGAGCCATCTCTCCAGCCCCAGTTTAATTCTTTTGATGTGGCTATCCAGTTTTCGCAGCCTCAGGGACTGAAGGGTCTGTCTTTTCTCTGTGTGTCTTTGTGGTGCTTGTTGGAATCATAGCACGCTTCAGAGGCGCAGTTCCAGACTACGGCAACAAAATGAATCCAAGTCTAGATAAAAATAGTTTTCATGATATTGAATAGCATTATGGCAAAAAAAAAAAAATGTACCGGATGTGTTGATGCACCCTTTTAATCCCTTGCAACTCCAGAGGCAGAGGCAGGTGGATCTCTGTAAGTTGAGGCTAGCCTCGTCTACATAGTGAGTTCAAGGTTAGCCAGAGCTGCATAGTGAGACTCAGACTCAAAATCACAGAAACAAAACCAAACAAGAGAAGTTCCTTAATCTATAAATGCTTTACTCCTGGAAAATGCTAATGATCATTTGAGACTTTGGTGGTAGAGGACCTTGCCGTGATGTTGGTGGCTGCTGACTGGCCGTGAATATGGATACTCAAGTCTGGTTGTGCTGTACGGGTTCTTACGTTAGCACTTGACTCCTAGTAGACTTTCTTTAACAATTGGAATCAGCGCTCTCAGATGCTGCCACTTTATCAACCGACACATTTCAATAAAATACTTTTGATTACGTTATTTGTGTATGGGTATGTGCACACAGGTGTAGGCACCCATGGAGGCTGGAAGAGGACTCTGGACCTTTTGCAAACTCATTAGCCATCTCCAGTTCCTCAGTCCCTTTTAAGGATTTTATTTTCATTTTATGTGTATGAATGTTTTACCTACTTGTATGCACAGTGTGAATGTTTGGTGCTCTCAGAGGCCAGAAGAGGGCATCGGGCTCCCCAAGAACTGGAGTTACAGATAGTTGTGAGCCCCCATGTGGTTGCTGGGAATGAAACCAAAGTCCTCTACAAAAGCAACAACTGCTCTTATTGGGCTGTCTCTAGCCCCCTGGAATTCTGTTTTAACTCTGTTGAGAGCATCTTCACCTGTGGTGGATTCCATTTCAAGAAACCACTTACTTATTTATAAGAAGCAACTATCACATTTTTTTTTTTTAGTTTTAAAGACTTTTTGTTTATGTATGTGTCTGTGTGAGTTAATACCACATATGTGCAGGTGTCCATAGAGATCAGCTGGGGTTACAGGTGGTGGTAAGCCACCAGATGTGAGCGCCAGGAACTGAACACCTGCCCTCTGGAAGAGGCGCCTGCACTCCTAACTGCTGAGGTATCTCTCCAGCCCCTACCGAAATCTTACCTTGTGGCTGTAGTAATTCCCTCACATCTTAAGTTCTGCTTCAAGCCAACTATGAAAGTTGGAATCAGCATCTCCCAAATGCTTCCTGATACTTTAGCTGCCTCCCGTGGATCTTAGCAGCATCTAAAAGGGGCCTGGATGCACAGTGGAACCCACAGCTCTAGCTAGCGCATTGCAAACCTTCCTGTGACTTGGTTTGTAGCATGGATGTATGCGAGCAGTTGAGTAAACATTCGTCTTGAACATTTTTATTGACACTCTTAGGGACCACAGGCATTGTTCAGTGGGCAGTAATACTGAGCATTAGATCTCAACAGTGAGCTCAAAAGATTCAGAATATCATGCCATAAACAAATGTCATCCAGGCCTTGTTTCGTTTTCTTAGTACATGGCAGATTCATTATATATGTCTTAAAGAATTTTTCAGAATGATAATGAGCATTGCCTTAAATACAGTTCCCAGTTGTATTGCCACCCCCCCACCCCCACCCCACCACGTGTCAGCCAGCAGATGCTTTGGTCCTTTGAAGCCAAGCATAGATGTTTGTACAAATAAGAAATTCCTAGACAGTGTCTTGCAATGTAAGACTGTTTACTTCCACACTGACAAATCAGTTTATTGTTGCTACATTTAGGGTTAGAGGTACTGCCTTCATCTGCGGTTTTAGCTAGCTCTTCTTTCTAGCTTGCTGCATTCACTCTGTGCCTTTGTTTTGTTTTGTTTTCTAGAAAAGGTTTCTCTGTGTAGCCCTGGCTATCCTGGAGCTCATTCTGTAGACCAGGCTGGCCTGGAACTCACAGAGACCCAACTGCCTCTGGCTCCTGAGTGCTGGGATTAAAGGTGTGCGCCACCACCTGCTGTATTTTTGTTTGGGGCATGGGTTTTAAACCTCCTGATCCCACCTCTGCTGGCTTCAGTCTTCTCTTCAGCAGCTTTCCCAGCTCTTACCCTGAGAACTCTTCCTTGTGCTTGCACAGCCTGGTAACCACTGGCATTCTTCCTAAGAGGCCAACTTTTAGTCTGTGTGGCTGTTTTCATTGGAACTTAAGTTGAATCTCGTTTTTTATTTAATTAGAGAAATTCATGAATCTTCCTTTTTCTTGAAGGCTGTGAACTATTAATCGGTCTTACTACAATGTTGTCTCAGAATAGGACCAAGGAGACTGGAAAGAATGGACATGTGGTGGAACAGTTAAAGCACACACAACACACTGAATTGTGTGGCTGTGGCTTGTGGAGATCACAGATAACCTCAAACACACAGAAATACTGAAAAAGAGCTTGGAATATTACAAGAACTACCAACATTTGACCAAAAGATGTACATATTCACCATGGAGTTGCAATGAATCTTCAGAGTCTGTGTGTATTGTATATATGTGCATACACACAAGCACGTGTATATGTGGGTTCATTTGCCTGTGTGTGTGTTGTTTATATGTTCATACATGTATTTATCTGAGAGTGTCTACACACTTGCCCATGCATGTGCATCTGTGGAAACCACAGGTAGGCATTGGATAGCTTATTACTGACCTTCCTCATTGTTTAGACAGTCTCTCACTGCATCCAGAACTCACCCTTTCTAGAGCATGGCTGGTGAGTGAGTCCTCTGTGTCTGCTTGTGTTGTGCCCAAGTGCTAGGGTTACACCTGACTTTCATGTGGGTGTGGGGATCCAAATTCAGGTTCCCATGCTTGTGTAGCAGGTGCTTTACTGACCCAGTCATCATTCCAGCCTCAAATCTTCCATTTCTAAAGAAAACATAAGGGGTGGGAGCATAGAGATGACTCAGTGAGGAAGAATGCTTGCTATACAAGCATCGCTGTTTTAAGCTGGGCATGGCTGCAAGTCACTCAGGCACACTGGCTGCTGGCCTACCTCACGAGTTTGTGGGAGACCCTGTCTCAAGCATCAGGTGGAGAGTGATGGGGCAGTACTCCTCCCTTCATGTTCTCTGGGCTTTGTGCTCACATAGGTGTGTACACCTTCACATGTGTGCACACATTGCACATACAAACAATATTAAAGCATAGTGACATGTAATCCTAGCGCTCAGGAGTCTGAGACAGAAAGATCGTTGTGAACTCTAGTCCACTATACACAGCGAGTTCCAAGCCAGTCTGCAGTCGGCTGTGTTAGACCCTGTCTAAAAAAGCAAAGATCTGTGAAGTGCAATGAAAAACAGATGCAGTACGCCAGCAATGGCTCGCAGTTCTTGGCCTTGTTTCGGTGTTCTGCGTTCTGTTCCATAACCAGTGCTTTGTGCTAGCGGTACAAAGGGTACAGTAGCTTTGTAATGTAGTTTGAAATCAAGAAACATGAAATCTTGGGGTTGGAATGATGGCAAACCATCCATCCATACACATAAAATAGAAATAAAGAATTGTGATACCTCTTATTTGTTTTGTTTCATTTTGTTTTGTTTTCTGTTTGAAAATCGTTTCGGCTTTGGGAGGAGTCTTCTCTGCTTCCATATTAAGAGATGGCTCAGTGGTTAAGAGCATTGCCTGCTCTTCCAAAGGTCCTGAGTTCAATTCCCAGCAACCACATGGTGACTCACAAGCACCTTTAAAGAGGTCTGGTGCCCTCCTCTGGCCTGCGGACATGCACACAGACAGAATATTGTATACACAATAAATAAATAAATAAATAAATATATAAAAAAAGATTGTTTTCAGATTCTGTACCAAATGTCGTTGGAATTTTGATAGGAACTTGTTTATGTCTACGTTAGGTAGCTGATACATTGGAACAGTACACTTCAGATCCATCGTATTCAAGTCTGTAAGCATGAAATATCTTTCTATTTATTTGTGACTTTTCTATTTCACCAGTGTTTTCTAGTTTTTAGGGTACAGATCTTTCACTTCCTTGACTAAATTTTATGTGATTTCAGTGCTTTGTTCTCTTCTCTTCCATATAGATAGTTCCTGGTGCAAAGAGATGCAACTGAGCCGGGAGTGGTGGTCCACATCTGGAATTCCAGCACTTTGGAAATAATGGCAGAAGGACTGGGACTTTGAAGCCAGATTGTGTCAAAACTTTGACCCTAGAGGCTTAGCGGTTAAGAGCACTGGATGCTCTCCCAGAGGACCTGTGTTCGATTCCTAGCACAAATATCATCGCTCACAGCCGTCTGTAACTCCAGTTTTAGGGGATTTGACTCCTAGCCTCCACAGGAACCAGGCACACATAGTACAGAGACTTACATGTGGGAAAAACTCAAACACATTAAATAAAAACTAAGAATGTGGACTCTGTGTTTGAAACAACAGCAATAGCAAAACTCCAACTGATTCTGTATGTTTCAATTTTATGGAAAACATTTGTTAATTCTAGTTTTTCATCTTGCTTTCTGCAAATGGGTAATAGTACATTTGGACTTGAATGCCTTTTTCTTTGTGTTGTCTGATTGCTCTTGGTGCAACTTCCAGACTTGTGTTGAGCAGAAGTGGTGGGAGCGGAAATCCTTCTCTTGTGATGATCTTAGAACGGGGGGTCCTGGGGAGAGCTCCCAGCAGAGAGAGCTTTCATTGCTCCCGTAGAAGATCCAAGTCTGGTTCCCAGTACATGAGTCAGGCAGCTCACAACTGGCCGCAACTCTAGCTCCAGGGGAGCTGGCGCCTGTTTTCAGCTTCCATGGGCATCTACACACATGTGATTCATAGAAA
Source organism: Microtus oregoni (assembly GCF_018167655.1). Classification (NCBI taxonomy): domain Eukaryota; kingdom Metazoa; phylum Chordata; class Mammalia; order Rodentia; family Cricetidae; genus Microtus; species Microtus oregoni. The sequence continues at coordinate 66,122,146 of NW_024543063.1, forward strand.
CTCAAACAGCATTCATACATGCCCATGAACCCAAGGAAAGTGATAATAATTTAAATAAAAAATGCTTAAAGTAAAAGCAGTGGCTTCTTCTGGCAGGTGATGGGACAGGGGCCACAAGAGAGCCTGCAAGCAAGTCCTCTGGACAGCTGAAAATATTTGACTTTTCTGTCCTTTCAGAGGCTGGCAGGAAGTTGCACACAGTGTGGTTTAGTCTTGACTAGTCTATGTGACAAGCATGGAAGAATCAGATATGGTTGAGGTCATAAACTAGGTACCATGGCCCCACAGCACAGACGGCTTCTTAACTCCCTGTCCCAGAAAGAGGGTGCTGGGACAGAGAGTGCTACAGAGGGGCATGGCTGACTTTCCCAGGCTGTGGGATCTGACCACTTAGGGTTGTGGGTCTCAACCCATGGGCTGCAACCCCTTTGGAGGCCAAACGAGTCTATCACAGGGTCACCTAAGACCATCGGAAAACAGATACTTATATTATCATTAATAACAGTAGCAAAATTACAGCTATGAGGTAGTAGCAAAATAATTGTATGGCTGGGGTCACCACATGAACTGTATTAAAGGGCCTCAGCACTAGGCACTGAGAACCACTGATGGAGAATGACTCAAGTCTTAAAGGAATAGGCCCATGATCTATGAATGGATCAGTGTGGTGTAGGAGGTCCTTCTGTTTATGTGTTGCTTTCATTGGTTAATCAATAAAGAAACTGCTTGGCCTGATAGGGCAGAACTTAGGTAGGTGGAGAAGACAGAACTGAATGCTAGAAAGAAGGGTAGAGTGGCAGAAGCCATGAATCTCCTGCCTGAGACAGACGCTGGTTAGAATCTTGTCGGTAAGCCACAGTCACGTGGCGATACACATTAATAGAGATGGATTAAACTAATATGTAAGAGTTAGCCAATAAGAAGTTAGAGCTAATGGGCCAGGCAGTGTTTAAATGAATACAGTTTCTGTGTGATTATTTCGGGTGTAAGCTGGCTGGGCGACCAGGAGGGAACAAAGGACCACCCTCCTTGTGCAACATCAGTGTGCCTCTCTCCCTTCAGCTCCACCTGGCTGCTTATGGTCTGATCACTCTTTTCTAATGTTCTCCCACTTTAAGCTGATCACCTACCCACGGTGCTTATGAGACGCTCTGTCGGAACATTTCCTTCTGAGGGTAATCCTGAATCAGCTCCTTTTCGCAAACCTGCCGTTTCTCTTTATTTAGGTTATAACATGTACTCCTGGCTGAGCATCTGTGGGCTCCTCTGAACTCGGGGTGATAGGGACAATGGCCAGGAGATAGTAAGTCTCTTTTGTCCTGGACATAAGGGCCTGCTTTTCATTGCTAACTGAACGGCAGGGAGCTCCATCCCCTCCCCTTTTACAGTTACTGGAGTGTTTGTGGTGCCTATATGACCCAGAAGCACCCTTCCACTCTCTGTCAGTTTAAATTCTCATCTCTAACATTCATAATAATGCAAATTTCCCTTCTACTCTTCCTATGATGAGACCTTGATGTGGGAGTGATTTCTTATTAATAAAGAAACTGCCTAGACCCATTTGATAGGCCAACCCTTAGGTAGGCGGAGTAAACAGAATGGAATGCTGGGAGAAAGAAGCTGAGTCAGGGAGTCGCCATGATTCTCCCACTCCAGACAGATGCAGGTTAAGATCATTCCTGGTAAGCCAGCTCTTGGGCTACACAGATTAATAGAAATGGGTTAGATCAATATGTAAAAGCTAGCCAATAAGAAACTGAAACTAATGGGTCAGGCAGTGTTTAAAAGAATACAGTTTCCGTGTAATTATTTGGGGTAAAGCTAGCCGTGTGGCGGGACACAGCCCGCCGCTCCGTATTTCAACAGAGTGGCGCCCAGACATGTGGACAGCCGAAACCCACTTAAAAAACCTGAGAGGACTTAAAAAGGAGAGAGAGAGAATTTAAGACAGCTTTTTGCTGTTTGTGGGTTGCGTGCCGCAAAGAAATTGTCCTGACTCAGCAGCAGGAAAAAACTGGCTGTTTTAAAATGCCGGCTTTCTGGGCTGTGCCGCCATTGCGATCTCTGTCTGGCTCCTGTGGGAGACAGAGCTTTTGAATGGAGCATTTGGAGTAAAGCTCTACGGCTTGCTTGATGACAATGTGGACCGCTGTGTGCCTGGAACTGTGTGTGGCTCAGGGGCACCAAATGGCTCTTAGGCAGGAGCGGCTTGGCTCAGCTCTGCCATGCTGAACTGTGCTGGTCTCAGGCAGGGACTACCGTAATTACCATAAAAACAGCACAGTTAAGGTTTCAACTGGGCAGGACACAGGCGGTACCGTATTACCTGTACATGGTGCAACTTAAGTTTTTAAGAACTGCTTAACATTTTAAGAAATGCTCCTGGATAGTAAAAAAATGTTAGAGATTCACAATAAAACAGATTCAGACATAAAATACCACACTGTTGGATAAATGTACGTAGGCTTGGGAGAGAGAAGAAAAAGAATATAGAGAATAAAGTTAATGGTTTAAAAAAGTAAAAGTAAAGTCTTTAAAGAGACAGAGTACAGATAGTTAAAAGATTAAAAGAAATAAAGAAAAATAAGCCACATAAAAATGGAAAATTCACAGAGAGTCTGGATTATGTACATTGTGTTTTCTTTAAAATTTTTGACTGTGAAGGAGCTAAGTACAGAGAGACATTTCATTATATGGGCTGCCAAGTGGAACCAGAACGGATATCATGAGGGTATGATTTCAGAATTTGGATTTAAGGATATGATACTTTGGAAAAGAGATTCTTCTTTTGTTTTCACAGAGGATGAGACGCTGTTCATTTCTTCTATTCCGATTTGGTATGATAGACCACGTCCTCCTGAATGGTTCCTGTGCATGCCTTCAAAAAATTGCTTCGCTCAACTGCCAACTGAGATGAAACTAGCACACAGGTTATACCATGAAAGACCTAATTAACGACGCCCCCATTCAGCAGGAAGCAGTTTGGAGAGAAATAACTGCGCCCATATTCCCAAATAATGTTTATAAATGTTCTTTTACATTTAAAGGGGGATATGATATAGGTATGAATAATTTGCATTAGTATAGATTTTGCTTTATTGATAGAGATTTAAGGTCAATTTTGTTATATGTATAAGTGTTTCTGATTTTGATTAAGGTATTGTGATTGTGTAGTTCATTTAAATATGTACTGTATAATTAGGAAATATAGGTTGTTGATGGATAATCATAATAGTCAAGTTTGTAGTCATGTTACTTAGATTTTCTAGATATATAGAGAGATATTTCAGATAGGCATTCTTCATATCACTCAAAGGCTACAGAATATGGCATTTAAAATATTTTAATAACTTAGGACTTTTCATGACAATGAGACACGTCTGCTCCTGGCAGCACCAATCTACTTCGAGAGGAAGATGGGCATCGAAGAGGATCCTTATGGAGTTTGATAGCCATTTGGGCAAGAAACTGCTCTTGCCTGGACTGTTGCATAAAATGGACACAGAGAACCCGCAGAGAGAGGACTGCTGAACTTGCCTAAAGGTGAGATGGTCTTTCGGGGTTCATGACTCATGAAAGAGTCTGCGAGACATTCTGCAGGACACAGCAGATAGTGACTGAACTGTCTTTGGAATTTCCTGCTTCATGGAAATGTCTGCTGGATACTTTGGGTCTAAAGGCTGAAGATGGATGCCCCAACCATACAAAAGAACTTTGGGTGACTGTCCAGGCAGCAAGATGTCTCTGTCATTTCTAGAGTTTTCTTATTTCTTGTTTACTTAGGTAGTATTATATCCTTCTGGAGTCTTTGATGGAGTTGAAGAATGAATAGATAGTTATAGTTTTCCTTAGTTATGATAAAAGATAAAATAGATATAAATATTGTAACTGTAATTCTTGCTTGATAACTGTTTTGCTATATGTAATTTTACTATGTTAAAGTTAAAGCCTTTCTTTTTTGTTTAAACAGAAAAAGGGGAAATGATGTGGGAGTGATTTCTTATTAATAAAGAAACTGCCTAGACCCATTTGATAGGTCAACCCTTAGGTAGGCGGAGTAAACAGAACGGAATGCTGGGAGAAAGAAGCTGAGTCAGGGAGTCGCCATGATTCTCCCACTCCAGACAGACGCAGGTTAAGATCATTCCTGGTAAGCCAGCTCTTGGGCTACACAGATTAATAGAAATGGGTTAGATCAATATGTAAAAGCTAGCCAATAAGAAACTGAAACTAATGGGTCAGGCAGTGTTTAAAAGAATACAGTTTCCGTGTAATTATTTGGGGTAAAGCTAGCCGTGTGGCGGGACACAGCCCGCCGCTCCGTATTTCAACAAGACCTCCTGTTTTTCAGTTTTTGACTTAAAAGACCTTTACTCTACTCTGTAGGCGGATACTGCTTGTTTGTTTCCTGGCCATCCAGACCCGAAATAATCACACAGAAACTCTATTAATTACAATACTGATTGGCCATTAGCTTAAGCATATCTCTAGCTAGCTCTTACATTTTAAATTAACCCATTTCTATTCTGTGTATTACCATGAGGCTCATGGTTACTGGCAAGGTTCCAGGGTGTCTGTCTCCTTTGGTGGCTACATGGTGTCTCTCTGTCTCTGCCTTTCCCCCCCCAGCATTCAGTTTAGTTTTCCACCTAGTTTTTTTTTTTTTTTTGTTTTTTTTGTGTTTGTTTGTTTTTTTTTTTTTTTTTTGGATTTTCGAGACAGGGTTTCTCCGTAGCTTTTGGTTCCTGTCCTGGAACTAGCTCTTGTACACCAGGCTGGCCTCGAACTCCCAGAGATCCGCCTGCCTCTGCCTCCCAAGTGCTGGGATTAAAAGCTTGCGCCACCACCGCCTGGCTTTCCACCTAGTTTTATTCTGCTCTGCCCCACAGGCCAAAGTAGCTTCATTATCAACCAATGATAATAAAACATAGTCACAGCATACAGAGAGGAATCCCACATCAATACTCCCATCGCCCACCCGTTTGACCTAGGCCAAGCCCTGCAGAAGGACCTGTCTTCCCTAGACCTTCTTCCTTTCTTTCTGTGATGTGAATGATCTCTTCTGCAGCCCGACCCTCCGGGAAGATCCCTGCCAGTCCACAGCCCTCCCCAGTGCTCTGGCTTCCTGGGGCTGAGGTGTAGAGAGAAGGCCCAGGTCTGCATCCCTCACTGTTTGCTCCCTAGGTCTCCCTGCCCCAGGAGCGGCTCCATCCCCTCCTCAGGTTCAGGAGGCTCTCACATCACTCACCCAGGACACAGGGAGGCCTCCAGCTTCACTGGGCCGCTTTAGCTTTTCCCATACCTGGATTCCTAACTTATCAGGCACAACATACCCCCTCCATGAGGCCATTAAAGGGCCCATAGAGGAGCCTCTCCCCTCTCTGCGGTCTCACCAGAGCTTCATAGATCAGCTAAACATGCCCTGCCCCAGGCCTCTACCCTGTAGCCTCCAGACCTTTCAGACTGTTTCCTTCACTCAGCAAGCCGTGATCCAAGGACACCACCACTCCCAACCACCACACCACCTCTCCAAAGGCAGTGTGAGAGCCAAAGTTACATTTTAAGTTGTAATTACTGTGCCTAAGAGATCCATGAAACAAAAACGCCTCTGACCTGCAAGCCCCTTGCCCAAGGACAGGTACTTCCTGAAATGCTGGACATGATTGCTTATGGAAGATAACATGCCACGTATTTTCACTGCTCCCCTAAACAAGTTTGTTTGACACAACCGCACCGGATGCATTTGATCACAGGTAAGTGGGAACTATGCAGGCAGGAAGAACGGGGCATATATCCTTACCCCGGCTGGGTCTGTTTATGAGTTTGCCTCTTTAAGCCTCTGCAAAATGGCCATTTTCTGGGTACCCTGGAATGGACCTGGCCAGAATTCATCATTCTGGCAAGTATTTATTTAATTAAAACTTGCTTCAAATTTGGCTCGAAAATTGTGGAACTGGTCTTTCTCTCATGTTCTCGTGTTTAATAGCAGAGCTGACAGCTCCCACCAGGGCCCTCATCCTGGCCCAAGACAAACAGGCTGGCATCTCTACTGACTCCAAGTATGCCTATAACATCATTCATTCCAACACGTTGATCTGGAGACCCGGGATTCCTAACACAAGAGGAACACCCATTGCCAGTGCCGAAGCCAGCCATACAGGAACTCCTAGGGCCATCCAGTCTCAATGTACTCTGTAGGGGCACCAAAAGAATAGACACTATAGCTCCCTGACTGGTAAAATGGTAGATGAACTGGCCATGGACGCTGTTCTCACCCACCAGGACCTGAAGAGACAGAAACCTAATCCCCGCACACTCCTGTGGTAGCACATACATCGTCGGAGCCCACAGATGTGGGTCCATTACAGCTGGACCAAAGGTCAGAGAGTCCAGGCCTATTCTTGCTCCTTCAAGGTTATAACTGGAGGTTTGATCCAGGGTATGGCTACCTACAGGATGTTTTGACCTAGGCTGTAGTTACTTGATGCTTTGGGTAGTGAGAAGGTGATTACTTTATTTGTTCCTTCATCTCAGTGAAGAAGTCTTTTGTCTTCCCCCTCTTTGAATTGGGGTATGTAAAGTCTATGAGAAATAAACGTGGGCAGATTCAGCATTCACTGGGTTGTCCTCCCGACTCTATCCTGTGGCTCTGTCTATTTCTCTTGTGTCTCTCTGCTTCTACCTAACATTTCTACTCCACATGCTCCCTACCCTGAAGTGTATGAACCCATTGAGCCTGGACCCCAACAATACATTAAGCCTCAAGCCCCATCCTATCAACCCCCCCCATACACTCTTGAGGTTCTTACGCACTCACACTCTCTATACCACCCAGCGTAACAGACTCTCATTCCTCAAACAATACCAGTCTGGCTGAGGCAGGAAGATAAGGTTTTTCTTATCTCTTCCAGACCTGAGACTTCTGTTTGTGTCCTAACCCTAGGCCATTACCTTCCCCACTCACCAGATGAGAGGGCTTCTGCCTGCTTCAGGTTGACTTGACACATGGTCCACAAATCTCTCTTGGTTCTAACCGGTGCTTTCTCAGGGTGGGTGGAGGATTTTCCTGTCTCTAACGGAAGAGCCTCCACTGTTACCCATCTCCCTCTCTCTGCAATTTTTCTCCTCTTTGGCAGGGAATTTCCCTCTTTTCAACCTCTATTCAGGCCAACAAGTTCATCTCAGTTATCTCCCAACACCTCGTTTCTTAACATATGCTGAAAGTTCCACATTCCTTATCACCCACAGTCCTCGGGAAAGATGAGACTAACTAACCGCTTAAGAGAACTGATGGAACTCTCTAGAACTGAAATTTAGACCAGATAAAGCTTCTTCCAGCCCTTTTGAGAATCTGCTCCCTCCCCCCAAATCCCACACACCTCAGGCCCTTCGAGGTCACATGTTCTCCCTTGGGGCACGTACACCCATCTCTCCTCCTTAAAATGCTTGCCTCAGAAACAGCAGCCGTGAAATGCTCTCTAAAATCTAACCTGATTGCCGGATTTGTCTAAGAACAAGACAAGTTACACAGGCTTAACTCAGATCCCTTGAGCCAACAGCTCCACGTTCAAGACCTGCCTCTGGGCCCTGCCTGTACAAACTGGGGCACAGCTGTCTGTGGGGGTCCCTACCCCAATTGCACTAGGTTACTCTCCAATTCAGGAGCTGATATAGGTATGAATAATTTGCACTGGTATGGATTTTAAGGTCAATATATGTATATGTATTTCTGATCCTGATTAAGGTATTGTGATTGTGTAGTTCATTTTAAAAATGTAATGTATAATTAGGAAATATAGGTTGTTGATGGAAAATCATCAATAATAGTCAAGCTTGTAGTCATGTTAGTTAGATTTTCTAGATATGCATAGATATATTTCAGATAGGCATTCTTCATATCTTTCAAAGGCTACAGAATATGGCATTTAATGTTTTAATAACTTAGGGTTTTTCATGACAATGAGACACTCTGCTCCTGGCAGCACCAATCTACTTCAAGAAGAAGATGGGCATTGAAGAGGATCCTTATGGAGTTTGATAGCCATTTGGGCAAGAAACTGCTCTTGCCTGGACTATTGCATAAACTGGACACAGAGAACCCGCAGAGAGAGGACTGCTAAACTTGCCTAAAGGTGAGATGATCTTTCGGGATTCCTGATTCATGAAAGAGTCTGCGAGACATTCTGCAGGACACAGCAGATAATGACTGACTGCCTTTGAAATTTCCTGCTTCATGGAAATGTCTCTGGATACTATGGGACTGTAGGCCGAAGATGGATGCCCCAACGGTATAGAGGAACTTTGGGTGACTGTCCAGGCAGCAAAATGTCTCTGTCATTTCTAGAGTTTTGAAAGTTGCTTATTTCTTGTTTACTTAGGTAATATTATATCCTTCTGGAGTCTTTGATGCAGTTGAAGGATAGATAGTTATAGTTGTTTTCCTTTGTTATGATAAAAGATAAAATAGATATAAATATTATAACTGTAATTCTTACTTGATAACTGTTTTGTTATATGTAATTTTGCTATGTTAAAGTTAAAGCCTTCTTCCTTTTTGTTTAAACAGAAAAAAGGGAAATGATGGAGGAAGGTCAATGGTTAAATAAAGAAACTGCCTTGGCCCTGATAGGTTAAAACATAGGTGGGTGGAGCAAACAGAACAAAATGCTGGGAGGAAGAGGAAGTGAGCTCAGACGCCATGCAGCTCATCACCAGAGCAGACGCGATGAAGCAAGCCACCAGGTCAGTCATGCTGAATCTTTCCCGGTAAGACTGATGCTACACAAATTATTAGAGATGGGTTGATCGGGATATGAGAATTAGCCTGTAAGGGCTAGAGCTAATGGGCCAAGCGGTGTTTAAAAGAATACAGTTTGTGTGTTGTTATTTCGGGTAAAGCTAGCCGGTGGTGGGAGCTGGGTGGCGGAATGCAACCCGTAGCTCCTTCAACAAGGAGCCTCTGGGGGCACCCATTTCACATGCCCCTCTTCTCCTGTTTCCCTGTCAGTTCCTGCCAAGTGGTATACTTAGTTCCGGATTTTAGAGTCATCTCTGGAAAAAGGATAAGTCAACCGCCCCATCCTCACCCGAGCCAAAAGGAATAGTATATTACTTCCATTCCTATGAGGAGTAACCACAGCAGGGGCGGGGAGATCAGCCACTGGACTCCAACATGCACAACACAGCCAACTCTCCTAACCATCCAAGGCTGACCTGACGCTGGCCAGGACACTTCTGAAAAATGCCAGATTCAGTTGATTCCCTCGCCGCAATGGCATTACAGGATGGATGGTGATAACAAAATCCATCTCATTGCGGCAGAGAGGGGAGGAAACGACTGTGTTAGGGGAGGCATGTTGCTTCTACAGGAATTTTTTGGGTGTCTAAGGAAGACTACAGACAGCTAAAAGAAACAATAGACTCATGGGCCTGATAATCCCCACCATGTTTGACAGTCTTCTGGGGCACTTGGGGAACAAGGATTATGAGGGCCAAACTTATTATTATTATTTTTTTTGGTTTTTCGAGACAGGGTTTCTCTGTGGTTTTGGAGCCTGTCCTGGGACTAGCTCTTATAGACCAGGCTGGTCTCGAACTCCAAACTTATATTTTAAGTTTAAATTACCGTCATTAAGAGATCTTTGGTACAAAAATGCATCTAACCTTTAAGTCCCACTTGCCCAAGGACAGATGACTTCCTGGAATGTGGGGGCTGTAATTCATGTAAAATAATTAGCCATGTGTTTTCACTTCTGTAAACAAACTTGGTTGCTCCAGCTACATAGGATGTGCTTGCTCTGGCATTGGTGGGATGTATGTAGGCAGGAAGTAGTCAGGATGTATGCTTGTACCTGATTGGATGAAGGCAGGAAGTACATAGTCTTGCTACTTTTGTCTTTATAAGCACCTGACTAAGGTAATTCGTGGCCGTTCACTGGAAATCCTGGGTATGGACCTGGCCGGTGTCCATTGTCCTGGCCATCTAAATTTAATAAAGCCTGCTTCAAATCTGGCTCAAAAATTGTGGTAGTTGTCTTATTCCTGCCTGGTGGGATTAACACTCTGCTGAATTCAAAAGCAATGAACAAAGCCGGATGTGGTGGCGCACAACTTTAATTCCAGCACTAGGGAAGCAGAGGCAGGCAGATCTCTAAGAGCTTCAGGCCAGGCTGGTCTACAGAGTGAGTTCTAGGATAGCTAGGGCTGCCTAGAGAGATGCTATTTCAAAATCCCAAAACAAACAGTGACAATAAAAAAGGAATGGATGAAGTTGTCTGGCAGAGGAAATTTCAAGGTAGAATTCCATCTGGGTTGAGGCACGACTTTGGTGTGGTTGTTTACTGTGCTTACCGGTTTTGACAGTGAGAGGAGAGAAAGTGGAGCAGGAAGATGTGAGGAGCACGCCTTCAGACAAGAAGAAAGCACACCCGGTTAGCGCTGGGGATGGAGCTGTTTGGTCAAAGTAGCTGTGTCCGTCCGTTACTGTTCTGTGGTTGTGATAAAACATCACAATCAAAAGCGGCTGATGGAGAGTTTCTTCTGGCTTATGGTTTCAGAGGAGTCTCGCGCTATGGTGGTGGAGCAGAGAGCAGACAACCAGCAACTGGCATGGCGACCGAAAGGGAAGCTAAGGGCTCACATCTTGAACCACAGGCACAAAGCTCAGAGAACAAACTAGAAATGGCACAAGTCTTCTGACTCTCAAGGCCTACCGTCAGCGACACACTTCTTCCAACAAGGCCGTATCTCCTAAGCCTCCCCACACAGTGCCCCACCTGGGGACCAGGGTTCAAGTACATGGAGTTGTGGGAGAGCATCTCATTCAAATCAGCACAGGGCCTGGGACCAAACAGATAAATGCCACCGAGGAGAAACCTCAGACCCTGGACAATAGGAGAGGTGCCTGGCGAGTTAGATGCGCCACCTCCAGAGCCCTGGCGTACAGCAGTGTGAACACGTGGCCAGAGACTGCCAGAAAATATGAATGAGCCTTCGGGGTACCCGTGGGAAAATGGCTGCCGAGGGAAGTGTTTACCCAGATTCAGTTATGACGGTACACAGAGGTGGCTACAGCTGTGGCCCCAAAGGGTCATGCTGCTGCCTGAGCTGGCTTTGTCCACATGGTGCTGGTTTTGCCTGTATAAGATCCGAGAGTAATGGGGTCATGGAGGCTGTCATCAAGATTCCCAAAAGCCGAATTCCCATGGACTCCCAAGTGGGCTGTGTGTGAAACTGTAAAGGTGTGTGAACAGTAAAATTGCAGTGAAGACCCCAGGATGTTGGAGGTGCCAGAAACACACGGCATCTGCTAAAGATAGTAGCAGGCGCTTAGTAGAGAGGCTGTCTACACTGTAGGCCGCCGAGCTGGAGGGGTGTGGTGACGCCAGAGGTCTTGCATTGGTCTGATCTTTCCCCACTATTCTCCCCATCCTCCCTTTGAAAAGAAACTATTTACATTGTGTTTGTAGCAAATCACTCTCTCAAAAGGGGAAGGAGGTTTGAAGAGAGAGAAGGGGAAAGAAACAGTGGGGGGGGGGAAGGAAAGAGAAAACGGAACTCTTTTAGTTTTTGATTTGGTGGGCTGGTGAGTCTAAAAACTTTTCTCCCACAGTGGTCACCAAATGGGTTTCCATCAAACTCCCATCCCGTGTGTGTGTGTGTGTGTGTGTGTGTGTGTGTGTGTGTGTGTCCCTGTCCAGAGATAGAAGGATAGGAAAATTGCTGGTGTTAATCCAGGGCGTATCTCCTTGTTAATGACAATTCCTGGAGAAAAGCCCTCTCTGCAGAGACCGATGGACTGATTAGAACACAATGATGTGGAGAGGTTGGAATGTCCACAATCCAGAGACCTTAGCCTGAGCTCGCTTCAGCCCTGCCTCCTGCCTCCTGGTTCCTGCCCTGCCTTCCTGCTCAGAATTGCTTTTGGTTGCGGTGTTTATTACAACAATAGAAACCCTAACTAAGACCCTAGCTCCGAGCAATCTTGGGGCTATAGCCTCACTGTATCCCTGCTCTGATGTTCCTTCCCTTCAGTGTATTTTAAACCTGCCTTGATTTATGACTTTCTCTGTTCTGTGAAACTATAAAGCTTCATGAAATTGCTTCCATGTTGTAACATGAAACCAACATCTGTGTTCCTTGGCCATGGTCATTCAAAATAGCTCCAGAATAAACTCCCCTCGTTACCTTATAGGTTTTGTTGATGTTTCTTTATAGCCTTTTCTCTGTGTGTTTTCCTGGACTTCATTTAGTAAATATTGGACTTTTGTATCTTTTCTTGTTTTGTTTAATCTGTCCTTTCATGTTTTTTTTTAAGTCTGTTCTGACAGTCCCTCTTTTATCATTATTTGAGCATTTTATTTCAACTATTATGTTATTGGTTTCTTTCTTTTTTTTTTTTGATTTTTCGAGACAGGGTTTCTCCGTAGCTTTTGGTTCCTGTCCTGGAACTAGCTCTTGTAGACCAGGCTGGCCTCGAACTCACAGAGATCCGCCTGCCTCTGCCTCCCAAGTGCTGGGATTAAAGGCGTGCGCCACCACCACCCGGCATACGTTATTGGTTTCTAATAACTATCTTTTCTTCAGACCGTCTTATTGGTAAAGTGTTGAGTCATTTCTCTCCATCCCCAGATTGTCTTCCTTTCCCGTAGAATTTACTTTTCGAGTCTGTGTGTGTTTCGGTTTCTTTTTCAGGCTGCTACTTTTACTAATACTCAGGTGGCCATCCTTAAGGAGAGGCCGCGTAACTGGATGTCTCTCAGCGGTGAGGGTTATGACATGATGCTCTGGAGAGGTGCGGCAAGGTTAAAATTCATTTTTAGCCGGAGGCCCCCTGGTTAATAGGACAGGACTTCCCTTAGGGGCACCAAGCTGATGACTTAAACCCTGAGATTCTCTAGGACAATCGGTGTCAGATGCTTGTTTGCTTAGGTCTGGAGTGACTGACAGTCAGGGGAGGAAAAGCTGCTATTAATCTATCAGAGATTGCCTGGTCACACAGTTGGCTAGGAGCTCTCCTCCCCAGCCTGCTATCTGACGCACCAAGACTTTATTAAACTATCTTACTCTAGCTCATGCAGAATGCAGAACCAAATCTCACTTATTTTGCTTAGAGTTAGTAAGCCAGTCTACGCTCCACTCCTAACCAATAGCCAGGTTTGAGAAACTCCTGACTCCTCTCCTCTTTTCCCACAGTGCTGCTTTCTCTTCGCTCGTCCCTTGCACACTGAGCCCTTGCTTCACAGGGCTCCTTTTGTTCTGTTTTCCTGCCTTGCAGTTCTCAGAATCTCTCTCAGGGTCTCATCAGGTTCGGCCTGTGGTCTGACTGAGAAGCCCTACCTTTGACCTCTGATAGGGACTGCAGCTGTCGGAGAAACACCGGCAGCAGTGCCGGCTAACCTGGTAAATACTGCAGTAACTTCCTTAGTTTGCTGCATCTGATTCTGATTGATCGTTCCATGACAGATTAATAAATACAAGTAATGCTGCAGCTGGGAATCACAGTTGTTAGCTATGTAACTAATCAGTGGCCAGAAATAAGACTATCGGCCTGAGTCTCAGATAGCCAAGATTCATTTCTTCCTGTGCGTTTCACAGGCAGGGGGTTGTGAGGCAGTGGGTCCGCTGGTGAATTCTCCTTTATTTACTCAGTATGAAGAGATGCTGTGACATTGCCATTAGGTTGTGAGGGGTGGATAACAGAGGAGTTAGCAACACGGCCCAGAGGAACTCTCCGAGGGCTGGGGCCAGCTGACACATGCCACTTAGGTTTCCAAGGAGCCAAACGCCCCACTCACACATGGCTGATGCATTTGTGTCTAAATGTGGTGCTGCCAGGGCCTCTGGCCAGCTTCAGGGCAGGAAATAGAATGTCCCCTTCTTCCCAGTGAAATCGGCCTGTGCATGATTTATACTGGGGCCAGTGAAAAGGCTCAGAGGAACAGGCAGCCGAGGCAGGCAGACCAGGAGACGGCTTCTACAGATCTTGACAAGCTGCCTACTTGCCCAGGTCTAAGGGCATCTGCCTGGAAGATGGCGATATTTGACATCTTACTAGAGACTTAGGGAAACAATGTCTCCGACTGGCCGTTTGGGATCACAGATGAAGGCGCCTCTCGAGCTCAGGTGATAAATTTACGGTGTGTTTGTGTTTTCAGCAGTGTGTCGGGCGCTTGCAAACTCTCCTGAAAATGCTTTTAGAGTTTGGTTTTTCTAAACAGCAATAGAAAATGAACAGCTGCTGGACTTGGATGCATGTATTTGGTTTTAGTCTGACCAGGTCTGGGGAAATTACACACATAATTTAGAGATCATAGTGCGATTTTCAAACATGTTGCCCTGATTAATAATTCAGACGCTTAATGCATTTGAGAATGTTGCAGCTGGTGATTGTTCCCAAATACTCACTAACTTTGCTTTACAAACATGTCCCAAGTTGATTCTACTTTGTAGATTATGAATTGTGCGTAAAGTTAAGAACCTTTCTTCCTAACTTGACTGGGAGTCTATTAAAACAACAAACCAAACAAAAACAGAACAACTGGTATCATGGCTCATGCCTGCAATACCAGTACTTGGAAAACTGAGGCAGGAGGATTGCTGTGTGTTTGAAGTTAACCTGGGCCACATAGTGAGTTCTAGGCTAGCTTAAGCTATAGAGTGGTTAAAAAAAAATAAAAAAGTACCAACCGAAAAACAAAAATTGTTGCTTTGTCTCCCATGATTTGCTACCTTTGAAGAGTTTGGTTCAGCTGTGACCCAGCAGTTGAGCTCACTCGTGATTCTCCTGCATCACAGAGGTGGCTCTGTGTCAGGCTCTCTTGATCACTTCTGTCCGTTTCCCCAGGGACCTTATCATGGCACTTCCTACCTCAAGAAAGTCTGTTGCTGGTTGTCTCCCTCACTATTTCAGTCCGAATATTTCTCATCACTTTTCAGTTCATCCTGCTGGATCTCCTGAGCTTTCCCTGGCCCCTTGAAGGATGAGAGATAGAAGGGGCCAAGGAAAGGCAATTTAGTGAATACAGAGCTAACAAAACTCCAAGAAGAGCCTAGGTCCCTTATAGCTCTCATCTTTCAAGGCTCAAGTTAAAGTTTGTTTTCTCCAGAACATCCCCCTGCCCCCAATTCTTTTGTCTCCTCTTTCACAGTGGCACTCTGGCTAAGCATCCAGAAAGATGGTTGTGGGAGTCCCGCCATCCGCCATGCCATTTGGTCTCCTGACTCTGGCTGACCCTTTGGTTCCTGTTCTGCTTGCTTTCTGAACCCATCCTCACTCCCTCCCTCACATGGCAGGGCTTCATGGGGGTCTGTCAGTCATCCAACCCCAGACCTGCTTGGTGTGTTCATGTCCTTGTCTCCTTTCCCTGTTCTTAAGGTCATTAGGACAAGCCAGGAGCCTCTTCTATGTTCCCTCAGGTCCCTCAGATCACACACACTGGTCCAGGAAAAGAGGAGCGGTGAGATGGAGGGAAAGAGCGTAAACAGGGGAAGATAAAATTCCTTTCATCAGATACAGGCAGGCGGGAAACGCGTATTGTACAGTTTTATTCCATCACACTTATGCCCTTTGTATGTATCTGTGAATGGCTGCGAGGGTTAATTTTGATCATTAGATTCACACACCTGACAGAAGAGAACCTGAACTGAGAAACTGCCTCCATCAGATTGGCTCGTTGGCGTTTTCGTGGTGGCAGCATTTTGCTTACTAAGTAATGAAGTAGGGTTCAGTTCACTGTGGGCGGTGCCACCCCTCAGTAGGTGGATAGGGCCTATATAGGACAAGCAATGGAACAAGCCCTGGGAGCCCATGTGAAGTGTTTCCCGCCTGAGTTGCCTCCTCTTCCTTCAGTGATGACTACAGTCTGTAGGCGGAGATAAATCCTTTATTCCCAGGGGCCAGCTTTGGCCATGCTGTTTATGACAACACAAAGGAGACCAGGGCAGAGACAGGCCACTTAGAGTCTGTGGTTGCTGTAATGGATGCTTCATTTTGAGGGCGGATTGTGGAAGTGTTTGAAGATTTGGGCTGAAAGAGCCATTGCTCCCTCAGGACGTAATGAAGTGTCCTGGGACTTGAGGGAAGATGCCGAGAGCAATGCAAACTCTGGAAGCCTGGCTTATGAAGTCTCAGAGGGAAGCTTGCAGGTCCCTTACAGCATCTATCAGGGCCATTTGTGTGAGAATCTGTGGTGTCTGGTCCTTTGGGGCTGAAGAGTGAGGTGTGACGAGCAGCATGGAAGCGAGGCTGGGACAATTGAGGCTGGTGAGCTAGGCCTGAAATGCCAGCTGTGATAGACAGGAGACCGGAGTCGCTGAGGTGAACTCTTCCGGCCAGTGTCGGGTCAGCGCGTAGAAGCTGTGCTGCAGAGGGGGCCAGGGCTGCCTTTCAAGCAAGTAGCCAAACTCAATAATGTGAGGCACTGAAGGGGACATGGAGAGCAGCTGAGACTTAGCACCATGTGGCAGGGTCCCTGGAGAGAGCCAAGACACCATTGTTGAAAGTGCTGCTTTGATTGCAGAGGAGACATCAGAATAGAGAGAGGCAGGGACATCCACCAAAGATAGCCACAAGCAGGGAGTAGAGTCAGCTTGATGGTAGATATGTGGGACTGTCCAAGTCCTTGGATTCCAGAGGATCATGAGTCCCAGACACTGGACATGTTTTACACTGTTGGGGTTGGTTTTGCTTTGATCTGATTGTAACTATGCCTTGGTTCGGCCCTTTAGGGATATAAAAGTATATAACTTACTTTGAATTTTACAGGCACCCACAGTTAGGAGAATTAGGTGAGAATTTTGATACGGTGCTGTTTTATATTGTGATATCAATATGAGAGCGTGGGGGCTGGGCGGTGGTGGCGCACGCCTTTAATCCCAGCACTCAGGAGGCAGAGGCAGGCGGATCTCTGTGAGTTCGAGACCAGCCTGGTCTACAAGAGCTAGTTCCAGGACAGGCTCCAAAACCACAGAGAAACCCTGTCACGAAAAACCAAAAAAAAAAAAAAAAAAAAAAAAAGAGAGAGAGAGCTTGGGGACGCGGAAAGGTTGTGTGTGATTCAACAGTGATGTGTTTGTGTGTCAAGTTGGTGACGGGTGGACTTGTGATGGCTGGCCTCCCCTTGGTTCTCAGCTTGATGCACCTGGGAAGAGGGTACCTGAGCTGAGAAATTACCCCTCAGACTGGCCTGTGGTCACGGCTATGGAACATCTTATTCTTGCTGGCTGGTGCAGGAGGGCCCGGTCCACTCTGGGGCAGATGGGTCTGGGTTGTTTAAGAAATGTAGCCGAGCAGGCTGAGGAAGCAGAACAGTAAGCAGTTCCTTCACTGGTTTCGGCTCCTAGCTCCTGTCTTGGTTTCCTTCAGAGATGTACTGTAAGCTGTAAGCTGAAACACACCCTTTCTTGTTCAGGTTGCGTTTGGTCAGTGTTCTATCACCCTTTATCCATTGTTCTGCGATGCGGCCTTTACCTCCATCCAGACTTCTGGGGTTTCTTGTGGCACAAGGAGAACGCTGAGCTCACAAGTAAATACAGCCAGGGAGCCTAAATAAGATTGCAATTAAAATCATCTAATATCAAAGGTCTGCAAGTTCTTCTCTGAGTAGGATTAGTCCTAGCAGATGAGTGGAGGTTTTCAAGCAATGTGTGTGTGGGGGGGGTGGGGGTGGGGGTGGGGTACAGAGGTCTACAGAAGCTCTTCTATACGACTTCGGGGGTGTAGAGGCCCAGCTCCCCATGTCTTCAGGAGTCAGAGATCTCAATCCCTCCTCCTCAGACGAACGGCCAGAGTGAGGCACACGTGAAAACACGCCACGGACGAGAGCTTCCGTACAGCGAGAGCCGGCAGAAGGATAGCCCAGGCATCTGCCAGCATGGAGCCGGTCGGCCTGGCTCTCACTTGTGAATTTATTTGGGTTTTCTGAATTGGCAGTTGGCGAATACAGCCCCCCTGGAGACAAATGCAGGTTCCAGTCAGACAACGGGAGGTTTCAGACTGCTAGATGACTGCCTACATTTAAACTGAAGTTCTTCTGTGTACTTTGGAAATTTCTCGAGTTTTGCAAGCCTGAGTTTGTCTTTAAAAATGAAGATAACAGCTCCTACCACCTACACTTGTTGGGAAGGCAAATAAGGTAATTTATATAGAGATGTTACACGGTGTCTACCAGCCCCTTAAGTGCACTTGCTCTCCAATAAACAATGAATAAGTAGATAAATGATTTAACTACTATTCATTTGGATTTAGTTCCTGGTGGTGCTTTTCGGTTTTCTTCCGGTGTCCAGCTAATTCCCTCTGCCCTTGCTGAGACAGGGAAGCTATTCAGCTGGGGATTCAGGGAGGGAAGAAATGAAACAAAAGGGCTTCAACCAGGGCTAAGATGGCTGAGCTCAGAAAACCGAGGCAAATCTACCAGCAGCACAGGGCTGGAGGGAACCACTACACCCAGGCGAGGCTTCAGCACAGTTGTTCCTCCCACTCTGCCTCTTCAGAGGAGCCAGCCTGGCTTGGGGCTTGGTTCCAGGCAGTTTCTGGATTCATCCTGTCAGGATATAGGGCTGCTTCGATCCTCTATCTGGGGTCACTATGACAAGACAAGTTAGAGACATTTTTTTTTGTGTGTGTGAAAGAATTAGCAACCAATCTTGGTATCTGGGGGTCCCTGCATTTCGGCCCCTTCCTTATGTCCTCAAATGACTGTTAGAACTGAGCCTGAGGGACACAGGCCAATCGGACCCTCTAGCTGCCTCTGAGGTCTCTTAACTCACAGAACTGGTGGGGAGTTCCATGATCTCTCTAAGGGCTTCATTTAGTCATCCAGTTCTGTCTTTGCCAATCACCTGCTGTGTATCTACAGAAACATTCTTCCCCTCTCTGGTCCTTAGATTTCCCATCTGAAAATCAAGGGAGATTATAGCCCCGTCTGAAATTTCTCTTGCCTCCCAGGGTACTCTGGGAAAGATCTGACTCTGGCACATCGTTGAGCACAAGTCCTGTGTCGTGACCTTCTCCTGGCTGCAGTGTGCCTGAGTTCTTATGGAATCTACACTTAGTTATGGCTTCCTGAGTCCTTTCATTTGGGAAGGTAATTGTCGGATCCTCCTAGCCCAGAGGTAATCAATTAGGCTCCCAGCCAGAGTGTGAGCAGCCCCGTAGAAGAAAATTAGGGCTTCTGACCTCTTCTGGTGCTGGGTGGGACTTCTCTGACCTGAAAGGCTGAAGACAGGAATTCCCAGTTCATCTAGGCCTGTACCAGATTCTGAACAGTGTTTCAAGCCAGCTCAGCCCCAGGACTCCCCTCCCTTCACTCCACCCTCTTTGGACTACACGATGTTTGTTTCACAATTAGACAGCTTGCTAAGTGATGCAGGAAGTAGGCCCCCCCTGGGAAGGCAGATACAGCCCAGCAAAGCAGATAACCAAGTGAAGCCTCTGGAAGCTTCTGGGGCCTGGACAGGGTCAAAGATAAGTGGAAATACCAGGCTTATCACTAAGCCTGAGCTCTTCCAGAGAAGCCAACCCAGCCAACCAGCCCACCTCATTCCCAGGGCTCCTTATAGTTGGGCAACATCTATCTCCAGGCAAAGTAAACACGGCTTGGCCACTGTGGCCACAGGATGGGAACTCTGTGCCCTGTCCCAGCACTGTGCAGGCCTGGCACCAGAGGCCAGCAGCGGGCATCAGATTACACCCAGATATTTGCGGTAAGGGTGGCATCAAGCCATGGTGCTTTGAAGTTAGAGCCTGAGAAACAATTGGTAAGGTCGCAGGACTAAAGGAGACAATGACGATTGTTCCCGAGGTTTAGGTCCTCTTGGATAAAGAAATGTAATCAATAGAAAATTTTGATTGATGGGTATAGTCTGTGGATAGCCATCCTGGGCATCCCTAGCTTTTACTAGGGTGTAAAGGACAGCAATGTCAAGCGGTAACTAACCCTCCAGTGTGCGCTGGACTCTGGATTTCTGGGACCGAATTTCTTTTGCTTTCCTTTCTTAACTAAGTTTGGTTCCACAGAGAGCGTGTGTGTGTCTTCCAAGCTTCCAAGCATGTCGTCTAATGCTGCATGCGGAGGGTGCAGAGAGGTGCAGGGCGGACTGACCGGAGAGGGTGGAAATGTGTTCCTTGCTTGTACCCATAGCTGCCTTACTGGGCTGACAGCTCCACGGGGAAGGTGGGGACGGCAGTCTTAATCTCTACCTGTGCTAGACACTATGCAGGCACTGGGCTGACTTTCCCGGTCAATCGCAAGCCTCCGGTGAGGAGGAGGGATGCCGCAGGCAGCAGTCCCTATGGCACTACTCTCTGAGCGTCTGCTTCTGGTTCTAGAAAACATCTCTTGATACTTGGTTTGTTAGAGTAGGACCTGCCCCTCTCATAGCAATACACAATATTGTTATGAACGTACAAAAAGGAGGGGTGCCTTGTGTTCTGTTTCTTAGACGTGTGCCTTGAGTTCTCCGTAACAGACCTCTTTTTCCCACAGACAACGATGGAAAATTTTCAGTTGTTTTTGTTTGTTTGTTTTTGTTGCTGTTTTGTTTGGTTTTGGTTTTTCGAGACAGGGTTTCTCTGTGTAGCCCTAGCTATCCTAGAACTTGCTTTGTAGACCAGGCTGGCCTCAGGCTCATAGATACCCACCTGCCTCTGCCTCCGGAGTGCTGGGATTAAAGGTGTGGGCCACCACACTTGACTCAGCTCTTTTCCCATACGTGTTTGCTGTTAGTTCCATCCCTGGACTTCCTTAGCTAAATCGACCTGGACCTTTCTTGCTCAGGCTTCCAAGCTCATCCTAATCTTGCCACATTTCTGTTTCTGCATACTCAAGTGTTTGCTTCCTTAGGGCTGTATATATTCATCGCTAAATCAATGACTGGACTCTAACATCCTTCTTTCTTGTAAGACATTTCTGGGGTTTTTGTTTTTGTTTGTCATGGCTGCCAACCGTCAGGCAACCTGCTGAAGACTTTCACTGTGTCAATCACTGATAAACCTTGTAAGGTTCCGCATTTCCCTGGTAACATGATATACACATTTAGTTACCTTCTTATGTCACAGAATGAGCAAGAAGGGCAGACTCAGAAGTTAGGTAACCCTTGGCCACCGTTCTAGATAATAATAGAGAGAGAGAGAAGCAGGAGTTAAATCTAATCATTCTGACTCTCAGGCCCCAAGCTCTTAACATTTCTCAGATATTTTAGGACTGGGAGTGTAGCTCAGAGGTACAACACTTGCCTAGCATATGAACATCACTCCTCCAGCCCCTAACAACAACGAAACAAAAAAACAGTGTGTGTGTGTGGGCGGGAGAGACACGTTGCTGCATTTTGAGACAAGGGTTCACAATCTCATGTAGCTTGGGGTGGCTTCAAGCTTAAACTGTTGACCCTTCTGCTTCTACTTCCCAAGTGCTAGGATCACAGGCATGGGCTACCACACTTAGCTAACTATTTTACAGACTGTTCCCCCCTCCCTTAGAATCATCCCTCGGGAGAATTCTTCATTCTCCTGCTTCAACATCGAGACTGTGTTGAAACTTTTTCCCCCTGCTTTGACTGGAGTTCAGCTTTAAAGCTGCCCCCTGGGGAGGGCGCAGGGAGGAAAGGAAACTAAAGTGTCTGTGTTTCTACATCTTTGCGAGCTCTAGAATTCTCTGGCAAGGGTGCATTGTCGTCAAAGTTCTGAAGGGAAAGGCTTTCCAACCTTTCTACATCTTTGCGAGCTCTAGAATTCTCTGGCAAGGGTGCATTGTCGTCAAAGTTCTGAAGGGAAAGGCTTTCCAACCTAGAAGTCTACGTCCAACCCAGCTGTTTTCTGGTGTCCAGTTGTTAGGATGAGAAGTCTGATGTCTGACTTCTCATTGTTGTGTTTGTGGTTCATTGTGCAGTTTTGTTTTCTAATTTCCAGAAGCTTTTATTTATTTTTTAATTAAAAATTTATTCTATTTTAAAGTGTGTGTGTGTGTGTGTGTGTGTGTGTGTGTGTGTGATGCACATTGTAAGCTGGTTCCCACAGAGGCCAGGGGTGTTGGATCCTTTGGAACTGGAATTACAGGCTTCTGGGAGCTACTGGGCCTGGATGCTGGTTCTCTGGAAAGGCAGTGTGGACTCCTAGCTGTTGGGTCATCTCTGCCATAAAATTGCACAGTATAGTATTTGCTAAGTTTCTGAAACCTCAGTTAATTAGATGTGACACTAGCTGGGTACATACTTTAATATATATATATATATATATATATATATATATATATATGTAATAATTAGGGCAGCGGTGGCTGCGTTCTCAGCACCCCCGGCCGCCTGCCCGGCTAGCTTATGCCCAAAATAATTACACAGACACTGTATTCTTTTAATCACTGCTTGGCCCTTTAGCCCTAGCCCTTACTGGCTAATTCTCACATCCCGATCAACCCATCTCTAATAATCTGTGAGAACCGGTCTTACCGGGAAGATTCTAGCCTAGTCCATCCTGGGTCTTCATGCCGGGAGCGGGTCATGGCGTCTCTCTCAGGCGTCTGCTCCTGAGAGGAAAGCTGTGGAGACTCCGACCTCACTTCCTCTTCCTCCCAGTGTTCTGTCCTGTTTTCTCCTCCCACCTATCCTCTAACCAATAAAATGGGCCAGGGCAGTGCCTTTATTAGCCAATGACCTTCCTCCATCATTTCCCCTTTTTCGGTTTAAACAAAAAAAAAAAGGCTTTAACATAGCAAAATTACATATAACAAAACAGTTATCAAGTAAAAGTTACAATAATCTTTATCATAACTAAGGAAAACTATAACTATAACTAACTATTCTTAACTCCATCACAGACTCCAGAAAGATATAATATTACCTAAGTAAACAAGAACTAAGAAACTTTTAAAACTCTAGAAATGACAGAGACATCTCGCTGCCTGGACAGTCACCCAAAGTTCCTCTGTACCGTTGGGGCATCCATCTTCAGCCTTCAGGCCCATGGTATCCAGCAGACATTTCCATAAAGCAGGAAAATTCAAAGTCAGTTCAGTCACTATCTGTTGTGTCCTGCAGAATGTCTCGCAGACTCTTTCATGAATCAGGAACCCCGAAAGATCATCTCACCTTAGGCAAGTTCAGTACTCCTCTCTCTGCGGGTTCTCTGTTTCCAGTTTATGCAATAGTCCAGGCAAGAGCAGTTTCTTGCCCAAATGGCTATCAAACCCCATAAGGTGCCTCTTCGATGCCCATCTTCCTCTTGAAGTAGATTGGTGCTGCCAGGAGCAGAGTGTCTCATTGTCATGAAAAGTCCTCAGTTATTAAAACATTAAATGTCCTATTCTGTAATCTTTGAAAGACACGAAGAATGTCTATCTAAAATATATCTCTATATATCTAGAAAATCTAACTAACATGACTACAAGCTTTACTATTATTGATGATTATCCATTAACAACCTATATTTCTCAATTATACAGTACATATTTAAATGAACTACACAATCACAATACCTTAATCAAAATCAGAAACACTTATACATATAACAAAATTGACCTTAAATTTCTATCAATAAAGCAAAATCTATACTAATGTAAATTATTCATATCTATATCATATCCCCCTTTAAATGTAAAAGGACGTTTATAAACCATATTTGGGAACATGGGCGCAGTTTTTTCTCTCCAAACTGCTTCCTGCTGAATGGGGGCGTCGTTAATTAGGTCTTTCATGGTATAACCTGTGTGCTAGTTTCATCTCAGTTGGCAGTTGAGCGAAGCAATTTTCTGAAGATGTTCACTGCAACCCTTCAGGAGGGCGTGGTCCATCATACCAAATCAGAATAGAAGAAATGAACAGCGTCTCATCCTCTGTGAAAACAAAATAAGAAACTCCTTTCCAAAGTATCATGTCCTTAGATCCAAATTTCAAATTCAAGGCATTTTCAAAATATCTATGTTGGATTAGTTCAGCAGCATTTATAAATAAATATCTTTTAGCATCTTTTGCTCTTTCCTCAGCATTCAAACAATTCAAAGAGAGCATAATAGCATACAGTATCAAAATTCTCTGTTTATTTTCCATCTTTGTGCAGCTTTGTTTTAACCTCTATTTTGTTTATTTTTACTTTTAACTCTTTGCTTTTTGAGACAGGTTCTCTGTATCTTTGACCTGAAGTAACTCTGTAGACCAGGCTGTCTTTGAACTCTCAGAGATCCGCCTGTCTCTGCCTCCCAGGCATTGGGATTAAAGGTGTAAGCTACTACACCTTGAACTCACAGAGATCTGTTTGTCTCTGCCTTCTAGGCACTGGGATTAAAGGCATGTGCTACCACACACAACAACTCTCTTCCTTCCTTTTTTTTTTTTGTTTTTTACTTTAAGAACTTCAACTTTTGGTCTGCATATATTTTTAACACACTTTAAACCATTCAGAAATTTTCTCCATCTTTGAATCTCTCTTTACTGTATATCTCTCTTTTTCTGACCACATGAATCTTTAATTTACCAAGCAATCTCAGTAGGACTAAAGGCGTGGCTTTGCCAGCTAGATCCAGTCCATTCCTTAGCTTTCCAGCCTCATGGCGGATATACAGGCTGTAGCCATGTTTACTGCAACAACTGTATGGCATTTCAAGGTCCCTGCCAGCAAGTGAGCTACAACAGACAACACTCACGTCCTCTCTTGGTAGCCGGCCCTCCTGCCTCAAACAGTCAGAGTTTGCCCTGGCAGGATGGCCCAGAAAGCCAGCATTTTTAAACGGCGCAGCTTTTTTCCTGCTACGTCTGAAAACCGAAAAGCATACGTTCAGCTTTTCGTCAACACCGTTTAAGTATTTCTTGGCAGGACCTCTTAATGAGCTGCAGGCTTTGCAGCTAAAGCTGAGTCAGGAAGCCTCTCTTAGATGAGGTGCTTGCTTGCCTCTGGCAAGCAGAGTAGACCCGAGAAATTGCTGCTACCAAGAAACCAGGCACAATGCTTTCATTTTGTTCTAGAATTACTTCCCAAGCTGTCTCAGGCTTTATGTGGAAGCAGTTGTCCACGTGGGCGCCATATGTAATAATTAGGGCAGCGGTGGCTGCGTTCTCAGCACCCCCGGCCGCCTGCCCGGCTAGCTTATGCCCAAAATAATTACACAGACACTGTATTCTTTTAATCACTGCTTGGCCCTTTAGCCCTAGCCCTTACTGGCTAATTCTCACATCCCGATCAACCCATCTCTAATAATCTGTGAGAACCGGTCTTACCGGGAAGATTCTAGCCTAGTCCATCCTGGGTCTTCATGCCGGGAGCGGGTCATGGCGTCTCTCTCAGGCGTCTGCTCCTGAGAGGAAAGCTGTGGAGACTCCGACCTCACTTCCTCTTCCTCCCAGTGTTCTGTCCTGTTTTCTCCTCCCACCTATCCTCTAACCAATAAAATGGGCCAGGGCAGTGCCTTTATTAGCCAATGACCTTCCTCCATCATATATATATATATATATTTTTTTTTTTTGGTTTTTCGAGACAGGGTTTCTCTGTGGTTTTGGAGCCTGTCCTGGAACTAGCTCTTGTAGACCAGGCTGGTCTCGAACTCACAGAGATCCTCCTGCCTCTGCCTCCCAAGACTTTAATATATTTTTGCTTATTTTCTTAAAATAATTTTGATTTTATTTTATGTGTGTGGGTGTTTTGGCCTGCATGTAGTCTGTGTACTGCATGTGTGCCGGGTCCCCAAGGAGGAGAAAAGAAGGTGTCAGGTCTTCTGGACCTGGAGTTGTGTGGGTGCTGGAAATCGAACACAGGTCCTCTGGACGAACATACAGTGTTCTATAATCAATGAGCCATCTGCGAATGGGGTATCCTGTCTCTACAAGTCCTCTGACTGAATGCCGTCTCTATGAAACCTCAGGCTGAGGTTCCTGTCTCCTCCCGCTTTATAGTCCTCTCTCCACCCAGCCATCTCACTTCCTGTCTCCACCTCCCGAGTGCTGGGATTAAAGGTGTTTGACACCACTGCCTGGCCTCTATGACTAATGATTATTGCCAGCTCCACACTCTGATGTCCAGGCAAGCTTTATTTGCGGAAGCACAAACAAAATATCACCACATTTGGCCACAGGGCCAGAGAGGCAGCTCCGTGGTGAAGAGCGCAGACTGCTCTTGTAGAGGATCCGAGTTCAAGGCAGATGGTTCACAAGCAACTGTAACCCCAGCTCCAGGGAACCTGACACCTCTGGCCTCCACCAACATCTGAATCCAAGCGCACATATCTTCTTCCCTACAGATCTTATGTTAGGAAGAAAAAAAGCCTAACAGGAACACAATGATCAAGAACAAATGTCTTCGCAGTTAACAGACAACAGATGCAGAATTTACAGAAACAACCAAGAGGAAAACTAAGGTGGAAGTTAACTACTGTTTGTAGACTTACAAGTCTTCATTACATTTCCATCACCAAGAGGCACAGCGTGGGGGCCAACGTAAGGGCCTGTGTGCTTGCCTTTGCTGAGGAACATATTCTTAGTACAGGTAGGAACTGTCTTAGTTAGGGTTTCCATTGCTGCCATGAAACACCATGACCAAAAAGCAAATCAGGGAGGAGAGGATTTGTTTAACGTACACTTTCATGATCACTGTTCATCAACTGAAGAAAGTCAAGACAGAACCTTGCACAGGGCAGGAACCTGGAGGCAGGAGCCGATGCAGAGGCCATGGAGCGGTACTGCCTACTGACTTTGCTTCTCTTGGTTTGCTCAGCCTGCTTGATTATAGAACCCAGGACAACCAGCCTAGAGAGGAGGCCGCCCACAGTGGAATGGGCCCTCACCATCTATCACTCATTAGGAAAACACCTTACAGCCAGATCTTCAGGAGGCATTTTCTCTGAAATGACATTCCCTCCATTCAGATGACTCTAGCTTGCGTCAAGATGACATAATGCAAGCCACCACAGGGAGTACACAAAACCTGAGGGAAGGTCGGCATCCATAACAATTCTGTTTCATAGACTGCCATCTTTGTAAAGTGTTTGCTTAAGCTTTGTGTCGTAGACTGTTTAGGAGTACATATAAAAAAGAGCCAAAAACAACTAGCATCATTACATAGAAGAATTATACAGAGGTCTTTTTTTTTTTAAATATATGAAGCCAGCTTCTTTTATGGAGTGAGATTTAGAATTTTTCTTTCAGCAGGGCAATGGAGTTACAACACTGGCTAAAATTTAGATCTCTTACAGACTTATGGGACGAGGTTAGTGGTTACAAATAGACCATGGACAAGTGCACCTTGCATAAAATAACAAATACTTATTTTGTCAGGTTAGGCAGATATATACCAGGGTTTCAACCACCAAGATTTCCCAGGTGGAGGACTGCCCTGAGACTCTGTTTAACCTGACTAGGAAGGCAGTATTACATATTCATACTCTGCTGTGGGCTGCCTTGCGTTTCTTGATGCTTAGTTTAGCCTGGCTCAAGGCTGAGGGGAAACAGGACCATACTCTGGCCTGACGTGCCCACTGCTTAGGTTCACTGTGGCTACAGCCATTGTTTCTCCTTCAGCCACATCTTAAATGAATCTGGACTGTACCCCACGTCTGAAACAGAAATGGTTTTTTTTAACAAAACACCAAATCCTGTCTTTTAGGTTAAATATAAAATGTTATTAGGGACAGAACAATGGACTTCAGTTTAAAGCGTCCTAAGGTGGCTTAACCATCTACTAGCTACAGACTGCCTTGTGATTTCCCCAGGTCTCCGACAAACACATGTTGCACAAGAACCCAAAGTATATAAGAATAATTACATACACTTTCAGAGCCAAGAAACGGCAAAGTCCACTTCCTCAGCATCCCCATGATTCTGAACTGATGACGTAGTCAATGAATAACTAGAAAGGAAAACCAAGATTTAAGTGTATTTTGGGCATCAATAGATGCCCACTTTGAATTCTTGAAAGACTGAATTACATCTAACTTTTAACTCTATTTTTAATTTTACATTTAATTTTAACAGTATTTTACAAATATCAAAGTGTTAAAATATAATTAAAAATAGTAGAAATTTTCTGTAACGATAACTAGATGAGCTTCTTTTTTTTTTAAAATATTTATTATGTATACAATATTCTGTCTGTGTGTACGCCTGCTGGCCAGAAGAGGGCACCAGACCTCATTACAGATGGTTGTGAGCCACCATGTGGTTGCTGGGAATTGAACTCAGGACGTTTGGAAGAGCAGGCAATGCTCTTAACCTCTGAGCCATCTCTCCAGCCCCCTAGATGAGCTTCTTAACTGATTAAAAACTTCTATATTGTTTGGGAAAATGAAAACTTGCCAAATTGGCTTGTCACCTCTATTGAAATCTCCTAAATCATGCAATTAGCAAACAAGATGGGATCTCAAGGCACAAGTGCAGAAGCTCCTCCAAGGCGGTCAACAGGGTGAAATCCTGAAATGGCGTCTATGAGGGAAGAGTGATCCAGCAGCAGACAATGGGAGGCAGAGGGGAGGCGGTCACAGATGTGGCCTTTGCTCTGCTTTCCCTAGGCTGCCTCATACCCACGCAACAGAAATCCGGCAGTACGGTCAATGTCTCCTTACTGCAGGACCGAGCAGAGGAAAAGGAAACTGCAGCTGCTTCCCAGACCTGCCCTCTGTTTCATTTAGAAAGGAAAACTGATGAATTCAAGCTGTAGACTTTTAAGACAAAATAAAGGGTGAAAGGTAGTGGAACCATGCTGATTTTTAGGAATGTCTTTGTTCTCTAAAAATAGGCTCTCTCTTATCTTTTTTTTTTCTTTTTTTTTTTTTTTTTGGTTTTTCAAGACAGGGTTTCTCTGTAGCTTTGGTGCCTGTCCCGGAACTAGCTCTTGTAGACCAGGCTGGCCTCGAATTCCCAGAGATCCGCCTTCCTCTGCCTCCTGAGTGCTGGGATTAAAGGCGTGCGCCACCACCACCTAGCTAAAATAGGCTCTCTTATGAAGTCCTCTTGACTCTCCATGCCTCACTTACTTTCCTGTTGTAGTGGTAAGGCACCATGGCCAACGCAACAATACAGAAGGGCTCATGTTGGGCTCATGGCCCTGGATCCATCTCCATCACAGTGGGGAAGCAAGGCACCAGACCACAGCATGGAGGCAGTAAGAGCTGGGGGCTTGCATCTTGAAACAGAGAGTTGAACTGGAAATGGAGGGAATCTTTTAAAATCCCTAGGCCCATCCCCAGAGGCATACTTCCTCTAGCAAGGCCATACCTCCTAAACCTTCCCAAATAGGGGCCCTAACTAGAACCCAAACATTCAAATGTCAGAGTCCTCTGGGGGGGATCCCATTCAAACCACCACACTTCTCTAACAGTTCAGGAAGCAGAGTTACAGCAGGAGAAGACAGCATACATATAATTTTCAACACACAATGTAGCTTTCTCTTGTTTTGAGACAGGGTCTAGTAGGGCCCAGTGGGCCTGGAGCTGGTTGAGGCTAGGCATGATTTGGAAGTACTGATCCTTTATCCCTGGAATTATAGGCCTATGTGCCTCCACCGCCCCAGTTTGGGCAGTGCTGAGGATCAAACCCAGACCCTCTGGTAGGCTAGGCGATCATCAGTCTACCCCCTGAGGCACACCCCAGCCAAGTTTAGAGTACGGAACGCTCAGCATAGTCTATTGTAGCACCAAGGTCCCTAGCACACAAGTTTCAAGGAATAGGATTATTTGAACAAGGGACAAACGGGAGAAATATTCATGTGAAGATGGAGAATAGGGTGCTAATTCTCTGTATTACAATGAAAGGATAAATTTTTTATTTAAAAACAAAAACGCGAGCTTCAAAATGGATTTGATATTGAAATTGTCATGTGTATATATATATATCCCATACATATGTATGTATGCAAATATACCCCAAATTATCTTTTTTAATAAGAAATTATTTTTTAATTTGTATTAGTGCTCTGGCTTTATGTATGTCTGCTTGTGCACCATGTGCATACAGAGGCCAGAAGAAGGCATTGGATCCCTTGGAACTGGAGCTGCAGACAATTGTGAGCTTCCATACAGGGGCTGGGAATTGAACTCAGGTCCTCTGGAAGATCAGCCGGTGCTCTTAACCACTGAGCCATCTCTCCAGCTCTGGGAACAACATTTCTAATAGCATTTTCATTATGTTGCATCTGTCAGAGTTACATAACATTACATGTATAATGAGAACATTCTGTCTACAAATACAAGCATAGAATTTAATAGTTCAATGGATGGAGACTAATTCTAATATATCTTTGTGAATTATACTGGTTTTATCTTGATTATTTTACAATGTAGATTTATATCAAATTGTTAACTAGACAGGAGATAGATTTTTACCAGACTTGGAGGCCATTAAGATAGCCATCTCCCATTTCCTGGATAACACACAAGAAAATAACATAGAGAAGGAAAGAGGCCAGAGATGCCGTGGCTTGGTGGAGGTCTAAGGGGAAGCTACTTCCCCGTTAAAGCAAAAGAATTTGAGTTCTATCTCTGGTCCTGGATAGGGACATAACCCTCCAGTCAGTCTGAAAGTCCATAACATTCAATGTTATTGTCCTTTTCTTGGTGTAACCCTCAGAGATCTTCACTATCAAGTCTGCCTACTTTTCTTGCTACCTACCTTTTTATCTCTTCTTTGAAAACAGATCCCAATCCTATCCTAAGTGTCTGATCGGCACCCTGGACATTCTCTCATTCTGAAGAGCCCCCTCCTCCATTTACCTTCAAATCAGTCTCTTATTGAGATCTGCCCCGTCCCCTTTTGGGAACTCTGTCTCAGAAGGCTCCCTTTTAATCTCTTTTCTTTCTTTAGCTACCAAGGTGTTTAGCCTGTCCATTTCCCTGTTCTCAAACTCCAACATCATAGCTTTAGGTCTTTCCAAATACAGTGTTCCAATATAAAAATAGTTTCATGGAGTTTTTAATAGGAAGAGAACAAAGAAAGCCACAAATCAAGGAACTTTCAAAATACATTTGGTGGAAATTTTGGAGAGGTAGTTAACAGCAAGATGGCGGAACCTCAACAAGCCCCAGGTCTTTTCTTTGATAATGTTCTTTGAAAAAAAATATTTTAGATTTATTTATTTTATGTGTATGAGTGCTTTGTCTGCACATTATATATATGCGTGTATCACGTGACATGTGGCATCAGCAGATGTCAAAAGAGGCTATCAAATCCCCTGGAACAGGAGTTACAGTTGTCAGTCACCCTGCTGAGCCATCTCGAGCCACCTCTCCAGCCCTGAGAGCATTCTTAGCTCTTCCAGTGGTAGAGGGGAGGGTTCTGCTAAGTTAATGCATCTGTCAGGATGTTAGAGCTGACACAGACGGGTCAGGATAGCTGTTTGGTAGGCTAACGATCACCCAAGATAATTGTAGCCCTGAAACTGCGACCTTCCAAACTCTGCCCAATCCTGAAGTTTAAGGCAGTCAGCCTCTGCACACAGCTTTTTTTTTGGTACCTGTGTAGTTCACACATCTGTCATTTCAATAGTCTGAGAGCCGAAATGAGGAACACAAGAGTGTCTGTAGGAAATCTTCATCCCTGCCAGTCAGATGCACTTCCATTCCTGGTTTATGTAATGCTGGCAATTGAGTCCAGGACTCTGTGCACACTAGGCAATGGTTCTCCCAGCTGAGCCACATCCCCATGTTGTGTATCTGTCTTTAATCTCATTAACGGGATAGACCAAGCTCCTTCTGAGCTTGCTGAGCTCATTTCATTACCAACACTCAGGACTGCTCTCAGAGCGAGTTTGGATCCTCCCAGGCTGAGGAATAGGCGTTCTGAAGAGGGATGGGTACAGGGATTGTGACCAAGCACAGCAAGGACACTATTGAAAGGCCACCTATGGCTTAAAATAGCAAAATGGCTTGATAGTGCCTGTGGGTGCTAAATTTCCAGGCCAGTTTATCAAAATTGCTTGTGTTCAGTAAAGGGAATCTAAGGGGGGTGACACACTAAAGACCCCTTCCCTTGGTGCCTCCCTGTCCGTGACAAAACCACCTTCGGAGCCTGTGTGCCTGCCTGCCCTGGGCGTATTTGCCTTTCTGAGCTCTGCTCTTTACCAAAGGGACAGGATGAAAGATGTCCGGCTGCTCTGTGACACCCTTGGCACTCTGAGATGCAAATTCACCTTCGTGTCCCACCCCAGTGATGATCTGAATGTGTCCACTTCAGACATTGGTACTTCTATAACAATCGATTCAAGCTAAGATTTTTCAAAGATAAAATGTTTGAAAAACCACAGAAACACAGCTCCCATTGTCGTAAACACTATAGAGACCAGAAACTTAAACTTTGGTTGTCTGAGGTGTTCCTCGTCAATGTTGGGAGCCAGAGGGTCACTGATAATTGTCCTCAGAGGGCCTTTTTAAGGAACAGGACCCATGGGGTTGCACTTGGTGAGTAGCCTAGGTTGTTGTTTCTCAGATCTATTTTTAGGTACAAGTGGGGACCCAAGTGCATGTGTGGTAGGGGCAAGACCTGCAGACTCTCCCCACAGGTGGTCCAAATCCACACTTCATGTATCATCCAAGCAGGAAACAACAACGAAAAGCTAGTTTTTAGTTTGTAGAAACGGTAAAATTTTCGTGACTGTGAAAGGCAGAACTTGGTGGAATCGCCTTGCAGTTTGCTCTGCTCTCTGTTGTGAATTAGGTGTGGATGGCTCTGGACACTGTGTCTTCAGCGTCTGCAATTCTGAAAACTGCCTTGCATAGGCTGGCTTAGGGATTTTTGCTAATAATAAATCACAAGGAAATTTATTTTAAGACAATTTGTTGATATACATACAATTTTATCATTTTAAAAGACCAAAGTGAATTTGTATGATAATGAGAACATGTTTTTCTGTGTTTTATTTTGTTTTGGTTTCTTGAGACAGGGTTTCTCTGTGTAGCCCTGGCTCTTCTGGAACTGGCTCTGTAGACCAGGCTGGCCTCGAACTCAGAGATTCACTTGCCATTGAGTGCTGGGATTAAAGGTGTGTGCCACCACTGTCTGGTTATTTTTATTTTTAATTAAATTGGAATTATATAATTTCTCCTTTCCTTTTTCTCCATCCCACCCCTCCTATATCCCCCCCACTCAAATTCATGTCTTTTTTCTTTATTGTTATTAGATGTATAAAAGCACATGAATTTATAACTACAACCTACTGAGTTTGTTTAGTGTTACTTGTATATTAGTTCAGGTCTGATCACTTGGTATTGGATAATCAGTTAGTGGGTTCATCCCTGGGGAAGACTAATTCTCATGTTCTTAGTTCTCAGTTGCCTGTAATTCTTCGTCTAGAGGTGGGGTCCCGTGGATTTCCCCTCCCCAGTTTTCATGCTAAAAGATAATTTTCTCCCAGCCTTTAGCATCGGCTGTATGAACCCCAGCCTGCTCCGGGCAGATTCTTAAAATAACTGCCATCAGCAACCTCTCAAAGGGGAATGTTAATTGTCACCATGATGTCAAAGAGGCCCCAAGAAAAGGGCCTGGGCTAAACTCACCCTGTCACTCCCTGGCAGTGGCTGAGTGGAAGATAGGCAAAGCAGACACACGGAAAACCTGGCCCTCTCAGCTCCCCAAATGCCCAGGCAGCAGGGCAGGCTGATGCTGTACAGCAAGGCTCTTACCAGAACAATGGCCTTCCAGACGTTACCGCCTAAGTGAGAAGCGGGCCTGTGGCGCTTCTTCGTGGCCTTGCCTTTGCCCTTATCTAGCAGGCATTGGGATGTCAGGAGTTCCAGAGGGGGATCCCGAGGGTCTGGGCCCCCTGGGGCTGCCAGCCTTGGGCATTGCTCCCTTAGCCAACATGGACAGCAAACTTACGGTGCTGAGCGAGAAGGTTGACAGACTCCTACATTTCCAAGAAGATGTCACAGAGAAGCTGCAGTGTGTGTGCCGGGGCATGCACCAGCTGGAACAAGGTCTACATCGGCTGGAGGCCTCCCGCGAGTTGAGTATGGCAGCGCCCGACAGCCCTCTTCCAGCCACTGCTCAGGCTGCTTGGCCTGAGGTCCTGGAGCTGGTGAGGGCTGTGCGGCAGGAGGGTGCCCAACATGGTGCCAGGCTCGAAGCCCTCTTCAAGATGGTGGTGGCTTTGGACAGGGCTATTACTTTGGTAGGGGCCACATTCCAGAACTCAAAGGTGGATGATTTAATCACGCAAGGAACGGTGCCCTGGAGGAAGGGCAGCCTGGCCGCTGGCTCCGAAGAGGTTGGTTCTGGATTCCCTGCCCTGGCTGGAGGGTGTTCCGGGACCCTGGTGGGAAGACCTGCCTGGAAATTATTCTTAGAAGAGCTGGGGACATTGTTGCCTTATCATGTATTCTGTGTCCCGTTGATGGGGAAATGAAAGATGGAAACTTAGGGAGAATAGATGGATTTCCATATAGTTCAATGATCCCCGCTCTAGGAAAGGATGAGGTAGTGGTCCAGTCAGAATGTAGCTCCTTGGGCAACTATGCCACCCAGATGTGAAGGACAAACTAGATGTGAGGAAAAGGAGGGTGCTGTGCTGTGCTTAACACCCCTGGGACGTCTCTCTTGCCCCTTCCTGTCCCTTTATATCTGGAGTAAGAGACATGGTCATTTTATCCCACAGCCCTTACTCAAACAACCAAACCCTCATTGTCCCCTACACTGTGCTTTATCCCAGAGATGGCAAAATGTATAGCTGCCTGTGGGAAAGTCAGTGTTGACAGTTTCTAACAAGGGACAGCAAGCAGAGGTATGATCCCCCACCCCCAGGGTAAAAGATGGCATTTCTGGGAGTGGCTGTTCCCAAGGGTTGTATGATCACACAACCACTGACTAATAGAAGCTTGTCCACTGGGCACACTGTGTGTCTGTGTGTGTGTCTGTGTGTGTGTCTGTGTGTGTCTATGTCTCTCTGTGTGTGTGCGTGTGTGTAGGGAACACCTTGTTTGAGAACAGCTGAAGACCAGCCGCTTAGCAACACCAGATAGCCTGGAGCCACCATTTAAGATTCTGTGGTTATCACTTGCCCCTGGCACAGAATGGATTGATGCAAATGAGGCCTGTACTTGAAGAGGACACCTTCCTGCCGAGTCCCACAGGTCCCAGGCCACCCAGCTGTCCCTCTTCTCCCTGTCTGAAGCTCCTCGCTCCTGGAGCACACCTCTCCCCTCTCCCTCAGCTCCCCATCCCTGCTCTGCAGCCCTGAAAATGCCGGCCTGCAGAGAAAATGGGGCACATGCAGTGCACTGCTCTGGCCGAATCTAATTACATTACTCAAATAAGTTGAATTAATGGCCTTGAAAAGAAAAACTAAAATACTTTTAATCTGATAGTTTAACACGGTAAAAGAAAACACTTTTGATATAGGTGGCCCTAAGTTTAATCCCTAACATCAAAGAGAGAGGGAGAGAGGGAGAGAGAGAGAGAGAGAGAGAGAAACCAATCAAACATAAATCAAAAAAAAAAAAAACCTCACATGAAAAGCATCTCCTTCTGATTCCACCACTGGGTCCTCAGGAGACTCAGTTTCCAGGTTCCTGTGAGCTGTCCAGGTAAAGGTTTTGCAACTAAAAGCACATTATGTGCAAAGCCTAACCAGCCTTCAAAAAGTTCATTTTAAGGCAAGGTGTGGCAGCACAGGCCTGCAGGAGGATCAGGGTCAGTCTGGGCTATGTGCGGCTTTGTCTAAAACAATTAGAAGTCATTCCAGGGGTTGTGGGCAGAGGTTCACTATGCCTTCAGTAAAGAGCTTTCTTCTTAGTTTTCCTGAGCGTGGGGAGGGAATTTCACCCCCTCCTGGGGGATGTTTCTGCTACAAGATAATAGCTATTTGCGTAGCACATTACATTAAGAACTATACTACACAATGTATAATGTACGGACGATTTAAAGTCGACAGGAAGATTGAGGCTGGAGAAAAATACTACATTTCCTGCATGTCCTGGATACTATTGTTGGACTAGATGTCCAAACATCAGGGAGGAGTTGCTCCAGACACCATTCACATAACCACAAATTGATGCAAAAGCAAGAGGATTTTTATTCTGTCATGACAGGATCCTTCAAGTTCGGGATATGAAGAACATCGATAGCTGTTACAGTCCATCTTTTAAAGCAAACAGCCACAGACACGGGGAGGGGGGGTGACCTGCAGGCTGTTTTCCAACTTATTGGATTGGCTTATTCAAAGGGTTACTAGCAGTGATTGGTCTATTCCAGGGCAGGAGAATAGCTGCGTGGTCAGGTGATAAGGGAGAGCATCTGTGGTCCATCCTGACCTTTGGCTCAGTGACTAAATCAATACATCAGGAACTGAGTCAACATCCGTGGGTTGTATTTGCCTCAATTCCCAAAATGGAATTATGTTTGAAGATTATTCTCAAGGACACAGGGGGATGAGCAGTCCAGCATGTGGTTATTTACAAGGACACAGGAGGATAAGCAGTCCAGTGTGTGTGTGTGTGTGTGTGTGTGTGTGTGTGACTGTCCCTTTTCCAAGATAGAGTGAGTGTAAGGTTTTAGAAAAATGTCTTAGGGTTGAGGGGGGCTTACAAATGCATTTAGAGTCTTTCGCTATGGGTGAATGTTCTTGAAGAGGTTTGTTTCTTTTTTTTTTATTTTAAAGATTTACTTATTTATTATGTATACAACATTCTGCCTCGATGTATGCCCGCACGCCAGATGAGGGCGCCAGATCTCAGTACAGATGGTTGTGAGCCACCATGTAGTTGCTGGGAATTGAACTCAGGACCTCTGGAAGAGCAACCAGTGCTCTTAACCTCTGAGTCATCTCTCCAGCCCAGAGGTTTGTTTCTTTTTGCTTTGTTTATGCTTTTGAAGTTTGCCATATTGAAATATTAAAAATGAACACAAGATCCCATTTTTTCATTCATCAGGATGAAAAGAAGAGTGGAAGAGAATTAAAGAGTTGGGAAATGTGTTTCTGAGGCAGTGATCCCGTGCTTATCTAAGGCAGGGAACTCATCTGGAGTGAGTGCTGTTCAAAGGGGTCTCTTACCCAGCATGCCCAAGGCTCACGTTTCAAACCTAGCACTACAATCAGCAAACAAGCAAAGTTCAGCATTTGTGTCTAAAAGTCATGGACTACCTCAGAAACAATTGTATTGCTGTTCGTATAGCCCTGAAGTAAACGCTTTTGCTATTATTGGAAGTCAGTATTCAAGCATCCCCTAAAGTCTCAGACTTAAACTTCTTAGTTTCCTTATTGAATCAGGCCCCAATGAAACAGTTGGTGATGCCTTATAAAGTTAATACTTCTTCTGAATTCATAGAAAGTTATCTTTTTATTCAGGAAAACCTCAGACATAACCAAGAACAGAGAGAATGTGTCCTAACGCTTTGACATCTTTTACTAAAGGAGGGACCATCGTCTAAAACCATTTGCATTTTCAGTGAATGACCTGTTCACAAATTTTCCTCCTGTTTCTTGTTTTGTTTTCCACCATTTCCTGTTTATTCATAAGGGCTCTTTATAGAATAACGGAACTAACTGGCGCCCGTGTTGTAAATACATAGGCGTCCGGTACAGGGGATGTCAGGAACTGTGTGTTCATTCCTGCAGCTTTACCTGTCTGCGAGGCCCCACTGCATCTCCCTCTGCTCTTTGTGTTTAATTTGTGTATGGTTGACTGTCTGCTGGTTTGGGTCCTGTCTTCCCATTAGATTGCCAATTGTTAATTGGATCATGGCATGCTTCTGCTTGCCAGGGGTGAATTTGCAGCTCAGAGAACCCTTCTAACGAGGTGGAACCACAGGCCTGTAACAAATTCCTCATGCTGAATCTAGACTCCAGAGACTTCTGGAGACCCTCCGTTTGTTTCTTAAGAGAACAGGGGTGTAGTAATCACATGCAGAACTGAATTACATCCTAACACTGGCTGTTAAATTCGGAAATTATGCCAGGGCTTGGTCAAGGTCCTCCTTGATTACTTTATATTATATTTTGGTGGTAGTGCTGGGGATTGAACTCAGGGCCTCACTTATACAAGGCAGGAGTCCCGTCATTGAATTACTTCCCCAGACACCACCCACACCTGCTTCATCTTCTAAAGTACCCACCGAACTCTGTAATGATGAACTTGATTATCACTAGAAGCCAGCTACCCTCAGCTTCAGTTCAACACAGTCGAGCTGTTCAGGACATCAGCCTTCATGAGAGGTGGACACAGGAGCCTTCCTATACTGTTCGCATCAACAAGGACTGCCTCAGGACAGTGTGCAAGTCAGTTTTTGCTGATGAGGAGGTCTGTGGCAATGCCTCTGGTTTCCTAAACAGAAGTGGCAAAGAAGATCCTGCAGAGGAAGGGAGAGGGGGGCTGTTTGATGTGAGGATCATAGCAACAAGTATTGTGTGTGTGTCCGCGAGCGCGCGCGTGCATGTGTGCGTGTTCTTTGGGCATTGGGCTGTGTGCTCTCCATGTATTGTGTCCTTACTATTGAAAGAGGAAATCTGGGCTGGCTTCTCAAAAACTGAGTTTAATCCCCAGGCCTACCGTACAGAGAGAGAACAGACTTCCATAAATTGTCCTTTGAACTCCACATGCCACCTTGGCACATGCTCAAGTGCACACACCAAAAGGAAGACAGAAAGAGAAAGAAGGAAGGAAAAGAAAGATGGAGTCCTTTAGTGTCCTGGGGTTTGCAAGACGCTTGCTACAAAGTCTGGAAACCAGTGGTAGAACGAGGGGACCAATTCCTGCAAACTGTCATGTGATCTCCAAGGGTTGGGCTCATGCTTGTTCTCTCTCTCACACACACTTACACACACACACCTAACACACACACACACTGAATAAATGAATGAATGAATGGATGCAATACTTGATGTTCTGTAGCCACAATGAAGAGAGAAGGGAACAGGGCTGAGAAAGATGACTGAAGCCAAGGAAAAGCTGGCAAGGGAGTTGGGGGAACTTGGCAAGGGGGTTGGGGGAGCAGAGGACTTTGGGAACTGCTCTAGCTGATGAACAAAGGACTTAGGTCAGGAATGGAAAATCAAACTCTACCCACCCTAAGTCTGATCAACATTCAAGCTGCTGTAGTTCTGATTGAGACTGGATTCCGAAGTCAAATCATGCTGACAGGATGGGGCACCACAGTCAGGGTCTAACCTCAGCCTGGGGGCTGGGTGGGGGACCCCATGTCACCCTTCCTAGTGTCTAACCTCAGCCTGGGGGATGGGTGGGGGACCCCATGTCACCCTTTCTAGTGTCTAACCTCAGCCTGGGGGCTGGGTGGGGGACCCCATGTCACCCTTCCTAGTGCCTAACCTCAGCCTGGGGGCTGGGTGGGGGACCCCATGTCACCCTTCCTAGTGCCTAACCTCAGCCTGGGGGCTGGGTGGGGGACCCCATGTCACCCTTCCTAGTGCCTAACCTCAGCCTGGGGGCTGGGTGGGGGACCCCATGTCACCCTTCCTAGTGCCTAACCTCAGCCTGGGGGATGGGTGGGGGACCCCATGTCACCCTTTCTAGTGTAGCAGTGTGGCAGGAGCCTGACCTCTCAGGTCAAATTTGTTGCTGTTAACTCTGCTTTTAGCACCTGGCCAACTCCTCTGCTTCTGTGTTTCTCATTTTCTCTCTGTAAACCAGGAATTATCCCATTAATAAATGTTATCTCAAAGAGTGGGCAGGACGAGGGGGAAACTAATCTGTGAAATTTTTGGAAAAGTGTGTCCAGCACATGAAAGTTACTTAACAGCTATGGCTATTTTGAAACAGAGCAGTGAGTGGCCGGTATCGAGGAACCCTCTACTAAGGATGCTGAGCGCTGGTCCAGAGGGATTCTCTGCAGCTCTTCTTTAAACCTAAAAGGTCTGCTAGAGACCAGGGCCTGACAGACATGCTCAGAGCCCTACACTGGACCTGGCCACTCCATGACAGTCAGGAAACCCTCCACAAAAGGTTGCTTCTCTTGCTGGTGGTTTCAACCTTTGACCAGTAAAGTCCCAACTGTGGCTCCTGGTGTTAAGTCACAGCAATAGCTCCGGTTAACATGTCCCTGATCCCCTGTGCTCCAGGGAATGTGACTCACCAGCTAACTGGCCTCTCTCTGGCCCCAGCCACAGAGTTCCTTAATGGGGAGCCCAGAGATCAAAACAGCTGAAGACACATGTCTGCAGCATTGAAAAGATTTTAATTGATTTCCAACACTGAAAATTGAAATCTTTGGATTAAAATGCTGGGGATCCTTTGGGGGTAGCAGAATTGCCCTGCATTTTGTACATTGGTTGAGCTGGTGTAGTGCACACCTTTAGGCTCAGTACTCAGGAGGCAGAAGCAGGTGGATTTCCATGAGTCTGGTCTTTATAGGGAGTTCTAGACTCTCAGGGCTACATAGTGAGACAGTCTCACAAAAAAGTTTATAGTTTGTATGTGTAATTTATTGTATACAAATGATGCTTTAATAAATTATTTTTTATTTAATTTTGTGCTTTAGTAAGTCTGATTTAGGCAAAAATCTAAGTTCAATTTCTCTTGAACAACAAAGCTCTGGCAACTCTAGGCCCAAATGATAGAGCTCAGCTGGAGGCGGTTCCTCAGCTCCTGACATGACCGTTGGCTGTGCTGCCCAATCCCGAGCACGGATTTGGCTTCGGAATCCAGTCTCAACCAGGACGACTGCAGCATGAATAGTCAAGCTGAGATGATGGTGATTTAGGATTGAGGTTTCTTTTCTTTCCCCATTCTTGGCTTAAGACCCCGCTCTATTTAGAACCTCCTCTCAGGGAGCCAGCTCGCTAGCCATTCAGTGAAGCCCTGGAAAGGACATGGGCTCTAGCTGTGAAGCTAGGCGCATGCAGCCTCAATGTCCAGCCACACTGCTGTGGGTCATATTAAATAAGCTAACTACATGTGAGCATGTGGCAGGCGGCCCGTGGATGTTTGAATGATGGTGTTTTTATGGTGGTTATTTTAGAACAAGGAGCCAGCAGAAGCTACGGGAGTCAAGCCGAAGCATGCGCTAAATACCCAAGGTGAGCAAGCTGACCCCTCCAGGAGGCTGTGGGTAGGTGAGGAGATCCACAGGTGAGCAAGCTAACCCCTCCAGGAGGCTGTAGGTAGGTGAGGGGGTCCACCTGCCTGTTTCTACCGCACACATAATGGTTCAGAATAAAGTACCAGGTACGTTGCCCATGCTATGGTTGTTCTCGTTTTGTTTGGACTTTTGAGACAGGGTCTCATGCACCCCAGACTAGTCTCAAACTCCACCACATAGCTGAGGATGACCTTGAACTTCTGGTCCTCCTACTTCCATTTCCAGAGTGCTGGAATTAAACTTTGGCTGAGTTTCTTTTATAAAAGCTCATTCTCTTTTAAAACTTTACATGCCTGGCGTGATGGTGCACACCTTTAATCGTGGCACACAGAAGGCAGAAGTGGGCAGATCTCTGTGAGTTTTACGGCATCCAAAGCCACACAGTGAGACCCTGTCTCAAGAAACAAAATTCTTTTTTTAAAATAGTATTTGTAGGGTTCTAAAGTCAGATTGACAAAATAAGGTATACTAAGAGAAGCCTGCCCTTTGTCCTTTCTCCTCAAGGCCTTTATTTATGATCAATTAAAAAGTTCTTGTCTTTCCAGTGAGGTCCGGTTTATGGAAACCACTCATAAGTAGCCGTAGGTTTACACACATGTACACACTCACAAACATCCTCCCTTCTTCTCTCAGTGCGTGTTGGTGTTTTGTCTGTATGTATCTGTGCACCACTGTGTGTGTGTTGTCTATGGAAGCCAGAGAGGGCATCAGATCCCCTGGAACTGAATTCCAGACAGTTGTGAGCTACATTGTAGGTGCTGGGGATCAAACCTGGATTCTCTCAAAGAGTAGGCAGTGCTCTTACCTACTGAATCATCTCTTCAGCCCCTCTTTTCTTACTTTAAGAATGGCTGTACAACACGTCCTTGGGTGGGTGTTCTAACATACAGACACATCTCCCACAGCAGTAGGGGTTACATCCAGTTTTCGGCTTTCGCAGTTGTGGTATGTGGGATGATACATATGTGTTTGTTTTCTCCTTGTGATCTGTGTCCCTTAGGGTATGTTTCCCCCTTCCCGTTATCTTGTAGAGAGCCAGAAGGAGGACACAGCAGTGGGGGCAGTGGAGAGGCTGCCTCTCATCATCAGTACTTCACTGAAGGGAGCTGACTCCACCCAGGCGGGAGCTTCACTGAGGCAGGGTACTGAAGTTCTTGGCTTAGGCCAAGCACCCCCATCCACAGAGGCAGAACCCAGGCTTCCGGGAACGTCTGGTGAGAATACTGGGGCTACCCTGGAATTGTCTGTCGCACTCGACAGAATCAGTGAGGTCCTCACCAATCTCAAGATGTCGCAAAGTGCAGGACAAGGAACCTCGTCCAGCAAGCCTGACTGTTGGCTCTCAGAAGAGAACATGAGACTGAATTCAGGGCTTAGCCCTCCACCTGTAGGGTCACTAACTCCAGCCAGTGAAGTCCACAGTGGTGAGACATTTTCCAGGTAAGGGGTGTTCTTCTGTGCTGGGCAATGGGTGCAAATAGCTGTGTCGTTTCCGTGTGGCGTGGCCAAGGGGCCAGTGACAAATGTTGGTGACTGTATACATAGAGCCGCACTAGATTGACAGAGGAGATCTTATGTTTGGGATCCTGGAGGTAGTGGTGTCTACCTGGCCATAAGAATTACCTGGGACTAGGGAGTAGGGATTAAAAGAAACATCCATGCCCAGAAATCTTGAATCCTTTGGTCTGGAGTGATTCTCAGGTACCATTCTTGGATTCTTGTTTTTCATTCTAGTGGAGAATAGGATTGAGAATGACAAACTTTTAGATAAGTAATTACTTCAGCGAACAGGCTTCACAGAGCACTTT
This sequence comes from Microtus oregoni, assembly GCF_018167655.1. NCBI lineage: Eukaryota > Metazoa > Chordata > Mammalia > Rodentia > Cricetidae > Microtus > Microtus oregoni. Next base: position 66,164,943 of record NW_024543063.1, read on the forward strand.
ACCACGTTCCAAGCACTGGCCTGGCCTTCTGAGGCCTCATCTCATTTTATTCTCCCAGTGTTCCCAGCGTGGAGAAGTGGTCGTCCTATTATCTTACTGATGGTGACATGGGGACTGAGCACCACCATCCCACAAAACCACTAAATCTGTACTTAACCGCACACCTGCTTCTTTAGGCCAGCATTTAAGTCCTAAACAATCTGGCGAGGAGAAAAGGGTGGGGCAGGTAGAGGCATTCTAGAGGCTTTGGGGAGGTTTGTGTCAGAGGTCCTGGAGAGGCAGTGACACCTGGGACAGGAACTGTGCTCAGCAGAAATGGTGGAAGAGAGAACTGGCCGGCTGCATTCTGTCTGTATTCAGTGCCGTTGGTGCAGCATTGCTGTGTCCGCACAGCCTGCGAGGCCTTCTAGACCTCTCTCGGATGCCCTTGTACTTGATGCCCTCTCCACGTGCTCCACGTCTACCATGGAGACCACAAGACCCAGCACCAGGAGATTATCTAGCCTCTTTTTGCTGTGGTGATTGGTTCTGGAAGGAAATGGGACCCCATCCCACCCCACCTCCCTCTGTGCCAGGGGCCTTGGCAGGCTGGAAAGAGGGATTCCTGGTAGCTGTGCCTAGAAAAACTCTGAATGTAGCAATTGTAGAAGGAGTGAACTTCCTCTGACATGTTAGGGATCCCCAAAAACCTCTCAGTGAGAAGCATGTCCCACCCCAGACACAGCCCTGAGCTGAATTTCAGACACGCCAGATCCGAAGCAGGTCTCAGGAAGTAGGGAGGCCACCACCTGCCCTTCCTTCCCTAGAATGTGTCTTTTGAGGAAAGCGTATCAAAAATTGTCAGTTCTGACCAGAAGGGGCTGCTTGTCTAGGTAGCCTGAGACCATACCTGAACTTGGCAGCCCGGAGTTGTTGGCAGTGCCTGTGGTTGGTGTGCTATGTAGTGGGTAAGGAAGCGTTAGACATCAAACATGACTTAGAGCTGCGTGACACTGGGGTCACCTCCTACCCCACTGGAAGAGAAGACCGGAGAGGGCTGAAGTGGCCAATGGCCAATGGACTACCTGGATTCTCCTCCAGCAATTGGTTTGTCAAGCTTTTGGGGCCCTTTGGTCTGAGACAGGCTCAGGTGCTTAGCTTGGCTCCCACCTTGCTTCCCACTGTCTCGTCCCCACACTCTTGCCCCGTGCTCAACTGTATACAGGCTGCCAGGTCTCTCAACTGCACCACTTGGGATCAGCGTCCATTTTCAAAGGCCTAAACCTCAGAGCAGCCTGGGCTTTCCACTGCTGAAAAAGAGCCTTGTATTTTTCTTTATTCTTTTTATTAGGATAAAGGACATACAACATAGAATGTACCATTTTAGTCTATGTGTGCGTGTGTGTGTGCGTGCATGTGTGTATGTGTGTGTGTGTGTGTGTGTGTAGCTGGGAAGGGAACTAAGGGCCCTGTGTACACTAGATGAGGGCCCATATTAACTATTTTTTTATTTCTTCTTAAAAAATCTAAAACATCCATATTTGTGTTTCTTTTTGTAAACATTTTAAAACAAAGATGTATTTCTTTACCTATTTGTTTATATCTTCAGAGACATTTGAGCTACAAACTTGGAGGCTAATTTTCCAAAAGAGAAAAAATGAAGAACTAAAATGTTAATCTTTACTTAACTCCTAACTCATGATTTTATATCATATACATTACAAACTCAAATTTTTATCTTCCATAGCACATTAAAGATTATTAGTGAGGGGGGATCATGTAACTATATTTTAATTAAATAAAAGTAAACACTCAAGCCTAGTATTGTACAAATGATGGCTAGAAAATATAGTTCAGTATTCTTGTTATCACAAATACTATAATATGAATGCTATTGAGGAAATTTTGTTATTTGTATTTGTAAATTTCCTAAGTATTTGTTTTATTTTTTAAGATCTCAACAAACCACCATAAAGTATATATGCACAGGGCCTAGATCAGCCCATACAAACTCTCTGATTACGATCCCCTAGGGACCCTGGTTAGATTCTGTGGGCCATGTTATTGTGGTGTCCTTGACTGCTCTGGCTTCTACAACCTTTCCTCCCCCTCTTCTGTGGGACTCCCTGAGCTTTGCTGTACGTCTCTGTTTCTCAACTACCTTTCTTTTATAGCCCAGGCCTCTCTATCTAGGGAAAGTGCTGCCTATGGTAGGCTAGGCCCTTCTGCATCAATGAGCAATTAAGAAAATGCTTCATAGACATGGCCACAGGCCAGTCCAATCGGGTCAGTTCTTCCATTGGGGTTTCCTGTTTCCAGGAGACTCTAGGTTTGTGTCAAGTTGACAGCTGAAGCTAACTATGACACTAAGCAGGGCTCTACTACTGAGCTGCACCCAGGAACGTCCTTGTTTCGAACCTCAGGGCCGTATTTCTCTCTGCCCAGGATCTCTATCCTTGTACAAGAGATGGCTGCTCCTGGGGAGATGCTTGAGACCCAGAGGGGCAGTCCCATGGCCTCTGCAGAAACTCCAGCAGTTACCCAGCCTCGTGAGCAGGACCCCGAAGGCCCTGGAACTGCGCTGGAAGACCAGATCCCTAAAGGAGAGTCCCTAAAGGAGAGTCCATTTCTACCACTACCAAAGAGGAGTAGCAGCAATGGAGGAGCAAATGCAGAGGAGGAGGCGGGGCCTGGGGCTGAGCCTCTCACAGGACCAAACTTGGCCACAAGGGACTGGGGAGATGAGACTATTGGGACCACGGATCTGCTGCAAGAAACAGACCCAGGAGCAGGAAAGCCTGAGCCTGGGAAGGACCCTGCAGCCAAGGGCTCAGGGGGAACTGAGGTCGGAAGTAGGATGCCTACTGCTGCGGAGGCTGCCATCATGGTTCTGGGTAAGTGAGGCTGTGATCCAGCTCATCACGGCCTTGAGGTGAGTGACTGGGAGCTTTCCTTCACTTTCCATAGATTATGTGTTTCTGAGGAAGCCTAAGTCTCTGGATAGTTAAGTCCTGGTACTAGAGTCCAAGATACAGAAATGTGGAGGGATTAGACTTGGGTCTTTGATGGTTGGGAAGTGGGAACCTCTGGGGCCCAACTGGGTAGATGTCTCAAAGCAGCTCCCCTCCCTGAGGGTTCTACCACTGCCATCATTCTAAATGAGGACAGGCGAGCCTGCAGAAGGCAGGAGGCTAGGGATGTCATCAGTTGCTAGAGTGTTTGCCTAGCATAGAGCTGGAGCTGTGGCTTTGATTCCCAACACTGCAGAGAACCAAATGTGGTGTTGCGCATCTCTAATCCAAGCTCGTGGGAGATGGGGGCAGGAGGATAAGTTCAAGGTCATCCATTGCTATGTGATGAGTTTGAGGTCAACCTAGATTATATGTTCACCCCTCAGAGATGGGGTGGAGAAGAAAAATGAAGAAAAGACACTCACTGATATGTGTAAGACACAGTGAGCCATTCCCACCACCATTTGCAAGAGCGAGGAAGTGTTGAGAATGACCCATTTGTCTAACCAGATGGGTAGCAGGCATCTCTGTGTTCTTCTGTTATGAAGAACTTCAGCACCAATGGTTTGGGAGTCTCCCACCTGGTGGGAGAATTGTCTGTGGAGCACCCTCTGCACTCAGGGAGCACGCAGGATCGTGGAGCACTTTCTGCACTCAGGGAGCACGCAGGATCGTGGAGCACTTTCTACACTCAGGGAGTACGCAGGATCATGGAGCACTTTCTGCACTCAGGGAGCACGCAGGATCGTGGAGCACTTTCTACACTCAGGGAGCACGCAGGATCGTGGAGCACTTTCTGCACTCAGGGAGCACGTAGGATGCTCCCAGGACAAGTGTGAACAGACGATGACCCAGCCATTTGTGCAGAAAACGCTTTGTAGCATCATGACTATTGCATGTTTTCCTTTTCTTTAAAATATAATTTCATGTGATATTTCTACGTATTCATATTAACCAATTAAAATGAAATCGTAGGGACATTTTCATCTGGTAAAGGCATTTGTTGCCAAGCCCTGAGTTCAGTTCCTGGGACCCATATGGTGAAAACTGAACCAACTCCTGAAAATTATTCTTTGACGTCCACATGTATATGACATGGTGTGTACATGCACACACACACACACACACACACACACAGAGTAATAAAATTAAAAAGAAAAAAACCCGCAGTCCTAAATGCCTGTCTTCTAAGTTTCCAAGTGCTGGCTGCCCTTTGCTTCCCTTCTAGATCTACTATCCCTCCTCACCAGCCCATGCCCTAGGAGAAGCTCCCCACAGGCTCCCACCACGGGCTCTCTTGCCCTCTGGGATCTAGTTGAGACCAGCTATCAGGGGGCCAAGGCTGAGCGGTGAGGATGGTGTGCTTGTTTTTCTAGCAGTCTCCCCTTTGCGCTCCCCTGACTGTCTCCCATAGTTTCGTTGCCTTTGAACACAGCCGCCTCATGAAAATCTGCTCACTGATGCAGTGAGCTCGGCTCTCTCTCCTGACAAATGGGGTTGACTCTAGAGTCAGGGCTCCCACATGCTGGGAGTGTAAGAAGGGCGGTGGTCTTGACACCTGGTAATCCAGGTGATGCTTAGTGGGTTTAGGAGGGGAGACGACTGTTTGGAGACTCATGGGTGCTTTGTCGTCTCTCTACAGACGACAGTGCAGCACCCCCAGCCCCCTTTGAACACCGGGTAGTGAATGTCAAGGACACCTCGGTCTCAGCAGGCTACACAGTGTCCCAACATGAAGTCTTGGGAGGGTAAGTACAGCATCCGCCTGGGTGAGGGGCAGGGACTGGAACACAGAGGCTGACCGCATAGAGAAAAACAGGGGTCTCCCTGGGGTACAGGCGACTGCACACATGAGGGAGGAGAGGTGTAGGAGGCCCTCAAAACAGGACATGGGAAACAACACTCCTGAGGTAGCAGGGGTGACAGGAGGGGCTGTGGTCAGGAGACTGGTAGGATGGGAGTGAGTACGGTGTATTCCCACGTGCAGAATAGCCAGTGGCAAGGTCAGGTTTCCCCTCAGACTGTAGAGTGGATCGCAGGACTGTGGGTGGTGAAGAAGTGATTTTCTCGACTCAGGGTTAGCCCAGGGTGAGTGATGACTAAGACAACAGCCTGTGCTGTAGGACAGCCCACATGGGGTGTGTGAGGAGAGGAACGGCGGACCTTGTGAGTTGGTGAGGTCTGCATGTTCTCCTCTTACTGTGTCCCTCTGCCTCTATAGGGGCCGGTTTGGCCAGGTGCACAGGTGTACAGAGAGGTCCACAGGCCTTGCACTCGCGGCCAAGATTATCAAAGTGAAGAGCATCAAAGACCGGGTAAGACATCTGCCCCAGGCCAGCCAGATCCTTCTAGCCAAGACTTAGAATCATTCGTTTCCTAGTACCTGCTCCAGCCCCCTCTGTGCCAAGTAGGAAGCATGGTGTACTTCCTTCCTCTCTTCCTGGACTCACACTGCTCACTGAGTCACCCACGTTCTTACTCCAGACCCCATTTCTGTGGATAGCCTGGCACGGCTCTTCCACCATGCTTGCAGGACCTTGGGCACCAAGGGCTTTTCCTTCGGGGGCCTCTGGTCTGTGAGAAGAGCGGATGTGTCTGTGAGATGATGAGCGGGTGTCTGTCAGACGAACAGGTGTCTCTGAGGCGAGCGGGTGTCTGTGAGGTGAGCGGGTGTCTGAGATGAGCGGGTGTCTGTGAGATGATTGGATGTCTATGAGGTGAGCGGGTCTCTGTGAGTTGAGCGGGTGTCTGTGAGACGAGCGGATGTCTGTGAGGTGAGCGGGTGTCTGTGAGGTGGTGAGTGGGTGTCTGTGAGGTGAGCGGGTGTCTGTGAGGTGATGAGCGGGTGTCTGTGAGGTGATGAGCGGGTGTCTGTGAGGTGAGTGGGTGTCTGTGAGATGATGAGCGTGTGTCTATGAGGTGAGTGGGTGTCTGTGAGGTGAGTGGGTGTCTGAGATGAGTGGGTGTCTGTGAGATGATTGGATGTCTGTGAGGTGAGCGGGTGTCTGTGAGGTGAGTGGGTGTCTGTGAGGTGATTGGGTGTCTGTGAGACAAACAGGTGTCTGTGAGGTGAGCAGGTGTCTGTGAGATGATGAGTGGGTGTCTGTGAGGTGAGCGGGTGTCTGTGAGGTGAGCGGGTGTCTGTGAGATGAGCGGGTGTCTGTGAGACAAACAGGTGTCTGTGAGGTGAGCAGGTGTCTGTGAGATGATGAGTGGGTGTCTGTGAGGTGAGCGGGTGTCTGTGAGGTGAGCGGGTGTCTGTGAGATGAGCGGGTGTCTGTGAGACAAACAGGTGTCTGTGAGGTGATGAGCGGGTGTCTGTGAGGCGAGCAGGTGTCTGAGATGAGCGGGTGTCTGTGAGGTGATGAGCGGGTGTCTGTGATGTGAGCGGGTGTCTGTGAGACAAACAGGTGTCTCTGAGGTGATGAGAGAGAGGGTATCTGTGAGGCGAGCAGGGTCTGAGATGAGTGGGTGTCTGTGAGGTGATGACTGGTGGGTGGAATCAAGGTTCTTTCTGTTATAGGAACACAGTTTTGGTGATGAGTTAAGGAGAGCTGGTGTGTCAGCAGCATAAGATGCATGTGCATGCACGTGTGTGTATGTGCGTATGAATGTGTGAGGGTATATAAGTAGGAATGTGTGTATGTGTGTGCGTGAGTGAATGTGTATATGCATGTGTGACTGTGTGCATGTGAGTATGTGATGTATGTGAGTGTGTGTGTGTGTGCGTGCATTTGGGCATGCCAACCTGCATACATCTTGGGAGATACAAGTGGCTTCTCTTCCTGATCTATTTTCTTGAAAACCAATTTTCTCTGGTCCCACCAGGAGGACGTCAAGAATGAGATCAACATCATGAACCAGCTGAGCCATGTGAACTTGATCCAACTCTATGACGCTTTTGAGAGCAAGAACAGCTTCACCCTGATCATGGAGTAGTGAGTATCTCAGAAGTGGTGGCTTCCTTCCGGGCCTTGCGGCGGGGACTGAGAGCCTTCCGTCTAGGCAAGCTCCCCTCTCTGCTCTCACAGGCACCCCCAGAGGCTGCCACATGCCCTGGTTCTGTGCTTTGAACCCGAGAGTGGAAGTTGTAGGACTAAGTTCTTTTGTCTCAAACCAGTGGCCAGCATGTCTGGTCTAATCTGCAGACATTATGCCAGTTTGGCCTAAACAACTTTTAGTGATTTTGTATGATAGATTAATGGTTGGAAATTGGAAAATATAGACAGAAATTGGAAAATCTTTCTATCCAGCTTTCATGAAAATATAAAGAATATAGTTACATTGGAACCAAACCTATATCTGTAGAGGTGTACAGCAGCTCTGTCTGTGTGGGGGTGTACTACAGCTCTGTCTGTGTTGGGGTGTACTACAGCTCTGTCTGTGTGTGGGTGTACTACAGCTCTGTCTGTGTGGGGGTGTACGACAGCTCTGTCTGTGTTGGGGTATACTACAGCTCTGTCTGTGTGTGGGTGTACTACAGCTCTGTCTGTGTGTGGGTGTACTACAGCTCTGTCTGTGTGGGGGTGTACTACAGCTCTGTCTGTGTGGGGGTGTACTACAGCTCTGTCTGTGTGTGGGTGTACTACAGCTCTCTGTGTGTGTGTGGGTGTACTGCAACTCTCTCCGTGTGGGGGTGTATTGTAGATCACTGTGTGCAGTGGTGTGCTACAGCTCACTCTGTGTGTCAAGATATACTGCAACTCATGGTCCTTAACTCTTGACTATCTTTTCTCTGCCTCCCAAGGACTGGGATCACTGCTGTGGGTCACCACGCCAGGACTGGGATCACAGCTGGGGTCACCATGACAGGCTTCTCTTGGGTTTCTTGTCATGTGGGTGCATTTGGCACTCCCAAGCAGCTGAATTTGCAGCTCTAATTTAGATATCCAGGTTCTAGGCAAACCTCCCATGGGGAATATGCCAGAACAAAGGACCCAACCAAACCCCATGTAGCAGTATCAGGAGCCTTTGTAAGCCACCTTGGGCATTCCGCGGGCTATACCCGACTTCTGCACACTTAGGCTGGCTGCTCTCAGGCCCTCTGAGAGCTTCGCTCGGTTTGACACCTGCTTCTACTTTTCTCCGGCAGTGTGGATGGAGGTGAACTCTTTGACCGGATCACGGATGAGAAGTACCACCTGACTGAACTGGACGTGGTCCTGTTCACAAGACAGATCTGCGAGGGTGTGCATTACCTGCACCAGCACTATATCCTGCACCTGGACCTCAAGGTCAGTGCTGGGCCTTGGCAGGCGCCTTCTGAGCATCCGCACCCAGCTCACTGGGGTCTCTGGGGCTTCCCCTCCTGGCTCTGCCATTTACTAGTTCTGGTATCTGCAACAGACCTGTTATTTTGCCTCTATTCTTTTTTTAAATATTTATTAATTATGTATACAACATTCTGCCTCCATGTATGCCCACACGCCAGAGGAGGGCGTCAGACCTCTTTACAGATGGTTGTGAGCCACCATGTGGTTGCTGGGAATTGAACTCAGGACCTTTGGAAGAGCAGGCAATGCTCTTAACCGCTGAGCCATCTCTCCAGCCCCTGTCTCTATTCTTGTATGTGACATGTAGACAATTGTGCCTCTTTAAGTGTTGTTTGGGTATTAAATAATACAGTGGCCTTTTTCTTTAGTAATGTCTTAAAATTAATATTATTTTTTTAGTCTGGAGATATGACTCAGCAGTTAAAAGCACTTGCTGCTCTTCTCAAGGATCTGAGTTCAGTTCTCAGCATCTATACTGGGTAGCTCACAACTATCTATAACTCTAACTCCAGGGGGTTTGCTACCCTCCTCTGGTTTCCACAGACACCCAAAAAACATGGCATGCACTCATATAGACATGTCCACATAAATAAAAATAAATCTTTAAAATTCTTTTTTTTTAATAACCTCAAGGGGTGGGCCTGTGAGATGGCTTGACAGAAATGTCGCCAAGCTTGATGACCTGAGTTTGACCCCTGGGTTCTACACAGCTCAGATCCCAGTGCCCGCGTAAGGAGCATCATGGGGGGGGGTCCTCCCTCTGCGATCCCACCAGAGACAGAAAACATGGGGCCTGAGCTCAGATCCCACTGCCTGTGTGAAGAGCATCATGAGGAGTCCTGCATCTGTGATCCCACTAGAGACAGAGATTCTGGGGTCAGACAGTTTACACAATAGGAGATCTCCAGGTTCAGTGAAAAACCCTATTTCAGAAATAAGGGGAAGCCAGGCGATGATGGCGCACGCCTTTAATCCCAGCACTCGGGAGGCAGAGGTAGGCAGATCTCTGTGAGTTCGAGGCCAGCCTGGTCTACAGGAACTAGTTTCAGAATGGGCTCCAAAGCTACGGAGAAACCCTGTCTCAAAAAACAAAAAACGGTGAAGAGTAGGTAGGGGACACTCAGTGTTTTCCTCTAGTCATTACACATACAATCACACACGCTTACACACAGATATGTACATACATGCATACATCATACATACATACATGCATTACACACACAGTTTTAAAGGGGATATATACTTGTGGTAACAAATATGGGCAATATAAAAGTGTGTAAAATACATTTTTCCCAACTAATTTTCATGAACGGAGGACTTCTTCATGAGTGACTTAGCATCACACAGGAATATCTACAAAGGGGTCATAGGATGCGTCCTTGTTTACATTTTGTGTGCGTGTGTATAGTGTATAGTGTGTGTGTGTGCATGCCCTCACAGGTGTACATATCCCATGATGCACATGTGCCACAATGCATTATGTAGAAGTCAGTGAGGAACTCACAGGAGTTGGTTCTGTCCTCCACTATATAGTTTCCGGGTCAAAGCTGATCATCAGGCTGGGAGGCATGCAACTTGACCAGGTGGGCTGTTTTAGTAGCTTGTGTCTTATTTCTAAACAACAATTGTAGACATCTTTTCTTATAGTTTAAAAGAGCCATCTGAAATTTCACTGAATGAACACATTACACTTTTCTCTGTCTCCTAGGAGAATCTCTGGCTGTCATGTGTGTTCAATCTCAGGCATAGTTTCTGGCAGGTAGAGAGAACATATGGTCCTTCTGAGATTTCTTAAGCTATTCCCACAAGGGGGTGCCTTTTGATCACCCATTTCAGAAGGGGCTTGCATTTCTGTGACTCCCTTTCAGATGAGAAGCAGGGTGCTTGTACCTGCTTGGGTGCGGGCCACTGTTTTTGCCCACCTTTCTTGGCTGGCATCAGACTGTAAGGCAAGCACTCGGAAAGATATTGGGTAGGGCAGGGACCCGGCTTTGACTGCTACGAGAGCCAATTTCAAGGCTTTGGACCAGATGCTCTGCAGGATGAGCACATGGGGAAAACCTGGGACTCTTATCTGCACTTACGGGTCAAGAACTGGCCTTTGGGGAAAGAGTCCTCAAAGCTTGGAACTCTGATCTGATTTGAGATTTGGGTGGAGGAGCAGTCCTTTGGGGTGGGGGGTTCCTATAGCTCTGTAGAAGAGAAACAGTTTCCTGAGGCAGTACAGTTGTGAATTGTCCAACATGGGTGTGAGGTACTGAACTCAGATCCTCTGCAAGAGCAGCACAAGCTCTTAACCTCTAAGCCATTTCTCCAGCCCCCTATGGCACAACTGTTTCATTAATTCGGCTCATTTACTTTTATTGTCTGTCTAGCCCCATATGACGACCCTAAGCCATTTACTTCCCTTAGATTCTGGGGAAACGAGGGCTATGTACAAATAAGTGTAGGAGCTGTAGGCTTCCTTAGCCAGGGGTAATAAGGGTAAAATATCTTTCCCTTCCTTCTCTCTTCCAGCCAGAGAACATACTGTGTGTCAACCAGACAGGACATCAGATTAAGATCATTGACTTTGGGCTGGCTAGAAGGTAAGGCTCCTGATATGCTGACAAAATTCCTTCTTCAGTGGCACCTACAGCTCTCTGGAATGTCAGAGATCTAGCCATTTTTGAGGGTGGGGATGAATGCAAGAAAGTTCTCGCTTAGAGACTGATGGCCTTTGGCTTGTCGTTAAGGCAGTGGGTTGTAGTACAGGCTCCATTTGTTCCAAAAAATCACGGAGTTAACTATACTTTGAACCATCTGTCTGAGCAGAGGGATAGAGTTACAGGGGACTGCTGAACAGGGTTCAAGGCAGACTAACTTCCATCAGTTCTCCCTTCTGCTAGGGGCCATGCTAGGTAATTCGTCCACCACCATCCTTGCACTTTGAGAAATCTCTAGTTTACATAGGAAAACACATGTGTCACAGAATAGGGTGGTGCCCTGATAAGTGGATTTGGAGCCACTGAAGACTAGATTAGAATTTAGTACAGTGGGAGGCTGGAGAGATGGCCCAGCACTTAAGTGCACTGGTTGCTCTTCTAAAGGAGCCGGGTTCGATTTCCAGCACCCGTATGGCAGTCCGTAACTGTCTGTAACAGGGGATCTAGCCTCCTCACACAGTCATACATACCTGGACATAAAAGATAAATAAATAAATCTTTGTTGGGTGGTGGTGGCACACGCCTTTAATCCTAGCACTCGGGAGGCAGAGACAGGAGGATCTATGTGAGTTTGAGTTTGAGGCCAGCCTGATCTACAGAGGGAGTTCCAGAACAGGCTCTGAAGCTATACAGAGAAACACTATCTCGAAAAACAAAACAAAAAAATCTTTAAAAAATTAAAAATAAGGCCGGGCGGTGGTGGCACACGCCTTTAATCCCAGCACTCAGGAGGCAGAGGCAGGCGGATCTCTGTGAGTTAGAGACCAGCCTGATCTACAGAGCGACTTCCAGGACAGGCTCCAAAGCCACAGAGAAACCCTGTCTCGAAACACCAAAATAAAATAAAATAAAAATAAGAACTTAGTACAGTGGTGACGTAATAACATTCTTGTTCATATGGAGATCACCCTCAGATTGTGAGGGCTAAATGGGTTTTTATATGATGGTGCAAACTCTATCAGGTCCTCAAATTTCAGTGCATTAAGTGTATTGCATACAATTAAAATTTTTGTTGCATTTATTTATGTGGGAGCAGGGAGGCACAGTGCAGGCTGCAGACGCTGTGTGGAGGTCAGAGGGCAGCCTCTAGGAGTTGGTTCTTTCCTCCCTACAAATGGGTCCTAGGAGCTGAGCTCAGGGCATCAGGCTTGGCAGCGAGCACATTTACCCACAGTATCTCACTGGCTCTTATGTATAATTGAAAAAATATTGATTTATTCTTATTTTATGTGTACGGGTGTTTTGCCTGCATGTGAATCTGCACAGCAGGAGTGGAATGCCCACAGAGGTCAGAAGATGTCAGATCCCCTGGAACTGGAGATACATATAGTTGTGAATCTCCATATGTGTGCTGGGAACTAAACCTAGGACCTCTGAAGGGGCAGTCAGTGCTATTAACCACCTAGTTATTTCTCTAGCCCTCCTTGTACGTAATTTTTAAAATATCTTAAAGACCCTTAAAGTTCATAGAGCCTAATATGGGCACAGTTTTACTTCTCAGTCTTGACAGTTCCATGCCCATGAGGGGCACAGCCAGCAGTATGGGTTCTCAGAAGAGGCTGCAGCAGACCCGGGGTGTTTAGGAAGACCTCCCACCAAACCTCCTGTCTCAACTGGGATGCTAACTAAAGTTGTATGCCCATCCTCCAAGCTTCCCTCCAATTTATTTCCTCCAAGAATGAGTCTTCTTTGGGAATCACATATTTTCTGCGTAGTTCCGAATATAGTAGCTGTCTTGCTTAGGGTTTCTTTTTTTGTGTGTGAAACTTTTTTTTTAAATATATATGTTATTTATTGATTTTTAATGAACTCTACATTTTTCTCTGCTCCCCTCCCTACCTCTCCCCTCCTCTTCAACCCTCTGCCAAGATCCCCATGCTCCCAATTTACTTCCAATTTCAATAGAAAAAGATCTTGTCTTTTTCTACTTACCATGTAGATTAGATCCATGTATGTCTCTCTTAGAGTCCTCATCATTGTCTAGGTTCTCTGGGATTGTGAATTGTAGGCTGGTTTTTTTTGCTTTATGTTCAAAACCCACTTATGTGTGACTACATATGATAATTGTCTTTCTGGATCTGGGTTACCTCACTCAAAATGATGTTTTCTAGCTCCATCCATTTGCCTGCAAATTTCAAGATATCATTTTTTTCTGCTGTATAGTATTCCATTGTACCACATTTTCCTTATACATTCTTCAGTTGAGGGACATTTAGGTTGTTTCCAGGTTCTGGCTATGACAAATAATGCTGCTATGAACATAGTTGAACACATGTCTTTGTGTCACGATTGAGCATCCTTTCAATATATACCCAAAAGTGGTATTACTGGGTCTTAAGGAAGGTTGTTTCCTAATTTTCTGAGAAATCGCCACACTGATATCCCAAATGGGCTGTACCAGCTTTCACTCCCACCAGCAATGTAAGAATGTACCCTTTACCCCATATCCTCTCTAGCATAAGTTGTCATCAGTGTTTTTGATCTTGGCCATTTTTACAGGTATAAGATAAAATATCAGAGTTGTTTTGATTTGCATTTCTCTGATGACTAAGGATGTTGAGCATTTCCTTAAGTGTCCTTCAGCCATTTTAGATTCCTCTGTTGAGAGTTCTCTATTTAGGTCTGTACTCCATTTTTTATTGGATTGTGTGATCTTTTGGTGTCCAATTTCTTGAGCTTTTGTATATTTTGATGATCAGACCTCTGTCTGATGTGGGGTTAGTGAAGATCTTTTCCCATTCTGTAGGCTGTTTTGTCTTGGTGACTGTGTCCTTTCTTTTACAGAAGATTTTCAGTTTCAGGAGGTCCCATTTATTAACTGTTTCTCTCAGTGTCTGTGCTACTGGGGTTTTATTTGGGAAGTGGTCTCCTGTGCCAGTGCGTTCAAGTGTACTTCCCACTTTTTCTTTTATGAGGCTCAGTGTGGCTGGCTTTATGTTGAGGTCTTTGATCCATTTAAACTTGAGTTTTATGCATGGTGATAGATATGGATCTATTTTCATTCTTCTATAGATAGATATGTTGATATCTAGTTATGCCAGCACCATTTGTTAAATATGCTTTCTTTTTTACATTTGATATTTTTTGCTTCTTTATCAAAAATCAGGTACTTGAAAGTGTGTGGATTAATATCCAAGTCTTTGATTTGGTTCCATTGGTCCTCCTGTCTGTTTTTATGTCAATACAAGGTTGTTTTTAGTACTGTAGCTCTGTAGTAGCATTTGAAGTCAGCGATTGTGATACCTCCAGAAATTCTTTTATAGTACAGTATTGTTTTGGCTATCCTGGGTTTCTTGCTTTTCCATATGAAGTTGAGTACCATTCTTTTGAGGTATTTGAAGAATTTTGCTGGGATTTTGATGGTCATTGCATTGAATTTGTAGGTTGCTTTTGGTAAGATTGTCATTTTTGCTATGTTAATTCTACCTACCCAAGAGCATGGGAGATCTTTCCACTTTCTGGTGTCTTCTTCAATTTCTTTCTTCAAAGATTTAAAGTTCCTGTCATACAAGTCTTCCACTTGTTTGGTTAGAGTTACTCCAAGATATTTTCTGCTATTTGTGGCTATTGTGAAGGGTGATGTTTCTCTGATTTCTTTCTCAGCCCATTTATCATCTGTGTAAAGCAGGGCTATTGATTTTTTGAGTTAATCTTGTATCCTGCTACATTACTGAAAGTGTTTATGAGTTGTAGAAGTTCCTTGGTAGAATTTTTGGTGCCGTTTATGTAAACTATCATATCATCAGCAAATAGTGTGAGTTTGACTTCTTCTTTTCCAATTTGTATCTCTTTGATCTCCTTTTATTGTCTTATCGCTCTAGCTAGGACCTCAAGAACTATATTGAATAGATATGGAGGGAGTGAACAGCCTTGTCTTGTTCCTCGAAGGACCCAGATTCATGCCCAGACCCACAGCAGTTTCTGGGTCTGGCCCACTGGCTCAGCAGTTGCTTCCCTGTACCTGCTCCTGTGGAGTTTGCTGTCTCAGGTCTGGTCTGGCCCAGGTTTCTGGCTCAGTCCTGCTCTTGTGAAGTTTGCTGCCTCAGGCCTGCTCTGGCCTAGGTTGCCGGCTCAGACCTGTTTTTGTAAATGTCCCTGGTTTGGACCCACTCCTGCAGAGGTCCTTGGCTTGGGGTTGGTTCTGCAAAGGTCTCTGGCTCCGATCTACTCCCTCAGAGGTCCCAGACTCAGGTGTTCCTCGACCCGCAGAGGCCCTAGCTCAGGCTTACTACCTCAGAGGTCCCAGACTTATGCCCAGGCCTGCAGAGGTCCTGGCTGAGGCTTATTTCCTCAGAGGTCCCAGACTGATGCCCAGACCTGAAGAGGTCCTGGTTCAGGTCTACTCCCTTGAAGGTCCCAGATTCATGCCTGGATCCAAAGCAGTCTCTGGCTCTGGCCCACTGGCTCAGCAGTTGCTCCTTGCACCTGTTTCTGTGGAGCTTGCCATCTCAGGCCTGCTCTGGCCCAGGTCTCTGCCTCTTACTTAGGGTTTCTGTTGCTGTGAAGAGACACTATGACCATGGCCACTCTTATAAGGAAAATATTTAATTGAGGTGGCTTGCTTATAGTTTTAGAAGTTCAGTCCATTATCCTCATGGCACAGGCAGACATGGTGCTGGAGAAGTAGCCGAGAGTCCTGCATCTTGTATGCAACAGGAAACAGTCTCTAAAGCCTCAAACTTGTTCTACAGTGAGGATGACCTTGACCTTTAAGTCTTGATCTTCTGACTTCCACCTCTTTAGTGTTGGAATTATAGCCATTGCCACTCATAGCTTTGTTTACCAGTTTGTTA
The DNA here is from genome assembly GCF_018167655.1 of Microtus oregoni. Classification (NCBI taxonomy): domain Eukaryota; kingdom Metazoa; phylum Chordata; class Mammalia; order Rodentia; family Cricetidae; genus Microtus; species Microtus oregoni. Next base: position 66,180,704 of record NW_024543063.1, read on the forward strand.
TTGAGACAAGGTCTTATTATGCCGTCCTTGGCTGGCCTCAAACTTGTGATCTTCCTTCCTCACCCTCCTGAGTGCTAAGACTGTGTGTGTGTGTGTGTGTGTGTGTGTGTGTGTTTGGCCAGATTTTCTGTTGTCTTCGTGGCTTTTTTTTCCACGGGAGCTGTCTTTGTGGTTCCCGAGCTGCTAAGTATTTCCCCCCACCCTTTCCCCACCATCCACCAGAGGCAGAGCTACTCACCTACAGTTAGCCTCTAGCTTCTGCCCCTGCTTCCAGGAGGCATCCTGAGCCACAGTGGCAGTCTTTTGGGTCACTCCTCCATTTCATTGCCCCATATGCTGTTTCTATAGCAGAAGATTGTCACCCCACCACCTTCAGTGAACAATATAAACCCCTCTACGCACATCACCTTCTATCTGTAATGTAGAAAACCTGCTTCATAGATTCCTAAATAATGTCTTCTAAAGTTGGGGTTATTTTGCACATATGTGTGTGTCTTTTACAAGAGAGTGATGCTTTTCAACCTATTTCTCATCATCATCATTTGCCTCCAGCAGGCCTTTTTAGACTTTTCCCACAATCATTGCCCACCACTCAGTGGAGTGTGATGCCGTAGAAGCACTGCGTATCTGTGGTTGTCCTGTGGCCACTGGCAGAGCCATAATAGAAAAATGGTTCTGATGGCCCAAAGCCCTCTTTTCTGGATCCTTGTGGCATAATATTGTACTTATTGTACAGCACATACAAAACCAGCAGGACACACTGGAATGCCAGTTGGCATATGTCACTCACAGTGTCGCACTGAATAAGAGCAACAAGAAGCTAGATGCTTTGCTAGAAGCTCCTGGGATGAGGGATGCTTCTCTCATGGGCTGGACTTGCCATGGGTAGGGGTTGATATGCTGGCGAATATTCAACGACCAGCTCAGAAGAGGAGAGAAGTGGGGACGCAGGGTTGACTTGTGATATTTTCCAGTTTTTACAAATTGATGAACGTAATTAGCTTTGGTGCTCTCCTGAGAGTCAGAGCCAGTGTAAGCTGCAGAGGGGAACTGGGAGGGATGGAGAGGGGGCAGGGATGGCACTAGTTATGGCCTGAGGACAGATGTGTGAGTGTGAGCAGAGCAAGCTAAGGAGAGCACAGTAGGGGATGAATGCCCTCAAGAAGAATCCTGAATGTGAGGCTAAAAAGCTTGAATGTTACTGACAGGCCACTGAATCTTTCCACACAGTGACTTCGTTTTGGTCCCTTGAAACTACCCTGGGAAAACCAGTATTTACATCACCCAAACTGGCAATTACTGCAGATCCAATCTTTAAAAAAATCTAGACAACGAATTTTGAACATTTACCTACACACCACTATTTGAGATCTTTAAGCTGGCTCAGTTTAGTTAGTGTTACATTTTATCTAATTACATATATATGTACATGCATATGTATATGGGTGTTTTACCTATATGTATGTCTATGCACACATGTATAGTGTCTACAGAGGCCAGAAGAAGGCACTGGATCCCCTGGAACTGGAGTTACAAATGGTTGCGAGCCACCATATGGGTTCTGGGCATCTAAGTGTTCTGCAAACATTCCCATCTCCTAACCACTGAGCCATCTCTCCAGCCCCTCTGTGAGGTCAGATAAACACTGTGTTTCTCACTCTCTTCTCATGTCTGTAACACAGGGGCAGTTATGGCCTCACTTGGTTATTGACTCAGTGTCATTTTTACTCAAATTCCTCTGACTAAAGCAATTCCGATGGCCAGCCCCAGCATCAGAGGAATGCAGCAAGGTATTTCCACTTCTCGTGGAAAGAATATCACATCTCAGGACACAGGGGGTGGAAAGGGGGCAGAGGAAAGGGCACAACTGTCCCCTGGAGCCCCACTTTCAATACTTTTGAATACATGCCCAAAACATTTTTAATTTTCTGATTGGTCATCTCTCGGGACTTTGTTTTGTTGGGATAGAGCCAGTCATCCAAACTTGCTTAAGCTCATTGTGTAACTTATCCTGGCCTCAAACTCATCTTGGTCCTCCTGTGTTCGCCTCCTGGGTGTTAGAATCACAGTTTAAGACACCACACACTGCTCACTTTTCTGTTCTCCCCAGTGTCTGCTCCATTTAACATTCCTCACCTACACTCCATAAAGGACGGGAATTCTCTGCGTTCTAGTTAACACTCACTAGAGTCTCTCTCCCTTTCCATATGTGTGTATGTTTTAGCACTATAGACATTTATATAGGTGCATATGGGGGCCACGTTTTATTATTAATTTGTATTTCTCTAATGATCGCTTAGAATGACCTTTGTTTCTTTTTCTTACATTGTGTAAACCAAGAAAGCAGTCGCTCTCCAGATGCTCTGCCCCATTTGTCTGTGCTCATCCATGTGGGTTACACCAAGTAAGATATATGAGTCTTCTCTCATCTTCAGATTGTAAGGGGCTGGAAGGAGCGTAGCTCTCTGCTCTACCGCTTACTTAAGGCTGGAAGGCATGTCTGAGGGTGTGGTTATTCCCTGGGAAACGTCGTGTGTAGTTTGAGTGTCGGGTCCACGCAACATGCCTGACAGGTAGAATCCACATCTGCATCCACATGTTCTCTCCCTTTTCCTCAGGTACAAGCCTCGGGAGAAACTAAAGGTGAACTTTGGGACCCCAGAGTTCCTGGCCCCAGAAGTTGTTAACTACGAGTTTGTCTCCTTCCCAACAGACATGTGGAGTGTGGGAGTTATCACCTACATGCTGTGAGTACCCAGGGCCTTGTTCTGGGTGGGACTGGGGCTATCCATCTTATGGTGGTACTTTTGGAAATGGAAAAACACAATTTGGGGAGTGTTCTCCGGACCACTCATAGAGGAGTAGACTGGTGAGATTGAAGAGAGGCAGTCAGCTAAGGATGCGCTACAAATGGATCTTACTTCTAGATACTGACTAAGATGGGGATATGAGTGTTCCTAGGTATGGTTGAGAAGGTTTCAGTGTAGCTATGAGGGAGAGGACATCCAGAGGAACCTGAAAGGGTCCAGACTGAACAGAGTCCTGGGGATGGGATGAAGAATGAGAGAGGAAGAGAAGGGGTGGGGGCCAGGGGACCAAGAAGCCAAGAGAGGAACCAAGAGCCAAATGCTTATCCACAATGAATGAGTTTATATAGAAAAGAGAGGCTGAGGAAAGGGAATCCCAGTCCCTGGGAGGGAGAGTTTTAGGGTAGGGGGCAGGTGAGAAGTGCTGTCAGGAGCCACAGGTTCTGAGTGATGCTGGGAGGGATGGGAGGAGCCACAGGTACTGAGTGATGCTGGGAGAGCTGGGAGGAGCCACAGGTACTGAGTGATGCTGGGAGGGATGGGAGGACCCACAGGTACTGAGTGATTCTGGGAGAACTGGGAGGAGCCACAGGTGCTGAGTGATGCTGGGCAGGAGGGAGGATCCACAGGTACTGAGTGATGCTGGGAGGGCTGTCCAGGATCCAATTTGATATGTTAAACACTTTAACTGCTATATTTATAGATCTCTGAAGAGTTTGAGGACCATTATCTATTAAGTATACTTGATATAAGTGAACTTTACTTGTTTTTAGTTACTTGCTTTTGGCTTAACCTTGGGAACATACATAGGAGGCTAAATAAAGCTCACTAAATGAATTACATTTGTACTTAGCATTACTATGAGGCTAATTCTAAGCACATGAAAGAATCTGATCATTTTTAGTAAGGTGACTGACCATTAACTTGCAAGTCTTAATTATTTTTAACAGTTTACAAGTTAGTAGTTTTTGTAAAATTAGGATTTTAGTTTTATCCCTGTTAACTTTGAGCCTTAAAATTTTGAGTTGAAGATTCTTTAGTATCAAAATAAAACTTTAGACTATAAATACAGTTCATAGAGAGACTGGGAACTTTAAATGCAATCTACAGAGGGATTGGGGTCCTTATTTTCTTGATCTTTTTATAGTACACGATTACAGAATATCACAGTTTCTTATATGGATCAGTTTATCCAAATAGCTAAGGCTTAACAAAGTTAGCAAAGGCAAGGAGACTAGACATGTATCTTCAAGTCAGTTACTGTCAACCCAAGAAGACCTTGAAAATTTATAAACCTTATTTATCAACCATGTTATCCCTTATTTAAGTTTTCTAGAAGCCTGTTGGTAAACACAGTTAACAAAGACATATGTAGTTATGCATACAGTTCTAAGCCAGTTTCTGTTAACCTGAGTAGACCTTTATAACCTTAGGAATTTATCATCAAACAAAACTCCATCCTAATTCAAGATATTTTGGAGACCTGCTATGGCCTCCTTCATCTAAAAGGAGATATAATGATACGCAGAGGGCCTAGTAGGACTAAGAAGTTTTATGATTGTTGTTTTAGTTGGTTTATACCACATGGCCATCTTCACCAAGATGGTGGTGAAGTTACATGGTATATACCCTTTAATCTTAGTAAAGACTGCTGCCAGCCATGTGGTTGCTTCCATCCTAATGAGGTCATCAGTCAAGATGGAAGCAAGTCACATAGTTGCTATTTAAAACATCCATTTTCCTAAACAAGAGTTGAATTCAAGTTACACATACTGTAAGCAGATCTATTTTTTATAACAGTTGAATCACATATAGCAAATTAATATTAAATCTTTGTTTTAGGTTTCAAGCTAGTTTTCTTTTGTGATAGATTCTTTAACCACATCCAGTGAATTTTCAAATGCTGAGATAAAGAGTGTTTACACAATAGTCTCAGAAGACTCCTTGAGAGCAGAGTGCAGAGAAATTGTAGAGGTAAAAGATTGTAAAGAGTGGAGAGTGGAGATTTTGGGGACTGTAGAGCAGGGAAGCTTTAGATCTAAGAGGTCTGGGGTCTTTTGTATGGTGGCAGAAGCTGTTGTGATTGGGAAGAATTTGAAAACCGAGTGTGCAAATTTTTGGCCATTGATTGAGCTGAACCGAGGCCAAGCCTTTTGCAGTAGGACAGTGAGGTCAAAATCTGAGCCCGAGACTGAAAGGAGAAAGAGCTGAAAAATGAACTCCACCCAAGGGAGGTTCAGGTAAGCTCCAAGAGGGAGCTGAGAGCAGGGTAGCTGTGAGGACCAAGGTCCGCAGATAGGAGCTCTGCCTGAAGGAGGACTCCTAGAGGCCACAAGGGCTGCAGCTCCTCAGGGGAGGCAAGGATGCTCCTAAAAGAGCCGAGAACAAAGGGAGCAGAGGAGGTAAGTGTTGTGGTGACAACAATGTCAATCCGGGGCATCTCCACACAAACCGTGTCCCAAACACAGAGCAGGGGCATCTCTTTACATGTGATAGGGCCCCGGCAGGGTGAAAGGAGCTTCCTGGCACAGTAGACAAAGCAGGCAGCTCCAGGGTGGCAAGGAGTACAAGACAGATGTGAGTAGAAGAGAAAACAGCTGGAGGTGGGCAGGAGAGGCTCTTAGGAAAAGGGAGGGTTCTGGTAGAGGGAAGTGTGTAAGGGCTGCTCAAAGGGTGGGGCCCCAGAGGGTGCCGGAGGCGTCTTAGTAGAAAGATGCCCATGTGGTGGGTGCTCCAGAGGACACGGGAGGCTCCAGATGCCAGAGAGAGGATACTTACCCAGTAGGTGAGGAAAGGCGGATGGCTGGAGCAGGTGGAAGAAAGAAGCAATGAGGAGTTAGAATCTAGAATTTGGAGTCAAATGTGGTGGGTATCAGAAGCCAGCAGAAGCAAGTGATCCCTGCATACCTCGGGACAGTCGGATCAGCAGCTTGGCTTGGAGAGGCTGAGTCCCCTGGAAGGGAGCTCATAAATGCCAACCCTTTGGTTTCAGCACTAAAAGAATGAAAATGAGGACGTGACTGCTCCTAGGTATGACTGAGGGAAAGGGTTTTATTGTAGCTATGAGGCATCTGGAAGAGTCAAGACTTAACTGGACCATGATGGGGGAGGCAAGAGAAAAAGAAGGGAGGGGGACATTAGGTTATCTTGTCTCTCTGCCTTAGCCTGAGCATAGTAAAGCCAATATTCCATTAGTTTGAAGGACAATAGTATCTATTAGCCCCTAGCTGTCCCAGAGAAATAGAAAGCTATTTTTAAATAAATACACACACTGGGCATGGTGGTGCACACCTTTAATCCCAGCACTCAGGAGGCAAAGGCAGGAGGATCTCTCTGAGTTCAAGGACAGCCTGGTCTACACAGTGAGTTACAGAATAGCAAGGGTTAACTAGAAAGACACTGTCTCAAAAAACAAAAAGGACAACAAAAATACACAGATATACACTTGACAGCTGGACACATTGTGGTAGACTCCACTCTCCAGATCCTCTAGAGATACGGAAAGGGTGGTACGTGATAGACTGTTCAGAATGTCCTTCCCATCTGCCTCCTTCACGTGAACACGTGGAACCACAGGCAGTGGAGAAGCAATGGAAATAGAGCTCATGACTCACTGAGCGTGTGACTCACTGAGCATGTGACACACTGAGCGTGTGACTCCACTCATGGTCCTTTCTCTCCTCTATAGACTCAGTGGTTTGTCCCCATTTCTAGGGGAAACAGATGCAGAGACCATGAATTTCATTGTGAACTGTAGCTGGGATTTTGATGCTGATACCTTCAAAGGGCTGTCAGAGGACGCCAGGGACTTTGTTTCCCGCTTGCTGGTCAAAGAGAAGAGGTATTTTTAATTTCTGGTCACTCAGTGATCATTATAACGGACCCTGGTCTGTGTGCTGAGCTGGAATGCTGAATCCTTTCATCCTGGGGGATTTCTTAGTCTGTTAATTGTGTGGAACATTAAAAGGGGCACCAGCAAGACAAAGGGAATTACTATAAAAAACAATTAGACAAGACAGAATATCAGAAAGAGCTATATTACAAGTTAGTCCTATTCCTATTCTCAAGTTATCACTTACAATAAGTTAACATTGAGATATTATATCCAAGCTCTTTATCCCACCTGCCAGCTCCCAAATAATAAAACGGAGACTTAGTATTAATCATGAATGCTTGACCTTAGCTTAGGCTTGTCTCCCTAGCTCTTTAACTTAATTTAACCTGTGTCTCTTCATCTATGTTTTGCCTCAGGGCTTTTCACCTTTCTTTCACTCTGTATGTTCTACTTTCTTGCTTCCCTTGTGTCTGGCTGCTCCCTGGCATCTCCCTGCTGGCTCTTGTTTTTTTTATTTTCTCTGTCTCCCTCCGTCTCTCTGGAACCTAGATTCTTTCCTCTCTGCCCAGAAGTCCCGCCCATACTCCAGCCTAGCTATTGGCTATTTAGCTTTTTGTTAGACCAATCAGGTACCTTAGGCAGGCAAGGTAGACAAGTGCAACGCATCTTTACAAAGTTAAACTAATATTCACAACAAGATATGAAGGTGCCATCCTTCAGAATATAGGTCTGAGTGCTTCGTTTCTTGGTCACAAAGGCCTCTTTAGATTTCAGCAGTGTCTTAGGGTGACTATTTCAGTGATGAAACGCATGGCCAAAAGCAAATTTGGGGAGGAAAGGGTCTATTGCACTCACAGTTTCATATAATAGTTTGCCATCTAAAGCAGTGAGGACAGGAACTCACACAGGCTAGGAATCTGGAGGCAGGAGCAGAGGCAGAGACCACAGAGGGGTGCAGCTTACTGGCTTGCTCTGCATGGCTTTCTTAGCCTGCTTTCTTATGGAACCCAGGACCATCCGCCTAGGAATGGCACCATCCACAGTGGGCTGGGTCCTCCTGCCACCAATCATGAATCAACAAAATGTCCTATAGACTTTTCTTCAGCCACATCTTTTTTTTTTAATTTTTAAAAAATTATTTATTTATTTATTTATTTATTTTTAATGAAAAAATTTCCACCTCCTCTCCTCTTTGCCACATCTTATGGAAGCACTTTCTCAATTGAGGTTCCCTCTTCTCAGATGACCCTAGCTTGTGTAAAGTTGACTTAAAATTTTTCATACTCAGACATAAAATAATTGAAAATAACCAATGACAACAAAAGTACACCCCCAGGAGAAAGGCCCAAGAGCCCAGGCTTTAGGAAAGCTCACTGCTCTCTTTGTACTGTAAAAACCTTCTAGGTGGAAACCCCAAACTTGTAGGTCCAGATGAGCCAACCGATGCACTAGACTCTGCCACAAGAAATGGTTTTGTTCAAGCACCACCTTCACCTAAGAGCAATCCAAGCGGGTCTTCCTGGGTCTTCCTTTGCTCTGCCTTAGCTTCCCCAGCCCTTCACTGGAGGTGATTGTGAGTCACTGGGACGCAAGATTCCCTGGAGGTCAGGAAACTTTCACTGACAACTTCCTGGCTATTGTGAGGAGTGGAAGGTCGGGTGCTTGAGTGAATCTGCCTGAGTGATGAACCTGTTCCATCGACTCAGGCTTCCTACCCAGTGGAACAGACTTTTAGACAACTCTCAGAGGCTAGTACAACTCAAACTTTCTACTGCGTTTGACTCCACAGCTGCAGGATGAGTGCTACACAGTGCCTGAAACACGACTGGTTAAACCATTTGCCTGCCAAAGCCTCAGGATCCAATGTTCGTCTCAGATCCCAATTATTGCTGCAGAAATATATGGCCCAGAGCAAATGGAAGGTATTTTGGTTTTTTTTCCTTCAGTCAATGCCACATCTGTCTTCTGTCCTTTGAAAGAATTACAGCCAAATTTTAACTAATACATGGATTCCTGATGTGATGGTTATAAAGGGAAAACTCTCTCAGGTCGTAGATGCTAGCTGGATTACGAGATGACACAGGACTGGGCATGATGGTTGATGCCTTTAATCTCAATGACCTGAGAGGCAGAGAAAGAGGCAGGCAGATCACTGAGTTCAAGGCCAACCTACTCTATATATCAAGTTCCAGGACAGCCAGGGCTAAAGTTCAGGTTACAAATAAACAAACAACAAACAAACATGCCACAGATCAGAAATCACTGCTATAAAAATGATGTTAGCCCTTAGCTATCTGAATTCTTGAAGTACCAGGATGAAACTAAGTGCATATTCTCAGTGGCGACAGTAGGCAGGATCCTGGCTTAGCTGTGTGTAGCTAGAGGCTTGATCCTGCCACATTTTGGAGATGCGAGATGGAAAACCCATATTTTACACGTTATTCACCATGGATCTGTTTGGTCCCATCAACACAGAACCTGTCTTAACAGCAATTGTTTTCCAGGGAACTAGCTTTCCAAAATTTTGCTGTTGACTTAGATTCCCATGGGGAGAAACAATATCAGGATTTTGTGCTGGGCTTGGCACGTGTGAGGCTCTTGGTTCAAACCTCAGCATCAAACAAACAAACAAATAAACAAGAAACCCCCACCTATATCTCCGTCAACTCAGAAACAGACAATGAAAGCAAAACCCCTTTCCTTGGATCCGGGACTTAAACATAAACATGCACACAGCCCTGTGAAGCAAGCATTTACCCTACTCCAGCAGTGTAGGTCAGCCTGTTTTCTTTTCTGCGCCATTTGCTTCTAGTGCACAGGCTGGATTTGACGACCTGTTGGTTACTATAAGTTATACTTTGAAAACTTGTTGCAGAGAGCTCTATTTTCCACTTGAAAGGGCAGAATAACTTTCCTTCTCAGTCATGACTCAGAATGTGACTGTTGATTATTCTGGAAACTTGGTTCCCCTTTGGAGCACTGGTTTTATTTATTTTTCATTTTATTGAAAATAGTTTTTTTCCCCCCTCACGTAATATATCCTGATTACGGTTTCCTTTCCCTCTACTTCTCCCAGTCCTTCCCCACCTCCCCTCCCATCTGGATCCATTCCTTTTCTGTCTCTCATTAGAAAACAAACAGGCTTCTAAGGGATAATAATAAAATAAGATATAATAAGACAAAACAAAAACTAACACATTGGAATTGGACAAAGAAAACAGAAGGAAAAGAGCTCACGAGAAGGCACGAGAGTCAGAGACCCCTTGTTCACACATAGGGTACTAGTTTTTAATAAGCCCACATGCCTAGGCTTATTTTTTTCATCATTTCCTCTTAAGTATATCTAAATATATTCCTTTGTTTCTCTTTTATCCCCTTCCCCCACTTTACTTCAAGAAACATTTCCATGTGGTGACTGCAGTCAACAGGTTAAGGAAATTTCCAACGTGTCCCTAATCTTCAACTCTGCGCTCCACTGGGCCCAGGAATGCTTGAGACAATGTGAGGTGGTCATATGAAGAAATTACCCAAGATTTTATGTAGCCTGGCCTTTTGCTATTATTGATTCCTCTTGGTTTGCAAAAAATGGTGGAAGAAAGAGAGAGAAAGGAAAGAAGAAAAAAGAAGAAAAGAAAAAGGAAGAAAGCTAGGGAGGAAGAAAGGTTGCTGTTGCCTTCCTTGTGGATAAAAAGTGCTTGGTTTGGTTTTTTAAGCTCTAGGAATGTTTCTCTGCCTTGTAAGATCACCAGGTCTGATACGCTGCTTCCTGCCTAGTACCCTTTCTGTTGGTAATAAGAGAAGGCGTGCTCAGGATGGGCAGGGAAGTCCTACTTGGCTTTAGTCAAGTTTGAATTACAGACTTGTCATGATTACAGAACTCAGTAATGAGGGAAGTATGGATCTGGAAAGGGTTAGGGGCAAGAGTGGGGAATGAATATGATCAGAACATATTGTATGAAATCCTCAAAGAATTAATAAAATATATTTTTAAAAAGGAATCGGTAGATTTGAGCTGCTTGCACCTGGTCAGAGAAGCTCCTTCCTGCAGTGGTGGTAGTGAGTGCCCAGACTGGGAACTGGATAAAGAGCAGAGCAAATAGGCTCAGCTCTGGGTGAGTCATCTTATTACCCTCCCACCATCCAAGACTCGGGGAAAGTCACAGAAGAGAGGACAGAAAGAATCTAAGAGTTGGGGAGGAGGATGAGTGAGTGCTCTGAAATGCTGTCTCCTAGACATGACACGACTTTTGCAGGCATCCAACTCACAGCATCTGTAGCTACAAGATCAAGTCAGGCAAAAACGGATGGGAGGGAACTCTTGAGGTTCACCCCTATTGGTGGAGCTGTTGACAATCGATAGCTGATGGGGTAGGGAGAATCATTCTCCTCCAGCCTCTAGTAGTAGCTATTCATACCCCTGGGATGCTACATTCTCATGTGCATATGAGCAGTACTGTTAGACTTGGGAGTTTCCTAATAGCAAATAATAATAATAATAATAATAATAATAATAATAATAATAATAATAAATAAATGAAAAGAGGATATGAAGCTAGGAAGGAGGTGGGGTGGGAGGATATTAGGGAGAACTGGAGGCAGGTAGATGGATATAATCACTATGCATTGTACTACTATATGGAGTGTTCAAAGAATAAAGAATATCATTGAAAAAAAAACTCAGTAGATTCTTTTGCAAGGAAAGACCTTTCATTTTTTTTTTTATCCCAGTGCAAAGGTTTCCAGTGTCAAGGATTCCTAGAATTACGACTGACTTAGCATCAATCTCGTACTGCTCCACTCTGCTCTCAGGATATCTGAGAAGAACCCTCAGATGTTTTAACTCCTCTTTTAAGAATCAATATTGGTCAGATAGTGGTGGCACACCCTTTAATCCCAGCACTAAGGAGGCAGAGGCAGGCAGATATCTGGGTTCGAGGCCAGCCTTGTCTACAGAGTGAGTTCCAGGACATCTAAGACGACACAGTGAAACCCTGTCTAGAAAAATCAAAGGAAAAGAAAAGAAAACAGAAAAACATCAGCCAGGTATAGTGGCTATACCTGCAATTCTAACGCTCGAAAGTCTGAGGCCTTCAAGATCAAATTTGATTATTTTGAATAGGCTTTTAAAACTTGATATGTATGATAGGTTATAAAATTTCAAATAATACTAAAGAAATGTAGGTTGATGTTGGTTTTTATTTTCTATTTAATTGGAAGGGTTTTTTGAGACAGGGTCTTATCATGTAGCTCAGCTGGCCTCCACTTGAAATCCTCCTGCCTCAGTGTCAAGAATTCCTAGAATTAGGACTGGGGGGTGGGGTAGGCATGGGGTTGTCTCTTAAAGGGACAGGAGAGACCATTACACAGTCCCTGTCTGCCACTGCTGAGTGTGCAGGGGAGTGATGGGAACATGCAATGCATGGCCCAGTGATGGCTGTAAGCTGAGGCCTCCAGGAATCACCACCGTTTTAGGTCTGTTCCTGGGCTCAGAGAAGTAAAAGCAGCTCAGCCATGTACCTCAGAGCTTGGGGCAAGGAAAGTGGGAGTAGTGAAAACAGTGTGGCCCTGCCTGACTAAGCTCCCTGCCAGCCAAGCCTGTGGATGCTTTGGTCTCAAAGTCCTTTCAGTGGCAGTTACCTGGGTGCCAGCTAAGTTTGTCACCCACTACCCTTGTTGGTCTCCAGCAGAACCACTGAACCACAGAGAGCACGACCTGCATCCCACTAAGACCCAGCAGGCATGGGCAAACTGAAGCCTGCTCTGCTCCACAGGCAGTCACTGCTGGGGAGCAGGGAGCTGCAGGAGACAGGAAAGTTTGGAGGGCTCTTCTTCCTCCTGCTGCAGTTAATGGCAGGGGATGGCTGGAGGCAGCATGGCCTGCAAGCCCGACAAGCCTGTATGGGTAGATCAGTAGTTTTTAGCAGAGGAGAGGATGCAGGCTTCTCCTATTTTGGGGGTTAAAAAGAAATCTGGAAAAGGGAGAATGATGTGGGATTTGAGAGGAGTTAATGAGACCATGAAGCCCCAGGGAGCTGCCCCACCTACCTGTAAAAATGCAAATTGTTGCCTGTCAGATAATGAAAGCCTTGCAGCTTGGATTAGAAAGATAGCTTAGCTTGTTCAGTACAGATAAACCAGATGGAATCTAGGCCATATTTTGGTAGGGGACCTAATGTGATCAATGTTCCTTATACTAAGCAACAGGTTGATGGGTTATTTGAAAGTAATGATTCTTGAGCAATTGGGTTTGCTCAATTTGTAGACAGAATTGGTAATCTTTTTCTGCTGATCGATTGCTACAATTTGCACAAGTACATTTCTTTATTTTTCCTTAAATTGTAATGAAAGATCCCTTAAAGGATGCTAAGGTAAATTTTACAGATGGTTCTTCCAATGAAAGAGCAGCGTACGTTGTTGTTGGTAAAGGATATGTAGTGCAAACAGATCTGTCCTCAGCTCAAATGGCTGAGCGGTGAGCTGTTGCTGTAGTAGTCCAGCTTTCTGCAAATAAGGCATTTGATTTATATACTGACAGTCATTACATCTTTAAAGCTCTTCTGGCCATAGAAACTGTCCCCTGCATTGGACCTAGTAATAGTAAAGTTAAATTAGTGTTCCAGCAAATTCAAGATGTCAATCATCAAAGAAAATTGCCATGCTTTATGGGTCATACTAGAGCACATCCAAATCTTCCTGGTCCATTGGCTGAAGGTAGTGCTTTAGCTGATAAATTTACCCAATTTACCACTTTATCTCAACTTGAGCTTGCTCAGCAGTCATATGCTATGTATCACCACAATAGTAAAAGCTTAAGAAAACAATTTGGATTAACAAGAGAAATTGCTTGCCAGATTGTTTTGTTAAGGAATGTGATATATTTACCTGTATCTCATCTGGGAGTAAAACCTTGAGGCCTGCTTCCTAATCATTTTCGGAAAAAGGATGTTACTCATTTTGCAGAATTTGGCAAATTAAGATATGCTCATGTGACAATTGGTACATATTCAGTTTTCTTAAAGACCAGACTGCACAGACTGGAGAAGCTACTAAGCATGCAGTAACTCATTGCTTAAAGTTTTTTTCATATATGAGAATTCCTAAAATTATAAAGATGGATAATGGGTTCGGATATACAATCAAAGCATTTCAGCAATTTTTGTTCCCAGTGTAATTTTGAGCATAAAACAGACATTCCTTACAACACTCAAGGACAAGGAATTGTGGAGTGTACCCATGTCTCTTTGAAAACACAACTTCAAAAGATAAAAAGGGGGAAATTATACCCCCAGTCATCACATAAATCATGCCCTTTTTATTCTAAATTTCTTGGATGTGGATGCCTGTAAGCAATCTGCTTCACACAGATTTTGGCATGATGGCACCAGAGTGACCTTCACTAAATAAAAATGGAAAGATCCTTGCATTTATGGAAAGGACCTGACCCTGTTTTAATATGGGGTCAAGGACATATTTATGTTTTTTCACAAGAGGAGAATGAAGTTCAATGGCTTCCTGAAAGCTCGGTGCAGTTCGTGGAACAGAAGAATACCAACCCTGATGACACAGTAGCTGCTGAGACCTTCCCAGAGGAGTTGAAGTGAGAGATTGCTGAATCTGTGTTCCTGACCCTCTGATGCTATCATGCTACAGTCTGAGAAGGAAAGGAGATTGTGGTGATGGTTAAGATTCCTGCTTTCCTGATAGACCTGCTACACAGATTTCTAGACCGTTGTGAGTCCTATTTACTCTAAATAGGCCCAAGAATGCTGACTGAATGTTTGACAGTTTTTCTACGCTATATCTTGGGACTCAGAACTCATTTTCCAGTATAGTGTTCCTCTGCTGTAGAAATGGAAAGCCTTGAAAGCAGGTGCCTCAGAAACTTCCCCTCTTGGAGAAAAAGACTTGTTAAAGCAATTGAACATTATTATGGAGATATGGTGAGACTGAAGCTGCTCTTCAGAATATGAGGAGAAGTGGCAGAAAAGGTTTTGCTGCTACTCAGAGACTGGGACAGTTCAAACTTACCTTTGAAAGTTTAGAAGCAGCAGTGCAATTGGACTGTAGAAGAGGAAAAAGACTCATAGCTCACCCATCACAGAAACGTTTTCTTGTTTTTTGTTTAGAACAAAGTTATGAGAATTGTGACTTGACAAATTGTGTGTTTATTGTTAATTTTCATAGTAGAATCATGGTATTGAACTGTTAATGTTTGCAACTACTTTGGTTTACTATGAAGATGTTATTGGTTAGAAAAAGGTTAGATCTTATTTGAGAAAAACTAGACATGATGCCAATAAGTCCTTAGATTTGGTACATTTAATAAGACAAATTTGGATTTTGATGCAACTAAAACTGCTAAAGACATTGTAGACCAATTTAAATAGGCCATATTTACTCCTTTATTAGGAGGTTTTGTGGCCATAGGAGCATGTATATCACAAAGCATTATCTACTTGTCTATCTAATTATTTGCAAACTCTCTCGATGAAATGTTGGCTCAGAGGAGCATGACATCTAGCTATGAGCTCTCCCTTAACCCTGCAAAACAGAGGCTGATAATCAATGACTGGTAAGATCTTGTTCCTTCCAGGCAATTTAGGACAGGACATGCATGATGGAATGTATGTACCGATGTTGGGTAAGTCTGGAAGGTGAAAGAAAACAACCTAAGCCAGGCACAGCCATCTGTTTTGTGGCAGAAGCACAGGCTTTATTAAATAAATTTAAAAAGTGGAATATGTCAGAGCAGATGGATGTGGATCCATTCCACTTTGACTAAAGGTCAGAGAATTCAGGCTTATTATTGCTCCTTCAAGGTTAGGGCAGGAGGTGTGACCCAGAATGTGACTACCTATGGGATGCTTGGCCTAAGGTGTGTTTGCTGTCTGTCCTGCCTAAACAGCAGAATACTTACCTCAGGATATAGTTACTTGATGTTTTGGGTTTTGAAGAGGTAATTACTCTGATTATTCATTGTATCATGGTAAAGTAGTCTTAGCCTTTTTCCCCTCTTTTGGATTGGGGTATATAAAACATATGGAAAATAAATGGAAATGAATTTAGTATTCACTGGGTTGCCCTCCCAACTATTCTATGTCTCTGTTCTTTTCTTTTGTGTCTGTTTTTGCTACCTAACATTTCTAATCCACATGCCCCTACCCTGGAATGTATGAGCCCATTGGGGCTCAACCCTGACAATCATTGATGCCTTAAGCAAAGGAGTTAAGAAGATGACTTGGCCCACAGTCATAGCAACAAAGGAAGCAGAGCATAACTGACATCGAGATCTAGGTAGTGGTACTCCACTTTTTGACATCTCATGGATCATATTGAATGAAGGATTATTTTGGACTACATATTAAGCACACAAACACCAATTAAACCTAATATGAAAAATTCAATGTAAAATTTTAGGATATCCACCTCCACAGATAAGCAAAAGATTTCTCACATAATAGTCCTAATTATATGGTGCTCTATTTAGACTCTAAATTTTAGAGAGTGTTTTAATTGTGGAGCAGGTTCCAAGTGTGATACCATTAGTAAGTGACTACACCTAAGTAATACAACTTCATCAATTTTTATTTTTGTTATAAATGTGAAAAAAAGAATAACAAGACTAGTGGGATATTGACATTGTATTTGCGAGGTGAACACATCAATGTTTGTAGCTGTGCTGCTTATCCTGTATTTTGGTTTTAATCTTACTCTTGTTGAGCTTCATTCTTGAAAATAATTTCTCACAAACATGAGTGCCATCAGAAAGTGATGACACACTGTGGATAAGAGGGTATTTGTCACTGGGAACACAGGATGATTCTATAGTGTAGTAGAGATACTAAGTGTAGTAAAAAAGTCGGGCATGGTGGCGTATGCCTTTAGCCTCAGCACTCAGGAGGCAGAGGCAGAGGCAGGCAGATCTCTGTGAGTTCAAAGCCAGCCTGGTCTACAGAGAGACTTCCAGGACATCCTGAGCTATGTAGAGAGTTTCTGTTTCAAAACAATAATGACAATAAACAAACAAAATCCTCAAACCAAACAAAGTCTACTAAGGAGACATGATCCAATTTTTTTCTATGCTGAATGTCAGATCACCAGGAAACTTTTTTATAAATTGAAAATAGATTTTTTTCAAAGAATATATTCTGATCATAGTTTCCTTCCCTCATCTCCTAGATCCTCCCTACTTCCCACCCATCCAACTTCACACCTTCTTTCTCTCTTTAGAAAAAACAAGCAAATAAAACAAACATAGAGAATAGAATAGAAATAACAAAGAGCACAGGAAACACGCTGCTCAAACACATAAACACACGGGGGGGGGGGGGAGGAAGAGAGAGAGAGAGAGAGAGAGAGAGAGAGAGAGAGAGAGAGATAGTATGAGGCCATGAAAACAAATTTCAGAAACTATATTGTATAAGCTGGTGTAGGAGGTTCTTCTATGTGTTGCTTTCACTGGTCAAATAAAGAAACTGCCTTGGCCTTTTGACAGGGCAGAACTTAGATAGGTGGGGAAGACAGGACTGGATGCTGGGAGGAAGAAGGCAGTGTGGCAGACACCATGGCTCTCCTCTCTGAGACTGACACTGGTTAGACTCATGCTGGTAAGCCACAGTCAAGTGGTGATACAGATTATTAGAAATGGGTTAAACTAATATGTGAGAGTTAGCCAATAAGGGGGTGGATATAATGGGCCAGGCAGTATTTAAATTAATACAATTTCTGTGTGGTTATTTCAGGGGTTAAGCTAGCCAGGTGGCAGGATGCAGGCCGCCGCTCCCTCATACTACAATAAGCAAAAGGCTAGTAGGGTTAAAAAAAAAAAAAGGGGCCCAGACAAAGCATTATGAAACAACAACAAAACTCCAAAGATACTATTGACTTCATTTTGTGTTGGCTATTTGCTGCTGGCCATAGGGCCTGCCTTTAAATGTAGTTTGTATACCCGGTGAGACACCATTAGAGAAAATGACTTTTTCCTTTGCAAGCAGTTGTCATTTGGAGATAGCTTCTTGGTTAGGAATGGGAGCTCAAGTCTCCTTCCATCCATCTTGGACCTGTGCATGCTGCCACAATTTCTGTGGGTTCATATGTGCATTAGTCCTGTTGTATCTAGAAGGCCTTGTTTCCTTGATGTACTCAATCCCCATTGCTCTCGCGATCTTTCTGCCTCCTTTTCTTCATAACTCCCAGACCCTTGAGGGGAGGGGTTTGATGGAGACATCCCATATAGGACTTGGTGTTCCAAAGTCTGTCTGTCTGTCTGTCTGTACATTGTCCAGTTGTGGGTCTTTGTATTTGTCCCCATCTATTACAAGAGGAAGCTTCTCTGATGATGGCTGAGTGAGACACTGATCTATGAATATAGCAGAATATGGTTAGTAGTCATTTTATTGCTATGTTAATTTAGCATAACAATAGTATTTGGTTTTCCCCTAGGTCCATGGTCTGTCTAGTCTCAGGTTCTTGGCCAAATGGGCAGTGTCAGGCATGGGTTCCATCTGATGGAGTGGGCCTTAAATCCAATCAGATAGTGGTGCCACCATTGCGCCAGCATATTTATCTAGGCAGCTCATCACTGTAGATCAAAGAGTTTGTAGCTGGGCTGGTGCTTATCTTTCTCCTCTGGTAGGGTGCAGAGTACCTTCCAGTACTGTGAATAGTAGTCAGTAGGGATCACGAGAAATATTGAAATCAAATTTCAAATTATTTCATAATTGAATAATAACATCACAGATTATTAGGTCTTTTCAATATTTGGCATCAACTTAACCATCTTATTCCAGAAAGGAAACCATGTCATCATAGTCCGCTTCAGCACTTTGAGGCATTCCCGGGACTACAGATGACCTAATCCCTCTGTCCCCACGAAACACAGTCTTGATAATGATTTGCACACTGTTAACTGTTTTAATGATACTGCGTAGGTATTCTTGATGGCTATGCAGTTCTCTTTAATTAAACTTGAGTTTAGGGTGAAAATTACATTATTTTATAATTTTACAAGCCCCCCCTTTTTTACCTACCATTGCCAGGGCACTGTTAGTAGTTATACCAGACATGTCGACAATGTAAGAAAAAATATTAGCAGAAAGTAATGAAGAGATGGTAAACAGAGGACCACAGTTTTACAAAATAGAGCTATTGTAGATTATTTGATGCTCAAATATAATCTTAGTTGTACAATTTCCTGGCACACGTTGCTTTAATATGTCAGATTTTCCTCATTCTATTGAACGTCAAATTAATGGTTTGCACAGTTCTCTTATGCTTGCCTATATTAATTAGAGAAGCAGTAGAGGAAAGGCAATCAATGTTGGCTCTAATACAGACACTATTATTTCTTTCAAAAATTAGGAAGGGGAGGATGCTGGGAGCTCAGGGGTCTTTACTTCCACAGATAGCACTAGGAAAGCTAGGAATATTAAACACACGGGGTTGTCTTTTTAAGGGAAAAGAGGTGTAGCCTGTTTTCTTCCCAGAGGGCTCAAAACAGCATTGACAGCTTATGCTGGAGAGGATGCAGAATAAGGGGGAACACTCCTTCATTGCTTTTGGGAGTGCAAACTTGTACAGCCACTTTGGAAATCTGTATGGCAGCTTCTCAGAAAATTGGAATCAATCTGCCTCAAGACCCAGCAATACCACTCTTGGGCATATACTCAAAGGATACACACTCATACCACAAGGACATTTGCTCATCTGTGTTTATAGCAGCATTATTCATAATAGCCAGAACCCAGAAACATCCTAAATGCCCCTCAACTGAAGAATGGATAAGAAAAATGTGGTACATTTACACAATGGAGTACTACTCATTGGTAAAAAAACAATGACATCTTGAAATGTGCATACAAATGAATATAATTAGAAAAAACCATCCTGAGTGAGGTAACAGAGATCCAGAAAGACATAGTATGTACTCACTTATATGTGGATGTTAGATGTAAAGCAAAGGATAACCAGCCTATAGTTCATGACCCCAGAGAAGCTAGGTAACAAGAAGAATCCTAAGAGACATACATGGATCCCTATTTGAAGGGAAAATATACAAGATCTGAGAATATTGAGAGCATGGGGGTGGGAGAAGGGAGGACAGAAGGGGAGTAGGATGGGAGAATGATGTGGGATTCCCCTCTGTATGTGTGAATATGTTTTATTACCATTGGTTAATAAAGAAGTTGCTTTTGGCCAGTGGCTTAACAGAGTAATGCTAGTTGGGAAAACTAAATTGAATGCTGGGAGAAAGAAGGCAGAACCAGGAGAACCCATGTAGCTACTGCCAGAGACAGATGTGCTGGAACCTTGCTGGTAGGTCACGAGTCTCATGGCAAAATATAAAATAATAGAAATGGGTTAATTTAAGATATAAGAGTAAGCCAGAAATACACTTAAGCTATTGGCCAAACAGTATTGCAAATAATATAGTTTCTGTGTGATGATTTCGTGGTCTGGGCAGCCGAGAACGAACAAGCAGCCTCCCCCAACAGGAGAAGGGGAGGGAAGAGGAAAACACGAGAGAATGGGATGGCTGAGATGGAGGAAGGATAGAGAGGGAGAACAAGGAAAGAGATATCTTGATTGAAGGAGCCATTATGTGGCTAGTGAGAAACTTGGCATTAGGAAAGTCCTAGGAATTCACAAGGATGACCCCAGCTAAGACCCTAAGCAATAGAGGAGAGGGTGCCTGAACTTGCCTTACCCCTGTAAACAGATTGATGACTATCTTAAATGTCATCCTAGAACCTTCATCCAGCTACTGACGGCAGCACATGCAGAGATCCATAGCTAGTACTATGCTGAGCTTCCAGAGTCCAGTCAAAGAGAGGGAGGAGTGATAGAAGAGTAAGCCAGAAATGAGCAAAGGGGTCAGACCATGATGGGGATACCCACAGAAACAGCTGACCTGAGCTAACGGAAGCTCACTGACTCTGGACTGACAATGGGGGAAAGTATAGGAGCAAAGTAGGCCCTCTGTGAGTCGTGTGGCTGGGGTAGTCTGTGGAGCCACTGGCAGTGGGACCAGGATTGATTCCTAGTGCGATGAACTGGCTTTTTGGAGCCCATTCTCTTTGGAGGGAGACCTTACTCAGCCTAGATATGTTGGTAAAGGCCTTGGTCCTTCCTCAAAGTAACATGCCAGGCTTTGTTGACTCCCCATGGGAAGCCTTACCCTCTCTGAGGAGTGGATGGGGGGTCAGGTGGGGGAAGTTGGGGAGAGTAGAAGGAGGAAAGGGAGTGGGAACTGGGATTGGTATGTAAAATGAGACAAGATTATTTTTAAAAAAATAAATAAAAAAGTAAAAAAATAAAACAAATCACCCAATTAAATAGGGATATTAGACAGAGAGTTTTTCAATAGATGAGACACAAATGACTGAGAAACCCTGAAAGAAATGTTCAACATCCTAAGTCACAGGGAAGCGGAAATCAAAACTACTTTGAGATTTTACTTTACACCAGTCAGAATATCTAAGATCAATAAAACAAATAATAGCTCATGCTGGTGAGGACGTGGGGTGAGAGGAACACTCATCCATTGCTGGTGGTAGTGCAAACTTGTACAGCCATTATGGGAATCAGTGTAGAAGTTTCTCAGGAAGCTGGGAATAGATCTAGCTCAAGATTCAGCTCTTCCACTCATGGAGTCTATGCATTCTCTACATTCTACCACAGAGACACTTGTTCCTCCATGTTCATTGCTGCTCTATTCACAATACTCAGAAATTAGAAGCAGCCCAGATATCCATCAACAGAGGATAAAAATATGAGACATTTACATAATGGAATATTATTCAGCTATTAGAGCAAAATGATCAACATTGTGAAATTCACAGGTAAATGGAGTAGGGAAAAAATCATCCTGAGATAATCAGACTAAAAAAGACAAATACGTTTTCTTTTAAATGTAGATGTTAGCTTTTAAGCCTTTCATTGGCATTCTATAATCCATATAATCACAGAGGTTAGGTATAGAGTAAGGGACTAGGAGGGAGGAGAGGATTTCCCAATGAAGGGAAATAGAATTTATAGTTCTGGAGAGATGGGGGAATTGGAATGAGAGGATTAAATGGGGAGGGAAAGGGTGAAGGGAGGTTAGGAAGGAAATATGGGGAGGGACAACTAATACTAAGGGCTTTGGGGGGGAGTCATATGGAAACATACTACAGTAAAAGCTTCTTAAAATATATACACATATAAAAGAAATCTAAATGGAGTCCTGAAATAATGGGAAGATGCCTCAACTAGACATCTTTTACCAACAAGTGAAACCTCATGCCAAGAAATCTCATACATCTAGTTATTGGCCAAGGGGGCCCCATGGAAACCCCTAAACAACTTGGGCTATTGGCAAGGCTATTGGTTGCTCTCCACAAACTGATGGAAAGGCCCCATTGCTGAAGACAACACTTATATCTCAAGCTGGTGCCTTCACTTCTACTGACTAGTATTCATGGTACTGGAAAGTGCTCTGCACCCTACCAGAGGAGAAAGGGAAACACCAACCAGCTACAAAGTCCTCATTCTACAATGGTGACCTGCCTGGTGCAATAGTGGTACACGATGTGGGAGTAACTAACCACTATCTGACTCGACCTAAGACCCACTCATGAAGTGGAACCCATGCTTGACACTGCCCAGGTGGCCAAGACATTGAGACCAGATAGACCATGGTCCTAGGGAAAAAAACCAAATACTATATTGTTCTGCTAAAGGATCATAGCAATAAAATGACTAACAATATTCTGCTCTATCCATAGATCATTATCTCACTCAGCCATCATCAGAGAAGCTGATGAAGTATGTGGGAGTTAATAGAGACCCAAACTGGAGAAAGAGAGAGAGAGAGAGAGAGAGAGAGAGAGAGAGAGAGAGAGGAGAGACCTTGGAACACTCAGTCCTACACAGGACGTCTCAGGGCCCAGGAAGATATGAGGAAAAGGAGGCAGAGATTTTAGTGTCAGATGAGACGAATGACACCAAGGAATGGATGGTGTCTTAGACACAACAGCACTGATGCAATGTGAGCTCGCAGAGACTGTGGCAGCATGTACAGGGCCTGCACCGGTCTAAGACACATGGAGTCCTAGTGTTGAGAGGGGGAGGTGGGCATAAGCTCCCATCTCTAACAACAACAGCAAAACTATTTCAATTTGACAGCTGCAAGGGAAATTAATTTTCTCCAATGGTGTCTCACTGCGTTGATAAACCACACGTAAACGTAGAAGGCCAACACAAATTGAACTCCATGTTCTTTTTATACATTTTCTTTTGTCTCATATTTCTTTGTTTGGACTTTTTTTTTGATCTTATTGATGTTTTGCTTATATATTGTGGTTTCTGAATTTGTGTTTTTATGGGCTTTGTGTGTCTTCATTTCTTGTGCTTTTTCTGTTTTTATGTGCCTGTTTTCTGTAGAAAGAAAGATATGGAGATGGATGGGTGGGAAGGTGGGGAATATCTGGGAGATGGAGCAGAAACTTATAATCAGAATATATTGCATGAAAAATATTTTCAACCAAAAGAAAAAAAAAATCTATAAAACTTTCAGTGTTAAAGGGTTTACTAAGGTTACATTTTTTTTTTTTAGTGTATGGCTATCAAGAAATAATCTTTGGTGCACTGTGTAATGCACAAAAGGTGCTAGTATGTAATTATGTCATTTCTTCCCAGCAGATGTTGTACTATATGCTCTCATACAATGGGTCTGGTACACTTCCCCGCTATTCTAGGCAGCAGTGAAACAGGTTTTCATGGAAACCACACCGGCTCTAAACTCATTATGTAGCTGAGGATGATTTAAACTTCTGATTCTCCTGCCTTCTCTTCCTAAGTGCTGAGATTACTGGGGTGCACTATGCCTGGTTTTATGGCGCACTGGTAATCCAACCCAGGCCTTTGAGCATGGCAGTCACCATAGTAACTGAGACACATCCATAGTCATGCAGTACCTTTTAGTTTCCAGTTTATAGACAGATCAAACAGAAGTTAATTCTATTTGTTCAAGTGGCAAAGCAGAGTGGGTCTTAAACCCAGGAAGTCTGAGTCTGGGTTCCAGAAATAGTAGGGCTCAGTGCACATGGGCTTTTTCTTCATTTGAGTAGATACAGATTGTTGGCTTAATGAAGATTACTCAAAGCTGAGGACTGCAACTGAAATGCAGATAAAAATAACATTTATTGGGCTGGAGAGATGGTTCAGTGGTTAAGAGCACCGGAGTTTGAGTCCCAGCACCAACATGGCAGCTCACTGTCTGTAACTCTAGTCTTAGCAGACCTGGCATCCTTTTCTGGACTCAACTGGCACCAGGCACACATGTGGTGCACAAACATATATGCAGGCAAAATGCTTATAAACATAAAATAAAGCAAATAAATGTTAAAAAAAATAAACATTTATTAACTTAGGCTGTATAACACTGATTTAGTGAAATAAAATAAAAAGAAAATCACAAAAGCAGGTAAAATATCTGTTCCGCCTTTCGGCTTGAAATGTACATTCTAGATGAAGTCAGAGACTTCCTTAAGCTTAACAGAGAAGCAAATGGTCCCAATCCATCCCACAGGAGGAGACAGACCTGAGTCTATGGAGGTGGCATGGTGATCTAGTTCCATGTGAGGTGCCTAGTACTAGTGTCCTCCATATTGAGACAATCCTCAGCATTCCTGGTATGCAAGTTTAGACAAGACTGCCCTTCATCTTCCACACTGCACAGGACGACAGTGGAATGGAAATCACTCTGCTGTTGCTGTTTGAGCTTTGGCAGCATTTTCCAAAATCTTCCTTTTCCATTCTTCATAATCCTGTGTCAGACTTTCATCTTTTGGTGGTTTATGTGGGGTTTCTATTACGTCTTCGAGTTCTGTAAGACAAAGTTATCAAAAGTAATTTCAAACTTATATTTACAAATGGCATAAAAGTAAAAATTAAAAGTATTTACTTCAATTAGGGTAAAAGAATGAGACCCTAAGGTGAAATCGAACATGGCAGCGTTCACTTTTCTTTCTTTTACATGCCAAGTGTTCTAAGACACTGAACAACAGTTTGTATATAAGTAATCTCATCATGAACAGTATACAGTAGGTGCTAACATTAATCAGGTACTACAGATTAGGAAACTGAAGTTTGTTGGAATTGTGTTACCTTTTCAAATGCACACAGCGAGTGGGTATTGTTAAGCAATTAAAAAGGAGGCCATTAACATCAGATTGTCTTTGTAGCTAGAGTTCCTATGTAAGTAACTAGAACTTAACTTGAAAATACATTTTTAGGGAAAAAAAGTAGCCAATCACAAAAGTTTCTTATTATCCAAATAGGGACCTCCTCACATTAGAACGCACTTAAATAAAGGAAATGAGTAGTCTGACTCAATCGGATCTTTTCTGTTCTCCTTTTAGGTTCAGTCTATCAAGACTTACTGTTCAACTACGAGGTGGAGTTCTCTGAACCAGTTTTGGGTTTGGTGCTGCCCAATTTACAAGTCAGTCTCTGTTTAAACTTTATTTTATTTGCCAAAAGATTCTGTCAGACACAAAGCAGGATATAAACTCAGGCAGCTTAGCTAGCCACATTCATACACGTGTGGTCTAGAACTTGCTCTGTAGACCAGGCTGGCCTTGAACTCAGAGATCTGCCTGCCTCTGCCTGTGAGTGCTGGGATTAAAGGTGTGTATCACCATACTTGTGCGGCATGTACTTTTAAACATTAGGCAAATTTTTATTTTTTGGCCACGTTAGATATATTTTTACCTACACTTCTTTTATTTCCATTTTATTTTTGCTTAAAAGGCTGTAAATGGTATTAATGTATCACCCATGCTGGCATGGAATTCACTATATAGACCAACTGGCCTTGAATTTATAGCAATCCTCTTGTGTCTATCTTCAGAGTGCTAGGATTACAGGTGTGTACCACCACACCTGGCTTGAAAAGTAGATCTTATCAAGAGATAGTGGTTAGGCTTCTATCTAGTGCTGGCTCTTATCATGTAAACTAGGAATGTCACAGTATTGCTCACTGCAGAAATCACACAGCACCAATTTCAGTACCAGGACAACTAGCATGCCGTACCTTTTGATGGTGGTTCAATCAATATCTTCTTTTTTTTCAGTGCTGGACTCGTTAAATCTCCAGAGTCTCCTTTCAGAAAAAGTGGTTTCAAGGTTAATTTTTTTTTATTCAATTTTATTATTTGGTTATATAGGTCCTTAGTTAAATCAGAGAAATTCAAAACCAACAGGAGTGAGAAAAATGAAGGAAAGGCAGATAACCTTGCTCCTCTTTTTTCTGGGTGTTTCTCTTGTTATACATGAGAATCACTTCCATCCTATTATGGAACTCAGAGGCTGGCGTTTAACACTGAAGTTTCTTTGTTTTGTGACAGGGTTTCACTACACAGTGCTGGCTGACCTGGAACTCACTATGTAGACCAGGCTGGCCTCAAACACAGACATCTGTCTGCGCCTGCACCCTCAGTGCTGGGACGGCTGCTTGGACACTGATGTTTCTATTTTCCAGGCACAGATTTGTGGAAGCATAATTTTTAATGTACTAAACCATTGTATTTGAAGAACTGACATGTCAATTTCCTCACTAAAGAATTCATAAACCAAGCCGGGTGGTGGTGGCGCACGCCTTTAATCCCAGCACTCGGGAGGCAGAGGCAGGTGGATCTCTGTGAGTTTGAGGCCAGCCTGGTCTACAAGAGCTAGTGCCAGGACAGGAACCAAAGCCACAGAGAAACCCTGTCTCGAAAAACTAAAAAAAAAAAAAGAATTCATAAACCAGCATTTTCAACTTGAGAATACTCACTGTTAATCTGCTGCCCAGTCTTCTCTAACTGCTTACAAAGACGATCAAATATTGCTTTTTTCACACCGGATGTAGTTATCATTTTCGTTTTATCCACTTTTAGCTTCAGGATTCTAAAAAATAATTTTTTAAGTTTGTTTTTTTCAATATCACCAATTTCCTTGTTAAGTTAATCAGATTACAAATTTATTACCCATTGCCTACATTTTACTAAGATTCTCCAGCTGTCTAGGTTTTCCTCTATCCCAAATATCATTAGCTAGAAGCTCATACCTTTGCTCTCTGATTGAACCAAGAACTAAAATGCATCTGTTCTGCAATAAATGGGGCAAATAAAGACATTTTTTGTAGAGCTTCATGCCTCTTAGATGTTACCAATGTGCAGAATGGACTTATAATGTCTTTAAGTGTTCAACTTGCTTTGAGAATGTTTCTATTTATTTATACAGGAATGTCATATCACTTTGCCCCACTGCCAAAACCCAAAACCTTACTCACATTCCTCTAGAGCAAGCAATTAAAAACAGAACAAAACAACTGGGGCTGGAGAGATGGCTCAGTAGTTAAGAGCACTAGAAGGCCTGGGTTCAATTCCAGCACCCACATGGTAGCTCACAGTCACCTGTAACTCCAGGTGCCCTCTTTTGGGCTCCACAAGCAGCACATATACATATACACACACACACTTCAAGACAACTGACCATTTCTTGCTCAATTTAATATAATTCTAAAAGTGGAGTTCTTTCAGTTTTTTTGTAACATCAACTACATTCCTTTCTTGTACAATCAAATATCCTCGTTGAATTGAAAGGATATTGGCTGTGAATGATCACTCCTAGGTATACTGCTAATCAAGC
Organism: Microtus oregoni; assembly: GCF_018167655.1. Classification (NCBI taxonomy): domain Eukaryota; kingdom Metazoa; phylum Chordata; class Mammalia; order Rodentia; family Cricetidae; genus Microtus; species Microtus oregoni. The sequence goes on from NW_024543063.1 coordinate 66,208,019, forward strand.
CAAACATGTCAAAATTAGTGACTAGATAGTGACATTCTTTAATAGACTTCTACATGATTTTTATGTAGAAAGTTCCCTCAAAAGGTGAAATAACATCAAAGTTATAAAAAACTATTAGTATTTCATGGTAATAATTCAGTATGTATACTGATAACTAAATATTTTGATGATTCAAACATAAGAATTTATTTCAGAAATGTTTTATATGCAGATGAACAGTTATAGGCAATACTTTTTATTTATTTATTTTTTATTTTTTTTCCTAGGCAATACTTTTTAAACAATATGCCTGGGAAATCAAACATGACCACTGTACTGACAGATTTTTATCACTTATGAAAAGTAGGGTTTGAAATGAGACTACCCTGCTTACTTATATACAGGGTTGCCACTTGGAAAGTAAACTTCGTGAAACACTAGTTCTAAGTTGGCAGCTATATTATCAAGTAACCAAAAATCTGAACACCGGGCCACAAACCACAGCATCACAGGTTTATAGTAGACAGTGTGCTGAGCTGAGGTCAGTGGAATTATAAACATTCTTACATAATGAAAAACTCACATCCTGGCAACATTTCCCAGTGGTAAAAGAACACTCAGACTGGAGCGAGGTGTTGAGGCACACACACTTGAGATCTCAGCATTTTGGGAGTAGGAGGCAGGAAGATTACCATAAGTTTAAGGCCAGCCTAGGATCCACAGCAAAACTCTGTCTCAAACGCCCACAGCAGCCCCTCCCCGCACACAGCAGCCCCTCCCCGCACACAGCAGCCCCTCCCCGCACACAGCAGCCCCTCCCCGCACACAGCAGCCCCTCCCCGCCCACAGCCCACTTACTTGCACGCTGAAAGTAGCGCAGCAGTGGTGAAGAGCGGCCTGGACAAGTCGAGATCTGCTCGCTGTGTTTCCGCAAGACTAGACTCATAGCTAGGAGAAACAATGTTTGTGAATTAGTTGTCAGGGAGTATAATTTCAAAGGGGCTCAAAATGCAATGAAGCAATTTAGAAACAAAACTTAGGTGTAGTTCCACCTGGCTTCCGATTTGAATTGAATTCTCCTGACCTATTGCTACCATTTGCTTGTTGCTGTGCTGTAACAACTGACTCAGATACTTTTTAAAAACTATTTATTTAGGAGCTGGAGAGATGGCTCAGTGGTTAAGAGCACTTGCTGCTCTTGCTGAGACCTGGGTTCAATTCTCAGCATTCACATGGTGGCTCCCACTCATCCACAACTCCAGTCTATGGGACCCAATGCCCTCTTCTGACTCGAGGGCACCAGGCACACATGTAGTACACAGACATACATGCAGGTGAACACTTACTCACACAAAATAAATAAATGTTAAAAATTACACACACCTTTGCAGTATCTTTGAAGCCATGTTCACTGCTTCTGTGCAGCCGAACTGTACAGCTAGGTCTCTAATTCCAATATTTGAATTTAATCCCAGTAAACACTCAAAAGATTTAAGGCAGCTCTGATACATCTTCTTGTTCAAGCCAGACAGCTTAATTAAATAAGCCTTTGAAAGGAAAAACACACAAATTTTAAGTTCAATGTATTATTATCCTTAGATATTTGTTCTTTTTTTTTTGTTTTGTTTTTTTGAGACAGGGTTTCTCTGTGGTTTTGGAGCCTGTCCTGGAACTAGCTCTTGTAGACCAGGCTGGTCTCGAACTCACAGAGATCCGCCTGCCTCTGCCTCCCGAGTGCTGGGATTAAAGGCGTGCGCCACCACCACCCGACCCTTAGATATTTGTTAAGTGGTATTATGTACTAATGTTATTTAACTCAAAAATCCACAAGCATGTCAAGCAGACTACTATTTCAAAGAACTCATACTACAGAAGGGTATAATCATGCATGCGTACAAATGATTAAAAATGATTAAATACTGTCTAAGCTGTGCAAAATATCAGAGGGAGACACATATGTGTGACTTTGGTGGAAACATGCAATTACTGGGGAAATAAGGGAGTATGGGGGTAGAGTGAGGAAGGTGTGTGTCTGGAAGAGAGGGGGGAAGGACAGGAGACCCCACCACAGTAGGGCACCAACTCCATTTGGGGAGTCAGGGGAGCAAGCAGAATCACATTAAGACAAAAAAGGAACTTGTCAGAAAGGAATCCGGGGGTGGGGCGGGAGGAGTGTGCATTTACAAAACTACAAGTCACTATGACAGCTTGGGGTCAGGGTAAAAGAGATCGAAGCGTTGGATAGCGACAGAAAGTGAACAGAGCTTTAAGGAACACATCAATTACGACACAAGTACTGTTAGACACATTACACAAAGAGATTTTTTTTAATCGAGCCACAACAATTATCCAGTGAAAGACTTTTTTTTAAATCTTCACTTTTTGGAAGAAACTGGCAGCTCACAGAGCTAGTAAATAGTACTAACTTTTGGTTCCAACACGTGACTCTTCCTGACTCTAAAACCCTAAAACCTTGATTTTGAGAAGGTCTGGTTCAACTTTCAACAGCTGAGATCCAGAAGAGCAGGAAAGAAGAACCTGTGGGCATGTCTAGGGGGTTATGTAACTCGATTAATTGACGTGGGAAGATGTGCTCACTGTGGGTGGTATGATTTCCTGCCACAGGATCCTGAACTGTGTAAAAAGGAGAAAGTGAACCAGGTACAATGATTCACTGATTTCTGCTTCCTGGCTGTAGCTGTCACGTAGATTCGTCAAGTCCTTCGATTTCTGTGCCAGGATAGATTGTACCCTTAGTTAAGAGCTAGAAACCCTCTCCGTGAGCTGCTTTTATTGGGGTAATTTATCACAGCACCATGAAAAGCCACCCCCAAGAAGATGAAAATGGAACGAAGAAGCCTGAGCGCAATCAGATGGTTCACATGTCATATGGAGGCACGTACTCTATCCAAGGGGCACTCCATGCAGGCAGCAGCAAGGTCGAGGCATATGACAGCACTGCTGGTTTCCGAGCTGTGTGCAGACAGACCCGTGCACTTCACCTTGGACAGCCGCAAGTACTCTTCAGCTTTCCTGGGTAGAAATGCAGTACGTTCACTAAGATGATTGTTCCAGAACTCAGTCCAACACTAAGGCAAAGAACTGAATGCAATACGTTCACTAAGATTGTTCCAGAACTCAGTCCAACACTAAGGCAAAGAACTGAATGCAGCACGGAGGACTCATACCCCATCTAACTTCTGCGCATGTTCATTTGGGGCCTAGAATACATACACATCCTTTGGAGAGGGGAAGTTCTATAGATAGAACCAAAATGACTACAGACCTAGCTGTGTCCAAGCGTTTTTAAAGAATAGTGAATTCAAGTCTCCCCAAACAACCCCTCTTCTTCTAACATTACTTGAAGAAGTACACAGAGGAGAACGCAGGCAGGTTAGAGCAAATCAAATTCTTTCTCTTCCTTGAAGTAGTTCTCAGTTTTGGAGGGTACTGGAAACATTTCTGAGTCCCATCCCATTTCTGAGCAGTAGCCCCGGGATGAGGCGCTGGAACGTTTAACAAGATGACATTCCTGCTGCGGCGGGTCCGGGGCCACATTTTACAGTCCCCTATTTAAATGATTACAGAGTCCCATCTTCACATCTATTTCAGTGTTCCTTTCTTCCCCTTCCCTCACCTCACTGGGTGCTGAGATTCGTGGCCTGGTTCTGCTCTATCCGTCTGCCTGCAATAGCTTCACTTCCGACAACAAATCATACACCGATCTTCCCAGTCACAGGGCTTCTGAAGACCGAGGCGATCTGGGCCACTCGTGACACATTTTTCCACGCGTGGCACTATCTAACAAACCAGCCTCAAAGCCATCGGGACCTTTTCTGAATTCGTACGCCCTACTTGTTATTCCAGCTTTTCACTCTGTACTGTATTCTACCCGACTCTTGCCATTTACAGTCATATCTGCAGGGTCTGCGCGTGACGGGCTCACCGCCGTAAACAGGTTCTCGAGCCTGAGATATGACCAGAGTTCACCCTGACTGGTTCCTTTTCCGACCGCAGCGCATCCCACAGAGTAAGACGACTACGAACGCGCTCTCAAGTCACCCCACGAGCCTGAAAGTTTTTCTCGCGGTGGGGCCGCCCGAGTCTTGCTCAGACCCGTGTGCGGTCATTCCCGCACCGCCAGTGCCTCCAGCGTCGCCATGGGGGGAGGATCCAGGGCCGCGGGGCAGGGACGTATCCCAGCACGCACGGCCGCACTCACCTCAGGACACCCGGCTCGGCAAGACCGAGGCGCGGGGCGAGGCGCCGCACCAGCTCCGACTCCATCGCTGGAAGAAATGCGCGCCGAAACGCAGACTGTCAGAGCGCTAAGACCCGCCCCCGGCGCGTCCGGATTGGTCGCGACAAGAAAATGAGAGCGTCCCACAAGCCAATCGTAGTCTTCCTTCTGCGCAAGTGCACACGAGGGTGCGCCGGTCCCTGCGAGGTGAACGAGCCCAGCGCTCTATGGCTGCTCCTTCTGCCGTGATCTCCCCCAAACACAGCTTCGCTTCCCGCTGACTGTAGCCCGTGGCGTCGCAGGACCGGTCTCGCCCCGTCCCGTCCACTACACACTACCGTCTGCCTCCCTCCGCAAACCCACGCGAGACTTGAAGTAGGCCAATCGAAAAGCCGTTACCGGTCGAGGGCGGGGCTAGAGAGGGCGGGGCTCGGGAGGCCGCGTCACCTGACGGCGGGCGGCTCCGGCGGAGTAGGCTGTGCTGCTTGCGGGTCCACGGAGTCGCCATGGTGAGTGCGGGCAAGCCGTGGGCCCATGGGTTGCCCCGGTCGCCGTCTTCGCTTGCTCCCGGCGGACGGGGAGCCTCGCGGGCAGTGTCGGGGCCGGACGTTCCGATCGAGGCCGTCCTCGCTGGACCGGGCCTGCGGGATGGGGCACGGGCTGCGGAAGGCCGCGAGTAGGCTGCGGTGGGTTGCAGTGGGCGGTGGCGCTGGGTTTGGTCTTTGCCCCGAGACCGGGAGGCCTCTCTAAGGGGTGACTGGGGCTGGAGGTTCTGGGTGTCGGTGGAGGCCTGCAGCTTGTATGGAATGGCCGCCTTCCGCGAGTCGGAGTTCCAGGTCTGCGGTCCCGAAGGTGGAGTTGAGGCTGAGAGGAGCCTCGGAGCTTTGGGCTGGCGCGGTAGCTGGGACGCGCCCTGATGGTGCCTCTCCGAGACCTTTGTGCTCTGCTGTGGTCGCGGGCCCCATGGCTTTTTCTCTGCTGGAAAGATCTCCCAGTGGGGCCGCGGTGGTCCCCTGGCCTTCGCTGGCCGCATAGCCCCCTGATCTTGCAGTGCTGTCAGCGAATTCTAGGGACCTGCCCACGTGAGTTTCCCGGAGGGCTGGCTCATGCTTGCTTTCCCCGAACCCAGCCATCAGAAAGGAGACCACCTTTCCTTTCTCCTTCGTTCACCGAGGACTGTAGTGCGCTTGCTGGAAGAAGTGGTTCTTCTTTGCGTTTCTCTGTGATGGTAGCCCGTCGTGGCTCGGCACTTCTAGCTTCATGAACACGAACTTCCTCAAAATTCGAACCCTGTCTATTCCACAGGGCAAGTTGTCACTTGCATCCTACTAGCGTTTATGTGCGCTGCACTGAACAGATGATGTTTTGGGATGATGGTGTGCTTATGTACGTTTTAATTCTTCCAATATCTCTTCTTTGTATTCAGAATTCTGTATTTCTCTATCTCACTTTAAATGTGTTAATAGGAAACACCCGTAGTAAGTATTTGTATTATTGATTTTGTTGAAGTGGGGCTTGGAGAGGTTATCTTGCTAGGCTCCCACCAGCCTGGTATTCATGGTCCTCTGTTCCAGCTTGCTGAGTTCTGAACATTTGCTCCCACAATTTGCTAAATCTTTGATGTGTACTACTTTAATATAATATTTTGTCTTACAAGATGTTTTTTTTTCTTCAGAACTTTTGCGGTCTGGATTTTGTACGTGACCAATGTGAAGTTTAATTTTAGAATTTGTTTTTTCAACACTTCCTAGTTGGCGTAGAGTGTTAGACAAAGCATTTGCGGATACCCTTCAGACTCCATTTATGTGCTGGGTGAGCCAGGCTGGAGCAGTTTTTCCTGTAAATTTTATTGAAAAACAAAACCTAGGTATCAGTTCTGTCATAGGCAGTCTTTAGGGTCTGAGCAGGAGCTCAGTCTTTGAGTCTCACTTTTGCATCTGGAAACAAGTGTTGATCTCATTGGCACTTTCCACCTAGAAATCCTGAGTCCTGTTCAATTCACAAATCATCTGGTGGAGGAGACATGCTTTTGAAACACACTGTAGTACAGTACTTTGGGGTTATGTTGGGATAGAGTTGTTTCAGGAGCTTGGGGAAGACTTTGGGAGGTAATGTGAACAGATTCTGAGGAGAACGGGCAGGAATTCTCAGCATGGAGAAAAAAGAATATTGCTTAGTGTTCCTGATGTGCTCCCTCCTAAGACTTTTGGAATGTTGTTAAGTTTGTGTATGTATGGAATTCATAAGTGTAGGGCTTTTGTTGTTTGCTTTTTCCTTTTTGCAGTTCTAGGGATTGAACCCAAGGCCTTCAGCCTACCAGGCATAAACTCCAACACAAACTCCCTAGCCCAAATTGTTTTAAAGTTTCTGTTCACTCATCATCCTTTGAAGTATTTGTGCCTTAACCAAACCAGTTTTAACTACTATTCTCATCAACATGATCAAATTTGGTGTCTTTAAGGGATTAGTTTTCATCTTACTGTTGCTTTATGTTGTGTTGTCGTATTACATCTGCAGCCTATCAGGGGAAAACTGACCAACAAATAGTCCCTACAACCAGTAGAGGTAATTGCTTTCATTTAAAAGGAACATGCTAATGACTAACGCTTACGAAGGCTTTATTACTAAGTTACACATTCAGAACTTTGGGTGCTGTTTTATTTCCCAAATCTATACCAAAAAAATGTGTGACCTCTTATAGTTCATTTTATAGCTGCATAGTAAAGGTTATTTACACACAAAGCTGGAAACAGTCCATATTTCTATAGGTGAGTGAACCAGTACGTGTATATATGTAAACATTAACATATATTCACATACATGCACACACACATACAGTCTTTAAAAGGAGGGAAATGCTGACAAATACTTTCATACAGATGAACCTTGAACATAACTCTAAATGAAATAAGCCAGACACAAAGGAAAAATGCTGCATAATTCCATGTATATAAATATAGTAGTAAAATTGCTTGTCTGAGGGACATTGCGGTGTTTGGGAGTGTTGCTAGTTTCAGTAGGTGCAGTCTCCATTTGGATAGGTGAAGATGTTTGGAGATGGAAGGCGATGCTCACTGTACAGTGCACTCTGTGTGGAAGGCGATGTTCACGGTGCAGTGCACTCTGTGTAGAAGGCGATGCTTACTGTACAGTGCACTCTGTGTGGAAGGCGATGCTCACTGTACAGTGCACTCTGTGTGGAAGGCGATGCTCACTGCACAGTGCACTCTGTGTGGAAGGCGATGCTCACTGCGCAGTGCACTCTGTGTGGAAGGCGATGCTCACTGCGCAGTGCACTCTGTGTGGAAGGCGATGTTCACGGTGCAGTGCACTCTGTGTAGAAGGCGATGCTCACTGTACAGTGCACTCTGTGTGGAAGGCGATGCTCACTGCGCAGTGCACTCTGTGTGGAAGGCGATGCTCACTGCACAGTGCACTCTGTGTGGAAGGCGATGCTCACTGCATAGTGCACTCTGTGTGGAAGGCGATGCTCACTGTACAGTGCACTCTGTGTGGAAGGCGATGTTCACGGTGCAGTGCACTCTGTGTGGAAGGCGATGCTCACTGCGCAGTGCACTCTGTGTGGAAGGCGATGCTCACTGCGCAGTGCACTCTGTGTGGAAGGCGATGCTCACTGCGCAGTGCACTCTGTGTGGAAGGCGATGCTCACTGCGCAGTGCACTCTGCGTGGAAGGCGATGTTCACGGTGCAGTGCACTCTGTGTGGAAGGCGATGCTCACTGTACAGTGTACTCTGTGTGGAAGGCGATGTTCACGGTGCAGTGCACTCTGTGTGGAAGGCGATGCTCACTGCGCAGTGCACTCTGTGTGGAAGGCGATGCTCACTGTATAGTGCACTCTGTGTGGAAGGCGATGCTCACTGCACTCTGTGTGGTAGATCTTGCTGCTATAAAACTGTTCTAGCACTGAAGGGTAGCTTAGCAGTTACAAGCATTTACTCCTGCAGGAGACCCAAGTTCAGTATCTTTGTTGGGTGTCTCACAGCTACCCAACACTCCAGCGCTTTGTGATCCTCCACACTGTTCTGGTTTCTGTGGGCATTCACTTCCACATGCTCCCACACAGATATATATCTATAGCTATATTTATCTATATATATAATTAAAAATGTTAAATCTTAAAAGTCCTGTATCACTGCTTCTAAGTTGACTTTGAGCTTTTGTAAACTCTTTTGTGTTTAGATGCAAAGCACACACACTTTTGTGTGTATACATACATAATACACACACACACACACACACACACACACCCATATGAAGATTGATTTCCAAAGTACTTAGAGTATTAGCCAATGTGTAGTAAATTTCATTGCGTTTGAGTGTGAGTGTCTGCCTAGCATATGTGAAGCCCTCAGGTTCTAGCCACAGCATTATGCAAATCAGGACAGAGTAGACAGGAAGATTCAGGGCCATCCTCAGCTACAAAATGAATTCAAGGCTACATCACACTCTGACAGAAGAAAAATCATTTTTCATTCATTTGGAATCTTTTAAAGCTTTGTTTTGTTTTTGGTCTTTCTTTTTCTTTTTAGCAGGGTTTACTCTGTAGCTGGGACTGGCTTTGAACTTGTAATCTTCAAACCTCCAGGATGCTGAGATTATAGGCATGAGCTACCATGTCTAGTTTAAGTTCGATTCCTTAAATCCTACTGTCCTTTTTACTTCTGAAAAAACAGTATTTGCTAATATTTCTCCTATATAGATAAATGTTTCTTTTAAAGTTAAGACACTTGCTTTCTTTGAAATTCATTTATAATTAAAATAAATATTAATGATGTGTATGTGTATGCAGGTGCCTGTGGAGACCAGAGGCACTGGATTCCGTGTAGTCGAAGTGACAGTTGGTTGTGAATCTCCTACTGTGTAGGAACGAATAATTGAACTGAGATTTTCTGCAGGAGCACTGGTCACTCTTAACCACTGGGCGGTCCCTTCAGCCCCTTAGTTTTGGAAAAGAAATAGCTGTGAGAAAACTCATTTTACTAGTTTTATTGGCAAAAATAGTACAGGGAGGTGCATGACATTGCTTATTACTCAGTTTTTTTTCATTATCCAAAATTAAACCAAGACACAGTATTCAATCCAAAATTAAACTAAGCTTTTAGGTTTTATAAACAAAGCTTTTAAGTTTTATAAACTGTTGTATTTCAGAAGTGGATTTTTTTGCTGTTTAATCTTAATAAAGTATTTGATTGTCTTAGATTTGAAACATGAAATTGTACTTTCATGTTTATCATGTTTCTGTGTAAATCTTTCTACTTTTTCTAATTCATTATGTAGAGAGGTACTTTTCCTATAGTCAGTCTTTAAAATTTTTAAATGAAATTTATATAAAATAAAAAAGTCTGATTTTTCTGATACTTTCCCTTTTGTTCCAAATATTTTTACTACCTCAATTAGAAAGTTCTGTAGGTGATTTGCTCACTTTTCCTTCTCTAAATTAGTAGATCTGTTTAAGATATTTCACTTAAATGAAGTCTCATAGCATGCATTTGTGTTGGACTTCTTTCATTTGCTGTAATGTTTCCTGTGTTTATTTATATGATATAATATGCATGTTTCAATACTAGAGACTTTTTATGGCTTAATGATAGCCTATCGTGTATTTTTACTGCCTATCTATTAATCTGGTTTAAATCAGATATATGATCTGAAAGGTCTAGAATCAGTTAATCTGTGCAGTCAGTGAACATTTATGAAGCATACATTGTGTATATTGGATCTCAAACATATGATTATATATAATTACATTGTTAGGCATGCTGTTGTGGTAATGTAAACATGTGTTATTTAACATGAAATATTAGTTAATTCTGCTTGACAGGGAGAATGAGTTCATTTTTTAAGCAGTTTTGCTGATGGTATGAAGGAGTAGATTTGTTTTTTGCTGTTTATCTGTGATTTTGAAATAGTAGGTATTTGAGGAGACTGTCTTTGCTATTTTCTATTGTAAGTTATTAGCAATTCCAGCTATTTTATTTCCAAGTTTGTTTTTTGTTATAAGGGAAGAGGCTGCTGTGTTCTTATAAACTTTTTTCTTTGTGTAAAAGTAGATTAAAATGTAGATGAAAGGAGTTGAGAGGGAAAGAGAAGGTCTTAAACATTTGGAGTATGGCCGGGCGGTGGTGGTGGTGGTGCACGCCTTTAATCCCAGCACTCGGGAGGCAGAGGCAGGCGGATCTCTGTGAGTTCGAGGCCAGCCTGGTCTACAAGAGCTAGTTCCAGGACAGGAACCAAAAATAAATAAATAAATAAATAAATAACTACGGAGAAACCCTGTCTCGAAAAATCCAAAAAAAAAAAAAAATTTTTTTTTGGAGTATGCTAGGCTTCTTTTAAGAAATAGCTTGTCTGTACAGCTATGCTTCAATTGGGTTTAGAGCATATTAACAGAACATAGCTGTAAACTACCACCACATTTTTTTTGATGCCAGATACTTTTTGTCTGTCTGCCTGCCTGCCTGCCTGCCTGCCTGCCTGCCTGTCTGTCTGTCTGTCATTTTGAGACAAGGTCTCACTGTGTAGGTCTTGCTGTCCTGATACTCACTATGTAGATTAGGCTGGCCTCAAACTCACAGAGATGTGCTTGCTTCTGCCTTCCAAGTGCTGGGATTAAAGTCTGCATCATCACACCAGGCTGAGGCCGGAAGTTTTGAGTCAGTTCAGTTGACAAATTAGTTTGTGGAGTTGAAACGAACCTCATGTAAAAATTTTGGAAAAGGACTATGACTAGAATTACAGAAATAACTTTTTTTTTTTTTTTTGGCTAGGAGAAAGTGCTTATGAGCCACTAATGAAAGTGTTTTTAAAATCTTCATTTCAGCCTACAACACAGCAGTCACCCCAGGATGAGCAGGAAAAACTCTTGGATGAAGCCATCCAGGCTGTAAAGGTTCAGTCGTTCCAGATGAAAAGATGCCTGGTAAGAATGAAGATGTGAGAGACAGCAGTACACCTTAGACCTGAGGAAGTACTATGTAATGAGTGTTCTGTAGATACTTCATGAATGACTGTATTTGAATGCCTCAGCTTGAATTATTCAATTATGTCTTTTCACCTGAGTATCCTGAGAACTTTTGAATACGTACTTTTATCATAGGAACTAGCTTAAAAACTAAACTTAAAGATACATGTGGTGGTGTTGATCTCTGGAGGCAGAAGAGGATCAAGAACTTGAAGCCACTTCTGTTTATATTTGAGACCCTTAAAACATGAAAACAGAAATTACACATGTCCCTGTTTATATGTTTTTTATAGTCTAAAGATAGGAACACTCTACTTAGGTCCTTTATATTCTGTGTTAATGTTTTAAAGAATTGAACCAAATGGACAGGTACTTTAAGCTATACAAGACAGCTCACAGATGTCAATTGTAACTGTGAGTGAAGTGGGGTGGCATATGATGGTTTTAAAGCTTCAAGGATCACAAAGAAAGACTTACAGAAACTGCCAAGAGCCTAATGTTAGGGCACTTACCTTGGGAAGAAACTTAGCATGCCCACTCTCTTGACTATATATAGGTCAGGTGTGAACTATTAGAACTAGTTCCCTAGTCTCTGGAGGGTGAGCAGTTTGAAGTTACTCTATACAGTCTTGGTCATCGAAGCCTTGCAAGATTTGGGGCCCTGGTGAGGAATTACCCCCCACCTTCAGCAAGGAGAGACTTGTGAAGTTGATTTTTATGTGTCTAAAATAAGCGCTGTAGACTCTTAAAACTCGGTAACAGATCTTTAGTTAAATAGATCCAAGATAAATGTTTAGTTAAACTAAGCATTCTCGTTATTTCTCTTGCTATTTTGTAGGACAAAAACAAGCTGATGGATGCTCTGAAACATGCCTCTAATATGCTTGGAGAACTCCGGACTTCTATGTTATCACCAAAGAGTTACTATGAACTTTGTATCTTTTGAATGTTGAAGCCATATTTATTTCTTGATAAGGCCAATTTTGTTGTTGTTGCTGGATATCTATCTATCTATCTATCTATCTATCTATCTATCTATCTATCTATCTATAGTAGAACCAATACAGACTTATTAAGGAAAAGTGAGAGAAGAACCCTTGAGAGTGTGAAGGCCTCTAAGGAGGAATCCCCTATAGTTTAAATTTTTTTTAAGATTTGTTTTACTTTATATGTGTGAATGTTTTGTCTGTCTGTAATGTATGTATGAACGTGTGCCACAGTCATAGTTGTGCCTGCAGGCCAGAAGAGGGCAGCAGATTCCCTGAAACTGGAGTCACAGATGTTTGTAAACCACTGTGTGGGTACTGGAACTCAAATCCAGGTCCTCTGGAAGAGCAACCAGTGCTGCTACTCCTGCGTCTTCTCCTTCTCTTCTTTTTAAAAATGGTTTCTTTATTTCCTAGCCCAGGCTAATCTCAAACTCAGTCCTCCTAACTCAATCAATCTCCTAAGTTATAGGTATGAACTATCATATCTCGCTTTTATTTTTTTCTTGTTAAAAATTTCTAGAGTTAATTGTTCTTTTATTTTTCAGACAAAATAGTCCTCCTGCAGGCAGATAATCTAAGTGAGAAAGGAAAAGCTGCTTTCAGAGTAACCTTTTTTGTGAACATTAATCTCTTCCCACCCCACCTTTTTTTTTCTTTCTTTGTTTTTTTTCTATTGTTGGCTATTGACCCTAATTTTAGGCAAGCAGTTTTCCAATTAAACTAAATCTATACTCATATGCTTAACTTTCTTTAACTAGATTGCTCTTATATCTCAATTTTTGAAAAAAAATATTGAGGCTAATAAGTGGCAATTGTTTTTTGGATTTTGTCGTTATTTTAGAGGTGGGATTTTGCTGTGTAGCCTTGCTTGGCCTCTTAGCTCACACTGATCCTCTTGCATCTACCTGCTGTATGCTGGGATTACAGGTGCATGCCACAGTGCCTGGCAGCCTCTCCTCCTGCCCCCTTTTTAAGATGAGGAGACTGGTCTTGAATTCTTGGGTTTAGCTGATCCTCTCTCTTAAGCCCCCCAAGTAGCTGAGAGTTTTTTTTGAGACAGTGTATTATGGTGTAGGTCAGACTGGCTTTGAACTCACTTATCTTCCTAAGTGCTAGATTCAGATATGTGCTACTACACCAGCTTGAAATTTTTTTCAAATTTATTTTTATGTGTATGACTATTTCCAGTATGTATGTATGTGCATCACATGCATACTGGTGCCTAGGGTTGTCAGAAGAGGGCATTAGATTCCCTGGAAATGGAGTTAGAGATGGTGGTGAGCCATCATGTATGTACTGGGAACTGAACCCAGGTCCTCGGCAAGAGTAGCTGGTTAGCTGATCCATCTCTACAGACCAGCAGATCTTTATTTTTAAAGTAATAAAAGCCAATTGAAATTTTATCTTCCCTTTAAACATTCCTTATTATTGGAAGCCTAAGTGTAAAATACCTTCCCAGTGGGTTTTCTTTTGAATGCATGATCCTGCAGCTGCAGTCTCATGAGTGGCTGGGATCATAGGCATGTACCTCTATGCCAGGAGTCTGAAAGTGTGTGCATTTATTTGATTTTGTTTGATGGTGATGGAAACTGAACACAAGGCCTTTCTCATGAGAGGTAAGTGCTGGCACTGCTGAGCTACATCATTAGCCCTGCCCAATAGTTTTAATTATTCCAACAAGTAGTTGTAGAGTTGTTTGCTTTATTGATTTACCTTCATTCTTAATCCTTAATCACAACTAAAAGATATGGCTATTTCTGATGAACTGCACTACTTGGAGGTTTATCTGACTGATGAGTTTGCTAAAGGCAGAAAAGTGGCAGATCTCTATGAACTTGTACAGTATGCTGGAAACATTATTCCAAGGCTGTAAGTAATGAAGGTCTTTTATATCTGTACTCTTGAGGCTGTGTGTTGGGTGCTGTAGTAGCCAGTGAAGTCTCATCTGATGAATAGTTATTGTTGAAAACTCATCTTTGCATTTCTTGCTTTAAGTAGTATCTTTTTTTCTTTTTAGAAATCTCTTTTTTTTTCTGACAGCATCTCATTGCCCTGAATTCATGAACCTTCTGGCTCTGTTTATCAAATGCTGGGAATACAGGTGTGAGACACCATGACTAGCTTACACTGGCTTTATTAAAAAGACAGACACAGTGGCATATACCTGCAAATCCAGCACTTGGAGGCAGAGGCATTACTACAAGTTGAAGGGCAGCCTGGTTTACATAACAAGTCATCTAGGAGCTACATAGTGAAAAAGAGCAGATGTGTGTATGGGAGAATCAAAAAAGAAAAAAAAATCAGTAGTAGTTCCCACAAACAACCATGGTTACCATAATCTAAGAATATTAAATAGGAAAATCCTAGAAGTAATTAGGTTTAAAATTGTGCACCATTCTAAGTAGCTTGCTATAACTTTTTATTGTTTCCCTGGGACTGTGAACTAGCACTATAGCCAGTGCTACCTCAGTTTCACTCACCTTACTTTATTCTCATTGAGTAGTCTTGTATCATCTCATATCATTGTAAGATAGAGAAGAGACATTCACTTGTTATCTTTTATTACAATGTACTGCTATAGCTGTCGTGTTAGTTACTGTGGTTTTTCACCTCTACTAATAAAGTAAATGTGTATGAACAGGGGGAAAGAATGATACATACTAGCTTCAGTTTCAGTTATCCTCTAGGTATCTTTGATCATATTCTTCATGGGTAGGGGCTGACACTGGGATCAGTCAGTGATACTATTTTTTTTTTAATATTTTTAGTGTTATATTTAAAGTCAGATGATTTTTCTCTCCGTAAACAATACTGTTGAAGACAACATAGTTTATGCCTTGTTTATTTAATATGTTTGTAGTGTGTTTGGACACAATCAGGTTTTCACATATTCTGCCTCTAATCAAATGTATTTTCTTACTTATTTCCTAGTTATCTTCTGATCACAGTTGGAGTTGTATATGTCAAGTCATTTCCTCAGTCCAGGAAGGATATTCTGAAAGACTTGGTAGAAATGTGTCGTGGTGTGCAGCATCCTCTGAGGGGTTTGTTTCTCCGAAATTATCTTCTTCAGTGTACTAGGAACATTTTACCTGATGAAGGGGAGCCAACAGAGTAAGTAATCTTGGTTTAATTGTACTGTTGTTTTTTTTCCCATAATAAAATGTCCAAAAATTATAGAAAAGTATACAGAAATAAGAATGTAAATTGTCAGTAATTTTCCCAATTCAAATTCATGTAGCATTTTGTGTCTAGATTTTCATTGAGATATAGAACTAATTCAGTATGCATGGTTTGAGGCAAAATGTATTCATATTCAAATAAGTATTTGGAAAAATTCTTTGGATTGAAATTTGCTTTTTAAAATTTAATATTTAGTTTGTTTTGAGACTGGATTTTGCTATGTAGCCTTAAGTGGCTGGCACTCACTGTGTTGTGGGGTTACAGGCCTCTAACGCAGTTTATAACATTTTCCCATTTCATTATATTTCCTCATAAGTATGACTTTTAATGGTGTTAATTATTGAAAAATCGTGTGTGGAAACCTCTGTTTCTTTTGTGGCCTGTATTCTATTATTAAAATCCATGACACTTTTTTCTCACAGCAATGGCAGATAGTAAGCTAAGTGTAGTGAACTTTTTATGTGATGGGTCCCTAGATTAAAGGACCGATAATTTCCTTTTATTTAAAGTTTATCTATTTTTTAAATTTCTAAGACAAATAAATCAGTAGATTTTAGTATGTGCATCAGTCCCTTTAAAACATCGTGTGTGTGATGATGTATGGGAATGTGTCCATGGTCTGCGTATGGAGGTCAGAGGGTAACTTTATGGAGTTGGTTCTTTCCTTCTACCTTTAATGTGGGTTCTGGGAACCAAATTCAGACCAGCAGGCTTGTGTGACAGATGCCTCTGTCCTCTGAACCACCTCACATCACACCCTCTTCATTCTTTTTTATTTTGAAACAGATTCTCACTGTATAATTCATGCTTGCCTTGAGTACGTAATCCTCTGTCTTTGCCTCCCAAAAACCCATATTACAGATTTACGCCATTATGTCAAGGATCATTTACTTTAAATAATAATGACAATTATACAGCAATGTGTGACAGCAAAGTAAAACCATACAGAAAGGATTTAGTGGTACATAGAGAGGATGCTGCTATTTTTTCTTTATTATAATTTGACTCTAAATTTTAAATATTAGGCACTCAGTAAAATATTTGAAAATGAGATTCCCTGTCTTAGAAGATGTAGAAAAATAAGATTATGGTATCTTTCTTCACAAAGCTAATATTTCATTTGAATCCAAAATATTCAATAATAAAAATGGCAGTTATTAATATACCCAAAATGTCAAATTTTGGGGTCTTTTTGTGTTTTATTTGTTTATTTTTTATGTTTTTAACCAGTTTGTTGAACATTAGTTCTCTCTGCATATGAAAAGATTCAGCTTTAGTTGAATCCCCTCCCTCCCTCCCTCCCTCCCTCCCTCTCTCCCTCTCTCCCTCTTTCTTTCCCCCAACAGTTTTTCTTTGTGGCCTTGGTTGTCCTAGAACTCTGTAGACCAGGCTGGCCTCAAACTCACAGAGATCCACCTGCCTCTGCTTCTGCCTCCCAAGTGCTGGGATTAAAGGTGTGCGCCACCACCTCCTGGCTGTAGTTGAATTCTTAATGGTGGGAGCTGGGAAGCAGTCGCGTTTAGGAGTGTAGTGCCCTGCGTTCTGACTCCTCTTCAGTGTCACAACTCATGTTTGAGTTCTTTCTAAGAAGTGCAGTAGCTAATGAGTGATATAAGCTGCCAGCACCAAGTTAAGCCTTGTTTGTGCTACGTCACAGGTTTGCGTGTCACTGCAGGGCCGTGCTAGCCTCTGCTCTTCCACTTTTAGCACACGTGCTGCCAGACTGAGCACGCCGTTTTGTATTTTAGTGAGTGAGCTGCAGAAGACCAAGTCCAACAAGCTCAGAATACGTGGCCGTGGAAAGTTGCCCTCTTAAAATGTGTTGCGTGTTCCCCCTAGTATTATTTACTTCTTATGCTATAATCTGTTCTTGAAATTTAACACTAAGCCAATGAAATGAAGTTGAAAGTGGCTTTTTGAAGCATAAGTAGAAAAGATGGAAGAGTAGTAAATTGATACTGTTACTATAAAGGTTTTTTAAATTTTTTCCTTGACAGTGAAGAAACAACTGGTGATATCAGTGACTCCATGGATTTTGTACTACTCAACTTTGCAGAAATGAACAAACTCTGGGTGCGGATGCAGCATCAAGGACATAGCCGAGATAGAGAAAAAAGAGAGCGAGAGCGACAAGAACTGAGAATTTTAGTGGGAACAAATTTGGTGCGGCTTAGTCAGCTGGAAGGTGTAAATGTGGAACGTTACAAACAGGTTCTTACTTCTTTTGTTGTCACCTTTTTTTACATTGTGCAATATAAACAGAAATCTTACCTTAAATATATATATTTAAATGTTAAATTGAAAAAATATTTTTTAACTGTTTTTCACTTAAAAAGACCTAGTTAAAAGTACTGGCATATTTATGGGCTAGAAACTCAGTATTGTGAAGGTAGCAGTTTTTCTTAAATCCGACTATAGATTTAGTGCAATCTCAGTCATATCTACCTCTCAAATCACTTATTTTAAAAGTCAGCAAACTGGTCCTAAAATACACGAGAAAGAGCAGAGAACTTGTAGTACCCGCAGCAGTTTTGAAAGAGTGGGACATTTAGGTCCTACAAAGAGTGTAGGACCTGAATGCGCTTTCACTGAAGCGTGGAGGTGGTTTGTGGTATTGACACATACCAGTGGAGAGATGCATGAAAGGAAGGTGACAGAAAGGACAGACACAAGTCATTGAAGAGGAATTAAAGTGGAGATCAGCAAACTTTTTAAACAATTGTGTATAGTCCCCCCCTCCCCCACATGCGTGTCTATGTGCCTGCCATATGTGTTCCTGTGCCCAAGGAGGCCAAAAGAGGGTGTCATATTCCCTAGGACTGGAGTTACAGATGGTTGTGAGCCACCATGTGGGTGCTGGGAATTGAACCCAGGTTCTCTAGAAGAGCAGCCAATGGCTTTAACAGTTCCCAGAGAACTTTTCCTATAAAAGACTAGATGGTAAGTATTTTTGAGCTTTGAAAGTTATTAAGTTATAACTAGTAAACTAGATGGCAATAGGCCAAAAGCAGCCAAAACATTAAGAAGATGAGTAGGGCAGGGCTTGGTCCCATTGAAATTTTAGAGATAGCTCAGTGGTACCCATACCCTCCCAAATACAATAAAAATCCCCCTAATGTTGGGAGGGAGTTAGATTTGCCGATCTGTGGATTAGATAGTTCATTATAGATTTCACATATTTACCTCTTTTTCCCTCTCCCTGTCTCCTGACAATCTTAAATAGTTCAGGCTATCTTCCAGCTCACTATGTAGTCAAGGATGGTTTTGAACTTCTGTTCTTCCTAAGTGTACTTGAGTGTTGGGATTACCATCACATCTGGTCTCTATGGTACTGTTATCAAATCCAGGGATTTATACATGCTACAGATTCACTCTGCCAACTGAGTTACATATTTAGCCCTGCACCTCCAGTTAATTTTTATGAAGGTTAAACAGCAACTTATTTATTTATTCATTCATTCGTTCGTTCGTTCATTCAGGCAGGGTTGGTCTCTCTGTAGCCCTGGCTATCCTGGAGCTTGCTATGTAGACCAGGATGACTTCAAACTCACAGAGATCTGCCTCCCGAGTATTGGGATTAAAGTCATATGCTGCGATGCGGGCCCAAGCAAACTGCCTTAGTAAATGACTCTGGAACAACTGAATATCCACTTTATGTATAAACAAAGGAACTTTTAAGACTTGGGCCATTGCTCACACTGTGTAGAAACTCTAGAAAAGTTGATCAGAGACTTATTTACATACAATCTAAAAGTCCTAGAAGAGATCTTGGATTGCAGGAAGACTTGTTAGGACACACACAAAAAACACAGACTATTAAAAAACTTACTTTTTTAATATAACCAACTTCTTATATTTAAAAGTAAGCTAAATTTTTAAAATTGAGCATGAAGTGTGGATGAGAGCAATATAAAATATAATTTTCAACTTCAGCATGTTACTAGAAGAGTAGTTTGGGATTTTCAAATTGTTTTTTAGTTTACGGTGTTTTTTTGGTGGTTTTTTTTTTTTTAGTTTGGGATTTTCAAAATGATTTTTAACTTACATGGATTTTTTGGTTCGTTTTTTCTTTGCTATTTTTAGATTGTTTTAACAGGCATTTTGGAGCAAGTTGTGAATTGTAGAGATGCTTTGGCTCAAGAATATCTCATGGAATGTATTATTCAGGTAAGTAAGAACATTTCTTAAAAGGATTTTTATTAATTTTTCATTGGGGGAGAAAAAAAAATCCTAGGCCCACGTAGAGGCCACATATAATGCTAGCTGCTTACAGAGATAGAGCCCTGCATTCAAGGTCAGCTTGACAATGTGCCTAGACCGTGTCTCAGAAAACTAGAAGAAAAATTTTTCCTGAACAAAAAATTTCCTTCAGAAATTTCCATTTTTAAACTTGATCTTTGTACTAACAATTTGTTTTGTTTTGTTTCTCAAAAATGTAGGAAAATAACCTTGAGTTTTCTAGGTCTCGTTGGATTTGATTTTAGTTGTTTACTGATAGGAGAATATTTGTGGTTTTGATTTTAATTATCTAAAATTTTTCCATAAATAATGACTTTATATTCCATTCATAAGATCAGAATATTTTGTGAAGTATTTTTTTCCTGTTTTGATTAGTCATTATCTGATTTTTAGGTTTTTCCGGATGAGTTCCATCTCCAAACTTTGAATCCTTTTCTTAGAGCGTGTGCTGAGTTACACCAAAATGTCAACGTGAAGAACATAATCATTGCTTTAATTGACAGGTAAGTCTGTTAGCACTGAAGGTAAAAGCTCAATTTTCAACATTTTCATGAATTATTTGTTTTTGCTATGCCTTTTATTATTGATTTTAATGTGATTTTGCTACAGATTATTTAGCTTTTAATATCTAGTTAGTGTTTGCCTGGCTTAGGTGTAAAAATTTGAAGGTGTATGGAGATGCTAATTTTTTAAGTTTTTTGTTGTAGTCCAGTCTGCCTCAAACTTACCATGTACTTGAGGATGACCTTGAATTTCTGATTCTGTTGTCTTAATTCAAGTGCTGGAATTAGACATGAGCCATCATACCTAGTTTACACTGAGTATCGTTAATCCTTTTAACTGATAGGGAGACATAGTATATAGACCTTTCCTTGAATCTTATGACTCCAAAGTCTATTGAAGAACAAAATTTCTCACAATTATATAAATTATCTTTCAATGGTATCTTACTTGATTTAGTTTTTAAAGTAGCAACATGTAAATGATTAAGAATGCTTAAGTAATCAGTCTGCTATCACATTTTCATAAAGAAGTTTTTAATAAGTTTTAATAATCACATTTTTAGTAAATCCCCTTTAAGTATTTTAGCTTTTGGTCTTAATTGATTTTATATATATAAATCTAAGACATATATATATATATATATATATATATAAATTGGTATACACACACATATAAATATAAATTGGTAACAGATCAGCAGTTAAGAACACATATTTACTCTCAAAGATGACCTGAGTTTAGTTCCCAGTACCCACACTGGGTGGCTCAGAATTGCCTGTGACTCCAGCTCTAAGGCACCTGACTCTCTTTTGCATTCCATAGACACTGGCATTTATAAGTACACGTTTGCCCATAGAAACACCTGTACCCAGATTTTTTAAATAAAATCTGTTTTTAAAGTTTGTGTGTGTATAACTTGGCTTTTGATAATGTCGGCAATGAATGCTTGTTGGCCCTGCCACATGATAAATTACAAATAATTTACTCTGTTTGTGGACATATGAAACCAGAAATAGCACCAAAGATTTATTTCAGCAAATATTTTCATTTTTTGTTGTTTTAAAACTGTCTAATTGCAATATAAGACTTAATATAGCAGAGGTCACCAGATTATCCTGAACAGCATATGTTGCATGTTTGCTGGGGCCACCCTTTTTTGGCAGGGGTGTTCAAGACAGGGTTTCTCTGTAGCATTGGAGCTTTCCTGGAACTCGCTCTGTAGACCAAGCTGGCCTCGAACTCACAGAGATCCGCCTGTCTTTGCCTCTCGAGTGGTATTAAAGACGTGTACCGCCACTACCACCTGGCACTGGGCCCACTCTTAAAGCTGGTTAACTATATTTTCCTAAGTAGGAGTAATGTCATTTAGCAATCCTAATCAGTTTCTTTTTGCATAACAAAATGTAGATGCAATTCTAACCTTGACAGATAATGTAATAGATAAATTTTTTTTTTTAGATAAAATTTTGAATAGCTTATGATGTAGGTAATGAAAGTTAACTTTATTATATCTAGTGGTTCCATGTAGGTGCTGGGAACTGAACTTCTATTTTCTACAAGAATAGTGAAGCTGGGCGGTGGTGCACACCTTTATTCCCAGCACCCAGGAGGCAGAAGCAAGCAGATCTCACTGAGTTCAAGGCCAACCTGGTCTACAATGCTTGTTCCAGGGCTGTTACACAGAGAAACCCTGTCTTGAAAAACCAAAACCAAACCAAACCTAAAAACAAAACAAAACAAAAAACCAGAAATCCAAGAATAGTTAACACTGAGCCATCTCTATACCTCCTAAAGATCCTTTATTTAATCTGGGTTGTGGTAGCACATGCTTGTAACCCTAGCACTCGGGAAGTAGAGGCAGGAGTACCCATGAATTGTAGGCCAGGCTGTACTACATAAAGTAGGTAAGTAAATAAACATAAGACTGCCAATGGAATAAGGCATCATTAACAAAACTTCAGTTAAGAAGGAATTGAAAAAGATGATTCATACATTGTAGCTCTTGTTTTAAAAACCATTCTTATAAATGTTTTAAGAGAAATAGACTCAGAAAATAAAGAAAAGCAATAAAGAAAAAATGATCCCTCTGCTCACCCTGTATCTTTTAAAATAAATGTTGGGTTTTTTTTGTTTGTTTTCTTTTTGTTCTTTTAGATTAGCTTTATTTGCTCATCGTGAAGATGGACCGGGAATTCCAGCTGAGATTAAACTTTTTGACATATTTTCACAACAGGTGGCTACAGTAATACAGGTTTGTGTAACATTTTATTTAAGTTCTCAATTTTGAAACTTCTCTATTGGTATATCCTTTTGTAATCATTTAAAATAAATTGTATGATTTCTAAACATTGCAGTCCAGACAAGACATGCCATCAGAGGATGTTGTATCTTTACAAGTCTCTCTCATTAACCTTGCTATGAAATGTTACCCTGATCGTGTGGATTATGTTGATAAAGTTCTAGAAACAACAGTGGAGATATTCAATAAGCTTAACCTTGAACAGTAAGTCAAAGTTAAACTACATTTAATTTGTTGCGGGGGATGGGTATAAAGTACACACCGTGGATGGAGGTCAGAGAAGAACTTGCTCCAGTTGTTTCTCTCTTCTTCCAGGTGGGGTCTACAGGTAGAACTTGGGTTGCTAGGCTTGGGGCAAGTGCCTTTACTTGCTGAGCCATCTTGTCTACTCCAACATTACAACTCTGAAAAAATTCTTGGCATTATTTTTGTTTTGGATTTGTTTTTCTTTCTCAGTTGTTCTTTGAAATATTAGCATTTGTCTTGTTTGATGTTTGTGCAGAGATTGTCCTGTGTGTTGCTAAACAGGGTAGGAAGTTTTGCTAGCTGCTTACGTGGTTGTGTACTGTAGTGAAGTAGTGGCCCATGGCCCATATGGTCTGTAGGCAGTCTTCAGAGTTCAGTGTCTCCAATTCAGATCCTTCCTATATATGAATGAACTAGGTTTTATCTTGTTTTGTCTTTACTTTTTTATTCTATGTGTATAAATGTTTTGCCTAAGAGAGTATATATACCATGTGTGTATCTTGTACCTGCAGAGGCCAGAAGGAGGGGATTGGATACCCGTGAAACTGAAGTTACAGACAGTTACGAGCTGCCATGTGGATATTGGGAACTGAACCTAGGTCTTCTTTAAGAACAATCAGTGTTCTTGCTTATTGAGCTATCTCTTCAGCCTCAGGAATGAGCTAGTTTTTAAACTAGTAGGGAAAAGAGCATCAAACAGTATTTTTCCCCACCCCAAAAGAAAACGGTGAAAAACAAAAGAAAAAGGTGAAAAACAAGGGCATGTGTAAATTTAGGCTAAAAAATTAGTGACATAAGAATTTACTTGGAGTGTAACAAATTGATTTAAATATTTCTCTTATTTGAGCTTTGGTTTTGAGATTATTAGAGAAAGAATAATGTTTCCTACTGTATACTTCCTCAGTCGTACTGACCTAGACCTGTGGTGCCCCACAGGTGTCTCCTGAGACCCTTGTTAGGGTTCCTTCTTTCCTCTGAGTTAGTTGTAACTTTGAGGTACTGTTTGTCCCACTCATTGGTTCAACATTAGGAAAATTTCTTTTCACTTTACCCCCCTTTATTATATTTTGCCTTTTAGTTATTCCCATATTCTTGTGAACAGAGAAACAGTACAGATCTTTAACAATAAGTATGAGAGAAAATTAATATGTGTTTAGTCCCACTACCCCCAGAAAATGAGCTTTAAAGTCAAAGTGAATAAAATAACTGGAAATAAAATAACTAAAGGTCTTATAAATGTTAAAACATGTTCTGGCCTCCAGTGCTCCTCTGTAAGATCCTACCTTAAATTCAACTTGTTCTTCCATAGTCACCACATATACATCTTTCTTCTGGATGTTTTTTTTTCTTTTTTTAGATTTATTTATTTATTTATTTATTTATTTATTATGTATACAACGTTCTGTCTGTATATATGCTTTCTAGCCAGAAGAGGGCACCAGATCTCACTACAGATGGCTGTGAGCCACCATGTGGTTGCTGGGAATTGAACTCAGGACCTCTGGAAGAGCAGTCAGTGCTCTTAACCTCTGAGCCATCTCTCTAGCCCTTCTGGATGGTTTTTGTGTGCATTTTTCTCTCTCTTTGCTCATGAATTTATAATACTTGTTGGTTATCTGAGGAATCACAGTATCACTTAAAACAATTTTCTGAGCCAGGTGGTGGTGGCACATGCCTTTAATCCCGCACTTGGGAGGCAGAGGCAGGTGGATCTCACTGAGTTCGAGGCCAGCCTGGTCTACAAAGTGAGTTCCAGGACAGCCAAAATTGTTACACAGAGGAACCCTGTCTCAGGAAAAAAAAAAAAAAAGAAAAAATTTTTTGAGAAACACCAAATTGTAGACAGTTAACCTTAATTGTCCTTATATCTATTCCTGTTCATGAATTGGAAACTATTATCAATAGAACTATAGTAAAGAAGTATAAATGTTTAAATAGGCATCTTTATCCTCTTTTTGATTTGTTTTGGTGTTTTTTGTTTTGTTTTAAGATGGAGTGGGCCACCAATCCTGCCTGTATTTATCTTGAGAGGAGGTCATTTTGAAATAGAAGAGATTGAATGTATTGCTCATTTTCTCAATTCTCTTGGCCTATTTTCTTTTAATGTGTAAATGAAGTTTTTGTTTGTTTCTGTTTTTTGAGGCAGGATTTCTCTGTGTAACAGACCTGACTGTCCTGAAACTCACATTGTATTACAGACTGACCTCAAACTCAAATCTGCTTGCCTCTGTCTCTGGAGTGCTGGGATTAAAGGTGTGCACCTCCACCGCCTGACTGAATGAAGACATTTTTAAAAAAATATTTGAAACAAGTGCTATGTGTCTGTATACAAAATCAGTATTACTCATGGAAGGGTTGCTCTTTTCTCTTTGTAGTATTGCTACCAGTAGTGCAGTTTCAAAGGAGCTTACCAGACTTTTGAAGATACCTGTTGATACTTACAACAATATCTTAACAGTCTTAAAATTAAAACATTTCCATCCACTCTTTGAGTACTTCGACTATGAGTCCAGAAAGAGCATGAGCTGTTATGTGCTCAGTAATGTTCTGGATTATAACACAGAAATCGTCTCTCAGGACCAGGTAAGAATACAGACTTGATGTTTTAGGGAAATAGGGGATGTCATTGTTAAGGTTTT
This sequence comes from Microtus oregoni, assembly GCF_018167655.1. NCBI lineage: Eukaryota > Metazoa > Chordata > Mammalia > Rodentia > Cricetidae > Microtus > Microtus oregoni. Next base: position 66,233,320 of record NW_024543063.1, read on the forward strand.
AGATATTAAGCCTTAGAAACTAAATGGGGGAATCAATGTAATAATAAAAACCATAAGTAGCTTATTTGTTATAGAAGTTAAATGATTGGAGATGTTCTTGGAATTATTAAACATCTCTGATTTCTTCAAAAGGAGAACAAACACAGTTGATTAGCATTCAGCATATTCCTTTTTGGAATTTTGTCCATAAGTGTATACATTGATTTTTCTCTTCAATGCCTCTGGAACAACCCCTATACTTTCTTCCAATTTTATGTCCTTACTAAGTTCAACTCTTGCTGTCTCTATGTACATGGGTGGAGGGTTATCTGCTGGAATATGAGCAACCTACCAGTGACCATACCCCAAAGAAAGTTGTAGTAGGGGCAGCGGACTGTGTCCCGCCACCCAGTTTCTGGCTGCCTGCTAGCTTTACCCAAAATAATTACATGGAAACTGTATTTTTTTAAACACTGCCTGGCCCATTAGCTCTAGCCTCTTACTGACTGACTCTCACATCTTGATTAACCCATATATAGTAATCTGTGTAGCACCACGAGGTGGTGGCTTACCGGCAAGGATCTTAACCTGTGTCCATCTTGGAGAGGAGAGCTATGGCATCTGGCTCACTTCCCTTCTTTTCAGCATTTTGTTCTGATTACTCTGCCTACCTAATTTCTGTCCTATCAAAGGGCCAAGGCAGTTTCTTTATTAACCAATAGACAGATGACCCTCCTCCATCAGAAAGTGACTCTCCCTCCTTCATCAGTCAGCATTTGCCGACAGCTCCTCAACTTGGGAGCCTTCTTCCTATGCAGGATGAATGCTGACCAGCCTGATCCTGTGCAGGCAATCACAGCTGCTGCGAGAAGATGCTGTTTTGAACAGTCTTTCCTTGACCTCTGGTTCTTACAGACTTTCTGTACCTCCTTCAATGTTTTCTGAGCTTTGTAACGGAGGAGTTGTGATATAGATGTCCTGTTTAGAGTTTAATACTCCATAGTCATTTAGCTTCTTCCCTATATTAACTGTTAACCACAGCAAAAAAGAAATGTATTTAATGAGGGAGTAAATGCTATAATAATTGATGTAAGCATAAGCATTTAGAAGACAATTTGATATACATCCACTTAGCAAAATAATAATAGGTTCTTCCTAGGGCCTCTTCTTAATCCTTTGGTTCTTTGCCAGGTTTACAGTATCAGGCATGGATTCTACTCTGGAGCAAACCTTAAGTCCAAGTATAAAGCTCTTGGTTATTTGGTAACATTGCTTATCTTGTCAAACTAGTTGTTACTGTAGCTTAAAGGGGTCACAGCTGGGCAATACTGTTCATACCAACTTCTTGCAAAAACTGAATTTTTTTGCTGGTACTATTTCATAGTATGCAGTTAGAAACTGTTACATTCTTTGTTGATGGCTTCACACTAACATTTTCTATTTCCCTTGCTGCAGGTAGATGCCATAATGAATTTGGTGTCCACGTTGATTCAGGATCAGCCAGATCAACCTGTGGAAGACCCTGATCCGGAAGATTTTGCTGATGAGCAGAGTCTTGTTGGCCGATTCATTCATCTTCTCCGGTCTGATGATCCTGATCAGCAGTACTTGGTAATGAGTTGTCTCTTATTATAACCTTTCATCACCCAGAGTGAGCCAAGAAGTCTTTAAAATGCTTTAGTACTCCTTTTCGGTCTTAGTTCAAGGTGTTAAACTTGTTACTGAATTAAAGTTTATGGCCTCCATGGAGTTAAAAAAAAAAATTACTTATTTAGTTTTAGTTACATCCCAGTGTAGCCAAGTTGGCCTCCAAATCATAATCTTTCTGCCTTAGCGTCCTGAGTGGAGGGATTTTGTTACGTACCACCATGCCTAAGTGGGATTTTATTTTTATATAAATGAGCAAACTAAACTGTTGGAGCTTGTGAGGAACAAGCCAGGTATTCTGGCTTCTTTTGAAAACCTGAGAATTGCAGAAAAGTTTTCTGTTTTTTCTGGATATTCTGTAATTATTCTGTGTTCTGTTTCTTTTTCAACAGTGTGTTGCTTTTAGAATGTTTAGTTGCTTATCATAATAAACTTCATGAAACTCATAAAATCTGATATGAAGATTTGACAGATGAAAAAGTATGAATCGCTTTAAAATTTAGTATGCTTTTTCCTTAATATTATTTCTTAATAATCAGATGAAGCTTTTTCTTTTGTCATAGTCCTCAGTTAATCTTTATGAAACGAAGATTTAAATGTGGCCTAAGTAGGTATGCTGTCATCTATCTGCTAGTGAATGATTGTGAAGTGAGAGGGTGATTTCTGTTAGTAGTCTTTGATTTGGCCTAGGGAGAGCTGTTCTAAGCACGGTGTTACCCTCTGAGCACTGTGTGATCAGTACAGTGTGTGAATACTGAAATATTTTAAGTGGTTCCCCTTCCCGTGTGTCTGTGTGTTTGTGTGTGTGTGTGTGTGTGTGAGAGAGAGAGAGAGAGAGAGAGAGAGAGAGAGAGAGAGAGAGACTGCTTTCATTTTCTGTTGCTACCACATGTAATAGGATTTATAGCTGATTGTTTTATGCTTGTGTGCTTCCATATTAAAGAAAGATCCAAATATATTGTGTTTTACATATTTAGATGTTTATCTCATGGATTTTTTGTTTGTCTTCTTTAGTATGTGTATTTATGTGTTTGTGTTTGAGAATGTAGGTGCACCTGGGGTCAGAGGTCAGCATCAGGTGTCTTCCTCAGGTGCTGTCCACTTTATTTTCTAGGCAGGATTCCTCATTGGAGCTCACCTGTTTGGATATGTTGACTGGCTAGTGAACTCCATGGAGCTACCTGCTTCTGCCTTCCCAGTGCTGGGATTGCAGTTTCATGGTCACACCTGGCCTTTTATTATATGTTGGAGATCTGAACTCAGATCCTCAAGCTTACACAGGAAGTCTTTTACTGACTGAACCATCTACCCAGTCCTGTGGTTTCCTATTTTTTCTGAGTCATTTATAAATCTATTTCACAAGGCTCTGTTTTTAAAGTATATTGGTATTGTACTTAATAAAAATAGGCTCAGAGAGGTTGACCTATCTGTAAAAATAAATAAGAATTAAGTTTATCGTGATAACTAAAAAGTCAGAATTTAAACAACTCTCACAGGTAGAGCAGGCTTTATTTAATGCCAGAAAGGTGGTTTTTCTAATTTAGACCATTTAATGGGGCATAGGGCCTAGTGACTCAATCAGAGTTCAAGAGAATGCAGATTACATGCCTTAAGCTGGGAATTTTGGAGCTAAGGATAGGGAAGACAGAATGAGCAAGTTAGGTGTTTTCCTTAGATAACCTGTTGTTTGAGGCTGTAGGTTTCTGCAACTACAGGGTGTCAAGGCAGCTTCTGCAATCTCCAGATAGCTGACTTCCTGGAGCTATGAGCCAGTTTAGGGTCTTGGCTTTTGGGAGTGATTCTACTACTGGTAAGGCACATACAAACACACAGACACATCCCTACACACCCCATAGCTGTTTTATTTCTATAGTGGCCAGTATTTTCTGGGCACATACCTTGTGCAAGGTATTGATGATACAATTGAAACTATGTGTCATTTAATCTTTCAACAGTTACAGGACTATACTACCTCATTTTTCAAGTGAAAATTGGGCTAAGAGGAGGGAAATTGTTGTGTGACACTTCTCCCCTAGAGACACAACACAGACATCTGTTCAGTCCTGTAGGGAACAGATGGGAGACCCAAATAATGATTCGACCAATGTCCAATTTGGCCAACCAGTTAGTTTATTGGGATTACTTACAGGCATATGGGTAGTGGGAAGGTGGGGTTACTCACAGCAACAGGGCTCAACGGCAGTGGCATAACTGAAAGTCCCGCTCCAGTGCTGATGACAGCTCATCAAAGCTATAGTCTTTGAGCACTGTGTAGCTAGAGGCGGCTTGCAGGTTGGCGAAGCTCCTTCACCAGCACGATTTGCTGCTTCCACAGCCTTGGGGAGGGGCCTTTGTTAGTCTTACAATTCCAGCTATCTGGGACTTGTACGATTGTTTACTTCCTGAATCTTAGGACCTTCCCTCCAGAATGGAGTGTTTCAACAGATTGTTGCACAGCAGCAGTACAGAGTAGAGAGTACTAGAATCTACTTTCCACGTAAGTTGATTTGCTTCATTAGCCTGTATTCTTTATTAACAAAGGTTAGGTTGTACATGTGTATGAGAATAACATAATATTTGCTCTTGGCTAGTTACCTAAGCTAGTTATACAGCTTGTGTAAGCTTCCAGCTTACACATATATCAAATGGGTTAGTGTTTTTAGGGTGGTCAATGTAGAAGAGTGTACCTCTAAAAAGACGGGTATGTCACAAAATGGTGACAGTAAGGATTAGAGAGCGCCTATGTAATTTTGTAAACAACTGATCCTAGTGTGGAAAAATTACTTTAAATTTTTTTTCTTTGTCAGATTTTGAATACAGCAAGAAAACATTTTGGAGCTGGTGGAAATCAACGGATTCGCTTCACACTGCCACCTTTGGTATTTGCAGCTTACCAGCTGGCTTTTCGATACAAAGAGAATTCTCAAGTGGTGGGTTTACTTTGAAATATGTCACTACATTTTTTCCCATATTCCTTACTGTCTCTTCTAAGTTGTAGAAAAGCTCAAGCACACACACAAATGAGTGATAATGGTATCAGGTCCCATTTCAGGAACTCCTGATTCCTTCATTACTCACTCTTGCTGTGAGCTCCTGACACTAGTGAACCAGACACTGGCTGAGGAATCACATAACAACATTAGGAATTATGTGACTCAATCAGTTCAAACTGATGTTAAAACTTCTTAGGTTCTAAATCAGGTTCACTTTGCCTATTGATAGGTCCAGTGTTACATAATCACTTCTTAAAAAACTTGCAATCAATAATGTTACAAGTTTTATGCAATTTTCCCTGATTTTTTTTTTCTTCCTAAAACAGAATTAGGGCTTGTCTTTAGTGGTATAGTTTTAAAGAAAATAACTCAGGCTCATATACATAAAGGTTGAACATCCAGGTTTATGTTAAGGAATAAAACTCAGTAAACTTAATTTTCTAATACTTTCTAAAACATTTTTTCCCCTTAATATTCTTATCAGCTTGTATACCAGTAGGGTTTTTGTTACGATAGCTTCTATTCTATTTTCCAGCACTTATGACTAGGTGTTTGTTACTATAACAATAAAAGTGGCCATATTAAGAAGCTGTAATGATCAAAATGGCATAGTACTAATAGAAATCCATCCAAACAGACCAAAAGAACTGAAGAGTGATCCAGAAAGCCAATCATGTGTGATCAGCTTATTTTTGTTTTTGACTTTTTCAAGACAGGGTTTCTCTGTAGCACAGACTGGCCTCAAACTCAAAGATCTGCCTGCCTCTGCAGAGCTGGGATTAAGAGCATGAGCCACCCTGGCCTTCTCTTAATCATTATTATTATTATGCCAGAAAGACAAGGGGGGAAAGCACAGGCTTTAATAAATGGGGATGGGAAAACTGGATGTCTACTTTTTAATGGAATGAAATTAGATCTTTGTCTCCTCCTGCCCCCGAACTCAAAATGGCTTAAGAAATGGTCTTGTTGCCGGGCAGTGGTGGCGCACGCCTTTAATCTCAGCACTTGGGAGGCAGAGGCAGGCGGATCTCTGTGAGTTCGAGGCCAGCCTGGTCTACAAGAGCTAGTTCCAAGGCAGGAACCAAAAAGCTACGGAGAAACCCTGTCTCAAATCAAAAAAAAAAAAAAAAAGAAGAAATGGTCTTGTCATTGATTTTTTTTTTTTTTAAAGGGGAGAGTACTAAAAAGCATGGGCAACAAAAGTAAAATTGGACAAATGGGTTGTATAAAACTAAAACATTTTATAAACCATACATTTGAAAAGGAGGGCTAGTTCTAAAATAAGGAACGCTGAACTGGAGAAATGGCTCAGTGGTTAAGAGTGCTTGTCACTCTTGCAGAAGACCTGGGTTTGATCCTTAGAACCCACATGGTCGCTCACTACTATCTTTAACTCCAGTTATGAGTTTTCTAGTTCCTCTTCTGACCTCTATGGGCACCAAGCATGCACATAGTGTACTTAACATACATGAAAACAGAGCACTCATTCATACACATAAAATAAAAATAAATCTTAACAGCATATAAAAAAAATAAGGAGCTCAGTTCAACAGTAAGAAAATAAATAATTTGATCTAAAAATGGGTGAAGGATGCCAGCCAGGATGAATGGAACCCTGTCTCTAAAACAACAAATAAACAACAGTGGACCTGAGTACAAATTTTTCCAAGGAGTAGTTACAGATGGCAGATGGGTCCCTGAATAGATGCTGAATATTATTAGTTTGAGGGAATTGCAGATAGAAAGTTCAGTGATGTATGGCTCATCTTTAGTGGACTACTATCAAAGAGACAGGAGAATGGCTGGGAATGTAGCTCCATTGTTAGGTTACCTGCTCTGCCTGTACAAGACTTTAGGATTAGTCTTCGGCATCACAAACAAACAAATAAATGGAACATGGCGTGGAACACTGTTTGTGAGACTGTAAGTTAGTACAGCTACTATAGAAAGCAGTATGGAGACTCCCCAGACATTAACAGTAGGGCTGAAGTGTAGCTCTTAACATGAACCAGGCCTGCAGTTTGCTTCCCAGCAGCTCTTCCCTTCAAATAGAACTGTCACACAATTCCAAAGTACCAGAATGGCCAAACACATCAGTGATGAATAATGTGAGTGTACATACATATGAGTGCATAGATATACTGGAACATTATTCATCCCTAAAATGAAAGAAACCCGGCCTTTAGTGACAGTGTAGGTGGTCCTGGAAGACAGTATACTGAGTGTAATAAACTAGTTACCTCACATGTCTAATGGAATACTGCCAGTAGTAGACCAGTGGCTGGTAAATTCTACAGTGTTATCAGATGAAGAATTTGGGGGACCAACAAAAAAGAAAAAGGGAAAACAAGGATTTGAGACCCCTTTCCCGAAATAGCAACTAGCATTTATATTGCAACAAGAACTATATACTTGAATTCCTGCATTTAATCTTTTTTAACAAGTCTTACTGTCATCTTTTAAAAGTAAAGAGAAATTAATGATTTTACAGAAGTTTGAATGGTGTAACACTGGTATTTACAACTTTCTAGAAATTAGATTAGCGGAGGGAAAAGGAAAACAGTTTTCAGCAATGGCAATGTTATATTGAGAGTGTAATCTAATATGGTAGAAATGTGAGCTACTGTATTTTTAGTAAACTGCCAGTGTAACTATAGTGTTAAAAATATAGTAATTCTTCTAAGATTTTACACTCAGGAAATAATCAGGGAGTTTTTTAAAACTCAGTTCCATTTGCCATGGTATACATGTGGAGTGTGAAGGACGGATTTATGGAGTTGGTTCTCTCCCTCCACCTTTCAGGGGCTCCAGAGTTGAGCTCAGGTTGTCTGGCTTCTGTGGCAAGTGTTTGTACCTTTCTTGATAGCACTGGACACATAATTAGGGTCTTAAACCTTTGTGTATACTGACCATTCAGAACATTTTTAAAGGGGAACAGTATAATTCAAGAAGTCCTTGTTTTTTACTGCTGAGTAATACTCTAATATGTATATATTCCATACTTTCTTCATCCATTCTTCCATTGAAGGGAATCTAGGTTGTTTCCAGGTTTTGGCTATTACAAACAATGCTGCTATGAACATAGTTGAGCATATACTTTTATTGTATGATAGGGCCTCTCTTGGGTATATTCCCAAGAATGGTATTACTGGGTCCAGGGGTAGGTTGATCCCGAATTTCCTGAGAAACCACCACACTGCTTTCCAGAGTGGTTACATAAGTTTGCATTCCCACCAGCAATGGATGAGGGTACCCCTTCCTCCACAACCTCTCCAGCAAAGGCTATCATTGGTGTTTTTTATTTTAGCCATTCTGACAGGTGTAAGATGGTATCTTAAAGTTGTCTTGATTTGCATTTCCCTGATCGCTAAGGAAGTTGAGCATGACCTTAAGTGTCTTTTGGCCATTTGAAGTTCTTCTGTTGAGAATTCTCTGTTCAGCTCAGTGCCCCATTTTATAATTGGGTTGATTAGCCTTTTACGGTCTTGGATGGAAATAGAAAACACTATCCTGAGTGAGGGAAGCCAGACCCAAAAAGAGGAACATGGGATGTACTCACTCATATTTGGTTTCTAGCCATAAATAAAGGGCATTGAGCTTATAATTCACGGTCCTAGAGAAGCTAAATAAGAAGGTGAATCCAAAGACAAACATATAGGCATCCTCCTGAATATTAACCTTCATCAGGCGATGAAAGGAGACAGAGACAGAGACCCACCTTGGAGCACCGGACAGAAATCTCAAGGTCCAAATCAGGAGCAGAAGGAGAGGGAGCACGAGCAAGGAACTCAGGACCGCGAGGGGTACACCCACACACTGAGACAATGGGGATGTCCTATCGGGAACTCACCAAGGCCAGCTGGCCTGGGTCTGAAAAAGCATGGGATAAAACCGGACTAGCTGAACATAGCAGACAATGAGGACTACTGAGAACTCAAGAACAAGGGCAGTGGGTTTTCGATCCTACTGCATGTACTGGCTTTGGGGGAGCCTAGGCAGTTTGGATGCTCACTTTACTAGACCTGGATGGAGGTGGGCGGTCCTTGGACTTCCCACAGGTCAGGGAACCCTGATTGCTCTTCGAGCTGATGAGGGAGAGGGACTTGATGGGGGAGGGGGAGGGAAATAGGAGGCGGTGGCGGGGAGGAGGCAGAAATCCTTAATAAATAAATAAATTTAAAAAAAAGGAACAGTATAACCACATAGGCTATAAGTGAGTTGATGGAATAGTTTCTTGTTAAAATAATATTAAATAACTTAGGGGGCTGGAGAGATGGCTCAGAAGTTAAGAGCATTGCCTGTGCTCTTCCAAAGGTCCTGAGTTCAATTCCCAGCAACCACATGGTGGCTCACAACCATCTGTAATGGGGTCTAGTGCCCTCCTCTGGCCTGCAGGCATACACACAGACAGAATATTGTATACATAATAAATAAGTGAATAAATATTTAAAAAAATATTAAATAACTTAGTATTATGAGGAAACTTGTTTTGACAGGAAGTTGCATACAAAACATTGTAGTATGAACCCAGTTTTAACTATTTTTCAGTGATATGCTTTAAAACAAATAGACTACAAAACTACACAGTTCTCTCTCTTATATTTACATATGAAAAATGGACAGGGAGACATTAACAACTGTGTTACCAGGAATGATTCTATTTTCCAAATTCTTGTGTGTATTTTCCTCAACTTAAGGATATGTTTCTTTTCTGATCAAAAAAACAAATATTAGATCTCCATAAATTTTAGAAACAGCTTTAGATGTGTTTAGTTTTTAAGGAGATGTCGTGTTTGGTTTACTTGTGTGTTTCATAAATGAGAGAGAAGAAAAAGGACTTAAAAACTGAACTTCAGTGCTTTTGCTTAGAGGCTACTTTAGAATTTTTCAATAAAATGAACAAATTGATCTTGAACTCAGTATCATGTTTTTGCTATTTTAGGATGACAAGTGGGAAAAGAAATGCCAGAAGATTTTTTCATTTGCTCACCAGACTATTAGTGCTTTGATCAAAGCTGAGCTGGCTGAATTACCTCTGAGACTCTTTCTTCAAGGAGCGCTTGCTGCTGGAGAAATTGGCTTTGAAAATCATGAAACAGTAGCATATGAATTTATGTCCCAGGTGAGCTCTGCCTTCCTTCATGAGTTGTCTGATCCAGTTTGTTGGGTTCAGTCACTGCTCCATTATTTTTGAGGTAATGCACTTGGTGTTCCTGGTTTATTTTATGTTATTTTATTTATTTATTTTTTTTTTGGACAGGGTCTCACTCTTTAGACCAGCCTGATCTGGAGCTCAGAGGGACCCACCTGCCTCTGCCTCCTGAATGCTGGGGTTAAAGGCATGCTCCACTATGCCTGGCACTCTTATCTTTTAATATGTAATTAATACTTCTGACCATGTGGAAACTTTGTCATATGGTAGTCACATTGTGTAGAGCAGCAAAGCGTTGAGCTGCTGGGGACAGAAGAAACCCAAGATTGACTTACAGGTAGTGGCAAGAGTGTTTAATGAACAACAGTTTTTATGGTTAGTTCAGTTGGCAGCCTTCTGCACTGGCTTAGCTTATGCCTCTTCACTGGAAAGTACAGCATGCACCAGTGTGAACGTCCTAGACCATCTCAGAGTGGGTTTGTTCTGAAGAACTTTGGAAAATGCTCCTGTTGATGGGTGGTTCCTGAACATTCTTTGTTCTGTGCTCTGCCAGGCATTTTCTCTATATGAAGATGAGATCAGTGATTCTAAAGCACAGCTGGCGGCTATCACCTTGATCATTGGCACTTTTGAGAGGATGAAGTGCTTCAGTGAGGAGAACCATGAGCCCTTGAGAACTCAGTGTGCCCTTGCTGCATCCAAACTTCTGAAGAAACCAGATCAAGGCCGAGCTGTGAGCACGTGCGCACATCTCTTTTGGTCTGCTCGAAACACAGACAAAAATGGGGAGGAGGTAAGGTTCCTCTTGTCTGTTACAGGAGATAGAATTGGTAATGGGGATTGGCCACTTGGTTTTGTGCTTTGGAAATGAAACATTGGGTGCTTGGAATTCTGACAAAGACAATTGCTTTGCTTTATTAGAGGAGATGAATGGGTAGTGAAAGAGTCTCCTATAATGATATGGTTACAGCAGCTTGTTTACCACTGGTTATTATTTCCTTTGGGTTTGTTTGTTTTGAGATGGGGATATTGGTATGGAGCTTTGTTCTGGAATTCACTTTGTAGACAGGCTAGCCTTGAACTCACAGAGACCCATCTACCTGCCTCTGCCTCCCTGTTGCTGGGGTTAAAGTTAGGTGTATGCCACCATACCTGCCACCAGTTTTGTTTTTAAATACAGTTCTCTGGTTTGTTTTAGGGTTTCATTTTGTTGTGCCCAATTATAGCATAAAACCTTATAGCATTGTGTATCTTTGATGGTGGGAAAATAGGACAGTTCTCATTTATTAATCCATTCCATATTTTATGCCCTGTATTTTAGCTTCATGGAGGCAAAAGGGTCATGGAGTGCCTAAAGAAGGCTCTAAAAATAGCAAATCAGTGCATGGACCCCTCGCTACAAGTTCAGCTCTTTATAGAGATTCTGAATCGGTACATTTATTTCTATGAGAAAGAAAATGATGCGGTAAGTGAAATAGCTCTCTCTCTATATATAGATTTGATACGTTGTTTCATTTGTGAAAATTTGACTTTGCTTAGTCTATTTGCGACCTTCTTCCATTCTCCAGAATCGGCACAGACTGTGCAAGTAAAAAAATGCCAAGTACACATGACCAATGTGTGGACTTCATTTGTTATCGTGCAGCAGTTCAGAGTCATTCCTGAAGGCATCATCCATTTGTAGCATTATCGTATTCATTAAGATTTTTAGGTCAAATGCAATTTTGTCTTTTTTTTTTTTGCTGGTTTATGTTATTTTGTATTTTGAGTTTTTAAAATTCTTTTTCTGTCCTTAATGAATAGCTAATAGTTGTTGCTTAAACTTGGAATTTTATACTCATACCTTTTTCATAATTACTTAGGTATTTGATGAAAATAATACAAGTTCCTCACAACTGTGCTACTAAATTGTCTTTTTGTGATACATGCCTGCTACAAAATTATTCTTTTTGTAGGTAACAATTCAGGTCTTGAATCAACTTATTCAAAAGATTCGAGAAGATCTCCCAAATCTTGAGTCCAGTGAGGAAACAGAGCAAATTAACAAGCATTTTCATAACACATTGGAACATTTGCGCTCAAGGCGGGAATCACCAGAGTCTGAGGGGCCAATCTATGAAGGTCTCATCCTTTAAAAGAAGACAGCTCAGCAATTCCTTTCTACCCACCAGAAAGGGCTTTACTAGGTCTCCCTTCCATAGATTGTGCCTTTCAGAAATGCTGAGGTAGGTTTCCCATTCCTTACCTGTGATGTGTTTACCCAGCACCTCCAGACACCTTCAGGACCTTAACTCACTTCACAATTGTTTAACTCTGTCTGATCACCCCAAGTAGCATGACTGATCTGCTCTTTAAACCTCTTGTGATCTGTGAAAATTGAAAGCAAAACCCACTTAACCTGGCTACTAATGGAGCTCTCTTTCCTTATTTTATTTTGTTGCATTGTTGATTGTGTATTTTCTTTATTAATGGGAGTACTAACCCAAACATACTTGTTTATTTGTTCTCTGGTCCTATCTGAGATTACTTTAAAGGACAGGAGTACTGTGTGTGAAATTCAGCTTGGGCTTTCCCTGAATGCAAGATAAAGCCTATGTGTAATATATTCCCTACAACTAGAATATATTAATGCATGTTGAAGAATTTTAAAGCACCATGGTCAAAAGCAGAAGCTATATTTTGCATATTTGGACTCAGCTATCCTTTAAGAACTATGTCATCATCCTGACACATTGAATTAATTTGATTCTATGAAATAGAAATTTTGTGACTTAATGTAATTTATGTATAACCTCCACTATTGTAAATTTATGTGAAATGCATCATAATTACAACTTTTTCATCAGTGAAATAATAAAGTTGCTGTTAACAATTTTGGATCTTTCTTGGTTTTTGTACAGATGATAAAGGGAACTCTAGTAGATTACCTGTGGGGTGCCATGTAGTCTCATACACTTATGGAATTCTCTTATTTAACTCTCGTTTTTAAGCAGTTAGTGAAAACAAGGTACCATCTGTTACTTCTCAGACATTTACAGCTAATTACCTTCTTCTAGCACACCTTTTTTAGGGCGCGATGAGTTACCATAATAGCCCTAAAGGCTCTTTTCTTGTGTAGTTAACCATTGTGTAAAAGACACTCCAGAAACTGCCCAAAGACACCCATGTCATCATTGTCCAATGTAAGGGATGAATATGTGTTGCTTACATAGGGACTCCCGCGTCACAGACTGCAGTGCCTCATCTCCACCAGAGTGGTAAAGCCTTACCTGGTGAGGCTCACAAGGACGAGCAAAGCTTCCCCTAGAATCTGAGTGCTATGAACAATTGCTGCCTACAGTGTTGTCCTCTTTGGAGTTTGTCTCTCACCTACAGGGACTGCCTCCCTCGCATGGTGCTTTATCTAGAAATCACTGAGGTCTGGGGTTGCTTGGGCAGGTAGCTTACCCCACCTGCTCCCAGCTTTCCTGTACCTGTTTCTGTCTGGTCTCTTCATTTCCTTGTCACCCTTGTCAGGACCTCAGCTGTGGGTCGTGGTAGTCTGGATTAGGAATTTGGGAAGAGCTCAACTTGGGTTCTAGGCCGTCACCTGAAGGTTTGGTTGTGACTGGCATCTCTGTGCACTCATATGATTGCAAGCTGGAGGTTTAGTTTCTGTCCCATGGCCCTTTTCACAGTGTGACTTATGGGTCTTTTAACATGATAACCCCGGAAAGAACAAGGGGGAGACCACAATATCTTTTGATGACCTGATCTTGGAAATCTAGTCCATGCTAAAAAGAGAATTATACTTCAACTTTTGTTTTCTTTAAATAGGTTTTCCTTCTGTAGCACAAGCTGGCTTCAAACTTGTAATCTTCTGCCATCTTCTTCCTCAGTATTAGGATTACAGGCCTCTTCCACCGTGTGCCCCTCTTATAGTTAAGAATATTTTTAAATTATGCTTTGGGGATTTCATACAAGTATACAATATATCTTAGGCATACACACATACCCACTTTTTTTTTTTGTCCCCAAATAACCCACTGAGTGGTGAGTGCTGCCTGCATGCTTGTGGGTGTGGAACCATCTACTTGAACAAGGGTGACTTACTAGGACCTACACCCTAGAAGAAAAGTCCCTCTTCCCCAGCAGCCATCAGCTGCCAACAGCTCCTCAGTTAGGGAAGGGGTCTTATGAGCTCTGCCAACCATGCTGGAATGTGACTGGCTTGATCATCGTATGCAGTGACAGTAGATGTGAGTTCCTGAGTGCAATCCATGCCCTGTTGAGAAGACACTGCTTCACACCCTCCAACTCCTAATTCTTCCTGTCTGCCTTTTTCTGCAATGTTCCCTGGGTGAGGGGGTTGAGGTGGGAAGTTGATAGACATGTGTCAGCACTATGAGCACTTACATTTGCATTGGCTTTTTCCCACCATAAAAAGAAGCTTCTGTGACCAAAGTTAAAAGCAGCACTAATCTGGGTATAAACAAATATTTGGAAGACAGTTGCTGTCACAGCCATGAGCTTCACAAGGCTCATAGTACCAGGCCTCAAATCTGATCCAAAAACAGTTGGTTAACACCTTAACAGTCATGCTATTATTGCTCTAGTAGGCACACCTTGGCTGGCAGGTTGGTATTGTAGCATGCAGGGTCCCTTGCTGTGTAAGTCTCTTTTTTTTTTTTTTTTTTTTTTTAAAACACCCCGTGCCCTGCCTCAGGAGCCAGCACTTTCTAGCATTATAGAAGCTAGCCATTAGGGAGGAAGTTTCCAGGCCAGTTCAGCTTGATTTCTCTGTCTTGGAAACAATGTGCATTCTTCAGTAAGGTCTTATCATCCTTATCATCCAGCTGTGGTGGGCAAGAGCAATGACAATAGCCTGTGCTGTTCTGAGTGCCTTGGGCCACCCTGACAAATAACTTGTAGGGAAGCATCTCATTTTCATTTAATAATCATGTCTTCTCGGAACAGCGTTGTCCACACATACTGCTTCAAATTCCTACTCCCATTCTTACTTAAACCATTGGCCACCATTATACCTCACTCTACTTCAATATCACATGAACATGTATTCTAGCCCCTAGTTAAAGCTTAACTCTGCCCTTTCGTGGATTCTTTCTGTCTTCCTGACCTGTGCAGACATTCAAAGTTAAACACAAATCTAAAAATTTGCTTGACCCCACAGATGAGAGAGGACTTGAGGGCATTTGTTCCTGGGAGCTTGGGTTATTTCAGTATAATTTTTTTTTGCATTTATTTAAGTTTCATTTTACTTTCTGACTCAATAAAAGTAAATATGAAGCACATTTTTATTATCTACTCATTTGAGTAGTTATATTGAGGCCGATTGCGTTTCCTGGCTATTGTAAATAGAGCACCATGTCCATAGATGTTCAGATGTCTCTGGGACAATGGTTCTCAGCCTTCTTAATGCTGCAAACCTTTAATACAGTTCCTCATGTTGTGGTAATTCTCCAACCATAAAATTATTTTTGTTATTACGTCATAATTGTAACTTTGCTACTCCATAAATGTAATTTTACATTACGTGAATCATGATGTAAATATCTCGTATGCAGTCTTAGGGGACCCCTGTCAAAGGGTTCTTTGATCCCCAAAAGTGTGATGACCCATTGGTGAAAACCACTGCTCTAGTAGGATATAAAGTCCTTTGGATAACATGTCCAGGAGTGGTACAGCTGGATCGTGTGACTCATCTATTTCTAGGGTTTTTTTTTTTTTGTTTTTTGTTTTGGAACTTCTATGCTGATTTCTATAGTGGCTGCACCAATTTATACCCCTACCAGCTGTGGATTTGCATTTGATTTCTTGATGCCTGTTCTGACTGGGACGAGGTGGAATTTCAAAATAGTTATTTATTTATTTTTTGGTTTGGTTTTGCTGTTTATTTTTCGTTTGTTTGTTTGTTTTTGAGACAGGGTTTCTCTGTAGACTTCCCTATCCTGGAACTTGCTCTGTAGATAGGCTGGCCTTGAACTCATAGAGATCCTCCTTCCTCCCAAGTGCTGGGATTAAAGTCATGTGCCACCACCACCTGGCTCAAAATAGTTTTCATCAGCATTTCCCTGATGGCTAATGATGATGCTTACTGGCCATTTGTACTTCTTTTGAGAAATTTCTTTTCAGTTCCATAGGCCTTAAAAATTATTCATTTTTGTGTATAGGTGTGTATTGTGTATGTGCCTTTTCTACATGTATGTCTAAGTAGCAGGTGTGTGCTTGATACCTTCAAAAGTCAGAAGAGGGTGTTAGATCACCTAAAACCTGTTATAGGTGGTTGTGAGCCATTGCGTGAGTGCTGGGAGTTGAACCCGTGTCCTCTATAAGAACAACAAGTGCATCTAACTCATATCTCCAACCCTAACCATAGTCCCTATCTGTCTGTCTGTTTACCTACCTACCTACCTACCTACCTACCTACCTATCATTCATTCATTCATTCATTGATCTATCTGTGTGAGTTGTTCTTTGGTGTTTAGTTTCTTGAATTTTTTTGTGTATTCTGGCTACTAATTCTCTTACCAGATATATAGCTGGGAAATATTTTCTTCCATGCTCTAGGCTACTTCACTTGCTTGATAGTTTCTTTTGCTGTGTAGAAGCCTCTTAATTTCTGAAGGTTCTATTTGTAAATTCTTGGCTCTATCTATCTATCTATCTATCTATCTATCTATCTATCTCATGTGCAATTGGATTCTTATTCAGAAAGTCCTTACCTACAGCTATATCTTAAAAAAAATACTGTGTGTGTATGTATACCATGATGAGTGTGTGTGTTTATACCATGATGAATGTCTAGAGGCTAGAGGATAACTTACAGAAGTCAGATCTTTATGGGAGTCAGCTCTCCTTCTACCCTTCCACCTTGTGGGTCCTGGGGGGAACCAACTCATGTCATCAGTTACCTGCTGAACTTACCCTCGGAGCCATCTTGCTGACCTCTATGGATGTGTCTTGAATACTCCCTGCTTTCTCCTCTTGCAGTTCTATACTTTCAGGTCTTGAGCTGAGGTCCTGGATCCATTTGAAGCTGAGTTTTGTATCTGGTGTGTGGTAAGGATCTAGTTTTTTTTTTTTCAAATTTCAAAACTTTATTTTGCAATCCCAAATTCAAGGCTAAATTCCAGGCTACAGGAAGAAATTTAACATGAGTAAAATGTACAGCCTAGACTCAAAATTATAAACAAATGAGCACAAAAACCAACCAGCAAGCCAGTAACTGTGATCTTTGTTTTATAGGTGGTAATAACTGAAAGACTGAATAGATTTCAAATGCTGCAGTTAAGCCTAAATATAGCCCCTTTTCCCCTTGTCTATTACTATACCTTCCAGGACTACACTCACTTTGAAGGAAAAGACCACAGAACACACTCATTCCCTAATTCATTATGCCATCGAGAGTCCCATAGTATCAGGAAGAAAGAAAGAAGGGATCTAGTTTTGTATCTGGTGAGTGGTAAGGATATAGTTTTGGGTGTGGTGAGCAGTAAGGATCTAGTTTTGTATCTGGTGAGCAGTAAGGATCTAGTTTTGTATCAATAGTTTTCCCAGCACCTTTGGTTTACGATGCTATCCTCCAGTGTGTATTCAACATCTTCGTAATAAACCAGGTGGATGCAGCTGTATTTCCTTGTCTATTGCTTTAGTCTGTATCTGTGCCAGTTCCATGCTGTGTATTAGTGACTCTAGTCTATGAAGGACAGCTGTGATGGTGCCTCGTGCAGCTCACTATTGCTTTGGCTCTGTGGGGACTTTTGCACTTCCATATGAATTTTTGCTATTTCTATGAGGAACTGAGTGAGCATTTTGATTGGGAGGGTGCTAAATTTGTTGATGGCTTCCATAGCAAGGCCATTTTCACCATGTCAATCCTGCCAGTCCATGAGTAGTCTTTGTGGAGATCTTTCATAGCCTTAGTTAGCTTTATTCCAAGGGTGGTTGCTGGTTTCTTTTCCCCCTCTTGTGAATGTATTTGTTGCCCTGATTTTCTTTCACTGTCTCTGTCTTTGGCATGCAGGAAGGCTACTGATCTTTGTGTTAATTTTGTAGCCTGCCACTTTGCTGAAAATGTCCCCAGTTCTAGGATATTCCTCATGTCTCTGTCTCTCCCTGTGGGCTCTCAGACCAGAAGAGGAATGGTAGAGCATTGTCCATATCTCAGACATCTCTCAGAGAACATGGCAGAAGTGGAGCCATTCCCACCCAAATCAGGCCTAGACCCATTGAACTCCATAGAGACAAAGACCATGTCATTTTAGAGTCGGTTGTGCTTCTCTTTTCCTGCTGGAGAACTGAGTTGTCATGTGACTGGCAGTCTGCTAACCTGTCAAGTCCCTGCCTCACCGCAGTGCTTCCTCCCATGTGCTTTGGTATTTGCTGCATCATTAACATTTACCTGTCCTCAATCAGGTCTGCATATGCAAATTAGGTGCATTTTCTCCCTTATTCCTTTGTCCTCCCTCCCACTGTCTTGAACTATCTAAGCTAGCCCTGTTGCCTCAAAAACACCTCCCCCATTGTTCATACCACCCCGAGACCCTTCTCCCCAACTCCTCCGCAACCCGAGACCTTCAGTGCACAGCAGATGATGGTAACTGGGGACAGAGACCCATTTCCCCTGATTTCTACCTAGAGATAAGATGGAAAGTTCTTAACTACTGCTCCAACACCATGCCTGTCTGCTTCTCACCATGATGATCATAGATTAACAGTCTAAAACTGTAAGCAAGTTCCCAATTAAATGTTTTGTGTTATGAGACTTGCCTTGGTCACAGTATCTTTTTACAGCAATAGAACAGTAACTAAGACAGTGTTGGATATTCAATTTGGGAGCTACTCTGTGGGGTAGTGGACTACTTAGTCTTTGTCTAGTGATGGCCTATGAGATTTTTTCCTTTCACATTAGCATGCCTATTGATGTTCTTGTTCAGGTCTGTTTGGTAGCCATATTGTTGTGGTATCACAAGTGAAGCTTCCCTGTCATTTCTAGGGGCTACGATTTGACAGCAGACTTTCTGGTCCCCTGATTCTTGCAGTCTTTCTGCCCCCCTCTTCCTAGAAGAGTCCTGAGCCTTAGATGTAAGAATTGTGTTATAGGTCTATTCATGATCAGCTGTTCTCTTTATTTTGACCAGATATGGTTTTCTGTAACTGTCTCTGTTCCAAAGGGAAGTGTCTTTGGTGAAGGTTAAGAACCACCCTTATAAATGCAAATCAAAACAACTTTGAGATATCATCTTACACCTGTCAGAATGGCTAAAATAAAAAACTCCAATGATAGCCTTTGCTGGAGAGGCTGTGGAGGAAGGGGTACCCTCATCCATTGCTGGTGGGAATGCAATCTTGTGCAACCACTTTGGAAATCGGTGTTTCGGTTTCTCAGGAAATTCGGGATCAACCTACTCCTGGACCCAGCAATACCACTCCTGGGAATATACCCAAGAGATGCCCTATCATATGACAAGAGCATTTGTTCAACTATGTTCATAGCAGTATTATTTGTAATAGCCAGAACCTGGAAACAACCTAGATGCCCTTCAATGGGAGAATGGATGAAGAAAGTGTGGAATATCTACACATTAGAGTACTACGCTGCGGTAAAAAACAATGACTTCTCAAATTTTGCATGGAAATGGATGGAAATAGAAAACACTATCCTGAGTGAGGTAACCCAGAACCAAAAAGATGAATATGGGATGTACTCACTCATAATTGGTTTCTAGCCATAAGCAAGGGTCACGGAGTCTACAATCGGTGATCCCAAAGAAGCTAAGTAAGAAGGTGAACCAAAGGAAAAACATATAGTTGTCCTCTTGGCTATGGGAAGTAGACAAAATTGCCGGGGAGAAAATTGAGATCTTGGGGGTGGGGTGGGATGGGGGTAAGGGGAGATGGGAAGAGAAAAGGGAGAAGGGGAGAATGGGGGGAACTTGGGGAAAAAGGAGGATTGGGATAAAGGAAGGTTGGATAGGGGAGCACGGAAGCACAATTCTTAGTTAAGGGAGCCACCTTAGGGTTGGCAAGACACTTGAACCTAGAGTGGCTCCCAGGTGCCCAAGCCGAGGTCCCCAGTTAGTTCCTTGGGCAGCTGAGGATAGGGAACCTGAAATGACCCTATCCTAGAGCAAAACTGACGAATATCTTGCATATCATCATAGAACCTTCAACTGGTGATGGATGGAGATAGAGACAGAGACCCACACTGGAGCACTGGACTGAGCTCCCAAGGTCCCAATGAGGAGCGGAAGGAGGGAGAAGATGAGCAAGGATGTCAGGACCACGAGGGGTGCACCCACCCACTGAGACAGTAGAGCTGATCTATTGGGAGCTCACCAAGGCCAGCTGGACTGTGACTGAAAAAGGATGGGATAAAACCGGACTCTCTGAACATGGCGAACAATGAGGGCTGATGAGAAGCCAAGGACAATGGCACGGGGTTTTGATCCTACGTAATGTGCTGGCTTTGTGGGAGCCTAGCCAGTTTGGATGTTCACCTTCCTAGAAATGGACGGAGGGGGGAAGACCTAGGACTTACCACAGGGCAGGGAACCCTGACTGCTCTTTGGACTGGAGAGGGAGGGGGAGAGGAGTGGGGGGAGAGGGAGAAGGGTGGGAGGAGGGGGAGAAGGGTGGGAGGAGGGGGAGGGAAATGGGAGGCTGGGAGGAGGTGGAAACTTGTTTTTGTTTTTTTTATCCTTTTCTCAATAAAAAAAAAAATGACAACAAAAAAAGAAGCCATTACAGCCATTTCAAACACTGAAGGAAAAAAAAAAAGAACCACCCTTATCTGCAGGTAAAAGGATAACAAATCAGAATACAGGTCTAGTAAAGTGGCAGTCGTAGCTTCTCTAAGATCCGTAACCTTGCTCTCTTAGGGTTTCTACTGCTGTGACAAAATATCATGACCAAAAAGCAAGCTGGGAAGGAAAGGTTTTATTAAACCAGCAGTCCAAGAATGGCACCACCCACCATGGGCTAGGCCCTCCCCCATTGATCACTAAATGAGAAAATGCCTTACAGCAAGGTCTCAAGGAGGCATTTTCTCAGCTGAGGCTCCTTCCTTTGATGATTCCAGCTTGTGTCAAGCTGACACACAAAACCAGCCAGTACTCTAACCCTAAGTAGCTGTCTAGGTTTCCCTCTTGCTGAGCAGGCCTTATGTTCAATTAGATAGCTATTGGTTATGGCTCAGATGAATGCCACTATTGCATCCTCAGGGATATCTTACCAGTCTGTTCCTTATTGTTGTTTATGTGCATATTGGCTGGATAGGGTTACAGATTGCTTTCCTCCCTTGGCAGTTGCATAGTACTTTCTGGTTTTTTGGAAGCAAGACTTAAGACATCCGAGTCCTTTGTCTTAAATATCTGGTATCTTCAGCAATAGGATTTTACCTTCAACCTCTGAGGGGCAACCAAGGGAAACAACAATAGCATGTTATTTTAGGTAGCTGCTGCTGTGGCTTCTCTCCTCCCTACCTCCCATTTTTTTTCTCTCTCTGTCTCTGCCTCTCTCTCTGCTCTTCTCTCCTTTCCCCTCCATAACCAACTAAAAAAATAGCCAACCTCACTCTGCATGGTGCGCCTATCCATCTGTCTCTTGACCCCCACATGGCTTCCTGCCTGGAGCCAGCCGCCTTCAGAGACCTGCATCATCGTCTTGTGGTATGCCCATCCATCTGTCTCTCCTCTTAGAACTGGCTGCCCCATTGAGGTCTCTTACCCACCACACAGCTCCCTGCCTGGGACTCGTTGCCCCTCGTGGCCCGCTGCAGCCACTTGGGGAACTGTGCTACTCTGTCTGGGATTGGCTGCTTTAGGGACCTGATGCCCACTGCCTGCTACCACTTTGGGTACCTGTGGCATGGTCTCATGGCCTGCTCCCTGTTGCCACTTCAGGGACCCGCGGCATTGTCTTTGGACCCACTGCCTGCTGCAGCCACTTGGGGAACTGCAGAATTTTACTTTTGCTATAACACATATGGTAGATTTTTTCCAACTCTTTGAGGATTTTGGTTTGAGGAACATGAGCTCCAGAGTGGCTGCAGTTTGCATTTCTAGTGATGGTGAATTAAGGTTCCTTTTCTCCATGCCCTACCTAGCATTTATTATCAGCTATTTTTTTTTTGATCTTTGTCATTCTGCCTGTGTCTCAAAGTTGTTTTAATTTGCATTTCCCTAACTGCTATGAGTGATGAATACTTTTTGATGTCTTTCTTAACTATTTTTATTTCTTCTTTTGAGAACTTTCTGTTCAGATCACTAGCTCATTTTTTTAAAAAAAGATACATTTCTTGATTCTGTATTTTTAGTTTTTTGTATATGCAGAATATTAATCCTCTGTCAAATGTATAGCTGATAAAGATTATCTTCCATTCTTTGGTTTCTTCTTCATCAAAAGCTTTTTAGTTTTATGAGGTTCTACTTCTCAGTTCTTGGCCTCAATTATTGGGCAAATAGAGTCCTATTCAGACACTCCTTTCCTGAGCCTCTATCCTATGTTTTCTTCTAGCTGTTGTAGCTGATTTCAGGCTTCAAAATGAGGTCTTCAACCCACTTGAATCTAATTTTTGTGCAAGGTGATAGATACAGGACTAATTTCCTTCTTGGACATATAGGATACCCAGTTTCCTCAGAACTATTTTTGTTTTTTTTCTTTGAATAAGATTTTCTTTCAACTAGTGTCCCCTCTCTCCTCCCACCCCCTTCCCTCTCCTATCTACCTCCTTCCCCATTCACTCCTCCATCTCCATTCACAAAGGGACAGGCCTTCCATGGGTTTGCACAAAGTATGGTGCATTAATTGGAAGCAGGACTGAGCTCCTCCCCTTATGTTGAGGTGGGGCCAGGTAATCCATCATGGGGAACAAGTTGCCAAAAGTCAGCTAAGTGCCAGGGAGAGGTCCTCCCCTCACTGTTAGAAGCCTTGCTAAGTGATCAGGCTACACAATTGTCACATACATGCAGAGGGTCTATTAATTCCCATTCACTCTTTCTGACTGTTGGTTCAGAATCCATGAGCTCCTGTGAGCTCAGGTCAGCTGTCCCTGTGGTTCCCCCATCATGACTGCCCTGGCTGGTACAATCACTGCTTTTCTTCTGCAAGATTCTCAGGGCTTAGTGCAGTGCTTCTCTGTGGATCTCTGCCTCTGCTTCCCTCAGTTACTGGATAGAGTATCTCTGATGACAACTAGGGAAGTCACCATTCTGCTTACAGTAGATGACCAGTTCAGGCATCCTCTTCACCACTGCTAGGGAATCTTAGTTGAGGTCATCCTGTGGGTTTCCCTGGCACCAGGTTTCTCCCTAACCCCCAGTTATCCCCCCATTAAGACATCTCTTATGTTACTCCCCCTTTCATCTTGCTGCCAGCCCACCTTCCACACCCAGCCCACCCAACCCACTCCCTCTAGTTCCCATCCCTTCATCCTCCCCAACCCCTGCCTCCAGTTTACTCAGGAGATCTTTACTACTTTCCCTTCCCAGGGAACTCCATGCATCCCTTTTTGGGCTCTCCTTGTTATCTAGCCTCTCTAGGCTGTGGATTGTAGGTTGGTTATCCTATACTCCTAATAACTACCTATGAGTGAGTAAACTACATTTGCCTTTTTTGATCTGGGTTACTTCACTCAGAATGATTTTTTTCTAGTTCCATCCATTTGCCTGCAAATTTCATGAGGTCATCATTTTTAACTCCATTGTGTAAATGTACCACAATTTCCTTATCCATTTTTAGGTTGAGGGACATCTAGGTTATTTTCAGGTTCTGGCTATTATGAATAATGCTGCTATGACCATAGTTGAGCAAGAGTCCTTGTGATATGATTTGCATCCTTTGGGTATATGCCTAAAATTGGCATAGCTGGGTCTTGAGGCAGATTGATTCTCAATTTTCTAAGAAACTGCCATACTGATTTCCAAGTGACTGTATACTCCCATCAGCACTGGAGGAGTGTCCCCCTTACTCCACATCCTCTCGAGCATAAGCTGTCATCACTGTTTTTAATCTTAGCCATTCTGACGAGTGTAAGATGGTGTCTCAGACTCGTTTTGATCTGCATTTCCCTGATGACTAACGATGCTGAGCAGTTCCTTATATGTCTTTTAGTCATTTGAGATTCTTCTGTTGAGAATTCTTTTTTTATTTTTGGTTTGCTAGTATTTTATTGAATATTTTTCCATTTATATTCATCTGGGATATTGGTTTGTAGTTTTCATTTTTTGTTGTGTCTCTGCCTGGGTTCAGTGATAGAGTAATAGTGGCTTCATAGAAAGAGTTTGGAAAAGCTCCATTTTATTTCTTTTACTTTTTATTTTTTGAATAATTGATGAATATTGGCTTTAGATCTTCTTTGAAAGTATGATAGAATTCTTTGGTGAATCCATTTGGGCCTGGATGGATTTTTACTTGGAAGACTTTTTATTGTTGTTTCAATTTCTTCCTTTGGAATGGGTCTGTTTAGGTTGCTGCTCTCTTCTTGGATTAACTTCAGTAGTTTGTATGATTAAAGAAATTCATATATATTTTTGGATTTTCCAATCTAATGGAATATATGTCTTTAAAGTATAGGAATAGTTTTATTTTATAATATTCTGAATATCTTTGGGTTCTGTTGTAATGTTTCCTTGTTCATTTCTGATTCTATTAATTTGGGTCATGCCTGTCATTTGTGTGAATGTGTGATTTGTTTATCTACTTAAAGAACAACTCATAGATTTGTTGATTCTTAGTATTGGTTTTTTTTGTTTCTGCTTTATTAATTTCTGCTCTTGTTGTTTTTGTCTAAGTTGTTCTATTATCAATGAAGCCCCAGGAGTCAGATATTGGGGTGAAAACCTGATAGATCAAAGAATCCGTGGAAAAGTGACCAGCTGACCTTCCCCTTTTTACTAGAGACCCAGAAAGCATGCCTCTCCACACATCAGAGGCCAAAAAGGACCAAGAATCTCTAAGTGCCTCACTATTTCTTCCTGTGCCTCACTATCCATCTCTCTGGGTTCTCATACTTTCTATAACTAGTACTTGCCAACTAGTCACTGGCTCTGCTCCCTGATCCAAGATTAATTTTATTAACACTGTCTCAGAGGGTCACAGTACAATCAAATATCCCACAGCATTTCCCCCTTTTGTGTAAATAAAAAGAAAAGTTTTTTTAAAAAAACTTTTTAACAGCAAAACTATATACAATAAGAACAATTATCAGGTATTGGCTAAATAAAAAGGAAAGGTTTAACTCTAACACAGTGAAACTATATACAATAAGAACAATTATCAGGTATCGGCTAAATAAAAAGGAAAGGGTTTAACTCTGGAACTATATGCAATGAGAAAAATTATCAGGTAAGCATTACATTCACAATGTCCAGTTCATTTGTATTTGGCAAATTTGGAGAATATACTCTTTTATCTATCCTATCTTGGTGAATCCAAAGTTTTATCCCTAAACCACTTTCTACCATAACTTGTATTGCTAATCTAAAAATATCTTTTTCACCTAAAACATTTTCTTAGATAAACAACTTAAGCTTTTATTGTCTCTCAACTTTATAAACTTAACATCTATTTTATAAGTTTGTTTTCTGAATTTAGTAGCAAAGAAGATGGTAAAACTATCCAATAATATTTAAAACCTATTAGAGATCTGAGAAGGATAAAATATTACCTTAGTAAACAGGATGTGCAGAGCAAACAACTTCAAAACTATAGAAATGACAGAGAGAGCTGGCTGTCTGGACAGTCATACAAAAATTCTCTGCAATTTTGGGACCTAGAATATCTGACAGACTTCTCAGTAAAGTAGGAATTTTGAAGGACTATCCTACCCTGTCTTGGCAGAGTTTGACAGTCCACCTCCTTTGTGTCCTGCTTGTCCAATTTGGACAGCATACTGTCAACAGTCAAGGCAAGGGTACTTTCTTGCCAAGAGGCTAGCTTTGCCACATTAAAAGCAAACTACATATGGATATTCTTTGATACCCATCATCTTTTTTTTGGAAGTAAATTGTTGCTGCCAGCAACAGACATATATCACAGTCATGAAAAGCCTTATACTATTAAAACATCTTGAATGCCATATTCTGTAGATCTCTGAGTGTTTAAAAGATCACTGATCTATCTAGAATACATGAGGCTAAATAAAGCTTATTTCTGTCTACATCTAAATTTACTACAAATTTGATTGTTATCTTAATTATCCTAAATAGTTTGTAATAGTAGCTTTCAAGGACTGGAACTCTGCATTATAATTTAAAATGAGTTGCATAGGTATAATATCTTGCAGCATGTTCTAACAAAAATAACCTTAAATTTTTTTTAAAATTTATTTATTATGTACACAACAGTCTGCCTCCATGTATGCCCGCATGCCAGAGGAGGGCGCCAGATCTCATTACAGACGGTTGTGAGCCACCATGTGGTTGCTGGGAATTGAACTCAGAACCTCTGGAAGAGCAGCCGGTGCTCTTAACCACTGAGCCATCTCTCCAGCCCCAATAACCTTAAATTTATATCAATATACATAAATGCATACCAATGTAAAAATATTTGAGACTAGGAGTTGCTTTTTAGTCTAAAAGTACATTCTATAATTTACTTTTATCCTATCATTCCTATATCCCTCCTTTTTTTCTTTTCAGAAAGAGATCCCCAAATCTAACCTCCTTTGCTTAATTTCTTCCCTGACCATGACCAATAACAACTTGCAACTAAACCCCCTAAATGATGACAAACGTCCATAACCCACTAAATGACCAAAAACTACTCCAGACTCAAACCTAAAAACGTACAGAAAGGTAGGTGAAGATTATTTCTAGAATTAATTGTTACTCTATATGACCACTAATATCATGACAGGTACTGCAATGGGGTTGTCCTCTGGTCTACACACACACACACACACACACACACACACAAATTCCTATTTTCAAGATGGTGATGATAGGTTACATAGAAGTGTATTCAGGGCTCTCTTCATGTCCCTGTTCCTCAGGCTGTAGATGAAGGGGTTCATCATAGGAGTGACCACAGTATACAGAATGGAGGCGAGCACCCCTGCCCAAGAAGCCTGTGTCCATGTAGAACTGAGGTACACGCCTAGGCAGGTTCCATAGAACAGAGAGACAACTGAGAGGTGAGAACCGCAGGTGGAAAATGCTTTATATTTCCCTCCTGCTGTTGAAATCTGAAGGACAGATGTCACAATCTGAGAATAAGAGAAGATTATCCCAGCAAGGGGGAAAAAGCCCATGATGCCGGTTACAATATACAACACGATGTTGTTGATGAAGGTGTTGGAGCAGGCTAGCTTGAGGAGTTCAGGAAGCTCACAAAAATAGTGTGGGATTTCCACGACGGCACAGAATGACAATCTCAGAGCAGTTAAACTCTCAGGCAGGGCTCCAAGAATGCTTATGAGCCATGCCAGGAGAAGTAGGTGGAAACAGAGCTTAGGGCTCATAAGGACTGTGTAGTGCAGAGGGTGACAGATGGCCACAAAGCGGTCATATGCCATCACAGTCAGAAGCAAATTGTCCAGAAGTCCAAAGACCGTGAAAAAGTACATCTGTGCGATGCAGCCCACGTAGGTGATGCGCTTCCTCTGTGTCTGGATGTTCAGCAGCATCTTCGGGACAGTAGTAGAGGTAAAACAGATGTCAGAGAAGGATAGGTTAGAGAGGAATAAATACATGGGCGTGTGCAGTTTAGGGTCAGAGACAATGGCCAGGATGATGAGCAGATTCCCGAAGATCGTCACCAAGTACAAAGACAGAAACAGTCCAAAGAGAGCAGACTGAATCTCTGGGTTCTCTGAAAGTCCCAACAGATAAAACTCTGGAATCCCTGTGTGATTTTCTGGTTCCATGTAAACGAGGTATCTGGAAAAGATAAGAAACAGGAAGACTGAACTACAGGGAACAAACATAGTAGATGTGTGTCTGCTTTAACTTGAACCCCATGCATTGGTGACATGGGGCATTTGCACAATGCTTGCTTCTCCTTAGAGGCTTGGGCTTCTAAGTTCAGCCATATTCTCCTGTGGGTCACCTCATGTGGGACTCCTAGTTGTAACACATGATTTAGTATTCAGAGCTGCCTTCAAATACTCTGTTACCTTAATTCCCAAGCTCTCCTTTCAATTACTTTTCATCTCTCAACTTTTAAAAATATACTCTTTGAAGATTTCCTATACATACACAATGTACTGTGGCCACTTCCACTCCTCATTTCTGCCTCCTCCTCCTGCCACATTCACCCAACACACCCCACTTCCAAACTCATACCCTTTTTTTTTTTACAAAGCACAATGTGTTTTTTTCTTACTTCTTTTCTCTTAAAATAGGTAACTATTTTTTAAATTAAAATTAAACCATATTATTTCCCTCAACTCCCTTTTCTTCCTCCAACTCTTCCCAGGCCCCACTCAGATTCCTGGCTTCCTTTCTTTAATTGTTATTGCTATGTCTATATGCGTATATATGCATGGACATACAGGTATAAACCACTAAGACCATTTAGGGCTACCCATATGTGCGTGGCTGTGGGTCATCCACTGAGGGTGGGTGGCACCTACCACTGGACACGCTCCTGGCGAAAAGCACTTCTTCCTCCCCCAGCAGCCATCGGTTGCCAATAGCCCTTCATAAGGGCTCAAGAGTTCCTCAGATTTTTGTGCTGGCATTTTGATCCACCTGAATTTATGCAGATCTCATGCAGATATCGACAGCTGCTGTAGGCTCACAAGTTACTTCATATTTAGAAGGCAAGAGCTGACAACACTCCTCCTCATCTCTCCTTCATTGTTTCTGCCTTCTTTTCCACAGTGTCCCCTGAGCCTCGCCTTTCCACACACCCCTGAGTATGCAGGCTCCTGAGTGTGCAGGGCTGATAAAGATGTCTCATTTAGTACTGAGCACTCACAGTCCCCGCTTCCCAGTGTGTTGACCAGTCATAAGGTTATCTAGTCATGTGACCTGTCATGAGTCCACGCTGACTGGTGCCCTCTGCAGAAAGGTACTCTTCTAACCAAGACTGAGAGCAGGTTATGTCTGTGGATTAATTATTTAGAAGGCAGTTTGATGCCAGAACCATTTAGCAAAACAACAGTAGTAGGTTCTACCACAGGCCTAAGACTTTCCATCCATGAACTCTTGACCATGTCTACAGTACCAGGCATGAAATTCCCATGTCACTATTGCAGGTGCATCTTACCTGGAAGGTCAGTACTGTAGAATTCAGGGTCCAGTGATGGGCAAGACCCTGGATAACTTTTCTTTCCCAGCCAATTGCAAAGCACCTTCCAGCATTATGGAATCTAGCCAGAAGGGAAGTGGTTTCCTGGAAGGGTTTGAGATCTATATATTCTGCAGCCAAAGAGCATGGTATCATTACTTTTAAATACCATAATAATAAAATTAATTAAAAGAAAAAGTTTAAAGTTATACTTAAATACATTTTTAATTGGTTATGAGAAGGTCATTTAAAAAACAAGGAGAGGTGGCTCTGAAGTTAAGACCACCTGTTGCTCTTCGAGGGACCCTGTGCTTGATTCCCAACAATCACATGGCAGCTTTCAACCACCAGTTACTCCAGTTCCAGGGCATCTGATGCCTTCTTCGGGCCTCAGTGGGCACCAGCCACACACATGGCACACAAATATACATGTAGGAAAACACTTATACATGTGTGTTTTTTAAAAAAAATGGAACAAGTATAAAGGATGAACTCACTTCACCAGATAAATCCCGCTCTCATGGAGGCTGAGATGCTAGTGTAGCAATGTTGTCTAATCTTAGTTTATAAGAATTATTCAGGCTCCAGTGAGTTAGATCAACAGGTAAAAGTATTTCCCCTAGGGCTGATTGCCTGAGTTCAGTCTCTGGGATCCACACGGTAAAGGGATGGAACGGACACCTGGAAGTGGTCCTTTGACCTCTACAGGAGTGCCATAGCTTTTCCATAGTAAGTCCCTCTCCCAAGAAATAAATAAAATCAAAAGAACTTAAAAAAATTAACCCCGATGCTAAAGGAAAACAGCCTTCCTCATACAACCAAAGTAAGAAAGCCTATTTACTTTATTTAGTAGCAAACATAGAACTCTATCCCAGACAAGTTAGGCTAGAAAATATATTCTTTGAATAGTAACTAGGATGACCAAGTTACAGGCAACTCAAAGAAGCAATACACTCTCCATAGTGGTAATCGATTTATTACCATGTAATGAGTTAATAGAAGGCATTCTGAACATCACAAACTCATCTTTATAGGTGTCAAAAACTCCTTGGACATAGCTCTGGGAAAATTCTAAATGCAAGGATCTTGCATTTCTATAATACAAATCAGCATCTTTATCAGCTACTATCCATCCAGACATGAAATTACAGTAATAACTTCCATTAAGATCATATTGAAGACAAATATTCATACCTGCTACTGTCACTACCAAGTACTGTTAAGAATCTTCAAACCAACGTAATTAAAGAAAAAGTGATAATGCTCCCTATTATGGGTAAAAGCCATTTAATAATTTTCTGGAGAGAAAATGACAGTATAAATTGATTGAAAAGTGATTACAGTCAAAATATGTATTGTGTATGGTTAAATATTCAAGCATAAAACATACCTCTTTATTTACTGTTGGCAGCAATGAACAAGTAATTTGTAGAAAATGGTCACATACCTGCCCAACTTTCTGGAGCTGGTGAGGTCATGAGTCTTAGAGTAAAATGTTCTAACCCCACTTTGCTAAACTAGTATGACTTGTAACTTCATTCTGAATACTTGCCCTTGTAGCTCTCACCCTCATCAGAGATCATACCTTATCACCCCCTCTCTTTGTAGAAGAGATGGTGGAAAGACTGTACGAACCAGACGACAGGGAAGTCTGCTGTGAGACTGTGTCTCCTTGAAATGATGAGGATCTCACACCCATGATACCTTAACAATATGGCTGCGTAAGCAGAATCTGAACAATGACCACATCAGTAGACAAGCTAGCATGGTAGGGGCACGTGTCAGGAGGCTTCATCCCTAGACAAAGGACTGCCAAGAGAGGGAGAATTAGTCATCTTTAGGGACGAGCCCCTGACTGGTTATCCATTAGTAAGTAGTCAGACTTGACAGCATAGGCATACAAGAGACTAAGTGGACTCAGCACATTTTACTTATATTTTTATGCATATATGTAACAACAATTAAAAAAGACATAAATTTGAAAGTGAATGAGGGATACATGGAAAGAGTTGGAGGAAGGAAAAGGAAGAGGAGAAATGGTGTAATTATATGCTCATTAAATATAGATATTAAAATGAATCTAGATTAAACATACAAGTAGAGGGGCCAGGAAAAATATAGCCAATAAGGTATCAGGGGTGAATATGATTAAAGTACACTGGTTACGTGTATGAAAATGTCATACTGTAGCCGATTATTTGGAAATTATATACATGAGTAAACATCATTATAAAAGCAAAAAATACATTTCAGAGTGGCAGTGTGAAACCGCACAGCCTCAGAATGCCTGATCTAACTGTGCCGAAGTGCACTGAGGTTTATAGACCAGACCTGATTAATTTTGGTGTGTGATGGTTTTATTTACAAATTTTTATAATAAAGTTTTTTTCTTTTTGTTTTTTCTTTTCTTTTCTTTTTCAAGATAGGGTTTCTCTTTGTAACTTTGGCTGTCCTGGAACTCACTCTGTAAATAATAAGGCTGTGCTAAAACTCATAGAGATCTGCCTGCCTCTCTCTCATGAGTACTGAGATTAAAGGCGTGTGCTACCGCCATCCAGCAATAAAGCTTATTTTTAAAGGCAAAAAATTGTAACAAGCTCAGGGAAGATTTGGGACGTTGAAAAAGATCGGCCTATAGATGAACATGTCAGACTTAGAGTGCTTACAACCACAGGAACTGTATTCATCTTTTCTGATGAGTGACTTCATCACCTCCAATCCATATCCCCAGAAACACATGGAAGCGGGGAGCGGTCAACTGTATCTCAAAAGTAACCCAAGGAGGCTGTAAATGATGAAGAGATGTGTGAGCAATGAGATGCAAGGTGGATAAGAACTAGTAGGTGATGAGAAGGCGTAAACATTGAATAAAACACAGAGGAAACTCAAATGTAAACACAAAGGAAACTGAACAGAGTCCTAGGGAGGAAATGGTTTCAGCTGATGGGCAAAGAAAGCCTGTAGATATGATGTCAGGAAGACCAAGAAGCAAGAGGGATGCTGAGGGTGAACAAGCTGTAGTTAAACCCGAAGTTTCCTTTCGGTTAGTCACTCGCCCCCTTTAAATTCTTTTTGAAGCAGTGATGTTTTCTCACTTCCTAACCTGAGGCTTCAGCAGGAAGAGTTACTTCTCTGTCCTCTTATTTACTGTGCTCAATCAGATGCTATCATTTTCAGATGTGCTGTGTGCATCTTACCTTTCAGAGAAGTGGGTGCTGGAGCTGATATGTCTGCTAGGTCAGGGAGGTGGTGTAAAGTGATTCCGGAACCACAGTAATATTCTCTGCAGCAGAAGGAATTCTTCCCATCTGTGCTTGGATTCATGAACTAAAGGCAATGCCAGGATCTGGGCTGTTTATTTCGTTCCTGAAACTTAATTCTCAAAGCCTCTCATTAAATAAAAGTTTATAAATTCGTAATCTCTGGGTAATATACCTGCTAGGAATCTGGGGACCAAAGCGTTAATGACAAGGTCCCAATCAATTTTGTTCCCCTGTGGTTATTGAGTTGAGAAACTGTGCCACCTTCCCCCAAGGGTCATTAAAAAACTACTCATAAGTCTGTAAAAGGAAATAAAGAAGCTTGTTATATAATGAAATGGACAGCTAATAAACAGTATTTAACATTTGCAAGTATATGAGCATTTCATGAGGACACAATCAATACTAATGGACAGAGTACAGTAAATAATAACAAGGGATTCACTGTACTGTTTCCAGGACTAGGCGGATCAGGCAGGAAATCATACGAAAGCTTTGGACTTAATCATTTTGAGCAAGTGGCATTAAAAGACTGTATCACTGAATCTAATAGTGACACAGATTACATTCTAATTACTGGAAATCTCTTCAGGAAACATCTTATCATGGGTCAGGAAACAAGTCTGAAACAGTTTAAGACTTAAATAAAATAAAGTGTCTTTTCTAATCACAATTCCTGAAACTAGTAATTAGTAGTAAGTTGGATTTCAAAAAAATTGACAAGTACTTTGTAGTTTAAAATTGTATTTACAAATAAACAATGGCCTGATAAAGAAATGGATTGAAAAATCTAAAATTACCTTGGGAGAAACAAAATGGGAAATACAACACATGAAAACTTATGGCATGAAGTAAAATCAGTCCTAAGAAGAGTATTCCTGTTAACAAATACTATCATGACGAAGTAGAGATGGCACAAGGAAATGACCTCATACCCCAATGAAATACAAAAAGAACAAACATCCCAGATGATTTCAGAATAAAGAAAAATTCAAATTATAAAAATATGAATAGTGTGCCTGCTACCTCGCAAGACTTCATGACACCACCCTCTTTCCTTTGATGGAAGCAATGCCACTGGATGAAGGAAGATGCAGATGCATCTGTAAGCACAGCCAGCACCCAGGAGGCCAGGAGAATGTTGGAGGCATACATTGCCACAGGACTGACTCGAGCATTCTTCGTCCAGGTGCCTTTGAGAAAGTTGGTATGAGGTGTGACCACAGAAAGAGGAACCAGATCTTCTTCCAGACTGTAAACCTGAACAAACTGTGGACATGGTCAGTGAGCAGACATCTCTCATTGTTGCTATGGTGAGATCCTGATACTGCAAAGTTCTGGGGAAGAGAGAGTTCCTAAGCACTTGTCACCATGAAGGCCAAATTCTTCAGCAGAAGGGCTGAAGAGAAGATTAAGTTGGATGTGCCTGGCTTGAAGCCACATAGGCAGGTTAGAACACTGACTAAAATAAGGTCTAGTAGAAGCAGTACAAAACCTTATCAATCTGAGCTGTTTGAAAGTGTAAACAGAATTGATAAAACTTTGCTAGACACACTAGGAGGAGAGTAAAATAGAGTGAATCATAAATAAAATAAGTACAACACCAGAAATCTCTGAAGTACAAAGAATCATATGAAACTACTGCTATTTATTGTTATTGGCAAGTACATTCAATTCTCTAGAAAAATTGGAGAAATTTTTGTACATGTACAACATACAAAGAAAGATTTCAGTCAAAAATAGAAAGACTGCATTTGGGAGGACCTAGGACTTACCACAGGGCAGGGAACCCGGACTGCTCTGTGGACTGGAGAGGGAGGGGGGGGAGAGGAGTGGGGGGAGGGGGAGAAGGGTGGGAGGAGGGGAAGAAGGGTGGGAGGAGGGGGAGAAGGGTGGGAGGAGGGGAAGGGAAATGGGAGGCTGGGAGGAGGTGGAAACTTGTTTTTTTGTTTATGTTTTTTTTTCTTCTTTTCGCAATAAAAAAAAATTAAAAAAAAAAATAGAAAGACTGGACAGCCTAACAACGAGAGGAGAATCAAATCATAGTAGCCTTCCTTCACAGAAAAGCAAAAAGACATTACTGGTTAATGAAGCTGAATTTTATAAATATTTCAGAAAAATAATACTAATTTTTCATGCTTTAACAAACATTGAAGATGAGAGAGTCTTCGCAAACTCATTACATGAGAGCAGACTAGCCCTTCTGCAAAATCCAGGAGGGGACACAGAAAGAGACAGGTTGATATACTTGACTAAAATAGAAGCTAAAGTTTTTCACAAAACATGAGCAAACAAAATCCAAATGTACGGGAAAAGCTTGTACACCATGACTGTGAATAGGATTTCCTAAGAGAAAAAAACGGTTTAATACAGCAATCAATAAAGAGAATAATTTACACCATTAGGATAAAGGATTAACACTATGATGTGTCTATAGGCTGACAGTGACCATATAATAATTATCAATCTTTCAGTAATAAAAAGATGCTGGAAATTTTGAGGAGTAGGGCTTCTCTAGCACAATCTTGACAGAATGTGTTAGGCATGATATAGAAGGATATGAACATACCACAACCGAGTTCCAACTGAATTTTTCATAGAAACTGAAAAAAGTATCTTCTATTTCATATGCAAACACCGAAGAAACAGGACAGATCCAGAAACTTACGCGTGTAGTCAGCACTAAATAGACTCAGCAGATTAGATTTATATGTTTATTTGAAAGTGGGCAGACATGGAGGTGGGCAGACTTGGAAAGTGGGCAAATATGGAAGGAATAGAAGGGAGAAAGAGAGAAAAATGATGCCTTGAACTCATGGAGATCCGCCTGCCTCTGCCTCCTGAGTGCTGGGATTAAAGGTGACCACTGCCCCGTCTGGGGGCTCATTCTTAGGGAAGACTAATTTCCCTTCTCTCAGCAGTCCTTAACTGCTTGTAGCTCTTCATCTAGAGGTGGAACCTCATGAGATTTCCCCCATCTATGTTGGCATATCAAACGCTAGCATTGTTTAGGTCTTGTTTAGGCAGCCATAAAGTTGGGATTTTGTGAGAGTAAGTGCTCTGTCACAGGTAGGAGATTCCCGTCGTCTGGCTCTTCTGAGCTTTCTCTCATTTCTTCCTTGATGTTTCTTGAGCCTTGGGTGTAGGCGTTGTGTCATAGATGTATCAGTTGGGCCTGGGCACCCGTCCATAGCCAGTTCTCTGAATTTTAACTAGTGAATTTCTGTAAGAGTCTTCTGAAGTAAAAAGAAGCATCTTTGGTGAAAGCTTATCTGTAGGTATAAGGGTAAGTATCTAGGAAGCAATAAGGAATTATGCTGGTTTAATAAAATGGTGGTAGTGTGTTCTTTTCTAAAATCCACGACCTCAGTAGCCACATATATTTGTTCATGTTGTCTTCAACAATAAAGACTTAACTTCAACTTTTTGGATTGTTTTCTTAAATCTTTTTTTGCATTCTTTATATATTCTGGATAGTAATTCTCTGTCATATATATAGGGGACAAAGATTATCTCCACTCTATGGACTTCCTCTATACTTTATTTCTTTAGCTATATATAAACTTTTTAGTTTTATGAGATCTCACTTGTCAATTTGTGGCCTGAATTCCTGGGCAAATTGAGTTCTTTTCAGAACGTCCTTTCCTACACTTATATCATGAAAGGTACCGCCTAGGTTTTCTCCTGGCAGGTCCAGTGTTTTAGGTTTCACACTAGAGTTTTGATTAGTTTTTGTGCAAGGTGATAGATTCAGGCCTAATTTCATTCTTCTATTTGAGGACATCCAGTTTTCCCAATACCCTATGCTAAAGGTGCTGTTTATTCACCAGCTTGTTTGTTGTCAAATATTAGATGGCTGAAGTTATGTGCACTCATGTTTGGGTCTTCAATTTTGTTCCATTGGTCTATATGTCTGTTTTGATGCCAGTACCATATTCTGTTTTATTACTGTGCCTCTCTAATGTATCTTAATTGTTATGGCTATCTGTGGTCTTTTGTGCTTCCATATAAATTTAGAATAATTTTTTCTCCTCTGTGAAGACTAAGATAGAGATTTTGATTGAAATTACACTGAATCTGTAAATAGCTTTTGGAAAAATGGTTATTTTCATAATATTAATTCTACCAATCCATATCATGGGATATCTTTTCATTTTCAAGTGTTTTTATCTGTTTCTTCTGAGATTTATATTTTTCATTATAGGAGTCTTTCACTTCTTTTGTTCAGTTTATTCATAGATATTTACATTTCTTTCTTTTGCTCTACCCCCTTTTCTTTCTTTCCTTCACTTTCTTCTTTTTTTTGAGGATATTGTGAATGGAAATGTGTTTATAATCTTTTTTCTGAATGTTTGTTGATGCACAGAAAAGCTACTGATTTTGGTATGCTCATTCTGTATCTGATCATGTTGCTGAAATTGTTGGTCATTTCTAGAAGTTTTCTGGTAGAATTTTTAGAATCTCTTATGTATAACATGCCATCGGCAAGTAGGGATTATCTTAATTAAGTTTACTCCTGCTGTGACGAAACACCATGAACCTAAGCAACTGGGGAGGAGGGGTGGAGTTTACTTATGGTTCCACATCACTGTTCACAATCAAAGGAAATCATAGCAGGAACTTGGAGGTAGGAGCTGACCCAGAGGCCGTGGAGGGGTGTTGCTTACCGGCTTGCTCAGCCTGTTTTCTTAGAGAACCCAGGACCACCAGCCCAGGGGTGGCTCCACCCACAACAGACTGGACTCTCTCATATCAATCATTAATTTATAAAATGCTCTATAGGCCTTGCCTAGAGCCTAATCATGTGGAGGCATTTTCTTAATACATAGTCCCTCCTTCCAGGTGACTTTAGCTTGTATCAAGTTGACATAAAACTATCCAACACAGGAATGGTTTGATTTTTTCTTTCCCTTTTTGTATCTCTTCAATTTTCTTCTCTTTCCCTATTGCTCCAGTTATTGCTTCAAGCAAAATACTGGAAGGGAGTGTGATAGTGGACATCTCTGTCTCATTGCATCAAGTTTTTCTCCACTGAGGATGCTGTTCTCTTGGGTCTCTCATATATACACTTTATTGTGCTGAGATGTTTTATCTAGTCCTATTCTCTTTGGGAAAACATAAATATATTTTATATTATATAATATATAAGGTATGATGGATTTTTGTCAACGGCTTTTCCTGCATCAGTTGAGGTGATCCTGTCATTTTATTTTTGTTTTACTGAGTCACTATTTCTCTATTGTGCAATCCTGGCTGTCCTGAAACTCACTATGTAGATCAGGCTGGCCTCAAACTCGTAGAGCTCAACCTGTCTCTGCCTCCTGGGTGCTGGTGGTAAAAGCATATGTTACTATGCCTGCCTAGATTTTTGTGTTTAAGTCCATTTATGAGATTTATTATAACACAGGCAGTGGTGCCACATGCCTTTAATCCCAACACCTAGGAGGCAAGGCAGGTATCTCTGTGAGTTTGAGAGCAGCCTTGTCTCTAGGTGGTCCCAGGACAGCCAAAGCTACCAGAAAAACCACATCTTCAGAAACAAACCAGAAAAGAGGGACAGATCTATTACATTCATTGTAAATGTTGAATTGTCCCTGAATCTCTGAAATAAACCCAACTTGTAAATGGAAAATAATCTTTTTCATGTATGTCTGTATTAGTCTGTAGGTATTTTATTGAGCATTTTTTTTGATCTGTGCATCAGGGATATTGGCCTATAAGTTTTAAAATTTATTCATTGCTATGGATTTAACTGGTTTTGGTATTAGAGTAATAGTGGCTTCAAAGAAAGAGTGTGGGAATGCTCTTTTTATTTTTTTATTTACACTTTAAGAAGTATTGCCTGTAGATCTGCTTTGAAAGTTGACTTTGGAATTCTGCTGTGAATCCACATGGGACTGGAATTTTTAATTAAAAGTCCTTTTGATACTGTTTAAATCTTATGAGTCTTTATAGATTGTTGATCATTTGTCTTGGTTTAATTTTGGTGACTTGGCTAAACCTAATATTTTGTACATTACTTTTAGATTTTCTAAAACTTTAATTTAGAATAGAGTATAGATATTTACAATATTCCCTTAAAATGTTCTGAAATTCCTTAGTGTATGTTGTAATGTTTCCCTGTCCATTTTTGATATTTTTTTTATTGATTTTTATTGAGCTCTACATTTTTCTCTGCTCCCCTCCCTGCCTTTCCCCTCCCTTTCAACGCTCCTTCATGCTCCCAATTTACTCAGGATCTTGCCTTTTTCTACTTTTAATGTAGATTAGATCTATGTATGTCTCCCTTAGGGTCCTCATTGTTGTCTTGGTTCTCTGGGATTGTGATTTGCAGGCTGGTTTTCTTTGCTTTATGTTTGAAAACCACTTATGAGTTAGTACATGTCTGCGCTACCTCAGTCAAAATGATGTTTTCCAGTTCCATCCATTTTCTTTTAATATTCAAGATGTTTTTTCTGCTGTATAGTACTCCATTGTGTAAATGTACCACATTTTCCTTATCCATTTTTCACTCGAGGGGCATTTAGGTTGTTTCCAGGCTCTGGCTATAACAAACAAAGCTGCTATGAACATAGTTGAACACATGTCCTTGTGGCACGATTGAGCATCCTTTCAATATATACCCCAAAGTGGTATTACTGGGTCTTGAAAAAGGTTGTTTCCTAATTTTCTGAAAAATCGCCACACTGATATCCAAAGGGGTTGTACTAGCTTGCATTCCCACCAGCAATGCAGAAGTGTTCCCTTTTCCCCACAACCTCTCCAGCATAAGTTGTCATCAGTGTTTTTGATCTTGGCCATTCTTACAGGTATTAAGATGGAATTTCAGAGTTGTTATGATTTGCATTTCTCTGATGACTAAGGATGTTGAACATTTCCTTAAGTGTCTTTCAGCCATTTTAGATTTCTCTGTTGAGTGTTCTCTGTTTAGGTCTGTCCTCCATTTTTTAAATTGGATTATATGTTCTTTTGATGATCAATTTCTTAAGTTCTTTGTATAATTTGGAGATCAGACCTCTGTCTGATGTGGGGTTAGTGAAGATATTTTCCCTTTCTGTAGGCTGTCATTTTGTGTTGTTGATCATATCCTTTGCTTTACAGAAGCTTTTCAGCTTCAGAAGGTCCCACTCATTGTTTCTCTCAGTGTCTGTGCTGCTGGGGTTATATTTAGGAAGTGTTGTCTGTGCCAATGTGTTCAAGTGTACTTCACACTTTCTCTTCTACAAGGTTCAGTGTGGCTGGCTTTATATTGAGGTCTTTGATCTATTTGGACTTGAGTTTTGTTCATGGTGATAGATATGGGTCTATTTTCATTCTTCTACATGTTGATATTCAGTTATACCAGCACCATTTGTTAAATATGCTTTCTTTTTTCCATTTGATATTTTTTGCTTCTTTGTCAAAAATTGGGTGTTTGAAGGTGTGTGGATTAATATCCAGGTCTTCTACTTGGTTACATTGGTCCTCCTGTCTGTTTTTATGCCAATACCAGGCTGTTTTCAGTACTGTAGCTCTGTAGTAAAGTTTGAAGCCAGAGATTGTGATGCTTCCAGAAGTTCTTTTATTATACAGGATTGTTTTGGCTATCCTGGGTTTTTGTTTTTCCATTGATGTTGAGTACCATTCTTTTGAGGTCTGTGAAGAATTTTGCCAGGATTTTGATGGGTATTGCCTCGAATCTGTAGATTGCTTTTGGTAAGATTGCCATTTTTACTATGTTAATTCTGCCCACCCAAGAGCATGGGAGATCTTTCCACTTTCTTGTGTTTTCTTCAATTTCTTTCTTCAGAGTTTTAAATTTTTTCTCATACAAGTCTTCCACTTCTTTGGTTAGAGTTACTTTGAGATATTTTATGCTATTTTTGGCTATTGTCAAGGTTGATGTTTCTCTAATTTTTTCTCAGCCCTTTTATTGTCTGTGTACAGGAGGGCTATTAATTTTTAAAGTTAATCCTGCTACATTGCTGAAAG
This sequence comes from Microtus oregoni, assembly GCF_018167655.1. Taxonomy (NCBI): domain Eukaryota; kingdom Metazoa; phylum Chordata; class Mammalia; order Rodentia; family Cricetidae; genus Microtus; species Microtus oregoni. The sequence goes on from NW_024543063.1 coordinate 66,273,555, forward strand.
TTTTTATGAGTTGTAGAAGTTCCTTGATAGAATTTTGAGATTGCTTATAAACTACCATATCATCTGCAAACAGTGAGAGTTTGACTTCTTCTTTTCTGATTTGTATCCCCTTGATCTCCTCTTGGCTTTTTTTATTGCTGTACCTAGGACTTCAAGAACTATATTGAATAGATATGGAGAGAATGGACAACTTGTCTTGATCCTGATTTCACTGGAATCGCTGGGAGTTTCTCTCCATTTAGTTTGATGTTTGCTATTGGCTTGCTGTATATTGCCTTTATTATCTTTAGATATATTCCTTGTATCCTTGCTCTCTCCAAGATCTTTATCATGAAGGGATGTTGTATTTAGTCAAAAGGTTTTTCAGCATCTAATGAGATGGTCATGTTTTTTTTTTAGTTTGTTTATACGGTGGATTACTTTGACAAACTTTCATATGTTGTACCATCCCTGCATCTTTGGGATGAAGCCAAATTGATCATGGTGGATGATGGTTCTGATGTATTCTTGGAATCAATTTGCCAATATTTTATTAAATATTTTTGCATCAATGTTCATGAGTGAAATTGGTCTGTAATTCTCCTTCTTAGTAATGTCTTTCTGTGGTTTTGGTATCAGGGTGATTGTAGCCTCATAAAAAGAGTTTGGCATTGTTCCTTCTGTTTCTATTGTGTGGAATAATTTGAGGACTATTGGTATTAGTTCTTCTTTGAAAGTCTTGTAGAATTCTGAGCTGAAACCGTCTGGTCCTGGGCTTTATTTTGGTTGGGAGACTTTTGGTGACGGTTCTATTTCTTCAGCAGTTGTAGGTCTGTTTAATTTGCTTATCTTGTCTTGATTTAATTTTAGTAAGTGATATTTATCTAGAAAGTTGTTCTTTTCCTTTAAGTTTTCCAATTTTGTGAAGTACAGATTTCAGTGTGGTCGGATTTATATTGAGGTCTTTAATCCATTTGGACTTGAGCTTTTTTTTAAATATTTATTTATTTGTTATGTATACAATATTCTGTCCGTGTGTATGTCTGCAGGCCAGAAGAGGGCACCAGACCTCATTACAGATGGTTGTGAGCCACCATGGGTTGCTGGGAATTGAACTCAGGACCTTTGGAAGAGCAGGCAATGCTCTTAACCACTGAGCCATCTCTCCAGCCCCTTGGACTTGAGTTTTTTTGCATGGTGATAGATATTGATCTATTTTCATTCTTCTACAGGTTGACATCCAGTTATGCCAGCACCATTTGTTGAAGATGCTTTCTTTCTTCCATTGTATACTTTTAGCTCCTTTGTCAAAAATCAGGTGTTCATAGGTTTGTGGGTTAAAATCCGGGTCTTCTATTCAATTCCATTGGTCGACTTCTCTGTTTTTATGCCAGTACCAAGCTGTTTTCATTACTGTAACTCTGTAATAGAGTGTGAAGTCAGGGATGGTAATGCCTCCAGAAGTTCCTTTATTGTATAAGATTGTTTTGGCTATCCTGGGTTCTTTGTTTTTCCATATAAAGTTGATTATTGTTCTCTCAAGGTCTGTGAAGAATTTTGTTGGGATTTTGATGGGGATTGCATTGAATTTATAGATTGCCTTTGGTAGAATTGCCATTTTTACTATGTTGATCCTACCCATCCAAGAGCATGGGAGATCCTTCCATTTTCTGATGTCCTCTTCAATTTCTTTCTTCAATGCCTTAAAGTTCTTGTCAAATAGATCTTTCACTTCCTTGGTTTGAGTTACCCCAATGATGTGGGAGTGTCATATATCAATCTGTTGATTCCATTGGTTAATAAACAAACTGCTTGGCCTCATAGCTTAGAACATAGGTGGGTGGAGTAAACAGAACAGAATGCTGGGAGGAAGAGGAAGTGAGCTCAGAGACTCGACAGCTCTGCTCTCTGGAGCAGAGACGCCATGCTCCCCGCTCCCGGGAAGATGCACGCGATGAAGCTCTGACCCAGAATGGACATAGGCTAGAATCTTCCCGGTAAGACTGGTGCTACACAGATGATAAGAAATGGGCTAGTCCAGGTGCGAGAGTTAGCCTAGAAGAGGCTAGATAGAAATGGGCCAAGCAGTGTTTAAATGAATACAGTTTGTGTGTTGTTATTTCGGGGCATAAGCTAGCCAGGCAGCCGGGGTGCTGGGGACACAGCCCCACCACTCGTATTACAACACCCCAAGATACTTTATGTTCTTGTGGCTATCGTGAAAGGTAAAGTTTCTCTGATTTCCCTCTCTGCTTCTCCATCCTTTGTGTATAGGAGGGCTACTGATGTTTTGGAGTTGAACTTGTATCCTGCCACATCACTGAAGGTATTTATCAGCTGTAGGAGTTCTTTGGTAGAGTTTTTGGGGTCACTAATGTACACTATCATATCATCTGCAAATAACGAAAGTTTGACTTCTTCCTTTCTGATTTGAATCCCCTTGATCTCCTTATGTTGTCTTATTGCTATTGCTAGAACTTCAAGCACTTTATTGAAGAGATATGGTGAGAGTAGACAGCCTTGTCTTGTTCCTGATTTTAGTGAAATCGCTTAGAGTTTCTCTCCATTTAATTTGATATTAGCTGTTGGCTTGTTATATATTGCCTTTATTATATTTAGGTATGATCCTTGTATCCCTAACCTCTCCAAGACCTCTCCAAGATCATAAAGGTATGTTGAATTTTGTCAAATGCTTTTTCAGCATTTATCGAAATGATTATATGGTTTTCTTCTTTCAGTTTATTTATATGATGGATTACATTGATAGATTTTCGTATATTGAACCAGCCCTGCATCTCTGGGATGAAGCCTACTTGATCATAATGGATAATTTTTTTGAAGTGTTGCTGGATTCTGTTTGCCAGAATTTTATTGGGAATTTTTGTGTCGATGTTCATGAGTGAGACTGGTCTGTAATCCTCTTTCTTGGTTGGGTCTTTGTGTGGTTTTGGAATCAGGGTGACTGTAGCTTCATAAAAAAGTGTTTGGCAATGACTCTTCTGTTTACTCTTCTGTTTCTATTATGTGAAACACATTAAGGAGTATAGGTATCAGCTCTTCTTGGAAGTTCCGATAAAATTCTACATTAAAACCATCTGGTCCTGGGCTTTTTTTTGGTTGGGAGGTTTTTTTATGACAGCTTCTATTTCCTCACGACTTATAGGTCTATTTAAATTGTTCACCTGGCCTTGACTTAATTTTGGTAAAGGGTATTTATCTAGAAACAAGTCCCTTTCTTTTACATTTTCCAACTTTGTGGCATATAAGTTTTTGTAGTAAGACCTAATGATTCTCTAGATTTCCTCAGTGTCTGTTGTTATGTCCCCCCTTTCATTTCTGATCTTGGTAATTTACGTGTTCTCTCTCTGCCTTTTGATTAGTTTGGATAAAGGTTTGTCAATCTTGTTGACTTTCTCAAAGAACCTGCTCTTTGTTTCATTGATTCTTTGGGCTGTTTTCTGTTTTTCTATTTTGTTGATTTCAGCCCTCAGTTTGATTATTTTCAGTCTTCTACTCCTCCTAGGTGAGTCTGCTTCTTTTTTTCTAGAGCTTTCAGGTAGGCTGTTAGATCCCCAATGTGTGCTTTCTCTGTTTTCTTTAAGTGGGCACTTAATGCTATGAACTTTCCTCTCAGGACTGCTTTCATAGTGTCCCAGAGGTTTGAGTATGTTGAATCTTTATTTACATTGAATTCATGAAAGACTTTAATTTCTTTCTTTTTTTCTTCCTTGATCCAGGTGTGGTTCAGTAGTTGACTGTCCAGTTTCCATGAGTTCGTAGGCTTTCTGGGGGTAGCATTGTTGTTGAATTCTAACTTTAATCCATGGTGATCTGATAAGACACAGGTGGTTACTAATTTTTTTTGTAACTGTGGAAGTTTGCTTTGTTACCGAGTATGTGGTCAATTTTTGAGAAGGTTCCATGAGCTGCAGAGAAGAAGGATATTTTTTTCCTATTTGGGTGGAATGATCTATAGATGTCTGTTAAGTCCATTTGATTCATTACCTCCCTTAATCCTCTTATTTCTCTGTTAGGTTTATGTCTGATTGACCTGTCCATTGGTGAGAGAGGAGTGTTGAAATCTCCTACTACTAGTGTATGTGGTTTGATGGCTGCCTTGAGTTTTAGTAATGTTTCTTTTACGTAAGTGGGTGCTTTTATATTAGGGGCATAGATATTCAGGATTGAGACTTTGTCCTGATGAATTGTTCCTGTTATGTGTAAAAATGTCCATCTCCATCTGTTCTGATTGATTTTAGTTTGAATTCAACTTTGTTAGAAATTAGTATGATCACACCTGCTTGTTTCTTTTTATTTTATTTTATTTTTTTATTGAAAAAAAATTTCTGCCTCCTCCCAGCCTCCCATTTCCCTCCCCCTCCTCCCACTCTCCCTCTCCCACCACTTCTCTCTCTCCCTCTCCAGTCTGAAGAGCAGTCAGGGTTCCCTGCCCTGTGGAAAGTCCAAAGTCCTCCCCCCTCCATCCTGGTCTAGGAAGGTGAACATCCAAACTGGCTAGGCTCCCACAAAGCCAGAACATGAAGTAGGATCATAGGGGAGCAGGGAAGCACATATCTTAATTAAGGGAGCCACCTTAGGGTTGGCAAGACACTTGAACCTAGAGTGGCTCCCAGGGGCCCAAGGCGATGTCCCCAGTTAGTTCCTTGGGCAGATGAGGTTAGAGAACCTGAAATGACCCTATCCTATAGCCATACTGATGAATATCTTTCATATCACCATAGACCCTTCATCTGGCGATGGATGGAGATAGAGACAGAGACCCACACTGGTGGACTGGACTGAGCTCCCAAGGTCCCAATGAGGAGCAGAAGAAAGGAGAACATGAGCAAAGAAGTCAGGACCACAAGGGGTGCACCCACCCACGGAGACAGTGGGGCTGATCTATTGGGAGCTCACCAAGGCCAGCTGGACTGTGACTGAAAAAGCAAGGGATAAAACCAGACTCTCTGAATATGGCAGGACAATGAGGGCTGCTGTGAAGCCAAGGACAATGACACTGGGTTTTGAACCTGCTTTTTTCTTAGGTCCATTTGCTTGATAAACCTTTTCCCAGACCTTTACTCTGAGTAGATGTTTGTCTTTGTGGTTGAGGTGTGTTTCTTATAAACAGCAGAATGTTGGATCCTGTTTTTGCATCCAATCTCTTAACCTTTGCCTTATGGTGAATTGAGTCCATTGATATTAAGTGATATTAGTGACCAGTGGTTGTTAACTCTGGATTTTTTTTTGGTGGTAGAGTTTGTGTGTTTCCCTTCCTTGAGTTGTGCTGGTGAAGGGTTGTGAGATGTCTGAGTTATTGTGGGCATTGTTGGGATCCTTGAGTTGTGATTTTCCTGCTATTACTTTCTGTAAGGCTGGATTTGTGGCTATGTATTGTTTAAATTTGTTTTTATCCTAGAATATTTTGTTTTCTCCATTGATGGTGAATGAAAGCTTGGCTGGGTATAGTAGTCTGGTATTGCATCCATGGTCTCCTAATTTCTGCAGCACATCTATCCAGGACCTTCTGGCATTCACAGTTTCCATAGAGAAGTCAGGTATAATTTTGATGGGTTTACCTTTATAAGTTACTTGACCTTTTCCTTTTGCAGCTCTTAATATTCTTTCTTTATTCTGTATGTTTTGTGTTTTGGTTATTATATGGCAGGGGATTTTTTTTATCCAGTCTATTAGGTGTTCTGTATGCTTCTTGTACCTTCATAAAAATATCCTTCTTTAGGTTGGGAAAAGTTTTCTTCTACAATTTTTTGAATATATTTTCTGGGTCTTTGAGTTGTAATTCTTCTCGTTCTTCTACCCCTATTATTCTTAGGTTTGGTCATTTTATGGTGTCTCAGATTTCCTGAATGTTTTGTGATGAGAATTTGTTGGATTTGCTGTTTTCTTTGATTAGTGTGTTTATTTTCTCTATAGTGTCTTCAGTATATGAGATTCTTCTATCTCTTGTATTCTGTTGGTTCTGCTTGTCTCTGTAGTCCCTGTTTGTTTACCTAGATTTTCCATATCCAGCCGTCCCTTGGTTTGTGTTTTCTTCATTACCTCTATTTCAGTTTTCAAGTCTTGAACTGTTTCCATTATCTGTTTGATTGTTTTTTCTTGGTCTCCTAGGGTATCTTTTAGGGATTTATTCATTTCTTCAAACTTTTTATTCTTCTTCTCATCCATTTCTTTAAGGGAATTTTTCACATTTTGTTTAAGAGACTCTATCACTTTCATAATGTCTATTTCTTCTACTTCTTCTGGATTAGGGTGCTCAAGTCTTCCTGTTGTATGTTCGCTGGGTTCTGGTGTTATCATGCTGTGTTTCAGATTGTTGGAGGAATTCTTGCATTGGCGCCTGCCCATCTCTTCCTTCAAATGCTCTCCGATGGATCTTCTGGTACAGGATCAGGGTCAGTTGCTGGCCAGGAACCTCTCCTATGGGTCTTCTGATACAAGATCAGGGCCACTTGCTGGCCAGGAACCTCGCAGACAAAAGGGTAGGCTTGCAGTATGCATGCTCAGTAAAATAATGGAACTCCTGTGCCCCTGTACTCCCCACTTTTTCCCCAGATCCTCAGCTCCAAAGCAGGCTGAGTTGGGGGATCCTATGTCCCCAAAGAAGGGAAGTGGTGCCTGGGTGCATGCTGGTATGGGATAGGAAGAGAGAAGCAGTAGCCGGGGATAGAAACCCCTGCTGAATACCCAGATAGTTTAGGGGGTTGCAGGGTGTCTGTGCTCTGTTTCCGGGGCATCAACCGGCTGGTCGAGAACACACTCACCTCTCCAATGGGTCTTCTGATACCCTTGCTATTTTATTTTTATTATTTCTCTTTAAGTTTCCCTTTGGAGGATCACTACAAGGGTGAAGAGCAGATATGGAGGCTCTGGGAAATGAGTGTGATCATGGAGCATGATATGAAATTCCCAAAGAACCAATAAAATTATGTTAAAAATTGTTAAATATCTGTGAATTATGCTGAGATATCAAAAAGAAACAAATAGCCAGGCAACCAAATCAGTGCAGAAGGAAACTTCTTTACTGGGTCTATCAGGTGTGAGACCGAATGTTTGAAAAAAAAAAAGTCAATAAAATGAATGTGCTTAGATCTATAAACTTAGGTGGTAAAGAGGATATTTGTAAATATTAATAACACAAAATTATTGAATGTAATAGATGCTATATATGAATACATAGCACACATATTCAGCATTCATGTATATTGTATATACAGAATACATTTTATATAGTTTATATTGTATGTAGTAAAATGTATTATGCATTATGTATGTATTAAAGAGTCTTCTTTGTCCTGCTTGTGGACTTGATCTCATTCCTAGATACAGACTCTCTGTAATGCATATCACATACACAGTCGTCCTCCAGGCAGTAAAGCAGCGTTCAGACAGGATGGTGTAGAAGTGAGAGGTCAGACACAGAGGACACAAATCCCACACCCACCTGCCAGTCTCAGGTGACCAAGGAAACAACCACTGTGGTTGTGCTATTTTGATGGTCTCTGGAATTTTGTCAAGAGAGCTGCAGAAATATCTATAAATCCAAGCTCAGCCCCAGTGATCCCAGAGACTTCATCTAACACTGGACCAGCTTACAGCAATCAAACACGCACCCTAGCATGGTGCCGGTCTCCAGCGCATGCCTGTCTAGGAAAGCCTGGGGCATTCAATAGAATTCAGGTTAATCTGGTGATGGGCAGACTGACCCCCGAGTCCTCTCTTAGAAAGATGCATTAGAGAACTTGCAATTGTCAGTCCCCTAACTTCTCCACGAATTACAAATTCCTCACCGGAATTATTTCATCAAGGACTTAAGAGAAAGTTTTCTTGGAACATCTAAATGTCTATTGGAAATAAAACATTTGGGGGAGATGACTGTTCTTTTCCAGACCCTGTTGTGGAATAAGGCCTAATTTGTCAAGGCTATCTTCAACTTCCAGATTTGCTCTGTTCATGATGCAAAATATATTCCTAGCAGGTGAACATGAATGAAATTCAGTAACCTCATGAAGCAAACTCTTCCCTCATCGCACCTCAGACCACTCGCTGTTCCCCTCAGAGCTCACTGGAGCCTCAAAACTCTGGAGCTCCTGCTGTGGGGACCTGAACTCAGGTCGTGTTTTCCCTTCTCCCTCTGCAGCCCCACTTCTGAGTAAAATCACCCACTGTTTCACTCGTGTAGAATTCTATCTTTGATAAAGGAAAAGATTCTCTTTACCTTTCTGAACCCAACGCCAACTCAACCAGAATTATTTTTCTTTTTTCAGTGAGGCTCCTGAGAACACCCATGGGTGTCTCTGGGACCCCTGAGATCAAAGTGGAAGCTGCTTTGCTCCAGCCTGACTCTCCCAAGCTGTGCTTCTTTCTCCTTTCTTGATGTCTTTGGTTGCTCCATCCTATATTCACTGTCTCTAGTTCTCTCAGCCCAGGAAGGCCAGGATTCTTTAAGGAAAGACAGGGTTTTGGGAGTGGACTTCCAGGCCTGTGATTTTCAGAGAACACCTGGGCTGCTCTGGAGAGTAACTCCACAGAATTATCCACTTGTGACCATGGAGGTAGCTGCCCTGAGCTCAGAGGAGGCTGGGAGTAGAATGGACCTATGGGAGCAGAGAGTGAGGCTCAGGTGGTGTGTATGTCTAAGAGGCCAGTATGTTCTCACCATTGGGAAGGAGCCAAACTCTTGCTTGTTAATCCCAATGATGTAGGGGACAGTGATGAAATTCTTCTCAGCCAGAATCTCTTCTGGCGTCTTCAGCAGCACCGCCCCATAGTTCCCTATGAACGGGAAGGGATAGTTGGAGGGAAGGGATGAAGGGTGTAGATCAGATTACTCTGCCCAGGTAACAACTCTTTCTGTCCTCTGCCCAACTCAGGGCTTAGTCAGCACATTGATTCCTGTGATCACAGAAACTCGAGGTCCTGAATGGGGCTTAGTCTCTGACTCACCAAGAATAGGACCACAACTGGAGAGCCAGCAGTGATAAAGTAATATTGGTAGTCAATGGCTATGGAAGCTTGACCAAAGTGAAATAACACACACACACACACACACACACACACACACACACACACACACGTGCATGAAAACACACAGGAACACACACCTTAATTTGTAGCTGTGGGTGTAAAAGTTCATTGAGTCCTGGATGAGCAATACTACTGGTCAAGAACAATTGCAAAGTTAGGCCTGGAGGCTCTGGTTAGGACAGTCGCAACATTCACCTCTGTGTGTGCATTCACATGAAAGACACAAATACAGTTGACTTGCCCATTCATTATTTGAAGAATTCACCATAATGAGACTCTACCTGGAGCTCATTTGTTTTATTGACTCCAAGCAACATAACTGTTAGGAATTTTGCTAACATGAGTTCTCTGCTGACACAAAAGTCCCAATCAAGCCAAATCACAACAAGCCAAATTAATAAATATCCAGGTTTAATGGGATTCCTGCGCTCTCGGGTGGCCCCCGAGGGAAACCGGGAAGCCACGAGCGCGACCACCATGGGTGGGGTGGGGAGAGGAAAGAAACAGTTCAAATAGACTGGGGAGTGGTCAAGATTTTGGCGGGCTGTCTTGACCCTGCTCTGGGGAGGGGTCAAGGCTTGGCAGGCACAGGGACGAGGCCTCCAAAGATGGAGGCCAGAGACCAAGACTTACATTCCAGACTGTTTGTATAAGGGGTAACAGGAAGCTGAGGTGATATTTTGACTAACATTTAGGCTCACTTAGGAAAAAGGGGCGTTGACTCAAGTCTGGCTACTTCCTGCGGGCATGGGACGGTGTGGGGAAGGGGAGAGCTGGGTGTTGGTGGGTCCACGCTCAGCGGGAGATGTGACTGGAAAGGCATCCCATGTGCTCTCATCCCAGAGACGCCATGCATCTGTTCCTTGGGGGAGGTGAGAAGGAAGGTGTCTAGGAGAAAAAATATTGTTATCACCAAAATGAGTATGCCAGGATGAGGAGCAGGTAGGCCCTTCTTTGTGGCATCCTGGAAAACCGGAGGGTGGAAGGTCTTGTCTGCTGGACAGACCAAGTGTCCTGAGTAGGTGCCCACTTGGGCCTGGAGAGTTGGTACCAGCATGGGTGTCCCAAGACCTTGGCCCCCAAGGGTGTTGTGAGGATTACTGTGTGAGGTCCTTTCCATTGAGGTTTGAGAGACCTAGGAGTTAGCTGTTTGAGGAGTACTCTGTCCCCTGGAGAGAGTGGGGCTGGTTTAGGGGCATTAGGGTCCACTGCTGTGGTGGCAGGAAGACAGCTGTCAGCATGTGAATGGAGAAGGGACCTCAGAAAGGAGAGGTAGGGTAGGTACCCCACCAGTGGAGGAGTTTAGACTGGGAGGTGATGGTTAAGGAGAAAGGGCTTGCCATGAAGCAGCTCAAAAGGGCTCAGGCCTGTAGGGGAACATGGGGTGGTCCTGAGGTGAGTAAGGGCAATGGGGAGAAGGGAGGGCCAAGATAACCTGAGAGCTTGGTTAGTTGTTATTTGATGAGTTCACTGACCCTCTCCACCTTTCCAGAGAATTGTGGATGGGAGGGGGTGTGGAATTTCCAGGAGATGTTGAGAGCTTCTGACATGAGCTCCGTGACCCTGGAAGAGAAGGCTGGCCCATTGTCAGTCTGGATGGTCCGTGGGACACCAAACCAAGGAATGGTCCAGGGAGGCCAGAAACACTTCTATCCATCCTGTAAAAGTGTCCAAAAGTGTTAATAGATGATGGAGTTTTTTATGAGTAGGCATATGAATAAAATCAACCTGCCAGTCTTCTCCCAGTTGGTGTCCACAAAGCTGGTGTAGAGACTGAAATATGTGGAGAGCCCCTTGTGGGTTGGCCTGGGCACATGTCTGGCAGGAGGAGTGAACCTGTAAAATAGAATCTTGGAGATGGGTGTGGTTATAAAGGGCCTCCAAGAAGTGGAACAAAGCTTTGGGGAAGTGGCTAAGGATATCTCTACCCAGTAAAGGTGCTGGGCAAGCTAAGAAAGAATGATAGAGAAATTGTCCTGCAAGAATGCAGGGCCGTGGCAAAGTTTTAAGTGGGGAGGAATGGGTCCTGTCTACCCCTATAACTGAAATTGGTGAGGGGAACTTAAGGCCCGAGTGAGATGTTAGAACATAATAGGTAGCTCCTGTGTCCAAAATAAAAGTAATGGACTTACCCGCTACCTGCAGCTTTACCCTAGGCACGGATAGGGTTATGGGATATACCAAGTCTGGGCAGCGTCAATCCTCTGCAAGGCTGAGAAGCTCGAAGGCTGGCACAGTTTCGCTTGCCAATGTTGGTGAGGCTGGACCTCCGTGACGTGGCATAGAGGACAAGCCTACATGGGGGCATTGTGATTTCCAGTGTCCAGGTTGCTGGCAGTTAGGGAATAACCTCAGAGGAGGCATAGTGCAATATCGTGCCACATGACCAGTTAGGCCACACTTGAAACAGCTTGCCTGTGAGGTTGACTTAGGCTGGGCTCCATCAGAATAGAGCCTTGTGGTTGGCTTCCCTTGTCCCCCTTCCTTGACCTTAGGGCAGCTGCTAAGGCCTGGGCCTGCAGATTGTTGTAGCCTTGTCTGTCGGGAAGACTCAGCTGTTTTTTTCTCGGGCATTAAAAACTTGAAAGGCCATTTTCACCAATTCCCGTATAGGGGTTTGGGGACCCTCCTCAACCTTTCTTAACTTTAAGCAGAAGGATCAGTAGAAAAGGAACCTAGCCACTTTCTTTCTGAGAGAGATCCAGAAGAGAAAAGGGAACATGAACTTTCATAATGTGATTGACTCCCACCACCTCCTGGAGAGGACTGAGAAGGGCGGAGCTATGGTGGAATCTGGTATGAGAGGGGACTGAGGATTGGGAAGGGCTAGCTCAGTGCCCAGAGGGGGGTCCAAGGGTGGGAAGATGAGGTAGAAGGGGAGGGGGACAGGGAGAGGAGGTGGATAAGGTGGAAGTTGACCTTGAACTTCTGGATTAGCAAGGGAGGAAGTAGAGAGGGAAGACGAGGAGAAATGTCAAGAATGTTGTTCCATAAGAGGAGGTTGGGTAGTGTGGGCTTGAAGGAGTGGGGGAGGGGCCAGTGCCTCTGGCTGCATGGTCCAGCTGGAATTGTTGGGGTCTCAATTTTCAGATGACTGGGAATTTGGAGGCATTGTGGCCTTAGCTACCAAGACCCGTGCTGCGAGACACTGGCTACCAAGGGAAGGGCGAGAGCACAGAGCCCAAAAACCATGGACATATGTAAGCTCTGCCCATTTGTCTCTACGGTGACAAAAATTTAAATTAGCCATTCAAGACAGATTGTATCAGACAGTCCCAATTTATAAAGATTTTTTAAGAGGCATCCCAGGGGCGGCAGCGGATCTGGCTTTGAACTTCAAGTGCCCATTTTAAAGTCTATGCTCAACCACGTGGCCTAAGTCTGTTACAGCACATTTGCTAAAATAGCTCTTAGGCCTAATAGTGTCATGGAAATTGAATGCTAGGTGCCCCTAAAGCAAATAAAGTCCATTTTAGCTAGACCCGGTCTTGCCAGTCTAGCCACTGAGCTGAGATCAAACTCTTGCCGTGGGTCCATGGCTTCTACAAGAGTCTGATAATCGACAAAAGTATGAGTGGGTTCCCCAAGCCTTATAGCATAGACAACAAAAGGGGACTCACCAAGACACAGTCACTGTAGCCCAGGAGCTGCTTTTAGCGTGGCATGGAGAGCTCAGATTGTGGAAAGGCAGCCCTACCGGGTGGGACCTCCAAGATGTTAGGAATTTTGCTAATGGAGCTCTCTGCCGACATAAAAATCCCAATCAAGCCAAATCACAACAAGCCAACTTAAAAAATATCCAGGTTTAATGGGATTCCTGTGCTCTCAGGTGGCCCCAAGGGGAAACCAGGAAGCCATGGTGGCAAGCGTGACCACGCAGGAACTTTCTGGGGAAGCAGATTAAATAGACTGTGGAGTGGTCAAGATTTTGGCGGGCTCATCTTGACACTCCTCCGGGGCACAGGGATGGGGCTTGCAAAGATGGAGGCAAACACACCGGACATACAGAGCATCAGCATTGGTGGAATCCATTCGTAAAATGTCACTGGCCACAAACTGTGCTTCTGGGTATCGACCCAGCATTGCTAAACATTCTGCTTTGAGGATTTTGAAGCGATGGCAGGCAGGGGCAAATTCTAGGGCACGGTCCATGCAGAAAACCACCTTCCAGGAATCTTGTTTTTCAAAATCCATTTCCTCTATTTTCTCATACTCCATGACTGCATTGGCGTTCTTGAACTCCTGTTGTGCCTGGGCATTTTTATGATCCAGTTCTAGGGCTCTTTGGAAACTGCGACATGCTGCCATTGCATTCCCCAGTGAGAGGTGGCATTTGCCTTCTCGGACGTGTCCCCGGACAAAACTGTCATCCAATCTCACTGCTGCGCGTCCCCAAGAGCTTCCCGGAACCGCCCAAGCACCATCAGTGTAGCCGCTGCTCGATTACCGTAATAGCTGGCATTTTTAGGACACATATCTATGGCTTTTGTATAATAGTTATAAGCCTCGTTGTAGTCCTTCTTAGCATAGTATGCATTCACTTGTTCCTTGAAGGATTCCGTGTCCCTCTTGGAGTCTTTGCCCTCTAGCAGTTCAGGCTTGGTATACCACATCGCACTCCGCGGTAGCCGCCATCTTACCGCCGGGAACAGAGAGCCGGGTGGGAGGACCAGCGTTCATTTTGTGACTCTTCCTCTATTCCTCCATTGACTTGGGGTTTATGAAAACCTCACTCTGTTACTACAAACAGAAGAGAGAGGCGGTCTTTGTCTCCTCCTCAGGGAGGAATATTGCTTCTATGCCAATAAGTAAGGTGTAGTAAAAAACAAGATCTGGCAATTCCAGCTGAATCTTCAAAAACATAAGAAACAGCTTGATACCTCATTGTCATTCTAATATGGAATTGGGTACTACCCTTATTAAACCCCTTTCTCCTCCATTTCTTGATCCTACTGATTGAACTCTTATTTTCCTGTGAGCTCCGTGGAACCCTGCTACACAGCCTGCACCAATATGAGTGGACCTAAGAGTCTGCTCCAACACTGAGTGGACCTAAGAGACAGCCACAGCGAAAATTGGAACAGGAAGCCAAGACAATACTGGCCTCATTTGAAAGAAGAGATGGGTAGGTGCCAATGCAAGAATTCCTCCAACATCCTAAAAAGCAACATGGTAACACAAGAACCCAGCAGACACACACAGGAAGACTTGATTATCCTAACAGAGAAGATGTAGAAGTTACAATTTTAAATGTAACTTTATGAAAATGATTGAGACCTTAAAGAGGAAGTGAAAAACTCCCTTAAAGAAATGGAGGAGAAGACAAACAAAAAGCTGGAAGAAATTAATAAATCCCTCAAAGAAACCCAAGAAAACCAAGAAAAAGCAATCAAACAGGTGAAGGAAACAGTTCAGGACTTGAAGACTGAAATAGAGTTAATAAAGAAAACACAAGCTGAGGGATCTGTGGATATGGAAAATCTGGGTAAATGAACAGGAACTACAGAGACAAGTATAACCAACACATTAAAGAGATAGAAGAAAGAATCTCAGGCACTGAAGATACTATAGAGGAAATAGACTCATTGGTCAAAGAAAACATTAAATCCAACAAATTTTTAACACAAAACATCCAGGAAATCTGGGATACTATGAAAAGACTAAACCTAAGAATAATATGTAGAAGAACTCCAGCACAAAGGCACAGAAAATATATTCAATAAAATTACAGAAGAAAACTTTCCCAGTCTAAAGAAGGATATCCCTATGAAGGTACAAGAAGATTACAGAAGATCTAGACTGGTTAAAAAAAAAATCCCGTTACCATATAATAATCAAAACACAAAACATTCAGAACAAAGAGAGAATATTAAGATTGCAAAGGAAAAAGGTCAAGTAACATATAAAGGTAAACCTATCAGAATTACACCTGACTTCTCAGTGGAAACCATAAAAGTCAGAGGTCCTCTATATGTGATAGATGTGATGCAGACACTAAGAGTCTATGGATGCAAGCCCAGACTATTATGCCCAGCAAAGTTTTCATTCATCATTGATGGAGAAAACAAGATATTCAGTGACAAAACATATTTAAACAATACATATCTGCAAACCCAGCCTTACAAAAGTACTAGAAGGAAAATCTCAACACAAGGAAGCTAACTACACCCACAATAACACAGACATCTGATAATCCCTAACGGTATAACCCAAAGACAGGAAACTACCGAAAGATAACTGGAGTGAACAACCACTGGTCATTAAATATCAATGGTCTCAATTCACCTATAAAAAGACACAGGCTAAGAGAATGGATACAAAAACAGAATCCAGCATTCTTCTTTTTACAGGAAACACACCTTAACCTCAAAGACAGATACTACCTCAGAGTAAAGGGTCGGGAAAAGGTTTTCCAATCAAATGGACCTAAGAAACAAGCGGGTGTGACTATCCTAATATCCAACAAAATTGATTTCAAACTACAATCAATCAAAAGAGACGGAGAAGGACACTTTATATACATAACAGGAACAATTCATCAAGATGAAGTCTCAATCCTGAATATCTATGCCCCTAATACAAGAGCACCCACGTTTGTAAAAGAAACATTACTAAAACTTAAACCGCACATCAAACCCCACACACTAATAGTAGGAGATTTCAACACTCCTCTCTCCTCAAAGGACAGGTCAAACAGACAGAAACTTAACAGAAAAATAAGAGAACTAACAGATGTAATGAATCAAATGGACTTAACAGACATCTATAGAACATTCCACCCAAACAAAAAAGATTATACCTTTTTCCCAGCACCTCATCAAACTTTCTCTAAAACTGATCACATTCTCGGTAACAAAGCAAACACCCACCAAATCTAAGAACACATAAAAAAAATCATCCATCTTGATTAAGTAGGCTTCATCCCAGAGATGCAGGGTTGGTTCAACATACTAAAATCTATCAATGTAATCCATCATATAAACAAACTGAAAAAAGAAAACCATATGATCATTTCATTAGATGCTGAAAAAGCAGTTGACAAAATTCACCACCCCATCATGATAAAGGTCTTGGGGAGATTAGGGATACAGGATCATATCTAAATTTAATAAAAGCAATATACAGCAAGCCGACAGCTAACATCAAATTAAATTGAGAGAAACTCAAAGCCATTCCACTAAAATCAGGAACAAGACAAGGCTGTCTACTCTCTCCATATCTCTTCAACATAGTTTTTGAAGTTTTAGCAATAGCAATAAGACAACATAAAGAGATCAAGGGGATTCATATTGGAAAGGGAGAAGTCAGAATTTCATTATTTGCAGATGATATTATAGTGTACATAAGTGACCCCAAAAACTCTACCAGAGAACTCCTACAGTTGATAAATAACTTCAATGAAGTAGCAGGATACAAGATCAACTTGGGGCTGATCTAATGGATTGGTATTTTTTAAATTTTTTTAAGTAATAAAATATATAAAAATAAACTTGTTGTCTATATTTCTTCAAGAACAGATTGAAAAAATTGCTAACCAGACTTTTAATCAGTTGCTATTACAGGATTACTGGCTCCTAGCTACAGAGCCAGAGGCCAGAGACTCCCAAATATACCTTGATGGTGAAGATCAAGTTTGCCCAAAAGGGCTTTGCCGCCCTGATTCAACACTAAGTAGTCTAACAATAACATTGCTCCTCTTTCCCACGACATAATTGTTTATCAATAAGAAACAACAAAAAGTGGGGAATGTAAGCCCCTCAAGTCACACGACCTCCAACTTCCAGGTTCGGCCCACAGGACACTCTAACTGCCTTAACTGTTGAACCTAGTCTCCACAGTTCAGTGTAAGAAGCCCAATCTCTGAACATGAAATCCCACCAATCTCCACCCTGGAAAGCTCTACCCTCTCCCCAAGAAACTCTATATAAACCCCGTATCCTGTTCAGATTGCTGCTGTTTCTCACCCAAGCAGAGGCAATCAGCCTTCTGGTTTTTCCTGTTCCAATGTCTTGTGTGATATTTGTTGTGTGATGTTACTTTGAATAATTCATTGTCTCCTGACTGCCAGGAAACCTTTCCATCCAAGCTTTAATGCTTACAGTGGGGGCAGCCTTTGATGTTTCCCATGCCCAGGATACTGCCCAGTGTCTCAGTTGACTCCCTGTTACCTGCAAGATGTCCAACTCTCAGCTGCGTCTCCAGCACCACGTCTGCCTACACGCTGCCATGCTCCCTGCCATTATGATAATGGACTGAACCCCTGAAACTGTGAGTTGCTGTATTTCAGCAATAGAAATTTTAGCTAAGACGAATGTCTTTTAGAAACTGTCATTTGTGTATGGGTCATCGCTGTCTTGTCTTTATCCAGAGGCAGACATTTGCCCCCAGGGACAAATACCTCTTCTCCCTCTCTTTTGCCCACCTTTTCCTCTCTCCCTTATTCCCTTCCCTTTCTCCCTTGTCTTTTATCTCCTACCTTCAGTACCGTGAACTCTGGTCAGTAGGTGAATAATCTAGTTAGACACCAGCTCAGCTTCTCCATGTTTCATGACGGAAGTGTGACCTCCAGAAACAAGACCTTAACATCAGGTTGTGTGAGCAACACGAGCCTTGGCAATAGCCTGTTCTATTGGGTAGTGTCCACGAGTCCCTTTTGTTAATAACTCAACAGGCTGTAACCTGTTCCTGGCACTGGAGGTTTAATTTGGTGGCATAAGATGCCTACCTGAAGCCTTCTCTCCCCTGTTAATTTTTGCCTTCATGTGGGTTCCTTTCACATATGTATAGAAAGCTCCTAGGGTACTCGGTTCCCACGTAGTATTTCAAAGGACCTTTAGTATTGGTTGTCCCTCTCTGTTTTCTTTCCTTTACCTTCCTGTCCCATCCCCCTTTCATTAAACCATCAAACTCTAGTTTTCCTTTATAGCTTCATAACACTATAGACTATTTCCTTTCCTTGAGAAATACTCTGTTCCCTCCTGGTCCCTTAGTAGGTACCAAACCTCTGTGGTTATTCAGATTGTAGTTCCCATATCAGAACCTTAACAGGGAACATCCTTAAAAGAGAAAACATACCATCTTTGTCCACATGTGCTGAGCACTGTAGGCTTTTGTTACTGGAGTCTGACATGGGCATGCGCAGAGCACACAGGGTGCAGTTGCTGAGAACCATGTGTGCTCACAGCACATCACTATGCCCATGGAACTGGGCTGCTAAGGATGAAGCAGAGTTCAGCTCACACTGAACCGAAGAGCTGCCCTGGCAGGACGTTTTTTTGGATCAGTACGGAGACTTAACCAGTGGTTTGAATATTTACTGTTGAGTTTGGGAGGGTGCGGGTGGCTAAACGGGAAGGCAGGGAGGGCCGGGAGGGCCTGTGGAGCCTTGAGGCTCAACATGCAAGAGGACCTTGATTATGATGCCCATACCATTAGAGCCCCTCAGCGGGCTGGTATACCCGCCTCTGGCCCGCATGCCTGGGTCATGTGTGCTTGGGTCATAAAAGGCAGGAATTTCCCGTCTACTTAATTGGATATGATCCCATGGCCAGTATAGGAGATGTGGTTTCAGTTGAGAGACTCATCAACTTCAGTCAATACCACGTAAACGAATATGACAGGAGTGGCAGGTAATGGGGCCTGGGGAGTGGCAGGAGGAGCAGAAACTCTTGGGGACAGCCAGGGTCTACCACAGAGAAACACATCCTTCCAGAGCTGCCCGAGGGAGGGTAGGGGTCATGCTAAAGGCTCTTCTTTCATGGAAACCACTGGGTTTGTGCTTGCTTTAGGCTCCTAGGCATCTGAGACCTGCACACCTTGGAAGGGCAGCTCCTAGGCTTTCTTTAAGAGAAGCAAAACAAAGAACTTCAGTTAGTTTACAAATCCTTTTACACTGTCTCCTCTAGAGCACTTTATTGGGCACTTGAAAGGAATTTAGCTAATAAAACCATATATATTTTTTTATGTGTACACTTAAAAATTTTTAGATTTGAGTGTTTTGCCTGCATGTATTTTCAATGTGCCACACACTCATCAGAAGAAGGTGTTCAACCTCCTGAAACTGGAGCTATGGACAGCAGAAACCTGTGTGTGGGTGCTAGGAACCAAACCCAGGTCCCCTACAGGAAGAAACTAGAGTTCGTTAATGCCAAGCCATCTCTCCAGCCCTTAATGCATATGTTTTTAATGCTATGTTATATGCAAGACAGAAAGTTGTACCATGAAATAAATTTTCACTTAAAATATTAACTTAAAGTTTAAAAAAAGAATCACCAAGAAATATCACGCCTGTGTCTTTCATGTTTGCTGAGGAATTTCATAAGGAAATTTTCAACATAAACTATAACCCCTTTTATACATGTTGTGTATGCTTTGGTACGTACGTGAAGGCTAGAGGTTGACATTCTCTTTGTCAATTTCTTTTCCTCTTATTAAAAACATATGTGTGTGTGCACATGTGCCCCAAACCTGCCAAGTAAGTGTGTGAAGGTCAGAAGAGAACCATATTTGACAGCTGTGTTCTGCCAATTCGTGGGTTCTGGGAGGGTGAAGGTGCAGGTGGCTAAAGGGGAAGGCAGAGAGGGCCGGGAGGACCTTAATTACGATGCTCATACTATAAGATCCCCTCAGTGGGCTCACTGGTATAGCCACCTGTGGCCTGCATGCCTGGGTGCTTGGATCATAAAAGGCAGGAGTTTCCCCTCTACACAGGGTGGTCAGTGTGGGCGATGTGGCTTCTGTTGAGAGACTCATCAACTTCAATCAATATTGAACTAATATGACAGGAGTGCCAAGAAATGGGGCCTGCGGAGGGGCAAGGGGCAGGACGGGCAGGACGGGCAGGATGGGCAAGACGGGCAGGAGGGGCAGGAGGAGCAGAAACTCTGGGGGACAGACAGGGTCTGCCAGGGAGAAACACACCTTCCAGAGCTGCCTGAGGGAGGGCAGGGGTCATGCTTAAGGCTCTAAGGTGCCTAACCTGAAGAACCACCCTGTCTGTGGTCTCTGCACCTCAGCTTTTGAGACATTCTCTCACCCAAATCCCCACTGTGTTTTACTGATTGTCTTGGAGTATACTGATTCACCTAGACGTGCAGGCAAGCAAGCTTTGGGGATCCTCCTGTATCCACTTCTCCAAGTTTCTCAAGGTGCTGGGGGTTCTGAACTCAGGGCTTGCAGGGCGAGAGCTTTACCAACTGAGTTTTAACAGTCACTGCAGCCTTCTTTCCTAGTCCTTGTTTCGTATTTCTCACTAGTTTATAGGCAGGAAACCATGACCCTCAACAGTAGATTCTCCATAGCTCACATGCTCCTTGATCATGTCTGTAGTTGTGAGGTTATTTAGTCTATAGTTGTTCAGCCTTCCAAATTAGAGCTTCAGGTGCTGGAAGCATTTGTACGTGCTCTTGAAGATGCGAGTTGAAGCATCACAGCTGCACTGTGTGAGACAGCTGCAGTGTTGAATCCCCATTCTACAGAGGGAGAGACTGATTTATGGGCTCATAGGAAGTCTAAGTAGTAACTAATAACTAACAGTGATTGGAGTAGGAATCAAATCCAAGCTGAGTTTAATCTATTTGGCACTCTCCTGTTATCCGGAGAGTGCTCTGAGGAAGGATGAAGCCTGATATAGAGCCCTTGCCTTGAATGGCACAGCCATACACTATATGCGTAGCCCAGAAATGAACACCTGAGTAGAGAAATACATAAATAAGAAAATTTTAGTTTCTTCTCTTACCTCAGAAGGAAATGCACTTTGCCATCTAGTGTTTACACTTTACTGTGCCTTTACATAGCAATCTATAATTACCTAAAATGTCCTCTCAATTTGTAGGATGCCACTGCATTATGCCTGTGCCCACAACCACCCAGCTGTGCTGATATTGTTATTATCAAACTGCACAGACATTAATATTCAAAACGATGAATGCTGCACACCCTTAATTAAGGAAGCTATCCAACAACTGTTTTTGGCATGAAATGGCTTATCCTTGTTTGGTTTTTGTTGTGATAAAAAGACTGGTGAAATCCATCTCAGGTAAAGGAAACGTTTATTCGGCCTACAACTCTAGAAGGGAAACCAGGGCAGGAGCTCAGTCAGGACCAGAGGCAGGAAATGAAGCAGAGGTCATGGGGGAATGCTGCTTTTCCATGGCTTTTTCCAAGTCTTGCTCAGATTTCTTATACTACTCAGGACCACCTGCCCAGTCATGCTACCTCCCCTAGGAAGCTGTGCCCTCCCATATCAACCTCAATCAAGAAAATGCTCTACAGACTTCCCAGAGTTCAGTCTGGTGGAGCCAATTCTTCAAGTGAGGTTCGTTCTTTCCAACTTATCAAAACAAGCGAATGGACAAGCAACTTTCCCCATTACAACAATAGCCAAACAGTGCTGGTGAAATGCTTTAATATCTAGGTGTGGTGGCACACCCCTGAAATCTACCACTTGGAAAGCTTTTGTAGGGATGTTATGAATTTAGGCAAGTCGGGGGTACTCAAGAGGACCCTGTCTGAAAAAAAGAGAGATAATATGCATAACCTAAACTATTGGCCTGATCCAAGGGTATCTACTCAGTGTAACTATTGGAAGACTTGTCCTGACTTTTTTGAATTCAGTATCTCTTTTGTTACACAATACGCACAGGCCACCCAATGGGAGAATGTGGAGTGCGTTTCTATATTACTAAAGCAAGGTGCTGATCCCCATGCAAAAGAGTTCAGAGGGAATATAGCCATACAACATGCCGTTTCCAGAGGTAGCACAACAATTGCCTGCAAACTGCTCGAATACAGTGCCAATACTAAATACAATGCAAATATTCAAGCCAAAACAGAGGTAAAAATCATTCAAGTTCATTCCCAATGTACTTCCAGCAATGACACTCAGATCACTTTCCACGTTCTGAAGCTCAGGCAGTCTCACTGAATCTGTTCAGAGTTAAACATTTTTTTTTCCAAATTTGTTTTTTATACTTTTTGTAGATAACATAAAAGGAACTCAGAACAACACATTTTGTTTCAGACGTGGGCTTTACTTTAAAATTGAACAAGTAAAGGATTTGAGCCCACACATAATTCACATACACACAAGCAATAAAAAAAATAATTTTAAGGTAAACATCTGTAGAAAAAACAGAAGTCTGTGCAATTAAGAAGCTATTGATGTGGTTTGTCTCTCAGAGATGAGGCTAGAGTGGAAAGGTCTCAGGCACACAGGCAAATGGGAAAATTTGATCATTGAAGAAAACATACTAAAAAGACATTTTTTAATTTACATTTTCAAATTTTCTGTGTACATAGTGAAGGGGCCAAAATGTGACTCCATCTCAGACAAGGAACAACTTCATTGTAATTAATGACCTAAGCCTGAATCCAGGAAGTTCCCCAGTCAGGTTTAGCCAGTCAGCTAAACAGTTCCAAATGTCTGAGAGACCCAGAGTTGCCAGATCTGGCTGCTAAAGACCATGTGACAGAAAAATCCCACAGTGGATGAAAATGTTACTAGCCCTGTCCAATCAACATGCGCCCCATGTAACTGCTCCCTGACTGCCCGATTATAACAAAGATACTGAGAATTCCCCAAATTCCCTTTAAAAAGGCCTGCATGTCTTTGTCCCTGGTCCTCATTAGCATTTTATATGGGTGATGGACTGTTGCATCCTGGCTATTTCTAAAGAACAAGCATGCTTTGTGTTACATACCATTAGAGTCTGGGGTCTACCTCCAGCATTTTTGGACCACTACAATAGGAAATGATGTTTGGTTTGGGAGATAATTTTTAGTTTAGGGAAAAAATAGTTTTGAAAATCAGATTGAGAAACTGCTCCAGAGATGCCACTTGAGTTCAGTCATTCAACAGAGGCACACCAAACCTAACTCCACGTTTTAAAGTTTGGTCAATATAGGCACATCTCCGTGGAGCTAAGATGCTTGGAACGAGCGAGTGTTTGTGGGAAGTTCTGGAGATGAGTGGTGTTCACGGGAAATGTTGGACAGGGGAATGTGTGTCAAAGGGAAGAGAACCCCTGTGTATGTGAATCTGCAACAAGGGCTGAAGGAAAAGCTATCCTTTTATGACTCTTTTTGTTTATGAAATCTATGATACATTTTTAGTTGATAAGCATGTCAATTTATAAAATGAAATTTTTTCTTTACAGTACGGCTTTATATCATATAAACTTGCCTTATATGAAAACAACACGAGATGGCAGAATTTTTAATTCAGAAGGGCGCAGATGCACATTTGGTGGCTAAGTCAAATAGGTACTGTATCTTGTTTTTTAGACTCTTCGTGCTGTTCTTGAGGGTGACATTGCTTAAGTAATGAACACTAAAATGGTAGAGAGAATATGGCTTAATTCAGAAGCTCATATTGAGAAAGCCTAGCGCACAGGGAATGTGAGCTGGAAAAGAGGCTGTTCTAACATAAACAAAAGAACAGTGTGTAGCAGGGCTCAGCTTCCCATTTAAAAACAACAGTTTGTCATTTCTAATCTGACTGATCGGCAAGTTTCTATGAGTTAAGGCAACTTCACATTAATGTTGTTTCCTTTGAAAAGTGTCAAATTCATTTTCACCAGTGAAATTTATAATAATTTTAGTGTTTTTTGTTCTGTTATGTTTTTTTCAATATACTGTGTTCAACATAAACAATTTTTTAAAATCCTGTTGTCTTTTTGATCACTGTGTTTGAAGTGATTTCTGAACAACCAAATACAAATGACAATGAAATGATATTACCAGATGCTATGTTTTTTTTTCCTGTTCTATCTGAAATGTCTTGACACTGTGTCAGATGTGCATCTGTGCACTCAAAATCCTGAAACAGATAATCTGGTTAGGATCAGTTGTCCACAATGAGTACAAAGAACTAAGACTCCACTGAGAAAATGCCTCCATAAGATCTAGTTGTAAGGCATTTTCTTAATTCGTGATTGAGGGATGGGGACCTAGTATATAGTGGGCGGTGCCATTCCAGGGCTTCTGGTCCCAAGTTCTATAAGGAAACAGAATGAGCAAGCCAGTACCAGCTCCCCTCCGTGGCCTCTGTATCAGCTCCTGCCTCCAGGTTCCTTCCCTGTTTGGGTTCCTGTCCCGACGTCCACTAATCATGGACTATGATGTGGACACATAAGCCAAATGAATCCTCTGTCCCCAAGTTGATTTGGGTCATGGAGTTTCTTCACAGCAAGGGCAGCTCTACATAGGACACTTGGTATTCAAGATGAGTTCGGCTTTCAACAGCAAATGATTCCTATCTTTTTGTCCATTCATGTTGGTTTAAAGTCAGATGAATTAAAAAGTAAAACCTGTGTTTGTGTACTTTATTTTTATTGAAAATACACTTTTGTACATTCCATATATTCTAAACATGGTCTAGCATCCCTCACCTTCACGTACTTGTTTTTGTGTCAGAGGACATGCATGCCGTGATATTCCCATCCCAGACACAGAACAATACTGTGTGATGACTTTGCCTTCCATCTTATTGGAGGCAAGTTTTCTATTTTTACTTGTCACTTGGTCACTTACTCCAGGTGAGCAGGCTGGGAAACCTCTTTGGGATTTTACTATCTCCACCTCCCATGAACAATAAAAGTGCTGGGATTATAGACACATTACACAGTGTCTGACTTTTTCCTTATTTCCAGGTAATCAAATTCTGGCCCTAAAACACACAATTTTAAAAGAAGACTTTAAGCCTAAATTAAAGAAGTTGTTATGAGCAGATTGCTGTTAATTATGGAACTAAGGCTTCTGTGTGAAGAGCACATTCGATTAGACTTGTAATCTAGTTAGAGGGCCTGTGTCTCCCTCTGACGAGAGCCAGTTAATGTCATTTATTCCTCCTTTAACATAAGATAAACAGAAATTTGTAAAGCTGACACTGTTGAAGCATACAGAGAAAGTATACTTGTGACTTTGACATGGTATAGCACAGTCTTAGGAAATCACGACTAGGAACATGTCTCAGGAGTAAAGTACTTAACACACAAGCCCAGCAATTCAGAGTTCCGCTCCTCAGAACACAGAAAGGGCCTCATGTGCTAGTGGGTATCTTTAATCAGGGAACCTCGAGGGACATGGGAGTGGAGACAGGAAACTGTCTAGAATGTTAGACTTTAGGGTTTGTTCGGAGTTGGGTCTGTGGTTCCAATGGGATACACACAATTCCATCACCACATGGTTCAGGCAGGCAGTCATGGTGCCCAGCTGAGAGCTACGCTTAACTCATACAAGAAACTGAGAGCTCACTGGAAATGGCACCAGTCTTCTGAAACCCAAGGCCACACAACTCCTACAACAAAGCCACACCTCCTAACGCTCCCCAAGTAGTTCCACTACCTGGAGACCAAGCATTCAAATACATGAGCTCATGAGTCTGCTCTCATTTAACCTGCCACAGAGATGCTTGAACAGGCGATTAGCAAACATCCATCAGCCACAGAGATGCTGGAACAGACCATTACATCCATCAGCCATGTATAAAAACAGTCATGGCTAGGGAGTAAGAATTTAGAAGGCATCTCCCAGAATCCTTACTTCAGCTCCATTGTTACCCTCAACTGTGGGTAGTGGCACACTTTATTCAAAAGTTACCCTCACTGTTCTGTTATCCCAGGAACCTAATGGGCAATTGTGAAAGCCATGGTTTGGTGCAGAAGAGAGAGGTTCTTTTGTTCCCAAAGCCCCTGATTGTCGCATTCAACTAATCTGGCTGGAATTTAAAATCCCGGTCATAAAGACAGGATAGAACACATTGTATTCTTTTCTTTTTACATCTTACATTATTATAGAGAGGATGGCAATGTCAGGTAGCACAGAGCAGTTGAAAACAAGGCAAAGGGCTGAGCAGGTCCCCTTTTAAGATTCTTAAAATCTGGGCTTTGACTCAAACAGAAAGGAAGCAGAAGTTACAGGATATCAGTGGTTAGAGTGACAAAATTACCCAGAGCAAATACACATTTGGAGACTACAAATCACGAGGCTGACATTAACATATAAGTTCTAAATAAATAAAAATTAGTGAAAGTTTTAATCAAAACTAACACCTCAAAATTTCCTTAAAGTTTAAAGAAGGTAGAAGGTTTTCTTTGTGCACCTTATAATCATGGCATTGTGTCCCAGCCTACTGCCCACAGTGACTCAATATCATCTTCACGTGCAAGTGACAGAGGTGATGCTTTTCAGACATCTGAGAAAATAACAATTCACAACACCACTCTGGATCACACACTGGGTATGCAAGGGGGAGACCACATGCTGACCCTGAGCCTGCTCCTGGTAGCCACAATGGTGACACCATGGACCCTTTGTAAAATGCTGACCCTTTGAAGTGTGGCAGATTTACTACTGATCAGTAATCTGCTCTTGTTTGTGTCCCAGGTCACACTTTGGATACTCCTCAGAATACTAATGTGCGTGTTCATGCTGCAAATCCACCTGACTACACCTGCTGTACAATGAATGCTCATTCAAAGTCTCTTGCACTTTGGGCAACAACCATGTCACTGCTCATGCTAACATCTTCAATATGGCTTCTGAAATTCTTAGCAATGATGACGGCATGGGTATATGCATTATTTAGCAAGTGCTGTGCAGTTAAAATTACCAAGAGCTTATCAAGGTAAGTTAGATTATAGCAATAGCTTAAAATAAATGAAGATTTTTGTACTAGAAATCCAATTCTCTTTGGCACTAATACGTATGATAAATAAACTTTGTGCTGTGTATAGGACTCTTTAGGCATTACCTAAAACTAGAAAAAAATGCTCATCTTTTCCAATCATATTGAAAATACATCACATAATAGTAACAAAATCAGTTTAGTCCAACCAAACCGGTCAAGTAAAGTTGGTAGGCTCACAGTTGTCCCCTATGGTGGAATGAGGGAATAAATTTCACTCCTAATGTGAAAATTGTGCCTTCTAAATGGCTAAGCAGAGAAATGTAATTGTTAGGCATTAGTTTCTATTTTTCTGTGTCCATACACTGTGACTTATGTGGATAGCATCATTTTGGAACCAAACACCCCCAAAGAAGCAACATCTTAAAATAAAACCAATGAATTAAGACTCCACATTCTCAGCACTTCTCAAAGACAAAGATATTCATTGTGACATGACACTACATAAGATTCTACTGATGATGCCTCTGTTACTGCTCATCCTGACGATGCCACCAATGATGTCTTTGTACTGCTGATAATCTTTCTTGTTTTTCTTTTTGGTTGCTGCTGAAGCACTTATGAGAAGCTACTGACATCAAGTGACAATCTGTCAAGAATATTTTACAAAATATAGAAAATTTAATGTTAAATATTTCTCTGAAAATTGACACAGTATATTCTGAATTCAGTATATAAGTTTATGATAGTTTTCCATTAAAATATGTTATGAAAATATTTTAAACTGTTTCTTGGTATTGTACAAACTGAAGACATGACCTTTTGGTGATGTGTTTAAAGAACAATGTTCTGTTATAGCTATCAGAGATAGAAGAGATAGAGGCACATCGAATCACCAGAGCAGAAAGAGATGTTGACTGAACATAGCCAACCACTCCTGACTATGAAAGAAGCAGAAACAGAGCAGAGAGGCAGAGGGAGAGACAGAGGAGAAGACACACAGAGAGGGAGAGGAACATAGAGACAGGAGGAGACAGAGCTAAGTTTAGAAAGAGAATGAGAACCTGGGGGGAGGGAGGCTTCTGAACTAAAGGGAGTTTAGGGTAGGAGAGGAGGGTAGAGGACCTACAACACCAGCATGGACGTTGACAGGTACAGTATGTACTTGTGCTGCTGAAGAAGTCTAGAGGTGAGTCTAGTCTGTACCTTATTATGGTAATAGACACCTCAGGTAGCCAGTTTTTCTACTGCCAGTGATAAGAGAAATGACACCTTTGGGTAGAGGAACTAGCTTCACAAGTTTTTAAGGAATGTTGGCTTTTATCCACCCTCCCGAAATCCTCTGAAATCCAGGTTGAGCCCATTTCTGGCTATCTGGGCCATTGCAGTTTTGGGAACTGAAGCTCAGTAACAAGCACCAATGAATGTTGGTGGATTTTCTACGTCACAAACCAGCCTTTTTGAGATTTTCATACACTACTCTCACATGGGTAAAAACACCACCCGAACTACTCTATTGGCCTCAGCATCCACAGAGTTAAAGTGTGGCTGCCTACCTGCATTTCCTTTTCCTTTCATTTTTATGACGTCCCATGCCCCAGCACACATTAACTGGACAAAGTCCCTCACTGAGGGTGGGGCCTTATGAGCCCCTTCCTGTGTATGATGATCACTGTGTCCTGGACACCACTTCACAGAACCTATCTACAACCTCCGCCTCTCTCCTCCAAAGTAGTCCCTGAGCCTTGGAGGGTGTTGTGGTTCAGATGTCCTGCTGTGGTCTGAGAACCGCACAGTTATGCATTCTCTAAACTTTGGCCAGGTGTGAGTCTGTGCATTCACCAGAGCCCACTGCCTAAAGAAGCCTCTCTCATTAGGGATCACAGTCGCTCGAATGTATAGGTGTCAGCATGAGTACATAGAAGGCAGTTTTAACAAGACAACAACAGAGGGCCTATTGTGTGTATTCAACAATCAGTGATTAGCTGAGAGTCACCAATACTGCTTCAGTGTGGCATTAAGGAAAGAAATAAAAGCACTTCCATTGGGAGTCATTTCCAGGTTTGCATTTTCTACATGTTTCCTGTCTTCCCTTCTCTGTCTGTTGCATGAATCTGAATCCATGCCTTTCTGAAGAAGTCTGTCCCTGTGTCTGTTTTTGTGTCGGAGTGTCTGTCCCCATGTCTGTCTGTCTCTACATCTGTCCCTGTGGGTGAATTCCTGCCCCTTTTGTTGCTCTCTCTTTTATTGAATTTCCCCCATAAGAATCACGTGGAGATGGGAGTGGGATACTTTATAGAAATCATTCATGGAGTTTTACAAGGGATTAAGGTAATGACTGCAACTGACCCCAACTCACCCAGACAAGAGAAAGCATTTCAAACACCATGTTTGCCCAGTAACGCAGCTGTGTTCCACTTGGTGGATATTTATTTGAGAGTGTTTTCAACCTCTATGTTTGCTATTTTATACAAATGATACACATTTTTCTGAATCAGGGAGCACAGAAGAGAATGTAATTTAAGATTACTGTTAAGTATTAGTTCAGTTTGTGAAAGATGGATATGTAGGAAGACCAAAGAAAGTAGTAGTAATTGTTACATTGTTCTCTTAAAAGTGAGCTAAACAATCAGTTTGAGTACACAGTAGGGCAGCAGCCTTATGTCTTAGTGACCTCAATGTATGTTATGAACTCTGGCTGTGATGTACAGCAAAGGTTTCAATCTCTAGAATCAGAGAAATTTCCTGATTACATCACCCCAGCCTCAGTCACTGGGCTCTGAACCAGGTTTACAGAACCAGCCAAGAGTTTCCTACTGTGTGGTAGACCTAAAATCAAATCACAAAGTTCATTGTTCCTATAATAATCAACACACTATCACACAGAGAATGTCTTTCCAGGCAAGTTGTAACATGCAGGGTCTACAGATGGGTAAAGTCTTTGCCAACTTTCCTCATCCAGTAACTTGCATAGAAGCTTCTAGTACTACAAAAGCTAGTTAGCGTGGATACAACATGGCTTCTAAATGTTCTATATGCCAAGTGTATAGTGTGTTCAGAATAGTTCTATAATCTAATTCTCATGTGTAAATGAGGACATTGGCAGCATCCTGTAATGTATGACTGGAGCCCCCCTTGCTTCACAGCTCAGAGGGAACTATCTCACAGTATTGGGGTCTTTGTTAGTCAACTTAGTCTTCTGGGAGGAACGTTATCCATGCATGCAGGGCTCCTTCATTCAGTTGTTTTACTTAAGCTTCCAAGGTTGCAACTCCATTCATTAGACTTGGTGGCAAACCACGGTCCATGTGGGGAGGTCAGAGCATCATTTTCTGGATCATTTTCTTACCTTCCACCCTGTGGTTTCCCAACATCAAACTCAACATCATATGGTTGGCATCAAGCACCTTTACATGCTAAACTATTTAACCAGCCCCTCAAATGGTTTTAAATGACTTAAAATGTAATATTTTTTCCAAAAGAATTTTTTTCTCTATGCTTAGTTTTGGTTAACCCTTTCCCCACTACTGCACTTCTCCTGTACAAAATTAATCCTTTCCACTTGCAAGACTTCCTTTCCTCTCCCACAATGCATTTCTTCTGCCTTCCCACTTCCCTCCATGCCCATTCTCCTCTTCTCCTCTAATGGTCCACTTTATGCTTTCTGGCTTTCACAGGCACTCTAAACTAAAAACATCAATCTGAGAATTCAAAGCTTGGAATCACGTGTAAGACAGAGGGGCACAGAAACATTCAGTCCATCCAAAGAGCCAGCTTTTCTTCTGACTCCTAAGCCCTAACTCATTGGTCCTCCATTAGTTTCTAGAATGGAACAGAGGGTCTGATGCTCCAGAGTCTTTGCTGCTAAGTAGAGGATTCAAACAGAGTTTCTTCTTGTATAGTTCCCAATTGTTTCTTACTTTTATTATTTTAAGACAAGGTCTACTGATGCCCAGGCTGGACTCAATTTCCCCATGGAGCCAAGGAGAGACCTTGAGCTCCGGAGCTTTGTGCCTCCCACTCCTCTACATTCTGGGATGACTGGAATGGACCATCAGTTTAATTTCAAGTCTGTGAACCACAATCTCTCTTCATAATTCTCATGAAAACTTCTCTATAAGGGAGACAGAGCCATCCATATCATGGTCCTAATGGAGCCAAGTATTCACATTAATGACCAAATAAAATGACATACCTAAATATAAAGAAGTGTTCAATTGTACCTGGACTTATCTTATATTAAACTCTGTTTAATATAAACCATGAAATAAAACACAAGGCTTCCTAATTTGGCTTCTCAGTGGTAACTATGTATGGCTTGCTTGCTTCTTGTCCACCAAGAAGATGGGGCCAAACTTCAAGTGTGTTTTGGCCACACCCTCTACTTATCCTCTCCAAGTCACAGTTTCAATTCAAAGAAGCCAGAACCAAATCAAGGCCTTCATGGTGTCTGCATCACAAATGACTGTACCACAACCTGGGCAGCCTGAAGAATATGTGAGGTCACCCCCTTGTCTTGTGTGGTTATGTGCTATTTTCATTTCAAGAGATGCAAGGCAAGTTGAAGTCCATTATGAGTTATCTAACACCAAATCCTCTAACAAAGATGAACCAACTGTACCAACAAAGTTTGGTGATCCAGTGAATTAAATCCAATATATTAGGAGCAAATCCATTCCCAGGAGCTGACCCAGTCCTAGAACACTGGCAGATCAGGACTGAGCAAGCGAACAGATCCAGAGTCAGCGATCTCCACCAGAACAGGTCAAACTCCAAGCCAGGGACTTCTGCAGGAGGGGATCCAGAACAGGATTTACAGAAACAGATAAAAGCCAGCAACCTAGGCCAAAGTAGGCCTGAGATAGCAAACTCCAAGGGAGCAGAGCAAAGCACAGAAGCACTGAGCTATCTCCAGGAACACAGAGTAACCAACAGGGTAACTAGAACTGTGACACTGACTGTACCACGAGGAACAACCATCTGAGGCTTGGATTCACTGGCACCTAGAAGATTATGCAACAGAATCTCAGCCCCAACCACACCTATTAGAGGAAAAGATGAGTAGAAAAGGTA
Organism: Microtus oregoni; assembly: GCF_018167655.1. Classification (NCBI taxonomy): domain Eukaryota; kingdom Metazoa; phylum Chordata; class Mammalia; order Rodentia; family Cricetidae; genus Microtus; species Microtus oregoni. Next base: position 66,305,278 of record NW_024543063.1, read on the forward strand.
AGATCACACACTACACCACAAAGAGCAACACTACACCAGTAAAACCTAAAGACCCTACAACAGCAAGGCCTGAACAACCAAATATGGATGAACCAGAAGAAAATGACCTAAAAATAACTTAAAGAGAATGTTTGAAACTCTTAAAGATGAAATGAGAAATTCCCTTAAAGAAACTGAGGAAAAGCAAACAAAAATTGGAAAATATAAGCAAATCACTTAAAAAAAAAACCAATAAAAAGAAATCAAACGTACAAAAGAAACTATCCAGGACTTGAAAGCTGAAATAGAAACAATAAAGAAAACACAAGTCAAAGGAATTACAGAGATAGAAATCATGAGAAAAAAAAGATCAGGAACCATGAACAGCAGAATACAAGAAATGGAAGAGAGAATCTCAAGTGCTAAAGATACAATAGAGGAAATAGATTCATCAGTTAAAGAAAACACTAAATCTAACTAAAGCTTAACCAAAAATATGCAGGAAATAAGGGACACCATGAAAAGGTCAAATCTTAGAATAATAGGTATAGAAGAAGGAGAAGAAGTTCAACTCAAAAGCACAGAAAATTTATTTAACTAAATCATAGAAGAAAACTTTCCCTACCTAAAGAAAGATATGCCTATGAAGATACAAGAAGCTTACAGAACACCAAATAGACTAGATCAAAATAACCCCAGCAGCACTGACACTGAGAGAAACAATTAATAAATGGGACCTCCTGAAACTGAAAAGTTTCTGTAAAGCAAAGGATATGGTCAATAAGACAAAATGATAGCCTACAGAATGGGAAAAGATCTTCACTAACCCCACATCAGACAGAGGGCTGATCTCTAAAATATACAAAGAACTCAAGAAATTGGACACCAAAAGATCACATAATCCAATTTAAAAAATGGAGGACAGACCTAAACAAAGAACACTCAACAGAGGAATCTAGAATGGCCGAAAGACATTTAAGGAAATGTTCAACATCCTTAGTCATCAGAGAAATGCAAATCAAAGCAACTCTGAGATTCCATCTTACATCTGTAAGAATGACCAAGATCAAAAACACTGATGACAACTTATGCTGAAGAGGTTGTGGGGAAAAGGGAACACTTCTGCATTGCTGGTGGGAATGCAAGTTGGTACAACCCCTTTGGATGTCAGTGTGGCAATTTCTCAGAAAATTAGGAAACAACCTTCCTCAAGACCCAGCAATGCCACTTTTGGGTATATATCCAAAGGATGCTCAATTGTGCCACAAGGACATGTGCTCAACTATGTTCATAACAGCTTTGTTTGTCATAGCCAGAACTTGGAAACAACCTAAATGCCCCCTGAGCGAAGACTGGATAAGGAAAATGTGGTACATTTACAAAATGGAGTACTACACAGCAGAAAAATATAATGACATCTTGAATTTTGTAGGAAAATGGATGAAACTAGAAAACATTAGTTTGAGTGAGGTAACCCAGACCCAGAAAGACAATTATCACATGCACTCACTCATAGGTGGTTTTTAAACATAAGAAGAAAGAAAGCTAGCCTACAAACCACAATCCCAGAGAAGTTAGACAACAATGCAGACACTAAGAGAGACTTACATAGATCTAATCTACATGGGAAGTAGAAAGTAGAAAAGGACAAGATCTCCTGAGTAAATTGGGAGCATGGGGATCTTGGCGAGGTCTGAAGGGGGTGGGAGGGGAGAGGCAGGGATGAGAGCAGAGATATAAAAAATCCAATATATTATCTTCACAATAATATATTGGGGTTACATATACATTTCATCCTACATGGTCAACATTCTCAAATCAGGGGAGTCAAGACCACATCACAGTCTTCATGTTCCCTGGGTCACAACTGGATATTGAATACCTGGAATCAGGATGTGTAGGGTGCACCCAGGAACACCCTAGGCCTAGGTATTTTCTGGACTGCCACAGATCAAGAACAGTAACGTAATGTCAAGTGTGACCCAGGCCATAGACACAGCTGCAGGATGACGGGATGCACTTTACCTCAGGAGGAGGTGGTCTGATGAGTAACCTAAGTGAAAGGCCATAAAGGGACATTATTGGCAGCGTGGCAGCTCCCTGATTACCAAGGAGTCTGGGCAAGCTTAACTTCAAGGGCGTATGAGCCTCACAGTCATTTCACTTGACCCAGGAAAATCCTAACCTCAAAGGATCCAGGACCACACCACGGCATGCAGCAAGACAAGGACTCATTTAATGACCAAACAACATGGCCATGACTTAATATAAAGAATGCATAGACTGCTCCAGACCTTGTCCTGATATCAGATGATTTTCTTTCTTTGTTTCTTTGTTTGTTTCTCTCTCTCTCTTCTTTCTTCTTTCTTCTTCTTCTTCTTCTTCTTCTTCTTCTTCTTCTTCTTCTTATCATTATTATTATTATTTGCCAAATCAGCTCCTATATTGCTTGAAAAATGTTGTGGGTATCTAAGCTGTGATAAACAAAGAAATGGGCTAGAAGGATAATATCATGTATGAGAAACCAGCAAGTCTGAGATTGACTCTGCTTGGCCCAGAAGGCAGAGGCATTAGCCCCTGGAGGGACCGGAGGACCTGGGGGAATAGATGGGTGGGAGACCGCAAAGGAGTAGAGAGAGAAGCAAAAAGAGAATCAAACGCTTGCCCCGAGATCTGGCTTAAGCTACCTTGGGAGTCTTCAGGCTGCTTCCTCCGCAGCCTTGGGGTGGACGCGGGACGGCGCCAGTGCTGCACACCGCTGTTGAGACTCAGGCAGCGATAGCGCCCAGCCAGTATCCAGTGCCTCCCGACCTGCCTGTGCCCTGACTGGGGTCTGCAGCCGCGGCCGAAAGAAGTCCGTTAGCTCTGAAGAATGGCAGTTATCCCACGAGTCCCTTTGGAGAGTCTCGAGTGCATCTGCGGTTGCGCTCTGAAGGGCCCCGTTCAATCCTGTCAGTGTTCTCTAAAGTTAGGCTCCGCGAGGGTTCTCTGCTGCCCTGACTGCCAGGCGCCTAAGTAAAAGAACTTACAGGTCTCCCACTGCCGCTTCTGACCCCTGGCGGCCATGAGGAGAAGCGCACCAGGAGCTTTCTCCCCACCCTGTGGCGATCAGTGCTGGGCATAGCACAGCCTCTCTGGCAAGTGAAGAACTGCTATAGCCTGCCTGTTAATAAAAAAAAAAAAAAAAAAAAAAAAATCAAAGGATGAAGCTCTACAATTGCGGCACGGAGGAAACTTTCTTGCACACCATCAAGCTCTCTATGCCAGACCGAGCTCACGTACTAGGATAACAGGGAAACCATGGTTTATTAGGATTCAGTCACACTAGGATGTTGCTAGCATTCCCCCAGCTTTGTTAAAATGTTAGGCACCTTTCTTGGATCCTCTCAAATTTCTCAAATGCTGTGGTCCTGATTTATCAAAGTGATATGGCAAGGCCATATCTGATGCCAAAGTATTTACACTGCAAGAACTGAAGACTGCAAAGACTTTTAACTCTGAGCATTTACGCCCATGTCAGGGACAAAAAGTAGTTCTTAGTTCTGATCAAACACAAGCTGAGAGCAAAGGGAAGTAACAACAGGAAACTATCCTGAACGATCTCACCATATAGTGCAGACATAAGTAGTTACAGGCAGTGTGATAATTCTGTAGATAAAAAAACACTCCTGCAGGTACAGGGCTTGCGGAGGTGGAGGGAAGGAGAAAAGGACTGTGTGCGTGAGGCGGTTTGGTGAGTGATAAGTCAGAGAAGAACAGGATTTCAACAATGGATTGTTAGTTTGCAGGGATGGGCAATTAACATATGGCCTCATAGGTGCAAGACTGCCCCCAGCTGCACCCCCAGTTCCTATGCTTAGGTGTTGAATAGTAGTAGTTGGGGAGCGCCCTTAGGAGGACCAGATGAATTCCAGAAAAAAAATCTTAGTCTGGGTAGCTACAAATAAGGTTTCCAGAGATCCACTCAAATGTTAGGAATACGAGATGGTTAACATACTTCACGAATTTCACACCAATGCAGGTGTCATATTATGCAATTAGCATCTTTTAATTGCTCATTGCACTCACCACCCGTCCCAGCACCCAAACAGGCTGAGCTGGGGGGTCTTATGGCCCTGAGGAAGGGAGGAAGAAAGGAGGGGATTCCTGGGTGCAAGCTGGGGTGGGTTAGGAAGAGGGAGTCCATATCAGAGGGGAGCAGCCCCTACAGAATGACCAGGGAGTTAAGGGGGTCTGGGAGTGTCTGTGTTCCCTTTCCGGGCTCCTGCCGCGGGTCAAGAACACACTCACCCCTCTGATCTTTGTTTTAGTTTTGCGAGTTGGACTGTCTAGGTGCTTGGCTTTATAGTCTAAGTGGTACTACTTCTGTCATGAAGGCAGTTCTGCTAAGGTCTCAGGGCTTATTAAGCCTAGGACCCTGTTACATTCACCAGTGATTTTAGTGTTAGTGACTGATTCACGGACTCATCCTGCTTTCGAAAGCATACATGCTCCTAAGGACCACCAATTTTATTGAACTCATGCATAATTCTCCATATAGATTAACTTGCAAGGCCCTGTCTCTAAACCTATCACGAGAATTAAAGGCACAGCCGAGGCTGATAGCCAAGAGCTGGGGGGAACAAGAGAACAGGAACTGGGATCAATTCTTTGGCTTCTTTCTCTGTCTCCCCCCCAACCCTTCGTCCTATCCCTCTCTCAGGTTTTTCCCAACCATGGCAAGATTTTCTCTAATGACTCCTGATTGATTACATAGAGACAACAGGTTTCACCTAAAGCTATTGCATAGTTTCTTTATCTAATGACAAGTGAGTCAGAGCCGCTCCAATTTTACAGGACCATTGCTGCAAGAAAACTGACCTATCGTTTTAATTTAAAAACAAAGGCTTGCAATACCTCTAGGTCCGGACCAGCCTGTCTACTTAGTTTGGAAAGCATCTGAAAAGGTATGTTTAGTAAATCCATTAGAAAATGCCCACCCAGTAATATTGTTGTTATCAGGATGAGTTAACCCATTAGCCAGAATAGCAAGCATCAGCATAAATGGAGGTGCCTAGGTTAAAGACCTAGAGTAATAGGCAAATGCCTTGCAATCCTCTAATGTTGATTTGGGCTGCCCTGATTCACAGTGAGTTTTATCACTCCATGGTCTGACAGGTTTTTTAGTTCCTAACCCTATGTACTTCAGGGGCCTGGCAATCATGGCTGATTTCTATCTGAGACACCCAAGGGTGTCTTCTTGTGGCATAGAGTCCAGGTTTTCCCTGTCTTCCAAAGGCCAGAATACATTATTAAGGGATTTCCTAATTTTAATTTTTTGGCCAATGGATTATATTTTCCTATTGTGTATTTTTGGGAAGGGGGGTTTATGTCTATGTATTTTTAATTTTTAGGATGCCTGTTTTACAACCCCAGTTTTTACATTGGAAACTCCCTTGTTTCTGGCACCGTGTCCACTGGATTAGTTCACTGGGTCAACAGCCCCAAGTCTTTATAGCCTGCAGGACAGGACCACATGCGTTGACTTGGTTTTGCTGACTAGGCCGGGATTAAGTGGTCTAGCCTCTAGTTGGTCCCACTCCCCAAACCCTTCAAAGACAGTCACCCTCAACTGGTCTAGCAAGCATTTATCTGAGGCAATCTGAAATTGCAATATTTACATAACCATCAATATAGAACCAGGTGGAAACAAATTTTACAAGGTGATTTCTTTCTTTCTTCTTCTTCTTCTTCTTCTTCTTCTTCTTCTTCTTCTTCTTCTTCTTCTTTTGGTTAAGAGAAGAATTTCTACTGTGGTTCAGATATTCATAGTCAAGTAGATTGTTGTGACAGAATCTCCTACTGTGTGAATATCAAGATAGCAACTGTGTCTCAATAATAGTTTGATAGGAGTCACAGAATGTGAAGGATTGGACAAGAGTCGAAGTGCGTGATTTTTTTTTTTGGAATGGGGGTTGGACATTTATGGGACAATACCACTTTGTAGCTCACACTCACTGTTTCCTGAACTCTGTCTACCTGGAAAAGTTACTGACCTCCTGTTTAGAGAGAGTCACCACAGTCTGAACATAGTCTACACATGGCAGCCATCTGATCGTCTTGTCCTTCAGTGGCTGGTGGTGTTCAAAGATGGTGGTATTCCCATGGTTGCCATGCACATATCCCTGTACATGTAAATCCTGCTGAGAGGATTTATACTTCTGTCCTTGTGGACTTGGATTGTCCCAGGGTGGCTTTGGACAACTCCACTACCTGGGGATGCAGTCTTTCCTTCTTCTTGTCAAGTAGTCATCTTGTCCACTCAACTATTTAAGGGAAAACCTTGATGGCCCAGTTGACATGGCCACGGAGAGGTCAACGTGGCCAATAGCTCTGGCAATGTTGGTCTTGTGGGTATTGGCAGGTTCATAAGGTCCGATCAGGTGGTGTCTCTCCTTTCACAGAGGGGTCAACGTGGGCAATAGCTCTGGCAATGTTGGTCTTGTGGGTATTGGCAGGTTCATAAGGTCTGATCAGGTGGTGTCTCTCCTTTCACAACCCTTATTCTACTCGGATGCTGAGTCACAGCCATTCAGTTAAAAGAGTTGATTGGAATGTTCATCACTTACCCTTTTGTACCCACCACACGGTGAAAGATAAACCACTAACTGTTCATCTCAATGACTATCAATGGCAGCAGTATAAATGAAGTTGCTCTAGAATTTTCCTGCCTCCTGAAAGTTTTCCCTTGTTTCCAGGTCATACACCCTGACCTACCATGGACTCTCCAGAAGGAGAGGAGTCACCTCTTCAACCATTTTCTCACCTGCTCTCTTGGCCTGGCCCCCCTTAGAATTCAAACTGAAAATATGGGAAATATACACATCACATATATTCAGTGTTTTCCCCATATATAAGAATAAAACCGCCACACTGCTTTCCAGAGTGGTTGCACAAGATTGCATTCCCACCAGCAATGGATGAGGGTACCCCTTCCTCCACAACCTCTCCAGCAAAGGCTATCATTGGTGTTTTTGATTTTAGCCATTCTGACAGGTGTAAGATGATATCTCAAAGTTGTTTTGATTTGTATTTCCGTGATCACTAAGGAGGTTGAGCATGACCTTAAGTGTCTTTTGGCCATTTGTACTTCTTCTGTTGAGAATTCTCTGTTCAGTTCAGTGCCCCATTTTTTAATTGGCTTAATTAGCATTTTAAAGTCTAGTTTCTGCCCTAACCTACAGCCATACTGATGAATATCTTGCATATCACCATAGAACCTTCATCTGGCGATGGATGGAGATAGAGACAGAGACCCACACTGGAGCACTGGAATGAGCTCCCAAGGTCCCAATGAGGAGCAGAAGGAGGGAGAACATGAGCAAGGAAGTCAGGACCATGAGGGGTGCACCCACCCACTGAGACAGTGGGGTTGATCTATTTGGTTGATCACCAAGGCCAGCTGGACTGGGACTGAAAAAGCATGGGATAAACCCGGACTCTCTGAACATGGTAGACAATGAGGGCTGATGAGAAGCCAAGGACAATGTCACTGGGTTTTGATCCTACTTCATGGGAGCCTAGCCAGTTTGGATGCTCACGTTCCTAGACCTGGATGGAAGAGGGAGGACCTTGGACTTTCCACAGGGCAGGGAACCCTGATTGCTCTTCGGACTGGAGAGGGAGGGGGAGAGGAGTGGGGGGAGAGGGAAAGGATGGGGAGGAGGGGGTGGGAAATGGGAGGCTGGGAGGAGGCAGAAATTTTTTTCAATAAATAAATAAACAAATAAAAAGAATAAAAGTATGTGTTTTCCAAAAAATGGAATCAAAGAAGTGAATATAAAGCAGACGCAGAAAGACAAGTTTTAAAGGCTGAAGCGTTAATACTCATCTTGAGCGTTGAAGGCCCATCTTCAAAGTCACACTGTAACTCAATATCTGTTGTACCGTAACTGCAACATCACAAGAAGTTTTACAAACTTGAGATAAAATAGCGCATGTGATGCCTCACACCTTTGGTGCTTTTCTGTCTTCCTAGCTTTCCCACCTCCAGAGGGTCTTTCCCTACCGGCACTCCCACCAGCTGACTGACTTCTGGTAATCCGCACAGGGTCTGTACTGACTCCTCACCAGTGCCGAGTGGGTTCTCTGGTCATTGTCTTGTCTCAGCCTTAGAACCCTGGGTGGGTCGGTCTTAGAGACTAAGCCTTTTAAGTGACCCAGTTTCTCAGCAGCAGCAAAGGCTCTCTGATGACTTGGTCCACTACTGTGTCCTGTCCACATGCTGGGTTACAAAACTTTATGTTTTTCCTCGGCCTTCATGTGGTTCCTTCATGGAAATGGGACAGTGCTGCGTTTTGCATCCGAATGCCAGAGACATATTTTATTGCGGTCTTGTTTCATATCCCCAGACATATGCTGAACACCTAGACATCTGTGGAAAAGGCTGTGCTGGGTGCAAGCTCCTCCTTGGAACTGTGGTTCCCAACAATTTTGCATTCTTATTTAGAGCACACACTGCCTTTAGCACTTAGAAAACTCTTTAGTCATTTTCTTTGTATTTATTAAAATATCTCCATGGAGGGAAGAGCTTAGACATGTTCACATCTGCTGTGAAAAACCTGTCCCCTGAGCACAAGAGCCCTAACTCTCTTGATCAGACTGTCTAAGAAGTCTGCAAAAGACTCTTATTATACCCTTTAAGAGAACATTTTCTTATAGAAGCAGTGGCTGGGGAAGGTCATTAGACCCTCACCTACGATTCCAGCCACTATCTCTGTCCTCATACAGTCTCTCTGTAATTCTGGCAGTTGGCACCAGGTCCTTCGAGGTGCTAGATTATACATGGGGTGAACAGTTAAGCAAAGGGATTACATATATGCAGCGATGGGGAAGTCTTCATCCATGATTTGGGAGGGCATTTTGGTAACACAGCTGCTTTCTAAGTAACCTTGTTAGTAACCCCTCACCTCTACTCCTGTAAATGAGCCAGATACACTCACTGGTCAGTCAACGTGGACTCCATAAAATCATTTCTCTTTTCTTTCATTCCTCCCGTTTGTGGGGTGTGTAGATGCTTGTTCATGTCTCACACAGAAAATTGAACACAACATTCCATGTGTCCTTCATGATCGTCTCCTTTAGTGTTCGGGCTAATGATTTCTCCAGTCATCTCCTGTAGAGACATCTCTTTTCTTGTTTCTTCTCTTTCACCTTTCCTTCTCCGAGGCACACGGTTTAATCATGAGCCAAATACAATATGTTAGTTAGTTTCTTTTCTTTTTTTTTAAATTACTGCCTGGCCCGTTATCTCTAGCCTTTTATTGACTAACTCTCACATCTTGATTTAACCCATTTCTTTTTTTTATTTTTTAAATTTATTTATTTATTAAGGATTTCTGCCTCATCCCCGCAACCGCTTCCCATTTCCCTCCCCCTCCCCCAATCAAGTCCCCCTCCCTCATCTGCTCGAAGAGCAATCAGGGTTCCCTGACCTGTGGGAAGCCCAAGGACTGCCCACCTCTATCCAGGTCTCGTAAGGTGAGCATCCAAACTGCCTAGGCTCCCACAAAGCCAGTACGTGCAGTAGGATCAACAACCCACTGCAATTGTTCTTGAATTCTCAGTATTCCTCATTGTCCGCTATGTTCAGCTAGTCCGGATTTATCCCATGCTTTTTCAGACCTAGGCCAGCTGGCCTTGGTGAGTTCCCAATAGAACAAAAGTATATGCTCAACTATGTTCATGGCAGCATTGTTTATAATAGCCAGAACCTGGAAACAACCTAGAAGCCCTTCAAAGGAAGAATGGATGAAGAAAGTATGGAATATATACATATTAGAGTATTAATCAGCAGTAAAAAACAAGGACTTCTTGAATTTTGCATACAAATGGATGGAAATAGAAAACACTATCCTGAGTGAGGTAAGCCAGACCCAAAAAGAGGAACATGGGATGTACTCATTCATATTTGGTTTCTAGCCATAAATAAAGGACATTGAGCTTATAATTCATGTTCCTAGAGAAGCTAAATAAGAAGGTGAATCCAAAGACAAACACATAGGCATCCTCATGAATATTGACCTTCATCAGGCGATGAAAGGAGACAGAGACAGAGACCCACATGGGAGCACCGGACAGAAATCTCAAGGTCCAAATCAGGAGCAGAAGGAGACGGAGCACGAGCAAGGAACTCAGGACCACAGGGGTGCACCCACACACTAAGACAATGGGGATGTTAGTTAGTTTCTATTGGTGCGATAAAGGCCATGAATGAAAATAATTCGAGGAGGAAAAGGTTTGTTTGGCTTACGTATCCTGAGTCACAGTTCATTTGGGAAGTGAAGGCAAGAACTCCTGGTAGGAACCCTAAAGCAGGAACTGAAGCGGAAGCCATAGATGAGTGCCGCTTCCTATCTTGTTCCCCATGGGGTGCTCAGCTTGCTTTCTTATACAACCCAAGATGATCAGCCCAGGGGTAGCCCCACCCATAGTGGGCTGGTCCCTCCTACATCCGTCATTAATTAAGAAAATATCCTATACAGATATGAAAGCAAGGAAAGAGATATCTTGATTGAGGTAGCCATTATGGGGTTAGCAAGAAACCTGGCTCCAGAAAAATTCCCAGGAATCCACAAGGATGACCACAGCTAAGACCCTAAGCAATAGAGGAGAGGGTGCCTGAACTGCCCTTGCCCTGTAGTCAGACTGATGATTATCTTAAATATCACCATAGAACCTTTGTCCAGCAACAGATGGAAACAGAGGCAGTGACCCACATCAGAGCACCAGACTGAGCTTCTAGTTGAAGAGTAGAAGGAATGAGAATATGAGCAAAGAGGACAAGACCATGAAGGGTTCATTCACTGAAACAGTTTACTTGAGCTAATTGAAGCTCACCAACTCCAGCCAGACTGGGAAGGAACAAGCATAGGACCAAACTAGTCCCTCTGAATGTTGTATGGCTGACAGTTGTATGGCTGAGGCAGACTGAGGGGCCACTGGCAATGGCACTGGGATTTATCTCTAATGCATGTACTGACTTTTTGGAATCCTCTTCTCTTTGGATGTATACCTTGCTCAGCATAGATGTAGTAGGGAGGGCCTTGGACTCTCCACAAAGCAAAGTGCCTTACCCTCTCTTAGGATTAGAGGGGGTGGGGTGGGAGGGTGTGTTGAGGGAATGGGAGGAGGGGATGGAGTGGGAATATGGATTGGTATTTTTTTAAAAAAATATCTAATAATAATAAAAAAGAAAATATGCTATAAACTGCCTATAGGCAATCTCAACCAGGTTGAACACTGACCCAATTTTGATTTTCAAAACGTTTTATTTTTACAAGATGAAGCAGCAAGGATCCTCTTTAATGCATTTGTACAACATAACATACAGTTGTATAACCTCAAAGATAAGAAGCCTTGTTTCTCTTCAGAATCATCCGTGGTATACCCCTTTCTTGGCTCCAGGTTCTCAAACATGGCTGGAACTCCTGATCAGAGCTCAGCATACTCTCTGTGTGTTGCCCTCTCTGCTGCCTCCTTGGCCCTGAGTTCAGTCCAAAAAATCATTTCCACGTCTTTCAGTCTGTGGGCTGCCTGGATCGAGGTGCCAAGCTTCATGTAGCCTTCCTTCTGGTCATATTTTGGCCAATGGGGCAGCCCTCTTCCATTAGGGTTCCTGTGAACAGAATTTGAAAAAAAGAAATTCAACAAAGCAACTGAGCTGTCCCCATGATGCCCCAAGATTGGCAAAGATGCCTTGGTTTATATCTGCCGAGGAGCCTCCTTCCACACCCTTCTCCACCTCAGGGGACAGCTGCGCATGTTTAGAAATTTCCTCCTCTAATTTAGAACTTCACTCTCCTCTGAGACCTCAGGTATTGAAGGCTGATGCTCAGCTAGTGGTTCTGTAAGGCTAATGGAGGAATTAAAAAGGAGGTTCCTACTTGGAAGAGGCAGGTCCCTGACAGCCTGCTTCACACCATGTTGAGCTTCCATCCCTCCATCTCACTGCCAAGAAATGAGGTCTGGTTCCCACTTAATATCCCTTCTCCACCACATTCCTCTTAGTCACAGGCTCAAAGGGAAAATCTCAAAGAGCCCCAATAGAATCTTCATCTGCTAAGTTGACAAACCTCAGGTATTTTGCTTCAGCAATTGAAAGATGACAACACAAAATTATTACTTATGAGTATTACTAAGAAGTGGAGCTTTGTGTGCTTAACTCAATGACGTGGCTCAGAAGAATTTTTTTCACTGATTTGTGGAGGAGTTTGGAAATGTTGGAGTGGGCTGTAGAGAATGCAGACTGTAGTGAGTGAGGCATATGGGGAGTTCCAGCAGGCTCTACTAGGAGCAAGAGAAGTGAAGCTCATGATGGCTTAGATGAGAAGGAAGCCTCTAAGGGGGTCTGGATTAGAGTGCATTCATTCTCCAGTCGGGCAACGAATTTGCCTATATTTGTCTGGTCTGATATTTTATGGGGTCCCGAGTTTAATGATGATAAAGCATTTATTGGTCATGGAAATTCAAGGGTAGCATAGCATACAGGTAGTATAGAGGTTTTTTGTTTTGTTTTGTCTCATTTTAAATCATATTTACAATGAGATTCAGAAGCAAAAACTACAGCATGAGGATTAGAAAAACTCAATCTTGCCAAAAACTAAAATTAAAACCATGAAAAACAGCCCACTCAGCACCACGACAAAGGATATGAGTTAGCTTGAATACAAGGAGGGTGTGAATGGTAGAGAGTACTTCATTAGGAGAAGCCATCGTTCACGCCCCAGATCAATACGAAAGCTGCCTAGAGGTTTACATCTCAGGAGTTCGTACGAGCATGAAGTTCAGAGACTTGAAATAACTGAAAAGCTTCTGGTTCCACCCTAGTCCTTACTCTTCAGCCATCTTTGCCTGTGTCTTTCTCTTTGTCATTCATACTTGAGCTCTTTCTTGGTTTCTAGAGCACAACCATCATAGGCAGAAGGCTGTAAAGGTATAAGCTTGTTCCAAGGATGTTGCTTTGAGAAAGTGTTGCTAGATGCCCCTGCCCACAGGGTGCCCTGAAGAATAAATTCTCTGGTATTTGTGTCCTTATCCAGACACTCAGAGGCTATAGCAGCTGATGGCTCATAGAGCCGGGTGACATCTGAAGCCAGAGGTAAATCTTGGTGCTGTCTGCGCGGGTGTGGTTTTGCAGGCTTGAAGAATGCAAGGGCAATGGGGTCAATGCTTCTACAAAGATTGCAAAGGAAAGAGCTACAGGTCAGTGTGTGTGTGTGTGTGTGTGCGTGTGTGTGTGTGTGTGTGTAAGGTTTGAACCCCTGCTGAGGACGATAAAAGCATGAGGCTTCGCGCTGTGAGAGTGATGCTGATGTTGCCATGGAGACTATTAGTTAGAAGTGCCAGAACCCGGACCTCTTCCCTAGGATCTGTTTAAGACGTGAGCACAACCCCCACGTGGGAGGCCCTTGGGGCTGAAGGAAGCCAGACTTTGGGGAAAGGAATTCCTAGGCTTTTCAGAACCCAAACCAACCAACAGATTTCTGGTTGCTTGACTTGGAGCCTTAGGGAGTAAGCCTATTGTGCTTGATCAACAGGTGAAAGTGCCCCTGGGGCATGGTGGGAACTCAAGAAGGGAAAAGTAGTTGGAGGAAGTTGACCCTGAGGGACAGGCCCCATGAGACTTACATTTTTCCTCTCTTTCCTGCCAGACTGCCAGCGAGATGGAGAAAGGAAGGGATTTAGCTATCACCTTATCCCACCATGTTCCAGACTGACAACCAACCAGAACAAGTAGGTCAAATGACCAACAATTGAACCCTCTGAATCTATGAGTCAACATGAATGCCACCCCCATTACGCTGAACCATCTCAGAAGTCCCCTCCCAGCTACAAACCTGATTACTCTGTCTTTGTTAAGAGAGTCACAGGGACTGGAGGTTGACCACACAAACACTAGAAAACACTCCTCCCAACCAATATAGCAACATCACACCCAGACCCGTCCCGTCTTTGCCACCAGCCTCACCCATTGCGAGCAAAGTTGGCCCAGAATTTCATCACCGTCTTGCTGAGATTGATCTCCTCTTCTGAGGCGCCGTCTGTGGGGAAGAAAGAATAAGCTTCAGCTGCTCACGAGTGGCTTCTGAGTTTAGGAGCTCCACCACAGGAGTGACGGTGATCGTCATTAACTTGGGAACGTATGAGAAATTCAAAGTCTTGACCCTTACCAAGTTAAAAATCTATCCTTTAAGAATAAGATGGTTAATAATCTACATTTCAAGTTAGTAATCTCTTTCCATACGCTGGCTTCCTTTGTCATCCATGCTCATATGGCTGATCCAAACACAACTCTGCGCAAGGCTATTAAGCCAGGGCCCAAATCCGGGCCTCTGATTGCCAAGGCCACAGGCAGCAAAGAGACATTACCTTTTAAAAACGGAGATCCAAATACTGAGAAGAGTTCATCACCATGGTCTCCTATCACTGCCTTGGGTCTCATGTTTGATACAAAGCTTGGGCGATACTCAAACTCATACATGTAGGTGGGAGCCCCAGCATCTGCGGAGACATGGATTCAGATAGAGATCACTCTGCCCACTATACACTACTGTGTGGAGCTAAGGCTTCAAACTGCATGGAGGTCCCTGTAAGGGGAGAAACAGTTCAGGGAAGGGCTTGCTTAGGGCTGCACAACTAGCCGGCTTGGAATAAAGGCAGTAAAAACCACGGATACACATAGAAACGAACAAGGATCTCTTCTATTTCAAGTTTGTGTTTCACACCCCGCTTCCTCCTTTCTCAGAGAGTAGTAAGTTCTTAAGATGGCGAGGTGGCACCAAAGAGAGGTGAGTTAAGGGAGAAAGAACTTGCCTCCAGCCCACCCTCCTCTCCTCTGCTTCCTTTCTCACACCAGCATGTCCTGTCCATGTGTAAAGATGCCAGTTCTTTTGCTGACAGAACCATGTGGCTGCCAACTATTGCTTCTTATGGTCCACCCCGTTCCATTCTCCCAACCTTGGAAATGCCGCCCTTTGCAGCATTCACAAGGAGGAGGGGAGACAGTCCTACAGCAGAGGCGAAAGTGCCAGGTCCCATAGCAGGAAAGTGGGGAGATTTTGGAGCCTTGACTCTATGTAAATAGTGAGAAATTTGAAAAAAAATATGAAAAAAGGAAAAATGCTTAGCTGTAAGAAAGTGTCTTCTATATCACAGCATAATCCTTTGCATCTCCACACATTTGTGATCATTGTATGTACATGTCACACACTGCTATCATTGTTCACAGATTAAGTTACAGATTCACAAGTTAAAATGTTATTTATATTGTTGTGTGTATGTGTGTTGGTTGTATGTGGGTGTACATGTGCCATCTCGTATGTGAAGGACAGTGGATGATTCTGATTTGAATTAATGGGAGCCATAGAATTCAAACTCATTTGTGCAACAAATGTTTTGCCCACTGAGTCCCTGCAAAGGCTTAAAGTGATTTACAGCATAGGGTGTACAATAACCTGTCTCATTTCCTCTCACAGAGTTCATCCCTGCAACCACAGAGGCCGTTCACCTGAGCAGTGGAAATCACAGAGGGAAAAGCACGTGACTTTGGTCTATGCTCCAATCCTGTGAGCAACACAAGGAAACAAATGGGATGTCAGCAAACCTAAGGGTTTCTCATGCCAAGGAAAATCACGAGCAATGCATACAGACAATCCACGGGCTGGGAAAATGTTTGTAAGCTGTACCTGTGATAAGTGTCTATTTAAATGTATACGTAAGGGCTGGCAAAATGGTTCAGCAGTTCAGGCTAGTTGCTGTCAAGCCCCATGACCTGTATTCAACCCCTAGAGGCCATTGTGATAGGGGAACACCCATTCCCACAATTGTCCTCTGACCTCCACAGGCATGCTATGGCATGTGTGCACCTATACAAGCACATGTAGAAAAAAAAGTGAAGAATGCATATAAGGAGCTCAAACACTGTCTAGTGATAAACAGACAAACAGATAAATACAAAATAATCAATAAAACGAGAAAGGGGAAGAAGGCCCAGCAGACATTTCTTAAAAGAAGACTTACAGGCTCAGATTGAAGAAGGCGCAGGGAACACGTGACACTGTCACCTAGACCAGCTCAGGGGTGAGTCAGTGGAACAGCCTAGGCCCTATGAGGTTGAGAGAGCCTGGACCAGTGCTGAGCTACATGGGAACCCAACGCTGCCAGACTCAAAGCTCTTGTCAGCACACAGAGGACACAGATTGGTTACACAGACCTATGAAGCCTACCAGGTTTCTGTCCTACCTGAGAAAGCTGATATAAAAAAACATTCCTATTAGTGGGATGAATCACTCTCTTCCCCCAGTGAGGGAGAAATTGGACCAGTCTTCAGGTTATTTGT
This sequence comes from Microtus oregoni, assembly GCF_018167655.1. NCBI lineage: Eukaryota > Metazoa > Chordata > Mammalia > Rodentia > Cricetidae > Microtus > Microtus oregoni. The sequence goes on from NW_024543063.1 coordinate 66,321,635, forward strand.
GCATGGTGTGTGTGCATGTATGTGTGTGTGTGCGCACGCATGTGTGCACACAAGCCCAGGTCTGTGGTGTTTGCTTGTTTTTTACCTGACTTTTTTGAGTTGGGTTTGATTAGTTTTATTTCACTTTTTATACTTGTCATTTTTTACGCTCATTGTTAAGCACTATGTTAGGCCTTCTGTCTCACCAGAATAGATCTTCTTGCCTGTCCCTCCGTTTATAGCCACAAACCCTTCCATCCTTCACTTCTGTCTTCAGTGCAGTCTCCCCCCACCTCCCATATTTCTATCTCATATACCCCCGCCTGACTCATGTTTCCCTCCCTTTCCCGTTCAGCATTCCTCCTTTTATTCAATAGTTAACAATGATATCCTTTACATAATTTGCAAGCCACACCTTTCCTCAACCAGTCCCAGCCCATGGCCTCTGAATCTAAGTGGGAATAAAAGTGCTAGGTATTGGAGTCTCCAATAGCTCGGCTGATGTGTGATATTGGAGATGACAATTCAATGTCCCAAGTTAAAGCTCGTGGGAAGCTTCATGGATAATCCAGATCACAAGGAAGACAGAGTATCAGGGATTGAAGACAAGCTAGAGGAACCGAAACACTCAGTTAAGATCAATAATAAATTTTCAAAAATTCCACGAACAGACCTGGGGCATGGATGGATGGAGATCCTGAGAGTTTGGGGGCTTCAAGAAAAGAGAAGATCTATGAATTATGAACACATAAGGAAAAGATTTCCATGCACAGAGTACAGAAAATATTTTCAATAAAAACATAGAAGGAAATATCCGAAATCTAGAGAAAGAGATGCCTTGTCCATGAACAGGAGTCCTAGAGGACACCAAATTGAGGGAATGCTAAAGGAGCCCTTCATACCCTATTCTAGTTAAAACACTAAAAAACAAATAAAGGGGAGTGGAAGATGCCAGAGAGAAGCCAGGTAACACATAAAGGAAGGCCAGGGGCGTCTTATAGCTGATTACTTAACAGAATCTCTTCAATTCAAAAGGGCTTGGAAAGGTGTTTGTCCAGTTCTGAAAGACCAGAGTTGCAAATTCAACTATCATCTCTTAAAGGTGAACCAGAACCCTTCTACTACGAAAGCAGGCTAAAGGAGCAAACAAGCACTGAACTACTTCTGCAAAGGGCCCTTGAAGGAGTACTACAGACCGAAGAGAAAGATGAACACATAGAAGAGACCCCTGGGAAAAATGATAGCAGCACAGTCAGCAGATGCAGAACAAAGCAGGATCACAGATCCAGCGGTGAGCAGCGATGCGCACGGTGACGGTAGCACTCTTGCTCCTCGTTATCAAAGCCAAAAGGTGACAGTAGCAGGTGCTTTAAGAAAGCAAGATCCCCACGGTGGGGGGAGAAGAGGAGGGGAGAGGAAGGGAGGGGAGCAGAGAAAAATGTATAGCTCAATAAAATCACTTTTAAAAAGCAAGATCCACCTTTTTGCTGCCTCCAGGGAAACCCACCTCCTGTCAAGACAGACAGCACTTCAGGGTAAAAGCGTGGGGAGAAAAACATTTTAAGCAACTGGAACCAGGCAAGCAAAAGGCGTAGCTATTCTGCTATCAGACAAAATAGACTTCAAACCGAAGTGAACCAAAGAGAGAAAAAACAACTCATACTGATGAGGGACAGTCTACCAGGAGGACATTTCTGTTCTAAGCATTTGTGTCCAAAACAAGTGTACCCAGCTCCTAAAACAAATTCTATTAGATCTAAGCTAATAGGCAACTTTAATACCCCACTCCCACTGATGGACAGGTCATCTGGAAAAAGGAATATAAGACAGAGACACATTAGAGTCAAATGAAATCAGAAATAGATCAACAAGACACCCAGAGGCATTCTACCCAAACACTTCAGAAAAAACATTCTTGGGAGTTTATGGAATTTTCACTAAATAGCATATAGATATGGATGCAAATCAAGTACCCATAAATGTAAGAAAGTTGAAGTAACTTACTATATATCTCCTAACAGTGGACTAAATCTAGGAATCACAAGCAAGAAAATCTACAGAGAATGCACAAACCTGCAGAAGTTAAACCACGCACTAATTAATGGTGTTGAAGAACGCCAGGAAAAAATAAAAAATTCCGAGAACTGAATAGATGAGGCCACAATATACCAGTGCCTGCTGGATAAAATGGAGACAGTCCTAAGAGAAAAGGCCTTTAGCTCTCAGTGCCTACATTAGACAATCAGAGCGGGACTGTGTGATAGCTCAGCAGGTAGAAGCGCTTGCTGCACACACCTGATGACCTGCGTTCAGTGTCTAGACCCCATGTAAGGTGGAAGGAAAGAACTCTTTGTCCTGTGGCCTACATAAGCACATCATGGGACCTGTGTACCTACACACACGCTACTAAGTCCTGCCTCTTTCCATTTTGGTCCTTAGCATGTTCTGCTATTGTCAACCTCCCAAGATTTCCCAATGACCCCTCTTCCCATAGTGGCGTTCTAGTTCCACTTGCCACCATACCTTCAGCAAGAGAGCATCTGCAACAGAAACTGCTGGTGCCTTTAAATGGTTATTCTCAACTGTCACCTCGGTTAAACTGAGATATACCTTGATTTGTCAGGGACATCTTTAGGTTTATTTGTGAAGTCATTTATAGAAACAGTTATATCATGAGGGCTCTGATCTACTAAATGATTTAATCAATTGTCCAATTCAAAATTCTAACACAGCCCTGGGAGGTGGCAGAATTATGGAAGGTGGAGCCTGTTTTTGAAAGGCGTTTCCAGGTGACAAGGACCTGGTGGCTATTATATACCTTAGACAATTTCTGTTGCTACTCTACATGGTTTTATTGCTTCCTTGTCCCTATGATGTCACAAGCTCCTTTATACTCTCCTGATATCACAGACTGAAACCTCAGAGACTCTAAGCCAAAGCAGACCTTTGTTTCTTAGGTGGTGTGTGTCAGGCTCTCGGTTACAGCACTGAGCAAAGTTACTCTGAAAGATACTTAACTGTAGCCCTTGTTCTAGGGCAGGCTAACCTGGCAGCCACATGCAGCACCATTAACTATTGCTCCCCTTTCCCATCCTGGTTGTTAGACACAGCTCTGTTCATGCTCGCAGTAGATAAAGGTGCCACAAGGCTAACAATATCTTAGAGAAGTGTTCAGTTGATGTGATGTGTCTCCTGGTGGGTTAATGCACAGCTCCCTTGACTCTCGGAAAAGAAAGCCCTAAGACGTTCCTTGTTCCCTAAAGTTCTGCAGTTGTAGCTAAGACAGACACATGCTAGGCAGCTCTCCAGATTAGCGTCCATCTTTTCTCTGCATCACTTTCTTAACTCCCAATGGTGTTTTCTGGGATTCTTTTCTAAATTAAACTGCATGTGCACCCTTTTCTCATAGATCTTTACTAGTAGAAAAAGCAACACAACCTTGCAGGTCATATGGTATCAACTTTGAGTCTTGGTCTCAACAGATTTCATTGCTATCTATATCAAGAGGTGGGCAGGCCAGAGACCTAGCAGGTGAACTTATATCCACCCTCCATCCAACACCTGCAACTCACCTCTGTGGCCACGAGACACCATCACTGATGGGATGTTGAATATCACATCTGCAAATATGTCTAGGAACATGTTTTTCTTTTTGGCAGGGTCTTCTGTCCATTCTAAATACTTATCAGCAGCCACTTGAATCAGATTCTCAGGAATTTTCTGAAATGAATCAGAAAGTGACCATCCAACCAGGTGAGAATTAGGACTTCTGCAGTCAGTTAAGAAGGCTTCTCTGATTCTAAACTACTTTAATGCTCACCGAACCCTCCTCCTGTTGCTCACAGGAGACTGGAATAAACAAACTATCTAGATTCGCTTTCTCATTAAAAATGTTGTTGATTAACTTTTTAAAATTATTTTAATTAATTATTCTGTGGGTTCAGGTATCCAAGTCATATATTATTACTGTCCCACTGGCTTTGGTGGAAGAGACCCATGTGCATTAAGAGACCTCATAGATTAAAAACTGTTCTCCAGTGAACGTTATCTTCAGCTGTCCCTGTAGAAAAAAGCGACTTCTTTTTCTTGCTCCTGATCCTCCAGAGAAAAGTAATTTCTTAGTGTTTTCCCCTGTTCTCTGGGTAAAAAACATTTATATCCTCACAATGAAGTTCAGAATTAACATGTCTTAAAAAATGAAATGAAAAACAATATGGGTCATATGATTTGCTAGTTAGTAATTTTTCTTTAAATTTACAGAGTCTACACTATCTATTAACCTATAAACAACAGCATCCCAAGAGTCATAACAAACAAAGAACAAAAATTCTCTTTTTTGGTGTTTTAAAACACAGGTTTTCTCTAAACAACAGTTCTGGTTGTCCTAGAAGTTGCTTTGAGACAAGGCTTGAATCGAACTTACAGAGATCTACCTGCCTCTGCCTCCTGAGTGCTGGAACTAAGGGTGCCACATCCAGCCATAAACCCCTCCAAATTTTTTTAACTGACTTGGTGTCAACCTATCTTATTTGTATCCTAAGAACTCCATGAGGAAGTCTTGTGCCTCCAGGCCTGAGCTGCACTGGTCTTTGTTTCTGATGATCTCCATGGTCTTGGTGTTGCTGGCTTTAAATAAACCTTTTCCTCTAAAACTTATTCTGAACTCGATGGGATTTTGATGGGAATGTCACAAGTATGGGTTCAGCATACTGGGATGGTAAAGTGGAAAAATCAAAACCATAGGAGCTTAAACTTGGGTTTTCCACCATCAACTTAGTCTGCTATTAGAGAAGGTCACCAACCTTCTTTCTTTCTCAACTATTTCCCATGATCCCCTACAGCCTTACAAGTATTGGGTAGAACTGCCACAAGAGGGATTTGGCCGTCTTCTGGTCCAGTTTGTTTTCAGAGAGTTGATGCCCCATAAGCTGTTAAACAGATGATTAAGCATTAATAATCATGGAGAAGTAACAAAAGCAAAAAGAAAAGCCAACGAAACAAACCTAAATGGAATAAGGTAGAATATGGGGGACTCGGCAGACATGGGAGTTTAAGGGATTGAGGAATAAATTTAACAAAACCCACGGGCACATGTGAATGAATACAAGCAACACAGAGAGGACACTTGAAGGTGTTGATCACATCAAGATCACATGTTCCTTTAGGCAGTGAGGGAACATCAGACTGTGGTCATATAGAAATCAAGGGCTCAGGGATGCTGGGCATAGGCCACACACTCCCAGAGTCGGGTGGCAGGGGAAAGAACACTTAGCATTATGTCTGTGTGTCTGAATTCCTGTGATGCTCTGTGAAGTCCGCATGAAAGCTGAAGAACTCTGGGATGTGCTTACCACATCCAAGTTTGTACTCAGAGCATTGGTCTGGCTTTAGTGTGTCTTCAAGTACTGAAAGGCATATCCCAGGCTGATACCAGGGCCCTAAAATGTCTGCTTGAGAGAGCTCCACACTGCCAATAGAAAGTTTGGTGGTGGGCATACAAGAGCCTGAGCCCCTCTTGAGTAGTTTCTTTAGAAACCCTGCAATCACTGATGGCTCCTCTGCCCCACGTAATGTAAATTGGCACTCTAAAGGGCCTCACCAGGGACTCTCAGTGCAAATTTACTTGGAAAATTTTAGGTTTCTTTGAAATATAGTTAATCTGGGTGCATAATCCTTGATCAGAGCAGGGAGGAAGATGCTCGATCCCCTATGGAGTGCATGTAAGCAGTCTATACATTCTCACCATTGGAAGGATCCAGCCAAACTCTTGCTTGTTGATGCCCACCATGTAGGGGACAGTGTTGAAGCTCTTCTCAGCCAGGACCTCTTCTGGAGTCTTTGGCAGGAACACTCCATCGACCACAGTAGGGAGGAAGGGATAGGACTAGAGAAGACAGAAAGGTAGCCTCTGTTGTCTTCCTGCCCTGTTACATCCAATGCCCTCTCTGGCTTTCTAATGGCTTGGCCAGCACAAGGACTCCTGTGTCTATGGCCACAGAAACCCAGTGCCTTAACAGGACTAAGTCTAGGACTCTCTAAGGGGTTGGCACTGGCCAGATGATGGTGGTAGGGAGATAAGGAGGCCAATTTTCATCCCAAGCAGAATACATACTGCACAAAAATGTGTGTCAAAGGTCAGGCTAGATATTGAATCTAAAATACCCATTTATATGCTAACTTGGGTTAAGTATTATAGATAAGTTTATAACGTTGCTGAAAGCAATGAACTAGCAAATGTTGAGTCATTTCTCCAAGGGGAGTTTGAGAGTTAGTTCTTGGGAGCCTCTGGTCACAATCTTTTTTATAATTCATCTTTTATGAGTCAGTTTCTATTTAGTGATACCTTATGTACTCTCCTGTCTTATAATGATTAGGTAAAAATTGAATTCAATTATGAAAAAGCACTGTTTGGGGAAAAGGTTTAAAGTGTGTCTGATCCTAGTTCAGGTGAGTATGCATTTGCTTTCTGTCTCACAGTCCTGCTTTCTACTACGCCCTTCTTTTCCTTTCCCATCCTCCCCAATCTGAACCACACCCAAGACCGCTCTCCAGAAGGACGCCCCTTCTCCCCCATCTCCTGAAAGGGATGCAAGTCTCTGTTTTCTCTTTTGGATGCACGGTGATGTTGCCTCATTGATACTGAATTCAAGACCAAAAACCTCACAAACTAAAGCTGAAGGGAGCTCATCTACCACATGTGTTTTCTCTGGAATGTGTCTCATGTCCACACGTGCTTGGGGACATGGGACAGCTCTTCATCAGTATGCTGGAAGAGCAGCTTAATCAGAGAAATTAATATAAACAGTAAATAACCATCAAGATGTCACATTGCAAACATCATGAAGAGGTCACTTCTGAATATGGGAGAGCAGTCAAGATCAAGTATTGCCTCGATTTGACTTAAATGGGGACCTGGGCATGATGTGACTTGAGCTTCTTGTTGCCCAGAACACGTGGTAAAAAAGACCCAGCTGTGTCAAAAGGGTTGAATTGGGATTGCAAGTACATTTTAGTAAGTGACTTCACAAGCAGATAATCTATGACTAATGAAGGTAGACTGCATGTATAAAACCTAAACCAATCCAAACCTCAGTACTATGGGATACAAAGTCAGTGTTTAGAAGTCATTAGCTCTTTTCTCAAGATGTCTAAACTGAGACCTCATTCACTATTCAAAGAAAATAATCACAAGTATGGAGCCATAATCAAATAGGCAGACAAAATAGAATCTGCCCTGGGCTTAATTGCTGCTGCCTTAGAAAAGCCGGGCGGTGCAGAAGGCTCCGTGGAGAACTGCTCATCTGAAGGAAGATACACTGGGATACACGGAGCTTGTCATTTTCCATCTGGAGCAGGATTGGAACAAGAACACTCTATATATAAGTAAAGAAAAGGCAGCATTTCCACAGGGGGAAGGGTTCTGAGCTAAGTCATGATGGTCACAGAGGCCTGGGCTTGGAGCCTGCTCTGGGGCAGGGTTAGAGGTCAGAGGGCAGAGAACTTTTTCTCTCTAATATATGGCCCATCTCTGATATTCAAAAATGTCTTTGTTGTGGGTGCTGCGGGGCTTCTTTTCGTCCCGCACGGCTAGCTTTACACCAGAAATAACAACATCCAAACTGTATTCATTTAAACACTGCTTGGCCCACTAGCTCTAGCCCTTACTGGCTAATTCTGATATCCTGATCGACCCATCTCTAATAAACTGTGTAGCACCAGTCTTACCGGGAAAGATTCAGCATGTCTGACCTGGCTGCTTGGTTTATCGTGTCTGGCCGGGAGAGGGGAGCATGGCCTCTGAGCTCACTTCCTCTTCCTCCCAGCATTCTGTTCTCTTTACTCCTCCCACTTATGTTTTAACCTATGAGGCCAAGCAGTTTCTTTATTACTTAACCAATGACCTTCCTCCATCATGTCTTCAAGTACTAGTTCCATGAAGGAAAGGTGTTTGTCTTTACTCAGCATCTGTAATTCAAAACACCAAGATCTTTATCTCTTTTGAGTCTCTAAGCAAAGTCAAGTTTTTATCAGAAGGAAGATGATATATTCTAATATGTGTTCACAGGAATAGGTCTGGTAACCTCATGAGGAATCAGAGTGAATAGAGGCCCTCAACATCCTCCCCTCCAAGCATTCTGGCTTCGTGCAACAGGTTTTGCAGCGGCTCTTCCCCTGTCTGCAACACTGTCTCCAATTTCCTACCATCTGGCTTTCTTCCTAATCAAGACATTTTGTGTTGTCTGGATATATCAAACTAATAGCTAACTCTGTTGCCATCTCCAAAGTTATCCTCTAACTCTTTGTCTGACTACAATCTGACACACCCCATATTTTATTTGACCTTCCGTTGTTCTCTCCCAGATCCTGGAATGGAAGAATCCAAAAAAAAAAAAAAAAAGGCACAGCGCAGCATCTCTGCCACTGCTATGCCCCAGCTGTTAAATCATCTCTTTCCAAAATGGTAAAATTTGGAAGGGTGGCTAAGTCTCATTTGATGCTTACAGGGTTTTCAGGAAATCCAGAAGAAAGCCCAGAACAAGACTGTAGAGATCACACAGCTAATGTCACTAAATGCCAACCCCTGCTGAGAGGTAGGAGCGAGGGAGAGAGGGAACACACTGCTGGAGTTTCCTTGATACTAGAAGGAGACTGCACTGGAAGTCAGACCTCTGGTCTTCCTCCCTCCCCTCTCAGGGTACACAAGGAATGACTATAATATCACAACGGAGATTTTGCATTCACAGTTAATTGGAGCCAAACACTGTTAAGACTCAACATTTGGTATTGTAGGGAAGAAAAGTTCCTTACCTCTTTTGGGTTTTCAAGTAAGTCCAGTTTTAAAAGTTTCTATAAAGATAAAGGTAGAAGATGTGTTAAAAGCCTTCCTTGTACAAAAGTTGGTCATTTGGACTGTGCCTCCAAGGTACCAGGATTCTCTCACCCGCAGATCTTCCCTGCCTGTGCTATCTGGGAATGAGCATAGTGTGGAACATGGTGAGGGACATCAGAAGCGAGTGGGAAAAGCCATTGGACCCCAAATCAGGACTGGTGGAGCCCTGGAGAGGATGTCTTCTGCCAGTGCCTATGTTTCTCTTCTCCCTCTTCCCCTACTTGTTCCTTCTGGTAACATTGCCTCAAGTTCCCTCAAGAAAACAGTGGAATGATGGGAAAGTCACGGTAGGGAGTGGGTGATCTCAAGAGAGCTGGGGTTAGATGTGAGATGGATGAGAAAAACTGGTTGTTTCTCTCTCCCTCATTTCCCAATTCCAGAGTTCAGATATTTGTGTGTAAGACCATGTGCCTGAATGTAGAGAGCCATTCAAGAATAGTTATAGGGTGGTGTCCATCCAAGAGAGTCCTACACATCCATTGCGACATTTGGGAAAGAGATGGTTTCTAAGTAAATAAAATATAAGGTTAGAGTTTTATTATCTTTCCCTTCACTAAGAGACATAATTATCTGGATAGAAGATAATAAAGAACGGAGCTGAGACATAGAGACAGGCAGATTCTCAATGATGTCTTTGTAAACTCTGGAACCAGCCATATCTTGAATTCTCTATTCAGAACAGCTCAGTTACCTGAAGATACCGTTACAACCGTTCTTCTTTTCTAATCTAGAATCCTTGCACCAGAAAATCCTGATGCCCACAAGCTCGATGGCGTTCCTCCAGCCCACTCTTTTCTCTGCCGTGGTCACCAAGATTGTTGTGGTCATAATGCCGAGGCAGAGAAGCATAGGAAATAGTTTAACAACCTGTGACTTTGCTTGGTTTGGGCTATGGATGCATGCCTCTTCTAACTACATGCCCATGGCAACCTAGGGCTCTCACTTCCAGGTACTTTGTGCATACACTCCTCATCTAACAAAATAACTTCCATTGATTGGCAGCCTAGGACCCCCACCTTCATTAAACTGGCTGCAGACATATACCACTCAAAACAATAGAATGCATCTTTTCTATCCCTAACCACTATAAAATCTGCCCCCTTGTGGACAACTTCTATTCAAGCATATATCTCGGTATAGAAAGTAGAGATTGATTGGGCCTGAACTAGTTTTTGGTGCATATGCAATAAGATGAACTGTGCCCTTTGAGTTAACTTTTAGTAGAAACTTTCTGTGTGTCATCTTATGCTCAAACATTCTGGGCATGAATATAATAAAAATCACATGCTTCGTGGGATGGGATTTGCACTGTAACAAATGGCATACATAGTCTAAGCCTACCAATCAAAACAGAGAAGCACCCACACTATGTCTCTTAGCAACTGACCTCTTTCTTTTGGTTCTCATGAAAGGCAGTCCCAAACATCCTGTGGAACCCTTAAGTACACTCACTGATGGGGTTCATTGTCACTCTTGACAATGTATTTCTTTCTGATCTACATTACTATTTCACCTTTGAAAAATTCCCTTTCTTGCTACTATGAAATCTGTGAGGGGCCGCATTTCAATTCTTTGAATAAGAGTCTAATAACTTGGACATACAGATCTCAACAACTGGTAAGACTACTACACTGTAGTATCCCCTCCATAGAGAAGTATCTGGGAAGACTGCTACACTGTATGACATGCCTCTATCAGTGAAGGGAACGCTGTGTATGTGTTTGAGCATGTGTGCATATATGATGGAGCAATGGATAATCACAGGAGCCCTTCCTTAAAATCTCAGATCATCTTGAGGTGCCTTGAATTTTAGGCCCCCTGGGTTTTCCTAAGTCAACATCTATTTCTGAATAGTTTGGTTCTCTTGTATCACACAGATAATGTTTGAAATATTTTCTTTCTTCTAGTATTAGAATATAGCTATCTAAATTTTTTGAACATCTTTTCCTCTTTTTATGAACTTCATGACCAAAGTAACCAAGGCCATATTTATTCAAATCATGCAGAAACAGGGAAAGACCTGCCAGGGTTTGCCCAAGAGTACCTGGAAGGTCCATTGTCCAGACAGAGAGGCCAAGAGCTCAGGTGATTCCTGTGCTTATTTATATTAGCATTCCCCAACCGGAGTTGTAGTTCTTATGACCTTGCATGCTCTTTTTCTCTAGATGTTTGTTCTGCTGTTTCATTATGATGGAATATTCCCATGACTGATCATAAGTCCTCAAGTGTCACTTCTCCAAGAACTATTCCATATAATTATATTCAATTATTATCTCTCTTTACTGTCACTTTTATCTCACTTAGTACATATCTTTGAATTTCTATGAATAGTTCTGTGTAAGATGGAACAATGTCCCATTTTTGTCTGCATTATTTCCACATACATTGGATGAATGGATGGATGATGGCTTGGCAGGTGATAGGTAGTTTAATTGGTGGATGTGTAGGCTAGTTGATACAAGTAGAACTGGAAAATATTGGGAAAAATATAGATAGAAGTTGGCTGAATGGTTCATAGATTATAAAACACTGAAAAGTCAATTAATGAAAAATTATAAATATATTACTAACTTTTGATTAAAGAATACTAACATATAGGTTGAGCTAAAGGATGAATTGATTGAAAATCGATGAATAAATGGGGAGATAGATGACTATCTTAATATCCTATTGAGGCAGAATAACAAATTCTAGAAAATTGGGCTAGAAAATTATAAATTAGTTTCTGTATCAAATAATATTGTGATATGACATACTTCCAAAAAACATGCTTAATACTCTAAGCCCCATGAATTCAGGAGGGTGTTTACATGCAGATCCTAAGATACACCCAAAAGCAAAAATGTTCAAAAAGTGAGCTTCCTGATGCTTGGAGGGCTGTCATACAAATTTTTATCATGCTATCATTGGAATACCTTTAGCATATGAGTTATTTAATAATAAGAAAGGGAAACTGAAACTCACAACTAGGATCTGAGAACAACAGATTTGAAAGGCAAGGAACTGTCCCATGCAGTTTGTCTATGACAGGGGACAGCTGAGCAGATGAAGATTGGAGTCAAGCATATAGAGTGATGGCCACTGGACTGTAGAATGGATATACTTACCATTTTTGTGAGGTCTCCATGAGTTCTTCCTCTGTCTTCTGGCGCAAACAATGGACCATAACAGCTGATGTGGTCGTTTTACATCCAGAAAGATTAGCAACAAGCTGCCAAAGATCACAGCCAACAGCAGAGGTCAAAGGCAATGACTATACCCTTCACTAATGCATATAATGGATTCTGTCTCATATTCATTTCTATCTATGTCTCCCTCTTTGTATCTATCTATCTATATCTATCTATCTATCTATCTATCTATCTATAACATCATGCAGTTCTGGATGGTCTTGAGTTTGCTAAATAGATTAGGTTTGTCTAAAAGTGACAGTAATTCTCCTGCCTCTGCTCCTCAAAGTAATGGTATTATATGCATGAGTCACCATGCTCATGTTCCACAAACAAATTCTAAAGACAAGTTTTAAAAAATGTACTTGTGGTCATTTGAATAAAAATGTGCCCTACAGGACCATAGAGAGTGGCACTATTAGGAGGCATGGCCTTGTTGGAGTTATGTGTGGCCGTTTTTGTGGAAATGTGGTTTTTGAGGTCAAGCTATGCCCACTGTGGGACACACAGTCAAGATATAGAACTCTCAGCTACCTTTCCAACACCATGTCTGCCTGAATGCCATCATGCTTCTGGCCATGATGATAATGGACTAAACCTCTGAACTCTAAGCCATCCCCAATGAAATGTTTCCTTTATAAGAGTTGTCACGAGCATGGTGTCTTTTCACAACAATAGAAACTCTACCAAGGTAGTACTCCAGTAAGTCTGGTTGGCGATCCTACAGAGTGTTGCCTCTGATACTAGCTCGAATAGTGAAATTTGGATACAGAAGCACTATCTTCATTACTGCCAATTATCCCTATTAATATATTTATCTCTAACACACAAAATATACACAATCCTCCAGGATTTCAGGAGATCATTTGTTATGGAGGTTTCAAATATTGCTTCCTTCTCTTCTCAAATAGTTGACTGTAGGTATGTCATAGAATCTCTTTTTGCCTCAGTTTCTCCACACAGGTGAGGATGATGACTGTGCCTATTTTTAAGGAGATTGGACGTATATGATATGACTAAGACATGTGCAGGATCTCAGGGCATCTACACGATATTATTCACACAAAGGGGCCTTGGAGCCTGCATAGTGTGGTGCAGCTGGGGTCATCGCTCTCCTCCCATTCTCACTTCAGGCATCCATTGAGCATTTAAGATGAACCCCATGGAAAGCAAAATCCCCGAGGACCCTAGAAAAGCAAAGGGCACAGATGCTGTTCAGAGTGGTACGTACCTCAGCAACGGGCTTGACATTTTCTGTAAACAGAGCAGCAGTGAGGGCCACACCACTCTGGGAAATGGCCCTGTGGAAGAGGTTCTTGGCCAGAGGAGAAAGCACCTGGAAGGGGAGAGAAGAAGAGGAGGATATATGCTTACAAAGGTGGTCAGTTACTCTTTAGGGTTTCCTCCAGCTGCTCCTCTGCCCTGGCCATTCCTCTGTGGACATGGCAGATGACATGTCTCCTGGTCTGCTTCCCTGACATCTCTTTGGTTTGACATCCCCAAGAGAACATCAGTGGGATGGAAAAGAGACCAGGGTAAGAGACGGAGCAAGAATCATGTGGCAGGTGCTCAAAAGAACAACTGGAAAGACGGCTTGTTAACTCTGCCACAGAGCCTGTCCTGTAATTCCTATTTGTCAGAATATATCTTGAGAATAAGACCGTGGAGGCCTGCAAAAAATTTTTAAAGTGCTTATCCTTTGTCATAGTAAAACTTGGAAACAACTCAAGATCATAATATTACAATATTTGGCAGTAAGGATTTATTTTTACCATGAAATACTATGCAATTTTACAAGATATTACTGAAGAAACATTTTACAGGTAGGAATATGTTTATGTTGCATTACATATTAAAATTTATTTGGGGTAAAATAATGAAAGACCAAGTGTAGATATATGTAGTAATAGGGGCGGTGGGGCTGCGTCCCCGGCACCCCGGCTGCCTGCTTGGCTAGCTTATGCCCGAAATAATTACACGGAAACTGTATTCATTTTATCACTGCTTGGCCCATTCTCTTCTAGGCTAATTCTCACATATTAGTTTAGCCCATTTCTAATCATCTGTGTGTAGCACCCCAAGGTGCGCTTACCGGGGAGATTCTAGCCTATGTCCATCCTGGGTCGGAGCTTCATGCTGGGAGCGGGGCATGGCGTCTCTCTCAGGCATCTGCTCCTGAGAGGAGAGCTGTCGAGACTCTGACCTCACTTCCTCTTCCTCCCAGCGTTCTGTTCTGTCTACTCCTCCCACCTATCCTCTAACCAATAAAATGGGCCAGGCAGTTCCTTTATTAGCCAATGACCTTCCTCCATCATTTCCCCTTTTTCGGTTTAAACAAAAAAAAAAGGCTTTAACATAGCAAAATTACATATAACAAAACAGTTATCAAGTAAAAGTTACAATAATCTTTATCATAACTAAGGAAAACTATAACTATAACTAACTATTCTTAACTCCATCAAAGACTCCAGAAAGATATAATATTACCTAAGTAAACAAGAACTAAGAAACTTCAAACTCTAGAAATGACAAAGACATTTCGCTGCCTGGACAGTCACCCAAAGTTCCTCTGTACCGTTGGGGCATCCATCTTCAGCCTTCAGGCCCATGGTATCCAGCAGACATTTCCATAAAGCAGGAAAATTCAAAGTCAATTCAGTCATTATCTGTTGTGTCCTGCAGAATGTCTAGCAGACTCTTTCATGAATCAGGAACCCCGAAAGATCATCTCACCTTAGGCAAGTTCAGTAGTCCTCTCTCTGCGGGTTCTCTGTGTCCAGTTTATGCAATAGTCCAGGCAAGAGCAGTTTCTTGCCCAAATGGCTATCAAACTCCATAAGGATCCTCTTCGATGCCCATCTTCTTCTTGAAGTAGATTGGTGCTGCCAGGAGCACAGTGTCTCATTGTCATGAAAAGTCCTCAGTTATTAAAACATTAAATGTCCTATTCTGTAATCTTTGAAAGACATGAAGAATGTCTGTCTAAAATATATCTCTATATATCTAGAAAATCTAACTAACATGACTACAAGCTTTACTATTATCAATGATTATCCATTAACAACCTATATTTCTTAATTATACAGTACATATTTAAATGAACTACACAATCACCATACCTCAATCAAAATCAGAAACACTTATATATATAACAAAATTGACCTTAAATCTCTATCAATAAAGCAAAATCTATACTAATGTAAATTATTCATATCTATATCATATCCCCCTTTAAATGTAAAAGAACATTTATAAACATTTTTTGGGAATATGGGCGCAGTTATTTCTCTCCAAACTGCTTCCTGCTGAATGAGGGTGTCGTTAATTAGGTCTTTCATGGTATAACCTGTGTGCTAGTTTCATCTCAGTTGGCAGTTGAGCGAAGCAATTTTCTGAAGATGTTCACAACAACCCTTCAGGAGGGCGTGGTCCATCATACCAAATCGGAATAGAAGAAATGAACAGCGTCTCATCCTCTGTGAAAACAAAATAAGAAACTCCTTTCCAAAGTATCATATCCTTAGATCCAAATTCAAAATATCTATGTTGGATTAGTTCAGCAGCATTTATAAATAAATACCTTTTAGCAGCTGTTGCTCCTTCCTCAGCATTCAAATAATTCAAAGAGAGCATAATAGCATACAGTATCAAAATTCTCTGTGTATTTTCCATCTTTGTGCAGCTTTGTTTTAACCTCTATTTTGTTTATTTTTACTTTTAACTCTTTGCTTTTTGAGACAGGTTCTCTGTATCTTTGACCTGAAGTAACTCTGTAGACCAGGCTGTCTTTGAACTCTCAGAGATCCGCCTGTCTCTACCTCCCAGGCATTTGGGATTAAAGGTGTACACTGCTACACCTTGAACTCACAGAGATCTGTTTGTCTCTGCCTTCTAGGCACTGGGATTAAAGGCATGTGTTACCACACACAACAACTCTCTTCCTTTTTTTTGTTTTTTACTTTAAAAACTTCAACTTTGAGTCTGCATATATTTTTAACACACTTTAAACCATTCAGAAATTTTCTCTGTCTTTGAATCTCTCTTTACTGTATATCTCTCTTTTTCTGACCACATGAGTCTTTAATTTGCCAAGTAATCTCAGTAGGACTAAAGGCGTGGCTTTGCCAGCTAGATCCAGTCCATTTTTTAGCTTTCCAGCCTCATGGCGGATATACAGGCTGTAGCTATGTTTACTGCAACAACTGTATGGCATTTCAAGGTCCCTGCCAGCAAGTGAGCTACAACAGACAACACTCAAGTCCTCTCTCGGTAGACGGCCCTCCTGCCTCAAACAGTCAGAGTTTGCCCTGGCAGAATGGCCCAGAAAGCCGGCATTTTTAAACGGCGCAGCTTTTTTCCTGCTACGGCTGAAAACCGAAAAGCATGTGTTCAGCTTTTCGTCAACACCGTTTAAGTGTTTCGTGGCAGGACCTCTTAATGAGCTGCAGGCTTTGCAGCTAAAGCTGAGTCAGGAAGCCTCTCTTAAATGAGGCGCTTGCTTGCCTCTAGCAAGCAGAGTAGAACCGAGAAATTGCTGCTACCAAGAAACCAGGCACAATGCTTTCATTTTGTTCTAGAATTATTTCCCAAGCTGTCTCAGGCTTTATGTGGAAGCAGTCGTCCACGTGGGCACCATATGTAGTAATAAGGGCGGCGGGGCTGCGTTCTCAGCACCCCTGGCCGCCTGCCTGGCTAGCTTATGCCCGAAATAATTACACAGAAACTGTATTCATTTAATCACTGCTTGGCCCATTCTCTTCTAGGCTAATTCTCACATATTAATTTAGCCCATTTCTAATCATCTGTGTGTAGCACCCCAAGGTGCGCTTACCCGGGAGATTCTAGCCTATGTCCATCCTGGGTCGGAGCTTCATGCTGGGAGCGGGGCATGGCGTCTCTCTCAGGCGTCTGCTCCTGAGAGGAGAGCTGTCGAGACTCTGACCTCACTTCCTCTTCCTCCCAGCGTTCTGTTCTGTCTACTCCTCCCACCTATCCTCTAACCAATAAAATGGGCCAGGGCAGTTCCTTTATTAGCCAATGACCTTCCTCCATCAGATATATATTTCAAAGGAAAAGAAAAAGGGAGAGTAATTATACATGAAATAGAAAAAAGAGAGATTATGCATATATGGAAGAAGTCAGATAGATAATATAGACAGCTTAATAAAATTGTGGGTTAAGATTAGAGAAATAAAAATAAAAATAGTACAGTAATAATCCCTAGGTAGCAGGGAGATCAACAACATTCTTCTTTGCGTTAATCTGTATTCTCTCTTTTCTTTGCTTATGCATTTCCCCTTCTGAGTATGAAAACAATATATGTTTGAAAAATAGAGAAAATACATTAATATTAACTTTCTACTCAGCTCCAAGGCAGTTTCTTACAGCTCACAAAACATTCTGTATATTCCCTAGATATCACTCTGGCTCAGTCTCACACACCAAGGCACTTCACATCCCCTGTCTGTACCTGTGACCCATGTCTCTGCTCCATCCTTCCCCATTCTACCTATCCCTCCACTCTCACACCTACTTCCCCAGGACATCCAGGTTCTTCACAGTTGGCTGCCTCCCTCTTGGACATGCAAAGATGTCAGAAGACCTCAAGGGAAGCTCCACTCTATCTTTGGACCTTAAGTTTTCTTTGTGAGTAGATCTGGCTGGAAGCCAAATAAGGACACCTGATCTAGCTCATGCGGAACTCACACTCCTATTTGTACTTTTTACCATCATTACATTCCAGAAAAAGTTATATGTGTGAGTATGTAGAAACTGAAAGTTCTCCAGTCCCTGTATATGAAACTAAGCACGTGCGTGGTGCGTGCGAGAGAGAGAGAGAGAGAGAGAGAGAGAGAGAGAGAGAGAGACGTGATTCCCCTGTGTATGCTGTGTATACCATTGGTTAATAAAGAAACTTTCTTGAGCTTATAGCAGAGAAGGCAGAGCTAGGTAGGGAAAACTAAACTGAGTGCTGGGAGAAAGAAGGTGGAGTCAGAGAGAAGCCATGTAGCCCCACTGGAAACAGACCCCAGAACTTTACCCAGTAAGCCACAGCCTCGTGGTGATACACAGATTAATAGAAATGGGTTAAATTAAGATGTAAGACTTCACTAATAAGAAGCTAGAGCTAATGGGCCAAGCAGTGATTTAATTAATACAGTTTCTATGTGGTTATTTTGGGAGTCTGGGTGGCCAGGAAACAAACAAGTGGTCTCCAACAATGTGTGTGTGTGCATGCGTGTGTGTGTGCGTGCGTGCGTGCGTGTGTGTGTGTGTGTGTGTGTGTGTGTAGAAACCGAAAGTTCTTGAGTCTATGCTTGAGCTTCCCCAGGTAAAGGGCCATTGGACCTTAGGTCTCTGCCATCTGATGATGTGCTCTGAGTACAGTTTTGTAAGCCAAGATGCTCATGCCTGGATTGGACAGTGAATGGTTTTCAGGAGGTGCAGACACATAAACCCAGGGACACTTACAAGAGCAGAGACACTGAAAGCTCCTGCTGACCCTCCAAAGATGGTTACAGAGCCTGGGTTGCCCCCAAACTTGGCAATGTTGTCTTGGACCCAGCGCAGTGCAGCCACCTGGTCCAAGTGACCCCAGTTACCCCGGCTGTGTTCATCCCCTGTGCTGCAAGAGAACAGATTAGTGTTTAAGCAGAGATGTCATGGCAAAGCTCGCAAGGATCTCAATACCTCAAATGGGCTGGGGACTGCACACTTCAGTCCTGACACAGAAGTCTAACTGGATCTCACTTTACAACACTGCTCTATGTGGGGCTTTGTGCTTATCTTCCAGCAGCTCTGTACCAAGGGACCAGCATGCATCCAGCACTGCTCTGAGCTAGAGCACAGCTGGAAAGAAACCTCAAATCTCTGAGTACTTTCATCTAACACTGCTGACCACGAACCGGTAGCTGAAGAGAGAATGATTCCAGACAGAAAAAGAAAATCAGGCAAACACCATGGCAGATGTGGGCCTGAGAAGTTCATGTTTTATTTCTTTTCACTGGGAAAGGCCTCTTTGAGACACTGGGTTGGGTGGAGACCTGAATAAAATGAGGACAGAAGCCTTGGGACTGTCCAAGGAGTGGAGTTAGACTTAGAAGAAGCAGCAGGAGCAAAGATTCCAGGCTGGGGGACAATAGTGTAGACACGGCTGCTGTGAGCCTTGGAAAGTGCCTTTGTGTCATTGTAAGGGACATGGACACACTGCTAAGAGACAGCACAGGCCTTCCTGTCTCAGAGAACACTCCAAGCAAAACGACTGTCATATTAAAATGTCAGGTATATAATAATAAATTATTCTAATAATTATCCCTGCCAGAGAAGCAGAGCTTTGATTAGATTGCAACAGAGGGTTGAAATGGCTGCAGAGACCCAGAACTTTGGTTAAAGTTGTGGCAGAGGGTCGCAGTCACTGTACAGACTCAGAACTTTGATTAGAGTTGCAGGAGAGGGTCACAGTGGCTGCACAGACCCAGAGTTTGATTAGAGTTGCAGCAAAGGTTACAGTGGCTGCACAGACCCAGAGCATTGATTAGAGTTGCAGCAGAGGTTGAAGGGGCTTCACAGATTCAGAGCATTGATTAGAGAAGCAACAGAGGGTTGTAGTCACTGCACAGACTCAGAGATTTGATTAGAGTTGCAGCAGAGGGCCGCGATGGCTGCAGAGACCCAGAGCTCTGATTAGAGTTGCAGTAGAGGGTCACAGTGGCTGCACAGACCTAGAGTTTGATTAGAGTTGCAGTAGAGGGTTGTAGTCACTGCACAGACCCAGAGCTCTGATTAGAGTTGCAGTACAGGGTTGTAGTCACTGCACAGACCCAGAGCTCTGATTAGAGTTGCAGTACAGGGTTGTAGTCACTGCACAGACCCAGAGCTCTGATTAGAGTTGCAGTAGAGGGTTGTAGTCACTGCACAGACCCAGAGCTCTGATTAGAGTTGCAGGAGAGGGTCACAGTGACTGCACAGACCTAGAGTTTGATTAGAGTAGCAGCAGAGGTTGCAGTCACTGCACAGATCCAGAGCTCTGATTAGAGTGGCAGCAGAGGTCACAGTGGTTGCTGTGGCATGGAGAAGAGCTGTTCGCCAGTAGGTTCACTGCTAGGATTCTGGTCTCTACTGTAATATGGAATTATTTATCTGTGAAAGAACACGTGATTGATAAGATCAAAGACAAGGTGATTATGTCACATAGGGCACAACTTTAAGAGGGATCTGTAGAGAACTCATGGGACCTAGTTCATCAAAGGAACTTTGTGATAAAAATAGCAAGATCTGGACTGGAGCAAAGGCTCAGTGCATAACAGCAATTGCTACTTCTGTCAAGTATCCAGTGTCAATTCCCAGCACACAGTGGCATCTCATAATCAACCGTAACTCCAGTTCCAGGGATCTGAAGCCCTCTTCTGGCCTCTGTAGGCATAGCTTACTTGGTTTACAAACATACATGTAGGCAAAACACGCATATGCGTGAAATAAAAATGAACACATCTTTAAATTTTTTTTTTGAAATAACCAGATCTCCCCTACCCCTGGCTTTCCACCTCGCCATGTGGTCTTTTCATGAACATTCTGTTCTTCTACAATGTTTTATTTTTCATCTAAGGGCCATCAACAGTAGGTTGGTTGATGAAGCTAGCCAATCTTCCACTTTCAGCCCCTCAAAGCTTGTGTTAAATAAAACTTCTGTGTAATTAACTCGCTTCGAGTATTTTGTGTTATTAACAGGAAATAGTCAATGTAATGGCTAATGTGTAGACTAGAAAGTACAGTATCTTACCTGAAGAATCCCCAAATGCCAAGGCGGTACTGAATGGAAACCACCACCACATTTTCGTGGGCAGAGAGGGCCAGTCCATCATAGGTGGATGCTCCACCCACTACCAGTGCGCCTCCGTGGATCCACACCATCACCTGGACAAGAGCATAACCAAGTTTGCAGTCCATAGCTTCAGTGCAGAGAGCCTGCTTTTGGTGCTGCTGGGGAGTCGGGTCATAGGTAGCAGACTTGGGAACACAGTGAATGTTGTTTGGTTTGGTCATCAACCTCTGTTTTGCTCACTATGGCTGTCATGCGCACGACAGCAATGCCCCAGCAAGGCTATAACATGTATCTCTCTATTTCAAACTCTCTCAGTTCCTGCCCAGAATGTAATGTAACTCAGTACTCCCTGTATTTCTCATTTCTCAAATGCTCACAAGATTCTCCAACTGAGAGCATCATTATGGGAACAGCTCAAAGGTAAATATGATTCCCTCACCCCCAGTGAGGTCTTATCGCTCTATGCCTCAGTGAAGATGAAAGTGTCAGCTTTTGTATTTCTGCTTCATCTCATCCCAGGTAACTTCTCGGTGCTGTACTAGACTTTCCCACAGGTAAGTGATTTTTCTGGTGAGACACATATATCCTGATGGCGCTCCTTCCTAATGTGCCTCTTTATGCACACCCAAGTCCCCCTACCCTGCCAATCCCATTTCATACTTGCTTTCTTCAGAAAGTCTCCTGTAGCATTATCTCTGTGCCGACTATATACCAGCCCCTCTAATAGACTTGAGGTTAAGAGGAGGTATAATTCATATTTTTTTATTTAAAGAATTCATCAGTAAGGGAAGAAATGAGAGCATGAAAATAATATCCAGATTATAGTAATGAAAACCAAAATTGCAACAGATCCAGAATTGTTCTATGCACTAGAAATAACCTAGTCACATGGCAGGGAAAGGATTTTCCTATGTGACAGCTAAGAAGTGTTCCTCTTTGCCGAGAGATCACAGAAAACAGAGGTAGAGGCAAAGCTTCCACCTGGCCCCAACCCCTGGATGCCAAGTTGCCCAGCCCCTGCTCATGGCTGCAGTGCAGTGAGCTTACAGTGAGCCAGGACCCAGACTGTCCAGCAGGGTGCCTAGTGTGTCAGCACGGCTGTGAGCACTTAGGAGATGCAGCTTTCGAGTCTTTGAGCTCTCAGAGGACAGTTCCCACGTGAGGAAACAGGCTGAGGTTAGAAACAGCTCTGCTCTCTCATCCTCTGAGAAGCACAGATCCTGTCTCTCTAAAACCCATGTCCACAGCTGGAGGATCTCCCAGGATATCTTCTGTCATGGTGCCCTCAAGCCTGTCTCCTCCCCTGGGCATCCCTGCCACCTCAGGAGAGGCTGAGTCAGTGCCATCTAAGAGTGAAGGCTGAGCCAAAGGACGGTGTACAATGATGTGCTGAAGAGTGATGGAGGAAGGTCATTGGCTAATAAAGGAACTGCCCTGGCCCATTTTATTGGTTAGAGGATAGGTGGGAGGAGTAAACAGAACAAAATGCTGGGAGGAAGAGGAAGTGAGCTCAGAGACTCCACAGCTCTCTCGGGAGCAGTGATTTAAAAGAATACAATGTCTGTGTAATTATTTTGGGTAAAGCTAGCCGTGGGGGCGGCCGGGTGCCGGGGACGCAGCCCCGCTGCCCCTACTACTACAGACTGGCGCCCACGTGGACAACTGCTTCCACATAAAGCCTGAGACAGCTTGGGAAGTAATTCTTGAACAAAATGAAAGCATTGTGCCTGGTTTCTTGGTAGCAGCAATTTCTCGGTTCTACTCTGCTTGCTAGAGGCAAGCAAGCGCCTCATCTAAGAGAGGCTTCCTGACTCAGCTTTAGCTGCAAAGCCTGCAGCTCATTAAGAGGTCCTGCCACGAAACACTTAAATGGTGTTGACGAAAAGCTGATCACATGCTTTTCGGTTTTCAGCCATAGCAGGAAAAAAGCTGCGCCATTTAAAAATGCCGGCTTTCTCTCGAAAAACCAAAAAAATAAAAAAAAAAAAAAAAAAAAAATGCCGGCTTTCTGGGCTGTCCTGCCAGGACAAACTCTGACTCTTTTACGCAGGCGGTTTGTGCAGTTTGCAAGCACAGGCTGTTGAAGCTCGCTTGCTGGCTACAGCCAGTACCTCAGCCATGAGGCTGGAAAGCTAAGGAATGGACTGGATCCAGCTGACAAAGCCACGCCTTTAATCCTACTGATATTGCTTGGTAAATTAAAGATTCATGTGGTCAGAAAAAAGAGAGATATACAGTAAAGAGATTCAAAGACAAAGAAAATTTTTAAATGGTTTACAGTGTGTTAAAAATATATGCAGACTAAAAGTTGAAGTTCTTAAAGTAAAAAACAAAAAAAAAGAAAGAGAGTTGTGTGTGGTAGCACACACCTTTAATCCCAGTGCCTAGAAGGCAGAGGCAAACAGACCTCTGTGAGTTCAAGGTGTAGTAGCTTACACCTTTAATCCCAATGCCTGGGAGGCAGAGACAGGCGGATCTCTGAGAGTTCAAAGACAGCCTGGTCTACAGAGTTACTTCAGGTCAAAGATACAGAGAACCTGTCTCAAAAAGCAAAAAGTTAAAAGTAAAAATAAATGAAATAGAGGTTAAAACAAAGGTGTAATAAGATGGAAAATAAACAGAGAATTTTGATACTGTATGATATTATGCTCTCTTTGAATTGTTTGAATGCTGAGGAAGGAGCAACAGCTGCTAAAAGATATTTATTTATAAATACTGCTGAACTAATCCAACATAGATATTTTAAATTTGTATCTAAGGATATGATACTTTGGAAAGGAGTTTCTTATTTTGTTTTCACAGAGGATGAGACGCTGTTCATTTCTTCTATTCCGATTTGGTATGATGGACCACGTCCTCCTGAATGGTTCCTGTGCACGCCTTCAAAAAATTGCTTCGCTCAACTGTCAACTGAGATGAAACTAGCACACAGGTTATACCATGAAAGACCTAATTAACGACGCCCCCATTCAGCAGGAAGCAGTTTGGAGAGAAAAAACTGCGCCCATGTTCCCAAATATGGTTTATAAACGTTCTTTTACATTTAAAGGGGGATATGATATAGATATGAATAATTTGCATTAGTATAGATTTTGCTTTATTGATAGAGATTTAAGGTCAATTTTGTTATATGTATAAGTGTTTCTGATTTTGATTAAGGTATTGTGATTGTGTAGTTCATTTAAATATGTACTGTATAATTAAGAAATATAGGTTGTTAATGGATAATCATCGATAATAGTAAAGCTTGTAGTCATGTTAATTAGATTTTCTAGATATATAGAGATATATTTTAGATAGACATTCTTCATGTCTTTCAAAGATTACAGAATATGGCATTTTAAATGTTTTAATAACTGAGGACTTTTCATGACAATGAGACACTCTGCTCCTGGCAGCACCAATCTACTTCAAGAGGAAGATGGGCATCGAAGAGGCACCTTATGGAGTTTGATAGCCATTTGGGCAAGAAACTGCTCTTGCCTGGACTATTGCATAAACTGGACACAGAGAACCCACAGAGAGAGGACTACTGAACTTGCCTAAGGTGAGATGATCTTTCGGGGTTCCTGATTCATGAAAGAGTCTGCGAGACATTCTACAGGACACAACAGATAGTGACTGAACTGACTTTGAATTTTCCTGCTTTATGGAAATGTCTGCTGGATACCATGGGCCTGAAGGCTTGAAGATGGATGCCCCAACGGTACAGAGGAACTTTGGGTGACTGTCCAGGCAGCAAGATGTCACTGTCATTTCTAGAGTTTTAAAAGTTGCTTTTTTCTTGTTTGCTTAGGTAGTATTGTATCTTTCTGGAGTCTTTGATGGAGTTAAGAATAGTTAGTTATAGTTATAGTTTTCCTTAGTTATGATAAAGATTATTGTAACTTTTACTTGATAACTGTTTTGTTATATGTAATTTTGCTATGTTAAAGTTAAAGCCTTTTTTTTTTTTTGTTTAAACCGAAAAAGGGGAAATGATGGAGGAAGGTCATTGGCTAATAAAGGAACTGCCCTGGCCCATTTTATTGGTTAGAGGATAGGTGGGAGGAGTAAACAGAACAAAATGCTGGGAGGAAGAGGAAGTGAGCTCAGAGACTCCACAGCTCTCTCGGGAGCAGACGCCTCAGAGAGAGACGCCATGCCCCGCTCCCGGGATGAAGCTCCGACCCAGGATGGACTAGGCTGGAATCTCCCTGGTAAGCGCACCTTGGGGTGCTACATACAGATGATTAGAGGTGGGCTAAATTAATATGTGAGAATTAGCCTAGAAGAGAATGGGCCAGGCAGTGTTTGGAGGAATACAGTGTCCGTGTAATTATTTCGGGGCATAAGCTAGCCATGTGGGCGGCCGGGTGTGGGGGACGCAGCCCTGCCGCCCTTATTACTTCAGAAGAGGGTATGATGTCACTGCAGACCCGAGGGCAAGGTCCTGAAACACAGGGCTTGAGTTTCTCCTTTCTCTAACCCCATGTCTGACCATCGTGTTTGGGGCTACTCAGTGCACTGTAGAAGATGGGGATGTGTGAGAGTAAGGTTTATCCTCGTCTCCCCATGACTGCTGAGCACATGTAGTACTTAATTTTAACACATAAGTCTACAAATTATCCCCCATGCCAGGGCTCCACACCAAAGGGCTTCTGGGAAATTTGTTGGTTGTTGCCCTTTTACAACCAAAGGGCCACCTTCCTTTCCATCTCCAGACATCAGACACCCACCCACCCCCAACCCTGTGATCAGCGCCTGGCAGCCTATCCCATCTCTGGCACTGTGTTTCCATGTGAAATGACCCACTTGGTCATCAGACCATGCCAAAGACAGCTAGACAAGGAAATGAGCTACACAGGTGCTGCCTATGCGAGAGAAAGGGCTGATGGGATTGGCTCAGTGGTCTCATTTCTCATTCCCTCATGGGACAGTGAAAGCCATTACCTGGCAACGGAAGTTTTTACATTTGTCACACATGGTCTGAAAATAAATGTGTCATATGCCCTCCCTCCCAGGCCCTGTCTAGAAGCACAGGTATGATGGGCAGATCACACATGGCCTGAGAATAAAGGTGACACACTCCCTTCTTTCCCACAGCCTCAGTTTCTCTAACCACAGTGAGATTTAGGTTGCTGAATTTCCCCTGAGAGTCCTTTTCAATTTCCCCTTTTAAAGAACAATCTCTTAGTCTTTCTGGGGATCAGAGTCTAACCTAATATTGAAAACAAACATTCTTTTCCTTCTATTTGTGTGAGAAAACTTGGAAATTGAAGATGTACATTCCAAATGTACCGTGATCTCCACTGAAATCTAATGTCACTGGCAAAATCCGAGGTCACATTGTGAAAAAGAAAACTTTGGTTCTGGAATCAGCCCTGGCCTGTGAACCACTGCTATCAGCTGCCGTCATCCCTTTCTGGTTGCCTAGAAGAGCTGGAAGCTGGAACTCAGCTCTCTGGTCCAGTGGTCCCCACACTTACTGGCAGCTGGCTGTCCTTTGTCAAGTCAGCAGGTGTGTATATATTCAGATAGAGACAGTCTTCAGAAAACTGTAGAGGGATGTTCTCCTTTCTGTTGGTGAAAAGTTCTGAGAGTACCTGTCCTCCAACTGCATCTTGGGAGCACCTGGGAGGAGAGAGAGAATATCTAAGGTTCCACTAGATTGAAGTTTGGACATATTACCCCAGAGTTGACCTTGTACTTGGAGTTTTGAGCATATAACTGAAGTTATTCACATGGGACTGGAGTCATTGTCAGGGATAAGAGAGTCTTTAATAGGTTCCTGATGGGTCTTCTGAGATGCTAGATTCTCCCAAGACTGCAGAAGCAGCACTTTGTATCTCTCCCTTCCTGGAGCCTTTGAGGTGGACCATGAAGAGAGACACTCAGATGCTGACCGCCTTAGACAGTGACGCTCCCTGCACTGTCTGGACAAGGTTTGCTCACTGGGTGGTGAGTTGACAATGGAGGTAAACATACTCTCTCTTGGATATCTTTCATAAAACAGGAAAATGACCTGCAGTGACAGCCTGTTACAAGTCAGGGAAGCTATCTTTGGGGGACACCACAGGAAGACATCCTTCTGGTTCTGTCTCTACCGCTGATATACTGGGCAAACTTGGCTAAATTGCTTCCTCTGGCTTTAGCCTGCATGGCCAGGTGAAGTGAGTGCTGTCTCTAAGCACCTCACCATCTGGCCTGCTAAAGGTTCTTTCATCTTCCTTTCCCAGCAATAACCATCGTGGGCTGCCCTGATCAAGGGTCCCACAGTCCAGTGTAGAGTGGAGTTGGTAGCAATAATTGAGTTCTGTGGAGTTCCAGGCCCTGAAAAACATCGCCTTGAGCAGGAAGTCATTCAAGATGCTCATCAGCCCCAAGTGTCCACTATCCTGTTTCCCAGATGGTGTCTGGCTTCCGGTTTGTCAAATAGAAACTGGAGGTGCTCAGATCACATGCCTCCATAGCTGTGCCGTGATAGACATGGAAAAGGAAAGGTGGCTTACAAAACGTCTCTATCCTAAATAATTTCCCCACCCAGTGGGAGAAAGAAGACAATTCACAGAAACAGAAAATGAACATCCTATAGGGGATGACAGGTTCAACTTCATTAGTGTTTAGAACCCACAAATGAAGACCAACGTTGCATTATTTTATTTTTACAATGTTTTGCTGCTTATCCAATATATACATTTTTTGAGCAAGGCAATACCTGGAGAAAGTTCCACCGAATGGAAGTTTTCCTATTTCCACGGGAAAAGTGTGTGCGGCTTAGATATTTCTGGAGACAAACTGATCAAATTCCTACGTTTTGATTTGAACTTATTCCCAATTCCCATGATTGTGTGCAATGATTTGGTCACAGCAAACATATCACAGTGTAGTTAACTGTCAAGGACATTAAAAGAACTTAACCCAAACAAAATATTAGGGGTATAAAGTCTAGTTTAATATCTAGTTAATATAACCACTAAACATTGATTGCTACATTTATAGTGCAGAATAATGTCGATGTTGTAAATGTTATCCAAATTTTCTGTCTTTTTAATCCCTGTATAAAGAAGGACAAACACAAACAAAAGACTGGAAATACAACCTCAAATGCTAACAGTAATTCTGTGTAGCTGACTTGTACATGATATTTAACTTTCTTTACATTTATTTCTTTGTTCGCCCCTGACTTCAGTTTTCAGTATTTATGTCTTATATTTGCAATCAGAATGGAAAAAATAGCAAATAATATTTTTAGAAGAAATGAATACAATGATAAGGAGGCAGCCAGGAGTGGAATCTTGGAAAACCTCAGAACTAACTCGCTGAGGGCACAAATACTGTCTACACTGACATATTTAGGAAGCTGTCTGGACTCGGTGGGCTTCTCCACTTGGGTCCTACGTTGACTGAGGAACACTAACTACTGCACAGCTGTGACTAGGTGGCTGTGCAGACTTGGGCGTGAGAACTTGCCGT
This sequence comes from Microtus oregoni, assembly GCF_018167655.1. Lineage (NCBI taxonomy): Eukaryota > Metazoa > Chordata > Mammalia > Rodentia > Cricetidae > Microtus > Microtus oregoni. The sequence goes on from NW_024543063.1 coordinate 66,349,950, forward strand.
CACCCTCACTCTTCACCCATACAGCCCCGCCCACCCACTCTCAAGCAACACCAAGGGTCTAGACAGGAGAATAAGGTACCTTACTTCATCCCCTCTACTTTGAAAGAAGCCTATCCCAGTGGCTTACATAGGAGGGTAGGAGGTGGTGTTCTTCACAAAGCTCCAGGGCTCTGCAGGCTGTGGTGGAGCAAACCTCAGGGAGCCAAGAGGAGGCTTGGCAAAGGGGACTCCCAGGAAGACGGCCACAGGCTGTGCAAATCCTTTTAAACTGACGTACTTCCCCAGGACTTTGCCATGAACAGTGTTCACCACAGGTGGTGAGGACAGGTGCCCTGTTGGACAAGAGAAAATGGGAACACACCAGTAAGGAAAAGGCAGACCTGCATTCCTGGTGAGTTTGTCACTTTAGGACTGATGGCATTGATAAAATCAACTGAATCCTTCTGGAACACGCCTTTAATCCCAGCACTTGAGAGGCAGGACAGGTAGATCTCTGTGAATTCAAGGCCGGCATGATCTACAGAGAGAGGGAGTTTCAGGACAGCCAGAGCTACACTAAGAAACCAAGTCTTAAAAAAAAAAAAATCATCCAGCCGAAGTCACTGCAGAAGGAGAGACAGAGAGGGCATGAATATGAGCTTTGGCTTCCACTAGAAACGTCCACCTATTGGGATCCTGGTGCAGAGCTGCAGACTGGGTGCGATGATGGACTATGGTGGTCCCTGCCCGCAGGAGGGCTCACCTGGTAGGAGGGCAGCAGACACACCATACTTACTGCTGAGATGATGGGCTAGCGGTGGTCCCTGCCTGCAGGAGGGCTCACCTGGTAGGAGGGCAGCAGACACACCATACTTACTGCTGAGTGCATGAGGTTGTGTCCTGAGATGGCAGAGGGAGTGAGGCCTCCTGATTGGTCACAGGAGAGCTGTGACTTAGAGTATGGGGGATGAGTGAAAAGGGGAAGGTGGCGGGGGTGGGGCTGATAGAACAGGAAGGAGAAAGGGGTGGGGCTGATGGAACAGGAAGGAGAAAGTGCTATGGCTCACAAAAAGCATGGCACCTGCCTGAGAGGGTGGGTTTTCTATGCCTGCCCTCAGGAGGGACCCATGGGAGGGAAAGATAATCCTGGATGAGAAAGTGCCTGCCGGGGAAGGCCCTGGATGACCGGAAAAGGGGTTTTAATTAGAGGACAAATAAATAGCAGAAATAGTTCTGTGGTAAAGCAGACACTAAGCTTCTAGAATATTCTTTTTATAGTTCTGAGCACACTCTTCCCGAGGGGAGGGACTGAACATCAAACCATCTCTCCCACTGTCTCCTTTCTTGTAGAAGAGACAGTTTCGGCAGCTTCCTCACCTCTCCTATGATGTGGGAGTGTCATATATCAATCTGTTGATTTCATTGGTTAAGCAATAAAGAAACTGCTTGGCCCTGTGGGTGGAGTAAACAGAACAAAATGCTGGGAGGAAGAGGAAGTGAGGTCAGACTCCACATCTTTCCTCTCGGGAGCAGACGCCTCAGAGAGAGACGCCATGCCCCGCTCCCGGGCAGACACACGCCATGAAGCTCCGACCAGGATGGACTAGGCTAGAATCTTCCCGGTACGACCGGTTCTCACAGATTATTAGAGATGGGTTGATCGGGATATCAGAATTAGCCAGTAAGGGCTAGAGCTAAAGGGCCAAGCAGTGTTTAAATGAATACAGTTTGTGTGTTGTTATTTCAGGTAAAGCTAGCCATGCGGGCGGCTGGGGTGCTGGGGACGCAGCCCTACCACCCTTATTACTACACTCCTATTTCTACCCATTGTGGGACCTGAACAAGCCAGGCTGGTCTTTTCTTATACATCTGGTGAACTTACACACACTTGATCATGGCCACTCTGATTCTTCTCTCATCTAACCTCAAGGTTTTCAGTTTGTCAGAACAACCTTTATTGGGCAGGCCCTCTTCTTTCATTCTTAATCTGTTTTCCTTTGAATAGATATGTACAAACAGCCTCTACCTTAGGGTATTCTGGAAGACCATGGAGAATGGGTGGGAGGCTGACAAGCATCTCCCACAGTTCAAAGAGGTGAAGGAGGGTAGAGTCTGAACAGAAGGAGCCTGGGGCCCGTGTTAGCTTGGCAATGACTTCTACCCTAGAGTGGTTAGAAACAGATCAGCCAGGGTCGAATGCCTCGTGTCTAGTGGAAACACAACAATGACACCAACATCATGTAGTTATGTATTTAAAAATTATGTGATACACAACATGCATTACTGAACACTTGCTGTGTGCTCCAGCACCATCTGTCTCCTTACACAGTTCCTCAAAGAAGCCTTGCCAGCTGCCTACTCAACAGGTGAGCAGGGAAGATTTCAACATGTTCCCATCACCTAAAGATGACAATGGGATTGTTTTGCAGGGTAGCCAGCAGCGAGGGAAATTTCCACTCGGAATTTCTGTCTGTTCTTACTCTGCCCTGCCTTTTGGTTCAAACCTTGCACTGTTACACAGACAGAAAGAAGATATGAATCTAGACAGAGCTTTCAGGATTCTGACGGCCGAGCACTGGGCTAGACTCCAGAGTCAAAAATAGACTTGGGCATTTGCAACATTAGGGAGTTGCATTCCCAGGTTGCCTCAGTCTTTCCTCCATGTAGGGACACAGGCATATGCCAAGGCCCCTCATTCACCTCAGTACTGACAGTGGATTTTACTTTCTATATCTGTTGCTTTGATGCATGAGGCTCTGCATATCCTGAGGGACCTGTGACCCCCAGAGTCTAACTAATACAGTTATAATAATAATAATCCAGTTTCCTCCTTTATCTAAGTGTCTTGCCTCAGTCACCACACCCGTCCTGGTCTCCAAGATCTAAACACCAAAAACCTGAGGACAGTCATATAATTCCCAGACCCCTGAAGAGTTTCAGGTCGCCATCTCTAGGCCAGCTAACTCCTCCTCTCTTCTTTCCAACTGAAACTATAATGATTGTCCTTGCCCTTGTCCCTCCACTGCCCTGGTTCTGACTGACCCACTGTTTCCTCTTCTACACCATCCCTGTGATCTGTCCCTGTCTCTTGAGAGCTTGAGGACAAAATCTTCATTTCAATAGTTTGATGTAACCAAGGCAAAATTTCTGCTAATGCATTAAGTTTTTACTCAATCTTTTTGCATATCTCTTGACCTAACCTCTTGCCTATCTCTAGAACTAGGGCATCCTAAATGATGTAGAAACAACCTCAAACAACCTCCTATTTTGTCCTCAGTGAAGAGGAGGCCCTGGCATCTCTACTGTAGAGGGGGGTCATCTGGACACTGCACCATCTAGGCACCCACAAGTTAAGGACATAGACTTGGAGTTGGGTATAGACTTGGAGTTGGATATGGACATGGAGTTGTTGACTGGGAGTCAGTCTTGTGTCTGGCTCCTGAATTTATATTTCCAACATTTTGCTCAGTCTCTCTATGACCTGCGTGCAGACTGACTAAGAACCCCGGGGAAACAGACTAACCTTTCTCCAGCTTTCCTGTGCCAGCTGCCTTTAACTGGATATTCAGTAGCTGTCCTCGCCTAGGTCTCTGAAAGACTAAGGTTCTTTGGACTTCACAGCACCACTTCAGGAAAGCAAAAAAATCACCAAGCAACCAGGTCTATTTTGTCCTTGCCCTGCGAATGTCATCATCCACTTGTGCCCAGAACAAAGACTGAGAATGTACACCCAGGCATTTGTAATCTGAAAGAACTTACCCCAAGCTGTGCAAGCAGCAAGAGAAAGCCAGGCCAGAGGGTAGAGCCGCATTGTGGACGGACAGGACTCCGCGGGTCTGTGAGGTATCTGATGCTCTAGCAATGCTTCTCCTGTGGACCCTGGGACCCGCCTCCTTAAGTTTTCATCAACCAGGCCAGTTATGTAACCTAAGATGACACAAAAGCTCTCCTCTTCCAAAGAGCTCCCTGGGTGTCAGTTGGGACCTCCAAGCCACACCCACTAGGAGTTTAACCTCTTTTATCTGGTCCGTATCCAATACTCAGATTACAAACAACCGGACTCCTACCCAACAGCTTCTTATGTATGTGGTTCTCCCTCAATGCTCTTGCTCTCACCTCAGTGAACCTTGGACTCCTAGGAGGCAGCAGCAGGGAGGTGCCTGCAGGTAGGGGGAGGTTTTGGTCTGGGCTCCTTATACAATGCAGGAAATTGTTAGAACATCCTCACACTGCTCAACTGGGAAGTGAGGACACATTGCTCAGTCTCCCTGGACTGGCATTTCCTAGAATCCATGCTCTCAAGTTTGGAAGGAATCTCACCCTCCAACAACCTTCAGAGAATCTTTGCAGGATTCGCGCCAAGTGACCTGGCCCACCACATGCCATCTTCAGGGTCAAGGAAATCTGTCGTTCAGAACAAGGCCTTTGAACACAATGTTCTTACAGTAAAGCCCCACTGATAGCAATCCTTGCCTCTACGAGTCCGTGTATATATGGTTTCTTCAAACATTTGCCAAGTTGCTTGGCCTCTCCTTTCATAGGAACACACAGCAGCAGGTGGTGGTAGTTGGTGCATCTCTAGCGTTGCTGGCTCTAGCCTGTTTCAAGAACGTCTATGGCTTCTTCATGCTTTCATGTCTGGGTACGTCTTTTCATCTTATCGTTGTGTATTTGGTGTTATTTACTTAGCCATTTATTTTTAAGTCTTTGAGATACATCACTAGGTTGTTTGTGTTTCCATTTTCATTTGATTTTAAGAATCTTTTTTTCTTTTTTTTATTCTTTTTTTTATTTATTAAAGATTTCTGCCTCTTCCCCACCACCGCCTCCCATTTCCCTCCCCCAATCAAGTCCCTCTCCCTCATCAGCCCAAAGAGCAATCAGGTTTCCCTGACCTGTGGGAAGTCCAAGGACCACCCACCTCCATCCAGGTCTAGTAACGTGAGCATCCAAACTTTAATTCCTTAAAAATAAGAAAATTTCAACTGATTCATTTTGGAAAAAGTTTATGAATTGATAAAATAATAGATACTGTATAGATCCGTGGGGGACTATTCTGTAAATTGAAATCCATTGATGCATATCCATATCCTTCTAAAATGCAGGCGGTCATGACAGAATTCCTTTGTCCTGAGTCCCGTAAGTCGTGTTTCCATTTTCATTTCACTTAAGGAATTTTGTAATCTGCTCCCTCTTCCCTCTGTTTCTTTAATGAATCATTGTCCATTGCAAATTATATTGTGCCATTTCCATGATTCATACTTGTCTGATTTCTTTACAGTTTCATTCTCTATGCTCTGACACAGTGAAAGGAGTTATTGCAACTTCCATATTCATATTTGTACATGTTTTATGGTTTGCTAAGACTTTATTGTCTAAAATGGGACCTGTTTGGAAATCATTCCATAAGATGATGAAATGATTATAGATTTTGCATCTGTTATGAAATATTCTGTAAATTTCTGTGGGGTTTGTATGATGTGCTGGGTAATTTAATTCTAATATTTATTGCCTTTTTTATTTTGATGATCTCCCTATTGGTAGGAGGAGGGTATTGAAATCACCTATTGTGTTTGTGCTAGAGTCCTGATATTACTGCTATTGTGTTGGCACTCTAACATTTTATGAATTTGCAATCATTGTATTTTGGAATGGGTTTGTGTATTTACCAATATGTCTTTTCTGACTCGTTTTGTTATAAAGTCTGTTGAATCAGGTATGATTATAGCTTCTCTTGCTTTCTTTCAGATTCTGTTTGGATGTCCTTTCCCCTCTGTTTGTGGAAGTTTTTCATGGTGAGGTGAGTTTCTTGCAAGTAACAAATGGTGAGTGCACCTTTAGCAATCTAATCAGCTAATCTGTGTCTTTTATTTGGAGAAATTAGACTGTTTACATTCTTTGGTTTTTAGCAGTCTGCACTAGTTCTGCTGTTTATTGTTTTCTTCTGGTTGTTTTGAGTGGGGTATGCCTGCTTCTTTCTCTTCTGTTTTCCAGAGCGTTGGCTTCTCACTGATTTAACAATGCTCGATTTTTCATGATCCTTATTTTGAATGGGTTATGCCTGCCTCTTTCTCTTCTGTTTTCCAGAGCGTTGGCTTCTCACTGATTTAACAATGCTCGATTTTTCATGATCCTTATTTTGAGTGGGGTATGCCTGCTTCTTTCTCTTCTGTTTTCCAGAGCGTTGGCTTCTCACTGATTTAACAATGCTCGATTTTTCATGATCCTTATTTTGAGTGGGGTATGCCTCCTTCTTTCTCTTCTGTTTTCCAGAGCGTTGGCTTCTCACTGATTTAACAATGCTCGATTTTTCATGATCCTTATTTTGAATGGGTTATGCCTGCCTCTTTCTCTTCTGTTTTCCAGAGCTTTGGCTACTCACTGATTTAACAATGCTTGATTTTTCATGATCTTTATTTGCTAATTTTCTCTGTCCTTGTGACCTAATCTTTCTTCTCTTGCCATGGCTGGTTTTTATCTTACTTCTCTAATGCTAGCTCTTTTCTTAGAGGCAAAACATTTCAGTTAATGAACAAAATAGCCCTACCTGCAGAAGAATCCAAAACTATCCTATGTGAAGAAGTCTCCAAATGAGCCTAATTACAGAAGTATTCAAAATAACCCTATGTACTAACATATCCAAAATGACCTATGTGCAGAAGTATCCAACTAGAGAATGTATAAGCTCAAAGCAATATTAGGCTTGCTGTAGAGTTACAATAGAAGAAAGAAGTTATAAATCTATAATTGTTACATATGAAAAATCATAGTAGAATTAAACTAAATTAGAAAGATGAAAAGTGTTATATGACACAAATTAGCAAAAGAGAAACAAGAACACACAGCGGGTGGAAGGAGAGATGTTGGATAGCAGGTAGACAGAAGCCAGTTGGTAGATGCATGCAGAGATTAATAAAAGAAATTGTGGGGGTACTACAGAAATACATGTCACAATGTCCTCCTTGGATTTATCTGCACTTTTCCTTATCTCTAAGGAAGAAAAATCCCTCCAAACATTCAGCTGCTGAACCAACACATTTGAAAATATGGTGATGAGGTGAGGCTCTGACCAACTTCGGGGAGGTTGAAGACCACTCGTAATGCTTAGAAGTTTCCATAGATTCCCTCAGTGCCTTCTCCACACCAAGAAGACTCCCCAGGCTGTCAGAACATATCTGTGACCTACATTCTCTGTCCTGACTCTCCCTGTGGCAATGTCTGTCCATCCTTCCTCCCGGACACCTCTCCTTTTCCAGCTGGACCCTCAGTCCCAGATACTACTGACCTTCTTATTGGGTTTTCAGAGCCATGAGACCATCTCAGAAGACCCCCTGACAGATCCCAGTGCTCCAGTTCCCTCTGTGAAGGTCTAGCCTGGAGCCAAACAGTGAAACTGCTCAGCTGCATGCACACCCTTCCCCTTACAGCCTTCGGTTTATTCCCAACACTCCTTGCCAACACTGGATTCTACCCTAGTGTGAAAGAGAAAGAGAATCCAATTAAGTGAGAAGAGAAATAATACACAACAGGGACTTTTTATGGTGGGGCATAAAGTGCCTCCCAGGAGCCAAGGAGGGTTTGGCTTTAGTGTTCCACTGTCTAATGCTGAGAAATAAAAGAATCAACCTGAATCCAGATACTGAAAGCTAAGTTCCCACGGCTATATTGACTGATCTCCAAGGGACCTTAGCAGCTGCTATCATGCCTGGATAAGGCCTGGTACCGGGACACTTATAAGAACAGAGACACTTTCACCTCCTGCTGACTCTCAAAGATTGTCACAGAGCCTGGGTCTCCTCCAAAGTTGGCAATGTTGTCCTGGACCCAGTGTGGTGCAGCCACCTGGTCCAAATGACCCCAGTTCCCCAGGCTGTGTTCATCTCCTGTGCTGCAAGGAAACAGGGTGAAGGTAGATGCATCCTGGTTGAACTCTCAGAGCGAGGGAGAGGCGGGGGCTCTTAGTGAAACAAGCTGAGCCCTGAATTCCTGACACATGTCTTCACTACCTTATGTCTCTCTAGAAACGCTCTATCTGGGACTCTCAGCTCATCTTCCAGAAACTGCGTAGCCTAAGAGTTAGTGAGGAAACATGACAGACAAACCCTTCAACTTCTGAGTGTATTCAGTTCACACAGCAGAGCACAGGAAACAGGAGCGAAGAAATTTTAGTATCAAGGGATGAAAGTGATTTGAAGACTAAACCAGCTTACAAAAGATGCAGGGATATGGACTACAGGTGATATTTTCCTATTGCAGGACCAAGAGAGGCCTCTTGGAAAAAAGGGGGCATGAGTAAGTACCTAAACAAAATGAGCATGGAAGTTTATGAATATCATAAAATATTATTCCTGTTAAAAGAAGCAGCAGGTGTAAAGACCTCTGGGAACAGAAGTGTGCGGGTAGCTAGTAGCAGACGCAGGCAGAGCAGGTGCTGCGAGCCTTGGTAAGTTCTTTATCATTAAAAGTGAGTGGGAGCTGTCTGCAGAAACAAGATATGATTCAGCCTGTGTCTCTCACAGAGCTCTGGACACTCTGCAGAAAATACATGTCTTAAAAGTAATAGGTTCATTAAAAACAAAGCAGAACAGTGTTTATAACAACAATCCAGTCCAAACTGTAAGACCCTGGTTAGAGTGGAGCAGGGAGTAGATGAAGAGAGGACAGAGTTTGTTTGGAAGGTGGAGTCAAAAGGACTGGCAGGTTGATTAGATGTTGAGTGTAAAATAAATAAATAAATAAATAAATAAATAAAATAAAAAAAGAGGAGTCCCAAATGTTTCCATGGCTTTCACGTTGAGCAAACAGGAAGTGGAATGGCCAGCACCTGTTCAACAGTTGCAGGAAAAGGAGGGAGGTTTTGTTCTGTTCTCTGCCTGGAATAGCAGAAGCTTGGCATGACTCAATCTACCTCTGAGAGCACGGTCACCACTCACCTAAACAGGCTTTGAAACTGTTACATAAGTTTGGGACAGCAGAGAGAACAACGCACAAATCTGCCCAGAAGCAAGTGTAGCAAGTGGAGAATTCATTGACAGGTGAGGTCCATTACTGAAGGACCAGGATGCACGGAGAAGGAGCCCAGCAGAGGCCTCTAAGATGCAAGCCATTACTGGAGCGGGGTCCTGGCATCTTTGACCTGGAAGATGTTACAGTTTGGATGTGCACATGTGAAAGGATTATGGAGCAACATATCTTGTAAAATGTGAGGTCCTATGAAATGGCATTAAGACACTGGGTCCACTGCCCTTGGGGGTGTTGAGCTCACTGGGCTAAGGTTAGTTCCCTAGTGAGCCAATTATGAAAACAGCAAGACTTCCCAACTCCCCCCTCCAGCTTGGTGTCTCATCATGCAATCTCTTCTGCTTGTTGCAGATTCCATTTCTGTCCCTCTGCCATGCTGATCTCAATAAGGGCCCTCACCAGACCACAAACAGAAGAAAGAAATGTATCCTGCTTGCTAGCCTCTTAAATCCTAAACTGAATAAATATTTTTCTTATAAATATCACAAAATCTGGTGTTCTGATATAGAATCAGAAAACAGACTATTGTGGGGCTAGTGTGTAAAACAAAAATGTTCAAAACTCTACCTGAAGAATCCCCAGCTTTCCAGATGTTATTGAAGGACCACTACGACCACATTTTCATGGGTAGACAGGCCAGTCCATCATAGGTGGAAGCCCCACCCAACACTAGTCCACCTCCATGAATCCACACCATCACCTGGAAAGGACACAGCAACCCAGGTTATCAGAATCCTCCTCTGAAGGGCCCCAGCAGTTGTCTCGTTTGGTTGCCTATATATAGGCTGAGTGGGGCATCTCCCAAGCCACAGAAGCACCTAGCAAGGCTGTAGCAGGCAGCCTTGCCTCACCAGTTCCCTCAGCCGGGGTGAGTCATCTTGCTCATCACTTTTCACCTATCTTCCAGCACTCATGGGCCCTGTCTTCACAGGGCTCCTTAAACTGAAATCATCACCATGGAAACATCCAAGGCCAGTGGTGTCATGCTCACGCAACACTCCATCCTCTTCATGTCAGTGTTTGTGTGAATGGATCATGTTTAGCTTTCTCAGACTCTATGTCTGACTGTGTATATGGTGACACTGAGTGCCACAATAGGATGAATGAGTGACAGTCCCACCCTGTGCCTCTACCTTAGACCCAATAAAAGGTCTTTCTCCTTTCTCCTCTTCCCTTCCTCCTGACTTCCTCCCCTTCCCCATCCTCTTCTTAATTTCCTTCTCCTCCTTCTTCTCTTCCTCCCCCTTTCTGAGATAAGTGTATGAATGTTTTAAAGGACAGTGTAACCATGGATGGCCTGGTGCTTGCTTGCAAAGTAGAAAAAGCAGAAAACTAGGACTAGCCCAACATCTAAGCACATTTTCAGCTAATATATTAGTTTGTGTTTAGGGGAAACATCTACCTTCATTTTTCAACCAATTCCCGTGATCCCTCAAACTCTTACAAGAATGTAGGGAAGTGGCCATCTTCTGGTCCATTTGTCCCCCCCACCACAGAAAACCCATCAACTGTTAAAAAGTATTTAACATGCCCTGCCCAGTACCATCAGGACCAGGAAGGTGATGGGCACCCAAAAGCCTGCCTGGGGCCACCTGCCCTGGGTGAGCCGAAGAAACCACAGGAGCCATCGAGGTGAGCAAACATGTGGTGGGGGATGGGAGAGAGGGGCAGAGTGGTTTATGTGCTGTGGAGAAGACAGGGAGGAACAAGTGCGGTAGGAATCTAGCAGAGCCACTGTATCTAGGTGGAACACCAGACAGAATAGCTGGTTTCTAGAAGCACTTTGAAGAGTCATTGTGGAAAACAGTGACTGTTCCCTGTGATTTGTAGAATTGTTTTTCTGAGCGAGCATTACAACCTTTGCATGACTTTGGTCCCAAGATGACTTTGGTCACACCTGAAGCTCTTGGATTATTGTGCACTGCAAATGGATGGCACACAGTAAGGACTAAAGAAGCAGGGGCGTGTGGTGCTTTCCTTCAGAGAGACATACGAATTAGCATAGGGAACTTGGTATAATTGACCTGGAAAGCAACTTGGTGTAACAATCATTAAATACACCTTTGTATGGCTGTTCTAGGTTCAGTTCATCAAAGGCCTGATTATCACTGGCAGCCATGGTGTTATCCAGGATTGGGCTACAGATCCATGCCTCTGCTGTAGCTGCAGGCTGTGTTGATGTCTGTGACTTCTGTTACCCTCAAGGGCAGTGAAGATGTCAGGTGTCTGGGCCTCCAGATGTGGCCACGTGGTAATTAAGGTTCATGCCACCACAGGGGCTATGCCAATCTGAGTGGGCTATGTTGCTACCCAGAGCAATGGTTTTGTCTGTGTCTGATCTGCTGTGGAGGGCCATGTTTGGGTCTGTGGCCCCACTATAACTAGGGTCTGTGTTGATGTTCACGGCTCCTCTTACCACTCAAGGCTGTGCAGATGCCCAGGGTCTGGGCTGGCAGCTGAGGCCATGTTGGTGCCTGAGGGTTATACTGCCACCAGGGCCATACATATTGGGGTGCCTGTGCTGCCATCCAGAGCCATGTGGATCTCCAAGTCTGAGCTGTGGCCATGGAAATGTCTGGATCCATGGTCCTACATAGCCAGGGTCTGAGGAGAGTTGTCCCCTCCACCAGAGAGCTGACCTCACCACACACAGGCCCTGGGATAGTGACCCCCATAAGTCTCCATGACTTGACTTGATATGCAGGATATTCAAGAGGAGTTTCAGTGAGGATCCAGTATTGATGGTGTATCAGACCAGAGGCCTTGAACCTGACCAACAGCACATTACACAATGAACACTCACAAGAGAAGCTGTTTGGACAAACGTGTCTACTGCATGACACACATCAGCTCCCAGTGTCACTAAGATGAATGAAGAAGCAATAGAGAGGTGGGAAAGATGAAGGCATGAAGTGGGGTTTTAGTTCTTTTAAAGTTAATATTCTTAATTTTATTCCTTATTGCTATTTTATTTTTAATATTTCCCTTTGTAGAATCACTACAAGGGTGAAGAGCAGATCTGGAGGCTCTGGGAAATGAGTGTGATTATGGCGCATGAGATAAAATTCCCAAAGAATCAATAAAATTATGTTAAAAATCATCAAATATTTGTGAATTATGCTGAGATATCAAGAAGAAACAAATAGCCAGGCAACCAAATCAGTGCAGAAGGAAACTTCTTTACTGGGTTTATAAGGTATGAGACCAAATGTTTGAAAAAAATAGTCAATAAAATGAACGTGCTTAGTTCTAGAAACTTAGGTGGTAAAGAGTCCAATTCAACCTGCCACTGTAGGAGGGCACCTGAGAGTCACCAAGGGGAGTAGGAGCCACTCATCTGAGCAGGATACATGCTGGCCACACAGCGAAGACGCCTGTGCCCTCGGGGATGAGCTCTGAGCATGAGGATTTCCCACACAGTGGTATAAATGTTTCCCCGAGTAGAGGAAGTGACTGTTGAGTATTCCTCACTGCTCTGATACTCTGGAGGCAGGGGTTCCCCGCTGACATCTTCACCTAATGATTTCACCCACACCCTTGGAGCTGCAATCCTGCAGTTTCCTTAGGACAAGTCAGGCTATTGCTCCCTTCCTGCCTCTTCTCCCATCTTCCCTTCGGAGGAGAGTGGAGCTTTTCCCAGAGCAGAGCAATGGCTCACACTGGAGCAGAATTGTTAAAGCTTTCCTCCCGGGCTGGAACAAAGCTCTTACACTTCGGCTGGGAAAGCTGTCCCTTCAGAGTTGCCCTTAATCCCGCAGCTCCTCTATGTCCGCCTAGCTCTCAGGACCCCATTCCCAACTCTTTGCTGTGGGTGAGACCCCCTCCTCCAGGAGCTCAGTTTTTGTCCTCACCTTCCAGTCTCTACAAAAGCCCTGGTACCAGGCCCCGAGTATCTCCACTGGCTTAGCCAGGTTAAGCCCCTGACCCTCGGCGAGTGTGGGGACAACCTACTGAAAGGCTTGGTCATTCCTGAGTACTACACCCACAACTACAGTCTGCAGTGACATTTTCCTTCTCTCTCATCCATGAGACTGATTCTTCCATACCCTCTCTTTTCCCCTTGGATGCTTCTTAAAATACCTGTAGCCTCTACACCTGGCACCTGACCTGAAGGGTCCTAAATTTATTTACTTTTGTAATCAAATTTGGCTTCAATAACCCTTAGATAATCAATTCAAAGGGCCACCTAATGGCACCTTAGATCCTAATATTGTGGGACCTTTACAAATACTGGGAGTGATCCCTGGAAACGGAGAGAAATTCCCCATTTCTCATTTCTCATCCCTCAGCTCCAAGTGCTGTTTGTTTTTGTCTAGTCTCTGGCACCAAATACCATGTGAATGTTGGGTCTTTCAATTAACTAAGAACAGATCTGTAACTTTGTTGCAAAGTGGGCCCAGGGGCCGTCACAGCAGGAGCGGATGGAATCAAAGGAGCAGGCCAGTTGTATCAGGCACACACCCTACACTGGCTCTTCACAGACTGGTGCATCCCTCAGCTCTCTCCCCTAGGGTTCTCTGTCTATAGCCAGAGCTGAACTCCTCCTAGCTGAGAGGCCCAAACCAGATGATTCTCCCTCTATTTTCAGCCACACTCACAAGCCTCCGCCTCATCCACTTGAACCCACAGTCTCCTCTTTTTCTCCAGTCTCCCTGGTTTCCCTTTCTCCCTTCTCAGCTCCAGGCTGCCCGTCCAGACAGTGCTGAGGTGTTCCCTGACAGGCTAGAGATCAATTTGTAGCTTGCCTCCTCACTGGTCTTCAAAATGCCACACTTCAAACAGTAAATTATGAAACAATCCAAGACGTCCTCCAGGACAAACATGAAAATCCAGCGCAATTCCCAAAGTGCCTTACAAAAGCGCTCTTACACTATGCCAAACCTGGATCTTCAGACTCCATACAGAAAACAACTCCTTGTGACCTACTTCTCCCAGAGTTTCCCAAACATCAGGTCCAAACTTAAACATCTAGAGAAAGGACCGCTGACTCCACAGGTAGAAGTCTTATCTGTGGCCTTCAAGGTGTACCACTGAGGAGATGAAAAGGCCCTAAAACAAAAATACCTGATGTTAGTGAAACCCTTTTAAGAATGAATCTTCTGAGACCTTTTCTTGCCCCCTTTCCCTTGGAACTACCTGATCTATCTCTCTTAATACCCTCCTGGGCCTATCTGTTCGCCATGTTCCTGGCCTCCCAGAAGCTGCCTACTAAGTCCTGCAGCTTCTATTAGCCCTCTGGGCCTCTCTGACCTAGTCCCTCCTGTCTCTCGGATGCACCTGAAGTCTCAGAGACTCTAAGTGCCCTCCTGGGCTTCTATCTTGCCTCTCAGTTGCCACTTGGACCTAACAGAAACTGCTTCAAGCAGAGTTCATTTTGTGACTCTTCCTCTCTTCCTCCATTGACTTGGGGTTTATTAAAGCCTCACTTTGTTACTACAAACAGAAGAGAGAGGTGGTCTTTGTCACTTCCTCTGGGAGGAATATTGCTTCTATGCTAAGCAGTAAGGTGTAGTAAAAGACTAGATCGGGCAACTCCAGCTGGATCTTCAAAAACATAAGACACAGCTTGATGCCTCTAGTCAGTGGCGCATTTACAGTCCAATATGGAATTGGGTACTACCATTATTAAACCCCTTTCTCCTCCCTTTCTTAATCACACTGGTTGCACTGTGCCTTATAAACTTCTAGTCTCGATTCCTTCAACAACAGATTCAAAAATTTACTCATCAGACTTTTAATCAGTTGCTATTACAGGATTACTGGCTCCTAGCTACAGAGCCAGAGGCCAGAGACTCCCAAATATACCTTGATGGTGAAGATCAAGTTTGCCCAAAAGGGCTTTGCCGCCCTATTTCAACACTAAGTAGTCTAACAATCACATTGCTCCTCTTTCCCACGACATAATTGTTTATCAATAATAAACAACAAAAAGGGGGGAATGTAAGCCCCTCAGGTCACACGACCTCCAACTGCCAGGTTCCGCCCACAGGACATTCTAACTGTCTTAACTGCTGAAGCTAATCCCCACGTCATAGAGTAAGAAGCCCAATCTCTGAACATGAAATCCCACCAATCTCCACCCTGGAAAGCTCTACACTCTCCCCAAGAAACTCTGTATAAGCCCCGTATCCTGTTCAGATTGCTGCTGTTTCTCAATTGCATGCTTTCCGGTTTTTCCTGTCCCCAAAAATGTCTTGTGTGAGGTTTGTTGTGTGATATTACTTTGTGGTATTCCTTGGCTCCTGGCTGCCAGGAAACCTTTCCATCCAAGCTTTAATGCTTACAGTGGGGGCAGCCTTTGATGTTTCCCATGCCCAGGATACTGCCCAGTGTCTCAGTTGACTCCCTGTTACCTGCAAGATGTCCAACTCTCAGCTGCGTCTCCAGCACCACGTCTGCCTACACGCTGCCATGCTCCCTGCCATGATGATAATGGACTGAACCCCTGAAACTGTGAGTTGCCGTTTTTAAGCAATAGAAATTTTAGCTAAGACGAATGTCTTTTAGAAACTGTCATTTGTGTATGGGTCATCGCTGTTTTGTCTTTATCCAGAGGCAGTCATTTGCCCCCAGGGACAAATACCTCTTCTCCCTCTCTTTTGCCCACCTTTTCCTCTCTCCCTTATTCCCTTCCCTTTCTCCCTTGTCTTTTATCTCCTGCCTTCAGTACCGTGAACTCTGGTCAGTAGGTGAATAATCTAGTTAGACACCAGCTCAGCTTCTCCATGTTTCATGACGGAAGTGTGACCTCCAGAAACAAGACCTTAACATCAGGTTGTGTGAGCAACACAAGCCTTGGCAATAGCCTGTTCTATTGGGTGGTTTCCACGAGTCCCTTTTGTTAATAACTCAACAGGCTGTAACCTGTTCCTAGCACTGGAGGTTTAATTATGTGGCACAAGATGCCTACTTGAAGCCTTCTCTCCCCTGTTATTTTTTGTCTCCATGTGGGTTCCTTTCACATATGTATAGGAAGCTCCTAAGGTAGTCGGTTCCCATAGAGTTGTTCAAAGGAACTTTTTTATTTTCCATTTCTGATATTTCTTTTCTTTTTAAATTAATTTTTATTGAGCTCCATATTTTCTTCTGGTCCTCTCTGCTTCTCCCCTCCCTTCTTCAACCCTCATCAAAGGACTTTTAGTATTGGTTGTCCCTCTCCATTTTCCCTCTTTTACCTTTCTGTCCCATCCCCCTTTCATTAAACCATCCATTTCTAGTTTTCCTTCATAACACTATTTCCTTTCCTTGAGAGATACTCTGCTCCCTCCTGGTCCCTTAGTAGGTACCAAACCTCTGTGGTTATTCAGATTGTAGTTCCCATATCAGAACCTTAAAGGGAACATCCTTAAAAGAGAAAACATACCATCTTTGTCCACATGTGCTGAGCACTGTAGGCTTTTGTTGCTGGAGTCTGACATGGGCATGCGCAGATCACACAGGGTGCAGTCGCTGAGAACCATGTGTGCTCACAGCACATCACTATGCCCATGGAACTGGGCTGCTAAGGATGAAGCAGAGTTCAGCTCACACTGAGCAGAGCACACAGGGTGCAGTCGCTGAGAACCATGTGTGCTCACAGCACATCACTATGCCCATGGAACTGGGCTGCTAAGGATGAAGCAGAGTTCAGCTCACACTGAACCAAGGAGCTGCCCTGGCAGGACGTTCTTTTGGATCAGTGGGGAGACATAACCAGTGTTTTGAACATTTACTGTTGGGTTTGGGAGGGTGAAGATGCAGGTGGCTAAAGGGGAAGGCAGAGATGGCCGGGAGGACCTTAATTACGATGCCCATACTATAAGATCCCCTCAGTGGGCTCGCTGGTACAGCCACCTGTGGCCTGCATGCCTGGGTGCTTGGATCATAAAAGGCAGGAGTTTCCCCTCTACACAGGGTGGCCAGTGTGGGCGATGTGGCTTCTGTTGAGAGACTCATCAACTTCAATCAATATTGAACTAATATGACAGGAGTGCCAGGTAATGGGGCCTGGGGAGGGGCAAGGGGCAGGACGGGCAGGATGGGCAAGACGGGCAGGAGGGGCAGGAGGAGCAGAAACTCTGGGGGACAGACAGGGTCTGCCAGGGAGAAACACACCTTCCAGAGCTGCCTGAGGGAGGGCAGGGGTCATGCTTAAGGCTCTAAGGTACCCTAACCTGAAGAACCACCCTGTCTGTGGTCTCTGCACCTCAGCTTTTGAGACATTCTCTCACCCAAATCCCCACTGTGTTTTACTGATTGTCTTGGAGTATACTGATTCACCTAGATGTGCAGGCAAGCAAGATTTAGGGATCCTCCTGTATCCACTTCTCCTAGTTTGTCAGGGTGCTGGGGGCTCTGAACTCAGGTCTCAGGCTTGCAGGACAAGTGCTTTACCACCTGAGTTTTAACAGTCACTGCAGCCCTCTTTCTTAGTCCTTGTTTCTTATTTCTCTCTAGATTATAGACAGAAAACAATGGCCCTGAATAGTAGATTCTCCATAGCTCACATGCTCCTTGATCATGTCTGTAGTTGTGAGGTTATTTAGTCTATAGTTGTTCAGTCTTCCAAATTAGAGATTCATCCAAATAACAGAAGAGTAAATAATTGTTTCAAAGTATTCTTTTGCTTGATAAATGTATTCTTTAAAAACCCTGAATGTTCCAGCTCTTATTTTTCTATCCTGCCAATCTATTCATTCCCTGTGCGTAACTTAGATATCTCCTGTACAGCATACACATCTACTATCTCTCAAGATCCTCTCATTCTTAAAATATTCTTGTTCCTCTGTCCAGTCAGCTTTCCTTACATTCTATAAATTTAAATATTGAACACAATGAACGATGTTCAATTGAATCCTTAGTACATTTTGGCGTAAAGCTTTTTGAAAATTAAAGCAAGGGAGTATGATGTCATTGGTTATCTCCTTCTGGAGAGATTTGCTCAATTGGTGCTGGTGATGGATCATGGAGAGGTGTAAGACAAAGCCATTGTTACCATCTGGTGTCTGTACTAACATGGACACTCGATTGTCTGCGGACTATGATGTGTCCCTGTTGGCAGCAAATACAGAAACATCACTTCTGGACATTGAGAAATGAAAAAGTCAACATATTGATGGCCGAGGATTTAGATTTTTGTTTGTTGTTATTGCTATTCTAAATTTGATTACATTTCATAGTCTTAAGAGCTGATGTTTACATAGATATGAGCGACCTGTAGAATTGTCATGGGCCTGTGGATTGGGTCATATTTCATTTGATGTAAGACAAAACGGACTACATGATAACCTTTTATTTTGTATGGTAGCAAAGTAAAAATCATTGCCAATTATAGTTATAAAATATCATGAATTGTAAGTGGCAGATGTCAGTGATGCTAACGTGTGAAATAAAGAGGAAGGTAGGTGCAGTGGAACTGCCTGCATTCCTACCTACTGGGAGGATTAGCAAGTTCAAGGCCAGCTTAGGGAATATAGTTTTAAAATATTGTAAAATTATTGAATAAAATATTTTGTGTCGTGGGCTGGAGAGATGGCTCAAAAATTGAGAGCATTGCCTGCTCTTCCAAAGGTCCTGAGTTCAATTCCCAGCAACTACATGGTGGCTCACAACCATCTGTAATGAGGTCTGGTGCCCTCTTCTGGCCAGCAGGCGTACACACAGACAGAATATTGTATACATAATAAATAAATATTAAAAAATATTTTGTGTCTGCAGTGGGTATAATTCTGTTATTTCTCTTCACTGAAATACTGTGTTGTTATCATTTGGAAGGCTGATCATAATTGTATCCAGCAAACACTGAGCTGTCAGGTGCTGGAAACATTTGTACGTGGTCTTGAAGATGCGAGTTGAAGCATCACAGCTGCAGTGTTGATTCCCCATTCTACAGATGAAGAGATTGAATTACAGGCTTATAGGAAGTCTATTTTGTAACTACTAACAGTGATTGGGGTAGGATTCAAATCTAAGCTGAGTTCAATATTGTGGGCATCTCCTGTTATCCAGAGAGCCTGCTCTGAGGAAGGATGAAACCTGTGATAGAGCACTCGCCAAATGGCACAGCCATGCACTATATGCCTAGGACAGAAATAAGTAAATGCGAAAATTTTAGTTTCTTCTCTAACATCAGAAGGAAATGCTCTTTGCCATATAGTATTTACACTTTACTGTGCCTTTACATAGCAATCTGTAATTTCCTAAAATGTCCTCTCAATTTGTAGGACGCCACTGCATTACGTCTGTGCCCACAACCCCCCAGCTGTGCTGATATTGTTATTATCTAACTCTGCAGGCATTAATATCCAGGATGATGAAGGCTACACACCCATGATTAAGGAAGCTATTGGACAACAGTTTTGGCATGAAATGAATTAGATGTTATTCTTATTTTTATTGTTGTTGTGATAAAAAAGACTGGTGAAATCCATCTCAGGAAAGGAAACGTTTATTCGGCCTACAACTCTACATCACAGTCCGCCATGAAGGGAAACCAGGGCAGGAGCTCAATCAGGACCAGAGGTAGGAAATGAAGCAGAGGTCATGGGGGAATGCTGCTTTCCCATGGCTTTTTCCAAGTCTTGCTCAGATTTCTTATACTATTCAGGACCACCTGCCCAGTCATGCCACCTCCCCTAGGAAGCTGTGCCCTCCCATATCAACCTCAATCAAGAAAATGCTCTACAAGCTTCCTAGAGTCCAGTCTGTTGGAGGCAATTCTTCAAGTGAGGTTCTTTCTTTCCCGGTGTCTTCAGCCTCTGTCAAGTTATCAAAACATGCAAATAAATGAATATCTTCCCCCACTACAACAATGGCCAAACAGTGCTGGTGATATGCTTTACTACCTAGATGTGGTGGCACACCCCTGAAATTCTACTACATGGGAATGTTTTGGTGGGAGGTTATGAATTTAGGCAAGCCTGGAGTACTTAAGAGCACCCTGTCTCAAAAAGAGAGGGATAATGTGCATAACCTAAACAATTGATCTGATCCAAGAGTAACTATTCAATGCAATTTCGGAATGCCTATTCAAGTTCTTGAATTCAGTATCTCTTTCTTTATTTAATACCCACAGGCCACCCAGCGGGACAACGTGGAGTGTGTTTCTGTCTTACTGATGCAGGGTGCTGGTGCCCACGTAGTAGATTTCAGTGGGGATAGAGCCCTGCACCGTGCCGTTTCCAGAGATAGCACAACAATTGTTTGCGACCTGCTTGAATACGATGCAAATATTGAAGCCACAAAAGAGGTAAAAATCATTCAACTTCATTCCCAGTGGACTTCCAGCAATGACACTCAGCTCACTTTCCACATTCTGAAGCTCAAGCAATCTCACTGAATCTGTTCAGCGTTAAACATTTTTTTTTCCAAATCTGTTTTTCATAGTTCTTGTAGGTAACTTAAAGGAACTCAGCACATTGCATTTTGTTTCAGATGTGGGCTTTACTTTCAAAATGAACAAGAAAAGGATTTGGGCCCACACATGCTTCACATGCTCACAAGCAATGAAAAAATAATAATTTTAACTTAAATGTCTGTAGAAAAATCTGTGCAATTAAGAAGCTACTGATGTGGTTTGTCTTTCAGAGATGAGGCTAGAGTGGAAAGGTCTCAGGCACACAGGCAAATGGGAAAATTTGATCACTGAAGATAACATACTAAAAAGACATTTTTTAATTTACATTTTCAAATTTTCTGTGTACATAGTGAAGGGGCCAAAATGTGACTCCATCTTAGACAAGGAGCAACTTCATTGTATTTAATGACCTGAGTCTGAATCCAGCGAGTTCCCCAGTCAGGTTTAGCCAATCAGCTAAACAGTTGGAAACCTGTCCTTAAAAGGCTGAGAGACCCAGAATTGCAGGATCTGGCTGCTACTGACCATGTGACAGAAAAATCCCACAATGGATGAAAATGTTACTAGCCCTGTCCAAACAACATGCGCCCCATGTAACTACTCCCCGACTGCCCGATTATAGCAAAGATACTTAGAATTCTCTAAATCCCCCATTAAAAGGGCCTGCATGTCTTTGTCCCTGGTCCTCATTAGCATTTTATATGGGTGATGGACTGTTGCATCCTGGCTATTTCTGAAGAACAAGCACGCTTTGTGTTACATACCATTAGAGTCTGGGGTCTACCTCCAGCATTTTTTGGAGCACTACAATAGGAAATGATGTTTGGTTTGGGAGATAATTTTTAGTTTAGGGAAAAAATAGTTTTGAAAAACAGATGGAGAAACTGCTCCAGAGATGCCACTTGAGTCCAGTCATTCAACAGAGGCACACCAAACCTAACTGCATGTTTTGGGGTTGGGCCAATGGAGGCACATGTCCGTGGAGCTAAGAAGCCTGGAACCAGTGGGTGTCTGTGGAAAGTTCTGGACATGAGTGGCCAATGTTGGGCAGGGGAAGGTTTGTCAAAGGAAGAGAACCCCTGTGTATGTGAATCTGCAGCAAGGGCTGAAGATTCTTTTGTGACTCTTTTTGTTTACAAAATCTGTGATAAATTTCCAGTAGAGAAGCATGTCAATTTATAAAATTAATTTTTTTCTTTACAGTCTGGGTTGACATTATATAAATTTGACTTACATGAAAACCAACACGAGACAGCAGAGTTTTTAATACAGGACGTTGCGGATGAACATTTGGTGCTTTAGCCAAGTAGGTACTGTCAATTTTTTACAATCTTAGTGCTGTTCTTGAGGGTGACATTGCTAAAGTAATGAACACTAAAATCATAGGAGGAATATGGCTTCAACTCAGAAGCTCATATTGAGAAAGCCTAGCACACAGAGAGTATGAGCTGGAAAAGAGACTGTTCCAACATAAACAAAACACAGTGTGTAGCAGGGCTCAGCTTCCCATTTAAAAACAACAGTTTGTCATTCCTAATCTGATTGATTGGCAATGTTCTACAAGTTAAGTAAACTTCACATTAATGTTGTTTTTTTTGCAAAGTCTCAGCTTTCTTTCAACAGTGAAATTTATAATAATGTTAGTGTTTTTTTCTGTTTCTTATATATTTTTCAATGTTCTATGTTGAACATAAGCAGTTTTTTTTAAAACATGTTGTCTCTTAGATCACTCACTCTGCTTTAAGTGATTTCTGAACAATCAAATACGTTAGGTTGTCCATCATGACAATGAAATGATATTACCAGATGCTATTTTGTTTCCTGTTCTGTCTGAAATGTCTTGACATTGTGTTGGTCAGATGTTAATCTGTGAACAAAAGGTCCTGAAACAGTTAAATCTGGTTAGGGACAGTTGTCCACGATGAGTACAAAGAACTAAGACTCCATTGAGAAAATGCCTCCTCTGTAAGATGTAGTTGTAAGACATTTTCTTAATCAGTGATTGAAGGAAGCAAGCCAGTACCAGCTCCCCTCCGTGGCCTCTGTATCAGCTCCTGCCTCCAGGTTCCTTCCCTGTTTGGGTTCCTGCCCCGACGTCCACTAATCATGGACTATGATGTGGACACATAAGCCAAATGAATCCTCTGTCCCCAAGTTGATCTGGGTCATGGAGTTTCTTCACAGCAAGGGCAGCTCTACATAGGACACTTGGTATTCAAGATGAGTTCGGCTTTCAACAGCAAATGATTCCTATCTTTTTGTCCATTCATGTTGGTTTAAAGTCAGTTGAATTAGAAAGTAAAGCCTGTATGTGTGTGTACTTTATTTTTATTGAAAATACACTTTTGTACATTCCATATATTCTAAACATGTTCTAGCATCCCTCACCTTCACGTACTTGTTTTTGTGTCAGAGGACATGCATGCCATGATATTCCCATCCCAGACACAGAACAATACTGTGTGATGACTTTGCCTTCCATCTTATTGGAGGCAAGTTATATCTTTTATTTGGCACTTGGCCACTTACTCCAGGTGAGCAGGCTGGGAAACCTCTTTGGGATTTTACTATCTCCACCTCCCATGTAGTATAAAAGTGCTGGGATTATAGACACATTACACAGTGTCTGACTTTTTCCTGAGTTCCAGGTATTCAAATTCTGGGCTGGTGTGACAAGTATAGATACCCACTGAGCCATCTATCTGCCCTAAAACACACAATTTTTAAAAGAAGACTTTGAGCCTAAATTAAAGAAGTTGTTATAAGCAGATTGCTCTTAATTATGGAACTAAGGCTTCTGAGTGAAGAGCACATTCGATTAGACTTGTAATCTAGTTAGAGGGCCTGTGTCTCCCTCTGACGAGAACCAGTTAATGCCATCTATTCCTCCTTTAACATAAGATAAACAGAAATTTGTAAAGCTGACACTGTTGAAGCATACAGAGAAAGTATGCTTGTGACTTTGACATGGTATAGCACAGTCTTAGGAAATCACGACTAGGAACATGTCTCAGGAGTAAAGTACTTATCACACAAGCCCAGGAATTCAGAGTTCAACTCCTCAGAACACAGAAAGGGCCTCATGTGCTAGTGGGCATCTTTAATCTCAGGGAACCTCGAGGGACATGGGAGATGGTGACAGGAAACTGTCTAGAATGTTAGACTTTAGTTAGCCTGGCTTTTACAGCTGTTAATGACATGAAACTCTGCCTCAAACTAAGTCAGGAGGAAAGGACTGACAGTCAAGGATGTCCTCTGACCTGAAAGCATGCACCGGGTCAACTGACACATGTGAGCAGGAACGCATGTCAAATATGGAGATAAAAAATAAGTTTCTATCCTTGATCTAATAAGACTGGGGATACTTATCTGCTAAAAAGACATTGAACACAGTGGTCAAGGTTGAAGGTTTTCCTATAATCTGCTTGAGATCACTTCAGCAGCAGTGCTATTTTGGACAAAGTTCACATCGCCGGTGAAAAGTTCCCACAAGTTCCAAGACCGTGATGACAGCCAAAGCAGAAACTAGGAACATAAAGATGCTGGTCCAGAGTATACTGTCAATAGTCCCTGAAGTACAGGAGTCTTAGCTGTGACCTGGGAAGAATAAAGCTGACAAAGGCACGTTGCTTTCTTTGAGTTTTGAAGCTGGTTGTGCGTTATAAAGACTCAGAATTACCCAGAAAGGCTTACTGAACAAAGAAACACCCAGGCTGTGGTTTCAAAATTCACACATGAATAAACTGTTAAAACTATTTGACAGTACCACAAATGTCATGGCTTCTAAAAATGCAGGCAAAGGGATGCTTAGAGGCAAAAAAAAAGTTCCTCATATATTGACTACTGAGAGCATAGCACTCAAAGAAAGGCCTCCAAAGTACACGGCAGAGATAGGACTGTGGGGCCATAGGGACGTGGGCAGATGAATGGAACAGGAGCACTGACTCCACGAGCATATGAATACAAGGTCGCTGGAGCGTTCAAAGCCAATCATATGGAAAAAGCACTACTATCATTTGTGTGTATGTGTTTGTGTGTGTGTGTGTGTGTGTGTGTCTGAGTGTGTGTGTGTGGTTTGATTATGAAGTAAATTATTTTTTCTTTCTTCGTAATGAGAGTAAAGGTGGAAAGGACAGCAGTCATTAATCATCATCAATTGTTGAAGATTGAATTTAGAGTTTTGGCTGGGCCTCTTTCCCATGCCTTTAATCCCAGGACTTGGGAGGCAGGAGAGAAAGAGAGCTCTTTGATTTCAAGACCAACATGATGCATACAGTGGGTATAAAGTCAGCTGGACTCGTAATGAAATCCTGTTTCTAAAAAAGGTATTTGCAAAGATAAATATCTAATGTAAGATAATTAGGGAATTAAAAGAAAAGAATTTAAAAAACATGCTAAGTGTTTCTAGATGAATAGTTAAATGATGATCACTTTTAAACATATGTTGCAGTGAAGGAACAGCTGCAAAAGATCCAGAGGAGATGAAGAAAAAGCATGCCAGCTTCAACAAAGGTAAGAATTGCTCCATCTGCTCCTACCTTCCCTAAAGAAAACAAGGAAGAGAAAAGATTTTAGATCCCCAAACAGGAGTTGAGGAAATCAAGTATAAATGCATTTCTGTTGTTTTCAAATATTCTAGAAAGCCAGAGTTAATTAAGAAACTATTTCTAAGCACTTTCAACTGTGAAAATATATTGTCAAAACATTGCTTAATTTGTTTTAATGCTGATATCTGTACTTCCTTTGAATAAAAAAAGAAAACATCTTTACATCGCAAGTGTCCTCCATAGTAACATTGCAGCAAATAGGATTGTTAGAAACACAGATTCTCCTTGAGAATTTATGGGAAATACCTTGTATGTTATACTTCATATGGTTACACATCTCAGTGCCACTAATGTATGTCACAAACTTCAATAATGAATCACTTTCATTAATTAATTTCTTACCTTGTGATGTAATAAAATCATCTGACCTCTTAAACCTCTGTATAATTTCTCATTTGGACAGTTTTGCCATACTCTGTTTTCTTTAGAAATCTCCCATTTTACCGTGAAATTTTGTTCCATAGTGAATGTATTGATTTTAGGAAGTCTTATCAATCTTGAGATGATTTTCTTTACTTTTTCTTCTTTCCTACATTTCTTCCAACTTATCTTCCCTTCTTCTTTCTTCTTTCCCCTTCCTTTTTTCCTTCCTTCTTTCCTTCCTTCCTTCCTTCCTTCCTCTCTTTCTTCACTTCTTCTTTTCTTTCTTGTTTTTTGGTTTTCTGAAGGGATACAGGTTGAACACAATGCTTTGGGAGCGTTCTAAGCAAGCACCCTACCCATTGCCTCTACCTTTAGTACTTTTCCCTTTAGTTTTTGTTAATAGAACAGGGTAAGGGGGTACATCATTTCCATGCTGCAAAGCAGGATTCAACAAGAAAAATTGGAACAAAAAGTTTTAAAAATGATATCATTCTGTATTTCAAAGAATTAGCTTCTTTTCCATTGAGTCTGGAGAGACTCTCTGGCAGTGGCAGGAACACTGTGGAGTTTTTGAATTCAGCAACTGTCATCACAGTGTCTCTTATACCTAACTTTCCAGTGGCAACCACACTAGGTAGTGAATCCAAAACCTTCTTCCCTCAAGAGGTAAGATGAAGAGAGTCAATATTACTGCAATGGAGACAGCTTTGTGTCTCTTTATTATGAAGTTTGTTGTTCTTGGCATTTGTGGTGGTGAGAACCGACTGATGGCTCCTGCATGACAAGCAGAGGCTTTACCACTGAGCCACAATCCCAGCCAACTAGTTGGTAGGTCAAATGCCTTCCTGAGTCATGGGGAATGCTAGGAAGGCATTAGGTTCCCTGACTTTAAAAAAGACAAATAAAATGAATGAAAGTTTCAATTTCTTTCATTCTGTTTGTTTTTGCTTATTTTGGTTTGGGGAGACAGGGTTTTTCTGTGTGTAGATTTAGTCTGGCCCTTTAACTCCTTCTGTACACCTGGCTGCCCTTGAGCTCCCATACAGCCATTTGCATCTGTTCCCAAGTGCTAAGATTAAAGGTGAGACCTCTACAGTAAATCCAGAAACTGTTTCTAGTGTCATTAGCCCAAAGTCAAACAAGAACCACAGAAGCTATTTGGTGACACAGTCAATTGGTGCTTCTACTGGTAAGGATGCTGCTCTCCATCTGTCTAAGAGAGATCATTTAGGATCATCACATCTGTGTATGGGTGAGGGGTTAATTTTCGATATTATCCTTGACAAATTTAAGTCTTCTCTGATTTGAAATATACAGAAAATGGATGAATTCTACATGAAGAACCTGCATACAAAAGAGTATTAGTATTAGTCTAGCTTGGTCTCAAAAATTGATACTATGCGTCTACTCACTTTATATGTTATACTTCTCTAGCATTGTAATAAAATGCCTTTTGATTTTTTTAGAAGTACATTACAGTACTGAACCAATTCCTTCTTGCAGATAAGTTTTAAGAATAATTAATACTAAAGAATTTCAAAGATAAGAAACTAATTTTTGGTTGTATTCTCAGATAGATACCATTTCTTTATTCTCACTTTATTTATATTGGAGTTTGTGCTTGGGCATGCAATGACACCTAAATGGAAGTCAGAAGACAACCTTCTGCTTCAGTCCTCACCTTCTTTTGACAGTCTTTCTCGCTGTTTCTCTATAGCTGAAGCTCAGGGTCCATTCGCTTCCTGGGATTCTCTTGTGTTTAGATAGATACTATTTTAAACAACCATTTTTTTTGCTTTTTGTTAGAGTCCCCAGAGTATTATCAATGTATGTCTAGACTGAAAAATTGTTTGTAGATCATGGACATGAGGTTTATACTCAACCATCATTTCCCCAGGAGCAATTCTGTTCTGAAACATGAGCCTGCAGATATTAACCAAACACATTACGTCCATCTGACACTTCTTGCCTTTTCAAAACCTTTCTGAAATCAGCTGGTGAACTAGAACTTCATCCCATTTACCTTTCTGAGAGCTGACAGAATTTGGGATCAATCTGAGTTATTACACAGTATTACAAGAAGCCAACAAATTACTTTCCTCCTGTGACACCATCTCTACATGCAGAGGTTCTTTTATCCAGTGTAGCACCCTTTCATAGATGGTGGAAGACCCCATGCCTTCCTCCTACCACAGTGCTCCATCCGTCACTTGTCCATTCATGTGAGCTGTTTTTTTTAATTGAGAAAAGAAGAAAAAAAATAAACAAAAATCAAGTTTCCACCTCCTCCCAGCCTCCCATTTCCCTCCCCCTCCTCCCACCCTTCTCCCCCTCCTCCCACCCTTCTCCCCCTCCCCCCACTCCTCTCCCCCTCCATCTCCAGTCCACAGAGCAGTCCGGGTTCCCTGCCCTGTGGTAAGTCCTAGGTCCTCCCCCCTCCGTCCATATCTAAGAAGGTGAACATCCAAACTGGCTAGGCTCCCACAAAGCCAGCACATTAAGTAGGATCAAAACCCCGTGCCATTGTCCTTGGCATCTCATCAGCCCTCATTGTTCGCCATGTTCAGAGAGTCCGGTTTTATCCCATGCTTTTTCGGTCACAGTCCAGCTGGCCTTGGTGAGCTCCCAGTAGATCAGCTCCACTGTCTCAGTGGGTGGGTGCATGCCTCGTGGTCCCGACTTCTTTGCTAATGTTCTCCCTCCTTCTGCTCTTCATTGGGACCTTGGGAGTTCAGTCCAGTGCTCCTGTGTGGGTCTCTGTCTCTATCTCTATCCATCACCAGATGAAGGTTCTATGATGATATGCAAGATATTCGTCAGTTTTGCTATAGGACAGGGTCATTTCAGGTTCCCTATCCTCAGCTGCCCAAGGAACTAACTGGGGACCTCGGCTTGGGCACCTGGGAGCCACTCTAGGTTCAAGTCTCTTGCCCACCCTAAAGTGGCTCCCTTACCTAAGAATTGTGGTTCCGTGCTCTCCTATCCACCTTTCCTTTATCCCAATTCTCCTGTTTTCCCATGTCCCCCCTCCTTCCCTTCTACCTTTTCTCATCCCATCTCCCATTACCCCCAACCCACCCCACCCCCAAGATCCCAATTTTCTCCCCGGCAATTTGGTCTACTTCCCTTAGCCAAGAGGACAACTATATGTTTTTCCTTTGGTTCACCTTCTTACTTAGCTTCTTTAGGTTCACCTATTGTAGACTCCGTGGCCCTTATTTATGGCTAGAAACCAATTATGAGAGAGTACATCCCATGTTCATCTTTTTGGGTCTAGGACACCTCACTCAGGATAGTGTTTTCTATTTCCATCCATTTGCATGCAAAATTCG
Source organism: Microtus oregoni (assembly GCF_018167655.1). NCBI lineage: Eukaryota > Metazoa > Chordata > Mammalia > Rodentia > Cricetidae > Microtus > Microtus oregoni. The sequence continues at coordinate 66,378,587 of NW_024543063.1, forward strand.
AGAAGTCATTGTTTTTTACAGCAGCGTAGTACTCTAGTGTGTATATATTCCATACTTTCTTCATCCATTCTTCCATTGAAGGGCATCTAGGTTGTTTCCAGGTTCTGGCTATTACAAATAGTACTGCTATGAACATAGTTGAACAAATGCTTTTGTCATATGATAGAGCATCTCTTGGGTATATTCCCAGGAGTGGTATTGCTGGGTCCAAGGGTAAGTTGATCCCGAATTTCCTGAGAAACCGAAACACTGACTTCCACAGTGGTTGCACAAGATTGCATTCCCACCAGCAATGGATGAGGGTACCCCTTCCTCCACAGCCTCTCCAGCAAAGGTTATCCTTTGTGTTTTTGACTTTAGCCATTCTGACAGGTGTAAGATGATATCTCAAAGTTGTTTTGATTTGCATTTCCCTGATTGCTAAGGAAGTTGAGCACGACCTTAAGTGTCTTTTGGCCATTTGAAATTCTTCTCTTGAGAATTCTCTGTTCAGATCAGTGCCCCATTTTTTAATTGGGTTAATTAGCATTTTAAAGTCTAGTTTCTTGAGTTCTCTATATATTTTGGAGATCAGACCTTTGTCAGTTGCGGGGTTGGTGAAGATCTTCTCCCAGTCAGTAGGTTGCCTTTGTGTCTTAGTGACAATGTCCTTTGCTTTACAGAAGCTTCTCAGTTTAAGTAGGTCCCATTTATTCAATGTTGCCCTTAATGTCTGTGCTTCTGGGGTTATACATAGGAAGCGATCTCCTGTGCCCATCTGTTGTAGGGTATTTCCCACTTTCTCTTCTATCAGGTTCAGTGTGTTCGGGCTGATATTGAGGTCTTTAATCCATTTGGACTTGAGTTTTGTGCACGGTGATAGATATGGGTCTATTTTCATTCTTCTACAGGATGACATCCAGTTATGCCAGCACCATTTGTTGAAGATGCTTTCTTTCTTCCATTGTATACTTTTAGCTCCTTTATCAAAAATGAGGTGTTCATAGGTTTGTGGGATAAAATCTGGGTCTTCTATACGATTCCATTGGTCGACTTCTCTGTTTTTATGCCAGTACCACACTGTTTTCATTACTGTAGCTCTGTAATAGAGTTTGAAGTCGGGGATGGTAATGCCTCCAGAAGATCGTTTATTGTATAGGATTGTTTTGGCTATCCTGGGTTTTTTGTTTTTCCATATAAAGTTGATTATTGTCCTCTCCAGATCTGTGAAGAATTTTGATGGGATCTTGATGGGGATTGCATTGAATCTATAAATTGCCTTTGGTAGAATTGCCATTTTTACTATGTTGATCCTCCCAATCCAAGAGCAAGGGAGGTCCATCCATTTTTTGGTATCCTCTTCAATTTCTTTCTTCAATACCTTAAAGTTCTTGTCAAATAGATCTGTCACTTCCTTGGTTAGATTTACCCCAAGATATTTTATGCTGTTTGTGGCTATTGTGAATGGTGAAGCTTCTCTGATTTCCCTCTCTGCTTCCATATCCTTTGTGTATAAGAAGGCGACTGATTTTTTGGAGTTGATCTTGTATCCTGCCACATTACTAAAGCTGTTTATCAGCTGTAAAAGTTCTTTGGTGGAGTTTTGGGGGTCGCTTAAGTACACTATCATATCATCTGCAAATAACGAAAGTTTCACTTCTTCCTTTCCAATTCGAATCCCCTTGATCCCATTATGTTGTCTTATTGCTATTGCTAGAACTTCAAGCACTATATTGAAGAGGTATGGCGAGAGTGGACAGCCTTGTCGTGTTCCTGAATTTAATGGGATGGCTTTGAGTTTCTCTCCGTTTAATTTGATGTTATCTGTCGGCTTGCTGTATATAGCTTTTATTATATTTAGGTATGGCCCTTGTATCCCTAATCTCTCCAAGACTTTTAACATAAATGGATGTTGAATTTTGTCAAATGCTTTTTCAGCATCTAATGAAATGATCATATGGTTTTTTCTTTCAGTTTATTTATATGCTGGATTACATTGATAGATTTTCGTATGTTGAACCAGCCCTGCATCGCAGGAATGAAGCCTACTTGATCATAATGGATAATTTTTCGGATGTGTTCTTGGATTCGATTTGCCAGTATTTTGTTGAGGATTTTTGCGTCAATATTCATGAGTGAGATTGGCCTGTAGTTCTCTTTCCTGGTTGAGTCTTTGAGTGGTTTTGGTATCAGAGTAATTGTGGCTTCATAAAAAGAATTTGGTAATGACCCTTCTGTTTCTATATTGTGGAATACATTAAGGAGTATAGGTATTAGGTCTTCTTGGAAGTTCTGGTAGAATTCTGCATTGAAACCATCTGGTCCTGGGCTTTTTTTGGTAGGGAGGTTTTTGATAACAGCTTCTAATTCTTTGCGACTGACAGGTCTGTTTAGATTGTTCACCTGGTCCTGGTTTAGTATTGGTAAATGGTATTTATCTAAAAACGTGTCCATTTCTTTTACATTTTCCAGTTTTGTGGCATACAGGCTTTTGTAGTAAGATCTAACGACTCTCTGAATTTCCTCTGTGTCTGTGGTTATGTCCCCCTTTTCATTTCTGATCTTATTAATTTGCGTGTTCTCTCTCTGCCGTTTGATTAATTTGGATAGGGATTTATCAATCTTGTTGATTTTCTCCAGGAACCAGCTTTTTGTTTCATTGATTCTTTGTATTGTTTTCTGTGTTTCTATTTTGTTGATTTCAGCCCTCAGTTTGATTATTTCCAGTCTTCTGCTCCTCCTAGGTGAGTCTGCTTCTTTTTTTTCTAGAGCTTTCAAGTGGGCTGTTAAGTCTCCAATATGTGCTTTCTGTTTTCTTTAGGTGGGCACTTAGTGCGATGAACTTTCCTCTCAGGACTGCTTTCATAGTGTCCCATAAGTTCGAGTATGTTGTTTCTTTATTTTCATTGAATTCAAGGAAGACTTTAATTTCTTTCTTAATTTCTTCCTTAATCCAGGTATGGTTCAGTAGTTGACTGTTCAGTTTCCATGAGTTTGTAGGCTTTCTGGGGGTAGCATTGTTGTTGAATTCTAACTTTAATCCATGGTGATCTGATAAGACACAGGTGGTTACTAATATTTTTTTGTAACTGTGTAAGTTAGCTTTGTTACCGAGTATGTGGTCAATTTTCGAGAAGGTTCCATGAGCTGCAGAGAAGAAGGTATATTCTTTCCTCTTTGGGTGGAATAATCTACAGATGTCTGTTAAGTCCATTTGCTTCATTACCCCCATTAATTCTCTAATTTCTCTGTTAGGTTTCTGTCTGATTGACCTGTCCATTGGTGAGAGAGGAGTGTTGAAGTCTCCTACTATTAGTGTGTGTGGTTTGATGGCTGCCTTGAGTTTTAGTAATGTTTCTTTTACGTACGTGGGTGCTTTTATATTAGGTCATAGATATTCAGGATTGAGACTTCTTCCTGATGAATTGTTCCTGTTATGAGTATAAAATGTCCCTCTCCATCTCTTCTGATTGTTTTAAGTTTGAAGTCAACTTTGTTAGAAATTAGTATGGCCACACCTGCTTGTATCTTAGGTCCATTTGCTTGATAAGCCTTTTCCCAGCCCTTTACTCTGAGTAGGTGCCTATCGTTGTGGTTGAGGTGTGTTTCTTGTAGACAGCAGAATGTTGGATCCTGTTTTCTTATCCAATCTCTTAGCCTGTGCCTTTTTATAGGTTAGTTGAGCCCATTGATATTAAGTGATATTAATGACCAGTAGTTGTTAACTCCGGTCACTTTTTTAGTAGTAGGGTTTGTGTGTTTCCCTTCTTTGATTTACGCTGGTGAAGGGTCTCTAGATGTCTGATTTATTGTGGTCATTGTTGGAGTCCTTGGTTAGTGATTTTCCTTCTATTATTTTCTGTAAGGCTGGATTTGTGGCTACGTATTGTTTAAATTTGTTTTTATCCTGGAAAATTTTGTTTTCTCCATTTATAGTGAATGAAAGTTTGGCTGGATATAGTAGTCCGGGCTTGCATCCATGATCTCTTAGTTTTTGCAGTACATCTATCCAGGACCTTCTGGCTTTCATGGTTTGCATAGGGAAGTCAGATGTAAGTCTGATAGGTTTACCTTTATAAGTAACTTGGCCTTTTTCCTTTGCGGCTCTTAATATTCTTTCTTTATTCTGTATATTTTGTGTTTTGATTATTATATGGCGAGGGGATGTTTTCTTTTGATCCAGCCTATTTGGTGTTCTGTATGCTTCTTGAACCTTCATAGGTACATCTGTCTTCAGGTTGGGAAAGTTTTCTTCTATAATTTTATTAAGTATATTTTCTGGACCGTTGAGCTGCACTTCTTCTCCTTCTTCTACTCCAATTATTCTTAGGTTTGGTCTTTTTATTGTGTCCCATATTTCCTGAATGTTTTGTGATGAGAGTTTGTTGGACTTGCCGTTTTCTTTGATCAGAGCGTTTATTTTCTCTATGTTATCCTCAGAATCTGAGATTCTTTCTTCTATCTCTTGTATTCTGCTGGTTATGCTTGATTCTGTAGTCTCTATTCGTTTACCTAGATTTTCCATGTCCAGCCGGCCCTCTGTTTGTGTTTTCTTCTTTGCTTCCATTTCAGTTTTCAAGTCATGAACTGTTTCCATTATCTGCTTGATTGTTTTTCCTTGGTTTCCTAGGGTATCATTCACTGATTTACTCAATTCCTCGAACTTTCTGTTATACTTCTCATCTATTTCTATAAGGGCGTTTTTTATATGCTATTTAAGGGTGTCAATCACTTTCATGAAGTCAGTTTTTTCTACTTCTTCTTGATTAAGCTGTTCATGTCCTCCTGTTGTGAGGTCACTGGCTTCTGGTGGTTTCGTGTTGTTTTTCAGATTGTTGGGAGAATTCCTGCATTGGCGTCTGCCCATCTCTTCCTCCCAATACTCCCCTTTGGATCTTCTTTTACAGGATCAGGTCTTCTTGCCCACTGATGTACCTTCCCAGTGATGTCACTCCCCAGAGATGTTTCTCCACAATGATGTTTCACTTGGGGCCCAGATCGAAACTCCGCTGCTTGGTTAGCTCGCTAACAAAGGGCCCACCCTGCTCGCTGCGGGCAGGCTATGGGAACAAAGGAGCTGCAGGCCACCCCTTTGTCCTCCCGGTTCGGGTTCGGTCCCAGCGCCCCAGCAGGCTGAGCAGGGAGGCGCTATGCGGCCAAAGAAGGGAGGGAGGGAGGGAGACAGGGGGTGGGGGGATCTGGATGTAAGCTGTATGGGATAGGAAGAGAGAGGAGGTATGGCTCATGTGAGTTGTTTTTACAGTAATGAAGTCTCTCAATCTCAGTAGACTATCTGAATATAGAGAGCCAAACCGTAGCATGACTATTGTTTGTGTCTATAAAAGGGGGCTTTGCCTTCCCCATCAGGTGGACATGAACATAGAGTTTAAGGCCCCTTCCCCTCAATGATATCTCAGACACTGATTTGGCAGACAACTGAAGGTTGTATGTCGAGCTAGGTCTGTGCTTATCTTGATTGATTACTTCCATAATAGAGAACAATTGTGTTATATTTTGTGGGGCCATGTATCAATAAAACATTGGATATACATTAGTAAGTTGCTTATTTGTTCCAAGTTAAAAGATCCAAAAAATCGTCACAGCTAATGTCCAAAGTGCAGTTTCATAATTTGCAGTAGCTACAACTTTTCAAAGACACCACTTGCAAAAACCATGTTACTTTCTACAAGGAATTCTAAACAGTCTCAAGCTAAAAACCTGAAAATATCTACTAAGTTTTATTGTTGTTTGTTCATGTTTTTATCTTGTTAAGTTAATAGCAATGCTCATTTGGCATAGAAACAGGCCCACTGTGGTTTCAAGATTCACTCATGAACGGACTACTAAGGAACAGCTTGAGCATATCCCAGGCCACGGTAGTTTGTAAGAGTGCTAGCAGAACCGGGAATCTATTCTATGGTTCACAAACAAATCTCATGGGAGATAACATCACATTCAGGTAGAACTCATAAAAAAACATGCAGAGACGGTTCTGTGGTGCTCCAGGAGCAGAGGATGACATGACAGGTGGAATCAGGGCACTAATTACATTGAGCACAAGAGTGAACTTCAGTTACTACAGTAAAAAATGTGCTGGGGAGGAACCAGTGTCTTTCTTCATGTGTGTGTGCGTGCGTGTGTGCGTGTGTGCGTGTGTGTGTGTGTGTGTGTGTGTGTGTGTGTGTGTGTGTTTCTATGCTTTGGATGGACTAATTTTTGTGGACTAAATTCTTTTCTTTCTTTTACGTGAGAAAAAGTTTTAGGGAAAGGGTCACCAAAACTAATCAACTGATTGAAAGACAAGTTAAATTTCTAATGTATGTTAGGAAATCAAACAACAAATAATAAAAAGTGTTTGGTAAATGTTTTTACATGAATATTAATATATTACATTTAGAAATATGACATAGTGCAGTAAGATGACCAAGACCACTGAAATCCGTACTGAAGAAGTCTTTCCAGATAGTGGAGGTAAGGATAATGGTCGATACTTTGCTGCTACATCCCAAATTACAATAACAGCTTGCTTCTTTCAAAAAAGAAACAAAGAGCCGGGCGGTGGTGGCGCACACCTTTAATCCCAGCACTCGGGAGGCAGAGGCAGGCGGATCTCTGTAAGTTCGAGACCAGCCTGGTCTACAGAGCTAGTTCCAGGACAGGCTCCAAAGCCACAGAGAAACCGTGTCTCGAAAATCCAAAAAAAAAAAAAAAAAAGAAAAGAAACAAAGAAAATAATATAAAAATGTAATTCTCTCTTGGTTTTATTTGCCTCTTAATGACCTTGTATTCAGAATTATTTAAGAAATAGTTTCTGAGAAATCTCCAGTCTCAAACTATATAATCTGAAACATGTTTGTTTATTTAATGTGAGCCTCTGATACACATGGTATCTTTGTATAAATAAAGAGACCTCTAACTAGTCCACAGTATATGTCCTCTATAGTCACGTAACAGCAAGTTTGCTTGTTACAAAATGGAATTTTTGTAATAAACACATTGTATTTATGTCACACATTATTATATACATCAATATCAATAAGGTGATCGAGTTAAAATATAACCCAAAAATATAGTACTTAATTACTTTAAGTTTTTTGGGAACTAAATGTAACTAAGTTTTTCTGGGATTCTTCCTTTCTATAATTTCTCAATTTAGTCTTCTTAGGCAATTCACCTATGGTTTTATGTTTATCTTTAATTATGCCATTTAATCTGTATATATCTTGACAAAATTCTTGATATAAAAAATAATAGGCTTGCTCAATTGTTAAAAAAATGAATTGATGTTGAGTCTTGTAGGCAGTACTGGGGATTGATCACTGCCATGAAAGCATTCTAGGCTAGCGCTCACCCTACTGGCTATACCGCCAGCAATATTTTTGTTGGTTTCATTTGTTATTTTAGGATATGGTGATACTTGGTTTACATGCAAAAAGACAAAATTTCCAGAACAATTTTCCGTAGTAGGAGGAAGGCTGAGAAAAGAGCATCATTCTGCAGTGGACGGCACTGACTGGTCCATTGAGTCTGGATAAGATTCTCAGGGAGAGAGGAACACTGCAGAGTTTGGGCTTTCAGTAGCCGTCGCCCCAGTGTCTTTCACACCGACCTCGCCTATGGAGGGCACAGCATCAAGTGAATAGGAGTACATGGAGTGTAGAGGAATCTGGAAGACCCTCTTCCCATAAGAGATGGGGTGAGAAGAGTCAGTATTATTGTAACGTGGGTGACTGTCCTTTACATTATTTCTGTTGCAAGGAGGGTGCTTGTTCATCCCAGTTGCCTGGCTAGCTTAGCCCGGAAAGACCCACACAGAAATGGTATTGATTAAATCACTGATGGCCCATTAGCTCTAGCTTCTTACTGACTAACACTGACATCTTAATTTAATGCATTTCTACTAATCTGTGTATTGCCATGTGGCAGTGGCATATCAGGTAAAATTTCCAGTATTTTATTATTTACTGCACAGGTAACAAATCTTTCAACTGAGTTTCTCTAAGGAACAAACTCACCCATCACTGCTGTGTCTATTCTAAAGGCTCTCTGAAAATCCTGACGTTCCTGCCTCTACCACAGAGGACAAGGGCAGCACCTCTGCTGTTAAGGTAAAATTCTCCTTTGTGAAATTCATTTTCTTATGAATTTTGTTATAATGCAGCAGTGCTCTACCTATCACAGTTTATATGGGAATTGGGTCAGAGAAAAGTGTTTAGTATTTGTGAACCATCCTTTTATAAGTTCCCGTGAGCAGTAAGTCCTTGCAGATATCAATGGCCCAATACGAGAATGAGCTGGAGAATGAGCTGGAAACACAGGGAGTGGAAGATCAAGTGTAGTTCTCATATAATAGAAGGGTCCTGGTGCTTGACCAAGGATGGTTTGCAGAAATAAATAAACTTTAGACTGATTTTAAAAATAACTTTGTAAACACACCTTAATACATTTTAAAGGGTCCAGTTATTTCCGTGGTCCAGGCATCACCCAGGTGCCTGAAGGAAAACTTCAGCATAATTGCAGGAAGGTTTTCTCTTCTTTTGGATATTACTATTTCAGAATCACATAGAAGAGCATCACCTCTGTCTGCCTCTTTGCTTCTGTATTAACACTAGCAAGAAATTGTGGAAATGTAGCTATTTGTAATCTGTTCAAATAAGTTTTCATTGTGAAGAGATTACACCATGTTTTCTATTTGATTCCACCAGGAGGACATTGACAACTCTTCCTCTAGTTACACAGTATTTTCCCCCAATTAGCCAACAGTTGTAGATGTTAAGATTCAAATACCATATAGTAACACTTTGATTTCTGGATATTTGTTCTGTATTTGACAATAATATACACTCTGATTCTTTGTGTCACGTTCACACATTTACAATATTTTAGGGTTGTAATTAGATATAAAACTATTCATAGTAAAGCGACCTAATCACCGTGAGCTGCTGGAGGTTAGAAAGCCTGTTCTAACCTGGAGCCCTAGAGTAAGGATTGGTGTGAATCAGAAGTTGAATATTAATGACTTTTGAATGTGACTCTGGACAAATGGGTTTCTATAAAGCAGTTCCACAGATACTATGATATGGAGGACACTAGTAATGTGAGTGAGTTTATTTATAAATGGAAAATAATATGCAGTTTGCCTCCTAATCACAGAAGACAAACACTGATGAAAGGGGGCCCATAAAATTAAAAGTCATTTCATATAATATTTTGGAATTTTAAAATATAGGGAGTTCAGTTTAGTCTCAGTCACAGGGAAAGGCCAAATTTATCAGTTCATGATTTTCTCAATCTAGATAGCAAATATATTTTTTTAACTTCTTGATGATATCATAGTGATGTGTAAATAGGTAAGTATATTAGAAGATATTTCACTTTTAAGTAATAGTTTCTACTTTTCATGTTTCAACACTTTGTGCCTGGTAAGGAATGAAGTAGTTTTGAAATTGTGCACCCCAAAACAAAAGAGTTCATTTCATAATCAAACCAGGAAAGTTAATCCTCTGTCTTTTCATTGCAGATCATAAAGAAACAATTTTTTTACTCTAACAAAACCTCTTCAATAAGGAAGAGGGACCAAGCAGTTATTAGGAAATCGGTGCTGAACCTAAGTTCTCTGGGAGAGGCAATGCCTGAATACTCTGGAAAAAAATCATGCTTCATGGTAATTCCTTCTCCTTTGAAAAGTAACATATTTGCTTGTGAGGGGAGTGATGCCTTTGTGTTTCTATGTCTGCGTAGTTGCAATAGTGTCAGAGAAGAGGAAGCCAGCCTCAAACATATTCTCCACCTCCTTCATACCCTCACTCCTGGGAATAGCCATCCTAGCTAGTCACCTTCTAAGGCAGTAGTTCTCAATCTTCCTTATGCTGTGATCATTTAATACACTTCCTCATTTTGTGGAAACCCTAACCAGAAAATTATTTTTGCTGCTGTTCCATAACTGTAATTTTCATAATGTAATAAATTGTAAATTTAATATCTATATTTTCAGAAGGCCTTAGATTGCCAATGTGTGGGTGCTAGAATCAAGCCCAAATCTCTGCAAGAGCAGCAAGTGTTATAAACTACTGAGCCATCTTTCCTGTTCCCAGAATGAATATGTTAGATACACAAATAATTAGAGTATATCATCACTGGAAATGAATAGTCACTCTCAGGAAGTGTGCTAACTTTCTACCCCTAGGCCACATCAGTCTACCAGTTTGACACATTGAAATCCAGAGAACACAAAGGCAGGAAAAACAGCAATAGGAGGCTGGGCATGTTGGTGCACACCTTTAATCCCTGCGCTCCTGAAGCAGAGGCTGGCTGTTCTCTATCAGTTCAAGGACACCCTGGTCTCTATTCATCTGATGGATGGAGGGAAGCACAGAACACGTGCACCATAGCAGAAGTGTGGAGGTCACAGGATAATTATGGGAGTCAGTTCTCTCCTCTCACCATTGCAGTCTCAGGGATCAAATCCAAGTGTCAGTGATGCTGGCAAGTGACCATTGCCATCACACGGGACCTCTGATTTACACTTTGACTGGAAATTTTTTGGCATTAACACACCCACCACCACCACCACCACCACCACCACCACCACCACCACCACCACCAAGCAAGAGAAAGAGGGAGACAGAGAGAGAAGGAAGATCACGTTTTCAATATTTTGTTACCATTTAGAAGATTATTTAACCTTTGGGATATGGTATAGCTAGCAAAAGGTTGTCTGTGGTGGGTCTTACTGGTCATCACTACTTCTGGAACCAGTTCTGAGTTGTCTGCTTCCCTGTCTATCAGCGAGTGAGAAGCAATAGACCACTGCCACAGACAAAGCCTTCCTGTTTGCATTCCCTAGTGTAAGTGCTGCAGGGAAGGTCAGTCAGTTACAGCAGGGAAGGCAAACAGGAGTTCCCTGTAGCCATGAGCCTTCTTTTCTTGCTTAGATAATCTCTGCTAGGTATTTTATCACAGCAACTATAAAAGTATTAGCCTTCTTTTGTGTTTTTACTTGTTTATTTTACTTCTTTTTTCTTTTATTTTTTTAGACAAACTTTTTTGTTTTACATACCAATCGCAGTTCCCTCTCCCTCATTTCCTCCTGTTCCCCCTACCTTGCCCCTCTCCTTCTCCACATCCATTCCTCAGAGAGGGTGAGGACTCCCATAGGGAGTCAACAAAATCTGTCATATCCCTTGAGGTGGGACCAATGCCATCTGCCCAGTATGGAGGCTGAGCAAAGTATCCCTCCACAGGGAATGGTCTCCAAACAGCCAGTTCACACAATAGGGATGAATAAATCCTGGTCTCACTGCCAGTGGTGCCCCGCAAAGCTGCCCAAGCCATTTGACTGTCACCCACATTCAGAGGGCCTAGTTTGATCCTACACAGGTTTCCCAGTTGTCATTCAAGAGCCAGTGAGCTCCCAGGACCTTGGGTCAGCTGTGGGTTTCTCTAAAATCAACCACATACTCAGTATAAAACAAATTTCAACAGATAATAAAATTGAAATAACCCCATGTCTTATTACATCACTTATGGATTAAAGTTAGAATTCAACAACACTAATTGCAGCGATCCCACAAACTCATGGGAACTGACCAATTCTCAACAGAAATAAAGGAAGACTTCCTAGAATTCAATGAAAATGAAGGCACAAAATACCCAATCTTTTGTGATACTTTGAAAGCAGTTCTAACAGGAAAGTTCATAGCACTAAGTGCCTACATAAAGAACCTGGAGAAATTTCACACTAGTGACTGAACAGCACACTTGAAAGCTCTAGAACAAAATATGCAAACTCACCCAGGAGGAGTATATGGCAGGAAATAATCAAATTGAGGACTAAAATCAATAAAATAGAAACAAGGAAAATAATACAAAGAGTCAATGAGACAAGGATTGGTTTTTTTGAGAATATCAACAAGATTAACAAACCCTTATCCAAAGTACCAAAAAGAAAGAGAGAGAATATCCAAATGAACAAAATCAGAAATGAGAAGAGGGACATACCATCAGACACTGAGGAAATTCAGAGAATCATCAGTTTGTACTTTTACAACCTACTTACACCAAATGCCAATCTCCATTACAAATGGCTAATAGCTAATTACCTTGAAGCATCTAAGTCCAACATTAGGAGACAGGGGTAGATTCAACATAATTATTACACCGAATGAAACCATCAGTAACTGTAATTATTGTCAGAACCAAACTCAAATGTTCTTTTAAGTCTAATCTAATTTGATTTCTAAATTAATATTAGCTATTAAATATGATCAAATTGAGTAATTGGTCAAGGGAGAGACATTCACTTGCCAGACATCTTCCAAGATTTCAGTGAAAATAATTAGCATATAAATTAAAATGATTGATACAGATATAATTTCTAGACTAAAGAGAATTTTTAGGCTGATACAGAAAGTAATTGGTAATATGATGAGTATGTTGACCATGGGTGTTCCCCTTGGCACGAAGGGACCAACATCTTGGATATGCAAAGGATTAGAATATAAAACACAGTATCACTAACAGAAATGAGATATTAGCAAATTCTTGAGGCAAATAAAGCAAAAGGTAGTGGTTTCTATCCTTCAAAGATGTGACTGAAATAAAACTAGAGATCACTTTTATGATGTTAGATTTGTATAAAACTATATTAACACATGAGTTTTTCAGAATCCATTATCTGATAATGACTATAAAATCAGTGTAATGACTATAAAAATCACAAACCTGAGCTAGATAATGGTGTGGGACAATGGTCTGTATTCTGTCAATTATATTTTAAATAAATACTGATTGACCAGTAGCCAGGCAGGAAGTAGAGGCAGGGCAAGGAGAACAGGAGAATTCTGGGGAGAGGACACTTCCATAGTCCTGTGCCAGCCACAGAAGAAGCAAGATGTGACTGCCCAGCCAAATAAGGTATTGAGCCATGTGGCTAAGGCAGATGAGAATAATGGGCTAATATAAGTTGTAAGAGTTAATAAGAAGCCTGAGATACTGGGCCAAACAGTTTATAACTAATATAGACATCTGTGTGGTTTCTTTGGGACTTAACAAATGTGGGAACTGGGCAGGACAGAAAACTCATTCAACAAGATAATGTCAGTTCCCCATGCTAACAGAATATTAAATAGAAGTCTTCATGAAGTAGTACAGCCAGACATGCTGTACACAGGCCCCAAAGGCACAAAGATGATGGTTAGCTTAGGAGAAAGAAAAGACTCACATTGCAATGAGTTTTCTCCATTGTCTTTCTGAATGCTAAAAACCAATCTCTATCTCTATCTCTGTCTCTCTCTTCTCTCCTGCACACACACACACACACACACACACACACACACACACACCTTTTCATTAAAAAGATAAAACACAGACACACACAGACACACACACACACAGAGAGAGAGAGAGAGAGACAGACAGACAGACAGACAGACACACACACACACACACACACACACACACACACACACAGGCCAGCAGAACAGAGCACTTACCTTGCAATACTAATGACCTGAATTCTATCCCAGAGAACACAACAAACAGCAAGTGTGTCACATATGTAATCCCAACACCCCTAAATCCAGAATAGAGGCTGAGAGTAGAGCAGCCCTGAAACCTATAAACCAGCCAGACTGGAACACACAGAGCAACTGTCTCTCCCAATGGAAGTACAGTTCCACCTTCTGAAGGTTATCCTCTGCCACACACACACACACACACACACACACACACACACACTGGTATCTAGCATAGCACAAATAAACATAGAAATGTGCACACATGAGCACACACACACCAATAATAATGTGTTGTCTGAGGCTTCTGTCCTTCCCGGTTCCCACAGTCTATTAAGCCCCAAAGAAATCACACAGAAGTCTTCATTAATCATAAACTGATTGGCCCATATGCTCAGGCTTCTTATTAACTCTTATAACTTACATTAGCCCATTGTTTTTATCTGTGTTAGCAACATGGTTCAGTTCCTTTTTCAGCAACATAGTAACATCTTGCTTCTTCTATGTCTGGACAGGACTGCAGAGGGAGCTTCCCTCTTCCAAGAATTCTCCTGTTCTCATTGACCCGCCTCTACTTTCTGTCTGGTTGTCCCACCTATATTTCCTGCCTTGCAACTGGCCAATCACCATTTATTTAAAACATAATTGACAGATTATAGACAATTGTCCAACACCAAAAAATTTTAGAATGATAAGAAATTATGTATCCTAATAAATAAATAAATAAATAAATGGTGTCTATATATTAATTGGTGCTCCTGTTGTATAACTAACTGTTCAAAAAATATCTTCAGGGTATTCTCACTCATCTTCAGTGTCTCTATTTTCTATGTGGCATGTGTCCTGGAAAACTATTCTTGTACCATGTGTCCCTTTTATTCCCTTTTTATAAGTGGCTTAAGCATACTTAGTAAATGAAGAAATTAGTGAAACATCGGCATGTGAAAATGTGTCTAATCCTCACAAATATCTTGTGCTTTGATGTGTCCAAGTTGTCATTCTCAAACTGGACATCATCTCCGTGTTACATTGTTTGATGATGTTGGGTAAGCTTTGGAATGTTGAGTTTTTTATATGAGTAGCACAAAGTGTTCTCAAACCTGATACAGAAAGGTAAAACTAGACTGATAAATTAAGAGTCTCCCTGAGGTGTCATGAATGAAAATGACCAAAATTCATTATTTGTAATTGGAATAAAAGTTGATGAGGCATGCTTCTGACAAACAGCATCAAATGCCGTTTCAAAACTGACACTTCCTAAATGTATCTCATTAAATCAGTTGGTCTTCTATGTATCCAATCTAAGCAAACATTATAGAATTGTCTCAACTCTTTTTGTCATAATCCACTATTGAATACCCCTTCAGCACATCAAGTGAGGCCTTCCAGCTTTGTCTATGTCACTCAGACTGTGATTGGATCATGGTTATATTATTTTCTATTGCTGAAATAAAACACCATTCCCAAGGCAACTTCTAGAAGGAAGGGTTTGTTTGGAGTGGGGCCTGTGGTTCCAATGGGATACATACAATTCCATCACCACATGGTTCAGGCAGGCAGGCATGGTGCCCAGCTGAGAGCTACGTTTAACTCATACAAGAAACTGAGAGCTCACTGGAAATGGCACCAGTCTTCTGAAACCCAAGGCCTCACAACTCCTTCAACAAGGCCACACCTCCTAACCTTCCCCAAGTAGTTCCACTACCTGGAGACCAAGCATTCAAATACACGAGCCCATGAGTCTGCTCTCATTTAACCTGCCACAGAGATGCTTGAACAGGCGATTAGCAAACATCCATCAGCCACAGAGATGCTGGAACAGACCATTACATCCATCAGCCATGTATAAAAACAGTCATGGCTAGGGAGTAAGAATTTAGAAGGCATCTCCCAGAACCCTTACTTCAGCTCCACAGTTCCCCTCTGCTGTGGGTAGTGGCACACTTTATTCATGCATTTCAAAAGTCACCCTCACTGTTCTGTTATCCCAGGAACCTAATGGGCAATTGTGAAAGCCATGGGAAAGCATTCGTGGGGTGCAGAAGAGAGAGGTTCTTTTGTTCCCAAAGCCCCTGATTGTCGCATTCAACTAATCTGCCTGGAATGTAAAATCCTGGTAATAAAAACAGGAGAGGACACATTGTATCCTTTTCTTTCTACATCTTCCAATTGTAGAGAGGATGGCAATGTCAGGTAGCAAAGAGCAGTAGAAAAGAAGGCATAGAGCTGAGCAGGTCCCCTTTTAAGATTCTCAAACTCAGGGCTTTGACTCAAACAGAAAGGAAGCAGAAGTACAGGATATCAGTGATTAGAGTGATAAAATTACCCTGGACGAACAAACATTTGGGGACTATATCTCAAGACCCTCACATTAACAGATAAGTTCTAAAATGAATAAATATCAGGAGATTTTTTTTAATGAAAACTAACATGTCAATTTTTTTAAAAGGTTAAAGAAAAGAAGGCAGAATGTTTTCTTCATACACCTGAAAAGCATGGCATTGTGCCCCAGCCTACTGCTACACTGACTTGACATCATATTCACGTGTGGTGACAGAGGTGACACTCTCCAGCATCTGAGAAAATGACAAATCACAACACCACTCTGGATCACACGTGATCTTGAGGTACTTACACTGGACATGCAAGGGGGAGACCACATGCTGACCCTGAGTCTGCTCCTGGTAACCACAATGGTGACACCATGAACCCTTTGCAAAATGCTGACATTGTTCTTGAAACTTGCTTAGAAAAGAACAGAGGTGTGGTAAATTCACTATTGATTAGGAATCTGTTCTTGTTTGTGTACCAGGTGATGCTTTGGACCCTTCTGAGAATGCCACAGAGAAACCCTGTCTCAAATAACAAAAACAAAAAGAAAAAAAAAGAGTGTTTTCAACCTTTATATTTGCTATTTTATACAAATGATACACATTTCTTCTGGATCAGGGGGCACAGAAGAGAATATAATTTAAGATTACGGTTAAGTATTAGTTCAGTTTGTAGAAGATGGCTAGGTAGGAAGACCAATCACAGTAGTGATAATTGTTACACTGTTCTCTCAGAGTGAGCTAAACAATCAGTTTGAGTACACAGTAGTGCAGCAGCCTTATGTCTTAGTGACATAGAGGTATGTTATGAATTCTGGCTGTGATATACAGTAAATGTTTCAATCTCTAGAATCAAAGAAATTTCCATATTACATCACCCTGGCCTCAGTCACTGGGCTCTGAACCAGGTTTACAGAACCAGCCAAGAGTTCCCTACTATGTGGTAGTCCTTAAATCAAACCACAAAGTTCATTGTTCCTAAAATAGTCAACACACTATCACACAGAGAATGTCTTGCCAGGCAAGTTGTAACATGCAGGGTCTACAGATGAGTAAAATTATTTCCAACTTTCCTCATCCAGTAGCTTGCATAGAAGCATCTAGTACTGCAGAAGCTAGCCAGCATGGATACAACATGACTTCTTTTTTTTTTCAAATCATGCAGTTTTAATAATATACTAACAAAGGGACTATTCATAAAAATGACATATGAAGATAGAGAAGTTTTTGTCCTGTACAGAGATTTACTTGACAAAGTTGGTCAATAAATTATGGCAATATATAGAGGACTCCTTTTGACATAAATCATGGCTTCGTTAGGCTCATGCTTGGATGGCGTTACTGGACATATCAGGGTTCCTTATTTATGTATTTATTATTGCTTTATAAATAGCATTCAAAATTTCCACTTCCTCTCCTCCTCCCATTTCCTTCCCGCTCCCCGATTCACCCTCCACCCACCCTTCCAATCCTAAGAGATGACAGGGTATGCTGGCCTGTGGGAAGTCCAAGGCCCTCCCCCCTCCATCCAGGATACAACATGACTTCTAAATGTCCTACATGCCATGTGTATAGTGTGTTCAGAACAGTCCTACATTGATAGCAGCCTATAATATTTGACTGGAGCCCCCCTTGCTTCACAGCTCAGAGGGATCTAATCTCACAGCATTGAGACCTTTATTTAGTCAACTTAGTCTACTGGGAGGAACGTTACCCATGCATGCAGGGCTCCTTCATTCAGTTGTTTTACTTAGGCTTCCAAGGATGCAGCTCCATTCATTAGGTTTGGTGGCAAACCACGGTCCATGTGGGGAGGTCAGAGCATCATTTTCTGGATCATTTTCTTACCTTCCACCATGTGGTTTCCCAGCATCAAACTCAACATCATATGGTTGGCATCAAGCATCTTTACATGCTAAACTATTTATCCAGCCCCTCGAATGACTTAAAATGTAATATTTTTCCAAAAGAATTTTTTTTTTACTCCAAGCTTAGTTTTAGTTATCCCTTTCCCCACCACTGCACTTCTCCTCTATAGGATTAAACCTTTCCATTAGCAAGATTTCCTTACCCCTTCCACAATGCATTTCTTCTGCCTTCCCACTTCCCTCCATGCCTGTTCTCCTCTTCTCTTTTAACGATCCATTTTATGCTTTCTGGCTTTCACAGGCACTCTAAACTAAAAACATCAATCTGAGAATTCAAAGCTTGGAATCACGTGTAATACAGAGGGGGCACAGAAACATTCAGTCCATACAAAGAGCCAGCTTTTCTTCTGACTCCTAGGCCCTAGCTCATTGGTCCTCTAATAGTTCCTAGAAAGGAACAGAGGGTCTGTTGCTCCAGAGTCTTTGCTGCTGAGTAGAGGATTCAGAGTGTCTTCCTGTGTAGTCCCCAATTGTTTCTCCTTTTTATTATTTTGAGACAAGGTCTACTGATATCCAGGCTGGCCTCAAATTCCCCATGGAGCCAAGGAGAGACCTTGAGCTCCGGAGCTTTGTGCCTCCCACTCCTCTACGTTCTGGGATGACTGGAATGGACCATCAGTTTAATTTCAAGTCTGTAAACTACAATCTCTCTTCATAATTCTCATGAAAACCCTCTCTACAAGGGAGACAGAGCCATCCATATCATGGTCCTAATGGAGCCAAGTACTCACATTAATGACCAAATAAAATGACATACCTAAATATAAAGAAGTGTTCGATTGCACCTGGACTTATCTTCGGTCATTTTCCCCATGATAGACTCTGTTCAATATAAACCATGAAATCATACATGAGGCTTCCTAACCTGGCTTCTAAGTGATGACTATGAAAGGCTCGGTTGCTTCTTGTCCACCAAGAAGATGGGGCCAACCTTAAAATAATTTGGGGCACACCCTCTATTTATCCTCTCCAAGTCACAATTTTAATTTGATGAATCTAGAACTAAACCAAAGCCTTCACGGTGTCTGGACCACAAGTGACAATACCACAATATGGGCAGCCTTTGTGCTGAAGAAGATGTGAGGCCACCATCTTGTCTTGTGTGATTATGTCTTATATTTACTTCAAGAGATGCAAGGCAAGATGAAGTTCATTATGAGTTTGTTGGCACCAAATCCTCTAACAAAGATGAACCAACTATACCAACAAAGTTTGGTGAGCCAATGAACTAATTTCAATACCTTATCTTTACGATTTGGGGGCTACATGTACCTTTCATCCTACATGGTTAACATTCTCAAATCAGGAGAGTCAAGACCACATCAGTCTACATGTATCCTTGGAATCGGGATGTGTAGGGTGCACCCAGGAATATACCCTAAGCCTACGTATTTTCTGACCTGCCATGGATTAAGAACAATAACATAATTTCAAGTGTGATATAGACTATAGACACAGCTCCAAGATGATGGGACGCATTTTAACTCAAGAGAAGGTAGTCTGATGAGTAACATAAGTGAAGGTAAATTGGGCACATGGGGACTTTGGGGGAGGGTTGAAGGGTGGAGAGAAGAGGCAGGGAGAGGAACAGAGAAAAATGTAGAGCTCAATAAAAATCATTTTTAAAAACAAAGAAAAAGAAACATTATTGGCAGTGTGGCAGCTCCATAATTACCAAGGAGTCTGGGGCAAGCTTAAATTCAAGGGCTTATGAACCACTCTCATTTAATTTGACCCAGGAGAATCCTAACCACAGAAGATCTATGATGTAGGAGTGTCTTCTATCTGTGACTTTACCCTTTTGACTACTTATCAATACCCTTTTCATTTATTTATTATAAGCATAATGGAAATTTGCATTATAATATTAGTAAATCAGTCTCATTTGGGACATATTCTAAAAATAAGATTCCTTTTATATGAAGAGAGCAAAGCTGGAAAATATTAAAAATACTTTATAATTCCATAAAATGTACAATCAGTTCCAAAATATAAGTTGCATTAGAACACTATTATTTGAACATGGCTTCTATTTCTCTTCTTTGCTCTCTTTTTTTTTTGATAAAATGGTATTCTTTCTGTGGATGACCAATGGACTTTCCAAACTCATACAGACTGCACCCCCTTCCAATATTATGTCATATGACCAGTCTCTGTTTTTTTTTTAAACTCCATTCCCTTTGTAGAGGCCAGGTGTAATTTCATACTTTTGATTTTATTGATAAAAATGTAAAATTTACTTTTTAAAATACACATTAATATACATAATTACACCCTGAAAGGTAAAAGTACAACCCTTTAGCATACCTGAACAAAAGGTAAAAGTACAACCCTTTAGCATACCTGAACAAAAGGTAAAAGTACAATCCTTTAGCATACCTGAACAAATACAATCTAAACTCTTGCTCTAATATAATAAAGAAGTCCTCTGATATTCGAGAATAAGAAAGAAAGCTTCTGTGTTTCAGTGAAATTGGGGTTATAGAGGTGAAAGGACAGAGAAATGTCTAAGCTTTGAGGCGTGTGTGTGTGTGTGTGTGTGTGTGTGTGTGTGTGTGTGTGTTATTGGTTGTTAGCTTTTTATGTTTCAAGTTAGGAAAACTGTTTATACAAAATGCTGTTATTTTGTGTCAGTTCATCCTTCCCAATTAGAAGCACCTAGCAACATGGAATGACAGAAATTGGGGAGAATGCTTAGGTTTTTCTTTCAGGAGCTTATTGTGCTTCTACTATTTGTTTTTACAGAAGTTGATGTTGTTCAGCTACATAAAATAAGTATGATGAAAAACATCTAGAGTCACATAATTCTTAGATGTTAATTTACATACCCAGGATTTTGTTGAACATTTTATCATCACACTCTTTATTAATTATATCACAAATTACTTAAAATAATTATTTTTAGAAAACTAATCAGACAAGAGAGATATCTTGCCTTGCAAATAGGAAGATCTGAATTTGATTTCCCAGAATCTACATTAAAAATAAATCGTATTTGGTAGTATATGTTTGCAATTCCAGTGCAAGGGAAGAAAATCTTTGGGGCCTATTTAACTGACAACATATACTAATTGCCAAGTTCCAACCAAAGGAAAAATTTATTGTATAAAAACAGGGTCAATAGCACCCATAATTTTTATCTAATTTAGTCTAGTCAAAAGGTCTTCACATAGAACCCTGGGCTGCAGATTTGTGGTATCAGGTCCCCAAATTTTGCAATCTAGAGTTTGTGAAATTTCCTAATGGAGACCAGCTACACTTACTGGCTTTCTATCAATATGCATTTTTAAAATTCCTTGTTATAATTTTCAAATATTTGTTTGTAACTAGCACTCTCTAGTCATGCAACAAGACAAAAACATAGTGTTTTGTCTAGTCTGAAGTAATTACCAATGAAACAGTCAAGAATAATTATGAGAGGGCAACCAAAATTTCTCCCAACTGATATAGAACAATTGAAATGGAAAAACAGGGAACTCAGACACATGAGCACAAGTGCACAAACTGCACCACAAGACTTGTTTTTATTATTACAGCTCCTTTGATAACAGTCACACGTTACAGTTCGGTGAGGATGCTTGATTCAAAGAACGGCATGCTCAAGGTAAATATAAAACACATCAATTTTATTTTTCCCCAGAAAAACATGTGACACAAAAATTTAATTTTTCCTATTTTCTAGAAATTGAGGAAGGTCACAGGCACTCCTGTGTTTCTACCAACACTTTCCGGCATTCCAAATTTCCTTCCTAAGAACTATCAAAAACAAAAGTTTCCATGCCAGAGTCACAAATACATTATATCCTCAATAACAAATTAGGAGCAAATCTTTTCCCAACCTAGAAATCTTCGTAATAGAGAAAGAGAATAGCTTTGTTTTAATAAACTCTAGAATGAAAGTGTGATGAACATCCCAAGAAACCCCAGAAACAATGGAAATAAAAACCTTTAATCTAGATAAGCATGTGTGACTTATTATAAGTCTTTAAAAGATGGACAGTAGTTAATTCTCAAGTAAACAGACTTGATGTAACCATCTGTCAAATACAGATCCAAAATTACATGACCACTGACCACTGGAATTTTCATAATACAATGAGTTTTAGCAGCTGTTGTTCCTTCATTAGCAATCAGAAAATCTAAACACAACACAATAAAATAGAATGTATAGACTCTGTGTATTTCCCATTTTATGTGGCTTATTTTTTACTCTTGTGATGTGGGACTTCCCTCTGTATGTTGTGATTACCATTAATGAATAAAGAAACTGATTTGGGGCTGTTGATAGGGCAGAACTTAGGTAGGTGTGGAAAACTAAACAAAATGCTGGGAGGAAGAAGGCGTAGTCAGAGAGATGCCATGGATCTGCTGCTGGAGACAGATGTGCTGAAACTTTGCTGGCAGGCCACGACCTAATGGTGATATATAGATTAATAGAAATGGGTTAAATTAAGATATAAGAGTTAGCCAATAAGAATCTAGAGCAAATGGGCCAAGCAGTGATTTAATTAATAAAGTTTCTATGTGATTATCTCAGGTCAAAGCTAGCCAGGGAGCCAGGAACAAACAAGCAGCTCTCCCCTGCAACACTCTATTTCTTTTTAAGGACTTTATTTTTTTAAAAAAACATTTTTTAATCTATAACTGTCTCTACTCTTTCTCTTTTCTCTCCCAAGTCTATGTACATTTTAACAAGCTGTAGTCAGTTGAGAGGGTTTCTTTTCTTTCTGTCTGAATGTGTCTTTACTGCATATATGTAATCTTTTTTTAACACTATGAGCCTCTTTAAAGAGCTAAGCAGCATTGCTAGAACCTCTGTCTCTGCTTTGTTGGCTGGCTCTGCCCCACTTGGTTTGCTGAGACCATAACCTGATGGATGAGGTACCTTAACTTCCTCGAATATGGGGAGTTTTTGGGTGCACGCCCACTACTGAATAGTGCACCACCCACGACTCATAAACCCCATTTAAATGTTTAGTTTCAGGGCCTCTTAAAAGAGCCACACCAATTTTTGTTGTCTCTTAAAGGAGTTGTGCTTCTCCTTGATGTTAGAAAACAGAGCCTATCAGAGAAAAGGGGTTACCAAGAAGCTACACTTAACTTGGTTTTTGTGTGTTTACATTTTTTTTTAATCTTTGATAGGTCTCACATGGGAATTCTTGCCACACATCAGAACACCATTTGTAGGCAAACTTTACTTTCCAACCTATCAGTTCCCAAATAAATGATACAGACACTCAATATATTTATCAATGCTAGACTGATAGCTCAGGCTTATTATTAACTAATTCTTACAATTTAAATTAACACATTTACGTTAATCGACATTATGCCATGTGACATTGTCTTATTTTCATCTTGTACCTGTTTTCTCTCTGTGTCTCACTGGTGGGTTCTCTGACTCTGCCCAAGTGAACCCAAAGAACCTGCCTAGCCATTAGCCATCCAGCTTTTTATTAGCAATGAGAGCATGCACATGTACAGTGTACAAAGACTGCTTCACAGTATGTGGGACCAACTCTCCCACTCTTATGCTCTCAGGGCCAACTCCCCCATCCTCCCTGTGAAAAGAACTGGCTTTATCATGATGCCCAGGCAAGGTATAGAACCCATTCTCTTGATATCTGCTGCTGGTTAAGGCCAAGGCCAGTTCTTCCTAATGTTAAAGTCAGTGAGGGGCAGGACGTACTCTATGCAGCCCTATCATCTTGGCCTTCAATGGTAAAAAGGAGCCATGGAATCATGACTGCTGCAGAACAGAGCTACTGAACTAGACATGGGCCTTCGTAGCATCCCAGATTCAGACATCACCATGCCCCCCAGGTGGCAAGCAAGCCATCCACCTTAGCCTGCTCCTTATCACCTTCACCTCTTCAGATTTGCCTCTCTCCACAGGACACGAACCATCCGTTCTCACTCTCTCCCAAATCCCACCACATATTTGCTCACCATCATAGTGCCTGACTACTTGTGTTTCCTCCTTGCTGTCTGGGTCTCCATTTCCTACTATGCCTTACTGGCACTGAAAAGGTCGTAATTTACCCTGGCTACCCCAGGGAGGTGCCCACAGCTGAATCTTATGGAGGCATTTTCTCAATTGAGATTCCCTTCTCTCAGATGACTCTAGTTTGTGTCAAATTGAAATAAAACTAGTCAGGACAATACCTGAAGCTGGTAATATATCAAAATGTATCTCACTACAAATTCTGTCTCTATGCTTTTATGAATGGTCAAATAAGTTTTTACACCCTGCTAAAAATTATGCTTTTAAGATATACTTATATATGATAATGTATATATGTGTGCACATAATATGCATCCATATAGAATGTATATTTATGTGTGTATGTATCATTTAATACAAATATATGTGTGTATACTCACAAACTCATTAAAATTATGCTAAAATAATATACCAGTATTATTTTATATAATAATTATAATTTTATTATGCTATAGTATTAAAATAATGCTACATAACCAGAGTAATAATCTCACATTATATCCTTAAGAAAATGGTTTGATAACAGAGCCAAGAATGAGGCACTTTTAGAAATGATACAGTCGTTACAGACTAATAATGAACAGCTAGATGACAGGATTAATACCATCAAAAATTAAAAGTTACCTGAAAAAAATTAATACTTTTGAAAATGGTAACATTAATTTGACAGACAAAATTGAATCCATGTCAAAGAATACTGAGGAATTGTCTGAAAAAATTTATGTTGTTGAATTTGACAATCAAAATTTGTTAAAAAGTTATGATTGTTTAACAGATAGAGTATCTCTCTATGAAGGCAATCTGTATGCTACCCAATTAATATCCAAGGATGGGGTGTTTTCTTTAAAGGAGAAACTTCAGACCTTGGAATCACATATGAAGAATGAGGACCAAAGGTTAGGTGCCTCAAAGAAATCCCTAGAAATTTATACAGGCCAGGAGATTCAGGCTTTACAAAAGACAGTAGTAAAAAGATTTGAAATGATTGAGGAAATTGTTGGAACCAATGAGTAGGGAAAGAAGGTACAAGGACAGGAGTCAACATTGCCAATAGCTGTCAGAGATGACTTACCCAGGTTTTTAGCTTCCTACCGTGTAATCTACTCTGACAAAGCATCAAGTTCGAAAATCCCAAAATGATCCAAAGAAGGTAGATGGATACCTACAGGAATCTAAAAGAACTTAAGCAAGCTGTCATAACTTATGGCTTACATTCTGCACTTGTTAGGGAGATGATAAAGACATGGGCTTCTAGCATTAAGGCAGCACCACATTGCAGGCTTCAGTTAGTTTCAGCAGTCCTGGATGATGGGCCTCAACTAATGTTTAAATGCTATTTCAGAGAAGAGGCTAATATTTTAGAACAACAGGGAAAAGCAAAAGGACTTGAGACTTCTCAAGATCAAATTCTTGGTGAGGGCGCTTATGCTGACCCAAAGGCTCAAGCACTTTATGATGAACAAATCTTGTCCCTATGCCACAAAACAGCCTTAAATGCTTGGGACAGGATTCAAGAACCAGAAAAATGAAGTGAATCATATACCAGGGTTAAACAGGGCCAGAGAAAATCTATAAGTGACTTTTACAAAGATTAACTAAGGCTGTTCAAAAAGGAATAACAGACCCAGATGCTAGGTGACTACTTATTGAATCTCTGCTTTTGAAAATGCCAACATAGAATACAAAAAGATACTTGGGCCTTTAAAGGTTAGATCAGGACTTATGGGTAAATGGATCCTGCACACAATGAATTTTGAGACATTTGACTATAATACTGGATCTTGGGTAGGAAAAGCAGTTTCCAAAGGAATGAGGAAACATCAAAATGCCAAATGTTTTAATTGTGGTAGAATAGGACATCTGAGAAGGGATTGTAGACAAGGAATTCCCAGGAATAATATCTCCTCTGTAAATGGCAAGAATAGGAGGACTCAGCCTTTAGGTATATATAGAAGGTGTGGCAAAAGCCAACATGAGACCAATGAATGCAGATCAACAAAAGACAGACAAGGCAACCTGATACCATTGGGAAACTCCTTGTGAGGCCTTTCACGGGCCCCCAAGTCAAAAGTGATCCACTCATTCCCAGTCACTGTGGAGGGTATGTCTCACCACAAGAAAAAAAATACTGTTCTAGATGATGGAATAAATATGGAGGATAAATCAAAAATTCCAATGGGAAATAGGAAACTTATATTCTGGCAGACTTCTATAAATAATCAAAGACTAAACTAAGAGTGCCTATAAGTGGCATTGTAATTGTGAGTTTTATAGACACAGGTGCGTATGTGAGTATCATTACTCCAGAATTTTGACATCCAAATCAGCCTCTTCAAGAGGCAGATGTTCAATTACTATGAATTGGAACCCTATCTTAAGTCCAGAGAGGCAGAGTTGCATGAGGATTGAACTTTTATATGTATTTGCTAGTTTTACAATTAATATTTATTATTTTTTCATTTTATATAAAATTATAGTATATAGATTATTATTTATTTTTCCCAGTTTGTGCAATATTTGTCCATTTTTAAAAGAAATTTATTTTTTAACAATTTTAGGTTTGTAGGTAGTTCGATGACTTTTTCTTAAACCAACCTAACTGGAATTTCATCAACTCCCTCAACTTCCTATATCTATATAGGTCACTGCTAAACAATTGATGTTACATTTTTAGCACATGCTGAATTGTAGATTTCATTCAGGCTTCTTTAGTTAGTACCTCAATTTTTTGCTCTCTTCATGCATACCAGCCACAATATCAAGGAAACTGTTGTATTTAACAATTGGATCCCCTAGGTTTAACTTTGTTGTCTTATTTCCTTAGAATTTTCTTACTGCTTTGATGACTGTGGCTATGGATTTGGGGAAGAAAGTTCATAGAGTAAAGTAGCAACATGACACATTGATAGAACATAAAGCAATTTATGTATGTTTTCCATAAATAGTCACATATTTTTCCAGGGGTAACTTTATTTGACTACAGAAAGTACTTAAATATCCATCAATCTGTGTACTTTCAAGACTCAGTAGTTTATTTCTCTTTTTCATGGAGTAACACTTTTCCTTTGCTTAACCAATACTGATGTGTTGAATATCTTCTTAATTTCTTATAGTTTTTGATAAAAGCTTTGTACATAGGTAACCATGAAAGCACATATTGGCTGTCAATTCAGAAAATATTTATGAGGATTATATTCTGTGGAAACCTATCATCTTAAAGATCTGTCCACAACAATTGTCAACAAAACAGGCTTAGAAAGTTACATAACCACTGGAAGTGGTTGATTTCTCTTATTGAACATCTCGCACCTCTGATCTTGGCTAATCTTACAACATTTATCACAGATATGTATTGGTATCTTCTTACTGTTGTGTTAGTATCACACTAGTGATAAATATTATTGCAAGTGCCCTGTAACATGCCTCCCAGACCTTGGCTCAGCTGACGCCCTGGTGGAAGTACCATTCAGGCCTTGAAAGCACATAGGCAGCAACTCCTGCCAAAACGATAGCAAAGACCAAATCCATCAAATCTTTCTGGGAAAGTCCCAAATGCACCAACCTTGACCTTTTGCGTTTGTAGCTCTGTTTCTGGCTAATTGTTCTTGCTAACTGCTGTGTCAACCCACCGTATGACTTTTGTGTCTATAAGCCCAGCCCAGGAAAGGTTTAGGCTGCACTGGGCTCTCAGATACACAGTGTAGTCACCATCCAATAAAGACTTCCGATTGGCTTGAGCCACTGTCTGAGTAGTCTTCCCAGCTGGACATCTCACAGCACCCCTAACCGCCTTGCCATGTTGCCTGTCCCTATGAACACTTGTTGGGATATGAATGCTAAGGGCTTGCCAACAGGGGGAAATACAATCAACCAGAGAGATGTAGGAGGCACAGGCAGAGAGCATACGAAGAGAGACTGAATGAGGACAAAGACTAGAGAAAAAAGTGTGTGGGAGTGTTACGTGAAACACATCATTCTGTATACTATTCTAAAATATAATTTAAAAGCTTTAAAATTCTCACAGTTTATTATAACTTCGTGCTTTAGGAAATTGCTTCCATCAAGGTTCAAGTTGTCTCCTCAAAAGAGTAGAATTTTACAGAAATATTATTAAATTGGTCAGACCATTGTTGGATAAGATTCTCTCTCTCTCTCTCTCTCTCTCTCTCTCTCACACACACACACACACACACACACATCTATCTATCTATCATCTATCTCTCTAATATATATCATAAGCTTATATCATAAGTTAAATGTAACTCTACACACACACACACACATCTATCTATCATCTATCTCTCTAATATATATCATAAGCTTATATCATAAGTTAAATGTAACTCTTCCACTGGGGCTAGATTCTACAAAAATTCTAGAAAAATCCAAGACAACCTGTTATTGTTCACTCAATAACCGCTTGGATCCAGCCACTGTCACTCTGGCTCTAGGCGTGAGGTTCTGTCCAATCAGAGACATTAGTGTGAGGCTTGTCCAATCAGGAGCAAAGACCCAGTCTGCTGGGCCCGTTATTGTCTCTGACCAGCCATCTTGGGACCTGTCGTCAGGTACTGCCCCCTATCAGGAGGCCGTTCCTGGACACTTTGTGCTGACCACCAGGCCTGGTGCCTGAGTGGTGCAGGGAGAAACAGAAGCTGGAGATGGTGAGTGAGGCGCGTGCTGAGCGGGAGGGCAGCTGTGCACTCGGTTGCCTGCGGCTGTGCAGTCGGGGCTGAACCGGCTCCGGACAGCCGGACTCCCTGTTGGCTCTCTGCCCCGGGACTGGAGTCCTGTTGCAACCCTCTCTTCGAGTGCTGCCTTGGAGTGCAGCGGTCTTGCCTGGAGGGCACCTGTAACTGGTCGGAAAGCGCCGCTGTTCCGGACAGGACCACAGTGGAACGAGCGGCCGGTGAAACCGCCACGCGGAAGTTGGGACCGGGGTCACACCGGGGGAACTCAAGGGGAGCCCTGTGCCACGAAACCAGGTCTTCTGTCTCAGCTGGGTACTCAGGTCAGGCCCCTAGTTCTTAAACATCCTTTGCAGCATAGGGCTGTGGTTTCCTTCCCCTGCAGCTCTGGGAACTTAAGGGACTGTTATCTTCTGAGTGCTGACAGTCACCCGGCTCGCCGCCTCCTACAACTGCCCCAGTGTTCCAGTCTTTCCCAGATCCCTCCTACCGCCAGGTCCCACCTGCTTCTGTAGCCCTGCTCTGCCTGGGTTTGTGTTTCTGACTGTTCCTCTGAATCTCCAGGATCTTTCATCTCTGGGATGCTGTGACTGCCTCTCTGACTGTTTGAATCTAGTCCTGTATGTCACGTATCCCGTTGGCTCGATTGTCTAGTTCATCTTTCCCTGGGTCTCTCACCACCTCTTCTGCAAGACTCACTTCCTTGAAAAACTGGGTCACTAAGACGAGGTTGGAATCCAGAGGACCACGAGAACCACGTTCTTACTGTTTGAAGCAGATGGTCCCCTCTATCAGCTCGCTCTCTCTCTCTCTCTCTCTCTCTCTCTCTCTCTCTCTCTCTCTCTCTCTCTCTGTGTGTGTGCTTGTGTGCTCTTTTTACTGAAGGTCAACCTAGGGATTGCTAGGCAAACATTTTGCCAAGAGTCACCTGCCCAGTGTTGTTTTGTTTTCTTTGTTGTTATTGTTGGTGGTTTTTTGGTTTGGGTTTTGGTTTTTTGTTTGTTTGGTTTTTGGGAGAGGATCTTATAGGGAGTGCAGGGTGAACTTGGACCTTCCTGCACTGGTCTCCAGAGTAGTTGAGAGCAAAGGCTGGGGCCCTCAGGAGTCTATCCATTTTTTTTTTATTATTAACTTTTTTTTTATTGAGAAAAGGAGAAAAAAAAAACAAGTTTCCACCTCCTCCCAGCCTCCCACTTCCCTCCCCCTCCTCCCACCCTTCTCCCCCTCCTCCCATCCCTCTCCCCCTCCCCCACTCCTCTCCCCCTCCCTCTCCAGTCCAAGGAGCAGTCAGGGTTCCCTGCCCTGTGGTAAGTCCCAGGTCCTCCCCCCTCCGTCCATATCCAGGAAGGTGAACATCCAAACTGGCTAGGCTCCCACAAAGCCAGCACATTACGTAGGATCAAAACCCCGTGCCATTGTCCTTGGCCTCTCATCAGCTCCCATTGTTCTCCATGTTCAGAGAGTCCAGTTTCATCCCATGTTTCTTCAGTCACAGTCCAACTGGCCTTGGTGAGCTCCCAATAGATCAGCTCCACTGTCTCAGTGGGTGGGTGCACCCCTCGTGGTCCCGACTTCCTTGCTCATGTTCTCCCTCCTTCCGCCCCTCACTGGGACCTTAGGAGCTCAGTCCAGTGCTCCAGTGTGGGTCTCCGTCTCTATCTCCAACCATCACCAGATGAAGGTTCTATGATGATATGCAAGATATTCGTCAGTATTGCTATAGGACAGGGTCATTTCAGGTTCCCTATCCTCAGCTGCCCAAGGAACTAATTGGGGACCTCGGCTTGGGCACCTGGGAGCCACTCTAGGTTCAAGTCTCTTGCCACCCCTAAGGTGGCTCCCTTAACTAAGAATTGTGCTTCCGTGCTCCCCTATCCAACCTTCCTTTATCCCAATCCTCCTTTTTCCCCAAGTTCCCCCCATCCTCCCCTTCTCCCTTTTCTCTCCCCATCTCCCCTTACCCCCATCCCACCCCAGCCCCAAGATCCCAATTTTCTCCCTGGCAATTTAGTCTACTTCCCATAGCCAAGAGGACAACTATATGTTTTTCCTTTGGTTCACCTTCTTACTTAGCTTCTTTAGAATCACCAGTTGTAGACTCCGTGACCCTTATTTATGGCTAGAAACCAATTATGAGTGAGTACATCCCATATTCATCTTTTTGGGTCTGGGTTACCTCAATCAGGATAGTGTTTTCTATTTCCATCCATTTGCATGCAAAATTCGAGAAGTCATTGTTTTTTACCGCAGCGTAGTACTCTAATGTGTAGATATTCCACACTTTCTTCATCCATTCTTCCATTGAAGGGCATCTAGGTTGTTTCCAGGTTCTGGCTATTACAAATAATACTGCTATGAACATAGTTGAACAAATGCTCTTGTCATATGATAGGGCATCTCTTGGGTATATTCCCAGGATTTGTATTGCTGGGTCCAGGGGTAGGTTGATCCCGAATTTCCTGAGAAACCGAAACACCGATTTCCAAAGAGGTTGCACAAGATTGCATTCCCACCAGCAATGGATGAGGGTACCCCTTCCTCCACAGCCTCTCCAGCAAAGGCTATCATTGGAGTTTTTTATTTTAGCCATTCTGACAGGTGTAAGATGATATCTCAAAGTTGTTTTGATTTGCATTTCCCTGATCACTAAGGAGGTTGAGCATGAGCTTAAGTGTCTTTTGGCCATTTGAACTTCCTCTGCTGAGAATTCTCTGTTCAGTTCAGTGCCCCATTTTTTAATTGGGTTAATTAGCATTTTAAAGTCTAGTTTCCTGAGTTCTCTATATATTTTGGAGATCAGACCTTTGTCAGTTGCGGGGTTGGTGAAGATCTTCTCCCAGTCAGTAGGTTGCCTTTTTGTCTTAGTGACAGTGTCCTTTGCTTTACAGAAGCTTCTCAGTTTTAGTAGTCCCATTTATTCAATGTTGCCCTTAATGTCTGTGCTGTTGGGGTTACACATAGGAAGCGATCTCCTGTGCCCATCTGTTATAGGGTACTTTCCACTTTCTCTTCTATCAGGCTCAATGTGTTCTGACGGATAGTGAGGTCTTTAATCCATCTGGACTTGAGTTTTGTGCATGGTGATAGATATGGGTCTATTTTCATTCTTCTACAGGTTGACATCCAGTTATGCCAGCACCATTTGTTGACGATGCTTTCTTTCTTCCATTGTATACTTTTGGCTCCTTTATCAAAAATGAGGTGTTCATAGGTTTGTGGGTTAAAATTCGGGTCTTCTATACGATTCCATTGGTCGACTTCTCTGTTTTTATGCCAGTACCACACTGTTTTCATCACTGTAGCTCTGTAATAGAGTTTGAAGTCAGGGATGGTAATGCCTCCAGACAATCCTTTATTGTATAGGATTGTTTTGGCTATCCTAGGTTTTCTGTTTTTCCATATAAAGTTGTTTATTGTCCTCTCAAGATCTGTGAAGAATTTTAATGGGACCTTGATGGGGATTGCATTGAATCTATAAATTGCCTTTGGTAGAATTGCCATTTTTACTATGTTGATCCTCCCAATCCAAGAGCAAGGGAGGTCCTTCCATTTTCTGGTATACTCCTCAGTTTCTTTCTTCAATGCCTTAAAGTTCTTGTCAAATAGATCTTTCACTTCCTTGGTTAGAGTTACCCCAAGATATTTTATGCTTTTTGTGGCTCTCATGAAAGTTGAAGCTTCTCTGATTTCCCTCTCTGCTTCCATATCCTTTGTGTATAAGAGGGCAACTGATTTTTTGGAGTTGATCTTGTATCCTGCCACATTACTAAAGCTGTTTATCAGCTGTAAAAGTTCTTTGGTGGAGTTTTGGGGGTCGCTTAAGTACACTATCATATCATCTGCAAATAACAAAAGTTTCACTTCCTCCTTTCCAATTCGAATCCCCTTGATCCCCTTATGTTGTCTTATTGCTATTGCTAATACTTCAAGCACTATATTGAAGAGGTATGGCGAGAGTGGACAGCCTTGTCGTGTTCCTGAGTTAAGTGGGATGGCTTTGAGTTTCTCCCCATTTAATTTGATGTTAGTTGTCGGCTTGCTGTATATAGATTTTATTTTATTTAGGTATGACCCTTGTATCCCTAATCTCTCCAATACTTTTATCATAAAGGGATGTTGAATTTTGTCAAATGCTTTTTCAGCATCTAATGAAATGATCATATGGTTTTTTTCTTTCAGTTTATTTATATGATGGATTACATTGATAGATTTTCATATGTTGAACCAGCCTTGCAACCCTGGGATGAAGCCTACTTGATCATAATGGATAATTTTTCTAATGTGTTCTTGGATTCGGTTTGCCAGTATTTTATTGAGGATTTTTGCATCGATGTTCATGAGTGAGATTGGTGTATAATTCTCTTTCTTGGTTGAGTCTTTGTGCGGTTTTGGTATCAGAGTAACTGTAGCTTCATAAAAGGAATTTGGCAATGCCTCTTCTGTTTCTATATTGTGAAATACATTAAGGAGTATAGGTATTAGGTCTTCTTGGAAGTTCTGGTAGAATTCCGCATTGAAACCATCTGTTCCTGGGCTTTTTTTGGTAGGGAGGTTTTTGATAACCTCTTCTAATTCTTCGCCTCTAACAGGTCTATTTAGATTGTTCACCTGGTCCTGGTTTAACTTTGGTATATGGTATTTATCTAAAAAAGTGTCCATTTCCTTTACATTTTCCAGTTTTGTGGCATATAGGCTTTTGTAGTAAGATCTAATGATTCTCTGAATTTCCTCTGTGTCTGTGGTTATGTCCCCCTTTTCATTTCTGATCTTATTAATTTGTGTGTTCTCTCTCTGCCGTTTGATTAGTTTGGATAGGGGTTTGTCAATCTTGTTGATTTTCTCCAGGAACCACCTTTTTGTTTCATTGATTCTTTGTATTGTTTTCTGTGTTTCTATTTTGTTGATTTCAGCCCTCAGTTTGATTATTTCCAGTCTTCTACTCCTCCTAGGTGAGTCTGCTTCTTTTTTTTCTAGAGCTTTCAGGTGGGCTGTTAAGTCTCCAGTGTGAGCTTTCTCTGTTTTCCTTAAGTGGGCACTTAGTGCTATGAACTTTCCTCTTAGGACTGCTTTCATAGTGTCCCATAAGTTTAAGTATGTTGTTTCTTTATTTTCATTGAATTCCAGGAAGACTTTAATTTCTTTCTTAATTTCTTCCTTAATCCAGGTATCGTTCAGTAGTTGACTGTTCAGTTTCCATGAATTTGTAGGCTTTCTGGGGGTAGCATTGTTGTTGAATTCTAACTTTAATCCATGGTGATCTGATAAGACACAGGTGGTTACTAATATTTTTTTGTAACGGTGGATGTTTGCTTTGTTACCGACTATGTGGTCGATTTTTGAGAAGGTTCCATGAGCTGCAGAGAAGAAGGTATATTCTTTCCTCTTTGGGTGGAATGTTCTATAGATGTCTGTTAAGTCCATTTGATCCATTACCTCCATTAATTCTCTTATTTCTCTGTTAGGTTTCTGTCTGATTGACCTGTCCATTGGTGAGAGAGGAGTGTTGACGTTTCCTACTATTTGTGTGTGCGGTTTGATGGCTGTCTTGAGTTTTAGCAATATTTCTTTTATGTACGTGGTTGCTTTTATATTAGGGGCATAGATGTTCAGGATTGAGACTTCATCCTGATGAACTGTTCCTGTTATGAGTATAAAATGCCCCTCTCCATCTCTTCTGATTGATCTAAGTTTGAAGTCAACTTTGTTAGAGATTAGTATGGCCACACCTGCTTGTTTCTTAAGTCCATTTGCTTGATAAGCCTTTTCCCAGCCCTTTACTCTGAGTAGGTGTCTGTCTTTGAGGTGTGTTTCTTGTAAACAGCAGAATGTTGTATCCTGTTTTCGTATCCAATCTCTTAGCCTGTGCCTTCTTATAGGTGAGTTGAGTCCATTGACATTAAGTGATATTAATGACCAGTGGTTGTTAACTCCGGTCATTTTTTTAGTTGTAGAGTTTGTGTGTTTCCCTTCTTTGATTTGTGTTGGTGAAGGGTCTCTAGATGTCTCTAGATGTCTGAGTTATTGTGGTCATTGTTGGACTCCTTGGTTAGTGATTTTCCTTCTATTACTTTCTGTAAGGCTGGATTTGTGGCTGCGTATTGTTTAAATTTGTTTTATCCTGGAAAATTTTATTTTCTCCATTTATAGTGAACAAAAGCTTGGCTGGGTATAGTAATCTGGGCTTGCATCCATGGTCTCTCAGTTTCTGCAGTACATCTATCCAGAACCTTCTGGCTTTCATGGTTTCCATGGAGAAGTCAGGTGTAAGTCTGATAGGTTTACCTTTATAAGTAATTTGGCCTTTTTCCTTTGCAGCTCTTAATATTCTTTCCTTATTCTGTATGCTTTGTGTTTTGATAATTATATGGCGAGGGTATGTTTTTTTTTGATCCAGCCTATTCGGTGTTCTGTATGCTTCTTGAACCTTCATAGGTATATCTTTCTTTAGGTTGGGAAAGTTTTCTTCTATAATTTTATTCAATATATTTTCTGGACCATTGAGCTGCACTTCTTCTCCTTCTTCTACTCCTATTATTCTTAGGTTTGGTCTTTTTATTGTGTCCCATATTTCCTGAATGTTTTGTGATGAGAGTTTGTTGGACTTGCTGTTTTCTTTGATCAGTGTGTTTATTTTCTCTATGGTATCTTCAGAATCAGAGATTCTTTCTTCTAACTCTTATATTCTGTTGGTTATGCTTGTTTCTGTAGACTCTGTTTGTTTACTTAAATTTTCCATGTCCAGCCGGCCCTCTGTTTGTGTTTTCTTCTTTGCCTCCATTTCAGTTTTCAAGTCTTGAACTGTTTCCATTATCTGTTTGATTGTTTTTCCTTGGTTTTCTACGGTATCATTCACTGATTTATTCAATTCTTCAAACTTTCTGTTATATTTCTCATCCATTTCTATAAGGGCGTTTTTTACATGTTGTTTAAGGGTGTCAGTCACTTTCATGAAGTCAATCTTTTCTACTTCTTCTTGATTAAGGTGTTCATGTCCTCCCGTTGTGAGGTAGCTGGTTTCTGGTGGCTTCATGTTGCTTTTCAACTTGTTGGGCAAATTCTTGCCTTGGCATCTGCCCATCTCTTCTTCCAAAGCTCCCTTATGGATCTTCTTTTACCGATCAGGTCTCCTTGCCTACCCAACGCTGGCTCTCCCCAACGTTGGCTCTCCTGGCGCCGAGAGATCAGGTCTCCGTGATGGTTGGGCAGCTCACAAACAAAGCGCCTACCCTGCTTGGTGCAGGCAGGCCCTAGAAACAAAGGAACTCCCGCCCCTTTGGGTGCCCCGAGGATTCGGACCCAGTGCCCAGACAGACTGGGCTGGGTGATGTTATATGCCGAAAGAGGGCGGTGGGGCCGAAGTGGGGAGTGTTCTGGATGGAAGCTGGGTGGGCTAGGAAGAAAGAGGCGGTATGCAGGGAGTAGAAGCCCTGCCGAGAGCCCAAGAAGGATAGGGGGCCAAGGAACCTCTGAGCTCCCCGTCCCAGGCTGGTGCCACGGTGCCAGAAACTCACCCCAACGCTGGCTCTCCTGGCGCCAAGAGATCAGGCCTCAGTGCTGGTTGGGCAGGTCGCAAACAAAGCGCCTACCTTGCTTGGTGCAGGCAGGCCATAGAAACAAAGTGAGTCTATCTACTTCTTTTGTGGAAGCAACCAACGGAGCCCCGGTCAAGAATTGGCATTTTTCAGGCCTCCAGGTACTAACTACCTTTCTCCTCCCCTTCCCCCAGTTGCACACTGGCCTCCTGTACATATGACTAGAGGCAGATCTGGAGCCAGTTGGAGATGCACAGAATCCATGAACGGGTCTGCCCTTCATGACCCCTGAACTTTGCCAAGAGTCCTCTGCATATAAGAGGATGCCTAAGGAATCCCCAAAGAGGTAGCAAAAGATGTGTAGACAGGTACATAGATGATGACCCTGACCGCTCCCTCCCCTCCCAAAACAAAAAGCACTGATAAATCTGTTAGCTACCGTTAGAGCCCCAGGACCAACCTCTGGGGGGTGAGGGTGGGGTTCTTCAGTTCTACTTCTCACACCTGGGAGGTCAGGGCAATGGTGAGCAGACACTGTTGGTGGGGAATGACTCAGAAGCACTGGAGTTGTCGAGTGTAGAATAGGCACATTCCTCCACTCTGAAAAAGGCCACTGCTAAGGTCTTGAGTCCTGGTGTGTCAGTCACAGGAGGCAGGGGAAAAAGATAAAAGAGGCTCCCTAAGAAAAACAGGGACTGCACTCAAAACCTGGCCAGGGTCTGCACGCCTTCTCTGTCTGGACCTGTATGTCTGCAAATGCGTTCCTACAAACCTTTCCCTTCCCTTTTTAATTGTATTATTAATTTGAGGGTATTATTTCTTTTCTGCCCGCACTCTGAGGGTTAATATTGTTTACAGTCTATTAGCTCAGGCTTCTTATTAACTAGCTCTTACAATTTAAAATAACCCATTTCTATTATTTTATATTTTACCATGAGACTTGGGACTTGTTACCTCATATCTTGCTTCTCTGGTGGCTGGTGTGGGAAATCCTTCTGTATATATGTTGCTTTTATTGGTTAATGAATAAAGAAGTTTCTTGGGCCTATGGCAGGATAGAATAGAACAAGACAGGAATTGCGAGCAGAGATAGAAAAGAAGGCAGAGTCGAATAGATACCATGCAGCTGCCAAAGGAGACGGATGCTCTGGAACCTTACCAGTAAACCATGAGCCTTGTGGTAAGATATAAAATAATAGGAACGGGTTAATTTAAGGTATAAGAGTTAGTTAATAAGAATTCTAAGCTAATAGGCCAAACAGTGTTTTAATTAATAGTTTCAGTGTGATTATTTTAGGTCTGAGCGGCTGGAAAACAAACGAGCAGCCTGTCTACAGGCGGCTGCTGGCATCTCTGACTCTGTCTTCTTTTCCCTTGTGTCTTTGCTTGGGTTTCCTGCCTGGCTCTATTCTGCCTGGCTATTGACCAAATAACCTTCTTTATTAACCATTGGCCATAAAACATACTCACAGGAAGATTTTAACTTTAACATAGTAAAATTACATATAACCAAACAGTTATCATACAAGAATTACAGTATAATATTTAGTTTATTTGTTTTTGGCAAAATTAAAGGAAATATTTTATTATCTATCCTATCTTTGTGAGCCTAACATTTTATATCTAATTTCTTTTGTCATAACTAGGAGAATTGTAACTAACTAGTCTTAAACTCCATTAATGACCCCAGAAGGATATAATAATACCTCTGTAAACTAGAAGTACATTGTAAGTAACTTCCAAAATTCTAGAAGTGATAGAAGTTCTTCTGTAACATTGGGTCATCCATGTTCAGCCTATAGGCCTAGAGGGTCTGGCAGACTTCTCAGTGAAGCAAGACATTTGAAATTGTCCTTTCTATATTGGCACTTTGTCAATCATTTTCTTTTGTGTCCTGCAGAATGTCTGGCAGGCTCTTCCATGAAACAGGAACCCTGAAGAACTATCCCATCTTGTTTTGCCAATTTCAGCAGTCACTTTTCTGTGTTATACAGCATGCTGTCAAACAGTCCAGTTGAGAGCACTTTCTTGCCCAAATGGCTACCTTGCCACAATGAAAACAAACTCCATAGGGAACTTCTTTGATGCCCATCATCCTCTTGAAGTAATTGATGCTGCCAGGAACAGATGTGTCTCACTGTCAAGAAAAGTCTAAATTCTTAGAACATTTTATATGCCATATTCTGTAGGTGTTTGAAGATTACCTATCCATCTGAAATATATCTCTGTATATCTAGAAAACCTAACTAATATGACTATAAGTTTGACTATTATAGATGACTACTAATTTGTTTTTTATCTGTTTTTTTTGTTTTTTTTATTTTATTTATTCTTTGGCAATTTCATACATAGATACAATGTATCTTGGTCATAGACACTTCCAATCCCTCTTCCCATTCCCCAACACATGCCCCTCCCATCTTCATGTCTTTTTTTTTTGTCTTTTTTAATTGTTTTTGTTTTTTGAGCTATACTTTTTTCTCTGCTCCTGTCCCTTCCTCCTCCTCCCCTCCTCTCCTTCCCATGACTCCCATGTGACTACTAATTTGTATTTCTTAGCTATATATTACATTTTAAATGAGCTGTATAAATATAATACCTTAACCAAGGGTAGAAATATACACAAAGTATAACAAAATTGACCTTAAATTTGTATCAATAAACCAAAATCCATCCCAATGTAAAGTATTTGAGATTAACAGGTTTTTTTGAATTAAAATAAATTTAATAATCTACCTTTCTAATTATTTTTATATCATAGTCCCATTTTTTTTCATAGTCCCATTTTTTAAAGGAAGAGATTAAATATGACCATTAATCATTTATAATCAATCTCCTTTAACAAACATTTATAAATAGTATTTTGGGAATTTGGTAGTAGTTTTCTACCAAACTACTACTTGCTCCTGCTTATTGGGAGCATTGGTAATGTTATGGGGATCCTGAGAAAGTTTGGGATTATGGGTAAATCTTAGCTGTACTAGTCTGTGAGGCTATATTGTCTCAGCCAGTTGCCTTGAAGCTGTTCTGGATGTTGGGTCACCTGGGCTATGATTCCCATTGGAGACCTCTCAGGGGTCTTACTTGATCAAACCATAGTCCTACCCCTCAGCCCCTTTTGTTCCTCATCTGTCATTACAGGGATCAGTGTCATTTGAGGACGTAGCTGTGGACTTCACGTGGCAGGAGTGGAAGAAGCTGGATGCTGCTCAGAGGACGCTCTACAGGGATGTGATGCTGGAGACCTACAGCAGCCTGGTGTTTGTGGGTGAGGCTAACCTCTGTAAACCTACTAGCTTTCTGCTTGGTGATAAGTGAGAGAACATGGCTCACTGCTCATAGTAAGTTGATAGGCATGTTAGGAGACACACTCCCATGCGTATTCATGTAGGACAGTGTGTCTTTGCGATACACTTGCTGGTGTGTAATAATCAGATGATGGTAGCTGGTGAGTCTGTCTGCTCAGATATCCTTTGTATGAGGATCATCTAAAACTTCCTGACAGCTGTTATGAAATACTCAGGTAGTTTGGCAGGTATATATTCACCAATGTACTACTGAGCACTCCAGGTTTCTCGTTCCTTCCAAAGGCACCCCAGTGGCTACACACATCTTTTTATCTGTGGCTTTCTCCTGCATCTTTTCCACACTCTAGTGACCAGTACTTGAGAGCGTTGTGGTAAATTATAGCTTGTAAGCCTGACGGGAACATGCCAGGTTCTGTTTCTGTGCCTGTCGCATTTTACTTATGTCCTCTGCCATTGCTGGGGAGACAGAATAAAAGCTCCGTGCATTTTTATCTATTTTGATGAATAAACGAGTTTCATCCAGCATACAGCAAAGATGAATCTCAAGCAGCTCCTACTGAAAACTCTGAACCCCGAGGATGAGCAGACACATTCCCTCACGGAATCTGTTGCGTGATTGTGTGAGTCTTGTGAGGGGGTGTTACCAGCCCCTTCTCCTTCATGGGAGACCTAGGTATCTGCTCTCTGGTTCTCCTTACCTCATTACCACCGCTGTGGCTAAGCCTCCTGCAGCTGAGAGCACAGCTGCAGCTCATTTCAGGCTATCCTGTCAATCACAAAACTCCCCTCCAGCTGTGTCCATGCCACCATGCCCATGCAGGTGTGTGTATGCCACATTCTCTCTACCACTTCTTTTGTTGAGCATCCCCGACTTGACTATGTATCGTGGGTTATGTGAATAGTGCTACAGCAATGAGGATGGTGCAAGTTTCTCTGCAAAAATGTCTATGCTTATTCACACACATACTTAACAGTGGGAGACTATTGCTATGTAGTATTTCCATATTTTGTTTCGTTTGTTTGACACAGGTCTCGTGTATGTCACACTGGATTTGTATTTCTTATATAGCACAGTTTGAATTTCTGATCTAGGAATCAAGTATGTGAGACCAGCGCTGGTTTATTTGGTGCTTAGACTGAAATCAGGACTTCTTGACTACTGGACAAGTGCCCTGATGATGAGCTACTTCTCCAGTCCCTGTATTTATATTTTAAGGAAACATAAAAATGTATTTCTTTCTTCTTTCTTTTTTTTCTTTTTTTTGGGGGGAGGGGGTTCAAGGCAGGTTTTCTCTGTGTAGTCCTGTCTGTCCTGGAACTCACTTTGTATACCGGGCTGGGCTTGAACTCACAGGCATCCACCTGCCTCTGCCTTTCATGCATTTCTTATTATCGATATTAATTTATATTCCTGGCATCAGATTCTGAAACTTCCAGTTGATTTTGTGTTTTGTTGGGAACTTGAAACCTTTGTTCACTGCATTATCACTGTCCAGGTTCAATTTTGCAGTTATTCTAATGGCCAAGTGCAAGGTCACAGTTAAGAACTCCGGGAAAATTTATGGCTGGTTCTTTTTAAAACCACTATCTCTGTCTAGGATGTCCTAAGTAGCATTTAAGTTGGATTTTTTTTTAAACTCTTTTAGAGACCAGCCATCCACCTCCCAAATAATCAGAAACTTATTCTAGTTGTGAATGTCCAGACTTAGCTTGGCTTATTTGTAGTTAGCTTTTCTTAACTCATATTATCCCTCCTACCTTTTCTCTCGGGGTTTTTACCTTTCCCCATTCTATTCCATTCTTTCCTTCTTACTCCATGGCTGGTTGTGTGGCTGGGAGTTTGGGCCCCTGGAATCTTGCTCTCCTTCTCCTCTCTTGTTCCTTTCTCATCTGTGTCTTCCTCAGCCTAGATTTCTCCTTTTTATTCTCTCTACAGACCAGTCCCACCTATCCTTTCTCCTGCCTAGCTATTAGCCAGACAGCTCTTCATTAGACCAATCCGGTGTTTTAGGTAGGCAAAGTGACACAGCTTTACAGAGTTAAATGAATGCAACATAAAAGAATGCAACTCATCTTTGCATCACCAAACAAATGTTCCACAGCACAGATGAATATAGCACAGTTTAAATAATATTCTGCATCAAAACTGTCTTTCCAGCTTCATCTTTTTGTTTCCTCTTGTCATCTGCTTATTGAAATTTTAAAAATTATGTTGCATAATTTACTGTGTATTGTGTTGCTTGGGAGTAATATTCCAAAGACTAAAGAACATGAGTGTAAAACTAGCAAATTTGAATGCATTAACCATAATGCAAATCAAAAAATGGGGTTGTTTTCTTCTTTCTTCAGTGGACTTGACAGTACTCTGACGCCATGTCTGTATGATTCCCTGTTTGCAGGGCACTGCACAGCCAAACCTGAGTTGATCATTAAGTTGGAGCATGGATTTGGGCCTTGGAGTAAAGCAGAAGCCTCAGTCTGGAACTTTCCAGGTCTGTGCATGAATACTGGATAAAGGAGATGAGCCGGAAGAGAGATAGCTGGCTGCTGGTCTTAGTGTGCTGTTTTCACCATTGCTGAGGACAGCTGGGCATGGGAACCAGACCCATGACTTTTGCAGTCCTTAGAGAGTTCTCCCTTTTGAGCCACTTCACTGGTTTTGTTGAAGGGAAAATTTATATCTATGTATTTATATTTTCAACAAATATGTATGTATGTGTATGTATGTATGTGTGTGTATGTATGTGTGTGTGTATGTATGTATGTGTGTATGTATGTATGTGTGTATGTATGTATGTATGTGTGCATGTATGTATGTGTGTATGTATGTGTGTATGTATGTGTGTATGTATGTGTATGTATGCGTGTGTGTATATATGTATGTATGTGTGTATGTATGTATGTGTGTGTATGAATGTATTTATGTGTGTGTGTGTGTGTGTGTGTGTGTATGTATGTATGTATGTATGTGGGGTTTTGTTTAATTGGTTGGTTGATTGCTTTTTCGTCTTCATGACAGGGTTTCACTGTGTAACAACACTACCTGTCCTGGATCTCACTCTGTAGGCCACGATGACTTTGAACTCACAGAGATCTTCCTGCCTCTGTCCCCTGAGTGCTGGGAATAAAGGCATTCACCACCACTGTCCGATGGAAAACAAAATACACATACACACACACAGAGAGAGAGAAAGAGAAAGAGAGAGAGAGAGAGAGAGAGAGAGAGACTGACTTAAAAATAAGACTGAATAACAACAATAATAACAACAAGATCCTGAAAAACTTGAGAGGCTAGCTACGTTGGTGAGTTCTCCTCTTGGGTAGGAGAACCAAAGTCATAGACCTAAAAACTGCAGACGAGCATTCCTCAGTGGAGGAGGTAACAGTGTTCTGACCATTGAGTCAAGCAATGTGAATCAAGCATTGTGGCTTACTCTATAGCAGCAGCCTGGCCTTGGAGAAGAAACTGGTTACATTTAAGTCACATCTCTTGGAATTCTAAAACCAGACATCCTGTGCTCTAAGAACCTGGAGAGAAATCATCACCAGTCAGAGATGCTGTGGACACCGACAGTTCCTATGTTATTTGTTTGTTTGGGTTTCCTTTGTCCAAGAGCAGCCATGGAAACTGAAAGTGCAGATGCTCACGGTGCCTGAGGTGTGTAAGGTTTAACGTGTCTGACCGTGGAGGCCCGAGTCTGATACCCGAAATCGTCCTTAATCACTCTTCTTCGTCATCCGTTAAGGTCTCT
The DNA here is from genome assembly GCF_018167655.1 of Microtus oregoni. Classification (NCBI taxonomy): domain Eukaryota; kingdom Metazoa; phylum Chordata; class Mammalia; order Rodentia; family Cricetidae; genus Microtus; species Microtus oregoni. Next base: position 66,421,622 of record NW_024543063.1, read on the forward strand.
TGCCAGCTCCCCCTAAGGTTCTTTTGTCGCTTTCTGATCCTGTAAATCCAATGTTTAATCTAGTCTGCCTGAATTATGGAAATCTGAACTCCAGTTCTCATGCATGCATGGCCAGCACTTGTGCCACTGCGCCATCTCTCCAGCCAGAGCTATACTCATTTATTTAAGAATTACATTGTCAGCCGGGTGGTGGTAGCACACATCTTTAAGCCCAGCACTTGGATGGAAGGCAGAAGCAGGCAGATCTCTCTGAGTTCCGGGAGTTTCAGGACAGCCAGGGATACATAAAAAGACCCCGTCTCAAAACAAACAAACAAAAGAAAGAATAGATTGTCATATCCAATGTTGCTATGAAATTTACATGAGGGAACTGAGGGACTATATGTTTCAGTTCATAAATAATATGGTTATTCATGGATACTGATATTTTTATGTTATTTTAGATGTTCGAAAAGCACGTGTTCCAATTGAGACCATCCAGGAAAAGGAAGAGAGGCATTTGTGTGAAGAGAAAACCACCAGTAGCAATATATCTAATGAAGAAGGGGCTGAAGTAAGTAAAATTTTTATTGTGGACACAGACTACTTGTAATCTGAACATTAAGAGTGGAAATGTTTGGGGAGGTTTCCTGTAAATCTTTCTCCTGTCGAAATGTACTACTTCTCCATACTAAGCCCTATACCATATAGGCTCGAAACGAGCCCAGTGATAGTAACTGAGAAACTCCTCCCATATGTTGTATATCTTAGTCTCTGTAGCAAGGGGGAAAGAGCATCCTGCCATATTTGACCAGGAATATCTTTCTACACAAAGGAAATATTCAATGGAGGAACTTTATATTCAAGAAACCTCTGGCTTTTTCAGGGAATTTTTCAAATCTTTTGTTAAATAGCACTTATTGTTCAAGACACAGTTTGTTTAGGATGAAACATATCCGATGAAAAATGAGGTTTCATGTTAAAAATAATCACACCTCACAAAACATTAGGAAGCCAAGTTAGGACAATGTGTACAATGAATAAAACAAATTTTTCTGCCTTAAGGCACAACTAAAGGTTCAACAGAAAATACACCAAGGAGAAAAGGCAGATTCCTGTGTGGAAACATCCTGCCAAAGGCCACAGCACAAGAAGAGTCAGACGTGTGGGAAACACTATGACTGTGGGGACTGTCATGAAGCTGTCCATGGCAAGTCACCACCCACAGAACACCAGAGAACGCAGACTAAAGAGAAGACCTATGAGTGCAAAGAGTGCCGGAAAGAGTTCTGCCACAAGTCACATCTCTTTCGACATCAGAAAACTCATACAGGCAAGAAGCCCTTTGAATGTGACGAATGCCAAAAAGCTTTCTCCCACAAGTGCCATCTCGTCCAACACCAGAGAATTCATACCGGGGAGAGGCCCTACGAGTGTAAAGAGTGTAAGAAAGCCTTCCGCCGCCAGTGGCTTCTGACTCTACATCAGAGGACTCACACAGGAGAGAAGCCTTATGGGTGTAAAGAATGCAGGAAAGCTTTCTTCTACAAGTCCCACCTCACTCGACACCAGAGAACCCATACAGGCGAGAAGCCCTACGAATGTAATGAGTGCAAGAAAGCTTTCTGGCAGAAATCAAACCTTACTGCACACCAGAGAATCCATACCGGTGAGAAGCCCTACGAATGTAAAGTGTGCAAGAACGCTTTCTACAACAAGTCAAACCTCACTCTGCATCAGCGAACTCACACGGGTGAGAAGCCCTATCAGTGTAAAGAGTGCTGGAAAGCTTTCTACAGCAAATCAAAACTCAGCCGCCACCAGGCAACTCACACAGGTAAGGAACCTTACTAATGTAAACAATGCAGAAAAGCTTTTCCATGGGACTCATTTCTCTCTCAGAATCAGATTGCATTCAAGTGAGAAGCACTGAGAGCTTAAGGGGAAGTTTGTAGTTTAAATCTGCCCTCTTTGCACCTCACTGAACTCAAGTAGGCAAGCTCTGGGAACATAAAGAATGCGTTAAATGTTTCTACTGTATCTCTGGTCTCTCTTCCTGAGTGACTCATATGAGAAACCCTAGGTATTGCATAAAACCTGTTGTGTACTGTTGGTCCTCACTTGAAGTCAGAGATTGCATGCAGGTGAGACTGGTGAATGTAAAGAATGTTGAAAATGTTCTTCCACAAGCCAGGTCTTAACTCTAGGGAACACATACTGGTGCAACTTCCTAGGACTGTAAATGGCTTCTTTCTGCATATTCAATGCATACATGTGAAATACCATTTGAATTGAAGGACTGTAAGAATGGTTGTATAATTAATGGAGCCTCAGTTGATTTGACTTCAAGATATACAAGGAGGTTAGTAGCCCTGTGAATTTAATGATTACAAGGTTTTCTAATATGAAACATTGTCACAGTTATTAAAAGCTCACACAGATGGGGGATTCTCTAAGTAAAAACCAGAAAACACCCAGAAGAATTCAGACCTCAAACTATGTGAGTATACATCGAGTATATACAGACGTGAGAGTAAGTGTACAGCAGATCATTTACCCGGTTCATACTGGGTAACTTGCTTTTCACCTTGCCCATTTTGGGTGCTGGCGCACAAGTTCAGGGCAGTGTTGGGCTCTAAAGCTTGTGGGAGGGAGCATTAGAGCGCAGGGCTGTGAGAATTCCATAGAAAGTGGTTGATGAGGGGCCTCTGAGTCCCAGGTGGTGGTGGAGGGGCCTTGCATTCCAGGAAATGGATGTGTAAACTTTAGAACTTGCGTGAGGTGGGGACGAGAGGCCCTTTTAGTTAACTTTTATGCACCATACTAGTATTAGCTTGGAGACCATAGCCTTTGTCCTGTTTGTAGAATCAGCTATGAGGATGGAGAAAAATACAGCTGCAAGTGGGAATGACCTGTTTGGTGTCTGTCTAGATTCTAACAAATGTGTATCATCGGTTACTCATCTGTCAGCATAAAAACTACAAAAATGATAAAGTATTTATGATGTAGAAAACAACAAAACACAACAAAACAAAAAATTCCTGTAGGGGAGTATTTGGAGAGTACTATGACCAGAATGCAGTTAAGATTTGAATCTACATGATCCACATCTGTCTTCTGTAATTTCTCTTCAATCAAAGTCAATTCTCTTTCAGTTTCAGCTAATAATTCCCTGGGACTTTTAGGCCCTTGTTGCCATCTAAGGTTTTGTTTAAATGAATTAGTTCATCAGGTTTTACCCCAATAGTGAGCTGTAACTGGGAAATGTCTTCTAGCAATCTTTGGAAGTCATTAAGAGTTTGCAGTCAATCTCTCCTAATTTGCACCTTTTGGGTCTAATTTTCTGTAATCCAAATTTATAGCAGGAGTCCAGTTAGCTATAACAGAGCCTCTGCCATTTGGCAATTTCTGTAAGGGTATATCAAGGTTGGCTGTCTGAAAATCCTATACTGTTCCCCTCTATATAATGCAATCCTGAAACTGGCTCTCCATTAACTTCTTCTGTCTGGGTTTGAACCTTTCTGCGATCTGTTTTATTAGATTTTTCCAAGTCCTGCATCTTAGCACTCAGATTAATCAACTTTTTGGTGATATGACAAAAACTATAATGCTGACAATATTTACAATTGATGTTCCATAAATCCCATCTAAATTAGATATCCTCTCCTTTAATTGATCCGTTTTTAAACTGTCTAACATATTATCATACAGAGACCCAAACTCCTCTATTCTAACATATTATCATACAGAGACCCAAACTCCTCTATTCTAACATATTATCATACAGAGACCCAAACTCCTATATTCTAACATATTATCATACAGAGACCCAAACTCCTATATTCTAACATATTATCATACAGAGACCCAAACTCCTCTATTCTAACATATTATCATACAGAGACCCAAATTCTTCTATTATAATAGTTTTTCTCATTTTTTAATGTGTTGGGGGATACTCTCTGTTTTAACTAATTCCTCCCTTTAAGAATTCCCAATTATCTTACCAAATTTACCAACAATGTTGATGAAGATATGAGGCTGATTATTGCTGCGTAGAACCGTAGAAGCCTGACTGGATTTCAAGGCAGTTACCGAGTTTGTCAGCAGACCAAGAAGGGGGTTCAGGAGAGCCTGCAACCCACAGTGGAGAGGTGGCGCTGGAGCCCACGTGCAGCCCCAGTCTGTTGGTGGTGCCTCAGGCAAATGGCTTTTTCATGAATTCATACCCCAAATGTTGGGTGCCAATTGTAGCACAAATAATAAAAACCCAGAGACAGAAATTGGGGTTCAACCTAAAAACCAGAAAAACAAGGCAGCCAAGCTACTGGAAAAGTCTCACCTCTACCAAGACCGGGTGCAAACTAACCAACTAAACCCCTCTCTCCTCCCATCTTATATTCCTTCTAGTGCTGGGATTAAAGATGTAGGTCACCAACGCCTGGGTTTGTTTCTGCATTGATCTTGTGTAGCCCAGGGTAGCCTTGAACTCACAGAGCTCTATCTGCCTCTCTCTCCCAAATCCTGGGATTAAAGGTGTGTCACCATTACCTGACCTCTACTGGCTTTACCTTTGCCTCTGATATCCAGGCAAGATTTGTTTATGAAAATACAGATAATATACCATTATAAGCTCTGTTTCTCTTTTAGACATATTCAATCTCAGGTAGCACAAGGTGGCCTTGAACTCACTGAGATCTGTCTGCCTCTGTCTCCCACGTGCTGGGATTAAAAGTATGTGACACCATTGCCTGGCATCTATGACTAGTTAGTGGCTTAGCTCCCCGTTCTGATATCCAGTCAAGCTTTATCTGTTAGATCCCAAACAAAATATCAGTATAGCTGTCAAGATTGACAACATAAATGAATCTCCTGGGCCTCTGTGTCAGAAGATAGGCAGCCCACATAAGTTGCCGTTTAGCCTCTACGTGCACACTGTAGTTCATGCACGCTCACATACCTGTGCATATACTACATAAATCAAAATGAAGAAAAAAAGAAAGAAAATGCATTTGAAATGATAGCGTTTATTTTTCTGGACATTTACCCAGTTAAAGTTTACTTACCAAATTTGTGTTGCTTGTCTCTTTTATATTAAAATTTCCATACCAGTGATGACCAATGGGGTGACCACCTGAGTTTAATCCTCAGGACCCATGTGTAAGGAGAAAACTACTTCTTCACATGTACATCATAGTATGGGCATCCATGCATTTAACATACTTATTCAACATAATGATATTCTATTATCTGTAGAGCAATCATGTAAGAAATTGCACCGAATTTAGAATATGTCATTAGGCAATTTTAGCTTGCCCCCTTCCCCAATCAACCAGTGGTGGTTGTGTTTGCCTTTAATCCCAGCTCTTGGGAGGCAGAGGCAGGTAGAGCTCTTATTTTAAGGCCAGCCTGGTCTACAAAGGGACTTCCAGGACAACCAGGGCTACACAGAGAAACCCTGCTGCCATTGCTAGTGATTTATTTTTAAGTACAGTATCTATCTAAAGCCCCATTGTTTGGTACTAAACATTGTAGTCAGAGCTATCCTAGTATTCATGTTCCTCCTGATGAGACCTGCCAGCGACCAGTGCCCATACAATTCAAGATGAAACAGAACCAAGGGACTCAAAGCTGAGCTGCTCAGAAGTGCCTTTACTGACATTCTGTGACACTTATTCTGGATAGCAGGCAGACGTGGTGCTGAAGCCGGTAGCTGAGAGCTTACATTCTTATCTGCAAGTAAGAGGCACAAAGAGAACACTAACTGGGAATAATGTGAGCTTTTGAAACTTCAAAGCCCACCCCCAGTGACACACCTTCTCCAACAAGGTCACACCTCTTAATCCTTCCCAAATAGTTCAATTGAGTAGAGACCACATATTCAAACGTAGAAGCCTATTGGGGCCATTCTTATTCAAACCGACACAAATATTTTTTGTATACACAGCTGTGGCTATTTTAGGCAGGCATAGCTGGATTTTCATTGTTTTTATTTTTTGAGGCAGTGTTTCCTCTGTGTAGCCCTGACTGTCATAGAACTTGCTCTGTAGACCAGACAGGCCTTGAAGTCACAGAGATCCGCCTGATTCTGCCTTCTGAGTGCTGGGATTAAAGGAATGCACCACCACTGCTAGGCTACAGCTGAAGTTATTAATGAGAGATTTTTAAGCAGGATTTTTTTTTCTTGACTATGAACATACATCATTAACTGTTTTTTTAAGCACACAGCATCTTCCTTAGGTTTTTGTTTGTTTGTTTCTCCCTGTCACAGAATCAGAGGGTCAGCCTGACCCACGACAGGGACTAGGAAGACCACTTTGAAATAATCATGCTTGGGTCTTGAGTGTGCAGACCAGATCTGTCTCAGAAGCAGCTTTTCAGTGAGCTGATAATACCAGACACCTAAAGAATTTAGGAAGTAGTACCACCGGTGTCTTTATGAATGAAAGAAGGAACAGAAGCAGATGTATCCAGGCTTGGTAAGGCATAAACTAAGGTGTGGTAAGCTTTCTCATCGTCCTTTATTTGGACCCCCAGCCCCCAAATAATGACACTGAGACTAGCATTGGCTATGAATGCTTGGCCTTAGCCTTGACTTGCACAGAACTAGCTCTTCTAACTTAAATTAACCTGTTTCTATTGATCTGCTGATTGCCATGTGGCTCTTTATCTCTTCTCCATTGCATACATTCAACTCCCTCCATGTCTCACTGGTGAAAAACACATGCCTAGATTCATTCCTTCAGTTCCTCTGTCTGCCTGAAAGTCCTGCCTAACCCCTCCTGCCTAGCTGTTGACTGTTCAGCTTTTTATTAAACCAATCACAACAACACATCTTCACACAGCGTAAAAATATCCCACAGCACAAAGGCAAAGCACAGGCGTAATGCAAAGAGTCCCAAGAACACAAATATCCGGTCTTAGTGGAAACAGGCTTGGAGACAAATGTCATCATGGACACAGGCTCCTGTGTAAGCTTCTCAATTGCCCTTAGCTGTTGGAACTGTGGATACAGTCTGTTGACATTCTCTGCTAGTATTGTCAAAGGCCAGCATTTCTAATAATATCTCTCTAAGATCAGGTTGAGAAACAGTCTCTTCATGCTGCCAAGTCCTGAAATGAAGGGATTCAGCACGTTCAAACAAGTCCTGCTGTAGTAGTTAGTTCTAATGCTCTGAAGAAACACCACGATTATGGCAGCTCTTATAAAGGAAAGCATTTAAAACTTTAATTGAGGAGGTGGCTTACAGTTCAGTGTTTCAGTCCATTATCATCATGGCAGGGAGCATAGCCACTTGTAGGCCGATGTGGTGCTGGCTACATCTTGATCCAAAGGCAACAGGAGATGGACTGAGACAGTAGGGGGTGTCCTGAGCATAGAAAACCTCAAAGCCTGTCCCCACAGTGACACACTTCCTTCTACAAGGCCATACAAACATACACACTCCAACAAAGCCACACCTTCTAATAGTGCCACTTCCTATGGCATTTAGGGGGCCAGTTACATTCAAACTACTATACCTGGCCAGCTTGCCCCAGTCATGGGAGATCCATTGCTCTGTTTCAGCTATCCCTCTCAACAATCCCATCATACTTGAATATGTAAGTCTGTAATAAAAGGATGTGGCTTGTTTAAAATTCCTAAGTATTTTATAGGGTATAGGCTTCTATTCTGCATGTATTCCTCCTGAAGAAAATTATCAACTCTCAGTATAAAGGGCTAGAAGTCACCAGGGCCACAGGAGAGGAGGTCAGGTGTGCCTCCAAACCCCCCTTACTTTTGAGTTTACCAATTCCCTGGGCTGATGCAGGAGCACAGGGATGCAGAGGAGCAGCTAGCAGGGAACTTTTCATCTCTGAATCATCAAAAGAGGCAGAAGACTGGAAAGTAGGAAGAGCCAAGGGATTAGGATGGGGCTCATGTGCACATCTTTTCTCTCTCTGAAGGGGTTAGCTGTCCCATTTTGTCTCCTTCTACAAGGATCACCTGCAGTGGCTGAATACTTCCATCCAAAGATTAGAAGGAGACCAGACATTTAAGGGGCTCACTACGCCCGGCCGATTAGCCTGTTTTAAACAGCACAAATACCTTCCTGATGCTTTCTGGACAATGTTCCCTGTGCTGGACGCCAATCACAGTATTTGTCTATATAACAAAGATCACAGAAATCTTGTTTTTGTACTTTTGATGAAAAAGAAACTTGCCTGGTGGTGGTGTACACCTTTAGTCCCAGCACTCAGGAGATAGAGGCAGGCAGATCTCTGAGTTCTGAGTTCTTCAAGTTCAGCCTGGTCTGCAGAGTAAGTTCTAGGACAGCCAGCCAGGGCTATACAGAGAAACTCTGTCTTGAAAAATAAAACAAAACAAAACAAAAAAAAGAAAGAAAGAAAAAAGTCAAAGAAAGAGGAAGAAAAAATAGTAAAATTGATGCTAGAAATGACGTGTTAATAGACATGCTTAGGAAACATTAAGTCATACAAGTAGAATTTAGCTAGAAGAAAACTGCCCCCCAAATTCTCCGAAGGTTAGTTTGCCAACCAGGCCTGTCAGAAATAAGGGAACTATAGGATGCTAGGGTGTGGATGTTTGTTTAGCAGGGCTGAGCAGCCATTGTACTCTATTCCCAAGACTAAAGAAACAGCTCTGTCTTAAATTCAGCCATTAGACCCTGATTACCATAACCAAAGATTCTGAAGGGCAGCTCTGGGAGGCAGCATAGGCTCACAACTGTGCCATTAAGTCTCCTGTTCTCTTATCAGAAAAGCATAATTCTTCCAGGTAGACAAGATGACCCTTGTAACAACTATTTCAGAAAAAAAAAATTAAGCCAGGCCATGGTGGTGCAAACCTTTAATCCAAGCACTCGAGAGGCAGGGGCAGGTGGAGCTATGTGAGTTTGAGGCCAGCCTGGTCTACAAGAGCTAATTCCAGGACAGGCTCCAAAGCTACAGAGAAACCCTGTCTTGAAAAAACAAACAAACAAAAACTTAAAGGACAACACTGGCATGCTTAAAACAATCCTGGGAAATACAGAAGATCCATGCTGTGTAAATGTCCTGTCTGCCTAAGTGGTCAAGTTTGCAGTCTCCTGTCTCTGTTTATATTGAAGTTTGGCCTGGGACCAAAACAGACTTATGGGTGACAGTGTTCGTGGAATACATAATCCTGAAGTATATGTGCACTAGTAAATTCTTTTGTTCGTGTCCAACTCTCCTTAGGCATTAGCCCAGCTAAACAAACACTATCATAGAGCTTTTCCTTAAATAAATTGTTCCTCACTGGCTTAATGAGTTAACAGAAGTGGTTGCTGACGTCTGTGCTGCTGTACCCGCCGTGGCTCTTATGATGGAACAATTGATGGAAGCAGTGAGGGCTTTCCATTACTGTTGACTTTGCCTGAGATCAAATGCCTTTGTTTGGAATGGATGATGGTGAGCCCTCAGGGATCCTGTCTACACCTTTGCATGTCCTAACCCAGAAGCACAATTAAGATAAAAGTTAAAGTATTTAGTTAAAAGGCACACCTTTTAAGACTTAATGTGGCTGGATAAAGTGTCCACTGTCAGAACTCTCTGATCAGGAAGGTCCCAGAGTCCCCCAAACAGTAAGGGCTACTGTCACTGCTATGACATGTACACCAGAACTATGTGGTGAAACCCAGTTGCTGAAGATGACACACGCTTTGGTTGCAGAACTCAGGAAAATAAAAGTGAGATGGAACTGGGTAGTGCCCGGAGGCTCCGTGCTGGCTGCTTGGCTGTGTGCTAGGCAAGGTGCCTGCTAGTGCCCAGGTGGCGTGACAGCTTTCTGATTGGATTTTAGGGCTACCCCGCAGGCAGGAACTCTTGTCCGCTACTGTAAGCCGGGGGTAAAGCCCATGGGTAAGGAGTCACAGGTCTCTGTGGGCAAACGACTGCTATTGTTTTGTTGAGTGGGTGTGACCTTATCAAACTGTCTCCTGCATATTTGTGCTTTGCCCATAGGTCACTGCTTCTGTCAACTCCAATCCGCCATGGGAGGAAACTTCCTCTTTACAGTGGTGTACCACAAAGCCTCATAACCACCTGAACTCCTGAGACTAAGTGACTATTGTGACATTCTGATCCAATGCTCAATCTCAGATGGAGGAAAATAATCAAACATCTATGTCATCCATCTAAGCCTCAGGGAATGTTCTGGAAGAGGTGGCTTGAAAGAATGTAAGAGCTGTAGGAAGGTTGGAGGTTTTTGTTTTTTTTTTTTTTTTTTTATCAATATCCTCTAAATTGAAACATTTCCATCCTGGAGGGAGGCTCCTTAGTACTCAGGAAATAAACTCACAATTGTCAAGAAGTCCCTGAAACTTAATAGATTCACCAGGTCCAATTCTCCCAAGGTGTTATAGGCAGTATCAAACACTAAGGATAGGAGGTTGAGCAGTTGAGCTGTCTGGAGGAAACTGATCTGATAAGCTGGTTGTGGGTTACTCAGAAAAATCTGGGGCTGTAGCTTTTGTGAGTTATCCCCTATGCTGGTACGGTCTTGCCAGGGGCACATCTGCCTTTGAGTTGCCCATGCTTATGTAAGTCACTCATTGCTCAGGCTTCTGTAAGTTACCCTCATTTATTCATCAAGCTGGACTTTGGTCTGTTGTTGGTGCACTGCCTAGGGTGAATGGATGTTTGTTTTGTGTCTTCCCAGGAAAAATCAAAAACAGCGTGTGAAGATGAACCCGCTGAACCTGAACCTGAACCTGAACCTGAACCTGAACCTGAACCTGAACTGCATCAGAATCTGCCCACAGTCTGGAGAAGGTGTCAATACCCTACTGATCACATCATTGCTAGAGAGATGTCGGTATATGTCTTAGGGTTTCTCTTGCTGTGAAGAGACACCATGACCAGAGCAACTCCTATAAAGGAAGACATTTGATGGGGTGGCTTACAGTTTCAAAGGTTTAGTCCATTATCTCCATGGTGGGACATGATGGTGAGCAAGTAGACTTGGTGCTGTAGTTGAGAATCCTGCATCTTGATTGGCAGGGAAGAGGAAGTGAACTGAAGCACTGGATGAGGCTTGAGCACATATGAGACCTCAAAACCTACCACACTGTGATGCACGTCCTCCAACAAAGCCACACCTACTCCAACAATGACATACCTCCTGATAATGCCTCTCCCTCTGAGCTTATGGGAACAAATTACATTCCAACTACCACAGTATATAACATACTCATTCCAAATTAGTTTAGTAAACAGTCAGCACATGTTTTACTAATAAATAATTAGTAGCAGCTCGTGTTTTGTTTAAAGTTCCTTCATTTTCTCCTAACACAGTAGCCATGTTTTAAAGTATTAACTCTTCTCATTAGTTCTTTTTATGCTCACCTCTCTATCTATCTATCTATCTATCTATCTCTCCATCTGTTCCTGTCACTGAGTCAGAGGGACAGCCTGAGTCATGGAGCTTGGAAAGAAACTTGAGACAAGCGTGCTTGGCTCTGAAGTAGTTGGTCCAATCCCATCTGAGAGTCAGCCTTTCAGAGAACTGAGACAGCATGTGCCTGTATACTTTTTAAATATTATCTGTGCCCAAAGGGCATTTAAAAGAAACATCTAAGAACCCAGAAAGTGATGACATCTGTGTCTTTACAATTAAAAGGTATAAACAAAAGCAAGAATGTTCATGCTTGGTAAGGCAGAAGCCAAGGCAGACAACAGGCATAAGGCAAGGAGGCCCAAGAACATGAAGGCTGTCCTATATCAGAGCCAGCAGGCTTGTAGACTCAGTGCTGCTGCAGGCTCCTATGAGTGGGCCGGTATCTCAATGGCTATTGCCTGAAGGAGCTCCCGCATAATCTTCTCAAATGCCTTTAGCTGTTTGAACTGTGGGCAGGGTCTGTTGACATTCTCTGCTAACATTGTCAAAGGCCAACATTTCTATAATATCTGAGATCAGATTGAAAACCCACCTTTTCATATCACCAAATCCTGAAATGAAGAAATTCAGCAGGTTTAAACAAGTTCTGGCCAACTAGCCCCAGTCATGGGGGATCAGTTGCTGCATTTCAGCTATCCCTCTTAACAATCCCATCATACATGAAGCTGTAGCTGTAAGTGGAGATGGCTTGTTTAAAATCACTGAGGACCTAAGACACAATAGGCTTCTATTCTGCCCACATTCCACTCTTAGAAAAATTATCACCAACTCTGAGTCTAAAGGGTTAGAAATGTACCGGTATTTCAAAGTGCCACAGATAGGTATGGCTCAAGATCCTCTTGCTTTTGAGCTAACTGAGTCCTAGGGTTAGTGCAGAAACACCAACTGTAGGGATGCAGAGGAATGGATGATTAGCAGAGAACTCTTTACCTTCCGAGTGATCAACAGAGTCAGAAGACTGATCAAGGGAGCCAAAGGAGGAAGGCAGGGCTCCACTCATTGTCTCATTTCCTTCTGAAGGAGCTATCTGCCCTGTGGTGTCTCCTTGTGCCAATAGGGCAGTAGCCATTTGCAATGGCCAGATAGTAAGGTGAAAAAACCACAAGGACAAGACATTGAATGGGATCCCCTAGATTTGCTGAGGAGCCTGTCTACAAACATAAACACCTTCCCATTGCTTCCTGGGCAATGCTCCTGTAACAGAAGTAACAGTATTTGTCTCTATATTCTGACAGGTCATAGAAATCTCGATTTTGTACTTTCTCCTGAAATGCTTTTACCATTGCTTACCATATGCACATATGGCCTGCCCTTTGCTCTGGCATCCAGGAGTGGGACCCTAGCATGCTTTATAATTTTGTTTATACTTTCTTGTTGAATTTTTTAAAAGTTCCCATGTTTTAGTTTCATTCCTTTAATCAAAAAATTCAAACTCTTAAACTATTACACTTACTATTTTGCTATTTGCTTTACCATGAATTTTCTATTTTAAAATTATTAAGAATTTGTGTATAAAAATCAGATCTAAATCAATAAGGATAATATAACCTACTTATGGGGGGCTACTATGTCAAAACTTAAATTCAAATTATGTGCAAATTAGTTAAAATTCTGGAGCTTGGATATGTCACGAGCAATGCCCATGCGTCAAAATAACTTCCTCACAAAGCATCATATTTGATGTCATCGAGTATATTAAAGAATTTGAGCTATGATAGAGCTGAGGGATTTGTGCAGTTCACAGAGACTGACCTAGCACGCCAGAGGTCCTGGATCTGATCCCCTTGGCTATACACCCACAGCAGGGGTGGGGTTGGAGGCGTATCTCCAGTCAGCATTTCAGAGGCTGAAGCAGGAGGACACAGAGATGTTGCTCTAACCATCTCCTCAGCCTTCCTGGAAACTACAGCTCATAAAAAAATAAAGGTACATGTTTGTTCTTTTAGCTCGTTTATTTGTCTTGTTTCGTTTGACATACGGTCTTTCACCATAGCTCCTGTAATTCATGATGTGGACCAGACTGGCCTCACACTCACAGACATCAGTCTGCTTTGGCATCCCCATTGCTGGGAATAAAGGTGTGGCCACCATGCCTGACTCTACAAGCTTTATTCATTTGTCCTTCGATTTCTTTTTTAATTTAATTTTTTTTGCTTTTTATGTCTATGAGTTTTTTGTGTATATTTGTGGACCATGTGCCTGCCTGGTACCTTCAAGGACAAGAAGAATGTGATGATGAAGATTATGTTTAGAGGATAATTTGAGGCATCCTGGGCAATATAGCCAGCCTTTGTCTCAAACACAGAAAGAAACCTACACCCGGGCTGGGGTTGTCCAGTTCAAATATCAGAGCAGAGTAGGGAATTGATGGGGGAGAGTCTTCTGGCTTGTGTTAATTTCATTAGTTAAATAAAGAGACTGCCTTGGCCCTTTAATAGGACATAAAATTAGGTAGGCGGAGTAAACAGAACAGAATGCTGGGAGAAAGAAGCTGAGTCAAGGAGTCACCATGATTCTCCCACTCCAGACAGATGCAGGTTAAGATCTTCCCTGGTAAGCCACCTCGTGGGCTACACAGATTATTAGAAATTGGTTAGATTAATATGTAAGAGCTAGCCAATAAGAGGCTGGAACTAATGGGCCAGGCAGTGTTTAAAAGAATACAGTTTCCATGTAATTATTTTCGGGGTAAAGCTAGCCGGGTGGCGGGAAGCAGCCCGCTGCTCCTAACACAACAGGGGATAACTTTCCTAAACCAGGATAGGTGAGAATGGGGAAACTGGGAGGCAAACCCTGATCATACATAACAGGGACACTTGTTTGCCGGAATGAGGTGGCTTCACAGTGGGTAAGCACTTACTTTGGACTGAGGGTCTCATGCAGCCTAAACTGGCCTTGAACTGTTTAAAAGGCCTTGAGCTCCTGTTCCTCCTGCTGTAGCCTCCCAAGTTCTAGGAGGACAGGGTGCACCGCTATGCCCAGCTTCAGAGTTACCTCCCACAGTGTCTGCAAACAATCAAGATTCCAGGAATAAGCGCATAGCATTAAACCAAGCCTCCATCCCTGGGGGTCTTGAGGTCCTCTCATAAGCAGTAAGAGCTACTCGGGATGATGAAAGCTGTGCCACGGATTACTCTAGGGAGGAAAGTCTCATTGAATTTACCTCAACTTCCAAAGTTCTTGGACCAAGACTGCTCTTTACATCCATTTTTCCCCCATTAATAGTAATGTTTATAACTAGTATGTCATGATTTTATGATGTATAGATATATAAAGGGAGTGTTTGATAATGTTCTTTGGCCACTAAGAGTCTTACTGGACCAAGAAAAGTATGAAAACATTCAAACCTGCCAATATATCAAATTGAGAACAAGAATGGAAATGTGGAGACATAACCACCAAATACCCCAATTCTGCTAGACCTGCATGTATGCAAATCCAGGTCTAGGCCCTTGATCTTAGTACAGTGATAATCCAAGAATGGACACTTGCATGTGAGTATGAATGAGCTCATGAGATGTCAGCCATGCGTTGAACGGTTTGTTCCTCTCCCATGTGATATTGTCTATGCCCTGTATTGTATATATGTACTTCTTGTGTTCATTAGCTAAATGAAGACGCTTCTCATTCACTGCATATTTGTAGCCCTCATGGACTTTGAGCAAAATGAGCATCTCTAGGAGAAAGGGACCCTCATGATAAAGCAAAAGTGTTTCCTTGGACAATCGATGTCTTTCTTTTTCAGTGCCCAGGATTGAGCCCAGAGCTTTGCACACACTAGCATTACAATACACCCCAACTGGTGATTATATTTGATCAACTATTTACTGTATCCCCTCGTTGCACACTCACAGTGAACAGTAGCATAGTAAAAACTCTGAGAACGACCTGTAGTGAAGAAACTTGCTTAGCATTTCTGTGTTCAACATTTCCCAAACATATTTGGAAATTAAGTGTAGTAGGAGCTGCCTGGCTAGCTTATGCCCAGAAATAACAACACACAAATTGTATTCTTTTAAACACTGCCTGGCCCATTATATCTAGCCTCTTCTTGGCTAACTCTCACATCTTGCTTAACCCATTTCTAATAATCTGTGTTGCACCGTGAGGTGGTGGCTTTCCCGGGAAAGATTCAGCATGTCTGACCTGGTGGGTAGCTCCATTGCATCTGACCTCGAGAGGAGAGGCATGGCATCTGGCTCACTTCCCTTCTTCCCAGCATTCTGTTCTGTCTACTCCACCCACCTAAGGGCTGGCCTATCCAATGGACCAAGGCAGTTTCTTTATTAACCAATGAAATCAACACAAAAAGTAGACCCTCCCACATCAATTAAAGACAGCAGGCACATATTGCCCTTGAGCATCAAGTGTTGATTACACAGACTGAAGAAAAGCCAGGTGACACATGTGTTTGAGTAATATAATGAGGCTTTCACAGCATACCTGATATTTACCAATGAATCACATGATTAACCAAAGAGGATATTTTGTACAGAGGTTATCTATTGTAAATAAAAAAATAAAATACTAACAAAAGATAAAAAATGTATTATGATATTATCAATAAATAATTGTAAATATGCAAGAGAAAACTTAATGCTAGTCAGTACACTTTACATTTCTTTTGCATGCTTTTCCTCTTTACACTGACTTACACTGACAGCTTTGCCCAAGTTTTGTGAAATTGGGCAGTCTGTGGTTTCCCAACATGGTAAGAAGAGGCCAGGGACCTGAGCTAGGGTTGGGTAAGGAGGCTGATGGAAAAACATTTCATCATGTGATGCTGAATTGAGTCATGCCTCAACTTTGAGCCCCACTGCTGGCCAGCTTCCAGGCACAGAGCATCTCAGCAGGGCCAGGCATGAGTCTGGGTCCTCAGAGGGAGTAAGCCTGAGCCAGGACCTCTGTGGGTTTCAGGCATTGGTCTGGGACATCAAAGGGAATAGGGAGGAACCTGGAACCTCTGCAGGTCAGAGCATGAGTCTGGGACCTCAGAGAGAGTAAGCAGGTTCTCTGCGATTCCAGGGACAGCCAAGCCTGGACCTCCGAGGCAGTAAACCAGAGCCAGAGGCCTTTCCAGGTCCAACTCCAACTCAGGGACTTCTGCAGGAGGGATTCCAGACCAGGATTTAGAGAAACAGGGCAAATCCGGCCACCTAGGCCAAAGTAGGCCTGAGACAGCAAACTGCAAGAAAGCAGAGCAAAGCACAGGAGCACTGAGCTGTCTCCAGGAACACAGAGTAACCAACAGGGTAACTAGAACTGTGACACTGACTGTACCATGAAGAACAGCCATCTGAGCTTTGGATTCACTGGCACCTAGAAGATTATGCAACAGAATCTCAGCCCCAACCACACCTATTAGAGGAAAAGATGAGTAGAAAAGGTAAGATCACACACTACACCACAAAGAGCAACACAACACCAGTAAAACCTAAAGACCCTAAAACAGTAAGACCTGAACAACCAAACATGGATGAAGCAGAAGAAAATGACCTAAAAATAACTTCAAGAGAATGTTTGAAACTCTAAAAGAGGAAATGAGAAATTCCCTTAAAGAAATGGAGGAAAAGGGAAACAAAAAAATTGAAAGACATTGGCAAATCACTTAAAGAAAACCAATAAAGAGAAATCAAACCTATGAAGGAAATGATTCAGGACTTGAAAACGGAAATAGAGGCAATAAAGAAAACATATACTGGGGGAATTATAGAAACAGAAATCATGAGAAAACAATCAGGAACCACAAACACAAGCATGAACAGCAGAATACAAGAAATGGAAGAGAGAATCTCAAGCACTGAAGATACAATAGAGGAAATAGACTCATCAGCTAAAGAAAACATTAAATCTAACAAGTGCTTTGACCAAAATATTCAGGAAATATGGGACACCATGAAAAGGCCAAACCTAAAAATAATAGGTATAGAAGAAGGAGAAGTTCAACTCAAAAGCACAGAAAAAATATTTAACAAAATCATAGAAGAAAGCTTCCCCAAAATATGCCTATGAAGATTCAAGTCTTCCTGTTGTGTGTTTGCTGGATTCTGGTGTTGTCATGTTGCTTTTCAGGTTGTTGGAGGAATTTTTGCATTGGCACCTGCCCATCTCTTCCTTCAGATGCGGACAGGAGAGTCTTGGTGTCTTGGTCCAATCTTTGCTGTGGCTGACTGTGTACTTGGGAGTCTTTCTTGGTCTGCCCTCTCTAGGACCCCTCAGCACTGGAGTTTTTCCTCAGATCCTCTCCATCCTGGAGTAGGCTGTAGTGGTGGATCTAAGGACCTGGCAGATGAACAGGAGTGCTTGGTGGCAAGATGGAATGGAGCAAATAGAGAAAGCCAGTAGCCACGGGGAAGCCAGTAGCCACGGGGAAGCCAGTAGCCACGCTGAATGGCCAGAAAGTTGAAGAAATTGGAGGGGGCCTGTACTCTGTTTCGGGACTATCTGGGCAGGTGGGCACACACTCAACCCTCTCGATGAATCTCCTCAGTACAGGAGCAGAGCCTCTTGCTGGGCCAAGGACCTCACAGACAAAAGGGTAAGCTTTGGGGGAAGAGGGTAGTGTGGAACAAAGAAGCCCCTGTGACAGGAGCACTCACCACTGGCTCCCCAGCCCCTCGGCTGAGACCTCTGATATTAAGAGCCTCACTGGGACTTCTTTTTGTTATCCTACTGTTGCTCTGTGTTGTAGGAATTTGCACAGACTGTTCCCCACTGTGTCCTTAATGTCAGATTCCCAACCTAATCCCCTGTGCAGAGAAAGGGAATCAAATCCTTTTGGGCTGGAGTTTAGCAGGAGAGTGATTAGCTGGAATGCACTAAGCCCTGGGTCTGTCTCCAGCACTGTGGAAAAACAGTTTTGGGTGCATCCACACATAATATCATCATTCAGGGGTTAGAAACAGGCATCAAGAGTTCAAGGTCATCATTATCTACATAGTAAAATTTAGGGCTTGGGCTACATTGTCTCAAATTAAAGAAAATAGTAAACAGAAGTTAAAGCCAGTCTGGTCTAAATGAAACTCACTGTCCAAAATAAAAGAAACTCTCTCTACTATTCAATTCCATTATAGAACAGATCACTGCTAAAAATTAAATGGAAGCCAGAAGTGATTTTTAAAAATGATAATCCATTGTGTAGATATGACACCTGCATATTTTTTAATTTTTTGAAATATTTTTCACCTTATACCTACCTGACATTTGAGTGGATCTGTGGAACCCTTATGTGTAGTTACCCAGACTAAGATAATTTTCTCTGGAGTAGATCTTTTTCTTCTAAAGAAGATCCCCAGTTTATGACAGGAACCACGGGTGTAGCTGAGGACAGAATTGTACCTAAGAGACCATATGTTAATTGCCCATCGCTGCAAACTAGCAATCAATTGTTGAAATCCTATTCTTCTGTAATTTATCTCTCACCAAACTGACTCATGCACTTAGTCCATTTTTCCTTCCCTCCACCTCCCCAATCCCTATACTTGCATGAGCAAATTTTCTCTACAGAATTACCACACTGCCTCTAACTACTTATGTAAGCAATATATGGTGAGATCCCTTGAGATAGGTTCCTAATGCCGATTCCCTTGCCCTCATCCTGTTTTCTGTCAGCACTAAGAACTAATATTCATCACTGATCATGGGCATGAATGCTCAGAGTTAAAAATCTTTACAGTCTTCAGATCTTGCAATATAAATACTTTGGCATCATATATGGCCTAGACTTATTATTTTGATAAATCAAGATCAAAGCATTTGAGAAATTATCTATTTGAGTTTTATAAAGTACATTTCAGTACCAGACAGACTGTGAGGGAACACCAATTTAAGATGATATGACTCCACATCATGCCGTGGATTTAAAGCGTAGTTTAAACTGATTGTGTTCCTAGCATGGTCATGGAATCTGCTTTACTCTTTCCATGTAGCCCAGAATGGAAAAGGACAACTGTTTCCATTAGGAGACAAAAGTTTATGGTTGGTAGGGACAACAAACATTTGTTTCTGACCAACACAGTCCTTTGTATGATGTAGGGAGGCCTCGTGACAGATACATAATTATATAACTAACTAAAAATCATTGAGACTAGAAGAAGGGTCTATCTCCTTTGATGAGCGATGGTGCTTGCAGGTGCCTCACAAAGTAGATGGGGGCAGAATGCTCACCACTGAGAATTCACTCCATGATGGACTCAGCAGAACAAAAAAAAAAAGAAAAAAAGAAAAAAGAAAACTTCAAGTCATCAAATTATCTATACTGGAGTTTTTATTCTTTTCTTTCTTGTCAAGATATTTCAAGGGACCTCAGAACCCAGAACACCAGCTTCACAGGGTGACCTTTAATATCAAGAAAAACAGTGCTGTGCATGTGTGCGTACATTTCTCTTGTCATTTTTTATTTATTTATTTATTTATTTATTTTTGGTTTTTCAAGACAGGTTGCGCACGTCTTGTCTTTTTTGTGAGAGTAATTGTAGTCACTGCAATGGACCCATATTTCTGACAAACTTTCCTGACTACAAATACATTGAGAAAGAGTTCTGGCGATGGTTTTGAGCAGATAATGTCTTTCTGAAAGACAGAGACATTTAGGGGACATTGAAGGCTGGGAAACCCCAACTCCAAACATCTACATTGCTTTGCTCCCTCCAGGGTTAACCAGGAAGAGACACACTGCTTCAGACCCTAGGGTGGATTGTGAGGTGGTTTTATCAGACCTCTGTTTTTTTTCTTTTCATCTTTTCCTTTCCTTCCTCTTCCTTCTTTTCTTTCTCCTCCCATTGGTCTTGGAGACTGGCAGGTCTGGAACTTTCTGTAGCTCAGGATCACTCTCAACTCCTGACCTTCCTTCCTCACCTCCCAGATACTAAGATTACAGGTGTGCAGCATCACGTGTGACATTATACCTACCTCGCCTAATGTGGCTCACGCTGCCTAGTTTATAAATAAAAAATAGCATTTCTTGTCTGTTATTCTTAATAGATAATTAGGTGACAACATTGTTATTTCCGTATCTGCCGCGCCAGCACGGCAATGTCATTCTTCTGAGCGAGGGACGTAGGGATTAACACACAACACGACTTCAGGTTCTGCAGACAAGCCTTTATTCTACTTTCTCACACAGTATATATAACCCTCAGAAGGGGAGGCCAAACCAGCAAAAGCAGGAAGCTCATCACTGTAACTCAATGGCTTAGGGGTAAACATCCTTAGAAACATTGCTGAAAACAACAGATTGTTCCTGTTTATGTTCCTGTTTTCAACCAACTTCAAGAGTGCAAAACAGATCTAGGGACCCAACAATTCCCCCTTCTTATTTTAAAACCATGAGAGCCCCTGTCTTAGAACTCCCCCAGATCAAGACTCTTACCCATCTTCGGGAGGCCTTAATCCCTGTCTTAGGCAAGCTCTCTATACCAGGAGAGTTGTATCCATGCTGGCTTCTATGCAAGCTACTGGATGAGGAAAGTTGGCAATGATTTTACCCATCTGTAGACTCTGCCCAGACCATAGAAGAAGATACTGAGCCATTTGGCTAAGGCAGATAAGAACAATGAGTTAATATAAGCTACAAGAGTTAACAAGAGGCCTGAGCTAATGGGCCAATCAGTTGATAACCTAATGTAGACTCTCCGTGTGATATTCTTTGGGACCTGCCAGCTGTGGGGTAATGGGTAGGAAGAAACCCCAACGAGCAGGAACTCACGTTACATCTGTGTGATTGTGTGTTGACTATTATAGGAACAATGAATGTTGTGATTTCATTTTAGGTCTACCACACAGTAGGAAACTCTTGGGTGGTTCTGTAAACCTGGTTCAAAGCCCAGTGACTGAGGCCAGGGTGATGTACGGAAATCTCTCTGATTCTAGAGACTGAAACCTTTGCTGTATATCACAGACAGAATTCATAACATACCTCTATGTCACTAAGACATAAGGCTGCTCTCTTACTGTGTACTCAAACTGATTGTTTAGCCCACTTTTAAGAGAACAATGTAACAATTACCACTACTATGATTGATCTTCCTACATAGCCACCTTTTACAAACTAAACTAATACTTAACTGTAATCTTAAATTATGTTCTCTTCTGTGCTCCCTGATCCAGAACAAATGTGTATCATTGGTATAAAATGGCAAACATAAATGTTGAAAACACTCTTAAATGAATATCCACAGAAACAGTTGAACACAGAAACATTACTGGGCAAACATGGTGTTTGTAATGTTTTGTTGCTGTTGTTGTTGTCTGGGTGAGTTGGGGTCAGTTGCAGTCATTATCTTAATCTCTTATCAGATTCCATGAATGGTTTCTATAAAATATTCCACTCCTTCCACCACGTGATTCTTACAGTGAAATTCAATAAAAGAGAGAACAAAAAAGGGGCTGATATACACATTCACACACAGGGACAGATGTAGAGACAGACAGACATAGGGGACAGACACAGACTCAGACAAGAAAAGAGACAGACAGATTTCTTCAGAAAGGTGCAGATTGAGATTCATGCAACAGACTGAGAAGGGAAGACAGGGAACATGTAGAAAATTCATTCCTGGAAATGACTCCCAGTGGAAGTGCTTTTATTTCTCCTTAATGCCACTCTTTAAACATGTCACCAAAAGGTTATGTCATCAGTTTGTACAATACCAAGAAACAGTTTAAAATATTTTCATAACACATTTTAGTGAAAACTATTATAAACTTACATAAAGAATTCAATGTATTTTGTGTCAACTTTCAGATAAATATTTAACATTAAAATTTCTATATTTTTTAAAATATTCCTGATATTGTCACTTCATGTGAGTAGTTCCTCATAGGTGCTTCAGCAGCAACTAAACAGAAGAGAAAGAATTATCAGTAGTATCAAGACATCATTGGGGGCATTATCAGGATGAGCAGTAACAGAGGCATCATCAGTAGAATCTTATGTAGTGTCATGTCACAATGAATATCTTTGTCTTTGAGAAGTGGTATCTTATTTCTTATTACATTGGTTTTATTCTCAGATATTGCTTCTTTGGGGGTGATTGTTTAAAAAATGATGCTACCCATATAAGTCACAGTGTAATGACACAGGAAAATAGAAATTAATACTTAACAGTTACACTTCTCACTTCTCTGCTTAACCATTTAGAAAACATAAGTTGTACATTAAGAGTGAAAATTATTCCCTCATTTCAGCATAGGAGACAACTGTGAACCTACCAACTTTACTTGATCAGTTTGATTGGACTAAACTGATTTTATTACTTTTATGTGATGTATTTTCAATATGATTGGAAAACATGAGCATTCTTTCTAGTTTTAGGTAATGCCTAAAGAGTCCTATACACAGCACAAAGTTTATTTAACATACATATTAGTACCAAAGAGAACTGTATTTCTAGTGCAAAAATCTTCATCTATTTTAAACCATTGCTACTGTCTAACTTACCTTCTTAAGCTCATGGTACTTTTAACTGCACAGCACTTCCCAAATTACATTAAATACCCATATCATCACCAATGCCAAGAATTTCAGAAACCATATTGAAGATGTTAGCAGTACCATTGACATGGTTTCTGCCCAAAGTGGAAAAAAACTTGTATTCATTGTATAGCAGGTGTAGTCAGCTGGATTTGCATCATGAAAACTTATATTAGCATTCTGAGGAGGATCCAAAGTGGCACCTAGGACACAAATAAGAGCAGATTCATAATCAATAGTGAATCTACCACACTTGTGTTCTCTTCTCAGCAAGTTTCAAGAACAGGGTCAGCATTGTGCAGAAGGTTCATGGTATCACCATTGTGGTTACCAGGAGCAGACTCAGGGTCAGCATGTGGTCTCCCCCTTGCATGTCCAGTGTAAGTACCTAAAGATCACGTGTGATCCAGAGTGGTGTTGTGAATTGTAATTTTCTCAGATGCCTGAAGAGTGTCACCTCTGTCACCACACGTGAATATGATGTCAAGTCAGTGTAGCAGTAGGCTGGGAAACAATGCCATGCTTATCACGTACATGAAGAAAACATTCTGCCGTCTTTTCTTCAGCCTTTAAGAAAGTTTTGAGATGTTAGTTTTCATTAAAAATTTTCCTTATTTTTATTCATTTTAGAACTTATCTGTTAATGTGAGGGTCTTGAGATATAGTCCCCAAATGTTTGTTCGTCCAGGGTAATTTTATCACTCTAACCACTGATATCCTGTAACTTCTGCTTCCTTTCTGTTTGAGTCAAAGCCCTGAGTTTGAGAATCTTAAAAGGGGACCTGCTCAGCCCTTTGCCTTCTTTTCTACTGCTCTTTGCTACCTGACATTGCCATCCTCTCTACAATTGGAAGATGTAGAAAGAAAAGGATACAATGTGTCCTCTCCTGTTTTTATTACCGGGATTTTACATTCCAGGCAGATTAGTTGAATGCGACAATCAGGGGCTTTGGGAACAAAAGAACCTCTCTCTTCTGCACCCCACTAATGCTTTCCCATGGCTTTCACAATTGCTCATTAGGTTCCTGGGATAACAGAACAGTGAGGGTGACTTTTGAAATGCATGAATAAACTGTGCCACTACCCACAGCAGAGGGGAACTGTGGAGCTGAAGTAAAGGTTCTGGGAGATGCCTTCTAAATTCTCACTCCCTAGCAGTGACTGTTCTTATACATGGCTGATGAATGTAATGGTCTGTTCCAGCATCTCTGTGGCTGATGGATGCTTGCTAATCGCCTGTCCCAGCATCTCTGTGACAGGTTAAATGAGAGCAGACTCATGGATTTATATATTTAAATGCTTGATCTCCAGGTAGTGGAACTACTTGGGGAGGGTTAGGAGGTGTGGTTTTGTTGTAGGAGTTGTGTGGCTTGAGGTTTCAGAAGACTGGTGCCATTTCCAGTGAGCTCTCAGTTTCTTGTATAAGTTTAATGTAGCTCTCAGCTCGGGCTACAGCACCATGACTGCTTGCCTGAAGCATGGTGGTGATGAAATTGTATGTATCCCATTGGAACCATAGGCCTCACTCTGAACAAACCCTCCCTCCTAGAAGTTGCCTTGGGCATGGTGTTTTATTACAGCAATAGAAAATAATATAACCATCATCCAATCACAGTCTGAGTAACATGGACAAATCTGGAAGGCCTCACTTGATGTGCTGAAGGGTGTTCAATAGTGGATTATGCCAAAAGAGTTGAAACAATTCCATAACATTTGCTTAGATAGGATACATAGACCACCAACTGATTTAATGAGATACATTTAGGAAGTGTCAGTTTTGAAAATGCATTTGATGCTGTTTGTCAGGAAGGGAGCCTCATCAACTTTTATTCCAGTTACAAATAATGACTCTAGGCCGTTGTCATTCATGACACTTCAGGGAGCCTCCTAACTTAGCAGTCTAGGTTTACCTTTCTGTACCAGGTTTGAGGAGACTTTGTGCCACTTATGTGAAAACTCAAACATTCCAGAGCTTACCCAACATCATCAAACAATGTAACGTGGAGATGGTAAACAAAATAGCTTGAGAAGCAATGTTTGTCAAAGGAAACAGATGAGGAAGTGCACATCCTACGTGTGTGTCCAAACTGCTCAAGCGCATCATGTGAAAATGGTCAGTTCAGTGGTTTCCTTGAGAGTGATGGACTTGAACACATCAGAGCAAGAGATATTTGTGAGGGTTAGACACATTTTCACATGCTGTATGTTTCACTAATTTCTTCAGTTACTAAGTATGCTTAAGCCACTTATAAAAAGGGAATAAAAGGGACACATGGGACAAATATAGTTTTCCAGGACACATGACACATAGAAAATAGAGACACTGAAGATGAGTGAGAAAACCCTGGAGATATATTTTGAACAGTTAGTTATACAACAGGAGCACCAATTAATATATAGACACCATTTATTTATCAGCATTCATAATTTCATATCATTCTAAAAATATTGGTGTGGGACAATTGTCTACATTCTGTCAGTTATGTTTTAAATAAATGCTGATTGGCCAGTAGCCAGGCAGGAAGTATAGATGGGACAACCAGAAAGGAAGTAGAGGCAGGTCAATGAGAACAGGAGAATTCTTGGAAGAGGGAAGCTCCCTCTGCAGTCCTGTCCAGACACAGAAGAAGCAAGATGTGACTACACCACTGAGAAAGGTACCAAGCATGTGGCTAAAACAGATAAGAATAATGGGCTAATGTAAATTTTAAGAGTTAATAAGAAGCCTGAGCTATTGGGCCAATCAGTTTATGATTAATGAAGATATCTGTGTGATTTCTTTGGGACTTAATGGGCAGGAAGAAACCTCAAACAGCATATTATTATTGGAGTTTGTCTGCTTATGTGTTCGCATTTCTAAGTTGTTTGTGCTATGCTAGAGTGTGTGTGTCTGTGTGTGTGCATTGTGTGTGTGTCTGTGTGTGTGCATTGTGTGTGTGTCTGTGTGTGTGTGCATTGTGTGTGTGCATTGTGTGTGTGTCTGTGTGTGAGCATTGTGTGTGTCTGTGTGCATGTGTGTCTGTGTGTGTGTGTGCGTTGTGTGTGTCTGTGTGTGTGTCTGTGTGCATGTGTGTCTGTGTGTGTGTGCATTGTGTGTGTGTGTCTGTGTGTGTGCATTGTGTGTGTGTCTGTGTGTGTGCGTATGTGTGTGGCAGAGGATAATCTTCGGGAGGTGGCTCTCTGCTTCCACTGGGTGAGACAGGGTCTCTCACTGTTTCTGCTGCGCTGTGTGTTCCAGTCTGGCTGGTTTGTAGGTTTCAGGGCTGCTCTACTCTCAGCCTCCAATCTGGATTTAGGGATGTTGGGATTACATATGTGACACACTTGCTGTTTGTTGTGTTCTCTGGGATAGAATTCAGGTCATTAGGATTGCAAGGTAAGTGCTCTGTTCTGCTGGCCTGTGTGTGTGTGTCTCTGTGTGTGTATCTGTGTGTGTGTGTGTGTGTGTGTGTGTGTGTGTATGTGTCTGTGTTCTATCTTTTTAATGAAAAGGTGTGTGTGCAGGAGAGAAGAGAGAGACAGAGATAGAGATAGAGATTGGTTTTTAGCATTCAGAAAGACAATGGAGAAAACTCATTGCAATGTGAGTCTTTTCTTTCTCCTAAGCTAACCATCATCTTTGTGCCTTTGGGGCCTGTGTACAGCATGTCTGGCTGTACCACTTCATGAAGACTTCTATTTAATATTCTGTTAGCCTGGGGAACTGACATTATCTTGTTGAATGAGTTTTCTGTCCTGCCCAGTTCCCGCATTTGTTAAGTCCCAAAGAAACCACACAGATGTCTATATTAGTTATAAACTGTTTGGCCCAGTATCTCAGGCTTCTTATTAACTCTTACAATTTATATTAGCCCGTTATTCTCATCTGCCTTAGCCACATGGCTCAATACCTTATTTGGCTGGGCAGTCACATCTTGCTTCTTCTGTGGCTGGCACAGGACTATGGAAGTGTCCTCTTCCCAGAATTCTCCTGTTCTCCTTGCCCTGCCTCTACTTCCTGCCTGGCTACTGGTCAATCAATATTTACTTAAAATATAATTGACAGAATACAGACCATTGTCCCACACCATTACCTAGCTCAGGTTTGTGATTTTTATAGTCATTACACTGATTTTATAGTCATTATCAGATAATGGATTCTAAAAAACTCACGTGTTAATATAGTTTTATACAAATCTAACATCATAAAAGTGATCTCTCCTTTTTTTCAGACACATCTTTGAAGGATAGAAACCACTGCCTTTTGCTTTATTTGCCTCAAGAATTTGCTAATATCTCATTTCTGTTAGTGATACTGTGTTTTATATTCTAATCCTTTGCATATTCAAGATGTTGGTCTCTGCATGCCAAGGGGAACACCCATGGTCACCACACTCATCACATTACCACTTACTTTCTGTATCAGCTTAAAAATTCTACTTTAGTCTAAAAATTATATCTGTACCAATCATTTTAATTTATATGCTAATTATTTTCACTGAAATCTTGGAAGATGTCTGGTAAGTGAATGTCTGCTCATTAAATCTCTTGAGATCTATCTCCTTACTAGACTCTCCCTTGACCAATTACTCAATTTGATCATATTTAATAGCTAATATTAATTTAGAAACCAAATTAGATTAGACTTAAAAGAATATTTGAGTTTGGTTCTGACAATAATTACAGTTACCAATGGTTTCATTAGGTGTAATAATTATGCTGAATCTACCCCTGTCTCCTAATGATGAACTTAGATGCTTCAAGGTAATTAGCTATTAGCCATTTGTAATGGAGATTGGCATTTGGTGTAAGTAGGTTGTAAAAGTACAAACTGATGATTCTCTGAATTTCCTCAGTCTCTGATGGTATGTCCCTCTTCTCATTTCTGATTTTGTTTATTTGGATATTCTCTCTCTTTCTTTTTGGTACTTTGGATAAGGGTTTGTTTATCTTGTTGATATTCTCAAAAAAACCAATCCTGTCTCATTGACTCTTTGTATTATTTTCCTTGTTTCTATTTTATTGATTTTAGTCCTCAATTTGATTATTTCCTGCCATATACTCCTCCTGGGTGAGTTTGCATACTTTGTTCTAGAGCTTTCAAGTGTGCTGTTCAGTCACTAGTGTGAGATTTCTACAGGTTCTTTATTTAGGCACTTAGTGCTATGAACTTTCCTGTTAGAACTGCTTTCAAAGTATCACAAAAGATTGGGTTTTTTGTGCCTTCATTTTCATTGAATTCAAGGAAGTCTTCCTTTATTTCTGTTGAGAATTGTTCAATTTACATGAGTTTGTGGGATTTCTGCAATCGGTGTTGTTGAATTCTAACTTTAACCCATAAGTGATGTAATAAGACATGGGGTTATTTCAATTTTATTATCTGTCGAGATTTGTTTTATACTGAGTATGTGGTTGATTTTAGAGAAACCCACAGCTGACCCAAGGTTCTGGGAGCTCACTGGCTCTTGAATGACAACTGGGAAACCTGTGTAGGACCAAACTAGGCCCTCTGAATATGGGTGACAGTCAAATGGCTTGGGCAGCTTTGCGGGGCCACTGGAAGTGAGACCAGGATTTATTCATCCCTATTGTGTGAACTGGCTGTTTGGACACCATTCCCTATGGAGGGATACTTTGCTCAGCCTTCATACTGGGCAGATGGCATTGGTCCCACCTCAAGGGATATGACAGATTTTGTTGACTCCCCATGGGAGTCCTCACCCTCTCTGAGGAATGGATGTGGAGAAGGAGAGGGGCAAGGTAGGGGGAGCAGGAGGAAATGAGGGAGAGGGAACTGCGATTGGTATGTAAAACAAAAAAGTCTGTCTTAAAAAAATAAAAGAAAAAAGAAGTAAAATAAATAAATAAAAACACAAAAGAAGGCTAATACTTTTATAGTTGCTGTGATAAAATACCTAGCAGAGATTATCTAAGCACGAAAGGAAGGCTCATGGCTACAGGGAACTCCTGTTTGCCTTCCCTGCTGTAACTGACTGACCTTCCCTGCAGCACTTACAGTAGGGAATGCAAACAGGAAGGCTTTGTCTGTGGCAGTGGTCTATTGCTTCTCACTCGCTGATAGACAGGGAAGCAGACAACTCAGAACTGGTTCCAGAAGTAGTGATGACCAGTAAGACCCACCACAGACAACCTTTTGCTAGCTATACCATATCCCAAAGGCTAAATAATCTTCTAAATGGTAACAAAATATTGAAAACGTGATCTTCCTTCTCTCTCTGTCTCCCTCTTTCTCTTGCTTGGTATGGTGGTGTGTAGGTGTGTGTGTGTGTGTGTTAATGCCAAAAAAATTTCCGTCAAAAAAAAAAGAAAAAAAAAATTCCGTCAAAGTGTAAATCAGAGGTCCCGTGTGATGGCAATGGTCACTTGCCAGCATCACTGACACTTGGATTTGATCCCTGAGACTGCAATGGTGAGAGGAGAGAACTGACTCCCATAATTATCCTGTGACCTCCACACTTCTGCTATGGTGCACGTGTTCTGTGCTTCCCTCCATCCATCAGATGAATAGAGACCAGGGTGTCCTTGAACTGATAGAGAACAGCCAGCCTCTGCTTCAGGAGCGCAGGGATTAAAGGTGTGCACCAACATGCCCAGCCTCCTATTGCTGTTTTTCCTGCCTTTGTGTTCTCTGGATTTCAATGTGCCAAACTGGTAGACTGATGTGGCCTAGGGGTAGAAAGTTAGCACACTTCCTGAGAGTGACTATTCATTTCCAGTGATGATATACTCTAATTATTTGTGTATCTAACATATTCATTCTGGGAACAGGAAAGATGGCTCAGTAGTTTATAACACTTGTTGCTCTTGCAGAGATTTGGGCTTGATTCCAGCACCCACACATTGGCAATCTAAGGCCTTCTGAAAATATAGATATTAAATTTACAATTTATTACAATATGAAAATTACAGTTATGGAACAACAGTGAAAATAATCTTCTGGTTAGGGTTTCCACAAGATGAGGAAGTGTATTAAATGATCACAGCATAAGGAAGATTGAGAACTACAGCCTTAGAAGGTGACTAGCTAGGATGGCTATTCCCAGGAGTGAGGGTATGAAGGAGGTGGAGGATATGTTTGAGGCTGGCTTCCTCTTCTCTGACACTATTTGCAACTATACAGATATAGAAACACAAAGCCATCACTCCCCTCACAAACAAATATGTTACTTTTCAAAGGAGAAGGAATTACCATGAAGCATGATTTTTTTCCAGAGTATTCAGGCATTGCCTCTCCCAGAGAATTTAGGTTTATCACTGATTTCCTAATAACTGCTTGGTCCCTCTTCCTTATTGCAGAGGTTTTGTTAGAGTATAAAAATTGTTTCTATGTGATCTGCAATAAAAAGACAGAAGATTAACTTTCCTGGTTTGAGTATGAAATGAACTCTTTTGTTTTAGGGTGCACAATTTCAAAACTACTTCATTCCTTACCATGCACAGAGTGTTGAAACATGAAAATTAGAAACTATTACTTAAAAGTAAAATATCTTCTAATATACTTACCTATTTACACATTACTATGATATCATCAAGAAGTAAAAAAAATATTTTTGCTATCTAGATTGAGAAAATCATGAACTGATAAATTTGGCCTTTCCCTATACTGAACTTCCTATATTTTAAAATTCCAAAATATTACATGAAATTATTTTTAATTTTATGGGCCCCCTTTCATCAGTGTTTGTCTTCTGTGGTTGGGAGGCAAAATGCATATTATTTTCCATTTATAAATAAACTCTCAGTTACTAGTGTCCTCCATATCATAGTATCTGTGGAACTGCTTTATAGAAACCCATTTGTCCACAGAGTCACATTCAAAAGTCATTAATATTCAACTTCTGATTCACACCAATCCTTACTCTAGGGCTCCAGGTTAGAACAAGCTTCCTAACCTCCAGCAGCTCACGGTGATTAGGTCGCTTTACTATGAATAGATTTATATCTAATTACAACCCTAAAATATTGTAAATGTGTGAACGTGACACAAAGAATCAGAGTGTATATTATTGTCAAATACAGAACAAATGTCCAGAAATCAAAGTGTTACTATATGGTAATTGAATCTTTTTTTTAAAATATTTATTTATTATGTATACAATATTCTGTCTGTATGTATGTCTGCAGGCCAGAAGAGGGCACCAGACCTCATTCCAGATAGTTGTGAGCCACCATGTGGTTGCCAGGAATTGAACTCAGGACCTTTGGAAGAGCAGGCAATGCTCTTAACCACTGAGCCATCTCTCCAGCCCATGGTAATTGAATCTTAACATCTACAACTGTTGGCTAATTGGGGGAAAATACTGCGTAACTAGAGGAAGAGTTGTCAATGTCCCCCTGGTGGAATCAAATAGAAAACATAGTGTAATCTCTTTACAATGAAAACTTATTTGTACAGATTACAAATAGCTACATTTCCACAATTTCTTGCTAGTGTTAATACAGAAGCAAAGAGGCAGACAGAGGTGATGCTCTTCTATGTGATCCTGAAATAGTAATATCCAAAAGAAGAGAAAACCTTCCTGCAATTATGCTGAAGTTTTCCTTCAGGCACCTGGGTGATGCCTGGACCACGGAAATAACTGGACCCTTTAAAATGTATTAAGGTGTGTTTACAAAGTTATTTTTAAAATCAGTCTAAAGTTTATTTATTTCTGCAAACCATCCTTGGTCAAGCACCAGGACCCTTCTATTATATGAGAACTACACTTGATCTTCCACTCCCTGTGTTTCCAGCTCATTCTCCAGCTCATTCTCGTATTGGGCCATTGATATCTGTAAGGACTTACTGCTCACGGGAACTTATAAAAAGGATGGTTCACAAATACTAAACACTTTTCTCTGACCCAATTCCCATATAAACTGTGATAGGTAGAGCACTTCTGTATTATAACAAAATTCATAAGAAAATGAATTTCACAAAGGAGAATTTTACCTTAACAGCAGAGGTGCTGCCCTTGTCCTCTGTGGTAGAGGCAGGAACGTCAGGATTTTCAGAGAGCCTTTAGAATAGACACAGCAGTGATGGGTGAGTTTGTTCCTTAGAGAAACTCAGTTGAAAGATTTGTTACCTGTGCAGTAAATAATAAAATACTGTAAATTTTACCTGGTATGCCACTGCCACATGGCAATACACAGATTAGCAGAAATGCATTAAACAAGATGTCAGAGTTAGTCAATAAAAAGCTAGAGCTAACGGCCAATAGCGATTTAATCAATACCATTTCTGTGTGGATCTTTCCAAGCTAAGCTAATCCTATACAATAAAGGATCTTCTGGAGTCATTACCATCCCTGACGTTAAATTCTATTACAGAGCTACAGTAATGAAAACAGTGTGGTACTGGCGTAAAAACAGAGAAGTCGACCAATGGAATCGTATAGAAGACCCGAATTTTAACCCACAAAACTACGATCACCTGATTTTCGATAAAGGAGCCAAAAGTATACAATGGAAGAAAGAAAGCATCGTCAACAAATGGTGCTGGCACTACTGGATGTCAACCTGTAGAAGGATGAAAATAGACCCATATCTATCACCATGCACAAAACTCAAGTCCAATTGGATCAAAGACCTCAATATCAGTCCGAACACACTGAACCTGATAGAAGAGAAAGTGGGAAGTACCCTACAACAGATGGGCACAGGAGATTGCTTCCTATGTATAACCCCAGCAGCACAGACATTAAGGGCAACATTGAATAAATGGGACTACTAAAACTGAGAAGCTCTGTAAAGCAAAGGACACTGTCACTAGGACAAAAAGGCAACCTACTGACTGGGAGAAGATCTTCACCAACCCCGCAACTGAGAAAGGTCTGATCTCCAAAATATATAGAGAACTCAAGAAACTAGACTTTAAAATGCCAATTAACCCAATTAAAAAATGGGGCACTGAACTGAACAGAGAATTCTCAACAGAAGAAGTTCAAATGGCCAAAAGACACTTAAGGTCATGCTCAACTTCCTTAGTGATCAGGGAAATGCAAATCAAAACAACTTTGAGATATCATCTTACACCTGTCAGAATGGCTAAAATCAAAAACACCAATGATAGCCTTTGCTGGAGAGGCTGTGGAGGAAGGGGTACCCTCATCCATTGCTGGTGGGAATGCAAACTTGTGCAACCACTTTGGAAATCGGTGTTTCGGTTTCTCAGGAAATTCGGGATCAACCTACCCCTGGACCAAGGAATGCCACTCTTGGGAATATACCCAAGGGATGCCCTATCATATGAAAAGAGCATTTGTTCAACTGTGTTCATAGCAGTATTATTTGTAATAGCCAGAACCTGGAAACAACCTAGATGCCCTTCAATGGAAGAATGGACGAAGAAAGTGTGGAATATATACACAGTAGAGTACTACGCTACGGTAAAAAAACAATGACTTCTCGAATTTTGCATGCAAATGGATGGAAATAGAAAACACTATCCTGATTGAGGTAACCCAGACCCAAAAAGATGAACGTGGGATGTACTCACTCATAATTGGTTTCTAGCCATAAATAAAGGTCAGAGAGTCTATAATTGGTGAACCTAAAGAAGCTAAATAAGAAGGTGACCCCCCCCCCAAATAAACATATAGTTATCCTCTAGGCTATGGGAAGTAGACAAAATTGCCGGGGAGAAAATTGAGATCTTGGGGGTGGGGTGGGATGGGGGTAAGGGGAGTTGGGGAGAGAAAAGTGAGAAGGGGAGGATGGGGGGAACTTGGGGAAACAGGATGATTGGGATAAAGGAAGGTTGGATAGGGGAGCACGGAAGCACAATTCTTAGTTAAGGGAGATACCTTAGGGTTGGCAAGAGACTTGAACCTAGAGTGGCTCCCAGGAGCCCAAGGTAATGTCCCCAGTTAGTTCCTTGGGCAGTTGAGGATAGGGAACCTGAAATGACCCTATCCTAGAGCAATACTGACGAATATCTTGCATATCACCTTAGAACCTTCATCTGGTGATGGATGGAGATAGAGACAGAGACCCACACTGAGAACTGGACTGAGCTCCCAAGGTCCCAATGAGGAGCGGAAGGAGGGAGAATATGAGCAAGGAAGTCAGGACCACGAGGGGTGCACCCACCCAATCTATTGGGAGCTCACCAAGGCCAGCTGGACTATGACTGAAAAAGCATGGGATAAAACCGGATTCTCTGAACATGGCGAACAATGAGGGCTGATGAGAAGCCAAGGACAATGGCATGGGACTTTGATCCTACTTCATGTTCTGGCTTTGTGGGAGCCTAGCCAGTTTGGATGTTCACCTTCCTAGACAGGGACGGAGTGGGGAGGACCTTGGACTTTCCACAGGGCAGGGAACCCTGACTGCTCTTTGGACAGGAGAGGGAGGGAGAGAGGAGTGGGGGGAGGGGGAGAAAGGTCCGAAAAGGGGGAGAAAAATGGGAGGCTGGAGGAGGCAGAAACTTTTTTTTCCTTTTCTCAATAAAAAAAAAAATTAAAAAAAGAATTACATTTCTATATTATTTCCTTTTTTACTTTTTTGAAAGAACCAAGCTGTTATTGTAATTTAGGATGTAGCAGCAAAGTATCGACCATTATCCTTACCTCCACTATCTGGAAAGACTTCTTCAGTACGGATTTCAGTGGTCTGGATCATCTTACTGCACTATGTCATATTTCGAAAAGTAATATGTTAATATTCATGTAAAAACATTTACCAAACACTTTTTATTATTTGTTGTTTGATTTCCTAGCATACATTAGAGATTAAACTTGTCTTTCAATCAGTTGATTAGTTTTGGTGACTCCTTCTTTAAAACTTTTCTCATGTGAAAGAAAGGAAAGAATTTAGTTCACAAAAATTAGTCCATCCAAAGCATAAAAAGACACACACACAGCACACACACACGTAAAGACACTGGTTCCTCCCCAGCACATTTTTTACTGTAGTAACTGAAGTTCACTCTTGTGCTCAATGTAATTAGTGCCCTGATTCCACCTGTCATGTCATCCTCTGCTCCTGGAGCACCCCAGAACCCGTCTCTGCATGTTATTTTATGAGTTCTACCTGAATGTGATGTTATCTCCCATGAGATTTGTTTGTGAACCATAGAATAGATTCCCGGTTCTGCTAGCACTCTTACAAACTACCGTGGCCTGGGATATGCTCAAGCTGTTCCTTAGTAGTCCGTTCATGAATGAAGTTCTAGTTCACTAGCTGATTTCAGAAAGGTTTTCAAAAGGCAAGGAGTGTCAGATGGACGTAGTGTGTGTGGTTAACATCAGCAGGCTCATGTTTCAAAACAGAATTGATCCTGGGGAAATGATGGTTGAGTATAAACCTCATGTCCATGATCTACAAACAATTTTTCAGTCTAAAAATACATTGATAATACTGTGGGAACTCTAACAAAAAGAAAACATTGATTGTTTAAAATGGTATCTATCTGAAAATACAAAAAAAAATTCATTTGTTATATTTGAATTTCCTTAGTAGTAATGTATTCGTAAACCTTACCTGCAAGAAGGCATTGGGGTAGTACTGTAATGTACTTCTAAAAAAATCAGAGGGCATTTAATTACAATGCTAGAGAAATATAACATATAAAATGAGTAGACGCATAGTATCAATTTTGAGACCAATCTAGACTAATACTAATACTCTTTTGTATGAAGGTTCTTCATGTAGAATTCATCTATTTTCTGTATATTTCAAATCAAAGAAAACTTAAATTTATCAAGGTATCAATTTAATACTTAAAATTAATCCCCCACCCATACACAATTGTGATGATCCTAAATGATCTCTCTCAGACAGATGGAGAGCAGCATCCTTACCAGTAGAAGCACCAATTGACTGTGTCACCAAATAGCTTCTGTGGTTCTTGTTTGACTTTGGGCTAATGACACTAGAAACAGTTTCTAGATTTATTGTGGTGGTCAGACCTTTAATCCCAGCACTTGGGAACAGATACAAATGGCTCTATGGGAGCTCAAGGCCAGCCAGGTTTACAGAAGGAGTTAAAGGGCCAGACTAAATCTACACACAGAAAATAAACATAAACAAACAAAAAAACATGAAACTTTCATTAATTTTATTTGTCTTTTTAAAGTCAGGGAAACAAAGTGCCTTCCTAGCATTCCGCATGACTCAGGAAGGCATTTGACCTACCAACTAGTTGGCTGGGATTGTGGCTCAGTGGTAAAGCCTCTGCTTGTCATGCAGGAGCCATCAGTCAGTTCTCACCACCACAAATGCCAAGAACAACAAACTTCATAATAAAGAGACACAAAGCTGTCTCCATTGCAGTAATATTGACTCTCTTCATCTTACCTCTTGAGGGAAGAAGGTTTTGGGTTCACTACCTAGTGTGGTTGCCACTGGAAAGTTAGGTATAAGAGACACTGTGATGACAGTTGCTGAATTCAAAAACTCCACAGTGTTCCTGCCACTGCCAGAGAGTCTCTCCAGACTCAATGGAAAAGAAGCTAATTCTTTGAAATACAGAATGATATCATTTTTAAAACTTTTTGTTCCAATTTTTCTTGTTGAATCCTGCTTTGCAGCATGGAAATGATGTACCCCCTTACCCTGTTCTATTAACAAAAACTAAAGGGAAAAGTACTAAAGGTAGAGGCAATGGGTAGGGTGCTTGCTTAGAACGCTCCCAAAGCATTGTGTTCAACCTATATCCCTTCAGAAAACCAAAAAACAAGAAAGAAAAGAAGTGAAGAAAGAGAGGAAGGAAGGAATGAAGGAAGGAAGGAAGGAAGGAAGGAAAAATGGAAGGGGAAAGAAGAAAGAAGAAAGGAAGATAAGTTGGAAGAAATGTAGGAAAGAAGAAAAAGTAAAGAAAATCATCTCAAGATTGATAAGACTTCCTAAAATCAATACATTCACTATAGAACAAAATTTCACTGTAAAATGGGAGATTTCTAAAGAAAACAGAGTATGGCAAAACTGTCCAAATGAGAAATTATACAGAGGTTTAAGAGGTCAGATGATTTTATTACATCACAAGGTAAGAAATTAATTAATGAAAGTGATTCATTATTGAAGTTTGTGACATACATTAGTGGCACTGAGATGTGTAACCATATGAAGTATAATATACAAGGTATTTCCCATAAATTCTCAAGGAGAATCTGTGTTTCTAACAATCCTATTTGCTGCAATGTTACTATGGAGGACACTTGCGATGTAAAGATGTTTTCTTTTTTTATTCAAAGGCAGTACAGATATCAGCATTAAAACAAATTAAGCAATGTTTTGACAATATATTTTCACAGTTGAAAGTGCTTAGAAATAGTTTCTTAATTAACTCTGGCTTTCTAGAATATTTGAAAACAACAGAAATGCATTTATACTTGATTTCCTCAACTCCTGTTTGGGGATCTAAAATCTTTTCTCTTCCTTGTTTTCTTTAGGGAAGGTAGGAGCAGATGGAGCAATTCTTACCTTTGTTGAAGCTGGCATGCTTTTTCTTCATCTCCTCTGGATCTTTTGCAGCTGTTCCTTCACTGCAACATATGTTTAAAAGTGATCATCATTTAACTATTGATCTAGAAACACTTAGCATGTTTTTTAAATTCTTTACTTTTAATTCCCTAATTATCTTACATTAGATATTTATCTTTGCAAATACCTTTTTTAGAAACAGGATTTCATTACGAGTCCAGCTGACTTTAAACACACTGTATGCATCATGTTGGTCTTGAAATCAAAGAGCTCTCTTTCTCTCCTGCCTCCCAAGTCCTGGGATTAAAGGCATGGGAAAGAGGCCCAGCCAAAACTCTAAATTCAATCTTCAACAATTGATGATGATTAATGACTGCTGTCCTTTCCACCTTTACTCTCATTACGAAGAAAGAAAAAATAATTTACTTCGTAATCAAACCACACACACACACTCAGACACACACACACACACACACACACACACAAACACATACACACAAATGATAGTAGTGCTTTTTCCATATGATTGGCTTTGAACGCTCCAGCGACCTTGTATTCATATGCTCGTGGAGTCAGTGCTCCTGTTCCATTCATCTGCCCACGTCCCTATGGCCCCACAGTCCTATCTCTGCCGTGTACTTTGGAGGCCTTTCTTTGAGTGGTATGCTCTCAGTAGTCAATATATGAGGAACTTTTTTTTGCCTCTAAGCATCCCTTTGCCTGCATTTTTAGAAGCCATGACATTTGTGGTACTGTCAAATAGTTTTAACAGTTTATTCATGTGTGAATTTTGAAACCACAGCCTGGGTGTTTCTTTGTTCAGTAAGCCTTTCTGGGTAATTCTGAGTCTTTATAACGCACAACCAGCTTCAAAACTCAAAGAAAGCAACGTGCCTTTGTCAGCTTTATTCTTCCCAGGTCACAGCTAAGACTCCTGTACTTCAGGGACTATTGACAGTATACTCTGGACCAGCATCTTTATGTTCCTAGTTTCTGCTTTGGCTGTCATCACGGTCTTGGAACTTCTTGTGGGAACTTTTCACCGGCGATGTGAACTTTGTCCAAAATAGCACTGCTGCTGAAGTGATCTCAAGCAGATTATAGGAAAACCTTCAACCTTGACCACTGTGTTCAATGTCTTTTTAGCAGATAACGATCCCCAGTCTTTTTAGATCAAGGATAAAAACTTATGTTTTAATCTTCATATTTGACATGCGTTCCTGCTCACATGTGTCAATTGACCTGGTGCATGCTTTCAGGTCAGAGGACATCCTTGACTGTCAGTCCTTTCCTCCTGACTTAGTTTGAGGCAGAATTTCATGTCATTAACAGCTATAAAAGCCAGGCTAACTAAAGACTAACATTCTAGACAGTTTCCTGTCTCCACTCCCATGTCCCTCGAGGTTCCCTGAGATTAAAGAATCCCACTAGCACATGAGGCCCTTTCTGTGTTCTGAGGAGTTGAACTCTGAATTCCTGGGCTTGTGTGATAAGTACTTTACTCCTGAGACATGTTCCTAGTCATGATTTCCTAAGACTGTGCTATACCATGTCAAAGTCACAAGCATACTTTCTCTGTATGCTTCAACAGTGTCAGCTTTACAAATTTCTGTTTATCTTATGTTAAAGGAGGAATAAATGACATTAACTGGCTCTCATTAGAGAAAACCACAGGCCCTCTAACTAGATTACAAGTCTAATCGAATGTGCTCTTCACATAAAGGTTTAGTTCCATTATTAACAGCAATATGCTCATAAAACTAATTTCATTTTGGCTCAAAATTTTCTTTTAAAAATTGTGTGTTTTAGGGCCAGAGAGATGGCTCAGCCGGGATACATACTTGTCACACAAGCCCAGAATTTGAAAACCTGGAACTCAGGAAAATGTCAGACACTGTGTAATATGTCTATAATCCCAGCACTTTTATACTACATGGGAGGTGGAGATAGTAAAATCCCAAAGAGGTTTCCCAGCCTGCTCACCTGGAGTAAGTGACCAAGTGACAAGTAAAAATAGAAAACTTGCCTCCAATAAGATGGAAGGCAAAGTCATCACACAGTATTGTTCTGTGTCTGGGATGGGAATATCATGGCATGCATGTCCTCTGACACAAAAACAAGTACGTGAAGGTGAGGGATGCTAGACCATGTTTAGAATATATGGAATGTACAAAAGTGTATTTTCAATAAAAATAAAGTACACACACATACAGGCTTTACTTTCTAATTCATCTGACTTTAAACCAACATGAATGGACAAAAAGATAGGAATCATTTGCTGTTGAAAGCCGAACTCATCTTGAATACCAAGTGTCCTATGTAGAGCTGCCCTTGCTGTGAAGAAACTCCATGACCCAGATCAACTTGGGGACAGAGGATTCATTTGGCTTATGTGTCCACATCATAGTCCATGATTAGTGGACGTCGGGGCAGGAACCCAAACAGGGAAGGAACCTGGAGGCAGGAGCTGATACAGAGGCCACGGAGGGGAACTGGTACTGGCTTGCTTCCTTCAATCACTGATTAAGAAAATGCCTTACAACTACATCTTACAGAGGAGGCATTTTCTCAATGGAGTCTTAGTTCTTTGTACTCATCGTGGACAACTGTCCCTAACCAGATTAGCTGTTTCAGGACCTTTTGTTCACAGATTCACATCTGATCAACACAATGTCAAGACATTTCAGACAGAACAGGAAACAAAATAGCATCTGGTAATATCATTGCATTGTCATGATGGACAACCTAACGTATTTGATTGTTCAGAAATCACTTAAAGCAGAGTGAGTGATTTAAGAGACAACATGTTTTTAAAAAGTGCTTATGTTCAACATAGAACATTGAAAAATATATAAGAAACAGAAAAAAACACTAACATTATTATAAATTTCACTGTTGAAAGAAAGCTGCCACTTTGCAAAAAATAACATTAATGTGAA
Source organism: Microtus oregoni (assembly GCF_018167655.1). Taxonomy (NCBI): domain Eukaryota; kingdom Metazoa; phylum Chordata; class Mammalia; order Rodentia; family Cricetidae; genus Microtus; species Microtus oregoni. The sequence goes on from NW_024543063.1 coordinate 66,461,841, forward strand.
GTTGACTTAACTTGTAGAACATTGCCAATCAATCAGATTAGGAATGATAAACTGTTGTTTTTAAATGGGAAGCTGAGCCCTGCTGCACACTGTTCTTTTGTTTATGTTGGAACAGTCTCTTTTCCAGCTCATACTCTCTGTGTGCTAGGCTTTCTCAATATGAGCTTCTGAGTTGAAGCCATATTCCTCCTATGATTTTAGTGTTCATTACTTTAGCAATGTCACCCTCAAGAACAGCACTAAGATTGTAAAAAATTGACAGTACCTACTTGGCTAAAGCACCAAATGTTCATCCGCAACGTCCTGTATTAAAAACTCTGCTGTCTCGTGTTGGTTTTCATGTAAGTCAAATTTATATAATGTCAACCCAGACTGTAAAGAAAAAAATTAATTTTATAAATCGACATGCTTCTCTACTGGAAATTTATCACAGATTTTGTAAACAAAAAGAGTCACAAAAGAATCTTCAACCCTTGCTGCAGATTCACATACACAGGGGTTCTCTTCCTTTGACAAACCTTCCCCTGCCCAACATTGGCCACTCATGTCCAGAACTTTCCACAGACACCCACTGGTTCCAGGCTTCTTAGCTCCACGGACATGTGCCTCCATTGGCCCAACCCCAAAACATGAAGTTAGGTTTGGTGTGCCTCTGTTGAATGACTGGACTCAAGTGGCATCTCTGGAGCAGTTTCTCCATCTGTTTTTCAAAACTATTTTTTCCCTAAACTAAAAATTATCTCCCAAACCAAACATCATTTCCTATTGTAGTGCTCCAAAAAATGCTGGAGGTAGACCCCAGACTCTAATGGTATGTAACACAAAGCGTGCTTGTTCTTCAGAAATAGCCAGGATGCAACAGTCCATCACCCATATAAAATGCTAATGAGGACCAGGGACAAAGACATGCAGGTGTTTTTAACGGGGGATTTAGGGAATTCTAAGTATCTTTGTTATAATCGGGCAGTCAGGGAGCAGTTACATGGGGCGCATGTTGATTGGACAGGGCTAGTAACATTTTCATCCATTGTGGGATTTTTCTGTCACATGGTCAGTAGCAGCCAGATCCAGCAACTCTGGGTCTCCCAGCCTTTTAAGGACAGGTTTGGAACTGTTTAGCCGATTGACTAAACCTGACTGGGGAACTCCCTGGATTCAGACTCAGGTCATTAAATACAATGAAGTTGCTCCTTGTCTAAGATGGAGTCACATTTTGGCCCCTTCACTATGTACACAGAAAATTTGAAAATGTAAATTAAAAAATGTCTTTTAAGTATGTTTTCTTCAATGATCAAATTTTCCCATTTGCCTGTGTGCCTGCGACCTTTTCCACTCTAGCCTCATCTCTGAAAGACAAACCACATCAGTAGCTTCATAATTGCACAGATTTTTTCTACAGACATTTAAGATAAAATTATTATTTTTTCATTGCTTGTGAGCATGTGAAACATGTGTGGGCCCAAATCCTTTTCTTGCTCATTTTGAAAGTAAAGCCCACATCTGAAACAAAATGCAATGTGCTGAGTTCCTTTAAGTTACCTACAAGAACTATGAAAAACAGATTTGGAAAAAAATATTTGATGCTGAACAGATTCAGTGAGATTGCTTGAGCTTCAGAATGTGGAAAGTGAGCTGAGTGTCATTGCTGGAAGTCCATTGGGAATGAAGTTGAATGATTTTTACCTCTTTTGTGGCTTCAATATTTGCATCGTATTCAAGCAGGTCGCAAACAATTGTTGTGCTATCTCTGGAAACGGCACGGTGCAGGGCTCTATCCCCACTGAAATCTACTGCGTGGGCACCAGCACCCTGCATCAGTTAGATAGAAACACACTCCACGTTGTCCCGCTGGGTGGCCTGTGGGTATTGCATAAAGAAAGAGATACTGAATTCAAGAACTTGAATAAGCATTCCGAAATTCCATTGAATAGTTATTCTTGGATCAGACCAATTGTTTAGGTTATGCACATTATCCCTCTCTTTTTGAGACAGGGTGCTCTTAAGTACTCCAGGCTTGCCTAAATTCATAACCTCCCACCAAAACATTCCCATGTAGTAGAATTTCAGGGGTGTGCCACCACATCTAGGTAGTAAAGCATATCACCAGCACTGTTTGGCCATTGTTGTAGTGGGGGAGGATACTCATTTATTTGCATGTTTTGATAACTTGACAGAGGCTGAAGACACCGGGAAAGAAAGAACCTCACTTGAAGAATTGCCTCCAACAGACTGGACTCTAGGAAGCTTGTAGAGCATTTTCTTGATTGAGGTTGATATGGGAGGGCACAGCTTCCTAGGGGAGGTGGCATGACTGGGCAGGTGGTCCTGAGTAGTATAAGAAATCTGAGCAAGACTTGGAAAAAGCCATGGGAAAGCAGCATTCCCCCATGACCTCTGCTTCATTTCCTACCTCTGGTCCTGATTGAGCTCCTGCCCTGGTTTCCCTTCATGGCGGACTGTGATGTAGAGTTGTAGGCCGAATAAACGTTTCCTTTCCTGAGATGGATTTCACCAGTCTTTTCATCACAACAACAACAAAAAATAAGAATAACATCTAATTCATTTCATGCCAAAACTGTTGTCCAATAGCTTCCTTAATCATGGGTGTGTGGCCTTCATCATCCTGGATATTAATGCCTGCAGAGTTAGATAATAACAATATCAGCACAGCTGGGGGGTTGTGGGCACAGACGTAATGCAGTGGCGTCCTACAAATTGAGAGGACATTTTAGGAAATTACAGATTGCTATGTAAAGGCACAGTAAAGTGTAAATACTATATGGCAAAGAGCATTTCCTTCTGATGTTAGAGAAGAAACTAAAATTTCCGCATTTACTTATTTCTCTACTCAGGTGTTCATTTCTGTCCTAGGCATATAGTGCATGGCTGTGCCATTTGGCGAGTGCTCAATCACACGTTTCATCCTTCCTCAGAGCAGGCTCTCTGGATAACAGGAGATGCCCACAATATTGAACTCAGCTTAGATTTGAATCCTACACCAATCACTGTTAGTAGTTACAACATAGACTTCCTATGAGCCTGTAATTCAATCTCTCCATCTGTAGAATGGGGATTCAACACTGCAGCTGTCTCACACAGTGCTGCTGTGATGCTTCAACTCGCATCTTCAAGAGCACGTACAAATGTTTCCAGCACCTGACAGCTCAGTGTTTGCTGGATACAATTATGATCAGCCTTCCAAATGATAACAACACAGTATTTCAGTGAAGAGAAATAACAGAATTATACCCACTGCAGACACAAAATATTTTTTAATATTTATTTATTATGTATACAATATTCTGTCTGTGTGTACGCCTGCTGGCCAGAAGAGGGCACCAGACCTCATTACAGATGGTTGTGAGCCACCATGTAGTTGCTGGGAATTGAACTCAGGACGTTTGGAAGAGCAGGCAATGCTCTTAATTTTTGAGCCATCTCTCCAGCCCATGACACAAAATATTTTATTCAATAACTTTACAATATTTTAAAACTATATTCCCTAAGCTGGCCTTGAACTTGCTAATCCTCCCAGTAGGTAGGAATGCAGGCAGTTCCACTGTACCTACCTTCCTCTTTATTTCACACGTTAGCATCACTGACATCTGCCACTTACAATTCATGATTTTTTATAACTATAATTGGCAATGATTTTTACTTTGCTACCATACAAAATAAAAGGTTTTCATGTAGTTCGTTGTGTCTTACATCAAATGAAATATGACCCAATCCACAGGCCCATGACAATTCTACAGGTCACTCATATCTATGTAAACATCAGCTCTTAAGACTATGAAATGTAATCAAATTCAGAATAGCAATAACAACAAACAAAAATCTAAATCCTCAGTCATCAATATGTTGACTTTTTCATTTCTCAATGTCCAGAAGTGATGTTTCTGTATTTGCTGCCACCAGGGACATATCATAGTCCTCAGACAATCGAGTGTCCATGTTAGTACAGACACCAGATGGTAGCAATGGCTTTGTCTTACACCTCTCCATGATCCATCACCTAGCACCAATTGAGCAAATCTCTCCAGAAGGAGATAACCAGTGACATCATACTCCCTTGCTTTAATTTTCAAAAAGCTGTAAGCCAAAATGTACTAAGGATTCAATTGAACATCGTTCATTGTGTTCAATATTTAAATTTATAGAATGTAAGGAAAGCTGACTGGACAGAGGAACATGAATATTTTAAGAATGAGAGGATCTTGAGAGATAGTAGATGTGTATGCTGTACAGGAGATATCTAAGTTACGCACAGGGAATAAATAGATTGGCAGGATAGAAAAATAGACCTGGAACATTCAGGGTTTTTAAAGAATACATTTATCAAGCAAAAGAATACTTTGAAACAATTATTTACTCTTCTGTTATTTGGATGAAGCTCTAATTTGGAAGGCTGAACAACTATAAACTAAATAACCTCACAACTACAGACATGATCAAGGAGCATGTGAGCTATGGAGAATCTACTGTTGAGGGTCATGGTTTCCTGCCTATAAACTAGTGAGAAATAAGAAACAAGGACTAAGAAAGAGGGCTGCAGTGACTGTTAAAACTCAGTTGGTAAAGCACTCGCCCTGCAAGCCTGAGACCCGAGTTCAGAGCCCACAGCACCCTGACAAACTTGGAGAAGTGGATACAGGAGGATCCCTAAAGCTTACTTGCCTGCACATCTAGGTGAATCAGGATACTCCAAGACAATCAGTAAAACACAGTGGGGATTTGGATAAGAGAATGTCTCAAAAGCTGAGGTGTAGAGACCACAGACAGGGTGGTTCTTCAGGTTAGGGTACCTTAGAGCCTTAAGCATGACGCCTGCCCTCCCTCAGGCAGCTCTGGAAGGTGTGTTTCTCCCTGGCAGACCCTGTCGTCCCCCAGATTTTCTGCTCCTCCTGCCCGTCCTGCCCATCCTGCCCGTCCTGCCCCTTGCCCCTCCCCAGGCCCCATTACCTGGCACTCCTGTCATATTAGTTCAATATTGATTGAAGTTGATGAGTCTCTCAACAGAAGTCACATCGCCCACACTGGCCACCCTGTGTAGAGGGGAAACTCCTGCCTTTTATGATCCAAGCACCCAGGCATGCAGGCCACAGGTGGCTGTACCAGCGAGCCCACTGAGGGGATCTTATAGTATGGGCATCGTAATTAAGGTCCTCCCGGCCATCTCTGCCTTCCCCTTTAGCCACCTGCACCTCCACCCTCCCAAACCCAACAGTAAATAATCAAAACACTGGTTAAGTCTCCCCACTGATCCAAAAGAACATCCTGCCAAGGCAGCTCCTTGATTCAGTGTGAGCTGAACTCTGCTTCATCCTTAGCAGCCCAGTTCCATGGGCATAGTGATGTGCTGTGAGCACACATGGTTCTCAGCGACTGCACCCTGTGTGCTCTGCTCAGTGTGAGCTGAACTCTGCTTCATCCTTAGCAGCCCAGTTCCATGGGCATAGTGATGTGCTGTGAGCACACATGGTTCTCAGCGACTGCACCCTGTGTGCTCTGCGCATGCCCATGTCAGACTCCAGCAACAAAAGCCTACAGTGCTCAGCACATGTGGACAAAGATGGTATGTTTTCTCTTTTAAGGATGTTCCCTTTAAGGTTCTGATATGGGAACTACAATCTGAATAACCACAGAGGTTTGGTACCTACTAAGGGACCAGGAGGGAGCAGAGTATCTCTCAAGGAAAGGAAATAGTGTTATGAAGGAAAACTAGAAATGGATGGTTTAATGAAAGGGGGATGGGACAGAAAGGTAAAAGAGGGAAAATGGAGAGGGACAACCAATACTAAAAGTCCTTTGATGAGGGTTGATGAAGGGAGGGGAGAGGCAGAGAGGACCAGAAGAAAATATAGAGCTCAATAAAAATCAATTTAAAAAGAAAAGAAATATCAGAAATGGAAAATAAAAAAGTTCCTTTGAACAACTCTATGGGAACCGACTACCTTAGGAGCTTCCTATACATATGTGAAAGGAACCCACATGGAGACAAAAAATAACAGGGGAGAGAAGGCTTCAAGTAGGCATCTTGTGCCACAAAATTAAACCTCCAGTGCCAGGAACAGGTTACAGCCTGTTGAGTTATTAACAAAAGGGACTCGTGGACACTACCCAATAGAACAGGCTATTGCCAAGGCTCGTGTTGCTCACACAACCTGATGTTAAGGTCTTGTTTCTGGAGGTCACACTTCCGTCATGAAACATGGAGAAGCTGAGCTGGTGTCTAACTAGATTATTCACCTACTGACCAGAGTTCACGGTACTGAAGGTAGGAGATAAAAGACAAGGGAGAAAGGGAAAGGAATAAGGGAGAGAGGAAAAGGTGGGCAAAAGAGAGGGAGAAGAGGTATTTGTCCCTGGGGGCAAATGACTGCCTCTGGATAAAGAGGAGACAGCGATGACCCATACACAAATGACAGTTTCTAAAAGACATTCGTCTTAGCTAAAATTTCTATTGCTGAAATACAGCAACTCACAGTTTCAGGGGTTCAGTCCATTATCATCATGGCAGGGAGCATGGCAGCGTGTAGGCAGACGTGGTGCTGGAGACGCAGCTGAGAGTTGGACATCTTGCAGGTAACAGGGAGTCCACTGAGACACTGGGCAATATCCTGGGCATGGGAAACATCAAAGGCTGCCCCCACTGTAAGCATTAAAGCTTGGATGGAAAGGTTTCCTGGCAGTCAGGAGCCAAGGAATACCTCAAAGTAATATCACACAACAAACCTCACACAAGAAATTTTTGGGGACAGGAAAAACCAGAAGGCCGACTGCCAATGCATGCAATTGAGAAACAGCAGCAATCTGAACAGGATACAGGGCTTATACAGAGTTTCTTGGGGAGAGGGTAGAGCTTTCCAGGGTGGAGATTGGTGGGATTTCATGTTCAGAGATTGGGCTTCTTACTCTGTGGCGTGGGGACTAGGTTCAACAGTTAAGGCAGTTAGAATGTCCTGTGGGCGGAACCTGGCAGTTGGAGGTCATGTGACTTGATGGGCTCACATTTCCCCTTTTGTTGTTTCTTATTGACAAACAATTATGTCATGGGAAAGAGGAGCAATGTTATTGTTAGACTACTTAGTGTTGAATCAGGGCGGCAAAGCCCTTTTGGGCAAACTTGATCCTCACCATCAAGGTATATTTGGGAGTCACAGGCCTCTGGCTCTGTAGCTAGAAGCCAGTAATCCTGTAATAGCAACTGATTAAAAGTCTGATGAGCAAATTTTTGAATCTGTTGTTGAAGAAATCTAGACAAGAAGTTTATAAGGCACAGTGCAACCAGTGTGATTAAGAAAGGGAGGAGAAAGGGGTTTAATAATGGTAGTACCCAATTACATATTGGACTGTCAACGCGCCACTGACTAGAGGTATCAAGCTGTGTCTTATGTTTTTGAAGATCCAGCTGGAGTAGCCAGATCTAGTCTTTTACTACACCTTACTGCTTAGCATAGAAGCAATATTCCTCCCTGAGGAAGAGACGAAAACCATCTCTCTCTTCTGTTTGTAGTAACAAAGTGAGGCTTTAATAAACCTCAAATCAATGGAGGAAGAGAGGAAGAGTCACAAAATGAACTCTGCTTGAAGCAGTTTCTGTTAGGTCCAAGTGGCAACTGAGAGGCAAGATAGAAGCCCAGGAGGGCACTTAGAGTCTCTGAGACTTCCAGGTGCAGGAGGGACTAGGTCAGAGAGGCCCAGAGGGCTAATAGAAGCTGCAGGACTTAGTAGGCAGCTTCTGGGAGGCCAGGAACATGGCGAACAGATAGGCCCAGGAGGGTATTAAGAGAGATAGATCAGGTAGTTCCAAGGGAAAGGGGGCAAGAAAAGGTCTCAGAAGATTCATTCTTAAAAGGGTTTCACTAGCATCAGGCATTTTTGTTTTAGGGCCTTTCATCTCCTCAGTGGTACACCTTGAAGGCCACAGATAAGACTTCTACCTGTGGAGTCAGCGGTCCTTTCTCTAGATGTTTAAGTTTGGACCTGATGTTTGGGAAACTCTGGGAGAAGTAGGTCACAAGGAGTTGTTTTCTGTATGGAGTCTGAAGATCCAGGTTTGGCATAGTGTAAGAGCGCTTTTGTAAGGCACTTTGGGAATTGCGCTGGATTTTCATGTTTGTCCTGGAGGACGTCTTGGATTGTTTCATAATTTACTGTTTGAAGTGTGGCATTTTGAAGACCAGTGAGGAGGCAAGCTACAAATTGATCTCTAGCCTGTCAGGGAACACCTCAGCACTGTCTGGACGGGCAGCCTGGAGCTGAGAAGGGAGAAAGGGAAACCAGGGAGACTGGAGAAAAAGAGGAGACTGTGGGTTCAAGTGGATGAGGCGGAGGCTTGTGAGTGTGGCTGAAAATAGAGGGAGAATCATCTGGTTTGGGCCTCTCAGCTAGGAGGAGTTCAGCTCTGGCTATAGACAGAGAACCCTAGGGGAGAGAGCTGAGGGATGCACCAGTCTGTGAAGAGCCAGTGTAGGGTGTGTGCCTGATACAACTGGCCTGCTCCTTTGATTCCATCCGCTCCTGCTGTGACGGCCCCTGGGCCCACTTTGCAACAAAGTTACAGATCTGTTCTTAGTTAATTGAAAGACCCAACATTCACATGGTATTTGGTGCCAGAGACTAGACAAAAACAAACAGCACTTGGAGCTGAGGGATGAGAAATGAGAAATGGGGAATTTCTCTCCGTTTCCAGGGATCACTCCCAGTATTTGTAAAGGTCCCACAATATTAGGATCTAAGGTGCCATTAGGTGGCCCTTTGAATTGATTATCTAAGGGTTATTGAAGCCAAATTTGATTACAAAAGTAAATAAATTTAGGACCCTTCAGGTCAGGTGCCAGGTGTAGAGGCTACAGGTATTTTAAGAAGCATCCAAGGGGAAAAGAGAGGGTATGGAAGAATCAGTCTCATGGATGAGAGAGAAGGAAAATGTCACTGCAGACTGTAGTTGTGGGTGTAGTACTCAGGAATGACCAAGCCTTTCAGTAGGTTGTCCCCACACTCGCCGAGGGTCAGGGGCTTAACCTGGCTAAGCCAGTGGAGATACTCGGGGCCTGGTACCAGGGCTTTTGTAGAGACTGGAAGGTGAGGACAAAAACTGAGCTCCTGGAGGAGGGGGTCTCACCCACAGCAAAGAGTTGGGAATGGGGTCCTGAGAGCTAGGCGGACATAGAGGAGCTGCGGGATTAAGGGCAACTCTGAAGGGACAGCTTTCCCAGCCGAAGTGTAAGAGCTTTGTTCCAGCCCGGGAGGAAAGCTTTAACAATTCTGCTCCAGTGTGAGCCATTGCTCTGCTCTGGGAAAAGCTCCACTCTCCTCCGAAGGGAAGATGGGAGAAGAGGCAGGAAGGGAGCAATAGCCTGACTTGTCCTAAGGAAACTGCAGGATTGCAGCTCCAAGGGTGTGGGTGAAATCATTAGGTGAAGATGTCAGCGGGGAACCCCTGCCTCCAGAGTATCAGAGCAGTGAGGAATACTCAACAGTCACTTCCTCTACTCGGGGAAACATTTATACCACTGTGTGGGAAATCCTCATGCTCAGAGCTCATCCCCGAGGGCACAGGCGTCTTCGCTGTGTGGCCAGCATGTATCCTGCTCAGATGAGTGGCTCCTACTCCCCTTGGTGACTCTCAGGTGCCCTCCTACAGTGGCAGGTTGAATTGGACTCTTTACCACCTAAGTTTCTAGAACTAAGCACGTTCATTTTATTGACTATTTTTTTCAAACATTTGGTCTCATACCTTATAAACCCAGTAAAGAAGTTTCCTTCTGCACTGATTTGGTTGCCTGGCTATTTGTTTCTTCTTGATATCTCAGCATAATTCACAAATATTTGATGATTTTTAACATAATTTTATTGATTCTTTGGGAATTTTATCTCATGCGCCATAATCACACTCATTTCCCAGAGCCTCCAGATCTGCTCTTCACCCTTGTAGTGATCCTACAAAGGGAAATATTAAAAATAAAATAGCAATAAGGAATAAAATTAAGAATATTAACTTTAAAAGAACTAAAACCCCACTTCATGCCTTCATCTTTCCCACCTCTCTATTGCTTCTTCATTCATCTTAGTGACACTGGGAGCTGCTGTGTGTCATGCAGTAGACACGTTTGTCCAAACAGCTTCTCTTGTGAGTGTTCATTGTGTAATGTGCTGTTGGTCAGGTTCAAGGCCTCTGGTCTGATACACCATCAATACTGGATCCTCACTGAAACTCCTCTTGAATATCCTGCATATCAAGTCAAGTCATGGAGACTTATGGGGGTCACTATCCCAGGGCCTGTGTGTGGTGAGGTCAGCTCTCTGGTGGAGGGGACAACTCTCCTCAGACCCTGGCTATGTAGGACCATGGATCCAGACATTTCCATGGCCACAGCTCAGACTTGGAGATCCACATGGCTCTGGATGGCAGCACAGGCACCCCAATCTGTATGGCCCTGGTGGCAGTATAACCCTCAGGCACCAACATGGCCTCAGCTGCCAGCCCAGACCCTGGGCATCTGCACAGCCTTGAGTGGTAAGAGGAGCCGTGAACATCAACACAGACCCTAGTTATAGTGGGGCCACAGACCCAAACATGGCCCTCCACAGCAGATCAGACACAGACAAAACCATTGCTCTGGGTAGCAACATAGCCCACTCAGATTGGCATAGCCCCTGTGGTGGCATGAACCTTAATTACCACGTGGCCACATCTGGAGGCCCAGACACCTGACATCTTCACTGCCCTTGAGGGTAACAGAAGTCACAGACATCAACACAGCATGCAGCTACAGCAGAGGCATGGATCTGTAGCCCAATCCTGGATAACACCATGGCTGCCAGTGATAATCAGGCCTTTGATGAACTGAACCTAGAACAGCCATACAAAGGTGTATTTAATGATTGTTACACCAAGTTGCTTTCCAGGTCAATTATACCAAGTTCCCTATGCTAATTCGTATGTCTCTCTGAAGGAAAGCACCACATGCCCCTGCTTCTTTAGTCCTTACTGTGTGCCATTCATTTGCAGTGCACAATAATCCAAGAGCTTCAATTGTGACCAAAGTCATCTTGGGACCAAAGTCATGCAAAGGTTGTAATGCTCGCTCAGAAAAACAATTCTACAAATCACAGGGAACAGTCACTGTTTTCCACAATGACTCTTCAAAGTGCTTCTAGAAACCAGCTATTCTGTCTGGTGTTCCACCTAGATACAGTGGCTCTGCTAGATTCCTACCGCACTTGTTCCTCCCTGTCTTCTCCACAGCACATAAACCACTCTGCCCCTCTCTCCCATCCCCCACCACATGTTTGCTCACCTCGATGGCTCCTGTGGTTTCTTCGGCTCACCCAGGGCAGGTGGCCCCAGGCAGGCTTTTGGGTGCCCATCACCTTCCTGGTCCTGATGGTACTGGGCAGGGCATGTTAAATACTTTTTAACAGTTGATGGGTTTTCTGTGGTGGGGGGGACAAATGGACCAGAAGATGGCCACTTCCCTACATTCTTGTAAGAGTTTGAGGGATCACGGGAATTGGTTGAAAAATGAAGGTAGATGTTTCCCCTAAACACAAACTAATATATTAGCTGAAAATGTGCTTAGATGTTGGGCTAGTCCTAGTTTTCTGCTTTTTCTACTTTACAAGCAAGCACCAGGCCATCCATGGTTACACTGTCCTTTAAAACATTCATACACTTATCTCAGAAAGGGGGAGGAAGAGAAGAAGGAGGAGAAGGAAATTAAGAAGAGGATGGGGAAGGGGAGGAAGTCAGGAGGAAGGGAAGAGGAGAAAGGAGAAAGACCTTTTATTGGGTCTAAGGTAGAGGCACAGGGTGGGACTGTCACTCATTCATCCTATTGTGGCACTCAGTGTCACCATATACACAGTCAGACATAGAGTCTGAGAAAGCTAAACATGATCCATTCACACAAACACTGACATGAAGAGGATGGAGTGTTGCGTGAGCATGACACCACTGGCCTTGGATGTTTCCATGGTGATGATTTCAGTTTAAGGAGCCCTGTGAAGACAGGGCCCATGAGTGCTGGAAGATAGGTGAAAAGTGATGAGCAAGATGACTCACCCCGGCTGAGGGAACTGGCGAGGCAAGGCTGCCTGCTACAGCCTTGCTAGGTGCTTCTGTGGCTTGGGAGATGCCCCACTCAGCCTATATATAGGCAACCAAACGAGACAACTGCTGGGGCCCTTCAGAGGAGGATTCTGATAACCTGGGTTGCTGTGTCCTTTCCAGGTGATGGTGTGGATTCATGGAGGTGGACTAGTGTTGGGTGGGGCATCCACCTATGATGGACTGGCCTGTCTACCCATGAAAATGTGGTCGTAGTGGTCCTTCAATAACATCTGGAAAGCTGGGGATTCTTCAGGTAGAGTTTTGAACATTTTTGTTTTACACACTAGCCCCACAATAGTCTGTTTTCTGATTCTATATCAGAACACCAGATTTTGTGATATTTATAAGAAAAATATTTATTCAGTTTAGGATTTAAGAGGCTAGCAAGCAGGATACATTTCTTTCTTCTGTTTGTGGTCTGGTGAGGGCCCTTATTGAGATCAGCATGGCAGAGGGACAGAAATGGAATCTGCAACAAGCAGAAGAGATTGCATGATGAGACACCAAGCTGGAGGGGGGAGTTGGGAAGTCTTGCTGTTTTCATAATTGGCTCACTAGGGAACTAACCTTAGCCCAGTGAGCTCAACACCCCCAAGGGCAGTGGACCCAGTGTCTTAATGCCATTTCATAGGACCTCACATTTTACAAGATATGTTGCTCCATAATCCTTTCACATGTGCACATCCAAACTGTAACATCTTCCAGGTCAAAGATGCCAGGACCCCGCTCCAGTAATGGCTTGCATCTTAGAGGCCTCTGCTGGGCTCCTTCTCCGTGCATCCTGGTCCTTCAGTAATGGACCTCACCTGTCAATGAATTCTCCACTTGCTACACTTGCTTCTGGGCAGATTTGTGCGTTGTTCTCTCTGCTGTCCCAAACTTATGTAACAGTTTCAAAGCCTGTTTAGGTGAGTGGTGACCGTGCTCTCAGAGGTAGATTGAGTCATGCCAAGCTTCTGCTATTCCAGGCAGAGAACAGAACAAAACCTCCCTCCTTTTCCTGCAACTGTTGAACAGGTGCTGGCCATTCCACTTCCTGTTTGCTCAACGTGAAAGCCGTGGGAACATTTGGGACTCCTCTTTTTTTATTTTATTTATTTATTTATTTATTTATTTATTTATTTATGTTACACTCAACATCTAATCAACCTGCCAGTCCTTTTGACTCCACCTTCCAAACAAACTCTGTCCTCTCTTCATCTACTCCCTGCTCCACTCTAACGAGAGTCTTACAGTTTGGACTGGATTATTGTTATAAACACTGTTCTGCTTTGTTTTTAATGAACCTATTACTTTTAAGACATGTATTTTCTGCAGAGTGTCCAGAGCTCTGTGAGAGACACAGGCTGAATCATATCTTGTTTCTGCAGACAGCTCCCACTCACTTTTAACGATAAAGAACTTACCAAGGCTCGCAGCACCTGCTCTGCCTGCGTCTGCTACTAGCTACCCGCACACTTCTGTTCCCAGAGGTCTTTACACCTGCTGCTTCTTTTAACAGGAGTAATATTTTATGATATTCATAAACTTCCATGCTCATTTTGTTTAGGTACTTACTCATGCCCCCTTTTTTCCAAGAGGCCTCTCTTGGTCCTGCAATAGGAAAATATCACCTGTAGTCCCTATCCCTGCATCTTTTGTAAGCTGGTTTAGTCTTCAAATCACTTTCATCCCTTGATACTAAAATTTCTTCGCTCCTGTTTCCTGTGCTCTGCTGTGTGAACTGAATACACTCAGAAGTTGAAGGGTTTGTCTGTCATGTTTCCTCACTAACTCTTAGGCTACGCAGTTTCTGGAAGATGAGCGGAGAGTCCCAGATAGAGCGTTTCTAGAGAGACATAAGATAGTGAAGACATGTGTCAGGAATTCAGGGCTCAGCTTGTTTCACTAAGAGCCCCCGCCTCTCCCTCGCGCTGAGAGTTCAACCAGGATGCATCTACCTTCACCCTGTTTCCTTGCAGCACAGGAGATGAACACAGCCTGGGGAACTGGGGTCATTTGGACCAGGTGGCTGCACCACACTGGGTCCAGGACAACATTGCCAACTTTGGAGGAGACCCAGGCTCTGTGACAATCTTCGAGAGTCAGCAGGAGGTGAAAGTGTCTCTGTTCTTCTAAGTATCCCGACACCAGGCCTTATCCAGGCATGATAGCAGCTGCTAAGGTCCCTTGGAGATCAGTCAATATAGCCGTGGGAACTTAGCTTTCAGTATCTGGATTCAGGTTGATTCTTTTATTTCTCAGCATTAGACAGTGGAACACTAAAGCCAAACCCTCCTTGGCTCCTGGGAGGAACTTTATGCCCCACCATAAAAAGTCCCTGTTGTGTATTATTTCTCTTCTCACTTAATTGGATTCTCTTTCTCTTTCACACTAGGGTAGAATCCAGTGTTGGCAAGGAGTGTTGGGAATAAACCGAAGGCTGTAAGGGGAAGGGTGTGCATGCAGCTGAGCAGGTTCACTGTTTGGCTCCAGGCTAGACCTTCACAGAGGGAACTGGAGCACTGGGATCTGTCAGGGGGTCTTCTGAGATGGTCTCATGGCTCTGAAAACCCAATAAGAAGGTCAGTAGTATCTGGGACTGAGGGTCCAGCTGGAAAAGGAGAGGTGTCCGGGAGGAAGGATGGACAGACATTGCCACAGGGAGAGTCAGGACAGAGAATGTAGGTCACAGATATGTTCTGACAGCCTGGGGAGTCTTCTTGGTGTGGAGATGAGGAGCAGAAGGCACCGAGGGAATCTATGGAAACTTCTAAGCGTTACGAGTGGTCTTCAAGCTCCCCGAAGTTGGTCAGAGCCTCACCTCATCACCATATTTTCAAATGTGTTGGTTCAGCAGCTGAATGTTTAGTGGGATTTTTCTTCCTTAGAGATAAGGAAAAGTGCAGATAAATCCAAGGAGGACATTGTGACATGTATTTCTGTAGTACCCCCACAATTTCTTTTATTAATCTCTGCATGCATCTACCAACTGGCTTCTGTCTACCTGCTATCCAACATCTCTCCTTCCACCCGCTGTGTGTTCTTGTTTCTCTTTTGCTAATTTGTGTCATATAACACTTTTCATCTTTCTAATTTAGTTTAATTCTACTATGATTTTTCATATGTAACAATTATAGATTTATAACTTCTTTCTTCTATTGTAACTCTACAGCAAGCCTAATATTGCTTTGAGCTTATACATTCTCTAGTTGGATACTTCTGCACATAGGTCATTTTGGATATGTTAGTACATAGGGTTATTTTGAATACTTCTGTAATTAGGCTCATTTGGAGACTTCTTCACATAGGATAGTTTTGGATTCTTCTGCAGGTAGGGCTATTTTGTTCATTAACTGAAATGTTTTGCCTCTAAGAAAAGAGCTAGCATTAGAGAAGTAAGATAAAAACCAGCCATGGCAAGAGAAGAAAGATTAAGTCACAAGGACAGAGAAAATAAGCAAATAAAGATCATGAAAAATCAAGCATTGTTAAATCAGTGAGTAGCCAAAGCTCTGGAAAACAGAAGAGAAAGAGGCAGGCATACCCCACTCAAAGTAAGGATCATGAAAAATCGAGCATTGTTAAATCAGTGAGAAGCCAACGCTCTGGAAAACAGAAGAGAAAGAGGCAGGCATACCCCACTCAAAATAAGGATCATGAAAAATCGAGCATTGTTAAATCAGTGAGAAGCCAACGCTCTGGAAAACAGAAGAGAAAGAGGCAGGCATACCCCATTCAAAATAAGGATCATGAAAAATCGAGCATTGTTAAATCAGTGAGAAGCCAACGCTCTGGAAAACAGAAGAGAAAGAAGCAGGCATACCCCACTCAAAACAACCAGAAGAAAACAATAAACAGCAGAACTAGTGCAGACTGCTAAAAACCAAAGAATGTAAACAGTCTAATTTCTCCAAATAAAAGACACAGATTAGCTGATTAGATTGCTAAAGGTGCACTCACCATTTGTTACTTGCAAGAAACTCACCTCACCATGAAAAACTTCCACAAACAGAGGGGAAAGGACATCCAAACAGAATCTGAAAGAAAGCAAGAGAAGCTATAATCATACCTGATTCAACAGACTTTATAACAAAACGAGTCAGAAAAGACATATTGGTAAATACACAAACCCATTCCAAAATACAATGATTGCAAATTCATAAAATGTTAGAGTGCCAACACAATAGCAGTAATATCAGGACTCTAGCACAAACACAATAGGTGATTTCAATACCCTCCTCCTACCAATAGGGAGATCATCAAAATAAAAAAGGCAATAAATATTAGAATTAAATTACCCAGCACATCATACAAACCCCACAGAAATTTACAGAATATTTCATAACAGATGCAAAATCTATAATCATTTCATCATCTTATGGAATGATTTCCAAACAGGTCCCATTTTAGACAATAAAGTCTTAGCAAACCATAAAACATGTACAAATATGAATATGGAAGTTGCAATAACTCCTTTCACTGTGTCAGAGCATAGAGAATGAAACTGTAAAGAAATCAGACAAGTATGAATCATGGAAATGGCACAATATAATTTGCAATGGACAATGATTCATTAAAGAAACAGAGGGAAGAGGGAGCAGATTACAAAATTCCTTAAGTGAAATGAAAATGGAAACACGACTTATGGGACTCAGGACAAAGGAATTCTGTCATGACCGCCTGCATTTTAGAAGGATATGGATATGCATCAATGGATTTCAATTTACAGAATAATCCCCACGGATCTATACAGTATCTATTATTTTATCAATTCATAAACTTTTTCCAAAATGAATCAGTTGAAATTTTCTTATTTTTAAGGAATTAAAGTTTGGATGCTCACCTTACTAGACCTGGATGGAGGTGGGTGGTCCTTGGACTTCCCACAGGTCAGGGAACCCTGATTGCTCTTTGGGCTGATGAGGGAGGGGGACTTGATTGGGGGAGGGAAATGGGAGGCGGTGGTGGGTAGAGGCAGAAATCTTTAATAAATAAAAAGAAGAATAAAAAAAAGAAAAAAAGATTCTTAAAATCAAATGAAAATGGAAACACAAACAACCTAGTGATGTATCTCAAAGACTTAAAAATATATGGCTAAGTAAATAACACCAAATACACAATGATAAGATGAAAAGACGTACCCAGACATGAAAGCATGAAGAAGCGATGGACATTCTTGAAACAGGCTAGAGCCAGCAAAGCTAGAGATGCACCACCTACCGCCACCTGCTGCTGTGTGTTCCTATGAAAGGAGAGGCCAAGCAACTTGGCAAATGTTTGAAGAAACCATATATACACCGACTCTTAGAGGCAAGGATTGCTATCAGTGGGGCTTTACTGTAAGAACATTGTGTTCAAAGGCCTTGCTCTGAACGACAGATTTCCTTGACCCTGAAGGTGCCATGTGGTGGGCCAGGTCACTTGGCGCGAATCCTGCAAAGATTCTGAAGGTTGTTGGAGGGTGAGATGCCTTCCAAACTTGAGAGCATGGATTCTAGGAAATGCCAGTCCAGGGAGACTGAGCAATGTGTCCTCACTTCCCAGTTAAGCAGTGTGAGGATGTTCTAACAATTTCCTGCATTGTATAAGGAGCCCAGACCAAAACCTCCCCCTACCTGCAGGCACCTCCCTGCTGCTGCCTCCTAGGAGTCCAAGGTTCACTGAGGTGAGAGCAAGAGCATTGAGGGAGAACCACATGCATAAGAAGCTGTTGGGTAGGAGTCCGGTTGTTTGTAATCTGAGTATTGGATACGGACCAGATAAAAGAGGTTAAACTCCTAGTGGGTGTGGCTTGGAGGTCCCAACTGACACCCAGGGAGCTCTTTGGAAGAGGAGAGCTTTTGTGTCATCTTAGGTTACATAACTGGCCTGGTTGATGAAAACTTAAGGAGGTGGGACCCAGGGTCCACAGGAGAAGCATTGCTAGAGCATCAGATACCTCACAGACCCGCGGAGTCCTGTCCGTCCACAATGCGGCTCTACCCTCTGGCCTGGCTTTCTCTTGCTGCTTGCACAGCTTGGGGTAAGTTCTTTCAGATTACAAATGCCTGGGTGTACATTCTCAGTCATTGTTCTGGGCACAAGTGGATGATGACATTTGCAGGGCAAAGACAAAATAGACCTGGTTGCTTGGTGATTTTTTTGCTTTCCTGAAGTGGTGCTGTGAAGTCCAAAGAACCTTAGTCTTTCAGAGACCTAGGCGAGGACAGCTACTGAATATCCAGTTAAAGGCAGCTGGCACAGGAAAGCTGGAGAAAGGTTAGTCTGTTTCCCCGGGGTTCTTAGTCAGTCTGCACGCAGGTCATAGAGAGACTGAGCAAAATGTTGGAAATATAAATTCAGGAGCCAGACACAAGACTGACTCCCAGTCAACAACTCCATGTCCATATCCAACTCCAAGTCTATACCCAACTCCAAGTCTATGTCCTTAACTTGTGGGTGCCTAGATGGTGCAGTGTCCAGATGACCCCCCTCTACAGTAGAGATGCCAGGGCCTCCTCTTCACTGAGGACAAAATAGGAGGTTGTTTGAGGTTGTTTCTACATCATTTAGGATGCCCTAGTTCTAGAGATAGGCAAGAGGTTAGGTCAAGAGATATGCAAAAAGATTGAGTAAAAACTTAATGCATTAGCAGAAATTTTGCCTTGGTTACATCAAACTATTAAAATGAAGATTTTTGTCTTCAAGCTCTCAAGAGACAGGGACAGATCACAGGGATGGTGTAGAAGAGGAAACAGTGGGTCAGTCAGACCAGGGCAGTGGAGGGACAAGGGCAACGACAATCATTATAGTTTCAGTTGGAAAGAAGAGAGGAGGAGTTAGCTGGCCTAGAGATGGCGACCTGAAACTCTTCAGGGGTCTGGGAATTATATGACTGTCCTCAGATTTTTGGTGTTTAGATCTTGGAGACCAGGACGGGTGTGGTGACCGAGGCAAGACACTTAGATAAAAGAGGAAACTGGATTATTATTATTATAACTGTATTAGTTAGACCCTGGGAGTCACAGGTCCCTCAGGATATGCAGAGCCTCATGCATCAAAGCAACAGATATAGAGAGTAAAATCCACCGTCAGTACTGAGGTGAATGAGGGGCCTTGGCATATGCCTGTGTCCCTACATGGAGGAAAGACCGAGGCAACCTGGGAATGCAACTCCCTAATGTTGCAAATGCCCAAGTCTATTTTTGACTCTGGAGTCTAGCCCAGTGCTCGGCCGTCAGAACCCTGAAAGCTCTGTCTAGATTCATATCTTCTTTCTGTCTGTGTAACAGTGCAAGGCTTGAACCAAAAGGCAGGGCAGAGTAAGAACAGACAGAAATTCCGAGTGGAAATTTCCCTCGCTGCTGGCTACCCTGCAAAACAATCCCATTGTCATCTTTAGGTGATGGGAACATGTTGAAATCTTCCCTGCTCACCTGTTGAGTAGGCAGCTGGCAAGGCTTCTTTGAGGAACTGTGTAAGGAGACAGATGGTGCTGGAGCACACAGCAAGTGTTCAGTAATGCATGTTGTGTATCACATAATTTTTAAATACAAAACTACATGATGTTGGTGTCATTGTTGTGTTTCCACTAGACACGAGGCATTCGACCCTGGCTGATCTGTTTCTATCCACTCCAGGGTAGAAGTCATTGCCAAGCTAACTCGGGCCCCAGGCTCCTTCTGTTCAGACTCTACCCTCCTTCACCTCTTTGAACTGTGGGAGATGCTTGTCAGCCTCCCACCCATTCTCCATGGTCTTCTAGAATATCCTAAGGTAGAGGCTGTTTGTAAGTATCTATTCAAAGGAAAACAGATTAAGAATGAAAGAAGAGGGCCTGTCCAATAAAGGTTGTTCTGACAAACTGAAAACCTTGAGGTTAGATGAGAGAAGAATCAGAGTGGCCATGATCAAGTGTGTGTAAGTTCACCAGATGTATAAGAAAAGACTAGCCTGGCTTGTTCAGGTCCCACAATGGGTAGAAATAGGAGAGGTGAGGAAGCTGCCGAAACTGTCTCTTCTACAAGAAAGGAGACAGTGGGAGAGATGGTTTGATGTCCAGTCCCTCCCCTCGGGAAGAGTGTGCTCAGAACTATAAAAAGAATATTCTAGAAGCTTATTGTCTGCTTTACCACAGAACTATTTCTGCTATTTATTTGTCCTCTAATTAAAACCCCTTTTCCGGTCATTCAGGGCCTTCCCCGGCAGGCACTTTCTCATCCAGGATTATCTTTCCCTCCCATGGGCCCCTCCTGAGGGCAGGAATAGAAAACCCACCCGTCTCAGGCAGGTGCCATGCTTTTTGTGAGCCATAGAACTTTCTCCTTCCTGTTCCATCAGCCTCACCCCTTTCTCCTTCCTGTTCTATGAGCCCCACCCCCGCCACCTTCCCCTTTTCACTCATTCCCATGCTCTAAGTCACAGCTCTCCTGTGACCAATCAGGAGGCCTCACTCCCTCTGCCATCTCAGGACACAACCTCATGCACTCAGCAGTAAGTATGGTGTGTCTGCTGCCCTCCTACCAGGTGAGCCCTCCTGCGGGCAGGGACCACCGCTAGCCCATCATCTCAGCAGTAAGTATGGTGTGTCTGCTGCCCTCCTACAAGGTGAACCCTCCTGCGGGCAGGGACCACCATAGTCCATCATCGCACCCAGTCTGCAGCTCTGCACCAGGATCCCAGTAGGTGGACGTTTCTAGTGGAAGCCAAAGCTCATATTCATGCCCTCTCTGTCTCTCCTTCTGCAGTGACTTCGGCTGGATGATTTTTTTTTTTTTAAGACTTGGTTTCTTAGTGTAGCTCTGGCTGTCCTGAAACTCCCTCTCTCTGTAGATCATGCCGGCCTTGAATTCACAGAGATCTACCTGTCCTGCCTCTCAAGTGCTAGGATTAAAGGCGTGTT
Source organism: Microtus oregoni (assembly GCF_018167655.1). NCBI lineage: Eukaryota > Metazoa > Chordata > Mammalia > Rodentia > Cricetidae > Microtus > Microtus oregoni. The sequence goes on from NW_024543063.1 coordinate 66,482,822, forward strand.
CCAGAAGGATTCAGTTGATTTTATCAATGCCATCAGTCCTAAAGTGACAAACACACCAGGAATGCAGGTCTGCCTTTTCCTTACTGGTGTGTTCCCATTTTCTCTTGTCCAACAGGGCACCTGTCCTCACCACCTGTGGTGAACACTGTTCATGGCAAAGTCCTGGGGAGGTACTTCAGTTTAAAAGGATTTGCACAGCCTGTGGCCGTCTTCCTGGGAGTCCCCTTTGCCAAGCCTCCTCTTGGCTCCCTGAGGTTTGCTCCACCACAGCCTGCAGAGCCCTGGAGCTTTGTGAAGAACACCACCTCCTACCCTCCTATGTAAGCCGCTGGGATAGGCTTCTTTCAAAGTAGAGGGGATGAAGTAAGGTACCTTATTCTCCTGTCTAGACCCTTGGTGTTGCTTGAGAGTGGGTGGGCAGGGCTGTATGGGTGAAGAGTGAGGGTGACGGCGAGTTCTCACACCCAAGTCTGCACAGCCACCTAGTCAGAGCTGTGCAGTAGTTAGTGTTCCTCAGTCAACGTAGGACCCAAGTGGAGAAGCCCACCGAGTCCAGACAGCTTCCTAAATATGTCAGTGTAGACAGTATTTGTGCCCTCAGCGAGTTAGTTCTGAGGTTTTCCAAGATTCCACTCCTGGCTGCCTCCTTATCATTGTATTCATTTCTTCTAAAAATATTATTTGCTATTTTTTTCCATTCTGATTGCAAATATAAGACATAAATACTGAAAACTGAAATCAGGGACGAACAAAGAAATAAATGTAAAGAAAGTTAAATATCATGTACAAGTCAGCTACACAGAATTACTGTTAGCATTTGAGGTTGTATTTCCAGTCTTTTGTTTGTGTTTGTCCTTCTTTATGCAGGGATTAAAAAGACAGAAAATTTGGATAACATTTATAACATCGACATTATTCTGCACTATAAATGTAGCAATCAATGTTTAGTGGTTATATTAACTAGATATTAAACTAGACTTTAAACCCCTAATATTTTGTTTGGGTTAAGTTCTTTTAATGTCCTTGACAGTTAACAACACTGTGATATGTTTGCTGTGACCAAATCATTGCACACAATCATGGGAATTGGGAATAAGTTCAAACCAAAACGTAGGAATTTGATCAGTTTGTATCCAGAAATATCTAAGCTGCACACACTTTTCCCGTGGAAATAGGAAAACTTCCATTCAGTGGAACTTTCTCCAGGTATTGCCTTGCTCAATAAATGTATATATTGGATAAGCAGCAAAACATTGTAAAAATAAAATAATGCAATGTTGGTCTTCATTTGTGGGTTCTAAACACTAATGAAGTTGAACCTGTCATCCCCTATAGGATGTTCATTTTCTGTTTCTGTGAATTGTGCTTCTTTCTCCCGCTGGGTGGGGAAATTATTTAGGCTGGAGATGTTTTGTAAGCCACCTTTCCTTTTCCATGTCTATCACGGCACAGCTATGGAGGCATGTGATCTGAGCACCTCCAGTTTCTATTTGACAAACTGGAAGCCAGACACCATCTGGGAAACAGGATAGTGGACACTTGGGGCTGATGAGCATCTTGAATGACTTCCTGCTCAAGGCGATGTTTTTCAGGGCCTGGAACTCCACAGAACTCAATTATTGCTACCAACTCCACTCTACACTGGACTGTGGGACCCTTGATCAGGGCAGCCCACGATGGTTATTGCCGGGAAAGGAAGATGAAAGAACCTTTAGCAGGCCAGATGGTGAAGTGCTTAGAGACAGCACTCACTTCACCTGGCCATGCAGGCTAAAGCCAGAGGAAGCAATTTAGCCAAGTTTGCCCAGTATATCAGCGGTAGAGACAGAACCAGAAGGATGTCTTCCTGTGGTGTCCCCCAAAGATAGCTTCCCTGACTTGTAACAGGCTGTCACTGCAGGTCATTATCCTGTTTTATGAAAGATATCCAAGAGAGAGTATGTTTACCTCCATTGTCAACTCACCACCCAGTGAGCAAACCTTGTCCAGACAGTGCAGGGAGCGTCACTGTCTAAGGCGGTCAGCATTTGAGTGTCTCTCTTCATGGTCCACCTCAAAGGCTCCAGGAAGGGAGAGATACAAAGTGCTGCTTCTGCAGTCTTGGGAGAATCTAGCATCTCAGAAGACCCATCAGGAACCTATTAAAGACTCTCTTATCCCTGACAATGACTCCAGTCCCATGTGAATAACTTCAGTTATATGCTCAAAACTCCAAGTACAAGGTCAACTCTGGGGTAATATGTCCAAACTTCAATCTAGTGGAACCTTAGATATTCTCTCTCTCCTCCCAGGTGCTCCCAAGATGCAGTTGGAGGACAGGTACTCTCAGAACTTTTCACCAACAGAAAGGAGAACATCCCTCTACAGTTTTCTGAAGACTGTCTCTATCTGAATATATACACGCCTGCTGACTTGACAAAGGACAGCCAGCTGCCAGTAAGTGTGGGGACCACTGGACCAGAGAGCTGAGTTCCAGCTTCCAGCTCTTCTAGGCAACCAGAAAGGGATGACGGCAGCTGATAGCAGTGGTTCACAGGCCAGGGCTGATTCCAGAACCAAAGTTTTCTTTTTCACAATGTGACCTTGGATTTTGCCAGTGACATTAGATTTCAGTGGAGATCACGGTACATTTGGAATGTACATCTTCAATTTCCAAGTTTTCTCACACAAATAGAAGGAAAAGAATGTTTGTTTTCATTATTAGGTTAGACTCTGATGCCCAGAAAGACTAAGAGATCGTTCTTTAAAAGGGGAAATTGAAAAGGACTCTCAGGGGAAATTCAGCAACCTAAATCTCTCTGTGGTTAGAGAAACTGAGGCTGTGGGAAAGAAGGGAGTGTGTCACCTTTATTCTCAGGCCATGTGTGATCTGCCCATCATACCTGTGCTTCTAGACAGAGCCTGGGAGGGAGGGCATATGACACATTTATTTTCAAGCCATGTGTGACAAATGTAAAAACTTCCGTTGCCAGGTAATGGCTTTCACTGTCCCACGAGGGAATGAGAAATGAGACCACTGAGCCAATCCCATCAGCCCTTTCTCTCGCATAGGCAGCACCTGTGTAGCTCATTTCCTTGTCTAGCCGTCTTTGGCATGGTCTGATGACCAAGTGGGACATTTCACATGGAAACACAGTGCCAGAGATGGGATAGGCTGCCAGGCGCTGATCACAGGGTTGGGGGTGGGTGGGTGTCTGATGTCTGGAGATGGAAAGGAAGGTGGCCCTTTGGTTGTAAAAGGGCAACAACCAACAAATTTCCCAGAAGCCCTTTGGTGTGGAGCCCTGGCATGGGGGATAATTTGTAGATTTATGTGTTAAAATTAAGTACTACATGTGCTCAGCAGTCATGGGGAGACGAGGATAAACCTTACTCTCACACATCCCCATCTTCTACAGTGCACTGAGTAGCCCCAAACATGATGGTCAGACATGGGGTTAGAGAAAGGAGAAACTCAAGCCCTGTGTTTCAGGACCTTGCCCTCGGGTCTGCAGTGACATCATACCCTCTTCAGCACATCATTGTCCACTGTCCTTTGGCTCAGCCTTCACTCCTAGATGGCACTGACTCAGCCTCTCCTGAGGTGGCAGGGATGCCCAGGGGAGGAGACAGGCTTGAGGGCACCATGACAGAAGATAACCTGGGAGATCCTCCAGCTATGGACATGGGTTTTAGAGCCACAGGATCTGTGCTTCTCAGAGGATGAGAGAGCAGAGCTGTTTCTAACCTCAGCCTGTTTCCTTGTGTGGGAACTGTCCTCTGAGAGCTCAAAGACTCGAAAGCTGCATCTCCTAAGTGCTCACAGCCGTGCTGACACACTAGGCAGCCCTGCTGGACAGTCTGGGTCCTGGCTCACCGTGAGCTCACTGCACTGCAGCCATGAGCAGGGGCTGGGCAACTCGGAATCCAGGGGTTGGGGCCAGGTGGAAGCTTTGCCTCTACCTCTGTTTTCTGTGATCTCTCGGCAAAGAGGCACACTTCTTAGCTGTCACATAGGAAAATCCTTTCCCTGCCATGTGACTAGGTTATTTCTAGTGCATAGAACAATTCTGGATCTGTGTGCTAATTTTGGTTTTCATTACTACTATCTGGATATTATTTTCATGCTCTCATTTCTTCCCTTACTGATGAATTTTTTAAATAAAAAATATGAATTATACCTCCTCTTAACCTCAAGTCTATTAGAGAGGCTGGTATATAGTCGGCACAGAGATAATGCTACAGGAGTCTTTCTGAAGAAAGCAAGTATGAAATGGGATTGGCAGGGTAGGGGGACTTGGGTGTGCATAAAGAGGCACATTAGGAAGGAGCGCCATCAGGATATATGTGTCTCACCAGAAAAATCACTTACCTGTGGGAAAGTCTAGTACAGCACCGAGGAGTTACCTGGGATGAGATGAAGCAGAAATACAAAAGCTGACACTTTCATCTTCACTGAGGCATAGAGCGATAAGACCTCACTGGGGGTGAGGGAATCATATTTACCTTTGAGCTGTTCCCATAATGATGCTCTCAGTTGGAGAATCTTGTGAGCATTTGAGAAATGAGAAATACAGGGAGTACTGAGTTACATTACATTCTGGGCAGGAACTGAGAGAGTTTGAAATAGAGAGATACATGTTATAGCCTTGCTGGGGCATTGCTGTCGTGCGCATGACAGCCATAGTGAGCAAAACAGAGGTTGATGACCAAACCAAACAACATTCACTGTGTTCCCAAGTCTGCTACCTATGACCCGACTCCCCAGCAGCACTGAAAGCGGGCTCTCTGCACTGAAGCTATGGATTGCAAACTTGGTTATGCTCTTGTCCAGGTGATGGTGTGGATCCACGGAGGCGCACTGGTAGTGGGTGGAGCATCCACCTATGATGGACTGGCCCTCTCTGCCCACGAAAATGTGGTGGTGGTTTCCTTTCAGTACTGCCTTGGCATTTGGGGATTCTTCAGGTAAGATACTGTACTTTCTAGTCTACACATTAGCCATTACATTGACTATTTCCTGTTAATAACACAAAATACTCGAAGCGAGTTAATTACACAGAAGTTTTATTTAACACAAGCTTTGAGGGGCTGAAAGTGGAAGATTGGCTAGCTTCATCAACCAACCTACTGTTGATGGCCCTTAGATGAAAAATAAAACATTGTAGAAGAACAGAATGTTCATGAAAAGACCACATGGCGAGGTGGAAAGCCAGGGGTAGGGGAGATCTGGTTATTTCAAAAAAAATTTAAAGATGTGTTCATTTTTATTTCACGCTTATGCGTGTTTTGCCTACATGTATGTTTGTAAACCAAGTAAGCTATGCCTACAGAGGCCAGAAGAGGGCTTCAGATCCCTGGAACTGGAGTTATGGTTGATTATGAGATGCCACTGTGTGCTGGGAATTGACACTGGATACTTGACAGAAGTAGCAATTGCTGTTATGCACTGAGCCTTTGCTCCAGTCCAGATCTTGCTATTTTTATCACAAAGTTCCTTTGATGAACTAGGTCCCATGAGTTCTCTACAGATCCCTTTTAAAGTTGTGCCCTATGTGACATAATCACCTTGTCTTTGATCTTATCAATCACGTGTTCTTTCACAGATAAATAATTCCATATTACAGTAGAGACCAGAATCCTAGCAGTGAACCTACTGGCGAACAGCTCTTCTCCATGCCACAGCAACCACTGTGACCTCTGCTGCCACTCTAATCAGAGCTCTGGATCTGTGCAGTGACTGCAACCTCTGCTGCTACTCTAATCAAACTCTAGGTCTGTGCAGCCACTGTGACCCTCTCCTGCAACTCTAATCAGAGCTCTGGGTCTGTGCAGTGACTACAACCCTCTACTGCAACTCTAATCAGAGCTCTGGATCTGTGCAGTGACTACAAACCTCTACTGCAACTCTAATCAAACTCTAGGTCTGTGCAGCCACTGTGACCCTCTACTGCAACTCTAATCAGAGCTCTGGGTCTCTGCAGCCATCGCGACCCTCTGCTGCAACTCTAATCAAAGCTCTGGATCTGTGCAGTGACTGCAACCTCTGCTGCTACTCTAATCAAACTCTAGGTCTGTGCAGCCACTGTGACCCTCTCCTGCAACTCTAATCAGAGCTCTGGGTCTGTGCAGTGACTACAAACCTCTACTGCAACTCTAATCAAACTCTAGGTCTGTGCAGCCACTGTGACCCTCTACTGCAACTCTAATCAAATCTCTGAGTCTGTGCAGTGACTACAACCCTCTGTTGCTTCTCTAATCAATGCTCTGAATCTGTGCAGCCCCTGCAACCTCTGCTGCAACTCTAATAAAACTCTGGGTCTGTGCAGCCACCATGACCCTCTCCTGCAACTCTAATCAAAGTTCTGAGTCTGTACAGTGACTGTGACCCTCTGCCACAACTTTAACCAAAGTTCTGGGTCTCTGCAGCCATTGCAACCCTCTGTTGCAATCTAATCAAAGCTCTGCTTCTGTGGCAGGGATAATTATTAGAATAATTTATTATTATATACCTGACATTTTAATATGACAGTCGTTTTGCTTGGAGTGTTCTCTGAGACAGGAAGGCCTGTGCTGTCTCTTAGCAGTGTGTCCATGTCCCTTACAATGACACAAAGGCACTTTCCAAGGCTCACAGCAGCCGTGTCTTCACTATTGTCCCCCAGCCTGGAATCTTTGCTCCTGCTGCTTCTTCTAAGTCTAACTCCACTCCTTGGACAGTCCCAAGGCTTCTGTCCTCATTTTATTCAGGTCTCCACCCAACCCAGTGTCTCAAAGAGGCCTTTCCCAGTGAAAAGAAATAAAACATGAACTTCTCAGGCCCACATCTGCCATGGTGTTTGCCTGATTTTCTTTTTCTGTCTGGAATCATTCTCTCTTCAGCTACCGGTTCATGGTCAGCAGTGTTAGATGAAAGTACTCAGAGATTTGAGGTTTCTTTCCAGCTGTGCTCTAGCTCAGAGCAGTGCTGGATGCATGCTGGTCCCTTGGTACAGAGCTGCTGGAAGATAAGCACAAAGCCCCACATAGAGCAGTGTTGTAAAGTGAGATCCAGTTAGACTTCTGTGTCAGGACTGAAGTGTGCAGTCCCCAGCCCATTTGAGGTATTGAGATCCTTGCGAGCTTTGCCATGACATCTCTGCTTAAACACTAATCTGTTCTCTTGCAGCACAGGGGATGAACACAGCCGGGGTAACTGGGGTCACTTGGACCAGGTGGCTGCACTGCGCTGGGTCCAAGACAACATTGCCAAGTTTGGGGGCAACCCAGGCTCTGTAACCATCTTTGGAGGGTCAGCAGGAGCTTTCAGTGTCTCTGCTCTTGTAAGTGTCCCTGGGTTTATGTGTCTGCACCTCCTGAAAACCATTCACTGTCCAATCCAGGCATGAGCATCTTGGCTTACAAAACTGTACTCAGAGCACATCATCAGATGGCAGAGACCTAAGGTCCAATGGCCCTTTACCTGGGGAAGCTCAAGCATAGACTCAAGAACTTTCGGTTTCTACACACACACACACACACACACACACACGCACGCACGCACGCACACACACACGCATGCACACACACACATTGTTGGAGACCACTTGTTTGTTTCCTGGCCACCCAGACTCCCAAAATAACCACATAGAAACTGTATTAATTAAATCACTGCTTGGCCCATTAGCTCTAGCTTCTTATTAGTGAAGTCTTACATCTTAATTTAACCCATTTCTATTAATCTGTGTATCACCACGAGGCTGTGGCTTACTGGGTAAAGTTCTGGGGTCTGTTTCCAGTGGGGCTACATGGCTTCTCTCTGACTCCACCTTCTTTCTCCCAGCACTCAGTTTAGTTTTCCCTACCTAGCTCTGCCTTCTCTGCTATAAGCTCAAGAAAGTTTATTTATTAACCAATGGTATACACAGCATACACAGGGGAATCCCATATCTCTCTCTCTCTCTCGCGCGCGCGCGCGCGCGTGCACTTGCTTAGTTTCATATACAGGGACTCGAGAACTTTCAGTTTCTACATACTCACACATATAACTTTTTCTGGAATGTAATGATGGTTAAAAGTACAAATAGGAGTGTGAGTTCCGCATGAGCTAGATCAGGTGTCCTTATTTGGCTTCCAGCCAGATCTACTCACAAAGAAAACTTAAGGTCCAAAGATAGAGTGGAGCTTCCCTTGAGGTCTTCTGACATCTTTGCGTGTCCAAGAGGGAGGCAGCCAACTGTGAAGAACCTGGATGTCCTGGGGAAGTAGGCGTGAGAGTGGAGGGATAGGTAGAATGGGGAAGGATGGAGCAGAGACATGGGTCACAGGTACAGACAGGGGATGTGAAGTGCCTTGGTGTGTGAGACTGAGCCAGAGTGATATCTAGAGAATATACAGAATGTTCTGTGAGCTGTAAGAAACTGCCTTGGAGCTGAGTAGAAAGTTAATATTAATGTATTTTTTTTATTTTTCAAACATATATTGTTTTCATACTCAGAAGGGGAAATGCATAAGCAAAGAAAAGAGAGAATACAGATTAACGCAAAGAAGAATGTTGTTGATCTCCCTGCTACCTAGGGATTATTACTGTACTATTTTTATTTTTATTTCTCTAATCTTAACCCACAATTTTATTTAGCTGTCTATATTATCTATCTGACTTCTTCCATATATGCATAATCTCTCTTTTTTCTATTTCATGTATAATCACTCTCCCTTTTTCTTTTCCTTTGAAATATATATCTACACTTGGTCTTTCATTATTTTACCCTAAATAAATTTTAATATGTAATGCAACATAAACATTTTCCTACCTGTAAAATGTTTCTTCAGTAATATCTTTTATAATTGCATAGTATTTCATGGTAAAAATAAATCCTTACTGCCAAATATTGTAATATTAGGATCTTGAGTTGTTTCCAAGTTTTACTATGACAAAGGATAAGCACTTTAAAAATTTTTTGCAGGCCTCCACGGTCTTATTCTCAAGATATATTCTGACAAATAGGAAGGACAGGACAGGCTCTGTGGCAGAGTTAACAAGCCGTCTTTCCAGTTGTTCTTTTGAGCACCTGCCACATGATTCTTGCTCCGTCTCTTACCCTGGTCTCTTTTCCATCCCACTGATATTCTCTTGGGGATGTCAAACCAAAGAGATGTCAGGGAAGCAGACAAGGAGATATGTCATCTGCCATGTCCACAGAGGAATGGCCAGGGCAGAGGAGCAGCTGGAGGAAACCCTAAAGAGTAACTGACCACCTTTGTAAGCATATGTCCTCCTCTTCTTCTCTCCCCTTCCAGGTGCTTTCTCCTCTGGCCAAGAACCTCTTCCACAGGGCCATTTCCCAGAGTGGTGTGGCCCTCACTGCTGCTCTGTTTACAGAAAATGTCAAGCCTGTTGCTGAACAGCATCTGTGCCCTTTGCTTTTCTAGGGTCCTCGGGGATTTTGCTTTCCATGGGGTTCATCTTAAATGCTCAATGGATGCCTGAAGTGAGGATGGGAGGACAGCTATGACCCCATCTGCACCACACTATGCAGGCTCCAAGGCCCCTTTGTGTGAATAATATTGTGTAGATGCCCTGAGATCCTGCACATGTCTTAGTCATATCATATACGTCCGATCTCCTTAAAAATAGGCACAGTCATCATCCTCACCTGTGTGGAGAAACTGAGGCAAAAAGAGATTCTATGACATACCTACAGTCAACTATTTGAGAAGAGAAGGAAGCAATATTTGAAACCTCCATAACAAATGATCTCCTGAAATCCTGGAGGATTGTGTATATTTTGTGGTGTTAGAGATAAATATATTAATAGGGATAATTGGCAGTAATGAAGATAGTGCTTCTGTATCCAAATTTCACTATTTGAGCTAGTATCAGAGGCAACCCTCTGTAGGATCACCAACCAGACTTACTGGAGTACTACCTTGGTAAAGTTTCTATTGTTGTGAAAAGACACCATGCTCGTGACAACTCTTATAAAGGAAATATTTCATTGGGGATGGCTTAGAGTTCAGAGGTTTAGTCCATTATCATCATGGCCAGAAGCATGATGGCATTCAGGCAGACATGGTGTTGGAAAGGTAACTGGGAGTTCTATATCTTGACCACAGGCAACAAAAGGAGAATGTGTGTCCCACAGTGGGCATAGCTTGAACATCTGAGACCTCAAAAACCACATTTCTACAAAAACGGCCACACATAACTCCAACAAGGCCATGCCTCCTAATAGTGCCACTCTCTATGGTCCTGTAAGGCACATTTTTATTCAAATGACCACAAGTACATTTTTAAAACTTGTCTTTAGAATTTCTTTGTGGAACATGAGCATGGTGACTCATGCATATAATACCATTACTTTGAGGAGCAGAGGCAGGAGAATTACTGTCACTTTTAGACAAACCTAATCTATTTAGCAAACTCAAGACCAACCAGAACTGCATGATGTTCTAGAGAGATAGATAGATAGATAGATAGATAGATAGATAGATACAAAGACGGATACATAGATAGAATGAATATGAGACAGAATCCATTATATGCATTAGTGGAGGGTATAGTCATTGCCTTTGACCTCTACTGTTGGCTGTGATCTTTGGCAGCTGGTTGCTAATCTTTCTGGATGTAAAACGACCACATCAGCTGTTATGGTCCATTGTTTGCGCCAGAAGACAGAGGAAGAACTCATGGAGACCTCACAAAGAATGGTAAGTATATCCATTCTACAGTCCAGTGGCCATCACTCTATATGCTTGACTCCAATCTTCATCTGCTCAGCTGTCCCCTGTCATAGACAAACTGCATGGAACAGTTCCTTGCCTTTCAAATCTGTTGTTCTCAGATCCTAGTTGTGAGTTTCAGTTTCCCTTTCTTATTATTAAATAACTCATATGCTAAAGGTATTCCAATGATAGCATGATAAAAAATTTGTATGACAGCCCTCCGAGCATAGGGAAGCTCACTCTTTGAACATTTTTGCTTTTGGGTGTATCTTAGGATCTGCAAGTAAACACCCTCCTGAATTCATGGGGCTTAGAGTATTAAGCATGTTTTTTGGAAGTATGTCATATCACAATATTATTTGATACAGAAACTAATTTATAATTTTCTAGCCCAAATTTCTAGAATTTCTTATTCTGCCTCAATAGGATATTAAGATAGTCATCTATCTCCCCATTTATTCATCGATTTTCAATCAATTCATCCTTTAGCTCAACCTATATGTTAGTATTCTTTAATCAAAAGTTAGTAATATATTTCTAATTTTTCATTTATTGACATTTCAGTGTTTTATATTCTATGAACCATTCAGCCAACTTATATCTATATTTTTTCCCAATATTTTCCAGTTCTACTTGTATCAACTAGCCTACACATCCACCAATTAAACTACCTATCACCTGCCAAGCCATCATCCATCCATTCATCCAATGTATGTGGAAATAATGCAGACAAAAATGGGACATTGTTCCATCTTACACAGAACTATTCATAGAAATTCAAAGATATGTACTAAGTGAGATAAAAGTGACAGTAAAGAGAGATAATAATTGAATATAATTATATGGAATAGTTCTTGGAGAAGTGACATTTAAGGACTTATGAGCAGTCATGGGAATATACCATCATAATGAAACAGCAGAACAAACATCTAGAGAAAAAGAGCATGCAAGGTCATAAGAACTACAACCCCGGTTGGGGAATACTAATATAAATAAGCACCTGAATCACCTGAGCTCTTGGCCTCTCTGTCTGGACAATGGACCTTCCAGGTACTCCTGGGCAAACCCTGGCAGGTCTTTCCCTGTTTCTGCATGATTTGAATAAATATGGCCTTGGTTACTTTGGTCATGAAGTTCATAAAAAGAGGAAAAGATGTTCAAAAAATTTAGATAGCTATATTCTAATACTAGAAGAAAGAAAATATTTCAAACATTATCTGTGTGATACAAGAGAACCAAACTATTCAGAAATAGATGTTGACTTAGGAAAACCCAGGGGGCCTAAAATTCAAGGATACCTCAAGATGATCTGAGATCTTAAGGAAGGGCTCCTGTGATTATCCATTGCTCCATCATATATGCACACATGCTCAAACACATACACAGCGTTCCCTTCACTGATAGAGGCATGTCATACAGTGTAGCAGTCTTCCCAGATACTTCTCTATGGAGGGGATACCACAGTGTAGTAGTCTTACCAGTTGTTGAGATCTGTATGTCCAAGTTATTAGACTCTTATTCAAAGAATTGAAATGCGGCCCCTCACAGATTTCATAGTAGCAAGAAAGGGAATTTTTCAAAGGTGAAATAGTAATGTAGATTAGAAAGAAATACATTGTCAAGAGTGACAATGAACCCCATCAGTGAGTGTACTTAAGGGTTCCACAGGATGTTTGGGACTTCCTTTCATGAGAACCAAAAGAAAGAGGTCAGTTGCTAAGAGACATAGTGTGGGTGCTTCCCTGTTTTATTGGTAGGCTTAGACTATGCACGCCATTTGTTACAGTGCATGTCCCATCCCACGAAGCATGTGATTTTTATTATATTCATGCCCAGAATGTTTGAGCATAAGATGACACACAGAAAGTTTCTACTAAAAGTTAACTCAAAGGGCACAGTTCATCTTATTGCATATGCACCAAAAACTAGTTCAGGCCCAATCAACCTCTACTTTCTATACCGAGATATATGCTTGAATAGAAGTTGTCCTCAAGAGGGCAGATTTTATAGTGGTTAGGGATAGAAAAGATGCATTCTATTGTTTTGAGTGGTATATGTCTGCAGCCAGTTTAATGAAGGTGGGGGTCCTAGGCTGCCAATCAATGGCAGTTATTTTGTTAGATGAGGAGTGTATGCACAAAGTACCTGGAAGTGAGAGCCCTAGGTTGCCATGGGCATGTAGTTAGAAGAGGCATGCATCCATAGCCCAAACCAAGCAAAGTCACAGGTTGTTAAACTATTTCCTATGCTTCTCTGCCTCGGCATTATGACCACAACAATCTTGGTGACCACGGCAGAGAAAAGAGTGGGCTGGAGGAACGCCATCGAGCTTGTGGGCATCAGGATTTTCTGGTGCAAGGATTCTAGATTAGAAAAGAAGAACGGTTGTAACGGTATCTTCAGGTAACTGAGCTGTTCTGAATAGAGAATTCAAGATATGGCTGGTTCCAGAGTTTACAAAGACATCATTGAGAATCTGCCTGTCTCTATGTCTCAGCTCTCCGTTCTTTATTATCTTCTATCCAGATAATTATGTCTCTTAGTGAAGGGAAAGATAATAAAACTCTAACCTTATATTTTATTTACTTAGAAACCATCTCTTTCCCAAATGTCGCAATGGATGTGTAGGACTCTCTTGGATGGACACCACCCTATAGCCATTCTTGAATGGCTCTCTACATTCAGGCACATGGTCTTACACACAAATATCTGAAATCTGGAATTGGGAAATGAGGGAGAGAGAAACAACCAGTTTTTCTCATCCATCTCACATCTAACCCCAGCTCTCTTGAGATCACCCACTCCCTACCGTGACTTTCCCATCATTCCACTGTTTTCTTGAGGAAACTTGAGGCAATGTTACCAGAAGGAACAAGTAGGGGAAGAGGGAGAAGAGTAACATAGGCACTGGCAGAAGACATCCTCTCCAGGGCTCCACCAGTCCTGATTTGGGGTCCAATGGCTTTTTCCCACTCGCTTCTGATGTCCCTCACCATGTTCCACACTATGCTCATTCCCAGATAGCACAGGCAGGGAAGATCTGCGGGTGAGAGAATCCTGGTACCTTGGAGGCACAGTCCAAATGACCAACTTTTGTACAAGGAAGACTTTTAACACATCTTCTGCCTTTATCTTTATAGAAACTTTTAAAACTGGACTTACTTGGAAACCCAAAAGAGGTAAGGAACTTTTCTTCCCTACAATATCAAATGTTGAGTCTTAACAGTGTTTGGCTCCAATTAACTGTGAATGCAAAATCTCCGTTGTGATATTATAGTCATTCCTTGTGTACCCTGAGAGGGGAGGGAGGAAGACCAGAGGTCTGACTTCCAGTGCAGTCTCCTTCTAGTATCAAGGAAATTACAGCAGTGTGTTCCCTCTCCTCCCTCTTTCCTACCTCTCAGCAGGAGTTGGAATTTAGTGACATTAGCTGTGTGATCTCTACAGTCTTGTTCTGGGCTTTCTTCTGGATTTCCTGAAAACCCTGTAAGCATCAAATGAGACTTAGCCACCCTTCCAAATTTTACCATTTTGGAAAGAGATGATTTAACAGCTGGGGCATAGCAGTGGCAGAGATGCTGCGCTGTGCCTTTTTTTTTTTTTTTTTTTTTTTTTTTTGATTCTTCCATTCCAGGATCTGGGAGAGAACAACGGAAGGTCAAATAAAATATGGGGTGTGTCAGATTGTAGTCAGACAAAGAATTAGAGGATAACTTTGGAGATGGGGACAGAGTTAGCTATTAGTTTGATACATCCAGACAACACAAAATGTCTTGATTAGGAAGAAAGCCAGATGGTAGGAAATTGGAGACAGTGTTGCAGACAGGGGAAGAGCTGCTGCAAAACCTGTTGCACGAAGCCAGAATGCTTGGAGGGGAGGATGTTGAGGGCCTCTATTCACTCTGATTCCTCATGAGGTTACCAGATCTATTCCTGTGAACACATATTAGAATATATCCTCTTCCTTCTGATAAAAACTTGACTTTGCTTAGAGACCCAAAAGAGATAAGGATCTTGGTATTTTGAATTACAGATGCTGAGTAAAGGCAAACACCTTTCCTTCATGGAACTAGTACTTGAAGACATGATGGAGGAAGGTCATTGGTTAAGTAATAAAGAAACTGCTTGGCCTCATAGGTTAAAACATAGGTGGGAGGAGTAAACAGAACAGAATGCTGGGAGGAAGAGGAAGTGAGCTCAGAGGCCATGCTCCCCTCTCCCGACCAGACACGATAAACCAAGCCGTCAGGTCAGACATGCTGAATCTTTTCTGGTAAGACCGGTGCTACCCAGTTTATTAGAGATGGGTTGATCAGGATATCAGAATTAGCCAGTAAGGGCTAGAGCTAGTGGGCCAAGCAGTGTTTAAATGAATACAGTTTGGATGTTGTTATTTCTGGTGTAAAGCTAGCCGTGCGGGACAAAAAGCAGCCCCACAGCACCCACAACAAAGACATTTTTGAATATCAGAGATTGGCCATATATTAGAGAGAAAAAGTTCTCTGCCCTCTGACCTCTAACCCTGCCCCAGAGCAGGCTCCAAGCCCAGGCCTCTGTGACCATCATGACTTAGCTCAGAACCCTTCCCCCTGTGGAAATGCTGCCTTTTCTTTACTTATATATAGAGTGTTCTTGTTCCAATCCTGCTTCAGATGGAAAATGACAAGCTCCGTGTGTCCCAGTGTATCTTCCTTCAGAGGAGCAGTTCTCCACGGAGCCTTCTGCACCGCCCGGCTTTTCTAAGGCAGCAGCAATTAAGCCCAGGACAGATTCTATTTTGTCAGCCTATTTGATTATGGCTCCATACTTGTGATTATTTTCTTTGAATAGTGAATGAGGTCTCAGTTTAGACATCCTGAGAAAAGAGCTAATGACTTCTAAACACTGACTTTGTATCCCATAGCACTAAGGTTTGGATTGGTTTAGGTTTTATACATGCAGTCTACCTTCATTAGTCATAGATTATCTGCTTGTGAAGTCACTTACTAAAATGTACTTGCAATCCCAATTCAACCCTTTTGACACAGCTGGGTCTTTTTTACCACATGTTCTGGGCAGCAAGAAACTCAAGTCACATCATGCCCAGGTCCCCATCTAAGTCAAATCGAGGCAATACTTGATCTTCTAGACTCCTCTCCCATATTCAGAAGTGACCTCTTCATGACGTTTGCAATGTGACATCTTGATGGTTATTTACTGTTTATATTAATTTCTCTGATTAAGCTGCTCTTCCAGCATACTGATGAAGAGCTGTCCCATGTCCCCAAGCACGTGTGGACATGAGACACATTCCAGAGAAAACACATGTGGTAGATGAGCTCCCTTCAGCTTTAGTTTGTGAGGTTTTTGGTCTTGAATTCAGTATCAATGAGGCAACATCACTGTGCATCCAAAAGAGTAAACAGAGGCTTGCATCCCTTTCAGGAGATGGGGGAGAAGGGGCGTCCTTCTGGAGAGCAGTCTTGGGTGTGGTTCAGATTGGGGAGGATGGGAAAGGAAAAGAAGGGCATAGTAGAAAGCAGGACTGTGAGACAGAAAGCAAATGCATACTCACCTGAACTAGGATCAGACACACTTTAAACCTTTCCCCCAAACAGTGCTTTTTCATAATTGAATTCAATTTTTACCTAATAATTATAATACAGGAGATTACATAAGGTATCACTAAATAGAAACTGACTCATAAAAGATGAATTATAAAAAAAAATGTGACCAGAGGCTCCCAAGAACTAACTCTCAAACTCCCCTTGGAGAAATGGCTCAACATTTGTTAGTTCAATGCTTTCAGCAACTTTATAAACTTATCTATAATACTTAACCCAAGCTAGCATATAAATGGGTATTTTAGATTCAATATCTAGCCTGACCTTTGACACACATTTTTGTGCAGTATGTATTCTGCTTGGGATGAAAATTGGCCTCCTTATCTCCCTACCACCATCATCTGGCCAGTGCCAGCCCCTTAGAGAGTCCTAGACTTAGTCCTGTTAAGGCACTGGGTTTCTGTGGCCATAGACACAGGAGTCTTTGTGCTGGCCAAGCTGTTAGACAGTCAGAGAGGGCATTGGATGTAACAGGGCAGGAAGACAACAGAGGCTACCTTTCTGTCTTCTCTAGACCTATCCCTTCCTCCCTACTGTGGTCGATGGGGTGTTCCTGCCAAAGACTCCAGAAGAGGTCCTGGCTGAGAAGAGCTTCAACACTGTCCCCTACATGGTGGGCATCAACAAGCAAGAGTTTGGCTGAATCCTTCCAATGGTGAGAATGTATAGACCGCTTACATGCACTCCATAGGGGATCGAGCATCTTCCTCCCTGCTCTGATCAAGGATTATGCGCCCAGATTAACTATATTTCAAAGAAACCTAAAATTTTCCAAGAAAATTTGCACTGAGAGTCCCTGGTGAGGCCCTTTAGAGTGCCAGTTTACATCACGTGGGGCACAGGAGCCATCAGTGATTGCAGGGTTTCTAAAGAAACTACTCAAGAGGGGCTCAGGCTCTTGTATGCCCACCACCAAACTTTCTATTGGCAGAGTGGAGCTCTCTCAAGCAGACATTTTAGGGCCCTGGTATCAGCCTGAGATGTGGCTTTCAGTACTTGAAGACACACTAAAGCCAGACCAATGCTCTGAGTACAAACTTGGATGTGGTAAGCACATCACAGAGTTCTTCAGCTTTCATGCAGACTTCACAGAGCATCACAGGAATGCAGACACACAGACATAATGCTAAGTGTTCTTTCCCCTGCCACCCGACTCTGGGAGAGTGATGCCTATGCCCAGCATCCCTGAGCCCTTGATTTCTATATGACCACAGTCTGGATGTTCCCTCACTGCCTAAAGGAACATGTGATCTTGATGTGATCAACACCTTCAAGGATCCTCTCTGTGTTGCTTGTATTCATTCACATATGCCGTGGGTTTTGTTAAATTTATTCCTCAAACCCTTAAACTCCCATGTCTGCCAAGTCCCCCCATATTCTACCTTATTCCATTTAGGTTTGCTTCGTTGGCTTTTTTTTTTTTTTGCTTTTGTTACTTCTCCATGATTATTAATGCTTAATCATCTGTTTAACAGCGTATGGGGCATCAAATCTCTGAAAACAAACTGGACCAGAAGACGGCCAAATCCCTCTTGTGGCAGTTCTACCCAATACTTGTAAGGCTGTAGGGGATCATGGGAAATAGTTGAGAAAGAAAGAAAGAAAGAAGGTTGGTGACCTTCTCTAATAGCAGACTAAGTTGATGGTGGAAAACCCAAGTTTAAGCTCCTATGGTTTTGATTTTTCCACTTTACCATCCCAGTATGCTGAACCCATACTTGTGACTCTCCCATCAAAATCCCATCGAGTTCAGAATAAGTTTTAGAGGAAATGGTTTATTTAAAGCCAGCAACACCAAGACCATGGAGATCATCAGAAACAAAGACCAGTGCAGCTCGGGCCTGGAGGCACAAGACTTCCTCATGGAGTTCTTAGGATACAAATAAGATAGGTGGACACCAATTCAGTTAAAAAATTTGGAGGGGTTTAGGACTGGATGTGGCACCCTTAATTCCAGCACTCAGGAGGCAGAGGCAGGTAGATCTCTGTGAGTTCGATTCAAGCCTTGTCTCAAAGCAACTTCTAGGACAGCCAGAACTGTTATTTAGAGAAAACCTGTGTTTTAAAACACCAAAAAAGAGAATTTTTGTTCTTTGTTTGTTATGATTCATGGGATGCTGTTGTTTATAGGTTAATAGATAGTGTAGACTCTGTAAATTTAAAGAAAAATTACTAACTATCAAATCATATGACCCATATTGTTTTTCATTTCATTTTTTAAGACATGTTAATTCTGAACTTCATTGTGAGGATATAAATATCTTTTACACAGAGACCAGGGGAAAACACTTTTCTCTGGAGGATCAGGAGTAAGAAAAAGAAGTCACTTTTTTCTATAGGGACAGCTGAAGATAACGTTCACTGGAGAACAGT
The DNA here is from genome assembly GCF_018167655.1 of Microtus oregoni. Taxonomy (NCBI): domain Eukaryota; kingdom Metazoa; phylum Chordata; class Mammalia; order Rodentia; family Cricetidae; genus Microtus; species Microtus oregoni. The sequence goes on from NW_024543063.1 coordinate 66,501,481, forward strand.
TTTTAATCTATGAATCCTGTTAATGCATACGGCTCTCTTCCACCAAAGCCAGTGGGACAGTAATAATATATGACTTGGATACCTGAACCCACAGAATAATTAATTAAAATAATTTTAAAAAGTTAATCAACAGCATTTTTAAAGAGAAAGCGAATCTAGATAGTTTGTTTATTCCAGTCTCCTGTGAGCAACAGGAGGAGGGTTCGGTGAGCATTAAAATAGTTTAGAATCAGAGAAGCCTTCTTAACTGACTGCAGAAGTCCTAATTCTCACCTGGTTGGATGGTCACTTTCTGATTCATTTCAGAAAATTCCTGAGAATCTGATTCAAGTGGCTGCTGATAAGTATTTAAAATGGACAGACGACCCTGCCAAAAAGAAAAACATGTTCCTAGACATATTTGCAGATGTGATATTCAACATCCCATCAGTGATGGTGTCTCGTGGCCACAGAGGTGAGTTCTAGGTGTTGGATGGAGGGTGGATATAAGTTCACCTGCTAGGTCTCTGGCCTGCCCACCTCTTGATATAGATAGCAATGAAATCTGTTGAGACCATGTTGAAATAAGGGCAGCCGGGCTGCGTCCCCAGCACCCCGGCTGCCTGGCTAGCTTATACTCGAAATAACAACACACAAACTGTATTCATTTAATCACTGCTTGGCCCATTTCTATCTAGCCTCTTCTAAGCTAATTCTCACATATTAATTTAGCCCATTTCTAACCATCTGTGTAGCGCCCCTTGGTGCGCTTACCGGGAAGATTTTAGCCTATGTCCATCCTGGGTCCGAGCTTCATCGCGTGCGTCTGCCTGGGAGCTGGGAGCATGGCGTCTCTCTGAGGTGTCTGCTCCCGAGAGGAGAGCTGTGGAGTCTGAGCTCACTTCCTCTTCCTCCCAGCATTCTGTTCTGTTTACTCCTCCCACCTATCTTCTAACCAATGAGGGCCAAGCAGTTTCTTTTTATTTAACCAATGACCTTCCTCCATCATTTCCCCTTTTTCGGTTTAAACAAAAAAAAAAAAAAGGCTTTAACTTTAACATAGCAAAATTACATATAACGAAACAGTTATCAAGTAAAAGTTACAATAATCTTTATCATAACTAAGGAAAACTATAACTATAACTAACTATTCTTAACTCCATCAAAGACTCCAGAAAGATACAATACTACCTAAGCAAACAAGAAAAAAACAACTTTTAAAACTCTAGAAATGACAGAGACATCTCGCTGCCTGGACAGTCACCCAAAGTTCCTCTGTACCGTTGGGGCATCCATCTTCAGCCTTCAGGCCCATGGTATCTAGCAGACATTTCCATAAAGCAGGAAAATTCAAAGTCAGTTCAGTCACTATCTGTTGTGTCCTGCAGAATATCTCGCAGACTCTTTCATGAATCAGGAACCCCGAAAGATCATCTCACCTTAGGCAAGTTCAGTAGTCCTCTCTCTGTGGGTTCTCTGTGTCCAGTTTATGCAATAGTCCAGGCAAGAGCAGTTTCTTGCCCAAATGGCTATCAAACTCCATATGATGCCTCTTCGATGCCCATCTTCTTCTTGAAGTAGATTGGTGCTGCCAGGAGCAGAGTGTCTCATTGTCATGAAAAGTCCTCAGTTATTAAAACATTAAATGTCCTATTCTGTAATCTTTGAAAGACATGAAGAATGTCTATCTAAAATATATCTCTATATATCTAGAAAATCTAACTAACATGACTGCAAACTTTACTATTATCGATGATTATCCATTAACAACCTATATTTCTTAATTATACAGTACATATTTAAATGAACTACACAATCACAATACCTTAATCAAAATCAGAAACACTTATACATATAACAAAATTGACCTTAAATCTCTATCAATAAAGCAAAATCTATACTAATGTAAATTATTCATACCTATATCATATCCCCCTTTAAATGTAAAAGAACATTTATAAACATTTTTTGGGAATATGGGCGCAGTTATTTCTCTCCAAACTGCTTCCTGCTGAATGGGGGCGTCTTTAATTAGGTCTTTTATGGTATAACCTGTGTGCTAGTTTCATCTCAGTTGGCAGTTGAGCGAAGCAATTTTCTGAAGGTGTTCACACCAACACTTCAGGAGGGCGTGGTCCATCATACCAAATCGGAATAGAAGAAATGAACATGGTCTCATCCTCTGTGAAAACAAAATAAGAAACTCCTTTCCAAAGCATCATGTCCTTAGATCCAAATTTCAAAGTCAAGGCATCAAAATATCTATGTTGGATTAGTTCAGCAGCATTTATAAACAAATATCTTTTAGCAGCTGTTGCTCCTTCCTCAGCATTCAAACAATTCAAAGAGAGCATAATAGCATACAGTATCAAAATTCTCTGTGTATTTTTCATCTTTGTGCGCTTTATTTTAACTTCTATTTTGTTTATTTTTACTTTTATTTTTTGCTTTTTGAGACAGGTTCTCTGTATCTTTGACCTGGAATAACTCTGTAGACCAGGCTGTCCTTGAACTCTCAGAGATCCGCCTGTCTCTGCCTCCCAGGCATTGGGATTAAAGGTGTACATTACTACACCTTGAACTCACAGAGATCTGTTTGTCCCTGCCTTCTAGGCACTGGGATTAAAGGCATGTGCTACCACACCTTGAAGTCACAGAGGTCAATCTCCCTCTGCCTCCCAAGTGTTGGGATTAAAGGTGTGTACTACCACACCCAATTACTCTCTTTCATTTTTTACTTTTAAGAACTTTAACTTTTAGTTTGCATATATTTTTAACACACTGTAAAGCATTTAGAAATTTTGTCTTTGAATCTCTCTTTACTGTATATCTCTCTTTTTTTGAGAGAGTCTTTAATTTACCAAGCAATATCAGTAGGACTAAAGCCGTGGCTTTGACGGCTGGATGTAGCCCATTCCTTAGCTTTCTGCCATTTCAACCTTGTGGCTGAGGTTCCAGCCAGAGCCGCGTTTAGTGCCACAAGTCTACAGTGTTTCAATGTCCCTGCCAGCAAGCGAGCTTTAGCAGCCTGTGCTTGTAAACCGCGCAAACCGCACAAACTGCCTGCGTAAAATGAAAGACCCTCAGAGTGGTCCTTCCCTCAGGAGGAGACCCCTAACCCAAGGAACAGTTGACACCACTGGCTGCAATTAGCAAGAGGTTTGTTGGGTGGGCACAGGTACCTGTGGGCGGCAAAGTCCTTTTGGAGGACTTGCCTGGAGAAGGTCTTTTTATAGGAAAAGGGTAGCAAAAGCAGGCATACAGAAGCAATGTATGGTTACAGGGATCTCATTGGTCAGTTCGAATGAGGCAATGGGTTCATTTAGGGGACAAGTTCCCCGGAGACATGAAGGTCTGATAATAATAACAGACTTGGCCCTATCTAGGGTACATGTAGTTTTCCCCAGAGCTGTTCGTTCCCCTCCTAGGCCTGGTGTCTGACCATAGATATCCTGTTTGACCGCCTAGGAGTACTGACTTTACCTTGAACTTACATTTGTTTGTGTGAAGGCTTTGCAAAATGGCATTACAGTAGCTAAGCTGGGGTCTTTCAAAAAGAGTCAGAGTTTACCCTGGCAGGACAGCCCAGAAAGCCGGCATTTTTAAACGGGGCAGCTTTTTTTCTGTTACTGCTGAAAACCGAAAAGCATGCGTTCAGCTTTTCATCAACACTGACTAAATGTTTCATGGCAGGACCTCTTAATGAGCTACAGGGTTTTGCTGCTAAAGCTGAGTCAGGAAGCTTCTCTTAGATGAGAGTGCTTGCTTGCCTCTAGCAAGCAGAGTGCCACAAATGCTTTAAAGCCAGAGTTCACACTGGCAGCACAGCCACAAGAAGCTGCACTTTAAAATGACACAGCGTTTTTTCTGCTGCTGTTGCCGAATCAGGAAATCTCTCTACAGCACGCCACCAACAAACAGCAAAAATCTGTGTTAAACTCTCTCTCCCTTATTTTTAAGCCTTCTCAGGTTTTTTAAGTGGGTTTAGCCCCACATTGAGCGCCATTTGTTGAAATAAGGGAGCGGGGCTGCGTCCCCAGCATCCCGGCTGCCTGGCTAGCTTATACTCGAAATAACAACACACAAACTGTATTCATTTAATCACTGCTTGGCCCATTTCTATCTAGCCTCTTCTAGGCTAATTCTCACATATTAATTTAGCCCATTTCTAATGATCTGTGTAGCGCCCCTAGGTGCGCTTACCGGGAAGATTTTAGCCTATGTCCATCCTGGGTCGAAGCTTCATCACGTGTGTCTGCCTGGGAGCTGGGAGCATGGCGTCTCTCTGAGGTGTCTGCTCCCGAGAGGAGAGCTGTGGAGTCTGAGCTCACTTCCTCTTTCTCCCAGCATTCTGTTCTGTTTACTCTTCCCACCTATCTTCTAACCAATGAAGGCCAAGCGGTTTCTTTTTATTTAACCAATGACTTTCCTCCATCAAGACCAAGACTCAAAGTTGATACCATATGACCTGCAAGGTTGTTTTACTTTTTCTACTAGTAAAGATCTATGAGAAAAGGGTGCACATGCAGTTTAATTTAGAAAAGAATCCCAGAAAACACCGCTGGGATGTAAGAAAGTGACGCAGAGAAAAGATGGACGCTAATCTGGAGAGCTGCCTAGCATGTGTCTGTCTTAGCTACAACTGCAAAACTTTAGGGAACAAGGAACGTCTTAGGGCTTTCTTTTCCGAGAGTCAAGGGAGCTGTGCATTAACCCACCAGGAGCCACATCACATCAACTGAACACTTCTCTAAGATATTGTTAGCCTTGTGGCACCTTTATCTACTGCGAGCATGAACAGAGCTGTGTCTAACAACCAGGATGGGAAAGGGGAGCAAGAGTTAATGGTGCTGCATGTGGCTGCCAGGTTAGCCTGCCCTAGAACAAGGGCTACAGTTAAGTATCTTTCAGAGTAACTTTGCTCAGTGCTGTAACCGAGAGCCTGACACACACCACCTAAGAAACAAAGGTCTGCTTTGGCTTAGAGTCTCTGAGGTTTCAGTCTGTGATATCAGGAGAGTATAAAGGAGCTTGTGACATCATAGGGACAAGGAAGCAATAAAACCATGTAGAGTAGCAACAGAAATTGTCTAAGGTATATAATAGCCACCAGGTCCTTGTCACCTGGAAACGCCTTTCAAAAACAGGCTCCACCTTCCATAATTCTGCCACCTCCCAGGGCTGTGTTAGAATTTTGAATTGGACAATTGATTAAATCATTTAGTAGATCAGAGCCCTCATGATATAACTGTTTCTATAAATGACTTCACAAATAAACCTAAAGATGTCCCTGACAAATCAAGGTATATCTCAGTTTAACCGAGGTGACAGTTGAGAATAACCATTTAAAAGCACCAGCAGTTTCTGTTGCAGATGCTCTCTTGCTGAAGGTATGGTGGCAAGTGGAACTAGAACGCCACTATGGGAAGAGGGGTCATTGGGATATCTTGGGAGGTTGACAATAGCAGAACATGCTAAGGAACAAAATGGAAAGAGGCAGGACTTAGTAGCATGTGTGTAGGTACACAGGTGCCATGATGTGCTTATGCAGGCCACAGGACAAAGAGTTCTTTCCTTCCACCTTACATGGGGTCTAGAGACTGAACGCAGGTCATCAGGTGTGTGCAGCAAGCGCTTCTACCTGCTGAGCTATCACACAGTCCCGCTCTGATTGTCTAATGTAGGCACTGAGAGCTAAAGGCCTTTTCTCTTAGGACTGTCTCCATTTTATCCAGCAGGCACTGGTATATTGTGGCCTCATCTATTCAGTTCTCGGAATTTTTTAATTTTTCCTGGAGTTCTTCAACACCATTAATTAGTGCGTGGTTTAACTTCTGCAGGTTTGTGCATTCTCTGTAGATTTTCTTGCTTGTGATTCCTAGATTTAGTCCACTGTTAGGAGATATACAGTAAGTTACTTCAACTTTCTTACATTTATGGGTACTTGATTTGCATCCATATCTATATGCTATTTAGTAAAAATTCCACAAACTGCCAAGAATGTTTTTTCTGAAGTGTTTGGGTAGAATGCCTCTGGGTGTCTTGTTGATCTATTTCTGATTTTATTTGACTCTACTGTGCCTCTGTCTTATATTCCTTTTTCCAGATGACCTGTCCATCAGTGGGAGTGGGGTATTAAAGTTGCCTATTAGCTTAGATCTAATAGAATTTGTTTTAGGAGCTGGGTACACTTGTTTTGGACACAAATGCTTAGAACAGAAATGTCCTCCTGGTAGACTGTCCCTCATCAGTATGAGTTGTTTTTTCTCTCTTTGGTTCACTTCGGTTTGAAGTCTATTTTGTCTGATAGCAGAATAGCTACGCCTTTTGCTTTCCTGGTTCCAGTTGCTTAAAATGTTTTTCTCCCCACGCTTTTACCCTGAAGTGCTGTCTGTCTTGACAGGAGGTGGGTTTCCCTGGAGGCAGCAAAAAGGTGGATCTTCCTTTTTAAAATTGATTTTATTGAGCTATACATTTTTCTCTGCTCCCCTCCCTTCCTCTCCCCTCCTCTTCTCCCCTCCACCGTGGGGATCTTGCTTTCTTAAAGCACCTGCTACTGTCACCTTTTGGCTTTGATAACGAGGAGCAAGAGTGCTACCGTCACCGTGCGCATCGCTGCTCACCGCTGGATCTGTGATCCTGCTTTGTTCTGCATCTGCTGACTGTGCTGCTATCATTTTTCCCAGGGGTCTCTCCTATGTGTTCATCTTTCTCTTCGGTCTGTAGTACTCCTTCAAGGGCCCTTTGCAGAAGTAGTTCAGTGCTTGTTTGCTCCTTTAGCCTGCTTTCGTAGTAGAAGGGATCTGGTTCACCTTTAAGAGATGATAGTTGAATTTGCAACTCTGGTCTTTCAGAAATGGACAAACACCTTTCCAAGCCCTTTTGAATTGAAGAGATTCTGTTAAGTAATCAGCTATAAGATGCCCCTGGCCTTCCTTTATGTGTTACCTGGCTTCTCTCTGGCATCTTCCACTCCCCTTTATTTGTTTTTTAGTGTTTTAACTAGAATAGGGCATGAAGGGCTCCTTTAGCATTCCCTCAATTTGGTGTCCTCTAGGACTCCTGTTCATGGACAAGGCATCTCTTTCTCTAGATTTCGGATATTTCCTTCTATGTTTTTATTGAAAATATTTTCTGTACTCTGTGCATGGAAATCTTTTCCTTATGTGTTCATAATTCATAGATCTTCTCTTTTCTTGAAGCCCCCAAACTCTCAGGATCTCCATCCATCCATGCCCCAGGTCTGTTCGTGGAATTTTTGAAAATTTATTATTGATCTTAACTGAGTGTTTCGGTTCCTCTAGCTTGTCTTCAATCCCTCATAATCTGTCTTTCTTGTGATCTGGATTATCCATGAAGCTTCCCACGAGCTTTAACTTGGGGCATTGAATTGTCATCTCCAATATCACACATCAGCCGAGCTATTGGAGACCCCAATACCTAGCACTTTTATTCCCACTTAGATTCAGAGGCCATGGGCTGGGGACTGGTTGAGGAAAGGTGTGGCTTGCAAATTATGTAAAGGATATCATTGTTAACTATTGAATAAAAGGAGGAATGCTGAACGGGAAAGGGAGGGAAACATGAGTCAGGCGGGGGTATACGAGATAGAAATATGGGAGGTGGGGGGAGACTGCACTGAAGACAGAAGTGAAGGATGGAAGGGTTTGTGGCTATAAACGGAGGGACAGGCAAGAAGATCTATTCTGGTGAGACAGAAGGCCTAACATAGTGCTTAACAATGAACGTAAAAAATGGCAAGTATAAAAAGTGAAATAAAACTAATCAAACCCAACTCAAAAAAGTCAGGTAGAAAACAAGCAAACACCACACACCTGGGCTTGTGTGCACACATGTGTGCGCACACACACACATACATGCACACACACCATGCACAAATAACCTGAAGACTGGTCCAATTTCTCCCTCACTGGGGGAAGAGAGTGATTCATCCCACTAATAGGAATGTTTTTTTATACCAGCTTTCTCAGGTAGGACAGAAACCTGGTAGGCTTCATAGGTCTGTGTAACCAATCTGTGTCCTCTGTGTGCTGACAAGAGCTTTGAGTCTGGCAGCGTTGGGTTCCCATGTAGCTCAACACTGGTCCAGGCTCTCTCAACCTCATAGGGCCTAGGCTGTTCCACTGACTCACCCCTGAGCTGGTCTAGGTGACAGTGTCACGTGTTCCCTGCGCCTTCTTCAATCTGAGCCTGTAAGTCTTCTTTTAAGAAATGTCTGCTGGACTCATTTTTTATGTGTTGAGGAAAAATAAAGCTATCGATTTTCTTAAGGTATCCTGTGTATATTTGTATACTCTATCCTGAAGAAATGTAAAGGGTTTACCCTAACTGTGCTTTGTATTGTGGAAGAATAAAGCTATTGATTTCCAAAAAAAAAAAAAGAAATGTCTGCTGGGCCTTCTTCCCCTTTCTCGTTTTATTGATTATTTTGTATTTATCTGTTTGTCTGTTTATCACTAGACAGTGTTTGAGCTCCTTATACGCATTCTTCACTTTTTTTTCTACATGTGATTGTATAGGTGCACACATGCCATAGCATGCCTGTGGAGGTCAGAGGACAATTGTGGGAGTGGGTGTTCCCCTATCACTATGGCCTCTAGGGGTTGAATACAGGTCATGGGGCTTGACAGCAACTAGCTTGAACTGCTGAACCATCTTGCCAGCCCTTACGTATACATTTAAATAGACACTTATCACAGGTACAGCTTACAAACATTTTCCCAGCCCGTGGATTGTCTGTATGCATTGCTCGTGATTTTCTTTGGCATGAGAAACCCTTAGGTTTGCTGACATCCCATTTGTTTCCTTGTGTTGCTCACAGGATTGGAGCACAGACCAAAGTCACGTGCTTTTCCCTCTGTGATTTCCACTGCTCAGGTGAACTGCCTCTGTGGTTGCAGGGATGAACTCTGTGAGAGGAAATGAGACAGGTTATTGTACACCCTATGCTGTAAATCACTTTAAGCCTTGGCAGGGACTCAGTGGGCAAAACATTTGTTGCACAAATGAGTTTGAATTCTACGGCTCCCATTAATTCAAATCAGAATCATCCACTGTCCTTCACATACAAGGTGGCACATGTACACCCACATACAACCAACACACATACACACAACAATATAAATAATGTTTTAACTTGTGAATCTGTAACTTAATCTGTGAACAATGATAGCAGTGTGTGAAACGTACATACAGTGATCACAAATGTGTGGAAATGCAAAGGATTATGCTGTGATATAGAAGACACTTTCTTACAGCTAAGCATTTTTCCTTTTTTCATATTTTTTTTCAAATTTCTCACTATATACATAGAGTCAAGGCTCCAAAATCTCCCCACTTTCCTGCTATGGGACCTGGCACTTTTGCCTCTGCTGTAGGACTGTCTCCCCTCCTCCTTGTGAATGCTGCAAAGGGCGGCATTTCCAAGGTTGGGAGAATGGAACGGGATGGACCATAAGAAGCAATAGTTGGCAGCCACATGGCTCTGTCAGCAAAAGAACTGGCATCTTCACACATGGACAGGACATGCTGGTGTGAGAAAGGAAGCAGAGGAGAGGAGGGTGGGATTGGAGGCAAGTTCTTTCTCCCTTAACTCATCTCTTTTTGGTGCCACCTCGCCGTCTTAAGAACTTACTACTCTCTGAGCAAGGAGGAAGCGGGTGTGAAACACAAACTTGAAATAGAAGAGATCCTTGTTCATTTCTATGTGTATCTGTGGTTTTTACTGCCTTTATTCCAAGTCGGCTACTTGTGCAGCCCTGAGCAAGCCCTTCCCTGAACTGTTTCTCCCCTTACAGGGACCTCCATGCAGTTTGAAGCCTGAGCTCCACACAGTAGTGTGTAGTGGGCAGAGTGATCTCTATCTGAATCCATGTCTCCGCAGATGCTGGGGCTCCCACCTACATGTATGAGTTTGAGTATCGCCCAAGCTTTGTATCAAACATGAGACCCAAGGCAGTGATAGGAGACCACGGTGATGAACTCTTCTCAGTATTTGGATCTCCGTTTTTAAAAGGTAATGTCTCTTTGCTGCCTGTGGCCTTGGCAATCAGAGGTCCGGATTTGGGCCCTGGCTTAATAGCCTTGCGCAGAGTTGTGTTTGGATTAGCCATATGAGCATGGGTGACAAAGGAAGCCAGCGTATGGAAAGAGATTACTAACTTGAAGTGTAGATTATTAACCATCTTATTCTTAAAGGATAGATTTTTAACTTGGTAATTGTCAAGACTTTGAATTTCTCATACTTTCCCAAGTTAATGACGGTCACCGTCACTCCTGTGGTGGAGCTCCTAAACTCAGAAGCCACTCGTGAGCAGCTGAAGCTTATTCTTTCTTCCCCACAGACGGCGCCTCAGAAGAGGAGATCAATCTCAGCAAGACGGTGATGAAATTCTGGGCCAACTTTGCTCGCAATGGGTGAGGCTGGTGGTAAAGACGGGACGGGTCTGGGTGTGATGTTGCTATATTGGTTGGGAGGAGTGTTTTCTAGTGTTTGTGTGGTCAACCTCCAGTCCCTGTGACTCTCTTAACAAAGACAGAGTAATCAGGTTTGTAGCTGGGAGGGGACTTCTGAGATGGTTCAGCGTAATGGGGGTGGCATTCATGTTGACTCACAGATTCAGAGGGTTCAATTGTTGGTCATTTGACCTACTTGTTCTGGTTGGTTGTCAGTCTGGAACATGGTGGGATAAGGTGATAGCTAAATCCCTTCCTTTCTCCATCTCGCTGGCAGTCAGGCAGGAAAGAGAGGAAAAAAGTAAGTCTCATGGGGGGTCTGTCCCTCAGGGTCAACTTCCTCCAACTACTTTTCCCTTCTTGAGTTCCCACCATGCCCAAGAGGCACTTTCACCTGTTGATCAAGCACAATAGGCTTAATCCCTAAGGCTCCAAGTCAAGCAACCAGAAATCTGTTTGTTGGTTTGGGTTCTGAAAAGCCTAGGAAGTCCTTTCCCCAAAGTCTCGCTTCCTTCAGCCCCAAGGGCCTCCCACGTGGGGGTTGTGCTCACGTCTTAAACAGATCCTAGGGAAGAGGTCCGGGTTCTGGCACTTCTAATAGTCTCCATGGCAACATCAGCATCACTCTCACTGCGCGAAGCCTCATGCTTTTATCGTCTTCAGCAGGGGTTCAAACCTTACACACACACACACACACACACACACACACACACACACACACACTGACCTCCAGCTCTTTCCTTTGCAATCTTTGTAGAAGCATTGACCCCATTGCCCTTGCATTCTTCATGCCTGCAAAACCACACCCGCGCAGACAGCACCAAGATTTACCTCTGGCTTCAGATGTCACCTGGCTCTATGAGCCATCAGCTGCTATAGCCTCTGAGTGTCTGGATAAGGACACAAATACCAGAGAATTTATTCTTCAGGGCACCCTGTGGGCAGGGGCATCTAGCAACACTTTCTCAAAGCAACATCCTTGGAACAAGCTTATACCTTTACAGCCTTCTGCCTATGATGGTTGTGCTCTAGCAACCAAGAAAGAGCTCAAGTATGAATGACAAAGAGAAAGACACAGGCAAAGATGGCTGAAGAGTAAGGACTAGGGTGGAACCAGAAGCTTTTCAGTTATTTCAAGTCTCTGAACTTCATGCTCGTACGAACTCCTGAGATGTAAACCTCTAGGCAGCTTTCGTATTGATCTGGGGCGTGAACGATGGCTTCTCCTAATGAAGTACTCTCTACCATTCACACCCTCCTTGTACTCAACCTAACTCACATCCTTTGTCGTGGTGCTGAGTGTGCTGTTTTTCATGGTTTTAATTTTAGTTTTTGGCAAGATTGAGTTTTTCTAATCCTCATGCTGTAGTTTTTGCTCCTGAATCTCATTGTAAATATGATTTAAAATGAGACAAAACAAAACAAAAAACCTCTATACTACCTGTATGCTATGCTACCCTTGAATTTCCATGACCAATAAATGCTTTATCATCATTAAACTTGGGACCCCATAAAATATCAGACCAGACAAATATAGGCCAAACTTCCCCTGTGTTTCTGTAGGTGAGCTTCTGCCCACTGAGACCATGCTCAAATGTCACCTCATCACAGCTTCTTCCTGAGAATCTTTGGCACATTCTTGCCTCTTGAACAGTCATCAACACTTCTCCTGGGGATTCCATATCTGGCCACTACTAGGGTCTTCATACCCAATCTCTTTTTCATCGTGTCTCTGTTTCAACCTCTTCCAAAGCTTGGCTGGCTCCTCAGAGTACACATAGATGACTCTCTCTTCTGCCATTTCCTCTTTCGAACTTTCCCTGGCTTTTCAGGGCTCGTGATTCCTGCTGCTGGTGAGGTTGCCATGTGGTACTTGGATTGCTCTCCTCGGGTGCTGGCTGAGGCACAGCTTTCTGATTTCCAATCAATGTCCCAGCCAGCAGGACTCTTCGATGGGTGTGCTTGTGCTGTCCTCTAGATGGCTGGAGCATCACTTAATCCAATAGGAGACGTCTGATGCTTTCTGGACATCTTAGCTCAGTGTCAGGAACCACTGGGTGAAGAGCTCAGATTTCCTTTTTATCAGTGGAGTTTGCATTTCTTGACAACATGAATGAGTACTTCTCAGTTGGTGTATCTATCGATTTGACCTTGCCTGTAAAGTGGCAACTGAGCAGGCCCATTGTAGAATGCTCCATGGAGGTCAGGCACTGCCTTTTCTGTTTTGGAGAAGTGGAACTCCAGGGCACAGTGAGCCTTTGGAGACCCCATTATTGTCAAATCACATTGAGCCAGTACCCGCCAAGGACCAGCTGCTCTGTGCCCCAGTTCTTGCTCTGGCTATAGGCTTGCAGGTTTCATAGCTGGTTTTGGTGTAGTTTCCTAATTCATGATAAAATTTTATGGTAGGTGAGGCACTGTCACCATCATCTAGGTCAAGGGTCTTAAAACTTTTTTCCACCCCTGGAGTTTCTGTTGGTCTGTACCTGTCCCCAAGACTGGAGAAAACCCAAGCTCAATCAGAACTCAAGGGGGCAAAAGTGGAGCTCCGTCTCCAGAAAGGGAGAAAATGTTGGAAGAGCAGCTGATACTCTTCATTTGATTTTTCTGACATGTAATCTAGGAAAGAGGTGTATATCCTTGGAAGGATTTATACACATGTCCCTTCCCCTCTGCTGAACAGAGAATTATACACAGAGATACATTTTTCTTTCTTTCTTTTCCTTTTGTTGCTGTCTTTTATAGAAAATAGATACTTTTCTTGTGGTCTTAAAAATTGCTGACTTCCCTGTCTCGAAAAACAAAAACAAACAAAATTGCTCACTGTTAACAAATGATTTAATTGCCTCAGCCACTCCTACAGGGTCACAGGATTAAAGAGGCTAACTGCCAAGTACTGCTTTTGTGTGAAGGGCTTGCTTGCTTGCTGGCTGGCTGGCTGGCTGGCTGGCTGGCTGGCTGGCTTGCTTGCTTGGATGGCTGAGTCCTCTGCTGGACATCTGTCCCAAAGTCAATCTTTGCCCATACCCTGAAAGCATACGATTTAATATGGCTCCACAAAATTATGTCTTGAGGGTTTTTCCGTTTTAAAATAATCTCATTTTTACTTTACAAGCATTGATTTTTTTTTTCTGTGTGTTTATCTGTGTGGGGTAAGAGGATACCCTGAAACTGGAGTTGCAGACAGATGTGAGCAGCCACATGGGTGCAAGGAATTGAGTCTGGGTTCATTGGAAGAACAGACAGTGCCGTCAACTGCTGAGTCAGCTCTCCAGCCCAGGTTTTACCTTTATAGTCTGTGGACTAAGAATAGCTAAGGCCTTATCTAGCAAATGTTTTCTGGCTTTGTCCTACCCAGTCTCATTTTTATTAAAAGTCTCTAATTTAGAAAAATCAAAACTTCGGCCACACTGGTGAATCTCTGAATGACCCAAGATCTAAAACGTTTAGAGGACCCCGAAAGATCTGTGCATTCAGATAGTAGCCGCCAGCTTTTTCTGACGGGTCTTGTTGTCGGGGTACTCTCAGCCTGGTGACTGACAAATCAGAAAGGCTTAGTCACTGGGGGACTCAGGCAAGTACCCAATGCCTAAAATTCAAAGCCCTTCAGTTCTTGAGGGCTGACAGTCTCAGGCCAAAACCTAGATGAGAGAGGCCCAGTGTTGTGGATGTCACTGATGAGTTCCTGGCGTGGGGACAGAGAATACGAGAGGTCATGTGTTTGCAGGGGGCATCAGCAAGTTTCCAACAACAGAAAAGGAAAAAGGAGGCACCTGGAAGTCTCTGGAGTTCTGGGTAGTGAGCGGCCTGTAGTCGCACACAGTCCTGAGTCTCGTGGAAAAGCTGAAAGCCGCGTTATTTCCATAACCAGAGGGACTCAGGGGACTCTGGGGACTCGTGGGAGTCCAGAGGACCAAATCTGGAAGAGGCGGCAGCATCCACATTTTGGTTCCTTGTCTTGTTTTGTGTGGTACTCTGCTTTTTTGTGTGTTAACTTATTTTCGAGAAAAATCTGAAGTGATGGGTCAAAAGAGCTCACTCAGGAGATCCCTCTGAACTTGATGAAATCTCACCTGAAGGACTTCCAGAGGAAAGCGCAGGCGTCTGGAGAACACGTTTTTGTAAGAAACCAGTTGGCTTTTGTTCCTCTGGTAGTCCTTCATTCTACGTGGGCTCTCCGGCTGAAGGCTCCTTTAGCCTTGTCTTATTTAGAGGGTACAACATGTAGAGTTTAGTTAACTAGGGCGTGTGGTCAAACTGCCCTACATTCTGGCCTGGATATTCCCGAAGAGAACTCCCTATCCTTGATAAAGAAGGAGAAGCCAAAGTATTTCCAATGCCAACCTTTAATTTCAGAAAAAAATAAATGAACTCAGAGGGTAGGACAAAGTCTTGACCATAATATGTCAGTCCAGCAGAAGAGAAAGAAGTGTGCTACCACCCTGTGTACCTTAAGTACAGGTCATAAAGTGAAGCCAACCAACGGAGAGACTCCCAGGCCCTTCTCACTTCCCCAGTCACGTGTTAAGTTATCCTACTCCCCAAGGCTGAACAGGTGGGGATATTTACAATCAGAGGCAATACCGTGTCCTGGGCACACCTGGGCAGATTCCACTATGAGCCCCAGTGTCCTGATCATTCACTTCTATCTGACTCTGGTTCCCAGTTTCCCTCCAATTTTCTGTCAGAAACTCATCCCCACCCACACTCATAGTCATAATAGATTTCGCCAGTGTTCCCCCTTGAGAGACATGATCCACTGCCCCCAGGTTGGTTGTAGCAGGATGTGCTTCCCTAGCTTTTCCCCAGCAGACTTCTCCTTGGTTCCTTGCTCCAGGCATTGTCTCCTTTAGAGAAGCCTTCTCATGGATGGAACCCAGAAGGAGGGGGACTGGATGAGAAAGGTCTCACCATGGGTGGAACCCAGAAGGAGGGGGACCAGATGAGAAAAGTCGCCATCATGGACAGAACCCAGAGGGAGGGGGACCGGATGAGAAAAGTCGCCATCATGGACAGAACCCAGAGGGAGGGGGACCAGATGAGAAAAGTCGCCATCATGGACAGAACCCAGAGGGAGGGGGACCGGATGAGAAAAATCGCCAGTCATTTTATTATACACGATCCTTTCTCTACTAGAGATCTATATAATTGGAAATCTCAAAATATTCCCTTCCCCAGTAAAATCCCCAAAGCTTGAATACTCTACAAGAGATGATGTTTTTCAGACACAAGCCAACTTGGGCATCGTGTTAGCAGCTGCTTCGTGCCCTCTTCATAGCCAAGAAGAGGAAAATAATTTAGAAACCGAGAAATATGTCTTTGGGAATGACCCTGTGATTATTGAAGACGTTTTCCCTGTCGTACAGCTGGATTGGGACCTAAGTTCTGGTGAAGGTAGGAAGTCTCTCAACCACTTTCACCAGACTCTGTAAGGGGGTCTCTGGGCAACACGCAGAAGCCCACAAATTTAACTAAAGGAAGCTAGATAACTCAGGGCTCAGATGAGTCCCATTTGCTTTTCTGGAGTGCCTCCTAGAGAGCTTTCAGACTTCAATCCAGCTGACCTGGAGGCCGCAGGAAACCAGAGGGCTAGTGATATGGCTTCTGTTTCCCAGTCAGCACCAGACAGAAACTAGGGAGTTGATTCAGACAATAGAAGGGTTTGAAGGAAAAGTATTGCCAGAGTTAGCTGAGAGTATACAATAAGAAAAATAGCGCAGAGGCCAGACAGACTAGGAAACTATCAAGATTATGGTGGCCACCTACCAAGTACAAGTATCCTGACTTTGAGAATCTGCAAGGGAAGGGCAAAGACCGAAGGAAACAGACATGAAAGAATTAAACATTTTTAGGGAAAACCAATGTGCACAGTACTAGGAAACACACCGTTGGGAAGACAAGTACCCATGATGCTGCTGGTGTGCATCCTGCCAAGAAGTGGGCAATTGGAGAAATGGTTGTCTGACCTGAGAACACAGGGCTGCATCTGGGTTCCAGCCAAAACAGACTGATGGCATCCAGACACCGCCACCCCTGGATCCCAGTATTAGTCTGATGGTGTGTGTGTGTGTGTGAGAGAGAGAGAGAGAGAGAGAGAGAGAGAGAGAGAGAGAGCTCCTGTTAAATTTCTTGAAGACATTGGAGTCACCTGCTCAGTTCTAAAATGGACAGGCAAGACAATAATAACAGAAAAACAATAATATGAGCAGCTACTAGTTCAAAGATCTGCCCCCTGGATCACCAAAATCTACAGATTTGCAAAAGAAGACAGCCACTCTTTCCTGGTAATGCCTAAATGTCCATACACTCTCCGAGAAGTCATCTGCATCATAAACTAAGGGCAGAAACAAATTGCGAAAAGAATGAGGTTCTACTCGTCTGGAAGGATCCTAAATTAACAGAGTTCTGCTCATCAAGCCACTGGGGGACAAATACAACCTATTAAACAACCCCTCTGGATTAAGGGTCAGACCTATTAAAAGTCTTACAATAAAAAATTTTTTTAAAAATCCCTTCTTTCTGGACAGAAAGAAACCCACCAGGACTAGCATGCCACCAAACCCCTGTAAAAGTGGAACTGGAAAGCAATGCCAGTCCTCTCAGGGTAAAGCAATACCCAGTGACTTGGGAAAATAATCGTGGAATCAAAGTCCACAATAACAGGGGGTGTGAAACAGGCACATTGGTCCCTTGCCACTTCCCTTGGAAAACTCCTTTCCCGCATGTCAGAAAACAAGGAACAGGGAGTTATAGGCTATTCCAAGATCTTCAGGTGATGAACAAGAGAGCACAGGACATTCAGCCAACGATTCCTAATGCATATATAATCTTCTGTTAGCTCCCTTCTCACCTCCTCCACCCTGAAAGGCAGGTCAGCTCTGCTAGATCTGAAGTATGACTTCTTCCATTTTCCTCTGGCTAAATGGAGCTGACTGATATTGGCCTCTGAATGGATAATGAACTAGATTACCTCCGGGTTTAAAAACTTCTTCAACTTTGTTTGATGACCCCGCCACAGAGACTTGCAAACACTCCGGTCCAACACTGAAAATGTCACACTCCTGCAATCCATGGAGGACCTCCTGCTGTCAGCAAAGACTGAGGAGGACTATCTCCACAACGCAGAGCAAGTACCGGAAACACAGCAACTCCAGGGGTATCGGGTATTTGCACGTATCCCTAAGGCAGCATACCTGAGGAAGAACAGCAGAAAGGGAAGAGATTGCTTCCCCCTCACAGAATCCAGGCAATTACTCAGATCGCAGCCCCTGAGACACAGAGACAATCCGGGAGTTCCTCGGGCTGGAGGATTTTGCTGGCTCTGGATACTCAGGTTTGCTGAGTTGGCTAAGCCATTATACATTCCACTTGGGGCACTGGAGAAGCTTAGTCTGGTCTCCAGCAGAGAGATAGGCCTTTGAGAGTTAAAGCAGCCTCTGGCTTTGGTTTCAACATCAGCCCTGCCTGACATTGCCAAGGAAGGAATTTCAGCTGCTTGTGAATGAGAGGAAATGCATTGTCGCGGCTCCTAACACAATAACTAAGATCATGGCAATGTCCTGTTGGCGAGTTCTCTAAGAAATTGGATCCAGATAGCCTGCCCGCAGCGAGCGGGGTGGGCCCTTTGTTCGCGAGCTAACCAGGCAGCGCGGAGTTTCGATCTGGGCACCGAGTGAAACATCATTGTGGTGAGTGACTGCTGCGGCAGCTGGGAACATACCTCAGCCCGCCCACACTTCCAGGCCATCCTACAGGGGCTATACTGCCCAAACCGCCTCTCTATTTCTATCCCATTCAGCTTACATCCAGATCCCCACACCCCCTGTCTCCCTCCCTCTCTCCCTCCTTTGGGGCATAGCGCCTCCCTGCCCAGCCTGCTAGGACGCTGGGACCGAACCGGGAGGACAAAGGGGTGGCCGGTAGCTCCTTTGTTCCCATAGCCTGCCCGCAGTGAGCGGGGTGGGCCCTTTGTTCGCGAGCTAACCAGGCAGCGCGGAGTTTCGATCTGGGCACCGAGTGAAACATCATTGTGGAGAAACATCTCTGGGGAGTGACATCACTGGGAAGGTACATCAGTGGGCAAGAAGACCTGATCCTGTAAAAAAAGATCCAAAAGGGAGTATTGGGAGGAAGAGATGGGCAGACGCCAATGCAGGAATTCTCCCAACAATCTGAAAAACAACACGAAACCACCAGAAGCCAGTGACCCCACAACAGGAGGACATGAACGCCTTAATCAAGAAGAAGTAGAAAAAACTGACTTCATGAAAGTGATTGACACCCTTAAACAGCATATAAAAAACGCCCTTATGGAAATGGATGAGAAGTATAATAGAAAGTTCGAGGAATTGAGTAAATCAGTGAATGATACCCTAGGAAACCAAGGAAAAACAATCAAGCAGATAAAGGAAACAGTTCATGACTTGAAAACTGAAATGGAGGCAAAGAAGAAAACACAAACAGAGGGCCGGCTGGACATGGAAAATCTAGGTAAACGAATAGAGACTACAGAATCAAGTATAACCAGCAGAATACAAGAGATAGAAGAAAGAATCTCAGATTCTGAGGATAACATAGAGAAAATAAACACTCTGATCAAAGAAAACAGCAAGTCCAACAAACTCTCATCACAAAACATTCAGGAAATATGGGACACAATAAAAAGACCAAACCTAAGAATAATTGGAGTAGAAGAAGGAGAAGAAGTGCAGCTCAACGGTACAGAAAATATACTTAATAAAATTATAGAAGAAAACTTTCCCAAACTGAAGACAGATGTACCTATGAAGGTTCAAGAAGCATACAGAACACCAAATAGGCTGGATCAAAAGAAAACATCCCCTCGCCATATAATAATCAAAACACAAAATATACAGAATAAAGAAAGAATATTAAGAGCCGCAAAGGAAAAAGGCCAAGTTACTTATAAAGGTAAACCTATCAGACTTACACCTGACTTCTCTATGGAAACCATGAAAGCCAGAAGGTCCTGGATAGATGTTCTCCAAAAACTAAGAGACCACGGATGCAAGCCCAGACTACTATATCCAGCAAATCTTTCATTCACTATAAATGGAGAAAACAAAATTTTTCAGGATAAAAACAAATTTAAACAATACGTAGCCACAAATCCAGCCTTACAGAAAATAATAGAAGGAAAATCACTAACCAAGGAGTCCAACAATGACCACAATAACTCAGACATCTAGAGACTCTTCACCAGCGCAAATCAAAGAAGGAAAACACACAAACCCTACTACTAAAAAAGTGACCGGAGTTAACAACCACTGGTCATTAATATCACTTAATATCAATGGGCTCAACTCACCTATAAAAAGGCACAGGCTAAGAGATTGGATAAGAAAACAGGATCCAACATTCTGCTGTCTACAAGAAACACACCTCAACCACAAAGACAGGCACCTACTCAGAGTAAAGGGCTGGGAAAAGGCTTATCAAGCAAATGGACCTAAGAAACAAGCAGGTGTGGCCATACTAATTTCTAACAAAGTTGACTTCAAACTTAAATCAATCAGAAGAGATGGAGAGGGACATTTTATACTCATAACAGGAACAATTCATCAGGAAGAAGTCTCAATCCTGAATATCTATGCCCCTAATGTAAAAGCACCCACGTACGTAAAAGAAACATTACTAAAACTCAAGGCAGACATCAAACCGCACACACTAATAGTAGGAGACTTCAACACTCCTCTCTCACCAATGGACAGGTCAATCAGACAGAAACCTAACAGAGAAATTAGAGAATTAATGGAGGTAATGAAGCAAATGGACTTAACAGACATCTATAGATTATTCCACCCAAAGAGGAAAGAATATACCTTCTTCTCTGCAGCTCATGGAACCTTCTCGAAAATTGACCACATACTCGGTAGCAAAGCTAACTTACACAGTTACAAAAAAATATTAGTAACCACCTGTGTCTTATCAGATCACCATGGATTAAAGTTAGAATTCAACAACAATGCTACCCCCAGAAAGCCTACAAACTCATGGAAACTGAACAGTCAACTACTGAACCATACCTGGATTAAGGAAGAAATTAAGAAAGAAATTAAAGTCTTCCTTGAATTCAATGAAAATAAAGAAACAACATACTCGAACTTATGGGACACTATGAAAGCAGTCCTAAGAGGAAAGTTCATAGCACTAAGTGCCCACCTAAAGAAAACAGAGAAAGCACATACTGGAGACTTAACAGCCCACTTGAAAGCTCTAGAAAAAAAAGAAGCAGACTCACCTAGGAGGAGTAGAAGACTGGAAATAATCAAATTGAGGGCTGAAATCAATAAAATAGAAACACAGAAAACAATCCAAAGAATCAATGAAACAAAAAGCTGGTTCCTGGAGAAAATCAACAAGATTGATAAACCCCTATCCAAACTAATCAAACGACAGAAAGAGAATTTGCAAATTAATAAGATCAGAAATGAAAAGGGGGACATAACCACAGACACAGAGGAAATTCAGAGAGTCATTAGATCTTACTACAAAAGCCTGTATGCCACAAAACTGTAAAATGTAAAAGAAATGGACGCTTTTTTAGACAAATACCATCTACCAAAACTAAACCAGGACCAGGTGAACAATCTAAACAGACCTGTAAGTCGCGAAGAATTAGAAGCTGTTATCAAAAACCTCCCTACCAAAAAAAGCCCAGGACCAGCTGGTTTCAATGCAGAATTCTACCAGAACTTCCAAGAAGACCTAATACCTATACTCCTTAATGTATTCCACAATATAGAAACAGAAGGGTCATTACCAAATTCCTTTTATGAAGCCACAATTACTCTGATACCAAAACCACTCAAAGACTCAACCAGGAAAGAGAACTACAGGCCAATCTCACTCATGAATATCGACGCAAAAATCCTCAACAAAATACTGGCAAATCATTTCCAAGAACACATCCGAAAAATTATCCATTATGATCAAGTAGGCTTCATTCCTCAGATGCAGGGCTGGTTCAACATACGAAAATCTATCAATGTAATCCAGCATATAAATAAACTGAAAGAAAAAAACCATATGATCATTTCATTAGATGCTGAAAAAGCATTTGACAAAATTCAACATCCATTTATGTTAAAAGTCTTGGAGAGATTAGGGATACAAGGGTCATACCTAAATATAATGAAAGCTATATACAGCAAGCCGACAGCTAACATCAAATTAAACGGAGAGAAACTCAAAGCCATCCCACTTAACTCAGGAACACGGCAAGGCTGTCCACTCTTGCCATACCTCTTCAATATAGTGCTTGAAGTTCTAGCAATAGCAATAAGACAACATAATGGGATCAAGGGGATTCGAATTGGAAAGGAAGAAGTTAAACTTTCGTTATTTGCAGATGATATGATAATGTAAATAAGCGACCCCCAAAACTCCACCAAAGAACTTATACAGCTGATAAACAGCTTTAGTAATGTGGCAGGATACAAGATCAACTCCAAAAAATCAGTCGCCCTCTTATACACAAAGGATATGGAAGCAGAGAGGGAAATCAGAGAAGCTTCACCATTCACGATAGCCACAAACAGCATAAAATATCTTGGGGTAAATCTAACCAAGGAAGTGAAAGATTTATTTGACAAGAACTTTAAGGCATTGAAGAAAGAAATTGAAGAGGATACCAAAAAATGGATGGACCTCCCTTGCTCTTGGATTGGGAGGATCAACACAGTAAAAATGGCAATTCTACCTAAGGCAATTTATAGATTCAATGCAATCCCCATCAAGATCCCATCAAAATTCTTCACAGATCTGGAGAAGACAATAATCAACTTTATATGGAAAAACAAAAAACCCAGGATAGCCAAAACAATCCTATACAATAAAGGATCTTCTGGAGGCATTACCATCCCTGACTTCAAACTCTATTACAGAGCTACAGTAATGAAAACAGTGTGGTACTGGCATTAAAACAGAGAAGTCGACCAATGGAATCGTATAGAAGACCCGGAATTATCCCACAAACCTATGAACACCTCATTTTCAATAAAGGAGCTAAAAGTATACAATGGAAGAAAGAAAGCATCTTCAACAAATGGTGCTGGCACAACTGGATGTCAACCTGTAGAAGAATGAAAATAGACCCATGTCTCTCACCGTGCACAAAACTCAAGTCCAAATGGATTAAAGACCTCAATATCAGCCCCAACACACTGAACCTGATAGAAGAGAAAGTGGGAAATACCCTACAACAGATGGGCACAGGAGATCGCTTCCTATGTATAACCCCAGAAGCACAGACATTAAGGGCAACATTGAATAAATGGGACCTACTTAAACTGAGAAGCTTCTGTAAAGCAAAGGACATGGTCACTAAGACACAAAGGCAACCTACTGACTGGGAGAAGATTTTCACCAACCCCACAACAGACAAAGGTCTGATCTCCAAAATATATAGAGAACTCAAGAAACTAGACTTTAAAATGCTAATTAACCCAATTAAAAAATGGGGCACTGAATTGAACAGAGAATTCTCAACAGAAGAAGTTCAAATGGCCAAAAGACACTTAAGGTCATGTTCAACTTCCTTAGTAATCAGGGAAATGCAAATCAAAACAACTTTGAGATATCATCTTACACCTGTCAGAATGGCTAAAGTCAAAAACACCAAGGATAACCTTTGCTGGAGAGGCTGTGGAGGAACGGGTACCCTCATCCATTGCTGGTGGGAATGCAATCTTGTGCAACCACTGTGGAAGTCAGTGTTTCGGTTTCTCAGGAAATTCGGGATCAACTTACCCCTGGACCCAGCAATACCACTCTTTTGAATATACCCAAGAGATGCTTTATCAAATGACAAAAGCATTTGTTCAACTATGTTCATAGCAGTACTATTTGTAATAGCCAGAACCTGGAAACAACCTAGATGCCCTTCAATGGAAGAATGGATGAAGAAAGTATGGAATATATACACGCTAGAGTACTACGCTGCAGTAAAAAACAATGACTTCTCGAATTTTGCATGCAAATGGATGGAAATAGAAAACACTATCCTGAGTGAGGTGTCCCAGACCCAAAAAGATGAATATGGGATGTACTCACTCATAATTGGTTTCTAGCCATAAATAAGGACCACGGAGTCTACAAGAGGTGAACCTAAAGAAGCTAAGTAAGAAGGTGAACCCAAGGAAAAACATATAGTTGTCCTCTTGGCTAAGGGAAGTAGACCAAATTGCCGGGGAGAAAATGGGATCTTGGGGATGGGGTGGGAGGGGGGTAAAGGGAGATGGGGAGAGAAAAGGTAGAAGGGAAGGAGGGGGGACTTGGGAAACAGGAGAATTGGGATAAAGGAAAGGTGGATAGGGGAGCACGGAACCACGATTCTTAGTTAAGGGAGCCAGTTTGGGTGGGCAAGAGACTTGACCCTAGAGGGGCTCCCTAGTGCCCAAGATGAGGTTCCCAGTTAGTTCCTTGGGCAGCTGAGGATTGGGAACCTGAAATGACCCTATCCTAGAGCAATACTGACGAATATCTTGCATATCATCATAGAATCTTCATCTGGTGATGGATAGAGATAGAGACAGAGACCCACACAGGAGCGCTGGACTGAGCTCCCAAGGTCCCAAGGAGGAGCAGAAGGAGGGAGAACATGAGCAAAGAATTCGGGACCACGAGGCGTGCATCCACCCACTGAGACAGTGGAGCTGATCTACTGGGAGCTCACCAAGGCCAGCTGGACTGTGACCGAAAAAGCATGGGATAAAACCGGACTCTCTGAACATGGCGAACAATGAGGGCTGATGAGACACCAAGGACAATGGCAGGGGGTTTTGATCCTACTTAATGTGCTGGCTTTGTGGGAGCCTAGCCAGTTTGGATGTTCACCTTCCTAGATATGGACGGAGGGGGGAGGACCTAGGACTTACCACAGGGCAGGGAACCCGGACTGTTCTGTGGACTGGAGAGGGAGAGGGGGGAGAGGAGTGGGGGGAGGGGGAGAAGGGAGGGAGGAGGGGGAGAAGGGTGGGAGGAGGGGAAGGGAAATGGGAGGCTAGGAGGAGGTGGAAACTTGTTTTTTTTTTTGTTTATGTTTTTTTTTCTTCTTTTCGCAATAAAAAAAAGGGAAAAAAAAGAAATTGGATCCAGTAGCAGCAGGATGACCAGGATGTCTGTGGGCTGTAGCCACCAAGGCTCTCCTAACACAGGAAGTGAACAACCTGACTCTGGGGTAAGCTGTCTTGATCATGTCCCCACATGAGTGGGAAGGTCGCTTGAGGAAGATGCCACACAAATGTAGGACCAGCTCTCCTTAACCCTTTATCAGTCCTTATCCTATAACCCTTTATCAGTTCTTATCCAAGCCCAGCCAAGAATCAAACTTGACCAGTCAACTGCCCTGGGTCCAGGCACTTTACTTCCAGAACTGAAGATGCTGCCATCCAATG
The DNA here is from genome assembly GCF_018167655.1 of Microtus oregoni. Lineage (NCBI taxonomy): Eukaryota > Metazoa > Chordata > Mammalia > Rodentia > Cricetidae > Microtus > Microtus oregoni. The sequence goes on from NW_024543063.1 coordinate 66,526,353, forward strand.
TGACTGCTTAGAGGTCATCACCACAATTCAGGAACTGAGGACGACCTGACAGATGTCCCTTCTCATCAATCACCCTAGGTAATGTTTTCAGGTGGTAACAGTTTCATCTAGGAAAGAACAAGGTCTCCTGGGGCAGGTGACATGACAGATCACACTGTTTGGACAGAGATCCTTTCCCCAGGGACTTCATCTCAGAACAGAGAATTTGGTGTGCTCACCGAGGCTCTCAGTTGAGAAGAAGAAAGACTATAAATACGTTGTGGACAGTAGGTGTGCATTTGGTGCGCATGGGCCGCCTACCTGCAGAGGGACCGCGTAGGAACAGAGGAAAATGGTATCAAAAATAAGACTGTGATACTGGACCTGAGATCTACAATTTCAACCATAAGACAGGTTGTTAACATACACCATCCTAATCAACATGAAGGAGATTCATAGAGGAAACTAGAAATAGAATGGTTGACAAGGCAGCAGAAGAGACTATGGTAAAAGTGGTAGAATACCTCCTTGTATCCCAGAACCCAGACAGCCTGAGACGCCACGTCAAGAAGTCTACCTGGATACAGAAGAACACGGCCCCTCAAGGTTGGCTTAAACACACTGGTGAAACAAAAATTGTTCCATTGCGTCGGAAGACACTTGGCTGATCAAATCCATGAGGGGACTTGATGGAGGAAGGTCATTGGTTAAATATAAAGAAACTGCTTGGCCCTCATTGGTTAGAAGATAGGTGGGAGGAGTAAACAGAACAAAACGCTGGGAGGAAGAGGAAGTGAGGTCAGACTCCACATCTCTCCTCTCGGGAGCAGATGCCTCAGAGAGAGACGCCATGCCCCGCTCCCGGGCAGACACACGCCATGAAGCTCCGACCCAGGATGGACTAGGCTAGAATCTTCCCAGTAAGACCGGTTCTCACAGATTATTAGAGATGGGTTGATCGGGATATCAGAATTAGTCAGTAAGGGCTAGAGCTAAAGGACCAAGCAGTGTTTAAATGAATACAGTTTGTGTGTTGTTATTTCTAGTGTTAAGCTAGCCGAGCAGGCTGCTGGGGTGCTGGGAATGCAGCCCCGCCGCCCTTATTACTACAGGGACTCACCTGGGAAAAGCAAGGTTAATTGAACTTAGGAGGGTAGGATTCATTTTCACAAGAATGGACCAGATGATAGGAGAAGTTGTTTCCAGATGACAAGCCTGTCGACAAACAAATGCTTCCTCAGGAATGGTGCCACCTCCAGGGGTTAGATAACATTCAAGAGCAGGCAGATTCTAGGTAGTAGATTTACAGAAGTCAGGCCAGAATAATATGCATACACATATTTGCTTGTTCTTGTGGATACCTTTTTTGATGGGTAGAGAGATTTCCCACCAAGACTGCTTAGAATACAGCTAGGAAACGTTTAAGTGAGCTAATGTCTAGGTCGAGACTACCCTTGCCCATTGGGTCAGATAACAAGCTAGCCTTTCTACACAAGGTCAGTGAAAGTATTTCTGATGTTGTGGGGATCAATTGGAAATTACATTGTGCATCTCATCCCCAAAGTGCAGGACAGTAAAGAGGATAAATTGGACCCTAAAGGAGACCTTAACTAAATTAACCTTAGAGACTGGTGAAAGTTGGGTGGGGCTTCTTCCCATTGCCCTCCTTAGGCATCCCTGTACTCCTCATGTAAAAGGACTGACTTTATTTGAACTCCTTTTCTGGGAGGCTTCCTCCTATCCACCCGCAGATAGAATTGGAACTAGCTGTTGGCATTACTAATCATCAATTGCTTCAATGTGTGCAGGCTTTGCAGCAATCTCAGGTTGTGGTCTCCTCAGTTAATGCTACCCTCCAGAGTCCAATACTTCATCTCCACCCCTTCTAGACGGGAGATGAGGTGTGGATCAAGAGACATGGAAGTGAGGATTTAGGACATTGCAGGAAGGGTCCTACCTGGTCATGCTTACTACTACCTCAACTGCTGTCAAGGTAGATGGTATCCACACCTAGATACACCACTCCCTGATTTAATCAAGGGCATCACAGAGGGACAAGAAGGCCCAGTTGCAGGGGAAGCCTTCAATCCAGCTCCGGAGAGGTGGACCATCCGCAGACATGGAAAGGCCGACTAAAGAGAAGACGGACTCGGTTTTCATTCTATTATGTGATAATGCTTATTCTATATGTAATTGTGTCTGATTATGCTATGTGTAATTGTGTCTGATTATGCTATATGTAATTGTGTCTGATTATGCTATATGCAATTATGTCTGATTATGCTATATGTAATTATGTCTGATTATGTTGCTGCCTTTAATGTTTTGGGATTCAAAATGGAAAACCCTTGTACTCCCTCAGATGCCTATAGCCCTCACAGTAGTTTAGGATTCGGAACATCTGTAGACACTCTTGGTGCAACCAGCACAGCATGGCTGACTCTAACTCCAGGACCTTAGGATGCCAGGAAACCCAGGATTTACTTGCATTGGAAAAGTCTACCCCAAAGTCAGAGGAACAGGTGGGCTCTTCAGCTGAGGTAATCTCGGAACATGGTAGAACTCTTAACCTACTGCATACAGACCATGGAGGGTACTGCATGAACAACTCATAGAAGCAGGAAAGACCGCATGGAGGCAGTCCAGGGATTCCATTTTCATAATCAGGTTTCTCTTAGCTGGAATCTGTACTGTTAGCTGTTGCAGGACCTCTAGACCTCCATTTCTTATGATTACATTGGCCCTGCACCTTCAATGCTATAACTAGATATAAAAATTCATGCTTAGGAGCCATTACCCTGAGGGTTGTTTGGTCACAATATGAGCAGGTACCCACTGCAGCGTCACGGATTTGACAAAATATGAGAGTAAGACTGTTATTTGACTTTGGAGAAAAGTGCATCATGACAAATCCATCACAACATGAAGTAGTGTAAGTCGAAATAGCATTGGATCCATCTAATCTCATGGGCACTATCTCTAACTCTGTCCTGCCTTCAATCACTGCAGGACACTTTCATTAGAGTAGAGTGGGGTAAAATCATTCAACACTGTAACAGGGCCCAGACCTTAGCACAACTGACTCCATGATGGAAGTACAATTCGGGCCATAATCTCAGTACACACACAGTACTCACCACCTAATCCATCAAAGTCCATAGTTCTGGTGAAGTCTCTAACTGTCCTAACTTGCTATTTGGATTCTGGAGTTCCACATCTGGCTAACTGTTCTTGTACCGGAAGTATGTCAACCCCTGATATGTGTTTTGTGCTCAAAAACTCATCCTGAGAAAGACTGGGGGCTGCACTGGGATTGTGAGTGATCCTGACTACCCAGTGTGGTCGCAGCCAGCTAATAAAGACTTCCTGTAGACTTGAGCCTGTGTCTAAGTAGTCTTCTCGGGAGGATACATCATAACAATACAGTCTACATTTGATTCAAGTTTTTATATGTGAAATTATCATGTGTAGGTGTGTGTGAGAGTGTGTGTGTGCATGCACGTGTCACAGCGTGTGTTTGTGGAATCAAGAGGATGGCTTTCAGGAGCTGAGTCTCTCCATCCACCCTGGGCACCGGGGTAGAACTCAGCTTCGCTGGCTTATCTGGCTAGCACTTCAACCCATCAATCCTGTTCCACACGCACCTTTTCACTAGTAAAATAGAGAGTGGTGTAATCCCTGAACAGAGTGCGGAACATTAGCCAGAAAACATAAAGTTGTGAAGAAACAAGGCGGGGATAAGACACACCTGCAAGATCAGCATGGTCGGACTTGTAATTACAGTTTTCCTGACGTTCCCTGTCACATACCATTAGTGTGAAAGATCTTCTGGCCCAGACCCTTCTCTTATATCTAAATATGTTCGTTATAAAAGTACAGGTGGGGGCCAAATAAATGGTTCAGTGGTTAAGAGTACTTGCTGCTCTTTCGGAAGTCCCAAGTTTAACTCTTCAAACTCACCTGATGGTTCACAAATCCCAGGGGACCTGAGCCCTCTTCTGGCTTCCATGGACAGCAGGCATGCATGTGGTACACAGGCAAAACACCCATACATATTAAAAAAACATTAAAGATGTTAAAGAGACAAGAACAAAACACAAAACCTCAAGGTTCAAGCATCGGTGCTGCTGGTAAGGACTTTCTCTAAAGGTCTGAAAACCACAGTCAGCATAAAACGACTGCTTCTTCCAGTTCCTCCCTTTTGAGACAGTTTCACTGAGTAGCTCCCATGGCTACTCTTGGTTGTCAAGTTGACTATATCTGAAAAGTCGAAAACCAAAGGTATGTGTATTCCTAAATATGGTTTCTCTTGATTGGGTCACTTGAGGTGTGAAGACTTCCCTTCCTTAGCCTATGCAAAGGGCAGGAAGAAGGAGGCTTTGCTCTTTGCCTGCTTACTCCCACTCTCACTGACCAGTTCATTCCTTCACTGGTATTAGAGCTTACTTCTTCAGGATTCCAGAATACACTTAAGAGCAGCTAGGCTAGTCAGCCTTGTAAGCCAAACAGCTATTAGATTCTTGGATTTATTGGGCGATCACCATTGTTGGGATAGTCAGACCACATCCTATAAGCTGCTCTAACCAATCCCTTGTGTACTCATATGGATCTATTCGTTACATCAGCTCTGTTTCTTTAGAGAACAGTAACTAATACAGTAGCCTAGGGTGGCCTCCAACCCAGGCAATCCCCCTACATCATGCCTCCCAGGTAAGGAAATTACAGGTGTGAATCACGGGCACCTCTACCTTCTTATTAGTTTACACTGAATTTTCCATTTAGGATCTCTGCACATCCAATCAAAGCACAGTAAGCAAGATATTATGAGATTTCTCAGACTATGATAAAAAGGAGGAACTAGACCATTGGAAGCATTCTGTGTTAGACTGCCACTAAACACTTGTGCAAAGCTGTGGAATAAATGACCCCAAGTGCAATCCAATGTAAACCATGAGCTTCAGACAATATTAGTGCTACCAGGGTTCAGGAATCTGGACTGCTGTTTTCAGGTTCTTCAAAAATTAAATAAAGGCGCGCAGAGATTGCAAAAGAGTGGAGATCCTTTACTAAAAGCCAAGTGATAGCTCTGATCAGAAGAAAACAGGCTGTCAAGGAGTGAGGGTACTCAAGCACCCCACTTATTGTTGAGTTTCATTTTGTGGGGTGCAGGAGGAAGAGTTCATGCTCTATTTACCAACCTCACACTTTACTCATTGGGCACATATCTGTGTCTCCTGGAAAAGGTGAGAAAAGAAGGCAGCCTCTAAGAATCTTCTAGCAAAATACAAGGCAAAAGAGAGGCAAGGCTGTTCTCGGCTTCTGAAAATATGAACAGAAGATGGGTCAGTTGGTCAACTGCCTACTATGCAACCAGGAGGACCTGAGATCGGATCTCCAGCAAACATGGAAAATTCTCAGTGTGCTGCCCTGCGTCTGTCGTCTCACTGCTCAGAAGGCAGAGTCAGGGGAGTTTCTGGGACTTACTGGACAAGCAGTCTAGTCCAGTGGGTGAACTCCAGGTTGATAGAGAAACCTGTGGAAAGGAATTGAAAAGGACAGCTCACATCAACCCATTTCCTACACACACACACACACACACACACGGCCAAACATTTACCACAGTGTCAAAGTAATATTTCAATAATGATGCCTTGTGGCTGCCAGACCCCTGGTGAATACTCCTGTATGCTCCACAGGTAAATTGTCAGATGGTCCATGAAGTTATACTTATGGAAACTTGGGCCATTCAAAAAGGGCAGGAATCTCACCATCAGGTGAGATATAGAGATGTATTATAACATCCCTCTGAAGAGTGGAAATATGTAAATCAGGAGGCAGTGGAGAACAGCAGAGGGTAAGAAAACAGCCGCCACCAGGTGGAGCAAGTCACGGGAATTGATATGAGGAACAAAGTTCAGGTGGAACCTGGGTCACCCTGACTTCTAGTCTTTAAATCACAGCCATTCAGAATAATCGAATTGAGGAATCGATTTGGTTGCTAAATATGAGAAAGATGATTACAGGGAGCTACAAATAAGAAACAAGATCCTTTGATATCCAACCACAATGAGAAGCAGCAATTGTACTGTATGTTAGCCTGAGTCCCAGTTAAGAGATTACAGGCACATAGGAAGCAGAGAGTGGGGAAGAGGACTGAATCTGGGTGCAGGAAGATGAGCTCTGGAATTATGTCCTTGTTAGACTTTAGTTAATGAACATTGTGTCTCCAGATTCTCATTTGTAGTATCAAGGCATTGGTACCCACCTTGTGGGGTTCTTGTGAGAATTGAGCAAAATATTCACCTTAGAGAGTGATGCTCAAATCTAGTAGGATTGAGCCATGAACACGCAACATACTATATTAACTGTTGATAGGATACTGTGATAGTTAATGTTGTACTTGCCAGAATCCAGAAATATGCAGGAATAAGGCTCTGAGCATGTCTATGAAGGCCAACTAAGATTAGGTTAATCAGAATGGGAAAGCCCACCTTAACCATGTGTGGGTCTATGCCATAGTTTTGCGTCCATGACTGAGCAAAATAACAAAGCTGAACATGAGCATTTATGTCTCCCTGCCTCTCTGCAGTGGATAAAATACCTCAGACTCCTGCCACCATGTCTGCCCCCAGGTTGGCTGTCCCTCCACTGAAAGTCAGAATATCTCTTGTTGCTTTTGTCTAAATATCTTATCACAACATCAAGAGAAGTTTATAATATGGCTACCATGGTGAAATCAAAGATGGGTAAGATATTGTCTCTGATTTTAAAAATGTTTTCTGTTAAAGGTCATTAAAACTGGGTGATATGGGATTCCCCTCTGTATGCTGTGGATATGTTTTATTACCATTGGTTAATAAAAAACTGCTTTAGGCCTGTGGCAGAGCAGAATAGAACAAGGCAGGAAAACTAAACTGAATGCTGGGAGAAAGAAGGTAGAGTCAGGAAGACAGATGTACTGGAACTTTGCCAGTAAACCATGAGCCTCATGGTAAAATAATAAATAATAAAAAGGATTAATTTAAGATGTATGAGTTAGATAATAAGAATCCTAAGCTAATAGGCTGAGTAGTGTTGTATTTAATACAGTTTCTGTGTGATTATTTCGGGTCTGGGAGGAAGGTGAGCATATTTGTGTTCCCATATTAAAAAGCAGCTGCGGGAAGACTGCAGAGTCTCAGCAGAAACACTTAACAGCAGAAGTTCCCACGCATCATCTTTGCCCCCTAGTCAACCAAGAGAGGCAAACACTCAAGGTTTCTGGTAGGGGAGCAGGAATGGCCAAGTTGCCCTCATATGCTTATAACATACAGGACCTTATGAATGAGCAACTGGACTGGATTCAGTTTCCCTGGGGGAGAAAAGGTAAAGCCTTGCTGCCTGGAGACCTGTGATGGTGAGTTGGACCACCCATCAGGAGAGGAAAGAGGACGGGAGGGGAGGGGAGAAGAGGGGAAGGGAGGGGAGGGGAGGACTGCTGGTCTTACCTGCTCCAGGACCAGACCAGCAAGAGCGATCTTTAAGCAGGGGACTCTGGGCCCTGCAAGTTCATAACATGATTTGTGCACTGAAAGAGGTGAGCATGTGTGGTCAGGACCTCTGCTCTCCCCAGGGACACTATGACCTTCAGTCTTTCAAAGGTGTTGGAAGTAAATCTCTAAATTTCACCAAATACTTTCACCATCTTGAATTTCCTGTACTATCTTGTCACGGCCATTCCGCCACCCCTACTGTGTTGGATTGGCACACTCTAGCTCCATCTTTCACCAGGAAGCCTGATTCTGGCCCAGTCAAGATGGGGGCTGCCCAGAAGGCTTCCTGCACAACCAGTGTCCCCCTCACCCTACGGATACCTTACTGAAGCTCAAGCCCCATGCTTTGATGTGGGCTCTCTGATGGCTGGACACTGTCCGCTAGTGAACTGAGACTTGTGTGATCTTTTCCCTTGAAAAACATCATGGTGGTGGATGTGTGAGCTCCTTCATCCCTAGGAAGCTATAATGAGCAGATCTGTGGCCCCTATAAGTCCTACATGCTCAGATGGTCTCACTGGGGACACGAGCGCCTTACTGCCCAAGGTCACATATGCGAGACAATTGGTGATAGTCTTCAATGGAATTGTCATGAGGGGAGCCACAAAATCATGGTGAATGGCAGGTGGGTGGCTACAAGCCATATCCATGGACACTGGAGGAATTATGAATAAAAACTTGACACTGTTACACATAGACTGTCCCCAACACTGAAGAAAAGCTAAGTATTACTTCAAGAAGATCAGCATGGTTTAAACATCAACAGCATGAACGATCACGGCTGGAAACTATGGCCAATCGTTTCTTCAAATGGTGTACTTACTATGGGCGACAGTGAGTGTGTGCTCATGGGAAGTAGGGATCTCATGAGATTACAATTTGTCCAAATTCGCTGCACAAACAGTACTGCTACCCAGCTACAGGAGCCTGCAACTAAAGCAGAAACCCCTCGGAAGGACAACTGGTCAGACTGACCTCTGAGCACATGACCCTGGCCTTTAGCTCCGCAGCAAATGGCAGCCAGCTACGACTATCCTATGTCTAGCACCACTCTCAGGCATTCACCTGGTCTCTATCAAAGCAGTGGCTTTGCCTCCCTTTCTCCAGGATGGTTGTCTCCAGATAGCCTCTCCCAGAACCAGTGTGATCTTCTTGGGGAAGCTGCAAGGCCCTGTACAAGCATGCTGATTGAACACCATAACCACAACTAACACAATGAAGAACCGTTTATTAAAACAAATATTTAAACTAACACAACATCAAAACATCCAGAAGAATAAAAAGGCTGTTCCTCTGGGGAGGGGAAGCTGGCTGTGGGTCTGGGAATGCCGCTGGGTTGAATTCAGGGGTGATTCTGTGGGGAACAACAGAACTGGTGCTGTCTGTAGAATGGAAATATAGGGGACACTGAGAGAAGCAAGGGGTCCAGGCCATTCTCTGGGGATGTAGGACCCCCCCCAGACAAAATTGCACTGTGTCTGAGCTCCAGCTGCACACACATCTGCCTGGCTTAGTGCACAAGCTGATTCTGGTTCGAGCGTAGCCATCTTCACTGCTGCTTAACAGACTTGGAGCTCTAGATCTGCCGATGTACAACTCTGTCTACAGCTCTCCAGATCTAAGGATGGAGACAGATGTGCTGCTGATGCGAGCATCTCTAGGAGGGGAAGTTGCAGTGGAGGGACAGGAGGAAACAACGTGCCCAGGATGAGGCCTTTCTTTTTTTTTTTTTTTGAGATTTCTTTGATTTTAATTTAACTGTGATCACTTCATGAGGAGGAAGATGCTAGTAGTGTGGAGGGATCCAGGGCCTGCACCTCCTCTTCCCCCAACACATTCATTCCCTTGTCCAAGCCTTTGAACAGGAAAGTTGGGTACCCCATCACGTTGTGGTCTTGTCCATCAATACAGCCAATTCTGATGAAACCTTTAAGGGTGTTGACCTTCTTGGTTTTAAAGCATGAATAACTTCACCCCCTTAAGGAGGAATTGGCATGAAATTTAAAAGCTTGAAGGGGATTTTGGTTTTTTTTTATTTTTTTTTAATTTATTTATTTATTAAGGATTTCTGCCTCCTCCCCGCAACCGCTTCCCATTTCCCTCCCCCTCCCCCGATCAAGTCCCCCTCCCTCATCTGCTCGAAGAGCAATCAGGGTTCCCTGACTTGTGGAAAGCCCAAGGACCGCCCACCTCTATCCAGGTCTCATAAGGTGAGCATCCAAACTGCCTAGGCTCCCCCAAAGCCAGTACGTGCAGTAGGATCAAAAACCCACTGCGATTGTTCTTGAGTTCTCAGTAGTCCTCATTGTCCACTATGTTCAGCTAGTCCGGATTTATCCCATGCTTTTTCAGACCTAGGCCAGCTGGCCTGGGTGAGTTCCCGATAGAACATCCCCATTGTCTCAGTGTGTGGGTGCACCCCTTGTGGTCCTGAGTTCCTTGCTCGTGCTCCGTCTCCTTCTGCTCCTGATTTGGACCTTGAGATTTCTGTCCGGTGCTCCCATGTGGGTCTCTGTCTCTGTCTCCTTTCATCGCCTGATGAAGGTTAATATTCAGGAGGATGCCTATGTGTTTTGCTTTTGGATTCACCTTCTTATTTAGCTTCTCTAGGAACATGAATTATAAGCTCAATGTCCTTTATTTATGGCTAGAAACCAAATATGAGTGAGTACATCCCATGTTCCTCTTTTTGGGTCTGGCTTACCTCACTCAGGATAGTGTTTTCTATTTCCATCCATTTGTATGCAAAATTCAAGAAGTCCTTGTTTTTTACTGCTGAGTAATACTCTAATATGTATATATTCCATACTTTCTTCATCCATTCTTCCGTTGAAGGGCATCTAGGTTGTTTCCAGGTTCTGGCTATTACAAACAATGTTGCCATGAACATAGTTGAGCACATACTTTTGTTGTATGATAGGGCCTCTCTTGGGTATATTCCCAAGAGTGGTATTGCTGGATCCAGGGGTAGGTTGATCCCAAATTTCCTGAGAAACCGAAACACTGCTTTCCAGAGTGGTTGCACAAGTTTGCATTCCCACCAGCAATGGGTGAGTGTACCCATTTCTCCACAACCTCTCCAGCAAAGGCTATCATTGGTGTTTTTCATTTTAGCCATTCTGACAGGTGTAAGATGGTATCTTAAAGTTGTCTTGATTTGCATTTCCCTGATCGCTAAGGAAGTTGAGCATGACCTTAAGTGTCTTTTGGCCATTTGAAGTTCTTCTGTTGAGAATTCTCTGTTCAGCACAATGCCCCATTTTATAAATGGGTTGATTAGCCTTTTACAGTCTAGTTTCTTGATTTCTTTATATATTTTGGAAATCAGACCTCCTATGTCAGTTGCGGGGTTGGTGAAAATCTTCTCCCAGTCAGTGGGTTGCCTTTTTGTCTTATTGACAGTGTCCTTTGCTTTACAGAAGCTTCTCAGCCTCAGGAGGTCCCATTTATTCAATGATGCCCTTAGTGTCTGTGCTGCTGGGGTTATACGTAGGAAGTGGTCTCCTGTGCCCATGTGCTGTAGAGTACTTCCCACTTTCTCTTCTATCAGGTTCAGTGTGTTCAGACTGATATTGAGGTCTTTAATCCATTTGGACTTGAGTTTTGTGCATGGTGATAGATATGGATCTATTTTCATTCTTCTACAGATTGACATCCAGTTTTGCCAGCACAATTTGTTGAAGATGCTCTCTTTTTTTCCATTGTATCCTTTTAGCTCCTTTATCGAAAATCAGGTGTTCATAGGTTTGTGGGTTAAAGTCAGGGTCTTCTATTCGATTCCATTGGTTGACTTCTCTGTTTTTATGCCAATACCAAGCTGTTTTCAATACTGTAGCTCTGTAATAGAGTTTGAAGTCAGGGATGGTAATGCCTCCAGACAATCCTTTATTGTATAAGATTGTTTTGGCTATCCTGGGTTTTTTGTTTTTACATATAATGTTGATTATTGTCTTCTCCAGATCTGTGAAGAATTTTGATGGGATTTTGATGGGGATTGCATTGAATCTATAGATTGCTTTTGGTAGAATTGCCACTTTTACTATGTTGATCCTCCCAATGCAAGAGCAAGGGAGGTCCTTCCATTTTCTGGTGTCTTCTTCAATTTCTTTCTTCAAAGACTTGTAGTTCTTGTCAAATAGATCTTTCACTTCCTTGGTCAGAGTTACCCCAAGATATTTTATGCTATTTGTGGCTATCGTGAAAGGTGATGCTTCTCTGATTTCCCTCTCTGCTTCTTTATCCTTAGTGTATAGGAAGGCAACTGATTTTTTGGAGTTGATCTTGTATCCTGCCACATTACTAAAGGTGTTTATCAGCTGTAGGAGTTCTTTGGTAGAATTTTTAGCGTCGCTTATGTATACTATCATATCATCTGCAAATAACGAAAGCTTAACTTCTTCCTTTCCAATACGAATCCCCTTGATCTCCTTATGTTGTCTTATTGCTATTGCTAGAACTTCAAGCACTATATTGAAGAGGTATGGAGAGAGTGGACAGCCTTGTCGTGTTCCTGATTTTAGTGAGATAGCTTTGAGTTTCTCTCCGTTTAATTTGATGTTAGCTGTTGGCTTGCTGTAAATAGCTTTTATTATATTTAGGTAGGACCCTTGTATCCCTATTCTCTCCAAGACCTTTATCATAAAGGGGTGTTGAATTTTGTCAAATGCTTTTTCAGCATCTAATGAAATGATCATATGGTGTTTTTCTTTCAGTTTATTTATATGGTGGATTACATTGATAGATTTTCGTATGTTGAACGAGCCCTGCATCTCTGGGATGAAGCCTACTTGATCATAATGGATAATTTTTCTAATGTGTTCTTGGATTCGGTTTGCCAGTATTTTGTTGAGGATTTTTGCATCGATGTTTATGAGTGAGATTGGCCTGTAATTCTCTTTCTTGGTTGAGTCTTTGTGTGGTTTTGGTATCAGAGTAACTGTAGCTTCATAAAAGGAATTTGGCAATGACTCTTCTGTTTCTATATTGTGAAATACATTAAGGAGTATAGGTATTAGGTCTTCTTGGAAGTTCTGGTAGAATTCTGCATTGAAACCATCTGGTCCTGGGCTTTTTTTGGTAGGGAGGTTTTTGATAACAGCTTCTAATTCTTCGCAACTAACAGGTCTATTTAGATTGTTCACCTGGTGGTGGTTTAACTTTGGAATATGGTATTTATCTAAAATAGTGTCCATTTCCTTTACATTTTCCAGTTTTGTGGCATACAGGCTTTTGTAGTAAGATCTAATGATTCTCTGAATTTCCTCTGTGTCTGTGGTTATGTCCCCCTTTTCATTTCTGATCTTATTTATTTGCAAATTCTCTCTTTGCCGTTTGATTAGTTTGGATAGGGGTTTATCAATCTTGTTGATTTTCTCCAGGAACCAGCTTTTTGTTTCATTGATTCTTTGGATTGTTTTCTATGTTTCTATTTTGTTGATTTCAGCCCTCAGTTTGATTATTTCCAATCTTCTACTCCTCTTAGGTGAGTCTGCTTTTTTTTTCTCTAGAGCTTTCAGGTGGGCTGTTAAGTCTCCAATGTGTGCTTTCTCTGTTTTCTTTAAGTGGGCACTTAGTGCTATGAACTTTCCTCTTAGGACTGCTTTCATAGTGTCCCAAAAGTATGAGTATGTTGTTTCTTTATTATCATTGAATTCAAGGAAGACTTTAATTTCTCTCTTTATTTCTTCCTTAATCCAGGTATGGTTCAATAGTTGACTGTTCAGTTTCCATGAGTTTGTAGGCTTTCTGGGGGTAGCATTGTTGTTGAATTCTAACTTTAATCCATGGTGATCTGATAAGACACAGGTGGTTACTAATATTTTTTGTAACTGTGGAAGTTTGCTTTGTTACCGAGTATGTGGTCAATTTTCGAAAAGGTTCCATGAGCTGCAGAGAAGAAGGTATATTCTTTCCTATTTGGGTGGAATGATCTATAGATGTCTGTTAAGTCCATTTGATTCATTACCTCCATTAATTCTCTAATTTCTCTGTTAGGTTTCTGTCTGATTGACCTGTCCATTGGTGAGAGAGGAGTGTTGAAGTCTCCTACTATTAGAGTGTGCGGTTTGATGACTATCTTGAGTTTTAGTAATGTTTCTTTTACGTACGTGGGTGCTTTTATATTAGTTGCATAGATATTCAGGATTGAGACTTCATCCTGATGAATTGTTCCTGTTGTGAGTATACAATGTCCCTCTCCATCTCTTCTGATTGATTTAAGTTTGAAGTCAACTTTGTTAGAAATTAGTATGGCCACACCTGCTTGTTTCTTAGGTCCATTTGCTTGATAAGCCTTTTCCCAACCCTTTACTCTGAGTAGGTGCCTGTCTTTGTGGTTGAGGTGTATTTCTTGTAAACAGCAGAATGTTGGATCCTGTTTTCGTATCCAATCTCTTAGCCTGTGCCTTTTTATAGGTGAGTTGAGTCCATTGACATTAAGTGATATTAATGACCAGTGGTTGTTAACTCCGGTCACTTTTTTAGTAGTAGAGTTTGTGTGTTTCCCTTCTTTGATTTGCGCTGGTGAAGGATCTCTAGATGTCTGAGTTATTGTGGTCATTGTTGGACTCCTTGGTTACTGATTTTCCTTCTATTACTTTCTGTAAGGCTGGATTTGTGGCTACATATTGTTTAAATTTATTTTTATCCTGGAAAATTTTATTTTCTCCATTTATAGTGAATGAAAGCTTGGCTGGATATAGTACTCTGGGCTTGCATCCATGGTCTCTTAGTTTCTGCAGTACATCTATCCAGGACCTTCTGGCTTTCATGGTTTCCATAGAGAAGGCAGGTGTAAGTCTGATAGGTTTACCTTTATAAGTAACTTGGCCTTTTTCCTTTGCGGCTCTTAATATTCTTTCTTTATTCTGTATGCTTTGTGTTTTGATTATTATATGGCGGGGGGATTTTTTTTTGATCCAGCCTATCGGTGTTCTGTATGCTTCTTGAACCTTCATAGGTACATCTTTCTTTAGGTTGGGAAAGTTTTCTTTTATAATTTTATTAAATATATTTTCTGGACCATTGAGCCACAGTTCTCCTTCTTCTACTCCTATTATTCTTAGGTTTGGTCTTTTTATTGTGTCCCATATTTCCTGAATGTTTTGTGATGAAAGTTTGTTGGACTTGCTGTTTTCTTTGATCAGTGCATTTATTTTCTCTATGGTATCTTCAGAATCTGAGATTCTTTCTTCTATCTCTTGTATTCTGCTGGTTATGCTTGTTTCTGTAGTCTCTATTCGTTTACCTAGATTTTCCATGTCCAGTCAGCCCTCTGTTTGTGTTTTCTTCTTTGCCTCCATTTCAGTTTTCAAGTCTGAAACTGTTTCCATTATCTGTTTGATTGTTTTTCCTTGGTTTCCTAGGGTATCATTCACTGATTTATTCAATTCTTCAAACTTTCTGTTATACTTCTCATCCATTTCTATAAGGGCATTTTTTACATGCTGTTTAAGGGCGTCAATCACTTTCATAAAGTCAATTTTTTCTACTTCTTCTTGATTAAGGTGTTCATGTCCTCCTGTTGTGAGGTTGCTGGGTTCTGGTGGTTTCATGTTGTTTTTCAGATTGTTGGGTGAATTCTTGCATTGGCGCCTGTCCATCTCTTCCTCCGAATGCTTCCCTATGGATCTTCTTTTAGAGTATCAGGTCTCCTTGTCTACTGATGTACCTTCCTAGTGATGGCACTTCCCAGTGATGGCTCTCCTGATGCTTTAGTGATGTCTCTCCTGGTGCTGAGATCAGATCTCCATACTGGTTGGGTAGCTTGTAAACAAAACGCCTGCACTGCTTGCTGCAGGTAGGCTGTTGAAACAAAGGAGCACCTGCCTGGCCGGTTGCCCTCAGGATTCGGCCCCAGGGCCCAGACAGGCTGAGCTGTATGATATTATGTGCCCAAAGAGGGAAGGGAGGCAGAAGCGGGGAGGGTTCTGGATGTAAGCTGGGTGGGATAGCTCCTTTTGTTATCTTATTGCTATTGCTGAAACTTCAAGAACTATGCTAAAGAGATATAGAGTGGACAGCTTTATCTTGTTCCTGATTTTAGTGGAATCACTTTGAGTTTCTCTTCATTTAATTTGATGTTAGCTGTCGGCTTGTTGTATACTGCTTTTATTATATTTAGATATGTCCCTGTATCCTGATTGCTCCAAGACCTTTATCATGAGGCCGTGTTGAATTTTGTCAAATGCTTTTTCAGCATCTAATGAAATGATCATATGGTTTTTTCTTTCAGTTTATTTATATGGTGGATTACATTGATAGATTTTCTTATGTTGAGCCAGCCCTGCATCTCTGGGATGAGGCCTACTTGATCACACTTGATAATTTTTCTAATGTGTTCTTGGATTCGGTTTGCCAGTATTTTGTTGAGAATTTTTGCATCCATATTCATGAGTGAGATTGGTCGGTAATTCTCTTTCTTGGTTGAGTCTTTGTGTGGTTTTGGTATCAGGGTAACTGTAGCCTCATAAAAAAGAGTTTGTCAATGTCCCTTATGTTTCTTTATGTGGAACACTCTGAGGAGTATAGGTATTAGCTCTTCTTGGAAGTTCTGGTAGAATTCTGCAATAAAACCATCTGGCCCTGGGCATTTTTTAGTTGGGAGATTTTTTTATGAGAGCTTCTATTTCCTCACAGCTTATAGGTCTATTTAAATTGCTCACCTGGTCTAGATTGAATTTTGGTATATGATATCTATCTAAAAAATTGTCCATTCCTTTTACATTTTCCAATTTTGTGGAGTACAGGTTTTTGTAGTATGACCTAATGATTATCTGGATTTCCTTGGTGTCTGTTGTCATGTCCCCCTTTACATTTCTGATTTTGTTAATTTGGATATTCTCTCTCTGCCTTTTGATTTGTTTGGATAAGGGTTTGTCAATCTTGTTGATTTTCTCAAAGAACCAGCTCTTTGTTTCATTGATTCTTTGTATATGGTATGTACTCACTCATAAGTGAATATTAGCTATAAACAAAGGATATTGAGCCTATAGTTCATGATCCCAGAGAAGCTAAGTAATAAGGTGAACCCAAAGAAAAACATATTTAGACCCACCTGAAAATTGGAAACAGACAAGATCACCTGACAAAATTGGGAGCATAGGGGCAAGGGGTAGAAGGAAGGGGGATAGGGAAGGGTTGAGGAGAACTTGAGAAATGGAACAGTCGAAATGGAGGAAGGACAGATATGAGAGCAAGAAAAGAGATATCTTGATTGAGGGAGCCATTATAGGGTTAGCAAGAAACCTGGCTCTAGAAAAATTCCCAGGAATCCACAAGGATGACCCCCAGCTAAGACCCTAAGCAATAGATAAGAGGGTACCTGAACTGCCCTTGCCCTGTAGTCAGACTGATGATTATCTTAAATATCACCATAGAACCTTCATCCAACAACAGAGGGAAACAGGCAGAGACCCACATCAGAGCACTGGACTGAACTCCCAAGGTCCAGTTGAAGAGTGGAAGGAATGAGAATATGAGCAAAGAGACTAGTAGTTGGAACAATTCTCTAAACATTCCCCTCTCAAATAATAAGAGACCCTTCAGTCTTCCAAAGAGGCCATTCACTAGACTGTTCAAGAGACACAGCCAAGCTCTGAGTCCACCATGAGTTTTCCCTTGTTCAAGTGCAGTGACGCTTTCTGGTCAAGCAGGTAACCAAAGTCTCCCACGAATATCAATGAAATATAGTATATCAAGTCACAATGTTCACCATAACCGAAGTGGGAAACTAATTTGGTTGTTAAAATGAAAAAAAAAAAGGTTACACTGAAGGACAAGGTAAGAAGCAAGATCTATTGATTTAAAAGCATAATAAGAATATCTCTTCTTGCCGTAAGTGAACCTGTTTCCCAGTGGCAAGGAAGTCCAGGCCCACAGGGCACAAAACAGTCAGCCGGAAAGAAAACTCATCCATGTGATGGAGAATGTGCTCTGGAATGATGTCCCTGCGACACTTCAGTTACTGTCCAGTCCGGCAGATTGTCCATCCATACTCGGAGGGAGGAATGTGGATTGAGAAAGAAACAGACAAGAGACAACAGATAGAATCTGGAGGGCAGACAGTGATCCACCCCAAGTTTATTACTCAAGGTTCTTATATACCCCAGTCACAAGGGGGAAGACAAAAGACTCCCTCATAAAAAAAAAAAACAGTGATTTCCTCATCACATCTCAAAACATCAAGTAACCACATCCTAGGACAAAACATCCTTTTGTCCAGGACAAGACATTCTGTGGTCACACCTCTTAGATCAAGCATCCGGTCCTATAACCTTGAAGGAGCTGGAATAGGTCTGAACTCTCTGACCTTTAGTCAAGGTGGAGCAGATGCACTTCTGCGGACCTCCACAAGTTACTGAACATTTTGTCTCCAGAATCTGGTTTTCAATATTAGGGCAGTAGAACCCACCGTGCAGGGATCTTGTGAGAATGTGTGCAAATGCTCATCATGGAGAAGAATGCTCGAATATAGTAATGGCAAGCCATGAACACGCAACATATAACATTGACTGTTGACTGGACACCATGATAGTTAATGGTGCAATGAGCTAGAATCTAGAAGCATCCAGAGTATTAGCCCCTGGGCATGCATGTGAGGGGTTATGGGGTTTAGTTTAATCGGAATGGGAAAGCCCACATTAACACTGTGTGGCTCTGTTTCATAGACTAGGGTCCATGACAGAGTAAAAGGTAACAAAGCTAACATGAGCATTCATCTCTCTCCCTCTCTACACTGGACAAAATATCTCAGTCTCCTGCTGCCATGCCTTCCCTCAGGATGGACCGTCCTCCACTGGAAGTCAGATAAATTATCTCTTATTTTTGCATTTGTCAAAATATCTTGTCAAACAACAATATAAGTCTGTAATATAGATACCATGGTGAAATCAAAGATGGATAAGATATTGTCTCATTTTTTTAAAATGTTTTCTATTAAAGTTGAAAAGCTAAGTGTGGTGATGGGGGCAGGAGAATCTCCATGAGTTTGAGGGCAGCTGTGTCATGTAGGAAGCCTCTGAAAGACAAGAACAATAACACACCAGCTAATTAGAACAGATTATAATGATGATATTGTGCAGCCAGGATATGTAAAAGGTTTTCAGCCGGAAGCTGCTTCCTATGGTACCCAGGATGGTCTCAAACTCCTGGCAGGAAGCTATTAAATTATAGGCTCTTAACCTCTAGATAGCTTGAACTATAGGCCTGTGGGGGTCTGAATGACAATGGTCCCCATAGGCTCTTCCTTTGGAACACTCTCTGTCTCTCTGTCTGTCATTTGGTTGTTGTCTCAATATGTGTAACCTCTCAGCTGCTGCTCCAGCCCCATGCCTGCCTGTCACCAGCTCTCAAGATGGACTCACCCTCTGAAACTGTAAGCAAGCCCCCTCTTAACTCCCTTCTTTTATCAGTAGCTTTGGTCCTATTGTCCTTCCTAGCAATAGTAGAGTAGCTTCAGCACGGCGGATGATATGAATCCCAGTTAGATTTGAAAGCATCTCAATACATGTGACTATGATTGTCCACTACATGGTCTCCCTGCCTCTGCTCACACTCTATACAAACTGACCCACCCTTCTGCCCTGCCAGTTATCATGGCAATGCACATGGCCCTTCTCTACTTGGAAGGCTCCCTGCTGTTCAAGGACATTGTCCAACAGCTCAGCAGGGCACAGGCATTCTTTCCCAGTTGGCTCTGACCTCCTGTGCAGCTTCTGCATTGGCCACTCTGGAGCTTCACTGGGTACTGCTTCCTTAGTCAGATGCACCTGCAGTCAGGGCAGCCCCGACCTGAGCCCCAGACGCAGGGCCTCAGTGGTGAGTCCTACCCCACTGCGTCCTTAGTGTCAGTCGCAGCCTAATCTCCTGTGCAGAGAAATGGAATCAGATATTTGGCACTGGAGGTCAACTGGAGAGTGCTTAGCTGGAATGCACTAAATCCTGGCTCTAGTCTCCAGCAGTGCAGAAAACCAGTTGTTGGGGCATCTTCACATAATCTCAGCATTCGGGGGTAGAAACAGGCATCAGGAGTTCAAGGTCATCTTCATCCACATAGCAAATATGTGGCCAGTCTCAAATAAAATAAAATAATAAACAGAAGTTCAAGGCCAGCCTGGTCTACATGAGATCCAGTGTCCAACATAAAAGAACCTTCCTCTTTTATTCAATCTAGTTATATAACAGAACACCACTAAAGATTAAATTGATGGAATGAGCAATTAAAAGATGCCGATCCATTGCATAATATGACACCTGCATTGGTGTGAAATTTGTGAAGTATTTTCACCATCTCGTATTATTAACATTTGAGTGGATCTCTGGAAACCTTATTTGTAGCTACCCAGACTAAGATTTTTTTTTTCTGGAATTCATCTGGTCCTCCTAAGGGCGCTCCCCAACTACTACTATTCAACACCTAAGCATAGGAACTGGGGGTGCAGCTGGGGGCAGTCTTGCACCTATGAGGCCATATGTTAATTGCCCATCCCTGCAAACTAACAATCCATTGTTGAAATCCTGTTCTTCTCTGACTTATCACTCACCAAACCGCCTCACGCACACAGTCCTTTTCTCCTTCCCTCCACCTCCACAAGCCCTGTACCTGCAGGAGTGTTTTTTTATCTACAGAATTCTCACACTGCCTGTAACTACTTATGTCTGCACTATATGGTGAGATCGTTCAGGATAGTTTCCTGTTGTTACTTCCCTTTGCTCTCAGCTTGTGTTTGATCAGCACTAAGAACTACTTTTTGTCCCTGACATGGGCGTAAATGCTCAGAGTTAAAAATCTTTGCAGTCTTCAGCTCTTGCAGTGTAAATACTTTGGCATCAGATATGGCCTTGCCATATCACTTTGATAAATCAGGACCACAGCATTTGAGAAATTTGAGAGGATCCAAGAAAGGTGCCTAACATTTTAACAAAGCTGGGGGAATGCTAGCAACATCCTAGTGTGACTGAATCCTAATAAACCATGGTTTCCCTGTTATCCTAGTACGTGAGCTGGGTCTGGCTTAGAGAGCTTGATGGTGTGCAAGAAGGTTTCCTCCGTGCCGCAATTGTAGAGCTTCATCCTTTGATTTTTTTTTTTTTTTTATTAACAGGCAGGCTATAGCAGTTCTTCACTTGCCAGAGAGGCTGTGCTATGCCCAGCACTGATCGCCACAGGGTGGGGAGAAAGCTCCTGGTGCGCTTCTCCTCATGGCCGCCAGGGGTCAGAAGCGGCAGTGGGAGACCTGTAAGTTCTTTTACTTAGGCGCCTGGCAGTCAGGGCAGTAGAGAACCCTCGCGGAGCCTAACTTTAGAGAACACTGACAGGATTGAACGGGGCCCTTCAGAGCGCAACCGCAGATGCACTCGAGACTCTCCAAAGGGACTCGTGGGATAACTGCCATTCTTCAGAGCTAACGGACTTCTTTCGGCCGCGGCTGCAGACCCCAGTCAGGGCATAGGCAGGTCGGGAGGCACTGGATACTGGCTGGGCGCTATCGCTGCCTGAGTCTCAACAGCGGTGTGCAGCACTGGCGCGATCCCGCGTCCACCCCAAGGCTGCGGAGGAAGCAGCCTGAAGACTCCCAAGGTAGCTTAAGCCAGATCTCGGGGCAAGCGTTTGATTCTCTTTTTGCTTCTCTCTCTACTCCTTCCTTTGCGGTCTCCCACCCATCTATTCCCCCAGGTCCTCCGGTCCCTCCAGGGGCTAATGCCTCTGCCTTCTGGGCCAAGCAGAGTCAATCTCAGCCTCTCCAAGGAGATTTGCTGGTGACTGCAGGACAAAATTTACCCCTAGAAAGCAAGCATGGAGCAGCCAGAGAATGTCCACCATTGGCAGGTTTAAAAACCACAACGAGATCAAAGCCAAGCATGAAAGTCAAGGCAAGGGTAAGGAAGGGAGCAGCTACCTGCTTGTTTTGTGCTCCTGGAGTTCAGTGTGGAGCTTGATGTCTTCACCAACTGGAGGTGAACACTCAGACCTATTCCGATGATTCCTTCTTTATTCTCTCGTGGTGCTTTCCTGATGCTCCTTTGTTACTCTCCCCCATCTCTCATTCTCACTCTGTCTTTACTCGTGATGTTTCCCTTCTAATTCTCTCATCCATGATATTATCCTCCTAGCCCGTTGTAACTCCTTCTTTCGTGGTGTTTTCCTCTGATGCTCCAAAGTTTCTTTGTTCTTCACGGGTTAGATGCCCACAAAATTTTTTCAAGCTATATAGGATCTGACATGGCAAAAAAAAAAAATATATATATATATATATATATATATATTATATCATCTGATGTCAGGACAAGGTCTGGAGCAGTCTATGCATTCTTTATATTAAGTCATGGCCATGTTGTTTGGTCATTAAATGAGTCCTTGTCTTGCTGCATGCCGTGGTGTGGTCCTGGATCCTTTGAGGTTAGGATTTTCCTGGGTCAAGTGAAATGACTGTGAGGCTCATACACCCTTGAAGTTAAGCTTGCCCCAGACTCCTTGGTAATCAGGGAGCTGCCACGCTGCCAATAATGTCCCTTTATGGCCTTTCACTTAGGTTACTCATCAGACCACCTCCTCCTGAGGTAAAGTGCATCCCGTCATCCTGCAGCTGTGTCTATGGCCTGGGTCACACTTGACATTACGTTACTGTTCTTGATCTGTGGCAGTCCAGAAAATACCTAGGCCTAGGGTGTTCCTGGGTGCACCCTACACATCCTGATTCCAAGGTATTCAATATCCAGTTGTGACCCAGGGAACATGAAGACTGTGATGTGGTCTTGACTCCCCTGATTTGAGAATGTTGACCATGTAGGATGAAAGGGATATGTAACCTCCACTATATTGTTGTGAAAATAATATATTGGATTTAATTCATCGGATCACCAAACTTTGTTGGTACAGTTAGTTCATCTTTGTTAGAGGATTTGGGGTTGGCTAACTCATAATGGTCTTCATCTTTCCTTGCATTGCTTGAAGTAAATATAGCACATAATCACACAAGACAAGGGGGTGACCTCACATCTTCTTCAGGCCAAAGGCTGCCCAGGTTTGGTACAGTCATTTGTGGTGCAGACACAATGAAGGCCATCGTTTGGTTCTGGCTTCTTTGAATTGAAACTGTGACTTGGAGAGGATAAGTAGAGGGTGTGGACAAAACACACTTGAAGTTTGGCCCCATCTTCTTGGTGGACAAGAAGCAACCGAGCCTTTCATAGTGATCACTTAGCAGCCAGATTAGGAAGCCTTGTGTATGATTTCATGGTTTATATTGAACAGAGTCTATCTTGGGGAAAAATGAGCGAAGATAAGTCCAGGTGCAATCGAACACTTCTTTATATTTAGGTATGTCATTTTATTTGGTCATTAATGTGAGTACTTGGCTCCATTAGGACCATGATATGGATGGCTCTGTCTCCCTTGTAGAGAAGTTTTCATGAGAATTATGAAGAGAGATTGTGGTTCACAGACTTGAAATTAAACTGATGGTCCATTCCAGTCATCCCAGAACGTAGAGGAGTGGGAGGCACAAAGCTCCGGAGCTCAAGGTCTCTCCTTGGCTCCATGGGGAATTTGAGGCTGGCCTGGGCATCAGTAGACCTTGTCTCAAAATAATAAAAGGAAGAAACAGTGAGGGACAAAGCAGGCAAAAAACTCTCTTTAAAACCTCTGTTCAGGGCTGGAGAGATGGCTCAGAGGTTAAGAGCACTGACTGTTCTTCCAAAGGTCCTGAGTTCAATTCCCAGCAACCGCATGGTGGCTCACAACCACCTGTAATGAGGTCTGGTGCCCTCTTCTGGCCTGCAGACATACACACAGAATATTGTATACATAATAAATAAATAAATATAAGAAAAGAATTTAAAAAAAAAACACAAAGTGGCTGTGGAAATGACTCAGCAGGTAAGAATGCTTGCTATACAAGTGTAATGGCCTGAGTTCAATCTGCAGAACACACATAAAACACTTGGACTAGCACCTATGAGCCTGTACTCCAGCACTGCGGAGGGCCCAGACGAGAGGACAGTGCAGCTTTGTTGACTGCCGCCTCGCTAGCTTCAGGTTCAGTTCTCAGGGGACTGAGACAGAGACCAATAAAGCAGGACACTGAATACCCTCCCCTGGCCTCCAAGAACAAACGTGGTCATGTGCACCTACACACATACACACATACATACACACACACATGCATACACACGCAATACACAATTTACAATTTTACAAAACTGAAACTATGCTGGGTGTGGTAGCACATGCCTTCAGTCCCAACACCCAAGAGGCAGAGGCAGGGGGATCTCTGTGAGTTGAGGCCAGCCTGATCTACAGAGTGAGTTCCAGGACAGCTAGGACTAGACCAGAAACCCTGTCTCAAAGAAAAATCAAAAGGAAACTAAAACTAAGAATAACTTTTCTCTATTTTGGTTTTGTGTATGATTTTGTTTTTGAGACAAGGTCTCGTGTGTGTGTGTGTGTGTGTGTGTGTGTGTGTGTGTGTCCCAGGCTGGTCTTCAGCATCCCCAGTAGTGGGGTGCACCACTATGCTTGGCTCTCTTCCCTTTATCACTTACCTCGGGCATTTGACTGCAGTGATAGAAAGCTGATTGACACACAGGGGCACACTGACCTGTTCGTTGACCAGGCGGATAAGCTTGTCCATGTTTTTGAACCACATGTTGGCATTCTCATACTGGAAGTCTGAACCCATGGTCATCACAGTATGGTTGGTTCGGTAATACTTTTGCTATAGATGAGAAGGCAATCATTGGGCCAGGGTGTCCTGGACTATCCCTACACCTGCCCCTAAGTACATGTGAGAGCCTTGGGATGTAGTTCCATGTGAGAATACTAGTCTAGCATGTTCAAAACCCATTGGATCCCCAATACAAAAGAATAATACTGCACTTAAGGTATATATGGAGGCCAAATGTTGTATACGTACTAAATAAATCTTTTTTAAAAAAATTAAAAATAAATAAATAAATAAATAAAGCCTCTATTCAGCAGCAAAGACTCTGGAGCAACAGACCCTCTGTTCCTTTCTAGGAACTATGAGCAGCTCTACCTGGAGGACCAATGACCTAGGGCCTGGGAGTCAGAAGAAAAGCTGGCTCTTTGTATGGACTGAATGTTTCTGTGCCCCTTCTGTCTTACACGTGATTCCAAGCTTTGAATTCTCAGATTGATGTTTTTAGTTTAGAGTGCCTGTGAAAGCCAGAAAGCATAAAGTGGACCATTAGAGGAGAAGAGGAGAACAGGCATGGAGGGAAGTGGGAAGGCAGAAGAAATGCATTGTGGGAGGGGTAAGGAAGTCTTGCAAATGGAAAGGTTTAATCAGGGATAGGAGAGTATGTGGGGGGGAGGGTTAACCAAAACTAAGCATGGAGGGAAAAATCCTTTTGGAAAAAATATTACATTTTAAGTCATTTAAAACCATTTGAGGGGCTGTTTAAATAGTTTAGCATGTAAAGATGCTTGATGCCAACCATATGATGTTGAGTTTGATATTGGGAAACCACAGGGTGGAAGATAAGAAAATGATCCAGAAAATGATGCTCTGACCTCCCCACATGGACCATGGTTTGTCACCAAGTCTAATGAATGGAGCTGCAACCTTGAAAGTCTAAGTAAAACAACTGAATGAAGGAGCCCTGCATGCATGGATAACGTTCCTCCCAGAAGACTAAGTTGACTAACAAAGACCCCAATACTGTGAGATAGATCCCTCTGAGCTGTGAAGCAAGGGGGCCTCCAGTCAGACATTACAGGCTGCTGCCAATGTCCTCATTTACACATGAGAATTAGATTATAGAAATATTCTGAACACACTATACACTTGGCATATAGAACATTTAGAAGCCATGTTGTATCCACGCTAACTAGCTTTTGTAGTACTAGAAGCTTCTATGCAAGCTACTGGATGAGGAAAGTTGGCAATGATTTTACCCATCTGTAGACCCTGCATGTTACAACTTGCCTGGCAAGATATTCTCTGTGTGATAGTGTGTTGACTATTATAGGAACAATGAGCTTTGTGATTTGATTTTAGATCTACCACACAGTAGGAAACTATTCCCTGGTTCTGTAAACCTGGTTCAGAGCCCAGTGACTGAGGCTGGGGTGATGTAATATGGAAATTTCTCTGACTCTAGAGACTAAAAACTTTGCTGGATATCACAGCCAGAGTTCATAACATACATTGAGGTCACTAAGACATAAGGCTGCTTCCCTACTGTGTACTCAAACTGATTGTTTAGCTCACTTTTAAGAGTACGTAACAATTACTACACTTTCTCTGGTCTTCCTACATAGCCATCTTCTACAAACTGAACTAATACTTAACAGTAATCTTAAATTACGTTCTCTTCTGTGCTCACTGATTCAGAACAAATGTGTATCATTTGTATAAAATAGCAAACATAGAGGTTGAAAACACTCTCGAATAAATATCCACCAAGTGGAACACAGCTGCGTTACTGGGCAAACATGGTGTTTGAAATGCTTTCTGTTGTCTGGGTGAGTTGGGGTCAGTTGCAGTCATTACCTTAATCCCTTGTAAAACTCCATGAATGATTTCTATAAAGTATCCCACTCCCATCTCCACGTGATTCTTATGGGGAAATTCAGTAAAAGAGAGAGCAACAAAAGGGGCAGGAATTCACACACAGGGACAGATGTAGAGACAGACAGACATGGGGACAGACACAGACTCTGACACAAAAACAGACACAGGGACAGACTTCTTCAGAAAGGCATGGATTCAGATTCATGCAACAGACAGAGAAGGGAAGACAGGAAACATGTAGAAAATGCAAACCTGGAAATGACTCCCAATGGAAGTGCTTTTATTTCTTTCCTTAATGCCACACTGAAGCAGTATTGGTGACTCTCAGCTAATCACTGGTTGTTGAATACACACAATAGGCCCTCTGTTGTTGTCTTGTTAAAACTGCCTTCTATGTACTCATGCTGACACCTATACATTCGAGCGACTGTGATCCCTAATGAGAGAGGCTTCTTTAGGCAGTGGGCTCTGGTGAATGCACAGACTCACACCTGGCCAAAGTTTAGAGAATGCATAACTGTGCGGTTCTCAGACCACAGCAGGACATCTGAACCACAACACCCTCCAAGGCTCAGGGACTACTTTGGAGGAGAGAGGCAGAGGTTGTAGATAGGTTCTGTGAAGTGGTGTCCAGGACACAGTGATCATCATACACAGGAAGGGGCTCATAAGGCCCCACCCTCAGTGAGGGACTTTGTCCAGTTAATGTGTGCTGGGGCATGGGACGTCATAAAAATGAAAGGAAAAGGAAATGCAGGTAGGCAGCCACACTTTAACTCTGTGGATGCTGAGGCCAATAGAGTAGTTCGGGTGGTGTTTTTACCCATGTGAGAGCAGTGTGAGTATGAAAATCTCAACAAGGCTGGTTTGTGACGTGGAAGGTCCACTAACATTCATTGGTGCTTGTTACTGAGCTCCAGTTCCCAAAACTGCAATGGCCCAGAAGCCAGAAATGGGCTCAACCTGGATTTCAGAGGATTTCAGGAGGGTAGATAAAAGCCAACGTTCCTTAAAAACTTGTGAAGCTAGTTCCTCTACCCAAAGGTGTCATTTCTCTTATCACTGGCAGTAGGAAAACTGGCTACCTGAGGTGTCTATTACCATAATAAGGTACAGCCTAGACTCGCCTCTAGACTTCTTCAGCAGCACAAGTACATGCTGTACCTGTGAACGTCCATGCTGGTGTTGTAGGTCCTCTACCCTCCTCTCCTACCCTAAACTCCCTTTAGTTCAGAAGCCTCCCTCCCCCAGGTTCTCATTCTCTTTCTAAACCTAGCTCTGTCTCCTCCTGTCTCTATGTTCCTCTCCCTCTCTGTGTGTCTTCTCCTCTGTCTCTCCCTCTGCCTCGCTGCTCTGTTTCTGCTTCTTTCATAGTCAGGAGCGGTTGGCTACATTCAGTCAACATCTCTTTCTGCTCTGATGATTCGATGTGTCTCTATCTGTTCTATCTCTGATAGCTATAATAGAATCTTGCTCTTTAAACACACCACCAAAAGATCATGTCTTCAGTTTGCACAATACCAAGAAACAGTTTAAAATATTTTCATAACACATTTTAATGGAAAACTATTATAAACTTATATACAGAATTCAATATATACTGTGTCAATTTTCAGAGAAATATTTAACATTAAATTTTCTATATTTTCTAAAATATTCTTGACAGATTGTCACTTGATGTCAGTAGCTTCTTATAAGTGCTTCAGCAGCAACCAAAAAGAAAAACAAGAAAGATTATCAGCAGTACAAAGACATCATTGGTGGCATCGTCAGGATGAGCAGTAACAGAGGCATCATCAGTAGAATCTTATGTAGTGTCATGTCACAATGAATATCTTTGTCTTTGAGAAGTGCTGAGAATGTGGAGTCTTAGTTCATTGGTTTTATTTTCAGATGCTGCCTCTTTGGGGGTGTTTGGTTCCAAAATGATGCTATCCACATAAGTCACAGTGTATGGACACAGAAAAATAGAAACTAATGCCTAACAATTACATTTCTCTGCTTAGCCATTTAGAAGACACAATTTTCACATTAGGAGTGAAAATTGTTCCCCCATTCCAGCATAGGGGACAACTGTGAGCCTACCAACTTTACTTGACCGGTTTGGTTGGACTAAACTGATTTTGTTACTTTAATGTGATGTATTTTCAATATGATTGGAAAACATGAGCATTTTTTCTAGTTTTAGATAATGCCTAAAGGGTCCTAAACACAGCACAAAATTTGTCTATCGTACATATTAGTACCAAAGAGAACTGTATTTCTAGTGCAAAAATCTTCATCTATTTTAAACCATTGCTACTGTCTAACTTACCTTCTTAAGCTCACGGTACTTTTAACTGCACAGCACTTGCCAAATTACATTAAATACTCATGCCATCACCAATGACAAGAATTTCAGAAACCATATTGAAGATTTTAGCAGTAACATTGACATAGTTGCTGCCCAAAGTAGAAGAAACTTGGAGTTAGTATTCATTGTATAGCAGGTGTAGTAAGCTGGATTTGCAGCATGAACACGCACATTAGCGTTCTCAGGAGGGTCCAAAGCGTCACCTGGGACACAAACAAGAGCAGATTCCTGATCAGTAGTGAATTTACCACACTTGTGTTCTCTTCTAAGCAAGTTTCAAGAACAGGGTCAGCATTTTGCAAAGGGTCCATGGTGTCACCAGTGTGGTTACCACAAGCAGGCTCAGGGTCAGCATGTGGTCTCCCCCTTGCATGTCCAGTGTAAGTACCTAAAGAACATGTGTGATATAGGGTGGTGTTGTGATTTGTCATTTTCTCAGATGCCTGAAGAGTGTCACCTCTGTCACTTGCACGTGGAGCTGATGTCAAGTCAGTGTGGGCAGTAGGCTGGGGCACAATGCCATGCTTTTCAGGTGCATGAAGAAAACCTTCCGCCTTCTTTTCTTCAACCTTTAAGGAAACTTTGAGATGTTAGTTTTCATTAAAACTTTTGCTGATTTTTATTCATTTTAGAACTTATCTGTTAATGTGAGGGTCTTGAGATATAGTCCCCAAATGTTTGTTCGTCCAGGGTAATTTTATCACTCTAATCACTGATATCCTGTAACTTCTGCTTCCTTTCTGTTTGAGTCAAAGCCCTGAGTTTGAAAATCTTAAAAGGGGACCTGCTCAGCCCTTTGCCTTCTTTTCAACTGCTCTTTGCTACCTGACATTGCCATCCTCTCTATAATGGGAAGATGTAAAAAGAAAAGGATACAAATGTGTCCTCTCCTGTTTTTATTACCGGGATTTTACATTCCAGGCAGATTAGTTGAATGCGACAATCAGGGGCTTTGGGAACAAAAGAACCTCTCTCTTCTGCACCCCACTAATGCTTTCCCATGGCTTTCACAATTGCCCATTAGGTTCCTGGGATAACAGAACAGTGAGGGTGACTTTTGAAATGCATGAATAAAGTGTGCCACTACCCACAGCAGAGGGGAACTGTGGAGCTGAAGTAAGGGTTCTGGGAGATGCCTTCTAAATTCTTACTCCCTAGCCATGACTGTTTTTATACATGGCTGATGGATGTAATGGTCTGTTCCAGCATCTCTGTGGCTGATGGATGTTTGCTAATCACCTGTTCTAGCATATCTGTGGCAGGTTAAATGAGAGCAGACTCATGGGCTCATGTATTTGAATGCTTGGTCTCCAGGTAGTGGAACTACTTGGGGAGGGTTAGGAGGTGTGGCCTTGTTGGAGGAGTTGTGTGGCCTTGGGTTTCAGAAGACTGGTGCCATTTCCAGTGAGCTCTCAGTTTCTTGTATGAGTTAAGCGTAGCTCTCAGCTGGGCACCATGCCTGCCTGCCTGAACCATGTGGTGATGGAATTGTGTGTATCCCATTGGAACCACAGGCCCCACTCCAAACAAACCCTTCCTTCTAGAAGTTGCCTTGGGAATGGTGTTTTATTACAGCAATAGAAAATAATATAACCATCATCCAATCACAGTCTGAGTAACATGGACAAAGCCTGAAGGCCTCATTTGATGTGCTAAAAGGGTGTTTTATAGTGGATTATGCCAAAAGAGTTGAAACAATTTCATAATGTTTGCTTAGATTGGATACATAGAACACCAACTGATTTAATGAGATACATTTAGGAAGTGTCAGCTTTGAAAATGCATTTGATGCTGTTTGTCAGGAAGGGAGCCTCATCAACTTTTATTCCAGTTACAAATAATGACTCTAGGCCGTTGTCATTCATGACACCTCAGGGAGCCTCCTAACTTAGCAGTCTAGGTTTACCTTTCTGTACCAGGTTTGAGGAGACTTTGTGCCACTTATGTGAAAACTCAAACGTTCCAGAGCTTACCCAACATCATCAAACAATGTAACGTGGAGATGGTAAACAAAATAGCTTGAGAAGCATTGTTTGTAAAGGAAACAGATGATAAAGTAGACATCCTACATGTATGTCCAAACAGCTCAAGCGCAACATGTGAAAATGGTCAGTTCACTGGTCACAGCATAAGGAAGATTGAGAATCACTGCATTACAAGGTGACTAGCTAGCATGGCTATCCCAGGAGTGAGGGTATGAAGGAGGTGGAGGATATGTTCGAGGCTGGCATCCTCTTCTCTGACACTGTTTGCAACTATGCAGACATAGAAACAAAGGCATCACTCCCCTCACAAGCAAATATGTTACTTTTCACATTAGTGGGAATCACCATCAAGCATGACTTTTTCCACAGTATTCAGGCATCGCCTCTCCCAGAGAACTTAGGTTCATCACCGATTTTCTAAGAACTGCTTGGTCCCTCTTCTTCACTGAGGAGATTTTGTCAGACTATAAAAATTGTTTCCATATGTTCTGCAATGAAAAGACAGAGGATTAACTTTCCTGGTTTGATTATGAAATGAACTCTTTTGTTTTGGGGTACACAATTTCAAAACTACTTTATTACTTACCAGGCACAGAGTGTTGAAACATGAAAAGTAGAAACTATTACTTAAAAGTGAAATATCTTCTAATGAGCTTATCTAGTTACAAATCACTATGATATCATCAAGAAGTAAAAAATATTTTTCCTATCTAGATTGAGAAAATCATGAACTGAGAAATTTGGCCTTTCTCTGTGACTGAGACTAAACTGAACTCGCTATATTTTAAAATTTCTAAACCTTATATATGAGATGATTATTAATTTTATAGGCCCTCCATCATCAGTGTTTCTCTTCTGTGGTTGGGAGGCAAAATGCATATTATTTTCCATTAATAAATAAACTCACTTACTTACTAGTGTCCTCCATATCATAGTATCTGTGGAACTGCTTTATAGAAACCCATTTGTCCACTGAGTCACATTCAAAAGTCATTAATATTCAACTTCTGATTCACACCAACCCTTACTCTAGGGCTCCAGGTTACAAACAGATTTCCTAACCTCCAGCAGCTCACGGTGATGAGGTCGCCTTTACTATGAATAGATTAATATCTAATTACAACCCTAAAATATTGTAAATGTGTGAACATGTCACAAAAAATCAGAGTGTATATTATTGTCAAATACAGAACAAATATCCATAAATCGAAGTGTTACTAAACGGTAATTAAATCTTAATGTCAACAACTGTTGGCTAATTGGGGAAAAATACTTTCTGTGTAACTGGAGGGAGAGTTTTCAATGTCCTCTTAGTGGAATCAAATAGAACACACATTCTCTTCACAATGAAAACTTGGTTGAAGAGATTACAAATAGCTAAATTTGCTAATGTAAACACAGAAGCAAAAAGACAAACAGAAGAGATGCTCTTCTATGTGATCCTGAAATAGGGATTTCCCAGGGAAGAGTAAATCTACCTGCAATTATGCTGAAGGAAAAGGCACCTGGGTGATGCCTGGACCACTGCAATAACTGGACCCTTTCAAATGTATTCAGGTGCATTACCACAGTCATTTTAAAATCGGTCTAATACATATTTACTTCTGCAAACCATCCTTGGTCAAGCACCAGGCCCCTTCTATGATATAAGAACTGCACTCAATCTTCCACTCCCTGTGTTTCCAGCTCATGCTCTTATTGGGCCATGCTATCTGCAAGGACTTATTGCTCAATGGAATTTATAGAAAAAATGGTTCACAAATGCCACCTTTTCTCTGACCAAATTTCCATTTAACACTGTGATAGACATTGCTGGTGGGAATGCAAGCTGATACAGCCCCGTTGGATGTCAGTGTGGCTATTTCTCAGATAATGAGGAAACAATCTTCCTCAAGACCCAGTAATACCACTTTTGGGTATATACCCAAAGGATGCTCAATCGTGCCACAAGGACATGTGCTCAACTATGTTCATAGCAGCTTTGTTTGTCATAGCCAAAACCTGGAAACAACCTAAATGCCCCTCAATCGAAGAATGGATAAGGAAAATGTGTTATGTTTATACACTGGAGTACTACACAGCAGAAAAAATTATATCTTGAATTTTGCAGAAAAATGGATGGAGCTAGAAAACATTATTTTGTGTGAGGTAACCCAGACACAGAAAGACATTTATCACATGGACTCACTCATAGGTGGCTTTTAAACATAAAGCAAAGAAAGCCAGCCTACAAATCACAATCCCAGAGAACTTAGACAATAACGAGGACACTAAGAGAGACTTACATAGATCTAATCCACATGGGAAGTAGAAAGTAGAAAAAGACAAGATCTCCTGAATAAATTGGGAGCATGGGGACCTAGGGAGAAGGTTGAAGGGAGAGAAGAGAGCCAGGGACGGGAGTAGAGAAAAATGTAGAGCTCAACAAAAATCAATAAAAAAAAAAAAGAGGGAAAAACTGTGATAGGTAGACTACTGCTGCATTTTAACAAAATTCCTAAGAAATCAAATTTCACAAAAGAGAATTTTGCCTTAATAGCAGAGGTACTGCCATTGTCTTCTATTATAGATGCAGGAACGTCAAGGATTTCGGAGAGCAGTGATGGGTGAGATTGGTCCGTAGAGAAACTCTGTTGAAAGATTTGTTACCTGTATACTAAGTGACATTTTTGCATTTATGTAATTCAACATTGACCCCTGTCTTAAGGTTTTTGTTGCTTTTGTAGTTTCAACTTATCTCAATCTATGTAACACTCAGTGAGGACTCACTCATAGTTCTATTTAAAAATAAAAATTTAAGAAGCCAGTGGTTCAGTAGATAGCTCCGTCAATAAAAATGTTTGCCGCCCACAACATTTAAATCCTCAGCATCGACATAAAAAACTGAGCATGGGCATGTGCACATGTAACCCCAGTACTGTGGGTGGAAGAGACAGGCTAGCATTTGGGCTTGTTGATTACCAGACCAGCTCCAGGGTCAGTCAGAGATCTTATGTCAAGTGGATAAGTTAGAAAATGATACAAGACACCTCCTCTTTCCTTCATGTCTGCACAGAGAAATATGCAAAGCACAGAGAATTATGTAAACACAGGTACACACACAAACACACACACTCACACACACACACATATCCAAACACACAAGATGGGGAATGGTAGTTTTTTTTCCACTAACTTTGTTCTGATGGTTGCAGTAACTGATTGTTTTGTGCTCTGAGCACTTAGTGCTCTATTTCCTGTCTTCCCCTAACCCTGAAACACCATGACCTGTTTTCTGTAAATAAACTTTTTAGGCATTTTATTTAGTCTCACACTCTCTGCCAAGTAGTTACTTTGGGAAAACATAAAATATACTCTATGTGTAAGCAGTAAGCTGCCAACAATCTCAGAAGTCACCATATTTTGGTGCCTTGAAGCTGCGTTTTGATAGTCTGTCCACAAGTTTATGGTGTAACTCTTTATACTCAAGGGCATCTCTGAGTCATTTTATAGGACACTGGAGAGCAACATCGTCCCCTTTGTTTTTCTAACTTCCACCGACCTTGGCATTCACCACAGCTGTGAAACTCGTTGAAGGGGCTGTTAACCAGCTGGACAGAGCAGGTCTAGAAGGCCATTCAGAGAGGATCCTCAGCAAAGCCTGGGAGAGTCTTGAACCTTGCCATTTTGCTCACACTCTTCCCAGTAGACAACTCGCCCCAAACATACCAGTAAACAGGATTAATGGCCTGAAAACTAATATTTTACATATATGTGCATGGTATGTTTTGTGCAGTGTATTTGTATGTATGTGTGATTTCAGACACATACTTGTGTGGTGACTGGATTACAGACCTGGGGGTTGACCCTCACCTTCAGTCTTAGATTTATGACTGGGTCTCTCACCCTTGAATGCAAGTTCCAGGCTAGTATTCCAGGAAAGCAATCCTGTCTCCACCTGCAATCTCACTATAAGCTCCCCAGGATTCTAGAAGCACACAAGACCATCAGGCCTCAAGTGGACCCTGGGCATCCAGCTCCCATTCTCCCATATGCACAGCCAGCACTTTATCCTCTGAATCACCTCCGCAGACATGGAGTGCTCCCAGCATTTCACGCTGTACCAGAGGCATAGTCAGTCATTGAAAACCATGTGCTCCACATATAACTATTAAGCTTTGATTAGCAAATAATCAAGAAGCTGAAATTGTCTTACACTTAGGAAAATATGGTGCCAGCTTCTGAACTTTATATTCTCTACATACTCAGTGTATTTTAAAACCCAGACATTCTTACCCGAGTGAGATCTTGTCTTTAGTTCTTTGACTAGCTATAAAATAAAAGCAAAATATGTTATAATCAACTGTACAAAATAACAGCATTAAAGGCCAAGGTCAATATTTTCTTACTAGATATACTTTGAACCAAAATGTGGATAGGCTTTAAAGTGAATACTGATTTATAGACAACAAATATATGGAAAACTCTTAATTGACACTTCTTTCTTTGTTTAAAGTACAGAGACAAATTTATCAAAAGTTACTACTCGTAATAAATTGGTGTACAAAACACCTATGACCTTGAGCACTATCAGACTGAGAAACTGGCATCTGAACCAGAGTCAATATCACAAGCAGAAGTGTTAAAGTGGTAGCACGGTATTGCTGCTGCTGGTTTTGTCTCTGGGCCAGTGGGGTTAGAATTGTAAGTGAGCATACTCATCTTGTATGGAAGTGAACAGAGCCTCTCTAAGGATCAAATAGAAATTATTGCATTGAAGATAAAAATTCCAGACACAGGAAGCTAAGTCGATGACGACTGCCCTTTGCAGCATAGCAAAACTTAAGAAACACAAGCAGACCAAGGACAAAGACCCTTGCAAAGATATCCAGATGCCAGAATAGCAAAGCTCCAGAGAGAGGTCACTGTGTGTACTCTCCATGACTGCTTCTGAGGAAGATGCAGAAGACCCAGTTCTAGCTCTGGTCCCTCGCTCATGTGCAGTGCAAAGAAGTTCAGCATCAGCTGCTGTCACCTCCTATGGTAAGAGCTATTGGAAAGACCCCTGCAGTAGTCATGCGTTATGCATTCTTGTCTATTTCATTCACAGTATGTGAGCTGCAATGTAACCTCCTTGGCATTGCCTATAGCTGAGGCAGAGTGATTGTTTCACCAACAAATGCTCCCACATGCTAAGCCTTTGGAGACCTCCATCAACCCTCTTCACCACAAAGAAATAATGTAAAGGACAGTCACCCACGTTACAATAATACTGACTCTTCTCACCCCATCTCTTAAGGGAAGAGGGTCTTCCAGATTCCTCTACACTCCATGTACTCCTATTCACTTGATGCTGTGCCCTCCATAGGCGAGGTCGGTGTGAAAGACACTGGGGCGACGGTTACTGAAAGCCCAAACTCTGCAGTGTTCCTCTCTCCCTGAGAATCTTATCCAGACTCAGTGCCGCCCACTGTAGAATGATGCTCTTTTCTCAGCCTTCCTCCTACTACGGAAAATTGTTCTGGAAAGTATGTCTATTCGCATGTAAACCAAGAATCACCATATCCTACACTAACAAATAAAAACAATGAAGAAAGATGCTGGCGGTATAGCCATTAGGGTGAGCGCTAGCCTAGAATGCTTATAATGGCAGTGTTCAATCCCCAGCACTGCCTACAGGACTCAAAATCAATTCATTTTTTTAAATAATTGAACAAGCCTATTATTTCTTATGTCAAGAATTTTGTCAAGATATATTCAGATTAATTGGCATAATTAAAGATAAACATAAAACCATATGTGAATTGTTTAATATGTCTAAATTGAGAAATTAGAAAAAGGAAGGAAACCCAGAAAAACCTAGTTACATTTAGTCCTCAAAATCTTAAAGTAATTGAGTACTATATTTTTGGGTTTTTTAACATGATCACCTTATTGATATAGATGTATATAATAATGCATAGCATAAATATAATGTGTTTATTATAAAAATTCCATTTTCTAACAAGCAAACTTGCTGTTATATGACTATAGAGGACACATACTGTGGACTAGTTAGAGGTCTTTTTATTTATACAAAAATACGCATCAGAGGCTCACGTTAAATCAACCAACATGTTTCAGATGATATAGTTTGAGACTGGAAATTTCTCAGAAACTGTTTCTTAAATTATTCTGAATACAAAGGGCATTAGGAGGCAAATTAAAACAAGATAGAATTACATTTCTATGTTATTTCCTTTGTTCCTTTTTTAACTCTTTTTTATGGATCTAAAATCTTTTCTCTTCCTTATTTTCTTCAGGGAAGGTAGGAGCAGATGGAGTAATTCTTACTTCTGTTGAAGCTGACGCGCTTTTTCCTTGTTCTGGCTCTTTCGCAGCTGTTCCGTCACTGTGACGTATGTTCAGAAGTGATCATCATTTAATCATTCACATAAGAACACTTAGATGTTTTCTAACTTCTTTATTCTTGAGTCCCTCATATATCTTACATTAGATATTTACAAATACTTATTTTTGAAACAGGATCTCATTACGCAGTCCAGTTGACTTTAAACCCACTGTATGCATCATGTTGATCTTGAAATCAAAGAGTTCTCTCTGCCTCCTGCCTCCCAAGTCCTGGGATTAAAGGCATGGGAAAGAGGCCCGGCCAAAACTCTAAATTCAATCTTCAACAATTGATGATGATTAATGACTGCTGTCCTTTCCACCTTTCCTCTCATTGAGAAGAAAAAATAATTCACTTTGTAATCAAAATACAAACACACACACACACACACAAATGATAGTAGTGCTTTTTCCATATGATTGGCTTTGAACGCTCCAGCGACCTTGTATTCATATGCTCGTGGAGTCAGTGCTCCTGTTCCATTCATCTGCCCACGTCCCTATGGCCCCACAGTCCTATCTCTGCCGTGTACTTTGGAGGCCTTTCTTTGAGTGGTATGCTCTCAGTGGTCAGTATATGAGGAACTTTTTTTTGCTTCTAAGCATTCCTCTGCCACATTCTCAGAAGCCATGATGTTTGTGATACTGTCAAATAGTTTTAACAGTTCATTCATGTGTGAATGGTGAAACCACTGCCTGGCTGTTACTTTTTTCAGTAAACCTCTTTGTGTAATCCTGAGTCTTTATAACTCACAACCAGCTTCAAACCTCAAAGAAAGCAACGCGCCTTTGTCAGCTTTATTCTTCCCAGGTCACAGCTAAGACTCCTGTACTTCAGGGACTATTGACAGTATACTCTGGACCAGCAGTTCTATGTTCCTAGTGTCTGCTTTGGCTGTCATCACGGTCTTGGAACTTGTTGTTGGGACTTTTCACCTGCAGTGTGACCCTTGTCCAAAATAGCACTGCTGCTGAAGTGATCGCCAACAAACTGTAGGAAAACCTTCAACCTTGACCACTGTGTTCAATGTCTTTTTAGCAGATAAGTATCCCCAGTCTTATTAGATCAAGGATCTAAACAAACTTATTTTTTATCTCCATATTTGACATGCGTTCCTGCTCACATGTGTCAGTTGACCCGGTGCATGCTTTCAGGTCAGAGGACATCCTTGACTGTCAGTCCTTTCCTCCTGACTTAGTTTGAGGCAGAGTTTCATGTCATTAACAGCTATAAAAGCCAGGCTAACTAAAGTCTAACATTCTAGACAGTTTCCTGTCTCCACTCCCATGTCCCTCGAGGTTCCCTGAGATTAAAGAATCCCACTAGCACATGAGGCCCTTTCTGTGTTCTGAGGAGTTGAACTCTGAATTCCTGGGCTTGTGTGATAAGTACTTTACTCCTGAGACATGTTCCTAGTCGTGATTTCCTAAGACTGTGCTATACCATGTCAAAGTCACAAGCATACTTTCTCTGTATGCTTCAACAGTGTCAGCTTTACAAATTTCTGTTTATCTTATGTTAAAGGAGGAATAAATGACATTAACTGGCTCTCATTAGAGAAAACCACAGGCCTCTAACTAGATTACAAGTCTAATCGAATGTGTTCTTCACACAGAAGCCTTAGTTCCATAATTAACAGCAATCTGCTCATAACAACTTCTTTAATTTAGGCTCAAAGTCTTCTTTTAAAATTGTGTGTTTTAGGGCCAGAATTTGATTACCTGGAAATAAGGAAAAAGTCAGACACTGTGTAATGTGTCTATAATCCCAGCACTTTTATAGTTCATGGGAGGTGGCGATAGTAAAATCCCAAAGAGGTTTCCCAGCCTGCTCAGCTGGGGTAAGTGACCAAGTGCCAAGTGAAAATAGAAAACTTGCCTCAAATAAGATGGAAGGCAAAGTCATCACACAGTATTGTTCTGTGTCTGGGATGGGAATATCATGGCATGCATGTTCCCTGACACAAAAACAAGTACGTGAAGGTGAGGGATGCTAGACCATGTTTAGAATATATGGAATGTACAAAGTGTATTTTCAATAAAAATAAAGTACACACGTTTTACTTTTTAATTCATCTGACTTTAAACCAACATGAATAAACAAAAAGATAGGAATCATTTGCTGTTGAAAGCTGAACTCATCTTGAATACCAAGTGTCCTTTGTAGAACTGCTCTCACTGTGAAGAAACTCCATGACCCAGATCAACTTGGGGACAGAGGATTCATTTGGCTTATGTGTCCACATCATAGTCCATGATTAGTGGACGTCGGGGCAGGAACCCAAACAGGGAAGGAACCTGGAGGCAGGAGCTGATACAGAGGCCACAGAGGGGAGCTGGTACTGGCTTGCTTCCTTCAATCACTGATTAAGAAAATGCCTTACAACTACATCTTGTGAAGGAGGCATTTTCTCAATGGAGTCTTAGTTCTTTGTACTCATTGTGGACAACTGACCCTAACCAGATTAACTGTTTCAGGACCTTTTGTGCACAGTTTCACATCTGACTAACACATTGTCAAGACATTTCAGACAGAACAGGAAAAAAAAATAACATCTGGTAATATCATTTCATTGTCATGATGGACAACCTAACGTATTTGATTGTTCAGAAATCACTTAAAGCAGAGTGAGTGATCAAGGAGACAACATGTTTTTAAAAAAACTGCTTATGTTCAACATAGAACATTGAAAAAATATATAAGAAACAGAACAAAAATACTAAAATTATAAATTTCACTGTTGAAAAGAAAGCTGAGACTTTGCAAAAAACAACATTAATGTGAAGTTGACTTAACTTGTAGAAAATTGCCAATCAATCAGATTAGGAATGACAAACTGTTGTTTTTAAATGGGAAGCTGAGCCCTGCTACACACTGTCTTTTGTTTATGTTGGAACAGTCTCTTTTCCAGCTCACAAACCCTCTGTGCTAGGCTTTCTCAATATGAGCTTCTGAGTTGAAGCCATATTCTCTCTACCATTTTAGTATTCATTACTTAAGCATTGTCACCCTCAAAAGCAGTGCTAAGAGTGTAAAAAAGAAACAGGAGCTATTTGGCTTAAGCTCTGAATGTTCATCCGCACCATTCTGTATTAAAAACTCTGCTATCTCGTGTTGGTTTTCATATAAGGCAAATTTATATGGTGTCGACACAGACTGTAAAGAAAGAAATTTCATTTCATAAATTGACATGCTTCTCAACTGAAATTTTATCACAGATTTTGTAAATAAAAAGAGTCACAAAAGAATAAATTTTCCTTCAGCCCTTGCTGCAGATTCACACACACAGGGGTTCCATTCCCTTTGACACACCTTCCCCTGCCCAACATTGCCCGTGAACTCCACTCATCTCCAGAAATTTCCACAGACACTCACTGGTTCCAGGCTTCTTAGCTCCACAAATATATGACTCCATTGGCCCAACCCTAAAACATGGAGTTAGGTTTGGTGTGCCTCTGTTGAATGACTGAACTCAAGTGGCATCTCTGGAGCAGTTTCTCCATCTGTTTTTCAAAACTATTTTTTCCCTAAACTAAAAATTATCTCCCACACCAAACATCATTTCCTATTGTAGTGCTCCAAAAAATGCTGGAGGTAGACCCCAGACTAATGGTATGTAACACAAAGCGTGCTTGTTCTTCAGAAATAGCCAGGATGCAACAGTCCATCACCCATATAAAATGCTAATGAGGACCAGGGACAAAGACAGGCAGGCCCTTTTAAAAGGAATTTGGGGAATTCTAAGTATCTTTGTTATAATCGGGCAGTCAGGGAGCAGTTACATGGGGCGCATGTTGATTGGACAGGGCTAGTAACATTTTCATCCATTGTGGGATTTTTCTGTCACATGGTCAGTAGCAGCCAGATCCGGCAACGCTGAGTCTCCCAGCCTTTTAAGGACAGGTTTGGAACTGTTTAGCCGATTGACTAAACCTGACTGGGGAACTCCCTGGGTTCAGGCTTAGGTCATTAATTACAATGAAGTTGCTCCTTTTCTAAGATGGAGTCACATTTTGGCCCCTTCACTATGTACACAGAAAATTTGAAAAAGTAAATTAAAAAATGTCTTTTTAGTATGTTTTCTTCAATGATCAAATTTCCGCATTTGCCTGTGTGCCTGAGACCTTTACTCTAGCCTCATCTCTGAGAGACAAACCACATCAGTAGCTTCTTAATTACACAGATTTCTGGTTTGGTCTACAGACATTTATTACCTTAAAATAATTTTTTATTGCTTGTGAACATGTGAATTATGTGTGTGTCCAAATCCTTTACTTGTTCAATTTGAAAGTAAAGCCCACATCTGAAACAAAATGTGCTGTGCTGAGTTCCTTTAAGTTACCTCTAAAATCTATGAAAAACAGATTTGGAAAAAAAAATGTTTGACTCTGAACAGATTCAGTGAGACTGCTTGAGCTTCAGAATGTGGAAAGTGATCAGAGTATCGTTGCTGGAAGTACATTGCGAATGAACTTGAATGATCAAGGAGCATGTGAGCTATGGAGAATCTACCTTTGACGGTCATGGTTTCCTGCCTATGATCTAGTGAGAAATAAGAAACAAGGACTAGGAAAGAAGGATGCAGTGACTGTTAAAACTTACTTGGTAAAGCACTCGCCCTGCAAGCCTGAGAACCCAAGTTCAGAGCCCCCAGCACCCTGAGAAACTTGGGGAAGTGGATACAGGAGGATCTCCAAAGCTTGCTTGCCTGCATGTCTAGGTGAATCAGTATACTCCAAGACAATCAGTAAAACACAGTGGGGATTTGGGTGAGAGAATGTCCCAAAAGCTGAGGTATAGGGACCATACAGTGGTTCATCAGGTTAGGGCACCCACTGGCAGACCAATGGCCTGAGTTCAATCACCAGAACACACAACGTGGCAGAACACAGCTGTCAAATATGGTTCTCTTCTGACCTTCACACACTTACTTGGCAGGTGTGGGGCACATGTGCACACACACACATGATATTTTTAATGAGAGGAAAAGAAATTGACGAATAAATTGTCGACCTCTAGCCTTCATGTGTGCACCAAAGCACACAGAACATGTATATAAGGGGCTGAAGACTGAGTTATAGTTCATGTTGAAAATTTCCTTATGAAATTCCTCAGCAAACATGAAACACATAGACGTAAGATTTCTTGGTGACTCTTCTTTTGGCTTCAAGTTGTCATTTTATGTAAAAATTTAACTCATGATATATTTTTTTGTGTTGCATATAACATAGCATTAAAAACATATGCATTGAGGGCTGGAGAAATGGCTTGGCATTTACGAGCTCTAGTTTTTCCTGTAGGGGACCTGGGTTTGACTCCTAGCACCCACAAAGCAGATCACAACTGTCCATGACTCCAGTTCCAGAAGATACAATGCCCTCTTCTGATGCGTGTGTGGTACACTGAAAATGCATGCGGGCAAAACACTCAAAAATGTATTTGGTTTTATTAGCTAAATCCCTTTAAAGCAGCACCCAATAAACTGCTCTAAAGGAGTGTAAAAGGATTTGTAAACTAACAGAAGTTCTTTGTTTTGCTTTTCTTTTTTTTTTGTTTTGTTTTTTTTTTTTGTTTGTTTGTTTTTTGTTTTTCGAGACAGGGTTTCTCTGTGGTTTTGGAGCCTGTCCTGGAACTAGCTCTTGTAGACCAGCCTGGTGTTTTGCTTTTCTTAAAGAAAGCCTAGGAGCTGGCCTTCCAAGGTGTGCAGGTTTCAGATGCCTAGGAGCCTAAAGCAGGCACAAAACCCAGTGGTCTCCATGAAAGAAGAGCCTTAAGCATGACCCCTGCCCTCCCTCGGGCAGCTCTGGAAGGATGTGTTTCTCTGTGGTAGACCCTGGCTGTCCCCAAGAGTTTCTGCTCCTCCTGCCACTCCCCAGGCCCCATTACCTGCCACTCCTGTCATATTCGTTTACGTGGTATTGACTGAAGTTGATAAGTTTTTTTATTGGTGGAAGCCATATTACCTACACTGACCGCCATGTGGAGCTGTCCCATAGAGTCATTCTGGATTAAATAGAGGGGGAAATCCTGCTTTTTATGACCCAAGAACCTATGACCCAGGCGTGAGGGCCAGAGGCGGGTATACCAGCCCGCTGAAGGGCTCTAATAGTATGGGCATCATGATCAAGGTCCTCTTGCATGTTGAGCCTCAAGGCGCCACAAGCCTTCCCGGCCCTTCCTGCCTTCCTGTTTAGACACCGCACCCTCCACCCTCCCAAACCCAACAGTAAATGTTCAAAACACTGGTTAAGTCTCCCCACTGATCCAAAAGAACGTCCTGCCAGGGCAGCTCCTTGGTTCAGTGTGAGCTGAACTCTGCTTCATCCTTAGCAGCCCAGTTCCATGGGCATAGTGATGTGCTGTGAGCACACA
The DNA here is from genome assembly GCF_018167655.1 of Microtus oregoni. Classification (NCBI taxonomy): domain Eukaryota; kingdom Metazoa; phylum Chordata; class Mammalia; order Rodentia; family Cricetidae; genus Microtus; species Microtus oregoni. Next base: position 66,569,480 of record NW_024543063.1, read on the forward strand.
TGGTTCTCAGCGACTGCACCCTGTGTGCTCTGCTCAGTGTGAGCTGAACTCTGCTTCATCCTTAGCAGCCCAGTTCCATGGGCATAGTGATGTGCTGTGAGCACACATGGTTCTCAGCGACTGCACCCTGTGTGCTCTGCTCAGTGTGAGCTGAACTCTGCTTCTTCCTTAGCAGCCCAGTTCCATGGGCATAGTGATGTGCTGTGAGCACACATGGTTCTCAGCGACTGCACCCTGTGTGCTCTGCGCATGCCCATGTCAGACTCCAGTGACAAAAGCCTACAGTGCTCAGCACATGTGGACAAAGATGGTATGTTTTCTCTTTTAAGGATGTTCCCTTTTAAGGTTCTGATATGGGAACTACAATCTGAATAACCACAGAGGTTTGGTACCTACTAAGGGACCAGGAGGGAGCAGAGTATCTCTCAAGGAAAGGAAATAGTCTATAGTGTTATGTGGCTATAAAGGAAAACTAGAGTTGGTTGGTTTAATGAAAGGAGGATGGAACAGAAAGGTAAAGGCAGGAAAACGGAAAGGGACAATCAATAGTAAAGGTCCTTTGAAAAACTCTATGGGAACAGACTACGTTAGGAGCTTCCTATACATATGTGAAAGAAACCCACAGGGAGACAAAAAAAAAAAAACTGAGGAGAGAAGGCTTCAAGTAGGCATCTTGTGCCACCAAATTAAACCTCCAGTGCCAGGAACAGGTTTACTCATGGACTCATGGACACCACCCAATAGAACAGGCTCTTGTTGCTCACACAACCTGATGTTAAGGTCTTGTTTCTGGAGGTCACACTTCTGTCATTAAACATGGAGAAGTTGTGCTGGTGTCTAACTAGATTATTCACCTACTGACCAGAGTTCACGGTACTGGAAGGTACTCTGCATGCTCCTGGAGGAGAAAAGTAGTCCTCAGTACCTCTCAGCACAAACCCTTCATCCTACAACCACACCCACGTGGAAGGAAGCTTTTGGACATGTGTAAATTCATTTCTAGGGGATCCAGCACCTTCTTATGTCTTTGCAGTCACCAGACATGCACACAGTGAGCATACATACATGCAGACAAAACATACATAGACATGAAATAAATGTGATCTATAAATATTGAGAAGTCATACATTTATGTAGTAAGTTCACTCTTTTAAAGTGTACAACCCAGTAAGTATTGTTTTAGTATGTTCTTAAAATTATGTAACCATCACCCTATTTATTTTTTAAATATTTTTGTCATTTGGGAAAAAACACCTTTATTCATTAGTAGTATTCGTTACTCTTCATTCCTCCAGACCCCATCCCCTATCAGTTACCAATCTAACTTTCTGCTTCAAGTGTCTCATTCTGGGCATTTAATAGAAATTAAATCATCTAATAAAGAAGTGTCTCATTCTTCAGTCCTTTGGCTACTTTCAACTGAGCTTAATATTTGTGATATTTATTCATGTCATGGGATGTATCAGTTCTCTACCCCTTTCCATGGCTAGAAACTAGACCACCGTATTAACACACTACCCTTTGTTTACCCACTCACCAAGCAGTAGGTAATTGGGGTTTCTTCCTTTTTTTTTTCTTTTATAAATGCTCAGGTGCTAGTGGCTGCACTATCTTAACCTACAATTTCAGCAGTAATGTGCCAGGGGAGGGAGGGAAGGAGAGAGGGAGAGAGAGACAGAGAGAGAGACAGAGAGACAGAGACAGAGAGACAGAGAGAGAGCGCGCACTAGAGAGACTGGGAATGGGCAGAGCATCTCTAAAGGGGACAGGGTGTCATTTGCTATGCAGGCAGCCATAGGGTGTGACATGCTGTGCCAGGGTGTGCCTGAATACTAACAAAATATCTGATGAGATCCATTGCCCTCTGTGTCACTGGGATGTCGTTTTAGTGTTGAGTTATAAGAAATCTTTACTTCACCGCCTGCCTCCCACCCGGCTCTCTGGTTCCCCAGGTAAGATGGCGGCTACCATGGAGTGCGATGTGGAAATGGCAGGGACCAATCCTGAACTGCTAGAGGACGAGGACTCCAAGAGGGAAGCGGAATCCTTCAAGGAACAAGTGAATGCATACTATGCTAAGAAGGACTACAATGAGGCTTATAACTATTATACAAAAGCCATAGATATGTGTCCTAAAAATGCCAGCTATTACGGTAATCGAGCAGCGGCTACACTGATGGTGCTTGGGCGGTTCCGGGAAGCTCTTGGGGACGCGCAGCAGTGAGATTGGATGACAGTTTTGTCCGGGGACACCTCCGAGAAGGCAAATGCCACCTCTCACTGGGGAATGCAATGGCAGCATGTCGCAGTTTCCAAAGAGCCCTAGAACTGGATCATAAAAATGCCCAGGAACAACAGGAGTTCAAGAACGCCAAGGCAGTCATGGAGTATGAGAAAAAAGCAAAAATGGATTTTGAAAAACGAGATTTCCAGAAGGGAGTTTTCTGCATGGACCATGCCCTAGAATTTGCCCCTGCCTGCCATCGCTTCAAAATCCTCAAAGCAGAATGTTTAGCAATGCTGGGTCGATACCCAGAAGCACAGTTTGTGGCCAGTGACATTTTACGAATGGATTCCACCGATGCTGATGCTCTGTATGTCCGGAATCTTTGCCTTTATTATGAAGATTGTATTGAAAAAGCAGTTCAGTTTTTTGTGCAGGCTCTCAGGATGGCTCCTGACCACGAGAAGGCTTGTATTGCTTGTAGAAATGCCAAAGCCCTTAAAGCCAAGAAAGAAGATGGGAATAAAGCATTTAGGGAAGGAAATTACAAGCTAGCATATGAACTGTACACAGAGCCTTGGGGATAGACCCCAACAACATAAAAACAAATGCTAAACTCTACTGTAATCGGGGTACGGTTAATTCCAAGCTTAGGAAGCTAGATGGCGCCATAGAGGACTGCACGAATGCGGTGAAACTCGATGACACCTACATAAAGGCCTACTTGAGAAGAGCTCAGTGTTACACGAACACAACAGTTTGAAGAAGCTGTGCGGGACTCTGAAAAAGTGTATCAGACGGAGAAAACAAAAGAACACAAACAGCTCCTAAAGAATGCGCAGCTGGAGCTGAAGAAGAGCAAGAGGAAAAATTTCTACAAGATCCCGGGGGTCGACAAGAATGCCCCTGAGGATGAGATCAAGAAAGCTTACCGGCAACGGGCCTTGACGCACCATTCAGATGGGCACAGTGGGGCCAGTGCTGAGGTTCAGAAGGAGGAGGAAAAGAAATTCAAGGAAGTGGGAGAGGCCTTCACCATCCTCTCTGACCCCAAGAAAAAGATTCGTTATGACAGTGGACAGGACCTGGATGAGGAGGGCATGAATATGGGTGATTTTGATGCAAACAACATTTTCACGGCATTCTTCGGTGGTCCCAGGGGCTTCAGCTTTGAAGCGTCTGGCCTGGGGAATTTCTTCTTTCAGTTTGGCTAATTCCTTAGACTCGCTCAGTTTAACCATGAATGTGGACGGTTCACCTCCTCCATCATGTCCCCATGTACTTAGAGCAGTTTCGTTTTCTCAGTTGGGTGCCCTGTGTCTGTATGAGTGGGGTGAAGGAAAGGGAGCCGGCACTGAGGGCTGGGGAGGGGAGGGAAGCCAGGGGTAGACAGGGAAGCAGCTTGTGAATTTTTGTTGTATTGTTTAACTTTATTAAAAAAAAATTAAAAAAAGAAGTCTTTATACATTCTGAAGAAAAATTCCTATAGTCCTATATATGGCTATATACAACACATGGGAATAAATAAAAGGGCAGGAAAACTATAATGATTCTTTTTCTGGACCCATGAGAATAAGAAAAGCAGGAACTTGATCATCAGGCCCCTGTGTATTATACAATTACTGACTGTACTGGAAAATATTTTGTTACTTTAAAATGTCATAGTTTTTTAAAGTAATAAAATACAATAAAATGAAATAAAAAGTAGAAGAGTCTTGGGTGAAATGTTTCCTTTGTCGGCACAAAATAGAAGAAGCTTGCTAGGACATTCCTTAGGGGACTGAGAAAAAAATTTCAGAGGCTCCAATACTGAGGGGACCCAAGATGTAAGTAAACAGCCACATGGCAGGGACACCCCACTCTCTAGGACCTTCCCAGTAGGACACAACCCTGGACTCCTTCCCCAACTCCCTTGGCTTTTCTAGCCAATCAGCAGAGAGAGTTTCCTGTGGCTGGCTCTCCCCACAGCCCATCCAGCCCATTCAAACTACTACCTACACCACACCCCCAAACCCGCCTACTCTCCTGAAATTTCCCGTGGAACTCTGAAATTCTGCTTGCTCCAAATCTGAGGGGACTTAAGAGGTGAGTGAACAGCCACACCGCTGGACTCCCCTCCCTCTATGACCTCCCAGTGGAACAAAACTCAGGAGCCCTTCCCCAACTCCCAACTTTTCTAGCCAGCCAGCAGGGAGTTTTCTGCAGCTAGGTCCCCCAAAGTGCAAGCCCATCCACTGTACCCCACCCATGCTACTAACCACATCCTGCCTAAGAGCTGAGAGCTGGCTATAATACTGAGGGGACCAAGAACTTGCCCAAGGACCTAGCTGGGGACCTCCCCGTGGACACCTGGGAACCCCTCTAGAGCCAAGCCTCTTGCCAACCCTAAAAGGGCAGATATGGGAGCAGGGAAGAAGATATCTTAATTAAGATGTTTATATTATTATTACCATTTTCAATGTCAGTTACATTGTTGTTTTGAACACTCACTCTCATTGTAGCTTGGGAGGGCTTAGAACTCACATGGTAGCCAATGCTGGTCTTGGACTCACAGCTGTCTTCCTCCCTCAGCCTCTGCAGTGTTGAGATCAGAAAGGTACTATTGCATGCCTCAGTAGAAATATGTTCTTGCTCAACTAACTGTGTTCACACTATGTGAAGATGTCTAGGTTTTACCTCATGCTCCTAAGGTACTTTCTAATTGGTTTAACAAATGAGAACTAGCTAAGATAGGAGAAGATAGGTGAAGGCATAAGTCACAAAACAATCCCACACCAGTTTGGAATTATGATGTCAAATGTCTGTGCTATTATAGGTGTTGTTGCTTCCTTGGGTTGAGGTTTTCCTTCTAGTACTTTCTGTAAGGCTGGGTTTTGTGGATACATATTGTTTAAATCTGTTTTTGTCATGGAATATCTTGTTTTCTCCATCGATGGTGAATGAAAGCTTTGCTGAGTATAGTACTCTGGGCTTGCATCCATGGTCTCTTGGTGTCTGCAGCACATCCATCCAAGACCCTCTGGCTTTCAAGGTTTCCATTGAGAAGTCAGGTGTAATTCTGATAGGTTTACCTTTATATGCTACTTGACCTTTTTCCTTTGCAGCTCTCAATATTCTTTCTTTATTCTGTATGTTTTGTGTTTTGATTATTATATGGCGATGGGATTTTTTGTGATCCAGTCTATTTGGTGTTCTGTAAGCTTCTTGTGCCTTCATAGGAATATCCTTCTTTAAGTTAGGAAAATTTTCTTGTATAATTTTGTTGAATATATTTTCTGGGCGTATATATATTTGTAATTATGATGAGATAAGTTTTCAAGGTGGTGTGCCTATAGGTCAGTGGTAAAGTGTGTGTCTGACATGGCCAATAACACAGTTTCTACCTCTAGCACAGGAAAAACTGAATATGTACTTTCCCTCTTCTATTTTTTATTTAAAATAATATCAGTGGCCATGACTTTATTACTGCACTAATATTCTCTGATATATAGTATTCCAGTGCAAGAAACTACCGGAAGCTGCTTTGTCTTGCATATTAAATTTGAGCTGCTTTTAGTTTTGCTGTCCCGAGTAACAATAACCTACCAAATGCTATAAGTGTCTGCTAAGTTACAGTATTTACGTTCTTACCAGTGGAGAATGAGAATACCAAAACGATTATGAAACACATAGAACTGACTAATATACTAGTTAATGCACAGGATATACTGTTATACGATGGAGAAAGAAAGCCAGATGAGATGGTGCAGACCTTAAATCTCAGCAGAGGAGAGGTAGAGGCAGACAGAATTCTCTGAGTTTGAAGGCCAGCCTCGTCTACATAGCAAGTTCCAAGATAGCCAAGTGTGCGTGAGGGACCCTGTGTTAAAAAAAAAAAAAAACTAAACAAAAAAAACCCACAAATCTCCACAAACCTAAATAACAATATTGTATGTAATATTAGTAGGATTAATAGTAATAGCAATAATAAAAAGTGACCTAAAATACAGGTTTCTGTTATGATTATTATCATTATACCTGTCATTATTATTATTATTATTATTTTGAGACAGTCTCACTGTTGCTCAGGAGGGTCTAGAAGTCATGTCATAGCCTATGTTGGTCTTGAAATCCCAACTGTCCTCTTCCCGAGGTCTCTGTGGTGCTGAGGTTAGAAATGTTTCAGTTATTTAAAATATTTCACTTTACATGAACATTCCATATGCTTGTGTTAAAGTGACTTCTTGACCCAGTCTTTCTCACTAGTGTTCATCTGATTTCTTTGAAGGTTGTTTCTGTCCCAGAGATTTGAATTCTAACCAGATGAGGTGCACAGCTGTAATGTCAGCATTGGGAGGCTAAGTCAGATTTTTTTGAGCTTGAAACCATCCTGGGCCACATTTCAAGATCACCCACACCAAGGAGGAAAAGAAAAGGAAGGGAGGAAGTCAACGCTGGTTTATTGACCTTATGTCTGTCTATTCTGTCAGTCTGTGGCCATTTCGCTGGGGATCGTAATGATATCCCAAGCACCATAGAATAGCTACTTTGGGTTCTGGTGATCTTCCTTTTCCGAGGACAGAGAAAGGCCTTTTGACTGAGAGAAGATTCTCCCTGGAGTAGTTATGATGGACTCCCCTTAGCCAGGCAAGACTGGCTTTGCAGACAGAAGCTGAACAGCTGTCCTCTCAGGCACCCATCCAGACTTTTCATCTGGTCTTCTGAGGACTTCCTAAGAGATTGGTCTGCATTAGAAGATAGTATTTGTTCAGCTCTGTATTCCTTTCTTCATCAGTCTCATAGCTTGTGGTTACCTTACACATTCCCACCCTTTATTCCTATCTGTTACTGTGGATGTCTTTGTTCATACAATCTGCTCAAACTCAATGCATAGTGGTCTGTATTTTTACTATAGGAGAATATGATATTATAAAGTATACTTAAACAAAATGGACATATTCCTACAATATTATAACTCTTACAAGCACTTGAAGAAATAGCAAGTGTAAATAATTCTATCACAATTGTATCGATTTTATGTACCTATAATGAAATGCCTCAGAATGCCTTCTACAGGAAGAAAGAAGATTTATTGAGCTCACAGTCCTGAAGTCTCAAGTATAGTACCTCTACGGAGGAGCTCATGAGGAAGGCCTCACTGTGAGGAGCAGAGGATTGTGTACAGTAAGAAGAAATCACTGCTAGATAAGAAAGCGGAAATGGAAGATGATTTTCCCTTTTGTCATAGCCTCTCTCAGGCACTAACCCAAGGTCGGTCCCATGTAAACGCTCCAGTGACCTTGCACTAGTTCTCAGTTCTACCACCACTCCACACACCCACACAGGGCTCACCCTTCTCATTTAGGGTGTCAATTATGCAGCTCACACGATTTCTCATGCAAGGGTTGGTGGAGACTCTGTTCATTGCTTAGATTTGACTCTTTTCCTTACCTTCTTCGGCATTGCAGACAGTGGGTGGCTCCATACTGGCAACGTGGTACAGAAAGTGGTGTGTTTGCAGATGTGGAACAGAGACTCCTAAGTTTTTCTCCCCCTTTGAAGGACAGTGTCATACTGTAGTGGTAGATGAGAGGGAGTTAATGAATGCTTTCAGATTGTCGGTGCATGGCTCCCTGAGCTTCGGCTGCAATCGCTATTGTAGTGTTCAGGGATACTTCCAAATGTTTTTCCACTAACTGTGTGGGAGGTCCTTCTGTCTATGTGTTTCTTTTATTGGTTAATGAATAAAGACCTGTCTTGGCCTGTTGATAGGGCAGAACTTAGGTAGGCGGAGAAAACTGGACCGAATGCTGGGAGAAGGAAGACGGAGAGAGAGAAGCAATGGAGCCACCGCCAGAGTCAGACATGCTGAAACTTTGCCGGTAAGTCACAGACACATGGCAATAAACAGATTAATAGAAATGGGCTAAATTAATATAAGAGTTAGCTGATAAGAAGCTAGAGCTAATGGGCCAGGCAGTGATTTAATCAATACAGTTTCTGTGTGATTATTTAGGGTGTAAGCTAGCCAGGCAGCTGGGACCAACAAGTAGCTCCTCCTCCTCCACACTAATCTCTATTTGAAGGAATCCTAGATTTCTTCTCAAATACATGATGTAAATTTTCTATGATTAGGCCAGGAGTATATTGTAGTTTTGGTTGGGCATTTCATTTCTCCTGAAGTTCCTTTGACTGAGAATGTTTTGTGCTATGTTACACATTAGTTCCTTTTGTCTCTGTGACCATTCATGTTTTGGACGTTTCTGGCATTTTCTGAAGAGTGGATACTATGTTCAGACATGGTAGGACTCTCTACGAGAAGGAAACGTCCCAAGGTTTATTCCTGTTGTGTAGAGTACAGGAGCTCAGAGCACAGCCTCGGAGTGACATTGCTAGAGTGGGAATCCTGCCCCCTCCCTTTCCAGCAGTTTAAGATTGTGTAATTTCCATTATCTGATCTTGACTGATAAAAACATGAAAATCATACCTACCTCAGAGTATTGTTGGGAAAATGGATTGTCAACTAACACACTGGTTAATTGCACAAACTATTGAGTGCCTTACCAAGCTAGTGACCTCTGGTCCCAGAAGTCTTAAGGTTACACTAGACTGTGGCAGGGGAACACACTGAGAGGACCCAGTGTATCCTGTGTCCTAGACAGGATCCTGGAGCAGGAACAACCGGAGGGACTCCAATGAAGAGTTAGCCTGAGTTACAGAAATACTTAAACTGAAGAAATGTGATGTCTGTTTCCAAATGTCCCTCACATGTAACATTTTTTAACTTCTCTTTTCCTTCTCTTTATTTCTTCCTGCTCCCTTCCTTCGTCTCTCCTCCCTAGCCTCCTCTCTTTCCTTCTATATTTCTTTTCTTTTTCTTTCTTTCTTTTTACTCTTTACTATGATCCCATCATAGCCGAACTCAATACATATGTTCATACATACATGCAAAACATATATACATGTATATACATATATAGAGAGAGGCATATGTATTTTGCTTACCTTGAATTACTGAACTTCTTTCCCCCACCTCCTGCGGCCGTGGACTGTGTAACACTTGGCTTCACTCATATAACTTCCCAGGTTATTAAAACTCAGTGAAGGGAAACCTTAAACTTCTGTACCATGAAATTTTGGTAATTGAGAGTTTAATAGAAAACAATTGGCAGAATAACAGCAACAAAGAACATACATGAGACATGCACATTCAGCATGATAACCAGCAAGGAGCAAGGTGCTGAACCCAACATGAGCTAAACAGATGGATGGGGCTCAGTCTTCAAGGGCAAGGGAGGTGTTGGCAGGGAATGGGCAGAGGCAACAAAGACATTTGCAGCTCCCATGAAGGCTCCAGGAAGTCTATGTCTGTTTCTACCTGAACCATAATCAGACTCCTGTCTCTTTTTACTATGAGTGGGCCTTCTAGTCAGGAAAGGGAGAGTCAGAGAGAGGGGCTCTTTGGCACATACAGGTTTTTAAGGTATTTCATCTCCTCATAGATATAAATTTCTATATAGAAGGGCAATCCTTCCTGGTTAATCCTGTCAGAAGAGGCATGTAGTTTCTCTGACTAGCCATCTTGGAATAGGTGAAGAAAGGTGTTTCAAGGTGTCATATGAAAGCATCCTGCATCCTACAAACACAGAACTGGGTAAATCAGAAAGGAAATTCCCTTCTCCACAAAGATAACTATCATGACTATTTTGGAATATATCATTCCAAATCACAACATTTGTATTTATGTATTTGTAGGCCAAGTCTCACATGCTGGTCTCAAACTCACAAAGTAGCTCAAACCAACCTTTCACTCACCATAATCCTTCTTTCTGCACCTCCCTCAAGTGCTGGTGTTACAGGCATGTACTTTCAAATGTGGAATGTGTTTATATTTATAATACATTTCCGGTGATTTGATGCAAAAAGCCTCAGTCAACTTATGGGCTTAAATACTTGGTTCCCAATTAGTACAACTCTTTGGGAAGGATTTGAAATCATGGCATTGTTGATGGAAGTGTGTTATTGTGAGTGAGCTTTGAGATTACAAATGCTCAAGGCAGGCCTAGTCTCTCTCTGTCTCTCTTTATCCTGCACGTCAGCTATGAGCCCTCAGTTGCTATTTCAGTGCCATGCATGCCTCCCTGCCACTGTTTCCACAATTTCACCATGATGAAACTAATTCTCTGAAACTGTAAGCAAACATCCATTGAAATGCTTCCTTTAAAAGCTGCCTTAGCCATGGTCTTTATCACATTAACAGAATATTAGCCAAGACATATGTATTGATTAGATGGAATCATTTTCAGGTTATTGAACATCAATGTTCCTAGCATCATCATACACCCCACCTGGTGATCAAATTTGTCAGCTATATACTGTATCCCCTCATCTCACACTCACAGTGGACACTAACATGCTAAAACGTGTGAGAAGGTCCTGTACTGAGGAACGTGGCTTAGCACTGCTGTGTTCAGCACTTCAGAAACTTGTTTGGCCGTTAAGGACGGAAGACACGTCTTGTACATGAGCATCGAGAACAGTTTATTACACAGACTGAGGATAATCCAGGTGGCACATGTGTTTCAATAATATAATGATGTTAACATAGTCTACCCTTTACATGCCAATAAATCAGCTGAGCAACACAAGAGGGGTTGCCATTGCACAATGTCTGTCTACTGGAAAGGAAAAAGAAATAGTGTCTAAACTTGAATACTGTTAAGATGCCTTCCTTCCACACTGGGGACTATACTCCTCTGAACTTGGTGCTAGCATAGTAGATTTTACTTTGCTTTTGCATGGTTTGTTCTTTTCATTAACTTATCAATGGCGGCTTTGTCCCAGGTTTGGGGAGTTTGGCAGGTCTGTGGATTCTCTGCATGGTAAGAAGTAGCCTGGGAATCTGAGTTCAGGATGAGTCAAGGAGGTTGATGATACACAGTGCATCATGGGAGCCTGGACCTGAGTCATGCCTCAACGCTCAGTTCCAGTGCTGGCCAGCTCCCAGGAATAAAGCATCACTCAGGCCCCACCTCCATCCTTACTCAGGCCCTGCCTCATTACCCCTGCCATGGCCAAGCACCTTCTCTCAGGCCAGGCTCAACACCACGTTGCCTTTTTCAGGCCCCAACCTCGGACTTTTAGACACACTCAGGCCTATTGCCTGACTACTTGAGTTCAGTCACTGGACACCTAAGAAGGAGAAAATCCACTCCTGTGAGTCCTCATCTGACCTCCACTTGTGGACTCTTATCTGTAACTTGCACACACACACACACAAAATCACACACAGGCTCACACTAAAAATTATTATGTAAATTAACAATATATACTCAACTTCAGTCCTGTACTAGAATGAAACTATAAATCCACACTTCTGAGTCTGCCTGATACCCAAACTAGGAAATGTGGAAAGTGTCCTCTCTTTTGGTTACCCTTCATGTATCCATATTGATATAGTCTTATTTTTAATTCATATTTTACTTTCTCAGCTTTTAAAACAGTAAAGAGACTTTCTCACGGAATAACAAATTTCTTCTGCAGAAAACAGGGGATGTCATAAATTTAATTCTCAGTTAAAGAAACTACAAGTTATGGTGTAGAAGGTCTTATTTGTCAGATAAATTATTTGGTCTAGAATATGGGTTAAAATTTCATAGCTCCCCAACCATGATGTTTAGCATACTGTCTAAATTTCTAAATCCTCCATGAATAGGTGACAATGAATTAGATATCGAGTTCCAATCAGTTTTATATACATCAAGTAAGTTAGTCACTGTACTTGTTTCCTTGAAAACTCACCCAGATATTTATTTTTTTGTTATTTTTTTCTTTTTTTTAATTTATTTATTTATTAAAGATTTCTGTCTCTTCCCCGCCACCGCCTCCCATTTCCCTCCCCCTCCCCCACTTAAGTCCCCCCTCCCCTCAGCCCGAAAAGCAATCAGGGTTCCCTGTCCTGTGGGAAGTCCAAGGAACCCCCACCTCCATCCAGGTCTAATAAGTTGAGCATCCAAACTGCCTAGGCTCCCCCAAAGCCAGTAGGTGCAGTAGGATCAGAAACCCATTGCCATTGTTCTTGACTTCTGAGCAGTCCTCATTGTCCACTATGTTCAGAGAGTCCGGTTTTATCCCAGGCTTTTTCAGACCCAGGCCAGCTGGTCTTGGTGAGTTCCCAGTAGAACATCCCCATTGTCTAAGTGTGTGGGTGCACCCCTCACGGTCCTGAGTTCCTTGCTCGTGCTCTCTCTCCTTCTGCTCCTGATTTGTACCTTGAGAATTCAGTCCTGTGCTCCAATGTGGGTCTCTGTCTCTGTCTCATTTCATCGCCTGCTGAAGGTTAATATTCAGGAGGATGCCTTTATGTTTTTCTTTGTCACCCAGATATTTAGAATGCTATGTTACTTTGAGTCAGTAAGCCAAGGATACAAGCATAGAGCTATACCAGCTCTACTGGGTCAATGTCTGCAGGAAATCCATGGATGCTGTGTAACCAGTTCCGAGGGACTCCTTCCTTGGTGACTGGAAGATGCTGTCGAGTCGCCACAACAGAGGGAAAGATGGTTTGGGGTGGGAAGGGTCAGAATCTTAGTTTTAAGACAAATTGTTGATAACATCTCAGACTGACCCCACATTAGTGACATTCCTGCCTCCACCCCAGAGAGCCGGGATTAGAAGTCTGCGCCACTACATGTAAACCAGAGTGTAGTTTTGTTATGACTCAATCGCAACGTTTCCTATTGTCATAGTGCTCGGTGGTAGAGGAGAAACACAACAGTGCCTATCCCCACCAAAAACTCACTTAGCTTTTCTGTAGATGGCTCTGATATGATATGTATACACATAGAGGATGGGGGAAAGGACCTGTTCCATGTGCCTGCCTCTGTTTCCCCGTCTTGTAACAACTGACATTTTTCATATGGTGTAATGCTTGCTTCTCTGTGTCAGTGACAGGATGTACATAGAAGCAAGTTGTATTAATTTTTTTCTCTGGTGCTGTGATAATACACTGACCAAATGCAACTAGAAGGAGAGCTTTTATTTGGGTTACAGGTGGCATTCAATCATCCAGTGAAACCAAGCGAGGACCCGAGAGCAGGAGCTGAGCGGGGCTGCGGCTTGCTGTCTTGCTCTACAACAGAGCGGAACAAGAATGGCTGTGGAACAGCACTTGCTCAGGTGGTACTCTCTTCTTTTGAAAAATTAATTTAGTTTCAATTAACATATACTTACATCCTCACCCTCTCCTCCCTATGACCTTTCCTATCACTCCCATGCTGCCTAAGGCTATGTCTGGGTCCACGGTCCTGCTGTAACTGGGGCCTCTGTTGATGTCTATGACCCACGTTGCCTCTAAGGCCATGGGGAGGCCTGAGGTCTGTTTCACAAACTGTGGTCATTCTGGTGTCAGACTGCGTTGCCAGTATTGGGACCGTGCTGATCTGAGTAGACTGTGCTGCTACTGTGAGACACGATGACATCTGGTTCAAACTGCTGCCAGGGGTCGTGATTGGGTCCAAAGCCCTGCGTCAGCCAGGGTCTGAGTTGATGTCTATAGTCCAAGGTCAGAGTGGATGCCTGGGGTCAGGACCGTCACCAGAGGTTCAGTTCACCAAAACCTCTAAATATCTGTCCTTCTTTAGAAAAGGGTGGCTCATCACAAGTTCATCCTTTGGCTTCCTATCTGCTGTTAAAAACCTTTCACCTCCACCTTCTGTCTCACAGGTGTTTCAGTGGAACTTTCAGGCTCATCTAAACAGTATCAGGTATTTTCTGTACCTAGGAATCCAGGTAGACAATACTCATTGGGGGTGGTCTTTTACTATCAATCTCCAGTTTACATCTAGATGAATTAGTGTAAGTTCCTTTGCAAAGAGGTTTACTTCCTGGGTTCATCTCTGACTGACTATAAGTTGGCGGCGTAAAGGAAGGTTCTAAATGCATGAATTGGGTACCTTTCATTTTGATTGCTTGACATCTGAAAATTCACATAATTGATGACTTCACTTTGAGCCATTGGTTGTCCTTTAGTGTCTACAAGACTCCTCTAATAATTCACAGGTCCAAATCATGGCCTAAAATCTCATTTTATGGCCCTCCCCTGGGCCTAGTGCAACTCTTAATTTCCTTTTCCACATTTGCTGTTACCTCAGGGCTTTGGTGTTTGGTTGGTCCTCAGAAGTCTTTTTCATGGCGGCAACTGGTAGTGAGATGCTGGAGTTGAGGATGCCATTGCCGACACTGTCTATACAGATTGGGCAATAGGTTCCTCCCAGAAATTCAGGCATGGAGTGCTGGTCCCTTCTGGTCATTGCTCTTTTATATATCCAAAGTTTTGGCCTCTGAAACCTCTTTTCACTTTTGACTCACTAGTGTTGTTCTGACAGTGCAGGGAGATTCTTTTGACTTAAACTGGAAAGGCCACACAGTCTTCGGTCTTCTTACAGGTGTCCACAGGTCTTGTGTGAGCTCTGTGAGGGTCAGAATCTACATGATCGCCAGGTAGAAGGTCTTCCGAGACACTAGTTACTTTTCCTTGTGGTGTTTCTGAACACCTTCCCCTGTGTTTCCGTAGGTGAGCTTGTGCCCACTGAGACCATGCTCAAATGTCACCTCATCACAGCTTCTTCCTGAGAATCTTTGGCACACTCTTGCCTCTTGAACAGTCATCAACACTTCTCCTGGGGATTCCATATCTGGCCACTACTAGGGTCTTCATACCCAATCTCTTTTTCATCGTGTCTCTGTTTCAACCTCTTCCAAAGCTTGGCTGGCTCCTCAGAGTACACATACATGACTCTCTCTTCTGCCATTTCCTCTTTCGAACTTTCCCTGGCTTTTCAGGGCTCGTGATTCCTGCTGCTGGTGAGGTTGCCATGTGGTACTTGGATTGCTCTCCTCGGGTGCTGGCTGAGGCACAGCTTTCTGATTTCCAATCAATGTCCCAGCCAGCAGGACTCTTTGATGGGTGTGTTTGTGCTGTCCTCTAGATGGGTGGAGCATCACTTAATCCAATAGGAGACGTCTGATGCTTTCTGGACATCTTAGCTCAGTGTCAGGAACCACTGGGTGAAGAGCTCAGATTTCCTCTTTATCAGTGGAGTTTGCATTTCTTGACAACATGAATGAGTACTTCTCAGTTGGTGTATCTATCGATTTGACCTTGCCTGTAAAGTGGCAACTGAGCAGGCCCATTGTAGAATGCTCCATGGAGGT
Source organism: Microtus oregoni (assembly GCF_018167655.1). Classification (NCBI taxonomy): domain Eukaryota; kingdom Metazoa; phylum Chordata; class Mammalia; order Rodentia; family Cricetidae; genus Microtus; species Microtus oregoni. The sequence goes on from NW_024543063.1 coordinate 66,584,898, forward strand.
CAGGCACTGCCTTTTCTGTTTTGGAGAAGTGGGACTCACAGTGAGCCTTTGGAGACCCCATTATTGTCAAATCACATTGAGCCAGTACCCACCAAGGACCAGCTGCTCTGTGCCCCAGTTCTTGCTCTGGCTATAGGCTTGCAGGTTTCATAGCTGGTTTTGGTGTAGTTTCCTAATTCATGATAAAATTTTATGGTAGGTGAGGCACTGTCACCATCATCTAGGGCAAGGGTCTTTTTTTTTTTTTGGTTTTTTTTTGGTTTTTTTTGAGACAGGGTTTCTCTGTAGCTTTGGTGCCTATCCCGGAACTAGTTGTTGTAGACCAGGCTGGCCTCAAACTATGTCAAGGGTCTTAAAACTTTTTTCCACCCCTGGAGTTTCTGTTGGTCTGTACCTGTCCCCAAGACTGAAGAAAACCCAAGCTCAATCAGAACTCAAGGGGGCAAAAGTGGAGCTCCGTCTCCAGAAAGGGAGAAAATGTTGGAAGAGCAGCTGATACTCTTTATTTGATTTTTCTGACATGTAATCTAGGAAAGAGGTGTGTATCCTTGGAAGGATTTATACACATGTCCCTTCCCCTCTGCTGAACAGAGAATTATACACAGAGATACATTTTTCTTTCTTTCTTTTCCTTTTGTTGCTGTCTTTTATAGAAAATAGATACTTTTCTTGTGGTCTTAAAAATTGCTGACTTCCCTGTCTCGAAAAACAAAAACAAACAAAATTGCTAACTGTTAACAAATGATTTAATTGCCTCAGCCACTCCTACAGGGTCACACGATTAAAGAGGCTAACTGCCAAGTACTGCTTTTGTGTGAAGGGCTTGCTTGCTTGCTTGCTTGCTTGCTGGCTGGCTGGCTGGCTGGCTGGCTGAGTCCTCTGCTGGACATCTGTCCCAAAGTCAATCTTTGCCCATACCCTGAAAGCATACGATTTAATATGGCTCCACAAAATTATGTCTTGAGGGTTTTTCCGTTTTAAAATAATCTCATTTTTACTTTACAAGCATTGATTTTTTTTTCTGTGTGTTTATCTGTGTGGGGTGAGAGGATACCCTGAAACTGGAGTTGCAGACAGATATGAGCAGCCACATGGGTGCAAGGAATTGAGTCTGGGTTCATTGGAAGAACAGACAGTGCCGTCAACTGCTGAGTCAGCTCTCCAGCCCAGGTTTTACCTTTATAGTCTGTGGACTAAGAATAGCTAAGGCCTTATCTAGCAAATGTTTTCTGGCTTTGTCCTACCCAGTCTCATTTTTATTAAAAGTCTCTAATTTAGAAAAATCAAAACTTCGGCCACACTGGTGAATCTCTGAATGACCCAAGATCTAAAACGTTTAGAGGACCCCGAAAGATCTGTGCATTCAGATAGTAGCCGCCAGCTTTTTCTGACGGGTCTTGTTGTCGGGGTACTCTCAGCCTGGTGACTGACAAATCAGAAAGGCTTAGTCACTGGGGGACTCAGGCAAGTACCCAATGCCTAAACTTCAAAGCCCTTCAGTTCTTGAGGGCTGACAGTCTCAGGCCAAAACCTAGATGAGAGAGGCCCAGTGTTGTGGATGTCACTGATGAGTTCCTGGCGTGGGGGCAGAGAATACGAGAGGCCATGTGTTTGCAGGGGGCATCAGCAAGTTTCCAACAACAGAAAAGGAAAAAGGAGGCACCTGGAAGTCTCTGGAGTTCTGGGTAGTGAGCGGCCTGTAGTCGCACACAGTCCTGAGTCTCGTGGAAAAGCTGAAAGCCGCGTTATTTCCATAACCAGAGGGACTCGGGGGACTCTGGGGACTCGTGGGAGTCCAGAGGACCAAATCTGGAAGAGGCGGCAGACTCCACATTTCGGTTCCTTGTCTTGTTTTGTGTGGTACTCTGCTTTTTTGTGTGTTACTTATTTTCGAGAAAAATCTGAAGTGATGCGTCAAAAGAGCTCACTCAGGAGATCCCTCTGAACTTGATGAAATCTCACCTGAAGGACTTCCAGAGGAAAGCGCAGGCGTCTGGAGAACACGTTTTTGTAAGAAACCAGTTGGCTTTTGTTCCTCTGGTTGTCCTTCATTCTACGTGGGCTCTCCGGCTGAAGGCTCCTTTAAAAGCCTTGTCTTATTTAGAGGGTACAACATGTAGAGTTTAGTTAACTAGGGCGTGTGGTCAAACTGCCCTACATTCTGGCCTGGATATTCCCGAAGAGAACTCCCTATCCTTGATAAAGAAGGAGAAGCCAAAGTATTTCCAATGCCAACCTTTAATTTCAGAGAAATAAACGAACTCAGAGGGTAGGACAAAGTCTTGACTGTAATATGTCAGTCCAGCAGAAGAGAAAGAAGTGTGCTACCACCCCGTGTACCTTAAGTACAGGTCATAAAGTGAAGCCAGCCAACGGAGAGGCTCCCAGGCCCTTCTCACTTCCCCCAGTCACGTGTTAAGTTATCCTATTCCCCAAGGCTGAACAGGTGGAGAGATTTACAATCAGAGGCAATACCGTGTCCTGGGCACACCTGGACAGATTCCACTATGAGCCCCAGTGTCCTGATCATTCACTTCTATCTGACTCTGGTTCCCAGTTTCCCTCCAATTTTCTGTCAGAAACCCATCCCCACCCACACTCATAGTCATAATAGATTTCCCCAGTGCTCCCCCTTGAGAGACATGATCCACTGCCCCCGGGTTAGTTGTAGCAGGATGTGCTTCCCTAGCTTTTCCCCAGCAGACTTCTCCTTGGTTCCTTGCTCCAGGCATTGTCTCCTTGAGAGAAGCCTTCTCATGGATGGAACCCAGAAGGAGGGGGACCGGATGAGAAAAGTCTCACCATGGGTGGAACCCAGAGGGAGGGGGACCAGATGAGAAAAGTCGCCATCATGGACAGAACCCAGAGGGAGGGGGACCGGATGAGAAAAATCGCCAGTCATTTTTTTATACACGATCCTTTCTCTACTAGAGATCTATATAATTGGAAATCTCAAAATATTCCCTTCCCCAGTAAAATCCCCAAAGCTTGAATACTCTACAAGAGATGATGTTTTTCAGACACAAGCCAACTTGGGCATTGTGTCAGCAGCTGCTTCGTGCCCTCTTCACAGCCAAGGAGAGGAAAATAATTTAGAAACCGAGAAATATGTCTTTGGGAATGACCCTGTGATTATTGAAGACGTTTTCCCTGTCGTACAGCTGGATTGGGACCTAAGTTCTGGTGAAGGTAGGAAGTCTCTCAACCACTTTCACCAGACTCTGTAAGGGGGTCTCTGGGCAACACGCAGAAGCCCACAAATTTAACTAAAGGAAACTAGATAACTCAGGGCTCAGATGAGTCCCATTTGCTTTTCTGGAGTGCCTCCTAGAGAGCTTTCAGACTTCAATCCAGCTGACCTGGAGGCCGCAGGAAACCAGAGGGCTAGTGATATGGCTTCTGTTTCCCAGTCAGCACCAGACAGAAACTAGGGAGTTAATTCAGACAATAGAAGGGTTTGAAGGAAAAGTATTGCCAGAGTTAGCTGAGAGTATACAATAAGAAAAATAGCGCAGAGGCCAGACAGACTAGGAAACTATCAAGATTATGGTGGCCACCTACCAAGTACAAGTATCCTGACTTTGAGAATCTGCAAGGGAAGGGCAAAGACCGAAGGAAACAGACATGAAAGAATTAAACATTTTTAGGGAAAACCAATGTGCACAGTACTAGGAAACACACCGTTGGGAAGACAAGTACCCACGATGCTGCTGGTGTGCATCCTGCCAAGAAGTGGGCATTTGGAGAAATGGTTGTTTGACCTGAGAACACAGTTTTGGCTGCATCTGTGTTCCAGCCAAAACAGACTGATGGCGTCCAGAAACCGCCACCCCTGGATTCCAGTATTAGTCTGATGGTGTGTGTGTGTGTGTGTGTGTTTGTGTGTGTGTGTTTGTGTGTGTGTGTGTGTGTGAGTGAGTGCTCCTGTTAAATTTCTTGAAGACATGGGAGTCACCTGCTCAATTCTAAAATGGACAGGCAAGCCAATAATAACAGAAAAACAATAACATGAGCAGCTACTAGTTCAAAGATCTGCCCCCTGGATCACCAAAATCTACAGATTTGCAAAAGAAGACAACCACTCTTTCCTGGTAATGCCTAAATGTCCATACACTCTCCGAGAAGTGATCTCCATCATAAACTAAGGGCAGAAACAAATTGCGAAAAGAATGAGGTTCTACTCGTCTGGAAGGATCCTAAATTAACAGAGTTCTGCTAATCAAGCCACTGGGGGACAAATACAACCTATTAAACAAACCCTCTGGATTAAGGGTCAGACCTATTAAAAGTCTTACAATAAAAAAAAAATTTTAAAAATCCCTTCTTTCTGGGCAGAAAGAAACCCACCAGGACTAGCATGCCACCAAACCCCTGTAAAAGTGGGACTGGAAAGCAATGCCAGTCCTCTCAGGGTAAAGCAATACCCTGTGACTTGGGAAAATAATCGTGGAATCAAAGTCCACAATAACAGGGGGTGTGAAACAGGCACATTGGTCCCTTGCCACTTCCCTTGGAAAACTCCTTTCCCGCATGTCAGAAAACGAGGAACAGGGAGTTATAGGCTACTCCAAGATCTTCAGGTGATGAACAAGAGAGCACAGGACATTCAGCCAGCGATTCCTAATGCATATATAATCTTCTGTTAGCTCCCTTCTCACCTCCTCCACCCTGAAAGGCAGGTCAGCTCTGCTAGATCTGAAGGATGACTTCTTCCATTTTCCTCTGGCTAAATGGAGCTGACTGATATTGGCCTCTGAATGGATAATGAACTAGATTACCTCCGGGTTTAAAAACTTCTTCAACTTTGTTTGATGACCCCGCCACAGAGACTTGCAAACACTCTGGTCCAACACTGAAAATGTCACACTCCTGCAATCCATGGAGGACCTCCTGCAGTCAGCAAAGACTGAGGAGGACTGTCTCCACAACGCAGAGCAAGTACCGGAAACACAGCAACTCCAGGGGTATCGGGTCTTTGCACGTATCCCTAAGGCAGCATACCTGGGGAAGAACAGCAGAAAGGGAAGAGATTGCTTCCCCCTCACAGAATCCAGGCAATTACTCAGATCGCAGCCCCTGAGACACAGAGACAATCCGGGAGTTCCTCGGGCTGGAGGATTTTGCTGGCTCTGGATACTCAGGTTTGCTGAGTTGGCCAAGCCATTATACATTCCACTTGGGGCACTGGAGAAGCTTAGTCTGGTCTCCAGCAGAGAGACAGGCCTTTGAGAGTTAAAGTAGCCTCTGGCTTTGGTTTCAACATCAGCCCTGCCTGACATTGCCAAGGAAGGAATTTCAGCTGCTTGTGAATGAGAGGAAATGCATTGTCGCGGCTCCTAACACAATAACTAAGATCATGGCAACGTCCTGTTGGCGAGTTCTCTAAGAAATTGGATCCAGTAGCAGCAGGATGACCAGGATGTCTGTGGGCTGTAGCCACCAAGGCTCTCCTAACACAGGAAGTGAACAACCTGACTCTGGGGTAAGCTGTCTTGATCATGTCCCCACATGAGTGGGAAGGTCGCTTGAGGAAGACGCCACACAAATGTAGGACCTTATCCAAGCCCAGCCAAGAATCAAACTTGATCAGTCAACTGCCCTGGGTCCAGGCACTTTACTTCCAGAACTGAAGATGCTGCCATCCAATGTGACTGCTTAGAGGTCATCACCACAATTCAGGAACTGAGGACGACCTGACAGATGTCCTTTCTCATCAATCACCCTAGGTAATGTTTTCAGGTGGTAACAGTTTCATCTAGGAAAGAACAAGGTCTCCTGGGGCAGGTGACATGACAGATCACACTGTTTGGACAGAGATCCTTTCCCCAGGGACTTCATCTCAGAACAGAGAATTTGGTGTGCTCACCGAGGCTCTCAGTTGAGAAGAAGAAAGACTATAAATACGTGTGCGGACAGTAGGTGTGCGTTTGCCACTGCGCGTGCGCATGGGCCGCCTACCTGCAGAGGGGCCGCGTAGGAACAGAGGAAAATGGTATCAAAAATAAGACTGTGATACCGGACCTGGAATCTACAATTTCAACCATAAGACAGGTTGTTAACATACACCATCCTAATCAACATGAAGGAGATTCATAGAGGAAACTAGAAGTAGAATGGTTAACAAGGCAGCAGAAGAGACTATCGTAAAAGTGGTAGAATACCTCCTTGTATCCCAGAACCCAGTCAGCCTGATACGCCACGTCAAGAAGTCTACCTGGATACAGAAGAACACAGCCCCTCAAGGTTGGCTTAAACACACTGGTGAAACAAAAATTGTTCCATTGCATCGGAAGACACTTGGCTGATCAAATCCATGAGGGGACTCACCTGGGAAAAGCAAGGTTAACTGAACTTAGGAGGGTAGGATTCATTTTCACAAGAATGGACCAAATGATAGGAGAAGTTGTTTCCAGATGACAAGCCTGTCAACAAACAAATGCTTCCTCAGGAATGGTGCCACCTCCAGGGGTTAGATAACATTCAAGAGCAGGCAGATTCTAGGTAGTAGATTTACAGAAGTCAGGCCAGAATAATATGCATACACATATTCGCTTGTTCTTGTGGATACCTTTTTTGATGGGTAGAGAGATTTCCCACCAAGACTGCTTAGAATACAGCTAAGAAATATTTAAGTGAGCTAATGTCTATGTCAAGACTACCCTTGCCCATAGGGTCAGATAACAAGCTAGCCTTTCTACACAAGGTCAGTGAAAGTATTTCTGATGTTGTGGGGATCAATTGGAAATTACATTGTGCATCTCATCCCCAAAGTGCAGGACAGGAAAGAGGATAAATTGGACCCTAAAGGAGACCTTAACTAAATTAACCTTAGAGACTGGTGAAAGTTGGGTGGGGCTTCTTCCCATTGCCCTCCTTAGGCATCCCTGTACTCCTCATGTAAAAGGACTGACTTTATTTGAACTCCTTTTCTGGGAGGCTTCCTCCTATCCACCCGCAGATAGAACTGGAACTAGCTGTTGGCATTACTAATCATCAATTGCTTCAATGTGTGCAGGCTTTGCAGCAATCTCAGGTTGTGGTCTCCTCAGTTAATGCTACCCTCCAGAGTCCAATACTTCATCTCCACCCCTTCTAGACGGGAGATGAGGTGTGGATCAAGAGACATGGAAGTGAGGATTTAGGACATTGCAGGAAGGGTCCTACCTGGTCATGCTTACTACTACCTCAACTGCTGTCAAGGTAGATGGTATCCACACCTAGATACACCACTCCCTGATTTAATCAAGGGCATCACAGAGGGACAAGAAGGCCCAGTTGCAGGGGAAGCCTTCAATCCAGCTCCGGAGAGGTGGACCATCCGCAGACATGGAAAGGCCGACTAAAGAGAAGACGGACTCAGTTTTCATTCTATTATGTGTTAATACTTATGCTATTTGTAATTGTGTCTGATTATGCTATGTGTAATTGTGTCTGATTATGCTATATGTAATTGTGTCTTATTATGCTATATGTAATTGTGTCTGATTATGCTATATGCAATTATGTCTGATTATGCTATATGTAATTATGTCTGATTATGTTGCCGCTTTTAATGTTTTGGGATTCAAATTGGAAAACCCTTGTACTCCCTCAGATGCCTATAGCCCTCACAGTAGTTTAGGATTCGGAACATCTGTAGACACTCTTGGTGCAACCAGCACAGCATGGCTGACTCTAACTCCAGGACCTTAGGATGCCAGGAAACCCAAGATTTACTTGCATTGGAAAAGTCTACCCCAAAGTCAGAGGAACTGGTGGGCTCTTCAGCTGAGGTAATCTCGGAACATGGTAGAACTCTTAACCTACTGCATACAGACCATGGAGGGTACTGCATGAACAACTCATAGAAGCAGGAAAGACCGCATAGAGGCCGTCCAGGGATTCTGTTTTCATCATCAGGTTTCTCTTAGCTGGAATCTGTACTGTTAGCTGTTGCGGGACCTCTAGACCTCCATTTCTTATGATTACATTGGCCCTGCACCTTCAATGCTATAACTAGATATAAAAATTCATGCTTAGGAGCCATTACCCTGAGGGTTGTTTGGTCACAATATGAGCAGGTACCCACTGCAGCGTCACGGATTTGACAAAATATCAGAGTAAGACTGTTATTTGACTTTGGAGAAAAGTGCATCATGACAAATCCATCACAACATGAAGTAGTGTAAGTCGAAATAGCATTGGATCCATCTAATCTCGTGGGCACTATCTCTAACTCTGTCCTGCCTTCAATCACTGCAGGACACTTTCATTAGAGTAGACTGGGGTAAAATCATCCAACACTGTAACAGGGCCCAGACCTTAGCACAACTGACTCCATGATGGAAGTACAATTCGGGCCATAATCTCAGTACATACACAGTACTCACCACCTAATCCATCAAAGTCCATAGTTCAGGGGAAGTCTCTAACTGTCCTAACTTGCTATTTGGATTCTGGAGTTCCACATCTGGCTAACTGTTCTTGTACCTGAAGTATGTCAACCCATGATATGTGTTTTGTGCTCAAAAACTCATCCTGAGAAAGACTGGGGGCCGCACTGGGATTGTGAGTGATCCTGACTACCCAGTGTGGTCGCAGCCAGCTAATAAAGACTTCCTGTAGACTTGAGCCTGTGTCTAAGTGGTCTTCTCTGGGGGACACACCGTAACAATACAGTCTACATTTGATTCAAGTTTTTATATGTGAAATTATAGTGTGTAGGTGTGTGTGAGAGTGTGTGTGTGCTTGCACGTGTCACAGCGTGTGTTTGTGGAATCAAGAGGACGGCTTTCAGGAGCTGAGTCTCTCCATCCACCCTGGGTACCTGGGTAGAACTCAGCTTCGCTGGCTTATCTGGCTAGCACTTCAACCCATCAATCCTGTTCCACACGCACCTTTTCACTAGTAAAATAGAGAGTGGTATAATCCCTGAACAGAGTGCAGAACATTAGCCAGAAAACATAAAGTTGTGAAGAAACAAGGCGGGGATAAGACACACCTGCAAGATCGGCATGGTCGGACTTGTAATTACAGTTTTCCTGACGTTCCCTGTCACATACCATTAGTGTGAAAGATCTTCTGGCCCAGACCCTTCTCTTATATCTAAATATGTTCGTTATAAAAGTACAGGTGGGGGCCAAATAAATGGTTCAGTGGTTAAGAGTACTTGCTACTCTTTCGGAAGTCCCAAGTTTAATTCTTCAAACTCACCTGATGGTTCACAAATCCCAGGGGACCTGAGCCCTCCTCTGGCTTCCATGGACAGCAGGCATGCAGGTGGTACACAGGCAAAACACCCATACATATTAAAAAAAAACATTAAAGATGTTAAAGAGACAAGAACAAAACACAAAACCTCAAGGTTCAAGCATCGGTGCTGCTGGTAAGGACTTTCTCTAAAGGTCTGAAAACCACAGTCAGCATAAAACGACTGCTTCTTCCAGTTCCTCCCTTTTGAGACAGTTTCACTGAGTAGCTCCCTTGGATACTCTTGGTTGTCAAGTTGACTATATCTGAAAAGTCGAAAACCAAAGGTATGTGTATTCCTAAATATGGTTTCTCTTGATTGGGTCACTTGAGGTGTGAAGACTTCCCTTCCTTAGCCTATGCAAAGGGCAGGAAGAAGGAGGCTTTGCTCTTTGCCTGCTTACTCCCACTCTCACTGACCAGTTCATTCCTTCACTGGTATTAGAGCTTACTTCTTCAGGATTCCAGAATACGCTGAAGAGCAGCTAGGCTAGTCAGCCTTGTAAGCCAAACAGCTATTAGATTCTTGGATTTATTGGGCGATAACCATTGTTGGGATAGTCAGACCACATCCTATAAGCTGCTCTAACCAATCCCTTGTGTACTCATATGGATCTATTCGTTACATCAGCTCTGTTTCTTTAGAGAACAGTAACTAACACAGTAGCCTAGGGTGGCCTCCAACCCAGGCGATCCCCCTACATCATGCCTCCCAGGTAAGGAAATTACAGGTGTGAATCACGGGCACCTCTACCTTCTTATTAGTTTACACTGAATTTTCCATTTAGGATCTCTGCACATCCAATCAAAGCACAGTAAGCAAGATATTATGAGATTTCTCAGACTATGATAAAAAGGAGGAACTAGACCATTGGAAGCATTCTGTGTTAGACTGCCACTAAACACTTGTGCAAACCTGTGGAATAAATGACCCCAAGTGCAATCCAATGTAAACCATGAGCTTCAGACAATATTAGTGCTACCAGGGTTCAGGAATCTGGACTGCTGTTTTCAGGTTCTTCAAAAATTAAATAAAGGCGCGCAGAGATTGCAAAAGAGTGGAGATCCTTTACTAAAAGCCAAGTGATAGCTCTGATCAGAAGAAAACAGGCTGTCAAGGAGTGAGGGTACTCAAGCACCCCACTTATTGTTGAGTTTCATTTTGTGGGGTGCAGGAGGAAGAGTTCATGCTCTATTTACCAAACTCACACTTTACTCATTGGGCACATATCTGTGTCTCCTGGAAAAGATGAGAAAAGAAGGCAGCCTCTAAGAATCTTCTAGCAAATTACAAGGCAAAAGAGAGGCAAGGCTGTTCTCGGCTTCTGAAAATATGAACAGAAGATGGGTCAGTTGGTCAACTGCCTACTATGCAAGCAGGAGGACCTGAGATCGGATCTCCAGCAAACATGGAAAATTCTTAGTGTGCTGCCCTGCGTCTGTCGTCTCACTGCTCAGAAGGCAGAGTCAGGGGAGTTTCTGGGACTTACTGGACAAGCAGTCTAGTCCAGTGGGTGAACTCCAGGTTGATAGAGAAACCTGTGGAAAGGAATTGAAAAGGACAGCTCGCATCAACCCATTTCCTACACACACACACACACACACACACACACACACACACACACGCACGCACACGGCCAAACATTTACCACAGTGTCAAAGTAATATTTCAATAATGATGCCTTGTGGCTGCCAGACCCCTGGTGAATACTCCTGTATGCTCCACAGGTAAATTGTCAGATGGTCCATGAAGTTATACTTGGGCCATTCAAAAAGAGCAGGAATCTCACCATCAGGCACATGTCTTATAACATCCCTCTGAAGAGTGGAAATATGTAAAATCAGGAGGCAGTGGAGAACAGCAGAGGGTAAGAAAACAGCCGCCACCAGGTGGAGCAAGTCACGGGAATTGATGTGAGGAACAAAGTTCAGGTGGAACCTGGGTCACCCTGACTTCTAGTCTTTAAATCACAGCCATTCAGAATAATCAAATTGAGGAATCGATTTGGTTGCTAAATATGAGAAAGATGATTATAGGGAGCTACAAATAAGAAACAAGATCCTTTGATATCCAACCACAATGAGAAGCAGCAATTGTACTGTATGTTAGCCTGAGTCCCAGTTAAGAGATTACAGGCACATAGGAAGCAGAGTGTGGGGAAGAGGACTGAATCTGGGTGCAGGAAGATGAGCTCTGGAATTATGTCCTTGTTAGACTTTAGCTAATGAACATTGTGTCTCCAGATTCTCATTTGTAGTATCAAGGCATTGGTACCCACTTTGTGGGGTTCTTGTGAGAATTGAGCAAAATATTCACCTTAGAGAGTGATGCTCAAATCTAGTAAGATTGAGCCATGAACACACAACATACTATATTAACTGTTGATAGGATACTGTGATAGTTAATGTTGTACTTGCCAGAATCCAGAAATATGCAGGACATAAGGCTCTGAGCATGTCTATGAAGGCCAACTTAGATTAGGTTAATCAGAATGGGAAAGCCCACCTTAACCATGTGTGGGTCTATTCCATAGTCTTGCGTCCAGGACTGAGCAAAATAACAAAGCTGAACATGAGCATTCATGTCTCCCTGCCTCTCTGCAGTGGATAAAATACCTCAGTCTCCTGCCACCATGTCTGCCCCCAGGTTGGCTGTCCCTCCACTGAAAGTCAGAATATCTCTTGTTGCTTTTGTCTAAATATCTTATCACAACATCAAGAGAAGTTTATAATATGGCTACCATGGTGAAATCAAAGATGGGTAAGATATTGTCTCTGATTTTAAAAATGTTTTCTGTTAAAGGTCATTAAAACTGGGTGATGTGGGATTCCCCTCTGTATGCTGTGAATATGTTTTATTACCATTGGTTAATAAAAAAAACTGCTTTAGGCCTGTGGCAGAGCAGAATAGAGCAAGGCAGGAAAACTAAACTGAATGCTGGGAGAAAGAAGGTAGAGTCAGGAAGACAGATGTACTGGAACTTTGCCAGTAAACCATGAGCCTCATGGTAAAATAATAAATAATAAAAAGGATTAATTTAAGATGTATGACTTAGATAATAAGAATCCTAAGCTAATAGGCTGAGCAGTGTTGTATTTAATACTGTTTCTGTGTGATTATTTTGGGTCTGGGAAGAAGGTGAGCATATTTGTGTTCCCATATTAAAAAGCAGCTGCGGGAAGACTGCAGAGTCTCAGCAGAAACACTTAACAGCAGAAGTTCCCACACATCATCTTTGCCCCCTAGTCAACCAAGAGAGGCAAACACTCAAGGTTTCTGGTAGGGGAGCAGGAATGGCCAAGTTGCCCTCATATGCTTATAACATACAGGACCTTATGTGTTGTAATAAGGGCGACAGGGCTGCGTCCCCAGCACCCCAGCCGCCCGCTCGGCTAGCTTATGCCACGAAATAACAACACACAAACTGTATTCATTTAAACACTGCTTGGCCCTTTAGCCCTTACTGGCTAATTCTCATATATTAATTTAGCCCATTTCTAATCATCTGTAGCACCGGTCTTACCGGGAAGATTCTAGCCTATGTCCATCCTGGGTCGGAGCTTCATAGCATGTATCTGGCCAGTAGCCAGGAGCATGGCGTCTCTCTGAGGCATCTGCTCCCAAGAGGAGAGCTGTCGAGTCTGACCTCACTTCCTCTTCCTCCCAGCATTTTGTTCTGTTTACTCCACCCACAGGGCCAAGCAGTTTCTTTATTGCTTAACCAATGAAATCAACACATTGATATATGACACTCCCACATCACTTATGAATGAGCAACTGGACTGGATTCAGTTTCCCTGGGGGAGAAAACGTAAAGCCTTGCTGCCTGGAGACCTGTGATGGTAAGTTGGACCACCCATCAGGAGAGGAAAGAGGAGGGGAGGGAAGGGGAGGGGAGGGGAGGGGAGAGGAGGGAAGAGGAGAGGAGGGGAGGGGAGGGAAGGACTGCTGGTCTTACCTGCTCCAGGACCAGACCAGCAATAGTGATCTTTAAGCAGGGGACTCTGGGCCCTGCAAGTTCATAACATGATTTGTGCACTGAAAGAGGTGAGCATGTGTGGTCAGGACCTCTGCTCTCCCCAGGGACACTATGACCTTCAGTCTTTCAAAGGTGTTGGAAGTAAATCTCTAAATTTCACCAAATACTTTCACCATCTTGAATTTCCTGTACTATCTTGTCACGGCCATTCCGCCACCCCTACTGTGTTGGATTGGCACACTCTAGCTCCATCTTTCACCAGGAAGCCTGATTCTGGCCCAGTCAAGATGGGGGCTGCCCAGAAGACTTCCTGCACAACCAGTGTCCCCTCACCCTACGGATACCTTACTGAAGCTCAAGCCCCATGCTTTGATGTGGGCTCTCTGATGGCTGGACACTGTCCGCTAGTGAACTGAGACTTGTGTGATCTTTTCCCTTGAAAAACATCATGGTGGTGGATGTGTGAGCTCCTTCATCCCTAGGAAGCTATAATGAGCAGATCTGTGGCCCCTATAAGTCCTGCATGCTCAGATGGTCTCACTGGGGACACGAGCGCCTTACTGCCCAAGGTCACATATGCGAGACAATTGGTGATAGTCTTCAATGGAATTGTCATGAGGGGAGCCACAAAATCATGGTGAATGGCAGGGTGGGGCTACAAGCCATATCCATGGACACTGGAGGAATTATGAATAAAAACTTGATACTGTTACTCATAGACTGTCCCCAACACTGAAGAAAAGCTAAATATTACTTCAGGAAGATCAGCATGGTTTAAACATCAACAGCATGAACGATCACGGCTGGAAACTATGGCCACTCGTCTCTTCAAATAGTGTACTTACTATGGGTGACAGTGAGTGTGTGCTCATGGGAAGTAGGGATCTCATGAGATTACAATTTGTCCAAATTCGCTGCACAAACAGTACTGCTACCCAGCTACAGGAGCCTGCAACTAAAGCAGAAACCCCTCGGAAGGACAACTGGTCAGACTGACCTCTGAGCACATGACCCTGGCCTTTAGCTCCGCAGCAAATGGCAGCCAGCTACGACTATCCTATGTCTAGCACCACTCTCAGGCATTCACCTGGTCTCTATCAAAGCAGTGGCTTTGCCTCCCTTTCTCCAGGATGGTTGTCTCCAGATAGCCTCTCCCAGAACCAGTGTGATCTTCTTGGGGAAGCTGCAAGGCCCTGTACAAGCATGCTGATTGAACACCATAACCACAACTAACACAATGAAGAACCGTTTATTAAAACAAATATTTAAACTAACACAACATCAAAACATCCAGAAGAATAAAAAGGCTGTTCCTCTGGGGAGGGGAAGCTGGCTGTGGGTCTGGGAATGCCGCTGGGTTGAATTCAGGGGTGATTCTGTGGGGAACAACAGAACTGGTGCTGTCTGTAGAATGGAAATATAGGGGACACTGAGAGAAGCAAGGGGTCCAGGCCATTCTCTGGGGATGTAGGACCCCCCCCCCCAGACAAAATTGCACTGTGTCTGAGCTCCAGCTGCACACACATCTGCCTGGCTTAGTGCACAAGCTGATTCTGGTTCGAGCGTAGCCATCTTCACTGCTGCTTAACAGACTTGGAGCTCTAGATCTGCCGATGTACAACTCTGTCTACAGCTCTCCAGATCTAAGGATGGAGACAGATGTGCTGCTGATGCGAGCATCTCTAGGAGGGGAAGTGGCAGTGGAGGGACAGGAGGAAACAACGTGCCCAGGATGAGGCCTCTTTCTTGATGGAGGAAGGTCATTGGTTAAATAAAAAGAAACTGCTTGGCCCTCATTGGTTAGAAGATAGGTGGGAGGAGTAAACAGAACAGAACGCTGGGAGGAAGAGGAAGTGAGCTCAGACTCCACAGCTCTCCTCTCGGAAGCAGATGCCTCAGAGAGACGTCATGCTCCCAGCTCCCAGGCAGACGCACGCGATCCGACCCAGGATGGACACAGGCTAGAATCTTCCCGGTAAGACCGGTGCTACAGTTTATTAGACATGGGTTGATCGGGATATCAGAATTAGCCTGTAAGGGCTAGAGCTAAAGGGCCAAGCAGTGTTTAAATGAATACAGTTTGTGTGTTGGTATTTCGGAGCATAAGCTAGCCAGGCTGTCGGAGTGCTGGGGATGCAGCCCCGCTCCTCTTATTACTACACTTTCTCAGTCTTTCCAAACACAGGGGAGACCATGTCCGCCTGAATTCCCAGATCCCATCATACAACAGGACATGTGCCCAGGCTAGGGTCCAGTGACTGCTCCTGCAAGGGGGAGCCTCTCAAGGATCCCCCAATCACTTCAGGTCCTGAATCCTCCTCACAGAGTGTCATTCACCTACCTGGGGCTTCCTCACCACGTTCCTCTGAATCACCAGCCACTTCTGCCTGCAACTTGAATAAAGCTCACGGACATAAACAAGAAGATCTAGTAGGGCTTGTACAAAATCACATAGGTTTTCCGATGTTCAGAATGGACAGGTCTGAGGTCTTGAAAGAATCCTCAGGGAACTCATCTATCCAGGCGTCCAGGAGCATACAGATGGTGCTGGAGGAAAGGCACAGACAGCACAGTCGGTGGCCTGGACTTTCCTTTGCCACCCTTTCCAGACTCCGTTCATGTGAGATTGCAGGAAGAAGATATCCAGCCTTTACTCATATGAGTACAATGTGCAGGGCTGTGAGTTCCATGGGAGCAGGGAGATCCACACACCCCTTACTCAGGCTCTAATGGAGCACAGCTGACCAAGCCTTTGTAAAACTCTAGGACCTAACAACTACACATGCACGTAGTAGAATGCTGGAGATTTTCCATATCCCTGAGTCCTTGTGAATGTTCTCCAGATAGAACTCAGTTATTGGAATTGGGGCAAGATAACCCTTAGGTGTTGACTCAGTCCCTGGTGTTTCAACTTAGTCCCTGGAAAAGGGTCAAAGTAACCCTCAGATGTTCCCTCTTACCTCACCTGATCTGGCAACCACTCTCCAGCCAATTATTGGTAATAGCCCTTTAAATAATCCAATCATGATAGTTGAAGAACAATTCCCAGACTTCCCCCTTGTTTCTGTGGCTTTTTGCTTTAAAAGTAACCTGCACCAGCTATTTTGGGTCTTTCTGGCTTCTCGAATGCTGAAAAACCCTGTCAAGGCAAAATTAATAAAATCCTCATGCTTTTACATCAACTGTGGTGTGAGAGACGGTCTCTTGGGGTGACTTCTCCTGGTAGTTGGACTTGACGGTCCAACACCTTCAAGACATTGACTGAGATGAGGGGAGAGTCTCACAGGGGCACCGGATGCCACAGGCTTTCACCATATCCCCACTTCTAAGGACCCGGCCCATGCAGTTCTTCTTACCCTCCAGGCAATGCTTAGACCTCAGTATGGTATAGAAATCAGGAGTGTAAGACCCAAGCATAGGCCATCCCTTACTCTTAGAACCCAAATGAGCCCACTCATCCACACTGGAGAGCCAGGATCTTTCTCTTGTTGTCAAGCCCACTTACTTCTTCACTTCATCATCCTCCTCGCAGTCAGGACAGAGTTTCCATACCTGGAGGAGACCAGAAAGGATGTCACCTGTAGAGACCCAGGTCCCTTCCTAAAAGACATCTAGGGAGCCTGCTGATTCCTGGAGCAGAATCAAAGTTCAGAGCCTGGAAGTTCTGTCTGCTCTCAGGTTATTAGTTCCTGCAGGAGGTGCTTCAAATACGTTCCTGTGGTGAGTGATCACAAGTATGTCTACCCAGACATCTCAATGGATGCAAGGCCCCTTGTATTACCCTCCACAGGTCTTCACCCAAGACACAGCTCTATCTGGTACTCCAATATGAATTCTAGAACTTCCTTTACAATGGGAGAAGTGCTTTGGCCAAGGCTTCAGAAAAACTGGGCTAAGGATAGAGGACACGAACACTCATTAGGATCTCAGCTGTGGGCACTGCAGTCCCTAGGGCACAGACTGGAGGAAGCAATGTCTGACTTCATGCTGTTAGCTTCTGACAAGACTCTTAAGTGAGTAGGCTCAGAGAAAGGCAGAATGCTCCCTATATACAGCAAGAGGATCTGAGGCCTCTGATCTTGGAGGTGGGCACTCACTTGAAGAGCAGGTCGAGCGCCTGGTGGATGGTGGTATACCTTGGGTATATGCACAGGCAGGCAATGAGAAAGGAGCGATTCCCACCCTACACGGAAGTCTCCAGGTGATCCACCACCTCTTCCAGCGTGTTGCAGCGGGATGTTCTACCAGGCTCCTTCGGGTCCTTCGGGGTAGACTCCTCAAGCTGAGGAGAGATCCAGGTGGACGGTTCAAACAGGCACAGGACTGCAGCCTTATGATTGGCTATTATCATTCCAAGTTTCCCTGAACGTTGACAGTGGCAAACACCAAGAGTGAAATTTGGGAAAGCTGACATTACAGAGTGGTTACCTGGTCGGTGTAGTTCTGGCCCTAGATTCCCTGACTCAAGTTTGTTTCTTTCCGGCCAAATATCCAGTGGTGTTGGAGCCACAAGTGAACGCACGTCTCTGGGCACCACCATGGCCTCCACCATGATCTCCACTTTTGCCTTTCTTGAGGTCTGAGCCTCCAGTAATCCCAAAGCAGCACAACAGCATCTAGCTTTCTCTACTGTCTCAAGACAAGTGAGCCTGCTGGGCTGACTCTGAGCCATTGGCTGCCTGCTTGCTGGGTTCTGCACTGTGATGTTGTTGTTAATGAAGTAAGGCCACTCCCAGGGTCCCCTTGCCTGAGTCTTCTCCTCACCCAGGGCTTTCCTAAAAGTCTCCTCAGTCCCAGCCCTCCTCCCAGGTGCACTGCTTGACACAGGTACCCAGGTGCTTCCCATTCCACAGCTCCTAGGGTGCACTGCTTGACACAGGTACCTAGGGATGTCTGGGTATAGGCAGCACCTCGGCTTTGCAATCTGAGCCCACATCTGTCACCTTAATTCTGAATTCAATCCTAATTTCCCCAGCCCACCATAAACCCTTGCCATGTTGCCTTGCTTCTAGGCTACTTTGTGTGTGTTCTGTGTGAACTATGAGCGCAAATCGTGTGTGTGTGTGTGTGTGTGTGTGTGTGTGTGTGTGTTGAGATTTCATGAGGAACTACAGAGTGTGACTTTTTTATCTTTTTATCATTTTTTTCAAATTTTGTTTTGTTTCATCTTGTTTTGAGACAGGATTTTTTTTTGGTATAGCCCTGGCTGTCCTGGAACTCACTCTGTAGACCAGACTGGCCTTGAAATCACAGATATCCACCTGCTTCTGCTTCCTTAGTACTGGGAATGAAGGCGTGCACCACAACCTGGGCCCAGAGTGGGGCATCTGTATAGTTATATATAATCGTGCACTTTGTTGAATAAAGTGCATTTGTGTTCGTTCTTCATTTAATCTTTGCTATGGTTTTTGTTTGTTTGTTTGTTTGTTTAAATTTTACAAACTCCTTCAGCTCGCTGCATCTAGACATCACTGATGTTGCCTCCTTTATTCTGAAAGTTTGCCAGCAAGGGAAGCAGTGCAGGCAAAGACACTGGAGAAAGATCCAGATGAGAGGCCTGGAGCCTTTGGCAACTCCTCCCCAAATCCCATCTTTCCCAATGGCTGCTGAGCTGCGCTACTGCCCCCGTGTGGAGGAAAAGGACACAGCAGGCGAGAACACCAGTAGAAAAGCCACCTTTGGTGCCATGGGATTACTTTAAGAATAAGAACATCTATGGTGATATGCAAGATATTCGTCAGTATTGCTATAGGATAGGGTCATTTCAGGTTTCCTATCCTCAGCTGCCCAAGGAACTAACTGGGGACATCGCCTTGGGCTCCTGGGAGCCACTCTAGGTTCAAGTCTCTTGCCAACCAACCCTAAGGTGGCTCCCTTAACTAAGAATTGTGCTTCCATGCTCTCCTATCCAACCTTCCTATATCCCAATCATCCTGTTTCCCCAAGTTCCCCCCATCCTCCCCTTCTCACTTTTCTCTCCCCATCTCCCCTTACCGCTATCCCACCCCACCCCCAAGATCCCAATTTCCTCCCCGGCAATTTTGTCTATCTCCCATAGCCAAGAGGATAACTATATGTTTTTCCTTGGGTTCACCTTCTTCTTTAGCTTCTTTAGGTTCACCAATTGTAGACTCCGTGACCCTTATTTATGGCTAGAAACCAATTATGAGTGAGTACATCCCACATTCATCTTTTTGGGTCTGGGTTACCTCACTCAGGATAGTGTTTTCTATTTCCATCCATTTGCATGCAAAATTCGAGAAGTCATTGTTTTTACTGCAGCGTAGTACTCTAACATGTATGTATTCCACACTTTCTTCATCCATTCTTCCATTGAAGGACATCTAGGTTGTTTCCAGGTTCTGGCTATTACAAATAATACTGCTATGAACATAGTTGAACAAATGCTTTTGTCATATGATAGGGCATCTCTTGGGTATATTCCCAAGAGTGGTATTGCTGGGTCTAGGGGTAGGTTGATCCCAAATTTCCTGAGAAACCGAAACACTGACTTCCAAAGTGGTTTCACAAGATTGCATTCCCACCAGCAATGGATGAGGGTACCCCTTCCTCCACAGCCTCTCCAGCAAAGGCTATCATTGGTGTTTTTGATTTTAGCCATTCTGACAGGTGTAAGATGATATCTCAATGTTGTTTTGATTTGCATTTCCCTGATTGTTAAGGAGGTTGAGCATGACCTTAAGTGTCTTTTGGGCATTTGAACTTCTTCTGTTGAGAATTCTCTGTTCAGTTCAGTGCCCCATTTTTTAATTGGGTTAATTAGCATTTTAAGGTCTAGTTCCTTGAGTTCTCTATATATTTTGGAGATCAGACCTTTGTCTGTTGGGGGGGTTGATGAAGATCTTCTCCCAATCAGTAGGTTGCCTTTTTGTCTTAGTGACAGTGTCCTTTGCATATCACCATAGAACCTTCATCTGATGATGGATGGAGATAGAGACAGAGACCCACACTGGAGCACTGGACTGAGCTCCCAAGGTCCCAATGAGGAGCGGAAGGAGGGAGAAGATGAGCAAGGAAGTCAGGACCACGAGGGGTGCACCCACCCACTGAGATGGTGGGGCTGATCTATTGGGAGCTCACCAAGGCCAGCTGGACTATGACTGAAAAAGCATGGGATAAAACCAGACTCTCTGAACATGGCAAGCAATGAGGGCTGATGAGAAGCCAAGGACAATGGCAAGGGGTTTTGATCCTACTTCATGTTCTGGCTTTGTGGGAGCCTAGCCAGTTTGGATGCTCACCTTTCTAGACATGGACGGAGGGGGGAGGACCTTGGACTTTCCACAGGGCAGGGAACCCTGACTGTTCTTTGGACTGGAGAGGGAGGGGGAGAGGAGTGGGAGGAGGGGAAGAAGGGTGGGAGGAGGGGGAGGGAAATGGGAGGCTGGGAGGAGGCTGAAACTTTTTTTTCCTGTTCTCAATAAAAAAAAGATTCTAAAAAAAAGGTGAAATAAAAAAGAATAAGAACATCTGAGGCTAGATTTCACCAGGTAAATTGAAATGACACAGCGTGTCCCACAAATAGGCACAAGTACTACATATCATTCAAACATTAAAATGACTTCAAATGAACATTAAAAACTTCCTCAAAATACCTAAAATATCTGATAAAATATCTAAAAAGTACAAAATATTGTTGAGGAAACTGAAACCTGCAGACAGAGAGACTTGGCTCAGGAGTTTAAAAATTAGTTAATAAGTGGTCAGTCTCCCCAGATTCATTCCCGGCAGGACACGGGGCCTCTTTTCCCATAACTGTCCTATAATTCCCAAGGAAATTTGCCCGTTGAGCTCAGGGGCGGAACACTTGACTGACATGGGCCAGAGCTATGTTATGATCCTTGAAATAAAAATAAAATAAACAAAAAAGCCCTCTTTTTGCACAGTGACAAACTTGTTCTCAAAGGGAATTCAAAGGAAGCAGGAGCCTTCCTTTTCTGATGTGTTGTGTGTTGCTGCTCACCATAGCCTTTGGACGGGTTGCCCACCCACCTGTGGATGCCCGCATGCCCAAGAACCATCATCCTGGATGAAGGCAGAACCAGCAGTCTCTGGCCTTTCTTGACATAGGGCCACTGTGGACAGCAGCCACTCTCCTCAGACAGCACAGCTCCCCTCACTCCCAGGGCTCTTGATCTGCTCTCTGTGCTGTCAGTCACACAGAGGTTCCAGAGAGGAAGTTGTCCCTGCACTCTGGTGACATCTCCCATGGTGACAGCCTTAGAGCTTTCTGAAGACTCTGTATCCTTTGAGACATCTGGGCCAGTTTCAGCACTAAGGATGCTGTGTCCCTGGTTCCAGGCAGGGTCACTGTGGGAAGCCAAGGAGCCTACAGATAACCTGCTCTGACCACTCAAGCATCACATCTACAGCCTGCTGGAGGCCACAGGCCCAATGCTCCCTCCCCTCTCCCTATCCAAGCTAGACCTTAGAGTCAGCCCTACTTCCTGGCCCAATGTAGATCTTTGGATAAACACCAGACACCACGCCATCAAGTCCCTCAGGACTGCTCTCGTATGCAGAGTCTAAAAGCCTCAAGATGACAGACCCAAGGGTTCGCAGGTACACCTCCACCCATGTAGTCAGGACAGTTACACGACAGTGCGTGCTGTACACATGAACCATCCTGCCAGTCACATGACTGATGTGGGAGTGTCATATATCAATCTGTTGATTTTATTGGTTAAGCAATAAAGAAACTGCTTGGCCCTGATAGGTTAAAACATAGGTGGGAGGAGTAAACAGAACAGAATGCTGGGAGGAAGAGGAAGTGAGCTCAGAGACGCCATTCTCGCCTCTACCGGGTAGACTCGACAGCTCTGCTCTCTAGAGCAGATGCCATGCTCCCCTCTCCCGGGCACATGCGATTAAGCTCCGACCCAGGATGGACGTGGACTAGAATCTTCCCGGTAAGCGCACCTTCGGGTGCTATAAACATTATTAGAAATGGGCCAGTCCAAGTGCAACAGTTAGCCGAGAGGAGGCTAGATATAATGGGCCAAGCAGTGTTTAAAAGAATACAGTGTCCGTGTAATTATTTCAGGGCATAAGCTAGTCAGGCGGCCGGGGTGCTGGGGACGCAGCCCCACCGCTCCTATTACTACAAAACATGACCTAACAGGAACACCCGAGTGCTCTTACATAATCAGATCCCTGTGGCTGGTGAAACCAGATCATAGACTTTATTTACAGCGAACTCACAGCACAGCAGAAAGCAAATCTTGGACAGCACTGGGATTGACCTCTATGGGGGACCTCAGGACACTGGTACCCTAAGCTTCCTCTAGCTGATGGTCCTACTACCCCGTGGGTGCAGCAGCTGGAGGATGCCCTGCTGACTGGAGATGCGGTAACAAGAGCTGCTGTCTCAAGACTCGCTGGGCACTAGCGAAAGCACTTGCTCCCAGGCCTTCCACCTCCTCAGTCTAATTACCTGTTCTCTTTGTTTCCTTCTATTCAATTTGTTTGTTTGTTTGTTTTTTGGTTTTTCGAGACAGGGTTTCTCTGTGGTTTTGGAGCCTGTCCTGGAACTAGCTCTTGTAGACCAGGCTGGTCTCAAACTCAAGAGATCCGCCTGCCTCTGCCTCCCAAGTGCTGGGATTAAAGGCATGTGCCACCACCGCCCGGCTCTTCTATTCAATTTGTATCGTGGCATAAGATAATTTCATAAGCATCCATTTACCTGAGATTTATCCAGGAATTCACAGTTTCACACTGTGTGAAAATGCTGCTCGAGAGGCCTAGAGCTAGCATCCGAGCCTGAGCGCGCTCCAGGCAAGGACACGTCCTCCTTGTCTCCCTGTCATCCTCCTCCCCTGCTATCACGGATGATATTCTCTGACGCCGTCTCCAGCCCAAACTCCCACATCCCCCGGTCTCTGGACTTAGATTTACATATTTTATGAGCATGGGTATTTTGCCTGAATGTATAAATGTCCACCGTGTTGTGCTTGGTGTCCAGCAAAGCCAGAAGAGATGTCAGATCTGCTGGGACTGTAGTTTCAGACAGTTGGAAGCTGCTGTGTGGGTGCTGGGAATCAAACCCAGGTCCTTGGCAAGAGCACCTGCCAAGCCCTCCTCCTGCTGCTGTCAGCCCTCCTGATGACAGCCATTCTGACTGAGCAGGGCAGTATCTCAAAATAGTTTGCACTGGCATTTCCCTGGGGGCGAGGATACGCAACACCTTAAAGTAATTGTGGGCACATTGGTTGATCAACAGTTTTGTTTCCTTGATATTTAATTTCTGCTGTTCTTTATAGAAACTGCATTCCATGGTCTGCAGTGTAGCTGCTTGTTCTCTCCTGTTCTGTGGTCTGTGTGCTCTGCCGATTGTCTCCTGAGCTGTGCAGCAACCTTCTGCTTTCAGGTAGTCCCAACGGATGACATTGGGCTCAGGTCTTGTCCTGTTGGGGTGCACACCTATAGCAGTGCTTTGCAGAGGACTCCCCACGTGCTCTTCTACAAGTTTCAGCATTTGGGGTTTTCATTTAGTCTTTGATCCATCTTGAATTGATTTTTGTACAAGCTAAAATATAAGAATTCTATTCCATTATTACACAGATCAATAGCTAGTCTTGCCAGCATCGTTTATTGAATGGGCCATACTGTTTGGATGCAGGCTATGTTCTTTATCTAAAATTAAGCTAGCATGACTGTGTCATCTTTTTTTTTTTTTTTCGAGACAGGGTTTCTCTGTGGTTTTGGAGCCTGTCCTGGAACTCGCTCTGTAGACCAGGCTGGTCTCGAACTCACAGAGATACGCCTGCCTCTGCCTCCTGAGTGCTGGGATTCAAGGCGTGCGCCACCATCGCCCGGCTCGACTGTGTCATCTTATTTGGGGTCCTGTGTGTTGTTTCACTGGACGTCTACTTGGATGTCAGGAGAAGGCTGTCTCTCATTCCATCTCTGAAGTGTAACTTGAGGTTTGCCATGGTGACAGCTCTAGCAGAACTCTCTTCCCTGCATCACCTTGGCGATTGGTTGCCTTCTGTGGTTCCATATGCATTCCCAGATCTTCTTCTTTTTTTTCAGTTTATAAGCCTGCGAAATAAGGATCAGAATTTTGTTTTGTTTTGTGTTTGTTTTTTGTTTTTTGAGACAGTGCTTCTCTTTGTAACAGCCCTGGCTGTCCTGGAACTTGCTCTGTGGACCAGGTTGGCCTTGAACTCAAAGATCCACTTGGCTCTTCCTCCAAAGTGCTAGGATTAAAGGCGTGCACCAACACTGTCCAGTGATGTCAGAATTTTGATAGTAATTTCCTGGAACTGTAAATTCATTTTGGTAATATAGCCATTTTCATAACCTTAGTTCCAGCATCCCTAGAGCAGGGAAGGGCTTTTCAACACACAGTATCTTCTACGACTTCCCTGTTCAGCGTCTTAACATTTTCCTTGTAGAGACTTTCTCTTCTTTGGGTAGATAAATTCATAAATAAATTTTTGGAGTTAATTTGAATGGGTTATTTTTCTCAACTTCTTTATCTGAGAATATATTTGAAATCTGGTTTTTTTTCTTTACTATTGATTTTGTATCCTGCAACTCTCTTATGTTTATTAGGTCCAAGGATTTTCTAGTAGACTTTGTAGGGTCCTTAAGCAAAGAAGGCTGTCACCTGCAGGTAGGGATGGTTTGGCTTCTTCCTGTCCTGTTTCCATCCCTGCTGTGCCTTTCTCATGTCTAATTGCTGTAGCTATGACTTCTACCACTACAGTGAACCAGAGAGGGATCAGTGGGCACCCATGCTTCATTGATTCTAGAGGACATGCTGTTTGTTTCCATTTACTATATTGTTACCTTTATTATTTACAGATATGTTCTGTCTATAATTAAAGTCTCCAACACGTTATGAAACATGTTAAACTCCGTCAAATGTCTTTTCAGCACTCAATTGAATACCGCGGTTTATCTTCTTAAATTTATTTAAATGGAGTGTTATATTTCTTTTTTTTTCTCTCAGGAGCCTTTGTTTCATCCTTTTAGTGAATATTTATTTTCCGTAATCTATTAAATAATTTAATATCCCTAAATTGCTATATTTTGTGTTGGTTGCTTTGTAATAAATATTGGCTTTTTGTTATACAATTATTATTGTGGTATATCTTTTTAACTTTTTTAAGAGGGCTCAACTTCTCTGGCATTAGGGAAGACATCGGCCTTGCTGGGTAAAGACTTTTCTATTTGTTTTGTTTTTTTTTTTGTTTGCTTTTGTTTTTGGAAAGGGGACCCCACTGTGGCTCTGGGGGTAAAGACTTCTAATGAGGCTGCTATAAGGGTCACCCATGCTCCTTTCAGTAACCAATAAACTCACTGGTTGCTCTTCTGAAATATCCACCAGAGAAAATCACTCAGACATGGATTCAAGCCAACGGAAAGTTTTCCCATTAGGTAGCCCTAAGCCTTTCTCAGGGTGAGCTTTCAAACACAAAAACCACATCCTGGGTTGACATACTTCAGCTAGCAAGAACGTTAGCTGGAACCAGAACTACAGAAGACAAAAAGCAAGGTTCGTCCACTTACAGACTTTCCCAGAACTATGAACTTTGACGGATTTAGGAGGCGCTGTCTAAATTCTGAATTTTACAGCCTGAATGGTACTTCCACCATGGATCAGTTGTGCTGAGGTCTCAGAGCCTGCTACAATTTGTCAGGGTGCACTTTGGTGG
This sequence comes from Microtus oregoni, assembly GCF_018167655.1. NCBI lineage: Eukaryota > Metazoa > Chordata > Mammalia > Rodentia > Cricetidae > Microtus > Microtus oregoni. The sequence goes on from NW_024543063.1 coordinate 66,610,789, forward strand.
AATGGAACTTTAGTTTGTCATAGGAACCTTATAAAAAGGGAGTGGACATTGTTTACCCCATGCCACCCCTAGGGATGTCAGGTCTGAGCTGATGGGTAAGAACAGGGAGCCTCACTTGGGCCTCCTTAACAGATCTGGACTATTCCTTCAAGAGGGAGATCTAGAAAAATAGAGGCATGATTTGTGTCACGGCTCACAGCAGAATCCACAGTGTTTCCTTCTACCTAACTCTAGTATCAAACTGCCCATGCCAGTGTTGGACATATTACAAGGCCAACATGGGTCTACCAATCGCTGGCCTCCCTGTTCACCCAGTGTTGACAGAGGTTTCTGTTCCACCTGGTCCTGCAGCCATTCAGTCCCAAAGAAACACACAGAGGTCTACATTAATCATAAACTGGTTGGCCTATTAGCTCAGGCTTCCTATTAACTCTTACATCCTACATTAACCCATAATTCTTGTCTGTGTCAGCCACATGGCTTGGTACCTTTCCTCAGCGAGGCATTCTCATCTTGCTTCCTCTGCCTCCGGGTAATGACTGCAGACTGAGTCTTTCCTCTTCCTAGAAATCTCCTGTTCTCATCTCCCTGCCTATACTTCCTGCCTGGCTACTGACCAATCAGCGTTTTATTAAAACAAGTGACCAATCTTTACAAAGTACAAGACCATTGTTCCACTTTCCCCCCACAGCTTCTCCCTCCTTCCTGCTGCTCAGTTTGTTTCTGGGGTCCTGTGTCATGCTGATGAAGGAGACAGGCATGACCGTGTTTGGAGTATGCTTGGTTTATGACCTCTTCTCCCCTTCCCACAAGCAGGACAAATTGAGTAATTGGGTGATCTGTCAGCACAGCCCACAGCAGCCAGGAACTCCCACCTCTCCGCTCAGCATGCCCACCCCCACCGTGAGAGCAGAAAGCAGAAATCTCCCACACAGAGATCCTAGGGGAGGCTGCCATTCACCATTGCCACCAGAGCCCAAGAGCTCAGGCTCCCTGTGTCTACAGGAGCAATGTGGTCCCTGACGAGGTGGCTGGCAACGTGGGCAGTGCTGATGTGTTAACATGTCTGCTAACACATACCCCGAAACCAAAAGGCAATTTCACACTCCCTGAAGTCCTGGAACGAGACCCTCCACACCAGGTTGGCGAGTCTGTCTGAGAAACCACCAGCGATTGACTGGGCTTATTACAAGGCCAATGTGGCCAAGGCTGGCTTGGTGGATGATTTTGAAAAGAAGTATAATGCCTTAAAGATCCCGGTGCCCGAGGATAAGTACACAGCCCTGGTGGACAGTGAGGAGAAGGAGGATGTGAAGAACTGGGCTGCGTTCGTGTCTGAGTCCCAGGTCAGGATCCAGGAGTATGAGAAACAGCTGGAGAAGACGAAGAACATCATCCCCTTTGATCAGATGACCATTGATGACTTGAATGAGATCTTCCCAGAAACCAAGCTGGACAAGAAGAAGTACCCGTACTGGCCTCATCAGCCCATTGAGAACCTGTGAAACAGGCCAGGAGGGAGCCAGCCCTTCATTCCAGACTCTGGACATTAAAATAAAACATTTACATAGAAAAAAAAAGAAAAATTAAGAGTGAATTATCAAATATATAACCACATATAAATGTTTTTGTTGCTGTTTCTGTGCGTGTGTGTGTGTGTGTGTGTGTGTGTGAGAGAGAGAGAGAGAGAGAGAGAGAGAGAGAGAGAGAGAGAGAGAGCGTCCCACTGGCCTTGAACCTGAGATACTCCTGCCTCGCCTCAGTCACCCAGTGCTGCTGTTACGCCCCTCCCTGTGGTGGTGTGTGGTGGTGTAAAGCTAGAACTCGGGCCTTTCTCATATGCAAGTCATCTGAATTACATTCCAAGACATAAGCTCATTTCTTAGACCTTAGTGGACTCTAAGCAATTATACTTTGACACCTTCGCCTCCAATTTCCAAAGTGAGGAATGGATGTGAACACGTTGACAGAGATGGTTATACCAGCAGGTTTTCTCTGTCAGCAGAGGGAGCCTGGGTCTTGCTCCATATATACGGGAGAAGAAAAGCCAGACTTGGTGCTGCACTCCTGCAGTCCCAGCACTCCAGAGGCTGAAGCAATGTCGAGAGCTTTGAGGCCAGGCTGGGCTACACAGTAAAACCTTCCTTGGGGAGCAGAGCAATGGTTCGGTGGGTAAAGGTGCTTGCTGCCAAGTCTGATGACCTGTATTCTCTCCTAGGGACCCACGTGGGAGACTCCCACAAATTGTCCTCTAACCTCCACCCCCATGCACACCGAAACACACGTGTGTGCGCGCACACACACAAATAATATTTAAAATAATAATAAAATAAAGATGAACTAGTTCCTACCCCAGCCCACATGAGGCACATCCTGTTCCCAGATTCCACATTCTCACCCCTACCCCTCCAAACCCACTCCTGATTTCTGGCTACAGACCTTCACCAGGTGGACCTTAGCCCAGCGGCTCACAGGAAACGGCTTGAGATGGCTGGGTCTGAAGATGTAGGCGCCAGAGGCCTGGGTACTCTTCTCATCCCCGGTGCTAGCATTGTACCTGGGCCCAGAGCAAATGAGCATCAGGGAGGGGCCTCAGCCCTGCAGCCACCCTCACAGAGCAGCCCTTCCTCACCAAAAGAAGCCTTGGCTCACAGGGAGTGAGAGCTTCTGCTCCATGTTTTCAATCTTCAACCCCTACCCTCACACCCCAGCTGCCCACAACCCCTTCCTGTACAGCCCAGCAGTCTACAACCCCTGCCTGCGTACCCCATCTGCCCACAGCCGCTACCTGCACACCCCAGCTGCCCACAACCCCTACCTGCGCACCCCAGCTGCCCACAGCCGCTACTTGCACACCCCAGCTACCCACAACCCCTACCTGCACACACCAGCTGTCCAAAACCCCTCCTGTACACCCCAGCTGCCTACCTCTACCTGTGTACCCCAGCTGCCCACAACCCTTACCTGCACACCCCAACTGCCCACAACCCCTACCTGAACACCCCAGCTGCCCACCTCTACCTGCACACCCCAGCTGCCCACCTCTACCTGCACACCCCAGCTGCCCACCTCTACCTGCACACCCCAGCTGTCCACAACCCCTCCTGTACACCCCAGCTGCCTACCTCTACCTGCACATCCCAACTGCCCACAACCCCTACCTGCACACCCGAACTGCCCACAACCCCTACCTGCACACACCAGCTGCACACAACCCCTACCTGCACACACCAGCTGTCCACAACCCCTGCCTGTACACCCCAGCTGCCCACAACCGCTACCTGCACACCCCAGCTGCCCACAACTTGAAGAAAAGGATCAAGCATTGACTTTATTACTACTATTTAAATTATTTATGTATTCATTCATTGATTCATTCTGGCACTGGGGATGGAACCCAGGGACTCACACGTGGTAGGCAGCCAGGCCTTCACCAGTGAGTCACACACCCAGTCCCTCTCTGGTAGAATCTAGGCAGGAGCACTCCTGCTGAGACAGCTGGAGCCTGTGGTGAGGCAGGGCATTTTAATGAAGCCCATAATGGAACCAAACTGCTCAGCTCACGGTGCTGGAGAAGAAGAGAAGAGAGGTGCCAATCCGTCCTTCTGAGGTAGGCTCTAAATAACCTTCCTCCAAGCAGACCCTGCCTCCTAAAGTTTCTGTCATTCCTCATCAGTGCACAGGGCTATGAGCCCATCAACAGACCAATCACACCAGTCTTCCCAGCGGTGGAGAAGCGGAGGTGGGAAACTGACCCCTACTCAGCAATCCAAAAGAAAGGGCCATTAAGTAAAGGCCCCATACCTGAATTCAGTCCCCAGGAGCTTACACAGTGGAAGAAGAGAACCGACTGCAGATAGTTAGTTGTCCTCTAACTATCACACACTTGCCTTGGCCAGGGCACACTCACATACAAATGCATATACATCAATTTAAAGTTGAAAGAACCCTCGGGGGGGGGGGGGGGGAGCGCAGCCCTCGCTATCTGACCACCTTCACACACAGCCGCACAGCACCGGCAAGCAGCCCCCTTCGTGCCTTGCAGGAAGGAGCAGCAGAAGAAACAGAAGCCCGCCAAGTCCGTGTGGGAGCAGCGCACCAGCGAGATGCGCAAGCAGAACCTGCTGGCCAGCCGCGAGGCGCTGTACGGGGACGCGGCTGAGCGCTGGCCCACCGCCTACGCGCGCACGCTGCGGCCCGACGTCAAGACGCACCTGGACCGGCCGCTCGTGGTGGACCCGCAGGAGAACCGCAACAACAATACCAACAAGAGCCGCGCGCCCGACGCGCTGCGCCCGACCGCGCGACCCCGCGAGAGCGCGCGGGACCCCGACGCGCGGCGCGCCTGGGCCGGGAGCCCTGAGCGCGCGCCTGGCCGGGAAGGCCCGTATGGCCGCGAGAGCGAGCCGCAGCAGCGCGAGCACGTGCCGCCTCGCGAGCACGCGCCCTGGGACGCGGACGCCGAGCACGTCAAGGCCGGGGACGAACCCGAAGACAGGCCGGAGCGCAGGCCTCGTCCCCGCGATGCCACCAGGCCGGCTCGTGCTGCTGACGGCGATGGCGACGACGGGCAGCACAGGCGGCGACATCGACACAGGCCGCCAGCCCACGACGACAGGGAACGCAGGCACCGACGCAGGAAGTGAGTGTGCTTCGGGGGGGGGGGTGGGGGGGGTATATGCCCAGTTGGACTTCATTCCAGGCCGGGCCGAGAAGTTTCCCCAGTAGATAGGGTGACAGTCACCAGGCCCAGAATACCGGAAGCCGTGGGGATGTACCCAGCGGCCACAGCCAGGGTTAGCAGATGGGGAAACAGATGGAGTTGCGTGCTGGGATGAACCCAGGGTCTCATATACAAGAGTCCACAATAGAGCTATGCCCCTCAGTGAAGGATTTTAGGTTGCACTCTACAGCAGAGCCAGCCTGTCACAGGGGAATTCTAGGCTAGCGTTCTGTCGCTGAGCTACACCCCAGCTCCTCACTGGAGGACTCTAGGCCGGCCCCCTACTGCTGAGTCACGCCCTCAGTCCTTTACTGCAGGATTCTAGGCAGGGACTCTACTACTGAACTACATCCCATCCCAGCATTATATATAAAAAGTCTAGGGTCCTGCCGTCTTGGCTTCCAAAACGGCTAGAGGACTAAGGCATTGTGCGCTTTACACAGGCCCTAGGGAGAGCCCATAGTCTCCACCAGATTCGTGTAGCTTTTTCATTACTTGCTGTTTACTCTTGAATTAGTGTGTTCTTTTTTCGTTTTTCGAGACAGGGTTTCTGTAGCTTTGGAGCCTGTCCTGGAACTAGCTCTTGTAGACCAGGCTGGTCTCGAATTCACAGAGATCTGCCTGCCTCTGCCCCCCTAGTGCTGGGATTAAAGGCGTGCGCCACCACCACCCGGTGAAGTTCTTGGCATCAATGTTCTCACCTGATGATCGAACTCCCCAGAAATGACCAAGTCGTTGCTAGAATTAAATCCGTCACCTCTGCCAGGGGCTCACATGGGCACTAATGTGTGCGAAGCGTCTGCGACTGTTATTTTGCCAGTCCTTTGCTTACTTGATGGGGGAGGGGAGGTCTGATCTCTCAGACAGCACCCCAACAGGAGCTGATTTTTCTTATCTTTCTCGTAACATATTGTAATGTTTCACGGAAGACCATAAAGGGACTCTCTGTAGAGAGCCCAGGGACTTCTGAGTTGATAGCGACATCTGTTATAAAATACTGTCCTCAAGTCAAGTGTGGTGTCATTCCTATGATCCCAGTACTTGGGAAGTGGGACAGGAGGATCTGGACTTCAAGGCCAGCCTTGGCTACATAGTGAGTTTGAGACTACCCTGTGCTACATCCATAATAATAATAATTTAATGTCCTCTTGATCCTTCTTCATATTGCTATGAGAGCATCACACTGGATTCTTGAAGGGTGTACAAAATCTGACCCCAGCCTATGGGAAAGGGGCATTTCTCTTCTGCTGTGTGGGTCCTGAGGTGTCAGGTGTCTTACTAGCCTGTGTGACACAGCTCGTGACTGGGTGGGACTCGGCCTTCAATGAAGCCATGAGACTATGTTCCTAACAAGAGGAGCCCAGTGCAGGTCCCAGGACCGCATACTGAGTAGTGGGGTTCTCAACCAAATGAGTTTAGACAAGGGTCTGTAGGCAAAAATCACTACCAGGAAGGTGGGGGGGCGGGTCACAAGTTCAGGTCAGCCTGGGATACACAGGGAAATCCTGTATCAGAGGGGGGGATGAGAGGTGAGAGGACTGGGTGAGGAGAAGGAGGGAAGACTCCTTCTGGAGGGCTGGTCCTAGTCATGGGTACTGACTCGCACTCTTCCTTCCCACTCCTAGTGCCCACAGCACCCCTCGGTTGTATCACTACCTCTGTCTGCACGGTGCTCCCTTAAACACCATTGTTCCTAATCATTCTTTCCCTAGAGTTTTCTCTCCTGGGTGTTTCCCTCTGCTCAGTGAAGTGTGAGAAGGGTCAGCTGTATTCTAGCCCAGACTGAACTCCAGCCAGTGGCTGCAGGTGGTAGGGGCCTACAGAGTTGGGTTTATCCATTTACACTGCTATAACCAAATGCCTACGGTTGGTTACTCATTTAGCAAGAGTGGAAGTTTATCCAGCTTCCTGTTCTGGAGGCTGCAGAGTCACAGGGCACACCAGCACTCTGAGGGCTTGTTGCTGCAGCCAAACATGATAAGGGACTCCCGTGGTGACCCAGGGCCATCATGCCTGTTCTGGTCTCTTCCTTCTCTCAGAGTGCCACTCATCCATCATGGGGACCCTGCCCTTGAGACCTTATCTAGCCCTTACTTACCTCCAAATACCATCATCAGACAAATTTAGGGATTAGGTTTCTCAGTAGATGGAGCAAACACATTAAAACCATAGCAGAGACATTCTGAGAAACATGACCAAGATGGGCCAGACCACAAGAAGAGCAGCTAGAGAAAAATGGAGCATTTCGAGTAAGAACGGTACATGTTAAGGTCCTGGAATCACTCAGAGGACAGCCAACTTACAAGATATGAGGAAAGGGGGCAAAGGGCCAGAGATGGGTTAGAAGGACTCTGGGTCCCTTACGAGGGTAAGGAGGAACCAAAGATGTGAGGAGGGGCTTTGTCCCTGTATTGTGTCTGCTGCTGCTGTACCAAAAGAGGCAGAGTGATGAGGACAGAACGGCTGACCCTAAAAATGTTCCAGGAGGAGGGTTTTCTGTTGTTCTGAGATAGGACCTCACTGTAACTGGTCCTCCTGCTTGCTGGGATTACAGACATATACTGCCACATCAAGGTTTATTTGGTGCTGGTGATGGAACCCAAGGCTTTGTTCACCACGCTAGACAAGCACCCTTATTAACTGAGCTGCACGCTATCCCTGCAGGAGGAGTTTTTGAAAGTCTCTAAATGTCGAAAGAACCTGGGGCTGCAGTGCAGGGACTCTCAATACGCCTGCCCATCCCTGCCTGGCTGTGTGACTTTCAATACGTCACTTTACTTTTCTGGTTCCCATTTCTTCAGATGGGGTGAACAGTAGGGTAAAACGTACAGGTTTAAACAGACACATGAACTGTGTTGAGAGATACTGAGCCAACAAGTACTCAGTAAATGTCAGCATGATGGAATTATAGAATTAGTAGCAGTTCTGTTTGGCCATTTTTGGATGTCTTTAGGGGTCATTCGGAGGCCCTCTGGGATACCAAAATCTACAGGTTTGGGCTCCATCTATAAAACAGCGTAGTAGCGACATGGAACCTAGACTCATCCTCTGTGGGCATCATTCAGATCATCTCCAGGTAACTTGGAATTTCTGATGCAGTGCAAGTGCTCTATGGGCAGCTATTAGACTCTATTTTTCAAACAAAATTTAGAAAGCAGATTGACGATGTGGCCATTTAACAAAATAACAACTGTAGGTTCCCTTCTAGAGCCTATGACCTCCACATTCACCAGGCTTACAGTACTAGGCATGAATTCTCTACTGTGGAACAGCCCTCAAATTCAGTCAGTAAGCAGTGGTCACCCCTACACCAGCAATGCCCCTGTTGCCCCAGTGAGCACATTCTTGTTGCGGCATGCAGGGACCAGTACTGGGTAAGATCACTGATATATTCTGTATTTTCTTCTTTGACACAGGGTTTCTCTGTGTAGCCCTGACTGTCCTGGAACTCACTCTGTAGACCAGGCTGGCCTTGAACTCAGAGGTTGCTGGGATTAAAGGCGTGCACCACTACCCAGCTATATATTCTGTATTCTTTAGGAAAGAGGTGAGGGGAAAGTCTGTATCAGTTTTGTTTTTGTTTTTTTTTTTTCAAGATATTTTCAGTCTTGGGTCTGGAGAGAGCTCAGCGCTTAGGATCACTTTCTGCTTGCATGGAAGACTCAGGTTCAGTCCCCAACACCCCACATGGAGATTCACCACCTTCTGTAACTCCAGTTCCACGGGATCTGATGCTCTCTCATGGCTCTCAGATTCTCAGGTGGCACACAGACGCACAGGCACTAACTGGTCCGTCAGTTCAGTCCCCAGATGCAGAATCTGTAGTGTGGAAAGGTGAACCTCAGTACAAATATATCAGTTCGCTAGGCATGATGGTGCACTCCCAGCACTCAGGAGACAGAAGTAGGTGGATCTTTGTGGGTTCAAGACCAGTCTGGTCTATATTAGAAAGTTCTAGGCCAGCCAGGGATACCTAGAGAAACCTTGTCTCAAAATAAACAACAAAAGGCCATATCGTGTTTTAGCATCGTGTGAGCACTCAGAGTGTCCATACCATATTATTAGTAATACTGAGGCTCTCTCCGAGGTAGACATCAAAAACCTTAGAACTGGGTATGGGTGTGCATGCCTAGAAACCCGCACCCAGAAAGCTGAGGCAGGAGGACTGCCATAAGTTTGGAGCAAACCTAGACCACTGAGTAAAACTGTTTAAAAGACATTGATTCTCAGCCAGGCATGGTGGCCCACGCCTTTAATTCCAGCACATAGGAGGCAGAGGCCACAGATCTCTGTGAGTTCGAGGCCAGCCTGGTCTATAGAGCAAATTCCAGGACAGCCAGTGCTACACAGAGAAACCCTGTCTTGAGGGTGGGAGGTGGGGGGTGATTCAAATTTTGATTCTGTTTTAGAGAGCTAGGTGCTCCTGTGATCTGCATGGCCTTTTCCTTCCCATAGGCTGTCCTCTGGCCTGTCCCAGAGCCCCGCCCATGTGTTTCATTGTTGGGATGTTGGCAGTGTCATTTTTCCTGTTCTGCTTATCCTTACTCCCGTTTCTACACTCACAGTTCTCTTTCCCTCTGAAGCGTGCACCAGAACACCATTCCTGCACCTTCAGTAGTTGCCAAACTCAGGTTCCCCCACGGGTCCAAGTGAGGCCCAAGCTCTAGACTCCTGGTAGAGACCTGTGAGCTCCCAAACATCTGCACTCCTAGTCCTGACCAGTCGGGGTCAGCTGTTAGCAGCCTTGTTCCAGCTGCATCTGTCACCATGGCAATCCACTCCCCACTAGAACAAGGAGGATTACTGCAGTTGTGGGTTTCCTGGCTCACTCTCCCTGTATAGCATAGAATTCTGATCCTTTAACACACGCCTCAACACCTCCACTTTGTTCACCACCTGTTTACTTTGCTGAGTGACGCTGGAGCTAAAGGTTTCTAGATAGGACCAGATTCCAGTTCAGTCCCGTCTGAGCTGGTTCATGAGGGACAAATGTCTTCCCCTCTGCCTCAGTTTCCTACTCTGTTAAATGGAGCCGATCTTGTTATCCATTTCAGGTGCTGTAATGCATGAAGTATTGGGGGCAGTCAAAAACTGTGTCAGGAAGCATGCAGAGGAGGTCAGTCAGGAAGTGTGCAGAGGAGGTCAGTCAGGAAGTGTGCAGAGGTGGGGCAGCCAGGAAGTGTGCAGAGGAGGTCAGCCAGGAAGCAGGCAGTGAAGGGTGCTGTTTTATGATCTAGAACAGTCTCTAGGTCTCAGCAGGGTACCACAAGGGAGAACACCTGTCTTGGACACTGGGACAGGGCCCAACTTCAGTTTTCTGTATCCTCTGAATCTTCCTTAAAGATATTTAAGGATTAAAAATAACTGGAAATTGAGCTGGGTATGGTGGTGCACACGTTTAATCCCAGCACTCAGGAGGCAGAAACAGGTGGTTCTCTGTGAGTTTAAGGCCAGCCTGGTCTACAGAGTGAGTTCCATGACATCCATGGCTACGCAGAGAAATCCTGTCTCAAAAAGCAAACTGTTAACTGGAAATTTATACTTGGGCTTTGCACACTGGGCTAGCAAAACTTCCCCAGTAGAACCAGGATTGTGAGTCAGAGGTACAGCCCCTGCCTAGAATCCCCCAGTGAGGGGTGTGGGTGTGTCTCAGCGTTAGAGGGTTACCACAGCCTGTGTGAGGCCCTGAGCTCCTCCTCAGCATACAGAAAGTTCACGAGAGTTCATAACCATTTGACCTGCCTGGAGCTGTGCAGCGCTCTGTGAAGTGTAGAATCAGGAAATGATTGCTTTTTCTTTCCTTTCGGGGTGGATGGCGCTCAGGGCCTCACATGAGCTGGGTAGTGCAGCAGACTGTCCTGGGCCGTGCTGTGGGCCTGGGTATTGGTCCCAGCAGCTGCAGTGCCGATCCTAACCAGTTCTGCACTCTTCCACTTTGATCCTCTCCTTAGAGAGAACCAGGGCTCCGGGGTCCCCATGTCTGGTCCCAACCTGTCCACCACCAGGCCAATCCAGCAGGACCTGGGCCGCCAGGACTTGCCACTGGCCGAGGACCTTGACAACATGAAGAATAACAAGTTGGCCACCGGGGAGCCTGTCAGTCCCACGACAGCCTGGGCCACAGTGGCCTTCCCCCAAGCCCCACCAAGATCGGGAACAGCACCAACCCTGGTCCCACCTTGGCCACCAACCCCCAGAATGCTGCCAGCCGCAGGATGCCCAACAACCCGGGCAACCCGTCCAACCCCAGCCCCCCCAAGACACCCGAGAACAGCCTTATCGTCACCAACCCCAGCAGCACTCAGCCCAACTCAGCGAAGACTGCCAGGAAACCCGAGCACATGGCGGTGGAGATCCCCCCAACCTGCCTGCCCCTCAACCACACTGTGGTCCAAGGTGAGGAGTTGCAGGGTTGCTGGGCCGTTTTCTCCACAGTCCCTGCTCACAGTCTTGGGAGGAAGAAACACTAGACCCTGTGTGCAGCCCTCAGTGGACTTGGCCTGTGGCCATGCTCCACACCCCACCTTCCCTCCACAGAGCCCACACTACCACAGGGGAGAAAGGAATCCCCAAGTGGAAACTGGGGGCCTGGGGACAGCACAGCTGGAAGCATCATCATTGTAAACGGTCTAGTGGCACAGTGAGCAAGGAAGGAGCTGGGGGAGTGGCCCGGTTGGTAGAGTGCTTGCCTAGACACTCCAGCACCACAGACAGCCTACAGTAATGGTGGGTGGGGGTAGGAAGTTCACAAGTTCAAGGCCACCCTTAACTATGCAGTGGCCTTAAGGCCAGCCAGGACCCCATGTCTGTTAACAAGGATAATGTCTGTTTATCCCAGTGTCTATGTCTCTCGGAACCGCTGTCGCTGCAGCACACACTTAGGAGCATTTGCATGCTCTTCTCTCTCCTGGTGACCAGATGGCTCACGCACCAGTGTGGCCCATTTGGATCGGCCTCACTCCTCTGTCACCTGGGGCTCCGGCCCCTAAAGACAACTGCGTACATTCCTGTGAGGAGCAAGTCAGTTTGGGGCTTGGGGTTGCTGTGTTTTGAGGTAGCATCTCACTGTATAGACCAAGCCTAAGCTAGAAGTGACCCTCCTGTCTCTCTTTCCCTGTGGTGGCAGAATTACAGGTGTGTGCCACCACAGCTGACTTCCCTGTGGTGGGTCTTGATAATAAACTAATTTTACTAGTTTTTGGATGAAGAAACAGACCCCCGGGGAGGTTCAGCCTGTCCACAAACAACCACACAGGGCTGTGGAGCCTGCAGTCAGAACTGGGTGTTCTCACAGGGTCTGAGTTCTCTACTCTGTGGGCAGCTGCCCCATGCAGGTCCTAGTCACATCAGAAAATCTAAGGGAACGGAGGCACCATTGCTCTGTAGAGTGGGAGCTGATATTCTAGGGCCAGTTCACTGGCAGCTGTGTGACCTTGGACTAACCACTTTACATCCCTGTGCCCAGATTCCCTTCTCTGTCAGGTGGTGGGCACAGGCACCAAGCCCACAGGGTCGGGTGACGCCTGGTGCACAGGAAGCTCTTTCCCCAGTGTCCTATGCTTAACATTGGCTCCAGGAATGACCAGGAGTCCAGAGCTTTGTGGGTAAGGAGGAACCCATGTTTATCCTTGTTCCAACAGTAAACAAAAATGCTAACCCAGACCCACTGCCAAAGAAGGAGGAAGAGAAGAAGGAGGAAGAGGAGGCAGACCCCGGGGAGGACGGCCCAAAACCCATGCCGCCCTACAGCTCCATGTTCATCCTCTCCACCACCAACCCGTGAGTATGGGAGCAGAGGCCTGGCCAGGCTCCCCGGGTGGGCGGGGAAGCAGTGGAAGATTATTCTCTTCAGCACCATCTTGAGTCTTGAGGCCCTCAGTAGTCCCTCTTGCTTAACTCATAGGAGATAAAACCTTGTCATAACATACTATCCTGGAAAAGACCCCTTCCTGCCGTGAGATGGAAACCACTGCCGTAATACCGACCTGTGCCCTGCTGGGACAGGTGTCCTTTAGGAATTGCTGCCTTGTGCTGTCCACGACCTGCACGACCTGTGTGGCAGTCGTGCCTCTGAATTCTGTGAATAACCATTGCGCCACACAGATGTGGACTCTGGACCCTTGCATGTCAGCTTTTTTCTAAAGTTCAGTTTTCTCCTTTACTAAACAAATGTCTAAGTGGCACTTACTGTCAAGTATTGTTCAAGTGCTTTATAAATTTACAGAACAGCCTCTTAGCATTGGTGCAGTGAAAGCGGGTGAGGCTTGAGCCAGAACAGGCTGCTTCTAATGGCACAGGTTTTCTTGTTTGGGTGGTCCTGGGGGTGGATTAGGCTTTGTGCGTGCTAGGCAAGCACTCCGCCAGCTAAGCCGCAGCTCAAGTTTTCTGCTTGTGGTGGAAGTGATGGGATTTGTTTTGAGTTTTGTTTTTAATTTTATTTATCATTGGTGTGTGTGTGTGTGTGTGTGTGTTTGCCATGGCTCCTGTGTGGAGGCCAGGAGACCCTGGAGTCATTGTTCTCCTTCCATCTCCATGTGGGTCCCAGGGATTGGACACTGGGCACAGGTTAGCAGGGAGAGCACCTTTACAGCTCACTGGCCCTTGTCTTTTGTTTTGTTTTGCACATGTATTGTTAATGTTGTATTTGTGTGTGTGTGTGTGTGTGTCTTGTTTTTAGTGTGTGTGATTTGCTGATGTGTGTATTTTGTCCTGTATGTGTGTGTGTTTTGAGTGTGTGTAATTTGTTTTCAGACCAGATCTGACTCTGTGACCACACTGGCCCTGAACTCATAACATAGTCCAGATGTCCTGAACTCTTAGTGATTCCTCAGCCACATCCTCCCTGGCTCAGATTACTGACAGGAGACACTACTCTCGGTTTCTTTCTTTAGACTAGAATATTTCACACATGGAAAACCTAGCCTTGAAACGGCTCCGTGGGTAGAGAGGCTGCGAAGCCTGCCAACCTGAGTTCAGTTCCCAGTACCCACAGAATCAGCTCTCACAAATTGTCCTTTGCTCTGTACAGGCAAGCCTTGGCACTGCTACCATCCCCCACACAGATAAATAATAATAAATAACTAAAAGAATAAAAGTGAAGTCTTTCTATGTCCTGCAGAATCATTAGTAGTAGTGATTCCACTAGCTTCAGAACCAAGTAGTTCAGTTGTTTGGAGGGTAGGAACTCTTCCACAGGCAACATGACTGTCTCAAGTAGCTGAGGGTTTCCAGCTGCACTGGACTATGGGACCCACCCAGCGCCCCGTGGAGAGTCCTTGACAGATGGTCTGGGTGGGGCAATGGAATTGGACGTGTTGGTGAGCGGAGGGGAAGGGCCCAAGAGCCTGCAATCTGAGTGGCTCCCTGCTCCGCCCACAGCCTTCACCAGCTGTGCCATTACATCCTGAACCTGCGCTACTTCGAGATGTGCATCCTCATGGTCGTTGCCATGAACAGCATAGCGCTGGCCGCCGAGGATCCTGTGCAGCCCAACGCGCCCAGCAACAGCGTGAGTCCCGGCTCTGCTCCCCATCTGAAACAACAGACTAGACAGACATTTACCTCTGAGCCACTCCTGCAGTCCCATTGTATGACTAGCAGGACTCTTATCCTAAGGGAGGCGGGAGCCTGACTCGGGTGGTCCTAAGCACCCTCTGCTGGTCATGTTCAGTAATTATCAGCCCTTGAACCTGTAGCTCCTGCCTCCCCACCACACACCACCCAAGGTGTTCTATGTGGTTCCTGAAGCTAGAAGCAGGGACAGAGGCCATTTTTGCTAATCCAGACAGAAACAACTAGAGCCCAACTCTGGGCAGGATGGTGGAGAGAGCAAGGGGAGGGTCCATCATCCCAGACTGAGTGGTGCCCTCAAAGTGAAAGAGAGCCAGATGGCCAGGTGGCCCCAGCATTTAGAAGATACTCCTGGAAACAGGAGAGCCCTGAGTGTGGACACTGGCCCGTCTACCTCATCACCCCAAGGACAGTCACCCCACGGTGGAATGGACTCCTCCAAGGCCCTCTTAGTCCACTGGCTGCTTGGAGTACTTGAAACAGGCACTCTTGGTGACCAGCCCTCAGCAGGGTAAATCGGTAGGATTTACCGCCATCTGCTGGACACTTTGGTTCACAACCTGCCTGGGAGTGGCTCCTGGGTGGAAGCTGTGCTTCTGGGGAATTTTCAGTGTTCCCACACCCCAGTGGGCAACTGGTAGACTTACTAGGAGTTGAGCAAGCCTGTGATTGGGTTCCTTGGCCTTTTTTTGTCCGGCAGGTGCTGCGGTATTTTGACTATGTTTTCACAGGCGTGTTTACCTTTGAGATGGTGATCAAGGTAAGAACAGTACTGGGGACATCCACAGACCCTTTGAGAAGAAAAAAGCTCAATCCAAGAGTAGATGTGCTGAGTGTGTGTGAGGGGAATTCACCAGACAGAGTGGTGGAGAGAGGGAGGGAGGAGCGGGGAGGGCAGGGAAGGACTTTAGTGTACACATCAAAGGAAGTGAGAGCTGTGGAGAGCTCTGGGACTCTGCATGAGCGCTCTCAAGCACCCTCAGATGACAGAAGAGGGGATTGTCAGGGACCAAGTAGGCCATGACGAGGGCAGGAACCACAGATCACAGCAGAAGTAAGAGGTAGACAGAGTCTTGGGAGGCTCCAAATACAGTGTACAAGGCTTCCTGGTGCATGATATCCTGTGGGATTCAGGCAGAGCACACTCTGATGCTTGTTCTTGAGGGCTTCAGAGTCAGGTCAGGCTCCCTTTCCTCAGAAGGACCACCTGTCATCCCAGGAGGGTGTTATCCTACTGAAGGGTTGGGGACTCTGAACAAACTCTTCTCTCCCTCTAGATGATCGACCTGGGCCTTGTCTTGCATCAGGGGGCCTACTTCCGTGACCTCTGGAACATTCTAGACTTCATAGTGGTCAGTGGGGCCCTGGTGGCCTTTGCCTTCACGTAAGTCTCCATGCAAGGCTCCCCACCCCAAGTCTGAGTCCCGCTGTCAGATGTGGGTCGTATTCTGGAGTTCTGAGACGGGAATGAGAGCTGTGGGCCAGTGGGTGTGGGGGGTGGGCAGGGTATGCCCAGTGGCGCTGCAACTGGCTTTGTGCATGGCATCACCATTAAGGAAGGAAGGAAGGGACCAGAGCCACCTTCCACTCCTCCCACAGCAAGGAGGTGGCCTCTTGCTGTGCTGCTTCTGGTATTCCTGCTCTGGGGACATCTCATCTCCCTACCCACAACCCCCCTACATGTTGTCTCTTTGGGGTGCCCCTGAAAAGACAATCAGAAAGCAAGTGTGCATGAGATCCCATCTCACCTGTTCCCCAAGGCTCCTCACCATACACCTGGTGGCCAACTTCTATGTGTCTCTGTCCTCCCAAAGCTCCTAGGATGCCCTTCCCTCAGCAAGGTTATATACTATTGCACCACTCCACAATGGCACCCTGGTGATAGGTGGCAGTTTCAAATATGACTCCTAATTTCTGAGTGACCATTTTAAAATGGTAACCATTTTAAGATGGCACCCAAGTTCTGAGTTACCGTTCCAAGCTAGCACCCACTTTGTGGTGCTGCTAGAGAACAGGGCAGCCATTCTAAGATGACTGTAAATTCTTACCGTCATCCCAAGGTGACGTTCTAGGGTTTAGGGGCCACTGCAAGTTGGTACCCAGGCCTGGTGATGGTGGTGCACGCCAAGATGGTACCCAGGTTCTAGATAGCCATTCCAAAATGACCCCTTAGGTCTGGGCAGCCATTCCAAAATGGAGTCCAGGTTGTTGAAAACCATTTCAAGGTGGCAGCTGAGTTCTAGGAAGCCATCTCAAACATGCTCAAGGGGTCAGAAGCAATTCCCACATGTTACCTGAAATCTCGCCATCATTCCAAGATGGTGCGTAAGTGCAGAATGGTCATCTCAGTGTCCCCGGAGGTCTATGCATCCACTTGATATGGTATCTAGTGTCTCAGTGGCCGTTCTCAATGGTACATGAGCTCTGCCATCCAAGTTTCTAGATAGCCATTCCAGGTGGTGTCCAGCCTGAGATGGAGCTCAGGTTAGGTCTAATTGGAGAGGGAGCCTGAGATCCCGGCAGCAGGCCTATCAGGGAGAGACCTAACTTGCTCCTCATCCAGAAATCCATCTTGGAAACCAAAACTGTGCTTATCACATAAGTCAGTCCCAGAAAGAACGGTCTTACAAGGTCTCTGACCCCCCTACCCCCGGCCCAGAGACCTGAGGGTTTCTTTGGGCTGTCTGACTGGCTGCCTCTCAGTAGGCATGGCCTCTCAGCCTGCTCCCTCTCCTGGCACTAAGTGTCGATTTCATGACAGAGGGCTCCAACTGTTGCCCATTTCCAGGTGAACGGCTACAGTAGGACCTCCCAGGCTGCCCCCTGGAGCACAGCAATCTGTGGTTGTGGTGGACGTGAATCAGCATTTCCATAGCCAGCAGGCCTAACTCGGCCTGACTCCCAGCTCTCTTTCCTTTTATCCTCTCTTCTGATTCTCTCCCTGTCCTCCCTGTATTCTCTTCTCTTCCCTTCTTTTCTTTTTTTCTGGTCCTGAGGATGGAGCCAGAGGGTGGAACCAGGGGCCTTTGCGCTGAGCCCTGAGTGATGCTCCCAGCTCTAGAATCAGACTTCTAATATTCCCACGAATTCGATGCAAACATAGTGCTGTGCTGTGTTCCTATAATTCCTCCGTAAGAGAAGGTCAGACCAGGGACAGCCATGTGCCTGTGCAGGCTGGCAGTTCTAACAGAAACAGGCATTGAAAGCATGGGCCACGGATTCTCTTGGAATTTTGGAAGAACTTGGAATTGTGGATCTTACTATGAGGCAGGAGAGGAGACACCTTGACCCCTACCATTCCCCTACTCACTACCAAGAATCCACTTGGCCCTGCCACTTCTCACTGAAGACAGGACTACAGCTCCATGCAAGCTGGCCAGCACCTTGTTTAGGTCACTCCTGCATATCCAACAGCAAAAGCAATTGCCCGTTGCTGCTTGCTTGCCAAAAGACGTTTCAGAACCTCCTTGTCCCCCAGTCCCCAGCAGCAGGTTCTGCTCGCTTGTTCCTGAGGTGTTTCAACTTGTGAGTCTTTGTTTGGTGTCTCCTTGTTGTCATGGTGGAGCAGCAGCTTGCTGTTTTCCTTTCCTTTCCTTTGTCTATCCCATGAGCCTGTCTGCTCATAGACAAGGTGGAAAACCACAATAAGAGTAAGCAGTACTTCTGTCTGGGTGTGGTGGCAAATGTGAGGTCGAAGCAGGAGGATTGCTGATCTAAAGCCAGCCTGGGCCATGAAGCACAGATGTCTCAGTGAAGAAGAAAAAGTTCCCTAAGTCTGGCAGACTCTCGGTGCCTCAGTTTCCCCATGCAGCAGGTTGTAATGGCTTGAATGAGAGGAAGCGCCTTGTGTGTCACCTGTGACGCTGGCACACCAGAGTAGTGATCCCCATTCCACACGAGAAACTGAGGCTGAGGCGAGGGGTGTGGAGAATGGAATCTAGGCCAGCAACCTGTCCCACTGGGTCCTTCCTTCCCTGGAAGGTCTGAGAGGCCGAGGAGCAGGAATGAGAAGGAGGGAGGCTGCTCCCTTCTTGGATAAGGGGGATTGAGGCAAGGACTCTAATTGTCTGCCTGTGCTCTCCCAGGGATGTGCTGATCCCCCCTCCTCTCCTCACCCAGATCTGTGTGTGTGGTCAGTGTTGCATAGGTGTGGGTGTGCATACATGTGCTCTCCGTCCACTAACCATGTCCATCTTCCATGCTCCATCACTAACGAGCCATCCCACAAGCTCTCACCATGAGGGACGTCACGCTCAGTGCCGATGCTTTGGAGCAGCTAGCCAACATCTCACAGCAGCTGCTAGCTAGATCATGATCCCACCCTCACTGCCAAGAGTCCATCTGGCACCACCGCCCCTCCTCCAGAGCAGGTCTTCAGCTGCTGGCAGACTCTGGCATAGCTGCCAGAGTGTAGCTTGATCCAGCTCCTCCTGCACCCTCAAAGCCACACTCCCAACAACTAAAGAAGAGGCCCTCCAGCAACACCCTCAATAGTCCTATCCCCGAGGGGCTCTCCTGCAGTACCTTAAAACAGCCCTGTCCCCGAGGAAGGCAGATTCAAGCTCAAGATGCAGGCATGTGGGTTTGACTCTCAGTCTGCCTAGCTTCCTCATCTGGAAAATGGGCACAGTGGTGCCATCCTTCTGCAGGTAAATGCAGGGACACAAGACTCAGCAGCACATACACAGTAGGGGAAGGCCACGGGACTGGAGCTCAGGGAGTGCTGGCCCGGTGTGCCAGTGCCATTGGAAGCATTGCTAATGACAGTGGGGAAGGGCTGTAGACTCACAGGCAGGGCTGAGAGCCCTAAGCTGGACCTGAGGGAAGGCTCAGTAGGGATATTTGTAGACATTAAGCCATTCAGGGTTAAAAAAAGAAAATTGTTGGGTATAACATGATGCCTAGAATCTCAGCTCCTCAGGAGACTGAGGCAGGAGGACCACAATGTCAAGGACTGCCAATAAATTTAGCAAGACCCTATCTCAAAATGAAAAGTAAAGAGAAGTCTCAAGGAGTGGCTCAGAGGTAGAATCCCCCAGTGAGGGGCTGGGGGCAGCTCATCAGTAGAACTCTGACCTAGCATGTGTGAGGCCCTTGATTCCATCAGCAGCAACTCTCCTTCCAGAAAGGTCCACCCACCAGAGTGACACACACGTCTACATCCCAGCTACTTAGAAGTTGGAGGCAGGAAGATCAGTCGTTCAGGCCAGCCTGGGCTACATCTTGACGAGTCAGTGTAAGTCAAGGTGGAGGCTACTGATACTGAAGCATCATGAAGACAAGGCCATTTTCCAGATGAAGCTTGTTGACAGTCAAAGCGCCATTCAAGCCTCTGTTCCCTCCCCATGAAACTCACCTACAGCAAGCTGAGTCCCCGTGCCAGGACCGCTGTAGGAAGTGACCCTGCTCCTGGCAGTGACTGAGTGGCGAGTTCACCCAGGGTAGTAGGCAGCCCCAGGGCTGCCTTACTCCTTGGAAATCATGGCAATGCACATGGCCCTTCTCTACTTGGAAGGCTCCCTGCTGTTCAAGGACATTGTCCAACAGCTCAGCAGGGCACAGGCATTCTTTCCCAGTTGGCTCTGACCTCCTGTGCAGCTTCTGCATTGGCCACTCTGGAGCTTCACTGGGTACTGCTTCCTTAGTCAGATGCACCTGCAGTCAGGGCAGCCCCGACCTGAGCCCCAGACGCAGGGCCTCAGTGGTGAGTCCTACCCCACTGCGTCCTTAGTGTCAGTCGCAGCCTAATCTCCTGTGCAGAGAAATGGAATCAGATATTTGGCACTGGAGGTCAACTGGAGAGTGCTTAGCTGGAATGCACTAAATCCTGGCTCTAGTCTCCAGCAGTGCAGAAAACCAGTTGTTGGGGCATCTTCACATAATCTCAGCATTCGGGGGTAGAAACAGGCATCAGGAGTTCAAGGTCATCTTCATCCACATAGCAAATATGTGGCCAGTCTCAAATAAAATAAAATAAAATAATAAACAGAAGTTCAAGGCCAGCCTGGTCTACATGAGATCCAGTGTCCAACATAAAAGAACCTTCCTCTTTTATTCAATCTAGTTATATAACAGAACATCACTAAAGATTAAATTGATGGAATGAGCAATTAAAAGATGCCGATCCATTGCATAATATGACACCTGCATTGGTGTGAAATTTGTGAAGTATTTTCACCATCTCGTATTATTAACATTTGAGTGGATCTCTGGAAACCTTATTTGTAGCTACCCAGACTAAGATTTTTTTTTTCTGGAATTCATCTGGTCCTCCTAAGGGCGCTCCCCAACTACTACTATTCAACACCTAAGCATAGGAACTGGGGGTGCAGCTGGGGGCAGTCTTGCACCTATGAGGCCATATGTTAATTGCCCATCCGTGCAAACTAACAATCCATTGTTGAAATCCTGTTCTTCTCTGACTTATCACTCACCAAACCGCCTCACGCACATAGTCCTTTTCTCCTTCCCTCCACCTCCGCAAGCCCTGTACCTGCAGGAGTGTTTTTTTATCTACAGAATTCTCACACTGCCTGTAACTACTTATGTCTGCACTATATGGTGAGATCGTTCAGGATAGTTTCCTGTTGTTACTTCCCTTTGCTCTCAGCTTGTGTTTGATCAGCACTAAGAACTACTTTTTGTCCCTGACATGGGCGTAAATGCTCAGAGTTAAAAATCTTTGCAGTCTTCAGCTCTTGCAGTGTAAATACTTTGGCATCAGATATGGCCTTGCCATATCACTTTGATAAATCAGGACCACAGCATTTGAGAAATTTGAGAGGATCCAAGAAAGGTGCCTAACATTTTAACAAAGCTGGGGGAATGCTAGCAACATCCTAGTGTGACTGAATCCTAATAAACCATGGTTTCCCTGTTATCCTAGTACGTGAGCTGGGTCTGGCTTAGAGAGCTTGATGGTGTGCAAGAAGGTTTCCTCCGTGCCGCAATTGTAGAGCTTCATCCTTTGATTTTTTTTTTTTTATTAACAGGCAGGCTATAGCAGTTCTTCACTTGCCAGAGAGGCTGTGCTATGCCCAGCACTGATCGCCACAGGGTGGGGAGAAAGCTCCTGGTGCGCTTCTCCTCATGGCCGCCAGGGGTCAGAAGCGGCAGTGGGAGACCTGTAAGTTCTTTTACTTAGGCGCCTGGCAGTCAGGGCAGCAGAGAACCCTCGCGGAGCCTAACTTTAGAGAACACTGACAGGATTGAACGGGGCCCTTCAGAGCGCAACCGCAGATGCACTCGAGACTCTCCAAAGGGACTCGTGGGATAACTGCCATTCTTCAGAGCTAACGGACTTCTTTCGGCCGCGGCTGCAGACCCCAGTCAGGGCACAGGCAGGTCGGGAGGCACTGGATACTGGCTGGGCGCTATCGCTGCCTGAGTCTCAACAGCGGTGTGCAGCACTGGCGCGATCTCGCGTCCACCCCAAGGCTGCTGAGGAAGCAGCCTGAAGACTCCCAAGGTAGCTTAAGCCAGATCTCGGGGCAAGCGTTTGATTCTCTTTTTGCTTCTCTCTCTACTCCTTCCTTTGCGGTCTCCCACCCATCTATTCCCCCAGGTCCTCCGGTCCCTCCAGGGGCTAATGCCTCAGCCTTCTGGGCCAAGCAGAGTCAATCTCAGCCTCTCCAAGGAGATTTGCTGGTGACTGCAGGACAAAATTTACCCCTAGAAAGCAAGCATGGAGCAGCCAGAGAATGTCCACCATTGGCAGGTTTAAAAACCACAACGCGATCAAAGCCAAGCATGAAAGTCAAGGCAAGGGTAAGGAAGGGAGCAGCTACCTGCTTGTTTCGTGCTCCTGGAGTTCAGTGTGGAGCTTGATGTCTTCAGCAACTGGAGGTGAACACTCGGACCCATTCCGATGATTCCTTCTTTATTCTCTCGTGGTGCTTTCCTGATGCTCCTTTGTTACCCTCCCCCATCTCTCATTCTCACTCTGTCTTTACTCGTGATGTTTCCCTTCTAATTCTCTCATCCATGATATTATCCTCCTAGCCCGTTGTAACTCCTTCTTTCGTGGTGTTTTCCTCTGATGCTCCAAAGTTTCTTTGTTCTTCACGAGTTAGATGCCCACAAAATTTTTTCAAGCTATATAGGATCTGACATGGCAAAATATATATATATATATATTTATATATATATATATATATATCATCTGATGTCAGGACAAGGTCTGGAGCTGTCTATGCATTCTTTATATTAAGTCATGGCCATGTTGTTTGGTCATTAAAATGAGTCCTTGTCTTGCTGCATGCCGTGGTGTGGTCCTGGATCCTTTGAGGTTAGGATTTTCCTGGGTCAAGTGAAATGACTGTGAGGCTCATACACCCTTGAAGTTAAGCTTGCCCCAGACTCCTTGGTAATCAGGGAGCTGCCACGCTGCCAATAATGTCCCTTTATGGCCTTTCACTTAGGTTACTCATCAGACCACCTCCTCCTGAGGTAAAGTGCATCCCGTCATCCTGCAGCTGTGTCTATGGCCTGGGTCACACTTGACATTACGTTACTGTTCTTGATCTGTGGCAATCCAGAAAATACCTAGGCCTAGGGTGTTCCTGGGTGCACCCTACACATCCTGATTCCAAGGTATTCAATATCCAGTTGTGACCCAGGGAACATGAAGACTGTGATGTGGTCTTGACTCCCCTGATTTGAGAATGTTGACCATGTAGGATGAAAGGGATATGTAACCTCCACTATATTGTTGTGAAAATAATATATTGGATTTAATTCACTGGATCACCAAACTTTGTTGGTACAGTTAGTTCATCTTTGTTAGAGGATTTGGGGTTGGCTAACTCATAATGGTCTTCATCTTTCCTTGCATTGCTTGAAGTAAATATAGCACATAATCACACAAGACAAGGGGATGACCTCACATCTTCTTCAGGCCAAAGGCTGCCCAGATTTGGTACAGTCATTTGTGGTGCAGACACAATGAAGGCCATCGTTTGGTTCTGGCTTCTTTGAATTGAAACTGTGACTTGGAGAGGATAAGTAGAGGGTGTGGCCAAAACACACTTGAAGTTTGGCCCCATCTTCTTGGTGGACAAGAAGCAACCGAGCCTTTCATAGTGATCACTTAGCAGCCAGATTAGGAAGCCTTGTGTATGATTTCATGGTTTATATTGAACAGAGTCTATCTTGGGGAAAAATGATTGAAGATAAGTCCAGGTGCAATCGAACACTTCTTTATATTTAGGTATGTCATTTTATTTGGTCATTAATGTGAGTACTTGGCTCCATTAGGACCATGATATGGATGGTTCTGTCTCCCTTGTAGAGAAGTTTTCATGAGAATTATGAAGAGAGATTGTTGTTCACAGACTTGAAATTAAACTGATGGTCCATTCCAGTCATCCCAGAACGTAGAGGAGTGGAAGGCACAAAGCTCCGGAGCTCAAGGTCTCTCCTTGGCTCCATGGGGAATTAGAGGCTGGCCTGGGCATCAGTAGACCTTGTCTCAAAATAATAAAAGGAAGAAACAGTGAGGGACAAAGCAGGAAAAAAACTCTCTTTAAAACCTCTGTTCAGGGCTGGAGAGATGGCTCAGAGGTTAAGAGCACTGACTGTTCTTCCAAAGGTCCTGAGTTCAATTCCCAGCAACCACATGGTGGCTCACAACCACCTGTAATGAGGTCTGGTGCCCTCTTCTGGCCTGCAGACATACACACAGAATATTGTATACATAATAAATAAATAAATATAAGAAAAGAATTTTAAAAAAAAAAAACACAAAGTGGCTGTGGAAATGACTCAGCAGGTAAGAATGCTTGCTATACAAGTGTAATGGCCTGAGTTCAATCTGCAGAACACACATAAAACACTTGGACTAGCACCTATGAGCCTGTACTCCAGCACTGCGGAGGGCCCAGATGAGAGGACAGTGCAGCTTTGTTGACTGCCGCCTCGCTAGCTTCAGGTTCAGTTCTCAGGGGACTGAGACAGAGACCAATAAAGCAGGACACTGAATATCCTCCCCTGGCCTCCAAGAACAAACGTGGTCATGTGCACCTACACACATACACACATACATACACACACACATGCATACACACGCAATACACAATTTACAATTTTACAAAACTGAAACTATGCTGGGTGTGGTAGCACATGCCTTCAGTCCCAACACCCAAGAGGCAGAGGCAGGGGGATCTCTGTGAGTTGAGGCCAGCCTGATCTACAGAGTGAGTTCCAGGACAGCTAGGACTAGACCAGAAACCCTGTCTCAAAGAAAAATCAAAAGGAAACTAAAACTAAGAATAACTTTTCTCTATTTTGGTTTTGTGTATGATTTTGTTTTTGAGACAAGGTCTCTGTGTGTGTGTGTGTGTGTGTGTGTGTGTGTGTGTGTGTGTGTGTCTCCCAGGCTGGTCTTCAGCATCCCCAGTAGTGGGGTGCACCACTATGCATGGCTCTCTTCCCTTTATCACTTACCTCGGGCATTTGACTGCAGTGATAGAAAGCTGATTGACACACAGGGGCACACTGACCTGTTCGTTGACCAGGCGGATAAGCTTGTCCATGTTTTTGAACCACATGTTGGCATTCTCATACTGGAAGTCTGAACCCATGGTCATCACAGTATGGTTGGTTCGGTAATACTTTTGCTATAGATGAGAAGGCAATCATTGGGCCAGGGTGTCCTGGACTATCCCTACACCTGCCCCTAAGTACATGTGAGAGCCTTGGGATGTAGTTCCATGTGAGAATACTAGTCTAGCATGTTCAAAACCCATTGGATCCCCAATACAAAAGAATAATACTGCACTTAAGGTATATATGGAGGCCAAATGTTGTATACGTACTAAATAAATCTTTTTTAAAAAAATTAAAAATAAATAAATAAATAAATAAAAACCTCTATTCAGCAGCAAAGACTCTGGAGCAACAGACCCTCTGTTCCTTTCTAGGAACTATGAGCAGCTCTACCTGGAGGACCAATGACCTAGGGCCTGGGAGTCAGAAGAAAAGCTGGCTCTTTGTATGGACTGAATGTTTCTGTGCCCCTTCTGTCTTACACGTGATTCCAAGCTTTGAATTCTCAGATTGATGTTTTTAGTTTAGAGTGCCTGTGAAAGCCAGAAAGCATAAAGTGGACCATTAGAGGAGAAGAGGAGAACAGGCATGGAGGGAAGTGGGAAGGCAGAAGAAATGCATTGTGGGAGGGGTAAGGAAGTCTTGCAAATGGAAAGGTTTAATCAGGGATAGGAGAAGTATGTGGGGGGGAGGGTTAACCAAAACTAAGCATGGAGGGAAAAATCCTTTTGGAAAAAATATTACATTTTAAGTCATTTAAAACCATTTGAGGGGCTGTTTAAATAGTTTAGCATGTAAAGATGCTTGATGCCAACCATATGATGTTGAGTTTGATATTGGGAAACCACAGGGTGGAAGATAAGAAAATGATCCAGAAAATGATGCTCTGACCTCCCCACATGGACCATGGTTTGTCACCAAGTCTAATGAATGGAGCTGCAACCTTGAAAGTCTAAGTAAAACAACTGAATGAAGGAGCCCTGCATGCATGGATAACGTTCCTCCCAGAAGACTAAGTTGACTAACAAAGACCCCAATACTGTGAGATAGATCCCTCTGAGCTGTGAAGCAAGGGGGCCTCCAGTCAGACATTACAGGCTGCTGCCAATGTCCTCATTTACACATGAGAATTAGATTATAGAAATATTCTGAACACACTATACACTTGGCATATAGAACATTTAGAAGCCATGTTGTATCCACGCTAACTAGCTTTTGTAGTACTAGAAGCTTATATGCAAGCTACTGGATGAGGAAAGTTGGCAATGATTTTACCCATCTGTAGACCCTGCATGTTACAACTTGCCTGGCAAGATATTCTCTGTGTGATAGTGTGTTGACTATTATAGGAACAATGAGCTTTGTGATTTGATTTTAGATCTACCACACAGTAGGAAACTATTCCCTGGTTCTGTAAACCTGGTTCAGAGCCCAGTGACTGAGGCTGGGGTGATGTAATATGGAAATTTCTCTGACTCTAGAGACTAAAAACTTTGCTGGATATCACAGCCAGAGTTCATAACATACATTGAGGTCACTAAGACATAAGGCTGCTTCCCTACTGTGTACTCAAACTGATTGTTTAGCTCACTTTTAAGAGTACGTAACAATTACTACACTTTCTCTGGTCTTCCTACATAGCCATCTTCTACAAACTGAACTAATACTTAACAGTAATCTTAAATTACGTTCTCTTCTGTGCTCACTGATTCAGAACAAATGTGTATCATTTGTATAAAATAGCAAACATAGAGGTTGAAAACACTCTCGAATAAATATCCACCAAGTGGAACACAGCTGCGTTACTGGGCAAACATGGTGTTTGAAATGCTTTCTGTTGTCTGGGTGAGTTGGGGTCAGTTGCAGTCATTACCTTAATCCCTTGTAAAACTCCATGAATGATTTCTATAAAGTATCCCACTCCCATCTCCACGTGATTCTTATGGGGAAATTCAGTAAAAGAGAGAGCAACAAAAGGGGCAGGAATTCACACACAGGGACAGATGTAGAGACAGACAGACATGGGGACAGACACAGACTCTGACACAAAAACAGACACAGGGACAGACTTCTTCAGAAAGGCATGGATTCAGATTCATGCAACAGACAGAGAAGGGAAGACAGGAAACATGTAGAAAATGCAAACCTGGAAATGACTCCCAATGGAAGTGCTTTTATTTCTTTCCTTAATGCCACACTGAAGCAGTATTGGTGACTCTCAGCTAATCACTGGTTGTTGAATACACACAATAGGCCCTCTGTTGTTGTCTTGTTAAAACTGCCTTCTATGTACTCATGCTGACACATATACATTCGAGCGACTGTGATCCCTAATGAGAGAGGCTTCTTTAGGCAGTGGGCTCTGGTGAATGCACAGACTCACACCTGGCCAAAGTTTAGAGAATGCATAACTGTGCGGTTCTCAGACCACAGCAGGACATCTGAACCACAACACCCTCCAAGGCTCAGGGACTACTTTGGAGGAGAGAGGCAGAGGTTGTAGATAGGTTCTGTGAAGTGGTGTCCAGGACACAGTGATCATCATACACAGGAAGGGGCTCATAAGGCCCCACCCTCAGTGAGGGACTTTGTCCAGTTAATGGGTGCTGGGGCATGGGACGTCATAAAAATGAAAGGAAAAGGAAATGCAGGTAGGCAGCCACACTTTAACTCTGTGGATGCTGAGGCCAATAGAGTAGTTCGGGTGGTGTTTTTACCCATGTGAGAGCAGTGTGAGTATGAAAATCTCAACAAGGCTGGTTTGTGACGTGGAAGGTCCACTAACATTCATTGGTGCTTGTTACTGAGCTCCAGTTCCCAAAACTGCAATGGCCCAGAATCCAGAAATGGGCTCAACCTGGATTTCAGAGGATTTCAGGAGGGTAGATAAAAGCCAACATTCCTTAAAAACTTGTGAAGCTAGTTCCTCTACCCAAAGGTGTCATTTCTCTTATCACTGGCAGTAGGAAAACTGGCTACCTGAGGTGTCTATTACCATAATAAGGTACAGCCTAGACTCGCCTCTAGACTTCTTCAGCAGCACAAGTACATGCTGTACCTGTGAACGTCCATGCTGGTGTTGTAGGTCCTCTACCCTCCTCTCCTACCCTAAACTCCCTTTAGTTCAGAAGCCTCCCTCCCCCAGGTTCTCATTCTCTTTCTAAACCTAGCTCTGTCTCCTCCTGTCTCTATGTTCCTCTCCCTCTCTGTGTGTCTTCTCCTCTGTCTCTCCCTCTGCCTCTCTGCTCTGTTTCTGCTTCTTTCATAGTCAGGAGCGGTTGGCTACATTCAGTCAACATCTCTTTCTGCTCTGGTGATTCGATGTGTCTCTATCTGTTCTATCTCTGATAGCTATAATAGAATCTTGCTCTTTAAACACACCACCAAAAGATCATGTCTTCAGTTTGCACAATACCAAGAAACAGTTTAAAATATTTTCATAACACATTTTAATGGAAAACTATTATAAACTTATATACAGAATTCAATATATACTGTGTCAATATTCAGAGAAATATTTAACATTAAATTTTCTATATTTTCTAAAATATTCTTGACAGATTGTCACTTGATGTCAGTAGCTTCTCATAAGTGCTTCAGCAGCAACCAAAAAGAAAAACAAGAAAGATTATCAGCAGTACAAAGACATCATTGGTGGCATCGTCAGGATGAGCAGTAACAGAGGCGTCATCAGTAGAATCTTATGTAGTGTCATGTCACAATGAATATCTTTGTCTTTGAGAAGTGCTGAGAATGTGGAGTCTTAGTTCATTGGTTTTATTTTCAGATGCTGCCTCTTTGGGGGTGTTTGGTTCCAAAATGATGCTATCCACATAAGTCACAGTGTATGGACACAGAAAAATAGAAACTAATGCCTAACAATTACATTTCTCTGCTTAGCCATTTAGAAGACACAATTTTCACATTAGGAGTGAAAATTATTCCCCCATTCCAGCACAGGGGACAACTGTGAGCCTACCAACTTTACTTGACCGGTTTGGTTGGACTAAACTGATTTTGTTACTTTAATGTGATGTATTTTCAATATGATTGGAAAACATGAGCATTTTTTCTAGTTTTAGATAATGCCTAAAGGGTCCTAAACACAGCACAAAATTTGTCTATCGTACATATTAGTACCAAAGAGAACTGTATTTCTAGTGCAAAAATCTTCATCTATTTTAAACCATTGCTACTGTCTAACTTACCTTCTTAAGCTCACGGTACTTTTAACTGCACAGCACTTGCCAAATTACATTAAATACTCATGCCATCACCGATGACAAGAATTTCAGAAACCATATTGAAGATTTTAGCAGTAACATTGACATAGTTGCTGCCCAAAGTAGAAGAAACTTGGAGTTAGTATTCATTGTATAGCAGGTGTAGTAAGCTGGATTTGCAGCATGAACACTTACATTAGCGTTCTCAGGAGGGTCCAAAGCGTCACCTGGGACACAAACAAGAGCAGATTCCTGATCAGTAGTGAATTTACCACACTTGTGTTCTCTTCTAAGCAAATTTCAAGAACAGGGTCAGCATTTTGCAAAGGGTCCATGGTGTCACCAGTGTGGTTACCACAAGCAGGCTCAGGGTCAGCATGTGGTCTCCTCATTGCATGTCCAGTGTAAGTACCTAAAGAACATGTGTGATATAGGGTGGTGTTGTGATTTGTCATTTTCTCAGATGCCTGAAGAGTGTCACCTCTGTCACTTGCACGTGGAGCTGATGTCAAGTCAGTGTGGGCAGTAGGCTGGGGCACAATGCCATGCTTTTCAGGTGCATGAAGAAAACCTTCCGCCTTCTTTTCTTCAACCTTTAAGGAAACTTTGAGATGTTAGTTTTCATTAAAACTTTGACTGATTTTTATTCATTTTAGAACTTATCTGTTAATGTGAGGGTCTTGAGATATAGTCCCCAAATGTTTGTTCGTCCAGGGTAATTTTATCACTCTAATCACTGATAGCCTGTAACTTCTGCTTCCTTTCCGTTTGAGTCAAAGCCCTGAGTTTGAGAATCTTAAAAGGGGACCTGCTCAGCCCTTTGCCTTCTTTTCTACTGCTCTTTGCTACCTGACATTGCCATCCTCTCTATAATGGGAAGATGTAAAAAGAAAAGGATACAAATGTGTCCTCTCCTGTTTTTATTACCGGGATTTTACATTCCAGGCAGATTAGTTGAATGCGACAATCAGGGGCTTTGGGAACGAAAGAACCTCTCTCTTCTGCACCCCACGAATGCTTTCCCATGGCTTTCACAATTGCCCATTAGGTTCCTGGGATAACAGAACTGTGAGGGTGACTTTTGAAATGCATGAATAAAGTGTGCCACTACCCACAGTAGAGGGGAACTGTGGAGCTGAAGTAAGGGTTCTGGGAGATGCCTTCTAAATTCTTACTCCCTTGCAGTGACTGTTCTTATACATGGCTGATGGATGTAATGGTCTGTTCCAGCATCTCTGTGGCTGATGGATGTTTGCTAATCACCTGTTCCAGCATATCTGTGGCAGGTTAAATGAGAGCAGACTCATGGGCTCATGTATTTGAATGCTTGGTCTCCAGGTAGTGGAACTACTTGGGGAGGGCTAGGAGGTGTGGCCTTGTTGGAGGAGTTGTGTGGCCTTGGGTTTCAGAAGACTGATGCCATTTCCAGTGAGCTCTCAGTTTCTTGTATGAGTTAAGCGTAGCTCTCAGCTGGGCACCATGCCTGCCTGCCTGAACCATGTGGTGATAGAATTGTGTGTATCCCATTGGAACCACAGGCCCCACTCCAAACAAACCCTTCCTTCTAGCAGTTGCCTTGGGAATGGTGTTTTATTACAGCAATAGAAAATAATATAACCATCATCCAATCACAGTCTGAGTAACATGGACAAAGCCTGAAGGCCTCATTTGATGTGCTAAAAGGGTGTTTTATAGTGGATTATGCCAAAAGAGTTGAAACAATTTCATAATGTTTGCTTAGATTGGATACATAGAACACCAACTGATTTAATGAGATACATTTAGGAAGTGTCAGCTTTGAAAATGCATTTGATGCTGTTTGTCAGGAAGGGAGCCTCATCAACTTTTATTCCAGTTACAAATAATGACTCTAGGCCGTTGTCATTCATGACACCTCAGGGAGCCTCCTAACTTAGCAGTCTAGGTTTACCTTTCTGTACCAGGTTTGAGGAGACTTTGTGCCACTTATGTGAAAACTCAAACGTTCCAGAGCTTACCCAACATCATCAAACAATGTAACGTGGAGATGGTAAACAAAATAGCTTGAGAAGCATTGTTTGTAAAGGAAACAGATGAGAAAGTAGACATCCTACATGTATGTCCAAACTGCTCAAGCGCAACATGTGAAAATGGTCAGTTCACTGGTCACAGCATAAGGAAGATTGAGAATCACTGCATTACAAGGTGACTAGCTAGCATGGCTATCCCAGGAGTGAGGGTATGAAGGAGGTGGAGGATATGTTCGAGGCTGGCATCCTCTTCTCTGACACTGTTTGCAACTATGCAGACATAGAAACAAAGGCATCACTCCCCTCACAAGCAAATATGTTACTTTTCACATTAGTGGGAATCACCATCAAGCATGACTTTTTCCACAGTATTCAGGCATCGCCTCTCCCAGAGAACTTAGGTTCATCACCGATTTTCTAAGAACTGCTTGGTCCCTCTTCTTCACTGCGGAGATTTTGTCAGACTATAAAAATTGTTTCCATATGTTCTGCAATGAAAAGACAGAGGATTAACTTTCCTGGTTTGATTATGAAATGAACTCTTTTGTTTTGGGGTACACAATTTCAAAACTACTTTATTACTTACCAGGCACAGAGTGTTGAAACATGAAAAGTAGAAACTATTACTTAAAAGTGAAATATCTTCTAATGAGCTTATCTAGTTACAAATCACTATGATATCATCAAGAAGTAAAAAATATTTTTCCTATCTAGATTGAGAAAATCATGAACTGAGAAATTTGGCCTTTCTCTGTGACTGAGACTAAACTGAACTCGCTATATTTTAAAATTTCTAAACCTTATATATGAGATGATTATTAATTTTATAGGCCCTCCATCATCAGTGTTTCTCTTCTGTGGTTGGGAGGCAAAATGCATATTATTTTCCATTAATAAATAAACTCACTTACTTACTAGTGTCCTCCATATCATAGTATCTGTGGAACTGCTTTATAGAAACCCATTTGTCCACTGAGTCACATTCAAAAGTCATTAATATTCAACTTCTGATTCACACCAACCCTTACTCTAGGGCTCCAGGTTACAAACAGATTTCCTAACCTCCAGCAGCTCACGGTGATGAGGTCGCCTTTACTATGAATAGATTAATATCTAATTACAACCCTAAAATATTGTAAAAGTGTGAACATGTCACAAAAAATCAGAGTGTATATTATTGTCAAATACAGAACAAATATCCATAAATCGAAGTGTTACTAAACGGTAATTAAATCTTAATGTCAACAACTGTTGGCTAATTGGGGAAAAATACTTTCTGTGTAACTGGAGGGAGAGTTTTCAATGTCCTCTTAGTGGAATCAAATAGAACACACATTCTCTTCACAATGAAAACTTGGTTGAAGAGATTACAAATAGCTAAATTTGCTAATGTAAACACAGAAGCAAAAAGACAAACAGAAGAGATGCTCTTCTATGTGATCCTGAAATAGGGATTTCCCAGGGAAGAGTAAATCTACCTGCAATTATGCTGAAGGAAAAGGCACCTGGGTGATGCCTGGACCACTGCAATAACTGGACCCTTTCAAATGTATTCAGGTGCATTACCACAGTCATTTTAAAATCGGTCTAATACATATTTACTTCTGCAAACCATCCTTGGTCAAGCACCAGGCCCCTTCTATGATATAAGAACTGCACTCAATCTTCCACTCCCTGTGTTTCCAGCTCATGCTCTTATTGGGCCATGCTATCTGCAAGGACTTATTGCTCAATGGAATTTATAGAAAAAATGGTTCACAAATACCACCTTTTCTCTGACCAAATTTCCATTTAACACTGTGATAGACATTGCTGGTGGGAATGCAAGCTGATACAGCCCCGTTGGATGTCAGTGTGGCTATTTCTCAGATAATGAGGAAACAATCTTCCTCAAGACCCAGTAATACCACTTTTGGGTATATATCCAAAGGATGCTCAATCGTGCCACAAGGACATGTGCTCAACTATGTTCATAGCAGCATTGTTTGTCATAGCCAGAACCTGGAAACAACCTAAATGCCCCTCAATCGAAGAATGGATAAGGAAAATGTGTTATGTTTATACACTGGAGTACTACACAGCAGAAAAAATTATATCTTGAATTTTGCAGAAAAATGGATGGAGCTAGAAAACATTATTTTGTGTGAGGTAACCCAGACACAGAAAGACATTTATCACATGGACTCACTCATAGGTGGCTTTTAAACATAAAGCAAAGAAAGCCAGCCTACAAATCACAATCCCAGAGAACTTAGACAATAACGAGGACACTAAGAGAGACTTACATAGATCTAATCCACATGGGAAGTAGAAAGTAGAAAAAGACAAGATCTCCTGAATAAATTGGGAGCATGGGGACCTAGGGAGAAGGTTGAAGGGAGAGAAGAGAGCCAGGGACGGGAGTAGAGAAAAATGTAGAGCTCAACAAAAATCAATAAAAAAAAAAGTGGGAAAAACTGTGATAGGTAGACTACTGCTGCATTTTAACAAAATTCCTAAGAAATCAAATTTCACAAAAGAGAATTTTGCCTTAATAGCAGAGGTACTGCCATTGTCTTCTATTATAGATGCAGGAACGTCAAGGATTTCGGAGAGCAGTGATGGGTGAGATTGGTCCGTAGAGAAACTCTGTTGAAAGATTTGTTACCTGTATACTAAGTGACATTTTTGCATTTATGTAATTCAACATTGACCCCTGTCTTAAGGTTTTTGTTGCTTTTGTAGTTTCAACTTATCTCAATCTATGTAACACTCAGTGAGGACTCACTCATAGTTCTATTTAAAAATAAAAATTTAAGAAGCCAGTGGTTCAGTAGATAGCTCCGTCAATAAAAATGTTTGCCGCCCACAACATTTAAATCCTCAGCATCGACATAAAAAACTGAGCATGGGCATGTGCACATGTAACCCCAGTACTGTGGGTGGAAGAGACAGGCTAGCATTTGGGCTTGTTGATTACCAGACCAGCTCCAGGGTCAGTCAGAGATCTTATGTCAAGTGGATAAGTTAGAAAATGATACAAGACACCTCCTCTTTCCTTCATGTCTGCACAGAGAAATATGCAAAGCACAGAGAATTATGTAAACACAGGTACACACACAAACACACACACTCACACACACACACATATCCAAACACACAAGATGGGGAATGGTAGTTTTTTTTCCACTAACTTTGTTCTGATGGTTGCAGTAACTGATTGTTTTGTGCTCTGAGCACTTAGTGCTCTATTTCCTGTCTTCCCCTAACCCTGAAACACCATGACCTGTTTTCTGTAAATAAACTTTTTAGGCATTTTATTTAGTCTCACACTCTCTGCCAAGTAGTTACTTTGGGAAAACATAAAATATACTCTATGTGTAAGCAGTAAGCTGCCAACAATCTCAGAAGTCACCATATTTTGGTGCCTTGAAGCTGCGTTTTGATAGTCTGTCCACAAGTTTATGGTGTAACTCTTTATACTCAAGGGCATCTCTGAGTCATTTTATAGGACACTGGAGAGCAACATCGTCCCCTTTGTTTTTCTAACTTCCACCGACCTTGGCATTCACCACAGCTGTGAAACTCGTTGAAGGGGCTGTTAACCAGCTGGACAGAGCAGGTCTAGAAGGCCATTCAGAGAGGATCCTCAGCAAAGCCTGGGAGAGTCTTGAACCTTGCCATTTTGCTCACACTCTTCCCAGTAGACAACTCGCCCCAAACATACCAGTAAACAGGATTAATGGCCTGAAAACTAATATTTTACATATATGTGCATGGTATGTTTTGTGCAGTGTATTTGTATGTATGTGTGATTTCAGACACATACTTGTGTGGTGACTGGATTACAGACCTGGGGGTTGACCCTCACCTTCAGTCTTAGATTTATGACTGGGTCTCTCACCCTTGAATGCAAGTTCCAGGCTAGTATTCCAGGAAAGCAATCCTGTCTCCACCTGCAATCTCACTATAAGCTCCCCAGGATTCTAGAAGCACACAAGACCATCAGGCCTCAAGTGGACCCTGGGCATCCAGCTCCCATTCTCCCATATGCACAGCCAGCACTTTATCCTCTGAATCACCTCCGCAGACATGGAGTGCTCCCAGCATTTCACGCTGTACCAGAGGCATAGTCAGTCATTGAAAACCATGTGCTCCACATATAACTATTAAGCTTTGATTAGCAAATAATCAAGAAGCTGAAATTGTCTTACACTTAGGAAAATATGGTGCCAGCTTCTGAACTTTATATTCTCTACATACTCAGTGTATTTTAAAACCCAGACATTCTTACCCGAGTGAGATCTTGTCTTTAGTTCTTTGACTAGCTATAAAATAAAAGCAAAATATGTTATAATCAACTGTACAAAATAACAGCATTAAAGGCCAAGGTCAATATTTTCTTACTAGATATACTTTGAACCAAAATGTGGATAGGCTTTAAAGTGAATACTGATTTATAGACAACAAATATATGGAAAACTCTTAATTGACACTTCTTTCTTTGTTTAAAGTACAGAGACAAATTTATCAAAAGTTACTACTCGTAATAAATTGGTGTACAAAACACCTATGACCTTGAGCACTATCAGACTGAGAAACTGGCATCTGAACCAGAGTCAATATCACAAGCAGAAGTGTTAAAGTGGTAGCACGGTATTGCTGCTGCTGGTTTTGTCTCTGGGCCAGTGGGGTTAGAATTGTAAGTGAGCATACTCATCTTGTATGGAAGTGAACAGAGCCTCTCTAAGGATCAAATAGAAATTATTGCATTGAAGATAAAAATTCCAGACACAAGGAAGCTAAGTCGATGACGACTGCCCTTTGCAGCATAGCAAAACTTAAGAAACACAAGCAGACCAAGGACAAAGACCCTTGCAAAGATATCCAGATGCCAGAATAGCAAAGCTCCAGAGAGAGGTCACTGTGTGTACTCTCCATGACTGCTTCTGAGGAAGATGCAGAAGACCCAGTTCTAGCTCTGGTCCCTCGCTCATGTGCAGTGCAAAGAAGTTCAGCATCAGCTGCTGTCACCTCCTATGGTAAGAGCTATTGGAAAGACCCCTGCAGTAGTCATGCGTTATGCATTCTTGTCTATTTCATTCACAGTATGTGAGCTGCAATGTAACCTCCTTGGCATTGCCTATAGCTGAGGCAGAGTGATTGTTTCACCAACAAATGCTCCCACATGCTAAGCCTTTGGAGACCTCCATCAACCCTCTTCACCACAAAGAAATAATGTAAAGGACAGTCACCCACGTTACAATAATACTGACTCTTCTCACCCCATCTCTTAAGGGAAGAGGGTCTTCCAGATTCCTCTACACTCCATGTACTCCTATTCACTTGATGCTGTGCCCTCCATAGGCGAGGTCGGTGTGAAAGACACTGGGGCGACGGTTACTGAAAGCCCAAACTCTGCAGTGTTCCTCTCTCCCTGAGAATCTTATCCAGACTCAGTGCCGCCCACTGTAGAATGATGCTCTTTTCTCAGCCTTCCTCCTACTACGGAAAATTGTTCTGGAAAGTATGTCTATTCGCATGTAAACCAAGAATCACCATATCCTACACTAACAAATAAAAACAATGAAGAAAGATGCTGGCGGTATAGCCATTAGGGTGAGCGCTAGCCTAGAATGCTTATAATGGCAGTGTTCAATCCCCAGCACTGCCTACAGGACTCAAAATCAATTCATTTTTTTAAATAATTGAACAAGCCTATTATTTCTTATGTCAAGAATTTTGTCAAGATATATTCAGATTAATTGGCATAATTAAAGATAAACATAAAACCATATGTGAATTGTTTAATATGTCTAAATTGAGAAATTAGAAAAAGGAAGGAAACCCAGAAAAACCTAGTTACATTTAGTCCTCAAAATCTTAAAGTAATTGAGTACTATATTTTTGGGTTTTTTAACATGATCACCTTATTGATATAGATGTATATAATAATGCATAGCATAAATATAATGTGTTTATTATAAAAATTCCATTTTCTAACAAGCAAACTTGCTGTTATATGACTATAGAGGACACATACTGTGGACTAGTTAGAGGTCTTTTTATTTATACAAAAATACGCATCAGAGGCTCACGTTAAATCAACCAACATGTTTCAGATGATATAGTTTGAGACTGGAAATTTCTCAGAAACTGTTTCTTAAATTATTCTGAATACAAAGGGCATTAGGAGGCAAATTAAAACAAGATAGAATTACATTTCTATGTTATTTCCTTTGTTCCTTTTTTAACTCTTTTTTATGGATCTAAAATCTTTTCTCTTCCTTATTTTCTTCAGGGAAGGTAGGAGCAGATGGAGTAATTCTTACTTCTGTTGAAGCTGACGCGCTTTTTCCTTGTTCTGGCTCTTTCGCAGCTGTTCCGTCACTGTGACGTATGTTCAGAAGTGATCATCATTTAATCATTCACATAAGAACACTTAGATGTTTTCTAACTTCTTTATTCTTGAGTCCCTCATATATCTTACATTAGATATTTACAAATACTTATTTTTGAAACAGGATCTCATTACGCAGTCCAGTTGACTTTAAACCCACTGTATGCATCATGTTGATCTTGAAATCAAAGAGTTCTCTCTGCCTCCTGCCTCCCAAGTCCTGGGATTAAAGGCATGGGAAAGAGGCCCGGCCAAAACTCTAAATTCAATCTTCAACAATTGATGATGATTAATGACTGCTGTCCTTTCCACCTTTCCTCTCATTGAGAAGAAAAAATAATTCACTTTGTAATCAAAATACAAACACACACACACACACACACAAATGATAGTAGTGCTTTTTCCATATGATTGGCTTTGAACGCTCCAGCGACCTTGTATTCATATGCTCGTGGAGTCAGTGCTCCTGTTCCATTCATCTGCCCACGTCCCTATGGCCCCACAGTCCTATCTCTGCCGTGTACTTTGGAGGCCTTTCTTTGAGTGGTATGCTCTCAGTGGTCAGTATATGAGGAACTTTTTTTTGCTTCTAAGCATTCCTCTGCCACATTCTCAGAAGCCATGATGTTTGTGATACTGTCAAATAGTTTTAACAGTTCATTCATGTGTGAATGGTGAAACCACTGCCTGGCTGTTACTTTTTTCAGTAAACCTCTTTGTGTAATCCTGAGTCTTTATAACTCACAACCAGCTTCAAACCTCAAAGAAAGCAACGCGCCTTTGTCAGCTTTATTCTTCCCAGGTCACAGCTAAGACTCCTGTACTTCAGGGACTATTGACAGTATACTCTGGACCAGCAGTTCTATGTTCCTAGTGTCTGCTTTGGCTGTCATCACGGTCTTGGAACTTGTTGTTGGGACTTTTCACCTGCAGTGTGACCCTTGTCCAAAATAGCACTGCTGCTGAAGTGATCGCCAACAAACTGTAGGAAAACCTTCAACCTTG
Source organism: Microtus oregoni (assembly GCF_018167655.1). Classification (NCBI taxonomy): domain Eukaryota; kingdom Metazoa; phylum Chordata; class Mammalia; order Rodentia; family Cricetidae; genus Microtus; species Microtus oregoni. The sequence goes on from NW_024543063.1 coordinate 66,649,243, forward strand.
ACCACTGTGTTCAATGTCTTTTTAGCAGATAAGTATCCCCAGTCTTATTAGATCAAGGATCTAAACAAACTTATTTTTTATCTCCATATTTGACATGCGTTCCTGCTCACATGTGTCAGTTGACCCGGTGCATGCTTTCAGGTCAGAGGACATCCTTGACTGTCAGTCCTTTCCTCCTGACTTAGTTTGAGGCAGAGTTTCATGTCATTAACAGCTATAAAAGCCAGGCTAACTAAAGTCTAACATTCTAGACAGTTTCCTGTCTCCACTCCCATGTCCCTCGAGGTTCCCTGAGATTAAAGAATCCCACTAGCACATGAGGCCCTTTCTGTGTTCTGAGGAGTTGAACTCTGAATTCCTGGGCTTGTGTGATAAGTACTTTACTCCTGAGACATGTTCCTAGTCGTGATTTCCTAAGACTGTGCTATACCATGTCAAAGTCACAAGCATACTTTCTCTGTATGCTTCAACAGTGTCAGCTTTACAAATTTCTGTTTATCTTATGTTAAAGGAGGAATAAATGACATTAACTGGCTCTCATTAGAGAAAACCACAGGCCTCTAACTAGATTACAAGTCTAATCGAATGTGTTCTTCACACAGAAGCCTTAGTTCCATAATTAACAGCAATCTGCTCATAACAACTTCTTTAATTTAGGCTCAAAGTCTTCTTTTAAAATTGTGTGTTTTAGGGCCAGAATTTGATTACCTGGAAATAAGGAAAAAGTCAGACACTGTGTAATGTGTCTATAATCCCAGCACTTTTATAGTTCATGGGAGGTGGCGATAGTAAAATCCCAAAGAGGTTTCCCAGCCTGCTCAGCTGGGGTAAGTGACCAAGTGCCAAGTGAAAATAGAAAACTTGCCTCAAATAAGATGGAAGGCAAAGTCATCACACAGTATTGTTCTGTGTCTGGGATGGGAATATCATGGCATGCATGTTCCCTGACACAAAAACAAGTACGTGAAGGTGAGGGATGCTAGACCATGTTTAGAATATATGGAATGTACAAAGTGTATTTTCAATAAAAATAAAGTACACACGTTTTACTTTTTAATTCATCTGACTTTAAACCAACATGAATAAACAAAAAGATAGGAATCATTTGCTGTTGAAAGCTGAACTCATCTTGAATACCAAGTGTCCTTTGTAGAACTGCTCTCACTGTGAAGAAACTCCATGACCCAGATCAACTTGGGGACAGAGGATTCATTTGGCTTATGTGTCCACATCATAGTCCATGATTAGTGGACGTCGGGGCAGGAACCCAAACAGGGAAGGAACCTGGAGGCAGGAGCTGATACAGAGGCCACAGAGGGGAGCTGGTACTGGCTTGCTTCCTTCAATCACTGATTAAGAAAATGCCTTACAACTACATCTTGTGAAGGAGGCATTTTCTCAATGGAGTCTTAGTTCTTTGTACTCATTGTGGACAACTGACCCTAACCAGATTAACTGTTTCAGGACCTTTTGTGCACAGTTTCACATCTGACTAACACATTGTCAAGACATTTCAGACAGAACAGGAAAAAAAAATAACATCTGGTAATATCATTTCATTGTCATGATGGACAACCTAACGTATTTGATTGTTCAGAAATCACTTAAAGCAGAGTGAGTGATCAAGGAGACAACATGTTTTTAAAAAAACTGCTTATGTTCAACATAGAACATTGAAAAAATATATAAGAAACAGAACAAAAATACTAAAATTATAAATTTCACTGTTGAAAAGAAAGCTGAGACTTTGCAAAAAACAACATTAATGTGAAGTTGACTTAACTTGTAGAAAATTGCCAATCAATCAGATTAGGAATGACAAACTGTTGTTTTTAAATGGGAAGCTGAGCCCTGCTACACACTGTCTTTTGTTTATGTTGGAACAGTCTCTTTTCCAGCTCACAAACCCTCTGTGCTAGGCTTTCTCAATATGAGCTTCTGAGTTGAAGCCATATTCTCTCTACCATTTTAGTATTCATTACTTAAGCATTGTCACCCTCAAAAGCAGTGCTAAGAGTGTAAAAAAGAAACAGGAGCTATTTGGCTTAAGCTCTGAATGTTCATCCGCACCATTCTGTATTAAAAACTCTGCTATCTCGTGTTGGTTTTCATATAAGGCAAATTTATATGGTGTCGACACAGACTGTAAAGAAAGAAATTTCATTTCATAAATTGACATGCTTCTCAACTGAAATTTTATCACAGATTTTGTAAATAAAAAGAGTCACAAAAGAATAAATTTTCCTTCAGCCCTTGCTGCAGATTCACACACACAGGGGTTCCATTCCCTTTGACACACCTTCCCCTGCCCAACATTGCCCGTGAACTCCACTCATCTCCAGAAATTTCCACAGACACTCACTGGTTCCAGGCTTCTTAGCTCCACAAATATATGACTCCATTGGCCCAACCCTAAAACATGGAGTTAGGTTTGGTGTGCCTCTGTTGAATGACTGAACTCAAGTGGCATCTCTGGAGCAGTTTCTCCATCTGTTTTTCAAAACTATTTTTTCCCTAAACTAAAAATTATCTCCCACACCAAACATCATTTCCTATTGTAGTGCTCCAAAAAATGCTGGAGGTAGACCCCAGACTAATGGTATGTAACACAAAGCGTGCTTGTTCTTCAGAAATAGCCAGGATGCAACAGTCCATCACCCATATAAAATGCTAATGAGGACCAGGGACAAAGACAGGCAGGCCCTTTTAAAAGGAATTTGGGGAATTCTAAGTATCTTTGTTATAATCGGGCAGTCAGGGAGCAGTTACATGGGGCGCATGTTGATTGGACAGGGCTAGTAACATTTTCATCCATTGTGGGATTTTTCTGTCACATGGTCAGTAGCAGCCAGATCCGGCAACGCTGAGTCTCCCAGCCTTTTAAGGACAGGTTTGGAACTGTTTAGCCGATTGACTAAACCTGACTGGGGAACTCCCTGGGTTCAGGCTTAGGTCATTAATTACAATGAAGTTGCTCCTTTTCTAAGATGGAGTCACATTTTGGCCCCTTCACTATGTACACAGAAAATTTGAAAAAGTAAATTAAAAAATGTCTTTTTAGTATGTTTTCTTCAATGATCAAATTTCCGCATTTGCCTGTGTGCCTGAGACCTTTACTCTAGCCTCATCTCTGAGAGACAAACCACATCAGTAGCTTCTTAATTACACAGATTTCTGGTTTGGTCTACAGACATTTATTACCTTAAAATAATTTTTTATTGCTTGTGAACATGTGAATTATGTGTGTGTCCAAATCCTTTACTTGTTCAATTTGAAAGTAAAGCCCACATCTGAAACAAAATGTGCTGTGCTGAGTTCCTTTAAGTTACCTCTAAAATCTATGAAAAACAGATTTGGAAAAAAAAATGTTTGACTCTGAACAGATTCAGTGAGACTGCTTGAGCTTCAGAATGTGGAAAGTGATCAGAGTATCGTTGCTGGAAGTACATTGCGAATGAACTTGAATGATCAAGGAGCATGTGAGCTATGGAGAATCTACCTTTGACGGTCATGGTTTCCTGCCTATGATCTAGTGAGAAATAAGAAACAAGGACTAGGAAAGAAGGATGCAGTGACTGTTAAAACTTACTTGGTAAAGCACTCGCCCTGCAAGCCTGAGAACCCAAGTTCAGAGCCCCCAGCACCCTGAGAAACTTGGGGAAGTGGATACAGGAGGATCTCCAAAGCTTGCTTGCCTGCATGTCTAGGTGAATCAGTATACTCCAAGACAATCAGTAAAACACAGTGGGGATTTGGGTGAGAGAATGTCCCAAAAGCTGAGGTATAGGGACCATACAGTGGTTCATCAGGTTAGGGCACCCACTGGCAGACCAATGGCCTGAGTTCAATCACCAGAACACACAACGTGGCAGAACACAGCTGTCAAATATGGTTCTCTTCTGACCTTCACACACTTACTTGGCAGGTGTGGGGCACATGTGCACACACACACATGATATTTTTAATGAGAGGAAAAGAAATTGACGAATAAATTGTCGACCTCTAGCCTTCATGTGTGCACCAAAGCACACAGAACATGTATATAAGGGGCTGAAGACTGAGTTATAGTTCATGTTGAAAATTTCCTTATGAAATTCCTCAGCAAACATGAAACACATAGACGTAAGATTTCTTGGTGACTCTTCTTTTGGCTTCAAGTTGTCATTTTATGTAAAAATTTAACTCATGATATATTTTTTTGTGTTGCATATAACATAGCATTAAAAACATATGCATTGAGGGCTGGAGAAATGGCTTGGCATTTACGAGCTCTAGTTTTTCCTGTAGGGGACCTGGGTTTGACTCCTAGCACCCACAAAGCAGATCACAACTGTCCATGACTCCAGTTCCAGAAGATACAATGCCCTCTTCTGATGCGTGTGTGGTACACTGAAAATGCATGCGGGCAAAACACTCAAAAATGTATTTGGTTTTATTAGCTAAATCCCTTTAAAGCAGCACCCAATAAACTGCTCTAAAGGAGTGTAAAAGGATTTGTAAACTAACAGAAGTTCTTTGTTTTGCTTTTCTTTTTTTTTTGTTTTGTTTTTTTTTTTTGTTTGTTTGTTTTTTGTTTTTCGAGACAGGGTTTCTCTGTGGTTTTGGAGCCTGTCCTGGAACTAGCTCTTGTAGACCAGCCTGGTGTTTTGCTTTTCTTAAAGAAAGCCTAGGAGCTGGCCTTCCAAGGTGTGCAGGTTTCAGATGCCTAGGAGCCTAAAGCAGGCACAAAACCCAGTGGTCTCCATGAAAGAAGAGCCTTAAGCATGACCCCTGCCCTCCCTCGGGCAGCTCTGGAAGGATGTGTTTCTCTGTGGTAGACCCTGGCTGTCCCCAAGAGTTTCTGCTCCTCCTGCCACTCCCCAGGCCCCATTACCTGCCACTCCTGTCATATTCGTTTACGTGGTATTGACTGAAGTTGATAAGTTTTTTTATTGGTGGAAGCCATATTACCTACACTGACCGCCATGTGGAGCTGTCCCATAGAGTCATTCTGGATTAAATAGAGGGGGAAATCCTGCTTTTTATGACCCAAGAACCTATGACCCAGGCGTGAGGGCCAGAGGCGGGTATACCAGCCCGCTGAAGGGCTCTAATAGTATGGGCATCATGATCAAGGTCCTCTTGCATGTTGAGCCTCAAGGCGCCACAAGCCTTCCCGGCCCTTCCTGCCTTCCTGTTTAGACACCGCACCCTCCACCCTCCCAAACCCAACAGTAAATGTTCAAAACACTGGTTAAGTCTCCCCACTGATCCAAAAGAACGTCCTGCCAGGGCAGCTCCTTGGTTCAGTGTGAGCTGAACTCTGCTTCATCCTTAGCAGCCCAGTTCCATGGGCATAGTGATGTGCTGTGAGCACACATGGTTCTCAGCGACTGCACCCTGTGTGCTCTGCTCAGTGTGAGCTGAACTCTGCTTCATCCTTAGCAGCCCAGTTCCATGGGCATAGTGATGTGCTGTGAGCACACATGGTTCTCAGCGACTGCACCCTGTGTGCTCTGCTCAGTGTGAGCTGAACTCTGCTTCTTCCTTAGCAGCCCAGTTCCATGGGCATAGTGATGTGCTGTGAGCACACATGGTTCTCAGCGACTGCACCCTGTGTGCTCTGCGCATGCCCATGTCAGACTCCAGTGACAAAAGCCTACAGTGCTCAGCACATGTGGACAAAGATGGTATGTTTTCTCTTTTAAGGATGTTCCCTTTTAAGGTTCTGATATGGGAACTACAATCTGAATAACCACAGAGGTTTGGTACCTACTAAGGGACCAGGAGGGAGCAGAGTATCTCTCAAGGAAAGGAAATAGTCTATAGTGTTATGTGGCTATAAAGGAAAACTAGAGTTGGTTGGTTTAATGAAAGGAGGATGGAACAGAAAGGTAAAGGCAGGAAAACGGAAAGGGACAATCAATAGTAAAGGTCCTTTGAAAAACTCTATGGGAACAGACTACGTTAGGAGCTTCCTATACATATGTGAAAGAAACCCACAGGGAGACAAAAAAAAAAAAACTGAGGAGAGAAGGCTTCAAGTAGGCATCTTGTGCCACCAAATTAAACCTCCAGTGCCAGGAACAGGTTTACTCATGGACTCATGGACACCACCCAATAGAACAGGCTCTTGTTGCTCACACAACCTGATGTTAAGGTCTTGTTTCTGGAGGTCACACTTCTGTCATTAAACATGGAGAAGTTGTGCTGGTGTCTAACTAGATTATTCACCTACTGACCAGAGTTCACGGTACTGGAAGGTACTCTGCATGCTCCTGGAGGAGAAAAGTAGTCCTCAGTACCTCTCAGCACAAACCCTTCATCCTACAACCACACCCACGTGGAAGGAAGCTTTTGGACATGTGTAAATTCATTTCTAGGGGATCCAGCACCTTCTTATGTCTTTGCAGTCACCAGACATGCACACAGTGAGCATACATACATGCAGACAAAACATACATAGACATGAAATAAATGTGATCTATAAATATTGAGAAGTCATACATTTATGTAGTAAGTTCACTCTTTTAAAGTGTACAACCCAGTAAGTATTGTTTTAGTATGTTCTTAAAATTATGTAACCATCACCCTATTTATTTTTTAAATATTTTTGTCATTTGGGAAAAAACACCTTTATTCATTAGTAGTATTCGTTACTCTTCATTCCTCCAGACCCCATCCCCTATCAGTTACCAATCTAACTTTCTGCTTCAAGTGTCTCATTCTGGGCATTTAATAGAAATTAAATCATCTAATAAAGAAGTGTCTCATTCTTCAGTCCTTTGGCTACTTTCAACTGAGCTTAATATTTGTGATATTTATTCATGTCATGGGATGTATCAGTTCTCTACCCCTTTCCATGGCTAGAAACTAGACCACCGTATTAACACACTACCCTTTGTTTACCCACTCACCAAGCAGTAGGTAATTGGGGTTTCTTCCTTTTTTTTTTCTTTTATAAATGCTCAGGTGCTAGTGGCTGCACTATCTTAACCTACAATTTCAGCAGTAATGTGCCAGGGGAGGGAGGGAAGGAGAGAGGGAGAGAGAGACAGAGAGAGAGACAGAGAGACAGAGACAGAGAGACAGAGAGAGAGCGCGCACTAGAGAGACTGGGAATGGGCAGAGCATCTCTAAAGGGGACAGGGTGTCATTTGCTATGCAGGCAGCCATAGGGTGTGACATGCTGTGCCAGGGTGTGCCTGAATACTAACAAAATATCTGATGAGATCCATTGCCCTCTGTGTCACTGGGATGTCGTTTTAGTGTTGAGTTATAAGAAATCTTTACTTCACCGCCTGCCTCCCACCCGGCTCTCTGGTTCCCCAGGTAAGATGGCGGCTACCATGGAGTGCGATGTGGAAATGGCAGGGACCAATCCTGAACTGCTAGAGGACGAGGACTCCAAGAGGGAAGCGGAATCCTTCAAGGAACAAGTGAATGCATACTATGCTAAGAAGGACTACAATGAGGCTTATAACTATTATACAAAAGCCATAGATATGTGTCCTAAAAATGCCAGCTATTACGGTAATCGAGCAGCGGCTACACTGATGGTGCTTGGGCGGTTCCGGGAAGCTCTTGGGGACGCGCAGCAGTGAGATTGGATGACAGTTTTGTCCGGGGACACCTCCGAGAAGGCAAATGCCACCTCTCACTGGGGAATGCAATGGCAGCATGTCGCAGTTTCCAAAGAGCCCTAGAACTGGATCATAAAAATGCCCAGGAACAACAGGAGTTCAAGAACGCCAAGGCAGTCATGGAGTATGAGAAAAAAGCAAAAATGGATTTTGAAAAACGAGATTTCCAGAAGGGAGTTTTCTGCATGGACCATGCCCTAGAATTTGCCCCTGCCTGCCATCGCTTCAAAATCCTCAAAGCAGAATGTTTAGCAATGCTGGGTCGATACCCAGAAGCACAGTTTGTGGCCAGTGACATTTTACGAATGGATTCCACCGATGCTGATGCTCTGTATGTCCGGAATCTTTGCCTTTATTATGAAGATTGTATTGAAAAAGCAGTTCAGTTTTTTGTGCAGGCTCTCAGGATGGCTCCTGACCACGAGAAGGCTTGTATTGCTTGTAGAAATGCCAAAGCCCTTAAAGCCAAGAAAGAAGATGGGAATAAAGCATTTAGGGAAGGAAATTACAAGCTAGCATATGAACTGTACACAGAGCCTTGGGGATAGACCCCAACAACATAAAAACAAATGCTAAACTCTACTGTAATCGGGGTACGGTTAATTCCAAGCTTAGGAAGCTAGATGGCGCCATAGAGGACTGCACGAATGCGGTGAAACTCGATGACACCTACATAAAGGCCTACTTGAGAAGAGCTCAGTGTTACACGAACACAACAGTTTGAAGAAGCTGTGCGGGACTCTGAAAAAGTGTATCAGACGGAGAAAACAAAAGAACACAAACAGCTCCTAAAGAATGCGCAGCTGGAGCTGAAGAAGAGCAAGAGGAAAAATTTCTACAAGATCCCGGGGGTCGACAAGAATGCCCCTGAGGATGAGATCAAGAAAGCTTACCGGCAACGGGCCTTGACGCACCATTCAGATGGGCACAGTGGGGCCAGTGCTGAGGTTCAGAAGGAGGAGGAAAAGAAATTCAAGGAAGTGGGAGAGGCCTTCACCATCCTCTCTGACCCCAAGAAAAAGATTCGTTATGACAGTGGACAGGACCTGGATGAGGAGGGCATGAATATGGGTGATTTTGATGCAAACAACATTTTCACGGCATTCTTCGGTGGTCCCAGGGGCTTCAGCTTTGAAGCGTCTGGCCTGGGGAATTTCTTCTTTCAGTTTGGCTAATTCCTTAGACTCGCTCAGTTTAACCATGAATGTGGACGGTTCACCTCCTCCATCATGTCCCCATGTACTTAGAGCAGTTTCGTTTTCTCAATTGGGTGCCCTGTGTCTGTATGAGTGGGGTGAAGGAAAGGGAGCCGGCACTGAGGGCTGGGGAGGGGAGGGAAGCCAGGGGTAGACAGGGAAGCAGCTTGTGAATTTTTGTTGTATTGTTTAACTTTATTAAAAAAAAATTAAAAAAAGAAGTCTTTATACATTCTGAAGAAAAATTCCTATAGTCCTATATATGGCTATATACAACACATGGGAATAAATAAAAGGGCAGGAAAACTATAATGATTCTTTTTCTGGACCCATGAGAATAAGAAAAGCAGGAACTTGATCATCAGGCCCCTGTGTATTATACAATTACTGACTGTACTGGAAAATATTTTGTTACTTTAAAATGTCATAGTTTTTTAAAGTAATAAAATACAATAAAATGAAATAAAAAGTAGAAGAGTCTTGGGTGAAATGTTTCCTTTGTCGGCACAAAATAGAAGAAGCTTGCTAGGACATTCCTTAGGGGACTGAGAAAAAAATTTCAGAGGCTCCAATACTGAGGGGACCCAAGATGTAAGTAAACAGCCACATGGCAGGGACACCCCACTCTCTAGGACCTTCCCAGTAGGACACAACCCTGGACTCCTTCCCCAACTCCCTTGGCTTTTCTAGCCAATCAGCAGAGAGAGTTTCCTGTGGCTGGCTCTCCCCACAGCCCATCCAGCCCATTCAAACTACTACCTACACCACACCCCCAAACCCGCCTACTCTCCTGAAATTTCCCGTGGAACTCTGAAATTCTGCTTGCTCCAAATCTGAGGGGACTTAAGAGGTGAGTGAACAGCCACACCGCTGGACTCCCCTCCCTCTATGACCTCCCAGTGGAACAAAACTCAGGAGCCCTTCCCCAACTCCCAACTTTTCTAGCCAGCCAGCAGGGAGTTTTCTGCAGCTAGGTCCCCCAAAGTGCAAGCCCATCCACTGTACCCCACCCATGCTACTAACCACATCCTGCCTAAGAGCTGAGAGCTGGCTATAATACTGAGGGGACCAAGAACTTGCCCAAGGACCTAGCTGGGGACCTCCCCGTGGACACCTGGGAACCCCTCTAGAGCCAAGCCTCTTGCCAACCCTAAAAGGGCAGATATGGGAGCAGGGAAGAAGATATCTTAATTAAGATGTTTATATTATTATTACCATTTTCAATGTCAGTTACATTGTTGTTTTGAACACTCACTCTCATTGTAGCTTGGGAGGGCTTAGAACTCACATGGTAGCCAATGCTGGTCTTGGACTCACAGCTGTCTTCCTCCCTCAGCCTCTGCAGTGTTGAGATCAGAAAGGTACTATTGCATGCCTCAGTAGAAATATGTTCTTGCTCAACTAACTGTGTTCACACTATGTGAAGATGTCTAGGTTTTACCTCATGCTCCTAAGGTACTTTCTAATTGGTTTAACAAATGAGAACTAGCTAAGATAGGAGAAGATAGGTGAAGGCATAAGTCACAAAACAATCCCACACCAGTTTGGAATTATGATGTCAAATGTCTGTGCTATTATAGGTGTTGTTGCTTCCTTGGGTTGAGGTTTTCCTTCTAGTACTTTCTGTAAGGCTGGGTTTTGTGGATACATATTGTTTAAATCTGTTTTTGTCATGGAATATCTTGTTTTCTCCATCGATGGTGAATGAAAGCTTTGCTGAGTATAGTACTCTGGGCTTGCATCCATGGTCTCTTGGTGTCTGCAGCACATCCATCCAAGACCCTCTGGCTTTCAAGGTTTCCATTGAGAAGTCAGGTGTAATTCTGATAGGTTTACCTTTATATGCTACTTGACCTTTTTCCTTTGCAGCTCTCAATATTCTTTCTTTATTCTGTATGTTTTGTGTTTTGATTATTATATGGCGATGGGATTTTTTGTGATCCAGTCTATTTGGTGTTCTGTAAGCTTCTTGTGCCTTCATAGGAATATCCTTCTTTAAGTTAGGAAAATTTTCTTGTATAATTTTGTTGAATATATTTTCTGGGCGTATATATATTTGTAATTATGATGAGATAAGTTTTCAAGGTGGTGTGCCTATAGGTCAGTGGTAAAGTGTGTGTCTGACATGGCCAATAACACAGTTTCTACCTCTAGCACAGGAAAAACTGAATATGTACTTTCCCTCTTCTATTTTTTATTTAAAATAATATCAGTGGCCATGACTTTATTACTGCACTAATATTCTCTGATATATAGTATTCCAGTGCAAGAAACTACCGGAAGCTGCTTTGTCTTGCATATTAAATTTGAGCTGCTTTTAGTTTTGCTGTCCCGAGTAACAATAACCTACCAAATGCTATAAGTGTCTGCTAAGTTACAGTATTTACGTTCTTACCAGTGGAGAATGAGAATACCAAAACGATTATGAAACACATAGAACTGACTAATATACTAGTTAATGCACAGGATATACTGTTATACGATGGAGAAAGAAAGCCAGATGAGATGGTGCAGACCTTAAATCTCAGCAGAGGAGAGGTAGAGGCAGACAGAATTCTCTGAGTTTGAAGGCCAGCCTCGTCTACATAGCAAGTTCCAAGATAGCCAAGTGTGCGTGAGGGACCCTGTGTTAAAAAAAAAAAAAAACTAAACAAAAAAAACCCACAAATCTCCACAAACCTAAATAACAATATTGTATGTAATATTAGTAGGATTAATAGTAATAGCAATAATAAAAAGTGACCTAAAATACAGGTTTCTGTTATGATTATTATCATTATACCTGTCATTATTATTATTATTATTATTTTGAGACAGTCTCACTGTTGCTCAGGAGGGTCTAGAAGTCATGTCATAGCCTATGTTGGTCTTGAAATCCCAACTGTCCTCTTCCCGAGGTCTCTGTGGTGCTGAGGTTAGAAATGTTTCAGTTATTTAAAATATTTCACTTTACATGAACATTCCATATGCTTGTGTTAAAGTGACTTCTTGACCCAGTCTTTCTCACTAGTGTTCATCTGATTTCTTTGAAGGTTGTTTCTGTCCCAGAGATTTGAATTCTAACCAGATGAGGTGCACAGCTGTAATGTCAGCATTGGGAGGCTAAGTCAGATTTTTTTGAGCTTGAAACCATCCTGGGCCACATTTCAAGATCACCCACACCAAGGAGGAAAAGAAAAGGAAGGGAGGAAGTCAACGCTGGTTTATTGACCTTATGTCTGTCTATTCTGTCAGTCTGTGGCCATTTCGCTGGGGATCGTAATGATATCCCAAGCACCATAGAATAGCTACTTTGGGTTCTGGTGATCTTCCTTTTCCGAGGACAGAGAAAGGCCTTTTGACTGAGAGAAGATTCTCCCTGGAGTAGTTATGATGGACTCCCCTTAGCCAGGCAAGACTGGCTTTGCAGACAGAAGCTGAACAGCTGTCCTCTCAGGCACCCATCCAGACTTTTCATCTGGTCTTCTGAGGACTTCCTAAGAGATTGGTCTGCATTAGAAGATAGTATTTGTTCAGCTCTGTATTCCTTTCTTCATCAGTCTCATAGCTTGTGGTTACCTTACACATTCCCACCCTTTATTCCTATCTGTTACTGTGGATGTCTTTGTTCATACAATCTGCTCAAACTCAATGCATAGTGGTCTGTATTTTTACTATAGGAGAATATGATATTATAAAGTATACTTAAACAAAATGGACATATTCCTACAATATTATAACTCTTACAAGCACTTGAAGAAATAGCAAGTGTAAATAATTCTATCACAATTGTATCGATTTTATGTACCTATAATGAAATGCCTCAGAATGCCTTCTACAGGAAGAAAGAAGATTTATTGAGCTCACAGTCCTGAAGTCTCAAGTATAGTACCTCTACGGAGGAGCTCATGAGGAAGGCCTCACTGTGAGGAGCAGAGGATTGTGTACAGTAAGAAGAAATCACTGCTAGATAAGAAAGCGGAAATGGAAGATGATTTTCCCTTTTGTCATAGCCTCTCTCAGGCACTAACCCAAGGTCGGTCCCATGTAAACGCTCCAGTGACCTTGCACTAGTTCTCAGTTCTACCACCACTCCACACACCCACACAGGGCTCACCCTTCTCATTTAGGGTGTCAATTATGCAGCTCACACGATTTCTCATGCAAGGGTTGGTGGAGACTCTGTTCATTGCTTAGATTTGACTCTTTTCCTTACCTTCTTCGGCATTGCAGACAGTGGGTGGCTCCATACTGGCAACGTGGTACAGAAAGTGGTGTGTTTGCAGATGTGGAACAGAGACTCCTAAGTTTTTCTCCCCCTTTGAAGGACAGTGTCATACTGTAGTGGTAGATGAGAGGGAGTTAATGAATGCTTTCAGATTGTCGGTGCATGGCTCCCTGAGCTTCGGCTGCAATCGCTATTGTAGTGTTCAGGGATACTTCCAAATGTTTTTCCACTAACTGTGTGGGAGGTCCTTCTGTCTATGTGTTTCTTTTATTGGTTAATGAATAAAGACCTGTCTTGGCCTGTTGATAGGGCAGAACTTAGGTAGGCGGAGAAAACTGGACCGAATGCTGGGAGAAGGAAGACGGAGAGAGAGAAGCAATGGAGCCACCGCCAGAGTCAGACATGCTGAAACTTTGCCGGTAAGTCACAGACACATGGCAATAAACAGATTAATAGAAATGGGCTAAATTAATATAAGAGTTAGCTGATAAGAAGCTAGAGCTAATGGGCCAGGCAGTGATTTAATCAATACAGTTTCTGTGTGATTATTTAGGGTGTAAGCTAGCCAGGCAGCTGGGACCAACAAGTAGCTCCTCCTCCTCCACACTAATCTCTATTTGAAGGAATCCTAGATTTCTTCTCAAATACATGATGTAAATTTTCTATGATTAGGCCAGGAGTATATTGTAGTTTTGGTTGGGCATTTCATTTCTCCTGAAGTTCCTTTGACTGAGAATGTTTTGTGCTATGTTACACATTAGTTCCTTTTGTCTCTGTGACCATTCATGTTTTGGACGTTTCTGGCATTTTCTGAAGAGTGGATACTATGTTCAGACATGGTAGGACTCTCTACGAGAAGGAAACGTCCCAAGGTTTATTCCTGTTGTGTAGAGTACAGGAGCTCAGAGCACAGCCTCGGAGTGACATTGCTAGAGTGGGAATCCTGCCCCCTCCCTTTCCAGCAGTTTAAGATTGTGTAATTTCCATTATCTGATCTTGACTGATAAAAACATGAAAATCATACCTACCTCAGAGTATTGTTGGGAAAATGGATTGTCAACTAACACACTGGTTAATTGCACAAACTATTGAGTGCCTTACCAAGCTAGTGACCTCTGGTCCCAGAAGTCTTAAGGTTACACTAGACTGTGGCAGGGGAACACACTGAGAGGACCCAGTGTATCCTGTGTCCTAGACAGGATCCTGGAGCAGGAACAACCGGAGGGACTCCAATGAAGAGTTAGCCTGAGTTACAGAAATACTTAAACTGAAGAAATGTGATGTCTGTTTCCAAATGTCCCTCACATGTAACATTTTTTAACTTCTCTTTTCCTTCTCTTTATTTCTTCCTGCTCCCTTCCTTCGTCTCTCCTCCCTAGCCTCCTCTCTTTCCTTCTATATTTCTTTTCTTTTTCTTTCTTTCTTTTTACTCTTTACTATGATCCCATCATAGCCGAACTCAATACATATGTTCATACATACATGCAAAACATATATACATGTATATACATATATAGAGAGAGGCATATGTATTTTGCTTACCTTGAATTACTGAACTTCTTTCCCCCACCTCCTGCGGCCGTGGACTGTGTAACACTTGGCTTCACTCATATAACTTCCCAGGTTATTAAAACTCAGTGAAGGGAAACCTTAAACTTCTGTACCATGAAATTTTGGTAATTGAGAGTTTAATAGAAAACAATTGGCAGAATAACAGCAACAAAGAACATACATGAGACATGCACATTCAGCATGATAACCAGCAAGGAGCAAGGTGCTGAACCCAACATGAGCTAAACAGATGGATGGGGCTCAGTCTTCAAGGGCAAGGGAGGTGTTGGCAGGGAATGGGCAGAGGCAACAAAGACATTTGCAGCTCCCATGAAGGCTCCAGGAAGTCTATGTCTGTTTCTACCTGAACCATAATCAGACTCCTGTCTCTTTTTACTATGAGTGGGCCTTCTAGTCAGGAAAGGGAGAGTCAGAGAGAGGGGCTCTTTGGCACATACAGGTTTTTAAGGTATTTCATCTCCTCATAGATATAAATTTCTATATAGAAGGGCAATCCTTCCTGGTTAATCCTGTCAGAAGAGGCATGTAGTTTCTCTGACTAGCCATCTTGGAATAGGTGAAGAAAGGTGTTTCAAGGTGTCATATGAAAGCATCCTGCATCCTACAAACACAGAACTGGGTAAATCAGAAAGGAAATTCCCTTCTCCACAAAGATAACTATCATGACTATTTTGGAATATATCATTCCAAATCACAACATTTGTATTTATGTATTTGTAGGCCAAGTCTCACATGCTGGTCTCAAACTCACAAAGTAGCTCAAACCAACCTTTCACTCACCATAATCCTTCTTTCTGCACCTCCCTCAAGTGCTGGTGTTACAGGCATGTACTTTCAAATGTGGAATGTGTTTATATTTATAATACATTTCCGGTGATTTGATGCAAAAAGCCTCAGTCAACTTATGGGCTTAAATACTTGGTTCCCAATTAGTACAACTCTTTGGGAAGGATTTGAAATCATGGCATTGTTGATGGAAGTGTGTTATTGTGAGTGAGCTTTGAGATTACAAATGCTCAAGGCAGGCCTAGTCTCTCTCTGTCTCTCTTTATCCTGCACGTCAGCTATGAGCCCTCAGTTGCTATTTCAGTGCCATGCATGCCTCCCTGCCACTGTTTCCACAATTTCACCATGATGAAACTAATTCTCTGAAACTGTAAGCAAACATCCATTGAAATGCTTCCTTTAAAAGCTGCCTTAGCCATGGTCTTTATCACATTAACAGAATATTAGCCAAGACATATGTATTGATTAGATGGAATCATTTTCAGGTTATTGAACATCAATGTTCCTAGCATCATCATACACCCCACCTGGTGATCAAATTTGTCAGCTATATACTGTATCCCCTCATCTCACACTCACAGTGGACACTAACATGCTAAAACGTGTGAGAAGGTCCTGTACTGAGGAACGTGGCTTAGCACTGCTGTGTTCAGCACTTCAGAAACTTGTTTGGCCGTTAAGGACGGAAGACACGTCTTGTACATGAGCATCGAGAACAGTTTATTACACAGACTGAGGATAATCCAGGTGGCACATGTGTTTCAATAATATAATGATGTTAACATAGTCTACCCTTTACATGCCAATAAATCAGCTGAGCAACACAAGAGGGGTTGCCATTGCACAATGTCTGTCTACTGGAAAGGAAAAAGAAATAGTGTCTAAACTTGAATACTGTTAAGATGCCTTCCTTCCACACTGGGGACTATACTCCTCTGAACTTGGTGCTAGCATAGTAGATTTTACTTTGCTTTTGCATGGTTTGTTCTTTTCATTAACTTATCAATGGCGGCTTTGTCCCAGGTTTGGGGAGTTTGGCAGGTCTGTGGATTCTCTGCATGGTAAGAAGTAGCCTGGGAATCTGAGTTCAGGATGAGTCAAGGAGGTTGATGATACACAGTGCATCATGGGAGCCTGGACCTGAGTCATGCCTCAACGCTCAGTTCCAGTGCTGGCCAGCTCCCAGGAATAAAGCATCACTCAGGCCCCACCTCCATCCTTACTCAGGCCCTGCCTCATTACCCCTGCCATGGCCAAGCACCTTCTCTCAGGCCAGGCTCAACACCACGTTGCCTTTTTCAGGCCCCAACCTCGGACTTTTAGACACACTCAGGCCTATTGCCTGACTACTTGAGTTCAGTCACTGGACACCTAAGAAGGAGAAAATCCACTCCTGTGAGTCCTCATCTGACCTCCACTTGTGGACTCTTATCTGTAACTTGCACACACACACACACAAAATCACACACAGGCTCACACTAAAAATTATTATGTAAATTAACAATATATACTCAACTTCAGTCCTGTACTAGAATGAAACTATAAATCCACACTTCTGAGTCTGCCTGATACCCAAACTAGGAAATGTGGAAAGTGTCCTCTCTTTTGGTTACCCTTCATGTATCCATATTGATATAGTCTTATTTTTAATTCATATTTTACTTTCTCAGCTTTTAAAACAGTAAAGAGACTTTCTCACGGAATAACAAATTTCTTCTGCAGAAAACAGGGGATGTCATAAATTTAATTCTCAGTTAAAGAAACTACAAGTTATGGTCTAGAAGGTCTTATTTGTCAGATAAATTATTTGGTCTAGAATATGGGTTAAAATTTCATAGCTTCCCAACCATGATGTTTAGCATACTGTCTAAATTTCTAAATCCTCCATGAATAGGTGACAATGAATTAGATATCGAGTTCCAATCAGTTTTATATACATCAAGTAAGTTAGTCACTGTACTTGTTTCCTTGAAAACTCACCCAGATATTTATTTTTTTTGTTATTTTTTTCTTTTTTTTAATTTATTTATTTATTAAAGATTTCTGTCTCTTCCCCGCCACCGCCTCCCATTTCCCTCCCCCTCCCCCACTTAAGTCCCCCCTCCCCTCAGCCCGAAAAGCAATCAGGGTTCCCTGTCCTGTGGGAAGTCCAAGGAACCCCCACCTCCATCCAGGTCTAATAAGTTGAGCATCCAAACTGCCTAGGCTCCCCCAAAGCCAGTAGGTGCAGTAGGATCAGAAACCCATTGCCATTGTTCTTGACTTCTGAGCAGTCCTCATTGTCCACTATGTTCAGAGAGTCCGGTTTTATCCCAGGCTTTTTCAGACCCAGGCCAGCTGGTCTTGGTGAGTTCCCAGTAGAACATCCCCATTGTCTAAGTGTGTGGGTGCACCCCTCACGGTCCTGAGTTCCTTGCTCATGCTCTCTCTCCTTCTGCTCCTGATTTGTACCTTGAGAATTCAGTCCTGTGGTCCAGTGTGGGTCTCTGTCTCTGTCTCATTTCATCGCCTGCTGAAGGTTAATATTCAGGAGGATGCCTTTATGTTTTTCTTTGTCACCCGGATATTTAGAATGCTATGTTACTTTGAGTCAGTAAGCCAAGGATACAAGCATAGAGCTATACCAGCTCTACTGGGTCAATGTCTGCAGGAAATCCATGGATGCTGTGTAACCAGTTCCGAGGGACTCCTTCCTTGGTGACTGGAAGATGCTGTCGGGTCGCCACAACAGAGGGAAAGATGGTTTGGGGTGGGAAGGGTCAGAATCTTAGTTTTAAGACAAATTGTTCATAACATCTCAGACTGACCCCACATTAGTGACATTCCTGCCTCCACCCCAGAGAGCCGGGATGAGAAGTCTGCGCCACTACATGTAAACCAGAGTGTAGTTTTGTTATGGCTCAATCACAACGTTTCCTATTGTCATAGTGCTCGGTGGTAGAGGAGAAACACAACAGTGCCTATCCCCACCAAAAACTCACTTAGCTTTTCTGTAGATGGCTCTGATATGATATGTATACACATAGAGGATGGGGGAAAAGGACCTGTTCCATGTGCCTGCCTCTGTTTCCCCGTCTTGTAACAACTGACATTTTTCATATGGTGTAATGCTTGCTTCTCTGTGTCAGTGACAGGATGTACATAGAAGCAAGTTGTATTAATTTTTTTCTCTGGTGCTGTGATAATACACTGACCAAATGCAACTAGAAGGAGAGCTTTTATTTGGGTTACAGGTGGCATTCAATCATCCAGTGAAACCAAGCGAGGACCCGAGAGCAGGAGCTGAGCGGGGCTGCGGCTTGCTGTCTTGCTCTACAACAGAGCGGAACAAGAATGGCTGTGGAACAGCACTTGCTCAGGTGGTACTCTCTTCTTTTGAAAAATTAATTTAGTTTCAATTAACATATACTTACATCCTCACCCTCTCCTCCCTATGACCTTTCCTATCACTCCCATGCTGCCTAAGGCTATGTCTGGGTCCACGGTCCTGCTGTAACTGGGGCCTCTGTTGATGTCTATGACCCACGTTGCCTCTAAGGCCATGGGGAGGCCTGAGGTCTGTTTCACAAACTGTGGTCATTCTGGTGTCAGACTGCGTTGCCAGTATTGGGACCGTGCTGATCTGAGTAGACTGTGCTGCTACTGTGAGACACGATGACATCTGGTTCAAACTGCTGCCAGGGGTCGTGATTGGGTCCAAAGCCCTGCGTCAGCCAGGGTCTGAGTTGATGTCTATAGTCCAAGGTCAGAGTGGATGCCTGGGGTCAGGACCGTCACCAGAGGTTCAGTTCACCAAAACCTCTAAATATCTGTCCTTCTTTAGAAAAGGGTGGCTCATCACAAGTTCATCCTTTGGCTTCCTATCTGCTGTTAAAAACCTTTCACCGCCACCTTCTGTCTCACAGGTGTTTCAGTGGAACTTTCAGGCTCATCTAAACAGTATCAGGTATTTTCTGTACCTAGGAATCCAGGTAGACAATACTCATTGGGGGTGGTCTTTTACTATCAATCTCCAGTTTACATCTAGATGAATTAGTGTAAGTTCCTTTGCAAAGAGGTTTACTTCCTGGGTTCATCTCTGACTGACTATAAGTTGGCGTAAAGGAAGGTTCTAAATGCATGAATTGGGTACCTTTCATTTTGATTGCTTGACATCTGAAAATTCACATAATTGATGACTTCACTTTGAGCCATTGGTTGTCCTTTAGTGTCTACAAGACTCCTCTAATAATTCACAGGTCCAAATCATGGCCTAAAATCTCATTTTATGGCCCTCCCCTGGGCCTAGTGCAACTCTTAATTTCCTTTTCCACATTTGCTGTTACCTCAGGGCTTTGGTGTTTGGTTGGTCCTCAGAAGTCTTTTTCATGGCGGCAACTGGTAGTGAGATGCTGGAGTTGAGGATGCCATTGCCGACACTGTCTATGCAGATTGGGCAATAGGTTCCTCCCAGAAATTCAGGCATGGAGTGCTGGTCCCTTCTGGTCATTGCTCTTTTATATATCCAAAGTTTTGGCCTCTGAAACCTCTTTTCACTTTTGACTCACTAGTGTTGTTCTGACAGTGCAGGGAGATTCTTTTGACTTAAACTGGAAAGGCCACACAGTCTTCGGTCTTCTTACAGGTGTCCACAGGTCTTGTGTGAGCTCTGTGAGGGTCAGAATCTACATGATCGCCAGGTAGAAGGTCTTCCGAGACACTAGTTACTTTTCCTTGTGGTGTTTCTGAACACCTTCCCCTGTGTTTCCGTAGGTGAGCTTGTGCCCACTGAGACCATGCTCAAATGTCACCTCATCACAGCTTCTTCCTGAGAATCTTTGGCACACTCTTGCCTCTTGAACAGTCATCAACACTTCTCCTGGGGATTCCATATCTGGCCACTACTAGGGTCTTCATACCCAATCTCTTTTTCATCGTGTCTCTGTTTCAACCTCTTCCAAAGCTTGGCTGGCTCCTCAGAGTACACATAGATGACTCTCTCTTCTGCCATTTCCTCTTTCGAACTTTCCCTGGCTTTTCAGGGCTCGTGATTCCTGCTGCTGGTGAGGTTGCCATGTGGTACTTGGATTGCTCTCCTCGGGTGCTGGCTGAGGCACAGCTTTCTGATTTCCAATCAATGTCCCAGCCAGCAGGACTCTTTGATGGGTGTGTTTGTGCTGTTCTCTAGATGGGTGGAGCATCACTTAATCCAATAGGAGACGTCTGATGCTTTCTGGACATCTTAGCTCAGTGTCAGGAACCACTGGGTGAAGAGCTCAGATTTCCTCTTTATCAGTGGAGTTTGCATTTCTTGACAACATGAATGAGTACTTCTCAATTGGTGTATCTATCGATTTGACCTTGCCTGTAAAGTGGCAACTGAGCAGGCCCATTGTAGAATGCTCCATGGAGGTCAGGCACTGCCTTTTCTGTTTTGGAGAAGTGGGACTCACAGTGAGCCTTTGGAGACCCCATTATTGTCAAATCACATTGAGCCAGTACCCACCAAGGACCAGCTGCTCTGTGCCCCAGTTCTTGCTCTGGCTATAGGCTTGCAGGTTTCATAGCTGGTTTTGGTGTAGTTTCCTAATTCATGATAAAATTTTATGGTAGGTGAGGCACTGTCACCATCATCTAGGGCAAGGGTCTTTTTTTTTTTTTTGGTTTTTTTTTTGGTTTTTTTTGAGACAGGGTTTCTCTGTAGCTTTGGTGCCTATCCCGGAACTAGTTGTTGTAGACCAGGCTGGCCTCAAACTATGTCAAGGGTCTTAAAACTTTTTTCCACCCCTGGAGTTTCTGTTGGTCTGTACCTGTCCCCAAGACTGAAGAAAACCCAAGCTCAATCAGAACTCAAGGGGGCAAAAGTGGAGCTCCGTCTCCAGAAAGGGAGAAAATGTTGGAAGAGCAGCTGATACTCTTCATTTGATTTTTCTGACATGTAATCTAGGAAAGAGGTGTGTATCCTTGGAAGGATTTATACACATGTCCCTTCCCCTCTGCTGAACAGAGAATTATACACAGAGATACATTTTTCTTTCTTTCTTTTCCTTTTGTTGCTGTCTTTTATAGAAAATAGATACTTTTCTTGTGGTCTTAAAAATTGCTGACTTCCCTGTCTCGAAAAACAAAAACAAACAAAATTGCTCACTGTTAACAAATGATTTAATTGCCTCAGCCACTCCTACAGGGTCACAGGATTAAAGAGGCTAACTGCCAAGTACTGCTTTTGTGTGAAGGGCTTGCTTGCTTGCTTGCTGGCTGGCTGGCTGGCTGGCTGGCTGGCTTACTTGCTTGCTTGCTTGCTTGCATGGATGGCTGAGTCCTCTGCTGGACATCTGTCCCAAAGTCAATCTTTGCCCATACCCTGAAAGCATACGATTTAATATGGCTCCACAAAATTATGTCTTGAGGGTTTTTCCGTTTTAAAATAATCTCATTTTTACTTTACAAGCATTGATTTTTTTTTTCTGTGTGTTTATCTGTGTGGGGTAAGAGGATACCCTGAAACTGGAGTTGCAGACAGATGTGAGCAGCCACATGGGTGCAAGGAATTGAGTCTGGGTTCATTGGAAGAACAGACAGTGCCGTCAACTGCTGAGTCAGCTCTCCAGCCCAGGTTTTACCTTTATAGTCTGTGGACTCAGAATACCTAAGGCCTTATCTAGCAAATGTTTTCTGGCTTTGTCCTACCCAGTCTCATTTTTATTAAAAGTCTCTAATTTAGAAAAATCAAAACTTCGGCCACACTGGTGAATCTCTGAATGACCCAAGATCTAAAACGTTTAGAGGACCCCGAAAGATCTGTGCATTCAGATAGTAGCCGCCAGCTTTTTCTGACGGGTCTTGTTGTCGGGGTACTCTCAGCCTGGTGACTGACAAATCAGAAAGGCTTAGTCACTGGGGGACTCAGGCAAGTACCCAATGCCTACAATTCAAAGCCCTTCAGTTCTTGAGGGCTGACAGTCTCAGGCCAAAACCTAGATGAGAGAGGCCCAGTGTTGTGGATGTCACTGATGAGTTCCTGGCGTGGGGACAGAGAATACGAGAGGCCATGTGTTTGCAGGGGGCATCAGCAAGTTTCCAACAACAGAAAAGGAAAAAGGAGGCACCTGGAAGTCTCTGGAGTTCTGGGTAGTGAGCGGCCTGTAGTCGCACACAGTCCTGAGTCTCGTGGAAAAGCTGAAAGCCGCGTTATTTCCATAACCAGAGGGACTCGGGGGACTCTGGGGACTCGTGGGAGTCCAGAGGACCAAATCTGGAAGAGGCGGCAGCCTCCACATTTCGGTTCCTTGTCTTGTTTTGTGTGGTACTCTGCTTTTTTGTGTGTTACTTATTTTCGAGAAAAATCTGAAGTGATGGGTCAAAAGAGCTCACTCAGGAGATCCCTCTGAACTTGATGAAATCTCACCTGAAGGACTTCCAGAGGAAAGCGCAGGCGTCTGGAGAACACGTTTTTGTAAGAAACCAGTTGGCTTTTGTTCCTCTGGTTGTCCTTCATTCTACGTGGGCTCTCCGGCTGAAGGCTCCTTTAGCCTTGTCTTATTTAGAGGGTACAACAGGGTACAACATGTAGAGTTTAGGTAACTAGGGCGTGTGGTCAAACTGCCCTACATTCTGGCCTGGATATGCCCGAAGAGAACTCCCTATCCTTGATAAAGAAGGAGAAGCCAAAGTATTTCCAATGCCAACCTTTAATTTCAGAGAAATAAACGAACTCAGAGGGTAGGACAAAGTCTTGACCGTAATATGTCAGTCCAGCAGAAGAGAAAGAAGTGTGCTACCACCCCGTGTACCTTAAGTACAGGTCATAAAGTGAAGCCAGCCAACGGAGAGGCTCCCAGGCCCTTCTCACTTCCCCCAGTCACGTGTTAAGTTATCCTATTCCCCAAGGCTGAACAGGTGGAGAGATTTACAATCAGAGGCAATACCGTGTCCTGGGCACACCTGGACAGATTCCACTATGAGCCCCAGTGTCCTGATCATTCACTTCTATCTGACTCTGGTTCCCAGTTTCCCTCCAATTTTCTGTCAGAAACCCATCCCCACCCACACTCATAGTCATAATAGATTTCCCCAGTGCTCCCCCTTGAGAGACATGATCCACTGCCCCCAGGTTGGTTGTAGCAGGATGTGCTTCCCTAGCTTTTCCCCAGCAGACTTCTCCTTGGTTCCTTGCTCCAGGCATTGTCTCCTTGAGAGAAGCCTTCTCATGGATGGAACCCAGAAGGAGGGGGACCGGATGAGAAAAGTCTCACCATGGGTGGAACCCAGAGGGAGGGGGACCAGATGAGAAAAGTTGCCATCATGGACAGAACCCAGAGGGAGGGGGACCGGATGAGAAAAGTCGCCAGTCATTTTATTATACACGATCCTTTCTCTACTAGAGATCTATATAATTGGAAATCTCAAAATATTCCCTTCCCCAGTAAAATCCCCAAAGCTTGAATACTCTACAAGAGATGATGTTTTTCAGACACAAGCCAACTTGGGCATCGTGTCAGCAGCTGCTTCGTGCCCTCTTCACAGCCAAGGAGAGGAAAATAATTTAGAAACCGAGAAATATGTCTTTGGGAATGACCCTGTGATTATTGAAGACGTTTTCCCTGTCGTACAGCTGGATTGGGACCTAAGTTCTGGTGAAGGTAGGAAGTCTCTCAACCACTTTCACCAGACTCTGTAAGGGGGTCTCTGGGCAAGACGCAGAAGCCCACAAATTTAACTAAAGGAAGCTAGATAACTCAGGGCTCAGATGAGTCCCATTTGCTTTTCTGGAGTGCCTCCTAGAGAGCTTTCAGACTTCAATCCAGCTGACCTGGAGGCCGCAGGAAACCAGAGGGCTAGTGATATGGCTTCTGTTTCCCAGTCAGCACCAGACAGAAACTAGGGAGTTAATTCAGACAATAGAAGGGTTTGAAGGTAAAGTATTGCCAGAGTTAGCTGAGAGTATACAATAAGAAAAATAGCGCAGAGGCCAGACAGACTAGGAAACTATCATGATTATGGTGGCCACCTACCAAGTACAAGTATCCTGACTTTGAGAATCTGCAAGGGAAGGGCAAAGACCGAAGGAAACAGACATGAAAGAAATAAACATTTTTAGGGAAAACCAATGTGCACAGTACTAGGAAACAGACCGTTGGGAAGACAAGTACCCAAGATGCTGCTGGTGTGCATCCTGCCAAGATGTGGGCAATTGGAGAAATGGTTGTCTGACCTGAGAACACAGGGCTGCATCTGGGTTCCAGCCAAAACAGACTGATGGCGTCCAGACACCGCCAACCCTGGATCCAAGTATTAGTCTGATGGTGTGTGTGTGTGTGTGTGTGTGTGTGTGTGTGTGTGTGAGTGCTCCTGTTAAATTTCTTGAAGACATGGGAGTCACCTGCTCAGTTCTAAAATGGACAGGCAAGCCAATAATAACAGAAAAACAATAATATGAGCAGCTACTAGTTCAAAGATCTGCCCCCTGGATCACCAAAATCTACAGATTTGCAAAAGAAGACAGCCACTCTTTCCTGGTAATGCCTAAATGTCCATACACTCTCCGAGAAGTGATCTCCATCATAAACTAAGGGCAGAAACAAACTGCGAAAAGAATGAGGTTCTACTCGTCTGGAAGGATCCTAAATTAACAGAGTTCTGCTAATCAAGCCACTGGGGGACAAATACAACCTATTAAACAACCCCTCTGGATTAAGGGTCAGACCTATTAAAAGTCTTACAATAAAAAAAAATTTTTTAAATCCCTTCTTTCTGGGCAGAAAGAAACCCACCAGGACTAGCATGCCACCAAACCCCTGTAAAAGTGGAACTGGAAAGCAATGCCAGTCCTCTCAGGGTAAAGCAATACCCTGTGACTTGGGAAGATAATCGTGGAATCAAAGTCCACAATAACAGGGGGTGTGAAACAGGCACATTGGTCCCTTGCCACTTCCCTTGGAAAACTCCTTTCCCGCATGTCAGAAAACGAGGAACAGGGAGTTATAGGCTACTCCAAGATCTTCAGGTGATGAACAAGAGAGCACAGGACATTCAGCCAACGATTCCTAATGCATATATAATCTTCTGTTCGCTCCCTTCTCACCTCCTCCACCCTGAAAGGCAGGTCAGCTCTGCTAGATCTGAAGGATGACTTCTTCCATTTTCCTCTGGCTAAATGGAGCTGACTGATATTGGCCTCTGAATGGATAATGAACTAGATTACCTCCGGGTTTAAAAACTTCTTCAACTTTGTTTGATGACCCCGCCACAGAGACTTGCAAACACTCCGGTCCAACACTGAAAAATGTCACACTCCTGCAATCCATGGAGGACCTCCTGCAGTCAGCAAAGACTGAGGAGGACTGTCTCCACAACGCAGAGCAAGTACCGGAAACGCAGCAACTCCAGGGGTATCGGGTCTTTGCACGTATCCCTAAGGCAGCATACCTGAGGAAGAACAGCAGAAAAGGAAGAGATTGCTTCCCCCTCACAGAATCCAGGCAATTACTCAGATCGCAGCCCCTGAGACACAGAGACAATCCGGGAGTTCCTCGGGCTGGAGGATTTTGCTGGCTCTGGTTACTCAGGTTTGCTGAGTTGGCCAAGCCATTATACATTCCACTTGGGGCACTGGAGAAGCTTAGTCTGGTCTCCAGCAGAGAGACAGGCCTTTGAGAGTTAAAGCAGCCTCTGGCTTTGGTTTCAACATCAGCCCTGCCTGACATTGCCAAGGAAGGAATTTCAGCTGCTTGTGAATGAGAGGAAATGCATTGTCGCGGCTCCTAACACAATAACTAAGATCATGGCAACGTCCTGTTGGCGAGTTCTCTAAGAAATTGGATCCAGTAGCAGCAGGATGACCAGGATGTCTGTGGGCTGTAGCCACCAAGGCTCTCCTAACATAGGAAGTGAACAACCTGACTCTGGGGTAAGCTGTCTTGATCATGTCCCCACATGAGTGGGAAGGTCGCTTGAGGAAGACGCCACACAAATGTAGGACCTTATCCAAGCCCAGCCAAGAATCAAACTTGATCAGTCAACTGCCCTGGGTCCAGGCACTTTACTTCCAGAACTGAAGATGCTGCCATCCAATGTGACTGCTTAGAGGTCATCACCACAATTCAGGAACTGAGGACGAGCTGACAGATGTCCCTTTTCATCAATCACCCTAGGTAATGTTTTCAGGTGGTAACAGTTTCATCTAGGAAAGAACAAGGTCTCCTGGGGCAGGTGACGTGACAGATCACACTGTTTGGACAGAAATCCTTTCCCCAGGGACTTCATCTCAGAACAGAGAATTTGGTGTGCTCACCGAGGCTCTCAGTTGAGAAGAAGGAAGACTATAAATACGTGTGCGGACAGTAGGTGTGCGTTTGCCCACTGCGCGTGCGCATGGGCCGCCTACCTGCAGAGGAGCCGCGTAGGAACAGAGGAAAATGGTATCAAAAATAAGACGGTGATACCGGACCTGGAATCTACAATTTCAACCATAAGACAGGTTGTTAACATATACCATCCTAATCAACATGAAGGAGATTCATAGAGGAAACTAGAAGTAGAATGGTTAACAAGGCAGCAGAAGAGACTATCGTAAAAGTGGTAGAATACCTCCTTGTATCCCAGAACCCAGTCAGCCTGATACGCCACGTCAAGAAGTCTACCTGGATACAGAAGAACACGGCCCCTCAAGGTTGGCTTAAACACACTGGTGAAACAAAAATTGTTCCATTGCGTCAGAAGACACTTGGCTGATCAAATCCATGAGGGGACTCACCTGGGAAAAGCCAGGTTAACTGAACTTAGGAGGGTAGGATTCATTTTCACAAGAATGGACCAGATGATAGGAGAAGTTGTTTCCAGATGACAAGCCTGTCAACAAACAAATGCTTCCTCAGGAATGGTGCCACCTCCAGGGGTTAGATAACATTCAAGAGCAGGCAGATTCTAGGTAGTAGATTTACAGAAGTCAGGCCAGAATAATATGCATACACATATTCGCTTGTTCTTGTGGATACCTTTTTTGATGGGTAGAGAGATTTCCCACCAAGACTGCTTAGAATACAGCTAGGAAACATTTAAGTGAGCTAATGTCTAGGTCGAGACTACCCTTGCCCATAGGGTCAGATAACAAGCTAGCCTTTCTACACACGGTCAGTGAAAGTATTTCTGATGTTATGGGGATCAATTGGAAATTACACTGTGCATCTCATCCCCAAAGTGCAGGACAGTAAAGAGGATAAATTGGACCCTAAAGGAGACCTTAACTAAATTAACCTTAGAGACTGGTGAAAGTTGGGTGGGGCTTCTTCCCATTGCCCTCCTTAGGCATCCCTGTACTCCTCATGTAAAAGGACTGACTTTATTTGAACTCCTTTTCTGGGAGGCTTCCTCCTATCCACCTGCAGATAGAACTGGAACTAGCTGTTGGCATTACTAATCATCAATTGCTTCAATGTGTGCAGGCTTTGCAGCAATCTCAGGTTGTGATCTCCTCAGTTAATGCTACCCTCCAGAGTCCAATACTTCATCTCCACCCCTTCTAGATGGGAGATGAGGTGTGGATCAAGAGACATGGAAGTGAGGATTTAGGACATTGCAGGAAGGGTCCTACCTGGTCATGCTTACTACTACCTCAACTGCTGTCAAGGTAGATGGTATCCACACCTAGATACACCACTCCCTGATTTAATCAAGGGCATCACAGAGGGACAAGAAGGCCCAGTTGCAGGGGAAGCCTTCAATCCAGCTCCGGAGAGGTGGACCATCCGCAGACATGGAAAGGCTGACTAAAGAGAAGACGGACTCGGTTTTCATTCTATTATGTGTTAATGCTTATGCTATATGTAATTGTGTCTGATTATGCTATATGTAATTATGTCTGATTATGTTGCCGCCTTTAATGTTTTGGGATTCAAAATGGAAAACCCTTGTACTCCCTCAGATGCCTATAGCCCTCACAGTAGTTTAGGATTCGGAACATCTGTAGACACTCTTGGTGCAACCAGCACAGCATAGCTGACTCTAACTCCAGGACCTTAGGATGCCAGGAAACCCAGGATTTACTTGCATTGGAAAAGTTTACTGCAAAGTCAGAGGAACAGGTGGGCTCTTCAGCTGAGGTAATCTCGGAACATGGTAGAACTTTTAACCTACTGCATACAGACCATGGAGGGTACTGCATGAACAACTCATAGAAGCAGGAAAGACCGCATGGAGGCAGTCCAGGGATTCCATTTTCATAATCAGGTTTCTCTTAGCTGGAATCTGTACTGTTAGCTGTTGCAGGACCTCTAGACCTCCATTTCTTATGATTACATTGCCCCTGCACCTTCAATGCTATAACTAGATATAAAAATTCATGCTTAGGAGCCATTACCCTGAGGGTTGTTTGGTCACAATATGAGCAGGTACCCACTGCAGCATCACGGATTTGACAAAATATCAGAGTAAGACTGTTATTTGACTTTGGAGAAAAGTGCATCATGACAAATCCATCACAACATGAAGTAGTGTAAGTCGAAATAGCATTGGATCCATCTAATCTCGTGGGCACTATCTCTAACTCTGTCCTGCCTTCAATCACTGCAGGACACTTTCATTAGAGTTGACTGGGGTAAAATCATCCAACACTGTAACAGGGTCCAGACCTTAGCACAACTGACTCCATGATGGAAGTACAATTCGGGCCATAATCTCAGTACATACACAGTACTCACCACCTAATCCATCAAAGTCCATAGTTCTGGGGAAGTCTCTAACTGTCCTAACATGCTATTTGGATTCTGGAGTTCCACATCTGGCTAACTGTTCTTGTACCGGAAGTATGTCAACCCCTGATATGTGTTTTGTGCTCAAAAACTCATTCTGAGAAAGACTGGGGGCCGCACTGGGATTGAGTGATCCTGACTACCCAGTGTGGTTGCAGCCAGCTAATAAAGACTTCCTGTAGACTTGAGCCTGTGTCTAAGTGGTCTTCTCTGGAGGACACACCATAACAATACAGTCTACATTTGATTCAAGTTTTTATATGTGAAATTATAGTGTGTAGGTGTGTGTGAGAGTGTGTGTGTGCATGCACGTGTTACAGCGTGTGTTTGTGGAATCAAGAGGACGGCTTTCAGGAGCTGAGTCTCTCCATCCACCCTGGGCACCGGGGTAGAACTCAGCTTCGCTGGCTTATCTGGCTAGCACTTTCAACCCATCAATCCTGTTCCACACGCACCTTTTCACTAGTAAAATAGAGAGTGGTGTAATCCCTGAACAGAGTGCGGAACATTAGCCAGAAAACATAAAGTTGTGAAGAAACAAGGCGGGGATAAGACACACCTGCAAGATCAGCATGGTCGGACTTGTAATTACAGTTTTCCTGACGTTCCCTGTCACGTACCATTTGTGTGAAAGATCTTCTGGCCCAGACCCTTCTCTTATATCTAAATATGTTCGTTATAAAAGTACAGGTGGGGGGCAAATAAACGGTTCAGTGGTTAAGAGTACTTGCTGCTCTTTCGGAAGTCCCAAGTTTAATTCTTCAAACTCACCTGATGGTTCACAAATCCCAGGGGACCTGAGCCCTCCTCTGGCTTCCATGGACAGCAGGCATGCAGGTGGTACACAGGCAAAACACCCATACATATAAAAAACATTAAAGATGTTAAAGATGTTAAAGTAGACAACTGCCCCTCCCTATTTCGTTATAACTTCCATGATTCAAAGAGACAAGAACAAAACACAAAACCTCAAGGTTCAAGCATCGGTGCTGCTGGTAAGGACTTTCTCTAAAGGTCTGAAAACCACAGTCAGCATAAAATGACTGCTTCTTCCAGTTCCTCCCTTTTGAGACAGTTTCACTGAGTAGCTCCCTTGGATACTCTTGGTTGTCAAGTTGACTACATCTGGAAAGTCGAAAACCACAGGTATGTGTATTCCTAAATATGGTTTCTCTTGATTGGGTCACTTGAGGTGTGAAGACTTCCCTTCCTTAGCCTATGCAAAGGGCAGGAAGAAGGAGGCTTTGCTCTTTGCCTGCTTACCCTCGCTTTCACTGACCAGTTCATTCCTTCACTGGTATTAGAGCTTACTTCTTCAGGATTCCAGAATACGCTGAAGAGCAGCTAGGCTAGTCAGCCTTGTAAGCCAAACAGCTATTAGATTCTTGGATTTATTGGGTGATAACCATTGTTGGGATAGTCAGACGACAGCCTATAAGCCACTATACCCAATCCCTTGTATACTTGTATGGATCTATTCATTCCATCAGCTCTGTTTCTTTAGAGAACACAGTAAGGTGGTCTCTAACCCAGGCGATCCCCCTACATCATGCCTCCCAGGTAAGGAGATTACAGGTGTGAATCACGGGCACCTCTACCTTCTTATTAGTTTACACTGAATTTTCCATTTAGGATCTCTGCACATCCAATCAAAGCACAGTAAGCAAGATATTATGAGATTTTTCAGACTATGATAAAAAGGAGGAACTAGACCATTGGAAGCATTCTGTGTTAGACTGCCACTAAACACTTGTGCTGTGGAATAAATGACCCCAAGTGCAATTCAATGTAAACCATGAGCTTAAGACAATATTAGTGCTACCAGGGTTCAGGAATCTGGACCGCTGTTTTCAGGTTCTTCAAAAATGAAATAAAGGCACGCAGAGATTGCAAAAGAGTGGAGATCCTTTACTAAAAGCCAAGTGATAGCTCTGATCAGAAGAAAACAGGCTGTCAAGGAGTGAGGGTACTCAAGCACCCCACTTATTGTTGAGTTTCATTTTGTGGGGTGCAGGAGGAAGAGTTCATGCTCTATTTACCAACCTCACACTTTACTCATTGGGCACATATCTGTGTCTCCTGGAAAAGGTGAGAAAAGAAGGCAGCCTCTAAGAATCTTCTAGCAAAATACAAGGCAAAAGAGAGGCAAGGCTGTTCTCGGCTTCTGAAAATATGAACAGAAGATGGGTCAGTTGGTCAACTGCCTACTATGCAAGCAGGAGGACCTGAGATCGGATCTCCAGCAAACATGGAAAATTCTTAGTGTGCTGCCCTGCGTCTGTCGTCTCACTGCTCAGAAGGCAGAGTCAGGGGAGTTTCTGGGACTTACTGGACAAGCAGTCTAGTCCAGTGGGTGAACTCCAGGTTGATAGAGAAACCTGTGGAAAGGAATTGAAAAGGACAGCTCACATCAACCCATTTCCTACACACACACACACACACACACACACACACACACACAGGGCCAAACATTTACCACAGTGTCAAAGTAATATTTCAGTAATGAGGCCTTGTGGCTGCCAGGCCCCTGGTGAATACTCCTGTATGCTCCACAGGTAAATTGTCAGATGGTCCATGAAGTTATACTTATGGAAACTTGGGCCATTCAAAAAGGGCAGGAATCTCACCATCAGGCACATGTCTTATAACATCCCTCTGAAGAGTGGAAATATGTAAATCAGGAGGCAGTGGAGAACAGCAGAGGGTAAGAAAACAGCCGCCACCAGGTGGAGCAAGTCACGGGAATTGATGTGAGGAACAAAGTTCAGGTGGAACCTGGGTCACCCTGACTTCTAGTCTTTAAATCACAGCCATTCAGAATAATCGAATTGAGGAATCGATTTGGTTGCTAAATATGAGAAAGATGATTACAGGGAGCTACAAATAAGAAACAAGATCCTTTGATATCCAACCACAATGAGAAGCAGCAATTGTACTGTATGTTAGCCTGAGTCCCAGTTAAGAGATTACAGGCACATAGGAAGCAGAGAGTGGGGAAGAGGACTGAATCTGGGTGCAGGAAGATGAGCTCTGGAATTATGTCCTTGTTAGACTTTAGCTAATAAACATTGTGTCTCCAGATTCTCATTTGTAGTATCAAGGCATTGGTACCCACTTTGTGGGGTTCTTGTGAGAATTGAGCAAAATATTCACCTTAGAGAGTGATGCTCAAATCTAGTAAGATTGAGCCATGAACACGCAACATACTATATTAACTGTTGATAGGATACTGTGATAGTTAATGTTGTACTTGCCAGAATCCAGAAATATGCAGGACATAAGGCTCTGAGCATGTCTATGAAGGCCAACTTAGATTAGGTTAATCAGAATGGGAAAGCCCACCTTAACCATGTATGGGTCTATTCCATAGTCTTGCGTCCAGGACTGAGCAAAATAACAAAGCTGAACATGAGCATTCATGTCTCCCTGCCTCTCTGCAGTGGATAAAATACCTCAGTCTCCTGAGTCTCCTGCCACCATGTCTGCCCCCAGGTTGGCTGTCCCTACACTGAAAGTCAGAATATCTCTTGTTGCTTTTGTCTAAATATCTTATCACAACATCAAGAGAAGTTTATAATATGGATATCATGGTGAAATCAAAGATGGGTAAGATATTGTCTCCGATTTTAAAAATGTTTTCTGTTAAAGGTCATTAAAACTGGGTGATATGGGATTCCCCTCTGTATGCTGTGAATATGTTTTATTACCATTGGTTAATAAAAAAACTGCTTTAGGCCTGTGGCAGAGCAGAATAGAGCAAGGCAGGAAAACTAAACTGAATGCTGGGAGAAAGAAGGTAGAGTCAGGGAGACAGATGTACTGGAACTTTGTCAGTAAACCATGAGCCTCATGGTAAAATATAAAATAATAAAAAGGATTAATGTAAGATGTATGAGTTAGATAATAAGAATCCTAAGCTAATAGGCTGAGTAGTGTTGTATTTAATACAGTTTCTGTGTGATTATTTCGGGTCTGGGAGGAAGGTGAGCATATTTGTGTTTCCATATTAAAAAGCAGCTGCGGGAAGACTGCAGAGTCTCAGCAGAAACACTTAACAGCAGAAGTTCCCACACTTCATCTTTGCCCCAAGTCAACCAAGAGAGGCAAACACTCAAGGTTTCTGGTAGGGGAGCAGGAATGGCCAAGTTGCCCTCATGTGCTTATAACATACAGGACCTTATGAATGAGCAACTGGACTGGATTCAGTTTCCCTGGGGGAGAAAAGGTAAAGCCTTGCTGCCTGGAGACCTGTGATGGTGAGTGGGACCACCCATCAGGAGAGGAAAGAGGAGGGGAGGGGAGGGGAGAAGAGAGGAAGGGAGGGGAGGGGAGGACTGCTGGTCTTACCTGCTCCAGGACCAGACCAGCAATAGTGATCTTTAAGCAGGGGACTCTGGGCCCTGCAAGTTCATAACATGATTTGTGCACTGAAAGAGGTGAGCATGTGTGGTCAGGACCTCTGCTCTCCCCAGGGACACTATGACCTTCAGTCTTTCAAAGGTGTTGGAAGTAAATCTCTAAATTTCACCAAATACTTTCACCATCTTGAATTTCCTGTACTATCTGTCACGGCCATTCCACCACCCCTACTGTGTTGGATTGGCACACTCTAGCTCCATCTTTCACCAGGAAGCCTGATTCTGGCCCAGTCAAGATGGGGGCTGCCCAGAAGACTTCCTGCACAACCAGTGTCCCCTCACCCTACGGATACCTTACTGAAGCTCAAGCCCCATGCTTTGATGTGGGCTCTCTGATGGCTGGACACTGTCCGCTAGTGAACTGAGACTTGTGTGATCTTTTCCCTTGAAAAACATCATGGTGGTAGATGTGTGAGCTCCTTCATCCCTAGGAAGCTATAACGAGCAGATCTGTAGCCCCTGCATGCTCAGATGGTCTCACTGGGGACATGAGCGCCTTACTGCCCAAGGTCACATATGTGAGACAATTGGTGATAGTCTTCAATGGAATTGTCATGAGGGGAGCCACAAAATCATGGTGAATGGCAGGTGGGTGGCTACAATCCATATCCATGGACACTGGAGGAATTATGAATAAAAACTTGACACTGTTACTCATAGACTGTCCCTAACATTGAAGAAAAGCTAAGTATTACTTCAAGAAGATCAGCATGGTTTAAACATCAACAGCATGAACGATCACGGCTGGAAACTATGGCCACTCGTCTCTTCAAATAGTGTACTTACTAGGGGCGACAGTGAGTGTGTGCTCATGGGAAGTAGGGATCTCATGAGATTACAATTTGTCCAAATTCGCTGCACAAACAGTACTGCTACCCAGCTAACAGGAGCCTGCAACTAAAGCAGAAACCCCTCAGAAGGACAACTGGTCAGACTGACCTCTGAGCACATGACCCTGGCCTTTAGCTCCGCAGCAAATGGCAGCCAGCTACGACGATCCTATGTCTAGCACCACTCTCAGGCATTCACCTGGTCTCTATCAAAGCAGTGGCTTTGCCTCCCTTTCTCCAGGATGGTCTGTCTCCAGATAGCCTCTCCCAGAACCAGTGTGATCTTCTTGGGGAAGCTGCTAAGGCCCTGTACAAGCATGCTGATTGAACACCATAACCACAACTAACACAATGAAGAACAAAGAAGAACCTTTTATTAAAACCAATATTTAAACTAATACAACATCAAAACATCCAGAAGAATAAAAAGGCTGTTCCTCTGGGGATGGGAAGCTGGCTGTGGGTCAGGGAATGTCGCTGGGTTGAATTCAGGGGTGATTCTGTGGGGAACAACAGAACTGGTGCTGTCTGTAGAATGGAAATATAGGGGACACTGAGAGAAGCAAGGGGTCCAGGCCATTCACTGGGGATGTAGGACCCCCCCCCCAGACAAAATTGCACTGGGTCTGAGCTCCAGCTGCACACACATCTGCCTGGCTTAGTGCACAAGCTGATTCTGGTTCGAGCATAGCCATCTTCACTGCTGCTTAACAGACTTGGAGCTCTAGATCTGCCGATGTACAACTCTGTCTACAGCTCTCCAGATCTAAGGATGGAGGCAGATGTGCTGCTGATGCGAGCATCTCTAGGATGGGAAGTGGCAGTGGAGGGACAGGAAGAAACAACGTGCCCAGGATGAGGCCTCTTTCTCAGTCTTTCCAAACACAGGGGAGACCATGTCCGCCTGAATTCCCAGATCCCATCGTACAACAGGACATGTGCCCAGGCTAGGGTCCAGTGACTGCTCCTGCAAGGGGGAGCCTCTCAAGGATCCCCCGATCACTTCAGGTCCTGAATCCTCCTCACAGAGTGTCAGTCACCTACCTGGGGCTTCCTCATCCACGTTCCTCTGAATCACCAGTCACTTCTGCCTGCAACTTGAATAAAGCTCATGGACATGAACAAGAAGATCTAGTAGGGCTTGTACAAAATCACATAGGTTTTCCCTTGTTCAGAATGGACAGGTCTGAGGTCTTGAAAGAATCCTCAGGGAACTCATCTATCCAGGCGTCCAGGAGCATACAGATGGTGCTGGAGGAAAGGCACAGACAGCACAGTCGGTGGCCTGGACTTTCCTTTGCCACCCTTTCCAGACTCCGTTCATGTGAGATTGCAGGAAGAAGATATCCAGCCTTTACACATATGAGTACAATGTACAGGGCTGTGAGTTCCATGGGAGCAGGGAGATCCACACACCCCTTTCTCAGGCTCTAATGGAGCACAGCTGACCAAGCCTTTGTAAAACTCTAGGACCTAACAACTACACATGCACGTACTAGAATGCTGGAGATTTTCCATATCCCTGAGTCCTTGTGAATGTTCTCCAGACAGAACTCAGTTATTGGAATTGGGGCAAGATAACCCTTAGGTGTTAACTCAGTTCCTGGGGTTTCAACTTAGTCCCTGGGAAAGGGTCAAAGTAACCCTCAGATGTTCCCTCTTACCTCACCTGATCTGGCAACCACTCTCCAGCCAATTATTGGTAATAGCCCTTTAAATAATCCAATCATGATAGTTGAAGAACAATTCCCAGACTTCCCCCTTGTTTCTATGGCTTTTTGCTTTAAAAGTAACCTGTAGCAGCTATTTTGGGTCTTTCTGGCTTCTTGAATGCTGAAAGACCCTGTCAAGGCAAAATTAATAAAATCCTCATGCTTTTACATCAACTGTGGTGTGAGAGATGGTCTCTTGGGGTGACTCCTCCTGGTAGTTGGACTTGAGGGTCCAACACCTTCATGACATGGACTGAGATGAGGGGAGAGTCTCACAGGGGCACCGGATGCCACAGGCTTTCACCATATCCCCACTTCTAAGGACCCGGCCCATGCAGTTCTTGTTACCCTCCAGGCAATGCTTAGACCTCAGTATGGTATAGAAATCAGGAGTGTAAGACCCAAGCATCGGCCATCCCTTACCCTTAGAACCCAAATGAGCCCACTCATCCACTCTGGAGAGCCAGGATCTTTCTCTTGTTGTCAAGCCCACTTACTTCTTCACTTCATCATCCTCCTCGCAGTCAGGACAGAGTTTCCACACCTGGAGGAGACCAGAAAGGATGTCACCTGTAGAGTTCCAGGTCCCTTCCTAAAAGACATCTAGGGAGCCTGCTGATTCCTGGAGCAGAATCAAAGTCCAGAGCCTGGAAGTTCTGTCTGCTCTCAGGTTATTAGTTCACCTGCCTACAGGAGGTGCTTCAAATACCTTCGTGTGGTGAGTGATCGCAAGTATGTCTACCCAGACATCTCAATGGATGCAGGGCCCCTCGTATTACCCTCCACAGGTCTTCACCCAAGACACAGCTCTATCTGGTACTCCAATGTGAATTCTAGAACCTCCTTTACAATGGGAGAAGTGCTTTGGCCAAGGCTTCAGAAAAACTGGGCTAAGGATAGAGGACACTCACACTCATTAGGATCTCAGCTGTGGGCACTGCAGTCCCTAGGGCACAGACTGGAGGAAGCAATGTCTGACTTCATGCTGTTAGCTTCTGACAAGACTCTTAAGTGAGTAGGCTCAGAGAAAGGCAGAATGCTCCCTATCAAGAGTATCTGAGGCCTCTGATCTTGGAGGTGGGCACTCACTTGAAGAGCAGGTTGAGCGCCTGGTGGATGGTGGTATACCTTGGGTATATGCACAGGCAGGCAATGAGAAAGGAGCGATTCCCACCCTACACGGAAGTCTCCAGGTGATCCACCACCTCTTCCAGCGTGTTGCAGCGGGATGTTCTACCAGGCTCCTTCGGGTCCTTCGGGGTAGACTCCTCAAGCTGAGGAGAGATCCAGGTGGACGGTTCAAATAGGCACAGGACTGCAGCCTTATGATTGGCTATTATCATTCCAAGTTTCCCTGAACGTTGACAGTGGCAAACACCAAGAGTGAAATTTGGGAAAGCTGACATTTCTGGTTATCTGGTCGGTGTGGTTCTGGCCCTGGTTTCCCTGACTCAAGTTTGTTTCTTTCCGGCCAAATGGCCAGAGGTGTTGGAGCCACAAGTGAACGCGCGTCTCTGGGCACCACCATGGCCTCCACCATGATCTCCACTTTTGCCTTTCTTGAGGTCTGAGCCTCCAGTAATCCCAAAGCAGCACAACAGCATCTAGCTTTCTCTACTGTCTCAAGACAAGTGAGCCTGCTGGGCTGACTCTGAGCCACTGGCTGCCTGCTTGCTGGGTTCTGCACTGTGATGTTGTTGTTAATGAAGTAAGGTCACTCCCAGGGTCCCCTTGCCTGAGTCTTCTCCTCACCCAGGGCTTTCCTAAAAGTCTCCTCGGTCCCCGCCCTCCTCCCAGGTACACTGCTTGACACAGGTACCCAGGTGCTTCCCATTCCACAGCTCCTAGGGTGCACTGCTTGACAAGGGACCTGGGGATGTCTGGGTACAGGCAGCACCCCGGCTTTGCAATCTGAGCCCACATCTGTCACTTTAATTCTGAATTCAATCCTGATTTCCCCAGCACACCATAAACCCTTGCCATGTTGCCTTGCTTCTAGGCTACTTTGTGTGTGTTCTGTGTGAACTATGAGCGCAAATCATTTGTGTGTGTGTGTGTGTGTGTGTGTGTTGAGATTTCATGAGGAACTACAGAGTGTGACTTTTTTATCTTTTTATCATTTTTTTCAAATTTTGTTTTGTTTCATCTTGTTTTGAGACAGGATTTTTTTGGTATAGCCCTGGCCGTCCTGGAACTCACTCTGTAGACCAGACTGGCCTTGAAATCACAGATATCCACCTGCTTCTGCTTCCTGAGTACTGGGAATGAAGGCGTGCACCACAACCTGGGCCCAGAGTGGGGCATCTGTACAGTTGTATATAATCGTGCACTTTGTTGAATAAAGTGCATTTGTGTTCGTTATTCATTTAATCTTTGCTATGGTTTTTTGTTTGTTTGTTTGTTTGTTTAAATTTTACAAACTCCTTCAGCTCGCTGCACCTAGACATCACTGATGTTGCCTCCTTTATTCTGAAAGTTTGCCAGTAAGGGAAGCAGTGCAGGCAAAGACACTGGGGAAAGATCCAGATGGGAGGCCTGGAGCCTTTGGCAACTCCTCCCCAAGTCCCATCTTTCCCAATGGCTGCTGAGCTGCGCTACTTCCCCCGTGTGGAGGAAAAGGACACAGCAGGCGAGAACACCAGTAGAAAAGCCACCTTTGGTGCCATGGGATTGATTACATTAAGAATAAGAACATCCAAACTGGCTAGGCTCCCACAAAGCCAGAACATGAAGTAGGATCAAAACCCCGTGCCATTGTCCTTGACTTCTCATCATCCCTCATTGTTCGCCATGTTCAGAGAGTCCGGTTTTATCCCATGCTTTTTCAGTCATAGTCCAGCTGGCCTTGGTGAGCTCCCAATGACTTTCCACAGGGCAGGGAACCCTGACTGCTCTTTGGACTGGAGAGGGACGGGGAGAGGAGTGGGGGGAGGGGAAGAAGGGTGGGAGGAGGGGGAGGGAAATGGGAGGCGGGGAGGAGGGGGAAACTTTTTTTTTCCTTTTCTCAATAAAAAAAAAAAATAAGAACATCTGAGGCTAGATTTCACCAGGTAAATTGAAATGACACAGCGTGTCCCACAAATAGGCACAAGTACTACATATCATTCAAACATGAAAATGACTTCAAATGAACATTAAAAACTTCCTCAAAATACCTAAAATATCCGATAAAATATCTAAAAAGTACAAAATATTGTTGAGGAAACGGAAACCTGCAGACAGAGAGACTTGGTTCAGGAGTTTACAAATTAGATATTAAGATGTAAGTGTCCCCAGATTCATTCCCGGCAGGACACTGGGCCTCTTTTCCCATAACTGTCCCATAATTCCCAAGGAAAACTGCCCGTTGAGCTCAGGGGCGGAGCACTTGACTGACATGGGCCAGAGCTATGTTATGATCCTTGAAATAAAAATAAAATAAACAAAAAAGCCCTCTTTTTGCACAGTGACAAACGTGTTCTCAAAGGGGAATTCAAAGGAAGCAGGAGCCTTCCTTTTCTGATGTGTTGTGTGTTGCTGCTCACCACAGCCTTTGGACGGGTTGCCCGCCAACCTGTGGATGCCCGCATGCCCAAGAACCATCATCCTGGATGAAGGCAGAACCAGCAGTCTCTGGCCTTTCTTGACGTAGGCCACTGTGGACGGCAGCCATTCTCCTCAGACAGCACAGCTCCCCTCACTCCCAGGGCTCTTGATCTGCTCTCTGTGCTGTCAGTCACACAGAGGTTCCAGAGAGGAAGTTGTCCCTGCACTCTGGTGACATCTCCCATGGTGACAGCCTTAGAGCTTTCTGAAGACTCTGTATCCTTTGAGACATCTGGGCCAGTTTCAGCACTAAGGATGCTGTGTCCCTGGTTCCAGGCAGGGTCACTGTGGGAAGCCAAGGAGCCTACAGATAACCTGCTCTGACCACTCAAGCATCACATCTACAGCCTGCTGGAGGCCACAGGCCCAATACTCCCTCCCCTCTCCCTATCCAAGCTAGACCTTAGAGTCAGCCCTACTTCCTGGCCCAATGTAGATCTTTGGATAAACACCAGACACCACGCCATCAAGCCCCTCAGGACTGCTCTCGTATGCAGAGTCTAAAAGCCTCAAGATGACAGACCCAAGGGTTCGCAGGTACACCTCCACCCATGTAGTCAGGACAGTTACACGACAGTGCGTGCTGTACACATGAACCATCCTGCCAGTCACATGACTGATGTGGGAGTGTCATATATCAATCTGTTGATTTCATTGGTTAAGCAATAAAGAAACTGCTTGGCCCTGATAGGTTAAAACATAGGTGGGAGGAGTAAACAGAACAGAATGCTGGGAGGAAGAGGAAGTGAGCTCAGAGACGCCATGCTCCCCTCTCCCGGGTAGACTCGACAGTTCTGCTCTCTAGACCAGATGCCATGTTCCCCCTCTCCCGGGCACATGCGATGAAGCTCCGACCCAGGATGGACATGGGCTAGAATCTTCCCGGTAAGCGCACCTTCGGGTGCTATAAACATTATTAGAAATGGGCTAGTCCAGGTGCAAGAGTTAGCCGAGAAGAGGCTAGATATAATGGGCCAAGCAGTGTTTAAAAGAATATAGTGTCCGTGTAATTATTTCGGGGCATAAGCTAGCCAGGTGGCCGGGGTGCTGGGGACGCAGCCCCACCGCTCCTATTACTACAAAACATGACCTAACAGGAACACCCAAGTGCTCTTACATAATCAGATCCCTGTGGCTGGTGAACCCAGATCATAGACTTTATTTACAGCGAACTCACAGCACAGCAGAAAGCAAATCTTGGACAGCACTGGGATTGACCTCTATAGGGGACCTCAGGACACTGGTACCCTAAGCTTCCTCTAGCTGATGGTCCTACTACCCCGTGGGTGCAGCAGCTGGAGGATGCCCTGCTGACTGGAGATGCGGTAACAAGAGCTGCTGTCTCAAGACTCGCTGGGCACTAGCGAAAGCACTTGCTCCCAGGCCTTCCACCTCCTCAGTCTAATTACCTGTTCTCTTTGTTTCCTTCTATTCAATTTGTTTGTTTGTTTTTTGGTTTTTCGAGACAGGGTTTCTCTGTGGTTTTGGAGCCTGTCCTGGAACTAGCTCTTGTAGACCAGGCTGGTCTCGAACTCACAGAGATCCGCCTGCCTCTGCCTCCCAAGTGCTGGGATTAAAGGCATGTGCCACCACCGCCCGGCTCTTCTTTCAATTTGTATCGTGGCATAAGATAATTTCATAAGCATCCATTTACCTGAGATTTATCCAGGAATTCACAGTTTCACACTGTGTGAAAATGCTGCTCGAGAGGCCTAGAGCATCCGAGCCTGAGCGCGCTCCAGGCAAGGACACGTCCTCCTTGTCTCCCTGTCATCCTCCTCCCCTGCTATCACGGATGATATTCTCTGACGCCGTCTCCAGCCCAAACTCCCACATCCCCCGGTCTCTGGACTTAGATTTACATATTTTATGAGCGTGGGTATTTTGCCTGAATGTATAAATGTCCACCGTGTTGTGCTCGGTGTCCAGCAAAGCCAGAAGAGATGTCAGATCTGCTGGGACTGTAGTTTCAGACAGTTGGAAGCTGCTGTGTGGGTGCTGGGAATCAAACCCAGGTCCTTGGCAAGAGCACCTGCCAAGCCCTCCTCCTGCTGCTGTCAGCCCTCCTGATGACAGCCATTCTGACTGCGCAGGGCAGTATCTCAAAATAGTTTGCACTGGCATTTCCCTGGGGGCGAGGATACGCAACACCTTAAAGTAATTGTGGGCACATTGGTTGATCAGCAGTTTTGTTTCCTTGATATTTAATTTCTGCTGTTCTTTATAGAAACTGCATTCCATGGTCTGCAGTGTAGCTGCTTGTTCTCTCCTGTTCTGTGGTCTGTGTGCTCTGCCGATTGTCTCCTGAGCTGTGCAGCAACCTTCTGCTTTCAGGTAGTCCCAACGGATGACATTGGGCTCAGGTCCTGTGCTGTTGGGGTGCACACCTATAGCAGTGCTTTGCAGAGGACTCCCCACGTGCTCTTCTACAAGTTTCAGCATTTGGGGTTTTCGTTTAGTCTTTGATCTATCTTGAACTGATTTTTGTACAAGCTAAAATATAAGAATTCTATTCCATTATTACACAGATCAATAGCTAGTCTTGCCAGCATCGTTTATTGAATGGGCCATACTGTTTGGATGCAGGCTATGTTCTTTTTTTTTTTTTTTTTTTTTTTTTTTTTTTTTTTTGGTTTTTCGAGACAGGGTTTCTCTGTGGCTTTGGAGCCTGTCCTGGAACTAGCTCTGTAGACCAGGCTGGTCTCGAACTCACAGAGATCCGCCTGCCTCTGCCTCCCGAGTGCTGGGATTAAAGGTGTGCGCCACCATCGCCCGGCTCTATGTTCTTTATCTAAAATTAAGCTAGCATGACTGTGTCATCTTTTTTTTTTTTTTCGAGACAGGGTTTCTCTGTGGTTTTGGAGCCTGTCCTGGAACTCGCTCTGTAGACCAGGTTGGTCTCGAACTCACAGAGATCCACCTGCCTCTGCCTCCTGAGTGCTGGGATTCAAGGCGTGCGCCACCATCGCCCGGCTCGACTGTGTCATCTTATTTGGGGTCCTGTGTGTTGTTTCACTGGACGTCTACTTGGATGTCAGGAGAAGGCTGTCTCTCATTCCATCTCTGAAGTGTAACTTGAGGTTTGCCATGGTGACCGCTCTAGCAGAACTCTCTTCCCTGCATCACCTTGGCGATTGGTTGCCTTCTGTGGTTCCATATGCATTCCCAGATCTTCTTCTTTTTTTTCAGTT
This sequence comes from Microtus oregoni, assembly GCF_018167655.1. NCBI lineage: Eukaryota > Metazoa > Chordata > Mammalia > Rodentia > Cricetidae > Microtus > Microtus oregoni. The sequence continues at coordinate 66,692,089 of NW_024543063.1, forward strand.
TATAAGCCTGCGAAATAAGGATCAGAATTTTGTTTTGTTTTGTGTTTGTTTTTTGTTTTTTATTTTTTGAGACAGTGCTTCTCTTTGTAACAGCCCTGGCTGTCCTGGAACTTGCTCTGTGGACCAGGTTGGCCTTGAACTCAAAGATCCACTTGGCTCTTCCTCCAAAGTGCTAGGATTAAAGGCGTGCACCAACACTGTCCAGTGATGTCAGAATTTTGATAGTAATTTCCTGGAACTGTAAATTCATTTTGGTAATATAGTCATTTTCATAACCTTAGTTCCAGCATCCCTAGAGCAGGGAAGGGCTTTTCAACACACAGTATCTTCTATGACTTCCCTGTTCAACGTCTTAACATTTTCCTTGTAGAGACTTTCTCTTCTTTGGGTAGATAAATTCATAAATAAATTTTTTGGAGTTAATTTGAATGGGATATTTTTCTCAACTTCTTTATCTGAGAATATATTTGAAATCTGGTTTTTTTTTTCTTTACTATTGATTTTGTATCCTGCAACTCTCTTATGTTTATTAGGTCCAAGGATTTTCTAGTAGACTTTGTAGGGTCCTTAAGCAAAGAAGGCTGTCACCTGCAGGTAGGGATGGTTTGGCTTCTTCCTGTCCTGTTTCCATCCCTGCTGTGCCTTTCGCATGTCTAATTGCTGTAGCTATGACTTCTACCACTACAGTGAACCAGAGAGGGATCAGTGGGCACCCATGCTTCATTGATTCTAGAGGACATGCTGTTTGTTTCCATTTACTATATTGTTACCTTTATTATTTACAGATATGTTCTGTCTATAATTAAAGTCTCCAACACGTTATGAAACATGTTAAACTCCGTCAAATGTCTTTTCAGCACTCAATTGAACACCGCGGTTTCTCTTCTTAAATTTATTTAAATGGAGTGTTATATTTCTTTTTTTTCTCTCAGGAGCCTTTGTTTCATCCTTTTAGTGAATATTTATTTTCCATAATCTATTAAATAATTTAATATCCCTAAATTGCTATATTTTGTGTTGCTTGCTTTGTAATAAATATTGGCTTTTTGTTATACAATTATTATTGTGGTATATCTTTTTAACTTTTTTAAGAGGGCTCAACTTCTCTGGCATTAGGGAAGACATCGGCCTTGCTGGGTAAAGACTTTTCTATTTGTTTTGTTTTTTTTTGTTTGCTTTTGTTTTTGGAAAGGGGACCCCACTGTGGCTCTGGGGGTAAAGACTTCTAATGAGGCTGCTATAAGGGTCACCCATGCTCCTTTCAGTAACCAATAAACTCACTGGTTGCTCTTCTGAAATATCCACCAGAGAAAATCACTCAGACATGGATTCAAGCCAACGGAAAGTTTTCCCATTAGGTAGCCCTAAGCCTTTCTCAGGGTGAGCTTTCAAACACAAAAACCACATCCTGGGTTGACATACTTCAGCTAGCAAGAACGTTAGCTGGAACCAGAACTACAGAAGACAAAAAGCAAGGTTCGTCCACTTACAGACTTTCCCAGAACTATGAACTTTGACGGATTTAGGAGGCGCTGTCTAAATTCTGAATTTTACAGCCTGAATGGTACTTCCACCATGGATCAGTTGTGCTGAGGTCTCAGAGCCTGCTACAATTTGTCAGGGTGCACTTTGGTGGAATGGAACTTTAGTTTGTCATAGGAACCTTATAAAAAGGGAGTGGACATTGTTTACCCCATGCCACCCCTAGGGATGTCAGGTCTGAGCTGATGGGTAAGAACAGGGAGCCCCACTTGGGCCTCCTTAACAGATCTGGACTATTCCTTCAAGAGGGAGATCTAGAAAAATAGAGGCATGTTTTGTGTCACGGCTCACAGCAGAATCCACAGTGTTTCCTTCTACCTAACTCTAGTATCAAACTGCCCATGCCAGTGTTGGACATATTACAAGGCCAACATGGGTCTACCAATCGCTGGCCTCCCTGTTCACCCAGTGTTGACAGAGGTTTCTGTTCCACCTGGTCCTGCAGCCATTCAGTTCCAAAGAAACACACAGAGGTCTACATTAATCATAAACTGGTTGGCCTATTAGCTCAGGCTTCCTATTAACTCTTACATCCTACATTAACCCATAATTCTTGTCTGTGTCAGCCACATGGCTTGGTACCTTTCCTCAGCGAGGCATTCTCATCTTGCTTCCTCTGCCTCTGGGTAATGACTGCAGACTGAGTCTTTCCTCTTCCTAGAATTCTCCTGTTCTCATCTCCCTGCCTATACTTCCTGCCTGGCTACTGACCAATCAGCGTTATATTAAAACAAGTGACCAATCTTTACAAAGTACAAGACCATTGTCCCACTTTCCCCCCACAGCTTCTCTCTCCTTCCTACTGCTCAGTTTGTTTCTGGGGTCTGTGCCATGCTGGTGAAAGAGACAGGCATGACCGTGTTTGGAGTATGCTTGGTTTATGACCTCTTCTCCCCTTCCCACAAGCAGGACAAATTGAGTAATTGGGTGATCTGTCAGCACAGCCCACAGCAGCCAGGGAACTCCTACCCCTACTCTCAGCATGCCCACCTCCACCGTGAGAGCAGAAAGCAGAAATCTCCCACACAGAGATCCTAGGGGAGGCTGCCATTCACCATTGCCACCAGAGCCCAAGAGCTCAGGCTCCCTGTGTCTACAGGAGCAGTGTAGTCCCTGAGGAGGTGGCTGGCAATGTGCGCAGTGCTGATGTGTTAGCATGTCTGCTGTTCCTGCTGGCCTTTCTTGAGTCTGGATCAGGGCTGTGCAGAACAGCAACCCAAGGCCAGTCCCTGTCTTCAGAAAGATGGCCCCAAGGCAGGCTTACATCCCAGTAGCCTTTCTCTTCAAAAGGCACACCCAGCAACAGTACCCCACAAGTCCCCTCCTTAGCCCCAGTCCAGATCCCTGTCAAGCCTACTTTGGGTGACTGCCCATTGCTGGACTACGGGTGGACTTGGGATACCTCACCCTCCATAAGCCTATAAGGCAGTGGTTCTCAACCTGTGGGTCACAACCTTTTCATAGGGGTCTCATATCAGATAATGTGTATAATGATTTGTTGGAGTATCCTGCATTTTTTTAAGATTCATTTATTATTTATTTATTAGTATTAATCATATAGAGTGTTCTGTCTGTATGTTTGCCTGCACACCACAAGAGGGCATCAGATCTCTTTGTAGATGGCTGTGAACCACCGTGTGTTTGCTGGGAATTGAAACTCATAACCTCTGGAGGAGCAGTCAACACTCTTAACCTGTGGGCCATCTCTCCAGCCCAGAATATCCTGCATTTAAGATTGCAGTTCACCATGTCTCTCTGAGCTCAATGTAATATGGAGAACTCCCTTTCTTAGCAGGAATCCCTCTCCACCTTATTGGATAGTGTCTCTAGGCCGCATGCCTGATGCCTGACCTTATTTGTAAGCTGTCCCTGAGCTTGGATGCCTGGCCTAAGTGTAACCTTTGATACAGTTCCCTTCAAATGCTCTCCACATGCCACCCATATGCTAACTAGGTGTGTGACCACCTGTATGCTAGGATCATACTGCCAAACACAGATTAGGTGCTGTCCCCATCCTACATCTTCCCCACACCCTGAAATAAAGTTGAGCTGTCTCACGGAAGCTAACTTCCAGAAGGCCATTTTCCATCATACTCACAGGCCATACAAAACTCTGCACGCTGCCTTTGCCCCCTTGGTCCTCTCTAGGTGGTGACTAACAGACCTCGAGGAAAAGGTTCACAACAGTAGTAAAACTATAGTTATGAAATGGCAATGAAAATAATCTCATGGTTGAGGACACCTCAATATGAGGGACTGTATTAAAGGATTGAAGCATTAGGAAGGTTGAGAACCACTGCTTTTTTTGTCTATGTTTTTTCAAAAGTTTCTCTGTATAACCCTAACTATCCTTGCTCTATAACTTGCTCTATAGCCCAGGCTGGCCTCAAACTCAGACATTGCCTGTCTCTGCCTCACAAGTGCTAGGATTAAAAGTTCTCATCCTTCCCATATATATATCACACATTCATTCTCTAAGTTCTGTTCCTCCAAAGAACCCTAATAGAGTAGTCCTACTCAAACCTCCCTCACATTGGGATTACAGACATGAGCCACAACACCAAGCCTTTATCTATCTGTTTATTTATTTATTTGAGAGAGGGTCTCACTAACTGTGACCTAGACCTTGAACTTCCTGCTTCAGTCTCCTTGACACTGGATTAAAACCAGCTACAGCATCTCCTCTAAGCGGGTTTGTACTAGTCTACATATGTTAAAGTTGTTAGCTCGGTGTCTTGTGGGACTGCTAGTAGTGGGAGTGGGGTGTCTCTGACTCTTTCACCTGCCCTTGGGACCTTTTTCTTCCTCCCGGGTTGCCTCATGCAGCCTTGACATGAGGGTTTGTGCCTCGTCTTATTGTAACTTGCTATGCCACGTTCAGTTGCTATTCTTGGGAGGCCTGCTCATTTCTGAAGGAAAATGGAGGAGGAGTGGATCTAAAAAAAGACTTTTTATTTTTTATTTTGTGTGGGTGTGTGCAGGTAACCATGACCAGCAAAGGCCAGAGGCACTGCGTCCCCCTAGGGCTGCTGTCACAGCTGGTGAGCCGCTTGATGTGGGTGCTGGAAGCTGACCTCCAATCCTCTGGAAGAACAGTTTGTGCTTTTAATGAGAGCCATCGCTCCAGCACCAGCATCTAGTTAACAAGACACCAGAACACACTAAAATCCCAGGAAGCATTAAGGCTCCACAAATTGAGAAGAGGAAGAATCTCATGGTGGAGGGGTGATGGCCTCCACCAGTGGGGAGCCTATGACTGGAAGCTGCTTCTGTCCCACCATCTCCTCCAGAACTTCCCAGATTCCTTGCCTACATCTGACCCAAAGGCCGGGCTAGAAAGACCCAGGGTGCAGCTGGTTCTGGTGCTGTGGCTCACACAGGCCTATCCTCGGTGCTTGTTGAGACAGCTGGGTGAGGGCCTGCATAGACGCAGGATTGAAGTGGGAGGAGAGGGAGGAAGCCATGAGTGAGGGGAGGGCAGAACACGCTGTGTGGCGAGTCCAGTGGGGAGGTAACCTCCAGAGAGGGCCTGGGGTCAGGACTGAGTCAGGACTGCTCACCTCCCTTGGAGCTCACACTCATGTCCCCGCCTTAAAAATAACGCGGTCACCGGGCGACCTGAGTCTTAGTAGCCTTTTAATGATTTTTGTGGTAACAGCAAAAGAAGGAGAGAGAGGTCTGCCCCTCCTCCCAGCAGGTCTAGCTGACTTCTTGTCATTGAACGTTAACCACGAAGGTTCGTATTTCCATAGGCTGCAGTATGATTGAGGTAGGGTCCAAGTTGGAGGGAGGAGGATAGGAGGTGGGACCTGTTGATCGGCAGAAGAGAACTTAGGCCTGGACACAGCCATACACACCCACCTCTCAACTCTGTCCCAGGGCCTCACGTCCAGACCTTTAAACCACTTCCCTATGCCTGAACACACCTCAAGATTCCCCAAACCCCTCTCTAACTTCCAGCCATTTACTCATTTCCCATAGGTGACAGACACCATCCCAGAACTCGGCACTGATGGAGATCAACACAGCCTCGGGTCAAAATTCCATGGTCCCAAACTCGGGAGCTTTGCTGGGCGGCTGGGCCCACCGCTCACACTTAAGCTTAAACTCCTGTCCGCAGGGTCTACACTGGCTCCTAGCCAACAATCCTCACACTCCACCCTCAACTGCCAGTAACAGGCAGGATTCCTGCCGGGTCTTCACCAGTATTTGTTATCCACTTCAGCCTGGAAGCCTTGGACTTGGACAGGGGCTGATTGGCTGCCAGGGTGGTCTCCTGCAGGTGTGTGATCGTGAAGACCCGGAACAGGTTCTGCAGGGAATGGATGGATCCAGCTGAGACGCAAAGCCCAGCTTTTGCCCTTCTCTCTCCTCCGTCTCTTTCTCAGCTTAATCCTCCTCACCTGCAAGTTCAGAGTTACAGGGGAGCTCACGTTGCGGCCCGAATCTTCTGTCGCAGCGAACTGGTGCTCCAAACGCAGCAGCAGCGTCTTTGGTCCCCAGCGGGCCAGTGTAAGCAGATGCACCTGGGGAGGTAGGTCCCTGAGAAGTCCGGAGAACTGCGGAAAGAAAAGCTAAGTCTAAGTAGCCGGAGCCTGGCTGGCAATCAGCACTGACTTGCAGGAAATGAAGCTGAAAGGGAAGGGGCCTTGATGAGGATGGACTCGATACTGAAGCATGTTGCTTACAATAGGGTGGAACTAAGGGGAAAGACTTAAAACTGAGGATAAACTCAGTCCTGAAAAGAGGGACTCGGAAGGTGTCATTCGGGTTCCCCCTTTCTGCCCGACTCGCCGTCCCTCACCTGTGTCCTTGGTACCGCCCGGGAGGAATATAGACTGCTACCAGCCTGAGCCAGCACCACCTGAGGGGCCAAGACCACCTCCTCCGCCAGCAGTCGGTGCCTTGCAGCCGCATCACTAACAGAACTCAAAAGCACAAAGTGGCGCCCTCGCACCATACTCCCGGCCCCTGACTCCGTCAGGGGCTCCCCCACTCCGCGGGCATCATCCTCCAGCAGCCGTCGGTGCACCTGGGAGGAAATTCCAAAAGAAACTAGAGCCAGAGTGAACGATGAAGACTAAGGTCAGGGGCTGGTAGGGGACCCCAGCAGATGTGAGGCCCGACTAACAGGAGCCCAGGACAAAGAAAGGCAAGTGTCTAACAAGAGGATCGTCATCACAAGACAAGTCAAGGCCTCAAGAGGGACTGGATAGGAGGAGGGGAATACAGAAATATAATTCCAAAGCCAGGCGTGGTGATGCAGATCTGGAATCCCGGCACAAGAAAGGGAAGAAAGGGAAGAGGATGGAACCAAGGCCACAGGCAGGGCAGGGATACCAACAACAGCCTTCAAGTTTGGCTGGGTCTGGGTGGGGCTGACGGGAGAAACCCAGCGTGGGTGGGGCTCCCTCTCACCATGAGCTCTAGTGAGCCATCCCGCAGACTGCTGCCCCCCTGGGAACGGTCGGTCACCACAGCCAGCTGTATGTGCCCATCCTAGGTAGAAGGGTGACTGAGAATGCGGGTCCCTGCTGGGAGCCCACCCTGCCCCAGCTATCTGGGAGGTGCTTCCAGTCTGAGGCAGCGGCAGGGCAGGTACCGTGATGTAGATCCGAGTGCTGACAGGATAGTAATTCCCAGCCACGGGTTCAGTCTGACTTAACCTCCAAGTGGGTCGACGATCACGCCTGGGAAGAGGTGTGATGTGGTCAGATTTGGGGTCCTGCTTCCTCTTTGTCCCTCCACACTCATCACCAAATCCCCACGGCCCTGAAACTCAACACACCACAGACTCCCCATGGTACCCTTGTCCCACCTCCTCTTGAGGATTTCCCTGCCGTTGCTGTCGGTGTAGAATTCTCCGTTCGTTCTCATTGGAGTGTCAAAGCGGCTGATGATCTCCTTTCCCCAGTGTTCTCTGTGCCCGGTGGAAAAGGACCCTTGTGAGTCTCCCAAACACCACTGTGCCTGCACCCCACTCCAGAAAGGGTGCCACTTACTCCACTGGGATTGGTCCCACCGTCCACTCCAGCTCCAAGTGACGCTGTCCTGGGTACAGACGAACCACCTGAGAACACCAGGCTGAAAAATTCTGGTGTACCTCCTGCACCAGGGCTGTCTACAGGCACACAGGAAGGCTGGAGTCAGCCACGTTGAAAATGCCGAGAATCCTGAAAAGGATCCCACTAACACCCACTTCACAGACTAAGAATGGTGTTCTCGCTGCTTCTTCAAGAAAAATTAAGAGTGAATTATCAAATATATAACCACATATAAATGTTTTTGTTGCTGTTTCTGTGCCTGTGTGCGCGTGTGGGGTGTGTGTGTGAAAAAGAGAAAGAGAGAGAGAGAGAGAGAGAGAGAGAGAGCACGCGTCCCCCTGGCCTTGAACCTGAGATACTCCTGCCTCGCCTCAGTCACCCAGTGCTGCTGTTACGCCCCTCCCTGTGGTGGTGTGTGGTGGTGTAAAGCTAGAACTCGGGCCTTTCTCATATGCAAGTCATCTGAATTACATTCCAAGACATAAGCTCATTTCTTAGACCTTAGTGGACTCTAAGCAATTATACTTTGACACCTTCGCCTCCAATTTCCAAAGTGAGGAATGGATGTGAACACGTTGACAGAGATGGTTATACCAGCAGGTTTTCTCTGTCAGCAGAGGGAGCCTGGGTCTTGCTCCATATATACGGGAGAAGAAAAGCCAGACTTGGTGCTGCACTCCTGCAGTCCCAGCACTCCAGAGGCTGAGGCAATGTCGAGAGCTTTGAGGCCAGGCTGGGCTACACAGTAAAACCTTCCTTGGGGAGCAGAGCAATGGTTCGGTGGGTAAAGGTGCTTGCTGCCAAGTCTGATGACCTGTATTCTCTCCTAGGGACCCACGTGGGAGACTCCCACAAATTGTCCTCTAACCTCCACACCCATGCACACCGAAACACACGTGTGTGCGCCCACACACACAAATAATATTTAAAATAATAATAAAATAAAGATGAACTAGTTCCTACCCCAGCCCACATGAGGCACATCCTGTTCCCAGATTCCACATTCCCACCCCTACCCCTCCAAACCCACTCCTGATTTCTGGCTACAGACCTTCACCAGGTGGACCTTAGCCCAGCGGCTCACAGGAAACGGCTTGAGATGGCTGGGTCTGAAGATGTAGGCGCCAGAGGCCTGGGTACTCTTCTCATCCCCGGTGCTAGCATTGTACCTGGGCCCAGAGCAAATGAGCATCAGGGAGGGGCCTCAACCCTGCAGCCACCCTCACAGAGCAGCCCTTCCTCACCAAAAGAAGCCTTGGCTCACAGGGAGTGAGAGCTTCTGCTCCATGTTTTCAATCTTCATCAATAACCCTGTGCTGGAATCAAATGTAGCCCGGATGTACTGGGTAGGAAAATGGAGAACACGTGTAAGCAAGCGTCTCCTCAACAGCGAATCGCTTCCCGCATCTCACGCATTGCTGCGCCTGATCCAGCAAGCAAACACATTTGCAACCCCTGCTCTGTCAGCATCGGCCACCTCTCTACACATGGCCCTCGAGGACTAACGCAGTCATTTGCAGAAACCCTCACTTCTATACTTATCCACAGCAGCAGAGCCCACTATGATACCCTAAATTGATCCCAGTCCCCATCTGCTTCAGAGCCAGATCAATATATCATCTGACCCGGGAGCTGAATGCCAGAACCCATACGGCTTCCAGGGCCCCACAGAGAGAGGTATTTTCATGCTGTAGTAGTGATCATATCTCGGTTGGCAGAGTGCTTCCTTAGTATGTACAAAGCCCTCAGTACTACATGCCTCTAATCCAGCCCTCAGGAGGTGGAGGCAGGAAGATTAGGAGTTCAATGTCATTTTGAGCTACATATCAAGTTCAAGGTCACTCTGGGCTCTATGAAAACCTGTCCCCAAAAAATTGAAGAATATTTCATTTCCTTTAAAAATCTAAAGAAAAGTTGAACAGGAACAATGAGCATGTCATAATGAGACTTGCATGGATATTGCTAATCTTTACAGAAATATCATAAAATGTTTTGTGTGGTATATCTGCATGTGTACATGTTTCTGTGTACATTCATGTGATGCATGTGGTATGCCTGCATGTGTACATATCTGTGTGTGTACATTCAGTGATGCATTGATGTCTACATGTGTACATGTTTGTGTATCACGTGATATGTGTGGTATGTCTGCGTGTGTACGTTTGTGTGTATATTCATGTGATGAATATGGTATGTCTGCATATGTTTGTGTGTGTACATTCACATGATACATGTGGTATATCTCCATGTATATGTTTTTGTGTGTACATTCACATGATGCATGTGGTATGCCTGCATGTAAACATGTTTGTATGTGTACATTCATGTAATGCATGTGGAAGCCAGGGGCTGAAGTTGGCTGGGTGTCAATGGTTCTACCATAATTTTTTATTTTTTAATCTTTTTTTAATGATTTACTTTTACTTTTTATGTGCACTGGTGTTTTGCCTACATATATGTCTATAAGGGTGTCAGATCTCCTGGAACAGGAGTCACAGGCAGTTGTGAGCTGCCATGTGGGTACTGGGAAATGAACCTGGGTCCTCTGGAAGAGAAGCCAGAGAGCTCTACCACTGAGCCATCTCTCCAGCCCCTTCTATTTTGATTTTTTGAGCCGGGTTTGCACCATGCACCTCTGGCAAGCCTGAGCTCACTCTGTAGACCAGCATGTGTACCTTGTTCTTGGAGACAGAGTTTCTCACTGAACCTGGAGTTCACCAACTCAACAACACTGTCTGGCCAAGAAGCCTCACCAATCCCAACTGTGCCCACAAAGTATCAGGGCTATAAACATACGCACCACACTGATGTCCACATCATCCTGATACAGTTTTAATATATTTTATGGAAGAAGGAGCCCACAAAGCCAATATGCCAGGTCTCAGGACAGACTGCTTTTCTTTCTTTCACTTACCTGGGTTTTGGGGGTTTTGTTGTTTTTTTTGTTGGTGGTAGTGGTGGTTTTTTGTTTTGTTTTGGTTTGGTTTACTTTTTTCGTTTTAGTTCTTTTGTTTATGGTTTTTGATTTTGAGATACTATGTAGCTCTGGCTGTCCTAGAATTCACTCTGAAGACCAGCCTGACCTTGAACTCACAGAGATCCACCTGCCTCTGCCTCTCAAGTGCTGGGATTAAAGGCACACAACACTATACCTGGTCAGGATTTCTTTTAAGATTATTTTTTTATTATTTTTAATTATGTACATGGGTGGGTAGGTATGTGTCTGCAAGGCTAGAGGCAGTGTCCCCCTAGATCTGGAGTTACAGGCAGTTGATTATGAGCTGCTAGACTTGGGCACTGGGAACCAAACTTGGTTTCTTTGCAAGAGCAGTGCAAGCTCTTACCCTGCTGAGCCATTTCTCCAGCTGTGCTGGGTCATTTTATGTCAACTTGACAGAGTTAGAGTCATCAAAGAAGAGGGAACCTCAACTGATGAAATGCCTCTATATGATATAAAGGCTATAGGCAAGCTTGTAGAACATTTTCTAAATTAGTGGTTGATGGGACAAGACCCAGCCCATTGTAGGTAGAGACACCCCTGAGCTGGTGGTCCTGGATGCTATAAGAAAGCAGGCTGAGCAAGCCATGAAGAGCAAGCCAGTAAGCAGTACTCCTCCATGGCCTCTGCATCAGCTCCTGCCTCCAGGTTCCTCCCATGCTTGAGTTCCTGTCCTGATTTCCTTCAGTGATGAACTGTTTCCTGGAAGTGTAAGCAAAATGAACCCTGAACCCGTTCCTCCCAACTTGTTCTGGTCACGTGTTTCATCAAAACAGTGAAAACCCTAACTAAGACACTAACTCCTCCTTTATCTGTTTCTGAGGTACTGGGGGTGGAGCCCAGGGCTTCACAGACACTAAGCAAGTATCTATCACTGAAGTCCAATTCGAGCCTTCAACTGTCTCCTTATCAAAGAAGCCTTCCTTGACCCCTCAATAGCTACTAGCCATGGGCCCTGACATAGCTCTATCAGCGTCATGGTCACACTAGATTTATACAATGCTCCAGAAAGGAAACTGAGGCTCCAAGGTCACCTTCCTCACTGAAGAACACACAGTGAGAAGAGTGAGAACCAAGAACCAGAAATCCACTGATCCAGAATCCAAACTGTTGATAATACTTGAAATTGTCACCGAGGCTGGCCACAGTGGTAGCACACGCCTTTAATCCCAGCACTCATGAGGCAGAGGCAGGCAGATCTCTGTGAGTTTGAGGCCAGCCGGGTCTACAGAGCAAGTTCCAGGACAGACTCCAAAGCTATACAGAAACCCTGTCTTGCGGGGAGTGGGGATGTTACATAGGCAAGGAAGGGGATTCAAGGAGAGTCTTCTCACCTCATTTTCAATGGCCAAGACTTGGGACCTGTCATGGGACCTGTGTTTCCTGGAGGTGGCCTGAAGGCTGTTCTGGACAGACACCTTGTCCACAGTGTAGATGCTGAAACCCAGGGCAGGCACTGAGGCTGAGAACAGCAACTCCCACTGGTCCTTCTTACCAAAGGAGCTGGGGAGCATCACCACCTTGAGTGGAAGAGGATGCTGGTCAAGAGTCAAGAAGACAGGCATGGGTGCAAGCATCAACCTCAGAGAGTAAGGAACAGGGAAGGAGAAACCTAGGTGTGACAGGGTAAGGAAGAAGACATTTGCCTAGCACATCTATACCTAGTTCAAGGAAGAAGAAATAGGAAGGAGAGGGAGAAGGGGAAGGAGGAAAGACAGAAGGGGAGGAAGGGGAAGGTATCCAGAGAGAAACTAGGGGTCTGGGAGAAAATAGGAAACAGAGCAAGAGATGGAACAGGGGTAAAGAGGTTCAGGAAAGGAGCCTCCTGGGGTGAAGAGGCTGACCATAAACAGAGAGTCTGCTGGGGAAACGGTGAGGCCACCCGGATCTGCAATCCTAACACTCGGGAGGTTAAGGCAGGAAGACCACAAGTTGGAGGCTAGCCTGGGCTACACAGTGAAAGCCTGTCAGAAGGAAGAAAGAGGAGAGAGAGGGTTAGAACAAAGGAAGGAAGGAAGGGGAATTCCAAGTGGGACATCCAGAAGGGCTGTCACTTACGGAAGGGCGATGTTCCTGATGTCTTAAGGGACAGAGGTGGGAAACACAAGAAGAGAAAGAAGCTCATGGAGATATCCACAAGATCTGGGGGATGCACTGGGGAAGGGAAGAGACATTGGGCAGGCTCACATTATTGCGTACAGTCTTTCCATCAGGGTCCTTCACAAAGAAGATGCCTTCTCCAACGGGTAGCCGGACCATATGATTCACCTTACGGCCCAGGGGGTTGTAAATAGTTACCTGGAACTACGGCAGGAAGGACAAAGTCACAGCAGGCCGCCAAACCCATCTTCCCAGGACAAGCCATGCCCCTTGTGATGAACTATCTTGTCCCAGTGTCCCTGGACCAAGAATGGCCCTCCAAAAAGAAATTAAGCAACCACTCCATCCCGTCACCGCAGGCTTCACCTTCTGGGGTTCTGTCTCGTCTGCCTCCCAGCCCCTACTCACTACTCACGTGCTCTGAATTCTGGCTGACCGGACAGACGCTGATGTTGAGCTCTCGGCAGAATGAGAAGTTCTGTTTGTAGTAGCTGAGCTGCGACAGAGCATTGCTCACCAGAACCTGGTGAGGATCACCAAAGGACCTAAACCAAAGGTGTACACCCCAGGAAGCCTGGCCGTGCCCCCACCAAGGCCCAGTGTCTCCGACCTAGACCCTGCCCCATTTCCTATAAGCTCCACCCCTTCTCTCCCAAGAATGGTCACCTCTTCATTCTCCCACAACCCTGGACCACGCCCCTTCTAGTTCCTTCATGGTCCTGTCCCTCACACCTCACAGGGTCCCCAGCCTGCTGCCAGCTGCCGTGCATAGTCATCTGCAACGTTCTGCCGTGCGGTACCAGTGACCGCGTCGTGGTGCTGGAGCACCGCCATTGCCTCATCTGCCAACAGAACACCCATCAGATACCATCTCCCACACAGCTCTGAGCCCCACCACCAAGTAAGCGCACACAAAGGGTCGGGTGCAGGATTACAGGGTTCTTAGGTGAATTAAGAATGGCTCTGGAAGGCTGGAGCCATTGATGGCTAAGAGCACTGGCTGACCTTTCAAAGGGCCAGTGTTTGACTCCTGATATCACATGCGTCTGTAAGTCTATAGAAGCTGTCTAGAACTTTAACTCTAGGGAATGTGACACTCCCTTTGGCCTCCAAAGTCACCAGATATGTTTGTGGTACACTAATATACATACAAAACACTCACACACATAAAAATAAATTTAAAAGAAAGAATCTCAAAGTCTAGGGATGTAACTCAGTGATCAGTGGAACACTTAGTTGTACATTTGAATGCTGTCTAGCATTCAAGATGTCCAGGGTTCGATCCCCAGGACCACCGAAAGTAAAGTGTGCCCTAGGGATGGTTTTGGTTTCTGGCCTCAATCCTTCTCCCTCCCACTCCATTCAACCCCATGGTTGACAGACACTCACTAAGGGGTCCACTGTCTCCTGTGCCATAGGATCCCAAGTTGGCTGCCACACCAGCCAGTGCCTCCAGCTGGTTGCACACCTGAGGAGAAAGAGGTATGTTAGGCCCCAGCTCCCCTGGGCCTCTTGGCTCCCCACATGCTCACTCACCTGCAGGAAGTTGTAGCTGAGGCGCTCATAGCGTTTGAGGGCCGGCCTGCTAGAAAAATAGCCCGTCCAGAACATGTGGGGGCCGTCAGCATACGGAAAGAAGTCGTCCTCCTTCACAGACCTGCACAGGGGCATTTAGAGCAATCAACCCACAGAGCAGGCCGACCCCCACCCCAAGCTCCCCAGTCCCCTGCCCCAAATACCAGGTTAGATTGGCCTTGTTCAGCTCCCAGAGGTAACAAGTAGGAGTGGAGTAGAGAACGTGGACCCGGCTTCCGTTTACCTGCTGCTAGGGGAAGACATGTGTGAGCCTCAGGATCTGCACCTTCCCGGGGCCCACAGGCATCCAATAGGTGGAGTTCTCGACACTTTTTGTTGTTCTTTTTAAGGTTTATTTCTTTATTTAATGTTCATATTTAATGTTTTGCATGCATGTGTGTCCATGCACCCCCTGCATTCCTGGTGCCCATGAAGGTCAGAAAAGGGTGACAGAACCCCTAGAACTGGAATTACAGATGCTGTGAGACACCAGGGGATCCTCTGGAAGGGCAGCCAATGCTCAGCCTCTGAGCCATCTCTCCAGCTCCTAGTCACCCTTTCTGAGTACACAGCAGTGGTCAAATGTGGGCGTATGTCTTGGTCAAGACCAAACACTGTCACTCTGAAAAGGACTTCAGGGATAATTCTATAATTTTACACAACTTTTCCTTATTTATTTATTCATTTATTTATTTATTTATTTTGGTTTTTCGAGACAGGGTTTCTCTGTAGCTTTGGAGCCTGTCCTGGAACTAGCTCTTGAAGACCAAGCTGGCCTCAAACTCACAAAGATCCATCTGCCTCTGCCTCCCGAGTGGTGGGATTAAAGGCGTGCACCACCACCGCCTGGCTCCTTTTCTTTTTTATTTGTTTTGTTTGAAGCAGTCTCCTGTGTTATCCAGCTGCCCTGGCTGGCCTAGAATTTTTTTTTTAAAGATTTATTTATTTATTATGTATACAACATTCCTTCCATGCATGTTTGCATGCCAGAAGAGGGCACCAGATCTCACCATAGATGGTTGTGAGCCACCATGTGGTTGCCGGGAATTGAACTCAGGACCTCTGGAAGAGCAATCAGTGCTCTTAATCTCTGAGCCAGTGATCCTCCTGCCTCAGCCTCCCTGGTCACTGGGACTACAAGCATGGACAGGGGCACCTACCTGGTTTACAAAAACTTCTAAATAATTCCAACTTTATTATTTAAAACAGGAAGAGATTGGCATGTGTAGCTCAGTTGGTATGGGGCTTGCGTGGCTTGCACAAAGCCAAGTTTAACCCCCAGCACACCTCAAGAGGTACAAGCCTAGCAAAAGCTCAAGGTCATTCCAGCACTCAAGAGGTACAAACAGGCGGATCTCTGTGATCTCAAGACCAACCAGGGATAT
Organism: Microtus oregoni; assembly: GCF_018167655.1. Lineage (NCBI taxonomy): Eukaryota > Metazoa > Chordata > Mammalia > Rodentia > Cricetidae > Microtus > Microtus oregoni. Next base: position 66,707,733 of record NW_024543063.1, read on the forward strand.
ATAGCGATATCCTGTTTTTTAACAAACAGACAGAAATGGCTCAGTGGTTAAGACCACCAGTTGGCTGTTTCAGAGAACCCAGATTCAACTCTCAACAACACATGGCAGCTTACAATTATCTGAAAGTCCAGTTCCAGGAAATCCAATGCCCTCTTCTGGCCTCTGTACCAAACACATACATGGTGCACAGATACATATGCAGACAAAATACCCATACACACAAACAAATAACGTTTTTAGAGGAGGAACAGGGGGCACAGGAAGAGGAGCATGTAGAAGAGAAGGGGGTAGATGAGAAGAAGAGAAAGGGAAAAATCTAGGGACAGAGCAGTGAAATGACGAGGCTGATCATGGAGTCATGCACCTTTAATCCCAGCACTTGGGAAGTAGAGGCAGGAAGATTAGGAATTCACGGTTATGCTCAGCTATACATTGAGTTTGAGGCCAACCTAATCTATTGGAAAGTTTGTCTCAAAAAACCTAAAGTGGCTGTGGAAATGACTCAGCAGGTAAGAATGCTTGCTATACAAGTGTAATGGCCTGAGTTCAATCTGCAGAACACACATAAAACACTTGGACTAGCACCTATGAGCCTGTACTCCAGCACTGCGGAGGGCCCAGACGAGAGGACAGTGCAGCTTTGTTGACTGCCGCCTCGCTAGCTTCAGGTTCAGTTCTCAGGGGACTGAGACAGAGACCAATAAAGCAGGACACTGAATATCCTCCCCTGGCCTCCAAGAACAAACGTGGTCATGTGCACCTACACACATACACACATACATACACACACACATGCATACACACGCAATACACAATTTACAATTTTACAAAACTGAAACTATGCTGGGTGTGGTAGCACATGCCTTCAGTCCCAACACCCAAGAGGCAGAGGCAGGGGGATCTCTGTGAGTTGAGGCCAGCCTGATCTACAGAGTGAGTTCCAGGACAGCTAGGACTAGACCAGAAACCCTGTCTCAAAGAAAACTCAAAAGGAAACTAAAACTAAAAATAACTTTTCTCTATTTTGGTTTTGTGTATGATTTTGTTTTTGAGACAGGGTCTCGTGTGTGTGTGTGTGTGTGTGTGTGTGTGTGTGTGTGTATGTGTGTGTCCCAGGCTGGTCTTCAGCATCCCCAGTAGTGGGGTGCACCACTATGCTTGGCTCTCTTCCCTTTATCACTTACCTCAGGCATTTGACTGCAGTGATAGAAAGCTGATTGACACACAGGGGCACACTGACCTGTTCGTTGACCAGGCGGATAAGCTTGTCCATGTTTTTGAACCACATGTTGGCATTCTCATACTGGAAGTCTGAACCCATGGTCATCACAGTATGGTTGGTTCGGTAATACTTTTGCTATAGATGAGAAGGCAATCATTGGGCCAGGGTGTCCTGGACAATCCCTACACCTGCCCCTAAGTACATGTGAGAGCCTTGGGATGTAGTTCCATGTGTGAATACTAGTCTAGCATGTTCAAAACCCATTGGATCCCCAATACAAAAAAATAATACTGCACTTAAGAAGAAATGACTATGGCACATAGAAACAGAGGTAAACACAAAAATAACGAGTGAGAGGCTGGGGATGTGACTCAGTCAGCCGAGTGTTTGACTAGCATGCACCAAGTCTTGGGTCTAATCTCCAGCACTGCAGAAATCAGGCATGGTGGTGTACATCTATGTTCTCAGGACTCAGGAAATGGTGGCAGGAGGGTCAAAAGCTCAAAGCCAGCCTCGCCTACACAGCAAGTTCAAAGCCAGCATGGGCTACATGAGACCTTATCTATAAAGAACAAAAACAACCAGTAGTTGCTGAAGTACTCTAGGGTTGATTACTCCGATGAGGCGACAAGGACTGGAGGAGGAGGCCGCTTAGCCCCGAAATAAACACACAGATACTGTATTAATTAAATCACTGCTTGGCCCATTAGCTCTAGCTTCTTATTGGCTAACTTTATATCTGAATTTAACCCATTTCTAGTAATCTATGTATTGCCACGTGGCTGTGGCTTACTGGGTAAAGTTCTGTCCGTCTCCAGCGGGGCTACATGGCTTCTCTCTGACCCTGCCTCCTTTCTCCCAGCATTCACTTAGTTTTCCCCACCTCGCTCTGTTCTTTTGCCCTCACAGGCTAAGACAGTTCTTTATTCATTAACCAATAAAAGCAGCACATAGACAGAAGGACCTCCCACACCAAGGGACTGGACCAAACTCTCTCATGCATTCTCCTCCTCCTTCCTGTTTATTTGGGAGGGGAGGGAGCGCATGCTATGGTGTCCACTTACAGCACCAGCTTGGAGGCTGGAGGACAGTTTCCAGGAGCCATTGCTCTCCTTCCACCAAGTGGGTTCTGGAAACTGAACTCAGGTGTTTGGACAGCAAACACCTTTATCTACTGAGCCTTCTCACCGGTCCACTTTTTTTGTTTGTTTACTCGTTTTGTTTTGAGACAGAGCTTCCAGAGATCTGATTGCCTCTGCCCACCCCCAGTGCTGGGATTTAAGGTGTACACCACCATAGCTGGCCCACATCTTTTTTTTTTTTAAATAAGGGGTATAAATAAGTATGTGTCTCTATTTTCTGTGTATTTACACGTGTTTGTGAGGCATGCATTTGCCTCTACACATGTGCACAAATCAGAAGAGTGTCAGGTGTCCCCTTACCATTCTCAACCTATGCCTTTGAGGCAGAGTCTCTCCCTGAACTTGGAACTTGCATTTTCTTCGCTAGGCTGAAATTCAGAAGCTCCAGTGATCCTCCTATCTCTACACTCCTTGGAGCTAGGACTCCAGATAACTCTCATACAGGAGTTCGCAGTCAGAATGACTAGTTTATTATGTGGGTGCCGGGATCTGAACTCTGGCCTTCATAATTGAACAGCAAGTGCTCTGAAGTGCTGAGCTATTTATCCAGCTCCTTGTGTATCTGTCTAATGAAGAATAAATCCCAAAGGTAAATCCCTTGGAGGTTCTGGACCTACATGCTGTGGACCATGGTCTAGATATCCATGTTACCTGGGAATAGGCCAGCTCCAGGAAGTAATTGACCATAGTAACGGCATTGAACTCAGGGCTTTTGGGATCCTCCACCATGGGTTTGTCTGCACACAGCACATCCCAACACAGGTTCTTCGGAGGGTTGTAATTATTGGGGAGCACACCTGTAAACCAAATTGGACTCAGCACCCCAGACCTTCCCTGGGGTCAGAGCCTGCCATGACCCACCCAGAATAGACTTCTGAATTAGAAAGGGCTGGTACAAAAAGAACACATAGAGCCCAGCTCAAAAATCATTAAAAATTCTAGGATAATCACAGCATATCACAAAATCATACAGGGACCCTTCTGAGCCTGAGGTCTTGTGTGACTACCCTACCCTTCCACCTCCTCACCTGTGAAGAGGTCGGCAGCTGGGGGCTTCAAGCTGGCACTGGCCCTCCACACCTCCTCCATCTTCAGTTTCTTCTGCCGAACAATTTTATCTTGATAGTCAATGCGCCCAAGGAAGAAGCCATCAAAACCCATCTGGAGTGCAGAAGGGGTGGAGTGAAGGGGTGCAGGTGCTTCTTGCCCAGTTGGAAAAGACAGCACAGAAAAACTATGCACAGCCGGGCGGTGGTGGCGCACGCCTTTAATTCCAGCACTTGGGAGGTAGAGGCAGGCGGATCTCTGTCAGTTCGAGACCAGCCTGGTCTACAAGAGCTAGTTCCAGGACAGGCTCCAAAACCACAGAGAAACCCTGTCTCGAAAAACCAAAAAAAAAAAGAAAAAAGAAAAACTACGCACAACTAAAACTAGGTTTTCGGGGGTTGGAAAGATGGCTCGGTGGCTAAGAGCCCTATCTGCTTTTTCAGAAGACCAGGATTCAATACCCAACATCTATATGGTGGCTCACAACCATCCATTATTCCAGTTCCAGGAGATCCTACAACCCTCCTCTACAGGCACCGCACACACATGGTGCACAGACATACACGCAGGTAAAACACATATATTAAATAATACATGGCAGGGGCTGGAGAGATGGCTCAGTGGTTAAGAGCATTGCCTGCTCTTCCAAAGGTCATGAGTTCAATTCCCAGCAACCACATGGTGGCTCACAACCATCTGTAATGAGGTCTGCTGCCCTCTTCTGGTCTGCAGACATACACACAGACAGAATATTGTATACTGTATACATAATAAATAAATAAATATTTTAAATAAATAAATAAATAAATAATACATGGCATAACAAAACACCCATACATTTAAATAATAAAACTAAAGAAAAATATAGCTAGATTTTTTTTTTTTTTTTTTTTTTTTTAGTTTTTCAAGACAGGGTTTCTTTGTGGCTTTGGAGCCTGTAGAGCTAGATTTTTTTTTTTTCCTTTTTGAGACAAGGTCTCAGTCTGAGGCCATGCTCACCTCAAGCTCACAGTCCTCCTGCACCAGCCTCCCAAGTACTGATATGACAGACATGGGTCATACAAAGCCTGTGTGCTTCTAAGCTTGAGAAGGCTCAGCAAAAAAGAGGAGGCTCTAAAGACAAAACCCCTTCCATGTCGCTGGTTATGTCAAAGCCAAAAGGAGGCTTCTTCACGCTCTACGATCCAAAGTGGGGATACGTAAGCACAGACAAGAAGCTGGTTCTGAAGCAGGGTAGCGCCACTGCTCAGAGAGGAGCCTCAACCTTAGCAGGCTAGTGAAGTCCAAATTCTAGTAAGGCCTAGGCAAGGGAGGAGACCAAACCAGCTGGAGCGAGACACAGAGTTTAGACCTGCGGTGCCCTAGGACATAGACCAAGGCTTGAACTCAACTCCCTAGAGTTAAATTCACCCAGGAATTGGGGCCTCAGCAAGTCAGGGTCTAGTCCCAGGAACTGTTAGAGAAGGGCAGTGTTTGAGCAACTAAAGGAAGAGTCAAAGTTAAGGGGCAGGTCCAGAAAGAAAACAGGGAAGCTGGCACCTGGGCAAACAGAGAGGCCTGTTCTCGAGAGTGGCCAAAAGGGTCAATATGCCAGGCTACACGGGGTCGCCCACTGCCACCGAATGTATCTTGCAGGAAGCGTAGCCCAAGTGTCATCTGGTCCACAATAGCACCATAGTGGGTAGCAGCCTCGTCATTCATCACCCAGCCGCCATTGACAAACTCCAGGCGCCCTGTGCAAGGGGCACAAGGGGAGAAGGGTGTGTGTTAGGAGCAGGGCTATCATGAACAACGCTAGGAAAACTGACTGTACTGTTACAGAAGCTGGAGAGGAGGGGAGTTTCCAAGCCAGTATGCTTAGATCTGCATGACAGGCTTCCCGGGAAGCCACTGGAGGCAGGGCCTTGCGGGACACAAGTCTCCACATGAAGGGGGATTCTAAGCAGGTAGAACTATAGATAAAGTGTGTATACACAATGATATGATACAAATTCCACTAGGGAAGCAGGAGGATTTCCACAAGTTCAAGGCCAGCCTGCTGTACATATCAAGTTCCAGGTCAGGAAGGGCTATGTAATAAGATACTGTCCCAATAGATAATAGTAATAAATAAATAAATAAATAATCTCTGAAATCAAGCTGGGCTGGGCTTCCTCCTCCACTCCTTTGGGCAGGCTCACCCTGGTGCACCAGTTCCCGTACGGAGTCTTTTGTTTCATTTGTCTGCTCCTTCCACCAACGGGAAAAGAAAGCCATCTCCACGTAGATGAAGCGACGGGTGGGATCCTCCAGCAGAGAGGAGATTACCGAGTCTAGGATGTACTGAACAGATGCGTGCTGAATATCATTTAGGACTGTGGACATAAAGGTCAGGCAGTGAGAGACCACTAGGAGACATGTCTTGATACAAGAGTCCAGATGACTCAGTGTTCTCATCCCAATGTTCACGTCCCTGAAAAAGTTAGCGGGCACCCCCCACACACACACTCTCTACTCACTGCCATAATAGTACTGGTCCACTGTCTTCAGCCAGCCTACGTCATCATGTGTATGGGGCAACAGGTGCACGTTGAGCATGCCCGGCTTCACTGGGGGACATGTCTGCACAGAGACGCCAAAACAGACACATTTGCTGTGAGTTGAGAGACCGGCAGGTTGGGGACTCTGAAGTAGAATCTTTGCCTAGCATGTCCAAGACTATAGGCTTGGCCTCTACCGTCACAAAACAGGCAAGGAGGTGGTAAAACACAAGTCTTGACTCTGAAGTGACAGAGAGGTCAAACACTCAGTTAGGTGGTGGGGGCGCATGCCTTTAATCCCAGCACTTGGAGGCCAGCGGATCTCTGTGAGTTCGAGGCCAGCCTGGCCTACAAGTGCCACCAGGACAGAATCCAAAGCTACAGAGAAACCCTGTTTCGAAAAAACAAACAAACAAAAGCTATCATCATCTGTCCCAGGCTGTCTCAAGTAGGACACATCAAGTATTGTGCTCATAGACACAAGTCCCAGTTTGTACAAACCCCATAGAGCAGATTTCCTCCTCTAGAGTAACAACTTTAATAGTAGCTGGAGTTAGCTAGGTATTCACAGACAGCAGGCAAGCGGCCTGCGTTGTGGCGCAATATTAGCTCTAGTTGTGCAGTGAGGCACGGTGTAGAGAGGTAACTTGCACAAGGAAGGAGTCAAGAAGCTGAGGAGCCAAACTGGGACTCCAGGCAACCTGAAGGGAGATGACTAGGGATGAGCAGCCCAGCTCACATACTCTTACTCTGGAAGTGAAGATGGGGAGCCCTTCCACGTGATGTGGTCAGATCTGCAAGGCTGGCTTTTCAACAGAGCCGCGCCAAATGGGGATCTGGGAAATGCACTGTCACCAAACAGCGAATTCATGCAAGTGGAACCATAGAAAGCACAACCCGTTCAAGCTTAGAGTCCTGTTGTCAAGAAGCGCTCATCCTTAGCCCAACCAATCACAGTTAAGTGCACACAAAGTCCAAGCGGGGAGGTGGATACAGTCTTGAGCAGCCCTGTTGTCAGGCGCACGCCAGACCTTTTCAGAAACCCAATGCACGCACTTAGATCACACCACCAGATCAGCAGCAGTTACTATATAAATCATTGTCACCCACACCTCTGGTTCAACTCCAGCCCAAAGACATTTCCTCCCTCGGACCCCAGCTCACCTCGTAGCCCGCGGCCCAAGCGCCAGGTGAGGCCAGTAACAGCCAAAATATTAAAGAAATAGGCAAGACAAGCGAACCTAGAGTGCAGGAGTTCATCCAGACCCAACCAACACTCCCGCCACCAGCACAAACACCAGAGGCCAGCCGTGGGGTGCCCATGGTTCCGGAGAGGCGGCTTCCGCGGGCTTCCCTAACCCAGCCAAGTCCCCGCGAATGCTCCGCCCCCAGAAACCAAACTAGCCAATCAGCGTGGAAGGGGGCAGGGCCTAGGTAGTGAGGAATTTAGTTGCTAGGGAAGTACTGAGTCTGTCCCCACCCCCATTACACCCAGGGTTCTTTTGGCAGCCCTTAACTGTAAGGCTTTGCTATGCTTTTGTATGAGTGTGGGCAAAGGATTCAACGTTCCAGTGGACGTCAGTGCTTCCTAAGGGGTGGAAAGTGTAGAAGGGATTCTAGGGTACCACACTCTCTTTAGGGCTGAGGTCCTAGAAGCTGGGGTCGAAAACAGTTCTGGTCTGCCTTGTGGGGCTTGGGACAAACCGCCACTGAAATATCAGAGATGTCAGAGATGAGGCACTCAGCCGGGTCTGAACAGCTCAACAGCTAGAAAGCGCCTTGGAGGGGAGGGAGAACCCTGAGTCTTTCGTGCCCTACAGTCTGTTCATTATTCTGTTGCTCTAATAAGAAAAGCCCAGGCCAGAGTTTGGTGTGTTGGTATATAGCTGTAATCTTAGCATGCTTGAAGGCTGGGACGGGATATTGCCATCCCAGATACATGATTACCAGGTCTGCCAGGGCTATATAGAACACACAAATACAGCTCTGGAGTACTGAACCTGTGTAGGATGTATAACACCATGAAGTTCATGTCCAGCACCTCAAAATAAACAGGTCGATAAATAAATAAATAACCAAACAAAAAAGAAAACCAAAGCCAGGATTAGTTAGGTTGGCAGGGCCAACAGTCACCCAAATGTGGAAGTAACTGTCTTGCCCCTGATGCCTAAGACATGAGACTTGTGAAATATGAATGTTAACTCGTTTAAAAAAAATCTCGGGGACACACACACACACACGACAATCTTTGCTGGGCAGAGCACCCCAGGAACAAAAGAGAAGTAATACAAGTCAGCCAGAGTGGAAAATTTTATATCAACCGGTTTCAACAAGAAAACAAGTGAATACTTTTAGAAACATGAACAGGGTTTCCCATAACAGTGGCCAGGGAAGGGATGGTAAAAGGGAAGTCTGTGGGTTACCCCTTTGTCAAAGCAAAAGCAGGACCCAAAGAAAGGGCCAACTTCCCTCCATTACGCTGGGAGACCAGAGACAACACTCAGGCAAGTTGAAAACAGTTGCTAAGGGTAGGTTGGAAACAGCCAAAGGCTAGGCCAGAAGGTGGGCAGGAGTCCAGGATCCAAGCCCTGCAGGTGACATCACCACGGGGGCGTCATGGGCTGAGGATTCTGCAGATAGGACATCACCACAGCAGAGATTGAGAGCCTGAGACAGAAAAGAGGTGTCAGCTCCAGAGCAAGCATGGTACCCCATCCCCTCGCTCAGGGTCCTTACATGAAGCTACTCATCATCTGCTTGGTGTCCTCCGAGCTCCGGGAGTTGGCAAAGCTGATAAAGGAACAGTAGACGGCAACCCAAGCACACCACTTCAGCTGAAGAAAGGTGGGTGGGGACATTGATCAATGAGAAGTATGTCAAGAAGCCCCCACAACCCAGATTCTCAGAAAGTAGGAGCCACCTGCAGCTTGGACCTTGTCCCCAGGAAGTACCTCAATACCTACCCTTCAGAGCTGCTTGCTGACCCTGGTGTGTGTGTGTGTGTGTGTGTGTGTGTGTGTGTGTGTTGTATCTCTGACCCCACCACATTCCCACAAGCTAAGGACCCTGCCCTTTTTCCATAGTCCTCTGCAAATTGCCTCAAACTAAAGCCCACCCTCAAACCCGCTCAGTTACGTACTCAATCCCAACTTCCCCTTTGTTGGAGGCGTCACCAAAGCTCCGCTCACCGCAGACCACAGCCCCCATCCCCTCCTCTAGCACCCGCCAAGAGGACTCGCCTCTTTCTGAACCCGCCCCCAGGCCTCATTCTCTGGAGGAGCGACACCCAGGTAAATTCAACCCCGCCCACCTTAAGCATGAGGCCGCACATGCTAAAGATCATGCCGAGGAGATTCATGTAGTCCGGCGTCGGGTCGTCCAAAGCTGGATTGCACTCGCTCGGCGGAGGCTTATACCTGCGACATGTTCAAGGGTCAGGAGCGATCAAGTCCCACCAGGGCTGACAACTTGGCCTGGACCCACGGCCACAACCAGAGATGCCTTGCCATGACTTGCTGGACTGCTCACCTCAGCACTTTGTTTGGTCTCCGTGGGTCGGACATATTGTTGGTGGACATTGCGAACTGAAGACCACGCCGTGCCTCTTTCACTGCTAGACCAGCAGCTTCCGGTGTGAGAATGAAGGGTTGCTTTTAGAGTAACACCAGTAGCCTAGTGCTTCCGCTCCCAGGCCCAGGGCAGCTCTCAGCCCGAGGATGGAGAATAAGAAAAGGCCAGAATCGTTCCTGAAAAGTAGGCAGTATGGAAAAAACTGAAAGGAATCTTCAGTATTCCCAACACTGTCATTAACGCGATGAAAATCTGAACACGGAAGTGCCAGGCAGGAAATAGATCCTGGGGGAACAATAATAAGGTTACACCCGACCAAGGGCTTTTGAAAGCCTGGAAGCAAGGCAGTCTCAATATAGACAGCAGCAATGCGGGTAACAGTCTAATGCGTTTGAAATATGGCTTTTCCTGAACCAAAGCCACGGGCCCCGGAGCTGCCGCAGAAACGGTTGAAGACCCTGGACTGTGGCCAGGGCGCGGTGCGAGCCGTGCGATTTAATGGTAAGCGTCCTCGCCTTCATCCTGGGCCTCCCGCCTCCTGAGGCCCGGAGGTCCCGTAACCCCCTCCTGCTGCTCCTCAGTGGATGGCAACTACTGCCTGACGTGTGGCAGCGATAAAACCCTAAAGCTGTGGAACCCGCTGCGTGGGACGCTGCTGCGGACGTACAGTGGCCATGGCTACGAAGTGCTGGATGCAGCCGGGTGAGTCCGGGGCCAGACTGGGATAAGGAGTGCAGAGGCACTATCCTAGGATATCCTTAGGATATTAGGCAATATCCTAAGTGGATATTGACCTTCCCTTTCCTGCCCTCCAGTTCCTTTGACAACAGCCATCTCTGCTCTGGTGGTGGAGACAAGACGGTGGTGCTGTGGGATGTGGCAACTGGGCAGGTCGTGCGCAAATTTCGGGGTCACGCTGGAGTGAGTACAAGCCAGAAGACCCTCATTAACGTGTGCGTTGTGGAGATCCATATTAGTGCCTAGGTGGTTCCGAGGAAGATCCTTCCATGACAGTCTTCCCCGTGTGCCCATCACCTACATCCATGCAGTTTCCCCAAGGTCTTTTCACCCTTCCTACCAATAGCGCGTGTCCTTGATCTAACGTGCACCTGGAGTCTCCCCTTTATCCCAATCTTCCAAACACCCCTCCTCTAAAGTAGTAATTCCTGTTTCCCAGAAGGTGAACACTGTTCAGTTTAACGAAGAGGCCACAGTCATCCTGTCTGGTGAGTCTAGAGCCTAGACAGCAAGAAACCAGTTGCTGCCCAAAGGCTCAAACCTGACCTCACCTTTATGTTGGCTTTATAGGTTCTATCGATTCCAGTATCCGATGCTGGGACTGCCGTTCTCGGAAGCCTGAGCCAGTGCAGACGCTAGATGAAGCCAGAGATGGCATATCCAGTGTAAAGGTGTCAGACCACGAGATCCTGGCAGGGTGAGTCGGTCCAGGAGCTTACTCCTGCCCTGGTGTCACTGGAGATCATAGTGGACACTGTGTTTTTGAGACAGGGTCTTATGTAACCCGGGGTGGCCTTCAGTTTCTAACCCTCTTGCTTTCCCCTCCCAAGTGCTGAAATGATGAGAGTGAGCCATGACACATGGTGGCACAGCCGTGATACAGGCACTCAGGAGGCAGAGGCATTCGGATCTCTGTCCTGGAACTCACTATATAGACCAGGCAATGTTCCCAGCCCCTGCCTCCTGAGCGCTGCACCTCAAAGCCTGGTCCAGCTCTGATAATTTCATTCTGTAAGTCAAAATAAGTAGCCCAAAACCATGGGGGATGAAGAGATGGGGCCATAGTTAAAAGCACTGGCTGCTCTTCCAAAAAAAAAACCTAGGTTCGGTTCCCACCACCTATATGATGACTTACAACTCTCTGTAACTTAGGTTCCAGAGGATCTACTACCCTTTTCTAGCCTGTGTAGGCACCAGCACGCACATGGCACACAAACATATATGCAGACAAAGCACAGATACACACAAGAAACTTAAACAATACTGTATGCGCATCTGTATGGGGGAGTGATATGTGCTGGGGGTATCAGCAGGTCAGAGGCATTAAGGTCCTCTAGAGCTGGGGTCACAGGGAGTTATGAGCTACCTGATGTGCCCCACTCAGCTTTTTGCTTTTTCATTGTTTTTTTGAGACAGAGTTTCTATGTAGCCCTGGCTGGCCTGGAACTCACTCTGTAGACCAGGCTGGCCTGGAACTCACAGAGATCCACCTGCCTCTGCCTCTGCTTCCCGAGTGTGAGATTAAAGGCGTGCACCACCACCGCCTTGGCTTTTAAGTTGAGTGTGTGAGCGTGCGTGTATGCGTGTGCACAGGCATGTGTGAAGGTCAGAGGACAAAGAGTCAGTTCTCTCCTTCAGTGTATTGAGGCAGGATCTTTCTTGCTGTTTCTACCATACTGTGTACTCCAGGCTAGCTGGCCCTTGACTTTCCAAGAAGATTCTTCTGTCTCACCTCCCATTTCCCCAATAAGAGTGCTGGAATTTTAGATGCCCACTACCTTGTCCGGCTATTATGTGGGTTCCAGAGATCAAACTCAGATCATCAGTCTTGCTTTTTCCCCTGCTGAGCCCTCTCCCCAGCCTAAAGAGATCACTTAACTTCAGTTTGGTGATACAGAACTTTGTTGTGGGTGGCTCCACATTGTGCCAGTGCACACTTTAGTAGGCTACGCCTGGTTGGCTGCTTTCACCTTCCACTTCCACCACTGCTGTTACCTACTCTCCCCATCTCCCTTGTGCAGCACAGGCTGCTTACTGGGAGAACTGTGCAGGCTCTTCCAGTCAAAGAGCTACAGTTCCCAGTACTACTGCCTAGCAGGACAGTCAATAAATGTAGCCGTGGGGCCTGGAAGGATTGTTCAGTGGTTTAGGGCACTTGTTGCTCTTGCAGAAAACCAGTTTGATTTCCCACATCTACATAGTGGCACACATCCAGCTGAAACTCCAGTTCTAGGCAATCTGACAGCCTATTTTGCCCTCAACAGCAAACCAGACACACATGGTGCACATACATACATGCATGCAGACAAAATATTCATACATATGAGATAAAAATAATCCAAAAAAATTCATAAAAATATAAATAAATGCAACCATGAGCCAGGCATGGTGACACATGCCTTTAATCCCAGTACTTAGGAGGTAGAGACAGGTAGATTTCCGAGTTCCAGCTCAATCTGTTCTACATAACAAGTTCTAGGCAAGCTAGGGCTTCACAAAGACAAAAGTTACTAAGTGCGAACTGTGGCAGGTGTGGGGACATCCACCTCCCCAGCAGTGAAGAGGAGGGCAGGGGACCAAGAGTTAAATGCCAGCCTACCTAGAGCTGAGCAGTGGTGGCTCACACCTTTGATCCCAGCACTAGGAGGAAGAGGCAGGTAGACCTCTGACACCAGCCTGGTCTACAGAACAAATTCCAGGACAGTCAGGCCTACAGAGAAACCCTTCCTCAAAAAGCAAATAACTGAATGACTGACTGAATGAATGAATGCAGAAATGCAGCTGACCTAACCACAGCAAGAACAGGAAGTCATGAGACAGCAGCTTTAGGTGGCAGAAGTGGTGAGACTGTTCATAGTAAAGGCCTGGCATGAGCAACCATGGGTGGCTAAGAGCCATCTAGTGGCAAGCCGGAGAGAGAGCAAGCACATGTGCCAAGATGATGAATACGTGCAACAGGCGGGAGAGGCTGAAGGAATGGAAGGAACTGGGTCCAAAGGGCTGCAGGAGGCATTTGAACATTTATTTTTCTGAGAGTAGTGAAAAGCCATGTTTCTTTGAGGGAAATACTGGCATGAAGTGGCTGTGCTCTGAAAGTTTCCCCAGTGAGCCAAGTGTGGTAGGACACATGAGTTCAAGGACAGCCTTAGCACAGTGAAAGGAGACCATCCAGGCCTGAGTTCCTGTCTCAGAAGGGATGAAAGCTGCTTAGTGGGTTTCGGCACTAAGGATGGAAGATTACCGGCAAACCCTTCATCCGTGTAAGAATAGGATGGTAGTGGAGCAGGAGGGGTGGAGTCACCTCCTGAGAACAGTGCTTTGGTAACTAGTAGGCTGATTTCAGGACCTCCCAGGGAGAGCACATTTTAAGCTGTCCAGCCCTCTATAAAATAGCTTGCAGAGTCTGCACACTCTGATACGTGATTCTGGTTTGTGTTTGCTGTGCTAGGATGGAACACAAGGCCTGTGTGTGACACGAAGCCAGCCTGGCCTACAGAGCAAGTTCCAGGACATCCAGGGCTTTACAGAGAAACTCTGTCTTGAGAAAACAGATAATGATAACCTTATAAAATATAGTTCCGCAGTTGGTCAAATGTGCAGATGTAGAACCCAGAGACAGGTAGGGTTGACTACTGTGCCAGTCAGGAACTGGAAAGCTCCGAGGATTTGGAAAAGAGGGCATGGTTTTTGAGTGGGACCAAGTTGTCCCCTGGACCTGAGTCACAAAGCAGAAGAGCACCTTTTCCTTACTCACACTTTCCTAAATGCCCAGGAATGCGTAGGGGCACAGGCTGCCCCTGGAGTAGAAGACTGCAATGCTTCAGGCTGGATCTACCTTTTCTTGCAGCTCCGTGGATGGCCGAGTGAGGCGCTATGACCTAAGAATGGGGCAGCTCTTCTCAGACTACGTGGGCAGTGAGTGTGGCCCTGGGTCCCAGTGGGACAGTCAAGACAGAAGATGGGGCAGGCAAGAGTACCCGGATTCACCTGCCTGTCACACTCTCTCCCAGGCCCCATCACCTGTACCTGCTTCAGCCGCGACGGGCAGTGCATTTTGATATCCAGTCTGGACTCTACTTTGCGGCTTCTAGATAAAGACACAGGGGAGCTGCTGGGCGAGTGAGTCTCCACGGTTGGCCTCCCCCTCCCCATCCTTCTGAGGCTAAGAGGAACAAGCCTGATTCTACCCACCCTCACTGCTAGGTATGTTGGCCATAAGAACCAGCAGTACAAGCTGGACTGCTGCCTGAGTGAACGTGACACACACGTGGTCAGCTGCTCTGAGGATGGGAAGGTGTTCTTCTGGGACCTGGTAGAGGTAAGCCTTCCCCTTTGACTCCTTGCCAGGGCATCAGCTGTGTGTTTACCTCAACCACTCCCAGGCCTAAAAAAGAACAATGTTGGGTATTTGAGCTGGGACCTGTAGGAGGCGGGTAGAGGTGGGAGTGTGTCTGACTCTGATTCATCCTGCCTCAGCCTCCCAAGCTGGAACTAGAAGGAAAAGCAGGAAGCATATTTTAAGAAGGGAAACAGCATATGCTAAAGGACCTGGAGAAGGTGCTGGCTGTAGCTGGTTCCAGGTCAGACAGGGCTGTAAATGCCAAGAGCGAGGAGCCAGTGCCAGCCACTGATTCTGGGCTTACATCACCCAGAAACCCTGATCTGCATATGGGTTCCATATGGCTTTAAACCCCAGATCCTGACATGCCCCAGGTGGGAGATGGACCATTGGCTTAGTGAGGTCAAGGTTCTAGGGCCTCCAGGAAGGAGGTATCAGTGCTGGGGACAGCCAACAGAATTAGGCTCGGTAAAAGAACTGGAAAAAATAGGAGATCCTTGAGACCAGCTCTTGCTTTGGGAACTAAGGATGGTCTGTCAACTCTCCTGAAGAAAATTCACCTTGAAATGCACACAAAAAGATATTGTTAGCCGGGCGGTGGTGGCACGCGCCTTTAATCCCAGCACTTGGGAGGCAGAGGCAGGCGGATCTCTGTGAGTTCAAGACCAGCCTGGTCTACAAGAGCTAGTTCCAGGACAGGCTCCAAAGCCACAGAGAAACCCTGTCTTGAAAAAAAAAAAAAGATATTGTTAAGGTAACTATGGGGTGGCGAGGGAAACGACAATCGCTGGGTCTGCCAAGTAGACCTGTTAGTACCCAGAGTGTCAGGGAACCATGAAACTCAGAACAAGACATGCCTGAAGCAAGTGGTGGCTACGAGAGCAGAACAGGTGCCTCGAGTCTAAGGACAGTGCCGAGCGTCCCCTGAAAGGAAACTGGAGGCTGGGCATGTAGTACGTGTGTAATCCCAGCAAGTGGGGCGGCTATGACAGGAAAACACTGAATTCCAAGCCTATTATCTCAGCACTGTATTGCAAATAAAGAAGGGTTTGCTGAGCCAGGCAGTGGTGGCACACGCCCTAAATCCCAGCACTCAGGAGCCATAGGCAGATGGATCTCATGAGTTCTAGGACAGCCAAAGCTGTTAAACAGAGAAACCCTGTCGCGAGGGGGGGGCGGTTTGCTGCAAATTTGAGGTCAGCCTGGATTATTGAGCCCTTTGTAAAAAAAAAAAATAGTAATAACAATTTTGTTTTGTTTTGGTTTGGTTTGGTTTTTCGAGACAGGGTTTCTCAGTAGCTATAGAGCCAGTCCTGGAACTCGCTCTGTAGACCAACTAGCCTCGAACTCACAAAGATCTGCCTGCCTCTGCCTCCCAAGGGCTAGGATTAAAGGCGTGTGCCACCATTGCCCAGCAAAAAAAGAAAAAAAATTAAAAAGGAAGGTAAGTGAGACTTCCAAGATAATTAGCACTTGGAGGTGGAGTTTGGCCAGATGACATCTGTACTGTTTTGTTTTTCAAGACCGGGTTTCTCTGTGTAGCCCTGGCTGTCCTGGAACTAGCTCTGTAGACCAGGCTGGCCTCAAACTCATGAGATCCACCTGCTTATACCTCCTGAGTGCTGGGATTAAAAGGCGTGCACCATCACCCAGCTGACATCTGCAGTGTTTGAGAAGCCACTAGAGGCTGGTGGTGGAACAGTGTTAAGCACTTGCCTAGCATGTGCAAGCCTCAAATCCCTAGCACCCCTCAAGGTACCAGGAACACTCAGACTAGGAAGAAACAGTAAGGTGGGGGTCACAAGGCCAGGGCCTTTCTATGTCCAAGGTTAGAAGCCTCCAGGATTAAGGGTGTGGCTCAGTGGCAAGATTTGCCTGGCATTCTCAGCACCACCAAAAGAAGTAAGGGAAAAGGTGACTGAGGACTTCAGGCTGGATCTCAAGGAGACAGCCTGATCACTAGTAATTGTTTCCCAACATTCATTCCTTAGGGTGCCCTGGCACTGGCCCTGCCCGTGGGTTCTAGTGTGGTACAATCATTGGCTTACCATCCCACGGAACCCCGCCTGCTGACAGCCATGGGGGGCAGCATCCAATACTGGCAAGAAGAGACCTATGAGGCAGAGGGTGGAGCAGGCTGAGGCTTGGGGATCTGGCACCAAGCCAAAGGACCCAGACCAACTCACAAGACCTAACAAAGACCATTTATTCTGAAGACGCTGCTGATCAAGGAGTAGGTGGGCCCAGGGAGGGGCTGGTGTATAAAGTTAATAAAGGAATAGCAAATACCCCCAATCTTCACCAATCTTCTTAGTCCTCATTCTTCTCAGTTGTGAAGGCATCTGCCTTTTGGGCAAAAGTCTTAGCGACCAGCAGGGGGAAGACCAGAGAAGCATCAGCATAGACCTGCAGAGAAGCTGTGTGAGCCATGGAACCCATGGCCATAGCCCATAGACTCACCCTAGGCAGTCAGCTTCTACCTTTACTGGCTGAGCATCCATCCGGATCTTGCCCCAAGAGACAGCCTCATCTGGCCGGGCTCCTGAGTCTGAACCATCAAACTCCTGGGCTGTGTTGATGTAGACAGCATAGTCAGCCCCATTCCGCTGTGGGCAGAGGAGAACCTGGTCAGAAGCCAGAGCCAGGGAGAAGGCTGGGGTATGACACAGGAAGGCTTTGAGAGCTTCTAAGAAGGGCCATCTTGCCGGGCGGTGGTGGCGCACGCCTTTAATCCCAGCACTCGGGAGGCAGAGGCAGGTGGATCTGAGTTCGAGACCAGCCTGGTCTACAAGAGATAGTTCCAGGACAGACTCCAAAACCACAGAGAAACCCTGTCTCAAAAAACAAAAAAAAAAAAAAAAAAAAAAAAAAAAGGGCCATCTTCAGTGCCTGAAGTGACTGTGCAGGTTTCCAGTACAACCACCTCTACATACAAGCTCTTCCTCCATAAGCTAAAATGTACCACTTCTGAGACCCATGTGACAAGTCAGATAGCTACAGGCAAAATAAGAATACTATCTGTACAGGGCTGGAGAGATGGCTCAGCAAGTAGGGCGTTTCATGCTCTGACAGAGGACCTGAATTCAATTCCCATATTCATGTCTGGTGGCTCACAACCATATGTAAGTCAGCTCCAGATGGATGATCCAGTCCCTCCTGGGGACTCCCGTGGGCACCTACACTTTACTCAGAGGTACACATAGGCACACATGTATCACATAATTAAAAATAAAACCATCTTTAAAAATAGCGTATAAGGGCTGGAGAGATGGCTCAGAGGTTAAGAGTACTGACTGCTCTTCCAGAGGTCCTGAGTTCAATTCCCAGCAACCACATGGTGGCTCACAGCCATCTATAATGAGATCTGGTGTGGTGTATACATAATAAATAA
The DNA here is from genome assembly GCF_018167655.1 of Microtus oregoni. Taxonomy (NCBI): domain Eukaryota; kingdom Metazoa; phylum Chordata; class Mammalia; order Rodentia; family Cricetidae; genus Microtus; species Microtus oregoni. The sequence continues at coordinate 66,725,701 of NW_024543063.1, forward strand.
ATAAATAAATCTTTAAAAAAAATAGCGTATGAAATTACCTTCAAGCTATATTCATTCACATTTAAATTCTGGACATGATTTCCTTCTAGGTTTCTGCCCCAAAATATGTATGTAAATATCTCAAATTTTAAATATAAAAAAAACAAAACACTAATCCAACACACTGGTGTTACCAAGCATTTTAGTTAAGGACATTCGAGCCAGCTGTACTGACACGGGCTTGTGGTTCCAGCTACTTGTCAGGGCAAGGCAAGAGGATCCTTGATCCAGGGAGTCAAGACCAGCCTGGGCAACAAGGAGGCCAGTCTCAAAGAAAGAACACAGAGGACTGCCGAGTTGTAGCCAACACCCTATGCTCAGCAGTAGCTCCTGCTGCAACCAACCATATAAGAAAAGCAAACCTGTTCCCGCACTGCTCTGCCTCAGACCCAGAGGTCTCTGCAAGCTCCCGAGTCCTGGCATCACCAGCCTCACAGGACAGGGTTCAAAATCCTCCACAGGCCCTGCTAGTTCTGCGGTGTAACCTCCAGGTCTTCACAGCTCCACTATCAGCTGCTCCTTGGCTACTTCAGGTGCCTCAGGGCCTTTGCACTGGCTAGTCACCCAATGGGAATGTTCTTCCCATAGCATAAGGCCTGTGGGGGGTACCTCTAAAAAATGTCTGCTCACGGTCACATTTCCCAGAAGCCTTTTCCAACCCTCCCTTTATTAAACAGCATTCCTTTCACATTATAGTATTCTAGGATAGTCCTGAACTGTGTACAGGCTATCTCCCTGCCTCAGTCTACCAAGTAGCTGGGAATAGTCACCTTGCCTGACTGATAGCACTTATGTCCTTACAATTATTGCCATATAACATGCATGTCACTTCTTGCTGTCTGACTGCCTCACTCCAACTAACTGCACAGAGGAAGGGATTCCGACCCATCTAGTCCACTGCTGTAGTCCACGCCTGGCACGCTGTATGCCAAGGGCCACCCCACTCACCATGAGGTTAGCATTGGCGATGTGGTGCTTCACCATACCTCCACCCAGGATGATCATGCCGGAGCGCTTGGCGAAAATGGCCTGCATGTTGATGAGTCGTAGGTCTGAGAGGGAGGGCTGAGGTCAGGCACTGGCCTCAGTTCACCCTCCTCCCTCTTCTCCCAGGGCCCGAGCACCTCACCTTCAACGATGTCCAAAACTAAGCCTGGGTTTTTGTAGGAATGGAAGAAGATCATGTCACCCAGTGAGCCATCTGTGAGCGCAGGGCTCAGCACAGGAATGTGGTTCTGGTGTGGACACAGGACCAGTCAGCAGCTACAGCTCAGAGCCCAGAAAAACTCTGGTCCCCAACCCAGTGGCATCCTCCCTCCCTGAACAGGCTGCTTATTTCTCTGGTGGACATGAGGCAGATAAGAGGAAAACCATGCACACCTCTAAGTAGGTGTCTGGCACACTGAGCCACTTGGTTCACCATTTTCCAGACTCTTGAGTGCTACTGTCTTTAGGAGCATGGTACCCTGGTTCAGGCCCCACTGAGTTCTTAAGCACTACAGCTAAGGAGCCCCAATAGTGTAGGGCATAACTAGGAAATAGAGCCCTTCATTCAACAGATGACCTAGCCTCTCGGGGTTTGACACGCCTCATCTAAGTCTGGAAAACTAAGAATAATTACAGAGACTCCCTGGTAGATGCAAAGACAAAACAAGTCAGCACATGCCAAAGCCTAGGGATTCGTCCCCACCAACTCACCTTATAAGCCCAATAATACACAGACTCTGGGTTGTTGATCTCCTTGCCAAGTCGGGAGATCATCTTGGAAGGTGTCCACTTCACACCCTAAAGGAAGAACATCAGTATTAGCCCGAACATCTTCTGACTCCACTAACCAGGTCCTCCTGAACCCTTCCAGCCCTACCTCTGTGTTCTGTTCCAGCACCATCTGGTCCAGAATGGGCATGAGCCAGTCCTCAAACTTGCAGTAATTATCGTTTGGAACCAGCAGGTTCCCAATCCTGGGGATGGGAGGCACATGGGCATCAGTCACCAAGACCCTCGGCCCAGGTCCCCTGCCCCACTGCTACTCGGGGCCCCACCTGTTGATACCATTCTCCCGGAGCTCCTTCCCACTGAGGCTGAACTCGCCAAGGTAAGTGGGTGCCAGGCACTTGATGATATCTTCTTCCACGCCTCCAGCAGTCGTCACCAACACATCCACCTACAGGCACAGAAAACAAGGCTCGCCTCCTTCTAAGCCGCACTCCTGACATCAGCCCGTACTCATCCCGACACAAGCGTGCAACAAAACAGCGCAAGCCTGTTCCTCTGCTTAAAGCAGACCTGTAGCCAGAAAATGTGGCACACTCCTGTGATCCCAGCACTCAGGAGGCTAAGGAATAAGAACTGCCAGCATGTTCAAAAACAAAAACCCATCTCCTCGCATCCTTTTTTGAAATTACTTTTTTTTTATGTGTACATCCCTGGAAATGGAGTTACAGACATCTATGAACCACCACATGGGTGCTGGGAACCAAACCCAGGTCTTCCACAAGAGCAGCAAATACTCTTAACTTCTGAGCCTCTTCAGAACCTTCTTCATGTCTCTTAAATGAACAGCAGTTTTATTATCCACTTGCCCAGGGAGGTTGAGACCACAGACCTAACATCGACCCACCATGTTGTGCTGCACGAGGTAGCGAATGGTCTCCCGGATGCCCGAACTGATGAGGTTGGATGTGTAGCCCAAGAAAATGGTGCAGCCAGTGAGTGGGCGGAGGCTCTGCGTTAGATCTTCGTGATGGTCTTCATCTTCTGGTAGCGGCTCCAGCTTCTTCTCAATCTGCGCATGGGGGCACCGGAAAGTTGCACTGACTCCGACCCTCAGTCGAGGAACCCCAGGTGGACTGGACTCCAGAGTCTGACTGTACTCAGGAATACTGGGACTATTTCGAAACGAAAACACAACCCCTGCGCGGACCCTACTCCCCGCTTTCCCGGTTCAGGTCTGTCACTTAGGGTTTGTCCCCTTTTAGGAATCACACAGCATCTTCTTTTCAAGCCCCCTTCCAATGCCGAGAAGCTACTCCAAGGCTCTCCCGACCTTAAGCTCCTCCTACAATGTCCTTCTTTTAACCCCAAACTCCCCCAATCCCAGACTGCCAATTTACCAGGACTCCGCCCCGCCCAGCCACTCACACGCGGAGCCGCGTGGCGCGGTCCCGCCCTCCCGTCCCGCTTCGGGGCCGCCCTGCGCCTCACCATGGCGTTGACTTGCTGCACCGCGCGTCCAAAGTTGGTAGCCTGGAAGCCGGTGGTGCCGAAGGCCTCCAGAAGTGCCTGGTAATCTACGCCGCGGTTGAAGTCGTAACCTTGCACCTTGGCGCTCTCGGGCGGCAAGGCCGAGCTGTGCTTGAGCACGGCGGCCAGCGCCGCGGCGGGCGCCGCCCCCTGCGAGGTCCCCTCCATGCACCCGCGGCCGTTCTCGGGTCACAGCCGCCCGGGTGCTGGGAAGCGCAGAATTTCTCCGCGTGGTCGGCCTGAGCCCAGGAAATGGGACTCTAGAGCCCGGGGTGGAGGAGGGCGGGGTTGGAACCGGAAGCTATTTAGTCACATGACCCAGGATAGCGCCTGCAGTCCTGGTAGCGGCCATTTTACTCCTGTGTTCCGTACACCGGCGCCGGGAGCCTTTTTTCCTGTCGTCGAACTCAGCTTCAAGCGGATGAAAGTGCCTAGTTTGAAAGTTGTCTGTCCAAATATTCCTGCCCCCTGTGAGCGAGATGACTGTTCCTAAGATAGAGCCCTTGAACAGGATTTAGGGCATCAGGCAAACTTAGTTGCAGCCTCTTGTCAAATAGAATAGTGATTCCTTTTGGTGCCTCCCACAGTCTCCACAAACTTCCTTGATTCCTCTTCCCTGCCAGCCTAAGATGTCACCTTCCACTGGATCATGGGCCTCTTATGGGAGGCAAGGATGACTGCCATCTTTTTACTCCAAGAAGCACCTATTAATATTAATTCTACAATTTGTGTAGTCTGCACTAAATAGTGCTCTCTGCTCTAAACAAACAAGACCTCTGCTCTCCTCATGTCCGTAGTCTGAACGATGAAACAGAAAACTGATTAAGCCAAGCTCGGGGTACACACCAGCCTGCAGTCAGGAGGTGGAAGCCGGAGAATCTCAAGTTTCAGGCCAGCCTGAACTATAGAGACCCTGTCTCAACAAAAGGGGATGGTATGGCGAGGGAAATCACTGCCAGTGAAGCCCTTGCTTTGCAAGAGTGTAGATTAGATGTGTGTGTTCAATTCCAATTCCCAGAACCCAAATTTAAAAAGATAGAAAAAATGTCTGAGAGGGCAGTGGCAGTAATTCCAGCCCTGGAGAAGTAGACAGGGTTGCGGGATGGCTCGGGCTCAGTGACCAAAGGCATAGGGTAAAAGCCTCAGACTCCAGTAAATTATCTTCTGACCTCCATCTGCAAGCATGCCGTGCATGCAGATGCTCATACATGCACAAAATAAAAGGTTAGGGGCCAGGTGGATGTGTCCTGAGAAATGACATCCGAGGTTGTGCTCTGGCCGACAGCACACACAAACAACCTCAGATGTTAATGCTCAGATAAACAGAGGCCCTGGTGATTTGCATGCAGAGGAAAGAGCAGGTGAGGACACAGCAAGAAGCTGACCCAGACCGTGACTTGCTGGCTACCCGAGTTCAGTCCCCAGGACCAACATGGTAGAAGAAAATGGACTCCAAAAAGCTGTCCTGTGACCTCCACATGCACCTCCCTTCCCCCAACACACACAAAATACTTCTGTGATAGTCTTACCATGTAACTCTGACTGGCCTGGAACTTACCATGTAGACCTGGTTGGCCTCAACTCATAGAAACCAGCCTGCTTCTACCTCCTGAGTGCTGGGACAATGAAGGCAATTTTAAAATAATTTTTAAAGAGAAGTTGATGAAACAGTTTCTAGAGACACCAGAAGCAGCACTCTGACCACCAGCTACCCAGTCAGCAATTCCCGTTGTTTATCCAGTTCAGTCCATGGCATTTGTTATAGCAGCTCAAGGCTAAGACACTGCTGAGTGAATGAACGAAGGAAGGAATCAGCACAGCAGTGTCAGGGTGATCCCTGAGGGATAAGGGGCAAGAATACGAGGCTGGGTGTGGCAGGAGTATCTACAGTCCCAGCTACTCAAGGGGATGAGGCAGAGGAAGCCTAGGAGAGAAAAATGAATGACAATGATGGTGTCAATCATATAAATAACAAGAGAAGACGGACAGCAGCACCCTGTGGACCATGCAGAGGATGAGTTTACTGCAAGAGCTGCAAAGCAGGTGGAGAGCAGTTTCTTGATTTTCTTGCAGGGTCCTTCTATGGCCCAGGCTGCTTTCTAGCTCCTGGCTCCAAGTAAGCAATCTTCCCACCTCAGCCGTAGAGTAGCTTGGAATATACATGGTGCCAGCCACCCCGACCCCCGATTGTTTTTGTTTGAGATGGGGTCTTACTATGTAGCCCAAGCCAGCCTCCTGAGTGGCAGGATCACAGGCGTGCACCACCATGCCCAAAACAGCCAGGGCAGGGGAGAGAAGAGCTGGCAAAGGACATGGAGACTATCTGGTGCAGGCAGTGAGTCAGGGGGGAAGACAGGTGGCATGAACAAGAGCAGGAACCAGACAGAACTTCACTTAGAGGTTGATATGGCTGGGAGGTGGTGGTGCGCACCTTAAAGCCCAGGAAGGCAGGGCAAGTGGATCTCTGAGTTCAAGGCCAGCCTGGTCTACAGAGTGGGTTCCAGGGTGGCCAGGACTACACAGAGAAGTCCTGTCTCAAAAAAAAAAAAAAAAAAAAAAAAAGAATGAAAATACAAACAAAAACAAAAGGCTGATCTGATGGTACCTGAGGCAGTTAGATATGGAGGGATAAAGGCCTTGGAGATGGGTGTCTGAGCAGCTGGGATGCAGGTCTGGGGATGAACATGTTAAGAGATATAACACAAGAGTGATGTCATGCGTGAAGGCAAGGTCAGCCTGGGCTCAAAACCCCATCAAAATAATAAAAAAAAAATTTAAATGAGGTGGGGGAGTTATGAAAAAGACAGTTTGGAGTTCGGGTACACAGAGCACAGATATTCAGCAAGTCAGAGTCCCACATCCTTCGGGCCTGCAACCAAGCTGCCCAGTCCCCCAGGGGATCCAAGAAACATGTGACACCAAAGCAGCCACTGGGCCTCCTGGGGAACTGACCCCTTCTGTCACAGCAGCTGCTGCTGCTGTTGCTGGTGACATTTCACTGGGTCCTGGCTTCAAAGTCTCTGCAGGGACTGGGAAGGTGGGGGGTTGAAGTATTGAGGCCAGTATTGAGAGAGCCAGAGTGGGGTAGCCAACGCTGGAGCAGGCAGCCGAGCCTGTTTGGGAGTCTTCAGCTGAGGTAGCTGAACGTGGGGGACCCAGGAGGAGCTGCAGAAGCTTGGAAGCTCAGGCTTGCAGAGCACTGCTCACCTTCTCCCAGATGTCCAGCAAGGTGGCCACTGGCAGTGACATCGGACAGGCCCGCCGGGCAGTGGAGCAGCTGCGGATGGAGGCAGGCATCAACCGCATAAAGGTGAGGGTTGGGCAGGTGTGCAGTGGGCACAGCTGGGCAAGGGAGCAAGTGCACACCCAGATGTGCAGATGTGGCTGACGTGGTTGGTTTGCAGGTGTCTAAGGCAGCCACAGACCTGCTGCAGTTCTGCACAGAGCAGGCCAAGAGCGACCCCTTCCTTGTGGGCATCCCCGCTGCCACCAACCCCTTCAAGGAAAAGAAGCCCTGTGCTATCCTATGAACCCACGATAATGCTACTCCTATGACCCTGGATACCACAGGAAGGCCTCAATAAACATGACTGCTCCTGTGTTACAACTTGTGTGTGCTGCTGTGGGAGGCTGAGGGGTACCACAGCTTTTGGGGATCAGTGCACACCTCTGAGGCTTCCTTCTATGCCCATGTCCACAGTCACAGCCATACATACCTGCGTGCCTAGAGCCCTGCATGAAGAGACCTACACTGTGGCCCTGTGCCACATACCTACAGGGTGACGGGGTAGGTGTCTGTCTGCTTCCTCCACACAGACCTATCCTGGGAATTTGAGTCAGAGTCTACATGCCACACAGCCCACACTCACCTCACTAAGCTATGTCAGACCAAGTGTCCGTGGTCCTCGAGTGCTACACACAGAGCAGGAGGCGCCCCAGCCCTCACATGCTACCCTTCCCCCTCAGTCACAGATGCGTGGTCACAGAAAGCTCACACTCCAGTTCCCAACAATTGCACAGTAGGTCATTTATTCCTTCTTCACTCTCCTGTGGGAAAGAGGCACCCAACCTAACAAAATAGGGATCACCCAGGGTGGCGGTGTACCCATTATCCCAACACTTGGAGACTGAAGCAGGAGGACCAGGCATTCAAGGCTTGGCTCAAATACATAGTAAGTGTGAGGCCAGCCTGGATTCCATGGAGACCGCCTCAACAAATAAAACAAAACAACCAGGGGTAGAAGGTAGGGAATAGCCCCCTGGGTGGCTAAAACTAGAATGTCACCTCCACAGGCATAGGCGTGGGCCCAGCCCTGGGCTTCTTATGCCCCAGGCCTGTGGAGCAGGGCAGAAGCAGCACCAATTGTAGGAAGGTTCTCCAGAGCTGAGGCCTAGGGCAGCCTCAGCAGGCAGTGTATACCAACATCCATCGCAGCCATGTCCAGCTGTTTAGGCCAGCAGCCTCCAGACCTCCAGTGACAGGCCACCAGAGGCAGCCACCACCACGTTGCCCTCAGCACAGATCTGGGGAGCAGTGGCAGTGGAATTAGGGGATGGCATGGGCTCTTGGCAGGCCAACAGGCTATATGGGGCAGGACCTTACCCCATTCAATACATTGTGGTGGCTTCTGGTACAGATGGTCCTAGGTGGGTCTGTGGGCACGTGAACCTGGGAAGGGTAAGGGGCAGAGGTCAGGATATGTGCCCTGGCCAGCGCTGGGGGTCTGCATGGGTCAGTGTCCTCACCCGAATGGTCTTGTCAGTAGATGTTGTATACAAAGTCCCCAGCGAGTGCTTGATCCCTGTGATCTGAGACTGGTGACCCACATCAAAGGACTAGGGAAGAAAGGATGGGTGACACTCAGGCAGAGTTTCCCCGTGGTTAGCCCTCTACACACAAGAAGTCACCGGGGAGGTACAGACAGGAGTCCTAGCTGACCCGGACAAGCTGGAAGCAACCATCTCGGTTGGCGAAGACGTGCATCAGGCCCTGGTTGTCACCCGCCCAGAGCTGGGGCTCCTGGTAGGACATGCAGAGCAAATAGGAGTCCAGCTGTGCGAAGGACAAGGCATAGAGCAGCTCAGGAATGACGAGCTGGGCTACCTACAGTCCTCCTCAGAATCACTGGGAAGGGCAACCCACCTGCAGCCGCTGCAGGACTCTGTTGGCTCGGCGATCAAATACCACAAGACTGTGGTCCTCACTGCCTGAGATGATATGCCTGTCATCTGCCAGCACCGCTAGCACAGCACTCGAATGCAGCCTCCGGCTCTTCACCAGAGCCAAGCCAGCTGGAGTGGGAATACGGGCCGGGGAGGATGGAGGGTATCAGAGACCCAGGCCCACCTGGGGATCTGGGCTACCGTGTCACCTAGGAAAACTTCTGATGGCTGGGCTTCTCACCTGGTCACTCCTCTCCCCTCCTACCCCATCTGGATCCAGGACCCACAGGCTTTTGTCCTCTCCTGGTCCCTACCTCCACGCCACCTTCCCTTCCTACCCCACCAGTATCTCCCAACACATAGCCAAGCACTTCACTCCACCCAAACCTAAGTCCATCTCAGGATCCCTTCAGTCTAATGGAGTAAGATGACTCAGTCATGGCTGGGGTGGGGCTAGAGCTCAGCGGCTAAGCAATAGCCTAAGCACAGGCAATGGTTTCCATCCCAGGATGGGGGAAGGGGCCGATTAATCATCAGCCAGGCCTCATGGTGCAATCCTGTAATTCCAGCTACTCAGGAGCCCACAGGCAGAGACAGGAAGCTGAATATAGGTGGAGGCCAGCCTAAGATACAGAGTGAGTTTGAGGGTAGCCTGGGCAACAGTGAGAGTCTATCTCAAAATGAGCAAAGTGAAAGGGACAAAGCATCTGTCTAGCATGCGGGAGGCACCAGGTTCAGTCTCCGCAAGGGGAACAGCGTAGACAGAAGCACAGGAAAGACTCACAGTGCAGACAGGCTTATGTCATCCACCAGTGTTCTCTGATCACGTGATTCAATGTTTGAATTTTTGAGACTCCTTTTCTATCTTACGTATATAGGTGTTTTGCCTACATGTATCTGTGCATGGCATGCATACATTGCCCATGGAGGCCAGAAGAAGGCAATGGATCCTCTTAAATTGGAATTACAGGTGGTTGCTAGCTACCATGTGGGTACCTCCCAACCCAATCCAAGTCCTCTGGAAAAGCAGCCAGTGCTCTTAATTGCTGAGCCATCTCTCCAGCCCCTGCCCCCCAACCCAACCTCAGTGTTCTTTCCTATTGTTTTGTGTTTCTGTTATTTTGTTTCTGAGCCAGGTTCTCACTGTGTAGCCCTAATTGGCCTGGAACTTACTGTGTGGACCACACTGGTCTTGAACTTACAAAGATCTGCTTCCCTTTGCCTTATAAGCATAGGAATTGGAATCTCACCTCTGGGATCATAGGTGGTCACCTTCTTGTCATAGGTACCAGTCACGAGGATGTCAGGTTGGTAGGAGAGGCACAGCACTGCCGCCTTGCCCCTGGGGACACATGGCACACAAGGCTGGGTGATGGCTTGGGCAGGGCCCTACCCACCCAGGCCCCCTGCCCAGGCCCCCTCACACTTGATCTCGCCAAACTGCTGCCCATCAGCTGCCATGTCCCACAGCTTCACAGTGCTGTCCCAAGAGCCGGAGCACACACGGTGGTCCTGTGCTGCTAGCGACCACACCCAGCCCTGTGGGAGCAGGCACAACAGTCACACAAGACAACTCGCTTTAGGAGCTATGTAACAGCTCGTGTCTCCTCCTCCCCAGAACCCAAGAGGAAGTCTGGACCTTCCTGCTTTTGCAGAGAAGGATCCAAGAGATGAACAGATTCACTCAAAGCCAAACAGCTTTTCCTCTCTCATGCCACTTCCACCGACACTTCAGTAACACACATAACTCCCACTCCTCCACAAATGACAAAAAGGGGGTCAGAAGGAGGAGGGACAACTGAAGAATACAGTAAATCCCAATGTGTGGGAGTAGGGTCTGCTCTGCTGCCTGTCAGAGCTTGGGGACAAGAACACATCCCAGCGAGCCGGGCGGTGGTGGCACACGCCTTTAATCCCAGCACTCGGGAGGCAGAGGCAGGCGGATCTCTGTGAGTTCGAGACCAGCCTGGTCTACAAAGCTAGTTCCAGGGTAGGCTCCAAAGCCACAGAGAAACCCTGTCTCGAAAAACCAAAAAAAAAAAAAAAAAAAAAACCACATCCCAGTGGTATCCACAGAGACCGCTCCCTCTCTTTGTGCTAGACTAGAACCCAGAGCCTCAACACAATCTAAGCATGGGCTCTATCACTGAGCTACACTCTTGCAGTTTCCAATAGCTCGTTTTTGTTCTTCTGCTCTTTGAAACAGTCTAACTCTACAGTTCAGGCTGGCCTGGAACTCATTATGTAGCACAGGCTAGCTTCAAAATCAGAACAATCCTCTGCCTTTAGCTCCCTGAGAGTATTGCTAATATAGGCCTGAGCCATCAAGGTCTACGTCAAGGCCTTCAGAAGCCCTCCCAGCCTCTTTCATGCCCCCCCGAGACTGCTCACCGTGTGTGTGCTATTGCCCTGGGTTCCCAAGGCCTTCACCAGAACTCGATTAGGCTCCTTCCCTAGATGTCGTAGGTCCCACAGGTTGACGTTGCGATCTCGGGAGCCTGACAAACACAGTGCCCCACCCTGGAAGGAGAGCATGGAGCTGGTATTGAGGTTCCCCAACCTTTCCCTTGCCGAGCCTCCCATCTAGCCCCCCTCACCTGGAGCAGCAACACTGCATCAATGGAAGCAAAGTGCCCATCAGCTAGGCAGAAGTACTCGGCTCTCTGTCCATCCTCTGCCCAGCGGGCCAGGTGCTGTTCCAGCTCGATGCAGGCGGCTGGCCAGTCAAAGTCCTCCTCTGTGGGGTACCACGAGCAGGAGAGTCAGTGAGCATCAGCTGAGAGAGTCCAGCCCTGGCTGCCAGGGAGCCCAACCTTCACCAGACCTGGATAAAACATCACCCCCCACCCTAAGCAGGCACAGACTCTGGCCTTGCTTCAGGATTTCTGACCACCCATCTCCCATGCAGGACCAAGAATACTCCCAACGCTAAGAAACCGAAATTACACTTTCCAACCTTCATCTCACAATCCAGGTGACAACAGTCCCACCCTCAGTCCTCTCTAGGGCCTCACGACTAACCAAGCATTCTGGCCTTAGCCCCTAACCCAGACCTAAGGACACAGTTCTTAAATTTCTTTTTTTTCCAGTTATTTTAATAACTTGATGTCAATAATTCTTTTTTAAATTTATTTATTTTTATTGCAAATTTCCATCTCCTTCCCTCTTCCCACTTCCCTCCCCTCCCCCTACTCCCCCTCCTACTCCCCCTAGAGCTTTGTGGGAGCCAAATCTGTTTGGATGCTCACCTTCCTGGACCTGGGGGAAGCAGGGAGGACCTTGGACTTCCTATAGGGTAGGGAACCCTGACTGCCCCTTAAATTTCTAACTGTAAACCAGGAAGTCACAAGACACAGAAGCCAACGAAAGGAAAGTGTGGCTTGGTAGTCGAGAACTTACCTAGGAAGCACAGGGCCTTGGCTTTATCCCTAGTCATTCCCCCTCCCTCCCAAGACAAAATCTAAACCCCAGGTCAACCCATTCAATCATTTGGATGAGGTTCAAGCACATGTTTTTTGTTTGTTTTTTTTTTCAATCGGAAAACATGTTTATCAAAAAGCTGTTTGGAAATCTGACTGGGGGTTGGAGGTCAATTCCTAGGGGTTGGAAGTCAATTCCCTAACCCAGAAGTCTGCAGAATCAAACTCTTCCGGGTCAGGGGAATCAACTATTCAGCTTTCCATGTCTGTCTCAAGAGCCTAAGGATCCAGGAACATCAGGATTTACAATATCTCAAAGTCTTGCTGAGAATGTAAACTGTGGTAAAATAACGCATTTGCCCAGCACACCCAAAGTTCTGGGTTCCATACGTACAACCTTAAAAAAGCAAAACAACAAAAACTCAAAACGATCAACTTCGAGTTTTCTTTTCCTCCACAGACCAATGAACTCAAGGGCAGAATGAATAACACCTGCTCTGCAAAAGTGACAGCTAGCTCGTGGCATCTAAGACCAAAGAGAGAGGATCGGGAGGACGAGGGAACCCTGGGCTACATAAAAACCTATCTCGGGAGCTGGAGAGATGGCTCAGAGGTTAAGAGCATTGCCTGCTCTTCCAAAGGTCCTGAGTTCAATTCCCAGCAACCACATGGTGGCTCACAACCATCTGGAATGAGATCTGGTGCCCTCTTCTGGCCTGCAGTCATACACACAGACAGAATATTGTATACAAAATAAATAAATATTTAAAAAAAAAACCTATCTCAAAATAAATAAAAAAATAAATAAAACAGAAGAGATGACAGGCTAGACCCAGGTATCAACGATTGCTGGTATCAGTGATCCCAGCTCCTAAGTCCCAAGGCTAGTTCAGGTTTAGGAGTCTAGAGATACAGAACCTCTGCTTCACCTATCCTGGATCAACACTCCAGGGGTCAGGGGCTTTGTTAAGGCAGTTGCCGATTCTGTATCCAGAGCCTGAGGACTTTTTTGGACCTATTTTCACTCCAGGTACAATCTAAAAAGTCCTAGAGTTATCCACATCAGGGCTAGGGACCTTAGTGCTAACAAAGCCCAAACCGGGAAAATCTCTGAATTGTAAGTTTAGAGATCCCAGGTTCAGAGCTCTGCCTGAGGAAGTCAAGTATCTGCCTTGTGGTCGATTAAGGATTAGGCAACACCTAGAAATTTCCTTTGCCTCCAGTCAGAGCTGGGACAACCTGGAAGCCTGCTCCAGAAGCAGTATGCACCCGCAGACCAGGTACCTCTCTCTTTTGCTCAAGCCTGACCTGGGCAGAAGTTCCTGTTCCCCCGGGTGTGCGTACCTTCCACCACTGGGTAGGGTGCGCGTACGCGGCGCTGAGCGCGTAGCCTCCAGGTGACATGATCACGCACAAGGTCGTTGAGTGCTTGGCACACGCACGGCAGGACGTGGAGCACGACCCGTGCATCCAGGTAGGCGCAGATCTCCAGCAGCAGCTCCGGGGGAAGGCTCAGTAGGCCCGGCAGGCGCACGGCCGGGACTCTGGGGGCAGCCTTTCGCTCCGGCGCGCCCAGGGACGCGGAGAGCGTGGACTTCAGCGACGAGCGCCGCGGGGTCAGGCCAGGTTTGGGTGGGGTGAGAACACGGGCTACGTAGGCCTCAGCCTGAGCGTCAGGGTCCGGGTCTGGCTCGGGGTCCGACTCTTCGTCACAGGAGCGAGGATCCCCACACCGCCCCGAGGGAAGCTCCATGGCGACCGGGTGGGTGCGGCTGCCCCAGGTTTAGCTATTACTGGGCCGCGTCCTGTTTCCTAGGCAGCACGAGATCATTTCCGGCGTTTTTAGATGACGTCAGAAATCACTGGCCGCGAGTTACTAGCGAATAAACCTGATGTTTAAACTGCAAGCTGGTCGCTTTTTTTAAACCATTCGCGACTGACATTTCAAAGGAAGTTTTTTTTGGTTTTGTTTTTAAGGATTCATTTTTACTTTTATGTGTTTGGGATCCCTTGAAGCTAGAGTTAAGGGCTGCATTCGCCTGGTGTGGGTGCTGGAAACACCTTTGTTTTAGACATGGTTTCACCACGTAACCCAGGATGGCCTCGAATTCGGTGAACCCGTCTGCCTCTGCTTCCCGAGTGCTGCGGCTAAAGGCGTGCGCCACACCTAGCCTAAAGTTCTCTTAACTACAGTGGACCACCTACCACTCCAGCCCAGCACAGGAGATGCTTTGTATCCATCTGAGGTCGAGATGGGAGGGGGAAGGTGTCTTCTTCGATGATCTACATGTTTTATTATCCTCAATTTTATTGTGTGAGGTGTTGTGTTTCAATGTGCCACAGCATACATGGACTGGTCAGACAGCAACTCTGTCGAGTCAGTTCCCCTTCACTTGTAGGTGGCTTCTGGAGGGAATCAAACCAGGCAGCAAATGTCTTTATGTGCTGAGCCGATCCTCTCAGCCCCGTCATGTATCTTGAAACAGGTCTTTCACTGCTCATCATTTCAGCTAAGCTGGCTTAGCCAACCAGTGAACTTTAGGAATCCATCTGTTTCTGCTCCTCCGTTCCTCCTGCCCCCAACATTTATGTGGGTGTTGGGAATCCTAACTTAGGTTCTCAACCATGCACAGCAAGCACTTCATCAAACTCCAAGAGATAAGAGTTTATTTTGGGTTGAATGATCATGGCCCAGGAACTCAGGTTGCTCCAAATAGCATTAGGTCAGACACAGGCGGAGCAATAAATGGTTAAGGTCTAATGGGAGCCAGAACAAGTTTACATCTACAGTACATAGCTCCCCACAAACACAATTCCAAATTGGCCACGTAGAACCTAACACGTAAGTTTTTTTTTTCTTTAAATTTTAAGGACCTCACTTATGGGGAGCCCCATCTGGTCTCAAACTCAACATTATATAGACCAGGCTAGCCTCCAACTCAAGAAATCTGTCTGCTTCTGACTTCCAAATGCTGGCATTTAAGATGTGAGCCAACAAACATATCTGCATAAAAGGTTTTTCTTCTGAGAACGTCACACTGGTCTCGATTTAGTCCTTCTTCTTCAGTCTTCCAAGGAGCTGAATGACTCCTTGGAAGTCATTCCAAGTGTACACTATCACATTCAGAAACTCACCCTATAGACCAGGTTGGCCTTGAACTCAGAGATCCTTCTGCCTCTGCATACCAAGTGCTGGCATTAAAAGCATGACCCACAACCACCCAGACAGCTATTTCTATTTAATATTTCCAAGAATTTCTAGCCTGCCCAGTGACCTAAAGTTGTGTCTGTTATAAGGCCTTACAATTATGTTCAACAAACCAATGAAAGGCTGCCATACATTAATCTTGGAAAACAGCTTGCACAATTTCTGTGCACACCTCTTTCACACTCACCTTCCCACATAACAAAGATGAAAATAGGTTTCCTTGGACCCTCAATTTTACTTTTCAAGTTCTGGGAATTAAAAGTAAGACTTTATGTATCAATCTAAGCTAGCTACTAGCCTTCTCAGTTTGATTTTATGAATGGAATTATAGCTCCCTTTTTTGAATCAATGTCTCAATCAACCCAGACTGATTTCAAATTTGCTATCCTCCTGCCTCAATCAGGCAGCCCACCAGGAGCAGCTGTGCATCTCAGCTCACCCTGCGTCCTGCTCCTGCTCTATCTTCTCTGCCTCGTTCCTCGGAGCCGGCGGATTCTGTCAGCACTCCCATAGCACTGGAGCCACAGAAAAGCCCACCTCCACACCACTCCACCACCCAAGTCAAGGACGAGGAAACCAGACACCAAGACTTTCACAAGAAACTGACCTTTACTCAACAAAGTTCTACACAAGTGGAAGCTCACGCCACCTAGGCGCCAGTCCCCAGCACAGCACAGTTACAGATGGATAGACCTGGGAGCCCACAGGGGAATGGTAAAAAGACTCAGGAAAATGGGGGGCTGGGGAAGGAGCTGCAGATCAAGGTCAGTCTGTGTCCGCAGCCCTGGGCAAGGAAGGTTAAGAAACTGAAACTTCATTGTGCAAAAACCAACTAAAAAATAAATTAAAAAATTAAATATTTTTTAAAAAAATAATAAAATTAAAAAAAAAAAGGAAAACACAAGAATTGGGCTCCCCTCTCCTGAAGACAGTTGGAACTCCCACCTTGGGCAGAGGGGGGTCACAACTCCATTAGATAGTCAATCCATCAATACACCCCAAGACCCAGCAGAGGATGCTCCAAAGAAGTGGAATTACCAGAAAGCTAATGGTATTTTTCTTTAAAAAAAATTTTTTCCCCTACAAATGGCTTCCAGAGACCTGCTCAAGTTTGAGGCTGGAGGGGATAGGGACCACTAGCTGAGTTATGGAATGTGCACTAAGTGTCCCTGGGAATAGAGGCAGGGCCTGACCCTGCTTAAGAGAAGACACATGGCCTAGATGGGATAACAGGTTCTTAGAGGGATGATGGAGCAGGTCCTAAGATGCAGAACTCTGGTCAAAGCCCAAAATATAATGGGCTCCCAAAGTAGTAGGAAGCAAGGAAGGGAATGGAGGAAAAACATTCAGGGATCTGCAAGGCTGATTTCCACAGCCAATTTGGAAATATTCATGCCCCCCTCCTCTCAGGAAGCCCCTCCCACCTTGATGGCATTCCCCCACCAATTTCTTCAAGGATTTTTGGAGTCAGTATACCAATCTGGTGGGGGGGAATTCTGAGTCCAGTGGACACTGTGATGAGCATTAAGTCCCAAAAGGAACAAAGTTGGAGGCCCTGGGTATACCCTGCTCCCCCAAGCCTTCAGATCTTGCTGGACCCAGTAAACCTTTGTCCTTTGTCCTCACCAATCACACGCTGTTGCCCCAGCTCTTGAGAAGGGAGTTCTCAGGAGCAGAGAACTGGACTATCCTTGAAGCTGTTTCAAGAGAGGCCCAGGTAATCATGCTGGCAGCTCTGGCTGCCCTTAAGCTCTCTTAAGGAAAACTAGTCCAGGCCCGTGCTTTCAATGCCTTTGGAGAACAGGAAAAGTGTAGAGGGTAGCCTCATGCCAGTCCCAGATGCTCCAATGGTCCCCACTCTGCCGCTGGCTGGGATGTCACAAAGATGGGGACACACTAACAGAGGCTGCCGTGAAGCTGGCAGGAAGTGTGTGGAGCAGGTTCAAAGTGTGCAAGTGCTGAGAGGTCAGTCCCAAAGTGACCGCCCTCCTCCCTTGGCCCTGGGGGCCCAGCTGAGGTCCCCCCAAACCTCCCAGCCCTCCCAATCACTGCCAATTCCGGCAAAACAGCAGAAGCTTCTTATACTCTAGATGCAAGGTACACAGAAGGCCATAGGCATAATTTGGGGGTTCACTAATTCTACTGTCTCCATGCAGTCAAGGAAATGGTGGGGCGGCTGGCCCAGCCTAGCTGGCTGCGGTGCCCGCACATGCGTGTGTCCACATGTGTACATGTGAGTGTATGCTTCTCTACAAGGAACCCCCCTCCCCACCTGTAATTCCCTTGCCTTATCTGACACCGGATTCGGTAGGCCTTAGGATTCCTCCCTCCCACATGGCTGACCCAAATGGGCTGCCTGAGATGACCCAGATTAGAGCCCAGAGAACTCTTGCCCACCAAGAAGTCCCACCCCCCTCCCTATCTGTAGGATGAGCATGGAGTCCCCACCCACCTGCCCACTCGTCAGGCCTGGTGGGGCAAGTGGACCGACAGATGGACAGATGCACAGCTAGGCAGCATCTGGATTTAGGTCCCACTCACTCCTCCCTAACCCCCCTGGACCAGGGCACAGTGACTTCTGGAAGCAGCACATTCCCCAGCACACCCTCCGACGATGACGCAGACAGAAACCTGCAGGGGAAAGGGACGGTCAGGGCCTTCATCCTTTTCACTTTGTAATAAGCCTGAGTACTGAAAGACCCGCTCACCTGGTGGTCTCCACGTTCACTTAGACCCCATAGAAGGCTGCTAGCCTCTCCTTGAGCAGTGGTGGAAACTGCTCTGAGAACTGTTGCCAGTTTTCCTCCCCGACTTGGTCTTTGAAGCCATGGAGGATCTGCAGAGAGGCAGGATTGACTATGGGCTGGAACAAGCCAATGGTGTCTACTCCCCAGGACTTCCATGGACCAACAGGAGCCTTACCTTATAAAACATGTCCCGAAGGTCATCCTTCGGGCTCACCCAGGAGGCTACAGCATCACAGAAGAAAATAAAGTCCTGAAATATGACGGATCCCATGTGAGGGGCTGCCCAAGCCAGCCCCCGCCCTGCCCTCTGTGCCCCGCTGCGCGGACCTGCACAACACCCCCAGGATTGACACCAATCATCATGCAGATGCCTCGGAAGGCAGAATCCTTCTCCTCGTTGTCCCGGATGTTCCTAAGGGACGTGCACCTGGCCATGGAGGAGGGCAGCATGTCAGTGGATAGACTTGGGGCTAGACAAGCATAGATGAAGGATAGCTGGAGGGAACAGGGAGGGGGGTATCCGTAGGTAGAGGTCTCCCACATGCATCCATGGGGGTGGCGCTGGGAAGCACAGCTGTTCTGCCCACCCCCAGCAGGCCCCACCCAGGCAGGCACACACCAAGGCCGGATGAACTGCTGCAGCATGGGTGCCACCTCCTGTGGGCACACGTAGCCCAGGCGGCCGATGGTGATGGCTGGAATGGCAGAGGGACTCGTCAGGCGACCTGCAACCCCGAGTGGCCCCGGGACGGTACGTGGCGGGGCCTCTGACAGGAGGCACCGAGCCCCGCCCCACAGGCCCCAACTGAACGACCCTGTGGTTATCCTGGGCCTTTGAGTTTGGCCCATTCGGGTGTCCTTCCCTCCCAGCCTAGGTCTCTTCCCATATAATCTAAAGCCAGTATTCTTTCTTGGGTTCCTCCCAGAATCCCATTCCAGGTGCTGACACCCTTCCTGGAACTCTCCCCTCTCAGCCTAAGCCTGGTACTCACCTGTGTTTTCCAGTAGTGTCTTGGGTGTGTTGGGCCTGTTAATGATCTCCACCAGATTGTTGAGGACCATCTGCACATAGGGCTGCATCTCTGCCCCTAGGGACCAGCCATTTAGAGCCCTGCATGGCCCACTCCACCCACAGAAGGTCAGCTGGGTACTGCTGACCTCAGTCCATGTCCCCAGTTCCATGCAGACTGGTGTACCACAAAGCCTGAGAGCACAAAGAGCCTCCTCGGGATGCTCCCAGTCGAGTCCACAGCCACAACAGACCCACCCAAAGGACTCTCAAGTCACTACCCACAGGTGAGGAGGCCCAAGTCACCTAACTGATCCCACTGGGTTTTTCAGGAAGACAATTACATGAGAAGGTCCAGCAGGAACAGACCATATACCCCACCTCATAAATGGTAATGGTGTTTTAGTTCTTTGATTTCACCTGTCAGGGAAATCAAAACATGTTCTTGTCCCTGGCCAGTCAGAGGCATTCCTTTAGGGGGCCTGTCAGAATCAAGGTCTGGCCCCCAAGATAGAAACAGAGCAATGAAGAGGAAGTCTGCTACTTTTAGGGCACTCACCCATCTGCATGCAGATCTCCCCAATGGCCCAGGTGGCATTGTTACAGACAGAGATGAATTCAGGGTTCAGGTTGGTGCCCAGGATAGGCATGAACTCAGCTAACAGAAGAGAAGAGCAGGAAAATAAAAGACTGAGCAGAAAGGCCAATGAGGCCACATTCCCAGAACTGGATCAGCAGCCCATCAGACAGTATGAATACATCCCAGTCCAGTCATTGGCCTCCCAGGGCATACCTCCATCACTGGAGGCCAAGACTGGGGTCATAGGATAGGGAAATGGGGTAGCCTACCGATACAGGGCTTGACGTGGATAAAGCAGGCTTTGGTAAGGTCTCCCAGAAGGGCGAAGGAGCTCTGCCGGACCTCAGGCATGGAATCCTGGAGTTGGGAGAGGTGGCAAAATGACAGGGCTCCCACTCCTTCCATCCAAGCCAGCTGAGGCGGCACAGTCCCTAGAGCACATCCTGACCATGAACACTGGCAGAGGTACAGGTCTGTCCCCTACCCTGTTAGCCATCTCCTACTATACTATAGCCTGTTGCCAGGACCTGGCAGTGAAGTTCATTGGTGAGCATTTACTTAAAATGCTCCAAAACCCTGTTCCATCCCCAGCCCTCAAACCACAAATTAACAGATATATTAAATAGACCCCTAAATTTTCTTTCTTGAGACAGGGTCTGTTGCACAAACAAGGCTGACTACTGTATGTGGTACCAGTGTCCATGTGCATGAGGTCATCTTCCTCCGTTGCTACCCAACCTTATTTTCGAAACATAATTTCTTTCCAAACCTAAGCTCACTAAAACTCAAGTGGACAAGCTGGCCAGAGAATTTCAGGGATCCTCCTGTCTCCATTTTCCCAGTTGGGATTACAGGTCCCCTTGTGCAGCCGCACCTATTATTTTATCTTTGTGTGTATATTCGGGGAAGAGAGCTGTACAGGTGTCCTTGGAGGCTAGTGTGGGACTCAGATCCCTGAAGAGCTGGAGTTGCAGGCACTTGTCATTGTCAGCTACCTGATTTGGGTACCAAACTTAGGTTCTCTGAAAGAGCAGCAAGTACCCTTAACCTAAGCCACCACTTCAGCCCCTGCCCCCATGGGTGATGGAAATCAAACACAGGTTTCTATTCTTGTCCAACAAGCACTTTACTGACCAAGCCATCTCTCTAGCCCATACATACATACATATATATTTTGGAGACATGGTCTCACTACATAGCTCTAGTTGGGATTAAAGGGGTGCACCACCACTGCCCAATAGTCAAACTTTATTTTTGAGATCAACCTGCACTACATTTCCTGACAAGAATTTTATTCTATCTCTGTGTGAACAGGGTATGAGTGAACACCTGTAGATGGGAGGATAGGCAAAAACCAGGTGTCATTCCTGAGGAACCTCCCACCATTTATTGTTTTTATTTACGTTAGTGTTGGAGGTTGCTAGAGCCTTACAGATGGTAGGCAAGAGCTCTACCACTGACCATCCCAAGCCTTCCACTTTGTTTTTTTGAGACAGTTTGTGAAGCTCATCATATTTATACACCCTTAAAATTTGTATTTATTTAATTTTTGTGTGTATGCATGAGTAGGTAAAAGTGCCATGACAGACATGTGGAGGTCAGAGGTCAACTTGCAGGAGTTGGTTCACTCTTTAATTCACGTGGGTCCTGGAGTTCTCTGGCCAGGTTGTCATAGATGTGGTGGTAGACATCCCTACCTGCTGAGCCATTTTAACGGCACAGAACTGATTATTTTATTTTGGAGACAAGGTTTCACTATGTAGCCCTGACTGGCCTAAAATTCAGAGACCCACAAGTCTCTGATTCCTGAGCACTTGATTTCAAGTCATGTAATACCATGCCTAGTCTTTAAAAGGAAAAAATATTGACTTTCATCTTAAGTGTATGATTAGAGTTTTGCCTGTATGCATGTCTGTGTACCATGTGTGTGCCTAGTGTCCACAAAGACTAGAAGAGGGCGATCGATGCCTTAGATCAGGAATAACAGATGGTTGTGAGCCACCATGTGGGTGCTAGGAACCAACCCCAGGTCCTCTGCAAGAGAAACAAGTGTTTTCAACTGTGGAGTCATTTCTCTAGCCCATGAAAAATTATTTCTTAAGGGCTCCATTTCTTTGATGTTCCCTGGGCACAATCAGGACCCGGACCCCGCCCCCTAAGGGTCAACTATGGCAGCTGCTATGTAACTATTATGGCCTATAAAAAGTTCCCCCTTGCCGGGCGGTGGTGGCGCACGCCTTTAATCCCAGCACTCGGGAGGCAGAGGCAGGCGGATCTCTGTGAGTTTGAGACCAGCCTGGTCTACAAGAGCTAGTTCCAGGACAGGCTCCAAAACCACAGAGAAACCCTGTCTCGAAAAACCAAAAAAAAAAAAAAAAAAAAAAAAAAAGTTCCCTTGGCCTTTTAGGTGTGGCCTATGTAGGGTACCCACTCACCTGCATACATTGGAAGAGTAATGTCATGATGTTACTTCGGGCTACCAGCTGTTCCACATGGCCACCCAGGCCCTCAGCCAAACCACTAAGCAGGTCCAATGCAACGATCATGAAGTCCTTGTCAGGGGCCTCGTACTGTTCAGGGTGTTGTGTGTACATCTGGATACAAAGGGGGTAGGTGAGGGAGATAGGCTAGGGCCTGGGCAGTAAAGCAAATGTGCAGGGGGCCCAGGGTGCTCACCATGGCCTGGGCCAGTGTCTTCTGCACCAGAGTAACACAGCGCTGGTAGACAGGCTCACAGTAGGGCAGGAAGCCACTCTGCAGGGCAGTGGCCACAGACGACAGACACTGGCAGGGAAAAGGGCAAGGGTGAGCTCTGGCCAGATGGAAGGGCTCTGCAGAAGGACCTAAGCCCACTCACCTCCAGCAGGGGGAAAAGGTCCTTGTCTTCATCCTTGAGCTCATTCCACTTCTGGATCAGTGGAGGCATCAGCTTCTGAATATATTCCTGGAGAAGGAATAGCAAGTTGGGTTTCCTGGATGGGTGTGGCAGTCTAACTCAGTCAACGCTGTCCCTTAAAGGATGACATCCAGGCTCCTGGCCATAGTTCAAAATCTGTAAGCCCTTCTGATGTTTCTCATCTGTCCCTTCCTCCCACTCACAGAAACCTGGGTGGGGCCTCCTGCTTCCCACAGCCCATGCACTCCCAGATCACAGCACTGGCCACACTGCCTCATTACTGTTCATCTCTCGCACTAGAGGCAGGGAAGTCTGCCTGTCAAGGCCGTGGTCATGTCCCTGATATGTAACATATCATATCACAGGGTAAAAACACAAGACACCAGATGCCCAGGGCTACAAGGATAGGACACAGAGGGTCTCTAGGGACTCACCGGCTGATTAAGGTGGTGGCCCACAGAGTCGGCCAGGGTGCCAATGGCATCATAGAGGATAAGCAGATTCTTATGCTGGTATTTGCCAAAGGCAAAAACAAGAGTGTCAAGGATATAGCTGAGGTAGGGGACCAGCTCCGTGCATGCCTCCTCCTCCAAGGTAGCAAAGGCACTGGTGAATGCAAGAGGAAGGAAAAAGCTTAATGGACTTAGCAGACAGAACTGCACCACAGGCAGCCGGGGAGGATGTACATGGGATCAGCCAGTACGAATACGACAGAGATCAGAGTCTTGTCAGCAGTCACAGGCATCATCATTTCCCAGGGTGAGGAACCACTGGAGGGACAGAGGTCAGGGATCAAGGGTCAAGGCTTACCTGCAGGCTGCCTCCTGCACCCTCTTGTTGCCATCCAGGATACGCTTGAGCAGCTCTGTCATCAGAGGCTTGAGGTGCATGTCCGGTGGCTGGCTGACTACCCAGTGGGCATAGCGGCTCAGTGTCCAGCAGGCAATGGAGCGTACCAGGGCCTTCTTGTCTGACAGGCACTGGATGAGGTGTGGGATCAGCTCAGGTAGATAGGGCACCATTCCCTGCATACAGCCTGCAGTAAGAGAAGGCTGGGGCTTAGGCATATCCAACCAAACATAATAGGTGGGAAAGCTGAGGCTTGGTGGCGTTTCAGAGACCATGAAAGATAGGAGCGAGAGGAGACAGAGCAGATATACTGGAGCTGAAGGTGGTTCAAATTCTGACTGGGCAGTAGCTCAAACCAACAATGCCAGTACTTAGAACAAGGCAGGAGGCATGCCACAGGTTCAAGACTAGTACATCATGGAGAAAGGACCCCCATCCCCAGTCTTCAAAAAAACACAAGACTAATCAAAATGTGCAGGATTCTTTAGTGAGTTAAACTTCATGGGACAGCAAAGACCCAGATGGACAGGAAGTGATTCCCAACTTGGAACCTTCTTCCTCTGTGTTTCTCTTCTTTTTCTTTTGATTTACTTTTGTGTGAGGGGTGTGTTGGTGTGAGGCACCCACAAGGGCAGAAGAGTGTGCCAGTGGCCCAAGGCCTGGAGTTATAAGCAGTTGTGAGAGGCCAGGTGGGTGCTAGGAATGAGTCTCAGGTCCTCGGGACGGTCATGAGCACTCTCAACCACTGAGCCATCCATCTCCCCAGCCCTCATTCTTTTTTTTCCCCATGAGAGGCTCCAAAACTACCCAGAGAAACCCTGGCCTGCTGGGCGGTGGTGGCACACGCCTTTAATCCCAGCACTTGGGAGGCAGAAGCAGGCCAGCCTGGTCTAAAAGAGCTAGTTCCAGGACAGGCTCCAAAGCTACAGAGAAACCCTGTTCTGAAAAACCAAAAACCAAGCAAACAAAAACAACAACAACAAAAAAAAAAACCCCACAAAAACAAAACAAAGAAACACACACAAAAAAACTTGGGCCTCAAGCACTAGCTTCCCTTCCCCCACTTTTTTGTCCTGACTTTACTGGAACTTGATGTTTAGACCAGCTGGCCTTGAACTAAAGCGATCTGCCTGCCTGAGTGCTTTGAGCACACGTTGGTATCAACTTCTCTAGATCGTCCTCACTAGTCTACAGAACACAATACACCTAACAAGGTTTTCTCAACATTCACAGGTGACACTCCCTGTACTCTGAAAGCTGAGGCAGGACTGCCAGATCTCCAAGACTTGCCAGGTGTGGTGAAACATACCTGCAATCCCAACACTAGGAAGCCTGAAGCAGGAGAATCATAGCAGAACAAGACTCTGTCTCAAAGAACAAAACATAAGCCAGGTGGTGGTGGCCCACGCGTTTAACCCCAGCACTCAGGGAAGCAGAGGCAGGTGGATCTCTGTAAGTTTGAGGCCAGCCTGGTCTACAGAGTCTACAGAGTGAGTTCCAGGACAGCCAGAGATACACAGAGAAACTGTCTCAAAAAACCAAAAGACAAACAAACAAAATAACCATGCACACATGTTGCATGGTATCTGAGATGTCAGTCACCTAGTAAGCAGAAGTCAGGAAACCATTTTTAGATAGACCCTGAGTCTTTCAAAATCCAGACAAGTGTTGTACTAATAGACTGCATCCCAGGCCTCACTCATAGGCATTAAAGGCTCTCCAGACTGAAAGCTCTTACTGCCTAATGGCTGGAATTTGGGTGACAATTCTGGGTGGTGAGATGGTCACACATGGGCCAAAAAATGGTCACAGTCCACACCCTGTCTTGTGGAAGGAAAGTCCAGAGCTGCGCCAACTTGCAGGCACACTATGTGTTGTTCGGATGTCTCCCAAGCCTGCCTGACTTCCTGTGTAGACTACACTGGCAGTCATGCTCCTCCAGTCTGTGACCATAGGTCACAACTGTGCTCGTTTATACTGGGTTAAATTTAAGGGGTCTCCAAAACGAGGCACTTCCAATTCTAGGGGGCAGCCTAGCACACAGCAAGAGTCCAGACCTAAACTGAACACGAGGAAAGTGGCATCAGCTTGTGTAGCTCAATTTGCTAGTGTATGAAGCCTAGGCCTGGCCCTGGCTATATGGATGAAGTTCCCCTGCAGACTCTGATGCGAAGGGTACCCCAGTGGTATGGGTAAAGAGGAAGGACCAGTGGGCACTACAGCTGCTGCCCAATGCTTGGAGCATTGCAATCACTTGCTTGTGAGAACCAGGAAGAGGGCTGCTGTGTTGAGAATTTGCTGGGGGGGGGGGGGGGCAGGGGTGGGGGTGGGGGATGAGGGTGTGTCTTTCAGGTCAAGCAAGGAGGAGACAAATAACAAAGCTCTTTGGAAAGAATGAGGAAGCAGGCTGATCTCTGAGCTGGTGGCCAGATTGGTCCACACACAGAGAAACCTTGTCCTGAAAACCAATAAAGAATGGAAGGATGCTACAGAGAAACCTGTCTCGAAAAAACCAAAAAAAAAAAAAAAAAAAAGAATGGAAGGATGTTAGCAATCAGGGAAATGCAAATCAAGACAACTTTAAGATATCATTTTACACCTGTCAGAATGGCTAAAATAAAAAACACCAATGATAGCCTTTGCTGGAGAGGTTGTGGAGAAAGGGGTACACTCATCCATTGCTGGTGGGAATGCAAACTTGTGCAACCACTCTGGAAAGCAGTGTGGCGGTTTCTCAGGAAATTCGGGATCAACCTACCCCTGGACCCAGCAATACCACTCTTGGGAATATACACAAGAGAGGCCCTATCATACAACAAAAGTTTATGCTCAACTATGTTCATAGCAGCATTGTTTGTAATAGCCAGAACCTGGAAACAACCTAGATGCCCTTCAATGGAAGAATGAAGAAAGTATGGAATATATACATATTAGAGTACTACTCAGCAGTAAAAAACAAGGACTTCTTGAATTTTGCATACAAATGGATGGAAATAGAAAACACTATCCTGAGTGAGGTAAGCCAGACCCAAAAAGAGGAACATGGGATGTACTCACTCATATTTGGTTTCTAGCCATAAATAAAGGACATTGAGCTTATAATTCGCGATCCTAGAGAAGCTAAATAAGAAGGTGAACCCAAAGAAAAACATATAGGCATCCTCCTGAATATTAACCTTCATCAGGCGATGAAAGGAGACAGAGACCCACATTGGAGCACCGAGAAATCTCAAGGTCCAAATCAGGAGCAGAAGGAGAGAGAGCACGAGCAAGGAACTCAGGACCGCGAGGGGTGCACCCACACACTGAGACAATGGGGATGTTCTATCAGGAACTCACCAAGGCCAGCTGGCCTGGGTCTGAAAAAGCATGGGATAAAACCAGACTCGCTGAACATAGCGGACAATGAGGACTACTGAGAACTCAAGAACAATGGCAATGGGTTTTTGATCCTACTGCACGTACTGGCTTTGGGGGAGCCTAGGCAGTTTGGATGCTCACCTTACTAGACCTGGATGGAGGTGGGTGGTCCTTGGACTTCCCACAGGTCAGGGAACCCTGATTGCTCTTCGGGCTGATGAGGGAGGGGGACTTGATCGGGGGAGGGGGAGGGAAATGGGAGGCAGTGGTAGGGAGGAGGCAGAAATCTTATATAAATAAATAAGTAAGTAAGTAAATAATAATAATAATTAAAAAAAAAGAATGGAAGGATGAAGAGGCCCAGCCTGTGTTGTGGAGTTGCATTCATGTTGTGGAGTTGCATTCATCAGGTCAGCCCAGGTAGATGCCGATCACGTGTTGGGGACTCACCCTCAGCAATGGCACCCAGCACCAGGATCCCTGACTCCTTGACCACCCACTCAGGGTGGAACAGGAGGCCCTTGAGCAGGGGAAGTAAGTGGGGCAGCAGTTCCTCCCGGAAGACATTAGCAAGGACGTCCAGCGCAGCTGCGGAGCATTTCCCTGAAGGGGGACAATGGGACTCAGGGTGAGAGGCCTGTGGAGTGGGTATTCAGTCCTTTTATCTCAGCCCTGGGACCAAGTGTCACCACCAGTTCTTCACAAACTGCTCTGCACCAGCATCTCACCCTCTCCCTGCAGAGCTGGCCTACTACCTACTCAGATTCCAATCCGACAAAGCATCGTCATCATCATCATCCTCCGCATCCTCAGAGCCATCAGGCCGCTCAGCCTCGTGGGGCAGTGTCACTGTGCGTGACTTGTGGAAACGGGGCTTGATATCCTGCTCGCTGTCAGGTACTGCCTCGTCCTCCTCCACGTCCCCCTAGGGACCAGCCCAGGAAGATTTCTCAGCACTGGCTGGAGACTCCGACCCAACACCCATGCTCTTGGCCACCCACCGCCAACTGTGGCCACTCCCAGCTGACCTTAAGTAAGATGATGTCAATTTCAGAGTACTTCATCCCATTCACAAGGATAGGAATCAACCTGCAGGGAGAGAGACTGTTGGTAAGAATGCCGAGGGCCAGGCAGTGGTAGCACATGCCTTTAATTCTAGCACTTGGGAGGCTGAGGCAGGTGGATCTCTGTGAATTCGAGGCCAGCCTGGTCTACAAGAGCTAGTTCCAGGACAGGCTCCAAAGCTACAGCAAAACCCTGTCTTGAAAAACTAAAAAGAATGCAGGGGGCTGGAGAGATGGCTCAGTGGTTAAGAGCATTGGCTGCTCTTCCGGAAGACCTGGGTTCAATTCCCAGCAACCACATGGCAGCTCAAAACTGTCTGTAACTCTAGTTCCAGGTGATCTGATACCTTCACACCAATGAATTTTATAATTTTCTTAAAAATGCTGCAAGATCCCCGGCGGCAGTAGGCAGCAGAAATGCTGTAGGTCCCAAATGGTGGTAGCGGGCCATGTGGCGGCAGGCAGCGGGCCCTGGAGCAGCCAGTCCCAGGCAGAGACGGCTGCCAGTCCCAGAGCAGTGGCCCAAGTAGTGGTGGCCCGAGCAGTGGTGGTGGGCCATGTGGCGGCAGGCAGCAGGCTCTGGGAGCAGCCAGTCCCAGGCAGAGATGGCTGCTGGTCCCTGAGCAACGGCTGGTCCCAGGCAGGGAAACACATGGCAGGCGGGCAGGAGACAAGAGACATGGATAGACAGGACATACAGAGTGAGGCTGAATATTTATTCAGGGGGTTATAGAGGGGGAAGCGGGAAGGGGGGGCAGAGAGAGAGAGAGAGAGAGAGAGAGAGAGAAGAGGAGAAAGAGACAGAAGAGAAAGAAGCGAAGCTGCCGCTCCGAGAGGAAGATGGAAAAGAGAACTAGCTCAGGCAGGAAGCTGAAGATCAGCCTGCTCAGCGGATGGGGGAGGGAGTAGGCGTGGCTTGTTTCTTAAAGGGACCAGGGACCAAAACCATAATATTGAACATAAGATAAAGTTAAATAAATTATTAAAAAAAAAAAAAGAATGCAGGGACTCTGGCTGAATTGCCATCCTGCAGAGGAAGCAGGAATGGTGGAGAGCTGAGCGAGGGACAGACTGTTCAGCACTCCCATGTCCCTGTGTCCTGTCTGTCCACTCCCCTTCAGGGAACTAACAACATTTTCAGTCACCATCATGAAGAGACATAATTTCCCCCTCTCTTTTGAAACAGGATCTAAGTAGCCACTAGGACTAGAGAGAGCTCAGTCGCTAAGACCATCAGCTGTTCTAACTCTAGCCCCAGGGAATCAAACATTCTGGCCTCTGTGAGCACCACACACACAGATGCACAGACGAACATGCAGGCAGAACACCAATACGCATTTTTAAGAAAAGGACATCATGAACTTTTTACCTCAACCTCCAAACACTGAGATTACAAGTGTTTACTGCCACAAGCAGCTGCTCCATCTTAGTGGCAAATACCACCAAACAGCCCTTGACCCAAACACAATGAATGCCAGAATCCTGAAAATCTTGAAAATGCTGTACCCCAGCAATACACAAAGCACAAACATCTGACCCAGTATCTGGGCACTGCAGAGATGAAGCTGCTAGGCCCATGGCAGGAACAAGCAAGGAAAATAGTTTCACACTCTGGAGCACAATAACCTTAGGCATAAAAACAGACTCAGCTGTCCTGCCCCTCTCTGCTGAAAGTCCTCTTGTCCCTCCAGCCACAACACCTACTTGTTATCAATAATTTCAAAGGCAAGTGATCCAGATTGACCAAAACAAAGGAAGGGGCTCCAAACAGCCATGGTTCACATGGCTCTACCACTAGGACTTCAGAGTCTGAGGGAGTTAGATCTCAAGTCCCATCCCACTTGTCTCAAAACCCCAAAAAGGTGATTAAGCTCCTGTTACTTAAATATCACTCAAGTCTCTGAACTCCTAAACTGAAGAACGCCAGAGCTTGTCAAGCAGAGTGGCACACACCTTTACTCCCAGCACAGAGAGCGGCAGGCAGATCTCTAAGTTTGAGGCCAGCCTGGTCTACTGAGCGAGTTCCAGGACAACCATACACGGAGAACTCTGTCTCCAAAAACAACAACACACAAAAGTAACGCCAGCACCACAGCATTACCTATGCAGGAAGGTCATGCCAGAAAGGGAAGCCAGGACAGCAGAAGTGGACGGCTTTCTCGTCCTGAGCACCTGGGTCTGGCCAGGCTGAGGCCTTGATTTGCTGGAGAATTGTTTTCTCATCTTTTTGCCTACTAGCTTTTGTTTTTTTTGTTTTGTTTGAGGGAAGGTCTCATTATATAACCCAGAACTGGCCTAAAACTTATTATGTAGCCCTATCCAGCCTCAAAAATTTGTGCTAATATCCTACCTTAGCCTCCCAAGTGATGGGTATGAGCCACCCTATTTGGTTTCTGTTACTTAATTTTTTAAGCCATTTAAGTTATAGTCTCAAAAAAACAAATCAATATACACAAGATTCAAAGTAAACTGACAGTCAGGCAGTAATGGCGCATGCCTTTAATCCCAGCACTCAGGAGGCAGAGGCAGGCGGATCTTGGTGAGTTTGAGGCCAGCCTGGTCTACAAGAGCTAATTCTGGGACAGGCTCCAAAGCTACAGAGAAACCCTGTCTCAAAAAAATCAAAAATCAAAAACAAACAAAGTAAACTGGCACGGACTGCGTGAGCTGTGGTAAGCAGAAGCATTTAGGTGAGGTAGAGGTGCAGGGAGGGCTGCAGGTGCTGGCATGGGGCTAGCGCACTCACTGGACCAGATGGGAAGCCAGGACTTCCTTGCAGATGGGCTGCTCGGCCAGCGTCAGCCAGAACTCACAGGCCTCCAGTGCCACGTTCTCATCATGGTCTTGGGTCCTCTGCAGCATGTACTGGGGCAATAGGGAGAGGCTGAGACCCAGCCCGACTGCGGGGGTGTCCCCAACCCCTCCAGCCACCCACCAGCCCAGCGGTGGCCATGTGTACCTGAATGATGCTGTGCATGTGAGGGATGAGCCTGTCGATCCGCACTTCCAGAAGCATCACTAGGGCACGGCACACGTTCTTCCTCACCTCAGGGTCGTCATCCACAGCCAAGGCAAACAGGTGCTGTGAGAAAGAACAAGGCCAGCTGCCCGAGGGCCCTCAGCCTCTCCCTATCCACCCGAGTCTAGTGACCCACCTCGATGAAGGTGTCGATGTTGTCCATTAATGCTTGGGCCCGATCCATGATGAACTGGTTCACACAGGCAATGGCATGGGACCTGGTAGTCAGTAAAGGCACGGATCACTTCTGAACTACACCTGCCTGCCAACTCTAAGACCCCTCTTCCCTGGGGAACTTCACTTACCGGATCTTGGGGCTGCAATGCTTGAAAAACTGCAGGAACTTAGGGATCATGATGTTCAGGGGCCTGTTGAGAGCATCACTATCCAGAAGCTCAGAGGAGTCTTCACAGATCTTCTGCAGGGCTCCAAAGGCCCCCTAGGCAGAGAGGCAGAGATGGTGGGGGTCCTACTCCAAGCTCCAGCCCCTGCTTGGGCCAGGCCATGGCCTGCTTGTAGCCTACCTCACAGGTATTATAATCCTCTGAGTTGAGCAGGTTACACAGCTGGGGCAGCAGCTCAGGCCACATCTGCAGCTCACCCTTGGAAGCGATGGTGGTGATGAGAATGCCTGGGGCAGCCAGGGAAAGGAGGCTGCTCAGGCTGGGCAAGGGTCTAGCGGTCCCACCAACTTCCCCACCAAGGAACAGGCTCACTAGCTCCCTTCTTTCCCATGCAAGTCCTGCATGGCAGCCTGATTTAGGGTACCTCACGAACGCCAAGTAAGCACTCTACTGCAGAGTGGCAGCCCTTCAGGCAGTGCTTGATTATTCAGCACACATCCTCTGAGCTAGCCCTGTTCCAGGTTGTAGGATCTGCCCAAAACTACCACTCTCAGAAATGGAGGGAACGTGTGGGGCGAAGATACATAAGCCAAAGATCTGGGTGGACACAAGCCAAGGGCTGAGAAGAGAGCAAACTGTTTTTCAATTATTTTTATTTCATAGTTCTGAGGACTGAACCCAGGGCCCTGTGCACATTGGGCAAGCATTTTGTTGTTGAGTTAAATACCCAACCCTACTTTTAAAATTTTTTATTTTAACTTTTTGAGTTAAGGTTACCAGTTGCCAAGACAAGACCTGAAATTGCAAACCCCCTTGCCTCCACTGGAGCGGCTGGTTACAGGCCTGTGTCAACAGGTGAGGCTAGAGAGGAGCAACTGTAAAATAGTGGTCAGGTGACATCTTGACATGTACGCAAAGACCTGAAGGAAGTTAAAACAGATGAACAGGAGGCAGCCTCCAGTCACCTGAGGCAAAGGTGTCTCGGCTAGAGTATGGCAGGCCTGGTGTAGTAACAGAAGAAACACCAAGGTGAAGAGAGAGAGGCTGTGGGCAGGAAGATGATGGGACCAAACAGCCAAGTCATGAAAGCTCTTTTATCTGAAGAAAGGGCTCTACTGACTAGTAGAAATCCAGGCATGGGGACTGTGGAGATGGCTCAGTGGGTAAAAGTGTTTGCCGGGTAAGTATAAAGGACCTGAGTTCAGTTCCCAGCAGCCAGGTAAAACGCCAGGAGTGCTGACACACACCTGTAATCCCAAATGCAGTAATCACTGGAGACAGAGGGTTTCTGGGGCTTGCTGGCTACCAGCCTAGCTCCAGATTCCAGAGTGAAAAAAACAAGTATCTGATGTTCTCCTCTGGCCCCTCCTGTCCACGTGCTTGTAAGCATGTACGCACACACACAGACCAAGAGAATGTTTGTTTAAATAAACAAATATACTGATGCTGGATTAATGCTCACATTACAATAAACTGATTTAGAATAATGAAATCCACAGGTACTAAGCAAGGCTCTTCTAAGGTCTTAGGGCAATGGAGTCGCCAGTGGATACGGTAGCCAACGCACACACCATCATCAACACAAGATGGCAGTGTTTCACAAGGGCAGAAACCGCCACTGCCAACTCGCAAGTGATGCCAACCTCTAAAATTGAAAAGTCTCTCTGAAGTAACTGGATAGACTATGAGGATGCTACCCCATGATAGAACGGCCCCATCCACCGTTGGCCACACCCCAAAGCCTCTCTTGTTCCACATGAATCTCAGCCTTCAATGGAAACAGTAAGAGTACCAGCGTTGGTCAGGCGCTACAGTGGAAAACTGTAATGCTAGCTCCTGGGAGCTGAGGCAAGGAGATGCCAAGTTTGAAACCCCAAGCTGAGTAGCA
Organism: Microtus oregoni; assembly: GCF_018167655.1. Lineage (NCBI taxonomy): Eukaryota > Metazoa > Chordata > Mammalia > Rodentia > Cricetidae > Microtus > Microtus oregoni. The sequence goes on from NW_024543063.1 coordinate 66,758,529, forward strand.
AAACCCTGTTTCAAAAAAAGCACCAGAACCCTAAAGCTCTTCCAAGTACAGCTATTCCATGGGGGATCAGTTCCAGGTCGTCAGAGATGCCAAAATCTACTGCATTACAGGAACTGGCACAGTACTAACAGAACTATGCACACCCCCTGTAGATAACAGGCACACTCCATCAACTGAGCTAAGTCCCAATCTCTCATTGACTTTAGATCACCTCTACATGACTTAAATTCCTGTAACAATGTCAATAATACCTAGTTATACAAGTACACTGTAGGGCCAGAGAGAGAGCAGAGCACATAAAGGTGCTTGCCACCAAGCCTGACAACCTGACTTGGAGATCCCTGGCCCCACATGGTAAGAGAAAGCAGCTCTCCAAAGTTGTCCTCAGACCTTCACACATGAACAGTGGCAGTGGTACTACGTACCCCACTCCAACCTCCACACAAAGTAAAAAGAGAGGGAGGGAGGGAGGGAGGGAGGGAAGGAGGGAGGGAAGGAGGGAGGGAGGGCTATATTGCTAAAGGAAAAATAACAAGAAACAAAATCTTGACAAGTATAGACTTTGCAGGTCTGGAAATCTCTATGCAGATCAGGCTTGCCGCAAACTCAGAGACCCATCTGCTACTACCTCCCAAGTGCTGAAATTAAAGGCATGGGCCACCATACCTAGCCATTTTATTTATTTTTTTGTTTGTTTGTTTCCTTTTTTTGAGACAGGATCTCACCTAAGGCTGGCCTAGAACTATTTAAATCCAGCTGGCCTCAAACTCCCAGTAAGTGCTGAAATTGCAGGCGTGTACTACCATGCCCAGCCTTTATTTTTTAAGGCTTCCTTACCTGAGATATAAATAAATAGCTGTCTTTTCCTTAAAACAGTCTCTAGAAGGTCAACAAGCTGACTTAGTAGAGACAAGCACATGCTGACGGCATAAGTCCACATAACAGAGAAACATCCTCCAAAGTTGTCCTCTAATTGCCAGGCACATCACACAACAAATAAGAAAGAAGACAGATTTCAAAAAGATAACGGCAAAGAAAGAAAGAAAGAGAAAAGAAAGAAAAGAAAAAATTGGGCCGGGCGGTGGTGGCGCACGCCTTTAATCCCAGCACTCGGGAGGCAGAGGCAGGCAGATCTCTGTGAGTTCGAGGCCAGCCTGGTCTACAAGAGCTAGTTCCAGGACAGGAACCAAAAAGCTATGGAGAAACCCTGTCTCGAAAAAAATCAAAAAAAAAAAAAGAAAGAAAAAGAAAAAATTGGAAGCCAGGAAAACGACTCAGCAGGTAAAAACGCCCACTATCCAAGCCTGATGACCCAGACCCACATGACCTGGATGCAGTGGTGTGCACCTGTAATCCCATCATTTCTACTCTGAGACAGGAGGAGATGGAAGAAAGGACAGGAAGCTACTGTGCCAATACAGCCTCGAACACACTGTACAGCAAAAACAAGAGATCGTCTCAATAAGGTAGAAGGTGAAAGTGTTCTTCTCTGACCTCCAGATTCAAGAATGGCTTATGTGTCCTCACTCACACAAAATTTAACAATAAACTTTGAAACACTCCTAAGAAACCACCTAAGGGAAAAGAAAACGGCCTAAGTCAATCTTAGTCCTCCTGTTCTAATGTCCTCAGGTATCTCTTCTTCCTGGATTCAACAAGGTGCTCCATTAACTAATTCCCACAGTGCACGAGTCATTTGAGGGGTACTACCACTGACTGTGTGCACAGAGGAAGCAAGTACTGCAACTGCTGCACCTTAGGCACATAGTTTGAGACTAAGTCACAAACTGTGGACACCGAGTTACTGAGGCACTCAGGAGAATGAAGAAGACTGGAGACTTTGAGGCCAGCTTGGACTACCTTGTCTCAAAAAGTAAAAACAAAAGGGGGGTGGGGGGAGACTGACCTGCGCTCCCTGGCTTGTTCCCAAGCTGTTACTTGCCAGGCAAGTCCCTTTAGCATCTCTGTGCCTCAGTTTCCTCTCCAGTCAGATGGCAGTAGTAACAGTGCTATCATCACAGAGGGTGCTGGAGTATTCAGTAAGCAACACCCTGAACACGCTGAATAGCTTCTTGTCCCAGAGAAAGCCCTTAGTGTGTCCTTGGTGACGACCCCCACAGCCCCCTCACCAATGGTGGCTCGGATGAGAGAGGAGGCATCGCCAATGTTGTTGAGACACTCTTGTTTGATGAAGTCAGCCACAGGAGGCGGGAAGCTCTGGTAATGCGCCTTCACATTATTCTTGAGGATGAGGCCACTGAGAGAGCGGGTTGGCTCATCTGTGGGAAAGTGCTAAGGTCAGAGGCTGTGGCAGTGAGTAGAAGCAAGACACGCATGGCATGGAGGGACAGAGAACATACCTTCTGATTTGAGTCTGGTCAGAACGAAGATCAGATAGTTGTTGAAGTCGGGAAACTGGTTGAGTTGTTTAAGTTTCTGCCAAGCTGTTAAGGGACTTGGAAAGTCACTTGTATCAGGGCACCCCTGTGATCCCACACTAGGGAAGCTGAGGCAAGGTCTTGAATTCCAGGCCAGCCTGGACCATATCCCAAGATCTTGGCTCAAAAAGAAAAAAAAAAAAAACCTAACAAACAAAGAACTTGAGAGACAGGAACCTTTCCTTGGCAATATTCCTTCAGTGCTATATAGCTCAGAAAGTGAGTGACCAATGCAATTAGGCAGCCAGCAGCTCCTGGGATGACACTGACCAATCACCACCACTACAGCACCAAAGGGCCTTTTCAGGAGACCAAGTCATACATGGACTAGGATGCATGTCTGAGCTTCCTGACCACCTCATGTCCTTGCCAGAGCAGGAGTGCGTTCAAAAAGACTACTCCTTAAACTGAGAGCTGCTACTCACTTCTGACTTCGGCACTCCACTGATCTGTTTTTCTCAATCAGAACGGAAGGCTACTTGGGTGTGGGGCATGCCTATAGTCCTAGCACTAGCGCTGAGACAGAAAGATCACCCTAAGTTGAAGGCTAACCTGAGCTACACATTCAGTTCTTATTCTGTTATACAGAGAGACACTGACTCAAAAAAGCAGTCCAGGGACACAGCTCAACAGCAAAGCACACGCCTTGCACACGGGAGGCCATTCAGTCTCCGGCCTTGGGAGAGAGAACGACTGGGAATCCAGGGAGCAGGACTCAGGGATGCAACTGGAAGACAATGAGTAGCCAGCATGCCCCAGGCCCTTATGTTCCAGCCTCCACACTGCAGAAAAAGGTGGGGGACTTGTCCCATTTTCAAGTGAAACTTGATACTGTTCACAGGTCTACATAAGACCAGGCTGCCCTCAAACTCCGAGATTCGCTTGCCTCTGCCTCCTGAATACTGTGATTAATGCCACCATGACCATTTCATTTAACTCTGAACTCATTATTCTAATCTGCTTCTCTGCTGCTGCGATAAAACACTGACCAAGAGCCAAGGCAGGGAGTAAAGGGTTTGTTTTAGTTCATCATGGAGAGAGAAGTCCCAAAGCAGAAACCATTGTGCAAAGTTGCTTATTGGCTCCTTCCCAGACTCACAATCCTTTCTTATACAGCCCAGGTCCACAACGGGCTGGGCTAGACCAATCAAGAAAATGCCCTATATCCATTCCCACAGGCCATTCTGATAGAGTTAATTCTTCAGTCGAAGATCCCCTTTCATAGATGTATCAAATTGACAACAAAACTAACCAAGATACTTATATTGTTAAACAAGCAGCAAAAAAAAAAAAAAAGTTTTCAACCACACTCTATGTTGCAACTCCAGCGTTCCTCCCCATCTAGCCTCATTGTGACGAGGCAAATTGGACTAAATCTGAGATGGCTGGGCTTCTCACCCTGGTTCCTAGCTGAAGCTTAGCCAGGCATTTCTCCTTTCTAAGCCTCCAGGTCCCCATCTATAAAACGAGAGTTAACAGCATCATTTTTAACAGGATTAAGTGCTCAGTGAACTGACCAGGCATTCCCATCATTCTATGCACCTCTGGAAATGGAACCCAGGGATCTAAGCCTTTCTCATTCTCATGTCATGTTCTTTCTTGCAGCCGAGTCTGGGGATCAAGAAGTGGTCCCTCCCTCTCTAGCTTTCACGAGGTGCAGACACCAACCCTGTTCCATCAGCCCCGGAAGGAAAGAAGGATACATCCTGCACAATGCGCTGAGTAGCTGTGTTGGGCGACTGCGAGTCTTTGAGAAGCTGCAAGACCTGCTGCAGGCCCTGCTCGTCTGGCTGCCAGTCCATGGCGCAAGGCGAACTGCAGGGGTAGGGGCCTGGGTCAGCGCTGGGTCGCTGGGGTTCTGTGTGAGACCCAACTTGAATCCCCAAGGCAGAGGCGGCTGCGTGCAGACGCAAGCGCTCTCCGCGGAGAAGCAGAGGCCTCGGATCCGCGCCTATCCAAGTGCGGGGTCCCCGCCAGCTAAGCCATCCTCGGCCACGCACTCGCGGGCTCAAGAGTGCGAGTGGGGGGGAATATAAAAGCGGGCCATCAGGGCCGGTGGCGGGGGCGCGTCGGATCCACAGCGAGCCTAACGTGGAACCCTCTTCCTATGGCGGCGCCGCCACCGCCGCCGCCCCCGGTTATGGGCCCTACGGCTTCCGCCTCACTCGAGAGCGAGGGCCCTGCCCCAGCGGTCTTCCAGGTGAAGGCTCAGTCCACGAGGATTCCTTCCCTCAAATCCAGCCTTCAAGCTCCGCTAGATCCCAGCCACCTCCTAGGTTCCAGAGCTCCTCTAAGTCCCTAAGCGCCTAGATCCTTCTCATTCCTGCTACCTCCCCTAAACCGGCCCTACAAGCTCCGCAAACGTACATGCCCCCCTTTTTTTGTCTAGACGCGACCCAGTGACTCCCCTTCACCAGAATACCAGCAATGCCCGACAGGTCTCTGAACGAGAGCTAGTCAAAACCACGCAACCCGTCCCAAGCCCCCAGAACCTGTGCCCGCTGCCTGCCCCAATCAGGTCTGGCCAAGCCTCTCTCGCTCTCACCCTCAGCCCCAGTCAGCAGTAATTCCTGCTGACGGATATCTGGCAGCTCCCCCAGTCAAGTTCCCTTAAGCCCCCCGACCACTTCGTGTCGGAGACCCCATCTGTCCAATCCCTAAAGCTTCCCCTAAAGAGTCCCGCACAAACACTCGCCCGGAGCGCTACTCTCAACGGATCCCCACCACCGCTTCACAGTCAGACCCAGCAAAGCCCTCTGGGTTTAAGTCTGACGCCCCTCCCTATTAGGACCTAACAAGTCCCCCCCACCCCCCAACTTTCAAGGCTGTCTCTCCCAATCAGACCCAACCAAACCCCGCCGAAACAGATCCCCACACACACCCGATCCTCGAGACGTCCCCCGACGACTTCCCCCAATCAGGGCCCCTCCAACCCGACCCCAGCCGCCCCACTGGCCCGCATCTCGTGGCACCCAAACCTGCCCGGGCGCCGAGGCCCCACCCCCTGAGATTGGCTCAGCTCCCCCTCCCCCGCCCGGCCCGTTCTGCCGGCCTCGCGAGCTGGCCCAACCCGGTTCCCCGCCTCTCAGCCGGGCGCGACCCCGACGCCTGGGCGGCGCGCGGCGCAGGCCCAGAACCCACAGAGGTTCGAGGAGAGCTGAAGCCAAGGGGCCCCGGCCGAGAGAGGCCCACCTACCAGGCCCTGGGAGGCAGCGGCGGCGCCTAAGTGCTGCAGCTTCTCCAGAGGCTCGCGCGGAAGGAGGGAGCCAAAGGCTGGGAATAAAAAAAAATAAAATAAAATAAACGCGGCCGAAATGAATAGCTTCGGCTTCCGTAGGCCGTTCAAACTGGCCTGGCCAAGCCAATCGGAAGGCGCAGCACCCACACGTGATCTGGGAGAGCGATCACAGCCATGTTCGGTCACGTGACTGAATAAGTACCGCCCCCCCCCCCCCAGCCTCTCTAGCCGTTAGGTCCTCCCAGCATCTTGTCTCCTTTTTCTCACTGCAGGTTTTTTTCTTCCTTTCTTTTTAAATGTGTATTGGTGTTTTACCTGAACCATGTGCGTTCAGTACCGTGGGGACCAGAAAAAGGCATTGGGCTCCTCCCTGGAAAGGGAGTTACAGATGTTTGTGAGCCGCTATATGGATGTAGAAATCAAACCTGGGTCCTCTGCAAGAGTGGCCAGCACCCGTACCCATTGGATTTGCCCTCCAGCCCTCCTGAATGCATCTTATTGCTGGAGCTAGAAATTTGCAAGTGCATGGGAGCTCCGGGTATGTAACGGGCCTAGGAATCCCTCAGCCACAACTAATTTCGCTCTTACTACACTCCTTAAGAATTAAACTGTTCTCAGCCCGGTGTGGCGACCCATAAAACTCTAATCTCAGGATTTGGGGGAGGAGGGGGGCGGAAATAGGAAGTAAGGCAACAGTGTACCCACTGGTACCAGGAAAGCGTGGGCTACATCATGAAACCCTTTCATCAAAAAACAAACGGTCTTGAAAAAAATAAATAAAAACTGAAATGGCTGTTTCTCTTTCTCCCTTAAACAACATCTGACCCACATGTGAATAAAGAGCAGGACACGCAGTTTGGGGTGGATTTTATACCTGAGACAGAAGCAACTCTCTGATCTTTGTTATTGTTCAATACTGTAACACTTTTACATGGAACTGAAAATACTACAGGCTATTTTTAACTTTTTGAATTTTATGTATGTGGAGGTTTTGCCTGCATGTGTGTCTGGTAGCAGTAAAAGTCAAAAGAGTTGAATCTCCTGGAACTAGAGCTACCAGATACTTAGTTGTGAGCAACGATAGCACTTGAACCATGGTCCTATGGAAGAGTAAACAAATTCTCTTAACCCTGGGTCAACTCTCCAGCCCCTGGCTATAACTTTTTAAATAAATTCGAACAGAAGACCTAATCCCTTCCCTACCTGAAGATAAAAGTGAGATGAGAGCCCTTGCCCAGAGAATTTAGGCAAGGGCAGGATCATGAGTGCTTCTGCCAACAGAATCCAATAGAGTAGTTTTTCCTTTTCAACAGCAGAACATAGTACTCTAGAATTAGAGACCCTAGTGGTTCCTCTACTTCCCCTCCTAGCCCTGTCGCCGATTAAAGCGCTCGCTCTCCTGCGACTAGCCTCCTCCATTTCAGGGAATAGTGTATACTTTGTTACATTAGAGATAATCCACGATAAATTTAGCTGACAGGTCGTAAATTAGTCTTTGAAATTTTGGCTTTTAGCACAGCTCGAAACTGCCCTTCGTTGTCTTCGCACAATGCCTAAACCAATATTTACTAAACCAACCAGAACTCTAATCCCAAAGGACAACCGAGTTCTGTCCTATTTCATTGACCTTCAGATGAGGGACAGGGAGGTAAGCCTCAACTGGAAAAGAGAAACAACTTAAAACACTTCATTAGCACAATCAGTCCCGACAGCGTTCACTTATGAAAAGCAAGACCTGGAGCCTCTTTTACTAGGCTCGGATGAGAGAATCAATGGAAAGCTCCCGAATAGATTAGCTGAACTCTCACTATAAACAGAAACCCTCCTTAAAAGACACGTGCAGCAAGCCGCATACACATGCGCAGAGCTTCCTCTTGTCCCGCCACTACTTATACACATCCGTGACCCTGGAAACTACAAGTCCCAAGGTGCCTTGCGTTCAGGACGCCACACACGGTTTATTCGCGGTGCTGGGCTGCACCCTCACAGTTTTGAGTTGGAAGGCCCCACCCAGGAAAGGTTAACTTTTGGGAATTTTTTTTCATCATTTTTTTTGGAGTGGGGGGTGAAATGTTTGATCAAACATGGGCATTGACTCCAGGTAGAGGCCATGTGGAGAGAGTATGGAATGGAGACTAGTACTTTTTAAATATGTTTGTGTTCAAATGGCTTGTTTGACAACTTGCACAGCTGGTTTTCACTACGTGGGTCCTAGGAACTCAGGTCTTCAGGATGCTCCTTGATCCACCATGCCATCTCACTGGCCCTTTATTAAAATCTCTTTTCCTAAGGCAGGGTCTGTGTTGCCCAAGCTGGCCTCCAACTTGCAGTCTTCTTGCCTTAGCCTCCTGAGTGACCACTACACTAGCTTAGTAGCAGTCTCTTCCCTTTTTCCACAAGAGATTTTGGATCAGAACAAGTTTCCTGGCCTGTTTTTTGCTGTTTTGATACAGTGTACTTTTTACTGCCCAGGCTGGTCTTAAAACCATCTACATCAGCCTCCTGGATAACTACAGTTGAGTTACTGGGTTCTCCCATCTTTATCATTTATTCCCTGTCATGAGGTTTCCAAACAGTATTTTCCTATGCAATTCTCAGAGTGGCCTAAGGCACCCAATATTTACTTGAGTTCAACTAAAAGCATTCAACTTGCGTTCAACTTTGAATCTGAAGGGAGAACATAAACACTTTGGTGTTTAGAATGTGTAGTTAGTTATTCATGGTCTCTGGAGTGGTCTCCTAACACAGATGAGGCCTTGGGTTCCATAGCAGTCGTTCAAAAACTGTTCTAGGAGAGGTTGGAAAGAAAGATGGCTCAACAGATTAAGGTACTTGCCACCACACTAAACAACCTGAGTTCCATCCCACATGGTAGAGAAAAATGACTAAAGGAAGTCCACTGACTTCCAAATGTGTGCCATAGTAGAAATATGCACACGCACACACACACACACACACACACACACACACACGTATAGTTTAAAAACAACTGTAGCAAGGGCTGGAAAGAAGCCTCATGCACTGCTCTTGCAGAGGACCCAAGTTCAGTCCCCAGGACTTACAATCTGGCAACAAGGAAGCACCTGCAACAACAGCTCCAGAGGAACCAAACCCCTCTACAAGAGCAGCAAATACAACCAGTATGCCATCTCTCCAGCTTCAGTCTAATTTTTAAACAAGGCCTCCAAGATGTAGGTCAATGTTAGTGTGCCTGCCAGCATGCACCAAAAAAATAGTTTCCATCCAGAACTGTAGAATACAGCCTGTAAACAACATAAGCTAACTTCTCTCAGAGAACCAATGAAGGCAGTTTAATAATAAACTATATATATACACACACACATATATATACACGTGTATGTGTGTACACACACACAGTTTGCTTTTTGTAGTGATGAGGATCTCAAATGCCAGGCAAATGCCTGGCATCACTAAGATATACCCCAGTCCTGGCTCTTTACAACTTGAATTTAAAAATGCTTCCCTATCTTTAAAAATAAGACAAAAGAAAGTCAGGTGTGGGGCCGGTTACAATGGCACACACTTTGATCCCATCACTCAGGAGGCAGAGGCAAGGGATCTTTGTGAGCTCAAGGCCAGCCTGGTCTAGAGTAAGCTCCAGGACAGCACAAGACCACATACAGAAACCCTGTCTCAAGCGCCTCCTCCCATAAAGCCATGTGTTTGTATACACCTTTAATCTCAGCTCTTGGGAGGCATAGTCTGGTGGATCTCTCTGTGTTGAAGGCCTTTCTGGTTTACATAGTGAGTTCCAGGACGGACAGGGTTACAAAAAGAAAACCTGTCTCAAATGACCAAAAATAAATGGACAGAAGACCTAAGCCATGGAAAAGTTGAGTGATGGAGTAGTGAAATGGCCCAGGGGTTAAGGGCACTAAATGTTCTTCCATAAGACCAGAGTTCAGTTCCTAGCACCCTTGGCAGGTGGTTGACAACTGGCTCTAACTCCACCTCCCGGGGATTTAACACATCTGTATACATATGGCAGATATAGACATACAAACGAAAAAAAAAAATCAATTTTAAAAAGGATAAGTGGGGGCTGGAGAGATGGCTCAGCGGTTAAGAGCATTGCCTGCTCTTCCAAAGGTCCTGAGTTCAATTCCCAGCAACCACATGGTGGCTCACAACCATCTGAAATGAGATCTGATGCCCTCTTCTGGCTGCAGGCAGACACACAGACAGAATATTGTATGTATATATAATAAATAAATAAATAAATATTAAAAAAAAATAAAATAAAAAGGATAAGTGATCTATAGAAACAGCTAACAGGCACAAAAAGCAGCAGAAGAGGGCTGTGACTCACCCAAACTTGTACCTGAATTTCCTTTTGCTTTTCCTAGGTTGCACATCTGGCTAGACTGCGATGAGAAGGGCCTGGATTTCAACTCGCCCTGCTTATTGACACACTCCAGAATAGAGGCCAAGCTGCTGTAGCGGTGACCTACTTGTGTCTGTGTGTGTTTAAGATCCACTGCTGCTGGCTTCCAAGGAGACAGCCACAGCTGACCCCATTAGCTTGTGTTTGCTCCCCTATCATTAACCCACCCAACCCCTCTTTTGAAGACCCCTAGGTCTTTATACCTGCTGTTACCTCTGCATTGGAGGACCTTCCACAGACTGTCCTGCCATCTTTGAAATCTAGAGCAAATGTTATCTTACCAATCTGTCAATCCTGACCAACTTTACATTTTATATGTGGTTTTGGGGAGACTCTACATGAGACAAGGGATACCCTAAATTCCCAATCCACTGCCTCCACCTCCCAAGCACTGAGATCAAAGGCATGAGTCACCATGTCCAGTTCGTACATCGTATTTGTTAACTGAGTGAATGAATGAACACAGTGCCTTCAGATTGCTTTAACGAAAGGCTGGGGCACCCCTCAACATTCCTGGACCACAGCTATCTGTCCTTCCTCAGTAACCATCAGAGTTTGCTACTGTAAAACTTATCCTTATATAGTGTCTTGAGATCTCTACTAAGACACTTCCTCTTCTCACCTCCTTCCCTCCAGACTTTGATCAGATGTCACCTAAAGAGGCAGGAAAGATGGCTTATCTGTTAAAAAGCATTGCTGCTCCCCTATAGAACCCAGGTTGAGTTCTTAGCAACTATATGGCAGCTCATAACTAACCAGCTGTAACTCTGATTCTAGGGAATCAGCTGCTCTTTTCTGGCCTCCACAGGTACCAGGTATGCATGTGGTACACTGACATACATGCAAGCAAAAACTGAACACGTAAAAATAAAGGAACATATGGGGGAGGGGGGAAAAAGGAACATATGGCCAGGCAGTGGTGGCACACTCCTCTACTCCCAGCACTCACGAAGGGACAGGCAGATCTCTGTGAGTTCAAGGTCAGCCTGGTCTACAGCGCCAGTTCCAGGACAAGCTCCAAAGCTACACAGAGAAACCCTGTCTCAAAAAAACAAAAAACAACAGCAACCAAAAAAGTGACATGTGGGCTGGAGAGATATATAAGCCATTAAAGGCTCTGCTCACAACCAAAAATATAAAGTGGTCTAAAACAGACATCCCCTTCTGCAACAAGCCTCTGTTCTATCCTTGTTAGTAGTCACCACCCAAAAAGCCATGCCTTTTCTTCCCATCTGTCTCCTGTAACAACAGAGAAAAATGTAGGCTGTTTAAAGCTCTGGTCCCTAGAATCCAGAACAGCGTTGGCATATATGCTTAGTTAGTACCTGGGGAATAAATAAAATAGCAGCTCTGTATTAACCAAAACGTAAGATTAGTGCACTGCACAAATGTGGAGTGCTGGAGACTGAACACACCTTATGTGCTCTGGGCAAGCACACTCACACTTAAGTACACCCCAAGTCACAGCTAAACTGAGACTGTGAGGAGACTTGGAAGGTAGTACAAGTCCATACCATGCTGCCAAGGCAGGAGGCAAACCCTGTATACTTAAGACCCTGTCTCAAAACAAAAACAAGACAGGCCTTTAAGTGTCACAGTTACTAAAAAAGGAAGAAAGATGTCCTGAGTATAAGACGGGCAGCATGTGCCCCTGCCTACAGAACCTTCCCCTCTGCCCTTCACAAAGGCTCCACTCCAGCACTGGTAGACATGGTAGCCACTAGTGGGCAAAGTCTTAGCTTGGAGATCGCAAAGATGACAAACCGAGCACACAACTCCAGCACTAAATCAGGTTCTTTACTTCTCAGAAGTGACTGCTAAAAGGAGAGACAGCGAGAAGAGACAGACAGAGCCAGAGAAAGCGAGGTGGTGGGAAGAAAGGGGACAGTAAACCACTGGTCTAGTAAGTCTCAGGAGGCAAGTGCTCAAGGTAAAAAAAGAGTCCTGGAGAATGGTCTGCGGCCACGAGAAGCGCCTTGGTTTCCTTCTGTGTATCAGTCCTCCAGGAAGGCCGCTGCCATTACCGCATTAAATAGTTATGTACATCGCAGAGAGTCCCAGGCAGTGAGCACCCAGGAAGGGGTCATTTCACCAGGGGCCGAGTTTTATCATCATCACCGCACTGGTGGGCTTTGTACTTTTTCACTTCTGCCATGTACTTGGCCCATGCGTCACCTTTACTTGTTAATACCTGTGGGGTCGAAGAGGGGAGGACCAGTTGGAAGACAGATGATGAAGCAGCTGGGACAAGAGTCAGGAACACAATGAGTCAGCTAACCCATCCTTAATGTCCCCCTAAATGCAGTGGGTTTGAGGTGAAAATAAACAGAAGCAGGTTATCTGGGGGACCTCCCACCCTACCAGACCCACCCATCCAAAGCCTGAATCTGGAAAGACAAGACAGTTGGGGTGGCACCCCTAGCCAGCCCACTCACCTCATCCTCCGTCTTCTGCTTCTTGGCTACTATTCCCGTCTTGAGGGCTAGTTTGTTTCCGCCTCTGCGCTTGCCCACCTGGGTGAAGGGACAGAAGACTGCAAGGGTTACAGGAGCCGGGCCCGCCCTTGGCGGTGCTGAGGCCCACTACACCTTCCTAGCGACGCCTCGCCCAGCTCCTCCAGCCGGCCGACCTGCGCAGCAATCAGAGAGGAGCACACTCGACTCAGCACCTGCCCTGGGCTGCCATTCCCAGGCAGTCCTGGGCCCCAGACTACCCTCCCAGGGGGCAGAGGAGTGCTCACCTTTCTGGGGAGTGGCACTGTCCTCACTCTTTCTGCCCAGGCCTCCCCCTGTCCTGGCAGGGACCACATAGGTAGCAATACCTTTATTGAGTACAACTATACACCAAGCCTTATACACAACACAAAGAGTGCTGTGGCCATGTTATCTGCTCTCACATTCGGTTATGCTATTGGAAAGGTAATAACTACCCCGTTTTAGAGATTAAAGACAAGTCTCTGGGAGGGACAGAACACACTGCAAAACAAGAGAGCAATGCTCAGGGTAAGATGATGCAAAGCCAGTGGGAGTACCCTGAACCACAACGCATCCCTAATTCTCCTGCCCTGATCTGGCCTGGCTTTTTTAGAGGTATAACTATATGGCTAGCCATGAGCATATGGATTAATAGTACCACTACTGCTGCTCCCATTGCTGGAGAAGATTTCAGCCTCTATTCTTGACTGTCACATCAACCCAGATCCTTCCTGCTCCCTCTAAGAACAGTTTTACTCTGGATTTCAACCCTGGTATCCCATCTTCTCCCTTTAACTGGGGCGGGGGGGGGGGGGGTGTCCAAGCCATCATCCTGTCCTCACCCTTCAACTGAGGCATCAGCTACTGCTGTGACTATCCCCCATCACCTGTTCTCGTGTAGTTCTAGATGTAATCTAGGCTCTCAAGCATTCGCAGTAATCTACGACTGAGCTACATCTCCAGATCTCATTTTTATTTTTGAGATGGGGCTCACTAAGTTGCTCAGGTTGGCTCTGAATTCATTCTGTACTTTAGACCCTCAGTCTCAGCTCCAGAATAGCTGAGGTTACAGGAACACAGTACTGGACCCAGTCACACAAACACAACTTTTTCGTGTTGTTTCTAGAAATAGGTTAATGCTATGTAACTTTGGCTGATTTCAAACTCTTCAATCCTCCTGTCTCAACCTACACAGTGCTAGGATTACATGTATGTGCCACCTTATCTGGCTCATACACCCTTTTAAGAGCTAAAGAAACTTAAGTTTTGCCCCAAACCACACAGTTGAGTTCAGAATTTGACCCACGATCTGTTATTTTCAAACCAACATTTCTTCCTTCCCACTACAGGGCCTCTAACTCAACACCTGAGACAAAGCAAGCTCAAAACTAACAAAAATTATATATCCAATTTATTTAACCTAGAACTCCTCAACCTGGTACTCATGACGTTTTCAGCTAGATCATTCTTTGTTATTCCATGTACTGTAGGATACTGAACAGCATCCCTGTGCCCACCCATAGATGTCACTAGCATCTCCTCTTATGAGTTTTAACAACCAAAATGTCCACAGACTTTACCAATGAGGGTAAAGAGAGTTGTCCCCAATAGAGAACCACTGGTCTCGTTCTTTCTGTAAGAGTCTGAATTTTCTAAGGAATATTCTCACATCCAAAGGTGAAATTTCAATAATTTAGAACTACAGAAAAACAGGGTAGGCAACCCAGGCTCTAAACAAACAACGTTTTCTGTCAAACTCAACACTGAATACCCAGCACAAAGTAAGATGCTCAATAAACCGACAGTAGTTAAAAGATATAAAAAGGAATCGACTGATCTTCCTAAGGCCACAAAGTCGGTGATTTGCATTTTGTTGTTGGTGGTTGGTTGGTTGGTTGGTTTTGTTTAATTAGGGCAGGATCTCACTTTCGAATCCTCGGTCTTCTTGAATCCGGAGTGCTGGTATTGCAAGGCGTGTGCCACCACGCCCGGCTACGGTCCGTGGTCTGAGTTTAACGAATGCAGCAGACTCGGAATTTGAATTTGTACCCTCCTTTTCCCACAAGTTGTGTGTTTGGGTCCCCACTATTCGAAGTCTGGGTACAAAACAAACAGGAATCCTAGCGTCTAAGGTCCCCTATCCCCAGAGTGCTGCTTCCAATACAATTTCCCGGTTCCCAGGTTCCGCGAGTAAGATCTGGGTGTTCCCACTAACGCCCAGAAACACCTCTCGTCCGGAATCCAGGTTCAACATTCTCAGCAAGCGACCGGGACCGTCCGGGCGTCCCGACGGAGGGCTGCTTTGGACCATGACGCCCCTTCCCGGGCCCGACTCCCCCTGCCAACACGGGCCCCGGCGCCCGCCCCCACCCCCGCGGCTCCTTACGAAGCTGAGCGTGGGGCCTGGGCCGCCCTTCCTCTTCGGATTCCCTGGGCCCGCCGCGGCGGAGGCCGATGGGTCTGGTCGCTGCGGGCCCGGGGGTGGCTCCTCCTGCCGCTGCCGCTGCTCCTCCTCCATCTTCCGCTTGAACAGCTCCAGGAAGCTGCCGTCGTTGGCGAACAAGTTCACACCGCTGGACACCGGACTTGAGCCAGACACCTCGTCGTCCCCGCTCTCGGGTGACGTTCCTGGCCCCGATTCAGCCCATCGACTCCTGCCGCCGCCCGCCGGGCCGGGCGCCTCCCGACCCGGAGGCTCCGCCCGTCTCCCTCGGGCAGCCATTTTGTCGCCAGGTGCCGCGCAAGGAACGTCGGGAAAGGCTCTCAGATCGCGCGCTTGGCGCGGGACTGGCTTCGTCTGGAGCACTGCATGCTGGGAAGAGAGGACGGATTCCCAGAAATCAACGCAAGTGGGCGGGGCTTGGGTGGAGCCAAGGTGCTCTGACCTGGCGACCCAGAAGCCGGGTTCAGAAGTCGGGCTCCTTTCCTTCTGTTCCTCGGATTTCCCTAATCCTGCCAGACATGAGAATCTGTTAAGCAGACAGAAGCTCCCCTAGAATCGAACCATCGTCTGGGACCCGGGTCCCCTCTAAAGGCTGAATGCACAATCCCAGTCGGTCGCCAGAACTCTAGCTGAAAGAATCTTGTCTGGGCACTTTGTGCTCTCTTGACTCGTGGGAACTTGGGCGGCCCCTAACTAGGTCTACAAAGCTTATCTATCTAACTTGGCACCTCCTATTAGTGAAAGCTTCTCCAGGTTGGGCATCTGTCTCGGAATTTAATCTCGTACCTTTAAATAAGCATTCTGCTGGCTGCGTGCAGCTAGACGCCCTGTCTCAAATGAAGCCCAAGATATTTCTAGTCTGAGCTGGGCTCTGCACTAAGGGATTAACAACCCTAGTATTCCTTCCCGAGAACAGGGATTGAATTCAAACAGCATTTGTTGAACTTGAAACACGCACACACGTGTACACGGAGGGGGTGGGGGAAGTAGAGCGCCAAGGGCAACAAGAGTTTCAGAAAATTAAAGTTCTCTTTACAAGGACGACTGTTACAGATATCATTCCTACCCAGCTTGGGTATTCCGGGCAGATAGGACAAAAGTCTGCATGCCCTGCCACAAATGCAGTCTTTTTGCCTTTTATCGACCCTTGGTCAACTAACCAGTCTGTTCGTGATTGGTTGCGACAGGAGCTAGGTGGCTCACAACCAACTGAGTGACTGGCGGACAAGAAGAGATGCTAAGGTCCTAAATAGAAAGTAATGGGGAAATGATCATCAGGAAACTGAGCCTGTAGAATCGAGCCAAGAGACACCCTTGCTCTAACTTCATTCAAAGAGCATAGACAGGATGTTTGGCTGGTTGCTAAGGAGAGAGAGAGAGGGGTTGACGCCTACAGGGACTTGAGCGTGACTAGTGGACGTAAGACAAGATACAGCCAATAAAAAGAGTGCCGCAAGACTTAAGATCCAATCAGTGAAGGGCAATGCTGTGGGTCATACCAATATGTTCACAAGACAGGGGAATTCTTAGAAAACTACAGACAAAAGTTCACCAAGGTGAGCCCTCGAGGCATAAAACGGTGAAAACATAGCGTCTGTTGTCAATGTAAATGTCAATGCAGGAGGAAAACAAGTCAGACTTCCAGCCTCCACAGGGATGTTGCAGACTTATTTCCCCTGTAGGTGTTTGGGACGTGGCGCGTCCCGCTTGATCACGTGAGCCGGCTCCAAGATGGCGGCGGGGGTGGCCGGGTGGGGGGTTGAGGCAGAGGAGTTCGAGGATGCTCCTGATGTGGAGCCGCTGGAGCCCACGCTTAGCAACATCATCGAGCAGCGCAGCCTTAAGTGGATCTTCGTCGGGGGCAAGGGTGGCGTGGGTAAGACCACCTGCAGGTAAGGAGGCTCTAGTGGGGCCAAGAAGACGGGTGGGATGTACCACCGGACGAAGGGGAGAACGGGGACCGGCTTTTTCATCCCGAGCGGGCCAGAGCGAGCTCAGCGGGGCTCTCCGGGGATGTACTCAGCGGAAGGTACTGCAGCCTGCTGAAGATACCTCCTGAATGCAAGTCTGGTGTCCTAGTTGAATTATCCTTCCTTGGGTCTTGTGAATTAGCGCGTGGTGTGTGCAGAGGAGCATTTAAATACCGCAGTCGGCTGGACAGTACCCCCCAGGAGTTCAGAGTAGAGGGAGGGACACTAATGCAAGCTGTTATAGTATGACGAACCTTCCATTTGATGCCCAGCGCGGGAAGGAGTAGAAGGGTGTGAAAAAGCACATGATTACAGTGCCTCAGTCCATTGAGAGGTGAAGTACTTGTCCCTGAACAAATGGAGTGAGGGAGGAAAAGCTGTCTGTGCTCGCTGGACATCTGGACTGTGCCACTGCAGGCCAAAAAGGCAGAAGCAGGTGCTTGAACAGGCCGAACCAGTAAACTGAACATTGCACACCAGTCCGATCCAAATAGGAAGGTCAGGTGGTGATCACTGCAAGTATTAAGGCATGATCCCACTGGGACCCATCCTTGCTCTTAAGGTCCCGCTGATCCAGGGCTCTGTGGCCCGACCTCGCATCTCCTGCAATACCCCACTACCAAAAAAGCTGGCTCCTCACTCCTGTCTTCCCACCTTTCTTTCGCTCAGTTGCAGCCTGGCGGTCCAACTGTCTAAAGGACGTGAGAGTGTCCTCATCATTTCCACAGACCCAGCCCACAATATCTCAGATGCTTTTGATCAAAAGTTCTCCAAGGTGCCTACCAAGGTCAAAGGCTATGACAACCTCTTTGCTATGGTAAGTAAAGCTGGGGTCGCTCTGGCTGAGCTACCTTTTTTTTTTTTTTTTTTTTAATTTTGTTTTAAAGACAGGTATTTTGCCCAGAGTGCATGGGTGATACCCAGGCAGGCCAGAAGAGAGTATCAGATCCTCCAGGACTGGAGTTACAGTTATGAGCCAATACCTGGGTGCTGGGAATCGAGCCCAGATCCTCAGGGAGAACAGCCAGTACTCTTAACCACTGAGCTCCAACCATAAAGTCTTCTGGGGACATATACCTACCAGCAGCCACCAGGCCATTCACAGTTGGCATACTCATCCTTTTGGTGTCACTCTTTGCCTTGCGTACCCCCAGAGGGACATGTGGGAACAGGAAGAAAGGTGACCAAATGAAACTAAGCAAAACAAAGGGAAGGGAAGGAAAAGGAGGAAGACCAACCGGCGGTGCACAGTGTGCAGTGTTGCTGGCTGAGCAAGCAGTTTGACTTTGAGTCTAAGTTTAATAGGCGTTTTTTTGTTTTTCTTTTTTTATAAGAAAGCTATTCTTTATTCTTTTTTTAAATTAATTAATTTATTTATTAAAACTTTCCACCTCCTCCCCTCCACACATTTCCCTCCCACTCCCCCCACTCCCTCTCCCCCTCCCTCTCCAGTCCTAAGAGCAGTCAGGGTTCCCTGCCCTGTGGGAAGTCCAAGGTCCTCCCCCCTCCATCCAGGTCTAGGAAGATGAGCATCCAAACAGACTAGTTTTCCACAAGGCCAGTCCATGCAGTAGAATCAAAACTCAGTGCCATTGTCCTTGGCTTCTCAGTCAGCCCTCATTGTCAGCCACATTCAGAGAATCCGGTTTGATCACATGCTCCATCAGTTCCAGTCCAGGTAGCCTTGGTGAGCTCCCATTAGATCAGTCCCACCGTCTCAGTGGGTGGACGCACCTCTCGCGGTCCTGACTTTCTTGCTCATGTTCTCCGTCCTTCTGCTCCTCATTTGGACCTTGAAAGCTATTCTTTTAAAGATTAACTTTATTTTTTTAGTTATATGTGTGGGGGCCAGAGGTATCAGATCTTCATTGAGCTGAAGTTATAGGCCAGTATGAATTCCTACTCCTGTGTAGGTACTGGAAATTGAATGAGGGTCCTCTGGAAGAGCAGTACACACTGTTAACTGCTGAGCCATCTCCCTAGCCCCATGCTCACGTTGTTGTTGTTGTTGTTATTGTGTTGTTGGGAGTGATGATGGTGGTGGTGGTGGTGCTGCTGCTGTTTAAGATGGAACCCAGGGGGCTGAAGAGATGGCTCAGCAGTTAGGAGCACTGGGTCTTCTTCCAGAGGTCCTGAGTTCAATTCCCAGCAACCACATGGTGACTTACAGCTATCTGTAGTGAGGTCTGGCACCCTCTCCTGGCCTGATGGCATACATGCAGACCTAGAACACTGCATACATAATAAATGAATAAATCTTAACCAAAAAAAAAAAAGGCCGGGCGATGGTGGTGCACGCCTTTAATCCCAGCACTCGGAGGCAGAGGCAGGCGGATCTCTGTGAGTTCGAGACCAGCCTGCTCTACAGAGCTAGTTCCAGGACAGGCTCCAAAGCCACAGAGAAACCCTGTCTCGAGAAAAAAAAAAAAAAAAGACCCAAAATGGAGCCTAGGGCATCCAGCATGCTAGCCCAGTGCTCAGCTGCATTCCCCGCTCTCAATTCTGAACCAGGCTGGGCCTGGTGACACGTGCCTTTAATCCCAGCACTAGAGAGAGGCAAGTGGATCGCTGCAAATTTGAGGCCAGAGGGCTACATAGTAAGACCCTATCTAAAAATATAATAGTGCCTGGCCATGGTGGTGCAATCCTTTAATCCCAGCACTCGGGAGACAGAGATAGGTGGATCTTTGAGTTTGAGGCCAGCCCAGTCTACAGAGTGAGTTCAAAGACAGCCAGGGATACATAGAGAAACCCTGCCTAGGGGGAAAAAAGAAAAGAAAGAAAGAAATCCATGTCTAACTGTCATATGGAAATTGGATTACAAGAAGGCTAGGGATTTACCCAGGTTGCATCCTCTCTCTCTCTCTCTCTCTCTCTCTCTCTCTCTCTCTCTCTCTCGTTTTGTGTGTGTCTATGTTTGTATGCATGCACCCATACCCATGTGCCACTATGGAGGTCAGAGAACATTTTCAGATAGTGATGTTTGCTCTTCCACTTTGTTTACTGCTATATACACTAAGCTAGGTGGCCTGAGAGTTGCCAGGGGTTCTCCATCTCTGTTTGTTTGTTTGTTTGTTTGTTGTAGTTTTTCGAGACAGGGCTTCTCTGTAGCTTTGGATCCTGTCCTGGAACTAGCCCTTGTAGACCAGGCTGGCCTCGAACTCACAAAGATCCACTTGCCTCTGCCTCCGGAGTGCTGGGATTAAAGGCGTGCGCCACCATCGCCCGGTGGGTTCTCCATCTCTTATCTCAACATAGCAGCCCTGGGATTATAGAATCATGTTACCATGTTCATCTTTCCATGGGTTCTGGAGATCCACATCAGACCTCACACTTGCACAAGTGCTTTGTCCACTGAGCCATCTTTTGTTTGTCTGTTTGTTTTACTTTTATGTGTATGTATGTGTTACTGTGTATGGCGTGTGCTATTTGTGTGCAGTGCTTGGAGAGGCCTGAAGAAGACTTCAGATCCCCTGGAACTAAGGATAGAAGTAGTTGTGAGATGCCTGGTGTGAGTGCTTCCCTGCAAGAGCAGCAGACATTCTTAACCACTAAGACTTCTCTCCAATCCTCATTATTCTGGTTTTTTGAGATAAAGTATCATGTGTGGCCTCAAACTTGATATGTGGCCAAGAATGACCTTAAACTTCTGATCCTGTGTCATGGTGTCATGGCACCTACCAAAAATTGATTGGGTTTGCTTCATTTTCATTTTTTTTTTTAAAGCAATCTTTTCTCATTTTACATACCAATCCCAGTTCTCACTCCTCCTACCTTTCCCCACCCCACCTCCCATCCACTCCTCAGAGAATGGATTCCCATGGGGAGTCAAAGTCTTGCACATCACTTTGAGGCAGGACCCAGGTCCTCCTCCTTTGCTTCATTTTTGCATTGCTGTTTTGTCTGCATGTGTGTCTGTGCACCAACTGAATTGGTCCAGACGAGGGTGTTGGATCCCCTGGGACTGGATTTACAGATGGTGGTGGACCTTCATGTAGTTTTTGGGAATTGATCGTGGGTCCTCTGGAACAGCAGCCAGTACTGTTTTGTTTTGTTTTGTTTTGTTTTGTTTTGTTTTGTTTTTTGAGACAGGGTTTCTCTGTGACTTTGGAGCCTGTCCTGGAACTAGCTCTTGTAAACCAGACAACCAGGCTGGCCACAAACTCACAGAGATCCACCTGCCTCTGCCTCCTGAGGGCTGGAATTAAAGGCATGCGACAGCACCGCCCTGCGCAGCCTGTACTCTTAACCTCTGAGCCATCTCTCCAGTTCTTAAGATTGCATGTTTTTGGTTTAATGAGGAAAATAGTAACTGTCTTGATGGGAACTGAGAAATGGGAACCTTACAGGAGAGAAACAGGGAGTCTTTGAGACAGAATTTCAACTATGCTGCCTAGACTAGCCTTGAACTCCTGGGCTCAGCCGGTTCTCCTGCATCAGCCTCTAAAGCAGCTGATTCTGCAGGACCACAGTACCATGCCTGGCTTTGGAAGGGTTTGTCTGCGAAAAATGGTGGTAGAGCATATTAGATTGTTTCTGGAACTTTCCAGAGTAGAGAAAGATATAGCATGGCAAGGATAGTTCTTTTTTTTTTTTTTTTTAAGATTTGTTTATTATGTATACAGTGTTCTGTCTGCATATATGCTTGCTGCCAGAAGAGGGCACCAGAATGTATACAGTGTTCTGTCTGCATATATGCTTGCTGCCAGAAGAGGGCACCAGATCTCATTATAGATGGTTGTGAGCCACCATGTGGTTGCTGGGAATTGAACTCAGGACCTCTGGAAGAATAGTCAGTGCTCTTAACCTCTGAGCCATCTCTCCAGCCCTGCAAGGATAATTCTTAAAAGCTAAGCTCTGTCCAGCACACACAAGCGGGGCTTAGGCTCTGCCAGGGGTGGAAATCAGAAGGCAGTGTGTGGAACTGGGATGCTCCTGGGGCAGAGCAGGTGTTAAAACAGTGGCATTTCGGGGGCTGGAGAGATGGCTCAGCGGTTAAGAGCATTGCCTGCTCTTCCAAAGGTCCTGAGTTCAATTCCCAGCAACCACATGGTGGCTCACAACCATCTGTAATGAGATCTTGTGCTCTCTTCTGGCCTTCGGCATACACACAGATAGACTATTGTATATATAATAAATAAATATTTAAAAAAAAAACAGTGGCATTTCAACTTTCCTTTTTTTTTTTAAAGATTTTTTATTTATTTATTTATTTATTATGTATAGAAAGTCTGCCTCCATGTATACCTGCAGACTATAGGGCACCAGATCTCATTACAAATGGTTGTGAGCCACCATATGGTTGCTGGGAATTGAACTCAGGACCTCTGGAAGAACAGTCAGTGTTCTTAACCGCTGAGCCATCTCTCCAGCCCTCAACTTTCCTTTTTATTTTTCTTCCCAGGAATAGAGATTGAACTCAGGGCCTGGTGCATACTAGGATAGATTCACCACTAAACTCCCCAGCCCTTTTTACTTTTCCTTTGTTATTGTTACGTGTGTGACTGATCGCTTCTTCTCTCTTCAGTGGATTCCAGGATAGAACTCAGGTCTTCAGGCTCGTGAAGAAAGGTTTTGTTTTGTTTTTTTTTGATTTATTTATTATGTGTACAGCCTTCCATGTGTGCCCGCATGCCAGAAGGGGGCGCCAGGTCTCATTACAGATGGCTGTGAGCCACCATGTGTTTGCTGGGAATTGAGCTCAGACCTCTGGAAGAGAAGTCAGTGCTCTTAACCACTGAGCCATCTCTCCAACCCCGAGAGTTTCTTTACTTGTTGAGCCGTCTCGGTTTTGTTTGTGGTTTTGATGTTGCTGGTTTCAGACTAGGTCTCACTAAGTTTACAGCCAGAATTAGCTCACTCAGTAGCATTGGCGGACCTTGCAGCTTTTCTGCCTCATTCTGCTGAGTATTGGAGATTACAAGCCTATTCCACCGGGCCCAGCCAGGGTCTTCTTTCTCTTGCAAAGGCCGGGACTTCCACAGTGAATGAGACAGGAGACATTTGAGGAGGGAATAGGGATAGTGGGCAGAATTGTATGACTTTTCAAACATCTGTTGGAGATCTGTCATTGCAAATGGGGACAGGTATGACTGATGAGGTGTCTTTTTGTCCCCAAAGCAACAACACCAAAGAGGTAGGGGAAAGTAGAGTGGGGAGCTTGTCAACAGCAAAATAGGAGAGTTGGCAGAAGCTTCTCATGTAGCCTAGGCTGGGTAAGTGAGCAGGCTAAGACTGGGGCCATATCTCAGTAATAGAGCTCCTATCTAAAATCTACCAGGCATAGTTCAAGGACAGGAACCAAAAGCTTCGGAGAAACCCTGTCTCGAAAATAAATAAATAAATAAATAAATAAATAAATAAAATCTACCCGGCAGAGAGAGGCTGGGGCCATGGGGTCAAGTGCCCAGCTAGAAGCCACCTTTAAGAGCCTCGGGAATTGCTCAGTGGTAAAGCCCATGCTTAGAATCTCCCAGTGAGTGGCTGGAGGCATAATTTGATGGGAGCACAGCCTAGCCTGGATGAAGCCCTTGGTTTCTTCCATCAGCAGCCCTGCCCCCAAACCCGCCCCTGTGCGCGCGCACACACAAGAGAATACTGACAGGGCTGGAGAGATGGCTCAGTGGTTAAGAGCATTGCCTGCTCCTCCAAAGGTCCTGAGTTCAATTCCCAGCAACCACATGGTGGCTCACAACCATCTATAAGGAGGTCTGGCGCCTTCTTCTGGCCTTCAGGCATACACAGAATATTGTCTGCAAAATAAATAAATAAATAAATAAATATTAAAAAAAAAAAAAGAGAGAGAGAATACGACAAAGAGGAACAGCAGACAGGCAGGGAGAGGAAATAAGACCCAGGTGAGCCACAGACAATGACTGGTGGAGCACACCACACCTGTAATCCCAGCAGTCAGGAGTTTGAGGAAGACCAGCCTCCGCTCCATAGTGATTTGTTTCTTTAAAAAAAATAAAAGAATTAGCCAGGCTTTGGTGGCTCACACCTTTAATCTCAGCACTTAGGAGGCAGAGGCAGGTGAATTTCTGTGAGTTTGAGGCCAGCCCAGTCTACAGAGTTAGTTCCAGGAGCCAAGGCTATATACAAAAAAACTCTGTCTTGTAAAACCAAATAAATCTCCCAGCACTTGGAAGGCAGAGGCAGGCGGATCTCTGTGAGTTCGAGACCAGCCTGGTCTACAAGAGCTAGTTCCAGGACAGGCTCCAAAACCACAGAGAAACCCTGTCTCGAAAAAACAAAAAACAAAAAACAAAAAAAAAACAAATAAATAATTAATAGAAGAATTATATTCAATGATGACCCATATTAGAGGCATGATCTGAAAATAGTTGGAACTATTGGGAAGGCAAATTTTGGGTGGCAGACAGCTATGCAAATTTTTGCAATGGGATTGGGTCTCAGCTTATCTTTGGGGCCTCCCCTAGTCCCAGTTTGCAATTTCTTACTTGATTGTGAAGGTTAAACCATTGATGGGACAGACCCGGGATCCTATGTGGTTGGAGCCCTACATGGGCTTCCTCTGGCCTACACCTAGGAGTTGAGGCCCCCTCTGGGAGTCCGTCATCGCAGCAGCCTGAGTCTGGTCCCCTCGGCCCCCAGGAGATAGACCCCAGCCTGGGCGTGGCAGAGCTCCCCGATGAGTTCTTCGAGGAAGACAACATGCTGAGTATGGGCAAGAAGATGATGCAGGAGGCCATGAGTGCCTTCCCTGGCATTGATGAGGCCATGAGCTATGCCGAGGTCATGAGGTAAGCCTGGGAGGGGTTAGTGTATTGTCTGCCTCCTCTGGGAGGGCCTCCGGTGTGAACCTGAGCCTCATCTCCCCTCAGGCTGGTGAAAGGCATGAATTTCTCAGTGGTAGTGTTCGACACAGCACCCACCGGCCACACACTCAGACTCCTGAACTTTCCCACCATCGTGGAGCGGGGCCTGGGCCGCCTCATGCAGATCAAGAACCAGATCAGCCCCTTTATCTCACAGGTCGGTGCCACACACTCCTGCTTTCAGTGTCTTCCAGGGGCCATGATCCATGTGGCAGAGCAAGAAGCGTGGTCCCCCATCTCTCCCTGTTTAGTGCACTGCCTCCCTCCACACACGGCCGCAGTGTGACCTCAAGTGAATCTTCTCACTTGTCTGGGTCTTCCTTTCCTTCTCCGTCAACTGTAATGCTCACTTTGACAGCACATCCACTAAAAAACAAAAATGGAGGGTCCAAGAATGGTTCTGTGGATCACCACTCCCTTGTCTATCTCTGGAACATGCATGTACCTTCCTCCAGCCTCAGTAATGTCGGCTGGGTATCTACTTAGTGCCTAGCACCAATCTGTGCTAAAAAACCTGGCAGGTCACATAGCTAGCACAGCAGCTCTTGGAGGTAAGGTGTGGAGATGGAAAAACCGAGAAGACAGGAGGTAGGATATCTTGGCCATATTTGCTCATAAAGTAGAAGAACTAAAAATTAGACCTACCCCATGAGACGGCCCCAGGGCACACACCTTTATTGGAGATGCTGCAGTATTCAGCAAGCCCCTGATGGGCCCAGGAAGGTGGCAAACCTGTCCCCTCATTCCCACAGATGTGCAACATGCTGGGCCTTGGGGACATGAATGCTGACCAGCTGGCCTCCAAGCTAGAAGAGACACTGCCTGTCATCCGATCCGTTAGCGAACAGTTCAAGGACCCTGTGAGTTGTGATCCAGCAGGTGGTGAGAGGATCCTGAGGATGGGGATAGCTAGGCCCTTCCCTTGCTCTTGTCCTATGCCCACAGAACAGACGACCTTCATCCACGTGTCCCTTGCTCTTGTCCTGTGCCCACAGAACAGACGATCTTCATCCACGTGTCCCTTGCTCTTGTCCTGTGCCCACAGGAGCAGACAACTTTCATCTGTGTGTGCATCGCTGAGTTCTTGTCCTTGTATGAGACGGAGCGGCTGATCCAGGAGCTAGCTAAGTGCAAGATCGACACTCACAACATCATCGTCAACCAGCTTGTCTTCCCCGACCCTGAAAAACCCTGCAAGATGTGTGAGGCTCGCCACAAGATCCAGGCCAAATACCTGGACCAGGTGTGCCCACCTGCCCGGCTCCAGCCCAGCCAAGAATCCTGTATATTTTACTCCTTATTATCTCTGAGGACTGGGCCTGCAGCTCAGTAGTGGGGCGGGGGGAGTGAGAAGCACACGCGTGTGCACACTTTGGTCTTACTGAGGATAATACTTGAGGCTTTTTACGTGCTTAGCAGTACTCTTCTGCAGAGCCTTGCCCCCAGTCCTGTCTGACCTCTATGCCTCCTGATGACCTTCTACTCCCGAGCCTTCTGTATCCAGAGGACTAAAGCTGCACCAGGAAGCATGACATCTAGTGTCCTGGACTTGCTAGCCCCACCGCACTTAACCATATCAAGAGGCCTCTGCCTAACCTGTCACCCCTTGTAGACCTCTTCTGCCCTTAATCTCTGCTTTCTTCTCTCTAACCTGGTTACAGATGGAAGACCTGTATGAAGACTTTCACATTGTGAAGCTGCCACTGTTACCCCACGAGGTTCGGGGAGCCGACAAAGTCAACACTTTCTCTGCCCTGCTCCTGGAGCCCTACAAGCCCCCCAGCACCCAGTAGCACCACACCACTCATCCCAGCTGCTGCTGTTTTACACCCTCCTCTTTCCCCATGGGGCAGAGTTTGCACAAAGTCCCCCACAGTACGGGGGAGCCACTTAGGAGGTGGGAAGTTGGGAGGGGGTCTGTTCCCCCTGGTGGGGCCTGGGGAGGCTGCAATGCCCCCCACCTCTCCCTGCCTCACGCTCCTCAATAAAATAATCATAAATAACTCCTTGTTAATGGAGGCATGGATAGGTAAGCGCCTGTGTACAGCCACAGATCATACACTGTACAAAAGTTGACTCCCTCTCACACACAGGGATCTGTCTGCAGCAAACCTATGGTGATGCAGGTTTATGGTAGCGGTGGAAAGAGGCTGTCTTGGGTAAAGAGAAGCCTGGTCTTAAAGATATCCTTTCTAGGGCTGCAAAGCCTATAGTCAAGCATCTGCACCCTTCCCTAAAAACTCAGAGTGTCCCAGGTGTGTTTGTACATAACTTTAACCTCAGAAGGCAGAGGCAGGCAGGATCGCTATGAGTTCAAGGCCAGCCTGGTCTTCAAAATGAATTCCAGGTCAGCCCGGGCTATTACACAGGTAAAACCCTATCTCAACAAAAAAAAGAAAAAAAAAAAAAGCAGAGGCTCAGAGTGTGGGAATCTTTAGGCCCCTTGGCCAGCCCCAGGCTGGTAGGGAGCAGATTAAGCAGGCAGTGAGCCCAACACCGCCTGCTGTTTAGTTTGGGAATTAGTGGGTGCCCTGGGCAGAGGCTGGGCCTGCCAGACTGGGGATTAAAGATCTGCAAACACGCCCCAAGTTCCTGCCTTCCTGGGATGCTTTCAGCCGCTCCTGGGGTGGGACTAATGAGGACTGGCAGGAGCCAGAAGATGTTAGGGGTTCCCTTAGGCTGAACATGCTTTCAGAGAAGGTTTCCTGAGGTTCCCCAGTACAGGCCTCCAGCTGTTTGGGCTTTAGTCTTACAGCCCTTAAAATGGTGACCTGAGTTGTGGCACAAATTCTCAGACAACACACCTTTAGCAGACCAGCATCCCCTGCCCTTCCCTGTACCCTCTGAACAACCAATATATTGGACACCTTAAGAAACTGGGAATAAAACATGACTTTGGGTGTTTTCAAGTTCCACAAGTGCTTGGTTTGAGGGGACAAGAAGGGGTGCTGGAAGACATTCATGACTCAGAAGAGTTCCTGGTCCACCCAGGGTCTAGGCGTGCTGGGGAATGCATGTAAGGGGAACCCATTTATGCGTCTAGACTTGTCCTCCTACTGGACTCTGGGTGTGTGCAAGCTGGTATGGGCATGTCGTAGTGGCAGATGTAAACAAACAGGCAGCCATAGGACAGAAGGACCACAGACTCCAAGCCCATATCGCCTGGGTTCAGATCCTGGAGATGTGGTCTGCCCTCGAGGCTAGTGGAATAACAGGAACCATCTCCCCTGCTGGCACAGGTTTTTCTCCAGTACCCGCTCAGCCCTCATTAAGTGTCACTTGCTGTTGCAGTGAGAGGGCATGTGAACCAGGCAACCTGCCCTCCAGAGCCACTGGGGGGCAGGAACTGTGTGGGAACGTGTGTGCTGGGGGAGAAGAGACGCACGAGGCAGGGAGCTCAAGGACACATGCTAGGGAGTCAGGGCAGTCTGTCAAAGAACAGCCTGTCCGATCTCCAGGTCCTACAGCTGGCCGTGTCACCTCAGTCCGCTGTCGTTGCTGGAGTTTATAGGCTGTGAGGCAGCTGGACAGCGGAGATATAGGTCTAAAGGTGGCCAGCCCAAGCTGGTTCCTAATTTACCCAGGTGGGGCAGACATCTGCCAGCCTGGGAACACTGTGTCCTGGCCAGATGGGCCTCCCAGTGATGCTGCACTGGGCCTTCCCACTTCTGCTGCTAAGGAACTCATGGGGGAACCTCAGAGTGCCTCCCAGGTCAAACCCCTGAGCCTCTGCCCCTCTCATACCCATGTATCTGTGGACATGCTTGAAGTTGGGGGTGGCAGTGGGCATGTTCTTTGTGCCAGTCTGGGAGTGGCCCTCCTATTGGTGTGTCTCTGAAGAGAGAACATCTGTCTCGAATCAGTGCCAAATGTAGGGACAAGGATTTATGTCCCTAGTTGTGTGTTCAGGACATTGTTGAGTATGAAACCTAAGTATGTGTCTGGGTGTTTCTGTACACAGCACATAAAGGAGGAAGCATTGAGACGAGGCTTTTTTAATTTTAGACAGGGTCTGACTATATTACTTAGATTGTCCTTGATGCATAGCCTCCAAAATGCTAGGATTATGGGTATATGCCACCAAGACTGCCTAAACATATTATGTTCAAATGCATTAACGTCACCAGGGTTTTAGTTGGTGAAAATATTAAGGAGAGATCCCTATTGTCATCCCCCTGCCGTGCTAGGGTTGGAACCCAGGGCTTCACAAATGCGTGGCAAGTCTTCCACCATTAAGCTACCCACACACAGTCCTTGCAAACTGGCAAACATCACCAAGGCCCTGCTCTGACCCTAGGTTGTATCCAACTGTGTTGAGGAAGGTCCCCCACACTTCTCATGTGACTTTGGATGTGTCTTTTACAGAGGAAAAGGAGACTTCAAACTGAATATGAAGTCTGTGGCCGTGGATGGAAAGGCGTGGGTGACTGTTCTCTCCTGAGTCCTTGTCATATGGTGAGAGCTTACAGGAAGGCCCACTTCTTCTGCCCTCCTGTAAGGCTGTTTGGAGCACCTAGTGTGGGCCCATGAGCTGAGAACTGGCTGCTCCCAGGTTTCACTTGCCTTCCACCCAATTGCTCCAGTGGAGGGAAGAGTGTGGGGCTACATGTTCCTTGTGTGCCGTCGGACTGGTATGTGTGTGTGTAGGTCAGAGGGCAGTTCTGTGGAACTGGTTTTCTTTATATGAGGGATTAAACTCATGTCATGCTTTTTGTTTTGTTTAGCTTGATTTGGTTTGTTTGTTTGTTTTTTTGGAGGCGGGGTTTTATTGTATTACCCAGCTGACCTAGAACTCACTCTGTAGACCAGACCGGCCTCAAACTCACAGAGATCCGCCTGCCTCTGCCTCCTGAGTGCTGAGATTAAAGGCATACAACACCATCACCTGGCCAGGTGATGAGGTTTATATAGCAGGTGCCTTTACCACTGAGACATCTCTATGCACACACACATATGTGTATGCACTTTTTTGATAATACACACACACACACACACACACACACACACACACACATGATTTTTAGAGACAGGGTCTCTCTGTTTAGCCCCAGCTGTCCTGGAACTCACTCTCTAGACCACACTGGCCCCGAACTCACAAAGATCGCCCACCCCTGCCTACCGAGTGCTGGGATTAAAGGCGTGCACCACCACTGCCCAGCATTATTTTTTAAGACAGAATCTACCATGTAGCAAACTGAGGCTTACCCCAAATTCACTATGTAGCCCAGGTTGGTGTCTATCTCCTCTATATGATCTTGCCTCTGCCTCCCAAAGAAAGCTAAGATCATAGATATGCACCTTTACACTTTGAGGGGAGGGGTCTGGAACTCTCTGTGTAAACCTGTATAACAGGCTGGTCTCAAACTCACATATTCTGCCTGCTTCTGCCTCTCTGGTTGCTGGGATTTTAAAAAGGTGAATTCTTCTTCTTTTATTGCCCCTGAAGACAGGATTTCTCTGTGTAGACCAGGCTGTCCTGGAGTTCACTCTATAACCAAACTCTAGACCAGGCTGGCCTTGAACTCAAAGATCTGCCTGTCTCTGCCTCCCAAGTACTGGGATTAAGGCATGTGCCAACACCAGCAGGCTGTTTATGTTTTATTGTAAGGATGTTTTACCTGCATGTATGTACATACACTCCATGAGCAAATGCCCAAGGAGGCAAGAATGAGGTTTGTATAGCAGGTGCCTTTACCACTGAGCCATCTCTATGCGCGCGCACACACACACACACACACACACACACACATGCACTTTTTTGACGATACACACACACACATGATTTTTTATAATACACACACAGGAATCAAGAGAGCATAAGAATCCCTGGAATTGGTGTTACAGACAGCTGTAAACAGCAATGTGGGTGCTAGGTACCACATTCTACAAGAGCAGTATAAGTTCTTAACCCCTGAGCCGTATCTCCAGCCCTTTTCAATTATGTGTATATGCTTTTATGCCTGTGTGGGGATATGTGCATCTGAGTACAAGGTGCCCTTGGATCCCCTGGGGCTGGAGTCACGGGTGCTTGCGAGCTACCAGAGCTGGGAACAAACTCAACAATAGCAGTATATGGTAAGCACTGAGCCATCTCTTCAGCCCCTCTTTTGGCCTTTTAAGACTCAGTCTCACTCTCTAGCCCAGGCTAGCATAGAACTCATGACAGTCCTCCTGTCTTAGCTGCCAGCATACCTGGCTGACCTTGAAAGTTTCTGTGTGACCCTGTGAAGGGCCACGCGGGTTAAGTAAAGCTGTGTTAGGGGAAGCTGACTGTGTGCCTGGGTCTATGGTGTGGCATGCATCTCTATGACAGCTGGTAATCACAGGTAACCGAAGGTGACCCAGTCTTGTTAGCCATTCTGTGTGTGTGTGTGTGTGTGTGTGTGTGTGTGTGTGTGTGTGTGAGCTTCTTCTTCCCTCTCTTCCAGCTGTAGCTTCCTTCTCCCTACCAGGGAAGGAGACAAAAAGGAGCAAGAAAGTACAGGCAGATCACACACACACACACACACACCACCACCACCACCACCACCACCCTACCCACCCCCGTCCCCCCTCCCTGCCCAGGAGACAAACTGGCAGACCTTCTCCAAACAAAGCTCTGAGACTGCAGCTGAGCTAGAGAGGATGGACCTGGGAGGGGCTGCCCATTCCCCAGGTCCCTTCCTGCACAGAGTCTGGCTTCAGCCCCACCCAACACTGAAGCCACCCTCCCATTCAGTCTCCTTCCCTGTCTGTCCCTGTACTGCCACCCTCAACACAGGTGAGAAGAACTAGGCCTGGGAGAATAAAGGGCCTTGGGTAGTGGCAGGTTTTGGACAGGACTCCTGGGGGACATTGGGGAAGGCTAGGAGGGACAGCAAGAAAGGAGGAGTGGTAGAGGAGGGTCTGGGTAGAACCAGAGGAGTCCTATCGGGAGATAGGGAGGCTGTGGAACAGATTGAGGATCTGGGGCCTTAAAGGCTCCATTCAGAGCAGTTCTGAATATGAGGGGGATAGTAACCCCAGTCTGCAAAGGCAGACTGTAGGCTCAAGGGAGTGGAGAGAGGGAACCAAAGCTGGGAGAGTGAGCAATGAGTTGTGGGGGAAGGCTGTTGAAGCTCTGAGAATTTAGAAACTGAGGACTCGGGAAGTCAAGAAGGTTGAGCGCTGTACAGGTGAAAGGGATGGGGGGGGGGGGGCGTGGGAGGCATTTCAAAAATTAACTCATCCAAGGGTTTAGGAGGTGGAAGATCTAACTAAAAATCCAAGAGGCGTGGACCAGTAGTCTAGGGGAGGAGAGAGCAAGACTGACAGAAGGGAATTCGGGAGAGAGTCAGGAACCGGAGGGGGGTGGGAACTGTCCTAGTGCAATGAGGACAGTGGGCTATGTCCGCCGGCACCTGCAACTGAAATTCCCAGGATCATCCATTCCCAGCCTTTTTCCCTTGGCTCACAGGCCGGGGGGCCAGGCTAACCCCTTCTCCACTGGCCACACTGGCCCGACGCAGCGATGACCGTCACCTACACAGCCCGAGTGGCAAATGCCCGCTTCGGTGGCTTCTCGCAGCTGCTGCTGCTGTGGCGCGGAAGCATCTACAAGCTCCTGTGGCGAGAGCTGCTGTGTTTCCTGGGGCTCTACATGGCGCTGAGCGCCGCCTATCGGTGAGAAGACCTGGGGTGGTGCCAGGGGAGCTGGGTCCCGTGGTGGAGGGGATTGGGAGTGGAGCAGAGACCTGTAGCCACTGCATTCCCGGTCCTGCAGCTTCTTACTGGCAGAAGAGCAGAAGCGCTACTTCGAGAAGCTTGTCATTTACTGCGACCAGTACGCCAGCCTCATCCCCGTCTCCTTCGTGCTTGGTGAGGTTGCGCCTCCTGAGTGTCCTATTTGCAGGGGAAATCTGTTTTCCATCCATGCTTCTTGGAGACTCCCATTCCTACCCTTCTAAGGCGCCTCACCCAAATCGAACCCCCAGGACTTCCCACTTCCCACTTCTGAATCCACACCTTGAAGATGCCCACATGGCTCCACATCCTGAGACACTGGGTATCACCTAGTTAAGGGTATACTCCAAGATAACCTCATCCACAGACTTATCGCTAGTTGCTAGTTATGTTTGCATCAGATTACTATCCTCTAGGGACCAAATATGACTCCATTCAAATTCAGCCTGGCCCCACAGAAACCTCACGTGACAAGGATGGGATGACCACTCACATAAGGCCAAAACTCTTTCTTTTTATGTGTGTGTTGTTTGAGACAGGGTCATTCACTGTGTAACTTTGACTGGCCTGAAACTCATGTAACTCAGGCTCAGGGCTAAACTCCTTCCTAACCAGGGTTCAGGGATTATAAGTGCTGTGGTAAATATATCTAGATGTCCCTGGTGTGCATTCCACCTCCACCCACCAGTGCCCTCATCTTATTTTCAATCCAGATACCCCAAGCCCAGTGATTCCCTGGGGTCAGAGGAACATGAACATGTTCCTTCAGGCCCCTAACATGGGCCCTAGGTTTCCATTACCATATTGGGATACAATCCCCCATCTCAGAATACCCTAGCCTGCTCCAACCTCTTGGACGTCAGGGCCAGATACCTTCTTAGGCCGAATGACCCGTGTGGCCAGGGTGACCAGCCTTTTCCAGATGTCAGTGATACAAGCTCTAGGTCATCCCAGTTCCATGGCTTGGGCTCCCAGATTCTTGGCCCTTGAATCCCTGCTAAGCTTCTGTCTCTGGCTTGCCCTCAGGCTTCTATGTGACGCTGGTGGTGCATCGCTGGTGGAACCAGTACTTGTGCATGCCTCTGCCGGACGCACTCATGTGCGTGGTGGTCGGTACCGTGCACGGGCGCGACGATCGAGGCCGCCTCTACAGGCGCACGCTCATGCGCTACGCAGGGCTCTCGGCGGTGCTGATCCTTCGGTCTGTCAGCACAGCCGTCTTCAAGCGGTTCCCCACCATAGACCACGTGGTGGAGGCTGGTGAGTCTCTGGCCAGAGGATGGCAGGGCCAGACAGGAGAGCGGTGCGAGTAACCCCAGATCACACCCCTCCAGGATTTATGACCCGCGAGGAGCGCAAGAAGTTCGAGAACTTAAACTCATCCTACAACAAGTACTGGGTGCCCTGCGTGTGGTTCTCTAACCTGGCGGCGCAGGCGCGGCGAGAGGGGCGCATCCGCGACAACAGTGCCCTTAAGCTGCTGCTGGAGGTGGGCCTGCAAGGAAGTCATTCTTCTAGAATAACAGGCAAACTGTGCACTTTGGGGTGGGTCGAGGGCGGCTTGACCCCACACCTGCCACGCGTCCATACTCCACACACCCTTACCAATACACTTATTTCCATGGGGGCAGCCCTATAGTCCATGGTACCTCCACCCAGTTGTACATCACCACCAAATACCATGTAGCTCCTGGAAACACTCGCCTAATATGTGACCCTCTCCATCCGCGTACGCATACTTAATGTCCACATGAGTTCCGTATTCAACCCCTTCATGATTCGCATCTGCCCATAGGAGCTGAATGCGTTTCGGAGCAAATGTGGGATGCTGTTTCACTACGACTGGATTAGCATACCCCTCGTCTACACCCAGGTAACTTCTCCGTGCGTCCGTTTATACTTAGCATAGGAGACGCTATTCCTCTTAAGGGAAAATGGAGGTCACTCTTAATGGCACACATCTCTTCCCAGCATTCGGGAAACTGAGGCAAGAGGACCCAGAGAACCAAGGGTTTGAAACCAGGCTAGGTTACATAGCGAGATCATTTCTCAATTAAAAAGAGTGTAGGGACTGAAAGCCAGCTAAAACTCAGCCATCCTGTTGTTCATTGTTGGTCCTGATGTTTCCGAGACTCCCTGAGTCACATGGGTGGGGGTCAGACGTGATCTCGTTTTCATTTGCCCCGCCCCCAGGTAGTGACCATCGCAGTGTACAGCTACTTCCTTGCTTGCCTCATCGGCCGTCAATTCCTAGACCCTGCACAGGGCTACAAGGACCACACCTTGGACCTGTGCATTCCCATCTTCACCTTACTGCAGTTCTTCTTCTACGCTGGCTGGCTTAAGGTGGGTGGGGCCGGGGGCCCGGAACGGAAGTGTGGGGTGTGAAAAGATTCTCCAAGTTCCACCTGCCTCTTTCTCTGGACTCAGGTAGCAGAGCAGCTCATCAACCCTTTTGGAGAGGACGACGACGACTTTGAGACCAACTTTCTTATTGACCGCAACTTCCAGGTCAGAGTCTCCTCTTGGTGGCTGGTTTCCTAAGTGGTCCCAGACTCGCCTAGGCCTCACCCTAAACACTCTTCTCTCTTTGGTCACGCACCATGAGGGCTCCACCTACCCCTCCCTGCGTGTCCACATCCTCAGGTGTCGATGCTAGCCGTGGACGAGATGTATGACGACTTGGCTATGCTGGAAAAAGATTTATACTGGGATGCGGCCGAGGCTCGCGCGCCCTACACCGCTGCCACCGCTTTCCTGAGGCAGCAGCCCTTCCAGGGCTCCACCTTTGATATAGCGTGAGTTAGAGCGGTGGGCGTGGCTTAGGGCTCTGCTGGCCTCGGAAGGTCTGTGGTATGAGGGGTTAATCCGGGTACTCTAGTAACCAAACTAGGTTCTTTGACCCAGAAAGGTGGCGTAAACGAGGAATCCTAGCACTCGGGAGGTGGAGCCAAGGAAATCAGCAGTTTGGCTATATAGAAAGATCAAGTTGGGGCTGTGACTGGGGTGCGAACTGGTATTCAGTTAGAGACTGGGGGCAGATCTAAAGACTTTGAGAGACAAGGTAGAGCCAAGTATGGCTAGGTCTTTCAGAGGGACACAAAGGAGTGGGAGGAGATAGGTAAATCTCAGGTGCTTCGGACCCCCCCTACCCCCTTTGAGGATCAAGAAGGGAAAGGCCAGGAAGAGGGTAGGGTCTAGTCTACCAAGCAAGAAGTTCTTCCATCTCAAACACCGCTAAACAGACAGAGATAAGTAGCTAGGTAGATAGGTAGATTAGATAGATAGATAGATAGATAGATAGATAGATAGATAGATAGATAGATAGATGATAGATGATAGATAGATAGATAGATTAGATAGCTCCGGATTTGATAGCATGTATCTGTAGCCAGTCCTAGGACAGGGGAGACAGAGGTAGAGGCTCCTTTACCAAGTTTGAGGCCAATCTGGACTGCATAGTGAATTTCAGGCCAGTGAGAGCTACACAGTGAGACTGTCAAAACAAACAGCAAACACACACACACACACAGAGAGAGAGAGAGAGAGAGAGAGAGAGAGAGAGAGAGAGAGAGGAGAGAAGAGAGACTTTTCTCCTTTGGAAACTCTTCTGAGAATTCCTCTCTTTTTCTTAATCTACCTTCCCTCTACTTAAAAAATAAAACAACAACAACAACTAAACAAATACCAGAAAACTAGACGGGCAGTGGTGGCGCATGCCTTTAATCCCAGCACTCAGGAGGCAGAGGCAGGCGGATCTACAGAGTTTGAGGCCAGCCTGGTCTACGGAGTTAGTACTACTAAGACAGCCAAGGCTACACAAACAAACCCTGTCCTGAAAAACAAAACAGGGCTGGAGAGATGGCTCAGAGGTTAAGATCACTGACTGCTCTTCCAAAGGTCCTGAGTTCAATTCCCAGCAACCACATGGTGGCTCATAACCATCTGTAATGAGATCTGATGCCTTCTTCTGGTCTGCAGGTGTACATGCAGGCAGAACATTGTACACATAATAAATAATAAAGAAAACATTAAAAAGAAAAAGAAAAACAAAACAAAAACACCAAAAATCTAAAAGGAAGTAATAAATAAACCAACGCAAAGGAGCGAGGCTTCAGTGCTGACCCCTGTTCATCCTGCAGGCTGGCTAAGGAGGACATGCAGTTCCAGCGGCTGGACGGCGTGGACGGCCCGCTGGGAGAGGCTCACGGGGACTTTCTGCAGCGCCTCCTGCCGCTGGGTGCCGGCTCTATGGGTCCCCTGGGGCGGCGCCTGTCGCTGTTGAGGCGTAAGAACAGCTGCGTGTCAGAGGCGTCCACGGCGGCCAGCTGCGGGTGTGCAGGCGCAGCGGATAGCACAGGGGTTGAGTGTGGTTGTGGAGAGCCATTGCTTGACCCCAGCCTGCGGGAGCCTGAGCTCGAGCCCCCCGCATGTTCTGAACCACCTGCCCCCATCCCGGGGCCGACGGCTGAACCTTTCACCACCGTACCCATTCCAGGGCCCCGGGCTCCAGCGCCGCCTTGGCTGCCCAGCCCTATTGGAGAGGAGGAAGAGAGTCCGGCCTGAGACCCTAGAACTTGGACCCCTATGGACACCCAATCCTGTACAGGGCATACTGACGACCACCAAGGTCGGCAGAAAGGCGACCTGCCCATTTTGACCAGCTATGTCTCCCAGTGGGGCTGGTGGTGTTAGGGGTCCATATTCTCACAGCTGCTGTTGCTTTTTTTTTTTTTTTAATCTACTCCCAGCTTCTTTTAAGTGGCTTTGCTTCCCAAACACCAGCACCTGACCAGCAACCTGGGTTGTTCCCTTCCAGTGGAACTCTGAATGCCTACCTCATGAATTTATGAGGATTAAAACAAAAACGAAGTGGTGTATTTAAAGCAGTTGGTTTATAGTTTGTGTTCAATAAATGGTTAACATTGAAGTGGTGTCTCTGGCCAAATCATTTGATCATTTATAAATTTATAAGATTTGGAAATTCCTCTGGGCTTTTTTTTAAAGGACAAATCTTTTATTTATTTATTTATTTATTTATTATGTATACAATATTTTGTCTGTGTGTGTCTGCAGAAGAGGGCAGCAGACCTCATTCAGATGGTTGTGAGCCACCATGTGGTTGCTGGGAATTGAACTCATGACCTTTGGAAGAGCAGGCAATGCTCTTAACCACTGAGCCATCTCTCCAGGCCCCTGGGCTTTTTTTTTTTTTTTTTTTTTTTTGGTACAGGGTATCACTGTGCACTGACCTGTACCCCTGATAAAGACTAGGTTCTCTTGGAGCTCACACTCACCTTCCTTGTCTACCTAGTGCTGGGCTTAAAGGCAACTCACACCACACCTCGCCTTCCAGACTTTCTTGACGTAGGTTTTATTCACTAGTGAGAGAGAAATGCTACCAGGTGATCAGAGCTCTCAGCAGGAAAGACGAGTCATAGGAACAGAGCTATACCCCAGGCCCACTCATCACAGAGTTAGCCACTGTCAACCATTTTCCCCTTGCTCCAAGTACCAGCAACTTCAGATTCTCTCGGCACTGCAGCCCTCTGCGTACTGTGCTGGGGGATGCAACCCAGATCCTTTTGTATACTAGCTAAGACAGGCAAGGGCTCTGCCACTGTGCTACCCTGCCCCCAGCCCAGACATGACAGGTTTGCCTGCTTTGTTAATTTTTTTCTTGGTTAGGCAATTATTATTTTCTGTGTATGACCATTTGCCGACAGGTAAGTCTGTGTACCACTTGCTTGCCTGGTTCCTCTGAGTCCACACACCCACACATCGGCGCCCCTCTTCACCCTGGCCAGAGCCCACAACACATCTCCTAGGTAGTCACCTCTGGGCTTGTCCCTTCAGCTTTGCCACCTCCTGCATGAGCCACCAGAGGGCACCTACAAACACCCACGTTTGTCACAGGCTTCCTCTGAGTCTTCTAGGGCTCTTCCCTCTCCGCCACGAGATCCCAAGGGCCTCCCTTTCCTCATCGGCACTCACTTCTTCCTCACTCGGTTCCAGCCACACCAGTCTCTGCCCACCAAGCAAGCTCTCAGCTCAGGGCCTTGCACATGACACGCTAGTGCCCCTGTCTGGCCTGTCCTATCCTAGGTGTTTAGATGGCCAGGCCCGCCGCCTTTCTGAACCCCCCCCCTTTTTTTTTTTTTTTTAAGAGACCGAGTCTATTATGTGCCCCTGGTTGTCCTGGAACTCAGAGATCTACCTGCCTCTGCCTCTCAAGTGCTGAGATTAAAGGTATTTACCACTGTGTCTGGCTAGAAACTCACTGTTTTTGACTAGGCTGACTGGCCAGTGTGCTCTCAAGTTTGATCTGTCCCCCAAACCCTCAAAGTGCGGATACAGGCACATGCAGCCACTATCAGAGGCTTTTGTGGTTGGTGGAGATTAAACTCAGCTCGTGCATGATTAGACAGCACAGTCTCTCCAGCTTCTTAAAACCAATAATAACAACAAAAACTCTACCATTCTCATCTGTCATTGTGTTACTGGTCACGCACACTTTATTAGCATTGAAAAGCTGGAGCTGGGCAGTGGTGGCACACATCGTTATAATCTTCACACGAGGGAGGCAGAGGCAGGCAGATCTCTGTGAGTTAGGCCAGCCTGGTCTACAGACTGAGTTCCAGGACAGCCAAGGGGAGAAATCCTGTCTCAAAACAAAACAAAACAAAAAAACAAGCAAAAACCCCATAAGAATGCAAGACAAGAACCTGGAGAGATGGCTCAGTGGTTAAGAGCACTGGCTCCTCTTCCAGTGGACCAGGGTTCAACTCCCAGAACCCACATGGTGGCTCACAACCATCCTTAACCCTAATTCCAGGGATCTGATGCCTTCTTTTGGCCTCTGTAAACAGCAGACACATACATAGTACATAAACATACAAAAGGACAAAACACTCATACATGTCAAAAAAATGTAGGAAGGGAGGGAGGGAGGGAGGGAAAAAAATGCCAGACAAGGCTTTCTTAGAAACAACAGTCTGTGTCCCTAGCCCACTTTCTATTCCTTACCATGGTGTTCAGAGTCCATTCACGATAGATTTAAAATCTTTATTCTTTTCAAATATAAAATCAGGTTCTTCCCAGGTAGTATGAGACCCAGAAGAAGAATCAAGGATAAGAATCACATTGCTAAAAAGGATTGGCCTGCACTACTTGCTACCTGCCTCTCCCCTTCTCTCCCAGCTAAGGAAGCAAAGGGCAGACGTCACAACCTCAGTCAAGCTGGGTCCCATGTGAGCTGGAGGACTCCAGCAGGCAGCAGGAAGTCAAAGTCTGTTAGTGCTTGTCAGTGGGGCGAAGGCTCAGAGAAGCCAGGCGTCCCAGGGGTCCTCGGCGTGCATTGGTGGCCAGTCTTTGCTGTGCCAGGAAGGACTGGGCGTGGGCAGGAGCCTGCTCTTCCCCAGCCCGTTGCTCCAAGGCCATACCCTAGAGAGATGGTATGATTGACAGGGAGTAAATGGGCCTACCTAAGCCGTGTGAGCCTGACACACCAGCTGTGGAGGCAGCCCACATACCATGCTGTACCAGGCACTGATGAGCAGCTTTTCCTCCTGCTCCCGCTGACTCCGACTCTTCTCATAGTCCATCTGCTAGGAGAGAAAGAGTCAGGGGCTTGGGTGTGCAGATGGCCGCATGGAGGCACGAGGATACCTACCTCCAGGTGCCGTATTCGCATGTTCCGCTCCCACAGCTGTTTCCTCAGGGTTTGGAGTTCTGGGGACACCCCAGTGGGTGGCCGCTGCTTGGGTTCCAGAGTCTGAATGACCTAGGGATTAGAAAAAAAATTACAGGAGAATGAGCTTGATTATAATAACAGTGACTTTTTAAAGTCCTGGGGACTGATTGAATTTAAGGCCTCACACAGACTAGGCAACATAGTTCTACCACCAGCACTATTTTGTTTTGTTTGAGACAGGGTCTCATTCAGATCAACCTTCAGCTTATGATTCTCTTGCCTGAGTCACAAGGTGCCACCACATCTAGATCTCTTTCCTTCTGTCTATCTGTCTGTCTGTCTATCTATCTCATCTAGTCTGGCTGACCTCAAACTCTACCTGTCTCTGCCTCCCTAGTGCTAGAACTAAAGGAGTATATCACTATGCCTGGCTCTTTATTTTTCATTCCACCTAATCCTGCAGAATAGTTGGGAATACAGTCTTGAACCACCCAGGCTTCCTCTTCGGCTTTATGTGATATATTTGCTTATTCTTTGGAATGCTAGTGACTGAACCCAGGGTCTCCTGCCTGCTAAGCAAGCATCGTTAGTGAGCCCCTGGCTGGCAGATCATAGACAAGCACTCTATCACTCAGCAATGTTTCCAGCACCTCACTGATAGATCCAAGACAGAAGTTCTACCACTGAGCTACAGTCCACAGCTTCTTTGCAGACTCCCTTGACACACTGGAGTGCAAAGAATATGACAGTTCACACCATGCAGAAGCCTGGGATACGACATGGTGTGGTATAATGGGTTTGAATGCAGAGGGCAGGGATGTATAAACTGCCAGGAGATGTGAACTGATGGGAAGCACAAGGAGCAGGACCTGAGGCGGATAGTGGTACACCTAGCATCCTTACCGTGCGTGCCTTGTCCACATAGCGGCGGTAGCGCTCCTCCATGGCCTGCAAGTCTGCATCCTTCTTCTGCAGGCTGTCCTGCAGCTCCTCAATCCGACGAGCTGCTGCAGAACAAACAAGGTCTCTAAGTTCCATGCTGCACTCTGAGCTCCCTCTAGCCCTGACTACTGCTGAATCCCAACCCCACTTACTATTGCTGTCAGTAGGAGGCTCCAACTTCTCAATGTATTCTCGTTTCCTCTGCAGCTCCAGATCAGCCTCGTGCAGCTTCTGCCTGCGGGCATGGAAGAAGTGGATAGTCTTGGGCTGGCATCTCTGTCTGCCCATCCTTCCGTCCATTTGTCCATTCATCCATCAATCCATCCATCTGTGATGTGGGGATATAACCTAGGGCCTTGTCCATGCTAGACAAGTGCTCTGCCACTGGGCCACACCCCAGTATCTCACTGAACTCTAGACTGATATTCTACAGCAGAGACATTCCTGATCACTGGCTTCTCTTTCGTCCTAGTGGTATCACAGCAAATCAGAAGCTTCATTATAGCCAAGACCTCCTTGCTCTGTCTGTCTCCTCATCCCATGGTCCCCAAGTTGGTCTGGTCCTTGTCATCATTCATCCCTGGCCACTCTCTTCCACTTTCAACACCTCCGTTTCATTCTCCACCCAGCAGCCAAGGTTGGTGGGTTTTTGGTTGTTTTCTGTTTTGTTTTTGAGGATTTATTATTTGTTATGGAGGGTCTGAGTGTAAGGCACATGTGTCTGTGTACCTGGGGAACTGGAGTTACGAGTGACTGTGAGCCACATGACATGGGGACTGGATTCAAACCTGGCTACTCTGGAAAACTAGCAAGTGAGTTTAACTGCTGAGCCATCTCTCCAGCCCCAGGGCGATCTCTATTTGTTACTTCTGTGGCAGTAAGGATGGAACCCAAAAGTCTTGTGCATACTAGACCAGTGATCTACCACTAAGTCAGAGACACACTTGGCTGGGCCTTTGCTCGCAGAACCCCACTAGGGCGAGGTGGTCTGCCCCCGTTTTGTGTGCCTTGCCCTTAGCTTGAGACACTAACCAGGAAGGCCTTGAACTCCTGCCCTCCTCCTTCTCTCTTCTGAGTGCTAGAATCACACACCACCATCTCCTAATTTTTCTTTTCTTTCTTTCTTTTTTTTTTTTTTGGTTTTTCGAGACAGGGTTTCTCTGTGGTTTTGGAGCCTGTCCTGGAACTAGCTCTTGTAGACCAGGCTGGTCTCGAACTCACAGAGATCCGCCTGCCTCTGCCTCCCCTAATTTTTCTTTTCTTTTTTTTTTTTAAAGATTTAATTAGGGCTGGAGAAATGGCTCAGAGGTTAAGAGCATTGCCTGCGCTTTCAAAGGTCCTAAGTTCAATTCCCAGCAACCACATGGTGGCTCACAACCATCTGTAATGGGGTCTGGTGCCCTCTTCTGGCCTGCAGGCATACACACAGACAGAATATTGTATACATAACAAATAAATAATTTTTTTTAAAATAAGATTTAATTAATTTATTATGTATATGGTGTTCTGCCTGCAGGCATCCCTGCAGGCCAGAAGAGGGCACCAGATCTTATTGCACGTGGTGGTGAATAACCATGTGGTTGCTGGGAATTGAACTCAGGACCTCTAGGAAGAGAGGTTAGTGCTCTTAACCGCTGAGCCATCTCTCTAGCCCCCCTCCTACTTTTTCTAAAAGAGATTCTGAGTCAGGCCTAATGGTGATGCTAGGAGGGAGGTTGAGGCAGGAGGACTACAAAGCCTCGGCCAGTCTGGGCTAAGAGCACTTGCTGTTCTTGTAGGGGACCCAAGTATGGTTCCCAGCACCCAGATGGTGGCTCACAGCTGTGCTGTAACTCAAGTTCCAGGGAATGAGAGCCCTTCTGCTGAACACCATGGCCACGTGTGGTACAGACATGCAGACAAAACACTCATACACATAAAATAAATACATTAAAGCAAACAAAGGTTCATATTTGAGAGCAAGCCCGGCTTCAGTATACGACAGCCCGACAGCCCGTCTCAAAACAAAGACTGCACTTGACCTGAGCTGACGGGACCTCCTCACCCACAATTCCCCACACCTTAGCCCACCGGTTCCCACCCCAGAAGTGACGGCTCTCCACACTTACAGGTGGTCTTCCAGCTTCCTCTTCAGCAGGGTGGGCTGGGGGAGAGAAGCAGCAGGGAGTGAGGGGCGGGGAACAAGGTCTGAAAACCTGTGTGGTAAAGATGGGGTGCCTCCCTGGGCCGGGGTACTCACAGTGGCCTTCATCGGGCATCAGGCAGCAGGGGGTGGGGAGAAAGGAAGATTACTGGGGAGCACTAGGGGGGG
This sequence comes from Microtus oregoni, assembly GCF_018167655.1. NCBI lineage: Eukaryota > Metazoa > Chordata > Mammalia > Rodentia > Cricetidae > Microtus > Microtus oregoni. The sequence continues at coordinate 66,801,982 of NW_024543063.1, forward strand.
CCAAGCTGGGAGGAAGTGGGCACTCACATCCTCAGCCTTGCCCCCCTGCTCCTGCAAGGCCTTCTGTAGATCTTCCACCTGGGCTCTCAGCTCAGACAGCTGCTGTTGGTTCAGCCTGATGGGGAAGAGTGCTTAGTACTGGCACGCAGTCGCCTGTAGATCTCCCTTCCAAACAAGCTGACAAGGGCTCTTACCGGTGCTGCGTCTCCAGCCCATGGCGTGCACGGTTGGCCTCCTCCAGGTGGCGCTGCAGCTCCTCCTGTCGCTCCCGGTCCGCGGCCTCCTGCTGGCGTAACCGCTTGTTCTCCAGCTGGAGCCGCAGGAGCGTCTCTCTGAGAACAGGGAGGAATAGGGCTGTCCTCCTAGAGGGCCCATCAGGTGAAACTCTGGGCCGATTGCTGTCTTGGAAAGAGCCCAACCTGACTTGGGGTGGGAGTATTGAGGACCAGGCTCCAGTGACTCAGGCTCTGGGGCTGACCTGGGCGCGATGGAAGGGGCTCCAAAGAGGCGCTCTGGTTGGGCTGGGGAGGATTAGAACACTTGAACCCAGAAGTGGAAACAGTAAGCGCTAGGTGGGAGTGCTCAGAGCAGGGTAAATGGAACTGAACCTAGCAAGGACTCGAGTGATACCAGGGCAGGAACCTGAGTCTCAGATCAAAGTAAGCATAGCCAAGATGTAGGAATTTTGTAACCGGAGCAAAGTCATGTGGGCTGGACTTCATTTGTGCACTGAAAAGCCTCTGAAGGGCCTTTGAACCAGTAGAGCAGAGCAGGAACCAGTAGAGAGAGCGGGGCTGAGGAAGAGACTACCCTGGATGGGTCCAGAGCCTAACGAGGCCCCAGTATACCTGAGCTCTGCCGGCAGGATCTCGGCTGCTAAGTTTTCCAGGCCAGAAGGAGTGGGATCCAGCGAGAAGTCTGAAGAAAACAAAAAATCTTCAGGTTTCGGGTGCACACACGGTCTCTATTCCTGGGTTCTCTTTTCAAGGGTCATCTCTGAGGACTAAAGTACAGCCCCAGACAATCTTACCAAAAACAATCTACAGATTCAATGCAATGCCCATCAAAATCCCAGCAAAATTCTTCAAAGACCTCAAAAGAACGGTACTCAACTTCATATGGAAAAGCAAAAAACCCAGGATAGCCAAAACAATCCTGTACAATAAAAGAACTTATATGGGAAGTTTTTTTTGCATCACAATCCCTGAATTCAAACTCTACTACAGAGCTACATTACTGAAAACAGCCTGGTATTGGCATAAGAACAGACAGGAGGACCAATGGAACCGAATAGAAGACCCGGATATCAATCCACACATCTTCGAACACCTAATCTTTGACAAGAAAGCAAAAAATATCAAATGGAAAAAAAGAAAGCATATTTAACAAGTGGTACTGGCATAACTGGATATCAACATGTAGAAGAATGAAAATAGACCCATATCTATCACCATGCACAAAACTCAAGTCCAAATGGATCAAAGACCTCAACATAAAGCCAGCCACACTGAACCGTATAAAAGAGAAAGTGGGACATACACTTGAATGCATTGGCACAGGGAACCACTTGCTAAATAGAATCCCAGCAGCACAGACACTGAGAGAAACAATTAATAAATGGGACCTCCTGAAACTGAAAAGCTTCTGTAAAGCAAAGGACACGGTCAACAAGACAAAACGACAGCCTACAGAATGGGAAAAGATCTTCACTAACCCCACATCAGACAGAAGTCTGATTTCCAAAATATACAAAAAACTCAAGAAATTGGACACCAAAAGATCACATAATCCAATAAAAAAACAATGAGTACAGACCTAAACAGAGAACTCTCAACAGAGGAATCTAAAATGGCTGAAAGACACTTAAGGAAATATTCAACATCTTTAGTCATCAGAGAAATGCAAATCAAAACAACTCTGAGATTCCATCTTACACCTGCAAGAGTGGCCAATATCAAAACCACTGATGACAACTTATGCTGGAGAGGTTGCTGGGAAAAGGGAACACTTCTGCATTGCTGGTGGGAATGCAAGCTAGTACAACCCCTTTGGACGTCAGTGTGGCGATTTCTCAGAAAATTGGGAAACAACCTTCCTCAAGACCCAGTAATACCACTTTTGGGTATATGTCCAAAGGATGCTCAATCGTGCCACAAGGACGTGTGCTCAACTATGTTCATAGCAGCTTTGTTTGTCATACCCAGAACCTGGAAACAACCTAAATGCTCCTCGACCAAAGAATGGATAAGAAAAATGTGGTAGGGCTGGAGAGATGGCTCAGAGGTTAAGAGTACTGGCTGTTCTTCCAGAGGTCCTGAATTCAATTCCCAGCAACCACATGGTGGCTCACAACCATCTGTACTGAGATCTGGTGCCCTGCTCTGGCGTGCGGGCATACATCGAGGCAGAATGTTGTATACATAATAAACAAATAAATATTTTAAAAAAAAGAAAAAAGAAAAATGTGGTACATTTACACAATAGAGTACTACACAGCAGAAAAAAATAACAACAGCTTGAATTTTGCAGGAAAATGGATGGAGCTAGAAAACATTATTTTGAGTGAGGTAACCCAGACACAGAAAGACAATTATCACATGTACTCACTCATAGGTTAGGTGGTTTTTAAACATAAAGTAAAGAAAGCCAGTCTACAAACCACAATCCCAGAGAATTTAGACAACAATCCAGACACTAAGAGAGACTTACATAGATCTAATCCACATGGGAAGTAGAAAGTAGAAAAAGACAAGATCTCCTGAGTAAATTGGGAGCATGGGGACCTTGGGGGAGAATTGAAGGGGAGGAGGGGAGAGGCAGGGAGGGGAGCGGAGAAAAATGTAGAGCTCAATAAATATTAATAAAAAATGTATAAAATAAAAACAAAACAACAACAAGAACAAAAAATTACAGCCCCTGACCAGACCACCACCAACCCGGATCTGAACCTCACCAGCCTGAGCCAATCCCCTAGGCTGCAGCTGTGCACAGCGGAGCTCCTCATTGGCCTCCCTCAGAGAGTCTCTCTCCGTCAACAGCCGCTACAGGGACAGAATGCACGATTCCAGCTGGACCTCCTGGGAAATGGGCTATCCCAGGACACACGGGGTAGAGACTGGGCTGCAGGGCTGAGGCCTTACCTCCTTCTCCTTTGTCACCAAGTCACACTTTTCCTCTAGGTTTCGGCATTCAAACAGCCACTTCTCAGCCTTCATGGCCTCTTCCTGCCACTGGCCTTGCAGCTCTTGCACCTGCAGAAGAGGAGTGGACCTGACAGTCAGCGGATAAGAACACTTTCCTCTGAGTCTGATGGCCTGAGCTCAATCCCTGGAACCCACAGGGCAGAAACAGAAAACCAGCTTCTGCAAGTCATCTTCTGAACCCTAGTCACACATACATAAACTCTCACACAAAATCAGTAAAACATAACGTAAGAAAAGAAGGGAAGTTGGAGGCTGGAGAAATGGCTCAACAGATAAGAGCACTAGCTCCTCTTTTCCAGAGAATAGGGGTTCGAGTCTCAGCACCCATGTGGCAGCTCACAACTGTCTCTAACTCTGGTCCAAGGGGATTTGATACCCTTTGGCCTCCATGAGCACAGGCACACATGTGGTACATGGACACACATGCTGAAGAAACTCCCATACACATACATTTTTTGTTTTGTTTATTCTTGTTTTTCAAGTCAGAGTTTTTTTGTGTAATAGTCTTGGCTGTCTTGAAACTCGATCTGTAGACCAGGCTGGCCTCGAATTCACAGAGATTCACCTGCCTTTTTATTCCCAAGTACTGGGATTAAAGGCGTGCATCACCGCCACCACCCAGCCATATAACTTTATTTATTTAATTTTTTTGGGGGGGTTTTTTTTCGAGACAGGGTTTCTCTGTGGTTTTGGAGCCTGTCCTGGAACCAGCTCTTGTAGACCAGGCTGGTCTCGAACTCACTGAGATCCGCCTGCCTCTGCCTCCCGAGTGCTGGGATTAAAGGCGTGCGCCACCACCGCCCGGCTCCATATAACTTTATTTAAAAGAGAGAAAAAGAGGCCGGGCAGTGGTGGCGCACACCTTTAATCTCAGTATTTGGCAGGCAGAGGCAGGTGGACCTCTGTGAGTTCGAGGCCAACTTGGTCTACAAGAGCTAGTTCTAGGATAGGCTCCAAAGCTACAGAGAAACCCTGTTTCAAACAAAAAAAAAAAAAAAAAAAAAAAAGACAGAGGGAGAGAGAGAGAGAGTGCGAGCGAGCTGGGAGTGGTGGAGTACACCTTCAGTCCTAGAACTCGGAAGGCAGAGGCAGATGGATCTCTGAGTTTGAGCCAGCCTGGTCTACAGAACGAGTTCCAGGAAAGCCAGGTCTACACAGAAAAACCAGGGGAAAAGGGGAGGAGTGAGAACAGCAGAGATAGGAGGGGCAGCAAAGGAGCAGCAGAAGAGGGGGTAGAATCCTTAGAGGGGGTGGAACCATATGAGGGTCTAGGAGGGACCTAGTGGTGCCTAGAAGTTGGGAGGAAGAGTGTTGAGAAGAAGTGAGGCTTATAAACCCAGTCCGAGCCGGGCGGTGGTGGTGCACTCCTGTAATCCCAGCACTTGGGAGGCAGAGGCAGGCGGATCTCTGTGAGTTCGAGGCCAGCCTGGTCTACCAATGGAGTTCCAGGACAGGCTCCAAAGCTACAGAGAAACCCTGTCTCGAAAAACCAAAAAAAAAAATAAAAAATAAAAAAATAAACCCAGTCCGAGTAAGGGTGCATCTAGAGGGCGTGGCCTTGGAATACAAGAGGGAGGCTGCAGAGCTGTGCTGGGAGTGGACTATAGCGATGGGCCCAGCCGTTAAGGGATGGTGCTACCTGCCTTACCTGCCTGCGCTGAGTCTCGAGCTGTGCACGCAGGGATCCCGCACGGCGCAGCTCCTCTTCCAGCTGGCGCGTGCGTTCTGCGTGGCCCGCATTCCGCTCTTCCAGCTGCCGCACCTGCCGCCTGAGCTCCTGCAGCTCACCCAGGCGGCTCCGGCAGCTGTTCAGAGTGGCCTCCAGCTGCCTTGCACGTTCGGAGGACTGTCTGAGAGAGGCATAGGAAGTGGAAATTTCAGAAGGCAGCTGGGGTGTTGGGTTTCAGGCTGAGGGATTGGGGTTCGAGGTGAAGGTGTCAGGTTTGTAGTTCCGGTAGGGATCATTACGGTAACAGGTTATAACGGAGAGGTTCTCAGGAGCGGAAGTGCACAGACATGGAAGAGCTATGGGGCAACAAGGGAGTAATAAGGACACTCTGGGGTCATGGGGGAGCTGTGTGGAGTCTTCAGAAGCAAGGTGGGATGTTCTCTGGGTGTGGTAGCATTCTAAGAGTATATAGGTTAGAGGAGAGGTCTTTGGGGATACAGAAAGCACAGCAGGTTCACAGGGAGCCGCGATGGTACATTCTTAGAGAACATCCTAGAATCCAGCGGCATGATGGGATCCAAATGGTGGGGTCTGGAAAGTATTGCATGGGGGGGGGGGGGCTTATTTGCTCCGGGGCTGTATTTTGCTGTCAGGTGTTGGCTAATAACACTGTAAAACCAAGGGGGCCCATGGATTCAGGAGATCTCTCTAAAGTGGACCCTAGTGGGCACTGTGTGGTTCAGGACGGCACGTTGAGCCTAGGAAGTACTTAGTATTTGGGGGTTGGGAGTACCACAGCACTAGAGAGCAGTCTGTGCCAATGCTGTAGGCATGTGGTGGGCATTCAGGACCTGCCACCTACCGAAGCTCATCCATCTCATCCTTCAGTGCTTGTGCCTCCTGGGAGAGGCTGGTCAGCGCTTGGTTCCGTTGCTGCAGCTCAGTGACCTCCCGCTCCAGCTCCGTGCAGCGCAGCCGCTCATCTTCTCGGCTGCTCTCCAGCCTGGGGTGTCCGGGGAAAGACATCAGAAGGATGCCCGTGGGCCCCAGTGCCCCGGCCCCAACCCCAGCAGACCACACCTGAAGTTCTCCTCCTGTAGCTGCTCTAGCTGGGACTGCAGGAGCAACAGCTTCTTAGCGGTGAGGCCGGGGGCACTCTCCACTTCCGGGCGGCCCGCCCGCTCCCGCAGGGCAGCGTTTTCTTGCGCCAGATTCTGTTTCTCCTCTGAAAGGAGTACAAGCTGTGGGTGGGGGAGACGGGTGAACTGGAGCATGAACCAGGTTTTATGTAGGTAGATTTATGCAACTGGCCCTGTTCCCTCAGCCTCACCCACCTGGCGCTCCAGATCTAGGCAGTGTTGTTGAAGTTCATCACCCTCCTCCACCTCCTCACTCAGGAAATAGTATCTTCGGGACTGAGGAGACGGACAATGGGTGGGAGATGAGGGACTTGGGGATCCAGTCCCAGAAGAGAGGGAGGAGAAAAGCTGTGATTTCCAGGGGCCCTGGGGAAGGGTCCAGGAACCCCAGGATCTAAGAGTGGGCTGGGGTCCTAAGAGAATGGGAGATTTCCTAACCCTTGAGATAGGGCAAGGGAAGAGGCTAAGACCAGAGAAACAGGGATGGTCGATTAAGTTTAAGGATAACAAGCCCTTTATCAGATGCTCCTGAACCTGGAGGAGCTCAAGTTCAGCCCCGCTGCTGTGACTACATAAGGACAAGCCTTTCCATACCTGCGTATCAAAGTTTCCATAAGTCTCCGTTGACAGGGAATCGGGAGTATCTTTTGTCATGAGCTGCGGAAGGGGGTACTATGATGAGCTAGGCCGGCTGATAGAGCCTTCAGAACATCTGCACATCAGCCTAGGGACCTCTCTCCTGCCCCTCTCCGACGCTAGTTTACCCAGATAACTCCTGCTCAGAGGCTCCCTCCAGTGCAGAAAAAGGCCAGTGCTTCTGACTTACAGCCCACATATACTGATCTGGAACCACTGACTTCGGGCAGAGGCCAGACCTTACCAAGCAGAGCAAGGGCTGTGCCTAGTTGCCCAATGTCCCCTCCCCTGACACTTCTGGGCTGCCACAGGGGATGCCCTCACCCACCTCCTGAATGGCTTCCATCACTACATGTTGAACAGATTCCTCCAGTGTCATAATTCTCTGGATATACTCTGAGGACGAAGGTGGAGGTGAGAGGCTGAGTGTAGGGATGGACGGGAGAGGAAAGAGCATCCTCCCGGGTGTCCTCTGGGAGCTCTCTGGTTTCCTCCCCTCTAGCCCTCCTCATACCCTGTTTTTTCTCACAACTGATAGCACAGCCCAGTACCAACTGAAGCAGTTTGCCGAGCTCTGCGGGATCTGAGAACTCGCCAATGAGGCTCACATCTGGAAGGAGCTGTTCCGATACGGGATGTCCCAGAACCTGAGAACACAGAGGGGAGACAGATGTCAGGGCTCACAGACCGAACTGTCTCCCAGCCCAGCCCCCTAAGCCCTTGGCAGTTACTCACATCCTTCGAGTATTCCATCAAGCTCTGTAAGATCTTCTCCAGTTTCCTGACCTGGTGAGGCCAAGGAGTTATCTACACATGGAGCCTAAAGCAATGCTCCCAAATCCATCCTCACTTCCCCACACCCCGCCTCAATTTTCTTTCACTGCTTATCCCCTCGTTTCTTGGTCTTATTCTAAGTATCCTTCCCTAGTGCTGACCTGCATTGCACGTACTCAGTGTCTACCTGACCATCTTTATTCACAAGTCCCAGAACCCAATGGCTTCTTGATACCTGGCGCTACTAACGTCACCTCTCACTTGGATGCCTGTACCCACCGCTTCTCATCTCCCACCTGTGGTCGGGGTAGGAATTCTGGAGATCAAACCCAGGGTCTTAGGTATGGTGGACAAGGGCTCTTCCATGGAGCCATGCTTCCTGCCCTCACCGCTGGATTCTAGGCTAGCTGTGGCCTTCTGAGCTGCATTCCCAGACCTTCATCTATTCTTGCTGTCCACACTGCATTCGTTCCTCCACAAGCAGCTAGGAGGAGCTTCTAAACGGCGGATCCAGGCTGTGTCTTTCTTTTGCTGAAACCATTCCCTGCTTTCCATAGTACTTAAAGTAGAATTCTTGCAAGTCATGGTGGCCTTTAAACACAGCACTGGGAAGGCAGAGCCAGGAGGATTTCTGAATTTGAGGCCAGCCTGGTCTACAGAGCAAGTTCCAAGACAGCCAGGGCTACACAAAGAAACCCTGTTGCAAAAAAACAAACCAAACCAAATGAACCAAACAAACGATTCTGCTTCCCTGACCTGCTGGGCCCTTGGTGATCTAAATCCTTCAGTTCTTGATCTATTCCTCTTTCTTCTGACTTCTTCGCTCTTCCTCACTCAGCTCCCTCCCACTTTAGGTATTCTGCAATCACTGTTCCCTGTGCATGGAAAACCTTCTCCAAGTATAACACGGAGATAAGACCATCTCAAGAAAGCACCTACCCACCTCCTGTTGCCTTTTGTTTGTTTTTTGAGGCGGGTTTCTCTCTGTGTATCTCTGGCTACCCTGGAACTCACTTTGTAGACCATACTGGCCTTGACCTCACAGAGATCTGCCTGCCTCAAGCTCCCAAGTGCTGGGATCAAAGGGATGCACTATAGCACCCACTGGTTTTGGGTTTGTTTTTTTTTTTTTAAGATTTATTTATTTATTTAAATATTTATTTATTTATTATGTCTATGTGTATGTCTGAAGGCCAGAAGAGGGCACCAGACCCCACTACAGATGGTTGTGAGCCACCATGTGGTTGCTGGGAATTGAACTCAGAACCTTTGGAAGAGCAGGCAATGCTCTTAACCACTGAGCCATCTCTCCAGCCCCTAAGATTTATTTTTTAAATTACTGTGTGTGTGTGTGTGTGTGTGTGTGTGTGTGTGTGCCTGCAAAGGTCAGAAGTGTGAGATTCCCTGGGGCTAGAGTTACAGGGGGTTCAGAGCTGCCTGGTAGCTGTACTGGGAATTGAACTCAGATCCTCTGGAAGAGCAGTATTCATATGGCATAAGCCATTCCTCCAGCCCAACTTTGTTTTTTGAAACAACATCTCTCGTGGCTTAGGATGGCTTCTGACTTGCTGTATAGCCACCAAGGTTGACCTTGAGTTTCTGACCCCCTTGCCTCCTAAGTCCTGGGATCCCACGTGTGTCACGTGTCCTGGCTACCACCCCGCTACTAGAGATGGAACCCAGGACCTTGGGTAGGGTGAGAAAATTCTCTATTGTTGAACTATCTTCCTGGCGCCCCTTTTAAAGTTTTGACACAGGAACTCAGTAAATTGCCCAGGCTGGAGAACTTGCCATCCTCCTGACTCAGCATACCAAAATAGCTGGAATTACAGGCATTTGCCACCATACCTCTTGGAAGTTAACATCTGTTTGTGTATGTGCTTTCTGCCCACATCACAAGAATGATGGCAAGCTTTGGTCTTACTGTGGGCGCTCAGTATAAAGAACAAAATTAGCTGGGCTGGAGAGATGGCTCAGCGGTTAAGAGCATTGCCTGCTCTTCCAAAGGTCCTGAGTTCAATTCCCGGCAACCACATGATGGCTCGCAACCATCTGTAATGAGGTCTGGTGCCCTCTTCTGGCCTGCAGGCATACAGACAGACTATTGTATATATAATAAATAAATAAATATTTAAAAAAAAGAACAAAATTAGCTTGCTGATCATCCGACATCTGGCCCTTTTCCTGGAAGGTCCCCCTGTCCATTATGCAGGACATGTGTCTGTCCCTTTACGATCACCTCTTAAATCCATCCTCTAGTTATTCCCTAGTCCTGAGTCCACCTGTCACCTTCAGCCTCCAGCTGGGACTTGGGTCCTCTGAGATGCCCTGGAGCCAGGCGTCGTTGAACCAGGAAGGGTCTCTAGGGGCGAGAAAAGTGTGATGAGCTGACTGGGGAGTCCCGCGGGATCCTCCCACTCAGCCCCACTCACATCTGATTCAGCACATGGGCTATGGCGAGTCCGCTGCTCAGGTCCTGGGGGCTGGCACAGGCGGGGGGAACTTGGAACGTCTGCAACTAAAGGGGGCCGGAAGGGGCAACAGGAAAATTCAAGATATGAAACTCCTCTTTTTGCAGACTTTGCCCCAGCCACTCAGACACCTCCAAGGGTTGGGAAGACACTAGTCTGTAGCTCCACACGGCAACTCTGCGGGGGCGTGGCTTCAACATACCTGGGCAGGAGGGGGCGTGGCCTCATTTCACCTAGCCTGACAAACCCTGCAAGCCTAAGTCAGGGAGTTACCATGAGTCACCTGGTCCCCACTGCTGACATGTGACCAGCTCTGTGTCCCCCAGAGGGGCGGAGCCTCACCTGTTCTTGCCTCTCAGGCCTGCCCACGTGACAGGGGCAGGTGGTCAGGTCAGAGTCCAACGGCCCAGCAAGCCTACGACCTATTCCTCCTTCCAGCCCCAAGACAGGAGAGAAGACCAAGACAGGGCGAGAAAAGAGGACACACACCTGGCCCAGCCCCGCCCCCCAGACCTACCCAGGTGAGCAGAGACCCGCATAGCTCGGCCTTGTCCACACTCATGGCTCCGGATCGAATTCGATCCGGGCCAAGGAGCCCCGGCGCGCAGCAGTAGCCTCCGGGTCCGCCACCAGCGAGAGCCCGAAGCCCAGACCTCCCGCTCGGCCTAGAGCGCCGCCCCGCTCCACCCCGCCCCCTAGACACAGGCTCCTCCCCAAACACGTGATCGCTCCCCAAAGCGAGCTCTTGCCTCTCCGCCCCCTCGCCATCTTGGCTGCTGGACGCAGGCTGCCACTCGTCCTGCCGCTAGGTGGCAGTTTGGCCCAGCGGCGCGGACGGCAGAAGGGTGGCCTTGGCTCCTCGTGGCCTCTCCTGAGGCGGAGTGGTGCTCAAGATCCTTCTAAGGCGGATCCACCGCACCCAGTTTCAGAGGCGCATCCGTGCTCTTTCCCCGAAGCTGAGAGAAAGCCTTCTGTTTGTCCGCGCTGTGATCAGAGCCTTTCTATATGGACGGAGGGATAGATTAATAAAAGAGTCCTCCCCGGAGAAGTGAGTCTGGAGTCCTTCAAGAAGAGCCGGCTGTGGTCGGGAGCAGGCAGGGTCGAGTGAAAGACGCACGCCCTTGCCTAGCCTAGAGTCGCCTTCCACCGGGCTCCCTGCTCCTTCCCTGCCGCCCGCGCTTCCAGCACTTAGAATACTTGGACAGGCCAAAACTGCGGGTCGCCTGACAGCCACCAGGGGGCGCGCAAACCGCAGGTAAACCTTCAGGGAAAAGGGTGCGTCCACCGGTTGAGCCAGCCTAGACGATCACAGAAGGCTCTAAAGAAAGAAATCAATTGCTAACAATAGTCTCCAGACATCGTTTGTGGAGTGCTTACTATTTGCAATCTCTACACTAAGCTATATATTCACAGACATTTGAATGTCCTTCACAACCCTAGGAGTCAAGGGCTACATTAATTCCCCGTTCTGTTGTTTTTTTTTTAATTTTAGACACTTTATTATTTTAAAAAATTGCAAATCAGCCGGGCGATGGTGGCGCACGCCTTTAATCCCAGCACTCGGGAGGCAGAGGTAGGCGGATCTCTGTGAGTTCGAGACCAGCCTGGTCTACAGAGCTAGTTCCAGGACAGGCTCCAAAGCCACAGAGAAACCCTGTCTCGAAAAACCAAAAAAAAAAAAAAAATTGCAAATCACGTTTTGCAGATGAGCAAAAAAAAAAAAAAAGCTACAAAGTACACCAGCTTTGACGCCTGGGGTAAAGCCCCAGACCGCGTCCTTTGACCCCTGGGTCCAATGAAAGCCCCTCCCCCGCAGGCGGGTGGGGTAATATGCTGTAATTAGAGGCTATTAGATGTACCCAGAGGGAGGTGCAGGGCCGACTCTGCTTTGGGGCGGGTTCAGGTCGGGGTGGGGGAGGCGGGGCGCGATATTGAGCCGGAATCCAGCGCACTGAGCCCTGATCCAGCGACCCTGTCCCAGTGGGGTGAGCCTAGTGACATCAGCCTCCCGCCCTCAATCCTACAAGAGGATTGACAGTCTACCACAGACACTCGATTACAACCCACTCAAACTCTCAGCTGAGCACACCAGAGAGCTTGGAGGCTGATTCACACTTCCACAACCCCTTCACGCCTTGTTTTCCAGACGCCAGTCTCTGGGAACCTGTGGAGAGGGATAGAGGGAACGTGCTTGGGAATGGACTGGCTTCCAATGGGCATGGGAGCTGCTGCTGGCTCCCCTAGCCCGCATCCACCATGAAGTTGATATCCCCAAGCGGAAACAAAGCTATACGACCCCCCCCCCCACACACACACACACACGTGCACACGCACCATAGCCAGGAACCATGACTATGAGAACAATGTGAGGCTGACATCTGGAACACAAAAATTTGGGATAAGGAGTTACAGGGACTTTGAAGTTTAGAAGAACTCTGAGAATCCAGTTATTTGTGTATGGCAGGGTGACTTATTGATTTATTTATTTGTGTATGGCAGGGTGACTTATTGATTTATTTATTTGGCTTTCCTATTTTCTTTCTTTTAAAAAAATTTTTTTTTGAGACAGGGTTTATGACTTAAACTGTTCCAATGTTGATGTGATATAGGCATCCTAGATGTTCAGGGAGTCATAACTTAATAAAGCTGGGGAGCAAAGACCAGTGGATCTCTGAGTTCAAGGCCAGCCTGGACTCCAGAGAGAGTTCCAGGGTAGCCAGGGCTAAGCAGAGAAACCTTGTCTGGAAGAACCAGAAACAAACCAGAAAAAAAAAGAAAAGATTTAGATGGAGGTTAGGGACTGAGTGAGAGGGTGCCTGCCTGTAACCCCAGCACTCTGGAGGCAGAGACAAATAATTACTCTGTTAAGGTCGGTGACAGCAAGGGCCACATAGAGAGACCCCGTCTCAAGGTAAATAAGTAAATGTGTTAACAGATAGATGGATGAAGGTACTCTGCTCTCCCCTTGGGTTAGCAAGGACTCCCATCTTTTAGGGAGAAAAAAGAGGCTGTGATTTGGCAGCAGGGAAGACTTGCAATCTGTTTTTACAACCAAGGAGCAATGCTGTGGGTCTAAGTGCCTTTAATTCTGCAAAAAGAGCCACAAACCTTTCCTTTGGGACTGACCACATATTTAGAAGGATGCCAAGGCATTTTAGATGTAGGGACCTCAAAGTTTGCAGAGATCTGAAGACCTCCATTTGTAGGAACCAAGAGGCCCCACTCTGCAAGTTTGGATTAGTAGTCTCTAGCTGGTTTGGGGATCCCATCTCCTCCTACTTGTTTCCAGGGACAGCTGGGCCCAGCCTGGGTTGTACTGCTGGGAAATGAGTGACTCAACCCCTCCCTAAGGCCACAGCTGGACCCCAGCCTATCCCCTTCAGCCTGCACATCTGGACATGGATCCAGTCATCACAGATGGCATGGAGACCCTGGGTTCTACAACCAGAGGACATCACTTCCTTCCCCTCCCCATTGGATATGTAAAACCCTCTGAGTGCATTCCGTGTACCATTACCATGGGAACACTCCAGTTCTACAGGAGCTCCTATCCTGCTCCCATCACACCAATTTGTGTTCCTAAGTCAAGGGAAGCGTGCTCATATCTGTGTAGGTGTGAGGTGGTGGGTTTATGATTGGGTTAGCCTCCACCTTTGTCTTGGGATCCTAGAGTTTATACAACTGCATATGTGTGTATGATCTGATGACTGTCAAGAAGTTTAGGACATCAATCTCTGCATAATACACAGGTTTAAAAGATGAGTGTAGGGCTGGAGAGATGGCTCAGTGGTTAAGAGCATTGCCTGCTCTTCCAAAGGTCCTGAGTTCAATTCCCAGCAACCACATGGTGGCTCACAACCATCTGTAATGAGGTCTGGTGCCCTCTTCTGGCCTGCAGACATATACACAGACAGAATATTGTATATATAATAAATAAATAAATATTTAAAAAAAAAAAAAAAAAAGATGAGTGTAGGGGCTGGAGAGATGGCTCAGCAGATAACAACACTTGCTCCTGCTGAGGACCCAGTTTGTTTTTGTGGCTCGTAACCATCCATAACTTAGTACCAGAAGATTTTACATACAGGCACATACCTGGTGCACATACATGCATGTAGGCCAACACTCAAAAATATATAAAAGAAGAAACTTTAAAAAAAAAAAGCTAGGAGTGGTGGGTGGGGCATACCTGTAATATCTGCACCTGGGAAGGACAGACAAATGATCCGGAGTTCAAGGCAAGTTGGAGGTGAGTCTGGACTCTGTAAGACACTGTCTAAAAACACAGTAAGCTTGGTATACACCTTTAATCCAGCACTCAGAAGAAACCAAGTGGATCTCTATGAGTTTAAACTCAGCCTGGCCTACATAGTAAGACCCCCGTCTCAAAAATACAAACCAAAAATTTGGTCAACCAGCCTTGGTGGCACACACTTCTGATCCCAGCACAGGATGGCAAAGGCAGGTGGATCTCTGAGTTCAAGGGTAGGCTGACCTACTTAACAAGTTTCAGGCTACCAAGTCTCAAAACAAACAAAATTTCAGGTTTAGGGTTACCTGGGAGCCTCATTAACACCCCCTCATTTTTCTCTGCATAGTCCAAGCAGAGTCTATGAGACTGTTCTGTTCTGATTTTGTCTTCCTGTGTCTGCCAACTACAGGCTTCTCAATATGATCCTCTTTTTGGGTCAGTCTGTGATATTCTTTGTGTGAGAAATGTGTGACAATTGACGCCTCAGGTTGGCACTTGAATCTGTGTCTGTAACTGTACCCTACTGGTTGTTGTTGTTCTTGTTGTTGTTCTACAACCTAGCAGAATCCATGTTTCTGAGGAACAGATTATTTTATTGGACACACTACTTGTTTCCAGCTTTTGTTTTCCTGTGATACTGTGCCCTTATCATTCTGGTTTATCATGCCCCTTTAACAGTCAAAGTATGTGTGTGCTGCCTGTGATAACTCGATGATGACATGGCTGTCTCTATCATATGTCTCAGCCATAATTTCCATGTGAGGGGCACTTGTGGGACAGCCCAAATCCCAAGGGCCAGAGAATGGTATACTTTGCCCCAATGGTGTGACATATATAAACTTATGTGTGTGCATATGGTTACGTTCATGTATCTGTCACACACCTTATATGGCCGATGTGCTGAGAAACTGTGCTTCTAGATTTAAGTCCCTTTGTGACTGTGTGACTATGTCCATGTTCGCAGGGCTGCCTGAACAGGGGTTTCTCTAGAACGCAGCAGGTGTATCCTGTGTCCCTGTGACACTGTGGGTCAGGGTTGTTTGTGACCTTGTGTGTGGATGAGGGTGTCAAAGTCACACCAGACAGCCAACTCAGTGGAGGCAGCTATATGCGCACCACTGTCGCTATCCGCAACTCTCCCTCTGGGAGGACTCCACCCCGCACTGCGGGGGCGCGTGCGTCTTTCGTGACGTTAGACACGACGGAGTTCGCTGCGTGCGTGGAGCCCGACGCGGTCGTGCGTGCGTGCTAGTGTAAGCCGGGGGTGGGGTGGCTGTACGTGTGCGTGAGCGCGCGGGGCCCAGTACTGCGGAACCAGAGACTTTGGAGCAGGTGAAACTCCGAGGAGGGGGACTGCCGTTAACCCCTTCCTGCCCGACCTGAAACTCCGGGCCCCAGAGCCACATAAACGGGGGCTTCCCCATCTCGCTGGGCGGGGCAGTCCCTGCTGGGAAGACCTTCCTTCAGAGAGCTGAGACCCCCCCCCCATTGCCATGGAAACAGCTTCCTGGATCAGCCGGGTGCTTGCTTCCTCCCGCTCTGCCCTTCCTCCCGCTCTGCCCTTCCTCCCTCCGACCATGTGCTTCCCGCTCCTGATCTCAGCACCGCAGGGCTGGGGGTCAGTAGGGCCAGGGCGTGCGTGACTCAAACCAGCCCTGGGGTCCCCAGGCCGCACTCGGCCTCACTCCCCGTGCTCTGCATCGGTGACTCATGCCTCGTGGCTTTCCCTATGCATGACTCAGGCCCCTGGGGAGGGGACTTTGGGACCCCCCCCCCCAGACATCCAGGACTAGGAATAAAATTCTGAAGACCTCCAGTGAGGGGTTACCCCTCAGGAGACCGCGTCCCTTTTCATTGGCCATTGCTAAAGTCATTGGGGGCACTCCCCCATCCCTCAATTAACAGAGCTTCCCCCGGCCTGTCTCCGGGAACCCAGTGCCCCCGCCCACCAGCCCACAGGAAGTTTTGGCAGAACCTATCGTGGCAATGAAACGGTTAAAATCGTTTTCTTATTCATTTCATCCAGGGGCTTTTTTGACTCAGAGCAAGCGGGTACCCCCTTGAAAGCTTGGCCTCACGGGGACTGGGGCTCCTTCTACACCCCACAGACACCTTGCTTAGAGCGGGAAGGTGGCTGCTTAGCTGACTGTGGGTCTTGTGAAGCAGCAGCTGCGTACAGAGTTCGATTCGGTTGAAATCCTGTCTCTTCCCTCGCTCGTTTCCCATCTGAAAATGATGCCCAGCTCGTTGAGGACTTGTCTTGATTAGATGAATAATAGATGGGACGCTTCGAATTCAGAGTTGAACACAAGAGGTAGAGAGGGGAGGGGTGTCTCAGACCTGGGTGTCCAGGTGCCCAGCAGAAAACACCTCCATGCTCCACCCACGCACTCTGAGGCCATGGGGTTCATTTTGTCCACCCCTGCCCCGGGCTGGCACCCAGGAAGTGAGAGGCGGGGCAGGAATGAGGCGGAACCTGTTGGGTTAGTCCCTTCCCCGCCCCCCACCCTCATTCTCATGCCCTGACAAGGACCCCCCCTCCACGATAAAGCCCCACCCCCGCCACCCTGGACGCCTGGGTCCTGACCTGCGGGTGGCCGGAAACAACGTCTCGGGAACATCCTGTGGACAACTAGCTGGACAGACAAGAGGGTCAGCCCCTCCCAGGGCAGGGCAGACATAGACAGGGGCAAAATAAACATGGCCCAGGGTGGCTAGACTGCGGGGGAGGGGTGAAGTGGGGGTGCTCTGCAAGAATGTACACAAATACACGGTCACCCTGAGAGAGCCAGTCCAGAGGAACAAACCTCTGTGCCCAGGCCACTAAGACATCTAGTCAGAGACACACAGACGGGGAAAACAGACATCCATCTGGTTAAGACACCCAGCAGTGGCCCATACAGTGATAGCCAAGTCAAGAACAAGGACTCTGGGGATGTACTTAGTCGCAGAGGGAGAGACAGAACTCACAAAGGCAACCACAGATCAAAAGCAGACAGAGCTGCTGGGTTGTAGCTCAGTGGTCTAGTAAGCATGAGGCAGTGGATTCAATTTCCAGAATTTCAAACAAAGCTCATAGTCAGGATAGGTGTGACCCAGATAAACCAGCTCTGCACGCAGGCTGGATATCAGCACACAAAAGTGCACATTTGTGGTTTGACATTCCCAGAAAGGACAGAAGCGAACCGAGAGCCTCTAGGCCACATGCACAAGCAGTATTATTACTATACAGAAACAGGAGCGACAAACATTTCTATAGACAGATGTGCAGAGGCGTCACGGTCACCTACATACCATGTCAAAGTGCCCCAGGCACCTACCAACATAATTGTGGCACATACATTTGGAGATGAAGACTTACAATCATTTTGAGATTTTGTTTTTTATTTTCTTTTATTATTTTTTTTTTTTTGAGACAGGGTCTCACTGTGCCCGTGTTAGCCTGGAATTTTAATTCATTTTGTAGACCCAACTGGCCTAGAAATCACAGAGATCCACCTCTGACATCTGAGTGCTGGGATTGAGGCCTGTGCGACCATGTCCAGCTATAGTCGCCTCTTAATGGCCCTAACCAACAGAAAACAGGAGGGTACAGATGGACACATTCTCAGATGCAGTCTGGACAGACAATACCTAGTGCAGAGGGGCAGAAGCAGACCACAGCCCAGCATTCATGAACACACGAGCATGGAGACACCTTGACAGAGCTGCAACTGGTGACACAGACTGTTCATGCACCACACAGGGCTCATGCTGTCTCACGTACACATACAAACAGCCACAGACCACATAACACACACACAAAACATACAGACCAACTAGGCTTCTCTCTTTCCTCTTTCTCTCTCATAGACACACATAGACCACAAAAACCAGACACAAAATGTGTCCCCCTTTCCCCCCTCCCCATTTGGAATATATGTTTGGCCATGGCTGGTCTACATGTATGGGGGAGGGGCCAGCAGTTCCGGGCTATCCACGTAAATACAGAGACATAAAGACACTTCACACACATAAGGCAAAACATGTTCCTTGCACATACAAGCCAGATACAAATATGTTAGCCATATGTATGCCCAGAATTGAGTCACATGTTGTCCACCCAATGGAACGTGCACACACACACACACACACACACGAGCGTGTGCACGCCTCACCCTCTCCACATAAAGCAGAACTGAGTTCTCACAAACAAGCCCACACCCCCTGCAGGGTTGGACATGAGCAGGCCTCACGCACTCTCACAGGCCCTAACAGGCCAACCACACTTGCACCCCCCCTCACACACCCTTTGCTGAGGTTCTGTGGGGCCCAGAGATCCTGGCACTTCCTCTCCCAACATCACCCCTACTTCCCTGCTGTTCTCCCGCTTCCCCTGTCAGGCAGGATTGGTTGTTTTCTACTGATACCTCTCTTGAAGTGGACACCTTGGAGCTCAAGCCCCCAAGTCTTTGGCAGCTGTGTGGGAAACTCCCTCTGGGCCCAGTTGAATCAGTGTGAGGATAAAGCCTGTTTCCAAGAAAACCCAGCAACTTCCTCTCCAGATGAGGGGCAATGGACCCCTAAAACCACAGAATAGGGGAGGGAGGTGGCTGGCAGCCTTCCAAGATGAAGACCTCTAGGATTGATTCTTAGCTTCTTCTGGCCCAGCCACCAGTCCACACCCAGGGGCAGGGACAGGAGATGGGGAGCTGTGACTTGTGGGCTCCCGCCCCAGCCTGCCCACTGACTGACTCACAGGCAGCCCCCAGCCCAGTTTCCTGGTGGCAGTGCTGGCACTGGTCAGTGGGGCCAGGGAGGAGAATGGTCACCAAACTATTTATAAGAAGGAGAAGTCCCTGGTGCCAAGGCCAAAAGCCCCAGAGAGACCGTGGGTGGGTGGGGGTGAACTTCCTCCTTATCCTGAGAGGTAGCCCCTGGCCCCAGGTCCTGGGATAAGGGCAAACCTGGCAAGGAAAAGCCAGTCTGGTGCTGACCTGTAGCCCAGGCAGTGTGGGGGAGGGGCTGTCTTCACACCCTCCACACTGGACAGGCCTGGCGCCAGCAGGGCGACTTGAGGAGGTGGTGCCCAGGCCACAAGAGTGAGAATGGTAGGGGCCTGGAACCGGCTGTACCAGCTTGGCCAGCCCTGCCCTCCCTGGTTGGCCTCTTCCCCAGCCCCTGCTCAAACACCCAGACAGAAAGTGTGAAGGAAGACCCCACGCTGGCAGAGTGGCCACTATCACCTTTCTGTACCAAACTCTACTTCTCCCACTGAGGAAAAAAGATAGGCCCTTTGCAAAATGCACACTAGAACGCTGTATGTTGCTGGTTCTCCATAAATGCCTATCTACAACATAGTAGTGTTCAGGAGGTAGCCGGCTGATTCCATAGACTGTATACCAATTCTAGTCCTTCTAGCTCTGGGACAATTATTAAAGGTCCTTCATTTCCTTTGCTTCAATTTCTCATATGTTAAATGGAAACTCATACAGCATGCAATTGCCTGGATCATTGGAAGTAGCCAATGACCAACTTTATGTAAGCCACTTTAGAACAGTGTCTGGTCCATGGTAAGAACCATGTAAGTGTTAGCTATTAAAATAATAATTACTATTTCTCAGACAGTCTGTCTGCCAGTCTTAAGTATCTCCCAGTCTCCATGTCTGCAGAAGACTAACCTGGCCCCATCTGTCTCTCTGGGTGTCTCCCCTTGTTCTGCCTCCTTGCCCCCAGCCACCCACTCTTGTCTTCCCTTTGGACCCTCTTTGGGCAGGCCTGGCCTCTCTCCAGGACTTCCCTTTGGCCTAGCCAGCTTCAGCTGTGGCATGGATGAGTCAGTGTGGCCTCCTGGCCAGTGGGACAGGCAGGTTGGCTTCCCAACATGTTGCCCTCCGTCTTGCCCTGCCCCCAAAGGCTGCGGCCAGCACCCCCTCGGGCCAGGCCACATGTCAGCTGCAGTTATTAGCATGGGCAGGAGACACAGGCCTGGCAGCATGCCCGCAGACTCAGCGGCTTCTGGAATCTCCCTTGAGACTGTGATGGGGGGGAGGGGAGCTGTTCAAGCAAGGGCAAGATGGGAGGGAGCACTTAAGGGTCACAAGGATCTTTCAAAGACTGGGATGTCCCCAGCTCCTTCCTCTCCAATGTCCCTACTCTGCTGGACTTCCCCCTCCCCCCCACAGCTGTTTCTCTTTTGCCTCTTTCAATTTCCTTCTCTGTCCCACACTAGGTGATCTCTGAGTCTATTAGTTAGCCCCTGTCCCTAAGCTTCTCTCTAAAGAAGCCTCCTCTGTCTTCCCAGAGAGACCTGAGTCTGGGAAAGAGGAAGCGATGGAACTCTCACCCATTCTTCTGGTGGCTCCCATACTACTTGGAAGTTCCACCTGTCTAACTGGAAACCTTGTCATTTAAACCTCCACCTTGCCCTTCCTGGAGAAGGGGCTATGAGTTCTCCCATTTTCTCCCTGCGACTTGAGTGGAAAGGTCCCCAGATGAGGGAGCTGGCTTAGTAAGGCAGGGCCCTTCTTTTAGGTACCTCACTCACCCCCAACTGAAATGGACGTAGGTAAGAGGTGTATCCAGATTTCAAAGACTTAGGGTGGGGAAAGGGGACCCTAGACCTTCTGGCAGAAGGGAAGGGCACATACCCAGGGGAGGAGGCAGCCCTGTACCAGCCTGCCCAGGCGCCAGGGATGCCTAAAGGCTTCATCCCGCCCCCTCCGCGCCCTGGCGGGCCGGGGGCAAAGTCCGACCCAGGCCCGCGGGCAGGCGGGGACCTGCCAGGCTGCGTCCGACCCAGTCGGGCGGGACAGGACTCAGCCCCAGAGCTGCTCTGCGGGGCTGGGTCAGGCCGCCGGGGGCCCCCGGGGGTGGCGGTCGAGGCTGGTCCGGACTAGCCGTCCGGGGGCCCGGGCGCGCCCTGGGACCTGGCAGCTACCCTGGGTTCCTGGCTCCTAGCTCTCCGCCCCAAGACTGCACTGGTCCCACCTCTTCCTGTGCCCTAATATGGATCTTGGGGAGAAATTCAGGGGGGGTTGCCCCGCCCCCAATCCAATTCGCGGACTCCAGCCTGTTGCCTTGGTGATGGAGGCCCCGCTCCCAGGCTGCATCCCCCCTCCAGAGGGTCAATGGAACAGTCCTCGGGCTGCCAGGTTTAGTAGTCGCCGGAGACTGCAGGCTGAACCATTACTAGATGGGGGAGAACAGACAGTGACTGGAGGCGTTTGTAGCTGGACTGTGACTTCCTCGGGGTCGCTTGCCCGGGTTCCTCTTCTCAAGAGCAGAATTGGCAGGGCCCAGGGCAGGGCGCACCGTCCTGTAGGCTCAGAATGACGAGACAGGGCCGGGCTCTTTCCCCCTCGGGGCTGTTGCCACACTTCCTGCCTCGGCTCTCTTTCCTTAGCCTGTTTCTAAGGAAGGGAGTGGGGTTGGGCGACCGCGCCCCAGCTATCCCGCCCCGTCGGCTCTCCAAGAGCTGACAGGGTATCGGGCGAGCCTGGGGTGACTAAGGGAGGGCTTTGGGCTTAGGGTCCAGGCTATACAGGTGCCTAGGGACCACCCACGAGGTAAGCCCTATTCGTACAAGTCCCTTGTCTCTGCGATCTCCCGAGTCATCTTCTCGGGCAGATCTCAGATACCCTACTGTCATCGCCCTTAGAACTCGGAAGTCGTGCCCTGATCCATCTAACTCTCCATCAGAATTGTGCAAGTGGCCACAGTAGCCCCAACCTTTGGTAGCCATGTTCCCATCCTCCACCTCTTCTCAGTGTATCCAGGACCCTTGCTCGCTTTCTGCATTTCTACAGTGCCTTCCCATTTCCTCTTATAGGAGAATCTTCAGACTCATCTATGGCCTCTAGAACCCCTCCCTACTCATTTCTTGCACAATAGGTACCCGAGCCCCGCTTCCTTACCCCTTCCTCCCACCTGTGACAATTCCAGTCCTTCAAGCCTTTTGTACCTGGGACCTCCAGTTAATCCCTGGGCTAAATGTTAACAAATTCCTTCCGATTTGTGCCTTCCCTGCTTGCTGGGGTCTTCTAGTGTATTGTCAGTTCTCAAGCTACGGGTACCCTGGGTCTCCCGACACTTTACCGGGTGTCTCCGAGGTCCCCCTCCTCACTTGCTGCGCACCAAGCTCTCCTAGGTGTACTCCCGCAGTCCTAACCGCTGTGTACCTCAGCCCCTCAACATCCCCTGGCTGGAGTGTCTCCATCCCTACAGCCCCTCCCCCTGCAGCCGCGCAGAGCCACCCGGCTCGTGGCCGCTGTTTACAAGGACACGCGCTTCCTGACAGTGACGCGAGCCGCCTCCTCCCCTTCCCCACGCTCTAGGAGGGGGCCGCGGGGGCCCGGCTCCCGCGTCGGCCAATCAGAGCGCACTTCCGTAGCTGACAAACTCAGTATAAAAGCTTGGGGCTGGGGCAGCGCGGTGGGGACCTTGAGGGTGGCCAGGCCAGTTTTGGATCCTGCGGGGAGCCGGGAACCGAAGGAAGCGACGCCGAGGGAGCGGGCACACCACGGAGAGAGAGACGAGGTCCGAAAACCCGGCAGCGCTTTTACGCACGGCTGCCAACTGGCTGCTGCCGACCGTCTCCAGTTCCCGAGGACGCGCGACCGGACACCGGGTCCCGCCGCAGCCGAGGACAGCTCGCTGCTCGCCGCAGCGAGGCCCGGGGCGGCCCTTCAGGGGGACCTTTCCCAGACCGCCCGGATGTGCACGAAAATGGAACAGCCTTTCTATCACGACGACTCATACGCAGCGGCGGGATACGGTCGAACCCCTGGCAGTCTGTCTCTACACGACTACAAACTCCTGAAACCAACCTTGGCGCTCAACCTGGCGGATCCCTATCGGGGTCTCAAGGGCCCCGGAGCGCGCGGCCCGGGCCCAGAGGGCAGTGGGGCAGGCAGCTACTTTTCGGGTCAGGGATCAGACACAGGCGCGTCTCTGAAGCTCGCCTCCACGGAACTGGAGCGTTTGATCGTCCCCAACAGCAACGGCGTGATCACGACGACGCCCACGCCTCCGGGACAGTACTTTTACCCCCGTGGGGGTGGCAGCGGTGGAGGTACAGGGGGTGGCGTTACCGAGGAGCAGGAGGGCTTCGCGGACGGCTTTGTCAAAGCCCTGGACGACCTGCACAAGATGAACCACGTGACGCCCCCCAACGTGTCCCTGGGCGCCAGCGGGGGTCCCCAGGCTGGGCCAGGGGGCGTCTACGCTGGTCCGGAGCCGCCTCCTGTCTACACCAACCTCAGCAGTTATTCCCCAGCCTCTGCATCCTCTGGAGGCGCCGGGGCCGCTGTCGGGACTGGGAGCTCGTACCCGACGGCCACCATCAGCTACCTCCCACATGCACCACCCTTTGCGGGCGGCCACCCGGCGCAGCTGGGCTTGGGTCGAGGCGCCTCCGCCTTTAAAGAGGAACCGCAGACCGTCCCAGAGGCACGCAGCCGCGACGCCACGCCGCCGGTGTCCCCCATCAACATGGAAGACCAGGAGCGCATCAAAGTGGAGCGAAAGCGGCTGCGGAACAGGCTGGCGGCCACCAAGTGCCGGAAGCGGAAGCTGGAGCGCATCGCGCGCCTGGAGGACAAGGTGAAGACGCTGAAGGCTGAGAACGCGGGGCTGTCGAGTACTGCGGGCCTCCTACGGGAGCAAGTGGCCCAGCTCAAGCAGAAGGTCATGACCCACGTCAGCAACGGCTGCCAGCTACTGCTGGGGGTCAAAGGACACGCCTTCTGAGCGCCTCCCTCGCTCCTCACGGACACCCCCAGCCCGGAAGGCTGGGCGCCCGCCCCCCACTGGGATGAGGGGGGCAGGCGATGGGCATCCGCCCGGAGGCCTGGGGCGCCGCACACACACTGGACTCTGGCTCGCCCGCCTGCGCCCAGTCCCTCCACCTCGACGTTTACATGCCTCCCCCCCCCCCCGCTGTCAATGGATTTTGTATGTCTTTTTTTTTTCTGGGAAGAGACCGAATTCATATTGAATATAATATATTTGTGTATTTAACAGGGAAGGAGAAGGGGGCTATCGCGGCGGAGCTGGCCCCGCCGCCTGGTACTCAGCCTGCCGGGACACTAGGGAGGGACCTCCGCCCCCTGCCCTCCCCCTCTGCACAGTACTGTGGAGAAGAAACACGCACTTCGTGTCTAAGAGTCTATTTTAAGATGTGTTTGTGTGTGTGTTTGACTTTTTATTGAATCTATTTAAGTAAAAAAAATTGTCTTTATTAATTCCTGTGGTCTTCTTTCTTCCAAGCCGGGCGGGTGGAGGGAGAACGGGCTGCCCCCAGCCGTTGCTTTTGGAGCTCGCTCCTCTCGGGTATCCCAGGGCCCAGTACAAGCATCCAGACCTCCCATCCCCTGAGCGCTGACACCCGACGCGGGGCAGGCAGGCAGTGGCAGGGAAGAAGCCACCCAGGACAAAACGCGGAATGTGTACGCGCGCCCCGCCCAGCGCCGGGGCTTTCCCCGCTGACGCGCCGGAAGCGCTGCCCATATATGGGCCTATTCTGCTCAGTGACGCCAGCGCGGTCTCCGGGCAGATTCCGGGAATCCCCTCCCCCCAGCTCTGCCGGGCAGGGCCGCGGCGCCGGGAAGGGGGCCGGGATTTTCCCGGGCAGGCGGCTCTCTGGGTGCGGAAAGCCCCAGGCCCGGGTCCAGGGCGCCCGCGGCGGGAGGGCTATGCTCTCCTGGGCACAGGGAGCCACCCGAGTGGCTCTCAACAGGCTGGCGCCGGAGTCCCGCCGCGCCCACGCCCCCTCCGTCGGATCTGACCCTGGCGGAGCCCAGCTGCAGCCTCGGTGTAGCAGACGCCGTCAGGACAACTCCCGCCAGGAAGGGCGGCGCCCGCCTGCCAGTGTCCCCTCCCGTGTGCCAGGCCAGAAGCTGGCAACTGCCAGGTCTGGTCCTGTCGGGGCAGTCGTTTGGGCCGCTGGGCGCTGCCGCAGCCTTTATGCTGGGCCCACTCCCCAGCAGCTGAAGTCCCCTGGGCAAAGAAGAAAACCGTAGTACTAGGGTGGAGCCGAGGAATAACTAAGTAGTAAAGTGGATGGGCTTTAAGTCAGTCTAGGCTACATAGTAAGGCGGACCTCTGAGTTCGAGGCTAGCTTGGTCTACAGAGTGTACTCCAGGACAGCCAGGGCTACACAGAGAAACCCTGCCGCACCTCCCACCCCCAACAATACAGCACAACAAAACTGTGACCCCAAACAAACAAAACCCTAAGAGACAGCTTGGACCACACTATAGATAGGAAAAAGAAGAGAGAGAGAAACAGAGACACAGAGAGAGAGGAGATACGGGGTAGATGAGAAGAAATGGCTCAGCGGGTAAAGATGCTTGCCCCCAAGCCTGAGTACTTGAGTCTGATCCCTGGGTCCTGGAGGAAGAAGCACTCACCTTCACATACTTTCAGCACAAATGAGCACGCGCGCGCGGGCACACACACACACACACACACACACACTTTTTAAAGGAAGAAAAAAGAAAGGAGGGCTGAAGAGATGGCTCAGCAGTTAATGGCATGGACCACTGCTATTCCAGAGCATACACTGCACACACCTTAGGCGTCTCACGAAACTCTATAACGAGCTCCAGGGGATGCAATGCCCTCTTCCGGCCTCCACAGGCACTGCACTCTTCTAAGCAAAAAACCCACATATACAGAGCTAGTTCCAAGACAGCCAGGGCTACCCCCAAAAAAATCCCTGTCTTGAAAAACCAATAAAATAAAATAAAAGTGAGGGCAGACATGATTTGAAAAATGGTGATGAGAGTTAGGAAGGGTCCTATTAGCTCAAAGTGTGCCTGCTGGAGCAGGGAAGGCAGGCTGATCCATGAATGTAACGCACTGTTATCTCTGCAACAAATTTGGCAGTGTAGGGTCCGAGCAAAGCTTGGGACAGAGGGATGGGATGCGAATACTGTGGCCCAAACAAGATTACCTGAAGAAGGCACATGAAATGGGAAATCACAGTAGGGTGGATGAACTCAAGAGACCCAAGCAGGAGCTTTGAGGAGACATTAGATTCCAGGGAACAGCTGAGTGTGGGCCTCTGTGGTAGAGTGTGCACATATCCTTCAGGAGGCCCTGGACGCCATCCCTAGCATGGGTGGAGAAAGGGAAAAACAGTTCCAAAGGGGGGAGATTATGAAGGCAGGCACGAAGGTATCCGTGTAAAATCTCAGCTCTGGCTGAAGGAACTGTAGTCTGATGACTCTCGTGTCAAAACATAAATAAAAACAACCAGACTGTCTCTTCTGTGGAATGAAAGTGGAACTCAGAATGGCAAGGCTGTTTCAGTGCACACAGCTGAATGGAACCTCTGAAACACCCATCTCCAATCTAACCCTCCTCGGCCTTCGACCTCAGGAAGCAAATGCTCTTCCCTGCGACTCCCACCGTTGGCTCTCTCAGGACCTTGGTCTCACTCGCTTGCCCAAAATTTACATGGAAATGGGACTGAGCCTGGACTTCACCTACTGGAACTCACATGGTGATCTGATTTTATTCCCCGTCCAATGTGGAGACCCACTGACGATCGCCGTTGTTAAATAGCACTTTCCGGCTGATGGCAAGAAGCGGGCATCGGTCTACAGAGACAGGATCCATAAGTAAGCTGTCCACCTCTGTTTTGGTTGTTTGGAGCAAGAAGTGCTCTTAACGGCTAAACCATCTCCTCTCCAGCCCTATTATTGGTTTTTCCTTTTTCCTTTTTTTTTTTTTTTGAGGCAAGGTTTTTCTGTAGAACAGGCTGGTCTCGAACGCACAGAGATCCGGCTGCCTCTGCCTTCTGAGTGTTAGAATTAAAGGCGGTGCGCCACCAAGGCCCGATCCGGTTGGTTTTTTTTTTTTTTGTTTGTTTGTTTGTTTTTTTCTTTTAAGACAGATCTCACTACTGTCAGGTCACGGGGTAATGGATTACCGAGCAATGAATGTGGTAATGCCTCCACCTTGTGGTGAAGAGCAGTAATTGCAGAGCCACTTGTACAGGCCAGAGAGTAAAGATGGGGTTGGAGTCAAGCTAGAGAGTACACCAACACAGTCTTCCACTGTCCCTAATACTTTATTGGTTTCCTATAGACCTGTGCCCAGTTGGGTGAGTTCAGGGCAGGGGGTCACTATTCACCAGATTCCAGGTGGGGAATGAGAAAGCCTTGGCCCAGCCTCCAGCCCCTACACAGACTGTGGAGGGGGATCTAGTCTTTTCTGGGCCAGCACAGGACATCCAGGTGGGGCGAGATCCAAGAACTCAGGATCACTGATGTTTAGCCATCTTAGTTGTGTTTGGAGAAGTATTCCTTGCTGTCATCCACATTGGGCTTGATGGTGTCACTGCCGGGCTTCCAGCCAGCAGGACAGACTAGAAAAAACACACAAGGATGAACACGAGGCTGAGCACCACCACCAAGGTCAGGAACAAGTAGGCCACGCAAGAGCCTAGGCCGCACCGCACGGAAGAGGCTGGGAGCTAAGGGCCAGGGTTCCAAACTGCAGGCAAGGCAAGACGAGACGGTTTCCTGGGCGAAACTTTTTTCTGTTCTATTGTTTCGTTTGTCCTGGTTTATTTTTTGGCCTCGACCCCAGCCTGACTGCTGGGATCACAGATGTGTATCACCACACTAAGCTGCAAATTCTTTTTATTTTATCTGCTGATGTATTGGCGTTTGAGTCCTGGGCCTTTTGTAAACCAGGGCTCTACATCTAGGTGTAGCTGTCTTTTTTCTTAAAAAGGGGGCTTCTGTCTGGTCTTCAGCTCTCTCCATAGATCAGGCTGGCCTCAAGCATTCAGAGATCCTCCTCCTCTGCCACCCCAGGGTTTGGGCTGTATCACCACACCTGAGCCTTTTGATTTTAAAACTGTCTCTGGCTGTAGCCCAAGCTGGCCCCCTGCATCACCTGCCAAGTGCTGAGATTATAGGCCTGTCTCCATGCTCCTCCCCTTCAACTCAATCAGCCTTAACCTCCCCAAACTTTGTACCTGTGGTCAGCTGTCCCTTCCATATGACAGGGTGCTGATTGGACTATGGGTATAGCTCAGTAGAAGAGCACTGTCTAGTATGTTTGAAGCTTTGATCACTAGCAAGAGAACATGTGTGCTGGTCTACACAGCTAGCTCCAGGCCAACAGCAATGCATACTGAGACCTTTTCGTGTGTGTGTGTGTGTGTGTGTGTGTGTGTGTGTACTCTAACCTGACTAAGATTAACTTGGGACACTTTTCAAATACATTTTTTTTTTTTTGACTTTTTGAGGTAGGTTCTCATGAAGTTTGGGCTGGCCTTGAATTAACTCGGTGGCTGAAGATGACCCTCAATCTGACCTTTCTCCCTTGGTTTCGAGTGCTGGGATTACGGGCATACACCACACACCCAGCTTTATCTTGGTCACAGGGACTGAACTCAGGGCTTTGTGAATGCCAGTCAAGCACTCAACCAAGTCCAATTCCCAGCTTGAAAGCCTGTCAGTGCTCTACTTTTTTACCTTTTCGTTTTGGTTGTTTTAAGAAAAGGTCTCAGCCGGGCGGTGGTGGCGCACGCCTTTAATCCCAGCACTTGGGAGGCAGAGGCAGGCGGATCTCTGTGAGTTCGAGGCCAGCCTGGTCTACAAGAGCTAGTTTCAGGACAGGACAGGCTCCAAAACCATAGAGAAACTCTGTCTTGAAAAACCAAAAAAAAAAAAAAAAGAAAAAAGAAAAAAAAAAAAGGTCTCATTCTATATCATGGGCTAGCTTTAATCCTGCCTCAGACACTTCCTGCCAAGTGTGGGGATGGCAGGCTCGACCCAGCACACCTAGATCAAATACCTTCAGCCAGCTCCCAGCTCTTCAGCTTTGTTTACTATGTATACAAATCGCCACCCCATCCTAGACACTCCCCGCAGGCAGAGAACTGAATTTTGTATGGGGCTTAAAAAAAAAATCCAGTGTTTGTTTTGCCTGTGTACATGTTTGTGCCTGCTACAGGAGAGAGGGTCAGATCCCCTGAGACTGGAATTACAGATGCTTATAAGCTACCACGTGGGTGCTGGGAATCCAACCCTGGTCCTCTGGGAAAGCAGCCAGTATTCCAGCCATCTCTCCCACCCTTGTGTGGGGCTATGACATCCACCCCATAAAGCTGCTAGGGCAGACAGCTCGTGTATGCAAGCTGTACAGAGCTGAGAACCAAGGAGGGCCTCCCCATTGCGGACACTCACTCACCTTCCCCGTGCTCATCTGTATACTGAAAGGCCTGGACTAGGCGCAGAGCCTCATCCACAGAGCGTCCCACCGGTAGGTCATTGACTGTGATCTGACGCAGGACACCCTTGGCATCGATGATAAAGAGGCCCCTGAAGACATGAGGGCCTACAGTGAGGAGCTTGGAGCCTCCCACTGCCAGGACCAGGGAACGAAACACACACACACCCCATTAGCCACAGTGGTCCCTTTAGCTTTGAGATGGGACTCCTGGAGTTGGGCTGAGGTCCCCGCTGTACCTGTAGGCAATGCCCTCATCAGTTTTTAACACGCCGTAGTTCTGGGACAAGCTTCTAGTCACATCAGCAAGCAGGGGGATGTTCAGGGGGCCCAAGCCTCCCTCCTTCCGTGGAGTGTTGATCCTGTGGGTGAGAGAGTCAGGGTTGGAGACTTAGGATGTCCAGCACAGCAGAATTCTCCCCCGTGGGCCTCCAGTGTGATAAGGGCTGAGTGGGGGTACTGGAAGCAAGAGATAAAGGATTTAAAAATGGCTGGGGAGCTCCACCCACCCCACCCTGGTGGAGGCAGCACAGCTGGGAAGAGATGGCCCCAGATAAAGCTTCATCTTCAAGTAGCTTCACTGTGGGCTCCTGTAATTTGCAGTAGAGACACCACATCAGAGTTCCCATTGCAAAAGCAGGGATAGGAGCTCAATAGGAGGGCACTTGCTTTGCAGCAATGAGACCTTGGACTGACTCCTAGTTTTGAAAAAAGGGAGGGAGGGAGGGGAGTTCCCACCATCATCCAGCTCTGGTCTTTCTATCAACCCATCCTCTTGAGAACTAGAGTTTCCCGTTTCATGAAATAGGGCGATGCAGTTTGTCTCCTGAGAACTAAGCCACAAGCCTCTGCAGTTTCCTTCACCTTCCAACTAGGTGCCAAACGCTAATTACCGTCATCCTTGTAAGGGCTTGGGTTTAATTGTTTCCATTCTTTAGAAGATGAAGGTGGAAGACAGTTTATCCCCATAGCTTGGGCTTTCCTACATCTCTGCACCCACTCCCCCGCGGAGACCCATACCACGCCAGGTGGGTGAACTGAGAGTCCACGGACACTCCGAGCACCTCGCAACCCAGCTTTCGAAAGTCCTCAGCGTGGTTGCTAAAAGCGATGATCTCCGTGGGGCACACGAAAGTGAAGTCCAGCGGGTAGAAAAAGAGGACCACGTACTTCCCTAGGGAAGAGGAGACCGGAAGAAAAGTTAGTTCAAGTCCCTTTCATATTACCCTATCCCCACCTGGCTCCCCTCCGGGCAGCTTCACCTCTGTAGTCCGAAAGCTTGACTTCCTTGAAGGCGCCATCCACCACCGCGGTGGCCGTGAAATCAGGGGCCGGCTTTCCGATGTAAGCGTTGCCGGATGCCATGACTGAAAGAAGAGACCCACAACGCAAGGCTGGTCAGTGCCGCAAAAGACCCTTTGTCTGGCTTTCCCAAGGTCACTCTTGGGGCTGAGCCCAGACACTGAGTCCGAGAAGTGGAAACAGCAGTACTCATATTCACCCTTCCAGAACAAGGTCTGCAAGGACTCAGGAGACCCGCCTCCCCCCCACCAAAAAAAAAAAAACAGGGCCCAAGTGATGGGGTCACCGCTGCCACCTGAGTCAGCCCAAGCACGGGAGAAGGAAGGGTCGTGAGCCCTTAGTTTCAGAACGGGATGGCGAGCCTGTGAGCTTGGCGGCGCTACGGCCTGCAAGCCAGGGCTCCAGCCTTGAGTCGGCCTCCACCCCCCTCCATCCCACCAACCCCACCCCTGCAAGGACAAAGGCGGCCACCATAGAGCACGAAAAACAAAGACCTTCAGCAAGGAGGTAATAATAGACCCAGAACCGCACCAATGGGGCGCCTCCTATTCGTGTGCACTCTGGGTTTCCATACCTGCGTGGGCAAGATCCGGACACGCGGACGACCAGACACGACAGGACACAGAAAACAGAGATCTCAGAGCCAAATGAGTCCTAGGCCCTAGAGCTTTTTATGCGCGGCCCAAACCACGTGAAGCAGGGCAGGGGAAGGTGGGCGGGACAGCTCCGCGGTCGGATCCACTGCGCCTGCAGAGGGGGAGAGCGAGGACCGGTTCACGCGCTTGCACAAGGGAGATGGGTGGGGTGTGCCCTTGCGGACGCCGGGATGGTCTGTGCTGTGGGCTCCGCGCGGTCCCGAGCCGCCGGGGCGCGTTGGGGTCGGTTGGAGTCCGGGCATGGCCCGGAGCCGACTGGCTCTACTGCTCCCACATCTAGTGCTTCTGGGACTGGTGTCCTCTACTCAGATCGACCCGGACTACCAGTATTTTGGCCAGCAGGGCACAAGTGATACCTGGGAGTTGCTGAGGTTGCAGCGAAAAAAGGGTAAACTTGAAGGTGGCGGGAGTGACAATTTCAAAAGGTGCCCCCAGAAGCCTTACTTAGCCAGTTGGCTACACACAGCCCCTCCGGTGTTGACTCTGCCCAGCTCAGCACAGGCCTGTCCTCTGGGACTGGCCGCTTTTCTTTGAGTGTGTTGGTTTCTCATCTGTGAGTTGTTTTAGATTTGTTTCGTTTCACTATACTGAAAATTTTACCCGGCAGCTTCCTCGGTGGTCTGATCTATGTAATAGACACTGACTGTCAGGAGCAGGGCACCAGGAGACAATAAACAACCTATAAACACGGTGCTAGGAAGGGTGGAGACGGAGATGGAAACTGGCCCAGGCAGCCTGAGATGTCAGCAAAGGTGTGGTGAGGATGGTAGCAACCCATTCAGCCGGAATGACTGGCAGGGTCAAAATTACAGAGATTGGGCGACAGTGTCCCAGGAAGAGGGAACAAAAGCAAAGGCCAAAAGGCCTCAGGGGAGGATGGGAAAAGCTGGGAGTCGTTTGGCAAAGATCTGTTGAGGAAGGGTATGAGGCACCAGGCTGAGTTTATCTCCACACACAGAAGTATCAGTAAGGAGTGGTGATAAGGCTTAGTGTTGTGCTGATAGCTCAGACGGAGGAGCCCTTGGCCCAGCCAGCATGAAGTCTTGTTCCTTCCCCAACACTGCAGAATCCACTACCCTATAGCAGTACACACCTGCAATCCTAACTTTCGGAACTGGAGTCAGGGGATCTGAAGTTCAGAGTCATCTTTGGCTACTAAGGGAATTGGAGGCCAACTTGGAGTACATGAGACTCTGGCAAGAAAGGAGGGAAGGGAGGGAGGGAGGGAGGGAGGGAGGGAGGAAGGGAGAAAAAAAGAGTCCTGTAAAAGTGTAAGTCAAGGGGCTGGAGAGATGGCTCAGTGGTTAAGAGCATTGCCTGCTCTTCCAAAGGTCCTGAGTTCAGTTCCCAGCAACCACATGGTGGCTCAACCATCTGTAATGGGGTCTGGTGCCCTCTTCTGGCCTGCAGACAGACAGAACATTGTATACATAATAAATAAATATTTTTAAAAAAAAGTGTAGGTCGGAGCCGGGCGATGGTGGCGCACGCCTTTAATCCCAGCACTCGGGAGGCAGAGGCAGGCGGATCTCTGTGAGTTCGAGACCAGCCTGGTCTACAGAGCTAGTTCCAGGACAGGCTCCAAAGCCACAGAGAAACTCTGTCTCGAAAAACCAAAAAAAAAAAAAAAAAAAGTGTAGGTCGGGGGAGGAGGTAGTGCATTTGACCAGAGTGTGTGAGCCCTTACACTTATCTTTAGCACAACAGTGAAAAAAAAAAAAAAAAAAAAAAACTTCGTAGCTGCTCCTGAGCATAAAAAACTACTTTGTTGCTACACGTTAGCCAGGCAGGAAGGCAGCAGCAGGGGATTTAACTGCCCTCACTGAGTCATTTATCTCGCCCTCTGTTAGCCCTGCCTGTCAGGAGGCTGTGCACCTGCTGGGTCGGCCCAATGAAGTCCCTTAGAAGTCCCTTAGGATAACAGTCAACTTTGGTTGTCAGGTGTGAAGGAGGACAGAGTGTCCGTACTCCCAGCTGAACAGGCTGGCACAGATTGGGGGTATCGGTTTGCAGCTGTGGGCAGTTCATGTTTGTCAGCCTGACAGGTGGCTTGCTCTCCTAGCTCTCACCACCACACAGAGGCAGTAAAGTCTCCAAACGCCAGCTGTCATTGGGTTCCTTATCTCTGTCCCTCCATGGACAAGTCAACTGTGTGGAGGCTAATTTCCCCAACTGGGTTTTCATGTCCACCTTCCTTCTTCAGTAGTGGAAGAGTCCGTCCTAGGCCCGTGGGGAGAGTGGCGTTGTTTCTGCGATCTGGGCAAACAGGAGCGCAGCCGTCAGGTGCAGGGCACAGCGCCGGTCCCTGTGTTCATGGACCGGGAGAACCTGGTACAGTTGAGGCCCTGCCGGCAACGGGATTGTTCGTCTTGCAGACCGATGGACTGCGACTGGAGGATCTGAGCAGAGGTGAGCAGTTGGGGAGGCGCAGAGAAGCCAGAGACCCAGAGGACCCAGGAGTAGGCAGGGAGAGAAAAAGTGAGGTAGGGCTGACGTGAAATGAACACTTGGGCCCAAAGTCTGAGGCTTTAGGCTGGTGGGGGAGCAGGCAGCTGACTTTGAACACAGGAGTCTTTCTGATAGCCAGGGGGAAGGTAGGAAATGTGGGTAGGGGTGAACCTTGTTGGTGGTGCACAACTGTGATTCAGGTGCCCAAGACAGAAGCAGCAGGATCAAGAGTTCAAGATCAACCTGGGCTACATAGATAGCAAGGGCAGGCCATTTAAGGCTATAGGAAACCTTGTCTTCAAAACAAAAGCAGAGCCAGGCAGTGGTGGCGCACACCTTTAATCCCAGCACTTGGGAGGCACAGGCGGGTGGATCTTTGTGAGTTCGAGGCCAGCCTGGTCTACAAGAGCTAGTTCCAGGATAGACTCCAAAGCTACAGAGAAACCCTGTCTCAAAAAAACCAAAACCAAACCAATAAAAAAAAAAAAAAGCAGAAAAGGAAAGGGTTGAAGAGAAGAAGGTGGCACCAGAGAGGCACGTGATAGAGGAACCGGAACTCAGAGGATGGACCGTGACTTTGATGAGAAACAAGATTCCACACAAAAGGACATGTGTCCCACTGAGGAAGGGAACAACAGAGGAATGTGATTGAATTAGCAGAGAGGTCTGGGAGATGTGGGCTTCTTTAAATTAGGAAAGAGCAGGAGAAGGGGGGGGGAGGGAAGGGAGAAAGAAGCCTGCATGGTGTGTGCAAACCTTAAATGGGAATCTGCCGGGGCCTGGAATCTATAATGGTGGTAGAGAAGGCTTTGCTTCAGTGAGATGTATTATGGGACAGGTCCTGGAGGCAGCAGCGTCCTTGAGAACTATTAATGCGGGTTTTGGGAAATTGGAGTCAGAAGGCCTGAGCCCTGTTAAATCTGGGACACCTAGTACTAGGAGCATAGATGATGTGGAGAATGTGGAGCGTGTTGGCGCTGAGGAGGCAAACGCAGGTGTAGCTCTGTGAGTTCAAGGCCAGTCAGGGAGACAAGTGAGTTGCTGGGGAAAAAAAAACAGAAAACAACAACAACAAAAAAAAAAAACTAGGACCCAGTGAGGTCAAGACTCCGAGAGTGCAATGATATTTGATCTTTTGTCATTTTGTTAGGTTTATTCTTCTTTCAGACAAGGTTTCTCTGTGTAGCCATGGCTGTTCTGGAACTAGCTCTGCAGACCAGGCTGGCCTCAAACCCAAAGATCCACCTGCCTCTACCTCCGAGTGCTGGAATTAAAGGTGTGCACCTTCACCGCCTGGCTGATACTTAATATCTATTAAGTCTCAAAAAAGTCCGCTATGGCGCACTCCTTTATTTTTTTTTCTTTTTAAATTTATTTATTATGTATACATATTCTGTCTGCGTGTATTCATTCCTGCAGGCCAGAAGAGGGCACCAGACCTCATTCCAGATGGTTGTGAGCCACCATGTGGTTGCTGGGAATTGAACTCAGGACCTTTGGAAGAGCAGGCAATGCTCTTAACCACTGAGCCATCTCTCCAGCCCTGGCGCACGCCTTTAATCCCAGCACTCGGGAGGCAGAGGCAGGTGGATCTCTGTGAGTTCGAGACCAGCCTGGTCTACAGAGCTAGTTCCAGGACAGGCTCCAAAGCCACAGAGAAACCCTGTCTCGAAAAACCAAAAAAAAAAAAAAAAAGGTCCGCTGAATGTGGGGTGGTAACCTCATCATCCCGAAGGTAGAGAGGAGGCATTATGAGTAGAAAGTCATCCTAGGCCACGTAGTGACTTCAGGGGAGGCAACCTGGGCTTCATAAGAAACTGTCTCAAACAAACAAACAAGAAACTGCAAAAAAACAGTCAAGTGAACTGCATCTTAATTTCCTCTTTATTTCTCTTTACATCAGTCACTGAGGGCCTGGTTCCAGCAGCAACGGGGCGGAGCTTGCAAAGTGACCCCGCCCATCCCCGACTACAAACCGCGCCCTTAGTGGACTACAATTCCCAGAAGAGAGCACAGCAGCGGCGACAGCGGCGCGCGCTTCGACGACCACGCCGACGAGTGCGTCGGAGGCGGGTCCTGCACGTCGATTGGTCGGCATCGAGAGCGGCAACCGGACTTGCGGAAAACGCGCGCTGGGACCTGCGCCTGCAAAATTGTTTTCTGCAGCTTTTGGCTGTCGCTGAGGCGGCATGGATCTCAGCGAGCTGGAAAGGGACAATACGGGCCGCTGTCGCCTGAGCGCTCCTGTACCCGCCGTGTGCCTCAAGGAGCCGTGCGTCCTGGGCGTGGATGAAGCGGGCCGGGGCCCGGTGCTTGGTGCGGCCCCAGGGCCGCAGGCCGGGAGGCGCGTTGTGAAAGGGGTGTAGATTGCAGGGACGTGGGAGTGGGGATCGAGCACGGCCTTGAGACCCAGGAGTGATAGTGGGATGTCTTTGGGTCATGGTGGTGATGGAACAAGGCAGGCGGCTTTTAGGTGTTCACTGGTTGGTACCCCGCTCTTAGAAATCTGACTTCCCTCCCAAGGCCCCATGGTCTACGCCATCTGTTACTGCCCGCTGTCCCGCCTGACAGATCTTGAAGGCCTGAAAGTGGCAGGTGAGCCTGTGCTGAATGTCTGCATTTGGGGTTCCGGGGTATATGCAGAGGCGCAGGTGAGATGGAGAGGGGAAGCAGGAACTGAAAGACCCAGCGAACTGCTCCCCCCCCCCCCGCTTTTTTTTCTTTAACTTCTCAGATTCAAAGACCTTGACAGAGAACGAGCGGGAGAGGCTCTTTGCGAAAATGGAGGAGGATGGAGACTTTGTGGGATGGGCTTTGGACATTCTGTCTCCAAACCTGATCTCTACCAGCATGCTTGGGCGGTAAGGGGCCCCTGCGTGGGTAGGGGAAGAGCGACCAACACAGATTGGCCGGGTTCTGCATCCGGGATGGTGTCGGCTAAGCTCTGTCCCTTACCACAGGGTCAAGTACAACCTCAACTCCCTGTCCCATGATACAGCTGCCGGGCTGATACAGTATGCGCTGGATCAGGGTGTGAATGTCACCCAGGTGAGCTGTTGGGTCACAGCCCTTTGGTGACCTTCTGGTGAAAGGGGCTTTAAAAAATTGAAGCTGGGGACATAGTTGGAAGACTGTTTGCCTAGCGTGCATGAAGTCCCGGCTTCCATCCCAGCATCGCTTGGAATCAGAGTTGTAGCACTTAGGAAGTGGAGACAGGAGGATCAAGATTTTAAGGCCAGCCACCCTTAGCTCCAGAGTGAGTTGGTGTCAGCCTGTACCACCTGGAACCCTGTTTTGTTTTTTGTTTGTTTGTTTTAAATCATAAGGCTGGACATAGCGGAGGAGAATTGTGACTTCAGGACATACATGGAGACCCTCCATGTCTTAGTTGCTACATGCCTGTTGCAGAGGCATGAGTAGTGAAAAGCCATGGTGGCACTCAGGAGGCAGAGGCAGGCCGATCTCTGAGTTCCAGGACAGCCATCATAGTGAGACCCTGTCTAAAACCTTCCTTTGGATCCATAGCCCCCAGTGACACGAACCTGTCATCCCGATGCCAGGATGAAGGAAGATCTTAGGGTCTTGCTGGCTAGCCAGTCTAGGTGAATTGAGGAGCTCCAGGTCTAGTCAGAGACCTTGCCTCAAAATAAATAAGTTAGGCAAACAAACAAATAAATAAATAAAAATGTACACGTTCATTCAGGTGGAAGACAGAGGTCACAGTCAGGGATTTTCCTCGGTTGTTCTTCAAAAGTCACCCTAGAGCCAGGCTATAGTAAACAGTTGGAGTGGTGGTGCAGAGTCAAGTGGATGTCTGTGAGTTCGAGACCAGCCTGGTCTACAGACTGAGTTCCAAGATATCCAAGGCTACACAGAGAAGCCCTGTCTCAAAAAAAAAAAAAGAAGTGGCTAGAGAGATGGAAGTTTTGACAGCTATTCCAGAGGACCTGGGTTGGAGTCCCAGCAACCACAGGGTGGCTCCCACACAAACATTCTAACTCCAGTTCCAGGCAGCCTATGCCCTTGTCTGGCCTCCTCAAGCAACACACCCATACACATAATTTTTTTTTAAAGATTTATTTATTATTTATTAGGTATGCAACATTCCTTCCATGTACACCTGCACACCAGAAGGGGGCACCAGATCTCATTACAGATGGCTGTGAGCCACCATGTGGTTGCTGGGAATTGAACTCAGGACCTCTGGAAGAGCAGCCAGTGCTCTTAACTGCTGAGCCATCTCTCCAGCCCCCACATAATTTTTTTTTTTACTTTATGTGCATTGGTTCCCCTAGAACTGGAATTACAGATAGTTGGGAGCCACCATGTGGGTGCTGGGAATTGAACCCAGGTCCTCCGGAAAAGCAGTCAGTACTCCTAAACACACTGAGCCATCTCTCCAGCCCCAACATATAACATTTTAAAAAAGAAATTAAAGTACATATCAGTTATTTAAACAGAAAGGAATTAGGGGCTGTTAAGATGGCTTAGTAAGGAGGCTTGTGTCCCAGCCTGACCTGAGTTTGATTTTCCGTATGGTAGAAGAGCTGATTCCCAGCGATATTCTGTGATCTTGATGCAGTGGGAGTTTATTCCCTCCAACATAATAAATGTCGAAAAGTTTATTTTAAATATTTATTCATATATGGGTATACTGTGTAAGTGCCTGATGCCCACAGAGGCCGAAAGAAGATGTGGGATCCCCTGGAACTAGAAACAGTTGTGAGCCACTATTTGGGCGCTGGAAGCTGAGCCTGGGTCATCTAGAGAAGTGTTCTTAACTTCTGAGCCATTTCTCTAGTCCTATTAAAATAAGAAAAAAAGTAATTTTTAAAAATCAGTTGGGACTGTAGCCTGGCTATATAGGGCTTTTGAAGAGCAATTGAGGA
Source organism: Microtus oregoni (assembly GCF_018167655.1). Lineage (NCBI taxonomy): Eukaryota > Metazoa > Chordata > Mammalia > Rodentia > Cricetidae > Microtus > Microtus oregoni. The sequence goes on from NW_024543063.1 coordinate 66,840,652, forward strand.
AAAGCGCTGACTGTGACTTCCAGCTTCCTCCTGAATGTTCACACACCCGTCACCTGGCACGCTGGGGCACACATGCACCGTTGCACATGCATACACACAATGGATGGAAGGGAAATGAGGGTCAGCATTGCAGGTGAGCAGTAGCGCTGTGCTGAGCATGCTCCAGCACCTGGGCCTACTCTCCAGCATCAGGGTGGTTCAGTGCATAAGAACCCCTGGCAATCTGAGTTCAATCCTCATGAGGGACAACTGGCTTCTTCAATGTCTTCTGACTTCCACAGCCTGGCATGTGTGTGTGTGTGTGCACACACATACTACAAAAAGTGAATAAGATTTCCTTCAGGAAAAGTTTAGTTGGCAAATTCAGCATTAGAACCAGATTTTATTTTGATTAGTCCTGCCCTAAATATATGCCCCAACCTCCCTATTCTAAGTCTCCAATGGTCCAGAGTGATTCCACAGTTCCACTTGTTCTGGCTTCTGTCCTGTGTCAGGGTCCACCCTATACCTGGGAATCCATCCCATCCAGTTTTCTCAGTGGGCCCACTTTTAGATGGCCCCCTCTACCCTGCTTTTTGCAAAGCAGACAGTCTCAGTGAAATGTAGGTTTTTTTTTTTAATTTAATGAACTTAAAAGATTATGCGTATGGCTGTTTGCATATATGTCACATGCATGTATGGTGCCCACTAGATGTCAGAAGAAGGTATCAGATCTCCTGCAATTAGAGTTACAAATTTTTTTTAAATATTTATTTATTTATTATGTATACAATATTCTGTCTGTGTGTGTGCCTGCAGGCCAGAAGAGGGCACCAGACCCCATTACAGATGGTTGTGAGCCACCATGTGATTGCTGGGAATTGAACTCAGGACCTTTGGAAGAGCAGGCAATGCTCTTAACCACTGAGCCATCTCTCCAGCCCCAGAGTTACAAATAGTTTTGAGCCACATGTGGCTGTTGGAACTGAAGCCAGGTCCCCTGAGAATAGCAAATGCTCTTGACTACTGAGCCATCTTTCTAACCCCTTTTTGATTTTGAGGGATATCATGTAGCTCGGCATGTCCTCCAACTCCATATGCAGTTATCCCTTGAGCTTCTGATCTCTACCTCCGTTTTCCAAGTGCTAGGAGGACAGGCCTATGCCACCAAAGCTAGGAATGTGGTCCTGGGGATGGAATGGAGGCTTTGAGTGTTCTAGGCAAGCACTCTACCTGCTGAGCCATATCCCCAGCCCAAATGCAAGGATTCTAATGTAGGGTATTTGCTGCCTTGTCCTCAGCCCCTAGAATAATGGTGCGCACTAAGTGCTCAAGCCTGTCGCATGCTTAGGGAAAGTATATCTTGTTTTAGGTCAGTGGTTCTCAATCTGTGGGTTGCAATCCCTTTGAGGGGTCGTTTATCAGATATCCTGCATATCAGATATTTATATTACAATTCATAACAGCAAAATTACAGTTAGAAAGTAGCAACAAAATAATTTTATGGTTGGGGTCCCCACATGAGGAGCTGTGTTAAAGGAAGATTGAGACCAATGTTTTAAACAGTGCTGTGGGTGGGGCGGAAAGAGCTGCTCGTGTAGTAAGAGGCAGTCTTATGATTGAGCTATCCTTAACCCTGATAAATAATTTTTTAAAAAAATTGTGTGGCCGGGCGGTGGTGGCACATGCCTTTAATCCCAGCACTTGGGAGGCAGAGGCAGGCGGATCTCTGTGAGTTCGAGACCAGCCTGGTCTACAAGAGCTAGTTCCAGGACAGGCTCCAAAGCCACAGAGAAACCCTGTCTCGAAAAACCAAAAAAAAAAAAAAAAAAAAAAAAAATGTGTGGCTGGCCAGTCGGTGGAGGTGCACACCTTTAATCCCAACATTTGGGAGGCAGAGGCAGGCAGAGCTCTGTGAGTTCAAGGTCAACCTAGTCTACAGAGTGAGTTCCAGGACAGGTTCCAAAGCTACAGTGAAACTGTCCCTTGAAAAAGAAAAAAAAAAATTGTGGGGCTGGAAAGATGGCTCAACAGCTGAGAGCACTTGCTGCTCTTACAGATCTGTGTTCAGTTCTTTAGCTCTCAGTGACTAAAACTGTAAGTACAGCTCCAAGGGATCTGACGCCCTCTTCTGGCCTCTGCAGGCGCCAGGCAAACGCACACACAGACACGCATGCAGACAGAACACCTGTACACCATAAGATGAGCAACGCTGGGCTGGCAGCTTAGTGCTAGGAAGTGGGTTTGGTCCTCACAGAGCAGGAAACTGTGTGCTTTACAGTTGTCTTTTCTGCTGTCAGTTAGATGACTGCGTTTCTGTCACCGTGGCAGGTATTTGTGGACACCGTGGGAATGCCAGAGACATACCAGGCTCGACTGCAACAACGCTTTCCAGGGATAGAGGTGACAGTCAAGGCCAAGGCAGATTCCCTGTTCCCTGTGGTCAGTGCTGCCAGCATCTTTGCCAAGGTTAGCATCCTGCTGGCCAAGGCCCACTTCCAGCATCTCCCCTGTGTAGGGACAGGCACGACTCCCATGAGGAAGGAGACACTAAACTACTTCCTGTCTTGCCTGCAGGTGGCTCGAGACCAGGCTGTGAAGAACTGGCAATTTGTGGAGAGTTTGCAGGATCTGGACTCTGACTATGGCTCAGGCTATCCCAATGGTGAGCTGAGGGTCTTCTTTTCATTAAGTTTTAAAAACTTTTAATAATACTCTGGAGGCAGAGGTAGGAGGATCTCTGAGTTTGAGGCTATCCTGGTCTACATAGTGAGCTTCACAACAGCTAGGGCTATATAAAGACCCTGTCTCAAAAGGCAAAACAAAATTCTATTTTATATGTATGGGTGGTTTCCAGCATATATATCTGTGTGCCATGTGCATGTCTCATGCCTGCAAAACACATGGTGCACATATGTAAAATAAAAGGAAATATTTTCAAAAATCAATATGAGGTCTGTACAGATGGTTCAGTAGCTAAGAGTACTTGGCTGCTCTTGCTGAGGATGAGAATTCAGTTCCCAGTACCCACACTGGGCAGCTCATAACTGTAACTTCAGCTCTAGGGAAGCCAATGGCCTCCAAGGACACATGCATTCATACACACAGACACACATACATACACTTTAAAATAAACATTAAGCCTGGCGGTGGTGGCACAAGCCTTTAATATCAGCACTCAGGAAGCAGAGACAGGCTCATCTCTGTGAGTTTGAGGCCACCCTGGTCTATAGAGTGAGTTCCAGAACAGCCAGGACTACAAAGAAACCCTGTCTGACAAACCAAAAAGATTAAAAAAAAAGAAGAAGAAAATAAAATTGGGCGGTGGTACACACCTTTGATCTCAGCACTCAGGAGGCAGAGGCAGGTGGATCTGTGTGAGTTTGCAGTCAGCCTGGGCTACATAGAGAAACCCTGTCTTGAAGAACCAAAGCAATCAAACAAAAGCAAATGGAAGGAGTTGGAGCACAGATTCATTTCATACTCTTTCCATTATGAGACTCCAGTCTCCTCCATTATGGACAGGAATACTTGCACACCTGCTCCCCAAACGTGGGCTGCTGCGAGGATTCGGCGACTTGAGACTGGTTTATACCTCAGTGGCAGAATATTTGCTCATCATGGACAAGTCCTTGAGTTCCACCCCACAACAAAATTCTTTTTTTTTTAATATTTATTTATTTATTATGTATACAATATTCTTCCTGCGTATATGACTGAAGGCCAGAAGAGGGTACCAGACCTCATTACAGATGGTTGTGAGCCACCATGTGGTTGCTGGGAATTGAACTCAGGACCTTTGGAAGAGCAGGCAATGCTCTTAACCGCTGAGCCATCTCTCCAGCCCCATAACAAAATTCTTAAGAAAGGAAAGACACAGTAGTACTTTCTTATCCTTGAAACAGGAGCAGGAGGATCACAAGTTTGGGGCTAACCTGGCAGCATAGCAAGACCTTGTCCCAAACAAACAAACAAAAAATCAATTTGATGACTGTTACCCTTGTGTTTTAGGGAGTTGTCTCAGAAATACTCCCAAAACTTCTTAAGCACTGATGAGACACAGAATGGGGGTTGGAGACAAACCACACCTGCCTATGCAAAGGACATGGGACAGAAAGGAACTTAAGATAGAGGGGGTGTCTTGGTACTCAAAAAAGCCAAAGATATATACCCTTAATCCCAGCATTCTGGAGGCAGAGGCAGGCGGGTGACCAGCCAGTGGTCTACAGAGTGAAATTCTGTCTTTTAACAACAAAGTGAAGAAGCTGAGGATGAAGGTGGCACGTGACTGTCACCTGTCACTCAGGTGCAGTCACCATTGCTTCTTTCTCCCTAGATCCCAAGACAAAAGCCTGGTTGAGGAAACATGTGGACCCCGTGTTTGGCTTCCCCCAGTTTGTCCGGTTCAGCTGGAGCACAGCCCAGGCCATCCTGGAAAAGGAGGCAGAAAGTGTCACATGGTTCGTGTCCTGAGCGTGCTGGGGGGGCAGAAGAGGGAAGGAGGCCATGTTTGTTCACTCAGCTCCTTGGGAAGTGGCCAGTGTCATTCCTTTTCCCCACAGGGAGGACTCGGCCGCTGAGGAAGATCCTGAGCAACCAGGAAAGATCACATCCTACTTCAGCCACGGACCTCAGACCTGCCGCCCGCAGCTCCCCCACAGATACTTCCAGGAGCGAGGCCTGGAGGCAGCCAGCAGCCTCTAGGAGTAAATGTGTGTACCTACCCCTAGGAATGAAGTTCTTCACAGAGTAAACGCTGTGCTTTGTGGCTGAGGGCTGGCAGCTGACTCTTCAAACAGAATAGGTGTTTCTAGATTGGTACAGTTTGATAATTTTTTAAAAACAAAGTGTCACTGTGTAGCCCTAGTTTGCTGGAACTCACTGTGTAGACCAGGCTGGTCTCGAACTCAGAGAAATCTGCCTGCCTCTGCCTCCCAAGTGTTGGGATTAAAGGTGTGCACCACCACCCAGCAATAAGGTGTCCTTGAACTCAACAGTGATTCCTCTGCTTCTGCCTCTGGAGTGCTTGGGAGTAAAGGTGTGTGCTACCGTGCTTGGCCCCATTTAAAAATTTTTTTTTCCTTCTTTTTTTTTTTTTTTTGGTTTTTCGAGACAGGGTTTCTCTGTAGCTTTGGAACCTGTCCTGGAACTCCCTTTGTAGACCAGGCTGGACTCGAACTCACAGAGATCCACCTGCCTCTGCCTCCCAAGTGCTGGGATTACAGGCATGCGCCACCACCGCCCAGCTTATTTTTTTTTTTTTAAGATTTTATTAAAAGTATACAGTGTTCTGCCAGAAGAAGGCACCAGATCCCATTATAGATGGTTGTGAATCACCATGTGGTTCCTGGGAATTGAACTCAGGACCTCTGGAAGAGCAGCCAGTGCTCTTAACCTCTGAGCCATCTCTCCAGCCCCCCCATTTTAAATTTTTGTCTTGTTTTTCTTTTTTTTTTTTAATATTTATTATGTGTACAATAGTCTGTCTGCGTGTATGTCTGCAGGCCAGAAGAGGGCACCAGACTTCATTACAGATGGTTGTGAGCCACCATGGGGTTACTGGGAATTGAACTCAGGACCTTTGGAAGAGCAGGCAATGCTCTTAACCACTGAGCCATCTCTCCAGCCCCTTGTCTTGTTTTTCTAGACAAGATTTCTCTATGTAGCCCAGACTGTCCTGGAACTCAATTTGTAAACTAAGCTGGCCTTAAACTCACAGAAGTCTGCCTTTCTATTTTCTCCTGAGTGATGGAAATAAAGTTGTTGCTAGGCAGTGGCAACGCACGCCTTTAATCCCAGCACTCCGGAGACAGAGACAGGTGAATCTCTGTGAGTTCGAGGCCAGCCTGGTCTACAGAGCAAGATCCAGGACAGCCAGATCTCTCCGGGGGGTTGGGGGGGAAGATATACATGTTTGTCTCTGCAGCACATCCATGCAATACTGAATGAAGTCAGAAGAGGGCACCAAATCACCTGCAGCTGGAGTTAGAGACGGTTTTGAGCCACCTTGTGGGTATTGGGAATCAGGTCCTCTGCAGGAGAGTCAGTGCTGTTACTGGCAGGCAGTCTCTCGAGTCCTCTATTACCTTTCATGCTGTTGTAGTGGCGCACGCCTTTAATCCCAGCATTTGGGAGTCAGAGGCAAGTCCAGGTCAGGCAAGGCTACGTGAGACCCTGACTTGAAGCAGAAATAGTTTATTTATTTGGGGGAAAGGCACATGAGTGCCACCACAGATGTGGAGGTCAGAGGACAACTTGCAAGAATTGGCTCTTTTTGTTGTTGTTGTTTGTTTTGAGACAGGATTTCTCTGTAGCTTTGGAGCCTGTCCTGGAACTAGCTCTTGTAGACCAGGCTGGTATCGAACTCACAGAATTCCGCCTGCCTCTGCCTCCCGAGTGCTGGGATTAAAGGCGTGCGCCACCACTGCCCGGCAAGAATTGGTTCTTTTACTACTGTGTGAGTTCTGGGGATAGAATGTAGGTCATCAGTTGACCTGCTGGGCCATTTTCCTGGTCTCTCTCTTTCCTTTCCTCTCCCACCCCCTTCCTCCTCCCCTATGAGATTTTTTTTTTTTTTTTTTTTTTTTTGCAGTTCTCGACTACTTCTCCAAGTAGCAACCACATCATATAACGTGGTCTAGACAGTAACTTTATTCTGGGAAAGAGCAAAATAAGTGAGCGGTGAGCCATTTCTAGGATAATGGGTAGAAAAAGTCTGTCTAGGCAACCCCAGGGCGTGGTTTGGGAGGGAGAGGAGAGGGATGTGACTCTAGGTGGCTCCTACTCAGGGCTGTCACCGCTGCCGCTGCCTGCAGCATTCAAGATCCAGGTGCGAGAGCGGCGGGCCCGTGGAGAGGAGGTGGAGACATTGAGACAGTGGCGTGAACCAGGAGCTGCCACCTGTAGTATGTGGCCCAGAACTGTGCGACACAGGTCTTCCGCATTGGTGAAGGTCTAAGAGAAAGGGTGGGGTCAAGGTTAAAGAAGGTGGAATCTGCATTGCTGAGACAGGTCTGGTCCAGGGTGTGATCTGGGCAATGGTGTTCCTCTGAGGGACTGGTCAGTCTCTGGCAGGGCCAGAGCCAGGGGAAGGGGTAACAGGTTTCTTGGGCTGCTGAGAACCCAGAGCAAAGACTAACGTGGAAGGAGAGTCTGGAGTCAGTGGGCTCCTGGGTACTATGCACATGTCCCACACGGAGGCTGGGACGGTGGAAGAGTGGAGATGAGCCTGTGGGCAAGGTAGGGCTAAGCACTTTAGACTAGAGATGGAACTCACAGAGTGCTGGGATTAAAGGCGTGCGCCACCATCGCCCGGCTAACCCACACTTTTTGATTGAGAGTACTGGAGCAACAGGCAGATGGATTTTTTTTTTAATATTTATTTATTATGTATACAATATTCTGTCTGTGTGTATGTCTGCAAGCCAGAAGAGGGCACCAGATCTCATTACAGATGGTTGTGAGCCACCATGTGGTTGCCGGGAATTGAACTCAGGACCTTTGGGAGAGCAGGCAATGCTCTTAACCACTGAGCCATCTCCCCAGCCCCCGGCAGATGGATCTTGTCAGCCTGGTCTAAGTAGTGAGTTTCAGGATAGCAAGAGCTATGTAGAAAGTCCCTATCTCAGAAAATTACCTAGTTAGTTAAAAGACCTCAGGTGTTGGGGCACGTCGGTAGTCCAGACCACAGTATGAATCCCATCCCTCCCCTCACTCTGGTCCTCACCTGCCCATAGGTGCGGCAACTGGCCTCACAGCCCCTCTTCCCAGAGGGCTGCAGCCAAGTTGGGCCACAGGTAAAATCTGCCTTGCAGGTAGTGAGCCTGGGTATGTGAGAAGGGAAGATGGGTTAGGGTTTTGGAGCCAGTTGGTTTGTCCTGCTCTCTGACCTGACCAATGGCCTCACCTCTCAGGCTCCATTCCTTCAAAAGACCAACCCAACCTTTGCAGGGTTCATTCCCCAAGCTTGTTTATTCATAGACAGGGCCTGAAGCTGGTCTAGAAGCTATTTGTCTCTCAGGATGACCTTGAGTTCCTGACCCTCTTTCCCAAGCACTGGTATTAGAGACCACCAGTACCACCACAGTATCCATTCCCTTTATAAAAATATTTAACTTAGCCGGGCGGTGGTGGCGCACGCCTTTAATCCCAGCACTTGGGAGGCAGAGGCAGGCAGATTTCTCTGAGTTCGAGACCAGCCTGGTCTACAAGAGCTAGTTCCAGGACAGGCTCCAAAACCACAGAGAAACCCTGTCTCGATAAAGAAAAATTTAACTTAATATAGGGCTTCTCTGTGTAGCCCTGGCTGCCCTGGAAATAACTCTGAAGACCAGGCTGGCCTGGAACTCAGAAATCCTCCTGCCTCTGCTTCTTGAGTGTTGGAGCTAAAGGCATGTGCCGCCATCACCCAACTTAAAATTACTTTTTTTTTTAATATTTATTTATTATGTATACAATATTCTGTCTGTATGCCTGAAGGCCAGAAGAGGGCGCCAGATCTCTTTACAGATGGTTGTGAGCCACCATGTGGTTGCTGGGAATTGAACTCAGGACCTTTGGAAGAGCAGGCAATGCTCTTAACCACTGAGCCATCTCTCCAGCCCCTTAAAATTACTTTTAAATTATGTGTGTACACACTAGTGCCAGTGCCAGGGGGGGTTCCCAAGAGGACGTCAGATACCCTGGAGCTGGAATTACAAGCAACTGTGAGCCTGACATAGGTATTGGGAACTGAACCTGGGTCCTCTGAGAAAGCAGCCCAGAGAACCTGTTTGTGAGCTGCTCCTTGCATACCTCTTTTAGCTCCTCTAAGGGTCAAAAACTTGAATCTTTTGACACTTCCTGGCCCTCCAGAGTCTTCACGCTGTCTTAAATGCTAGGTCATTCTTTTACCTTGGCATCTACCTAGATCTACCCTTTCTACCTCGGGTACACACTAGGTCTCTAGACCGACCCTGGCTCTGTAGGGGCTAAGGCCCTCCTCCTTGCTCATACTGTTGGGCACGCCCCTGTCCCCGCCTCTCTCACCAAATCTGGCAGAGCTCTGGGCAGAGAGGCTGCTCTCGGTGTACTCCAAGCAGCAGCTGATGGAAGCGATTGCGGAGGGCACGTTGAAGGCGTCCCAAGAAGAATTCACATCTGGACGTGGGAGAGACAGGACAGGCAGGGCATAATCCTCAGGGGAAATTAAGTCTGAGCCCAGGTGCGGGCAAATAAGGCAAAGAACCGAGGGACAGGCTAGTGGGTGCAGTACTCACTCTGGGCTTGGCACACCGCAGTTCTCTAGAGGGGCCCCTGGGCTTGACGCCTCTGGCCCGTTTATCTCTGAAGTACAGCAAGTTTCTGGAACTGGTGATGTCTGTGAACCAGGATCTTGGATCCTCGGGTAAGGCTGTGGAGCCAAGGACTGAGGATGCCCTGACAACAGGAATTTTATCAGCCATCCCAAAGAGAAGAACCTTAAAAAGATTTCTCTTGAGTTGAACGAAACGGCATGGATCTGCAGTCCCAGACACTTGGAGATTGAAGCAGAGGGAATCTCAAGTTTAAGAGCAGTCTAGGCAACTTAGATCCTGGGTGAGAATAAGAACAAATGGGGCTAGGCATTAAGGCATAAAGCTTGCCTAGCGTGTGAAAGGCACCAGGTTCTGCGAAATGTGGCTTCGAGCAGTTAGAACTGTGTGTCACTCATAATAATCAGGTTATATCTGTAGCATAGTGTGTATGTGCTTTATTCCCACAACACATGTATGTTCATTCTGTGATTTCTCCATGTTTTTATTTACTGGGGGTTGGATCTAGGGCACTCCCGTGTTTGGCATACATGCTATCATTGAGCTATATCTTCAGCATTATTGATACTAATTTTTAGAATTGTATTGTGTGTGGAGGTCAGGGTAAGTTGCAGGCATTGATTCTCTCTTCACCGTATGGGTTCCAGGGACTTAACTCAGGTTGTTGAGCTTGTTGGTAGTCATTTCTACTCAGTGAGCCCTCTCGTCAGCCCTATGCATTTATTTTGAGATAGAGTTTCATGTGGTTCAGCCTGGCCTTCCAACTCCTTTTGTAGCTGGCCTTGAAATCCTAATCCTCCTACATCCACCTTCTGTGGGCTGGGATTACAGGTGGGCATCACCGTGCCTAACTCTCTACCAAGGTGAACTGACTGGCTCAAGGTCACAGCACCGAGGTGTGGATTTGAAATTGAACTAAGCAGCCGGATACCCACTATCCAGGTTCATCACTAACCCTGGCTACCCACCCTCGTCACTACCCTCTTACAAGGAAGCTCAGAGTGGGGTTTCTCTGGGTCAGGGCTTACATAAGATGCTCACCTGCTAGGTGCAGCTGGTTTGTGCCCACACTGGCTGGCAGCCTAGGGTGTCCCCAGAACATAACTTGCAGTGGGTGGCTCCCTCCACAGGCCACCAAGAAGATCCATGCCAGGATCAGTCGCAGGGCCCAGTCCAGGCTGCTGGGTTGAAGGTGGCCTTTGTGGGCCATGTCCACTGAGACAAGAGCCAGCTGGTATGGAGGGGTGAGGTGTCACTGTCCTGGAGGTTCAGCTCGGCGCTGGTGAGCAGACACCAGAAATGGGTGCCAGGAAGCACAGAGAACGGGCAATACTAGAGGAGCCAGGCAAAGGCCAGACTCCCAGAACCCTAGGGGGAGTTTCAGGAGGAGCCCCTCCCAGCAGACACATCCCTTCCATTCATTCTTTCTGGCCCATGTACCACCCCAGCTTAAACCACACATGCAAGCAATCTCTCATCTTGTTTGCCCTCTGCTACTAACTTCAGAGGAGCAGGATCACCCCAGTTCTTCCAAGCCCCACTTCCACCCAAGACTTCCTCTCTCTCTCCAGCCCTGCCCTCCTCACTACTTTCACGGTCACCTTCTCTGGATCCACTATCGGCTTAGGAGCTTCCACCCTGGGCTGGACCTTTAGTATCAGCCCGACTCTGGCAGGGCTGGGGTTCTGCCACTAGGCACTACAAGCTTCTGAACAGAGGAAGGCAAGAGTATGGGAGACAAGATTCCCACCTCCCTCCCTACTCCCTGGCACTCACCTTTAGCGGGCTGTTGTATAGGGACTGTTGAGACACCTCAGAACCACTGAACAAGGCCGGCTAACAGCGTCAACTGTAAGGGGTGCGGTTTGGTTCAGGGGCGGGGCTTTCCAAAGTCCCATCCCCACAGCCACAAACACGTGCTCTTGGGACTGGTGCATTTATATCCACAAGCTTGCCCTGTGTTAAACTTGGGATTTAAGATCCTGTCTGTCTGACTCTGTGTGTGTGTGTGTGTGTGTGTGTGTGTGTGTGTGTGTGTGTGTGTGATGTGTAGGTAATCCTGTCTCTGTTGTGTGAGAGGATGCCTCTTGAGTTTGTGGTTTCATGTGCGTGCTGGCTGGTACAGGCTGCTGTACCTTTCTCCAGTTATTGCAATGCGTGTCCTTTAGCATTCTGTCCATTAATTCAAGATATTTGTTTATTTATTTTGCGTTTTTGAGACAAGGTTCTGTGTAACTTTGGCTATTCTGGAACTTGCTCTGTAGACAAATTCACAGAAATCTGCCCGCCTCTGCCTCCCAAGTGCTAGGGTTAAAGGTGTGCACCACCACACCTACCCAATAGACGTTTATTAAACATACACTCTGAAAAGCTGGGCAGGGTGGCCCACCTTTAATCCCAGCACCGGGAAGACAGAGGCAGGAGGATTGGTCTACAGAATGAGTTCTAGGACAGCCATGGCAGAATTCCTGCCTCAAAAACAAACACACAAAGCAACTCGGTACTGGTTTCTGGGGTGCACTTATACAAGATATGACAATCTGTCTTCACAGAATTGACTCGACTCAAGATGGAGAACCAGGTGGGGGAAACAGCGCTGGAGAAGAGGGTATTCATGGCTCTCATGCGCCTGGGTGCGAGCTGCTGGGAGGAGTGTGTATCTGTGTGTTAGGTGGGAACTGTGCTGCACCATAGAGCATCCTTGGGTTTTGGAGTTGTGCGTGTTGAGTTTGTAATTCTTTTTTTTTTTGGAGTGTGCTTGCATTTGATAAGTGTCTGTATGTCTGTTTTTCCTAAATATATGTTTGTATGATTGCAGAGTGTGAGTTTTTAAAATGTATCTTTTTAAAAAATTTATTTTATGTACATGAGTGCTTTGTCTGCATGTATGTCTTTATACAAGAAGAGGGCATCAAATCCCACAATAGATGATTGTGATCCACCATGTTGTTGCTGGGAGATGAACTCCAGACCTCTGGAAGAGCAATCAGTGTTCTTAGCTGCTGAGCCATCTCTCCAGCCTGAGTGTGTGTGTGTGTTTGTTTATGCACATTATGTGTGTCTGTTTGCCAGATATTTGCAAATATTTACTTATGTTGTTTGTGATTCTCTTTGCTAATTATGTGTGTGTGGTTTTCTTTTTTATATTTTACTACTTTAAATCAGGTGTGTCTGTCTGTCTGTCTATCTGTCTGTCTGTCTCTGTGGATATGAGTGCAGTTGCCCTGTGAGGTCATAGTCCTCTGATCAGATCCCCTGGAGTTAGAGTTACAGGAAGCAGTGAGCTGCCTGACATGGGTGCTGGGAACTGAACTTGGGTCCTCTGCATGGGTGGTATGTTCTCTTAACCACTGAGCAATCTCCCCAACCCATTATGCACACTTTTGGAGACTAGGTGGGTCTCTATTTGAGGAGTATGTACACCTTATGTGTGAATACTTGCTCGTGTCTGTGTTAGAAGAGTATGTATGTGTAAGGATATGCAGTATTTGTGAATGTATTTGTAGAATATGTACAGAACAATGTGTGTGCAGAGCACTGTTTCTGCTTTTACTCATATGTCATATTCATGTTTTTAGAGATATCCATCCATCCTTATAGAATATTTATAGCACCACCAGAAATGTGTCTCCCTCCTATCTCACAGTGGGGCAGGCATTTTAAAGACTTACTTTAATTATTTAATAAAGATAATTATTTAATTATTTTAGTGTGCATTGGGTTTGGGGTGTGTGTGCACTTTACTGGGGAGGTCAGATGCCTCTGATCACCTAGAACTGAGGGTACACGCTCTTGTCAACTACCCAGTGTGGGTCTGGGAGCCAAGCTCTGTTTCTCTGCGAGAGCACTAATCACTCTCCTTTTAGTGTAAATTATTTCATGCATATATGTGTATGTGCATCATGCTTGTGCTAAACGAAGATGTCAGATCCCCTGGAACAGGAGTTATGAACAGTTGTGAGCACAAAGGCAGGGATATAGTTTTGGTCTTTTTTCATTGCTGAACTCTCATATTGCCAAATTATTACCGAACATGCTCAGTAGATGTTGAGTAAGGAAATTAATGAATTAATGCCCCCCTAGGGAAGGATATCCCTATGTAACCCAGGCTAGACTGGAACTTCTACTTCTCTATCTTTCTATGGGCAAGAGTGACATCACAGAGGTCCCAGGAACCAACTGTTACAAGAAACAGCTTTTGTCTGGGCTGGACCAAGGTGGTTGGGAGTCATTTCTATCGTATTTGTGGGGTTTGCTTCCCTCAAGACCCTGTGCACACGCATGCCCTCATCGCTTTCACGGCGCTCATATTTCAGCACCGTGGACAGGAGCACGAAGCCAGCACCAGGGACAGCTTTTTAGGCCGGGAACGAGAACATTTCCAAGTCGTGGATAGACAAATATAAGCAACAGACTCATTGAGGTGGTTACGCTGACAAACTGAGACAGAAAGACGCAGGCAACAATAACACAGGCAAAGGTGCAGAAACGAGGGCCAACCACCAAGAACACACTGACCCAGCCCTCTTCTCCCCTCCGTTGTCCGGCGGAGGTCACTCAAGTTCAGAGGACCTCTCCTCCAAGACCTTGGGTCAGCTACGGGATGCCACCCTAGGAAACCGCTCTGTCTAGGATTCAGGTGATGTCCTCTCCAACGCTGGGAAGCATGGTCAACTGGAGCGGAGTAAGGATCACTCCATCTGCCCCCTCCCCAGCTACCAGTTAATCGCTCTTATAAATATATCCTGACCTGGCCTAACTACTTAATCCTGGCCATGAGGCAAAGACTCTGGAGGGGCTGCAGGACTTAAGGGGCTCTGTCCTGTGTCAGGCAAAGGAAGGCGTTCTGAGTTGAGTGGATATGCACATTTTTCTGAGGGGGGGAAACTCCCATGAGAACCAGCCTCTTGACTGAACACGTGACTCTGGAAGAATGCATCTGTGGAGATCTGAGGATGTCCTGGGGTGGAGACAATTTCCCACAGAGAAGAGAATATGCCTTAGAGTGGTCCCATTGGGGGGGGGGGGTATTCGCTCCAGGGTCCCCAAATATACCACCAATGGGATCTTTGAAGAAATGCCTCTTCAGGAGAAATTGAGATGAAGCGTCACCTCTCAGACACTATCTCTAATAGGAGTGATTTTCAGAGTGAAGGGATAGCTCTGCATGGCAGATCACATCCTTGTGGGAATGTGTCACCTGTGGGGGGCCGCTAGTCGCACCGGGAATTCGTCTGTTGGGAATAGCTCCCTTGGGGATCTTTCTTGGGTTGGAGGGTCTGTGCTAGAGAATGTCTTGATAGGGTCTCGCCAGCATGCCTCCCTTAGGGACATCTGGAGGCTCCACCCACCCAACCCTGCTCGCCCCACCACCACCAGCGCGGGCAGCGGTGGCCGAAACCGGGCTCCAGCTCCCAGACGCAGTGACGGCGCCGGGCCCGCCCCGCTTCGCTCCGCCCTCCGGCCCCCCCCCCCCCCCCACCGGCCTCCGCCGCGGTCCCTGAGGCTTCTCTCTTCCTCCCTCCTCCCTCCTCCTGCTGCCGCCACCTCCCTCCTCCCTCCCCCGGACCGAAGTCGCCGCCGCCATGGACGATTCGGGCCTGATCCGCCGCCGGAGGCTGCAGGTACGCTGCAGCCCGGGCTCCAAGGAGGGGATGGGGTCGGTGCCCTGGGGCGGGGCCGAGCAGAACGCAGGAGAACTTGCGCCCGGGTCGGCCCTGGCGACCCTTCGTGCTGCTAGAGGATGCTCTGGGCTAGGAGTGCCGTGGCCGCTCGTCCTGGCAGCGCGGACCCCGCCCCTCAGGCGTTGCCCGTGTATCCCGGAGGCTACTGGAGGGGCTGAATCCTAGCGCGCCCCCTCGAGGATGGCCTGGGCTACATCTGGCCCCACCGGAGTCGGAGGCAGCGGGGCCCAGGTCCTTGCCCGGACGTCTGGACAGTCTGGGGGTGAAGGTGCGGCAAGTAAAGTTATTGCCCCAGGGTTCGAGCCCCTCGGGGTTACCAGTGCTTCAGCAGCTGTAAACATGTTTGTTCGTCAGCCTCCCACCTCACCACCCCAGAGCCCTTCCTAGGCTTGCGAACCTGAGTCCTCCATTCACCTGTCTGGCCACTAGGACTCTTCCTACTGCCCTAATTGGACAGGCACCTAGACAGCCTTCCCACTTTCCATTCCACCCCCTCCACTACAATACTCCCACCACACACACACATACACACACCCGCCCGCAATCCTTAAGTCCAGCCCAGCTTGTGGGTGGGCGGGAGTGATTTTTAGCTCCTTACAGTCAGTCTTCTAAGATGCTGATCGCTAGGCTGCGCAGGCGCAGGAGGCGTGAGTCCAGTGCACAGAGTGGGATATTGAGGGTTTTTGGAGTGAGGGAAAGCTGAAACAAATCCTCAGGCAGGTAGGGAGTTTGAGGCTGAAACTGTCCTCTGAGGTTTGGCTTGTCCTTCTGAGTTTATAAACTAACCTCATAGGGAAAATGATCAAGGCTTAACGCCTAGGGCTACCTAGAAGCTGGTCCTTCTGAGCCTCCTTGGAGGTCAGTCCCTGATTGTGCTCCAGAATTTGGACTAAATCAGTTGTGAGCCCAGGCTCTTGTCCAATTGTAGGCTCCCTTAATACATCATTTCCAAGATCAAGACAACGGAGAGATGAGCAATCAGTAAGGGCAGGGGGGAAAATGAGACTCGGTAGGAAGGACATCCCTGGAGGCTGGAACAGCCTGATTGGAAAGCTAATTTGCTTTCAAACAGAGTCTCAAAGCCTGGGCTTCTCGACGTCTTCCTCACTTTCCCTCCTGCTCGCAAGGTAGATCAGGAGTGTGAGTCTTGAGTACGACAGGGTGTTGCGGCAAAGCCAGAGGAAGTACTACAGCGGCTAAACTGGTCCAAGGCAGCCCCTCCTCGCAGAAGGATGGAAGTGGGCGGTCCCTGAACGGGGTGTGTCCCGGTCCTTCGAACCTGCGCCGAATCCCATTGGCTCAACGCCACGCGGGACCTTGTCTCTGACGCAAGCCTCCGCCCCCAACCCCTATTTTACTGCTGCTCAGCCACTCAGTTCAGGACATGCAAGGAATTCCTGCTCTCTCGAATGCGGCCACTTTAATGCCTGGGTCCACTCACTCGCATCGGTTCCCACCGCTAAGCAAAATATCCCGCTATCCCTCAGCTCCAGAGTCGCCTGTGTGCAGTTAGGATACTAAACACGAAGAGCACAGCACCCTACCGGGAGAAGCAGAACTGCTCTACAGTTGGAGTAGGGGAGTGGGAGGTGGCGTTTGTCTAACATGACTCCAAGGTTCTACATTTCTCTTCTTTCTTTATTTTTATATAATTAAAAAAAACTGTGTTGAGATAGCATCTCACTGTGTAGCCTGGAACTTGCTATATAGACCAGGCTGACCTCGAACTCACAAAGATTCCCCTGCCTCTGCCTCCCGAATACAGAGAGGATCTAAATTTCTGTGGCTCTGGTTGGTCCCTTTTCTCCACTCTGGGATGTTTATGGGGAGCTTGCAGATGAGGTCCATTCTGAGAACTTCTTTCTGTGGTATTTAAAGATTCTTTAAGGCTTATCATCTATGCCTCATTACAAAGGTCTGGAGACCTTGGCTCCATGACTAAAAAATCCGGGTATTACTTTTGCTAGGTCCATTAAAGCTGCTTAGCTTGTGAACCGGGAGACCAATTCACCTCAAACCTGCCATTACAAGAGAGAAAATCTAGTCTGGCTTTCTGGTCACTGTGGCTCCCCAGGGCAGTGCCCTTTGACCCTGACTGTCTGAATGCCCTTTGCACATGGAAGTGGTAGGATCCTCTGAGACATTCTCTGCTGTGTGTCATGTCTATCAATAACTCTTATTCTGACTTATTGCTTTAACATTTTTTATTTTTACTTAAAAATTTGTATTACTACTTTTGAAATTCATGTGTAAGGATGTTTTGCCTGCATCTATGTCTGTGAACTACCAGTAGCCAGGGATCATAGAGGCCAGAAGAAGGCATTAGATCCCCTATAACTGGAATTTCAGACAGCTGTGAACTGCCATGTAGGTATTGGGAATCAAATATGGATCCTCAGAAAGAACAAGTGCTCTAATAGCTGAGCTTTCTCTCCAACCTGTTCTCTCTCTCTCTCTCTCTCTCTCTCTCTCTTTGTGTGTGTGTGTGTGTATGTCTCTCTGTGTGTGTGTATGTGTGTGAATGTATGTATGTAGGTGAGCATGTGTCACAATTTGTAGGAGGGGGTTCTTTCCTCTCACTACATGGGTCCTGTGGCTGGAACTCGGGGAACTAGGCTCATGAGAAAACACCCTTAGGAGCTGAGCATCTCTTCTGCCCTGCACTTACTGCTTGCTGAGCATACGCCAAGTGCCAGGTACCACCCTAAAATGCTAAAACCTGCATCACCACACACTCCACTAGGAGACAGGGGTACTTTGGGAAGGTCATTTGCCAAGCTCACAAAAGGCAAGTTTGGGATTTTAAAGCCAGGTTTTTATCTCTGAGAGACCATAGAAAGGATTATGATGTACTTGTTTTGTTGTTTTTGCACACATATGTATGTGGTGTGCATGCATGTGTATATGGGTGTGAGTACACACGTGTGTGCACATGTGTGTGGAGGCTGGAGGTTGATACCTGCTGTCTTTCTCCAGTCCTCTCTTTATTTACTGATGCAGGTTCTCTAGATGACCTCAGAACTTGCTAACATGGGCTAATCTAGCTAGTCAGTCTGCCCTGGGGGTCCCTTATCTCCACCCCATCCCAGCACTGGGACTGCTGGGGAGCCCTCATGCCCATCTAGCATTTGGGTAGGTGTTGAGGACTAGAATTTGGTTCTTGTTTTTTGTTTTTTTTTCCGAGAGAGGGTTTCTCTGTGGTTTTGGAGCCTGTCCTGGAACTAGCTTTTGTAGACCAGGCTGGTCTTGAACTCACAGAGATCCGCCTGCCTCTGCCTCCCAAGTGCTGGGATTAAAGGCGTGCGCCACCACCGCCCAGAATATTTTTTTAAAAGACTTTATTTATTTTTATCTATTGAGTAGGGTGTTCCTATGTAGACCAGGCTTGCCTTGAATCTGCCTGTCTACTCTCTTCCTCTCAAGTGCTGAGATCAAAGTTGCATGCCACCGTGCCCTGCAAGAAGTGTTTTATTCTTAAAGGTCTGTTTTAATCATGTGTGTGTGTGGGGGGGTAGTTGCACATGAATACAAGTGCCCACAGAGGTCAGATGTACTAAATACCCTGGAGCCTGGGTTACAGGCTGTGAGCTACCTGATGTGGTTGCTGGGAACCGAATCCAGGTCCTCAGGGAGAGCAGTATGTGCTCTTAACTACTGATCCATCTCTCCAGCCCTGGAATTCTGGTTCTTAAACTCGTTCATTACAGTCTTTATCCACTGGAATGTCACCTTTTTCCTTCTTCAAAAGATCCATTGAAGCAAGGCGTGCTAGCTTGCATCTCCAACCTCAGCACCCGGGAAGTGGAGACAGGAATTCAAGGACAGCATAGGCTACAGGAGACCTTGTTTCAAAACAAAACAAAACAAATCTTTTTAAACCTTCACCCAACTCTCCTCACCTGCATTGCTAGCCAACCTACTTTACCTCAGCCTGTGAAACACTATTGCGAGATGATTGTTCCTAATCCCATTGCTCTCCTCTGAAAAGGATCGGGACAATGTAAAGACTTTTCCTCCTTTTCATTTGTGTTTTGTTTTTGTTTTGTTTTTTGTTTTTTTTTAATTTTTTAAAAAATATTTATTTATTTATTAAGTATACAACATTCTGTCTGTGTGTATGCCTGCAGTCCAGAAGAGGGCACCAGACCCCATTACAGATGGTTGTGAGCCACCATGTGGTTGCTGGGAATTTGAACTCAGGACCTTTGGAAGAGCAGGCAATGCTCTTAACCTCTGAGCCATCTCTCCAGCCCTGGTTTTTGTTTTTTAACAGAGGGTTTTTCTGTGTACCCCTGGCTGTGCTGGAACTTGTTCTGTAGAGTAGGCTAGCCTCAAAGTCAGAGATTCCCTTGCCTCTGCCTCTCAAGTGCTGGGACTAAAGTGTGTGCCATCACCACCTGGCCCTCCTTTTCATTTTCTAAAGATTTATTTTTATAATAAATTTTTTTAAAAAATTTAAATTATTTATATTTTATATCTGAGTGTTCTGCAAATACACCTACATGCCAGAAGAGGGCATCAGCTCCTATTATAGATGGTTGTGAGCCATGTTGTAGGTGAACTTTTCATGTAAGTATTCATGCTTGGTCCTTAGCTTAGGCTTGTTACTAACTAGCTCTTACAACTTAAATTAACCTATATTTCTTATCTAAGTTATACCATGTGGTCTATGGCTTGTTATCTCATTTTATTTCTTTTTTGATTATTTTGTTTAGTTTTTGCTTTTGTTTGGTTTGGTTTGGTTTGGTTTTCAAGACAGGGTTTCTCTGCGTAACAGTCCTGGCTGTACTAGAACTCACTTGGTAGACCAGACTGGCCTCAGACTCCCAGAGAATCATCCATCTCTGCCTCCCAGGTGCTGGGATTAAAGGTGGACACCACTAAGCCCCGGCTTGTTACCTCATTTTCTAAAAATCCTGCTTCCTCTGTGTCTGGCTCCCAACACTGGAGACTCCCAGTGTCCTCCTAGTCTAGCGTTCTCACCCAGTCCCTTTCTGCCTAGTTATAAGTCAGTCAGCTCTTTATTAACCAAGAGTATTACATATTTACCTTATGCCAAGATTGTTCTGTACCAACCACGTACCATGTGGTTGTTAGGAATTGAACTCAGGACCTCTGAAAGAGCAGTCCTTGCTCTTAGCTCCTGAGTCATCTCTCCAGCCTTATTCCCTCATTTCTTCTTTTCTTTTTTTTTTGTTTTTCTTTTCTTTTTTTTGAGACAGGATTTATCTGTGTAGCCCTGGCTGTCCTGAAACTCTATAGATCAGGGTGGCTTAGCCTGGAACTCAGAGATCCACCTGATTCTGCCTACCAATAGCTGGGATTTTATATATATATTTGTGTGTACATGTATATGTATATATATACATATATATATATTTTATTTTTTTATATTTATTTTTGTTTATTATGTATACAATATTCTGTCTGTATGCCTGAAGGCCAGAAGAGGACGCCAGACCTCTTTACAGATGGTTGTGAGCCACCATGTGGTTGCTGGGAATTGAACTCAGGACCTTTGGAAGAGCAGGCAATGCTCTTAACGGCTGAGCCATCTCTCCAGCCCCATATATAATTTTTTAATTAAAGAGCTTTTGGCTCCTCTCAAACTCCCATTTACTATGCTACCCCAACTCTGGGAGCAGGCCTCGAGTGAAGCAGGGCTATCAAAACGTAGAAGTCATTCATTTCTTCATTTATGCTTGAGACACCTAAGTTCTATATTATGTCCAGGCTTTCATCCTTGCAGTCTCCTAGATGCTCTCTCCACAGTTCCTCTGTGGCGGCCTCTTCCTTTCTTTTTTTTTTTAATATTTTATTTATTTGTTATGTATACAATATTCTGTCTGTGTGTATGTCTGCAGGCCAGGAGAGGGCACCAGACCCCTTTACAGATGGTTGTGAGCCACCATGTGGTTGCTGGGAATTGAACTCAGGACCTTTGGAAGAGCAGGCAATGCTCTTAACCTCTGAGCCATCTCTCCAGCCCCCCCTTCCTTTCTTTTTAAATTTCAGTGTGTGTGTGTGTGCGTGTGTGTGCGTGTGTGTGTGTGTGTGTGCGTGCGTGTGTGTGTGCCTGTGTGTCGTGGGTGCCTGTCCTGAATGAACATGTGGTACATGTGGAGATCAGAGAATAACTTCTGTAAGTCATGTAGGTCCCAGGGACCAAACTCATGTTCTCAGGTTTGGTAGCCTGACCCACTTTTTCCTTTTATTTTATTTATTTATTTTTGAGTCAGGATCTCTGTATGTAGTCTTGAACTCACTATGAAGCCAAGGATAATGATGAACCCTATTTTTATTTATGTGTATGTGTATCTTGCCTGTGTGTATGCCTGTACACAATGTGTGTGCAGTATCCACAGAGGCCAGAAAATGGTAGCATGATTTCCCCTGGAACTGCAGTTACAGACATTTGTATGCACCATGTGAGTCCTTTGCAAGAGCAACAAAGTGGTTTTTTTTTAAAGATTTATTTATTTATTTATTATGTATACAATATTGCTTCCATGTATGCTTGCATGCCAGAAGAGGGCACCAGATCTCATTATGGATGGCTGTGAGCCACCATGTGGTTGCTGGGAATTGAACTCAGGACCTCTGGAAGAGTAGTCAGTGCTCTTAACCTCTGAGCCATCTCTCCAGCTCCCAACAAAGTGTTTTTAAGCACTGAGCCATCTCTACTATAGTATTACTTCTATATTACTCTTATTTAATATCTGTGGGTTATTATTTTATCTATTATCTTGTTATGGAGTCCAGGACAGTCTCGACTGCAAGAACATCCTGCCTCAGCCTTCTGTGTAGCTAGAATGACAAGCAATTGCTTCTAAAGGCCTTTTCCCAAAGGCCAGACAATCATTTTTCTTATTAACTGCCATGTTCCCAGTGTCCAGCATTAAGACCTGATGTTCAAGAAATGTATGTATTTATTTACCTGAGACAGGGTCTCACTGTATAGCTCTGGTTGGCCTGGAACAAGATGTGTAGACCAGTCAAATTCAGAGAGATTCTCTTGCTTCTACTCCCCGGGTGCTGAATTAAAGGTGTGTATCTCCACCAGCAGCAGGAAATATTCCTGGGGAGAGAAACTTTGCAATTATTTGTGGATGTCAGTGTCAGCTTTCTTTTGGAGTGGGTTCTCTCCTTCCACAGTGTGGGCCTTAGGATTCCACCTCAAGCGATCAAGCTTGTTAACCTCTGGGTCTTCAAGAAATATTTTTCATGACTGAGGGTATAGTTCACGTGGGAAAGTGCACCAAGGCCTGGGTTTGATACTCAGTACCATATACAGGGTGTGGTGGAGCATGCCTGTATGCCGGTGCTGAGGAGGTGTAGCGGCAGGATCAGAAGATCAGCTACACAGCAAGTTCAAGACCAGCTTGGACTACATGAGACCCTATCCAGAACAAAGAACAATGTTTTACAATTATTGTCATGGTGGCTCACAACTGTGATCTGAGCACTTTGGACGTGAGGCAGTGGGATCTCTGGTTGGAGGACAGCCTGGGTGAGTTCCAAGCCATCCTGAGCTAGAGTGAGATCCTGTCTTGTCAGAAAGCAAGTAAAACTTTATTCGCATGAACATGCTTTCAGATGTCCAGTTGGGTCTATTTCTTGTGCACTTGACCCTGTTTTGGCCACCGGGAATCAGGAGAAAGGCAAGGGTGACATGGCCATGCTGATGACGCTCTTGCTCCTTAGGTGAATGGAGCTGCAGTTTGGGCAATGGCCATATGTCCACGCTGACCTCCATTCTTTTTTACCCTTTTTTCTTCCAGAAGGATTTGCCCCTGCCCCGGAAAAGCAGCAGGTGAGCCTTGGGGGAAAGATGCACCGGCATGCTACCCCCAGGTAGGGACGCCAGGCGTGCACGCGGGCGGGGCCTCGCGCGGCTACACCCCGCAGCGCCCCCTCGCGACTGGCCGCTGCAGCAGGGCCCTCCCCTCCTCCGCCCTCCCCTGGCCGCCGCTGCGGCTCCAGCCTCCGCCCAGCGCACTCGCTCCCCGCGCTGCCGCTGCCGCACCTGCCACCATGTCGCCGCCGCCGGGTCATGTCTGACTCTCTCTGGACCGCGCTTTCCAATTTCTCGATGCCCTCCTTCCCCGGCGGCAGCATGTTCCGCCGCACCAAGAGGTAGACCCCCCCACCCCGAGACCCTATCCTGGTCTTCCCGGTGAAGCCGCCCCGCCGGCTGCTGCAGCAGGGCGGGGCCGGGATGCTACTCGCTGTCCAGCTGCGCCAGAGGTGTCCGCTGTGCCCTCCCACAGGGGATGGGGTTGAACGCGGGCGGTGCGGGCCGTGCTGCTGTAGAGACTAGAAAGGCCTGAGCTGGGGACAGGGGTCGAGCTGGCGGGGGGTTGCAGGGCCTTTGTTTGCAGACATGGTGGGCTCAGGCCGCCCGGTGGGGGTAGGGTACCGCGGGGAGGGGGGGCTTGGCACCCTCAGAACAATAGCCACAGCCTGGCCTCCCCCCCGCCCCCATCCGCGTGCTCTTGGACAAGCTAATATGCTCAGTCACTGCGGCTGAGAGGGAAGGGGCTAGAGCGACTGGGGGCTTCTCTTCTGCAGCTGCTAGGAGGAAGAGGGGGGGTCGCTATCACTGCATGGACCCTCCCAAGTCGAACACAGCTTCACACTGAAAATAGTGACACAGCGTCACACAGAGCATGACCACACACACACACACACACACACACACACACAATCCTAGTGGCTCCCATACACTCACTGGGAGGCACCACATGTACCCAGCCTCAGGTCAAAGCTATGGACAAATAGGGTCACCTCCGGTTGTCACACACAGACACACACACACACACACTGTGCTCGCCTAGTAAAATACTACATTCGAGACCACCCACCAAAAACGACCCGTTTTCAAAAGGACACATCCACGCACCTAACCCTGTCACAACAGCTGTGTCAGATTGACACCAGGATAAACAGACATAGGGACTTCTGCAGAGGCAAGGACACACACAGTCACATAGCTCGTATCCATGTGGTACACCGTTGCATGCTTGGAGGTGCCCAGTGTCACAGGGTGTTAAATTCACACACAGGGATGGGAACACACCGTGATGGACACACACAGCCAGTGTACCTCGTGCTGATTGCCCTGGTAACAACTGCACACCTGCAGCGGAAGTCATGCACCATGCAGGAGTCCCACAGTCATGTACGCGCTGTGTTTCTCACTGCACACTGCACCACACACGGAGAAAGATGTGTTGTCACCGAGATAGCCTACATGACACATACCGTGGATGCCACATGTGTCTATAGACTGTGACTGTTATGGGCATCTCAAGGACACGGACATTCAGGATGGACCAGTGGTGTCACCATGGCTATCAGGCCATAATTGACACAGACCTCAGAGCTGCACACGAGTCGCTCTCTACTCTGGAAGTGTCACACACTGGCTGCGGCGTGGAAGAGAAGAGAGGATCTGAACCGGAAGAGTGACTTCATAGGCTCACACTCAAGGGTCTGGGGCCTCTCTTGATCCCTGCACTCCTTCCCTGGCAGTTGCCGCACCAGTAACCGGAAAAGCCTCATCCTGACAAGCACTTCGCCGACCCTGCCGCGACCCCACTCCCCGCTGCCAGGCCACTTAGGTGAGACAAAGATGCAGCCTGGGTACGTGAGGATTTAGACCATAGGAGGCGGGGCCACAGCCGGGGCGTGGCCATTCCTTATGGGCGGGGCCATTCTGGATTGATGGAGTGGGTTGCACCCAGTTTAGAGGAAGCTGGGTTGGACGTTATAGAAGCAGAAAGGAGGAGCCAGAGCTGAAGGGCGGAGCCGTCTTAGAGGAGGCCGAATAGACAGACACCTGGGTGAGTTCAGTGAATCGAGACCCCCCAAAAATGTTGAGAGAGTCGGGGCCACTGCAAAAGGGGCGTGGTCGACCATACATGCACGGACCTACACTAGAAGGGTGAGCTGTCCCTAGCAACTTATTTTGGTGATCATAAGACCCTAAAGCCCTCCTTTCTCCTGCAGGTAGCAGTCCCCTGGACAGCCCCCGCAACTTCTCTCCCAATACCCCTGCCCACTTCTCGTTCGCTTCCTCCCGAAGGTGAGTCCCTCCCCTGAGGGCCCCATAACTCAGTGCTATCCTCCCCATCCACCGTCTGGGCCACCATCTGTTCTTGTCCTAATTGCACCCGAGTAGCCTCTGGGGACCAGTGGAAGGGCCTCAATGTCCTACTAGAATTCAAGGTGGAGCTTATAAAAAGGTGGAACCAATCAGTGATCCAGAATGGAGAGGAGGGGTCCTCCTTTGCAGTGGAGGGAAACTGCTGTACTCAGGAGCCCCAGGGTCGGCCTCCTCCAAGCCTTGTGCGCTTGGCCGAGCGTTTCCATAGCAACAGAACAGGGCTGTCAAGATGAGGTGCGCAAGCGCACATTGCACAGAGCCCATCTAGGGCCTCAGTGCCTCCAGCGGGGGAAGGGTGGTTAAGGCATTTTCTCAACCTTCCAAAACGTAAGATGTTACCTTTGCCTCCAAGGTTCTCGGTGGATTTAAATGAATCTTCTTGGGGACCATAATGAAAAGTGGGGAGGGGCAAAGACTTGTTGCGGAGAAACTTAGAGTCATTGGAATCTTTGGGCCAGGAGTGGAAGTTGGGGCGCCTTTTCTTTAGCTATATTCATGGTTATGAACCTGAAAGGAACAGGACATATGGGATGAAGGACACCTCATTTCTGACCTTGGCGTGATGAGGGGAGGGTGAGGCAGGGAAGATAAGGATAGGGATCGTTGCAAAGACTGATGAAGGCTGTAGGAGAGATATGGGGACAGAGAATGGCTTCCTGGACAGGGCGGGGAGCCCCTTTCAACAGTAGTAGAAATTAGCTGAAGGAACTGGGAGCCAAGCACGACGCTGGGTTTGTTCTGTGTAGAAAGAGGCCAGAGCCCACCCTATTTGAGTGTGTGTCTATGGTACTGGCCATCCGGGTGCCAGCGTGGGCGTACGCAAGCGTGAATTATGGGCAAATGCATTCGAATGTAAATCCATGTGTGCTGTAGGTTTGTAAAGGCATGCTAAAGGAGGACACCCCCACCTCTGTATCTCTGCGGCATGTGCAGCGGTGTGGGATATGTGTGAGTGTCTGAGGGAGCGGGTGCCCGTGTGCATCAGTGCATGGGTGCCAGTGTGCCTGGGTGAGCTTGCGGTCCTGCGAGTGTATGTCTGTGACAGAGTGTATATGTGACATAGGAGTTCTGGCCCGTGAGCATCAATGGGTGTGGGCATCAGTGTGACTGGATGAGAGTGTAGCTGTGTGGGAGTCTGACTGTCTGACAGTGAATGAAAGTCTCGACTGTGTAGCTGCATGGAGAGGAAACCACGGAGTGTGTGAGTCAGTATGCAACTCTCCGTGTGTCAGTGTGAGCCCGGCTCCCTTGTGTATATCGCTATGTCAGTGTGTGTCTGCTTTGGCCTGTGTTTGTGCATTAGTGTGTGAGGATGTTTGGGTAATGGACGGGGCTATGCACGCTCACAACTGCCTTTAACAAGGAGATGAGTGTGGGACTGAGAGCTGGAATTTACTCTTTTCTTTTTAGTTTTTCGAGACGGGGTTTCCCCGTGTAGCCCTGGCTGTCCTGGAACCCACTCTGTAGACCAGGCTGACCTCAAACTCACAGAGATCCACCTGCCTCTGCCTCCTGAGTGCCATGATTAAAAGCTTGTGCCACTACCACCTGACTGAGAGTTGGAATTTTCTTTCTGTTTTTCTTTCTTTTTAAAGGCAGGGTTTCCAGCAGCCCTGGCTGTCCTGGAAATTGCTAGAAGACAGGCTGGCCTTGAGAGTTGAAATTTTTAAAAAGATTTTTAAATTTTATTTATTTTTTATGTGTGTGTACCACGTGAGTGCCTGGTGCCTATGAGGTCCAAAGAGGGCACCAGATCTCCTGGAACTGGAGCTGTAGGACCATGGAGTCACTTTGTGGATGCTGGGAACTGAACCCGGGTCCTCTGCAGGAGCAACCAGTACAGTACTCTTAACTGCTGCCACACCCAGTCTCAACAGTCTGAATTTTTGTATGTGTTTTGTTTGGGAAAGGGTCTCATATAGCTTAGGGTGGCTACAACTTGCCCTGTACCCAAGGATGATACCGATCTCTGCTGCTAAGATTCTCCTACATCTTTTTTGTTTAATATTTATTTATTTATTATGCATACAATGTTCTGTTAACATATACACACCAGAAGAGGCACCAGATCTCGTTATAGATGGTTGTGAGCCACCATGTGGCTGCTGGGAATTGAACTCAGGACCTCTGGAAGAGCAGCCAAAGAGTAGCCTCTTAACCTCTGAGCCATCTCTCCAGCCCCTTCTCCTACATCTTGAGCAGCTGTTTTTGCACGTTTGCCAACAAATCCACCCCCTCTTTTGAGATGGGATCTTACTACTATAGCCCTGTTTGACCTAAGTGGTTTTGTAGACCAAGTTGGCCTTGAACTCACAGAGACCCAGTTGCCTCTGTCACTCAAGTGCTGGGACTAAAAGTGAGCACAGTCATTACCAGTCTTGACTTTTTTCTTTACATGTATTCCTTTCTGTACATGTGTCATACACTCACGTGTGTGTGAATGTGTGGTGGTGCTCATGGAGAAGACAGACAATGGTCAGGACTCGGTCTGCTGTAACTACCATGGGTTCCAAAAACCAAACTCAGGGGCTGGAGAAATGGCTCAGTGGTTAAGAGCATTGCCTGTTCTTCCAAAGGTCCTGAGTTCAATTCCCGGCAACCACATGGTGGCTCACAACCATCTGTAATGAGGTCTGGTGCCCTCTTCTGGCCCTCTTACACACAGACAGAATATTAAATAAATAAATAAAAAAATTAAAAAAAAAAAAAAAAAAAAAAAAACAAAAAAAAACAAAAACCAAACTCAGGTCACCAGGCTTTCAAAACAAGCTCATTTCCTTACTGAACCGTGTCACTGACCCTTGTTTTGTTTTGTTTAATTTTTAAGACATATATTTTGTTTATATGACTGCCTGTATGTATATGCATCACGCCTGCAGGCTTCAGAAGAAGGATTCATGGGCTGGAGAGATGGCTCAGCCGTTAAGAGCATTGCCTGCTCTTCCAAAGGTCCTGAGTTCAATTCCCAGCAACCATATGGTGGCTCACAACCATCTGTAATGAGGTCTGGTGCCCTCTTCTGGCCTGCAGGCATACATGTAGACAGAATATTGTATACATAATAAATAAATAAATAAATAAATAAATAAATGGATTCATTCCCGAGTCCCTGGAACTGTGAGCCAACATGTATGTGCTGGGCATTGAACCTGGGTCTTTTGCAAGATCAACAAGTGCTGTTTTGTTTTTTTTAAGTTTATTTTTACTATGTGTGTTGATTGTCATGGGTGTCGGGTCCTCTGGAACTGGAGTCAAGGACAGATCCGAGCTTTCATGTGGGTGCTGGGAATTGAACCCGGGTCCTCCGGAAGAGCAGTCAGTGCTCTCAACCACCGAGTCATCTCTCCAGCCCCTGTTTTGTTTTGTTTTGAGACAGGGTTTCTCTGTAGTCCTGGCTGTCCTGAAGCTCACTCGGTAGTCCAGGCTGACCTCAAATACTTTGATCCTCCAGCCTCCACCTTCTTTTTTTTTTTTTTTTTTTTTTTTTTGGTTTTTCGAGACAGGGTTTCTCTGTGGTTTTGGAGCCTGTCCTGGAACTAGCTCTTGTAGACCAGGCTGGTCTCGAACTCACAGAGATCCGCCTGCCTCTGCCTCCCAAGTGCTGGGATTAAAGGCGTGCGCCACCACCGCCCGGCCAGCCTCCACCTTCTGAGTGTTAGGATTGTCATCATGTACCAGTCTTCTGAGAACAGTCTTAGTCTGTGAACTCGACCAAAGTAGGCATAAGAACATGAGAGGTTGTGCTTATACTATGAGAGTGACTGTGGGAACAAGCGTGTATAGACCCAAGTCACTGTGTCACTGGGTCTCTTAGAGGGTGGGGGCCCTTTTTCTGAAAAGATGCCCAGGGGTCTTCTCTGAGAAATTTCTTGTGGGAGTTCTCTGGAGTTAGATACTGGGATTCCAGGGTGTGATTTATTCATCTTAGCTTCTTTTTATTGTGCTGTTACCATTTTTTGGGTACAGGAGACTGAACCCAAGATCTTGCACATTCTAAGAAAGCTCTCTACTGCTGAGCCACATTCTTAGCTTCCTTTGAATGGGCTTTTCCCAATCCTTCTGTGCCCAATCTGGGGGGCCTTTTGTTTTGTTGTGTTTTGAGACAGGGTTTCTTCGTGTAACAGTTTTAGCTGTCCTGGAACTAGAGTAGGCTGGCCTCGAACTCACAGAGATCCACTTACCTGTGCCTGGGATTAAAGTCTTGCACCACCACACCCTGCTGGGGGGTTGGGTATTTTGATATGGTGATAGTACCAAACAAGGAAGGATTCTGGGGAAGTCCCAAAGATAGGGATTCTTCCTCCACGACCATGGCACCTGGCTTAAATATGCCATCTTTCCCTGAAAGCCTCAGGTATCTGAGGCTCACCATCCCCCACCCCCATGCTGGTTCTCACTCCAGGAGTGAGAGGACCCCTGGCAGAACTCAGAGCAGCCTATTTGGGTTCCAGGGCGGATGGACGCCGCTGGTCACTTGCCTCGCTCCCTTCCTCTGGCTATGGCACCAACACACCCAGCTCAACTGTTTCAGTGAGTATGTGGAGGGAGACAGATGGGAGGGTGGGGACTGAAGTGACCACATGAAGACCAACAGTCCCAGACGGACTGAGAGGCTGGGTTCCACTGCCCTTCGTGAGTGTCCATTTGTCCATCCATTAGAGGTGACATCTTTCCCCCAGAGCCTCATCTCTGTTCTCACTACATTTTCCCGAGAACCTACTCATTTCTTGTTATCCATGATGTGCCCAAGTGTCTTTACCTGGCAAAAGTCAGGCCACCATGGCTTCTACCCAGAGTCCATTTGCTTGCACATTGGACACTCAAATCTCTCTCCTTCAATGCCCTTCGGAGACACAGCTCTGATTCTCTTACTCCCCCACTGCTGTGAGGTTTAACAAACGTTGATACGTGATCACATGACTTGGCTAGGGGTATACAGCAAGGCTTCCTGGAAGAAGTGGTTGACACCAGGACAAAGGGTCAGCTTGAATGGGAAGGGGTTGGGGTGAGATGCTCAGGAGGCCAGCAGCACAGGTCAACTCCCGAAGGCCTCAGGAAACATGGCACAGCAACAAGGTGAGGGTCACTGTGTCATATAGCTGACTGAAGTGACATGGGCCTGAGATCCCAGCTGGAGAGTCTGAGACAGGAACATCAGGAGCTCAAGGCCAGCCTGAGCTAAATGAGACCTCTGAGAGAGAGAGAGAGAGAGAGAGAGAGAGAGAAAGAGAGAGAAGAAAGAAACAAATTGCTGAGGAAATTAGCTGTATTGGTGAAATGTTTGCCTTTCATGCCTGAGGGCCTGGGCTTGATCCCCAGTACCACAAAAGAAAGCAAAAAGGAAGGAGGGAGGGAAGGAAGAAGGAGAAAGAAAGCTAACCGTGCAGCCAAGACTTGGAGCAGAGCAAGTGATTCACAGAGGAATGGCCCAAGCTTGGAAAACAGCTAATGCCAAGGCCTTGGGGCAGAAGCATGTGCAAGGATCAGCAGGACCAGCGGGGATGGAACAGAGCTGGCAAGGGGGAGAGCAGGAAGAGATGATGGCAAGGAGACAAGACCCGGAGGGCAGCATCTTGTGGTCTAGTGGAAGGCCTTGAGAGTATACTATGATGTGCTAAGCGCCACGGGATGGTTCGGCACGGCAATACCCCACCTCATCCACTTGGTGTTTCGAGATAGGGTCTCACTCAGTGTAACCGAGGCTGGCCTCAAACTCTGAAGCGCTGGGATCACAGAAGGGAGCTCCAGTGCTGGGTTGCTCCAATGCCGGCTCTGACTCCCCGCTCTCTCCTTCTACTCTAGTCCTCCTGCTCCTCCCAGGAGCGCCTTCATCAACTCCCCTACCAGCCCACGGTGGACGAATTGCACTTTCTGTCCAAACACTTCGGCAGCACCGAGAGCATCACAGACGAGGATGGTGGCCGCCGCTCCCCCGCCGTGCGGCCCCGCTCTCGGAGTCTCAGGTGCGCTGGCACCTGAGAGGGATGGGGTTTTGGTGCACCACCAAGAATCTTCGGCCCTGGGAAAATAGAGTGAAGCGCGCGGGGGTTTGGGGAGTCAGCACAAAGACAGGGTGCTGGACAGAGGGACTTTTTTTCCTGCAGTCCCGGCCGCTCCCCCTCCTCCTACGACAACGAAATCGTGATGATGAACCACGTGTACAAGGAGCGGTTCCCAAAGGTGAGACCCCCTCCCCACACCCCATGACCATCAATTAGCTCGCGGGCACACCTGGGCTCCGAGCGCCCCCTAGCGGTCGGCGTGCGCAGCGCAGGCTCCGGTGACCACAGCCTCCAAGCTCTCCCTGCATCCTTGTACCGCTGCCCAGGCCACTGCGCAAATGGAAGAGAAGCTGCGGGACTTCGCCCGCGCCTACGAACCTGACAGCGTGCTGCCGCTGGCCGACGGCGTGCTCAGCTTCATCCACCACCAGATCATTGAACTGGCTCGAGACTGCCTTACCAAGTCCCGCGATGGGCTCATCACCACCGTCTACTTCTACGAACTGCAGGAAAATCTGGAGAAGCTGCTTCAGGATGTGAGTGTCAAGGGCTTCAGACCCTGTCCACGAGCCGGGCAGGTCCTGCCCAGTTCTTCCACCCGCAAAGTGCGCGGAGCCGGGAGAGCAGCGGGAGGCGGAGGCTGGGAGGTGGTTCCCACTCTAGGTCCGATGGAGGAGCTGGAATTTATTTCCTTAGAGGCCTTTAGTTGTTTAAGCAATTGTCACCTTCTCCGATGGCCTAGACTCTCCCCTCTTACCCCTCACTCGGAATTGAACCCATGACCCAGTAGCCTAGAATAATTGAGACAAGTGCTCTATGACTGAGCTACATTTCCAGCCCCTATTTGTTTGTTTCCTTTTTCTTTTTGTTCAAGACAGGGTATCAAGTAGTGCAGGCGGGCCCCCACCTTGCTATGTAGCCAAGGATGGCCTTGAACCCCAGAACCTCCAACTTCCACCTCTTGAGTATTTGGATTACAGTTTTATGCCACCACTTCCGGTTTGTGAGATGCTGGAATGCATCCCAGGGCCTTTGCACGCTAGGGGAGCACTCTACCAACTAAGATACATCTCTAGTTTGCACTAAGTTGCCCACTGACCGGCCTTCAAATCACTGCATAACCCATGCAGGCCTTGAACTTGCCATCTTCCTGTCTTGGCTTCCCGCTGTCACAGACCTGCAGCCCCACACCCAGGCTGTGTGTAATTTCTAACTCTGCACACACAACACATTCTGTATATCTTTACTTGTCTTCTTTCTTGGTTTCCCTACTCCAATGTCTGGCTCACAGTACATGCTCAACAAATATTACATACGTGTCTCTGGGGGCATGGCTCGTTGACAAAGGGTTCGCTTAACATGTGTTAGCCCCAGGTTCTGTCCCTAGCACCACACACACACACCATTGGGTGAACCTACTGTGGCATCACACGCCTGTCAATCAGTACTAGGGAAGCTTAGGTAAGAGCATCTCAAGTGGGGGATGGAGAGATGGCTCAGTGGTTAAGAGCATTGCCTGATCTTCCAAAGGTCCTGAGTTCAATTCCCAGCAACCACATGATGGCTCACAACCATCTGTAATAAGATCTGGTGCCCTCTTCTGGCCTGCAGGCAGACATGCAGGAAGTACACTGTATAGATAATAAATAAATAAACAAACCTAAATAAACCTTAAAAAAACCAAAAAGAGCAACCCAAGTTCCAGGCCAGCCTGCCCTCCATAGCAGACCTTGCCTATGAATGAATGCGGGAATTAATTAATAAATTAGTGGGTATATGAATAACAGCAGACGAGACAGTATCCCATCCAAGTCAAGGATCATGGAGGGCACTTATTGAGCCCTTCCTCTGTGCTGGGACATGGCTGGCACAGAAGACAAGTATCCCAGCCTTCCTGTGGTGCAAGTGCCAGTTCAGGAACCATGGGAACAGGTCAAGGATCATGGTATCAGCTGACATTTAGGGCTAGGAGGGAAACAAAACAGTGACTGAATGCTCTCTAGGGCTGTGACATGGGAATTGGGACAAGAATAATAAGTAGACGGCTTCTGTGGAAAGAGCCAGAAAGAGTGTGCCCTGAGCGGAGGAAGCAGCAGGCTTGTGTTAGACCTGTCTCCAGTGCTTGCTCTGCAGCTCCCATGCCATTTAACCTTGTGCCTAGCAGGAGTCGAGGACGGCGAGTTGCTCACTCCTTTCCTTTTATTTTTTTTATTTTATTTTGTTTTTAACGATGTGTTTTTGTATTTTCTGCATATGGGTGTTTGGCCTATATGTATGTTTGCGCATGAGTATGTATGTGCATTGCCCACAGAAACCACACTCCCTTGGAACCGGAATTACAGAAGGTTGTTGGTGCTGTGGGGGTACAGGGGATTAAACCTGGCTTCTCTGCAAGAGTAGCCACTGCTCTTAACTGTGGGGCCATCTCAAACCCCTCATTTTAATTTTAAATTTTACCTATTATTTTTATGGGGGACACACAAGAGGACAACTTGTGGGAGTCACTTCTGTCATGGTTCTGGGAACCAAACTCAGGCTATAAGACTTGCACAGCAAGTACTATAACCTGCTGAGCCATTTCCCTGACAGCCACCCCCACCCCAGTGTGTGTGTGTGTTGAGGATAAAGCCCAGGTAAGCAGGCCCTCCTCTGCCACTGACCCACATCTGAAGTTCCAAGATGTCTGCCCCACTCACTTTAATAAATGTAGTCTTGGAAGAATGGTAGGGCTGGTAACCCCCCTTGAGCCCACAGTAGGAGACAGCCCTGCTCCCCAAAGATGTCCTCTCACGTGTGGCACACACCATGGTACACACATTCCTACACCCTTGTACCTCACACATACACAAATAATAAATAGCCATCCCTTTGGACAGGGTCTCTCTTGCTGTGTAGAGCAGAGCTGGGCTTGCACCCCCAGCTCTCTTCTGGAATCGGGACAGTAACAGCATTGCGGGCTCTGTGCAGCCCC
This sequence comes from Microtus oregoni, assembly GCF_018167655.1. Taxonomy (NCBI): domain Eukaryota; kingdom Metazoa; phylum Chordata; class Mammalia; order Rodentia; family Cricetidae; genus Microtus; species Microtus oregoni. The sequence goes on from NW_024543063.1 coordinate 66,874,749, forward strand.
AGAGCCTGGGGAGCCGGGTCTGAGAACGAGGCCTGGCAGAGCAGTTGACCCATGAGCCCCATTCCCTCACTTCCTTCGCTGCAGGCCTACGAACGCTCTGAGAGCCTGGAGGTGGCCTTTGTCACTCAGCTGGTGAAGAAACTGCTAATCATCATCTCTCGCCCTGCAAGGCTTCTGGAGTGCCTGGTGAGGGGCTGCTGGAGGGCTGTGGGGGATGGGGTGGCCCTCGGCGGGCACAGCAAGCTAAGTCCATCCATCTCTGCCCCAGGAATTCAACCCGGAAGAGTTCTACCACCTGCTGGAGGCAGCCGAGGGACACGCCAAGGAGGGCCACCTGGTCAAAACTGACATCCCCCGCTACATCATCCGACAGTTGGGCCTCACCCGGGACCCCTTTCCAGGTGTGCAAGGGGCCTGAGGGGGCGGGCCGAGCAGTGGGGCAGCGGCTCACACCCACCTCATTCTAGATGTGGTCCGCCTGGAAGAGCAGGACAGCGGGGGCTCCAACACGCCTGAGCAAGACGACACGTCCGAGGTGAGCTGCAGCCAGAGCTTGGCGTTGGGCCGGCCAGGGGCGGCGGGCGGCCTTGGTCTCACACTCTGCGTCTCAGTTTCCCTTTCAGTGCGATAGTTCTTTCTCCACGTGGTAGCGCAGAGCCCAGAGCCTTGTGTGAGTGCTCTGCTGCTGCTGAACTCCATCCTCAGACTTCTTGTTGTTTCTTATCATTATTATTATTTGTGTGTGGGGGTGCATCTATGTGTGGGTGTCCTAGAAGAGGGCATCGGATCCCCTGGAACTAGATTAATAGGCAGTGGTAAGCTACTTGGCATAGGTGCAAAGAGCCAAACTCAGGTTCTCTGAAAGAGTAGCAAGCACTTGGATTGGCTGAGCCATCCTTTCAGGGCATGTGAGTGTGTGTGTGTGTATGTGTGTGTGTGTGTGTGAGTGTGCGCACGCGCGTGCATGTGTACAGGTGGAAACCAGAGATGGTATTTGGTGTCTTCCTCAATCAGTCTCCACCTTGTTCTCTGAAATAAAGTGTCTCATTGAACATAAAGCTCACCAGTCAACTAGGCTGGCTCTCCAGTGAACTCCACACATCGGCTGCCTCCACCCTGCCCAGTGTTGGGGTTACACACGGGCACCATTGCCAACTCAGATGATTGCAGGGAACTGAACTCGAGCCCTCATACTTGCACGGCAGGCACTTTATGGACTTGAGCTATCGCTTCAGACCCAAGACCTCACATTTTAAAAACAGGGTCCCACTATTTTGCCCAGGCTGGCCAAGAACTCATGAGTATACTGTTCCTCAGCCTCCCAGGTACTGCTGGACTATGTCACCTTTTTTTTTTAGTTTTTTGTTGTTGTTGTTTTTTAGGTTTTTTTTTTTTCTGTTTGTTTTTTTGAGACAGGGTTTCTCTGTGTGTCACAGCCCTGGCTACCCTGGAACTCACTTTGCAGACCAGGTTGATCTTGAACTCACTAAGATCCACCTGCCTCTGCCTCCCGAGTGCTAGGATTTAAGGCATGCACAACCATCACCCTGCTAGTTTGCCGTTATTTTTTTTAATATTTATTTATTTATTTATTTATTATACAATATTCTGTCTGTGTGTATGTCTACAGGCCAGAAGAGGGCACCAGACCTCATTAGAGCTGGTTGTGCGCCATCATGTGGTTGCCAGGAATTGAACTCAGGACCTTTGGAAGAGCAGGCAATGCTCTTAACCACTGAGCCATCTTTCCAGCCCCTAGTTTGCCGTTTTTTAAAAATTGAGATTTGCCAGGCGGTGGTGTAGCACACCTTCAATCCCAGTACTCAGAAGGCAGAGGCAGGAGGAGCCATGTGAGTTAGAGGCCAGTCTGGTCTACAAAGCAAGTTCTCTGTTACACAGAGAAACCTTGTCTCAGTAAACAAACAAACCAAAAAAAAAAAAAAAAGAAAAGAAAAGAAAGAAAGAAAGAGAGAGAGAGAGAGAGAGAGAAAGGGAAAAAATTGAGGGTAGGTATGGTGGCACTTGCCTTTAATTCCAGCACTTGGGAAGTAGAGGCAGGTGGGTCTGGGAATTAGAGGCTGACCTGATTCACATAGTGAGTTCCAGGACAGCCAGGACTTGTATAGAGAGACCCTGTCTCAAACAAACAAACAAAGCTCCCAAGTTAAAAGCAAATAAATAACTAAAATGCTTGGGAGGTAGGGACTAGCATCCAGAGAGCTAGCTTAAAGGTTCAGATCAGAACATTTGGGGCTGGAGAAATAGCTCAGTGGCTGAGAGCACCGACTACTCTTCCAGAGGACCCAGGTTCAAGCCCCAGCACCCACATGGCGGCAGCTCACACCTGTCTGTAACTCCAGTTCCAGGGCTTCTGACATTCACTCAGACACACATTCAGGCAAAACACCAATGAACATAAAATAAAATAAATTAAATTATATATTTGAAAAAAGAACAGAACACCTCTGCTCTTGCAGAGAAACTGAGTTCAATTTTCAACACTCTCATTGGATGGCTCAAAACCATCCATAACTCACATATAAAAACAAATCTTTACAAATATTGAGGTGTTGCCTAGACTAACCTCAAACTCCTGGGCTCGCCGGGCGGTGGTGGCGCACGCCTTTAATCCCAGCACTTGGGAGGCAGAGGCAGGCGGATCTCTGTGAGTTCGAGACCAGCCTAGTCTACAAGAGCTAGTTCCAGGACAGGCTCCAAAATCACAGAGAAACCCTGTCTCCAAAAACAAACAAACAAACAAACAAAAAAAAAAACTCCTGGGCTCAAGTGAACTTCTGCCTTAGTTTCCCCAGTATGTGAGACTGCAGATGTTTGCAAAATAGCAGAAGTCACCAACTGAACCACTTTTTCCGTTTGCTGTTGATTTTGGTTGTGCTAGGAATCAACTGACCTCTAGCCCCCTTGTAAACATTGTAGCATGCTCGCACTACTGCCCAGCCATGACTCTAGCTAGCTACGACTTCTCTTTCCATTGCCAAAAAGAAATCTCTAACATACTGAGTGCCACTCAGTTCCCTCCCTCAGATCCCAGGGACACTGGTTTATCTCCACCTCTGGATTTGCTCAGTCCCTCTTTGTTATTTGAGACAAGGTCTCTGACGTAGCTAGGAGTAACCTGGAATTCATTATGTAGCCTTCAGCTTCTGTGCCTCCTGTCTCACAGGTATGTACCACCACACCTGGCAGTCCCTTTTCTTTTTTAAACATTTTTATTATATTCAGCTTCTTAAATTTTTTAAAGGATTTTTAAAAATTATTTATTATGTATACAATATTCTGTTTGCGTGTATGCCTATAGGTCAGAAAAGGGCACCAGACCCCATTACAGATGGTTGTGAGCCACCATGTGGTTGCCGGGAATTGAACTCAGGACCTTTGGAAGAGCAGGCAATGCCCATAACTGCTGAGCCATCTCTCCAGCCCCAGTTTTTTAAAATTTTTAAAAACTTATTTTATTTGGCTGGAGAGATGGCTCAGAGGTTAAGAGCATTGCCTGCTCTTCCAAAGGTCCTGAGTTCAATTCCCAGCAACCACATGGTGGCTTACAACCATCTGTAACGAGGTCTGATGCCCTCTTCTGGCCTGCAGGCATATACACAGACAGAATATTGTATACATAATAAGTATATAAATAAATAAATATTTTTTTAAAAAATTATTTTATTTTATTGACTAGGAGAGGATACATGCCACAGCATGCATATGGAAGCAGGGGACAAGTTTTGGGAATTTGTTTTCTTCTTTCATCCTGTGGGTCCTGGAGATGGGACTCAGGTTGTCAGACTTGGTGGCAAGTCCCTTAATCCATTGAGCCATCTTTCCAGCTCCCAACTTCTAGCAACATTTTATCTATGTGTGTGCTATTCTGATTAGCCACTTTGTAGGTTTTCTGCCTTTCCTAATAGCCAGGTTAGGAATGCTTTACCAGAGAAAGTTCTGGTTCAGGTGGCACCTTTGTTGCTTTCTCCCTGTGCAGACTGGATAAAGGGCTTATTCATGCCTTCTGTTCCTCAGTTTCCCCATGTGTAAAGGTGGTGATGACGATGGTCTTGCACTTTGCCCTGCAGGGTCGCAGCAGCACCTCAAAGGCCAAGAAACCACCTGGAGAGAGTGACTTTGACACTATCAAACTCATAAGCAATGGTGCCTACGGGTGAGCCACCCGGGGCTCTGGCGGGGGGAGAGTGGCGGAGGCCGGGTGTCTCGGAGGTGATGGCCGGTCCTCGCTCCCTTCCCCCGCAGGGCCGTCTACCTGGTGCGGCACCGGGATACAAGGCAGCGCTTCGCCATGAAGAAGATCAACAAACAGAACCTGATCCTACGCAACCAGATCCAGCAGGCGTTCGTGGAGCGCGACATCCTCACGTTTGCGGAGAACCCTTTTGTGGTCGGCATGTTCTGCTCCTTTGAGACCCGGCGCCACCTTTGTATGGTCATGGAGTATGTGGAAGGTGCGGCCACCTCTGGGGCATTTCTGCGCCAGCCAATGTGGCTGGGCCACCCTCTAGATCCAGGGTCACCCCTTAGATCATATGCTTGTTTTCCCAACTGTTTGCTATCCTGTTCTTGATCTGTCTGCCCATTGTGCCCATCGCTTATTTGGCTTGATTTTTGTTTTGAAACAGGGTCTCAATATGTAGCCTAGGCTGACCTCTAACTTTGATTTCCTTCTTCCCCTTCTGAGTACTGGGGCTCAATATGGTATTTATTTGTTTAGGAGTGAGTTGGGGGGGTACAGGCTTAGCTGCTTTGAATTCTATTGGTATGTAAATACGCCCCTCAATTTGTATTCTATATTCATCTTTTCATCAATTCATTTATTTTCACCCATTCATTGGAGCACCTGGTTTTTTTGCTTGTTTGTTTCTTGGGGTTTTTTTTTGTTTTGTTTTGTTTTGTTGGTTGGTTTTTTTTATTTTTTAGTTGTATTTTCATTTTTGTTTCTTGGCTTTTTGTTTTGTGTCTTTTCGAGATAGGGTTTCTCTGTAGCTTTGGAGATAGCTCTTGTAGACCAGGCTGGCCTCGAACTCACAGAGATCCGCCTGCCTCTGCCTCCCAAATGCTGGGATTAAGGGCGTGCACCACCGTCGCTCAGCTTTGTTTCTTGTTTTTAAGATTTTATTTATTTATTTATTATGTATATAGTGTCCTGTGTTCTGCCTGCATGTATGCCTGCACCCAGAAGAGGGCACCAGAGATCATTATAGACAATTGTGATCACATCCATCCAATTCCTTCCTTCTTTCCCTCCCTTCCTCCCTCCCTCCCTCCTTCCTTCCTTCCTGTCTTCCTTCCTTCATTGTCTTTCTTCCTGAAATACTCTTCAGAGTGTAGCTGACACTGACCTGAAACTCCCTGTTCCATCTCCTTCCTCAGTCGCTAGGTAGCTGGGACTAGGGGTGCAGCATCCCCCAGCCTCCGGGTAGCTGGGACTAGGGGTGCAGCATCCCCCAGCCTCCAAGGAGCTGGGAGTAGAGGGGTGCAGCATCGCCCATCACCCCTCCCTTTCACTTTCCACATGTTTGTCCCTCTACAATTCTGCTTTTTTGGGGGGGTTCTGCTCAGGCACACTCCTCATTGGGGGATTCTAGGCACTGACTCTCCCTCTGGGCCATGTCCACAGTCCTTCATAGGTAGAGGAAGTTCAAGGCCAGTTTCAGCTATGACTTAGTTAATAATAAATATTATTGTAAATAAAATACCATAAATAAATTAACTAAATAATTACAGTATTAACTAACTAAAGCTTATACTTTACATCATCATTCTTGCTTTATATTTTACTTTTATTTTCCATTTTTCTCTATTTCTGAGGCGTGTTGGAGTTTGAACCCAGGACCCTGTATGTGTTTGGTTTCAGCCCCAGCCATTCATCTGTCTTTTCCTATATTATGTAATAAAGAAATATATCAGCTCACTTGATGGAAAGGTCTGTGCCCCCTTTAGGAGTTGCTGTATCTAGGTGCTGCTCTTCTCAAGCCATTGGCCATCACACAGCCCCGCTTTCTCATGTGCACGTTCCCTCCTGATATACCCGACTGTAGCAAGGCTGCCTCCCAGCAGATTCCGTGCTATGGCCAATGTTCCTGCAAAAGAACATAAACCTCGTGCATATTGACCTAGGTACCCTGCCCTGAGTGGCAGCCCCACCCCCTGTAAGAAAAAGGGAGAATGGCTATCGGGCAGACTGAAATACTGATATTCGAGGAGGGATGTGGTTCAGTAGTAAAACATCCGTCTAGAAGCCACCATTAGGGGCTGGGAGTGTGACTCAGGAATGGAGTGGTTGCTGAGCACGCGCAAGGCTCTGGGTCCCACCTGCGTCCTGACTAATAACACTCCTGGGTGGAGGCCAGGAGCCTACATTTAAAAACCTCTGACCCGGAGTGGGTTTCCCTCCATTGGGTTTGTGCGGCCCTCCAGTCCCGCCTTCCCGCCTTCCTCCTAAGCAGCCACTCCTGCTCTTCTTCCTTAAATGAAAGAACTGTCAGCTCTGAGTAACTTGCAGGTGACAGAGGTAATTCCCTTTTCCCAGAATGCCAACTGATAAATACAGAGGGAACAGAGTGGTGTGGAGCAGTCACCCTCCTGCTGCTGCTCTTCCTAGGGAAGGAAAGGCTCTGCCAGCTGGGAGGGCGGTGTCCCAGTCTCTGATCTGGGTACCAGTGTGAGTGCTGGTTTGAGAAGTCATTCCAGAATGTGCTTCTCCTTCTCTTCCCTGCTCACCTTACCTCAAGTTTTTTGTTTTTTATATTCTGACAGACTTCTTTTTTTCACTTTTTAATTGATATTTATTGAGCTCTACATTTTTTTCTGCTCCCCTCCCTGCCTCCCCTCCCCCTTCAACTCTCCCCCAAGGTCCCCATGCTCCCAATTTACTCAGGAGACCTTGTCTTTTTCTACTTTCTACTTCCCATGCAGATTAGATCTATGTAAGTCTCTCTTAGTGTCTGCATTGTTGTCTAAGTTCTCTGAGATTGTGGTTTGTAGGCTGGCTTTCTTTACTTTATGTTTAAAAAACACCTATGAGTGAGTACATGTGACAATTGTCCTTCTGTGTCTGGGTTACCTCACTCAAAATGATGTTTTATAGCTCCATCCATTTTCCTGCAAAATTCAAGCTGTCATTATTTTTTTCTGCTGTGTAGTACTCTATTGTGTAAATGTACCACATTTTCCTTATCCATTTTTCAATTGAGGGACATTTAGGTTGTTTCCAGGTTCTGGCTATGACAAACAAAGCTGCTATGAACATAGTTGAGCACATGTCCTTGTGGCACGATTGAGCATCCTTTGGACATATACCCAAAAGTGGTATTACTGGGTCTTGAGGAAGGTTGTTTCCTAATTTTCTGAGAAATCGCCACACTGACATCCAAAGGGGCTGTACCAGCTTGCATTCCCACCAGCAATGCAGAAGTGTTTCCTTTACACCACAACCTCGCCAGCATAAGTTGTCATCAGTGTTTTTGATCTTGGCCATTCTTACAGGTATAAGATGGAATCTCAGAGTTGTTTTGATTTGCATTTCTCTGATGACTAAGGATGTTGAACATTTCCTTAAGTGTCTTTCAGCCATTTTAGATTCCTCTGTTGAGAGTTCTCTGTTTAGGTCTGTACTCATTTTTTTTTATTGGATTATGTGTTCTTTTGGTGTCCAATTTCTTGAGTTCTTTGTATATTTTGGAGAACAGACCTCTGTCTGATGTGGGGTTAGTGAAGATCTTTTCCCATTCTGTAGGCTGTCATTTTGTCTTATTGACCGTGTCCTTTGCTTTACAGAAGCTTCTCAGTTTCAGGAGGTCCCATTTATTAATTGTTTCTCTCAGTGTCTGTGCTGCTGGGGTTCTATTTAGGAAATGGTTCCCTGTGCCAATGCGTTCAAGTGTACTTCCCACTTTCTCTTCTATGAGGTTCAATGACTGGCTTTATGTTGAGGCCTTTGATCAATTTGGACTTGAGTTTTGGGTCTATTTTCATTCTTCTACATGTTGATATCCAGTTATGCCAGCACCACTTGTTAAATATGCTTTATTTTTTCAATTTGATATTTTTTGCTTCTTTATCAAAGATCAGGTGTTCAAATATGTATGAATTGATATCCGGGTCTTCTATTCGGTTCCATTGGTCCTCCTGTCTGTTCTTATGCCAATACCAGGTTGTTTTCAGTACTGTAGCTCTGTAGGAGAGTTTTAAGTCAGGGATTGTGATGCCTCCAGAAGTTCTTTTATTGTACAGGACTTACCTCCAGTTTAATAATATGGTTATACTTTTCTTACTATGAAAAAAAAAAGCCGGGCGGTGGTGGCGCACGCCTTTAATCCCAGCACACGGGAGGCAGAGGCAGGCGGATCTCTGTGAGTTCGAGACCAGCCTGGTCTACAAGAGCTAGTTCCAGGACAGGCTCCAAAACCACAGAGAAACCCTGTCTCAAAAAAAAAAAAAAAGAAAGAAAGAAAAAGAAAAGAAAAAAAAAACTCTGACCCTCAAGGTTCAATTCTCAAGAGGTCGAGTCATGCTGTCTTTGATTCCAAACAAAATTCACAATCATCAGCTTCCTGTCTGAGTCAGACCTGAGTCAGAGTCCTTATGTAGAAAGTGGGCTGGTCATACCAATGCCAGAGGATGGCTAATAGCAGGAGGTGAGCCTAGGAGAGTGCAGCTCTTTCTGAGACTGGCTCCATCCCTAGACCTCAGTTTTCCCCTTCTGCAAATGGGTACAATGGAAGTAGAGACATGGTGCATGATGTGTGCTTGGTTTTGGGTGCAGGGTGACCCCTCTTTGAATCCCTCCCCTGACTCTCAGGTGGTGACTGTGCCACTCTCCTGAAGAACATTGGAGCGCTGCCTGTGGAGATGGCTCGGATGTATTTTGCAGAAACAGTTCTGGCCCTTGAGTACTTACACAATTATGGCATCGTGCACCGTGACCTCAAACCAGACAAGTGAGTCTTGACCTTTATTCTAACCCTGTCCTGTTCCTTGGGAGACGCAGGGGCGAAGGGAAAGGACTCACTTTTGAAACCTGCTTATGTCCTGTGCCTGCAGCCTCCTCATCACCTCCATGGGTCATATCAAACTCACGGACTTTGGCCTCTCCAAGATGGGACTCATGAGTCTCACAACCAACTTATATGAAGGCCACATTGAGAAGGATGCCCGGGAGTTCCTGGACAAACAGGTGTGTGGCGGGCATGGGGGTCACCAAGGGTGGAGTGACCTGGAAGGACCTCAGGGACCCAGGGCCTGGTGGGGGGCACAGCTCTCCCTTGAGGCCCCTTCTGTGGCCAGGGCACAGGCTGACCGCCTGCCCCCAGGTGTGTGGGACCCCAGAATACATCGCACCCGAGGTCATTCTGCGCCAGGGCTACGGCAAGCCAGTGGACTGGTGGGCCATGGGGATCATTCTCTACGAGTTCCTGGTAGGCTGTGTGCCTTTCTTCGGGGATACCCCAGAAGAGCTCTTTGGACAGGTCATCAGTGGTACGTGCCTCCTAGGTGGGTAGGTGGACTGTAGAAAGACGGGCAGACTGGACCACTCAACTTCCCTTCACTTTGCAGATGACATACTGTGGCCTGAAGGGGATGAGGCTCTGCCCACAGATGCCCAGCTCCTAATATCTAGCCTCTTGCAGACCAACCCCCTGGTCCGACTTGGGGCAGGTAAGAGGCCTTCTGCACAGTCGGCTGAGCCTGGGAAGCAGGACTGGTCCAGCTGAGGCCTGCGGTGGAGGTGGCCTGATGGGCTGGGTGGCAGGGTGGCCGGGCAGGCTGTCAGGGGTCTCCTGCCCACAGGTGGGGCTTTTGAAGTGAAGCAGCACAGTTTCTTCCGAGACCTCGACTGGACGGGGCTGCTGCGGCAGAAGGCAGAATTCATTCCCCACCTAGAGTCAGAAGATGACACCAGCTACTTTGACAGTGAGTTGGGGGTAGGGAAAATGGGATCTAAGAGGGCTGGGACAGGGTCCATCTGAGGTGTGTCAGGATAAAAAGGCTGAAGCTGCTCAGGCCTCAGGGTGCAGGCCAGTCCTCCCAGCTATTAAGAAGGCTTTCTGTGTTACAGAGAGTTCAGGGACAGCCTGGGCAATTTGGTGAGACCCCATTTTAAAACAGAAAGTGAATCTGGACATTGTGACAAATGTCTGTTATCCCAGCCCTTGGGAAGCCGGGCTACCTCGAGTTCAAGGTGATCCTCGACTACCTCTCAGGTTCAAGGCTACCTTGGCTACAGTAAACCGTTTTGAAGTTGGGCATGGTGGCACGCGGCTTTAATCTCAGCACTTGGCAGGCAAATGTAGGTAGATCTCTGTGAGTTCCAGGCTAGCCAGCCATGGCTACATAATGAGACCCTCTCAGAAGGGTAGTGGTGGGGCTGGAGAGATGGCTCAGCAGTTATTCCCTGCACCCACTCACAGCCAGCTGTAACTTCAGGCCTAAGGGGATCCAGCATCCATTTCTGACGGTCACGGGCACCAGGCATGGGTGTGGCGCCGTGACATACATGCAGGCGAAACACTCAGACACATTAAAACAAAACAAAGGCGAGAAAAAGCTGGGAAGAAGGTTCAAGGGCTCAGAGTCCTTACTACCCGTGTGGAGGATATGGGTTCTGTTTCCAATACCCCATGCAGGAGGGTGGGGATTGGCAGAAGGCAGGGGATGCTCAGAAACATCTGTAACCCAGTAGGGAGCAAGATCTGTAGTAGCCTGAGGTGGAGTCAGGGTGCAGGGTGCTGTAAATGCAGATCTGGTAGTTTGACCTCCTCCAGATTCGGGAAAGGCAGAGAGATTTGGAGAATGGGGGTGGGGAGGAGTCTAGGGGACGAACCTGGAGCAAATTGGAGGGGACATGGCGAGATCAAAGTCTGGCTGGGCTCTGAGGAGGCGGCGGTTCTCCAGCCCGCTCGGACAGGTATCACCATGTGAACTCCTACGACGAGGACGACACCACCGAGGAGGAGCCCGTGGAGATCCGCCAATTCTCCTCCTGTTCTCCGCGTTTCAGCAAGGTGCGACAAGGCGGGCTGGGCTGGAAGGCCTGTGGGCACCAGGGTCGCAGGCACTCAGGGTTCTCAGTTTGGAAAGCTGCAGAAGGGGTGGGAGCTAGGGAGTGGAGAATCCTTGTTAGGGTGGAGGGTGGGGCTCTACAGGGCAAACCTTTGCCACTGGGCTGGCCTGAGGATGACCGCGGAGGCGGGGCAACGTCGTGCAAGGTCCAACCAGTTCTGAGCAACTGGAGGGATGCCTGGCCCAGCCTGGTGCCCAACGGACAGGAGCTGTGGAAGGTAGAGAGCACAACGGTCAGGGAGCTGGACTTGGAGGGTCTAGAACAGGCAGGCTTGACTTTGAGGGTTCTGGAGGGCAGAACTGCAGGGAATTGTAGAATTGAGCAGACGGCGCCCAGGGAGGACAGAGCGCGGTTGCAGAAAAACTGGATGTCGCGCGAAGACGGACTCAGCATCTCCCACTCCTTGGCTCTTAGGTGTACAGCAGTATGGAGCAGCTGTCGCAGCACGAGCCCAAGACCCCTGTATCAGCATCAGGCGCCAGCAAGCGGGATCCAAGCGCCAAGGGCCCAGAGGAGAAGGTGGCCGGAAAGCGGGAGGGACTGGGTGGCCTGACTCTGCGTGAGAAGACCTGGAGAGGGGGTTCCCCGGAGATGTAAGCAGGGCTATAGAGGGGCTCCAGGGCGGGGCCGAATGGAAGTGTCCCTTCTGATCTGGCCGCCCTCTGTGCAGTAAGCGCTTCTCAGCGTCTGAAGCCAGTTTCCTGGAGGGGGAGGCCAGCCCCCCGCTGGGAGCGCGTAGACGTTTCTCGGCGCTGCTGGAGCCCAGCCGCTTCAGTGCCCCTCAGGAGGACGAAGATGAGGCTCGACTCCGCAGGCCTCCTCGGCCCAGCTCTGATCCCTCTAGCTCACTGGATACGCGCCTCACCAAAGAGGCAGCTCAAGGAGAGGGCATTTCTATTCCTGGAGACCCGGAGGCCGGTGAGTGCCTTCTCTAGTTCCCCAGGGACCATCTATTGAGCATCCAATGACTGTACATGGTACAGTGTATGCAAGATCCCACACACTGGACATGCACCTGCCTGAGGGTATTACCACTGAGAGAGCTTACCAGGGTCGGTGAGGCTCAGTGGGGTGCCTGGGGCTATGGCTTAAGACCCAGAATTTAGGCCACACAACAAAACTACAGCTACAAAACAAAGCCACAGAGAAACCCTGTCTCCAACAACAACAACACCAACAACAAAAAAGCCGGGCAGTGGTGGGCACGCCTTTAATTCCAGCACTGGGGAGGCTGAGGCAGGTGGATCTCTGTGAATTCGATGCCAGTCTGGTCTACAAGAGCTAGTTCCAGGACAGGCTCCAAAGCTACAGAGAAACCCTGTCTCGAAAAACCAAACCACACCAAAAACAAAAAACAAAAACAAAAAAGAAGTATAGTTTGGAAGAGCTGTTAATTCTACCACTGACGTGGGGATGAGGCGAGTGGGGGTTGCTAGCTTAATTTCCTTTTATAAAGATCACTCGGGGGCTGGAAACATATAGTTCAGTGGTTAAGAGCACTTGCTGCCCTTTCAGAGAACTCAGGTCCAGTTCCCAGGATCTGAACCACTCACAGCTGTTCACAGTTTCAGTTCCAGGGAGGCAGGTGATCTCTGTGAATTCAAGGCCAGTCTGGTCTACACAGTGAGTTCTAGAATAGGCACACAGTGAGTTCTAGAATAGGCAGGGCTACAAACTGAGACCCTTTCTCAAAACAAACAAACAAATAAATAAAAACACTCACTATCCCAGGCTGTCATTCAGCCAAATGGAAGGCTGGTGCTGCTGTCCAGGGCCAGAGGCTGTACCACAGGGTCTGTGGCTGTTCTGTGAAGCACACGGAACAGGAAGAGTACGTGAAAAGCCCCTCACCTGATAGCTCTTGCTCTCTCTTGCAGCTGAGCGCTCACACTCAGGTGACCTGTGCCCACCCTCCAAGGATGGAGACCCATCAGGTCCCAGGGCCACCAATGACCTGGTTTTGCGAAGGGCCAGGCACCAGCAGCTGTCTGGAGATCTTGCTGTGGAGAAGCGACCTTCTCGAACTGGGGGCAAAGTTATCAAGTCAGCCTCGGCTACCGCCTTGTCCGTCATGATTCCTGCAGGTGAAGCTGGGCCCCACCCGCCAGGGAAGGGGCTCCCTGCAGTGGTGATTGGCAGGTGCACCTGCCCTGTCTCTGGCCCCTTTGCTGTCAGGATGGAGCAATGAAGAACCTGCAATGGGGCTTTGACTTGGAAGGCGTGAACAACAGACACTGGGGTGGCACAGTCAGGTTTGTCCTGATCTCTCACCGTTGTTTTGTGTCTGCAGTGGACCCACACGGAGGCTCACCCCTTGCTAGTCCCATGTCCCCTCGATCTCTCTCCTCCAATCCATCGTCACGGGACTCTTCACCTAGCCGGGACTACTCACCCGCTGTCAGTGGACTCCGTTCCCCCATCACCATCCAACGCTCAGGCAAGAAATACGGGTTCACGCTGCGTGCCATTCGTGTTTACATGGGCGACTCAGATGTCTACAGTGTCCACCATATTGTGTGGGTGAGTCTCACGGGCTGGGGGATGGGGGGACACAATGCTGAGGGTGAAAGGCAGGATAGTCTAGGTGAGACGTCGCTCCCTGTCTTAGTTCTCTAATCTCAGTTTCTTTGTCCGTGCAATGAGGAGAATAATGCCTATGTCATAAAGAGCCAGAGCAAATAGTGTGGGGCTTTCTTCCTTTACCACCCATCAATCATGCCCCTGTGGGTTTCCCCACTTACAGCACGTGGAGGAAGGGGGTCCAGCACAAGAGGCGGGGCTCTGTGCTGGGGACCTCATCACCCACGTGAACGGTGAGCCTGTGCACGGCATGGTGCATCCCGAGGTGGTGGAGCTGATCCTCAAGGTGAGTGGAAAGGAAAGGCGACCACGGAGGGAGGGTGGAACAGGACCCAGCAGCCTCTAACCAATGGGTTTCCCTCCCTTCTCCCAGAGCGGCAACAAAGTAGCTGTGACCACCACACCCTTTGAAAACACCTCCATCCGCATTGGGCCTGCCAGGCGCAGCAGTTACAAGGCTAAAATGGCTCGTAGGAACAAGAGGCCTTCCGCTAAAGATGGCCAAGAGAGGTGGGCGGGACCATAAGTAGTTTATTCTGCTAACAATGGGTGGTGCGGGAGATGCTAGGAACAGAAGGGAAAGTGCAGTGGGTAGGAAGGGAAGGGGAGTAAAGACTGCCAATCAAACCCAGGCTGGGAAAGTAGCGGGGAGCCCGGGAAGGAAACTATTTAAAATAAAAGCATTGTGTATTAGCCCTTGATCAGGTTAGACCTGTTTCAACAGGATTTGAGAGGGGTTGAGACAAAAGATTACTATTGGCTGGGCAAGGTGTACAGGCCTTTAATTCCAGCAGTCCCCAATTCCCAAGGTTCAAAGACAGTGTGGTGGCAGAGACAGGCTGATCTCTGAGTTCAAGGCTAGCCTGGTCTTGTTCAGGACATATGTAGAGAGATGCTGTCTCCAAAACAAAACACAAACCCTGGTTCCAGTATAGCTAGAACTGTTACACAGAGAAAGCCTGTATTGAAAAACAAAATCAAACAAACAAAACCCAAAACAGCAACAACAGCAACAAGACTGAGCCACCTGGAACACAGTTAAGCAGACCATCTGGTGGGGGCACCCCTGTAATTCCAGTTCTCGGGAGGCTGAGGCAAGAGGACCTCTGGATGTTAAAGGCCAGTTTGGGCCTATATAGGACAGGAAGGAAAGAAAGGAAATACAATCAAGCATTATTCAGTGATGGAAGTGTCACAACAAATGCATCTTTACTTCCTCACTTCCAGGATTTCCTCCCGTGAATATCAGCTCACCTGGGAGGTCACTAGGCCAGATAGTCATGTAGGACTAATACGGTGTGGGATTTGCAAATGTGATTATATTATGGGGCATGGCTGTAAGTTCTTCTCTTATACATCGGAAGGATTAAGAGAAAGGGTGGGACCAGGAGTTCTGGTGTGTGTGTGTGTGTGTGTGCGCACACACACATGTGCTTGCCCTGTGGATTGAACCCAGGTCTTCATTCCACAGAGTCACCTCCCCAGATCCAAGAGAAAAGTTTGTTTATTTAAATTTTTTAAAAATATTTATTTATTTATTATGTATACAATGTTCTCTCTGCGTGGATGCCTGCAGGCCAGAAGAGGCACCAGGTTGTAAGCCACCATGTGGTTGCTGGGAACCGAACTCAGGACCTTTGGAAGAGCAGGCAATGCTCTTGACCACTGAGCCATCTCTCCAGCCCCTGTTTATTTAAATTTTAAAAGGATTTATTTTAATTATGCACAGTGTGTGTCTGTGAATATGAGTGTATATGAATATGAGTGAGTATGTTTTGGCCTGTGGAGGCCAAAGCAGGGCATGGGTCGGATTCCCCTGGAAGCTGGGGTGACAGGCATTCTGAGCTAGCTGTCCAACAGAAGCACACAGGTTCTCTGCAAGGGCAATATACCCTCTTAACCACTGAGCCATCGCTCCAGCCCCAAGAGAACAGTTTTGCTTTGTTTTAGATTTTGTTTCCTTGCATCAACGTTTTGATTGCTTCTGTTGATGTGTGTCCCTGGTGCCTAAGGAGGCCAGAAGAGGGCGCCAGATTCTCTGGAACGAGACTTCCAGGTGGTTGTCAGATGCCATGTGGGTGCTGGGATTCCCACCCTGGTCCTCTGGAAAAACAGCCACTGTTCTTAACTGCTGAGTCATCTCTCCAGCTACAAAGAGAACAGTTTTGACAGCTGGCCGTAGTGGCACACACCTTTAATCCCAGTGCACAAGAGGCAGGCAGATCTCTGTGAGTTGGAAGCCAGCCTAGTCTGCATAGTTTCAGGAGTCAGAACTATATAGTGACCCTGTCTAAGAAAGAGGTGAGGGGAGCAGTTTTTTTTTTTTTTTAGCAGTTTTGATTAGTAAGTTTAGTCAGGACCTAAGTGAGGATTTCAGTGAAGGAAGCAAACCAATCGGGTAAGAGTAGAGTGCGAAGGGGCGTGACTAAAATATGTGGGCGGGCCCAGAAGAGGCCGAGTTTGTTTGGAAGGGATTTCTGGCTTGGATTGTTAAGTGGCCAGAAAAGAGTAGCCATGACCAACCAGGATCGAGCCAAGAGTTCTGCTTCGATAGATGGGATGTAGGGAAAGGGGAGAGCTAGGAAGGGGTAGGCAGTTACTGGGCTGCAATCCAGAAGCGGGAAAACCCAGAGTTCCAGAGTTAAGGAGAGCTGACCCTTTGGTATTTATCCCCCAGCAAGAAGCGCAGCTCCCTCTTCCGGAAGATCACAAAACAGTCAAACCTGCTGCACACTAGCCGATCGCTGTCCTCACTGAACCGGTCCTTGTCGTCCAGCGATAGTCTTCCCGGTTCGCCCACGCACGGACTACCAGCACGCTCGCCCACGCACAGCTATCGCTCCACGCCTGACTCCGCTTACCTAGGTAGGTTCTGCGCCTGCGCGGGGTAGGGGCCGGGGCACTGCAGTGCTCAGCCGGCTTGCACCTTCTCTGGCCTGCAGGCGCCTCATCACAGAGTAGCTCCCCAGCTTCCAGCACGCCTAACTCCCCCGCGTCATCGGCGTCGCACCACATCCGGCCCAGCACCCTGCACGGGCTTTCACCGAAGCTACACCGTCAGTACCGCTCTGCACGCTGTAAATCGGCCGGCAACATCCCGCTGTCACCACTGGCGCACACGCCATCCCCGACGCAGGCGTCGCCGCCGCCGCTGCCAGGCCACACGGTGGGCAGCTCGCACACCACGCAGAGCTTCCCCGCCAAATTGCACTCCTCACCGCCTGTTGTGCGCCCGCGCCCCAAGAGTGCAGAGCCGCCGCGCTCGCCGCTGCTCAAACGGGTGCAGTCAGCGGAGAAGCTGGGGGCTTCGCTGGGCTCAGACAAGAAAGGCGCACTGCGCAAACACAGCCTCGAAGTGGGTCACCCGGATTTCCGCAAGGACTTCCACGGTGAGCTGGCTCTACATAGCCTCGCCGAGTCCGATGGTGAGACGCCTCCCATCGAGGGTCCTGGAACGACCCGGCAGGTCGCCGTGCGACGCCTGGGCCGCCAGGAATCGCCCCTGAGTTTGGGCACGGACCCGTTGCTACCGGAAGGTGCCCCGAGGCCGATGGCGTCAAGCAAAGAGGAGTCCCCGGGAGGTGCAGAGGCTTGCACCCCGCCTCGCGCGACAACCCCCGGGAGCCGGACCCTGGAGCGTGACTCGGGCTGCACGAGGCACCAGAGCGTGCAGACTGAGGATGGCCCAGGTGGGGTGGCCAGGGCCTTGGCCAAGGCGGCGCTAAGCCCGGTGCAGGAACATGAGACAGGCCGGCGCTGTAGCTCTGGCGAGGCAGGCCCACCCCCGGTGCCCATTGTTGTAGAGCCTGCCCGGCCAGGGGTCAAGACCCAGACAGCTCAGCCTCTGGCCACAGACTCCAAGGGATTGAAAGAACCTGTAGCCCAGGTGCCTCTAGTGCCTGAAGCGCCAAGGGGCCGGGAGCGCTGGGTGCTCGAGGAGGTGGAAGAGCGGACCACACTAAGCGGACCTCGCTCCAAGCCCGCTTCCCCTAAGCTCTCTCCCGACCCCCAGACTCCAGCCCTAGTCCCAACAAAGAATGTGTCCCGCAGTGCAGTTCCTCCAGTCCCACCTGCTTCCCTTGTGGTCCCAGGCGCCAAGCCTGAAACAGGGTTGAACTCCCGGTGTCCTGCCGAAGCCGTGACTTCCGCAGGCCTGACCAAAACTGGGGCACCCAGCCCCGCACCTCTAGGCCCATAGCGGAGCAGGCCTTTGGCCCTGTGCTGTACAGATGCCTGTATACATATGTACACATATAAATAAAGTGCCCGTGCTGCCTGAGCTTTCTGGGGTTCACTTTCCTCTCGGGACAAGGAGTGGGTCCTGTGCTTGGTAGAAGTGGGAAGGTAGTTGTCGGCTGAGCCTTCCTGAGTCCCATCCACTGCCAGTTCCTCACACGAAAACAGCTTGGGGCAGACCTAGGAAGTGGTGGGCCCACCACTGTGTCCTAGGGTCCGTCTGAAGAGAAAGGTAACAGCCTCATGTACAGAATTCCTTTTATTACAGCGTCTAGAGAATGTGTTGTGATGCCCATATTACAGATCAGTAGACAGTCAAAGAGGTTAAGGCACTATCAAGTATCCAGTTAGGAAGAGGCTGGACTGGTACTCAGGCTCATAGGGCAGAGGGTGGAGTTCAGCAGTACGGTGCATATGTACCGTGTGGCAGGCTCCAGGGTTCAACCCACCAAAACCAACCCCCCAAACAAATTCAAGTCCAAACTAGTCCCTTTTTTGGGGGGTGGGGGTTTCAAGACACACTCTCTCTGTGTAGCCCTGGATGTTCTGGTACTCACTTTGCAGACCAGGCTGGCCTCGAACTCAGAGATCTGCCTGCCTCTACCTTCTCAGTGCTGAGATTAAAGGTGAGCGCCACCATGCCCAGCTAGTCCCTGACTCTTTTAGTCTTTGCTCCGTTGGGCTCTTGGTCAGCTGTTCTCTTCACAGGGCTTGCAGGCCTTCACCAGGGACTGGAAGGCCTTCCAAAAGGAAGGTAGTTGGGTACACAGTGTGCCCCCACCTCGGTGCATCTCCCCGTTATTCCTGTTCATGTCACCCACACAGGCCCAAGGCCCTTGAGGAGCCACACACCATTTGGAGTGATCTTCTGTGGCACTGAAGGTTGGTCCAGATGGGCCAGAGAAGCCCGTCTGATCCACGTTAAGAATCTGGTGCGTCCCAGAGCAGTTGGAAAGCAGGGTGCCTCGAGAATTTGG
Source organism: Microtus oregoni (assembly GCF_018167655.1). Lineage (NCBI taxonomy): Eukaryota > Metazoa > Chordata > Mammalia > Rodentia > Cricetidae > Microtus > Microtus oregoni. Next base: position 66,893,631 of record NW_024543063.1, read on the forward strand.
CCAGAATTGGACCTGTAGGTCGCTGTTGAGGGCTGCTGCCAACCAGCCAGAGTACAGGTCTGCAGGCAAAGGAAGGGGGAGGGCCGCTGTTGGAGTCCTTAGGCCAGCATCTTTCTAGGAGCTCAACTGCCTAATTCTGGAGTGACATGAACCTAAATAGCCCTTACCAACAAGCCAGGTCACATCTGCAATCCTAACGCTCTGAAAATTGGAACAAGAGAATCTCAGGTGGTCTAGCCTGCAATGTATGGTGAGACCTTACCTCAAAAACAAAAGGATAGGCTGGGCATGGTGGCCCAAACCTTTAAAATCAGCCCTCAGGAGGCAGAGGCAGATGGGTCTCTGTGCGTTCCAGACTAGTCAGGGATATACATTGAGACCCTATCTCCAAAACAAAATCAAAAACAAAACAAGAACAAGGTAGTCCTTACCAAAGGACCTACGCTATTTCACAACCCTCTTAGGGTAAGCATCAATATTCTAAATTTTCAGATGAGCAAACAGGCTCAGGTCATATCATAAACCGCACATCCAGAACCAACACTTGAACCTAGGTCTGCTGGCCGATCTCGAGCTCCAATCTCTGCCACTATGGCGCTGGGATTACAGATATGTGCCGTCTGCCCAGCTGGCCTGTTGAATGTTTACTACTCAGGCTGCTACTGTAATATGACTCGCAGAGACACTGGCTCTAAATGTGCCCTGCCCTCAGGCTTGCGTCTGTCAAAGAAAGTGCTCTTTACCCCTCAACACCAGGACTCACTCACCATCTCCAAATTTCCCAGCCTTGGCAAAGCTCTGGAAGGTGGCCCCAGCTTGGGATGTGAGTGTCGCACTATTGTTCCAGGGCTCATGGAGGACATGGTAACCCTTGATCACCTTCTGTAGGTCAGGTAATTTCTCGGCAAAGATGCCTTCCAGCTTGTGGTCATAGACCAGGGGATAGGTATAGGTTAGCTGCCGGCCTGGAAGACAAGGCCACGGGGAAAAAAACGTGAGTACACCAAGTAGTTTGAGAATTACCACACCTCAACGATTCCACTCACCAATCTCGAGAAACTGGGAGAAGGGGAAGGACACGCAGAGTAGGGTCTGGCCATAGGTTTGAGCGTTAGGAGGCCAGCTGTAGGCACCAGAGGACACAGGGGGTGGGAAGCGCGGCACACTGTGGATCAGCCAGAAGCCCCCTTCTTGGTCCAGGAGCACAACACCTAAAGCACAAGAAGGAGGTCAGAGAAGCTGCTGGAAGTAGGCCCCTCGAGCCAGCTCATCTGAAACCAGGTACACGGTCTCGGAGGGCTAAAGTCTTAGGAACAGACAGGAAACTCCGGTCAACAGTTGGATGGGGCAGATCCCCCCCCACCAACCTTTATGTAGGTCACAGATTAGTTTGGGTAAATTTACAAGAAATTCAGGGGAGGCTGGAGAAATGGCTCTGTGGTTAAGAGTGCTGACTGCTCTTCCAGAGGACCCAGGTTCAATTCCTACCACCCACATGGCAGTTAACAGCTGTCTGTAACTCCAAGATCTGACACCCTCAGATAGACATACATGCAGGCAAAACACCAATGCAAATAAAATAATAAATAAAGAAAAAGAAAAAAGAAAGAAAGAAAGAAAGAAAGAAAGAAAGAAATTCAGAGCGGCTCCAGGACCACCAGTCCAAGCCTCACCCTTTGTGTGGCCACGGCTGGAAGAGTCCGGAGCTGAGCTGGGATTAGGAGGCTGGTCGTTGTAGAGTAGGAAGGCCAGCTGGAAGAATACAGAGAGACCACGTAACTATCCCCCCTTCCCCGTGGGACCCGCCACAGTAATCCAGCCCCGGTTCCCACAGCACTCGGTCACCTGGCTGGAGTTGCCTCGGTACAACGGAAGCAGGCTGCGGCCCACGGCTCCCTCCGAGTTGTTGATGTACCCCACACCGTCGCGCCAACCATCGGAGCTCTGATCCATGTATTTGTACTTCAAACCCTTCCATGAACTATCCCCAGACCCGCTGTCCGCTGGCAGCTTGTATACCACGAACCTGGAGGGCAGGGAAGACAGGCGGGGGAATGAAGGGATCTGAGGTTTCGCCGAAAAGCGCCTCAATCCCAGTGCCTGCGCCGGTGCCCACGCAGCCTGAGGGGACAGTCGGGCAGGCAGTTCCTTGCTCACCAGTCCACAGGCTGCCCGGAATCTCCATAGCAGCTCAGGGCTTCGGCAGGGACCCACAGCAGCGCGGCCAGCAGCAGCGAGCTCGGCGGTGCCATGAGGCGGCAGCTGAGGAATCTGTGGAAAGACCCAGGACCGCCGGGTCACGGGGTTCAGACTCACTTCCCCCTAAAGCCCGCTGAGACCTGGGTGGGGGTTTCGCAAGGGTGAAGGCAACGCCCGCAAGGCCCCGAGCACCGAGGCGGGGCTTCCTCTGGCGAGGTCCCTCCCACGGACCCCGCTCCCTCCAGGCCCCACCCCGCCCTCCAGTTTCTGGCGACTCTGCCCCGGGTAGGCGCCACCCTTGGACACACCCCGCCCTCAGGCATTGTCTATCACATGATTCTTCTAAGGCTCTCCAATTTCTGATTTTTTTTTTTTTTTTTACCCCATTACCGCTCTATAACGAAGGCACATTTTAGAGAAGGTATTTTTTGCCAGCATGTATGTATGTTTGTGTATCATTTGGGTGACTAAGCAGATCCAATTTTTCTTTCCCTTTCTCTTTTTTTTATGGTTTTAATTTTTTTATGGTTTTAATTTTTATTTATGAATTTTTATTTATGGTTTGTTTGAGACAGGCTCTCACTATGTAGCCCTGGCTGACCTGGAGCTCACAGAGATCTGCCTCTGAAAAACTGTTTTAAAAGTATGCACCAAATACCCTGTTGTTGTTTTTTTTCCTAACAGTTTTCTGGTTCCTTCTCTGACCTCTTAACACCGTGGTTGACCCTTGCATTCCTGATCTTCCTGCCTCTACCACCCAAGAGCTCAAATCACAGAGTCGCTCAACCACATTGTATATATGTGGAAGCCAGGACAATTTGTGGGAGTTTCCCCTTCCACCGTATGGGGCTTGGGGAATCGAGCTTGACAGCAGAAACCTTTACAGGCTGAGTCTTCTTTTTTTTTTTAAATATTTATTTATTTATTATGTATACAATATTCTGTCTGTGAGTATGCCTGCAGGCCAGAAGAGGGCACCAGACCCCATTACAGATGGTTGTGAGCCACAATGTGGTTGCCGGGAATTGAACTCAGGACCTTTGGAAGAGCAGGCAATGCTCTTAACCTCTGAGCCATCATCTCTCCAGCCCCCAGGCTGAGTCTTCTTATTGGTTATTATTTTTTTGAGACAGGGTCTCACTGTAAGCTCAGGCTGGCCTGGAACTCTCAACCCTTGCTCAGCCTCCTGAGTGAGGGCTGAGGTTATAAATATGAGCCATTCTTCCAACTTCTTAAATATCAGCTATGTGCATCTGCTTGTGCCCTCGTGAGTTTTGCATACCATGTTCAGGGTGGGCAGATGTCCAGAGGTGTTAGACCTCTGGAGCTGCACTTACATGTAGTCATAAGCACTCTTTGGGTGCTGGGTATAAATTCAGGGCCCCTAGAAGAGCAGTAGGTGCTTGCGACCACCGAGGCGTCTCTCCACCCTTGCCCCTTTCACTCTGTAGCCAAGGGTAACTTCTAACTTACAACCTCCCTGTCTCACCATCACGAGTGCTGAGATTCCCAGTGTGAATGAGTCACCACACCCAGCTGGCTCACCCTTGCTTACTTAGACACTTTGCTTGCTTTGTTTGTTTGGTTTTCTTGAGACAGGGTCAAGACAGGGTTTCTCTGTGTGGCTCTGGCTGTCCTGCCTGGCCACTCTGTAGACCAGGATGGCCTCGAACTCACAAAGATCCGCCTGCCTCTACCTCCCGAGTATTGGGATTGAAGGTGTATGCCACCATACCCGGTTTGGTGCATTGCCTTCTGCATCCTCTCTCTGTCTGTTCTGCAAGTTTTCTGGCCCTCCTTGTGACACTGACCAGTAGTCACTTTGGGTTGTGGTGAGGCAGGAATACAGGGACTGCTGAGCACTCTGCCATAGCCTGTAGCATCATAGCCCTGGCTGGTCTGGAACTCACTACAGCTGAAGAAATCCACCTGCCTCTTGAATGCTCGGCCTAAAGGCCTGCAGCACCATGCTTCTCCCCTTTCCCCCACCTTTTTTTAAATACAAAGTCTCTATATTATGTAGCCCTGGTTGTCCTAGAACTCACTCTGTAGACCAGACTGGCCTCCAACTCAGAGATTCACCCAGCTCTGCCTCCCAAGTACTGGGTTTAAAGGCATGTACCTCTGTGTCCAGCTTCTTTGCTTTTGTTTTTATTTTTGAGACCTGAAGACAAAACAAAGAGAGTAAACAACAAGATCTCTGAGTTCAAGGTCAGCCTGGTCTTCAGAGTGAGTTCCAGCCAGAGTTACACAGAGAAACCCTGCGTCAGAAAGAGAGACAGACAGAAAGACAGAGCACTCAGGAGGCAGAGACAGGATGATAGGATGATCTCTATGAGTTTGATGCCAACTTGGTCTGCAGAGTTTCAGGCCAACTAGGGCTACATAGTAAGATCATATCTTAAGAAAAAAAGGGAGGTGGGGAGGAGGCAGATGACAGTTGTCCATGTCCCTGGGTTGACAACAGGTGATCTTGATGGAGAAGGGCTATGAAGATTGCACTGCTGGGGGGGGGGGGAGTTCATCAGAAGCGAATGTGTTTTAGACGATGTAGGAGGTGTGTGTACAGAAGTCTCTCACCTGCTGGGGGCTCAATGCTCCTATTTTCCAGGCCCATGTTACACTGAGGCTGACACCGGTTTTATACAGGAGAATTTAATAATACCAACGACAATCGCAGCTGAAAGACTGCGTGAAGGCCCCTTCTAGACTCTGGGAACTCTCTCCCCACTCCACAAGACTCAGGGTCACTCCTGCACTGGTAAGGGTCCATCTGAGTTTATTTATTGGTGGTCTGTCTTGCTGGGTCTGTGGGGCCATCAGATGGTTCTGTGTGGCTCCCCGGGGATGTGTGAGGATTCTGTTGAAGGCTCCTTTGCATTGTCTATGGGTCAGTTCTTGATCTGGGTAGGTCTGTAGGGCTATAAGTCCAATATTGGCCCATTCTTTGGAAGACCATCCTTGGATCCACTCTTGGGTCTGTGCAGGACTGGAGCTCAGAGGTGACGCTTCATATGCAAAGCTAAGTGGTCGGAGCGCGAAAAGGCACGTGGGCAGAGTCCGCAGCAGAAGGGTCGCTGGCCAGTGTGCTTCCGGTAGTGGCGTGTCAGTTCGTCAGAGCGAGCGAACCTCCAGCCGCAGCCATCCCAAGAGCAGGCATAAGGCTTCTCTCCTGAAGGATGGGGAGTTGTGAGTACCAAGGTCCAAACATCCAGCTCTGATTTGCATATTTTATGAGGTGGAGTCAGGTCTTAGGTTTATTCATCTAGCGGGCACAGTTTAAAGAAGGGCGCACAGCCTGGCCCTTTCCTGGATCTGCAGCTGTGATCCTGGGGTTTTCTCTTTTCCAGTCATCTATCCCACTTCCTTTTAGTCCCCTGCCTGAGACCTTATGTGGCTGCACCTTCGTTCTTTGTTCTCAGTGTTCCAGCTATCTCACGCACTGGCAGAGCCTCCCGCTGATGTCCAGTCAAGGCCCTGTCTCCAGTGATTCCCCTCTTCCCATATACACCTGGCACATGGGCCTGCCGTGCTCGGGAGGCCCACAGCTGTCTTACACTCCTGGTATGACCTGGTTTCTCTTCCTATCCTGTCTTCCAGCATTTCCTTCTCTTTTTCCAGCCCGCCTCATGTCCGGATCCCAGACGCTTCCAACAGGAGCGTGCACGCGAATATCGGCCATACCCTGAGTTCTGGTATTCCAAGCTTGTACCCTCCCCCGGGTCGCCCCCCTAGTTCCTTCCCTCTTGCTACTCTCATACTGCATTCTGCTCCTCCGTCCATCTCTAAAGCAGGTCTTACACATCAGCTTCAAACCCTGAAGTCCCCAAAATGTTCCCCCCAGGTCCTCTGTTTACACCCATTTACTTATCTGTCTGTCTATTTATTTATTTATTTATTTATTTTTGAGATAGGATTTCACTATGAACCCCTGGCTCCTGGAATTCGCTATAATAGACACTTTTTTTTTTAATTCTTTTTTTGTTTTGTTTTGTTTTTTCGAGACAGGGTTTCTCTGTGGTTTTGGAGCCTGTCCTGGAACTAGCTCTGTAGACCAGGCTGATCTCGAACTCACAGAGATCCGCCTGCCTCTGCCTCCCGAGTGCTGGGATTAAAGGCGTGCGCCACCACCGCCCGGCGCCCCTATAGACTTTAGCCAAGAGTCTCAGGATCCCACTTCAGGCCTCTAGCGCTGGGGTCGCCTTTAGCCACGCCTCTACCCACCTTCTGGCCCCACCCTTCGCTCCGCTTCCGGATCCCGGCTGCGCCCCCACCGCTCGGCCCCGCCCTTACCTGTGTGCGTGCGCAGGTGCGCCTTCAGGTGCGAGCTTTTGGTGTAGCTCTTTCCGCAGCCCTGGTGCCCGCAGGTGTGTGCCGCTTGCCTCTTTCGTGCCAAAGCTCGCCGGCTGCGCTTGGGCGGCGCGGCTCCCGGGGTCAAGCTTGCGTCTCCCGCGTGCGCGGTGGCCCCGAGTTCTGTGCCCACCGCGCCGGGCCCCAGACAATTCAGGAAGGAAGGGGGCGCGGCGGGGCCGGCAGTAGGCGCCGTGAGCCCGCGAAACAGCTGAAAATGCCCTTGGTACTGTGGCGCGGGGTACAGCGCAGGGTACCCTGACAGCAGCCCGTAGGGGGCGCTGGGAGCCGTGGGCACCCCGAGCCCGGCCCGCGGGAAGAAACTGCCTGCAGAGCCCGCTCGCGAATCGGAGAATGCAGGCTGCGCCTTGGGCACAGATCCATGGGCCAGGTCAGGGGCCACGAAGGGCTCAGGAGCTGGGGCTCGCGGGGCGGAGTGCGCCCAGCCCGTGTGCTCCTCGGAGCCCAAAGACCCGGCCACCAACCCTGGGCCACCTGCATAGGCGCCCAGAGCCTCGGGCGGCGCGTACTGTGCCACCGGAGCCCCGCTGGGCACCAGAGCAGAGGTCCGGGGAGTGCCTGGCGGCTCGGGACCTGGGAAGTTGGTAAGGAAAAGATCCGGATCCCAGGCACAGGTCACGTCCCTCTCATCGTCCTCGTCCTCTCCGGGAGGGGGCTGCGATTTCAGACTCACGTGAAGGGATGGTCCCGTGAGATCCGGGGGACCCGGGCCCAAATCCTGTGTCTCGTCGGGGCGCCACCACTGCGGGAGGGAGCGCACTGCTTGAATGGTGGGCACCCAGTACCTGGCCCTGATGCAGTCCCGGCTGGAAACACCGTTGGGGCAGGTTGGTCGAGGGGTTTGCGTGCCTATCGCTTACCCCACACTGTTCCCCTAACCCCCTCTCAGCTCCAGACAAGTCCATTACGTCTGGCTAGAGACAGATAAGACACTTACCGAGAACAGCATTCAGGATGGGGGAAGGGATCGCAGAGTTCAAAAATGGGAGGCTAAGGGGCAGACTTGACTCTTTCCCCCAGCCCTTCCCTGCCTTTTCACATCTTCCAACAAGGGTTACATCTCAAAGCCTGGGAATCCCAGGAAACCTTTATCTGGGACTTTGTCTGAGGCTAGCCTCTTAAGATGGTGAGCTCAGAACTCAGCTTCCTGTTACAGAAACAGGCCTCACCTTGCTCTCAGATCCTTAGAACAGTACCCCAAGCCAGGCTTACCCCCCCCCCCAAGAAAAAACCCTGAACAGAGAAAGATACTAAAGTAAGATAGAAGCCCGACCCCCAAGTGCTATGCCCTAGGTCACAGCAAGACCACCTGCACCCCCCACTGGCCCCACCTTGAGGAAGTCCTCTTGGGTATCCAGGAACTGGCCCAGCGTGGCCAGTGTACTGATGGAGGACAAGGCAGTCTCAGCTGCAGCCATGACTGGCTGATGTCCACTCTGGGCCTCAGGCCTACGTCTCCCTCTTCTACCTCATGAGCTGTGAGGTTTGGAGGGCTCCTTTCTGTCCTCGTCTGATTGGCTGTCTTCCCTGATAAGACACAGGCAAGGCAGGGGGGTAGTAGCGATATGTGTGTTACTTTCAAGGGAACAGAGACCTCACCTTGGCCTGCTTGGGAATGGGTCCCTGAAAACCAATCTGTATGTAAACTAAGTCAGAAGTCAAGGGATTGGGGCTCCAAAGTTTTGGGGTTCAGGTAAGGGCCTGATTCCCACTTACCCTCCTCACCTCCCCCAGAGAAATGAGAGGCCTCCCGGGTTTGGGCACAAGTTTCCTTGGAGAAGGGGTAGACCAGGAAGGATAGATTTCTTGGGAAAGGACTTTGGGACCCTTTGACCTCCAACTGGGTTACTGTACCCCTCTATCCTCCCCTACAAACAGCACCAACGGTGGTGCTAATGGCGGGACTTGGCACCAGCTCTCTTTCAAGCATTATCAGACAAACCAGATGTTTTAAGCTGCTATCAGGTAGGGGGCCCAGAACAGCCATAGCTCTATCCCTCCTTGAGCAGAAGGGCTGGGGGTTAGGGCCACACATTATCTTGACTTTGAATTGCCTGAGTTGTGTTGGGGTCTGAGCCATTTAGCAAGAGGGAGCCCTTCAAATCAGTCCAAGCTTGGAGACTGAAGACCTTCACTGGAAACTCTATGGAGCTGACAGGAATGCTATAAACCCTGCAGTGTGGGTCCTCCTGGTGGGATAGGGCCATGAGATGGAAGCACAGCCAGTGAGCCATTCAAGAGACCCCAACCCTGACTGGGCCCAGCCCCCACGGTAAAAAGCCTGCAATTCTCATCCTCCATTCTGCTGCCACGGGAGTCAGGACAGGGAAATGGAGTGTCATTTATACGGTCACACAAGCACCGTCCTTGCTTGGTATCCACAGGGAACATCAGATCCACTATAGAAAATGGCACCTAGCCAGGCATGGTGGTGCATGCCTTTAATCCAGCACTCGGGATGCAGAGGCAGGCTGATCTATGTGAGTTTGAAACCATCCTGGTCTACAGAGCTAGTACTAGACAGCCAAAGCTACACAAAGAAACCCCATCTCAAAAAACCAATAATAACAAATAAAAAGAAATGTGTACACTGAGTCTACGCACACCCATTTATAGGCTTTAGTAATATGATTTTTTGAAAGAGGCTTCACGTGTCCCAAGATCTCGCTGTTGTGGTACCTGATACTTGGTGCATAACATCTATCATCATCCTCACACTTGGGCCTTGTGACATTCCTTCAGAGGGAGAGAACTTTGCCATCGGTGCGCAGTCTGGGGTGGATAGTACGTGTTCACGTCTCAGGAAGAGTTCACGTTAACAAGGCTCACTGTGTAGCTAGACTGGCCTAGAACTCGTGATCTCCCTGAGCCCCCTGACTGCCCATTTACATGGGTAAGTGCCGCCGCACCCTGCTTTCCCATATACCTGTGAGTCACCTGCAGACTAATTACACTACCTAATGCACTGTAAGTGTTAGATAAATAGATAAGTGTTGTTGTATTGCTGTTGGTTTGGCCTAGCAATTTGGGAACCAGTCAGGTGAGCCTGCAGACAGAATTCATAATGACAGTGGTGGTTGGTGAGGTAGCTACACAGCTATGCAGTTCCACTTAAGCTCTGGTCACACCAAGCAGACTCGTGAGAATTCTCAAATGTGATGTCTCTACAATGATTAAAGTCGCACCTTCCCATCAAACACAGAGATAGCCTCAGATACAAAAATAAACATGAGGGTTTCAGATATGGTTCAGTTAATAGAGTGGTTGCCAGCTGTGGAATATTCTTTTACACTGTAAATATATGTCCCTGTAATTGGTTTATTTTATTTATTTATTTATTTATTTATTTAAGAAAGGGTTTCTCTGTGTAGCTTTGGAGCCTGTCCTGGAACTTGCTTTGTCTGTAGATCAGTCTGGCCTCACACTCACAGAGATTCACCTGTCTCTGCCTCCTGAGTGCTGAGATTAAAGGTGTGCACCATCACCACCTAGCATGAATTTTTTTATTAAAGAAAATGCTGGGGGGAAAAAAGGGCGGAGTATGGAGTTGGCAGCAGACACAGAGAGAAGCAAGATGGGCATACTGTAATGAGAAAAGGTATCAAGCAACATAGCAAAGCATAGATAAAAATATGGGTTAACATAAATGTAAAAATTAGCTAAAATGAGTCTGCGCTATTGGCCAGGCATTTATAATTAATATTAAGCCTCTGTATTGATTTGGGAGCTGCTGGCAACATAGAATCTTCCACCTATAGCTGGCAAATGAAGCCCTGGGTTCTATCCTCAGTACTGAATAAACTGAGCAAGTAATCCTAGCACACAGGAGAAGGCTGCAGGAGATTCAGAAGTTCAAGGCCATCCCCAGCTACATAATGAGTTCAAGGCTAGCCTGGAATATGTGAGACTCTTTCTCAAAAACAAACAATGAGCCGGCCATTCCCCCTCCAGGTCTAGATCCCAGAGAATCAATAACAAGTCTTCAAGCAAACGCTCATGCACCGGCATTCACAGCAGCACCAAAAGGAAGAGATGGTCTGAATGTCCGTGGACAGGCAGCTGGTGCAGAAGAATGCTCCCCGGTACAGGGAGGAGTGTCCAATAACAGCACAGAATGAAGTGTTGATGCATAAAGCTGGGCAGTCCTTGCTGGGCAAACATAAAAACCTAAGTTTAGGCCAGTGGTGGTGGCACACGCCTTTCATCCCAGCACTCAGGAGGCAGAGGCAGGTGGATCTGAGTTTGAGGTCAGCCTGGTCTACAGAGTGAATTCCAGGACAGCCAGGGCCGCACAGAGAAACCCTGTCTCATTACCCCCCCCCACACACACACACAAAAACCCACAAAAACAAAAACAAAACAACAAAAACCAAAACCCCAAGTCTTGACACTGGCCTTTAAGGTGTACTGTGGGAGCCCACAGATTTGAATCCATTCCATCTTGATTAAAGGTCAGAGAGTTCAAACCTATTCTTGCTCCTCAAGGCCAAATAGCAGGATCTTTGGTCAAAGGTGTAGCTACTGGATGCTTTGTTCCTCAAAGGCCAGACAATAAGATTTGACTCAGGGTGTGGTTACAGGTGTTTTTGAGTTGTAAGGAGGTAATTAATTATACGTGCTTCTTGCTTGTTCCTTGTGTTATGGTAAGGAAGTCTTTTGCCCTCCCCTTTTGATTGGGGTATATAAAGATTGTGAGTAATATTTGAGGCGGTTGCAGGACTCAAGCCCTCCCAACTCTGTTCTTTTGTCTAGTCTATTTCTTCTCTCAGTCCTCATCCCCTTTTCAGGCATGTAAGGGTGACCAATCCTGACATTGTAACGTGGAAGAGGAAAGCCCTATAAACAAAAATACCAAATGCTAGTTAAGGCCGTTCAACCAGCTTCAGTGACTGCCCAGGCTCCCTTACGTTCTAAAGTCCAAGGATCACTGGGTCCCTTCTTCAAATGTGGTGAGGAGGGTCACTGGGCCCAGCCTTACCCTACCCCCCACCCTGCAGGTCACCCCGACCATGTTCAAAGTGCTGCCAAGAGGGGCATTGACTGTTGATTGCCCCGGTGTCCCTCGCAGCATGGGGACATCAGATTGGGCTCCCTAGGCCTGACCACTGCCGGCTCCAACTGGGAGCTCCAGGCAGTCATTATGATATCAGGACACTGGGGTCACTTATTCAGTCCTGACAGTTTGGGGATTCACCTCTCCTCATTTCCCTATTGTTGGGGAAAGAGGACAGAGGACAGGCTCATAAACCTCACCAGACCCCATCACTCCACTGCGTTTTCAGGGACGTTCCTCTCACTCATTCTTCCCTGGCGGTGCCAACCTGTCCTGTCCCATTACTGGGGATCTATTTCCTTTGCTCCCTCCAACTGCCTGATCTCAAGCTCATCGACAGCCCTGCTCCTCCTCCTAGCCACCCAACCTACTGGTTCCAACACTACTTCCACACTCTACTTCCTTTGCCAGCTTTTGAGGTAGACCCCCAAGTCTGGGATACCCAAGAACCTTCTGTTGACAAACACCATTTCCCCATCATTAGCCAATTACAGGGACCTACCTGGTACATTACCCAAGTCCAGTACCCATTCTCTACCCAGAGCCTCAGGGACCTTAGGCTTAGCATCTCTGGCCTCCTAGGAAAGAAGCTACTTCATTCCCTATCTCCCCACGTCAAACCCAATGGTGCCCTCTGCCTGGTTCCAGATCTCGAGCTCACCAACTCCTCTACAGTGGTCCCTCTCCATCCTGTCTGTAGCTAACCCTCACACACTCCACTTGTCCCTCAGAGACCTCCTGTTTCTTAGACCTGAACCTCAAGGATGAATTTTTCTCTCTCCCTCTTGACACCCAGTCACAAAACATCTTTGACTTCACCTGAACTGACCCTGACACCCAACTGTCTACCAAACTCACCTTGACTGTCCTACCCCAGGAGTTTGAGACAGCCCACACGTCTTTGACCAGGCCCTGGCCTCTGATCTATTCTTTTTGTCTCTCTCCAAATACAAACTTAAACAAGATACAGATGACCTTCTCCTCTTCAGTCTGCCCCTACAAATTAGCCAAACGGACACCTCTCTTCTTCTAAATTTCTTGTCTAGCCGGGGCTATAGAGACTCACTTTCCAAGGTCCAGCTGTCCACTCCTCAGGTCACCTACTTGGGACTAACCATTACCCCAACCCACAAAGCCATTACCTTGGATAGAAAACATCTAATCCAGTACATCTTGATCCCCTCTACCGAAGAGATTTTATCATTCCCAGGAACAGCGGGCTTTTTATACTCCTGGACCCTCCTTTTCCCTTCTTGCCTGACCCCTATATGAGGCAGCCCTTGGCCCCTCACATGAACCCCTTTTCACACCCATTACCAAGCCCTTTTGGAAGCTCCAACAGGCCCTCCTCCTGGCCTTGGCACTACACTGCCCAGGCCTAGCCTGTCCCTTCTCCCTCTATGTAACAGACAAAGAGGGATATGCCCTTGGTATCCTAGGCCACTAATTAGGACCTTCCTTTGTACATGCCTGTCAAAAAAAAATTAGACCTTGCCACCCAGGGATGGGCACCCTGCAAACATGGTTTAGTGGTTGCCAAGATCCTTATATGTGAATCAAAAAAACTAACTTTCAGGTCACTCACCACCATCTTCTCCTCCCACAGCCTGCCCCATCTCTTTTTTTTTCTTTTTTTTTTTTTAAAAATATTTATTTATTTATTACGTATACAATTTCCACATGTATGCCTGCAGGCCAGAAGCAGGCACCAGACCTCATTACAGATGGTTGTGAGCCACCATGTGGTTGCTGGGAATTGAACTCAGGACCTTTGGAAGAGCAGGCAATGCTCTTAACCACTGAGCCATCTCTCCAGCCCCCTGCCCCATCTCTTAACACATAAAGGTGCACACACTCCACATCCCTTCTAGGTTCTCTCTCTCCAGGGGGGGCACTAGTAGAAGATGCCACACTTTCCAATCATGCCCACCCCTCAATATCTCAAATCTTCTTCCCCAACCAAACATCGACTACTCTCCATCTTATTCTTTTTTTTAAATTTATTTTTATTATTTAATTAAAAATTTCCACCTCCTCCCCTCCACCCATTTCCCTCCTGCTCCCCCCATCCTCCTTCCTCTCCCTCTCCAGTCCAAAGAGCAGTCAGGGTTCCCTGTCCTGAGGGAAGTCCAAGGTCCTCCCCCCTCCATCTAGGACTAGGAAGGTGAGCATCCAAACAGACTAGGCTCCCACAAAGTCATTACATGCAGTAGGATCAAAACCCAGTGCTATTGTCCTTGGCTTCTCAGTCAGTCCTCCTTGTCAGCTACGTTCAGGGAGTCTGGTTTGATCACATGCTCCATCAACCAGCTGGCCTTGGTGAGCTCCCATTAGATCAGCCCCACCGTCTCAGTGGGTGGGTGCCCCCCTCGCGGTCCTGACTTCCTTGCTCATGTTCTCCCTCCTGCTCCTCATTTGGACCTTAGGAGCTCAGTCCAGTGTTCCAATGTGGGTCTCTGTCTCTAGCTTCATCCATCGCCAGGTGAAGTTTCTGTCCAGATAGAACTCCTCCTCCATCTTATTCTTGTACTGAAATCCAAGAAACACTACTTCCCCGTCCCTCTCATACAAGTGGGCACATGCCCTCAGGCCATCTACACCTGGTACACAAATGGCACCTCCTTTTTATACAAGAGGGCCCCAAAATCAGGCTATGCCATAGATACTGAGGGGTTGAGGCACAGGCTCTTCTGCCCACACCACTGATCAACAAGTTCAACTGAAAGCTCTCACCAATGCGCTTTAATTGGCACAAGGGCAATCAATCCCTAACCACCTACCCAGACCGTATCTATGCCTTCCAGTCATTCTGTCTCATGGTGCCCTCTGGGAAGAGTGCACGCTACTTACAACAAAGGAGGGAGGATCAAGAACCAACTCAGACCAAATCATGGCCACCATCTCCCCACTGCCGATCCCACTAGACCAACAATTCCATCTTCTCTAAGGAAATCACCAAGCTGACGAGGTAGGTAGAGCTGCAGAGGCCCAGATCTGTCTCACTCACTGCAGGACATCCTTGCATTACAACCCACATCCCCAGAGTTGCCCCTCAGCCCCCAAATTCTGTCCTATCTACAACAGCTCTCTCATCCTTGAACTTATTAAGCAGGGGTCCTGTTTGTTATAATTTATTTAAAAACGGTGGGAGAGGGAGTCATGCCATACAACAGGGCTCCCATGGGATGTTTATTGAAAGAGGAGAGAGACAGGGCAGAAAAGGGGACAGAGAGGGAGGAAGAGAGGGGGAAGAGACCAGTCCCTGGGGACGAAAGTGGTAGAGGAGAAAGACAGAGAGATGGGAAGTGGGCTAGACCCACTCTTTTCTTTTTTAAAGATTTATTTATTACTATGTATACAGCATTCTATCTGCATGTATGCCTGCGGGCCAGAAGCAGGCATCAGTCTCATTACAGATGGTTGTAAGCTATCATGTGGTTGCTGGGAATTGAACTCAGGACCTCTGGAAAAATAGGCAGTGCTCTTAACCTCCAAACCATCTCTCTGGTCCACCTTTTGAAAGGGAACATTGCGAATGTGCACAGGAGGTGCTCTTAGTGGCTGCAGAGATGGCTCAGAGGTTAAGAGCACTGGCTGCTCTTCCAGAGGTCTTTTTTTTTTAAGATTTATTTATTTATTGTGTATACAACATTCTGCCTCCATGTATGCCCACATTCCAGAAAAGGGCACCAGATCTCATTATGTGGTTGCTGGGAATTGAACTCATGACCTCTGGAAGAGCAGCCAGTGCTCTTAACCACTGAGCCATCTCTCCAGCCCTCTTCCAGAGGTCTTGGGTTCAATTTCCAGCAACCACATGGTGGCTCACAACCATCTGTAATGAGATCTGGTGCCCTCTTCTGGTGTGCAGGCATACATGTAGGCAAAATGTTGTATACATAACACATAAATCAATAAATCTTTTTTAAAAATATTTATTTATATTTATTTATTATGTATACAATATTCTGTCTATGTGTATGTCTGCAGGCCAGAAGAGGGCATCAGACCTCATTACAGATGGTTGTGAGCCACCATGTGGTTGCTGGGAATTGAACTCAGAACCTTTGGAAGAGCAGGCAATGCTCTTAACCACTGAGCCATCTCTCCAGCCCCAAATCAATAAATCTTTAAAAAAAGAACTTCTTTTAAAAAAATCTTGTGGTTTTGCATTTAGAAGCCTTGGGTTGATGTGGCTAGGGGCTACATCTTGGGAGCGCTCTTGGACAATAGTACCTAAATAAAAAGCCTAGACCTATAACAGAGGCTCCGTGTCAAAGGGGCCTGTCTGAGAGGTTGTTTTACTGTACAGGTGCTTGTCACCAAGCTTAAAGACATGAAGATCTCCAGGGCACACAGTGCAAGGAGAGAACCAGCTCTATGCTGTCCTGTTGTCCTTCACCCTCCTCCACATGGGGAGCTGTGGCACACTCTAGGCACTCGGTAAGTAATTCTCTCCCTCCCTCCTTCCCTCTTTTCCTTCCTCCCTCCCTATTTGCAATTCTGAGTTTTCTCTCTCTCCTTCACTGGGCAACTCTCTCACTAGACACTCTTTCTCTCATACACACACAATGAATAGATAAATGTAATTAAAACTTGCACACGAGTGAGGTCACACACACACACTCCGGGATAGACAGGCAGGCAGGTTGCGCTGGGATCATCCACTAGCGGCCCACTTTTCCCTCCACCGCACTCCGTTTGCGGATTTCTCAAGGTTCAGAGCCCAGGCTTCCTTATTGAACTTTGGGATCCCACCCCTCAGGCCCTTAGCAACTGGATAACCTGGGTGGGCGGAGCAGGAATACAGTTGGCCAATTGGGTTTGTACACTCGTTTTCCGCCCCTTTCAGGTTCGGATTCTTAAAGGGGATAACCTTCCTGCGCCGAGAAGAGCCAGCCTGCAAAGCGGCTGAAGCCCTGTCCCTTTTAAAAGGCAGAGCCACGGAGGGGGGGGGGGGGTGTTCTGGAAGGAACCAATGAGCAACCATTAGGCCGAGGTCAAGCGCGCAGGTCCGGAGCACAGTCGGCTTGAACCAGGTAAGAAGGGTACGGGGTTGGAGAAGGCTGAGCTCCTCTGACGCCTGGCTTTTCCAGGTAGCGGTCGCAGCGCACTCGCCGGCTACATGGCTTTGAGAGGAGTCTCAGTCACCGCGCGGCTACTGAGTCGCAGGTCCGGCCTGCACTTCCCACGTGTCCCGCGTACGTGGAGTTCGGCGGCACACACTGGTCAGTGCGGGGACCTGGGATGGGGTTGGCGGGGAGACACAAGGACACTTTCTCAGTGTGATTTTTCTCGCCCTGTGTTTGCAGAGAAGACACAGAGCCCATCGGTCAAATGTAAGAACCTCCTTTCGGGGCTGGAGAGATGGCTCAGAGGTTAAGAGCACCGACTTAGTGCTCTAAGTCCTTCCAGAGGTCCTGAGTTCAACTCATGGTGGCTCACAACCATCTATAATGAGATCTGGCGTCCTCTTATGGCCTGCAGGCACACATGCGGACCTGTATACATAAGTAAATCTTGAAAGAAAAAGAAAGAAAGAAAGAAAGAAAGAAAGAAAAAAGAATCTCCTTTCCCCCTAACCCCTATCCAGCTGTTGCCTTGACCTTTGGTGGTCTCTGTGATTGCAAGGGAAGGGAGGCTGGGTTGTGCCCAGGGTCAGAAGCGCTACTGGGCTAGAGAAAGGTTATGTTTATCAGACTGTTTTGAAACCAGCATTCACCTGGAGCGAGATAGGGAGAATGGGTGCAGTTTACAAATCTGGAGGAGGGCCGGGCCGTGGTGACGCACCACGCACGCCTTTAATCCCAGCACTGGAGAAGCAGAGGCAGGTGGATCTTTGTGAGCTCTAGGCCTGCCTGGTCTAAAGAATGCGTTCCAGGACAGCCAGGGCTACACAGTTCTAGAAATCCTATCTCGAAAAACTTAGAAGTAAATAAGAAATCTGGAACAGATAGCAGGGGTCTGACTGACTCGAACTCCATGCCCTACCCAGCCTCTCGTCCTGGGTTTGACTGGAGGGACCCACTGGTGCTGGAGGAACAGCTGACCGCCGATGAGAAACTCATCAGGGACACGTTCCGCAACTACTGCCAGGAGCGACTTATGCCTCGAATTCTGCTGGCCAATCGGAATGAAGGTGCCCTGGTGGAGGGTGGGCACCCTGGGCTCCTCAACCACACAGGATTTGCACCTGCTGTAGTGCACACACGCTAGCTCTGTCCCTGGAGTCAGGGACTCCATCAAGCTGAAAAGGGACTTGACTCTCGCACCCATCTCTGCAGTTTTTCACCGGGATATCGTGTATGAGATGGGGGAGCTGGGCGTGCTGGGACCCACCATCAAAGGTAAAGGCATTTCTGTGTATACTCTGCAGTCCTTACTCCCAACATTCCACCCCGGCCCTCTGCCCAGTCCCAGCTGGGCTGAACTTTGGTCATCTTTGATCTACCTGATCCTCTTCCACACCAGGGTATGGCTGTGCTGGAGTATCATCAGTGGCCTATGGGCTCCTGACCCGAGAGCTGGAGAGGGTGGACAGCGGCTACAGGTCAATGATGAGTGTTCAGTCCTCCCTCGTCATGCACCCCATCTATACCTATGGGAGCGAGGAGCAGCGGCAAAAGTATCTGCCCCGGCTGGGTAAGCAACTGCTACCTGGTGGAGGGAAGTCCGCCTGGTCTAAAATGCAGATCCCAGTGTCCCCACAGCCTGGCTTCTTTCCTTCAGACCACCTGTGCCCTTGCCAGGCCTGAGGGCTCAGTTTCTTTATCCCATGCCATCTTTGTTAGCCTTCTCCTCCTCACCTCCCCTTTGACTTCACCCGTGGCCATCATCATCTCCCCTTGAATTTGTTCTCTGGTCTCCTCATTCCAGCCCAAAGTTGAAAGTCTTAACTGCTAGCCAGGTCCATGCAGCCTGTGAGCAAGCCCAAGACCTTTCCTCTACTTCTCCGATTTTATTTGTAGACAGGGCCTCACTATGTAACCCTGTTTAACCTGAAGCTTTGTAGACCAGGCTGGCCTCAAACTAAGAGGTCTACTTTCTTTAGTCTCCTGAGGGAGAGAGAAGAGCCAGGATTAAAGGCATGCATGACCATGCGCATCCCTCTGGTCACTCTTGACTGCTCAGCTACTAGGGATTCTCCAAATAATCATTACCTTGGCGATTACTCTTCCTCATACCCTTCCTCAGGCTGTGTGTGGTGACACAGACCTCTAATCCTAGCACTTAAGAGGTGGATCTCTGTTCTAGGACAGCTAGGTCTACACAGTTCCAGGACAGCCAGGGCTACATAGTGAGACCTTCTTCTCAAAAACAAAACGAAGAAACAAGAAAAACTTCCTTCTTCCGCTAAACCTTAGTGCCCTTCAAGACACTCTTGCCAACCCCTTCCTTCCTTGCCTCTCTCACATTATGACAGTGTGATTATGGCCTGGACCACTTCCTCAGCTCAGAGTGCAACGATGGCAGGGAGTATCTGCCTCAGTTATAGGCCTGGCTCAGTGGTGAGGTAATTTATCAGATGAATGAGGCCTGGTAGCCTTATGACCTGTCTTGTGCCTCAGTTATAGGCCTGGCTCAGTGGTGAAGGTAATTTATCAGATGAATGAGGCCTGGTAGCCTTATGACCTGTCTTGTGCCTCAGTTATAGGCCTGGCTCAGTGGTGAAGGTAATTTATCAGATGAATGAGGCCTGGTAGCCTTATGACCTGTCTTGTGCTTGCAGCCAAGGGTGAACTTCTGGGCTGCTTTGGGCTTACAGAGCCCAACCATGGGAGTGACCCAGGTGGCATGGAGACCAGAGCTCACCACAATCCATCAAACCAGAGCTACACTCTCAATGGGACCAAGACCTGGTGAGGGCCCCAGGTGGTAGTGGGTGACACAGTGTGGGCATAGCAGCCAGATCCCTCTATAACTTTCTGGTCCCCAGGATCACCAACTCACCAGTGGCTGACCTGTTCGTAGTATGGGCTCGGTGTGAGGATAACTGTATTCGGGGCTTTCTGCTGGAGAAGGGAATGCGGGGCCTCTCAGCCCCTAGGATTGAGGGAAAGTTCTCCTTACGAGCCTCGTCTACTGGTATGATCATCATGGAGAACGTGGAGGTGCCCAAGGAGAATGTGCTCCCTAATGTGTCCAGCCTGGCGGTATGTGGTATGTGGTAGACACCTTGGGTACTGGTGGGGGTTACCTGCTTTCTCACCTTTTCAAGTGGAGAGCAAATATAATGGTCCTTGTGCAAGAGTTTGTGGTGCTCCCTGTTCATGGATGTGCTAATTGTACCTCTTGGGATACCACCTTACTCATTGGCTCTGCCCAAGATATATATGGGCCCTGGGCCACTTTCTACACTGCTTGTCTGAGCAGCTTCCTGTCTCCTGCCAGCTTTATGCATACTGAGCACTGAGGTCAGGCCCCGTGCTGTACAGGACTACATGCACACAGAATGGAAAGGCACTGAAAGGCTTGCTGCACCCCAGTTTTGATGTACACACCCTATGTGATTTAAATGTAGATTCCCTTGTTTGGGACATTTGGAAAATGGATTTTCTTTCACAGTTGGTTCTTCCCAGACCTTCAGCTGACTGAGACTTCTTGTTGATCTTATAGGGTCCCTTTGGCTGCCTTAACACTGCCCGATATGGCATCACGTGGGGTGTGTTGGGAGCTGCTGAGTTCTGTTTGCACACAGCCCGGCAATACGCCCTGGACAGGTGTGTGGAGGTGCTGTAACACCTGAGGGGTGTGGAGGGTCTTGGAGTTCACCTTGTTCCCCAACAGTGACTTCCCCAGCACCCAGGTTTAAGTTCTCTGTTCTGAGCTGGCTCAGGACATCCTGAGCAGTTAAAATGTTGAGCCAATAGCAGGGTCATCATAAATTGGGAAGCCTCTTGAACTATACAGGCCCTCATTTGACCTTGTCTGTTCTAGGATCCAGTTTGGCGTCCCCTTGGCCAGGAACCAGCTGGTTCAGAAGAAGCTGGCAGACATGCTCACCGAGATCACACTGGGCCTCCACGCTTGTTTGCAGCTTGGCCGTTTAAAGGATCAGGACAAGTAGGGATTATACTCTACGATTGAATCCTGGGCCCTTTCTGTGGTCCTTCCCAACTGATGGCCCCAGGGACACAGCTTCTTTCTTGGTTTAGATGGGTTAGATCAGGGATAGCCTTGCCAGTTGGACATGTGCTCCATCTGTTGGATGTGACCAGTGCATGAGACCCAATGTTTATAACATATGTGCCACTCCCAGGGCTACTCCAGAAATGGTCTCCCTGCTGAAGAGAAATAACTGTGGGAAAGCACTGGACATTGCCCGCCAGGCACGAGACATCCTGGGAGGAAATGGGATTTCTGATGAATACCATGTAATCCGGCACGCAATGAATCTGGAGGCCGTGAACACTTACGAAGGTCAGAGCTGGACCCTGGGCTTGGGGAAGAGGGTGTCACAGTGGCCTGGGGGAGGGAGACAGCAGTAAGGAGCCAGAATAGCACAGCTCCATCCTCTAGCTCCTCCTATCCCTTACCTAGAGTTACTCCACAGATGTTGTAGGAGTAAGTATATATGGGAGTGACTGCATGACTTCAGAGGTCCCAGTGAGCACCTGAGATGCTCCTGGCCCTTGTTCTCATCGTGGCACAGGGCATGGAAGGAGACACAGTCCTAGGACCAAAGCGCCAAGAGATAGGCATGGTTCCTGGTGGTGGGTGTGAGGAAAAGAACAGCACACTGTATCACAACTTTGTTCAGAGGAAAAGTTGTTTGTAGACTATGGGAGTCTTGTACCCATGGCTTAGGACTAACGTGGAAAAAGATTGAAAAATGATACTGGGGACAGGGGAAGAAGGGCTGTAAGAATGTTGTCATAAAAACATAAGAACCTGAGTTTAAATCCAGAGCCCTTATAAAGCCAGGGCTCTTAGGTAAAATGGGAAACTGAGGCACAAATCCCTGGAAGTTCTCATACCAGTCAGCCTGGGTACACATAGTGAACAACAACAAGCCCATCTCAGGTAAGGCCCAAGACCTGAGGCTGCCCACTGGCCTCCAGATGTGTCGTGGCACGTGCACCTACACTCACGTATTTCTCACCAGTATTTAAAAGGGAGGAATATCCAGTGTGAGCCGTGCACAATGAGACACTAGCTTCATGGGCAGAGAGGCTTCTAGACAGAAAAAGCAGAATGTATGGAATATTTTCACGCCTCAATAACTGAGGGTTTGAACCAAGGGAAAGTTGCAGTCTTCAGTGTTTATCTGAGGCTACTGGGATGAAACATTCCAGCAACAGTGAGAGGGAGAAGTGGGCGAGATCCTACAATGTGAGCATGATTTGAGATGGGTCAAACTTGGGCTTCTGAAAGTAAATGGATCATTTAACTGTGTAAAAATGGAACTATTGGTTTCTGCTGCCGTCCCTAAAGATGGGGTGGAGCAAAGGACCATCCATGTTTTTGCACAGATGATCAGTTTTCCCAATTCTGGACAAAAGTAGGCCAGGGTAGAAATCAAACATTTAAACATTTAGTCAACTGTAGGTGTGTACAGAACTGTAAAACAAACAAACAAACAAACAAAAAAAACTCAGTATGGCTCAGTGGGCTCTGTGTTTTTTCTTGATGGCTGTCATTAGAACGGGAGCTTCTTACAGCAGTCAGCATTCACCACCTGCTCTTCTAAAGTGGGGACCTAGGGCAGCACGAGACGTGACTTTAAAGGTCATTTATGAGCTGAAGATTACAAACAAGTTCTAACATTCATCTCACACAGGTACACATGACATTCACGCTCTGATCCTTGGGAGAGCAATTACTGGGATTCAGGCATTCACAGTTGGCAAGTGAACACACTTCAACGGAGAAACACTTGGCTAGATCCTGGCAGCACCACACACTGCTCTGAGTCTGCTCAAGAAGTGGTGGACGGACCCAGCTTTTATGGTGGAAAGTGAGACACTGGTTTGAGACTATGGAAATTTCCTTCTGAGAGATGTTCAGATATGTTCTACAAAAAAAGAAACAATTCTCTGTAGCCTTTTAAAAATGAGATCAGATTCCATCTACCTTGTTTTCAGCTTCTTCTAACTGGGGGAGGAGAGAAAGACAAGCCAGTAAGTGAAGCGGAGCAGACCTTGTGAGAAGGTGCTCTGGAGTTTACAATGTGCCTTCCTTCCTGCCTCCATCCCAGGGGCAGTACCTTCTGTGTTCAACACCAACCAGATAAGAGGAAAATAAAGAGCCTGTGCCTCACTCATTGGGGTTGGTCTGGGTTTTCTGGTAACCACAGAGTGGTAGTTTGGGGAGCTTCACATAGGAGGGATGAACATGCCTGGGGTTGTCTTTCTGGAATAGCTCATAGACTCTGAGCTAGACAGTCTCTGACTGGTAGGGACACTTTGTTTTTCTTTCATGATACAGCTAACTAATTACACAATAACATGGATAACAGATTTCTCAGTCCAGACTATGTGACTTGGGACCCCAGAAGGTGACAGAGCACCAAGGGCTTTTGGAGGGACTGTAACCCTGTGGGCTAGGACTGGCAGTATAGGGTTTAGTAACAGGCCTGTTTCCTAGAGTTAGGGTGGCTATCAGTGGCGGAGCACTTGTCTGGCATGTGCAAATCCATGTGCCCCGGATGTCATTCCCAGCAATGCAGGGAAAAAGGAAAAGGTCTGGTTGCTGTTCATATGTACTCTCAGCTGAGTCATTCCAGGTCTCTTTCCTCACAGGATACCTCTGAACTCTTACCTCAGACTGGACACATAGGTCCTTGTATACAGTTTCCACAGTTTGGCAGACTTGTTTGAGTTCCATTTCTAGAAGGCTGATCTTTGTCATCTTCTGAGTGAATTCTTGGAGTCTTTCCTGAATGATCTTGCTGTGGTTGCTGTACACCTGGTACATCCTCTCCTCCAATTTCTCTGTCAGATCCGAGACCTTTTAGAGAGTAACAAAGAATTGTACTCACTGTAGGCAAAATTTTGCTTATGCGTTACTTCTTTAGAGACATGGCCCTGCCTGTACCAGGCTGGTCTTGCTTGAACTCATCGGCCTTCCTGTCTCACACTCCTCAGTGCTGGGATTACATGCACACAGGTGCACACACTAGTCTCAGTTCTTTTGTTTCAGATCATCAGTCTCACATAGTCAGGATTGGCCTTGAACTTGCTATGCAGCTGAGGCTGGTTTTGAATGGACCCTAGTGCTTTTCTACCTCCCAAGTGCTGGGAATTATAAGGATATGCCATATGCCTATCTTCTTTTTTTTTATTATTTTTATTTTTATTCATATGTATACAGTGCTCTGCCTGCATGTATCCCTGCAGGCCAGAAGAGGGCACCAAATCTCATTACAGATGGTTGTGAGCCACCATGTGGTTGCTGGGAATTGAACTCAGGACCTTTGGAAGAGCAGGCAGAACTCTTAACCACTGAGCCATCTCTCCAGCCCTAGCTTCTTTTATTTATTCAAACAAGATATAAATGTGTGTTCAGTTGGTTCATCATCTTAAATTTAGGAATGATTAAAAATCAACAGGTTGGCTGGAGAGATGGCTCAGAGATTAAGAGCGCTGGCTGTTCTTCCAGAGGTCCTGAGTTCCAATTCCCAGCAACCACATGGTTGCTCACAACCATTTATAATGAGATCTGTAGACATACATGCAGGCACAACATTGTACACATAATAAATAAATAAAACTTTAAAAAAATCAACAAGAAAAGTTAAATCTGTAGGAAATCAGGTGTAGTGGTACAAATCTGTTATCCCAGCCTTTGGTACAGAGGCAGGAGGGAGGGTCTCCTGGGGCTTTACATTGAGTTCCAGGTCATCTAGAGTTACATAGCAAAATCCTGCCTCAAAACCCCAAAATAAAATGTACAGAAAGACATGTATTGGTTCTATGCAAACACTACCTCATTTGAATGAGAGACCTGAACACCATCTGTGAAGACTAGCATCCATGGAGTTCTGGAACCAATCCTCTTTCTGATACTAAGAAAAGACTATCTGTATTTAAAATAGAAAAGGTGTGACTGAGAGCCCAGGACCAGTGCAGTTCATGGCTGCTGGCTGTGCATTTTCAAGCAGCATCAGGCACAGCCATTGATACTGCATTCCAGCAAGCATAGCTCAAGGGATGAGCGCCACGTGTGCTATAGAGCCAACTATCTCATCCCAGACCATGGGTAAGATAGCGCAAGCTACAACCAGGCCTGCTGGAACAGTCTGTAATCCTAGCTACTTAGAAAGCCAAGGCAGGAGCCTGGACTACAGAGTGAGTTCAAGGCCAACAGGGTAAGTGACACCCTGCTTCAAGATAAAAAAGCCCAGTATTAGAATACTTATCTAGCATGCTTAAGACTCCAATTGAGGTGGATAGATCTAGGTTCCTGAGTCTAGTTCCCTTATGTCATTTACCATTTTATTTTTAAAGATATGGGTGTTTTGCCTGCTTGTCTGTAACATGCATGCCTAGTGACTGGAGGTCAAAAGAGGACATCTGATCTACTGGAACTGGAGTTACAGGCAGTTGTTACCTGACATGGGTGCTAGGAGTCAAACTCAGTCCTCTGGAAGAACAGTAAGTGGTCTTAACTGCTGAGCCATTTTGAGCCCCAATTTTTTGTTGTTGTTGTTTAATTTTTTTGAGGCAGACTCTTACTATGTAGCACAGCTGGCATGGACTCATTATGTATGCTGGTCAGTGGATGACACACACCTTTAATCCCAGCACTCAGGAGGCAGAGGCAGGCAGATCTCTGAGTTCGAGGCCAGTCTGGTCTACAGAGTGAGTTCCAGGACAGCCAGGGCTATATAGTGAACCCCTGTCTCAAAAAACTTGGAAGGAAGGAGAGGAAGGGAGGGAAGGGAAGGAAGAAGGTAAGAAAAAGAAAGAGAAGGAGAGAGAAACTCACTATGTAGACCACGCTGGTCTTGAATGCATAGAGATTTGCCTGCCTCGCTTCCTAAGTACTGGGATTAAAGGCAGAGCTACCATACCTGGTTTTACCACTTTAGAAATTGCTTATGTGGCCAGCAGTGACTTTTAATCCAAGTCAGAGGCAGGCAAATCTCAGTGAGTTCGAGGTCAGTCAGGACTGTTATGCCCTGTCTTGAAAACGAAAAAAAAAAAATTGTGTGTGTGTGTGTAATGAGGTATCAAACCAATAGCCGTTTTCAGGTTAGACAAATGCTCTACCACTAAACAACACACTCATTTCTGAGCCTTAGTTTTCTCATTTATGATATGGGCCCAATCTATTGAGTGTTCTAGAATAAAATGAGAACTGTGTGCAGAGCATCTTACAGGGTCCCTGGAACCCAACAGATGTCAGACCATAGGTTCTTCCTTCCCTTTGAGAGATTCTGTCACCTTCATCTTGAGGTTGTCCCTGAAGTTGGTCATGAGTGCAT
The DNA here is from genome assembly GCF_018167655.1 of Microtus oregoni. Lineage (NCBI taxonomy): Eukaryota > Metazoa > Chordata > Mammalia > Rodentia > Cricetidae > Microtus > Microtus oregoni. The sequence goes on from NW_024543063.1 coordinate 66,919,682, forward strand.
GGTCCTTCTGCCTGCTCTCATTGATGTTTTCAATCAGCTCCTGGGCTTTCTTCTTCAGGATTTCAATGCTAGACTCCAGAGAGGAGAAGGGTCCTGGCAGCTGGTAGTTGGCACTGAAGTGGAGATATAAGGGTTAAACTCTGACTTCTGAAAGCACTGAAAGTATCATGTTCTTCTAAAAGTGGCTGACCTGAGTTGGAGCTCAGTGGTAGAATATGTGCTTATCACAATTGAGTTCCATAAACACACGCTCATGGGGGCCAGGGAGAACGTGATCTAATGAAGCTGTATGGTATGAGTGAGGAAGGTGTGGACTGCTGCCTTTGTGGATGACACTCAACAATTTCCCTACTTCATTTGTACCTTGAGACATGGGGCAGCCTCCCAACCCTTGAATAACCTAGATGAAATAGAGTGTAAGTCTAACCTGCCTGCAGTTCCAGAACACAATCTGTGCAGTGCAAAGCCACTGTTCATGTCTGTATGTATACACCACTGGCTTCTATGAAATGAGCACTATGGTAGTTTCCATAAGAACCAACATATGTTGACAATTTGGTCCCTAGTTGATGAAACTATTTGGGGAGGATTAGGAGGCATGGCCTTGGAGGAGGTGTGTCATTGGAGTTTGAGGTTTCCAAAGACCAGCACCATTCCCAGTATGCCCTCTCTGCTTCCTGTTTGTGGATTGAGATGTGAACTCTCAGCTGCTGCTACAGGCAACATGCCTGCCTGCCACCATGTATACCCTGTGGCTCTACACTACTGTGCTTGTCACGTATGATCAGAACCTCAGAGGACTGTGCACTGGTTGCCTCTGTACTCTAGCATGCAGTTGTCCACAGCCCATTTTGTTGTTGGTTTCCAGGCAGTACCTCATTCTTTAGCCCAGGCTGGTTTCAAACTCAAGGCAACACACCTGCCTCAACCTTTCAAGTGCTGGGATTACAGACATGAGTCACTATGCATAACTTCACTCTCTGTTGAATGAATAAAGAGCACTATTGTGGAGTATTATTTTAAGGTATGTTACATTTCTTCCTACTGCTTTTGTTTATCATGCAAAAACATGTTCCATTTGTTTGATTAAATAAAATTAACATGTGGTCAGGAGGCTAAGTCAGTAACTAGCTGACAGGAAGGGGTAGAGAGGAAACCAGGTATATAGCGAGTGTTCTTAATTGGGCCCTGAGCAGGTCTCGAGGGTTTTTCAGGAGATGCAACTAAGAGGAGAAGGTGAGCTACTTGTAGTTCAGCCTCTCTGAGCTAGCAGAATTTCACCTCAACCTTTGAATCCTGAGTTCTATAGAGGAATAGAGATGTAGATAAAGTTTCCCTTTGAGAGAGCCCAGTGTATGAGGGAACAGAATTCCTGCCCACTGCAACCCTTGTGGCCGAACTATAGCTGCTGAATTGCAGTTGCTGATTAGGATAGCAACTGCTTAAGGGGCAGCCACAGGATTGGGTTAAAAAACAACAGAACACCCACTGACCTATATTATCCCACCTCCATACAGAGACTCAGGTTTATTGTCTTCCAATGTGTTTACTATAGGACTGCTCTAGAAAAGCAGAAACACTACATACAGTGAAGTCAGTTACAGAAAGCATGGGAACGAGGAGGCCAGTCCCTGAACATTTCTAGAAAATTACTTTTGGGGTGGAACAGATGTACAAAGGAGTCTCTGGCCTCTGAGGCTTCAACCAGTCATCTTTCTAAGTCTGAGCAGGGTGGAGATTCACTCAAATCCTTGTGTGGCTTTGATGTTTTCGAAGGACAGCTATACTCTCCTTGCAAGAGCCTAGGCCTGGGGAACAGGCTCAAGATAATACCCAGTCTTGGCTTCCCCAGCTGTTTCCCTCCAGTATGGCTTCAGACAGGGACTATGCCCTCAAAGCTTGCTGGCGAGCACAGCTCCTCTTACCTGGTGTACCCTCCCAAAACCTACTGTCTCTCTACAACCAAATGCTTTCTCTTTTTCCATATTCCATGTTCCAGTTTTTGTTTTTGTCAACTTGACACAGGCTGGGGTCATCTAAGAAGAGGGAACCTCAATTGAGAAAATGCTTCCATTAGATAGGCCTGTAGACAAGTCTGTGTGGGCATTTTCCTGATTAATGATTGATGTGGGGTGATCCATAATTTGGTCCTAGCTTGTATAAGAAAGTAGGCTAAACTGGGTGGTGGTGGTGCACACCTTTAATCCTAGCATTCTGGAGGCAGAGGCAGGTGAATCTCTGTGAGTTCGAGGCCAGCCTGGTCTACAGAGTGAGTTCCGGGACAGCCAAGGCTACACAGAGAAATCCTGGGGGAGGGGGGAGAAAAAGAAAAAAGTAGGCTAGCCGGGCGGTGGTGGCGCACGCCTTTAATCCCAGCACTTGGGAGGCAGAGACAGGCAGATCTCTGTGAGTTCGAGACCAGCCTGGTCTACAAGAGCTAGTTCCAGGACAGGCTCCAAAACCACAGAGAAACCCTGTCTCGATAAACCAAAATAAATAAATAAATAAATAAATAAAAGAAAAAGAAAAAAGTAGGCTGAGCAAACCATGGAGAACAAGCCAGTAAGCAGTGTTTCCCATGGCCTCTGCTTTAGTTCCTTCCCTGCTTGAATTCTTGGTTTGGCTTTCCTCAATGATGGATTGTGATTAAAATGTATAATTGACACAAACCCTTTCCTCCCCAATTTGCTTTTGGTGATGCTGTTTTATCACAACAATAGAAAGCAAACTAGAGACAAGAATGGCCCTGGAAACACTGTAGCCCTAAGGGCCACTACCATCCTACCTATGTTTGTTTATCTTACTTTCTCATACTTCCCACCAGTGATCCTGGAACATCAGAATTTGTCTTAAATGTGCATATACAAAACTAAGTAGCGAAGATGATATCCTGCCTGTTGACCTTTCGGACTCCCCATCTCCATTCCCAGTATCAGAAACTGAACTTACGGACTTACACATGCTGGGCAGATTATTTTGAGACAGGGATTCACCCAAACAGGCAGAACTTGGATTCTGGCTTTGAACTTTTGCTCTTTCCTGGCTCAGCCTCTGGAGTAACTGAGATTAATGCCTGTGCTACCAGACCTGGCTCCTTTCTTGTATAACTTTTAAAATAATTATTATTTCTCCTTTTATTGAAAATGGATTCTTTTCTCATACAATATATCCTGAAACTGAGTTTTCCCTCACAGTTCCTCCCCACCTCCCCTACTATCCAGGTTCACCCCCTCTCTGTCTTTCATTAGAAGAGAAGACTTCTAGGAGATAACCAAACATGACAAAATAAAGCATAATAAGATAAAACAAAACCCATCACACAGACAAGGCAAACCAAAAGAAGGAAAAGACCCCAAGAACCAGAGACTCACTCCTTCATAGTCAGGAGTCCCATAAAAACACTAAACTGAAAGCCATAATAGATATGCAAAGAACCTGGTGCACCAGCAGCAGCCAAAGAATGGGAAAAGATAGTCACCAATTCCACTTCTGATAGAGGACTAATATCCAAAATACATAAAGAACTCAAGAAACTAGACATCAAAATAACAAAAACAAACAAAAAACTAGCAATAATCCAATTTTAAAATGGGTACAGATTTAAACAGAGAATTCTCAATAGAGAAAACTCAAATAGCTGAAAAGCAGTCAGAGAAATGCTGACTACCTTAGCCATCAGGGAAATGTAAATCAAAACTACTTTGAAATTTCATCATATGCCTGTCCATGGCTAAGATCAATAAAACAAATGACAGCTCATGCTAGTAGGTGGGAGTCAAATTTGTACAGTCACTATGGAAATCAATGTGGCTGATTCTCTCAGAAAGATGGAAATCGATCTACCTCAAGATTCACCTGGGGGCTGGAGAGATGGCTCAGAGGTTAAGAGTACTGACTGCTCTTCCAGAGGTCCTGAGTTCAATTCCCAGCAACCACATGGTGGCTCACAACCATCTGTACTGAGATCTGGCGCCCTGCTCTGGCGTGCGGGCATACATCAAGGCAGAATGTTGCATACATAATAAATAAATAAATAAATAAATAAATATTTAAAAAAAAAGATTCACCTGTACTACTCTTGAGCATATACCTAAGGATGCTTCACCCTACCACAAGGACACCTGTTCAACCATGTTCACTGCTGCTCTATTTACAACAGCTAAAAACTGGAAACAACGTAGGTGTCCCTCAACAGAATGGATAATTATTATTTTTATATGCGCCAGTATTTTGCCTGCATGTATGTATGCATACCAGATTCGTGCCTGGTGCCCACAGAGGACACAAGAGGGCATCAGATTCCCTAGAACTGGGATTACAACTGCCATGTGGATGTTGAGAAGAACAAAAGCCCAGCCAACTCTCTAGTCCCTCCTCTTGTATCTTTAACCTGTTTGGGTTGACTTTTTCCTTTCTCCTTGGCATGTGCTACTTCAAATCTCTTCCACCTTGAAACGGTCTCTTTCTGTGTATCTCCTACCACGTCACAGGCTACCCTCATGTACAAAGAGCTACTTACACTGCTAATTTGTATTTTCCAACCTCCCATTTACTTTTCAACACACTGCAATGAGGTTCCTGCCCCAGTTCTTAAATAAAACAGCTCCTGGTATTCAGTGAGACCCTGCAGTTAGACCCTAGCACAATCCACACTGTCATCCCTTGGCAACTGTTGTCACTGTGGGGACCCACACCACCACACACATCTGGAGGACAGAGGATAATTTCCAAGAGTTTGTTCTCTAATTCCATCATGTGGATCCTAGGGATCAAACTCAGGTCATTAGGTTCAGAGGCAAGAACCTTACCCCATGAGCCATATCGCTCCCTGACTCTGCTGTCTTCTAACTCAGGCCTTCCCAGCTGTCTTCCACAGTTCGGGCCAGCTTTCTTTTTTTTTTTTTTTTTTTTTTTTTTTGGTTTTTCGAGACAGGGTTTCTCTGTGGCTTTGGAGCCTGTCCTGGCACTAGCTCTTGTAGACCAGGCTGGTCTCGAACTCACAGAGATTCGCCTGCCTCTGCCTCCCGAGTGCTGGGATTAAAGGCGTGCGCCACCACCGCCCGGCTTCGGGCCAGCTTTCTTCAAGGGTGTCCTTGTAGTGCGGGGTGCCCGGGCAGTGACTTTCTTACCTAAGTCCTGGATCCTCTAGAATAGTGGTTCTCAACCTGTGGGTCACAACCCCTTTGCAGGCTGAATGACTCTTTCACAGTGGTTGCCTACAACCATTAGAAGACATAAATATTTACATTATGATTCATAACAGTAGCAAAATTTTAGTTATGAAGTAGCAATGAAAATAATTTTATGGTTGGAGTCCCCACAACTGCAGCATTAGGACGGTTGAGAACCACTGCTCTAGAACTACCTGGCCTTGGTGTACACATCACTTACAGTGTTAACATCTTTGTCTATAATCCAGCCAACTCCAGACTCTAGGACTGGGCCTTGTAGAATTCATCTTCTCTATCCCCCCCGTGTGCAGCCAAAAAGTGATTATTTTGTTTTTCAACACAGGGTTTCTCTGTGTAGCCTTGGTTGTCCTGGAACTCATTCTGTAAACCAGGCTGGCCTCGAATTTACAAAGATCCACCTGCCTCTTCCACCCAAGTGCTGGGATTAAAGGCGTGTACCTGCTGAGCCCAAATTAATGATTCTTAAACTGAGTATGGTAGTACATTTAAAACGAGCCCTTGGGAGACAAAGGCAAGTGAATCTCTCCAAGTTCAAGGGCAGGCTGGTCTATATAGAGAACCTGTCTCAACAAACAGACAAAAATAATGATTCCTGAGGGCTTTCATCACCACCCATACACATGTCCCTCTTCAACCTCCTAAAAGTGTCTCCTTCCAGACCTCTCAGCAAGGCTATCCCAAAGGCATTCAAGCTTCATCTTTGTCCACCAATTAACATCTCTCTTTTTCTCCCTACACAAGATCCCATCCTCCCTCCTCTTAGTAAATGATAAAGCCACCTGATCCCAACACTAAAAATTTAACAGTCTGCCTAGAGATGGGTTTCTCTGACCCTCCAGGTCCTATCTAGAAATCTAGTTTCTACCTTTCAAAATTTCCCCCAATCTATTATCCTTTGCAGTATTGTGGTTTTCATTTCTCACCTGGATCATTGTGACTTTCCAAACCAAAATCTGACCTCCTAATCCTGTGTGACAGCCTAAAAAAGACCCCCCAGGGCCATATGATCAAATCTAAATTCCTTATATAGCAGACAAGGCTTTCCAGGGCCTGGGCCTGCACCCTTTCCAGCCTTACTGTTTTGTTTTCTATGTAGGGTGGGCCCCAGGCTCTGTAAATGCTAGCTAAGTGCTCTATCACTGAGCCATACCCTCTGCCCTAGCAATCTGACCCTTTCACAAAAAATTTCCCCAAACCCACTGGCCTTTATCCAGAACCACTTCCCTTTCTGCCTCTGCCAAAGCAAGACCTAAGCTTCCCCTCCTGTTCTTGGTCATGACTCTTAGATTATGTTTTTTGTGTTCAGGGTGGAAACGACAATTCTCTTCTGTGCTTTTCAGCACTTCAAAGACTTCACTATGTGCTGAATTCCTGAATGTTCTCCTGACAGAGCTACTCTAAGATCCCTGCTCTCGTGCCTTCTTACACCAGCTTCCCTTGACTCATCCTCTTCTGGACTAGCTCAGGATTTCAAAATTAGATTCATCTTGTAAGGTGTTTCTTTTTGTGTAATTCTCTGCAACATGACTGAACTCCCAATGGCTGCAAGATGCTCTACTACAATACTCAAGAGTTGAGGTGAAAAATCACTTGAATTAAACTAATTCAGATTTTGTGGTGGGACAAATGCCTGCATCAGATGTCTACTGAGAGCGTATTTTTATTTTTCCAAACCCATCTTTTTATGGATTTCAGCTTTTCCATTTCATTTTCTTAATACTCAGCAGCTGCATATTAATCAAGATGCTAATGAATCATTGGCTTCCCTGGGTCTGTACTCACCAATTAGCTTTAATAAACAAAATGTGTGGTGTCCTCTCTGTAGGCTTCCTCAGTTCCTGGGCTGACTTCTGTGGCAGAACCCTGGACTGAGGCCAGGGATGGAAAAGAGCCCAATACAGTTATGGGGCTTGCTTGGCCTGTGTGGAGCCTAGGATGGGGGGCCTTTAAGCGTATCGATGCACCCATCTATTATGTCTGTCCTTCTAAGGAGACCCTAATCAGTTCCAAGAATTAGAAGAGTTCCCACGCTGGCAGGGGGCCCAGGAAACGGGTCTCAGCAAAGAGACCATCTGTTCGCTCCAGGTAAATCTATGATTGGCAGGCGTATGAGCCAGAGCTACCCACTGATGGGGCCTTCTTTCCATGGCCTCTCACAGATAACACAAATAAAGAAGCCACCAGCCACTTATGACCATCCTGGGGGACAGTCCCAGGAGAGGGACCCACAGAATCTGGCACTCAGGAAAAGTGATGTTTTGTTGAAGTCCTGCCAGGAAGGGGGAAGGTTTGAGTGGAAGCTGATGAGCCAGCTCCTCACCTACCTCCCCTCCAGAAACGTGTTCATATTTCAATCATGTTGCTGCGTGTTGGCTGCTGAGTCCATTAACTGGTCCCTGTGATGATTTTCATCCATCTGGTTTTTGGCTCCTGTAGAAGTCCTTCAAGTCTGTAAACGCTTTCTTTGCTTGTGCCTCTTCACCTCAGAGATTCTGGTCTAAGTGTGCTATTTGCAGTACATTTATCAAATAAATGATTCATTCATATCTGCTTGTTTTCTAGTTTCTGACTAATAGCACTAATTCCACCCTGTGGTCTGCCTTCTCATTGAGAAACGGGGAAGAAAAGGGAGAGCTGTCTTTGTCTGGGTCCTCTGGCTCTGGCCTCAAGTGAGCTCATTCAGTCCACAACTGTCATCACAGCAGCCTCTCCCACAGCACCCTAGCAGTCCCTGATATCACACCACTTTGAGTTCCAGCACAGAGATCCCAGTTTTTTTTTTTTTTTTTTTTTTTTTTTTTTTTTTTTTGCTTTTTTGAGACAGGGTTTCTCTGTGGCTTTGGAGCCTGTCCTGGAACTAGCTCTGTAGACCAGGCTGGTCTCGAACTCACAGAGATCCACCTGCCTCTGCCTCCCGAGTGCTGGGATTAAAGGCGTGCGCCACCATCGCCCGGCCAGAGATCCCAGTTTTGATTTCTTACCTTGGCTGTACATAATCATGAAAATGTCCCCTGCTCTCCCACACACCTCAAAAAATAAAAAAAGGGGGGGGGGTAATGTAAAATAGAATTTAAGTTCTTGCCTCTGATCTAGAAGCTAGCACCTCCGGGAAACCATGCCAAGCAGATAGCAGGGATGTCCTGGTGAGCACTGAGCTACTACTGGCTCTCTGAGGAATGGGGGAAAACCCTGATTTGAAGTTTGCCAAATGCCACACTGCAAATATTCCCACTATAGCAAATATCAAGCTTCCAACACAAACTTGCCAACTTGAGAAGGGATATATAGAATCAGCTCTTGCAAGCCAGTAGGAACCAGTTCCAATATACTTCCTCCTGCCTATTCCCTAAGGGCTTTCCCCCAACCTCCCCTGATAAATGGCACCCCAGACAGAACCCCCAACCTGATCCATATCCACTCACACGTCCTTCAAACCATTCTCTACTTAGTAGTCAGGGCATTTCTTTCTTATTTGTTTGTTTGTTTTGAGGCAGTCTCACTATGTAGCCTCAGCTGTCCTTGAACTCAGAGATCTGCCTACCTCTGCCTCCGGGGTGCTGGGATTAAAGTTGTGTACCACATCCAACCATCATCTCTTTATAACAGGAACCTGAGTATGCCACTTCTCTGGCCCAACAGTTCCTACTTAATATAAGTACCTTTCTTCTAGTACCCGCTAAGGTACCTAAATCTGTGGACACTCATATACACACCTTCTGTAAAACGGTGTAACACTTGCACAGCCTACACATATTCTTCTGTTGCAAACCAGGTGTGATGGTGCATGGGAGGTGGAAGCTGCAGCACCAGTTCAGGACAATTTCAGCTCTGTATGAAGTTCAAGGCTAGCCTGGACTACATGATAGACTTTCAAAAGGACAAACAAGCCTAATAAGGAGTCAGTGAGATGACCCCGTAGGTAAAGGCCACTACTAATCAAGCTAAGAGACCTATATTCAATCCCAGGAACCCAGATAAACATGGAAGGAGAGAAATGTAATAAATCTGTTGGGTGGTCTGGCAATTTGAAACCTGACTATAAAGGAGACTATATATACTGCATCCCCATAAAAACTTCTATATGGATGTTCATAGCACTAGTACATATAATAGTCAAACATCTATTTGTCTATTAATAATAAAATATGACAGATTCATAGTATGTAATTTCATTTGGCCACAAGGAGGACCGAAGTTCTAATAAAGGCTAAAGGTATAAATGACATGCCAAGTGAAGAAAGTTAAACACAAAGGAGCACATGGCATATGACTCCATCCAAATGAAATGTCCATAATAGACAACTGTATGGAGACAGAAAGCAGATTAGTAGTTACAGGAGATAGGAAAGAGGCAAGGAGATATGAGGTTTCTTTTTTAGAATGATGAAAATGTTTTGAAGTTGATTAATGATTGTATGGCTCTATGAATGTATTAAAAAGTATTAAATCACAAACTTCCACAGGTGAGTTGCATGGCATATCACAGGATGAGCATCCTCAATTCTAAATTCCAAAATTCAGGGCAGGCATGGTAGTGAATACCTTTAATCCCAGCCCTGAGGAGGAAGAGGTAGGCTGGATGTGTTGCTTTCATTGGCTGAATAAAGAAACTGCCTTGGCCTTTTGATAGGGCAGCACTTAGATAGGCAGAGTAGAACTGAATGCTGGGAAGAAGGGCAGAGAGAGCCGCCATGGAGCTGCCAGGTCAGACATGCTGAATCTTTCCCGGTAAGCCACAACCTCGTGGTGATACACAGATTAATAGAAATGAGAGAGCTAATGGGCCAGGTAGTGTTTAAATGAATACAGTTTCTGTGTGATTATTTCAGGTGTAAGCTATGGGGTGGCCGGGACCAAAAGCAGAGCCCTTTCCCTTCAACAGCAGGCTGATTTGAGTTCAAGACCAGCCTAGTCTGCATTGTGAGTTCTAAGATGCCAGGGTTGCATGTTGAGACTTTGCCTTAACAAAATAACCCCCAAATCCAAAACTCTACAATGCACAGAAAGATTCAGATAAGCAGATGGCACATGCCTATACTCCTAGCACTTGGGAGGCTGACACGGAAAGACCTTGAGTTCTAGGACAGCTGAGCTGTACAGCAAGACCCTGCCTTAAAAAAACAAGGGCTGGGTGTAGAGAGTGGATGAAGTCCTGAGTGGATGTGCATTGTTGATATGAACATAGCGTATCAAGAACTTCAATGCCTTAGATTCCTAGAAACAACAAATTCTTCCCATGGTCTAGGTCAGATGTTGACAGTGTCTGTACAAAGTATAAACCACAGTTGGGTTTTTTTCCTCCTAAATGTTTACAGCCTGAGAGTTCCCTACAGAGACACATACTGAAATTAGCAAAATCTGCCTCCTCAATTGGTTAATATATATGTATATATATATGTATATGTATTATATCTGCACACACACTCATATATATATATTTATATAAATAAATGCACTGATTTTTGGGGCTGCTGCTAGGGTGCCTCCATCAGAGCACATAGTCCACTCAATCCCAGCTTTTCTGTACATGTGTCTGTCCTTTCTTCATTCCTTTGTCACACCAGTCAGGGTCAAGTTCAAACTGCCGTAGTTTCAACAACTGGAAATGTACACTCAGTACATGTACCATGCATAAGACACTGGTTTCTGTCAGGCGATGATGACACAAGCCTTTAATCACAGCACTGGAAAGGCAGAGGCAGGGGGATCTCTGTGAGTTCAAGGCCAACCTGGTCTACAAGAGTTAGTTCCAGGACAGGCTCCAAAGCCACAGAGAAACCCTGTCTCTAAAAAAACAAAAACAAACAAACAAAAAAACAAAAAAAAAACAGAAAGAAAAGAAAGAACAAACTGAGAAATTGGCCCTCATTGAAATTAAAAACTTAAAAGCCAGGTGTAGTTTATAGCTGTCTTATTCATAACTACTAAAATTTAGACGTGATCAAGACGTCCTTCAAAAGTGAACTGAATATATACTGGGGCATATCCACACAAAGGACATTTTGAAGCACTAAAAACAAGTTAAAAAAAAACCAACCAAATGAGTTGTGATGCCACCAAAAGACAATGAGCTATCACAACTCCATATTGCTAAGTCCCTAGAAACCAAAAGTGCTGGCTTAGCCATTGTTGCAATGCCCATCATCTAGACCCTCAATGAATATCTGGTTGAATAAAAGTCCATGGGAAAAACTTTTCTTTTTGAGACAGGGGTTCTCTGTGTAATAGTCCTGGCTATGCTAGAATTTTCTTTGTAGACCTGACTGGGCTCGAACTCTCGGAGATCCACCTATCTTTGCCTCCCACGTGCTGGGATTAAAGGTGTCCGCAACTACCACCCAGCTGAGAAAAACATTTTTTAAGTTATTCTTGACACTTTCTTTCTTTCACTCCAGAATCTAATCCATTATCGATTTTCAGATCTATCCTCTTAAATATTTCCAGAACCTGACACATCTTACTACTTCCATACCACCACAGACCAAACTATACACCTTGCACTTGGGATTATTCCCATTGCCTCCACACTCCTGTCCTTTATGTCACAGCAGCTAGGGGGAGCCTTTTACTACTTTCTTTCAAAGAGAACAAACTTCTCTAAAAGGCTAGATAGTAAAAAAAACAAAACAAAACAACTATTTTTTTTTTTAAAGATAGTCTCATGATGTAGCCCTGGCTGGCTTGAACTCAAAAAGATCCATTGGCCTCTGCCTCCCTAAAACTTTTTAAAATATGTTTTATGGTTTATTTAACATTATTATTATTATTATTATTATTATTTGGTTTTTCGAGACAGGGTTTCTCTGTGGCTTTGGATCCTGTCCTGGAACTAGCTCTGTAGACCAGGCTGGTCTCGAACTCACAGAGATCCGCCTGCCTCTGCCTCCCGAGTGCTGGGATTAAAGGCGTGCGCCACCATCGCCCGGCTTAACATTATTTTTATGTGCATTGGTGTGAAGGTGTTAGATTCCCTGCAAATGGATCTTCAGACAGTGTGAGCTGCCATGTGGGTGCTGGGTATTGATCCCGGGTCCTCTGGAAGAACAGTCAGTGCCCTTAACCACTGAGCCATCTCTCCAGCCCCTCCCTAAAACTTTTTAATATAAAGTAGTCAAATGGAGCTGGGTGGCATGCACCTTTAATCCCAGCACTCAGGAGGCAGAGGCAGGCAAATCTCTGTGAGCTCGAGGCTAGCCTGGTCTACAAGAGCTGGTTCCAGGACAGGCTCCAAAGCTACAGAGAAACCCTGTCTCAAAAAAACAAAAACAACAACAACAACAAAAGTAGTCAAATGGTGTTGGTCCTCCCATTCTTAAACCTCTGAGAGGCATCTGAAGTCTGACTACAAAGCTAGGGATGGAACTCAGTTGGTAGAGAGCTTGCTTAGCATACATAAAGCCCAAAGCCCAGGATTTAACCCCAAGCACTGTATAACCAGGTGTGTGGCAGTATAAACTATAATCCTAGTAGTTGGGAGATGGAGGGCAGGAGGATTCAATTCAAGGTCACCCTAGACACATGGTTAGTTTGAGGCCAGCCTGGGATATGTAAGAACCCATTGAAGGAAAGCAAAAAGAAGGCAGGGAGAGGAGAGGTCTAATTGTGTCTCTTACTATCTCTCTCTCTCTTTTTTTTTTTGTATCTTTTGAGACAGGGTTTCTCCGTAGTTTTTGGTTCCTGTCCTGGAACTAGCTCTTGTAGACCAGGCTATCCTCGAACTCACAGAGGCCTGCCTCTGCCTCCCGAGTGCTGGGATTAAAGGCGTGTGCCGCCACTGCCCGGCTACTATCTCTCTCTTACTCTGTACTGTTCAATAATCTCTGCATGCCTATACACCAACTGCTCCTCTGCCTGGAGCAGGGTCTTCCCTACCCAGTGGCTTACTCCTCCTCACCACCTCCAGGAACTCTGCTATGACCTTGAGGGTGAATCCGTCACCATTATTTTTCCCTCACACCATGTAGCATCTGGACTGCTACCTAGCTGGCTCTCCATATCCATAGGCTCTCATCCATGGATTCAAATCACAAGTCAAATTTAGAAGAGGTTCTGGGGATGGGGCGCTTGCTTGCATTTTGGAAAAAATATTCATTTTGATTTTTATTGCGAATATTGCGTATCACCAGTGTGTGGTGATGCACACCTTTAATTCCAGCACTCAGAGGCAGGCAGATTCCTGTGAGTCCGAGGACAACCTGGTCTGCATATTGAGGTCCAGGCCAGGCAAGCCTACATAAGGAGACCGCTTTGAGAGAAAAATGGATGCTCAGCAATTAAGAGCACTTCCTTTTTTTTTTTTTTAAAGATTTTATTTGTTATGTATACAGTGTTCTGCCTGCATGTACACCTGCAGGCCAGAAGGGGGAACCAGATCTCATAGATGGTTGTGAGCCATCATGTGGTTGCTGGGACTTGAACTCAGGACCTCTGGAAGAGCAGTCAGTGCTCTTAACCTCTGAGCCTTAAGAGCACTTCTTGCTCTTGCCGAGGACCCACATGGTGGTTTACAACCATCCAGAACTTCAGTTCCAGAGGATCTGACATATGACATACCCTTCGACCTGCGTAGGCGTTAGGCATGCGCATGATGTACACACACACACATTCAGCTAAAACACTCACCCAATCAAATCTAAAACACAAAAAACAAAACAAAACAAACAAACCCCTAAAGTCTACAGAAGCAGGGCCGTGAATGACATGGTTCATGAAACAGGCATTTGCTGCTAAGCCTGAAGACCAGTTTCATCCCAGAACCACAAGGTCCAACAGGTTGTGACTTCCACAAGTTCACCATCTCACACACATACAAAATAAGTATTAAAACAACAACAACAAACGGCACAAGAGAGCATGAGTCTGAGGATGAGGCTGCTACGCAGTGTGAGAGAAGGGGCCGGAGCGCCTGTAGCTCGGACTCGGGGGGCGGGGGGAATCCTGAAACTAAACCTCGTGGGTACGGAAAAGATGAGAACGTGTCGCCCAGCACCCTGGACCGTGCTGGGCACCCGGAAGGTGTTACGTCACCGTGGAACAAGACCTCGTGGAATGACCCGCGTGAACCAAGACGGGGCCCCCACCTGGCTGCCGCGGCGCTAGCCTCTTCCTCGTGGTTCTCGTTCTGCTGATGCTCCCCGCTCTCCACAACCGCCTGGGGCTCCTGGTCATTTAGGTCCACGGGAGGCACCTCCACCTGCGAGCACAGGAGGTTCTGAGAGGCGGCGTGGGCGGGCGCCCCCACCCGTGTCTGGTCCTCACAGGGGATCCCTGTGGCGCGCTAGAGCTTCGGGCAGACAGCGAGCGAGCGGTGCGCCCCTCGTCCCCTCCCCGGCCCGGTCCACACAGCGAGGGGCCTTGACGCGGCGCCGGTAGCGCACCGCATGACCGCACCGTCTCTCCTCTATCAAGACTAGCCGTTCCGTCAGCCAGAAAAACCTCGCCTCGCGGGGCAGGAGGCGGCCCCAACAGTAAGGAACGGCCCCCTGCTTCAGGTCGGCGGGGGAAGAGCCGGATCCAGCCCGCCCTTTGCCCCGCCCGCCACCCACGGAAGGGAAAACATCACCTCACGTACTCCCTGGCGCTCCATTTCGTCTTTTCCCGCCTCGGAGCTCCCGCCCTCTGCTACGCCTCCGTCTTCTGATAACGCTCCGCCCTCCGCACGCCCCGTCTTCTGCTACGCCCCGCCCTCTGCACACGCTCCGCCTTCTGAGCATGCGGGGCTTCTGAGCACACCCGCCCTCTGCACACCTTTGCTTTGCCACGCCCCCGTCTTTTACTACGCCCCGCCCTCTCTACACGCCCCGTCTTCTGCTACGCCCCGCCCTCTGCACACGCCCCACTCTCTGCTACATCCCACCTTCTGCACGCGCCCCGACCTCTGCACGCCCCTGTCCTCTGAGCACGCCCGCCCTCTGCTACGCCCCGCCCTCCCCATGCTGGTCTTCTGCGCACGCCCCGCCTTCTGCTACACCCCGCCCTCTGCGCACGTCCCGCCCCTCCCCGCGTAGAAGCGCTCCCTGGCCCCGCCCCCCAAGCTTACACTACGTGGTTAGGCGCCAGTGGAGTTATGCTGGTCCAGCGCCCACCGTCTAAGGTGGCAGAGCGTATTTGCAGGACTAGAGGGTCACCTGTGGCACTCAGATTACAGAGTTTGACGAACTCATACTGTACATCGGCGTTCCGCCCCTCTGTTCTACAATTTTTTTTTCCAATTCTTCTGAAACAGGGTCCCACTATGTCCTGGCCTAGGACTCTACGTAAACCAGGCTGTCAATGAACACAGAGATCAGCGTGCATCTACTTCCAGAGTGGTAGAATTAAAGGCAGGCACCCCCACGGCTAGTGATAACCAGCGACATTTATTTATTCATTCATTTGTTCATTTATTTTTTTGTGAAGCAAGGTTTCTGTGTGACCCTGGACGTCCTGGAATTCACTTTGTAGACCAGGCTGGCCTCGATCTCAGAGATCTGCCTACCTCTACCTCCTGAGTGCTGGGATTAAAAGCGTCCACCACCACTCCAGGCTGTAATTTTTTAAATAATTTTTTTTTAATTTATATGCATTGGTGCTTTGCCTGCATGTGTGTCTGTGTCAGATCCCCTGGCCCTGGAGTTACAGACAACTGTGAGCTGCCATGTGGGTGGCGGGAATTGAACTCAGGTGAATTTTTATACATTTAACCTACTTGTGTGTGCACATGTGCTAACTCTGACTTCCCCACTGGAAGGAAGTTCAGCCTGGAGGAGTCCACTACTTCCTTCCACTTTGTAGGTCACTGGGATGGAAGACTTTGCAAGTGCCTTTTCCCACTCTGCCATCTGGAGGGAATCTCTTTTGTCTTTAAATGTTTTTTAATATAGTTTTTGTGTCCATACACATAAAATGTTTTGCCTGCACATATTTCTGTACAACATGTGTGCCTGGTGCCCATAAAAGTCAGAAGAGGGATCCAGATTCCCTGGGACTGGAATTACAATTGTTGAGCTACTACATGGGTGCTTGAAATTGGGCTTACGTCCTCAAAAAAGCACCCAGTACCTTATCCACTAAGCTATCTCTCCAACTTTTTTTTTTTTTTTTTGATGCCACATACCCAGCAGCTTGAGTGCTGGTGAGGAACAGAAGAATGGGATCAGGTAGAGTTCTCTAGAGCTATGGCTGCGGATTGGAACCTCAGTTTTTTTATTATGTACAGCACAAGGGTTAGCTAGTTTTGGTAGGAGGTATCTGTGGGTGAGCAATCTTAGCCTGTACACATCTGGAGAGGAAGCCAAAGTTGCTAATCTTTATTACCCATAAACAGTCATACTGAGGCTCTGGAGGAGGACCTGCCATTCCTCTAGGGCCTGGCCCATATAGGTAATGGCTCTGGAAGTTTTCAATGGGTCAATCAGTCTTGGACTCCTCCGTGCCCACCCACATCAAAATACAAGTCAGAACTGTACTCACTCAGGGCTTCCTCTACCCACTTAATTTTTCTTCTTTCTTTTTCTTTTTAGTTTTTTCAATAAAGAGTCTCACCATGTAGTCCTGGTTATCCTGGAACTCGTTCTGTAGACCAGGCTGGCTTCGAACTCACAGAGACACACCTGCTTCTGCCCTCTGAGTGCTGGGATTAAAGGCCTGTGTCACTACTGCTCCCTACATTTTCAAATAAGGTATTGTGTAGCTCAGGCTGGCATGGAACTCAACATGCATCTAGGAATGCCTGTAACCCAGCTTTTGGGGGCTAAGGTAGGAGGATCTCCAATTTCAGGCCAACCTGAACAAAATGGGCTGACCCAGACTCAAGAAAAAACCCAATCTAAAAGACTGAGGCTAGGAACAGTTAACATGTCTGTGGTCCCTGCTATTTGGATAACTGACGCAAAATTACTTGGGCCCAGGAGCCGGGGCCAGTTTGGGCAATACAGAAGCCCTGTCTCAAAAAAGGGAGCTAAACCTGAGGATATAGTTCAGTTAGAGCATTTGTCTATAACATACACACCCTGGGTTTGATCACCAACACAGCACACACAAATAGGTAATAGACTGGAATGGATGCACACAAAAGCCCGGAGACCAGCTCAGCATCAGCGGACACTGCAACAGGAGCAAAGGCCCTGTGTTTCACGTCTGTCACACTGTGTAACTCTTCTGAGCCGAGCTGTCGTAACTACACCCCGAACAAGGACATATCTACATTCTGTGGAAAATGACTATGAATCTGGATTTTTACCAGCTAGGCAATGGAAAAACTGGTACTCTCCTTTACTGGCCTCAGAAATCTAACTGCCTCTATATCCCGAGTGCAGGAATTAAAGGCATATACTACCACCTGGCTAAAAAACTGGCACTCTCAAAACACATCCCCGTTTATTACTGCTGTGATAAAAATCTGAAATAACACTGTTGTAAAAGTTACAAGGATAACCATCTGGCAGATCCTAAAATTTATTGACAGGAGGCAATAAACTTAAGTGTTGTCAGGCAGTGGCGGTGCACACGTTCAATCCAAAGCTTAGGAGGCAGAGCAGGCAAATCTAAGTTCGAGGCCAGCCTTGATTACTGGGCTAATTTCAGGACAGCTGAGGCTACACAAAGAAACCCTGTCTTGAAAAAAAAGAAAGGAAGGAAGGAGGAAAGAAAGAAATGTAAGTGTTGTGACATGTGTCTATAATTTCAGTACTTGGGAGGCTGAGGCAGAAGAATCTGAAATTTGAGGCAAGCCTGAGCTATAGTGATAACCTATGTAGACCAGGCTGGCATCAAACTCAGAAATCTGCCTGCCTCTGCCTCCTGACGGCTGGGATTAAAGCTGTGCACCGCCACCACCACCAGGCCTAAAAAATTAAAACATATATGCAGACAAAATGACCATAAACATAAAAAACAAACAAACAGGCAGGCCCAGAAAAGCAGGTTAAAGTGCAGGTGCATGAAGCTTTATGCAACTCTTTCCTCAGAGTTTATGAACCTCTCTCTTTTTTCATTCAACAGTCTAAGTATGTGGCCTAGGCTGGCCTCAAACTCATGATGCCCCTGCTTCAGCTGCTCCAGTGCTGGGAGACTTGATCATTAGGGGGAAACCAAGAGCAGCTTTTCACCCCACAGCCTTGCTCCTACCAGGCATGGGAATGCGGGCTTTAGGCCATCACCCACTGATGTGGGCGTGTCATATATCAATCGGTTGATTTCATTGGTTAAGTAACAAACAAACTGCTTGGGCTCATAGCTTAGAACATAGGTGGGTGGAGTAAACAGAACAGAATGCTGGGAGGAAGAGGAAGTGAGGTAAGACTCCTCAAGCAGAGACGCCATGCCCTGCTCCTGGGCAGACACACATGATGAAGCTCCGACCCAGGATGGACGGAGGCTAGAATCTTCCCGGTAAGCGCACCTAGCTGTGCTACATAGAATATTAGAAATGGGCTAGTCCAGGTGCGAGAGTTAGCCTAGAAGAGGCTAGATAGAAATGGGCCAAGCAGTGATTAAAAGAATACAGTGTCTGTGTAATTATTTCGGGTAAAGCTAGCCGTGGGGGCGGCCAGGTGCCGGGGACGCAGCCCACTGCTCTTATTACTACAACAACCCACTAAAGTGTCCTTTCATCAGGGAGTTTCAGTGCTATTCAGTTAGACGAGGAGTGGGCACCAGTGACTCGTAAATGCCAGGGGTGAGGGGCTGGCTCAGTAGTTAAGTGCTTGCTGTGTAGGAGTTCAATCCACATAAAAAATACAGGATGTCCATTTATAATCCCAGAGCTGGAGTGTTGGAGGCAGGAAGGTTCCTGGAGCTTCCCTGTCACATAGGACATGGACAGTGTTCCTAAGGATGACACCCAAGGTTGTTTTCCACATGCACCCGAACAGACAGACACACATCCATTAAAAATAAATGTTGAATGGAACCACGGACCTGCCTGGGCTGCCTGGGCCCTTCTAGAATCTCAGACCATGGAGGATCCAAAACCCTGACTTCCAAACCAACATACCAGGAACTGTCACCCAGTTTTCTCCCACCAAGCAAGGCAAGACCCACAAGTCACCTAATGAAATGAACAACAACAAAGAATCCTAACAAAAGGCACCGCATGAGAGAAAGTGCCTATTTTATTAGACAACAGCTGACCCGCAGGGCCCAAATCCACCCTTACAAGAACACTACCACCAAAGGCCAGTGCAAGAAACCTGCTTCCTGCACTCAGGACCCTGCCCCTGGTGGGTGAGGCAGAGGGAGTGAGCTAGCCTCACAGAGGCCTCATAAATGTTAGCGAGGTCACCGCTGGGGGATGCACAGGGACTGGACAGAGCTCTCTGGGGCAGCCTATATCACGCAGCCTCCTGTGTCTGTGGAGACCTGGGCTCGATATCCAGGCGGCACACAGGGCTGTCATATACCATCTGCAGGTTCACCTTGTGGCCCACCAGCTCTCGGATGTTGTTGATGCCATACTTGATCATCGTTGGGCTGAGAAGGAACAGTTCAACACTGAGTCAGATTAGGCTGTCTTTTGCTCCTCAGAGGCTCCCATTTTTCTAGGAAGGGAAAGTCTTCCCCATGGTGAAAAGGATGTACCATCAGCCCAGTCACTCCCAAGCTCATCTTCCCTCCCACTCCCCACTCTGCTGGCACACCCCATGCTGAATCTAGATTCCGAGGCTTTGCACGAGCTATGCCTTCTGCCTGGTACACCCTGTGAGCAAACTTCACTGCTTTCTGGGCCTCCATGAAGCCTTGACCAACTAGTCTCCTCAGTCCTGCTTTATCCTCTCTATGGCACCTCCTGCCATCAACATGGCCTTCTGAGTTTCCTTATTGGCCATGTTAGTTGCCCTTCCTTTTCCACTAGGACCCAGGTTGCATGATATCGAGGGAATACGCTGTGGTGTTCACAGCTCAGGGCCAGCACACAACTGGGCATTCCTGTTAAAGAACTGTCAGAGGTATGAACAAGTGAATGACAGGGTCATCCCAAGCTCCAGCCTGGGCACTTACCGCTCCAGGGAGAGACCCCAAGCAATAACAGACACATTCTCGGGGAGCCCCATGGGCAGGAGCATCTCAGGGCGGAAAACCCCAGAGTTGCCAACTTCTACCCACTTCTTTAGGCCTGTGGGGATAAAGGAGAGATCAGAGAATGCATGTGGATGATAGCGCCCAGAGGATGGGAAGATAGGTTAGGAGCTTAGGAAAGAGGGTGACCCAGGTCAAATGTGGGGCCCCTCAGACCCTCCTCCACATTCACTTTCCCACCCCTGACCTTGGTGGTAGCTGAACACTTCCATGCTGGGCTCCGTGTAGGGGTTGTAGGCTGGTTTGAAGCGCAACTGGGTGATTCCTGCAGGGGTTGGCCAAGGCAGGCTGATGACCCAAGAGGCACCCTCTCAGGGACCCCAAACACTTCCTGTCTCGAGTGGCTTGCCTGCTCACCCAGCTTGGTGAAGAACTCCTTCAGCACACCCATGAGGTGGCCCAGGGTCAGTCCATAGTCGGCTACTACACCCTCTATCTGGTGGAACTCAGCCAGGTGGGTGGCGTCCAGCGTCTCATTCCGGAACACACGATCAATGGAGAAGTACTTGGCGGGTGTGAAGGGTTTCTGGGGAGAAGGGGTGACAGCCAGATGAGGCCTGATCCTGGCACGAGTCAGAAGGTCTAGGACAGTACCAACGACCCACTCTGCGCAGGCCACATTGTACCTTCTGGGCTAAGCAGTAGAGGGCACGGGCACTGGCTGATGTGGTGTGAGTGCGAAGCAGGTTTTTCCGGGCCTCTTCTAGCTTCCAGTTATACTTGTAGCTTCAAAAGAAAAAGCAAGAGTCTGCCCTGCGGTCCTGGAACCCCTGCCTCCTGCCCCTCCTCAGCCCAAGTCCTGCTTCTGCCTCACCCCTGTGAGCCATAGCCACCCTGGGAGTGGGTCCGTTTCACCCGCTGAACATAATCCATTGGGAGCTGCAGGGCCTCGGCGGGATCTGGGCAGGACAGAGACATGCGGTCAGTCAATGAGCATCTCAGAAGCTACTGCATGTCATCAGGCATGTCTCCACGGTAGCTCCGGTGCCCCAACAGCCGGAGGAACCTGGTACTCCTAAGATGACATTGTGATCCAGAACCCGTAGTACCCCACACTTTCCTCTTCACTGTGAAACAGCCCGAGTTTCCCTCTGGCTCTGACCCATTACCTCCTGCTCTGGTGTCCTCCCATCCTACTTGGCCATGGCCTGCAGTTCCAGGGTCACCAACTGACATTTCAGCCTCAGAACCTTGCACTGGCTACAGCTTCGAGCTGGAGGATTCACACCGTTCTCTCCCTTACTTCCTTGTCTTTGTTGAGGACTTTTTTAAAAACTGGGACTCACTGCAGCTCTGGTGGGCCTGGAACTCCCCCTGTAGAGCAGGCTGGCCTTGAACTCAGAGATTCACCTGTCTCTGCCTCCAGAATGCTGGGATTAAACAAGTGTGTGCTACCACCCCAGCCTTGCTTAGGACTGAAATGGCACACAGCCTGCCTGGCCCTGCAGGCACACACTAGTATCTGCAGTGGTTTCTCACTTCCTGCCCCACCACACAGATTCCTCAGGACACCTAGTCAGGAAGTGGATCTCCCTGGGGCCGGGGACTTCTGCCCTACTCAGGGCTGACTCAGCAGCAATGTTGCCATTCAGGAGGGTCTTCAGAAAGGCCTTGCTCAAAAAATATGTGATCCCCCCCCCCCCCAATGCTTCCTAGAACCCAGGGCCTTCCTCAGGTTTGGCAAGTGCTCTAACACTAAGATGTAGCCCCCCACAAGCAAATAAACAAAACAAGTTTCTCTCCTTTTGGGGAATGTAGAATTTCCCCTGCTCAGCATGCTGAGTGCTGGTGACAGGGAAGAGCCACCACACCCAGCTCATGCATGTGAATTCCCTGGGAATGTTCACACCATAGCTTTGGTGCTTGGATAAGTCTTTAGCATGTACCAGCTGTGTTGCCCTAGGCAAGTGATGTGCTTTCTGTGGTTCAGTTTCCTCAACTGTAAATGGGGCTAACAGTATCACTTCTGTAGTTGGAAGGTTTACAACAATGGAGTAGAAGATGAGTTTTGGGTACCACGACAACAGCAAGATCACTGCTACTAAATTGGCGATGGTCACCTAGGGAGCTCATCTGTCAACTCCTAGGGGAGATCGCCACTGTGAGAAGCCACTCATGTAACGCTAAAAGGGCTGGCCTGTAATCAGTGACAGAGAACCGCCAGCATCCAGGAGACCCTGGCTTCCATCCCTAGCAGCAGCAGCAGCATGCACACAGAGGAAACAAATAATTGGTCATGATGGGCACACTTACAATTTCATCATGCTGGAGGCTGAGGCAAAAAGACAGAGACTGAGATCAGTCATAGTTACATAGTGACCTACGGGCCAGCCTAGACTAGAGTAGGACCCTGTCTCAAAACAAAACAATCCACATTAGTAAGGCAAGATGGTCTTAGCACTTAAGAAGCTGAGGCAGGAGGAGTGACACGAGTTCAAAGCCAGCCTCGGCTACAGTGGAACACAAACTGAGAAAAACAACAATAACCAAAAAGAAAAAAAGGGAGGAAGGGAGGGATGTAGGGAGGGAGGGGAAAGGGAGGGAGGGAGGGGGAAGGAGGATGGAGGGAGGAGGGAGGGAGGGAGGGAGGGAGGGAGGGGATGGACATTTCTAGAACTAAGGACAATATGCTTCTATTTAAAGGTTTATTTTTATTTTTCAATTATGTATATGCCTGTGTGTCTATGTCTAGGTTTACGCACGTGATATTGGGTGCCTGAGGAGCTCAGAAGGTATCAGATTGCTTGGGCTGCAGTTGGAGGTTGTGAGCTTCCAACACATATGCTGGGGACTAAACTAGGGCCCTCTACAAAAGCAGCAAGTGCTCTTCACTGCTGAGCTTTTTCTCCAGCTCACATACATGCCTCAGTTTAGTGAACAGGATTCTGATCCCAAACAAACCCCTGAGAATTCACATGGTGGTGAGAGAGGGGAGGCGACAGGCAGAGACAAATAGAACACAGGTTCTCATATGTACTAACCACGTGCTAAATTGATGATAAACTGATGAGCCACACCCCAGCCCTTAAGTGGCATTAAAAATCTGGGACATGTTAGGCATGGTGGCACATGCCATTAGTCCAAACACTAGGAAGGCAGAAACAGGTGTATCTTTGTGAGTCTGAGGCCAGCCTGGTCTACATAGTGAGTTCCAGACAGCCAGTGAAGTTCTGAATAAAATACCGCCATGGATTGTGGCATATACCTTTAAGCCCAGCCTTAGCAAGGCAGAGGCAGGGGAACTCCTGTGAGTTCCAGCCTAGCCTCATCTACATGAGCTCCAGGCCAGCCAAGGCTACTTAGTGAAACCCTCTCTTAAAAAACCAAAAAACAAAAACCAACTCTGGGTGGCTAGTACAGGTACAACACAGGCAACGGCCCCAAGGCAGGCAGCAGCCTGGCATCTTCAGAAAGCAGAGACTAGGCACAATGGAGAGAAATTACTAGGGGATGGAACCAGCTGCCAGGGCCTTGCTGACTACAATAAGGTCAGATTTCATTTTAGGAAATGAGATACCTCTTCCCTAAAGCTTCCCCCAGACCCTGGTGAAGCTCCCAGGCCACCGACCTTTCAGGAAGAAGGTGTCGTGTTGGTCCCGTGCTGGGTGCTGCTGAGGCTGGAAAAGGGCATCGAAGTTCCAGAAGGAGCTCTCAATGAAGTTGTCCGTAGGCATCTCAGTGAACCTGCAGGAGACACGGACTGCCTGTCCTGCCTGTGCCAGTAGCTGCCACACCCCACCCCAGGCCCTGTGCTCACCCCATCTCCAGGAAGATCTGTCGGAACTGGGAGCGGACCTTGAGCAAGGGGTGCAGGTGGCCACTGTCTGGGAGCACACCTCGGGCAGAGAAGTTATAGGGTTTGAAAGGCCGGTCCCTCCAGGAGCCACTGTGGGGAAAGACAGGATACAAAGCTATGAGAAGGGCTGCCCAACCCTCCCCACAGCCTCTACCCTAGGGTCTCCTTATCCTACCTGGAGATCATCTCTGGGCTCAGCTCTGCCTCCTGCTTGGACACACTTGTGCTGAAGGCCTTGCCCTTGCTCACCCAGTAGGTTTTCAGGATCCTGTGAACAGAGAAGAAAAGGGCCATTGCTGTCACTTCAAGAGCCTTCCCTCCACCTGCCATTGAATGTTAATCCCAGAACACTGAGTCACTCTGGTTTTAGGTCGTTAGTTCTTGCTTTAAAGGACTCTATGTATCCCAGGCTATACAGTTAAGAATAACCTCAACCTCCGGCTTCCACCGCCCATATTCTAGAAATGCAGGCCCACGACACACTGGGTTTATGTGGCGCTAAGGATCAACTAGGGCTTAGTGCACACTAATCAACCAAGCTACATCCCAGAACCTGCTCTACTTACTCACGTCTTTGTTTATTCTAGAAGGTAATATTACACAGTAAAGGCTGAGATTAAAGGTGTTAGGCATTGTATTCTACAGAGTGTTCTTATTTGCTTTAAAAAACAAAAACAAACAAACAAAAAAAAAAAACCCACAGGGTCACGATAGAGTACTGACTGACTTGGAACTCCTGTGTAGACTAGGCTGGTCTTAAACTCACAGAGGTCCACCTGTCTCTCTGCTTCCTGTGCTGGAACTAAAGGTGTGACCATGTCCAGCTGCTTTTTTCTCTGTGGTGGTAGACACCAACCCTGGGGCCTTGGACCTGCCAGGCAATTATTCTACAACTGAGCTACATTACCAGTTTTGTTTTTAATTTACGTGTACTGTATGTCCCCATGTTTATGTTAATGTATGTTGTGTATGGTGCCTGCTGAGGCCACAAGAAGGTATCACATCCTGGGGCTCTTCCTAGCACAGGTCATGGAGCTAGAGAGACAGGCAGTTGTGAGCTGTCCAACATGGGAACTAGAAATCTAAGCAGGTCCCCTAGACGAGCAACCAGTGCTGTTCATCCTGGGCAATCTCTCCAGTCCCTCTGGCTTTTTAAAAGTTTTTAAAATCATTACTACATTTGCTTATCTATGCACACGCCACAGTTTATGTGTGAAGATCAGAAGACAACGTCAAGAAATCAGTTCTTTCCTTCTACCATGTGGGTCCCAGGGGTGAAACTCAAGTTTGAATGTAATTGTCCTCCATAATCTCATAAGAAGTGGTATTATTAGGAGGTGTGGCTTTGTTGGAGGAGGTGTGTTACTATTGGGGCAAGCTTTGAAGTTTTCTGGTTTTTCGAGACAGGATTTCTCTATAGCTTTTGAGCCTGTCCTGAAACTCACTCTTTCAGACCAGGCTGACCTCAAACTCGCAGAGATCCACCTGCCTCTGCCTCCCTTAAAGGCGTGTACCACCACCACCCGGCTGGCTTTTCTATGCTTAGAATACTGCCTAGCGTCTCAGTTGACTTCCTGCTGCCTACAAGATGTAGAACTCTCAGCTACTACTACAGCATATCTGCCTGCACACTGCCATGCACCCCACTGTGATGATAATGGACTGAACCTCTGAAACTGTAAGTGAGCCACCCCAATTAAATGTTTTCTTTAAAAGAGATGCTGAGCTGGGCGGTGGTGGCGCACGCCTTTAATCCCAGCACTCGGGAGGCAGAGGCAGGCGGATTTCTGTGAGTTCGAGATCAGCCTGGTCTACAGAGCTAGTTCCAGGACAGGCTCCAAAACCACAGAGAAACCCTGTCTCGAAAAAAAAAAAAAAAAAAAAAAGAGATCCTGAGATGATGATGTCTCTTCACAACAAAAGAAACTCTAAGACACCAGGCTTGTACTGGTGACAGTATCTTTGCCTACTGAACTATTTTGCTGGCCTTCTTTTTTTCCTCCTTGTTGATTAGGTGTTCTATGAAGCCCAGGCTGGCATCAAATGCCCATACTTCCCTTGTCCATTCTGCTGTGTCTACTGTCTTGAAACTGTCATTTGAAATTTTCTCATGCAGCCACTACCTACCTGGTCATGCATTTATTCGCTGAATAAAAAACACTAAGAATCTAATTTGTGCCAGGGTCCATTCAAGTAGTGATGCATGCAGAGGGGCATGATGCTATTAGCAAAGTATTGAGAGTTTATTTTGGATTAGGATCTGTTATTTCACAACCCTATGAGAAGGATTTACAAGGAAGGAAGGTGAGGCTGGGAAAGGCCAAGTGAGTTGGCCAAGCCATAAATTTTAGCTAACGAAATACAGGGCCTAGACTTCCATTGGGTAGCCCTACAACCCTGGGCTCTAAGAGGTTCTACGAGGCAGGCTTCACTGTGTGGGCCAGACTGGAACTCTCCTGTCTCCCTGTACAAGTATGCAGCATCAAATCTGGCTCAGGGCAGCCCTCTTAAGTGACGCACAAGCAGGAATTTAATTGGCTGGCTGCCTGGAAGGTACACATTCCTCAGCAGCAGTTACAGCAAGAGCAAGCCCAAAGGCTCCCTGAGCCCGGTACACACTCAAAGCCCTGCAGACAGCTAGGTCCATGCCTCTAACCCAGCACTAGGGAGGTAGAAACAGGTAGAAACCTCTGTAAATTTGAGGTTAGCCTGAGCTACATAGTTAATATCAGGCTAGCCAGGGCTACACAGAAGGACCCTGTCTCAAAACCAAGGAACCAAAGAACTAAATGACAGGGACAAAACCCTGTAAAAACGGGGTCTGGTGACTGACAGCAGCAGCAACTGGATATGGGCTAGGCAACCCCTCCATCCTCACGGCACCACACGAACCAAAAGGCTTAGGCCTTGCAGTCACTCACACTTCGGTCAGCAGCTTCCTTTTCCGGAGCTCATTCCTCTCCTTCTCAGCCAGCTTCTCAGCCTGGCCTGCCTGGACCAGCTGCAACCGCCTCTGGACCTCATCCTCTATACTGTCCACCTGCCAGAGGACAAAGGGAATGAGGGCTGGCGTCTGCCCCACCCACCCTTCCGTCTCCCTCCAGCCTGCTGGCCATCTGCATACAGGACTCACCACTTGGAACACCCGGGGCCCATCAGCTGCACTCTTGTCCACTCGGATCCACTTGTTGGACATGGCCTTGCTGAAGCCCACCTTGCCACTGGGATGTCGCTAGGGAAGTGGGACTGTGATGAGTGTTGTATACCAGGGCCACCTGCATCCCATCCCCTCCCTGGACCCAACCCCTGGGCCCTACCATTAGCTCACTCTGCACCAGGCCCTCAAGAGGGATGCTTCTAAACACACGGGCCTCATGGCTGCCCTCCCGAGCAATCTCCTCACCCTCAGCAGTCAGCTCCCAGCACTTGGTGGAACGAAGCTCAGCCTCAATAACCTGTAAGGAAATGAGTGGCACATGTACATGTGGTCAAAACCACCACCTCTACAGCATTGAGCCTGAGACTCAGACACCCCAGAGCTGGAGAGACGCCTCAGCAGTCAAAAGTACGTACTGCTCTTATACCACGCGGAGTGGCTCACCTCTAACTCCTAGTTCCAGGGATCTGGAACTTCTCCAGCTTCCTGGAGCATGTTCACTCACCTATACATACGCACACATACACACACACACGCAAATAAACAAAATAAATCAAGGCCATTTGTGATGGCCTTTAATTGCATCCATGCAAGTGGAGACCTGCTGCTTATGTGAAGCCTTGGTTTCCTGGGGAGAATCCAGCCATTCAGTGGTGGTGGCTTTGACTGTCGTTCATATTCGCACCCCTGCTGCACTGGAGGAGCAGCAGACAAGTCTCCAGTCCACTAGCTTCTCGGGCTCCTTAATTTCCTTCTGGAACTTGGACAACCCACTGCCATCTTCCTCCTTCTGCCCCTGACCTGACTCCTACATCAAGTATGAACAGATGTTGTTTTCCCCCTTCTTCTTATGGTTTTTCATTCATTCATTCACTCACTCACTCACTCACTCACTCACTCATTTCCGGGGCAGGTTTCACTATGTGGCCCTGGATGGCCTAGCCTAGAACGCACTCTATAGATCTAGTCTTGAACTCACAGGCATCTACCTGCCTCTGCTTAAGAATACTGAGGTTACAGGCGGATCTCTGTGAGTTCGAGGCCAGCCTGGTCTACAAGAGCTAGTTCCAGGACAGGAACCAAAAAAAGCTACGGAGAAACCCTGTCTTGAAAAATAAAAAAAAAAAAAAAAGAATACTGAGGTTAAAGGCCTGAGCCAACCGACACACCCAACACCTTAACTTTCTTTTAAAAGTTATTAATGTGTGTGTGTAGTCAGGCAACAGCCTTTAGTTCTTGCCTTATACTTTGTTGAGGGAGTGTCTCTCTCTCTCCCCCCTCTGGGGGGAGCTGCTTTTTTGAAACAGGGTTTCTCTGTGTACCCCTGATGTTTTGGAACTCACTCTGTAAACCAGACTGGCCTTGAACTCAGAGATTCACCTGCCTCTGCCTCCCGAGTGCTGGGGGATTAAAGGTGTGCATCATCACCTGGTGAAGGAGGGTCTCTTATTCTTTGCTGTGCTGCACACTCTAGGATCGCTAGGCCAAGAGCTTCCTGGCAATTCTCCTGTCTCTGCCTTGCTTAACGAGGGGTGGTGGGATTACAGGTGTGCAAGGACTGAACTCAGGCTGCCAGGCTAATATGGCAAGAGCTTTTACCCAATGAGCAGTATCCCTGGCCCCTATGCTGTAACCCTGATCTGACCTCCACACTGAGGACCCTGGAACTGTAGTATGTACGAGTGACACTGGTAAGTCACCTAACTACACTGAACATCATCTGTCTTCTGTGCAAGACCTAAAAACAATGTCATTACCTGAGATTATGGCGAGGACTACAGAACACAGCTGAGACCACAGAACTTGTGCTCAACAAATACACAGCCCAGAACTCGGCCTCATGGATCTTGCTTCCTGAGTGATCCACAAGCCTTCACTTCAGCACAGTCTGCTTGCTGATGCTGGAAGGACGGGCTTCCTCCCTGCTCCTCTACCTTGCCCTGAACCTCAAGTCACCTGCCTCCCCACGCAAGATACCATGCCCGTCAGCTTGGGGACCTGCCAGTCTCAGTCGTCAGCACCCCACCCCAGCCCTCACTTTTGCCTGGCAGTCCTCACCAAAGACTATACAAAGAATACAATCTCAATCTCGCTGGCCTCAACTCCACTATGCTTGTGAGGTAAAGACAGACAAATCAGGCTGGGCACGGTGGATAAAAACCTGTAATCTCAGCTGTTTGAGAACCTCAGGCAAGAGGCCAGAATGATCTTGTTATGTGGTGAGTTCAAGGCCAGCCTGGACAAATGACAGCCTGTTTCAATGTATCCCAGCACTGAGAAGCAGAGGCTGGTAGATCTCTGTGAGTGAGTTCAAGGACAGCCTGATCTACATAGTGGGCTATAGGATAGCCAGGGCTAAGTAAAGAGACCCTGTCTGTAAAACAAAACAAAAATAAATACCCACAAAAAAAAAGTTAAAAAGTAAAAAGTGGACTTGAGAGGTGCTTCAGTGGTTACGATCAATAGCTCTTACAGAGGAACCAGGTTTAATTCCCAACACCTACATGGAAGCTCACAATCATTTGTAACTTAAGAGGAAATCCAACACCCTCTTCTGGCCTCCTCCTCTAGCAGGTACACATATATAAACATAAAACCAATAAACAATTCTTAAAAAACCACAAACAATCAAACAAAAACAGTCATACATGGAAGGTGTGACCCTTTGATCTCAGCCTTCTGTAATTGGAAGCCAGCCTGGTCCACAGATCAGTTTACAGCACAGCCTAGAGCTTAATCTCGATGGTACAGCTTTGCCTAGCGCACAAGGAGGCCCTAATATGGAGATGAATGGGGATGAGGGACCCTACAAGCCCATACAATTCTGCTGCGATGGTCACTGCGTCCTGTAATCCCGATACCGATGCCCTGCCATTGATATCCTGCGTGTCATCGTTTTCCGCCACCGGATCAGACTCAGGTAACACGAGGTCAACAGTCACAGCTGGTTCTCTGAGCCCCCACATCACTCAGGTCATCTGCACCTCCCCATCAGACTGCAACACTTTAGGGGCAGCGATCTCGTCCTGTACACCGTTACAAGCTCCTTGCTTTCGCCTTAATAGGCATTGGTTCCAGACTTCCACCTGCTCAGCCCACGGCGCACCTATATGCAGTTTCCCCTAACCAGCCATAATGGGGCACAGATGGAAAAGCGAAGCGGGCCAGCGGCACGCGCCGAGCTCACCTCACCCAGAGCCTGTAGGCTCTTCACGGCGCCTACCACCACTTGGTGCTCCACGCCCAGCTGCGTAGCCAACTCCGCGCTGTCCAGGCCGCCATCAGCTTCCTCCAGCCGCCGCAGCAACAGCTCCAACACTGGATTGTCTGCCATGGTGGCTCCCAGTGTGCTTAGTGCGTGCAGGCCGCCGGGCGGACCGAGGAACCGGAACCGGAACACGAGAGCGCGTGAGTCGCCATTTTTAATGTGGCACACAGTGCGATTTGGGGGCAGGCCGTCGCCATCTTAAGTGTGGCAATTAAACCTCAAATGAACCTATGGGAGTCAGAATGCTTTATGTAGTTTCTCCCCAGCAGCCTTTAGTTAAATAGTGAGGTAAATTTGATGACTTGAAAGTCAAAAGTAGTTTCTCTTGATTTTTTTTTCTGTTTGTTTTATAGCTTGAGAGAGGCCTTACCTAGCAGAGGCTAGCCTTGAACTCCTTATCTCCTCCCTACATCTTCCAAGCGCTGACTGAGAACAATTCTCTTGATTCACTCCCAATACCCCGTAATTTTCATGCAGCCACTACCAGCAGGCTCAGCTCACTGCCACCTTCCTAGAATTCTCTCTCGCCCAGAGATAAAGCACTGGGTGGTGGGCTTCACTCAGGGTTATTCTGCTGAAGTTTTTAGATTTATTTACTTTATTTATGTGTATTTTGCCTGTATATATGCTTCACAAATGTGTGTTGTGCCCTCAGAGGGCAGAAGAGATCAGATCACTTGGCACTGAAGTTATAGATGGTTGTGGATTCTGGGAATTGAACCATGGTCCTCTTGAAGAGACTTAACAGCTGAGCCATCTTTCCTACTTCCAACTCTGCTATGTTAACTACTCTTTTAAAATGCTAAAGGAAGGGCTGGAGAGGGTAAAAACACTGGCTGCTTTTCCAGAGGTCCTGAGTTCACTTCTCAGCAACCACATGGTGGCTCACAGCCATCTATAATGAGATCTTGTGTCTCTTTCTGGCCTGCAGCAACATGCAGGCAGAACACTGTATACATAATAAAGTCTTTCTTTTTTTTTAAATGTCAAAGTAAATCTGGGTAGGGACCATACCCATTTAGGGAAGAGGGGTTCACCTAGGAACAGCCACAGGTACAGAGTATGCTGACCTGCATGGAATACTTGAGGTTTTTAAGGTTCTCCCCTAAATTCATAATGTAATTACTATCTAAATCTTCCACTTCACAGGAGAAAAAAACTCAGTGTGGGGTTACCAAAAAAACTGCCAAAAGCAATAATAGGTTTCTGAATATCCAGTGACCAAGTAACTCACAATCAAAGGCAGTGACTCCAAGGTGTCTCAGGCAGGCGTGGCCAGGTTGAGCCATGCTACCACTGCAGCCTTGGTTCTTCCTTGCTTGTTTTTGTCTTTTTGGCAGGGACCATGACGCACAAGTGGAGGTCAGAGGACAACTTTTGGGATTCAATTAACTCCTTCCACCCTGACGTAGAACTTGGTTCCTCAAAGTCTGTCTTTCTTCCTTCCTTCCTTTCTTTCTTTTGCTTTTGTTTTTCAAGACAGGATTTTCACGCTGCAGACCAGGCTGGTCTGGAACTCATAGAGATCCACCTGCCTCTTTCTCCCAAGCTCTGATAAAGGCAAGTGCCACCACTGCTCAGCAAAAAACAAAAAATTTTAACATTTCCCTATCATTCCCCAGTGCATAGCAAATTAGTGTACCTTTGTTTACACTGTGTTAGAAGTCTTGATTTTAATCAAAATTGCCCTTTGGGGGCTGGGTAGATAGATGAGAGAGTCAGAGGGCCCAGGTTCAGTTCCCAGAGCTCACATAGTGGCTCACAATCATCTGTAACTCCAGTTTCTGGGGATCTGCTGCTCTCAGAGGTCAGAATATGAAAACAAAGATTGCACTTTTGTTTCCTGGCCACCAGACCCGAATAATCACACAAAACTATATTAATTACAACACTGTTGACCAGTGGCCCAGGTGTATTCCTAGTTAGTTCCTAACATCAAAACCAATCTAATGCCGGGCGGTGGTGGTGCACGCCTTTAATCCCAGCACTCAGGAGGCAGAGGCAGGTGGATCTCTGTGAGTTCGAGGCCAGCCTGGTCTACAAGAGCTAGTTCCAGGACAGGCTCCAAAGCCACAGAGAAACCCTGTCTTGAAAACAAAAACAAAAACAAAACAAACAAACAAAAAAAATCAATCTAATTAGGTTGATGACAACGAGAAACTAGGTAAAATGGTAAGCCTCTGTGTAGCAGGCTTTCTTGAGCCACCAGTCCCCAAATCATGACACAGGGACTGATTATCAGAGGTAAAAGCACAGCCTTCATTTAGGCCTGTTTTTACTAGCTCATAAATTAACCCATTTATATTGATCTGCATGCTGTCATGTGACTCGTGATTTTTACTTCTCCTCCTGTCTGTCCTGCTTCCTCTCCATCTCCTCAGGCATCCTCTCTATGCCCAGATTCATCTATTCTTTTCTCTCTGCCTATCACTTCCTGCCTAGTTGTTGGCCATCCAGTTCTTTACTAAACCAATCAGAAGGCTCCTTGGCAATGACACATCTTCACAGTGTATAAAAAGTTTATCCCACAACACCTCTGTAGCAGGCTTTCTTGAAACACCAGCCTTCAAATCATGAAATGGAGACTTATTATGAAAGCTCAGATTTATTTTATGCTTGTTTTGTTAGTCTTATAACTCTTTTTAACCCATTTCTCTTCAGCTATGTTTTGCCTTGGGGCTTTTTACCTTTCATTCTGTGTGTCCTACTTTCCTGCTTTGTCGGTAGGCTGCCTGGCTAGGCTGCCCCAGGCATCTTCCTCTCTTTCTCCCTCATTGTCCTCCAGCCTAGATTCCTCCTCTTACTCATGCTCTCTGCCCGCCAGCCCTGCCTATCCCTCCTCTGTCTAGCTATTGACTATTATTAGCTAATATTATAATATTAGGTATTCAACTTTTTATTAGATCAATCAGGTGCCTTAGGCAGGCC
Source organism: Microtus oregoni (assembly GCF_018167655.1). Taxonomy (NCBI): domain Eukaryota; kingdom Metazoa; phylum Chordata; class Mammalia; order Rodentia; family Cricetidae; genus Microtus; species Microtus oregoni. The sequence goes on from NW_024543063.1 coordinate 66,953,080, forward strand.
AGGTGAAACAGTAACACATCTTTGCCTAGTTAAACAAATGCATCATAAACAAAATAACACGTATTTCCAAAGTTAAACAAATATTCTATGCCACATTTTCCCCTTTTTGTCTAAATAAAAAGGAGAGGTTTTAACTTTAACATAGTAAACAGGGAGTACAGGGTAAGTCACTTCCAAAACTACAGAAATGACAGAGACATCTGGCTGTTTGGACAGTAACACCCAAAGTTCTTCTACAACGTTGGGGCATCTGTCTTCAGCCTACAGGTCTAGAATATCCGGCAGACTTTTCTACAAAGCAGAAATTTTTGAAGGACTGTTCTACCTTGCCTTTACAAAGTTTAGCAGTTGCTTTCCTTTGTATCCGGCTTGACCAATTTGAACAGTACACTGTCAGCAATTGAGGCAAGGGCAGTCAGTTTCTTGCCCAAATAGCTAGCTTTGCCACACTGAAAGCAAACTCCATATGGAGGTTCTTCAATGCCTATCATTCTTTTGTGAAGTAGATTGGTGCTGCCAGAGACTCACATGTTTCACTGTCGTGAAAAACCTTAGGTTATTAAACACATTAAATGCCATATTCTGTAGGTATCTGAAGTATTTGAAGATCACCTATCTAAAGTATATGTCTAGTCTTGAAAATATAACATAACTACAAGTTTGATTATTATATATGACTAACTACTAACCTGTATTTCTTAATTATACATTGCATTTTTTTTTAAAGATTTATTTATTTATTATGTACACAGTGTTCGGCCTCCATGTATGCCCGCATGCCAGAAGAGGGCACCAGATCTCATTACAGATGGTTGTGAGCCACCATGTGGTTGCTGGGAATTGAACTCAGGACCTCTGGAAGAGCAGTCGGTGTTCTTAACCTCTGAGCCATCTCTCCAGCCCTATACATTGCATTTTTAAATGAGCTGCATCAGCACAATATCCCAGACAAGAGTAGAAACATACATAGAGCCAGGCGATGGTGGCACACGCCTTTAATCCCAGCACTCGGGAGGCAGAGGCAGGCGGATCTCTGTGAGTTCCGAGACCAGCCTGGTCTACAAGAGCTAGTTCCAGGACAGGCTCCAAAGCCACAGAGAAACCCTGTCTCGAAAAACAAAAAAAACAAAAAAAAAAAAAGAAACATACATAGAGTATAACAGAAATAACTTTAAATTTGTATCAATATAGGCAGATTATATACCAAAATCCATACCATTATAAAACATTTGAGGATAACAGTTGTCTTTTTTTTCTTTTTTTTTCTTTTTGGTTTTTCTAGACAGCAGGGACTGGATGATGAAACTGTCCCTGGATGGTAGTGGGGGATTGGGCGGCTAGTAAGGCCGGCCCATGGAGCAAGTATGGGCTCAGGTCCTTGACGAAAGCTCTGTTGAGTGCCCCGGGGCTGCCATTGCCACCGGCACAGGGCAGTGTTCTGAAGTTACAGTGCCTCTGCTGGAATCAGACTCACATCCATGGCCCAGAATGCCCTTGCCTGGGGCTTTGCAGGGTCCTTGGGCACCTTACGGAAGCACCAGTTAGAGGAAAGCTTGTAGTAGTAGAAGTCCTCCAGCCTTTGTAGTCGTCCCTGAAGAAGGGGAACCCTGTCTGGACCTGACGGATGATCTGGGCCAGCTTCAGCCTGCAGAAAGGGGTGCTGCCTGAACTACCAGGTGATCATGCCAAGTAGGTGTGGGGGGCCAAGTAGGTGTGGGGGGCTTGTCATGGCGCAGGTATCTTTCTTCCTCTTTGGGGGAGACTGCCTTTGAAGGCCTCAGATGAGAGGTGTTGCAAGACATCACCAAGGAAGGCGGCCCTGTGCCCAAAGTCTTTGTAGCCCTGACTGTCTTGGAACTCACTATGTAGGCCAGGGTGGCCTGGAACTCACAGAGATCTGCCTGCCTCTGCCGTGGGAATAAAGGCATGTGTCACAACCATGTGTACAACAGTAATTTTTTTTAATTAATATTTATTTATTTATTATGTATACAATATTCTGTCTGTGTGTATATCTGCAGGCCAGAAGAGGGCACCAGGTGGTTGTGAGCCACCATGTGGTTGCTGGGAATTGAACTCAGGACCTTTGGAAGAGCAGGCAATGCTCTTAACCTTTTGAGCCATCTCTCCAGCCCCTGGGTAACAGTAATTTAAGTGTGGACCATGCCTTGGACTTTTTTGCTAGTGTAGGAACGGAACCCAGAACCTCATGCTTTCTAGGCAAGGGCTTGATCACTTTAGTATATTCCCAGTTCTGAGCCACGCTCATACGAAATGTTCATCAACATTGTTTGAGCCTTTTACATATCAGCTAGTATTCCCCAATTCCAACTGTCCAGCAAAGTCCTGCAATATCAGCTCTAGTATTCCCCAATTCCAACCTTCCAGCGAAGCCCTACATTCAGGATTCATCAGTTTGATGAATCCCTCTCTCCTCAGTTCAAAATAACTTCTGTTTTCCCCTAAGGCTTATGCTAATTTCTTTCTTTTGTGACAGGGTCTCACTAAGTAACAGTGGCTTACCTAGGTCTCACTGTGTAGACCACCAGGCTGGCCTGGAACTCTCAGAGGTCCACTAGTCACTGGCATCCCAGTGCTAGGATTGAAGGTCTGCTACCACACCTGGTTTTTCTTAATTAAAAAAAAAAAATGTTAGGCCGGGCGGTGGTGGCGCACACCTTTAATCCCAGCACTCGGGAGGCAAAGGCAGGCGGAGCTCTGTGAGTTCGAGGCCAGCCTGGTCTACAGAGCTAGTTCCAGGACAGGAACCAAAAGCTACGGAGAAACCCTGTCTCGAAAATAAAAAAACAAACAAACAAAAAAAAAATGTTAGTATAGTTTCTGTGTACCAGAGCACATGTATTGCGGTCACAGGACAACTTTAAGGACTCCGTTCTCGCCTTCTACCATACCTGATGCAGGCTCTCTCTTGTTCATTTTTTAAAAATCTCTTTCTTTATTTTGTAAGAAGAAGGAACCAGATCTCATTACGGATGGTTGTAAGCCACCATGTGGTTGCTGGGAATTGAACTCAGGACCTCTGGGAGAGCAGCCAGTGCTCTTAACCTCTGAACCATCTCTCCAGTCCAGTCTCTCTTGTTCTTTTTTACTGCTGGTGGTTCTTCTGTCTCTACCTCCCATCCTGCTAGAGTAGAGCTAGGTTTACAGATGTGCATTGCCACATTTGACTTTATGAACATTAATTTCACTTTATTCATAGAGGTTCTTTGCCTGCATGTGTGTCTCCTGCATGTGTGTCTCTGTACCATTTGCATGCTTGGTGCCCATAGGAGAGGGCTTTAAATCCCCTGGAGCTGGAGATATGGATGGCTGTGAGCCTTCATGTTGGTTCTGGGGATGGAACTGGGCTCATTTGGAAGAACAGCCAGTGCTCTTAACCACTAAGTCATCTCTCAAGCCCACATATCCATTTTCTGGGATTGAACGTGGGTTCTTAAGCTTTTCAGGTTAGCACTACGCCATATCCCTAGTTCTTTTACCTCTTTTAAAATATTTTCGGGGGCTGGAGAGATGGCTCAGAGGTTAAGAGCATTGCCTGCTCTTCCAAAGGTCCTGAGTTCAATTCCCAGCAACCACATGGTGGCTCACAACCATCTGTAATGGGGTCTGGTGCCCTCTTCTGGCCATACACACAGACAGAATATTGTATACATAATAAATAAATAAATATTTAAAAAAATATTTTCGTGTTTATTTCACTATGTAACCCTGGCTCACGACCTTAAACTCATAGAGATCTACCTACTTCTGTCTCCTGAAATATGCTTTTCCTGTGTGTGTGGATGGCTACAGAGGCCAGAGGCCTTGGATCCACTGGAGCCGAGGTTGTGCACCATCTGACATGGTTGCTGAGAACTGAACTTGGGGGCCTCTGGAAAGAAGCAAGTGCTCTGAAACCATATATCCAGTCCCCGACTGAACTGTGTTGAAGGACCAGGTCTTCTGTGATCCCTACTGACCTCCAACTCACTATGCAGCTGAGAATGGCCCTGAAGTTCTGATCCTTCAACCTCTTGAGTGCCAGGACAATGGGCATACACCACTCCATCCTGTTTATTCGGTGCTGAGGAGGAACCCCAGGGCGTCATGTATGGTAAGCACTCTACCGACTGAGATACATCCACAGCCCAATCAACGTATTTTCTGTATGTGTGCAAGCATGTAGAGCTCTGGCTGGTCTAGAGCCAGACTCCCTTCTGCTCGGTCAGCCTTCTAAGAGCTGGGATTATAGATGTGCGTTTGAGGGTAGTATGGGCTACACAGCGTGACTGTCAAAACTTGCAGAGAGCCGGGCGAAGGTGGCGCACGCCTTTAATCCCAGCACTCGGGAGGCAGAGGCAGGCGGATCTCTGTGAGTTCGAGACCAGCCTGGTCTACAGAGCTAGTTCCAGGACAGGCTCCAAAGCCACAGAGAAACCCTGTCTCGAAAAACCAAAAAAAAACACAAAAAAAAACACAAAAAAAAACTTGCGGAGGTAAGGATGTATCTCAAACCCTAGAGGGCATGCACAAGTCCCTGGGTTCCATTCCAAGCAACAACGCATTAACATAAAGCTGGAGCATTGAGCATAGGTGTTAGTAGCCCAGGACAGGAAGGAGAGCCAATCACAGGTCACGATCACTCTGAACTTGGGATATCCTCCAGAGGGACCTAGACCAACAACACTCAGTTCCCTGCACTGCCTGGGGGTGGAGCTCCAACTTCTTGACCTCAAGTGTCATTCACCTTTAAATTCCTCTCGCTGAAGAGGAAGCACTCCATTTTTGTAAGGATTCCCTGGGCCCAGCCCGTAGTCTATCCCCACGTTTCCATTTCCTCAGTTTGGAAACACCTCCCATCCCCACCCGCCACCCCCACCTAGCAGCAGGCAGGGAGCTGGGCCCTGCTTATCGGCCTAGGACTCTATCACCATTGTCTTCTGTGTCCTTTTTTCCCTCCTCAAACGGCACCCCTTCCCCTCTGCCTATAGCCGTTTAATTGCAAAAGCCAAGTCGTTTGTGGGAGACCACAAAGCAGTGACCCCTTTCATTTCCCAGCTCTGGGTAAAAAAAGATAATAACCGTACCTCTCACCCGAAGAAACATGCTTACGGCCACACCCCTCTGAGATCTCTGTGTTTCCTGCCCTCAAACCGTGGATAGCCCTAAAAGGTTTAAAAGCATTTCTGCCAGATAACTCAGGGTCACCCATCTTGGCCTCTGTTATTTCAGAGGCAAAGCGACTTGCATCATGTCACACAGTAGTCTGACAGACTGCTAGGACACTACGGGGCAGAAGGAGGAGAAAGCTGGCACTTTCTCTACTGGCGTGAGCAGCTGGGACACTAGAATGCAGCGAAACCCCAGGATACTGGCACTTGCCCTTATCCTGAACGCCCGGGTGGGCGTTCCCTAAGCGCAGGACGGATAGAAAGTGGCGAGGAAACCTTCCTTCGTCCCTCTGTGCAGAGAGGGTGGAAAATGGTCGAATTTGAGCCCGGGTCTTGGTCCCTCACGGTTAACACCTGGGCTCGCTCGCGCGGATTCTTTAAACGATTCGAAGGAAAGCCAGGGACTCGCACCAGCAAGGGCGGGGTTGGGCCGAGGCCCGGTCACATGACCGGACCAGACCCGAGTGTGCTCGGGGGCCCCCACCCCACCGGGGGGCGTCCCCCACAACGCGTGGTCGACCCTCATTGGCCCATGGTGCGACCAATAGAAATCGGCCATCTGGGATCCCAGCGTTCCGAGCCACAGCCTAACATGCTGAGCCGACTAGGACGCAATGAGAAGGGACAGCTGTGGGTCTAAGCCAGTCAAAAGGGCCGGGGGGCGGGCTCAGCGGCCGGGTCAGGTTGGTGTGAGAGGTGGGTGCATATAAATTGGAGCCGCGGCGGCAGCGTCCGTCAGTACCGCATAGCCGCTGCCCGACGGTCGTTTTAAAGGGCCCGTGCGCCGCCGCCCCCTCGGCCCGCCATGCTCCTTTCGGTGCCGCTCCTGCTCAGCCTCTTCGGCTTGGCGGCCGCAGAGCCTGCCATCTATTTCAAAGAGCAGTTCTTGGACGGAGGTAAGGTCTGGGCCCACCTCGAGGCTGCCTCAGCGGCGGCTGGGCCCGGAGCCCATGGCTGCCTTGCCGTGTGTAAATGTAATTACGGTTCAGAGGGCCAACACTGTGGCCCCGGGGGACTAGAGCCGCGGGCGGTTCCTGTTGTGCGTCCTTGGGGGCCGCGGAAGGCACAGCAGTTTCCCGCGCCCGGACTTAGGGTTCCTCCGAGGACCTGAAGCCCGCTCGAGGTGTCAAGTTCGAGGTTGGGATGGGAATCCCCCTCCCCGCCCCCACCTGCTGGTGACTTCGGACAGACGTTGGGTATGGGGGCGGGGGTCAGCGGGCCGGCTGATCTGACTCTATGCCGCCCCCTCCACCAGATGACTGGACCAACCGCTGGGTCGAATCCAAACACAAGTCCGATTTTGGCAAATTTGTTCTCAGTTCTGGCAAATTCTACGGGGACCAGGAGAAAGATAAAGGTAAGAGGCAGGGAGTGGGTGTTCGGATTGAAGACGATTTCCTGGAGGAAGCTGTAGTCAGCGCTTAGAGCTTGGGCATTTCCCAGGAACCCGGGAGCCAAGGACAGGTGGGGGAAGGAAGGGGAGGTCATCAGTGTCCTTCGAGGGCTGGGGTACTCGGGGTCCGCCTGAACGACACTCCCATCCCACAGGGCTGCAGACCAGCCAAGATGCCCGATTTTACGCGCTGTCCGCTAGATTCGAACCCTTCAGCAACAAGGGCCAGACACTGGTGGTCCAGTTCACGGTGAAGCATGAGCAGAATATCGACTGTGGGGGCGGTTATGTGAAGCTGTTTCCGGGTAGTTTGGACCAGAAGGACATGCACGGAGACTCGGAATACAACATCATGTTTGGTGAGGGGGAGGGCAGCCAGTGCGGTCCTCTGCCTAGTGGACAGTGGGTGTAGACTGACCCCTTTATACTCAGAAAACTGGTTTTCACAGCCATAGAAAGCACATGAATGAGGGTCTTTTTTTCCCTGAAGGGATAACTAAAGGGTTAATCTGTTTTAGTTGTAGATTTTTGTTGTTCATTTGATTATTTTTAGATGTTTCCAAATCTTAGAAATTAAGCCGATGACTTAATATAAATCCCTGGAGACCCTTTTGAGTGCCTTCATGTTTATGCATGTATGTCTGGGCACCCTAGTGTAAAGGTCGGAGGGCAACTTCAGAAGTCTCTTCTGTCATTTGGATTCTGGCATTTGAATTCAGGCTGTCAGGCTTGGTGGAAATCACTGATTTACCTCTAAGCCGCTTTGCCGGTCTTAGAATGGTAATCTTTTCAGATTTGTCCTGAGTGTTAAGAATCAGGTCTTTGACCCTGAAGTGGTGGCACACGCCTTTAATCCTAGTTCTGGGTGTAGCGAAGGCAGGTGCATCTTTGTGGGTTCCAAGACGGGTATATGTAAAGAGAAGCTGTCTCAGAAAAAGAAAATAGAATCGGATCTTTATTCCTGGCTAGATATACTGGTGCACACATGTGATTCCAGCATTTAGACCACTGAGGTAGATTAATAGTTTTTTTTTTGTTGTTGTTGTTTTTGTTTTGTTTTTTTTGTTTGTTTTTTTGAGACAGGGTTTCTCTGTGGTTTTTTTGGAGCCTGTCCTGGAACTAGCTCTGTAGACCAGGCTGGTCTCGAACTCACAGAGATCCGCCTGCCTTTGCCTCCCGAGTGCTGGGATTAAAGGCGTGCGCCACCACCGCCCGGCGGTAGATTAATAGTTTAAGGCCAGCGTGAGTTATTTGTAACAGTGTCCTTTGTCAGAAACAAAATGGACTGGAGAGATGATTCAGTGATTCCAGAGAACACAGGTTCAGCTCCCAGTACTCAAATGGTAGCTTCGGGATCCTTTATCTTGGTGGGTGGCAGGTGTGTCCAGTTCCTGCTTCTGACCTCTAAGGCTCCTGCATATGCATGGTGCACCTACATGCACGTGGAAGTTAATAAGTAGGCGAGGCTAGATCTTTCTCTCACAGAGAGGGCTAGAGCCTGCCTTAGTAAGCAGCCTGTGTTTGCTGCTCGTGTAGGTCCAGACATCTGCGGTCCTGGCACCAAGAAGGTTCATGTCATCTTTAACTACAAGGGCAAGAATGTGCTGATCAACAAGGACATCCGGTGTAAGGTGTGCCGGGGTAGTCATTTAAGTGGCTGTCGTGGGAGGCCCAGGCAGTAGCCTGGTGGGAGGGGCTGCTCACCACCTTCCCTCTTCAGGATGATGAATTCACACACCTGTACACGCTGATTGTGCGGCCGGACAACACGTATGAGGTGAAAATTGACAACAGCCAGGTGGAGTCAGGCTCCTTGGAGGATGATTGGGACTTTCTGCCACCCAAGAAGATAAAGGATCCTAATGCCGCCAAGCCAGAAGACTGGGATGAACGAGCCAAGATTGATGACCCCACGGATTCTAAACCTGAGGTTGGTGCTCTGACAGTGGCTCTTCCGCCATCATTGAGTGGAGGACCCCTGGGCCCACTCTGACCTCCATGTGTATTCCTAGGACTGGGACAAGCCTGAGCACATCCCTGACCCTGATGCTAAGAAGCCTGAGGACTGGGATGAAGAGATGGATGGGGAGTGGGAACCACCAGTAATTCAGAATCCTGAGTACAAGGTAAGCTCGAGTGGTGGGTGTGACTCACTGGTCGGATGCTTGCGTGTGCGCTGTAATTAATATTGCACTGCAGAAACCAAACAAGACGGGCGTTGGGGTTCTCTGCAGGGCTGTTGCTTGAACTGAAGAATATGTCCACCTGTATTCACCTGGTTCTCCTCTGCAGGGCGAGTGGAAGCCGCGTCAGATTGATAACCCAGATTACAAGGGTACTTGGATACACCCGGAAATTGACAACCCTGAATATTCCCCGGATGCCAACATCTATGCCTATGATAGTTTTGGTGTCCTGGGCCTTGATCTCTGGCAGGTGAGACACAGGAAAGACAAAGGTTGTTGGCAAAGCTCACGTTGTAGGATCATACTGGTAGTTCTGGAGGGAAAACCCACCTCAAAGTGTCCAGACTCCAAAGTGCTGCATTTTATGAGGCATTTTCTTGTGATGCCTTTTTCTTCATAGCACAGGAGAAAGTTGGGGTTTTGGGGACAGGGATGGGTTGGGTTTCCAGATAGGGTTTCTCTTGTGTGGCCCCAGCTGTACTGGAACTTGCTCTTTAGAGCAGGCTGGCTTCAAACTTAGATCTGTCTGCCTTTGCCCTCCAAGTCCTGTGATTAAAGGTTTGCGCTACCACCACCTTGGTAAGAAAGTTGGTTTTATTTTGTGTTTATGTGGGTGCACATACAGAGGTCAGAGGAAAGCTAGAGGGTGATTCTCTTTATCTTGTGTGTCCATCCTAGGAATCATCTCTGCAGCTACTGTCTTTATTAGCTGACACCTCACAGGAGGTGTCTGGCCCCACTGAGCACCTAAGTCAGCAGTGCAGGTCACTAGGGCAGAGGTTTATGTCCTAAAAGCATGGCTTTTGAACTGTAGTATCCCCTTTTTTCTTAAGAGTTTTGAGGCAGGGTGGTCTTGGTATGTATCCTTGGGTGTCTTGGAGTTCACCACATAGTGCAGTCTGGCCTGGAGGTCTTTCCTCTTTGCCTTGCCACTGCACCAACATACCTGCCATGCCCCCTCCCCCACTGCCATCCCCTTTTTAGCAGCATTTCACTATGTAGCACTTGGCTGGCTTGGAACTCCATAAGGAGTCTAGCCTCTACCTCCTCAGTGCTAGGATTAAAGGCATGTCCTGCCACACACCTTGCTGCCTCACATGGTAGAAATAGAACGAACAGCCCTGTTCAGAGCCAGGTCTGTCAGAAGTCACTGTTGACCATCTGTCTTTTCATTCTTCCCCAGGTCAAGTCTGGCACAATCTTTGACAACTTTCTCATCACCAATGATGAGGCCTATGCAGAGGAATTTGGCAATGAGACATGGGGTGTCACCAAGGTTGGCTGGGGTTCCTGTCTTACTAGGGGTCAGCTGCAGGGACTGGGAGGCAGGTGAGAGCCAGGTACTAAAAGGTGTGGTCTGTCCCCACAGGCTGCAGAAAAGCAGATGAAGGACAAGCAGGATGAGGAACAGAGGCTGAAGGAAGAAGAGGAGGACAAGAAGCGCAAAGAGGAGGAAGAGGCTGAGGACAAAGAGGATGAGGATGACAGAGATGAAGATGAAGAAGATGAGGATGAGAAGGAGGAAGATGAGGATGCCACTGCCCAGGCCAAGGATGAGCTGTAGAGGCCATACCACCTGGGCTCCAGGGCTGGACTGAGGCCTGAACACCCCGCTGCAGAGCTGGCTGCTCCCAATAATGTCTCTATGAGACTCAGGAACTTTTCATTTTTTTCCAGGCAGGTTCAGATCTGGGGTGGATTCTGATTTTGTTCCCTGCCCCCCCCCCCTTTTTTTTTACTGGTGTTTGTCCTAATTCTCCCTCAGCCCTCAACTGGCTTCTCGTTTTGAATCAACATCTTTTTCTTCTGTCCCTTTCTCTCCAACCCCTGGTCACTGCCCTCCAACTCCAGAAAAAGGGGTGTGGAGGAAAAAGTCCTAGGCTTGAGATTGCATCTGCTCTCCTTCCTGGATCTCAGAGGAGGGCAGGAGAAAAGGGGGTGGTGTCTCCCCTGCCCCCAGCACTGAGGAAGAATGGGGGTCTTCTCATCCCCTTTCTCCCTTGCCCCCAGGACTGGGCCGCTTGTGGGGCAGCCAGTTCTAGCACAGCTCACACTGAGAGTGTAAGAACTACAAACAAAATTTCTATTAAATTAAGTTTTGTGTCTTCCCTACCGTGTTTCCTTCTCTGGGAGGATGTACGTCAGGGAATCAAGTGGCTTTTCAGGGTGCAGGTTGCTCAGGCTTGAGCTATTAAAGTTGATCGGATCCCACAAAATGACATTGGTGCATATATATCTGTATCATGTAATCTCAAGCAGGAGAGCAGCTGTCAGATTTGATTTTGTTTGCTAGATAGGATTCCTCCATGTAGCTTTGGAGCCTATCCTGGAACTCACTCTGTAGACCAGGCTGGCCTCGAACTCACAAAGATCTGCCTGCCTCTGCTTGCCAAGTGCCAGGATTAAAGAAAGGCGTGTGCCACCACTGACCACTAGCAGCAAGTTTTGATGTTTGAAGTCCTACTAAGTCCCTTGTCCTGGCAGCAGATGTGTGATGAACAGACTGATTGCTGACTGAGCTTGGTGACTGCTGGGCAGACACTTGAACCTTAATCTTAACTATCTATTGTTAGAACGGGCTGGAGCTAGGCATGGTGGCGCGCACCTTTAATACCAGCACTTGGGAGGCAGAGACAGGCGGATCTCTGAGTTTGAGGCCAGTCTGGTCTACAGAGCGAGTTCCAGTACAGCCAGGGCTACACAACCCTGTCTCAAAGAGTAGGCTGGATCTCTTAGTCCACTTTTTGATACTGCTACATAGGATAGATAGTTGAGCTGTTTCAAACCTCGCATCATTGGAGTGAATGCTGGTAAGTCATAGTCAAGGAACTAAATTCAGAGAGTGACTGGTTTAGCCCAAGGGCCCATGTTTCTAGGACTGAGCTGATAGGGGTTGGCTATGTTCAGTTGGAGATGGCTTACTCTGGGTGCCTGCCTACCACAAGGGGAAAAGGGACTGAAAGGATTAGGATCCCCACTGTTGGGTCACAGGCTTGCCATTTAAAGGTGGAAGGTGGACAGGAGGCCTGTGATCTTAGAAACTGATCTTGCCTTGCCAATTTTGAAGGAGTCTGCACTCAGGCGGCTGGAGAGAGGCAGGCCTTTGGGAACTGCCTGATCACTGGTGTGGCGAGAAGCATTTGGCAAAGCAAGCTCCGTAGTGAGCAGTGAGTAGTCAGTTCTGCCTGGGAGGATGTTGATGCTTGTGTTCTCTTTATGATAGCCTTGGCCTAGCTTCGCTTCAACCCCTTAAATCACCTTTGATGTGCTGCACCCCTTCCAAGGCTGATGTTTTCACCACCTTTTAGTTATGTTATGGTGACTTAGGCTTCTTGAAATACCCCTTACCTCCCAGAAAAACGTGGGTGCAAGCAAGGGAAATCTATGGAGGGGAGAATTGTATTTAGCGTAAAGGAGCCTTGGCTGGGCGGTGGTGGCTCACGCCTTTAATCCCAGCACTCGGGAGGCAGAGGCAGGCGGATCTCTGGGAGTACGAGGCCAACCTGCTCTACAAGAGCTAGTTCCGGGACAGGCACCAAAGCTACAGAGAAACCCTGTCTTGAAAAAGAAAAAACAAAAAAAAAGGAGCCTTGGAAAATGTTATTCTTTTTTTAAATGTTAAATGTTTTGAGGTGTTGAGTGGATTGCCAGTCATTGAAATATCACAAAGAGGTAGGGCACCCATGAACTAGAGTTTGTTCTAAAAATTAATAAGATAGCCCTTGGAAATGGAGCCACATGATACCCAGATTCTTTTTTTTTCTCTCTTTTTTTTAAATATTTATTTACTTATTATGTATACAATATTCAGTTTTGTGTGTATGCCTGCAGGCCAGAAGAGGGCACCAGACCTCATTACAGATGGTTGTGAGCCACCATGTGGTTGCTGGGAATTGAACTCAGGACCTTTGGAAGAGCAGGCAGTGCTCTTAACCGCTGAGCCATCTCTCCAGCCCAATACCCAGATTCTTATATTTGGTTATCAGCCTAGTCATTGACAGTTGAGTGGTGGTGGCGCTCGCCTTTAATCCCAGAGGCAGGTGGATCTCTTGAGTTCGAGGCCAGCCTGGTCCACAAGAGGTAGTTCCGGGACAGGCTCCAAAGCTACAGAGAAACCCTGATTCAAAAAAACTTAAAAAGATATGTTTGAGATTTGTGGTAACTTCATTTGCTTTCTGCTAAACTACTTTTAGTTTGTTCAGATCTGAATTAGGGCAACTAAACCTAAAGCAAAAACCATAAAAACTGGTAGTGAGTGGAAGCTGGTGCCTTAGAAGCCATTTTGCGGGCATATGACATCACTATTGACAAACATGACATCATCCAGACAACGAAGTCTGCCCGGCTAAAGCGCAACTTAATTGTTTGCGCATGCCTAAGGAAGGAAAGTGCTACCACGCATGCTCTAGAGGTAGAGGCAGGTTCACAGACGGGTGACAAAGCTGATATGCGCGCGCTTCTCACTTGCCCCGGAAGCGCTTGGAGCACGGCGCAACTGGGCGCTAAGATGGCGGCGGCGTGAGTTGCATGTTATACGAGGATCCTGGGGCTGCCGCATTGCTCCGGCCCCGCCATGGCCGTCGTCATCACACTTAAAACGTTGCAGCAGCAGACCTTCAAGATACGCATGGATCCTGAGGAGACGGTGCGGGCCGGAGCCCGGGTGGCGGGAGCGACCGGGTGCCGGGGTGGGTGGGGGCAGGGAGGCCTGGGACCAACGGGAGGGACGGGGAGGACGTGCGGCCGGGCCCTGCTGCCCTCCCCCAGCGGCCCGACCTCCTCGGATCCCCCCGATCGGCCCTGCCCTGCCCCGGCAGCTCGGGCGCCATTCCCTGCCTGGACCCAGGGCGAGTCCCCAGGTCCGCTCCGGTGTCAGCTGCCGGCTCCGCGTCCCAGCTTGCAAGCTGCTCAGGTGGCCCAGTTTGGCATCAGTGGCCAAGAGGTGCCAACTGGTGACGACAATGTTGATGATAATAAATGGTCTTAATCTTAATAGTTTTGGTGGTCCGTGTTTGTTGGCCGTTTATTCTTTCCCAGTGTCATCTTACTGAATCTGCAAAATAGCATTGTCCCTCGGGGATTCTTGACTTTCTCCTTTTGACAACCTCAGAGTTAAGGAACTTTGCCACGGTCACAGCAATGGCAGAGACAGGGTTAAATTTTTTTCTGTTTCATGTAACAGACAGCAGCCTAAACATGCTGCATGAACTTTTGTTTGCTTTTGCTTTTTGAGAGTGGGGTCTTGTAATTCAGTGTGACTTTGAACTTTCTGGGCCTCAAGTGATCTGTATTGACTTAGCCTCCCAAGGAGGTGCTACTACTGAGGCCACCTCCCCTGAACCTTCAAATATACTATAAAGCTACTGGTACACCCTAAGTGAAGTCTAGGCATTGTGGTCATGTCTATGATCTCTGAACATTAAGGCCAAGATGGGGTTTGTTTTGAGTTCCAGTCCAGTCTGAGCTACGTAGTTCTAGGCCAGCCTGGAGTACAGAATAAGAAGGACCGTTATAAAAATGGAAGGGAAAAGGATGTCTCAGTAGTTACAGAACAGAGGCCGGTGGTGGGTCTACCCTTTCATTTCCCTTACTGTTTCCCTTCTCAACCACACGGCATCTGAAATACAAATTCGCTTTTCTTCTCACATCAGTGTCTTCACATGAGAACAGTGACTGACTTGTGTTTTGAACAGGGTTTAGGGATGGAGCTCTGGTAGAGCACTTAGTATAAACAGGCCCTGGGGTCCATCCCTAAACCACCACCATCACACCTAGGTGTGAACATACACACAGACACACACTGAGCAGCTTCAGTGTCTGGCCTATAACAGATTGCTGTCAGCTGACCAGAATGAATCGGAATCTTGTACGATTGAGAGCAAAGCTTTTTCCCTAGAGTAAAAGGGTCAGGAAAGGAGTCTTTATTGTATTTGAGACAGCTTCATTATGTAGCTCTGGCTAGCCTGGAACTCAGTCTCTCCCCCGTGTTGGGGTTAAATGTGTGCACCACCATGCTTAGACTTCACTGAGGGTATCTGAGTGCTGGTGCTACTTGTGACCACACACACACATACATTATTAGTCTTGTTTATAATACCTTACTCCTTATTCCAGGTGAAGGTGCTAAAGGAAAAGATAGAAGCTGAGAAGGGTAGAGAAGCTTTCCCTGTGGCCGGACAGAAGCTCATCTATGCTGGCAAGATCTTGAGTGACGATGTCCCCATCAAGGAATACCATATAGATGAGAAGAACTTTGTGGTTGTCATGGTGACCAAGGTGGGTAGATTAGCTGGGATGCTGGCAAAGAGCTTGTGTGTCCAGGAGAGATTAGCCACAGGCAGGGTGGGGCTGTGATGGGGCAGGATGTTGAGGCTTGATAGGGATGCTGCTGCCTGATCCCTTCTTCTTCTTGTCACAGACCAAGACTGTCCAGGGGACTCCAGCACCCCCAGAGGTCTCACCTACTGCTGCCTCGGAATCCTCCACACCTTTCCCTCCGGCCCCGGCATCAGGGATGTCCCATCCTCCACCTCCCAGCAGCGAGGACAAGAGCCCATCAGAAGATTCAGCCACCACAACATCTCCAGAATCCATTTCTGGGTAAGGAAGGGACAGTAGCCTTACCTGTGCCCTGTCTTCTGCACCTTCCAGTGTGGTCCCATGCACTTGCCGGGAGGGCAAGCCACCAGAAGCCTGGGTCCGATTTCTCTCTCTTGAATTTGCAGCTCTGTTCCTTCTTCAGGTAGCAGCGGGCGAGAGGAAGACGCAGCTTCCACATTAGGTGGGTGGGTGGTCCTCAGGGCAGAGGTGACTGGGAGCCCCAGCCATCAGCCTTTGACAGCCTTGTCTGGGTATGGGAGGGCCTGGGAGCTGCCCTTCTGTGCTCCTGGTGACCCCAGCCCTGCTGCTCCCTCCACAGTGACTGGCTCTGAGTATGAGACGATGCTGACCGAGATCATGTCCATGGGCTACGAGCGGGAACGGGTTGTGGCCGCGCTGAGGGCCAGCTACAACAACCCCCACAGAGCTGTGGAGTACTTGCTGACGGTGAGGGAGTCTCCAGGTCTCGGTACCTCAACAGAAATGGAAGTGGAACCTCCCCATAGGCTCTTGGGTCCTTCTGTTGCCACTGGAGGCTTCCCAAAGAGGCAGGACAGAGAACATGGAGGGCGGGGATGAGGCCTTCCTGTCTCCTATCAGGCTGATAATTTGGGAGGGGGAAGTGGCTCTGTTGGAGAGAACTAAAGAGCAGGATCCCTGACAGGGAATTCCCGGAAGCCCTGAGCCCGAACATGGTTCTGTCCAGGAGAGCCAGGTACCAGAACAGCCGGCCACAGAAACAGGTGAGCAGGATGAACAGTTTGCATGTGGGCATCTACAGTCTAGCTCAGGAGCCCTGCAGGGGTCTCACCACACCTCTTCCTGCCACTAACAGTGGAGAACCCCCTGGAGTTCCTGCGGGACCAGCCCCAGTTCCAGAACATGCGGCAAGTGATTCAGCAGAACCCAGCGCTACTCCCTGCACTGCTCCAGCAGCTGGGCCAGGAGAACCCTCAGCTCTTGCAGGTGCATTCCAGGGCGAGGGAACTGAGACAGATGCCTTTTCTAGTTCTTTAGGGGAACACCCAGGGACATAGCTTTGCTCTGAGAAAGCAGAATAGCACAGGTCCAGTCCCTTGCTGTCTGATGACCGACAAGGTCATGTGTAATTGGACTTCAATGAGGTACAGATGCTGTTGACATCCCCCTGCAGAAGAGGTCAGGCCCAGAGCACCAAAGCAGCCTGCCTGCCTCCTGCCATACATCTGGGTCCTAGACTCTGGCCACAGTATTTTTGTTTGTTTGTTTGTTTTTCAAATGGGGTTTCTCTGTAGCTTTAGAGCCTGTTCTGAAACTCACTCTGTAGCTCTGTAGACCAGGCTGGCCTCGAACTCTAGAGATCCGCCTGCCTCTGCCTCCCCAGTGCTGGGATTAAAGG
This sequence comes from Microtus oregoni, assembly GCF_018167655.1. Classification (NCBI taxonomy): domain Eukaryota; kingdom Metazoa; phylum Chordata; class Mammalia; order Rodentia; family Cricetidae; genus Microtus; species Microtus oregoni. The sequence goes on from NW_024543063.1 coordinate 66,969,808, forward strand.
CGTGCGCCACCACCAACCGGCTCAGCAGTCTTCTTGAGTTCTTGCTGTACCGTAGCTCCTCTCCCTGCTTCTCAGTCTTGTCTTTTTCCTGATCTGACCTGAACCTGTGTCATCACACCAGAACCCCTGTACCGCTCTTGGCTGAACTATGAGAGGACTTCCTGGACCTCTGAGTTTTCAGGCCCACTTGTTTGTTTCTGCCCTGAGCCTCGGACAGCCTCCTGGGGACTGTCTCTGCTTCTACCCCAGTGGTAGCCACTTTGCCCACCCAATATCCTGTTTCTTTCTCTCGTGTCTCCTCATTCTACACCATGCCCCTGGTGACTGTCCACCAAGAGGCTAAATTGTCAGATGTCTGCAGAAGCAAAGGGTTGCATCAGAACCTTTAGATTTCCAAGTACAGTGTATTTAACAGACTCAGGCTGAGCGTGGTAGTGTAGTCCAGCACTTAGGCTGAGGTAGGAGGATCACTGGACTTGAAGTCAGCTCCTTGAAATAGTGAGATCATCTCAAAAAAAGAAAGAAAAAAGATAAAGGTTGCACAGGTTGAGAGTGTGCCTCAGTAGTGGAGTGCTAGTACTTAGCAGGTTGAGGCCTGGGTCCACTCGCAATGTGATAGAGGCACCCAAGCTGCACTCCCCCTTGTCTTCCCAGACTCTCTGTGCTGCTCATGTGGCCACAGAGCTCTTCTGGGACTTGCCATCCCTCTAGATCCACCCAGGGCATTTTCACTTGGTGCTTGTTTTAGCCAGAGGCAAGCTCCTCTCTTCTGCGAGACAGTTGATCCCTCCCAAAAGGCCTCAATAACTTAACTAGCATATCTGCAGCTACTTGGTTTGAACTTTTGTTTTTATTTAGTCTCACTATATAGGTTAGGCCGGCTTCAAACTCATGGTGATCCTCTTGCTTCAGCCTCCCGAGGGCTGGGATTACAGGTATGACCCATCATGCATAGCTTTGGTACATTTACTTCGTTTGTTTTACTGAGACATTTAATTGAGACACTACATAGCCCTGGCTAGCTTCAAATTCCTCTGTAGACCAGGCCAGCCTCAAACTCAGATCCTCCTGCCTCTGCCTCCCAAGTGCCAGGGTTAAGGGTGTGTGCCACCATGCCCGTCTCCCCAGCTTGGCACCTTAGCCCTACCTTGACAGTTTATTTCTATGATTCCATGACTGTTGGCCAGAGTAGGCACCTTCAGAGTGTTTGACAGTGTGTGTAAGCAGGGCTGTGATGGGACCTGGGCATACGCGGCAAGGACTGTGGACTGTCACCCTTCTCCTCACAGCAAATTAGCCGTCACCAGGAGCAGTTCATCCAGATGTTGAATGAGCCCCCTGGGGAGCTGCCGGATGTCTCTGATGTAGAGGGCGAGGTTGGTGCCATAGGGGAGGAGGCCCCACAGATGAACTATATCCAGGTGACGCCGCAGGAGAAGGAAGCTATAGAAAGGGTAAGAGGCCTGGCTGAAGAGCCACTCATGGTGGGCAGCCCCATACCTCCCTCCTTCTTACCCTGCCCATCTTCCCACAGCTGAAGGCACTGGGCTTCCCAGAGAGCCTGGTGATCCAGGCTTACTTCGCGTGTGAAAAAAATGAGAACTTGGCTGCCAACTTCCTCCTGAGTCAGAACTTTGATGATGAGTGACGCTGGGAGGCTGGAGTGCCCCCACCCCACTCCACAAAAGTTTTATAAAAGAGAAAGTATATATATATATATACACACACATATATGTATTCATGTTTATTTAAGAGGAAGAAAAAATCAAAAACCATTTAAAGAAAAAGAAAAACCACCACCTTGCCCAGATTCCCACCTTCCTGAAGTGGCCCCTATTCCCATCTCAGTCCGACAAGACCTGGGCCAGACAGCTGTCCCCATCCTCTTAACAGAGCCCAGCCTGCTCAAAGTTGCTGGCAAGACCAGGAGGCGACAGATGGGCCCCTCTTGGCCTCTGTCCCAGCTCCCTGCAGCCAGATGGAGAGGCGCCTGCCTGCTTCCCCATCCCTGAAGCATCCCCAAGGACAACCCACCTCCCTCCTCCATGATGAGGGGAAGCTGGAGCCCTAAACTTTTATCCTCCATTGGAGTGGCCCAAATCTTTCCATCTGGAGTGAGTTCATTAGAAGCCCAAGGCCTTCTCCCCAGACCGGCCTTGGCCTCCAGCCTGGAGAAGAAGGTAACATCAATTCTGAAGGCCAAGGCTACCCCTGCCCCAGGACAGAACCACATCTCTGATAAAGGTTTTGAAGTGAATAAAGTTTTAAAAGTGAGCCCTAATAATGGTGCCTGCCTACTGGAGCTTCTCACAGCAGCCTATGAATCTGTGAGCTAGCTGGGGCACAGGTGACGTGGCATGCCAAGCTGTGGGGAAGATGCCTGTGAGCCTCACAGATGGGGGCCCCAGCATCTCTTCCCTCTGGAAACTTGGGCCCCTGCCCCAGCTTAGCCCTAGAAGGGCTGCTGCTCCCTCTATCATGCAGTCTGTTTGGCTGTACTCCCCCCGGTAATTGGCTAATTACTGGAGATTAATGTTGGTAAACAGAAGCCTCCTTCTCCACCGCCATCTGCTCCTTCATTATTTGCCCATCCATTCCCCTTTCTATGTCCCTGAAGCCCCAGTTCATGGCATGGCCTAGCGTCCAGGTGTGAACACAGCCCAGTGGAGCATTCTCCCACCCCAGGTGTTGTGGAATGAGCCGGGGGCCCAGGAAGTCACAACTTGAGGGAGAATGTATAGCACAGAGCTGTCAGCAGCAGGTTTTATTGGGAAAGGGGCTTTCAGGAACTGGGCTCCCCAGACACTTCTGGGTCCTGGGCTTCGGCAGAGGCCATTGCAGCAGCTCGTGCCTCCTTCTTCTGCCGCTGTTTCTCCTCCTTGAGGCGCTTGCGCTGCTGCTTGTCTAGGTCCTGTAACAGTTCCTGGAAGCGGGCACTCCTTGGGTCCACGTGGTAACCCAGGCGCTCCTGGGCCTCAGCCTGTAGCCGGGCCCTCCGCTCCTTATCAGCCTGAGCTTTCTCCCAGCGTTCCCGCTTCTGCCGTCGCCAGTTCTCAATCATTTGTGGCATCTTGGCCATGCACTCTGAGATGTGCTGCTCCCTGCAGAGGAAAGCAGGCAGTAAGGGGCAGACCAAGTCGACCCTGGATTCCACCTACCTGTGGCTGTGTCTGCCAGGTCCAAATTCGGGCACAGAAACAACTAGATGAATGTTTTCTTCCAGCCCTGTGAATTTCTTAGTTACACTCATATCTCAGTCTTAAGACAGTAAAACTGAAAGAATCAAGCCTTAAAACAGGAAAGGACTATCCATCCAGCTAGGGTGGGACAGATGGGAACCAGCGCTGTTCTACACTCACAGTGTGACTCTGGACAGCTGACCTGGCTTCTCCAGGCCTCAGTTTCATCTGGACAAAATTCAAAGTTGAGAGGACAGGTTAAATACCAGGAACACATTTCACTTGCCTTGGACCCTGCACCAGAAGTGGCATCATCCAGATGTCTATGACTTTCTCCATTTCCCCCGCAGATCTGATCGTGCACATGTTCCTCCTTTGCTGATGTCTGCCCTGGACTTCGGGGCCCAGCACCATTCTCATCTCCACTACCCAGCCACACTGACCTAGTGCCTCAGGGCACACTTTAGGCATTTTTTTAAAATTTATTTATTATGCATACAGTATTCTTTCTGCATGTATGCCTGCAGGCCAGAAGAGGGCGCCAGATCTCCTAACACCATGTAGTTGCTGGGAATTGAACTCAGAACCTTTGGAAGAGCAGGCAGTGCTCTTAACCGCTGAGCCATTTTTCTCCAGCCCCTAAGCATTTTTTTTTAAATTAATTTCCTTTCTTTTTTGTTTTTTTGAGACAGGGTTTCTCTGTGCAGTCCTGGCTGCCCTGGAACTCACTCTGTAGTATAGAGGCTGACCTTGATCTCACCTGCCCCTGCCTCCTAGTGTTGGGATTAAAGGCCTGTACTGCCACTGGCTTGAAATTTTTTCAAAGATAGGGTCTTACTATGTAGATGAGGCTGGTCTACATAGATGGCTCCAGATGGCTAAGATTACAGGTGTGCTTTCCTCATGCCCAGTTTCCTTATGATAAATAAAGGGTCTCACTGATAGGTGTGAGGGCTGTCCTCAGACCTCACACCCTGCCTCTGAACCACGCCTTCTCCAAAGTGACAGTCATGTGTCACTAGGCTTGGCTCAACCTCAGGACCTTTGCACCACCTGTTCTCCTTCTGGGAACTCAAGATTTTCCCAGTAACTATAACTGGTTATATGGGGCTTTGCTTAAACATACAAGGGCTAGCAAACTCAGATGTTCTCCTGCATGCTTACCCCCCTCCCCTTTTTTTGGGATAAAAAACCTTGTAACCTTGGCTATTCTGGAACTCATTCTATACCAGGCTGGCCTCGAACTCACTGAGATCCGCCTGCCTCTTCTTCCCGAATGCTGGCATTAAGGGTGTGCACTACTACTGCTTGGCCCCAGCATGCACTTTTCCCCCCCAAAACAATATTTCTCTGTAGCTTTGGAGCCTGTCCTGGAACTAGCTCTTGTAGACCAGGCTGGTCTCGAACTCAGAGATCCACCTGCCTCTGTCTCCCGAGTGCTGGGCTTGCACCATCATTGCCGGGCTCCAGCACGCACTCTTAACCGTGTTTTGTCCTTCTGAGGGCCCCGTCATGTGAAATTCTTGTCTGTTTTGTTTCCCATTGTGTGGATCCTCCAATTCTTGCACAGAATGTTAGTAAAGATAAAATAGTTGAGGCTGGGCCTGGTACAGGCCTGTAATCTCAGATACAGGGAAGGTAAAGGTAGATGGATTCTAGATTCAGTGCCAGTCTGGAAACATAACGAGTTATGGTTAACAGTGAGACCTTATGTATATATAAGGCGAGCTAGTGATACAGCTCAGTAGTAAAGGAAGGGGGAAAGTAACACAAGAACTGCAGCTGAGTGACTACAAGAATTTACCTAGCAGTTGTGTGTGTGGGGGGGGGGTTGGTTTGGTTTTTCGAGACAGGGTTTCTCTGTAGCTTTGGAGCCTTTCTGGAACTCGCGCTGTAGACCAGGCTGGCCTCGAACTCACAGAGATCCACCTATCTCTGTCTCCCAATTGCTGGAATTAAAGGCGTGTGCCACCACCGCCCGGCCAGAAGTTTTGTTTTTCAGCCAGGTGAACATGTATGTTAACCCTACACCACAAGGGCTCCGCATGTCTTTAACGAAGGATTCGTGGTTTCGGGGCCGTGGGTTACCTGCCCCCATAACGCACCTGGCACGACGCTTTGCCTCCTCGGCCTGCTGCTGTGTGCGCAGCGACTCTTGCATGGTCGCTAAACTCGGGTACCATTCTCGCTCCTCCGCCTCCAACTCGCGCAGCTGCTCCGGGGACGGCCACAGGGAGGCGGGGGCCACCCCGGACTTGGCGCCGTAACGCGCGAACTGCTTGGCCGCGTACCGCGGCCCTAGTTGCCATCGTGGGCTCAGCGGGTTCTCCGGGTCTGGCCAATGGGGCTCGGGGTGGCGGCGCGGGGGTGGCGGCGCACGGTAGTTACAGGATCTGGGCCCCACAGCCACGGAGAACCGCAGGAGACGGCGCGCCTGCATGGCGGACGCCGCCATCTTGGCTGTGGGTCCTCGCGGGCGGCGGGCTGGCTAGAGTGCTGCCTGCGCGGCGGAAACCTCGGGGACCTCAGGTAAGGGAGCCTAGGAACTAGACTGGAAGACTGTAATCGGTGCCGTAGAGGTGCACATTTAATGCGGGAGGCGGTAGTTGTTAATATATATGACCAGGCGTGGCCATATATTATAAAATATAACATTGATCCCAGCACTCAGGAGGGAGAGGCAGGAGGATCTCTGTGAGTTGAAGGACAGCCTGGTCTATAGAGCTAGTTCCAGGACAGGCTCCAAAGCTATAGAGAAACCTTGTCTCAAAACAAAACAAGAGCAAAACTGGCATTCTAGTAATATTTAAAATAATATATTTAAGCTAACATTTTAATTTTTAGTTTTGAAATCTTGTTTTAATTATTTCCATTTTATTTTATATTTTATTTCCCCCACATATGCCTTTTTATCTCTCTAATATATTAAATATTTCCATCTTAGTATCTAGGTTCATGTTGCCTTTTAAGTCTTTTTGTTTGTTTGTGTAAGCATTGCAGCTCAGATAGAAAGGGATCCTGGCAGTCGGGAGCCAAGGAATGCTAAGTATTACGGCTTGGATGGAAAAGTATTCTGGCACTTGGGAACCAAGCACAGGTGGTCACGGTAGGCAGAGCAGGTTACAGCCCTGCCCCAGGGAAAGGTTTCCCCAATCTAACAGCTCTGCGCCTCCGTCAGGAGAGGGTTCCCCCGGCGAAGTTGTTACAGATCTACTCTGGTCCCGCCCCCCCCCCCCCCCCCCCCCGTAACAACTGTGCCTAGCGGAAACCCGAGTGGAAGTGGGGGAGTATAGTCCTGCTCTGCTGCGGGCAAAAGTTGTTACTTCTCTCGTGCACTCCATTCCTGTAAAGGGAGGTCTCACCCAAGCATCCTTCGAGAGGGAAGAGTCCAGGAGAGCGGCTGCCTCTGCAGGGGTCAGAAGATAGCAGCAAACTCAGCGGGTGCAGAGCTTCTTAGAGGCAGAGTTTTTCCAGGGAGAAGATTTTCAGGCTGGGAATTGGTCAGGTTTCAGTCCCTTGAGCTCAGACTGGCTAGATCTCTGCTCAGGGATTGGTTTGTTTTTTGCTTAGTTGCTTAGGGGTAGATTTGGCTCTGGTTTTAGAGCCAAAGTGTTTCTTTCACTGGCCCTTTTTAGCCTTTTGGCTCTAATTTCAGGGCCAGGACATATTTCTTTCACTGCACTGATTCTATGGCCAAAATGTGTTTCTTTAGCTCTGGTTTCAGGGTCAGGGTGTGTTTCTTTGGCTGGCCCTTCCCCATACAGTTTGTTTGTTTTTCGAGACCTGGTTTCTCTGTGTAGCCCTACCTGTCCTGAAATTTGGTCTACAGGTAGACCAGGCTGACCTCGAACTCAGAGATTCTCCCGTCTCTGCCTTCTGTGTGCTGGGACTAAAGGAGTGTGTTACCACTGTCCGGCACACTTTAAATCTTTTTTTTTTTTTTAAATATGTGTGTGTGCCTGCAGCGACCAAATTAATCCTCCAGAGCTGGCCTTCCAGGCAGTTGTCAAGGTGCTTGGGTACAGGGAACTGAACTCAAGTCCTCTGGAAGATCAGGAAGTGCTCTTAACTTCTGAGTCATTTCTTCAACTCCTTGTATTACATCTTGTTTGCTCTTGTGTCTTTTTGAGTATTACGATGTAGTGCTGGCTGGCCTGGAACTCACTGTGGACTAGGCTGGCCTCAGACCCACAGAATTCTGCCTGCCTCTGCCTCAGCAGTGCTGAAATGAAAGACCTGAGACCCCCCCGCCCCATGTCCATTTTGCCTTATATCTTAAACATTTAAGACCTACTCTATGGGATTTTAGTTCCGTGACTCGGTTGAAGGTGTGCTTGCCTAGCACACAAAGCCCTGTTGTTTATCCTTGCACTGTCTAAGTGATACAAAGTGGTGCAAGCCTGTTAATCCCGACACTGGAGAGGTAGAGGCAAGAGGATCAGATTCAGGGTCATCCGGGGCTACATAGCTTCGTATTTCCCACCCTTCCCCTTCCATTTTACTAAGTCTCACATAGCTCAGCCTAGGCTTGGATTCCTATCTGTCCAGTGCTAGGATTACAGGCTTCATTGCAGCTAGCAAGATTGACTTTAGGACTAAGGTTTTTTATTCTTTGCTTTTTGGATTTTTTAGATACAGTCTCATGTATCCCATGTTGGCTGCAGGTTTACTATATACGTGAGGCTGGTTTTAAACTCTTGGTCATCCTGCCTCTGCCTTTCAAGTTCTGAGAGTAGAAGCATGTAATACTATTCTTGTTTAAAATTTTATTTTAAACATTTTGAATGCTTTTACTCTTTTAGATTTAGTTTGTTTTTTTAAATATTTATTTATTTATTATGTATACAACATTCTGCCTCGATGTATGCCCACACGCCAGAGCAGGGCGCCAGATCTCAGTACAGATGGTTGTGAGCCACCATGTGGTTGCTGGGAATTGAACTCAGGACCTCTGGAAGAACAGCCAGTGCTCTTAACCTCTGAGCCATCTCTCCAGCCCTAGATTTAGTTTTAAAAAATATTTATGACTATAAATATTGTGAATGTATTCATGTGTGCTCAGAAGTCTACTGAGGCCAGAAGAGGGTGTTCAGTCCCCTGGAACTGGAGTTACAGGCAGTTGTGATCTGCCCGGTGTTGCTGGGAACTGAACTCAGATCTTCTGGAAGAGCAGGAAGCACTCTTAACCTCTGCCTTGAGCTTTATTGTGCACATGGGATTGAGTTAATTATCACTAGAGGAAAACTTTTTTCCAAATTGTGCTATACTTAATTATGCCTAAAATAAACTGTTTGGTGTCAAACTCTTGATTTAAGCCAGCACTAGCTGCTGAGTCCTGTTGAGCCTCACTCAGGCTGTTACTCTGTTGGTCCTAGTGTTTGCAGAGACCCCCACATGTATGTGAGCCTGTATGTGTTTGGATGTGGATGGGTGCCCTCAGAGGCCAGAAGAGGGCCTCAGATCCCTGGAACTGGAGTTTCAGAATCACCAGCACCACAGAAACTGGGCATGATGGTGAGGACCTGTAATCGTAGCATTCAGTAAGTGGACAAGAAGCTAAGAATTCAAGGTCATCCTGAGCTCCATAGAGTGTTTAAAGCAGGCCTGGGATGTAGTACAAATTCTAATTGTTCTTAATAAGAAGAACCCGGAGTCAGATATTAGGGGTGAAAGCTGAGAGATCAGATAAGCAGTGCAGGCAGCCACTAGAGAGACCTTTTACTTTTACTGAATCCTCAGGCTGAAGGGGTGATCCTGTCTCTACACATCCTTAGACTGCACCTGAGTGCCTGTCTCCTCCCGCTTTATATTCCTTTCTCCACCCAGCCATATCCCTTCCTGTCTCCACCTCCCTAGTGCTAGAATTAAAGTGAGTTCCAAGTGCTGGAATTAAAGGCATGTGACTTCCAAGTGCTGGAATTAAAGGCGTGAACCCCCGCTGCCTGGCTCTAATTATCTTTTAAACTGGATCAATCTTGTGTGAGCCCAGGGTGGCACTGAACACTCAAGAGATCCACCTGCCTCTGCCTCCCGAGTGCTGGGATTAAAGGTGTGCGCCACCACCGCCTGGCCTCTATGGCTAACTAGTGGCTCTCTGCACTCTGATCTTCAGGCAAACTTTATTGTTAGATCACAAACAAAACATCACCACTCCGGGATATGTGAGATTCTGTCATCTCCCAAAAAGAGCTAATCAACTGAGCATGGTGACGCAAGCCTTTAACCCCAGCACTCAGGAGGCAGAGGTAGGGGGATGTCTGAGTTTGAGGCCAGACTGGCGTACAGAGTGAGTTCCAGGACAGATAGGGCTGTTACCCGGTGAAATTCTGTCTCAAAAAACCAAAAAAGAAAAAAAAAATACAGGGTTTCAAGATAGGTATTTTGGTGCATACCTTTAATCCCAGCACTTGGGAGGCAAAGGCAGGTAGAACTCATAATTTTTTTAAAAATATTTATTTATTTATTATGTATACAATATTCTGTCTGTGTGTATGCCAGAAGAGGGCACCAGACCCCATTACAGATGATTGTGAGCCACCATGTGGTTGCTGGGAATTGAACTCAGGACCTTTGGAAGAGCAGGCAATGCTCTTAACCTCTGAGCCATCTCCCCAGCCCTAGAACTCTTAAATTTGAAGCTAGCCAAGGTTATGTTTGTATCTAAAACCTGTGTTGTCAAAACAACAACAAAAATAGGGTTTCAAGTAGCCCAGGCTGACTAAGTAGCTGAAATTAACCTTGAATGTCTTGTTTTTCTACCTCCACCTCCCAGCTGCTCGGATTTGTGCTGCCAAACCCCAGCTCTTCTTTTTCTTTACTTGTGTGTTGAGACAGAAGAGGGGACAGAAAGTTGGGACATGTTAGGCATTCTACCACTGATCTAGATTGTCAGACCTATGGTGTGTGTGCTGTGGATTTGTCTGTATGCATATATGTTCTTCTAAATTGTCAGACCTGCAGTGTGTGTGTGCTGTGGATTTGTCTGTGTGCACACATGTTCATATCTGAGCATGTGGAGGTCAGAGGTCAACTTTGGGAGTCATCCCTCAGGCACCATCCACCTCAGTTTTGGAGATGGGGTCTCTAGTTGGCCAGGAACGCACTATAGGTTAGACTGGCTAGCTAGTGAGCCCATGGATCTGCCTGTCTTAGCCTCCCCAGTGTTGGGATTACAAGCATGAATTATCATACCCACCTTTTTTGTTTGTTTTTTGTTTTTTTTGTTGTTTTGTTTTTTGTTTTTTTTTTTGTTTTTCGAGACAGGGTTTCTCTGTGGTTTTGGAGCTTTTGTTTGTTTTTTAAGTAATCTTAAAGATTCTTTTTATTTAAATTTATGTGTATGTGTGTTTGCTCACCTGAGTGTTTGCATGCCAAGTTCATGCAGTACCCGCAGAGGCCAGAAGAGAGCATCAGATCTCCTGGGACTGGAGTTCAGTTGTTTGTGAACTGTATGGGTGTGGGGAACTGAATTTAGATTCTCTGCAATAGATGTAACTGTTCTCAACCTCTGAGCAATCTCTCATATATATGGATCGATTGATTGATAGATAGATGATAGGTAGATAGGTAGATAGATAGATAAATAGATAGATAGGTAGGTAGATAGATGATAGGTAGATAGGTAGGTAGGTAGATAGATAGATAGATAGATAGATAGATAGACAGACAGACAGATAGATCATGAATCTACTGATACCTTAATTATCATCTGTGGCTACACAGCCCTGCAGTCAACACCCTACTGGTCACTCAGGCCTTGGCCTGGAGGGCCTTCAGGTCCTGCAACCATGATATATAGGTTTAAACTGAGTATCTTTTGTTCTATTTACCAACAAAGACTCAGAAGTCAGATGTGGGGTGAAAACCTGCTAGATCAGAGAAGCCGAGGAGCAACCAGCTGACCTTCCTTTTTGACTGGAGACCCAGATATTTTATGTCAGTTGTGGCTGTTGTGAAGGGCAATGTTTCTCTGAATTTTTTTCTCAGCCCATTTATCATCTGTAGAAAGGAGGGCCACTGATTTTTTTTCAAGTTAATCTTATATTCTGCTACATTATTGAAGGTGTTTATGAGTTGTAGAAGTTCCTTGGTAGAATTTTTCGGGTCACTTATGTTAACTATCATAGCATCCACAAACAGTGAGAGTTTGACTTCTTCTTTTCCGATTTGTATTCCCTTGATCTCCTATTGTTGTCTAATTGCTCTAGCTAGGACCCCAAGAACTATACTGAATAGATATGGAGAGAGTGGGCAACCTTGCCAAGACAAGTCTTACTTTAAAAAAAAAGCACATAATTGGTGACTTGCTTACAGTTTCAGTGGGCTCATCCATTATCATCATGGTGGGAAGCATGGATGGGAACGGTAACTGAAAGATACGTCCTTATCTTTTCAGTTTCTTTCACATGCCAGGTAGATGCAGGACTGAGGGCTTTGCTGTCACATCCCCAAGAGGGGCAAGTGTGACCCAGGTCGCACATACTCACGCTGAGAAGACTAGAGCTCAGAGGCAAGGCCTCTCTACCTCCACAGCCTTGTGCCTTAACATTTTTTATTAAAAAATTTCTGATAAAAAAAAAAAAGCCAGGTAGTGGTTGTGGTGCATGCCTTTGATCCCAGTACTCGAGAGTCAGAGGCAAGTGGATCTCTAAGTTCATGGCCAGCCTGGTTTACAGAGTGAGTTCCAGGGCTACCCAGAGAAACCCCATCTCAAAAAACAAGCAAGCAAGCAAACAAACAAACAGTTCTGAGTCTGCAGAGATAGCTCATCAGTTAAGAACACGGACTGCTCTTCCAGAGGGCCCTGATGTGGTTCTCAGCACCCATATGGCAGCTCACAACTGTCTGCTACTCCAGTCTCGGGGATCCTCTGCCCTCTGCTGGCCTCTGCTGGCACAGTACACACATGGTGCACAGTCAATGCATGCAGACAAACGACCCATATATGTAAAATAAAAGTGAATAAATCTTAAAATACTTTGGGGAAGATGAGACGGTCAATTAAGCCACTTCTGCCCCCTGAGTTCAAATGCCCCGGGGAATATAATGAGAGGAGAAAGAGTACTGAATGTTGACCTCTGACCTCCACCTGTGTGCCTCAGAACAACACAAGCTCATACACACATAATAAACAATAAGTAGATAAGCATAATTAAAGTATTTAATTCCTTTGAGTGAAATGCCTGATTTTTCCCTCCTCCTCCCCTCCCTCCCTCCCTCCTTCCCTTCCTCTCTCTCTCCCTTCCTTCTTTCCTTTCTCTCACCTATTTGTTTGTTTGTTTATTGAGGCTGGGATTAAAGGCCTGAGACACCACTGCCAGGCTACCCCTGACTATTTCTATTTGTTTTTATTTATGTTTTATTTAAGAATTTTTTAAGTAGGGTTGGAGAGATGGCTCAGCGGTTAAGAGCATTGCCTGCTCTCCCAGAGGTCCTGAGTTCAATTCCCAGCAACCACATGGTGGCTCACAACCATCTGTAATGATACCTGGTGCCCTCTTCTGGTATGCGGGCATACATGGAGGTATACATAATAAATAAATAAACCTTTAAAAAAAACACTATACAAAATAAATCCTTAAAAATGTTTTTTTTTGTGTGTATGAGTATTTTGTCACATGTATGTGTGTATAACATATTGTACTTGGTGCCTGCAGGTGACATTGTACACCTGAAAGTGGAGTTATAGAGAGTTGTGACCTCCATGTAGATACTAGGAATTAAACCCAGGTCCTCTGGAAGAGTAGCAAGTGCCCATAACCTCTGAGTCATCTCTCCAGCCTTGTGTGTGTGTGTGCAGTTTTTATGGAGTTATGTGTGTTCATGAATGTGCAGGTCCATGGAGAGGCAAAGTTTTTTTGTTTTTATTTTTTGGATTTCTTTTTTTCTTTTTTTTTTCTTTTTTTTGGTTTTTTGAGACACAGTTTCTCTGTAGCTTTTGGAGCCTGTCCTGGAACTAGCTCTTGTAGATCAGGCTGGCCTCAAACTCACAGAGATCCGCTTGCCTCTGCCTCCCGAGTGCTGGCATTAAAGGTGTGCACCACCGCCACCTGGCTTACATTATTTTTTAGACTTGCTTATTTTCTGTGTATGAGTGCTTTGCCTGTGTGTATGTATGTACATTGTGTGTGTGCCTGGTGCCTGCAAGGTCAGAAGAGGGCATAGGAGTCTCTTGCACTGCGGTTAAGGATGATTTGGAGCTACCATGTGGGTGCTGGGAGCTGGTTCTCTGCAAGACCAGCAAATGCTCTTAACTTTTGAGTCATCTCTCTAGTCACCTCTGTATTATTATTATTATTATTATTATTTTATTTACGTATTTATTTTGAGACAGGGTCTCCCTATGTAGCTCTGGCTGTCCTGGAACTTGGTATGTAGACCAGGCAGCCTGCCTGTGCCTCTGCCTCCTGAGTGCACCACCACACCTGACTTCCTCCATTTTATTTTTGAGGTCAGGTCTCTCACTGAACCTAGAGCTCCCAAATTGTCTAAACTGACTGGCATTCAACTCCAGACTTGTGATTGGAACACTTTACTGACGGAGCCACCTCCCCAGTGTGTGTGTGTGTGTGTACACAGTCTTGAGAACTATAGCCCATGCTAGCCTCATACTTGAAATCTCCCTGCCTCAGCCACCAGAGTGCTGTGATTACAGACCTATACCACAATATTTAGGAAAAAATACTAGATTTTCTTTTTATTCTCTTTTTCTTTCTTCCTTACTTGGCTTTTTGACAGAATCTTACTATGTAGCTCCAGACTCAAAAAGATCCACCAGCCTCTGCCTCCTGAATGCCAGAGTTAAAGGTGACTGCAACCACGCCTAGCAAATACATGATTTTTAAATTAAAGAATAAAGCTCCCGTGAACCCTCCTTTCCATAGTAGTATAGCAGGAGATAAACTTAGAATAGATGAAACTCATCTCATTGATTTCTTGAATAGTAATTCTTTCAGTGATTTGGTGAGGGAGACACACAAGACAGAAATAAACAGACGGGCTACAGAGGCAGCTAATCGGTTAGGGACGTGCGGTGTGTTTCCAGAGTTCAGTCTCAACACTCATGTAGACAGTTTCATGATCGTGTACAACTCCAGCTCCAGGGGTCCAGTGGCCTTTCCTGGCCTCCTGGCCTTCGAGGGTGCCTGCATGCATGTGCAAACAATAAAAATAAATCTTCAACAATTGCTGTAACCTCAGTCTTGCTGTGGGAGGCTTGTGCTGGAGCAGTGGATGTATTTAGGGCTACAGCCACTTTGTTTTGTTGACTGTGTCACGTCTGTAAACGTGCTCATATTGGCTTAGCGTCCTTTTGTTTTGTTTTTTTGAGACAGGGCTTCTCTGTGGTTTTGGAGCCTATCCTGGAACTACTCTGTAGACCAGGCTTTAAAACATGAGTGCACACCTTCTGGGAAGAGCTGTGCCCATTTTGAACTATAATAGTTTGACCTTTGACCCAGCCAGTGTGGAAAAGAGGCAGTCACCACCTGAGCTAGAATAAAAAAAATAAAAGTAGATAAATAAATAAAATAATAAAATAAAATTTAAAAAGTGCATGTCCTGTCTCTGTTTGCTTCTTTTGAATGGAACCCTGTTGGAGAAGAGTAATTTTGCCTTGTCCACATTTCCAAATTAGAAAAAAAAAAGTTTGCTTTTGGGCCACTGGGGTGGTGCTCACCTGTAATCTCAGCACTGAGGGAGGCAGAGGCTTGAGGCAAACCTGGTCCTACATATCAAGTTCCATGCCAGCCAAGGCTACAAAGTGAGACCATCTCAAAATGAATAAATCAGTTAAATGGGAAAATATGTATACCTATGAAAATTACTGTCTTTTTGTTTTAGACAGGATTTCTCTGTGTAGCCTTGGCTGTCCTAGAACTCACCCTGTAGACCAAGCTCGCCTCAGACTCACAGAGATTCACTTGCCTCTGCCTCCCGAATGCTGGGATTATGGGCTACACCACTATTATATTTTAAACTATTCCATTTATTTCCTGTGTGTGTCCACAACCCCCAGTGGGCATGGGCAGTCAGAAGAGAACTTGGGGGACTCTGTTTTCTCTTCTCACCATGTGTATGTTGGGCACTGACCTCAGGTCATCAGGCTTAGTGGCATGTCTTGACTTCCTGAACCACCTTGGGGACATTCCCTACCTACGGTGGCGGTGTGTCAGGGGTGTGTTTGCACTTTTATCTTCGCTTAGCTGAATGCTCGTAATAGTTGACGTGAAAATCAAGGGGTGAGCAGTGTGGCTCCGCAGAGCCTGACAACTTGAGTTTGACCCCCAGAGTCCACACGGTGGAAGGTGATCTATAACTCTGGTTCCAGGGGATGTCATGACTCTGCCTCTTAGGGCACCGGGCAGGTACATGGCACACAAACATAAACGAAGGCAAAATAGTCATACATATTAAAATAAACTTTTGCAAGTTGAAAAATTCATCAGGTATGTGTCTGTATGTGTGTGTGGGTGTGCACACCACACGAATCTGTAAGAGGACCACTTTGCGGGGTCAGTGCACTCTTTCCAGGGATGGAACTCAGGTTGCTAGGCTTGCATGGCAAGCACACCTGCCCACTGAGACATCTCCCTGGCTGAGAGTACTATCATTTGTTCTTTTTTGGGGAGGAGGGTTCGAGACAGGGTTTCTCTGTGTATATTTGGAACCTGTTCTGGAATTTACTCTGTAGACCATGCTGGCCTCGAACTCACAGAGATCCACCTGTTTCTGCCTCCAGAGTGCTGGGATTAAAGGCGTGCGCCACCACCGCCCTGCTCTATTATTTGTTCTTAAAAGCAAGAATCCACCGGGCGGTGATGCACATCTTTAATCCCAGCACTCAGAAGGCAGAGACAGGTGGATCTCTGTGAGTTCGAGGCCAGCCAGGACTACATAATGAAACCCGTCTAAAAAAAACTAAAAAGCAAAATTAAATTGAAATAAAATGTCACAGCATTCGCAGAGAGCCTATGGTAAGTCACCTCTAGATAACCTACAAGGCTTGGTGTGCCCAGTATTGTGTGTAAACAGTGGCGTGGTTTAGATAGCACAGCTGTAGCCTGGTGCTATAGTCCTCAGACTGGGGTTGGTCGACTCCTTGCATTCACACCTGTGGGTACAGAAAACCGGTTGCATAGCCGCAGTGTATTGTGGGACTCTGCGAAGTTTGGAAACAGCTGTGAAACTCTGGCTGGAATGAGAAGGGAGAAGGATGAGTAGGCGAGGGTGAGAGGATGATGGGGTCTCCAGGGCAGGATTTGCTGGGACTTGGAAAGGTCTTTAGGCTGCTCCAGGAGGTGGCCTCGAGAAGCGAGCGAGAAAGTGGGAGGTTGAGGTGAGTGCCCTCATCCAGCCTTCATTATCATGGAGAAGTGGGGTGGGAGTCAGAAGTGGACTCCGCTGAAAACCAGACTCGCTGTCGCACGAGGCTAAGTGCGGAGGCGGAGAAAGGGTCAAGGCCGCCGCGAGGCCTTGGCTGGAGGACAGCAGAAAGGATGGCTGGGTGGGAAGGCTGAGCCACCTGGAGGCTGGTGTCCGGGCACGGCGGCCACGCAGTCCCGGGAGCGGTCGCCAGATGGCGAGCGCGCCGCGGGAAAGACCCGGGCCGCGGCTTCTCACGCTCTTGCCGCCTGGCCTTGCCCCTCCTCACCTGGGTGTGAGATACATACCTCCGAGGTGCTAGGGCTGGACCCCCCAGGCGCTTCGAGGGCCCCAAAGCCTGGGGTGCAATCTCACATCCCTTGTGTACTTCCCACCGCTCTGTTCCCATCACCTGTATCAGCATCTCAGGTCTCTGCAAAAGTGTCACCTTCTCCAGGGGTCTTTCCTGACCACCCTGGGATCAAAACCCCTACCTTGACCCCTCTAAAGCTCATTCGATTCATTTTTTTTTTCTTTTGAAACAAGATCACTCTTTAGCCCAGGCTGCCTTTAGACTCTTGATGCCCCTGCCTCAGTCTCGTACGTGCTGGGATGACAGACCTGAGGGTTGTGACCCACACAGGTAATCTCTGCACTCAGGAGAATGAGGTGGAGGAAGCAGGAGATTGTGGCCAGTCTGGGCAGAAGGCAGTCCTGTTCCAACTCTCCCACCCAACGAGACAGTAGTGGTACTCAGGTTAGTTCGTTATGGGCACAGGGGAGTGTTGCAGGGCTCCCTGCTTGCCATTCACAGGGGTCAGAGCGGGAAGAAAAGAGCATAATGGGCACACGGGACTACTGTGCACCAACACCAGTTTTCAGGTCTGTCGGAGTCCTCAGTACAACCTCTGAGGTAGACTGTTGCCGCACCATATTACAGAAGAGGAAGCTGAAGGCCAGAGTGGTGGTCGGCCTCGCCTGAGGGTGCACAGCCAAGAAACGTCAGGGCAGAGCAGGAAACGGGAAAGTCCTGCTGAAGGGTGTGATGTCACTAGTGGATAAATGGGGTTCTCAGGACTCCTAAGCCTCTGTCCCCTAGACCTACCTTCCTTGATTCTCATGGTCCCCATGGAGCAGGCTCAGCCCCCACTGGGACTCCCAGCAGGCTGGGAGGAGCTGTGGGATTGGCCAGGTCAACTTGCCTTCCTTCCCTGCTGGGAGCTCCCAGAACCACCTCTGGGCTGCCCAGGAGGGAACAGTGGTGAAAAGCAGCTCTCTGAGGGCCCAGGCTCACACTCTAGACAGCAGGGTCCATTGCCCACGACCCTGAGCCCACTCCACGACAGGCGCAAGACTGCACAGCTAAAAGATGCTTCGTAGCCAGTTAACGATGCTGCTGGGTCTTCTCAGTGGGGCGTGGCTACCCAGAGGCTCAGGGAGGCCTGGGGCCCCATCCACTCCTGCTCAGGCCTGGGCTGCTGCCAATCATAGCTGGACTCTGGACCCTCTGGTACCAGCCTCTGCCCTGGGTAGCTGGAAGGCCTTCCTGGGCCTGCAAGACAAACGGCAAGGGACAGGCGGGCTGCAGGGAGGACACAGAGTGCCCTCTGGTGTGTCTTTGCCCCTGGCCCCCCAGGAAGTGCTCCAGGAGACTTGTAAGGCTGTGGCCTTTATTCAGGTGAGTTGGTGGTGATGGTGCCTGTGGTGGTGGCAGTGGTGGGCACTCTCTGCATTGTACAGAGGACAGATTATGTGGCCTCCGGCAGATTTGCAATCAAGTCTCAAGTGCTGAATCTTCCATTTAAATGCCAATGAACTTCAGGTTCCTTCATTTTCATCTCTTCCAAGTCTATTTTCTTTTCCTCCTCTGCATTTTTTTTTTTGAGACATGGGCTCCAGTAGCCCAGGCTGACCTCCCCGTAGCTAAGCGATCTGAAGATCCCACTCCTGACTTCACCTCATGCGTGCTGACATACAGGCATGTGCACACCTCTACTTACGGGACCCAGGGCTTCATTTGAGGCAAGCTGTGCCGACTGAGCCACATCTCCAGCTGCTGAATCTGTCCACACTTAGCAGCCAGGAAGAGGCTGTTGACAAATGCATGTCCCCTGTCCCCTCCAAACCCGCATGGCTCTTGCCTTTCTCTGAACAAAAGCCCAGGTTCTCAGAGTCCACAAGGTTCTATAGTCTTTGATCTCCCTGATTTTGGCTACTCCCACTCTCCTCCTTCCCTTCTGACAGGAGAGAGGAGAGAGGAGAGAGGAGAGAGAGAGAGAGAGAGAGAGAGAGAGAGAGAGAGGGAGAGGCCCTTCTCCTGGGTTCATAGGTGTGAGTCACCATCTTGGAGCAGAGGTGTTGCTATTGTTGTTGTTGTTTTAGCCAGAGTCTTATGTAGCCTGAGGCTGGTTTTAAGCTTCCGTCTTCCTCCCTCTGCCTCCTGAATGCCGGGGCCAGGAGTGCAGGTGTGCACCACAGCCAGTTTGTGTGGTATTGGAGGTAGAACCCAGGACCTCCAAGATGCTAGGTAGGTACTCTACCTATTGAGCTACATCCGCATTCCGGGCAGCAGAGGTTATCTGATTTTGTTCTTTCCAATATTTCTGTCCCCGAGAGCTATAAGGGCCAGGCACATAGCGGGCACTCTGTGTCTGCTGGGTGAAGGCATGAGGCTCATGCCTCTCTGGGCTGTGGAGCAGCTGAACAAGAAAAGATCTCATGTCTGCACTCAGCTGGTCCAGAAGAGCTTTGGAAATTCTTATTCTGCGCTGAGTTCAACTCTTGCTTCTTTGTTGGTGTCTGTGGCTTGCCTCCTCTGCCCTTTCCTCACTCCCCTTTAACAGAGGTAACAATCCCAGGTTCCTTCAGGGTTCTCTGGCCGTGCTCAATAGGGAACCACTTCCCCAAATGCCCTGGCTTGGTATTTGCTTATCAAACCTTGGAATTCAGGAGATCCAGAGTGATCTGTTTTTCTATTTCTTTTTCCTCCTTTCTTTCTTTCTTTCTTTCTTTCTTTCTTTGCCTTTCAAGATAGTTCCCACTAAATAGTCCAGGCTGGCCTGGAACTTCTGCTCCCCTGCTTCAGAGTCCTGGGGGTCACCATGCCCACTCCACATCCTGCGTCTGATGCCTACCAGCTGATGACTGCGCCCAACAGAACAGAACTCAGCTTCGAGTCTAGCTCACTGCTGAGCCCAGAGCTCCATTTGCTCCACATGGCATAAGACACTTAAGTTGCAGCCTTCCCTGCAGCTATGTGGTCTCAGGCAGCTCCAAGCCTCAGTTTCCGCATTTGGAAACGGACGTATTATCATTGGCCTCAGCATCACAGGGAAGACAGAACATCAATTCTGGGTTTCGCAGGGGCCAGCATGGGTGTCAGAGATTGTCTCTTTTTAATTCCAGTGCTGGGAGTGGAACCCAGGGAGCTGGGCGTGTATGATAGAGCATTTGGGTAAGGAGTTCACGGTCAGCCTCTACTAAATAGTGAGTTTGAGGCCAGCCTGGGCTGCATGAGACCTATCTCAATAACAAATGCCAACGAAAAAAAAACTTGTTTTAAAGGTTTCAAATATCTAGCCCAGCCTGGTCTACAGAGCAAGTTCCAGGACATGTTCCAAACCCTGTCTTGAAAAAACAAAACAAAACACAAAACAAAGTAAAAGGGTTTCAAGTAGTTCCTTCTTTTCCTTTAAATTTTTTTAAAGATTTATTTATTTATTATGTATACAACGTTCCTTCCATGTATGCCTGCACGCCAGAAGAGAGCACCAGATCTCATTATAGATGGCTGTGAGCCACCATGTGGTTGCTGGGAATTGAACTCAGGACCTCAGTGTTCTTAACCTCTGAGCCATCTCTCCAACTCCCTCCTTTTTAAAATTTTAATTTTTTTCTGTATTATGCTGAGCATGGTGACGCTCACCTTTAATCCCAGCCCATGGGAAGCAGAAGCAGGTGGTTCTCTGGGATTTTCAGGCCTGGTCTACACAACAAGTTCCTAGCTAGCTAGGGTTACATAGCAAGATCCTGTCTCAAAAAATATAATTACACTTATTTTGTGAGTACATGTGTATGTGTGTTTGCATGGGTGTTCCATGACCCAGTGTGCAGGGCAGAGGACAGCTTGTGAGAATTGATTCCCTTCATTGTGTGGGTCAAAGGAATTGAATTCAGGTCATCAGATTTGGCGGTAAGTGCCTTTGCCTACTGAGTTATCTTGCTGACCCCTGCGTGTGTGTGTGTGTGTGTGTGTGTGTGTGTGTGTGTTTAGATAATGTTTCAGAGGGGGAGAAATGGTTCAGCGGGTAAAAGCACTTGTCAGCAAAGCCTATCAGAATCTGACTCCTGGGACCCACCCAGTGGAAAGAAAGAGCTGGTCCATGATCTGGCTTTGACTTCTACAAGGGCACCATGGCATATAAACCGTACCACCCCCACTCCTGACAAAATAAATTTAATTTTAAACAATGAAAAAGATAGGGCTTCACACTATAGCCCAGGCTGGCGTAGAACTCGCTGTGCGGTCAGGGTTGGTCATCCTCCTTTAGCCTTCCAAGTGCTTGGATTACAGGATCACCATACCCCACTTGATTAGAGAATATTTTAATGTGTATTATTTGCCTAGTGTTAGTGTGTACACCAGTGTGCACACCAGTGTGTAAAGCTTGATGATGGTGTCAGGCCCCTCGGACTGGAGTGGTGGTGAGCCACCCACCATGTGGGAACAGAGCACCCAGAGCTCCTGGCTGACGAGTCCTCTCTAGCTGTCTTCCCTTGACTTTCATTTCTCTCTGGTGCTGGGAATGGAACCCAAGCCTTGTGCATGTTAGGTAAGTGCTCCACTCCCGAGCTCCACCCCCAGTTCTGTTTGTCTATTATTTTCACACAGGGTCTCAATAAGTTTCCCAAATGAGCCTCGCTCTTGAGATCCCCAGTCTTGGCCCCAGAAAAGGCTGTGATGTACAATGTCTACATCACCAGGCCCAGGTCTCCAGTTTAATCTGGGTGATTTTGTGTGTGAGTGTGTGTGAAGGCGCACACGTGTATCAGGACAGAGGTTGATGTCAGTGCTCTGAACTGTGCTGTTCCTTTTACATTTTTTTTTAAATGAGTGTTTTGCCCACACACATATCTGTGTGCTACATGCATGCTTGTGCCCAGAAGAGGGTGTTACATCTTTGGAGAAGTTGTGAGTTGCCGTGTGGGTGCTGGGAATTAAACTCGGGTCTTCTTAGAAGAGTAGTTGGTGCTCTTAACCACCGGGTGCACCCACTTGATTAGAGAATATTTTAATGTGTATGATTTGCCTAGTGTTAGTGTGTACACCAGTGTGCTTGCCAATTCAGCTTTGCTGGGCTGGTCCCTAAGCCCCGCCAGGGCTGTCTTCAGTTCCCAGGGCTGACATTAC
This sequence comes from Microtus oregoni, assembly GCF_018167655.1. NCBI lineage: Eukaryota > Metazoa > Chordata > Mammalia > Rodentia > Cricetidae > Microtus > Microtus oregoni. Next base: position 66,991,759 of record NW_024543063.1, read on the forward strand.
AGGCATGAGTCCCATTTTATGTGGGTGCTGGGGATCTGAACTCGGGTCTTCATGCTGGGACCACATCATTTTACTGTCTCTTCCCAGTCCTGGATTTGAAGGATTTCATCCAGGAAAGAGTCTTGGAAAGGTTGAATAACTTGCTGCAGGCCACACAGCCAAAAGGAGAATTCAGAATTGAAATCCAAGTCACCTGCCATCAGCAGCCACACCTTTATTTTGGGGTAGAAGTGGATAGCAATTATTCTCATCCCTCTGGCCTTGGACTGCGCAGGGCTGACTGTCCCGTGTCTGCTTGCAGGTGCTCTCCAGGCCTGGCTGCACAACTGGCAGGGTCCTTAATCATCTCTGTTTCGGCCACTGTTCCTCCTTCTACATCCCAAGCTCGGATCCCACCCCGGTGGTCCTCTGCAACAGCTGTATGCCGGCTCAGAAGCGCTGGACGTCGGTGGGGCTGTGGTGTAGAGTTGGCCAAGCAGCCTCCCCTCGGCGAGTGAGGATGTCGGTCGCCGTGGTGCAGAGGTGCCAGTGCCGGCCGAAGCTGTGAGCAGAGCATCGTGGAAGACTGCACAGGACAAGAACCTCGGAAAGACGCAGAGATGCAGTGGAAAGACGTGACCTGAATGATGTACATCAGGTCAAGAGAGCAGGGTTAGGACAGACGGACAGATCCACAAGGTTCTCATCTTGCTCCTGGAACACGAGACATGGTCCCCCCCAGTCATGGGTTTAGACTACTAATAGTCATAGCATGTGGGGCTGGGGTGTAACTCAGCGGGGAAAAGCCTTGCCTACAATGCACGGCACGAAGCCCTGGGTTCCATTCTTAGCTGGGGATATGTGGAGGGAAAAGGTGAAAATTCCTGTGACGGAGGAAATATTCCTTCCATAAGTACTAACTCACGTCATCCTCAAGAATCACTCCTCAGCAGTCCCGCAGGGGAGGATTTCCCCATAGGTCATTTTGCAGATGAGGAAACCGATGCCATTGAGGCATTGTTACTTTTTTGGGGGGGGGGGGGGTGAGACACAGGCCTGCGCACGCGCAGCACAGCTTTCCGCTAAGCCCCTCCCCCAGCCTGGGGTGCCGCTGTTGACCACGAGGTGGCACTGCGTCTCTCTGTCCGGGCCAGACACTCCTGCTAGGATGACAGCACCACCCAAACCCGGACACTCAGCAAAGATGACCCCGTTCTAGGGACACCAGAAAAACAGCAGCAGCAGCAGCAACAACAAAAAACCATGGCAGCAAGCGGGAAGCAGCTGCTTGGAAAACCTGGCCCCAACCAGAGGCGACCCCGAGTGTGCGCAGCTGCCTCTCTCAGTGACAGTGGCTGGGGTTTCCCTTATTGCCCCACCCGAGTCCTCGTAGCAGCCCCACGCCCAGCCTGGCATTCCACGGGAATCATAAAGGTTGGCCAAGTCCAGCTGTGCGTGCGTCTCTCTGACTAGGGTTTCCTGAGTAGGGGGCTCCCTCCTCAGCTAGGGGGCAGGGTGTGCGGCAGCCAGGCGGCCTAGCTCTGGGCGGCTGGAACCAGGGCTCTGGCAGATGGGCCCGTTTGGCAGAGACTCAGAGACATGTGGCAGCATTGCCTCCAAATGCCCCCACCCCCAGTGCAGGGTGGAGGGAACTGGTCAAGCGCCCCCCCTCGCCCTTCTTCCTGCCTCAGGAAGGAAGGCTCCAGGTGAGGGGAACAGGAGGGCCCCCCACAAGGAAACAGATGGGACAACATGGATCGGGAGCTGTGACCCCTGACCTCACAGGCCCGAACAGAGGGATGGGAACCTGCCTGACTGCCAGCTCCCAAGAGCATCCTAGACGGAGTGTCATGGAGAGCCCTGGGAGTGGGGGGCACCCTCCTGCCTGTCCCTAGAGCTTGGTGGCAAACCTCATGCAGCGTCTGAGCTGGCAGCTCAGCCCTGGCACCCCTTCTCTGGCGGGCACAAGATGCCTGCATCCCTCCACCTCAGCTGTGCCCACCTCCTGCCAGCCTGGAGAGCCAGCTGGGAACCTTGGTGCCAGGGGGGGCTAGAGTCACTGCGCCCTCCCAGGCAGTGCCAGTCGGCCCCCGCTGCTGCCCCCCAGGCCCAGTAATGGGTGGGTAATGAGTGCTGGGGGAGCGGGGGGAGGGGTGGGGAGGCAGGTGCCACAGGCTCTGGCACCGGGGGCCGCTAATCAGGTTTGCCAACGCCATCTGTCATCATGCGAGCATCTGGGGCTCAAGGTGACCCTGTCACCCTCAGTTACAATTATGAGTTTGGCATCTGTATTAAAGCCCGCCAGCCGGCCAGGCAGGGGAGGGCTGGGGTGGGTAAGGGGGTGCACGGTGAGCCCCGTCCCTGGGGTCTGGTTCCCAGGAGTTGTGTAGCTGCCAAGACATGAAGCTTCTCTGCACTGTGTATGTGTGTGCGCTCACACAATATGAGTATACACACGCCCATCCTCCTTAGCTATTCTCCCCTAGTGTGTCGGGGCACAGGACTGGGGATGGCAGGGTTTGTTTTTGAGTGGTGGTTGTGTGTCTGAGGGTTTGGTAAGGTGGGGGGAGGGGAACGGCTGCGACACTGTGTGGGTGCCTAGGTAAGTGGGTATGCCTGAAGGGGAGTGGAAACTTAATTTGGTTTTGGATGATGGTGTTTTAGGGTGTTGGTGCTTGGAGTGTGTGTGTCTGTGGGTGTGTACCAGAGGGCATGTATGCTGTAGCTCTTACAGTTATAGACTGTGTGTGCTGGGGGTGTGAATCTGTCTGTGAGAGAGAGAGAGAGAGCCGCAGCTGGCAGAGGCTGTGGACATCCACCCTTGATTCTCTCCTGCCCCTTCAGTCTGTTCCTGCTCGCAATAGCCCAGCTCTGATCCAGAGAGTTCTGACAAAGACCCAGGGCTCCAAATATTACAGGCCTGTTTTTGGTTTCTCTGTTCTTGGAATTGTATTCTCAGTTCAAGATTCCAGTTCTGAACAATGGAATTGAGACTTCCCCCTCCCCCAAGACAGGGTTTCTCTGTGTAACAGACCTGGGCTGTTCTGAAACTCACTCTGTAGACCAGGCTGGTCTCAAACTCATAGAGAGCCTCCTGCCTCTACCTCTGGAGTGCTGAGATCAAAGGCGTGTGCAATTCTAGACTTTTGGATTCTAGAAAATGGATCTGGGTTTTAGATTCTGGGTCCTGAATTCTTGGATCTGGTTTTCTACATCTCAGAACTATTGGTGTCTAGAGTCTTCTTCTTTCTGATACTGGAGACAGAACCTTGCCCAGACTAGGTAAAAGCTCTACTGCCCGCCCATACCTGTCCCCAGAATTTCACTGGACGATTCTAAGCAGGTGCTTTACGGCTCGACCTAGACTGTGGTTATGAATTCTAGGACATAGATTACATCGTGTGAGTTCTGGATCTGGGCTCTGATCTCTGTGTGCTCGTCCTGGACCTCTCTCTATAATTAAGCCTTCAATCACAACCCCTAAAGATCACGGTAGAAACGACATTTGACCACCAGGGGCCGCCCTTGGTCTAGATTTGGGCTCGACTGACCTAGCTGTGGGGCCACAAAGACTGGCGTGACCCAACTTTTTGAGGGAGACTGGGAGTAACTTTCTTACTCTCCTCCTCCACCCCAAACCGCATGTGAGGACCCATGGTCTTCAGTTCCCACCCGCTCAAATCTGGATAGTGAGCCCAGTGTCCCCACAGTCCTACAAAAGCGTCTCTTGGACAGGTCATAGGATGTTGAAGAACATCTGGAAAGGAGATGGGTGGCCCCGTGACAGCAGTCCCTGTAACCTGTAAAGGCGTGTAATTTTTTTTTTTTGAGACGGAATATCCTCTATGTATCCCTGGCTGTCTTTGAACTCACTCTGTAGACCAGGCTGGCCTTGAACTCACGGAGATCTGCCTGCTTCTGCCTCCAGAGTGCTGGAATTAAAGATGTGTGCCACCATGCCTTGGCTACCAATGTGTTCTCTGTGTCTCCGAGGTATTAATCTGACGTGTAGTAGAGTTCCTGTCATATGTGCCCATGATTATGTCAAGAGGTGGCCATGGGTGTCCCATAAGCACTGTAAGGACGAATACCTGGGGAAAGGTATTCTGGAGTCAGGAGCAGTGTCAGGAAGGCCGTGTTCTATATGAACGATAACAGGACAAGGTGGACATTCTGGGAGTGTCAAGTTGAGTCAGTGGAGAGAGAACACCGCAGTGAGGACTAGAAACTTGAAGCAGGGATCAGGGGTGACTCTCTAGGCCTCTCTTGGGACGTTCCCTGTGTCTAGATACATCTGGCTCTTTGTCAACCCATGCACAGACCCACTAGCCTCTCTGAACCCAGATTCCTCTAACTTGTGGTCCCATCCCTGCCTCTTCCTACAGCTAGGCACATCAAGGAGCACCGTGAAGCCCTTGTGTCTGGGTGCTGTCCTTCATCTTCCTCACTGGCTCCTGCGTCTGGATGCTCTCCTGGCAAACCCGTTCTCCATCTTCTTGCTGGCCCTGCTTTTGTTTGGTCTCCTTCCATCCTTCCTCCTCTGTGTATCTCTCTCTCTCTCCAGGAAGTCACTCTCATCTCCCCATCTCTTCCTCTTGGATTCTAACGTTACTTTCTCCGTCCATGTATCTCTCCCACTTGCCCCTTTCTGTAGCACACGCATGTGCACACATACATGTATGGAGGCCAGAGGTTGACCTCAGTTTGTCTTCCTCAAGAGTCTCCACACCTTTCCTTCTCACACTGGGTGTCACTATTTAGCCTTGTTTAGCCTGAAACTCTCCGTGTTGACCAGACTGGCCTGGAATTCACAGAATGCCTGTCTGTGCTGGGACTAAAGGTGCTCACCACCACACCCAGCTTCCCGCCTTATGTTTTCAGCACAGGGTCTTTTGCTGAATCGGGAAGGCTAGCTGGCCAGCCCCCCCCTGTTTCCACCTGCCTCTGCCTTCCCGGGCTTCCAGACCTATGCTCCCTGCATGCCTGGTTTTGTACATGGGTGCTTAGGAGTAGAACTCAGGCCCTCATGATTGCACCTCCTCAGCTACTCCTCCCTGCTTCATCACCCCCTCCCAGCCCGAGACAGGGTCTCGCCATGCAACTGATGTTGGCCTAGAACTCTTGAGCCTCAGCTACCCTTGTAGGATTTACACGCGTGTGTCACTGTGTGGGTCTGTCCCCTTTCTCTTCCTTATAAGACCTATTTCTTCCACGCCGCCTTCTCTTTCCGTGTCTCCCAGCCCTAAATCTTTTATGTCTCTGTCCACCTCTTCCTTCCTATCTTCATCTCTGCATTTCTCCCTCTATCACTGTCTCTCCATATTCGTTTCACTCCATCTCTGGTGTCTTTCCTTCTCTCCATCCCTGCCAGCCCGGGTGGGTCCGGGTGGGTCCGGGACAGCCCAACCGGGGCGCCGCTGTGAACAATGCGGCATTCAGGAGGCCGGCCAGCGCCATGGCAACGCGCCCGCCCCGCCCTCCCCGCGCGCGGGCCGCGCGTGCCAAGAGGGTGCCATGGTTACATCAGGCGCGTGCCCACCCCGCGCGCCACCGCGGCCCCGCACGCTCTTTCAGGACTGGGCCAGAAGGGGGCGCCCGGTCGTAGCCTCTGCCTGGAGTCAGTAGGGGCTTCCATCTTCAAAGTCCCTTGACCCTCAGTGCCCTAGACTTCCCACCTATAAAGTTCAAGTTCAGGGTGGGGGAGGGGAGAGAGAAGTGGGTAAGGAAGGAGAGTGGGGGAGAGGGAGGGAAGAAGAGAGGGAAAGATTGTAGGGTTCTGGGAGATAGTTCTATATTTGTGCTTTTGTATTTGATGGTTGGTGAACTGTGCAAATTTGTTCCAATTTGTGCAAATGCTTGGATGGCTGTGTGTTTTACAAGAGGTTGCTCCGGAGGACACTTGGTAGAAGGAGAACACATTTCCACAAGTCCTCTGATCTCCACAGACTTGTGACCACAAGCGAATGCCTACACATGTTCGTACGCAGAAATAATAAATAAGTGTAACAAGATATAAAAAGGTGCCGTGATGCACGCCTTTAATCCCAGCACTCAGGAGGCAGAGGCAGGAGGATCTCAGTGAGTTCGAGGTCAGCCTGGTCTACAAAGCGAGTTCCAGGACAGCCAGAGCTGCTACACAGAGAAACCCTGTCTTGAAAAATAAATAAATAAACAAATAAAAAGTTGAGTGAGGTAGTTAAGGTGCAGTGCTTGCTTAGTGGGCTTGAGGCCTTGGGTTCCTGTCAGCACCACACGGAAAGCTGGTGGTTGTTATGGTGGTCACTCTTCTCATAACTTAGGAAATGCATGTGTGTGTGTTGCATGTGTACGTGTGTGCGTGTGTGTGTATGTGTGTGCATATGTATGTGCATGTGTGTATGTGCATGTGTGTGTGCGTGTGTGTGCGTGTGTGTATGTGTGTGTATGTGCATGTGTGTGTGTGCGTGTGCGTGTGCGTGTGCGTGTGTACGTGTGTGCATGTGTGTGTATGTGTGTGCGTGTGTATGTGCATGTGTGTGCATGTGTATGTGCATGTGTGTGTATGTGTGTGCGTGTGTGTGCATGTGTATGTGCGTGTGTGTATGTGTATGTGCGTGTGTGTGTATGTGTGTGCGTGTGCGTGTGTATGTGTATGTGCGTGTGTGTGTATGTGTGTGTGTGTGTGTAGCACTTCTGCCTGTGATGGTGAGTGCTGATGTTGTCATGGTGTGCCCGCGTGTTTATGCTCATGTGACTGGGTGCCCATGTGGCATGGTTGTGTATGTGGAGTGCTGCTGAGTTCACATTGCCTACTGCTATGCTTGGTGAGTCCTGATGGGTAAATCAGGTGTGATTCGGAGTTTGGATGTCTGGGGTCCATGTTCTCACACCCTTGACTCATATATACATAGGTGTGGGTTCCAAGGACTACAGAGTTCTGGCAGAGCCCCCCTCACCTGAGGGCCTCCTGGCACAGAAGGGGATGCCCAGCTGCTTGGGACCTTGGACTCCCTACAGGTTCGGGAGAGCCCCAGCTAATGAATATTCATGAAGGGGGGGCTGGCACCTACTGACAACAGCTGCGCTTCTGTTAGTGGCTCCCTACTCTGTTAGCTCCCAGTAGAAGGCAGACAGGATTTCAGCCTGTCTGTCCCAGTCTCCAAGACTCAGGTCTGGGGAGTCCTGAGGACAATCACAGGCCGGCGGTGTCAGCCTGTTAACAAACATCCCAGCAGCTTGTTGGGATGGCTAGGAGGCTGTCTAAACGTTGTGACAGACTGTGGGAAGGGAGAGTGTTGTATGAGAGGGTGTCCTTGTAGCTGTGGTGTGACATTATCACCCTATTTCATTGTAGCTCTGTCCAGACTGTGGGTACGGTGTGACGCTGGGTGAAATGGACAGCTGTCACTTGCAATAGGACTGGACAGTGTGGCCTGTAACTGACTGTGACCGCAAGGCTGTATCGTGTCATGGGGGCCACCTTGATCTGAGGACAGCTGTGTGCCCCGCCCTGGGAGTGAGAGACTGGACCTGCTCCTCGCTCGGACAGCTGCAGGGACATGCAGACTGAGCGTGTCGGGGTGACATTGATACAGTCTGGGGTCAGATTGTCAGGGCAACCGAGAGGATGGGTGAGATTGTGGGGCTGATCACACGTCACTGGAGTTGTCCGATGGTATTTCTGTATGGGATAGTGTGGCTGAGGGGATGGCAGGCAGTGTAGCTGTCTAGGCAACACCGTGGTAGTGACTGTAGCTGTGTGTAGTTGACAGTATGACAGCGGTTGTACTTGAAAGCATGTACCAGAAGGCTATGCCTACCCAGATCCTACACAAGGAACTGAGGGGATTCCCTTAGGGCAGACAAACTAGGGGTTCACACTGACATTTCCTGAGACATGGACATAGGCTGGGCCATAAGATTTCTTTGTTTCCTTTTCCCCCTGGCTGGTTTGGGGAGAAGTGTCTAGAAGCAACAAAGATGGAGTACAATTCCATCTGTAGGTAGTTGGCCACAGAGGCCTCACTCAGTTCCAAGATATGCAGCTCAGTCAGTGTGGCCTTACCTCCTCTGGACATCTCACACTCTGGCCCAATTCAGTGTTGCTGCTGGCTGCCCCAGAGGCAACACAGAGGCCCTATTCAGGACCAGGGACCAGGTTACCAGGGTGTGCGGGTCTCCGGCCAGCTGCAAATGAAACATTTCCCTAACCCTATGTGACCAGTGGCTCCAGGAGGTGCTGGCCAGGTTGTACCATAGACAAGTATGGGTGTGTCTGTTGCACCCTGGGAAGCTGTGCTGGTAGGGTGTGGGTCTCCTCCTGTGATTCGGGGATGTTTGTGTCTGTGCGTGTGCCCGGAAATGATGCTCTGGCGTGTTTTCTTTGTATGCGTGGGTGTGTGCTCGCGTGGGTATATTGTGTACCCCCACTTAGGGAGGGCAGAGACCAACTTTGTTCCTTAGGTGTTGTGCACTTGGATTTTGTTTTCTTTCTTTACAGTTATTTATTGTGTGCGAGTGTATGTATGTGGCTGGGTACATGTGTCATGGCATGTGTGTGGGAATCAGGAGACAACTTGGAGGAGGTGGCTTTCTCCTTCCGTAGTGTGGTTCCAAGGATTGGATTCAGGTTGTTAAGTACCTTTTCTCACTGACCCATCTTGTTGGGCCTCTCTTTTAAATAATTTTATCTACTTATTTTGTGAGGGGAGAGAACGTGCATGGCATAGCACACATGTAGAGTTGGTGCCACGTGCCTTTAACTAATGAGCCCGCTTGCTGCCCCCTTTCTTTCTTTCTTTCTTTCTTTCTTTCCTTCCCTTCCTTCCTTTCTTTCTTCCCTTCCTTTCTTTCTTTCTTTCTTCCCTCCCTTCCTTCCTTTTCTTTCTTTCTTTCTTCCCTTCCTTCCTCTTTCTTTCTTTCTTTCTTTCTTCCCTTCCTTCCTTCCTCCTTTCTTTCTTTCTTTCTTCCCTTCCTTCCTCTTTCCTTCCTTCCTTCCTTTCTTTCTTTCTTTCCTTCCTTCCTTCCTTCCTTCCTCTTTCTTTCTTTCCTTCCTTCCTTCTGGATTTATTTATTTTATTTGTATGAGTGTTTTGCTTGCATGTATCTATGCACACCATGTACATGCCTGGTGCCTTCAGAGGTCAGAAGAAGCACCAGATCCCTGGAACTGGAGTTTTGGATGGCTGTGAGCTACCATGTGGGTGCTAGGAAACAAGCCCAGGTCCTTTGCAAGAGCAACAAGTGTTCTTAACATCGAGCCATCTCTCTAGTCCCTTCTTTGTTTTCTGAGAGGCCTGGACTTTGCCAGGTAGACTAAGCTGGCATGGCCAGTGAGCCTCAGGGACCTGCCTGTCTTGTCTCCCGCTGCTAGGGTTACAAGCGTGCACCACCGTGTTCAGCTTTTTTATGTGGATTCTGGGGATTCAACTCAGTTCCTCACGCTTGCTTTACCAAATGACTTCTCTGCAGGTATCACCTACCTCCACTTTGTTTGTTTGTCTGTTTTGTTTTTCAAGACAGAGCTTCTCCATGTATCCCTGGCTGGTCCTGGAACTCACTCTAGACCAAGCTGGCCTCACTTAGAGATCTGCTTGTCTCTGCCTCCTGAATGCTGGGATTAAAAGGGTGCACCACAACTCAGCTCCCAAGCCTGCTCTAATTTTAAAGATATGCTCTCCCTAGGTTATTCAGTCTGGCCTCAGATTCCTTCCTCTTGCCTCAGTCTTCTGGGTATTGGGATTACAGACACATGCCTCTGTGTCTGATGACCATCATGGTGTATGTGCATGTGCGTGTGTTTAACTTTTTTAGACTTTTTTTGTTTGTTTGTTTTCTGAGACAAGGTTTCTTTATATAACATTTCTAGCTGTCCTGGAACTCACTCTGTAGACCAGACTGACTTCAGACTCACAGAAATCTGCCTGTCTCTGCCTCCCGAATGCTGGGATTAAAGGCATGTGCCACCATCTCCTGACTTTTTAAAACTTTTTTTGAGACAGGGCCTTGTTGCTTAGTCTAACCTTAAATTCAATATGCTCAGACCAGGTGAGGTGACACACCTTTAACTCCAGCATCCAGGAGGTGGAGGCAGGCAGATCTTGGTGAGTTCAAGGCCAGGGTGATCTACACAGTAAGTTCCAGGACGGCTAGAGCTACATAGTGAGACCCTATCCCAAACAAAACAACGCAAAGGAACTCAGGATCCTCCTGGTGAGAGCTGGGATTATAAATGTGTGCCACTGTGCCTGATTCTTGTGTGGTTCCAGTCGATCCTGTTTCATGAGACAGTGTTTCATATAGCCAAGTCTGGCCTCAAATCTGCAATATAGCCAAGAATGACCTTGAACTTCTGATTCTCCTGATTTAGACAAGGGCCACCACATCCAATGTATGAGGCACTGGGGATTAAACCTAGGACTTAATCTGTTTTACACCCCCATCCCGCCCCCCCTCTGACATTTAAAATGCTTTTATTTTATTTTCATGTGTATGTGTCTTGTGTGTGCAGTACCCACAGGGGCCAGAAGAGGGCATGGGATCCATTTGAACTGGTGGAAAATGAGGTAAACTCTGTGATGGAACTCAGGTCCTTTGGAAGGGCAGCAGCACTCTTAACTGCTGAGCAATCTCCAGGCCCTGTTTTTTGTTTTTAATTTTATTTACTTACGTGTAAATATGTGTGCTTGCATGTGTGGAGGTCAGAGGATAACTTGCCAGAGACGGCGGGTCTCAGGGATGTAACTCAGGTCATCAGGCAGTTTTACCCACGGAACCATCCTGCTGAGTCTTGTGCAGTCCAAGGAGGGTTCAAGTCCATCATGTAGCGGAGGGTCATCTTGAATTCCTGATCCCCCAGCCTCCACTTCTATGGTACTTGGTCTGAAATAAGCTTCATGCCTGGTTTTTTTTTTTTTTCCATGCCTGTTTTATGTGGTGCTGGGAATGGAACCTAGGGCTTCATGCATGCTAGCCAAGCTCTTTACCAACTGAGCTGTGTCCCATCTGACTATGCCTGCACATTTCCATGGTCCTGCGTGTGTGTGGCAGTAAGATTCCAGACAGGCCAACACCAAGGCCTTCAGCTACACCTTGGAAGTGGGGAGCCATGATTCCTCCTACTTGGCCACAACTCAAAGAAGTGAGCACGGTTGCAGTCCCTCAGGGACCTGCCAGGCTGGGCATAGGATTAGATCGTGAAGAGGGGACCCCCATATTTCAAGGAGGAATTGGAGCACCCCTTTCTCTTTGCCTGGCAGCACCCACAGTTTAGATCCTTGCTTACCTTCTGTGCTGGGTGTGTGCCTACTTTCCCAAGAGCCCCTCCCCCACTGCCAAGCAGCTCTGGAGCTGAGTATTGCCCAGCCCCACCTTCTGTGGCCCAGGATGTGGCTGATGAAGGCCAGATGTTTAAGCCCTCCCTCCCCCACTGCTGCTGGCATCCTGGCAGGCAATGCCATGAGCTTGCTTCTCGCTCTCCAACACCTGCATGGGAAGAACACACCTGCTGCCAGCTGTAGCCAGGTGGGCAGCTGGCAAGGAGGAATGTGGGGGATTCCAGCTGTGACACCCCAGCTGTGCCTAGCCCCCTGGTAGTGCCCCCTCCTTCTCAATTTCTTCAGGGCCAGGTGTGCCCTCAGATCTGGGCTCTGGGAGACAAGAAGGCTGGGCTACTCTGCTTCCCTGAGAGAAACACCCTCTTGCAGCTGCCAACTGTGAAGGCTCAGAACATGGTGACGCTGTCCCTGTGTATGTGTGGGGATGCACTCAGTATCAAAGACCGGGTCTGAGTGTGGGTAAGATGAGTACAGATGTGTGTGAATAGAAGGGCTGGTTATGTGGGCGTAGATGGACACAGTGAGTGTGGGAACGTAAGGAGAAGATGCATATGTGAGCACAGGGAGGTGTTACGGTGTGAGTTCCAGTGCATGGGTGGAAATAGGGATGCTGTGTATGGGAGAATGAAAGGACGGACTGCGTGTGTGTGAGGACGGAAGAGTGTGAGTGTGTGCGCACACTATGGATGTTGTGTGTATGTAAGGTTGTATGTGTAAATGGAATGGACTGTGTGTATCTGTGAAAGTGGGAAAGTGGAGAGACGGATGTTGTGGGGTGTGTAAAACTGTAGCATGGCTGCGTGTGTGAATGTAGCATTGGTGTGTGAGTGGAAGCTGGGAGCTACGTGAGAGCGCAAAATGGGTGTTGTGTGCAAATGAAGACTAGAGCGTGTATGTGCAAGTGAGAGGGTGTGTGAATGAAGGGTTAATGTGTGGTGTATGTGTATGGGAGTTGTGCGGGGTGTGTGTGTGCAGTGAGTGTTTGAAAAGTTCATGTTATAGTGTGTGTGTACACAGGGTTGATATTGTCTAGTGTAAGTGTAGGATTGACGGTGTGTCATGTGTATCTGAAGGGTCGATGTGCATGTGTGTTTGTATGATGGGTTCATGTTGTCTAGTGTATGTCTTTCCAGAGCTGATATTGTGCAGTGTGTGTGTGTAAAGGGTTGATGTTGTCTGGTGTGTGTGTTGTGTGTGTATGAAAGGTTGATGTTGTGCATGTATATAGTGTCTGTTTTCAGGGTTGATGTTCAGTTGAGGGGGTTGATATTGTCTTATGTGTTGTGTGTGTGTGAAGGGTTGATGTGCACATGTACTTGTGACAGGGTTGATGTTGTTTAGCCTATGCAAGGTTAATGTGTTGTGTGTGAAGTGTTGATGTTGTTGAGTAAGTTTGGCAAGTGTTGATGTGTGGTGTGTGTGCAGAGTTCATGTGATTTATTGTGTGTCTGTGAAAGGTTAATATTGTGTAATGTGTGTGTGAACGGTTGCTATTGTGTTTTATGTGTGTGCAGGGCTGTTGTCTGCTGTGTGTGAAGGACAAGTTGACTCCCCCACCGCCAAATAGAGCCCTACATCTCTGTCTCTCTACCAGCAGTCCAGGTCCTGGATCCCCTCAGTCCTGGTCCCTCCTGGTCCATCTGTCAGACAGCACAGCCTCTCTGGGGTCCCCATTCTGGAGTCCTCCTTCTCTCTCACTCTCTTTAGTCCCCAGACTCCCTCTTCCTTCCAGCAGTCCCTCCCAGACCCTCGTTCTCACTGCACCCCCTAGCCTCATATAGCCCCCTCACTTTCAGCCCCCCTCTTGCCTTGGAGCCCCTCCCCCTCCTCTGTGGCAGCCCTGAAACTTTAACCGGGTGTTAAAAGTTTCTGTTTACGAGAAGCCCTTGAATTTTTAAGGACATATCAATTCCCTCCCTCTGCCAGGGCCTGCATCCTTGCCTTGCTGGCAGCCACTGTGAGCGCAGGGGCAGGCCTGGATCAACGACCCAAGCAGGAACGACAGGCACACTACATTCCTAGAGAGACCCTGCTTCGGGACACACAGGTACACATATCCACCTAGTAAAACAGATGAATAAAGGCTGATGTCTTTAGGCAAGCATATCCACCACAGACAGACTGTCCTTCCCTTGTGAATGCATATGTGTGTGTATATGAATATAGGCACACTATTTTGGCTTTTGAGATAGGGTCTCATATAGCCCAGACTGGCCTCCAGTTCGATGTGTAGACAAGAATAACCTTGAACTTTGTCTCCAGAGTGTTGGGATGATCAATGTGTGCCACCGCGACTGGCTTATGTTGTCCTGGAGATTGAAGCCAGAGCTTCATGCTAGGAGAGCACTTTATCAAGCACATCTCAGTCCTGCATGTTTTTCACACACAGAGACACAGAAGTACGAGTATGTCCTCCTTGGCACACACACACAAGCACACACACACACACCCCACAGGTATACACACAGACACACACGGAAACATGCCTGACACACAGTGACCATATACATTGCTATGGGCTGTGCAGACAGGATGACCTTGAGCTTGAACACGTGGATATAGTCATACTGACATGGTCTAACACATAGGCAGATACCTGACAAGGAAAGATCTCAAATCCCTGGTACACACACATATATACTCAGACAGAGTCCGGCATGTTAGCATGGTCTGAAACCCACACTGACATGGTCTTATATACATTTACAGGAGTGGGCTGACACAGACACCCATCCCTGGCCCACTCTGGTACACTCAGGCCTTTTCCACGGCTGGGACCCACAGGAGGGAAACATACACAGAAAGCCTGCTCCCACGCACCCCTCAGGGACTCTTGGATACTCACCCGCTGGTCACGCACACTCTGGGACATATAGGGAAACCCTGTCACAGATATCCAAGGGGGCCACACTGACATGTTTGATCAGTGCTGACACACTCACCCAGGTGTCCTGTGGCCTCACCTGCTGTCGCACTAAGATTGCCATCAATGACCGGTGCTCCCTGTCCCGTTATGTCCCAGTGCGTGGCTTAGGGAGTGGAAGGCACCTTTGCTGACTCACAGACACCTCCTGAGTACAGCCACACCCATGTCACTACTCAGAATACACTGAGCACACAAAACTGGCCTTGCTCAAACCCACACCAGACATCCCAGGCACATCTCCGAATGACCAATCTCAGAGGTTCTGGGACAAGGGACATAGCATTGAGGGACGTTTATATGTGCACATTCTCATGCCTGCTAGCCCCTACACACCCACCCACGCACACCTGGGCACCTAAACCACCCCCGACAGACAATGCATTGCTGAGAATTGCCACAGCTTCTTGGCCCAGGAGGCCAACAAGGTGCTGGCTGCACCTGGCAGTAGGAAGGAGCTCTGTCTTGACAGGAGCTGCCTGGGGACTGCAGGCAAAGCCTCCCCACCCAGCCTGGGGTCACCCAAGGGTTCTCTGTGCCCTGCTCCAGGGTTTCCAGGACCTACCTATCCCTCTTAACCCCTTCTTCCTTTCTCCTTCTGTTGTTTGCTTTTTTGGTTTTTGAAACAGGGTCTCACTATACAGGACAAGCCAGCCTAAAACTATGTAATGGGGGAGGGGAGGCTACAGTGCACTCATGATCTTTCTGTTGTAGCTTCTGCATGCAGGCATTACAGACATGTGCCAACCCACCCACCTCATTCCCATCTGCAGTGGAAGTGGGGAGTCCTGGGCCTGCAACAGGAGCTGGAGCACAACCACAATACAGATAATGTTCCTAAGTCCCAGGACACGTGCAAAGGTATGGAAGACATATGAAGTGTGTGTGTGTGTGTGTGTGTGTGAGAGAGAGAGAGAGAGAGAGAGAGAGAGAGAGAGATTTGGAAGAGTCTTTAAGGTTTGGTTATCAGGATTATAGATCAGTGTGCCCTAGGGCTGGGCAGCACAATGTGTGATGTGTGTGC
Source organism: Microtus oregoni (assembly GCF_018167655.1). Taxonomy (NCBI): domain Eukaryota; kingdom Metazoa; phylum Chordata; class Mammalia; order Rodentia; family Cricetidae; genus Microtus; species Microtus oregoni. Next base: position 67,007,000 of record NW_024543063.1, read on the forward strand.
CCCTGTACAGCGACACTTTGTGTCCTTTGTATGGGAGTTGCAATGTGTTAGTGCATCCTTTTTATCAGTGTCACCCCGTGTCTGGGTGGATTGTCACAGCTGCCTGCCAAGATATTTTGGCTTGGCTGTATGTTGGTGTGTCATTGTGTGTCTGGAGTGTGACAAGGTATGGTTGTGTGATCATACGTGTATCAGTCCGCAGGAACATGTGTGGCACGTGTACGTATGTTTGTGTGGCTCTCAGCGTCGGTCTGCATTGGGACGACATGTGACAGTAGGTGGTGTGTGGATCTTGGTTGTGTCTGTGCCCGGTGTGCACCTCCGTTTGGTGTGACTCCATAAGAAACAGGCCCTACGTTCCTCCGTGACATTTGTGCCCATCCAAGCCCCGCTGCGTGTCAGCGTGTGTCGGCGCCCGAACGCCGGCCAGCACGTGTCAGGGCGGCCGCGTCGGTGTGCGTCCCCGCGCGTGTGTGTCTGTGTGTGTGCGTGTGTCTGTGTGTGTGTGCGCGCGTGTGTGCATGTGTGTGCGCGCCGGCTGCGCTCACCCGCCCCGCCCGCCCCTCCCCGCGCCCCTCCTCCCGCCCGCGCCGCCCGCCCGCTCCCTCTCCCCGGAGTGCGCCGCTTCCAAACTTTGTCTAAACTTTCACTTTCACAGCGCGGCGGCGGCGGCGGCGGCGGCGGTGGCGGGCGAGGGCGACCGGCCGAGCGGCGGCGGCATGGAGTAGACGCGCGGCGGCGGCGGCGGCAGACGCGAGAGGCAGCGGCGAGCGCGGCGGCGGCCCGGAGCCCGCGGGGCCGAGCCTGTGAGCGCGGAGCGGCGGTGGGCCGAGCGGGGCCGCGGGCCGGGCGGGCGCCGCGCGGCGGAGGCCGGAGCAGCGGAGCCGGAGCCCGAGTGCCAGCCAGCGCGACGCCGCCTGCCGGGCCTGCCCTCGCCGCGGCCGGCCTCCGCGCTCGCGCCCGGGCGCCCAGCGATGTACTCCCCGTACTGCCTCACCCAGGTACCGGCCGCCGCCCCCGCGCCCCGGGAGGGCCGGGCCGGGGTCCCTGCAGGCACGCGGGCTGCGGGCGGGGCGCGGGGCGCTGCCCCGGGGCGCGCGGCGGGAGTGCGTGGAGAGTGGGCGAGGGGGGCGAGTGCGCGCGGCGGGGCGCGGTGGACAGCCGACCCCTACTGCTGCGCGGCGGTGCGGCGTGGTGGCAGGCGCGGGCAGGCAGGGTGACACGGCGGCAGGAGGCAGAGTGGCCCCGGGGCGCCGGGGAGCGCGGGCGGGCGGGCGGCGTTCCCTGAGCGCGGCGCGACGCAGCGGCCCCCGGGGTGGCAGTGGCGGGCGTGAGGGCGACAGCTCTGCGTGCGGCTGGGGTGCCCCGAGCGGCCCGGGCGTCTCCCCAAAGTCTTTGTTCAGGCCTCGCATGGGAGCGGGGCTGAGAAAATGGCGGGGCTCCCAAATTTCGGAGGGGCAGGGGAGGGGAGGGAGGGACGGGCGTGCTGCCAGCCCGGGCCGCGCCTCTCTGCGGATCCTGGACGTTTGCAGACGCGGCTCCCCAGCCCCAAACTTTCCTCCATGCAAACTTTACGGTCTCGGAGACCTGGACCGCCGCGGTGTGGACCTGGAATCGCCCCAGGGAATCCCTGCCCGCCACCCGCAGGCGGGAAAGGCGGGAGCATCGGTGGACACCGCAGGCCGACCCCGTTGGGATCAGCCGTCGGGTCAGCCTCTGGCACAGCAGCGCCGACCTTGGCGTGCGGCGGGAGCGCGAGCGCGAGACCGAGTCCCGCCTCCAGCGAAGTTCCCTGCGCAGTGTGTAGCGGAGGCTGAGGCCTGGAATATGCCTGGTGTGCCACCCCACTCTTCCCAGCCGTGACTCAAAGCACTGAAGGGGCACAAGCTAGCCCAGCCCAGACCTAGAGGGACCCTCACAGTGCTACCTGCAGGACCAGGCCAGGGCAGGTGACAGACTGCAAGCAGAGGGGATTTGTAGAGATTGTTTAGCCTTGCCGGCCAGTCAGGCCTATCTTTGGGAGCTCTCTAGGCTAGCCCTGAGTCTCTAATGGCACCCTCTGCTAAGCCAGGACCCTGTCAGACAAGTGTTAAATGTGCCCCACCTTAGAGTGGGAGCTCAGGTCCGTGATGCGTGTATATATATACATTGCCAGGTATGTGAGGGGCATGCCGGCACGTTTGGAAGGGCAAAAAGATATATGCAGGTCCGTGGCAGTTCCGACGACACAGCAGTCTTGTATTCCCAGGTACCAGTGTGTGTTTGTGAGTCTAGAATCTATGTGTGGCCACTGTGGGCCGATGGTGGCCAGGCTGTGGGGCACAAACACAGATGAGCAGGGGAGATGGTCTGTTTTCCAGTACATACCTCATGCAGGTGTGTGTCAGCGGAGGGGCCCATCCACGCCTGCCCCACACAGTGTGCACACATGCAGGTATCAACAGGCAATCTGACCACCACAACGGTGTGGGTCTATACCTTCAATTTGTCAGCTACGTATGTTGGGTCCCCCACAGGAGGACCTTGTCAGCTATCTAGATCAGAGCTGTGGCTACCTTCAGGGTGGCAGTTTGCTGGTCTTTGTGGCTGGTGTTTGAGGCCTCGTAGGACAAAGACCCCATACTCCAGCGGCCACCTTTTCCCCCAGGCTGCTCGCCAGCCTCCAACATAGGCTTGTCAGGCATCCGGGCTTGCACCCTCCTCACCCCAGGGGTCAAGTGAAGAACCTCCCCCTGGAGAGAAAATGCCAGCTGATACCCTGGTGACAAGGCTATGAAGGGACTGGGATGGCCCCCAGGATTGGGGTGATGGCCTAGGCTTGGCTCTGTGGCACTCCAGAAGGGAATATGGGCTCCAATCTGTGCGAGTTACATCTTGCACGCGCCAGGCTGCCTGGGAGGGGAGTGGGCACAGTCTCACCAGTCTGCCAGCCCTGCGTGGTGGGCAGGGAAACCCCTTTGCTTAGGGTCCTTGGCAGCCTTCGGTCAGCAGGGTCTGGCTGTCCCTGCCTTTCAGCCACATCTCTTTCCACAAACCTTTCTGCTGCCATAGTTCGCCTGCCGTCTTTGCTTTCCCAACCAACCTCTTTCGCTGGCTGCCTTTTTTTGTATGTTTCTCTATCTCCGCTCTTTGTCTGTTTCTTGCCATCTCTGTCCTTCTGTCCATCTAGCTGTCTGTCCCTCTGTCCCTGGCTCTGGTCTGGCGCTGGCCTCTACCTCTGCTTCCCCCATTTCACTCTCAGCCTCTCTTCCCCCCCCTCAGCCCCCTCTCCCTTTCCCTTTTTTTTTTTCCAGACTAGGATTGGCTTCAATTTTAGTCAATAAATAATTGAGCCGAACCAAGCTTGGAGCAGCAGGGCCCTGTGGGGCGGCAAGGCGAAGGGAAGTGGGGGGAATCTCCTTCTAGAAAAGAGAAACAGTGATCCATTGGTTGCTGGAGCTGCTGAAGGGCTTTATAGCAGCTGGCCTGGGGCTCAGATGGATATTAGGACTGAGGTGGACTCGGTGGGCCCCGCAACAAGCGGAGACACGTACATGTGCCGTCACCGCCAAGGGGAGGTCATAAACATTGTATTCACGTTGACGTCCACGCACACAACTCTTAACGTACACCTCAGCATACAATGGGCTGTGTGTATCTGTGTAAGCTCAGATATGAAAACTCCCTGTCATATTGCCATCAAGGCCACAAAGTGTGTGCCTGTGTTCATAACCACCAACAATACACACACCACCCCCAAGACAGGCTATGGGTGGACATGTCACAGAAACAGTGGTAGCTCTCAGAGTCATGGATTCCTCAGTACACACTCGACCACAGCAGGTGTAAATGTGCACACAAAGCCAAGGACAGACGAGCAATGGACATACGTCTTTATATGGAGTCCTGGTTTTCAAGCTGTGAGCAGAGACTCCCTAATATCCGTATAGGTACACACCCATGTCTTCCCACTCCTGGCCACAAGAACACATATGTTAGTATGTGGATGATTGTGAACACACACAAAGACACACATGGAGGTGCACAGAGAGGGTCACCCTCCGACAGGCATCTGTGTCAGTCCTCACAGAACCTTTGATTGTGCACAGATCTGTACACACTTGAAGGTGAGCTGGAGCTGCCGTATGTCTCTTTCCCACCTCTGTGGCTTTTCCTGGGTCACCGCGGCCACTCTTCTGTCCTTATAAATTATGACTCGTGCTCACATTTTGTCTTTTCATTTGTTGCTTAAGGTGGATGCCTTGCCCTGTAGCCCAGGCTGGCCTTGAACTTGCAGTGGTTATCTTGCCTCAGCTGAGTGCTGGGACAACAGGGCTGAACCACCATGTCCTATCTTGGTAGTCTTGCTTTTTTGTTTGTTTGAGACAGGCTTTCACGTAGCCCAGGCTGCCCTTGAAGTAGTTCCTTAAACTCCTGATCCTCTTGCCTCTGCCTCTCAAGAGCCTGGATGGCAGTTGTGACCACCATGCCTAGAAGTGCTGGCTTTTCTCTCTGGCTCTGCGCACACCTTTGCCCCTAACAGAAGAATGAAACAAGCCAAGTCGGGCTACTTTGGGGACTACAGTGGGGGCCTAGGAGATGTTCCAGTGCTGGATCTGGTTGAGCTCAGAGCCACGGCTTCGCTGGGTTAATACATCTCCAGAAGGAGCCTGGGTTCCTGACCTAGACATGAATGTCTCATGTACTTTCCATGGCTGCCAGATGGAGGCCGTGAGGGCAGAGGTCAAGGACTAGTCAGCAGTCGATTTACGCTCCCTCTCTGCATCTCCCAGTCCTGGAATTTAAAGCACCGGCTTTTCCTGGTCTGTGAAGTACATGTGTATCTTTTGGCCCTGTGATGTAACTCACTGCCATGCTGGGCAATGACTTGTGCTTGAGAAATGCCCCGTTGCCATATTGGTTGTCATCACCTGAGCCTTCCCAGTGTAGAGAACGATGATCATGAAGGCAAGAACACAGGAGAGCCCCTTGCCACCATGGCAATCCCAGTGTACAGCCTGGAGGAGGAAGCAAAGAATTTGGAAGGACAGGGCTCGGCTCTTTTCCTATTATTGGGGTCCTGTAGGCTGGGCAGAGTGGCAGACTTCACAGTAGGGCGAGGTGACTGGCGTGAGATGAGATGGCCTTCCCTGTCCAGTGGGAGTCAGGTGTGTGTGGACACACATTGGTCAGTATAGGCGTGGGACAAAGCATAGAGCCTCATTCATCCTGATAGTGACTTAGAGATGCCCCTCTCAGTCTGCATGGACATTGATTGTGATGGACACGCTCCCGAGAGCAGGACCCCGTGTGAACACAGGACTGAACGCAGGCTTTGTGGGGGGATGCCACATGGGAAGAATCCTGGGGTGAGCCTGCCCATGTTTTCAGCTGCTTGGATTCTCTGTCCTCCGGGGATAGGGCTGCAATTTGGGGTGCTAGAGCATTCTCCGTCAAGTTGCATTAAGGCAGGTGGAGACCCCACCTACTTTCTCCTGCTTGGTATTAGAGATACAGCTTCTGTCCCTGGTGAGATGGATGTCTCCACCGCCCTGCTGGGTCCAACAAGATGGGTGTCTCCACCGCCCTGCTGGGTCCAACAAGATGGGTGTCTCCACCGCCCTGCTGGGTCCAACAAGAGGGGTGTCTCCACCGCCCTGCTGGGTCCAACAAGAGGGGTGTTGCTACTCTCCTGTTTCCAAAGTCTTGGATGTGGAGTTGGAGGTTGAAGGGATGACTGATAGACAGACAGGGTTCTCAAGATTCCAGTAAATGATCAGCAGGCTGGGTGGTTTTGCAGCCACCATGTCCTCGTGGACCCTGTATGCGCCCTTGTGTGTTCCTTTCCATTTGTCTTTGAGGGTCTATTGATGGGTGCTACCTGCATTTCACTCAAAGGACAGTCGCACCTTCTTTTATGTGTTTAGTGATGGTGTAGTTGGGGTGTGCCTTGCCATGCACGGCCGTGCCGCTGTGGCGTGGTCTTGCCCAGCTCTTTGATAGCGCTGGGCCTGTTACTTTCACCGTTCTTTTGCCTGTGCTTCAGAGTGGCGTGACTTGTAGATCCCACCTACAACAATGGGCTGGCCTGTGTCTTTCTGGAAGGATAGCGGTCACATGAATAAATGTGTATTCATAGGTCACACGTGTGTTAGCATGTATATGCCAGGATGTGTCTCTGTGTGCCGACACCCCCCCGCCCCATGTCATTGTGCATCTCTGACTTGTCCCTGTGACTGTGGTGTATCACCACATGGTCTTTCTCTCAGGCATTCCTTGGCTTCTAGACATCATGTATGATGTCCATGGTGTGTTCTCTCCCCCCCTCCACTGAGCAGCTGGAAGCAGGCTGGCCTCTCGTCCTTCCCATGAGTTTGTGTGACCATGGTGGCCCTGCTGAGCTTCTGCCTGTTGTGGACAGGAGCTCATTGTGTGGGCAAGGTGCGGTGTGCCGGGGCAGCCCATAGACCTCCCTCTGTCTGCTCAGTGCACATTGATTTTGGCTTCTGCCTGTGGCTGCCCAGGCCTGGCCAGCTGGGTGTATAACTGTCTCTGTGGTCCTGAGTTCACTGTTCCTATGGTCCTCAGCACCCCCATTGCTAGGCTTGCCCTGGGGTCCATAGCCCAGAGCCCCTTGATATCCCTGGGAGGCTCTGAGGGCTCCGATTTGGAAACTGAGGTCCCCTTTCCTTCCCCCTTTCTCTAGCTCTATCCTCTCTCCCTCCTCCTCTCCTCCCCCTCCCGCTCCCTCTCTCCCTCTCTCTCCTGCCAAACGCGTCTTGGCTCTCTCTGAATATCTCTCCTCCTCGATTTTTGGCTCCAGCTCTGGGCTCACTCACTAAAGGAAGAAGGGCTAGCTCCCCACCCCCCACCCCTTCCTCAACACCTCCCCCTCCTCAGGAGCCCCTCTGAGGGCGGGAGCAGCCTCTAGCAGGGGCCTGGGCCCCAGAGTAGGCTTGGCCAAGGGGGGCCCAGGCCCAGAGGGTGAAGGGATGAGGGGGATTGGGCCTGGCAGCCTTAGGGGACAGTGGGCAGGGTGACTATGTTGCCAGGCTGAGCAGGCGGGCAGGGAGGGGTCAGGGGCACAGAGCTGGGGTGTCTGGCTTCTGGTGGGGCTGGCAGGCCTCTGTGAGGCGCAGCTGTGCCCAGAACTCAGAGTTGCGTTTGCCACCACTACCGATGTGGCTGCGCCAGCTAGAGAGGGGAGGTGGGTATCGGGCACTGCGGCTCTGCGCAGCCAATCAGAAGCTGGGTTGCACTGGGGAGCTTTCTACCCACTAAACCCTACCCTGAGGGGAGCTTGGGGTAGTGGCCAGTAGTGGGCAGGGGTCAGTGCCCACCTCCATTGCCGGGACCCAGCTCCGTCTGCTGGAGCGGATGCCAGCATTCCTAGTATAGGTTGACCAGAGCGGGGTCTGTCTGTCCCCACCTGAATCTGTAAGCCAAGCTGGAGGAAGGGACCATTCTGAGGTGCAGTCAGCGCCATGTCTCGAGAGGCGACTTTCAGTCTGAAGGGCAGGGGAGAGGGGCACGAATCATCCAGGTGGGTCCAGGGAAATATCAGCTTCGATGCAGTCATCTGGCGGGGGAGTTGGTTCTGAGTCCATTTCATCCAAAGTCATACACTCTCTGGCACAGGCGGCCAAAGAGAATCACATTGGCAGTCCAAACCTCCCTGTATCAGGCACAAACATGTGTGCACACGCACACACACAGACGTGTACATACAAAGAGACTCCCCCCTCAGACACCTACAGATACCCAGCCGCACCCCAGCATATCAGTGCGCATGGCAGGCAGAGAGCCACGTGTGGGTGGAGATGCACGGGGACTCACAGTCACACAACCACACGCCATGAAGCACAGACCGGACCACCACCACCAACACACAGGAGCACATGGAACCCACAAACACATGCACACAGTGTCACTACACACACGAGAACACCCCCCGCCCCTGCACCAAACACAGGAACAGGCCTGAGCACACACGTGCAATATAGCATACTCGTGGAAACATGGGCACATATCCCTCAACCCAGCGTTTCCAGAGTGATTTTACCTAACAGGGAATGTCTGGAAATGTATTTGCTTGGCACACGTGAAGGGATGTCACAGGCAATAGGTGGGTGGAAGCCAGAGAAATTGTACAGGTCACCCCACTACAATGAACAATCCAGCCCCAGATACCAGCGGTGCTAAGGTCTGAAACAGCCTCGCAAATACATTCGGTAACAAACGCACACATATGACTAATACGCATCTCTAGTACGTCTGTACATGTAAGACAAAAGGCTGGATGGCAAAGGGTCACACACAGACCTGGACATTGTCCCATGTGCTGCCACACATGTGTGAACGCAGGCAGAGTGATATCCATAGATTAGCTTGCACTCGGCCACAGCCAGGCCATGTTAGAAATAAGAGCACCTTATGGGGAGCCATGTCACTGGCTGACTGAGCCACTTGGGCAACCCTGGCCTGTCCTGGAGCCCAGGCTCTCTCTCTGGCCTAGCTTGTGGGACATGTCCATCTGAGCCCAGGACATGGGTTTCTGGACCCAGCAGCTGAGGTCCCTCCCTTCACTGCCCAGCAGTAGAGAACAGGAAATGGGACAAAGCTAAATTTGAGACCTCATCTTTGCGGGGCTCTAACAGTTGGCCTTCATTCCTTTGCAGTGCTGGACTAGAACCTGGGGCCCATGAGTGCTACTGCTGAGCTATGCTGAGCTATGCTGAGCTGTGCCCTCACGCCAACCCTTTACCTTTAGTTCTTCACTTCTGACCCTGAGAAAAGAGAAGAAAGTCATAGGTGGTCGAATAGCAGGGAGAGGGAGTCTTCTGTCGAGGGACAGCAAATTGCGTATCTGTCCTAAAAACCATGCTGACATTAAGTGTGTACACAGGCCTCGCTGTGTCGGGTCCTGAGCTAGGCACCCCTGAGCACATCTCCTCCTATTCGTCTGTGTCAGGCAGGCTGTCTATTAGCAGAGAGCTGTAGAGCTGGCTTTCTAGGTTGGAATCCCGGCTGTTAGCCTAGGCTCTCACTAGCTGTGTGACCTCAGACAGATCACCCAGCCTTTTTGGGTTTTATTTAGAAAGCAGGGTTTTGGCTAGCATGGGGGTTAACCCTGCCTTGTAAAAAATATTTCTTCATTTTATGTGTATGAGTGTTTTGCCTGTATAGATGCTTGTGTACCACATCTGCTCCTGATACCTAAGAGGAAATAGGCCAGAAGGTGTTGGATCCTCTAGCACTGGAGCTAGGGATGGTTGCAAGCCACTGTGCGGATGCTGGGAACTGAACCTTGGTCTTCTGCCAGAGCAGTTATTAAGCCAACTCTCCAGCTTATGGGGGTGAACCCCTTTAATCCTAGTACTTGGGAGGCTGAAGCCGAAGGATCAAGAGTTCTAGACCAACTTGATTTAAATAGCCCAGCCCTGTCTCAAAAATAACGTTTCCTTTGTTTTTTATTTGTTTGTTTGTTTTGTTTTTACTGAGCATGGTGGCTTGCCTTTAAGTCCCAGCACTTCAGAGGCAGAGGCGGAAAGGTCTCAACCCAATCATCTTAGCATAGTGTACATGGTAAGGTCCAGGCTAGTCAAGGTTACATAATGAGACCTTGTCTCAACCATAATAATAATAGTAATAATAATAATAAAGCAAAAATAAAAAAGAATGTAAAAGAGAAGAAAAAGCAGAGCTGTAGCTTGCAGAAAATGTTCTAAAATTGAACGGGGATGTGGACATGGGCACTTGATTTTATATACGACAAAATGGGATCCAGAGAAGCATGCCTAGTGCTAGGGTCAAAGGCAGGAGGCCATGTGGTCTCTGCTGGTTTCTGATCTCAACTCCGGGAGTCCTGGGGATGAGGCAGCTCTATAGCCATTTCCTTGGTCTTTCCCTAATTCCTACAGTCACGAGATTTAGAGTCCTCAGCCTCAGTCCTGGCTGCACCTTCCTTATTCTGACCTTTAAGGTCTTCTATTTAGTGCTCATAAGAAAGGTGGTCTTCCATGCTTGCACCCCACGGTCAGGCCCCTCAGCATAGCAGGCCCACTGCCCATTCCCATACCCTGCTGGGCACCCAACTGGAGCCTGCATGTTAGGGGTGCAGCCGGGGGGCCTTTGCATTCCTTGACAAATATTTGCCAGGCACCTCCCGGGTGCCAGGCCCAGTTCTAAGCCCTGGGGGCTCGGCATGGTGCAGAACCAGCAAAGGTGCCAGCCCTGGTGGGAAGGCAGACAGTGAGCCCGATAAACAAGGGTGTGTCCCGTCCTTGGGACTGTGCTGGGTGCTGTGGGAAAGAGCTCAGCAGGGCCCTCAGAGTGTAGGCAGCTGCAGGATTAGCAGAGGGGGCCTGGGTACCCACTTCTTCTACCCTCGGTCACCCTTTCTTTCTCAGACTGGAAGTGTGGGGGTAAAGGGTGCAGGGCTCAGTTTGGGCCTCAACATCTGTCCAAAACCCGAAACTGATCGCCTCTCTGTAACCGCCCTCTCTGCCTCTCTGATATAACATATGTGTTCACCTAAGACCTGGAGACATAATGACTGTGCCTTCTCCTGTACAGAATCTGGGCCTGGACAGGCACTGAAATTCTCGACCATGGCACTCTGAGCCAGAGGGCGGGGTGGGGGCAACTGGTAGCCCAGAGACGCACTTCCACCTGGAGCCCTAGATTTAGCTCCTGGGGGTGGGCCTGGTTTATTTTTACCTCTGCCTGTCACCCTGGCAGCACCAGGCTACACCATCTTTGCAGAGTCTTGGGGTCCTGCCATACTTTGGGGGGAACCTGGCTTTGAATGCTGGGCCTCCAACTCTCACTGGACCACCAGACCCCCAATATTCATAAAGTTCCTGAATCAAGGGCGCTAGGCTGGGGACCTAGGACGGGATCAGTGCTACAGGCTGGCAGCTACCATACCCAGCCTGGTGGCATTTGGTTTGGCCCCCTGCCTGCCCCACCCCCACCCTGTGCCTGGGCAGAGCCGAGCGGCTGCTAGTGCCAGTCTCCATTTCGGAGTTTGCAGTGGGGGGGCATGCTGGGCATCTCCAGTCCCCTGCCTGTCCCGTGCAGCCTGAGGCCTGTTCTCCCCCATGCCTACTCATTGGAAGGGCTTGGGGCTGCTTTGCCTGCTGCCCCTTTGCAGCCTGGAACTTGGCGAGGATGTCTGCCTGGCTTCCATCTTTCCTTAGTGCTCTTTCTCTCTCTTCATCCTTCTCTGCTTGCTATGGCTCACCATTCCTGGCATCACCTACCTCCCCCTCCCGTAGGCGCCAACTTCACTTCCAACCCTGCCATTGTTGGCTCTCCCAGCCTTCTCTGCCGCCTAGGGCTGGGACCAAAAATGGGGGTTTGGGAGGTGTGGGCATCGGGGGCTTGCTGGTTGCTTATCTGCATGTCTGGAATGGGCATGTTCTCTAAGCCAGTTGGCTGACCTGCCTCTTCATTTAGCCTCAAGGTGGGCAGAGCTAGGCTTCGGCAAAAGCAGGGATTCTTTCATTTCTGAAAGCCCCTAGGCCTTGTGCTGGCCTCTGGACATCCAGGAGAGCAGTGTGGCCGTTATCTGCATGCCAGGTGTGGGCAGGCAAAAGCAAGACTTCACGGATGGGATACCCACACCCTTCCCCTTAAGTTTCTCCCAGCACTACTGGAGTTCTGCTGCTGCCGTTCCCTAGAGCTGCGATGGGGCTGACCAAGCCTGGTATTGGGCACTTGTGCCCCCAGAGGGACAAGGGACTTTGGAGGAACCGGTTTACTGCCCCCCCCTCCCCCAAGCCCGCTGCCCGAGTCTCTCTGCACTAAACAAAGTTTGCTAAGTAACTTCAAATGTTATTTGAGGACGGCCTGGCCTCAGCCCAAGGCGGCCCTGTGGAAACTTGTTTTTCGCTGCCGAGGCTGCAAGTATCAAAGACACACTTTCGGATGAGGGGGGTGTGCTTCCATGCCTCTCCCCCTCTGCAGCAGGGGCTGGCCCCGAACGGACACTCAGAGCAGACACACTCAGGACACACGTACCTTCCTGGGACATGCACACCATAGACAGCAACAAGCCTGCCATAACATGCAACACACACTGATGGAGGCCTGAACCATGTGTGCCTTTTATGCAACACAGCGTAGAGAGCCCCTAGCCCATGTCCCCAGAATTCTTCCAGCTGGTGAGACTTTTGTCCTTAGTGCCTGTCACACAGTTCATATGCTCAGAGTAGTTTTTTATTTTGGGTTCCTGGATATACTTGGATAAATCTCTTCAGCCTCAGTTTCCCTACCCATACAGGGAAGCTGGCCAGTGGGAGAAACTGAATCCCACACTGGTTAGAATTCCTAGGTTGTAACTAGAATTCCTTGGTCTGGCTGCTTTTTGGCTGTGTTTGGAGTGCCTGGTCTATCCTGAAGGGTTGAGCCCTGAGCTCAGCTCTGAGCATGGGGCCTGTTGTATGAATGGCACTTACAGGAAGTGGCTGGCATTGTGACTGTGTGACATGGTGTGTACTGGCCCCACCTGGAGGCCCTAACACCTGCAGACCCATATCTTCCAAGCCCCCCCCCCCAGTAGCCTGTGGCAACTTTGCCGACATGATCCCCTCTAGCCTTTGGCTTTCATTCTTTCTCTTTCTTTCCATTTTCCCAGTGCTGGAGAATTTAATCTAGGGCCCAAGCAAGCAAGTGCCCCACCACTGAGCTGCACCCCAGCTTTTTTTATTCTGCCCCTTCCTGTCTCAGTCTGTGTCCTCTGTCCTCCAATTCCTTTTCTTTCTTCTCCAGGTCTCCATGCCTTCTGCTAGGTCAGAAAAAGAGAGAAATGTTTACAGGACATTTGTCCCTCACAGAAGCCAGCCAGGCCTCAGGTCCTCTATTCATTGAGGGCTCCAGTCACTCCCTTGGGGCTGGGGGTCACTGAAATCCCAACAAGGACTGAGCTCTTAAGCGGACACAGTGGGGGGTGCTTTGTTACTCCATCATCTGTCTCCTCTGAGGGTAGCGAACTGATGGACCCCCTGGAATATAACAGAAAAAACAAGATTTGAGGGTACAGTGGGATACCACCCCCCACACACCACGAGAGCTTACCACCCCCACTGTCACATAAATCCTCACTGAGGTGGTTAGGGTCTCCCAGCCCCAGCCACTGCTCATCTCCACTCATAGGCAATGCCCGCAACACCCGCCACCCGCAGTCTGTCGCGCGGTGACAGCCTGTCACAGGCACTGCCGCACACCGGCACAATCTGTCGTCCACGCACAGTCTCACACACAACCTGTCACACACACACACACATACACACACACACACACACACAGCGGCACAGTCACACAGCCAGCCTCATGCGATCACACCAAGCGTCACAGCTTGTCACAGACATAGATTCCTCACAATCAAAATAACAGCTACAGACCCATCTCCAGAGCAGTTAGTTCCCAGGGCCGGCGGGCCTGCAGAGGTACCTGTGACCCGCCACCTTCCTAACACGGGGCAGCTATGAGTAGCCTGTTTATAGAAAAGAAAATAGAGGCCAACAGGCCAGGTACCCTATGGGGCTGGGGAGCAGTTAACCAGGTCACCTCACCTTTCCTGTCCCCCCAGACTTGACTCCTCCTCCCTAGGAATTCCAGGTGTCCCAAAGCCAGGCTATGAAGTAGAACCTGTGACTCTTGCTTAAGGGTCATTAAACTGTCGGTAGCTGGGGCAAATTGAAGTGAACCTCTGACCCAGATGCTCTCTGGTCCCAAATGGTGCTCTGGTGGGCACCGGAATCCTATGGAGTTCTATGCATGATGTGTGCCTGTAATCCCAACACTCAGGAGGCAGAGGCTGAGGCTGGAGGATCGCTGAAAGTTTGAGGCCAGCCTGATATTCATAGTTTCAGACTAGGCTGGCCTAGAGTGAGAACCTTGTTTCAAAAATCCAAACCAGGAAACCCAACCAATCACCTCCCAACCGAGAAAGACAACCGTAGCAACACAAAAAGCCATTAGGCAATGTAGGGCTATCGGAGGCTACTGTGTGTACCATGGGCACCGAGTTGTGGGTCTGATGTGTGTCTGTATAATGGTAAGACTATCGTGGCCATGTGGTCTGCAGTGGTGGCAGTCTGTGGTCCTGGGGGTGGGGGTTTCCAGCTGGTAGATTCAGGTCTGGCAGCAAGGCTTCAGTGCCTGCCCTGTACACGTGGCTGGAATGGCACTGTGGCTTCTAGGTCTCACCCCTGTGCCAGGCCAGGCCCCAGCATCTCCAGGCATCTGCACCTCTACCCCCCCCCCGGGCATTCCAGGGCGCTTCATCCTCCTTTTAGCCGCCTTCTTTAGCTTTCCCCTTCTTTGTTCCACCCCCGCCCGCTCTCGGGGCTTCCCCCATTGGAATTGCCTCAGCCAAAACCAACACTGCTCCAACGACAACCCTCCGAAGTCTGCAGGGTGAGGGCCCTGCCCCTTGGCCCACTCGGAGCCCAGCTCCCAGCTCCTCTGGGTGGCAACAGCAACCAGGATACACGTGGCCATGGCTGCAGCTTGGGCGTAGGATGTAGTGGGGGGGGGCGCCTGCAATGTAGACTCCTGAGATACCTCAGTAAAGCTTTGAGGGAAGTGCACACACCTAAACAGGATCCAGCGGTGAGGATCCCACAAGAGTCCCTAGTCACCTCGGATCAGGATCTTAATCTTCTTCACTTGTCTAGGTCTACCACCCCAGAAAGGCTGCAGGGGGCACACATACTCCTAAAGAAGCCCGGTTGGGCCTCGGAGCCCCGACACTCAGTCCCTCCCCTGCGCATGCCGAGATGAGGGAATCCTAGCACGTGTACTTAGCATGGAGGTTCCTGACTCAGGTGGTCTGTGTGTTTGCAAGATCCTCTAGTGCCCACGCTTGTGGCTCCAAGCACACTGGCACGCAGCATTTCCTCAGCCTGCACACGAGTGTGTTTCACGTGAACTACACACCTGCCAGACTGCCCAGGGCACCTGGTTCCAAAGCCTTATTCAGGCTGTTGGGGGAAAGCGGCCTGTAGGAGAGGGCTAATATTCATTCTCTCTCTCTCTCTCTCTCTCTCTCTCTCTCTCTCTCTCAAGAACATCCGCTCCCTCAAACGCCCTGGGGGCACAGGTGAGTTGCCTCAGAAGGCTGCTGCCCAGTGGCGCTCCTGCCTGTGCAGAATTAATATTTGCAATTTTACCTTTTATATATATTTTAGTAAGAACTACTCCCCCTCGCCCTTCCCACTCCCTGTGTGCTTGGACATTCCACACCCCACTAGGCTCCGAACCGAACCTGCAAAACCTTTCTCTCTCTCTCTCTCTCTCTCTCTCTCTCTCTCTCTCTCTCTCTCTCTCTGCATGTCAGGGACATGAGGCTAAAGCGGGGCTCCATTGAGGATGCCCCACGTTGTTAAAGGCCGAGTTTGGATTGGGCTGCATGTTTGGATCCTTAGGGCCCTCCCCAAACACTATCCCTGTAGTGGGTGCTGGAGACCAGGGGATGTGCATGCGCTCTCTCTCTCTCTCTCTCTCTCTCTCCCTCCCTCCCTCCCTCCCTCCCCCCTCCCTCTCCTCTCTACCTCAATTCACAAAGAGGACATTTAATGTCCCCAACACCCACCCTTGCTAAATTGCCACCCGCCAGCAGAGTCCAGTGTGACCACTGGGGCTGTGTGCTTTCAAGTGCTTCGGGTGCGTCCAGCCGGCCCGGAGTGCCGGACTTCCGAGACCCTATGGGACTGGCTCAGAAGGAGCGCAGTGAGGACTCCCCAGAGAGCCCCGACGTCCTGTCACTGCTGCCCTTTGTGATCTTAAGTCCCCTCTCCAGTCCATTAGACCCCATCACGTGCCTGCACGCAGCCCCAGCTCTATGCTCCCCGTAGGTGCCGCCACCCGCTCACGGGTGCCTTCCGTAGTAGCCCCACGGGTGTTCTCTTGGCACCGCAGCGTGTGGCATTCGCCCGGACCCGCTGCCGCCCCTGGCTAAAGACTCAGCAGGGGACAAGTGTGGGTGGGGATGGTGATGAGGTCTCCCGAGGGCCCTGGCTGGAGGAGCAAGAGCAGCGCCGACTGACTCTCGCCCCTGGCACCTGGCAGCGTCCTAACTGCACGGCGGTTCTGCCTAGAGGGACGGCGGGGTCGTGCGGGCCATAGCGGGCATCGCGCACCGAGGCAAAAAGGCGGGAGTGGGCGTCGAGGCCCCGCAGAGCAACGCGCCTGTGGCACTGTGGCCGCGGAGGACTGGAGTGGGTCTTGCCGACACCTTGTCTCGCGGGCAGTGAAGGGGGCTAGTGTGAAAGGGACCACAGGCACCGCACACCTGACCATTTACACCCGCTAAGCACTCGCTGGGGTTGGCGCAGGGAGCCCGTGTCTTCCATGAAGCCCCGCGTGCGCAGGCGTATCCCGGCTTCTGACTCAGGAACTACCCACGCGACCCCACGTTGGGTGCCTCGAGGGTCCCCTCCAGGGTGCAGGGTGCTGTCTAGGGCTGCTTTGCCTCAGTTTCTCCGCTGGCGTTCAGCCTATGGGAGAGAGCGGGGTTGTGGCAGAAGCGCTCTGGACTCAGCGCGGCGCCTGCTGCTGGGGTGTTTTTTCCTGAGAGGTTCAAAAGCCCGGCGTCCGCAAGGACGTCAGTCGGGTCCAACAGCCCTGCGGCCCCAGGAGCCCGGCGACCCTCCCGAAGCTGCCGATTTGTAGGGAGCATTGGCGAGGAAATATCCCGAGAGATTTTTGTTCCAGTGCTTGGCTGGGGTTGGGGGCGTTTGGCCTTCAAGGAGCGTGGGGAAGAAATATGACCAAGTGGCAGAAAATGCGCTTCCACCTCTCCTTTGCTTTCAGGTGCGGGAATCGAGTTGCTTTGTCCAGCCTGGTTTTTGTTGTCCTTTGTTTTGTGTTGTTTAAAGAAAAAAAAATAACAAAAATCACCCTAATTTTAATTTTTTATTTTGTCCCCATGAGCAACATGGTTTTGTCTCTTGGGGCTGGCTTCTTGAATTTAGGGAGCCAGAGCTACCAGCTCTGTCGGGAGACTTCGTGTCAGGGCAGGAAGAGGGAAAAGTGGGGGAAAGTGGGGGAAGAACCTGTACCGATTTTGCTGAACCTCTTGGAGAAGGGAGCTGGTGTAGGCTAATGCCCAGAGTCAGAGCCACCCCCAGGTGTCCCGAGAAGCCGCCTGCGGAACTCTCAGGCGCTACTGGAGCAACCTTCTGAACTACTTCAGTGCGCTTTAATGGTGGGTTCATTTTGTTCCCCAATTGTATGTGACTCAACTCGCTCCCAGTTGCTCCCTGCGGGGAGGTGACCCTGGGCAGTGGTTAACACCTAGGCTTGCACCGTGGACTGTGGACCCCAAGACGACCCACCTGAGCAGCAAACTTCTACCCTACTTGGAACGCCCCGGCCACACTTAGCGCCTTAGCGTCTTATTATTGTTCAGGTTCCCTTCCTCCGCACTTAATTTTTTCCATATAAAGTTTTATTACTACTTTTTTAAGTGCAAAACTGAGGCTGAGTGGTAGAAACAGAAAGAAAAGAAGAAAAGGAAAATGCGTGAAAAATGCGGTGACCTCCGACGGTGGGGCTGCAGCATCCCCAGGCTCTGTCTTTGTGCTCTGTGGCCGATTTCCCTGGTAGACCCAAGCATGGGGGTGCCCTCCACTGAAAAGGCGCTATTTTGATTTTAATAATAATAAAAAAAAGCCCTGTGTTTCATTTAGGAGTGCATTTTTGTGCTGCCCCTGTAGACAGAGCCCGGTTTGCCACGGCCCGAGTCTGTAATCAGAGAGAAATACCAGCTTTGTTGGGGGTTAGACTGTATCATTGGCTAATGTAGTGGTTTAAAAAAAAATAATGCTAAGCATTGGAATAATTAAAGCGTGAGGAATAACTCATGTCTTCTCTCTCCTCTCCATTCAGCATCCTCTTATTTAAAGACCGAAAGAGCGCTTTTTAGGCCAGCCAACCTAGTTAGTTTTAATTCCCGCTCTTTCCCTCCTTACTGCCTTCTCTGGAACTCAACTGATTCGAAAATCCCCTGACTGGTAGAAAGTGGGAAACTTGCTGCCGGGAGGCCGTTCTCCCAGAGTTAGAGACGATTCTCCCCCTGCCCCTGGGCCCTGACCTGCTGCCTGGTTTGCAGTACGTAGAGCCCGGTTTTAAAAGAGAAAGGAAGAAAGGAGCAGGGCTCTGGTACCCATGCCAGTGAGGGCACCTTTCCCAGGCTTCTGGCCGGCTTAGGGAGAGTCAGCCCGGGGATAGGGAAGTAGCTTCACTGTATTTTGCTGGGTTTTGTTTTGTTTTGTTTGAGACAGTGTCTCACTGTGTCCCTCTGGCTGTCCTGGAGGTCACTTGTCTAGACCCTGCTGGTCTTGAACACTCAGAGATCTGCCCACCTTTTCCTGCTCTGTTACCCCAGAAAGGACCAAGTGTTTTTAAAAATTGCCCTAGGGGATGACTTATTTCAATTTAAGCTATATAATTCCTTTCCCCAGCCCGCGTGCAAAGGGAAAGTGTGGTTCTGGAGAGCTGCCTCGGCAGTCCTGTGCCCTTGGAGGTCCTGTGCCCTTTCTAGGGGAGATATCTGTCTGTTTGGGCTGGACCTGGCATCTCGTCTTTAGGCAGCACAAATGCTGCTACACATAGGCATAGGCCTGGGTTCCAGAGGAAGAGTGCTCAGGGACTGGCACTGCCCAGAGAGATGTGGGAATCCCGATGGGGTTGTAAATAGGGCTGTGGAGGTTTGCCCTGGGCCTTTGCCCCCAAGAGTTGCTGGGACCACTGAGAAGTAAAGGGCCAGTGGTGTATTGGGGAGGAGAAGGAGGGAAGTGGGCAGGAAGAGATGGTGGGGGCTTATCCCACAGAGTGTCTGCAAGCTGCAACCGAGTTATTTATTATTTACTTATTTGCTTCAGGTGTCTTTAATTAAATGTGTTTCTCCATTTTCCTGGTTATTTGCTGCTCAGACTTTTCAACCCTCCCTTGCATCCATCTTTTTACATAAGCAGAAACTTTTTTTTACTCCTTAGAGAGATATCGTGGGAGGTATTTTGCCTTCAGTGCTTTCTCTTTCCTGTTTTTTTTAAAATTTAATTTTAAAATTATAAAGTAAATTTAGTGCTAGTGAAAGTGGAGGGTGGGGAGCCAGCTGGGTCTAGTGAAAGGGGAGGCAGACATGAAGAGTTCAGCCTTCCTCAGGGGCAGACTGGTCTCAGAACCCCAAGTTAGCCTGCAGCTGCCTGCTTCTCCCTTGGCCTGTTCCTCCTGTGTCCTGTTCCGTTCATCTCCTGGCAGGAATCTGGTGGGTAGTCATGGGCACCGATTGCCCTAGAGAGTGTTCATTCACACCTAGGAGCTTCCTGAGACACATTCCCTTTGCTTCCAGGCAGGGCCAGAGGAAGGGCCTTGCTCCCCAGTCGCTGAGGCCCTTGGCTTTTGGCTCCGTGGGTCCTGTCTGCCCCCCCCCCCCCCATGTGCTGCTAGTTTGCTGAACTGCTGCACAGTTGGATGCCCTGTTGATGGGATCAGTGTTGGGCAGACACACAGAGAAAGACTCTCTCCCCTGCGTTATTGAGGAGGAGAGGGGCTTCTATTCACCGCACTTTCTGGGGTCACATGAGCACACACACTGGTCTCTGGTCTCCAAGGTGCGTGCACACACAAATGTTCACACTGAGGCCTTTGGCTTGGGCAGAACTATTCTTAAGGATTCCTAAATTATGGAAACTCTATAGCTTGGAATGTTAAGGCCTGTTCAGTAACACTGAAAATGTTTCTTTCTTAACCTGGGTGGAGTTGCATGGGTGTGTTCTCTTTGTGGAAAGGTACGGAGGAGCGATGCACTCATAATGTGAGCATTCTTTATATACAGCGGCTTCTACTAAAAATTTTGTTTTAAAAAAAAAGAAAGAAAAAAAAGAAAGAAATTCTGGGCTCCAAAGGTAAAGGAAAGGCCACCCATTACACACTTAAAATTCAAATTTAAATAAAAATGTGCCCCAGCTTGCTTTACGCAGTTCTTCTTGATAGGAATGGTGGGAAGGCTTGTAAAAATTAGTGGGCTGATAAAGAAATTAAACAACCCCCCCAAACAAAACTCCAAAGCCTGTGGTCCATATTGAGGAGGGCCTGCAGGCCGCCTGAAGACTTAGGTATAGAAGATTTCTTCTCAGAACCAGAGGGTGAAAGTAGGACCTTCCTTGCCAGTTACATTTTGCTGTCAACATCTGGAAAGCAAAATTGCAGCTGTTCTCCCTGCCCCCTCCATTACCACCTCTTTTTTTTTCTGCACTTAAATTTTTTGTGTGCTTGCCATCCATACTTCAGTTTTCTATAGTGTAAAAACATCTTCACGGCTGTGTTCAAATTGAATTTTTAGATTTGGACTTTTTAAAGAGCGTGCATCTTTTAGTCTGACGGTATAATTTTTGGAGCACTGTGTTTGAACAGGCCAATGATAGTAGCCACCGTTTGCCTTCCCTCTCTCTGCTGTCAGCTCTGGCTAGAAGCGCGAGGAGGGAGGACTCCTAGCCGCCCAGGACAGGCTCCCTCTTTTTGCCTCTGTGCTTCTTGGGCAGGTAGTGACTGCATCGCCCTCCACCCCCCACAGCCCTTCTGCGGTGTTTTTGTTTTCTCTTTGCCCCCCAAAAATATTTGAACCAAAAAGCCTCTCTTTTTTTTCCTCCACCCACAGCAAACTGAAAGGACTAGTGAACCGTGATTCAACAGAGTGAGGGCGCCTCTTTTCTTCCTTAGCATTAATTAACTCAAGTTCGTTAGGACGTTGGGTCTGTCGCCCACAGTTTTCTCTTGTGTGTGCTGAATCGGGTCATAGAGGGAGACTTCCCGTGCAAACAGTTTGTGTTGGAGCTGGAGGACGCAGAGGGGGAGAGAGGGTGAGAAAGAAAGGGAGCCCGGGAGGGAATGAGCGGGAGGCAGAGGGTGGGCACTGTCCGAAATCCTCCAGGCCCTGGTGCCAGCCTTTTTCTGCAGGGGCTAGGCACCGGGGAAATGAGGAATCTAGGGTTTTCTTGGCGGTGATCCTGGCCATAAAATAATTGGGGAGCAGTATATTTTGAGGGATTAGAATATGTCTGAAACTGAACATTTGGGGGTAAGCTGTTTGCCCAGGCAGAGTCGGCCCAGCTTTCCCAGAACCCTTGAGCAGTGAAAACCCCAGAGCTGGGGCTCTGCCTGTTGCTGCAGCAAGTAAAGAAAGAGGCTCCCTTAGGGCCGAGGGTGCCACGGTGCAGGCTGGCTGGGTACAGGGATCTAGAGAGGCCTGGCGCCCCTCTCCCCTCAGAGAAGCAAAAATCAAAATGGGGTGGAGTGGATCCTGACTGAGCTCTTGGGGGTCAGGGTGTCTGGGAGTGCAGGTTGTGTGCTTGAATTTGGGGGTGTTGAAGGAGGGGCCTGCTGTTGCAGCACCTATAGGCAGCTCCAGCATTGCCCTGGCCCCGGCCTCCCTAACCCGGCAGATGCTTTTTTCTTGTTCTGGAAGCAAAGACCTCACCTAGGGCAGCCCCCTTCTTTTCCTTCTCTCCTCTTTTGTCAGTTTTTCTGTTCTTTAGAGAAAGTTGTGAAGCTGGTCTGTGTGGTTCCTCCCTTTTCCTGGGCCCTGGGCCACTGTGGAGTGACACTTTCAAAGCCAACCAGGTGGGTGAGGCGCCACACAACCTTGGCCCCTGAAGCCTTTGGCCATCACCTATCCTGCTGGTCTTTGAAAGGCCCTCGTCCCCACTCAGCCCATTGACTAGGGAGGAGAGCGGTCTGGCCTTCCCAGCATTTACTTGTATTTGGTGACACGGAAGTTTCAAGCTAAATAATGAATTAAAGACTAGGGTTTTGTTTCCTATTCCCCATAGAAGACAAGATGAAAGTAAACAATCTCCAGAGGCACTGGAGAGAATAGATCATCTCCTCTAACACCCCCATCCCTATCCTAGCTTGTTCTGTGCCAAGAGGGTGAGGGGAGATGTGCCTGGAGCAGGGGAGCCTTCCAGCCAGGAACGAGGCTGCTTGTTGGCCCGGTCCCAGGCCACAGCTCCCGATTTGTAGCAAGGAGGAGAAAAGGCAGTGTGTGGGGGCGCCCAGGGGCATTTTACAGGAGTATTATGTGGCCTGGTTCTGAGACAGACCCCAGGAGAGACCCAGCTCTGGTGTGGGCAAATCCATCGTCTTGCCCAAGGACGATTTTTCACACAAACCCGGCGGTGGTGGCTGCTGTTCCTGAACGGAGGCCCAAATCAGCCAAAACCCGCTTTGTCCAAATTATCGGGAGCCTCCTCGGAAAGTGCATTTTCCGGTTTCCATTCCTAGGTTTCCAGACTCTTGGATAGTTTCACTGAGCAGCAGAGCCTCTTTCTGCCTCCCCCAGAGAGGGAGGTCCCACCCACCCCTAGGACAAGCAGCCAGGTCTCTTCCTTTGCTGCGGCCTGAGGTCCACAGTGTCTGCCCACGGCCTCTCCTAGCCTTCTAAGGGAGGAGCACAGATCTGACAAGATGAGAGGTGTGTGTGTGTGTGTGTGTGTGTGTGTGTGTGTGGTGGTAGTGGTTGTGGTTATGTATGAAGCTGTCCCCTTTCAGCCCAGACCCAGGCAGAAGTATAAATGCCAGGAATTAGGCAAACTCGCTGGGTCTCTATTTCTGGCCTTTCTAATTTCCTACGCCTTTCCTTACCTACTCTGCAGATATGCAGTAGGAAAATGGACCCTGGACTATCTGATGCTTTCTCCTTAGAGCACAGTCATGGGCTTAAACTGTGAGTGCTTAACAAGTGTGGGCCATGGTGCCCAGGGTCTAAGAGAATATTCTAGGCCCAGAAGCCAGCAGTTTGGGGACAAATAAGATTTTGTTTTTAAAGGTAAAGAGACCCACCCATGGCTGGGTGTTTGAAATAAGGCCTCTTGTGCTTATTAGCTTCACTACTGGGAGGCAAAGGCCAGCTACAAAATCTGTATCAGTTTGGGGAAATTGTTTTGTTTCCTGGAAGGATTTTTAATATTGTACATGTAAGTAAAGGACTGGGTGTGTTCTCTATTTTCCTCAAATAACCCACAAGGCCTCAGCTCACAGGACTGCTCTGAGAGCCTCATGGTTTCCACCCCTGGAAGCCACCATTTTTCTCAGTTTTCTTTCTCTTTTCCTCTTGTCTTGGGGCCCTTCTCTATTTTCTTGCTGATTCGTTCTTTCATTCTTTCTCTTTGTCTCGGACTGTCCTGCAGCTTCCAGCCAGCTCTGTGCTCTGGGTTTGCCCTCTGCCTCTCTTGCTTTTCCTCTGCTTGAATTTCTGTTTCTGTGGCCTGCTTAATCTTTGGGGTGGGGTGGGGGCGACACATCTCTCTCCGTGGTGGCTGGACGGGCATCAGAGCCCCATCTCAATAGAAACTCCTGTGTTTTCACCAAGTTTTATCTTCTCAAAAGTAAGAGAGACCTTTCTTTCATGAACTTAAAATTTTCTCTTCCAAAAACCAAAAATCCATGTTGATTTCGAAAGTGTAATCTCTGGTGTCTTGACTTCTCTTGCAAATGGAGAAAGTACTTTCCAAATTCCCCCTTCCCTCTATTCTTCCCCTGTTGCTCTAAGCATTCCTGCTTCCTTTCCCTTTGGTTGATTTCTTTCTTTCTTCCTTTCTTCTCTTCCCCAGCAATCTGTAGGTTCCCACATTTGCTCTTCCAACCCTTGAACCATCGTTTCTACTTGAAATCAGACCTGGAAGCATCTTAAATCATCCATAATTTTCCAGTCTTGGCTTGAGTTTGGCGCATCAGGGTGCAGGAGTGTGACCTCCAGACGGAGGGTGGGACGGGAAAGGAAGGAGTTGGGACAGGGACAGGTAATCTTCCAAAGGGTGCCTAGATTGTTTCCTAGGGAAAAGGGGAAGGATCTCTTTTGTTTGGGGGTCTAGGGGCATGCCCACAGACACACACACACACACACACACACACACACACACACACCCCACACGGAGAAAAAAGAGCCGTTTTTTCTACTGGGATGGCCTGCTTACCGGAAGCCAGCGTGTTCTGCTGGCAAAGTCACAGCAGGCTGGAGATGCTGCCCAATGACCTTCTGCTTACCTTCAAGGTTATAGCCCCCAGCTAGGAGAAAGACAGTTGGCAATTGTTCTCCCTTCCAGATTCACGAGGAAGGGCCTGTTGCTGTCCTGCCAGTCTCTGGGGCTTCCTGCAGACGTTCCTTGGTGCTGTCACTCTCATCAGCTCACCACCCAGGGACCTTTGACTCTTTCCTTCCTCAGTTCTGCAGAGACTGGCTCTCACACTGTCCCTAACATCTGTGGATTTTCTACTAGCCATGGAACTGTCGCCACCCAACCCAGACTTTCAACTGGGTTGTTCCACCACACTGTAGTCCTGAAAAGGAACAGACCAGGATTTGCCACGGAACAATATTGGCCATTTTCTTTTTAATATTTAAATCATAATCAGAATAGCAGCAACATCCCCACCACCCTTTGGACCGCCAAATACAAACTCACTTGCAGCATTTATGACCTCATCTTGACTTTAGAAACTGAAATTGGTTCCTCAAGGTGGAGAAGGCAGTGTTCATTCGGTCCCTTATGTCACTAGGCGCTAAGCTAGCATCCTTGACTGGTTGGACCAAAGCCTGTTATTCACAGGACGTGAATTATTGAACACCACCCTAAGAGGCCTGTCTGTGATGGCACCTGCCTCCTGCACTGTTCTCTCTAACTGCGTCTCTCGGGTCAGCTGTGAACTCACTATGCTGGAGTTGGCCATTTAGGGTTTGGGGTCCCAGGTGCTGGATGGTACCTCCCATTGTGTGTGTGGGGGTCTTTTGTTTTGGCACAGTCCAGGCGTTCTTCCAGGAGCCTCTTTGCCATTGAACAGAAGGCCACAGAGCACAGGGTTTCAGCTGCTGAGGAAAGGGGCATGAGTGAGCAGTGACCTTTTTCCCTTTGCCAACTTAGGGTTGAGCCTACAGAGAGGGTGGCTGTGGGGACTGAGCACTGGTCACTCGGCAGTCTGGCAGTCTGTTGATATCCTACCTTGGCTCTCCCTTTCATTTCCTGACTTCCTTTTGCTTTCCCAGAGGCCTAACACAGCTGCCCAGAGCGCTTACTGGAGAGTCCTCCTGGAGGTGCCCCCCCACCAGGAAGTGCCTAGTTGGGGACCTGGAGAAAGGACTTTGGCATCACCTCTCATGCCTCTGGTTCCCGAAGGCTCTTGCCTTCTGTTTTGCCATATCTTTTCTCAAGTCTTCTCTCTATCCTGGCTTCTCGGGTTTATATGCTTTTGCACCTTGCATTTTAGTCTGATATGAGGGACAGGTAAGAAAGCTACCCCGGGGGCGGCGTGAGTAGCCAGGGCAGATGTGGAGGAGGGAGGAATTGCAGAGGGTGGGAGGTGGGGGTGCCGAGGGGAAGTAGTGCCGGTCTTTCTGCCTCTGTCACTTCTCCCAGGGGCTGGCTGTTGTGTTTGTAGCTGCGTGTGGTGCTTGCCAGAGGAGCGCTGTGACAGGAGGCTATTTTAATAAACTTGCAGCTTCACGAGCCGAGCTGCATTGCGTTGGCATCTCCCATCACCACTAATGGAGTGTGCGTGGCTGGGTGTGGGCCGAGGGAGGCTGTGAGCTTACTGGGGGTTGAGGGGAAGGCAAGGAGGTGCAGGGTTCCACGTCCCCTTGTTTGGGAGTGCTCCTGAGTCCTACAGGCTGCAGAGTCTGAGGGACCAAGAGGTGGCAACACCCAGCCAACATTCTGTGCTGTGCTGTTGGCACGGACACTTTCCGAGCTGAGCTCTTTCTTCTATTCAGAGTTCTGTAGGCTGGTGCACAAAGTGGAGGAGAAAATGTCCACTCGCCCCACTGTGCTCCATTAAAAAAAAAAACCTAAAAAAAAATCTAGAACCAGAGAGTGTGCTGGCCTGAGAGAAAGACTGAAAGCAGAACCCAGAGAAGGCGCAGCTGCTTCCCCAAGGCCTTCTGGGGCTCCCGCCCAGCCGCCAGCCCGCCAGGAGTCAGGCCTTTATTTATTTATTTTCTGGCTTAAAAAAAAGTCCGCGTCTTCCTCAATCCTAGTGTTCCCACCCCCCAAGTTTGCTGGGTGGCTGCTGCCAAACAGACCCAAGTGGGCGCCTGGGATGAAAAATTCATAACTGCTGGACTTTGCTTTTGCTTGTTCATTAGACGTGAACTTGTCGATTGGGCAAATTGTTTTTGGTCTCCAACTGCGGGGGGGGGGGGGGGGGGGGGCTCTCCCCACCCTCTCAGCTAGCCCAGCTCCCTCCTCCCCTTGGACTCTGCCATTGGCTGCACGAGGATGCCTCTTTGCCAAATAGGTGGATTCCCCCCCCCCCAATCTCTTTCGGGCTCTCTCTCTCTCTCTCTCTCTCCTCCCTCTCCCCATCTCTCTCCTCTCTCTCCTCTCTCTCTCTCTCTCTCTCTCTCTCTCTCTCTCTCTTTCCCCCCCTCCCTCCCTCTCTCTCCCTCTCTCCCTCGCTCTTTCTCTCTCCTTTCCTCTGGCTGTCTCCCTCCCCCTCTTTTACTGACTTGGCACACACAAATGGATGGGGATTGAGCATGAACGGGGAGGGGGGAGTTTGGGAGAAAAAAGAAGCCACAACCCCCCACCCTAGCGGTGCTGGTGCACACACACCCTCTCCTCTCCCGCGCGCGCGCGCTCGCGCGCTCACATGCGCACCGTCGCACACCCCATCCCATCCCCGTCTTCCTGAGATCCACGCTCTCTCCCTCCCCCTCTTCCTTCCCTCCCTCCCTGGCTCCCTCTCTCCCTTTTGCTGCGTCTGCCAGCAACGGTCTGCAGCCGGTCAGAACTCGTCCTCTTCCCGAGAATCTGCGAGCTCCCCCTCTTCCTCTGGTCGGGTGGAGGGAGCAGCTCGAAGTTTACACCCTTGTGCCGCTGCCAAAGCCGAAAGCCTTTTCTTCAGCTGCTGCTTTTTCCCTCCTGGTTTTTGTTTTTGTTTTTCGGGGGTGGGGGTGGGGTAGGGTACGTTGTCGTGGGTGAACGTGGGGTGGTGGTGGTAGGAGGTTGGTTTTGATCTTTAATTTTGCATATTTTTTGCTCTTTTATTTTAAAATGCAAGAGGATGCACAGGGGAAGAAATTGAAACAATTTGTTGGCTTTTGTTTACCTGGTGTGTGTAAGAAGCCACCTCGCTCCCTCTCTGCTCACCATCCCTGACCTTTCTTTCTTTTTACTCCTTAAAAAAATTAATTTCCCCCTCTGTGCAATGGAGCGTGGGGGGTGGAGGGGGAAGGGTTTGAGAATCCACCCAAGCCCGGCCCCTATTCCCCAGAACACCAATAATAACCCCCTTTAAAACATTTACCTTCCTCCCCTGCTCCTCCTCCTCCCCTAGTCCCACCGCCCCAACTCATAACTCTGTTGAGTCCAGAATCTCAGAATCAGGCGTTGGCTTTGCCGGGTGCTTCACATCAATGGTAATTATTTGATTTTTTCCAGCTTTATTTTTGTAAAAAGAAATCAATTATTATTTAAACTTCAAACAAGCAAACAAGCAAAAAAAAAAAACAAAAACAAAAACAAAACAAAAGGAAAAAAAACTGAGAGAGCCCAGCCCTCTGCCACCTGATTGAGGGTGAAGGGGTTGTGGGAGATTGGGGAAGGGGCCGCAAGACGACCCATGTAGCTTTTAACCCTAATGTGGCTGAGAAAAGCACCTTATTTGGGCTAACAAGAAGTGTTTTGTTCATTATTACTGTGATTAACGTTAGTATCGGTGCCGATAACAAAGCTGAAACCACATATTTAGGATTTAGATCTGATTTTAAAAAATGCTGGGGTGGATGTTCCAACTGGATCTGAAGGAAAGAAAATGCAAGCAGCCTGGTGAGGGGGACCCAAAGCCTCTTCCTTCATCTCAAATGGCATTTTCTGTCTTCTCAGGGGGGCAGCCAAACATTGGCCAGTCCGGACAGGAGGACAGAAGGCAGCAAGGCAGCTCTTGCTTGCCCTTCCTTCTGCACCCTCAGGCAGCCGGACACTGTGCTGGGACCAGCTGACCCTAGTTCACAGCTGCCCTAGAACATGGAGATGTCATGGGTGCGACAGAACTTGGGGGGGGGTAACCAGCAAGCCCGTGGTGTGTGTAGCAACATTGTGTGCAGCAACATTGTGTGCATGTGTGTGTGTGTGTGTGTGTGTAGGGGGGGGGGGGGGAGAGAGAGAGAGAGAGAGAGAGAGAGAGAGAGAGAATAGGTGTGTGGACAGGCTCCCGTGCCTCTGTTTGGTTCCTGAGTCTGAGATGGGAGCAAGTGGCTTGCGAAACTGGTGGTGGCTTCAAACCACACTTCAGTAGAACAATCTCAAGAGAAAATTGCTGGGGGGAGGGAGAAGGAGGAGAAGGCGGTTTTCCTAGTGCCCCCTTCTAACGCGGCGTTTCTCCTTCTCTCTTTCCCCCTCATCCCGTCTTCCCCTCCTCCCGTCCTCCCTCGCCCCGCATGCTCCCGGCTTGCCGCCTGCAGGATGAGTTCCACCCGTTCATCGAGGCGCTGCTGCCTCACGTCCGAGCCTTCTCCTACACCTGGTTCAACCTACAGGCGCGGAAGCGCAAGTACTTCAAGAAGCACGAGAAGCGGATGTCAAAGGACGAGGAGCGCGCGGTGAAGGACGAGCTGCTCGGCGAGAAGCCTGAGATCAAGCAGAAGTGGGCATCCCGGCTGCTGGCCAAGCTGCGCAAAGACATCCGGCCCGAGTTCCGAGAGGACTTTGTGCTGACCATCACCGGCAAGAAGCCCCCCTGCTGCGTGCTCTCCAACCCCGACCAGAAGGGCAAGATCCGGCGGATTGACTGCCTGCGCCAGGCTGACAAGGTGTGGCGGCTGGACCTGGTCATGGTGATTTTGTTTAAGGGGATCCCCTTGGAAAGTACTGATGGGGAGCGGCTCTACAAGTCGCCCCAGTGCTCGAACCCCGGCCTGTGCGTCCAGCCACATCACATTGGAGTCACAATTAAAGAACTGGACCTTTATCTGGCTTACTTTGTCCACACTCCGGGTAGGTTGTTTTCAACACCCCCTCCCCAGTTTTATTTCACTTGCTGGCGTTTGTTCTGTTTATTGTTCTTCCTGTTTCTGAATAGTACTGCTCTGGGCCTCACTGGCAGCTTGTCCTCCTGGCCTTCGTATGTGGCGCCCCTCTCACTTTTCCATCCTCTTCCTCTCTGCCCCCACCCCTTTGCTCTTTCTCTCTTGCTATGACACCCAATTTGTGCATCTCGTCTCTCCTAAAGTGAAGATGCTGTCAGTTTTAGGACAGGGCCACGATGTCTCATAATTACCCACGATGGTAAGAGTTGGAGATGAAGATGATAACATCCACACTAACCACAGCTGATACAGAAAATGAGACGGAAGCGCTAGGGGCTGGGAGAAGGTGCAGGCTGGTGTAGCTTCACTTCTTCCCAGGAAAGGCTGGGTTTGGGGGAGGTGGCTGTCAGCAAGTCCAGGAGAGAGGGAAATGTGGAATCTGGCGTTTGGGACCCCGGAAGAGGTGGAAGAGGCGCAGCAGCAGCAGCAGCAGCAGCAGCAGTGGGATGGATGGTTCTGGGGTAGGAGCTGCTGTTCTGGATTTGTTTGTTAGGGAAAGAACACAGTGAGGTTCCTTAAGCTCCCTGCTCTGGGATGGATGCACACAGTGGTACCAGTGGCCCTGGGCCCCTCTGGAGCAGGGGGGCTTTGTGGGGAGCAGGCCTGCCAGGAAACAGCCTGCTATAGAAGAAGTCTTAGATGAAACCTGTAAAAAGCTCTCCCTTTTTGTGCCCTAAGTGTTTCCTAATTGCCTGTGCTCTTCTAGCATTGCCCTGTGTCTGGCCCAAGCTAGTTTAGTGCTCTGGCCTTGCCTGCCTACCCCCCAGCCCCATTTTTCTTTTTCTTTTCATAATTTCTTTCCACTTTTGTTTTCGTACAAATTGAAACAGAGATGGCTGGTTAATTTTTAGCCTCCACTCAGCTACGCCCAATTTACCGCCGCCTTTGAAACCTAAACGGGCCGGTACTCTGTGATTAAGCAAGGCAGAAGTGTGTTTACATTGTGCCCAACCAACTTGTAATGAGAGGCTAACAAACCTTTGTGTGTGTGTGTGTGTGTGTGTGTTTTCCTCGCCACTATTTAGGCATTTCCCCCTCATTTCCCTTCTTCCTCCTCTTTGTGTGAATGTGAGCAAATGTGGCTTTCCCTAAGCTCTGGAAAACCGAAAACCTGTCCTTCCCGAGACAGTGCCTCTGTGTCTTCCTTTGTATTCATTCATAAAAAAAAGGCAGTACATGCCACTGTGGTCACCCCTTGCCTGTTGGGAAAGTTGGGAGGAAGTGGTGTGAGTGGATCCAGGCACTCGGCTGGGAGATGCTTCCAGGAGGCTGTCCTTCTTAGAGAGGACAGGGTTGAGTGTGTGTTGGAGCTAGTAAAAGTGAATTCAAGGTCTCTTCTTGCTCATTCCCTCTCCATCTGGCTTGAGGCAGTGGGTACTGCCAAAGACCCTTCTACTCTATAGATCCTTCCAGGTCTGCATGTGGCCTTACGTGACCCCTCGTTTAGGAAGGCCATTTCCATGTCCTTCCCTCTCTCCCTGTAGCTTGGATTTTCTCTTATCTTTTTTTTTGGGGGGGTGGGGGTAGAGGAAGAAACTAAAGGAGACAAAGTTATTCCTCATTCTCTGTCTATACAGCAAGTCAGGTTATGGAGGGTGAGAGTTTGTCAGTGTTGGGGGTGCTTGGGGCTGCTCAGAGCAGGGGCCTATCAATATTCTATCCCATAGCTCTTGCATCCATGGAGTCTGAGCCTTCCACTCCTAGACCTTGGAACCCCAAAATATCTGTAGGAGAAAATCAGCATCTATCTCCCTCCTAGGCTTCCTCCTCCTCCTTCTTCCCCACTTTGGCTTTTTAGACCATGGTAGCTGCATTGTTTCCCTGGCATTGTTTTGTTTTTTGCCATGTATTTGTTTGGCAGGGTCTTACTATGTAGCTCTGACTGGCCTAGAACGTTGTATGTAGACCAGGATGGCCTTGAACTCATTAGAGATCCACCTGCCTTTGCAACTGAGAGCTGGGATTAAAGACAAGACCAACCAGCCCTAGGCCACATGCTTGGCTACTGCCGGTGTGGGGCTGAGAGGGGATGGTGTGCAAGAGGAAGGAAACCGGTTCCCAGCCAACCTCCTGGCTTCTGCACTGGTCTGGCAGGTGGAAGGGGCAAGGGAAAGGAACAGGGCTTCCTTTCCCTAGCTCATGAGCTCATTCACCCAGGAATACGAGTGAATTCATAGTCCACCGATATTGCCAAGGCCATCTCTGGCCAGGCTGAGGCCCAGTCTCCTCAGCAGATACCCGATACGTAACTGAGAACATATTCTTTGCAGTTCAGGCACAGACTTTAGACAGTGACAATGAACGTTCAGGATTTCTTGCTGGAATGGCTAGAATTGCACCTTTGTAGAGGAAATTTGGGTGTTGGTAAGGCCTTGTTGCTTGTTCTTTCCTAAGCCATTCCCGTGTGGCTGGTGTTTATGCTGAGAGGCTACCTTCCCCAGTCCCCTCCCCCCAAGTGCACCCAGTGAGCCACAGTGTAAGAACGGAGGCCTAGGGTTGGGGGCTGGATAGATGGTCCAGTGCCTAAGACTACTGTTGTTCTTCCAGAGGACCTGGGTTCTGTTCCCAGCGCCCTTAACACATCACAACCATCTGTAACTCCAGTTCCAGAAAATCTGACCTCTCCTGACCTCTGCAGGCACAGGCATGTAGGCCAGACACTCATACACATAAAAATAAACAAATCTTTAAAAAGAAAAGCTGGGTTGAAGAGCTGGGTGGGGCTGAGCTGATGGTGCCAGTTTTTATGACCGAGCTTGAGATGGCAGGAGGCATGAGGGTATGGCTTTGCTTCTAGGTGCCGCTGTCGCCCAGGCCCTTACAGGCCTTTGTGCCCCAGAAGATCCAAGAGATGACATAGTGAGAAGGAATAGAGGATGTGTTTGGGTGACTTCTAGAACTTGGGTCTGAAGGGCTGCCACAAAGTCACCTAGCTGCTGTGAAGGAATGTCACCCTGTGTCTGTCAGCTTCAGCAGGGATGAAGCAGAAAGCCCCATTGTGGAGAAGAGGATGTCCAGAAAGGGTGTCCCAGAGCAGGGGATGTGGCAGGGACAGCGGGAGTGGCAGCAGGAGGACTCTGTGGCCTGGAGAGGTGCAGCCCAGTAGGCCCAGCAGCCTTGCTGACTGTCTCCAAAACCCAGGAGTGCTTTGGAAGTGGGAAGTGACTGTGGATCAACCCTCAAACCTTGGTTTCAGTCCTAGAAAACAGAACTCAAAACTATAAGCCACTTCTTTACTGTTGGTAGACAGCACCTCCTGCACCTATCACAGGACCTCAGGCTAGGATGGCATCATGCGTGTCCCCATGGCCCACCAGGACTGGGCATCACAGCCTGTCCTCGAGCAGTCTGTGTACACCTCTTGAAAAGCTGAGCCAAATGTGACCGTCACACCTGAGATTTCAAAAAGTCAGCTTTTTTTTTCCTGAGACAAGGGTCTCAACTGTGTATCTCTGACTGTCCTGGAACTCACTCTGTAGACCAGGCTGGCCTTGAACTCACAGAGATCCACCTGCCTCTGCCTCCCTAGTGCTGGGATTAAATGCATGCTTTACATACTATGTGAAGCTGTCCTGTACCATGAGATATCTAGCTGATATCCCCATTTCCCTAATTACCAGCTTGCTTTTGTTTCTAGTTCACGTAAATCAGAACCCAAATGAGACTGTGGTTGACCTGTCTAGTAGTGGAGGTCATTGTCATCACTCTCTCTTCTCCTGATCTCCACGACTTTTCTGTCAGTTTTTGTTGGGTCGTTTCTCCTGTATGGTTTCCCGTGGAACTTCTGCAGGCTGTGCATTGTGGTTTGGTGTGCCACCAGGCCCTGGGGTAGGCAGACTTGGCCTTATTTGTCATAGGAGATTAGCTAGTAACTCAGGCTTCACCTAACGAACCTTTTCAAGCATGAGATATTCTGATTGACTCTGCTCCTTCTTGGAGTTGGGCTTAGAAGTTCGAGGTGGCTTAGAGGCCTGAGCAGGTACCTCCTATGTCCTTCGCTGGTGATGACTGTTGCCTGTTCCTGTCGGCTGAAAGCGAGTGAAGACCCCTAAGCCTTTTCTGGGCTCCCAACCCTTCTGGCGAGTCTGGTATATGTGGGAAAGACTGCCAGAGCACAGCTCCTTTTCGAGAGCTACCCTGAACATGGACCGTGTGTCACCCACTTGTCTGTGTCTTTGAGGCGGCGCCATCTGGTATCAGGGTTGGCAGAGACCACAGGGTCTAGGAACACACATTAGCAAGATCTACGGGTTGTTTTGTGATGCAATGTCTAGTCCCCTAGAGACTTTGCTGTAAGCAGTGCCACCATTGCTTCGGTGATGGTCTCTTATTCTCGCTCAAGGTATACGGCTCACAGGTTAGAACCAGCTCATACACCCGCAGATGGCATTTGTCACAGTGACCACTGTTAAGATTTGCCGAGCCCAGCATGGCTGTCTGTCTCTTTCACCTGTTTTCCTGGGATCATCCAGGTAGAAGCAGATTGTTCTGTATTGTGGCGGTTTCCACCTGAGTAAGGCCTCCGAACTTCCCTTCCTCCCTCTCTCCAAAATGTCCTGGGCAGTGTCCCCAGCCCTGCCAGAGCCTAGAGCACTTGCCATCTTCTGGGCGGTCCGGCTGCAGACTAGGAAGGTCCCAGAGCAAAACAAGAGTGTGTGTCCGCAGGTATTGGGAACTGTGACGTCGTAACTGCAGCAGAGGCCTTGAACCAAGTGCAGGGCCTGCAGCACTAGGCGCTTGTGAAGCCAGCCCATGTTCTCCAGATCATCCGCTGTCGAGCCTTGGGGGCCCTGGCTGTGGATGGATTACCCTGACCCTTCCTCAGGCTTGGGCATCTTTCCAGAGCCCCTTGACCACCCGCTCCTGTCCTCTTTGTCCATAGGGCTGCCTGTCCAGCCAGGCAGGGACCCCACTCCTTGCGGTTCACGGGGGTCTTAGTAGTGTTTGCTATGCTAGCCAAGCTGGAACTGTACCACAAAGGAGAAAATGAAATGTCCTTGTCTGAACTGATGCTACAGAGGTCGGACCTTGAGGAGCCAAGTCGGCTGGATGTTCCAGTCCGTAGATATGGGCAAGGTGACCAGCCATACTCCATCATGGGCCCAGCAGGAACGGGCCTTCTGTGGCAGGAGTGCTGGGGGCTAGCCACCAGAAGGACTTCCCGAGGAACTGTTTCACTTTTTGGCACTGCCAGCAAGGGTGGAAGAATGCCCTTCATGAAGCACATACTTAGCCTATGGCAAGCAAGGCCCTGGTCTTAAGGACTCCCAAGTCTCTGAGAAGGAGGCCCTGTATGTGCCCAGCAGGCGAAGGCCTGAAGATGGCTTCTAGAAAGCTCTGTCCAGAATGCCCAGTAGGCACGAACCTGAAGTAATTCTTGCTGGAGAGAGGAAAGGCCCTCAGGGCTTCCTTGGGGGCAGCTAGTTCAAGGTGACCACAAAGAGGAGTCAGGAGCCTTCTTGCAAAGATGGGGTGCAGACAGGCAGTGAGACCCCTGTCCAGTATTCTGTGGCAGCAATTGCCCCCACTTTTTCCTGGAGAAGGTGGCTGCCTCCCCAGCCCCTTCTGTTCCCCTCCCCAAGGAGCTGCCACGCTTAGGTTATTTTATCCTTTGCTGTCCGATTCAGCCGTCCTTTCAAAGGCCCCAGCCGTGTCAGTGCAGGGCTTGCACAAAAGGCCTCTTTGATTTCTTGTTTGTTTTCATTTGCCAGCAGAGGGGGAGGGGGCAGGAGAGAAAGAGCTTCTGGGTTTTGAAATTTTTATTTGGGTTGTTTCATTCTTGGAGCTGGCTCCCTGGAACTCCTGTCTGAGTTGGGGGCTTGGTGGCTGGGCAGAGGGTGCCCAAAGCCATGGGAGAAGGTGTAGGGCCCAGAATGTTCGTCCCGCAGGACAAGGCTGATAGGCTATTTATTCGTAGGGGTGAGGCCCAGGGGTGGGAAGCCTCCTGCAGAAGCCTGTGTCTTGAGTAGTGGAAGGTCCCAAGTGCCCGACAGCAGGTGACTCTCCCCTGTTTGTTGTGTCCCCAGAGGGCTTGAGTGGTTGTAAATCTTGACTTTGCTGGGTTCCCTTTTCTGCTCCCAGACTCCACCACTTGTTTCTTTGGTTCCTTGGACGAGGGTGGGAACACCTCTAAGATACAAGCTTCTCACTTAGGGATTTTAGTATCTCCAGATTCAGCCAAAGCCATTTCTGCCCCATGCTGGAGAATGGAGCGAGGGTGAGGGTCTGCTCAGTGACTGGGTGGGTACTTTCCTAGGGATGGTGTCCAGAGGCCAGGTATGCCACTTGTGTAAGACTGGGGCACAATGGCACTGTGGAGGCCCATTTTAGCAGAGCTGAGGCTGAAAGGAAATGGAGGATCTTCTTGGGCCACAGATGCAGACCAGGGACGCTCAGGCCAGCCCCTGCTAAGTATATGCCTGAGCCCCATGTGAGTGTGCCCCGGCACGGGCAGGAGGAATGGTGTTGCATACTGTCAGGGCCCTGAAAGGGAGTGGTGGAGACTTGGGTTTGGGCAGGTGGTCACAGTCATCAGTAACAGGGACATGTGCCCACTGGGTGAGAGGGGGGGCGCTGTGCAGGGCCTGCTTGGCAGACGGGAGGAGGAGGCTGGGGGGCTGAGAGATAGATAAATATAGCTGATGGCATTTCTGATGATAGGTTTTTCTTGGCACTGAGGGCACCGTGGAAAACAGCACGACAAATGCCCGGCCCTACAGGCCGCCGTCGCCATTTTAAGCGTGTTTGAGCCGAAGCACTCTTGGCATTAGAACAGGGTCCCAGAAGGTGGAGGGGCTGGGGTGCAGTCATTTGGCTGGATCAGGCTTTCCCCCCTCCTCTCCAAGGGTGCCTGGGTCCCTTACTTTATCTCCGTGGATACTAACACCTGGCTTCTCTGCTGGTTTGTAACATCCATATGTTTGGAGGTTGCCCTTTGTGTGTCTGCTTCCCAGGTGATGGCCCACCCTCACCTGGTGCCTTTACCAGGCAGGAGGAGATATTGGGCCCTTTTCCCGGTAGTGATGACACGGAGTGCCGCTGCTACCCTTCGGGTCAGGCCTCCGTTTGTTGGTATTTGGGGTATATCCCGTAACTGAACGGTAGTTGTCCACCCAGTCTCCCAGAAACTTTTTTTGTCTTTTATTGATGGAGGACAGGGATTGGCCCCCTTTTAATTCCAGCTTTCCACTGAAGATCCAGAGCGGTGTCAGCGCAGCTTAACTCCTCATGATGATTCCTCCCGGATTCTCCCAGCAACCTGCTTTAACTCCATGCTCGTGGCTGGGTGTGTGTGCTGCTCTGGTAACAGGGAGGGAGGCCAGACCTAGCTAGACTCAGGGACCCAGGAGGGTGCTCTCCCTGCTCCACACGGGGAGGAGTTAGCTCATTCTGTCCGCTGACCGAGTGGACCTTTTCAGGCGGCTTTTGGAGGTTGATTTCCTCCTTTCAAAGGGTGACTGATACAGGCAGGCGTCATCTTATTCATTCCGTAGAGGAGGAAACTGGAGGAGATGTCAACGGACTCAGGTCACAACATGAGTTTCTGGCAGAAGACATTCCAGGTCACCTTGGCCTGAGGGTCTCCAAGTTCCTTGAACTGAACCAAGATTACTGGCCTTGGTGGAGTCTCAGAGGAGAAAACCTCATGAGTCCCCATGGGAGCCAGTCCCATCCTCCTGATAGTAGCTGCTGCAGCCCAGAAGGGGCCAGAGCCCGGCTGGTAAAGCTCAGCTCAAGGGCTCCCCCAGCTGCTAAGCACGTAGGGAAGAAACAGCCGACCCCTTGCCCACCGTTTCTCTCTCTCCCCATCCTTTCTGGAAAAGCTCCCTGCTTCTGATCTATACAGAGAGGAGCTAGAGCTCGGGCTCTCTGGCCTCTCCCTTCTGCAGCCAGGGACAGCTCATATCACACCACCTTGGGACTCAGGGGAGATCACTTGCTAGTCCTGGGCTGGGGAGTGTGCAGGAGATCCAGGTACATGGTCAGCCAGGCAAGCAGGATTTGGGATCCGTAGTCCTTGTTCTGCCACACCCTTTCCCTGGGAGTCTACTTGGGGTCATAGTTTGAAATAAAAAATAAATAAATAAATGTAATTATTTTAATTAACCAGACGATTGCTGGACGTTTTATAATAGTCAATAATTCGTTACCTTTTATGAGCCTTTACAGTGGTTCTCAACCTGTGGGTCACGGCCCATTTGGGGTTTGAGTATCAGATATTTACATTACCATTCACAGCACAATTATAGTTACAAAGTAGCAATGAGAATCATTTAATGGTTGGGGTCCCCACAACATGAAGAAGGTTTAGAAGGGCTGCTTTACATGGATGCACCTTTTGTTTCTTTCTTATGCTGTTTCTGTGGTGCCAGGGCTGAAACCTAGGACTCTGCCCGCACTAGGCATGGCCTTTGCCACTGACCCATTCCTTACCGCTTGCTTAACATTTGAAAACCTCTCCTAATAGACCAAGGGCTAGGCTAGCCGAGAGGCTGGCGCGTGGCTCAGAATTCCCCTCTGCTTTTGAATCTAAGACAGGGCCTGACCTCTTACCTCTGGTATCAGCTCCTCTACCGCCGGGCTTCCCCAACACATCAGTTAACACTCTAGCTAGACCATTCTGTGCCATGAAAACAATGATGGGCACCATCAGGTTCCTAGCAGCACCGCTTGGACTCCACCCCCACCAACTGCTGGTTATGCCTCCCTCATCCAGGTGTGACAGTCACCATGCGCCCAGATATTTTCTGGTGTTTTCTGAGGACAGACTCATCCCTGGTCGAGAGAGAGCCCCTGTCCTGGAGAAAACCACCTGTCCTTACCGCTTGCCTCTCGAGTTTGGGGCCTCCTTTACCTTTTCTCCATGGAGACTGGCCCTCTGCACCCTTGCTTTTCTCCCGTGCTCTTCCCAGATGCCTGAGCAGCAGGACCCTTGGGTTGAAGTGGGGAACGGGAGCCACCTGTGTTCTGTTTCCATTGGGATCATATGCCTGCCTCTGGTTCTTGGCTTAGGGTACCATCTTGATTCCTTGTGTTTCGTCTCTCTGTGTGCTGTGGCTGCTGGTCTGGCAAGCCCCAGCCTGTGCTGTAAGCCAGGGACCCTTCCAGGATCATCCGTGATCCTTCAGTGTGGAGTTCAGACCGGAACAGTCATGGCAGGGTCTTGTTGAGTATTTGATTTTCTTTATTACAGAGTAAAATACTCTTCTGAAAATTTAGACAGTGGAGAAGCAGAGAGGATACTTTCTCAGTCCACCATCTCATGCCTGCAGAAGGCTCACTTCACAGTTCATGATGTGTGTGTGTGTGTGTGTGTTTTAGATCAATTCATATATCAAGTAACCTTTAAATATAGCAATATCTGTTTTAAGAACAGATGTATATTTGGGATAATTGAATTGGCTTTATCAGTACCACTGTGGCCTTAACTCTTCCCACCTCATCTCTCTGTCCCTGTGCCCCCTCATGCCAGCATTCCTGACCCTGCCTTTCCCCTTCCCCAGGTGACAGTTTCATCTTGTCCTTCCTGGGAGCAAGGTGACCAGCAGAGTATGTCCTGTTGTCAGAGTGGCCCACATCTTGCTGTGTGTTTGTGGGGAGGGTGTTCCTAAATCAGTGTAGCCCCGATTACCATACAAGTCAGGAAGGCAACCTCTCATATTTGGGTTCTTTCGCCTGCCGGAAGGAACTGAGGAAGGAGGGGAAGAGGCCTGACTGGACCCAGACATCCACTTCTGGCTTTGCAAGCCTTTCTTAGAGGGTGAGGACACTTGAGTGTGGGGTGGAACCCCCACCAACTGACCTGGCTTCTTTGAGACTTCCTGCCTTAAAAGGGTTGAATGCCACAGAGATGTCTAGAGTTTATTCCATTAAATTGTTGTTTCAAGCTTAAAGAAGGGGAGAGAGGGGCACTGAAGGCCAGAAGCGGGAATGGGAGCATCAGACACCAAAAGACTTAAGAAGAAATCCAGAGAGGGTTTTGTAGCTGGGCCTACCTGTCTAGGGAAGAAGGCTCCTGTTGAAAGACTGAGAGACAGGCAGTATGGTGACACCTGATGACTCTCCTGGACTGGGTGGAGCCTCAGGAAGAGATCAGGAGATTCCCCAGAGGCAACTCGCAGGAGGCCTGCTGGCCCAGTGCGGCCCTTGGGGAGTGTGTCCTTATTATGCCTGCAGATTATATCCCCATTAGTGCATAATTATTATATAATGGGCATTATTGCATAATGGCAGTTATATAACAGGTGGCCCAGAATACAGACAGGGGGTATAATAAGTGTGTATCCTTCGGCTATAAATAGCCACCAGCCCCACACTGAATATGTGGTCACACCGAGCCATATTATAAATATCCGCTCTGGGCTATAAATTTCTGAGCAGTGACGTCAGCGGCTATGGTACCTAGTTAGGGGGTGGTGGGAGGGACCTGATCCCCACTAGCCACATGACATCATTGTTTCCTTAGTAACAAGACCGCTCCCCAGGGGACCAAGTGAGGAGAGGCCTTTAAAGGGAGGCAGCAGATGGGTGGGGGTGAGGACTGAGCCTGTGACTGACCAGAGTGGGGTTCCCCGGGTGGGTGTTCCGCCCATCTGTTGACAGGGAGGTAGGCAGGTCAGCCTTAGGGCTCCTTCTGTGCGGGCAGCATGCAGGTCAGCTGTAGTCTCATTTCAGACAGAAAAGATGAGCCGAGAGGTTTCTTCTGTCTCTGTGTCTCTCCGTGGTTTGGGGGCCTCTTGCTGAAAGGGAGTGGACTATGGCCAGACTCAAGCTCTGTGCCATTTCCCTAGCCGAGGTTTGAGGTCAGAATCAGCTGGAGAGACAGAAGAAACGTGTGAACCATTTGACATAGGCCTGAGAGCATCGCTGCCATGGTGGGGAAGAGGAGACAGGACAGTGTCCTGACCCAGCAGAAGCTGTGAGGTGGAGCATAGACGTAGGGACATAGTTCCTATGGAATGATAACAAGCCAGTCCCGTGTTCCTGCATTAAGGAGGTTCATGTTGTCTGCTGGGGCAGGTAGTGAAGTTAGTTCAGGGCAGTGTGCGTGGAAACTTGTACCCTTTGCCAGGAGTTCCCTGGTTGTTCTACTGCCCCAGGAAGTTCCTCAGTCCCTGGGAGCCAGGTGGCTTGGACACTGAGTTTTAACCAGTGGTTATTTTGCCCTTTAGAAACATCTGGTAATCATTGTAGATTTTTTTTTTGACACAGTCTCACTATGTATCCCTGGATATCCTAGAACTTGCTCTGTAGATCAGGCTGGCCTTGAATTTACAGAGATTTGCTTGTCTCTGCCTCACAAATGCTAGGATTAAAGATGTACACCACCACTCCCATATGGTAGATACTTTACAAATATTATTATTGTGTGAATGTGATTGTGATGTGCAGTATGCGCATGTGTGCCACCGCGGGTGTGGAGGCCAGCATGTGTGCCAGGATGACTGTGGAGACCAGTATGTATGGCAGGCACCACGAGTGTGGAGGCCAGCGTGTGTGCCATCGCGAGTGTGGAGGCCAGCGTGTGTGCCAGCGTGAATGTGGAGGTCAGCATGTGTGCCATCGCGAGTGTGGAGGCCAGCGTGTGTGCCAGCGTGAGTGTGGAGGTCAGCATGTGTGCCATCGCGAGTGTGGAGGCCAGCGTGTGTGCCAGCGTGAGTGTGGAGGTCAGCGTGTGTGCCAGCGTGAGTGTGGAGGTCAGCGTGTGTGCCAGCGTGAGTGTGGAGGTCAGCGTGTGTGCCAGCGTGAGTGTGGAGGTCAGCGTGTGTGCCAGCGTGAGTGTGGAGGTCAGCGTGTGTGCCAGTGTGAGTGTGGAGGTCAGCGTGTGTGCCAGTGTGAGTGTGGAGGTCAGCATGTGTGCCAGCGCTACTGTGGAGGTCAAGTTCTGGAGATCACCACAGACCGTCAGGCTCCTTCAGCAACTGCTCACTCATCCTGCCAGCCATGTACATACTTGTTTGCCCCACATTGGGTACAATCTAGTGCCCAGGACAGTCCCTCAAGAACAAAGAAGCAGTGGCCACATGTATCACCAGTCCTGAGACGGAGTTTTGCAGGCCTTGCCGTGCCTTGTGCTCTCTTTAGAATGTCCCTTGTCTCTGCTGGTGACAGAGCTACTTAACTTGCCTGTGAATCTCTTAAAGTTGTTCCCAGTGCTTTGATTACTTGTAGGGAGCCCATGAGCCCCCACGCCCAGTATACAAATCCCAAGATAAGGAGGACTTGTTTCTATGAAAACTGGTTTCCCAGACCCCTTGACTGAGACTGGACAGTGCCCCCAGAGAGGCTTCAACTGATGGGACAGGTGAACGGACAGGGTAGGAGAGCCTTAGTCCTACTGTGGCATGTGCGGTTTACAGAACCCTGGTCTGAGACTCTGTGATGTCATTTGTATGTGAAGTGCCCAGCAAACTTTCTAGTCACCTGGGTCTACCGTCTGTCAGTCACTCACTACCTGGCTGCACTTGGCGCCCTCTGCCTCTGACCACATGCATAACATAGCCAATTGGATTGTGGTTTCCACTGGCCTTAGCTGGAACCTACAGATGAACCAGGATGGTGGTGGTACATTGGTCTAGTCTTCAGAGTGGGAGACCTGCTGAGTGGCAAGCTGAATCCTGTGTGTGTGAAACCTGACTTTGGGGTTTGGATCTGGGAGGGGGAGGCAGGGTGCAGGGTCTGTGAGATGGGCCCTGCCTGCAAGGCCAAAGGGAGCTCTGTGGGGAGCTATGTTGTCTTCAGACACAAAAGCTCGTGCATCTCAGGGCAGTAATCCTCGGTATATTGCCAGCCAGAGAGATGGGGCCAAGGGAGCTGCCCCTGCCCTGAGGATGGGCCAGATGCCTTTCACTTATTTATGGTACCATGGCTTATAAAGTAGGCCTCGCATACAGATCTCTGGGCATAGTTTCAAATACATGAATTTCTTTTAAATTAAACAGCACACACACATTTGCCTCTCTCTCTCCTTGCGTGTGTTCATGCACACTTAGTCTGTTGGAGTCATGGGCTGCCCAGAAGTGTTTGTAGCCATGTGGGACAGTAACTGAAGTGATGGCACCAAAGCCACCAGCTAATATTAGATTTTATAACCCAGAGATTCATTAATATAATTACCCACATGCCAGCCTGACTTGGCAGGGACTCTTGAATTGTGTTCCTCTCCAACAAAGTACTCTGGCTGCGGGATGCCCTGGTGAGTTTGAGCCTGTTTGTGTGTAGGCAGAAGGCATGCCTCCTTCGTTCCACTCTGGGAGAGGCCAGGTACTTCCATGGTAGCTGGGCCAGGCCTGGCTTTTTGTGTCTTGCCAGGAGACAGACCCCTTTGGAGCATCTGTGGCAGATGCAGGCAGTCCACTGGGAGGGACCCAACTCTGCAGATTTTACTGGGGCAGGAGTGGATTTTTTTCCTCCCAAGTGACCCTTTGCACATAATGGCATAGGCTTCTCTTGCTAGGCTTCCATCCTGGAGCTGGGACTATTTATATATATATATTTTTTCTGCCTTTGTATATAGTAAAAACTATATATACGATTCACAAGTCCATTTTAGATTTTTTAAAATTTATTTTTATTTTATGTGCATTGGTGTTTGACCTGCACATATGTCTGCATGAGAATGTTAGAACCCCTGAAACAGGAGTTCCAAACAGTCTTGAGCTGCCATGTGGGTGCTGGAAATTGAACCCGGGTCCTCTAGAAGAGCAACCAGTGCTCTTAACCTCTAAGCCATCTCTCCAGTTCCCATAAGCCCATTTTGAATACAGACTCACCTTCCAGGGGGGATAGCTGACAACCTGTCCTTGAGACAGTACAAAGGCCTTCAAGTGGCATAAAAATCAGGAGAAAGGCTGAGGAACAGGGAAGTCAAGGTAGGGAGAACAACAGGCCTTGAAAGTGGGTACCCCAGGGGAGAATCCTGTCAGTGCTTCTGAAACTAAAAGCAGCCTGCTATCGAGTGAGAAGCCGTGGGGTTATGGGTTGAAAGGGAGCTGGTTTTTCAAAGTACTTCTCTTCTGTTTGTATGAATGCGATGTCAGGAAAATGGAGGGCAATGGCCCTCTTCTTGGCCCTTCTGCCTGGTCATCTTGTTGCAGGTGCTATTGCTCATTGTGTTCTCTGGCCCCGGGTCAACTGGCTCCACCTTCACCCAGGCCATCCCATCACCGTCACCTCAAGACGTTATTTTTGCAGGTAGAGCCCTTCTAGGCATAGAACAGACGCAGTCTCCAGTCTCCGTGCTCTCTAGTCAGCCCTCGGGAGATCCTGATGGCCTCGTTCCTGTGCCAGATCTCCTTCTAGTCTGGTGCCCTGTGGCTTGGATTAACAAGGAGTAGCCCTGGGCCCAGTAGAAAGCTTGCCTTCTGTTCTGTGGTTCCTTCTGACCTCCTGGCCATTTATGTTCCTCCTGCAGCAGGCTGGGAACCCGCCTTCCTGCCCTTTCTCCTAGGAACTGCTCTAAGCCAGGGTCTCCTGGCCAAAGACGACTCCCGTCCTCTAGCTGGGACGCAAGCTTCCAGAGCTGGAGGCTGGGTTTGGTTATTAGCGTTGCATTATGGAAGGAATGTGAACAGGGAGGGAGGTTTGCTCCTCGGCTTGGAACACATAGACCGTTGACTGTGCTGCCACTGCTGTCCCTCACTCGCCCAGACCTTACGAGTCTCCCTTTCGGCTTTAAGAGTCTCCAGGTGCTCTTCTTCCCTTTCTGCCTAGTCCTCAGCCGCCTTCTTCAGCTCTACCTACCCATCCTTGACTTTAGAAACCTGTTTTCCTTTACAAAGTCCCCCTTGTTGGGTGGACGGGCAGCAGGGACCCTGGATGCAGAGACGTGGGCCTCAGTCTGCTACACTGTGATGTAATTTAGGGTCGCTTCTATCCAGCTGCTCTGTCTGTCTGTCTGTTTGTTTGCTTGAGACAGGGTTTCTCTCTGTAGCCCTGGCTGACCTGGAACACTGTAGACCTTGAATCACAGAGATCCACCTC
Source organism: Microtus oregoni (assembly GCF_018167655.1). Classification (NCBI taxonomy): domain Eukaryota; kingdom Metazoa; phylum Chordata; class Mammalia; order Rodentia; family Cricetidae; genus Microtus; species Microtus oregoni. The sequence continues at coordinate 67,051,053 of NW_024543063.1, forward strand.
TGCCTCCTGAGTGCTGGGATCAAACCCCTCTAACCTACCCCTACCCCCAAGGCCTCTCCGGTTGCTTTTTGTCATTTGGGATGGAGTTTCTTAGAGAACAGAAAGAAAGCTCAAGAGGCTAAACCTGCCAGGCAAATTTGGCTAAGTTTGTAGGGTCAAGGATTTGCCGAGGGTCTGTGCCGCCTGGAGAGAGTCCCGTGCTTGTGGCTTCTCATTTGCTTCTCACTCCATCCATCCACAGTCTATCTTTTTTTTTTTATTCTTAAAACTTAAAAAAACAATTTTTACATTTATTTACTTTATTTTATATGTACTAGTGTCCTGCCTGCATGTTTGTGCACCATGCGTGTTGTGCCTGTTATCCACAGAGGACAGATGAAGGTGTCCAATCTCCCTGGAACTTGAGTTACAGACAGCTGCGACCTGTCGTGTGGGTGCTGGGAACTGAACCTGGATCCTGTGCAACTATGGGTACTCCGAACCTGAGTACTCCAGTCCCCTCTTTCTTAAAACATTTTTTGAGGGGTGAGGGAGCTTGAGATGGGATCTCATTCTGGAGCCCAGGATGACTTTGAAATTGTGGCAATCCCCATGCTTCAGTCTCTGTAGGTCTGGGACTGTAGACATGTGTCTGTTTAAAAAGTATATATATTTTAAAGCCAGGTGGTGGCGGCGCACGCCTTTAATCCCAGTCCAGGGAGGCAGAGGCAGGCGGATCTCTGAGTTTGAGGCCAGTCTGGTCTACAGAGAGAGTTCAGGACAGCCAGGGCCACAGTGAAACTCTTTCTCAAGTAAACAAACAGAAAAAATGAAAAAAAAAGATTTTTACATCCATATAGTACATGTAAAATAAGCTCAAGGAAGTTTAGAAGAGAAAAGGAGAACTGTTACGAGTTTCCATTTAACAACTAATCTTTTATTACACTTCCTAGAGCTATTCATATATATTTTGAAATTTTGTTTAAAATTAGAGTTCTGGATGGTGCTTTCATCTGGAGTGTCTTGTCTGTTCTGCCAGGAGTCGGGGTCCACTGTGTGGCCCAGGAGTCGGGGTCCACTGTGTGGCCCAGGAGTCGGGGTCCACTGTGTGGCCTAGTTCTTGCAAGGCTCCAGGGATTCACCTAACTAGGGAGCTGAGTGAATGAAGAAAACACACACACAAAACAACGACAATCAGACACACAAAGACATGGACACATGAATACACAGACAAAAAAGGTGGGATTGGGTGGGCTGTGCTCTCTGTTGGAAAAGCCTCAGTCCCCCCCAAGCTCAGTGTGTTTATATTTATTTATGTATGTATTTATTTTGTGGGGCTTTTCGAGACAGGCTTTCTCTGTGTAACAGCCCTGGCTGTCTGGGAACTCACTCTGTAGACCAGGCTGGCCTTGAACTCAGAGATCCGCCTCTGCCTCCTGGGTGCTGGGATTAAAGAATGCTTCTCCATGCCAGGCTATCATTGTATTTATTATATTCAGTTGAACTGAGAGGCAGATTTATTGCCTACAGCGGAACAAGGAGGCAGGTTTAGCTAATATGTGTAGGAGCAGATTGTATGGGAGAAGCCTTCAGGCTGCCAATATTTGGGGGAGAAAGCTATGGTGGACATTTTACACACACACACACACACACACACACACACACACACACACACACACATCAACAATCTCACTCAGGCCCAAGGAAGGCTTTGCCATCTCTTTTAACCTCACCTAGAGACAGCTTTGCCATTCCCGTGGGGCTGAGTCTTTGCGGTCCTCGACATGGTCATCCTCATGGCCAACAGCACACTTTTGCTGGAGACTTCATTCATTCAGAGCTTCCTCTGTCTGCTCTCCACACTGTAGACGATCCATGCCTCTGCCTCCCAAGTGCTGGGGCTAACGGTGTGTGCTGTTGTGGCCTGCTTGGGTGCTGCTCTTGTGCATTATCGTGCGTCCCACGGCACTGTTGGATGGTTCGGCGCCTTAGCCGTGTTGCCCTTGATTCTTAACATCATCTCTAATGACATCTGTTCTTTTTTTCCTCTTGGGGATAAAATATTTCCTTTTCATGTAAGTGCTATAGGTACTCATTAAAACATTTTAAAAACGGGAAGCTGAAGAGTTGGCTTTTCAGTTAAGAGCACTGGCTGCCTTTCCAGAGCCCCGTTCAATTCCCAGCATCCACTTGGTTGCTCACAACCATCTGTAGCTCCAGCCCAAGGGGATCTGGCATTCTTCTGAGGCACTCACGTGATGCAAGACATATATGCAGGCAAAACATCCATACACATTAATAAAAATTAGATAAATTTTACTATAAACCTAAATTAAATAATACTCACTATAAAGTTAAGGATGACCCCTGGTCCTCTGACCTCCACCTCCCAAGTGTTGGGATTACATATGTGTGCTATCATATTCAACTTACTTATTTTATAAAGAATTAATATAATAAATAAAAACAAAATTTAAAAGAATGCAGCTTGTATGGTAGAACACATCTATAATCCTAGCACTTGGGAGGCTGTGGCATGAAAATTTTGAGTTCGAAGCCAGCCTGGTATATATACCAAGACCCTTGTTTACTAAAAAGAAGAGGTAAATCAGATGCTTTTTAGGGCTTGTGATATGGTTCAATTGATAGATTATTTGCCTAGCATGCATGAGTCCCTGGATTCTGTCTAGTGTCTAATGCCCTCACACGAAGGAGGCAGGACCAAGGTCATGAGGTCGTGACAAGCTCTAGGCCAGCCTGAACTACGTAAGGATTCCATCTCAAATGTAAGAGTCGGAGCAGTGGGTAGGAGCACCTACTGTGCAAACCTGACCCCCTGAGTGCAGTCCCAGAGTCCATGGTGAAAGGGCCCAGCAGCAAAGGGAGGGACTTCCGGAAACTGTCTGATATCCACGCGCTAGCTGTATCATAAATAAAAAGTCAAAAATTGTAAATGTCAGATATATTTTTAAAAAGTATGCTTTTTAAACGGCAGCATGAAATTTCATGATGTACAAATGGATGTAACTTCATCCCAACTGTAAATTCAGCCAGGATACTTGGCGGTCACAGCTATTTACCTGCCTCAGGTGACACTTCCTAGGGACTGAGTTGCTAGTTGAGCCACCTAGACTCTTCTGAAGATTTTCCTCCTACTTCAGTACTTACATCGCTGCTTGTAATCAGACACTGAAAGCATCAGACCCAGGCTAACCCACTCCATTCTGGCTGTTCCCTGCTTACATGCTTCGAGCCCTATAAGAAGGATGCTACTGCCATCACCTGTCCTGTGAGTGCCACCTCAGCATGCTCCTTCATCCCCTGCCTGTGGACACGCCCCATGGCTCCTGTCTCTCCACCAGCCTCCTCTCTGTTCTCCAGCTGTGCTGTATGGGAGTCCTAACCCTTCTCTGGGCCTCTGGAGCAGCATTCCTCTTTGGGCAGTCCTGGAAGGGAATGGCCGGATAGTCCCAGCTTTTGGTCCAGGGACTTCAAAGCGGCTTTTAACACTGAGGGTGGTGAACGGCTAGCTGCTGGCAGCGCTTCTCTAGTGCCCCGCTGAGGTGTGTACAGTATATGCTCTCGCTCCCCCGAGGAAATAGGGCCATCTCTGTCTACCTGGTACAGCCCATATGGCTCAGAGGTGGGGTTAGGAGGAGGGAAACCTTAGGTCTGGACTTCAAATGGCTTTTGTTCTCTCTCTGTCTCTGTCTCTCTCTCTCTCTGTCTCTCTCTCTCTCTGTCTCTCTCTCTCTCTCTGTCTCTCTCTCTCTGTCTCTCTCTCTGTCTCTCTGTCTCTCTCTCTCTGTCTGTCTCTCTCTCTCTCTCCTCTCCCTCCTCTCTCTTCCTTTCTCTTTCTCCCTCCCTCCCTCCCTCCCTCCATCCTTGAGACAGGATTTTACTTGGTATCCCTGGTTGGACTAGAACTCACTCTGTGGACCAGACCTGCTCCTGCCTGCTGCTAAGGTCACAGGTTCTTGCTATGCGATCCCAGGCTGACCCCAAATCTGCCTCAGTGGCAGGATTCTAAGCCTGTGACATCACACTCAACTTGGAGTTAGGACTTGGACTCACCCACTCTCACTCCACACTCAGGGCAACCTTTCCCCGGGTATCATTTCTTACCTCTTGCTTGGCCGATGGGAGCTGATTCTGTCTTGGGGTACCTGATGTCCCCAACTCCTGTGTGATGTTCCTTCTTGTCTCAGGCCCTGGAAGGTAGGAGGAGGCCCCAGAGGCCTGACAGGAAGTTTGTGCAGCGCAGCACTGGGAGGGGCTAATTGTGAGGGACAGACAGAGGGAGCAGGTGCCCTCTTCCCTTCTCCCAGCACTGCAGTGATGCACCCTCTACCCCTCGAGCGCCTGTACCGTGGTGCTCAGATAAGTGTGTTTCTGGAGCTTGGCCTGTTCTTTCTAGAGGTGTTCAGTACTAACTTGTGGGTGTCTGCTTGCATGTGCGTCAGGAGGTAGGTGTCTATGTGCAGAGTGAGTCAGAGCGTGGTGTGTGCGTGTGAACATCAGTGAAATACCCGGACACATTTCTCTGCTTAGGGGGTTTAAATTCTTGTCAATCTGTGACAACTTGGAAATTAAAGAGAATCTTTGTCATTCCCAGTGAGCAGGGGCACAGCTGGTGTGTCCCCCCAGGTTCAGCTCCCTGACTGGTGCCCTATGGCTGCAGCAGCAGCAGCAGCAGCAGCGGCGTCTGGTCGGGATGTGTGTTTGCTGAGAAGTGTCAGGCTCTTCCCGCCCGCTCAGCAGCTGAGCAGTTCCCTTTTGGGGCTCTTTGTGAACCTGCCTCGCTATTAATCTACCTGTTAGTAAAAGAGATTACAATTGCTGTAATTACAGGGCGCTATGTCTCCAAGTCAGGAGTAGGGCTGAGTGAGTGGTGCAGGGTGGGGGTGGCAGAGCCAGCCCCACAGGAAGCAGCTATTAAAAGATTGTGTTTGGAGTGGTACAGGGACAGCAGCCCTTCTGTTGGACTGAGACCTGAGACTAGGGTCAGTCGGGTCTGGGACTGGGGAGCCATGTAACCTGTGTGCCTCATGACTGAGGGCATAGACAGCAGGCGAGGCTCCCAGATGGCAGACACCTCTGAGCAGCACAGGCTCCACGCTGTAGGCTGCCTCTGTTACTGGAGGGACCTCTCAGACAGAGACACCACCACTCTGAAGTAGTCCTTGTGTATGAGGTGTGGGTGGGGGATTCTGATGGGGTCCCTTAGCAACCGCTGCTGCTAATTTGAATGGACACACCAGAGAGACTGTTCCGTGTGTGGCCTGGGTCTCGGAGCTGTGTGACTGAGGTGCTTCTGAGGGAAAAGACGTGGAGCTATCTTTATAACCTAGGCCTTTTTGGGTGGCATCTTTTCTGCTCCCTGGGCGCTTGGCTGTGTCTAGAAACGGTTCTGTGGGGAATGCTGCTGGCACTCACCAGATGGAGGCCACGCTGGACAAGAGCAGCCTCCACAGCAGAGGTTCTCGGGCCCTGGTATCTGAAGTGTCAGAGTTGAGGAATCTTGAGCAGAGCAGAAAAGAGTGAGAGCAGGTCAAGCTGAGGGGCACCGTGGGGGCCTCCTTAGTGCAGGCTGGGGTGCTCCTGCTACTTCCAAGTGCGGGGCCACTGGACTCCATGATTGTATCCCAGGCTAAGGACTAACCCTTCTTGTCCTAACAGATTCTCCCCTCCTGCAGTGGTAAAAGCTAGACCTGAGGTTGGGAGTCTGTCCATCTCACATCTGGGATAGTAAAGTCTGTTTTTGAGACAAAGCTATACTCTGTAGCATAGACTAGCATAGAGCTAGCAATTTTCCTCAGCCTTCCTTAACTTACGTGCTGGGGCTGCAGACTTGTGCCAACACGGCTGACCAGTGTGTCCTTACTGCCCACGGAGGCACCTGGGTTGAGGGATAGTGCTTTATGGATCCTTCTGAGTGGGAAGGGCTGGCACTTTCCACTGCCCATCCTAAAGGGACGCTGGCCACACTTGGCCCTTCGCTCCTATGTCTTCTGATAACTTGATGGGCCCCATGCGGTGGAGGCTGGCTTCTATCCAGTGTGCTGCTTCCTGAATGGCCCTGAGACTCCCCTTCCACTGTCCTGTCTTGATCAGCATGGCACCCTGTGGGCACTACTGCTCCCAGTGGGCCTTATTCCTCCCATTGCCACTTTGTTTTCACCTTTGACCCTGGTGCTTGCTCCCTGGGAGGGGACCTGGGACATGGGTTAGGATGGTACAGTGTGTGTGTGTGTGTGTGTGTGTGTGTGTGTGTTGTGGGGGGCAACCTACAGTGAAGTGGGTGAAAGCATCTGGCTCTATATTTTAGGGTATGTGCATTGCTTGCTTGCCACATGTGGGGGTTCTGTGCCCCCTCTGCCTTTGGGCCATGATGTCTTATGTTTTCTGCAGACAAAGCGCTGGATTTTTCAGCTGTTGTGAATGCCGCACTTCCCAGCAAGTCCCTAATAGTGGAGTTGCTTTGCATCCCCCACCTTCTCTCCCCCTTGACAGCTCCAACCTTATAATTTTACCTTCCTTTACCTCACACGTGCTCCCTTTCTTCCCCTTCCTCTTCCTGGGGTTTCTGTTGCTCATCACTGGGGACCCCCTTTAGGAGGGATCGCTCCTGACAAGAGAGGAGTGGCTCCCTGTCAAACACTGGGAGTTGATATTTTGTTTGGTGAAATGTCTGTAAATAGGCTATGAGGTGGTGGTTCGGCACGGGGCCCTGTGCACACGGATCTTTTCATCTATGCATGTGTCCTCCACACGTGTCAGGAGCAGAGACGGGGTATGATAGGGAGGGGAGGAAAGCAGGGGGTTTATTTTCTGGGGGCAGGAGTGTAATCTGGGATGTAACCTCGATGTGAGTCGCGGTCCCTGATCAGGAAAAGGCTCTGAGCTGGCTGTTTGCGAGAGCTGAGCCAGAACAGCTGGCACATGACTTCAACATCCAAGTATCCTGACCCTCAACGTCTTGAAGGTCAGTGTTGAAGACAGTTCCTCTTGCCCAGTCCTGAGTGTGGGAGCCCATCTGTCCTCGTGGCTGGCCTCTATAAGGCTCTACCCTGCCCTTGTTTTAAAAGTCGAATGTCTATTGCCTTCTATGGGCCCCCTTCCTAAGCTTCAAACAGCTTACCTTTCCTGGGGTTGGCTTTCAGCATTCTCTATGGAACCCCCGGCCGATTTGATTTTATAAGCTCGGCCACATCCGTTTTCCCCACCATTAGCTTTCCAGACCGCAGAATGCTATGCCTGGGAGCTGTTCCACAGCCGACACCCTCCCTGAATCCATTTTGAGTTGCTCTTCTCTGGCCCTATTAGAAAATGTCGGCTCCGACTACACTATGCTCACGAACAAAGGTGCAGAACGATTTTGGCTGCTTTGTCCAGGAAATAAATTCCTCTCTGGTGCCAGAAACTATTGAGTGGTGCCATGTGCTGAGCCACAGGACGAGCAGCGTGGAAGCTGGGGTAGGAGCCCATGGGAAGAGACCTTTGTATGTCTCGTGTTAGCCTCCTGTGGCAGGCTGGTTCCCAGGCCTGGGGAAGGCTAAACCCATCTCGGTTAAACCTATGATAAGCCAATGAACCAGGCACTGTGTTTCCCGGTAAGCTGAGTGTTTGAGGCCCGTACACAGGATGAGCGGCTAGCCAGCAACAGCCCCAGAGCCTGTCCCCATGCAGCCTGCCACAGTGGAGCATTCCTAATACCTGATTATTCTGAACTCTACTTTCTGGCTACAGACAGACATCGATATGTCCACACCCTCCAGTGATCTCTCGGGCCACCGACCCTCCCGTTCTCTCTGGTTCCATGTCTTGTGAGGGCACTGCGGCCTAGTCGAGCATATGAGACCCCGCCCTCCTCACCCCCCCCCCCCCAACTATCATCTTCTGAATTCTGCTTCTCACTTCCAGATTGCATCACAGACTCCACTCCCAGCGGTCTCAGGCTGACGTGGGAAGCTTTGGCCTGTGGTGGCTGGAAAACATACCCGTACAGGACAGCCATTCTCTACCATCGTTACGTTTCTTTATTTTGGGGGGAGGAGCACATGCGCACCGTGGCACACATCTGGAGGTTAAAGGACAGCTTTTTAGAGTCTCTCCTTCCATCACATGTTCCCAGGGATCAAGCTACGGTCATCAAGCTTGGCAGCAGGCACCTGTGCCTGCTCGGCCGCCTTGCCGGTCTTCATGCAGTTATTCTGCTTGTCACTTTCAGTGCCGCATTCAGGAAATGACACAAAGTCGTCAGTGTCTTATAAAATCGGCTCTGTCGGAGACTGACCCTGCTGCAGGCTAATGTCATTGCCCGAGCACTCATCTTTTTGTTGTATTTAATTAGGTAGGGTTTCACACAGCCTGTGCTGACCTTGAACTCCCCGACCCTCTTGCCTTACTTCCCAAGTGCGTCCCCATTCCTGGCACAAGTACATTTAAAGCAGGTTAGGCTAAGCATTGGTATTTGCCATATTAAATACATTTTCAACTAATAATATTTATGATGTGTTTGTCAGCAGGTCAACCCATTGTAAGCTGAGAAGCAATTGTAATTTATGTTAAAACCTTTTAACATTATTATTGTGTGTGAGAGAGTGCATGGTGTGTGTGTGTGTGTGTGTGTGCGTGTGTGTGTGTGCAGGTCAGAGAACAACTTAGTGGTGTTGGTTTTGTCCTTTCACCTTTATATGGGTTCCAAGGACGCAGCTCACCTCTTAGGCTTATGCGGGAGTGCCTGGCTCATCGAGTCTCTTTGGCCTGCAGCTTTATTTTAACGTTAAAATCCTGTGTCAGGTAATAGATGCACAGCACTCTGCTCACTGCCTCTAATCCTAGAACAGTTCAGTCTTCCAGGCAGAAACCCCACACCTGTAAGTGGTTAGTCGCATTTCTCCATCTCGCCCGGCCTCTGATAACCACCTGTCTGCTGTCTTCTATGGAGCTGCTCATTCTGACATTTCATGCAAATGGAAACATACACTATGAGCGGGGCTTCATCCGTGATGCAGGCTGTAGCCTTTATTAATAGTTTATTCTTCTGAAGGGTGAATAATATTTCACAGTATGGATGTGCATGTTGTGATGATCCATTCGTCCACTGATAGACACTGGGGGTCTTCTCCAGCCCTCCCCCCTTTTTGAGACAGGGTCTCACTCTGTTACCCCAGCTGGCCTGGAACTTGCTATGTAGCCTTGATCTCCCGGGGATCCATCCTGTGAGTGCTGGATTAAAGGTGTGAGCCACCATACTTGGCTTGCTTTCCCTTTCTGGTGGTATAAACAGTTCTGTAGTAGCGTTTTTGTTCCCATGGCCGTGTGGATCTACATTGCCTCTCTCGAGCTATCTGGGAGGGGACCACTGCCTCCTAGAGATATGCAGTTGCATCTCCCTGGCAGCTGGTCCCATGTTCTTCCTCCTCTGTGCTCCTGGCCCGGAACAGTTGCTACCTGCTCAGGCAGGGGTTGTTCCTGCTCGGTTCCCTGACGACCCTCTTGTGGCTGCATCCCTCGTTGCCACCCCCCCACCCATGCCATATATGCCAACATTAGCAGCTGTCTGCAAGCCACAAGCTCAAAGTGCTGGCCTCTGGACTCACTCATTTCTCTCTGCCCAGCCTTTCTTTTTCCTCTTGTGTTTGAGTGTCTCTCTTGTGCCCTAGCCCAGCTGTCACTCCACCTCACTTCAGTTCCTCCATCTTCATGGTGTACCCTGCTTCCAGGGGCCTTTGTCTAGGCCGGTCTACCAGCACGCATGAATTTGTAAGACGCTACACAGGATTTTCTGAGTGTGTGTGCCCCTGGAATAGCCATGGCACATGCCCATGCCCCACAGACATGCACATGAACGCAGGATTCAGTGTGCCTTGGGATATACCCTGGACCTCTGGGTGTCAGCTCTCGGTGGCCCCATGGAGCAATTAATGGTGAGGAATGTGACAGGACCTTCAGAGCCCCAGAGTGATGCTGAGCTCCAAATAGGTGGCCAGCTCTCTATTCCCTTTTCCCATAAGGGAGGCGCTGAGCAGCCTGAGGACAGATGGGGCTGGGAAGTGGCCCCGGACAGAGAGCAGGCAAGCCCTGAAGCACCTGCCCTGAAGCTACCTGGTGATAACTGGGGAGAGGTGGGGGTTCCCTTCTTCCCACACTCTGAGGGCATAGAAGAAGCTACTTTCCTGTTTGAGTGTTGAGTGTTGCGTTGTGGTCCTGTAGCCCATGCTGGGCTGAGGCTATCCCATGGGGTTGGGGACACCGTCCCGCCCTGCACTAGCTCCCTTCAGAGCTGGTCACAAGTGAATCACTTAGCTCAGCCTCTGCCAAATGACGTGAGGTGGGTACAGTGCCACCTCACTGCAGGCCCAGGGAGGAACAGGAGTGTGTCTAGGGGGCTCATGGAGGTGGGGATAGGAACAGGCCCAGGGAGGAACAGGAGTGTGTCTAGGGGCTCATGGAGGTGGGGATAGAGGAGCAAAGAGAAGTGCTATGTGGCCCAGAAGAGTATGTTTAGTCAGGCATGGCAGCCTTTCCTCCCTTCCCATGGAGCTTCCCTGGCTTTGCCTAACTGGTACTCCAGCTCAGGTCAGCCAGTCACACACGCAGACACGTACACACATGCGTGTATGCACACGCGCACGCACACACACACACAGACACCAACGCAGAGAGACATAGACAGACAGACACACACAACTCTCTGTCTCTCTCCCCCAAAGCCCAGCAGGTTCAGGGGCCAGACAGGCAGCAGCGGTGGTAAAGCTCGCTGAGAGGCCCGCCCCCCTCCGCCCCCTCCACCCCCTCCGCCCCTTCCGCCCTCCTTGCTCTGTTCTCCCTGGGCCTCTTCCCCACGTGGCTCATTACAACTCCAGTTGTTCAGGTCCTGACCTCGAGAGCCTTCCCTATTGACCCCTGACCAGCGATACTAATCTGTGTCAACAGGCCCCAGGGGTTAAAGAAACACAACCCGTTGCTGCAGCCTTAGCAGGTGCCTGGAGGGGGCAGGGCAGCTCTGGGAGCTGCTGGACACAGAGGGACAGGCTTAGCGCCCCCCACCCCCACTCCACTGCGGTGTCTACTCTCCCAGCTCCTGTGCTCTTAGACTTTCTCCTCCTTCCCCTCCTCAGCCCTGTCTCTGGCTTTCCGTTGCAGGCCATCACTTCCTTTCTGCCTCTCTTCCCTTAGGTCTCCAGGTCTCCACTCCTGTCTGCTGGCATCAAGTAGTGTCTAGGTTGAAACCAAGCTGGGTAGCTGACGGCCCTGCACTGCTGATTGGCACATATTTTCGCTCTTCTTTGCTACTTAAATTGTGGTAGGGAGTTTGTGCCCAGATCCTGGCAAGGGGCTGTTGAAACACAGGCCACCCCCACCCCCCCGCCGTTGTTATTTGGGGTCCTGTTGGGTCAGCCTAGTCTGCTCCTGCTCAGAGGTTAAGCTGGGAGTCCTTCTGTCCACAGGCATCAGAGGAAGGCAATGGGGGTCATCCCCATGCCTCTCCCTCACAGGAAGTGGAGAGCCACTGTGGTCACCCTGCCTCATCCTGCCTTTAGCCTCTAATCCTTAAGATGGCCTTTCCCTTTGTGGCTCTGAAGCGCAGGCGGCTGGGGAAGAGCACAGGTGCCAGCTATTGGGTGGTAGAGCTGGTATGGAACAGGGTAATAGTGAGAGCTGGGTGGGCTGGTCTACTGGGTGAGCTTGTGTTGGGGGTCTTTCTGATTCTCTCAAGAAACTCAGATGAGAACCAGGCTAGCTGTGGAGCACCCTTGGGTGTCCCCACTCCTTCTTGAAGTGCTATCTCTCTTCTGATCTTGGTTTCTGTCCCTACCCCCTTACCTCCACCCCCACCCCACTTCCCTCCTCCTCCTTTCTGGCTCCGACTCCCTGGCAGGCTAGAAAGCAATAGATAAACTCTCCAAAAAATTTTAAATTTCCCAAACTTTTCCAGATGCCAAGAAGGGGCCAGAGAAACCCTGCAGTTGCAGAGCAGGGGCTGGAGGGAAGCTGTCCCACCTCCTGTCTCTCCCCCTACAGGGAGCAGCATGATGTCAGGGCCAGTAGGCAATCCACCTTTGAGGTCAGACAGCTACCAGCCCAAGGAAATGAGGCGCTGAGAAACAGGGGAGCCTGGCCCTAACGGTCCCCTAAGTTGGGCGTGATGTGTGTATATCTGGGAACCAGAAGAGGCACTGTGGGCACAGTGTAAGGACTGATCTCTTTGTGCTCCCCCAAAAGGGTGCTGCCCCCACCTCTGCTGTTCTGTCCATCCGTTCCCTGGACACCTCCTAAAACAAAGGCCTCTTTGTGGTCCTGGCCCACTGGCCTGCTGCCAACTGCATTCTTTGCGTGTTTCCTGAGCAAGGATCCTGGCTCAGTGGTAGGCTCCTCCCAGCTCCAGCCTGAGCGCCCCCCCCCCCCCCCCCCCCGTCCTGGTGGTTTCTGCAAGTCCCTTCTCCTCCTACAGTTGCCATCTTCCCTATGGGTGAATGCACCCGCTCTGAGAAGGGGGACCCCCTAGGAAGGAACCAGCCTAAGGGTTCAGCAAGTCCCACTGAGCTGGGATGGTTTCTACTTAGGAGCCAAGCACTCCCATCAGTATAACTAGGGATACCAAGGCCCCCCTCTGGCCAGGCAGTTTTGAGAGCACCTCACTCTGGCTGCCCTTTGGTTGGGCTGTGGACCAAGGAGCTGGGTAGGGCCACCAGAGCCTTGGGCGGTATGTTTCCCTGCAGTTCTAAGGCCTGTTTCTGTTGCTGAGGCTGGCACCCCAGGGACTGCTTTCCCTCAGGGATGGGGCTTCGTCCTTAGCCTGCCCCATCTCAGATGGGTTCTGTACAGGTGCTCTCCTACTGGCACCTCTCCTGCTCCTTAGCAGCAGGGGCACCCTGCGTGGGTAGGCCCTGTGGGCGGGCGGGGGTGGGAGTAGCCTGACTTTAGGAGAACACACTGGAATACAGGCAGATCTACCCATCCGTCGTCAGTCACCGCGTATATGACTGCAGATGCACGCGGTCCTAATGAAGTCCTAGATCTCTCTGCTCTGGGTCCCCTCCTCCCTTGTTAAAAAATGTTCATAATTTGGAAAGAAAAGGAACTTTTTACAAGCTGGCGGATCTAGAGAACTTTCCATCAGTTTTTTCTGGCCTCGTGATGGGTGGGGCCCATTTTTCCTTCCCTGCTCTTCTCATAATCTCCTCTTCGCTGCCCCACCAAACACACACACACACACACACACACACACACACACACACACACACACCTACCTCCCTTAAGGAGGCCTCTAACACCTATCATTCCAGAGAAACGAAGGGGGCGAGAAACGAAGGGGGCTGAGGACCTGTCTCTACCTTCCTGGGCTCTATCCAGGCTCCCCACCCCTCCCCCAGACGCTAGCCCCCACGACAGGCCTAGAATCTCTAGAGTGCTACAGAGGATGTGTCGAGCGAGACCCAGGCCCAAAGTCTGCTCACCCTCCCTGAGAGCCTGCTGCACACTCCTGCTGGGCGGGGGTCCTCTGGGTCCAGCACTGCCAGGGAGGGAGCGGGTGCTGAGCTCACTGCCTCGGCATCTGCCCCCCCCCCCACCTCTGGTGTGAGGGCCAGCCGTACTCCCGCCAGCGCCTCGCTCCCTAATAGCTTTTTAAGTCCAACCACATGTGTCTGAGGAGCAGAGCGGTGCCGCCCCTCCTGCCTGAGCTCTCCCCCAGCCTCTGTGAGACCACCCTACACTACAGCACCTGGGGCTGGGAAACGGCTCCTCTTCCTAGAGCCAATCTGCTTGCCCCCAGGCCCATCTGAGCCAGACTGGCTGGTGACTGGCCTTAGCGGCGCTCAAGAGGGTCACGTGAGGGCGGTACTTCGTTCTGGTCCCGGGGTCCCGATCTCTCTGAGCTTCTTGGATGCTTGAGCCAAGTTAAGACTCCTTGTTTATGCGTATGCCTCAGTGCTAGGGCTTTGTGCCAACGCTGCTCTCCTTGAACCCAGCCCCATTGGAGTGACCCCATAGTCGCCTCTCTGACTCAGTCCACGTGCGGTTCCCTGTGCGTGTGAGTGGTCTATCGGGAGGCCTGTGGGGTGCGGTTTCGCAGGAGGGGAGTAAGGGCTGAGAACAGACCAGCAAGCAGACCTGGGGTCCTAATGAGAAAATTGCTTCCAGCCAGCGAGCCCTGCTCTGCGGCTGAAATTGCATCCAGCCCCAGCCAGCTTGAGCTAAAGAAGACCCCGCCCTTTGGCAAGAGTTTGAGCAGCCTGCGTACGACTCATTCTGCCTGCCCCTGCCCCTGCCCCTGCCCCACGCACCTAAGTTGGGGCAACTTAACCCTTAGCTCCTCGGCCCTCGCCGGGGCAGGATTCTGGATTCAAGCACCCCATCCTCCGGAGGTAGAGGAGGAGGAAGAGCTGAAGGGATCCTCTCCTTTCCCTGACATGCACGTCTGCTGAGGTTACCCACTGTGTGCAGAGGGCTCAGAGAGGAGGGCTGGGGTAAGCAAGGCCACCTGCCAAGTGGCATTTGGCTTGCAGAGAGAGGAATCTCTAGCAGCCCCGGTACAACTCTGCCTGTGTGGAGTCCCATCCTCTGGGCCACCTCATTTGGACTTCTCAAAGCTTTGCTTCTCTGTGTGTCCAGAGCCCAGAACCCTACCCCTAGGCAGTGGGTGAAAGGCTGGCTTAGCTTGCTTGCTTTCTCTCTTTTCCTCGCTCATTTTTTGGTTTCTGAACAGAACTGGCTACAGAATTTATGGGGCCCAAAGCGAGATGAAAACGCTGGACCTCTTGTTCAAAAGTTAAAAATTTCAAGACAGTGACATCAGAACCCAAGGCCACAAAGGCAGCTGAGGGCAGCCGAGTTTCCAAGGACAGTCCTGATGCTTATAGACAGCTGACTTGGGACACTGGCTCCTCCTGATTGGACCAGAAGGCCCCTTACTGGTGATGAGGAAGACTCGGGGGTTAAGGGGGGGGGATCTTTTCTTGACTTCAGGCTTTGTTCTCTGCTGATGCAACACCCCCCACCCCAACTTTTGGTCATCCCGTTTGGGGGGTTTTAAAGATGGGGTTAGAGAGGAGGGAGAGAACTGGTTGGTTTCATCTGTGCAGCCGGAGCAAAACTGCCCTGGTCACAGTGGGAAAGAACAGAATCACAGCTCCAGGCCTGGGCAGCCCTGAGGGGACCCTGCAGCTTGCTGGGCCCAGGAGGTAGCAGGTTGTTCAGGACCTTCATGGCCCCCTGGGTGGAACCTCCTCCAGCCACAAATCCCAAAAGCTGTGTGGAGGAGCGGGGAACTAGCAGGAGTGCTCAAGGGAAGAAGGCAGGAGGAAGGAAACAACCCCATTGTCATCCCTAAATTACTGGCTGGGATGGCAGGGGAGGAGGCGGAAAGCCGACATTGTTTACTTAATTAAAAGTAAACAACAATTTGCCGCTGCCAGCCTCCCATTAGCTGTGTGTGGAGCCCTAGAGCAGAGTGGAGACTGACTTTAGGCTTTCTCCCACAAGGCTGACTGCTGATGTCACACCCCCAGCCCGGCCTCCTGAGGAAGTCCTTCCTACCTAGATCCAGGCCCAGCAGGGAAGGTGAACCAAAAACACTCCAGAAGCGCCTTGTGCCCTGCGGGTCAGAATATGTGCATTGTGATGCTGTTTCAGGACTTAGTGGGGACCTTAGTCTTTTCCCATAGACACCCTGCTGTGTGACACAGCCAGGCCCGATTGTGGCAGCCTGGGTGGAGCAGAGGCTACTCCCAGCCAGATGCTGTTCTCTGAGGAAACTACCAGGCCTCATGACCTAGAGGCCTAGTGCACACTACCTGGAGGCCAGGGTCCTCTCTGCCCACCCCCCCTTTTCCCTTCTAGTGGTTTATAAACATCCTTCTCCCATCTTTTTGGCTCTGCTCCCAGAAGGGGGCTTTTCAGGGCTCCTGGAGAGCTGAGAAGAAAGTCAAGCTCCATGGGGTAGTGGGAGAGGACTGCTGGAATGTAGCTTTCCTGGAGGCCAGGACAGCTGCAGGTATCCGTGGACTGGGGGACTCCCCTCAGTAGGAATAGTGAGTGTGAAAGGTTGTGGGGAGCTTTCACTGTGCTCTGGGGCCTAGGGAGAGCATCTTTCCAAGGCCTGTTCCCACCTTTCCTGTGGGGCCTGTTACAGTGATGTAGGATGCAGGTTTAGCCTGGATCTCGCTTGGCCACAACCTCAGAGGCAGATCACCTGCTAGAATCCACCCAGGGCCTTGTCCTTTGGGCTCTCAAACCTTGAGGAACCAAGTGACCAAGTTGGGGGGGAGTATGGCTCGGAAAAAGAGACTGATGAAGAACACACATGCCAAGACCGCAGCCCAAGGAGCAGACATGAGAAAGGCCTTTCCGTGTACGCACGGAGCCACAGGATTCGACTGCTGCCCTGAACGACTGGTCTCAGAGCCAGCCCTGCCCCATGGGAACCTTTGTAATTGTGGAGACATTTTGGTTGGGGCTTGCAAGAGGCTTAACACCAAGTGAGAAAAGGCCTGGTATACTGCCTGACCTACAAGAGCGTGGACAGCCCCCAGGCTGTGCCTCAGACAGCATGCTTGTCACAGTGGCCAGGGTGTGAGGGTTAAGCCTAGCGTGAGATTTGTCCTTCCGGGATTTGTTCCTGCTCTCCCATAGCCCCCCTCTTCTACCTCTTTCTTTCCCCACTCCTTTTGCCTCTTATTTTCTCCCAGGGTCAGGAAATGCGTGTGCAAGTGTACACGCATGCATGCACAGACACACACATGGGTACGCTCATAGATCCCAGGATTCACACACATCAGGACGTTCACAGGCACTGGCACGCAGAACAATCTGGGAAGTCGGTTCTGCGCGCTTAATTGAATTAAGGGGCTGGGTTTGGCAGGACATTGTGTTTCTTACATGAGGCAGGAGGCAGCCACTCAGGCTCCCTGTGCACGCACGCCCTCCAGCCCCCCACCTCCCGTGTCAAAGATCATGCATCCCCTCTTTGTCGCTTGCTTGCTTTCTCCACGTTATCTCCCAAGGTTCAGCTAGCGCTACTTGAAGGCCATGGCCTCCTGAAACGGTGCTCCCAGCTTGAGGCTGGAGCACCGTCATGGGGAAAAAGGTCCCAGCCAGTCTCTCCTCCTGGTTTTCATCCTGTGCTTGCATGGGAGCTGCAAGGTGCTACTGATTAGAAGGGGAACGGTCTTTGCCAAATTTAACCCCCAACACCCAGGAGGTAGGAATGGTTTGCTCTTGATACTCCAGGCACCCGTAAGCAAGGCCAGTGCTTTAAGCCTGTGGAGGCTCGGGTTGCTGGGCACTGAAGCCCTTCCCCACCTTAACCCAGGGGGTAGGGTGCCATAGAGCGTTCTCTCTCCTCTGGCTTCCGTGCACCCCCACTTCAGCCTACCCCTATTCATGGAGACAGATCACCACAGTGAGGGTGATCCAAGCCCAGAGCCAAGGCCCATGCTGAGAATTCCTCAGGAGAGCCTAGCTTCGAACACTCATCAGGTGACTCAAAGGCTCATCAGGAATGATGCTGGAAGACTGTCGGGCCAGCCTCTCCTGAGACATTTCCCAGCATAGCACGCGCTGGGTCCTGCCCCTGCTCTGCCCCAAATCCACAGCTTAGAAGGAGCCTGAGCAAGCTCTTAACAGCTGGCCGTAAAGGCATCCAGAGAGCCACCGGAGGAATCCCAGCCCTGCCTGAGCCCGGAGGGTAGGGGCTGCCTCCCTTGACTACTAGGTACTGAGGTTGAGGACTGGCCGATGGAGGGAGGAAGAAGCCAGCCCTCGCTGGACCCTTCGAAGCAATCTGCAACTGCCCAGGGTCAGGGGGGCTGCAGGGCGGGCCTCACCTCGGCTAACCTCTGCGCAGAACAAAGGGGCCTTTCTCCGCCTGCAGTCTGGGAGGGTGAGCCTGCCGGCTTCTGCCGCCATTGCAGCCATCGCACCATCGCAAACGTTAGTGTGCTGCGGAGGTTTTGTTTTTGTTTGTTTTTGTTCTCCCCCCCCCCTTTCTGACTTCTCCATTTCTCTCCCTGTCTGAGGTTCCTGATCTGGCTTTTTTTTCCCCACTCCCGTAAGGTGGGTGGTAGAGGGATTTTCCTCTCCAAGAGTTATCAAGTGCAGAGGCAGGTTAGCTTCACCAAGAGGTGAGGGTGTTCAGGGCACATTGGGAGCACTCTTGGGGTCAATGGCTGAAAACCCTCAAATGGAGGCCCCAGCTTACGGGGCCGGGGTGGGCCCACGGATCACACCCCTGTGACCAAACACCTGGCTGCCTTATATTTCGCTTCTTCTCGCCCCCTATAGGCCTCCTCCAGTCAATCCCCCACTGCAAGCTGTTCCTAGTCGGTGTGCATAGGGAGCTCAGCCCTGATCATATCCTGGGATTAGCTTGGCAGGGGCAGTCCATGGGAGCCGCTGCCTCAGGCAGCTCTGTACTTAGTACACACGCCCTTTCTCCTGGGCCCTGTGCGTGTTCAGAGTGAACCCTGTCTATCAGCAGGACTTCCAGGCCAGCAGCCCATGGGCTTGCCCTGCCGTGACTGGCAGAGGGCAGCTAGCGTTAACTCGCTGCGCCACCTAGCTACCTTGTTAGGGAGCGCAACGCAGCTCCTTGAGCCCCCGTAGGGTCTTGAGGACCTTTGGCACCTGCTAGCCAAAGTGGATAGGTGGACAGGTGTTCCATTATATGTGTGTAATACTTTCTGCTTGCATCTCCTCTGCACAGAGAGGCCTAAGAGACCAGCTAGGAGGTCAAATACAAGACTAAGGTTTGGACCCCAGGCTTCTGAGTCTAGGTCCAAGTCCTTTCCAGCCCCCAGTGCCACATTTGCCTTGCCTAGACTCTCCAGATTAGAAAGTTGGAGTTCGCTGGGCATGGTAGCACACACCTTTAATTCCAGCACTCCAGAGGCAGAGACAGGCAGATCTCTGAGTTGAAGGCCAGCCTGGTGTACAGAGTGAGTTCCAGGATAGCCAGGGCTACATACACAGAGAAACCCTGTTTCACAAAACCAAAACCAATCAAATAAACAAACAACAGTTGGAGTTGGGGCTGGAGAGATGGTTCATCAGTGAAGAGCACTGGCTGCTCTTCCAGAGGATCCAGGTTCAGTTCCTGGCACCCACATGGCCACTCACAACCGTAAATCAGCTTCAGGAGGTTCGACGTCCTCATACAGACATACACACAGACAACACACACATAAAGTTTAAAAAAATAAAAGAAAGCACACAAGCTTACACACACGCACACACGCACAAATTGGAATCAAGATCCCAGGTCCTTCGTGTCTTGTCCGAATGGCTCTGGATGCTTCCCAAGTGGAAAAGGAACAGGCCAGGGACAGTGTTCTCTGCCATTTTCTAGGAGCCCTGGAGTCCTCCTGTCCTTTGAGACTCAGCTGGGGTTTACAGAGTAGGAAGATGGTCTGTCTTCAGCAGGGTGCTTCTGTTCCCTGGGGCGTCAAGAAAGATCCAGAAGGGGCTCTTACAGCGCTAACTGCCTGTAAGAGGTGGTGGAGGTGAAGCAAAGCTGAGAGCCTCACCCTCATGGAACTGAAGGTTCAGGGTCGCTCCCAGCCCAAGCAGGCTGTCAGCTGGGCTCCTGGGAGACCTGTGTCATCCTGGAGCCTCCTTCCACTTCCCATTCTCTCAGCAATGACCCCTCTGGAGGCTGTCCAGTGGATAGGGTTTGCAGATAGGGCTGCTGGGACATCCTCTCGTCCACCAGCCAGAGTTACCTACCCACAGCCAGGGCACTGTTCTGTAGAGGCCGAGGCAGGTGAGTCAGCCCAGCTGACCCCCTGTGTTGGGTTGAGGTAGGTGGGTTCTGCTTGGTTTTTCCTGCTAAGCCCCCAGCGTTCTTGGACGAGTTGTCTACAGGAGGCAGGGCAGTGGACAGCAGGGAAACAGGGCTAGAGAGGTGCAGGGGCTCGTGCCCGGTCTTCCATCTCTGCCCTAAGGTGAAGAAGCTGAGACTTTGCCGTCTCTGCAACAGGCTGAGAGGACTCACGTGTGTAGTTTTTTTTTTTTTGTTGTTGTTGTTTTACATTCTCTTCATCCCTGCTTCCACAGAAATCTTGGGGGTGGGTATGGAGGCTCCTGGTCTATGGTTTCCCAGCTTACCCTCTGCTGCATGCTCTCTAGATAGATGCTGGCAGTGAGAAGCAGCTCACTCTTTCAATGTTATTTCTCCCCTAAACCAGCACTCTGCCTCTGCTTCCTCCTTTCCCTGCCCCCCTCCACCTGCCCCCTATGGCCATCTCTGGCTCTTTTGCACAGGCCTCTATCTCCAAGCTGCTTGGCCTGACCCTGATTCTCTTCCCTAGCTCTTCCCTCTCTGTCAGTCCCTCTAAGTTCCTGGATTAGGGTTTATCACTTCCCACTCCCTTGAAGCTCCCCCTGGTCTGAAGCAGTCACCTCTGTGACCCTCAGAGCCTCTGTGGCCCCTCTCATGCGAAGGCTGGCATTAGGAACTGAGTATTCCTTTCCTTAGTGAAGAATTAGACCAAGGGCAAATGTGTTTGGCTGGGTTAGGGGTGCAGGGTGTTGCCCAGCCCTGGGAAGGGGAAACACTATTAATAGCTACCAAAGCAGCTGGGGATGGGGGTGGATATCTGGCTGGCCTAGCCTGGCCTGGGCAACTCAAAGGTCCAGAAAGGGCAATGCTAGAAATAGAGAGAGGGCGTGGGGTGGGGCTCAGCTTTACAGGCCCCGGACTGGGGTGGGCACACACTCCCACCACCACCACTGACTCTTCCTGGCCACGGTGCATTGGAGGCATTCTCCACTGTCAGTTTCTACCCGTCACCTTGAGGAGGGACAGGTTCTTAGGCTAGGGACCACTTGTCTGGACCCCACTGTCACATGATCCCTGGATCCAAGCCCTTGGAAATGCTAGATGCAGCTGCTGGCAAACTGTGGCACCAGCCGACACCACCAGGAGTGGGTTGTCTAAAAACAAGGCAGGGCCATGGGCAACAAGAAGTGTGCCTGCTGCCCCAGGGCTAGGCCTCTGCTTGTGGTGTGTTCAGTTCTCCTAACTTCAGGGTGGAGCAGGAAAGTGCAAAGCAGGTCGTAGGGGCTGGGGCCTCAGCATCCAGGGACGAATACTGTCATCCTGCTTCTCTGTTGGCCTTGGCCATGTCCTGGTCTCTTTCCCTGTCTCTCCCCATGTGGTGAGCAGCCTCAGGTCACTTACTAATGACCACTGTTGGGAGGACATACCTATATCAAGGTTCCGTCTGGGTCTGTCTTTTAGCAGCACCCTCTGCTGCTATCTACAGACGGTAACGAGCCAGGCTCTGCTGCTCACTGCTGGGGCCTCTGGGGCCAAAAACTACAGTCTCAGACGTACTTAGTATGTCACCAGTGAGCTGAAGTGGCATCTGAGCAGAGCCTAGTGGGGGTAGCATTTCTGTAAGTGGAGATGAAGAAAAATGACAACCAGACTTACGGCTAGCCAGTGTTTAGAGAGCTAGGCTCAGAGCCAGGCTTTGGGCCAGGGGCCCTTGTCCATGTTTCCCACTGCTCCTCATCCAGGAACCCAGTGGGCAGGTGTCACCTTTACTTACAGCCAAGGAGCCACTGTGAACTCTGCCAAGGCCACTGGACTGGGAGGTTCTGGAACACGGATCTGTCCGTGTCGTTGCCGCCTGCCTGCCTTCTGCCTCCCTTTGCATAGATGTCCCCTTTGTCTCCCTTGTGCTAGGATAAAGCCAGGCCCTCCAGATCTGTAGAGTACCACACAGTTCTCTTGCAGTCCAGACCAGCAGTTCCTTCTTCCTTCCTCGGCAGCTTCGGACTCGGGAAGGGGAGGCAAGCCTGGGCCAGGTGGCCCTGCCTCTCCTCATCTGAGCATCTTACCTGCTCTTTCGGGAGTGTCTGTACTGTCGCCTACCTGCTACCTCTGATGGGAATTTTGTTCTGGTGGAGTTCCCTGCCTGTGGAGCCTCCGAGACCTCCAACCACTATAGCTGCCTAGCAAACCCTGGGTCTGCTTGTTCATGCCTGGTCTCTGAGCTGCTGGGTCTACACGTAGGCCTACCCGTGTTTCCAGTTTTGCTAAGGCTTGGGTGCCTTTGCGAGAGCCCAGTGAGGACTGGGCGCTTCTGTTTGTGTCCTTCCTCTCCTCTGCTGGCCTCAGCCTGTTGTCCCTGAGCACCCAGTGCCATTGCCAGTTCGTCTCACTTGTCGCACTGCTCAGTGCCCATCTCCAGTTCTCACTAGGCCTCCTGGCAGTGGGCAGACACCTGGCAGGGCACATCTGGCAGCCCATGCCAGAAGAAGACTTCCCTGGAAGGCCAGACGGTCATGGAGGTAGAGGGAGATAAAAATCTCACTCTTTTTTTTTTTTTTTTTTTTGATTTTTCGAGACAGGGTTTCTCCGTAGCTTTTGGTTCCTGTCCTGGAACTAGCTCTTGTAGACCAGGCTGGCCTCGAACTCACAGAGATCCGCCTGCCTCTGCCTCCCGAGTGCTGGGATTAAAGGCGTGCGCCACCACCGCCCGGCAAAAATCTCACTCTTGTCTTCTAGAACTCATGAGTTTAAGAACACCATTCTCCTTATGTGAAGGTGGGAAGTCTTGATGCCCGGAGGGTTTCTGGTAGGATTTTCATAACTTGGGCGGGGGGTGTAATCAAGAGCTGCAGGAGACAGCCTTCTCCCCATCGAGGACTTGAGGCTCTTAGAGCCTGGCCATGACTTGGGAAGGAAGGTGTGCCAATGCTCTTCCTGCTGCCGGCTCTGCTCCAGCGTGGCACCAGCGAGGTAGGGAGAGGTGGTGCACAGGGTAAAATGTCACTTTCCCGTGCTAGCCATGGCCCACCTATCTGGGCATCTACCTCTTTCCCTGTGCCTCAGCCTACAGGTAGACCTATGCTGCTGTGATTATGTCTTTAGTTCCCCCTGGTGCACCCCATATTCCCCTGGCAGCTCACTCAGATCGAAGCCAGAGAGCCCTTTTAGGTCTGTGAGCTGAGGTGATGAAGAGAGGATAGCAAGGTTAGTAGAGACACAACACGTCCTCTTTACCCACACAGCTCCAGGCCTGTGGCTCCTGGTCAGGCTCCTGCGTCTAAACTGAAAGTCCAGAGGTGACAGGAGGGAAGTCCCAGCCCCTGGACAGCTCTGGGTTATGTGCTTATTCTAGCTTGGGGACAGGTGAGGAATATCAGAAAGGAGATGGGGACCTGAGAAGCTCCTTGTCTGCCCAGCCCCACCTTCCTCTGCCCTCTGGCTGCCCTGCACTCTCAAGGACTTCCTCAGTCCAGGTCCCCAGTGTCCTGTTTGCTGAGACAGGGAGAACCCCTTTGTGACCCTTTCCCCAGCCCCCATCTATTGCGGCCCCCTCCTCAGGGTGTCTCAGATTCTCTGACTTGGGTTTCAGGAGGCACAATAGCCACATTCTGCAGCCCTGATTGCTGCAGGCTGGGCCTCTGGCTCTCCTTGAGATTGGGTTTCCTGTGTCCTGGACACTCCGGAATCACAGAGGAGGGGGGAGAGGCAGGCAGATGAGATGCAGTACTGGGGAGGGCAGGAATAGGATCTGGAATCATACCCCTGCCTGCTTCTGGACCAACGGTTTGCATAGTCGAGGTGTTCCTTTCTGTGACTCTGGGCGTTCCATCTTATTCCACCTTTTCTTGACAATAAGAAGGGGCTGGTGGCATCTGCAGGTGACATGCGTGACTGGGGGTATAGCAAGTGTGCTCATTTGAGTGTATCCACATACCTAGGTATACTCTTGGAGTAGAGCTGAGGCCGGTCTGTGCACCCCTCCTGGCCCCTAAAGAATATGTTGGGTGAAGTCCATGGAGGCAGCTGGCCAGCGAGCTACACGCAGCTGCCCCCTTGCAGAATGAGCTTGTTTCGCGTGGGAGCCATGGAGTGTTGGCTATAGTGAGCAGGAATTCCTCCCTCACTTGCTAGGAGCCATAAATACATTCTTGTCTGTGGAAGGGGATATATATATACACACACATATACATCAGGGTTTTGGGCAATGCTGGGTTCTGACTATGAGAGCCTGCCCTCAAGAATTCTGCTTAAGAGACAGTCTTCTCAGACACATACATGCACGTGTGTGCAAGCAGACAGAAGTGAGGAAGAAAGGGAATTACAAAGAAGTACAGGGCCAGAGAGAGAGAATGATGGGGAGTGGGGAACGAATGAAAGAAAGAAAGAAAGAAAGAAAGAAAGAAAGCCAAAATCACAGTTAAGGCTCAGGGGCTGAGAGGGTGGAGCTAAGGTGCCATGAGAAGGGCAGCTTTATGGGCAGCTTTTTGTCTATCCCAAGAGACATTAAGGAGCATGTGGGAAAGGAGGGGCCCATCCTGGCCACTGTCGGTTACATGGAGGTCTCTGAGCTATTACAGCAGGGGACAGGATGACCTGTGGTCAGCAGGTAAGAATTTGCTGCCGAGGCCCATCTGAGAAACCCTCTTGGGTTCATGCCCAGTTAATCCAAACTTGTCACCTTACCTGCTCCTTCACAGCCCTGCCTCCCTTCCAGAAACCCTGCAGAGTAGCCAGGACCGCTAGCAGGAGTGGTCTCTGCCTCAGAGATGCAGCTTGTATGAGCAGCCTTAGAGACAAGAACTGTGCACCGCGTGTCACCAGTGGCCTGATCCATAACCACCCAGCAGGACTCAGAATGAACTGTGAGCTCTCTCCAAACCTGGCACAAACTACCTGCCCATCCAGGGCATCCGTCAAACATGGGCAGGGCTTGGTTTTCAGGTATTTGCATTCTGAGGGCAGAGTGGGAGACACGTTAGAGCCCAGAGCAAAGTATTGTTCTTCAGCTCCAGGACTTAGAAGACCATTGAATTGTCTTGGGTTGGGTCCAGGGTAGGTGGTGAAGGCTTTGTCCTGGTTCCTTTTCTGAAGGAAGTGGCAGGAGCCCCAGGCTCTGTAAAGTGGGTGCAGGGAGGAGCTTTTTTTTCTTTTCTCAGCCTGGGCCTGACTGCCCTGACACTGAGACCAGAGCTGTAGCCCTCGCTTCCATGGCAGCCAGGTTGAAGAGGCTGAAGCAAGAAAAGCCCCCAGGGGACATGGCCACAGCGTCCAGTGTGGACCAGGCAGGATGGGATAGGAGCTGAAGCAGCACCTGCCTGTCTTGTGTGAGCCAGTATCATCTCTGTCCCTCTGCTGTTCCACAGGCCACCAGCTGGCCCATTGTCCCCAGCGAGAAAGCAGACACTGGAGGGGGTTCTGTGTGGGCAGGAGCTCACTAATGTCTACCCACTGGCAGGAGCTCCTAGAGAAGAGTGGCAGTGGGCCCGGGACAACGAGGGAGGAAGGGAGGTGGCTGAGGCGAAGAGGCAGACGAGGCAAGGCCAGAGTCGGGAAGGCCACCCTCCGTCTCTAGAGCAGAGAACTCGGCCCCCACTGCACAGCCTCAGGTCCCCTCTTGTGCTTTTGGCAGTGGGCAGTGTGCAAGGCCTGTGAACAGGAGATAAAGAGTTCAGGCTGAGTATTTTTTCTCACTAACCGTGGATTTGTGTGTTTGTTCAGCTGGTGGCTCTGATAAGCCCCATTCTGCCAGATAAAAGCCAAGCAGCTATGAGGCGGGGCCAGGGGACGGGCTGTTGCAAAGGGGCTTTCCTCCTCTCAGTACTGAATCCCAGGTTATAACCTCCCCCAAGAGTCCCAGGCAGAAGACGGGTCAAGGTGCCTAGACACTTCGTGGCATACTGCCCCGGGCCCAGCTGCCAGTCCCTAGGGGTATCCAAAACAGGCACAGGCCTTGTTTCAAGGCAGTCCAGAGAGCCGCCACATGGAAAAGCTGGCCTCTGGCTCCCATCTCTGGATGGCAAGATGTCCTTTGGCTGGCCCCAGAGCCTGACCACTGAGGACCCAGTGACCTGTCTGATTCACTGCCAACCCCATCTCGTGTCTACTCAGGATGTGCTCTGAGCTGACAGGGAATTAATCTCCCTTACTTCCGAGATACCCTTAGCCGTGTTGGGCAGGGGTCCATTCTCGCTGAACCATTAGGTCCTCGGGCCTAGACATGGTAGTCAGGGCGTCTGCTGCCTTTCAGCAAAGCTGTGGCGTTGCCAGAGTGCCAGTGTTATCCTCCCTGCCCTTTCATGGCACAGGCAGGGATCATAAAAGCTGAGGTTAGTACAGACCTGCAAGACCCTGGCTGCAGCTGCCCTCATCGTAGATCTGGCTCCTCTGCCTGTGAGCCTAGGTCCAGACTTCCCAGTGTTTCTGCCTTTTGTCCTGGAGCTGAGCTGAGTGTGTTGGGGGCTGGTGGTGGCGGCATTGTGGCAATGCTGGCTAGGGCCGCCAGCCATAAGATGGCTGCCAAGGTCTAAAATGGCTGCCAGCAGCGCCCAGAGCCACGCCTGGTGGCGCGTGGCAGCCGGCCTCGTCCTCCCCAGCCTCTCCTGCCTGCTCCTTTAATATGAACTAATAGTAATAACAGCAGCACCCTTCGGGGAAGTGTCCTGGTTTAAGAGGATTTCCTGTCTGTCACACTCTCCTGGAGCCCCGTTTGTCTCTGCCTGAGTCACTGGCGCACCTCCATCTCTCTGTCACGTTCTCTGCTCTTTCTGTCCCTTGGCTGGGTATGTACACACCCATGCGCACACTCACAGGCACGCAGCTCTCCCTTTTTCCTTGGCCTTTTGCAGTGGGCCCGTTGCACTCCTAGGGGGTGGACTCTAAGCCCCCTCCAACTGACCCAGGTCTGGAGGTCTTTTGGGCTGTGTGGGTCCCAGGATGGGCGGGATCCATGCAGTCTACAGAGCATGTGTCACACTCCTTTGATGGACTCTGCATGCCAGTCTTGAGGCCGTGCCCTTCCTTAGCTGCACCTTGAGGCAGCTTCAAGGTGGGTTTCAGAAAGGCAGGCCCTAGCATAGGTCACCTGCCACCTAGACCCCTTGGCTTCTGCTTGGACTCGAATCAAACCCAGAGATCCAGAGAGCAAGAAGAAAATCCACACTGTATGATGCCAGGGTACAATGAGATCCCAAGATGCAGTCTGTGATTGGAGGAGAAGGCCCTAGGCCCCCTCCATAGCAGAGAATGCCGAACAAAGAGGTGATCCACCAAGACATGGAGGAGGAACACCTCAAACTGGAGAGGGAGGTTTGTGGGCGCCTTCCTAGTAACCTCCACTCTCTTCATTCATAGCAAGATGTACTATTACTTTTGGAATTATGAAAATATTGAAGGGCTGATGCTATAACTTAGTGGCAGAGCTCGGGCCGTGTGTGCATGAAGCCCTAAATTCAGTCCCCAGTACTGATGAGAGAGAGGAAAAAATTGAACGAGATGAAAGAAAAGGATAGCAGACCCCAAAATATGATAGCCTTCTACCCATCATGCCATGAAGTAGCCAGGAGCCTGGCAATGCTCCCAGCCACAGATGAGCAGGGCCCATCAAATCTTCCTGGGAGACAGCAAGATGCACATGGAGCTGTGGGTGGATTTGGGGTGGCTGGACCACTGCAAGGAGCCCAGCAAAGCCATGGCCAGAACCAGAGCCCAGTGTCAGATGCCACCTCTATGGTCTTTATGAATAGCTGAGTCTTCACCAAGTGCCCTACAACCTACCCCAGCACCCCCACCCTCTCACCAGCTGTCATGCCCAGGCAGGCATTCTGGAGGTCCCCATCTTGCCCCTGGCACAGACAAAGCTTTGGAGGACCTGGGGGGCGAGAGTGGGGGGCTTTCTCAAGCTCTGCAAAATATTCACACACACACTCCACC
Source organism: Microtus oregoni (assembly GCF_018167655.1). Lineage (NCBI taxonomy): Eukaryota > Metazoa > Chordata > Mammalia > Rodentia > Cricetidae > Microtus > Microtus oregoni. Next base: position 67,078,747 of record NW_024543063.1, read on the forward strand.
CTGCCCCCAGCCCTCTGTGAGCTTCCTCCACACAATAGGCCCTTGTCTCAGGGCTCCCTCTGAGCAGCTGTGGCAATGGGGCATGAGACAACCCAGACAGGCTGGCACAGAATGGGTGGCGGCAGGGCACACCTCCCCCTCCGGGTTGCCAGGCATTGCTTTGTAAGCATAAAGGTGAGATGGAGGGGGCACAAGCCCACAGGAACAGCATTCATTAGTGAACTTAGGGATGGGAATACCCCTGTGGGAGAGGGAGATCCCCAGGGTCTGCCTTGTTAGGGACAGTGCCCGGTACCAGCTTCTTCCCTTGGTGTCCTCCTGACTTCTGACTCTTGATCAGGGCTACCTGCCCATGGCGACTCTGACCCTCCGGGCTTACTAAACAGTTTCTGGGGGTAGTTTGGGTCGTCACAACTAAGGTGCTATTGGTATCTAGTAGGCAGAGGCCAGAGATGCCATGGCATACCCTGCCCAGGATGCCCCTCCCCCTGCCTCACTGACCAATCCAGTCCAAAAGTTGGGAGTAAAGTACACACTGTCTTCCCTCTCCCCTGTTTCCCTGGGCTAGTTCTGGAGCCTGGGTGAAGGGGTCTGTTGTCTGGGATGGGTATCCAAGGCTAGCCCTGGAGCCTGAGTGAAGAGGTCTGTTGTCTGGGATGGGTGTCCAAGGCTAGCCCTGGAGCCTGAGTGAAGGGGTCTGTTGCCTGGGATGGGTGTCCAAGGCTGGAGACTGGGTGCTGGGCTAGTGGTTGTATGAAACTTTGCTCCTGATTATTTCCCCCTCTTGTTTCTCTGCAGAATCCGGACAATCAGATAGTTCAAACCAGCAAGGAGATGCGGACATCAAACCACTGCCCAACGGTCAGTGCCCCGCCCCACTCTCCTTCCCCTTCACTCAGCTATCCAGTAACTTGGGCTGTCATCCAAGGAGGGAGGCTTCCCCTGGTGTTTGCCCCTTTTGGGGGACACCTGAGGGATGGAGTCAAGCAGGGAAGAACTTGGGGGAAATGGATCGGCATTTCGTCCCGCTCCAGCTCCACTCACCAGCCATTTTCTTTCTTCAGGGCACTTAAGTTTCCAGGACTGCTTTGTGACTTCCGGGGTCTGGAATGTGACAGAGCTGGTGAGAGTGTCACAGAGTAAGTCGTGTTCTGTCAGGGCCAGGGACCAGGACTCGGGCACTGAGGGGGTTTTCAGATTTCACAGGGTTATGTCGGTGACATCTTAGGATAAGTCGTGTCCTGTCAGGGCCAGGGACCAGGACTAGGGCACAGGGGTTTTCAGATTTCACAGGGTTATGTTGGTGACATCTTAGGAACTCTCTGCCCATTTGACCCGGAGATGGGAGAAGCAGTTGTCCAGAGAATCATGTCTCTAACCTCTGCTGGGGGGGAGAGCAGGGACGACCCACAACCAGTGGCGCTTCCCTTACAGCCTACCCAGGAAATCCCACAGGAAAAGGGGTCTTCCCAGCAGCATAGACATTACAGTGAGGTCTTCCTGGGCTTCTGGGAAATGGTTCATGGCAATCTAACTGGCCTCTAGGGTCTACAACACCGTATTCCGGCCTCACCAATCTCTCTGTCTTCCCAGCTCCTGTTGCAACCGCATCAGGGCCCAACTTCTCACTGGCAGACCTGGAGAGCCCCAGTTACTACAACATAAACCAAGTGACCCTGGGACGGCGGTCCATCACCTCCCCTCCTTCCACCAGGTAAGCCAGGACAGTGGCCTCCTCACCTTCCTGACCACCTCCCTATGGCTGCAGCAGCTCTGCATCTGGACTGGAGTACTTCCACCACGTGTCATGCTCAGCCATCCATGGAGCGCTTCTTCATGGGATATAGCCCACAACAAGGCATGGCTCTGCCTGGAAGTGAGGCTCAGAGAAGGCCTGTCTTGTAGAGATGGCATTTGAGCCCAGACAAAGCTGGTGGGAGGAGACTCCAGGCAACCTCCCTCTCAGTCAGACTGGGACAAGTTGTCAGGATGATCCCCACCAAGGACTTTAGAGACTAGAAGTCTTTTGGACCCTTTTAGGGGAGTGGGGACCACTCTTAATGCTGACCCATCTCTCAAGTGTTTGCTGTTTGTTTGTTTTTAATCTTGCATTAGAATATTTTCTACTATTTATTTATTTTTGATTTTTTTGAGACAAGTTCACTGAGCTGGTCTGGAATTGACTGCAAATCTCCTGAGTTTTGCAAACCCTTCTGATTGCTAGGGTTACAGATGTGGGCTCCCACGGTTGGCCTACAATACTCTTGTGACTAAGGTTCATGGCACAGCTGATAGGAAACAGTGGCTGGGCTGGGGCATAGAAGGCAGATGACGGTTTTGCCTGTTCTCTGGTGGGCCCTCTAGTAACCCGAGGGAGAGCAGATCTGAAGGTGTTCTACCCCAGGAACTGGAGTGCTTCTGTGGGCTGCCACTCCCCAGCATACAGAACCTGAGCCTCGTCCCTGGTGTCTGCTTGGACTCTCCTTGGACTTTGGCCCACTTGGCTCTCTTCCTTCTCAGCACCACCAAACGCCCCAAGTCCATCGATGACAGCGAGATGGAGAGTCCGGTTGATGATGTGTTCTATCCTGGGACAGGGCGCTCCCCAGCAGCTGGCAGCAGCCAGTCTAGTGGATGGCCCAATGACGTGGATGCAGGTATGGCAGTGATCGTCGCGACATAGCAGCCTGGGCTTCCGTAGGCTCTCTTTTGTCAGGTGGCACTTACAGACTCTCAGTCCTGAGGGTGGTAGGCCATGCCGAAGGAGGGGAGTGGGGTGAGAGCTAGCTTGTAGGCATAGTGGGCAGAGCAGAGGGTTATCAAGTCTATAGTGCCATTTATTTAAGGCACGGTCTCTTTTTCATAGACCCCTTGCCTCTAGAGACCTGGCCAGCCTTGTGGTTCCCCACCTGGGCCCAGGGTTGTATTTGAGGCTTCTGGCTCTCTGAGGCATGGGCTGCCCTGGTATCAGGTGCTCAGCAGCCTTCCCGACTCCACCACTAGATGCCAGCAACCAGCATCTACCCCTTCTTCAATGGGTTGTATCACACAGGGCCTAGCTGTGTGATAGCCAGGCTGGCTTCAAATGCTGACTGCCCCGTCCCCACCTCCAGGGTGTTGGGATTGCAGGCTGCATCACCGCATCCGGCCACCCTATTTGGACAACTATAAATGTCCCCAGACATTGCCAGATGCCCTCGGGAAGACAGATTTGAGGTGGCTAGCCCTGCCTTGGGGCCCAGCTTTACAAAGACACTCAGAATTGAGAGTGAAAGGGCAGAGCTGTCTCAGGAAGCTAGCAGAGAGCAGAGATTCCAAAGGAAGCAGCCCAGACCTTCCCAGTCCTCACTGCGTTGACTTCCTGTTGAGTCCAGCCATGGGCTGCTCCAATGCAGGTTGCTAGTGTGGGCAGCCTAGAAGCCCAGAGAGTGTCCTTGAGGCCTTGGGACCTGCTTTTGCGCAGTGTGCAGAGGACTTGCCTGCTCTAAGTGGAGCTGGGGACACTCTGGATAGGGCTAAGGACTGGGTTTCATTGTTTGAACCAGGGTCTGATCTGATGGCAACCTGCCTGGCAGAGAGAGACCCGGCTGAGGGAGCCAGGGCAGACCCTGGCATTGACTCTGGTTCCCATGCAAAGACAGCAAAGCTTACCTCCTGGGCTTGGGCTGAGGGAATGGACTTGATCCTCTCTAGAGCTTCGTGGAAAGGCACCCCAGCATGACCTGGAGGTCCCCGCCTCCCCGTGACAGCCAGGGCCTGGGTCATTGTGACCCCCCCCCAGGGGATTCTCTGGAGGTTCCCCACTGATAAAGAGGGAGTTGGGAAACTGGAGACTGCCATATCTCAGACCCCAGCCACGCCTGGCCTTGGGCAGGTGACATCTACAGGGATTGCTGCTAGGGTATCTTGATGACCTGCTGATTGCCAGTGACTGTCCGCGTTCTCAGGACCCTCCTCGCCAGGCTTCTGCAGCCTCTGCTCTCTGTCTGCTGTACTGCCTGCCATTTCTGTTGCTTCTGGCAGCCCTGTTGTGCACTGCGCCCCCAGGATCCCTCACCCCCCAACTTGTCGTTGTTTCCCTGGGCTGCGACAAATCGCCAATTAAGCAGCCCAGCTGCAGGATGGGAACAGCTGGGTAGGCGCTGTGCAGCAGCAGGGACAGCTGTGCACAGCTGGTGGGGCACTCCCCCCTCCTCACCATGCCAGCTATCAGGTGGCACACAGCTGCTGCCAGATAACACCTCTGCTGGTCGCTGGGAGCTCGCCCCCACCCCACCGTGGTTGAAACTCTGGTTTTCTGCTCTGCAGCTCCACATTCCCATCACAACTTACGAGATTTTTCCCTCAAAGACGGCAGCTCAAGATCTGCCTCACCTCCACCTTGCCTGGTCAGCCTGGACATGGCGTCAAAGCTCAACCCAGGACAGAGAGATACCAAAAGAATGTGCCCCTGGGAACCCTGCTTGCCAACCTGTTACTTGGATGCTATACATACTGGACAGGGATGGCACTGGCTTGCAGTCTCTGACTCTTTAGAGGCAGAGCCCAAACAGGGTCTTTTTTTTTTGTGCCCCTGTCTCTGGCTGGATGCCATCTTTGCCTTTGGCACCAGGGCAGAGAAGAACCCCACTCTCTGAGCCTGGGCAGTTCTTGACCTCCGACTCGTTCTCAGGATCCTCCCAGCTCTCCGGCCCCTGTCTTTGTTCTCATGGTGGATGTTGCACCCTCTGGAGCCTCTAACTCTGCTTTCCTTTTCCCTTCTCTTCCTCTTCAGGCTAGAGTATACTAGGACTCGGTCACCTTGTCCCAGGTCCCACCCTTGTCCCTCTGGTCCCCTTCATTGTCTACCACCCCTGGCTCACCACCTAGCTCCTGTGGGCTCCTCATGCATACCTTGCTAGATGCTGGCCTTGCACCCACTGTACTCCTGTACCAGCTGCCAGGGAGCAGGATGCCTTCCTTGCCACGCTTGCCCAGCATATGCCTCCGTGTCACCAGGGGCCTCGTTTTCCTGTTTCAGAAGCAACCATAGCCAGATCGCACCCCTGAGGTCAGGCCACAGAAGGAGCAGAGCAGGGCCCGAGGTGGAGGAAGGGCTGCTGGGGAGAGAAGGAGCGGGCTGCTTTGCTGGCTTCCCACCCCAGCCAGCTAAACCTGCGTGTTGCTGCTTCCTCCCCGTAGGCCCTGCTTCTCTAAAGAAGTCAGGAAAGCTGGACTTCTGCAGCGCCCTCTCCTCTCAGGGCAGTTCCCCACGCATGGCTTTCACCCACCACCCGCTGCCTGTGCTTGCTGGAGTCAGACCAGGTGAGAGATGGAGGCGGGGCTTCAGGGGACACTGCGGGAGGCAGTCACAGCAAGGGGCAGCTGGCCAGGTACAGTAGGGGCCAGGGCTCACTCTAAGCGACAGATCTGGGCTCCCTGAGCGGAGTCATGGCATAGCAGTGGGGTGGCCTGTGACCGGCCATGTACTTCTGAGAACCAGGTTTGCCTGCTCGGTTGGTTCCTAGATTTCCTCGCACACGCTAACTCTGGCTGTGTAAGTCTGTGTCGGGTGCATGTTTTGCACATGCTCACTGGGAGCTGCATGCAGCCTCCACCTCCCCTACCAGCAAGTAGTTGAGCCAAATTGCTCCTCTGCGGCTTAGAAAGAGCACGCTCAGCAGTCCAGGCTCCTGGTGTCTGTCCTAGGGCAAACTGGCACCTACTCTGGGCTTCCCTACCTTCCCCAGAAGCAAAAGGGATGGGCCATGGAAAGGACTGTCTTGTTGCTTTGAGGGTACATCTCGTCAGGCCCTGAGAAGATGCTGAATCTTCCCAAGGGTGGGGCCAGGCGGGAACACTCCTCCAGAGAACCTGGCTGTGCCCTGCTTGCTACTCTGCTCCCTCAGCACCCATCTGGCAGCAAAGGCCTGGCTTTTGTTTGCACACGGCCTTGGTCCGCCATTCCTCTCTTCTCTCCTATAGGACACAACAGGGAGGTTTACCTCCCAGCTTCCTCCTTGGGGCCTCCTGGCTTAGAGCCCAGAGGCAGCCAGCACTGGGGCAGGGTGTGGTGGCCACGAGATGGGGGCAGGGAGCCCAGGCCTTGTGCCGGCAGCAGGAGGGAGGCAGGCTCCACTCCATTTTTATGAACTCCAGCGAGAAGCCAAGTTTCCTCAGCCCCCTAATGAAACCGAGAGCAAGACTGAGCTGATTGGAAACAGACGGGAGGGGGAGAACGCGGGGAAGCGAGGAGGCCTGCGCAGGGGTGGGAACTGTGAGCGCACAGCACAGCGTTGGGGCCAACACGTGCAGGAGGCCTGCGGATCCCACTTACCCTTGCGGAGTTGTCTATGTGCTAGGTGCCCAGCCTGCACAGGCAGGGCCTGTCCGTGTGGAATCTCTGGAGCCATGGTATCCTGCTCTCTGCCCTTCAGGCGGGCTCACATCTAGGGCAGGGCAAATGAGCTGTCTGCCAAGGATGCAAGAAAAAAAATGTCAAGGATGCTAAAAACTCAGTCCTCAAGATAAGTAATATATTAATGCATTATTCCTAAAAAAAAAACAAAACAAAACAAAACAAAAAAAAAAACACGGAAGCAGTTGCAAAACATAGGATAAGGCCAACACCTGAAATCCCAGCACACAGGAGGCTGAGGCAGGAGGATTAAGGATTGGAGGCTGTGTGACTCTGTCTAAGCAGAAAATATGGCAGAGAGCTTGACTAACGTGGACCCCTGGGCTCTGTGCTCAGGACTGAAACAAAAGAAAACTGAGCAACCAAAGCAAGAGAGAATAAAAGGGAGCCAGACACACACAGGCCGGGTCAGAAGCTCAAGGTCATCAAGTCCAGCTACAAGAAACCCCACCTCAACAAACAAACACAAACAAACCAGAGAAACAACTTCCCAACTTCCAGGCAGTTTTAAGCTGATAACACCCAACCCTGCACTTGTGGCACGCTACCTACCTGCCTCAACTACCACCACCCCCCAGCTCCAGTCAGGCATTATTTATAGAAGCAAGCAGCTGGCCCTCCCTCAGGTAGTAGTCTGCCAGGGCTTTTTTTTTTATTTATTTATTGCATTTAAGTGTTTCTTTTTTATTTAGATGACTGAGGATTTTTGTGCCGGACACAGTGCTTCTGCCCCATTCTGCCTCGGGACCCTCAATCCGTCCGCCACCCCATCTTTCTTTCCCATGTGGCTACCTTACAACCTTTCCTCTCTCCTGCCTCTGTGCACACAGGGAGCCCCCGGGCCACAGCATCAGCCCTGCACTTCCCCTCCACGTCCATCATCCAGCAGTCGAGCCCGTATTTTACACACCCAACCATCCGCTACCACCACCACCATGGGCAGGACTCGCTGAAGGAGTTTGTGCAGTTTGTGTGCTCTGACGGCTCGGGTCAGGCCACTGGACAGGTGAGTCCAGAGGGCACTGGAGGCCTCATAGCATCATATCTGTGTCCGTCCGTCGTCCGTTTGTCCGATTGTCTTTCTGTCTGTCTGTCTAAGGGCTCATGAGAAGAGGGACAAAAGTCAGGAGCATACATGGAGCTGGAGTAGCAAAGAGCCCATAGACTCTACCTTGTGAGCAATTTTAGTGGGCTTGGGGCCTGGGTCTGAGTATTGTCTTAGGGTCTGTCTGATAGGGACTGGAGAGGTGGGTAGCCGCCCAACCCTCCCTTTAGGGGCTCCTCGCCCTTTCTATTGACCCTTGGTTCCCAGCAGGAATGAGCCTATAATTGGTCCATTCAATCTAGGCCTTGGACCCCTACCTTTCTAAAATCTATGGGGTCAGGGATTTGACAGATTGTGGACTTGAGTTTGTCTGGCTCATTACTGTTGACGTTTGGGCTGTTTCTCCTCTGTGGCGAGAGACTGCCCCGGACTCTGGGAGCTATCCCTGCCTGGCCTCCACCTAACTGATGCCAGGACTACTTTCTCCTTCCTAGTCATGGGCGTCAAATCTATCTCCCACTCTCAGTGGGCGCCACGTGAGGCCTGTGTGAAGATCCTGCGCCAGGACTCTTACCTCAGGGCTCCCGCACTGCTGTGACTCTAGAGCAGAGCCCTGCAGATCCATGGCGCTGTGGGGCAGAGGGCCCTGTGGGTTGTGGGTTCCTTTTCTGTTAGCCAGCCCCAGGGCCTGGATGATAACACACCAGAGATGCTGGCGGGACATGCTCAGTCTCCAGGAGTCATGAGATGGGATATGGTGGTCCAGACCTCTGGAGAGCCTTGCGGCCAGCAGCATGAAGACTCCCAGCCTCTCTCTCAATCAGTGTGGGTAGCCTGGCTGTGAGAAGTCAGCAGGATGGTGTTCGAAGAGCTTAGAAATCAGGTTGGGAGAGGCAGTCCGGGAGGAGCAGCTGCGGCCCTCGCTCTGGGAAGAACGGGTGTTTGCCGGTTCTGGAATGTGACTGGGCTGGACTCTCTGTCCATCCTGGATCTGGTCCTGTTTGCTCTGACTTGCTCCCCCATCCCCACCCTTCTGCTGTCCTCATTCTCTTCCCTACTTTATCCCACAAGGGCTTCTCTTGCCGATTCTCCAGCTCCTTAGCACATTGGTGGCCCTCCTGGTTAAACACTGCATATCTTAGGGGGACAGAAGGGTAGAACTGACCCCTGTTTACCACTTCAGAGATAGAACAGACTCCAGAGGGATGCTGACCAGCTTGCCTTTTCACCAGGCTTGGAGTCCGGATGAGCAGGACCTAGGGGCCAATGCAAAGAGCCATCTCTCACCCCAGGCGACTGAAGGACCGATCAGTTGGCTCCTGTCTCCTGAGGGCTGGTGCTGAGCTTCATCTGTGACCTAACATGTGTAACAGAGAACACTCACTTTGCTTAGAGTTATTTTCTCAAGACAGGTACTTATTCCATGAGACTGCAGACAGAGATGTAAGTAGACACCTTGCTGAGAGTAACTAACAGCAGGGAGTAGGGAATCTTCTCAGGGCTTCCTCTGTGACCTGCAGCTAAGAGAAAAGCCTGCTGCAGGGGCCCATGGGGCTGCAGAGGAGAGATGCACTCATGCTGGAGAAGAGGCTGCTTTATTGGGGAACAGAGGCTGTGCTGGGCTCCTCCTGGCCGGCCATCACAGAAGCGTCACAGAAGCGCGCCCTCAGATTAGTGTATGTAGAGTGACCCAGAGGCCTCAGATTCCACTTGTTTCTGCAGAGGTGGAGCCTGAGAATCCAAGTGTTTCCCTGGTTCCTGCTCCTAGAATTCTGGCCAGAGCACCCCACTTTAGGAACAATCGAGCTGGAGCCTGAAGGAGCGCCCTCCTGAGCACCTCATGAAGCCCAGGTTACAGAACAGTGTTTTAACCATGTAGGGAAAATTACAGACCATTACCGAAGGCTCCCAGGCACCCTAATATTTTACCCATTCACCCTAGTCTAGGGCACTTGTTTTGAAGATCACAGGGAGACAGCACTTAAAGTGATACCCCTCAGCAGGAGGAATGGTTTTGGCTAGCAGTATTTGAGGGGTAGCGAAGGGACAGCCAAATGGACGTGGCGAAGGTGCTGGCTCAGCGGGGTAATGACTCGACTCAGGGAGGCAGGAATGGCACCATCTGTAAGTGGCAAGTGATGTGCTGGGCCAGCGTGTATACTCCTTTCTGCCCTGCCTCTAGGCCAGTGTGTATACTCCTTTCTGCCCTGCCTCTGGGCCAGTGTGTATACTCCTTTCGGCCCCTGCCTCAGAGCCACAGACTTCGATGTTTTAACACCTTGTCTTGTATCATTAGGAAAGTTGTGACTAGCCACATTCAGGTGGGGCTGTCCTTTTAGACACTTGCAGGAGACAGAGGCCTCCATGCTGTGTCCTAGCTGCTCAGAACCCAGAGAGAAACTATGAGGCTGTGATCTATGAGACTGTTCTATTTCCTGTCCGAGGGAAAAACGGGATGGGAGCCAGACAGGCCATGGGTATGAGGGGAGAGGCTACTGCTTGGCTCTCAATGGCACCCCCGCAGAGCCGGAAAACTTGCTCTTTGGTCCTCACGCTGCCTAGACCCACGTAATTGCTCTCTAAAAGGGTACTTAGCACAGAAGATCCCAGTCCGGGCACAGATAGGAGTGCCGGACAGCCACAGGTTGTTTGGTCAGATGCTTCTCAACCATCGGCCTCGGGTGTGCAGGAACCCTGCAGAGGAACGGTGTGTCAGATCGGGCAGGTCCTTAGGGATAGAGGCTGGTGAGGAGAAAAACCAGAGCTCTGGGCCAGGTGTAACTGGAGCAGAGCAAGAGCTGCTCACGGCAGGGCAGGCCTGTAACCCTGGCATTTGGGAGGTGGAGGCAGGAGGATCAGATGTCCAGCCATCATGGAGAGTTGACAGTGCCACAGTCTGATGACCTAGGTTTGATCCCAGGAACCCACATAAAGATGGACGGAGACGAACTGAAGCAGAAAGGACGGCACAGCCCACTTGGGTTGTCGGACTTGAGTGCTGCCTAAGTCTGCTGGTGTGCTGGAGCCTGGGGACAGCTGCTTCCATGCCTGACAAAGGGCCCAGAGTCCAAGAAATATAAGACAGCTAGAGACTAGGGTGATTCAAAGAATCTGGCTGGTCCCCTTGTGGGTGTGTGGTGCTTTTAGACCAGGCCTCGAGGGGTGCAGGAAGGAGCTTCAGGCAGGGCACTGTGTGGTAAGCAAGTCTGCGCTCAGCCTGAGCTCAGTATTGAAAATACCTAGCAGAAAAGATGGGGTATGGGGATGGAGACCTTGAGTGCCTCTTGGAGAGAGTGCACCTTGGAACATTTGTGAGAAATCTGAGCTAACTTGCACTTGGGGTGCAAGTCAAAGGCTCTGGGGTCAGACAGGTCGGGCTCTGCCTCCAGGCATGGCCAGTGTAGTAGGTAACTGTGAATGAACCGCTTCCCTGCACAGAACCTCACTGTACTCAGCTGTTGAATGGGTGGAACAAAGCTTCCTTTGCTTCTGAGTTTCCCAGGGACAGTGCTGTTAGCTCTGAGTGGAGGATGAGAGCCTTCGTCTGTGTGCTGTAGGATATGGATCTGTAGGTACCCACTTGATGCCAATAGCATCTTCTCGGCCTCAAAACTACCCCTGGATGTTGCAGCATCTTCTGGGATGGGGAGCAGAATGGCCCTGAGGTGAGAACGGTTCCTCGGGAGTAGTTGGAAGGTCAGGCCCAGCATGGATGCAATGTCTAGGCTATGGCTGGGCACCCAGATCCCTGAGCTGAGCCACTCACTGTCAGAGCAGAGAGGGGACCCCATGCCCTGACCCCTGCGGTCTCCTTGTCATCGACTAAGTGAGATGAGTGAGGGCAGATTGATGGCTGGCTGGAGACTTCAGGTGGTATTCTGGGGTTTACCCTCCCATAGTCGGAGAAGCACTCAGGTGAGTGGAGCATGCTTATAATTCCAGCACTCAGGATGTCAAGGCAGGAGGATTGCCAGTTTGAGGGCCGCCTGAGAGAGAAAGACCTCCTTAGGACTTGTGCCTAGTTGGCCAGAAAGGCTGAAGTTTACTCCGTAGGAGAAGAAGAGCTGGGGCCAGGCCTCCCTGCACCTGAGCTGCAGGCAGCATTGAGGGCTGCCTCCCACGCAGCAGGAGGCGTGTTCCAGTTCTCTCCAGGGATACAGCGCTTGCCAGTGGCTGGGGAGCCTGTGGTGCATGCGCACTTTCTCTGAATCCTTGAAGCTGACCCAGGCACCATCAGGCATGAGGCCTGGAGGAGAAATACAAGTTGAGGCACAAAGGACAAGGAATGACTCTTGGTGGCAGAATGTCCTTGGCTCCCGAGGGCATGCGTTATCCAGGGAATCACTCTTGAAGAACCGCACAGAAGCTGGAGCCACCAATGGCGTATTTTCCTCACTGGCTGATCTTTATAGAAAAGGCCAGCAGGCTGAGAACAGGATCGGCTGGAGATAGAATGGAGGGTGAGCGACTCAGTGCTGGTGGCCTCCTGGGCCAGGCTGCCCATGGGGTGGATGTTGGCAAGCCTGTGGGTAGTCTGCCAGCTCCAGCCAGGCCCATGGAGGGAGTGTGTACCTTTGGGACCTTGGAGGTGAGCTGGCTTCTCTTTCCCACCATGAGGACAGGTCTTCCAGGGGCATGACTGCCCTGGTGGTGTACATTGCTGGGTGGTTCATTTCTGTACCTAGAACATCTTGCATAAGAATTGACAAATTAGCTGGGTACGGTGGCTTACGCCTTTAAACGGAGCCCTTGGGAGGCAGAGGCAGGTGGATCTCTGTGCTTTTGAGACCAGTCTGGTCTACATGGTGAGTCTGAAGCCAGCCAGAGCTACACATTAAGACCCCGTCTCAAAAAGAAATAAAGGAAGGAAGGATGAACCACCCGTCGGACATCCCCCTTCTTCCTTCCCACTACTTCATAAAGAGAAAGGAAAAAAAAGAAAGAGACAGAAACGCCCAAGAGACCAAATAGAGGCCTTACACCTCCTCCATCCTGTGCCCAGAGGAAAGGACCCTCCCTCCCACTCCTGCATCTTCCATCGGGAGCTCCCGCTCTCAGGAGCAAGTGGCCGGCCGCGCAGGGGAGCGTGTGTCTGTGTGTGATGTGCCTTCATGCGTCACTCTATTTATGTTGTTCGCAGCCCAACGGTAGCGGCCAGGGCAAAGTCCCGGGGTCATTTTTGCTACCGCCGCCGCCTCCAGTGGCCAGACCTGTGCCCCTTCCTATGCCTGATTCCAAAACCACCAGCACGGCCCCAGACGGCGCCGCCTTGACTCCTCCATCACCTTGTAAGTGGACGATGAAACCGAAACCACAGCGCCCAGCATCCCTGGCCCATCTACACAGTCTCCACTGCAAAAAGAGGAGCGCCCCCTCCCAACAAAGCCCCTCCCCAGAGCGCCTCAGAGCCTCCCAAAGGATGAGCAGGGTTGAACCCTGGCCATGGCCTCCTGGGCCTCAGTTACACCAGCCAGCACCCCATGAGCCCTGCCCACTGCTCCCAGCCAGGCCCTGGCCCAGGCCCCCCTGGGGGGCGGGAGGGAGAGTGCAGTGGGGCACTGGGCCGGGGGTGCTGGCGCGGGTGGGGGGGCGGGAGGCACAGCCATGCCATCTTCATGCCTGATTGCTGCTTTTGTTTTTGTTTTTTGTTGGTTTTTTTTTTGATTTTTTGGTTTTGTTTTTCAATTTTTTTGTTGTTGTTGTTTCGTTGTTCCCTTACACACACCAAAAAAAAAAAAAGAAAAGAAAAGAAATTAAATGTAACCACAAGGTGACGCCACCACCATCCTCTTTTTGCCTTGTCCCCTCACCTCCATCTGGCCCTTGGGCCTCTGAAGATGCAGGAGGCACTTTTCCAATCCCTTCTTCCCTCAGTTTCCTATTTGATTTCTTGTTGTCCCTCTTTTTTTCTTTTCCTTTTATACCCTCTTCCCATCCTCCTATCCCTTCCCTTCTTTCCCAGGTTGTAAGTTCCAAAGAGAAGGGAGGGCACTGGGCCCCAACTTCATCTTTCTTTTTCTTCCTTCCTCCCTCCCTCCCACCCTCTCTCTCCCTTCCTTCTTTCCTTTAATCCAATGACAAATGGTGCCAAAGGGAAAAGAAGAAATATCTAAGTGGAGAGGTCCCAGCTAGACCCGACGTGAAGGACAGGAGGGGCGGAAGGCGGGCGGCGCGCTGTCTCAGGCTGGCACAGGGGTGGGCAGACGTCTGAGCTGGAACTGCAGCCGTGGGTGGCAGGGTGGCCCATGTCAACACTCCTGTCCGTTCGCGCTCTCTGTCTCTCCTTCTCTCCCCCTCCTTGCCCTCTCCATGTCATCTCCTCATTTGCATATGCCATTAGACATGACCACAGTCACTGGAGGTGGGCAGAGTGGGGGCGGGAGCCAGGTTGGAGCTCACTTCTAGAGAAGGGACAGAATCTGGCGAGCATGTCCTGGGTATGTCTGGCATAGAGCAGGAGTGAGCGTCCCAGGTGAACTGTGAAACTCTATTTTCCTCTGGGGACTGCTTCCCGCCTGTCAGGTTCAGCTGAATACCCCAGAAGAGAAGAGCTCAGGGCTGTGGGGGTCATTGGTCCCCTGGGGCATTGGACAGCTGCCCCCAGGTGGCTGAGCTTTGGGGCTCTTTCTGTGGCCTCTTTCTCTGTCACCTGGCCTGAGGCACGGATGGGCAGAGAGTAGCATGGACTCGACCTTTCTGCCACAGTGCACACCAGGCAGCCAGGCCACAGGGTCTTTTGTGACCACTCCTGCTGGCGTGGTCTCCACTGGACCCCTGTGAGTTCCTGAGCCACTTGCCAATCAGTGGGACTGCCCAAGGTGGTAAGTGGCACAGCCCCCAGTGAGACTGTGGGGCTTGAGAGGTGACCTGGATGAGCGGCCATGCCCAGACAGGCTGGTCAAGGCTTCCCAGCCCCTCTAAAAATAGAAAAACTAGGGTCTCCGCTGGCGAACCCAGTGCTAACTGTTGTCTCAGTAGGGGACAGAACTAGGCCCAAGGGACTTCAGCTGCAGCCTCAATGGCCCTTCCTCAGCCCAGCCTTGACAGGCTGAGGCAGGAGGGTATGTGTGCGTTCCTGGTCAGAGAGCGGAAGGGCCTGCAGCCTGGCCTCCCACACTGTAGTCCTCACTCATCCTTCCCGCCGCCAGCTTACCCTACAGCACATCTAACCTAGTCTCTCCCTTCCTCCGCCGCCCAGAGGGGCAGTACCCAGGGGAGGCCTCATAGCCTGACCTGGTCTTTCCCTCTCTCCTCACCCCCTGCTCCCCACAGCATTCGCAACGACAGGCGCCTCCTCTGCCAACCGGTTTGTCAGCATCGGACCCCGGGACGGCAACTTTCTGAACATCCCACAGCAGTCTCAGGTAGGAGATGCCTGGATGCAGGAGAGGGCAGACAGGGGGGCACATCTTGGGATGAAGAGAGAAGCCAGGGTTCTGGGGAGGGCTGTTCCTTATGAGTTGCATGCCCAGGCTACTGCCCAGCTGAGCAGCCTCCCTAGGCAGCCTCAGGCTCCCTAGCTAATCAGCTAATTGGATAATTAGCTCTGACAACCCTGGACCTGGGAAAGGCAACCCAAGGCTAGAGACCTCTGGGCCATCCAGGAAAAGCAAAGAGGGAAGGCTGAAGCGCTGACTAGGAAGGCAACCCTGTCTCCTGGATCTCCTACCCTGGTCAGATCAAGGAGGCCTTAGCCTTCCATGTCTCCCTGGCACTGGGTGGGCTGGATGAAGGTGGGAGAAGGACAAAGTACGGCTGGTGGGCTGCATGCCCAGAGACTGGCATCAAGGGCAGGGTTGGCTGCCGTCCTGGAGGCCCCTCCTCTAAGTCCTCATAAGTCCCATTAGGAGGAAAGTCAGGCTGCTGGAGCTCCCAGTCCCCACTGACACCACCCCCACTTCCCAAAAGGAGACAAGCCAAACTTGTCCTCCAGCGTGAGGCCCCAGACTGCCTGGAGAATGCATGTGCACACACGGATGTCTCTCATGTGCCTGTGTCTAGAGAGGGTGAGAATAGCAGGCAGAACCCAGGGCCCTTGGCACACAGGGAAGGCCCACCTCAGGGACAGGCCAGGGCAACGTCAGAGGGCCAGGGCTTTCAGAAAAAGCACACAAATATTCTTCTTTTTGTACGTTTTATAAAAAAACTTCCTTGCTGGCTTCCTCAGCCCTGGGAAATCCACCCCTGCTCAGAGCCTCAGGGCCACCTCTGCTGGCTCCTGCCCCGCCTCTGCTGAGGCCCCAGTCCAGAGAAAGTTGGTAGATGGAAGTTTTGTGTGTGGTTTAAGGGTCTTTTCTTTCTTTCTTTTCCTTTAACACACACACACACACACACACACACACACACACACACACACAACTTAGCCAAACTTCAAACTTCAGAGCTCCCTAGTGGTGAGGAGGGGAGGAGAAGGGAACTTCAACCCCCTCCAGCCTCCCACCCCCTTTCCCCAGAGTCACGTCTGACCCGTCTGGTTTCCAGGAGCAACCAGACATGATGTAACACCCAGATGAACTTGAACTTGGGGGTGTTGAGAAGAAAAACAATGGCTCTGGGCAGGGTCTGGAGCCAGCCCCCTCTGCTCTGTGCCAGGGAGGCCGAGAAAGCCCTGCTGGCAGAAGGTGGGAGGGGGTGCCAGAGGAAGGGACAGCAGGCGGGCCTCCCCTCCCAGCTCTGGGCTGGCACCAAGAGCAGGGTTCCATTGCTCACTCCCTCTCCCCCTCTGCTACTCCTGCTCTGCAGTGCAGTGCCCTTGCTCTGCTGCTGCTGAGAGCCCTTCCCTCTCTCTCGGTTTTGCTTTCTTCACTTTCTCTGCTCACTTTACTTGGACGTTTTGAGGCCAAGTCAGAGTTTGAGGCAAGTTCGGGGGAAACGGTTTGTCTCTCTCTCTCCCTCACTGCCTTCAATGGCAGGTGAGGATGTGAATCCTAGCTGATCCAGGACCTGTGATCAGGCAGGTGTGTGTGTTGGGGGGGGGGGGGAGTTAGACACCCTGGAGCAGAAGCCCTTGGGCCTGAGGGCAGGCAGGCGGCTGTAGGGGGGACAATCAGGACTGGTTTCCACAGTAACCAGTGACTTTAGCTGATCCTTGGAGCACCAGATGGAGACAGAACAATAGAATGAGGGAAGAAAAGAAAATTTTAGCAATTTTATCATTCCCTAAATAGTGCTTTTTACTTAGTTTTAATCAGTTTGGGGCCTGGCTTGAGAAGCAGGGAGGGGGTAAACAGAAAAGGCAGCCTGGGCTTGATCGTAGACCCTGCAATTGCGGCCTGTGTGGAGACACTATTGAGATGAAACCGGAATCTTCATCCTCTGAGGATCCCCCACTCTTGAGACTATAAGGCTATGTAGTACAAGAAACTTCGAGGGGAGAGTTTGGGCCTTGGTATGGTGGCCCCATGTCCCATGTGTCTATCATGGAAGCAGAGGAGGGGTAGCTTCCCTTGCCTGGAGCAGTGGTATAAGAGCCCATGTTAGCTGTCCCTTGGGTCCCAGAGAACACCAGAGCTAGAAGCGCAGATCTCTGGTTGACTTCACTCTGGGAGGACATTCCACCTGGTTTCCACCTCAGCTTCCCAGGCCCTTTCTGGCTTTAAATGGGACAAGTGGGACTTTAGGTAGCTGCTTGCAAACCCACAGAGGGAGGCAAGCCCTCCTGTGCACATCCTGCCGGGCACCCTGTACGCATCACGCAACACTGGCAGGCAGCACCCTTTGCTGTGGCAATACCCACACTTCCAGATGTCCATCCTTTGCACCCGCTATTGTCCTCACCACTGGCCACAGGAAGTGTTGTGCACTGAAATAAATTAGAGAAAACAGTAGGGCTGGAGAGAGAGCTCCGTGGAAGAGCACTTGTTTAACGTTCGTGATGGCCTGGGTTGAGTCTCCACTCCTCAGTTCGCAATCCACATTCCAGATTCATCTTATGAACCATGGTATCAGTGACCTCACTGGACAGCACATCTAGGACTCCATTGCCACAGAAGATTCTAGAGGATCTTTGAAGCTCGAGCTTTATTTTTATTTATGTGTGTGTATGTACACACGCATGAGTGTGTGTAACATGTATGTATGGGCTTCGTTCCGTCAGTTCTCTCCTTCCATCTTTCTGTAGGTTTAGGGAGTAAATTCAGGTCACATGACTTACATGCTGGAACTAAAGGAGCAAGACATTGTGCCTTTTGGACTCCATTGCTGTTTCTTATGTTTAGTACCCCCATTTCACAGGGGCACTTACTGCAGTTTCAAACCAGAGCCTCAGGGACAGGGTCTGATGTGAGCTGATCAATATTGGAATATTCATGGTTTCAGGTT
Organism: Microtus oregoni; assembly: GCF_018167655.1. Lineage (NCBI taxonomy): Eukaryota > Metazoa > Chordata > Mammalia > Rodentia > Cricetidae > Microtus > Microtus oregoni. The sequence goes on from NW_024543063.1 coordinate 67,096,509, forward strand.
TTGAATAGAGTTGGTACCCAGGGCCTCAGGCATGCTAGGTAAGGCCACACCCCAACCCAGTAGTGATGGGTTTTCTATTTTTGTTTTGTTTTGAGCCAGGACCCCTCTACATAATATAGGCTGGCCTCAAACTTGATCCCCTCGCATCAGCCTCCTGGGTGTTGGGATTACTAGCAATTTTTTTTATCACACCTGGATCCAAACTTTGTGTGTGTGTGTGTGTGTGTGTGTGTGTGTGTGTGTGTGAGAGAGAGAGAGAGAGAGAGAGAGAGAGAGAGAGAGAGAGAGAGAGTTTTGAGATAGGGTCTTGCTCTGGGCTCGGACTGTGAAGTCCTAAGAAATCTCAAATTCCCAACAATCCTCTTGTCTCGGTCTCCTAAGGGCAAAGATAACAAGAATAAACCAACAATCTGGCTTCCAGTAGAGTGTGTGTGTGTGTGTGTGTGTGTGAGAGAGAGAGAGAGAGAGAGAGAGAGAGAGAGAGAGAGAGAGTTTGTTTGTTTGTTTGTTTTTCAGACAGGGTGTCTTACTGTAACCCTAGTTGTCCTGGAACTCACTATGTAGACCAGGCTGGCCTCCAGCTGTCAGAGATCCACCTACTGGGATTGAAGCCATGCACCACCATGGCTGGTTCTAGGAGTATTTTAAATGCTGGACAATTTCACATGAAATTCTGCCTGGATTTCTGGTTTCTTTTGAAAAGTGGGCAACTCCAGCTGCCTGGTGCCTTCACTCCAACTTAGCAGGCTGGATTCTACCTAAGCAGAGCACAAACCTTCCCATCCAGCCCTGCCTCCTCGTGATTCTGAACATGCAGTAGAGGCATACAGGCTCTTAACCTTAAACGCCCCACATTGGAGATCCATGAGTCGTCAGGTCAAGGTCACCCATCCTGTGTGTGCACCAGTGTGGGCTTGGGACACGGATGGAATGAAGCAGTATCTAGTGTGTGTGTTCTGTAGTTGGCACTGCCTGGTCCTGTATACACAAGTCTGTGACACGGAGCTCCAAGATGCTCCCGTTAAAACACCGGGGACCCTCATTTTGTTGTGAAGGTACTGTCAGGTATACCCAAGCAAGGGAATAGGTCTGGAGAAGAGTCCTCCACTCCCCCTTGGGCAGGAAACCAGAGTAGAGCCTTTGATGGAGGGCGTTGCCAAGCAGCCAGTCCCAGGGGTCCACCCTGTTTGTACTCAGTGTTCAAAGCCAGGAGGGCCCTATGTACGGGAACGCAGCGCCCCCTGCTGGCTTCCTAGGGAAGCAATGCCCACCGCAGGGAGCTTCAGGCTCTTTCCCGGGTCTAGTGCCCTGAAGGCCCAAGATCCTGCTGGGTGGGTGGGCTCTGGCCCCCTCCCCCAGGCTGGCCCCCGGTAGGAACTGAAGCCATGTGGTTCCCTGCCCCCAGCCTTTCAGCCCGAGGGACAGGACGTTGGCTGGGATGTACAGACGTGAATTTCTGCTTTTAATCCAAAGAGACAGAAAGAAAACTCAGCAAGAACTCAAGCTGGGCCACCCCCACCCTACTCCGCCATCCCCTGCGGGTACAAAAGCCCCAGCCTGGCATCCTCCCCACCTTCCAGGTCCCACACAAAACCTAAACAATTGCAAACATGGCCAGATCCCAGGTCTTGGCCAGTGCCAGCCATGGGGGTCCCACCCGCTGGGCACAGTGCCCACGGGAAGGCCAGCTGGACTCTTGCACCGGGGAATGGGTCTGGGGGGGATTCCCTCAGAGGGTGGGGAGAATAAACTGGCTTCTTCCATGGGGGTCAGCTGCCCAGCACCCTGGCTCCTCCTCCTGAGCTCACTGTAGACGGTAGGAAGGTAGGGGTCATAGGGCCAGGGGGGGGGGGTGAGATGGGAGCTGGGACCTTTCCGGCTGTTCTCATTGTCGCTTTTTTCTTTTTTTTTTCCTGGTCCCGTTTCAGTCCTGGTTCCTCTGATTAAGATCAACAAAGAAACAACAAAAATTTTTAAAAAGAGGTTCCTCAAAAGGGGGGAGAAGAGATTTTGAGACATGGAAATATCCCCCAGCCCAGCCCCACCGAAAAGCAAAATTTAGACGTCGTCAGCCACTCAGCCCTTCCCTCCTCCAGCCCTGGTAGCCCTGCGGTCCAAAGCAGCCCAGTCCTGGGAGCCCTCGGAAGGGGTCTCAGCCGAGTTGTACACCAGCAGCCAAGCAGAAAGAAGCATGCTAAGCGGACTCTGCTAAGCAGAGGACAAACAGAAAGAAAAGATGCAACCAGCCCGGCCTTTCCGGGAAGGAGCAGCCAGCTCGCTGGTCTGCCACCCCTGCGGTTCCTGGGGACCCCCACCCTCCGCTGGACCTAAGCTTCCCTCGGAGCCCAGAGGAACAGCTCTTAAGGATGATGGAAGTAGACATTCGAGCTCACCTCCGGACTTCGCCCCCCCCCTCCTCTCCTTCTCGCCCTTCCAGGGAGCCTCTGCTCAGGCTTCTGTCCCCTGCTGCTCTGGACTAGGATGGCCCCGGGGTGGGCAGGGGATGTTCCTTGGAGGTAGCTAAGCTAAATTCAGCGTTGAGTCCAGAATGGAGGGTGTTCTGCCACCTCCCCCACCCCGAACCGAACCGCAGGGCAGTTCTCGGGCCGGACCCCCTCTGTACAGCACACAGGAAAAAGTCAGAATGCTCTGGACTGGACGCTTAGCCCGGCACAGGCACCCTCTTCCATCCCCGCAGGCCGCGAGGGCTGCCCTCTGCCACGCCCCTAGTGAAGGGAGTCGGCCCCAGGTCGCCCCGCACCCCAGCCCTGCATGCAGGTGCCCTCGCTCCGCCCCTCTGCCCTGCCCCTGCCCTTGCCGCACACAGCCCTCCAGGGGCCGGCTGAGAGTGGAGCAGAAAGGGCCCCCGGAGCCGAGCGAGGAGGACAAGGCTGCCTCCACCTGCACTAGGTAGGCGTCCTGCTCTCGAGACTCTCAGTTCCTGTGGAGGGTGGGGGGTGTCATCCTTTTAAAAGAGTGTTCTGGAGCTTTCTGGTCCCCTTCCCTTCCCGCCACATCCCGTGGCCACTTCTCCCTAGATTTTAGCTGTAATGTCTTTCCTCTTTATTTAGGGGTGGGGCAGTCATTGTTTGGGTCTTTCGCTGTTGCAGTTGGGAACTCCTCTGAGCAACTTGGGAACAATTTCATAACACACCACAGGAAGCAGCTCTCCTCCCAGCCCCCTCCTCCTGCAAGGGATGGTGGAGGCTTGTCCAGAGGGTCTTGAGAAGCCCCCTGGGAGGGGAGGGGAACGCGAGCACGCCAGCCCCCCTCCAAGGTGACTGGACCCCTCTGGCTTGTCTTTCTGTGCCTTAGTCCTCCTTCCCTGCATCTCCCCTCCCAGGCCCATTCTCAAGGCCTTGCGCCTCTCCGGTATGAAAACACAAAGCACAGGTCAGGACCCTCCGAAAGTTGGTCCAACATTGCACCACGTGGGGGTGGGTTGTGGGCTTTATTTATTGAGAATCTAGTTGGTGAGGCTGCGGCCCTGAGCGGGCGAATGGCCGCGTGCAGGGAGCTCGGGATTGAGAGGCAGCTGTCCGGGCGGGCGCGCTGCGTGGAAGTTGAGTGAAGCCCTCCCCTGTGGCGTCCAGGGCCCGGGGTGGAGAACCCGCGAGGGGCCTCCCTGTGCGAGGGGAGGGAGCCCCAGGATGGGGGGCCGGGCGGGCCGGGCGTGACGCGCGGTCAAAGTGCAATGATTTTTCAGTTCGGTTGGCGAAACAGGGTCAGAGCTAAGAGCTAGCGAAAGAGGGTCCCTGCCCGGCCGCGTGCGCCTCTTCGGTTGGTCGAAGACAGTCGGGCTGCGGGCGGGTACTGTGGGTTTGCGGGGGCACACGCCCCGGGCGAGGTCAGAAGCTGCAGGCCAGCTGGGCCGGGGGCCCAAGGTGCCCGGCGAGGTACCCCCGGGAGGACCGGGGTGGGGTGGGAGTAGCGCTCCTTTCCCAAGTGGTGTTGTGAGGGGCAGGCGAGGGACGATGAGGGCAACAGATGTGGGGACGTGTTAGGAGAGGAAACAACCCACAAAAAAAAAAGGAAAGAAATAGGGGAAATTAACCTTTTTTTTCATTGAACCAAGTGCAATGCATCAGAGAGTTTTCCTATCTTTGTATGTTAAGAGATTAAGAAAAAAATTCTATTTTTGTTGTAATGTCCTCGTGGCTCTGGGGACGCTAAAAGAACTGGGCCTGCCCTGCCCTTAGCGGGGATGAAAGCTGAGTGTTTTCTTTCTTTCTTTCTTTCTTTCTTTCTTTTTCTTTTCCTTTTTTTGATAGTTCTCTGGGTTTTTTGTTTGTTTGTTTGATTGGTTGGTTTTTTGCCGTTTTCCTGCGTTGACGAGGATAATCTGGGGTTTTAATTTGTTTCGTCGTTCGGTTTCGGTGGGAGGGCTGAAGAAAACGTTCACATTTTATATTTTAAAAAAACACCTCGACATTTAAAAAAAACCAACACAAGATCAAAAGGAAAAGGACGAGAGAAAATTATTTTTAAGATAATTAAACATAAAAAACCCTGGTGCTTATTACATTATAAAGTACGTTTTTAAAAAACCCACAAACTATTATACATACGTTTATGAATCAATTAAATATTCTGCACTTGTTAGGAACACGCATATCCCTTCTTTGTTGAATTTAACGGAACGGGACAGCGGCGTGCGCCCCGCGGCTGGGCTGCTCTGGCCGCGGGTCTCCCTGGGCGCCCCCTCCCCCTTTCTCGCCCCCTCCCCCTCCGGGCACTGGGGCGCGGCGGGGGTCCCCGGCCCCCTCCCCCGCAGAGGTCAATGCCAACGAACAAACGTCCCTTTTCCCTTCCTTCCCACTCCGAGCGCCCTTCTTTGAGCCAGACGCCAACTTGACCCTCACCAGCATTAATCAGGAGCGCGCTCAGCAAGTTGGTAGTTTCCTCCCCAACCCCTTCCCACGTAACACCGCTCTTCCCCTCCCTCCGGGAGGTTCGATGCTCCAGGACAGGTCCAGCCACGCTGACAGGTCGATTTGCCCAGGCCCGCGCACGCACGCACGCACGCACACAGCCCGGCACACATCCCCACCCTACCCCGCAACCAGCCCTGTCGACTGCCTTACACACCCGCCCCCCGCGCTGGCCGGCCGACCTAGTGCCTTGTTCTCACCCCCGTGCTGGCGGAGCGGACGCCGCGCTCTGGGTCCCAGAGGGGCCGGGTGGCTCAGACGACCCACCGTTTTCCCCACCCCGACCGTGCTGAACGGACCCCCCCACGAGAGAAAAATAAAGGAGCAATAAAGTTATGAGAACTTTTGTCCCCCAATCGAGAGCCCTAGGGGCACCCCAGCCCCACCTCTGCTCCCCCAACCCCATCCACCCTGGGGCGCCCCCCCCCCGCAAGCCAGCCGGGGCCAGCCCCCGCTTTGGCCCCTCTTGGGAGATCCGTGCGCCCCACCAGCACCAGCATCGCGGACCGCAAAGGCCGCCCGTCCCGTCAAACAAGTTTCTTCTTAGGCTAAGAAACGCAGTATATACGAGTATCTCTATATATAGTACTAATGGATTTGGTGTGCTTCCCCCTTAGCGTCCCCTTCCCTCTGCTCCTCTTTCAGCCTGGTCTCCCTTCTCTGCCCTCCACCCCCCCCGTCTCTGCACTGAGATACATAAGAAACAAGGGTAGTTTACTGTCTGTTTTGTTTTCTGGGTTTTCAGTGTCCTAGCGGAATGCAAGTAGGCAGCCAGCCCGTCTGTCCCCTCTCCGCCCGCCCCGCCCCACCCCCGTCACTGCGCTTCTGTTATACCATCTTTGCCTGACTCTCTCCGGCTTCTCCATTGAATGGCTAATGTGTATGTGAAATAAAGAAATAAAGAAAAACAAATGCAAGAGTGCCTGGATCTTCGATAACGCGGTTAACAGGATCATGGATCAAGCGCAACCGGTTGGGCTCGGTGGGGTGGGCCCTCCATACACTGTCCAGGGGCTTCCCGCCTCCAGCAGGGGGCGCCGATGCGAAGGCTTCCAGACCCTTCCCTACCTCTCTCAGCACCCCTAAAGATCCCGTAGTCACTTTGCTTTGTTGGTTCTCTGGCCTCGACCCAGGGAAGAGGACACTAGCAAGGCCACCTCAGGTAGTCTGTGGGAAATTTTTCTGAAAAGTCTGCGGAGCCCCCGAGTCGCCGGTCACCCTTCCAGGACTACAGGGCGTTTCCTCATCTGGGCGACCTCAGTTCCTTTTACAGGGAGTTCACAGCGCAGCAGGCGAGGCGCCACGGGCGCCTTGGGTCACCGCACCTCAGGACTAAGAGCTGTTTGCTCCATCTTGATGGGTCGCACCGACCCATTGGGGTCGCCGTCGCAGTCCCCAGGAAGCACGGGCTGCGAGCACGCAGCCTCCACCCTGTGTCGGGCCCCGCAGCGCGCACCGCTCTCTACTCCCCGGTGCGCAGGTGGCTTGCGGGGCTCGGGAGCGCTGGGGCCCGAGGCGAGCACAGCCGCCTGGTCTCGCAGCAGCCGCACCAGGAAGCCGATATACTTCATGGCCAGACGCAGCACCTCGTTCTTGCTCAGCTTCCGGTCGGGCGGGTGGGTGGGCAGCAGCTTCCTGAGCTCCGCGAAGGCGCCGTTAACGTGCTGTTGCCGCCAGCGCTCTCGGCTGTTGGTGAACACACGACGAGCCACCTTCTGGGGTTGGTGCCCTGAGGACCGGAAGAATAGCATCAGCATACAGGCCAGAGGGCACCCACTGCTGTCCTCACTAAACACCACCAGCACCTGCTTGGGCTTGAAGCGAGTGTGGGCTGTGTAGACGCCAGGGCTGCTGAGCCTGATCATGCCTTGATGTCCACCCTGTGGCCTCATTCCGAGCGAGCATGTCCTCGGGTTTTCAGAGGTTCTCTTCTTGCCTGCTGTGGGCCTGTGGGTGACTGGTGGCCTATCTGATGGCTGTGGTTGTGTGGGTTCGTGGCATGTGGTTGTGACTGTTGTTTGTGTGGCTGGGGTTCTGAGGTTGATTGTGGTCTCATAGTTCTGTGTGATCCTAGTCCAAGGTTGTCTCTTTCATGACTGTGTTTTCGGGTTGGGGAGCGTCATCCTGTGGGTGCTATGTCCTGTTGTAGCCATGACTCTAGCTATAACACTTGGTTTGTTGGGACTCAACTATGTAGCCCAGGCTGGCCTCTGAACGGATTACAGGGATAAGCCACCAAGCTAGGTTCGGTACGGTGGTGTTGCATTGGCTGTCACTTGTGTGAGTTATCCTGTGTTGGTCCACAAAACACCTCTCCCTGTGGTAGAGTACAGGTCAATCAGACGTGGGCTGCAAGCACTCACAAGTACACAAACATGGACACACTCACCCTCAGCCAAGTCCAGCTCACCGTGGCTTGGTCTTCGTTTCAGCCGGCTGTGAGGGAAGATGCTGAAGGGTCCTGCTGGCCCAATGTAGACGCTGTAAGGTGGTGTGTGTCATGAACGCCTTGTAGGCAAAGCCCCTGCCCACCGACCCTCAGAGCTGCCCACAGTCCCAGCTCCCCACTGACCTGTTGAGGAAGGGGTGGGGGTGGTAATGCAGGGCCAGGGTGGGTGGAGCTGCTCCCAAGGCTGCTAACTGCAGCAAGGAGGGCCGAAGAGCACTCAGCTCTGTGGTGGGCATGGCTGCCCCTGTGGGCCTGCTATGACCCAGGTTTATCACTGGCACACCTGGAGGCAACCAGGGGGTGCATGCCGGGTTTCGGTGGTCCACCTCCGCAGGAAGGGGCCCAGGTGAGGCGGACTTAGGGGGAGGTGCAGGCGCAGGACTGGAGGCGTGCACCATCTCAACTTTCTCAGACATGGCGGAACCCACCTCTGCCTGGGCCTGGGGTGGGCACATGGACCCCAAGAATGGAATGCTAACCTGTGGAAGAGAGCAGAGTTACTGGGACGGACGGCCCCGCCAGAGACCATGTTTCTCCCACGTGTTTCACCTAAGTGAGCGCTTCAATATGAAAGCACCTTGAGAGAGAGAGACTGTGAGCTCAGTAGTCAAAAGCAGATGAATGGGTCCAGAAACTACTGCAAGACATGAAGGGGGAAGCTTCTCCACAAGAGGGGGTGTCTACTAGGTGCTAGACAGCATTAACCCTGCTTAGAGTTGTTTGTAAAGGGCTTCTTGCCTCTGAGCCAGTTTCTCTCCTTCCAGCAGCTGGGGCACAGTAGGGATCCCCTAACTTAACTCCTGAAACCTATACCACCTTTCCATGGTTGTTGCTGAAGCCTCCACCCTTGCTCAAGGTTCCTCTCACCAACCCTAGCCTCATCAGCATCCAGATTTTTTTGCACCCTACATAAAGTGTGTGCTGGGCTCCAGGGTCTGGAGTGTCCTGCTAGTGCGTGACTCCCCACCTCTCTGCCCTATCTTCCGCAGCTGGAGAGATTCCCCTGGTTCCTCAGTGGGTCCCAGCTGATGAATGAATAAATGAACGGATGAGCGCAGAGTGCAGGCGCAAACTCTCCCTCCGAACTTTCAAAGCGTCCTTCTTACCCTGTAGCAGTTGTCGCAGTCTGGAGTGCTGTGTGGTCAGGGCTGTCAATCCAGGCCAGGAGGCGGTTTCCACTGTCCAGTCCGGTCAGTGTGCCCCAGGTGGTCCCGTTGGGCCTCAGAGCTGGGCTGCGCCACCTCCCGGGCTCCGGAGGGCCTGAGCGAGTCTCGGAGGCGGCGGTGGCGTGGTGTGTAACCTCAAGAGAAAGTGAGCAGCTCCTGGACCAACCCGTCTTTTCCCCACCCCCGACAGCCTGGCTTCCTCCCTCTTACCCCCTGGCGCAGAGGCCAGAGGATGCTGGGCCCGTGCAGATAAGGGTCTGACTGCCTGGCCGCGCCTGATAAGGAGCTGCACTGATCCCGGAGGAAACCAGCAGGCAGGGATCACGGGAGCGCGCACCCTCTGGCCCACGGTGGCCAGTACTGGCAGTCACCCCCCAGGACTTGCTGCTTGCTCTCCTAGGCAATGGAAGACCCTAGCCCTCAGGAGACCCTGGAACCGAACTCTTCATGCAAAGAGGAAATGAGGCAAGGCTGCCTCTGGTGTCCTCTGCGGTTATTCTGGCTTTGAACCCCACCCCCTGCCCAGTGCCTGTGCTGAGGGGGGTGGAAGGGGCCCCTTTCCGGTCCTCTGAGGCCCCATGACCCAAGGGCCCCAGCCTCCAGCCTAGTTCCTCTTTTTTACACATCCCCTGCGGACTTCCCTACCCCCACACACCCAGGAATAGGGCTCCAGGAGATAGTTCTGGCGACGTGGCCCTTTGGTGTCCTGAACCCTGTGGCACTTCCAAGGTTATTTCTCAAGTTCAGGGGGGTGAAATCCAGAGTGTCAAGAGTTGTGTTTCCCAGAGCTGCTCCAAGGCTCCCTAAGATGCCAGGCAGGGGGCTGGAGTGATGGTTCAGTGGTTAAGAGCACTGACTGCTCTTCCAGAGGACCTGGGTTCAAGTCCTAGCACCCACATGGCAGCTCACAACTGTTTGTAACTCCAAGATCTGACATCCTCACATGGACATACATTGCAAAACACCAATGCAAAAAAAAAAAAAGATGCCAGGCAGGCCACACAACGGGGGTGCTGTCCCTTGCTGGCAGGTATTCTGGAGTGATATTCTGAATTCTGGAACCCTGGGGGCTGGAGAGCTGGCTCAGTGGTTAAGAGCAGTTGCTGGTCCTGCAGAGGACTCAGGTTCTGTTACTGTTGCTCACAATCGTCATTCCTAGCTCTCTCCAGTTCCAGGGGATCTGACACCCTCTTAACTCTGAGGGTACCAGAGAAGCACATGGTGCATATACATCCATACATGCCCGGAAAATCATATGCATAAAAGTACATAAATCTTAACAACAACAACAAAGTCCTAGAAACCCCACAGAAAGCTCCCAAGAAGGCCTTTAATCCCAGCATTTGGGAGGCAGAGGCCAGCCTGGTCTACGGAGAGTTCCAGGACAGCCAGAGCTACACTGAGAAACCCTGTCTCTTGAGTAAAAAAAAAAAAGGCTTCCAAGAGGAGCTGAGCTCTATGTAGTATAATAGGCCTGCCCCATGTATTTGGTGAATTGTAGGCACACCCAGGGAGGTGCTCAGTGGCCATCCAGCCTTGTTAAAGTGCTCAAGTCACCACCCCACTGCCTCACTTTGTAGCGGCTGGTGAAGTGTGCTTATGCCCCTGCTCTCCTCTTAGCATTACTAACCCTCTACTCCAGAGGAAGGGGACAGAGCCTCTTCACTGGGTGTCTGGGCAGCCGCCTGCTCTGCTTGCGTTCTCAGCAGTCACATCCCTATTGAGAGCAGGCAGGGCAGGAAGCACCTGGTCTGGAGCGGATGCACAGAGTGCCTGCTTCCGGTCTGGCTTCCGCCACCACACCAACTGGAGAGAGCACTGGAGAGAGCGAGGCCCAAGACACCAGGCAATAAGAGACTTCAGGGGGACTAGTGGGGTGCTGGGGGAAATGCCTGGATAGTCAGAGGGGAGGCAGCACAGGGTGACAGGCGGGTGACAGGCGAGCATGCTCGCAGCTGCCGCCCTGTGGCCACCTGGTGAACTGCTCTCCTGAACAGCCAGATCAGTTTCCAGGTCAGACTTAAAGCTGCAGTCAGGCAGGAACAAGGACCCCAGACAGGAACCCTCAGACAGAGTCCCTCAGGCAGACAACCTCCCCATTCGAAATGACAACCAGCAGAAAGTGACATCTCTTTATTGTCTCAGTCCACACCTGGCCCACCAGTGCCCCCAGCAGCAGCCTCTGGTCCAGGGGAGATCTTGGTGGTGGTCTCTGGACAGTCTGTGAGGAGAGTATCAGCAGAGACCACAGGCGCTGCAGGGCTGTGTGAGTAACAGCACCGGTCCCCTCGCTGACAGGTACCCTGGTGGGGAAAAGAGAGTGTGGAGCTCCAGGCTGTGAGCACAGGGCCGGGATTCCTTCCTCAGCTCCCAGCCGCAGCTGTGCCAGCCAGCCTGCCCAACCCCCCCTCCCCTGGGCTTTGTGGCAGGGAGGGTGGAAGAAGGGAATCACCTCCTTGAATCGTTTGCAAGGAAACGTCTTGAGGCGGGCTGCCCTCTGGGCTGGGTCCTCGGCTGGCTCCTTCCGCTTATTTTGTAGCAGCCTCCGTTTCTCCTCTGGATCTTTACTTGCTGCCCTGCCCCCATGCAGAGACAGAGGCTGGTACCCTACTTTTCCTTTGCTCAACCCACCCTAGCCAAGCCCCACCACTGCAACATTACACTTACCCTGGCCGGGCACGGGGCCGGGGGCCCCAGTTGGCTTCTGGATTGGCCTGGAAGCGCTTGAGTCCTTGCTGGCGGGAGCTGGGGTTGGCATCTTCCCGGATGTTGAAGTTGGCCTTTAGCCTGGACAAATGGGTGGGGGCTGGAGGCAGCAGCCATGCAGGGTGAACACAGCCCCAGAACCTGCCCACCCTGAGGCGCACCACAGGTCTACCAGGCTCAGAGTTCTCCCATTGTCTAACAACACCTGGATTTCCTAGGGAATTTCTGACAAAGTGGCCTGGATCTGACCCAATGGAGCTTGGCTTTGCAGCATCAGAAACAGACAATTGCCAAGACAAGATAAATCAGAAGTAACTCAGGCCAGAGGTGTGAACCCAGGTAGAGACTTGCCCAGCATGCACAAGGCTCCAGGTTCCATCCCCAGCACCACAAAAAAATAATAATCCCGTGTCAGGACATGCTATTCTGTAACTGTTGTGGTAGAAGACCTAAGTCAGGATGCAGTGCCGGATAGGGTGGTCCAGTCCAGAAAGCTTCTCTGAAGTGAGAGACAAGGGCCCAGGCAAAGGGCCCAGGCGGGACAGACTTTGTGCAGGGTTCAGGCCACTATGAGGAGAGAGCCATGGAAGGTTCCTCTGACCCAGACACTCACAGATACGTAAGGCTAAAGAACAGCTGGTGCAGAGAAGAGTGGGAAGGGCACAGGGTGAGGGCAGAAGGTGAGGGCTCTGGATTCCCCTTGAAGTGTCTGTCTTCTGCGCACATGCACCTGCTATGCCCAGGGGGTAGCCTGTCCCCTCCTCCATGTTTGTCTGTACCTGGGCTCCACAGCCAGAATCCGGAATGCTGGGCTGCTTTCTGACAGCCGTTCCCGTTTTACTGGACACTCCTTCTCCTGGGGACAGAGGTGGAAGAGAGGCTAGGCCTGAGGTGCACCCAAGTCACCCTCCCCTCCAAGTCCTCCTGCCTTGAATCGTGGGGTCACCTGCCCTCACCCAACAACGCATGATGTCCCAGAGAGCTTGTGGGGGAGCGTCTGTCTTCACTGCATTCTTACAAGCGTGGGAGAGAGAGACTCGGAAGCCAGCGTGGAGGAGAGCTGACCTGGGTGCAGAGACCACAAACAGAGGTTAGACCACAAGCAGGCCACGTGGAATGGCATGCTTGTTTCTTCCACAGCAAAGACATGTCACTGACTGTGACATCAAAACCACCTTTCGGGGGCTGGAGAGAGACAGCAAGAGACCTTACGGAATCTTTGCCTCCCCCCACCGCTTTTCCTCCCCATAGCAACCACACAGGGTAGGTGCCATGACCACACCTGCTCTGCAGATGCAAAACTAAGGCCCAGAAAGGTGAAGTCAGAGTCACCAACTAAGCCAGGTTAAGAGCACTTGCTGCTCTTGCAGAGGACTCTGGGTTTGGATCCCAGTGTACAATTCCCTGTAACTCTGAGCCTGGGGAATCTGACACCTTCTTCTGGCCTCCTTAGTCATGCACATGGTGTATTTGTACACATGCAGGCAAAACACACATACATAAGAATTAAAGAACAAAGCATCCACTGGAGGGCTCATGGCCTCTCAGCTCTGCCCCAGGCACACACTAGACTCTGATGGTCCAAGCTGCCCCCAAAGGCCCTCACCGAAGCTGCAGGAGGCTGGGTGTGTTACAGTGGATGGTGCTGCTCAGGTGGTCCAGTGTGTAGTAGAGAGGGACGTCGGGAAGTTCCTGAGAGGTAAGCATGGAGCATCATGGGCTGCTGGAAGGAAGGCGGGCACACAAGGGTACCCTCCCTGTGTAGGGGTCCCTTCCCTATATCCATCCAGCTCATACCTCAGTAACAACACTCAGGACACCTTGGATCCGCTTGGAGGTGTGGAAGCGGCCAGGATTAGTGGTCACTGCTTTAAGAACTCGGCCAACAAAGTCCAGGTCATGGATGGGGTCTGCCCACATGGGGCCTCCAAGCTGTGAAAACATGGCATACAGATGAGCAAGGGGCATGAATGCGTGAGCGCTAGGACCCTGGTCCACTGTCTCTCTGATCTGGGCCCACCTGGTGTCGCTGTCCACAGTGTTCACACTCAGGGGTCACTGGAGGACCACAGGCTGCAGAGAACTTGACCCTGTAAAGAAAGGCAGTTTGAGGAGAGGCTGCTGGAAGAGGGAGACCTTAGACATCCTTCCAATCCAAAACACCCTTGTTCACCTGCCACCAGGGTCTCCTGATGCTTTGCCAAGACGCTGAAGGTAGAAGGCTCCACAACCCACACACTGGAACACCAGGGCCTGCTTGCTGGGGAAGCCCAAGAGAAGCCATGAGGTTCCTGATGTGGTCACTACACCTCAACTCTTCCCTCAGACCAACTCAGTCCCTTTTCAGACACCAAGAAGGTCCCCTACGGCAAGACTCGGCTCCTCCCTCAATTCATCAGGTTCCCTCTGCGGGGCTTACCTGGCTGAGGCCTTAACCTTGGCCTGGCCTGTGAAAACGCGCACAAAAACCCGGACATAGAAATCAACGCTGATGCTGAGCAGTGGCACCACGAAGCGCTGGTAGCAGTTGGCATGCAGGTCCAGGCTATGCAGCACAATTCTCAGGGCCTGGTGGCAGGGGTGAGCATTAGCACTGGGAAGAACAAGCTTGGAGATGCACACATTCCCTGGCTGTGGGACACTGGAAAACAGTGTTTTCTGTTCCTCCATTTCCGTGGCTGGTAGCAGGTACTACATGGCTGCAGCCTGCACCAGTGATTTAACCCACCCAAGCTGAGAGTACGACTTCACTGTAGACAATGGGAGTGTTATCAGGGGCAGCTTCCAGCCTCTTGACAGGAGAAAGGTGGTGGCGCTGTGCAGCGCACGAGACAGCAAGAGACCTTACGGAATCTTTGCCTCCCCCCACCGCTTTTCCTCCCCATAGCAACCACACAGGGTAGGTGCCATGACCACACCTGCTCTGCAGATGCAAAACTAAGACCTAGAAAGGTGAAGTCAGAGTCACCAACTAAGCCAGGATTAGAACTCAGACCTTGAAAAAAGTGTTTTCTTAGGATATTTTTTGTCCTAACATTTGGGAGGTGGATGGGAGGGTCTGGAGTTTAAGGTTAGCTTCAGCTACAATAGCAAGCTCAAGACCAGCTTAGGTTACACAAAAGCCTATCTCAAACCCTCAACACCATGATTTCTTGTGTTGGGGTGTAGCTCGGTGGCAGAGCACCTTGCATGCACAAGGTCCATTCCCAGGCAGAACATGAAACCCAGTTTCGGGGCTGGAGAGATGGCTCACTGGTTAAACGCACTGGCTGCTCTTCCAGAGGTCCCAGCAACCACATAGTGGCTCACAACCATCTATAGTGGGTTTTGATGCCCTCTTCTGGCATAAAGTTGTCTATGCAGATAGAGCACTCATACACATAAAATAAATAAATCTTAAAAAAAGAAAACCCAGTTTCACTCTGAGTGCTACACCTATAATCCAGCACCTGAGACATAGCTGCAGGAGCCCTGCTTGGGATACTTATATCGTCATTTGGGGATGGCACAATGGCTCAGTGTGCAAAGGCACCTGCCATGAAGACTGACTGATACACGACCCGAATGATGGAAGCAAAGAATGGACTCTAGGAAGCTGTCCTGACTTCCATGTTTACCATGGCACACATGCCCCCTCCACACAAAAATGTGTGTTGTGTAATTATACACACACACATATATGCTACATGTAACTTTTTTTTTTTTTTTTTTGAGAAAGGGTTTCAAGGTATAGCCGTGGCTGTCCTGAAACTCTCTATTTAAACCAGGCTGGTCTCAAGGGATCCACCTGCCTCTGCCCACCAAATGCTGGCATACACCACCACACCTAACAACAAAATATTTATTTTTAAGGTTATACTATAGAATGCTAGGAGAAAAAAAAAAAAAAGACTGTTTAACCACTCCTGCCCATTGGCAAAGGATGTTAAGGATCTGCTTGCCAGTCATGTCACACCTTGGGCTGGACCAGTCCTGGCCATCCGAGGGCACTGAGGAGGTCATCAGTACAGGGAGGTCGGCGTGGGGGGGGACTCTCACCATTTCATGGCAGGCCCGGCTCTTGATGGCCATGGCTCCATACTTGCTATAGCACGTCTCTCCGCTGTTCCCTGCCAATACTGCCATGTCCGTGCAGGTGACACACAGAAGACCTGTGGAGAGGGGCAGGGCAGTGATGACCCTCCAAACACCCTGACCCTACACCTGCCTGGGCATTCTAGATAATATGGGCGAGCCTCACCTCCATCATTCACAGCTTGCACTGCTGCATCCAGGAAGGGGGCAGGACTGCCATAGGGGTCCAGGTCAATGACATCAAAACGCTCAGACGCCTTTTGGTGTTGGTACATCAGCATCCTAGATGTGAGGTGTCCAGGTTCTCAGCCTCTTAAACCAAGCCCCTGCCCTGTCCCCTATGGCAAACTGATTTTGGCATTGAATTTGAGGCCAGTTTAGCCATTTGGGGTTTTCTGTATCTTTTTTAGCCATAGGGATGGAACCCAGAGTTTCATGCATGCTAGTCAAGTGTTTTTACACTGAGCTAAACTCCAACCCCTTTAGTTATTTGCAGTTTGTTTGTTTGTTCAATTCTGTTTTATTTGAGATGGTCTCACTATGTAGTTCTGGCTGTCCATGAACTCACTCTGTAGACCAGGCTGGCCTTGAACACACAGAGATTGGCCTGGCCACTGCCTCCCAAGTGCTGGGATTAAAGGCATTCACCACTATGTCTGGCTTCCTTTTGCCATTTGTTAACCAAAAGATTTTTCTGTTTTACATAGGTCTCAATCTCCCCACCTATAACCCTGACGAATAACAGCCAATATGAAGGACCGTCCCTAGGCTCTTGTAGCTATAAAGACACTGCATTGTAGGGGCTGGTGACGTGGCTCGGTGACTAAGACAGAAAGCTGCTGTTACAGAAGACTTAAGTTCTTTCTCAGCACCCATGCAGAGATGACTCAGCACAACTACCCTGGACACCCTGTTCCGACCTCTTCAGTACCTACGCTCACAAATCTGTCTGTCTCTCTCTCTCACACACACACATACACACAATCACAAACATAGCTGGCTCAGTGGACAAACACACCTATTAGCAGTTGGACAAACCCTGTGGAAGGGAACTGACTCCCACAGTTGTGCTCCAACCACTATTTGCCTGCTGTAATACGCACATGACCACACAGACACTAAGTAAAAGATAAACAAACAAATAAGGGAAGCAAGAAAACGGGTCTGTGCCAGGCCTGGTAGTGCAGACCTAGCTTACTGTGAGGCTGAGGCAAAAAAAATTCTAAATTCAAGGCCAGCCCAGGAAACTGAGATGATGCCCAATGCAAACCAACACCAGCAAAAATGCTACTGAGTAGAACCAGTTTCGACGACACATACACCTGTAGACTCCAGGGAGCTGGAAAAACCTGAGCTGAAGGCCAGATCAATCAAAAGCAGTTAGCATCTGTTACCTGGTGACATTTTTTAAAAAAAATTATTTGTTTAGTATACAAGGTGTTTTATCTGCACAATGCCTGTGCATCATGTACATATCTGGTGCCTTCGGAGGACAGGGAAGGGAGTTAGATCTCTGTAGCTGTCTTGATGTTGCTGGGAACAGAACTCAGGTCCTCTGGCTAAGCAGGCAATGAGCTCTCTCTCTAGTCCTACCCATTGATATAATAATCTTCATTTATCTTAGCACAATGTTCTCATGGCAAAAATAATTACCAAGCCCAGCAGGGCGATAACAAACTTGTACCGTTAGGGCAATCTACAGACACCAGTTCCCCAACTGAACCCAAGGCTAACATGCTGGCAAGCCCCATATCACACAGCTGGAATCCCTGCAGCTGTAAAGCTGAGGTTAGGGACTGTCATGAGCTTGAGACTTCCTCTGCTACACAGTTAAGGCCCTGCCTAAAAAAAAGGGGGGGCAGGGGAGGCAGGGATGGGGAGCTGCTTTCCAGAGAACACAAGTTTAGTTCACAGCATACAAGTTGGCTGGCTTATACCTGCCTAACTTGTTCCAAGGAATCAAACAACCTCTTCTGGCCTCTGTGGGTACCTACACAAAGGTGCATACATTTCCACAGACACATACATAAATAAAAATTTTTTAAAGTGAATTGAGAGGGTATAGAGAGATGACTTAGCCACCAAAACTGACAACCTGACTCCCTAGGGCACACATGGTGGAAGAGAACTAACCTGAGCTGTGGCAAGTGTACCCTCTATACGTAAATGCACGTGCCAGGCAGTGGTAGCACACACCTTTAATCCCAGCACTCAGGAGGCAGAAGCAGGCGGATCTCTGAGTTCAAAGTCAGCCTGGTCTACAAGAGCTAGTTCCAGGACACACTCCAAAGCTACAGAGAAACCCTGACTCAAAAAAAAAAAAAAAAAATGAATAAACAAACAAATACATGTAAGAGACTGATTTTTTAAAACAAGGCACTCAAATCTCAAATCATATGATTATTCAAACACACAGCATTATAGTCACAACAAGTTTTTCAAAAGCCAGGTATGCACCTTTAATCTCAGCCCTTGAGGCAGGCAAATCTGTTAAGTTCTAGGCTATCCTGGTCTACACAGCTGGAGAAACAGCTTATAAAGGGCATTCGTTCCTTGTGCAAGGAACCACATTCAGTGCCCAGAACCCACAAGTTGGCTGCCAACGACCCACGACTCCAGTTCCAGGAGATCCAAAGCCCTCCTCAGATATTCATCTGGTGTACATGCGTACATATGGGTGAAATAATCAGATACATAAAATATTTAAAATTTATTTATTTATTTATTTATTTATTTATTTTTGTTTTTCAAGACAGGGTTTCTCTGTGGTTTTGGAGCCTGTTCTGGAACTAGCTCTTGTAGACCAGGCTGGTCTCGAACTCACAGAGATCCGCCTGCCTCTGCCTCCCGAGTGCTGGGATTAAAGGCATGCGCCACCACCGCCCGGCCAATATTTAAAATTTAAAAACAAGACAAAGGGCAGGCATTTGGCGACAGAGTGGAAGCAGGCTCCAGAAAGAGTCTAAGGCAAGAGAGACTGGCAGTGTAATACAGGCTTAAGATGGCAGAAAACAAAGTGATTTCTGGTATAAATTTATAATCTCAACTACTTGGAAAACGAAGAAAACCATGAGTTCAAATTGGTGGGACTATGTGTCAAAACAAATCCCTGTAGTGAGTCCCAGTTCTCATCATTAAACAGCACCCTTGTACAGAGTCTGGACAGTACACTTCTATTATTTAAGAATCCTGCTAGAGGCCCGTGTGCTAACTCATACCTTTAACCTCAGCAGTGGGAAGACAGGGGCAACTGGATTTTTATGACTTCCAGGCCATAAAGGACTACAAAGTGAGACCATTAAAAAAAAAAAAAAAAAAAAAAAAAAAAAAAAAAAAAAAACCAAAAAACAAAAATCTTGCAATCAAGCCTGTAATCCTAGCACAAAGGTGGAGGCAGGAGATCGATAGTTCATGGTCACAACTACACAGTTATTGAGAGACCAGCATGAGCTACACAAGACAGCATCTCACCGAGAGAGGCTTTGCGTGCTGGGGATGTAGCTCCGTTGGCAGAGTGCTTACCTGGCTCGGGGCTCCATCTGATACCCATGACTGAATAAACCAGGTGTGGTACAGCGCGCCTGTAATCCTAGCACTCAGTAAAGAAAGACTCAAGTATCAGAAATTCACCGTCAGAGCTAGGTGTGGTGGTAGCAATCCCAGCACTTGGGAGGCAGATCTCAGAGTTTCAGGCCAGTCAGGGCTACATAAGGTCAGGGCCACCTAGGATAGGACTTTTATCCCAGACCCACATGTGGAAAGATATGACTGCTGTAAACTGCATGTACAAACACTTACACACACACAAACCAAACAAAGGTAATTTAAAAATTTTAAACAAAATAAAACAAACAAACAAAAAAAAAGCAAGGTGGTGGTGATGCATGCCTTTAGTCCCAGCACTGGAGAAGCAGAATCGGGAGGATCTCTGTGAGTTCGAGGTCAGCCTGGTCTACAGAAGTGAGTTCCAGGACAGACACCAAAGCTACATAGAGAAACCCTGTCTTGAAAAACAAACAAATAAAATAAATATAAAATAAACAAGGCCTGAGAGTTGGCTCCCTGGTTGAGAGCACCTGTTGATCTTGCAGGACCTGAGCGCATTTCCCAGCAACCAGTGGCTCACAACTTAATTCCCTTTCCAGGGCGTCTGGTATCTTCTTCTAACCTTAGAGCACCAGGCACACATGTATAGGCTAAACACTCATGCACATAAAATGAGTACATGTTTTTTAAATTCTAAGAAATTCAAGGTCATCTTCTACAAAGCTAGTTCTGGACTATGTATTTCAGCACATGACAGGCTCAGAAGACGACTCTCCAGATGGCTGGGTGGGTACAAGCACTTCCAACACAAGCCTGGGGACCTACTGGTGCTTTCTCAAACCAGAGAAATAAAATAAAAATTAGAAAAATAGCATTGTATAACTCCTGTAAAATTACTATTCTTTTAGAAACGAGGGAATTAGAGTTCGAAGAGGCTACCCCAACCAGGTTGTCCCCAGTTAGCCGCATTCCAGGTGTAAGTTGCAGGCTCGAGGCAGGCCTGACTAGAACCTACTGGAAGCTATTGCTTAGCATGCATGAAGTCCTGGGTTCCATTTCCAGTACCACCCCGCAATGACAACAACAACAACAGCCAGTCAACCTACCGGGCATCTGCCTGGTTGGGCTGGACAAGATGTGCCACACCGTTGAGGTGCACGTTTCGGTCCATGAGCTCTACAGCCCGGGCAGAGGCATCATTGGCAATGACAGACCGGAGGCCAGGAACCTCTAGGGCAAACCGGATGGAGCGCAGACCGGAGGCTGCCAGGCCTTCCAACACTCGTAGACCTTCCTGTTAGAAGTGAGCAAAGACGTGCCTTGCTTCTTTTTTAGTTTTCACTTACTACTGAGTCAGTTCTCTCCTTCCACCATGGATTCTAGGGATCAAATTCAGGTCTTAAGGCTTTCTTGGCATGTACTTTCCCTGGCTGACGCTCAGGTCTCCATCTTTCTTCTGGGCTCCCGTAGATCTCCCACAACCACCCTCTATAGCTCCGTGGCTCTTTCCTGTCACCCAGAACCCTGAGCTGCCCCTGCTTACTCAGGCCCTACCTCACAGATCTCACCGACGGCAGCTGTCCGAGGTTGCTCTCCTGAGGCCAGGGTTTCCTTCTTTTCCTGTTCAGCATTTTCCTCCTCTTGCTCGGACAAGTTCACCGACACTTTCTGCAAGTCCTTCTCTCCTGGCACCTTGACTGCAGTCACCCAGGCAAAAACCAGACGCTACCATCAACGCTCCTCTTAAGAAATTTCACCGTAACTTTCAAATCATCAAAATCCTGATGACATGGCAGAAAAGTCTTTCCCCAAGCCCCGGGAAAAAGGCAGAAGGAATAGAGAATCCAGAACATACAGGAGCCCAAAGAGAGAGCGAAAGAGTGGGAAGTGAGCTTTATGTGACACGCCCCCCACCCCCAGGCCCGAACCTCCACTTACTCTGGATTCCCTTGGCCCCAAGATGAATTCGAGCAAACTCAGTGATCACAGCACATCTGGAAGAGTGGATGGCGGGGAGGGTCAGCTTGAAAACCCCCGCATGCCGGGGTGTTAGCTGTGGCCCAGGTCTGAAATCCTCCCTTCAACCTTCTTGAAAGGTGGTTGTCCCTCCCTAATGCCAAATGTCCTCCCTGTTGCACCAAACTCTAGATAAAAAGGAGTCCCACCTCAAGGGCTAAGATGTTAACTGTTGTAGCTTTAGATCGTTAAACCCAGAAAACCTGATAGTGACCTTTTCAAGGTTGGCCTCAGCCCTCAATTCAAAGCATATAAACTGATGTTTAATTCGACTTGCAGAAAAGTAACAAGTCTGTGTGAATACAACTACAGGAACCAGCTCTGGGAAGTGGAGTCCACCACCGAGTTGTAAAGAAAAGGAAAATGGGGAGTCACACGCCTTGAACACCAGAGAACACTAAAAGGCATATATAACTTGTCCCTTGCAATAAAGCCCCCGGTGCATGTCTTCATCTTTCAAGATGCTGGCCTTGGATTAAAACTCCTTCCTACCAACTCTTCCCTCCCGAATATTGGCCTTCGAGTAGCTCGCGTCCCGCAGTGATACTCCACAGTATTTTCTACCTCACTGACCCAATCCCCTTGGCCAAGCTAACCCTTGACTCTTGCTCACGTCAGATCCCGGTTGAACTCCTGCACTGGATTGTAGAAAACCTCGTTGGCGTTGGGGAAGACGATCTTGGCAGCGCCCTCGGTGATAGTCGCCTCCGGGGCCGCGGGTGGGCGCTCTTGGCAGGGCTGTGTGCCGTTCTCCATCGCTGGCGGAGAGGGTGGCCCCTGGGCCTTCTGTTCCATGAACTGAGCTCTACAGAGGATGCGGGCCGGATGGAGAGGGCGGCTTAACCACAGGATCGCCCTGGCGTGGGACATCCACTGGCGCCTCAACCCTCCTGCCGTTTCCAAGGGAAGGGAAAGGGCACAGGGAGGTCAGACTGCTGCATTCCGGGGCGGGGGTGGCCTACACATCTATAAAGTAGAACCTAAAACCCAGTGGCCTCGATAAGGCCTGCGTTTCCAAAGGCACTGGACCCAGAAGAGCCTGAAGCCAGCGACGCAGACCCATCCCCACCCACCCATCCACCCAAACACACACACCCGGGACGCTTCACCTCTCTGCTCACAAGACTCAACAAGTCGCGGTGCACGCTTCCCTCATTAGAACCTGGGAGCGGCCATGTTGGCAAAGAGGGCGGGCCATCACATGACAATAATTGGCCAATTAGCTACACTACTTACGGTGGGCGACCAGGACCAATATTCTTCCAGGAAAGGAATGCGCGGAATAGACTACATGAGTGATTTTCAATAATGCAGTTCTTCTACAAGGGAATTTCATTGCCGTTTAATTTCGGACAAAAAAACTGAGGAAGTTGGCACTTTAAGTTGTCTCCTGTGTACAACTTGCAGGTTAACTCGGGCTCTGGAATAGGATTCGCTGGCTTTGAATCTCAGTTTCGCCACACACTCTTAGGCAAGTTACTTAAAATGTAAGGCTCTCCTTTCCCTTACCTGTAAATAAGAATCTTAGTTTCCAAAAAATGGGCAAAGATTAAATAATCGAATGTCTGGGAAGTGTGCGGAGGAGCCACGTAGACAATAAGTCCTCTGAGTGTGAAGGCAGGAAAGTGTGGCCATCCGTGGTGTGAGTTGTCTTAGCTCGCCTTGCAAGTTCTCTCTCAATGGAATGTAGAAGGTACTCTCAGTCCAGGTTGTTCTGGAACTCACTATGTAGCTCAGGGCGGCACTGAACCTCGTTGGGAGTTTCCTGCCTCAGTCTCCCAGATGCTGAAATTATAGACATTAATTACCAGGTCTGGCAGTACTTGTTTTGTTTTAGTTTTACGTTATTTTTACGTCTGTGTATGTGCGCTTGTGTGCAAAACCCCAAAGAGTAGAGGTGATGGCCCCTCTAGTTAACGGCAACAGTGTGAGCCACCTGACATGGGTGCTGGGAACTTAACTCTATACGGCAAGAGCCGTACACACTCTCACTCGCCGAGTATTCTCTCCAGTCCAGTGCTTTCTCCATCTGAAAAGTTGCCAGATTGCTTTAACGTTATAAAACATAATTATCCAAGTTAGTGCAAAATGCTAACAGAACTTGGCATCGCGTAAGGACCCTAAATCTTAGGTTTATTGACCTCTTGAGCCTCCGTTTAAAAGTTGTGGCATTCAATCACTTCCCACTGTGTGATCTTGAGCGAGTTTCCTCCGTTCCATGAAACCTCATTTCCATAAAGAGCTTAAAACTGTGTCTGGAACAACAGTCGTTAGTCACTGTTACAGCAAACAGGGCAAACCGTCCCATAATCGCCCAACTAACTAGAGTCCACAGAAGAGAGCTCCTGGAAGAAGCCGGCGAGAACTAAAGCGCTCGGAGCGCAGCTAAGCTTGCCTAAGGGGCGGGGCCGAGGCCGTTTCCTCCCTGCCGGCTGCGCCGTGCGCTTCCTCGGCGCTCGGCTGGGGCGGCCTGGCCCACAATGAATGGCCGCCGCGGCTACCACTGCTCCTGAGGCGGAGGCCGCGGAGGCCGCAGAGGCGGAGGCCGAGGCCGAGGCGCAGGGGGGCGCGCCCCGGGCCCAGGCCCGGCCCCAGCTGCCGCTGCGGAGCCCGCCGGGAGGCCCCGGAGCGCGGCCACAGCGCAGGTGAGATGGCCCGCCCCAGGCCCAATTCCGGCCTCCTCCCGCCGGGGCGGCCCGAGGACATCCGAGGTTCCGGCCGACGGCCGAGAGGGGAGGCCCCGGGGCGCCCGACTGGGAGCGAGAACCCGAATCCGCGATGCTGACAGCGGCGGGAGGGAGAGGTTGAGGTGGCCGGGCCTCAGCTGGCGGCCTACGGCGTCCAGCCTCGAGCCAGGCCCGCGGGGCTTAAGGGCGGCCGGAGGGAGGCGCCGGTCGCGGGCTCCTGGAAGTCGCCCGGCCGGAGGGGGTAATCGTGAGGAGGCGGCGGGCGAGGCCGGAGGGGGAGGGGAGGCCTCAGGCTGGCCAGGGCGGTGGGGGGGAGGGGGGAAAGGCTGGGCGGCCGGAGGGAAAGGGCCTGGAGGGGACCGGGAGAGCCGGAGCCTACAGGTAGGGAGCATAGGGGAGGGGGTGGGCGGGTCAGGTTACAGGCCTGGAGGGGCCGCAAGGAAAAGCCCGGGAAGTCAGACTTGGTGGGTGTGGGCGGAGCCTGCTCGAGTGGGGGCGGACTGGAGCTCCCAGGGATGTTAGCAGGGGGTCACGCGAGGTCAGGGCTCCGAGATGTGGGGGTAAGCGACATCCGGGGGCGCCAGGTAAGGCTGGGGACTACGACTGAGTGTCGGGAGTTTGGAGGAGGCGCAGGACCGGTGGGCTGGGCCGATGGAAAGTGGGGGCAGGTGAGGGAAAACTAATGTGACCTAAGGGATATGCGCTCCCCTCCCCAAGTGTTTGCTCAGGGTCAGAACCAGGGGGTTTCCTCTTTCCCACGCCTCTTCTCTGGAGCCTCGGCCAACTGCTCGCAGGGACCGGCCAGCGGGTGGGTGGGAGTTTGCGTGGGTTGCTCCGGATACCTAGCTCCAACATCGAGGTTTCCGTCGGGATGGCCACTCTTTACCCCCACCCCCACCCCACCCACCCTGTAAGGAGGCAGCCAGCCCAGCGGTCTTTACCTGGATCCTGTATTCGTTCTCCACCTTCTGGCGCCGGAACCTGGGGGCTCAAGTCTAGGAGACGAGACCTCACAATCCTGTCTATGCTCCCTAGCTTTCCAGGCCCAACCTGCTGCTTGGACCTTAATTCTATGTCCCCTCGGAGGTAAAATACTGGAATGATGAGTGCCCGAAGCTCTGTTGTATCTTGGAGACGAAACAGGCACTTACACATGCTGACTTTTGCCTTGGGGGCTCCGGATCTCTGGAGCCATCCTCCCTCCGTGGTGCTCCTTCTAGGCCAGGTAGTTGCTAAGCAGGCCAGCGAATAAGCTCATTGATTGCTCACCACCGCTGGGTCTTAGGCTTTCTCTTCTCAGAGAAAGAAGCTGAGGTTCGGGGCGGGGCTTGTTCCTGGTCATATGACTAGACTGTGGCCTATGCCTAGTAAATGGAGTTGGCCCTCCTGGGGCACCGGCAGAGAAATTCCTGTTGTTCTGATTCCCTGTTGATGGCCTCTTCTTGGACCTGGCCTTTTCTGGGCTCCCTGGAGTGGCTTAATCAATCCCCTTGCAGATGGATCAGGTTTCCCTGGAGTTGAAGGGGCCTGTCAACTGAGGCCTGCTCCTCTTTCTCCTCCGTTCAGCCTCTGAGAGCCAGGGGCACAGCTATTGGAGGTGGTTACAAAGTGGGGCTTAGGGATTCAAGAGTGGGATTTTGTTTTGCTTGCCTAGACTTTGTTCTCTTCGCTTTGGTTTCTTATCAGACTGCTCCAGCTCTGAACTAATTGCAAGGTGAACAGTGTATTTATGGGCAGGTGTGTGTGTGTTAGGCTTTTAGTATTTTTGCATTTCAGTATTTTTGGTTGGGGGAACAGTCTCAGTGTTACTGTAGCTCAGGCTGACCTTGAACTTACTGTGTGATCAGGCTAGCCTTGAACTATGGCCCTTATGCCTCAACATCCCAACGCTGAGATTATATAGGCACGAGCCACCACACACAGGATGTCCTGGTGACTGATTGGACACCAGAGGCGAAACCACAAACTTCTGTGTGACTGCTACCAGCCAGTCCTGGGTTTAATGATGACTTTTCTCCCTGTCCCCTTATCTCCTTGGAGTTTCCAGACCAGCACCACCAACAACTGCCCCTGCCCTAGTCTCTTGGTTTGTTGGGGCTGGGGGCTGGACCAGCAGCGGATGGGGCTGGCATTGTTCTCTCCATTCTGCTGCTGCTGCAGCTCTCCTTAAAGCCCTGTCTCCAATAGAACCCCTCCTGCCCCAGCAGCTGTCACTGTTAGTTGGACTAGTCCCCTCAGAACCTTTATAATTGTGTTCCGGCCACCGGTTCTTGCTGCAGTCCTGCACTTTGACTGTTGAAGGACAAACAACTATTTCCTGCTTGGTTGGACCAAGACAATCTGCATGGGCATAGATTGGCTGTTCCCAGGCCTCAGCTGGGTGGGGTATTGAGGACAGATGGTGTCAACTAGTCACAGCTGGAATGCAGAACTGGTAGGAGTTTGTTGGCCCTGCAGTATGGAGGCAGAAATGATGAGATGGCACCTCCACCTGAAGCTAGAAGAGAAGATGCACTGGTCATACCTGCTTCTCAGTGAGAACCCGAGACAAGCACGAGCAGACAGGCTGAAGTGGACAGCTGGATTTCAGTGCTCTCTGCCCATTCCCTTGCTGGGACTGAAGGAGCTGCTCTGAGTAACACATTCAGTAGAAGCTGGCTCTGGCGAATCCTATTCAGATTGTGATGACCATACTTAGACCAAGGAAATGGTCCTCCAAAGTATGGAGAAAACTAGTTCAAGAAGGCGAGGAGATGATCAGTAGTGTGGAGGCAAAGATATTTCCATTGGGTAGTCAAAGAAGAACCATGATCTGAATTAGAAGGAAGTTTGGTTGGGGGATGGGTATTCTGGATGAGGACAACACATTCAAAGCTTTTATTGAGTGTGCGCCAGGCTCCTGCTGAGTTACCAAAATGTTTTGTCTTTGTGAGGGTAGAGTGAGGGATGACCCCTGGTGTGGGGCAGAGATCCTGGCCACAGGAAAGAAGAACCCTGTCAGAGGATCTCATGGGTCTCCCTAGCACCCCCAGGCAAAGTTCATATCTCTTGATTTACATCCAGAGTGCCCCCCACCACCTTGGTTTTTCAAAACAGGGCTTCTCTGTGTAGCTCTGACTGTCCTGGAATTCACTCTGTAGACCAGACTGGCCTTGAACTCATAGAGATCCCTCTGCTTCCCAAATGTTGGGATTAAAGGCATGAGCTACCACAGCCCAGCCATTCAGAGTGTCTTAAAATCTGTCCTCCACCACCTACCTCAGGTTCATGAACTGGGTTTTCTGGAAAACAGTCTGTACTTGGGCTGTACAGGGCCCATTAGAAGGCTGGCGAGTGAGCTCTGACCCAGGGATTCATTGCCAGAGCCAGCGAAACAGCACCTGCCTGGCCCAGCTGCATACCTGAGCAGACCTTCAGGCAGTGTGTCCCCTTCTTGTGAATTCTTTTCCACTCTATTCTCAGACTTCTACCCCTGGTTTACACTGAGCTCTTCTCTGTGTTTGAGTTCATTCAAGCCCATGACTAGCCAGCCCTGTGTGTTTTCAACACCATCTGGCACATGATAAAACTGAAGCCGTCCTTTCTTCAATATAATCCTCTTTTTGAAACCTGCAGTAGTGGCCTGTTTGCTAATGGTGTCTTCTCTGTCTGTGGATGGGTAGGGTTGGGAGAGAGAATCCGACAGGTCAGAAGTAACATGTCACAGTCTGTGTGCCCCAAGGATGCTCATCATCCTGTCTGCTCTCTGCGCTGCCTCAGCAGAGGTGCAAAAGTTAGAACCTATGGGACTTCTGGGCCTGGTGCTTTCTAAGAGAAAAGAACAAAGGAAGAGGAGTGGACATCATGATGGAAGAGTCAGGTGCCACTGATAGGCCCCCCTTCTCAGCCCCGAGACCCTGAGGTTTTAGGCCTCGGTTTGCCTAGCTGAAAAATAAGGACACAGTCGTGCCTGACCTGTTTAGGTTGTCATAGGTGGGAGTAAAGGCACTCACTTCCAGTTTCTAGGAGGCCAGGATTGCTTATTGACTCAAGACACAGTTGTGTAGGATGGCTCCCCACCACCAAGAATTGAGTTGGTGGCCAGACATGGTAATACACACCTCTAATCCCAGTACTGGGTGGCAGAGGCAGGTGAATCCAGGCCAGCCAGGGCAATATAGTGAGACCCTGTCAACAACAAAAGAATGACCTGGTGTCCGGTTTGCGGTGGTGGGGGCGGTATAGGAGTTTTCTGTTGTCTGTGTGATGAACTAAGCTGTGAAAGTGCTGAGGAACCAACCTTATGGACTCCTGCCTGATGGGTAATCCCTGCAACAGCAGAAGTTCCAGGGGACAGTGAAAGACATAGACGACAGAATTTACAGACAAGAAGGTGCAAAAGAGACAGTACCAATAATAGCTGGTAGTGTTGATTCAACTAAGAACTGAGGTTGTTCTATCTTTAGCCCCCCCCTTTCCCTCTCTCAAAGCCCCCTCCCCTTCCCTCTCTCAAACATCTGCTTGTTTGAGATAGTATTTTTTTTTTTTTTTGGTTTTTCGAGACAGGGTTTCTCTGTGGTTTTGGAGCCTGTCCTGGAACTAGCTCTTGTAGACCAGGCTGGTCTCGAACTCACAGAGATCCGCCTGCCTCTGCCTCCCAAGTGCTAGGATTAAAGGCATGTGCCACTACCGTCCGGCTTGAGACAGTATCTTTTGGGAGTTGGTTCTTTCCACCTTGTGGGTTCTAGAGATCAAACTCAGATTGCCAGGTTTAGCAGCAGGTGTCTTTACCCACTGAGCCATGTCACCAGCCCATGTGTTAATCCATTTTATAGACTGATATCAGGCCAGTAGTACTCTGCATCACCAGCGGCAAGCATTGTCAAAGATTTAAGCCTAGTGGAATACAGAAATACCTGTTTGCAGGTTCCACATCTCTATAGTTGACTATAAATTGAAAACTATTCAGAAACAGTGTTGTGTTTACATTGAACATTTACACACTTCATTTGCTTTCTTTGTGTGATTTTAAGGATGGAATCCAGAGCCTGTGCTAGCTGGGCAAGCATTCTACCATTGAACTGCACCCCCTTCCCTGAACAGATTTGTTTCTTCTCAGTATCCCCTTAAACAGTAGCATCTGAGACAGGATCTAGCTATCGGTCCGGTCTCCCAAATTCTGTGATTAGCAGGGCATATAACTAGATTCTTTGATTTTATGTATTTACTTTCTTGTTTGTTTTATTTGTTCGTTTGTCTGTGAGGGTTTTTTTTAAAAGATATGTTTATTTATACAGTATTCTGCCTGTAGGCCAGAAGAGGGCACCAGATCTCATTATAGGTGGTTGTGAGCCACCACATGGTTGCTAGAAATTGAACTCAGGACCCTCTGGAAGAGCAGTCAGTACTCTTAACCGCTGAGCCACTTCTCCAGCCCCTGTCTGTGAGTTGTTTGTTGTTGTTGTTTGTTTGTGTTTGTTTGTTTTGAGACAAGGTTTCTCTGTAGCTTTGGAGCCCTGTCCTGGAACTAGCTCTTGTAAACCAGGCTGGCCTCGAACTCACAAGAGATCTGTCTCCCTCTGCCCCCGAGTGCTGGGATTAAAGGCGTGCACCACCATCGCCTGACTGTATTTACTTTTTTATTAAATGTTAATCTGTTTATTTGGCAGGGCGTGAAGATCAGAAGATAACTTGAGGAAGTCAGTTCTCTCCTTCTACCATGTGGGTTCTAGGGATCAAATTCAGGTCACTAACTAGTGAGCAATCTTGTTGGCCCTGCAGCTTACTGACTTTGAACATCACTCATGTTGAATTTTTATTAGATTTGGTACTAGAAGCCATCTAGAGATAATGTAAGGTCTAGAAGAAGCACTAGAGGTGTAGTTCGGTGGAAGAGCACTAACCTGGTATGCAAAGGTCCTTAGGTTTTTTTCCCCAGCGCCAAAACAAAAACGGGAAAAAAATCTACCAGAGGATGTGTTTCTATTCTATGTACTACTATGACAATCAGATAAGGGACTGGAGCTTCCAGACTTTAAGAGATGTGAATTCTCCAGGCATGGTTTTGTTTTCTTCTTCAGTTTGTTTTGTTATGTCTTGCTAGATAGCCTTGAACTCCTACCTTAGCCTCCCAGGTAGCTAGGACTAAAGTCTCAGTTTTCTGACTTGATAAATGGGGATAGCCAGTCATCATACCTGATCTATAGGTGCTGTCAGCCAGGGTCCAGAGCCAGGCCAGACTACCTACATGTACCATGTCTCAATACAACAAGAAGTTGTCTTGTTTATCGTGTCCCTTTTTTGCTACTGTGGTCCTACATGGTCTCCAGTGCATCTCAGCAAGACCCATCTACAGTGGAACCATCCTCCCTCAACTCCACCACTGTTATTAGTTATACCTGTCACCTCAGGGTTGGACTTTGCACTTGAACTTTGCTTTCTCTGCTCTGTCTTTGGGGTCTGAAGTCACTCAGAGTGAACGGTGACTTGGAAGGGTAGGCTTGAGATCAGACTTGGTGGCATTACCCAGGCCAGGACTCCATGAGGACAGGCAGAACAGCTGCTGGGCTCTGGAAGGATCTGGAGCTGCCTCAGGCAGAAGCTAGAGTGCAGGGCCCACTAAGAGCAAGGAGGAAGGGTAACAGACAGAGATGCCCATTCCTGGAGATGCTAGTGAAGGAAGAAGAGGGAGGGACATGGGCAGGAGGAAAACCAGATCAAATTGACCTTTGGAGACCCTGTGGTAAGGGCCCCCAGGTAATCAGCAGACTCCTTTTCTGGATGGTAAAGCTTGGCCCATTCAGGTCTCCTGACTGCCTCGGTATTATCAGTTTCATGGACAGGATTCAGGAACAAATTTAGCCCTGTTCTTTGTGTGATCCGGGTCTCTGTTTTTGCTTCTCTGGCTTGTTCTTCTCAACTGAATGTTAGGAAGGCTCATTTCATCTCAGGAAATATCCTGGGAGATGAGATGGGCTTGTCTGAGCTTTTATCGAGCACTGTGAAAGGGAGCTGCTGTTCATCCCATTCCTGCCATAGGTTTAATGACAGCCTTTCAGGGAAAGAAAATAAATTCCGGGGCGGGGGGGGGGTGCTCTGGCACTTGGGAGGTAAAGGTAGGCAGATCTTGGTGTGTTCAAGGCCAGCCTGGTCTACGTAGTGAGACCCTGTCTCAAAAACAGAAGACCACAGAAATAGATGCCAGCTGATTGTGGTGATACACATACTTGGGCAGCTAGGACAGGAATTCAGTTTCATCCTCTATCTACCTATTCAAGCTAGAGTCCAGCCTGGGCAACTTGAAATCCCGTCCCAAAAAATAACAGCAAAAAAGTCAAACTATAGGATCCATACAAGTAGATCACTTTTCTCTTTACTATCAATGTTTACTTTCCTTCACACTGTCTGGGAATATATGTATCCCCATTGGTACTACTTAGGTTGGAACCAGAGACTTTGCCACTGAACTGCCCAGCAGAAATTTATTGCTCACACCCTGGAAGCTGGAAGTTCAAAATGAAGGTACTGCAGGCTTCGTTTTCATTGTTTGCTAAGGGCCATAGAGGGTGGAAGTGAAGAGGGATGAACATGCTTCTGTGGGTGAAACCGTCATGAACTAATTACCTCCCAAAAGCCTGCCCCTCCCCAATTTTTTTGAAACAGGTCCTCTTTTGGCCTGCATGCAGAATCCAAAAGAGGACATCAGATCCCCTAGAACTAGAGATCCATACAGTTATGAGCTGCTCTGTGGGTACTGGGAATTGAACCAGGGTCCTATTGAAAAGCAACCATAGTGCTCTTAACTATGAGCCATCTCTCCAGCCCCAGCTTCAAACTTATCTTTTGACACCTCCTGCCCAGAAAATAGATGTGTACTACTGTGTCTGCCAAAGTCCTGCTTAACTGTTGAATTAGAAATGGTTTTCAACATACAAATTAGTTTTTCTTTTTTTCCTTTTTTTTTTTTTGGTGTTTTGATTTATTGTTTTAAAACTGGGTCTCTAAAGCTCAGGCCAGCACTGTTGCCTACCTCATCTACACAGTGCTAGGACTAGGACTACTGGTATCATCTTGAGCTGGTTTGTTTTTGTGGTGCAAGAGTGGAACCCACTGCCGCACCTGTGTGACCTTGGTGGACCTCAAGTCTGTTGTCCAAGGCCCTCTTCCCCAAGAGCAAGTGGTCTCTTCCCAGGAAACACCCTGCCAGCCCCCTTCCTACAGACAGTGAGTCAACAGCAGTATCGTGATCTGAAACTTGGTGACATCAGTTCCCAAGTTTGTGGCTATCCTGAGGTCAGCTGTCAGAGGAGGCCAAGATAACGCCTCAGAGCTCCCATTCTTGTTTTATTAGACATGGGATTATATTTGAAGCAATGCGAATTAAATCTTTTTAAAAATACTTTTGGGGGTATTTATATTTTCTGTGCATGCCCTGCATGTATGTGTACCATGGGCATGCCATGCCCAGAGAGACCAGAAAGGGGCATCTGATTTCCAGGAACTGGGGTTAGAAACAGTTGAGAGGTCTGGTTTTTGTGTCCCAAGCTGATCCTGAACTCTTATGTTCAGGCTGCCCTTCTACCTCAGTCTCCTGAGTAACTGGAACTACTTGCAAATATGACCATACCTGATCCAGTCCTAGGGTCAAGGGACACAGTGGTGAGCTGCTTGGATAAACTTCCTGCCCCAGTAGGTCCTTCATGAAGCAAAGACAGTTTGCTAGATCTTTAGATTTGTTGTGTAAGTGAGACAGATAAAACCACTTGCTGTACAAGCCTGGCAGCCTGAGTTCAATCCCTGGCTCACATAAAGGTGGAAGGAGAACTGACTCTATAAAGTGGTCTTTGATCACCATGCATGTGCTGTGGGGTGTGTGTGTGTGTGTGTAAAAGATGACTCAGCAATTAAGAGTTGTAGCTCTTGCAGAGAACTGAGGTTGGACTCAAGTATCCCCTTTGGTGGTTCATAACCTCCATAACTCCCATTTCCCTCTTCAGACCTCTAAGGGCACCAACCACACAGACAGTGCACAGATATACTTGCAGGCAGAACACAATGAATAAATGTAATTTTAAATTTAAAAAGCCCATAGTGATGCTACATGCCTTTAATCCCAGCATTTGGGTGGGAATATGAGGCAGGTAGATTTCTTTAAGTCTAGTCTGGTCTACATACTGAGAGGCCAGCCAGAGCAACATAGTGAGACCTTGCCTTAGCCTATCTTCTTGAGTGCTGGAACTATGTGGGTGTTCTATTCTGAGTCTTTTTCTTAAAAAACCATTTAGATAAACCAAGTAAACTTAATCCCAGCACATAGGAAGTAGAGGCAGGTGGATCTCTGTGTGAGTTCAAGATTAGACTGTGGCTGTGTAATGAGATCTGTCTCAAAAAAAAAAAATAAAGAAAGAAAGAATTGGAGTTGGGTGTAGAGGCTCCCAGCACTGAGAAGGCTGAAGGTGAGGAATTGGTGCAAGCTCAAAGCTAGCATGGGTTACATGGCAGAAACCTATCCACAGATGAAAAGCAATAAGACATTTTTTTTTTTTTGCAAATGAACAGTATGCCCACAAGTATAAAATTTAAGATCAGAAAAATGTACTTTACAAGCCAGGTGATGGTGGTGCACGCCTTTAATCCCAGCACTCTGTAAGTTCGAGACCAGCCTGGTCTACAGAGCTAGTTCCAGGACAGGCTCCAAAGCCACAGAGAAACCCTGTCTCGAAAAAAAACAAAAAAAAAAATTTTAAAAAAATGTACTTTACACAATTACCTAGTTCTGTGCAGAGGAAATCAGTTGCAGTCTCCTTTTCTGTTTGTTTGGGGATTTGGCAGGGTGGCACACTGGCCTCATTTAGGCCAGTGCGCTGCCCCAGCCCTCTTTGTTGTTTTTGTCCAACAATTCTGTTGTGATTACCGTGCACCACCCCTTTAAACTGTAACAGCTACTGAGATGGGGTCTGTATTGCCTAGGCTAGCCTCTGTCTTTAGGCTCAGTGGATCCGCCCCCACTGTGCCCTCCAGAATTGCTAGGTCTACCACACCGGGCTTTGTAATGATCTTTCATGTATTCAGAGTTAGGGAATGATCTATCAGTGATTGATTGTTAACCTTTTTTTTTTTTTTTATTTTGAGACAGGGTTTCTCTGTAGCTCTGTCCTAGAACTTGCTCTGTAGACCAGGCTGGCCTCGAACTCACAGAGATCCATCTGTCTCTGCCTCTCGAGTGCTGAGATTAAAGGTGTACACCGCTGCTGCCCAGCTGTTGATTTTTTTTTTTTATATGCATTGGTGTTTTGCCTGCATCTATGTCTGTGTGAAGGTGTCAGATCTTGGAGTTACAGACAGTTGTGAGCTGCCATGTGGGTGTTGGGATTAAACTAGAATCCTCTGGAAGAGCAACCAATCTTAACTGCTGAGCCATCCAGCCCTGCTCATTGTTAACTTAAAGTGATAGTTCGTTATACCAAGAATAAGCACACATTCCCTTTGTTCTGAGCAAACCCGTTTCTTCTTTCCCAGCTCCTTGCAACTATCTGTTTTATGTTTTAATAGATTTGCCTGTTTTGGATATTTCATATAAATGGAATCATATGTCATATGGTCCTTCTAAAATCTGGGTTTTTCCTATCATATGAAGAATCTTGAGACTTTTCCCAAGTACTTTCCCCACATTATGTTCTCACCAGATTGTAAGAGTTCAGAGTTCTCACCTTTGGTAATGCCTGCCTTATTTTAGAGTGGGAATGGAAGTAGCTGAACTTAGAGCCTTGTTCACATACCCCAGCCTTTTACCTGCTTTGTTTCTGCTTTCAAGCCTTACAGTATGAGGTGATAACTGTTTTTGCATTATGGTTTGAATATATGTTTCCGTGGTGACTGGCAGCATGATCAGTGAGTGCCAAGGGTCATATTCTGGGCTGCAGAAAGTGGTGTGGACATACCAGTGGCCATTTTTAATAGAATGTAAGAATGTTGGTGCAGTATACTTGTGTCCTCTCATGTGCAAGAGACTGATCTTTGATCTTGACCATCTGCTCCCAGTGTCTACCAGTCCCATATCCTCACATTCAACCAACCATAGATCCAGAAAGAGTTCCTCTGATGGTGAAACTCAGTGGTAGAGCATGTGCCCAGCTTATGTAAAACCCTGGATTCCATCCCCGGCACTGCCCTAAACATTTTAAATGTGGTTTATTTGTGTTTTTTTTTTTTACTTTATGTATAAGGATGTTTGCCTATATGTGTTCCTGTTTGATCCTCTGGAACTAGGATTTTAGATAGTTATGAGCCACTGTATGGATGCTTGGAGTCAAACTCTGCAGGAGTAAAAGTGCTCTTAAGTGATGAGCCATCTCTCCAACCCCTACCCAGAACATTTTAAATCCAGGTATGATGGTTTACACCTATTATACTGGCAATCTGCAGACTGAGGCAGGAGGAGTGCCCTGAGTTCTAGGTCAGCTCTAACGGGAAACTTGTCTACAACAGACACATATTTTGAATATGGAAAGTATTTACATAGTGCTTATATTGAACCAGGTATTACAAGTCTTCTAGAGATTGTTTAAAATATATGGAGTCACATCAGTAACCCCAGGTTTAGAGGCAAGAGGACCAAGACTCAGAGGCCAGCTGAGTAATGTGAAACCCAGAAGCTTAGTGGTGGAGCACTTGCCTAGCAGCACAGGAAAGAGGAGCTTGAGTGGATGTGGACTCCGGTATCTATAGTGCCCCCGAACAGTCAGGACCCTGCAGATACCCATGGGATGACTATCATAAAGGCAGGACTGTGTGGGGACAGGAAGTGGAAGTGGCACTGGCATTCTTAGATATTAAACAGATTTTACCATGTGAATGTTGTGGCTCCCACAAGCTCTTATGTAGGAAGGGAGGTTGCCAAGGCAGGACAGGGCATATGTTGGTTTCTGCCATCTGACCTGTCCAGTGTCTGTCTCCTGTCCTCATGCAGCTGCTGCCATGGCGCAGACCCTGCAGATGGAGATTCCAAACTTTGGCAACAGCATCCTCGAGTGCCTCAATGAGCAGCGGCTGCAGGGACTATACTGTGATGTGTCGGTGGTGGTTAAGGGCCATGCCTTCAAGGCCCACCGTGCTGTGCTGGCCGCCAGCAGCTCCTATTTCCGGGACCTATTCAACAGCAGCCGCAGTGCTGTGGTGGAACTGCCAGCCGCCGTGCAGCCACAGTCATTCCAGCAGATCCTCACATTTTGCTATACAGGCCGGCTGAGCATGAACATGGGGGACCAGTTCCTGCTCATCTACACAGCCGGCTTCCTGCAGATCCAGGAGATCATGGAGAAGGGCACCGAGTTCTTCCTCAAAGTTAGCTCTCCAAGTTGCGACTCCCAGGGCCTGCACCCGGAGGAGGCCCCATCCTCAGAGCCTCAGAGTCCTGTAGCGCAGACACTGGGCTGGCCAGCCTGTAGCACGCCACTGCCCCTTGTGTCACGGGTCAAGACAGAACAGGAGTTGGACTCCGTGCAATGCACACCCATGGCCAAGAGGCTATGGGATAGCAGCCAGAAGGAGGCTGGAGGCAGTGGTAGCAACAATGGCAGCCGCAAGATGGCCAAGTTCTCCACACCAGACTTGGCCCCAAACCGGATGCCCCAACCTGTCTCAGTGGCCACAGCTACAGCAGCAGTGGCTGTGGTTGCAGTGGGGGGATGTGTGAGTGGACCCAGCATGTCAGAGCGGACCAGCCCAGGTACCTCCAGTGCTTACACCAGTGACAGCCCTGGCTCCTACCACAATGAGGAGGACGAAGAGGAAGATGCAGGTGAAGAAGGTACAGATGAGCAGTACCGTCAGATCTGCAATATGTACACCATGTACAGTATGTTGAACGTTGGTCAGTCAGGTAAGTGCCGTGTGTGTGTGTGTGTGTGTGTGTGTCTTTCTGTCTGTCTGTATGTGTGTGACATGAATACACTTGCCCCTGTTTCCACAGCTGAGAAAGTAGAAGCCCTCCCTGAGCAGGTGGTCCTTGAGTCCCGAAGTCGCATCCGGGTACGACAAGACCTGGCATCTCTCCCAGCTGAACTTATCAACCAGATTGGCAACCGCTGCCACCCAAAGCTCTATGATGAAGGTGACCCCTCTGAGAAGCTGGAGCTCGTGACAGGTGTGCTGACTGTACTTCAGTCCCTCCAATCCCTTGGCTCTGCAACCTCTGGTCTCATGTCACAGTTATTATAAACTAGCCGTCTACCTGTGTGTCCCAGGGCAGCTGACATCCTCAGTTCCCATTTGGACAGCAGTTGGTAGCAGCTGTCCAGACGAGAAGTGTTGAATTAGATGGGTTTGGTCTGGGGACTCCTTACCTAGCATACATAAAGCCCTAGATTCCATA
Source organism: Microtus oregoni (assembly GCF_018167655.1). Taxonomy (NCBI): domain Eukaryota; kingdom Metazoa; phylum Chordata; class Mammalia; order Rodentia; family Cricetidae; genus Microtus; species Microtus oregoni. The sequence continues at coordinate 67,133,435 of NW_024543063.1, forward strand.
CCAGGCGCTACATGAACTTGGCATAATGGTACACATCTATAATTTCAGTACTCAAGAGGTCGAGGCAGAAGAGTCAAAAGATCATGGTTGGCCCTGGTTATGCAGCAAATTTGAAACTAGTCAGGATACATGAGACCTTGTCTCAAAAAGGAGTCAAAAAAATTAGTTGAGCTTAAGGTGGGGTATGACTCAGTGTACAGAACCAGCATGCTAGAGAGATCCCAAGTTTTGTTGGATTTTTTTTTTTTTTTTAATAAAAACAGGGTTTCTCTGTGTAGCCTTTGCTGTTACTCTGTACACCAGGCTGGTCTGGAACTCAAAGAGATCCACCTGCCTCTACCTCTCAAGTATTGGATTAAAGGCGTGTGCCAGCACTGACCAGCTAGATCCCAAGTTTTATTCTCAGCACCACAAAAGGGAGGTGGTAAGAAGAGTGGTACCAAGCAGTCTTCAGAGGAGGTGGAATACATCTGGGGTCCTAGATTCAGAGTTTGAAGCCAGCCCGGGCTACATAGTAAGATCCTGTCTCAACCAAAAAGAAAGGCGCAGGGAGAGGGAGGAGAGATAAATTGATTTGCTTCTCATCAAAGACCAATTTGTAGGTTTTGGGGTCATAGCTAGTGAGGAGGAGTGTGGCTGGGCCAGAAGTCTGGGGCTCACTGCAATAGGGACCTTGGGGTGTGAGTCTTTCTGGGCCTCTGCCATCTTATTTGTACCTACTACCTAGGTGTATTCAGAGTCAGAGTGCCTATGTCACACTTGGGTGTTCAGACTAAGTGAGTTGAGATTTGGGTCCAGATCATATGACTTTTCTTACTAGGCACCAATGTGTACATCACAAGGGCACAGCTCATGAACTGCCACGTCAGTGCAGGCACGAGGCACAAGGTCTTGCTGCGGAGGCTCCTGGCATCTTTCTTTGACCGGTAAGATACACCCGAGAGTCCCAAGGTAGAGGAACAGATTTTCTCACACCTCTACCAGGAGCGCTGATGCCCTCCATACCTCTACCCCACCTCCAGGAACACCCTGGCCAATAGCTGTGGCACTGGCATCCGTTCTTCCACCAATGACCCCAGACGCAAGCCGCTAGACAGTCGCGTCCTCCATGCTGTCAAGTGTGAGTGTTTTGCTGGGGCCTGGGGTTGGCAGATGGGATTTGTTTTGGTTTTTGTGGTTTTCGAGACAGGGTTTCTCTGTGTAGCCCTGACTGTCCTGGAACTTGCTCTGTAGACCAGGCTTGTCTCAAACTCAAGAAATCTGCCTGCCTCTGCCTCCCAAGTGCTGGGATTAAAGACCACCACTGTTCAGAGGACTTTTGTTTTTTCTTTCAATGTTTGACATGACGGATGGGTGGGGTTGGGTTTGGTTGGTTGGTTGGTTTTGGATTTTTTTGAGACAGAGTCTCTGTACATAGTCCTGGTTCAAAAAAGGGGGTGGGGTGTCTGGGGCCAAAGAGGTGGTTCAGCAATTGAACAACCTGAGTTTGATCCCCTGCAGCCCTCCTACAAGTTGTTCTCTGCCACATATCCAAATAATGATACATTTTAAAACTTGGAATGGGTTCTGGCTGGGTGGCAGTGGCACACTCCTTTAGCCCCAGCAATCACGAGGCAGATGCAGAGGCAGGTGGATTTCTGTGAGTTCGAGGCCAGCCTGGTCTACAGAATGAGTTCCAGGATAGGCAACGCAATACAGAGAAATACTGTCTTTAAAAACCAAAAGGTTGGGGGGTGTTCTGACTAGCACTCAAGAGGCTGGAACGGGAACATAAAGAGTTCAAGGTCAGCTACAACTACATTGAAAAGTGGGCGGTGGGAGGGGCATTTCTGAGGTTCTCTTGTGGCTTATTGAGAAAGGGATTGTAAATAGGGATTCTTCATTTGGCATATTGTATGGAAGGGACCTGAGTGCCTTTGTCAAGGAGGATCTCAGTCCATGGTAGTCAAGAGAAGATTGAGGTAGCCAGAACCTATCAAAGGGCAAGTCTGGCAGTGGCAGCCACTTGTCAGGGAATGCCTAGGTTTGCATTGGCAGTCTCCCAGGCCTTGAATCTTACAATACTACATGTCCCTAAGTCGGTGGGTACCCAGGTGGGCAGCAAAGTTTGGTGTAGGTAGTGGTATCCACCGGACGTTCATAGAAGCTGGGAGACTTAATAGGAGGAGTCTAGGCCCGAGCTGCCTGCTCTACTCCCACAGACTACTGCCAGAACTTCGCCCCCAACTTCAAGGAGAGCGAGATGAACGCCATTGCAGCTGACATGTGCACCAATGCCCGCCGAGTGGTACGTAAAAGCTGGCTGCCCAAGACCAAGCCACTGCACCTGGTGGAGGGTGATAGCTACAGCAGCTTCATCAACGACACTGGCAAGATAGAGCCGGACATGATGAGCATGGAACACAGCTTCGAGACAGCCAGCCACGATGGCGAGGCCGGCCCTTCGGCTGAGGTTCTCCAGTAACATATGTGTGACATCCCTCCCCTTCCAGGATGTCACACACCCCTTCCTATCACATACCCCCACCTACCACCTGGTCACGATCTACTGTCTGTCCCTCCTCAGGATCTGTGAGGAGGTACTCCATGCCCTCTAGCAGGATGCCGTAGCTGGCTGACCAAAGCCACCACACCTAGCAGAGGGCAGCACCTACAGCAGCTTTCTCAGTGACAGTGAGAAAGAGCTGAACATGATGGGCATAGAATACAGCTTCCAGACAGACAGACAGCCCCCTCAGAGGAGGTCCTCCAGTAGCCGCCTAGGACCCTCCCATGGATGTCACACTCCCCCTCCTGTCACACACATACCCCCACCACCTTAGTCACGAGCTACTGTCTGTCGTCCCCGGAACCTGCAGGGGGTGCTGCATGCTCCCAGCCTCTCTGCCTCCCTGTCATCCCACACCTTTTCCCCAAAGCAAACTGGGCTGGGTCAAGAGAGGACAGGCATCAGGTGGGATCTGTGACCTTCCTCAACACTCATGGGGAGCCCTGGTTCCCCTTCCTCTTAGGCATTTCCCAGCACCAGGCCCGGCTAGGGGATGGGCAGAGCTCAAGAAGAGCCTGCCCCTCACTGTGTCTGCTTGGGACTCCATGGGCCCAGGGGTTCTCAGGACCCCTCCCACCACCACCCCCAGTGCTTCCATGTCTCCAAAAGCGCCTTCCTGTCCCTCTCGTCTGTCCCTGCACCTTGGGGCTGGGGTAGGTGAGGCCAAGAGGGACTGTCTACTTTGCAGATGAGGAAACAAGCCCAAAGGGCTTAGAGAAATTCTTAAAACTGACCCTCTGTAGCAGCCTCCATCATACCCCTCTTAATCCCACCCTGCTCTGCCTCTGTGGGTTCCCTCAGCCCAAGAGGCTGGTTCTAAGAGAGCAGTGCTCCTGTGGGCAGACGAGAGTCTCAGGACAGGTTTCCAGTCTGGCAGAATTTGTGGGTGTGCGTGCGTGCATGCGTGTGTGCGTGCGTAGAGTGTTTGCTTTTAAAAACATGAAGATCATGAGGCAGCAAGACCAGGGTCGGAACCAGGGAGCAGGCTGGGAGGCTGTTGCCCTTCTCCCATCCGACCCTGGGCAGGGCTCCCAGCCCCCACCCCCTGTACATAACTTTTTGAAACATTTTTTTAGCGAATGAAATAATGAAGTATAAGATTTCCTTTTATTTTTCAAATCAATGGGAATGTGTCTGAGGTCCCCTGGGTCCCTGGGCTGTGGAAGGCAGGATGCAGGGAAAACTGAATGTGTGTGTGTGTGGAATGTGGGTGCATGTTTCCACAGGGGCCCGTTCCCAGTGCCCCAGGACTCCTGTGGATCCAACCAGCTTCCTCTCCCCCAGGACTACAGTTTAAGGGTGTTCACAGGTCCCAGTTGGCTGAGCCCACTCCTGGGGGATGAGGCAGGGGTAGGGTCCACATCCATTGTTGGCGGTTTGTGGAGCTTTCTCTGGCCGTTCCTTTCCACTCTTAACTCTCCAGGAGCAAGCTCTTGGGTTTCTGAGTTTAATATGTGAGCACAGGGTTTCTGTTACTCCTTCCCTTCATTAATGTCATTTCACCATCTCACTGGTTCTGTTCTAGCCCTGACCTCCTTCCCTCTCCCCAACTCTGCATTCTAGCTGCCTCTTCAGAGGCAAGGAGTTGCAGGAATGGAGAAGGTGGGATGGAGCCTTTTGAGTCAGATCTGGAGACCTGCCTCCAGGCCAGCAGCACCCTCTAATCTGCCAGGGTCCCTCTTAACATCTGATAGTGAGGGTGGGGTGTTGGGTCTGATTTGGCCCCCAGTACCTTAGCCCTGGGTGACCAAGTGGAGGGGAGTTGACACCCCTAGCTAAAGCACAAGCACCTTAGTCATAACCCCTCCCTCTATACCCTTGTCCTGGCCTGTTGTCCCACCTCCCCCAGCGAAGATCCCAAAGCACAATCTCCTGGAAACTTGGCAAGCAGCTGAGCCTGGCCATGGTGAGGGCAGGCTGTGCTCCCTGCCCAGACTTAGTAAGGGGGCAGCTCCATGGGACTGAGAGGTCTTGTAGAGTGGGCAGCAGAGCCCATTGGTTCCAAGCACCTCAGGAGGTGGCCCTGACTCCCGGGGCTTGGGGTGGGGGAGGTATAAAGCCAGGGGTGCAGGGGAGAAAACTACTCACTAGGAGAGCCAAAGACAGGGTTGTGCCTTACCTCAGGAGCCACCCCTGCGCCCCTCCTCTGGCGGTCAGCTGCTTGCTCTGCCCTCCTGAGAGCTGCATGCTCCCACCCCAAGCACCCAGGAGAGTGAAAAAGTAACCCACCTAGCAGGAAAGACAACTAGGGGCAAACCCAGTGGCTACCCTCCCACCCATCCACGCCTCTCATGGGGACAGCCATCACCCACTGGCCCATGTGAAGTGCCAATGTCCTTCCCACCCGGAGCCAAGCCCCTACCCTTCCCAGGCCCACAAGTGAGATTGCACATTAACTACTGTACGGAGAGGAGCGGTGTTGGGAAATGTGAACCCTGAGAGTCAGTGATGCTGATAAGAATAAACAAGACGCCTTTGTAACAGCCCTGCTGTGCTCTGCTCACTGGCGGGGGACGTGCTGGCCACCCATCCACGTAAACACCTGGCTTCTGGCAGTCTACCATATGTTGAGATCCTTGTGCTGCCACCAAACTATAGTCTGGCCTGAGATCACAAGTGTAACTGGAAAATAGACAGGAGCGTGCAGAAGACACTGGGTCCCAGGGCCCAAGACAGGTCCCAAGAACAAAGAAGAATGGGGAAACAGTGGTGACTCATACCCAGGGGGATTGAAAACCAGAGGATTGGGAGTTTAGTTACATGGCAAGAGTCTCTAAAGAGGCAGTTGGGGGTTTAGTGCTCAAGTCTCCTCAGGTCAATGGCCTTCACTGTGCCTTCAGACTAGCCCACACCCACACCTGTCCATGAGGAGTGTACCTGTGGAGGTACATTCTTGTGAAGATAATTAAACAAGTTTTTTAATTCCCAGGAGCACCTGGGATTAGGAGGGTGGCTTGGTTTGTGGTGTATGAAATAGCTCCCTAACAGAGCTTAAGTTGGCCTATGACTTGTGACTCTTACCTTCTAATACCATGTTTCACTGAGACCAGGAGCTTATATTTTGGTGTGATGAAAAGAAAGTCCATAGTCTCTCAGAAAATAGTGTTTGAGGGGGCTAGAGAGAAGGCTCTTCCAAAGGACCTGGGTTCAACTCCCATCACCCACATGGCAGCTAACAACTATAACTCCCCAGACCTGACACCCACACACAGACATGCAGGCAAAACACCAACAATGCAAGTAAAGACTATATATAAAAAAAAAGCTGTGACAAGTGAGATGGTTCATCAGAAAAGGGCACTTGATATGCAAGCCTAGTGGCCTGTCTTGGGCCCCCAGAACCCATGCAGAGGTAGGAAAGAACTCACTTCACAAAGTCATCTGACCTCCACATGTCCCATGGGAACATGAGTCTGCACACTAACAAGAACAAAATCTTTTCCGTGTGAAATACAGGCACTTCAGTTCCCAACATACAGATACCTGAGTCCCTGAGAATAAGCAGGAAGCTTAGAAAAGCCACCCAAAAGACAATCCAAAACTTGAGTCAACACTATATGGTACATAGATTTATGCTAAATTTTATTTCTGTTGGCACGATTAGAAGGCGTGAAGGTGAGTGGCTTTGGGCAGAGCTTGTATAAGGTCTTCCCAAATCACCCTGAATCACCTTGATCACTTGAATCAAGACCAGTGGCAGAAGCTCAGATTTCAACCCAAGGCCTAAAGGTCCTACTAACTCTGGAAGAGATCCTTGGGTCAGCTTGTTCAGGTTCAGTCCAGAACATCCCAAATAAGAGAAAGGAGTAGAATCAGGACCAGGAAAACCACACCACAGGGGCATGTACTGTCTGAAGACAAGGGGGTCAGAAGTCAAGAGGATGGCACTAGTTGTTGCCTTCTACCCCCATTCCAGGCTTTACCCTACAAGAACTCACCACTCGTCACTTGGGGCATGTTAGCCATCTTTCTGAGGACCCAATCTATCAGAGACTCCTGTGGTCTAGATCACAAGTAAAGGTTTCTAAAATGCTGCTAATACCATGGTGGAATCAGCCCCTGTGCACCAGAGAAGCCAGAGGCATGTCCCCCAAGCCCTGGCCACACATACCCTGCTCATCCAACTCCTCCCCAACATGACCCGACGTGTTTCAGAGCCTGGATGCTCCCAGACACCATTTCCAGCTGTTGATCCTAGTGGTCCATGGTCACCTGAGTAGAGAGGAGCAGCAGCTAGGAAAGATGAGGGTTCCGCAGCCTTACCCTGCCACACCTCTCCAAGGCCCACAGCCCTGCTGGCTGGCTTGCTGTTGCAGATATCGAGAGGATTTCAGACTTCTGGGCAGCTGGCAGCACCAGGGTAGGTTTGTAGCAAATTGAGAGGACAGTGACAAAGACTGGGTGAGCTGCTCCCCAGACCTGCCCTAAATAGCCATGCCACTTGACATGCCTCAGTTTCCTCATTTGCTGGTTTGAGACAGGGTCTCACTATGTAGCTCTGGCTGGCTTGGAACTCAGAGATCTCTGTGTCTGCTTCCCAAAAGCAAGTGCCACCCAGTTTAAGAGAGTTCTAGTCTTTATTCCCCAAGAAGGAGATAAGGATGATTAAATTAACTCAAATGATACCTAGCACCGGGCAGTGGTGGCACAGGCCTCTAATCACTGCACTCAGGAGGTGGAGGCTGTTGGGTCTCTTGAATTCAAGGCCAGCCAGAACTACAGAAAAACCCTGTCTTGAGGGAAAAAAGAAAAAACTAGGACTCAACAACAGGAAATACTAATACACCTTGATTTCTCTCTGTCTTCATGACATTTATTTACCCTGTGTGCACGTCTACATACTCACTCGGGGCACTACGGCGCTAGCCCTTCTTTGTTAATTATTTTCACCATAGTCTAGGCAGGTCATCAACTTAAACATTTCTGCTTTGCCTTAGTATCCAAGAACCTGGGATTACAGATGCCTGCCATGTAGCCTAGTTTTGTTTTAATTCTGTGTATGTGTCCCCTGTGCGCATCCACACTTCATTTAGGTTTTGAGTTTTTAAGGTGGTGTCTCTTGTAACCCTAAACTCCTAGCTGAAGATGACCTTGAACTTCTGATCCTGCCTCTTTTCCCCCAGAGCTAAAACAGCCGCTTGTGGATCACCACACCCTCTGTGCAAAGAGCTAGCCTACGGTAAACAGCCTGAGGAAAGGGCTGCTGTGAGTTCAAGGCCAGCCTCCTTCAAGTCTTAAATCCTGAAGCCTTGAACCAGACTTGCTGCAGGAGGAGGTCTTTCTGGACTTTCCTGACCTTGTTGATAGGAAGCTGGATCTCTTTTTCCTTTTAATGTTCCAAGGCCCCTGTGCTAATCAGGTTCTAGCCCCTGAGACAGTAGGTCAATTGGCTAGTCCCTACTGGTTCTGAGACCTCACTGTGCTGTTGGTTCATTTAGTCAGCAGGCTGCAGGAGTACGCAGGTGGGGTGGAGAGTGTTTCCTGCTCCAACTTCACAGTGAGTTGGGGGGGGGGGGCAAGATATGAAAGGTCTTTGCTGTATTTTGTTTTTAGTTTTTTTCCCTTTCTTTGAGACAGGGTTTCTCTGTCTCAAACCCTGGCTGGCCTTGAACTCAGAGAAAAGTGTGTGCCACCAGGCCCGGCTGTTTTGCTTCACCCCAGAATAACTTAAGGAGAAATGTATAGGCACAGTGCTAGTAGACACATGCACACAGTAAAAAAAGGTTTACTGGTTGTATGTCTTAAGTCCCGGTGGCCTGGAACGTCTAAGCAAACAGATCTCTGACTTTGAAACCAACCAGAACCACATAGTTTGACCCCGTGTGTAACAGTTTAAAAAAAAAAAAAAAGTAAAATCCTATAGGGGTGGAAAAATGGCTGTGATTAAGAGGGCTTTCTATTTTACAGAGGGTCTGAGTTCCGTTCCCAGCACCCATGTCAAACAGCTTACAAACTCGTATAACTGCAACTCCGGGGGCTCAAATGCCTTATGTCCTTCATGGAAACCCACTGCATGTGTACATACACAAGAGACACACATGTACACGTAAGTTAGTTTAAAAAAACAAACCACAATCTCAGAAACCAAAAGACAAGGTCTGGGGCTTGTGCCAAGCCTGACCACCTGAGGTTAACCCCTGGGATCCACATGGTAGGAGAAAATCGGCTCTCCTAAGCTGTCTTCTGTGCCCCGTGATTCCACACTCAAAAGTATAAGCAAGTAAATGTAAAATATTAGATCTCTAGGCTTGATTGGCCTAGGGCTGCTGAGCTTCCTGTGCTCCCAGATTACAGGCATGAGCCAGCTCACCAAGACTACAATGAATTTTATTTTCTTTGAGATGGCGTTTTTCTGTGTAACCCTGGCCAGCCTGGAACTGGCTACATAGACCACAATAGCCTTGAACTAGCTGCAATCCTCCTGCCTCAGCAATCCTCCTGGATGCTGGAATTAGAGACAAACCACCATGCCCAGCTCACCATAAACTCTCCTCATCTCTAAACATCTCCCATGTGTTTCAACACAACAGATTAAAAGACAATGGGTTAAGTAAAATACATCATTTACTTCCAAACGTTTTAAGGTCCTGAGAGCTTAGGTGTAGACATCTATAAAGAGGCAGGTAGAGAACCAAAGAATGCACGGGGGCTGGACATTGACACAGAAGGGCAGGTACAGGGTCAGGCTGACAGAAAGTTAACACCTTGTGATACTTGGGCTGGATGAATCCACCGCCTCTTTATAATTCCTATCCATGAAGGCCAGTGCTGTTGGTCCTTCGTTTTCTGTGGATGAAGATAGCGTTAGAGTCTCCACACCCTGAAGCAAGCTAAATGTGGTGTTGCATGACTTAATACCAGCACTCATGAGGCAGAGGCAGATGGATCTCTTGTTGCATCCTGCCAGGTTACAGTGAAACCCTGTCTTAAAAACAGACAAGCCGGGCGGTGGTGGCGCACACCTTTAATCCCAGCACTCGGGAGGCAGAGGCAGGCGGATCTCTGTGAGTTCGAGACCAGCCTGGTCTACAAGAGCTAGTTCCAGGACAGGCTCCAAAGCCACAGAGAAACCCTGTCTCGAGGCTCCAAAGCCACAGAGAAACCCTGTCTCGAAAAACCAAAAAAAAATAAAAAATAAAAACAGACAAAACAGGGGCTGGAGAGATGGCTCAGTGGTTAAGAGCATTGCCTGCTCTTCCAAAGGTCCTGAGTTCAATTCCCAGCAACCACATGGTGGCTCACAACCATCTGGAATGAGGTCTGGTGCCCTCTTCTGGCCTTTAGGAATACACACAGACAGAACATTGTATACATAATAAATAAATAAATAAATATTTAAAAAAAAAAAAAAAAAAAAAAAAAAAAAAAAAAAAACAGACAAAACACACATCTCCCAACACACCCCACTAGGACATCATCTCACCTGTACTGTCTCCCGCTCCACACCATTCTTTCCTGCAGGTCTCCAGCTGGAAGCTTGAACTTGCCTTGATTGGCTTCACTATGTGTGAGCTAGAGACACATTAACTCCCTCGACATACCCCCGTTCTCCAGCCTTTAAACACTACTAGCTGTCCAGCTTCCTTAAAGGGCTGGCTCCCATCGCCCCCTACTGTGGCCAGAGGTTCTTTCTGCCTTACCACCACCCTTCTAAAGCCCCAGGATATCGTTTCTTCCAGGTCCTCGAGGTCCCATTCAGTGTTTCCAAGGCCATTCTGCAACTCGTTGGCGGTCCAATCAAGCCCCACTACAATGCTTCCCTGCCCGAGCTCACACCAACGCTGGTGCAGGGGGCCGTATTCACCGCTTTCTGCACCTCGCACGGCTCGGGACAGGGGTCCTTACACCAGTCCCCAAATAAACCGAGGCCCAAACGCCCAACAGCCCTCCCAATTTCCTTCCACTCCACAGGGAGGAGACCCGTGCACCAGGACGGCTATAACCGAACTGCCTGGCACACACTAGCCCGCGCCTTGCCACTGGCTAGGCTCGAAATTGCTCCCTTCCATCCCTTTCCCGCCACCGTCACTCACCCTCAGACCACAAAGGGTCCTGAGAGACATACCAACCCCCCTCCCCCCATTCAGCAGGTGCAAGAGCTCCTACACCGCTAGCGAGCGGAACACACCTCCACCCTTTCCATGGAAGGCCACCATAGAGAGCCCAGCCACCAAGAGGGAAAGAGCGTCCCTAGAGGGCCAAAGCGTGTCGACTTCCGCCTGCACCTCGGCCATCTTGGTTGTGGGCGTCCAGTACACAAGCCTTCATGCCCAATGACCTACAGAATTGGGTCGATCCTTAGACTGCTGCTGTGGAACCTCAGTTTTCTTTATAGCCATTATCAATAATCCTAGCTTTCCATAAACCTTAGGGGATTACAGCAGGGTAAGGAGCTCATTTGATCGATGCATTAAATTTAGTGTATCCATTCGGAATGGTGGTACACAACTTTAATCCCAGCACTTCGGAGGCAGAGGTAGGATCTCTGTAAATTCGAGGCCAGCCTCCTCTACGTAACGTAGTAAGTTCCAGCACACCTAGAGCTACACAGTGACGTGCCTCAAATCTCCCGGGCAAAAAGAAAAAAAAACAAGAGCGCACTAGTTCGGTTCCCAGCACCTACATGACAGCTCCAGTGTCCCGCGCTCTGACGCCCACTTCTGGCCTCCGCTGTCACTACAAACACGTGGTGCACAGGCATGCAAACATACTTTAAAAAAAAAAACCCACTCGGCAGACAGAGGCAGTCGGATCTCTATGAGTTTCAGGACAGCTGGAGCTATACAAGTAAGATCTTCTTTCAAAATACTAGAAATTAATAAAAAGCTCAGCGGGTAAAGACACGTACCACCAAGCCTGAGTAACCGGGGAGCTTCCCCTGGAAGATGGGAGGAGGGAACAGACCCAGACACAGTACTTTGCCCTCTACGCCTGGGAGTGCAGGAGGGATTCGAAGTTTTTCTGTAAACCCCACAGGTCCGGACTCATCCCGCATGACGGTGCCGCGCGTGGGCACAGCGTAAGAGAAGGAAACCATAACCACTGGTCTAGTGGAGAGTCGTCGAGGAGAGATGACCGCTCAGAGGACGCCGTACCAACCGCACGCGAACCACTCAGCGCTAGGGGGCTGGAAGCGAAGGACATGAGGGGGTGTGGTCTACGATGGCGGCTCCGCCCTCCGGAAGTCCTTTGCTCTGTCTAAGCCGGTCGGCCCTTGTCCTAATATGGGCATCCGGAAGTGGTTCGCGGCGCCGCAATACGTCACTACACCCAAATTTAGCCTGGGAAGTCGGCCCTGCTGCAGTGGCGGGAAGCCTACACGTTGGTGTGGGGGTGTTCCTTAAAGGACCAGCACAGCAAATGAAAGACAATATTAGAACTTTATCCTTTTGCAATTAGAATCAGTTTTTTTTTTTTTTGGCTCGTGGCACAGAGTGGAACCGTTGACTTTTTGTGTATCTCTTTATGTGTGTGCTGAGTGTGTGTGTGTGTGTGTGTGTTCGGGCGCGCGTGGGAATCGAACTCAGGTCGAGGCTTGGCAACCAGTGACTCTACCCACTGAACTCTCACAACGGCCCAGATATCTTTCTTGGGGTAATTCAGCTTTCCGGGGTGTGAAGGCAGGACACTTTGGTGTCGGCGGGAAAGGGTGGCAGGCCCTACAAAATTGGAACTTCCATGGCACCGCGTTGCGGGAAAACTGGAAGATGTATAACGCTGAGCGTGAGGACAGCAGTCTCGTTGTGAATACAGGCGATTATAGGGGAGCTCCCTTCAGGTTCAGCCAGCGTTGTCGGCGTCCACTTTCCACCCTTGTCCGGGAGGATCGAGACAAAAAGGCTGGAGGAGGCTTCAGTTGCCTCTTCCGCCGTAGTACGATCATTCGTTTGTTTAGTAAATATGGCCTCAGGTGTCTCACCTGCGGAGTGGAGGTGAGGGGTCAGAGACATTAAATAAGGAGAAAGCTCAACAACCCCGGCGTGTAGTAACTACTTAACGAGTAGCAGCGTTTTTACTGTTCCGAGAATATTAATTAGCTGGCCGGTAGGCGCGAGGAACAGTGCCCTCGGGGAATATACTCCGTTTCCGGTCTTCCCCACTGCAACGGGAAGATTACCACCCCACCACCCGTTGGTTAGTGGGTGGGCCTCATCGGCTGGTCCGCCCGTGAGTCTGAGAACCCAGACCAACCTGGGGTCTCAAGGCGCAGTGGGGGAAATTCTTCCTTGCCGGAGTTTAAGTCCATTCTCCTTCAAGGCGTAAATTTATTTCTATTTCTTTAAGGAGTCGCTGGCCACTGGAAAGCCCGGATGAGGCCTTCTGATTGGGCGTGGCGTCTCGGTGACGTCATCCGGACTATATTAAAAGGCTCCGGCACGCTTTCCCCCGCCGGAACTTCTAGCTGTGTACCTGACTGTATAAGTTTGTTCTCTGGGCAGCACCTCCTGTCTCACTCCATTCCCGGCTCTCCTCTACGTTCTCGTCGAGCAAGCATGGAAGTGCAGAAAGAAGCGCAGCGCATCATGACCCTGTCGGTGTGGAAGATGTACCACTCCCGCATGCAGCGAGGTGGCTTGCGTCTCCACCGGAGCCTACAGCTGTCCCTCGTCATGCGCAGCGCTCGGGAGCTCTACCTCTCAGCCAAGGTAGAGCCCCACCAACCCGAGTTCCCGCCACCCGGCCGGACCCTTGACCCTCGCCTGCACCCACCGCGGGAAGCCGAAGCCGCAGTGAGAGCTGCGCCCCCCGACGCCGAGCAGCCCCCGGAGCCCATGGACACGCAAGAGGAGGCGCTGCGAGTCCAGGAGACCCCTGCGCTGTGTGACCCGTCCCCCGCCAGAGTCAGCCGCAAGCGCCGGAGCAGCAGCGATCTGAGCGACGGCGGTGACGTTGGCCTGGTACCAAGCAAGAAGGCCCGTCTAGAAGAAGAAGTGGAGAGGGAGGAGACGTCGGAGGTCGCCGATCGCCTGCAGCTTCCTCCCGCACAAACCGAAGGTGCCTTCCCTAATCTCGCCCGCGTCCTCCAAAGGCGCTTCTCCAGTCTCCTGAACTGTGGGCCCGCCGTGCCCCCGCCGGCGCCCCCCGCGTGCGAGGCCAAGCCAGCCTGCCGCCCGGCCGACAACATGCTCAGCGTGCTCGTGCGAGCCGTGGTCGCCTTCTGAGGTTTCCGAGCGGCGTCACCGGAGCCGAAAACTCACACCCGAGGCCAGGGCCGGCTGGGGAAAGCCGGCGGCCCGTAAAGAAGAGCCGCGGCCCGAGCTGCCAGAGGCCCGGGGGAAGGACCGAGGAGCTGGCGGCGCGGGCGCCTTCTCCCGGACGTGCGTCTGCAAGGTGCTTTAACGGACTGTCCCCTCCCTGGCTGGGAGAAGGGACACCTGGATCTTGAATCTCAGGGTCGGACTCCCTTGGCCTGGCTGCCCTTTCAAGGCCGTTTCACTAGCCGACGCGTTTCGGCCCCTACAAGTGGCACACTTGTGCAAGCGGCCCTGGTTGCGTCATGGGGCAGACGCGGGTGCTTCCTGTTGCCTTGCGTGGGTGTGGGGCCTGGGAGGAGGCCAGGGTGTGGACCCGCCCTAGGGACTGGGAAGTGACTTGAGTCACCTCGCCCCCACAGGCTGCTATGGTTGAGCCGGCCTTCTGCTGAGAGCCTGGACTGAACCGAACAAATCTTTGTGCGGTCAGCGGAGCGTCTGGAGACCCCCGGAACTGTCAGCATAGACTGATCGCCCGGCGTGGACCAGGCAGGACTACTGGTCGCAGTTTCTGTCCTCGTCGGGCAGGAAGGGAATTTTTTCTGCCAGCGCGTTTATGAAGTCTGTTTACGTTTCCTATGGTGGGTTGTGTTTAACCCCCATCTACTTGGCGTTTTACAATGTCAGCTAGAAAAATAAAAGATCGTCCGAGCAAAGAACGCTGCTGTGTGGCTTGCTTCTCTGGAGGGGGGAGGGGCAGGGTTAAAGGGTCAGAACTGGCAACCGCTCCCTAAGCCTCAGGAACTGGTTTGACCAGGTGCCGAAAGGGAGACCGGGTCCCCATTTCTTAGGTTAAATTCCCAGGCTGCTGCTTAAGCTAATCCTGTGACTTGGGGGGGATTCCTTAGAAATTAGTATACACTCCGGGACCCAGCGAGTAGGGAAAGTTTACAACATTTATGAAATACTGGGTGCAGTGTTTGAAGAGAAGCTGGAGAATTTTAAATGATAGCGTTCTCTTTCCCTCCCCTCGACTAGAACGCGTGGAGTGGCGGTGACTGAACTTTGAACATGCCCTTATCCGATTTCTTTAGTGCCGCTTTATGGCTCAGGCTGATAAGTGAGTGAAGTGAGTGCTAACTTTAAGTTACCTATCTAGGCCGGGCATTGTGGCACATGCCTTAATCGAGCTCTACCTCTCAACTAAGGTAGAGAGGCCCACCAGCCTTTAATCCAAGCAAAAAGCAAGGCAGAGGCGGGCGGATCTCTAAATTAGAAGCTAGCCTAGTTTTCGTGGTTAGTTCCAAGTCCACGCAAGCTGTAGTTAGCCTTGATCCCGTCCAGCAGCTCGTTATCCAAACAACACACAGTAAACTAATTCCTCTCCTTTGGTTTCCGACAAGCTCTAGGCATAACCTAAGGGCGGAGCGGGGGTGGGGGGGCCTCGAGACCCTAAGGACAAAGGAACCGCAGGTGCGGGAGGCTTAAGGAAAGCGCGCCCGACAGCTGGCCCCTCCCCCTCGGGCCTCTTCTGACCCCGGGGCTGAGGCGGGAGGAGGGGGTTTGCGGTGGAGTGGCGGGCAGACAGCAAAACTCCCTGGAGCTTCCGGAGCATCCCAGCCCCCAGCCTCTCCTCGCTCCTGGGAAGTAAGGGTAAAAGCAAGCGCTACCAGGAGTCCCAGCGGAGCCCGGCTACCAGAACTCCTGATTCCTAGTTGAAAATCTGAAGGATCCCTAGCCTCGGTCACTAAGTCTAGATGCTTGAGTTCTCGGGGGCTCTTGGGCACACAGGAAAGTGGCCAGGCCTGGGAAGTCCCTGGTGGCTAGGGAGGGGGCCTTAGAGCACATCCTGTCCCAGGAACCGCAGGGCCCTTCCTTCCCTGGGAAGTGGTTTGTCCGACCCCCATTCTGACTCCGGCTTCCTGTGCCGCAGCCGCTGTGGGGTGGGGACTGAAGCCCTGTTCCCTACACGTGCTAACCTTTTCTTAGGAGGAAACCAGCTCATGAAAAACTGTCATTATCAGAACCTGTACTCCCAACACTTGAGAGTTCAAGTCTAACCTAGACTGTCTCATAATAAATCAGTATTAAATAGGGTGTGTGTGGTAACCCCAGGAGGTTCAAGGTCATTCTTCGCGGTTTGGGGCCAATCTAGATTCTATGAGACCTTTTTTGTTGTTGTTTGTTTTTTGAGATATGGTTTCTCTCTGTAGCTTTGGAGCCTGTCCTGGAATTCACTCTATAAACCAGGCTGGCCTCGAACTCACTGAGATCCACCTGCTTCTGTCTCCTCCCGAATGCTAGTATTAAAGGCAGGTACCACTACCGCCCGGCTGCATGAGACCTTTTGAAGACACTCAAAGCCCTGTGATTACTGAGGAAATGCTAGATGAGTAACCTTAACTTTCAGAAAAACTACCGGAAAGTCTCTCTGAATCATAAACACCCCTGAATCGGAAGCCAGCATTGCTGCTGAGGGAGGTGCTAAAGGTTCCATCCCCAGCATTACCCCCCCCACCAAAGTAAAAGTACAAGACTGTATGCAGGTCTGGAATCAGCCCATTAGTTTCAGTACAGGGCCTTTGTGTTTATTTATTGTAGAGGTGTATGCGCATATTGTGTTATTTTAAGACATACTGTCCCAGGCTGGAGAGGCGGTTTAGAGGCTGGTCCTGGATGCTTTTAATCCCAGCACTTGGGAGGCAGAGGCAGGTGGATCTCCATGAGTTTGAGGCCAGCCTGGTGTACAGAATGAGTTCCAGGACAGGCTACAAAGTTACACAGAGAAACCCTGTCTTGAAAAACCAAGAAAAAAAAAGAAGCACTGACTGCTCTTTCGGAAGGCCAGGGTTCAATTCCCAGCACCCACATGGCAGCACACAACTGTCTGTACCTCCAGGGCTTCTGACACCCTCACATAGACACACATGAAGGCATAACACCAATGCATATAAAATAACAATAAAAAATAAAATAAAATAAAATAACAATAAATACATTCTAAGAAGAGAGATACTGTCTCTTGGGCCCCGAACTGTCTTGGAACACCACCTTCTGGGTATTGTAGTTGAAGTGCTCCATCTGGGGATAGAACTCCGGTCATCCTGCTTACATGCAAGCACTCAGTGGACTGACCTATCTCCACTCCTTTCCAAATCACACGATTCCAGTGATATAACAATTATCCTTCTTAGTCTCAAAATCTCCCAACCTTCCTCCCCAGGCTGCAGACAGCAAGCATCTACTTTGTGTCTTGCCTGTTGTAGACAGCTCATGTGAGGGGACTCATTCACAGCCTAACCACTTTATGTCAGGCTTCTCGCGGCCACATCACGTCTTGTGGGTTCATCAGCCGTGTAGCACACAAGAGCCGTGTGTCTAAGGTCCACGTTTGCCAGCCATTCTCCACTGTGACTGCTGTGCATGTGCTATGGACATGTGCAGAGATAGCTGTGCAAATATCTGCTTAACTCTCCTAAAGATGTACATTTATGGACTCTAAAAGAACTTTTAAGATTTATCTTCTGTGTATGAATGTATTGTTTGCATGCATGTACATATACCATCACATGGGTAGCTGGTGTCATCAGAGGCCAGAAGAGGGCATCAGATTCCCCATAACTGAAGTTACAGATGGTGTAAGCTGCCATGTCAGTTCTGCGGAACAAGCTCTGGTCCTCTGGCCAGTGCTCTTAACTGTGGAGCCATCTCTCCATCCCCTGCTTTTAAGGTTTTTTTTTTTTTTTTTTTTTTTTTTTGAGGGGATTCGGGGAGAGGGCATTCCAGACAGGTTTTCTCTGTTTAGCCTTGGCTGTCCTGGAACTCACTCAGTAGACCAGGCTGGCCTGGAATTCACAGAGATCCCCCTGCCTCTGTCTCCCGAGTGCTAGGATTAAAGGGACCACTGCCCATCCCTGCTTTTAACTTGTAAAGGTTTGTTTGTTTGTCTGCTAGAGCTGGCAGGTGAAGGGACTGCAGGGAGCCTGAGCACTTCAGTGCCATCCCCACTGGGTGGAAGGAGGAACTGGTTCCTCCAAGGTGTCTTCTAATCCCCACATGCCCGCACACACAAACATACACAAACATTAATTATTTGGGGTGAGGCAGTGAGTGTTCTGAGTGCAGAGGACAGCTGATGGGAGTCAGTTCTCTTCTTTACCATGTGGATGCTAGGGATACAAACTCCTGTTTTTTGATTTTTTTTCCCAAGACAAGGTTTCTCTGCATAGCCCATTCTGGAACTTGCTCTGTAGACCAGGCTGGAATTTGCTTCGTAAACCAGGCTGGCCTTGACTCATAGACATTCACTTACCTCTACCTCTCAAGTGAACTCCTGTGTTTTTTTTTTGTTTTTGTTTTTTTTTTTTCGAGACAAGGTTTCTCTATAGCTTTGGAGCCTGTCCTGGCACTAGCTCTTGTAGACCAGGCTGGCCTCGAACTCACAGAGATCCACCTGCCTCTGCCTCCCGAGTATTATAAGGCATGCACCGCCACCACTCAGCGGCTTTCTTGATTTTTGAAAAACCTAAAGACAGGAGTTCAGCCGGGTGGTGGTACAAACCTTAAATCCCAGCACTTGGAAGACAGAGGCAGGTGGAGCTCCATGGGTCCAAGGCCAGTCTGGTCTACAATAGCTAGTTCCAGGACAGGCTCCAAAGCTACAAAGAGAATCCCTGTCTTGCGTGGGGGGGGGAGGAGGCAAGAAAGCCTTAGAAACAGAAACAGAGCCACATACTTAGCTAGACCCTGTTTCCTTTTTTATAATAGAATCTCACATAGCACAGGTCAGAAACTGGCTGTGTAGCCAAGAATGACCTTGAACTTCTGGTCTTCCAGCCTCACAGGGGCCCCTCACTGGGAATGGTTCTAGGCAGCCGCTCTATCGGCTGAACCCCTGCCTCTGCGAGCCCCTGCTTCTGTGCTGTGCTGGGATCTGGTTTACTGGTTACATAAATTACAAATGCTCAGGAAGTGATTAAGAACAAATTAAACACAATCATTACTAATGACCATTACTGGGGGCTGGAGAGATGGTTCCGCAGCTAAGAGCTTATACTGCTCTTCCAGAGAAGCCAACTTCAGTTCCCAGCACCCACATCCCTGTAAGGCAGCTCACAACCATCTTTAGCTCCTGTCTCAGAGGATTCCATGCCTCTGGCCTCTGCAGGCACCAGCACTCACAGGAACACACACACACACACAGTTACACATAATTAAAAATAATAAATCCTTCCCAGAGAACTTGGACAACAATGAAGACACTAAGAGAGACTTACATAGATCTAATCTACATGGGAAGTAGAAAGTAGAAAAAGACAAGATCTCCTGAGTAAATTGGGAGCATGGGGACCTTGGGGGAGGATTGAAGGGGGGGAGGGGAGAGGCAGGGAGGGGAGCAGAGAAAAATGTAGAGCTCAATAAATATCAATTTTAAAAAAAGGTCCTTTAGTTGCAAAGCAGAAAAAAAATAATGATTCTTTTAGAAAATGATCTAGCTATTCATCTCAGAATGCAAAGTTGCTTTTGGTGAATTAACGTCCGTATATAACTTCCTTTGAGGTTTGACCTTTTTTGGGGGGTGGATATAGAATTTATTTAGTGGGTATTGGGAACAGCATAAGAGTAAGGGGTTATGGAGGGGTGGGGGAGAAGGGGAGAGAGAATGGGGGAATAGAAGAGACGAAAGAGGAAGAAAGGGAAGGGAGCTTCTGCCTCTTCAGAAGAGGGATGAAGGGGGGGGGGATGTCCCTTTAATGTTTTTCTTGGGTGTTTTTGTGTTCATTTTTGTGTTTCGTTTTTTGAAGCAGGATCTCAAGCTATGGAGTCACAGAGGCCAGCAGGGCCGCCTTCTGCCCACCGAGGTTAACTACACGGAGCCACCACACTTGCTTTGTCTGGTATTTGCGTTGTGTGGTTGTTTTTTGAAACAAGATCTCACTGTGTCACCCCAGCTGACCTGGAATTCCTTATTTAGACCAAGCTGGTCTTGAACTTGCAGAAATTCACTCATCTTGGCAAATTTTAAGTGGACTGTTACTCTCAACTCTGGGGTCTTTTTCTGCTTGTTTTGTATTTGAAAGGAGGTCTCATGTGGCCCAGAGTGGCCTCAGATTCACTATGTAACAGAGGATGGACTTCAACTTATGCTCCTCCTCCTGAGTACTAAATTACAGATGTGACCAAGACTCATACATGCTAGGCATGGGCTTTACCTACTGAGCTTCATGTCCAGTCTCAGAGACAGAACTCAGGGCCTCCCACATTCTGATAAGGGATCCACAACTCAACTACATCCCTAGTCTCCCAGTCTCCTTCCTTTCTTCTATTTATTTATTTGTTTATTTAGTTTGTGATTTTGGCTTACTAAATTGTCCAGTGTAGCATAGACAGGACTTGAACCCTGGTCTCTTCTGCCTCAGCTTTCCCACTAGCTGGGATTACTAGAATGCAGTCGCCACCACACTGGTCTGATAGTCCATTTGAATTATTATTGTTCATATCATCGTGGAGAAGTGTGCCTGAGTGTATGTGCATGCATTGCGTGCTTGCAGGAGCTCTCAGAAGTACGAAGAGGCATTGGATCCCCTGAACGGAAATTCCAGATGTTGTGAGAGGAACACATATCCTTACCAAGAGCAGTAAGTGCTTCATTTGGTGGGAGGAGAGGGGGGCTGTGGTTCGAGACAGGGTCTCTTTGTGTAGCCCTGGCTGTCCTGGAACTCACTCTATAGACCAGGATGGCTTGGAACTGAGAGATCCCACCTGCTCCTGAGTGCTGGGATTAAAGGCACGTGCCACCACCGCCTCTCTCCTATCTCTCCCAGGACATTGATGTCCCCCGCCCCTTTTCTTTTCTTTTCTTTTCGTAGATGAGGAAACTGAGGGAGGATGTACTTGCAGGAAAGCGAGGGAATAGACATAATTCCCCTCTCCTGTTTAAAGAAGAGATGGCATCGAGGTCAGCTTCTGCAGTCGGGGATGGGCCAGGCCACAGGTCGTGACTAGTCTGAAGGAGGAAGTGTCCAGACCGGTTTCCAGAGTTCTTGGACTCCGGCGAGCCCCACTGGCCTAAGGCGGGGAGACTGCAGAACCTGGCTAGCAGTTCGCGGGGTGGAGCCCGCACTTGACTCGGCGAGGAAACAAGTCAGGGGCGGAGTTCCGGAGCCTAGGAGTCAGTCAACAGTTCTAGGGGGACGCTTACGTCACCCAGAGACAGGGTGGGACGTGCAGACTTCGCCCTTGCGTGCAGTAACCTGCGCCTTCCGGGAATTCCTGGCCCCTCTTCTCGAGCGGCTCCTGCGGTGGCCAGGGGATCCCCCCTCCAACTCCCGAGCGCTCCACAAGGTCGCGAGCGTGGGCCCTTGCAGCGCGGGAGGGAGGGTCTGGAGGCCCAGGGCGGACAGAGGAACCGACAGGTTTGCGAGAGCGCGAGACTCAGATGCCCCGTGTGGCTTTGAGGGCTGCTAACGCTCCTGCCGGCGCCTGGAGGAACCCAGCATGTCACACCTGTGTCCTGGGAAACCCACGCCCACGCTCCCCTACGAGAGTTTACCCAGTAGCCTGTTAAGCTGAGCTTGGGTCTCCTCAAAATCGTGTCCAGAGAAGCTAAGGTCCTATACGTCCTCCTTTCTGTCTGACCCTTCCAGGAGCCTCTCAGTTCACGGCCCCTCCCTGCGCCTCTAGTTTTCCGACAGCCTTCAGTTTCCTGGCCTGTGGGCCCCAAGGCCACCCCTCCTCCCAGCTAAGAATCTGGGCACTGAGCGACCCCTCCCCCAGGGCCCTGCCTTTCCAGCCCGCCGCCGCCACCCAACTGGCACCAATTAATTTCCTCCCCAGCAGGTCCACTCACATCTGGCCTCCAGCTGCTCGCCCTAGCCCTGAGGGTGTCTGGGGGGGGGGGGGCTCCCAGAGACGCTCCCAGTTCTTTCCCTAAGCCCACCCACGAGCCCAGGCCACCCCACCGGGTCAGCCGGTCCGAAAAGGCTTCCAGATCTCTGGAGTAGAGATCAGAAGTCGGACCGAAGGGGAGGTGAAAAGCTTTCGGATTTCTAGATGCGTGGTGGGGGAAGGGAGGAGGCAGGTTCTCCCCGGTACCCGAAAGCCACAGACCAAAACCTTCTGGCTTCCAGATGGAAACTGGGGGAGGGCTCCTCCAACTCATGGGCTGTCCCGGACCATGCAGTGACAGGCGTGCCCCCACCTTTCCAGCCCGCGCCAGGCTGCTGGGTTTCCTTTTCCTGTTTGCCCTCCCCAGGGGCTGGCCTGGAGAGAGAGAGCGGGGCCCCTTTGAAGGGGCTCCTGGGAGGGTCTTCCAGGAAGAGGAGGAGGGGACAGACTGGAGAACAATAAGGTCTCTGTGGCGGGTGGTGGAACAGGCATCCTGTTAACCCTTGCCTCTGAAGGCGACTTTGGGGAGCCCCTCCAAGGCCTGGCCTCTTTGGAGAGGGGGGCTCTCCTCGTTTTGGAAAGCGATGAGCCTGCGGTCAGCTGGATTCCCTTCTGTGGCTTCGGGTAGGAACGCAAGTCACACGAGAGTGCACTGGGCTGGGTTGGTAGCTTGAGTTTTAGCGCCAAAGTCGAGACCTTTCAACCCCCAAGTGGCCAAGCTCAGCCACCTGTCTCAACATGTCAACTAAAGTAATGAGTCAGAGGTGTGAAAATGGCCTAGCAGTCTTAGTGTGCAAGCATACATAGGGACCTGAGTTCGAATCCCAGCACAATGTCAAAAACAGGGAAAAATTTGCAGCGCTGTGAGGGATGAATACCGGGTGATCCCTGGGGCCGACTGGTCGTCAGCCCAGCCGCAGGTTCTTGAGAAACTGTCTCAAGAAAAAAAGTCAGAGTGTAGAGTCCTGATCTAGACTACACATGGAGAAGGGATTTAATTACCTCACTGAAAAGAACAAACAAAGGGTCTAGGAACCCTACATTCATCTGCCATTGAAGATGTGGGGCACCCGGCCCAGCACATTTTAGGTTTAAATACAGAAAACCCGGAGCAGGGTCAAGAGGGTTGTATGATGTAGTTCTGCTCGAAGTATGGCCTCCCTGCTCTTGTCTCAATTCTGGTCCTTATCACTTCAACCAACAAGGAACAGAGCCAAGGAAATCCCACTGTGGCAGGCCACATGCTGAGGAAGTAGCTGGGTTCTTGTGTTCCAGGACCAAGTCCACAGGTTAGAAGAAGAGGAGACAGCTTATTAACAAAAGGAAAATGGGCTTCAGAGACAGTTCAGCAAGGGACATCCTTATAGAAGACCTGAGTTGGAGTCACAGCAACTGTCTGTAAAGGGGAATCTTCTGGGCCTGAAGGGAAACTACACCCACTGCAGAAACCTACACACATACATATACACGCAAATCGAAAATCCTAGCACAGCAGATCTCTATGAGTTTGAGGCCAGCCTGGTCTACATGTGAAGTTCCAGGATAGCCAGAGCTATATAATAGACCTTGTCTCAAACAAAAAGAAAGAGAGAGAGAGAATCTTCTTGTCATTGGGCTAGGCATAGTGGTTCCACTTTTAATCCCAGCACTCAGGAGACAGAGACAGGTGGATTTCTGAATTTTAGGTCAGCCTGATCTAGATAGTCAATTCAAAGCTAGCCAGGCTTCATAGTGAGACCCTGTGTCAAAAACCTTCAAAAACATAGTTTAGTCTCCAGATTCCTTTCCAAATGCAACATCTCACTAACCAGGGAACAAAAAGCCTCAAACAGTGAACAGTTTAGGGTGCAGTCACGTCACGTTCCCCTGTAATTCTCTGACTCTGAGGCATGAGACAAGAGCAGACAATGCTCTTAACTGCTGAGCCATCTCTCCAGCCCCCCCCCCAAAAAAAAAACCTCTATTGGGGGCTGGAGAGATGGCTCAGAGGTTAAAGCACTCACTGCTTTTCCAGAAGTCCTAAGTTCAATTCCCAGCAACCACATGGTGGCTCACAGCCATCTGTACTGAGATCTGATGCCCGCTTCTGGTGTGCAGGCAAACCTGCTGTATATATAACAAATAAATCCTAAAAAAAAAAAAAAACTCTGTCACTGAACATACAAATATTCCTTTCTGTTTTTGGAGACAGGGTCTCACACTGTAGCCCGGGCCTACAATCCCGACATTCCTTTAACCTTGGCTGTAACTACAGACTGGAGCCCCCGTCACACTTAACCCCATTTTACAGGGACAAGGTGAGTAAGCTCCAGTTCAGCAAACGCCTTCATCCTCTTAGATTCGGGGCTGAAGGAGGGTGCTGGGTTCCGACCAGTGCACTGGCTGCAGTCTCCTGCGCAAGCTGCTGGGGCTCTCACTAAGGCTCTTCCGCAGCCTCACCTCAGGTTTTCAGGTCAGGAAAGCCCTCTTGCACTACAGGGCACCTCCGCTTTCTTGGTCTTGCCAGTTTCTTAGATCCTTCCCCTGGGTGCCTTAGTCTCCTCAGCGTGAAAACCTCTCACAAGGCCAGTTTGTGCACATGCGGCCCACAGGCCCAAAGAGGACAAAGGCATTTGTTTGTTGAGTGACTGCTGTTTAAGTAAAACCAAACTCATGTTGCTGAGCACAACGAGAGAAAATTAATTAAGGAAAAGAAAATAATGGTTACGACCTGGCATCCCATCACTGCAGAGACACAGCGGTCTCTCCACAGACACACAGCGGTCTCTCCACAGACACACAGCGGTCTCTCCACAGACACACACAGCGGTCTCTCCACAGACACACAGCGGTCTCTCCACAGACACACACAGCGGTCTCTCCACAGACACACAGCGGTCTCTCCACAGACACACAGCGGTCTCTCCACAGACACACACAGCGGTCTCTCCACAGACACACAGCGGTCTCTCCACAGACACACAGCGGTCTCTCCACAGACACACAGCGGTCTCTCCACAGACACACACAGCGGTCTCTCCACAGACACACAGCAGTCTCTCCACAGACACACACAGCGGTCTCTCCACAGACACACAGCGGTCTCTCCACAGACACACACAGCGGTCTCTCCACAGACACACAGCGGTCTCTCCACAGACACACAGCGGTCTCTCCACAGACACACAGCGGTCTCTCCACAGACACACACAGCGGTCTCTCCACTGCAAGGCCAGCCTGCGCTACGAAGCAAGTTCCAGGACAGTGAGGGTTATTACACAGAGATATTCTGTCTTGAAAAAGAAGAAGGAGAAGGAGGAGAGAAAGAAGGAAAGAAAGAAAGAAAGAAAGAAAGGCCAGAGAACTTTGAGAACTTGTGTTCTTAGGGAAGCCTGTAACCTCAGTACTTGGGAGGTGGAAGCAGGAGGCCCAAATCTTCAAGACATAGTGAGTCCAGGTCTAGACTGCATGAGATCCAGCCTCAAAACACAAATAAAAAGGACTAGAGAGAGGGGTTACCGAATCTCTCATTCTTTTTTTTTTCATTTTTTTATTTTTTTTTTAATTTTAATTTTTTTTTTTTTTTTGACTTTTTGAGACAGGGTTTCTCTGTAGCTTTGGTGCCGGTCCTGGAACTAGCTCTTGTAGACCAGGCTGGCCTCGAACTCCCAGAGATCCACCTGCCTCTGCCTCCCGAGTGCTGGGATTAAAGGCGTGTGCCACCACCGCCCGGCCGAATCTCTCATTCTTGGTTGGTGTCTAGGTTAGCAGCCTAACCATGGCCTGCCACACAGGAAAGCCTGAATTCATTTGTTTGGCCCATTAGACCTGAGAGACTAGACTGCCAGGTACACAGGGCTTGGTTGAGGTCTGCTCGCTCCTGACCTCGTCACCTGAGAGCTCTTGGCCCCTGCTCTCTCATGAACCTTGCCTCTTGGTTCCCAGAAACTCCTATGAGCTTGCAATTACAGTGATTCCCAGAGAAGATGCAGCTCTCTAACCAGGGTGGGGCAGGGTAGGAGTCCAGGGACTTTCTTACCTCCAGGGTCAAGTGCTGGGAGGGGCATCGGAGATTGTACCCAGTCCTGAGGTACTGGGGACTTTCCTGGGAGACTGACTTTACAGACAGCTTCTGGGCTTTTCTTTCCCTTCTCTCTCTTTCTTCTTTACGATTCTTTTTTTTTTCTTCCCAAAAGAAATAGCAGTGTATTTAGTACACTGCATGGTGCATGGGACAGTGATTAGCGGCAACAGGAGTCCAGTGATAACTACCAGAAGCATTCTGATCAACTGGAAGAGTTTTTAGATTTTGTTTTCATTTTATTTTAGAGCTAGGGTAACCATGACTCGTCTGGAACTCCCTGAGTAGCACTCGGCTGTTCTCATTTGTTTGTTTGTTTTTCTGAGATGGGGTTTCTATGTGTGACAACTCTGGGTGTTCTGGAACTTGCTTTGTAGACCAGGCTGGCTTTGAACTCACAGAGACACACCTGCTTCTGTCTTGGGTGCTGGCATGTGCTACCACTACCTGGCTTGTTTTTTTGTTTGTTTTTTAATTTTTTTCTGTGTGTGTGGATGTTTTGTTGCATGTATGTCTGGGCATCACTTGCATGTCTGGTGTCCTCGGAGGTAAGAAAATGGGCGTCAGATTCCCTGGACCTGGAGTTACAGGTGCAGGTGCCTGTGAACGACTGAGTAGGTGTTGGGAATCCAATCTTGTCCTTCAGGAGGACAGCCAGTGCCCTTAAACATTGAATCGTCTCTCCAGCCCCATTTGCTTGATTTTGAGGTAGGATCTCATTTAGCTCTTGAAGTCTATGCATGGATGACCTCCAGCAGGCAAAGCTCTGTAAGTTCAATGTCAGCCTGGTCTACAGAGTTCCAGGACAGCAGAGCTGTTACACATCCTCCTGACACAACCTAATTGCAGGGATTAACCACAGCTCTTTCCTTAACTCATGGCAATCCTTCTGCCTCAGATCCACAAGTATTGAGATTTCAGGTGAGCACCATCAATTCCAGCTGTCTACTGAATTTTCAAAGTGTTGTCATGTGGAATTCCCTTCCGACATGAGCTGGATAGGAAACCAGGTCCCACTGAGGGAGAAGGAGCACGGCTGCCCAGGCTGCTGCCCCAAGAACCCAGCACCTGGTCTGTGCTACTGAGGCTCTCTCACTTTTGCTGCCAGAGTGAACCGCTTTGGGGGAGTGGCTAAGGGAAGCTCGCTGAGCAAGGCCTTTTATTTCTACACTTCCTCCACTTTCTTTTTCTTTTCTCTTTTTAAGATTTTTATTTGTTTATTATGTATACAGTGTTCTGGCCGCATGTATGCCTGCAGGCCAGAGCACCAGATCTCATTATAGATGGTTGTTAACCACCTTGTGGTTGCTAGGAATTAAACTCAGGACCTATGGAAGAACAGCCAGTGCTCTTAACCACTGAGCCATTTCTCCTCTGTTTCTCTCTCTCTCTCTCTCTCTCTCTCTCTCCATTTTCAAAGGCAGCATGAGACTTCATAATATATATATATTCCTAGGTGGTGGTGGCGCACACCTTTGATCCCAGCACACAGAAGGCAGAAGTAAGTGGAGCACTGTGAGTTCAAGGCTATCCTGGTCTACACAGAGAGTTATAGGATAGACAGAAATACACAGTGAGGCCCTTCCTTTAAAAAAACAACAAAACAGAACAAAACAAACCCAAAATGTTAGCTGGGCGGTAGTGGTGCATGCCTTTCATCCCAACACATCTCTGAGTTCGAGGCCAACCTGGTCTACAAGAGCTAGTTCCAGGACAGGCACCAAAGATACAGAGAAATCTTGTCTTGAAAAACCAAAGAAGATAAATAAAATAAATAAATAAATAAATAAATAAATGAAATGAAATATTCTTGGGAGCGGGGGCATGAGGGAGGTGTGCACATGCCATGCTGTGCACCTGGAAGGTCCAGGGACAGCCTTGTGTAGTCTATTCTCTCCCTTGTCTCCCCTGCCCACACACACACACACACACACACACACACTGCCTACACACACACACACACACACTGCCTACACACACACACACACACACTGCCTACACACACACAAACACACATACACACTGCCTACACACACACAAACACACATACACAAACACACACTGCCTACACACACACAAACACACACTGCCTACACACACACACACAAACACACACACTGCCTACACACACACACAAACACACACACTGCCTACACACACACACACACACTGCCTACACACACACACACACACACAAACACACACAAACAAACACACAAACATACACACACAAACACAGCTCTTTCAGCGCTCCCTGTCTCTAATCCCAGCACTCCAGGGGAATCTGGTTTCAGGCCAGCCTGATCTATAGAATAAGTTTCTGGACAGCCAAGAAAAACCCTATCTTGAAAAACAAAAACAAATAATAAATAAACTAAACCAAACAAAAAACCCACAGCTCTCACTCAGAGGGATAAAGGAGATAGTTTGCCCTGGAGCTAAAGCCAAGTGACCATGGACCAGGAAAGTATATTTATGCTTCCCCAAATATGATGTTCCAGCATGGAAGTAACTTCATGGAGTTTTTTTTATAGTAACAGAACAAAGGAAGTTATAAATCAAGGCACTTTCAAAATACATTGGTGGTGGGGCTGGAGAGGTGGCTCGAGCAGTTGTGAGCACTGGCTGCTTTCCCAGAGGACCCAGGTTCAATCCCTAGCACCTACATGATGGCTCATACCTGTCTGCATCTCCAGTTCTAGGGCTTCTGATACCCTCACACAAATATATATTAAGGCAAAAACACCAATAAACATAAAATACTAATAAATTATGTGTTTAAAAATACATTGATGAGGCAGGTGATTAATCCCAGCACTCAGGAGGCAGAGGCAGGCAGATCTCTGACTTTGAGGCCAGCCTGGTCTACAGAGTGAGTTCCAGGGCAGCCAGAGCAGCACAGAGAAACCCTGTCTCAAAAAATCAAGAAGAACAACAAAACATTAGTGGAAAATTAAGTAGGCAGTTTCATCAGGTGGCGAAGTCGCACCTGTGGGCCTCAGATGGTGCCTGGTGGCTTTGCAGTTCTTTGATTGGTGGAGAATAGGCTTCTGTTAGCTATACATTCTAAAGGTTTTATCTGTCAGGTGTTAGGTCTGACACAGAGGTGGCTGAGGAATAGCTGTTTCATAGGCTAAAGGCCAAGCGAGATAAACTGTAATTAGGTTCCCTTAGTATTCCAAAGTCTGAGTAGACCTTGACATTTCTGTCAGTTGAACACCTGTCAGACACTTGTTTATAGGAATTCTCTTATCCCTTCCGCCTTGAATATGAGCCCCAGGGACTGAACTTCGGACTCTAGACTTCTGTGGTGAGTGCTTTTGTTCACTGAGTCATTGTGTCAGCCCTGACACCTTGTTTTTCTGCTTGTATGGAGGACTTGCTATGACCCATCCAGAGTATCACACCCTTGGCTTTTAGAGCTGCTTGTCCTGAAGGGCATTGGGAGGACTCAGAACTGAGGTCTATCTGATTTTAATAGGCCCTTCAATTTCATCCAAGCTAGTCAAAGAAACCCAGATTATTTCTTCCCAAGCAAGACCTTTAATAAACATTAAATATAAGTCTTTTCTGTCCTCCCCCACCTGGCTCTGTCAAATACTATAAAAATAAAAGTCCCCCCTCTCTCCCAGACAGGGCTTCTCTGTATAGTCCTGGTTGTCCTGGAACTCACTCTGTAGATCAGGCTGGCCTTGAATTTAGAGATCCGCCTGCTTCTGCCTCTGGGTGCTGGAATTAAAGATGTGTGCCACTACCAGCAGCAAAACTTCTAAAATAAGGAATTCAAATGCTTTATCTTCCCGCTTGTAAAGCCTTTGTACAGATATTTTGCTCTCCTTAACATGGCCAGTATTAGAGAAGCTGGGCATGAGAACAGTCATGTGGGTTCTGGCGGGGGAGGGGAGATGAGTAGCTACAGGGAGGGAAATCTGTGAACGGGAGCAGCCTGGGAGTTTAGGGTTGAGGAAGAGGTGGGAAGGGCCAGGATGCGAATAGGAACTGGGAGAGTGGAGGCTAGCACTGACTTTGGCATGCACCATAGGTATGTGTCAATAGGGAGCCAGAGATAAGGAAGGAGTTCTTGCTGGCAGAAACCATTTCAGAGGTTCCTGGGGAATGCTGAAAATACCCAACAGCAATCTTATAGTCCAGCATGAGCTAAGCAAGTCACTGGAGCTACCCTTTTGGGGTGCTTGGGGTTTCCCTTCAGGCTACAGGCATTAGTCTCCACCAGCATTAGAATAGGAACCAAGTGCACTTGCTGTCTTGTGTGCTTGTTCTTGTGTTTGTGAGGCATGCGCCCTTCGGGTCAGAAGCAAGTTTCACCTTGTCCAGACACTATTTGGAGTGATGGCTTCTTTCTTTGGGATCTGGAACTTCTTTCTCACGTACCTAGAGAATAGAATCTCTCTCCCCACATGTCAACAAGAAAGGCTAGTATGATGTGAGAGTTTTTTTTAAAAATATTTATTTATAGCCGGGCGGTGGTGGCGCACGCCTTTAATCCCAGCACTCGGGAGGCAGAGGCAGGCGGATCGCTGTGAGTTCGAGGCCAGGCCAGCCTGGTCTACAAGAGCTAGTTCCAGGACAGGCTCCAAAAACCACAGAGAAACCCTGTCTCGAAAAACCAAAAAAAAAAAAAAAATTATTTATTTATTTATTTTATATACAATATTCTGTCTACATGTATGCCTGCAGGCCAGAAGAGGGCACCAGACCTTATTACAGATGGTTGTGAGCCACCATGTGGTTGCTGGGAATTGAACTCAGGACCTTTGGAAGAGCAGGCAATGCTCTTAACCGCTGAGCCATCCCTCCAGCCCCTGATGTGAGAGTTTTTGTTAGTTTGTTTTAAGCTTTATTTGTTTTGATATATGTACATGTTTTGCCTGCATGTATGTGCACCAGATGCATGAGAACCCTCAGAAGTCAGAAGAAGGCACTAACTCCCTTGAAACGGGAGTTACAGCCCTTTGTCAGCTGCAATGCCTGCACTGGACTAAACTCAGGTCCTCTGCAAAAGCAGTAAGTGCTCTTACCTGCCAGACCATCTCTCCAACCCTTGTTTTGTTTTTATTTGTTTTGATTTTTGTTTTTGTGAGACAGTGGGGTGATCTGAATAAAAATGGTTCCCATAAGCTCATAGGGAGTGGTACGGCTAGGAGGTGTGGCCTTGTTGGAGCAGGTGTGCCCTTGTTGAAGTAGATGTGCCCTTGTTGGAGGAAGTGTGTCACTGGCGATGGGCTTTGAGGTCTCAGATGCTCAAGCCAGGCCCAGTGAGGCACTCTTTTCCTACTTTCTGCTGATCCAGATATAGAACTCTCAGCTACCCCTCCAGCACCATGTCTGCCAGCATGACAATGGACTTCTTGCCATGGACTAACTTTTCACTCTTTAAGAGACAAGCCACGCCCACTCCCAGATACCCTCCTCTTGATTCTCACTGTTCCTTTTGGCACATGCGCTTCCCTCTCTCCTGCTCCCTTCTCTGTCTCCTTTCTCTTCTCCTTCTCCCCCACTCTCTCTCACTCTCCTCTAAGTAATAAATATCCAATTCTATTCTGTATGATGTGTCTGTCCATGTGCCTTCTACCCTGCCCGCTCACACCCCAGGCCTCGCTGGGACCAGCCTGCCCGGGACCAGCCACCGCTTGGGGACCGGCAGCCATCTCTGCCTGAGACTGGCTGCTCCCAGAGCACGCTGCCTGCCTACTGCTGCTGAGGATCCTGCAGCATTTTTAAAACATCATAAAACTAACCCTCTGAACTGTAAGCCAGCCCCAGTTAAATGCCTTCTTTTATAAGAGTTATTGTGTGTCTTCACGATAGAAACCCTAAGACAGACAGGTTCTCTCTGCATAGCCCTGGCTATCCTGGGCCTTACTCTGTGGATCAGGCTAACCTCAAACTCACCACCTGCCTCTGCCTCCCAAGTGCTGGATTAAAGTCCTGCATCACCATGCCCAGCCCTTGTATTTTGATACAGGGTCTGGTCATGTAGGTCTGCCTGCTCTTGACATGATCCCCTTGCTTTCATATCCCTGATGCTTAGAATGCAGGTGTGATTCCATGCCTGACTTGTGTTTTGTTTTTGTTTTAGGTGGGGGAGTCATGTAGCCTGTCTTGGTTAGGATAGCTATTGCTGTGAAGAGACACCATAACCATGGCAACTCTTATAAAAGAAAAACATTTAATTGAGGTGGCAGCTTATGGTGTCAGAGATTTGGCCCATTATCATCACGGTGGGGAGCATGGCAGCACGCAGGCAGACCTGGGGCTGGCTACATCTTGATCAGAAGGCAACAGGAAGTGGACTGGGACACTAGGTGGCATCTTGAGCATACGTGAGACCTCAAAGTCCACCTCCACAGTGGAACACTTCCTCCAAAAAGACCACACCTCCTCATAGTGCCCTTTGAGGCCTTGAATGTATGATGGAGACAAGAAGACTTTGGGTTTCTGAGCCTCCTGTTCCTACTTTCCAACTTCTGGGATTATAAATGTGCACCACTTACCTGAAGAAAAATCTCTCTCTTGTTCCTTCTGTGCCATCTCTGCCTTGTGCTTGTGGAGTGCTGACCTGTAAATTCAGCACCCAGGCAGCAGGTGCTACCCTGGGCTACAGGATAAAACCTGTTGGTGGTGGTTTATGCCTCTAATCCCTGCACTCAGGAGGCAGAGACAGGTGGATCTCCCAGTTCAAGGCCAGCCTGGTCTACAGAGTGAGTTCCAGGACAGCCAGGGAATCCTGTCTCAGACAAAACAAAACAACAACAAAAACAAGATGAAGCCGGGCGGTGGTGGCGCACGCCTTTAATCCCAGCCCTCGGGAGGCAGAAGCAGGCGGATCTCTGTGAGTTCGAGACCAGCCTGGTCTACAAGAGCTAGTTCCAGGACAGGCTCCAAAGCCACAGAGAAACCCTGTCTCGAAAAACAAAAAAACAAAAAAACAAAAAAAAAAACAAGATGAAAAAGAAAGAAGAAAGGAAGGAAGAAAGGTGCTGATTTTTCCTCCTGTAGGAGTGAGGTCTACCATCTCAGAGCAGGCCTTCTCCTTTTCTCTTTCTTGCCACCCCGTAGTCCTCCCTGGGTGGTGGTGTGTACACACTGCCTGTCTCTTGTGCTTCTACCCTAAGCCAGCCCTGCAGCTGGGGCTGGAGAGGCCAGAGCCCAGCTCCACCCTTGTAGCCTTAAATGCCAAGCCCAGACTTGAGTCTCTGGTCAGACCAGGCAGGCAGGTTCAACCTCCCACCACCCCAACATGCCTCAAGACTCCAAGCCTGGGAAAAATGGACCCCACCCTCAGACTGTCCCAGAGGGCACAGGTTCCTATGCCACATCAGGTTACGTGGCACACAATTCACTGTCTTTTTCTTTTTGAAACAGGGTGACCTCCAATTTGTGATCTTCCTGTCACAGCCTCCCAAGTGCCAGGATGACAGGCAGCCCAACAAACTGGCCAGACTGCTGGCTTCTGCTTCTTTTCTTTGTTCTTCTTCTCCTCCTCCTTCTCCCTCTCCCCACCCCCCTTCTTTGACAGGGTCTTAGTCCTGGATGGCCTGATAGTATTTTTGTAGACCAACTCAAAAAGAGATCCAGCTGGCTCTTCCTCTCAGGCGCTGGGTGTGTGCCACCACTTCTTGGCTTCTATCCTTTAAACAGTACTTTATTAGTCAGGGGTGGGTGGGGGTGGTTCACGCCTTTAATCCCAGCACTCAAGAGGCAGAGGCAGGTGGATCTCAATGAGATCAAGGCCAGTCTGGTCTACAGAACTAGTTCCAGGACATCCAGGGCTGTTACACAGAGAAACCCTGTCTCGAAAAACCAAATAACATCAACAAAAAACATTTTATGAACTCATTTACTTATTTGTAGGGGGAAGGACACAACACAATATACTTGTGTTGCGAGTATGTCCCCAGCATGCTCAGGCTTGAATCCAATGCCGGTATTGAAGAAGAGAAACAGGGGCCCAGATGACTCGGCAGGAACCTTGTCACCCAAACTAAAGACATGATCTGACCCGCACCCACACGGCAGAATGAGCTGATTCCACAGCCTTGTCCTCTGACATCTACATACGTGTATAATACACGCTTGTGCCTTTGAGAGCAGGTACCTACAGAGACCAGAAGCATCCTGTCCCTCTCAGTGATAGGAGGCAGGCCGCCTTGTATGGGTGCTGGGAGCTGAGCCCCAGTCCTCTGAAAGAACAGTGTGTATTTTTTTTTTTTTTGAGACAGGGTTTCTCTGTAGCTTTGGAGCCTGTCCTGGAACTCACTCTGTAGACCAGGCTGGTCTCGAACTCACAGAGATCTGCCTGCCTCTGCCTCCAGAGTGCTGGGACTAAAGGTGTGCGCTCCCACCACCAGTTTGTTGTGTATTTTCATTGAGAGTCTAACCTTTAAAGGCCGAGCCATCTCTCCAGCCCTGTTTTGTATTTTTGAGATGGAGCCCCACTATGTATTTCTGACTGTCCCAGAACTCACAGAGATCCACCTGCCTTTGAATACCAAGTGCTGAGACTAAAAGCTTGTGCTGCTATGCCCAACAAGATTCATTTTATTGACTGGGAGGTGGTAGCACACGCCTTTAATTCTAGGCAGAGGCGGGCAGATCTCTGTGAGTTCGAGGCCACCTGGTCTACAGAGTGAGTTCCAGGACAGCCAGAGCTATACACACAGAAACCCTGTCTCAAACATACAAACAAAACAGCCTCCATTCTCTCAACAAAGGCATCAGTGGTGAACAGTGTGGCTACCTCAACATCTGGCATGTCATCTATAGCTTTGTCTAAGGGACATTCCATATACTGCCCACCTGGTTTTTAATTCCCTGGCATATTTAGGGGTCTTTCACTTAGTAGTTATTATTACTGAAGAGAGCTTTTAAGCTTAGTGAGGTTTTTTTAATATATAAAAATGGTAAAATATAAAAAAAATAAAAAATAAAAAAAGAAAAATAAAAAAATTAAAAAAAATGGTAAAATATTAGCTTGAGGACAGCATTTGAGACTGTAACAGGAAAACTGACCAACCATAAAAACAAGTGTGAAAGACTATTCATCCCAAATCTCTGAACACAACGTGTACCCCCAAGTTGGGCGACACGACAGTGTTGAGCCTGCGCACACGCCCCTCCAATGCACACACCTGAGGCTGACAGTGTTGAGCCTGCATACACCCTCTCCAATGCACACACCTGAGGCTGACAGTGTTGAGCCTGTGCACACGCCCCTCCAATGCACACACCTGAGATTGACAGTGTTGAGCCTGTGCACACGCCCCTCCAATGCACACACCTGAGATTGACAGTGTTGAGCCTGCACACGCCCCTCCAATGCACACACCTGAGATTGACAGTGTTGAGCCTGCACACGCCCCTCCAATGCACACACCTGAAGCTGACAGTGTTGAGCCTGTGCACACGCCCCTCCAATGCACACACCTGAAGCTGACAGTGTTGAGCCTGTGCACACGCCCCTCCAATGCACACACCTGAAGCTGACAGTGTTGAGCCTGTGCACACGCCCCTCCAATGCACACACCTGAGGCTGACAGTGTTGAGCCTGCGCACACCCTCACCATGGAAGGGCCCTGATCCCTTTCCTAACAAGGTCATGACTTTGTGTCTGGCTGGTAGGGCAAGCAGTTGCCCACAAAGATCATGCCATTTGCCAGAATAAGACTGCTTTCAGTTATTAACGCTAAGGCTAACTCATGGGACACGGAAGTCTGATTGGTCAGAGAGGAGGCTCCCGAGGGTGTGCTCCAAACACTGCAGCCATGGAGAGAGCTGCTGCCTTGTGTTTTCACCACTGGGCCGCTGAGCCATGTTCCTGCCAAACATGACTGCTCCCATGTATGGCTGGGGAGAAAGGTTTTTTTTTTTGTAGAAATGAGTGAGAGAACAGTCAGAGGCATCTGGAAGGGTCCAGACTAAACTGAGTCATGAGAGGAAAGAGAGAGGAACTGAGGAGAGGAGAGAGGAACTGAAGACCAAGAGGCCAGGAGTCAGTCAAGAGCCAAGAGAGCGTGTGGCTGAAAAGGCTAGTTTATTTAGGGAGGAGAAGCTGGGGGAAGCAAAGGCCAGTGCCTGAGCTGGAGAGGTTAAGGGTGGGGAGGGGTGAGACGGCTGGGAGGAGCCACAGGTACTGAGTGAGCCTGTCCAGGGTTTCTTTAGGACCTGACACTCATCATTATTACAGGACATTCATTACTATTACTATTTTCAATCTTTCAATCTACTTTTGAGATTGGGTCTCATCTATTAGAGATGTATTAGGAAGCCAATGTGACTCTGAGTTTCTGATCCTCCCGCCTTCAGCCCTGAGCACTGGGATGGCAGGAATATTGGCCTGCACCCTGCTTTTCCAGTGCTGTAGACTGAAGCTGGACCTGTAGGCCATCACACCACCACAAGAGCCAGGCTCTCAGCCTGATTCGCTCTTCTGCTCTTACCCTTTCACCCTCTGACCAGACTCCTCTCCAAGCCTCTCTCTTTCTCAAAAGCCCCATGCCCAGTGCTATTCTCTTCCTCAGCCAATGACCTCACTACTCCACACCAGATGGTCATGACCTTGTGACCACCCTGCTCTACTTTTATAGTAGCTGGGTGCTAGGGTGGGCACCCAGCTTCAGTGGCTCCTAACGTTGGCCCTCAGCTCCCTGGTGCTGCACACTAGTGGCCAGCGTAGGGCACGAGTGCACCCAGGCCCCGTTTCTGTTGCTCCAGGGTCCTTGCAGCATCCAGGGCCTCAACCATGGGTGAAATTCTTGTAATTTTAAAATCGCGGGAAGAGAAGTCACACCGTACAACACGGCTCATATGGGAGGTTTATTGGAAGAGGAGAGAGAAGGGGCAGAGACCCGTCCTGGGGACAAGAGTGGTGGGAGAGGGACAGGGAGAGGGGACAGGAGGTGGGCAAGGCCCACCCTTTAAAAGGGAATGTAGGGAATGTGCACAGGAGGTGCTCTTAGTGACCGCTGCTGAGGCCATATCCTGTCAGGACCCCAAGAGCAGGCCAGTGCAGATGCCTGAATGCTAACATTCCTTCCTTTTGCTTATAAAAAGGTGAGGAGTTCTAAAGGGGTAACAGGAGAGGTGGGGATGAGGACGCTGTGTTCTCAAGACTGCCTCCTGCCAGTCTGGGGGGCGTTGACCACCTTTTGGGGACATGAGAAAGCTGGGGTGCTGGCCATGTACTGGGGTAACCAGCTGTTTCACTTCACTGTCCATGCTCTATTGGGCCGTTCGGTGCCTCTTGGACCTGGCAAGATGCTATTTGAGGTGGATCCAAGTCGACTCCCTAGAACCCACAAGAACTTAAAGCCCCCCTGCTCCTTTCCCATCACCACAACACCACCTTGACACCCTCTGTCTGATAGGAGACTCAGGTGGTTGACTACTGAGGGCAGTAATAGTAAAAAGAGAGAGAGAACAAATTTGTGCCACACTGGGAAGGCTGTCTCCTGAGAAGGCAAGGAAAAGTGACAGAGGAAAGGTCACCAGGGCCAGATGGAAATAGAACCGGTGTGTGCTGAACAAGGCGACGAAGCTTCTCCATCCGACTTGCACGTCGCAGCAAACAGGACATTCAGAGAGGGACAGCAGACAGGAAAAGAAAGTGGAGAATTCTTCCTCAGTTTCCCAGCTGCCTGGTTCGAGGAATACTGAGGCCACACTCGATTTGAAAGGAGTGGTCAGTGGTCTCCAAGAGACATCCCAATGGGAGCAAGGAGGTGTAAATGATAGCACAGTTCCCGCGAAGGGTCTGTAGTTCCTAGCGTCCCATGAATTCAGAGAGGATCAGATTAACTAGGCACAGGCTGTTCCGTGTATCAGCATGCAAGCAAGGGCCAAGGGCTCTGAGCCCAAGAGAGACACAGTCGTTTGGTACCAGGGCTTCCAGAAGAGTCAGAAGGCTAGGAGAAGACTGTGATCAAGAAAGGTAGCCTCACGTCCAGGTGGAAGAGAGCAGATCTGTTGAGGGTGGATCAGGTGGGTAAGGTCCCAGCGTAAAGTGATTACCTTTCGGAGGGCCCTGCCACTAGGCAAACATACAGCAAGCAACAGAGTTAGTGTAGGAGGTTTACTGGGGGAGGGGGAAGGCAGAAGAGTGGAAGGGTGATACCCTCGTCCACCTATCGGATCGCTGGCACAATGTTGTCAAGGCTCCATAAAATAGATATATAGTGTATATAAAGGGATATATATAAAATATAGATATACAGTGTATATACAGGGATATATAAAATATAAATACATAGTGTATATATAGGGATATATAAAATATAGATATATAGTGTATATAGGGGTATATAAAAATATAGATATATAGTGTATATAGAGAGATATATAAAATATAGATATACAGTGTATATATAGGAATATATAAAACATAGATATATAGTGTATATAGTGTATATATAAAATATAGATATATAGTGTATATATAAAATATAGATATATAGTGTATATATAGAGATATATATAAAATATAGAGTGTCAGGAAGCAGTCATTTGGATTGCTATCTAAGGGGTCTAACTGCAAAGGTGGACAGAGT
Source organism: Microtus oregoni (assembly GCF_018167655.1). NCBI lineage: Eukaryota > Metazoa > Chordata > Mammalia > Rodentia > Cricetidae > Microtus > Microtus oregoni. The sequence continues at coordinate 67,171,688 of NW_024543063.1, forward strand.
TCCCATGAGTGAGGCAGAGAAGTAAGATCCAAGAGTCTGCAATTCCTAGCGTCCGAGGAATTCAGAGAGGATCTAATTAAGTAGGCACAGGCTGTCCTGTGCATCATCATGCAAGAACAAGGGCCAAGAACTCTAATCCTGAGAGAGCCGTGGTTGCCTGGTACCAGGACTTGATGAGATCAAAAGGCAAGAGATGAGTCCTCACTATTGGGAAATGGCCAGAGGTGGGAAGAGGTGGCTCACCAATCATGCTGGTGTTGGATGGAGGGGCCCAGTGATCTGTTAGTTGGAGAAGCTAGGCTGTTGTATGTGGACTAGTTTCCGGGGTCCAAGCTCACCTCAGGGTTCTGGGAGGACCTGCTAAGTCTCATGGCACCAATGTTATAATTTAAAACCCGCTGTGAAGAGAAGCCACACCAGACAACAGAGCTCACATAGGAGGTTTATTGGAAGAGGAGAGACAAGGGGCAGAGAAGGGGACAAAAGGGGGGGGGGGCAGAGACCAGTCCCTGGGGACAACAGTGGCAGGAGAGAAAGAGGGAGGGAGGGGGATGAGAGGGAGAAAGATAGAGACTGGAGGTGGCCAAGGTCCACCTTTTAAAAGGGAACATAGTGAACATGCAAAGGCGGTGCTCTTAGTGGTTGCAGCTGAGGACGTATCCTGTCAGGACCCCAAGGGCAGGCCAGTACAGATGCCTGAATGACATAAAAAAGATGGTTATACCCTTTTGTTTTGTTTCTTGAGACGGGGTTTCTCTGTAACTTTGGAGCCTGTCCTGGAACTCGCTCTGTTGACCAGGCTGGCCTTGAACTCACAGAGATCCACCTGTCTCTGCCTCCCTCCTGAGTGCTGGGATTTAAAGGCGTGCACCACCACTGCCTGGCTGGTTATAACATTTTAATGGAACGATAAAAGGCAAAAGTCTGGTGGGCGGCGGTGACCCATGCCTTTAATCCCAGCACTTGGGAGGCAGAGACAGATGGATCTCTGTGAGTTCGAGGCCAGTCCTGGTCTACAGAACGAGTTCCAGGACAGGCTCCAAAGTTGCAGAGAAACCCTCTCAAAAAACAAAACAAACAAAAAGCCAAAGTCTGGCAAGCACACAGCTCAGCCTCCCAGTGATGAAGAGACAGGCAGATTGGTCAGACTTGAAAAGCCCTGTTTTATATCCACACACCTTTGTTTTGTGATGACCACACAATATCCATAAGTTTTAAATTTAATTTGAGATAGTTTGTAACCTAGACTAGCTTCCGTCTTGCAGGGAGTCTCCTGTCTCTGCCTATGCTGGGATTACAGGTGGTGATCACCACACCGTTTACTCTTCCTCCCTCCCTCCCTCCCTCCCTCCCTCCCTCCCTCCGTCCCTCCTTCCCTCCCTCTCCCTCCCTCCCTCCCTCCCCCCCTCTTTCTCTCCTAACATTCATTTGATTATTTTATGGGTATGAATGTTTTGTCTGCATGTATGTCTGTGCACCTTGTGGGAGCCTAGTGCCCAAGAAGGCTAGAGGAGGGCACCGAGTCCCCTAGAACTGCATCTTACAGACACTTGTCAGCTGCCTGTGGGTGCTGGGAACTGAACCCACCATGTCCTCTGAAAGAGCAGCCCATGCTCTTAACGACTGAGCCATTCTTGTGTCTTTTTTGTAATCACTAAAAAACCCCCAAACAAAACGTATTTATGTTGTGTGGGCACATTTGGAGGTCAAGGGACAGGAGTCAATTTCACCTCCACTCTGTTGTCCTGGGGACTGAACTCAGGCCATCAGGCTTGGTGACAAGCTACTATCCCTGCATCTCACCCTCCCCATTCTTCTGACTGTGAAACGGTTTCACTAAGTGAACTTGGCTGGCTGTGAGTCTGAGACTCTCCTATGCTTCATTCCCCAATGTAGTCTCAGACAATTAGTTTGTCCAGGATGTGTTGATAGGCACGTAGGTTGTCTCCAAGTTAGTTGGTAAGCTTTGTCTGGGGTAAGGGGGGTTGAGACAGGGTCTCTCATGTATCTCTTGGCCAGTCTCAAACTGGTTTTTTTCCTGTCTCAGCCTCCTGAGTGCTAGGATCACAGGTGCACATCACTATAGCAGGCTACTGGTAAGGTTTTGTTGTTTCTCTTTATTTATTTGGTTGGCTTTGGTTTTATGAGACAGGATCTTACTATGTAACCCTGGCTATCCTGGGACTTACTCTGTAGACTAGGCTGGCCTCGAACTCTTAAAGCTCCTCTTAAGTGCTAAGATTAAAAGAATGTAAATGTAAACCAACTTGATTTACGGAGTGAGTTCCAGAACAGCTAGGGCTGTTACACAGAGAAACCCTGTCTTACAAAGGTGTGGTCATGTGCCACCATGCCCAGCCCTGTTGTTTTCTTTTCTTTTTCTTTTTTTGTTTTGTTTTGCTTTTTTATTTTTATTTTTGTTTTTTCGAGACAGGGTTTCTCTGTAGCTTTGGTTCCTGTCCTGGAACTAGCTCTTGTAGACCAGGCTGGCCTCGAACTCACAGAGATCCACTTGCCTCTGCCACCCTTTAATCTGGGATTAAAGGAGTGTGCCACCACCGCCCAGCTGTTTTGCTTTTTTAGAAAGGGTCTCACGTAGCTCAGGCTGGCCTCAAATGTCTTGTGTGACCAAGAATAACGAATAACCATGAGTTCCTCATCCTTCTGCCTTTACTTCCCAAGTGTTGAGATTACAAGGACATGCTACTATACCTAGCCTTAATGAGCTTTTTTTATCACGGTTTAGATCATACAGCACAATCTGGTCTGGTGGTGCCCGTAATCCTAACTATTTCAGAGGTGGAGTGGCAAGGGAATTGACAGTTCAAGGCCAGTCTGAACTACTTAGGGGTGTAGGTCAGAGATGGAGCACTTGCTTAACATGCAGAAGGCTGTTTGTTCAATCCCCAGGAATAGTTCCAAACCTAAACAACAAAACTATCTCACATAGAACCGGCCCTTTTAGGAGCAGGTGAGATGGCTCAGCGATAAAGATGATTGCTGCCGATACTGACAGCCTGAGCCAGTCTTTGGACCTACTCGGCAGAGAGGACTGACTCCCGCATGTCCTCTGACTTTAGCATGATTGCTGCAGCATCTACATACACACACATCTGCAAATAAATAAATGTAGAAAGAAGTGAGCATTTTAATTCTCGTTAGGCTGGTTCAATGACATTAAGCACATTCTTGCGAAACTTCTGTCTTGTCCTTATTAAACATCAACTTCCCTGTTTGTCCTCTCCACGCCTCCAGGAACCTCTGTTGCCTTTCTGTCTCTGTGTTTAGATCAGCAAGTTTTTAGAAATGGATATTTAAGCATGCCAGTTCTCCTGAGCCTTCAATGGCTCCTACTGGCATTGGGCTAGAACAGAAGGAATAGCAGAAAATCTTGGACCAGTCACCTGGGAAGTAGGTGTTAGACTCCTGGCTCTGGATGTGGGGGTATCTCAGGCTTCGGGTTAGGGGGTGCACTGTGGCTGTGCAGTCTACGGTGGAGGAGGGAGAATCTTGGCAGCAGGTACCTTGGCTCAGGGAGGTGTATTTCTGGGTCAAAGTGAAGCTGTGTGGTCTGGTACAGGGCGGGAAGAGCAGGAGCTGGGGGGTGACCCAGGGTCACACAACCTTCATTCTATACAGACATTCGGGTCCTGGGGAGACCAAGCTATAGCTGGCACTGTGTTTGAAGCTGGCTGCCAAATCCTGGAGTTCTGGTCTGCTGTCCTCACAGGGATGGAAGCTGCTGGGGCAACTCTGGATTGCCTCAGGAGAAGGAGAATTTGGAGCCCAGTGTCACAAGGTGCTCAGATGTCTGCTGCCCTCAACTTGCTTCAGGCTCCATCCTATGTCTGCCTGGAGGTCCAATGCAGCTGCAGCAGCTATATGCATGTTCAGGCCACTGCTAGGCGCAGTCGCTACACCGCTCGGCAAGAGGATCCTACCACACTCCGAGGCTTCCTTCAGAGCTCACACTTACAAAGCTGGGCTGCTGCCTGAGTCTTCCAGGATGAAAGGCAAAGACACAAAGGGGCAAAGTGGCCACCGACTTTCTTCCTTCGCTTCTGAGAAAAGGTAGCTCCAGTGCAGCCTGGCAATTCTGCATCGTATTTACATGTATTTTGATTTTTAAAATGACATTTGAGCCAGACAGTGGTGGCGCATGCCTTTAATCTCAGCGCTAGGGAGGCAGAGGCAGGTGGATCTCTGTGAGTTCGAGGCCAGCCTGGTCTACAAGAGCTAGTTCCAGCATAGGCTCCAAAGCTACACAGAGAAACCCTGTCTCAAAAACTACAAGATTACATTTGAGCACAAGGGAGGCAGAAGCAGGGGGATCTCTGTGAGTTCGAGACCAGCCTGGTCTACATACAGAGTTCCAGGTCAGTCAGGGCTACACAGTGAGGTCCTGTCTCGACAACAACAAAATACAAATTTGCTTATTCGAATGTATGTGTGGGGAGCATGCCACTTTGTAGGTATGGAGGTCAGAGGATAATCTGTAGGGTTCAGTCCTCTCCTCTATCGTAGGGGTTCTAGGGATTGAACTCAGGTCATTAGGCTTGGTGGCAGGCACCTCTACCTACTGAGCCATTCTGAGGTGGGATCTTGCTGTGCTGAACTCCTGAGTTTAATGGCTCTTCCCGCTTCAGCTTTCTGAGTAACTAAGATCGTGGACATGTTCCATCAGTGCAGGCTCCTGACCTACATTTACTTTCTCATTTTAAAAGATTTATTTGATGTGTTTGGGCTTGCATTTATATCAGTGCATCACAAACATGTTGTACCTGCAGAGGCCAGAGGAGGGCGTCCCACCCCCAGGGACTGGAGTCACGTAAGGCCATGAACTGCCATGTGGGTGGCGGGAAGGAGATCTAGGCCCTCTGGAAGAGCGGTCAGTGCTCTGCTGAGTCAGCGAAAAATTTCATCAGAACATAGAGCCTACACATTTGCATACCATAAAAAAGAAACCGTGTGTGTGTGATAATAATTCTATAATTTCCATTTTACTAATGCAAAATAGGGGGACAGAGAAGTTAAATCACATGGTGAAGTTTACAAAGCCAGTGACATTTTGAGACGATGATGCTAAGGCTGAGTGGCAATGATAATCCTTCAGTCTACTGACTCAGTTTGAAAATTGAGGTGTGGGAGGCTGGAGAGATGGCTCAGTGGTTAAGAGCACTGGCTACTCTTCCAGAGGACCCAGGTTCTATCCCCAGCACCCACATGGCAGCTCATAACTGTCTGTAACTCCTGTTCCAGGGGAACTTACACCCTCACAGACATACATGCAGGCAAAATACCAATGCACATAAAATACAAATAAATAATTAAAAAAGATTTATTAAAGAAGAAAAGAAAAAAAAATTGAGGTGTGATTGGGTGTGGTGACAAATGCCTTTAATCCCAGCACTTGGGAGGCAGAGGCAAGCACAGATCTCCCAGTTTGAGGTCGGCCTGGTCTACATAGGGAGTCCAGGACAGCCAGGGCTACATAGTTTGTCTCACAAACAACGAAATAAAACAAAAGGCGGCTAACAGCAAAAGACAACTAGCATCAACCTGTGTGATCATCACACAGTTCACATGCATGCACCCCTTTATGTATGCGCGGTTCCACACATGCTTTGACACATACAGCCAGAAGTTGCCCTCTTAGGCCAGAGAAACGGTCTTGGGGACCTGACCTTTGTGTGAACAGGCGCGGCTTTCTTTTCCCACTCTTCCTTCAATTTTGCAGATATAGGCCATATTCACAGTATTTTCCAAACAGGCAGGCAGGCAGGCAGGGAGTGAGGGCCTGGGAGACTGGGGGCTGGGCAGAGTGCTCTTACTACCAAGGCTGCGGTATGTAGACAGCGTGTTTGTGTTGTATGAGCGTGGATATCTAGACAGTATGCTGGATGAGGTAGGTGAATGTAGGGTGAGGGGGTCACTGTATAAACCCTGGAGGCGGGAGGGGGGAGAGGGAGGGTGCGGGGCTCTGAAGTTAAAAGTGTATATTACTTTTCCAAAGGACCTGGACTCGGTTTCCAGGACCAGGGTTAGAGGACTCACAGCTGCCTGTAACTCCAGCTGGCTCAAAAGGCACTTTCACAATTGCCCAAATCCACATATATATAAATAATAATGTTAAAAAAAAAATCCTGGCCCAACTCATTGCTCTGACGTAATCCAGACTGTTCAGATCTTTGACCTTGCCAGCATTTCTCCGTGGCTGAGGCTGGTTCAAGAAGCCAGAGGCCAGGGCAGAACACTTAACACAGAGGAAGGTGGTACCGGAAGCTGGACGCAGCCGGAGGAGCCTCGGTTCTGTGGGACTCTCCTCTCAAGGAGTCACAGATGCCCTTAGCTGGGAGAGAACCCAGGGCCGTCGTTCCTGGTACCAGTGGGCACTGCCTTCGAGCCATGTCCCCAGCGCGGTTTCTCTGGGAGCTAACAAACTGCCTCCCCTCTTCCATCCATCTCCCAAGAGTGACTTGCATGGCATCTTGGTCAAAGGACAAAGACCACTCCAGTTCAGAAGCCCTTGGATTCAAGTTTTTTCGTTTTTATTATTTTTTTGTTCTTTTTAATGTCATGCAATATTTCACAGTCCCAAGCCCACGTTTTTCAAACAAGATAGGAAAAAAAGAAAAAAAAGTTTTTAAAAAGATAAAGGAAAAAAAGAAGCAAGGGTGGTGGTGGTAAATTTTTCCTTTTTTTTCCCCTTTTGTTATTTCAAGCAGGACCAAATGTCAGAAAAAAACAACAACCTGTTTTTCCTCAATTTTTTTTTTGTCCTTTTAAAAACTGTTAGTGTTATTTTTTTGTAGTTGATCTCTGCAGGCAGTAATAAGTTTGGCGTGGCCCGCAAGCACTCCCGTGGGTCTGAGAAGTGTGTGGGGCGTGCAGCCGTCCCTCCGGCTCGCAGCCACCTTGGTTTCGTTCACCGGGAAAACGAAAGATTCAATTGAGATGATAAAACTCATCAATAGAAGCTATTTTTGTTTTTCTCCCCGGTTTTCTTTTTTAAAAACGTTATTGTTTATCATTTGCTGTGCGCCCGCTGTGCGCGGGCGCTGCGGGGAGGCGGGGCGGCTTAGCACCAGTCGTCCTCGCTCTCGCTGTAGGCGTCGTGCGCGCCCCTGCGGGCTGTGCGCGGCCGCGGCGCGCCGTGCCCCGCGTAGTAGCCGTTGGGTAGCCTGCGGCCGTGGCGCGGTGACGCGCAGCCCGCGGCGCGCGGAGTCCTGGGCGACCGCGGCGCGGGCTCGTGCGCGCCCCCTGGCTGCTCGCGCGGGTCGTCGGACTCGGTGTAGTCGGCACCGCGCGGCCGCGGGCCCTCAGGCGCATGCGCAGGCCAGCGAGGCGCGCGGCGGCAACCCCTGGGCGAGCCGCCAGGGGGCGGGGCGGGACCAGCGAGCCTGCGCGCCGCCGGCCTGCGCGGAGCGGGCGAGTAGGACACGAGCGGCCGCGGGGTGCAGGGGGTCTGGGGGAGCTGGCGGCGGCCGCGTCGCGGCGTGCTGGTGCCGGACGTAGAGGGGGCTGGGCTTCCACTGACGGAACTACTGCCCTACACGAAAATCGAAACAAAGGAAATCAAAAGCAAAGATACCACGGACCAACCAGGAGCACACGGGGACACACAGACGGGAGGGCGGGCGGGCGGCGGGACGGAGAAGTGGGGGGGGGGGCAAACCAACACAACAGTGAGGAGAGAAATGAGAAACGAGCTTCGTAAGTTTCCGAAGTCACTCACAGGCGTCCGCAGGACACGAGTCGCAGGGAAGCAGGGTCAAGGGGACAGCAAGAGCGGCCGGCTACCCGCGCCCTGCCCCGCCCCCGCCCCCTCCCACCCCCTGCATCCCCGCCCCCGCCCACCCCGCCGGTTCAGTCTGGGCCTGCCACACGCACCTGTCTGTGTGTTGCGTGCTCCCGACCCTCGCTGGGCGAGCGGGACCAGCGCTGCTCCCGAGCCCGCGCCCGGCTCGCGTCCGACCGCTCCTGTGCGTAGCGCTCCCGATCGGGAGCCGGGGGGTGGTGGTGGTGGTGGTGATGGTGATGGTGCGGCCGATGCTTCCGGTCCTTGGGCCGGCCACGGTCTTGGTCCCGATCTTTGGAGGGCAGGTCACCAGATTGGGTGGTCATGCTTAGATCTGTCCCCAGACCTGAGTAGGAGACGATGGTGAGAGAGGGAGAAGGGGCCCCAGAGAAGGGAAAGCAGGCCTGGAGGGTCTCCAGGCTCAGTGCAGCAGCCCCTGGTTTCCTCCCTACTCTGGAACTCCCCCTCACTTTCTTTTTACATTTATTTTCAGCACGCGCATCCTCCCGCGGTGGCACTCATCTGTAAGTGTGACCTTCCACCTTATGGGTTCCAGGAATCAAACTCGGGTCTTAAGGCATCAAATACCTTTACAGGCTAAGCCATCTTGCTTGGCCCCTCCCTTTTCTCAGTGTTGAATATGACCAATTTAGGACTATGTACGTGTTAGCTATACCTACCACCCAGACAACATCCCACTCAGCCTGGAGTGTTGCAGTCATGGGTCAGTGGTTAAACGTGTCTGCTGCTCTTGCACAAGATCTAAGTTCAGTTTCCTGCACCCATGTCCTGCAGCTCACAACTGCCCATAGCACTAGATCCAGGGAATCCAACACTCGCATCCCTCCTACCTCCCATTAAAAAAATAAAAATAAAATGCAGCTGGAAGGTGGTGGCACAGGCCTTTAATCCCAGCACCTGGGAGTCAGAGGCAGGCTGATCTCTGTGAGTTCGAGGCCAGCCTGGTCTACAAGAGTTCTTTCCTCGACAGTTAGGGCTGTTACACAGAGAAACCCTGTTTCGAAAAAGAAAAAAATGCAGCGGGGCAGGTATGGTGGCCCACACTTTTAATCCTAGCACTTTGAAGACAGGCAGGCAGATCTTTGAGTTCGAGGCCAGCCTGGTCTACAGAGCGAGTTCTAGCACAGCCAGGGCTACACAGAGAAACCCTGTCTCGGGGGAGAAAACCACCAGCAAAAAACCCAACCAACCAACCAGTCTTTAGTTCTAGCATTCAGGAGGTAGAAGCAGAAAAAAATCTCTCTGAGTTCCAGGCCACCAACTAGGACCACATAGTGAGATCTTTTCTCAAAATAACTAACTAAATCTTACTTTTTTTGAATGTTAAAATTTGTGTGTGTGAGGGTGGGTGCAAGTATCACAGTGCATATGGAGGTTGGGAGTCTTAGATGTTAGCCCTCATCGGCTATCTTTTTTTTTTTTTTGGTTTTTCGAGACAGGGTTTCTCTGTAACTTTGGAGCCTGTCCTGGAACTAGCTCTTGTAGACCAGGCTGGTCTCGAACTCACAGAGATCTGCCTGCCTCTGCCTCCCAAGTGCTGGGATTAAAGGCGTGCGCCACCACTGTCTGGCCCTCATCGTCTATCTTGTTTGAGACAGGGTCTCTTATCATCTGCTGTGTATGTCATGCTAGCTGGCCCAAGAGCTTCTGGGGTTTCTTCTATCTTCATCTCCCATCTCACTAATAGGAGGGCTGGGGTGACAGATGCTCACTGCCCTCTCTGTCTTTATGTGCTTCTTTGCAAACGCAGGCCTAGTTTCTGCATAGCAGCTGCTGTACCTTTTGAGCCTCTCCAGCCTCTTGCCTTTTTTTTTTTTTTCCCCCAAAGACGGTCTCTCACTAGCCTGGAACTTGGAACCATCAGGGATCTACCTTATGCCTTCCCAGCACCAGGGTTACAGATGTCCACTCCCATACCTGGTTTGCATGGGTGCTGGGATCTTAATCAGCTCAGCTCGTCATTCGTGTGCAGCATGTGCTTCACCCCACAGATACCAGCCAGACCTCTTTCTTTTCTTTTGAGACAGGGTTTTTCTGTGTAGCCCTGACTGTCCTGGAACTTGCTCTGTAGATCAGGCTGGCCTCAAACTCAAAGATCTGCCCTACCCCTGCCTCCTGAGTGCTGGGATTAAAGCCCGACTCCTTCTTTGAATTGGGCTCTTATCTATATCTTGGCTGGCCTCTAACTCCAGACCCTAACCCCTTCCTTCCTAGCTTCCCACATGCTGGCATTAGTGGTGTATGCCCAGTCCTTTGTCCCTACTTCTGCCCTTCAGCCTCCTCCTCCTCCCTACCTTCTGTTCTTTTGCAGAGTCTCTGTCCTTGGTTCTGTGGTAGCTTACCTGTGTCCACATCAGTGTAGCGGCCCAGAGAGCGCTCCGAGGTACGGTGGCCACGGTCTCTGCGGCGCTGGTGGTACCGCTGATTTTCCTCAGGTGGTACCCGCTCCAGTGAGTAGTCGTCCAGTCGTCTGGCTTTGGGCCCCAGCACAGAGGCTGAGCGCTTCATGGGGCTGGTATCAGAGATGGTCTGGGGGAGGGGGACAGGTGTGGGCAGAGTTAATGGTCAGCACTTTCGTGGCCTGCTCCTTCCAGCCCTGTAGCTGATGGGTAACAGAATCAGGGTGATGTGACCATCCAGGGACAGTGTCCAGGGGTGCAGTGGAGGTTTGGGTGTCTGGCTTTTTGGCTGTAAGGGTGGAACCCTAAGGCTACTTAAAAGCACCGACAGGAGTGTTGCTGCTTCTTAGGGTGTGTGCTGGACTTTGGCCAGAAGGCCCTGGCTAAGCCTTGCCCCTCTGGTGTTAAGGCTGGCTGGCTGGCAAGAAGCATGCTCCACTTGCAGAGGGCAAGCCTGGGAGCCCTGCTTCTCCTTAGTCCAACTCTCTTGACCCTCATCCCCACCCCCAACTCTGGCTCCTATCACCCAGGCCCAGCTTGGGCTGCCCTGGCAGTGGAGGCACTGGAGAGCATTCTGAATCTGCATTCACTGTCCCACAACCCTTGGTCTTGCTCTACCATGGACAGTCTTCAGTTCTCAGTAGCAGGCAGAAGAAGGAAGGCCCCCTGGACCAGGCCTGGTCCAGCTCTGATGTGCAGGAGTTAAAGGGACCTGAGGCAGAAGGCCAGTTGGTCACTGGAGGAGTTGGAGGAACAAACCCCCAAGAAAGGGGCAGGGTGGACAGGTTGGCCTCTTGGAGGCTCTGAAGACGAAGTGGGGTGCACTGTGGCCCCTTCCATACACAGGACACAACACACAAGGAAGGGACTCCATGGGGGAGGGGGAGGGTCTGCAACGAAAGGGTGGGGGGTGAGGTGAAGGGCAGGGGAGATGGTAGGTACTGGCACAAAAAGGGCAGGGAGGGAGAGGGGGCTGGAGCCGAGCTGGCCGGGCGCGGTACATACACTGAGGTTATTTCCACGTGGCCGGCCCCTTCTCCTCTGTCCCAGCCCCACAGGATGGCGCACACAGAAAAAAAACAGAAAGAAGGAAATAAATATAAAAGGCAAAAGTGATGGTGAGGTGGTGGGTGGCACATGGTGGAGGTGGTGGGCAGAGAGAGGTTAAACTTTCCGGTGTTGAGTGAGGGGGTGCCCCAGGACCCGGATGGCTGTCCCCCACAACAGGCACAGAAGAAACAGGAGACAAACTGACAGATGGCAGAGACATGAGACTGACAGATGGGACAGCAAGGCCACAGGCTCCTGGCCCATTTCATGCGATGCACTGCGGCACAGCATCCCTCCCCCACCTCGCCCCAGCTTCAGCTCAAAGCTCCCAGGTGGCCATCAACCCAGCTTGGCTCATCTCTGTTTTGGGGCCAGCAGGCCAGGCCTGACAGAAGGGACTGGGCAGCCACATGCACCCCAAGGTCACAGCAGCCAGAGGCCAGGCCCTTGGGCCATGATGACCCAGCCAGGCGCAGCAAATATGCCCCAGCCAGACATGCCGGCCACCCTCCTGCAGCCCCTCCTCCTGCCCTTTCTCCTTGTCCTCGGGCAGGGCGCCTCAAGCCAGCCTGGGCTTTCTCCCCATCTCTCACTGTGCATTAGCCAGGCATGCTTTAGTTTCCTCTATCCCCACGGGGATCTTGCCTTCCCTACAAGGGGCCGAAATAGCGAAGTGAAGCAGCCACACTGAGACACATACCAGGTACACACCCAGCCACGCTACCCCTCCCAGACGCGTGACAGAAGATATGCCCCAGCCATCCCAGGCCCACGCAGACTCTGCCTTCAGTCCTCAGACGTGCCCTGTTCCTGAAGGCAGCAGGCCATGTGCCTGCACATGAACAGGCGCGATGCCTACAGATGCCTGTTACACTGGTAGCACGCAGGTGCATGTATGTACAGGTGTACATGTAAGGTGTGTGTGTGTGTGTGTGTGTGTGTGTGTGTGAACTGCATGGGTAGCAGGACTTTTTTTTTTCTGTGATGGGACCCTGCCTATGCTAAGCACACCATGAACGAGCTCCAGCTTTAGAAGTAGGATTCTCTTGTCTTTTTAAAAATTAGCTTATTATTTGTGTGTATGTGTGTGTTTGTGGGCCTGCATTGAGGCCTGAGTAGGCCAGGAAAGGTGTCAGTTCCCTGGAGCTCCCGTCACGGGCTGTGAGCCGCCATTTGGTGGAGGTGCTAGGGATCAGTGCTCCCTTCCACAGCGGCACTGCACGCTCTCACCCGATGAGCCACCTCTAGATAGCAGTCAGGGTTCTTCAGTTCTGTTCTGAGACAGGCTGTCACATAGTTGAGGCTGGCCTCAAACTAGCTAAATAGCAGTGTCTGGCCTTGAATTCCTGATCTCCACTTCCCAAATGCTGGGATTATGGATGTAAGCCCTGTTTTTTTTTTTTAAGATTTATTTATTTATTATGTATACAACATTCTGCCTCGATGTATGCCCGCACACCAGAGGAGGGTGCCAGATCTCAGTACAGATGGTTGTGAGCCACCATGTGGTTGCTGGGAATTGAACTCAGGACCTCTGGAAGAGCAGCCAGTGCTCTTAACCTCTGAGCCATCTCTCCAGCCCCTGTTGTTTGTTTTGAAATATGGTCCAGGTCTGTAGCCTAAGCTGGCCTGAACCTCCTCTTCTCAGCCTCCTGAGTGCTTAAGACACCACTACCTGCTGCTGAAGCTGGGATTCCAACCTCTCAGGAGAGCTGGACCCACCCCTTCCCTGTATTTGCAATAGGGCAGAGACTGCTATGTTCTACAAGGGTGCCCAGTCTCTCGATGGCTTCTGGTAGGGAGTGGTTGGAGGGCCAGACCTGCTGGGTGCACTGAAGGAGCCAGGAAAGGGTAAGGGTCCCCTGCAGGAAGCTGCGGGAGGTCCCACCTCAGCCAGTGTCTCTAAGGAAGAGGTACAGGGTCCTTTGGAATGTGTGTGGGCATGGCCCAGAACCCTGCAAGCTCTCACCTGGTTCTCTGCTGGGAGGCGGGGCATGGAGGTGGCCCTGGCCTGGCCTTCCATGGGGAGGTAGTGTTCGCTGTCTGAGTAGCCATCCGTACCCATTTCTCGCATCTCCACAGACTGTCAGGCAGAGGGTGGGTGGGGCTGGGTGAGTCTGGGGCCTGACCATGTGTGTGGGAGACCCTTTCTGCCTGAACCACCCAGCCTGGGGGAGGGGGCAGCAGCACCTGCGAGTTGGGCTGGCTGTTAGGCATGTCGCTGGGTGGCCCTCGCTCTGGGCTCCATGTGCCAGTCTTCTGGAACATCTCTTGGGCTCGCTGGGTCACCCAGGACGGGCTCTCCTTCATACTGCTTTCCTGAGCCATCCTGCACAGGGACAGAGGCCAAGAAGGACATATGTGCTCTGGGATTCACGAACCTGGGGCCTCATACCCAACTGACAACTGCCCAGTTGGCTACTCACAGGCCTCCTCCTGGGTCCAGCTGAGTGGACGGAAGGGCGTTCTGGCTGGGCCCTCCCTCCTGTGTTGGTGATGGAGGTTCCATGCGCTGGAACATGAGTGGTGTCCGGTTCTGGGAAGGCGAGAAGGTAGTGAGCGTGTGCAGGGAGGGCTGACAGAGCCAGCACTGACAGGAAGCTGGGGCTGGCCCTGTGATGCTGGGGTCAAATCCAGGGCCTTGTGTCTTCCACCAAGCCACTCCCTCACCCTTGACACCCACCCCAACACAGGCAGGTTTGCTCTACCTGTGAGGCTACCCATTTCTTCTTTCTTTTTTTTTAAGGGTGGATCTTTCCATTTGTAGACCTGGAACTCTGCCTGCCTCTGCCTCCCTAGTGCTCTAGTTAAATTTTTTATCTATTACTTAAATTTATTTATCTTGTGTATTGTGTATAAACAAATAAATTATCTATCTTTTTATGCATGCACATGCCACTGAGAATGGAACTCAGGTCCTCAAAGACGGGAACTTTACCCTCTGAACTATTTCTTGAGACCCTGTTCAACTTTTGACATTGTGACACAATGTTGTCATCTATAAAGTTCATTTTGGAGACCCATGCAGCCGAGTTATATATGTATCTTCCACCCAGACTCCTTCAGAACTAAACCATTTATCACGAACCCTTTACCATGCTCAGCCTCCTCATCCCACACCTTCAACCAGTCCAGAAACCTGTGCATGTTCTCCCATATACAGCCACCAGAGGGTGCCAGCGAGCACACAGTGGACAGTTCCTCCAGTACTTAGACCCCTCTTCTGCTCCTATGCCATTTGGAATCATTGCCAGAGCCCACCCATGTAGTGTCCAGGGTTAAGCCCCGTACTCCTAGTGCCCTCATCTCTTCCCACATTCTTCCCTGCTCTGTTTTGTCTGTCACCCTGACCTGTTCAGTATCAGGCAAGGTCCAGCTTCAGGGCCTTGTACGGGCTGTTCTCTCTGCTTGCATGCTCTGGTTTAACACTTTTCCTCAAAGAGTACCCATTCCCTCTTGTTCTTTAACACACGAGGCAAGCAGCTCAAAAAGCTTAAGGAAGTCCCCGAGACTGACCAGATTCACTCGGCCCCTCCCTGCCAGAGTAAGCAGCAAGGACAACTCAGAGCCACTGTCAGGAGCCAAGCTGCACGACAGACCCTGGGAGATGGCCGGGAGATGGTGGTGCACGCCTTTAATCCTAGCACTGGGGAGGCAGAGGCAGGCCTGTTAGTTTTTGAGGCCAGCCTGGGCTACAGATCCAGTTCCAGGATAGCCAGGGCTACACAGAGAAATCCTGTCTCAAAAGAAAAAAAATTTCCAATCAGCTGAGCTGCCTGCAGAATGTGCTCCAGGGGGTTCCCAGCTTTTGTGGGCTGTCACCCATGCTGGGGTGAGTTTTGGTGATGCAATGTCTTTGAGTAATTTCTGATTTTGTTTTGTTTCGAGACAGGGTTTCTCTGTGTAATAGTCCTGGGTGTTTTGTTTCGAGACAGGGTTTCTCTGTGTAACAGTCCTGGGTGTTTTGTTTCGAGACAGGGTTTCTCTGTGTAACAGTCCTGGGTGTTTTGTTTCGAGACAGGGTTTCTCTGTGTAACAGTCCTGGGTGTCTTGGAACTTGCTTTGTAGACCAGGCTAGCATCCAACTCACTGAAATTTGCCTGCCTCTGCCTCCCATGTGCTAGATATTAAAGGTGTGCGCCACCACCGCCTGGTCATTTCTAATTCTTTTTTGTTTGTTTGTTTTTTGAGACTGGGTTTCTCTGTAGCTT
This sequence comes from Microtus oregoni, assembly GCF_018167655.1. Lineage (NCBI taxonomy): Eukaryota > Metazoa > Chordata > Mammalia > Rodentia > Cricetidae > Microtus > Microtus oregoni. Next base: position 67,187,167 of record NW_024543063.1, read on the forward strand.
TGGAGCCTGTCCTGGAACTAGCTCTGTAGACTAGGTTGGCTTCCAACTCACACAGATCCACCCACCTCTGCCTCCCAAGTGCTGGGATTAAAGGCGTGCACCACCACCACCCGGCTTCATTTCTGATTCTTAAGTAACCCCAATAAAACTCATGTTGTCCAAGTTGAACTTTTGTCTGTTGTGGCTTCCCTATCTGTGGTGAGTGTCAGGTCTCTCCTGGAACAGTTTTGTCACACAGCAAATGTCTCACTCTGGAAATAAACCCCTTTCTTCTTTTCTTTCTTTCTATCTGTTTTCCTCTGCCTCCCTAGGGCTGGAATTAATGGCGTGCGCCACCACGCCTGGTGTCCGACACCTTTAAAAATCTTACCATTTTATGTGCATGTGTGTAGGCCTGTGCGTGTGTGTTTGTGTGCCGCACATGATCAGGTGACCACAGAGGCCAGAAGAGGGCATTCCAGGCAGTTGTGAGACACCCCGTGGATGGTAGGAACTAAATACAGGCTCTCTGCAAGAGCACTTGCCCTTAGCTCTTAACTGCTGAGCCACATCTCCAGGCCCTTTGCTTTTCACCTGAGCAGTCTCCCGGGAGGGTGTCCTCGACAGCTTATTTCACACCACACACCCCTGTTCTAGCACTGGATGTTCTTTGGTTGGTTCCATCTCTCCCCCCCCCCCCGGGGCACTACCTGCCACAATGAAAACAGTCATTTAGTATTTTCAACTACGTCAGGGCAGACGTCCATGCCAGAGTCTTAAACAGTGACCTGCACAACAGATACTGAGTACCTGTCGGTGTCTGAAAGTTTGTTGGTTAGGTGTTCGTGAAATGGCCCACCCTCAGCACACTCCTTGTCGTGATTGGTTTCCACGAAGACCACCAGACCTGGCACCCTACCCCCGGCACCCCCAGCAATGGAAGTACCTGCTCCTCTCGCATGGCCTGAAGTTTCTTGGCCTTGCTCTGCCGGTAGTACTCCATGATCATCATGGCCGCGTAGATCTTGCCCACCGTCAGGTCTGTGGCTGTGGAGGACAGGCAAGCTCTCACACAGGCCGGGCCCCTTCCTGATCCGACCCTGCCCCTCCCTGGGCTTTCGCTTACACTTGTGAGGAGTGACCAGCAGATCTAGGGTCTTCTGGGACAGGTTGGGCCAGATGGCCATCATCTCCTTTCGGAGCTCTGCATCCATCTGCTGCTTGTCGGCTCCGCCTACAATATGGGGAGAAGGAGGTTGAGCATCTGCAGGCTGGGCTCTGGGGCCAGTGCAGGGCCACTGCCAGGACCCACAGGTCTGGCCTAGAGGCACCGGAAGGGCCAGGATTTTATCCTGGCTTCCACTTACCAACTGTGTTCCTAGGGTTGGCTACCTCCCACTGCCTCAGTTTCCCCACTGGTGAAAACCATCAGGATGAGTTATAGCACTTGCCCTACCTGCTGTTTGCTGACCCAAGCAGTATATGTGTGTGCCACGTTGGGACAGCACCTCCAGGCCATTACAGCCACAGTGCTGAAGTTCAAGTTCACAAACTGGTTGGCATCAGAGTTTTGGAGGCTACTCTGGGTGCTGGGGATAGAATCCAGGATCTTGCATATACTAGGTAAGAGCTACACTACTGAACCACACCAAAAATGATTGGAATGACAGACAGCCTTGTTCTGTGCACGAGGCAGCAGATAGTTGGGACCAGGAAAGTGTATCAGCCAGGTTGGAGACATAAACATTACGTGTGTGCATGCATGTGGAGGTCAGAGGTGAGCCTTGGCTGTCATTCTGCAGGAGCCATTTGTCTCGTTTTTTTTGAAACTGGATTTCTCACCGGCCTAGGATTCACCTATTAGGTGAGGGTCCCGAGGATTCAGCTGTCTCCACCTAGCCAGTGCTCGACTAGTGTTTGTTGCTCTGCACAGGTTCCCGGTGACTGAAGGGCTCCTCACTGTACAGCAAACTTTACTGACCCGAGGTGTCTCCCAGCCCCTAGTTTTCCCTGCTGTAAGCTTTCTCTTTCCATAGCATTTATTTATGTGTGTGTGTGAGAGAGAGAGAGAGAGAGGGGGGGGGGGA